>NC_047088.1:67474598-72474598 GCF_902459505.1 Geotrypetes seraphini
TTTCATCCAGGTCGTAATGGAGTCTAGTGTTAGTTGTAGTGTTTTGGTCAGGGAGGACGTTGATTGGTCATATGGTAATAGAATGGTAATGTCATCCACGTAACTGTAGGTGGTTATGCCCATATTGTCCAGATGTGTTCCGAGAGAGGCAGTGTATAGGTTGAAGAGGGTAGGGGATAGTGGGGATCCCTGTGGTACTCCGCAGGGGTTTGACCATGGTTTTGATTTTTCTTTATTAGATTTTACACTGTAGGTTCTGGATTTTAGGAAACCTTCAAACCAAGAGTATACTTTGTCTGAGATACCTATTGTATCTAATATTTGCAGAAGAATATTGTGGTCTACTAGATCGAATGCTGCAGTTAGGTCCAGTTGTATGAGAAGTATTTTTTTTCCTGTGCTTAGTTGTTGTCTGATTGTATCCATGAGGGAGCCAAGTAGTGTCTCTGTGCTGTAGTTTGTTCTGAAGCCGGATTGCATAGGGTGGAGTAGGTTATGGTCATCCAGATAGTTGGTGAGGAGTTTGGCTACTAGGCCTTCTGTGAGTTTGACATATAGTGGTATTGAGGCAATAGGTCTGAAGTTGGATGGTTGATCTGGTGGACC
This sequence comes from Geotrypetes seraphini, assembly GCF_902459505.1. Classification (NCBI taxonomy): domain Eukaryota; kingdom Metazoa; phylum Chordata; class Amphibia; order Gymnophiona; family Dermophiidae; genus Geotrypetes; species Geotrypetes seraphini. The sequence goes on from NC_047088.1 coordinate 67,475,205, forward strand.
TTTTGGGTCTTTTTGGATTGGGGTGATGATGAGTTCGCTGAGGACCAAGGGGAAAATGCCGTCTTTGAGCGTGGATTGAATCCATTGTAGAAGTAGAGTACGAAAATTTACACTGGAGGTAGTAAGGAGATATGAGGGGCAGTGGTTGAGATCACAAGAGGCGTGGCTGTATTTTTTGTAGAGATAGTTGAGTTCGGACCATTGTATATTGGAGAAATGTGACCAAGTTCTGTCTGCTGCAGTTGAATCTTTGTCTGTGGGGTGAGTTGTGATTATGTTTAGGAGGGATGGGGTAGAATTGAGGGAGGCTCAGGCGTTTGTGATTTTGTTCTTGAAGTGTTCTGCCAGGAGGGTAGCTGAGGGGGGAGGAGTATTATTAGTGGTTGTGTAGGGTTTGGTATCTGTGAGGTCTTTTAAGATTTGAAATAGTTTTTTGGAGTCTTGGGTTTCTGTGCCTATAAGGTTTGTGTAATGAGTTTTTCTCTTGTCCTTTAGTAGAAGTTTGTATTGTTTGTTGATTTGTTTCCAAGCGATTTTAGTTTGATCTAGGTTTGTTTTTCTCCATTTTCTTTCTAGTCTTCTACACTATCTTTTGAGTTGGAGCAGTTCATTGTCGAACCATTGGTCTGATCTCCTGCTGGTTCTGGTTTTGGTTTGTAGTGGGGCTAGTTCATCAAGGATGTTGGTTGATAGATTTTTCCAATGAGAGATGAAGTCTGTTGGGTCGCAGTCTTGGATTGTTTCATCTACTTTTGACCAGAAAGTGGTTGGCTCGATATGTTTGCGTGAGGTGTATGTTATTTTATTGGATTGAGGTGTAGTCTTGGTCTTGGTCCAGTTGAGTTTGAAGTTGTATGTGTAGTGGTCTGACCAGAGGGAGGGGGACCAGGTTCCGTTGGGAGTTAGGATTGCTGGGGTGGATATTTGGTGGGTCATGAATGCTGCAATGTCCAGTTGATGGCCTTTTTCATGTGTGGTTTGTGAGTTTAGGATTTGGAAGGATAGGGCATTGAGAAAAGATAGACAGTTTTTTGCTGGTGTGGAGGCTGGGTCTTCTAGGTGAAGATTTAAGTCTCCAAGGATGAGGTTATATTCTGCTGTTAGAGAGTTTTGGTAGATGAAGTTTTCGAATTCCGGTCTCACTGTTGTCCAGTTACCTGGTGTTATATAACAGAGCATGCAGTTTAGTGAGTTTTTTAGTATGGTGCTTGTAAGGTGACAGGCGAGGAAGTCCATTTGCGGGGTGGAAGTTTTTTCTAGTATGTTTAGGGTTAGGGAGTCCTTTATTATTATTGCTAGTCCTCCTCCTCTTTTTTTCTCCCTGCAGGTCACTGTTATTTTGTACTCCAGAGGGCATACCTCTGTTATTCTGGGGTCTGTTTCAGAGGTTAACCAGGTTTCTGTGAGGAAGAGGCAGTCTAGGTTTTCTGTTTTTATCCAGTTTTTTATGTGTTCTATTTTGGGTCCTAAGGCTCTGATGTTTACGTAGGCACAGTTCAGCGAGGCGATGTCTGTTTGATGATAGTGAGTCGTTTTAGGGTATATGAGTGCTTTGGAGAGAGGTTGAGGTTTGGTTTTGGGATGCGTAGGTCTTCTTCTCCAGGTTAGGGTGATAGGATGTTGAGAGCTGGTATGGTGGATTGAATTTCTTGTTGTGAGGGGCCTTCTGTTGAGATGCTGGGTATTGGTTGCAGTGGAATGTGTGGGTGTGGTGGGTGTGTTGTTTGCTTTTACTTTCCATCTGGTAATGAGGAGGATTATCAGTAGGGTAGCTTGAGTGTGTGTTTTCAGGGCTAGTTTCATGTTTGGTGTCTGGGGATGAGTGCGTAGAATGGATCAGAGTGGTGACTAGTGAGTGGATTTGACCAGCGACGCTGTGGTTTCGGGGGGCGGAGCAGGGCTCCCACGCAGCCCGAGGTCGCTTGTGTAGTTTCAGTAGCTCCCGGTGGGAGAGGAGCTGCTTTTGAGCAGGTAGTGGTGTCACTGTGTTTTTCGGGGGGCGGAGCAGGGCTCCCACGCGGCCCGAGGTCGCCTGTGTAGAAGAAGCAGCTCCCGGTGGCAGAGGAGCTGCTTTTGAAGAGGCAGTAGTGTTGCTGTGGTTTCGGGGGGCGGAGCAGGGCTCCCACGCGGCCCGAGGTCGCCTATGTAGAAGAAGCAGCTCCTGGTGGCAGAGGAGCTGCTTTTGAAGAGGCAGTAGTGTCGCTGTGGTTTTGGGGGGCGGAGCAGGGCTTCCACGCAGCCCGAGGTCTTTAGTGTGGCTGAAGCAGCTCCCGATGGCAGAGGAGCTGCTTTTGGGCAGGTAGTGGTGTCGCTGTGTTTTCGGGGGGCGGAGCAGGGCTCCCACGCGGCCCGAGGTCGCCTGTGTAGAAGAAGCAGCTCCCGGTGGCAGAGGAGCTGCTTTTGGGCAGGTAGTGGTGTCGCTGTGTTTTCGGGGGGCGGAGCAGGGCTCCCACGCGGCCCGAGGTCGCCTGTGTAGAAGAAGCAGCTCCCGGTGGCAGAGGAGCTGCTTTTGAAGAGGCAGTAGTGTCGCTGTGGTTTCGGGGGGCGGAGCAGGGCTCCCACCGGCCCGAGGTCGCCTATGTAGAAGAAGCAGCTCCCGGTGGCAGAGGAGCTGCTTTTGAGCAGGTAGTGGTGTCGCTGTGTTTTTCGGGGGGCGGAGCAGGGCTCCCACGCGGCCCGAGATCGCCTGTGTAGAAGAAGCAGCTCCCGGTGGCAGAGGAGCTGCTTTTGAAGAGGCAGTAGTGTCGCTGTGGTTTCGGGGGGCGGAGCAGGGCTCCCACGCAGCCCGAGGTCTTTAGTGTGGCTGAAGCAGCTCCCGGTGGCAGAGGAGCTGCTTTTGGGCAGGTAGTGGTGTCGCTCTGTTTTCGGGGGGCGGAGCAGGGCTCCCACGCGGCCCGAGGTCGCCTGTGTAGAAACATAATCTAACATAGGCCGACTTACATCCCGATCAATGTACGACCTGCCAGTCGGAACCAATTGTGGTTGTAAGTCGACGAGTACCTGTACATAGAACTGTGCTTCAGTTGGCATTTATGGGTACATGTGCTGTTCTAATGATTTATGTGTGTAAGTTGCGTAAACTTTAATGAGTTACGCTCCACATGCATAGTGCCACTGAAAATTCAGAAATAGAACACTCATATGTTTAGCAAGCACCATGAATATTGGGCCAATAAATTATGCCCCGATATTCAGATGACGCTGTGCTGAGCAGTGACTGCCCGACACCAGAGGTCAGATCAGATATTCAATGCCAGGCCATATCTGGTGACCGGCATTGAATATCCGGTTTCGTTTTTGACTACTACTACTATTAATTATTTCTATAGCGCTACCAGGCTTATGCAGCGCTGTACAGAGTCACAAAGGAGACTGTCCGTGCTCGAAGGAGCTTACAATCTAAACAGACAAGACAGACAAACAGGATGCCATGGATACAGTTAGGAGGAATGGTTAATCTGCTGGCTAGGGTGGTGGGCAGTGAGGAGTAGGGTTATGAATTGAAGGCCAGGAGGTGGGTGGGAGCGGGAGGGGGGTATATCTTTTGTTTTGGTATTATTCCTGATGGTAATGTTGGATGGGGGAGGGAATTTTATTTTTTGTATAGATTCTGATTGTTTATAAGTGCTTATTTGCTTATTATTATTTGTATGTATATTGTATTGCACTTTTTGTAGGCATTAAAAACTAAATAGAAGAGCTGTGAAAGGAAAAATTAAAATTAAAATAAATGTGAAAGCTACCAAAAGAAACAGGTGGCTCCTGAGAACCAAAAGGAATCCTCAGGCGGGGAGGGGGGAGATGAATGTGGGGGTTGGGTGAGTGAGGGGGGGGTGAATGTTGCTGACCATGGGTTGAGAGCTAATGGTGTGAGTGGGTTTTCGAGTGGGGTCTGGGAGAAAATGTAAAAGGTGGGGTTTGCACTGACTCCGGGTGGGGAGACTTCTTGTATTTCCTGCTGATGGATTGTACTGGGGGTTCTTGTATTTTGATTTGCTTTGACTTTGTCAGCTGCTCTTGTATATCTTGCGGTAGTTGATTGTCTGTTCCGGAATTGTTGACTCCTGGCTGTATGTATAACTTCACTGTTAATAAACATATTTTTTTTTATAAAAAATAAAGTTTTTAAAAAAGAATGACAATAAACTTCAATGCTATATTTCAATAATTTAATAACAAATGTGTTTTTTCTCAAGTGACTTAGCACTGGTGGGCGGGTCTTAAAGAGGCCCCTCCATGCTGCTGTATTGAACCAGCTGATAGAATCCCCAGGAAGAGCAGCAGTTAGGAAAGATGAAATAAAACACAGTTCCCTCAGAACCTGGCACACTTTTTCTCAAGTGGCTTGGAACCGGTGGACAGTCTTAAAGCGGCCCCTCTGTGCTGCTGAGTTGAACCAGCTGAGAATCTGTTTCTTTCCAGATAGAGTTGCAATGGGATCCAGATTCACCCGACAGGGTCCTGGGTCTACCCCCATTACATGTAGGGACTTGTAGTTCTGATTTCCCCATTGCATTCTGTTCTAAGTGCTGAAAATACATAGCTACAGCTCACTTTTACTTTTATATGTATTAGATGAGACAGTGTTCTGTAATATAGATTTTCTTGAACTGTGGTGGTAGATATTTATCATGATGTCATTTAAACTTTTTTGGGGGGGCTTAAGATATTAAAGAGAAAAAAGAGGGGTGTCTGAAAACTGCTATACTTGTATCTGAAAAGTCTAAGTTCATGAATAATGTGCTGTACAAAGCAGAGCTAATGTAGTTGTGTCTCATTGCCTCTTTCTTGGATTCTATGCCATATAGCAATATATAAAATCACAGCAGCAGTCTGGATGTAAAGTACAGCCCATTAAAAAGCTATAGTCTCCCACAGGCACAGATGAATAGTTCCACTGGCTTGCATGGAGCTACCCATAGGAGATCTTCATTGCACAGAGCACCTGTCATCTAAAACTTTACAATGCAGCAATTCAAAAATGGACCTACAGCCCCCTTTGAGACAAGAATTGTACATAAGCTTGCAAAGGAGAAAGGGAACAGCGAAGATTATTATTGCCCAGTTACAGTCGAGTACATTGATGTTCAAGAAGATGAAGTGATTTGGCCAAGATGACACTGCAAGTTAGTTAAGGAGGAGCACATGAATCCCTGGAGTTCTTTTGCTCTTAACAAAATAATGCAACAGGATGTCCATACTGTAGTTGTACTGGTTCTGTACTGGTGCTGTGTAGCTGTGTAATAGAAGTAACATGGTTGTATGTTAAGGAAGGAGATACCTGGATATCTCAGACTACTGTAAATAATTCTGTCATGCTTAGATGCAGGTTCTTGGTTGTAATACAGCTAAAGTGTTTAAATGCCTTTGCATTGTATTGCATACAGTATTTAGCTCCTGAACGGTAACGTGGAATATAATGTAGCAATGTTTATACTAATTTTGTGTTCTTGGAGGAGAATGTGGCATAGTGGTTAGAGCCAATTTAGTCAAAACCTTTTATAAATGTAAGAAGGGGTCCAAAAACTATCAATGTCCTCATCAGACAAACTCCCAAGTTTTTTTTAGGTTGCCCACAGCACTTCAAGCTTAACCAAATTGAATTCAATAATGAAGGTGAATATCAGTTTCTGGGGAATAACCTTATCGTTTTAGGTTTCATCCGGGTATATTCCACAGACAACGTGCACTATGAAGTACATTGTGGGCCTTACCCAAAACATCATTTTTAATCACCAACATTTTTTTCTTTTTTTCAAAAAAGTGCCCTGTGCAATAAAAAACTTTTAAAACATTTAGGGCTCCTTTTACGAAGGCATACCTCCCCCATCATATGAAAGTTCTTAAGGAGATAAATTGGCAAGATGATAGTAATGCCTTAATTTGTCACAGAGTTGAACTGGAGGAAGAAGAAAATAGAAATGAGGCAGAAGGAAAATGCTAACATTTTTGATTTGGGGAAAAAAGAGTGTGGCAGAATCTTTCAGTTCTTTTTTTCTCTGCTACACATCGATATATTTTTGTTTCAGCTAGAAACAGCAGGACGTGGGCAATGTTTCTAGCAGGAAAAATGGCCAACCATCTTACTATCAGTCATTCAAGCCTCCCGTCGCTTCCACAAGTTCCACTTTCTGCATCACTTTCACATGGCCTCCGTTCTCCATCGTTCGCATATGCTCCCTCATTACTCACTCCAGTCTTCCTCTGTAGTTCACACTCTTTGTCCTTTCCATCACTTTCACAAGACCCCTCTCCCTCCATTATTTGCAGAATTTCTTCCATCATTCAAACATTCTTTTCTCTTCTTCATTCACATACGAGTGAGGTGCTGAAAAGTTCTCAGCCCAACCAAGAAGAGAATGATACGGTTATGGTTCAATGATCTGAAGCAATGTCAAAATATAGAATTTTGTTTCTGTAAATTGGCATTTAATGAAATAAAACAACACTCTTTTCAGCTACAGTGGCAAAATAATGGTCAAAATTTAGGAAGTTGGTTGGTTGGGTTGAGAACTTTTCAGCACCCCTTCATATATTTGCAGGACATCTCCTTGTCACACACATGCTTTCTCCTCTTTTTTTTCTCCATCACTCACAAAAGCCTTGATCCCTTTGTCATTTAGAGCAGTTCCTGCTTTTTGAGGTTCTACAGACTTTAGAGAATTTACAGACTTTATTAGGTCCTTCAGGCTTTGTTATATTTGACCCAAACTAAACTCAGTTGTGGATCCAAAATGCAAACATTAGCATAAGGCCCTATTAGCTGTAGTTCCTGAGGGTGACAGGTTAAGGGCTCCTTTTACTAAGCTGCGATTGAGGTTTTAGCACGCGCTTAGCGCACGCTGAATTGCCACATGTGCTAGACCTTAATGCCAGCATTGAGCTGGCGTTAGTTCTAGCAGCATAGCGTGGGTTTAGTGTGCACTAAAATCCTGCATGCACTAAAAATGCTATCGCAGCTTAGTAAAAGGAGCCCTAAGTCTTAATAATATGGCTGGGAGCTATGAAGTTCCTGGGTGAGGTAGTTCTCTGGTAATTGACTCGAGAAATGTAGAATTTCAATATGGCAGTATTTGGAGTCCAGCTGCAGAACTGGATCTGGGGACTTCAGCTTAGATGACTACACTATTTATTACTCAGGCAATGAGACAGAAAGGAGAAAGGGAGTTGCTGTTGTGGCCAACAAAAGGATTGCAAGGTGGATTCAGAGCCCCCAGTGCATCAATGATAGAGTCGTGCCCATCCGCTTCAGAGAGAAACCTCTGAATGTGACTATCAGCAGATGTGTCAGAGCAGGACATTGAGGACTTCTATGCCCAAGTCCAAATTGCACTCGATATAACCCCAAGAAAGGACACCATCTCCATTATGGGTGACTTCAATGCCAAAGATGGAGAAGGAGAGGATGCAGGAGTGGTCGGAAGGCACGGCCTAGGGGAGAGGAATGAAGATGGGGGACCACCTTGTGCAGTTCTACCAAGAGAACAAGCTTAGAATCACTAAGATCTTCTTCACCCAGCCAAAGCGGCACCTCTACACCTGGACATCCCTAAATGGGCAGCATCCCAACCAAATTGGCTACACCATCTGTCAGCAAAAATGGCATGGATCAATTTTCTCTGCAAAAACACTACCAGGCACGGACTGTGGATCTGGTCACCAATTCCTTGTAGCCAGTCAGGGTCAGACTTTGCAAAATCAAGCATCCAGACATGCAGAGGAAGTTTGATGTCAGTGAGATCCCTGTGCAGTATGCAATCGAAGTGAGTAACAGGTTCAACCTGCTCAGGCAGGAAGGAAGGGGCCCAGACAAATTGTGGGCAGAAATCAGAGACATCATCACTGAAACTGCGCAAAAGCATGTGCCATACAAGAAGCCAGTATGTGGTAGGAACTGGTTAACTGCAACCACCTTCCAAATTGCTAATAAGAGGACAGAGGCAAAGGCTAAGGGCAGGTTGAATGAGGTGAGGTGCCTCAATGCTGATTTCCAAAGAGCAGCCAAGAAAGACAAGAACAACTTCCTGAATGCTCGATGCATGAACTTCAAAGAAGCCTATAAGATGGGCCACACCAGGGAATTATTCACCATGGTGAAACAAGTGAAAAAGGCTCTCTCAGCATTCCAATCAACCATCAAAGTCTGTGATGGAAATGAAATTAGCGACCAGCAGGACATCAAGCAGAGATGGAAAGAATATACAGAGGAATTATACATCAGCACCAGCACTGACTACCCTGAAGAGCTTGGGGGTTAAAAGAAAGCAGAACCAGACCTCTTGGAAAGTGAAGTGGATTGGACACTGAGGCAGCTGCCATACAACAATCCCTGCAGAGCTGCTTAAACCAGTCCCAAGAGCCACACTTAACAGCACGATGCCAGAAGATCTGGAAGATCTTCATATGTCCAAGAGGACTGGAAAAGATCAGTTTTTTTCATACTGCTGAAGAAAGGTGATGCCAGGGACTGTACCAACTATAGAACAATCACCCTGATCCCTCTCACCAGCAAGGTGCTTCTAAAGATCAAACAATAGAAAAAGTCTACTCTGCACAAATCCCAAGGAGTCCAAAAAAAAAAGAGCAGAGTAAGCCAGGTCTTCAAATGAACCACACTTTAATAGCAACCAATTTAGCATGTATAAAGTATCATCTACACATACATTGGACTCGACAGGGGCTGTGTTTCAGCTAATGAGCCTGCATCAGGAGTCCAACCCCTAGTGACTTTTCTTCAGAACGCAGTTGTCTGTGCTGTCTGCAGAAGCAGCTCTCTGTGCTGACTTCAGATGATTTCTGAAAATAGAGCCTATAGCCTTGGCATCAATTTTCAGAGTGAAAGTACACACTCATTTTCACTTTGAAATTCACCAACTACTTCTGCAGACAACTGCATTCTGAAGAAAAGTCACTAGGGGATGGACTCCTGATGCAAGCTCATTAGCTGAAACAAAAAAATAAAGTTAAAGGAAATTCTTTTGGTTAACAAGCTTGTCTTAAAACAATTTAAAATCACCAACATCCTTTGTCTTATCAGCCGGTTCTATGGGATAAGGATTTGGATCGATTGATCATGTCCTCCAGTTCTTTCTTAGAATTTAGGAGGCAAATATTTGGGTAACTAATTTTTTCATTCAATTGTATATCCTACTTTTTGTAAACCACATAGAACTTCACTGGCCTGCAGTATATACCGGTAAGCTGATTGTTATGTTATGTATAAATGATCAATTACCAAACACTTACTGCGCAACGGCTGAGTAAAGCTACACAAGCAACTGGTTTCCTGAAGGCGCCTGTGATACTATATCGCAGCACATGTGTTCTATAAATTCTCTTCAAATAATTACTGTGCATGCGCTTCCTTAGCGGTGCAAAGATTTAAAAATCCAAAGAACTAATAAAGCTGAGACATAGCGGCTAGAAATACAAATACTCCAGTTAGTTAAACATTACAGTGAAAGTACTGTATGCCAGTCATGTGCATCTATAGAGAATAGCACTTAGTCAGTCTCCTTACATTTACCCATGAAAGTGCTGGAATTCTGTGCATTTCCGTCCACAGGTGGCATATAAATGCAGACAACAATAACAAAAAATAACTCTTCCACAAAGACAGCGCTAGGTACTAAGAAAATAGAGCAATAGATAGATAGGACCCTGAAACCGTCGGCACAATGTGCGGCAGCGGCAAAGAAAGCAAATAGAATGTTAGGCATGATAAAGAAAGGAATCACGAGTAGATCGGAGAAAGTTATAATGCCGCTTTATAGGGCAATGGTCAGACCACACTTGGAATACTGTGTCCAACTTTGGTCTCCCAACCTAAAGAAGGATATAAAACTGCTGGAGAGGGTGCAGAGACGAGCAAAGAAGCTAATAAAAGGTATGGAGAACTTGAAATACGAGGAACGACTTAGGAGACTGGGATTGTTCTCTCTTGGGAAGAGGAGACTGCGAGGGGATATGATCAAGACTTTCAAAATACTGAAAGGAATCGACAAAATAGAGCAGGAAAAGAAATTATTTACAATGTCCAATGTGACACGGACAAGAGGACATGGACTGAAGCTAAGGGGGGACAAGTCCAGGACAAATATCAGGAAGTTCTGCTTCACGCAATGAGTGGTGGACACCTGGAATGCTCTCCCAGAGGAGGTTATTGCGGAATCCACCGTTCTAGGATTTAAAAGCAAACTAGATACACATCTCCTTACGAGAGGCATAGAGGGATATGGGTGACTAAAATTACGCCAAGTGTACACCTGGCTGGGCCTCCGCGTGTGCGGATCGCCGGACTTGATGGACCGAAGGTCTGATCCGGAGATGGCAGTTCATATGTTCTTATGTTCTATAAGCAATTTAAATGCACACTGTGCAACCACACAGGCTTGAACAAAAAAACTCAGAGAAGGAAAAGCCTCAGAACCTATCCCCTTCCACCCCACAAAAGTGGTTCAAGATGTTCACGGTGATAACCTCACTGGCATAAGAAAACCTCCACTGTTTTTTTTTTTTTTTTTTTTTTTAATTCTTTATTCATTTCTAAACTTTCAACAATCAAATTATAATACAATCATATACACTTTAATATCAATTTTTAATCATACATATGTTAAATCATAATATGATTTATCCCTCCCTCACTCACATATAACAGTATAGTTTCAGATAATTTGAAATTAAACCCTTCCTCCCCCACCCTATACTTCAATTAATAAAAGGGGAAGTTATAAATTATTAACTATAATCAATCTCTACAATAGTTTGTTAATGGCTCCCAAACTTGAATAAATTTTTTAGAAAGCCCCTGTTGAATAGCTAATATTTTCTCCATTTTAAAAATATGGAACAATGAATTCCACCAGAAATTATAACTTAATCTATCATAATTTTTCCAGTTTTTAGTAATTTGTTGAATAGCAACTCCTGTCATTATAAGTTATAATTTATTGTTTTTAGAGGATATTTGACTCTTTTTCCTCCTTAATGCACCAAATAATATCATGTCATATGAAAGCGCTACTGGATTTTCAAGTAAATTATTAATTTGACTCCAAATAGATTTCCAAAAATTATGTATTAGAGGACAAAAAAACAATAAATGATCCAATGTACCAGCTTCAAGATGACAGTGCCAACATCTATTAGACTTAGAGCAATTTCATTTTTGTAAACGCACTGGGGTCCAGAATGCTCTATGTAACAGAAAATATCAAGTTTGTCTCATAGATGCTGACACTGTACACCTCATTCTCCAAGACCAAGTTCGTGGCCATTGAGACGCAGTAATTTGATGCTTAATCTCAATGCTCCAAATGTCTCGAAGACCATTCTTTGGTTTTTTTATTCATAAATCCAGATATTAATTTGTACCACTGGGCAGCCTGGTGTCCCAGGAAGTCCACCTGAAAGCATAAGAAAGGCAAGCTGTACTTATCACTAAGATTTTTCCATTCCGGGAACCCTCCACTGTTATTTGAAAAAGCTCTGTGCGGTGCAGTGTTAAAACTTTATGCTATAAAGATAGATAAACAAATAAGTTATCTCTCAAGGAAGATCGGCACACCTAAATGCAGACATTCCGTTTTAGAATTGTCCTTCTGGTGCCTCAATGAAAAGTAGCTACAAACTACCGGGCCAATGTGCCGAACTTTTTAATATCATCTATTAAGGGTTTAATGCTGTCTTTAACACACCCATTAATAGCTGATGTTAATGAAATAGAAATGAGACACATGTTAAGGCAGATGGGAAAAGATTAGTCCTCGGGGATTGTTGAGAACACTGTTGCGTTCACAACAGATAGATAGCTAAGAGAACGAAGCTGAGCAGACCTAGAGTGGTCACAGTTCTTTATGCAAGTTTGTAAGGGTTGATTTCTTGTGTTCTCAGAACTGTACTGAACAGTGGACTTGGAAAGCTTAGTACTTTAACACGAATGTTAGACCTAAAAATATCTGTAGAGTCAATTAATATTCTGTAGTATATAAGGCACATCTTGTTTATGTTCCTGCTATGTGTTCATATAAATAAATCTTTACCAGCACTGTGAATCTAAGGGCTCCTTTTACTAAGGTGCGCTAGCGTTTTTAGCGCGCACTTAAGATTAGCGCACGCAAACCACGCGCTAAATGGAAAATACTAATGCAAGCTCTATGGAGGCATTAGCGTTTAGCGTGCACTAAGCGTGCGCTAAAACCGCTAGCGCACCTTAGTAAAAGGAGCCCTAAGTGTAGTTAAAGCCTGTAGGGGTCTCCCTAATCTGGTATTTTCAGAAAATTGTTGTATGGTAAAATCTATTGAAGAAATTATTTATTCATCATGCTACTTATTTATTTTGACTCTTCTCTTATCCCACACCCCTTATTATACCTGTCCTATTCCTTGCTGTTAGCCTGCCCACCTGCACCCATCGCAAAATCTGCTGTGACTCCCAGGCTTGAACCAAGCTCCATGGCAATTCCTCATGCTCAACACAAATGGAACCTTCAAAGCCCATGTTCTATCGCAGTTTCTGGAACTAGCAGGACCTTCTTTCAGAGCCAGCATGGAGCTGATATATATCAGGATGGGTGGCCAGATTGAACTTGGCCGACTGCCTCTATAGGCATTTCCCTTCACTCCTCTAGGAGGAACTATCTTCCTTTTTTTTCCTGATTGATTCTGAGAGCTGCTGTTCTGTCTTGCTTGCCTTTGTTGAGTGTGTCTGCTCATGTGTCTCCTGCATATGGATGTGTCCTGATTGTTCATGTTGAGGCTAGTGCAGAGAGCTGGAGGATAATCTACCCTAGTTTTGGACTCATCTAGTGCTAGGCCATTATTTCTGTTTTACCGTCCCTTGCCCATGTCATCAGATTCCAGCTGGTCTTGGCTTGCTTGCTTATATGTCAGGTTCCTAATGGCCTGGAATCCCTTGTTTACGTCTCAGATTCCAGCTGGCTGTGTTCATTATTTTCCCAAAACCTTGTCTTGTGTTTTATGCTCCAAGTCTAATCATATCTAATGCACTCCTGCAAAGGTGAGTGAGCTGAATACTGAACTTATCTCGTTAAAAAAACAAAACAAAACTGTTGTTAAGACTAAATAAAATGCCCTTGAAATAGATATGGCTGTCTATATCCTGGCTGAGTTTCCCTCACACAGGAACTAGTTTCACATGATTATAACACCAAGCCCATACTCCCAGTTAAGATGGGATACTGGATTAGATGGACCATTGGTCTGACCCAGTATGGCTATTCTTATGTTTTTATTCAAATACCTCCATGGTATAAATGCTTAAAAGGCAGGTCTCTTTCAATTGTAAAGAAGCTCAGGAATGAGAGTTCTTAGGATGAAGGTGAACGGGAATAGACACAGGAGTAATCTAAGGAAATATCAAAAGGGTAGTGGATATTTGGAATAACCTTCCAATAGAGATGGTACAGATAAGGACTGTATCTGAATTCAAGAAAGCATGGGACCAGCACAGATGATATCTAAGTGACAGAAAGGAACTGTAGGGCTTAGAAGTATTGATGGACTTTATGGTCTTGTCTGCCACCATTTTCTGGTTTTATCTGTCTGCCTGATAATACTACAGGTATTACTTCAACATCATACTTAAAGCATATCTTAAAATGATAATACTCTGAAGTCATTGGTTGCTCGTCTGTGTATATGGTACCAGTTCCAACACACACCTCATCCTGAATGATGTTTGGTCTATTACAATTCCTTTTGTTCTAGTGATATCATCTAACTTGCATAAGGGAAAGAGTTTGAGTGGGGAATACCATTCTCATATAAGAACAATGGAAGACACCTAGAATATGAATGAACTGTGAGCAGTACCTGTGCAGCGAATGTGCTGATCTTTGCATCCACATCACTTGCCAATCATGTTGAAGGATAAGCCTTCTGCTGCTGTGATTGACCTTACAATTGCAGCTTTGTTCAGGAGAACAAATCGGGAAGACTCTGTTCATTATGATAACAGAGAGGAACACCAAGAGAATTTGAATAAGGCAGTATGCTTTCAAGGATGTGCTTGGGTGAAGGCAGAGATAGGGTGAAGGATGATGACTGGAACAAGGATGTACCCTGGGAGTTCTCACTGATTGAATTAAAAGGATATGAAAGCAATATAAAAACAGAATTACAGAATATAACATACAGCATAGACAGCATTTTGTCATTCCTGGAATTTACTGCAAATTCAATTGTAATATAATTACAATAGTTATGAAATTACACGGTAGGCTGCTTGTAGTTTTCAAAGACCAGGATAGCACATTTTTTTCTCCATATTTCTTTTTCTTTTTCATTTATTCTTACTTCTATCTTCTCTAAAAAGAAAAAAAAAAAAATAGGGCTAATGTTTTTCAGGTAGTTTAATTTTGTATATACTACAAATTTTGTATATACTACAAAGGCCAACAGGATTTCTGAGTTGTTAGTAAGGTCAGCCTCCTGGGCAAATTCCATGCCAGTCATACCAGTGACTGAAGAAGTTTCCTTTATAAAATTTGTTCTTCTAAAACAGGGGTGTCAAAATCCCTCCTCGAGGGCCGCAATCCAGTCGGATTTTAAGGATTTCCCCAATGAATATGCATGAGATCTATTAGCATACAATGAAAGCAGTGCATGCAAATAGATCTCATGCATATTCATTGGGGAAATTCTGAAAACCTGACTGGATTCCGTCCCTCAAGGACTGGAGTTGCCTACCCCTGCACTAGCTGATGGAAAAAACAAAGAAAGCGTGAGTTTTTCTGGGGTTCCTCTGGAATGAGAAAACCAACAAGTCTGTCAAATACTGTGGTGCTTGGCCAGCAGCACCTTTATAGAAGCAGCTCAATTTAAAGATAAATGCTTCTACGGCAGGGGTGTCAAAGTCCCTCCTCGAGGGCCGCAATCTGTCGGGTTTTCAGGATTTACCCAATGAATATGCATGAGATCTATTAGCAAACAATGAAAGAAGTGCATGCAAATAGATCTCATGCATATTCATTGGGGAAATTCTGAAAACCCGACTGGATTGCAGCCCTCGAGGAGGGACTTTGATACCCCTGTTCTTGAAGGAGGTTTTGTCTTCTCTTCATGTCTTGGGAAAAAAAGAAAAGAAGAAAAAAGTCTCACAGTCTGAGACTATGGTGTCTTCTCTAGACTATATGAGATAAGGAGAGTTTGAATTATTTGGTAGCCTTAAGGAAGAATAAAAAACAAGTACCTTAAGAAAGGAAAAATGTGAAGGAGGAGCATGGAGAAAGGTAGTAAAATCCGGAAACAAGTCCAAGGATCCCATCCATGCAGGAGAATTCTAAAAGAATTAGCTGTTGCTGATTTGCAGACCCTAGAGATAACCCAAGCATCAAAGAGAGGGAAGGTAGGACCCAAGACAAAACCTCAGCTTATTACAGATAGGAAATTGATTAAGGCCAATTCTTGCACATATGGATATAACCAGAAGAAAGTGGAGGTGGTACAGAATGCCGCGGCTAGATTGAAAACAGCAGCATTAAGATAAGAGCACATTATGCCATATTTTTGACAACTGCATTGATTGCCAGTTGTATTTAGAATTCAATACAAAGCAATTATGATCCATCACCAATTTTTATATGGCACAATCCCAGAATTCTTTAAGAGCAAGTTGTCTGGTTATCAACCAATAAGATCATTGCGTTCGGAAAATTCTGCATTGTTGAAAACAAATGTTAATCCAAAATATGCGGAAACCAATGCAATGACCTTTCCATGTGGAGGAGTAAAATTGTGGAACACCCTTGTTGGCCAAATTCAGAAATGCAGTGAAAGGAGTTCATTCAGAAATCTGTTAAAAGCACAACTATTTGTTGATGCATTTATTTGAATATTGATTTTTATTGTTGTAAGAATTAATTCTGTCTGTTTCTACTTGTCCTGATTTGTTTTAATATTTTATGTATGTAACCATTTTGTAAACCGTTTTGATATAAAACGGCAAAGAAATTTTTAAAATAAATAAATAATCGTTACTATAGGACAAGCTGACCAGTAAAATACATTTTGGAACACCATTAAGGAGTCTGAATATTATTACTAACTGGGAGATAAAAACAATACACTGCAGCTCAGCCCAGGAATTTGTTGCCTCCACGCACCCACACTGGACAAAGACAGAGAGTAGAAAAGATATGAAATGAAAAATGTCATGAGAAGTGTGGAATAACTTGTTAAGTTTCATGGCTCCACATCATTCTCTTCTTGGTTGGGCTGAGAACTTTTTAGCGGCCCTGATATTGAGCATGGTCCCTTCATTTCAAGGACAAACTTGATATGGGAATTATAGTACACTAGTATTTTAGCCCTTTACATTAACGGATGCTAGAATATATGTCTGTCTGTCTCTCTGTCTTTATTTCTGTCTCTCTCTCCCTCCCGCTGTCTTTCTTTCTGTCTGTCTCTGTCCCTGGCCCCCTTTGTCTGTCTGTCTTTCTGTGTATATCCCTGCCCCTGTATCTTTCTTCTTTTCTTTCTGTCTCCCTTCCTCTCACTGTCTGTCTGTCTATCTTTCTATTTATCTGTTTCTCTCCCTGCCTCCTGGGCAGCAGCATTTCTCTCCCACCACTTCCCTGTGCAGCAGCCAAAGCAGCATTCCCTCCCCCTCCATTTCCCTCCCCCCACACCACTTCCCTGTGCAGCAGCAGTAGCGTTTCCTCTACCCCCCTTTCCCTTCCCGCAGTCTGTCCGGCTCCCTTAGTCCCTTACCACCTCCCCCCCCCTTCCCTTCCCTTCCCACGGTCCCGACTATAAACTTGGCGATTCCAGCAGCGTGTGCAGCAGTCTTCACATGCTGCTTCGGGTCCTTCTACTGCCCTGATTTACTCTGGCACATCCTTGATGACATCATCAGAGACGCGGCAGAGCAAATCAGGGAAGTAGAAGGGCCTGAAGCAGCGCTGCCAGGTTCGTAGTCGGGACCACGGGAAGGGAAGGAGGGGGCGGCAAAGGACTAAGTGAGCCGTCAGACATCGGGAAGGGATGGGAGGGTCAGACCGGCGAAAAAACCTTACCGAGTGGGGAGCTGGCAAAGGAGTGTTTTCTGCTGCTGCAAGTGTGGGGGTCTGTTAAGCGCGCATGCGCATTCCTGCGGCCACAGACATATGGAACACGCAGATAGGAGTGCGCATGCGCGGCTAGCGTTTTATTATATAGGATACATACACTCCTCTAAGATTAGAGACAAGCTTTTATTATGTTGACAGCCCTATATGTTTGTGGGGACCTGCAAGCATATTTTCAATTGGAAATCTCGTGTGGTGTTTCTTTTTGAAAAAGCAGCCAGCAGGGAATAAGGCTACATCGGCAGAAGGGATGCCCACTTCCTCCTGCCACCAGATGCTCCCCAAACACCCCCCCCCCCCCGATACCTTTGTCCTTTGGAAGGAGGAGGGAAGCACATTCCCTCCTCCTTCAAGGCCCTCCAATCCTAAATGGAGGGCCTTCCTTCATCATGTGATTCACAGGAGGTGCCCAAGGCCCTGATTGGCTCAGATGCCTAAGTCCCCTCCCAATTGTATCACATGATGCACCAAGAAGGGAAGACCCACCATTTAGGATTAGTTTTTGAAGGTATCCCCTTCTTCCTCAGATTTCTGGACTAACACTTTTGATACAGTCTTCTCCCAACCTGTCACAGACTGCAGACAGTCTTAATCATTTCAGAAAGCACTGTATCGGCTGAAACCTTCAGACTATAAGTTGCAGAGAGATCTCTAGCTGTATGCTAAGATTTTTTCCTCAGAAATACATATCTGGCTATGACTTTGGTTTACTTTGATCAATTTATGAGTGAACAGATGGCTCCTGAACACTACCTATATCAAAAAAAGCATTTTTGGTGGATTATTGTCCAAAAATTGACTATTAACCAGATTTTTTAAATGGATTTTTGCCCACAATCAACTGGTAGCAATCTTAAACAATATGTGCTAGCCCTTTTGGAACCACTCAATTGCACATTGACGTATTTGACCAATTCTTAAAAAATAAAAATAAAAAAGAGAGAGAAAAGAAAAACACATATCCTCGTATGCTGTGCTTTTCAAGTGTTGAATTCTAAGATTTCAAATATGCATTGCAATAGAATTTATTGCATTGAACAGAACCTCTCAAAAATGTCTAAGTGAAGCATTCTCGACACCATCACCATCAAAAGTACATATATCTCACTTGCAGGAAACACACTGCATCCATGCAATCTACTTCAATTTTGGTAGGAAATCATACCATTTAAGCCTTTGCTCTCTTGTTGCTAACACAACATAATTTAAAGACTCAATTTTATTAAATGCCTCCTGTTACCACCTGGTTATTTTTTTCTCATGATTTGAGTCACCTTGGGAACATGACTGTACTTATGTATACTTTTTCTAGGCGTTTTTGACTTTGACAAATTTTTGGATGAAAATGGGGTATAAAGATAGACGACTTAGCGGTTTGTACGATCAGAAGGCTGGACTTATGTCCCTCATAGCTTCTCGATGAAAATAAAGAGTGGAGATTAGCAAATGTTCCCCTTTTGTTTCCAAATCATCCTGAAACACAATAGTATCCCATTAAGAGCCCACAGAATGAATTATTCAGTACATCAGGGATCTGAGGTTCATGCTATCTGTCTAGTGCTTTTCTTGACAATCCTATCACATTAGGTGTATATTTTCTTCTCAGTATGGTTGTTTGCAAGTAGTAGTACTGTGTGTGCACCTGATCAGGTATCTGATTACCAAGTGATATTTACAAGATCAATTTGTACTTTTAGAGCGTCCATCAAGATGTGTGCATTTCATTGAAAGAGTCTGTAATGACTGTTAAAATGTTCTTGGGATTTCAAATAAATTGCCTTTTACTGGTTATAAGCCATTCACATATTTGTTTATTTATATTCTGCCTTTATCAAGGCGGAGCACAAAAATAACATACACAATAAAATTACATACAAACATCTAAAATAATACAAAAAAAATATTACAGTACATAAACCCAAATCCTTCACATCCATGAAACTGGATAATTACATATTCTTTTCCACATTATACATCAGTACACCAGCCACAGCAGGATTAAAAAAAAAATTAATAAAAATTCCAAAATCGACCTGCATACTTCATGAGACAAAACAGGTGTCTTTTCAGCAATTTTTTTAAATTCCCCCCCCCTTTCCCTGCTTCTTAATATAGGGTGGAAGTTTATTCCATTATTCAGGGGCGGCACAGGAGAAAACCCATGACCTGATTGCCTTCAATCTGACCTTTCTCCTTGCTGGTATCATCAGATCACACTGCGTTGAAGAGCGCAATTGTGGTAGAGAAATGTATGTGGTTACACACTGGATCAGGCATGACCTGTATGATCAGATAAATCAAAAGTAAAAGTTGATCATGCGTAACTAGAAAAATGGGGACCGTCTTAACTTTACATTCTGGTGGGCAAATATATGCTTGATATACAGATATGAAAAAATGATTGCAGAATCGTTAGGAAATATAAAAATTTTCAAGCTAATATGGGGTCCATTGACGTCTTTTGTTGATCTATTGTAGATTTGATTTTTATTGATATATTATGTGCACATCCAGGGGGAGGGAGGGAGGGTGGATTTATTTTTAAATGATTCTCTGAATTCGTGTAAAATTAATGTATTGGATTATTTATTAGTGCTTATTATCTCTTATGGATATGAAATGTATATCATAATGAGCTTTTTGAAGATTTGATTATTAAATAAAAAATTTATAATAGTTATGAGATAGGGTGGGGGGAGGGATATAGATTGATTTGTTTCTTGAAGGAATATTAAGTGATGTCTTAAATATAAAATGTATTTAATTTGTATTGCACTTATTGAAAATGAATAAAGAATAATTAAAAAAAAAAAAAAGTAAAAGTTTATATCGGATCTGAAACTCTATCTTCAACTATAAAAATCTAGGATTTGGAGTCCTTTCTTATAAATATTTGGCTTACCTTATGCTTTTTCATTGGTAGCTCAAGGCAAAGAGTATTCAGGTACTTCTCTAGCCCCAAATGGAGTATGAAATGATTTGAGCATGGTCAGAAGCAGCAGCAATAAAACAGGATTTGAACCATGATTTTCCTACCTACCACTGTACTATTCTAGCCTCAAGATCATTTCTCCACTCAATAAGACAGCAGAAGTGCCAGTCAAATGATTATATATATGAAAACTAGAAAACCATAACTGAATTAGTCTGTCACTGATTACATTCAGTATTAAAGCACCAAGCCATAATATTTGAGAGTGCTATTAAACTCTTCCTTAGGGTTACCGGACATCTGGTTGAAAATTGGTACCAGTTTGAAGTATCTTGGATATAAAAGATTTTACTGCTGATATATTATTGTGGATGGGCAGACTAGATGGGCAGACGGATCTGCGGATGGGTAGACTAGATGGTCCATTTGGCCTTTAGCTGCCGTCATGTTTCTATTATTGGATGTCCAGTTTTAATTTTAAAGAAAGAAAAAAACCTGGAGTTTCACAGCTTCTAATAATAAAACAGATGAAAAAAGTTACAATTAAATGGGATTAATTACATAATTATTCTAACAATAAAAATGTTAGGGGTCCAATTAGATTGGAATTTATGAATAAAATCACTCGTAGATTCAGTAGTTCGAAAAGGATTTTTAATGCTATGGAAGTCAAGGTCCATTTGTTCTTATTTTGAACCTTATCCATTTCAACTATTGATGTAATCTCTTTTATTAAATATCCTAGATTATTGCAATATAATATATTTAGAGAGTTCCTATAAAAATTCCAAAAGATACAAATTATCCAAAATTCCACAGTGCATCTGATATTTAATCTGAATAAATTTGATATTTAATCTGAAAAAATTTGATCATCTTTCCATTTTTTTTTTTTTTACATGAAATTACATTGGATCCCAATACAGGCCAGGTTATTATTCAAAATGGAATGTGTTTGTTATAAGATCATGTTTCAATTAGTTCCTTCTTACTTATACGCTCATCTTTCATTTTCTTTATCAGAACAATCTTTGCGAAATACTACTTTTTCACTTTTCCGTCAGTAAAGGAATGCAAATATAAAACATATGCAACTAATCTACTTTCCTTCCAAGTAACCAAATGGGAGTCTATAATTCAACCATTAATTTTACTATCATTCTCTTATATACATTTTAGAAGATTAACGAAAACCTATTTGTTTTGTAAATCCAGAAAATGATTATTGTATAGTTATAATTGATTGTAAATTTAATAGTTAATGGCTAGTTTTATCTTTTGTAAATTTCACAGGCCTGCAAGGTATCTGCGATTCATAAATGATGAGAGATTTGAAGATCTGTCATTTGGACTATAGAAAAATCGCCTGGAAAGCATTCAAGGATATCGATGAGAAATTTCTTGGCAGTTACAGAACACCAAACTATAGGCTCCTTTTACTAAGGTGCACTAGCATTTTTAGCGTGCGCTACATTGCCGCACGCGCTAACCCCGTGCTATGCGCTAAAAACTAACTTCAGCTCAATGGTGGCGTTAGCATCTAGCGCACGTGGCAATTTAGCGCGCGCTAAAACCGCTAGCGCAGCTTAGTAAAAGGAGCCCTATATTCAACTCTTTTCCTTGGGCCTCTTTTCCTTGGAGAAACTGGGCCTCTTTTCCTTGGAGAAGCGGAGGCTTAGAGGGGACATGATAGAGACTTACAAGGTCATGAAGGGCATGGAGAAAGTGGAGAGGGACAGATTTTTCAAAATTTTGAAAAATACAAGAACAAGGGGGCATTCAGAAAAGTTAAGAGGGGACAGATTCAGGACCAATACTAGGACGTTCTTCACCCAGAGGTTGGTGGACACCTGGAATGCGCTTCCAGAGGGTGTGATATGACAGAGTACGCTACAGAGTTTCAAGAAAGGTTTGGATGAATTCCTGAAGGATAAGGGGATTGAAAGGTATAGATAGAGGATTGGATGATTTCCTGAAGGAAAAGTGGATTGAGGGGTACTGATAGAGAATTACTATGCAGGTCCTTGAACTGATGGGCCGCCGCGCGAGCAGACTGCTGGGTGAGATGGACCTCTGGTCTGACCCAGCAGAGGCACTGCTTATGTCCTTATGTCCTTGACAAACTTCTTAGAGCTTACAAAACTATGATGTGCACGTCATTGAAGATGCACTTTCTACATTCACACTTGGACTTCTTCCCCGTAAATCTCGGTGTAGTCAGTGATGAATATGGCGAAAGGTTTCACCAGGACTTTGCCACTATGGAAAAAAAAGATATCAAGGCAACTGGAATCCATCAATGCTGGCTGACTATTGTTGGACACTGCAACAAGATGCACCAGACACTGAGTACAAATGAAAATCAGCAAGAAAACACTTTTAGCCATGGCAAAATATCATAGCATATGAGAAACTTTGTGCATTAAAACATGTTATAGCCAATTAAAGATACCATCGTGTTTCTCAAAATTCCTATGTGATACACTCAGTGGGAAATTATTTTTGTGTTTATTTTGAAGGGGTCTATCATAATGACCAGTTTGTTTCAAGGAAGGGAAGCTTTTGGAAAAATGTGTTGTCCAGTTGAATCAGTAAGAGACAATTCTGCATCATTATTCCAGTATTGTTGTAAATTAAGATTGTTCATTTGAGAGAAGTGCCAAGATCTCAGAAGAAAATGTACTACAATTAACAATAATAGCAGATATAATTTCAGACCTTAGTTGTAGATATTGAAAAAGTTGTGCATTAGATATAGAAAATTTCAAGTGTAATGTATTAAAGGAGCTAATTAACCCCCTCCCTTTTTTTTACTAAGCCATGGTAAAGCTTTCTTCTATGGTCCAGAGGGCTAAATGCTCTGACACTGCTCCAATGCTCATAGAATTCTTATGAGTGTCAGAACATTTAGCCCCCCCCCCCCCCGGACTGAAATAGAAACCTCTACCGCGGCTGAGTACAAGTGGGCCTGAGTTATTATCCAATAAATCTCCTATTTGATATATGCTATGATCAATCTATAATTACAAGTGACAGATTTTATTGCATAAGTATTCTATTAATTTTAATTTAAAAAAATTGCTTATATATTTATATATGATATTTTTTTAAAATGAAAATTAATAGAATACTTACACAATAAAATATGTACAAATATATTTTGTCATTTCATACACTTCATACAAAAACCATTAGATCTAAATCAGCATTCAAACCCAGTGGAATTCTGATGTCTAGTTCAATAATTACTCCTTCTTCTTTCAACAACTATTTATTTATATTATCCCCTCTCCACAAGGGGCTCATAAGTCTGAACACAAAAAAGGATAATTCATCAAAACTATGACAATGTGACACAATGATCTAACAAGGGAACTGAGAGCACTTTCCATTTGATGTTGCTCTTGTGTTCTAACATCCTGCTAGTCTTGTCTATATATAAAAGGCTTGTCCAAATTTTTTTTATTGGGGGCATATGTAATATTTCATAATATTCAGAGGACCAAGACATATTCACGAGTACACTTATGCTGTCTCTATCTCTCTCACGCCCCTCCCCCTGTCTTCCCTTAGGCCTCTCTCTCTCCCCCTGCCATCCAGTATCTCCTCTCCTCCTCTCCCGTTCATCATTTAGCATTGCCTCTCTCTCTTTCTCTCACTCTCTCTACCTCCCTATTGCACCATTCAGCATTGCCTCTGCCTCCCTCTCTTCCGCCATCCAGAACTATCTCTCTCTTCCTCCTCCTTTGCAGTATTTCCCCTGTCTGTTGTCTCCTCAGTCCATTCAGCATTGCATATCTCTCTCCCCCACCTCCTTATTCGCTATTACCCTGTCTCTCTCTCTCTTTTTCTCCTAATCTAGCATTACCCTCTTTTTTTTTTTTTCCCTCCCATCCAGTCTTATCCCTGTTTCTGTTTTCCTTTCCACCCATCCAGCATTACCCCGTTTCTCTCTCCCTTTCATCCATCCAGTCTTGTCCTGTTTCCCATCCCATCCACAATTTTCTTCCCTCCCATTGCACCTCTGCCAGGTCCATGCTAATGAACAACTAAGGAAATAGTGCAGGACCATAGCTCTGTACTCTCTGATATAAATGGAACCAGCACAGGAAGCATTAGGGGTTGCAGAGAGTTGCAGTCTCCACTCTTTCCTTGGTTGCTTATTAGTGTGCACCCAAGGGTGGTACAAAGGAGCAGTGGTGTGCGGTGAGGGCTTTCAGGGTATTCAGTGAATCCCCAGCTCAACAGCCCTGCTTTTTTTGTTGTTGTTGTTTATTTTTGTCTTGATGCAGTTTGATTTGTTGAGTAGGCAGCCTACTCAACCAGTCAAACTGCATTAAAAAAGCAGGGCTCTTGGGCTAGGGATTCTCTGAACCCCCTGAAGGCCCTGACAGTACTGATCTGAATTTGATTGGCTGAGCAGCATCTGCCTGTTGTCTGCTCAACCAATCAAATTCAGAGCAGTGCCCTCGGGGCCTTTAAGGGGTGGGGTGAATCCCCTGAAGGCCCCCCACACACCACTGAATAGGAGGGAGAAGAGGCAGCAGGTCTGCGGGCTGGAAAGGTTGTGGGGCTAGGGAGGCTTAATGTCCCCAAGCCTCTTATAAAGGGCACCTATAGGTTTCCCACCAGAGACATAGCCAGCCCTCTGATTTTAGGGGACCCAGAGGTAAACTGTGGGAAGCAACATATTCCCTCCACCTAGGGTTACTAAACATCCGGGAAAACCTGAACAGGTCCTTGTTTTAGAGGATTGTCTGGGATCCAAAACCTGGCAGTTTGTCCACCTGAAAATCACTGGCAGGATCCACTTGTGGATCAAGCAAACCTACCCAACTGAAGGAAAAGCAGCTTTCATTTTCTCAGCTTCATTTTACCCAAAGGAAAAATAACCAGACATTGAAAAATCAAATTCCATGTATGGAAAGAGCAAAGTTAGAGAAAGAAAACAAGTATTATGTTCTGGGAAACAAATGTTTCCATTACTCTCAAATAATTTTAACATGAAATCTGCTCAGCATTACACTATTCAATAGAGTCCAGTTAGAGTATATAATCCCGCCCATTTTACAAAGCGCAGTTTTTAGCACCAGTACCAGCTCTGACGCTGTTACTGCCATGGTCGGCACTAAAATCCCCAAACATCCAAGTTCTCCTTAAACTAAACTAAACTAAACCTTAAGTTTGTATACCGCATCATCTCCACAGAAGTAGAGCTCGACACGGTTTACAGGAATAGATATAGAAGGAACTCCAATGAAAGTAGAAGGACTTAGTAAAGAGAAAGTTTAGAGGGACTTAGTATATTGAATAGGGAGAGGTCAATTATATTTTAGAGTAAAGCCAAGTTTTCAAAAATGTTTGATTCACATTAAAATGTCCAAATCATAAGCCCGTCCTAATCGTACCCAAACCATGCCTCCAACATGCCCCCTTCAGATTTAGATGCACTGCCAACCACCATCATAGAAATCCAGCTATGAAATGGGTTTTGAAAATGGCGAAGCGGAAGGATTCAGAGAGAAAAACATCCATGTAACTCCACTTTTAAAGGAAAAGCATTGGTTACCCGTAAATCACAGAATCATATATAAAATAGCATTACTTACACATAAAATATTAATAAACAAAGCTCCTGCATTCTTAGAAAGATTTCTAATACCATATATTCCCACAAAATCCTTAAGATCTGATGTTTTACTGTGCTGTTTTTTGTCATAAATAAACAATTGGAAAAAAAAAAAAAATCCGTAAGATCTGAAGAAAAATCTTTACTAGTAGTCCCCTCGCTAAAATTCATTTATTCAAGGAGGGATGCGATTTTTTTTCTCTTACAGCCCCTTAAATTTGGAATTCGCTCCTGATCAACATAAGAGAAGAAAAATTACTTAGCAAGTATAAAAGTCTCCTAAAAAGTTGGCTTTTTAAGGACACTTTTAACTGATTCATTTTAATTTTATTATTTTATAGTGGACTAGGAGTACTGCCAAGTGAAAATTAAGTGGGTAATCTTCCCCAACCTCTTGTTTCATTACCTATTCCTTTTTATTTGTTTATGACTTGTATTTAATCATCTTTTTTTTATCCTCCCTTTTTCAAACATATTATTTTATTACAATTAGTACTAATTATCTTGTTTTTTTTATTTTTTATTTTAACCTAATTTTTAACTAAATGTAAATCACATTGGATTTGGATTTTGCGATCAAATCAAATATTTTAAATAAACTTGAAACTTGTATTTTTGGAAAATGATCCCCATTATTACCTTTGTTCATTTCCATGGATTACTATTGGGCCTTTGTTGGTTGTTTGCCTCTGATCAACAGTCAGACCCTCTGATCTCATTCTCCCATTCTTAGAGTACCGTATTTTCGCGGATATAACGCACGCGTTATACGTGATTTTACGTACCGCGCATACCCCTCGCGCGTTATATGCCTGAGCGCGGTATACAAAAGTTTTTAAACATAGTTCCCACCCCGCCCGACGCCCGATTCACCCCCCCAGCAGGACCGCTCGCACCCCCACCCCGAACGACCGCTCGCACGCGCTCCCACCCACACCCGCATCCACGATCGGAGCAAGAGGGAGCCCAAGCCCTCTTGCCCGGCCGACTCCCCGACGTCCGATACATCCCCCCCCCGGCAGGACCACTCGCACCCTCACCCCGAAGGACCGCCGACTCCCCAACAATATCGGGCCAGGAGGGAGCCCAAACCCTCCTGGCCACGGCGACCCCCTAACCCCCACCCCGCACTACATTACGGGCAGGAGGGATCCCAGGCCCTCCTGCCCTCGACGCAAACCCCCCCCCCCCAACGCCCGCCCCCCCCCAAGAACCTCCGCCCGTCCCCCAGCCGACCCGCGACCCCCCTGGCCGACCCCCACGACACCCCCACCCGCCTTCCCCGTACTTTGTGTAGTTGGGCCAGAAGGGAGCCCAAACCCTCCTGGCCACGGCGACCCCCTAACCCCACCCCGCACTACATTACGGGCAGGCGGGATCCCAGCCCCTCCTGCCCTCGACGCAAACCCCCCCCCCCCCCAGCCGACCCGCGACCCCCCTGGCCGACCCCCACGACCCCCCCACCCCCCTTCCTCGTACCTTTGGAAGTTGGCCGGACAGACGGGAGCCAAACCCGCCTGTCCGGCAGGCAGCCAACGAAGGAATGAGGCCGGATTGGCCCATCCGTCCTAAAGCTCCGCCTACTGGTGGGGCCTAAGGCGCGTGGGCCAATCAGAATAGGCCCTGGAGCCTTAGGTCCCACCTGGGGGCGCGGCCTGAGGCACATGGGCCAAACCCGACCATGTGTCTCAGGCCGCGCCCCCAGGTAGGACCTAAGGCTCCAGGGCCTATTCTGATTGGCCCACGCGCCTTAGGCCCCACCAGTAGGCGGAACTTTAGGACGGATGGGCCAATCCGGCCTCATTCCTTCGTTGGCTGCCTGCCGGACAGGCGGGTTTGGCTCCCGTCTGTCCGGCCAACTTCCAAAGGTACGGGGAAGGGGGGTGGGGGGGTCGTGGGGGTCGGCCAGGGGGGTCGCGGGTCGGCTGGGGGGGAGGGGGGTTTGCGTCGAGGGCAGGAGGGCCTGGGATCCCTCCTGCCCGTAATGTAGTGCGGGGTGGGGTTAGGGGGTCGCCGTGGCCAGGAGGGTTTGGGCTCCCTCCTGGTCCAATATTGTCGGGGAGTCGGCGGTCCTTCGGGGTGGGGGTGCGAGTGGTCCTGCCGAGGAGGGAGAAGAATCGGACGTCGAGGGGGGGCATCAGGCTTTCAGGATGGGGACAGGACTTCAAGGGGGGACAGGCAGATCTTCAAGGGGGACAGGCAGACCTTCAAGGGGGACAGGACTTCAAGGGGGGACAGGCAGACCTTCAAGGGGGGACAGGCAGACCTTCAAGGGGGGACAGGACTTCAAGGGGGACAGGCACGGAGAGGCGGGGCAGTGCACCGAAAGTCAGGGCGGGTGAACGGTGAGTCGGGGCAACCAGAGGAGAGTCGGGGCAGTGCACCGAAAGTCAGGGTGAGTCGGGGCAACCAGAGGAGAGTCGGGGCAGTGCACCGAAAGTCAGGGTGAGTCGGGGCAACCAGATGAGAGTCGGGGAGGGCGAAAGGAGAGTCGGGGTGGCCAGAGGAGAGTCGGGGAGAGCGAAAGGAGAGTCGGGGTGGCCAGAGGAGAGTCGGGCAGCATGCGCGTTATATGCCTGAGCGCGGTATAGAAAAGTTTTTGTACATATCATCGTGATTTCTGCGCGCTATACCCCTGTGCGCGTTTTACAATGGTGCGCGTTATATCCGCGAAAATACGGTATATATTGCCACTTGGTGCTATACTTATATGTTACCTTTTTCTGTAAGCACAAACCTTTCTCATGCTTGCAGCAAGCTTCTGGAATTCTTGTTGGCTGTATGATTTTATGGTTTATTTAAATTTTCTATACTGCCTTTTGCTAACTCGCAGATCAAAGCAATTTACATATAATAATAAAACCAGAAAGGAAAGAAAAAAGGAACTACAATATCCAGATAAGAAAGAGAACCAGTCACACAAGCTAGGATATCTAAAGGGCAGTGGTCTCAAACTTGCAGCCTGCCAGGTACTATTTTGAGGCCCTCGGTATGTTTATCCTAATCACAAAAGTAAAATAAAACAGTTTCTTTATCATATGTCTCTTTAGCTATAAATTACAATATTATTAAGATTTAGCCAAAAGGAAAGATTTGCAAACTATAAAGAGTTTTTTACCTCATGCAAAATTGTCATTTCTTTAATAAGACATTAACAATTTTTTCTGAAGCCCTCCAAGTACCTACAAATCCAAAATGTGGCCCTGCAAAGGGTTTGAGTTTGAGACCACTGCTAAAGGGAGAGGAGGGAAAAGAAAGGTAACAACAGGGAAGGATGCCTAGTGCGGAAGTAGAGACCGGTGATCAGAGGGTGTGACTCACCTAAAATGTATGATGATGGTGCCACCAGCCTCACACAGAGCATGCTCAGTTGAGTTCTTTATTTTGTCATTCAGCATCCATTCTCCTTTGCTGAAAATCAGCAGGAAAATTGCTCATTCTAACCAAACCAGCCAACTAAATTCAAATGTTCCCAAAATCATTTTTAAAAATTTCCAAATCAAGATCAGAAAGGCCCTGCAGGTGGGTCAACAATTACGCAGTCCCGCTTTTCTATTACATTACATTCAAGGCCTGCAAAGAATAAATAATTTTCTTTCAACGCTTTAATTTCACTCTTCAGAAACTCTGCAGTCAGAAACAAGTTAGCTTTTACTACTGCAAGCTATTGAATTTCTACACAATAGCAACCTGTCTCCTACAACATTTGCTTTATTTCCAGGTAGTCAAATTACAACAAAAGAAAAATATATATATAATCTCTGCATTAGCAGATTTGTCAGAAAACATTTCCTGCTTGTGCAGATTTGAGGTAAAGATAGTAAAAAAAGAATGTTAATAGCTGAATGCTTATCAATTCAAATTCAAAGAGAATATATTTAAGTTCTAAAATATTACTGACCTCAGTTGTTACACCATAAGAACATATGACTTCTGGGAGAATGAGTGCTTTCCAGAAACAATTATAATACAAAGTCAAACACACACACAAAATACTATAATTTTTTTCTTCCTTTTAAATAAGCATTGTTATGGCATGCTCATTCCCAGCCAATACATAAACTTTATTTACCAAACTAGTCAATGATAATCTCGCAGGGTAGTAATAGAGAAGTACAGTTTCCAACAAGACCAAAGTTAGCTTTTGAAGGGCATAGCGATAGCCTTGCATGTTCCAGCAAAGTCTGAGATCATGTCACCACTCTTAGTTGTAACATAGTAAATGATGGCAGATAAAGATCTGAATGGTCCATTCAGTTCGTCAACAGTCACACTTATCAATTCATGATTAAATCAACAATGAATGTGATATAAAATACTTGATCATGTTCTTTCTTTAGCATTTTTGGGACATAGAACTGAAGAACTGGTATGCTGTCCTGGAAGTGGAGTAAATGAGAGCATCCCAAGGAGAGGAAATCCCAAAAATTACTGGATCCACGATCACTAGGAGACGTAAGTTGGTGATTCCCTTCTGAGGGGTATAGAAGCATCCATCTGCAGACCAGACATGATGTCACGAGAGGTATGCTGTCTGCATGTATGAGTCATAGGTTTGGCCTCTAGCTGTTAATGGAAGGAGTGTTCTTGACAGTTTAAACCCCAAGTCACAGAGAGAAGAAGCCCAAAACAGGAACTGAACTATGAGGGACAGTATTGTGGGTAAAGATTCCCTGGTTAAAAGGAGGAGAGAACCCTTTTGAATTCAGACAGAAGGAAGTAGATTTGCCCAGCACTTAGGAAACCCTAATCTCAAACGCAGCTAATTAACCATAAAAGGATCCACAGACATAGATAAAGAAGAAATAAGTTGAGTGATTACACTATGTTGGCTAAAGACCATACAAACTCAGGAAACAAAAACTACCTCAAAATAATACAGTATATGTTTTTAAACCAATCATTGGTAAAGTTAGGTGGAGTACCCATTATTGTAATGGTAATAGAAACATAGATGGCAGAAACATGATGGCAAAGGCCAAATAGCACATCCAGTCTGCCCATCCACAGCACCCATTCCCTAAGAGATCCCACATGCCTGTCCCATGCTTTCTTGAATTCAGACACAGTCTTTCTCTCCACCACCCTTACCTGGAGCCTATTTCACACATCTACAACCCTTTCTGTAAATAATACATTTCCCTAGATTATTCGTCTTATGCCCTCTCATTCTGGATATTCCTTTCAAATGAGACTCGCCTCATGCACATTTATGCAACATAGGTATCATCTCTCCCCTCTTCTGCCTTTCCTCCAAAATATACATATTGAAAGGGTTACCATATGGCTCCAGGAAAAGGAGGAGGGATTGAGACATCCAGGTTTTGACTTCCTTTGCTTTCAAAGGAAGTAAAACCCAGATGTCTCAATCTGCCCTCCTTACTTCCAATGTTTTCCATGGAAGTAAAACCCAGATGTCTCAATGCGTCCTCTTTTTTCTGGAACCATATGGTAACCCTACATATTGAGATCTTTAAGTCTGTCCCCATATACCTTATGATGAAGACCAACAACCATTTTAGTAGCTTATTATTATTATTATTTAAGTTATTTATATACCACCTAATATATTTACATACCACCTATTAATGAAGGTTGAATAAGTGATTTACATGCAGGTATTCAAGCATTTTTCCCTATCTGTCCTGGCGGGCTCATAATCTGTCTAACATACCACAAATACCAACTGATGTAAAAATAAATGCCATGACATGGTAATGTGTTCTTTGTCAGTGGGCATACGCAGGGGCAAGATCTGGGCAGAGTTAACATGTATGTATGTAGGTTATGAAATACTTTAATCCAGTGCTTCTCAACCCAGACCTTGGAGGCACTCAGCCAGTCAGACTACAATGAAAATGCATGAGAGGAGATTTGCATATCAGGGACAATCTATGTAAATCAATCTCATACATATTCTTTGTTTCTATGGCCTGGGATAGACACATGGGAAACATACTTGAGTACCTGATTGTAAAACCGCTTAGATAATCTTGATAGGCGGTATATAAAAACCTAATAAACTTGAAACTTGAAACTTGAACATGGGATCTCTCAGAGAGAGAAAGAGATAATGGTTACTGTGGATGGGCAGACTAGATGGGCCATTTGGCCTTTTTCTGCCATCATGTTTCTATATTCATTATGGATTCTATATTCATCATGTTTCTATATTCATTATGGATATAGCCGGACACCTCCCCCTTTGAGGTCAGCTGATGACATATAAAACCGGTCCTTCTGCGGCACACGCCGCAGAGGCGCACGCAAAAGGAGCAGATTCTGCTCCTTAGTGCGCTCCTTCGTGCGCAACCAGAGGGCGCTACAAATCTTCGTCCATTTAACGCTACCAACAAAGTCAAAATACTACATATATTTGGTCTATTATATTTTATATTAGTTGGTTCTCACTTTAAAGGTAATCAAATTGCAGATTTAACTCAACAAACTCAACCCAGCATGTTAACTGGCACAATAGACAATAATATTCCTTCCTTTTGGGGCCACCGTCCTATAACATACAAAACAACCGCTCCTCCCTACTCTTCTCTCCTAAGTATTCCCACCACTTCTTTCACTTGCAACAATACAGAAAAACTTTACACAAAAAATTTGATAATTGGCCTTATCAATGCAAGATCTATCAAAAATAAATATCATTTAATAAAAGATGACATTGTTAAAAATAAACTACAAATTCTGTTTATTACAGAAACATGGCTTTCAGAAGGAGATGAAGCTTATCTTTCCTATTGCTGCCCTCCCAATTACAACTACATATTCAATCATCGTCATTTTCGTAAAGGTGGAGGCATTGCCGTCATTTATAAACACAAGCTTCTTTGATTGGGTGACAGGAAAACTAGACTCAGGAGAGGCTCTGGACATAGTATACTTGGATTTCAGTAAAGCTTTCGACAGTGTCCCACACCGTAGACTATTAAACAAGATGAAATCGATGGGGTTGGGTGAGAAACTAACTGCATGGGTCAATGATTGGCTGAGTGGAAGACTTCAGAGGGTGGTGGTCAACAGCACCCTCTCTGAGACTTCGGAGGTGACTAGCGGAGTGCCGCAGGGCTCAGTCCTGGGACCATCCCTTTTTAACATATTCATAAGAGACCTGACCCGGGGGCTTCAGGGTAAAGTATCACTGTTTGCCGACGACGCCAAACTGTGTAACATAGTAAGTGAAAGCAACCTCAAGGACAGTATGACGCAGGATCTGATCACGTTGGAAAACTGGTCCTCGACATGGCAGCTGGGCTTCAACGCTAAAAAATGTAAGGTCATGCATCTCGGCAGCGGAAATCCATGCAGAACATACTCCTTGAATGGAGAAACGCTAGCTAGGACTTCAGAGGAACGTGACTTGGGGGTAATCATCAGTGCAGACATGAAAGCTACTAAACAAGTGGAGAAGGCCTCATCTAAGGCAAGGCAAATGATGGGATGTATCAATCGAAGCTTCGTCAGCCGCAAACCTGAAGTCATAATGCCACTCTACAGAACCATGGTGAGACCTCATCTGGAATACTGTGTGCAATTCTGGAGGCCACATTATCGGAAAGATGTGCTTCGAGCTGAATCGGTCCAGCGGATGGCCACTAGGATGGTCGCTGGACTCAAGGGTCTCTCATACGAAGAAAGACTGGGCAAACTGCAGCTCTATACCCTGGAGGAGCGCAGAGAACGGGGTGACATGATTGAGACATTTAAGTACGTCACTGGTCGCGTCGAGATGGAAAACGATATATTCTTTCCCAAGGGACCCTCGGTCACAAGAGGGCACCCCCTCAAACTCAGAGGGGGGAAATTTAGTGGTGACACGAGGAAGTATTTCTTCACGGAAAGGGTGGTAGATCACTGGAACAAACTTCCGGTGCAGGTGATCAAGGCCACCAGCGTGCTCGATTTTAAGAATAAATGGGACTTCCACGTGGGATCCCTACGAGGGTCAAGTTAAGGAACTAGGTCACTAGCACTCAATGGGGTGGGTCAATAGAGTGGGCAGACTTGATGGGCTGTGGCCCTTTTCTGCCGTCGTCTTTCTATGTTTCTATGTTTCTAACATCCTAAAATTATATGATCAATCTCCAAAAGCTGCTACAATTGAATTCCTTCACCTAAAATATTCCCTTAATAATCAATTTGATTTCTTATTACTTTATGTTCCTCCACCCATAAGTTCAAATAAACTCCTTCAAGATATCTTATTTGATTTTTCTTCGGCGATAACCACGCCAATTATTTTAGGTGATTTCAACATACATTTCGATGACCCTGACAATTCCAATACTAAAGATTTACTTAACATTCTTACACCTCTCAACATATATCCACAGATAAATATCCCAACACACAAAGCTAAACATATGCTAGATATGATTTTTGTTCCAATTTCCAAACAATCGAATATTTCAAATCTATCAGCTGTACCTATCCCTTGGTCTGACCATTACTTTATAACCTTTTCTTTTTCCATACCTAATCCTAGTTTCACACAACAATTACCCAAAATCAAAACCATTACAGTTAGAGACTTTAACAATTTGGATAATATAGACTTATCTTCATTACTAGACTCAAAAATCTTAACTTCTTTCCCTAATTCCATAGAAGACCAATTATCGGCCTGGAACTCATCATTGACATTTCTTCTTGACAAATTATCTCCATTAACATCGAAAACTATTTCCCAGCGTAAAATTAACAACCCTTGGTATACGGTAGAACTAAATATGGTTAAACGACAAGTACGTTCTTTAGAAAGGAAATGGCGACAAAATAAAACATCTGATAACCTTCTAGCATATAGGGAAAAAGTTTTAGTTTACAAGATAAAAATGAACCAAGCAAAAAAAGCATATTATTCCAAAAAAATTGAAAAAGCCAAGAATTCTTCAACTCTTTACAATATCCTAAAATCCATTGACCCAAAAAACAAAATAAACAGTTCCACGCAAAGATCTATATTAAAAGCTCAAGAACTATCTGATGCATTTTCACAAAAAATAAATAATATTCGCAACTTCTTTTCCCAAAATACATCAATTAATCTCACTACCACCGATCAAATGGAATTCATACCTATAGCTAAATGTTCAAATTTTAAAATCCCCTCCCTACAAGATATCGAATCCCTATTACAACAAGTAAATATAAAAAATTCCCGATCCGAAATTATTCCTCCTTTCTATCTGAAAAAACACATCTTACATTTTGGTCCCTTCATATTGTCACTTATTCAGAAAAGTCTTCTTACTTCTAAAGTTCCATCCCAATGGAAGACTGCCCTCATCACCCCCATTCTTAAAAACCACAAAACTAGTATCGATGATTTATCCAATTACCGTCCGATAGCTAACATACCTTTTATAGCAAAATTAACAGAAAAATTGATCTACAACCAACTCTCTGATTTTATCGAGAATACAAACGCTTTACATCCGAATCAAACTGGTTTTAGAAAATTCCATAACACTGAATATTCGTTAATTGGCTTAACATCAAACATACAGTATTTTCTGGACCACCATAAATCTGTAATACTATTCTCTTTAGACATCTCAGCGGCATTTGATACCATAGATCACGATTTGCTTCTTAATAGACTTGAGGAAAAAGGAATTACTGAGAATGTTTTAGCATAGTTTAAATCGTATCTTTTAAACCGTACCTCTTTTGTTAGATTTAACAATGAAGTTTCGACCCCTCATACTTCTACATTTGGTATACCTCAAGGATCTATTTTGTCTCCTTTACTCTTTAATATCTTTCTTTCTCCATTATTAGAAATTTGTCAATCCATAGGCTTTATACCATATTCGTACGCTGATGATATCCAATTAATTCATCCTCTCGATCCGGAAAATACTACAGAAATTTCTTCTATTAACTACAAACTAGAACTAATACAAGACTGGCTCACTTTAAATAAATTAGCATTAAATATTAACAAGACTAAAACTATGCTATTTAACTGGAAAAAAGATATAACACTATCAAAACCATTTATTCTTAATAATATTACTCTTAATCTAGTTTCTACTGTTAAAATCCTCGGGGGTTTTCTAGATGAAAATCTGACTTATCACGAACACATCTCTCATGTCGTCAAAAATTGTTTCTATAAACTTCGTCAGATTAGAGCAATTACCAAATTTTTAAGTCCATCTTCATTAAAGATCCTAATTCATTCTTTTGTCATATCAAAAATTGACTATTGTAACGCCTTATTTATTAACATCACTCAAAAAGAAATAAGGAGACTACAGACCATACAAAATACAGCTATAAAACTAATATACAATGCAAAAAAATTTGATCACGTCTCCCCATTACTTATAGATGCTCATTGGCTACCAATAAGTCATAGGACTCTGTTCAAAATAATGCTTCTCATTTTTAAGACTCTATTATCCAATGAACCTCAATTCATTTCAAAATCTTTAATCCCTTATATAACCCAACGCCCATTACGATCATCCAAACAAAACCTTCTTACCGTACCGTCTTTGAAAATCATAGGCACACGAAGAGCCGACATGTTCACGGTAATGGGACCACAATGGTGGAATGCCCTTCCCCAATATATCAGAACCAAACAGGATATTACAACTTTTAAAAAATTTTTAAAAACTTATTTATTCAAAGACGCTTTTAACTCCTAACAAACTTTTAAAAACCCATTTATTTAAAGACCCTCTTAAGCTTTAAAGTATTTGCCTTCTTTAGAGATATCTCTATCTTGTGCTTTGATAATGTTAAACCCAGCCTTTTGTTTTTCCCTCTTTTCTAACCCAACATTGTAACTTTATTCTTTTCCTTACCCCTCAGATATGTCTTGTATGAAATTATATTGTAACCTGTCAATATTTGTTATATTTTAGTTTCTTGAACATTATTACTCTGATTATGTACATCGCCTAGAAATTTTTTTAATAGGCGATTCATCAAATATTTAATAAAACTTGAAACTTGAAACTTGATATCTGGAATACCCAACCAGCTGGATGTGCCTCAAGGACTTGAAGTAGTGCTGCTTTTTCTACTTCATCTGGAGATCCTTCTGAAGGAAATAACCACAGACTGACATTGTATATTCCAAATCAGATAATACTTTTATTGTTAGTGTATAAAAAATTAGAGCAGCATAAACACACCAAAAAGAATCTTATATGATCAGTCTGGATATACAATGGATAGAATCATTCAAACAGAGGGCCAGCATATTTCTGTAAGTATGTTGTGTTTTCCTGATCACTTTGCCCAAGCATGGGGGTTTTATACAGACAGTTTCTTTGTTCTGTGAAACACACCTCCAGCTCTATTCGTGTACCATCCCTATAGGTGCAAATCTGCTGCCTAGCTGTCCCACCCCCAGGACAGGATCAAAACAGGTGAAACTTTCTAAGATGATCTGAGTAAATTATTAGCTTAATGGTAGCGGAACCACAATGGACCAGTATCCTTACAATGCAAGTCTCAAAATGGTTATAAATTTTCATGTTTTCAAAAGGGATTCCTTAGTGGTAGAGTTATAGTTCTAGTCCAATCAAAATATGGAAAATCTCAATTTGTTCAAATCACCAATATCCTCAAACTGGCAGAGAACAAACTGCTACCGAAACATAATGATTTCTTCCCAGCCTAGTTTTTGATGTGCATAGCACGTCACGTCTGTTGAATCTCAGACACAGCCCCTGAGGAAACTTGAGAGTGAAACGGTTCGGGCTAAAGCTAAGGGTTCCTTTTACGAAGGTGCACTAGCGTTTTTAGCGCACGCTACAATGCCGCACGCGCTAACTCCGTGCTACACGGAAAATACTAAGCCAGCTCTATGGAGGCGTCAGCGCCTAGCGCGCATGGCATTGTAGCATGCGCTAAACGTACACTAAAACCGCTAGCGCACCTTTGTAAAAGGAGCCTTAAGTGTTATTCTGTTGCATTTTTAAAAAATAATTAACACATCATAGTGTAGATTCTGAGCCTGTCAGTAAAAATTTATGCCTAATAAGACCAAAGATGAACACATCACCCCTGTAAGGAAACGAAAAAATAATAAAGTAGTGTCTCAGGTGTTTAAGATCTTGGGAAGAAATCATTATGTTTCTGTAGCAGTTTGTTCTCTGCCAGTTTGAGAGTCATAGTTCTACCATAACATATGCAAAAAATACCATGTAAGTACACAGTAATTCAGAGTCACATATCACAGCCCCCCAAATCTAAAATATTTAATCTGACCTCAGCGGCACCACTCCACGCTCAATTAACTTTCATAGTTGTAGGTCATTGATTCTTAGCTTATTCATTCATATAATAGGGTTTTTAAAATTTTTACTTATCTTTCATAGTCATCTGAATCAAAAAATTTAGAATTGGGAAGGTTTTCCGTCCAACATGTTTCGCACAAAGCTTTATCAAAGACACTCCCCTACAAACACTACAAACTACGCCTAAACCACATTTAAATATATATCATAATAACAATAAAAAAAAATCACACACCTACCAGAGCTGTTCCATCATCCAACTTCACAAATTTAGCAAGCAAGATGATAGCAGAATTTTTGTATGCACTGTTTAAATTCCCTACTAAAATAGCTGTCATCACCATCCCCAATGATGATAAGGCACTTAAAGCTTAACACTATGGGGTCCTTTTACTAAGGCGTGCTAACCATTTTAGCGCGCGCTAAATCAGTTAGCGGGCCTTAGGGCCTGTTTTACAAAGCCGCAGTAACGGCCCCGAAGCCCTTAGAGATTTAAAGGGCTTTGGGGCTGTTGCTGCGCGGTTTTGTAAAACAGGCTTTTAGTAAAAGGACCCCTATGAAAGTTCATTGGACGTGGAGTGATGTCACTGAGGTCAGATTAAATATTTTGGATTTTGGGAGCTGGGATATGGGACTCTGAATTACTGTGTACTTATTTGTTAGATCATTCTGAGTATAATTGAATTGAGTGATTTGACATTATTGAAGATACAAAAAAATACCATGGCATGTTATAATAGGTGAGCATGCAAAGTGCCATATTGTTGTGTAAAAATCATGACAGTAATGTGCAGCTCATTGATAAATGTCATCTTTTCTGTCAGTGCCTGAGCAGTGATTAGCACAGACACTGACAAGAAGAGTGACATAAAACACTACCAAAGCAATGTATGCTGTCATCTCCTTCCCTCCCATAGTCCAGTGTGGCCTGGGTCCCTCTCCCTTTCCAACCTGTCTTGAACCCCCCACTCACAAATGAAAGATTTCTTTGCTAGAATAGTGCCCACTCACTCACCCACACTCACACTATTCCCCTTGTAGCCTAGTGGCCCACCCCCTCCCTTCTGGACCCAAATTCTTTTTCTGAAACAAAAAAAATTAAATCCCTGGGAGTTCATAATCAAAACTTTATAACATCCAAAAACCAGCCTAAGTCGGCACTTGGATGTCCTAATAGCAGGGCGTCCAAGTGCCGATAATCAAACCCTACTTTCTGGACATGCAGCAGCAGCACTTGTAAGTTGTTGTACGTCCAGAGATCAAAGGGGCGTGTTGGGAGG
Source organism: Geotrypetes seraphini (assembly GCF_902459505.1). Lineage (NCBI taxonomy): Eukaryota > Metazoa > Chordata > Amphibia > Gymnophiona > Dermophiidae > Geotrypetes > Geotrypetes seraphini. The sequence continues at coordinate 67,514,411 of NC_047088.1, forward strand.
TGTGTTATGGGTGGATATCATGCAGGCTTCAACCTGGACATACCGCAGCCATAGTCAAAGCTATCCTAGAGGGAACTTAGAGGCCGGCAATTAGACCTGTTTGAGTTGTGTTTATCTTCCACAAAGATGCCCAAACTGACAAGAAGACCACTGGAGGATTTAAGGCATGACCCCTCTCCCTTACTCCCTCCCACCACCTCCCACCACCCAAAGAGTGGAAATCCCCCCCCCCAAACAAAAACCCGTAGGCTTCCCATCAGCTGATCACGGCAGAGGAATCCCCATCAGCTGATTCGGGGATTCCCCTGCCAGGATCAGCTGAACTGTGGAGCCCTAAACCCCTCCCCCTGACCTCCCCTCACATCTCCATACCCCCCCATACCTTCAGATGAGAAAATGGCAGGAGGTAAGCTCATTCTCCCCTGCCTACAGAGCCATGTGCTGCAAATGATGAGGCTTCCCCCTCCCAATGCATCTTGGGATGCAGTGGGAGGGACCAAAGACCCTGATTGGCTCAAAATAGCAATTTCAGGGGATGTCAGGGGATGTCGGGGTTATCAGGATTGTGGGGGATGTCAGGGGGAGGGGGTGTAGGGCTCCGCAGCTGATGGGATTCTTTCTGCCCTGATTAGATGGGAGCAGGAAAATGGCTGTGCAAGGTGAATTGGAGCTTGGGGTTAGCAGCTGGCAGTAGGAATCAGATGGTGGCTGGGCAATGAAGAGTGTGGATTTTCAGTGAAAATCTGTATTCCAGTATAATTCAAAAATTGTTTTAAATCACTTTTTTCATACAAAACCTGTCTATGTAATGCATAGTAGATGATTGACAATATGTGGGCAACCATCCTAATGCTGAAAGTTTCATTTTCTTTCTGGAGATAGCTGTGAATGTAGTGAAAACATGATTTAGAAAATCAGAAGTAAAACACTGTCACCCTAATCTAGCAAATGGAGTTCCTTTTACAGTTTGACTTGAGCAGTGCATTTGATCTCATGAATCATGAGATCCTACTTAGCTGTCTAGATGTAATTGGTATTTTTGTTATGTCCCTTTCAGATTCCATACACTAGGTGTTCAGTCACAACCCACTGTCCGGGTATTGCAGAAATCCAACACGTTTCTGAGCACATGCTCCACCCCCTTAGCCTGAGAGCTGGTAAACAAATCCAGTTTCACTTTCTGCAAGCAGTCCATGCAGAAATCTTTTGCAGTTGCTCTGCTTCTGTTTCTTATTTTTTTCACTTAAAAGTTCATTTCATGGTGGCTTCAGTGCTTTGAGACCCCTTTCCACTGGTCCCCTGTCAGAGGAATGGACGCAGTCCCACGGTGACAGACTGCAGCTTCACAGAGAAGCTCTGGTGGATCTGTGGAGCCAGCCAGTTGTATGCCACCATTTATAAATTTGGGGTCCCTTCCCCTGGGAGTCTGGTGGCCGGTGACCTTGTCACAGGTTAAACAATATTTTTTCTAGCTACTCCTTTTAATAAGATCAAAGAAAAATCCTTGAAGCTGAATGGAGTTATCTACCCAATAAACCGAGTTATTAAAATCCTAGGAGTATATTTAGATCAAAATCTATCGTTTGATGCACAATTAGACGCTTTACTTCCTCCTTTACAAAGCCGTGCTAATGTTTTTAGTGCCAGCTGCCGTGGTAACAGCTCTGATGCTCATAGAATTCCTATGAGTGTCCAAGCTTTTACTGCCACGGCCGGTGCTAAAAATGTTAGCGCAGCTTTGTAAAGGAGAAGGTAAGTTAGGAAAAGTTTTTTCTTGTTATGGAAGCTGTGTACAATTAAATCTTATTTTGATTTTTCCTCTTTTAGACTATTAGTACAATCTTTGGTCTTGAGCACTTTAGATTACTGTAATATCCTTTATTTAGCCTCCTATCAAAAGACCATTAGGAGAATGTGAATCATTCGGAACACAGCTGTGCGTTTAGGGCTCCTTTTACTAAGCTGCGATAGCATTTTTTAGTGCGTGCAGAATTTTAGCGTGCGCTAAACCCGTGCTACACGTCTAGAACTAACGCCAGCTCAATGCTGGCGCGTGCTAAAACCGCTATCGCAGCTTAGTAAAAGGAGCCCTTAATGTTTAATTTGAAAAGTAAGATCACTGGGACCCATACTATAAATTGCATTGGCTCCCCATGGAAGCAAGAGAGATATTCAAGTTTGCCTGCATTTGTTGCATGGTCTTGTATTAAGCTTTAAATCACTTTAAATTAGCAGAAAGTAGGCATTCTTTATGCAATCTTAATTTATTTGCATTTCCTTCAGCAAAGACATATACATGAGATTTTTTCATAGAACCTTATCCTTTCAGGCAGGTACATAAGATAAAAGTTTTAGTAGTTTGATTTTAAATTCCACATCTTAACAGGTTTTTTAGAAAATTGTAAGAAAAACTTATTTATATATGATCTGGAAATTGGAATGACGAGTGAGGTGATTAAATTTGCAGATGACACTAAACTGTTCAAAGTTGTTAAAACGCACACGGATTGTGAAAAATTGCAGGCGGACCTTAGGAAATTGGAAGACAGGGCGCCCAAATGGCAGATGAAATTTAATGTGGACAAATGCAAAGTGATGCACATTGGGAAGAATAACCTGAATCACAGTTACCGGATGCTAGAGTCCACCTTGGGGGTTAACGCCCAAGAAAAGGATCTGGATGTCATTGTGACAATACAATGAAACCTTCTATCCAATGTGTGACGGTAGCCAAAAAAGCAAACAGGATGCTGGAAATTATTAAAAAAGGGATGGTTAACAAGACTAAGAATGTAATAATGCCCCTGTATCGCTCCATGGTGCGACCTCATTTGGAGTATTGCATTCAATTCTGGTCTCCTTATCTCAAGAAAGATATAGTGGCGCTAGAAAAGATTCAAAGAAGAGTGGCCAAGATGGTAAAGGGGATGGAACTCCTCTCGTATGAGGAAGGACTAAAATGGTTAAGGCTCTTCAGCTTGGAATAGAAATGGCTGAGGGAAGATATGATTGAAGTCTACAAAATCCTGAGTGGAGTAGAACAGGTACAAGTGGATCGATTTTTCACTACGTCAAAAATTACAAAGACTAGGGGGACACTCGATGAAGTTATACGGAAATACTTTTAAAACCAATAGGAGGAAATTTTTTTCACTCAGAGAATAGTTAAGCTCTGAAACGCATTTCCAGAGGATGAGGTAAAAGCGGATAGCGTAGCTGGTTTTAAGAAAGGCTTGGACAAGTTCCTGGAGGAAAAGTCCATAGTCTGTTATTGAGAAAGACATGGGGGAAGCCACAGCTTGCCCTGTATTCGTAGCATGGAATATTGCTACACCTTGGGTTTTGGCCAGGTACTAGTGACCTGGATTGACCACCATGAGAATGGGCTACTGGGCTTGATGGACCATTGGCCTGACCTAGTAAGGCTATTCTTATGTTTAGTTTAGTTTAGTTCTTATATCCATTTTATACATTTTTGTAACTTAGATTGTAATTCGCTGTGTATGTACAGTATAATATCTTATTTTTGTTAACCGCTTTGAACTGAGAGTTAGTACAGTATATAAATAAATTTTTATGTTATGTTATGTTATGCTTCTTTTACACTTGTTTAGTCTGTTAGTTTTACCCTTTTGTTAAAGTCGTATAGTAAATTCCTCAAATAAATAATAAAAGAGCTGTGAGAGTGGAATACAAATTTGATTCTTAGCAGCTATGGTGATACATTCAACTCTAATAACTTATAATATTTTTACCTTTAAGGCTTTGGACCTATCCTGTTAAAGAAAAATTGGAAAAATAACCCTACAGAAGAGTTTATTGAGAGCATGTTGTCAGTGGGTTTGAAATAAAAAATTGACAGATGAAGAAAGATCTTCTGATTTTGCCAATTTTGCAATTTGAAAACTGGGAATTCAGACAAGGCTGAGATACCTTAAATAAAAAGACAGGAACAGCTGGAGTTTTATGAGCTGAGAATCATTTCTATAGAAGAAAAGAAACAGAAGTCCCTAACATTTATTGGTAGTAATAAAAAGTAAAACTGACAGTGAGAACAAACTGGCAGTAACTGAACTCTAAAATTATTTAAAATAAATAAAGTCTGAGTGCTTCTTTGAGGGTGGTTTGAAAAATTTGGTAAAAAGACAAGTTAAACAATGTAGTCTCCATCCATCGAGGGCTGTACACTTATGGCTGAATTCTGCATTGGATGCCCAGTCATAGCAGCCACCTAAGCAGCTTTTAAGAATTGCACATGGGCATCCTAAATAAAATTGCTTAACTCCGTCTAAACACCCCGATTTTCTAACCGGTGCCAGTTAAGAGAATCACGTTGCCACTGAGCTGATCGTTGCAAAGAATCTCCCTATGGCAATCTGTTTAGCAGCTGTGGCAGGGAACCTGTCTCTCCGTGTGAAGTTCTCCGGTAGGAGGAGTGCCCAATTCCTCCTGCCACCACTAAGACATCCCTCAGCAGGAGGAGTGGCCTAAAGGATCTGGCCAGTCGGAATCTTAGGCCACTCCTAGTGCATCCCAAAATGCACTGGGAGAGAGGCCTAAGATTCCGGTTGGCTCAAGTGCCTAAGGCCCCTCCTATGATCATCCCTCCTGTTGGTAGTCTTCATGGAGGGACGGGTTCCCTGCCGTGGCTGCTAAATTGATCATGGCATTTAGATTCCCTTGCCACAATCAGTTCAACATCAACTCAATTCTCTAACTGGCGGTTATTACATAGACACCGGTTAAGAGAATCGTGTGTTAGGCGATTCTATATAGGATGCCCATGTGCAAAATCTCAAAAGCTGCTTAGGCCCTTAGACCTGGTTTTACATTCTCTAAGTTCCATCCAGTTACATTTAAGTTCCATCCAGGCAGCCTCGTAAAACTTTCAATTATCCCTGCAGTATGACTAAGTGTAGGTCAGCCCACCTCCCGCCCTCACCACTCCTTCAAAAATGCCATTTTCAGCTCTGGGCGCACAGCAGGATTCAGAGGCCTAAAAAGTTTCTGGATATGTCTAGAAACCCGTTTTGATTATTGGCCCTTGAATGACATGTGTTTTAGGTCATCCAAGTGCTAACTTGGGCGGCTTTTTAGACGTATTTTATTTTGATTATGAGCCCCATAGCGCATATGTTACCTAGACTTACCATGGAAAAACTGAAGGCAGGAATTTTTGATAGTCCACAGAATATACAACTTATAAATGACCCACATTTCATACCATCAATAAATGAAATCGAACCATGTGCCTGGTTTTCATTTGTTCTTGTTGTGAAAAACTTTCTTGGCAACCAGAAGGCAGACAATTGCACACAATTAGTAGAGAATATGCTCTTTCATTCCAACAGGCTTGGTTGTAACATGAGTGTTAAAGTCCATTATTTGCACAGTTACTTAGATTGCTTTCCAGAGAACTTTGGTGACTTAATCAAAGAACAAGCTGACAGATTTCACCAAGACATAAAAACAATGGAAGCCAAACACCAAGGAAGATGGGATGCACACATGATGGCAGACTATTGTTGGAATCTTATGCAATTTTCTATACCATTCTCCCAAGGGAGCTCAGAACGGTTTACATGATTGTCCTGGCAGATCCCACTCTCGGAAGTCTTACAAAAGGAGCTTCTTGTTTGTCAAATGACTGGAAAGTTTGTATCATAAACTTGTGCTTTTGGTATGAAATAAGTAGATTTTCATGTTTAAAAGATATTAATTTAAACACTGCATTAAAATATCCTGATTTTTTAATGGGCGAGCAGAGTGAAGAGTGGTAACATAGTAGATGACGGCAGATAAAGACCCAAATGGTCCATCTAATCTGCCCAACCTGATTCAATCTAAAAATTTGTTGGGTTTTTTTCTTCTTCTTTTTATCTATTTCTGGGCAAGCATCCAAAGCTCTGCCCGGTACTGTTCTTACATTCCAACTACTGAAGTCTCCGTCAAAGCTCACTCCAGTCCATCTACACCCTCCCAGCCTTTGAAGCCCTCCCCAGCCCATCCTCCACCAAAGAGCCATATACTGTACAGACACAGACCATGCAAGTCTACGCAGTACTGGCCTTAGTTCTTCAATATTTACTATTTTTTCTGATTCTAGATCCTCTGTGTTCTAGAATCAGAAAATAATAGTAAATATTGAAGAACTAAGGCCAGTACTCTCAAAAATTGGAGCTGAGAGGAGAAAACTGGTGCCATTTTTAGAACCAGAAGGTCAAATATATCCAGAAACAGGTCTAACATTTGAGGCATCAAAATGAGTGCTGGCCAGTGGAATCTTTTTAAACTGAATGCTGTATTGTATGATTTGTTTGCCTTTCTTCTCCTTGATGCATTCAAGCAGAGCTCTTAATACCCAATATCTGTGTATAGGGAATTTCATCTCTGCTTTAACAGCCTCCATCAAATAATACAAAGACATAGTATCAGGTTTGAGTGGAAACAGAATTTTCTAAGGATTTCTTATATAAGTATATATATACTAGTCTTTAAGCCCGTTACATTAACGGGTGCTAGAACATATGTGTGTGTGTCTGTCTTTCTTTCTTCTCTCTCTCTCCTTAGCCGCTTTCTTTCTTTCTGCCTTTCTTTTTCCTTGGCTGTCCATCACCACCCCTTGCCTGCTCCCCCTTCCTTTTATCTCCACTGTGTCCACCATCACCCCTTCACTGCTCTCCTTATGCAGCAGCAGCCCTTCTCCCTTTGTTTTACCTCCCCCCTGTCCAGCAGCACCTTTTTCCTTCTCCCCCTGTCCAACATTAGGCCTCCGTTCCTTTTTATTCACACACCCCCTGTCCATCAGCACCTCTTTCCTTCTCCTCCTGTCCAGCAGTAGGCATCCCTTCGTTTTTCTCCCCCTCCTCCATCTTATCCCTATGATACTCTTACCTTGCTCTGCCCCTGATCAGAGGTTCCCGACAGCCGCCCAGTTGCACCCATTGGAAAAGTTCCCACTGCCGCATCCCGCACCCCTCCTGACGTGGCTCCCGCTGTCCTTTCTGTCTGTCTCTGTCCCTGGCCCCCTTTGCCTGTCTGTCTTTCTGTGTATCTCCCTGCCCCTGTGTCTTTCTTCTTTCTCCCTCTGTCTGTCTGTCCAAAGCAGCATTCCATCCCCCTCCATTTCCCTCCCCCCACACCAGTTCCCTGTGCACCTGCCCCTGTGTCTTTCTTATTTTCTTTGTGTTTCCCTTCCTCTCTCTGTCTGTCTGTCTAAAGCAGCATTCCCTCCCCCTCCATTTCCCTCCCCCCCACCAGTTCCCTGTGCAACAGCATTAGCGTTTCCTCTACCCCCCCCCCCCTTTCCCTTCCCGCGGTCCGGACTACAAACGTGGTGATTACAGCAGCGCTTGCATCAGTCTCCACAAGTTTCAAGTTTCAAGTTTATTGATTTTTAATATCCCGATCATAAAACAAATATCTGACCGGTTAACAATAAAATTTGAAATAGGAAAGGAAGAATTATTTAATGGTGTGTTAGAAAGATTAGTAAGAAAAAAAAAAAAGAAAAAAAAAAAAAGAAAAAACATATAAAACATATGGACAAACCTGACAGTGAGGATGAGTGGGGAGGAAGGGAAAAGTTACATAATCTTAGAAGAAATGAGATAGAGGGAAGGGATATAACACAAGGGGTAAGGGAGCGTGGTATGAGAGATATGCGCTGAAGAGAAGGTTAGTTTTGAAAAAGAGATCAATGAGTGAACCAAGAAAAGATTAAGATTTGGCAAAAGCATCTTGAAATAGATAAGTTTTAAGATTAGTCTTAAATTTTGGTAATTGGATTTCATCCCGAAGAAATTGAGGGAGAGAGTTCCATAATGTGGGGGCAGTTATAGCAAAGTTAGTATTCCTAGTGTAGTAGGATTCTTTTAAGGAAGGAATGAAAAGCAGTTTTTGATCAGTTGATCTTAAGGAACGAGAAGAACTTTGGGGGATTAATAGTTTATCTAGAAATAGGGGCAGGTGAGAATGTTTAGTTTTAAAAGTAAGCAGTATGATTTTATAAAGTATCCGATGGGTGACTGGGAGCCAATGAGCCTCTTTAAGAAGAGGAGTGACGTGTTCGAACTTACCAATTCTGTAAATGAGTTTGATTGCGGTATTTTGAATGAGTTGCAACCGTCGAAGTTCTTTTTGGGGGAGTCCATTTAGAAGAGAATTACAATAGTCTAAGTGGGAGATGACTAAGGAATGAATTAAGTAGCGTGTGCATCAGTCTCCACACACTGCTTCGGGTCCTTCTACTGCCCTGATTTACTCTGGCACATCCCTGATGACATCATCAGAGACGCGGCAGAGCAAATCAGGGCAGTAGAAGGGCCCGAAGCAGCGTGTGGAGACTGATGCACACGCTGCTGGAATCGCCATTCGGGTCCGCGGGAAGAGAAGGGGGTGGGCGGCAAAGGAGGAACGGAGATCGTCGTCTGGCTGCGGTCCGGCTTGTGGAGGCGATAGGCTGGTGACGTATTAGCGTGCATGCGCACTCCTTCGGCCACAGACCTACAGCGCACAGAACACGCAAATAGGAGTGCGCATGCGCGGCTAGCTCTTTATTATATTAGATGTATGTATATATAATTTTTTTTTAAACCCAATTTCAAGGCAGGTCCTATAATTCAGTCTTCAGATCAGCACAAGAGGCTTTTAGTTCCTTTGTGGTGGAAATGACATGGCTTGGAACTGTTACAAAGGGGATTCATTTTCAAATTCCATGTAAGAGAAGGGAAGTAGTAGCCAATGACAGAGTGATCCCTACTGGATAAAAAGCATCATTGATGTGATCAGTCTCAAGAGGAGTTTTTCCATTCAGTCCTAAGCCAGTTTAGGCTAGTTGCCTAAGAGATATTTTTTCACTCAGAGAATAGTTAACCTCTGAAATGCGTTGCCAGAGGATGTGGCAAGAGTGGTTAATGTAGCTGGTTTTAAAAAGGGTTTGGACAAGTTCTTGGAGGAAAAGTCCATAATCTGCTGTACCCGTTCTAAGTTAGGTGCCTACCTGTGCCTAAGTCCAAAACAGATGCCTACATGAAAACCATGCCTATGATCTATCACTTAACTATGCCTAGTTTTTGGTAGATTCCTTGGATTAGAAAGAAGGCACCTACCATCCAATCAAGTACAATTAACATCAATTATGAGTTATCAATTGCCAATTATTGGTGCTGATTAATCCTTTTAAACAATTAAGTTAGGCACCTAGATCAGCCAGTCTAGGCACCTAACTTGAGGCATCATTTATAGGATTTGTTTAATTCATACTGTAAATTCATGCCTGCAAACTGTATTAAAATGTGTAGTAAAGAAGTCATTAATTATTTTGCATCGGTGCAGAAAAGGAAATAGTTGCTTTTGATGCATGGAAAATACTAGAAATTTTATACCAAGTCCAGGACAGTGTAGGAAAAGTTGCTCAAGAGGATTGTACCAAAAAAGTTATTTCTTTCTTTTTTTTTGCCCTAGCTATAAAAATAAACAAAAGGCCACTCTTCTTCTTCAGCACTTGTTATGCAGGTGTTTTTGTGCACTGCCTAAGTATAATAATAATAATAACAGCTTATATACCGCAATACCGTGAAGTTCTATGCGGTTTACAAAAGATTAAGCAAAGGTACAAATTGACTGACTTCAAGAGGGGAAGAGGAAAGAGAAGTAATTAGACAGGAAATTCATTGTTGAGGAGAAAAGTGATCAAAAGGACAGTAGGTCGCTATTGAGAGGAAAGAGATAAGTGGATCAGTTGTCAAGATGTTTTAGGAACAGGTGTGTTTTTAGACGTTTCCTAAATTCCTCATAAGTAGAGGGCAAAAGTAATTGTTCTAGGTCTTTACCCCATGATGCTGCTTGGTGTGAGAGAAGGAATTCATGGTGTTTTTTCAGTTTGCAACCTCTCAATGGGGGGGAAACGAAGTTGGAATGTGAACTTCTCTTGTGTCTGTTGGTTGAGAAGGAGAAAAGGTCAGTAATGTATTTGGGGGCAAGTCCGTGTAATGCTTTAAAGCAGAAACAGGCAAATTTGAACTTTACGTGTGCCTTCATCGGCAGCCAATGTAGCTGCCGGTAGTAGGGTGTCACGTGGTCAAATTTTTTTAGTCCAAAGATTAGTCTGACTGCCGCATTCTGCAACAGTTGTAGGCGTCGCATATTTTTTTGGGAAATTGCCAAATAGGCGATGTTACAGTAGTCAAGCAGGCTTAGTACGAGGGATTGGACTAGGATTCTAAAAACCGATGTAACAAAATAAGCTTTAAGGGATCTGAGTTTCCAGAGAGTGAAAAATCCCTTTCTGATTAAGGAATCTACTTGGTCTTTCATGGTTAGGCATTGATCCAGAGTTACACCTAGTATCTTTATGGAGGGCTGGATAGGGTAACTAAGGTTATTGATACAGAGGGGTGATTTAATGTCAAGTGGATGTGGTGAAGCAATGAAAAAAGTCATTTTATCTGAATTAAGTTTGAGCCTAAAGTTTGTCATCCATTGTTCCATCATGTTTATAGCTTCTGAAGCTTTGGGAATAGTTTCATCATCCGTAGAGTGAACAATAAAGGGGGGAAGGGATTGGACCTTTTATACTGCCTTTTTGTAGTTTTACAAGCACACTCAATGTGGTTCACATACAGGTACTTCAAACATTTTCCCTATCTGTCCCAGTAGGTTCACAATCTATCTACCGTATTTTCTCGCATATAACACGCGCGTTATACGTGGTTTTTACAAACCGCGCATACCCTTGCGCGTTATACGCGTGAGCGCGTTGCACAAAAATTTTTTTACATAGTTTCCCCCCCCCCGACGCCCGATTCATCACCTGGAAGGAGCGCTCGCACTCCCACACCGAAGGACCGCTCGCACCCCCACAGCCTCCCCCCCCCATGGAGAAGCTGTCTACCTTGTTTCCGGATGCCAGCCCAGCTGCTTCCTCTGCCGGCGGTTCTGCCCCTTCTCAGAGCCCTGTGCTGCGCTGCTTCCTCTTCAGGCGGTCCCGCCCTTTCTCTGATATCAGAGAAAGGGCGGGACCGCCGGAAGAAAAAGCAGCACAGCAGGGCTCAGAGAAGGGGTGGGACCGCCAGCAGAGGAAACAGCTGGGCTCGCTGGCATCCGGAAACAAGGTAGACAGCTTCTCCATGGGGGAGGGGGGTGAGGCTGTGGGGGTGCGAGCGGTTCTTCGGGTGGGGGTGCGAGCGGTCCTTCGGGATGGGAGTGCGAGCGCTCCTTCGGGGTGGAGGTGCGGGTGCATGCGAGCGGTCCTTCGGGGTGGGGGTGCGAGCGGTCCTGCGGGGGGGTGAATCTGACGTCGGGGGGGGGCATCAGGCTTTCAGGGTAGGGACAAGACTTCAAGGAGGAAAGGAGAGTCGGGGCGGGCGAAAACAGAGTCAGGGTCTCCAGAGGAGAGTCGGGGCGGGCGAAAGGAGAGTCGGGCAGCATGCGCGGTATACGGGTGTGCGGGGTATATAAAAATTTATGTACATAAATATGTGTTTTTTGCGCGCTATACCCGTGTGCTCGTTTTACACGGGTGCGCGTTATCTATGTGAAAATACGGTAATGTACCTGGAGCAGTGGAAGATTAAGTGACTTTCCCAGGGTCCCAGGGAGCAGCACAGGAATTAATTCCCAAATCTCAGGGTGCTGAGGCTGTAGCTCTAGCCACTACGCCACACTTGTCTCCGATAAAGCAAATCACACAGCACAAACACAACTTTACACACACCAAAAGGGGAGCAATCACAAATTAGAAGCGTCGCAGGATAAAAGGCAAAAACTCAGCTGGTCTCTAATCCGCCATCTAAATCACGCAATCCTTCCACAACTCAAGGACAATCCAATGATGGAAACTTTCTCCCCCCTCCGCTCGCTCAGTTAGAAAGAAGGCTCTCTTTGAGATTACCTTCGAGTTTCAGGGGCCCAGAATCTGGAACAACCTCCAGGGCAGTCTTCGACAAACACCCACATACTCCCAATTCCGGAAATCACTGAAAACTCACCTTTTTTCCTCAGTGCATTAAACCATTCCCATGCAGTCCCTGCAAAATATCTTCCATGCAATTTCTATAGCAATTCTAATATTGTGAAGCCGCAATAATTCCTAGCTGACATTTTCAGGATACAAGAGTTGGTATGGTATGATAAATGACTTCATAACCTCACCATGTCCCCCCCCCCCCCCCCCCACACACACACACATACACCCTCCAATGTGAGCAGCAAGGCATCACAAAGAAACCATCATGCAATCTCACCTGGCTTTATATACCTTTCAACATTCACAACAGTGGCATCATCCATAAGCATGCTTTATAGCTCACCCTTTTTATTTATTTATTATGTATTTATTTCCTGATTCTGAAAATATTTCAAGCATTTTCTTTGTTATGATAAAATATCAGGTTCAAATTTGTAGTGGATGGTCTTTTTTTTACTGGCACATATTTTGGGACATAGCTACTCATTTAAAACATTACCATCAAAATCTGCAAATACAAAGAAAAAAAAAACAGATTTCATCGAGGATTGATTTAGGTGCTGTTAATTATGCATTGAGTATTGGCACTTATGTGAAAAAATATTTGGTGATGAGCCAATTCACCTACAATGTGAAATGTGCGTCCACATGCTTAGAGGTACCCCCTCAGTAATCCACAAATACAAGGCTGAGAAACTAAAAGTATATGGGTCTTGATTTCACAGTTTGTTAGTTATGTACTAATTAGTATGCACATCTGCTATAAATTCCGCTTTTATAACTGCACTGATCCACACATGCAGAAAAAGTACAATTTGTTTCATTGCCTGGACAACATGGCCATCATTACCCTACGTAAAAAATGTGCATGCATAGTCCCATCTTCCTGGTAACAGTGCAGTTTTTCTGCAACTAACAATTGCGTCTTATTAATTTCCTGCATGCTGTGGAATATTTTCTTGCTAATCAAGCAGTATAGTGAGATTGGGTCTGATTCTATAAATGACACCTAACTCCTAGGCGCTGCTCAGTACAGTTGTCAATCAATAGCTAGGCACCATTTACAGAGTCATGCCTACTGGCGCCTAACTTGACTTAGGCATCACTAGGGGTTTCTTTTACGAAGGTGCGCTAGCGTTTTTAGTGCACGCTACAATGCCACGCACACTAACCCCGTGCTACACGGAAAATACTAACGCCAGCTCTATGGAGGCATTAGCGTCTAGTGCGTGTGGCATTGTAGTGCGCGCTAAGCGTGCGCTAAAACTGATAGCACACCTTTGTAAAAGAACCCCTAAGTGTCCTAATGTTAGGCACCATTGTATTAGGCCAGGGTTTTCCTGGTCTAATTTACCGGCACTTAATACAGACATCTAATGACACCTATGTCATAGTAACATAATAACATAGTAGATGACGGCAGATAAAGACCCGAATGGTCCATCTAGTCTGCCCAACCTGATTCAATCTAAAAATTTGTTGTTGTTTTTTTTTTTTCTTCTTCTTCTTCTCCTTAGCTATTTCTGGGCAAGGATCTAAAGCTCTGCCTGGTACTGTTCTTAGGTTCCAACTACTGAAGTCTCCGTCAAAGCTCACTCCAGTCCATCTACACCCTCCCAGCCATTGAAGTCCTCCCCAGCCCATCCTCCACCAAAGAGCCATATACTGTACAGACACAGACCATGGAAGTCTACGCAGTACTGGCCTTAGTTCTTCAATATTTACTATTATTTTCTGATTCTAGTTCCTCTGTGTTCATCCCACACTTTTTTGAACTCCGTCACTGTTTTTCTCTCTACCACCTCTCTTGGGAGCGCATTCCAGGCATCCACTACCCTCTCCAGAAAGAAGAATTTCCTTACATTGCTCTTGAGTCTCCCACCCCTCAGCCTCAAATTATGCCCTCTGGTTTTACCATTTTCCTTTCTCTGGAAAAGATTTTGTTCTATGTTAATACCTTTCAAGTATTTGAACATCTGAATCATTTCTCCCCTGTCCCTCCTTTCCTCTAAGGTATACATATTCAGGGCTTCAAGTCTCTCCTCATACATCTTTTGTCGCAAACCTCCTATCATTTTCGTCGCCCTCCTCTGGACCACTTCAAGCCTTTTTTTGTCCTTCGCCAGATACGGTCTCTAAAACTGAACACAATACTCCAAGTGGGGCCTTACCAACAACCTGTACAGGGGCATCAACACCTTTGTTCTTCTACTGGTTATGCCTCTCTTTATATAGCCCATCATCCTTCTGGCAGCAGCCACTGCCTTGTCACACTGTTTTTTCACCTTTAGATCTTCGTATACTATCACCCAAAGGTCCCTCTCCCCATCCGTGCATATCAGCCTCTCCCCTCCCAGCATATACATCTCCTTCCGATTATTAATCCCCAAATGCATTACTCTGCATTTCTGTGCATTGAATTTTAGTTGCCAAATTTTAGACAATTCCTCTAACTTTTGTAGATCCTTTTTCATGTTTTCCACTCCTCGGTGTCTACTCTGTTACAAATCTTGGTATCATCCACAAAAAGGCAAACTTTTCCTTCTAACCCTTCAGCAATGTCACTCACAAACATATTGAACAGGATCGGCCCCAGCACCGAACCCTGAGGGACTCCACTACTCACCTTTCCTTCCTCCGAGCGACTTCCATTAATCACCACCCTCTGGCGTCTGTCCATCAACCAGTTTCTAATCCAGTTCTCCACTTTGGGTCCTAACTTCAGCCCTTCAAATTTGTTCATACCATGCCTATTCTCTTCCCCTCACCATGCCCACTTTTGAGGTAGGCGTTGTAAGGTATTGGTAGGCGCCTCAACTTGTTTTTACATTTTTAATGAGCCTTTAATAGCAATTACTATGCCCATTAAGCTCAATATTCAATTTTGAGTTTTGCGCTGTTTATAAAATCTGGCTCATTCCGCCCAAGACTCTAACATATGGCTTACTTCATCAGGCCCTAAGGACAAAAGTATGGAATTTGTGGCAAATAAATTCTCTGATTAAGAAATGTTTTTTCAGTTTACAAATGCTGAGGAAGGTAAGATTTCTTTTCCATCAACGTCATTTTTCTGTCTTGGTCCAATCAATTAATGCCATTTATCTTGGCATCACAAAGATCTGTCTTCAAAGACTACAATTGATTCAGAATACCGCTGCAAAGTTGATTTATAGAAAAAGCCAATTTGACCACGTGACTCCATTGCTTTTGGGTCTCCATTGGCTCCCGGTTTATCTCAGAATTCAGTTTAAATGTTTTTTGTATTATTTTCAAAATTTTATATTGTATTTTTGTTCCTATTGTTCCTCTTCTATGGAATGTTTAAAGATTTTCATATGCGAGAGGTACTCAACGATTTAAACTTTCCCTCCCTTCTAGGACAGAAACTCAAGGAGTCAAGAATTTTAGCCTTTCTCTGGCTTTTAAATTTCCCCAATTATGGAATGAACTTCCTTTCATTTTGAGGTGTTCCTGCTCTTTTCAATCTTTCTGTAAATCTTTAAAAACTTTTCTATTTGCTAAACATTTTGAAAATTAATCCTCTTGTATTTTAGCTTATTTTTTTTTTTTTTATAAATCTTTATTTAAATTTTTCAAATAAACAACAATTATGTTTAAAGGCAATATACGATATTAATACATCCAATATTAGTAAGCATAATTCAAAACAAAGATAATACAAAATAAATCCATTTTCATTATTGGAAATATATTGACAGAAAGAAGTAACCCATACTTTTTATTTAACATAGTCCTCAATAAAGGAGGAAGGAGACTAAGAAAAGGAAATTCTTCCAGGAAAGATCACATATTAAAGTTTTACAGGAAATTAAGTGAGAACCGATGGTTAATAAAAGAAAAAGGACTTGAGTTACACCGAAGTCATTATGGTGCAAATGAAACACCTCTAAAAAGAAACGTAGCTGCTGAGAATCATAAAAGATATATCTATTGTTTTGAAATACAACAAAACATTTACAAGGGAATCTTAACTGAAAAGAGGCTCCTAATGAAACAACTTTATCCCTATATGCAAGAAATTCTTTCCTTCTAGTCTGAGTCCATTTTGAAACGTCCGGATATATATATATATTCTTTCTCCCAAAAAGGAAACTTGTTTTAAACCATAATACAATTTCAAAATCATTTCTTTATCCTGATAAAATACCAGGGATACTATCAATGTAGCTCGTCCGGACAGTTCAAGATTTGATGATTCCAAAAGAGTTGTTAAATCTTGTTCAGTAGTTGTTTCAGACTCCTTTAATGTCCTTTTTAAGTAATAAATCTTCTGCAAAGGTGGTATATTCATTTCCGTGATTTTTAATGTAGAAACCAGGAAATCTTTAAATAATTCCCTAGGAGTTTTAAATTTAGACATAGGAAAATTTAAAATCCTCAAGTTTAAACTCCTATTTTGGTTTTCCAAGTTTTCAATTTTACGGAGAAGAAAAACTTTATCCTTTGCATTCTGGTTATTTAAAGATTTAACCTCAATTATAGATTTTTCAATGTCTCCTATTTGTTTCGCTTTATCAGAGGAAACAGTTTCCAGTTTATTAACTTTAGAAGAAACTTCAGCCATCAAGGAAATAAATCCAATACATACAGTTTGAAGATTTTCAATTGCTCCCCACAATGAATCCAGTGTGACCACCGCCGGTTTCACAAGCGGCTTGAGATGAGGGAACCCGGGTTCCCGCTCTCCTTCCCGGGCTTCACCTCCCCCACTCTCACCACCGCTTGCCTGCAGTGTTGCTCCTCCCTCTCCTGATCTTTTTTCCGAGCTTGCCTGCAACAGGGTCACCTCCTGAGTCGGTTGCTGCCGAATTCCCCCAACAGGAAGCAACAACTCCGTTGTGCTACTCGGGGGAGGAGGAGGATCAGGTCCCAAGGGGCTCAGCGACGCATCGCCATCCATGCTGAGCTGCTCCTGGAGCTCAGTAGCGGATCCGCCCGACTCCATCGGAACTGCGAATGTTGTTATCGCAGTTTGACGCGGAGTCGAAATCACGGCAAAGGAATGAGGGATATTCCTCTGTCGTCCCCTCCTCTTAGGCATCGAAGAAACTTTGGGGAAAGCGTCACCGAAGGTAAATTTATTTTTCCAGAGCGGGAGCTTGGACTCACACGTCCACTCTCGTCGCCATCTTGTCTCCCTCCCCCAGCTTATTTTTTTAACTTATTGTTAACCGTGTCGAGCTTCCTCTGGTTGAAAACCTGGTATATAAAGTTAAGTTTTAGTTTAGTTTAGTTTAGTTTAGAGAAGAGGCTTGAAGATCTGACTATGTATACTCTAGAGCAGGGGTGTCCAACCTGCGGCCCCGTGAAGTATTTTATGCAGCCCCGGTCGAGGGCGATGCAGTGTTTTCCTCTGCTGGCCCCGGGTGTTTACCATCTTGCCGGCTCCCTCCTCTGTTTTGCTGCAGCGTTTGCACATTTGTGTGGCCCCAGAAACATTTTTTCGGCCAATGTGGCCCAGGGAAGCCAAAAGATTGGACACCCCTGCTCTAGAGGATATAAATGTTTAAATACTTAACAGGTATTGAAATACAAACAAATCTTTTTCAGAGACAGGGAATCAGTAGATCCGCAGGGCGTGGATTGAGATTGCAGGATGGTAAACTTAGGAGTAAAGTCAGGAAATACTTTTTCACAAAGAGGGTGGAAGATGTCTGGAATGCCTTCCTATTGGAGGTGATGAAGCCAAAAACAGTGGACTTCAATGTCAACTCCAGGAGTTGTGAAGCAAAGAGTGGGTTTCAGTGACAACTCTAGTAGTGAGAAGTAAGGCCAGTGTGGGGCAGACTTCAACAGTCTGTGTCCTGAAAATGGCAAAGACTGATCAGGATCAAATATGCATATTATGTATCACTTTCATATCATATGCTATGATTATTGGTGCTGTGTTTCTCAATGGGGAAGGAGAAGACATTTTGTAATATATGTGACTATATTGAGGCCAAAATAATAAAACCATTTTCAGACTATTGACATAGTTTTGTGGAATATTGTTTTCAAGACTGCTTCATATATCTGCCTATATGGAGCTGGCATGGTAGCAAATTAACCAACTGCCCTGTTAGTGATGCCGGTATTTAATCATGAAGAAGTGAAATCTGCAAGAATGGAAGAGTCAGCTCTGTGTT
The DNA here is from genome assembly GCF_902459505.1 of Geotrypetes seraphini. Lineage (NCBI taxonomy): Eukaryota > Metazoa > Chordata > Amphibia > Gymnophiona > Dermophiidae > Geotrypetes > Geotrypetes seraphini. Next base: position 67,532,528 of record NC_047088.1, read on the forward strand.
TAGAGGCAGGTGGGGGTGGAGCTGTACCTTCCCTGGATGTCAGTGTATGGGTATGGAGAGATTTATGCTCTCCATGAGATGGGGTAGGGTGTTTGGTATGTTGGGCAGACTTAATGAAAAGTCCAAACAACCCAAGGAGTCCAACAGGACAAAATTCCACAAGTACTGAACAGCAGAGAAGACAGTGGGAACAGACAATGAACACTCCGCCGGAGCCAGTGGTGTGAAGTAAAACCTTGTTTATTTCAGTCTGGGTCGTACAGTAACATGGACCCGACACAGCTTTGACAGTTACTTTGGACATATGTATCCCGTATTTTGCCAGATTGGATTCTCGCTCATACGAAGAGGTTTGGTTTTATCTGTGAATCCTATGTTACAGTGACCCCTGATGCAGGCTCTTTTGTTCGCCGAAACACAGTACTGTGTCGGGTCCATGTTACTGTACGTCCCAGATTGAAATATACAAGGTTTTATTTCACACCACTGGCTCCGGCGGAGTGTTCATTGTCTGTTCCCACTGTCTTCTCTGCTGTTCAGTACTTGTGGAATTTTGTCCTGTTGGACTCCTTGGGTTGTTTGGACTTTTCATTAAGTCTGCCCAACATACCAAACACCCTACCCCATCTCATGGGGAGCATAAATCTCTCCATACCCATACACTGACATCCAGGGAAGGTACACCTCCACCCCCAACTGCCTCCAAACACAGAGCTGTTCCCACTGTCTTCTCTGCCGGGGGGTTCTAGGAGGGGGGTCTGTTTTGGGGGGGCTCCTTGGGATTGGCAGGGGAATATGTAAAATTGTGGTATGCAAACCCTGTGGGTTTTCCTGCACTGTAGATACACCTATTGTTTGTTTGGTTGTTGCAGCTTTTGCTCTTTGATGCTATGTTTTGTTTCTTGAGCTGCCTTGTGCTTTCATATCTCTGTACCTTTGTTCTTCATGGTATGTTATTTGCGGTGTTTTGCTTGCCAATGAAAGAGATTTACAACAACAAAAAAAGTATAAAGCCTAGTTATCCTGCACTCATTAAATATCAATGAACTCCACGAAACACAAAATAAACTTTTTTTTACTGTAATGGATTTATAATACAGGAAGCTCAGACTAAAAAAAAAAAAAAAATACCCTCAAAATTTGCAAAAGAATAAAGGGATCTGAAAACAGGCAATTCTTATTTGTTGAAATGGAACACTAGCTGCAGTTCTAAGAATGTAGTCTGCCTGATCGAATGTCCTTGCGGGTTGTTATATATAGAACAAACTTCAAAAGCATTCAAAAACTAGGCTCATTGAGCACAGGCGTTGCATTAAGCAAGCAGAAATGAAGGAGTCTGTAGTGAAGCATTGCCAGAAGGAAATATATTTTACAGTGGTATGGTCATTGATCAAGTCAGTGAGTGTGCAGGCAGGGGTAATATTGGCAGATTATTGCAACAATGGGATCATAAGTAGATTTTTCTTTTATACATGGCAGAACCCAATGGTTGTAATCGGAACACTGAATGGAAGATATTCTTCTGAATTATATGTATTTATTTACTTACTAGTCTTTAAGCCTGTTACATTAACGGGTGCTAGAATAGATGTGTCTGTCTGTCTTTCTTTATCTCTCTCTCCTTGGCCGCTGTCTGTATCCTTCTGTCTCCCCCTCCCCCCTGAGCAAAGCTGTCTGCCCCCAGCACCCACCTCCCCCCCAAATGTCTCTCCATGGCCCTCTTCTGTCTTCCCCCCCCAGAGCAAAGCTGTCTGCCCCAGCACACCTCCCCCCAAAGCAGCCCCCTTTCCCTATCTCTCCATGGCCCCTTCTGTCTCCCCCCAGCACACCCCTTCCCCCAAAGCAGCCCCCTTTCCCTCTCCCTATCTCTCCATGGCCCCTTCTGTCTTCCCCCCAGAGCAAAGCTGTTTGCCCCAAGCACACCCCTCCCCCAAAGCAGCCCCCTTTCCCTCTCCCGCTGACTCTCTCTCTCTGGCCCCCTTTCTCTGTCTGTCTTTCTGTCCCTCTCCCTGCCCCTGTGTCTTTCTTTCTTTCTGTCTCCCTCCCTCCCGCTGTCTGTCTGTCTGTCATTTTTCCCCATTTCCCTGTGCAGCAGCATTTCCATCCCACTTCCCTATGCAGCAGCAACAGCATTTCCCTCCTATCCCCCCCCTTTCCTGTGCAGAAGCAGTAGCAGCATTTTCCCCCACCCCCCTTTCCCTTCTCTTACCTTCTCTTCCCTGCTCCGTTCGGCCCCTCCCCCTTCTTTTACTGCCATTGTCCTGCTCGATCTGGCCTGCTCCTGACCCTCCCACCGCCGACAAACCTTGGGGCTCCAGCCGCGTAGGCAGCACTTTAAACACGCTGCTTCGCGGCCTTCTACTGCCGATTTCCTCTGCCGCGTCTGTCTCCAATGATGCCATCAGAGACGCGGCAGAGGAACTCGGCAGAGAAGGGTGCGAAGCAGCGTGTTTATAGTGCTGCCTACGCAGCTGGAGCTGGGAGGTTTGTGGAGGGTCAACGGCCAGAGCGGGGCTGCTGTCCACCACTCGTTTGCTGCCACTGGTGCTGCTTACTCTGCTGGAGCCGGGAGGTTTGTAGAGAGCACAGTCGCGCGCATGCGCCTCCAGCCCCTGCAAGCGCCGTGAGGTGTCAATTAGAATGTTGCCACAGAAGCACACCTAATGGCACCAGGACTCACGAATTTTTGAGAGTGCATGCGCGCTCTAACGTTTTATTATTATTGATTGCAAGAATGTGCATTAATGATGTTATCACCAGGGAGCTGACATTGGATAGTTTGAATGCTGATATGCATTTAATTTTTCATGGCCATTTTCTCTTTCAGATTGGAAGGAGTTAATATGAATTTCCTTGAAGCAACTTGGTGGAGAAACAAGAACCCCTGTGGAAGATCTTTTTTGAAGATGTTATGTGCATTGATGGATGTATTTCCAGATAAGCTTTTAACATAATATAATTTTAATTGTTGAAGATGTGAGATATTGACATTAGTATCTTTATATGACTTTGGATGCCATTTATAATATAATGCTGAATGGCCATTCTTTAATGTTTGGTGTTACGAGTGGTGACTTTACTTACTTCCTGATGATGCCAGGGGAGGGTGGAGAAAAGTTTCGATCAGACTATGAAAGCAAGTCGAAGATGAATTTGTATTGGACAAAGTGTGAAAAGGATTTCAGCAACCTATGAAAGAAGAATTGTAATTAGTTGAACACAAAAATTTAGGAGTTAGAGATACAATTTTACTTCACATTAGTTCACTAAAACCCACTGTGAAACTTAAAAACATTGGAATGGAGAAGATTTGAGTAACAGCACAAAGCCATGGGGAGGGCTTCGATGGCTAGGATGGTTTAGAAGGGCTGGAGTGAGCTTTGACAGAGACTCCAGTACAGGGGTCTCCAAAGTCCCTCCTTGAGGGCCGAATTCAGTCGGGTTTTCAGGATTTCCCCAATAAATATGCATGAGATCTATGTGCATGCATTGCTTTCAATGCATATTCATTGGGGAAATCCTGAAAACCCGACTGGATTCGGCCCTCAAGGAGGGACTTTGGAGACCCCTGCTCTAGTAGATAGAACCTAAAGCACACTACCGAGCAGAGCTCTGGGTTTCTGACCTAGAAATATGTAAGAAAAAGGACCATTTCAAATACATGATTAATTTATAGAGCATGGAGGGTTGGGCAGACTGGATGGACCATTCGGGTCTTTATCTGGCGTCATTTACTATGTTACTATGGTGTCCTTTTACTAAGACCTGCTAGCCATTTTATTATGCACCAAATGCTAATACGTCCATTATAGTCTATGGATGCATTAGCATTTAGTGCGCGCTAAAACGGCTAGCATGCCTTAGTAAAAGGACCCCAATGTTACTAGTTAAGTGGAGTAATTAATACTTTTTACGAATCTGAAAAACATTTTTGATTACAACTGTATCCTATTTTTTATTTTTAATCTTTATTGATTTTTTTTTTTTTAGTTCAATCATTTTTATTGAAATTTTTGAACTATAACAATACAATTGGGCAACAATGACCAATATATGAAGCATAGAATAACATAAGATTTTTAATCTAAAACAGTGTCATAGAAATGATCAAACATTAGGTATTACATACATTACACTAATATCTGTACAGGTAACATATATCACATATCATTCAAGATTTTCAGTTATCCTATATATAATAATAACATAAGGGCAATTGGGGTTGTAGATAGGTGGGTATAGTAGGTTTGGGAGTTGTTTGGGGGGGCTCACTATGACCTGCAAGGGAGTTGTGGTGAGATGTTTATGTGGTATACTTTTTGTGAAGTTCACAGCAGTGCCCTGTAAGGTTTCCCACTACTCTGTTGCCATGTCTGGGTGGCCAGCCCAGCACTTTTCTGGCCCCTCCCACATCCAAAAGGTCTTGTTCTAGGCGTTTCAAACTCGGACGATTTTTTGGATGAGAATATAGTATAAAGATAGACGTACTAGCAATCTGGATGATGAAACAGCTGGACGTAGAAGTAGACAATTTTTGAAAAAAAAATTTTGGACGTATTTTTTGAGAATGGACTTTGGACACTGCTGACTTTGTACGACTAGCACCCTAGGCCCAAAATGGACTTAAACGTTTGTTTTGATTATGCTCCTCCACATATTTAATATAGTCCTTATTTGAATATACATTGGTATTTATATTTAAGGGCTAATAATAGAATTGTTACCTGAGATATAATTAGCACTAATTATAACTTCTAATTGTCAAGATCCTATAGAGTCAAAGTTCATAGGCACTGTTAGATTAAGGCCTTTTTCTCCTTTTTTTCCCAAATTTTGAGGGGTTTGTTTTTAGTTTGAGCTAAATGCATTATAATCCATCATAGCAGACAATTTTTTTTTGTCTTTGGTATTCTTCTGCTGTCTTCTATTACATGTTTGGTTGAATATCATTGAACTCCACATTGGTGACTTGATCAAGACAGCATATTGTTCACGTTATTCATCACAGCAGCAAGACCTAGGTTTTGGTTCCCTTCTTATCAATCACATTTTACCTTTCTTTTATTACCATGCTTCTTTTCTTTCCTTTCCTTAATTTTACCACTGACACAACCATGACTGTTTTCTCTTAATATTTTCTTGAAATGAAGAACTGTGTGCATTTGTATATACAGTACATGTGGCTCCATTTTTTTTTTTACCTGTGTTTCAATCAGATTTTACTATAACCATGGTTACATACAATGCTAACTGGCTAATACCAACTATGATTTCCTATGGTCTAGTACTGTGCATAAGGTTGTGTAATTGGAATTCAGCCAGGTATCAGTAGATACTGGCATTCCTTTGATGCATTGCATTTTCTTGCAGCTATTTTACAGAAACATTTGATACCATACAAGGGGTATGTTATAGCATTTTAATCAACCACTATCTTTTTGCTAGAACAAAAATTACAGCATGGATTATTCAGTAATCAATCATAAAGGAATGATATTTTTCCTACCACTTTATGATTAGCAATAAATTGTGACTGCGGAATAGTAATTGAATGCTACTTGAGACAAGAAATGTACGATCTGATATCAGATAGTGATGGTGAGTTCTTAGCATTTAATTGTGACTGGGGAATCATCCTCTAATGTTAATATTGTAAATAGGACACCATTTAGGGCTTTAATATGAATTACTATGTAGGATGTAAAAAGAAAAAGCATCTAAGCAAGGGCTTTTATAAAATAATCTGTCAGTGTTAACCCTGAAAGCATACAGATACTCATGCATTCATTTGTACCTGCTCTGAACGTGTAAATGTATGCTTGTCCTCTATCCCCTTCATTCTATAATCTGAGCACTTGAATGTAGGTGATATTTGTACACTTACCCTCCTCTCCCTTTAACAAAACCGTAAAAGCAGTTTTTAGCACTGGCCAGCACACTGAATGCTCTGTGTTTCTCTGACGCTCATAGAGTTCCTGTGAGTGTCAGGTGCAGCACAGATCATTCAGCGTACCAGCCGACGCTAAAAAACACTTTTGCGGTTTTGTAAAAGGAGGGTTAGTGTTCTGCCCCCAGCATCAGTCCAGAACATTCAGATTATAGAATAATAGCTCTTTTATGCATGAATAATTCACATTTAAAAGCTATGTGGGTGCCAAACAGTATTCTGTACTTATATGCAAGATGCATAGCATGCAAATGTAAGGGGGTGTTCATGTGGACATATACGTTGTGCACATATGTTACAGAATGGTGAGGCCGATGGTCAAAACACAGCTCTAAAGTTCATAGCACAAAAACCCATAATGCGGGATGAATACAGAAACATAGCAAAGCAATACTCAGAAAAAAATTATATGCAAAAGATGTGCGCACTTAATTTGCGCAGTAAACTGAAAGTAAGAGGCGGGAAGCATGCCAGGCACATGTGCACAAAGGGTTTGGGGTAAGCATGGTTCTTGTGCATACATCCAGATTAAAAAAATTGGAAATTAAAAAAACATTGGTGCTCTTCTGCACCTATAAATATGAATGTTTTCAAAATTGTGTGCATTTAAAATTTGTGAAAGGCTCAATTGTAAGCACAGGACAACGGGCGCTGATGTGTGCTTGCATTTTCGATTTTGCTCAAACTCACACACATTTGATCCTCACTACAGCACTTAAAACGTGTGTGGGCTTCCTTCCCCTTGCAAAAGAGGACAAACCCTGCAGTTTAATATGCCAAACTGACAGGAAATCTCCTGAAAACCTTTGCCACACCTGAGCCAACATTAAGTTTTCAGCGTTAAGGCCAGAATTTTGAGTTCTGTGCCTTGCAGTGCTTCCATTTGAGCATTGGGAAAGAATACTAACTGACCTCATTTGCATCCATTTAAATACAATTTGCAGCCATGTTTGACATACACATTAATACCCTCATTAGAGCCCTCTAAGCATCCTGCACATATTAATATTTTTTTTCATTTTAATTCAATTTTTCAGTTCTCTTCTGCTTAGATGTAAGTCGCTGACTCTTTATTTATTTATATTTTAGGTATTTTCTCAGTCATTTTTCTGTAAACTGCCTAGAAAATTAAGTTAGGCACACCGATCTAAGGGCTCCTTTTATGAAGGTGTGCTAGTGTTTTTAGCACACGCACTGGATTAGCGCACGCTATAGCAAGCGCTAGCTGAAAAACTACCGCCTGCTCAAGAGGAGGCGGTAGCAGCTAGCGCACGTGGCATTTTAGCGCGTGCTATTCCACACGTTAAGGCCCTAACGCGCCTTCGTTAGCCCTAATTGCCTAACTTTAGGTGTCATTTATAGAATCTGGGTCTTCTTGCCCAGCATTTCGATACACTTTATAGAACTACCCCCATGCCTAGAAGATAAGTGTTTGTATTGCAACTCTGCCTGTGCTTCTCGCATACCATACTTCCAGAAATACTTATGCATAGTGCACATATAGAGCTAGATTCTGTCTATGATGCCAAGAAATTGGTGCTGATCAAATTTCATGATAAGCGATATTCTATAAACGGCACTCAAAGTAGGGTACCATTATAGAATAGCATTTTGCTGTGTTTGCCATGCTATGTTAGTATATAACACTATCCCCCCTCCTTTACAAAGCTGCTCTAGTGTTTTTAGTGCCGGACAGCTCCTATGAGCATCCGAGCTGTTACCGCTGCAGCCCACGTTAAAAACACTAGCGTGACATAGTAATGGAGGGGGTATGTTTGCCATACTATGTTTGTATATAACACTGTTTGCCATGCTATATTTTGTCATACACAATGCTCGTCATGCTATGTCTCACCATACCATGTTTGTCATGTTATGTTTTACCATGCTTTGTTAACTATTGGGGTCTTTTACTAAGGCACGCTAGCCGATTTAGCGTACGCTAACCAATTTAGCATGTGCTAATCGATTTAGCCCACGCTAAAGATTAGCGCATTGTAAATGCTAATATGCCCATAGAATATAATGGGCGAGCTAGCATTTAGCACACGCTAGATTGGTTAGCGCGCGCCAAATCGGCTAGCGCACCTTAGTAAAAGATCCCTTATGTTTGGCCATCTCTGGCCAAACAATGTCTTGCCATGCCACGTTTGCCATCACCTTGCATAAATATACTTTAATATGTATGCAAACTTGTAACCCATTCTGTGCTCTCCTGGAAGGATGGGATATAAAACCAATTAAAAATAAATTTAGCTCTGGGATTCATGCCTTACTTAAGGCATGATAATTTACATCAAGGAAAGCCTAGTGCAAAATCTCACACCAAATTACACCTGGATCTTCCTTAGTCTATAAAATTGCATGTAATTTCCAGGAATGTCCCCCAATCTACCCATGCTCCTCCCATGGCTGTGCTTCCTTTTCAGATCCTGGCACCTAAAAATTTTAATTGATGGCAATTAATCAATAATTGATTGTTAGCATCCAATTAAACATCTTGTGGAAATTGGGCTTCCCCCCAAAAAAAATTTCCACACACAATTTTTAGTGCTATACATAGAATTAGGCCAATCCGAGAATATTCTTGTTGGCATGTGCAATTATAAGTGCATACTTAGTTATGCAATCACAAGAAACAGACTTTACCTACAGAAATAGTTTTTAAAAAATATCTTACTCCCACAGGGTCAATAGCTAAATGTCTTTTGCTCTGGAAAATTGGCAGTCTGCAAATTGCCACCATTTCCCTACCTAAAAATACATATCAAGATCAACAATGAATATATTTCAGCTGTGAAAAAGCAAACAGCTTCCAAATTGCAGTGAGGTCAAGGGAAATAGCACCATGCATAGTTTTGCATATTCAAAACTACATTTGTGATTTTTCTGTGCTCCAAGTAGAAAAAAAAAATAATTTTTTTTGTAATATATAGGCACTGTTTCCCAGGGCAGTTGGTGATTAGCGTATCGGTGTAAAGCCCTTGAGTATAAGTACCCATTGATTTAGCAAATATCTATGTAGTTTTACTAATTACCTTCTTAATACTGGATTGTGATGATACAGTCTACATTTAATATTATGCTATAACAGTGCAGTTACTTAGCATTTAATTGTAGCACAGACAATCATTATTTAACATTACATTGTAATTAATGGAGTCATTATTCAATATCAAATTATGACAGAGGAATAATTATTTAATATTACATTGCAACTGGTATGATCACTATTTAACATTACATATCAGACAGAATCATGGTTGGTGTTAAACATGCAGGATCCAAGGGCAGAAACTGAGGAGGGGGCTCCAGAGCCTACCTTTAGGCTATGCCACTGTGAAAAATGCTGCCCAAGTCTGCAAAGAACTCAACAGAGGTTTTGATAGAGTAATTTTGCTTTATTTTCTTTCTGGCCAGGAAGGGTGCCCAATGTACATAAAATTGGCAAAGTAGGCACACTTGGAATAGCACACTCATTGTTTTTATAGTAAGTTTAGTTAATCCTCCTGCCTGTCTGCTCATTGGACAGAGCAAGGATGGTTCACAACCTTCATACATGCTTCCTGTTTCTCCACCCCTAAGAACATAAAAATTGCCGCTGCTGGGTCAGGCCAGTGGTCCATAATGCCCAGCAGTCCGCTCACGTGGCGGCCCTCTGGTCAAAGAACTGCACCCTATCCGAGACTAGCCCTACCAGCGCACGTTCTTTTTCGGCAGGAACTTGTATAACTTTGTCTTGAATCCCTGGAGGGTGTTTTCCCCTATAACAGCCTCCAAAAGAGCATTCCAGCTTTCTACCACTCTCTGGGTGAAGAAGAACTTCCTTACGTTAGTACGGAATCTATCCCCTTTCAACTTTAAAGAGTGCCTTCTCGTTCTCCCTACCTTGGAGAGGGTGAATAACTTGTCCTTATCTACGAAGTCTATCCCCTTCAGTACCTTGAATGTTTTGATCATGTCCCTTCTCAATTTTCTCTGTTCGAGGGAGAAGAGATCCAGTTTCTCTAATCTTTTGCTGTACAGCAGCCCCTCCAACCCCTTAACCATCTTAGTCGCTCTTCTCTGGACCCTTTCGAGTAGTACCGTGTCCTTCTTCATGTACGGCGACCAGTGCTGGACGCAGTACTCCAGGTGAGGGTGCACCATGGCCCGGTACAGCGGCATGATAACCTTCTCTGATCTGTTTGTGATCCCATTCTTTATCATTCCTAGCATTCTGTTTGCCCTTTTTGCTGCTACCGCACATTGCGTGAACGGCTTCATCGACTTGTTGATCAGAACTCCCAAGTCCCTTTCTTGGGAGGTCTCTCCAAGTACCGCCCCAGACATCCTGTATTCGTGCATGAGATTTTTGTTACCGACATGCATCACTTTACATCTCTCATCACCATCATTCCTCAGATCCCTGACTCTGTTTACAATTGCCCATATTTGATTACTGCCTCTTCCCTTCACGTGCTCACTCCTCATGTGACATGCTTGGATCAGCTTTTCGAACAATGGCCCTTATGGTTAGTTCTGCTGACTCGTCTTTCTGCATGTTAACTTGACTAAGGGCAGTATAGTCAGTAATAATATTTTGTTCCTAGGAATGCCCCCCTTCCACCTTTTGAGTCAGCAATACTTCTTACTATTATGTGCACACAGTGTTAGATAAATTCCTTCTGCTGGAATTTTACCAGTATGCCATTTAGTTTTTTTAATTACCACTTATTAATATATCCTTATTTGTATAATGTTACCTCCTCAGGGTATTTATTATATAACCCTCTGCCTTATTAGAATTATACATATTAGTAATATCTTTTGCTTTATGGTTTCTCTGTTGTTATTTACCACACCTGATTAGATTTATTATAAGTGTTATACCTTTTAATGTATTCACCCCTTTGTGTTATTCTGCAATAATTAACACCATTAGAAAATATTAGTATTTTCATTTCTCACACCACCTTCAGATGAAGACTAGCTTGGAGCCTCCTGTGGCATGGGGACCGTGGCCACTGCCCTTTTGCCATTCCCTAGCCAGCTCTGAATAGAATTTTGAATTATGATAGATTCTGGGCAGTCTGATAGGTGAAAGCATAAAGCATTGTCCACTTCAGATAACCTTCCCCCAAATTACCCACCTTAACACCTTCCAATTAAACAAATACCATAAATAGATTGTAACCTACCCTCTCTAACTGAATTCCATATGTATTTTTCATACAGTTCTTCACTGTCAGTTTAATTTCCATCCTATATATTCACATAGAATTTTTCTTTTTTCAACCATCTTTATTTTCTCTTCTTTATTAATTTCCAGGTACTTTAGTTAGATTGTGAGCCTTCGGGACAGTAAGGGAATTTTTTAAGTACCTTCTTACTTCTCATTTATAATCTTAATGTATATTTTCTTCAAACCGCTTAGAACCTAACGGATGTAGCGGTATATAAGAAATAAATTACATTACATTACATTACCTAGAAATACCCTGTTTCATTGTTCATTGTTCAGAATGTTCAACATGCAGTATTGTATTGCCAAGGCAACATGCAAAACTGTTCAAACCTCACAAAAGAAAAGCATTTCAGTTTATAATAGCAATAATTTCTTTTGACTAGGGCATTTAGGGGGAAATACTATAAAGGAACTAAAATTTAGGCATCCAAAATCTGTGGGCTAAGATAGTATTCTTATATATGGCATCTAGGCACCCAGATTCCATTTATAGCCTAAACTGGCATTTGGATGCCAATGTTTAAAGGGCAGGTGTAAATGTTTGTACCTAAATTTTGACCCCAAGGCACAGAACTTACAGTATTTTATAAATGTGTGATGTGTCCATGCCCCACCTACATGCAAACCCCTTGTGAACTTACTACTACTACTACTACTAATCACTTAATTATATAGAGCTGAAAGGCATACACTGCGCTGTACATTTTTACATTTATAGATGTTCCCTGCTCGAAAGAGCTTACAATCTAACTTAGATAGACAGAAAAGACATATAGGATTGGGGATGCAGAACCCAAGGTGAGAGGAGTTAGGAGTCGAAAGCACTCTCAAAGAGGTGGGCTTCTTAACTGGGCCTTGAACACTGCCAGAGACAGCCGTAGGGATTCGGGCAGCTTATTCCAAGCATACAGAGCAGCAAGGCAGAAGGAATGGAGTCTGGAGTTGGCAGTTGAAGTGAAGGGCACAGATAGGAGGGACTTACCAGCTGAGCGGAGCTCAAGGGGGAGATCATAGGGAGCGATAAGTGAAGAGAGATAGTGAGGGGCAGCTGAGTGAGTGCATTTGTAGGTCAGTAAGAAGAGTTTGAATTGTATTCAGAAACAGATGGGAAGGGACTTCCGGTGACGTCAGTGACCAAGATGGAGGATTAGGGATTTTGCTCTGACTCTTCGTTGCATAAAGCAAACCTTTTCCCACTGCGGGCAGCCCAGTACTGTGTGTGTGTGTGAAGCCGGGAGTGTGCGCTAATTACTACTGCTGCGGGATGCCGTCGCGAAAGAAGATCGATATCGGCAGGTCGTTGGACCGCGGGGGAGAGAAGGGCGGCCTCCGCCATGTGCGTGGGACCTCCAGCGTGTCCGTGCACGAGTCGGGAGACAGCGCGTCTGAGGAGGAATCAGAAAGAGGTGCTTCCCTGCAGCTGAGGTGTGCTGGTTCGGCGGCGGCTATTACTAAAGCCGACTTGCAACTGTGGGCTGCTGAAATAAAAGATGAGGTGGCGGCTGTGAAGGGAAAAATTAAAGAGGCGGTTAAGGAGATCCGGCAGGACTTTGCGGATCTGCTGGGCAGGGTGGAGGATACAGAAAAGTGACTCGGGGAGCAAGAAGAAGCTGTGCAAGGCATCACTGCTCAGATGCAGAAGGTGCAAAAAGATCTTCTGGAATGTTGTGCACAAGTGGAAGACCTGGAGAATAGGTCGCGGCGAAACAATGTGCGGATCTGGGGAGTTCCGGATACGGCTGAATATGGGGACGCCGCAGCTGTGGTGCAGGAGCTCTGCCGGTTTCTGCTGGATGATGCTGGGGACTCTGCTTCTGATCCTGGGGGTCTGAAAGTGGATAGGGCTCACCGCACGCTGGGTCCCAAGAATGGGGACTACCCGAGAGATATTATTGCTTGCATCCACCACTTCCCAGATAAAGATCGCCTAGTGAAGAAAGCTAGAGACTTGGGTGTTATTTCTTGGAAGAATCTGAAAGTGGAGATATTCCAGGATCTCTCGGCCATCACTTTGCAGAAAAGGAGAGAGTTTCGGCCGCTGTTGGAGGTGCTGAAGAAGAACAACTTGCGCTATCGCTGGCTTTTTCCATTCGGCTTGCTGGTGACTTTTAATGGGGTGCACAAGCGAGTAACGACAGTGGCGGAGCTGCAGGCATTGCTTCTGAAGGAGGGCTTGGTGACACCTGGAGATTCTGTCTTGAGCAAGTTATCGGCGCAGAAGTTGGAACGTTATCAGTGGAAAGCGGTGCCACAACGGCGGAGAGGGAGGCAGAGTTCTCGCCTGAGGGGGAGATGACCGAACAGAGAGCGGCAGCTTCTCCTGACACTTGAGTGGCTGGCTGAGTGTGGTAGTGTCTATTCGCAGAAGGGTTCTGGACCTTGGTGATGACCCAATGTTGACTTTGGGTGTGTGCTTGGGAGTGTATGGTTGTGGGTCTGGGGAGTGGTTGGTGGGGGGATTTTGAATGTGGGAAGATTGGCTGTGGGGGGAGGTACATTGGTGGTGACATTGGGGGGTGGTGGGGTCACTTGAAGTCTTGGAGGGAGTGGGGAAAGAGGGAGTGTGGGACTGGAGGGGAGGGGGGTGGGGAAGACCGGGGTGGGGGGTTGAGGATGGGGACTTGGAGGGCTTGGGAGAGGGGGTGAGTGGGTGGCAGAGGGGGATGGAGGGGGGAGGGGAGTTGGTGTCGGGTGTGTTTTCTATGGTTAAGGATGGGGGGGGGGCTAATGTCTTACGAGTGGGCAGTTTGAATGTTAAGGGGCTTAATATGCCACGTAAACGGCAATTGTTATTGAAGGAAGTTAAACGCCTCTGTTTTGATATTTGTTTTGTTCAAGAAACTCATTTTGTGAAAGCAGGGGAAAAACTTGTACAGTTCCGGGATTATCCCGTGAGGTCTTGGGCTTCTAATAGGATGGAGCGGAAGAAGGCTGGGGTGGGGATTTTGTTTTCTCACCGGTTGAAGGTGGTACCGGATCGGGAATGGAGGGATGAGGGGGGGAGGTGGCTTATATGGACCGGGACTGTTGAAGGAACTCAGGTAACATTGGTTAATCTGTATGCACCTAACTCTCAACAGGGCCAATTTTTTGACATTCTTCTGTCCAAAATTCTATCGGTTAAGGTAGGGCATTTGGTGGTTGGTGGGGATTTTAACTTGGTCCTTAACCCAGATTGGGACTCCACGGGCAAGGGAGGCGATAGGCTTAAGAGTGACAGGAAATGTCTGAAGAGGTTTTTGGAAGTCCTTAATGTAGTGGATGGGTGGCGGGTGCAACATTGGATGGGCAGGGACTACACTTTCTATTCTCCTGTATATGAGGTATACAGTCGCATTGATTTGATCTGTGTTGATAAAGGGTGGGGGGGAAAATTGCTAGACACAAAAATTGATACCATTGGATGGTCCGACCATGCTCCGTTATGGATGGATCTGAGTTGGGGAGGACCTCGGGTAGGGGATACCTATTGGAAGTTAAATGATGCCCTGTTGGGGGATCCGCAGATAGTGCAAAAGTTGGAGAAGGGGATTTATGATTTCCTAGATCATAATAGTATAGATCAGTTTTCTCCCATGACGATTTGGGAAAGTCTAAAGGTGGTGTTACGTTATTTGGGGATGGGGCAATTCAGCTGGTTCTTTGGGGGGGTTGGAGGGCTGGGTTTGGGTAGGGGATGGAGTTTAGGGGGTTCTTCCTTGGGGGGGAGGGGTTTTGCATTTCTTGTACACTGTTTTACTGCTTTTCTGGTTATGCCATGATGTTGTATGCTTGGGCGCAGTGTTTAAATAAAGAATTTCAAAAAAAAAAAAAAAAAAGAAACGGATGGGAAGCCCGTGAAGTGATTTTAGGAGAGGGGTAACATGAGTAAAGCGGCTCTCCCAGAATATGAGTCACATAGCCTTATTCTGGACAGATTAGAGAGGAGTGAGATGGCTTAGCAGAAGGCCTGAGAGTAGTGAGTTGCAGTAGGCTAAGCGTGAGGTGATGAGGGTGTGGATAAATGTTTTAGAAGCATGCTCAGAGAGGAAGGGTAGGTTTTTGGTAATATTATAAAGGAAGAAGCAGCAGGTTTTAGCTAGGGTTACCACATTTTACGAATGTAAAATCCGCACCCTTAGACCCACTCCCAGGCCCGCCCAATTCTACCAATCCCTGCCCCAATATGCCCGCGCCATGCCACAGCCATGCCCCTGGCCCCACTCACTCAGCCTGCTCATCTTGGTCGGAAGGGCATCCGCACATGCTTGAATGCGATACGATTTACTTTTCAAAACCTGGATAAAGCGCCGGGTTTTAAAAAGCCATCCAGATGCCCGGACATGCCCTCTAAAAAGACATATCTGGGTAAATCCAGACATCTGGTAACCCTACTTTTTGCGATATGCTGTATCTGGGCGGTAAAGGAGAGAGAGGAGTCAAAAATGACCCCAAGATTACAAGCAGAGTAAACAGGAAGGATGAGTGTTGTCCACAGAGACAGACAAGTGGAGTTATACAATAGAACAGCCATTTACTTTAATTTGGGTGCCTAACTTCCATTTTTACACCTAAAGTTAGGCGCCTAATTGGGCATCCAGTGTGACCATGTGCCTATTTCACATCTATTCTATAAGGAAAATTAAGTTCCTACTTTTCTTTATAGAACACAAGCTCCAAATGGCATAAAACAGACATTTATAGTGCAATCATTTGTAAAGCTGGTACATGATTGAACACACAACTCCTAGAATGCTATAATTCTCACAAGTTCTTGCACATTCTGCCTGTTCTGTGGGAAATTCCGCCAACAATGTATGCACTATTAAAACAACATTGTGCATACTTTTCCCCTAGGTAGTATTTTATAAGAGGTGTGAATGACTAGAAAACCATCGCTGTATTCATGCATTCCTGCCACCTAACAGAAAGAATGCATGAATATATAGCTGAAAATCTCCCCATCTATCATCTGACTAGACCACTCAGATCACAACTGGAACGCCGACTATGCATCCCACTGGCTCACCAACTCCTACTTAAAATCGCCCAGAAACGATCCTTCACCAAACTGTGGAACCAACTTCCTCCTGGACATTCGAGCTATAGATAACCTGCTGCCCTTCTGAAAAGTGGTAAAAACCATACTGTTCTCAAGCCAGCGCATACCCAGTGGTGTACCTAGCATATGTGACACCCGGGGCCCATCATTATTTGACACACACACACCCCCATCTGTACGAAAAACATGATTTTTAGTAACAAGCCACATGTCACACATAAGTACCTAGGAAAAGGCAGCATCTTACATACTGCAGTGACAGTACAACATCAATACACCTATTGTAAAACTAAACAAGCCAGACTAGTACAGATCAATCCTGCAGTCAATCCTAACAAAAAAACCATGTCTTTCAAACACACAGAAAACAACTTCGCCTAGTATGGAATATGTAATCACAAACTAACCCCTCTCTCTTTTACAAAACTGTAGTGTGGATTTTAGCCACAGTGGTAACAGCTCTGACGCTCACAGAATTCTGAGCATCAGAGCTGCTACCACCACGGCTGGCGCTAAAAAACGCTTGTAAAAGGGGGGATAATATAGAAATACATAGACAAAGGTTAAATTGAACAAGTAAGAAGCTGCATACAGTGCACCACAGAAACAGTGACACATGTCTCCTAAAGTAATAAATAAATAGAAATTTTTTTTTCTACCTTTGTCTTCTGTGGTTTCTGCTTTCCTCATCTTCTTGTAACTCTCTTCCTTCCATCCACTGTCTGCCATCTCTCTTCCCCTTTATGGCATCTTCTCTCCTTCTATGCCCCTTCCAGAAACTGTATGCCTCCCCCTTCCATCTCTCCTTTCACCCCCATTGGTCTGGCATCTCTCTTCTCTCCTTCCCTTTCCCACACCTTTCCTCTGCAATCCCTTTCCCTTTTTTCCCTCATTTTCCTTTTCAATTTATTTTCTGCATCTGTCTAGATTATGTTCTTACTACCCTCTCATCAATGTCCTTTTTTATTGTCTACCTAAAGCTTGCCACCTCTTTCCCTCACCCCTCCAGTGTTTCCCTAATTCAATCCTTTTCTCCCCATCATGTGCCCTCCTTTTATTTATCCCCTCCTTCCATCATGTACCCTTTTTCACCAACCCTTCCATCTAGTACCTTCTCCTCTCTCTGTCCACTTCCATCCAGCGTCTGCTCCCCTCTTTGTTTCCTCCCATTTCCTTCCTTCATTTGCTCCCTTATCTCTCTCATCTACACTTCCATCCAGCATAGGCTCCCCACTACCATCCAATGTCTGCCCTTTCTCTCGCCATCCAACCCTCTTCAATCAGCATCTGCCCCCTTTCTTTCCCTCCAATATCCTTCCCCCTTATGTCTCTTCCCTTTCTCTGTACATCAATTCTATCAGCACCACCCTTCCATACCACCCTTCCCCCTTTCTTTCCCTCCACCACTCTTCCATTCCAGCAATCCTGCTCCTTTCTCTCCCTTCATGCAGCAAGGTTCCATGATGACTGTAGCTGCCGGCTGCCAGTCCACCCCACTCCGACGTACTTGCTCTGGAGCGGACTCAGCAGCCGCATGCTGGAAGGTCCTGCGATGACTTGTCTGCTGGCTCTGCTCCGGAGGGGATGGACCCGGCAGATGCAAGGAGTTGTGGCAAAGTCCCGCAATGTCTGCGTCTGCCGGGTCCACCCCCTCAGATGTAACTTACTTCTTCCGGAGCAGAGCTGGCAGACGAGTCATTGCGGTACCTTCCTGCACCTCAGCGCAGCTGCCGACTCTGCTGCAGAGAAAGTAAGTCAGAGGTAACGTGACCATTTATTTTTTCATCAAAAGGGGACATCTATTAATTGACTGTGTATCCTTTCTTTTATTTCTTTCTTTCTGCACTCAGGCCCAACAATTGTCCCTTTCTATTCCCTCCCTCCTTCCTTCCCATGTCCTTAGTGCCCTCAGTGCCTCCGTCCTGTGTCCTTAGTGCCCCCAGTGCCTCCGTCCTGTGTCCTTAGTGCTTTCCTGTGTCCATAGTGCCCCCAGTGCCTCCGTCTTGTATCCAGTGCCTCCGTCCTGTGTCCATAGTGCCCCCAGTGCCTCCGTCTTGTATCCAGTGCCTCTGTCCTGTGTCCTTAGTGCCCCCAGTGCCTCTGTCCTGTGTCCTTAGTGTCCCCAGTGCCTCCTTCTCGTGTCCATAGTGCCCCCAGTGCTGGCTGTGCACCCCCCCAAGCCGCCCCCCTTGGTACGCCACTGCGCATACCCACCTTAAAACCTTAAAGGCCAAGCTCTAACGGTACGAAACTGAAACTGTTCACCTAAGAATCATTGCCAATGGAATACTGCTCACTATGGGTACCGTTCAAACACCCCAAGGTCCCACCAGTCCCATGCTGTGAATATTCTGCTGTCACCATTAATCCTCGACTCAAGTATTTGGCATAATACTTTAACCAAATGCCCCCAACATAATGTGAATGCATCTCTATATGCCTGACTGGAATATAATATGCTCGAATGCCTCCAAATCATTTTGAATACTTCCCTATATGTCTCTAAAACATTTTTAATTCATCCCTATATGCCTCCAGTACATCCAAAGATGACACTATAACTTGTGACAATTTAAATCTAAAAGCCCCATTCTAGTGTGAATATACCTCTGTAACTCTCTCTCCTCTTCCCCTGTCACTTAGCTGTTCGGGCTTCCCCAAACCAGTTCTGCGCATGTGTCACAGTCGCTTTCATGGCGACTGATCGTATAGGAGTGCAGCGAACCTCCATGCAAATCATTTGCATGCAAACTTGTTTGAACATTAATCGCTGATCCAAAGTCAGCCAAAAAATTGGCCAACAGTGACTCACACGGTCTTAACGACCATGTCTTGTGCATCTAGCCCTCAGACTGTACATCGATTTATTTTATTTAGATTTAGAGGCAGCTCAAGGCAAGTGACATTCATGTATACTAGGTGTTTCCCTCTCTCTGTAGAGTTTGAAATCTAGAATTTTACTAGAGGAAAAGGAAGATTACGTCATATGCCAAAGGTCAGGAGGGCGAGCCCTGGTTCAAAGTCCACTGTGATAACTATTAGCCCGTTCATAGGAGGGGATTAATTTTATCCTTGCACTCTTGTAGCAATGTAATCACAGTAGCAATAATGTTCCTGAAAAGTGAACAGTAAAATCTGTTGTCAAAGGAGATAATGGATATTAGGAAGGGGCCATGCTTAGAAAACTGTTCTTTGCAACTCTTTCAAACATTCACTATTGCAATCCTTTGAAATCGATGTTTGAACTGTGCAGGGCTCTGTAGACATATTGTAGAGCTCCATTGTTCAAAGAGCAGTATAAAAATTGCGTGGCCTAGCCCCAAAGGGAAGATGGAGTCGTCATGCAACCGGGTTCTGGCTCTGCACAGTCCAGCTTTGGTCTAGGATCGAGTTGAGGACCCCTGGTGGTAAGGCACGACAACTTCCTGCCTGAATAGCTTCCAATCTAAGAGGCTAAGCAGACTGTGAGAGGGAATAGAGACAAATGGCTACAAACTAGGGGGTGGCAAAGGCTGAGAGACAGCTACAGACGAGGGTAGGTCTGCTGAGGGGTAAATAAAGGCAGATGAAAGACAGATTTGCCACTTCTGCCAGGTCAAACACACTGATTTAGGGTTAGCACATGGCTCCAGAAAAAAAGACAGATGGATTGAGAGACATCTGGGTTTTACTTCCGCTGCTTTCAGTGACCCTGCAGCTTCTTCTGACTCTCTGGGCAAGTCACTTAACTCACCATTGCCCCAGGTACCAAATAAGTACCTGTGTATAATATATAAACTGCTTTGACTGTAACCACAGAAAGGAAGTATAATCAAACCCCATGCCCTTTCCCTAATATTCTAGGCAGGGTCCCATTGACAGGGGTGTTTAAGACAGACAGCCCAGGGCACCAATGTGCCTCTATGCTGCCACTGCAACAAAGGCAGTAAAAACTCCTTGAAGTCCTGACACCTCTGCTAGTGCAGAGGTAGGCAATCACGGACCTTGAAGGCCACAGTCCAGTCACGTTTTCAAGATATCCACAATGAATATGCTTGAGATTTATTTGCATACAACGGTGTAGGGTCATGAAATAGTTAACTGTTGTTTAAAATATTGCTCTGGCCTACATAGCTGAAAATCTATTGATCTCATCTGCCTGAAATGTATGTCCCGCCTTACCACATTGTAAGCTGAATAGATAAGAGTTTGAGCCATGATGTACCCTGCCCTTCTGTACATGTAACATTTAGAACTTGTAAGACTTAGATAAGCAGAGAATTGAGCTAGTTTCCTATAGGACTATAAGTTGTACCCCTGAACCTATCATAATAATTGTAGAAAGTTATAGAAGTAACAAATGAAAATTGTAGTTTTTGCATATATTAGTTTGCATTTGCTTAGTGAAAAGGGCATAAAAGTCCGTGCATTTCCTGTTTCTGACACTCTGGTAAGCAGGTTGTTTACTGCACTAGAGTCCAGCATGCTGTAATAAACCTCTTGTACTTTTTTCACGCCTCTGCCTTTTTGTGTCCAAGTGACCTTTCAACGGAAGTAGTACACTTCTCCCTCCGCATTCGCTGGGATAGGGGATTAGCAGAACCGCAAATACAGAAAAACCATGAAGAATTTTTTTCATATGTTATTTGCTGTTTTCTATTGTAAACCATCGTGAATATGGTGAAACCATGAATAACATGGTGGGAGACCTGGCCTGTTCCTGAAGGAGAGGCAAAACACGGTGAAGAAAGTGCTGGGAATCGGTGATTTTCTCTGTAAAAGCTTGGAATCAGCGATTTCTCTATGCAAGCTGATGTAATTTGGGGGGAGGAGCCAGCAAGCTAAAAACTGTGAATAATCAAAACCGCGAATGCTGAATAGGGAGGGAGAAGTGTAAGTGGAAATCAGTCTGAGATTGATCCGCTGAGTTTATCTGGGGTGCTACTTAACTCAGACAACAGCCTGATTGTAAGTGGCGGTCCTTTCCTTTATGTTAACCTACACAGTGTTTGCAATGCTTTATGATTTTTTTGTTTGTTTGTATGGAAGCAGATGAGCTGGTATAACTTTTGCTTCTTTCCTCCAACTCTGCCCTGCCAATCTCCCTGAAGTTCATAATTCAGGTTTCAAGTGAGCACAGCAAAGCAGCTTCTCCTTCCCTTGTGGCAGGTCTACAGCTTACCTCTGTCTTGCCAATCACTGTCATACTGGTGCCTGCTTAACTCTGCTTCACATCCTTACCTCTGTGTGGACAGAGCAGAGGTGACATGGAGCTGGCGTGATTTTTGACAACTAAGGGCACAGAGCTCATTATCCCTCATATTTAAATAATTGATAGTACTTAATTTGTTCCCGAATCACAAAGCAGCAGCACATTTCCTGGTGCACCAGCAGCCTAAAGCAGGCAGCCTGTGCCCTTGGACACACAGGAGAGAAAGCAGATGTAGAGAGAGTCCCTAGGGAAGGGAGTGCAAAGGCAAGAGAAATTCTTTGTAGCTCAGGACCGGCCACCGCTGGTCTCCTCCCCCCCCCCCCCAGCCTCCAAAACAAGTGAGTCACTGGCTGCTTATAGACCCAGCTGTGCTCTGTTTAGTATTCCCCGTGTGCTTCTGCTAAATGCCTCTGCTTCTTCAGCAGGCAGCGCTCTCTGACACAGCGTGCGCGCAAAGCAAGACCCCCGGATCGGAAAGCGGCAGGCAGTACAGGTGCTCCTACGAGCACACAGGCGAGCGTTGTGCCAGAGATCCTGGGAAGCGGTGGAGGAGGTGGGGGGAGGGTTGTGTGTGTGTGTTGCATAATATCCCCCAGTTCCGAACGAGGGGGGAAGGTGCATCCGCTCTACCCAAGGTCATGCCTGAATAGCTGGAAGTGGGAGGTGAGCAGCAGAGAACGTGGAGTCTGCAGGGTTGTTTTTTGTTTTTTTTTAAAGCACAAGTTTGGGGCTCGGCTTTACTCTCGCTTGACACCGGTACATGTTCCTGCCACCCCGCGAGGCAGCGCTGTGCCCAGATCTGCAGCGTTTTAGAATCGTTTCAACACTGGTGTGGAGAAATACTGGTGTGAAGAAAAAAAAATATTAGACTGGGGATGTGAAGAAAAAAAATATATTAGACTAGGGGGAAGCAACCTTTATATATATATATATATTTTTTTTTTTTTTCCTGAGGAAAACAACGCTATGACTCGAGTTTTTCCATCCAGAGGAGTCATAAAGTCTTCCTTCTCTGTCCCTCTTCCTTCCCCCTCCGGCAGCCGTCCGGCTGCCTCTCTCCCCTCCGTCACCTCACTGCAGCAGTGACAGCCTCGGGGATGTCGGCGCCGGATGAGCGGCGCACACGGAGGCAGCAGACGGAGGCTCTCGCCGGCCCCAGCACCCTGCCCTGGGCATCTGAGGGGGCAGCAAAACTTCTTGCCCGCCGCCTGGCCACCGTCTAGGGGACGACGACATGCGAGCACCAACCGCCACCACTGAACACTTCCAAAGTAAAGAGAGCGGGATCGGAGCCGCAGAAGCGAGAACGAAGGTAAGACGCGCGGATTGATTTGTCTCTTCTGCACGTTTCTGTTTTCTTCCCGCGTCTTTGGCGAATGGCAGGTGGCGGAGGGTCTGCGGGTGGAAAATAGGGCAGAGTGACCCGCAGAGCTGTAAATGGAGTTGGAAGGTAGATGCAGAGAAATACTCTGACCCTTTACGGTTCATTTTCCTGTGCTTGTGGCTGAGGGGGTTTGTTTTCTTTTTTTTACAGCAGCTAAAATCATTGCCAAGCGTCGACAGCACTTTAATAGAGGTATAGAAGGTGCCTGCTGTGTTTCTCTCAGCTTAGTATATGCACTATATATGTGTTGTAATAATGGAGAACGCTAGGATGTTTTGATTTTGGGGACACCCTATATTTCAACAGGGTGCTGGAGTCAATTTATCGGGGCGATCGACATATGATGCCATTGTAAACAGTAGGAAAGCTAGCAGTGGCATTCCTAGTGGCACTGTATTTCTGTCCTTGGCTCCAGATGAAAAAGACTGACAGCGAGTTTAAAAAAAAAAAAGACAAACATTTCCAAAATAGATTCTAAGCCATTTCCTACGCTTGCATGCTCCCTCTAACCTGCTAGCAGGTTCTGAAAACATATAGAAACACTTGTCGAACACTCATGAAGGTTAGGAGATACATTTTTACATGAAACCGAACTACATAATATGCCAACGCACAGGTTAAATGTGCAGTACAGAATACAGTCAAACTGGTAAGCAAATATACCTGTTCATTTCCAAACATCTTAATAAAATTCTAGCACATCATAGTGCGGACTCTGACACTTGCATGGGAGCTATGAATAAATGGTGTTTGAAGGCTTGCAATAGTGTCTCGTTAATATTTTTTTAATGCATGTACAGTACACAACAAATTCAACACAAACATAAATAGGCATAAAGCCATACAAAATACTAGAATGAGAAACTCTAGCTCCCAGAGGAACACACACTTTCAGAAAACCTTGTACGCAGTACACACTCTTGCAAACAAATGATATCTCTACCTATATTCCTAACAGCTTAGCTCAGTTGCTAACACACCAAAAGTGCTTTATTTTGACACTGAAGCATCTACACATGAAAATGCATGATTATATTATATATCTACAGCTTTATGACTTGGATTTTTAAAACTTAAAAATATGCATCGATATATGAATATATATGCTCATAACATGATCATACCAAACCAGACATACTAAGAAACGCATCGTTCGTTGAAAAGAACAGGACATTGACAGACAAATACACATGACCTACCACAAAATGTATGTAAAACTCTACCAAAAAGGCGGAGACTGTGGAATGCAATGTTCTTGAAATATTGTTTGTTTATCTCCTCCTCCCTTTTACTAAACCGCGATAGTGGTTATTAGCACAGGGAGCTGCGCTACTCCCAATGCTCATAGAAATTCTATGAGCATCAGAAGCAGCGCAGAGTATTCAGTGCGGCTCCCTGCACTAATAACCGCTATCACAGTTTAATAATAAAAAAAAGGGGGGGGGATTAAAAAGAATGAAATCAAGGCACATACATCCACTATGCGGAGCAGCTGACCCTATAAGTAGCGATTGACCCAACATGGTCTGTGTTTCAGCTCACACGAGCCTTCCTCAGGGGTCCTAAGCATGTGGAAAAAAATGCATGTCTATTAAAAGACTGAACAATGGAAAGAAAGTGCTACCCTAGTGAGCTACAAGGTGCTCAAAAAATGTGACGTGGCTGCAAAACCACGAACTCGGTTGTGTTTAAACCGTTGAACTAGTGGAATCCATGAGAAACGCGAAAAAGACAAAATATGTGTAAAACCTGTAAGGAAGATATGGTGAAGGATTGTGAAAGCAAGAGTGGAATATGGTGTTGACCAAATTGTAGCAAGTGTATTAAGATAGTGTAATGAATGCCGACAGTGATGGTGATCGACCAGAGGATATGGGAGTAAAAATGTTGTACGTACGTACCAGCTCAGAGCGCACTGCTACAAATACTGTGGTGGATGTCAATAAGAAAAAAAAGACTCTACCAACAGACAGCAGTCCTATGGCAAACAGAATTCCTTAACAAGTGAACGTTTATCGTGGACAGTCCTAATCAAGTCTCCCATACAGGCCATACAGAAATGCATGCACGAATACTCACCTAATGCTCTCATCTCCCAAAGTTCATCGTACAACTGCTCATCACTGACATATAAGCATGTACCTTCCCCCTGCCCTTTTCTTTTACTAAGCCATGGTAGAGATTTTTACTGTGACCCAAAGTGCTAAATGCTCCGACACTCATAGGAATTCCTATGAGTGTCGGAGCAGCGTTGGCACATTTAGCTCTCTGGGCCATGGTGGAAACCTCTAAACGGGGGGACAGTGTGGAGGAGATTCCTTAAAGGGTGCTCAAATTTGCATGCCTGAATTTTGGACGTGATCCTGAGATGTGCGCACAACTAAATCGTATAGCAATCGGTGTCAACTGGCAACAATTTGTTTATTTGAATTTTATTTATTTATTTATAATTTTCTATATATACATAAGACAATATTATGTGACAGGAAAGCCCCTGTTCCAGCCAAAAGAACTACAAAACCCAGCAAGCATCCAGCCCTGGCCCCTGGAAAACCTGGCTTGGATCCCAGGCAGCCGGCACAGCCAGGAAGGGAAGAGAAAAGGCAGGTCATAGCCCAGCCCAAGAGCCAGAGGGGGAGGGCATTAGAACCTAATTCTTCCCCCTATTACTTCAGCTCTGAAACCTAGAACCCACCCAGGAGGGGGTGGAGTTAGCCCTCAGGGTGTGCAGGTCCGACAGCCTCAAATACGAAACAGGGAGAATCAACAGGGGAGCTCAGCTGGTACTAATCACAATCAGCCAGCAACCAGGAGGGAGTGTAGCTTCCAAAGAGTTCCTGTTCCTCAGCCCCGGAGGCTATCCAGGAGTCAGCCCAGCAGGAGGGAGATTGAAATCCCAGGACCCTATCTTGCCTTGCCGGACAAACCCTGGGAGGGTGGACCAAAAGATTGGCTTTGGAAAGGACAGGTTAGCAAGGAGCTAACATGCAGGCAAGAAGGGGGATGGGAGGAACAACCTGAGGTCACCGGGTGGAGAAACAGCCGTGGCTACGGGTCTAATGACTGGGAAATGAACAGCCTTCCTGGGGAGAGTGAGCCCGAGGAAGACATGGATATAGGAGAGAGTGAGATATGAGAGGTCTTGCCAATCCTCCCAGAAATCAAGTCCAGGTTAATTGAAACCCTGGACACAAGCAGAGTTTGGAGCAGGGCCGGGGCGGTCCTGTCCAAGTGAGAAAAATCATTATCCAAAAGTTTTGAGTTGCCTTACCTCTGGAGGACTTGTGCAAGAAGCCTCTGGAAGTCAGCACAGGTCATGTCTGGCTACGTCCAGTAACTAAGGATGCATTCTGAGTACAGGGATTGAGAATCCAAACTTTCTTTTTTTTTTTGTTTTGGGTTTGTGAATTAACTTGCTCTGTTTAGTGGAGCTGGAAGCTCCAGGCAGGGCACAAGGACTGGAGCACATGGTATGCTTTGGAGAGAATGTGAAAGGCTTCCTATATGTTCCAACGTGTTTGTTTGTTTTTTTTGAAAATAAACCTGAGTTCAGTTCCTAGAAAATCCGCCTTCTGGGTTTTTCATTCATCCAGCCATATAAAAGGCGCTACAATAAATCTGCCTGGGGTCCGAGCCTGACTTCCCACCTACTTAGGAACAGGCCCGGCCACAATATATATGAAATAGAGCTGTGCCACAATAACATCCAAAAGAAAAACAAAAAGTTTACAAATTCGGTCAGATAGACCAAAAAACAAAACATAAATTATGCACAGATCTCTATATAAGTCCACATAAGGAAGGAGACAATACACATTACAGAGAGAATATATACTTCAGGAAATGATTATTTATTTGGATTTATTAACTGCTGTTTCATGAAGAGATTTCTCCAAAGCGGTTGACAGAATATTGAATAGTAATCAGGTACTCATATATATTTTCCCTATCTCTCCCCACAGTCTCACAAGCTAGCTGTAGTACCTGGGGCAATGATGAGGGTTAATTGGCATGCATTCCCAAATCTCACAGAGTGCAACCCAGAAGGGGGCTTGGCCATGGGAAGGGCATGGACAGCTCAGGTGCATTCTAGAAATTTTGTGCGCTATTAAAGAATACTGACCCAGATTTTATAAACAGCGTCAATATCCACAGATGCCTAAAAACAGCCGCCGATTATGTGGCCTAAGGCCACTTTAGGCATAAGCCATGCCCCTGCTGACCTCAGGTGTCCTTAGGCATGCCTATACACTTCTGTAGACATGCAAATGATACCTGCAACATAGGTGCCATTAGCTGCATAGATATTTTTAAAACAATGTGCATCCAGATTAGTTAGTTTAGACAATGGCCATTACTAGAATTTGGGCCTCTGTGAAATCACGCCCAAATTGGGTGCTGGGAAATACACCGGGATCCGCAGGAATAAGTTCAAGAAAGCAAAGAAGTTGTTAGGAATTATTAGAAAAGGAATGGTAAACAAGACTAAGAATGTTATAAAGCCTCTGTATCGCTCAATGGAGTGACCTCACTTTGAGTATTTTATTCAATTCTGGTCTCGGTATCTCAAAAATAGATATAGTAGATGACGGCAGATAATAGTAACATAATAGATGACGGCAGATAAAGACCTCAATGGTCCATCCAGTCTGCCCAACCTGATTCAACTTAAACTTTTTCTTCTTAGCTATTTCTGGGCAAGAATCCAAAACTCTACCTGGTACTATGCTTGGGTTCCAACTGCCGAAATCTCCATCAAAACTCACTCCAGCCCATCTACTCCAGCCATTGAAGCCCTCCCCAGCTCATCCTCAACCAAAAGGCCAAATACAGACACAGACCATGCAAGTCTGCCCAATACTGGCCTTAGTTCAATATTTACTATTATTTTCTGATTCTAGATCCTCTGTGTTCATCCCACACTTCTTTGAACTCCGTCACCGTTTTCTTCTCCACCACCTCTCTCGGGAATGCATTCCAGGCATCCACCACCCTCTCTGTAAAGTAGAATTTCCTAACATTGCTCTTGAGTCTACCACCCATCAACCTCAAATTATGTCCTCTGGTTTTACCATTTTCCTTTCTCTGGAAAAGATTTTGTTCTATGTTAATACCCTTCAAGTATTTGAACGTCTGAATCATATCTCCCCTGTCCCTCCTTTCCTCTAGGGTATACATATTCAGGGCTTCAAGTCTCTCCTCAAAGGTTCAAAGAAGAGTATTAAGATGATAAAGGGGATGGAACTTCTGTTGAATAAGGAAAGCCTAAAGAGGTTAGGGGTTAGGGGCAGTGCTAGCCCACAAATATGAAAAAGTCACAAATAACTTTTTGGGCCGACTCTGACCGATCCCCACCTCCCTCCTTCCTCACGGACTTCTCCACAGCTTACCTGGTGGTCTAGCGGTGAAGCGGGGCAGGCGCAATCTTCCTACACACCTGCCCTGTGCAGAGCCATCACAAAAATGGCTGCTGTGAGTTTCTGTGGTCTCTTGAGACTACAGCGAGAACTCATAGCAGCCATTTTTGTTGATGGCTCTGCATGGGGCAGGAGTGTAGGAAGATTGCTTCTGCCCCGCTTAGGGTTACCATATGACTCCAGAAAAAGGAGGACGGATTGAAACATCCGGGTTTTACTTATGCTGAAAGCAATGGAAGTAAGGATGACACATAGAGGCAACTGGGCTTTACTTCCATCGAAAGTAATGGAAGTAAAACCCAGATGTCTCAATCCGTCCTCCTTTTTCTGAAGCCATATGGTAGCCCTAGCTCCGCTTCACCGCTAGACCACCAGGTAAGGTGTGGAGAGCTCCGGAAGGCAGGGTGGGTCAGAGTCATCCACTTAAAAGGGGGAAAAGAACTCAGAGGTTTCAAGGCTCTGCGCCTTTACAACTTACAATTGCGGGTCACGGCATGGGGCAAGAGAGTAGGAATATCACTCCTGCCCTGCTTCACTGCTATGCCACCAGGTACGGCATGGAGATCTGGAAGGCGGAGGTGGGTCAGTGATTAGAAACTCATGAATAACTGATGTTGTGAGTCCTAAACCCACGAATTTGGAGGGAGAAGTGTAATTCAATAAAGGATGTTAAAAGTTAAGGCCTGGATTCTGTAACCGGCACTGTTGGCAGCTGTCTTAAAAGCGGCCACTGATTGCACGTCAACCATGGAATGGCACTGGGTACAGAATTACGCCTCTAGCAAAGGTAGGTGCTAAAAATGTAGGCCAGGGTTTTCCAGGCCTGCATTTCCGGCTCCTACCTATGATGTGAATCTCGCCTCCATGGGCGCGTTAGGTCACATTCAGCATTAGGTACACCTACAGTGGCATTAGGTGGTTTAAAGTGACTATGGAGGCCTACTTCAAAGTGGTAGGTGCCTACCAAGTTAAGCCACTATAATCTAATTAATTGTAATTTTCAATTAATGGTGCTGATTAAGGCCTATTAAATACGAGGGATCTTCAAAAAGTTTCTGCACTCTCATATGTTTGCAGGAAATGGGGCAAGAGAAACGGTAAGGGAGTGTGTTATTTATTTATTTATTCATTCATTCATTCAATTTTCTGTACTGTTCTCCCAGGGGAGCTCAGAACAGTTTACATGGATTTATTCAGGTATTCAAACATTTTTCACTGTCTGTCCCGGCGGACTCACAATCTACTAATATACCTGGGGCAGTGGGGGATCAAGTGACTTGCCTAGGGTTCTAAGGCTGCAACTCTAACCCCTATACCACATTCTCTGACATTGTATGGTAGAAGATTGCATGGCAAACGTGTGACAGAGATAGCAAAACATAGTTAACAAAGCATGGTAAAAACACAATATGACAATGCATGGTATGGTGAGACATAGTATAGCAAAACAGCATGGCGAGCATAGTATGGCAAAACATATGGCGCTGGGAAAAATGTATTGCACAACAGGGTGATTATGTGGAAAAGTGATGTAACTTGTTTTTGAGATATTTAATAAATAGTGCTTAAAAAGAAAAGTATGGAAATGTTTTGAAGATCCCTCATAAGTAACTCTTCTTTTTACTAAGCTGCCATAGAGATTTCTACTGTGACCCAGAGCGCTAAATGATCTGATGCTCATAGAATTTCTATGAGCATCAGAGCAGCGTCATAAATGACCTGGAAGAGGAAACAACGAGTAACATAATCAAATTCGCAGATGACACGAAACTATGTCGGTCAGTTGGATCACAAATGGATAGTGAAGAACTCCAGAGAGATTTGAACCAGCTAGAGAAATGGGCGGAAAAGTGGCAGATGAAATTCAATATAGAAAAATGCAAGGTGATGCACCTAGGCACGAAGAACAAGGAACATGAATATAAAATGTTAGATGTGACATTGAGCAAGAGCGAACAGGAAAGGGACCTGGAGGTACTGATAGACCGGACACTGAAACCATCGGCACAAAGTGCGGCGGCTGCAAAGAAAGCAAACAGGATGTTGGGCATGATCAAGAAGGGAATCACAAGTAGATCGGCTAACGTCATAATGCCGCTTTACAGAGCAATGGTCAGGCCACACCTGGAGTATTGTATCCAACACTGGTCTCCCTACCTAAAAAAGGATATAACCCAGCTGGAAAGGGTACAGAGGCGAGCTACAAAACTAGTAAAAGGTATGGGAAATTTGAGCTACAAAGAACGCCTCAGAAAACTGAGCTTGTTCACTCTAGAGAAAAGAAGAATGCGTGGAGACATGATAGAGACTTTTAATATACTAAAAGGACTAGATAAAATCCAGCAAGATGCATCGTTATTCATGTTGTCAAATGTGACTCGGACGAGAGGTCATGTACTGAAATTGAGAGGCGACAGGCCCAGGACAAATGTCAGGAAGTTCTGTTTCGCATAGCGAGTGGTGGACGCTTGGAACGCTCTCCCGGAGGAGGTTGTGACGGAGACCTCCATTATAGGATTCAAGGGAAAGTTAGATGCATACCTCCTTGCAAATCACATTGAGGGATACAGGTAAACAAGGTCTCATTATGAAGCACCTAGTTGGGCCTCCACGTGTGCGGGTCACCGGACTGGATGGGCCAAGGGTCTGATTCGGTGAAGGCATTTCTTATGTTCTTATGGAGCATTTAGCGCTCCAGGCTGCGGTAGAAACCTCTACAGTGGCTTAGTAAAAGGGAAGGGGGGAGGGGTTAAGTTAGGCACCTGAAGCATGTCGATCTAGGCGCCTAACTTTGGGCGTCTCTTATAGAATCGGGACTAAAATGTCCACCCCTAGCTTTAACATAGGCCTTCAGTTGCTTTGAGAAGTTCTTAACAGCCTTGTCAATTGGCTGCCCTAGATCATCTGCAGCGCTTACTTGAGTTTGGTGTTTGCGGCTTTGGGTGGAGCTTGTGATAGGCCTCCAACATTGCCCCCAGACAAAAGTCTATGGCACTTGTGATGTCATAAACAGTAAGCTGGTACCTTTTCTCTCTCTCTTTTTTTTTTTTTTTTTTTACAAATAGTGGTAATTTTACAGCGCAAACATTTTTTAATCACTGGATGGTCATGCTAAAAAAATTCTGTAACTTTGCCATGTTTAAAGATAATCTCATTCCACTAAGCACACAAATGTAGATGGTAATGATAAATAAAGCTGTAAAAATTCACATTTAAATTCCAAGCCGTTGCTGAGGGAACAAAAAAGTCTAGGGGTTGCTTTTTGTGCCTCAGAATAGCGCCTAAGTGCTCTTAGATACCAAACTGCTGTTTCACCACCATTTTTGGTGCCTAACTGCTGGTTGAGCATCAGATGTTAGGTGCCAATTTGCTGCCTAACTTTTGGCATACTATATGGAGCATGAATTCTAGAGGGTAATTCTGTAAGGAGACATCTAGTTTTAGGCAGCACACAGTTGTGTAAATGCCAGTATTCTAGTCATTTGCATGTTTAAATAAACATAAACGGTTTGCAGTTGAACACTATTTTGTAAGTAGGGAATCCAGCTTTTCTTTATAGATTAGGCTCCAAAGAGGTTCACTCTTGGTACCTAAAATAAGCACACTATTACAGAATAACCTTCTTAGCTTCTAGCATAATAAATTTTGAGCAAAACATATTGATCGCCTATACCGACATACAGTATAAGGTGCTGATCCAGGGATTTCAGCTGATTGACTTCACATAAAATATAACTGACAGATGCTTTAGTGGGATTTTTGCCTTCTTTTGGACAAACATTAAAAAAAAAAAACACATCCAAAATTTGAAGAGGCTTTAACTTGATGGATTAATGTCTGCTTCCAATCTTACTATAATGCTCTGCTCCTAGGAAAATTTGATATCTTCTCAGGTTTGTGCAATAAAATGTCTTGTAGTACATGAATTTTTGAAACTATACTTCCCACTTTTTATCACACATGCACACCCAAAGCACAGGTCAAAAAGCTCCTCTCTCATATACTTGGGTGCAGATACATTCAGAACTAAAGACATGTGAAGGATAAATGAGTCTATGCTATAAAGATAAATAGGCACCTACTTTTCTTTATAGAATGCTAATGTAAGAGGTTAAATATATGAGGTCGTACATGTCTGTATTTTAGGTGTAAGCACTGTTTGTAAATGCTAGTAGCTAGATTGCTGAAGAATGTGCATACTGCCCAATATTCAAAGGAGCATGTTGAAAAGATATACAAGCAACCACTTTTGGATAGGGGCTAATGGTCAGCCTGAGTCTTTCTGGACTTTCTTGGGTCGTGACAAAATGTCATAAGTGGAGCAAGGGAAGAATGATATTAATGAACTCTAGCATAGCTATAAAAAATTTGCAGGGGTAGGGAACTCCGGTCCCCGAGAGCCGTATTCCATTCGGGTTTGCAGGATTTCCCCAATGAATACGCATTGAAAACAGTGCATGCAAATAGATCTCATGCATATTCATTGGGGAAATCCTGAAAACCCGACTGGAATACGGCTCTCGAGGACCGGAGTTCCCTGCCCCTGAGTTAGAGAATGAAAGCAAGTGCCATGAAATAATCATTAGGTCAGATAGCTCTCTCCTAAATGCAATCTGAGCTCAAGGTCTCTGTGTCTGATTAGCAAGAGGTCTGACTGATTATCTGTGTCCTCTAAATATTGTGAATCAATCCTCGTGGTGTTCATATGAAATTTCAGTTGCAGCTGGATTCCCTACAGCAGTGATTCCCAACCCTGTCCTGGAGGAACACCAGGCCAATCGGGTTTTCAGGCTAGCCCTAATGAATATGCATGAGAGAGTTTTGCATATGATGGAAGTGATAGGCATGCAAATTTGCTTCATGCATATTCATTAGGGCTAGCCTGAAAACCCAATTGGCCTGGTGTTCCTCCAGGACAGGGTTGGGAACCACTGCCCTACAGGCTCTTTGATTAGGATCTACATTTTAGTACCTAAAAGTGCTATGCATATTTTGTAAAATTATGTGTGTTTATGGGAAAAATGTATACTCTATTAAACCTGAAGTGTTCCATTTTGTTTTACAAATATTATGTATAAACACATAAAGTATGTTGATAACCCACAGTCCAAAAACAATGACAGCATTGGCGACTGCATAATTTATATATTCTGTCTCACAGACTATACTTATTGCAGTGTTGAATATGCAATATGTATTAAACAGTGCAACATTTAAATTAATCTGCTCACTGCAATCAGTGAAAGTCGGTTCCTTAATAGATGTTGGCAGATAAGGACCATTGGACCATCCAGCCTGCCTTGTTGTTTTTGAATGTACTACTTTAGATAATGGCAACTTCCAGCTGTATAAGCTTTACTCTCTGCAGGACCTTGCTCCCTCTTGACATTAAACATTGCCAGTTTACTCTATAGCCTATGACAAGAAGCTTACCACTTTTCCCTAATTACGGGGAGAATGTGGGGCAGTGGTTAAAGCTACAGCCTCGGCACCCTGAGGTTGTGGATTCAAACCCGCACTGCTCCTTGTGACCCTACGCAAGTCACTTAATTCTCCCATTGCCCCAGGTGCATTAGATAGATGGTGAATCCACCAGGACAGACAGGGAAGCGAGTACCTGAATAAATTCATGTAAACCGTTCTGAGCTCCCTTGGGAGAACAAGATAGAAAATTGAATAAATAAATATCAAAGTCTAGCTGCTGGTTGAACTTGTCTCTTTTTGGACTTTGCCATGTCTCTTTGTTGTCTCTCTCATTCCTCATGATTAAGCCTATAGGTTTCCATAACTAGTCTAGTATTTGGGCAATTGTCCCTTCTTCCCCATTTCTTTTACTTACTATTCTTCCATCTGCTCACACCTTTGCCTTCTGTATCTGTCTCCAGCTGTGCTTAAAGTCTAACATGTTTGATTTGTTAGAGCACCTGCTATTCCAAGCATAGGGCTCCTTTTACTAAGCTGCGATAGCGTTTTTAGCGCATATTAAACCCACGCTACGTGGCTAGAACTAACGCCAGCTCAATGCTGGCATTAGCGTCTAGCACACACAGCAATTCTGCGCACGCTAAGCATGCGCTAAAACCACTATTGCGGCGTAGTAAAAGGAGCCCATTCCTTCTCAGTATAGAAATATTTCCATAGAGCCCTTTGAGTTTTCATCTCTCCATCTTTGTAATTTCATGTTATGATCCTTTGTCCTTGAAGTTTTTCCTGCGGAAAATGTCTGCTTTTATTTTAATGAAGCACACTAAAATATGACTGTTTCTGTTACTGTCAATTCATTTTGAGTTACTTAAGCCTCTCTGCGTAGGGTATGTGGTGTGGACCCCCTACCATTGTGGTAGATTTCGCTATACCAGTGTCCCGCCAACTTTGTCGAGTTGCAGCACACTAAATATAGTGGCTGCGGCTCGAGGCATCCAGAAGTGCACGGACGTCACCATGACGACATCATGCGCATTCGTGACATCATCACAGAACCAGAGTGGAATTGTCCCAGTCAGAAAGGTGAGCACCAAAAAAGTGTCCTTCAACTCATCTGATAAACAGAGATGCCTTTATTCATCCAAAATCACGTATATGCATCCAATGACTCAACGACGTGATTTTGGATGAATAAAGGCATCTCTGTTTATCAGATGAGTTGAAGGACACTTTTTTGGTGCTCACCTTTCTGATTGGGACAATTCCACTCTGGCTCTGTGCTTTTTGAGTTTGTGGTTTTGTTTCCCCTGTTTCATTTTGTGCATTCGTGACATCATTACATTACTGTTTTCTAATCCGCAAATACCTTTCAGTTCTAGACAGTTTACAAAAAGAATTGATCTGAGCATTTCCCAGGGAGCTTACAAGGTTGACAGATAGAACGAGCTTACAAAAATTGATAGATAGTATGAGCGATCGGATCTGAGGAAGGGTTTATAAGGTTTAGTTTGATCATTTGACAAATTTTTTGAAAAGCATCATGACATCCATACATGCATGAAGGCCCTCCAGATAGTCCCTTAGTCACCAGTGTGTGTGTGTGTGTGTGGGTGCCAGCAGTGAAGAGGCCAGAGAGAAGGAGAGGCGCTGGCACTGGCTGATTGCCTACAGGTCATGCCTCTCGCCACGAGAGGCATGTCCTACATGCAGTCAGCTGGCGTCTCTCCTCCTCCTTAGTGTGTCATGGCACACCTGAAATCTCAGGAGGCACACTAGAGTGCCACGACACACAGTTTTGCAATACACTGCTATAAGCTTCTTCCATTGTGACAATATTCTTATAGAACACAGTAGTTTAGGTAGGATCTTAGTTATACCTCTTTACCTTCTGATAATTTCTTTCCATATACATCTTAGCATAAAGTTAGCTTTCCTTGCCACTTTCTTACTCTGGCAAACTGTAAATTATCTGAGATGATTACTTATAGGTCTCTCTTGTCTGGCACTTTCTAGTTTTTCTTCTATTTGATAAGCGACTAATGAATTTCTGTACCTTAGCGGGGGATTTTTTTAAAGAGCCACTTAGATTTAGGGGACAAACACACACACGAATGCAGGCTTTCCAGTCATTTACACATATGTGAACACATCTGCAAATAAATGAGCAGTTCCATGCCCTTTCTGCTGTGCCTGTTAAATATATTGTTTGTTTACAAAACCATAGTACGCTTTTTAGTGCCGGCTGTGGTAGAAACAGCTCTGACACTCGTAGGAATTCTATGAGCGTTGGAGCTTTTGCTGCCACGGCTGGCGCTAAAAACTGTGCTACGATTTTGTAAAAGGGAGGGAGGGGGTTTAATGAGAACATCAATTCATAATTTATCCTATGTTAAATTGATTTAGCCCGCAATAATTTTTTAGAATAAAGGATGTTTTTTTTTTTTTTTTTTTTGTGTGTGTGTGTGTGTGTGGAGTATATTTCCAAAAGAGAATCTACAGCCCTATCAAGATCCTATTAGTTCTGACAGCTTAATAACATCTGCAGTGTTATGGTGAAGTAATAGAAAAAGATATTGCTAAAACACCACATCTACTAACTCTATTCTCCAGCTCCAGGAATTGTGTGATTGGATTGATTTGTGGAACCAGTGCAGATCTAAAATCAATATACAGTGGAACCTTGGTTTACGAGCATAATTTGTTCCAGAAGCATGCTCTTAAACCAAATTACTCATATATCAAAGCGAGTTTCCCCATAGGAAGTAAGGGAAACTCGCTTGATTGGTTCCACCTCCTTCCCCTCTCCCCCCCCCCCGCGGCCACCGGCGCTGCTCCACCCCACCACATCCCCATAAGACCCCCCCACCCCCGAGGCCACTGGTGCGCTTCCACATCCGCCCCCCTGCAAACCGGCATTGCCCCCACCCGCTCACAAATTCCCCCATACCCGTCCAAACTGAAGCCTTATCCCCCATCTGGCACCGGCATGCAGCACCAACTCACAGGAGGTGCCGTTGCCCGAAGATCGTGCTGCTTGCTTGGCTGGGCCTTGAGCATCTGCGCATGCTCAAGGCCTTCTGGCTCCCGCCTCTCTCCGAGATTCTTGGAGAGAACGAGATTCTTGGAAAGAATGAGAGCCAGAAGGCCTTGAGCATGCGCAGATGCTCAAGGCCCAGTCCAGCAAGCAGCATGATCTTCGGGCACCGGCACCTTCTATGGGTTGGTACTGCGTGCCGGTGCCAGATGGGGGTAAGGCTTCAGTTTGGGCAGGCGGGCGGGCATTTGTGAGGGGGGAGCGATGCCGGTTCCCGGGAGGGGGGACTCGCAAATCGAGTCAACGCTTGGTTTGCAAGTCACGATTTGCGAAAATGTTTTGCTCATTTTGCAAAACACTCGCAAACTGAGGTTTGACTGTATAGAGAACTTGCTAGGAAAGACTTCTGAAAACACCACTCTCTTCCAAACTACTCTGTTCAAGGAGCTCCCTGCTTCTGCAGTCCTCATAGGCAGGTGACTGAGTGGCAGATGAAGTGCAAGATGGGTTGGGAACCACTGCCCTACAGGCTCTTTGATTAGGATCTACATTTTAGTACCTAAAAGTGCTATGCATATTTTGTAAAATTATGTGTGTTTATGGGAAAAATGTATACTCTATTAAACCTGAAGTGTTCCATTTTGTTTTACAAATATTATGTATAAACACATAAAGTATGTTGATAACCCACAGTCCAAAAACAATGACAGCATTGGCGACTGCATAATTTATATATTCTGTCTCACAGACTATACTTATTGCAGTGTTGAATATGCAATATGTATTAAACAGTGCAACATTTAAATTAATCTGCTCACTGCAATCAGTGAAAGTCGGTTCCTTAATAGATGTTGGCAGATAAGGACCATTGGACCATCCAGCCTGCCTTGTTGTTTTTGAATGTACTACTTTAGATAATGGCAACTTCCAGCTGTATAAGCTTTACTCTCTGCAGGACCTTGCTCCCTCTTGACATTAAACATTGCCAGTTTACTCTATAGCCTATGACAAGAAGCTTACCGCTTTTCCCTAATTACGGGGAGAATGTGGGGCAGTGGTTAAAGCTACAGCCTCGGCACCCTGAGGTTGTGGATTCAAACCCGCACTGCTCCTTGTGACCCTATGCAAGTCACTTAATTCTCCCATTGCCCCAGGTGCATTAGATAGATGGTGAATCCACCAGGACAGACAGGGAAGAGAGACCAAATAATAGAGACCAAAAATGTAATAGAGACCAAAAATAGCCAAAAAAAACTAACAATCCAGCAAATGGAATGGTTTCTGATTTCTTTTTGCAGTCCTCTTCAGATTTAAAGTTCTTGTTCACAGCAGTGATCAGTTTGTCTTTTTCAATGCCTTCATTTCCCCCACTAATGTAATGAGAAAATTTCTGTTACAGCTGGTTGAAAAGGCATTTTCAAAGTAATCTGACCTTTTGTGTTTCCAGAGAAATAGAACAAGAGAGAAAGAAAACGTGGTAGCGAAGAAAGGCAACAAAAAATAGTGTGCTAGGCTCACAGAGTGCATCTACCTGCCATGC
The DNA here is from genome assembly GCF_902459505.1 of Geotrypetes seraphini. Classification (NCBI taxonomy): domain Eukaryota; kingdom Metazoa; phylum Chordata; class Amphibia; order Gymnophiona; family Dermophiidae; genus Geotrypetes; species Geotrypetes seraphini. Next base: position 67,570,733 of record NC_047088.1, read on the forward strand.
GTTGGCGTGGAGTGACATGGTTCATTCAGAATCTCCCACCCACTGCGACCTCCAAGTTTTGAGAGCGCTCAAGGTTGGAGAAGGTTCAGAGTTAAAGTAATAATAATTATAGTAATATTACACTGTATTCTGAGTGAACTTTGCATGCTATGAAGAAGAGGTTTTGCCTAGTAAAAAGGCAGCTCTGCTCTGGATTAGAGAAGGGAAGTTTTCATGTTTGGGGCAGGTTATGTGTCCATTATAAGATAAGTGAATCCAGTGGCATAGTAGGGGGAGGGCATCTGCCTCAAGCACCACTCCTCCTCCTCTCTGCCTCCCTTTCTACTCTGCCGCAATCGTACCCCTTTCCTTCCCCCACACCCCATTTCTTTTTTTGATTTCTTTTATTGATTTTATTTAAGTATTGATTTTTTCTTATAAATAAAAAAAAAAAAAAGTGAGATAAAGGGGCAGATGGATATTTGTTTTCTCACCAAACCCTTCCAATGCACTATTTTTGAAACCCATTTTCTCTCAAGAGGCGTGGTTTGAGCAGGAGGCATTTTTCTGCAATAATCAAACATTTTAGAATAAGTCCAGGGCACAATTTGGTCATTTAGGGCTACATCTGTTTTAGCAATGAATAAGATTTTGAGCTTGAAAGCAATAGAATAGAAGTTGTAAAGAATTTCAATCTCCTGGGCTCTTTTGTAAACAAAGAAGCAACTAGCAGGGAAGAAATACTCCACAGAATAGCACTTACCGGTAGTTGTTCTTCAATGGAGGCTCTTGACAAAGTTTCAAAGGCAAGGAGGTAACACTCCAAACAAAGATCAGACTTGTCTACGCACTCATTTTCTCAGTGATCAGTTATGGTTGTGAAAGCTAGATACTATGGAAACAAGCCAAAAAGAAGATTGACTTATTTGAGCTTCGGTGCTGGAGAAGGATTTTAAGTGTGCCATGGACCACCAGAAGAACTTACAAATCAATTCTGGAAGAGATCAAACCGACTATATCACTTGATGCCCAAATAATGAAGTTACGACTGTCTTATTTTGGTCACACCATCAGGAGAGAGAGATCACTGGAGAAGGACATCATGTTTGGGAAGATCAAAGGAACCAGGCGAAGAGGACGACCTGCAATCAGATGGCTGGACATGTTGCAAACAACATTGGGGATGACGCTGGAGGACTTTACTAGACTAGCACAAAACTGATTTCTTTTTAGATCCGCAATTCATCAAATATGGGACACAGCATAGAGGAAAGGAAGGATAACAAGGGGCATATTGGGACACGGAAGGGAGGAAGAGGGTTGCGGTGGGACAGGAAGGGAAGAAGACTCGTGCTCGTTCCATCGTGTCCAATTTTTTGTCTCACTGTCTTGAATCTACTCTTCAATGTCTACCCCTCAGTGGTTTGTTTTGGAATTAATTCAGCTTTTAGAGGAAAGTATTTGCAAGCTCTTTTTAGCAATACTGCTGTTTGGTTGCATGTGATTGGCTTTTTTGACAGAAGGATTTGTGTAGTGGCTGACAACATTTTGACCCTTGACTCAGGCAATCGCCGAAACACAGGCTGTGTCGGGTCTTGCAATAAAGTTGCTTCCCTGTGATTGTGAGTCCATCTCTTTGCTCTGTCTGCGGTCTTCTACACTCCCTTTGCACTGTGAACTTTTGTGTCACCTATTTCCCTCGTGTACTTTCTTACATTGTTTAATGTGTCAATCAGGATCTAACATATATCAAAAGAATTATGCCTTCACCTTCTTTCTAAAAAGCAGCAAATCCTTTTCAGCTTTACCTGCCCCAGGAAGAGAATTCCATAACATTGGGCTTGCAATTGAAAAGACATACGGTAATAAGTTTTGGTTAGGTGATAATGTCAGTCTGATGATATGCTCAATTGCCTACTCTAAATAGACCTTAAGGAGTGAGCAAGCATGTACGAGTACCAAGAAATGGTAGATCTAAAACAGTGCAATGTGTTAAAAATCAGCAATAATCTAAATGTAATGCATAGCACAACAAGCAATTATCCAAATAAACTCGGAGTAATACATTTATTATGATGACCTAGGGTTACCAGGTACGCCGCTGCATTTTGCACCAACTGGAATGGATCATGCTACAGTCTGTGGCCTCAATACTTTAAAAATTTAACCAGGCAAGAGTGGTTCCTTCCTGATTAAATCATGGGTCAGGAGGGGATATTCAGAGTAAATTAACCAAGCAGTGCTGCTGAATATCTTCTCTGACTGTTGTGGCACTGTTTGGGCAATGTCGGGGCAGTTTAAGCAGAGCCAGGAGTTATTTAGGCATCAGCAATATTTAGTGCCTTACCCACACAACTAACCAGATCCCTTAAATAGCAATCCTGCCCTTGTTTTGTACCTCCATAACTTTTGGGTACTGCCACTGATCCATATATGGCATGGTACTGAATATTCAGATCTAAATTAGCCAGTGGTAGTCAGCATTTTTAAAAACGCTGACCACTGCTGACTCAATATTGACCCAAGTGCAATTGTTGTCATCTATAGAAAACAGATTGAACAGCACCATGTACATTTCTATACTGAGGAAGATCTGTAAACCTTCCTTGACTTTCTCCATGCAGCTTTGCTCTTTTCTGCATAGCTGACTAGCATGAGATTGTTTCAACATTTCTGCTCCATATAAACATGCCTGCCTTAATGGAACAGTTTACAAATTTGGTTAAAAACCAGTCTTTCTTTGGTTCCAGAATTAACTAATAGACAACCTGGCAAGTTGACTGCTGTCCTTTTGGTTTTGCTAAATGGAGTAGTCTTTATTGCACAATGCAGCGCGGTGGTGCAGTAGAAGCTCTGTTTTGATCCTCTCCCATAAATACTCCTGTGATAGAGTAAACAGCACATCTTCATAAAGCTTCAATAGTCATGTTTTGATTCTCCCTATGAGCCTATTCCTGATAGAAGTCTATCAATTGCACCCTTAGTTCATGTTCCTTAATGAGCACAGTAATAACATTTTGATTAAATTGATTTACACTGGAAGAAAAGCTGTGGGGGTACAAATAATGGATGCTCATACACTATGCAACTTTCACCTCTGGTGGCGTTCAAGATCCTGGCAGAAACATAATTACAAACAAAATTGTTGTTACATAGAACATGTTGATTTGAGCCAATGTCTGTGTCTACAATGCTCTGTTTTTTTAACTCCTTCTCAATTTGTTGCCCTCTCGGAGAGGTGTACTATAAGACTGTATGCTCACAAGTTGAGCTGCAGTCAGCTACTGTGAATGAGGCATTGTTGGTTTTTTTGAAGCAGAGCTGCGTCTTTTAATAATTAGAGTATGGAGAATTGATTAATGAGCCATTTCTAACTGCACCCTTGCAGTGCCAGCTGGGCACACAGTACAGAATGTTCTGGAAATATAGTTGTCGATCTGCTCGGCCTGTTGCATCATGAGAAAGGTAGAATAATGTTAAAAAGCATCCAGCAGTGTTTCGTTCTCTCCCTAACCTGTAATTTTTTTTCCCTTGTAAATTAATCATAGGCTGGTCCCTGCAGTCATTCAAAACTAAGATATATTAGTTAAGCAACGTTATTGATCTCGTATGAAGCCTATTTTTATATTGACGGATACGTAGGAATGCTGAAATGTCGGCAGTCCCTTTGCCATGTCGGGGGTGATTAAGTATAGTGAAATTCTGAGTGCAGTGTTCTCCCCAGAAATTTTTTCCAGCCGGGTGGCATGAAAAAGTAGCCGGGTGGGGTGGGACAGGGAAATTTGGTGGTGAGGAAAATTAAATTTTTATTAGTTTATTAGTTTTATTCGTTTATTAGTACTATTTTTATTAGTTTATTATCATTAATTATTTTCCAACCTTTTTTAAGGTTCAACACTTGTGCCAGAATATTTTTATTAAATTTAAAAAGTATCCAATTCAGGATCCTGCAATCCTAACAAAAATTTTAAATAACAATTGTTATGACATAAACCAAGCACCATAAGTATTGTCGCTGTCAGGAAGAAAAGTGAAAACAATGAAAAAAAAATATGGGAAACCTAATGAAGAAAAAGAAAAAAATATTCCTCGTCATCAACAGCAGATGAATCCAGAAACTAGTAGGATTACATCCATCAAGTTTCAGCTTTGAAGGTACACCTGGGCCCTCCCAGCGTCCCTACCTCACCCTTTTCAAGTTAACACCTGGAAACCTCCCAGGTCCCTTACTCTACTAGATGTGGTGCCTTCTGGACTACAGGGGTTCCTCACAGCTCCTGGATTCTACGGTGGATTTTGAAAGATATTTCTGTGGCTTAGGCCTCGGAAGAGAAATGTTCCTGTGGCTTAGGCCTTAGTGGAGGAGAAATGTTCCTGTGGCTTTAGGCCTCAGTGAAAGAGAAATGTTTCTGTGTCTTTAGGCCTCAGTGGAGAAATATTCCTGTGGCTTTAGGCCTCAGTGGAAGAGAAATGTTTCTATGTCTTTAGGCCTCAGTGGAGGAGAAATGTTCCTGTGGTTTTAGGCCTCAGTGGAGGAGAAATGTTCCTGTGGCTTTAGGCCTCAGTGGGGGAGAAAGGTTCCTGCGGCTTTAGGCCTCAGGGGAGAAAGGTTCCTGCGGCTCAGGCCTCTGTTCTCCTCTTGCTCCCCTCCCATCCAGAGTCAGCTCCCCTTTCTCTCCTCCCCACTTCCCTTCAGTGTCTGTTCCCCTCTCTCCCTTCCCCATATCCATCCAGTGACTGTTCTACCTTCTATCTCCAATTCTTTTCAGCGTATGCTCCCCTCTCTCTCCCCTCCCCACTTCCCTTCAGCTCCACTCAAACTCTTCCCCTCATCAGGCCATCTTTTTCCCTTCCCGTCACCTTGGCAAGCGCTTTTCAGAATCAAAGTTCTCTCTCTCAGAGGGGTCCGGACATGGCAGCAATTCTCACAAGTCGCTCATGGCTGCCCCAAAGCTTTTCCTCTGATGCAATTTCCTGTTTCGGCCTGGGCGACATATGTCAGAGGAGAAGCTATGGAGTAGCCACGCGCGACTTGTGAGAATGGCTGCAGCATCCGGGCCCCTCAGAGAGAGAAAACTGATTCTGAAAAGCGCCCACAAAGGTGATGGAAAGGAAGGGAGATTGCTTGATCAAGGGAAGAGATGCCCTCACTGTGGGCCCCCCTGGAGCTGAGGGGCACTGGGCAGCTTTCATGAATGTCCTCCCCTAATACCAGCCCTAGCTGTGCTGAAGGAAGACAGCTAGACTCGGATTAAAGAACCCTAGCATATCCAGTAAGATTCTAGCAGGTCCTATGCTTTTCATGGTGAAAGAGTGCAGGGAATAGATTCCTCACTTATAGGTTGTGAAAGATACAGAATCCAGGTGTATACAACCCTTTTTGATGTCAGAATTGCAGGATCCTAGCAGGTCCTGTGCTTCTGATGGGGAAAGAGTGCATGGAATGGATGTTTTCTGCCTTATAGGTGGTTGAGGGTGCTGAAATCAGATAGATGCAGCCCTTCCTTAGGGTCAGAATTGCAGGATCTTGACAGATCCTGCTAGATCCTAGATATCCACTATCAACAGGGACAATGTAACTAAACTAAGAGTCAGAAAAAATACTGTGTAAACAAAAACAAACCGACTCTATAATGGTAACTCAACCCACGAGGAGGACCCGTTGTGCTAAAATACAGCTCAGAGGTATAAAACTCTAAAGAGGAGGAGGTAACCCCCTCTTAGGAAAAAGAGTTTATTTTTCCAATCATTGCTTTATAACAAACGAGTCCAACTCAAAGGTTTGAATGCTTGTAAGGTATATATGTCTCGCTAATGATGCAATAAGCATTCAAAACATTTTTCAAAGGATAATCAGAATTTCTGCATTCAGGTAAGCACTAAACAATTTTTGCGTTCATGTAATAAATGCTCAAAAAAGGTACTTGTCAGGGTCCCGACGTGGCCCCGTTTCGGTGTCTACTTCAGGAGACCCCGTCTGGCTGATTTGCTTGCTTTACAAATTGACAACCATGTAACATTTGAAAAAAGATCTGAAATGCAAAAAACAGAATCAAAAGATGCAATAGAGATGGGCTGATACCTTCTGATAGCCCCAAAACCATGCATAATTAAATAAAGCTTGCGACTAGCCACCAGGACAGGAGCACAAAAAAGTACGTACCGTTCAGCAGATGAAAAAATTCTTTGTGCTACATAGTGTACCCGCCCCCACTGCGGTATTTAAACCTGAGAAAGGCGGGAAAAATAAACGTGGCAAACGTGATGACATCACTATTACACTGGAAACAGAGTACAATGCAAAAAACTTCAGAAAATGATGACGGGAATCAGACGTGATCAGAGGAAAGCCACCCACTCGATTTCATTATTGAGGCCATAAGGGTGAAGAGTGTTAAGATCGTAGATCCATTTCTGTTCCTTTCTCCACAGCATACGAGCTGTATCACCTCCCCTGGTAGTACTGTAGCAATCCAGAACTGTAAATCGCAAATCTGTAATGGCGTGGTTGTTATTCTGCCAATGCTGCACCAGGGGAGCTTCTTGCACTGCGGTGCGTATGCGGCTCATATGTTCCCCAATACGATACTTTAAACTACGGGTGGTATTCCCCACATACACAAGTTGACATGGGCATGAGATGGCATAGATAACATGGTTAGTGTTGCAGTCAGTCGCACGCTGAGTATACTTGCACCAAGGAGGTAGAGACATTTGTGAAGAAGTCACACTAAACTGGCAATATTTACAATGTCCGCATGGTAGGTGCTGACCTCTGGCAAAATTGGTAAATGCTGGATTCAAAAATTGTGAATGTGTGACCCGCTGTTTCAAATTAGAAGCTTTAGAAAAAGCAAATCTAGGAGCTTCTTGAAATGCTCCATGATATTGTAGAATGGGCCAGTGACGTTTGATAATTTTCTTTATCTGGAAAGCGTGAATAGAATAAGGTATCACACAGACCAATGAACTGGCTTCAGATCTATGTTGAGATTGCAATAACAAAGATCTATTGGCATATAATGCTCGTTTGTAAGCTTTTTTGAGGACAGAAGGAGGATAACCCTTCTCCAAAAATCTGTGTTGCATTTCATCCGATCTGTATACATATTCTTCCACCGTTGAGCACAGTCTCCGAAGTCGTAAAAACTGTCCCGTAGGAATATTATTCCTTAAGTGTTTTGGGTGGAAGCTGTCATATTGCAACAGATTGTTTCTGTCTGTAGGCTTACGGAAAATAGATGTATTAAAATGTCCATTGGTGAATGTGATAGTAATGTCCAAAAAAGCAATTTGATGAATGTCCATGGTCATAGTGAACTGTAAATTAGGGTCACAACTGTTGAGCCAATCATAGAACCGTGCTAGGTCCTCTGAAGTGCCAATCCAAACAGCCAGCACGTCATCGATGTATCTCTTCCAAAATAGGAAAAATTGCCAAAACTCAGAGGTGTACAAAAACTGACTTTCAAACTGGGACACATACAGGCAGGCTATGGATGGGGCCATTTTGGACCCCATAGCCGTGCCTTTAATCTGTTTATAAAAGTCCGAATCAAATTGAAAATAGTTCATGCTGAGAGCAATCCGAGCTAATGTCTCTACCTCCTTGGTGCAAGTATACTCAGCGTGCGACTGACTGCAACACTAACCATGTTATCTATGCCATCTCATGCCCATGTCAACTTGTGTATGTGGGGAATACCACCCGTAGTTTAAAGTATCGTATTGGGGAACATATGAGCCGCATACGCACCGCAGTGCAAGAAGCTCCCCTGGTGCAGCATTGGCAGAATAACAACCACGCCATTACAGATTTGCGATTTACAGTTCTGGATTGCTACAGTACTACCAGGGGAGGTGATACAGCTCGTATGCTGTGGAGAAAGGAACAGAAATGGATCTACGATCTTAACACTCTTCACCCTTATGGCCTCAATAATGAAATCGAGTGGGTGGCTTTCCTCTGATCACGTCTGATTCCCGTCATCATTTTCTGAAGTTTTTTGCATTGTACTCTGTTTCCAGTGTAATAGTGATGTCATCACGTTTGCCACGTTTATTTTTCCCGCCTTTCTCAGGTTTAAATACCGCAGTGGGGGCGGGTACACTATGTAGCACAAAGAATTTTTTCATCTGCTGAACGGTACGTACTTTTTTGTGCTCCTGTCCTGTTGGCTAGTCGCAAGCTTTATTTAATTATGCATGGTTTTGGGGCTATCAGAAGGTATCAGCCCATCTCTATTGCATCTTTTGATTCTGTTTTTTGCATTTCAGATCTTTTTTCAAATGTTACATGGTTGTCAATTTGTAAAGCAAGCAAATCAGCCAGACGGGGTCTCCTGAAGTAGACACCGAAACGGGGCCACGTCGGGACCCTGACAAGTACCTTTTTTGAGCATTTATTACATGAACGCAAAAATTGTTTAGTGCTTACCTGAATGCAGAAATTCTGATTATCCTTTGAAAAATGTTTTGAATGCTTATTGCATCATTAGCGAGACATATATACCTTACAAGCATTCAAACCTTTGAGTTGGACTCGTTTGTTATAAAGCAATGATTGGAAAAATAAACTCTTTTTCCTAAGAGGGGGTTACCTCCTCCTCTTTAGAGTTTTATACCTCTGAGCTGTATTTTAGCACAACGGGTCCTCCTCGTGGGTTGAGTTACCATTATAGAGTCGGTTTGTTTTTGTTTACACAGTATTTTTTCTGACTCTTAGTTTAGTTACATTGTCCCTGTTGATAGTGGAAACATAGTTGCACCTAATTGCAGGGTATTATTTATGGCTGCCATAGGATGGGAGGCACATTCTTACAATGAGCAGCAAGCTTCAGACTTATTATCAGCTTTTCATTTGTTTACTACTGAAGAGAATTCTATGATTCCTTCAGATTGGGAACACATAGAAAACTTACAGAAACGCATAGTACGTGCTGAGTTGCACGCAGCCACGTTAGCTGAGTATTGCCGTTTAAAGAGGATCCCCAGAGGTCTTCGCATGAGGACAGAACCAAGGTTATTTCTAGACAATGCAACATTCCTTGATAAATGGAACGCTATATTAAATAAGTGTTCTTTAGACTTAATGCTCTTGGTTATTGAGACCACTAAAATTGAACTAGGCTCTTATCAAGAAGAACTTCAACAAGCTAAAGAATCCTTACACACTAGTATTAATTCAGATGATTACTCCAAATCATTGCAAGAGCTGAATTCTAAAATAGACTCATTTAAAGAAGATTTAAGAAAGACCAAGATCAAAAAATTACGTAGGGACGAACTTGACTACACCAAAGGGTTTGTGTACGTGTGGATGGATAAAACCCGTACTAGCAAACGTTTGAAACGTCCCACATACACACACACATCTTCAGATTCGTCAGAAGACGATAACAAATCACGCCAGGGCACTGGCCAGGGCCCAACTCCTAATGTCCATTTTCAGGGGGGCCCCAAACCATCCAACAAAAGACCAACAAGATTCAAGCAACCTCGTGCGCATCCCTAACGTCTAATATTTTCAATCTTTCACATCGAGCATTATCTTCTATAGAAATGTCAGTTCTGAGTAAAGGCTTGTCTTTCGTCCCTACCAGTCGGTATGTGGCTTTTGATACTAGAGTGGCTATGTTTAAGTTCATAAGATCTTGCAAACTTAAAAAGTTCTTCTTTACAGAAGATATCTCTATAGAGCCAATTGAAGAAAATTGTCCAGTTCTTCATGTCAAATCCTCTTGGTGTCCTCCTTTAGTTGATTCACACATTCAAACCTTTGAAAATTTGATTTTAAGAGATATTCATGATCTAGAAATCAATCCTCCTTACACAAAGTTTAATCTGTCTAAACAACAACAAGAAGCAATATCCACTTTGTCATCTGACACTCAAATAGTTATTCACCCAGCAGACAAAGGAGGAGGGATAGTTATTCAAGATTCCAGTTCATATGTTAAAGAGGCACAGCGACAATTACGGGACCCCACATATTACACACTATTACCCTCTGATCCCACACAATCAATACAAGATGTGATCTCTACTGTATTGTTACAAGCATTAGAAACCGAAGTTATTTCTGATAAAGAGTTCAGATATTTGAATTGCAAACATCCTCGTATCCCAGTTATTTATTTTGTGCCAAAGATTCACAAGTCTTTGACCTGCCCTCCAGGCAGACCTATAGTTTCAGGAATTGGATCACTTTTAGAACCATTATCAGCTTTTTTAGATTTATATCTCAAAGACCGGGTCCCGTTGGCTCCTTCTTATGTTTTGGACTCCACCAGCATGATACATTTTTTGTCCTCTTTACAGAACGTACCTCCACATGCTATATTACTGACCTTTGACATTTCAGCCTTATACACTAATATTCCCCAAAAAGAAGCCATTGAGGTCATTAAGGTTGAACTTCAATCCCAGGAATTACCAGCCAGTAGGATACAGTTTTTGCTGGATTTAGCTCGGATTGCTCTCAGCATGAACTATTTTCAATTTGATTCGGACTTTTATAAACAGATTAAAGGCACGGCTATGGGGTCCAAAATGGCCCCATCCATAGCCTGCCTGTATGTGTCCCAGTTTGAAAGTCAGTTTTTGTACACCTCTGAGTTTTGGCAATTTTTCCTATTTTGGAAGAGATACATCGATGACGTGCTGGCTGTTTGGATTGGCACTTCAGAGGACCTAGCACGGTTCTATGATTGGCTCAACAGTTGTGACCCTAATTTACAGTTCACTATGACCATGGACATTCATCAAATTGCTTTTTTGGACATTACTATCACATTCACCAATGGACATTTTAATACATCTATTTTCCGTAAGCCTACAGACAGAAACAATCTGTTGCAATATGACAGCTTCCACCCAAAACACTTAAGGAATAATATTCCTACGGGACAGTTTTTACGACTTCGGAGACTGTGCTCAACGGTGGAAGAATATGTATACAGATCGGATGAAATGCAACACAGATTTTTGGAGAAGGGTTATCCTCCTTCTGTCCTCAAAAAAGCTTACAAACGAGCATTATATGCCAATAGATCTTTGTTATTGCAATCTCAACATAGATCTGAAGCCAGTTCATTGGTCTGTGTGATACCTTATTCTATTCACGCTTTCCAGATAAAGAAAATTATCAAACGTCACTGGCCCATTCTACAATATCATGGAGCATTTCAAGAAGCTCCTAGATTTGCTTTTTCTAAAGCTTCTAATTTGAAACAGCGGGTCACACATTCACAATTTTTGAATCCAGCATTTACCAATTTTGCCAGAGGTCAGCACCTACCATGCGGACATTGTAAATATTGCCAGTTTAGTGTGACTTCTTCACAAATGTCTCTACCTCCTTGGTGCAAGTATACTCAGCGTGCGACTGACTGCAACACTAACCATGTTATCTATGCCATCTCATGCCCATGTCAACTTGTGTATGTGGGGAATACCACCCGTAGTTTAAAGTATCGTATTGGGGAACATATGAGCCGCATACGCACCGCAGTGCAAGAAGCTCCCCTGGTGCAGCATTGGCAGAATAACAACCACGCCATTACAGATTTGCGATTTACAGTTCTGGATTGCTACAGTACTACCAGGGGAGGTGATACAGCTCGTATGCTGTGGAGAAAGGAACAGAAATGGATCTACGATCTTAACACTCTTCACCCTTATGGCCTCAATAATGAAATCGAGTGGGTGGCTTTCCTCTGATCACGTCTGATTCCCGTCATCATTTTCTGAAGTTTTTTGCATTGTACTCTGTTTCCAGTGTAATAGTGATGTCATCACGTTTGCCACGTTTATTTTTCCCGCCTTTCTCAGGTTTAAATACCGCAGTGGGGGCGGGTACACTATGTAGCACAAAGAATTTTTTCATCTGCTGAACGGTACGTACTTTTTTGTGCTCCTGTCCTGTTGGCTAGTCGCAAGCTTTATTTAATTATGCATGGTTTTGGGGCTATCAGAAGGTATCAGCCCATCTCTATTGCATCTTTTGATTCTGTTTTTTGCATTTCAGATCTTTTTTCAAATGTTACATGGTTGTCAATTTGTAAAGCAAGCAAATCAGCCAGACGGGGTCTCCTGAAGTAGACACCGAAACGGGGCCACGTCGGGACCCTGACAAGTACCTTTTTTGAGCATTTATTACATGAACGCAAAAATTGTTTAGTGCTTACCTGAATGCAGAAATTCTGATTATCCTTTGAAAAATGTTTTGAATGCTTATTGCATCATTAGCGAGACATATATACCTTACAAGCATTCAAACCTTTGAGTTGGACTCGTTTGTTATAAAGCAATGATTGGAAAAATAAACTCTTTTTCCTAAGAGGGGGTTACCTCCTCCTCTTTAGAGTTTTATACCTCTGAGCTGTATTTTAGCACAACGGGTCCTCCTCGTGGGTTGAGTTACCATTATAGAGTCGGTTTGTTTTTGTTTACACAGTATTTTTTCTGACTCTTAGTTTAGTTACATTGTCCCTGTTGATAGTGGAAACATAGTTGCACCTAATTGCAGGGTATTATTTATGGCTGCCATAGGATGGGAGGCACATTCTTACAATGAGCAGCAAGCTTCAGACTTATTATCAGCTTTTCATTTGTTTACTACTGAAGAGAATTCTATGATTCCTTCAGATTGGGAACACATAGAAAACTTACAGAAACGCATAGTACGTGCTGAGTTGCACGCAGCCACGTTAGCTGAGTATTGCCGTTTAAAGAGGATCCCCAGAGGTCTTCGCATGAGGACAGAACCAAGGTTATTTCTAGACAATGCAACATTCCTTGATAAATGGAACGCTATATTAAATAAGTGTTCTTTAGACTTAATGCTCTTGGTTATTGAGACCACTAAAATTGAACTAGGCTCTTATCAAGAAGAACTTCAACAAGCTAAAGAATCCTTACACACTAGTATTAATTCAGATGATTACTCCAAATCATTGCAAGAGCTGAATTCTAAAATAGACTCATTTAAAGAAGATTTAAGAAAGACCAAGATCAAAAAATTACGTAGGGACGAACTTGACTACACCAAAGGGTTTGTGTACGTGTGGATGGATAAAACCCGTACTAGCAAACGTTTGAAACGTCCCACATACACACACACATCTTCAGATTCGTCAGAAGACGATAACAAATCACGCCAGGGCACTGGCCAGGGCCCAACTCCTAATGTCCATTTTCAGGGGGGCCCCAAACCATCCAACAAAAGACCAACAAGATTCAAGCAACCTCGTGCGCATCCCTAACGTCTAATATTTTCAATCTTTCACATCGAGCATTATCTTCTATAGAAATGTCAGTTCTGAGTAAAGGCTTGTCTTTCGTCCCTACCAGTCGGTATGTGGCTTTTGATACTAGAGTGGCTATGTTTAAGTTCATAAGATCTTGCAAACTTAAAAAGTTCTTCTTTACAGAAGATATCTCTATAGAGCCAATTGAAGAAAATTGTCCAGTTCTTCATGTCAAATCCTCTTGGTGTCCTCCTTTAGTTGATTCACACATTCAAACCTTTGAAAATTTGATTTTAAGAGATATTCATGATCTAGAAATCAATCCTCCTTACACAAAGTTTAATCTGTCTAAACAACAACAAGAAGCAATATCCACTTTGTCATCTGACACTCAAATAGTTATTCACCCAGCAGACAAAGGAGGAGGGATAGTTATTCAAGATTCCAGTTCATATGTTAAAGAGGCACAGCGACAATTACGGGACCCCACATATTACACACTATTACCCTCTGATCCCACACAATCAATACAAGATGTGATCTCTACTGTATTGTTACAAGCATTAGAAACCGAAGTTATTTCTGATAAAGAGTTCAGATATTTGAATTGCAAACATCCTCGTATCCCAGTTATTTATTTTGTGCCAAAGATTCACAAGTCTTTGACCTGCCCTCCAGGCAGACCTATAGTTTCAGGAATTGGATCACTTTTAGAACCATTATCAGCTTTTTTAGATTTATATCTCAAAGACCGGGTCCCGTTGGCTCCTTCTTATGTTTTGGACTCCACCAGCATGATACATTTTTTGTCCTCTTTACAGAACGTACCTCCACATGCTATATTACTGACCTTTGACATTTCAGCCTTATACACTAATATTCCCCAAAAAGAAGCCATTGAGGTCATTAAGGTTGAACTTCAATCCCAGGAATTACCAGCCAGTAGGATACAGTTTTTGCTGGATTTAGCTCGGATTGCTCTCAGCATGAACTATTTTCAATTTGATTCGGACTTTTATAAACAGATTAAAGGCACGGCTATGGGGTCCAAAATGGCCCCATCCATAGCCTGCCTGTATGTGTCCCAGTTTGAAAGTCAGTTTTTGTACACCTCTGAGTTTTGGCAATTTTTCCTATTTTGGAAGAGATACATCGATGACGTGCTGGCTGTTTGGATTGGCACTTCAGAGGACCTAGCACGGTTCTATGATTGGCTCAACAGTTGTGACCCTAATTTACAGTTCACTATGACCATGGACATTCATCAAATTGCTTTTTTGGACATTACTATCACATTCACCAATGGACATTTTAATACATCTATTTTCCGTAAGCCTACAGACAGAAACAATCTGTTGCAATATGACAGCTTCCACCCAAAACACTTAAGGAATAATATTCCTACGGGACAGTTTTTACGACTTCGGAGACTGTGCTCAACGGTGGAAGAATATGTATACAGATCGGATGAAATGCAACACAGATTTTTGGAGAAGGGTTATCCTCCTTCTGTCCTCAAAAAAGCTTACAAACGAGCATTATATGCCAATAGATCTTTGTTATTGCAATCTCAACATAGATCTGAAGCCAGTTCATTGGTCTGTGTGATACCTTATTCTATTCACGCTTTCCAGATAAAGAAAATTATCAAACGTCACTGGCCCATTCTACAATATCATGGAGCATTTCAAGAAGCTCCTAGATTTGCTTTTTCTAAAGCTTCTAATTTGAAACAGCGGGTCACACATTCACAATTTTTGAATCCAGCATTTACCAATTTTGCCAGAGGTCAGCACCTACCATGCGGACATTGTAAATATTGCCAGTTTAGTGTGACTTCTTCACAAATGTCTCTACCTCCTTGGTGCAAGTATACTCAGCGTGCGACTGACTGCAACACTAACCATGTTATCTATGCCATCTCATGCCCATGTCAACTTGTGTATGTGGGGAATACCACCCGTAGTTTAAAGTATCGTATTGGGGAACATATGAGCCACATACGCACCGCAGTGCAAGAAGCTCCCCTGGTGCAGCATTGGCAGAATAACAACCACGCCATTACAGATTTGCGATTTACAGTTCTGGATTGCTACAGTACTACCAGGGGAGGTGATACAGCTCGTATGCTGTGGAGAAAGGAACAGAAATGGATCTACGATCTTAACACTCTTCACCCTTATGGCCTCAATAATGAAATCGAGTGGGTGGCTTTCCTCTGATCACGTCTGATTCCCGTCATCATTTTCTGAAGTTTTTTGCATTGTACTCTGTTTCCAGTGTAATAGTGATGTCATCACGTTTGCCACGTTTATTTTTCCCGCCTTTCTCAGGTTTAAATACCGCAGTGGGGGCGGGTACACTATGTAGCACAAAGAATTTTTTCATCTGCTGAACGGTACGTACTTTTTTGTGCTCCTGTCCTGTTGGCTAGTCGCAAGCTTTATTTAATTATGCATGGTTTTGGGGCTATCAGAAGGTATCAGCCCATCTCTATTGCATCTTTTGATTCTGTTTTTTGCATTTCAGATCTTTTTTCAAATGTTACATGGTTGTCAATTTGTAAAGCAAGCAAATCAGCCAGACGGGGTCTCCTGAAGTAGACACCGAAACGGGGCCACGTCGGGACCCTGACAAGTACCTTTTTTGAGCATTTATTACATGAACGCAAAAATTGTTTAGTGCTTACCTGAATGCAGAAATTCTGATTATCCTTTGAAAAATGTTTTGAATGCTTATTGCATCATTAGCGAGACATATATACCTTACAAGCATTCAAACCTTTGAGTTGGACTCGTTTGTTATAAAGCAATGATTGGAAAAATAAACTCTTTTTCCTAAGAGGGGGTTACCTCCTCCTCTTTAGAGTTTTATACCTCTGAGCTGTATTTTAGCACAACGGGTCCTCCTCGTGGGTTGAGTTACCATTATAGAGTCGGTTTGTTTTTGTTTACACAGTATTTTTTCTGACTCTTAGTTTAGTTACATTGTCCCTGTTGATAGTGGAAACATAGTTGCACCTAATTGCAGGGTATTATTTATGGCTGCCATAGGATGGGAGGCACATTCTTACAATGAGCAGCAAGCTTCAGACTTATTATCAGCTTTTCATTTGTTTACTACTGAAGAGAATTCTATGATTCCTTCAGATTGGGAACACATAGAAAACTTACAGAAACGCATAGTACGTGCTGAGTTGCACGCAGCCACGTTAGCTGAGTATTGCCGTTTAAAGAGGATCCCCAGAGGTCTTCGCATGAGGACAGAACCAAGGTTATTTCTAGACAATGCAACATTCCTTGATAAATGGAACGCTATATTAAATAAGTGTTCTTTAGACTTAATGCTCTTGGTTATTGAGACCACTAAAATTGAACTAGGCTCTTATCAAGAAGAACTTCAACAAGCTAAAGAATCCTTACACACTAGTATTAATTCAGATGATTACTCCAAATCATTGCAAGAGCTGAATTCTAAAATAGACTCATTTAAAGAAGATTTAAGAAAGACCAAGATCAAAAAATTACGTAGGGACGAACTTGACTACACCAAAGGGTTTGTGTACGTGTGGATGGATAAAACCCGTACTAGCAAACGTTTGAAACGTCCCACATACACACACACATCTTCAGATTCGTCAGAAGACGATAACAAATCACGCCAGGGCACTGGCCAGGGCCCAACTCCTAATGTCCATTTTCAGGGGGGCCCCAAACCATCCAACAAAAGACCAACAAGATTCAAGCAACCTCGTGCGCATCCCTAACGTCTAATATTTTCAATCTTTCACATCGAGCATTATCTTCTATAGAAATGTCAGTTCTGAGTAAAGGCTTGTCTTTCGTCCCTACCAGTCGGTATGTGGCTTTTGATACTAGAGTGGCTATGTTTAAGTTCATAAGATCTTGCAAACTTAAAAAGTTCTTCTTTACAGAAGATATCTCTATAGAGCCAATTGAAGAAAATTGTCCAGTTCTTCATGTCAAATCCTCTTGGTGTCCTCCTTTAGTTGATTCACACATTCAAACCTTTGAAAATTTGATTTTAAGAGATATTCATGATCTAGAAATCAATCCTCCTTACACAAAGTTTAATCTGTCTAAACAACAACAAGAAGCAATATCCACTTTGTCATCTGACACTCAAATAGTTATTCACCCAGCAGACAAAGGAGGAGGGATAGTTATTCAAGATTCCAGTTCATATGTTAAAGAGGCACAGCGACAATTACGGGACCCCACATATTACACACTATTACCCTCTGATCCCACACAATCAATACAAGATGTGATCTCTACTGTATTGTTACAAGCATTAGAAACCGAAGTTATTTCTGATAAAGAGTTCAGATATTTGAATTGCAAACATCCTCGTATCCCAGTTATTTATTTTGTGCCAAAGATTCACAAGTCTTTGACCTGCCCTCCAGGCAGACCTATAGTTTCAGGAATTGGATCACTTTTAGAACCATTATCAGCTTTTTTAGATTTATATCTCAAAGACCGGGTCCCGTTGGCTCCTTCTTATGTTTTGGACTCCACCAGCATGATACATTTTTTGTCCTCTTTACAGAACGTACCTCCACATGCTATATTACTGACCTTTGACATTTCAGCCTTATACACTAATATTCCCCAAAAAGAAGCCATTGAGGTCATTAAGGTTGAACTTCAATCCCAGGAATTACCAGCCAGTAGGATACAGTTTTTGCTGGATTTAGCTCGGATTGCTCTCAGCATGAACTATTTTCAATTTGATTCGGACTTTTATAAACAGATTAAAGGCACGGCTATGGGGTCCAAAATGGCCCCATCCATAGCCTGCCTGTATGTGTCCCAGTTTGAAAGTCAGTTTTTGTACACCTCTGAGTTTTGGCAATTTTTCCTATTTTGGAAGAGATACATCGATGACGTGCTGGCTGTTTGGATTGGCACTTCAGAGGACCTAGCACGGTTCTATGATTGGCTCAACAGTTGTGACCCTAATTTACAGTTCACTATGACCATGGACATTCATCAAATTGCTTTTTTGGACATTACTATCACATTCACCAATGGACATTTTAATACATCTATTTTCCGTAAGCCTACAGACAGAAACAATCTGTTGCAATATGACAGCTTCCACCCAAAACACTTAAGGAATAATATTCCTACGGGACAGTTTTTACGACTTCGGAGACTGTGCTCAACGGTGGAAGAATATGTATACAGATCGGATGAAATGCAACACAGATTTTTGGAGAAGGGTTATCCTCCTTCTGTCCTCAAAAAAGCTTACAAACGAGCATTATATGCCAATAGATCTTTGTTATTGCAATCTCAACATAGATCTGAAGCCAGTTCATTGGTCTGTGTGATACCTTATTCTATTCACGCTTTCCAGATAAAGAAAATTATCAAACGTCACTGGCCCATTCTACAATATCATGGAGCATTTCAAGAAGCTCCTAGATTTGCTTTTTCTAAAGCTTCTAATTTGAAACAGCGGGTCACACATTCACAATTTTTGAATCCAGCATTTACCAATTTTGCCAGAGGTCAGCACCTACCATGCGGACATTGTAAATATTGCCAGTTTAGTGTGACTTCTTCACAAATGTCTCTACCTCCTTGGTGCAAGTATACTCAGCGTGCGACTGACTGCAACACTAACCATGTTATCTATGCCATCTCATGCCCATGTCAACTTGTGTATGTGGGGAATACCACCCGTAGTTTAAAGTATCGTATTGGGGAACATATGAGCCGCATACGCACCGCAGTGCAAGAAGCTCCCCTGGTGCAGCATTGGCAGAATAACAACCACGCCATTACAGATTTGCGATTTACAGTTCTGGATTGCTACAGTACTACCAGGGGAGGTGATACAGCTCGTATGCTGTGGAGAAAGGAACAGAAATGGATCTACGATCTTAACACTCTTCACCCTTATGGCCTCAATAATGAAATCGAGTGGGTGGCTTTCCTCTGATCACGTCTGATTCCCGTCATCATTTTCTGAAGTTTTTTGCATTGTACTCTGTTTCCAGTGTAATAGTGATGTCATCACGTTTGCCACGTTTATTTTTCCCGCCTTTCTCAGGTTTAAATACCGCAGTGGGGGCGGGTACACTATGTAGCACAAAGAATTTTTTCATCTGCTGAACGGTACGTACTTTTTTGTGCTCCTGTCCTGTTGGCTAGTCGCAAGCTTTATTTAATTATGCATGGTTTTGGGGCTATCAGAAGGTATCAGCCCATCTCTATTGCATCTTTTGATTCTGTTTTTTGCATTTCAGATCTTTTTTCAAATGTTACATGGTTGTCAATTTGTAAAGCAAGCAAATCAGCCAGACGGGGTCTCCTGAAGTAGACACCGAAACGGGGCCACGTCGGGACCCTGACAAGTACCTTTTTTGAGCATTTATTACATGAACGCAAAAATTGTTTAGTGCTTACCTGAATGCAGAAATTCTGATTATCCTTTGAAAAATGTTTTGAATGCTTATTGCATCATTAGCGAGACATATATACCTTACAAGCATTCAAACCTTTGAGTTGGACTCGTTTGTTATAAAGCAATGATTGGAAAAATAAACTCTTTTTCCTAAGAGGGGGTTACCTCCTCCTCTTTAGAGTTTTATACCTCTGAGCTGTATTTTAGCACAACGGGTCCTCCTCGTGGGTTGAGTTACCATTATAGAGTCGGTTTGTTTTAGATCCTAGATATCCTGCAAATCCTGCACATCCTGGCATATCCTGTGATTCTGATGGGGAAAGAGTGCTTGGAATGGATGTTTTCTGCCTTATAGGTGGTTGAGGATGCTGAAATCAGATAGATTCAGCCCTTCCTAGGGTCAGAATTGCAGGATCCTGGTACATCCTGACACATCCTGGCATATCCTGTGCTTCTGATGGGGAAAGAGTGTATGGAATGGATGTTTTCTGCCTTCTAGGTGGTTGAGGGTGCTGAAATCAGATAGATGCAGCCCTTCCTGGGGTCAGAATTGCAGGATCCTGACAGATCCTGCTAGATTCTGGATATCCTGGAAATCCTGCACATCCTGTGCTTCTGATGGGGATAGAGTGCATGGAATGGATGTTTTCTGCCTTATAGGTGGTTTAGGGTTCTGAAACCAGATAGATGCTGCCCTTCCTGGGGTCAGAATTGCAATATCCTGGTACGGAATATTGTGCACCTTGCCCTAGCCCTCTATGTTTAAGAGGGCTGTCTGCTCTTACTCCCAGCGTGTTCTGTCAACCAATTTTTGATACTATTTAAAGGAGGCCAGGTGGCACTGCTAAAGCCAGAATGAGAGTGCTGGGGTGTACTCAGGTAGGGTTACCAGATTACCCATTTGGAAATCCGGACCCCCTAGACCCACCCAGTTCCACCCATTCCTGTCCCATCATGTCCCAAACCCACCGCCAATCCCACCCTAACCCTGCCCACACTGCTTGCCGGGTTTTCAAAAGCCATCTGGATCTCCAGACGTCCTCAAAAGGAGGGAATTTCTGGGGAAACCTGGATGTCTCATAACCCTACAGTCAGGTATCCCTCAAAGCCACACAAAAAGCAAAACCGTGTTGCAGCTGGTGTAACTGCAGGCAGAAGCGTTTTGCACTTCTTTTACAGGATTTCTGAAGTTAATTTACATTCTGGGTTAAAGTTGAAAAACTCATGTCCAAGAAACATGGGGAGAGGACAATAATCTATAGTGCACTTTGGATTCATGTTAATTTTGAACCCAAGCATTTTCTGGTAGAAGACAGATTCCACCTTTTCAACAGTGTCACACTTTAGTCCATCCAGAAGGTGTTGATCTTCTCCTGCTGCAGGTTTAGAAATATTAATGGAAGGAGGAGGAGCTACATCCTGCTGCACTGTTTAAAAGACAATAACATTAACTTGCCTAGGGGAGCGTGTGGCACTGTGGTTAAATCTACAGCCTCAGCAAGCTGAGGTTGTGGGTACAAACCCAGGCTGCTCCTTGTGACCCTTGGATAGTCTCTTAACCACCCCCCCCCCCACCCCCATTGCCCCAGGTACATTAGATTGATTGTGAGCCCCACCAGGACATGCAGGAAAAAATGCTTGAGTACCTGAATAAATTCATGTAAATCAGGGGTGCCCACACTTTTTTGGCTTGCAAGCTACTTTTAAAATGACCAAGTCAAAATGATCTACCAACAATAAAAAATTTTTAAAAACACAAAACACACTGTACACAGAGAAAATGTTAATTATCATTTGAATTCAGAATTTTTTTCAGAGGTCAAGGCAGATGACTTTAAAATATGCAATGTCACCTCAGTAACAACTATACTAAAATAGACAAAAATACTCCCTTCCCTTTTACTAAACCGCAATAGTGTTTTTTTAGCACAGGGAACTGCACTGAATGCCTTGCGCTGCTCTCGATGCTCATAGGCTCCCTGCGCTAAAAACTGCTATTACGGTTTAGTAAAAGGGGACCACAGTGCAAAATATAGGCAGCAGATATAAATTCTCAAAACGGACACATTTTGATCACTAAATTGAAAATAAAATCATTTTTCCTACCTTTTTGTCTGGTGATTTCATGAGCCTCTGGTTGCACTTCCTTCTTCTGTAAAGCCAATATTTCTTTCTTTCTTTCTGCCTTTCTTTCTCTCTTCCCCTGCCCTTCTCTTTATTTCTGCCTTTCTTTCTCTCTCCCCCTGCCATCGTGCCAATTTCTCTACTTCCCCGATTCTTTTCCTATCCCCACCCCCAAACCACCAACGCGATTTCTCCATGCTGCTTCCCCGAGCCAGGCCTGGCGTTGCCTTTGCGATCTTTTTCTCCCTGCTGCTTCTCCAAGGCAGGCCTGGCGTGTACAAGCGCTGGGCCCACAAGATTTCACCTCTGATGTCAATTCTAACGTTGGGGAGGATGTTCCCAGGCCAGCCAGGCAGCGATTGGCTGGCCCAGAACTTCTTCTCCAACGTCAGAATTGACGTCGGAGGTGAAGTCTTGTGAGTCTGGCGCTTGTACACACCAGGCCTGGCTTGGAGAAGCAGCAGGGAGAAAAAGATCGCAAAGGCAACGCAATCGACTCGCGATTACGATCGACCATTTGGGCACCCCTGATGTAAACCATTCAGAGCTCCCCTGGGTGAACAGTATAAAAAATTGAATAAATCTGAATTATTAGTTTCAATAAGGTTGACCAGGTTACTGAAATTCTAAATCCAATGTATTGCTGTTCTCTTTTTTTTTTTTCCTCTGTGTGATAAGTTATAGCCTATTTTTTTTACTGCCCCTCTGGCTGTCATTCTGCAGGGAGTCCCCGCGCTGACGTCTTCTTCTCTGCCGGTCCGCCCACACAGGAAGAGAAGAAAATGTCATAAGGGGCGGGACCGGTAGAGAAGGAGAATACGGAGTTGTAAGCCTATTTTTATTCCCGTCTGGTTGTCATTGTAAACTAAAGGGAGTCCCCGCGTTGACGTCTTCTTCTCTGCCGGTCCGCCCACACGGGAAGAGAAGAGCGTGTCATAAGGGGCGGGACCGGCAGAGAAGGCGAAGACGGCGTTGTAGGGGACTCCAGTAAATGCATAGCAGCAGCTGTGGCAATCAAAAAAAGAGGCGGTCTGCTGTTAAGGTGGACCAGGATCCTGGAAAATCCGTGAAATCCTGCAATTTTACCAGGATCTCAATACAAGTCTATGAGGATCCTGGAAATCCTGCAAATCCTGGTTTTACCCAGACCCGGCAGGAAAGGTAAGTTCACCTTCAAGTACGGGGTGCAGGCAAACCGGAAGAAGCAGGCGCTTGACAATTCATGCGCGAACCACCGCCGAGTCGCGAGTCCGATGTCACATCCCGGAACCGGTCCGGCGCGGTCTCTGCAGCTGCAAAATGGCAGCCGGGCGCTCACTTAAAGTAGCTGGGCGATGCGCCCGCCTGGAACACGCTAGGGAGAACAGTGGAGTGGTGGGAGACTATCTCCTGAATCCGAAATATGCCGGCCAAGCTGAAATAAATTCCATTTTCTGATCTCTGGCTGCTGTGAAACTGGCTACAGAAACTCAGCATTTATGTTTCATGTGTTCTTCAATATCCAGTTTTGAATGTACATCCATTGGCTGAATGCATTCCATCAATCACTGAACTCAGGCTCTTTATTGTGTTGTTCTGTGTATTGGAAATGTTATATCTTGTGTCAGACTGATTTCTAAGGTTCTCTTGAACACTACTGAGAAAATGGCACCTATTATGTGCATTTGTCTTATTTTTAAAGGGCACCAATTATTTTGCTCTTG
Source organism: Geotrypetes seraphini (assembly GCF_902459505.1). Lineage (NCBI taxonomy): Eukaryota > Metazoa > Chordata > Amphibia > Gymnophiona > Dermophiidae > Geotrypetes > Geotrypetes seraphini. The sequence goes on from NC_047088.1 coordinate 67,594,227, forward strand.
CTGCATGTTGTGCTGCACAGCTACACAGACAGAGAAATATTCATTTAACCTTATAAGCAAAGACAGACCAATTCTGGAAGTCCAAAACATTGAGTAAAAAACGCAAACTGTAAAATACAGACCTGCTTGGGTGACGAACTGAAATCGAGACCTGCTAGAGCAAAATCTCTGAACTGTGGAGTAGCAAGGATGAGAGGCTCCCCTTCCCTGTCCTCTTCTCTGCCACCCCCATTCGCTCCTTCCCCACCCCCTCCTGCTGCACGTGCATGCCCCTTTCCCGCGCCTCTTTAATGTTTCTGAGCGTTATTTTGCCACTATGGCTGAAAAGAGTGTTATTGCCAATTTGCAGAAACAAAATTCTTTGTTTTTGACATTGTTTCAGAACATTGGTTGAACCATATCTACATCATTCTCTTCAGCACCCCATTGTATGTATAGATAAGCTGCGAAAGAATGATCTCAATAGAGTATATTTTCTGAAGTAGGAGGTGTAAACACGTTATTCAAAATCAAGTAGTTGAAACCTCTTAGAATGAAAAAGATTGTAAACCCAGGGAAAAGGGCATTAGGAAAGGTTTATACAAAGAAACAGGGACTGATCGTTTGAGGCACATAAGGCTTTTGCATTCAGTTAATAGCCTAAATTTGCGCAAACAATACTTGAAGATTTGCCAGGAGTGTTCCCAAAAGTAACTCATTACTGATAAGCTTCCTTATATGCATATATTAACTGTGTTCTCAAATAACCGTACAAGCAAATTCTAATGAACATTAACATTTAATCTCAAATATAAATCGGTATTTCTTTAGGCCATTGCATACAGCATTCAAGCATCTACCTCTACTATGTCCACTATATTTAAGTCAGTGAGGAAAAAATGATTAAAAACTGATTTTTCTATAGAAAATTGAACACATATTAAAGTATATAAAAGTACAACAAAGTTCTTTTAAATGTGCAATCTAGTGATTAAAGACAGGAGATATCTTAGAGGGTTTTGTTTGATTTTCGTCTGGGTAACCTTTAGAATCTTGCTTTATCTTTGTGCAGCAGACTATTCCATTATCATTTCTACATAATATTATATTTTTTTTTTCTCCTTTGGAAGCTGTCATGCAGCATGAATACCAGAAATATGCTGCCAGGCTATCCACGTCTAAAAAGTCAATGTGTTTTTAAAGAACAGAATTTTGGGGTTTTGTGCTGTTTAAATTTGAATCACTATTAATAATCATGGCATATAATCAAAAATGAATCTCTATTTGTAGAATAAATCAGTGTTAATTTTAATATAAGTAAAAGAGAGATTTCTAAATAGTTTAAATTGTAGTCAATAACATGCCTCATCTAACAACCATCATGGCTTGGTATGTGAAACATTCATTCATTCTTCACCAGTGTACATACTGGATACAGAGAATCATTAATCCAATAAAAGTTTTGCTGAATTATAGTGAGACAACATTACACAGCAGTTATGAACAAATAAGGACTTCTTAGCCTGTCTGGTGACCTCTATATGAGATTCCTTAAGAACGGAAGGAAAGCCATGAGAAATTAGGGCAAGGTCTGTTATTTATGGGGAATCTTCCCTCTCACCAGGCTGATTTTCACTTCCTCATCCTCCTTACTGAACTCAGACTTTCTCTAGCACTTCACTCGTACGGACAGACTAATTATTAGTGGCCATCTCTTTGGTTTTCTGTTACTTTAGTCTAGTTCAGGTCATAGCATAAAACTGATTAGGAATGTACGAGTACTGTATGCTCTTTGCATCAGGACTTGTTAAGCCCTGGTTGGTACCTTCTGTATTCTTTAGTTAACTTGAAGCTCAACTCCTGTAATCCTCTATAATAAAACCCTAAGTGCACATGTGCGGTTAGGGTTTCATGATCCCTGCCACGGTGCTGTGTGCCTCCTTGCTGAGTTCGATTTGAGGCGCGTGGGGCGGCTTGCGACGGTTTGCGGCACATGAGGCGATTTGAGCAGCGGTGGCGGTTTGACTCCTGTGCTGCCACTGCCGGGACGCCTCTTCTCACCCCCGGACCAGCAAACGCAGCAGCCACGGGGCATTTGCTAGGCCGGCCCACTTCGATAATGTGAGGTGGGCTGGCCTAGTAAAAGCCCCGAGGCTGCCCGGGGCTAGCGGATGTGGACAGGGGGAACAGGGAAAGGAGAAGGGATACTACTGGACAGCAGGATCAGGTAAGGGGTACTGCTGGACAGGGAAGGGGTGCCAAGGAAAGAGAGTGACAGAAAGAAAGACAGACAGCGGCCAAGGAAAGAGAGAGACAGAAAGAAAGAAAGGCAGACAGATAGAAAGCGGCCAAGGAGAGAAAAAGAAAGAAAGACAGACACACACATCTATTCTAGCACCCGTTAATGTAACGGGCTTAAAGACTAGTAGCCTTTATAATGGTTTATCTTTTTTTTGACTTTCAGACTTCTATAGTATAACATTCAAACTTTTGATCATTTCTCACTCTTGTTGGTAGTACAACATTGACTCCCAGTGGCCTTCAAGATTTTGATCCCTACACAAATTTGCATTCTTGTCAAATGTTTATATTTGGCAGATGGCCTGATTTCATAGATTCCCTCTAGGAATCATAGTTTCTCCCAGAATTTTTTTTTGCTATGCATCCCACCTCCCTCTAGGATCAGGCTTGAACTCTCTTCTGTTGTTTTAGCCCTTCCCTCTGCAATTCCTTATCTTAGTACCTACCGGTATGTCAAGTGCTTTCTTTAAAGAAATTCAAGAAAAGTTTTTTTTAAGTTGTTTTGGTTTTTTTTCCAGCTAGCATATGGGAAGGAATTTAAGCCCAGATTCTATAAACTGTGCCTGAAGTTAGGTGCCTAGATCGGTGCGCCTGGCCAATCTAGGCGCCTAACTTAATTTTTTTAATTGGCTCTGTTTTTTAATTGGCTCTTTAATCGGAGCTGTTAATAACCAATAATGAGCACACAATTGGCAAAAATTGAAATTAATTGGTTGGTAGGCACCTAACTTGGTAGATGCCTTCAGTTTTCAGGTAGGCACCTAGCCCAAGGCGCCTACCAGAAAATGAGCATGATTAAGGGCAGATCATAAGCATCCAAATTGGACTTAAGTGCCAGTATTTAGACCAATAAAATACTGGCATAAATAGGGAGTGTCTAAGATTTTGACGCCTTGCCTAAGTCTAATGTAGGCGCCACTAGACACAATTTTATAAATGGCACCTAACTGAAGATTTCTGAGGCTTTTTCCTCCCCTGAGTTTATTACTTTTAGCCTGTGCTATAGCTTTTTTCTTTACTTTGCACTGTCTGGGTGAAAGTGTCATATATTATATAGTGGATTTTCACTCCATCTGTGCCATTTAACCTACCTGAAGGTTGACAGCTTCTATCCGCTATGTTGCTCAGTGCATGAGGGGTGGTAAGATTTCTGACTGCATGATTGAATTATTTGTGTCTGGCTGTATATTTGTTTTCTGTCTTGACTAGTATGTCTGTTAATATATTATGAATTCCAAAACAAAAGAGGCAGAAGACTGTGGGATCCAATGATCTTGATGAAATGTTTATTAAGATATAATAAAATCGGCGAAATCAAAACAATCTCCACTTCACTGAATGACTGACTTATGGTGGAATACGGACCCAACACGGTCCGTGTTTCGGATGATTAAAGCCTTCCTCAAGGGTCCAGGTCAGTGGTCACTCGATGGTATAAAAGGGTGGTGGCAAAGATGGACAAAATTCTTGCTCTTGATGAGAAGAACTTAAAAATAACTTGGAAAGACGCTTCTGTCATTATAGAATACTAGCGCAAATCCATATGTGTGTGCCTAATTTTAGGCGCAAGCACTTGTTCCAGTGAAATGGCTGGCAGTGACATAGTGAAGGTAGGAGACATTCAGGGCGGTGGCACCCCATGTCCTAATCCTTCCATGCCAACCCCCTACTCGCACCACCTCCCCGCTCCTTATGCACCACACCCCCATACCGCTTTAAATCTTCACCAGCGTAAACAGCATCTCCGTCCTACTCGCACTGGATTCTTCTGACATCACTTCCTGGTCCCACAACCTGGAGGTGATTTCAGAGTGGGCAGCAGGCTAGAGTTGTTGCTCGCACTGGTGAAGATCTTAAAGAGGTATGGGAGGAGTGGGAAGGGAGGGTACAAGCAGAGTGGAGCGGAGAGGTGCTGGTGCCCCCACCAAGATGGCATCCGTGGCAGTTCCTCCCCCCTTTACTATGCCACTGATGGCTGGTATGAATACTCGTGCTTAACTATAGGCAGGTAGGCACGTAAATGATACTGTAATATTCTATGACACATGCATGCACTAGTAAATGCCTGACATGCATCTGACCCACCCATGACTCTTCCATGGAGTTGCATATGCTGGAATTTGAGCGCACAACTTATAAAGTGATGAATAAGGGTAGTTACACGTGAAACTCCAAATTAATACCAATTATAGTCAATAAACGGTTGTTAAGGCTACTTAGCTGTTTTGTAAGGTAATACCTAAGTGCCATAGCACCTAACTTGAAGGGCATGGGCAGGCCATGGGTGTGTTTTCCAGTTAAACATGTAATTTTATAGAATACTATAACTTGTGCATATCACTTGACACACATAGGTGCAGTAACTTAACACCGCTCCATGAAATGGCATAACAGGACATGCCTAAACATGAGCATATCAATGCCAACAAGTATTCTATATCAATGCATATCAATGCCATTGCACAAGTATTCTATAATGGAATCATGGTGCCTAGATGCTGTTGCGGAATAAGTGCTGAGCTCATAGAATTGGGGTGCCTAAACTAAGGCAACAATTTGTAGAAATGCCCCCTAAAGTCCTTGGTAATAGACTAAGGTCTTAGCAGCTCTCACCCTCCCCCTCCCCCCTTTTACAAAACCGTGCAAGAGGTTTTTGGGGCTGGCTGGCACGCTGAATGCTCTACGCTGCTCTACGCTCATAGGAACTCTATGATCGTCAGAGCAGCGCAGAGCATTCAGCGTGCTGGCCGTCATTAAAAACTTCTTGCACGGATTTATAAAAGAGGGAGGGGGAGAGATTTGGTATTTTACTTGCATTTTGTAATTTGAGAATATATATGATGGTGAGTATAATTGTACTCTGTATTATGTAAATTCAAAAAAATATTTAATTTGTTTTTTGTTTTGAAATAATTTTTATTGATAATGCAGCCAAAATCACAACAAGAAACAAAAGTTGTAATACAAGGTTATACAAGTATAGTGCAAACAGTCCAGGAAAGGGAACAGTAAACAATCAAGATCTGTTTTATCTCCTTGATTTTATGAATTTTTTTTTTTAAGTTCAACAGTTTTATTGAGTTTTTTTATATATATATAAAGAACATTACAAATGGTAGCAATGGATGTTGGTTGTACAAGAAAAGAACAAGTGGGGAGTGGGATAGACCACGTCAACCTTGGGGTAGACAATCTTTATTTGTATTAATAAACTTAAAACCATAATACATATAAAACCACATGAAAAAGTCCAAATATATAAAATGTCCTGTTTTGGAGTATTGCAATCAATGACCCAACACGGTCCGTGTTTCAGCCTCCTAATGAAGACCTGCCTCAGGGGTGTGGTTTTTAGGTCTAAAAGAAGTACATTGCACATGAAAAAAGGTAAGAAAAAGGTCAAGACTGCATAAATAAAATTAAACTCAAAAGCATATAAATAAATTAATAAAATCAAAATGTCTAAGGAATCCATAAAAGCATAGGGACATGAACAACATGTAAACACGCATTTCTTAAAAGTATACATATATATTTCTCCAAAAAACATATGTGTCCATTTAAGAATACTGAAAAGCATCATGAAAAACAAGGTATTGTCAAGAAATAAAGGACCATATATATAAAATTAAGATAACAACATAGACACTTCCATAATGGATGCATATGGCATTAAATGAAATAAAATCCTCTATAATAAAACCCTAAACGCGCATGCACACTTAGGGTTTTGTGATCCCTGCCACCGTGCTGTGTCCGTCCATGCCGAATTCAATTTCCAGCATGTGGGGTGGCTTGCGACGGCGATTTCAGCGGTGATTTGACTCCTGCGCTGCCGGGACGCCTCTTCTCGCCCCGACCAGTAAACGCAGCAGCCGCGGGGCATTTGCTAGGCTGGCCCACTTCGATAATGCAAGGTGGGCCGGCCTAGCAAAAGCCCCGAGGCTGCCCGGGCTAGCGGATGCTGGACAGGGGGAGCAGGGAAAGGAGAAGGCCTACTGCTTGACAGGGGGATCAGGTAAGAGGTGCTGCTGGACAGGGGTGGGGTAAAAGGAAGGGAGAAGGCCTACTGCTGGACAGGGGGAGCAGGGAAGAGGTGCTGCTGGACTAGGAGAGTAAAAGGAAGGGAGAAGGGCTGCTGCTGGACAGAGGGAGCAGGGAAGGGGTGCTGCTGGACAGGGGTGAGGTAAAAGGAAGGGAGAAGGGATACTGCTAGACAGGGGGATGCAGGCAAGGGGTGGTGGTGGACAGCAAAGGAAAGAGAGAGAGTAAAAGAAAGACAGACAGAAAGCGACCAAGGAGAGAGAGAGAAAGAAAGACAGACACACACATCTATTCTAGCGCCTGTTAATGTAACGGGCTTAAAGCCTAGTAAAATATAAAATACACGGAGTTTCTGTTCCCTTTCTTTTGTTCTATGTTTTGATTTTACGCCACCTAGATCTGTGGATAGTGTAGGTAATCAATAAATAAATAACAGCTAGTGTTCCCCTAGAAATTATTGCCTGGGTGGGATGGGAGAGAATGGCACATTTTCTATTAAGTTACCTGAATGGACAATAAAATCAGTACTCCTTCAAAAGGTCCTGGGAGAATTGGCTTGTCTAATATTGCTATTTACATATTCTGTATGACATTTATATGTGTAAACCATCTTTTCACATGTAAATAGTAACTGACCTTTCTAAAATCATCTCCTTAATATTCTGACTTTCCTAAATGTGCACACAAGGCAAATTACAATAAACTACGTATTTCATGGATTACTTCAAGTATAGTCATTATGATCTGAAAATGTATTATAACATTTCATATATATATATTTTATTAATTTTATGCACAACATACAGAAAGTGCAAGAAATATGGAACAATAAATACAGAGAAGCACTTATATTCTACCATAAAACCCTAAATGTAAGAATACTTCCCCCTTCTTTCTCCCCCCCTCCCACCCATTATCCCAAAGTCTGGAAACGACATTAGAATATCAAAAGCAGACAGGAACAAACAACTTTATTAGAGATCTTTAATATAAGACTCCAATAGTCCTCAGATTTCTTTAAATTTTTGGAAATCCCCAATTTCCTCTGCTAGTTAGTATTTTCTCATAACGATAATATAAACAGAGACTCCTACCAAAAGAATAAATTTAATCGATCCCATTGCTTTCATTTTCTCATAATCATTTCTAAGGCAACACCCGTCATGATTAGGAGATTATCCTTGTGTTTTTTAAGTGAATATGTAGTCATGAATGAGGTACCAAACAATATTTTAACATTTCAAAGAACTTCATGTACACCTTCAAATCAAAAAGAAGTAATATCAATTTTATAAATAGAGAAGTTTAACCAATGGATTTAAATAATAGCTATCAAAAATATTTCAGTTTAGGTACATGCAGTACCTAAAATCTAACATGAAAAATATTCAGCATTTCCTGCAAAGTGATAGGCTTTTTACTGTTTCACACCAATACTGGAACAATACCAATAGAGGATCACCTTGAGCATAATTCTTTAGCATTTTATTGAAAAAAAACAAAAACCCTGAGACTTGAGGTTCCTTGATAAGGTCTTTGGATCCAAATAATTAAGCTAGGAGCTTAATTATTTGGATCCAGCTGAGCAGCTAGTGATTAGGTCTTTTGGTTATGTAATCAGGAGACCTCAGCTGACCAGACTGAGTTATGCTATTATTAAAAAATAGTCGGGCAATTATTCAAAGTGATTTAATTGGCTAGAAATGGTTCCTGCCTACTTAAATCGCCCATTCGAGGCTAACCAGTCATTTTCAGCAGTTCTTAACTGGTTAGTGCCACTGAAAATGCCTGGTTAGTACCAATGTGAAAACTAGTTATTTTGAGGGTGAAGTCAGCACTTGGCCAGATAAGTGCCAATATTCAGCACTTATCTGGCCAAGATAACCAAATAAACAGGACCACATAAAAGTCAGTCCTATCTTTATGTGGTTCACCAAAGCTGGTTAAATGTTGATTGTTGCATTTAACCGGCTTTGCAAACTGGACATGGCTGGCATTGGATTTCCGTGCATAACGCTGGCAGTAGTCAGCAAAAGCTGAGCACCATTGGCTGAATATCGGGTCCAGTTTTTTGGGTTCTGGGATACAGGGTTTTAACCACATAATTTTAAAAATCAAATTGTTTTGCAGTTTTGCCTTTAGAAACTGTTAGTTCCATTATGGTCCCTTTTAATGTTGTAAATTTCTTTTTTTATAAATGTTCATCGCTTTGAAATGTGATTAAGCAATTTATCAAATTTTAAATAAAACTTGAAACTTAACTATGGAGTTTATATTCAGCCCATGGGCGCAGTAGTATAGTAAGGGGGGGGGCGGGGAGCGGACCACCCTGGGTGCGGTCTTCACAGGGGCACTGGTGCCTCTCCGCCTTTCCGCTCCCCTGTGTATCTCTAAAAGTTTGCTGGCTCAAGCAGCATCTTCCACTTACTGTTCATGCCAGCCTCGGCTCCCTTCTGATGTGACTTCCTGGTCATAGGACCAGGATGAAACGTCAGAAGTGTGCTAAGGTCGGTGCAATCAGCAGGTGCTGCTCATGCCGGGAAACATTTCAAGAGGTACACTATGGGCAGGGGATGCACGGCACAGTGGGGAAGAGTGGGGGAGGGGCACGGTACAGCGGGAAAAACTGGGGGCGCACAGCATGGTGGGCACCATTGCCTCAGGCTCTGCCTTCCCTCGCTATGCCACTGCATGGGAGTCAGCACTTTTATACACACTTATCGCTTCAGGCTGAATTAGTCTATTCAGTGCTGAGTCATATGTGGGCATCAGCACTAAATAGCTGGATCTTGGATAATGACTATAATTATCTGGGCACCAGCAGATAGTTAGTGCCAATACCCACATAACAGACCATCCAGGCATAGTTAGGACAGCTGTTTATGTAGTCCAGAATGGCCAGATTTAACTAGGAGGTGCTTGAAGGATCTTTATATTGGTGATGCCCAGATAACTTCCTGGTCTGAATTGACTCCACCCCCAGATCAGCATTAAATGGAATGTGCTGTGGCATGGCAGAGTGAATTAACCAGGCAAGAGATGAATATCAGCTGGTGCATTTCTTACGTATTTCCCATGGCTTATTGTAAAGTTTGTTTAGTGAAGGACCATGAGAGGTTGCGGCACCCATTTTCAAGAGCAGCCAGTGCTGAACAGGAATGAATAAACATTGTTCCTGCCTGTTTCCTCCAAAATTATCAGGGACCAGCAAAGGCCTATGGGGGTGATGGGGCTTGGGCCTCCTGACGTTTTTGTCGAGGTGGTAGAGGGAGGATCAGAAGGGGAGCCCACAAGAACAAATGTGCTGCTACCTGGAGGTTAACCGGGCACTGGCTGATTTTCAGACCAGTGCCTGCTCAACCTCACTGTTTAAAGTTAGAATAGCCTTAACTCTCTCTCCCCCCCCCTCCCCCCTTTTACTAAGCCATGGTAGAGGTTTTTACTGCAGCCTGGATGGCTAAATGCTTCGATGCTGCTCAGACGCTGATAGAATTCCTTTGAGCATTGGAGCATTTAGTGTTCCAGGTCATGGTAGAAACCTCTTATCGCTGCTTTGTAAAAGAGGGCCTTTATGTGATCTCCTAGCTGGTTAGCGGATTGAATATTATCACTACCTGGCTAGGTCACCATTCCAATCTAACTCCACCACCAGCCTGCCCCTAGTCTTGCTGTTTAGGAAAAGAACATTTAGAGACCTTAGCCTGGCTAGTTAAGTGTCATTGACTATCCCAACATAGCCCTGGACAAGTGATTTATACAGTTAAGTGCCTCTCCTGGTGATTTAAATCACGTTGAATATCTGTCCCAGATTAAATAAATGATGTAACACATGAATAATGCCATGTATGTGTTTTGTATTTACTATGCAGGGTTCTAGGATTACAGTTTTTTTTTTGCGGTTCAGCTAAACATATTAAAGCCTGTGAAGATGTCTGTACCATTTATTAACCTTTTAAATATAACTGCCAATTTACTACTGCATCTTTAAACATTGGTATTTTAATTTTTCAGTGCTTTCCAAATATCAGTGAATTCAGAAAATCAAAAATAATGGATTTAAAAATAAACATCCTACCCTGGGAGAGGTAAAAAGGCCACAGAGTTTGAGGAAGCACTGGAAATTTAATTTAGTGTGTACCAGAACTGCTATCTCAAAGCAAAGATTTTAAATTAATTACAGTTACAAGCAAGGCTTCCGTCCAATATCCTGTAAAGAGTCAAACAAAGAGAAAGACGTCATTGATGTTTCACTGAAACACGCATAACCTATTGATATAGTAAGACAATAATTCAAAGGAGATGTCATCAAAGGCTTCCTGGCTATGGAACACAAATCTTACATTCCATAAACTCCCATTTCTCTCTCGAAGTGTATTCTTATCTGATCATGATTTGTGAAGACAGACTTTTTCACTGAGAATGCTAATTATCTTGTCAGGACATAAAATAGAAAATGCAGCTTTCAAACATTTTATATCTATTCTGAGTGAAACATGAAAAATCTAGGAAGATGTCAATATCATGGCCATCAAATGACAGTCCTTTTTAAGGCACTTCATAACTAAGATTCACCTCTAGTGTTTTTTTCCTTAAGGAATCAAATAGCGAGTGAAAATCAGGTTTCCCAAATCTCTGCTGTAATAAAGGAGGATATTTAGTAGTTATTTGCTTTGGTTGGAAACCCCAAAAGTAATTTACAAGAGCTCAAATATATTCAAAATAAGTAGGAAGTAAAGTCCACTTATAATTTCCATGATCATGCAACCTCTCTGCCACCACTTTCAATCGCAAAAGATTATTCAGCCAGGGCCTGCACTAAATTTCAGTTCTAACCAGGTAAATTTAACTTGATAACATGGATTACATGCCATCTCTTTGCCCCGGAACCCAGCAGTAAACCCCACCTACCCTTGGAAATTAAATTTTAAATAACACCCCCATCTTGCCTCTGGGACATGAATAATGAAGAGAAATGCAATGAGCACTCTCTTACCCATCTTGACAGCCACTCTGTCAAAACCCCAGACCGCACCATGGCTCTGGTGAGTCCACCTCACCCAGCCCTAGCAGCTTGTCAAAATACAATCCATACAGTCAGATAGATTGAACCTCAGGGTTAGAAGAAAGGTGTGTGATGGTGCTAAAGGGGAGAATATGGAAAGATTTGTTGGGACTAGGAATGAATTTCTCACTGAGACCTTGGGACAAAGGTAAGGGTAGGAATTCAAAAAGATCAGCTGGCAAGGTTTCAAAGGAGGTGGATCACCAGGACCCCAGAGTATTTTTTAACAGATTGGCTGCTTGTTATGGGAAAGGAACTGAACACTTGGGTCAAGGTATTTCAGAAATCAGTTGCCAGAAGGGTATGCCATGGTCAGAATGAAGAGCCTAGGCTGTGATAGGGATGTTGGGAGGAGCCATTGCTAGATTTGCATCCCATGATATAGGGTTTCTGAAGAATCCCCATGTATTGCTTCCAGCCCAAGATTGTAGCTGCAGTGACCAGATATGTTGAGGGATATGTACAGTAGCATAGTGAGGGAAGGATGTGCTAGGGGTAGTGGCGCTTGGCATCGCCATGCTGTGTGACCCCCAACTCTTCCCCGTTGCTCAAGTGCTTCCCCCCCAATATCTCTTGAAATGTTTGCCAGTGCGAGCAGCATCTTCCACCTCTTGCTTGCGCTGGAGTCAGCTCTCTTTTGATGTCCCATCCTAGTCCTTCAACCAGGATGTGACATCAGAAGGGATTCAAGGCCAGCACAAGCAGGAAGTGGAAGATGCTGCTTGCACCAGTGAACATTTGAAGAGGTAAGTGGGGGAGGGGGGCAGAGAGGAGGAGAGGCACCAGTGCCCCCATAAAGATGGTGCCCAAGGGGGTCCACTGGATATGTACAATCAAAGCAGTTTACATATTGGGCTCACATTCTAAGTTTTGTAACTAGGGCAATGGAAGGTTAGGTGAGTTGGCCAGGATCACAAGGAGGTACAGTGGGAATTGAACCAGGTTTCTTGGATTCTCAGCATACTGTGCTAACAATTAAATTGAACTCCTCTCAAAATAGATGACAAAAATTCCTAGACAATTGTGAATAAAGGTTCTAGATACATGCATTCATTAGTATACATAAAAAATGTACAGTAGTGCATTTACAACACTCACTAATCTGTGTCTGAATTTTAAAAAGCATGGGACAAATGTGGAATCTCTTTGGGAGAAGAATAGATAGTAGATGGTAGGGATGAGCAAACTGGATAGATCATATGGCCTTTATCCGCAGTTGTTATCTATGGGCCTCTTTGTCAAAGCTGAGATAGGCACTAATGCATGTGTACCACAGCACAAAATGGTGTACCATGGGTTGTGTTGAGGCGTCTACTCAAACACCTCAGGAAAAGGGCATGTAAAACCACCAAATAATCAATACCCTATATGGAACAAGCAGGGGACTCAAAGACACTGCAAGGCCTCACCAACACATACATACGCTTCATTCACTCATTCGCAAATGGAAAAAGAAAAAGAAGTGGAGAAAAAGCCTCAGTTCAGCTTCATAAGGCAAAAAACTCCACTTCTTGTATAGCCAACTCCAACCCTATCCCAGCTGACAGATCCTGGACTGTCTTTGAGCACGTATCTGAATCCCAGATCTCTAAACTCTGCCTCAAACTGAAATCCTGCAACTGTACCTTGAACCCATTCCCCTCTTAACTATAAGAGAAAATTCCCGCACAGGCCATCTCATCCCTCACCAAACTTATAAACTCTGCCATACTATGGGGCCTACTTTCTGCAGAAATGGGGCATATTGCCTTGACAAATGTCATTTCAATTTTCTTAGTCCAAGTTATCCAGAGGTGTAAATCCACTATGAATACACCTCTGGATAACTTGGACTAAGAAAATTGAAATGACATTTGAGAAGGGTATTTTTTGAAATGAATATATGTTCTTTCTCATCCTGTATATAATTTTGGTGACATATTGCCTTGACCCCACTACTGAAAAAATGAGATGTAGACCCTTCCTCGCCACCCAGCTATCATCCAATAGCAAATATTCCTCTCCTGACCAAGATGCTAGAGTCCATCATATCTACCTAACTCTCATCCTATTTAGAGAGATTTTGACCCAACTTCAGCACCGAATCCCTACAGGCTTCATTAATCTCAAAGGTTCAACAACTACATTCTCATAATAAGTTCGCTGTTCTACTACAATTTGACCTTTCTGCAGCTTTTGATGTTGTTCATTACGATATTCTAATTTTCCAACTTTCTGAGATAGGCATTAACTCCACAGTCTTAGACTGGTTCTCAAAATTCTTACGTTCTCGCTCTTACACTGTTAACATGAATGGCACCACGTCCTCTCCTTGGAAACCGATATGTGGAGTCCCGCAGGGTTCACCTCTATCCCCTATTCTTTTCAACATCTATATGTCTTCCCTGAAACTTTTCCACCTATCCCCCCTGGAAACACTTTACACTTATGCTGATGGCATCCTTGTCCTCCTCGAGACTGACTCAAATCTTATTAACCTCTCTGAGAACATAACAGCATGTATAATGAACCTCCAATCATGGGCCCTCACTGTACAAATGAAACTGAATGAGTCCAAAACAAAACTACTTTGGCTCGGCTCAAAATTAGATCAGGTACCCACCCTCATCTCACCACATCTCACCACCTTCTGGCACCACACTGCAGATTGAATTCTCAAGCAAAGTTCTGGGCATCATCATTGACTCTACACTTTCCTTCAACGACCACCTCAACTCCTTGGTAAAAAAAAAAATGCTTTTTTAGCCTTCACATGCTGAGGAAAGTGAGATCCTGCTTCCACCAACAACATTTTGCTGTCCTTGTACAATCCATCATCCTTTCCAGATTGGACTATTGTAACTCCATCTACTTAAGTCTAACCAAGAAAAGCCTTCAAAGACTTCAGTGGATTCAGAACACCGTGGCTAAGCTAATCTTCTCAAAAAGTAAATTTGACCATGTCTCCCCGCTTCTGTCCAAACTTCACTGGCTTCCAGTAATCTCCAGGGTTCACTTTAAATGTGCCTGCCTAACTTTTAAGATCCTACACGGCATCCTTCCTCCCCTAATTCCATTATCTTGGAATTCCTCAAATCCTGATATCACCAGATCCACCCAAAAATTCAAGCTATCCTTCCCATCGTTAAAAGGCGTATTCCATGCAGGAAAACTCCTTCAGAATCACAGAGCTTTGGAATAACCTTACTACCCCACTTCGGAATCTGGGCTCCCTCCAACTATTGTGAAAACATCAGAAAACTTGGCTATTCTCAAAAATGTAATACTTCCTTCCCTCTTTGGTATTTCATCTTTATAGTAAGTTTCTCTAAACCTTCTTTATACTAAGTTCCTGTAACCCTTACTATGGAGTTCCTCCTTTATACCAGTTACTGTAAACCGTGCCGAGCTCTACGATTGTGGAGATGATGCGATATTACAAACTTAAGGTTTAGTTTAGTTTAGCAAGCAGACACAAATAACCACTTGCACATGTGTGAAACATAAACCATGGTGAAAAAAGGCACCGTAGAAGCCCTCAGAGAACCACCATGGAAATCAACATGCCAGAAAAAAATTCAAAAAATGATCATGTGGATAAATTAGCACAACAGTCACTAACATAGCTTCATGAGCAGAAAAAAAGAAAAAAAAACTTAGCTGCCGATGGAATCCAGGCTCTCTCCAAGGCACTAGCAATCAGTGCTCATACACCTGAACACCGCAGCCAGTTGAGGCATTGAGGCGTCCCATGGTAATTTCAAAATGTGTGCACATTATCCACATGCTAAAAACTAAAATGTAATTTATGGCACAGGGGGCATTCCTAGGGGCAGAGAATTTGGACCCAGATTCTATAAAAGATTCTATAAAAGACGCCTAATGTTAGGCACTTAAATTGGTGCGCCTAGCCAATTTAGGCACTTATCTTAGGGTTCCTTTTACAAAGCCATGGTAGAGGTTTCTACCACAGGCCAGTGAGATAAATGCTCTGATGTCATAGGAGTTCTATGAGCATCGGATCATTTACCTCACTGGCCCGCAGTAGAAACCTCTACCGTAGCTTTATAAAAGCCAGCGTTAATTTTTAATTAGCTTAATTGGTGCTGATAACAAGATTAATTGGCTCAATAACTAGCAAAAATTAAAAGCAATTGCTAATTAGACGCCTACTGATTTTGAATAGGTGCCTAGCCTAAGGCACCTACCACAAAGTGCGGCTCATGGGAAGATCTTGGACATATGTTTTCTGTATAGGCGTTCAACTTAAGTGCCGGTATTTAGATCAAGAAAACTCTGGCATAAATAAGGTTTTGACGTCTACCGGTGGCTAAGCCCAATTTAGGCACTGCAAGGCATGGTTCTATAAATGGTGCCTAAATGAAAATTGACAGCCGCAATGCATTGCATTTCTCAGCATCTAATTTTTAGGTGCCATTTATAGAATCAGTCTTTCTGCCCTAATTGGTTAGTACAGCTATACTGCTATAAATTAACCTAGTGTATCGCAAACTGTGCTGCAGCACACTAGTGTGCCCTAGAGGATTCCAGGTGTGCCACGAGATGGCGGCGAGGAGGAGAGGCACTGGGGCCAGCTGACTACTTACAAGACATGCCTCTCATGATGAGAGGCACATCCTGTAGTCAGGCAGCCGGCGCCTCCAGGGCAGGATTAACCAAAAGGCCAAGTAGGCACGTGCCTAGGGCCCAAAATGGTCAGGGGAGCCCGATGAAGGAGGACATCAGTATTGTTTTTTCCAAACGGCGATGGGCTCCTCCTGCATGGATCGTCAACGCGGGCTGCCCCCCCCCCCCGATCGGCAACGCGGCCCTCCCCCCCATCGACAGAAAGTAAGACAAGCAAGCAACGCGGGTAAGAAAGGCAACGGGAACTGTAATTGTGCAAACGGTGCTGCTTGCCCAACGCTTCCCTCTGACGCAGCTTCCTGTTTCCACCTGGGCGCATGGTGGGGTGGGGCGGAGCAGGGGGGCCCAGTGTACTTGTGTGCCTAGGGGCCCTCGATGAATTAATCCTGCCCTGGGTGCCTTTGCTCCTTCTCCTCACCTTTCCTTCTGCAGCACACCCCCATCTGCGGTAATAGAAGGCTCAGGGCCACAGCTCAAGGGACATCCATGCATGAGCGGATGTCAATGTGATGATGCCATACATGTGCGTGACATCATCGCATCGACGTCCACGCATTACTGTGTGCCTTCCAGCTGCAGCTGAGGTTAGTGTGCCAGCAGCTTTAAAAGTTTGCGACAGGGTTCTGTCTGGGGGGGTTGGGGTGTTGATCTGGATCGTGGAGGACATCAGAGTCCAGTCCTCCGCGGTAGCTGGTTGTTATTGTAAACCTTGTTTTCTGCTATTGTTATACCTGCTGTTGTCACTGCTCAATAAAAAGATTTAAATATATATAAAAGTTTGCGACACAATTAGTGTGTATTTAGAGCATGAGCCCTTACCACCTTCATAAAGGGTGGCAGTAAGAGCTCATATGCTAATCTGTTTTAATCTGGCAAAATTAGCACATGGCTGTTAATGTACGAATTAGGAAATTTGGCCATTTTACCCAAGCAGTAAAATGGCCTTAGAGCAAGGGAAAGACCCATGTAAGAGGTGCACTATAATCATTTTTACCACTGTTTGGTAAAAGGGCCCTTATGTTTCTTAAACTGTTTATAGCACATTAAAATACTAGAACATGTGTTTTAAAAAATCTCTATGACAACCAATGGATGACTCTAACCAAAAGCCTGGTAAAATTCAGGACCCCCCCCCAAAAAAAAAAAACAACTGGCCTTTGTTTTTATGACCTGCACTTATCCCTGTGACAGATTCCAGCCTTATTTCTGGCTGAGCTCAAACGTGTAAAAGTGAAATACAAGGTCTCCCCCCCAAAAAATGCTTCACAAGAAACAGATTGTTAGTTCATTTTATAACAAAATTGATTTTATTTATTACATCCAAAATTGACATGTTAGAGCCCAAATCAATAGCAGCACCAAACCCCTTACAGAATAAGTTCATAGAATAAAAGTCGGTCACGCAACTTGGTCACACATCTGTGCAGTTGAACGTGAATTTCTTCACAAATTATTTTCTAGGCTGTCCTGTCAGCTTACTTTACACATTCATTAACTTATGCAAACATAGGCAGTGATTCAAAACATACTGCAAAATGCTAATTGTCTACTTTCCAAAATCTGTGGGCAGAAGGGGAGCAGGGAGGGGGAATCGGTCTTCCTCTGCCATTATCTGCTACTATACTGTACAGTATGTACACAGTTACTGAAGGGGCATTACCCACTATTTCAAATTAACCAGGGTTTTAACTAGTACACCATTTTATTTTTATTTATTTTTATTTCTTCTTTATTTAATATATTTGTTACATACAAGAATAACAAAATACAGGAAAATCCACAAAACAATAAACCAATAAAAGGAAACTACTAAATTAATCTTCTTCTTTCAAAGATGCAGTCCACAGTATTAGAGTCGTTTGGTACGACAGCAAAAGCAAATATTTTAATTAAATCATTTTCCATCAAACAGGCTTAAATTGGCCATTTTCTTTTCTATTTGTCACAAATTATCCTCAACCAAAGAAACTTTTATGAAACTCTCAATACAGATTTATCTTTAAGGATATAGTACACCATTTTGATGCATCACATTTGAACATAAGCAAGCAATAACCTCAGATGCTAATTCCTTTAGGGCACTGATTCTCAACCATTGGTTCATGACACACTAGTATGCTGCAAGCACCCAGAAGGTGTGTCGCAGGGCTGCAGATCTGAGGTAGCGGCAGCCGCAGGAATCACAAGGGCAGATGGCGCGACTGCACAAACACCAGCAGTCTACCTTGATTTCTTGAGAACTGCGCTCCTTCCCCACATTGCAGTTGCAAGTGATTCTTAATATGATTTCTCTTCCGAATGAAACCAAATAAGTGCCACAGGCAGCTGCAACGCAGAGAAGGAGCACAGGTTTCATGAAAACAAAGTGGACTGATGGTGTTTGCTTAACCGCCTCTTCTGCCCTTGCGCTTCAGAATGCTGCCACCATAGAACCACTGCCCTGTCACATACCTGACTTTTGGGGCTTGAGTGCCCCTCTCTATTCTGCAAGGGAGTGGGGAGGAAAGAGGCTAGATGCTGCCCTGCTAGGGAGGGAAGAGGAGACCTGAGATGCTGAACTGCTGAACTGCAAGGAAGAAGGAAGAGAAGATGCTGCGCTGTAGGGGGACAAGGAAGAGGCAAGAAGCTGCATGTAGGGGGGAGAGGGGAGAAGCAAGAAGAAGCATGCAGGGGGACAGGGAAGAGGCAAGAAGATGTATGTAGGGGGACAGGGAAGAAGCAAGAAGATGCATGTAGGGGGGACAAGGAAGAGGCAAGAAAATGTATGTAGGGGAGACAAAGGAGAGGCAAGAAGATGCATGTAGAGGGGACAGAGGAGAGGCAAAATGTATATTATCAGGGAGGGGAGAAAATGGGGAGATGTCAAACTACAAGGAAAGTGGAAGAAAGAGAGATCAGATAATGGGCTATAAAGATGGAGAGAGATAGAGGAGAGGAGCTGGGGGCCATGTGGGAGAGGTCATGAAGGTTGTCAAGGAGATGAGCAAGAGGAGGATAATGACTACAGAGGGTAGAAATATGATAATGGGGAATTGAATGATAGAAGGGGATAAGAGGCGTGGAAGGAATGAGATAGGGAAAATGGGAAAGTTATGGGTAAGAAAAAGAAATGAAAAGTTGATAGGTAGGTGAAAATTAAAAAGAAGGAGATGAAGGTCTGGAGGATGAGAAAGAGGATAGAATTTGAGTAAAGAGAGAGAAAGGAAACATAGAAATATGAAAGCAGATAAAGGCCAAATGAGCCATCTAGTCTGCCCATCCGCAGTAACCATTATCTCTTTCTGTCTCTGAGAGATCCCACGTGCCTATCCCAGGCCCTCTTGAATTCAGACAGTCTCTGCTTCCACCACCTCTTCCAGGAGACTGTTCCACGCAACTACCACCCTTTCTGTAAAAAAGTATTTCCTCAGAGTACTTCGGAGCCTATCACCTCTTAACTTCATCCTATGCCCTCTCATTGCAGAGTTTCCTTTCAAATGAAAGAGACTTGACTCATGCACATTTATATTAAGTAGGTATTTAAAATTCTCTATCATATCTCCCCTCTTCCGCCTTTCCTCCAAAGTACACAGATTAAGATCTTTAAGTCTGTCCCTATACGCCTTATCATGAAGACCACACACCATTTTAGTAGCCTTTCTCTGGACCGACTCCATCCTTTTTATATCTTTTTAAGGTGCACCTCCAGAATTGTACACAATATTCTAAATGAGGTCTCACCAGAGTCTTATACAGAAGCATCAATACCTCCTTTTTCCTACTGGCCATACCTCTCCCTATGCAACCTAGCATCCTTCTAGCTTTCGTCATCACCTTTTCAACCTGTTTGGCCACCTTAAGATCATCGCATACAATCACACCCAAATCCCGCTCTTCCGTCAAACCCACACTGCTCCTTGTGTTCCTGGGCAAGTCACTTAATCCTCCCATTGCCCCAGGTACATTAGATAGATTGTGAGCCCACCGGGACAGACAGGAAAAAATGCTTGAGTACCTGAATAAATTCATGTAAAACCATTCTGAGCTCCCCTGGGAGAACGGTATAGAAAACTTAATAAATAAATAAGCTCTTCACCCCCTAAACTGTAACGTTCCCTCGGGTTTTTGCAGCCCAAATGCATGACCTTGCATTTCTTAGCACTAAATTTTAGCTGCCAAATTTCAGACCCATTCTTCAGGCTTCACCAAGTCTTTCTTCATGTTATTCACACCATCCAGCGTGACTACTCTATTTCAGATTTTGATATCATTCACAAAGAGGCAAATCTTACCCGACAACCCTTCAGCAAGTAACAGTAAATGTCAACAGATAAAAACCTGCCTGGTCTATCCAGTTTGAAGGGGCAATCCAAAAGAAAAACTGTGGAGGAATACAATGTTCTTGATTTTCCTATATTTCCTCACGATATCTTTGAACAATGGTACAAGAAGTCCACATCAAAGTATAAAAGACTACTGTGACCCGACACGGGCCATGTTTCGGCTGACATGCCTTTTTCAAGGGTCCAATCAATAGCTAAAAAGTAGTTAGTATTGCGGAAATAATTTGCAGTCTTGAAGAGTCTGAAATGAAGATCAAGCCATGAGCATCGGGAGCAGAACAGAGCATTCAGCGTGGCTCACTGTGCTAATAATTGCTATTGCCGTTTAATAAAAGGGGAGGGGGTGTTATCTCCCTATCCTTCCTTCCCTTTAAGGCAGTGTTTCTCAACTCGATCCTGAAGTACCCCCTTGCCAGTCAGGTTTTCAAGTTATCCACAATAAATATGCATGAAAGACATTTGCATATGATGGAAGCAGTGTATGCAAATCAAGTTTATGCAAATTCAATGTGGATATTCTGACAACCTGACTGGCAAGGGGGTACTCCAGGACCAAATTGAGAAACACTGCTCTAAGGTATTCATATTCAGGTCTTCAAGTCTTTTCTCATATGCTTTTTGGCACAAGCTCCATATTATTTTTGTCACCTTCCTTTGCACCATTTCAAGTCTTTTGATGTCCTTAGCAAAATATGGCCTCCAAAATTGAACACAATACTCAATTCGTCTACTGGATATGGCTCTCTCTATGCAACCTAGCATCTTTCTGGCTATGGCCAATGCCTTATCATATTAGTTTGTTGCCTTAAGGTCATCTGACGCGATCATCCCACAGTCTCTCTCTTGGTCTGTGCTTATAAGTTTCTCACCCCCTAGCAAATACAACTCTTTTGGGTTTCTACACCTCATGTGCATCTCTCTACTGTATTTCCCCATATATATGTCGCAGCCTATACATGTATGGGGCAGCCTATATAAAAATTGTAAGTTATCCCCCCACTCCAATTTTTCGGAAGCCCCCTCGCTGGCGCGCATCTCGGGTCTGCAGTGGTGCAGAGCAGCCGCGATCTCTTCGGCATCCGGCCTGAGTGGCTGAGGTCAGTTTTCACAAGTCCCACAAGAGTTGACATCGTCCATTCAAAGGGTGGTGTAGGGCATGCCAGATGCTGAAGAGATCGCAGCTGCCCTGCACCACTGGAGACCCAAGCTGCGCACTAGCAAGGTGGCTTCCAAAAAAGGTACCAGGGGGGGGGGGGGGGGGGTGAGATGAATGAAAAAGACACAGGAGGTACCGGAAGATAAGCTGTGGCTAATACTATGGGGCGGCTTATCTTCCAGTTTTTAAACACCCTTTTCTGCGGCCTATACATGGGTGCGGCTTATGCAGCGGGGCGGCCTTTATGCGGGGAAATACAGTACACTTCTTTGCATTAATTGTTTAACTGCCAAACATTAGGCCATTATAATCTGAGGCTGTCCGCTCTTTTACAATCTTTGTCCACAAAAAAGCACACTTTTCCTTCTAGCCCTTCAGTAATGTCACTCACTAACCATTCTGCAATGTCATTCACAGGTATGAAAGGGAGGAAACAGCTAAAAGGGAAAGATCAATATTTCAGACAGATTTGGTGAGGGAATGGAAAAGATGGGAGAGAAATAAGAAGTAACAAATAGACAGCAGTTGTTAGAAAGAGAGTTAGCAGAAGACAAGTACAAAAGCAGAAAAAAAAGAAACTAGACCCGACTTGATTGAAAAATAAAACAAGGCAACAAAGGTAGGAAAAATGTTTTTATTTTGAATTTATTGACCAGAATATGTTTACTTTGGGAAAGTGTATCACAAATGTATGTGCACTTTGCTATTATTTATCCAGTGTTTCTATACATGCCAAACTTGATTTCTTGGGGTTTCCAGTTCAAATTTTGCCTTCTTATTTTATTTGTTCTGTGGTTTGCATGCGAAGGGCTTGTCTGTGTTTGACAAAGGTGCAATATTCTGTTCATGTATAGTTTTTGTGTAGAAATCTGTAGCAGCCACATTGTTTTGTTTTACCAGTAGTTAAGTATATTGGTGATCCAGGGCCCAGCGTAATATTTGTAGAGTTTCCTATTCATAGGTATAAGTCTTGTTGTTTAACTCATAGGAATTAGTAATATGGCAGATTTGATACATGTATGTTGAGTTAGATTTCTTTCAGATAAATTTTATTTTACAGCAGTGGTCTTCACTAAGGGTCACTTTGGATCCAAATGAGCTCAAGTCCTACCAAGTGGGGCCATGACACTTCTGACCAGTGTGTGTCAAGGACATCCATCTCCACCAGCCCATCTTCAGATTTTCCATAGAGGGTAGCCTTAAGGAGGTAGGTGTTTCAAATATATTGAGGAAGGCCTTGTCCTTTATCCATGAGACACTTCCCCTCTTCCTCGTTCCTCTTTCTGTCACAAGTGTGGACAGAGTGTAGTAAAATAAAATCAAAAACAGAATGATGATGGAGGCCAATCTAAAGATCTCCAGGAGTCTGCATCAACCCTCAGGCTTTGCATTGAAGAATATTGTTTTACATTGTGTCTGTTAGTAAAAAGATTTATATTGCATTGTGCATAGATGACATAAGGATCATATTTTTTATATGGTGATTTTTATGACAAAATGTCCTAGTTCTGATCTGCAGCTGTTAGGGGTAGGTAGGGTTTTTGTAACTGTGGAGCATGTTTACATTTAATTCATAAAATCTGCTATACTGTGTCAGACTACACTCCTCACCAGGCACTCCACTCATTGAATAAGTCTCTCTTCTCCTCTACGGCCAACTCCAGACTCCGTCCCTTCTACCGTGCTGCACCGTATGCCTGGAACAAACTGCGTGACTCGATACATCAGGCTCCGTCTCTGGCAGGATTCAAATTCAGACTCAAAGCCCACTTCTTTGAAGATGCTTTCAGTTCCAAACTCCAATCTATCTTCTAAGCACCAGTATCTGTCTTATCACTCCCTCTGTAATTCTCCCACCTGAGCACATGTATTGATACATCTTCTTGTCCAGTTTGTCTGTCTTGACTAGATTCTAAGCTCTTTTGATATACTGCGCTGCCTATATCTAGTAGCGCTATAGAAATGATTAGTAGTAGTAGTAGGATCATATATATAGTGTGTCACAATTGTGAGCAACACTCATTAGGTATGTCTTGACTGAAAGAAAAGGTTGAGAACCATTGTTTTCAGTTCAAATGAATGAGCCTAGGTGGTCTCACAAAATCATGTATGAACATTTTGATGAATCCTTAAAGTGATCCAGTACAAAGTACCTTGACCTGCAATAAATCTATGTGACTCCAGGACCAATACAATCATTGGAAATGGCACAGTAATAACTATAGTTAGGCATATGCAGAGTTAAGTGCTTTCGGCACCCTGGAGGTAGACTGAAATCCTTCAGTGCACAGTAAAGAGGGTTGCAATCAATAATTGCCAATGTTTAATTATGTTCACTGTTCAGCTAAGTCAAACTTGTTGACATTTGTGGAGGAGTAGGGCATATTGCAATGTCATGGATTAATGTGAAAGCTACCTTACCATTGGATAGATCTCCATAGTGTGCTGACTAATTTCAAGACTCAGCTGTTGAGTGATGCATTCTGTAGCATCACAGTCTGTTTTTTAACTGGGGATTCAGAACTTCAGCCTACATCCTCTGATTCCACAACAGGGATATTACTATGGCAGGTGAAAGAATAGCTGTTCTAGTATTTGTTTATTTCTCGTAGCTATGGATGTCAAACTAAGGACTCTAAGGGTAGTGACATCTTGGGATTTTTGAGACCAATTTAACAGGGATGCCTAGGGAACGGCCAACTGTAGCTTAAGGAAAAAGATGGAAATTAAACTGAGATGGGAATAGGATTTTTTTGTGTAAACCAGAGTTTATCAGGGGAACAAAAGAATTTCCAATCCCAAATCTGTTAGGCAACATCCATAGGAGTCTCTATCACATAGGAAAAGTTCTCAGCAGGAGAGCCATATACATTAGCTTGAATGCAAATCTTTGTCCATCAATTATTTATTCATGTGAATACAGGGTTCAGATGGATGTCCTGGGTAGCTTGATAGATTTTTATCATATGCATATCCATCCAGACCCTGGAGGGAGAAGCCATGATTCAAAATGTAGTTCTCTGTTTGTGGTGATAACCAGAGTGTCTCAGGGAGCAGGAGTGGCAGCATGTAAAGTGCTGCTTCAGAAGATTTAGCTATTTCTGCAGCATCAGACTTCAAAACAAGGGGCCTGGTCTCTAGCATAGCCTGCAGTCAGACTCATTTTCTGGTGCAGAAAATATCTCTGGGCTATTATCAGTTTTCCAGACTGTATTCACACCAAAAATGGGCCACATCTCCTCAATGGCCATCTGGCAGCAAACTATTCTTCTATGGTCTTCTAGTTGCCACATCCAGACTTATTTTATAACTTTTGGTATCAGCTTAGTTATGTACATCATCAGTTCCTCCCAGAAACGGCCCTTTCACAAGGGGACTACACTTTACCTAAGGCAACAATATCTGGGGAGGGGGCAGGAAAGCATCATCTCATCTCCCATTTCCTGTCCCTCTCTTCTGTCCAGCATCCCCCCTTCCATTCCCATGCCACTGCCACTGCCACTCTCACCCTAACTCTTCCTAGGCTGAAGCTTCAAAGAAATCCAGGGCTAAGATTGGGCCACTCAACAGAGGCACTGCTATGCCCCCCCCCCTTCTGACAGTATATCTAGCATTGGGGGAAGGGCAGAATATAGCAGCTCTTGATTGCAGAACTCTGATGGAAGGCCCCTTGCTGGCATCTAGACCCTTTGGAATCTTGGCCCAGATGAGGTATGGCAAAGTGGTGGTGGAAAAGAGAAGGAAGGGAGGAGGAGATGCTAGATATGAAAATGGGGTAGAGGAGAGGAGATTGATGCTGGTCTGGGGAAGAAGGTAATAAGGTACAAGGAAGATTCTGGTTCCTGGGGGTGGGTTGGGGTAAGATGAAAAAGAGAAGATTGAAAATATTCAAGAGTTATCGTCTGGCATTGTAAAAGACAAAAATATACTAAATAGAAAGACTGAGCAATTGGAAAACCACAACCGTAGATTGAATATGCATTTCTTGAATATTTCCAAAAATTTTGGGAATAACTCCTATGGAATTGCTTAATTGAGGTTTTGTTTTTTCTTCTGAAAATATTTCGCCAATAAGTTGGGAAGAAAGAAATAGGAGTTGACCTGGAGGTTGTGCAAATGAATACAGGTGGAAAAGAAACTCTTAATGATACGGATTTGCTTGAAACAACTTTATCTGAAAATTCTGAAAGAGCCACTCTACTAGCATCATTTGTTTTCTAACAAGATGTTAATGTTATATTTAGATTGTTCTTTCGTAATTCTCAAGTATTATTTCTATGGTAGAAGGCTTTGGATATTCCCAGAAATGACCAGACAAATGCAGGAGTGAAGAAAATTGTTTTTGGCAATGAGAACTGAAGCAGTGACTCTGGAGCCTTCATTTTTTTTGGCCTATCCATGTAAATGTATGATCAAATATTTGGGGGGTAAAATAAGTATTCTGTGTGCTGGAGCAGTTAAAAGCATTTATTGACTTGAAGAACAGTTATTGTGATAGTGGGATTAGCTGTTAAACCTTATTTTTGTATTATTTCCTATAATAAGTCTCTCTTCCTTTTTTTGCCTGGGCCTCCTCTGAATATTGTGGTCTAAGGAAGATCCTTCCTTTTTTTTTCTACTTTTCCTTATATTATTTTGTATTGAGATTACCTTCAGTATTTCTGAAACGAGAGTATTCTTGTGATTATTGTTAAATGACAATAAAATATAACTTTTAAAAAAGATGCTGGTCATCTGGAAGGGTAGAGATAGGAAGGGAGGGTTCTGGCTACCTGGTGAGGGGAGGGAAGGGAAGGGGAAAGACTTGACAGCAAGGAGTAAGGCCTTCAGTTGCCCTTGAGGTGGTGATGGGGGGAGGGTACAGGTCTGAAAGTTCAGCTAGGATATCTGATACACTTTACTTACTAAATTTTAATTTTTTAATCTACAGTACAGTACATGATATACAAATTTGAAAGAGTGCACAAAAAACAAACACCACATTAAAATACTATGAGGGCCATTTAAAAAAAAAAGTCTAAGTCCAATTTGGATGTTTCCTGCAAAATGTCCAAAATCGAGGGCAGAGAAATGTGCATTTTCAAACGCGGCACCACTAGACGTCCAAACTTTTTTTCCGAAAATCATCTATTGGGACATCTAGGTCAACGGAACATCTAGGCTGCCAGAATATACAACTTTATACCCCATTTTTGATAACAGAATTGTCCAACTTAGAAACATCCATATGCAGACCATTTAGATGTGGGAGGGAGCAGCATTCTGATGGACTGGTTATATAGACATATCAGCAGAGCAGCAGACCATCAGCCCACCTTAGAGGGCACTCTGTGAACTTCACCATAAACCCCTTATAATTTATGGTGAGTCCTCCACAACTCCCCCAAAACCTACTATACCCCCCTATCTACCTCCTCAATAGCCCTTATGGCTACAGGTGACACCTCTATTTCAGTACAGTCAGGGCAGGATTAATTTGTCAAGGGCCCCTAGGCACACAAGTACACTGGGCCCCCTGCTCCATCCTGCCCCCACCCCACCATGCCCCACCCCATGTATTTACCCAGTTTCTTATTTACTTCTTTATTTCTACTTTATTACTTTTATTTTAAAATTCAAAACAAAAACAAAGATTACCATACCAGTGCCAGTGTACAGTTTTTCTTCTCTGCAACCTCCAAACATCTCTGAACAAATCCCCCCTTCCGTCCAAGATGAAGAGATCTTCAGCTGGCAGGGTTTTGGGAAGCCCACCAATTAATATTTTGCATATGGGTAGGAGGCATGGGGCATGGCGGGAAGAAAATTTAGTGCCCATCATTTTATTGGACTAATACATTTCTCACTTAGCTTTCAGAGGTTAAAATCTCTTTCTTCAGATCAGTAAACTATACTGCTGTTACAGTATTCCTGTCCTGACCTGAGGAAAGGAGTTATGGGCTCTGAATTAGTAAAAAATGTATTAAAATTAGTTCAATAAACAGTATCATCTTATTTCCATTTTCTACAATAATACCTTATCCTAAAGCAAAAATAAATAAATAAAACAAATAGAAATTTTTTTTCTACGTTTGTTGTCTGGTTTCTGCTTTCCTCATCTTCTCATCATTCTCTTCCTTCCATCCACTGTCTGCCCTCTCTCTGCCTCTTCCATATGGCATCTGCTCTCTTTCTATGCCTCTTCCAGAAATTGTCTGCCTCTCCTTTCCATCTCTCTCTCTCTATCCCTCCCCCCCCATTGGTGTGGCATCCATCTTCTTCCCTTCCCTTCCCTTCCCTCCTCCCATGGTCTGGCATCTCTCTCCTCTCCTTCCCTTCCCTCTCCCACACCCCAGTGGTCTGGCATTTCACTTTCTCCTCTCCCTTACCCCATTTCCAACAGCATCTGCCCCCTTTCTTTCCCTCCAACCCAATTGCATCCAATATCCTTCCCCTTTATGTCTCTCTCCCCTTTTTCCTACACACCAATTCCATCAGCATCTGCCCCCTTTCTTTCCCTCTGACCCAATTTCATCCAGTATCATTCCCCCTTATGTCTCTCTCCCCTTTTTCCTACACACCAATTCCATCAGCATCTGCCCCCTTTTTCTCCCTCTACCACCCCTCTAAACAATCCTTCTTACAACCCTTCCATACCACCCTTCCCCCTTTCTCTTCCTCCACCACCCTTCCATACCACCCTTCCCCCTTTCTCTTCCTCCACCACCCTTCCATACCACCCTTCCCCCTTTCTCTCCCTCCACCACCCTTCCATGCTCCTTTCTCTTTCTCCCCGCAAACATTGCAGCTGCCAGCTCTGTCCTCTGAGCTCCTTTGCAAAAGGCAGCCCGAAAGCAGAATTAGAACAGCTTACCCCCCCCCCGCATCAACGGCAACGGCGCCCCTTACATCAACCGCAATGGGCCTCACTCCGCATCAACGGCAACACAGATGGATCTGTTACAGGAAGGTCCCACAATGACTGCATCTGCCAGTCCATCCCCCTCCAACGTCACTTCTTCCGGAGCTGATTTTCAAATTGAGGCTAAAGTCTTATGGGATAAATTTCTTAAGAGGGGGGGTACCCAGTGTCTGTGATTCGTAAAGCTTACTTGCGTGCCCGTCACGTTAATCGTGATTTATTGCTTACTCCAACTAATAAAGAGACATCTACAAATCATATCTGCGTAATTTCTCATTCCACTCAATCTGCTGCCGTGGCTCGCAGCTTACGGGAACATTGGCATGTCCTTCAGTTACATCCGATATTTAAAGAGAGTCCTTGTATTGCCTTCACGAGAGGGAAGAATTTGTCTGAACATCTGGTTTCTTCTGATTTCTCTATCAAATTTCATCCCCACCAAAAGAACGGTTCTCACTTTCCCTGTGGTCATTGTACTATGTGTAACACCTCCTATTAAGGAGATTCTTGGACCCATCCTAGGGACAAACGGGTCTATCCTTTGAAATCCACCATATCTTGTGATTCTTCCTATGTGGTTTATGTGATCTCCTGTCCCTGTGGATTGATCTATAACTGCCCTACTAGTAGGGTGTACTAGTAGGGCAGTTAGAACTAGACTCATAGAACATCGGAATTGTTTAAACACAGGGAAACTTAGGCCCCTATGATGACTCATAATTTGAAACATCAGCATTCTTTTATCCAATTAAAATGGTGCATTTTAGAACAAATCCCCAGTATGTTTAGGGGGGATAAAGACACTTATTTGTTACAAAGGGAAAACTTTTTGGATTTTCTATCTTAAAGCATTTTCTCCTTATGGACTAAACGAAAATGTAGATAAATGTTTCACTTAAAAAATTTTTTTCATTGACTTCTATTATCTAGCGTCGTATTTTGGTGCGTTGCTGTGGGTGGGGCCGCTGGTTGTTTTAAAAAAAGTCCCTCCTCCACGCCGTTGCATTTGCAGTATCAGCGTGATTGAGCCGCTGCGTGTACGGTGGTTTGGAACTTCCAACTTCTTTCCCCCAAAGACTGTTGAAGACCTTAATACAAAAAATACTTCTTAATATTTTTTCTTCCTCCTGATGAAGATATTGAAACAGGACCTGTCGAGTGGAGACATAGTGCGGAGAAGAATTTGCATGTGAAATTCCAGCTATGAGAGATAAGTAGTTCTATTCATTTGTTTTATGAAATGTGAGTTTCCTCCCCGCTGTTGCTGCGGGTTGGATTTTGAACTACTGTTTGATTATTCCAGTTGGATTCATCATTCAGTCTTACAGTATTAAGTCTTATATTTATTGAGCTAATGATTGATGCTTCTATTTTTTGTTACAACTCGGACTATAGTAGTATAATGGGTACACCTCATGTCAAAATGATTGACAGCTGTCAGAGATAAGGATCGACCAATCAGCGTTCACTTCCGGGTTAAGCCCCGCCCATTGTCCCGCCTTAGTCTCCGCCCATGCCCCGCCCCTCCCATAGGAATGAATGGTGGTAGCCCTGCCCATGGTCCCGCCCCCACCCATGGCCCCACCCCACTCATCACCTAAGCCCCGCCCCTCCCATAGGAATGAATGGTGGTAGCCCCGCCCATGGCCCCCACCCCCACCCATGACCCCGCCCCTCAAGCTACAGGATTACGATAGCGAAGCTATACAAGGTTCTTTTTATCCTGAAGAATTACTAAAAGTCAAGCCTCTAGAGGACAGAATATACCATATCGAAAAGGTTCTAAAAGTAAAAGGAGGGGGTAAGAACAAAATTTGTCTCGTGAAATGGAAGGGGTGGCCTGATAAATTTAACAGTTGGGTGAAGGCCTCAGAGATTCAAGACATCTGATTTTGTCTTTTGAAGCAGCACAGAGAGAGAAAAAAAACAAAATGAATGACGGTGGCATTTATATCACATTGCCTAGCAATGCTTCGGCAGCTATGTTTCCCCATAATACCAGCTCTAATTTCACCATACAAATAGCTAGGCCTTTGGACTTACAGGGTCCGTGGGAAGCGGGGCTGGTGGAAATACAATACCCACATACTTGGGAAAATATTAAGGAAGACATAAAGTACGTTGTCACCTCTGCAGAAGGAAATGTACGCCAATTTACAATCCAGAGAGGATATTATGCGACCATGTGGAGGTTATTGGATACCATAATCATGACATTAGAAGCGCCTATGAGTCTGAGAGACCGCCGAGAATCATATATGACCCCAATACGCGAAAAATTCATGTAAAATCAGAGGATAAGTCTGTTATTTCTGCAAGGGGTGATTTGGCAACCATTTTGGGGGTAAAGGCTAACGTTAATACAAGGCTTTCTCATTTCCCAGCAAATATCGAGGCCGGCTTTAATACCCTCTACGTGTACACCGATATTGTAGAGCACTAGTTAGTAGGTGACCATTTTGTACAACTGTTGCGCTGTGTTCCAGCTCTAGGGTCAGCGGATAAGTTTATCACCCTCACGTACGATAAACCGCACTATGTACCTGTGAACAAGCAGCACATCGATACCATCACATTTGAAATAAAGACGGATCAGAACAGGAACGTCTCATTTCGTTACGGGAAGGTGATCCTTAAGCTTCACCTGCGGCCCAGGAAGACTGTTGTGTTTTAAAATGTTGGTGTCTAAAGATTACGGGAACCCAAAGCATACAAAAATTATTACACAGCACAAGCCGGTTATGGACTTTCAGGATATCACGGAGCCCCTGTCATGTACGGTGCCGGTGTAGGTGGCGTTTTTCGTAGTCTCTTTAGAAAAGCAATACCGCTTTTGAGAAGGGGTTTTGAAATTATTAAGCCACATGTGAAAGGAGC
Source organism: Geotrypetes seraphini (assembly GCF_902459505.1). Classification (NCBI taxonomy): domain Eukaryota; kingdom Metazoa; phylum Chordata; class Amphibia; order Gymnophiona; family Dermophiidae; genus Geotrypetes; species Geotrypetes seraphini. The sequence continues at coordinate 67,625,495 of NC_047088.1, forward strand.
CGCAAAAAACATAGCTAAAGATGTCACAGGTCATGTCGCAACAACCGTTCTAAATAAAATAAACCATTCCGCAGAGCAGGCGGGGTCAGGACTGGCTGTGGTTAGACGGGCTGTTAAAAGAAAGAGGACCCACCCTCAAGAGATTCTGCAAGGACCTCCAAAACCTTTTAAAAGAAAGAAACCTCAAGGTAACAAATCACAGAAGCTATCCAGCGGATCCAAGAAGAGAAGAACCCGTTCTACGAAACGTGATATGTAAACACTGTAAAGCTGTATTATATCATAATAGACAGTTACAGCACCCACTGTCTGAGGCCTGTGGCTATCACTGTGTGTTTTTTTTATATCATCGCTGTAAAGGGCAACCTTTTGAAAATATTTTAGAAATGTATTCTGAAGATTTAATGCAAAATGATGAAATGGTACTGAAATTTGTAAAAAAAACACACAGTGATAGCCACAGGCCTCAGACAGCGGGTGCTGTAACTGTCTATTATGATATAATACAGCTTTACAGTGTTTATTGAAAAAGTTCATAATGCTGTTAGGAAAGAATAAACTATCCGGTAGTTGTCCGTAAGAATCAAAAAATTCTCCTGTCCCGTCCCCGGTCACATAGAGGGCCAACCAGTGTTCACCTGGTAGGTTGTGTGGGTGTGTGTTCACGACAATTCCCACAGGTTTCCTTGGTATTTCTAATCCTGTTAACCAGTCACTGGGCAGTACATCTAAAAAAGATTCTGCAACACAGGAGTCCTTCTTTAAAACACGGAAGATCTGTACGGTATTCATGTTCAAGAATGGTCAAAAAGAACATTCCTTCTATGATTAACTTCTATCACGTTGTCGAAAACCCCATACACAATCATGTTCACAGTGTGAGGTAAAGCTCTGGCAAAACGTATTTCAGCCCGCAGGTTACCGGTTTTGATCAGCGAGTAGTGGTCAGCACACTCCTGGTCCGGCGATAGGTCAAAGGCTAGCAGCATATAACCTTTGTAAAACTCCTGACGATCAACCAGGAGGGCGTTGTCTTTCAGGTGTTTACCGGTCGCTTGAATAAGCTGCATATATTCTCTCACACAGTTTCCATTTTCAAAGTCAGGTTGTAAAGGTTTTCCGGGTACTTGTTCACCATCTACATACAGAGCTGCAAAATTAATATCGTAATGTTTAAAATTGAAAGGGTTTTTAGCGTAATTACCACTGAAAGCGTCGTTATCCACAAAGCCCAACACGATGAGCTTTGGTAACTGCCCCAAAAAGAGATTTTCCTGATTAGTCACATGGGCGCCGGCCGGTATGCTAAACACCTTCAACCCCACACGGTCTATCGCATACTTGGCATTAGCTTTCAGTAGAGCTTCAGCATGTCCCAAGCGCACTCCAGGGGCCACTTTAACTCTCTCTACAAAGAGAGGGCAGCTTGAGGGGTGGAGTCATGGGTGGGGGGTGGGGGCCATGGGCAGGGCTACCACCATTCATTCATATGGGAGGGGCGGGGCTTAGGTGATGAGTGGGGTGGGGCCATGGGCAGGGGCAGGGCCATGGGTGGGGCTACCACCATTCATTCCTATGGGAGGGGCGGGGCATGGGCGGAGACTAAGGCGGGACAATGGGCAGGGCTTAACCCTGAAGTGAACGCTGATTGGTCGATCCTTATCTCTGACAGCTGTCAATCATTTTGACATGAGGTGTACCCATTATACTACTGACTATATTTGACACTTTGATAAGAACTAAGTTTATAGGTGTAAAACTATTACGGGAACATGGACTTTGATCAGGATTCTTAAATGGACATGGACTTTCAAACGGAGGGGTGACAGAGTTTGGGATATGTTTGACTCTTTTCACTTGTATTTTTTCATTTTTTCATATATTTTTTGGCTGTATGGGTTTAGGCCATCTGGACGTTGTTTAGCATCTGAAAACTTGGTTAGACTCAAAAATGTAAATCTCTCTACTCTCTTTATAATCACTAATTCTTATTACGTTTTCCTTTCCTTATTTTAAAGTTCCTGTAAACCGTGCCGAGCTCTATCTTTATGGAGAGGATGCGGTATATAAACTTAAGGTTTAGTTTAGTTTAGTTTAGTAGTTTTTGTTTAGTAGTGTGTGTCACTTCATGAATACCTGCCCGGGGCTATTGGTTACCACGAAGGGAGAATTAGGCCCGTACTGATTACCATTTATTGGTTTTTTTGAATCTGTTTTTTACTTTAGGATAAAGCTGATGGTGCATTCAGCATTCCATGGTGGGTCTAGTTGAGGAGAATAATATTTGTTTACCAATTTTTTGTGATTTGGATTTATCTTAGTATTGGTATATTTACTTGAGGTTTTGTAAGGCCGATTTTGCAAAATATCTAACATTTTTATTTTGATTATCGGCACTTGGACTGTTTAGCAAGAAAAACATCCAAGTGCCAATTTATTTGTTTGTTTGTGTGTGTTTGTGGATTTGTTTGTTTTTTTAAACATTTTGGAGTTTTGAAAATGCCCCTAATTATCACCTCCTTCTCCACTAATGTTACCATCTGCTCCTGATGAGTAGCATGAAACTTCTCCAAAGCATTCAAGGAGCATTTTCTGGGTAGAGAACATATTGGCACAATCTTCAACAAGTTTACAGAGGCTCCACTAACCCTTGATTGCTAGGTGCCATTTTCATGTCACCCTGGGATATTCTGTATGATGGATCTGGCACATGTTGGGCAAGTTGAAAATAGCTCAAAGCCCTGCTTCTGTGGATGTCTGGTGTACCTCTTCTAGTCTCCAATACCCTCTATCAATCAGAATTCAGAATAGAAATCTAACTACAAGTCCTCTGCAAACCTTTCCTTTTTAAGAAAAACTGTGGGAAAATAGTTGCTAGGCAGTTGTCAGATTATCTAGAAAAAAAAAGAAATTTGTTAGACAAATTTCAGTCTATACTTTGCCAATTTCATGAAACCGAGACAGTCTTGCTGCCATTCATGAATGATTTGTTTAGATCATTCAGTAGGAGAGAAAGGGTTGCTATAGTATTAACAGATCTGACAGCCAAATTCAGAACAGTAAATCATGATGGAATCTCTGGGTATATTAGGTCTCATGTTAAAATGGTTTAAGACTTATTTAGAAGACAGGTTGTAGTAGATAGTGTTGGACACTATTCATCTGTGGGTTTAAGTTCTAATATGTTTTACTTTCAGTAATGTAAAAGTAACTAACAGTGAACAAAAACAAGACATAACAAGATGTGCCTTATAGTAAATGAACAGGGAAATACATAATAAAAATACATTGCAAAAATATTCATTTGTTTCCCTGAGAAAGAAACATTTCTTCCCCTTTTCTCCACTGTTACATTTTCATGTTTGTAACTCAAGCATATATAATTCCGCCACAATTGGCAATTGTTTTGAATTTTTCCAGTTGCTCATAATCAAATGTACCACAACAGATAGAAGGGAAGGGGCGCAAGTGTGCATTTAAGGGGCGCATGCGTGCATGGCAGGGAGCGGAGAAGAGGAGAGGGGCTCCACTGATCCGGGCACCTCTCACCCTCGCTATGTCACCGCATGGAGAGTTTTAAAAAAAACCTCATCTGTGACCTGTATGACAATTGCTTGAGAATTCTCATCAGCTAACAGACTGATTTGTACCAAACAGTTGAAAAATCAAGTTCATGGAGTTAAAAAAAAAAACCTCATCTGTGACACGCTCCATTCCCACCCCCACCCCTGCTGCCGCCACAACAGGAACAGAACAGGCGTGTGCAGCCAGCCCACAAGCCTTCCCCCAACATCAATTCTGATGTCAGAGAGAAGGGCAATGTTGTGGGCATTAACACAGCGGACGAAGATTCAATGCTGGACAACATGATGCACGACCTGCTCCTCCTGGAGCACTGGTCTAGAAACTGGCAACTTAGCTTCAATGCCAAAAAATGCAAAGTTATGCACCTGGGCGGCCATAACCCATGTAAGACTTACACCCTTAATGGCGAGATCCTAACAAGAACGGTAGCAGAACGAGACTTAGGGGTGATCGTCATTGAGGACATGAAAGCTGCCAATCAAGTGGAACGAGCTTCATCCAAGGCAAGACAAATCATGGGTTGCATACGGAGGGGTTTCGTCAGCCGTAAGCCGGAAGTCATTATGCCATTGTATAGATCCATGGTGAGGCCCCACCTGGAATACTGTGTGCAATTCTGGAGGCCGCATTATCGCAAGGATGTGCTGAGACTGGAATCGGTCCAGAGAATGACCACCCGGATGGTCTCGGGACTCAAGGATCTCCCATACGAAGAAAGGCTGGATAAATTGCAGCTATACTCGCTCGAGGAGCGCAGAGAGAGGGGTGAAATGATCGAGACATTCAAGTATCTCACGGGCCACATCGAGATGGAAGAAGATATCTTCTTCTTCAAGGGTCCAGCGGCAACAAGGGGGCATCCTTGGAAAATTAGGGGCGGAAAACTGCATGGGGACACCAGTGAAATTCTTTTTCACTGAAAGGGCGGTTGATCGCTGGAATAGTCTTCCACTTCAGGTTATTGAGGCCAGCAGCGTGCCTGATTTTAAGGCCAAATGGGATAGACACGTGGGATCTATTCATAGAGAAAGGTAGGGGAGGGTCATTGGGATGGGCAGACTGGATGGGCCGTGGCCCTTATCTGCCGTCTATTTCTATGTTTCTATGTAAGGTTCCGGCCCAGCCAATACTGTGCTAAAATAATTTTTTAGCATTGGCTGGCATGCTGAATGCAGTTTCCAACACTCATAGATTTCCTATGAGCATCGGGAGCAACACAGAGCATTCAGCGCTCCAGCCTGTGCTAAAAACTGCTTCCACAGTTTTGTAAAAGTGTTTGTGTGTGTGTGTGTGTGTGGGGGGGGGGGGGTTACTTTTTCAGAGGTGTGTTCTTTTTTATTTATTTTTTTTAGTGAAAGCTTTTTATAAGGTCCTGCTTGAAAAACTAAGGCTGTGTATTCTTGAAATAAGAATATTTTTATAATAATATTTTTACCAAAGTTTGTAATATATGATATTAATAGCCCCCCCCCCTTTTACTAAACCGTCATAGTGGTTATTAGTGCAGGAAGCCACGCTGAATGCTCCGTGCTGCTCCTGACGAGCATCGGGAGCAGCGTGTAGCATTCTGCGCTATTAACCACCATTGTGGTTTAATAAAAGGGGGGTTAAATGAAGCTATGGACGTAATAATTTATTTAATTTTATATACCATTCTCCCAGGGGAGCTCAGAACAGTTTACATGAATTTATTCAGGTACTTAAGCATTTTTCCCTGTCTGTCCCTGCAGGCTCACAATCTATCTTAATGTACTTGGGGGCAATGGGGGGATTAAATGACTTGCCCAGGGTAACAAGGAACAGCATAGGTTTGAATCCACAACCTCAGGGTGCTGAGGCTGTAGCTTTAACCACTGTGCCACACTCTCAGAGACCTGATGAGGGAAAGAAAACTAGTGAAATACTGTATTATCAGTATACAATAAAAATGACAGATAGTGTGGTACTATATTTTAAGAATTTCATAAAACCAAGTAAGATTTTATTTATTCTCTTATTTATTGGGATTTATTAACCACCTATATGAAGAGATTCACCCAAGGCAGTGTATATAGCAGGTATAATTCTATATAAAACTTACAGTTTTGTTAACAGTATAGCAGTAGTAAAAAGACCAAATACAATGAATGAGGAAAAGTTAAAATCAGTAAATTGAAACTTAGTAATAAATATTGAGTCCTGCCTTAGGCAGTCAGGCCCTGGTTCTATAATAGACACCTAAATTTAGGTGCCTAAATCAGGGCCTTAGCCAATCTGAGCATCTAACTTAATTTTCTTAATTATTTCATATGCTCTATCGCTTGAAATCACTGATTTTTGCCTTCTGAATTTCGGACTGTTGTGCAGGGAATGGTCCTGTCTAGGTTAGATTATTCTAACGCTTTCTACCTTGGAATTTCAAAAACAAGAGGGGGAGCGTTACAATTGGTACAAAATGCCGCAGCAAGGTTAATAATGGGAGTTGACGAGATGAAACATATATAAATGCCTATTCTGAAGGAATTACATTGGTTACCAGTTGTATTTTGGGTGCAACATAAAGTTGTTTTTGTGGTCCATCGATAAGGTGACCATACGTCCCATTTTGAATGGGACAGTCCCATTTTCGGATCCCCTGTCCTGTTGTCCCCACACACTGCTTCGGGATGCCAAAATGTCCCGTTTTCAGGGACAGCGTCCCGAAGTTATGTGCGGGGACAACGGGACAGGTGATTTCTTCCTGTCCCTCCCCTGCCGCACCAAAAAAAAAAAAAGAGCCTCCCTCCATGCCTGATTTAAACTTCTCCCCTGGTCCACCGCCGCTGATCCTCTGCTGCCACTACTCGCACCCAGAAGCCTTCTTCCCGACATCAATTTTGCCTGGCTGGCTCGACGTCAATCGCTGCCTGGCTGGCCCAGAACGTCCTCTCCGACGTCAGAATTGACGTCGGGAAGAAGGCTTCCGGGTGCGAGTAGTGGCAGCAGATGAGCAGCGGTGGTGGACCGGGGAGGAAGTTTAAATCAGGCCTGGAGGGAGGCTTTTGTTTTCCGGGGGTGGAGGAGGGGGGGAAAAAAGGAGGTAGGCAGGCAGGCTGGCTGGCTCTGGGGGAGGGAGGTAGATAGGCAGGCTTTGGGGGAGGTAGGCAGGCAGGCTCTGGGGGAGATAGGAAGGGAAGGTAAGACATGGAAAAGTATATTTTTAGAAGACAGCAGAAAAATGGAATGTTAAGTTAATGTCAAAGATGGATGCATGGCAGAAAGTGAAGAAGGAGAGAAAAACAGTCAATGGATAAGAAGGACCTGGAAACATAGTTAAAAGCACAGAAAAATAATGATAACCAGAAAAATAAAAATAACCTGACAACAAAGGTAGGGAAAATAATTTTATTTTCAATATAGTGAATGAAATGTGTCAGTTTTGAGAATTTATATCTGCTGTGTATATTGTGTGTGTATATGAAAAATGAAAGGAAAAAATTGCATTACAATTAGTAAAGGGGGCGGGATCTGGGGCAGAGCTTGGGTGGGTTTAAGGTTGAGCTTGGGAGGTCTTTGGTTGAGAGTACTTAGCTTGAAGTAGTTGAGAAACACTGCTGTAGGCAATCAGCCGGCGCCAGCACCTCTCCTTCTCTCTCACCCTCTTCCCTGCTGGTACCCCCTACTGGCATCTCAGGGCCCATCTTGAAGGCCTTTGCGCATGCGCGGATTTTGACATGATGATGTCACGCATGCACGTGATGTCATCACAGCAACATCCATGCACTTTGGTGTGCCTCGAGCCATGGCCACTAACTTTATTGTGCCCCGGCTCGAGAAAGTTTGAGAGACACTGCTATAAACAGTGCCTTACAGATGATTGATGTGTTCCACAGTTCCGTTTATATTCTAAGGGTCTCAGAGCTTTAAAAAAACACTGATCGTTGTGGCTGAATATTGACTGGTGAATGTCTAAACAGGAAAGGAAATTTAAGGTATGAAGGCATATGACAAAGGCTTATAAAATCAGGAGTGGAGTGGAACAGGTTCATAGGGAAGGCTTACTCTTTCAAATAAAACTAGGACTAGAAAACATAACGTAAATTGGAGATTAAAGGATTTCTGCTTATCTAGGAAAAGATGTCAGTTGGCCCAATTTTCAGACTGTGGGAGGTTGCTTGGCTACCTCCTGCATTCAATGGCGAATGCAGATGTTCAGTACCAGGGCCGAATCTGGCCTCTGGCATTGAAATTCCAGATCACATATTTAGCTGTCCAAGCCAATATTTTTTAGCTGGCCTGCTAATGCCGAACGGCCAAAGATAGTCCTGCTTTTTAGACTGGTCTATCTGACTGCTAGACTTAGCCAGAGAGCTGATGAAAATTGGTGGTTAACGCTTAGCAGTACTTAACTGGCTGAGAGCTGTTCCTGGCTGGCTAAGTACTGCTGAATATCGGGTGGAAAAAGTGTCTAACATAGCTGGGTTTAAATGAAGTTTATAAAATTTCCTAAAGGAAAATCTATATACCATTAAGACCTAGGTAGCGTGGAATGGATCTAGCTTATAGAATCTGACAAGTACCTTCTAATGACCCGGACTGGTCATTGTGAGAAACAGGATGCTGGACTTGATAGCAATTAGGTATAATCCAACATGGTCTCCCTTATGTTCTTATCAAATTTGTTGAAAATAGTATTCCTCCATCGACCGCAGCTTTCTGTTCCTATTTCCTATCATCACACTGTGAATTAAAACATTCAAGCCATCTAGTTCAAGCCATGCACTCGTCACTGAAGATATGACTGTTTCTGTGTCAGTTGATATTATTATTCATTTGGCAATGCTTAGAGACTAGCAAGGTCAGTGCAGGGCTGCAGCTCTGCCTGTCAGAAAACTAGAAGCCTTGACAGCACACAGGGAGGTAAATGATAAATGCTCCGCCTTCCCTGACACGTACAGGAGAGCTAAATTGACCCTGCCATCTTTATGGGCCTATTACCTTTCTCTGAAGTCTGGAGGTTCATACAAGAGTTATTGCTATTGGTGGACGGAATGAAGGAAGGTTAATAACTGACTTTAGCAGATGGATACCTCTTTGAAAAAAAATTAGAGAAATTTAAAGCAGACTTTCAGCACCAGTGCCCAAAATTATCCAAGCAGGATCACAGTTTATCATGGCTATGTACAATATTACATTACATTAGTGACTTATATTCTGCCTTTACCTTGTAGTTCTAAGCAGATTACAGTGTAAGACAGCTGGACATATCCAGGAAATTACAATTCAGGGGATGTATACAGATCAGGCGTAGAATAGAGGGGGATAGCTGGGGTTTTCTAAAAAGTTATAATTGGATGATGCTTACATAATAGATGCCGTAAATTACAATTTAGGAGAAGGGTTTAAGCTTGGTTGCTTGTTAGGTTCGGTTGGGAGGTTGTATAGTTTTTTTGAAAAGTAGGGTTTTGATTTCCTTTCGGAATGATTTAAAGTCGATAGTTGTTGACAGCAAATTGGAGTTAAAGGGGTCCAGTTTCGCTGCCTGCGTTGCTAGGAGGCCGTCATACATCTTCTTTTGCTGAGTTCCCTTGAATGGGGGATAGGCGAATAGGTTCTTGGTTCTTCTTGTTCTGGATGAGCACTGTGTCCACTGAAGGAGATGCTGCGAGGTTGCAGATTCACCTCTGATGATAAAGTAAAGGAAGCACTGCAGTGCTCACCTGGCTTCGGGAGCCACCAAAAAACATAATTTCTGGTGGAATGCAGAAGCTAGTTGAACGATACAACAAATGTGTCATCTTTCATGATGACTATATGGCAAAGTGATATGTGCAGTTTTTCACAGTTACTTCTATTAAAGCCGTTAAATGTATTTTGACTTTACATTTTGATTTACCCTTGTAGATATTGGCCCAAATTATATATAGAGTGTCAGAAGTTGCCAGCACAAAATCAGTATGCACAGTCTATTTTGTGCATGTAACTTAATTGTTTAACAAGCCAATCGGCGCCGATAACTGACAATAACACCTAATAATTGATGCTAATTGCAACAAATTAGAAGTTACATGCAGAACTTTGTAGGTGCATTCTATAAAGTGGTGCATGTCACTTCTAGTGCATGAATCTCAAAAAGGGGCATGGCCAGCGGAAGAGCTTGGGCAGACTGTGGTGTTCCTAAAAGTCAGGCTCACTGTTATAGAATATGCTTGATCTATGCACAACTTAGGCACAGATATTTAGGCCTGGTTTTCCTTGGCCTAAATGGTGATCCTAAATGCTATGTCATGTACTACTGCTAAGCATGATTCTAGATAGAGCAGGAGTCTATAAAATCATGCTAAGCACCATTCTGATTGGCACTGATATTTTTAACACCATTTATAGGATTTGGCCCACTGTGCCTAAACTTGGTTTTAGGATAAAAACAGCTAAATCTAAAACTCAAGCCCAAAATCCATGGGATAAACAGAGAGGATCTCTAATTAGAAAACAAATGGTCTAAATTAAAGAACTAAAGCCGTTATTGGACAGACTTGTACGATTTGTGTCCCATATATGGTGATTCGGTGTAGGATAGGCTGGGGAGGGCATCAATGGGAACTCCACTAACTTGGAACATGAGGACATTACTGGCCAGACTTTGCAGTAGATATCCTGCAAACAACGGGATGGTTGTATAGGCTGGAGTGAGCTTGGATGGCAAGTTCAGCGGTTGGCACCTAGGACAGTACCAGGTGGACTTTGGTCTATGGCCCAGAAATATCCTCCCCCAAAGTACGTCATGTGTAATGTCTTTTGTTTATACGTCTCAAAAATATTTTATTTCCATTGTAAATCGCTTAGAAATTTTTTTAGAAGCGTTTTTATCAAATTTTAATAAAACCCGAAACCTAAAACCTGAATTTAGGGGTCCTGTTATTAAGGTGCGCTAACCGATTTAGCGTGCGTTAAAGATTAGCATGCACTAAATGCTAAGGCGCCCATAGAATATAATGGATCCCTTAGCATTTAGCGCGCTAAATCGGTTAGCGCGCCTTAATAAAAGGACACCTTAATCATGTATTTTTAATGAGAATAATTAATGGGCAGGCTGGATGGACCGTTCAGGTCTTTATTTGCCGTCATTTACTATGTTACTATATATAAATTCAGTTGGTAGCAGAGTAATAATAGCTATACTATGTTACTATATATAAATTCAGTTGGCAGCAGAGTAATAATAGCTTCTATACCAGTCATGGGGTGCACTTTGTAGAGATGGGTGGCTCCATCACCTATGACAATTGCATATGATGAGAAGTAGCACCGTGCTTCTTCTCTTTGATGTCTCAGCTTAGCGGCTGTAGGCACATTGGCCGTCTCAACCTCCATGTAGTTGCACAACTAACAACTGCATGGTCCAAGAGATGCGAGATGGGGTGCTACAGTGCCACACTAGTTTCTAAGCAACCACCAAATAATTGCTGTGTAAGCAGACAAATTCTCGGGAGGCCTAAATGATGGAGGAAGGAAGGGTTGTCAAAGTAGTGGCCTAGGGGCTCTTCACCTTATGTGGTGCAGAATGTTTGTCATCACTTAATTCTGTGCTTATGAAAAGTATTTGACAGAAATTGGCTGTAAAATTATTTAAACTCTCAAATGGTAAATAAAGAAAGTGCTGATTGTGTCTGAACCAAAACAATGGATTTATTTTCCCGTTTCCTACCATTCCCATATATCATACCCAATTATGTATAAGTGATCATAATGTTCTCATTAACCTTCTCCACCAGTGAGTCTGAAATGTCTTCCATTAAAGATGAAATCTTATTTAAATATTCTCACTGGAGGTCAGCTTTAATGAGGACTGTACCTTAATATATCATGCTTTGAATTCTTGCTAATCTTTGTTGGCCTTTTCAGTGAAATCTTCCAGTTCTTTTTCAGTTTCACCGAGCCTTTCTTCACTGGAAAGCTCTTATATCTGTTTATTGTGGCAAAGATTTTGCAGTTCAATACCGAAGTCAAATGAGGAGGGGGCATAAGGGGGTGCTGAAAAGTTCTCAGCCCAACCAACTTCCTAAATTCTGAGCATTATTTTACCACTGTAGCTGAAAAGAGTGTTATTTTATTTTGCAAAGTGCCAATTTTGCAGAATCGTAATGCTAAGTTTTGACATTGTTTCAGATCATTGATTAAACCATGTCAGTGAAAAGTGTGTAATTTTCAAATGTGAAACTTTGAGCCATCATGAAGTTCCTGTTCCTGAGGAAGAAAACTCCAAAGGAAATTCATGAATGTATGATGCAAACATTGAAGGCTAGATTCTGAAAACTTTGTGGCAAAAACTGATGGGCCGCTGTTGCAGCTATTATTATAGCGATTTCAAAAAGACGAGTTATTCTCCAAAAAGCACACATGCAAATGAGGTTGGCGGAGAGTAGTGAAGGCTCGCTAAATTTGCATGAGTTGCTGGTGATAGTGATCGGTACGTGCTCAGAATACACCACGAAAGAGGTGCATGTGCCTAGAAAATCAATGCTGTAAGCACATATATCACGCGTGTGCCAGAGCTATTAGATGAAGGGAAGGGAGGGGAAATGCAACAGCTTTCAACAAGCACCCAGAAGACATTCCTTTCTTCCCCCAAAACATGCACTCAAGAAGTGTGCTATTGTCCTCCCTCCTCCCCCCCAAAAAAGACTATAATTAATTTGACATAAACTGAAGGCTAGTGTCTTTAATCTTGGAACTATGAATCAGGAACTTCTATACCATTTCCAAGAAACTTCCTCTCACTGTAATAACTATGTTTTCACTGCAGACTTTCATATACTCATACTGGTTTTACCAGACCTCAGAAACACCCTCCTCCACCGTTAACCATACATTTTCTTAAAACGGGGAGCCTCACAGGTGTATTTCTCCTCACTGGTCCTTGTTCTTATACAAACTTTTAAATTTTTTTTACTTTCTTTTAGAATTTTTTTACTTTCCTTTAAACGTTTAAGTATGTACTTATCTTTTTAAATAGTACAGCGGTAGGACTCGACATGTTTCGCATCTGCTTCGTCAGGGATCCATGCAAAAACCGCTAACATCCACCCCGCTCTACATTCTAAAAGAAAGTAAAAAAAATGTAAAAGTTTGTATAAGAACAAGGACCAGTGAGGAGAAATACACCTGTGAGGCTCTCCGTTTTAAGAAAATGTATGGTTAACGGTGGAGGAGGGTGTTTCTGAGGTCCGGTAAAACCAGTATGAGTATATGAAAGTCTGCAGTGAAAACGTAGTTATTACAGTGAGAGGAGGTTTCTTATAATTAATTTGAATCATGTAATTTTTATTTTGTTTCATTAGCCACAGAGATGTGCTTTTCACAGTGCTGGCACAGTACAGGCATCCTTAGACCAGTCACTGATTTTTGCTTGCCAAAATCTGATACCATCACTTGGTGATGTTGAAGAATCCACCAGAGAGCTCGTTTAAATATTGACGAACCTATTTACATGGCAGTGTCAGAGACTGCTAGGAAACTCGGAAAAGACCACGGTAAACTATTTTAATAATCCGCTGCTAAAATACATGCACACTAAACTGGCTGGAACCGGTTTAGCGACCACGTTAAAGGCAACCTCAAGTTTTGAGAATCTGGCCCTGAGTGACAAATGCCCGTCATACTCCACAGTGGCATGCAAACTTTCAGCATGGAGATTTAGAGACCGAAGATGCAGCAAGGTCTAGGAGGCCTCAAATGGTGTCTCCTGAAATCGTTGATCATGTCTATGACCTGATTTTGGCAGATCGGCGAATATTGGCTAAAACAATTGCTGAGATACAAGTCCAGGGGATGTGTTGGGTGTATAATCCATGAGCAGCTGGGTATGCAGAAGCTGTCAGACAAATGGGTACCAAATGTTTGAATGCCGACAAGAAATGATATCGAGTGGACACTTCCAAGATCATTTTGCAGCATTTTCAGCGAGTTGGTGCCAAATTTTTGGAATGACTAGTTACTGTTGATGAAACATGGTTGCACCACTATGATTTTTGTGCTCGTGGGCAAGTCACTTAACCCTCCACTGCCATAAGTACAAAATCAGAGTGTGAACCCTAGGGACAGAAACATGCCTATTGTAACTGAAGGTACACTGATTCAATAGCTTGTAGACAAAAGAGAAAAATAATCTTCTTTATGTTATTTATGATTTCTATACTATTATTCATAGCATGCACAACAGAGCGATTACAATATTTGCAAATTAACCCCCTCCCCCACTCCCCCCGCCACCTTTTACAAAACTGCTCAAGGTTTTTAGTGCTGGTTTTTGAATGCTCTGCGCTGCTTCAATGCACTGGAGCATCATAGAGCCACTGACCCACAAGCTTTGCTTTGAAGAATGCTGGTGTAGAAGGACTGAGGTTGAAATAGACACTAGAAAATGACATGAGATTATTTCCCGCGGTTATCCGCGGGGACGGGAATGGTGATGAATTTTGTTACCGTGTCATTCTCTAATACCAGGTCCCGCCCCATTCTGCCCCACCCTGTCTTGCCGCTAGCCCCGCCCCCACAAACCTCATATTTACTTCCCCAAGCTCTGGAAGCCTCTGCACATGTGCTGATTTTGACGCAGTGACATCACATCGATGTCTGTGCATGCTCAGAGGCCCTCCAGAAGTGGCCCCAAGCTGGGGGATCCGCTCTTCTTCAAGTCACATAGTTTGAGATCAAGTAAATTCAGTATCAAAAGATTAGTGCAAGAAGTCAAAGTTAGCCTGGGTGGGTACTAAAAGTCAAGGGAGAACCATTCAAATTTTCAATCTATGCAATTGGCTTTGCAAATGTGCTCTCTGGATATCATGTGAAGAAATCTGTTTTCTATCAACATCAATATCAACCAATTTATATACCAGTGAACTTTGACAAATTCTAGTGTAATCTGTTATTTCATGACTACTGGAGTGTCACAATAGCTGTGAAGGTCCTCAGCAATGCTTTTCTCTTGCTAGAGGAACTCCAGGAGTTCCATAAGTTGAAATATGGCTCAGCATCTCCTAGTATTTATTTATTATATTTAACATTTCTATTCCACTTATAACCTAAGTGGATTACATTTTACATAAATTGCATTGTCTTAAGTAGCGTTTTCTTGTCCTCTGAGATATTGGGTGGGGAAGACAGTTATTCATTAACCTCTTCATTACAATAGAGACTTGGGTCAGTCTTATATATGCTCATGCATTTTTATGTATCCTTAAAATGGAAACTTCTAGGCACCACTGGAATTCTTGAGGATATATTTGAAATAAATTTTACAGGGTTGATACCTTTCAGCCAGATCACCTTTATTTCATCCCCATGAGCTCCAGAGAGGTAAGAGAGGAGGAAGATATGGATAGGATGGTATCTCCAGATAGTTTAGATAGATCGCAATTTCTTGAATCATCAAAAGATATTATTGCAAGACGTGCTACCTTGGTGATAGCATTTAAAACAGATTTGGAGAAGCAGACTACAGTATACTAAAATTGTATTTTGAGAAAAGACAGGCATGGTTTTGTGGCCAAAAACTGAATGTGTTTTCCGACGTCTCCTGGCAGACTCAGTTTTCTTGTAGCTTAAGCCTAAGGTTTTGGCTGTAGGAGCAACTTTCTATCTTAAATTTCCATGCAAATGCCTGATTACCTATGCAAGTGACAAATATGTGTTTATGGATCCTATTCAGTTAGAGGATTTCATTAAAGATAAACCTGTATTGAAAGTTTCATAAAACAGTTATTTTGGTTGAGGATAACTTGTGACAATTAGAAAAAGAAAAATGGCCAATTAGGCCTGTCCTTGATGGTGTAAATGATTTATTTAATTAATGTAATTGCTTTATGCTGACGTATCAAGCGACTCCAATAATGTGGACTTTATCTTTGAAAATAAGAAGAGATTTTATTTTCTTGTTTTCTTTTATTGGTTAACTTTACTGTGTTTTTTTCTTTTATTTTGTTATTTATGTATATAACAAATATTAAATCATGTATTTTTTTTAAATGGAAACTTCTAAAGACGTACTGAAATTTTTGTTTCCTTGCACGCAGAAATATTCAGATTCCAGCACTTAACAAACCTCAACTAACTGAGAGATCAGGGGAACATGGTAGGAGCCAACAGTTTTTAGTCATTATATAGGCTCAGGGAAACAATATGGTCATCATGCACAAAAAATCAGAGATGTGGAATAAATGAAACACAGGTCTAAATTTCCACAAACAAAGTATAAATATCCCAAAGGCAACTTAAATATCTTTTCAGCAGCACTGGAACAGTTCCAAGTGTATGGTCGTTTACATAGCAATTTGGCAGGATAGAGGTTTTCTTAATGAGTTACATTACATTATATTTGTAAGTCAGTACTCAGCAGTGCCATATCATATGCAAATAAAATTAACCAGATATTTGGGTGAGTAAACTAATGGAGACGCTTCTAAAGAAAAGGATTGTGAGGTTCTTAGAATCATATAGACCACAGGACCTGAGGCAGCATGGCATTACCAGATGCAGGTCTTGTCAGACAAATCTGATTGATTTCTTTGACTGGGTAACCAAACAGATGGATATGGGAGGGACACTAGAAGTGGTATACTTGGATTTTAGCGAAGCCTTTGTTACGTTTCTGTATAGGTGACTGATAAATAGAGTGCCCTGAAGTGAATGACTGGATTAAAAAACTGGTTCAGTGGAAGGAGACAGGGTGGTGGTAAATGGAGTGTGCTCCAAGTAAAAGGATTTTATCATATAAGAACATAAGAATAGCCTTACTGGGTCAGACTAATCGTCCATCAAGCCCAGAAGCCCGTTCTCACGGTGGCCAATCCAGGTCACTAGTGCCTGACCAAAACCCAAGGATTAGCAATATTCCATGCTGCCAAACCAGGGCAAGCAGTGGCTTTCCCCATGCCTTTCTCAATAACAGTCTATGGATTTTTCCTCCAGGAAATTGTCCAAACCTTTCTTAAAACCAGCTATGCTATCCGCTCTTACCACATCCTCTTGTGATGGCTTTTTTAAAGATCTTTGTGAGTGATCTTGCAGAAAGATTTTCTAGTAAGGTTTATCTCTTTGGGAATGATGCCAGACTCTGTAATAGGATGGACACCATGGAGGATATGGATAGTACGAGGAAGGATCTAGCAAAGCTTGAAGAATGGTCCAGAAATTGGCAACTAGGATGTAATGTTAAAAAATGGAAGGGAACAGTATAGTATGGGGGTGTATGAAAGAAGAGCAGGACTTGGCGGTGATCATATCCGATGACCTTAAGATGGACAAACAGGTAGAAAAGGCAATAGTCAAAGCCAGGAGGATGCTCAGGTGGACAGGGAGAGAAATGGTCAGCAGGAGAAAAAGAGATGAGAGTGTCCTTGTATAAGTCTCAGGTGAGGCCCCATTTAGAATACTGTATGTAATTCTGGAAATTGCACCTTCAAAAAGCAATAAATAGGATAGAGTCAGTTCAGAGAGCAGCAACAAAATTTGTCAATGGTCTCTGACATAAAGCATATGGGGAAAGACTCCATATGTTTACTTTGGAAGAAAGGCAGGAGAGAGGGGATATGATGGAGAAATTTAAATGTTTCTATGGCATTAATGTACAGGAGATAAGCCTTTTTCAAATAAGGGAAAACTCCAGAATGAGAATGTATAGTGAATGTGTGGAGGCAGGTACTGTTTGAATTCAAGAAGGCAGGCACATGGGATCTCTTAGGGAGAGGAGATAGTGGATGCTGTGGATGGGCCATTTGGCCTTTATCTGCCACCATGTTTCTATATTAAATGGCAATATTGTGCTTTATATTACTACTAGCTGATGCCCCGGCGCTGCACGGGTATTTAATTATAGCAATAACACTGTAAATGGATTCAAATAAAGATACTTTATAGTGGTGAATTAAATTATTTTTTTACAGGTTTATAAAAAGTACAATATTCAAATTATAATGTGAAATATTTGACAAAATTAATACAATACAACTAACGCAAAACGTGATTATAAACAACATTTTTAGTTTCACCTCCAGGAGCAAGAACATATAAATTCTTGGGTGAACCCACCCTTGAGCAAGCAACATGAATGGGTGAAATCTGATTTTCTGTTTGTAGCTTCGCCCACGTGTGCAGGTGGGCCACGAGACCCCCAGAACATATCACCCCAGGTAGTGAGGGATCTGCATACCAAGTTTCGTCCAAATTGGTCACAGTGAGAATGGCAGCTTTTTACATTTTTTCCATTGACATGAATGGGTGAAATCTGATTTTGTTTGTAGCTCCGCCCATGTGTGCAGGAGGGCCGCGAGACCCCCAGAACATATCACCCCAGGTAGTGAGGGATCTGCATACCAAGTTTCGTTCAAATCGGTCAAGCCGTTTGTGAATTACTGTGAGAATGGCAGCTTTTTACATTTTTTCCATTGACATGAATGGGTGAAATCTGTTTTTCTGTTTGTAGCTCCGCCCATGTGTGCAGGGGGGCCGGGAGACACCCAGAACATATCACCCCAGGTAGTGAGGGATCTGCATACCAAGTTTCGTTCAAATCGGTCAAGCCGTTTTTGAATTACTGTGAGAATGGCAGCGTTTTACATTTTTTCCATTGACATGAATGGGTGAAATCCGATTTTCTGTTTGTAGCTCCGCCCACGTGTGCAGGTGGGCCGCAAGACCCCCAGAACATATCACCACAGGTAGTGAGGGATCTGCATACCAATTTTTGTTCAAATCGGTCAAGCCGTTTTTGAATTACTGTGAGAATGGCAGCTTTTTACATTTTTTCCATTGACATGAATGGGTGAAATCTGATTTTATGTTTGTAGCTCCTCCCACGTGTGCAGGTGGGCCGCGAGACCCCCAGAACATATCATCCCAGGTAGTGAGGGATCTGCATACCAAGTTTCGTTCAAATCGGTCAAGCCGTTTTTGCGTGATCGCGGCACATACACACACACATACATACACACATACATACCTCTGATTTTATATATATAGATTATACACATTAGTTTAAGTTACCCCGGCCACATAATAATGAGATGCAAATCATACAAATGCATGCAAGGCACTTCATTATTACACAAATTTAATAATGCAGCTCAATAATTTGTGTTATTTTTTTAAAAAAATAATGCCAGTTCAAAGCTTTCTATGTAACAGTAGCAGAACTCCTCTGCTCTACCCAGTAAAGATATTCCCCTGAATATACTCCCCACATCCTGAAGACACTTGGCAAAACTTTGGTCCAAGGCTCTCCACCTCTGGGACCTTCAGTATGTGACTCCTCCCCCCCTTAAAAAAAAAAATCCCACCCTACTCCTAAAGATACCCCAGCCTCTATGAGTCTTCCCCATTCCTATCTGGGGCAATACCTGGTGGTCATAGTGGGAGTGATCCCCGGTTACTCTTACCTCTTGCAACTGCAGGTTCAGAATGGCATCCATCACCACTAGCCGTATTCTTGCAGTACTATGGCTAAAGTTCATGCTGCCATATTATGGCCTATCTTATTGTACCAGACAACCAGGGCTGCTTCAGGTGGGCCTACAAGGGCTAGGAATTTTCAGACAGGTCTTCTGAGGATCAATGTTTGAGGCATGGGATGTTTTTTAGGAGGTTTGGGATCTGTTTAGGGGGATGCCTTTGTTGGAAGGGGAGAGGGAGAAGAGAGAAAGGGCCCACTATTGCTATTTAGAGAGTTCTGGCCCCTTTTAAGATTGCTTCCTGGGAGTATTTGGCTGTGCGTTAGCAGCCTAATGATCATAGGGAACATTGATGAGGTTGATTGCATATTACATTATTCATGTATCACATAAGTCACTAACCTGTAGTACTGAGTTATTGCAGGTTAGTGACTCCCCTTGTAGACTGAGATGCAGTAAAATGACCATCCTAAAAGGAAAACACTGCAAATTGAGGAATTTTTCTATATTTTTATATTGTGCTATGTCTGATTTCTTTATAATTATATATTGCTAGGATAGCTGTTGGGTTATTTTTTCTTGCTATATAGTAGGGTAGAAGAGGATTTTTTAAATAAGAAGCTTATTTGCTTGCTCTAGAATTTTCTTTTTCTTTTTTTTTTTAACATCTAGTTCAAAGAAGAAGACAGGCTAATTATATTATTTGAAGTTGATACACTTCCCACTCACCCCATCTTCACAATTTTGCTATATGGGCCTACTCAACAGTTAGTTCAGTTGAATTAGAAGTGTTTCATATTGGTTAGAAATGAAAATAAAGGAAGTAAAAAATATCACATTTTAGTTATCTGTTAAAAGTGAATGAGTAATTATATTTCAAGAAGCTTTGATGTGTCTAAAAAGGAACATATTAGATTTTGTGCACAGGGGATGAAATACTTGTGTGAACAAAAGAAGAGCAAGACCTTGGGGTGATCATATTTGATGATCTTAAAGTAGCCAAACAGCTAGAAAAGGCAACGGCAAAAGCCAGAAGGATGCTTAGGTATATAGGTTGAAGAATGGCCAGCAGAAAAAGGAAGCAATAGTGCCTTTGGATAAATCCATGGTGAGGCTTCATTGAGAGTACTGTGTACAATTATTGAGCCCATCCCTTCAATAAGATAAATATAGAATGGAGAATTAGATTGGGGAAGTGCGCTAGATATAATTTACTTACTAATGGTAACATCAAGTGCGCTGGTGCAGTGCAGGAAGTAGTGAAGCATGCGCCACAAATGGCCAAGTTTTAAGGAGCATGGGCAGACCTGGAAGGTGGGTGGAGTCCAGCGTGCCGCTGCTTTGCGGCGGTAATTCAGCAAGAGACAAGGGAGTCTAAAAGTACAGAATTTAAAACAAGATAAACAAGCATATAAAATAACAGGTAAAAAGTAAATTTACTAATGGTAACATTAAGTGCGCTGGTGCAGTGCAGGTAGTAGTGGTACTTAGATTTCAGCAAAGCATTTGGCTTGGTTTCTCTTGAACAAACTTGAACAACTGATGTTAGGACCCAAAGTGGTGAACTGGATTAGAAACTGATTGATGGACAGATGTCAGAGGATGGTGGTTAGTGGAATTTGCTCAGAGGAAAGAAAGGTGAGTACTGTAACTTTTGGTTTTCTCCAAGATAAAAAAGCAATTCTTTGTCTATTCTATAGGACTGATATTGTTGAATTTCATGGATTCAAAATTTCAATTTTTCCTGATGTATCGAAGTGGACACAAGCCAGGTATAAGAAATTCATGGCTTATTGTCAATCTGTTTTGAATTTAGGAGCAACCTTTCAGTTACGTTTTCCCTGTAAATGTTGCTTTACATATCAACTAACAGATATATTTTTTACGAACCTGATTAGTTGCAATTTTTCCTTGAAAGTAAAGCAACTACAAGAATTCCAAAGACTTCCATGGAAATTGCTAATCAGGCCAATAATTGATTTCAACTGTGCTCTATAATTTGGTTTAATTTAGAATAATTTCTTAAAATCCAACTTCCCTTGGAAGTGATTGATCTCCTTTCTCTTCAATGTGGACTTTAGTAATAATCACTAGTTTGGTATAAAGTGTTACTTATTTCCTCTCAATTGATGTTCATTCAACTTGTATAAGAATATAAAGAAAGAAAGAAAAGAAGAAAAAAAAGAAAGAAAGGTGAGCAGTGGAGTCCCTCAAGGATCGATGCTGGAGCCGATTCTTTTCAATATGGGGCTCATTTTCACAGCACTTAGATACACAAAGTACCATAGAAACCGATGGTACTTTGTGTGTCTAAGTGCTTTGAAAATGAACTTCTATGTTTGTGAGCAATATTGCCATAGGGCTAGAAGGAAAGGTTTGCCTTTTTGTGGATGATAGCAAGATTGAAAGAGTGAAAGCCCCGGAAAGAGTATAAAACTTGAAAAAGGATCTGCAAAGTTGGAAGAATGGTCTAATGTCTGGGAACTAAAATTCAATGCAACGAAGTGCAGAGTGATGCATTTGGGGAGATGTATGTGCTGATAGGCAATAGGCTGATATGCACAGATGGGGAGAGGGACCTTGGAGGATCTGAAGGCGATGAAGCAGTGTGACAAGGTGGTGGCTGTAGCCAGAAGGATGCTAGGCTGTATAGAAAGAGGTGTAACCAGCAGAAAGAAGGGTCATCAATGAGACCCCCCTACTTGGGGTATTGTGTTCAGTTTTGGAGGCCGTATCTGGCCAAGGATATAAGAAACCTTGAAAAGTTTAAAGGAAAGTGACAAAAATGGTAGGGAGTTTGTGCCAAAAGAAGTACGAGAAGAAGCTAGAAGACCTCAACATGTATGCCCTGGAGGAGAGTAGGGAAAGGGTTAATATGATACAGACATTTAAATATTTGAAAGGTATTAATATAGGACCAAATCTTTTCCAGAGAAGGGAAACTGGTAAAACTAGAGGACATAAATTGAGGTTGAGGGGTGGTATACTTAAGAGTAATGTTACAAAATTCTTTTTAATGAAAAGGGTGGTGGATGCCTGGAATGCTCTCCTGATGGAAGTGGTGGAGAGAAGAACAGTGACGGAATTCAAAAAAGTGTGGGATGAATACAAAGGATCTCTAATTAGAATATGAATGCACACTTTCATGGTCTGAATTTCGCAAAGGAGATGGTTTGGTTAGGCTGGAGTGAGCTTCAATGGCAACTCCAGAATTTAGAACCTAAAGATAGTATTGGATAGACTTCTAAGGTCTATGGCCCAGAAATAACAAAGAAAAAAAGACATTTTAATGTCTTTCTTATGATACGATATTATTTGGTACATTAATGAGGAAAAGGAGTCAAATTTCCTCCAAAAATAATAAACTTTTACTCATAATGACAGGAGTTGCCATTCAACAAATTACAAGAAATTGGAAAAATTATGATAGATTAAGTTATAGTTTTTGGTGGAATTCACTAAGTCATATTTTTAAATTGGAGAGGATATTAGCTATTTAGCAGGGACGCTATAAAAGATTCATTGATGTTTGGGAGCCATTAACAAATTATTGTAAGGATTGTTTATAATTAATAATTTATTTTTTCTCCTTTATTTATTGTAGCATAGGGTAGGGAGAAGGTGGGATTAATTTTAAATTATCTGAAATTATAAGAATATAATGGAGGGAGGGAGGGAGAAATAGTATTATGATTTCAAGATATGTAAGATTAAAAAGTGATATTAAAGTATATATCATGATATTATTATGTACTTGTTGAAAGTTTAAAAATGAATAAAGATTTTTTTTTAAAAAAGAAAAGAAATCGCAATACATGTGATTACAGGGCAGACTGGATAGACCGTTCAAGTCTTTATCTGCTTTCATTTACCTTGTTACTATGTTATGTTACTTTGATTTAGAGGGCAGGTACTAAAAGGGTCATCACAAAGCACATGGAGACAAACTTAAAGATCTCAGTATGTATACATTGCAAGAAAGGTAGATGAGGGGAGATATGATAGAGACAATTACCGCTTTCAATTGAAAATGGGGTATAGGATGAAGATGGAAGCAGATTCAGCAATAATCTAGGAAATATTTATTTAGGGAAAGGATAGTGGATGCATGGAATGGCCTCATAGAGTAGGCAGTAGAAGCCAGGACTGGATCTTAATTCAAGAAAGCATGGGAAAACACAGAGAATCTCTAAGAGAAAAGAAGGGGTTGATGAGCTTAGTTAGTACTTGGTATGGATGGACAGACTTGTTATGCCATATGATCTTTGTTTTCCAGAATTTTCTATCTGGTATAACAGGGAACAGACACTGCCACAGGACAGGGGAAAAAGTCCTGCCTTATATGGGGTTCAAGGAAAGGGAGCATTCATGTCACTTTAAAGGTTTGGGGATAGGAAGGATGAATTACTCAGGTATCGAAGGCAAGCAAGATAGCATTGTATATAAATCACGACTGAGAGGAGTTAGTTCTCATTAAGCCTGTTTCCATTTTTTTTCATAATCTTGATATATCAGTTAAAAGGAAACTTATCAAAGCAGTTTACAAAGCAAATATGTTAATTGAAAAAGAACTACTAGAAAAACAGGAAAGATAAATAGCGCAGGAAGTAACTAAGAGAGCAGCAAGGCAGTCATAGGTACTACAAGGAATCAAGAAAGTGGGGAAGATACTGTTATATAACCACATGACTCAGAGATTAGCCAGCTGAGTGGCTTGAGAGGAGCCAGTAGAGGGAAGTATTAGTTCCCCAGTATAGGGATGAGTTTAGAGGAGAAGCTCCACAGCCTGGGAGAATTGCAGAAAGACACGGGAGAAGTCAGCACTTGGGACCAGGAAAGACTATGGCAGAGAAGCTCTGTGAAGGAAGCCTCTTACCCTAGAACCCCAAAAAAGTGAAAAGATTGAAAGTAAACTTAAAAATTGAATTGATAGGAGGAAGTCAGTAGAACCAAGTGGCTGGCATATCTTTTTGTCTTACAGCCATGGGGGTTGAGAACATAAGAATAATTACTCGTGAGTTTTGAATAAAGAAGATTTTGATACTTTCCAGGTGCAGTTGCTGTGGAAAGATGAGCTCCAACTCTGTTAAGGAAAGGAGCCAGTCTTGTTTATTTTAAGGACATTAAAATAGAACAAAACCACATGTTGTCTTTCCTCTATGTCCTTTGTCAGAGAAAGAGGCCAGAAAGGAGAAAGACTATAATTAAATTTAGATGGCTGCGAGAGAGACTGATTACTAAGGTGAACTAATTTGCATATTACATAGATCTAGCCAGAGAGATTGAAGCTAATTTGCATAACACACTGCCTCTTGGGAAGGTTTCTACCATTATAAGAAGCTGATAAATGAAGTTAATCCACGTATAAATTACACAAGGAGGAAACGGTTGTGACTGTCTTATCAGATACTGTTCCAGGGTGAGAATATATATTGGTAAGAGTGTACGACCTACTTGGAAGAGGGATCTGGCCAGCTCTGAGAGTTGTATGAGACTGATTTCTACCCTCAATAAAAGGTGTGTGTATTGGGGGGGTGTCATTTCTAATTGTTTTTCTAACTATTGTTGGAATCTTTAGACCTGATTCAGGCAGTTTCTTGCTGGAAGCAAAATACATCGAACAAAGGTGAAGACACATGGACATTGGTCCT
The DNA here is from genome assembly GCF_902459505.1 of Geotrypetes seraphini. NCBI lineage: Eukaryota > Metazoa > Chordata > Amphibia > Gymnophiona > Dermophiidae > Geotrypetes > Geotrypetes seraphini. The sequence goes on from NC_047088.1 coordinate 67,650,135, forward strand.
CTTCAAAGCACAATGTCAGGGATACCAGCAATGCCAGTACCTGAGAAGCATCAGTGCCAGGAGGATTGTTCCCTCTCTGTGGAACTAGTATTGATCTCCCTGAAGCTGCAACCCCATCTCTGATTCAGTTCCAATTTCTTAGCAGGCTGCCCCTATATAGAGAAAAGAACTTAATATACCACCTTTCTATGGTTACAATCAAAGTGGTTTACATACAGGTACTTATTTTGTACCTGGAACAATGGAGGGTTAAGTGACTCGCCCAGAGTTACAAGGAAATACAATGGGAATCAAGCCCAGTCCCCCAAATTCTCAGACCACTGCATTAACGACTATGCTACTCCTTCACTCCTGTACCGATTCTGTTTCCAGCCTGACCTTTACTAATACTTGCACTTGAGGAACGGCTCTAGGTCATGTTACAGGAAGAGTTGGGGTGCATCCTAACCCAGTGTGATGCAAGGCATCAGCAGTATTGGTGCTGGTTGCAGTAATCTCCAGCCCATCCTGGAGATCCATGTCCTGTCAGTCAGGCATTCGTAAACATTGGTACCTAGTTAGACATTGGAGCTGGCACCAACTAATGCAGTACCCTTCTCCAGCTTGTCGGGAGAGGAAGTGACCCCAGAGTCCAGGGGAAGACCCATACCTTGATGATCTGGCACAGAGCTGGCCTGAGGCATATGCAGACTCAGCTATCTCATGAGGAATATTTTGCTGAGTCAGAGTTGATTTGCTCCTGGGGTTCTAAAATAGAGCCAGAGGACCTCTCAAAGGAGAGTTCCCTTGGACTACCTTCAGATCCCTCTCTGCCATAAGAAAGGAGGAAGTCATTGCCAAAGGAGCTTTCTTTCCTTAATGTTTTGAGGGAAATGGTAGAGGCTAGTCCTTTTAAGTTGAAGTTGGAGGACAAGCCAAGGGCTGAGTTGTTGGATGTCCTTGATTATGACTTCCCTCATAAGGAAGCTGGGACTACCTATATATAACTCTCTGGGCAGATTCTTCCAAAGAAGGTAGAATCTATGCATAGAGTCCAGAATGCTCCCAGATTCAAGAAACCAAAGCTTTCACACGACTCCATGGTGAGTGAATCTGTTCTCAGGAGAACCAGAAGCTCGAAGACCCATGCCTTGTCTCCCCCAGGCAGGGATGCTCGCACTCTGAAATCTTTTGGAAGGAAAGTGTTTCAGGGTTTGGTGAGAAGAGTGTGGCATAGGGGTTAGAGCTACAGCCTCAGCACTCTGAAGTTGTGGGTTCAAATCCTTGTGTCCCTGGGCAAGTCATTTAATCCTCCACTGCGCTAGGTACATTAGATAGACTGTGAGCCCACCAGGACAGATAGGGAAAATGCTTGAGAACCTAATTTGTAACCATTCTGAGCTCCTTGGAGAGGATGGGCAAAAATTTCACATAAATAAAATTTCCCACATCTAATCTTACCAGCTCTACATCAGTATTTACTTGAAGAACTTCCTAGAGTGTTAGAGTTTGTAAGCATTTTATTGCCAGAGCCAGATCCTGCATTTTCCTACAAAGAGGTATTGTAGAGGGAGGGCAGCCTGAGGTGGGAGGGTAAAAAAATACGTAAGGATACTAGGGGAGGGACATAGAAACTGATGAGGCCCTCATAGTTTATTTATTTTATGTTATTTATCAGAACTTCTATTCTGTTTTTTCCAAACTATGATCAAAGTTAATTACAGAAAATTACATAAAATACAGAGCAAAGTTAAAAATAAAACATACTATAAACTTTTTGAACTTCTATACACTACTCAGACAATCCAAAAACTGGTGCAGTAAGATGGGCCATAATCTTTTCCCAGACTTGCAAATAATCAGATTCCTATAGATAAAATTAATACTGTACTGGGCAAAAATTAGATGCAGGGAAATAAATCAACGTTGACTCATTCACCAAACAGTTTTCAAGCATTCACCCTTTTAAGGCAAGAAGATAGGGGCAATTTAGCAATGGATGCAGACCTAAGCCATGGTTGCAGTGGCGTAGTAAGAGTAGGAGGCGCCCGTACCCCCACTCCTTCTGTGACCCCCCCCTCCCCGCTCCTTCCCACCCCACCCCCATTCCACATTTGCACTCTCCCTCCCCTCCCCCTGTACTTCTTAGTCTTCGCCAACATGAGTAGATTCTGCAAGCATGCTCCTCGCACCAATGTTGGATTTCCCTCTGATGTCACTTCCTGGCCCCATGGCCCTGGATTCAGCGGGAATCAGGCTGACATGAGCAACAGGCAGAAGTTGCTCGTGCTAGCGAAGATAATACGGAGATATGGGGAGGGGGAGGGATGGTGCAAGGGTGGCGTGTTGTGACAGGGCGGGGTAGCGAGGTGCCAGCACCTCCATCGACTTGGCGCCCAGAGCGGTCCGCATCCTCCTTACTACGCCACTGCATGGTTGATTAGCGTTTAAATACATTTCTTTTATTTCTGAGTTGCATAAACAAATCAGTCTCAGAAATTAGAAAATGTGGAACGGAATGAGACTAGTTTGCAAGCTAAGTGGGAAAGGTTTGTCTGGAAGAGTTAATATATCAAGTACCAGCTTTTCCCTGCGTACTCATTCCTGGGTTCCAATTTATTTTTTAAATCATACGATCATTGGTGTTCAGCATGCTAAAGAAATCTAGTTAGCTCTTTTCAGATGTCATTTCTCAGCAGACTGTCACATATGGCAGGCCAGAAGTCGCCCGACACTAGATAAAACTTTTCAGAATGCAGCAGTCAGGGAAAGACAGGGACAAAGAAGCAAAAGGCAAAATAATGAGAAAAAGACAGTTGATAAAGAGATGGAGTCAAAATGTGATAGAGACAGGAAACAGAAAGATTAAAAAGAAAGAAAAATATCATAAAGAGAAAAGATAGAGGCACAGACATAGTGGTGTTTTGTTTCTGCACAAAAACTGCTTCTGTTTTACCTTGGCATTTTCCCATTGACTATTCTGTAAGATTTTCACTGATGTGTCTCGAGTCAGTTTCAAAGCTGAGTTAAAGTTCAAAACACCCATTCAACATGCTTAAAAAGCAGGTCAGAAGAAAGACAGAAGGGGATGTGATAGCAATACTAGGCTGCATGGCTAATGGCGCTCTTCTGAAGTTCCCTAAATTATTCCAGATGCTAGCTCATTGGCTTTTCAGGATTGATTCGCACCATAGGTTTAGGAACTAACATGATATGTGAAGAATTTATAACTGCATATCTACTTGTAAAATAAGGATGTCAATGCCTGTGATCTGCTCTGGCTTTCCGCCAGCTCATCAACAGCAACCACTGAGACAAGCACTTGCTGTAAAATAGTGTCTGCAATATGTCATAATGCCTGTCTCTCCCTAGACAATACCAATTAATCCCTGGAAGTATAAGTACTATTCCAGGCGCAGAGATGCCAAGGATGGACCATCCCAAATAATGAGATTTACTGCTCCAGAGAGTGACATTGAAGGCCAAAGAGTGAAATTTATCAGATGATATGTCAGGATATAAAACTAGAAAAAAAATTTAAGTGTTGTATTGCTTGACAAGAGAAAATAAAGCAGAACAAAATGATATTGGCTTTTTTTTAGTGCCCATGAAAGATACAGACAGAGTGGAAGCGATATGACGTAACATTCAAAGCTGTTGCCTGAGCAAATTCTCAGTGGCTAAAAGGATGCACGTTGGCTTCACAAGTTTCATACATGTGGGTGCAGGGAAAAGGAATAGAGCAAAGTACAAAGGAAGATGTGCTCTGATTTCTGCCTAGTTGGCAGTGGCATAGTGAGGGTACAAGGCACCCGGAGAAGTCGTGCCCCCTCGTGCCCTCTTCTCCACCCCCTGCTCCTTCCATGCCACTCCCTTCCTACCTCCGGACCTCTTTCATAATAATAATAATAATTTATTTTCTTGTATATCGCCCCACCAGTAGTTCTAGGCGGTTCACAACAGAAAAAATTGAGACATTTCAATTAGGATATACAATCTCATACACACTGCTTCTAATACAGCAAATAATACAACATAGTTAAAATACAGTTTTGAAGACATATATCTGTTAATGCCACAGTTAAATACATCATTGATTTAAAAATGTTTAAAAAAAAACCCATAACCTAATAAAAACACCATCATAAACATATACTTCATAAAAATCAACATTCTTGTTTTTCAAATAGATGAGTTTGTAATAATTTCCTAAATATAGGGTAAGAATAAGCTTGGACAATCAATGGGCTTATCCAGGAATTCATCTTCCCCACCTGATATTCTAATGTTCTGTCCAAAAAAGTCCTATAACGACAGGGGTAGGGAAAATAAACATACCTGAGTTCCTGGTATGTTTTGTTGAATTAAACAGTTTCAAGTAAGATACCAGATAAGAGGATAGTAATCCCAAAAGAGCCTTATAACAAATACACCCGAACTTAAAAAACACTCTGGCCCCAAAAGGCAGCTAATGCAGTCTAGCATAAAAAGGACTTACGTAATCATATTTTTTAAGACCAAAGATCAAACGAACTGCAGCATTCTGAACTAATCGGAGTCTTAATAAAATCTTTTTCGGTAATCCTAAAATAGACAATATTATAATAATCCAAAATAGACAATACTGTAGACTAGACCAGCAACCAAAAGGACTCCATATCAAAATACTTCTTAATCTTTGCCATCGCGAGCAGCGTTGGTTTTCCTTCTGATGTAACTTCCTGGCCCCACAACCCGGAAGTGATTTCAGAAGGTGCCATACCAGCACGAGCAGCAGGCTACAGTAGTTGCTTGCGCTGGTGAATATTTAAAGAGGTGCCGTGGGCAGGGAAGGGAGGGCGTGAGCATGGCATGGGAGGGCAGAGAAGTGCTGTCACCCCCACCAAGATGGCGTCCGGGGTGGTCCACCCCCATGCCCCCTCTTCTACACCACTGCTAGTGGGAGAGCCACTTGGCTTTTCTTCTCTTCGGCTTGTCTCTCATGAAAGTAATGATCATGATTAGTGTACTAGCAGTGAGGCTCCAATGAGTGAAAGTAGGGTCTCAAAGATTCTGCAAATGAGACAGCCTTCTAATGAGTAAGACAGCATCTCTGTAAGTATATACAGCCAACTACAAGCTGATATCATCTTCATAGATCAACCCAAAAGCACATCTTCCCACTTTATACTGTCAGTGTGTAACATAGCCACCACAGACCCACTCAGCTTTCTTGCATAGATATACATGGCAAGAGGTAAGTAGGCAATGGTAAACACATTTATTCCATTTGGGCTTCTCTGCAGCTAAATGTCTTTAATCCTCTTATTCCTTTATTTTGAAATGTTTACCGATTCTCCTTTGCAAGAGGTATCCAACAACTTAAACTCTCCCTTCTAAAAAAAGGGATTAAAGGAGTCAAGATCTTCAGTCAATCTTTGGTCTTTAAACTCTCTCAACTCTGGAATGATCTCCCTTTTTTTTTTTTTTTTTAAGGAGTTCCAGTTCATTTCAATTTTTCCGTAAATCTTTAAAAACTACTCTATTTGCCAAACAGTTTGAAAATTAATTATTTTGAAATTTTGCTATTATTTTCTATTTATCATTTGTAAATCATTCCCTGTTTATTTAATTGCTGTAAACCGAGTCGAGCCTTCTCAGAATGATGACTCGGTATACAAAGTTAAGCTTTAGTTTAGTTTATATAACGTAACGAGGCAAATCAAGTCACATCAGGGTTTGTTTGAAGGGCGCTCAGGAAACTAAACCTATGTTCACAACTCACAACCAAAATCGTGTGATTATAATATGTGTGAAGGGTGCTCTCAGTGTGAACCATCAGCGATAGGAGTCCAGCTCCGACACTTCACTTCTGGGTCAAGGCGGTAAGCCTCCACCCCCACACCATCATCGAGCACCCTAAGTGTGCTGCAAATTAAGTAATTCAATAAATCAATCAAATAATAAACCAGTGAATAAATCAAATATAATTCAAACAAAAATACCTGAGCGACCCCCAAACAAAACCCTGCCAGCCAGACCCCCCAAAAAACATTCAGCAAAATCAAAATCAAAAATCACCATGCGAAAATTGAAAAAGGAATACTTATCTGAAAAACTTCTCACACATTAACAAGCAAAAACTGCGCCAGGAGAAAAGGTTTAACCACGCTGGTTTCGGGGAGAAGCCCTTTTTCAGGAACCTGACCCCCGACGAAAGCAAAAATGAAGAGGTCGGCTGGAGGGCGGGGTCCCTCCAGCCGACCTCCAGCCGACCTCTTCGTTTTTGCTTTTGTCGGGGGTCAGGTTCCTGAAAAAGGGCTTCTCCCCTAAACCAGCGTGGTTGAACCTTTTCTCCTGGCGCGGTTTTTGCTTGTTAATGTGTGAGAAGTTTTTCAGATAAGTATTCCTTTTTCAATTTTCGTATGGTGATTTTTGATTTTGATTTTGCTGAATGTTTTTTGGGGGGTCTGGCTGGCAGGGTTTTGTTTGGGGGTGGCTCAGGTATTTTTGTTTGAATTATATTTGATTTATTCACTGGTTTATTATTTGATTGATTTATTGAATTACTTAATTTGCAGCACACTTAGGGTGCTCGATGATGGTGTGGGGGTGGAGGCTTACCGCCTTGACCCAGAAGTGAAGTGTCGGAGCTGGACTCCTATCGCTGATGGTTCACACTGAGAGCACCCTTCACACATATTATAATCACACGATTTTGGTTGTGAGTTGTGAACATAGGTTTAGTTTCCTGAGCGCCCTTCAAACAAACCCTGATGTGACTTGATTTGCCTCGTTACGTTATTTCTACTGTAGGATCTTTGGCAAAAAGCGAGTGTATTTGTTGTGTTTAGTTTAGTTTATTGCATCTCATTGGAAGAAGTCTCATGCCCCGACTTTGGAGGAATGGAACAGTCGGCTGCAACATATTATTCATTTAGAGTGTGTGGCTGATAAGAGAAATGGGCATTATGATCCCCATTACAAGATGGCAAGCTGGAGAAGGGGAACTACTGCATACTACCCATTTGAGTCAGACTTTCATTTTGTAAGCATACATGCCTGCAAAGGAAGAGTATACCAAAAGTAATCCTTGCCTGGGGCATTATTTTGTTCAGCAGCTGCCTTGCAGATATTCCCAATTAGAGAGTAGCCCTCCATTAATCCAGGCCCCTTTTGGTTGATTCTTCCATGTAGCCTCCTCCTGCCAGAGGAATCCTGCTCCATGCACTTTCTTAATTACCCTATCTTGTATTTCTTAATTTGTGTTACATTTCCCTAAGTTGAGTTTCTCCTCCCTAATCAGTTTTAGGCTCAGCCTTCTTAGAACTATGACTCTTGTTTCCTGTTCTTCTTGAGTCTGCAGTTCTCAAAGATTTCCTGTTTCCTTTTCTCTGTGGAAAGTCAGTGTTTCTCAACTTCTTCAAGCCAAATACCCCCTAAGTCTAACAAATATCAACCGAGTACCCTACCCAAGCTCTGCCCCAGACCTGCCTAAGCTCCGCCCCAGACTTGCCTAAGCTCCGTCCCAGACCCCACTCCCATAATAATAGTATTAATTATATGAAAAATGGATTGAAGAAATTGCATTAAACACACAATATAATCTCATTAATACATAATAGTAACCACAAAATTAAAAAAACACAAAGCACATGGTACGCAGAGAAAATCTTAGTTATCATTTATATTCGGGGTTTTCAAAGAAGTCAAGGCAGATGACTTTAAAATATGCAATGTCAGCTCAGTAAGAACTATAGAAAAACAGACAAATATAATGCAAAATATAGACAGCCGATATAAATTCTCAAAACGAACACATTTCAATCCCTATATTGAAAATAAAATCATTTTTCCTACCTTTGTAGTCTGATTTCATGAGTCTCTGGTTGCACGTCCTTCTGACAGTGCAGCCAATGTTTCTTTCTTTCTACCTCCTGCATGCTTCATCTCCTCCGGACCTCATTCCCTTCCCCAACCAACATCTCTCTCAGTCCCTCCATGAGTCCAACTTTTTCTTCCTTTCTTCCACCCCTATTGGCAACATGTCTGCCTCTCTCTCTCTCTCTCACTGTCCATCTGTCTTGAGAGATCACCCCTCTACTGCCACATCCAACATTTCTCACTGTGTCATCCCCTGGAGTATGTGCAGCATTTTCCATCACTGCCTACCAGCCCCATGCCCATTTCTCCTTCTATCACCCCTCTCCAGCACATGCCACATCTCTCCCTCCATCACTATGTCCAATATTCCTCCACCTTGCATTTCCTTCAATCTATCCCTCTGTTCCCTCTCCACCATCATATTCAACATTTCTCCCTTTTATCCTTCTCTCCCCATGCATCTCTACCTCTCTCCTTTCTCTCTATGCCCAAGTTTCCTCTTTCTTCCTTTCCCCATGTGCACCATGTCTTTCCCTCTCACTCCACACCTATATCTAACAATTCTACTTTCCTGTTCCCTCACCCACTGGCAGCATTTCTCTTTCCCTCCTTCCCCCCACTCCCATGAAGCATCTGTCCTTCCCCACCCCCACCTCCGTGCAGCATCTGTCCATCCCTGTGAAGCATCTTTCCTTCCCTTATTCCCAACTTCATCCCCCACTCCTCTCAGCTGGATCCGACCTCTCCCCAGTTCTTGATTCCCCCACCTACAAGCTCCCCGCCGCAGTATTTTAAAATCTTCGGGCAGCCGGAGGCACAACAAAGCTAGCCGTCTGCCTTCCTCAGAAGTATTCTTACTGCAGCGTTCTGCGTAGACAGAACACTGCAGAAAGAACACTCCCAGGGCAGGCAGATGGTGGGAGGCTGACTTTGTTGTGTCTCTGGCTGCCCAAAGATTTTAAAATATAGTGATGGGGAGTTGGTAGGTGGGGGAAATCGGGAACAAAGCCTGCCTCCCACCATATGCAAGTGCCCCAGAAGTGTTCTTTTTGCAGCGTTCTGCGCAGGCTGTAGAAAGAACACTTCTGGGGCAGGCAGGCAGGCAGATGGCGGGAGGCTGGTTTTGTTGCACCGCTGGCTGCCCAAAGTTTTTAAAATACAGCGGCGGGGAGCTGGTAGGTGGGGGCATCAGGAACTGGGGAGAGGTCAGATCCAGCTGGGGTTGGCTTGGCTTTGACGAAGGGGGGGGCGGGCAGGAAGAAGGGATCTCTGGCGGTGGAGGCAAAAGCAGGCGAGCAGGCAGGCGATATCCGTGGCGGCATACGCGTTTTGAGAAACACTGATCTACAGTATGTGACCGAGATTGATGTGTTCTCCAAAAACACTGGCTATCCTGTGATCACATGACTGAGTAATGAGTGTGATAAGCTGAGCTTAGGCACAGGACAGGAAACACATCATGACTAGGTCCAACAAGATGGATGTAGAACTTCACACAGAATCTATTCTTTGCTGCTTACAAAGATACAGTGAATGGTCCGATGTGTTCTTTCTGTTTCTGGATTCCGATAGTAAAGAAGCACACTGTCAACTGCACCAAGGTGAAGGATAATGCCCTGCACCAGGATGAATGGTGACATGAACAGATGTTTAATTTAGATTAAGAATGCAAGGAAAGAGCATTTCTCACCAGGCAGGATTGATAATCTGTACACTGCCCATGCAGAGTCACTTCTGGCCTTGTGAAGCTAATTCTGTATCTCAGCTTAAGTGAAAGCCTGGCAGAGGGAGGAAAAGAACTGGACAGGGTTTTTTTTGTAGCAATTGCTCAGCCTTGTGAAATACCATATTTACTGGTTATACTTTATTGTATTGGCACTTAGCACAAGACTGGATGTAAGTATGCTTTCACGCTGCCATATCTAGCACAACAAACATTAAGGGCCAGTTTCTTTAAGCTCCAACAACACAATTAAAAAATACCGTGGTGGAATGATTTTTGTTTTACTGACAATGCTCAGCAAAATAGCATGCAAATTATATGGATGCTATGTGTGCAGAAAATCTCCAGTAAAGGGGAGGGAGGGGAGGTAGAGGAACTGTGTCCGGGGGGGGGGGGCACTAGATCACCAGGCTTTTATGGGGCTCCATTTAGGAGGAATCTGGGCCATTCATGGTGGCGATCTGAGCTGCTTTATTTTCCTGTCAGTGCCTGAGCCAATCAGCGCTCAGGCATCTTGTTTGACTGTGAACCACAAAAGTAAAAAAAAAAGAAGTTCTATAATAACTTTATCGTGATGAAAGAATTGAGTACTCTTGCAAAAGCCTCCATTTGTGAGCTGCTCTTAAATTATTCATTTACCTATTCATTTATTTAAAAATGTTTATATACTGCTGATCATAAAATTTTCAGTGGTGTCCAATAAAACATAAATATTTAAAACAAAGAGCATTTCCTTAAGCATTTAACATGCAAAAAGAAAACAGAACTGTGACTAGAAGTAAGGGCTCCTTTTACTAAGGTGCGCTAGCGTTTTTAGCGCACGCAGGATTTTAGCACGTGTTAAACCCACGCTACGCAGCTAGAACTAATGACAACTGAATGCTGGTGTTAAGGTCTAGCGCGTGCGGCAGTTCAGGGCACGCTATTCCGCATGTTAAAGCCCTAACGCAGCTTAGTAAAAGGAGCCCTAAGTCTGAAGTGTGATGAACAGTAAACAAGAAGTATTGTAACGTTGACTTATCTTGTTACTTTATTGTATTTTATTTGTGCATGATGTTTCTGTATGTGATTTTCTTGTTGTAACTTGTTTTGATGTTATCACAAAAAGTGAGTACCGGTAATCATGTAGCTAGAAATGTAGGGGTGTTTCCTTATTTGCACCTGAAGGTTAGGCCTCTCTGACATCATCAAGCCTAAACCATTGTTTGCAAGAAATCATTCCAGCCTAAACCTAGCAAGAAGAGAAAGAAGAATACATCTTTGCTGTTTCTGCCTGATGCATTCTGGGTATGTACCAGAACTGTATTCTAGTCAAGGACATCCAGCTATGCCTACATGCTCAGCCTGTATGAATCTTAGGGGAGTTATGGCTCATGTGCTAGTCTTATCTAACAAAGGCGCCTCTGTCTCACTGCCTGTTCGAGACTCTATACAGAAAGGCTATTCATCTAAGTTATGTTTCTGGATTGGTCCGAAGAGGTCATCTGATGAGATCCAAGTGAAATGTGCTAATTATTCATTTAGTCTGTGTTAGGATGTAAGGGAGCTCGCATCTTATCATAGGTGACTCGCACTTCTTCTATAATAATTAAGACCTGAAAAGTTACCTCTTGTGACTCTCTGCCTGAGAGAGAGAACCGGACTTTTAAACAGATTTGGATTCCATCACATAAAGGAAACCTTTGCTGCCAACCTAATTTACAGCTGGACCAGTGGCTGACGAACTCTTGTTCCTGTAGCAAGGGAATTCATATCTTTCATGCTGAGAAGAATAATTCCGTCTCCCGGGCTAAGGCCTAATTGGATGGTAAGAATAAGGAACTTATCTATCTTATCAGCTGGGCTTAGATAAAAGTATTCCATTTGTTGTATAGGATAAGGATTTGTAAAGCTACTCTTGGTGATAAACTGTAATAGATTGCTGCTAATCAGGAATTATTATTATAAGGAATTATTTAGAGTGTAAGAATTAGTTTTCCAGTATTGGTCACCGTACCTTAAGAAGGATATGGCATTGCTCGAGAGAGTTCAGAGGAGAGCAACACGACTGATTAAGGGGATGGAAAGTCTTTCATACGCTGAGAGATTGGAAAAACTGGGACTCTTTTCCCTAGAAAAGAGAAGATTAAGAGGGGATATGATAGAGACTTACAAGATCATGAAGGGCATAGAGAGAGTAGAGAGGGACAGATTCTTCAAACTTTCAGAAAATAAAAAAACAAGAGGGCATTCGGAAAAGTTGAAAGGAGGCAAATTCAAAACTAATGCTAGGAAGTTCTTCTTTACACAACGTGTGGTGGACACCTGGAATACAATTCCAGAGGAAGTTATAGGGCAGAGTACAGTACTGGGGTTTAAGAAAGGTTTGGACAAATTCCTGCTGGAAAAGGGGATAGAGGGGTATAGATAGAAATTTACTGCACAGGTCCTGGACCTGTTGGGCCGCCGCGTGAGCGGACTGCTGGGCGCGATGGACCTCGGGTCTGACCCAGCGGAGGCATTTCTTATGTTCTTATGTTCTTATTTATCTAACAAGTGTGGTGTGATAATTATGTACTGAGTTTCATACATGTATTCGGATATTTTGTGAACAATAATTAGTTATTGCTGCTGGCTTATGAATTATATTTTTCTATTTTTATAATAAAGTATTTCTCATAGCCTGGGTCTCTATTCTTAGTATAAACTGGCAAAATAATGAACCTTGGGTAAGGAGATTATGGATTTCCCTAGCATCTGACTAAAACAGGCACGTATTTGTTTATGTAACTGATTAGTCATCCATAAATCTTTCTACAGAAATAAATATATAAATTAAAAAATCTGCCTACAATGGTCCCTGGAAGGATTTCAAAAATTACACTTCTCCTTCCGTATTCGCTGTGATAGGGGATTAACAGACCCGCGAATACAGAAAAACTGCAAATAACTTTTTCATATGTTATTTGCTGTTTTCTGTTAAAAACCACCATGAATATGGTGAAACCGCAAATAACAAGGTGGGAGAACTGGCCTGTTCCTGAAGGAGAGGCAAAACACGGTGAAGAAAGTGCTGGGAATCAGCATTTTTCTCTGTAAACGCTTGGAATCAGCAATTTCTCTATGCCAGCTGATGTAATTTGGGGGGAGGAGCCAGCAAGCTATAAACCGTGAATAATCGAAACCGCAATTACTGAAATGTCGAATGCTGATTGTGCCCAGTATCCTCTTTCCACAGTGACCAATGCAGGTCCAAGTGGCCAAAAACCAAATAGTAGCAACATTCCATGCTACCAATCCCAGGGCAAGCATTTGTTTTCCCTATGTCTGTTGCAATAGCAGACTATTGACTTTTCCTCCATGAACTTGTCCAAACCTTTTTTAAAACCAGCTACATTAACCGCTGTTATTACAACTTCTGGCACATGTGTTCCAGAGCATAACTAGTCTCTGAGTGAAAAAAATATATATTTCTGTCTATTGGTTTTAAAAGTATTTCCCTGTAACTTCGAGTGTCCCCTAGTCTTTGTAAATCTTGATGTAGTGAAAAATCGATCCACTTGTACCCATTCCACACCATTCAGGATTTTGTAAACTTCAATCATATCTCCCCTAAGCTGTTTCTTGTCCAAGCTGAAGAACCCTAACTTCTATAGCCTTTCCTCATATGAGAGGAGTTCCATTTCTTATATCATCTTAGTCACTCTTCTTGGGCCCGGAATACATATTATTTGATGTCCTGCTTGATGGATGCAGGTTCTATAGTGCCATATTCAATGTGGTATCTTTATTTGATATTACAGTGGCTATACTGTTAGTAATTATGCTTTGCATTGTGCAGTGTGGTCTGTATGAGAAGCATAATTTTATAACAAGGTACTGAAGCAAGAAAAGCATATAATGTAATGTAATGTAATTTATTTCTTATATACCGCTACATCCGTTAGGTTCTAAGCGGTTTACAGAAAATATACATTAAGATTAGAAATAAGAAAGGTACTTGAAAAATTCCCTTACTGTCCCGAAGGCTCACAATCTAACTAAAGTACCTGGAGGGTAATAGAGAAGTGAAAAGTAGAGTTAGAGGAAAAATAAAAATAAAATAAACATTTTAACAAGACAGCATTGATCTAAATACTTTGGAAGGTAGAAGAGAGGAGAGAAAGGAATAGAAGCAGAAGGGGGAGCCGTTGAACATATGTTGCACTTGTTTTATAAAGACAATGTCCCCTAAATTCTATATATGCCAATCTTGAAATGCACATACAAATTAATTGAATAACAGGCTCAAAACCTTCAAAAATTGGGTGCTAATAAGCAATTATTGAAGTTAATTGGCACCCATTAGAATTTGCTCTTGCATCTAGCTGTGCACTATTCTGTAGGGCGCTGAACCAAATAGCTGTAGTGAAGATCTCAAAATGTGGCATGATCATGGGAGGGGCATGAGCATTCCAAAAGGTTACAGAGCATAAAGAGAGGAATTCATCAAAGAGCGCTAACTGATTTAGTGTACGCTAAATGATGCTCGTCCTATTCCTATAGGCATCTTAGCGTTTAACAGGTGCTAATTGGTTAGTGTTCCTTGACAAATTCCCCCCTAAGTCAGCACACCCAGTTAAGGTGCCAGCATTTACCCCAGGTTTCAGCAGATGTAAGTCTGGTACTTAAACGTTGGGTGCAGGATGTCCAAAGATTAGGTTTAATTTTAATTAGTGTCTGGAGATTTGTGAAATCCTAGAAATGCCTCTTTCTTTGTGAACCACATTGAACCCATAATGGGGCTCATAATGTAGCTTATAATGAAAAAGTAAAGACCTCCAAAATCTGTCATAAGTCAGCACTTGGACATCCTAATCACTGGGACATCCAAGTGCCAATTTTCGAAACCTTCTTTCTGGAAATCTTGCAAGGCACACTATCCACTGTGCATCCAAAGATCCGAGAGGGGAGGGGAGGGGAGGTTGGGAGGCGTGTTATTAGCAGATTGTGGGTGTGCTTAGACTTGGACGCCCTGCACCTATAACTGAACGTTTCCCAAGACGTTCTGGATGGAACTAAGACATTCTGAGCTAGACCTGTTTTCACAGCATCTTAAGTATCAAGAAAGTACCCAAACTGACCAGATGACCACTGGAGGAATTAAGATATGACCCCCCCCCCATGCTTCCAAGGTGGTCACTTACCCCCTCCCACCCCCCAAAAAATATGAATGAAGCAGTACATACCTATCTGTACAATTGTAGCATCTGGTATGGCAAAAGTTTGTGGAGCATCACACAGGTGTCTTAAGTAGCCTGGTAGATGGGCTAATGAGTCATAGAGAGGAGAATCCAGGCCCAGTACATTTACGGTAGAAAGTGTGAGCACATTAAAACCCAACTATACAAATCCTTCTATATTGTACTATATTAGTTAGATTGTGAGCCTTCGGGACAGTAAGGGAATTTTTTAAGTACCTTCTTACTTCTCATTTATAATCTTAATGTATATTTTCTTCAAACCGCTTAGAACCTAAAGGATATAGCGGTATATAAGAAATAAATTACATTACATTACATTACATATATATAGATGCCACATGCAGCCATAAGGGCTATTATGGTGGTAGACAGGTAGGTATAGTAGGTTTTGGAGGGGCTCACCATAAATTATAAGGGGGTTGTGGTGAAATGTACATATGACACCCTTTATGTGAAATTCACAGCAATGCCCTCTAAGTTGCCCCACTGATCTATTGTCATTTCTATATGGCCAGTCTATTACATACATTACATATCCAAATGCTCTAGAATTGGACATTTTCAACTTGGACGTTTTAGTGGTCAAAAATGGAGAATCAAGTTAGGCGTCCTAAGATTTGACGTCCTGGTGGTCAAGTTATCCAAGTAGACAATTCTCCCCACCCAAATTTTTTTTTGAACATCCAACGGTTTCAAAAATGGACACTGTCAAAGGCTTTGCTAAAATCTAAATACACCACATCTAGTATTCTCCCTCTATCCAATTCTCTGATCATCCAGTCAAAGAAATTGATCAGATTTGTTTTACAAGACCTGCCTCTAGTGAATCCATGTTGCCTCTTATCCAGTGTTTTTCAACTCAGTCCAGGAGTTGCCAGTCAGGTTTTCAAAATATCCACAATGAATATGCATAAACTTGACTTGCTTACACTGCCTCCATTATATGCAAATTTCTTTCATGCATATTCATACCAGTGCAGTCATAGAACTTTTATTCTCTCTCCCCATTACTCCATTCATAATTCGCCCCCCCTCAAACTGCTATAATGTACCATATTCATTCAGCAATTCCTTATATTGTAAGTCACCTTGAACCTGTTTAGGTATAGCGTGACACTGAAATACTAGATTAGATTAGATTCATTGCGAATATCCTGAAACTCTGACTAGCAAGGGGATACTCCTTCTATGAGTGTCGGAACTGTTACTGTTACTACATTTTTCAAGGAGCTGATTAGATACCATGTGAGCAGAATATGTCTGTAAGATGGATGCACAGATGTGGGGTTTTAACTTTGACCCCTGAACTCGCTCACAGAATTCTTCAGTTTATTATTATCAAAAGCAGGGCTCTAAATTATGTGACAGCTTTTTATTTTGTTTTGTGTTTATTTGCTAGGCTTTACCAGCTGGCACTGTTCCTGTTAATCCTGCTGGAAGACTGCTCTTTTCTGTCACCAGTTAGCGTACTGCCACTTATTAAAAAATATATTACATGCACAGTATGAAAAGTATGCTAATATATGAAATATAATAACTAATGTATATAGGAAGTCACTGTACTAATCCTATAGGATTACATCAAAGAAAGTTAATCACTTAAAAGTTAAAAATAATACAAAATATATATAAAAAGGGGAGCAATTTAAAAAAAAAATTATGCACACAAAGTAGAGGGTTAGGTACTTATTGTAGAAATCTTGCTAGTAACATGATCTTCAAAACTTAACAAGCTATTTAAAGTGACTGGTAGTACTTTGGAGGTTTTCTCAATGATGAAGCTGGTTCTACTTGTCAGAGTAATAGTAGGTGGGATTTAGGGCCTCTTCTATCAAACTGCGCTAGCAGTTTATAGTGCGATGAGCCACGCACTTTAGTTAGTGTTCTGGACACAATTGTAGTTGTGCTTGCTTGTTTCAGACTTGCAAGGATTCATCTGCATATGAGAAGAGCCATTTCTCTGGTCTACGGTTTATTACGGTAAAGTTCAACGTGATCATGAAGATTTTATACAATGATGGAGACCAGTAGTCAGAGAAAGCTCCATCTTTTAACATACTGTAGCATCTTTTTGTCAGGAAGCCTTGGAACCTTGTTAATACCATTCCTGAGATTCTTATTTCAACTACGGTATACCGTAATCTTGTTATAACGGACTCGCTTATAATGGAATCTTGTCTATAGCGGACAAAGTCCGCTGCTCCCGGCCTTTATAAACATGCAGAAAATCATCGCATATAGCGGACTCACAAATAACAGATTTTCGGATACAACGGACAACCAATTTGGTCCCCAGAGCCACTTTTAGCCGTAGTTTTATTCAGCTATAACGGACACGCAGGCTCCACCTACAAGGTGTGTGGCATGCTGGTGATATAGTATCATAATGCAGCCCAGAAGAAAATGACAGATTATTTTTCTTTCCAGTTCAGTACGACATAATGCTGGCCAGTCGGGTTTTCAGGGTATCCACAATGAATATGAATGACAGAGATTTTGAAACCCCAGCTGGCCAGGTGGTCCCCGAGGACTGGGTTGAATACCACTGCTTTAGGACATCTTTTCGTGTTCTGGTTTTGCAATCATTTCGTGCCATACCAATGTTTTGCTGAGTTTTGTTATTGATGTGGCTGATACGCTTGTGCATTGATTGTATGTTGTTCATTGATTGTATGTTGTTCATTGATTGTATGTTGTTTCAAGTTGACCTAAATAAAGTTTTTAAAAAATGCAACTCTGGATATAATGGACTCTAGATCTAACGGACCGTTTTTCCAGGTCCCTTGAAGTCCATTATAACGAGATTATACTATAGTCTATTTAGCAGCAGAGTGTTGTTCACCGTGTCAAATGCTTCTGAAACAGGGCTGTTCCTGCCATTGTGTACAGGTCATCCTCCCCCTCCCCCTTTGTCTATACCTAACTGCAACTTAATACAGATTATCCTTTATGCCTAGGGCTACCAGATGCCCAGATTTACCCGGACATGTCCTCTTTTTAGTGTCCGGATGGCTTTTCAAAACCCGGCATTTTGTCCAGGTTTTGAAAAGCCTCCGGCTCGGGACCATGTTTGGGAGGGCATCTGCGCATCCTTGGATGCAATACAGTGACATCATGTACATGCGCACATGCATGTGACATCATCGTGTCATACCTGCGTGTGCGTAGATGCCCTCCTGAGGCGGATCTGAGCACAAGAACAGGTTGGGGGGGGCAGGGCTGGGAGACGATGCTGTGGTGGAACAGGGTGTGACTTGGGCGGGGCTAGGCAGGCCTTGGGGGGCAGGGCCATGGGGCCAGATTTTACAATAGTAAAATCTGGTAACCCTACTTATGCCTCTTTTTAAAAATTATATTAAGTGGAAAGTCATTTATATTTTGCTCTGAATGGACTCACTATGTATTTTTATTCTATCCTCTTACCATACAGGGATCCTCTGTTTTTATCCCATAACATTTTGAATTGTATCAGAGTTTTGGTCTCCACCACCTCCAATGGAAGAATATTCCAGGCATCCACCAGTCTTTCTGTGAAAAAGTATTTCCTGATGTTGCTTTTAAGTTTCCCTCATTGCAGCTTCATTTCATGTCCACTAGTTCTGTAGTCTTCCCATTTTTCTCCAGGGAACACATATTTAAGTCTTGAAGTACTTTTTCATATGTCTTCTGAACTGCTTCCAGTCTTTTTTACATCGTTGGCATGATATGACCTCCAAAACTGAACACAGGGGCATTATTACTTCCCTCTTTCTGCTGGTTATGCTCTACTCTGTGTAACCAAGTCTTCTTTTGGCTCTATCACATGGTTTTTGCCACCTTGAGATCCTCAGATGCTATCACCCTGAGGCCCCTTTCCTGATCCGTGCTGTGACAGGGAAGCTCCTGTCACGGTGAAAACTACTACTGAAACTCCCCAGAATGCAGCACAAGGCTGGATAAAACCAGACATGGAGTCAGGACAGCTGGCTCAGGCAAAAGTAGGCAAGCCCAGGCAGGTTCCAGCACAGCTGAAGAGCCAATTAAGAAAGGCTCTGCAGACCACTGATTTCCCCTATCACTCCTTTCCTGAAGGCAGGGAGCAACCTGAGGCTAATTTAGAAGGGGGTGGAGTCAGACCCCGGGGTTGGCCTTATAGGAAAGATCAATTTACTGGAGAAAGGAGAAGGGAGGAACCTAGAGAAGGAACGAGAGTGAAGAGAGAGGAGAAACAGAAGGAGTGGTTGAGAAGCCAAACTACTCACGTGGGTTCCAGGTCACAGAGGGTGCCTCAAGTCCAGCAGGAACGGAGGGCAAGAAGCCCACACCTAGGGAAAGGTGTTACTGCCCTGGAGAGGTATTGTGACTGGCAACTCAAGCCCCAAAGAGCAGGGCTGGGAAAGCCTCCCCAGAGAAAAGCTGCAGATAGTTTTGCAGACGTACAGAGAGGGGGAGGGGAAGCACAAACAGAAAGAAGTGAAGAAACTTCAAGCCAGAGTTCCCGGGAGTGTGAATGGGAAATGGACAGCATACTAAGTAATGAGATAAGTGAAGAGGGCATGGACCTTGGAGAATATGATGTTTGCATGTCCTAAGTTAAACTCCTGAAGAACGGTCTCCTATTGTTTGTATACCCGACAGCATGAGCAGTGCGGGCAGAGTTAACAAGGTGCTAATCAAGTGTTAAACAAATGCAGAGAGCTGAGAAGGAAAGGCTGGACGCAAGCCGTGCTCAGCTAGCTAGGCTCATAAAAGGTGAAGTCCAGAGTGAGAGCAATCAAACCCGGCTGGGGCTAAGAGCCAAGGAAAGCATTAACTGACTTATACGTTTGCTGGGATTTTACTGGTGATAAGGAAGTACCATCTTGCTCCTTAATAGAACCTGGACTGTAAGAGTATAATGGGGGGGGAGAGGCCCTCTAAGCACTGTAACCAACTGAAGTGAATGTTTTATGTTTTTCTTCTGCTGTTTTATTTTCTTTGAACTTTGGGTTAGTAATAAACCTGATACTTTATTCTAAAGAATCCGGTATCCGGGTCTTCCTTCCACTGCCCTATAAAAGGCGTATCAAAAATCTTACTTGTGGTCCGGGCCGCAGTTTCCTACTTACTCAGGGACGGGCCCGGTCACAGTGCGCATCAGTCTCTCCTCTCCTTTCATATACAGTTCCTTTGTAGTTCTGTACCCCAAATGCTCTATACTTCTTCACATTAAATCTTAGCTGCCAAGCATTAGCCCAAGTCTTGATTTTTGTAGGTCACTTCTTGTGTTTCCACTCACTTCAAGGTGTTTACGCTTGCTACTCTTCATGTCATCCACAAAAAAGGCATACTTTTTCTGCTAACCTTTCAGCAATATTGCTCATAAATATATTAATAAAAACAAAAGACTGTGAATGATGATGTTCTAAAAAGTTTATTTATTTATTTCTTCTTCCAAAAAAACACAAATAAATACAAATATAATAGTCCACATGTGTAGTCCTACCAGACCCTACATGGTCTGTGTTTCGGCGAACACGCCTTCCTCAGGGGTCCAATTGGGTGCTATGGTCACAAAAAAAACAATTGTAGACTAAAAACAATGTAAGTGTCTTTAAAAGACTCTCCAAAAGACAGTAAGTACGAGCAGAGGGGCGCCCAAAAAAAAGGTTTGGTGAAGGTGTGTCTTTGTGTCCCTGACTTCCTGTTTGTCGCACCGTGAGCATCTCTGAGTGTATCAGGAGGGAGTGGTGCAGTGGTTAGAGCAAAAGCCTCAGTACCCTGAGGTCATGGGTTTCAATGAGCCCACCAGCACAGATAGGAAAAATGCTTGAGTACTCTGATTGTAAACCGCTTAGATAACCTTGATAGGCGATACATAAATACCTTAAAAAAAAAAAAAAAAAGTTTGTGGGCTGCCATATGAATCACATATGAGTACTAGTGGAGAATAATAATGACTGACCTCAATAGTTGGGCTGTGTTAGCCATGCAGCAGCAGACACAGATGGCACAGAGAAAGGGTAGAAGAAGGCAGCCTTATTGGAGGATATTTAGACCCAAATCCTAGTTCCTGGACCTCACAGATGAGCAGCTTTGCTTTGATAAGGCTGCCATTCCACCATTTCTGCCAAACAACTTGATTCTATCCTCCACTCACCATAGAGAGGGGACAACACATGGCTGTCTGCTTAACTCTTTCAGGACCAAGGGACATATTTGTCCCATAACTTTAAAATCCTATAAATTTTGATTGGGATAGTCTACAGTTCTAAATTTGATATGTACGGATTCCATATGATACTGCCTTTATGTAAACAAACTGATTCCGACATTCATTCATTAGCGTCGTTGCTAGATTGACGAGAAGATTCACTTGCCACACTGTCCATAAGCCAGAAGTGTGATTTTTTAAAATAAAAATAATGATATTTCACAAAAAAATCAATTTTTTGGCATCTGCAAACCCTTTTTACCATAAAAATGTCGTCAAAACCACAAAAATTGGCCTACGATCCTTATGGTCCTGAAAGGGTTAAAGGTCACCCCCCCCTCTCCCCCGGAAGCACTGTATAACCACAGAAAAGATGTATAATTATTTTATTTATTTATTTAATTCAGATTCACTATACTGTTGTTAACTGCCACGACAGAGCAAAGCAGTGTACAATCTATCTGTTAGATACAAGAAAGGAACTACAATTTGATTACAGGCTTCCCTAGCTAGCAGATGCTGTTTCTGCAGAATGTAATTATTCGAGTGGTAAAAAAAAAATTATCTAGGTGTTGTGATTTTGTAATTTTGTCTAGATCAGGAATTCTCAACCCAGTCCTTAGGTCACACTCAGCCGGTCAAGTTTTCAGGACATCCACCGTAAATATCCATGAGACAGATTTGCATGCACTGCCTCCATTGCATGTCCCAAGGATTAGGGTTGAGAATCACTAGTCTAGATGTATGGTTTTGGTTTTTTTAGGGGCTCATTTACTAAATTGTGGTAAATACTAACATGTGCTTAACACAGGTTAAAAACCACAACTGTGGGTTATGCTCAGGCATCCCATAGTAGTTTCAGGAGTGACGTGTGCCTCCTGCATGCTAAAAATATATATTTTTTTAGCTCTGGGGTGTGTGTGGGGAGACTAACCTGGTTTGGCTGGCTAGCCTGGCTTGCCCAAAGAGGTCAGCACATATACAGCCAAGATGCATTTGCATATAAAGAGAATTTTTATTTGTTATTGTTTGCCTCATACAAAAATAGAAAGAATTTGGTCTTATCACAGCCAAACCACTACAGACATTAGTCTGCTTTCCCAATGCCTGCCTCTAGGGAAAACATGAGACTTGTTCCTCCTCCCCACGGGGACCTCTCTAGAATAAACCCAGCCTGGGTAGAAATGCCTCTCTACTGTGAGTCCCACCCCTGTGACTCAACACTGAGCTCCATAGCCCAATGCATGCTGGACCTGTAGTTCCACATTTGATTAGCACCTCCTGCTGCCAGGGGGTAGGGGGGGTATAATATTTGCATGGGGGAGGGAAAACCCCTCAATCTGTTACATTGGGCTAGATTCACTAACCTGCCCGATCGTGACCGATCTGTGTCCGATCTGGGCAGGTACAATGGATTCTTCAACCTCTAATATTCAAATGGGGGTGACTGGAAGAATGCCCTCATCTGCCAGCACAGATTGTTAGTGTGCGATCCCGACGCATGCGCATATCATATGTAGATGGTCTGCGCATGCGTCTAAGACCCGTCCGAGCCATGACTTATTTTTTGTAACTTTACTTTTTAGCCCAGCGAGCCCGTGGTTTTAACCCGCTTTAAACCCATGGGTTAAAACCATGGGCTCGCAGTGTGGGGAAGGACCAGGAGAGATTCGGAGGGGTGGGGGTGGGGGCAGGAAGGAGAGATCCGGGGATAAACAGGGCAGAGATTCGGGAGAGAGTAGTGCAGCGATTCGGGACAGAGCAGGCAGGAGAGATTGGGGAAGAGCAGGGCAGCGATTCGGGGCAGAGCAGGCAAGAGAGATCCGGGGAAGAGCAATGGGGCGGCAGGCAGCAGAGAACAGGCCGTGCAGAGAGTAGGGCATGTAGAGAGCAGGGCTTCAGTGGAGTTGGAGAAGTCGGAAAGACGTTTGTGATTGTTTACATTGTCCAATTTGACACGGACTAGAGGACATGTAATGAAGCTAAGGGGGGACAGGTTCAGGACTAATGTCAGGAGGTTCTGCTTCACTCAGAGAGTGGTTGACGCCTGGAATGCCCTCCCAGAGGAGATTATTGCGGAATCGACCGTCCTAGGCTTCAAGAGCAAACTAGATGCATATCTCCTTAAGAGAGGCATATAAAGATATGGTGGACTATAAATTACAAATATAAACGTTGTAAATAGTTAAAGTAGGGGTTCATTCACACCAAAAAATATATAATAATAACAAGTACAGGACAGTTGACAAAATCATAAATAAACGGAGAAAAATAAACCTCAATTGTGGGTCGCCGGGACTACACAAGTACCCTAAGCTCACCACCTCATCACGGTTTTATAAAAAAACTCCGTACAATTATAAGTTGCTTTCACACTTCAACATCTCTTTAGAAGAATAGTTTTCAAAAAATTCTCAAAGGATTTGAATTTCAACGTCCATAAATTTTCTATAATTGGGTGAAACAGTCCCAAACTAACTATATTTATGGCAATCAGCTCCAGCTGTAAACAAATTCAAAACAGGGTTTAATGGCGTGGCTGTAAAACCTGCATAATAGCATATATAAGAGAGTTAAACACTCATCTGAAGGCGAATCTTCGTCCCGATAGAAAAGATCTTCTATTTCGCCTGAAAGCAGGCTACTTCAGGGGGTTCGTTTACACAAGGTTAACTCCACGCTTTCAGCTGCATAGCGGGAGGCCTGCTTCTCTCAAAATGGACCTCATTATGGACGTTGAAATTCAAATCCTTTGAGAATTTTTTGAAAACTATTCTTCTAAAGAGATGTTGAAGTGTGAAAGCAACTTATAATTGTACGGAGTTTTTTTATAAAACCGTGATGAGGTGGTGAGCTTAGGGTACTTGTGTAGTCCCGGCGACCCACAATTGAGGTTTATTTTTCTCCGTTTATTTATGATTTTGTCAACTGTCCTGTACTTGTTATTATTATATATTTTTTGGTGTGAATGAACCCCTACTTTAACTATTTACAACGTTTATATTTACAATTTTTTCTTCACGGAATACGATTGTACCTTCATTATATTTAGTGACTATAAATTACGCCAGGTGTACACCTGGCAGGGCCTCCGCGTGTGTGGATCGCCGGACTTGATGGACCGAAGGTCTGATCCGGAGATGGCAGTTCTTATGTTCTTATGTTCCCCAGCAGTCATTTCTTGGGTTGATCGGCCAGCCCAGTCAGTTTCAAAAATTTCTTTGGTGAATCGCGTCCCTGTTTACTTTGCATGCGTTTCCCCCCAATTTGCATGCACGGATTGGAAGCAGATCGCAGGAGAGGTTAGTGAATCGGGTCGGAGGGAAATCTGGTTGCAAAGGGGTCGCAAACCGATCAGTACACAATCAGTTTGCTTAGTGTTTGGGGCAGAGAATAGGTGTATCCTTTGCTAATTGATTAACGTAGCTACATTACTACCCACTAACCAATTAGTGCAGGATTAGCGCATGAACCCTTTCAGCCTAGAAAATAAAGTAGGTGTCAGTAAGTGCTCATACACTAAAGGCCATGTGCTAATGGGGAAATTAGCACATAACCATTAATAGAGAAAATGGGGCCATATCACTGCCATACTAAAAGTGGTCTCAGGGTGCTGGAAAGCCCTGTGCAGAGGATAACAGGGCTACCTTTTAGCACAGCTTAGTAATAGGGTCCTCGTACTGTGTTATATATTATCTTATTGGGGTTTTAGAATATATAGATTAGCCTTGTCTTTATATTTCACTAGATATTATTTATTTATTATGCATGTTGTTTTGTATCCAGTAGAAAAGAAGCACAAAGGGCCTCAATGGACTGGGACTAATCTTTATTGACCCAACACGAGCTGTGTTTAGGTGTATGATACCTGCACCAGGGGTCAATCAATAGGCCTTAACAGTTAGAACAAACCACAGGGTGGTGTGTTTGATAATAAATGGGCAGAAGCACAGAGTTTAAAGAATCAATCGCTGCATCTCAGCACCATTTTTGCTTCTTAACGTAAGCTAGCTGCACACTTGATTACACGACCCCTGATGAAGCTGCTTTAAAGGCGAAACGGGTCCTGTAGGGCTGTCAGCTACATCAGCTTAACTATGCTTGCTACTTGAAGATTACAGCCTAAACAAAAAAAGATAAGTGCTGTATCTTTTGAGTTAAAAATTTGTTTCTTAGCACTTCAATTTGTTCCTTAGCACCTTAAATTTAAGCATAGTGCACTTTATATTTAAATCCTCAAATCTATTCTCAGCTCAATGAAAGATACCATCTCCCTGCTTTATCTTATTGATATTTATTGCAGGCATCTGAGAGCTTGAGAGACCGACACGAGGAAATTTTGATCATAATTATTAGCTACAAGTCCTTTTCTATCTGTTGGCGGGGAAAGTATGCCACTTAGGGCAGATTTACTAACCTGCCTGATCCGGCCTTGATCTGGGCAGGTCCGGCGAATTCAACAAACTCCAATATGCAGATGGGGGCGATCGGAGGAACGCCTCAATCTGCTAGCACGGATCGCTCTATAGCAATCCCCATGCATTCTCAGATCATCTTTAGATGGTCTGTGCATACGCTGGACCTCCGGCCTGGCACTTTTTTTTTTTCTTTTTAAAAAACTTTTTTTACAGCCCGTGGTTTTAACCTGCTTTAAAGCCTGCGGGTTAAAACCACGGGCTTACACTGCGGGGAAGGGTGGGAGAGTCGGAGCAGGCAGGCAGGCGATCAGGGCAGCATTGGGGCAGGCAGGCAGGTGATCAGGGCAGCTACAGTCGGGACAGGCAGGCAGATCGGGGAAGCAGGAGATTGGGGCTGACAGGGCTGAGAGCAAGGCAGTCAGAAAGGGCTTCAGTGATTGGTCTTCAGCAGTCACTTTTTTGGGTTGATCGGCCAGCACAGTCGAATCGGCAAATTTGTTTAGTCAATCGCGTCCCTGCCTACTTTGTACGCAGTTCCCCTCATTTGCATGCGCGGATCGGAATCGGATCGCAAAACAGGTTAGTGAATACTGCAGGTGGGAAATCGGGTTGCAAAGGGTTCGCAAACCGATCAGTATAAGATCGGTTTGCTTAGTGAATCTAGCCCTTAGAGCAGTAGATAATGTGGATTACAAATATTTTCAATAAAATAAATACATATTTTACATAAAAATTGTATTTTATGAATTTTTTAATGTTTTAATATTTATGCCTTTTGAAGCATATTTTGGAACAGCAACCTATAAATAAAACTTTGGAGTAGATATATAGAATTCCTGCAATTGCATCAGTTTGGGTTATGCCTAAAATAAAAGCTTAAAGTTGGACAGAAAAAAATAAGTTATCACAGCAGTATTATATTTTCTTTGGCCCAGCAGTTTTCTCCTCCTCCTTTGGAGTCAGTACTGAAATCTTATGACAATATCAGACAACCTCAAAACATTCAGAAAAGAAATCAAAACCCTGCTTTTCAAAAAATTCATCCAAATATCTTAACCCCTCCTCTTTTACCTCCAGAAGATTCACCTACCTTCAGATAACCTTCCCCCAAATTACCCACCTTAACACCTTCCAATTAAACAAATACCATAAATAGATTGTAACCTACCCTCTCTAACTGCATTCCATATGTATTTTTCATTCAGTTCTTCACTGTCAGTTTAATTTCCATCCTATAAGTTCACATAGAATTTTTCTTTTTTCAACCATCTTTATTTTCTCTTCTTTATTAATTTCCAGGTACTTTAGTTAGATTGTGAGCCTTCGGGACAGTAAGGGAATTTTTTAAGTACCTTCTTACTTCTCATTTATAATCTTAATGTATATTTTCTTCAAACCACTTAGAACCTAAAGGATATAGTGGTATATAAGAAATAAATTACATTACATTACATTACAAAAGCCTTCAGTGTAGGATTTTTATGCTTTTCTATGTCCTTTACTAAATTCCTTCACTTCAGCCATTGTAGCAAGAGTCCTCAGCTAGCGCGCCTTCCAAAAGCCCTTCAATCAAGGGCCATCCAGGTGGTATTATTTTCTAGTGGCTGAGGGGCTGATGCAGAAAGACTTGTGGTAGAGCGACACGCAAATGTCAGAGAGTGTAGCTTCCACCACAAAAGGTTACACCACATTACACAAGCCGTTAATTGCATGCAAATTTTATGTGCAGAAAACCCGTGGGGAAAGTATGCTAGATACATGTGCTCAAGGTTTCACAGTAAACAAAGAGAAGTGTCACCGCACATAAAATTTTTGTGAGGCTTATATTTACATGCATTAGAGCAAGTGCCAATGTATGCTCTCACTTTCAGTTTTGTTCTGACATGCGCACTTTTTACTTTCCATTTGCCTTAATACTTGCCCGAGTTTCTTTCCACTTCCAAACAAGACAAAACTGGTATTTGAATTTGAAGGACTGACAGCAAATCCTCGCTACAAAACATTCTATGCCACTTCGGATCCTAGCAGAAAGATTCTCACGTTATGTGTGCATCTAAAATGATCGGGGTACTCTCTGTATTGCATAAAATACCTAAATTAGCTCATTCAAGTAGTGGCTCACTGCCCCATGAGTTAACACTCCTGTATAAGCTCTCTCTGCATTGCTTGGCACATACGACCTACGTTCAACCTGTGGTAAACCCCTGTGGTTGAGCTCACGGTTACTTTCTGCACTGGCCCCTGACACTCCCTCTCCCCAGGGGCAATGACCACCACCTCTGCAGCATCCTTAGCCATAGTTGATCCACGGAAGACTTATACTGGGAATTCAACTCAGAGTTTTCTGCATGACACTTCACAGCTTTATCACTGAGGCAATGGGCCAGCTCCCTACATTTTTTATGTTCAACTTGAATTGATTTTTAAAGTGGGTGTTTTGTTGTTGTTTTTTTTCTAAACCCTAGCTTTCCATAGAAAAGGATTACCATATTTATCTACACTGACATTTATATCTCAAAACAATTACAATTACTGCTAATTCACAAGCATTCAGAATCATGACAGAAAATAGGATTATAATATTTATCTACACTAATATTTATACTAAAATAATTACAATTACCTCTAACAGGCATTCAAAATCATGAGCTAAGGATATTTGCATATATCTGACTGACAAAATACTATCCAAAGCTTTAATAAAATTATTCAATCCAAGGAAAAGGAGGGCCAATAGCAGGTGTTCCACTAAGTCACTCCTTTCTACCTGCATAACTATCTGCAAGAATCAGTTCACTGGAATACATTGTTCATAATTTATTCACCTCCCAGAGCCTTCAGAGAGAAATATATAAACTTTTGTTTCCTCCTTATAAGACTAGACTACAAGAAGACTACAAGACTGCATCTCAGAAACCCTGTGGCCAATGCTTGCATTTCTGCACCGTGTCTGGATGGACACAAGTGTCATAAGAACTGTTTTTACTCTCTAGTCTGAATAAATGTGGTCTACTCTGTCCTATCATTTAATGGTGTTCTTTTCTTTAAGTTCAATTTTATAATGTAAACTGCATTGATCCACTCAATAAACCGTTTCAGCCAATCATGTCTGTCTTTCCTACATTCAGCCAATCATCACTTGTTCCTTCCTCCTTAGCTTATCATCATCTATTCTCCTTCACTCCCTTTATAAAAAGTTAGGAAGCATGCAAGACTATCCTTTATGAATCATAGGAGGAATGGCTACATGGCCTCACTAAGCAACTGGATGGTGTTTGCACAGATTCCCACTCTACCTGAAAGTAACTTGTACTGAAGTATTAAGAAAGGTGTAAGTCAAATCCAAATCCTTTATCATACTGGTTGTTTAGCTGTCTTCTCTAGTATCTGTGGATGTGGATGTTCTGAAAGATGATTTATTATTCACTCTTCATAATAAAAATACAAATAAAAGTCTGAATTTGTAATACACGTATGATTGTCCTGCTGGACCCTACACGGTCCGTGTTTCGGCAAGACCGCCTTCCTCAGGGGTCCAGATGATGTAGGGTACACATAAAAGTGTATGAGCTAAAAACAATGTACGTGTCTTTGAGTAAAAAAATGAAAATGGCTTGAAACAAGCAGAGTGGTGCGTAAAATCGTTTGTTTCAAGCCATTTTCATTTTTCTGCTCAAAGACATGCACATCGTTTTTAGCTCATACTTTTATCTGTGTACCCTACATCATCTGGACCCCTGAGGAAGGCGGCATCACCGAAACACGGATCATGTAGGGTCCAGCAGGACAATCATATGTGTATTACAAATTCAGACTTTTATTTGCATTTTTGTGAAGAGCGAATAATAAATCATCTTCCAGAACATCCACAGTCTTTTGTTTTTAGCTTTGGATTGTTTTTACTGTGGAACATTGGATCTTCCTTTTTGTTTTGTTGTGCTTCTCTAGTTTTTCACAGACTTTGTTGCATATATATCATACCTAAATCAGTGGCGAGGGAGGTTGATGCTTGGAGTGGTGGTGCCCAGCATCGCTGGTTGTGCGTCCCCACTCTTCCCCACTGCTTGTGTGCCTCTCCCCGCCCCCCACGTATCTCTTGAAATGTTCACCAGTGTGAGCAGCATCTTCTACCTGCTGCTTGCGCCAGTCTCGGCAGCCTTCTGACGTCACGTTCTGGTCTTGTGACCAGGAAGTGATGTCAGAAGGGAGCCGAAGCCAGAGCGAGCAGCAAGTGGAAGATGCTACTTGTGCCAGCAAACTTTTAAAGAGGTATGTGTGTGTGTGGTGGGAGGGGAGCAGAGAGGAGGAGGACACCAGTGCCCCCTGGGAAGATGGTGGACAGAGCGGTCCACCCCCTACCCCCTTTACTACCCCACTGCCTATAATGGGCTACCAGAGGACTGGATAAAGGTGAATGTGATCCCTCTCCACAAAAGTGGAAGTAAGGAAGAGGTAAGGGAGCAACAGCTTGGTAAGTCTGATGTTTGTGGTCAGTACGTAATGGAAATGCTTTTAAAATAGAGAATAGTGAAATTTCTGAAGTGCAATCAATTACAGGAACTGAGGCAGGTCTTGTCAAACAAATCTGATCAATTTTTGTGACTGGGTGACCAGAGAGTTGGATAGAGGGAAAGCGCTAGATGCGGTGTATTTAGATTTTAGCAAAGCTTGTGGCACTGTTCCACACAGATGTCTAATAAATAAACATTGCCCTTAGTATGGGCCCTAAAATTACAGACTGGGTCAGGAATTGGTTGAGTGGACGGTGACAGAGAGCAATAGTATACTGGGCTCATTCTGAGGAAAGGGATGTTACCAGTGGTGTGTTGCAAGGTCCTGTTCTTTTTAACATTTTAGTAAGTGACATTGCTGAAGGGCTGTCTGATAAGATTTACCTCTTTGCGGTCATTAACAAAATCTGCAGTAGGGTAGACACCCCTGGTAGTGTGGATGACATGAGGAAAGACCTCAGCGTGAAGAATGGTCCAGAATTTGGCAGCTAAAATTTAATGCTAAGAAATGTGGTCTTCAAAAACCCAAGGGAACAGCATAGTTGAGGAGGTGAAGAACTTTTGTGCATGAAAGAGGGGCGGGGCTTGGGTGTGATGTGGTCAAACAGGTAGAAAAGATGACACAGCAAAAATTAGAAGAATGCTTGGATGCATAGGGAGAGGAACTGCCAGTAGGAAAAAAGGAGGTAATAATGCCCTTGTATAAGACTCTGGTGAGATTTCATTTAGAATATTGTATACAGTTCTGGAGACCGTACCTTCAAAAAGATATAAACAGGATGGAGTCTGTCCAGTGAAGCAGTATAGCAGGGGTAGGGAACTCCGGTCCTCGAGAGCCGTATTCCAGGGTTTTCAGGATTTCCCCCATGAATATACATTGAAAACAGTGCATGCAAATAGATCTCATGCATATTCATGGGGGAAATCCTGAAAACTCGACTGGAATATGGCTCTCGAGGACCGGAGTTCCCTACCCCTGCAATATAGCAAAATTAAAAACAGTAATGGACATGACACAGACTCTCTATGGCAATGAACCCCTATGGTAATGAGTAGTATACAGTATACACACAACAGGAAGTCGTGAGGGCAAGATGTCAGAAATCCAGCCAAGGTTGTATAGTTCAAAAAGTCACTTTATTGATGACTGTCACAATAACTGAAAGACTCAACACTGGCAGTGTTTCGGCAGATGTGCCTTTATCAAGAGTCTAAAAGACCATGTTGAAACAAAATAAAACAGAATTAAAAACATGATTTAACAACATGATTAAAAATAGAACATGACTGAGCAACATGATGCAAAACCATCATAGAGACGTGTATATGAAAGTAGAAAAATTACATGCTAAAAACGTGCAAATGACATCATTCAAAGCATAATTTAAAGCATATATATATATATATAAGAATAAACATTGTAACCTGAACAAAAACAAGCAACATTAAAAGAAACATTAAGGGCTCCTTTTACAAAGGTGCGCTAGCGGTTTAACGTGCATAATAGCGCATGCTAAACTGCCGGACACGCTAGTCACTACCACCTCCTCTTGAGCAGGCAGTAGTTTTTGGCCAGCGGGGGGGTTAGCGCATGATGAAAGTCACGCGCGTTAACCCTGCTAGCGCGGCTTTGTAAAAGGAGCCCTAAGAGAAAAAGCAAAAAGCCAATAAAGGAGGAACCATAAATTAAGTAAAAACATAATTAAACTATTAATCAAAAGGCATGAATGAATACATGAACATTAATAAAATCTTCCCAGGTGATTGAAATATGAATAAAAAAAGGTGTATATATATATATATTCAATACGAAACAAAGCCAAGACAATTAAGGACAATTGAACATGATACAAATGGATGGACAGAGGAGACCCCATAGACATCTTATACCTAGATTTCCAAAAGCCTTTGACAAGGTGCCTCATGAACGTCTACTCCAGAAACTGAAGAACCATGGGGTGGACGGAGACGTACATAGATGGATCAGAAACTGGTTGGCGGGTAGGAAACAGAGGGTAGGGGTGAAGGGCCACTACTCGGACTGGAGGAGGGTCACGAGTGGTGTTCCGCAGGGCTCGGTGCTCGGGCCGCTGCTATTTAATATATTCATAAATGATCTAGGAACAGGGACGAAGAGTGAGATAATAAAATTTGTGGATGACACCAAACTATTTAGTGGAGCTTGGACTAAAGAGGACTGCGAAGAATTGCAAAGGGACTTGAACAAACTAGGGGAATGGGTGACAAGATGGCAGATGAAGTTCAACATTGAGAAATGTAAAGTATTGCATGTGGGAAGCAGAAACCCATATGCATTGAATTAGAGTACCCAAGAAAGGGACTTGGGGGTAATGGTGGACATGACAATGAAGCCGACGGCGTTACTCGAGAGGGTTCAGAAGAGAGCGACACGTCTGATAAAAGGGATGGAAAACCTTTCATACGCTGAGAGATTGGAGAAACTGGGTCTCTTTTCCCTGGAGAAGAGGAGACTTAGAGGGGATATGATAGAGACTTACAACATTATGAAGGGCATAGAGAGAGTAGAGAGGGACAGATTCTTCAAACTTTCGAAAAATAAAAGAACAAGAGGGCATTCGGAAAAGTTGAAAGGGGACAGATTCAAAACAAATGGTAGGAAGTTCTTCTTTACCCAACGTGTGGTGGACACCTGGAATGCGCTTCCAGAGAGCGTAATAGGGCAGAGTAAGGTACTGTGGTTCAAGAAAGGATTGGACAATTTCCTGCTGGAAAAGGGGATAGAAGGGTATAAATAGAGGATTACTGCATAGGTCCTGGACCTGTTGGGCCGCCGCATGAGCACATTGCTGGGCACGATGGACCTCAGGACCCAGCGGAGGCATTGCTTATGTTCTTACCAAAAAGCTATCATAAGCACTTTAGAGCAATAAAAAAGGCAAGTAAAGGGCAATTAAAAAAGTAAACATTTGAAAGAATAATTTAAAAGCAAATAAAACAAAACAGAGCACTAAGAAGCAATGTGAGACAAAAATGTGGAAGGAAGCCATACAAAGCAATTGAAAGAATTACAAAGCCATTATAAGGCTTATAATGCAGCAATTATAAAACAATTGAGAAATGGCATTAGTTGAGGCTACCAGTAGTCTTCAGTGTTTCTTCCTTGCTTTCACCAGACTTTTCAATTCTTCCACCCAAGTGCGTGTATTCATGATGCCCTCATTCGACACAGACTCTTGATAAAGATACGTACGCCAAAACACTGCCAGTGTTGAGTCTTTGAGCTATCGTGACACCCTTGGCTAAACTTCTGACATCTTGTTCTCCCGACTCCTTGTTGTGTACAGATTCTTCAGTGGCACAGGGGCGCAGAGGCTCCATGGTGCACATTATTTGTAATGTTGCCCTCAATGCCCCACCAAGAAGGAGACAAAGGAGAAAAGGAAGTTTAAGAGGGGAAGATGCCGGGCTGGGGCAAGGTGAATGCAGACAGGCTTAGGATTACCAGAGGTCCAGATTTACCTGGACATGTCCTCTTTTTAGAGGACTGTATGGGTATTCAGAATGATTTTGCAAACCAGGCACTTTGTCTGGGTTTTGCATGATCCCAGCTCTGCTAGAGCTCAGAGGCCACGTCTGGAGGGCCTCCGAGCATGTGCGGATGTGATGCAGTGACATCACATGCATACTCAGGGAAGAAGTGTAGATGAGGTTTGTTTGGGGGCGGGACTGGGGGCAGAAAGGGGTGGGGCCACATGTCCTCTTTTTTTCAAATCAAAAATATGGTAACCCTAGACATGCTAGGAGTAGAGAACATAGTGACAGCAACAGTAGCAGAAGGGACTTTAAAATTAGGAAGAGGTAGCTCCCATATGACCTTCCCCTTTTCAGTGCTGTCATGAAGCATTTGCGGAGGTATTGCCCCTCCCCCCAACTATGCCCAAGTTTGAAACACCTATTCATCCATCTTACTAGAAAAGAATGAGAAAACCTCTGGTACCCACTTATGAAGAAACAATGTTACAATCAGTTGAAAATCATCAAGGTCTTTGCAAGCTGAAGTGTAAGAATTACTGCCAGTATACAAGGTCAGTATATGTCAAATGTAAACCTCTTTTTTCCAGTCAACAGAATCTTTATTATCCCTTATTCACTCACTGCTGTTGTTTCCAAGAAGAGAAAGCATTTACAAGATACAAGGTACAAATATTTTCCTTGTAAATATCACACAATATTCAGCTATTGCATTGCTGCAGTGGTCTTACAGCTCCATTCCACAAATAAACAAAGACCTTCATATCAACATTTGTACTTCTGTAGGAAATACTAGGAGTTCTAGAAACAAAATTAAAATTCCTGAGATTCACCCCCACCCCCAGTTTAGAGGAAGAAGTCAGCTATTTGAATTGAGAAACAGCTATGAAATGCAATTATATAAGCTATAGCCTAGTTTTAGGTACCAGTAATGAACCTAATGCCAGATTGAGTACATGGCACTCAAATTTAGGTCAGAGACTATCACCCAAAGTGGCTCTAAAGAATATTCTACCAAAAATGTAAAGAAACACACCACTTATAGAGATGCTACAACCACCTAAGCTTTTTTACTTATTTTTTACTTTTTAACAAAAATTTCCTTCAGAAAAACTTCTTCAGAAAAATTATTATACTGTATTCACTCAGGAAAAAGCCTCAGAGTAGGAGCCCACGCTCAGTCTTATCATAGACTTATCTTTCAGCGTGGTTTTTTCGCTCCGTGGTTCCAGTCATTGGCTAAAAAAACCTGAGACTCAATTTTTAATAATAAATAGTTCAAAACGTTTTTATCATAAATATCTTTACAAATTTTTAAATCTTTGAAATAACTACTTTTTTTATATATAGCTGTGGATGCAACACTTCCTTAGTTTGAAAAAACTAGCAACCAAGCACTTATCTCAGCGTTCGTTTTATGTGCTGTCATGCTGTCAATTAATTGCCGCTGCCTGCCAACGTTTCGCGGATATAACATTTAGTCCACTGCTTCAGGGCTAAGGGCAGAAGCATTCAAGCATTGTTCTCAGTGTTCTCAGCTGCAAAGGTTTGGAAAATCTGACAGCACATAAAACGAACGCTGAGATAAGTGCTTGGTTGCTAGTTTTTTCAAACTAAGGAAGTGTTGCATCCACAGCTATATATAAAAAAAGTAGTTATTTCAAAGATTTAAAAATTTGTAAAGATATTTATGATAAAAACGTTTTGAACTATTTATTATTAAAAATTGAGTCTCAGGTTTTTTAGCCAATGACTGGAACCACGGAGCGAAAAAACCACGCTGAAAGATAAGTCTATGATAAGACTGAGCGTGGGCTCCTACTCTGAGGCTTTTTCCTGAGTGAATACAATATAATAATTTTTCTGAAGAAGTTTTTCTGAAGGAAATTTTTGTTAAAAAGTAAAAAATAAGTAAAAAAGCTTAGGTGGTTGTAGCATCTCTATAAGTGGTGTGTTTCTTTACATTTTTGGTAGATGACTCAAATTTAGGTACCAGGAAAAATCTCTACTATGTGTGATTCTATAAAGGTTGGTGCTAGCCCATTTAACATACTCTAAATGCTAAGATACCCAATCAGAGTCGTAGGCCATTCCCACTGCATCCCAGAAAGCACCAGGATGGAGTTCTAAAATGCCTAGGTCCCCTCCTATGGGAGGGGCTTTAGGCATCTGAGCCAATCAGGGCCTTAGTCCCTCCCTGGTGCATGCCAGAATGCAGCAGGAAGGGAAAGGCCCACCATTTTGGAGTAGCGGGCTTGCCAACTGGAGAGTGCAAGCATCCCTCCAGCTGGACTTTCTTTTGGAAAGTTACAGGGGTTTAGGGGAGCTTAGGGGTACCGGGGGAGTCTACAGGTTAGCGGGGTCTGGGGGGTGTAACCAGTTGGTGGAGAGTTTGGGAAGTTCCAGGGGGTAGGGGTGGCAGCAGGAGGGAATGGACATCCCTCTTACCAGGCTGCTTTGAGAGGAGATTGGTGGCAGGAGGGAGTGGACATTCCTTCTGCCCAGCTACTTCAGGAAGGTTTGAGGGTTTGGTGGCAGGAGGGAGTGGGTATCCTTCCTGCTGATTTCAGAAGGATTTGGGGGGGTCCCCTGCCACAGCCACTAAGCTCATCGTGGCAGGGGGATTCCCTTGCCATGATCAGCTGATGGCAAGGGATCCCTCGATTAGGCAGGCGCGATTCTTTAACTGGTGCCTGTGACACGATGCCAGATAGAGAATTGGGATGGTTAGGTGGTTAGTTGTCTGTCCATTAGGGCAGACACAATTCTGTACAGGACACCAGTCTGCGATTCTTCGCCACTTCTTAGCTGCTTCATAGGCTGAGACCAGCGTCTATACATAATTTTCCCCTTAGAACTGGGGGGAGGGGGGAGTAGGAGTGCTGAGTTGGTTTACTGAATTTTTCACTGAAAAGATAATGTGTAAAAAGTGTTAAATTAAATTCTTCTTATTGAAAGGCATGCTGTGGGGTTTCACAAGGTTCACCAGTTTTTTATTTGTATACAAGCCCTTTGGGTGAATGGCTGACTAATTCTTATCTTAAGTCCAGTACCTGATTGTAAAACCGCTTATATAACCTTGATAGGCGGTATATAAAAATCCTAATAAAACTTAAACTTAAAACTTAATATTAAAGGGGCATGTGGCTTTGTACAAAAGATAATTTCTTTAGTTGATAATTAGATGCTCAATATCTTTCTGAAATTGAAAAAGCAATAACCAAATACTGGGTTTTACTAAACAGTGGTAGAGGTTTATACCATGGGCCAGTGAGGCAAGTGCTCTGACGCTCATAAAATTCCTTTGAGCGTCAAAACATTTACCTCACCGGCCTGCTGTGGAAACCTCTACTGACGTTTAGTTAAAGGAGACTTAAGCAAGTTGGCTGTGGTAATCAGGATGAGTTTACAAGGGGCTGCTGAAAAGTTCTCAGCCCAACCAACAAAGTTGGGGTAGTCTCCATTAAGGGCTATATACTTGTTCCAATGATTTTCCACTTTTTTCGTTATGTCGTAAAAATATGGAATTAAAAATTTCTGGACTAATTGTGTAGCCCTCAATGGAGATTGCTACAACTTTGTTGGTTGGGTTGAGAACTCTTCAGCGGCCCCTCATCTTATCTAGTCCTTTCCTAGCCCATCCAGATGTCATCCAATGTTCTAATGTCCCCCATAGTACATTGCTAGCCTCCAAATATCGAGTTTAGCTTTTCTTCCCCTCTGCCAGCAGCCAAGGCAGCACAAGGAACAAAGTCTACACCAGAAACCCATAACAGGTCTTTCATTTGACACTACTGCCCACTTAATCAGTAGCTTTAGCCTCTGTAGATTATTTAATGAATATGCTGTGAATTAATATTTTGAAGCACAGCTCTTTCCAATGTTTATTAGCATTATAATACTGTTTACAGAGAACCATCACAGTACACAGTACAGTGCAAGATAATTTGGCTGGTTGCAAAGCTAACGCCAGAAGTGTTTATAATTTTTAGTGTGAGCCAAGGAAGATTAAATGATGTGCTTCAGCTTATGGAACTGAATCAATTTCTCCAGATGCCCAGAGCTTGCTCTAAAATCATTCATTTGCTTGCAGAAAGTCTGGGCATGATTCTATAAATGGTGCCTAAGTTAAGTGCCATTAGCCACCCTAATCACAGACGCCTAGTGACGCCTAACTAAAATTCACTTTCAACTTGTTTGCTAATAGGTTAAATGGCGTGGGAATTGACCACACTATTAAAAACATTTTAAAAAAAAACATTTTTTAAAATTGCTAACATAGGTTGCATGTGGGCATCCACGTGGCGCCTAGCGATGCCTAGGTCAAAGCAGCCTCCGATGCCTAACAATGCCTACCTGAAAAGTAGGCGTGGTTAGGGGGGCAGTGAATAGGTGTGGTAAACTTAGGTGTTGCTAGGCATTGTAGTTAGGCACCAGTAAATTCAGCTAAGTAAAACCTAATATACAAGTGCCTACCTCTAGGATGCCTAGTAACACTTAAATCCACTTATGCACCACTAGACATGATTCTATAAAGGACACCTAGGGGTTGATTGACAACCATGTGGAGCAGTATCAGGCCCTATGAGAACATCAGAACATAAGAATTGCCATACTGGGACAGACCGAAGGTCAATCCAGGTCCCAAGGACCTAGCTAGATCCCAAGTAGTAAAACAGATTTTATGCTACTTATCCTAGGAATAAGCAGTGGATTTCCCCATGCCATCTCAATAATAATAATAATAATAATAATTTTATTTCTTATATACCGCTGTACCGTGAAGTTCTAAGCGGTTTACAGTAGAAACAGAAGAAATGCAATAAGTAAGATTAATTAAGATGAAGAGAGAGTACTTAGAGTTCTGAATGGGCTGTGTTGCATTTGCCACATGGGAATTGCTACCATGGCTTTGTAAAAGGGGGCCTTAGGGCGCTTAGTGTTAATTTTATTTGCAGTTAAATACACATCGAGTGCATAACTGCCGGTGTTATCTTACAGAATTGTACTTTTAATGCACATGGGAATTTCCTGGAACAACAAAGACTGGGTATTATTATAGAGGGTTATCTAAACATTGTCCTGACAAGATAATAATGATTGTTTCAAGTTCAGTTTATCTACAGGCAAATACATCACTGACAGTGAAAAATGTGCTTTAAGAATTGACAGTGCATCAGTACGTAAGACAGGAAAAATATTTCACAAATATTTCCAAAGCAGCACAGTATCCTCTGCAAGTTACATAATTGCATAAAATATATATTTTAGAATTTTGACAGCTATTATTTCAAGAAATGCAATTGATAATGCCATTTTAAAGAAATGATGGAAGCAAGGACTCTATGGTACTCATTTTCAAAGGACAAAGGCAAAAACTGCAGTGGTGATGTACAAGATACCACGTCTTTAATGAACAATTATAAAAAGAAAATAAAATAGTTTGTATCCAAAAGGATTGATGAACCCGGACCTGACCCGGTCCGTGTTTCGAAGAAACACTCCTTCCTAAATGGTATCGTATACAGGAAACCTGATGGATAACAACTGGAATCAGCGGTAAACAGCTGAACAAACTACGAAAGCTCCTACGCAGTACAGGACAAAAGCAGAAGCTGAAATGGATATCCATGTGCTTGAAATGTCCAAATTGCAATTTTGCAAAAGCAGAATCATCCAACACTGCACCAGTATATCCAAATAGCAAGGGGGCATCTTTAGGAGGAGTGTGTGGTGCAGTGGTTGGAGCTACAGCCTCAGCATCCTGGGGTTGTGGGTTCAAACTCTGCGCTGCTCCTTGTGACCCTGGGCAAGTCACTCAGTCCTCCATAGCCTCAGGTACATTAGATAGATTGTGAGCACATCAGGATAGCTAGGGAAAGTGCTTGAGTACCTGATTGTAAACCGCTTAGATAACCTTGATAGGCGGTATATAAACTTATATATATATAATATATAAGTTATATATTATATATATATATAATATATAAGTTATATATATATATATATATATATAATATATATAAACTTATATAATATATATATAATATATTATATAACTTATATTATATATATAATAAATTTAAAATTTTTAAAAAAATTTAATTTAATTTAAAAAATTTAAAATTAAAAAAAAAAATTTAGGGTAGAACTAGGGAGAACCTGAAACCTGGACATCCAACAGGGTTTGCCAGAAGGGAAGAAATGCCCATGTCTAAAAAGAAAGATGTCCTTATTTAGACCTGTTTCAGGAAAGTTCTCAGCGCACCCAACCAACTTCCTAAATTCTGAGCATTGTTTTGCCACTGTAGCTGAAGAGAGTATGATCTTATTTCATTAAGTGCCAAGTTGCAGAAATTCTGTGTTTTAACATTGTGTCAGATAACTGATTGAACCATATCCATGTCATTCTTTTCTTGGTTGGGCTGAGAACTTTTCAGCCCCCCCCCCCCCTCGTTTTTCCTGCTTCAAGTTAATGGAATCTATTAAAGTAGCACCGAACCTTCATCACTGTATTAAAAATGAATATATTTTGACATGCAAGGGACAGTAAAAGTGTGGGAAAGGAAATTCACTGTCAGTTTTCTTCTAATCTTTTTTTTTATAATTTATTTTAAATTAATTTTCCAGCTGACAAAACAACCCCCCTCCCCCCTCTTTACGAAGCCTTGTTAGTGTTTTTTATCGCTGGCCAAGGCAGAGAAAGTTCCAAAGCTCATAGGAATTCTATGTGCGTCGGAACTTTTACCACTGTGGCTGGCGATAAAAAACATTAATGCGGCTTCATAAAGGGGGGGGGGGGGATCTACAATCTAATTGATTCTAGGAATTTATCTGGTAGTAGTTAAAAGATTCGTTCAGCCAGCCTACGTCAGTTGTCCTACCCAGAATTCACTGGGCCTTATGCAATTAAAAAAAAATGTTTCTTTAGGCAGAGATTGGTGAAGAATGCTTTTTCAGTTCAAATACCTTTACTGTGTACATGGAATTACATAAAAGCCAACAGGAAAAATTCAGCTTATCTGAAATGTTTTGTTATTACATATTGCTTTGCTTTTTTCATCAGTTTTATTGCAATACAGAGTCCAAGATTATACACTTGGGATGCATACTGTAAACCACAACAGGCTGTTGTATCTTCTGAAATTGTAGTGTTTGTATGCCTTTCAGGAGAGATTAAGTCATATTTATATATCAATCATATTACTGGTATATTCCACCCAGAGTTTACATCTGTAAATTAACTCTATTTCTAGTGTTCAAGGGATATTTCAAAGTCAAGAATAACAGGTCTACCAGTTTTATTTTTTTTATTATGAACTAAAAGATGTTTGTTAAGTAAAACAGATTTCTATATAACTACTGCAAAAAAGATCAAAATTTCTCCAATTCATCCCTAGACTTCTTTTTCATTGTTATAGTATCATAATATAGTGTTATAGTATTATAATATAGTATTATTATATTATTTATTTATCATTTTAATACATCCTATATACAAAGATGTTTAAGGAAATACAGAAATATTAAACTCTCTTAGTTAATCATAATACAAACTAAGATCTAAAAAAAATAAGCAACAATAACAAATCATCTAATACAGTCCACAATCTGGGGAGAAGAGACAAAATGAATAAAGCCCCTCGGGAAAGGGGACATATACAAAAGAAAAATCAAAATATTAGAAAATGGAGCAGTATTAAGATCTTATCCTATCCAAAAATTAATACCGCATAAGTAACCTGTATCATTCGGGCTTTGTAGAGATTCCTTTATCTTCTAGGAAAAAAGCTAATTGGGCAGGTTCAAAGAAAATATATTTACTCCCCTGATAGGAGACAAAACATTTACAAGGAAATCTCAACTGGAAACCTGCCCCCAAAGCAATCACCTTTGATCTATAAAGCAAGAATTCTTTCCTCCTGGATTGTGTCCACCTCGAAACATCAGGAAATATATATATCCTTTCCCCCAAATAGGTAATCTGTTTTAAATTAAAATACAATTTCAACAACATCTCTTTATCTCGAAGAAATACCAATGAGACCAATAATGTTGCCCTCCCCTGAATTTCAATATCAGAGGACTGCAGGATAGCAGAAACATCTAATTGAACATTTTCATCTACTACAGCTTTTTCCTTCTGCAATTGTTTTAAATAATAAATTTTTTGTATCGGGGGAAGACTTGCTTCTGGTATATTTAAAACATTCAACATGAAGTTCTTAAACAGTTCTTGAGGTGGCATGAACTTGGCAACCGGAAAATTAAGAATCCTCAAATTTAAATTTTTCTGCTGGTTTTCCAAGTTTTCAATCTTCCTCAAAATCATCATTTTATCTGTCGTTTGTTTAGTAATTAATTTCCTAGTCTCAGTTGTCACTTTCTCTAATTTTTTTAAGTCCACTTGGTGTTGCTGAGTAATAGTCTCTAAAGAACTTATCCTGGAGGTAGAATTCAGAGTTATAGATACAAAGTTAGTGCATACCAGGTGAAGGTTCTCAATCGCAGACCAAATGGAGTCCAGAGTTACAGCCTGTGGTCTCTCACCAACGGTTTAGGGAGGGAGATATCAGCCAGCTTTTGTATGGCTTCTGCACCAAGAGAAAAACTCTGGGCTCCTGCAACCTCGCCACCGCTAGCTTCCAACAGCTCCTCTCCCCCTAAATGCTGCATCTCCAACACCGGGGTCAGCGTAGCTGTATTCACTTCCAGGTCCATCGTGGCTAGAGAACGTGCCTCACCCCACACACTGGGGGAGCCTTCCTGCCAGTTCTGCACCGCCGACATTTCTCCAGGTTTGGGAGGGGTATGCGGTCCTCGTGGGCTCAACGAGAGT
The DNA here is from genome assembly GCF_902459505.1 of Geotrypetes seraphini. Lineage (NCBI taxonomy): Eukaryota > Metazoa > Chordata > Amphibia > Gymnophiona > Dermophiidae > Geotrypetes > Geotrypetes seraphini. The sequence continues at coordinate 67,692,375 of NC_047088.1, forward strand.
GACATCTCGCGGTCTAAGCTGTGGAGTTCCTGTCCCACAGCAGCAGAAACGCCCGAAGTAGAAGGTTGGACTGTAAATGCTGTAATTATAGTCTGCCTCGGCGTCGAGGAGCCAGAGGTAGGTGGAGGGATACCCCTCAGTTTCCCTCTTCTCTTAGGCTTAGAGAAAATCGTATTTCAAAAGTTTAAAGAGGAAAATATCTCCTTCGAGATGGGAGTGCTCCTCTCAGCGTGCTGCTCAAGCCGCCATCTTGCCTCGACTCCCCTAGAAATGGATAATATAGTATTATAATATGTGACAATGTCCCTGCTTCCAGGTGACTGAATCAACAAGCAATATTGGATTTGTTGTGTTTTTTTTTAACTTATTCATTCAGGTCATCCCATTTATCTGAAAAACAAACAGAAGAATAATAGTCCTCTGTGAGAAAAGTACCACCAAGAAATAACAGAGTAGATTGTCACAAAGTAAGTACTGGTGTTGTCCGCAAGAACAAGCTTTATTAAACCAATAGTGTTGTAACACTCATGTTTTGGCCTAATGGCCTGAATCAGGAGTTAGCATTAAATGAAAATAAAACAATGATACATGAACAATTAAGAAAATATTATGGAAGCACTTGGATCTTCCTTATTTAGATGCAGTGTAACAAAAAGTAAACCATATATTTTTGATGCCTAAATTGACTACTTTGAGACTTTCCCACTTCCAAAAAGTTTGGGACTATTATATCGCATGGTTGAAGAGATCTCATATTAATCCACATTGACAATATCGATAGTATGATAAGTACATATTTCTATAGACTTTTGAACATTCCCACAAAGGAAGTGAAATTTGAGATTTGGGGAGGGTGAGTGGGGAATGGTTTGTTGGAGGAGGATTTCTAGTTATAATATGTGGGATGTGTGGAAAGGCACTGTTTCTTGAGGTGACTAATTGCCATACAGAAACATAGAAACATTAAAGCATCCACTATCTCCGCCTCTCCCTACAAGATCTGTCCTGCGTTTTCTTGAACTCAGACACAGTCTTTGGGCTCATTTTACTAAGTTACGCTAGTGGTTTTAGCACACGCTACAATGCCGCGCGCACTAAACACTAACGCCTCCATAGAGCTTGCGTTAGTATTTTTCATTTAGCACATGATTTGCGCGCACTAATCTTTTGCGTGCGCTAAAAATGCTAGTACACCTCAGTAAAAGGAGCCCTTTGTCTCCACTACCTCTACCAGGAGCCTATTTCATGCTTCCTTTCAGAAAAAAATATTTCCTTAGATTACTCCTCAACCTATCACTTCTTAACTTCATCCTATGCCCTCTCATTCCATTTGCCTCATGCGCATTTATGAAATTGCAGGGAGACAAGGAGGCAGAGTTGAGAAAAATGATTGATGCCTTCTACAATCCAGCTTGTGAGTTGGGGTACACAACCCATCTATAAGGAAATGTATGCTGTTTGCACAGGAAATCTATCTATATATCTTTATATTTATATATTGATTAGATAAATATGTGATCATTTGTATGATAGAGGTGCCACCGAGGTAAAGAAACACTAAAGACAATTCCTTACTTTGCTGAAGGGTATTGTTGCATAAAGCTTACACATGAATATAACACCACAGGAATTCTGAAGCAGGAAACAATCTATCTATATATATAAAATCGGAGGTATGTATGTGTGTATGTATGAATGTGCCTCGATCACGCAAAAACGGCTTGACCGATTTGAACGAAACTTGGTATGCAGATCCCTCCCTACCTGGGGTGATATGTTCTGGGGGTCTCGCGGCCCACCTGCACACGTGGGCGGAGCTATAAACAGAACATCAGATTTCACCCATTCATGTCAATGGAAAAAATGTAAAAAGCTGCCATTCTCACAGTAATTCAAAAACGGCTTGACCGCTTTGAACGAAACTTGGTATGCCGATCCCTCACTACCTGGGGTGATATGTTCTGGGGGTCTTGCGGCCCATCTGCACATGTGCGCGGAGCTACAAACAGAAAATCAGATTTCACCCATTCATGTCAATGGAAAAAATGTAAAAAGCTGCCATTCTCACAGTAATTCCAACTACCTGGGGTGATATGTTCTGGGGGTCTCACGGCCCACCTGCACACGTGGGTGGAGCTACAAACAGAACATCAGATTTCACCCATTCATGTCAATGGAAAAAATGTAAAAAGCTGCCATTCTCACAGTAATTCAAAAACGGCTTGACCGATTACAACGAAACTTGGTATGCTGATCCCTCACTACCTGGGGTGATATGTTCTGGGGTCTCGCGGCCCACCTGCACACGATGGGCGGAGCTACTAACATAAAATCAGATTTCACACATTCATGTCAATGGAAAAAATGTAAAAAGCTGCCATTCTCACAGTAATTCCAACTACCTGGGGTGATATGTTCTGGGGGTCTCGCGGCCCACCTGCACACGTGGGCGGAGCTACAAACAGAACATCAGATTTCACCAATTCATGTCAATGCTAAAATTGTAAAACGCTGCCATTCTCACAGTACTTCAAAAACGGCTTGACCGAATTGAACGAAACTTGGTATGCAGATCACTCACTACCTGGGGTGATATGTTCTGGGGGTCTCGCGGCCCACCTGCATACATGGGCTGAGCTACAAACAGAAACTGAGATTTCACCCATTCATGTCAATGGAAAGGATGTAAAAAGCTGTCATTCTCACAGTAATTCCAACTATAAAACACTTTCTATGACACTATAACCACTAGAGACATCGTTTCTATTCTACCACGGACACCATACATATAGAGTTTGTATGTTCTAACTGTGTTTGTAACTGTTTCCTTCATGCACCCCAGTTCATAATGTTATTACATTACATGAGTACTCACATATGCTGAACTAGGAACACACGTTCCATTCTGAACCGGGAAAAAACTGCATGGAGTTTCTTTTCAACCTGAGTTTCCACATATTGAGTTGTTTAAATCAATACTGAAACTTTTGGATGCCACTTATTCCAACAGATCTTCCTTTTCAGTTTAAGAGATTGCAAATTCCAGTGAGACTCGCATTCTCTATCACAATCAACAAATCACAGGGACAGACTATTACATACTGTGGAGTGGATTTAAGATCCCCTGTTTTTCCCATGGACAACTCTATGTTGCTTGCTCAAGGGTGGGTTCATCCAAGAATTTATATGTTCTTGCTCCTGGAGGTAAATGATGTCAATGGATTCCCCTTTGTCCATCTGGCTGTTTATCCCTTCGAAGAAGTGCAGTAAGTTCGTAAGGCACAACCTTCCCTTGCTGAAGCCGTGCTGGCTCGCCCTCAGCTGTCCATTGCTTTCCATGTGCTCACAGATGCTATCCTTGACCAGTGATTCCATCATCTTTCCCGGAACCGATGTCAAGCTCACTGGCCTGTAGTTTCCCGGGTCTCCCCTAGATCCCTTCTTGAAGATAGGTGTGACATTCGCTATTTTCCAGTCCTCCGGGATCTCCCCAGTTTTTAAGGATAGGTTATAGATTTGCTGGAGTGTAACCGCTATTTCATTTCTCAGTTCTTTTAGTACCCTTGGGTGGATTCCGTCTGGGCCTGGTGATTTGTCACTCTTTAACTTGTCTATCTGTCGGAGGATATCCTCTTGGCTTACCTCTATTTGCTCTAGCTTTTCGTCCTGACCCCCCACTTATGATTTCCTCGGGTTCTGGAACATTGGATGTATCCTCGCTTGTGAAGACTGACGAGAAGAATTTGTTTAACCTGTCGGCTACCTCTTTTCCCTCTCTCACCACTCCCTTCTTATTTCCATCATCCAAAGGTCCCACTTCCTCCCTTGCCGGTTGCTTCCCCTTCACGTACTTGAAGAATGGTTTGAAGTTTCCCGCTTCCCTAGCCAGTCTCTCTTCGTATTCTTTTTTTGCTTCCTTAACCACCCGGTGACATTCCTTTTGTTGTTTTTTGTGTTCCTTCTGGTTTTCCTCAGTTTGGTCCCTTTTCCAATTTTTGAACGATATTTTCTTGTCCCTTATCACCTTTTTCACTGCATTTGTTATCCACACCGGGTTTTTTGCTCGATTCTTTTTGCACCCTTTCCTAAACCTGGGGACGTACAGGTTTTGTGCTTTGTGCATCGTGTCCTTGAGTAGGGACCATGCTTTCTCTACGGTATCCATTTTCCCTGAGCTGCTTCTGAGTTTCTTTCCAACCATCTTTCTCATAGCGTCGTATGACTGTTGTATGGAAATATATTGAATTGCATATTCTTCTGTCTGAATGTTTTAAAAAAGTTTTTCAAAATAAAAATAATAATAATTAACATAAATGCAAACACTACAGGTATTCAACAGTAAAAAAAACCCACCTCAAACAGATAATAAATAATAAAAAAGCAAATAATAATAAATAAATGACAATAAATAGTTAAAATTATCACGTGAAAGGACAATTGAAAAAAATCCGTTGTATGAAATAAAAGAGCAAGGGAAAAGTACTGCAAAACCAACAGGCAAAAAAATCGCCATGTGAGTTAAAAACTACCAGTCTATATATACTGTAGAACCATGAGTTTGTAAGATAAAAGACCATGAAGTTCTGAAGAACTATGCAAATGATTGTCAAAGGGAAACCAGAAATATAAAATCATGCCATAGGCAGCTTATCTCTATCAGAAGATCATTGTAAATGGCGCCAAAATATTTCTATGAGTGTCGGAGCACTTACCTCGCCGGTCTGCACTAAAAATCTCTAACGCAACTTGATAAAAGGGAGATATGAGATTAATGTGTAAAAAAATGCATATAAAGGGGCTAACAATCTTGGCTGCATGAGGGGAATTTCCTTGAAAAAGCTAAGGTGAAACGTAGTCCTACATCGGAACTAACCCCCCTCCCCCTCCCGCCAAGTTGATACGTAAGATGAATATTAACATAATTTATTGAAGTTATTAAAGTATAAAACATATTTAAAATGAAATGAAAAAGAAAAAACAATAAAATGAAAAAAAAAACTGAAGACCAGTGACGATTTGTGTACCAACTCCTGTGCATACAAAACTTGTGTTTTGCACAGCGGTACCACTGAGGTCTTGGAAGATACCTCGAGGTGCATAATTAAAAAAAAAAAAACCACGTCTAAGTCCCCTTTTGGCCTAGGTCCTAAATGCTGAAAGTAGAAGTAGGGAAAATGTCCATTCTCAAAAAAAAAACCCATCCAAAATGAGGGTTTTTTTTTGAGAATAGCCTACCTCTACGTTCAGCTGTTTAAACACCCAGACCATTACTACGTCTACACTTACAACACATTACCAACCGAAAAACAGGCTAAGTCCCAAATGCCCAAAACCAGACCTCATCTCTCCTGCTGCGATCCTCACCCCGAAGTGCTGCAGTTCTGGAGGGTGGGGGATCGCCATCGCGGCAGGGGAGATGAGTCATCTCTCCTGCTGCGATCATTGCGGTGGGGGGTGGGCAGGTTGCTGGGGCTGCTGAGCTGATCACGGCAGCCGCGATCAGCTCAGCGGCCCCTTTTTCGGCACTTATACCTCTTTTGACTTGGTGTAAGTCAAAACATTTAAGTGCCAACTAGGCAACCTGTTCAAACTTTTGCTGTACGACTATGTCTAGGTCGGCCCACCTCCCGCCCTTTCCCCTCCTCTAAAAATGCATCTTTACACTTTGTGCATTTAGAGGTAGGGGAAAGGCCTAAGCTGGTTTTAGATACATCTAAAACCAGCTTTGATTATCGGTACTTGTACGATCTGGCTTTTTGATCGTCCAAGTACCGATTTAGGCCACTTTTTAGACTTTTTTTTTGTTTTAATTATGAGCCCCGTCGAGTATGTGTGTGAAAAAAGTAGCATCTTTACCTGAATAACACTATTAGAACTGAGTGCTTGTGAATGTGTATTGCTTTTGTAGTACCAGCAGTTTTGTGCAACATTAACAGTTTTCAGCATATAAGCATTGTTTGTCTGCGGGTCTGAATATTATATGATGAGGGTTTTTTTTTTTTGCCTATGATAGATGGTATGAAGTAGAGTTGAAGGATCTCAGCTCACTTCATTAGGCACATTAGAAATGGTTCAGAGTGCCTTCTGAGAGCTCTTTCCTTCACCTAGATTTTCTCTGTGATGATTAGTACCTATGTACCAATTTACTGGAGTGTGGTTTATTGTCTCTTACAGTTGTATGTACCTCCAGTCCTTCCTTAGTTTATATTTTGGTCTCCAGAACTGTACACAATATTCTAAATGAGGACTCATCAGAGTTTTTTTATACAAAGGCATCATCACCTCTTTTTTCCTACTGACTGTTCCTCTCCCTATGCACCCAAGCATCCTTCTAGCGTTCACCATAACCTTTTCAGCCTGTTTGGCAACCTCATCTCAAATGCACTTTCGTACCAAACGTTTAGAAAGTCAATAAAAACTTATCTCTTTGACAAATTTCTCTGACCCCACTTCAGCCTGATGTACTTCCAAAACACTTCCAGATAAACCTGACTAAACTTAGCATGCCAATGTAAGTTCTCTGTAAAGTCGCTGTCTGTATACAATCTCTTCCCTTGCAAACCGCTTAGAACTGTTTGTGGTATGGCGGTATATAAAAATAGTTATTATTATTATTAAGATATGATATGATAGAGATATGATATGAGATATGATAGAGACCTTCAAGATCATGAGGGGCATAGAGAGGGTGGATAGGGACAGATTCTTCAGACTGAGGGGGACAACAGGTATGAGGGGGCATTCGGAGAAACTGAAGGGAGATAGGTTCAAAACAAATGCAAGGAAGTTTTTCTTCACCCAAAGGGTCGTGAACACTTGGAATGCGCTACCGGAGGAAGTGATCAGGCAGAGTACGGTACATGGATTCAAACAGGGATTGGATGGATTCCTGAGGGATAAAGGGATCGTGGGATACTGAGAGAGGTGCTGGGATGTAACACAAGTATAGAAAGCTAACCAGGTAATAAGTATAGAAAGCCAACCAGGTCGTGCATGGGCAAGACCAGAGGGTGAGGACTTTGATGGGAAGATAGGACTTAAATGAGAAACCAAGGTGGAAAGGGGCCCCTTCTGGTGATTCAGACAGGTCGTGACCTGTTTGGGCCGCTGCGGGAGCGGACTGCTGGGCGGGATGGACCTATGGTCTGACCCGGCGGAGGCACTGCTTATGTTCTTATGTTCTTAAGATCATCACATACAATCACAGTCATGTTCCACTTCTCTTTTGTGCACAACGTTCTTCACCCTCTAAACCAGTATTTCTCAACTCAATGCTGGAGCACCCCCTTGCCAGTCAGGTTTTCTGGATATCCACAATGAATATGCATAAATGTGATTTGCAAACATTGCCTTCATTATATGCAAATTTCTTTCATGCATACTCACTGTGGATATCCTGAAAACCTGACTGGCAAAGGGGTGCTCCAGGACCGAGTTGAGAAACACTGCTCTAAACCGTAATGTTTCCTCAGGTTTTTGCAGGCCAAATGTATGACCCTGCATTTCTTAGCATTAAATCTTAGCTTTGCTAGGTCCTTCCTCATGTCATCCATCCGTGTCTACCCTATTGAACAAAGAGGCAAGCCTTACTACAGAGCCCTTCTGTAATATCGCTAACAAAGATATAAAAAAAACCCAAACCAGGCCCAAGAACCAAACCTTGTGGCACACCACTAGTAACATCCCTTTCCTCAGAGTGAGCTGCTGTCCTTTGTCACCTTCCATTCAGCCAGTTCCTAACCTAGCCTGTCAATTCGGGGCCTCTCCTTTATTAATATAAACATTGAGACCTACTATTGTCCTCTTTCTTAAATTCTGCAGTGTGAGTTATAAGCCTGAGTCTGAATTTTTTTAAAAATAAAATTGCTTATATCCTTCTGTCAATGGAAATGCATTCCCTAACCTGCAGGCTGTGTCTCTTCTAGTAAGGCTCTCTTATACAGTATGCTCTTTGGATAATTTTGTTTGCCTGGGGGGACAAACAGCTATCCTTCAGATCAGATCTTCCTCCTGTTGGTAAGGCAGCGAGAGTGTTCAGTTTCACTTGTGCAATGCATTACAATGATACAATTTGCATATTTAGCTATGCATGCAGAGACATAAAGAGCAAACGGCACCATATCCAAGGGCAGGCTCGATCCAAAGTGCACAATCAATCACCAGAATCAGTGATGGTGATAAACAGATAATGATATTTAGGTCTAACATTTTGTCTCTGGCCTATTTCAGATAGCATGGATCAAATTCCTGTCAGTTTTATTTGATATCTACCACCTTAAGGAGCTAAAACAGCAGAGCTGGTTATCATTAAAGAGGTGATATATTCTATTCCTTAATTCCTTTTCACATATGAGTATAGGGAGGGGGGGACAGAGAAGGTATTTGATATCTCCCCACTGGATTTCATAGCCACACTCTGTTGGCTACTATTGCCTCTATTTCCTTCCATATACTACCAAACTTCCATTTTTTGGTTTATATGGACCTCCCCCTTCCTCAATCTGAATTGCAATCACCTGTGTCTAAAAAGTCACAAGGCATAACATTCCACTTCCTTGTTGAGTCCTCTAAGCTCTACTGTTTTCCATTGGTAGTTAAGCCGCTGTTCCTACATATAGAATCCAGGGATAAATCTAGAACCCAAAGAAACATATACCATGCACACTTTTCACAGGCTCCTCCAATCTGCGAATGACTGAATTTGGGCTCAGAAAACGTAGGGCTCTTTTTACGAAGCCGCATTAGTGGCTTTATCGCACGTGACTTTTTATCACACGCTAGCCGAAAAACTACCACCCGGAAAATTAGCGTGCGCTATTACGTGCATTAAACCGCTAATGCGGCAGCGTAAAAGGAGCCCTTAAAGGCCTATACACCCTTGCAAAAGCTAGGGTCTCAGTAATGTTTGGAAGCACCTGGCCATATTGTGACAAGAGGTCACACAAAATTTGGCACGTAGTGGTCTCTCCCACTTGATAATAAAATGATTTTGTTAATAGCAAGATAATGACTCCCTTCTTAACTATCCATCACTGTGGGCTCCTTTTACAAAGCTGTGATAGCGATTTTAGCGCACGCAGAATTTTAATGCGTGCTAAACCCGTGCTATGCGGCTAGAGCTAATGCCAGCTCAATGCTGGCATTAGCGTCCAGCGCGCGTGGCAATTTAGCTAGTGCAGCTTTGTAAAAGGAGCCCTATATGTAATGTCAATTGATATCCTTCTACAGTGTAATCTTTGAAACCTTCTGTGCCCATAAAAACAGATGTTTAAGCAGAGAAATGCCTAGTTATAAACTGCCTGGCTTTCAGAACTACAGTGATACTTTGGATTATGAGCATAATCCGTTCCAGGAGCATGCTCGTAATCCAAAATGCTCGTTTATCAAAGCGAGTTTCCCCATAGGAAATAATGGAAACTCGCTTTGATACGTTCCCATCCCCCGAGGCCAGCGGCGCTGCTCTATCCTCCCCCCCATGAGAACCGGCATTGCTCCCCTCAAAGGCCTCTCCTGTGATCTGGCACCCTCCCCCCCGCGATCCGGCACCCCCCTCCCGCGATTGGACATCCCCACTGCGCTTCCGCACCCCCCTGCCACGATTGGGCACCCCCCCGCCGCGATTGGGCACCCCCTTGCCGCGATTGGGCACCTCACCGCTGCTTCTTACTGTCATCTGGGCCTGGGCACCGGCACCGGCATGTTCTGTGCGTTGGTGCCGGTGCCCGAAGATCGGCCTCCTCTTCTTGCTGGGCCTTGAGCATCTGCGCATGGTCAAGGCCTGCGAGTTCATGTTCTCTCCGAGAATCTCACAGAGAGCATGAACTCGCAGGCCTTGAGCATGCGCAGATGCTCAAGACCCAGCAAGAAGAAGAGACCGATCTTCAGGCACCAACGCACAGGACATGCCGGTGCCGGTGCCCAGGCCCAGATGACAGTAAGAAGCGGAGGGGGGTGCCCAATCGTGGCGGGGGGTGGAGGGTGCCGGATCGTGGGGGGAGGGTGCTGGATCGTGGGGGGAGGGTGCCGGATCACGGGGGGAGCCGCTCGCAAATCGAGGCACGCTCGGTTTCTGAGGCGCCGATTTTGCAAATGTTTTGCTCATCTTGCAAAACACTCGCAAACTGGTGCACTCGTAAACCGAGGTACCACTGTATATAGGTAAAATTGTATACATGTATATTTTTTCTAAATTGTTGTGCATGCTAAATAGTAAGTCTAGACATGTGCATGCAGTTCTTGTGGAGTTATTTTCAAATGTCACTGATTGCACAAAACAGCTCCACTGTAATTCAAAACCTTCACTCCCATCAATGAATAGCATGCAATTTAAATGGAAGAAAAAGCCTCAGCAAGAATCAGAAAATTAGCTCAACTCTTTGAGAGTGCTTTCGACTCCTAACTCCTCTCACCTTGGGTTCTGCATCCCCAACCCTATGTGCCATGTCTGCCTGTCCAAGTTATATTGTAAGCTCTTCCGAGCAGGGACTGTCTATAAATGTCATAATGTGCAGCGCTGCATACGCATTTCAGCGCTATATAAGTGATAAGTAGTAGCAGTAATTCTCAAATATCATAGGCATAATGTTGACAAGGATGTTTGAGAGTTGAGCTAAGTTTCTGGCTCTCTCCGATCCTGAGGCTTTTTCTTCTGCTTAAATTGCAAGCTATTCAGCATTGGCGTGAGTGAAGGTTTTGAATTATGGTGGAGCCGTTTTGTTCAATTAGTGATTTCTGCTCCTCCACGCCTCTTTATTAATTATAGTATTGTTATTTTCAAATGTGTGCATCTTTCCTTTGAAAACCGGTATAACATATGTCTACTTGCCTACTACAGAATTATTCTCATAACAAAGGGATCAAAGATTCTGTGATTTTTACACATTCTAGGTATCTTCTAAAGAAGGGTCACTTCAGTCTGGCCCTTCTGGGGAGCTCTCTCATTTCTGGGAGATTTCTGCACATTTCTCCCTCCCCATGCCCTAGCCAGGGGTTCTTAACCCAGTGCTCTGGACACACCTAGCCAGTCAGATTTTCAGGATATCCATAATATACATGAATGAGATAAATTTGCATGCAGTACTTCCATTCTATGCAAACCAATCTCAGGCATATTCATGGTGGATATCCTGAAACCTTGAGTGGATGCGTATGTCCTGAGGACTGGGTTGAAATGAGCTAGGGGTGGGCCTCTACAACCAGGCTTACTGAGGGTTAGGCACTAGGCCAGCATTCCTCCCCTCAAGGGTCACCTGTGGAGTCTGATCTCTTAAGAAAGTCCTAAGCAAATCCCAGCTTGGCTAAAAGACAGCAGTGGCATCTATGTACCTTTGCCGCTTCCTCTGTCTGTCCATTCCTTAAATGTTACACTTTGAACCTTCACTACTTCTAGTAGTAGTAGTAGTAGATTATCAAACAATAAATTCATCATATACTCTAGTATATAAAGCAGCTCTCATATCACCCCGCAGGTGGAGGGGCTCTAAAGGGAGTGAGGTGGCATCAAGTTAGGTGGGGCGGCCTCTTTTTAGTGGCTAGCCAGTAAATTCTGTTATCTGGGCCTTTTGCAGAGGGAGCAATAATAATAATAATAACTGCTCCCATGTCCATCTAGAGAGGAATTGCATACATTTTTTCTTAAAATTGCTGTTCCCTCTGGAAGGGGGAGGGATTCTACTTTTGACAGCCTTTCTGTAGTTAATAATGGGATAATGCCTTGTTAAATATTTATATCTTAGTTTAATTGATCTCTTTCTTTGTATGTAATCTGCTTTTCTCCTCGTTCTTTCTTTTCTGTTTTTTAATGGAGTTCTTTTCATTATTTATGACTGTATTGTAAACCGCTTTGATCTCATTTGTAGCCTATGCGCTATATTAAGACTTTTAATAAACATAAACATATATGTTTGTTTTTATTACTAAATAGAGAATGCCACGGGGACAGTTTTTTTCCCCGTCCCCATGGGAACTTATTTTCCCGGCCCGTGAGTTCTTTTCCCTGTTCCTGCCCCTGCACCTGCCCTGTCCTCATCTGCACAAGCCTCAAACATTTTAAAATCATAAATGTTCGAGGATTGTGCGGTTAAGGCAGAGCTTAGAGGAATGGGGCAAGGACAGCGACGAAACTCACGGGAACGGGGAAATTGAGTTCCTGCGGGGACGGGGACAAATTAATCCCCGTGTCATTCTCTATTACTAAACTTTCCTTTCTGCTCTTCACATAAGCAGCAGAGCAGTTTACATTGCAATTTCAAATGAAAGGGTCAGGTTCAGAGGCTGAAGGAAGGAAAGAAAATAGCTAAAAATAAGCACATTGTCAGCATCCCACATCTCCCAACCAAATCAGACAACTCCAAAAGCCTACACAAAACAATAGTACTTGGGGCAGTCAGCATTTTTTTAAATACTGGTTGATGCAGGTTTTTTAAACCAAACAATTCAGCACAGATACTGATTGGCGCTGACTATCCGGGTATATTTGGCCACCACAACTTATCTAGTAACTTGAAACATGAGGGTGTTACTATCCAGACTTTATGGTAGATATCCTGCAAACAATGGGATGGTTGGATAGGCTGGAGTGAGCTTAGATGGCAACTTCAGCAGTTGGAACCTGGACAATACCAGGTGGACTTTAGTCTATGGCCCTGAAATATCAAAGAAGAGACAAGTTAATTTAATCATGTATTTTTAGTGGGTATAATTAATGGGCAGAATGGATAGACAGTTCAGGTCTTTATCTGCTGTCATTTACTATGTTACCTGGCAGAAACCCAAAGAGTAGCAACATTCTAGAGCTGAGATTGTGATGTCATAATGCCTCATTCCAGCAATGCCTGAGAGCCAACCTCAGCAGTGATGTCACAATGGCTTGATTAGATGACAACTTCAGCAGTTGGAGCCTGGCCAATACCAGGTAGACTTTAGTTTATGGCCCAGAAATATCAAAGAACAGACAAGTTAATTTAATCATGTAGGCAGACTGGATGGACCATTCAGGTCTTTATCTGTCATCATTTACTATGTTACTATCAGTGTCCTGTCAATATTTTGCCTTGTACCATAATAGGATAAAGTTTGGGAACCTTTTTGCTATCTGCTTGGAAGCTTGAGAGCATGAGGATGGCAAAAACAGCAATCTGCACGGCATCTGATTCTTGCTTTATCCAGGAAGTTACTTGGTTAGCAGACTGACTATTACTACTAACCAGTTAAATGTCAACTGCATCCTGGACCACCCTGGCAAAATAGTCTGATAAAAGAGTCATTCAGGTAATGACACTGAAAATCCAAATATTGGACTTGATAACAGAATTGGTCCGGGTAAGTGCCATTCTTAGATAAGTCTCACTGAATACCGAACCCCCAAGCTTTAAAACCTTTAAATTTAAAATTTGAGTTCTCTACATAAAGATATCACAGTGTTGCATTCCAGTGAAGCATCACGTGCAGTTCAAAGTACAGTGGTACCTATGTTTACGAGTGCACCGGTTTGCGAGTGTTTTGCAAGATGAGCAAAACATTTGCAAACTTGGTGCCTCGTAAACCGAGCTTGCCTTGCTGTACGTGCGTCCTCCCCCCACGATCCGGCATCCCCCCCAGCGATCCGGCATCCCCCCTGCTCATGTCTGACCCCCCCCTCCCCCCGCGATCCTACATCCCCCCCCCCCCCGAGCACGGCAATGACATCCCTTACCCCGACTGGGCACCAGTGCCGGTGCCCGAAGATCCTCCCTCTTCTGGCGCAGCCTGGGCTGGGCGATGCGTCAGAGATCCTCCCTCTTCTGGTCTCGCTCTCTCCAAGATTCTCAGATTCAGAATCTCAGAGAGAGCGAGACCAGAAGGCTTTGAGCATGCGCAAATGCTAGTCATAGTTGAACTTTACCTGCTTGATAAGCCAAAGATCGATCAAAATACTTTTTGTAACGGCAATTTTTGGGATTAGGAAAATTGAATAGACCAGAATGTCGAGAAGGTCTAATTGAACAGTACAATTCGAAATGAGAGAAGAGATATAATGGAGCTAATCCAAATAACATCTTATAGCAAAGAGAAGCAAATTAAAAAAGTTCTCTTGCTTCCATTGGCAACCAGTGCAGCTGACGGTAGTAATAATAATAATAATAACAGTTTATATACCACAGGACTGTGAAGTTCAATGCGGTTTACAATGATTAAAATATATTACTGATTGAGTAGATTTAACAAAGTTAAGGGTTAGTGATTAACAGTTCTGGGGATCAGTAGTTGTGGACTAAAATTGTATAGGTCAGTTACCTAAATACTGACCTATACAATGGCTAGGGGTGACATGTTCCTGTTTTTTGATCCAAAAATTAAATGGACCGCTGTATTTTGGATTAACCTTAATCTTCCTATAACGGTTTTATAGGCTCCCAGATAAATTATATTGCAGTAGTCAAGAATGGATAAGATTAATGCTTCTAACCAAGCCTGGATCATTGAAGGTACATAGTGGGAAGAAAGTTTAATGTTTATTTGAGTGAGAAGATTGGAGGGGATGTGGTGGGGCTGGTGAGGTGAGGTGGGGTGGGGAAAGACAAGGGATCAGTGGAATAGTGTGTGTATGCATACGTGCATGCGTGCGTGAGCAATGAGAAAATAAAAGTCAGAAGGAGGGATGTGAGAAAATGGATCTTCCATTTGTCAGTGTCCCATCTATCTTGTCCTCTTTCCTTGATCCCTTCTTTCCTTTCTTCCTCTCCTGTCCCCTCCAAGGTAGGGAAACTAGGTACATGCCTAGGGCCTAAATGTTTATGCCGAACTGTTTTTTCGATGTGCTAATTCATTGGTTTCCAAGGCAGAATTCTGACCTGGTGAGTTAGATGCCAGCAGAAAGAAAGGGGAGGAACAGAGCTATTATCCCTATCTCTATGCATTGCAATCCAGTCATCAGGCATAGTCAGCTGTTTCTTCCTCTGCCAATTTCACTCTACAGTGAGAACAATGTGGGATTTTGTTTGTATTACATCAGTTGGCCATTTGGGAAGCTAGAGATGCTGGAATTAAAAGAAAGCGAAAGATGTTATTTATACAAATCTGGGATTCATGTTTGCAAGATTTACATCCTAAGGGCCGTAGTGCCATTTTAAGTTGGATCTCTTATTTGGGGTTTATATTTAGTTAAATGAAGAGAGTATCACTGGGTAGAAGGTACTATTGGGTGGGGAGGGGTGGGTGTGAAGAGGGACGGTGTGGGTTCAAACACATATAGATAAAATGGGGGTTTATTGAAAATGGAATTCGTTTTTTATTATGTATATTATATTATAAAATTGATGCATTATTGATGTGCTTTGATGCTGTATTTGTTGTATTTGATGATGTTTGCATCAATAAAACTGTTTGAATCTAAACGTGTTCCAGAAAAAAAAAAAAAAAAAGTATTCATATTACAATGGAGGCACAATGCATTTGATTGCCTGGTTCCCTCTCTCCTTCTGTTCCTGATGCACCCTCTGCTCCTCCACCATCTTCATTGCCTTAGGCATTCATACTTCTCCTTCATCTTCTATCCCTTTGCCCCCCCCCCCCCATATGCCTTTTCTATGTTCTTGCCCTCTCCTCCTCATCCCTATGATCCCCTATCTTATTCTCTATTCCCTTCATCCCACCACCAATTTGTAATATCTCTTTCCTTCAAAAGAAGAACAAATAAATTATTTGTACACACAAGGAAAGTCAGAAAATGACTATTTTTATAAGGGAAAAACACATTTACATTATTCAATATGCAAATATATGCACGTGCTGCATAACTACCATAACATTTCATACATTTTGGCACAGAATTTGCTAACTGTTGCCACAGAATTTAATTGTGAGCTGTCACAGGATACCGGGGGCTGTGATTATAGGGTTTCACTACACTGCATCAATATCAAAATACTGGGAGATGTAAATTTAATAAGAAGGTAGTGAAATCCATGTTTATGCATGGATTTTCTAGGGCTTTCCACCTTTGACTCGGTCGATAATTACTTCAGTTGAATCAGAGCAGGGTCATCTTGAATAGGGTAGGTTCCAGACACGTGATCTATGTTCTCCACCACCCCCCCCCCCCCAATTCTGGATCTGATTGCTCACCTTTTAATGAAGTTAGAATGTCCCAGATGGATGGGCAGATGGATGAATTGAATCAATTACAAAGAGATTTCATCCCTGGTTAAAAAGTGCTAACAAGAGCTCGATTTGTCAGCCTTCTGTCCTGTGTAATCCTCTTAATAAATCCCTGTTTTGCTGTCTCACTTTCTAGTGTAACACTATTCCATTATATTTTTAGTGGCTGGGCTTCAGCTACCTCAATGCTATGAATGCATTTCAAATTTCTTTGTATTGATTATAGTCTCTTTTTCTTTGATTTTTTTATACCCTTTACAGATATTACATTTTTTATAGTATGCTGGAATTTGTTTGTATTGCCTTTCTTTCTTTTCCTCTCTTAGTCCTTATTTATCCCCTCCTTTACAAAGCCACACTAGCGTTTTTAGCACCGGCCGCCGCGGTAACAGCTCCAACGCTCATAGAATTCCTATGAGCGTCCGAGCTGTAACCGCTGTGGCTGGCGCTTAAAATGCTAGCGTGGCTTTGTAAAGGAGGGGGTTAGTTTTGAGCGTTATTTACTTCTGTTGTATTTAAGGAGTAATTGTCGTATACATGCAAATAATTCTCATCTTGGAAAATCTCATCATAGGTGTACATGTGTGTTTGTTTGACTGATTTACATTGGATTCTGACCATAATTAAAGGACCCATGGCCACAAGAGGGCATCTGCTGAAAATCAGGGGCGGGAAATTTCATGGCAACACCAGGAAGTATTTCTTCACCGAAAGGGTGGTTGATCATTGGAATAGAAACATAGAAACATAGAAACATAGAAAGATGACGGCAGAAAAGGGCTACAGCCCATCAAGTCTGCCCACTCTATTGACCCACCCCATTAAGTCTGAATGCTAATGACCTAGTTCCTTAACTCGACCCTCGTAGGGATCCCACGTGGATGTCCCATTTAGTCTTAAAGTCGAGCACGCTGGTGGCCTTTATCACCTGCACCGGAAGTCTGTTCCAGTGATCTACCACCCTTTCTGTGAAGAAATACTTCCTGATGTCACCACTAAATTTCCCTCCTCTAAGTTTGAGCGGGTGCCCTCTTGTGACCGAGGGTCCCCTGGGAAAGAATATATCGTTTTCCACCTCGACACGACCCGTGACGTACTTAAATGTCTCAATCATGTCACCCCTTTCCCTGCGCTCCTCTAGGGTATAGAGCTGCAGTTTGCCCAGTCTTTCTTCGTATGAGAGACCTTTGAGCCCCGCGACCATCCTAGTGGCCATTCGCTGGACCGACTCAGCTCGAAGCACATCTTTCCGGTAGTGTGGCCTCCAGAATTGCACACAGTATTCCAGATGAGGTCTCACCATGGTTCTGTAGAGTGGCATTATGACTTCAGGTTTACGGCTGACGAAGCTTCTATTGATACATCCCATCATTTGCCTTGCCTTTGATGAGGCCTTCTCTACTTGTTTGGCAGCCTTCATGTCTGCACTGATGATTACCCCCAAGTCCCGTTCCTCTGAAGTCCTAGCTAGTGTTTCTCCATTCAAGGAGTATGTTCTGCATGGATGATCTTCTACTGCAGGTAATTGAGGCCAGCAGCGTGTCAGAATTTAAGAAAAAATGGGATAGGCATGTGGGATCTCTTAAGGGAAGAAGTTAGGGGGGGTGGGTCATTAGAGTGGGCAGACTTGATGGGCCGTGGCCCTTTTCTGCCGTCATTTTCTATGTTTCTTACTGGAATCTTCAATCCACAGATGACAACATACTGAAGTTTGGATACATATTAATATACATGTGAAACAGAAACATGATGGCAGATAAAGGCCAAATGGCCCATCTAGTCTGCCCATCCACTGTAACCATTATCTCTTTCTCTCTTTGAAAGATCCCACCTGCCTATCCCAGGCCCTCTTGAATTCAGACAGTCTTTAGTAGTCATAGCAGTGAAGTCATTACCCCCCACTGAATGCTCCTTGCTGCTCCCGACGCTCAAAGAGTTCCTATGAGCATCGGGAGCAGCACGGAGCATTCAACGCAGCTCCCTGCACTAATAACCGCTATCGTGGTTTAGTAAAAGTGTGTGTGTGTGTGTGTGGGGGGGGTGTTTAATTTTTTAACTGTATTGTATTACACTGATGTTTTTAAGTATTGATATGTGTTGTTTTTCTAATGGTTTTTAATAATATAAATTTCTTTAATTTTATAACTTGTTTTTAAATAAGTTTAAGTTTGTAATTGATGTTTATTTTACATATATTTATTTGTTGTAGACTCCTGAAGAAGTTACCTTTATGGGGCTGAAACACTGGCCATGCTGAGTCAGTATTGTTTCAGAACTTGATTAACGATTCCAGTGGAAGCATCTCTCTATCGTAGAGATTCTTCATCCGTCCTCTTGGACATTTCCTTCAGCTACCTCAGCCAGAGAGCTGTGGTGTGAATTTCTTCAGAAGACCCTAGAGGTCAAGAATTCATTTGAATCTGATAGTATTGTATGCAGCTTTCTACATATTTATGGCTAATACCATTTATACCAACACAAAGTGCTTTTTCAAAGTAAGATACAGTACATAAAAATATTCATAAAATAATCAGTATACGAGGGCTGATTGTAAAGTAATGAGACTGTCTCTGTTTTTCTTTCCAAGAAGTAGACGTGACAACGCTTTGCTGGTTCTTCTGAAGCTCATACACCAACATTTCTGAACCTGCAGTTGGACTGCCGTAGTCTTCATTGTTGGGTCATAGCGTGAGGAAGACGTGCCTGTGAGTACGCAGCACAGCTAATTGTTTCAGTGCCATATGCTCGCCGTAACATTTAAAGAGTTTAATTGCTGCTCTTTCCAAGTTTAAAACAAAATTCAATTGCACACATCTGGCGAGCTCTCACAGACATATCTTCCTCATCTGGCATGACAAAATGCACGAAGTTTTTCCTCTCGCTGTGACCTAACAATGAAGACTACGGCAGTCTAACTGCAGGTTCAGAAATGTCGCTATGTGAGCTTCACAAGAACCAGCTCGTGCTGCCACATCTACTTCTAGGAAAGAAAAACAGGCAGTCTCACTATTTTTCAATCAGCTCTCATACAACATCTTAACATACATGTTAATACATTTAAAAGTAAAAAAAGAAAGAAAATTCAACACCCCAATGGCATTTAAAGGTCACAATCTTAAAGAGAGCCATGCATAAAATTCTTTTAATCTTCTTATTTTTTTCCAATCTAAATTCTCTAGGCAGCACCTCCAATAACCCCCTGACAGTCCATGGAACGAGTCACATTTTTAATTTTGTTCATCACAGTTGCTATCATACTCCACAGCACTGGCTTATTATTTATTTTCCATAACATTACTGTGATACTTTGATACCCGGCCCTGGGGTGTCAAATACGTAAAAACATACGTTAAAAAATACGTAAAAACTTTGCTCCATATTTGATGATATCCAGTAGATTTATTTGCTAAAGCAGAAAAAGGTCTCACAGTTCTTGCTGCATTCATTATGCTTGAATAAATCCCTGAATATCCTTGGAGAAAATTCAGACTTCAAAAAAAAAAATCATCACATATTTCCACAAGTAGAACCAAAAGAATAGAATAACTGCAGAGAAAAAACCCAAGCCTTTTCAGTTTTTCCCAGAAAGATGTCAAACTACTGTAGAACTATATCTCATGACAATTAAAGCCCAATTATTAAAAGACCGTTTAGGTTGGAAAAGAGATGTCCAAGTAGGACCTGATATTCAAAAGGGTTTAACCAGGTAGAAATTGTTAATAACTTACTGAATGGGTAAATCAGTAGGGCCTTCTGGGAATGTGTTGCATGTCTCACAAGCAGAACTTGCTTATTTGTGTGTGGAATCAGAAATAGAAAACAAGCATACAAAATGAACATTTTAGAACTAGAGACACTTGAGACATTTGCCTCAAGTAAAACCTCAATGAGTGTTACTCCTGAATGGTTTCAGTCCCTCTTGATACTTAACTCTCACACCTGCCTAATTCCATTCAGATGGCTCCTTGACCAGAAGGTTTCATTTTCCTTCACCACCTTTAAGAAATTAATGGTATCAGTATAATTCTTACTTCTTTGCCACTGTAGATTGGCCAATGGCACTTCCTGCTGCTAAAAAAAAGGCAGCATATCACATACATGTAGTCAAAGCCATACCCTGTCACAAAGATGTATCAATCCACTCCGTTATTGGCAATCACCATATACAGGCCCAAACTGCACGCCTCCATATTAAAAGCCCCCACCTTCAACCTACTCTCTAGCCACATGTTCCAGTCATCCTCACTCAGCCAAACAGAAGCACTGCAATACCTTCTACAAACTTGAAGATAAGCCTCCACCCACCCAAGCATGCTGAACACTCTCACAATCACACTTTGCACATTCAAATACATCACACGCATTATTCACCCTTCACCTCACCTATTCAAACACACTGTAATCAGGCATTCACTACCAACATAGGGCTAGATGCTGGATCACTGTTGGCCAATTCTCTGACCGATTCTGGCCGAGCGATCGATGTACATTGTTCCCCCCGTGAATTCACGGTATACTCCGACCGCCTCTTCCTGTACTAAAGTCAGGCTACACCAATCAGGAGCTGCGTGTCTAAGCAGCTCCTGATTGGTGTAGCCTGACTTTAGTAACAGGAAGAGGCGATCGGAGCATACCGCGAATGATTTTCTGCACCTGCTGGCATTCCAGCTGCCTTCTCCTGCCTCTCCTGCCATTTGACAGGTGCAAAACCTCATTTGTGGTTTTTTGAAATTTGCGGGTGTTCCTGGAATGGAACCCCCGTGAATTTCGGGGGAGTACTGTACTACAAAGTTTGCATGCAAATGATTTGCATAGAGGTGCAAATCATTTGCATTGAAACCTAACAGATCAATCGCTCAGTGAGCAATTGACACATGCGCAGAGCTCTAACAGCAGTGACAGGGGAAGCAGCCTTTTGTCACTGCTGTTAGGGCAGACATACAATCTGCCCCATTATAAAAAAAGAAAAAAGTCCCCTGCGCTGATGGCTCGCCCCAACCCCTAACCCCCCCCAAACTACTCCCTTAAATAACATACTGTGCTCAGTCATTACACATGCAATCACACACTCGGTTACATCTCTCACACTTGCTGATTCACATGTACACACTTGCAAGTGCCCATGCCAAAACACTGAAGGCATTCATCTCTTTACCTCCATACTAACATCCACCCATACATCTCACCCACTGTCAAAAGGGGTCATACAGAAATAGGCCTCTATCACGGGACAAAAGCGCGTGAGACTTCGGTGTGCCGACATGGCAGTACAGACAATTCGGCGCAAGATTCCAGTGCGCCGCCTAAAAAGTTACTTTTATTTATTTATTTTTTTAAAATCTTTATTCATTTTTAAATATTATACTAAGTGTGACAGCAAATAATAACATTTTAACTTACATACAACACTTAATATTCTCCAATAATCCATCTTACTTTTAATGAGCTCCAACGGGGGTGTGTGGGGGGAATACTCTTCGTGCTGCCGTTGGGGGTGTGTGGGGGATGCAACCACCCACATTATAGAGAAAACAACTTTTTCCTAAAAAATTTGGAAAAAGTTAAGTTTACTCTATAATGGAGGGTTCCAGCCCCCCAACCCCCCCAACGGCAACGCGAAGAGTATAAAGTAAACTGGGGGATTCCCCACTTACACCCCGCGTCGGACCTCTTTAAAAGTTACTTTATAAGCGGCACACTGGGGTTTTGCGCCGATTTGTCTGCGCTGCAGTGTCGGCGTGCCGAAGTCCCGCGCGACTATGAACCGTTTATGCCTCTCTTATACTTGTACTTTTAAATGCATTACTTGAAGCACTGTTAATTTTACTATTGTTATGATTAGGTTTTTAATTTGGTTATTTTATGCAGCTTGTTTTTATGTTCTTTTGGGCCGTTGAGCTGCAATTATCTGTACATAATGGCAAATAATTATTTTGGATGGGTAAAATTAAGTTGTTATATTCATTGGAGCGCATCCTCTTATTCTTCTGTTGGAATGATAGGCACTAGGCAGGGAGAGTTGATATGACTCTGGAGAAACACTGTCCAGAAGAGGTTCAAGAAAACTTTTATTGCCTGGTTGCTACTTAAAATTTGCTGCACAATTTTCACCCTGTCACTGCTGCACTGATAGGGAGAGAGAGGCATGGTGGCAGCTGGAGAGAGAGGGCGAGGGAGGAAGAGGGAGAGAGCGAAAGGCAGCTGTGGAGGGAGATGAAGGGAAATTAATGGCAGAGAGGGGTGGCAGCCACAACATTACTGTCATTCTGCTACTAAGTCACATTGGCACCCAGTGCAACACAGCGAAAATTCTGTCTGTTTTGGATCCCATTGACTCAGAGGACCAACAAAGGACTATTGCTCAATTTTCTGTATTTGTAAACTGCCTTGAATGTCTTTCATCAGAGCTGGTTGAGATTTTATAAATAAATAAAGGCTCCTTTTACAAAGCTGCAGTAATCGCGCCAATGCGCATTGGAATTTAATTGGCGTTAGAGCATTGCAGCCACTACTGTGGCTTTGTAAATGGGTAGGGGACAATGTTCCCTCTCATTTTTCATTGGCTGTGTGCGCATAAAATTTCATCTGTGCACATTTTAAAGAAAAACTAAATTTGTGTGCGCTATAAAAATGATTGCTAGAGGGCCCGGAGTTCAGTTATGGGCATTTATGGACAGGTCTTTGAGTTTAGTCTGAATTAACGAAAACACAATGTAATTTTAGTTACACTTTATGTTAGTTACACTTTATGTAACATAAAGTCTCATTTCAATAAATCATTTTAGGTAAAAATTAATTTTTTTGTGCGCGCTATTTTAATTGTGTGTGCGGGTTCGGCAAGTTGTGTGCACGCGCACGAGTGCACAGCTTAGAGGGAACAGTGGTGGGGGGGGGGAAGTAAAAACCTTTTTCTGAGATAACACCACAAGAAAAGACCCACTTGGCAAATTTACCAACAAAATAGAGTGTGAAATAAAGTATGAAAGATTTTCCAGGTAGAGTACTTGAAGGGTGTTGAAAACGTTTTTTTTTTTGTAAAACATACAATATTGCTCTGGATCATGAGAGGAAATCAACAGTTATAAACCACTTCACAAATCACAGAAACATATGAAAAGGAAAGCTGCAATGGAATCACAGAATGTACACTGGAAAATCTTAATATGTTTCACGCAAAGCACAACAGTACAATATGAGCCAATGTATGTTGCTTATGACTGGGTCATCTTGCGCTGCTGCAAACAGACCACTCTTTTGTATACCAGTTTCTGAACACAAGATAGCAACATTAAAATGGATTTCTTATAGATGTCTACAAAGGAATAAACTTAAGAAAAATTGAAGGATAGGCCTATCTCGGGGTTAAAGTCAATGAAAGGTCCAACAATGAAGGTTACTATGCATATATTCAATATTTTACTTGCACCACTGGGCCAGACAGGTGCAACTTAAAAGCACCCTAATTCTATAATCTTGCATGCTCAATTTTAGGCTCAGCATTCAAAATTCTGTGCACAAGTTACAAAATATTACCAGTTTTATACATAATTGTAAAATTAGATACTATGTGGTGTTAACATCAATATTTGGCTATAATTGGTGTTAATTGGGGCTCATTTGCACTAATTTGTAGTTACATGCATAACTACACTTTTAGCGTGCAAATTCTATAGTGTGTAACTCTAAACTCATGAAGACCTATCTTAGGATTCTATCAAATAGGTGTTAACATTATTGCACCTTTGTTTTCTGGGAACTGACCTGATGACAAATGATTATATATTCAGTCTAATAATTTAATTTGCTGGAATGCAACCTCCATTACATACAGCAGACATATATCTAGTAATCAATAGGAAGTGTTACATGACAGGCTACTGAAAAGTTCTCAGCCCAGCCAACAAAGTTGGTAGGTGTCTTACCGCCATCTGGCAGCCAATCAGGATGCACGTTTTTAGAAAAAAAAACAAATAGGTAAGGAAGATCACCTACATTGTAAGCATCTATCGCGGGTCTACAGAGACACATAGGGGACATTTGAGCTCACCCAAGGCTTGTTGTGGGTGTTGTTTTGCCCGGAAGTAGTCTTGAGTGAGTTTGTATCCCTGTGTGTCACCCTAGAGCCACAATAGATGCCTGAAATGTAGGCCAGCAAAATGCTGGCCTACATTTCAGTCCTAAAAATAGACACTCAGTTGATCACGGCAAAGGAATCCCAGATCAGCTGAGAAAGCAGGACTCCCTGAAACCACGGCTTCTTGGAGTCCTGTTGGCTCAGCTGATTGGGGGAAAATAACCCTGCCACGATCAGCTGAGCCAGCAGTGGCAGAGGACTCCCAACACCCACATCCGCGTGGCAGGAGGGATGCCCACTCCCTCCTGCCTAACACCCCCGACATCCCTCCACACATCCAATCAGCAGGAGGGATGCCCACTCCATCCTGCTGCCGGGACCTATCGATCCCCCGAACTCCTGACACCACCTGAAACCTCCTCCCCCAACAAATCAACACCCCACCCCGACACCCCCTGAAGCCCCCCAATAAATCTACACCACATCCTGACAACCGCCAAACCCCTCAACACCTCAACATCTCAAAACCCCCTTTTGAAATTGCAAGCCCTCCAGGAACAGCAACATACTTTCCGTACTATATACATACTACTTTTATAGCCTTTAGGCTTGCTGGTGGCTTATATACAGTTTTTAGGTACAGTCAGTGGCATAGTAAGCAGACCACCCCAGGCACCGTCTTTGCAGGGGGGTACTAGCACCTCTCCTCCTCTCTGCCCCCCTGCGTACCTCTTTAAATGTTTGCCAGCATGAGCAGTATCTTCCACTTGCTGCTCACACAATGCTCGGCTCCCTTCTGATGTCACTTGCTGGTTGCGGGACCAGGACGTGACATCAGAAGGGAGCACAGGCCGGCGCGAGCAGCAGGTGGAAGATGCTGCTTGCACCGGCGAATGTTTCAAGAGGTATGCGGAGGGCAGGGGAGGGGGGTGCTCAAGTGGCGGGGAAGAGAGTGTAGGGGAGATCAAGAAGTGGGGAAGAGTATGAGGGGTGCACAGTGTGGTGATTCCAGGTGCCACCGTCCCAGGTGTCAGTCTCCCTCACTCACTATGCCACTGAGTACAATAGACAGTTTTCTGTTTTTAGAAGGCTCACAATTGTAAACCCTATCCCCCCCTTCCCCAAACACACATACATAGGGCAGAAG
The DNA here is from genome assembly GCF_902459505.1 of Geotrypetes seraphini. NCBI lineage: Eukaryota > Metazoa > Chordata > Amphibia > Gymnophiona > Dermophiidae > Geotrypetes > Geotrypetes seraphini. The sequence continues at coordinate 67,717,733 of NC_047088.1, forward strand.
TAAGATTTGAACCCGGGTACTATGATTTATAGTCCATATCACTAACCAGTAGGCTACTCTTCAGACTTGCTTCCTGGTTTGTAGAAGGAAGAAGATGTTGATGCCCCTGTACAGGTCATTGGTGAGGCCCCACTTGGAGTATTGTGTTCAGTTTTGGAGACTGTATCTGGCGAAAGACGTAAGAAGACTTGAGGCGGTCCAGAGGAGGGCGATGAAAATGATAGGAGGCTTGTGCCAGAAGACGTATGAGGAGAGACTGGAAGCCCTGAATATGTATACCCTAGAGGAAAGGAGAGACAGGGGAGATATGATTCAGACGATCAAATACTTGAAGGGTATTAACGTAGAACAAAATCTTTTCCAGAGAAAGGAAAATGGTAAAACCAGAGGACATAATTTGAGGTTGAGGGGTGGTAGATTCAGGGGCAATGTTAGGAAATTCTACTTTATGGAGATGGTAGTGGATGCCTGGAATGCGCTCCCGAGAGAGGTGGTGGAGAGTAAAACTGTGACTGAGTTCAAAGAAGCGTGGGATGAACACAAAGGATCTAGAATCAGAAAATAAGATTAAATATTGAACTAAGGCCAGTACTGGGCAGACTTGCACGGTCTGTGTCTGTATATGGCCGTTTGGTCGAGGATGGGCTGGGTAGGGCTTCAATGGCTGGGAGGGTGTAGATGGGCTGGAGTAAGTCTTAACAGAGATTTCGGCAGTTGGAACCCAAGCACAGTACAGGGTAAAGCTTTGGATTCTTGCCCAGAAATAGCTAAGAAGAAAAAAATTTAAAAATTTAAATTGAATCAGGTTGGGCAGACTGGATGGACCATTCGGGTCTTTATCTGCTGTCATCTACTATGTTAAGAATGCCTACAATACCTGGGAGATTAAGGAGGTGTCATGCCCTAATCTTTCCACTGGACAGCTGCTCAATCGGGACATCTCTTCGTATCTTGGATGTGCCTGAAACAGGTCTAAATAAGGACATCTTTATTTTTTCCCATTCGATAACTGCTCTTGGACGTCCAGATTTTAGGATCTCCCTAATCCCACCCAAAACACATCCCCTTGCTATTTGGATGTACTACAGTGTTGGATATCCTACTTCTTCTGCCTTTGCAAAATTGAAACATGGATGTCAATTTCAGCTTTTTGAGGCGTCCTTATTTTTTGAAACTAAGCAACATAAGTACCCATGTTACCTTTTACCATACGCATGAATAGGCACATGTTTGGAAATGTATATAGGTGCCCTGTTATACAATTAATAAATTACCCCATCTGTCTGATGAAGGTTCCTAGATGCCGTGCAGTAATAGAACAGAAGTAACATGCTTGTGTCTATATGTTGGAGATTCCCTGTTGGCGTGCTGTAGCATTCTGATATACTTCTATATATATAAAATCGGAGGTATGTATGTGTGTATGTATGTATGTGTGTGTGTATGTGCCACGATCACGCAAAAACGGCTTGACCGATTTGAACAAAACTTGGAATGCTGATCCCTCACTACCTGGGGTGACATGTTCTGGGGGTCTCGTGGCCCACCTGCACATGTGGGCGGAGCTACAAACAGAAAATCAGATTTCTCCCATTCATGTCAATGGAAATAATGTAAAAAGCTGCCATTCTCACTGTAATTCAAAACGGCTTGACCGATTTGAGCGAAACTTTGTATGCTGATCCCTCACTACCTGGGCTGATATGTTCTGGGGGTCTCGCGGCCCACCTGCACACGTGGGCGGAGCTACAAACAGAAAATCAGATATCACCCATTCATGTCAATGGAAAAAATGTAAAAAGCTGCCATTCTCACAGTAATTCAAAAATGGCTGGACCGATTTGAACGAAACTTGGTATGCTGATCCCTCACTACCTGGGGTGATATGTTCTGGGGGTCTCGCGGCCCACCTGCACACGTGGGCGGAGCTACAAACTGAAAATCAGATTTCTCCCATTCATGTCAATGGAAATAATGTAAAAAGCTGCCATTCTCACTGTAATTCAAAAACGGCTTGACCGATTTGAACGAAACTTTGTATGCAGATCCCTCACTACCTGGGCTGATATGATATGAACGGTACTGGGGGTTTAAGAAAGGATTGGACAATTTCCTGCTGGAAAAGGGGATAGAGGGGTATAGATAAAAGATTACTGTACAGGTCCTGGACCTGATGGGCCGCCGCGTGAGCGGACTGCTGGGCGCGATGGACCTCAGGTCTGACCCAGCGGAGGCATTTCTTATGTTCTTATGTTCTTATGTTCTGGGGTCTCGCTGCCCACCTGCACATGTGGGCGGAGCTACAAACAGAAAATCAGATATCACCCATTCATGTCAATGGAAAAAAATGTAAAAAGCTGCCATTCTCACAGTAATTCAAAAACGGCTTGACCGATTTGAACGAAACTTGGTATGCAGATCCCTCACTACCTGGGGTGATATGTTCTGGGGGTCTCTCGGCCCACAACTCTATGTTGCTTGCTCAAGGGTGGGTTCACCCAACAATTTATATGTTCTTGCTCCTGGAGGTGAAACTAAAAATGTTGTTTATAATCACGTTTTGCGTTAGTTTTATTGTATTAATTTTGTCAAATTTTTCACATTATAATTTGAATATTGTACTTTTTATTAAGCTGTAAAAAAATAATTTCATTCACCACTATAAAGTATCTTTATTTGAATCCATTTACAGTGTTATTGCTATAATTAAATACCCGTGCAACGCCGGGGCATCAGCTAGTATATCATAATTATCTTGACAGAAGGCATTCTGTCAAATATCAGCTTTCCTTTGAGTATTTTTAGCATACAATGGGGTGAAAAATGTGGTTGCATTTAGTTGTGTTTCAGACATATATGCTGTATTGTACCAGCAATGGAAATCTGGCCATGCAGTGTTGTCTGTGTCTGCATTGTGCCAAACAGCAAAAATAATGTGGTTGCACCTTTGTTGATTCACTTAGATTCACTGCCTCAACTGGGTAATGCATTTGCATCTCAGTGGTGTAGTTTCCAGGATACCATGCTGCGATATGCCAGATATGATGCAGTATGACAGACTGACAGGCTACAAAGTGGGAAAACCTACAGGGTATTTCATCTTCAGAATGCTCAATCTTTTAACTCAAGCACTGTAACATTTATCACAAACAAACAGGGAGAGTAATTCTTCTCTGGCCTTTAGGACTAATACGAAGGAGATCTGATTTGTATTTTCAATTAGAGAATCTCCATCATCCGTGCTATAACATTTCCAAGAGTTTTGTGATGAACTGGAAAGGAAAGAAACCAAGAGGTAATATTTCAGACAAAAAGCTTTCTGGACAAAACTCAGATGTGAAATTAATAGGAGGAATAATCTGGAGGTTATTTTAGAAGGCTTGCGTGACCTTTGCATGTAAATAGTGGTGTTGAGTCAAGTAGTATCAAAATAGAACACTATTTACATGTATAGCTCTCCAGTGTGGGGAGTTTTGAAGGAAGCATGCTGCTGCTGTGGTTTGAGTGGGGCTAAAAAGCATGTATTTCTGATTTTGCAAAGCAATGCACAAATACTCTAAAATAGGGTTGCCAGATGTCTGGATTTACCCGGACATGTCATCTTTTTAGAAGACATGTCCAGGCATCCGGACAGCTTTTCAAAATCCAGAACTTTGTCCAGGTTGTGTAAAGCTTCCAACTTAGGACTAGGTCGGGAGGGCATCTGCAACGCGGTGATGTCACGTGCCCACGTGTGACATCATCGCGTCACATCTGCGCACGTACAGATGCCCTGATGATGTGGCTCTGAGCATGAGAACAGGTTGAGGAGGCATGACTTGGGCAGAATGGGGCGGGGCTGGGTTGAACTGAGATTATCTGGGGGCAGGGCCATGGGTCCAGATTTTACAGTAATAAAATCTGGTAACCCTACTTTAAACTGATATTTACACTGCGTCCATTTGGACAATGGATTTGCATGAATGATTGAAGGAACAATTTTTCTTACCTTAGGGATGTTTAAAACTATCTAAAAAGACAAAAAAATAATTTTTAAGCTCAGCTTCTTAAATTGTTTCTTCCTCAATATCCTTTTATATTGTGTAAGTTATAAATTCAGCAGCTCTGATACTCAGATATTCAAAACCCTGTGTGATATAGGTTGCCTATCCACAGCACTAACTGTGAGGCTACTCCTCTTCCCCCTAAAAGTTTTACAAAAAGCACCATGTGTAGTCAGCCTGTTGAAAAATAATTTTTGTACAGTATGTCCTGATCTGAATGTCCCATTTCCTGTCTAGATGCCCTATTCAAAATCAGGCTTCACAGCATGTGTTTTCCTATTAGGTAGTTTTCAAGAGACAATATACAAAAGGACTTATACAATCAACATCAGACGCAAAATGCAAAAGTCCTATGTTTTGAAAAATTAGTGTTGGCCAGCACTCAACTTTTCATTGAACATCTTGCTATCTAGGCAATAGTTAGGAGCAGCTAGGAATAAAGTATTATAGGGCTAGGGCCAAAATTATGCATATGGAAATAAAAGTATCCCAGTATCTAGATAACTGTATCTGCCTAGTAGGGACTACACAAATAGCATTCCTAGCCTAAATGAATAGGCCTACTTCAACTATCACTGAGGTCCTTTTTTACTTTTTCTTGGAGGGGCATGTCAGGGGCCAACAAGTGGGTATTTCTAAGCTAATCTGTTAGCATGGAAGTTTTAACATACACTACTGGTTAGCACAGGATCACCACGTGAGCCATTATCACCATTATGCAAAATAGGTATCGGTAAGCATTCACACAATATTTTTTAATGGCCATGCAGTAATGATAACATTAGCACATGGCCATTAATATCAAAACTGGAAAATCAACAATTTTATTGCTGCAGTAAAAATGGTCTTAGTTTGAGGGAAAACCCCATAAAAGGGAATGATAAGGCCAGTAAAGGGATCTTTTTATGTGCTAGCCAGGTAAAAGGACTATTTGGAAATGACTGTTCCTACTTTTTTGTGGAGATTTGAGCTACTATTGAAAAGGCTGTATGCTACAGTAAATCTAAATAAATATATTATAAGGATTTCTTGATCATTTGCTTTTCTCAAATAAATTTTGATCTTCCATTTTTTTCAGTAGCTGACATTTCCTATCTTATTTGCTTATAGCTGTACATCCCTAAAAATGTACAATTTAGAGCTGCTGCGCAATTTTTTAAATGTCCCTCTTTATATGGTGCTAGATTACCCATCTCCAGAAACCAAGAGCAATCTATACATGATGGACTTATCTGGAAAGGGTGGTATCTTGCAAAATGGAAAAGTGTGCACGTGCTTGCCAATGAGTATGTTTACATACCAGGCAGAGGTGTAACAAGGGTAAGAGGCGTGCCCCCGTGCCCTCCTCTCTGCCTTCACTTCTTCCAAGCCTCCCGCCACACTCATGCCCTCCCTTCCCACCCCATACCTCTTTAAATCTTTGCCAGTGCGAGCAGCTTCTCCAGCCTGCTGCTTGCACTGGTGTTGGCTTTCCCTCCGACATCACTTCCTGGCCACATGATCCAGAAGTGATTTCAGAGGGAGCCAGGCCAATGCGAGCATCAGGCTAAAGTAGTTGCTCACACTGGTGAAGATTTTAAAGAGGTAAGGGGGCAGGGAAGAGAGGCCAATGCATTGGGGTGCAGAGAGATGCCAACGCCCCCCACCAAGACAGCCCCCGGAGCAGTCCACCCCCTCCCCCTACTATGCCACTGATGCTAGGGCATATGTGCTCCCAGAGACAAGAATGTTGCATATGTGAGGGTTGTCTCCTGCATAGTATGCATTCAGAGTGTTGGTATCAGAAAAAGGCAGGTTAGAGAGGCATGGGAAATAACAACTGCCAGACTATAGGATTGGAAGGAATCTGGGATGCTGGTGACCTGGATTGAATAATAATAATAATAACTTTATTCTTTTATACCACCATAACCAAGAGTTCTGGCGGTTTACACTAAAAAGAGAGCTAGACAATCAGCTAAATACATTAATACAGTAAAAATACAAGTACAGGTCCTTGTTGACTTATGACCTATGCAACTTACGACGGTTCGACTTTACGACGTGTTTCCCCCATTTCCCATTCCAGCTATACTAACTATTTTTTACCCCTCACCTCTGGACCACCAGGAAAAAGGTACGTGGGGAGGGGAAAATATACTGTAGTTAGTATAGGCCGACTTATGTCCAGATTGACTTGCGACCCGTCAGTCGGAACCAATTGCGGTCGTAAGTCGACGATGACCTGTATATTATAAGATACAGTTTCAATATAAAACTCTCATTAAATAATGAACTTATTGAATAGAGTGGTCTTAATTAATTTCCGAAAAGAGCAATAAGATAACATAGCTTGTTGAACACATTTACCTAGCCAAGATTGAAACACTAGGGTCCTATCTAAGAAGGTCTTATATCTACACCCATTAATTTTGGAATAAGCAAATAAGTAAAAATTTCTAGTTTCCCTTGATGATCTATACAATACAAAATGAGAAAAAAGGTAAGCTGGAGACAATCCCAATATCATCTTAATTTGAATAGTATTATTGCCTCCAAAGGCAGCCAATGAAGTAGACAATAGTATGGACTAATATGGTCATTCTTTTTTTAAATAACTATATTCATATCACAATTTTTATAATCATTGGAGGCTGTTTCTAGATAATCCCTTCCTGAGGAAGCACAAGGCGAAACTCGAGTAGAAGGGATGTAGATGTATTTTTTGGCTTCCAGAAATTATTATTAGTTGCACAAGCACTTTATGACACCAGCTGCCCATCATGTGACCATCGGAGAAGTATCAACCACCACAAAAGATAAGTTAACTTTATAGTAAATGGAGGTTAGATTGTTGTATGGTGGTACAGACATCAATAGTGCTATGATGGTCTGATGGCAGCCGGTGATGTGTGTTTTTACACTTAAACACTAAGGTTGTGAGTCTGAGCACTATTTAAATCATTAAATTATAAAAATTGTGATATGAATATAGTTATTTAAGTTATTATCACAATTGGAAATTATATTTATCCCTAAATTTATTATTCATTCTTTTTTTAAGCCAAAAATCAGTCGAATAGCCATATTCTGAATTATCCTTAATTTTCATAGAATTTTTTTGGGTGCTCCCAAATAGATGATGTTACAGTAATCTAAAATAGATAAAATTAGTGCCTGCACCAATAGTCTGAACGATAAAGGATAAGAGCCATGGGATGAGTGGGAGTCTGTGAAATGGGTAGTAGGGGGACAAGCATAGAAGCCCTGATTCTATAAATGCCATCTAAAGTTAGTTGCCTAGATTGGTGTGCCTAACTTAATTTTTTTTTTTTTAATTGGCTTAATCAGTGATGATAATTGAAAGAGCCGTTTCAAACCAATTTAAAAATTATTTAAAAAAAATTAATTTGCTGATAGGCATCTAACTCAGTAGGTGCCTACCCCTCTGAGGCAGGCGTCTACACCAAGATACCTACCAGTGCCTGCACAGAAAGTATGCGTGGCAAGGAGCAGATTTGGGGTGGAATTTGGGCATTGAATGACTTAGGCGCACTCATTTAGGTCATGAAAACCCTGGCCTAAATGGTAGTGCACCTAAGGATTCAACGTCTACCAGCATCTATGAGCTCTTAGGCACTGCTAGGCATGATTCAATAAATGGCATTTAGCGGTTGATTGACAACTGTACCGAACGGCGCCAATGAGCTGGGTGCTATTTATAGAATCAGGGCTAGAGTGATTGGGTTGTATCTAGCAGAGAGATGAGGCAAGCAAAGGCTGCATTGACATGGAGCCTAGAAGGTGGGAATGCCCAGGATGATGGTGATGGAATTTAGCTGGGAAGGAAAGAACAAAAAATTAAGCAGGAGCCCTATGGCATGCCATTCATATTCTGTGAAAATAATAGGGCTCAATGCTGGAAATGTTTTCTAGGCAAGAAACACTAGTGAAATAAATAGAAGGCACACAAGACAAGTGATAACTTTTTCTACAATTAATAAAGCATTCAACTTGACCTATATGAAAAGAGTCCAGCAGTGGCGAGAAAGCCATTGGGAGTTTCAGATGAGACTGTTCCTAAGAAGTTATTAAGTTATCAATAATTGCTCATTGTAACACTGAACACCAAATAATTATTTTCCCAATGCTCCAGCACTACTGTCTGATTTCATTTGCTTTTTATGTATTTATTTGTCAAGATTTATGAACCACTTTTATGAAGAGATTTACCCAGTGCAGTGTGCAGCAGTTGTGGCTGAACATATAAACAACTTGCAATGTAGTAACATAGTAGATGATGGCAGATAAAGACCCAAATGGTCCATCCAGTCTGCCCAACCTGAATCAATTTAATTTTTCTTTTTCTTCTTAGCTATTTCTGGGCAAGAATCCAAAGCTCTGCCCGGTACTGTGCTTAGGTTCCAACTGTATAACTATAGCAAAATAATCAAATGTCAGCATATTGCACAATTAGAACAGTGAAATAAACTTGGAAGTAGAAAAATCAAATTATAGTAACAGCAATTTTACACCGCGTCAGTATCCTGCTCATTAACACAGCATAATAGAATAAAATATTCACAATGCCAGTACAATATAAATGAAACATCTTCATACTGAGCAGCAGGAACATGTGATTGGGATATAAGACAGAGAAAGGCACTGGGAGAAAGGCTAGATTGATTACACTGGTGAATTATAAAAACATTTTCTTGGTGCCCTTGGGGGTTTTTTTTAACCTGTTTCTGGGGTTATTTGGGGCATTGATTCAGAAAATTGCATTGGATAGACCGCATCAGCTCTAATTTCTTAGATATGCCTTTGGGATAGAAGAGCCAAACATGAACACTGTGCAAAAATAAAAGATTGTCCTCCAAGGGAATATATGGTGGTTGGAGGAAAAAAGTAATCAATGAACCTGTGCTAGCTAGCATGAGATAGAATCATACTGCCACCACTACCTATAATGCTAGGCCTGATGAAACAATTTGTAAAGACTTTGATTAAAGACGGTTCATGTATGGACTTACCATGGAAAAACTGAAGGCAGGAATTTTCAATGGTCCACAGATCAGACAACTTATAAATGACACACATTTCATAGCATCAGTGAATGAAATCAGAATCATGTGCCTGGTCTTCATTTGTTCTGAAAAACTTTCTTGGCAAGGAGAAGGCAGACAATTGCACACAATTAGTAGAGAATATGCTCTTTCATTTCAACAGGCATGCTAAAGTCCATTATCTGCACAGTCACTTAGATCACTTTCCAGAGAACTTTGATGACTTAATCGAAGAGCAAGGAGAAAAATTCCACCAAGACATAAAAACAATGGAAGCCAGATACCAAGGAAGATGGGATGCACACATGATGGCAGACTATTGTTGGAATCTTATGCAGGATCCCACTCTCGGAAGTCTTACAAAAGAATATTCTTGTGTATTGAATGACTAGAATGTTTATATCATAAACTTGTGCTTTTGGTATGAAATAAATAGATTTTCATGTACACTTTTCTTTTACTTTTCAATGTTTCCTTCATATTTAAAAGATATTAATTTAAACACTACATTAAAACATCCTGATTTTGTAATGGGTGAGCAGAGTGAAGAGTGGTATATGGCACATGTTCTGTATCTCAAAAACTAGAGCTGATGAGAGAAAACTGGTGCCATTTTTGGAATCAGCAGGTCAAATATACCCAGAAACAGGTCTGACATTTGAGGCACCAAAATGAAACTGTTATAAATTGTATGTAGACAATTGTATGTGTGCAACTAGTTTTAGAGGGCAAATGGCAAACTAATCCTGATGTAGAATGAGTTACGACTGGCTGGTTCAGGGGTGCACAAACCTTTCTTAAGCAAGGTCACATTTGTGGCTCTCAGTAACACTAGGATTTAGAATTCATCCTGGAGTAGAGATTAGAGTGAGAGAGGGGGTTGTTCTCCATGGAACACTGACCCCTCTTAACACTAGTATGACTACAGTACTCCCCCAATATTTGCGGGGGTTCCATTCCAGGAACCTCCGAATATTGAAAAATCACAAATACAGTTTTTCGCCGGGGGAGGCAGGATAGGGGAGTTGGAGCGCCGGCGTGTGAAGGAAATCACTTGCAATATGCTCCGACCGCCTCTTTCTGCATTAAAGTCAGGCTTCACCAATCAGGAGCTGATTTGACACGACTTTAGCACAGGAAGTCCCAGAACCGCGAACCACGAATGACCGGAGAACACTATTGCCCTAGAGAAAAGGAAAATACAACTTATAGTCATAGGCTACATAATTGTTTGCAATACTTGTTATTCTCAGCAAATGTTTTATTATGTAGTCTGAGAATATAATATAAATACCATCATCCATCATCCCTGTCTCTAACCCTCTCATAGCCAATCGTTAGCAACCCTCCTTCCTGTCCCTTACACACTTCCCAGCTACATGCAATGTCCCCACCCCTACCTCCATACAAGTAATCTTCTTCAGCATCTCCCCAAGATCTCTTCTCCTTCTTGAATTTAGCAAACTTCCTAGCTTTACACCAGCATCTCCCTCCTACCTCTGATTAGAGCTAGGCCTTCTTACTTCCAGGCCAGTCAGATGTCATGGGCTTCGGCTACACTACAGCTGCTTCCTCCATCGCCATTCTCTGTCTGGTCCCAGTTGTCTCTTCTGTGTAGCCAGCTTCCCTCACCTTGCCAAGCGGCCATCTCTTCTGGGTAGCTCTGCTGCTGCAACTGATTCTGCTTCTCATGGCTGTGCCTGATACCCCCCTCCCACTCCCAGGGCCATAGCTAGGGTGATGGGCGCCCGGAGTGGTAGTGCCCCTTCCCTGCCTTCTCCTTCTCCCCCCCCAAGCTGTGCACCTGCTCCTTCCCCGCCCCCTTCTGCCGCATACATGCCACTTCCCTTCCCCATACGTCTGTAACATCCCTGCGAGCAGCAACGTCCAACCTGCTGTTGTGCCAGCGTCAGCTTTTTCTCTGACATCACTTCCTAGGCGTGGGTCCAGGATGTCAGAGGAAGAGCCGATGCATGCAAGACAGCACGTTGGGGATTGTTGCTCGCACCAACGACATTACAGAGGTATGGGGGAAAGGAAGCGGTATGCACATGTGGCAGTGGGAGGGGGGGAGGAGCAGGGGTGGAGAGGAGGATGTATGCCTGCACCCTCACCCATGATGGCACCCGGGGCGGACCGCCCCCCTTAATATGCCACTGCCCACTCCTATTGCTGACCTATAAGTGTGTTCATTCTGCTGCCCCTCAATATCTCTCCTCGCTTCTCTCTCCTAATACACCTCCCAGAGAACTCCGTTCCTCAGATAAGCCGCTATTAGCATTACCCGTCTCCTCCACTGCCAATTCCAGACTTCGTTCCTTTCATCTTGCTGCCCCCTATGCCTAGAATAAATTACCCGAGTTTGTCCATCATGCCCCTTCCCTTGTTTAAAATCAGACTGAAAATCCACCTTTTTGATATAGCTTTCAATCCTTAACCCTACTCCTCTGCCCTCCAACCCAGCCAGCTGATTAACCATTCTCCTTAACTGTATCCATGGCATCCTTTGTCTTTGGGAAGCAGAGCTGAGATTGTGATGTCATAATGGCTTCATTCCATCAATAAGAGCCAACCTCATCAGTGATGTCATAATGGCTTCATTGTCCTGTACTCCCCTCTGCCCTCCATCCCAGCCCGCTGATTAAACATTCTCCTTAACTGTATCCATGGCATCCTGTTTGTCTTTGGGAAGCAGAGCTGAGATTGTGATGTCATAATGGCTTCATTCCATCAATAAGAGCCAACCTCATCAGTGATGTCATAATGACTTCATTGTCCTGCACTCCCCTCTGCCCTCCATCCCAGCCTGCTGATTAACCATTCTCCTTAACTGTATCCATGGCATCCTGTTTGTCTTTGGGAAGCAGAGCTGAGATTGTGATGTCATAATGACTTCATTCCACCAATAAGAGCCAACCTCATCAGTGATGTCATAATGGCTTCATTGTCATGTACTCCCCTTTGCCCTCTATCCCAGCCCGCAGATTAACCGTTCCCCTTAACTGTATCCATGACATCCTGTTTGTCTGTCTTGTCTATTTAGATTGTAAGTTCTTTTGAGCAAGGACTGTCTTCTTTGTGACTCTGTACAGCGCTGCGTACGTCTGATAGTGCTATAAAAATAATTAATAGTAATAGTAGTAGTTCCTAGCTTATGCCATCATAAAAACAGTCTTGAAACATGGCCATGTCGAGAGAGGCAACTGATTGAATTAGAAGTCTTAAGATAAGTGAAGGTTTTCATTATATTTGAAATAAGATTGTAGCAAATGGTTTACAAATATGAAATTATAACAAAGAAAAAGAAAAAAGTAGAAAAATATATTTGGATGGTAAAGAACTGGGAAGCAACATTGGACTGTATATAAAAGATGTGCAAGTCCATGGCAGACATCTGAGGATCCAATATATATGATTTGGAAGTTGTAACTGAGTATTGATATTATGAGGGTGATCATAAAAGAAGTGGCATCTCTAGACAAAAATATGTGGGGTAACAAAAGAGGGAGAATCTGGGTGTTAGGGGGAACAATATAAAGATACACTTCTATGCATCATGCCAACCCATCACACACATCCTTCTTCCCTTCCCCCCACTCCCATACACACTCCACACACACACTTTTTAAATCCTCTATAATAAAACCCTAAGCCCGCATGCACACTTACGATGCTGTGATCCCTGCTGCCGTGATGTGTGCTTCCGTACCGCACATGCACACTGCCTGCCTTCTGCCCCGATCTCCGATGCTGGCTGACTTCTTGCACTGCCGCTGCCAGGACGCCTCTTCTCACCCCCGGACCAGCAAACGCAGCAGCCATGGTTTCATCTTACAGCCACAGGGCATTTGCTAGGCTGGCCCACTTCGATAATGCGAGGTGGGCCGGCTTAGCAAAAGCCCTGAGGCTGTCCGGGCTAGTGGATGCTGGACAGGGGGAGCAGGGAAAGGAGAAGGGGTACTACTGGACAGGGGGAGCAGGGAAGGGGTGCTGCTGGACAGAGGGGGAGGTAAAACGAAGGGAGAAGGCCTGCTGCTGGACAGGGAGGAGGTAAAACGAAGGGAAAAGGGCTGCTGCTGGACATGGAGAGCAGGGAAGGGGTGCTGCTGGACAGGTATTGATGGACAGGGGGATCAGGGAAGAAGTGCTGCTGGACAGAGGGGGAGGTAAAATGAAGGGAGAAGGCCTGCTGCTGGACAGGGAGGAGGTAAAACGAAAGGAGAAGGGCTGCTGCTGGACAGGGGGAGCAGTGAAAGGGTGCTGCTGGACAGGGGGAGGTAAAAGGAAGGTAGAAGGGCTACTGCTGGACAGGGGGAGCAGGGAAGGGGTGGTGGTGGACAGCCAAGGAAAGAGAGAGACAGAAAGAAAGAAAGAAAGACAGACAGACACAAACATCTATTCTAGCACCCGTTAATGTAATGGGCTTAAAGACTAGCTAGTAATATAAGACACCAGACTAAAGGTTCTTCAAGCCCAGTATCCTTTCTGCAACAGTTACCAATCTAGGTCATTAAGGTATGCAAATATTTATGGAAATGGACCTTAGAATAAACCTCTGCATAATGCTTCTCATCCTACACAGGCCATCCCAGCATGTTCTTGTCAGGACATCAGTTTTTATTCTTAAACAGTTCTATCTTTATCTTATCGATATATGTCGAATAGATTGATTTTTGTGCCTGTATGCTTATTATATTTTTCATGTTTCTTTTTTTGATTACCATCAAATACTTGTGTGATATTCCATTCTGTTAAAAAAAAGAGAAAATGTTTCCAACATTTCTGCGTTTCTTGATATCCACCATTTTTTTCCATGTGGTATAAGCTGACAGTTTTCTTATATAGTGAGGGCAGACAACTGGAACAAGCGTCAACTTTTAGCTTCAGAGTTAGACAAGATTTAACATTTTTTTTCTCTGGGGTCCCTTGGTATTTTGAATTTGGCAGGTGTCAGAGCACTTCGCTGAGAAACAAGGAGCTGCCCAAAGGCATCCATAGAAGTCCTGGCTGCCTCTAATATGCATGTGCACTTGCCCATCCTCAGCCCCTCCCTCCAAACAAACACACACACACACACATTGAGAGAATAAATTAATTTCAGTTCCTCACACATACGAAGGTGTTGTTAATCAAGCCATTAATATGGCTGGGCTAGTGTAATAATCTGTACATTCACTTCCTTTCAAAGCTAATGAGGGTTTCCATTTGTCATGTCTGCACTTCAAGTTCAAGCCGAGTGGCTATTTTTAACTTCTGACTAAAACAATCTGTTTAGCTTCTGTGGCATTTTAGTGCAGCTTAGTAATAGCTCCTCAGTTACTGCAATAAGTTCTCCAGCTGACAGTCAAGAGCAGTGAATCCCTCCAAAACTGAAGAGCATTTATGATTTGACTTGTATGTGTTGCTCTTAAGAGGAACTGGCCCCTTGTTCCTAATCCAGAGAGATGTGATTTTCCTTCTAGTACCAGCTGCTGAAGGAGCAGATACCATGCCTTGTACTTATCCTATGTCTGTATGATGAATGTGAGACACTCGTGCCTCCCCTGAATGTTCTGTTTGATTAATGTGGGAAAAAAAACACATTTTGAAAGTGTGCAGTAGATTGGAGACTACAGAACTTAGAATTCCGGGAAAGGGATTTGGTTTACATTCTGGGGTTACAATCAAAATGGTTTACCTATTATACAGACACGCTTCTTCTACCTACTGTACCTTCACAGTCCTGTGACTTCAGCTCATAGATCAATGTTGGTTCTTAGGCTCAAGAATTGGTCAGTAGACTATAATATAGCCACTGAATAAATAGACTGTCCTAAAAGCAAAATACTACCTTAGAAAGAAAGTACTGCCGCACAGTTTAAAATCAGTCCTAGAATAAGTATCATGAGGATTGGAATAGAATGTGTATTCTGTACCAGTGGGATTTAAAATTCTCCCAGGATCAGCTAGATTTAAAGCAGGGATCATGGTAATGAGTACTTTCCATGATTGTGACTTAGCAAATTTAGCAGTGGATTGTCTGTCTATCTTGGGGTAAATTGAGATCACCTGCCATGACATGTTTACAGTTGTTGTGTTCTATTATAATTTGTTGAAAACAAAAGCAAAAACTGCAGTGGTGATGTACAAGATGCCCAGGGGCTCATAATCAAAAGAGAAAAATGTCCAAAAACCAGCCTAAGTCGGCACTTGGACGAACATTACATTACATTACATTACTGATTTCTATTCTGCGCGGATTACAAAAGAGACAACTGGACATTTCCAGGATAATTACAGAGAGAATTCTGGTCATTTCCAGGAGAAGTTACAAGAATAATGGAGCTGTATATTTCAAGAGCATTGTCAAAATACATTGTCAAAATACGTCCAAGTGCCGATAATAAAAACGGGTTTTGGACGTATTTCTAAACGACCATAGCTAAACGGGGCGTTTCAGGAGGAGTGTCGAGGGCGGGAGTTGGGTGGGACGTGGGCCGGCTTAGACTTACTCATACTGCATGTATAACCAAAAGTTATACAGCACAGGATCGATGGAACTTGGACGTTGTGACTTAGACCATTTAAAACATGGTCTAAGTCACAAAACCCACCTAAAGTCACCATATAAACACTGCAAACACATAATACAGACCCACACACAATACCCCAGTGATCACCGACCCCCCCACTCCATAAAAATCGTAATCACACCTTTAAAATTCAACCTCCAGACCATCATCACCTGGCAGCCTGGCATAGGAAAGTCTAGTTGACCTGCACAGAAGCGTCTTAAGCCATTTTGGGGGTGGGTTAGGGACCCATGTAGAGGAGGCCCCATGCCCATAAGCCCCTGTAATCACTGCATTGATACTGAAACATGTGCACTCCCCTATACACCCCCACAACCCTTTTGTACTTGCATATAAGTGGCTCCTGCCGCCATAAGGGCTATTAGGGTGATAGATAAGTGGGTCTAGGGGATTCTGAAGGTGGTTTGGGGGGCTCACTGTGACCTATAAGGGAGCTGTAGTGAGATGATGATATGGCACCCTTTTTTTGAAGTTCACAGCAGTGCCATGTCTGGGTGTTCAGTCCATCACTTTGCAGACCCCTCCCATGTCCAACATGGCTTGTTCTAGGCATTTTTGACTTGGACGAAAAGTTGGATGAAAATGTGGTATAAAGATAGACGATTTAGCAGCTTGGATGATCAGATCAGCAGGACGTATAGTTAGATGATTTTCAAAACGAAACAAAATTTGAACGTATTTTGCGAAAATGTGTCCTAAGCTATATTTGGACGACTTGCAACTTGGACGAAAATGGACTTAGACGTTTCTTTCGATTATGCCCCTCCAAGTCTTTAATGGACAATCATAAGAAATAAATATCAATATTGTCATAAGACAGTTTGTATCTAAAAGGATTGATGAACCCGGACTCGACATGGTCCGTGTTTCGAAGAAACACTCCTTCCTCAGGGGTCTTAAATTGTATCATATACAAAAAAAACCAACTTGATGGATGACAACTGGAATCAGCGGTAAACAGCTGAGCAAACTGTGAGAGCTTCTACGCAGCTGTTTACCGCTGATTCCAGTTATCATCCATTAGGGGGGGGGGGGGTTTGTATATGATACAATTGAGGACCCCTGAGGAAGGAGTGTTTCTTTGAAACACAGACTATGTCAGGTCCGGTTTCATCAAGCCTTTTGGATACAAATTTTTATGACAATATTGATATTTATTTCTTATGATTGTCCATTAAAGACTCGGCATCTTGTACATCACCACTGCAGTTTTTGCTTTTGTTTTTCAACTCAATTTCTCACTGCAGTTCTGATGGATTCTTTGTTTGTTGTTGCCTATTATAATTTGTGACAGAGCTCTAAAGAATTCTGGTTGGTCAATGTTTGGAGCATAAAAATTAAAGAATAAATACTTAGGGCTCCTTTTACGAAGGCGCGTTAGGGCCCTAACTCGCAGAATAGCACGCGCTAAAATGCCACACACGCTAGCTGCTACCACCTCCTCTTGAGCAGGTGGTAGTTTTTCGGCTAGCGTGCACTATAGCACGTGCTAATCCGGTGCGTGCGCTAAAAACGCTAGCGCACCTTCGTAAAAGGAGCCTTTAGTCCCTTTTATTGTACCAACTACCATTGCCCATCTCTCGGCAAGATCAGTTTGCTGGTTTAATAAATGAAAAGAAAGAGATTTATCAAAGAGCATAGAAACTCCTGCTTTGTTATGCAGGGCAGGTAAAAGAAATATGGTTAGATAGCCAATTATAGTCTAACTTAGATGACAAATGTGTTTCTTGTAGCATAATAATGTCAGCTTTTTGTTTTTTGATACAGGTTAAAAAAAAAAAATTCTTCTTAATAGGGTGGTTGATACTATTGACGTTTAGTGATACAATTTTAAGTTTAGCCATAATCTATAGAAAATGAATACATATGCCTCCTGTCCAAAATTCCATCAATGAGTAAAGTAAAAATATTGTATTCTTCCCAAAACTTAGATAAAGAAGAATTAAGCAGGTACAAAAAAAGAAACTTTTTGTCCTAAGCCATCCTTAGATGAACTCACACCGAGTAGGGGAGTCATTTCATGGATAGGCATAGAAGGAGACTCCATATCATAGCAAGAATCTAAATACTATATTTTTCAAGAATTATAATATCCCTGCAACAGAAAAAGATAGTTAATTTTACTTATCTTTATAGATATCTGTATATTCCTGACAGCCAATAATCAAGTGGAAAATAATGAAAAAGTTACAGAAAGAAAATATAATCATTTCCTGTGCAAATGAAGTTATGATTTCACTCAAGTCCCTAATATAACGATCAACATCATATTTGTAGGTATCATTGAAGTGTATAACCATCATTAAGTCACTTGGTCAGGGTAGAAAAAGAACTACTGTACTTATAAAAAAAAAAAAAGGTTAAATAAACATAATATTCAAATACAGACATTTTCAATGCAATACAACCAATAGAATGGAATATGAAACTGAATCATAATTCAAAATGGAGGTTGGAATGAAATTGTTCCTTAGTAGGTTAGCCTGGAATCCAAAATACTGAAAGTGGCATGCTGAAGGTGAACTTCAGTGGTACCTTGGATTAAGAGCATAATCCGTTCCAGGAGCATGCTCGTAATCCAAAATGCTCGTTTATCAAAGCGAGTTTCCCCATATGAAATAATGGAAACTCGCTTTGATACATTCCCCCCCACGAGAACTGGCATTGCTCCCCCCGAAGGCTCCCCTGCAATCCGGCACTCCCCCCGTGATTCGGCACCCCCCCCCCCACTGCGATTGGGCACCCCCCCCGCCGTGATCCGGCACCCCCTCCGACGCGATTGGGCACCCCCGTCACGATTGGGCACCCCCCGCCGCTTCTTACCGTCATCTGGGCACTGGCACCGGCATGTCCTGTGCGTTGGTGCCAGTGCCCGAAGATCGGCCTCCTCTTCTTGCTGGGCCTTAAGCATCTGCGCATGCTCAAGGCCTGCGAATTCATGTTCTATCTCGGAGAGAACGTGAACTCGCAGGCCTTGAGCATGCGCAGATGCTCAAGGCCCAGCAAGAAGAGGAGGCCAATCTTCGGGCACCGGCACTAACGCACAGGACATGCCGGTGCCGATGCCCAGGCCTAGATGACGGTAAGAATCGTCGGGGGGGGGGTGCCAGATCGCTTTGGGGGGGTGTGCCCGATCGCGGGGGGGGCACTCGTAAATCGAGCCACGCTCGGTTTCCGAGGTGCCAATTTTGCAAATGTTTTGCTCGACTTGAAAAACACTCGCAAACTGGTGCACTTGTAAACTGAGGTACCACTGTATATTCAAGTATATGTTTAGCAGTCTCTATAATAAGACATGAAATATTTTTCCTGGTTGTTATCAGTAATGCAATAACAAAGAATGAGATGAATAATAAACCCTTGCAGAGCAAAGGGTTGCAGCCATGGTGATGAAGTTGTTCTAATCAGTTTGTGTTTCAGAGCAAACAAACAGAAGTAAACATCCATATCCTTGAAAGTGGATAAAGATAGCATGAGGTGGTCATATTCCTCAATTACCTGCAGAAATAACCTTGAAGAGGGTTCAATAAGTATAATAACAGCATGAAACTGATGATTTTATAAAATACTATTAGCAAACTGGTTGTTGATATGAAGATATATCATTCAAACTGTTGAGGGTTAACCTTGATTAAAGAGATTTTTTCAGGGCTCCAACGACTGTGTAATGAAAGTCAACAATATATCACTAAATTAATATTCTGGGAATTTCCAAATGTTCAGAATCACTGAATCATCTAGCTAGAATTACAGTTGTTTCACCAAATGTACGATGTTTCAATGGGTTTCATGCAGATAGAATTTTGAGACTGTGAGCAAACATCAGGAATGACTTTAAGTTGGTAGTGACTGAAATCACAAAATGCTGAGAAAACAAAGTCCAATGATACACAGTAAAGCAGTATTCAAAACTGCTAATGAGATTTTTATATAAAGATGTAATCCAGGATTTCCAGGCCAGTCATTATGGGGCAAATTCTATAAACTGTGTCCCGATTATAGGCAGCGGAAGAAGTTCTACTGCTGTCTAACCAGCACTTTTTCTAAAAAAAAAACAAAAAAAACCCCCGAGGCAGGCTGCCTACACTGTAGATATCTCTTAGGGGAGCATGGAGGTGCCTAGTGATACTTATGCTCGCCTAAGACTGGGTGTGAGCATAGTTTCACCTGGAAGTGACCTTGGGCGAGTTTAAGTGGCCCTAATCATTTCCCTAGGGCCACAATAGATGCCTGAAATGTAGGCCATTGAAATGTAAACTGATCATGACAAGGAAATCTCCCTGCTGCGATCAGCTGAGCAACTGCGGCAGGGAACCCCATCGCAAGTCGGCCAGCAGGAGAGATGCCCACTCCCTCCCGCCACCGCTCCCGAACACCCCAACACTGTCCATGGCAGGAGGGATGCCCAATCCCTCCTGCCACCACCCCTGAACCACCCCTCAAAGTCCCCCGGCAGGAGGGATGCCCAATCCCTCCTGCCGGAACCCCCAAAACACTTGACCCCCCAAACCCAACCCTCACCCCCAAAAGCCCACCAGACCTTTTTCAGCTGGCCAGCGGGATGCCAACTCCCTCCAGCCTCTAGGCTCACCTCTTCGCAATGGAGAGCCTTCCCCTTCTCGGTGCTTCCTGGGATGTACTGGGAAGGAGGCCTAAAACACTGTTTGGCCCAGGTGCCTAAGGCCCCTAAGGGCCTTAAGCCTCTCCCTGGTGCCTCCCAGGTAGCAATAGGAAGGGAAAGGCCCTCCATTGTGAAAAGATGGGCCTGGCGGCAGGAGGGAGTTGGTATCCTGGTGGCCAGCTGAACTACAAAATGTACTGGGGAGGTTGGAGGGGGGTTTTGGGGTGCCAGGGTGGGGGGTTTGGGTCTTGGGATATGCCGGGGTGGGGGGCTCGGGTCTGGAAGGGTGGTGTCATGGGTTATTGGGAGGTCCTGTTGGCAGGAAGGAGTGGGCATCTCTTCTGCCTATCACAGGCAGGGGGATGGTTGTTTCAGGAGTTCCAACAGGAGAGAGTAGGCATCTCTCCTGCCAGGGGTCTTTGAGGAGGGTTCAGGGATGGCAGTGGCCGAGTTCTGATGGCCGAGTTCACGGCGGGGGGGAGGTTTCAGGGGTTCCTTGCTGCAGCCACTCAGCTGATTGCAACAGGGAGATTTCCTTGCCGCGATCAGCTTAGTGGCCGTGTCTATTTGAAATGTAGGCCAACATTTTAATGGCCTACATTTTGAGCGCCTATCGCAGCCCTGGATTAAGCTTGGCCAAGGCCACTTCCGGGTGAAATCACACCCATGCCCAGCCTTGGGCGAGTTTAAGTGTCTCTAGGCACCTCCCTGCACCCGTGACAGATGCCTATAGTGTAGGCAGCCTGCCTCTTGTTTTTGATTTTTTTTAAGTGAGTTTCATTTGGCTGGTTAGACAACGGTAGGATGCTTACAATCGGGACGCTGTTTATAGAATTTGCCCCTAACTGTGTTTTAAGCATGTCCTTAAGTGTCTGTATCTCCTATAGAATTGGATCTTGTACTTTTGATTTGTCCTTTTCAGCCATTTTGTCAGTGATCAGAGGTGCTGTTTCTGTCATTTTAATCCAGAAGAAGCTAAATACTGCTGATTTGCTTTAGTGTTCTAGGTCTCAGTCATGATAGAAAAGAAGGGACAATATTTGCAGGTAAATTTGATGAAAAAATCCAGTTATTTTCTAACAAAATACCATGCTTCTGTCCGGATCAAGCTCCCAAGCTCCTCACACATGTTTATTTCTGTACAATTCCCATATAATGTGCTCATGCTGTCTCCTTCCATTGTGTTACCATTCACAGTTTATGTACCTCCACAGCCACTGTAATTATGATGGATTCTGTAACTCAGCTGGTGACCGCATTATATACTCATTTTTTTGTTCCGCCAGGCAGTCTTTCTTTTAAAAAAAATTCTGCATTTAAAAACAAAACCAAACTCACTTCCCTGTAGTTGCCAAATTACATGACATAGCTCTCATATTTTATACTGCAGATGGCTTCAGCGATGTTTTCTTCTTCAATTGTTAACCCGTTCAATTGAACCACTTTCTTGGTTTTTATTTATTTATTTTCAATCATTTTAGAATTTCTTTCCCACCTAACACCTAGGGGGGTTACATTAATACATACAATTTATCCATAGGACAGAGAACAATAAAATTCTTTACATTAACACATAACATATATCTTCTTATATAGAGAACTCATCAACAGAACAATTCATCCCTCCCACTTTGATAAATTATGAGCAGTTCTTTCAAGCTCTCCACATTTCTTGGCCATAAAATGACATAGTTTAGCAACAAAACCCCTTCACCAATAAATGTGTCTTGAACAGTTGCCTAAATTGTTCCATATTCTTACATAAACGTACTTGTCCTGGTAGTACATTCCACAATCTGACTCCTCTTATTGAGAAAGATGCCTGATTTGTTGAGACATAATGCACTGAGTCCACCAACTATTTCATCACTATTCTAGGACCTTAATGATCTTTTTGGCATATATACTAGGGTTACCAAATGTTCGGGTTTTCCTGTAGTTGTTTTCTTTTTGAGGACTCTCTAGGAAGTCTAGGGAAACTGGACATCTGGAAACCCCCACATAGGCGGGAAGCAGTAGCAGAGATAAAGTTTCTGGGTCGCCGGAGGCAGCATGTTTACTTCACTCACGCTGCCAGTGCCTATGGCCAAAGAGTTAGAGCAGCCCAACTGGAAGAACAATGAGCAAGCACCGGATCCCGGAGTGGGGAGGAATAGCATGGGGAAGGTAAGAGATGCTGGACTGAAGGGATGGGGAAGAAATGTAAAAAAAGATATCAGACCTCAAGAGGAAGAAAGGGAAGGAACAGATAGAGATGCCAGACCACGGGATGGGGAGGAAGGGAAGGAGAGAGATGTTAAGACCACTGGAAGGGGAGGGGGGAAGAAGAGAGAGATGTTAGACCAGGGAAAGGAAAGAGGAGGGAGAGGTTCCAGACTAAGGCATGGAGGAGAGGAAGGGAAAGACAGAGAGATGCCAGACCAAAAAGGGGGGAAGAGGGAAGGAGAGGAGAGGAGAGAGATGCCAGACTGTGGGAAAGAGGATAAAGATCCCAGACCATAAGAGGAGGAAAGCGGGAAGACAGAGGTCAGACCATAGGAGAGGGAGGAGATGGTACACAGGGATGGAGGGGAAGGGGAGAGATAAGGAGAACATGGTGTACAGGGATGGGATGGGCGGGGAAGCAGAAGGAGAAGGGGAGAGCGAGGAAAGAGATGTTGTATAGGGATGGGAGGCAGGGAAGGGAAGAAAATAGAAGAAATGCTGTTTATGGATAGATGGGAATAGGGGTGATAAAAGAGGGAGGAAATGGTGGGGAAGGGCAGAAAGAAGGAGTATATAGTGTGCATGGATAGATGGGAATGGAAGACATGGAAAAGTAGATTTGAGGAGGAAGCAGAACAATGGAAGAAAGTTGAAAAAAGTTAATGCCAAAAATTGATGTAGGGCAGGAAGTGAAAAAGAGAAAAATAGTAAATGGATAAGAAGGCCCTGGAAACAGAGTTTAGAGCACAGACAGAAGGAAGTGCAACCAAAGACTGGGAAAAGATGAGTAGAAAAATAAAATCACCAGACAACAAAGGTAAGAAAAGTGATTTCATTTTCAATTTAGTGATTGAAATGTGTTAGTTTTCAGAATTTACATCTGCCATCTATTGCACTGTTAAGGAAGAAATATATTTCTTTTTTCTTCTCTGGTGTTGTACTGCATGCAGAGTCTGGCATCTTAGGGTTTCGTTTGTGTATATTAGGACTTTTAGTTTGTGGTCCTGTATGTACATAAGGTTTATCTGTGTTTTCCACGTATGACCAGGGCCAGGTGTTCTAGTAGGAATGAATGTTCTGAAGCATTATTGATGTCATGGCCCTAAGTAGGAAGAAATTTGTTGGCAGTTTGTCAATTATCTTGTCAAGGTTGGATTATTGTAACAACGTACCTGGGTCTCTCAAAGGTCAGTCTGCAGAGACTTAATTTGTAATAGAGCACCGCTACCAAGCTCATTTTTGGTAAGAGTAAATTTGATCATGTAATCCTATTGCTCATGGAATTACATTGGCTTCCAATGTATCTTAGAATTCAATTTAAGTGGATTTGTATTGCATTTAAAATTCTCTTTGGCATTTTTATTAATTTGGTTCCTTTAAATTGGAATGTACACAGATCTCATCTCGCTAGGAGTTCAAATAAATTAAAACTTACATTTCCTTCCCTTTGGGATAAAAACAGAACTTTCAAGAGATTCAGCCACGCTTTTATTTTCAAACTAACTGAGCTCTGGAATGAGTTACCGCTTTCACTTAGAAGTCTAGGCTCCTTCGTTTTATTTCAGAAAGCTCTGAAAACTTTCTTGTTTACTAAACACTTTGGAAACTAAGCCATTTTAGATTACATTCTTCTTCTATATTTATGTACTATATTTACATTATTGTAAACCGAGTCGAGCACCTTTTGGTTGAAGACCCGGTCTATAAAATTAAGTTTTAGTTTAGTTTAGGCCAGGTTTTGGAAGGCCCTGAGCTCGGGGTCACGTCTGGAGGACCTCTGTGCATGTGTGGATATTGACGGGATGACATCACACACATATGTCCACGTATGCAAAGAAGCCTTCTAGACAAGGCCCGTAGCTCAAGCAAGAAGACACGAGGTGCATGTGGGGGCAGAATGGGGTAGGGCTGGGGACAGGACAGGGAGGGGCTAATGCTAATGCTTTATAAAAATATTTTGTTGTTTGTCCATATAAAATCTGTTGAATTATCATTAAAACCTTATATTTCACCCTACATTTCACTGGCAACCAATGCAATTGCTTCAAAATTGGTGTTAGATGCATTGAACAGTTGCCACCTATTAAAACTCAGGCTGCTACATTTTGAATTAACTGTAATGCTTTAACTTTACATTTTGCAATTCCTAAATGTATAGAATTACAGTAATCCAGTTTACAGGGTACAAGACTCTGCAAAATTCTGTCATTCTCAAATAAAAAGCAACACACACCTGAGCATTCTGTCCATTCACTGGCAATTACATCACTGCATATAGGACTGAATTCTATATACAGTACTACACCTAAAAAAATCAGCACCGAAAAAAGCCCATCTAAGTGCTAAAGTTAGGCGCCATTTATAGAATGGTGTGTACCTAATTTTAGGCATGACCATTTATATCAACAAAAATGTGATGTAAAACCTTGTGCATAAAGTTAGACATAGATGCCCCTGATTCTATAATTATGCACACATGTAACTGTGAGGAACGCCCCTGATCCACTCATGACACTCCTATTACTGTACCCCTTTTTGGTGCTGCATGTGCATTGTAGGCTTGGATCCTGTACCTAAATTTAAGGATACAATTTTACATTAAAACCAATTGGTGCTAATAATTGCTTGTTAAAAAGCCAATTAGTACTAATTGGTTTGTTATTCAATTTGTGCCCAAATTTGTGTGCGTAACTCAAAGCTCCATTTATAGAATTCGGCGGACAATGTGAATTGAAATGCGCACACACAAGTTCCTTATCTGTTTGATACCAAATATAATTTTGAGAATAATTTTATTTAGAAACATTGACTCCATCTACTTAATTCAAAATACATTCTATTCTTCAAGCTAAAAATCCAGAAATGGTGCTTTTTGTTTCCTCCAATCCATGGGTAGGCAATTCCAGTCCTCGAAAGCTACAGGTCAGGTTTTCAGGATATCCACAATAAATATGTATGAGATAGATTTGCATCTCAATGAGGTAGTTCATGCAAATCCATTTCATATATATTCATTGTGGATATCCTGAAAACCTGACCTGCCTGTGGCTCTCGAGGACTGGAATTGCCTACCCCTGTTCCAATCTAATCTAAACACACCTGAGCAGTGACTGATATTGAAAGGTCACTTGGATACACAAAGTCAGAGGCGTGAAGAAAGTACAAGAGTTTTTTATTCACAGCATGCCGGGACTCTAGTGCAGTTAATAGCCTGCCTACTAGAGTGTCAGAAACAGGAAATACACGGACTTTTATGCCCTTTTCGCAAACTAATATATGCAAAAACTACAATTTTCATTTGTTACTTCTATAACTTTCTACAATTATTATTGGTCCTAAGCCAGCACTTATGATAGGCTCAGGGATACAACTTATAGTCCTATAGGAAACTAGCTCATTTCTCTGCTTATCTAAATCTTACAGGTCTAAATGCTACATGTACAGAAGGGCAGGGCACATCATGGCTCAAACTCTTATCTATTCAGCTTACAATGTGGTAGGGCAAGGACATACATTTCAGGCAGATGCAGTCAATAGATTATACACTGTTTTCAGCTATGTAGGCCAGAGCAATATTTTAAACAACATTTCATGACCCTACAATATAATTCTCCAACGCAATGGCCACGTTCATGGCAATTTGAGGGACTTATCAGGACCTCAGCTCGCTCTTTCCTTCATGTTCAATCAAATATGCTTTTACTTTCGGTTTCATTGCATTTACTTAATTTGATTTTAAACCTCCTTCCAGTGGCATCAAGGCAGTATACAATTCAAATAAAACTTGCAATACAGAGTAAAATCATTTCCATAAATGCATATAAAATTACAAGAAATCCCCAACCTTTGCAACCACCTTTTGTTTTCCTTCTGACTGCTAATCTTGCACACAAACAGGAGGCATAACATTTCTCAAAAAGCCAAGTCTTGGCTTTCTTATCAAAAGTTAAATAACTGAACTCATTCCTGATTTCCTGTGGTAATGAAGTCCATAATTGAGGGGCTGAATAAATAAAAGTGGTCCTTCATGTTATTTGCAAGTGAATCTCACAAGAAGAAGGTAATTTCAATAACAATTGAGTACAGGCTACAAATGCCTGTCTGGCTCATATCTCTGCAATAATGGCACAAAATGAATTGGAGATTTCAATTACAATCCACAGTAAATTATTGTTAATTCAGAGCACACCCACGCCTCCACAGGTAAACACTGTACATAAGAACATAAGAATAACCATACTAGGTCAGACCAAGGGTCCATCTAGCCCCATCTTATTTCCAAATCACAAGTACCTAAAATCAGGGAAGGAGTGAGAGGCCCGGGTGGTAGGCGGGATTGGGGAAAGGGCGGGGGGGGGGGGGAGATGAGGGGTGCCACTGCCCCAGGTGCCTCTCACTCTTGCTAGGCCACTGTAGATCATTCTTCAAGCTTTTCTAGGTCCTTCTTCATGTTATCCACAAAGAGGCAAACCCTACCAGACAGCCCTTCAGAAATAAAGATGTCTGAGTTGGAAGTCTTAAAGAGCTCAGGTGAAATATACGATATTTTCATATAGAAAGCTTGAGTTTTTGATGAATCAGACAGGAAGGAATAGGATGAGAAATTTGAATTTTAAAAAGTCTCCACTGATCTGTCCTATAGACATGACTGCAGAAGTATCTGTCTGAAGTCTTGAAAATGTCAGAAACTTTGCCACCTATAGTGACATCATTGGCGAGTCGATCTGGATCTTTGAATCCACGAACGGGACCTCTTTCTGAGAGAAGTTTAACAGATTTTTTGAGTCATTATTAGTAGTGACTTTTGCCTTGAAGCCAGATTGTAATGCAGTTTTACACTATATTTTTGCACTATGGGTGAATTGTTTATGGGTTCAAGAATACAAAGATTTCCTGATTTGTCAAAGGCTACTGTGGAAATAGTAACATAGTAATATTGTAGATGATGGCAGATAAAGACCTGAATGGTCCATCCAGTCTGCCCAACCTGATTCAATTTACTTTATTTTTTTTTTTCTTCTTCTTCTTCTTAGGGCTCCTTTTACAAAAGTGCGCTAGCATTTTTAGCGCACGCACCGGATTAGCGCGCACTATAGTGTGCGCTAGCTGAAAAACTACCGCCTGCTCAAGAGGAGGCGGTAGCGGCTAGCGCACGCAGCATTTTAGCACGCGCTATTCTGCGCGTTAAGGCTCTAACGCACCTTTGTAAAAGGATCCCTTAGCTATTTCTGGGCAAGAATCCAAAGCTCTGTCCGGTACTGTGCTTAGGTTCCAACTACTGAAAAGTTCTCCGTCAAAGCTCACTCCAGCCCATCTACACCATCCCAGCCATCGAAGTACTATGGAGAGAATGAATCTAACAAATGAGTTAAAACAAACTGACAGCTTTTATTCACCAATGTGATATTGGCAGGCAAGGAAAAAGATCATAGACCAGAGTGACAGACTCTTTCCCTGGATCCAATGTTCTCTAAATAACAGTATGTGAAGCCTACATTTTATAGGAAAAATGAGGAATCAATAAATAGAAGCAGAATTACAGATATTCATCTTGCCATGAAATTGTTCATCAGTTAGACATCTTCTGTACCTCTACCCTCTAGTAGTTGCTATCTCTTAACCTAGAAAGTCACCCCCCTACCCCCACACAGTTATTTCTCCTTGCAGGGCAACAGCTTGTTATCTTTCTCTCTACTTCTTATCTCTGGAGACCAGGCATTTATACTTTAACATCACTTAATATATCGTCAAATTCAAATATCCCCCCTCCCTTATACCCAACAGTTATTCATAAGCAAAAGAAATCATAAAATATTCCCATCCACCCCCACCCCACCCTGGACGTGTGTGAACAAAAGGGAAAAAATTAATATTTTTTCTATGCAGTAATTTAAATCTATACAGTATCTTGTTAATGGCTCCCAAATAACCTGAAATTTCTTAAAATTCCCCTGCTGTATGGCAATTATCCTATCCATTTTGAATATGTAACACAAAGAGTTCCACCAAAAGCTATAATTCAGCCTATTCCAATTATTCGTAATCTGTGGTATGGCAACCCCTGTCATAATGAGTAGAAGCTTATTGTTATTAGAGGATATTTGGCTTTTTCCCCTCATTGACATGCCAAACAATACAGTATCATAGGATAATGCCACCGGATTATCTAACAAATTATTTATTTGATCCCATATTGATTTCCAAAAAGCAAGTATTAATGGACAATAGAATAACAAATGATCTAATGTCCCAGCTTCAAGATGACAGTGCCAGCATCTCTTAGATTTAGAGCTATCTAACTTCTGTAAACGAACCTGGGTCCAAAATGCTCTATGTAACAGAAAAAAACAAGTTTGTCTCATAGATGCAGACACTGAACATGTCATCCTCCAAGCCCAAATACATAGCTATTGAGATTATAAAGAATTATAAAGAACTAGCTTTATAGCCCGTTACATTAACGGGTGCTAGAATATATGTGTGTCTGTCTTTATTTCTTTCTCTCTCTGTCTCCTTAGCTGCTTTTTCCTGTCCATTCTCCCTTATTTTTACCTCCCCTGTGTCCACCACCACCCCTTCACTGCTCCCCTTATCCAGCAGCAGCCCTTCTCCCTTTGTTTTACCTCCCCCCTGTCCATCAGCACCTCTTCCTGCTCCCCCTGTCCAGCAGTAAGCCTCCCTTCATTTTTCCCCCATGTCCATCATCACCTCTTCCTGCTCCCTCTGTCCAGCAGTAGGCCTCCCTTCATTTCCCCCCCTGTCCATCAGCACCTCTTCTTGCTCCCCATGTCCAGCAGTAGGCCTTCCTTCATTCCCCCCCTGTCCATCAGCACCTCTTCTTGCTCCCCATGTCCAGCAGTAGGCCTTCCTTCATTTCCCCCCCCCCGTGTCTAGTAGCACCTCTTCCTGCTCCCCCTGTCCAACAATAGGCCTCCATTCCTTTCTCCCCATCCATCAGCACCTCTTCCTGCTCCCTCTGTCCAGCAGTAGGCCTCCCTTCATTTCCCCCCCTGTCCATCAGCACCTCTTCCTGCTCCCCCTGTCCAGCAGTAGGCCTCCCTTCATTTCCCCCCTGTCCATCAACACCTCTTCCTGCTCCCCCTGTCCAGCAGTAGGCCTCCCTTCATTTCCCCCCGTCCATCAGCACCTCTTCCTGTTCCCCCTGTCAAGCAATAAGCCTCCCTTCCTTTCCCCCCCTGTCCATCATCACCTCTTCCTGCTCCCTCTGTCCAGCAATAGGCCTCCCTTCATTTCCCCCCCCCCCTGTCCATCAGCACCCCTTCCTGCTCCCCCTGTCCACGGGAGTTAGTACAGGGCCGGTGTCTGCCATTCTCCCCAGAGTCCTTGCGCCCCCCCTTCCCTTCCCACGGACCTGACTACCTACCCGGCGATTCAAGCAGCATGTGCAGCAGTCTTCACACGCTGCTTCGGGTCCTTCTACTGCCCTGATTTACTCTGGCACGTCCCTGATGACATCATCAGAGACACGGCAGAGCAAATCAGGGAAGTAGAAGGGCCCGAAGAAGCGTGTGAAGACTGGTGCACACGCTGCTTGAATCGCCAAGGTAGTCAGGTCCGCGGGAAGGGGGGGTGAGAGGAAAAGGACTCGGACTCCTCTGGTCTGTCGCGGAGATTGACCAGGCTCCATTTCAGCCGCAGGGAAGGCTCACTGCCCCAGCTCCTTACCCGTCCGCAGCCTGGGCCAGGTCTCCCGCGCTTTCTCAGCGGCCCGGCTCGCTCGGTTGTTTTTTTTTTTTTGTTTACCTGGCCACTCCGCTTCCTGCATTCAATCAGTAACGTAATAAGCGTGCATGCGCACTTGTCTTGCCACATCCCGACAGAAAAGGGATCAGGGAACACGCGAGGCAAGTGCGCATGCGCGGCTAGCATTTTATTATTTAAGATGATTGTTTATGGAAAACTTTTGCCTTAAGTGTACGGTGGTCGTGTCCGCAACTGCCTTCAGCTCTCACCTCCAACACGAGATTACTTACACACGCACAAGCTGCACTGCCTCCATTCTGGAATGTTGCCCGCCTCACTGCTGTAACCTCACGCAAGCACTTTCCTGCGTCAGTATGCGATTGTCCTCTCCACTCCACCTCACAATCACATACAGACGCAGGAAAGCGCTTGCATGAGGTTACAGCAGCGAGGCGGGTAACGTTCCAGAACAATTGTAACATACCAAGGGCCTCAAAATAGTACCTGGTAGGCTGCATGTGGCCCCCAGGCCGCAAGTTTGAGACCAGTGATATAAGCCATGCTTCATGCTTGCAGTTTAGCTAAATTTGTGTTTCTGTCTAAACTAAGGTTTTAAAGCATATTTTCATTTCTAAGACCTAATTGTTTCTTAAAGCACATAATTCCAACTTCCACACTACACAGAAAATAAATCAAGTTCTTTGACATAAGGTCTAGTCTTGGCACTGGGAGCTAGCTATTTGCTTCATCTTCCTTGTGCTTGAGTTATTGTATTTAAGGATACCGGTAAATCTTAAATCTTTGATGATCCTAAGTAATTACTAGAATTTACTGATTCTAAGGAAAAGGTAAAGATCCAAGCAGGGCAAGATTAATTATTTGAGGGCCCCCTGGCCCTGCACCACCCCTGCTCTGCCCCTAAAGCAAAAAAAAAAAAAAAATTAAAATAGAATTTTTTTTCTACTTTTGTAATCTGTTTTCTACTTTCCTCATCTTTTTATCACTCTCTTCCTTCCATCCACTGTCTGCCCCTTCCAGAACCTGTCTGCCTCCCCCTTCCATCTCTCCTCCCCCCCCCACCCCATTGGTTTGGCATTCATCTTCTTCCCTCTGTTTCCCTCATGGTCTGCATCTCTCTTGTTCCATCTCTCCTTCCTTCCCCCCCTCCGGGCCGTGGTAGAAATCTCTACTGCTTCCCCAAATCCAAGCAACTTTCAGGAGCTGCATCTATCACCTGCCACAGCTAGTCTTTCTCTAAGCACTGAGAAGACAAGTCTTGTCACTGTGGTTCGTGCCATAACAACATCAAAGTTGGTTTACTTTTTTTTTTCCACACTGGTGTGACTACAAAGAGTTTACATCAACTCCAACTGTTTCAGAATGCCACAGCATAACTGACAAAATGTTTCAGAAGTGATCATATCACACTATTAGTACTAAAACTTCACTGACTACCAGTACATTACTGGTTTAAATTTAAAACTCTCATGTCTGACCTCTAAGACCTGTAAAGGAAATAGGCCAGAGTACTTAAGAACAGAATCTTTCTCTATACATCTCAAAGGTTGCTAAGGTCTCCCAAGGTTCCTCTCTAAAGGAAATCACACAAGAAGCCTTCTCTAGACTATAGCCCAAATTCTTAGAAAGGCTTGCTTAACGCAAGACAATATCTAATTCCGGGAAGCAAACAAAAGCTTAGTCCTTCTCCCATGCCTTTAATGAAAGAAGCAACTAACTAGCTAGTCATTCAGGCAAGGACTGATACCAGCTAAACATACTGTAGCAGGACCTGCTTATCTAACTGAAATCATTTTACCGCATCTTATCTGACTTCATATACAAATTGTCCTAAAGTCAATCACTCTTATTTCTAACTAACTCCTACTACTCTGTCCAATATGTCTATATGACCAACTCAACTTAGCCTCTGTGCTTTTAAGATATTTAGCATGTATTGTGGGGCACAGAGAATTTGCACATTGAACTGTTATGGTGCTATTTGCATGAGGATGGCCATGAGGAAGTAACGTCTAGGCTACGAAACGATCATAGGCTGTCTTTTGACAGATAATTTCATGTGCTACTTTTTTGTGCATGGATTGGAAACGCGTTGTTCCTCTTGTTTTGAAACTAAACATAAGTATATTTTGCAGAGGGTGTCTACTTATTGCAACAAAAGATTTTTTCTGCCTATGATGGATAGATAATAATAATAATAATAACAGTTTATATACCACAGTTCCATGAAGTTCTATGCGGTTTACAAAAGATTAAAAGACGTTACAAGTTGATTCAACTTAAAGAGGTGAGAGAAAGTGTTTAATAGGTCAAGAGAAGTACAGGTCAGCTGTCTAGATATTTCAGGAACAGGTATGTTTTTAAGCGCTTCCTGAATTCCTCATAAGTAGTGGGCGAAAATAATTGTTCTAGATCTTTACCCCATAGTGCTGCCTGATGTGAGAGAAGGTGTTCATGGTGTTTTTTCAGTTTACATCCTCTAACTGGGGGGGGGGGGGGGGAAACGAAGTTCGAGTGTGAGCTTCTCTTGTGTCTGTTGGCCGAGAATGAGAAAAGGTCAGTTAGGTATTTAGGGGCTAGTCCGTATAGTACTTTAAAGCAAAGGCAAGCGAACTCAAACTTTACGCAGGGTGGTGGTGAGGGTTACCCCCACCTATATAACAGAGGCTTTGTCTTTCATTTTGCTATGAAAGCATCACTGCTCTGGCAGCTGGTGTGTTTGGTAGTTCTAAATATTTCTGGTGGGAGCTTTTTTGTTCTGTTTGTGCATGTATTATGTCGATATGCGTAGGATACTATGCCATAATGTGCATGTGATGTAATTGTCAATTGGCTGTGTTCATCTTATTCTGGTGTACATTGTCTTAGGTGAATTTATTCAACAGGGCAAGATTCTGTTATAGAATGCTAGTGTACGGTTCCATCAATAAACCTAAATTTAGGCATATCCACTTAAACTAGGTCTAAGACTATCGTAAGTCAGTACACCTAAGTGTGCCATACAATGCATTCGTGTAAGATGCACATGTAAGTATAGGTCTTGCCCAATTCCCACCCATGTTATACCCCCTTTCAGTTACATGTAGCGCAGGCTGAGCGCTCTTTACAGAATGGTGTTTAGCACGTATTCTGCCATATTTTGGTGCTCAGCTTTTGATGTGAGGACTCGCGCCAACTGAAACCTGGTGTAAATCCTGGTGACGGACAAAAACAGAAGAAAACAAATCCTCCGCGCGGTACCAACCAACGAATGACACAGCAAAGGAGACAAAACCAGTGGAGTAAAGTGGGAATGCTTTATTTAAATGTCACAAACTGACTCGACACGAGTCGTGTTTTGGCCAGAGGCCTGCATCAGGAGTCAAAAGCCTGCAGTTCAGGAATGTTCTGTTCTGATTGGATCTCAGTTATTAAATCTCCAGAGTTATAAATTGTAAAGAACTGGTTTTGAAACACAGAAGTGCCATATGCCAAATCCTGCTGAGCAACTTGGGTGTGCAGCCTCCAAATGCTAAGACGCTGTGTGTAATTCTTTAGAACACTCCTGACCCACCCATATAACCTCCCATTTGGGTTACTCACAAGAGGATTTGGGTGTGGATCTTTAGAGAACCACATACAGCCAGATTATGTAGTTAATTATTTTTTATATACCATTTATAGCCTAAGGGGCTCATAATCGAAATGGAAATACAGTGGTGCCTCACACAACGAACTTAATTGGTTCCAGGAGCAAGTTTGTTATGTGAAACGTTCGTTATGTGAAACGCGTTTTCCCATAGGAATACATGTAAAAAAAAATAATTCGTTCTGCAGCATAAAATATGCTAAGATGACATAAAAAAGATAAATTTTTTGTTATTATTTTTATTTAGATACATCTAAAAACATACATCTCCCTGTCCTTTTACTTCCACTATCTTCCTATCCCATCTCTATTCCCTTTTGTCCCTCTCCCCATGATCAATCATCTCACCACCTCTCTCTGCCCTCACCCTCAGGGTTCAAGATTGCTTCCACTCTTTTTCCTGTTGTTCTCTCTGCCTGTCACCCTATGATTTAGCATCCCTTCTGCCCTTGTCCAATATTTCCCCTTCTCTCCCTCCCTCTCATCCCCTGCTCCAACATGTGCTTTCAGCGGCCTTCTCCCCCCTTAAGCGTCTTTTCTTCTCCACTCCACCTTTCCTCCCTCCCTGCCTCCAACTTTGTGGCGCTTTTGCACCCGACCGACAACAGAACAGGCCCGGTCGGACAAATCTCCCTGTCCTGTAGCCGCGAATCTAAATTACCTTCTTACAGCAGCTGGATTATTGAAGCTGCTGTAAGAGGTAATTTAGATTCGCGGCTACAGGGCAGGGAGGTTTGTCGGCCGGGCCTGTTGTCGGT
This sequence comes from Geotrypetes seraphini, assembly GCF_902459505.1. Lineage (NCBI taxonomy): Eukaryota > Metazoa > Chordata > Amphibia > Gymnophiona > Dermophiidae > Geotrypetes > Geotrypetes seraphini. Next base: position 67,752,327 of record NC_047088.1, read on the forward strand.
CGATCGGGGGACCTGACCAGCTGTGCACATTCTTCGGGGCGGACCGCCCCCTCCCCCCTCTTTCGTTCGCCATTGCCTTCTTCCTACCTGCCCTGCCGCAGCCGCACACAGCCGAACGGAAGTCTTCCTGATGTCAGCGCTGACGTCGGAGGAAGGGAGGGCTTTGCTTAAGCCCTCCCTCCGACGTCAGCGCTGACATCGGGAAGATTTCCGTTCGGCTGTGTGCTGCGACAGGGCAGGTAAGGAGAAGGAGACTACCCTCGCGGCTCGACCAATCCCGCTGCGATCCAACCCCGCAGGAACCCCGGACTTCGTTGTGTGAAACGAAGTCCGTTGTACGAATCAAGACATAAAGTTCGTTGTGCGCAGCGTTCGCTGTGCGAGGCGTTCGCTGTGCGAGGCACCACTGTACATCTAAAAACTGGCCTAAATCGGCATTTGGATGATCAGTAAGACAAGTCATCCAAGTGTCGATAATCAAACTGGGTTTTAGACGTATCTAAAAATGACTTAGGCCTTTTCAGTGCTGCTGAATGACCAGAGGTGATCTAAACTTAGTGGTACTGCAAGTATAACAGAAAGTTTAACAAGGCTGCCTGGACTGAACTTGTGACCTGAACATGCAGACCCCTGAAGAAACCAATAATTGGCAAAACAGGTCCCGTCGGGCCAGCTGTTCATGTTACATGTTTCATCACTAGTGACCAATTATTATTAAGTGTGACATTCGTTTTAAAGTATACACACTATTTATAGAGTAGATGGTACAAAGGAGCTCAATGAAAGAAATCGTTTACCTGCCAAAAGCTGGTTCAATCAATCTAATTGCCCAGCTCAGGAATCTGAGACCTCCTTACCACATTGTTATTCTTTATCTCTACGACATTTGTGAGTGAAAGTCCATCATTTGTTTGTTTAGGCCATGTAAGACCAGGCCTAAGTGCCGAAAAGGTATCCAAAGTGACCAGATAAGCACTGCAGACACAAAGTACAGACCCCCATACACTGCCCTTGTGATCACTGACCTCCCCCCTTCCAACACCATAAAAATCAGAATTAAAACGTACATACCTGCCTCCAGAACATCAGCACCTGGCATAGCAAAGCCTAGTAGAGCAGCACAGAGGTGGCTTAAGTCGTGTGTGTGTGCGGGGGTGGGGGGGTTAGTGATCCATAGAGAGAAGAACCCGGGCCCAGAAACCACTCTAACCACTGCATTTATGGTGGAACATGTGCACCCCTCAACCCCCCAACCTAATGTACTGCCGTATAGGTGCCACCTGCAGCTGTGAGGTCTATTGGGATGGTAGACAGGTGGGTCTAGTAGGTTTGGGGGGTGTTTTGGGGGGCTCACCATGACCTATAAGGGAGTTATGGTGAGATGTTTATGTTGCACCCTTTTTGTGAAGTTTGCAGCAGTGCCCTGTAAGGTGCCCCACTATTCTGTTGCCATGTCTAGCTGTCCAGTCCATTACTTTGCTGGACCCTCCCACGTCCAAAAGGTCCTTTTCTAGGCGTTTTTGACTTGGATAAATTTTTGGACGAGAATGAGGTATAAAGATAGACGACTTAGCAGTCTGGGTGATCAAACAGCTGGATGTACAGTTAGACTATTTTAGACGTATTTTTCGGGAATGGACTTTAGACACTGCTGACTTTGGACGACTTGCGATTCAGGTCCAAAATAGACTTAGATGTAGCTTTTGATTATGCCCCTCCACATGGTTTACATTAAGGTACTCAAACATTTTTCCCTAACTGTCCTGGTGGGCTCACACTCTACCTAATGTACCTGGGGCAATGGGGAATTAAATGACTTGACCAGGGTCACAAGGAGCAGCATGGGATTTGAACTTACAACCTCAGGGTGTTGAGGCTGTAGCTCTAACCACTGTGCCACACACTCCCACTCTGTTGTATTTTGGTGCTCAGCTTTCGGTGTGAGGACTTACACCAACTGATTAGATCCAATTAACATCAATAATTGTTTGCTAGCAGCCAATTAGTGACTGGTAATGGCTCATTAAGTGATTTATTTCCATGCAAATCTCAGGATTGTGTGGAATTTTGGGCGTCATTTATAGAATCCAGAGACTGGTGCATAAGTGCCAGTTAAGGCATCACTTAAATGTATAAGAAAAAAGGGGATGGGACATGATTTACTGCCTTTCTGTGGTTGCAATCAAGGTATGTATAACTGTACATGCCTAGCGATAGAATTGTCTTTTTATGTTTGGATTGAAAAAATCTGGGGCAAAATATTGATTTCTGTAAGCCTAACTAGATTTTAACAGTCCAACCAGATAAGTACAGACTAGCTTTGATGATCAATACCATTCCAACTGATAAGAAAAAGAAACCTAAAAGGAAAATTCTGTCCAAAACAGCAGAGTTAGAACATGGCAGAAGCTGACAGTCCTCTGATACTGTGAAGGCAGACAACTGGAACAAGTGTCAGCTGTTATCGTTCAATTTAGACAAAATTTAACTTTTTTTTCTGTAGTGTCCTGTGGTATTTTGGAGCTGGCAGATGTCAGGATTTACCTGAAAAACAAGGATCTGGCTACAGACAGAGAGAGACAAACACACTCACAGGAACAGCTTATTGGATGGGGGAAGTGGGAAAACAACTCAGTCTGCCCTAAGCCCCAAGTGTCCTGGTTCCAAGTGCTGGTGGGCGAAAAGTTAATGGAGCCGTGGCTTTCATTAGGGTTACCAAACACCCGGATTTCCCCAGGTTTTTGAAAGCTTCTAACAAATTACTGTCAGGCAGGAGGGCATCCATAGCAGGCAGCGGGAGGTGGGGTTAGGGCGGGGCTAGAACGGGATTGGTGCGGGACTGGGATGTAATGGGGCAGAGATGGGTGGAACTGGGGGGGGGGCGGGTCTAAGGGTCTAGATTTACCGTTTGGAAATTCTGGTAACCCACTCCATTCCACTGGCTCTGGTTGTAATAATCTGTATTTTCACCCGCTTTCAAAGCTAATGAGGATTTTCATATGTTATATCTGTGTTTTTTAAGTTCATACAAAACATATTTATTTTTAATTTCAATCTTTTTAGTTTCTGCAGCTTTTTAGTGTTTTCCCTCTTTCACCTTACCTCTTAGTAGTAGTTTTCAGTCATTGCAGTGATCTTCATTGCAAGGCCCATTCATTAATCCACCCTATAGGTCCCTAGTCTACCTATCTACCCTCTATCTACTCTCACTCATTAACACACCCTATAGGTGGTCCCTTATGTACCGACTTTGATGGATGAAGTGCTCTTATTTGCCACTGTCCGTTTTAATAACTGTAACAGCATGTTAAGATATGCACTATATTCTGTGTGCATATGTTCCTTATGACTGTTTCTAGCTATCAGTTCCTATCTAGTTCCTATCAGTTCCTAGCTAGTTCTCCTAGCTGACAGCTTTTCAACAAGTACATTTTTTAGTGCTGTGTTTTTTCTGCAGCCTTATCTGTTTGCATCCCTAGCCAATTAGAGCTGCACTCTTGACTGTATGTTTGCCCTGTTAAGGCTTTCTGAGCCAGAAAATTCCAAAAGGGAAACTGTTGTAAATTGTAGACCTGCTGGCATCAGCATTTGTCAAAAGCTCATGTCAAGGTTTCTGGTAATTTCTGGTTGTTAGGCCCAAGTAGAAGCCAAGGTAGTTGGTTCTTGGATTTTCTGACAGGACGGGCTAATGGCAGTACTTACACCCTGAAAGAAGATTTAAGCTCTGCCCTTTGGTGCCAAATTTGTCTTTGTAATCTCACCTGCCATTGACCATACATTGCTGAAGAAGAGTCCCTTCATTTTGCCTATGCCTGAAGCTGAACACCTGAATTATAGATTCAGCCTTTCAGTACCATCCAGGTTAGACATTATAGGCACTTGCTACAGGAACTGGGAATCAGGATCTGCTGGCTTCCTTTAGTGAGAAGGTGTGGAGACCCTTCTCACCCTGTGGAATTTCATTTGGAACCTCAGGACTCAGTAGTACTACTATCCAGGACGCCCATATTATATTCCTATGAGAACCTACATCTCTGGCAGAAGGGAGGAAGAATATGAATTTCTGCATGAATTACTTTTACCAGGTTTCCACCATAAAGGTCTTGGATTTGCAAAGGTACAATTCTGGGAACAGCACTTAATATCTGATATGAACTGTGCTATGTTGAACTATGAATACCATCATGCCTACCCTGTATAGAGATTGCTAACCTTTTATTTTTGTATTATCCTTTGAGAAGGAGAGGAGAAAAGTAAAGGAATTCCTATATAAATAAATTGGAACTATTTTTTCTAAGAAGGTTGTTTAAGGGAAACTGTTTCTTTCATCAATTGAGAGAAAGTAAAGTTCTTGTTTGGAGTTTATAAATCTATTATTTAGGTTTTTGCCTTGTACTTGTGACTTGGATTGGCCTCATAGAAGACAGGATACTGGGCTAGATGGACCATTAGTCTGATCCAGTAAGGCTATTCTTATGTTCTTAGTATGGTCTACCTTATTGAACTGAGTATGTGGATAGTCTGATGCAAGCTTGCACGGCCTCCCAGCTCTAGAGTTGGTCCCAGTCCTGATCCTGACAAATAACATCTTTTGTGTGCCCTGCTTTCCAGCATACGAGTAGGGTCTTGGTAACCACCTAGCATCGCGGGGCTTACATAATGATACTAGTTTAACTGAAGTCTTGGTAGCAGTGCCATCATGGAAGTCAGTGAAGACTGTAGAGTTGAGGTAAGATATGGTAGTGCTAGATTCTGAGACCATTAACCCTGGATCAGGGGCTCACAAACTTTGTTTTGGCCAATCTGAATCTGTTGAACTAGACTGAAGCTAACCATGCAATGAGACTTGTTAAGGCTGTGTAGAGTTTATTATGAGGTAGTAGATCTCTGTTTTGCTCTTACATTTCTTTTTTTTTTAGTTCAATCTTTATTAAATTTGTAATATCTTACAGAATAATGGAAATCACAAGTAGATCATAACATACTGTGACGGGGCCAGGGGTAAGCCTAGCGCTGGCAACGCGGCTCACGCCCCAGGGGCATGTATTAGCACTCTTTGAAGGGCCACTCTGGGATAACCACAGCAGAAAAAAAAAACTCCACAAATATTTGCCAGTTCCAAGTTTTATTACCCAGTTCAAGAGCACTGGTTCTAAGGCGGCCACACCAGCTGATGCAGCTTGGAAAAGATTTACTAAACAAAGTTCTTATTTATAGCAAGTCCATGCTTCATTCAAGAAAGAAAAAAAAAAAAAAAACCCAAAATTATTTCCTTTTAAGCAGGCTTTCTCCTGGTTATGCTTCCAGGCTCTAACAGTTCTGGGCAGCCTTCGGGTTTCAAGAACCCCAAATCAAAGTTTAGCTGTCCCCTCCTTGGACTTGGAACAACTATTGTATTGTGCCTTCGGTTGCTTCAGGAAGTTTTCCCCACCTGATCTCCTGAGTTCTAAATACCCCCACCACCCGCTCTATTTCAGGGCAGGGGCTGGGAACCATCCACCCTTTGTTTTAATGGTCTAAGATTCCCCTCCAAAGGTTCCCACTGTGCAATGTCAGGTCACTGAATCCGCTCCGGGCTTTACTGCTCCTTTTAATCCATCCCCTACTCACTAGGCTTAGCTTGCATACAGGGGTTCTGGTTTAATTTCTGCTACTAACCAATCCTCACATTCACACTCCAGCTCTCATTCCTTATACAGTCCCTCCTAAGGACAGAACAGACTCATGCTGCATTCAGACCTATAGTCTAAGGCAGTGGTTCCCAACCCTGTCCTGGAGGAACACCAGGCCAATTGGGTTTTCAGGCTAGCCCTAATGAATATGCATGAAGCAAATTTGCATGCCTATCACTTCCATCATATGCAAATCTCTCTCATGCATATTCATTAGGGCTAGCCTGAAAACCCGATTGGCCTGGTGTTCCTCCAGGACAGGGTTGGGAATCACTGGTCTAAGGCTTCAGGGCTATAGTCCATGTCATTTCTCTCAGAAATAACTCCCTCTACCTCCATAAGAGATTCCTCGCTCTCTGAAGCTGGATATAGGCTATCCTCTCAAGCAACCTTTGGTAAACCCTGCTCCTGGAGCTTTCCTCTTCCCATTAGCCTCTTCTTGGGAAGCAACATTTTACTTGTCTGCCAGTGCTGTGGATCAGGGAGTTTCCTAGCAGAGGGCTTTAATACAGAGCTGCTAGCTTTTCGTTCCCTGCTCTGTGAGGCAGGCCCTTCCCTTCAAGTTCCTGATTGCCTCCCGGTGTGCTCAGCTGGCTGTGCTTTATGTTGCTGGGTAACTTCCACTCCTGCTTTAGCCACTTCTGCCTGTCAGCTCCACCCCTTTCCTTAGCCCTTACTGGGTCAAATTTCCTGACCAGAGGTTTAGCTAGAGAATTAACAGATGATTTAAAAAAGGGATTATAGTGACTTGGAACAGGTGTTCTTCTCTGCCATTCCTTCTCGGTTCTGCCCTGCCTGTCTGCTCTTAGTACTGAGTTAATGGGTTGCTTCCTGGGCTTAGGAATAGGCACATTTGTTTTAGTGGCAGGGTTTAAACCAGTGACAGGAGCTTCCCTGTCACAATACATACATTAAGAGAATCTTTGCAAAAACAGATCAATATCTTATAAACCCATCCCTCCCTTATCCAAACCCCTCACCCTACCTCCCTCCCATTTTTCTGGCAGGTCAATCATACAGTCACACACAATGCTTAACAAAGCCCTCTAAAGGCCCCCACACATCTACAAAGGAAGCCATATTCCCAGACCTTTCAGCTAAATTAGCTTCATATCGATAATAAAGGCATACTGTTTCCCACCAAAAATGAAAGTTCAAAAGAATGAAGTTTTTGGCTATTAACTGTAATGCCACTCCAGACAATATCAGGAACAACTTATCTTTCTTTACCGTCAATAAGGTTACTGAAGTAACACACATTCCACGTATCACCGTGCCATATGAGAAATGTGTACGAATTGCCAATATGCATTGTATTTTATTCCAAATTTCATGCCAAAATGCTCTTACATTTCTTACCTTTACTCACACAGCCATTCTGCTGTTAGAACGCCTTCTTGTGGAAGGTGACATCACAGCTGCTGTTTTGCTGATGGTTTTTCTAATAAGAAATCTTAATTGTGGATGGGTTATTTTTTCAATATTTTAACTGTAAAAAGCAATCTCTATGCATAGTCACGTACTGATTAATGCTGTTATATGAGCCTCCCCAATCTGGTTGCATCAGTCTAATTTCAGAACTAAACATTGAAATGCTCACTTCAGCCCTAAGACTGCTCCAATAAATATGTCGGTAGCGTGTGGCTGCATTATTTTAATAAAGATGCAAAAACAATAAGAGAGTGTAGTATAACAATGAGGGACAGACAAGTTCTCCAGTGACAAAGCATTTAGTGAAAGAGATGAGCACCAAGTCACTTTTAAAACCAGCTTTTGCAGAATTGAATAAATTTGTTCTGTAAATCAGTTCCTGGACACTTTGAAGGGGCTTATAATCAAAACAGAAATACTGTAATCTAAAAACCGTCCTAAATCGATACTTGGACGTCCAAGTGCCGATAATCGAACCGGATTTTAGTCGTATCTAAAAATGACTTAGGTCTCTTCAGTGCTGCTGTATGCCCAGAGCTAAAAGGGGCGTTTTAGGAAGAGTGGTAAAGGCGAGTTAGCTATCTGGCCGACAAAACGGCTGGACGTATATTTAGATGATTTCCGGAAAAAAAAAATATTTTGCACGTATTTTTCGGGAATGGACTTTTGACACTGCCAACTTTGGCTGACTAGTGATTTAGGCCCAAAAAGGACTTAGACGTTTCTTTTGATTATGCCCCTCCACGCTAATTCAGATGGAAGTGTACATGCTATTTCATTATGGATTCAGCTATACTTATCTGTAATCATGTTTAGAGTTCCTGGTGTTCACAAATCAACTGCAAGACTAAGGGCCTCTTTTGCAAAGACGCACTAGCGGCTGCCCTGCGCTAACGGCCCTGAAGCCCGTAGAGATTTAAAAGGCTTCGGGGCTGTTGCCGTGCAGCAGCTGCTAGCGCGGCTTTGTAAAAGAGGCAGTAAAACTGCTAGTTATTAAGTAATGAGTTATATATTTTTTCTTGTGTTAGGTGACAAAAAGGCTCAGGATGAGATGTATAAAAATTGTTGATGTGCAAAAATGTTTCTGAAGGTAACAACAATAAAAAAAAAAAGGGACAATGCTTATACTTGAGGAGGCACAGTAGACAACTACACAAAAGCTCATGCAGGCCTTCAGAACCTTAGATCTTGGAGTGCAGGCTACAGTCTGCAGGGGGTATGTGGTCAGATTCCATCTGCTAAGTCTAGTAGTTGCCAATCTCACTGCAGGATGTCTTTTGTTACTATATTTAGCTTGCATCTATTCTTACTCTATGGCTGCAATTATGGTAAGGATGAGATGTCAATAATTCAGCCACGGGTGTAAAGTTCAAAGTTCACTTTATTGATAGCACTGCGAGGACTCGAAGACTCAACGCTGACAGTGTTTTGGCTTCTATGCCTTTGTCAAGAGTATATAGAAGGAACAGAGTATATGATAAAAGAGATGGAACTCCTCTCAAATGAGGAAAAACTAACGAGGTTGGAGCTCTTCAGCTTGGAAAAGAGATGGTTGGGTTCAAGGAGGATGTGAGTGGTGTAGAACAGGTAGAAGTGAATCAATATTTCACACTTTCAGAAAGTACAAAGACCAGGGGATTTGCATTTGTGAAAAATTGATGTTTGGGCCAAAGGTTACAGTGCCTTTGGTAGATCAGCTTTGGATGGAGCCTTGTCTTCCTCCTGCCTTGAGAGATAGAGTTTTTATACTTCTCACTGGTCTGGACTGATCTACTACTACTAATTTCTATAGTGCTACTCGACATATGCAGCACTGTACATCAAAACATAGAAGAGACAGTCCCTGCTCGAAAGAGCTTACAATCTAGTCAAGACAGACAAACTAGACAAGAAGGTGCATCAATACACTGTGCTCAGGGTGGGGAATTACAGAGGGAAGACAGATATTGGTATTTAGAAGGTGGGCTGGAGTTTGGAATTGAGGGCATCTTCAAAGAAGTGGGCTTTGAGTCTGGATTTGAATACTGCTAGAGACGGAGCTTGATGTACCAAGTCAGGCAGTTTGTTCCCAGCATACAGTGCAGCAAAATAGAAGGGACAGAATCTGGCCATAGAGGAGAATGGTACAGATAAGAAAGACTTTTCCAATGAGTGGAGTACCCGGGGGGGGGGAGGGGTTAGGAGAGAGGAGAGATACTGAGGAGCTGCGGAGCAAGTACACTTGTAGGTCAGGAAGAGGAGTTTGAACTGTAAGCGGAAACAGATAGGGAGCCAATTAAATGACTAGAGGAGAGGAGTAACGTGGACATAGCAACATTGCTGGAATATGAGGTATGCAGCAGAGCTCTGAACAGATTGGGAGAGAAATGGTTTAGCGGAAGGCTAGTGAGAAGCAAGTTGCAATACTCTAGGTAAGAGGTGATGAGGGTATGGATGAGGGTCTTAGCAGTGTGCTCAGAAAGGAAGTAGCAATATTGTAGAGCAGAAGTGTCAAATGTCGGTCCTTGAGGGCCACAATCCAGTCGGGTTTTCAGGATTTCCCCAATGAATATGCTCTGTAGCTTGTATCTCTGCCTACTTCTATGCTCATACTGTCTTTATTGCATCTAGTTCATAATTCCCAGATCTGCAGAGATATCCTTTGAGGGTAATGTTTCCAAATGGTTAATTCTGCTTATACCAGTGTCTCTCAAACTGTGTGTCAAGGCACATTGGTATGTCCCAAAGAGATTCTAGCTATGCCACAAGAGATTCCAGAATTTTACTTTATTTTTAAAAATCTTCTTCATAAGTGTACACTAGAATAGATGACATGCATATTGCATACACAAGAATCTGTCAATGTTATGAGCATCTGTGTGCATAAGGATACAACTGCCCAGTCAAACATCATTCTTAGACCTGATTGGTCCTTGAAAACTAACAGCAAATAATTTTAGTTTGGGGTTTTTTTTTTTATGCAGTAGTTATCCTAACTTGAACAACAAAGCAATCAAGGCTTGTTACTGTTTGGATCTTATCTTTACGATCTTGGATTTTCAGCTGACAGAAATTAAATCGACAAAAAGAGAATGACTGCAGATGGTGGATGAAGTTCACGTTTGCTTGTCGACTATCGAGCCGCATTTCGAGTTAATTTGTATTCAAAAACAAGTATATCCATCACATTGATTAGCAGTTCTATTCTATCCACTTTAGTTTTACCGTTGTTACAATTACCCATACATAGCATAAGGAACTTTAAATAAATAATTCTCAAATTTAATTTTTGATTGGTTTTGCAATTTTATAATTTCAATTATAATGTGGCATGAAAAGCATTTGCTCCATTTAGTGTTCCATGAAAAACATTTGCTCTGTTCAGTGTGCTGTGAAAAAACATTTGCTCCATTTAGTGTACTATAGCTAAAAAAGATGAGAAACACTGGCTTATACCATGACGGTAATAAACCTTACTCCTAAGCAAGAGTATGTGGAATATGAGTCATAGAATATGACTAGTTCCAAGCTCCACCACAACCTATACTGGTGATATAACTTAAAATTTTCAGTTTCGCTGCCTCTCTCTGCTGGTAGGGAAGCATAACCCATTGGTCTCTACTGGTCTAGCAGAGGAATCAAGGAAAGGGCATTATCGGGTAAGAATAAATTTTACATTTTTGACAAAATAGTGAAAATTGATACAATTCATACTTTTCACTGCAGTAATTAATTCTCAATCTCAGCATCAATAATCCTTACCAGTTTTTGTTTGTTTTACTATTCACACACAAAAAAACATCCAGCTGAAGCTTATGACATACAGTTTTGGGACTATGCAGACTTCATGGAATAGCAGCAAAATTCAAGTGCAAATATTTGTAGCTACTTGCCAAAACAGAAATACCGATGTTTCATGAAAGCTTGCAAACAATCACCACACACTCTCTTTATCTGCCTTTCCTTCTCTCTCCTCTGCTCATTTGATCAGGAAAACAGGTGCCACAAGGGGGTAATTAAACATTTATTCATGTTGTTTATACATACACAAATAGATAGGGGAACTACAGATATGATGGTATGCTTTCCACTCTAATTTACTTGACTGCAAAGACTTGAGCTAACATTTACCTACTAAGGTTGAATATGTAATAGTGCTTGATAGGAAGAGGTATCCAAATATTTCATGGTAGTGCATATCCATTGCTACATGTTTGAGTGACCCCAGAAACTTTCAGATGCAGAATGGCAGATGTTTCTACCTTTGTTTTGACATTTTTCTTTTGAATTGTACCTTTCCCTCACAATTCTTGGAATTTTGTTATATCTTTTCTATTTTAATAATTGTTTACTCAGGTACTTTAGCTAGACTGTGAGCCTTCGGGACAGATAGGGAAGTTCTAAGTGCCTGTATTTTATTGTAAACCGTGTAAATCTGTAATATACTTAAGCGGTATATCAAATGTCAATAAAACATAAAACATATTTTTATTCATGCATTAATCATGACAACACAGAGCGAGTCGAGCAAGAATACATTATGTGACATTAAGATAGATAAAAAAATACCAAATGACATTCCATTCTTCTGGCTAAGCTATAGAACTTCACATCATTTCTTTTTTTGTTATTGTTAATCATTATTCATTTTTAAAACTCACAATAAGTGTAACATATAATACAATCATTTATACTTTAACATCACTTAATATATCGTCAAATTCTAACTCACATCAAATATCCCCCCTCCCTTATACCCAACAATTATTCATAAGCAAAAGAAATCATAAAATATTCCCACCCACCCCCCACCCCACCCTGGATGTGGGTGAACAAAAGGGAAAAAATTAATATTTATTCTATGCAGTAATTTCAATCTTTACAGTATCTTGTTAATGGCTCCCAAATAACCTGAAATTTCTTAAAATTCCCCTGCTGCATGGCAATTATCCTTTCCATTTTGAATATGTAACACAAAGAGTTCCACCAAAAGCTATAATTCAGCCTATCCCAATTTTTCCAATTATTCATAATCTGTTATATGGCAACCCCTGTCTTAATGAATAGAAGCTTATTGTTATTAGAGGATATTTGGCGTTTTGCCCTCATTGACATGCCAAACAATACGGTGTCATAGGATAATGCCACCGGATTATCTAACAAATTATTTATTTGATCCCATATTAATTTCCAAAAAGCAAGTATTAATGGACAATAGAATAACAAATGATCTAATGTCCCAGCTTCAAGATGACAGTGCCAGCATCTAAGATAAATAAAAAAAATACCAAATGACATTCCATTCTTCTGGCTAAGCTATAGAACTTCACATCATTTCAAGCCTCATTTTCACGAGTTTTCCAACAGATAAAGTAGGGAAAAATCCCTTTTGAATATAAAACCATGAGTATGTCATGGACTACAGAGAGGATTACGATTAAAAAAAAAAAAAAAAATTCTAGCATTAACAAGAACAAACGAGCAGATGTTTCTAGCGGTTCCTATGCCATTGCAATTCCCAGTGTAATTGTGTTTCAACAGATGCTTCTAAATGTTCAGTGCCCAGTTGTGGAATTCCTAATGCCCCAGGCAATGTAGAAGCATAACTGCAAATCAGAACAGATTTCCTGTTGTTGGGCAATAATTTATTGGTCAAAGTGACAGATGTATTCTTGTAACTAACGTATCCATACCATAAGAGTAATTCAGCCACAGAGGTTGAAACTTGTTAACAGTTTTTAGGCAGCTTTGGCTAGGAAGAGGTTAGTTATAGCATTTACTCAGTGAATCATAAGAGCTGAAATATATAATCTATCAATTATTATTATTACGATGCAAACATAATACCCTATTTCTTCATTCTAGCCATGCTCCTATTAGATTAATATCTGGATATTGAGTTAAGGTATGTGAAAATGTTCAGTTTCCTCTAAATCTCTCCTCCTCATTATGACAAAAGGGCATTCCATAGCAGTACATGGTAAAGCATTAATTTAATTCATCATGTAGCCCTGTACAGTAAGCATCAGTAGAGGTTCCAGCTGAATGCACCTTCCAACTATGAATCTATCAAGATATTTCGTCTACAAGGTTTAGTCTATCATTATCATTGTGAACTCCTTTACAGCAATGTCCCAGCAGTACATAGTGTACTACTACTCTATTTTAGGATATGTCCATAAGTGTTTGTTAAGATCGTGCTGTCTTCCATTGGAGCAGACGTCTAGACGGATCATTTTTGGGGGGGAAATAAAGTTGGACGCCTTGCAGTTTTGAAAATGGTCATTTTCCCACCCTGACATTTGGACATCTTGCGGGAGACAGCCAAAGTCAGACTTAGACGTCCTATCAGAAATGGCCCTCCATGTATCCCCTTCTAATAACTTTTGTGTTTGGTGTGCTGTCCAAATCATATTATCATTGCTTGCCATATGGTCTAAAGCAGTGGTCTCAAACTCAAACCCTTTGCAGGGCCACATTTTGGGATTTGTAGGTACTTGGAAGGTCTCAGAAAAAATAGTTAATGTCTTATTAAAGAAATGACAATTTTGCATGAGGTAAAACTCTTTATAGTTTATAAATCTTTCCTTTTAGCTAAGTCTTAATCATAATATTGTAATTTATAGCTAAAGAGACATATGATCAAGAAACTGTTTTATGTTACTTTTGTGATTATGATAAACATACCGAGGGCCTCATAATAGTACCTCGTGGGCTGCATGTGGCCCCCCAGGCCACAAGTTTGAGACCACTGGTCTAAAGGGATCCCAAAATGTTTATTTAAAAATTTCAGACGCACACCTCAAAAATTAGACAATAAGGAGGCTATTGTATAGAAATGCCTTTGAACACTGATGTCAGTTTCTTCATTCTTGGATTCTTCTTTCTGATCTGATAAAGACAGCCTGAACGAAACCCTTCCCTTCTTATTATTTTATTCTTTTTCATTCTCTCTTCTTTTCTATACTTCATTGTAGTTCATCACCTTGTCCTTTTGTACCATATGAGTGGTTTCAACAGCCCTGACATAGATAAGTACATTATGTTGTTTTTTCAATGAACTTTGGATTATAAATCTGCATAGTGGATGCTAGGGGAGCATTATTAAGAATTTAGTTCTAAATTGGACTCTTATCTCATCGTATGGACTTTGAAATATATTTATTGCACATTAGGAGTGATTTTGTCACCATTAAAAGAGTAAGAACAATATTTACAATAGATACTAAGAAGAAAAAATAAAATTATTGTTATAGAACACTGATTAGCATTTTAGCACTTTCACTTAGGGTGTAAGGTCCGAGGATGTTTCATGCTTGAGTATCCCTTTGGGTAACATTTGCTCACAACTCTTATTAAGGGCTAGTCCTGACTCAAGAGGAGTGAATACTGAGGACCTTTATCTATTTATTTATTTATTCATTTATTTTTCTATGTATCTACTTAGAGACTTATAGATTGATTCATGTATTCCCTTCATTATTAAGGACTATTGGATAGACAATCACGTTCATTGAATGTCACGTGACATATGTGACTCCCTAGTGGTCATAAATTAGTATAAGAAGTTTTGTTTCTATTTTGTTTTCAACCCCTTTTATTACGCCACGGTAGAGATTTAGCCCAAGGTGCTAAATACTCCAACAGTGCTCTGCCATTCATAGGAATTCTATAAGCATCAAAGCATTTAGTGATCCAGGCTTTGGTAAAAAAAAAAAAAAAAAAACCCTCTGCCGCGGCTTGTAAAAGGGGAAGGGGTAAATATTTAAGCACACCTCTTTTTAGACTAGCATTTAGCAAGATGCATGCATAAATCCAAATTATCCCAGGACAAGCAGGCAACCTATTCTCACATATGGGTGACGCCACCGACAGAGCCCGGATGCGGACAGCCTCGCAAGCAGACTTGCTTGTAGAAACATAGAAATTTCGAGTCAGCCGCACCACACATGCACAAGTGCCCTCCTGCCCAGTGCAGGGTGAGTCTCCTCAGTTCTCAGTTTTTCGCGGAGCTGAGAAGTCCATCTTTGACTCTCTGCGTTTAACTTTGTTACTTCGTGCCTTCTCTCACCGCGGTTTGTGTTTATTTTCTTCACGAATTGCTGTGTTCTTTTCTTTATTTCTAGTATTAAAAAAAAAATCTTATTTTATTTTCTTCAGTTCGACTGGCAGGGCAGGCCGCTCGGACACAGCCCGAGGGCTTCGACTTCGCTGCGGCTATTTTTTCTCCTATGTCCCAGCCAGCAACGGGCCTCACGGACCCACACCATTGATGAGGTGGCGTACCAAGGGGGGCGGGGGAGCGGTCCACCCAGGGTGCAGGCCCCAAGGGGGTGCACAGCTGGCCACCCACCGGGGAATAGGCTGCCACCGGGGAAAGGCTACCACTGCCGCAACCGGGAACAGGCCGATGCTGAGTTCTCCCTCCCTGCTTCTCTTCCCCGCGGGGCCGACCAACTTTTGCTGCCCGACGTCAATTCTGAAGTCAGAGAGAACGTTCTGGGCCATCCAATTGCTGCCTGGCTGACCCAGAACATCCTCTCTGATGTTAGAATTGACGTCGGGCGGCGAGAGTTGGTCGGCCCGCGGGGATGAGAAACAGGGCAAACTCGGCGACGGCCTGTTCCCAATGGCCAGTGGCAGCCTTTCCCCGGCGGCGGTGACAGCAGCATGTTTCCCAATGGCGGTGGCATGGGGGAGGGCAGGGAGAAAGAAAGAAAGGGGGGAGACAGGGAGCCAGAAAGAAAGAAAGGGGGGGGGGTGACAGGGAGCCAGAAAGAAAGAAAGGGGGCAGTGTGAAACAAGAAAGAAAGAAAAAAAATGGGGCATGGGGGAGAGAGAGAGAAAGACATACATAGAGAAAGAAAGGGGGCATGGAGAGAGAAAGAAAGAAGGGGGCAGGGTGAAAGAAAGAAAGAAATGGGGCACGGAGAGAGAGAGAGAGAGAAAGACAAACAGAGAAAGAAAGGGGGCATGGAGAGAGAAAGAAAGAAGGGGGCAGGGTGAAAGAAAGAAAGAAATGGGACACGGAGAGAGAGAGAGAAAGACAAA
Source organism: Geotrypetes seraphini (assembly GCF_902459505.1). NCBI lineage: Eukaryota > Metazoa > Chordata > Amphibia > Gymnophiona > Dermophiidae > Geotrypetes > Geotrypetes seraphini. Next base: position 67,768,460 of record NC_047088.1, read on the forward strand.
CAGAGAAAGAAAGGGGGCATGGGGAGAGAGAAAGAAGGGGGCAGGGTGAAAGAAAGAAAGAAATGGGGCACGGAGAGAGAGAAAGACAGACAGAGAAAGAAAGAGGGCATGGAGAGAGAGAAGGGGGCAGGGTGAAAGAAAGAAAGTAATGGGGCATGGAGAGAGAGAGAGAGAAAGACAAACAGAGAAAGAAAGGGGCATGGGGAGATAAAGAAAGAAGGGGGCAGGGTGAAAGAAAAAAAGTAATGGGGCATGGAGAGAGAGAGAAAGACATACAGAAAGAAAGGGGGCATGGATAGAGAAAGAAAGAAGGGGGCAGGATGAAACAAATAAAAAGTTGGGGGAAGAAATGAGGTCTGAAGGAGAGGAAGCATACAGGAAGCTGAAAGAAGGGAAGAAATATTGGATGCACAGTCAGAAGACTAAAGTGCAACCAGAGACTGATGAAATTACCAAAGGTAGGAAAAATGATTTTATTTTCAATTTAGTGATCAAAATGTGTCCGTTTTGAGAATTTATATATGCTGTCTATATTTTGCACTATGGCAATAGCGTTTTTTAGCGCAGGGAGCCTATGAGCGTCGAGAGCAGTGTGGGGCATTCAGCGCAGCTCCCAGCGCTAAAAAACGCTATTGCGGTTTAGTAAAAAGGGAGGGGGTATATTTGTCTATTTTTGTATAATTGTTACTGAGGTGACATTGCATAAAGTCATCTGCCTTGACCTCTTTGAAAACCTGCGGAATATAAATGATAATTAACATTTTCTCTGCGTACAGTGTGCTTTGTGTTTTTAAAATTGTATTGTTGGTAGATCATTTTGACTTGGCCACGAAGGTAAGGGGGAGGGAGGGGAGCTGCTGAAAGATATCTAGTAATCCTTGCAGGCTTGACTGTGCAGGGAATTATTTTTGTAAAATCATGTTTTGTTATGTGACTGGCATTATTTAATTTCTATGAATGAATAGAATGAAAATGATATAAAATTACTTGCTTGTTTTTATGTGTATGCGCTGAAGGAAAGTGGAGAGAGAGTGGGCTGAAGACGCTGAAGGGAAATGGGGAAGAGAGAGTGGGGAGAAGATGCTGATTTATAAATTGTCAATTGTAAAGAGTATTGTTTCTTTTTATACTTTAATATAATAAGTTCAATATAAAACAATTCAAGGCTTGTGTGGATGGAATCAGATGGTTTGTGGGGATGGGGACCGAGCTTACGGGGATTAGTCCAATAAAATGGTATTTTCTTATTTCTCATTATTTGTGTTATTTTTATTTGTTAATTTGTAAAGTGGTGATTGTTATGTATCAGTTTTTTCAAATTTACATCTACTGTCTTTATTTTTGCACAGTATTAGAGGACATGTATTACTGTTTTTGTGGTGTTGTGGTGTTGCATTGTATGCAGAGTCTGGTTTCTTGGCAGTTCAGTTTAACTTTTGTCTACATATTTCTATTTTTAGTTTGTGATTATTCCATATTGGACGAGGGTGTATCTGTCTGTGTGTATGAAAGGGACATAGCTTTTTGATAGCATCGACTGTACAGGATCAATTGACTGTACAAGATCTGGCTTGTTTAGTGTATGTGTTGTATATGTGTTGGTGTTCTAGTGCTCACTGCAGTGTTTAAAATGCTGCCTTTTCCTAGGTACACTCTTGTTGTGCGATATGTGGATTGTTACTAAAAATCATATTTTTCATATAGATGGGGGGTTTGCCCAAAAATGATGGGCCCCGGGTGTCACATATGCTAGGTATGCCACTGCATTGGTGCCTCAAGTGCCTTGGGCCGGACCATCAACCGAAGTTGTGTGAGCACTGTGCTACTCTTCAACCTCGAACCCATAAACGTTGTCGGATTTTAGTGGAGAAGCTTTTCCAGATGGACTCTTCTGTCACACCCTTGACTTCGAAAGCGGCCTCGATTCCACTTTCTACCGAGAGTCCTCCTGCCTCCATGACTCCGACCTCGAGCCTCATTAAACCTTCCTCGTTTGCGGCGGCTCTTTCCTCGAGTACACCTGCTGTATCTTCCCCTGCATCCTCAGGTCAGATAGCTCAGCAGAAAGTTCCAGCGGTGGTCCTCAAGCTTATTAAGACTTCCAAGTCGAAGCACATTTCCACTGCCACTTTGGAACCTCCAGCCATAGCAGGTGTTCCAGTTTCAAATGCGGATCCATCCTTGCCGGCTTCCTTCTAGACCATGTTAGAGCTACTCTAATCCAGCCTGGGCATTCTGCAGAATCCCGCGAGGTCGAGCCTCTTCCTATGCCTTGAGCTGAAACTTCACACTCTATGCAGGGAGCAGAGTCTTTGCGAGTGGCTGGTCTGGCATCTATGCACTCTAAGCAAGGAGTAGATTCTTTGCAAGTGCCTTGACAGAAATTCTCACACTCCATACAAGAGCAGAGTCTTTGGGAGTGCCTCGAGATTCCTCCACCAAGCCTCCTGAGCTTCGATCTACAGTTTCTATCCCTATCCATTCCTTGGTAGCAACGTCTGCTTCCATCTCTGGGGCGAAGTCTCCTTGATCCTCGAGATCTGCTTCCAAGCACCACTCTCGTCATTGATCGAGGCCTTCCTCGAGGCATTCATCCAGGCATAGCTCTTCTTCCAAAGAGCGTCCTTTTTCCACTAAGCCTTGATCTACACCTTCCAGCTCTACCAGACCACCGACTCCTCGATCGAGGTCTCCGCTTCCAGACCTCGAGGACTCAGTGGCTTTTATTGCTTCGTCCAAGTCTCCTTATTCGTTTAAAGACTTTTCCCGCTGTGGCTTCATCTTCGACTCAGGCTGCCTCGTGTTCCTTGAGTCCCTCTCGAGGCAGGGCATTAGCGGATCAACTATCTTTCTCTTCTTTTTCTTCGCCAGATGGCTACTGACCTGGACCTTCAATTGAATGCTGGTTCTAAATACTCTAAGGAGTACCTCGAAGTCATGCATCTACCTCAACCTCCTGCAGAGTCACTTAAGCTTCCTCTTCACAAGCTTTTGTCTCAGACTTTTACACTATGCCTTGAGACTCCTTATGCAATTCCTGATGTTCCAGGCAAATAGGACTCCAGGTATAAAACTCTACATTGCAAAGGATTTGAGAATTTGCAGTTGTCTCACCAATCCCAGTTTGTGGAGTCCTCGAAAAGATCCCATACTTCCAGAGTTTATGCTACCATTCCTTCTGGAAGGGAAGGGAAAAACATGGACAAGTTTGGACGTCGCCTTTACCAAAATGCCATGATGTCCTCCAAAGTCCTCAATTATAATTTTCATGTTGTCACTTATTTCAAGTTCCTCATTGATCTTCTTCCTACATTTCTCAGCTATTTAGATACACAGAAGCACTTCAAATTTCAAGAAGCCATAGCTACTCTGTCACAACTCAGGTTACATCTTCTCCAGTCTTCTTATAATGCCTTCGAGTTGTCCGCTATGGCGACTGCTTGTTCTGTAGCAATGCGCCGCCTGGCCTGGCTTCACACCATTGACATGGACCCTAATCTTCAGGATCACTTGGCTAATATTCCTTGTGCAGGCAATGACTTCTTTGATGAATCTATTGAGGCAGCCACCAAGAAATTGCCTGAACATAAAAAATCTTTTGCTTCCATTGTCAGACCAAAGCCTAAGCCAGCTCCTGCCAAGCCTGCATGACCTTCTCCAATTTTCCAGAGGTGTTTTGCTCCAAGAACGGCACCTTATACTCATCCGCCTCCCAAGAAACAGCAGAATCAGAAGCAACAGAAATCTCAACCTTCTGCTGCACCTAAGGCTGCGCAGCCTTTTTGACTGTTTAAAACAGAGCATAATCTCCACTGTTCTGTCTCTGCCCTCTCTTCCCCCCATTTGAGGTCATCTCCATCATTTTTATCACTGATGGGAGACAATTACATCCGACCTCTGGGTGCTGTCAATCATCAGGGAAGGATACTCTCTTCATTTCACTCAGGTTCCACCAGAGAATATCCTTCTAGTCCATTCCAGACCGCCCTTCTTCTTCAGGAAGCTCAAGCTCTGCTTCATCTCCTTGCCATTGAACCCGTTCCTTTGGAACAGCAGGGGGGTTTTACTCCCATTACTTCCTCGTTCCGAAGAAGACGGCGATCTGCAACCCATTCTGGATCTCAGGGCTCTCAACAAATTTTTAGTAAAAGAAAAATTTTGTATGTTGTCCCTGGCATCCCTTTATCCATTTCTAGATCAGAACAACTGGTTATGCTCTCTGGATCTCAAGGAGGCTTATACTCATATTCCCATTCATCCGGCCTCCCGTCAATATCTCAGATTTTGGGTGGGGAATCTTCATTATCAATACAGAGTGCTACCCTTTGCCTCGCTTCATCTCCCAGAGTGTTCACCAAGTGCCTGATGGTGGTAGCAGCAGCTCTGAGGAACCATGGTCTTCAGGTATTTCCCTACCTAGACGACTGGCTCATCAAGGACTTCACATCTCAGGGGGTTATTGTAGCGACCCAACAGTCTTATGTGGTTCCTACAAAGTTTGGGATTCGAAATCAACTTTCCCAAATCCCAACTTCAGCACTCTCAAAATCTACAATTCATCGGAGCTGTTCTGGACACTATCCAACTCAGAGCATTCCTCCCATAACAACGTCTGGAAGTTCTCCTTCAGCTCTGTCATGCAGTGTCTTCCCACTCTTCAATCTCAGCAAGACACATGATGGTACTATTAGGTCACATGGTCTCCACAGTACACGTGACTCCTTTTGCCAGACTTCACCTCAGAATTCCTCAGTGGACCCTGGCATCTTAGTGGACGCAGGCTTGCGGCCCACTCTCTCGACACATTGCAGTCACTCCTTTCTTGAGACAATCTTTCCACTGGTGGATGCTCTCTTCCAGTCTCTCCAGAGGCTTGTTGTTTCAAATGCCCCCCATCAGAAGGTCCTCACAACAGATTCCTCAACCTACACTTGGGGCGCTCATCTCGATGGTCTCCATACTCAAGACCACTGGACCAGTATGCATTGTCAGTTTCACATCAATCTGTTGGAACTCAAAGCTTTTCAACATCTTCTTCAAGACCAGGTAGTCCTCATTCGGACTGACAACCAAGTCGCCATGTACTATGTCAACAAACAGGGATCTCCCTTCCTTTGTCAAGAAGCTCTGAAGGTTTGGGACTGGGCTATTCTACATCCAAGGGGCGAAAAATTGCTTGGCAGACAACTTGAGTCATCTTCTACAACCTCATGAATGGACACTCAATTCTTTGCCTCTTCATCACATTTTTTTGCAGTGGGGAACGCCTCATATTGATCTCTTTGCAGCTCCCCACAACCACAAACTGCCCCAGTTCTGCTCCAGGATATATTCTCCTCATCGCCTCGAGGCAGATGCTTTCTTACTGGAATGGATGAATCTCTTCCTGTATGCATTCCCTCCATTCCCTCTCATTCTCAAGACTCTTATCAAGTTGAAGAACGATCATGCCACCATGATTCTGATTGCTCCTCGGTGGCCGAGACAACCTTGGTACTCGCTTCTACTTCAACTCAGCAGCAGGGAGCCATATCTTCTACCAGTTTTTCCGTCTCTGCTTACACAGAGTCAGGGATCCCTGCTTCATCCCAACCTGCAGTCTCTACACCTGACAGCTTGGTACCTCTCAACGTAACTCCTCTTCAGTTTTCTCAGCCTATAAGAGACATTGTAGAGGCTTCTCGGAAGCCTGCCACTAGACAATGCTACTACCAAAAATGGACTAGATTTTCTGCGTGGTGCATCTCTCATGATAAGGAGCCTCAAGATTCCTCCTTGTCTTCTGTTCTGGATTATCTTTTGTACCTAACCACCTCTGGCCTCAAGTCTACATTGATCCGAGTCCATCTCAGTGCAATTGCTGCTTTCCATCAGCCTATTGAAGGGAAACCCCTCTCTGTTCATCCAGTGGTTTCCAGATTCATGAAAGGACTTTTCAATGTCAAACTTCCTCTCAAACCGCCTCCAGTGGTTTGGGATCTCAATGTTGTTCTTGCTCAATTGATGAAGCCTCCATTTGAACCAATGTCTACGGCTCATCTAAAATACCTCACTTGGAAAGTGTTGTTTCTCATTGCCCTCACATCTGCTCAAAGAGTCAGTGAGCTGCAAGCTTTAGTTGCTGATCCACCTTTCACTGTGTTCCATCATGACAAGATGGTGCTACGTACTCATCCTAAATTCCTACCTAAAGTGGTTTCGGAATTTCATTTCAACCAATCCAGTGTTCTTTCCAAAACCTCATTCTCACCCTGGAGAATCAGCTCTTCATACTCTGTACTGTAAACGTGCTTTGGCCTTCTATTTGGAACGCATCAAACCACACAGAACTGCTCCTCAACTTTTTGTCTCCTTCGATCCAAACAAGTTAGGACATCCAATCTCTAAGCGTACCATGTCCAACTGGATGGCTGCTTGTATCTCTTTCTGCTATGCCCAGGCTGGATTGCAACTACAGAGTCGAGTCACAGCCCACAAAGTCAGAGCAATGGCAGCTTCAGTAGCTTTCCTCAGATCTACACCTATTGAGGAAATTTGCAAAGCTGCTACCTGATCCTCGGTTCATACTTTCACCACTCACTATTGTCTGGATGTTTTCTCTACACAGGATGGCCATTTTGGCCAGAGGGTATTAGAAAATATATTCTCCTAATTTGCCAACACTCCCACCATCCCATTCTGGTTAGCTTAGAGGTCACCCATATGTGAGAATACCTGCCTGCTTGTCCTGGGATAAAGCACAGTTACTTACCGTAACGGGTGTTATCCAGGGAAATCAGGCAGCTATTCTCACAACCCACCCGCCTCCCCTGGTTGGCTTCTCCGCTAGCTATCTGAACTGAGGAGATTCGCCCTGCGCTGGGGGGGAGGGCACTTGCGCAAGCGCGGTGCAGCTGACTCGAAACTTCTATGTTTCTACAAGCAAGTCTGCTTGCGGGGCTGTCCGCATCCGGGCTCTGTCGTTGGCATCACCCATATGTGAGAATAGCTGCCTGCTGTCCCTTGATAACACCTGTTACGGTAAGTAACTGTGCTTTGTTGCCAATCAAATCCAATAATTTATTGTTAGTGCCCAATTATTGATGCTTATTGGCTCATTACTTAAAATGCATTTGCAAATTGGGCATACAACCAAGTTTGTGCATGCAATTTGAGCACCATATATAGAATCCAGGGGTGATTGTATAGATCAGGGGTAGGGCACTCCGGTCCTCGAGAGCCATAGTCCAGTCGGGTTTTCAGGATTTCCCCAATGAATGTGCATGAGATCTATTTGCAGGCACTGCTTTCAATGCATGTTCATTGAGGAAATCCTGAAAACCCGACTGGACTATGGCTCTCGAGGACCGGAGTTCCCTACCCCTGGTATAGATCCATACCACTAAATAACCCCCTTCCCTCCCCCTTTTGCCACGATAGAGGTTTCTACCGCAGCCTGGAGCACTAAATGCTCTGACACTGTTCTGACGCTCATAAAACTCCTATGAGCGTCAGAGCATTTTAGCACCCTGGGCCGCGGTAGAAGCCTCTATCGCAGCTTAGTAAAAGAGGGCCTAAGGCAGTGGTTCCCAAACCTGTCCTGGGGGACCCCCAGCCAGTCAGGTTTTCAAGATATCCCTAATGAATATGCATGAGAGAGATTTGCATATAATGGAAGTGACAGGTATGCAAATCTCTCTCATGCATATTCATTAGGGATATCTTGAAAACCTGACTGGCTGGGGGTCCACCAGGACAGGTTTGGGAACCACTGGCCTAAGGCATCTAAATGAAATGAAGTGTAATTGCATCTCTAAAGCTATGGTATTAGTTTACAGAGGTTTGTGACATGAAAACTGAACAGAGTAGACAATGAGAAATGAAAATGGCTTGTGTTACTTTTTCGCATCATATAGCAAACTGAACCTTTTCAAGCTTGACGTTCCTGACCGGCATTTAAGCAAAGTTTAAAGATTATGTTAAATGTGAAACATTTTCCTTTTCTTTCTCCTTTGCTCTGTCAACCTGTCTTGGCAGACAGACACAGTACACATGTCATCTACAAATATTCATACATGCATGGCTAAGTGAGAGGTTATGCTTTTGCGTATATTAAGTTACCATTTGGACATCTGCTTTTAAGAGAGGGGATGGCTATATTACCCAGTGCACTCCTGATGTAGCTCTCGGGCTGAGCTTGTCGTTGCCTTTAAAATTCTGGTCACAGTCGGATCTCTAAAGCAGGAATGATCTTTCACTTTACAGAGACACCACTGCTGACTGCGCTGGACTGAAAGAGAGGAAGAGAGGGAGATAGAGGTCAAGCATCCTTTAGCCACTGTGGCCGTGACAGCTGACAGTGAGTATCATGCACTATGAAACAGCTTGTAAGTAAACAACGTGCTTCTCTCTTTATTTGTAAATCAAATGAGAAGAATATTATCTCCTCTAACCTGGTCCAGAGCTGGTGGGATATATTGTGCGAACTGAAGCCTTTGTCCTGGGAGTTACCACAATGCACACTGTAGAGCCATGTCTCTCCCTTCAGATCTCTTGAGTTTGGTTTGGTGTGTATGAAGGAGAAGCTAGGCGGATGCTTTCCCTTTTGTCTCTCAGAGGTACCAGTCTCTATTCATTAGAGTCAGTTTTATTAGAAGCACGCATGAGAAACCAGGGAGAGAGAAACAAAATCAAATCTTTAATGAATTGTTCTGCCAAGCAAACTGTTAGCCTGTCAGCAAGCTCCGAATCGGCAACGGTGATAAGAAATAAACAAGGGGCCAGGAATAGCAAGTGAAAAGCTTCAATTTGATAAGTTCTAATAAATATAACATGGAAATCTCACATAAACAAGGCTATGGAGAAGGAAAATGTATCTGAATTAGCCAGGCATACTAATTAGAGAGGAGCGGAAAATAGGGGGTGCTAGGGGTGCTTATGAAAGACTGAACCCACACACCTCAGCCCAAACTTGTGGGATCCTCCTCTAAAAGTCTGAATTGTCATGTCATTGCCACAGAGCTATCATTAATACACTACCCAGTACCAAAAGTAAGAACAGCTGGATTGATACACGTATTTAAACTCTGTGCCTGGCGTTTGTTTTAAACACCAGCTACTGTGTTTAAGTTCATTGATATTAAGCTCCGCTGTCTAGATAGTGAGCAGTGTAGAATATTCTTGCAAAACAGAGGCTTGCCATCACTTTCCAGAGAATGACAATATCGAAACTGCTCTCCAGATAACTCTCCAGATAAAGTTAGGTCAGCAGTTTTTCTATCCTACACCTATCCGAAGAATTATTTACACATAATTTGACATTTAGTATGCAAAGTTGTAAATGCAGGTTCTAGAACAATTCCAGGTCGTCCTATAACTTACTGGGGGATGCACATAACTTATCGATTTGTGTCCCATTTGTCGCTAAACCGGTTTGACCAGTTTAGCGATCGATCGGATTGGATTCCCCGATGCGCAAAACTGCCCACTGCGTGTTTTCCGATCCAATCTGATCTGACCCATGCAAACTAGTAAAGCCCTATGCAAAAGAGCCATGCGATGGATGCACTAACATCGCTTGGCTATTTAGCATTGGGTTTTACCGATCCTAAAACCCGATTGCTCTAGACCTGCAATAACTGTGTGGCATCCCTCCTGCCATTTTGCCGTGGCTCAGGGGTGGGAGTAGAGGTTTGGGGTGCCAGTGCAGGGTGGGAGCACATGGCGCAGGGGGCTTTTTTATGGGACAGGTTGTGAGTGTTTAACTCACGCACAACATCTATTCCATTTAAAAAAAAAAAAAAAAAATACAGAAGCCCTAACAGTAATGACAGCCTAAGTCCAGGTGCCCTCCAACGATTCCTATCTGAAAAGTAGGCGTTGTTAGGATGTAGAATAAATGTGATAGACTTAGGCTTAGCTAGGCATCCAAGTTAGGTGCTGGTAAATTAGACCAGGGAAAACCTGGCCTATATATGGGGGAAGTTGAAAACCCTTCCTTCGACGCCTCTTCCCCTTTCCCTCAATTTTAGTCCTCCCTCCAGTCCTCCCCACCCCCGGCCCTCTTCTGACCCCTCTCCCTGTAAGTCGCCTAGAGCCTATAGGTATGAGCGACACACAAATGGAAGATTAGATTAGATTAAGAAACTATCTAAAGTGGAGACAGCCGTATAACCAAAGCAAAAAAATAACTTCACAAGTGAAAATGCACCGTTAGTAAGTATTGGAGGGAACCACAATCATTCAGACATAACTTCAAAAGCTGAAATCATAAATACATAAACATTGGAGAAAAACAGACCTCAAAACAGTGGCTGCCGGGCCACAAGGTACCCAAAGCAGTCTGTATCAATACTGGTCTATGAAAAAACTCCACACATGAAAATAGTCATGCATTATCATAGTCCTTTAAATATATTTGTGCTTCAAACCTTTAATAAATGTAATTGACAAAATCTGTGGCTCTACAACAATAAACTTAAGTAAGAATGGCTACAACTGGGTAAATTATCAATAAATCAAGTCCGAGAAAAGACTGGCGTGAAATGACAGTCGCATATCTTGTATGTCCATAACTAGGTGTTCTTTCCTTCTTCTTTTCTATATGGACATATCTCCGGAACATAGTCCTTCTGTTGTCGCTATAAATGAATTCAGACAGAGTGTGCCTGTTTCGCAGCTCAAAGATGCTACATCAGGGGAAGCTGAAAAAAAAAAAAAAAATTTTCACGCAAAAGAAACTGTGGCTCCATTAACAAGCATGGCCCGAGGTCCCGAGGTGGAAGTGGTTGAAAAGCCATCCAGACGCCCGGGCATGTCATCTAAAAAGAGGATAGATAAATCCAGATGTCTGGCAACCCTAGCTGGAACTAATCCAGAGCTATGACATAGAAACCACTATTCAGACAGCTAACGGGATAAATTTAGGTTAGACAAATTACTACCACAGAAGCAGCGACTATCTGTGAATAATTTAAACACACAAAAGGAATTGACTCCAAAATATCCACAAAGAAGAAAATCCAGAGAAAACCAAAAAAAAAACCTCTGTGGAGTGACGATGTTGTGATGTAAATCTAGTCTAATCTAGAGGGTTTTTTTGGATTTCAATAATTTAAACACCACAGCCAGTGTTTAAAACAAACACCGGCTGCAGAATTTAAATATTGACCTGCGTAAGGTTTTCCATATTTAGGACTTAATCTCCAGGGGAATGGCCTGCAATGCAGATCCACTACTGTTGTCAGATTTCAGAGTAGCAGGGGGGTGTTCTGCTTCACCCTTTGCCTTCCGGGCAGCTTTCAGGAAAGAGGCAGGGAGGGGCAGAGCCTGGAGCAGAGCGTTACTCTATTCCTAATAGAGAATGACACAGTGACCAAATTCATCACCGTTCCCGTCCCCGCGGATAGCCGCGGGAAATAATCCCATGTCATTTTCTAGTGTCTATCTCAACCTCAGTCCTTCTACACCAGCATTCTTCAAAGCAAAGCTTGCGGGTCAGTGGCTGTGCCAATTCATACTCTGATTCTTATGTGAGCCAAGGATAATGAAGCCATTGTGACATCACTGATGTGATTGGCTCTTAGGCACTGGTGAAATGAGGCATTATGACATCACAATATCTGCTCTGGATACCAGAGACTGTCATTCTGTAGTGTCTATCTCAACCTCGGTCCTTCTACACCGGCATTCTTCAAAGCAAAGCTTGTGGGTCAGTGGTTGTGGCCATTCATACTCTGATTCTTCCCCCTCTCCTTAAAGAATGACATGAAAATGGTTTCCTACGGTTATCCGCGGGGACGGGAACGGTGATGAATTTTGTCACCGTGTCATTCTCTAATTCCTAACTCAGCCCCTCTTTTCCTGCTGCTCCTGCCCATGGCCCACCTAGCCCCTTCCCTGGCTCCACTTTTTCTCTTCTTTTTTTGTCTACAAATTAAGATCTATCCATGTGGGATGAATGTCATTCATGCAGCCCAGAATATTGTTGGTGCCAAGGACATTCTTGGTTTGAATCTCTTATAAATCACAAAAATGGCGTATTATTTGACACAGATTTCATGTGCAATGACTGAAAAGCCTTCAGTCGAAGCTTTCTATCATTAATTCCTTTTTTAACTTTTAAGATATTTCCCTAGTACTACCCAATATACACAGTGGCATAAAGTAACACATAGAGATGGCTCCTATTCTGTGGAGTTTACAGTCTAGTTGAGATATGTAGATAAAAGACAGACCGAAATAAAAGGTGTGGGTTAAAACCAAGAGGGGCTTAACTGGGATAAATCAAATCTAGGTGGGCTTTTTAAGTGGAATCATTGAGGAAAGGTGTAGGAAACCAAGCTTTTGTATATTTCAAATTTACAGGTAGGTTTTCTGGTTCTTTCTCCTTCCTCTTTGCTGGCCCTGGTGTCTCTGTTAATTAGATTAGTTGTGTCATCATATCATAATTATCATCATCACCCCTGTCAAGATTTACAATTCCTGAAGAAGAGGCTGATTAATCACTTTTACTTTCATCTTTCATCTATCTCTTCACTAAGTATGACCCCTCCATGCAATATCAGCCTCCCTGTCAGTGCTACAAAGAGCACGAGATCTGTGATGAATGGAACTAGGCTTTTTTTTTTTGGAGGGGGAGAATGACAAAGCAAGTGAAAGGCAGATCTAGCCAAGGCAATGTTTCCAAATATGTCTGAACCTCATTCCTAAGCCAGGGTATGTGGAGTGTGTCCACAGTTTCTCAGATTTACTATTAACACTCACCATAGTATGTGCATTGTGTCAAAGCCAACTTTCTAATGGAGGTGATTAGGTGTTACATGTATTTGCAGCTTATCCAAGTGTTCTTAAAATTTATTTTAATCAAATCTGTGGCATCTAATATGGTGATGAATATTTTGGTATCTTTCTGCCATATTTTCTTAGTCTCTGACTATATTGCTCGGTATTTGAAGATCTTCTCTTTCTCCACTTGATGTACAGAATAATCACTTAGCACTGAGACCTCTATTATCAAAGCTGTTCGTGTGTATGGCTGCTTTATTACTATATTGGTTTTCTTGCATCTGACTTTTTATTAGTTGAAATGTCCTAGGTGATCATAACCTCCTCATTGTCTTTAATTCTCTAAGGGCCGTGATTCTGATACAGCAAAGTTGTAATATTTACAAAGTTTTCAATGATCAAGATGCACCTCCTTTTTGTGCCTTTCTGTATATATACCGAGTCCTTTCAGAACTTTGCAGTCAGCTATAAGATATATAACCTTTTTCACATCTTCCTTCCAAAATTTACATCAGTTTTCCTATTTTTTCTAGGCTTGATTCCCTATTAAGGGCATAATCAAAACACAAAAACATCTAAAAATAAAACTGCTTAAGTCATCACTTGGATGTTTTATTCGCCAAAACATCCAAGTGCCGATTATTGAAACTAGAAATTTGGACATCTTACAGGTTGTTCACCTTCCAGAATGTCTAAATCTAAAAGGGGTGTCTAAGAGGCATGTTCTGGGAGAGGGTTAGGTGGGCTTTGGGGTGGGTTAGACTTGGACGTCTTGCAGTGATAATTAACACTTATCAATTAGCAGTATCTGGTATGGGAAAGCCTAGTAGAGCATCACAAAGATGTCTTAGGTAGCCTAGTGGGTTGGCTAGTGAACCATATAGAGCAGGGGTAGGGAACTCCGGTCCTCGAGAGCCGTATTCCAGTTGGGTTTCCAGGATTTCCCCAATGAATATGCATTCAAAGCAGTGCATGCAAACAGATCTACTGCATATTCATTGGGGAAATTCTGAAAACCCGACTGGAATACGGCTCTCGAGGACCAGAGTTCCCTACCCCTGATATAGAGGAGCCAGGCCCATAAACCACTACAAACACTATATTTATAATGCAAAGTATGAGCCCACCAAAACCCATTCTACTGCCATATGGGTGCCACCTGCAGCCATAAGAGCTATTAGGGTGGTAGACAGGTGGGTATAGTAAGTTTTGGAGTGCTCACTGTAATTTATAAGGGGTATATGGTATGATGTACTTCTGGCACCCTTTATGTGAAATTCAAAGCAGTGCCCTCGGAGGTGCCTCACTACTTTGTTGAATGTCTCTGTGGTCGGTCCATTACAAAGCCCATCCCGCCCACATCTAAATGTCCATTTGAACGTTTTAAACTTGGACTTTTTTGTGGTCAAAACTGGCAAATAAAGTTAGACATCCTGGTGGTCTAAATGTTTTGGCAGCCAAGATTAAGAAAAATAATAATAAATTATTTTGATGTTCCATTCAAAAATGGATGTTTCTCCATTTCTGAATTTTTACGTCTTGTGTGAAACATCCAAATCAGGACACAGACATTCTATCATAAATGCCCCTCTTGTGTGCTAATGGATTCTCACCCATGACTTCTGCTCTTATGCAAATTTAGGTACTTATTTTAGAATTTCTATTCATGTATTAGTCATGCATAAACCAGCATTTAGAAGCATATACAGTACAACGCCAATTATCTGAACTCCAATTATCCAGATTGCTTTGGGGCGTCTCAGTTTATACTTGAGTTTCTCCAGAAGTAGTATTCCTATCACTCTCCTCCCACTAGCTCTTCTTCTCTGCTTCTGCCGCTGCTGCCATCAGCCCCGCCCCGCCCAGCCCTGCCCCCCCCCACCCCCTAACCAGGATACTTTTCCCCACCGTCAGCACTCCCCTGCAATAATTGGATGTTAAATTTTTCTTTTGTTTTTAATTTTAAAAATACCATTAGCACCCCCCCAAGGAAAGGCAGCATTCCCCCTCCCTCCCTTCCTGAACAAGCACAAAACCCCTCTTCTGAACCCAAAGGAAAGAACTCAGGCCTACCTTGTTTCCTTGGTGGTTTAGCAGCAGCACTGCTGGGGCAGGAGCGATCCTACTCGCAAATGCCAATGCTCTGTCAGCAACAAAAATAGCAGCAGAGACTTCCATGGGCTTGTTAAACAATTAAGTTACACACACAATTTGATGCGCTGCAAAATTTCCTCATGCACGTTTAGTCATGAGGAAATAGTCATGAGGAAATATGTAGAATCTGGGGACTTGTGTTCATAAATCAATATTTTTTGTGTATTTGGATTTGTTGAAGCCGATCAGTAGACCCAGAGGCCTATGAAAGAAGCCCCACATTCTATAAACTTAGCGCACAAACTTGCAAGCACAAGTTATAAAAAAATGCCTATTACATGCCTAACATAATTATTAAATTAGGTGCTAAATAGACACTAAGGGCCAGATTCTATAATCGGCATCTAAGAAAGATAGGCGCCTAAAGTTAGGCGCCTACTGCATGTCAATCACATGTAGGCGCCCATTACAGAATCAAAATTTATTCCAGGGTTTTAAAGGCCTAGATTATAGGTGCCTAAGTTCTTTAGAGAATCGATCCTAGCAGCGACTTAGTCTATCTCTACCCTTAAACACGCCTACTTTGCTGTTAGGCACATATAGGTGCCATGCGATAGGCACCTATCTTTTGTAGAATCACATCTAAAAAGATAGGTGCCTATCCCCCAATTAATTTTTGTCAATTATGAGCTTGTTATAGTTCATTATTGAAGTCAATTTACTGATTTAAGTTAGTTGCCTAATTTTAAGCACCTATATATTTGGTCACCTAACTTTAGGCGCCTCTTATAGAAATTCCCCCTAAGTACTAATAATGGGCCTTACGTGGCGATAATTGTGACTAATTTGCAATTACACACATAACTGCACTGAGGTGCTATTCTAGAAAACTAGCACCTATGTTTAATAGAAAATAAGTGCCAAGGGGGTAGATACACGGGCAAGTTTTGCAGTTGAGGATATAAATGATAGAATACTAATCCTGATGCATGCAACTGCAACATTTAGGTGTGCTCATTTACACCAGCCATTTGGCTGGCATTTGTGCATGGGCTTAATGTTAGATAAAAATGGAGATGTACACTAATATAATGCTGTTATAGATTTGGCACTTAGCACTCAAATTTCTAGCATTTATCTTTTAGCATACTTTTTAAAATTTAATTTTATGTGTACAATCTAGCTTTAAGCAGCCCATAGAGGTTGTGGCAGCCATTTTTGCTTAGAAACCACATGTGACATGTGTTTTATATAGATTTATATAGATGGAGCTGCTTTGACCAATTGTGTGAAGCTTGAGGAATGATGTCACAAGGAGCTGGGCGGTCATTGCTGTAACAATCCCTCCAAGGAAATGTGAGACAATTGACCAAGTGCAATCAAAGGCTAAAACAATGAAACACGGGCATACACAAGAAAATCCTGAGGAGAGGAATACAAGACTTGCAACACTGTGCAACAGAGCTGCTACATCTAGAGCTTCAGGAACAGTCCAGCAGCGTGAGGCCCAACTACAGGATATGAAAGAGAGAGCTGCTACATCTAGAGCTTCAGCAACAGTCCAGCAGCATAAGGCCAATTTTATTCCTTTTCCTGTCTAATAGAAGATTAGAATAAATAAATACCCGGGCAACGCCGGGAAATCAGCTAGCATATACTGTACACTCGTGTATGTGTATATATCCACACAGACAGAGTTCATGAACTCATCCTAGAAAAAGTGCTACATACCTCATTGCTGAATATCACTATCGTCACCTTCAAAGTACTCCCCTTGGGAAGCTATGCACCAATGACAGCGCCTAGTCTACTTTTCAAAGCAATTTTGGAACTCTCTTTCTGGAATGGCCATCAGAGCTGTCGTTGTATTACCCTTGATGTCCTCAAAATGTCTTCTTTTCAATCTTTCCTTTATCTTTGGGTAAAGAAAAAAGTTATTGGGGAGCCAGATCAGGTGAGTAGGGAGGGTGTTCCCTTACAGACAGTGCTGTGTGAGCTGGTGCATTGTTGTGATTCAAGAGCCACGAGGGAACATTTTTGCTCTCATGCCAAGATTTTCCTTTAAGATTTTCTTGTTTCTCTATCAATGTTTATATGGTCTGCTATGATTCTCATAATCAGCTGGTAATTATGACACACAATTTGACAAATTTTTACAATGCTTTTGTCAGTTCTGCTCGTTACTGGCTGCTCAGACCTCTCTTCATTAGTGACGCTTTCTCTCCCCTCAGAAAAATGTTTAACCCATTTGTATACTGCCATTTTCTTCATGGCATTATCCCCATAAACTTGGACTAACAGGTCTCTGATTTCACTTACACTCTTGCCAAGTTTAACAAGAAATTTAATGTTTGTTCGTTGCCCTAATTCAAGCTCTGACATTCTCGCGACGGCACGCAACAATAATGAATGCCACTCAGCAAATCACCGCCACATGTCGACACGTGAGACAGCTGTGAGACAATGATATAGCAGGGTTATGGAAACCTTACCGAGCTGTTTGTACAGTGCTACCAATGTAAGCGCAGTGGCAAGTTCATGAACTTAATGGTCAGACCTCTTATACACCCATGCATGCTGATTTACACATTTCAGGAACGACTGCTATCCTTTCAGGCAGCCTCATGGGCTAGGGATTTAACTCGTATATTTACATTTCCAATTTCGTACCAACAATTTTGTCGTGCCTTAAAAACGTATCTCTTTAGGGAATCTTTTGGAAGTTAGAATTCGGATCCTTATTCATTTGTATTACTAATTTTTGTGAGCCGCATAGCAATTAGTGGTATTTGCGGTATACAAGTGAGTTTTATGTTATGTTATGTAAATGATGCAAATGATGCATAATCATTTTACCACCACCTACACAGAGAACACAAGACTATTGCGTATAGTAGTCATCTCTTATAGACAAATGGAAATCCACAAACACCTCTATATGGGACACATACAGTAAGAAGGGACGCTGAAAAGTTCTCAGCCCAACCAAAAAAACTTTGTGGAACCATGAAACTTAGAAGTTATTTCAC
The DNA here is from genome assembly GCF_902459505.1 of Geotrypetes seraphini. NCBI lineage: Eukaryota > Metazoa > Chordata > Amphibia > Gymnophiona > Dermophiidae > Geotrypetes > Geotrypetes seraphini. Next base: position 67,786,348 of record NC_047088.1, read on the forward strand.
ACTTTTCTTGACACTTTTCATTTCAATTATATGAAATGAAACAAAAAGTGTCAAGAAAAGTGTGGAATAACTTAATGGTTCCATATCATTCTCTTCTTGGTTGGGCTGAGGACGTTTCAGCGGCCCCTCGTACAAACTCAAACTGCAATGGCTATGCAAAAAAAACTTTGAAATAACGTTACAAACTCACAATACGTTCATCAAATACCTCCCAAACATGAAGATATGGTATTCTTGAGACATGCAAGGTTCACAGTCTGCATAAACTGAAAACTATCAGACCTTACATGCAGCTCCCTACATGTGTTATTTTGTTTGTTACATTATTTATTAACATGTATTGTGCGAACGCTAGCAAGCAGGGGAAATTCCAATGAAATGATAGTATTTCAGTGTGAGCTAATGGTCCTTGGAATTTTATTAACATGCTGCAAGCCCTGCTTAGTCAGATTTCTCTTGTCAATGGCATGCTGCTCCCATTAAGGAAGGTCCATTAAGAATGTACTGGTAAAGTAATGAGAACAAGAGACTGAGACAAGTTAATGGTGAGGAAATAGTAGAGGAAATGAAAATATAAGATGAGATGTATGAGACAGAGGGAGACAGGAGATGAAAAAGAGAAAAAATATTAGAGGGACCATACAAGTAGAAAGGAAATTTTCATGCAACTGAAAATGATCATCCTCAAGAAATGCAATAGATAAGAAAATCCATTCCATTATTTATATTCTACCTTATTTGGCATAAGCCAGGCAAAGCAGATTACAAAAGAATATAATAATTTAGAAGAAAAAACCAATCATAACAACGTAAGGGGTCCTTTTACTAATGAGTGCTAACCGATTTAGCGCATGCTAAATGCTAAGGCGCCCATTATATTCTATGGGCGCCTTAGCATATAGTGCGCGCTAAATTGATTAACTCATGCTAAATCGGTTAGCGCGCCTTAGTTAAAGGACCCCTGAAATAACTAGAATAAAACTAATAAATAAACATTCTACATAAAAGAATTGATTCATAGGATGTAACGAGTTTTCCATAAGAACAGGACTAACCAGTTCTAGGAAAAAAACAATGGTCTGATAGTCAAAGGCACCTTGGTCACCCTTGTTTCAGAGCAATAGATTATACCTACTGTGTTCCCTGTTTAAACCAGTTTAGGGTTTACAAAGTACTAAGAAGTCAATTATATAACAAGCCAATTAGATTTAATAATTGGGTGCTACCAACCAATTATTGATGTTAATTGGCACTTAATTAAATCTGTGCATGCTTCTGACTGCACGCTGTTCTATAAGGTATGGTGCTTACTCTAGTGTGTAACTCATAAAGGGGCGTGGTCATGGGTATTCTAAAAAGCTGTGCATAGAATTATAGAATACAGTCTTGGGTGCCAGCAATTACACCAGGTGTAAGTGCAGCACAGGAATTGATGCAAAGCAATGATTTATTTTCAGCGCTGATTGTTGAGCACCATGTACTAAATCCAGCCCTTTATGCGCAGGTACTTATTTTGTACCTGTAAGTAACGAAGGATTAAGGGGAAGATTCTCAAATGTTGGCGGTAAAATCTGATGGGCCACTGTCATGGTCACCACTGTGACAATTTCAAAAAGGTGAGTCATTCTTAAAAAACACACATGGAAATGAGGTTGGCGGAGAGTCATGGAGGGTCGCTAAATTTGCATGTGCTGATTGCTGGTGCTAGAAATCGGCACATGTGCAGAATAAACGTACACATAAAAATTTTGTTTTAATTTAAAAAGACTCCAAATTGAAGATTGGCAGGAAGAATGCCCACTCCCTCCTGCCGCTGATGTCAAGCAACCCCCCCACCCCAGCAGCAGGAGAGATGCCCACTATCTCCCACCATTACTGTACAGCAACCCCCCCCAGGCAGCGGAACGGTTTCCCACTCCCTTCTGCTGCTGCCGTCAAGCAAACCCCCCCAACACCACCAACCCTGGCTGCAAGAAATATGCCCACTCCCATCACCAAGCAACCCCCCCAACATCCCCCCAGCAGTGGGAAAGATGCCCACACCCTCCCACCACCGTCATATGTCCAATGACCTCATCCTGTCTCTCTGATCTCCAACCCCACCTTACCTTATTTACGAAGGCTGGTCGAAGGGATGCCTCATACCTCCAGCCAGCAGGCCCGCCTCTTTAAAATGGAAGGCTTCCCCACCCTGGTGCATCCTGGGATGTGCCTGGAAAGGCCTAAGGTGGCCATAGGAGGGACCTTAAGCATCTGAGCCAATCAGAGCCTTAGGCCTTTCCCTGGTTGAACAGGGGAGGGGCCTAAGACTCAGATAGGAGGGTCTTAAGAGCATGGGCCAATCAGAGCCATAGGGCTCTCCCTGGCACATCCCAGGTTGCAACAGGGAGGAGAAGGCCTGCCATTTTGAAGAGGCGGGCCTGCTGGCCAGAAGTAGGAGGCATCCCTCCGGCCGACTTTCGTAAACAAGGTAAGGGGGCAGGGGGGGTCATCAAATTCACGGGGGGAGGGGGAGTCGTCGGAGTATGATGGTGGTGGTGGGAGGGAGTGGGTATCCCTCCTACTGCTGAGGGGTGTCCGGGGGTTACTTGGTGGCGGGAGGGAGTGGGCACTGCCGAGGAGTGTTGGGGGTTGCTTGGCAGTGGGAGGGAGTGGGCATCCTTCCTGCTGCCAGGGAGGGTTGCTTGATAGCAGGAGAGAATGGGAATCTCTCCCACTGCTGGGGGGTGTTGGGAGGATTTGCTTAATGGCAGCAGTGGGAGGGAATGGGCACCCTACCACTACTGGGGGGGGGGGGGGGTTGCTTGATGGCAGCAAAATTTTCTGGCAGGTCTGAGCTGTCAAGCCTTATTTTTCTGTCAATGCCTAATCGAATCAGCGCTCAGGCATTGACCAAAATGGAAGGCTAGGACAGCTCAGACCTGCCAGAAAATTTGCTCGAAAATGTAGGACAGCGAGGTAAGGGAATCACTCGGCGATAATAGAGACTCGCCCAGAATGTTCATTTAAATATTAGTTACCTCATTGTAATGCATTTGCCTGGCAGAGTCGGAGACTGCTAGGAAGCTCGGAAAAGACCACGGTATGCCGTTTCGATAATCCGCCACTAAAATACATGAATGCTAAACCAGCTGTTAAAGTTTTGAGAATCTTTCCCTAAGTTACTTGTCCAGAGTCACAAGGACTGCAGTGGGGATTGAACCCAGATCTCTAGCCACTGCACTTACCATTACGCTATTCAATGAGAGACAGAATTTGAATCCTGCCTTCCCTAGTTTTGAGTCTGCCTCTCTAACTATTAGGATACTCAATGATAGTGGTAGGAAATACTGAATATGGAAGGAAGTAGGGAACCCTACCACTAGCCAATAGAAATGACATGGTCTAAACATTTGAAGAACTAACTGTAAATCAAGCACAGGAAAACTGCAGAATTCAGTCTTCCAAACTTATTGAGCAACGTTAAAGAACAGGAAGCATGGCATAGAGCTGGAATTACATTACATTAGTGATTTCTATTCCGCCTTTACCTTGCGGTTCAAAGCGGATTACATAAGAATTTTTATGATATTAAGAAGTACTTAAGGAATAGTTTGAACATTTTCTAATTTGCTAAGGAGTAGTTGGTAATTGCAGGAGGAGTTCGGAACATGTTTGGTTGTGTTATATTGGTTTTATGTATTTTTTGAAGAGTAGGGTTTTTGTTTCCTTTTTGAAGGTTTTGTAGTCTGTGGTCGAAGTCAGCAGATTGGTGAGTTGTCGGTCCAGTTTCACTGCTCTGGTGGCCAGTAGGTTGTCATGCATTTTTCTTCGTTTGACATTTTTGGTTGGCGGGTGTGGGAATTTTGCGCGGGTTCTCCTGTGTCTGATTGAGGTGGATTGAGTTAATCGATTGTTCCAGTAGGTAGGCCAGTATGGAATGGCCATTAAGGTGTTAAAAACAAGTCAATATGAAATTTTTCTGTTTTTAGAAGCTGTTTTGCAGCTTTATCCTGTATGACAGCTGTAGAGCCCTGTGGAGTTCCAAAAGTTAACTTCAGGGTATCATTATAAATGACACTATTAAAGCAAATAGTTCAACTAATAACTTACAGTGGAGGGACATTTAATATTTGCTGGTATTGTGGAACACGCTTTCCTGATACCTGAAGACAGAAACAAATTTTCAACATTTCACAAAAGAGATTAAAAGCATATTTCTTTTCCAAAGCATATGAGGATAGTTAGATAGGGCTAGACTGGCAGGATAGTATGGTATCAGTAGCAGCCAAGGTGTTATATATTTCTCTCTGCATTTTTCTGTCTTACTTTCTTTCTATATTCATAACTAACCAATTTGTATGTTATTGGGTTAATTCTATAAATTGATGCCTCAGTTTAGATACTCCAATGCCCATGCACTCAGCACCAACTCTGTAACAGTCTCTTGGCACTGCTAAATGATCACCCACTATAACATCAGAAACACTCTCCTCATTCATAAACACTTAGGGCTCCTTTTACTAAGCTGCGTTAGGGCATTAACATGCGGAATAACGCATGCTACAATGCCGCACGCGCTAGATCAGGGATCTCAAAGTCCCTTCTCGAGGGCCACTATCCAGTTGGGTTTTCAGGATTTCCTCAATGAATATGCATTGAAAGCAGTGCATGCACATAGATCTCATGCATATTCATTGGTGTTATGCCTATGACTAGGGGGTAATTGAAACTACGTAATATGTCTCCTCAAGTCTGCTTATCTGACCTGAATGTTGTCCAAACAACATCAAAAGGAAAACCAGATGGGAAGCTGATTTCTTCAACACTTCCCTGCTTATCTGCCATTCCTGCGTGTCGCCCACATAACATCAAAAGGACTGTAAAGCAACACCTCCTTGATAACATCAAAAGGACAGATGGGAAACCGGTCTCTGCAACACCTCCTTGACCTAGGTGTTGTCAAAACAAAGAACAAAAGAGCAGGACCAGCTGTTTTACTAATCGTAATAGCAGGACCAGCTGTTTACTCAGCAGCTTTCACCCTTTTTAAGGACGGCACTCTGCCCCTAAGATTAGAATCCAAGACATCTCCAGGGACAGAATCCAAGATGTCTAAAGGGACAGTCTTCCGGGTCTACTCGCCTATCAATTGCAGGGATTCCCAATTGTGAAGGAAGAGTGTTTGACTGAGATTACGGTGATGTTATTCTATTTTTCTATATATATATAAGTATAATAAAGTGTTATTGTTTATGTTTTATATTGTCTGTGTGCTCTTCTGAGTGTCACTGATCATCCCATTTGACAGAAATAAGTGGCGGAACAATTGGGGAAATCCTGAAAACCCGACTGGATTGCGGCCCTCGAGGAAGGACTTTGAGACCCCTGCGCTAGATGCTAATGCCAACATTGAGCTGGCATTCGTTCTAGCCGCATAGCACGGGGTTAGCACGCGCTAATCTGCTATGTGTGTTAAAAACGCTAGCGCACCTTAGTAAAAGGAGCCCTAAGTCCAATATGACCCCATCTTGTGTGGGTTCTGTTACCATCTGGTTAAACGGTTCTCCCTATTGAAAATCCAGGCTCTCCTTGCTTCTAGAGAACTCCACACCAGGGATTTCCTAATCAACATTTGGCATATTAAAATCACCTATTAGTAGTAATTTTCTTTTCACTGTATATTTTTAATGTCTTCAGTTAAATCTCCTATCCTCTTCTTCTGTCTGTGAAGGCGGCCTGCATATCACACCAATGTAAATACATTTTCCATTCCCTCTTTCCATATTGACCAAAAGTGCATTTTCCGTACCCTGTCCTGCAATTGTGTGGTTTTAATATTATTTTTAGCGTGTAATATCATTCTTCCTCCATTCCTTTCTACCCTGTCTATCCTGAACAGATTAAGTATGGTATAATAATCTCCCAGTCATGGTTCTATGTGAACCTGTCTCTTTGACCATTATTAAACCCAAATTAGTCTCTTCCATCACAATCTCTAGATCCAAAACCTTATTTTCCAATACTATGGGCCTAAGTATATGCCATTTTTCAGATGTTGCTCCTTTTTCTCATTTGTATAAAGGTATTTAATGCTTCAGTTACCTGAGGGCTTTGATCACCCAGGCCCAACAATTCTAGTTTAAAGCCCTTATCAGTAGGTTAGGCCAGTGGTCCCCAACCCTGTCCTGGAGGACCACCAGGCCAATCGGGTTTTCTGGATAGCCCTAATGAATATGCATGAGAGAGATTTGTATGTAATGGAAGTGAGAGGCATGCAAATCTGCTCCATGCATATTCATTAGGGCTATCCAGAAAACCCGATTGGCCTGGTGGTCCTCCAGGATAGGGTTGGGGATCACTGGGTTAGGCAGTCTGCTGCTGAAAACACTTTTTCCCTTCTCCAATAGATGGACCCCCATCTCTGCTTGGCAGCCCTTGGGCTGCATACCAGTTCTTCAGTTTGAGAAAAGGTAGAATCATGGTATCGATCTTGCAGGGTCTCATGGTCTGAGTTCAGTTGTCCTCTTTCAACACAGCTTCTTCTTCTTCATTCCTGGAAATCTTTGATGCCTCATGAAGCATTTCATCGATGTATTTCTCATTTTCACAGATGCTTCTCAACCTTGCACGTTCTTCATTCAATTGCATCACTTCTTTCATGAGGAATCCGACTAAGTGCGCCAAGTGGCACGGGTAATTTATTGTTGTCTATAAACTATGCATGTAGCTAGTAGACATGGCCATGACCCACCCATGCTCTGCCTACATGTATACCCCCTTGCAGTTAGGCACTATGGCACTTAGGCACTGTCTTATAGAATAGTACCTAGTATACATGGGCAACTAACTGTCAATCGGTGGTACTTTTGAAGTGTATACGTGGCATATACCTCTAGGCATCAGTTTGTAGAATTGCCCTATATATGCTTTTGATAGGTGCACTGGTATGTAACGACCCAAAAAATGAACAGAAAAATGTTTCCTTGCCCATTTCTGCCACACATACTGTACTTTTAGTTGTTTTTCAGGATGGCAGTTTTCAACTATTCACCTCTGAACTTATAATTGTACCCAAATCATGGACTTTGTTGATGCAGTGTTGCATACATTGAAGCCCATACTGCAGGACTTCTTCAGGGAACTTTGTGAACCTTGGCACATGTACTGGTTTTCTTCTAGATATTTACTTAACTAGTTAAAGTTTTTTTTGCACTGGACAATTGTAACTTATTTGTGATTAAAGAAATCTCTGAAACATTCAGCTATTTACTGGACAGATGTGCCTTAGTAGCGCTTTGTTTTCAAATGAATATTGCATGATTACATTTTGTGATCCACCAGTTTATTATAAACAAGAAAAGAAGTGGTAGTTCATTGTGCCACGTAAGAGAACAGATGCTCAGGGAAAGCTATGAGGAGGAGGGAAGCTGGCAATTTAAATTTTCAGACTAGAAACAGGTTGCCATTATCTTTGCATGTCATACAGTTGAATTAATGCATAAAGGTTTCAGCTGAAAATGGGTGTCCAGATCAATGCCGCTTTCTCTTACAAAATCCCCTGGCTTCTTCTTTATCAAACAAATTCTCACATTGATTGAAGGCTGCCTCCTGTGAATCCAAAGTATAAATCAGGCACATGTAAATACTGTCAGAGGAACACTTCTGCTAAGATTTGGATGTGTTGGAAAGGAGAGAGATTTCAGTGGATTATTCTAGGAGTCTGAGCAAATCAGGGCCTTCCAGATATCCACTAAAAGGGTTCCCATAATCATGAGGTAAACCTAACCCTAACACTAGATAGGAAGTGAATATTTTAAGTGTAGTGGGGGAGGGGGAGGGGGTTCCCCCATCCACCCACTCCTCACAAAAGACAAAATAGTATCCTGTCGGGGCGCAATTGTCGGGTCACTTCCCATTCAGTGGGGCGCCATTGTCAGCATGCTGTTGTCCTGCGCGCATCTGATGGGTCACCACTGCCTTTAGTTGGGCGTTGAGTATTTACGTCCACCTCTGACGGGCATAAATGCGCACGCTCAATTTTAGGTGTGAAATGTGTGCTAAGCTAGTATTCTGTGAAGGTTGCTCTACACCAGGGATCTCAAAGTCCCTCCTCGAGGGCCGCAATCCAGTCGGGTTTTCAGGATTTCCCCAATGAATATGCATTGAAAGCAGTGCATGCGCATAGATCTCATGCATATTCATTGGGGAAATCCTGAAAACCCGACTGGATTGCAGCCCTCAAGGGGGGACTTTGAGACCCCTGCTCTACACGGAGCACCCTTTGCAGAGTACTAGCTTAGCATGGATCATCCCAGTGCCTTACTTTGGGTGGTCATCAAGTGTACATCTTTCTTTTTCCTACCTGACTTGTCATTTTCACTTCACTGTTCTGTTTGCCTGTAGTGTCTACTACTCTGAGAGGTTATGTTTGCTACTGGTTTTGTTCTTTAGATAAAATATGGGGCTGATTCTATAAAGTGTGCCTAACCTAATTGGCAAAATACCCTTTATAGCCTCAATAATTGGGAAAAAATGTAATTGGGCGATAGGTGCCTATCCGATTCTATAAAAGATAGGCGCCTAACACCTAAGTGGACATTTCTATGGGCGGAGCATGACTTAAGCACCGCTATGTGCAATTCTGCAAATATTTAGGTGCCTGAAATGTAGGTCTTTAAAACCCTGGCCTACATTTCAGTCGCCTATGATTTTACATAGGCCCCACTAGCCGCGATTCTGTAAACGATGCCTAAGTTTGATTGATGTGTGGCTGGTGCCATTTTTCTAGGCACCGACCGATTCAGGTGTCGTTTATAGAATCAGCCCCTATAGTACTGTGTGTGAGCATGCACTCTGCCATGCCCTGCCCATGGATATACCTACCTGTTAAATACAGGCTCTGTAAGATATGTGCGTATTTACAGAATAGTAGTTAAGCAGATTTTTGGTATTTACATCTATACGTGCACATATTCCACACATACCAGTATTCTAACCATTTATGCACTATGCACGTATTTATCATGTAAATGTTAGTGCCTTATTTTATTCATTTACTTATTTGATTTTCTAGTCTATCCTTCCACAAAAAGTCCAGTTTACATACATAATAAAGGTTAGCTATAATTGGAGTAAGATCTTCACATAAGGATAAGACAAACATATATGGTATCCTCCCTTCCTTTATCCCTCTTTCTTGGAATTCCTCAAACCCTAATACCACCAGATCCTCCCACAAATTAAAACTATCCTTCCCCTCGCTAAAAGGCATTTCCCACACAGGAAAGCTAGGGACCTCCCTCCACTTCAAAATCACTGAGCTCTGGAACAACCTTATCTCCCCTCTTCGGAACTTGAGCTCTCTCCAAGTTTTCCGCAAACATCTGAAAACCTGGCTTTTCTCAAAAAATGTAAGTCTCCCTCCAACTTAGGAATCAAGGAAACTCTTATATCTTGGCATCCCAAGTCATCTAAATTTTCTTCACACTTCTACCTCTAACCCTCTGTTGTAGTTCCTTCCTATTTCTCCTACTGTAAACCGCGTCGAGCTCTACGAACGTGGAGATGATGCGGTACACAAACCTAAGGATTAGCTTAGATATTTTGAGTTACCGATCAGATGTGGGCACATTCTTCATACAGTAATAAGATAATTTCAATACACAGTATGGAAAATTATGTTTTTATTTATTTAGATTTTGCTCACATGTTTTACAGTAGAAGCTGAAATTCTCCTCTCTTTAAAAATTTTTTTTTTTTCTTTCTCTCTTCTTTTTTCCTGTCTCTTTCAATTTTTACTTTGTCCTATTTCACTTTCTATTGTCATACATCACCACAAACAAATCCAATACTCTGAGCTTTTCTTAATAATATGGGCCTTTATAATTAACTGTATATTAATGCAAAATGTTATACTACTTTTATGTATTTGAATTGCTCCTTGTATTTTTTAAAATACTGAATAAAAATTTATTGAACAAAAAAAAAAAAAAGAAGCTGAAATTGAGTTCCATTCAGGTGCTCTGGGTATTTCTCAGTGCTCGGGGGATTCACAATTTAATTTTTGTGCCTGTATAGAATTATCCCCTAAGAGTCTTAAGCCTTGGTAACTATTTGCTAACTCTGACAGCTATTGACATCGTAGATTTTGGCATTCTTGTTGCTAAGTCTATGTATCTGGTTTCTACTACCCAGAAGACTTTAATCTCCGTCCTCTTTAAACACCTCAGACGTCTCACATCTTGTAGAATATTTTCAGGCTGTCTGCCCTCCCTCTTCCTTATTCCCTGATGATCTGTCAGGTTTCCTGGGCCTGTCATCGCAGGTCAGAAGAGGGACAGTGACTGAGCTGCAGACTCTAAAATCAAAGAACGCTGCAAGAGCGATACAGTGTAATTAAACCACACCTATTAACCCAGCTCTCAGACAAGAAACCTTCTGCCCATTTTATGCCAAATTCTTATTTATCTTGTCTGTCTGTCCTGACTAGCTTGTAAGCTCCACGGAGCAAGAACTGAAATTTGCATTCTTGTGGCGCAGTATAAATCTTTAATAGTAGCAGAGCTGCTCTTTCTTTCCCCGCAGCTCTAACTGCTTTGCCTCTCTTTGTGTCTCATGTTTCCAGAATAAGCAGAAGGGATGCTGCAAGAAGAGGTATAACAGTTGCAGTTATAGGGATAGCAAGTGCCAGAGCTGGCTTTAATGCCACTAGCAGCAACAAGCACGACCCACGGAGTGCTGTGGTCATGCCCCGTTAAAACTATCACATGCTGCTGAAACAGTGGCACCCTGTTCCCTGTGGCTATAATAATAATAATAACTTCATTCTTATATACCACCCTACCATAAGTTCTAAGAAGACTGTACATTCAGTGAGGCATACATAAACATTTCAAAGGGAATGCAACCAATCTCAATTTACCAATTTTTTAAACAAATAGGTTTTCAACAACTTCCTAAAAGAATAATAGGATTGAGCTTGTAGTATAAGAGTACAGTGATACCTCGGTTTACGAGTGCACCAGTTTGTGAGTGTTTTGCAAGACGAGCAAAACATTCGCAAAATTGGCGCCTCAGAAACCGAGCGTGCCTCGATTTGTGAGTGCCCCCCCCCCCGCAAACCGGCACCCTCCCCCCCGCGATCTGGCACCCCCCCCCGCCGCCATCGGGCACCCTCCCCGCCGCAACCTGAGGTCCCCCAACCCACCCAAAACCTCTTCTTACTTTAGTGTAGCCTCCGCCCCGGCACCGGCACTGGCACCAGCATGTCCTGTGCGTTGGTGCCAGTGCTCGAAGATCTGCCTCCTGTGCTGGGCCTTGAGCATGTGCGCATGCTCAAGGCCTGAGAGTTCACGTTCTCTCGAGAGCATGCGGGGGGGGGGGGTGTCCGATGGCGGCGGGGGGGGGGTGCCGTATCGCGGGGGGGGGGGGAGGGTGCCGGTTCATGGGGGGGCCTTCTGGGGGAGCAATGTCGGTTCTCGTGGGGGGGAGCAGCGCTGCTGGCCTCAGGGGAGGAACCTATCAAGCGAGTTTCCATTATTTCCTATGGGGAAACTCGCTTTGATAAACGAGCATTTTGGATTACGAGCATGCTCCTGGAACAGATTATGCTCGTAATCCAAGGTACCACTGTACTTAACCAGGAGTACATTTTCCCTGCTTGAAAAGAAAACGTTTTCTCCAAAAATCTCTTAACAGGCTTTTAAGGTCGGATACATAAACATATGAGTATTTCGAGTATTCCTATTGGATTTATGCAGTTGTAACTGGGAGGTCAGATATCCTGAAGCCAATCCAAACAACGCTTTATAATAATAATAATAATAATAACAGTTTATATACCGCAATACCATGAAGTTCTATGCTTTAAAGCAGATACATCCAAATTTAAACAGAACTCTTGCTTCAAATGTTAACCAATGGAGCCATTGATAATAACGGCTCACATGATCATATTTCTTCGGCTCGTATACTGTTTTGATAAACTGGAACATTATTGTCCTAGTCTGTTTAATTCTCCTCTTCATCATTATTGAGGCCTGGAATCATATTAACTACCCCTTGGGCTTATTGCATTGGCTTTATTTATTATTAATTTTTATAAAATGTCTCTCTATCCACATAATTCAATAAATGATATTTATTTAGGGCTCTTTTTACTAAAATGCGGAAGAACTTCTTACTACTGGCCATCTTGGACAATGCTCCAAAACTCATTCAATCCCTTTGAGCATTAGAGCATTTACCTCGCTGGCCCGTGGTAAGCAGCTCTTCCATGGTTTAGTAAAACCCAGCATTCATTTTTAACACAAATAAAACAATAACAAAGCAAAAAATAAAATTCTAAGACCCAATTTGCCATTGTGTGCTGTTTACTAAAGTGCTTTGAACTGAATTTCCCAGGGCAACTAATGCATTACTTTTGGCCACATAAGTTGGCATATGGCAAAAATAATGTGGTTCAACTGGGGTTGGGTTTGGGGAGTTCTGGGAAACCGACAACAATAATGCACTTGTGTCCAAAAGCAGAAACCACGCAAGAGGTTAAAAAACCTTTTACAAAACCACGCAAGAGATTTTTAGTGCCAGCTACTGCGCTGAGTTGCTAAGAGCATCAGAGCAGCGCAGAGCATTCAGTCTGTCAGCGGTTGCTAAAAACCTCTTGTGTGCTTTTGTAAAAAGGAAGGAGAGGGGGGGTTAGTTTATTTAAGCTGAACTTCTGTGCATAAAGTTATGTCTGTATATTCATTGACTGTAGGTAGACCAGCTAAAAATAGGTATAAAGTCACAAATATGGATAACTAATATGAAATAATTATACACAGACCATCATCACAAAACAAATAACTAATTAAGGACTCCTTTTATGAAGCCATATTAGGCTTTTATGTCACCGGCCACAGCAGCCTAGGAGCGTCGGAGCTAATACAACCACAGCCGGTGATAAAACAGCCTAACACGGCTTTGTAAAAGGGGGGAGGGGGGTAAGTTAAAATATTTAGCCATCCCTTAAGTACACATAACATCAACTAACTAGCTTAGAGCAAGCTATTAACATAGAAACATATGGCAGATAAAGGCCAAATGGCCCATCTAGTCTGCCCATCCGCAGTAACCATGATCTCTTCCTCTCTCCAAGAGATCCCACATGCCTATCCCATGTCTTCTCGAGTTCAGACACAGTCTCTGCCTCCACCACTTTTTCTGGGAGATTGTTGCACGCATCTCCCACCCTTTCTGTAAAAAAGTATTTCCTTAGATTACTCCTGAGCCTATCACCTCTTAGCTAAATCCTATGCCGTCTCATTTCAGAACTTCTTTTCAAATGAGACTCGACGAATGCGTATTTATTCCACGTAGGTATTTAAATGTCTCTATCATATCTCCCCTCTACTCCCTTTCCTCCAAAGTATAAAGATTGAGAACTTTAATTCTGTCCCCATAAGCCTTATGACAAAGACCACATACCATTTTAGTAGCCTTCCTCTGGACCGACTCCATCCTTTTTATATCTTTTTGAAGGTGTGGTGTCCAGAATTGTACACAATATTCTAAATGAGGTCTCACCAGAGTCTTATACAAGAGCATCAATACTTCCTTTTCCTACTAGCCATACCTCTCCCTTGGCATCCTAGCATCCTTCTAGCTTTCACCATCATCTTTTCAACCTGTTTGGACATCTTAAGATCATCACATACAATCACACCCAAGTCCTACTCTTTTGTCATACACATAAGTTCTTCATCTCCTAAACTGTACCGTTCCTTTGAGTTTTTGCAGCCCAAATGCATGACCTTGTATTTCTTAGCATAAAATTTTAGCTGCCAAGCTTCACTAGATCTTTCTTCATGTTATACACACCATCCGGAGTGTCTACTCTATTACAGATTTTGGTATCGTCCTTAAAGAGGCAAATCTTACCCGACAGCCCTTCAGCAATATCGCTTTTAAAAATGTTAAAAAGAACAGGCCCAAGAACAGAACCTTGAGGCACACCACTGATAACATCCCTTTCCTCAGGCAGTGGCGTACCTAGGGGGGGGGCGGGGGGGGCGGGCCGCCCCGAGTACCAGCCCTGAGGGGGTGTTCCCGGCCTTGCCGCTCAGTCCCCCCCCACGCCCGAAGGACCGCTCGCCCCACTGACCTTCCAGCACACCTATGAAGCAGCCCGCAGCAGGATCGCGACGTCAGCAATCCCTCAGCTGCTTGGGCGCTGCTTCCTGCGCCGCGGTCCCGTCCCTCCTCTGACGTCAGAGGAGGGGGCGGGACCGCGGCGCAGGAAGCAGCGCCCAAGCAGCTGAGGGATTGCTGACGTCGCGATCCTGCTGCGGGCTGCTTCATAGGTGTGCTGGAAGGTCAGTGGGGCGAGCGGTCCTTCGGGCGTGGGGGGGGCAGTAGCTTAAGGTAGCCCGGCGCAGGAAGCAGCTCCTAAGCAGCGCAAAGATAGCTGACGTCGCGATCCTGCTGCGGCTGCTTCATAGGTAGTGCGGGGAGGCCAGGGGGGCGAATGGTCCTTCGGGGTGGGTCGGGGCATCAGGCCTTCAGGGTGGGGCGGGCGGGCGGGCAGGCAGACTTTCAAGGGGGAGGGGGGTGACAGGCAGGCAGGCAGGCCTTCAAGGGGGGGTGCAGGTCTTCGGTGGGGGGGGTGCAGACCTTCAAGGGGGTGCAGGCCTTCAAGGGGGGGACAGGCAGGCAGGCCTTCAAGGGGGGGACAGGCCTACAAGGGGGGGGGGGACAGGCCTACAAGGGGGTGCAGGCCTACAAGGGGGGGGGACAGGCCTTCAAGGGGGGACAGGCCTTCAGGGGGGGTGCATGCCTTCAGGGGGGGTGCCGACCTTCAAGGGGGTGCAGGCCTTCAAGGGGGGGACAGGCAGGCAGACCTTCAAGTGGGGGGACAGGCCTTCGGGGGGGTGCAGGCCTTCGGGGGGGGTGCAGACCTTCAAGGGGGTGCAGGCCTTCAAGGGGGGGACAGGCAGGCAGGCCTTCAAGGGGGGGACAGGCCTACAAGGGGGTGGGACAGGCCTTCAAGGGGGTGCAGGCCTTTGGGGGGGTGCCAACCTTCAAGGGGGGGTGCAGGCCTTCAAGGGGGGGGACAGGCCTTCAAGGGGGGACAAGCAGGCAGGCCTTCAAGGGGGAGACAGGCCTACAAGGGGGTGGGACAGGCCTTCAAGGGGGTGCAGGCCTTTGGGGGGGGGCCAACCTTCAAGGGGGGGACAGGCCTTCAAGGGGGGCCAAGCAGGCAGGCCTTCAAGGGGGGGTCAGGCCTTCAAGGGGGGGACAGGCCTACAAGGGGGTGGGACAGGCAGACCTTTAAGGGGGGACAGGCCTACAAGGGGGTGGGACAGGCAGACCTTTAAGGGGGGATAGGCCTTCAAGGGGGGACAAGCAGGCAGGCCTTCAAGGGGGGGGTCAGGCCTTCAAGGGGGGGGGGACAGGCCTTCGGGGGTGCAGGCCTTCGGGGTGGGTGCAGGCCTTCGGGGTGGGTGCAGGCATTCGGGGTGGGTGCAGGCCTTCGGGATGGGTGCAGGCCTTCAGGGGGGGACAGACCTTCGGGTGGGGGGTACAATCCTTCGGGGAGGGTGCAGGCCTTCAGGGGTGGGGTTTAGGCGTTCAGAGGGGGACAGACCTTCGGGTGGGAGGTAAAGTCCTTCGGGGGGTGCAGGTCTTCAGGGGTGGGGTGTAGCCCTTCTGAGGGGGGACAGACCTTCGGGGGAGGGGGGTCCTGGTGTAAAAGTACACAGAGGGAGAGAGGGAAGGGGGGGTTCAAAGATACGTGCATATGCCAGACTTTGGGGGTTAGAAATAATGGGTCTAAAAACAGAGGAGTGGGAGAGAGATGGTGCATAATGGGATTTAGGGAGGGAAGGAACAGAAAGGGAGAGAACTTGGAAACAGGGGATGGTGTGGAGGGGGGATAGAGATACTGGATAGGAGGATAGTTGGGAACAGAAAGGGAGAGATGGTGGATCCTGGGGTGGTGGGGAGTTGAGAAAAGGTGAATCTGTGGATGGAGACAAAAAAAAGGAAAGATGCCAGATCTCCGGGAGAGGGAAGGGAAACGGAAGGGGAGAACAGAGATGGCAGACGGATGGTTAGCACGGAGAAAGGAGACCCTGGCAAGCAAGACAACAAGAGCCTGGGACCAACAAGATTTGAATATTGATCAGAGAACAAAAGGTAGAAAAAATAATTTTATTTTCTGTTTTGTGATTACAATATGTTAGATTTGAAAAGTGTACATGAGACAGCTTGAAATGGGAACTTTTCTATTTTTGTGAATGGCAAGGCTGAGTTCAGTTAAAATATATGCTTTATAAGAAAATATAATAATGTGTTTTATAAAGTTTATAAGCATTGCTGGCATACTCGGTGAGGTGTTCCTAGTGTTGGTGGTGGTGGTAGCATGTCAGTGTGTTGAGAGGAAGAGGTAGTCTGGGAAATTCTGCTGAGCAAACTCTGGGCCCATTTCCACCCCCAGTTAGTCCACTCCACTCAACTGGTTCACACACTGAGTGGGTCTTTGGGTGTTATTTCTGGGTAGTTGTTTTAGAATCTCTTCCAGTGGTTTGTCAGTATCTCCTTCTGGTCCAAGGAAGGAAACTTTGTCAACCTTAGCATTGACCTTCAGAATATGTTTGTAACAGCGCTGCTTGTGTGGCATTAGGCTATGTAGTGATCGAAAGAAAAAAACAGACCTTTGCACATTTTTGCACTATATGGTGGGTGTATGAGGAGATTCATTTCCTGCACAGTTAAGTCCATGTGAAGTTACCTTGTGCTGTATTTGACATCTAGCAAGGTCTCTGTTTGGAAGGAAAGATCTAAGCTTAAAAGTGAAGTGGCCAGAAGTTATGTTAAAAGTAGATAGCGTAGCTGGTTTTAAGAAAGGTTTGGACAAATTCCTGGAGGAAAAGTCCATTGTCTGTTATTAAGACATGGGGGAAGCGTCTGCTTGCCCTGGATTGGTGCACTCAGCAGCAACAAATACTAGTTTTGGCTGGCTCTTTCCCCGCATTTCTCCTCTCTTCCCCACGATTTAATATCCAGTTCAGGCAGTAAGTAAATGCATCGGCAGGGGGGGTCTGGTAAGTCTTGGGGGCTGGGGATGGAAGGTGAGAATCAGTTCTGTAGGCTATCAGAAATTTGCTTAATTATCTACTCACACAGAAAAGCAGTAAAGTCAATAGGTTCTCTGAGTGGGAACAACCTGTTTGATCTTGCACTCTTGTGATTGACCAATTGTTTATCACTGTTTAATTTATCACATTGATTAATTTGAGCACACCTGAGGTGTCCTATGATGGTGTGCACTGCAGGCAGAGGAGCCTTATTGTGTAAAGCACTGGAGAATTCTCTCCTCTCGCTTACCTCTCACGCTGAGGACACCCTGCTTCAGTATAATCATTTATATGATTTATCTTATAAACATTATTACGTGGTCTTTTCCTCAAGTGCTGAGACATCAGGTTGTTCCCACTTGGAGAACCTATTGACTTTTACTGCTTTTCTGTGTGGCTTTAACATTTTTGCTATTCAGTATACCTAAACTATTATTCAGTAGAAAAAATATGGTTTGTTCAATCAAATCCTGTGTGGACATTGGACTTCTATGAGTGAATGTTCTGCTTGATTGAACAAACTAAATTTTTTCTACTGAATAATAGTCTAGGTACAATGAAAGTAAATAGCAAAAATGTTTGAGTAGATAATTAAGGAAATCTTTTTCATATTGCTTGCTTATGGACTGGGAAAAAAGACTGTTCAAGCAAATATCTCCAGAACTGCTTTAATGGAAAAATATGATTTTTTTTTTTTAAGTACTTTGTGAAATTTATTGTTGTTGTGAAATTTATTGTTATACTTTGTTTAAACTTAAAAAGCGGTGTCATTAACAGTGAATCTAATCGAAAAATCGATTCAACAGGGTGAATCGAATCGAATGAAATATTTTTCTCTGAATCGGGCAGCACTATTGGCTACCATGAGAATGGGCTACTGGGCATGATGGACCATTGGTGTGACCCAGTTAGGCTATTCTTATGTTATGTTCTCATCTGTAGGGGCCTTTGTTTTCACTTCTTATTTTAATGTATTTTTTTCCTGGGAACTTATCAGTGTTTTTTTATAATGGGAACAAAAATGGAAGAGAATTAATGTGTGTGGAATGGGGGGGTAACTAATTTCTTCAGCTAAATAATTCAATCCACTTCAAACAGACATAGGAGAACTCACGCACCATTCACACACCCTCCAACCAAAAACGTCAAAAGAAAAAAACTGTTCGACAACCTCCTAGCCATTCGAGCTGCAACACTTGACCCCCAACTCTACAACCTATTGACCTCGACCACAAACTACAAAACCTTAAAAAAAGAAATAAAAACCCTTCTATTCAAAAAACACATAAAACCAAACTAACATAATCAGAACTGTCCCAAGCATCACCTGCAACTACTCCATATGTACTTCTGATGTCATGACAATTCCGACATAATTTATGTTATGTTATGTTTGGAATAATGGTTACATAAATGAGGTTCAATAAAAGAAAATTTTCACTGTCTGTTTCTATTCTGACCATTTATTCCATTTCATGGTTATTGCAAAAAAAAAAAAAAAAAATTTTTCCATGAGGGGGGGGGGGAGGTGTCAAAAAATGATGGGCCCCGGGTGCCACATACCCTAGGTACGCCACTGCCTCAGAGCGATCTCCACTACCCTCTGTTGCCTTCCATTCAACCAGTTTCTGACCTAGCCTGTCACTTTGGGGCCCATCCCGAGGGCACTCAGTATATTTATTAGATGCCTGTGTGGAACACTGTGAAAGACTTTTTTAAAATCTAAATACACCACATCTAGCACACTCCCTCTCCAATTCTCTGGTCATCCAGTCAAAGAAATTGATCAAATTTGTCTGAATACCTACTTCTATTATATATATAAAAAATCTCCATTGTTAACTAATTGAAAGCCTCTTGGAATAGCCGTGCTTTATATAACTTCCTAAAGAGGGACATATCCTTGACCACATTCAAAAAACTCAACCCTCACAGCTTTAGACTTCAGTCTTTCATAATCAGCATAATTTTGTTCATCTTCTAGAAGCATAATGGGTCATGACCTTTGTGTCATGTATTTCAGTCATGTCAGAATCTTAGGCACCAGCAATATTCTCAACAAAATCCATGATGCTAAACGGTTTCAAAAGTTACCATTGCCATCAAGCTCCTCAGGGCTCCTAAATGTCTTCATAGATTCTTTGTGGTATTTGCATTTTATGTTCCAGATGACTACTTGATCATTTGGCTGAATAAGGAAGGTACACCAGGGTGCACTAAAGTGTTTCATCACTCAATGAACCTTTTCGATGTATTCTGTTTACACAATTCTTCAAAGTATATGCATTGAAAAAAAATATACATTATAAAAAAAAAAATTTATTATTTACTAACAATGATACAAATGAAATAGATTGAATAGATGGGAAAATAACGTGAAATAAATAAAGTTACATGGGAAACAACATGGAAAATGAAAACACTATTTGTGTATGCATACTCACTCTCAATCTGTTATGTTTCACTAACTAGGTGCGTGAGGTGTGGGATTGTCAGTATCTTTTCCTTGAGAAACACATGATATTCTGGGGCTCATTTTCAAAAACGAAAATGTTCAAAACATGGCATAAAAGGCAGATGAACGTTTATCTTACCAAACCCTTCCAAATTCGCTATTTTCTAGACCGATATCTATATTTTAGATCATTAGTTCATCTAAATCTCAAGAAGGGTATGTTAAAGATGTGGTATGGACAGTCCTAGGTAGAACTTATGACTTGGGTGTTTTTCTGCCTTAATCGTACATTTAAGCATATATCCAGGGCACAAGTTAAATGTCTGGGGCTAGACCTGTTTTAATAATGAATAAGTACCAAAAGGTTGCCCTAACTGACTAGATAACTACTGAAGGGATGTAAGTGTGCCCCCCCCCCCCCACATACACACACACACACATACTTCCCATTGATCACTGACCCCATCCCACCCCCCCAAAGATGTAAATGAAACAGTATATACCTGCCTGTATGACAGCTTCAGATGTTATGGCCAGTCCTAGTAGAGCACCGAGCAGGTTCCTGGAGTAACCTGGCGGATAGTATAGTTACTAAGCTGAATCTAAACTACCCAAGTGGTCCAAATTATAAATAATCATATAAAGAATACAACCCACTACATATAGGGAAGTGCCTTCCCTGTTTCCTGACTCACTTCCCGCTTTTTCTAATAATATCTTGTTTTCCAATTCCTGTGATCTCTCATTTTTACAAATATTAACATTTTAAAGCCACATTGGCCTCTTTTTCATCTTATTTACGTTTCCTAAAATAAATGTTTGTTGCTCTTGCAAATACTCATTTTAGAATTACCCATTGCTCTTCTACCCTTCCCCCAGCTTTTCCCACTCTGTTAGTGACTCCTTAAGGTACTCCTCAGTCTTAAAAAAATAGACTAGGACTCTTGCGTTTGTAGGAATTGCCACTGCCTCTGAAACCATTTATTATGACATCAAAACCAGTTTCTCCATTTGTAAATACCCGGTCTAGTATCATGTGTGGGTTTTGTTACCAACTGCAGGAACAGTCCTTCCTATAGAGAATTTAGGATCTCCCTGCTTCTGTTTGACACCACAGCTGAGAAGTTGCAATCAACATCTGGCATAGTCATTGCATTTTTGTAAATGTCTTTCATTAAATCTCTAGCCAACTCTTCTTCCTGCAAAAGAGCTCCATATATTACACCATTAAATGGATGCTCAATTCTCTTTTTCCAGAATAATTTGGAGTGCTTCTTCATCTGTACCTTGTAAGCTCTGTAGCTCTGTTGCTTCAGTATTACTTTTTTGTATATATAGTCATTCTCTTTTTCATACCATCTCCTTTCTGGCTAGATCATAGCTCAGTTAGGGTTTTCCAGGTGCCTCATATCTGTAATTGCTGTCCAATCAAAATCAGCCTTTTCTATGACTGCTTTTACTTCTGGGACTATATTTTCCACATGGTGAATATTTGTGCATGTTACCTTCCAGGTATTCATTTTGTTTCCTTTCCATTGCAAATATTTCATTTTATAATTACCTCAGGGTTATGTTTGCCTATCCCCATTAATCCTAATTTAAAGCCTTCCTCGGTAGATTTGCTATTTGCAATGGAAGATATTTAACCCCTTCTTCAGCAAATAGACCCTATCTCTACTCATCTGACCTTCTTGGAGCATGATCATATGTCTTTATCAGGAGTTCTCAACCCAGTCCTTAGGACACACCAATCCTATCTGGTTTACAAGATATCTACAATGAATATGCATGTGTTTCTCCCTTACATGATAGTTAGGCCCCACCCAGTGCTTCCCAGCATGCAGTTAGCGGGACAGAGCACTGACTTTTGAAGACGATGGCATCCAGATGCAGGAGTAAATAAGCCTCGCTCCTGCCTCCTATGAGGTATGGAAGGGTCTGGAGCCAATGATGACTAGAGGGTTCAGGCCAAGCCAGGATGTCATGGCCAGGCCAGGCCTAGCATAGTTTAGCTGGGGGAGGGGGGCAAAGGGCTGGGACTAGCTTGAGGAGAGGGGGCACTGGACTACTACCAGGGCATTTTTAGACTGGAGGGAGGGAGGGGCCAGGGGAGCCACTGGACCACCAGGGTGCCCTTAAAGTTTTTCTATTTATTTATTTATTTAAAAATTATTTTAACCCGCTTACACCTAAGTGGTTCACAAACATACATACATACCTATCAAATAACATAAAACATAAGTATATATATTACATTCATAGAGATGCCTTTCATGATTAACCCTATATACTCCTCTGAATTCCTCTAGACCAGGGTTCTCAAAGTCCCTCCTTGAGGGCCACAATCCAGTCGGGGTTTCAGGATTTTCCCATTTAATATGCATGAGATCTATGTGCATGCACTGCTTTCAATGCATATTCATTGGGGAAATCCTGAAAACCCGACTGGATTACGGCCCTCACGCAGCTGTTTGTCTTAACCTCAGACCCCTGACACTAATATTCTAATACTTTTATTATTCCTTACCTCTTTTCCTTTAGTGAATGGAGTTTTTCTTCCTTCTATGTTCATTTTCAATCTTATCTCTCTTCATTTTTCTACTAATTTTAATTCTTACCCATACTGGGTTATTATATTTGTTATATAAACCGATCTGAAGGCTTTCGCCCTAGGGCGGTGTTTCAAATTTTTAATATACTTGAAACTATAATGAAATCTGGGTGCCAAGATGCCAGTATAGAACAGGGTCTCACCACTTGGCATCATGACACCTAAAGGAAGGTGCCCATTTATAGAATTACCACATACAGGGGTAACTTTATCTAGACTAAAAGAGGTATAGCCAGTGACAAAACTGGGGAACAGTATACAGACTTAGGTTAAACTTGAAACTTTTCCATGCTAGTGAATGGCTATAATTGCATTAATTCCCTGAGATAATTTTCTAAACAGAAGAATGAGCACACATTTATGTCAAAAATTTGGTGGTAGGCACACAGGGGATGGTATGAGCTTGTGTTTGCTGGTTTACACAGTTACAAAATTACCTCCTTCCTGCCTAAATTTTTCAGTAAGTGGCGTATGAAATACCCTCAAGATCAGCAGCACTAAGCCTTTTATTTCCTGAATAAGCAATTTGCATATATGTATTTACTATTTATGGAAGCTCACCTCTCATCACGTAAAAACATCTGAGCAATCATTACATAAGCTTCCAGGAAGCACTACATTCTGTACCATCTGCTATAAGCAAGAGACGATCCAGGGTACTGCATTCACTTTAATGTCACCAATTATAGGATGCCAGGACAAACCACAGCACATGTTCGAAATATTGCTGACTGTCGGCAGCTTTAAGCTGCCTTGCTGTAAACTTCTATTTCTGCTCAAAGCATGAAGCAGTGCTTCGCAGTTTGGATGGAAAGATACAATGCGCCGCTGTGGGCTCCTTTTACTAAGGTACGCTAGCAGATTTAGAGCACACTAATGCTAAAAAGCCCATAGGAATGAAATGGACTGTATGGCACTTAAAGCATGCTAATTCGTTAGTGCATACTAAATCCGGTTCATAGTCATTCGCGCGCAGGACTTTGGGGCACTGACATTGCAGCGCAGACAAATTGGCGCAAGACCCCAGCGTGCCACCTAAAAAGTTACTTTTAAAGAGCTCCAACGCGGGGTGTGAGTGGGGAACCCCCCCCCCAGTTTACTTCATACTCTTCACACTGCCGTTGGGAGGGGGGTTGGGGTTTGGAACCCTCCATTATGGAGTAAACTTAACTTTTTCCCGATTTTTTATGAAAAAGTTAAGTTTTCTCTATAATGTGGGGGGTTGCACCCCCCACACTCCCCCCAACGGCAGCACGAAGAGTATGAAGTAAAGTGTGGCGGGGGTTCCCCACTCACACCCCGCGTTGGAGCTCTTTAAAAGTAACTTTTTAGGCGGTGCAAGTTTTCAAGTTTCAAGTTCAAGTTTTATTAAATATTTGATGAATCGCCTATTAAAAAATTTCTAGGCGATGTACATAATCAGAGTAAAAATATTCAAGAAACTAAAATATAACAAATATTAACGTATTACACTATAAATTTCATCCAAAACATACATGAGGGGTAAGGAATAGAATAAAGTTACAATGTTGGGTTAGAGAAAAGGGAAAAACAAAAGGCTAGGTTTAACTTTATCAAAACACAAGATAAGGCTATCTCTAAAGCAAGTAAACACTTTGAGATTAAAGATGATCTTTAAGTAAGTGGGATTTTTTTTGGTTTTTTTTTTAAAAGGAATAAAACAATAAGGTTTAAGACAATGTTAAAAGGTATTCTTAGATCAATCAGGAGTAAAAGCGTCTTTAAATAAATAAGTTTTTAGTAATTTTTTAAAAGTTGTAATGTCCTGTTCAGTTCTAATATATTGGGGAAGTGCATTCCACCATTGTGGTCCCATTACTGTAAACATGTCGGCTCTTCGTGTACCTATGATTTTTGTTTTGTTCAGATGATCGTAATGAGCGTTGGGTTATATAAGGGATTAATGATTTTGAGATAAATTGAGGTTCGTTGGAAATTAAAGTCTTAGAGATGAGAAGCATTGTTTTGAACAGAGTCCTATGACTTATTGGTAACCAATGAGCGTCTTTAAGTAATGGGGAAACATGATCATATTTTTTTGCATTATATATTAGTTTTATAGCTGTATTTTGAATGGTCTGTAATCTCCTTTTTTCTTTCTGTGTGATGTTAATAAATAAGGCGTTACAATAGTCAATTTTCGATATAACAAAAGAATGAATTAGGATCTTTAATGAAGGTAAACTTAGAAATTTGGTAATTGATCTAATCTGACGTAGTTTAAAGAAACAATTTTTGACAATATGGGAGATGTGTTCATGATAATCATGTGTTCATGATTATCATCTAAAAGAACCCCGAGGATTTTGACAGTGGATACTAGGTTAAGAGTAATATTATTAAGAACAAATGGTTTTGATAATGTTATGTCTTTTTTCCAATTAAATAGCATAGTTTTGGTCTTGTTAATATTTAAAGCTAATTTATTTGAAGTAAGCCAGTCTTGTATTTGTTCTAGTTTGTGATTAATAGAAGAAATTTCCGTGGTATTTTCCGGATCAAGAGGATGAATTAATTGGATATCATCAGCGTACGAAAATGGGATAAAACCTATGGATTGGCAGATTTCTAATAATGGTGAAAGAAAAATATTAAAGAGTAAGGGAGACAAAATTGATCCTTGAGGTATACCAAATGTAGAAGTGTGAGGGGCGGAAACTTCATTATTAAATCTAACGGAAGAGGTATGGTTTGAAAGATACGATTTAAACCATGCTAAAACTTTCTCAGTAATTCCTTTTTCCTCAAGCCTATTAATGAGCAATTCGTGATCTATGGTATCAAATGCCGCTGAAATGTCTAAAGAAAATAGTATTACAGATTTATGATGATCCAGGAAATACTGTATGTTTGATGTTAAGCCAAGTAATGAATATTCAGTGTTATGGAATTTTCTGAAACCGGTTTGATTTGGGTGTAAAGCGTTTGTGTTCTCAATAAAGTCAGAGAGTTGGTTGAAGATCCATGCACTGGGGTCTTGCATCAAATTGTCTGCGCTGCAATGTCGGCGCGCCGAAGTCTCGTGCACTTTTGTCCCGTCACCCTAAATCCATTAGTGCACCTTAGTAGGACGTTTGCAAGGGCATTTAATTTGTCTGTTTGTATGTTATAAGATCTGGGGCAGGACAAGGGTATTGCAGTGACATGTATTTTGATTGTTGTGTTTGGTTAGTCTGATTGTTTGTTTTGATATGTTGATTTTATTAAAATAATAATAATAATAATCAGTTTATATACTGCAAGGCCATAAAGTTCTATGCGGTTTACAATGGTTAAAAAAACAATAAAAGAAGTTGAATAGAACTAAAAAAGTTAAATGTCAATAATTAGAGACACTAAAATGATCAGAATAGTGCATAATAAAATTTTTATGAATTAGCTGCCTAAATACTTCGAAAACAGATATGTTTTTAGATGTCTCCTAAATTCCCCTTAAGTGTCAGTAAGCAAAAGCAATTGTTCTAAATCCTTACCCCATGACGCTTCTTGATATGAAAAGAGATTTTGATAATGTTTTTTAAGTTTACATCCTTTAACAAGCGGAAAACCAAAATTCAGATGTGAGTTTCTCGTATGTCTTTTGCTTGTGAACCGGCTAGGTATTTAGACAGTGTATACATTTTTTTAAATAAATAAATAATTAGTTGGATTTGACCATGACTCTCCTCTCCTCAATCGTCAATAGAAACAATACTTTTTCTTAATTGTTAGCTGTTATGTATTGCCTGTCTTCCTCTGTGCAGACACACAGACCTGGCTCTTTCCTAACTAGCTTGTTTTCTCTAGTTAATTTTGACTATTTTCAGGCTCCCACCTGCCAGTAATAAGTTATATGCGAAGGTTTTTTGCCTGTGATGCTTGGATGGAAGAGAGTAGGAACACCTCTCAATGTCTGCGGCTTTTCTTTCGCCTTAAAATACTTTTTCTGGCGTTGGTGTGTACTGATCAAATGGAGTGATTTGTTTTCTAGTATATTGTGTATTTTCCCTCCATTCCTCTTTTTTCACTATTTGTGAACACAAATACACACATACATGCAGAATTGTTCCTCCAGAAGACTGGTGAGACCTCATTTAGAATACTGAGTACAGTTCTGATAACCTCACCTTCAAAAAAGATATAAACAGGATGGAGTCAGTCTAGAGGGTGCCTAAATGGTCAGTGGTTTTCATCATAAAGCAATGGAAAACAGACTTAAAGATTTCAATATGTATGCAAGTGCATTCATTCAGCAGCTCTTCAATATCTCTCCCAACTTATCTCCTCCTATGCTCCCTTCTGCAAAATCCATTCATTGGGTGTCCCTCCTATCCTTACCCTTCTTCCCCACCGCCAACTCCAGACTCCGTCTCTTCTATCTGCTATGCCGTATCCTGGAACAGACTGCCTGAGTCATGACGTCACGCTCTATCTCTAGCAGCATTTGAATCCAAGCTAAAAACTCACTTTCTTGAGGTGCTTTCAACTGCTAGCACCATAAAATGCCTATGTCCATCTTGCCGTTCTCTCTGAAACTCCCCAACCCCGATATGTCCTGTTTTTATGTCTAAATTAGATTGTAAGCTCTTCTGAGAAGGGACCATTTATTACATGTACAGCGCTGTGTACACCTTCGGCACTTTAGAAATTATAAATTGTAGTACTAGTAAAGGGGCGGCATGCTAGTAGATAAGTTTAAATACTTCAGTGGCACAGATGCACAAGAGGCAAGTTTCTTTCAATTGAAAGGGAGCTCTGGAAAGAGGGGACAAAGGATACAGGTAAAAGAGGAAAGACTCAGAAGTAAGCTGAGGAAACAGTTCTTCACAGAATGGGTGGTGAAGTCATGGAATGGCCTCCCGGTGGAGGTAATGGAGATGAAAACTGTATCTGAATTCAAGAAATTTTGGGACAAGTGCATTAGCTAGAAACCCACCCAGCACTCTTCTTACATTCCAGCTACTGGAGTTGCTTTCAAAGCTCACTCTAGCCCATCCTGATCTGTCTTTGCCATCTACAGGACACAGTTTATAGAAATCTGCCCAGCACCAGCTTTAGTTCCTCAAAGCTGGAGATGCTGTTTAAACCCCACTCAATTCATCAAGATCCATGAGATCATGTACGTTTTGTTTTTATACTATTCCCTTTCTAATTAGGTAGCTTCTGTGTGTATTCAAAATGGCATGACAATCTGAATTTTATGAGGCCATTTACACGCTTACTGAATGTGGGCACATATATGCAGAAATTACTTTACAGAATTACTCTCTATAGGGGCCAGTTCTAGAACTATGAACTTTTCTTTGTGCAATACTAGTGTAACAGTGAAAATATGTGCATATTTTAAGCAGAAGCATTTATACCCAGGTATAGTAGAAGTAGCCTATAAATTGCACTTGTGTGAGTCCTATGATGCTCTACCCAGCCTCCACTTATGGACCCGGGTTGGGTCCATGTGCTTAAGGCCCCGCCCACAGGAGGAGCCTAAGGCTCCCGGGCCTATTCTGGTTGGCCCAGGTGCCTCAGGCCTCACCTGTGTGCGAGGTTTGAGCCGCCTGGGGCCAATCCAGCCCCATTCTGGAGCCGGCTGGCCTGCCGGACAGCAGGCTTGGCATCCGTCCAGCGGCCAACGTTTTGAGGTATGGGGAAGGGGGGTGGGGGGTCGTGGGTCGGCCAGGGGGGCCAATCGGGGGTTTGGGGGGGGCGGTCACTGGGAGGGAGGTTGTGTCGAGGGCAGGAGAGCCTGGGATCCCTCCTGCCCCTATTTTAGTGGGGGTGGGAGTAGGGGGTCCGCCTGGGCAGGAGGGGTTGGGCTCCCTCCTGCCCGATCTTGTAGGGGGTTGGGGGCGAGAGACCAGGAGGGCATGGGCTCCCTCCTGGCCCGATCGTAATCAGCAGGGGGGGTAAGAGGATCGCCGGGGTAAGAGGGCTTGGGCTCCCTCTTGCCCCGACCGTAATCGGCGGGGCCAGGAGGGCTTGGGCTCTCTCCTGGCCCGATGTTGTCGGCGGGGGTCTTGAGTCTCCGGGGCAGGAGGCCTTGGGCTTTCTCCTGCCCCGATTGTTGTGTGTGTGGGGGGGTGGGGTGGAGGATTCTGTAACCGGTGTTGTGTTTGACAGACACTGGTTACAGAATCCAGCTTTTAGGCGAAGGACTGGCTCCTCCTTCGTTTAAAAGTCCTTGTTTTGGACGTTTGGGGCTTAGGTTTTTTTTAGGTTGATTATAGGGTATAAGTTTAGACGTAGTGGTGGTCTGGGCATTTAAACAGCTGAACGTAGAGGCAGGTCATTATAAAAAAAATCTCCTTTTGGACGTTTTTTTTTTAATTAAGGACATTTTCCCTGTTTCAACTTTCAATGTTTAAGGCCTTAGGCCAAAGGGGGACTTAGACTTTTTTTTATTATGCCCCTCCACGTGTGTAATTGGCACGTAATTGTTAATGCATACTTTTCTGAATTGCCCTGTTCGTGACCAGATTCAGAGACCATAATTGCAGGGTTACCAAGGGAATCCTGATTCATGACCCACAATTGCAAGACCGTCACTGCAGTGACCAGACTAACTATGTATTTATGTTTGTGGGTGTGTTTAATAAAATAGGAAAAAATCCAAAAGTGGTTGTAAATGAAGGTTTTTAGCAAACAAAACTGTTGAGTTCTTGTGCGTAGGCTTCTGAAATGCCTGGGTGCCCACATTTATCCGCATAAATGTTTAGTTAGTGGCTTAGATTGGGAGGTTGGCGCCCAGGGCGGTGGTGTCTGGTATCACCACACAATGTGCCCCCCACTCTTGCCCATCATGCTGTACCCCCCCCCAGTCCCTCGTCACTTGATCGCCTTCCCCCATTCCTTGCATGCCTCTTGAATGTTTGCCAGCATAGGCAGCATCTTCTACCTGCTGCTCGCACTGACCTTGGCACCCTTCTGACATCACGTCCTGGCCCCATGACGAGGAAGTGACATCAGAAGTGAGCCTAGGCCGGGTGGAGAGTCGAGGGAGTGAAGAAGAAAAGAGGTGCTGGTGCCTCTACCCCCGCAAAGACGGCACCCAGGGTGGTTCCCCCGCCCCTCCCCCTTACAACACCACTAATGCTAGTACTTATATAGATATGTGTGCACATGTAAGTATAAATGCTAGCAAGGCGGCTAGGGACAATTTTGCAAATACCTGCTCAGCTTACAAAGATTGTATTTTTAAGAGGGTGTACAAAAAGGTGGAGCACACCCACGGGAGGTGGTAACACAATTCAAAAATAGATAGGCTATGGACAAAGGAATCCTGTTTCGAAGGCATGGAACCAAACAAGGTTAGCGATTGATTAGATGGCTAACCAGTAATTGAGAAGCAAAGCCAGTGCTGGAAAGACTTCTACAGGCAGTTCCCTTATCATAGCTGGAAAGATTCAGCTTCAGTAGTTGGAGAACAAGGCCAGTGTCAGGCAGACTTCTACAGTTTATGCCCTGAAAATGACATACACAACACCGGTTACAGAATCCTCCACCCCACCCCCACACACACACAACGATCGTGGCAGGAGGAAGCCCAAGGCCTCCTGCCCCGGAGACCCAAGACCCCCGCCGACAACATTGGGCCAGGAGAGAGCCCAAGCCCTCCTAGCCCCGCCGATTATGGTCGGGGCAAGAGGGAGCCCAAGCCCTCTTGCCCCGGCGATCCTCTTACCCCCCCCCTGCTGATTTTATACTTTAGCATCACTTAATATACCATCAAAGTTTGTTTGGTAAAGTAAAATCCATGCAGTATGCAATGGGTCCATTTACAGGAAAGAATTGAGGAGTCTGGTTAACATGGAGACACGTCTATAAATTTAATTTCAGTTTCTGGCATGTGATTAGTGGGGAAGATAGAAGACATGAATAAAATTGAAGACAGATTGGTATCTATATAATAAGTATATTTAAGTTGGAGCGTTATGTTCAAATTAAATTGCTTTTAGGCAATAGATATTCTAGTGGAGGGGGGTCTTGGATATGTATATATATTTCAAAGATTAATTTAATATCACTGATGAAAATGTGACTTATTAAATTTGTACAGGAAGTAAACATTTGTTTAACCTGTGTAGAACACTTTGTGTAAATTGCCTTCTTAAGCACCTAGTTTCACTAGATGTCAAAATGTATCCTCCTAAAGAAAGAGCTATCCCGAGGGCATGTGCACTAATGAAGGCACATCTCTATTTGTTGCACTGTTTTTGCAATATTGAAATCAGCAGGTATTATCAAATTGAGGTCTCTTTCCTTTTGGGTTCACGTGGAGTATCTCCTCCCCTCTCACACTGCGTGTTTAGATTTCTGCACCCCTAACATATGGAGAAAGGACATTAGCTGATCAGAACTCATTTTCAGCCCTAGTTTGGCTTGCTTAATCTAAATGCTACAGTAGCAGGTCTAAATCTGGCCAGTGCTGTGCTCACCAACCCTCCCCCAAAGTCCAGATTTCCTTGATTCTATTTTAAAAAAACCTCCACCATAGCTTCTAATAGATACCCCTTCCTTTCCATCCACTTGATCTGGTAAGAAAATATTATCTCATTACATGATCTGATCCTCCCCCATTCAATTTTTTTAAATGTTAAATATATAAACAGTGCAAGGTAATCTTTCATCTTGTTGAAGGGTTGTAATAGCTTTTCCCTGCTTTTCTGTTCAGCATGCATTATGGTGTCTGCGGGAAGAAAAATGAACGATCCATAAACAGGCAGCAGTTACCAAAAATAGCGCACAGCTAAAGCTGTGATCTGTCAGGCTGTCACTTGGGCACTGGGCTGTGTGTGCTATGGCCTTCATGTGACAGATTGGTTCACAAACATACTTGTGGCAGGATGCTAAATTGTTTTTATTTTAGTGGTTCATAGACACTATCCTCTCTCTCTCTCTGTCTCTCTCCCTCTGCACGCAGCCTTAATTAATGTAAGGGTCCAGGTTGTACAGCAGCAGAAACCTACTGGGACTTTTCCAGAGGAAAGGAAAAGGAAATGAATGACTAGAATACAAAGCATGCAGATAAGTTGAATGCACCGCACTGAAATGCTTTTTGGTATACCTGGCAATTTGCAGAAAGAAAAAATCACAAATCCTACAGCCTGGAATTGTTTGGCTGTGCTCTGAGCTAAATGTTAGTGGCACAAAAATACAGTGAGGACAGTGTAGTAATTAGTCCCAAAATTGCATACATTGTTAGTGACATCATGCATGTCCATTTTCTACCAGTGGAAAGCTGCATGTGAAATTTTGAAACAAGAAGTTTCACCAATATATTTATATATATATACACACTTTGTAGAGGTATATAGTGTGGCATTTTAGAAAGGATGTACAAATGAGACTTGAGCCATACAGATCAGGACATTTCAAATTCCACTACACTTCCCCTTCCCCATTCGCGGTTTCGGCAATCACGATTTCACATATTCGTGATTTTGGGGGGAGGGGGAAAAAAGAAAAAAAAATAAATCCTTAAGTCTTCCCCCCGGCATCCCGGCCTTACCTGGTGGTCTAGCAGGCTTTCGGGGCAGGAGCGATCTTCCTACGCTCCTGCCCCATGCAGATCGCCATTAGGAAATAGCTATAGGGCGTTCCCGTTGTAGTCTTGAGAGACTACGGGAACTCACAGCAGCCATTTCCTAATTGCGATCAGCACGGGGCAGGAGCGTAGGAAGATCGCTCCTGCCCCGAAAGCCCGCTAGACTACCAGGTAAGGCCGGGAAGGCGGGGGTGGGTCAGAGCCGTATATTTGCGGTTTTTCACCATTCGCGGTCCGGCTCTGCCCCTATCCCCCGTGAATCCGGAGGGAGAAGTGTACTATCTAAGAACAGGGTCTCTGCCAATGTTCAGCCTGTTTCAAAATACATGGAGAAATGGAAGTTTATGCATTGGCTAAATGAGACAAGAACATCCGTTTTAGACAAAAGAATGTCAAATATCAACAAAGCAAAACAGGAACTTGAACGTCCCTGTGGCAGTACACGAAGGTTTAAGTTATAAAATGGCAAGATAAATGCTAATGTACTGGAGCATCAGCCATTTTAGAAACAGAAAGGTTTATTATTCCCAGTGTCATCGCAGAAAGTGGTATCCTTGGCCAGTGTTGCCTTTGGAAAAGGAGGGAGAAAATATCAATCATTACTGATTTCCTATACTCCTATTAGATCATTATGATCTTGAGAACATAACTGTCTAGTGGTCCCATCATTCCGCATCATTTGTCTTGATACCATCAAAACAAATAACCGGTCCCTCCCTCTGGAACTCTCTCCCCATCTTGCTTAGGCTAGAGCACTCGCTCCAAACTTTTAAACAGGGACTAAAGGCATTTTTATTTCAAGATGCATTTGCTACATAATCATTCATCTTGAATTATTCCCCCCTTCCCTCACTTTCCGTCTCTCCTGTGGAATAGAGGACAGCTCATTGCTGGTGTACCTCTCTTGTTACTTCTTGTCTGTTCTCTTTCCTATCCAAAATTCAGGGAGATTCCTTGCTGCGATTTAAGTGTAGCGGCTGCGTCTACTTACCATTTTGCTGACCTATATTGTAAGCGGCTCCCGCTCTACTAGGCAGATGTGTAGGGTCACCTAGGTTCGCCTAAGCCTACCGCCTAGCCTTAGGCGAGCTTAGGCGGGCTTGCGGGCCTCCCTAGGCTCACGGAGGTGCCTTCAATATAGGTGGCTTGACTGGGGAGCATTTTTTTAAAAAACGTGCCTCCCAATTTGCTGATTAGACAACTGCCTACAGTCGGGACGCACTTTGCAGAATCGGGGCCTAAGTGGCTATTGTTAGCCGACTTAAAAAAAATAACCAGATATTCAAAGCTGAAGCCTGCACAGGTCCCGCCTTTGAATATCTGGGAATAGCGCCATCAGTAGTGAGCAAAATACTCACCGATGATGACTGAATATTGACTAGAGAGCTGCACGGGAACGGGGACGACGGGAATCCCGCGGGACCCGCGGGCATCCCGCGGGTTCCCCCTTTGGGTCACGGGGATCCCGTGGGGACGCCCCTAGGGTCGCGGGGATCCCGTGGGGATGCCCCCTAGGGTCGCGGGGATCCCGTGGGGACGCCTCCGAGGGTCGCGGGGATCCTGCGGGGCTGGATGTACTCAGTCGCGCGGCTCTTCTCCCTACCTTCTCTGCTTGCAGCACAGAGCCGAACGGAAGTCTTCCCGACGTCAGCGCTGACGTCGGAGGGGAGGGAGGGCTTAAACAAAGCTGGATGTACTCAGTCGCGCGGCTCTTCTCCCTACCTTCTCTGCTTGCAGCACAGAGCCGAACGGAAGTCTTCCCGACGTCAGCGCTGACGTCGGAGGGGAGGGAGAGCTTAAACAAAGCCCTCCCTCCCTCCTACGTCAGCGCTGACGTCGGGAAGACTTCCGTTTGGCTCTGTGCTGCAGGCAGTGCAGGTAAGGAGGAAAGTAGCCTCGCGGTTCGAGTGGCTACCAAGGGAGGGGGCGGTCCGCCCCGCCACACCCCGCCCCGGTTGCAGCACAGCCGGCCAGGTCCCCTTACTTTTGTGGCACTTCCCCGACTGACCGACCGACAACAGCCCCGGTCCGACAATCCTCCCTGCCCTGTAGCCGCGAATCTAAATTATCTTCTTACAGCAGCTGTAATAAGGTAATTTAGATTCGCAGTTAAGGGCAGGGAGGTTTGTCAGACCGGGGCTGTTGTCAGTCGGTCGGGGAAGTGCCACAAAAGTAAGGGGACCTGGCCGGCTGTACTGCACCCGGGGCGGTAGAGAAGGAGTGGGGAGAAGGACGCTGAAAGGCCATGGGGAAGACGGGAGGAGGGGGGGAAGGACTCTGAAAGCACTTGAAGACAGAGGAGGGAGAAGGACGCTGAAAGCACATGGGGAATACAAAGGGGTGGAGAAGGACGCTGAAAGGCCATGGGAAGGGCGGGGGGGGGTGAAGGAATCTGAAAGCACTTGTGGAAGACAGAGGGGGGAGAAGGATGCTGAAAGCACATGGGGAAGACAAAGGGGTGGAGAAGGACGCTGAAAGGACATGGGGAAGACAAAGGGGTGGAGAAGGACGCTGAAAGGCCATGGGAAGGGTGGGGGGGGGGAAGGACTCTGAAAGCACTTGTGGAAGACAGAGGGGGGAGAAGGATGCTGAAAGCACATGGGGAAGACAAAGGGGTGGAGAAGGACGCTGAAAGGACATGGGGAAGACGGGGTGGGTGGGTGGAGAAGGACGCTGAAAGGCCATGGGGAAGACAGAGAGGGAGAAGGACGCTGAAAGGACATGGGGAAGAGAGAGTAGGGAGAAGACACTGGCAGGGAAGAAGACAGATGCCAGACTATGGGGGAGCAGAGAGAAGAAGATGGGTGCCAGACCAATTTGGAAGGGGGAAGAAAGGGAGAGGCACAGTAACAGAGCAAATGGAAGATGCAGAAGGAAGAGAGACAGTGGATGGAAGGAATTGAATGAGAACATGAGGAAAGCAGAAACCAGGCAACAAAGGTAGGAAAAGAATTATATTTCTTTTTTTTTATTTTGCTTCAGGATAAAGTAGTATATTAGTTGTGTTGATAAAAATTTATAAACATTAGAGGCTCTGGTAGAAACCCATTTGCAAAGTATGTATTCTTCCCAATTAATATTTTCAAATTAATAAAGTCTTTTTGCTTATTTGTAAATGGGTTTCTACCAGAGCCTTTAATTCAGTAGCATAATTAAATGAAATAACTATTTCTGAAGTTTATATGGACGGGCGGGGACGGAGGGGATTCCTCGCGGGGACGGGTGGGGACGGAGAGGATTCCTCGCGGGGACGGGTGGGGACGGAGGGATTCTTCACGGGGACGGGTGGGGACGGAGGGATTCCTCACGGGGACGGGTGGGGACGGGTGGGACTTTGGCGGGGACGGGTGGGGACGGGTGGGATTTCTGTCCCCGCGCAACTCTCTAATATTGACCACAGAGCTGCTTAACTGTATCAGGGTTCTTCATATCAGCTGACTCAATCAGACACATATTCCATCCTGGGGAGTCTACCTTCCAGGTTAGACATCAGAATGAGGAGTAGGAAAGTAACTGCTTGCACTAACTGAAAAGCTTTTCCAGTCTTTCAAAGACATCAAGGCTAGCGTCTGCACTGTGCGATGGCGTCACCCACTAGAGTGTTTTGATTTATCCTGCTGTCTGTAGAGAACGCCCATTACAGATAAAAATTCCTTTCTTTCCAATCAGCTAAAAACTATCTTCTTATTTTTCTGACTTTCTATATGCCCCAGCTATCTTCAGCTCCAGCTATCTTCAGCTCCCTGTGCATCTATCTGACTTTTCCTCTAGTTCATGTTCTCCCTGAAAGTATACTGAGTATTCCCCCTCACCTAAGTTTATAGGTTTCTTTGCCATGGAATATTTAAAGAATCAATTTCTCCTTCTCCTCTGCCATGGTAGCACAAAAGCTCCGAGTATTCATATGAGTAATTTAAACTTTGGACGTCATTTGTCTCTAAAGATAACTGTCAAGCACTTAGAATTCTCTCCCCTTGCTGCCCTCACATTTTCTTTCCCTTTTCTTGAAGTCACAAAAAAATGACAGCACTATCTACCTGTTACCCTGTAATTCTAAACCATTTCATCCACACCGGCTCTCCTGCTCTTTACCTGATTGAGGCTTCAGTAAGATTTACATCAGTGAAACAACAAGGCTTTCATCTTTCAGTCAGCTGCCGTTACCTGGAAATTATCCTATTCTGTAAACTGCTTTGCTGCCTATGGGAAAGAAGACATGCCAAATAAATGTATTTTAAAAATGCATCCTATTGAATAGAGGGAATTTAGATTTTCAATCAGATGTACCTGCTGTACACTGCCTTAGATGAATCTCTTCATAAAGGCGGTTAATAAATCCCCATAAATAAATTTTCTTCTTACATTCCCTAACAGGGGTGTCAATTAGTAATGGCATATATGGCCTACCTCCTAATTCTGTTTGATCATGCCACAAAATCAAAAGTCATCCTTGGAGATGAGGTGAAATATGTTCTTCACTGCAAGACCAATTCCTCATTGTCAATAGCATGCATTTATTCTGGGGTTGATGGTCAAAATGATTTAACCACCTAGAAATGGTTCCTGACCCGTTAAATCGCTTATGTGGGAGCTATCCACCGGTATTCAATATTCAATGGCACTTAACTGGTTAATGCTGCTGAATATCACTACAGACCACTAAACTCAAAGCCAATTATTTTGTGGGTGGTGCTTGGGAGGAAACAACACTTATGCAATTAAGTGCCAATATTAAACATTAAGTTTAGTGATTAAGGACTAGATTCACTAAGCAAACCAATTGTGTATCGATCAGTTTGCGAGCCCTTTGTGACCTGATTTCCCTCTGACCCGATTCACTAATCTGTGTCCCAATCATCCTCTGATCCGCTCATGCAAATGAGAGGGAACGGCATTCAAATGCAGACAGGAAACGATTCACTAAAATAAAAAAAGCAACACCAACTGGGCTGGCCAATCCAAATAAGCAACTGCTGAGGACCAGTCGCTGAGGTCCTTTCCGACTGCCCTGCCTTCTGACGCCCTGCTCTCTGCCCTGCTTCTTGCTCCGATCTGCTGCTCTGTCTCAGCCCTGATCTACTGCCTGCCCTGATCTGCTCTCTGCCCCCTCTCCTGCCCTTCCCTGCACTGCGAGCCCGTGGTTTAAAGAGGCTTAAAACCACGGGCTCGCTGGGCTAGTAAAAGTTTTTTTTTAAAAGTTGCAGCTCTTAGATGCATGCATAGATCATCTACAGATGATCTGCACATGAATCGGGATCGCACACTAGCGATCTGTGCGGTCGGAGGGGGGTGTTCCTCCGATCGCCCTCATTTGAATTTTTTTGTTTTGTGGATTGGTCGGGCTTGCACAGATCGGCCACGGATTGGGCACGTAAAGCAGGTAAGTGAATCTAGCCCTAAATCAGACCACATAAAAGTCAGTCCTAATTTTGAGCATGATTCACTAAACCTCCAAACCGTGTGCGCACGCTCTGACAGTAGTGACAGGAGAAGCAGACTCCTGTCACTGCTGTAAGGGCTCAGCCCAGATCTCTCTTGCCTGCTCTCGGACTCTCCTGCTCTCTGCCGCTGTTCCCTGCAGTGCAAGCCCTTGGTTTTAAAGCGGGCCTGCACTGCGGGGAATGGCAGCAGAAAGCAGAAGAGTCCGACAAGCTTGGAAGAGAGATCGGGCACTGGCTTGACAAACCGGCCCTGCCCGACATCCCCCCCTCCCCACAGGCCCGGGTCTCTCCTGCCTGCTCTGCCCAGATCTCTCTTGCCTGCTCCCGGACTCTCCTGCTCTCTTCCACCGTTCCCCACAGTGCAGGCCCGCTTTAAAACCATGGGCTTGCACTGCAAGGAATGGCGGCAGAGAGCAGGAGAGTCCGGGAGCAGGCAAGAGAGATCTGCCCGACATCCCCCGCCCCAGGCCCCAATCTCTCCTGCCTGCCCTGCTCAGATCTCACCCTTCCTCCCTCCCTCCCCCCGACCAGCACGGCACGGCCCTCCCTGGACGGCCCCCCTGGCACCAAAAAGTTGGAAGCAGGAGGGGTTCTCAGTCCCTCCTGCTCCTAGGCATCCCACCCTCCGGCCCACCCCTGGTCAGTCAGGCGGTCAGGCCCGGCCCACCCACCCCAGTACCTTTTAAATTGTTGGGAGCAGGAGGGCTGCCCGGATCCTCCTGCACCTTCTGACAAGGATGGCCATCTTCGGGAGCAGGAAGGGTGCCTGGTCCTTCCGTCAAGGATCGCCGACATCTTAGAGTAGGAGGGGTGCCCGGACTTACTTTATTCCTGCTCCTACTCCGATCTTCGGGAGCAGGAATAAAGTCTTCCTGCTCCTGCTCCCCTGGCCACCGCCACTCAATAGCGGCCTTAGGCCCCGCCCCGGCATATCATCTGATGCAGTGAAAGAGGCCTAAGGCCCTGATTGGCTGAGGGACCTCAGGCTCCTCCCATTGGAGGGGCCTGGGGCACCTCAGCCAATCAGGGGCTTCCTTAGAGAGGAGTCTTGTGAAGTCCCTGATTGGCCATGCCGGTCGGGAGTGGGAGGTGGCCATGCTTGGGGGGTGCTTTTTTGTGAATTGTACATTTTTTTGACAGGCCTGCCTCTCTTTTTTATACATTTTTTTATGGGGCAGATATTTTGCATGTGTAACACATGCAAAATATCTGTTTCATGGAAAAAAATGAAATAAAAAGACAAGCAGTCCTGTCAAAATACCTGCAGACCTGACGGTAACTCAGTTACAGACAGGTCTGCAGCAGTCGGGTTTGCCAGTAGTAAAACCCGACTCAAAATAGCCAAGCAATTGTTAGTGAATCAATCACTTGGCTATTTTGCATGAGGTTTTACTAATTTGCATGGGACGATCGGGATCGGATCGCTACAGGTGTTAGTGAATAGACATACTGCCTCTTTTACAAAGCCGCATGGCAACAGCCCTGAAGCCTTTTAAATCAATATGGGCTTCGGGGCCGCTAGCACGGCTTTGTAAAAGAGGCCGATAGTCTTTGCTAATCACATACAGATTTAATTTGTGATCCTAAGAGCATCCATGTCAAAAGTAATGTAAGAGATATCAGCACAGTCTCTCTGTGGCTGGAGGTGTATTATCAGCTTTCTTGGGCATATGAATTACCTTATATAACACTGTGCACACTGATGATGTCATATAAGTATCAAATCTTATTATTACAACAAGTAAGTGGCTCCATTAGGGCCTTGAGGAAAATATGTGCAATCTGGAGCTTTCTAAGAATACATTTTAAGCAGACTAATAGAGCAATTGGGAGGATGTAGGCTAGTATAAGA
Source organism: Geotrypetes seraphini (assembly GCF_902459505.1). NCBI lineage: Eukaryota > Metazoa > Chordata > Amphibia > Gymnophiona > Dermophiidae > Geotrypetes > Geotrypetes seraphini. The sequence continues at coordinate 67,825,347 of NC_047088.1, forward strand.
GTAGCAAAAGAACACTGGTTGCCATGGGCAAAGCCGCAGTTCACTTTTTACTGAAGCTTCCGGAACTTATACAGCTCAGTTACCGTAATGATCCACCACAGAACGTCACACAAAGGAGGTACAGTACAGAGGTCCTTGCAGTCTGGATCCAGCAGAACAAAAAGAGCTCACAGATCAGAGCTGGCATGATTCAGCCATCTGAAGAAAGTTTATAACCCTAAACAAAAGTTGAAATGGGCATGTATTTGATTGTTTCATGTATTATATATTTCCCTAATGTGTGGGATAAAATATTGGGCCCAGAGATTTATTGTGGGTCCTTATACATAATATTTGTGTCATACAAGACACATAGACAATTAAAAACAATGGTATAAAGTCAGCTATCCCTTCATAGCAGGAATAAAAGGACAGTTTGATAAGTAGAATAATAGCACTGTCAGTGATACTTATAGTTGAATCATCCCCTTTTCTGAAGACAGAGTAATTTACAAGCAACACATCTTCCAAATTAGTTAGTTTTCCATCAGAGGTTTAGATTTTCTGTAAGCTTTGTCCAGTAATAATATTAATAATAACAGTTTATATACTGCAGGACCGTTAAGTTCTGTGCGTTTTACAAAGATTAGAAGATGCTACAAATTGAGTAGAATTAACAAAGTTAAAAGCTAGTGATTAACAGCTCAAGAGATCAGTTATTGTGGAGTAAGATTGTCCAGGTCAGTTACCTAAATACTTCAGGAACAGATATGTCTTTAGGTGCTTCCTAAATTCCCTGTAAGTAGTAGGCATAAGCAATTGTTCCAGATCTTTACCCCTGATGTGAGAAAAGATGTTGATGATGTCTTAAATTTACATTGGAGCCTGAGAGTGATAGTATTTGCCAACAAAACTGCAGTCAGCTTTGTTAATTTGCGTTATGTTCCTTTTTTCCAAGAGTTCATTTTAAAGTGTGAGTTCACACTGAGTGAGAGCAAGCTGCTACGGACTCATCATGCACCAAGGGAAAGAATTTGGAAAGTAAATTTTCAGCAGGACAGTGCCCGTATAACTTTATGCACATAACTCTTCCATATATGTAAACCTTCCATATATGTATACCTTAGAGGAAAGGATGGACAGGGGAGATATGATTCAGACGTTCAAATACTTGAAAGGTATTGACGTAGAACAAAATCTTATCCAGAGAAAGGAAAATGGTAAAACTAGAGGATATAACTTGAGGTTGAGGGGTGGTAGATTCAAGAGCAATGTTAGGAAATTCTACTTTACGGAGAGGGTGGTGGATGCCTGGAATGCGCTCCCGTGAGAGGTGGTGGAGATGAAAACAGTGACGGAGTTCAAAAAAGTGTGGGATAAACACAGAGAGGGGCATAATAATAATAATAATAAAAAAAGTCTAAGTCCCCTTTTGGCCTAAGGTCTTAAACGTTGAAAGTAGAAGCAGGGAAAATGTCCATTATTTTAAAAAAGTCCAAAAGGGGGCTGGGTGCAAAGCCTGACAGGGGAGGGAGGGAAGGAGGCTGGCTGCAGAGCCTGGCAGGGAGGGGCTGGTTGCAGAGCCTGACAGGGAGGAAGAGAAGGGGTCTGGGGCAGCGCATGGCAGGGAGAGGGCTGGGTGCAGATCTTGACAGCTTGGCACTGGGTGCAGATCTTGGCACTTGAATATTAAGCTGCCCAACTTATATTCAAGTCAACCATTTTTCCTCCTTTTTTTGAGGGAAAATGGGGGTCTCAACTTATATTCGGATCGACTTATATATGAGTATATATGGTATATAATCTCTAACTGCCACTGACAATATAAGCACTTCTCGATACCAGGCTACTGCTCTTTAATGAAATTTGTGCAGTCAGTCACAAAACAGCTGCTGGTAATCTCTCTGATGTTTATCCCTGTCAGCTGTTGCTTTGTCTGGAATTATGTTTTATATTGAATAAATCTATTCCATTCTTTTATGTTGGGTGAGAGTCAGGAACCCTGGAGCAGACGTTCTAAGAGTTACTGCAAATGTCTTATTGCCTTTAGGCCTGCTTGCATGCTCAAAATATTGTGCTACATGGGCAGTTTTGCCCAGTCTTTGTGGGTTAAATTACAATTTACCATTAATTGCTGCTGAGGATAATAAACTGCCCTTGACACATAGGGAAGTAAGAAACACAAATGGGCGGTGACCTGGCACTGCGCTGGGGAAGGATTTTTGGGGCAGCGTAGTAAGGTCAGGGAAGCAGGTAGATAAGAAGGGATTGGGTCATAGGTAGACCTAAGCATATTAGAACAGGGATGAGAAAATGAGAGGTAACCAAGGGTATAGATGGGAGGAGTAGCTGAAATTAGAAATGAAAGGAAGTCTAAGAGGTGGTGTCAAGGGAGGAGACTATATTTCTCATGGTGAATTTCACAAACAGATAGGACCATCAGGGCATTACTGTTCAAGGAATGTAAGTTCCATATTGAACATAAGAACATAAGAACATAAGCATCGCCTCTGCCGAGTCAGACCATAGGTCCATCGTGCCCAGCAGTCCGCACCCGCGGCGGCCCCCCAGGTCCATGACCTGTAGTGTTCTTTCACTTAAGACATTTTATCCTTTATAGTACCCCTCTAGCTATACCCCTCAATCCCCTTTTCCTTTAGGAACATGTCCAACCCCTTTTTGAAACCCAAAATCGTACTCTGCTCTACCACCTCCCCCGGAAGCGCATTCCAGGTATCCACCACCCGCTGGCTGAAGAAGAACTTCCTAGCATTTGTTCTGAATCTGTCTCCCTTCAGTTTTCTTGCGTGCCCGCCAGTCTGAAGAATCTGCCCCTCTCCACAGGAAAAGGGAGTTTGCAAGTGCAAGATATCCATTTTGCCTGCATCTCTAACTGCTGTCTCCCACCCCACCTGCCCCAATTTAGGGGCAGGTGTTCAGTGTTCAGTGGGGGGTACTAGCAGTATGTTTGACCAAATCAAGCTTAACAGTGATCAAATGTGAAGTTGTTTTGTCACATGCTAGCAGTGACATGGATGATATAAAAGACCTAGGGTAGTCCCTCTCTTCTATGAAGGGGGGCCAGTGACAGATAAACAGAAAAACAATGGTGCCTACCCCAGACTTTGATGGAATGGGAAGGTGAGGGCTGAAGGCATCATGAAAAGGAATCAATGGTTAAAGAGAATATACTTTTATGGCAACACCTGATGAGAGAAATAAGAACATAAGAAGTTGCCTCCACTGGGTCAGACTAGAGGTCCATCGTGCCCAGCGGTCCGCCCCCGCGGTGGCCCATCAGGCCTATGACCTGTGAAGTGGTCCCTGACTATTCCTATAACCTACCTCTACTTCTATCTGTACCTCTCAATCCCCTTAACCTTTAGGAACCTATCTAAACCTTCCTTGAACCCCTGTAGCGTGCTCTGGCCTATAACAACCTCCGGAAGCGCGTTCCATGTGTCTACCACCCTCTGGGTAAAAAAGAACTTCCTAGCGTTTGTTCTAAACCTGTCCCCTTTCAATTTCTCCGAGTGCCCCCTTGTACTTGTGGTTCCCCACAGTCTGAAGAATCTGTCCCTGTCTACCTTCTCTATGCCCTTCAGGATTTCGAAGGTTTCTATCATGTCTCCTCTAAGTCTCCGCTTTTCCAGGGAGAATAGTGTATTGTCAGGGGATGTGCTTGTTCAGCCACCCCTGATGAGATGCTGGTAGTGCATTGGCATTTATATAGTCTGTGCACAGGCGGAGCAGAAACTGAGCTTCAACTGATAAGGTGGAAAATAATAGGAGCTGTGTGGCTCGAAAGGCTAGGCACCCTGCCCTGAAATGATCAAGATAGAATATTTGCAAGGATACATATAAATAATTTCATTATACTGTACGTTGCACTCATGTATGTAATTGCAAGATACTGTAAACACATGTAAGTAGTACAATGCTGCGGTCATAATAAATCCACTCTTCTTCTTAGATGATTTGTTGTATGTTGATATTGTGGTTTGTGGGATGAAAGCAGGGTGCCAAGGTGCTGCCTGCCCAGTTTATGAGAACTAGCTGTGAGTCAGTTCAGATTTTCTACAGATTTATAGGCCATCTCTAATCCAGGTTTAATTAAAATCCATGTAGACTATTGACTGGCTCACAGATTCTAGTTTATTCAGGGTAAGGCACATGGGTGGAGGGAGAGGGACCAGAAAGATTTGTCAGGATTTAAGTGGTGGTCTGTGATGTGGCAGCAGCTTGAGAAATGACAGTGGCATTCTGTGACTTCAGTCCAGCTTGTGACTCGCATGCAATCACTTAAGAGCCACAATTGAATTGGTCAAATCAAGTTCAGATCAGTCTTTGGTAAATCAACACAGATTTAATAGAAATTGCTTGATGGCAGAAATGATGGTGATTCAGATAATACCAACTCTAATGAATTCCCAAGGCTCATTTTATATCCAAAGAGCTTGTTCTTCCCTAAGCATTACCCAGAATACTTTGCATTCTACAACCAGCTTTGGAGATCTAGCCAAAGAAAACTGATTAATTTTATCAACCGCTAATGAGTTTGATTTGCTCTAGTAGTCAAAAATATCTTGGGATCCTACCTTCATCTCCTGCTTCCCTCTCCTTATACTCCACAACTGATCCTCACCACAATTGGCTACAATGTATCTGATTTCTAATCTACATATGTGTACTGCATGTGGATGTCTAGAAGTAGAGTCTGTTTCTGTATCTCACGAGTAGAGTGTAGGGAAGCAGGATCATGTTCATGCATACCTTGCTGTTGAGGGACAGACAATGTGTCCGAAGCAGTTGTGCAATTTGGACTACAGGACCAAAGCCAAAGAGAGAGAGCACCTCAAGAGTAGGTGAGCCATGGGGACCAGTACCAGGGAAGAAGAAACTAGGAAGATTTCCTTGGGGAGGAAGAAAGGGAAATGATAGAAAGAGTAACTAGGGAATTCTATAAACAGTGCCCTAATTGCAGCCATCTAGTGATGCCTATGTTTGGGATACATATCCAATTTATATTTTTTTAATTGGCTTAATCAGCATGGTAATTGATCATGCCAGTTTACACCCAATCAAAAAAACACATTAAAGAGTTTGAGTTTGGCGCCAAACTGTTCGGATGCCTAGCGATGCCTAAGTGGAGGTACCCTCCCACACCTAAGTTCACCTAACAACACCTATGCTTAAAAGTAGGCATGGTTATGGGGGGAGAATAGGTGTGGTTGACTTAGACATCATTAGGTGTCCAACATAGGTGCTGCCAAATTAGGCAAGTGAAAAGCTGGCCTAATGAAATGGTACCTATGTTTAGGATGCCTAGCGACACCTAAGTTCGCTTAGGTATCACTAGGCATAATTCTATATTTATTTATTTCGATTTCTATCCCGTCTTCCCAGTTGCTAATGAATGGGTTACAAGCCAACATTCACAATGGAAAACATTTTGGACAGTACAAGACTATATAACAACTTAAGTACTTAAGTGCAGAAAGGAGGGGGAATATAAATGGCACCAATTTTTTATTGAAAGCCATAGTCTACAATGTATGTTCCAACTGAAACTGGCTTGAATATTACCTTAGAGTTAGACCAATCAATGCTCAATATGTAAATAAATGGTTTCTAAGGTACTCAGTAAACATGTCACCTTAATAAATGTTTTCAATAATTTTATAGTCTGTTTAATAGACCTCAGAACCACCACTCCTCCGTCCCACCGAAGTGTAATCACGGGGAGATGCAAGTGGTGCACTCCTCACCGGTTTATTTAATTTAAATTTTATATCATTCCTCCAATTCTTATGCTTAAATTTACTTATCTTAGTAATGGCGAACTATCAGTTCTCACGGTAGACGGCGGTAAGACCCGACATGTTTCACAATTGTTTCTTCAGGGATCTGTCAAATGCCGCTGCCATCCAACTCTAATCAATCTTTGTTTGTAAACAAATCTTTGTTTGTAAACAAATATTGATTAGATGTTTACTGAGTACCTTAGAAACCATTTATTTACATATAGTCTACAATGTAGGCACTAGCCCAAAGTGCCTGGGAGCAGAAGAGGGGGCGAAGGAGAGAATTTGTTTCTGAAAGGGAAAAGGGAGAGTACAAAGGGGTAGATAGAAGAAGTGGAGAGTGTCTAGTGAATAAAGAAAGATAGGAAGGAGGGAAGTAAGAGGAAAAGTGTCTGGAGAGGGAAATAAGATAGTGACTAAAGGAAGGGTTAAGGCTAGTGCCACCACAAAATACCACTTTGGAAGAATTGCTTTGTAAAAGCAGTAAACAAATCCCAATAATTAAATAAATATTTTTTGGGTTTCTGCTAGTCAGAAGTACCTGAATACGTGTTCTGTTATTAGACACTTATTTTCACAGTCCCGAGGTATACCATTTTTAAAAAAATTATAATTCACAGATCTGGCCTATAGTGTTCCTTCTGGTTAAAATAGGCACTCTGTTTTGTGACAAAGGAGCATTACACCAGTTTTCTGTTCTGTCCTCCCACTCTCATTCATACTGTAGATATTTCATTAACTTCCTTATCCATGTTCTTTGATGTGCATTCACATCTTTCAGTTACAAAACAGAAACTCCTTTTTCAGCACCACAGAGATGGACAGCTGCAAGAATGAAGATATTTCACAGCATACCATTACCGTCTCCACCAGGGTACATAATTTGGCACTAGGAAATATCAGAAAAAAACTGAAATGATTTTCACTATTCTCTTTTTTTTTTGGGGGGGGGATGAGAAGTGAGAGGGAGGAGGTGGATTGAAAGTTAAAAGGTTAATGTAAATAAGTGAGATACCTGATTATCAAGCATATTCTGTTGTGTACAGTGCTACGTACTTCTACTATACAAAAGATTAATAAAATTCCTATGCTCTTTTTGTGAACCGGAAAACATTTTGATCATGGCCCTGTTCCTTCTCATGACCATCAGCAAACATATGAATGAGTCATTTTTACTGCAGTTTGAAAAAAGTGAGTAAAGACTGTGGAGCATAGTGATGGAAATCTTTCAAAGTTCTAACGTGCAATAACTTGTGATAATATATCAAGCCATTAGACATCACTGTCAACAGATTTTAAAGGATGGATTTTGCAGTTTTATTACAGGTTCCCCTGCCTCAAGGCAATAGGTGTTGTCAGAATTCACAGCAGAATTGATAAGAAAGACAATGAAATACAAATTCGAATTTCTAGGAGTTAGCTCAGCAAAAGATAAATAACTCTAGATATATGAGTTTTATTGAAAGCAGAAAATTTTATAAACTAATTACAGAGTATGTGAGATTAAATTATCGTATATTAACGACGACGAACGCTATCGGCAAATTCTCATATTTTCATCACAAATTACACTGCATCACTGCAATTAACCATAATGAACTTCCAGATTCAATTTAAAGATTAGTCACTGCGCCAGAGCTACTTACAATGTCATGAATTGATACTTTCGATCGAGGCCGATCAAGTACAAAGAAATACCGCAAAGTTTACAATTATGATTCACTATTAAATAAGTTGTGAATAATATTAATATTAAACATAATATGGAATATCAATATATATTTTTTTTTTGTCAAGGTTTGTTTATTGAAATTTTTTCAAGATACAAAATATGGATGTATATAACAAAACATAGTGAATGAGAGGTACAGTCAAACAGTAAAGTGAGCAGATGCATATTTAGATGGCTATAAGACATACCATCAGTAATCATCATATAAACAAAGTAGTAGTGCACCTTATATCTAATATTAACATCCAGAAGAATTGGTGGCAAGCATGAATCAAAGTAAAATAATAAAAATGTCTTACATCAATGTAATCTGAATAAATAAATCATCTTCTTTAAAACAATATATATAAATATAACACAAATAGTTGCGATAGAAATGAGAAAAATTAAATAAAAAGCATTACTATATGGAAGCAAGGATATCAAGATTGATTGGGGCGCAAATATAGCTTTAATGAGTTCCATTTGGATTGGGAATGGAGAAACTTGTTAGAGGCCTTAGCTAAGTATGTTTCAGACCGGTAAGTAAGGCAAACCAAGTTCCACCATTGAGAATATGAGGCTTTAGATAAGTCTTTCCAAGAAGACAAGAGAACCTTAAGGGCTAGGGAGAGTAAGAGGTCCAACAGGAAATAATCTGATTCAGGTATTATGTCGTTTAATGAGAAAGACTTCAGTAGAAGCATTTGATATGTCAAGGGAATGTCTATATGAAATATAGAACGTACCGTACCCCATACGGAGGACCAGAAAGAGTTGATGGAGGAGCAGGAGAAGAGAAGATGCTTCAGAGTGCCATCAGATAAATTGCATGTCCAACAATTCTTGGAGAAGGAGGGATTAATACGGTGAGATCTTATGGGGGTCCAAGTGGCTCTATGAAGTAAGAAGAATGATTGTTGAAGAATGGAGGCGGAGCGAGACGTGTGAAAGGTAGATTTAAATATGTATGCCCATGCCTCGTCAGAAATTGAAATATCTAGGTCAGATTCCCAAGCAGATTGTAGGGAGGACAATGGGAATGGCGTGAGAGATTTTAGATGTTTATAGAAATGAGAGGCTGTATGGCCCAGCGCTAAAAATTGTTTGGAATATCAATATATTTTGAACACAATTTTAATTAATGCATTTGAAATCTATCAACACCCTGTGGGGTTTTTTTCAGAATCTTATTGGAAAATTAGTCCAATTGGTGCATTTCCGCACAATTCTTCCGCAGGCTGGATAAAATCATATCGCGGGCTGGATATAGCCCATGGGCTGTACTTTGGAGACCCCTGAACTAGGGAAAAGTAAATAACTGTTAACTTTAAAACTATAGGCTCCAATCTGTGGAGTAGGGCTTCTAGGATGAATGGAATTTAAATTATGTTCCTGTTATCTTTTCTCACCCCTAGAATTTTGGCACTGTAGTTCACTAGCTTCTACCTACCTGCTACCTCACTTCACTCTATACAGCCCTACAAGACAAACCAGAAACAGCAACCTATTCGCATACCCAAGCATTACCGGCTGCAGATACAAAACCTTCCTGGATAGAACTTTCATGTACCAAGCTAACAAACAACAACACTGGTTGGACAGCTACATAAATGGAGCAAGACTGACATATAATGCCTTTAGAAAAGCCATAAAAACTGCCTTATTCGACAAAATCTCCACCTAATAAAGTAGCTACACCTAACACTACATATAACCTCTCCAGTTTTTAAGTCTGAAATGCCCAACATTAATTTTGCTGCCTTTTTAAGATTCTGTTTAAGATTCTGCTTGCTATATTTCACTGCATTTTGTAAGATTCTATATGCTGTATCTCTCTACCTTTCTGTAAGACTCTATATGCTCTTTGTAAGATTCTATATACTGTATCTCGGACCTTTTGTAAAATTCTATGTGCTTTTTTGTAAGTTTTCTAAATACTGTGTCCCGGATTTCTACATATTGTAACTCGCTGACTGTCCAGCTCTCTTCGGTGTGAACCGCCTAGAAGTCTCATGACTATGGCAGTATAGAAGAATAAAGTTATTATTATTATTATTAATAATAGAAACACCAGCCCTGCTTCTATCTCCCAAATATTCCATAACGTATTGAGTTTTTTAAAAACATATTAGGATTGCCAATTGGTGTCTTATTGTGCAAACATCTGGTTTTACCACTCATCCTGCATGAACTTGTAGTCTTGCTTCTCAGAAAAATCAATAGGTACACCAGATCTCATGTAAGCTTATATAAGCAGTGAGATAAAACCAGGACTGAAAATCAAGATCATTTAGCTACACTAAAGCAGATGCCCACAGATACATTTTCCTACAGACACTGAGGAGAAAATGTTTTAATACATCTGCAGTGGCGTACCAAGGGGGGGGGGGGGCGGGGGGGGCGGTCCGCCCCGGGTACCAAGCCCTGAGGGGGTGCTCCCGGTCCGGTCCAGTTCCCCCCCCCTGCGCCGGGTGTCGCGTCTCGAAACAGCCTGCAGCAAGATCGCGATGCCAGAGATCTTTGCCTGCTTCAACTGTTTCCTCCGCCACGGTCCTGCCCCTCCTCTGATGTCAGAGGAGGGGCGGGACCGCGGCGGAGGAAACAGCCGAAGCAGGCAAAGATCTCTGGCATCGCGCGATCTTGTTGCAGGCTGTTTCCCCAGGGCAGTAGCGTACCAAGGGGGGCGAGGGGGAGGTCCATCCCGGGTGCCGCCTTAGGGGGGGGTGCACAGCTGGCCCGGTCCCTATCGCGCTCCTACCCTCCCAGCGAAAGCAGCATCGGCGCCATTATCGAAAAAGGTAATGGCGCCAGGCCTTGGAGCACCAAGGCAGACCGCTTCTCCCCCCTCCCAGCCGAAACCCCGCTGACCATCCTATCTCTCCCCCCCCCCCCAAGTGAACCTTTCCGACCCTCCCAGCGAAAGCAGCAAACCTCCCTTCAATAGCGTCGGCTTTATCCTCCCTCTGCCGCATCACTGATGACGTCATCAGTAACGCGGCAGAGGGAGGAGAAAGCCGCGAAGGAGGTTTGCTGCTCTCGCTGGGAAGGTCGGAAAGGTTCACGGGGGGGAGAGATAGGAGGGTCAGCGGGGGTTCGGCTGGGAGGGGGGAGAAGCGGACTGCCTCGGTGCTCCATTACCTTCTTCGGGCAGCAGCAGCGTTTACAATTCGCTGCTGTTGCCGGCTTCAGGCCTTGTTCTCTGCCGGGTCCTGCCTACTTCCAGTTTTCATGAAGACAGGACCCGACAGAGAGGAAGGCCTGAAGCGGGCAACAGCAGTGAATTGTGAATGCTGCTGCTGCCCGATGAAGTTCAGGACATCAGGACATCGGGGAAGGAGCAGAGAGAAATCGGCTGCTGGCTTGGGGGTGAGGATAGGGAAAGAATCGTGGAAGTGGAGAAATCGGCACGATGGCTTTGTGCGGGCTAGGGGGAGAGAGAAAGAAAGGGAAAAATAAAGAGGGGGCCAGGGGGAGAGAGAAAGAAAGGCAGAAAGAAAGGGGTCAGGGGGAGAGAGAAAGAAAGGCAGAAAGAAAGAGGGGGACCAAGGGGAGAGAAAGAAAGGCAGAAATAAAGAGGGGGTCAAGGGGGAGAGAAAGAAAGGCAGAAAGAAAGAGGAGGGCCAGGGGGAGAGAGAAAGAAAGGCAGAAAGAAAGAAAGAGGGGGACTAAGGGGAGAGAAAGAAAGGCAGAAATAAAGAGGGGGGTCAAGGGGGAGAGAAAGAAAGGCAGAAAGAAAGAGGGGGGCCAGGAAGAGAGAGAAAGAAAGGCAGAAATAAAGAGGGGAGCCAGGGAGAGAGAGAAAGAAGAAGGACCAGAGACTCATGAAATCACCAGACAAAAAAGTAGGAAAAATGATTTTATTTTCAACTTAGTGATCAAAATGTGTCCGTTTTGAAAATTTATATCTGCTGTCTATATTTTGCACTATGGCCCCCTTTTACTAAACCGCAATAGAGTTTTTTAGCGCAGGGAGCCTATGAGCGTCGAGAGCAGCGTGGGGCATTCAGCGCAGCTCCCTACGCTAAAAACCGCAATCGCAGTTTAGTAAAAAGGGAGGGGGAATATTTGTCTATTTTTGTATAGTTGTTACTGAGGTGACATTGCATAAAGTCATCTGCCTTGACCTGTTTGAAAACCCGCGGAATATAAATGATAATTAACATTTTCTCTGCGTACAGCGTGCTTTGTGTTTTTAAAATTTTATTGTTGGTAGATCATTTTGACTTGGCCACAAAGGTAAGGGGGAGGGAGGGGAACTGCTGAAAGACATCTAGTAATCCTTGCAGGCTTGACTGCAGGGAATTATTTTTGTAAAATCATGTTTTGTTATGTGACTGGCATTATCTAGACTTTAATTTCTATGAATGAATAGAATGAAAATGATATAAAATTACTTGCTTGTTTTTATGTGCGTGCGCTGAAGGAAAGTGGAGAGACAGTGGGCTGAGGATGCTGAAGGGAAATGGGGAAGAAAGTGGGGAGAAGACGCTGATTTATAAATTGACAATTGTACAGAATATTGTTTCTTTTTATACTTTAATATAAACAATTCAAGGCTTGTGTGGATGGAATCAGGTGGTTTGCGGGGATGGGGACCGAGCTTACGGGGATTAGTCCAATAAAATGGTATTTTTTTATTTCTCATTATTTGTTTTATTTTTATTTGTTAATTTATAAAGTGGTGATTGTTATGTATCAGTTTTTTCAAATTTACATCTACTGTCTTTATATTTTGCACTGTATTAGAGGACATGTGGTGTTGCATTGTATCCAGGGTCTGGTTTCTTGGCGGATCAGTTTAACTTTTGTCTACATATTTCTATTTTTAGTTTGTGATTATTCCATTTTGGGCGAGGGTGTATCTCTGTTCTGTGTGTATGAAAAAGACATAGTTTTCAGTTGACATTGACTACAGGACCAATTGACTGTGCGGGATCTGGCTTGTTTAGTTTTACAATGTATGTGTTGGTGTTCTAGTGCTCACTGCAGTGTTTAAGATGCAGCCTTTTCCTAGGTACACTCTTGTGGTGCGATATGTAGATTGGTACTAAAAATCATATTTTTCATATAGATGGGGGGGGGGGTGTCAAAAAATGATGGGCCCCGGGTGCCACATACCCTAGGTACGCCACTGTACATCTGGCCCTTTGTTGTTTGGGGATAAAACATTCTCATGAGCAGCAAGGGTTGCATGGCATTTCAACTGTCCACCACTAGAGAGCGGTTCACCAGAGAAATACAAATAAACACAGTATCCACAATGGAAAACAAATGCAAGGCTTTACTGATTAAGAGTGGGCAAGTGGGATTGAATACTGAAATAAAAATGATCGTTTTAAGTATGAGACATACTTTTACGAAGGTGCGCTAGCGTTTTTAGCGCACACGCCAGATTAGCCCGTGCTATAGCACACACTAGCCGTAAAACTAGCGCCTGCTCAAGAGGAGGCAGTAGCGGCTAGCGCGCGTGGCATTTTAGCGCATGCTATTCTGCGCATTAAGGCCCTAACGCGCCTTCGTAAAAGGAGCCCTAAGTGATAAATTTAAAACAATTGGAGAAAATATCTGTTCACTCAACATGTAATTAAATTGGGAATTTGTTGCCAGAGAATGCGACAAAAGCAGTTAGTTTTAGTTGGGTTAAAAAAAAAAAAAAAGTTTGCAAAAGTTCTTAAAAGTCCTTAAACCATTATTAAGATGAACTTGGGAAACTCTGCTGCATATCCCAGGGATAAGCAGCATAAAATCTGTTTTACTTTTTGGGGATCTTGCTAGGTATTTTTGACCTGGATTGGCCACTGTTGGAAAGAGGATACTGGACTTGATGGACCTTTATAGTATGTACCAGTACAGTGATGCTTATGTATTTATGCCATATTAGGTCAAATCACAGATCCATCAAGCCCAGAATCCTGTTTCCAACAGTGGCAATGCAGGTCACAAGTACTTGGTAGGATCCCAAAATGTACCAAGAACCCATGTTTACCCCCAGGGATAAGCAGTGGGCTTCACTAATAAATGATTTATAATCTTTTCCTCCAGGAACTTGTACAAAACATTTTTTTAAACCCAGCTACACTAACTGCTTTTTACCACACTTCTTCTAATAACTTTTAGTGCTTTATGGAATGAGTGAAAAAAAATGTTCTCTCTGATTTGTTTTAAATGTACTGTTTAGTAACTCCTTTCGGTGTCCCCTCATCTGCTCTTTCTAAAAAAATTGATTTTGAATTTACACATTCCTCTCCATTGAGAATTCTATAGCCTACTGTTATATGTTTCTTCAGTTGTCTATTCTCCAAGCTGAAGAACCCTAACTTCTTTAATCTTTCCTTAAAGGGGAATTATTCCATCTCCTTTATTATGTTGGTTACCTTTTTCTGTATCTTTACTCATTCTGCTATATATTTTGTGAGATATGGTATTTAGAACTGAACACATTGCTCTAGGTGTGGTCGCGCCCATAAAAGCCAGCTCTTGGGTGCTTGAGCTTCTCCAACACTGAACAAATTCATTGGTTGTGTCCAAAGAGAGGTAATTTCCATTGGATTTAGCATCCCTAATAATTTTCTTTTATATATATATATATATATATCTTTATTCATTTTCATTCTAAAAACAGTGCATACAAAAATTGCAAGTTACCTGAAAAAGTAACAAGTTACCTGAAAAAACAGCACTTATTTCCATCAGTGAAATACATAAGAATAATTTTCACCCCCCTCCTCCCCTGATTTCAATATATTCAAGATACCCATACAATAGTACTAACAACTCATAAATAAACCAGTCCCTATACATTAGCGTTCTCCCTCTTACCCACCCCCTCTTCCCTGGATGTAAAAAGTATAACCAAAAGTAAAGAGAAAATCCATTCCATTAGAATCAATAAAATTGGTCAATGGACCCCAAGTCAGATTAAACCACTTAATATTACCTCTTTGTTCAGACATCATTTTCTCGTAACGATAACACAAGCATATCGAATCCCACCAAAAAGTGAAATTTAAGCGGTCACAATTCTTCCAGTTTTTCATAATCATTTGGATGGCTACCCTAGTCATTAAACCCAATAACCTGTTTTTATGCCTGTCTACTGGAGATTTAGGAGATAACAGTATCCCATATAATGCCGCTTCATATGACAGCAGAACCACAGTCCAGAATCAGAGTAATATGTCCCCATATAGATCTCCAAAAACTAAGTATCAAAGGACAATAGAAAAATAGCTGATCCAGTGTCCCTATATCGAGATGACAGTGCCAGCATCTATTTGAATTAGAACTATCTAATTTCTGCAAATGAACAGGGGGCCAAAAACTTTTGTACAACAACAAAAAAAACAGGTTTGTCTCTTAGATGCTGACGCTGTACACCTCATCCTCCAAGACCAAATCCGTGACAACTGAGTAGCAAAAATCTGCTGCTTAATCTCAATGCTCCAAATATCTCTCAAACTTTTTTGGGGGTTTCTTATTCATATACATAAAATATAAGGGACCTCGCTAGAGTTGCCTGTCAGCCAAGTGAAGGAGTGTCCGGTCCCTGTACCCCTCCTGATGAAGCCAATCGTGAAACCCGGGTTGGGGGGGGTTAACAGCTTATGGCAGTTGCAATGTGTTAGTACTTTAAATATGTACCCAGAGCATTGAAAGAGCAACAGCAGTGCCATCCTGCATTCAGATAAGTTACCTATCTTTTTCTTGTATGTTATTAGCAGGTGGCAGAGACAGTGAACTTGCTGTGATGGTCTCTATTATAACTGACTCCATGACTTTTCACTAGAGTTTGTTTATGGGTCTCAGCCTTCACTTAGAAATTTAGAGTCACTGTGTGACCATAAAAGTATTTGGTTGTTTATTTATGTGGAAATAAGGTGATTATTTTTTGAATTCTTATTCATATAGCCAGATATTAATTAATACCACTTGGCTGCCTGATGCCCCAGCAAATCTATCTGGAAGCATAGGCCCGGCAAGCTATACTGATTTTTTAGATTTCGCCAATCAGGGAACCTCTTCTGAATGGCTTGCTTCAACTGCAACCACTTATATATTTGAAATTTTGAAATACCGAATGATTGTTGCACTCGTGAAAAATCAAGCATTGCATCATCTAGTGTGCGTATACCTGCCTGCAACCAATGCTTCCAGGGGATCTTAGGCTCGCAAATTTGAATCTTAGAATTCAACCATAAGGACTGACATGTGGATTTTTCTACTGGAATCTCTGTTAAGTTGTTAATAAATTTTAAGGTGCTCCATGTGGCAAATAAAATACTATTGTCCTTATAAATTCTGGGCAATTTGATACTCACTGTATGACATAATCTTAATGGGGACATAAGCATCCCTAATAATTTTCAAAAGTTGTCTCCTATGGTCACACCAAGGAACAGTACAGATATGAGCAGGGGAATTCTATAAATGGTGCTTAATACCTCATGTACAAATTTGGGTGTGCATCCAATTTGTGCATGCAATTTAATTGAGTAGTGAGCTAATTAGCAACAGTAATTACATGCTAACAATTAGTGGTGTTAATTAGCAACTATTTGGATTTATGTATGCATCTTGCTATTCTATAAAGATGTGCATGCAAATCTTTTAGTGTGCAACTGAAAGGGGGGCATGGCTGGGTCAGGGGCATTCACTAAAGATGTGTACACTGTTATAGAATTCAGGGGATCTAATTTATGCGTAGGGATTTACACAAGGGCTCAGTTGGTATAAATCCTCATGCTTTAAAGTTGGGTTTGGATCATGGCGCTACATGCTGTGTCCATGAATAGCGCTCACTGTGCATCTTTCTTTTTTTTTCTCTTTTTTGTGGTGCCTAAATCAGGGTACCATTTATTGAATTTAGTTCATTATGACCTTCTCTATGTTATTCTCCATTCCTTTCCTAATAATTCTCAATATTTCATTTGCTTTTAAGAGCATAAGAATTGCCATACTGGGACAGACCGAAGGTCCATCAAGCCCAGTATCCTGTTTCCAAAAGTGGCCAACCCAGATCCCAAGTACCTAGCTAGATCCCAAGTAATAAAACAGATTTTGTGCTGCTTATCCTAGGAATAAGCTGTGGATTTCTCCAAGCCATCTCAATAATAGCCTATGGACTTCTCTTTTAGGAAACTATCCAAGCCTTTTTTAAACCCCACTGATTTCACCACAATGAATGCCAGAGCTTAATTATACGTTGTGTGAAGAAACATTTTCTCCGGTTTGTTTTAAATCTACAACTTAGTAGTTTCATCGTATGTCCCCTAGTCCTAGTATTTTTGGAAAGAGTGAACAAGCGATTCACACTGCCACCACTATACATTAAACAGAAGTTTTCAGCACATTGTCCATTATTTATTAATTTATTCCATTTTCTAAACCATTCTCCTAGAGGAGCTCAGAACGGTTTACATGAATTTGTTCAGGTGCACAGGCATTTCTCCCTGTTCTGGTGGGCTCACAATCTATCTAATGTACCTGGGGCAATGGGGGGGATTAAGTGACTTTCCCAGGGTCACAAGGAGCAGTGAGGGATTTGAACCCACAACCTCAGGATGCCGAGGCTGTAGCTTTGACCACTGCACCACACTCACTTAATGATGTTCCTTAGACCCCCCCCCCCTTTCCTAGGTGGTGATTCCCAATGGTTATTAGGCTCTACTCACATTGGCAGTTTCTGTTGTGTGTCTCTCTCTCCACAAAACAACTTTATACATATTTTGTAATTTAAAGGATGGTAGAAGATACCAATAAGCTTGGAATAATTAATATAGGCAGTGCACAGCTGAACTGCAAAGCATGGAATTATCTCATGAAATTTCAAATGTCTTGTAAAGTCAATTGGAGGACTGCATTTCATCCTCATTATCGCTTCCTCGGGAACTCTTTGCTTCTGCCCACTGACAGTGTACAAAGACCCTCTTCTTTTAAAATTATTCTGAAAGCTGATTTGTTTCTCCTGGTTGCTCTGATGGTTCTGCCAGCACAGCATCTCCCCTTAATGTGATTACATAGTACTCTGCAATGCCTCTGTGGGAAGTGTGCCTGGATCAGCCCAAAGTTGTTGAGATTTTTGTTTGATTGGGGTTGGTTGGTTTTTTGTTGGGTTTTTTTTTTTTTACAGCATGCAGTCAATTCAGATTTCTTTTATTCTTATTTTCTTTCCTTTTTTATGTTTATACAATGCCTCGGCAGGTTTGCTTTGTCTGCTTACAAATACGCCAGTTACATTGGAAATTACTCTCTCCTATACTGAATAGATGAGGAGGGAAAGGGAGTTTGAATTTAGCTCATGCATTTTTTTAGTTGTAGCTCATGTTGAGTTGCATTCACATACTGTAAATATTTCCTTGTTCCTGGAGGGTTTGCAATCTAAGTGGGGAATTCTACAAATGGCACTCAAAAATGGGCATCAATATGTTACCGATCCGCCTCTCTAATATTTATATCAATATTTTAGCTTTAAACTGCCTTGGAAGTGCTCAGAACCCTTAGGTCAGGGGTGTCAAA
Source organism: Geotrypetes seraphini (assembly GCF_902459505.1). Lineage (NCBI taxonomy): Eukaryota > Metazoa > Chordata > Amphibia > Gymnophiona > Dermophiidae > Geotrypetes > Geotrypetes seraphini. The sequence goes on from NC_047088.1 coordinate 67,843,359, forward strand.
GTCCCTCCTCGAGGACTGCAATCCAGTCGGGTTTTCAGGATTTCCCCAGTGAATATGCATGAGATCTATATGCATGCACTGCTTTCATTGTATGCTAATAGATCTCATGCATATTCATTGGGGAAATCCTGAAAACCCAACTGGATTGCGGCCCTCGAGGAGGGACTTTGACACCCCTGCCTTAGGTGGAGGGTAGAGGACCCACAAACGGGGACACGCCCCAAAATGTGGACCCCCTTGGTTTATCACAGCATTTCAGGGAATCTTATTAAGTTGTGATTTTTCTCTAGTCATTTTTTAAACTGCTAAGTGCTCCTACGTGCATATTGCAAAAACTTTAAAACACTGTCCCAATCTTGGTGAAACAAAAAAGGTTTTCTATGATGGTAATGTTGGATTCTGACGCGTTTCGCCCTCGTGGGCTGCTTCAGAGAACCCATCACTTCTTGCTGTGACCAAGAAGATTCCTCTTTACCTATAATAAATATATAAAAAGCTTTTAGTAACTAAAGTGAACACTTGCTGTTAGTTGTTAAATCAGCTTCCATGACGCTGCTGGAGGGTACCTTCCGTTCTTCAAAACTGTGTTTCCTGTTTGTGACATCACTCCCACTCTAGCCTGTTAAATCATGAAACTAATGAAGAAACGCCCACCACTCGACTTCACGATTGAGGGTGAGGGGGGGTTACTGTCTGCCAATAGAAGATCCATGCCTGTTCTCTCTTCCAAAGACATGCTTTTATGTTGCCACCTCGCTGAAGCTTTTGACATTCCAACACGACAAATCTCAATTCCTCCATTGTATGTTGTTTTTCCTGTCAGTGAGCTGTTAATGGTGCAACTGGATCCCGCCCCCCCCCCCCCCGCAATTCCACAATTCTGAATGCCTGTGCCACAATTCCACAATTCTGAATGCCTGTGCCAACTTTTTTACATAGGGCATAGGGCATACAGAGGAACTACTATTGCAAAACAGGGCTGCTGTCGGGCTAAATGGAAAATTGAGGTTTTACAAATGTATCGGCTGAATCTCGGGTGTTAAGCTAAGTCCTATGACTTCTGTATTCGTCCCTTGATTTCTGGAACTGATGATCTTCAGAATCTTGCTAGTGATTTCTATTTTGCAACTTCATGTAGAACTTTATGTGGACTCTCAAAATAAAGTGGAGTTTTTTGACCTGTGATTGCAGTAGCTCCTGAACTTAAATTCATTAAGTTAATTCTTATAGATAATGAGGAATGTAGTCTCTGAGGTCTTTTCTCCACTATTGAGTCTATATTGTATTTATTATTCATTTTAAAAACTCATATCCCCTTATACCTAAGTGAGTCATAGACTACATACAAAAGCAAAACATAAAAACAAACCATTATACAAAAATTTTAAAACAACATTTATCTATCATGCACTTCATTTTTTTAAACACTGTTTCTGATTTACTCATAAAAAGCTTCAACAAATAACGCTTTTGTTATTTAAAGCTGCTGATAGTTCCAGACAAGATACTCACTATATATTTCCTTGATATGAGTTGTTGTATTATATTTATTTAATTAATTTAATTATTTATTTTAGGTATTTATATACCGCCTATCAAGGTTATCTAAGCAGTTTACAGTGAGGTACTCAAGCATTTTCCCTATCTGTCCTGGTGGGCTTACAATGGGCTAGATTCACTATGCAAACCGATCGTGTACTGATCGGTTTGTGACCCCTTTGCGACCCCGACCCGATTCACTAACCTCGTGGCCGATCCGATTTGCGAATGCAAATGATGGTAAACGGCATGCAAAGTAGAAAGGGACGCGATTCTCTAAACTTTTCCAGGAACATGGACTGGGCTGGCCGATCCAAAAAGAAGCAACTGGTGGGGACCAGTCACTCACGACCTTTCCTGCTCTCTGCCAACTTCTCCTGCCTTTTTCAGCTCAGACTCTCCTCTTGCTGCCCTGCTCTCTGCCCTGACTCACTGCCCTGTGCCCCGAATCTTATCTTACCACCTCGACTCACTGCCCCAACTTTCCTGCCCTTCCCCCGCAGTGCGAGCTCATGGTTTTAACCCAAGAGTTACGGATAAAAACCACAAGCTCGCGAAGTAGTGAAAAAAATAGAAAAAAAGCAACTCGTAGCTCCGTAAGCATGGGCAGACGATCTATAGATGGTCTGCGCATGCTTCAGGATTGCTCACTAGCGATCTGTGTGGTCGGTGGGAAGCGTTCTTCCGATCGCCCCCATTTGCATAATGACCTTTAGTGAATTTGTCGGCCTGCCCACGGATCAGACACGTAAAGAAATGTTAGTGAATCTAGGCCAATCTATCTAATGTACCTGGGGCAGCGGAGGATTAAGTGACTTGCCCAGTGTGTGTTCATTTGTTATAATACCCCCTCCCTCCCTTTTTACAAAACCATAGCATGGTTTTTAGCACTAGCCATGGTGGTAACAGCTCCGACACTCATCGAAATCTTATGAATGTCAGAGCTGTTTCTGCTGTGGTTGGCGCTAAAAACCACACTACGGTTTTGTAAAAGGGGGAAGGGGGGTTAGCTTGTCTGACACAGAGTGACATTTATAGAATAGTGCTCTGTGCAGATTGTTTTTTCCATGTTTTGAGTGCCATTTACTGAATCTAGTCCTAAATGGGTAAGAGAGAGCTCTGCCAATGTCCTGCCCGTGCTTCACCGTGTACAAGCCCTCCGTGCAAATATGCACTATGCAAGATAGCTCCATATTAACAGAACAGCACTTAGGTAACATACTGGCAGATAAAAATGTAGGTTTGCACTTACACACGTACTGTATATGCTAGTGTTCTAAACCTTTATTTGCACACTGGGCTTGTAAAAGGCTGGTGCGGTTTATAAATTGCATTTTCAGAGTTCAATATATGTTGTGGTTTTTCATGCAAATTTGATAACGTGAGAGACAATTTTAACTGTTACATTTTTAAACGTCATGTTTGCTTTAAATGAAATATGATTTTTGTGACATAAAAATTCATTTTGCAAAATTAGATATGCATCTCTAAAAATATGCCATATTTTATAGATTTTGTGACATGGCAATGTCTTCCCAGGCGCAGCTGAGAAAATTACAGATAAAATTGGAGATATTTTCTCTGCAGAAATCACTGCATGCAACCTTACAGACATTAATCTGTATGTCAGGTGTTTTGCTATTAAATATGATACTGCTGGCATGGCTTCAAGTCGTACTGAAATATTGTCATATACAGGATATTTGGCAGTTAGTACCCTATAACCACTGGATCTATGTGAAAGTATTAGGGGTAGTATACATGGCTTGAGCATTATAACCCTAAAAAGCAATGGTACTTTGGGAATTACTGCTTCTCAACTGCAAAAATTACAATTGATTTGGAATACTTCCATTAAATTGCTCTTTAATAAAAGTAAGTATAAGAACATAAGCATTGCCATTCTGGGACAGACCGAAAGTCTTTCAAGCTTAGTATCCTATTTCTAACAGTGGTCAATCCAGGCCACAAGTACCTGGCAAGTTCCCATTAGAATAAAACAGATTTTTTTTGCTGCTCATCTTAGAAATAAGCTGTGGATTTTCCCAAGTCCATCTTAATAACGGCTTAAGGACTTTTAGGAAATTATCCAAACCTTTTTAAACCCTGCTAAGCTAACTGCTTTTACCACATTTTCTGGCAACAAATTCCAGAGTTTAATTACACAATTGGGGAAGAAATATGTTCTTTGATTTGTTTTAAATGCACTACTTATTAGCTTCATTGCATGCCCACTATTCTTGTATTTTTGGAAATAGTAAAGAAGGGATTCATGTTTTTCTGTTCCACTCCACTCAATATTTTATAGATCTCTTTAATATCTCCCCTAAGCTATCTCTTCTTGTTTAAATATCTTTATTCATTTTAAAGCTAAAAATTAAGTGCAACATAATATACAGACAGTTTACACTTTAACAGGACTTAAATTATATCAAATTATATTTCATAACAAATACATGTATCATCCCCCCTTCTATATATCCAACAATTGCATTTAACCATAATTAAATTAAAAGTATTTCCCCACTTTGGACGTGTATGTTCAAAGGGCAAAATCAATAATCACTCCTTACAGAATTTTGTCAAAGGCTCCCAAACATCTGTAAATTTCCTATAATGACCCTGCTGTATAACAATTATACATTCCATTTTAAAAATGTGGCTTAAAGATTCCCACCAGAAATTATAATTTAACTTGTCCCAGTTTTTCCAGTTCTTCAAAATAAGTTGTATGGCAACTCCCGTCATAATAAAGAGAAGTTTATTATTATGGGAAGTTCTTGGGCTTTTAGCCCTCATTAATGTGCAAATAGCACAGTATCGTACGTCAATGCCACTGGATTTTCCAATATTTTATTCACTTGACCCCAAATGGATCTCCAAAACTTAAGTATCAAGGGACAATAGTACAGTAGATGATTCAATGTCCCTACATCAAGATGACAGTGCCAGCATCTATTAGACTTAGAACTATCCAATTTCTGTAAACGAACAGGGATCCAAAAAGATCTATGTAACAAGAAAAACCATGTTTGTCTCATAGATGCAGACGCCGTACACCTCATCCTTCAAGTCCAAATTTGTGGCCATTGAGATGCAGAAATCTGCTGCTTTATCTCAATGCTCCAAATGTCACAAAGACCAGTCTTTGTTTCTTATTCAAAAATTCAGATATTGATTTGTACCACTGGGCGGCCTGATGCCCTAGAAAATCTGTCTGGAAGCATAGAACCGGCAAACTATACTGATTTTTAAGATTTTGCCAATCAGGGAACCCCTTCTGAATGGCTTGCTTCAACTGCAACCACTTATAATTTTGAGACTTAGCAATACCAAATGTTTGTTGCAATCGTGAAAAGTCAAGCAACTTTCCCTCTGATACTACATCATCCAGAGTACGTATGCCCGCCTGCATCCAATGCTTCCAGAGGATCTTAAACCCGCCAATTTGAATCTTGGAGTTCAGCCAAAGGTGGATTTATGAATCGGAATAGGTGTTAAATTATTAATAAATTTTAATGTCTGCCAAGTATCTAATAAAATTCTATTGTCCTTATACATCCTAGGTAACTTGATACTTAAAATGTGACACAATCTCAATGGAGACAGGAGTTGCCATTCCAACCATAACCAGTTTGGAAAATTTTCCATGAGCTCAGGGAGGATCCAATACTAAACTAAAACTAAACTAAACCTTAGGCTTGTATACCGCGCCATCTCCACAAGCATAGAGCTCGGCATGGTTTACAGGGTTAGGTTGAAAAGGAGCTACAATGAAGGGTTATAGGAAAGGAGCTAGGAAGATAAAGAGGGACAGGGAACCAAGAAGCATACCCTGACACATTATATAGGCTTGATGGTACCTATAAAAATTGGGAAAATTTAATCCCTTCTCCCCCACCCCCCGCCACCACAATTAGTTTTTGTAAAGATATTAAAGCAATTCTCGCAGCTTCACCCAGTTAAATAAATTTAGTAATAATACTATTCAATTTCTTGTTAAAGGACCCCTGAAAAAAACACTGGCACCAAGACAGATGTAAAGGGTTCCATTGCTCACACATTTCTGTAACCTTCAGCAATAAAGATTTTTCATTTACTTTCATTGTCTCTTCCAACATTTTCTGTATCCAAATACCTAAATATTATATACCCTCTTCCTTCCAAAGAAAAGGGAATGTATCAAATATTCCTTTTGGACAATGTACATTTAGTGAAAGAACCTCTGATTTACTCCAATTTATTTTATAGCCAGAAAATTTGCCAAATCAGTCAATCAAATCCAGTAAATGTGGGATGGAAGTTTCAGGATTCCTCAAATGAAGCAAAATATCATCTGCAGAGGCTTTATATTCCCGACCTGCATAAGGAATACTCTGTATCTCCTTTGCCTGTTGAATAGCCAACAGCAGGGGTTCCAGTCCAATATCAAAAAGCAAAGGAGATAACTGACACCCTTGTCTAACTCCCCCTCTCCAGACAAAAACGTTTTGAAAAAGTATTATTAATATATAATATGGCAGAAGGGGAACTATACAAGGTTTGAATCATTTGTATAAATCCGGAACCAATACCAAACCAATCCACTGCGTGATACTTGAAGGTCCACTCCACATGATCAAAGGCCTTCTCTTCATCCAAGGATACAAAGAAGGCTGGATCTTCCATGGCTTTTGTTAAATTTAACATGTGGAAAGCCAGTCTGGTGTTGTTTGAATAATGTCTTTGAGCAACGAACCCCGTTTGGTACATACCAATAATTTAAGGGAGAGCCTTGGTCAAGCGTAAAGCCAATAACTTAGCCAGAAGTTTTCCATCTACATTAATCAAAGAAATAGGCCTGTAATTTGAAATCAACGTAGGATCTTTATTTGGCTTCAGCAAAACTATAGTTAAAGATTCTGCCATAGTACCTGTAATGCAACCATTAGTCAGTTGAGCCTGATATAAATTTAATAAATGAGGTAATAGGGTAATTTGAAATGATTTGTAAAACTCTACAGTGAACCCATCACCACCTGGAGTGGATCCAACTCTAAGGGACTTCAACGCTGCTTGTAGCTCTTTCATTAATATAGGCGTGTCAAGAGTTCATTTTATATACTCAGGAATTTTAGGCCCCTTAATTAACTTCAAAAATTCTAAACCCTCAAGTTCTTTATTTGAATAAAGCTCAGAAGAATATAAAGCTTTATAATATTTCAAAAATTGTTTTAAGATATTTCCAATTTGAGAATGAGTTTCCCCATTCTCATCTGTGATAGCCACAATTTTTATTTTTATTTTTTTTTTAACATTAAGGTAATTAACTAATACTCTTCCCGCTTTATTCGAGTTTCCATAATACAGAGCTTGTTGAGAAAACAACTCTTTTCTAGCCATTTGAGAGGAAATCTTATTGTATTTATATTTAGCTTTTAAGAGGGCCTGTAAAGAGTTTGTTCCCATTTTAAGGTCAATTGGGACTCTAAAACCTTAATATTTTGTTCCAAATTAGAATATTCTATTTTAAGTTGTTTCCTAACATATGCCAAATATGAGATTATTTGCTCCCTCATGGTAGCTTTGAAAGCTATCTCTTAGTGAAACTAAAGATCCCTAGCCTTTTTAGCCTTTCCTCAGATGGAAGCCATCCCATTCTTTTTATTGTTTTCATCGTTCCTTTTTGTATCTTTTCTAATTCCACTATATCTTTTTTAAGATGTCACCAGAATTGTGTTTCCTATAGAATTTTGTATACACATCTACTCGAAGTACAAAAATCACTGCCTGGCAGATTTACTGTTTCAGAAAACAGATCGGCATATGGTCCGCTAATCCTAAGAGGACAGTAGATGTAGAAGCAGACACAGTGGAAGATATTAAAAACCTTTATTGCAGAATCATAAATAAGAGTGCCCAACACAGCCGTGTTTCACCTAGCAAGGTGTTTCTACTTTTGTTTTCATTCAGCAATGATTTAATGATATAAAATTTTGTATTTATTTAATAACAGCATATGCATATGATACAATGCTCTGTAGATATTATAGCAAATATTACAATAGAGTCTGACAATCATTGTTTTATTGTAATAAATATTAAAGTCAGCAAAATCAAGGGCTCCTTTTACTAAGATAGGCTAGCGTTTTTAGCGCACACAGGAAATTACTGTGTGCCACACCGTGCGATATGCTTCTAGAACTAACGCCAGCTCAATACTGGCATTAAGATCTAGCGCATGTGGCAATATAGCGCACGCTATTCTGTGCATTAAAGCCTTAACGCAGCCCCAAATGTAAGATCGCCAAACATCTGTAGTTGTCCTGTAGTATGTATCAGTCTGCGTGACCACATAAACTTACAAAGAGAATGATTAAAAACAAGTTATGAACAAACACAAGTACCTTAATATCTGTACAAGTGTTTACTTTCACAGTTATTAGTCAGTAAAAGCTGCTTGTGAAGCTTATTTGTAATTTCCCTGCTTGTGATATCATCAGACACCAAGGGCTGATAATTATTCAAAGATATCAGGAGCAGGAAAATCAGATTTTCACAGAGTAGTAAATGAGAGAGCAAAAGGTGATCCTGATGAGATTACCACCAGGTTCCATGTCATCAAGACAAGCTGTGACCTAATTGATTGCAGCCTTGGGTGTATGATCCAGCTTATATTAGAGAAATTGCAACTACAAATCCTCAGAGAAAATGAAACAAATTCAGCATTGGCTCAGCTTATTTTAGGGCTCTATATACTAAGTTGTGATATGGCTAACACGGAAGTTAAAATTGATTTAATATGGGCATTAGGAAATGTTCATTTTATTTTATTTTTTATTTAGGTTATGACTTTTCAGTAGTAGCAACTCACAGTTAATAAGTTCAGGTACAGTTGGTCTTTCCTTTTCTCTAGAGGGCTTATAATCTAATTTGGCACCTGAGACAAGGTGAAATTTGATTTTACCTGCTAATTACCTTTCCTTGATTCCTGCTAGACCAGTCCAGACTCATGGGTTATATCACCATACAAAACAGCAGATAAAGGCAGAGGTAACAGCCTTTTCAATTATATTATCACAGAATAAGGAATGGTGAAGGCCTGGAACTTGCCGGTATACTATTGATAAAGTTGTCATAAACTCAAAACAATAAACTCAGAATAGAATTCTATGAATTAGGGAAACAGCACTCAAAGAGCATCCTCTTCAAGAACAAACATAAACTCTGTTTTACTGATCACCTGAGGCAATAAACAGGGAATACCTTCCAGCTGAAGTCCTACCAGGTGAAACCTGGACTATCAAGCAAGAATCAAAGAAAGGAAATTAAAAGATAACGCCAAATGTCTCCTTCCTTTTCATCCTGCTAAATCTGTCCAAACTGATGGCCTATACCCAAATTCTATGACCTTAAGCAAGAGGAAAACAAGGCTCCTTCAAGAACTATCCTTCTAAAGCAGTGGTCTCAAACTCACAGCCCGTGGACCATATTCGGCCCGCCAGGTACTATTTTGAGGCCCTTGGTATGTTACCATTGTTCTGGAATGTTGCCGCCTCACTGCTGTAACCTCACACAAGCGCTTTCCTGCATCTGTGCACGATAGTGAGGTGGAGTGGAGAGGACAATCGTGTACAGACACAGGAAAGCACTTGCGTGAGGTTACAGCAATGAGGCGGGCAACGTTCCAGAACGTAAGATAACCATTGGAGGCAGTGCAGCTTGTGCATGTGTACGTAATCTCCTAAACTCTCGCGAAATTTGGCACCTCTCCTGGCGGTGACTGCTTGATGTAAGATGGCGGTTCTATCCGGTGCCGGAGGAGGTGAGAGCTGAAGGCGGTTGCAGACATGACCACCGGACACTTAAGGCACAAGTTTTCCAGGCACAAGTCAGATATTGATTCTCCCCTCTACAAAAGAACCTAGAGGACCACACCAAAATCTTGTCTCTTGCAGTTGATGCTTTAGATTAGAATCTAAATCACAATTTTGCATGAGGTAAAACCCTTTATAGTTTATAAATCTTTCCTTAATTGCTTCTGATAATTTCAGCTATACACAACTGAAAGCAGTGCAACATGCAGAAAGTGAAGTTTAAAACTATCTAAACTTCAATTTCTGCATGTTGCACCGCTTTCAACTGGGTATAGCTGAAATTATCAGAAGGAATTAAGGCAAGATTTATAAACTACAACGAATTTTACCTCATGCAAAGTTGTCATTTCTTTACATTAACTATTTTTTCTGCAGCCCTCCAAGTATCTACAAATCCAAAATGTGGCCCTGCAAAGGGTTTGAGTTTGAGACCGCTGTTCTAAAGGGACTGTCTTCTCTCATACTTATTTCCAACCTATAGCATATAACAAAGGAATGCAGAGAAGACTAAAGTTTTCAGGCACAACTACCCTATATTGCTGCTCCCCCTGAGGGGGGTCAACTGGACTGTTATTGGGGGCCTTAAGATCCTCCAGAATGCCACTGGTTCATCAAATACATCAGCCCCTAATTATACCCCTTGATCCATCAGAACAGAGAAAATTTGGGAGCTGCCTCGCCATACATGGATCGCTAACAGCACAAAAAGCCAGTCAGAGTTACAAAAAGGATTTGTGGTTTTCAAGTGACGAGTAAGACCATGTAAACATCTAACTTGTGAAGATAAGACACAACATCCTACCCCCACCCCACTTCCACACATCTTACTGTTCTTTTGAACAGTCAGTCAGAAAGATCAATTGACTCAAATGAATGACAATCAAAAATAACTCACTGAAATTAAAGATCAGTAAAGAATACTGTACGATTAAAATCAATATTAAAAAGTGCTTTAACATCACAAGTTAAGACACAAGCCATTAACCAGCTAGCAATTCCCACGCTCTCCTCCTACTGCTTTGGAATTGGAGACTGAACTCATAACGATCTTGAAAAATGGGAGATGCAAACAAAAAAACTCTTCTATGTCCATTTGATAATTTCTATAAGACTCAGTGTATGCTGAGACTGAGTCAAAGGAGTTATTGGTCTCATAGAAATAGAATATACCTTACCTACACAGTTAATATTAAAGGCCTCGGGGTCTGTTTAACAGCATCATCAGATCCAAATACTTAAAAAGTGTTGAAATAAGAAAATCTGTCTCCATCGTCATGCATTCCAATGAGTAGAAGGAAAGAGTGAGAATCCATCAGCATATACAGTGGTACCTTGGAATCCGAACACCCCTGAACTCGAACGACTTGGAATCGTAAATTTTTTTTGTAGTAAATTTTGTCTTGGAATCCGAACTCTGCTTTGGAATCCGAACACCCTACACATTTGTTTGTGCCACAGAATCTGAATGCTGCTTTGGAATATTTGTTAATATTTTACCTTAAAATCCAATGTATTTCCTGTTAAAATTTGAGTTTGTGGGACCCAGGAACGGATTCATCCAGTTTCTATTATTTTCAATGGGAAAAATTGGCTTGGAACTCGAACGCTTTGGAACTCGAACGGGGATCTGGAACGGATTAAGTTCGGATTCCAAGGTATCATTGTATAGGGAAAGAAGCAACAGAATTTGCAAAATGAGGGGGGGAAAAACCTCTTCAAACAACTAGATCAGCAGATGAGGGAAAACAAGTGACAAATGCATAAATATAGTGGGAAATATAAAATCAACATCGGACATATGAATGGTTAAGAAGAGGTGAATTGAAACCTAAGGATGATGTATTGATAGTTTCATTTCAGGATAGTGGATTATGGATGAGATGGTTCAAAGCAAGCACAGAAAAAAACCCTCATAAAACAAACATTTGTAGATTCTGTAAAAATGAGGTTTTCACTTATCTTGTAACTGGCCTTGAAATTCTGATGGCAGAGAATTTCTGTACAGAAAGGCACAAATAATTGGTATGCCTCATCCATTGGGGAGCTTTGTAAATATTACAACATTCCTTTACCAGAAAAACACTGTGATCATGAACCAGAGAGAATTATAGGAAATGAAGAGATTATGATCACTTGGGAGATTCCTATTTCATCTCATAAAAAGCTGGATGCAAGAAAACCAGGAAGAAGAGTAAAGGAGAAAACACAAGAACAGCATTGATAATAGAGGTGTCAGTGCCAAATGGTTGATCACCTGGAGATGAGATCTTTAAATAACAAAAAAAATGCAGTGCAGAGCAAATAAAAAGGTGGCAGAAAGATGTAGAAATATCCCCCATCATTTTTGGAGCCTCAAGCTGAATTAAAAGGAATTTTCAAGCTCGCTTTGATAGGTTGTCTCATGATACATCTTATGAACTCTAGAAGGAAAGTCACTATTGCATGATGCAAGTTTTTCGGTAACACTGACAATTAAATTGAGATTATATTCCAGGCGTGAGGTATGCAAAAAACGAACCCATTCGGAAGCATTGCCTATGAAAGATATAAGACTTGCAATTCAGAGATATGTCTAGCAGGACAAATGGCCATCAGAAAGACAATCTTCAAGTGATGTCTGATGCAAAGGCTCAAATGGCCAGCCTGCCAGAGAGTTGAATTTCAAATTAAGATTCCACTTGGTACTACTGAATGGAAGGGTGGCAAAATTGACCTAATCCTCCACAGAATCTGAGACTATCGAGGTGGACTGCTAATGGCACCATTTTGTTTTGACCCCTATAACAGGAGAGAGCTGCCACCTGCATAATCTCCCTTCTTTAGTTAAGCACAGCAGAACAAACAGCAGACGAGTTCTTCACATTTCCCCGCTAAAACCCTCTTGTGTGGTTTTGTAAAAGGGGGGATTTATATATTTGTCTGGCTTGCTCTTTGCTTTGCTGTGCTTGCATCACAGATCATCCACCTCTTCGACATTAACCCAGGGTAGCCTCTGGTCAAGACGACTTGTAAAAAGTCTAAACTAGATGACACTATCACTTGTCAAGTTGATGAATGGCATGTCTCATGCCAGCATGCAAACTGATGCCAGGCATTTTGGAGGGTCATGCAGTAGCGTAGCAAGAGTGAGAGGCACCCAGGGCGATGGTGCCCCTCCCCCGCCCTCTTCTCTGCCCCACCCCAGCCCCATCCGCTCCTTCCCCTCCCTCTCCTGCCGTGTGCAAATGCCCATCCCCTTCCCCCTATACCTCTTTAACGTGTGCAGCATGAGCAGCAACCCCAACCTGCTCTGACATCACTTCCTAGGCACGGGTCCAGGAAGTGGCATCAGAGGAAGAGCTGACAATGGCGTGAGCAGCAGGTTGGGGTTGCTGGTCATGCCGTGAACGTTAAAGAGGTATGAGGGAAGGGAAGAGTCACGTGGTAGTAGGGGGCAGAGAGGAGGATGGGGGTTGGTGCCCCCACCAAGACGGCACCCTGGGCAAACCATCCCCCCTTACTACGCCACTGGGGTCATGCTATATTTGCATTATCCTTCTGGCTTTAATTTACTTTAGAACATAGATCCTTCAACAACCTAGAACAGTTGATAACTGTAGATTCTTAGCAGATACATTATGTTATGTTAAGCTGAAAAACATTATTGCTCACGTGTAACAAGTGCTTTCTATAAACAGTAGAACTGATCAGGTATACAAATAAGTGACATCACCACACATTACTGTGGTGAAACAGCTTTTCCAGAGTTCAGAACCTGGGACAAGATCCTGTAAATGGTGCCAAAATTTGGGCACTGGATACAATTAGTATTGAGCTGTATTCTATAAATGGCGGACTGAGTTGGGCACCATTTTGGGCATGAGAATTTACACCAACTGAAATCTGGTTTAAATCCATGTGTAAATTTGATGCAGACCACCCAAATTCTATAATAGTGCGCACATCTTTAGTAAACGCCTCTGTTCCACCCATGCTCCTCCCATGACCATGCCCCCTTTTTAATTGTGCACTAAAAGATTTACATGTGCATCTTTATAGAACAACATGATGCATGCATAAATCCTAATTGTTGCCAATTAACCCCAGTGATTGATTGTTAGCACCTAATTATTTGCTAATTGGCTCATTACTCAAATTGTACAAGTGCCCAAATTTGTGCACACAATTTTGAGCGTCATGTATAGAATCCAGGGTTTAGTGCATAATTCTGACCATGTGCAGTCTTTCCTGAACACAACAGTCTCATTGGCTCATCAATTAGTCCCGTAGCTCAAAAGGGAATGAGAGTCTTGGGGAGGTAATAGGAAGTCTTTGCTTAATCAATCCTGATGTCTCAAGAAAACCTCCCCATACAGGTAAGCAGCAGAGCTTTTTCCATCAGGCACTGCAGTGGTTCTGATTTGATGACATTTCAGTTAAGAGGTGAGAGTAGCAGCAGCTTGTGAAAACCAAAATTGAATGCATGATGCCAGCTAATTAGCTAACGTTCTTTTGTCAACTGGGATGCCAATTCTGTCGGGGTCAAAAGATACAAACATCTTCATAATTTTTCTAATTCTGATCTTTTGAGGTTATAAGTGAAAGTCCAGAGTATGATGGGCTATCTATGATGAATTTTTATGAGACTTTGGGCAGAAAATAAAGAGTACTATTTTCCCATAAATGTGGCAAACATATGAATAAGTTTAGCTTGAACCGAACTTGTTCCTCTAGCTGATGTAATCACCAATACAACAGGACTTTCTGTGTGATATACTTAAGCAAGGCTGACTGCATTGGCTCAGTTGGTGATTTCATAGGGGACATAAGAACAATGGTTACTGCAGGTTTCTGTAATGGTGGTCTGAGGTGAAGAAGTCCCTTTATGAAATGAGAAATGAGTGGACACTGGGAAGCCAATTGTCCATCAATTTAAGTATCATAGGCTGAAAGAGCACTGAGATGAACCCTGACAAAATGGGATTTTGCTATATGTATGCTCCAAATGGAAAACTTATTCCATGGCATAAGTACATAATGTAGATGGCTTCCTTGGAACAATTAAACAATCATGAATATGCACTGGAAGATCTAGTGCTGTAACTAAGTGCTGCTCAATTCCTAGGGTTTTGAGGTCTGGATAAAGAAGAGAGTTCTTGTTCTGTTTGATTAACAATGGAGAGATTGGGAGCGTGTAAAATGTATGGACCACAAAATGCAGTAGTAGAGAAAACCAGTTTTGATGAGGCCGGTGTAGTGCTATGAGAATCAGCATGTTTGGTCTCTATTTAAACTTATGTAAAGTCTTTGCTATGAACAGGAAAGGAGGACAAGCATAGAACTGATACTAATAAAGCAATCCCTTGCCAGACGATCTGAAAATAAGCAGAATAAAATTGTAAAATCAACAGTATTACATTCCCGTGTTGTTGAATTCATTTATTTGAGGGGTCCCTCAAGCTTTCAAGATAGGTTGCAACACCTTGTCATAGAGGATTCACTTGTGGAGTTGAAGGACTCAGCTAGATGTGTCAGCCAGATGCCAGAGAGGTATGTTGCTTGTATTTAAATGTATTTGAATGTAATTTTCTATGATAAAACTCCAAATTCTTTCTGCTTTTTGTCAGAGGTAGAGAGATCCTCTTCCTCCCTGCTTGTTTATATAAAACATAGCCTCTTAGTTGCCTGTTTAGATTAGAGTTCAAATGGCCTTGAAGAAGGAAGACCTAGAGTCAAATGGTATAAAATATGGCCTGGAACTCCAGGTGATTGATATGCAAGAGATGTTAAGACTTCAATCAAGTCTAACATGACCATACATCCTGTTTTGAAAGGGACCGTCCCTTTTTTAATTACCTTGTTCCATTGTCCCGAAGCACACCTGAAATATCCTGTTTTTGGAGCCCCAAGATGCAGCAACAGGCCAGGCACTGCAGTGACTGCACTGCACAAGCACTGGGCCTACAAGTCTTCCTCTCCGATGTCAGAATTGACATCGAGGTGTGGGGGGGGGAAGGCTCGTAGACCCGGCACTTGTACCTTGGTGTTGCTGCATTGGGGAAGCAGGGTGCATCGGGGGCAGGGGAAGCAGGGAGTGTCGGGGAAGCAGGGTGTGTCGGGGAAGCAGGGAGGCTTGGCTTGGCTTGGGGGGGCAGGAGAAGCAGGCTGCGTCGGGGAAGCAGGGAGAAAGAAAGACAGACAGAAAGAAAGGGGGCATGGAGAGAGAAAGAAAGAAAGGGAGCAGGGAGAGAGAAAGAAAGAAATGAAAGAGAGGATGCACAGTCAGAAAGAAGTGCAACCAGAGACTCATGAAATCACCAGATAACAAAGGTAGGAAAAATTATATTTAAATTTAGTGATCAAAATGTGTCAGTTTTGAGAATTTATATCTGCTGTCTATATTTTGCACTATATTTAATGGGATCCAGAAGATCTGGGGGAGGGGGGGACGACTGGAAGATCCGGGGGTCCTGATCCATTTTGAGGAAAAAAAGTAATGCTCACGTTAACCAAGTCCCTTGCATGAGGGAGATAAGTTTCTATAATGGTGTTACAGTGGAGTAAAGGAAACACCTTGTGTGAGAGTGCTGTTGGATATCTACTACTACAGCATGTTTTGTAATTGAAGTGAAGGATGCAATATGGTGGATACAAGTTGAATACATGATTCGACTGAAACTTAAGATCCACTTCATGTCATATTATTTGCAGACAAGTGAAAGAAATGATGTGCCCTGTAGTGACCATAAGACCTAACATCTATACATAAGCCTTGGATGTGATTTTTGTCAGCTTGAACATTGTAGATATTGTGGACAAGAAGTATTGTTTAATGTTTATCTTTTATTAAAACTTGTTACACCGCTAATTCATATGACTGGTCCAAGAGGTTTACAAATATACAATCAATATAAATCAACATTGTTTGTGCAGTGGCAGAAATGTTCTCTCTTGTTCTGTGTCTAGAACATCCCCTTTGAAGGACAATCTGGGCCAGATTCTGTAATTGGTGTCTAAAAAAGATAGGCGCCTACAGTGTGGCACCTACTACATGTCAATCACACTCAGGGGTCCAGGGACGGCACCTAACTTAAAATGTAGACATCTGTAATATAGGCCATGGTTTTAAAGGCCTACATTATAGGTGCCTAAGTCCTTTAGAAAATTGCACTTAGTAGTGCCCAAGTCTTTCTCCACCCCTAAACATGCCTACTTTGGTGTTAGGTACTGCTAGGCAGCGGCAGCAGCGAATTTCTCCAGCGTTTGTGCTGGAGCAAGATCTTGATTTGGAGTTCTCAGTCCTGGTTGAGGCCAGCAAACAATATATGATGAAAATGTCAGATGACATTCCTTTCTGATCGATTTTTGGTCTTGATTACCAGTATATTTATTATATCATCATTCATATTTCTAAGACTCCTGAGGCAGGCCTTGATGGCCGAAACATGTACATGTCGAGTCGATGAATGTGTTTTATTGATGTTTGAACAATAAAGATCTTCAAATCACCAGACACATTGGAGGACACTTTTTTAGTGCACATCATTTTCTTCTGGACAATTCCACTCTGTTTTGTGCAGGCACTGCTAAGCACCATGTGTTAGGTGTCTATCTTTTGTAGAATTGCACCTAAAAAAATAGGCGTCTATTTCCCAATTAATTTTTTTTTTTTTCAATTATGAGCTTGTGTGCCTAGATTATAAAATTGCTCCAATACACTGTTGTCTGTGGTTTTGGCATAATGACCAGAAGTTTGTGTTGGTTGTGTTAATAATAAATAAACTTTAAAGAAAAAAAGAAAAGAAATAGATGAAACAGTAGAGCAATGATAAAAAAAAAAAAAAAAACAGCCTCAGAAACATACAGAAGTAAACACCTCTCAAATGGATGGGAGAGCTTGGTTTTTGCATCCCTTTGGCAGAGCAGGAACCTGAAAAACTAGAGAACTAAAGAGACAGCTGCATATGGGAAAGGATTATATCCAAGGGGACCATCATCTAAATAGAAAACTTGAGTATCTTTTGAATAAAATGACTTTTAGCAACATGGAGAGTGAAATGACTTATATTTGTGCTTCATTTTAAATTTACATAGAAGACTATAGAACATTGTAAGTCAAAGTGCTTCGAAAATGAGCCCCTACGTTATTGGGTCACTATGGGGCTCATTTTCAAAAGAGAAAAAATGTCCAAAAAGTGACATAATGTACCAGATGGACGTTTTTCTCTCCAAACTGTCCAAATTGCTATTTTCAAAATCTATCTTCTGGACGGATTTCTATGCTGTTCATTTACCATTCATTTAAATCTCAAGGGGGCACTGGGTGTTTTGGGTGGGACTAGGGCAGGCTTATGACATGTTTTTCTGCCAAAATCAAACATTTTAGAAAATGTCCAGGGCACAATTTGGATGTTTGGGGCTAGAAATGTTTTAAAAATGAACATATGGCAAAAGGGTACCCAAACTGACCAAATGACCACTGGAGGGATGGAAAAATGACTCTCCCCCACACTTCCCCAGGGATCACTGACCCCCTCCCATCCCCTAAAGATGTGAATGAAACAGTGCATATGTACCTGTATGGCAGCTGAAGATGTTATGGCCAATCAAGTTTCAAGTTTATTTATTATTTGATTAATCGCCTATTCCAAATTCTAAGTGATGTACAAATTGGTAAAATACATTATCTAAAATATACATAAAATAAACCTACATAATTAACAAGGGGATAAGTTACAAAAAAAACCTAATTAAGTTAAGACATGAATACTATAGGGAAGGTAGGATAGAAATACAATCTTGGAAAGGAAAGAGTCAACAATTAAAGGTTAAACACAACAGGAATGGAAAGACAAATAAATAGGTAAGATAAAAGTAAACAAAAGAGCAATTAACGAAAGAGCAAATTAACATTTCAATTAAGTATTGAACGCATCTTTAAAAAGAAAGCTTTTAAGTTGGCTCTTAAGTTTTTCCAAATTCTTCTCCTCTCTTAAGTAAGCAAGTCTTTGGGAAGTACAGTGGACTCCAGGGAAGGGACTCAGACCCATATCTCAGTCTAACTACTAAACTACTAACTGCAAAACCTACTGTACTGTCATATAGGTGACACACAGGCATAAGTGCTATTGAGGTAGTATACAGTTGAGTCCAGTAGGTTTAGGAGGGTTCATCATAAACCATAAGGGGGATTATTGTGAGATGTGTACCTGGGACCTTTGATATGAAGTTTGTTTTGTGTGTTTTTCATTTGGACGTTTTCTTTTTTGAAAATGGTCATAAGGGCAAATATGTCTAGAAGGGTCATTTTTTTAAAATAAAGAGGTTTTGAAAATGACCTTTTTCTCTACCCAATTTGTGGACATACTTCACAAAACGTCCATACTCTTACTTAGATATCATATCGAAAATGATCCTCCATGTCACCCCAGGGAAATTAACCATGCACATCTACACCTGCCTTTTGATGCATAAAGTTCTTCAGTGAAACATTACATATGTATTCTTGAATTTTCAAATGCACATAAGTGATAACCTCTCTGAAACCCTGTCCATGGGAATGCCTCTGTTTTCTGTGGATAAAAATAGGAGCATACAGGCACCTACTGCTTGGGCAGTTTATCCATGCAAATGGCTTGAAATTGATGGAATCTGATTACAGTGTGGCTGTGGACTTCTTTAGTATCAGATTTCCACTTCCTTTTTATCCATTGTCTCACATCTCTCTATTTCTTCATGTCTTCACTTCCTACCACTTGTCTCCTTTTTACCTCCTTCTTCCTCATCTCTCATCCATCCATTTTGTATGTCACAGAGTTGCTTGTACCTGTCCTGGTGCTGTGGTTGAGCAAAGGTGGGAGTTAGCAAAGTATGTTTTCAGTGTTAATGTTTGGAGCTTCTCTCCATCATTGTGAAAGTCTCACATGCATGTTTCTGTTTGGCATCTCCAGCATTTGGACCCATGTCTGGTGGGTGAAGAGGGAATAATCAGAGAAATGAGAGGAACTTTTAAAGAACCTCTAGTGGGAATGGCCCAGGATGACGCTGGACAAGGACAGCTAACGAGGTACCAGAGGAGCCTAACCTTAGATGTAGTCAAAAAGACAGGAATCAATGTCATGCTTGTCTAACTTCTTTTTTTTCTCCATTTCCCTTCTGATCATCCATCCACCTTCCTGACATCTGTCTTGTAATGCCATGTACTAGTTTCTGGTATCTCTTATTTTTTAGTTTCTCTTTTTCTACATATTTGGCATATATTCATTGAGTATGGATTTGATTATTTGTTTTTTCCACATCTGAGCTGAGTCTAGCTGAGGCAATGAATGGTGAAGTGACTAGTCAAAGGTCATGAGGAGCATCAATGGAAGAAGCAGGATCTTAAACCTGGTTTCCATCATTTTAAGCCTGCTGCACTTACCCCTAGGCCAGGGGTAGGCAATTCCGGTCCTCAAGAGCCGGAGCCAGGTCAGGTTTTCAGGATATCCACAATAAATATGCATGAGATAGATTTGCATCTCAAGGAGGCAGTTCATGCAAATCCATCTCATACATATTCTTTGTGGATATCCTGAAAACCTGACCTGGCTCCGGCTCTCGAGGACCGGAATTGTCTACCCCTGCCCTAGGCTATTCCTCCATTCCGTTTCCTATAATAAACATAAGGCAATGGCTCTTCCAGTTCAGTGATGAAGGGGGTTGAGGAAGCCTTGGAATTAGCTAACAGAAAAGCTGTAAGTTGAACTTGAGAAATTAAGAGAATTATAGGATCAGGTAAATACTGGGCTCATAATGACATGACCTTCAAAAAAGAAAAAAAGCATAATTCTATTTGATAAATTCTATCTATTATAAACTTCTAATTATGAGCAGAATACAGCAGATGAAATATATTAACTGTGCACTATACAAGAGATTCTGCAGTAAATTCTATATATGGCACCTAAAAAAATCAGCACCAAAAAAGCACTATTCTGTGAGCTGCACTTAAAAGTTAGGAGCAGTTTTAGAATAGAGCTTACACCCAGGAACTGTGCCTAACCAATGAAAATGTAATATGAATGCCCACAACTAAAGTTAGGCACGGATGCCCTTATTCTATAGACGCATAACTTGAAGGGACGCCTCTGATCTGGCCATGGCCCAGCCATTTCTGTGCCTCCTTTTTGACTTGCGCATAAAGTTTAGGCACTAATTAACTCACTATGCAATTAAATTGTTCTTTCTGTAAATGAGAAGATTAGCCTCTTGGCATAGCTGATAAGTCAGAGAATTCCAGTGCATTCTTAATTTAGACCAGTGTCTCACAAACTTTGCAAAGCCACGGCACACAAAAGGTGGTGGCCACAGCTCAAGGTCATCTAGAAATGTGTGGAAGTCAACGCATGCGTGAAGGCCCTCCAGTCGGGGCCCTGAACCACCAGTGGGGGGTGCTGTAAATGAAGAGACATGGAGAGAAGGAGAGGCACTGGCCACGAGAGGCATATCCTGTAGGCAGTCAGCTGGCACCACTTCTCCTCCCCAGCGTCTCATGGCACACCTGGAATCTCAGGTGGCACACTGCGTGCACTGGTGAACTGAACCCAGGCCGCTCTAATACTGTGCGTGCCGGCTTCCCTGCTCCTCTGAAACAGGAAGTTATGTCATTCCTGTTTCAGAGGAGCAGGGAATCTGGTGCGCGTAGTGTTAGAGCGCCAAGGCCTGGGTTCAGTTCGCTTATGGGCGGTGGGCAAGAGGGCAGCGAGGGAGTGGAAGGGAGGGAAGCTGATCTCACCTCACCAGGCAGTCGGGGGGGGAGAGGGGGGTAAACAGCCTGTAACTCGCTCGTTATCATCAGTTATTTTGTTTCAAACATCTTTAATTCTCAAACTTCTAAATTCAAACTCTACAAACCTAATCCTCCTGTAGGACAAATTAATTTTATGCATTATTTACTTATCTTAATTTAAATGTTCGGACCAATGCCAACATGGGCCATGTTTCACAGTCTGTATCAGGGACTGATGCAGTCTGTAATGGGTTACTGATCATGAAAAAAACCCCATAACAATTGTTACTATTAAGGCTTCGAAATAAAAACCTTTAATTCATTTAAACCATTCAATGCGCTCACTGGCCTGAGTTTACATCCATACAACATGCACATTTACTCAAAATGGCGCTCAGTGAAAGAGTGCCAAGCTTATGTAAAGCATGTGATGAACTGAACCAATCAACTGCTCACTTTCACTTACTGATTATAATAATGAATCCCGATCTAATTCTAAATTTAAACCCTTAGGAACAACTGTATCCAGACAAAACAATCCACTTTTGTTCTTTGTAATAGAGTAGTTGGCAAATTTTACCCCCCTTGTTTGCAATTCTTTGCAGGTCGTATCTAATTGGCTTGAGGTGTCTGTCACCTTCATGCAGCACCCAGGCTGTGCTGGGTCCCAAATGTTAGGCTTAGTAAACCTCTCCTTACTCCCTGTATAACAGTTTCCCTTGGATAACTTATTTTATGTGAGAATGTATCTTTTTTTGTCAAAAACTTGTACCGTATTTTCACGCATATAACATGCGCGTTATACACAATTTTACAAACCGTGCATAACCTTGCGCGTTATACGCGTGAGCGCGCTATATAAAATTTTTTTTACATAGTTCCCACCCCGCCCGATGCCCGATTCATCATCTGGAAGGACCGCTCGCACCCCCACCGCTCGCACTCCCACCCCGATGGACCGCTCGCACTCCCACCCGAAGAACCGCTCGCACCCCTACAGCCTCCCCCCCCACCCCCATGGAGAAGCTGTCTACCTTGTTTCCGGATGCCAGTGAGCCCAGCTGCTTCCTCTGCTGGCGGTCCTGCCCCTTCTCTGAGCCCTGCTGCGCTGCTTCCTCTTCCGGCGGTCCCGCCCTTTCTCTGACATCAGAGAAAGGGTGGGATCGCCGGAAGAGGAAGCAGCGCAGCAGGGCTCAGAGAAGGGGCAGGACCGCCGGCAGAGGAAGCAGCTGGGCTCACTGGCATCCAGAAACAAGGTAGACAGCTTCTCCATGGGGGAGGGGGGAGGCTGTGGGGGTGCGAGCGGTTCTTCAGGTGGGAGTGCGAGCGATGGGGGTGTGAGCAGTCCTTCCGGATGATGAATCGGGCATCGGGGGGGGGGGGGCATCAGGCTTTCAGGGTGGGGACAGAACTTCAAGGGGGAGAGGAGAGTAGGGGTGGCCGAAAGTAGAGTCGGGGTGGCCAGAGGAGAGTCGGGGCAGTGAATGGAAAGTCGGGGCGGGTGAAAGGAGAGTCGGGGCAGCCAGAGGAGAGTCGGGGCAGCCAGAGGAGAGTCAGGGCGGCATGCGCGGTATATAAAAATTTCTTTACATAAATTTGTGTTTCCCGAGCACTATACCCGTGTGCGTGTTTTACACGGGTGCGCGTTATCTACGTGAAAATACGGTAGTTCTTTTCTTAACTTCTTTTCATGTTGTAGTGTTGTAAACCACTTTGACCTGCAAGTTAGAAAAGGTGATATAACAAGAATAAAGAAGAAGAAAAAGAATATTCACTTGGGGGCAATTTTATTAAAGCTTAGTGTGCATTGAAAGCTGCATGTGCTATTTTACACCTATGGGCTACATGTCACTTAGCACACACGAATGTCTGTAAGGAACACTAAGGGCTCCTTTTACTAAACTGCGATAGCGTTTTTAGAGCGCGCTAAATCTGCGCTACGTGGCTAGAACTAACTCCAGCTCAATGCTGGCGTTAGTGTCTAGCGTGCGCGCTAAAACCACTATCGCAGCTTAGTAAAAGGAGCCCTAAGCTTTAGTGAAAAGGTCCCTTAAAGACTTCTCATAAGATATGTAAGTCAGCTTTTAAAACCAACTATTTTGCCCATGTTTTTCCTGATTACTGTTCTGAATGCTTGTTGGTTTTGGTCTGTTCAGCGACATCCAGCAAAATGTCTTGCTCACCACTGTGAACATACTCAGTTACTATTCCCCCTACTGTTTTTTCCTTGATTATTGTGTATAGGCTTATTACTGTAATTTTATAACTATGTTATTTTGCATCCTTGTAACCCAGACCACCTCCTGTGACATCCAGTGTCCTCCTGATCTCTTTGTATTGCTTTGGTTTAGCAGTATCAAATAAAGTTGAAATGTGAAAGAAGATACTGGATGCTGGCTTGAATGCCCTTTTATGCTTCTCTCCCAAATGCAAATGTGATACCTCTTGTTCCTTGTCTGATGGGAAGGTCTTCTACCATTGCATCATATTGTCCATAGCTCTGTTTAGAAGCAGGAACTCCAGAATATTCTCCTTTAAATTATAAGAAAAACACTTTTGCAGCCATTGCTCCATTCAGATCTTGTCTGCTCCAATATGCATAATAAAAAAAGATCAATGACTATTTTAGAAACCTCCCTCTGGACTAATTTTATTTGGTTTATGTCCTTTTGTAGGTACATTCTCCAGACTTGCACACAGTACTCCGAATGAGATCTCACCAGAGATTTATACCAAGGCTACTCACTTCCTTATTCCTGCTGGCTATTCCTTTTTTTTAGACCTTTCTGGTTTTTGCTTTTGCATTATTAACCTGTTTGCCCACCATAAAATCAACAGATAGGATCACTCCCAGATCCAGCTCCTGTCTTCTACGCAGAAATTTTCCAAAAACTAAAATTTCCAATTCAAAATCCAGTTGTAAGAATAAGCCTATTATACAGCTGTCAAATTCTCATTAAACACACTCGAAATAAAGGAAGGAAAAAAGCCTCAGAAAATGATCAAAACACCAACTCCTCTGTGCTTATTCACCCAGTCAAAGAAACTGATCAGATTTTTAACAAAACCCGCCTTTGCTGAAGTCATAATGCCTTGGGTCCTGTAAGGTAGACATGGTTAGGGGCAGGTTATGGGCATGTTTTGCATGTAGGCACCTAAAGTGGACTGAGGAAAAAATATTTAGGCCAAGAAAACCATGGCATAAATAGGAGATGCCTAAGGTTCAGATGCCCACTGGCACCTAAGTCTACTTTAGGTGCCACTGGGCACGATTCTGTAAATGAAACCTAACTTAAGATTGACATGCGCTATGTGCCACACACCTATGTTTTAGGCCTCCCTCCTCCATCCCTTCAGACATACCTCCTTCCCGGACATATCAGTAAGCCCCCTTAGGTCTACTGTAACTCTCCAGTGGTCTGGTGGTGCATTGGCGAGGGAATAATTCCCACTCACTCCTGCCCATGCTGTCTCTGTGATAAAAATGGCTGCCACATCTTCTAGTGGCGATCTCATGAGACTGATGCTGGAAATCATGGCAGCCATTTTTATCATGGAAATGGCTTGGACAGGAGTGAGTAGGGATCGCTCCTGACTTAAAAACGCCACTAGGAAGTACAGTTTATCTTTGGATAGATAGATAGATAATAAAGGTGTGTCCCCATTCTTTACCATCTTTGCTTTCTTCACTACTTTCCCACTATCTCATTTCCAGATGTTGTTGCCTGTCTTCCACTGTTTGTATTCGCTTGTATTTATGATAATCATTTCCCTTATCTTTTCAGCTTTATTTTTAGAAAACCATAATGACCTCTGGATATGTGCAATACAGAAATTCAAATTAGATTAGATTTTCATCTTATCTTTACTTACCGTCCTTCTTTCCCTAGATTTTTTAGCTAATGGCTCCCTGAGACTTTCCTTATCTCAACAAAATTAGTTTTCCTGAAGTCTAGGACCATCACTTTTTTAACTCCACTCACTATGAATCAGACAATCTCCCTGTTTTCACGTACATGGCCAGTATTGCCCCCTTCTGTTTAGTTTCTGTTACAGATTGCTGGAACAAATTTCCTGCAGAGAATATTGTATTTTTCATCTTTTAGATGGTACTATAGCCAGGATGTACCCCTCAAAATATGGTAGATTGAAATCAGTGGGCCGAAGCATCTTTTCTTTCAAGCAGGCTTATATATGTCTTGAATTAAATCCTTATCCATTTCTCCAACCTGCAAAAGATGTCTATGTATCATATTAACACAAACAAGTACTGCATTATCTCTTTCCAGAATAACTCTCAGTGTTTCCTTCTTAGTTCACACTGCCATTTTTTCTTATTTTTATACAAGTATTTAATGATTTATTAACTTGAGGGCTGTTATGTTTTTGAAGGTTTTTTCCATCCATGCCTCACAATCCTAGCTTAAATCTCTTTTTAGTAAATTTATCAATCTATAGTGGAAGACACTTCAAACTTTCTTTAACAGTAGGGCCCCATCTCTGTTCAGCAGTCCTTGAAATATCATTCCATGGTTCAGGAAGCCAATGTGCTGTCATCAACACCATTTATGCAGCCATGCATTCACATCCAAAATATGAGCTTTTTTACCTCAGTTTTTATTTTTTGACTGGGAAGATTGAAAATACTCTCTGCATCTTGAACATCACCATCTCCACAGAGTTTTCGTTTTCGCTGGATCTGCATTTTCTGTGGGATTAAGGGTCAATCTTTTGTTTGTTCTTCTCTTCTACTTCCAGGATTTCATTCCTGTTCTTCAGCTTTAGAGAAGGTGGGGTGAGGATATAGGGAGGGGGGAATTCAGTAAATGGTGCCCAAAGCTTGGCACTGGGAAGATCCACGCTAAGCTGGTATTCTGCAAAAAGTGCTCAGTGCTGAGCACTCAGGCCTTACTTTGGGCACAAGCATTTATGCCTGCTGAAACCTGGTATAAATATAGGTACGCAACTAATAGCAATTGGCCTCGTAAATGATACTGTTTTATAACATTGCACTTAAATTTCCAGAACGCCTCTGATCCAGCCTTGCTCATCCCATGACAATGTCCCTTTTTAAGTTGCACAATGGCCTCTTTTTACGAAGCCGCGTTAGCGGCTTTATCGCAATGCACATTTTTAGTGCGCGCTAACCCCTGCACTAGCCGAAAAACTACCGGCTGCTCAAAAGGAGGTGGTAGCGGCTAGCGTGGCCGGCAATTTAGCGTGCGCTATTATGCGCGTTAAACCGCTAACGCGGCTTCGTAAAAGGAGTCCAAAATTTAAGCATGTACGAGTATGTTATAAAACAGACTGCAGAACAGATTCATGCATAGCTCCAAAGGAGTGCCAAGTAACGCCAATTATTGGTTGTTAACAGCTCATTAATTAATTTGCATGCAAATCTGACTGGAGTCTAGTAGCTGTGGTAATCTGGACCCAGTGTCATTTTACAATCTAGTTTTACTTTCCCTTCATTATAAACTGTAATCACTTAAAATGTGTTCATAGTTTAACACATGTGTTACACTGTCCTGGAGGAAGAATCAAATTTCCAATAAAATGTATACCCTTTAGTAGTCTGCTCTCTGTTGCCTAATCAATACCTGTAGCTTGTGTCTTCATATGCAGAAAACATTAGAGATGTGGATAAGAACATAAGAATTGCTATAATGGGACAGAATTGCCAAACAAGCTCAGTATCCTGTTTCCAACAGTGGCCATCCCAGGTCCCAAGCACCTAGCTAGATCCTCAAGTAGCAAATTAATGGAAACACTTTTAAAACAGAGAATGGTCAAGTTTCTGGAATCCTGTGGATTACAAGATCGGAGGCAACATGGATTCATTAGAGGTAGGTCTTGTCAGACAAATCTGATCAATTTCATTGACTGGGTGACCAGAGAATTGGATAGAGGATGTGCGATGGATGTGGTGTATTTAGATTTTAGCAAAGCCTTTGACAGTGTTTCACACAAACGTCTGATAAATAAACTAAGTGCCCTCAGGATGGGTCCCAAAGTGACAGGCTGGGTCAAGAACTGGTTGAGTGGAAGGTGACAGAGGGTAGTGATCAATGGAGATTGCTCTGAGGAAAGGGATGTTACCAGTGGAGTGCCTCAATGTTCTGTTCTTGGGCCTGTTCTTTTTAACATTTTTATAAACGATATTGCTGAAGGGTTGTCAGGTAAGATTTGCCTCTTTGCAGATGATACAAAAATCTGCAATAGAGTAGACATGCTGGATGGTGTGAATATCATGAAGAAAGACCCCACGAAGCTTGAAGAATGGTCTGAAATGTGGCAGCTAAAAGTTAATGCTAAGAAATGCAAGGTCATGCATTTGGGCTGCAAAAACCCGAGGGGTTGGTACAGATTAGGGAGTGAAGCGCTTATGTGCACAACAGAAGAACGGGACTTGGGTGTGATTGTATGTGATGATCTTAAGGTGGCCAAACAGGTTGAAAGCTAGAAGGATGCTAGGTTGCATAGGGAGAGGTAGGGCTAGTAGGAAAATGGAGGTATAAGACTTTGGTGAGACCTCGTTTAGAATATTGTGTACAATTCTGGAGGCCGCATCTTCAAAAAGATATAAAAAGGATGGGGTCGGTCCAGAGGAAGGCTACTAAAATGGTATGTGGTGTATGGGGACAGACTTAAAGATCTTAATCTGTATACTTTGGAGGAAAGGTGGAAGAGAGGAGATATGATAGAGATGTTTAAATAATAATAATAATAATTTTATTCTTATATACCGCCATACTAAAAAAGTTCTAGGCGGTTCACAACAAGGTTAGCTAATACATGGGATACAGATAAAATACAAATTAGAATAATGGACTTAAAAACAGATAAAGACAGAAAGCATTTACAATATAATGCAGAAAATACCGATGTAAATACTACGTAATGTAAATGCGCATGAGTCGAGTCTCTTTAATTTGAAAGGAAACTCTGCAATGAGAGGGCATAGGATGAAGGCTCCGGAGTAATCTAAGGAAATACGTTTTTACATAAAGGATGGTAGATGCATGGAATAGTCTCCTGGAAAAGGTGGTGGAGACAGAGACTGTGTCTGAATTCAAGAGGGCCTGGGATAGGTACGTGGGATCTCTTGGAGAGAGAAATTGATAATGGTTACTGCGGATGGGCAGACTAGATGGTCTTTATCTGCCATCATGTTTCTATGTTTATTCTGCTCAGGTATGCATTTGAAATGACATAGAAAGTGACAATGATTTTTCCTGTTATTTCAAGTCATTGACAAACAAAAACAAGCAGAAAAACTACTACATTTTGTGTTTCATCATTTGTGGTCAATAGTATGTGCTCTTCTGAAAGAGTGGATGTGATTTGCGTAGAAGGCACAAATTGGGCACTCAGTATTCTTTGCTCCCTCTCTCATGCATACAAAAAGGACGCAAAGCATAATTCTTCAATAGAATGTGGATTTATTTGGCTGCAGCCAAAACAATGAGATTACACATTTTGTTAAACTTTTAACAATTTCTAACAATTTCTTAACAATTCAAACATAAATTCTTATTATTATTCTAAATAATTGTATCCTATTGAACTGCCCTGGGAGCACACAGCATACGCAATTTTATTGGGCTGCCGTCTAAGGAGCTACCCACCATGACACTAATCATCCACACTAACCATTGTTTCCGCTGTGCCCTTTCCCATCCCATCCAAGGATGGGCCCATCTCTCATTGCAATCATTGAACATTCATTGGCTTCCCAACTGTCCACAGCTTGGAGATGGCCCTCCATTAGTCTGCCCAACAATAAATTCAGAATGATGTGTGTTATTAATTTACTTTACTCTCCTCTTAATTTCCATCACTTCATATGGCTCTTGCTTAACAATGTGCTGTGTACCCAGGCCCTAACCAACAACCAAACCTCTACAACCTATAATCCTCCTGTACTGCTGCAGAGATGACCCTACTAGGGTAGGCGGAAAGGGGGATGCTGCCATGCACTTCCTCCGCACTGATTGCTCTACCTAACCTGGCAGCACTAACCCAGCAACCCAGCCTGTGAAAAACCCTCTCCCTTCATTGGTTCCCTGCCAGCCCCCTCTTCTCCTTCTCCTTCCCCTCCCCCCTCTCCCCTTACCCACTGAGGCCTCTATATGTGGCTGACTCCCCCAAAATGGGGGAAGTCTTGTTCTTTCTTTTTTCCAAAAGAAGGCACACTCTTTCCTGATAGTGCATGCTTGCACAAATAGAAGTAATTTCTATATAAGGCATCCCAAAAAAATTGGTGCGTAAAAAAGCACTATTCTATAAACCACATTTAGGGCCCATTTTACAAATCTTTAGTAGCGAGTCCTAGCATGGCAAATGTGTCATAGCCCATAGGAATTAAATGGGCTAGTTTGCATTTGCCACATGGAAATCTCTACCACAGCTTTGTAAAGGGGCCCTTAAAGATAGGCGTGGTTTATAGAATAGCATTTATGCGCAAAAACTGCAATTAAATTTAGGAGTGGTCATTTGCATCAATGAAAACATGGTCAAATGCCTCCACCTACATTATAGGTACAGAAGGCTGGATTCTGTGAATGGCACCTAGCACTAGGCATTCTTTATAGAATCCTGCCTAGCGGCACCTAGGCATACATAGATGTCACTAGGTATCCTAGAGGTAGATGCTGGTATATTAGGCTATGATTTACTTGAACACCTAGCAACGCTTAAGTCAACCATGCCTATTCTCCACCTTTAACCACACCTACTTTTCAGACAGGTGTTGCTAGCCGTTGGAGGGTGCATCCTAAGAGTTCAGCGATGAACTCTTAATTGTTAATTTTTTTGGGGGGGGATTGGCTATAAACTGGTGTGGTCAGTTACCATGCCAATTAAACCAATGAAAAAAAATTGTGTGCGGATTCCAAAGTTAGGCATCACTAGGCCATCCTTGGTTAGAGCACCTTACGGTGCCTAATGTAGGCATCCTGACAGAATCAGTTCTAGAGGCCATAATTCTGTAATTCTGTGCATAATTTAAAGGAACACCCAGATTCACCTATACCCTGCCCATTCCAGCACCCTATTTTTTTACTTGTACATAAAATTTAGGCACAAATCCCATGCCTAAATTTACACATGTAACCCATAATTGATTCTAATTAATGCTTGTTAAAATGCTAATTATCAGCACTAATTTTCTTGGAATCAATGAAATTGTGCACACAATTTGGGTACGTGACCAAAATGGAATGCTCAATTTTTGGCATTTTTTTTATAGCATTAAGAGAATAGTACTCTTTCAAGAGCATGCACTATCAATGACATTTTTCCTGTGACAACACAAGATTCCCAGAAACAATGCAGGACATGACCTGAAGCAAAAATGTTCAGGCTGCATATCCCTAGAAAGCTTTTTATTAGAATGGATGATCTTTGTAGCAGATTCTTTGAATTGTAAATTTGTCTTTTCTTGTTTAAAGGATATTCTGGCAGCTAACAGTTCTGTAGTATTTTTGCAATGTTTTTAATGCATTGATGTTTTATTGATTTGTTAAGATTTTTATGTTTTATTGTGTGGCACAGTGGTTAGAGCTACAACCTCAGCACCCTGAGGTTGTGGGTTCAAATCCCACACTGCTTCTTGTGACCCTGGCTGGGCCTGTTACTTAACCACAAAAATGTGAGTAAATAAACTGTAAAACAGATATCTCAAAATGATTCACTCAATGAAAATGCATGCCATTATAACATCAACTTTACTTGGGAAGGTCTTTTTCTTGAAGGAAAAGGTTCTCAGAAATCCAAACCATAGACTGTCTATTGGTGACAACTGGATTGTGATATCTTTCATTGATTCTAAAAACCTTCTTTTTTATATAGATTTTTGATTTTGTACTGTAATATGGCAAAATATCTTAATTGTCATGTCAAATGTATCCTTTTTTTAAAAGGTCAAAGGTATCCATTACTTAATCCCCCATTGCCCCAGGTACATTAAACAGAGTGAGAGCCCACCGGGACAGATAAAAAAATGCTCAGTACCTGAATGTAAATCATTTAGAGGGGCATAATCAAAAGAAATGTCTGTATGTTTCTCGCCTAAGTCTCTAATCGCCCAAAATCAGCTAAGTAAAATATACATTCCTATTTTTTAGAATCGTCTAACTGTACATCCAGCCGTTTGATTACCCAGACTGCTAAGTCATCTATCTTTATACCCCATTCTTGTCCAAAAATTCATCTAAGTCAAAAACACCCAGAACAAGACCTTCTGGGCGTGGGCGGGGTCAGCATAGTGATGGACTGGATACCTAAACGTTGCACCAGAGTAGTGTGGGTACCTTACAGGGCACTGCTGTGAACTTCATAAAAAGGATGCCACATACACATCTCACCACAACAACTTTATAGGTCATGGTGAGCCCCCCAAAACACCCCCATAATCTACCTGTCTACCACCCCAATAGCCCTTATGGCTGCAGGTCCCACTTATATGGCAGTACATAAGGGTTTTGGGGGGTGCACATGTTTCACCATGCATGCAGTGGTTAGAGTGGCTTATGGGCCTGGGTCCTCCTCTCCATAGTTCACTAGCCCACCCCCCAGACCACTTAAGCCACTTCTGTGCAGCTCTACTAGGCTTTCCTATTCCAGGCTGCCAGGTGCTAATGTGACTTTTTTTAATGATTTTTATGGTGGTGAGGGTGGGGGGTGGGTTCAGTGATCACTGGGGAAGTGTGTAGGGGTCTGTACTTTGTCCCTGCAGTGGTTATCTGGTCACTTTGGATACCTTCTTATTTCTTAGACCTGGTTTTAGATGGCTTAAATCACAACGTCCAAGTTCTGTCTAGGCAGTGTTGTTAAACTTTCAGTTATACATGCAGTGCGACTAAGTCTAGGATGGCCCATGTCCTGCCCAAATCCCGCCCTCGCCACTCCTCCTGAAATGCCCCTTTTAGCTCTGGGCGTACTGCTTCACTGTGAAGGCCTAAGTCATTTTTAGATACGTCTAAACCCCGGTTCGAATATCGGCACTTAGACGACTTGTCTCTCTCATCGTCCAATTGCCGATTTAGGTCGGTTTTTAGACGTATTTCCGTTTTGATTATGAGCCCTTTAGGCTTTATAAATACTAAAAATAAAATAAATAAATATTTGGTCTGACTGAGGAGATAAGTTTTTTAATGAAGATTTTTATGAAGTTTATGAGTTTTTTTATGAAGATTTATTCCTGCATAGTAGGAGGGACCTCCATTGACTCTTCACATGTACCCACAATTCTATCTTATACCTTAGATTTTTTTTTAAAGATGTTTTGAAAATAGTCAAATGTTCCCAGCCAGCTGTACTTGAAATTTCAGTACAAATAAATCTTCTCTGATCTCATAGCACAGGGTTAATTCCATGGTTGCTGTATACTGTACAGTATATCTGTATTCTATAGTAGTTCATGTACTCCTATTTAATAAGGTAATTAATGGAAGCCTGATGCACTGCTTATACGTTTCCAGTAGCATTAGTTAGTCATAGCTAAACAGCCTTATTTCAACAGTCAAACGCTTCCATTGTTAAAAATGGAGTCATGTAGCAGTTACTGTCTTAATTATACCACTATTTAGAGAAATAGTTGCTAAATTATATTTTGGGGAAGTCCAGCATTTTCAAAATTATCTTCTCTAGCAAAAAGTGGAATTATTTCCAGTAGTCCTATGAAAGCCAGTTTAAATGCATTAAGGGCTCCTTTTACGAAGCCGCGTTAGCGGCTTTATCGCATGCGACTTTTATCACGCGCTAGCCGAAAAACTACCGCCTGCTCAAGAGGAGGCGGTAGCGGCTAGCGCGGCCGGCAGTTTAGCGCACGCTATTACGCGCGTTAAATCGCTAACGCGGCTTCGTAAAAGGAGCCCTAAAGGAACCAATAATGTCCATTCAGAAACTATTCTTAGAAGAAAGAATGCTCCGAAGGGAATAAACTATGGCAAAATATCAGGAAACTTTTCTTCATGGAATAGAGTGGTGTATGGATAGAATTGCCTCCTGGTAGAGAGAGAAGCTGAGAGAATTCAAAAATGCATCAAATAAGCAGAAGATTCCTCTAGATCAGGGGTGTCAAAGTCCCTCCTCAAGGGCTGCAATCCAGTCGGGTTTTCAGGATTTCCCCAATGAATATGGATAAGGTCTATTTGCATGCACTGCTTTCATTGTATGCTAATAGATCTCTTGCATATTCCTTAGGGAAATCCTGAAAACCTAGCTGGACTACAGCCTTCGAGGACCGACTTTGATACCTGTGCTCTATATAAATACGTGTGTGAAGAGCTAAATAGAAACTGAGCACTATGACTCTGCAGCACGAATGGCGCTGGACAGACTAGATGGCTCTTCAACTAGGGCAGGGGTAGGCAATTCCGGTCCTCGAGAGCCGGAGCCAGGTCAGGTTTTCAGGATATTCACAATGAATATGTATGAGATGGATTTGCATGCACTGCCTCTTTAAGAGATTCAAATCTATCTCTTGCATATTTATTGAGGATATCCTGAAAATATGACCTGGCTCCAGCTCTCGAGGACCGGAATTGCCTACCCCTGAACTAGGGTTACCATATGGCTCCGGAAAACGGAAGAAAGTAAAACCCAGAGGTCTCAATCTGTCCTCATTTTTCTGGAGCCATATGGTAACCCTATCTATCTGCCCTCATATTCTCTGTTTACTGTTTTGGTATACAATTGTATTATGACAAATGTAAAAGTGATACACCTTGTTCAGACATCACAGGTATATGTTGGCTAAGGTCAGTAGTAAATACCAATATTGGTTCATCAAATACGTTCTTCCCCAGCAACCTCCAAATTTCAGAGGACAGGTCACTCCTTCTTTCATAGGTTTGTCAACCTACTAAATCACCCACAATGAGCAGAGACAATACAAATGGAGGAGCAATGTTAGTTGTTTTTGTTTTTTTTCAAAAAAGAGAAACAGGAAAATAAATGAGGCTCTGCATTACAATAGCAGGTGCATCATTAAAGGGAAATGTCCTTAAAAGCTTTATGCAGAATAATTTAGCCCATTAGGCACAGGTAGGGATTCGGATTTAGCTCATGCTGTTTCCAGTAGCAATGCCAAAATCAGTCTGAAGGCAGAGCTTGGAATGTGTGGACATGAGTGCAATGTTTGAGAACTATTTGCAGTTTTCTGGTTACCATGGACCAGAGCTATCAAATTCCAGTTCCCAGAAGTCTGCAAACAAGTCTGGTGGTCATGTGAGTATTATTTTTTTTTCTTCCATTAATAAGCATTCTTCTTCTGTATTTGATTGACCATCAATTAGCTGCCTTCCAACCGGCTGATTGGAAGTTCTGAGAAAAGACTGTTCTGGTACAGTGTATGCAGCTTCAATTGGATGGATGTCATGCTGCGCCCTTTACTTTAGACTTATAGAAGAGTCTTCACTACATTAGGAGGAGCTACCGAAAAGTTCTCAGCCCAACCGACAAAGCTGGGGCAGTCTTCCATCGAGGGCTCCTTTTACTAAGCTGTGGTAGCGTTTTTAGCGCGCGCTGCAGATTAGCACGTGCTAACCCCCGCGCTACGCGGAAAAGCTAGCACCAGCTCAATGGAGGCATTAGCGTCTAGCGCGCGCTAAAACCGCTAGTAAAAGGAGCCCTAAGTCCAGCAATTTTCCACTTTTTTCGTTCCTTAGTTTTCTGGCAGAAAGAAAAAAAGTGGAAAATCATTGGACTAAGTATATAGCCCTCGATGGAAGACTGCCCCAGCTTTGTCGGTTGGGCTGAGAACTTTTCAGCGGCCCCCTCATAGAGCCGAAGCAGAAGCTGGAATTGCCTGAAAGCTTCTGTGAAGCAACTAAAAACCCTGGATTACAGTACTAGAGATTAGCATTTTAATAGAGTGTGACTATAAGGGCTGGTGATAAAGAGCTGTTTTGTTTTGATTTTATGTGTTGGGGGAGAGAGGGGGGGGGTAGGTTTCTCAAGCCCTGTGCTCCTTTCAGAAGGGAGTCTGACAGAGACAGAGATGTACTTTATCAGAACCACAGCTGTGCAGCTTCAAATGGGGTTAAAGCAAAATAGACTTTGTTCCTGCATCAGTCTTGAAAGGATAAATAGTCTCTTCCCTCCCCTCCTACCACACATACACATTCACATGCGCACACAATGCCCTGTGGTGTATTAAAGAGAAGCCTCGGGGCTAGTGTTTCACTTGTTTAATGAAGGAAAAAAAAGCGATTTCATGACACAGGGTGGAGAGGCGAGAAGAACCGAGGAGTGGGAGTTGCTATGGTTACAGAAGTTAAAAGATGCTGTACCTTGAATCTATACTGCTTATCCCTTAAACAGCGGTTCTCTTCAGTCTTAACTGACTTTCAGTCAGACCACACATGGAAGACCATATGTTTAATCATTGTTGCTTTTTATTTTCTGAGCTGAATTTTGTGAAAGATGTAAGAGCTCGGCTGATTAAGCTTTTTCCTAGAGACACAGAATGGGAATAAGTAGACCAGATCCTTAGTGAATATGAAATAAATTGGATTGATAGCATGAAATGCAATCAGACATACTTTTGGAAGCCTCTGTACTAGATTTCCCCTATCACTCTGCCAGCACCTCTTTATTCTGTGAAACACAATGGGTCTTTGAGATCTGGGCTTCTGCTTCAAGCGTCTCGATAATAGAAAAACTGTATGGATGTAGTTTTGTGGTATGAATACATGCGGCGGGGACAACTCAGGGCACTGAGCTCTCAGTTTGTTTATTGCAACCTAATATTTACCACAGGTCTTTGAAAAGACTTCCCACTGCCTTTGCAGTATCTCCACACCTTCTCTCCCCCCCATGGCCCATCAGCACAGACATGTACCCTTAAACACATTAGGTAAAGTTGTTGTAAAGATTCCAATTTACCTCAGAAGTCAAAATTATAAAACTGAAGCACCGAATTTCGGGGTTGGGAGAAAACCTGAGTACACGGTAAAACAATAAATGACGGCAGATAGAGACCCACTTGGTCCATCCAGTCTGCCAAACGAAGTGGCCAAAATTGTGCCTGTCTTTCTGTGCAGGCCCTAGCCAAACATGCTTAAACCCTCACCACCCTCTCCCCTCCCTTTGTCAAGTTATGCTAAGCTGAACTTTGGTCAAAGTATTCATGGAAGCCATGAGTGTTTTCAGCTTCTGCATATTCTCTGTTTAGCTGCTATTTTCTGAGACGTTAAACAGTTTGATACTACGAGGAGCCAGCCATCTGCTGACCTGAAGATTGTTTGCAAATTGCTACCTTCTGCTGCTTTCTGAATGATGATATAGCCACATCTTCTAGAGGCACTGTTGTTTTCCAATTATTCTTTTTTCAGCTTACAAGCATTGCAACTTTCAGGCTTGTTTTCAAAGTACTTAGGCCCCCAATAGTAGCATAGTGGGGGTGGGATGCACCAAGGGTAGTGGCGTTCTCCCCCTCACCCTCTTCTCCACCCCCCTGCCATGTGCGCTCCCCTTCTCTTCCCTCATACCTGTTTAGCTTCCCCGGCATGAGAGCATCTCTATCTTGCTGTCCACGCCGGCATCGGTTCTCCCTCTAATCTCACTTCCTAGTCGCGAGACCCAGAAGTGACATCAGAGGGGAGCGCCGAGGCCAGTGTGAGGAGCAGATTTGATGCACAAAAGGGTTCTCTGTGTCTGTTACCGATCCTCTTAGTAGCCATCGAGAACCCTATGCAAGCGCATTACAAGGACCTCATTAATATTCTAATGAGCTCTCCTTGCGATACACTATAGGGCGTGCCCCTCCTAATTTTACAGGGAAATTTTTACAGCAGCTCTGAAACTGCTGGTAGCTGTTTTGCTTGTGTTGTGCATAACAGCTGCACTCTCCCCACCCCCCCACCCCCATCCCTGCCTAGCTGATGGCGGCTCTAGAACCGTGATCAACTGAGAGCTGGCAGAGAGGAGAGCAGCGGCTGATGGCCCAGCTGATCGGGGCTTCCCCTACCGGCTAAATGTCTTTGCGGCCAGTCTACTAAAAAAGCTGGTCCCTTCTATATTCCAAAGGCTTGTTTTGTGTATTTTTTCTTTTGAACTTTTTTTTTTTTTTAATGGTTCAAAAAAATAGATGCACATCTGAAAAATGATCATTTTGGAAAAAAACAAGTGGATGTTTTGCAGTGAAAATGGACGTTTGGTACTGGATTTTTGTGCATCTTTCACAAAATATCCAAGCTCGGATTTGGACGTTATATTGAAAATGGCCCTCCATGTACTGTTCTATTTCTACTTCTAACCACGTAGGACTGAATTCTATATATGGTGCCTATAAAAACTGGCACTGAAAAAAACCCTGAGTGTTATTCCATACACAGCGCTTAAAATTAGGCAGGGTTTATAGAATATCGCTTATACCTGGTAATTGCACCTAAGGTTAAGCACATCCATTTGTACCAACTGAAATGTGGTGCAAATACTCATGTCTAACCTCCACTTTTTCAAAACTGCGAAAGCGATTTTTTTGCGGCAGCCGGTATACTGAATGCTGTGTACTACTCTAACACTCATAGGAACTCTGTGAGCATCAGAGAGCACACAGCATTCAGCGCACCAGCCAGCACTAAAAAACACTTTTGTGGGTTTATAAAGTGGGGGGAGGGTAAATTAGGTGCAGATTCCCCTTATTCTATATTTACATGCTTAAATTCTTGGAATGCCCCTGATCCACCAATGACTCTCCCATTTTCGCACCCCCCTTTTTGAACTCGAGTAAATTTAAGCATGGATCCAGAGCCTAAATTTATGCACATAACTTTAAATCCAATTAGCACTGATAATTTCTTGTTAGGATACCAATTAGCACTATTAGCTTGTTATTCAATTAAATTGCGGGTCTAATTTGCCATGCATCCAAATTTGCGTATGCAACTCAAAGCGTCATATATACATTGGGAGACAATGTATTGAATAATTGAGAGATTTTATTTTTTTCTTCTTTTATACGATAATACCAAAAAATAGAATAATTTGAAAATCCTCATCCCCCAAAATAGAAAACTGCATGAATGCTTTCATGTTCAACATACAAAGTAGATATACTGCTAATGCCTAGCGTACTTTACACTATATAGGAAGAATTCTATAATGCGACGATTTAGAGCTAGATTCACTAACCTGACTCTCTGTGCCCGATCTGTGGCCGATCCGTGCAGGCCTGACCAATTCACGAAACATAAAAATTAAAATGAAGGCAATTGGAGGAACGCCCCCCTCCGACCGCAAGAATCGCTAGTGTGCAATCCTGACACATGCACAGACCATCTGCTTTCCCTGTAGATGGTCTGCGCATGCGTTTGGTGTCCGTTTATGCTGGGTTCTTGTTTTTCTTTATTGGCCCCGACTCTCCTGCTCTCCCAAGGAAGTGCGATCCCCGGCGGCAGCAGCCTCTTCCCCTTCGCCGACACAAGTTCACTGCTCCGGCGAGTCCCTGCCCTGAAGAGCCACAGCTAACACGTTTTCAGCAGGATGTTGCCAGTATTTTAATCTTATACACATAGATGTGGCATAGATGTGGCATAGATCTGACTAGTTAAAAAGTACACACCATGTCATTATGGTATGTACTTTGCTAGTGGGCATGCACAAGGATGGAGCACACGAGTACATGCACTGATTATAAAATTTTATAATTTACATGCATGCATAATAGATATTAATGCTGACATTTACACTTGCCCAAAGGATGGTGTAAATGCCCATGCCTGCCACATATGCTAGTATTTTATAAAGAAAAGTACTAGGCACTTTCTTAGCCTCTTATCTTAGGGATCTTGCTGTAAATTGACTCTCCACAAGTGTGCATCCATACTTTTATTTATTTTCTTATTTATTTAGTTATTGGGATTTATTAACTGACTTTATAAAGCGATTTTAGTCACACACGCAAAAAAAAAAAACCCCACCAATATTAAAGCATATTGGTGGCTGGCCAGCTCAGCGGGATTTAACCAGGCAGGGCCTCCCCTGCCCAAATATTATTATGTTATGTTAATCAGGTTTTCTGATCCTTTTCCTATTTCATTATAAGAGGATGGATCAGTTACCCAGGAAGTTACAATGAACAGTTTGACACGGACATTCAATAGGGTTGCTAGCACAGGTAGATCAGTACAACCATTAATTCAGCTGTAGGGCCATAATAAAAAAAAACATCTAAGTCCAGTTTGGACGTAGAGTGCTAGTCGCTCAAAGTCAGCACCGGTAAAATGTCCATTTTCGAAAAGTATGTCTAAACTATTCCCTTTTTCAAAATCATCTATCTGTACGTCTAGGCATTTGATCGTCCAGACTGCCACTACGTCTATCTATATACCACCAAAAATTTGTCAAAGCTCCAAACGCCCAGAACAAGACCTGTTGGACATGGGAGAGGCCAGTATTGTGATAGACTGGCCACTCAGACATGGCAACAGAGCAGTGGGGCACCTTACATGGCACTGCTGGGAACGTCACAAAAAGGGTGCCAAATAAATATCTCACTAGAACTCCCTTATAGGTTATGTGAGCCCCCCAAAACCACTATACCCACCTGTCTACAACCCCAATAGCCCTTATGGCAGCAGGTAGCATCTATATGGCAATAGAGTAGGGTTTTGGTGGGCTCCCATTTTCCACCATGAATGTAGTGGTTAGAGTGGCTTATGGGCTTGGGTCCTCCTCTCTATGGTTCACTAACCCACCTCCCAGACTACTTAAGCCACCTCTGTGCAGCTCTAGTAGGCTTTTCTATGCCAGGTGCTGCTGTTCAGGAGGCAGGTATGTATGTTTTTATTCTGAACTTTGTTGGGGGTGCAACGGGTTCAGTGAACATGGGGGGGAGTGTGTGTGGGTCTTTACTTTGTCTTTGCAATGGTTTTCTAGTCACGTTTGATATCTTTTAGGTACTTGTACCTGTCTACATCGTCTTACTCACAATGTATAAGTTTCACCTAGACAGTCTTGTCAAATATTTAATTAAAGTCTAGGTCGGCCTACATCCTGCCCATATTCCGCCCTAACCACTCCTCCAAAAATGCCCCTTTCAGCTCTGGGCGCACAGCTGGCTTCAGAGGCCTAAAATGTCCCTGGATACCTCTAAAAAGCCATTTCAATTATTGTCACTTGGACCAGTGGTTCCCAACCCTGTCCTGGAGGAACACCAGGCCAATCGGGTTTTCAGGCTAGCCCTAATGAATATGCATGAAGCAAATTTGCATGCCTATCACTTCCATCATATGCAAATCTCTCTCATGCATATTCATTAGGGCTAGCCTGAAAACCCGATTGGCCTGGTGTTCCTCCAGGACAGGGTTGGGAATCACTGACTTGGACGACCTGTCTTTTAGATTGTCTAAGTGCCCACTTGGTCTGGTTTTTAGACATATTTAAGTTTTGATTATGAGCCCCTTAGGTTATAGTTACAAATAAATAGTTACAAGTACAAGTAAGTCATCATTGGCTCATTGTTATGCCCCTAAGCTTAAAAACATGCCTTCCATTTATTTGCCTAGATTTATGAAAGTAATTTATGAGCTTGGTGCTGAAAATCAGTGCTAAGCTCCGAAGTCTTCATTTCCCCACCCTAAATCTATCTCTGTTGCCACCCACATTTTATGCTCCTGAATTTGAAAGGTATGCACTCAACCCTAGTATATTTTCAAATAGGTCAGTTTATGAGCATATGTGCTATAATTCAGAGAAGATTGACAGCATATCATTTCGTCCAGTTTTTGACATTACCTTTAGGGGCTTAAGTTATTATGTGATTGTATTGTAATTGAAAGTGTTTTCTTTCTTTCTTTTTTTTTTTTTTAATTCTTTATTGATTTTCCAAATATTAACAGTGCAGTACACAAGTATATAAACATATAAAAAATCAAGAAAAGCACACTCATCTTACAGACATACATGAGCAACCATTTTATCCCACCCACCCAGCCAATGACTAATCAATAAAAACACAAATAGTGTTTTCCATTTATGCTGTCTTGAACTATTGTGAATGTTTAATTTTGTTAACCGCATAGTCATAGGCGGTCTAGAAATTTTAGAAATAAATTAAAGGGCTCCTTTTACAAAGCCACACTAGCAATTCCTGCATGGCAAATGCAACAAAGCCCATTCAGTTCCTATGGGCTTCATCGCATGGGCCACACGGGAATCACTAGTACGGCTTTGTAAAAGAAGTCCAAAGTTAGGAGCGTAAATTCTATGAATATTGGGCCCATCAGAATTTGAATATTCCTATAAGTATGATGAATGGTAAAAGGTAAAGTTTAGAGCTGGATTTAGGGTAGGGAAACAGGGTGGTTGCCTGTGGAGCCATGTGCGAAAGGGTGCTACTGGGAGCACTAAACCGATCTGATACTGGAATAAGAGGTAATAGAAAGTGAAAGCGGGTATTAACTGGATGAAGGAATCCCCTTCCCTCATGCCAATCTCATATCTGCTGTTGTCATGAAATAAGTGATTGCCTCAAAATTGCTTGCAGGCTAATATTTAATGCTTAAAAATGTAGGGGCATGCATTTGAACTGCAAAAACTTAAAGGAACAATACAGTTTAGGGGTGAAGAACTTTTGTGCATGAAAGAGGAGCAGGACTTGGTTGTGATTGTATGTAATGATCTTAAGGTGATCAAACAGGTAGAAAAGGTGATGTTGAAAACTAGAAGGATTCTTGGGTGCATAGCAAGAAGAATGGACATTAGGAAAAAGGATGTAATGATACCCCTTTATAAGACTCTGGTGAGACCTCATTTAGAATATTGTATACAATTCTTAAGGCTGTATCTTCAAAAAGATATAAACAAGATGGAGTCAGTCCAAAGGAAGACTACTAAAATGGTCAGTGGTCTTTGTCATATAGATCCAGATT
Organism: Geotrypetes seraphini; assembly: GCF_902459505.1. Lineage (NCBI taxonomy): Eukaryota > Metazoa > Chordata > Amphibia > Gymnophiona > Dermophiidae > Geotrypetes > Geotrypetes seraphini. The sequence goes on from NC_047088.1 coordinate 67,885,382, forward strand.
CTCTATAGGGACTGATTCTCTGTAGGGCACTGATTCTCTATAGGCCCATAGATTCTCTATAGGCCACTGATTCTCTAAAGACTACCGATTCTTTATAGGCCAGATTCTCTATAGGCCCAGATTCTCTTAAAAGCGGCCGCTGATCACATGTCAACCACACGATGGTGCCCTATAGAGAAACGCACCTCCGCGAAAGATAGGCACTGGAAATGTAGGCCAGGGTTTTCTGGGCCCACATTTCCAGCACCTATCTTTGTCATGAATCACGCCTACATAGGCGCTTTAGGCTGCCTCATGTCACTTCTGGCATTAGCCACACCCATTGTGGCGTTAGGTAGTCTAAAGCGTCCTACGTAGGCACTATTCTGGCGCATATTATTTAAGTTTTAGTAGGCGCTTTAACAGTGGAGTTTTTTGTCATTATAAATGGCATTTGTTCATTAACTTAGGCGCCAATAGGGCACCTACCGACGCCTAAATTTAGACACCGTTTCTAGAATTCCCCCATAGTTTATCGAGACAGACTTAAAGATCTCAATATGTATACTTTGGAAGAAAGGAGACAGAAGGAAAATATGATAGAGATGTGGCATATATACACAGGAGTCAAATCTCTTTCAATTGAAAGGATGATCTGGAATGAGAGGGTGTCGGATGAAGGTGAAAGGGGAGTGAATTTATGGACCACCTCTATGTGCAGGTAGTGGAGATGAAAATTGTGTGTGAATCTAAGATAGCTTTGGACGAAGTACATAGGATCTCTGAAGCAGTGAAAGGGAGAATAGATGGCATGGATGGGCAGATTAGATAGGCCATATGGTTTTTATCTGCCTCCACTTTTCTCTGTTTCTTGCCTGTCTTTCACTTGCTACTTCCAACTTTTTCAAGCATAAGGTATTAGATCAACTGAAAAAAAAGAGGAATAGTCATGAAAAGAGCTGCAAGAAAGCTTCTTACCTCTGGGGGGAAGAGGTAGGCAATGCCATCAATATTCTTTCCCAAGGTGCTACTTGTGCCAGATCAAGCCCTATCTGTATCCACTGTCAGCAAGGGCCAGATTCTCTAATGGATGCTGGAAAAGATCCGCATTCAGCGCTATTCAATAAAGGGCATGCATCCTTTATTGGCATGTACTTAGCACTGATTCCTTCACCCTAATTTTGGGCACCAGACTTATAACTTCTGAATCTGGTGTAAATGTTGGCATCCAAGTTGGGCACGTTGATCCATTATTCAGTAAAAATGTGTGCGGCTTTTCTGAACTCCTGAAACACCCCTGACATGCCCATGCCCATCAATGGCCACACCCTCTTTTGAGTTGTGTGCTATGGGATTGGGGGGGGCCCAGCATTATTGAATAGCATGCAGCTAGATGTACTGTATATGCAAATCCCAATTGGTGCCAACTAATGTGAATAATTGGCTGTTAGCATTTAATTATTACTTATAAATGACTCGTTAGCCAATTAAGATGCACATACACCTCAGGAATGCGCCCCAAACTTGGTTACCATATATAGAATCCAGGCTCAAATGTTGTATATCTGTACTCATATCTAGAGTATCTGTACCCATGTGGCCCTGTAGCTATCCACATCTGGACTGTCTGTTTACAAGAGTGAAGGTGTAAACTTTCCTATATGGTACAGAGGTAATAATAGACCCCCAAACTGTGCTCCCATATGAGAGAACTGTTTGGAATTATGCCATTTATTGAATAATCTTAGTTGTAATGCTGTGGGAGAGTTAAAAGTGGCAAAGGCTTTATTGCATCTCCCTCTTTCTCTAAACTCACTGCCTTTCTTTCTTCCTTCCTCCCTTTTAAATTGCTTCCAGGCTGCTGACTTATCTCTTTCCATTTCTTCTTTCTGTCTTTCTTCAAACCTGTCTCTTCTCTTTCTCTGCTTTCATGTCACTTTAGTAGACTACCTCATTATTGCTTTTCACTTTATAATTGATTCAAGAGAAGAAAAAAAAAAAAAACCAACACCACAAATAACATTTGCACACAGTATGCTCGTGGCGGTGGAGGGTTGGGAGATGGAGGACCTGTTGAAGATGGAATATTGCTGGTTCTTTCAGATGTTTGCTTAATTAGCAGCACAGGGGATGATTGATCTCCATGCTTCTGTCTGAAAGAAATGCCATTTGCAATCGGAGCCCCTACATGCCCTTTTCTCAGTCAATCTGCCGCATTACAGATCTGTTTTCCCTTTTTATGGATAATCATATTGTGACCTTTGACTTCAGCTGGCTGTTTCTCACCATAATAAACTGCACTCAGCTCAGTTTTGGGGTGAAAATGCTAAAAATAAAATGCAAAGTCTTTCTGAATCAAATTTTGAGTGAATGATGATCATATCTTGTGGTATTTATGGGAATCAATATTCCTGGCAGCATGTATGTGTATTAAATCATATAACTGGATAGGAACATAGATTCTGGTTATGTATAATCTCAAAACAATTTGACTCACAAACTCTTTAAAACTGAAATTGGAAAGAAATGACTCAGCAGCATTTCTCAAATATAACACCATGACTACCTATAGCTACCAACATCCCTATCTTATAGCTGTAGAAAGATTTATGGATGACTAATCAGTTACATAAACAAATACGTGCCTGTTAGTTTTCTAGGGGAAATCATAATCTCCTTACCCAAGGTTCGTTATTTTCTCAGTTTATACTAAGAAGCATAGAGGCCAAGGCTATATGAAGTATTTTATTAGAAATATAAAAAATATGATTCACAAGCCAGCAGCAAATAATAAACTAATTATTGTTCACAATGTTTCTGTACATGCATATATCTCATTACATAATTATCACACCACACTTGCTAGATAAATGAGTAAAACTAATTCTTACACTCTAAATAATTCCTTATAATAATAATTCCTGATTAGCAGCAAACTATTAAAGTTTATCACCAAGAGTAGCTTTACAAATCCTTATCCTATAGATCAGGGGTGTCCAACCTTTTGGCTTCCCTGGGCCGCATTGGCTGGAAAAAATGTTTCTGGGGCCTCATAAATGCGCAAACGCTGCTGCAAGACAAAGGAGGGAGCCGGCAAGATGGTAAATACCTGGGGGCAGAAGAGGAAAACACTGAATTGCCCTCGACCGGGTTGCACAAAATACTTCACAGGGCCGCAGGTTGGACATCCCTGTTATAGACAATAGGATTCCCTCTCTAACCCAGCTGAAAAGACATATAATTCCTTATCCTCACCATCCAACTAGGTCGTAGCACAAAATCAGGTGAACTGGAAGACATTTTTCATCCGCTCAGCAGATATGGAAATCCTTCTGTTTAGGAACAGTCCATCAGCAACTGGAGAAGCTGTAACTTAGGTTGGCAGCAAAGGTTTCCTTTATGTGATGGAATCCAGATCTGTTTAAAGGTCCGGTTCTCTCTCTCTCAGGCAGAGAGTCACAAGAGGTAACTTTTCAGGTCTTAATTATTATAGAAAATGCAGAGTAACCTATGATAAGATGCGAGTTCCCTTACATCCTGGCACAGACTAAATTATAATTAGCACATTTCACTTGGATCTCGTCAGATTACCTCTCCGGACCAATCCAGACTTAGATGAATAGCCTTTCTGTATAGAATTTCACTCAGGCTGTGAAACAGAGGTGCCTTCATTAGATAAGAAGCACAGGAGCAATAACTTCCCCAAGATTCACATAGGCAGAGCATGTAGGCATAGCTGGATGTCCTTGACTAGAATACAGTTCTGGTACATACCCAGAATGCATCAGGCAGAAACAGCACAGATGTATTCTTCTTTCTCTTCTTGCTAGGTTCAGGCTGGAATGATTTCTTGCAGACAATGGTTCAGGCTTTATGATGTCAGAGAGGCCTAACCTTCAGGTGCAAATAAGGAAACACCCCTACATAGCCAAAACATCTCCTAACATTGGGGCCTCAACAGTCACCACTATCCATCTCTTTGCCTGCTGGTTCTCTGCCCAACCACATGTCTCCTCATAGCTCTGAGAATTTTAGACAAAAAGGGGCAAATTCTATAAAGGATGCCTAAAAGTTAGGTGTCAGGCAGTATGTCGCTGAGCGTGATTCTAATATGCATAGATGCACAATAGAGAATTGTGCTCAGCGGTGCCCAGCAAATGTAAGCATGTCTATATAGTTAGGCATCCTTTATAGAATCACCTTTTAGGCATCGCATAGACATCCTGACAACATTTATAACGTTATTGCGTTTTAGCATTATAATGTCATTAGAACTGGAATTTTATACTGTTTTTTTACATTAAAATTGTGTGCAATAAAATGGCATGCAGAATGCAGCCCAGTTTTACAGAGGAGGGCTCCAAGCTGCTGGCCAGGCTCTTCCTCCCCAAAAAGCACCACTATAATATTTTATTTATTTATCTTTTAATTATTTATATACCACTGGAGAAGCCTTGAGAAAGAGAGAGAAATTAATATAGAGAAGTGGCTCAGCATAATTTTTTCTCCCTCCCCAATCCTCTATCTCCCAACTAGGGGAGCGAAACATAGCTCTCTCCTGCTGGCATCAGTTTGAGTGGGTATGATGAGGAAACAAGGGAGGTTTTCTGTGTGCATCAAGGAAAGAATTTTGGGGATGTGAAAGCATGGGGTTATCTGGGCATGGTGCATAAGGAGGTCAAAGGTGCGTGAATATTGTACATATTTTGCTTCGAAAAATCCCAGATGCATGGCAACGCCCCATTCTGCCTCCAGCCCCGCCTCATTCTGCCTCTAGCCCCACCCCATTCCACCCCCAGAAAGCTTCATCTTTTTATTCCTGACCTCCAGGCTGCGTCTGAGGGCCTCTGAGCATGCATGGACACATGTGACATCATCCATGCATACTCAGAGGCCCTCCAGATGCAGTCAGAGCTTTCCAAAACCCAGACAAATGCTGGGTTTTGGAAAGTCCATCCAGGCATCAGGACAGTCCTCTAAAAAGAGGACATGTCTGGGTTTTCGTGCTCATATGGTAACCCTAATCGGGAAGGAAGTATGTAAGAGTGGATGGGAGGGTTGGGTGAGTGTACTGGGGAAAAATTGTTACAGCAATCAGCAACATGACTTGCTGGCTGCACTTTGAGGCCAACAACAGTTTTTTGGGTTTTTTTTTTGTGAAAACCTCTATTCTCCTATTCTCAGGTCTAAGGATAGAAACAAGTAGGCAACTCAATGAATACCTTCTAGTGGGCTTTACAGTAGTTTTTGTGAATAATATGACCTTCTCCCTGTGATCGTGTGAAGGTATCTTTCATTTTCATAAGGATAATGTAGGATATGCTACTGAAAAAAAAATTAGCTAATTTTCAGCAGTAGTTCAAGGTGAGTTATATTCAGATACACTAAGGGCTCCTTTTACAAAGGTGTGTTAGGGCCTTAACACGTGTAATAGCGGGCGCTACCCGCTACTGCCTCCTCTTGAGCAGGCGGTAGTTTTTCGGGTAGTGCGCACTATAGCGTGCGCTAATCCGGTATCTGCACTAAAAACGCTAGCGCAGCTTTGTAAAAGGAGCCCTAAGTATGTCTCGATCCTTGAAGGCATACAACTAAAGACTGCAATTCTGTAAAGTGGTGCCCAGTTGTAAGTGCCACAAAGGGGTATGCTTAGCTGTGGTAGAATGACGGTATAAATCATCTTTGATGCACCGAATGGTAGGTAAAGTCATGTACGCTGTGTTGGGAGGCTTAAGTGGGCATTATGGGCCTGATTTTATAAATGGTGCCTAACTTGCAGGCATCAATAGGCACGATTGTCGATCATCCGCTGGACGCTGTGTATAGAATCGTGCCTAACAGCACCGGTAGGCATTAAAGCCTCAGGTGCACTGCCATTTAGACCAGGGTTTTCTTGGCCTAAATAAGCGTACCTAAATCAAACCATGCCCCAAAATCTACTCTAACCACACCTTCTAACTGGTAGGCATCTCGGTGGGAATGTGCATATCTTCTCATATTTTACACAGTACAAAGGAAATGCATTTATGTTTTCTGTTGTTCCAGAAAAGGTTTGTCTTCCTGGGGTTCAGGTTTTGTTCTCATATTTGTTATTTCTAATGTTTAGTTACTTAGCCTGTATTTGTTGAGAATCTGTTTTGGAAGTAGTGCAGCTTATGCTGTTTTCCCCATAGGAGGTGATGGTGTATTGGTATTCTAAATGGCAGTGTGACTTGAAGTGCTGCCTCTTCATAGACAGGGTTGCTGTTTGAGCTCTTTCAATTCTGTAATAGCATGACAAGCTTGATTTATAGGTTCTAAGTGTGTTTTTGCAGGATTCTGTGGCAGTTAGCATAAGAGTTTGCTGCTTCTCAGTGCACTGGATTTTTGTGGTATCATCCCAGTTTGAGCTCTCCACACCTTCAAGTTCATCAAAATGTAAGACTATTTTGGTGGTGGCCGGGGGAGGGAAGATATTCGGCACCCACAATAATTTTGAAAAGTTGTTTCCTGCGTTGGGGATTGTGGACAGGTGTTTAACAGTCATCAAGAGGACTTTGTCATTTGCGTCTGCAATGTGCAGTTTCCTTTCCCCAGAAGGAAAAATGCTTTTACACAAACAGATAGCTATGGTCTCCTACGTGGCATCATTCCACATGTCAGGGAGTCCTCATTAAAACCCATCTGATGTGGCTCAGAGGTTAAGACTGCTTGTTCCATCATCCCCGGGTGGTGGATTCAAATCCCAGCACAGATCCTAGGCTGCCAAAAGCAGTCTTTTTTTTTTTTCAGAGGCAATCTGACACCCAGGTGCATATTGATGATGTCAAGGTTGTGCATCAAAATGTCCACTTCCGCTGATCAACAACCAATGTGATTGCTGCATCTTTTATTATTTTCCTGAGAGTTGGAAATGAGATGCATTGTGAAACATATACTTCTCATTTGGTTCAGTGTATTCAGGGCAATGTTGAACAGATTCATCTTCCTGTACTCTCTTCTGCCCCATCTCGATCTGTTTTCTCAGTTCCCATACATCTCCTGTCCCTGAGCCACACCTGATGTCACCCCTGTAGCAACATATAAGGGGGTCTCCAGTGTCCCAAAGCCAGGAGACCAGTATGATCGTGGAGTTAACATATGCACAGTCTGGTGCCATCAATGATATCTGTGGCTGGCGTAGAACTATGGAATGCCTTGCCTGGTATCCTGCAGTTTTATATGGGGAGGATGAATTTTAAGAAAATGCTGAAAACTCAATTATTTGCCAATGTCTTTTTATGCTAAGATATATTTCAGTTGAATATAATCGCCTTTTAGAATTGTTTTTTGACATCGATTTAAAGCTTGCTTGCATTTCTGAATTGAGCGAATTTGTGCTCTATCCCTATTATAACAGGGACGATTAACGATGTTGTTTAGACATGTCTATGTTATATGTGATAATCGGAGGGAAACAAGATTTTATGTATGTGGTATGGTAACAAAAAATTCCCAATTTAAATATACTGGTGGAAAATGCTCAATACCTTAACCCCTCATGAGCATACACTGGTGGAAAATGCTCATTACCTTAACCCCTCATGAGCATATGCTCATGAGGGGTTAAGGTATTGAGCATTTTCCACCAGTGTATTTAAACTGGGAATTTTTTGTTGTATATGATTATGAATTGAGTTTCCAGTTCCTCTATTTTTTGTTTTGTGGTATGGAAACCGCATAGTTGTATGTGGTATATAATTTTTTTTATAAATAAATATTATATTTTTATTAGCATTATAGCATCAATGATACCACTAACATTGAACATTTACTTACATCTCTAGGGAAAGAAGCTTGTCAGTTGTACCTCCTCATGAGTCCCAGGCCCTTCTATACCAGAGGTAGCTCCTTTTCTGGTCTAGGAGGATGAAATAGTGATGTTCCTTCTATAGGAACAGGGTGGCCAACGGCCCAAATGCCAAAATGTGGCTGCCTTCTCCTTTCTGCCATGCTGCTGCATATGTCCCTGTGCTGATGACATCATGACATCAATAAACACTGTCATAATATGCCTATAAGGACACCTATATTAGGGGGATTCTGCAAACAGCACACAAAGAATGTGCCAGAAATAAGGATATCTAGTTACGCCTAGGCTACATAGGTGCACTGCCCAGTGCGATTCTATAAAATGTATCTAGGTTTTACGGAATTGCGCTGAGCGCCTATATTTTAGGTGCCGTTTATAGAATCTGGCTCATGGTGCCTAAATTTAGGCACCCTTTATAGAATTGCCTGTTAAGTTTTGCCTGAGACAATGAAGGGTTAAGTGCATGAAAATTGGATTATTTTTATCTGTTTTCCCCATATTTTAATCTGTATCTCGCTTAGAAGTCTGATAAGCGACATTATCAAATTTTAATAAAAACTTGAAACTTGATTTGAGCTCTGGCTTCCCTGATACTCAGATTACTACCCATCCATTCCACAACATAATATGCTGATGCAATTAGGAGTACCTCATGTAATTGTTTATTTTGAGCTTCTATACCGCTGCTAATGACTGGGGAGTCAATTCAGAGTGGTTTGCATGAGCTTCTGTAAAGGTGTTACAATACAGAGTTACAAAGAGCTTCTGTGAAGTCTTATAATACAAGGGCTCTATACTGAGTTACAAGGGCTTCTGTAGTGGTGTTACAATACAGAGTTATGAATGGCATAATTATGCCATAATCAATCATCCTACTTATGTTATCGGCACATTGATTATCATACTTATATGCATATGTTTATACCAACATAGTTTATATTAGTAGCTGTGTTTTAATTCTGTTATAGGATTTTTAATTTCATTTTTTGTTCTTGTTATTCACTTTATTCTGATTTTTACTTGAAAAATTGAAATGTTAGTGTCCTTTTAAATTCAATTAAAACTAAACAATGATCTGACTTAAAAGCAAACAGTTCTTGTGACAGTCATGCATTGTAAGATGCCATTTTAGTTTTCTTACCAAGGTATTACATCTTTTGCTTTCTTTTGTTTGTTTGTTTGTTTTTGTTTTTGTTTGTTTGTTTCTTTTCTGTGTTTTATGGATCTTCTGGCTTCCAGTCATGTGATACAGGAGGAGAGCTGTGATGATATGGAATGTGGTCATCTGTCTTCAGATGCTCTGCGACAGGTGAAAATCCAGCGTGATCCCATCTATGGATTTGGGTTTGTCGCCGGCAGCGAGAGACCAGTCGTAGTACGATCTATTACTGCAGGTAGACTGAGATGTGTACAGTGCAGCCCCCTTTTCAAAATATCCTTTTTTGTACTAATTAGTTTGACATGTGAAAAGGGAGCTTAAATATAACCAAAATAGTGAGAATAAAACCAGAAAAGTTGATGGCATATGACTGGAGAAATTAAATTTATGATTTGTATTCCACTTTCCAGGCTTGGTGACCCAGTCAATGTATATCACTGCAACGATACAAAAATACTGACATTACAGATGTACTTCATTATAATAATCAATAGAAAACAAAGGGTTCCTTTTACTATTTGGTGGCAGAGATTCTACCGCAGGTTAGCAAGGTATATGCTTCGACTCTCATAGGAATTCCATGAGCATTGGAAGACTTACCTCATCGGCCCTTGGTAGAAAACTCTACTGCCATTTAGTAAAACCCAGCGTAAACTTCTAATGCATCTGACCATAACTCTCCTTGAATTTGGGAATGGAAAATCAAGTAATGTAAATCTAAAATCCAAATCAAAAGTACTATTAAAACTAAGACACCATATACAGTAAACTAGATATCATGTAAACATCCATCCCAACCATTACCTTAAAAATTGAAGCCAATCCAATCCTTGGTTTTATGTACAATTCATTCCTCCAATAGGCTCGACTCGGTTAACAAAATAGTCACAGAACATGGAAAGAGTTAGATAAGACCTCAACCTCTATGATCATTAGTTTAAAGAAGAGGAATCAGTCAGAAATTTCTGAAATAGATAGGTTTTCAACACTTTCCGAAAGATTGATAAATGAGAAAGAAGTCTGACTTCTGTGGGGAGCTCATTCCAAATTTTTGCAAACAAGAAAATAAAAGATCAACAAAAGTTGTCCATAGTTTTGATTCCCTTAACAGTAGGAAAGACAAGTTTATATTTCTGAATACTCCTATAATTAGTTGGTCCAAGGTAATTAAAGGAGACAGGAACCAGGGGGGGGAGAAACAAAGAAAAATGAAGACAGATAAAAACCATAAAGCCTATCTAGTCTGCCCATCCATGCCATCTACTATCCTTTCTTCGCTCTTAGAGATCCTATGTTCCACGCTTTCTTGAATTCAGATATAGTCTTCATTTCCACCACCTCCATCAGGAGGCTGTTCCACCAATTCAACAAACAAAGCATAAGCCCAAATGTTCCACAGTCAAAGAATGGAGATCCAAAAAACAAAAGAAAAACAGACTGTGGAGAGCAATGATCTTGATGAGGTGTTTATTATGACAAAATAAAAGTACAAATCCCAAAAATATGTACACTAAGGGCTCCTTTTACAAAGCCATGCTAGGGCCTTAATGCGCAGAATAGCATGCGCTAAATTGCCACACGCACTAGCCACTGCCGCCTCCTTTTGAGCAGGTGGTATATTTCCGGCTAGTATGCGCTATAGTGCATGCTAATCTGGTATGTGCGTTAAAACCGCTAGTGCGGCTTTGTAAAAGGAGCCCTAAATGAATGCCTGATGTGTGAAGTGATGCGGACCCTACACGGGCCGTGTTTCAGCAAAAAAAGCCTACTTCAGGAGTCCTAGGAGGGTAATTAAAAATGTGAAGCATAAGATAAAATATAAAAAATATATATATAAAAAATTTTAATAATAACTAAAATGGTGACTAATACCGTAGGTGCAAAATAAAAATAAATAAAGTGAATGAGGAAGGATTCCACAAATTCACCACCCTTTCCTTGAAGAAATATTTTCTCAGGTTACTCCTGAGTTACCGTATTTTCATGCATATAACACGCGCGTTATACACGATTTTACAAACCGAGCATAACCATGTGCGTTATATGCGTGAGCGCGTTGTACAATTTTTTTTTTTACATAGTTCCCCCCCCCTGACATCCAATTCATTCCCCAGCCCTGAAAGCCTGATGCCCCACCCTGAAGGACCGCTCGCACCCCCACCCTGAAGGACCGCTCGCACCCCCCCGACGTCCGATTCATCTCCCAGCCCCCCCCCCCCCGCACGGAGAAGCAGCCTACCGTTGGTTCCCGATGCCAGTGAGCCCTGCTGCTTCCTCTGCCGGCGGTCCCACCCCTTCTCTGAGCCCTGCGCTGCTTCCTCTGCCGCGGTCCCGCCCTTTCTCTGATGTCAGAGAAAGGGCGGGACCGCGGCAGAGGAAGCAGCGCAGGGCTCAGAGAAGGGGCGGGACTGCCGGCAAAGGAAGCAGCAGGGCTCACTGGCATCAAGAACCAACGGTAGGCTGCTTCTCCGTGCGGAGGGGATGGGGGATGAATCGGATGTCGGGGGGTGCGAGCGGTCCTTCAGGTTGGGGGTGCGAGCAGTCCCTCAGGGTGGGGGGGTGAGCGGTCCTTCAGGGTGGGGGGGTCAGTGGTCCTTTGGGGTGGGGCATCAGGCTTTCAGGGTGGGGACAGGACTTCAAGGGAGACAGGCAGACCTTTAAGAGGGGACAGGACTTCAAGGGGGGACAGGACTTCAAGGGGGACAGGCAGACCTTTAAGGGGGGACAGGCAGAATCGTGGCAGAGGGCAGGGCGGTGAGAGGAGAGTCGGGATATCAAGGCAGGAGTAGGGCCGCGATTCAGGGCAGAACTGCGAGAGGAGAGTCGGGGCAGAGGGCAGGGCGGCGAGAGGAGAGTTGGGACGTCAAGGCAGGAGCAGGGCCGCGATTCAGAGCAGAGCTGCGAGAGGAGAGTCAGGACGGCAGAAGGAGGTTTTAATTCAAGGAGCAGCATGCGCGGTATACGCGTGTGCGCGCTATATATTAATTTGTTTACATAAATTTCAGTTTCCCGCGCGCTATACCCGTGTGCGCGTTTTACACGGGTGTGCGGTATATGCCTGAAAATACGGTAGTCTCATTTCACCTTTATCCTCCATCCACTCATTCCAGAGCTTCTTTTCAACTCAAAAAGACTTGCCTGTTGTACATTTATGCCATGGAGGTATTTATGTTCAAATCTTTTTTATTATGAATGCTAAGCAATAAACATCAAGGAATAGAATGAAATCCAACGAACCAGCATCCAACAATACAATATTTGAGGTTAGACAATAAAACAAAATCAACAATCCCCCCCCCCAGTTCCCCAACCCCACCTAACCAACAAAACCCCCAAACAGCAACCCCTCTCCCCCCCAGAGAAACACACTGAAGATGACCAAAAGGTCACTAAGATCCCAAAGGCCTGTACTCTTGTGGCCCCTGGGATCTATTAGAAGAGGTCTCCTCCCCCCCCCCAAAAAAAAAAAAAAGCCTGCAATCATGGAGGTATTTAAACGTCTCTATCATATCTCCCCTCTCGCATCTTTCTCCCAAAATATATACATTGAGATTTTTAAATGTGTCCCCCTTATGATGAAGACTTCTGTCTCCTTTAGTTGCTGCCTTTGGGACTGAAGAATCTGTCTTCACATTTATCTAATAGATCAATTAATGGCTCCTTAATATATTAATCATACAAAAAGGAATCCAATTATAAAGTTAAAAAGTCAAACATACTATCCACTAAATAATAATAATAGTGCTCAATTAATTAACACCACTATATACTGGCAACGGTATAAAATAAGTAATGTTATATCATGCATCATCGCACCCTCCCTACCTCCAAAAATATTGCAGATGTTTAAATTAATAAAATAAAAAATCATTTATCTTGAACGATTTTTCATTAGATCTCACAGGGAGGCTACAAATGCTATTAAATATAGTTTTCAGCTGTCGGGTAATTCCTGTGTGCAAACAATCCTATTGTGTATTCCAGTGTTCAGTTCATGTTTTAAAAAAATCAATATAATCCAGTGCAAAATGTTCCCCATCTCCAACAAATACATTTCTAAAAATCCCCTATCAATTCAGAAACAGGCCAATTCTCTTCCTCAACACTGATCGTATTTCACTTTGGCTTCATCAGGAGGAACAACTCCATTCTAGGGACAAAACGAGCAATATTATTAAATGTATTATCCAAAAATTAAAAATAAAGAGAACAATGATCATCTTAGAAAGTTTCTTGGCTTCTGTAGCTCGAGCTCCTTATTACTATCAAAAGCAAATTGCTGCTGCCAAATTAGTCTCCGTTCTAACACTAAGAGACGTGATGACTTATATGACGGCTATAGTGCTAATTTCTTTCACCTGTTACTGTGATGTCAGAATGAATTATCTCCAACTGATATATCTAAATAGTCCCACATTAATTATCACGTCACACAGACAAAAAATATTTTTCTTAATGTGGCAAAAGCCATTCAATTTCTTTATTTAAAGTCCCAAAGGAATGCAAATATAAGTCGTTCACGATAAGTTAAAAACTGAGAGATATCTTCCCCTTTGTGAAAATGAAACTGTTTAATCAGACAGAATTTGAGATCATTCACGGGATGATGTGCCTCATGCCAATGCGCTTGTAAAGGTGCTTCCATTTTACTGGTACAAATATAGCTAAGATGTTCTGCAACTCTGATCTTGACAGGTCTTGTAGTTTGTCCTATATATAGTTGATGGCAGGGACAGAAAATACCAAAAAATCACTTGAGCAGAGTTACAATTAGTATTACCTCGTAATTTAAATGAAATATTAACATTAGGGATTTCTATATGACCTGCATTCATAGCATATGGGCAATAGCCACAAGCACCACATTTAGAATGTCCACTCACTATTATGAGATGCAGCATATCTATGTTTCCAACATTCACCTAAATTCTTCCCACATTTAAATGCAAATCATGGTCTTTCCGCAAACTCGGGATGTTAACTTAAAAGATCCCAGTGTTTGCGGATCATATTTTGTAACTGGGAAGAAAAAGGGAGAAAAAAGAAAGTATACCGATGACCTTACGGTCAGACTGGGTGCTCTGAGGTTTTGGTAAAAGTAGCCATTCCCGATCCGCATGGATAGCCCTTTTGGCAGCCTGCTTTAAAGCGTGGGCAGAATACCTGCATTGATGAAACCTCTGCGTCATTATATCTGCTTGAACTTTAAATTCTGTCTTGGTTGAACACAGTCGTTTAAGTCTTAAAAGTTGGCCCATGGGAATACTATCTCAAAGGGGTTTAGGATGATAGCTTTTATAATGAAGCACAGAATTTGTATCAGTTTCTTTCCTGTATATAGTTGTTTCAAATATGCCATTTCTATAAGTTAATAGTCTAGCCCCAAAATTAATATTCCACTGATTACTGGTGGCACTTAAAATGTATACAAGAATTACAACTGTTCAAATATTGTATATGGATTTTAAATATGGACTGAACACTGGAATACACAATAGGATTGTTTGCACTGTCATGCCAGTATATATGATAGTTTCTGGGGTATGCTGTATGCCAATTGGCTACTGTTCTTTTTTACTACTACTATTACAAGTAGTTACTTTTATAGTGCTGCTAGATATACACAGTGCTGCATACATTATATGCAGGTAACCGTCCTTAGTGGGTTCACAATCCAAGTTTTGTATTTGGGGTTAAGTGATTAGTCTAAGGTCACAAGGAGTTTCCCTATGCAGTCAGTCACCCCCTGGATATAAGGTAGAATGGTTAAGTTCCTTTCTGTTGTTGTGTTGGTCTCCAGTGATTCCATGGTATTGTTGGGGGGTTGTTTTTCCATTAGTTTCAGGGTCTGGGTGGTGGCCATTCTGAAAATGACACAAAATTATTCAAAGTCGTTACAATAATAGAGTATTGTGAGAAATTGCAGAAAGATCTTGCAGATACATTTAACATTGGCATGTGATACACATAGGAAAACAGAACCTCAACTACAAGTACAAATTGCTGAGTTCTAAGTTAGAAGTCACCATCCAAGAAAGTGATCTTGGAGTCACTGTGGATAATACTTTGAAATTTTTAGTCTAGTGAGCCATGACTGCTCAAAAAACAAACACAATGGTAAGGATTAGTTTTCAGAGTGCTCCTTCACACTTGGTCCGCCAAGTCTTTTATTCACATTCACATATATAACTCTTTTACTCTTTATTTGGACCCCTGAGGAAGGTGTTTTTTTCCGAAACAAGGTCCATGTTGGGTCCGTCAAGTACAAATGTGGATAGTGATTCAAAGACTGTTTTAAAGATTGTTGAAAGAAATAAAACAGAGGTCAAGAACATTGTCATTTCTGCAGTTCTGTGTTTGGTTTTCCCTTTATTCTGTGGAAATTTAGGTCTTCTTTTTTTTTGGACCCCTAGAGATAAGTAGCATGGAATATTGTTACATTTAAGGATTCTGCCAAGTACTTATGACCTCGAATGGCCACGGCTTAAAACAAATTTTGAGCATAATGGACCTTTAGTGTAACTCAATATGCCACTGAAGTAGAGGAGTAGCCTAGTGGTTAGAGCAGTGTCTCTCAAACTGTGTGCCAAGGCACAGTGGTGTACCCCAAAAAGATTCCAGGTGTGCCACGAGAGGTTCCATAATTTTAATTTATTTTTAAAAATTCCCTTCATAAGTACATACAAGAATAGATGGCTTGCACATTGCATACGCAAGTCTGTCAATATTATGAGCATCTGTGTGCATATGGATACAACTGCCCAGACAAACATCATTCTTAGACGTGATTGGGCCTTGAAAACTAACAGCAAGTAATTTTAGTTTTGGGGTTTTTTTTTATGCAGTAGTTATCCTAACTTAAGCAACAAAGCAATCAAGGCTTTGTTACCGTTTGGATCTTTTTGTCTTTGTGAACTTGGATTTTCAGCTCTGATAGAAATTAAATCGAAAAAAAAAGAGAATGACTGCACATGGGGGATGAAATGCACGTTTGCTTGTCGACTATCGGGCTACACGTTGAGTTAATTTGCCTTCAAAAACAAGCGCATCCATCGCATTAATTAGCAGTTCTATTCTGTCTTTAGTTTCACCGTTGTTACAATTATCTATACATAGCTTAAAGAACTTTAAATAAATAATTCTCAAATTTAATTTTTTTTGTTGGTTTTGCAATTTTATAATTTCAATTATAATGTGCTGTGAAAAACATTTGCTCCATTTAGTGTGCCACGTCTAAAAAAAGTTTGAGAAACACTGGGTTAGAGCAATTGCCTCAGCACCCTGAGGTTGTGAAGTTGATTCCCACCACAGCTCCTGGTGACTCTGGGCAAGTCACTTAACACTTCATTGTCCCAGGTACAAAATAAGTACCTGTCTAAAATATGTAAACCACTCTGATTGTGTAAAGCACAGAGAAAAAGCAGAATACCAGTCCCTTCCCTCTTTATATTATGGTCTGACTCAGCATGACTTTTCTTATGCACACATGTGAGTTAAGTTTAAATTTACCAAGGCACTTAAATCTTCAATCCTTGACTTATTGAGAAACTCAATAATCATCAAACATTGGGAAGCTGTTCAGAACCTTAAAACAGTATCCATTATGCTTCTCAGTACAACTCTATCGGTTCTCAGCGGCACCACCAGGGACTTAATAAACTTTCATAGTCCAAGGCTTTATGTGTCAATTTTTCATCGGACCCTTTTAGTGTTTATTTTAATTTTTTTATAAAGTATAAAAGTACTTAGCTTAGTGGTCGGGGTTCAGGGATATTAGATTATGTGAGTTAAGGGCATCAGGCCTTGAGTTTTGTAAGTTATAGAAACAGAGATGTCAGGTATGACTATACAATGACATTTTATTTTACATTTCAACCTAGTGTGCCTCAGTTTACTGTAGTATACTGTATGCACACTGAAATAGCAAAAGTTCACTTTTTACTATAATGAATGTCCAGTACATACTTTCCATGGAGAAAAAAAATAATGAATAAGAGTTCATGATCTCAAGTTTCAGGGAGAACGCTGTGGAAGAGAACATATTGCTTTACTGAAAAAGCGCTAAATGCCAGGTGTAGCCTATCAGCAGAAGTATCTGCAGAATAAGAAATGGTACGAATCTCTGTGCATATTTTTTTTTCTCATAGGTAGCTTTCAAAGGGAATGGATATAGGTCATTTCCCTTTAAGGACTGGTGCAAAGTTGATGGAGGAAATTACCCATATACTTGGCACCTATCCACATAGCTTTGAAAATTGCTCTGGATTTGCCTAAATTTAAGAATCTAACTTAGACACTGAAATGTTCCAGTCGTATTAGGTGCTTGGTTTTATTTCCTAATTTTACCATCATACCAGTACACCATTTGACAACTAAATTTGGATGCTCAGTTCTAGTCAACTTTTAAAGGGCTTTAAGTACCTAAACTAAACTAAAATAAACCAAACCTTAAGTTTATATACCGCATCCTCTCCACTGAAGTGGAGCTTGGCACGGTTTACAAGAACTTAAAATGTAAGAAGAGAAAGGAAAAGGTTTACATGAGCTTATATATAGAATGGAAGAGTAAGGGGGAAAATAGAATTACATGTTAGAGAAGAGCCAAGTTTTCAGTTGCTTGCGGAATAGTTGGAGAGAGCCCAGGTTCCGCAACGGGATAGTAAGGTCGTTCCAGAGACCTGTGATTTTGAAGAGAAGAGATTTTCCCAGTTTACCTGCATAGAGAATACCGCGTAGAGAGGGGAAGGATAATTTATATCTTTGGGCAGGTCTGGTTGAGTCAGGACTCGAGGAGTTAAAGGATAGTGGGATTAGGGGAGGAAGGATGCCGTGAATGATCTTAAAAGCCAGGCAGGAGCATTTGAAATGGATTCTGGAAATTACCTAAACCCTATGAAAAACTGTTTTTCTATTCTGTGTCTAAAAGCTTAGGGGCTCATAATAAAAAAAAAAAAACTTCTAAAAAGTGGCCTAAATGGGTACTTGGATGATCAAAAAGCCTGATCGTCCAAGTACCCATAATCAAAGCTGGTTTTAGACTTATCTAAAGCCAGCTTAGGCTTTTCCCCTGCCTCTAAACGCACAAAGAGAAAAGAGGCATTTTTAGAGGAGGGGAAAGGGCGGGCGGTGGGCAGGAGGTGAGCCAACCTAGACTTAGGCGTGCAGAAGGTATAACCAAAACTTTAGGCATGTTGCCTAGTCAGCACTTATACTTTTTGACGTAGACCAAGTCAAAACAGGTATAAGTGCCAAAAAGAGGCCGCTGAGCTGATTGTGGCTGCTGCGATCAGCTCAGCGGCCCCAGCAAACTGCCTACTCCCCTACAGCAATGATCGCGGCAGGAGAGATGGCTCATCTCCCCTGCCGTGATCCACCCTTTTCTCCCCACACAATGATCAGGGCAGGGGGGAACCCAAGCCCTCTTGCCCCAGCGGCACCCCGACTCCCCGACTACGTTTGGAGCAAGAGGGAGCCCAAGCCCTCTTGCCCCGCAATCCCAAAAGCCCCCCCCCCCCCCGGGACAAGTCCGTTGGGGCCAGGAGGGAGCACAAGCCCTCCTGGCCTGGCGATCTCCCCCTTCCCATGTCCCACACGATCCAGCCAGGAGGGAGCCCAAGCCCTCCTGGCCCGGCGGTCTCCCCCCTTCCCCCCCCCACGATCCAGCCAGGAGGGAGCCCAAGCCCTCCTGGCCCGCGACACTCTCTAACCCCCACCCCCCACCACTAAAATACGGGCAGGAGGGATCCCAGGCCCTCCTGCCCTCGATGCAACCTTCCCCCCCACAACCGCCCCCCCCTTGAACCACCGATCGACACCCCCCCACTGACCCGCAACCCCCCCCGCCGACCCCCACGACCCCACACCCCCCTTCCCCGTACCTTACAAAATGTTAGTTGGACGGACGGGTGCCAAGCCTGTCCGTCCGACAGGCCAGCCATCTCCGAATGGCAGGCCTTAAGGTCTGATTGGCCCAGGCGGCTCAAACCCCGCCCACAGGTGGGGCTTGAGGGACCTGGGCCAACCGGAATCGGCCCAGTTGTCTTAGGCCTCTCATCCGATTCCGGTTGGCCCAGGCGCCTCAAGCCCCACCTGTGGGCGGGGTTTGAGCCACCTGAGCTAATCAGGCCCTAAGGCCATCCATTCAGAGATGGCTGGCCTGTCGGACGGACGGGCTTGGCACCTGTCTGTCCTATTAACATTTTGTAAGGTACGGGGAAGGGGGGTGGGGGTGGGGGAAGTCGGGGGGTTGGCGGGGGGGGTCACGGGTTGGCAGGGGGAGCCTATTAGGGGTTTGGGGGGGTGGTCGTGGGGGGATGTTACATCGAGGGCAGGAGGGCCTGGGATTCTTCCTGCCCGTATTTTAGTGGAGGTGGGGGTTAGAGGGTGTCGCAGGCCAGGAGGGCTTGGGCTCCCTCCTGGCCGGATCGTGGGGGGTGAGGGGGGATCGCCGGGCCAGGAAGGCTTGGGCTCCCTCCTGGCCCCAACGGACTCAGCCCGGGGGGGGGGTTGGGATCGCGAGGCAAGAGGATTTGGGCTCCCTCTTGCCCCAAACGTAATCGGGGAGTCAGGGTGCCACTGGTGCAAGAGGGCTTGGGTTCCCTCTTGCCCCGATGTCGTTTGGGGGGGGGATTCTGTAACCAGTGTTGTTTTTGACAGACACCGGTTACAGAATCCAGCTTTTAGGCAAAGGACTGGCTCCTCCTTTGCCTAAAAGCCCTTGTTTTGAATGTTTGGGGCTTAGGCTTTTTTTAGGTTGATTATATGGTATAAGTTTAGACGTAGTGGTATTCTGGGCGTTTAAACAGCTGAACATTGAGGCAGGCCATTATAAAAAAAAACTCCTTTTGGACGTTTTTTTTGATAATGGACATTTTCCCTGCTTCTACTTTCAACGTTTAAGGCCTTAGGCCAAAAGGGGACTTAGACGTTTTTTTTATTATGCCCCTCTTAGCTTTTAAAATTTTAATATATAGTTTAGCTAACATGGAGAGAATATGGTTACACTGATAACATAGAATGAAACAAAATTTTAAATCCCAAAAGGAGATCTGGCAAGATTATTGCAACTCTCTATATATCGGAATCACACAAAAGGAATCTCGTCGTCTGCAGCTTATTCAAAATACGGCAATCAAACTCCTCTTCTACAAGAAGCACACTGGCTACCCATTTCCCACCGCACTACATACAAAATCCTGTTGCTGGCTTTCAAAATCAAACATACGCGTTCACCAACTTTTCTTGACAAACTTATCATTCCTTACTCTTCTCCACGGACCCTTAGATCAACTGACCAGAACTTATTGACTGTTCCCCCCAATCAAGGAACTCTACTACTCTAGAAATACTAATTTTTCCGTTACTGCCCCAACCCTTTGGTTTTTGCCAATGAGGTGACCTCTCAACCACT
The DNA here is from genome assembly GCF_902459505.1 of Geotrypetes seraphini. Taxonomy (NCBI): domain Eukaryota; kingdom Metazoa; phylum Chordata; class Amphibia; order Gymnophiona; family Dermophiidae; genus Geotrypetes; species Geotrypetes seraphini. The sequence goes on from NC_047088.1 coordinate 67,905,758, forward strand.
TCTTTAAAACCTTTTGGTGGAGGTGGGAGGGCCCTTTCTGAAGCTTTTTTCCTTCTTTTTTGAATGAGTTTATAGCCTATGCTGTTCTCATATTTCATTACACTCGAGGACATCACAGTAATCATTATTTATCTCCATACCTACCATATGTGACACCTGGGGCCAATCATTTTTAACCCCCTCCCTCCTCCTCTATAAAAAAATTTTTTATAAAAGGAGCCCATAACTTTTTGAAGATACCGTATATGTTAGTAATTGAATTATACATTTTCCCCTTTTAATTTTATTTTATGTAATTAGGTATATAGTCTAGCTTCTTTTAATTGTTTAGATCAGGGGTCCCCAACATCCCTCCTTGAGGGCCGAATCCAGTCGGGTTTTCAGGATTTTCCCAATGAATATGCATTGAAAGCAGTGCATGCACATAGATCATGCATATTCATTGGGGAAATCCTGAAAACCCGACTGGATTCGACCCTCAAGGAAGGACTTTGGGGACCCCTGGTTTAGATGTTTGATGTAGAAGCTGTTATATTATATTATAAGCCCTCCAAAAGACAGCAAAATACCTACTCTACTAGAATGTAGCTTGCATTGAGTTATTACTGAGAAAGGTGTGATATTAATCCAAATCCAGTACCAGGCATATTGGAGTCCTTTTACTAAGGAATGCTAACCGATTTAGCGTACGCTAACGATTAACGTGGCTAAATGCTAAGGTGTCCATAGAATATAATGGGTGCTTTAGCATTTAGTGTGCACTAATCGTTAGTGCGCCCTAAATTGGCTAGCGCGCCTTATAAAAGGACCCTATTGTTAATTAATACAAAATGTCACTCTTGGCTAACAGAGCCATTTTACTACACCATAAGCAGTAACTTATGTCTCTCTCTCCTTTCCATGCAGCATCTGCCCTTTCTCTCTCTTCCCCTTCCATCATAGGCACCAGCACTGTAAGTGCCTGAGCAACCCAATATTGTTCCCTGTAAGTTTGCAGATCTGGAACAGTAAGCTCCATGCTGCAATGATACAGAAATCATAGGAAGGAAGTAGTTCTGTATCCTAGCCACTGCTCCTACTTCCTCCTGCAGTCCATTGGCTGGTGTCTGTTAAAATAGACTGCAGGGGAGGAAGGAGTTGCTGTATCCTAGCAGCTGCAAATGCAGAAGGCAAGTGCAGCAGACTGAAAATGACAGACAGATTTAGATAACTTTATTGGCGTGACAATTGTACCTATATTGCCAAAGTAATACCTTTAGCTAGGGTTACCAGACATCCGGGAAAACCTGGATATGTCCCAGGCAGACTTTCCAAAACCCGGCATTTGTCCAGGTTTTTGAAATCCCCTACAAGCTCTGGCTGCATCAGGAGGGCCTCTGAGCATGTGCAGATGATGTCACACACATCCGTGCATGCTCCAGGCTTTCCAGAGCTCATCGCAAAGAAAGGAGGCTTTCTGGGGGCGGGGCTTGAGGGTAGAATGGGGTGGGGCTAAAGGTAGAACTGGGTGAGGCTGGAGAAGAACAGAGCGGGGCTGGGACAGAATGGGGCAGGGCTGTAGGCGGAAAAGGGCATGGTTATGTATCCAAGGTTTTCTTTTTAAAAATATAGTAACCCTACCTATAGCAGTTAAGTTTAAAAAGATAAAGGTACTGGGAGAGGAATAAAATGGGCAAGGAAGGGGTGAAGGTATAAAAGATAGAGATACCGGGAGAGGAGTAAAGGGGGTAAGGAAGGGGTAACATGAATAGAAAGGAGTCACTGGTTAGGAGAGACAAAGGCACAAAGGGAAAAAAGGCTGGGTGATAGGAGCACAGATTGAGAATGGAGCTGTGAAAGAAAAGAAACAGGATGGGAGGGTGAAAGGAATTCATGAAGAGAGCTTGGGCTGTGTGGGTAGGGTTGCCAGATTTCCTCTTTAAAAAAAAGAGGATGCTTGATCCCTACCCTGCTCCGCCCCATCCCCGTCCTGTCGTGTCTTCAGCTCTGCCCCGTTCTGCCCTAGCCCCACCCCACACACAAACCTCCCCAAGCTCAGAGCCGAATCTGGAGGGCCTTTGCACATGTGCGGACATTGACATGATAACATCATACACACCCAAACATGGCCTCGAGCTCAGGAACTACCAAAACCTGGACAAACTGCCAAGCTTTGGAAATCCCTCTGGGCACCCGGACAGTCCTCTAAAAAGAAGACACGTCTGGGTTTTCCCGGACGTCTGGTAACCCTATGTGTGGGAGAAGTTAGCTAACAGCACTATTATCTGTGCTACTCTATAAAGCACGGTGCCTGGCTTTATTAATGCGTAACTCAAAAGTGACCATGGCCATGGAATGCCAGGGACATTCCAAAAAGTTGCATGCATAATTATAGAATATATCCTCAGCGTACCTAATTTGGGTTCAGGCATTTTCACCAGGTTTCAGCAGGCACAAATCTGGCACCTAGGTAAAGTTAGGCATGGGAATTGGCACAAAGGCCCCGATTCTATAAACGATATCTAAAACATACGCACCAATGTCAATCATAAATTAGGCACTGTTAATAGAATCGTTCCTAGCTGCACCTAAAGTGGGCACTTAGGTGCACTCTAGTTATGCCATAATTTTCTTAGTCTAATGGAGTGTGCCTCAATCCAAAACAGGCGTCTATATACCAAACAAGCCCCACAATCTACCCTCTAACCACGCTTACTTTCTGGTAGCCACCTTCTACTAGGTGCCTACCTGAAAGTGGTAGGTGCCTACCATCCTTTTACCTGCAATTTAAGCCAATTGCAAGGTGCTAATTGTTCATTATCGGCACCGATTAAGCTTTTTAAATAATCTACATTACAGTGATTTCTATTCCGCCTTTACCTTGTGGTTCAAGGCGGATTACATAAGAATTGCTATGATCTTAAGAAGTACATATTGAAGAGATATGAAGAAGTACTTAGGAATAGATTGAATATTACCTAATATGCTAAGGGGTAGTTGGTAATGTAGGCGGGATTCAGAACATTATTGTTTGAGTTATATTGGTTTTATGTATTTTTTGAAGAGTAGGGTTTTTGTTTCTTTTTTGAAGGTTTTGTAGCCTGTGGTTGAAGTCAGCAGGTTGGTGAGTTGTCGGTCCAATGTAGGCACCTAGATTCGCTAGGCACGCCAGACTAAGTGCCTTTTAGGCATCTTTTATAGAATCTGGGCCAAAATGCAATTCTATAAAGGGTGCACACCCTTCATAGGGAAATTAGGGAAATCTCTCTTCTTCAGAATCACTGAGCTTTGGAATAACTTTACTGCCCCACTTCGGAGTCTGGGCTCCTTCCAACTATTCCGAAAGCATCTGAAAACTAGACTATTCACAAAAATGTAATGCTCTCTTCCCTCCTACTCACCCTCCAACCTCACTAAGTTGTTTCTTCCTTATATTAAGCTCTTGTAAATTGTGCCGAGCTCTATAATTATGGAGAGGATGCGGTATATAAACATAAGGTTTAGATTAGATTAGATTAGATTAGATCATAGAATCACATTTAGCACTGATTTTTTTTTTTCTGGTGCTGGATTTTGAGAGCCATTTATAAAATCCAGCTCTATGCTAACTACATGCTACTCCCTGCCTATTCCCCACATATACTGTGCCCAGTTGTTCAAAGTGACAGCTAACCAACACAACAGTAAAGGTGCCACATTTACTGTGTACAAGGTGCTGTGCTATTATTATGAATTAAAAGTGGCACAAAATACCTAATGCAACTTTGAGAAAAGACTCAACAGTTGTAAATGTAGCCCCTGCCTCCTTTTTCCTCCTAGCGATGGCAGAGCACATTGCTGTCCTCCTAGTTAAATGCATAACATGTTCCTTGGTAGAACAGAGTCTTTGACGTGGGAACATATCTCTTTCTTTTCCATGGCAGGTGGACCTTCGGAGGATAAACTCCTGGCTGGTGACCAAATTCTGGCCATAAATGAGGATGATGTGAGCGATGCTCCAAGGGAGAGAGTCATAGAGCTTGTAAGGTAACTGCATGCTTTATTTATTTATTTAAAACACTTATAATCCGCTTTTAACCAAAGTGACTCACAATCAACATATAAAATCTTAAATACATACATGTCTCCAAGAAACTAGACAACAAAACTAGATTGTTAAAACAATCAGAATGTACATTACATTGTATACATTAAAGAGAAGAGTTACATCACCATAACCAGAGTAATGTATAACTAGCAAAAAAAAATGCTTGTGCAAAAAGAAAAGTCTTTAGTAGTTTTCTAAAATACAACAAATTTCCACAAAATTTCAGAATACTTGCCAGTGTGTGTCATAAGGCAGGGCCAGCAATGGAAAAACAACATTTTGTGGTCCACACATATCGTACTGTGTCCCTTTTGCAAGTATCAAGCAACAAACGGTTCTCAGATCTCAGTGCTCTAAATCAGTGGTTCCCAACCCTGTTCTGGAGGACCACCAGGCCAATCGGGTTTTCAGGCTAGCCCTAATGAATATGCATGAGAGAGATTTGCATAAAAAGGAAGTGACAGGCATGCAAATCTGCTCCATGCATATTCATTAGGGCTAGCCTGAAAACCCGATTGGCCTGGTGGTCCTCCAGGACAGGGTTGGGAACCACTGCTCTAAATGGTCTGTACACTTAGGGCTCCTTTTATGAAGGTGTGCTAGCGGTTTTAGCTCACGCACAAGATTAGCGCACACTATAGCGCGTGCTAGCTGAAAAACTAATGCCTGCTTAAAAGGCGGCAGTAGCGGCTAGTGCGCGCAGCATTTTAGCATGCTAAAACTGCTAGCGCACCTTTGTAAAAGGAGCCCTTAGCCAAATAGTGTAATGGAAAAGAAACTGATTTTCACTTAGTTTGGAAGTTCCAGTATTGTTGCTCATACAGGTCTTTAAGGAATGATAGCATTCCAAGTACACAGCAGCTTTCCCTATAGGTTGGCTACTCATTACAATTACCTGCAGACTATGTGATAGCTCATGACACTGTATAAATGTTGGAGGTCAGTTTTTGTGAATTATTTTGTTTATATTTCATAGAAAACCCAAAAAACACTGTGGAGTGACGATGTTCCTAAATGGACTTTATTTGAAAGTGTCAAAGTTCCAAAGGTACACTGAAATCATCCACATAAAATAAATTCATCCACATAAAAATTGGTTATCCACATAAGAGCCATAAAGGACCTAGTCCGCTAGGGATACAGGACCCAACACGGTCCGCGTTTCGACAAAAAGTTTTCTTCAAGGGCCCCTGGGGGTCCTATAAAGGTGAGTACGTGGGAAACAATTGTGTGGTGAGCCGGAAGTGAGACACTGCTTGCGTTTGCAAACAGTTGTTTCCCACATATTCACCTTTATAGGACCCCCAGAGGCCCTTGAAGAAGATTTTTTGTCGAAACGCAGACCATGTTGGGTCCTGTATCCCTAGCGGACTAGGTCCTTTAAGGCTATTATGTGGATAACCGATTTTTATGTGGATGAATTTATTTTATTTGGATGATTTCAGTGTACCTTTGGAACTTTGACACTTTCAAATAAAGTCCATTTAGGAACATCGTCACTCCACAGTGTTTTTTTGGTTTTCTCTGGATTTTCTTCTCTGTGGATATTTTGGGGTCAATTCCTTTTGTGTTTATATTTCATAGGATATGTCAGCTCTGTCCTTACCTAGACAAAACTGCTTACTAGAGCACTGGTGTTCACCACTTACTGTAGAGGGCTGTAGATAGGTTAGGTTTCCAGTACCTTCCCCATAAATATCATATACACTTGAATATAAACCAACCTGAATATAAATCGAGGTAACCTTTATTCCCCCCCTTAAAAGGAGGAAAAAATGTTGACTCTAATATAAATCGGAGTGGGGGGGTTAATATTCAAGTGCAGTGCCTTGCTTTGCCCTATCCTGCCAGGCTCTGCACCCTGTTCCCCCTCCCTCGCTGCCCTTCAAGATCTGCATCCAGCACCCCCCTCAATCAATCACTCCCCTGCCAGTCTCTGCACCCATCCCCCCTCCCTCCCTGCCCTGTCATATTCTGTAACCTGTTTCCCATGCCCTCCACCGGGCCTATCGTAAGTCTTGGTTGTCCAGTGCTGTGCCGGAACAGCAGGGTCCCTCCTGCCTCCTGTCCCAGTCGATTCTAAGAATTTTTTTTTTCAGTTCAAAAGTTTTATTGGTTTTTTTACCTCCCTCCTACCTCCCCTACGTACCTTTAGAATCGCTGGTGGTCCAGTGGTAAACCACGACAGGAGTGACTTTCCTTTGCTCCTGCCCATGCAGAGCCACTAGTTAATTGGCTGCTACAAGTTCACAGCAGCCAATAAGTTAGCTCTACATGGACAGGAGTGACCTTCCCATGCAGAGATGCTAGCTGATTGGCTGCAGCAGGAGGTAAAAGTTAGTAGAATTGGCCGGGACAGGAGACAGAAGGAATCCCTCCTGTCCCAGCCCACCGCTGGACCACCAGGTCACAGCAGGCACATCAGAGTTCAGGAGGGGGGTGGGTCAGCAATGACCCAAATATAAACTGAGACCCTAATTTTTGGGCCATTTTTTTAACCCCAAAATCTCAGTTTATATTCGAGTATATACGGTATGCTTAAGATATATTTGCATGCATTCTACCTCCATTTTAGACAAATCTCTCTCATGCTTGCTATTTAGGAGTGCCCTGAAAATCCAAGCCACTTTCACCCTTCCTTCTCCCTGCTTTTCCCCAGACGCTTAACCTCTGGCAGAATCTCCACATCCTTTTATGTTGGTGAATGCAAACAACAGTGACAGTATCTAAAGTCATTTGTTCACCATATTGGTCCTCTTAGGGGCTTTGAAATGAAGGTCAACAATTTGGGGAGTGATTCTCATTCAATTGCCTAAGGTTAGGCACTGGGATGATGCATGCTAAGCACTGATTGAGTCTATAATAGCAGCTGTGCGCAGCATTATAAAATGATGTTAAATTTTAGGCAAGAGCCAAATGACTGGTCTAAATGCTAGCATCCAACTATAGGCGGTTAGGTGTGTTAATACTAGTATTCTGTAAACTGAACATGAAACTACCTGGCATGCCCCTGCCCTGCCCTGCCTTGCCCATGCTCCTCCCAGGTCCATGTCCCCACAGAGTTGTGTAGTATGGAATTAGAGTATCAACTAAAGGCAGTTACACGCATATTTACCCATTAATCCAATAAACACCAATTATAGACAATAATAATAATAATAATTTATTTTTATATCCCGCCAAACCACCAGTTCATGGCAGTTCACAATAATAATGCACTGGGCATTAAAAGTACAAGGTCATACAGCAATGTTAAAAATTGAAATGACACAAATCTGAGTAATACAACACTAAGCAAAGACATAGCAGCATCCTAAAACTTATTAAAAAATGGAATTCGGCTGATAATACAAATTCATCAAATAATCAATTAGAAACATAAATGGATTAATAAAGGTTATAAAATTAAAATCAATTCTGTTTTTCATGTTTTTTTTAAATAGATAAGTTTTAAGATCTTTCCGAAATGGCTAATGGGGAAATAAGAACGTTCAAACATGAATTCATTACTCCAGCCTGGAATGCCAAGGTCCTGTCTAAAAAATTTTTATAACAGCATGCTTTTACTGATGGAAAATAGAACCAAGCTGGTCTTCGAATGTTTTTTTTTAATATTATAAAATCTAAACTGGGAAGAGAGATATGAAGGTGCTGGACCAAATAAAATCTTAAAACAGATACAGCCAAATTTAAATAGCACTCTGGCTTCAAATGGCAACCAATGAAGCTTTTGATAATATAAGCTAATATGATCATGTTTTTTAAGATTAAAAATCAGGTGGGCTGCTGTGTTTTGTATTATTCTCAATCGACTGATTGAACCCAAATAAATGATATTACAATAATCTAATACTGAGAGAACAGACGATTGTACCAAAATTTTAAAAGACATAAAGTCTTTCCTTATGGAGCACAACTTCCAAAGGATAATAAAACATTTCTTGATCAATAAATCAGTATGAGCTTTGAATGACAGTGAATGATCTAATGTGACCCCAAATATTTTTAAAGTAGAAACTATGGGGTAGTTGTGTCCATTTAAATGAAGCATTGATTCAGTAAGTTTTTCATTAGGGTTTGTGAGGAAAAACTTTGTTTTTCCCAGGTTGAGTTTCAGTTTAAATGTAGATGTCCAGTTTTCCACTTGTGTATGAATAAATGCAATCCGATTCATCACTTCCGTTGAAAACTCAATTAAAGGGACAAGTATAGTTATGTCATCTGCGTAAATATAAAATTTTACTTATTAAGATCAATTAGTATCTAATTAATACGTTAAGGTCAGCAGCTCATGAAACTTATCATATAAGCTTCATGAACAAATTTGCACACTAGACAGAAATTCGGGTTCACAACTTTTTAGAATTAGGGGGAGCTGTTAAGAGCCAGTGGCATACTTTGCAGGGCGGAGCACCCCCCTCCTCTGCCTTGAGCACCCCCACCTCCAGGCAGTGGGAAGGTATGTGGATCGATTATGGGGTTGTGGGCTGCCTGCACATGGCCGTTGGCTCTGCTGGTCCCCTGCCCCGGAACAGGAAGTGGACCATAGACCCATAACTGCTCCGGCACCGCCAAGCTTCCTGCACTCGGGGCAGACTGCCTTGCCCTCAGTACACTACTGTTAAGTTAGCGCAAAAGCTAGCAAAAAAAATATCATGCTCTATTAGCCCACAAGAAGTATACCACCTACAGAATGTTTGTGCACTTTTATTTTCAAAGAATTGTGCGTGAAACGTATCTAAAAACCTTTCTGAGGAAGCATGTGCTTCTTCACAACAGGTTTTGGGCTGTACCAACTATTTCTTCTGGCAGGGTGTGCTTAGTGTCTTATTAGAGCCAGTATCTATCCTATGTAAATTAAGACCCCAACAATGCCAGATTTCTTAAATTTCTTGAAGTACGTACCAGAGGGCAGCATCTCTATATATTGCTTTACAGCATCAGATAGTGCTGTTTACAAGTAATAAAGCCTCCCAGAGGAGGCTGATCTTGCAATCATTAGCTAAGGTAACCTCCATTCTTAAAGGCACATTGGCCATTGCAAAAACATTCTTAATCAAATGGGGGAATGACTTTTTTAAAAAGCCCCTTTTGATTTTTGACAACGGACATCCATCCGATCTCATGACATTCAAATCCTCCCTAAAAACACTACTGTTCAAAGATGCATACCCCAACGTCTAAACTATAGCACGATTGTTTCTAATTGTCTTAAATGAACATGAAAATGTGCTTAGACTTCTACCTCTGTGACTTTATCCTTTAGCAAAATGCATTTTTGCACCCTGTCTTCTCAATTTTCTGGGTGCCTGATGCAGAAGTAAAATCTTATTAGACACCAGATATGCCATATTAAAATCAATGGTAAAAAGGCTATCAGCTGTTAGTGGGACAGCCCTCCTACAGAGAACTGCTGCAGAATACTTTAAGGCAGGGCAGGATTAACCAATAGGCCCAGTAGGCACATGCCTAGGGCCCGAAATGGTCAGGGGGGCCCAATGAAGGAGGGCATCAACATTGTTTTTTCCAAACGGTGATGGGCCCCTCCAGCATCGATCAGCAACGTGGACCCCCCCCTTATTGGCAACGCAGGCCCCCCCCCCCTGAACAGCAATGCGGCTCCCCACCCCCACCCCCCATCAACGGAAAGTAAGGCAAGCAAGCAACGCGGGTAAGAAAGGCAACGGGATCTGTAATTTTGCAAGCGGTGCTGCTTGCCCAAAGCTTCCCTCTGACGTAGCTTCCTGTTTCCGCCTGGGCGCATGGTGGGGTGGGGCAGGGCAGGGGGCCCAGTGTACTTGTGTGCCTAGGGGCCCTCGACCAATTAATCCTGCCCTGAATGGTCACCTGAATGTCAGGTCTGAGGAAGCATAGAATGGTTAGATTGTTCTTCTACAGTAGCACCTGTGCTATTTCTTTCACTTCCAGTTTTATAATCCTGCAACCCCCCTCCCCAATTCCTGAACCCTCATTTCTCCTAAACCACAAACACATTCCTGCTAATCTAGTAGATCCCCTACCCCCAACCCCAGATGACTCCAGTACCCTGATGCTCCCTCAAAAAATATTACCTGTTAGTCTTTTAGACCCCAAACCTACCCCCAGACACAAACCTCTCATCTTCCATTGACACACCTCAATAAATTCCCTACTAGTCTAGTGGACCCCCAACCCCACATACATCCCTGCATATCAATAATAGGAGACAGGAGCAATGTCCACTTGCTCCCATACCTTTCCGCATCTTTTAAAATGATAGTACTTGACCCTATGCAGTGTATCTTGAGACTTGCTATAAGGGGTCAATCTGCAAAATAAGGGAAATGTTTCCCTTATTTGGTAGTCTGGACAAAGTCTACCAAATAAGGGAATATGGTGTGTCCCATGTGGGGTCAGGCTCCACCATTTAGCAGGCAGAGGGAGGACTAAGTGGGCATTGTTCTGTTTCTAGTTATGTAGGGGGAGGGGGATCTCAAGGGGGGTCAGACTGCACTAGACGACCAGGTATTTGGGTGAGGAAGGGGTCATGTTGAGAGAGCTCAGAGGTTGGGGCACTAGCAAAATTATTTTTGCATTGTCATAGGGAAATGAGGAGCACATGGAGAATGGAGCTTTGGGGATTGGGGGGCTCCATTAGACTACCAGAAATTTGGGGGGAGAGGAGGGGTAACCTGGAGGAAGGCAGCAAGCATTTTTTAATCTCTCCCTTCCTATCAGTGTTGTTTTCCAGTTCAAGCAGCAAATAGCTGCACACTAGCCCCATGATGTATGCTGTTTTCTTCTGACAGCTCGCATGTTTTTAAAAATCTCAGAAATTTGCATACCATTAGTTTACTATATTGAAGAGCAAAAATTATGCATTCAGCTTGCGTTTAGTTGTGTACTAAGCAATCCCCTCACGTCTCTAATGCAAGTTTTCTGCATTGGCCTCTGATCCTCTTGTGTATTAAACTATTCCTCAGATAATATTATTCAGATGTTAAAATAAATATCAAGGAATGGCTTTTAATTTGTATTGTTATCAGCGCTGTACTGCAAAGGTACTATGTTGAAGGACTTTAGAATTGCATGCATAGGAGTCAGCTCTGTGGCTCCTATTATTGAATCAGCTCCTTCACTGTGACTAGGGCAGGGATCTCAAAGTCCCTCCTCGAGGGCCGCAATCCAGTCGGGCTTTCAGGATTTCCCCAATGAATATGCATTGAAAGCAGTGCATGCACATAGATCTCATGCATATTCATTGGGGAAATCCTGAAAACCCGACTGGATTGCGGCCCTCAAGGAGGGACTTTGAGACCCCTGGTCTAGGGGGTTGTAATTTATACTGAGTTTGGAACTCTCAATCTTTTTGAAACATTGGTACCTATATCACATAACCTCACACTGGGTAACACTGGAATACCAATGAAATCTGCATAGCAGGGTAAGCTGCTAATAGTATCCAGATCCAGATGTGCCCTCGAGCTGAACTGACGCCTGGTGACCACAAACTGAGGGACCCTTCCTTGTAATTTTCTTGGAATGATTTAGGAGTGGTTTGGTTTGCCTTCTCCTGAGGCATGGGGGGTTTAAGTGACTTGCCCAAGGCCACAAAGAGCTGCTGAGGGATTAAAGCCCGAATCTTCTGGTTCCCAGTCCTGTGCTTTAACCATTGGCCTACTTCTCTGCTCCTGCTAAAGATATACTGGTTATGAAAAAAGATTTTATGGTCTTTCTTCACAGTGTGTTGAAAAGATGGAAACCCTCATCCATCAGAGCAGCAGCTACAGAGTTGAAAACAACCATGCACAGATGAACAGAAAGCACAGCTGCAAAATGAATTATTCCCAATATCATTATTGTCTAGTTGTGAAAATTCCTTTTAGAGCTGTGAATGAAAGCATGAGCCGCCTCCAGGCATAGTCACAAGCCCAGCAACTGAATCGTTTTAGCGAGTCTTTTATTGAGCCTTGCCTTCATTCCATGTTATCTTACTACAGAAACTCTAAAGTACTTAGGTCGCGTTCATTTCTTTCTCCTTGTCTTCCAGGAATGCAAAGGAATTCATTGTGTTCACTGTTTTGCAGCCTCATCAGGTGGGTTGTGAGTGTGTCACTGCCAGGAAGAGCTTCCCTGAATTGGGGGCTGTGCGCTGAGGTTTATTTGATAAATATAGGTGTCAATATGCTCAGAGATAAATTGTCAAAGGGAAGCAGTTGTGTCATGCCTTTAAAGTTAAATGCATACAAATCAGAGTTAAGTTTAAATGAACATTTGGACATCCAGTTTTGCACTCAAACCCCCTAATTTATAGAATAGCACCTACCTTAATTTATTAAGTGGGCACTAATTAGTTGTAAGTGCAATAATGACCCTTAAGTGGTGCTAATTGGTACTAGTAGGCCAGTTACACTGTGTGTAATTACACTAGATTCTATCCTCTAAACTTACTGCCCGATATTGCAGTGAAAGGCAGTGCATTAAACCCAAATATTCAATGCCAGGCCATTTCTGGTGATCAGTAATGAATAGTCAAGGTTTTTGAATGTTGATTAGCACATGGCAGGTTAAGGCAATATTCAGACTCAACCAGCCATGGCTTAGCAGACAAAGATAGACCTGTTTTGTTTTTTTGTCTTTTTTTAATGTGGCCTTATTTGCCCACTAAGCCTGGCCACTTAAGTTCTGACTATTGTGACTTAAGTGGTAACACCATCAGAATGCCCCCAACATCGCTGGCTTTTCTTTCTGACACTAATCAGGCATTTTCAGTGGCGATGGCTGGTTCAGTGCCACTGAAACGGCCCAGCTAACTTTAGAGATATGAGTTAACTAGTTGGCAGCCATTCCTGGCCAGTTAACTCGTGCTGAATACTGGCCTCTTAGGTCCATATTCTATAAATGACACCTTAACTTAGGTGCCAGTAGGTGCCCTACTGGCGCCTAAGTTAAGTCCAAAATGCCGTTTAAAAGTAGACTGAAAAGAAAATTCAAAGCACCTATTAGTGCCTGAAAAACAGCACCAGAATTAAGTCCAAAATGCCGTTTAAAAGTAGACTGAAAATTCAAAGCACCTATTAGTGCCTGAAAAACAGCACCAGAATCATGCCTCCGGTGCCAATAAACTGAAAATTGCACCTGAAATTTTGGTCACGCACCCAACAAGCTAATTAGTGCCCATAATTGACTTCTTAACAAGCAATTATTGGTGTTAATTATAATCAATTACCGCTGCTGTTTTTGAAGGCCTTGGAGGTACAGTATGTAAGTCTCACGGTGGGAGGGTTGGCGGGGTTCTGCTGCACAGGGGGATGGGAGGGAGAGATAGAAAGATGCTGCACATGAAGAGGGGAGAAAGCACTGCCTCTGGCGAATCAGGCAGCACTAGTATCAGAGATGGAGTCGGGGAGTGTCAGGGACATTCGGGAGGGGCTTCGGAGGTCAATCTTAATTAGGGCTTATTTGGGGGGGGTAGGGCTTATATTAGAAGCACCATTAAAAATCAAGCTAGGGCTTATTTGCAGGGTAGGTCTTATTTTTGGGAAAACACAGTATCAGCAGTTAAGCATTAGCAATAACTCCATCCCTAGAATGCCCCAGCATTGCAGGCTTTGAGTTAGGTGAAAAACCTCCCCTCCCCCCTTTTACAAACCATGAAAGTGTTTTTAGCACTGGCCAGCGCGCTGAATGCTGTGCACTGCTCCGATGCTCATGGGAATGTCAGAGCAGCCGGCCAGTGCTAAAAAATGCTTTCACAGTTTTGTAAAAGGGGGGTAAAACTGCAAATTTCAGCAGCACTTAGCCATTTAAGTGCCATTGAAAATTAGCAGCTAATCCCAACCAAGTGATTTAATTGGTCAGTGGCTGGCTAAATCACTTTGAATATCAGCCTTCTATTTTCTTGAATTCGCCCTAACGTTAGTTGCTAATTAGTCACCCAACATTCAGCACAAAAACGCATTCTAATGGATGCAAGACACCATAATGGGACTTAAATAGCAGATTGGCACATAAATACACTTATGCACCCAGATATAGGATAGAACCTCATGTGTTTTTGTGGGTAACTGCAAAGAGAACATAACCATGGGAGAGGCAATCCAGAAAAGTGCATGAGGTGTTACAGAATACTTGAAAGGTATAAATATAGAAACAAATCTTTTCCAGAGAAAATAAAATGGTAAAACTAGAGGGAGGCATGAATTGAGGTTGCGGGGTGGCAGACTTAGGAGTAATTTTAGGAAATTCTTATTCACGGAGAGGGTGGTGGATGCCTGGAATTCAGATGAACACAGAGGATCTCTAATTAGAAAATTAATGATATAAAACAAACTAAGGCCGGTACTGGGCAACCCTACACTGTCTGTGTCCCATATATGGTGATTTGGTTTAGGATGAGCAAGGGAGGGCTTTGATAGGAGCTCCAGTGACAAGATGGTAGCATAGGCTGGAGTGGGCAACTCCAGCAGTGGGAACCTAAAGACAGTACCGGGTGGACTTCTATGGTCTATTGCCCAGAAATATTAAAGAAAAGACAATTTAACCATGAATATACTGTATAATGAGTGTGACTATTGGGCAGACTGCTGTCGTTTACTATGTTACCCAACTTACACAAGTTTCAGCTGAGCACAGATATTTGGACACCATTTACTGAATCCAGTCCTTTAAATACCTATAGAAGATGAATTTCCAAATACATAGGTATGTCCACATTGGAAATTGTCTTCAGAAACCATGATCCAAAGGGAAATTAAACCTAACTTTTCCAAATAAAGCATACAAGTGCTCAGATTTCAATGGTCCATGCAGACAATTATAATTCAGAACCAGACCAAAATCAAAGCAAGAAAATATATGCTGGACTATAATGAGCCTCAACATTACATTAATCAAAGTGCAATAATGATAGTGATCAGAACGATGAGAAATTTGTCAAAATACATGACTCCAACATGAACATTTCCAGATTTTTCCAGATAACATATTTTTTTTAAAACCCTCTAAAACAAGAGCTGTAGAACCATAAAATGTTACAGATTAATAAGGACCTGCTTCAAGAAATGATTATTATGAAAAGAAAACAAAACCAGGAAAGAAATGAAAAGAAACATCAAATTATGCAAAATGGTTTACAATTATGCAAAAGGTTCTTGCAGAATTTGTGTGGGAATGAATAAGACACTTCAAGAATTCAAAGGCATCTTTGAAAAGCAATACAATCAAATAATACAAACAATTCTAGCAAAAATGGCTGTAATTTGCATCTACAAAACAGAAAAACACAAGCAAAACACTTCAAGCCAAAACACCTACTAGGCAGATGCTTAAATACTTAATGCAAGATTAGATGCATGAACCAGTGGTAGAACAAAGTCTCTAGTGGGGGTTTTTGTTCATGAATTTTGCTCGGGTCACCTTTAATGGTCTCTTTGATATGAAGGACATACATAGAACAAATGCCAACTCATTTGTTGCTTAGAACTGATTGCATCTATGGCATTTACACCCCTGGCATAAGCAGTATTATGTTTAGATTTCCAGCATTTAAATAATTGATTTAAAATGTCATACATAGAGACCATGGCACTTTTCACTAAAGCTTAGCATATGATAACAGATATTATTGTGTGCTATTAGCTATACTGTATGATCTGTTTTATTCCAGTGGGCCACATGACATGTGAAGGGAAAATCTATAAGTAGGCCTCTGCCTCTTCCACATGTAAAAATATATAAGAACATAAGACTTGCCGCTGCTGGGTCAGAGCAGTGGTCCATAGTGCCCAGCAGTCCACTCATGCGGCAGCCCTTTGGTCAGAGACCAGCGCCCTAACTGAGACTAGCCCTACATGCGTACGTTCTGGTTCAGCAGGAACTTGTCTAACTTTGTCTTGAATCCCTGGAGGATGTTTACCCTATGACAGACTCCAGAAGAGCGTTCCAGTTTTCTACCACTCTCTGGGTGAAGAAGAACTTCCTTACGTTCGTACGGAATCTATCCCCTTTCAATTTTAGAGGGTGCCCTCTCGTTCTCCCTACCTTGGAGAGGGTGAACAACCTGTCTTTATCTATTAAGTCTATTCCCTTCAGTACCTTGAATGTTTCGATCATGTCCTCTCTCAATTTCCTCTGTTCGAGGGAGAAGAGGCCCAGTTTCTCTAATCTTTTGCTGTACAGCAACTCCTCCAGCCCCTTAACCAGCTTAGTCGCTCTTCTCTGGACCCTTTCGAGTAGTACCGTGTCATTCTTCAGGTACGGCGACCAGTGCTGGATGAGGGCGCACCATAGCCCAGTACAGCGGCATGATAACCTTCTCAGATCTGTTTGTGATCCCCTTCGTTATCATTCCTAGCATATGTCATACTCTATATAGATAGATAGATAGATATACAGTATATACTTTGTATATAGTCACTTTCTCAGGCAAATGTACACTTAACACTCATGAACGCCAGCACAGTGACTAGATGCTATTCTGTAAGAGCTACTGAAAATTCAATGACTCAATAAGGGAAGTAAAAAAGTTTAGTTCTCAAAAAACCAACCATTATATCAGTCTATACATCCAATCGCAAAAACAAAGTATCCTCCAAATGGAACAAATGTCTTCATAGTTACAATACTGATTCACAGTCCCAAAATTTAACCCATAGTTAACTTTCCATGGACACCGTAGCAATGGTCCCAAAGGGAAACCCGTTATGCGATGCAATAATCGCTACTTCAGGATAGTACAGATTGCCTTCTGAATGTCCTCAGGGCCAATGGTTGACCCCCAGTTCCAGTGTCCATTGGGATGCAATCTTATCATTATTCTTCCATCACCTCACTAAGGGCTCTATAAAAAAAAAAATGAAACAGAGGCCACAAACCAATTATTCTTCCCAAATAAGGTTCCAAATTTGTTCCCCACCTCCAAAGTTAGACCTGTCTGGAATAAAGTCTTTAGATAATATGACAGCTGCATTCATTACTCCTGGTTCCTCCAATAAATCTTTTAAGTCTCTAATCCTGTCATGAGGGTATATAAATGAAAATTCATGTTCCAGTACTGAGTCCGCCCAGAGTTTAAATGTGGCATTGTCTAATTCAGGTATGAAGTCCAAGTTACATATCATGGGGAGTACATCAGTGTAGGTCTCCTCCGCCTTCCAAGCCCTCATCAAAGCTACCAAGCTGCTCTCATAGCTTTTAATAGCATATGATTGCTACAACTGTTCAGTTGTTTAGATAGAGCAGCCTGTAAATAATAATGCAGATGCAAAGGATGAAACATGCTCTCCATCTCTCAAGGAGTAAAATCACTGATTTCCAAGATCCAATTTTGGATGTGACTCAGTAGACAAGCCAAGTTATAGAGTCTAAGATTAGGCACCCCAATCCCCCCCCCCCCCCCCCCCCCGTTTCCAATGACCTAACAAGAATTTGATCCATGAGTTGTTGTAGTTTTTTTGTCTAAAGTGGATTCTACTACTTCTGCTGTGTCCGCCGCCAGTTCTGTCATCCATATGGAGCTGTCGGACTTGGAGGGTACTTTAGGTTCGCCATTTGGCATCTCTTCCTTCAGTTTTTCCTTGTTTCATTGTGCATATTTTATCGCAATCTAGTCCTCAAATCACCACAGCAAATTAAAGACAAGTCATCTAGGGTCCCAGCACTCCACAAGCCAAGTGTCCCCACGCTTAACTGTCAGAGAGAGCCACTCCATTCCTTGGCATCACGTGATCCCTCTATCTCCTTATCAAACTTTAGCACCAGCAGCCTGGTTCGGTCCTGGTTAAAGAGGAGTCCATCCTTATGGAATAAGCTCTCCTTTTGTCTAAGGGTTGCTCAGTTCCTAAAAAATCTATCATTCATTCCGTATGGCTTGAACGATTGTAAATGGTAAATCCAAAATTGTTCACATGACAGAAAAAAATTTGCACTAAGCATAATTCTGTAAAGGGCACGTATTCTTTGCAAAATGCACTTGGCACCAATTCCGGCACTGAACTTTGGGTGCCAGACTTACACCTGCAGAAATCTTGACCTCCAAGTTAGACGTGTTGAGGCAGTATTCTGCAACTACATGCAGAATTTTTAAGAATGCCTCTAATATGCCCATGACCATGCCCCTTTTAAGTTACAAGCTAATAGAGTTAGGCACCGTGCCTTATAGAATAGCATGCAGCCAGATGCATGGACAGATTTTAATGGGTGCTAATTAACTTCAATAATTGGTTGTTAGCTCACAAGTATTGACTTTAATTGGCTTGTTATTCAAATAATTTGCATGTGCATCTTAGGAGCACTCCTAAATTTTGACACGCAAATCTAGGCACCGTCTATAGAATCCAAGGGTTGGTGCATAAATGCAAGGGAATGGTCATATGGGTAGAGCATGTGTGGGGATGCCACATGCACATGCAGTTTGCTAAATACGGTAGGTTATGTTTTATTTATTTATTTATTTATTCATTCAGTTTTCTATTCCATTCTCCCAAGGGAGCTTAGAATCATTTACATGAATTTATTCAGGTACTCAAGCATTTTTCACTGTCTGTCCCAGTGGGCTCACAATATATCTAATGTACCTGGGGCAAGGGGGGGGATTAAGAGACTTGCCCAGGGTCACAATGTGCCCTTGCTGCATTTAGAGGTCCACAGTTACATGCGCAAAGGGGCACATACCTATGAGTGCTTAGTTTCAAACTGCCCTTCATATGCACACCTGGACTTCTACAACATTTGTTAGATATGTAGCAAGTTTCAAGAGCCCCTTCTTCCTCTACCCCAACCTGAGCTCAAATTAATGACTCTATCCAGCACAAACAGACTTTTTGATAGAATCTTCTTCGAGAAGATTCAAACCGATTGTGCAAACACCCCCATCCCAATCTCACCTCGTGATTCCACATGGTTTAGGGATGTATTCTCCTTCCTGCCAGCACCACTGAGCTATACAAATTGCATCATCAGTCAGAACTTTATTATATCTAAGAGATTATTGAATTTTGGATTAGGGTTTCAGAATGGGAGGAGGATTAGGAAGAAAGGCATTGCCGGATCAGTGGTCAATATTGGTATTTATGAACAGAAAGAAAGCAACTCAGTTTTTTGGTGGGGGAATCTTTCATTAAAAATTAGAGTTAAGATGGGGGTTGGGACAGAGGCTGATGGTGAGATACATGATGCCTTTTCAGGGATAGCTCCAGCGGGCAAAATGGTAGTACTGACCCCTAATGGTAGTACTGCAGAAAAAAAAACATCTTTCCTCCTAAATTGCTAGATTTTGTTCTGCCAAGTTATTAATAGCTTTAGATTTAGATTGTAGATTTAATTACTTACCTCTTCTCAAATCTCTGCTTAAGGCAAGTTGCATTCAGAGAAATGAGATAGTTAATTTGCCTGCCAAAATGACTCACAGACTATTGTACCTGACACAGTGGAGGTTGTAGTGACCTGTCTAAGGTCACAGAGAGCATCATTGAAAGAAAAAGGATTCATCTACTGCTCTAACCACAAGGCTACCCATCCATGGGTGATTTATTATTATTATTATTATTTACATTCTTACCAGCCAGGTTATTACTGAATATTTGCCTCAATGGAGCTGGATAAAATCTGCTTAAGTCAAGCACTCAGCAGTTTCAGAAGTTTATCTCATAATCCATGTACAGCACCATTTCCCTTATCGTGAGTTAAAGGTAATATGCGAGAGATATGATCCAAGATGGAGGCTAGAGCGGTTTCTGTGCTGTGATGCTTGCGGAATCCCAATTGGTATTCGTTGAAGTGTAGAAAATTTGTCCGGATAGTTTGTTAGTGCAGTGTTGATCAATAGTGCTGCCCGATTCAGGGAAAAAAAAATTTCGATTTGATTTGGTCTGTTGAATTGA
This sequence comes from Geotrypetes seraphini, assembly GCF_902459505.1. Lineage (NCBI taxonomy): Eukaryota > Metazoa > Chordata > Amphibia > Gymnophiona > Dermophiidae > Geotrypetes > Geotrypetes seraphini. Next base: position 67,925,684 of record NC_047088.1, read on the forward strand.
ATTTTAATTCAATTCACTTTTCCCACCTTATAGGGCATTTTTTTCCAAATGTCCTGGCGGGTTTATTTTGTAGCCGCTTCACCCACCCCAGTGCCATTGCCCTCTCCAGCCCCATGCCAGCACTTTACTGTAAACAAAATACACAAAAGACTTTTCCTCTCTCTGTTAGGTCCTAGCTCACATTCGCTAACACCAGCTCAAGCAGGATACACATTTCAAATCTGACATACTGTAATCACTAAATAGAAAATAAAATTATTTTTTCTACTTTTTGTTGTCTGGTCACTTTATTATTCAAATCACATTGGTTCCAGGCTCTGGTTTCTGTTTGTCTTCTGTTAACTTGCTCACCAGGGTCTCTTGCCCATTTGACATTTTCTTCTTTCTCCATGCTCACCATTCATCTTCCATCTCTGGACCTTCCCTTCCACTGCCATGTCCAACATTTCTTTCCCACTATCTACCATCTCACTCCTCCTGCCTTGTGCCCTGGGTCAAACCTTTCTACTTTCCTCCATGCAGCATCTCTCCCTTCCTCTCTCCATTATCATGTGCAACATTTATTTCTCTTTCCCCATGCACCTCTCTCCCTGCCCTCCACCCTATGTCCAACATTTCTCCCTCTCACATCTCCATGTATGTCTCCTTCCCCTCTACCATTTGCAGGATTTCTCTTTCTCACTCCTTTTTACCTCTTTTTTGCATCTCTCCCTTCCTCTCCTTCACCCCATGCCCAACAATTCTTCCTCTCTCCTCCCATGTGCAGCAACTTTCCATCCCTCCCAACCCCCTGTTCAGCAGCTTTCTATGCCTGCAACCCCCTATGCGGCACTTTCCACTGTGAGATCTGACTAAATATCGGACCTCCTAAAGCAGCAGCAGTGGTGATGACTGGTGGGCAGAGGCAATGCTCTGAACAGGCTATTCACAGCCTGCCCGACAGAGTTCCCCTCTGCCGTATCATCAGTGACACAGGAGAGGGAAGGCCCTAGCAGGGCAGGCTCAGCGTGCCGCATATGCCCACCAGTCATCGTCACTGCTGGTGCTGCTTTACGAGGCCCTGAAGGGATGTCAGGCTCACCAGGCCTCCTCACCTGGGGGAGGGTTGGTCACTGAATCAGTGACTCTGATTCATGGGAAAAACAAATCAATTCGAATCAGGCAGCACTAGTATTTAGTACAAGTTTTAAGGAAGTATTTACCATCTTGCTCTTTATGTTCAGAATCAACAATGAAATCAATGCTTGAGCATGTACATGAGATTCAGTAGACAGTCCCCGGTTATGGAATGTTCTGAATGGCTCTCTAAGATTAAGTCAAAATCTGAAATCCTTTAAGAAATTGTTGAAAATGTATTTGTTTGTTAGAGCATTTCTTTAAATCGAGCACATTTTTCTGTCCTTGTTATATGTAATTGATTATTTGTAAAGGATTATAAGTCTTTGATGTACCCATGTTTAATCATTTCATTTTATGTCTGTGAATATTGTGATCCGCTTCGGTTTTAAGCAGAATAGACATTTTTTAAATAACTATATATAGGTGATACCTGCAGGCATAAGGGCTATTGTTGTGGTGTACAGTTGGGTACAGTAGGTTTATGGTAGATTTTAGGGGACTCACCATAAAATATTAGGGGGTTAAGTGAAATGTGTACCTGAGACCTTTTATGTTAAGTTCACTGCAGTGCCCCACTACTCTACAGCTGGGATGTCTGTATGGCCTTTTTCCTAAGAATGCTGGCCCCTCCTCTATCCTAATAGCTTGTTTGTTTTTGTTTTTCTTTGGGACTTTTTTTTTCAAAAATGGTTCAAAAAGACAAATGCACCAGGTTGTGAAAATAGGCATGTTCACCATTGGATTTTTAAACGTTTTCTGCAAATCATCCAAAATTGGATTTAGACATCATATCAAAAATGCCCCTCCACATCACTAAGAAGCCATTCCTCAAACTATAAAGAAGATATTTATTGTCAGATCTGTCAGAAGAAAAGAGCATCTTATTCCTATTGGAAGCATTGATCCACAATTTGTTTCCATTTTCTCTGAATTTCAATTATAATATGATTTCAAATATAGTAGTTCTTCCAATCTATATATATAAAATCAGAGGTATGTATGTGTGTGTGTATGTATGTGTGTGTGTGTGTGTATGTGCCGCGATCACGCAAAAACGGCATGACCGATTTGAACGAAACTTGGTATGCAGATCCCTCACTACCTGGGGTGATATGTTCTGGGGGTCTCGCGGCCCACCTGCACACGTGGGCGGAGCTACAAACAGAACATCAGATTTCACCCATTCATGTCAATGGAAAAAATGTAAAAAGCTGCCATTCTCACAGTAATTCAAAAACGGCTTGACCGATTTGAACGAAACTTGGTATGCAGATCCCTCACTACCTGGGGTGATATGTTCTGGGGGTCTCGCGGCCCACCTGCACACATGGGCGGAGCTACAAACAGAAAATCAGATTTCACCCATTCATGTCAATGGAAAAAATGTAAAAAGCTGCCATTCTCACAGCAATTCCAACTACCTGGGGTGATATGTTCTGGGGGTCTCGCGGCCCACCTGCACACGTGGGCGGAGCTACAAACAGAACATCAGATTTCACCCATTCATGTCAATGGAAAACATGTAAAAAGCTGCCATTCTCATAGTAATTCAAAAACGGCTTGACCGATTTGACCGAAACTTGGTATGCAGATCCCTCACTACCTGGGGTGATATGTTCTGGGGGTCTCGCGGCCCACCTGCACACGTGGGTGGAGCTACAAACAGAAAATCAGATTTCACCCATTCATGTCAATGGAAAAAATGTAAAAAGCTGCCATTCTCACAGTAATTCAAAAATGGCTTGACCAATTTGAACGAAACTTGGTATGCTGATTCCTCACTACCTGGGGTGATATGTTCTGGGGGTCTCGCAGCCCACCTGCACACGTGGGCGGAGCTACAAACAGAAAATCAGATTTCACCCATTCATGTCAATGGAAAAAATGTAAAAAGCTGCCATTCTCACAGTAATTCAAAACCGGCTTGACCGATTTGAACGAAAATTGGTATGCAGATCCCTCACTACCTGGGGTGATATGTTCTGGGGGTCTCTCGGCCCACAACTCTATGTTGCTTGCTCAAGGGTGGGTTCACCCAACAATTTATATGTTCTTGCTCCTGGAGGTGAAACTAAATATGTTGTTTATAATCACGTTTTGCGTTAGTTGTATTGTATTCATTTTGTCAAATATTTCACATTATAATTTGAATATTGTACTTTTTATTAAGCTGTAAAACAATAATTTCATTCACCACTATAAAGTATCTTTATTTGAATCCATTTACAGTGTTATTGCTATAATTAAATACCCGTGCAACGCCGGGGCATCAGCTAGTATCCAAATATAGCAGATCTTCAAACTTATCTTTCAGTGAAATATTTTTTCAACTTATTGTTCATCAGCTTATTCTATAATTACACAAGTAACTTTGAGGAACACCCCTGGTCTGCCCATTTCCACACCCCCTTTTAGATGCCACATGTAAAATTTAGGAGTGGATTACATGCCTAAATTTAGTCATATAAATTTAAATTAAAACCAATTAACACCAATTGCTCATTAAGAAGCCAATTATCAGTGCTATTTGGTTCATTATTCAATTAAGTTGCACTTGCAAATTGGGCCCAAGCCCAAATTTGTGTGCGCAGCTCAAAGCATCATTTATAGAATTTGGGAGTTTATGTGCAAAAACAGTTTTTTTAATTATATCCAAACTGCACTCATACTGAGATGTTAACCAGAACAATTTCAATTAAGCTTTGAAAATAAAAGTCTGAGTATTTGTACATATGCTCGATTTTTTTAGGACATAGAACAATAGCTCCAAGGGTAGAATTCTAAACAGAAATACTATGGCCTCTCTACTATATTGAGAGCAGTAAAAAAGTCTCTTGGAGCAGTTCAACTATATTGAAATATGTACCATGAAAAGAGGTCTGAATTAGCCCCTAAGTGAATCTTGCTCGCAAAATTGATTGTGATAATAAAAGAAAAACACAGGCCATCCTTTTTTTATTCTGGCTTCCTTCAGTGGGAACAATTTTTATGAATAGTGTAGGGCCATTAAGGTTAAGAGATTTTATAGATGCTTCATTTCCAGATTCTTAAGGCTGAAGTCACTGCTATAAAAAAGTTCTTTGGAATTTACACTTGTAATAAACTTACAAATAATTGCAAACAAAAATGTCTAATCTGGGGAACTGTTAAGGTATATTTCACTACTGTTCAGCACTATGTTCGGGACAGCTCCTCTGGTACAAAACTGAAAGCTTGCCTCATCAAAATTCTACTTCAGATTTTTGTAATAAGCTGAAAATTGCAGACAAATAGAAATACAATGCCACATGCATGGGACCTTGCATCTTTCCTTATTTCTATCACTTTAAACCAAGTTTCAGCTGACAAGTCCATGTAGCCAAAGTTGGGTGCAGGAATCTGCTCTAAGCTCTATTCTATAAAGGGTGTTCAGCCCGAAGTCCCCTTTTAAAACAGAGAAGAGTGATATTTCTGGAATCCAGTAGATTTCAGGACCCGAGGCAACATGGATTCACTAGAGGCAGGTCTTGTCAGACAAATCTGATCAATTTCTTTAACTGGGTGACCAGAGAATTGGATAGAGGGAGAGTGCTAGATGTGGTGTATTTAGATTTTAGCAAAGCCTTTGACAGTGTTCCACAAAGGCGTCTAATAAATAAACTGAGTGCCTTTGGTATGGGCACCAAATTGATAAACTGGATGAGTAGAAGGCAACAGAGAGTAGTAGTCCATCAGGATCGCACTGAAGAAAGGGATGTTACCAGTGGTGTGCCTCAAGGTTCGGTTCTTGGGCCTGTTCTTTTTAACATTTGTATAAGCGATATTGCTGAAGGGCTGGCTGGTAATATTTGCCTCTTTGTGGATAATACCAAAATCTGCAATGGAATAGACACCCTGAGGACCCACTGAAGCTTGTAAAATAGTCTGAAATTTGGCAGTTAAGACTTACTGCTAAGAAATGCAAGGTCATGCATTTGGGCTGGTCTCAGGGCTCTGGTGTTTGACCTGGGGGCCACTGCGAGAGTTGACTGCTGGACACGATGGACCAGTCCGACCCAGCAGCAGCAAATTCTTATGTTCTTATAAGGAGACCAGAATTAAATGCAATGCTCCAGGTGAGGTCACACCATGGAGCGATACATATGCATTATAATATTGTTAGGCTTGTTAACCATCCCTTTTAAAAATAATTTCTAGCATCATGTTTGCTTTTTTGGCCACCGCCACCGCACATTGAGTGGAAGGTTTTATCATACTGTCTACAATGACACCTAGATCTTTTTCTTGGGTGCTAACCCCTAAGATATCTTTAGATTTTCCCTTAGTATGAGGTTTCTCTGTGGAATAATGTTTGTTAACTGGTTGTCCTTATTGTTACTTCATACTCATATTTAGAGACATTACAATGGTTGCCAATTAAAGCGGGATAAGATTTAAAATTGATTTACTAGTGTATAACATTTTGGGGATTTGGGGGGAGACTCCAGATTTGAAATCATTCATTTCTTTTTATGAACCAGTTTGTCTGCTTTGGTAATAGGATAAAAACCTGGCATTTTCTCTTCATATGCTTTCACAGTTCTGTGACTTAAGCCACGTTTTTCTGCAATTGCACACAGTCCCTGTGGAACTCATTGCCACAGCATCTTAAAAATGAATCAAATTTGTTGACTTTGAGGAAAAAGTTAAAGTGCTTTTATTTTCACAAGCTACTGCTTCATAGAAAAATAACTCTACTTGTCTCCAAGTGATATTGAAAGCTATTTAAATGAGCAGCACTTGGATGCGGTGAACCATCAATATTCAGTGGCATTTATCCAGGCAGTGCCACTGACATTTGGCATAAAACAGCCATTTTTGAGCCAGGCTGCACAAAGGCATTACAGGAGCAGAGTCATGGAGAAACTGGAAGTTATGGGGTGCTGGCAATATTCAGCTAACTGGAAGAATTTAGGTCTGTTTTTATGCATCTTAAATTTGAACAGTTAACTTTGTGGGGGCCAGCACTGCATATTGGTCAGAATATGCACACCATAAAAAGTTGCTTTCTGCTCCAATCCCCCGCCCCCCCCACACACACACACACACTTCCACTGCTCCAGTCCTAATCACTCCAGTAGTACCATCATCTTGCAGCAGCCATTTTGTATAGGCTGCCACTAGAAGCAGAAGCGAGTGGGATTTGCTCCTATTCCATTTGCACCAATGGACCACCAGAGAATTTACATAAGCCTAGGGGAGTGTTGGAAGGGGAATCTGGAACTGTTGGAGGATGCGAAGAGGTTGTAGACTTTGCTGGGGGGTATGAGAGAGTCTGGGCCTCACCAGGTGAGAGATCAGAAACAGAGTAGCAGGAGAGCATAGGATCGAAAAAGCAGAAGGCACTTTTGACTGTTATACAGGTCTTGGATGATATTCAGTTGGAGCTCAGCTGAAACATTTGCCAGGACTTATATGTTCTGGTGGCCAGTGCATCTTCAATTAACCTCAAATATTCAGTACTGGTGGCTGGATATGGCCAAGCACTGAATATCCAGGACTAATTCTGGTTGCGGTGGTCAGCATTTTTAAAAATGCTGATTACTGTGGGCTGAATATTGACTGGATCTGTGTTTTAACAATATGGGTTGTTTGATTTTATGTTATAAAAGGAAGCACTGTGGGGCTCATAACCCAAAAAAAAACCATTCAAAAAGTGGCCTAAGTCAGTAAAACCAGCTTAGGCCATTACCCTGCCTCTGAACGCCTAGAGTGAAACGAGGCATTTTTGGAGGAGGTGAAAGGGCAGGAGGTGGGCCGACCTATACTTAGTCGTCTGGCAGCCATAACCAAAAAGGGTTGACAGGTTGCCAGACGGAACTTATACGTTTTGACTTAGACCAAGTCAAAACAGGCATAAGTTCCAGCCCAGTCAACCTGTCCACCCCCCACCGCAACAATTGTGAATCCTTGGTTTGCGGCAGTTTGGGCGGGGGGAATCGCGATCACGGCAGGAGAGTTTAGGCATCTCTCGTGCCATTATCGTTGCGGTGGTGTTCCCAGGGTTTTGTAACCAGTGTTGTTTTTGACAGACGCCGGTTACAGAATCCTGCTTTTAGGTAGACTGTCCCCTCCTTCGCCTAAAAGGTTTTGTTTTGGGCGTTTGGGACTTGGGTGATTTTTTTGGTTGGGAATGTGTTTTAAGGTTAGACGTAGTGGTGGTCTGGGTGATTAAACTGCTGAACGTAGAGACGGGCCATTCTCAAAAAAAACCCTCATTTTGGATATTTTTTTGAGAAGGGACATTTCTCTGCTGCCTACTTTCAGTGTTTAGGGACTTAGGCCAAAAGGGGACTTACCGTACTTCCCCGCATATAGGCCACCCCAGTGTATAAGCTGCAAAAAAATGCCTATACATGTTTTTAAACTCTTAGATAAGCCGCCCCATGTAACAAGCCACCTGTTCTGATGGCAGAAAAAAGATTTTTAGGTTCTAAACCACCTCTTTCATTAGCACATTGCCATTAGTTTAAAAAATGGAAAATCAACCATTGTACTGTTGTGGTGAAAATGACCATAGCACGCAGGAAAACCCCCCACATAAGGTCACTCTATGGCCACCTTTTACTGCAGCTTAGTATAAGGACTGCAAAGAATATCATAAAATGTCTGAGGTTTGAAGATTAATTCACACTCCCTTTCCTTATTCTGTATGAGCTTCCCTCCTCCCATGTTAAGCTCTGCCACCTTCCCCACTATTCTGTTTGGGGTGGTTTGGTTTCTTTTTTGTAAAATTCTCTACCCATTCCCTATAAATGCATCCGATTGCCTGATATTACATCACTATATGCTAATCCCGTTTTCACCTCCCCATGCATAATTAGGCCCTCTGTAGCATCACCATCTCCTTTATTTGCTTTTATGGCAGCAATTAGATAAATCTCTGGAATTTTATGTGACTGTTTAAAATTTCTTAGATGGTTAAAGTCCTCTGGCTTTCATTCTCCCTACACAATCAAGTTTAATTCAAATTGATCTATACTGTTTGATTACATTATTCTCTGTACTATGTCTGAAATTATATACTATAAGCTCCAATTGACCCTATATTTTTAATGTACTGTCATGAAATTCCGCCTCTAATCTAGGGAAATATTTTGCAGTGGCTTCTTTTTTTTCTGTAGGGTTAATTAGTAGCTCAACTTTCAATGCAAGATAGAGTCAAGGCTCTTAGGCCCCCTTTTACAAAGCCACACAGCCAAGTGCCATGCTGCAAATGCTCCAACACTCATTTAATCCTATGGGCATTGGAGCATTTACCACTCTGGCCTACAATGCTGGCTTTTTGTAAAAGACGGGGGTTAGTCAAGTAAAATTACTGGTTGTTGAATGCGAGTATGTTAGAACATCTTTGAAAAAAGAGCTGACCTGTAGAGATACTCCACTTACCTGTGAAGATACTCTCCAGGGATAGAATGGAGGTGGAGCTGGGAGTTACCTAAGCATCACTGATATTCATAAGCAGGACCACACATGTAACACTCCTGACTTTCCCTGATAGCTAGCCAAGCACCAGCATTGTATATTGGCAGTACCCAAGCTCTGAGCTCTGCTGAAGACCTAGACATTCAGGCCCCAATTCTATAAAAGATGCCTACATTAGGCACCTAGATCAGCATGTCAAATCAATCTAAGCACCTAGCTTAATTTTTTTCCATGAAATTTTATTGATTTTTCATAAAGAAATACAATAAAGTAATGATAACCATAACAATAACGAGAGGTTAATGAGATACCAGGTACATTACTATCAGGAGATCAGTACACATCATAAAAATATATTTTCTGCATTTAAGAGTACTTTTACAGGAAAGGAAACTGTGGTTATGGATATATTCTGAGACAACTTTATGAGATATGATTCGGAAGTATATTCAAGTAGAATTGCAAAGGAGACCAATGTTTGTTAAAGGAAATTGTAATACTAAATTTTTTAGCAAGCACCATTAAAAACCAATTTGAAAAAATAATTTGCCAGTAGGCACCTAATTCAGTAGGTGCCTACCCACCTCATGGTAAATGTCTACACCGATGAGTCTACTGGTGTCTACATGGAAAGTAGGCATGGTTAGGGGTGGATTTGAGGTGAAATTTGGGTGTGGAATGACTTAAGCGCCACTAGGCACCTACCTTAGGTACAATCATTTAGGCCAAGAAAACCCTTGCCTAAGGATTCAATGCCGAGTGGTGCTTACGAACACTTAAGTACCACAAGGCATGATTCTATAAATGGCACCTAGTGACTGATTGCCAAGCGTACCAATTGGCACCTAGGAGTCAGTTGCTGTTTATAGAATCACGCCTCAGCACAGATAAGGGCTAACACTGAATATCTAGATCTACAGTAATTCAGCCCATGGCAGCCAGCATTTTAGAAAACACTGACAACCATAGCCTGAATATTGACCCCCATAGGGCCTGATATTCAAAGTGATTTAGCTGACCACTGACCAGCTAATTTTCAGTGGCACTTAACCAGCTAAGTGATGCTGAATATTGCGGTTAGCGCTGAACACAAAGTGGCTATGGAGGGGGCATTCCGGGGGCGGAGTCAGCATTTGTCTGCTTAAGTGCTGCTATTCAGCTCTTAAGAGGCCAAGTATACCAAATAAACAGGACCGCAGAAAAATCTGTCCTATTTTTATGAGGTAACCCATTGGCGCTTAAGTGATGAATAGCAACTTAAGCAGCTATGTGTTAGCTGGCTTAAAAATAACCAAATATTCAAAGCCGAAGCCCGCACAGGTCCTGGCATTGAAAATCTGAGAATCGGCTGAATATTGGTCCTATAATTGTTAATGCTGCCTTGATTTTTCTCATCCGATTGGATGTGTTAATATTTTAAAAATAGAAAGTGGCATAACAAAACCAACCCCAGAAGCTGGTGCAGGGACCATCTGTTCTGCACCAAATAAACCCAAGGTCAAAGACACCAGTAGAAAATAAAGAAATCATTTAGGCTATCATTGATTATTCTACTGGTATAGGGTTTGATGCTTTTAGTATAAACATTCATAACAAACTCAGTAATAAGCTCTCATCAACAATCTCCATAACTTTTCAACCTCTGAAAATGAGGAGCAGAAGCTTAGCAGAATTTAAGCAGAACATTTAAACAAAAAACCAATTGGGGCCCCCATTCAAGCATCCTTACTCTCCTCTTTCCTAACTTTTCCTTTTATCTTAAGGGAAAGAAGGACCATCTGGACTGAGGGGCACTCCAAGGATTATTATGTTGGGCCATTGATCTTACAGCTTCTAACAGAGTAGTTGCTTTAATGCAGATCAGATATGCTAATCTAAATGTAACTATATTTGTTTTCTTTCAGTCTCCAAAATCTGCTTTCATAAGTGCAGCCAAAAAGGCGAAGCTGAGGTCCAATCCAGTCAAAGTTCGATTTTCAGAACAGGTCAAAGTTGGTGAGACAGATCCAGTAAGCTCCGACCTTTACTGTTAAGCATTGTATGTGCTTTTGAGCCCTATTGGACACAGACCATAAATATAAACATTCAGGTTGTGCGCTCAGCTCTGATGGCGTTTTAGAAAATGATGTGCTGTGCCTTTCAGTAGATGTATACAACTCAGTGGGAGCTATTCCCTGTATATGTGCATTCCCTTTGTAGCTCTGAGTCTTTGTAGATTGGAGCCCTATTCATACCCTTAAAAATCTGTACATGGTATGGATATCCAAGCATAATAAGTATTTACACAATATAAATACATAACATAAGCTTTGCTATACTGCGACAGATCAAAAGCCCACCTGTTTCCAAGAATAGGCAATCCAGATCACAAGTACCTGGCAAACTCCCAAGAGAGTAAAACAGATTTTATGCTGCTTATCATAGCAGTGGATTTCCCCAAATCTATCTTAACTATGGCTTGTGGATTTTTCTTTTAGGAAATTATCCAAATGTTTTTAAACTCTGCTAATCCAATTGCGTTTACCACATTCTTTGGCAATGAATTCTAGAGTTTAACTGCACATTGAGTGAAGAAGTATTTTGTTCTAAATTTGCTACTTAGTAGCTTCAATCATGCCCGCTAATCCTTGTATTTTTTAAAAGAGCACATGTATGTGATATATATGAGTAACTGGCTCTATTTATATGTGGGTATGTTTCTAAAATAATGACCTTTGGGGCACCTCCATTTGGGTACCCAGAGGATGCGAGTTACAACCCTGTTCTATAATGGAACCTGGATGCCCAGATTCTCTTATAGAATACTAGCATAATGTGTACCTGTTTACATGCTTCCAGTTAACACCATTTGTAGAGCTAATGCCAGTACCTAAATGAGGCAGGGATATGTGTAACTTATAGAATTCTGTAAGTTATGGAAGTAATTGGAAGCCCCATTCATTCTGCGCCCCTGTGTACACTCCCTTTGCAAATATATACTATGTAAGTTAAACGATTATTTACAGAATAGTACTTAGGCACCCCAGTATTATTTAATTGCTACTATTCTAGACATTAACGCGTGCTAAGGGCACATAAATATGGGCACCTAGATTATAGAAATTACCTTTATTTGTTTTCAACATATCTTTTATTTACTGACATTTCTAATTAGATCAGAAATCATCTTTATGGAAATGAAGAATGACCTTGAGATTTACAGATCTGGTTTCTGGATTACCATATTGAATATGCATGAGATAGACTGGTGATCCAGTATATGCAGATTTATCTCATGCATGTTTATTAGGGATAATCTAAAAAAAAAAAAAAAAACCAGTTAAGTACTGATCTAGATGAAAGGGCAGTGTATTAGCCAGAGTTCAACTTTTGAGGTCTGGCATTAAGTGATCAGGGACATAAAAACATAAGAAGCCATGCTAAGTCAGACCAAGATCCATTGAACCACATCCTATCCCAAACAGTGTCAATCCAGATCACAAGTACCTGGGAAATTCTAAAATGTAGACCTATTTTCCTTAGTGCCTTTCCAGGAATGAACAATGGCTCTCCCAAGTCAATATGGCCATTCATGTATGGATTTGTGCTCCAGGAACTTGTTCAATCCTCTTTTGACTCCTTCTGTGTTGGTCACCTCACTCCATCCTCCAGCATCACAGCTTAATTATGTGCTACCTAATTAACCCCCCTCCCTTTTACAAAACCGTGATAGCGTTTTTTTAGCGCAGGCCAGTACGCTGAATGCTCCGCGCTGCTCCCTATACTCATAAAGTTCCTATGAGCGTCGGGAGCGGCACGGAACATTCAGCATGCCGGCCTTTCTAAAAACTTCTATTGTGGTTTTATAAAAAGGAGGGGCATGTGTTTTCAGTCTATCGGTCATTAGTTTCATGGAGTGTCCTCTTGTTTTGTATTGTTTTACAGGTTAAACAATCAATCCCTATCTATCCATTCCACCATATTCATAATTTTATAAACTTCAACCATATCTCCTCTAAGCTGAAAAACCCTGTTTAGCCTCTGTCCGTAAGAAATGTTCCATTTATGCTGTTTTTGCAGTCCTCTGAACTTTTTCTACTTTGGTATATTGATTTAGAATGGGGCTACCAGAACTGCATGCTGTTCTTAAGCTGCAGGCACACTAGGGACCTATAGAGGGGTATAATGACATTCTTGGTTTTGTTCACCATCCCTTTTTAGAATAATCCTTAATATCCTATTTGCATTTTTGCAGTCACAAGGGCTGAAAATTTCAGCTAACCACAATGGGGACGATTTTCAAACTGTGGGAGGCAGCCCAGGTATCCCCTGCGTTTGGCAGCAAACCTGAAAATTCAATGCTTGGGCTATATCCCACTACCTATCTTTGGGGGCACTCCACTGGCCATTCTGCCCTATCAGTTTTCTGTGTTTTAGACAGTCTGTAATTCTGAAAAGGCCACTGCCTCAATCTTATAACTCTTTAATTCCCTAATGAGCCTCTCATGAGGGACTTTGACAAATGCCTTTTGAAAATCGAAATACACTATATCAACCAGTTCACCATGATGCATTTGTTTGTTTAGACCTTCAAAAAAATCTAATAAATTGGTAAGGCAAGATTTGCCATTGCTGAACCCATTCTGACTCATTCCCATTAAGCTATGTCTATCTATACGGTCAGTAATTTATTTCAGCCATTTTCCCAGCACCAGTGTCGGGATCATAAGTCTAAAGTTTCCTGGATCACTCTGGTGCCCTTTTAAAAAATGATGTTAAAATGGGCTACCTTCCAATCTTCATGTGGCCATTTTGAATGATAAGTTACAGATTACTAGTAACAGTTCTTTCAGAACTCTGGGGTAGCTGCTGGAGCTTTATCTTTGCATATTTGGACAGATCTTAGAGACTCTTTTACTAATGCTTAGTATGTGCTAAGGGACATTGGATAGATGGATTATGCCACCAAGTCAGCCACTGACTCATGGCAATACACACAGTAAGGAATCCAGCCTGTGATGTTTTATGGCAGAGTATAGGGTTGGTTTGTCAGTGCTCCACTATGTTACTGATGCCCAACATAGGGCCCCTTGGCCTACAGCATCTGGTACTCCAAGATGGTCTCCCATCCAGGTACTAGCGAGGCCTGACCCTATTTAACTTCCAGTAGTAAGAGCAGACATACTCAGGGCAGCCAGGCCATAAGCACTAAGGGATATTGGCACAGGCTAAATGCTGTGCATCTAATTGTATACATTTGGGCCATATGGTATTTAGCACATGCTAAAGTCCAATAATGCACACTAAGCTTTAGTAAAAAGGCCTCTTATTTGGAAAATTTGTGTATAATCTAATGATCTACTGCAAATCTCTTGATAGGAATATACCAATATCCAGAGATTTCTATGGACCTACAGGAGATGGAGGCATTGGCCCTTATTTTAGAAGTATCTTCAAATGTAAACAGCATCACTTAGCTTATAGATCATATACAAGTGCAAATAGAAATTTCACCAAGCCACTGTTTATGCATATAGATCCCAGGGATGCATAGCTTTCTAGGAGGCATATTAGATCCACAAACCAGACATATCAGCTTATGCATCGCACCAAGACAGTGCAAATGCCAGTAAAGGGGCAGATGCACAACACTGACCTCACTCCCACCCCATCCCAATCCTCCCTGATAGCATTGATCCTTTTACTCCTTGGATCTCTCCCATTGACCCCCCCCTCCCTCCCCACCAGCCACCTAAGAGTAAGCTGCCAAATAAGGTGAATCCTAGCACTAATACTACAAGGGTTAACCAGTGACGTTTTGAACCCCAGCACCTACAGGGCAGAACATCCAGTGATTGCTCCTTCCTCCACCACAAGCCAAGGAGAGTGCCAGGGTAGGACTGGGGAAGGTGTATTTTTCTCTCAGGTGTGGGGGATCAGGTGAGGAGTCTTGTGTTCTCAGAGGTAAGGGATCAGGAATGGGAAGGGTTGATGCTGTTAGGGGGATTGAAGGTGTAGGGTGGGGTGGTGATTTGTGTTGGAACAGTGATTTTAAAAGCAGAAATGATATAGACACAGGGGGGCCTGGGATGAGGAACCCTCCATATCTGTAGCACCCCACTAAATGGTTGGCGGGGATGTCATAGTCCTGCCAGCCAATGCAATTCAAGGTCCAAGCCACTCAACACCTCCTTGTGCTGCTGTAATCAAAAGCAGCATGCCTCCAGCCACCATCACTGGGACTTGTACAAGAACCAAGCATGCTTGGGGAGTCCTGGAGCCGATAGTTGAAGGCATGCCACCGGTTTCTGATTACAGTAGCAGCACAAGAAGGTGTGGGCTTGGACCCTGAATTTCTTTGGCTGGTGGGGCTTCGGCATCCCCATCAACAAAGGTATTTGGGCATCCCTCCTGCCGGTGACCTACAGGGGGGAGGGGGGGTCCAGCAGAGGGATTGGGCATCCCTCCTGCTGGTGATATACGAGTGGGGGTTCCAGCAGGAAGGACTGGGCATCCCTCCTGCTGGTAGTGTTCGCGGGAGGTGGGGATGGTTTGCCGCTAAACTTATCGCAGCAGGGAGATCCCTTGCTGCAATAAGCTCAGCGGCAACCCAATTCTCTAACCAGCGTCCATAACATGGATGTTGGTTAAAAAATCTGGTTCTTTTTAAGCGGGCATAGGCACAACGTCTCATCCTATACAGAATCCGGGCCTTAGTGCCTGCCACTAAACCAGCTATGTCGCATTATTTATTCCATTAAGTGTGGTTAAATCAGACTCTAGAAATAGCAGTCCTATCTTAAACCACTGCAACAAAACCAATCAGCTGCTGAATACTGACTTAACTGGTCAAGTGTTTAACAGCTCCCCAAAAAAATAGATATTGAATGCTGTTACCAGAAATGGCCCAACATTGAACATCCAGTTTTAACACCGGCACCAGACAGTCAAAGCTCTACCTACCACTAGCTGAATATCAACCACACTAGGTATCGCTTTGGCCCTACAAGGTTCACAATTTAAAGGGTTTGGGGTTTTGTTTTGTTTTTTTAATTCTTTATTCATTTTCAAACTTAGAATAAGTGTGACAAATGTTCAAACAAATTAACAATAAATATATCACTTAATAATCAGCAATGATACAAATCATAAACTCTTATCACGCCCCCCCCTTTTCCTAACATACGATCAAATATCTTGTAGAATATGTAATAATAAAAATAACCCCCCTCTCCCCTTTTTAAAGGGAGAGTTGAATCTGGGTCTCCTGGTTTACAGTCCACTGCATTGACCACTAGGCTACTCTTTAGATCTGCTTGCTGCTGTGTTCAGAATGCCCATAATACCTGATATTCTCAGGGAGCCTGGTTTCCCTGCTTTATTGTCACTTTCTAAGATGAGGAAGGGGGGCAGTAACCACTAGGGGATTCATAAGGGATCATGCCTTAATCCCTCTAGTGGTTAGCTGCTCAATCAGAGCACCTTATTGTACCTTGGACACGATTGAAACAGGTTTAAATAAAAACATCCTTCTTTTCAGACTAGAACATTTTTCCATTTGATATTGTTGTTGAACATTCCAATTTTAGACCCTCCCTAGGCCTGCCCAAAACATGCCCACAACACACCCCCTTGCTATTTAAATGCACCACAGTTTAGAGCATCCAAATTCTGCTGTTCCAAAATTACAATTTGGGTGTTTTGACCATTTTCAGATGTCCATGTGCTTTGAAAATGAGCACTATAAACATCTTTGTAACTGTGTTCCCTCCATTTATGTTATCCACTTGTGCATTCTGATCTGGACATTTCAGTTCCTATGTCTATGTTCTATCTGAAATGGGGCTCATACAGTTAACTAATTATACAATTGTTCATCTACTACAAAATCCCAATTTAAGAACAAACAACACAACTGACTAGCTTCATACAATATCCAATGTAATAAAATAGCATGAACACAATATATTTGTAAATCCTGTGGCTCAATAGTGCAGTTACATTTGATATGTGAAACTGGATTATGCTACTGTATCATTAAGAATATATGGGTGCTGGATGTTTAATTGTTCTTGAGTCCCACCATCTTTAAAGCTAAAGGTTGCAAATGGATAAGATGTTTTATGCACACATCATGTAAGCTGAAATAGAGACTGATCTGCCTGAGAACAATCAATAAATCTTCATTTATTTATTTATTTAAAAAAATTATATACGCATATTATCTATACGGTTTACATAATTACAGTCATAAACGTTAGACAGACAAACATTTGAACTAGTTACAAACACTATACCATAAAATTTGATCATTAATCAGATAATACATTAGCAGATACTTACATTATGTAAAATCTCAGCTCAGAAAGGCACTTACAAACAATTGTATCTTCAACATTTTCTTAAAACCCATTCTGGCAGTGCAAAATTGCAGAAGACCTGGCAGAGCATTCCAAAGTCTCGCACCTCCCACCGATAACATAGCCGCATCAATCCTGGAATGAGAGATTACCATCCTCAAGGAACCCCTCCTATGTGTTAGGGAGTGGGACCAAGGCACAGTCTACCTGCAAAGTGGTCTGAGGGCTATGGAAGGAGGGGGAGAGACACTGCTTCACTGGATCAGTCCCTAGGACCAAGCACATGTCCTGACCTTAATGGCCATCCTTTCTACACATCTTCCTATTTATTTTTTTTTGTTGAAGTTGTCATTGCTGGTTAAAAGGGGTGCCCAACACAATTAATTTGGGACCCATGTAAGAAGACCAGTCACCAAGGACATGCACTACATGTAATTTACTTAGATTTCTGTAAAACCTTTGACACGGTTCTTCATAGAAGGCTCTTAAACTCTGTGGGCTGAAGTTAGAACCCAGTAGTGAACTGGATTAGAAACTGGTTGACGAACAGATGCCAGAGGGTGGTAGTTAATGGAATTTGCTCAGAGGAGGGAAAGGTGAGTAGTGGATTGTCTCAGGGATCAGTGCTTTGATCGATTCTGTTCAATATGTTTGTGAGCGACATTGCTGAAGGGTTAGAAGGTAAGGTTAGCCTTTTTGTGGATGGTACCAAGATTTGTAAGAGTGGACACCCCAGAGGGAGTGGCAAACATGAAAAAGGATCTGCAAAAGTTAGAAGAATGGTCTAACATCTGGCAACTAAAATTCAATGCGAAGAAGTGCAGAGTGATGCATTTGGGGAGTAGATATCTGAGGGAACCATATGTGCTGGGAGGTGAGAGGCTGATAAGCACTGACAGAGATAGGGACCTTGGGGTGACTGTGTCTGAGGATCTAAAGGCATCTAAACAGTGTGATAAGGCGGTGGCTGTAGCCAGAAGGATGCTAGGCTGTATAGAAAGAGGAATAACCAGCAGAAGAAGGGAGGTGTCGATGCACCTATATTGTATAGGTAATTGGTGAGGCCACACTTGGAGTATTGTGTTCAGTTTTGGAGGCTATATCTGGTGAAGGATATAAAAAGACTTGAAATGGTCCAGAGAAAGGTGACAAAAATGGTAAGGGGTTTGAACCAAAAGAAGTATTAGAAGAGACTGGAAGACCTAAATATGTATACTCTGGAGGAGAGGAGGGATAGGGGAGATATGATACAGAATTTAAATACTTGAAAGTTATTAATATAGAATCAAATCTTTTCCAGAGAAGAGAAAATGGTAAAACTAGAAGGCATAATTTGAGGTTGCAGGGAGGAAGATTCAGGAGCAATGTTAGGAAGTTATTTTTCACGGAGAGGGTGGTAGATGCCTGGAATGCCCTCCCAAGGGAAGTGATGAAGTAGAAAATGGTGATGGAATTCAAAAGAGTGTGGGATAAACATAGAGGATCTCTAATTAGAAAATGAAGGATGTAAATTAAAGAACTAAGGCTGGTACTGGCAGACTTGCACAGTCTTGTCCCATATGTGGTGATTTGGTGTAGGATGGGCTGGGGAGGGCATCAATGGGAACTCCACTAACTTGGAACATGAGGATGTTACTGGCCAGACTTTATGGTAGATATCCTGCAAACATGATGGGTGGATAGACTGGAGTGAGCTTGGACAGCAACTTTAGCATTTGGAACCTAGGACAATACCAGGTGGACTTTACAGTCTATGACCCAGAAATATCAAAGAAAAGACAAGTTAATTTAATCATGTATTTTTAATGGGCATAACTAATGGGCATAACTAATGGGCAGACTGAATGGACCGTTCAGGACTTTATCACTTACTATGTTACTATGTTACCTACACAGGAAACTTCACATACCATCTATTGGAGACTGATAAAATTCGGATTGGTGGTAGACAGCACAGGATACTTAAATGTTGATGTCACTAGTTAGTAATTCTGATTTTCTATCTGCTGATTGAAAGCAATCCTTTATATCTGGACTGGTCTTGAGAAATGCTAAGAAATATAGGTGTTGAATGATTAATTGTTCTTGAGTCTCACCATTTTGGAGTTAAAGGTTGCATATCCATAAGATGTTGCATATGGAGACAAGATGTCCTGCAAGTGGAAGGAGATACTCATCTGCCTGAGAACAATCAATAAACTGTACAACAAATTCTCTTTATTACTGTAGAAATCTAATACAAAGGCAGAAATATTTAACCACTGCATTCTGTCTCTTTTGGGTAATCATATGCTATCTCTCTATATTCTTCTTTCTATTGCTCTTTTCTTTTCAGATATTTCTTTTTCTTCACTACTATACATTTTTATTACTTGAGATAAGAAAGGTAAATAACATAACAGAAAATTGTATCTTCTTATTCTTCTTCTTTCTTATGAAAGAGAGGTAAAAACTTTCTCCTCTTGTGTCCCATTCCTCACCCCTCTTTCATTTTCCATTTTACCAGGACATGTTGAAAAAAGAAGCTCTTCTCCTTATCCCCAATGTATTGAAAGTGTTCTTAGAGAATGGGCAGATCAAGTCATTCACCTTCGATGGTCGAACAACTGTGAAAGTAAGATGTCTTCTTCTGACTTTTTATAATAATTTTTAGATTGGTCCTTTATTCCATAAGATGAAACTTGTGTTTTGTTTTTGCTTTTACACATTTGGGTTGCAGCTTAGTTGAAACCGCCTTCTATTGCAAGTATAATACCATAGGCCCTTCATTTTCAGTTAGAGGTTTATTTTCAGTGGGTTTAATATTTAAAAAGATTTGTGCAGACAGCTTTGATGCATAATCTTTATTTTACTATTTACCCTGGTTATACTCGTAAAGAGCTCAATGCTCAAAGCCTAAACAGCCAGGAGAGACTTCTAGCCATTTAAATTATCTGTCTGGGGATAACCAACTATTTTCAGTGCAGTGGCGTACCTAGGGTATGTGGCACCCGGGGCCCATCATTTTTTGACACCCCCCCCCCATGTAAAAAAATATTTTTTGTAATGACCATGAAACGGAATAAATGATCAGAATAGAAACAGGCAGTGAAAATTTTCTTATATTCCAAACATAACATAACATAAATTATGTCTGAATTGTCATGACATCAGAAGTACATATGGAGTAGTTGCAGGTGATGCTTGGGTCAGTTCCTATTGTGTTAGTTCGATTTTATGTGTTTTTTGAATAGAAGAGTTTTTATTTCTTTTTGAAGGTTTTGCAGTATGTGGTCAATGTCAATTGGTTGTAGAGTTGGGGGTCGAGTGTTGCAGCTCGATTGGCTAGGAGGTTGTCGAACAGTTTTTCTCTTTCGACGTTTTTGGTTGGAGGGTGTGTGAATGGTGCGTGAGTTCTCCTATGTCTGTTTGAAGTGGATTGAATTATTTAGCTGAAGAAATTAGTTACCCCCTCATCCCATACACATTAATTCTCTTCCATTTTTGTTCCCATTATAAAAAACACTGATAAGTTCCCAGAAAAAAAATACATTAAAATAAGAAGTGAAAACAAAGGCCCCTACAGATGAGAACATAACATAAGAATAGCCTAACTGGATCAGACCAATGGTCCATCATGCCCAGTAGCCCATTCTCATGGTAGCCAATCCAGGACACTAATACCTGGTCAAAACCCAAAGAGTAGCAACATTCCATGCTACCGATCCAGGGCAAGCAGACACTTCCCCCATGTCTTAATAACAGATTATGGACTTTTCCTCCAGGAATTTGTCCAAATCTTTCTTAAAACCAGCTACACTATCTGCTTTTACCATAACTTCTGGCCACTTCATTTTTAAGTTTAGATCTTTCCTTTCAGAGACCTTGCTAGATGTCAAATACAGCACAAGGTAACTTCACATGGACTTAGCTGTGCAGGAAATGTGAATCTCCTCATACACCCACCATATAGTGCAAAAATGTGCAAAGGTCTGTTTTTTTCTTTCGATCACTACATAGCCTAATGCCACACAAGCAGCGCTGTTACAAACATATTCTGTAGGTCAATGCTAAGGATAACAAAGTTTCCTTCCTTGGACCAGAAGGAGATACTGATAAACCACTGGAAGAGATCCCAACACAACACCCAAAGACCCACTCAGTGTGTGAACCAGTTGAGTGGAGTGGACTAACTGGGGGGTGGAAATGGGCCCGAAGATTGCTCAGCAGAATTTCCCAGACCACCTCTTCCTCTCAACACATTGACACGCTGCCACCACCACCACTAGAAACACCTCACTGGGTAGGCCAGCTATGCTATAAACTTTATAAAACACATTATTATATTTGCTTATAAAGCACATATTTTAACTGAACTCTCTGACATCCTCAGCCTTTCCATTCACAAAAATAGAAGGAAGAAAAGTTCCCATTTCCTGCTGTTTCATGTCCCCGGCCTATACAATATTTTTTTTCTGCAGACACTTCAAAAGTCTGACCAAATCCTCGTTTCACTTGCATTATAAAGTACTGAGGATGCCATCTCTCCCCAATCCCAGGTCCTAAAGTCTAAGACAGTAGCGCAAACTAATGCTGCCAGATTCAGGAAAAAAAATTTCGATTCGATTCAGCCTATTGAATTGGTTTTTCAATTCGATTTTCCTGCCCAGTTGGGTGATTTTTTTCAAAACTCCTGGTGGGTTTTATAGCTTTTTCACCCCCTTTGGCTTCTCCTAACCACACTGGCGCTGTGGTGTAAATAAAATAAAGAAACAAAAAGGACTTTTCCTCTCTCTGTTAAATCCTAGCTCACGTTTGCAGTCCAACACCAGCTCTGTCAGGATACACATTTCAAATCTGACATATTATAATCACAAAACAGAAAATAAAATTAATTTTTCTACCTTTTGTTGTCTGGTTATATTTCAAATCTTGTTGGTCCAAGGCTCTGGTTTTCTTCTGATAACTTGCTTGCCAGGGTCTCCTTCTTTCTTCTTTCTGCGTGCTAACCATCCATCTGCCAACTCTGTCCTCCCTTTCCATTTCCCTTCCCTCCCCAGGAAGTCTGGTATCTTTCCTTTTTTTCATCTCCCTCCACAGATCCACCTTTTCTTAACTACCCTTTCATCCGGCATCTCTCCCTCCTTCCCCACCACCCCAAAGTCCACCATCTCTCCCTTTCTTTTCCCAATTACCCTCCTATCCAGTATCTCTATCTCTCCTCCACACCATCCCTTGTGTCCAATTTCTCTCCCTTTCAGTTCCTTCCCTCCCTAAATCCCATGGTCCATCATTTCTCTCCCTCTCCTCTATTTTCAGACCCAGTATTTCTTCATCCCCCCCCCAAAGTTTGGCATATGCACGTCTCTTTGAACACCCCTTCCCTCCGTGTACTTCTAAACCAGGGTCCCCCCCAAAGGCCTGTCCCCCCTTAAAGGTCTGCCTGTCCCCCCTTGAAGGCCTGCACCCCCCTTGAAGGCCTGTCCCACCCCCTTGTAGGCCTGTCCCCCCTTGAAGGCCTGTCCCTCCCCCTTGTAGGCCTGTCCCCCCCACCTTGAAGACCTGCCTGCCTGTCCCCCCCTTGAAGGCTTGTCCCCCCCCTTGAAGGTCTGAACCCCTCCTGAAGGCCTGTCCCCCCCTTGAAGGCCTGTCCCCCCCTTGTAGGCCTGTCCCCCCCTTGAAGGCCTGCCTGCCTGTCCCCCCCCTTGAAGGCCTGTTCCCCCCTTGAAGGCCTGTCCCCCCCTTGAAGGCCTGCACCCCCCGAAGTCCTGCACCCCCCCTGAAGGCCTGTCCCACCCCCTTGTAGGCCTGCCCACCCCCTTGTAGACCTGTCCCCCCTTGTAGACCTGTCCCCCCTTGAAGGCCTGCCTGCCCCCCCCCCTTGAAAGCCTGTCCCCCCCCCTTGAAGGTCTGAACCCCCCCCGAAGGCCTGTCCCCCCCCTTGAAGGCCTGCCTGCCTGTCACCCCCCTCCCCCTTGAATGCCTGCCTGCCTGCCCATCCGCCCCACCCCGAAGGACCGCTCGCCCCCCTGGCCTCCGCGCACCACCTATGAAGCAGCACTACCTATGCTCCCGGCCTTGCCATTCAGTCCTCACCACCACCACCACCCCCGAAGGACCGCTCGCCCTACTGACCTTCCTGCACCACCTATGAAGCAGCCGCAGCAGGATCGCGACATCAGCTATCCCTGCGCTGCTTAGGCGCTGCTTCCTGCGCCGCGTTCCCGCCCCTCCTCTGACGTCAGAGGAGGGGCGGGACCGCGGCGCAGGAAGCAGCACCCAAGCAGCTCAGGGATAGCTGACCTCACGATCCTGCTGCTTGCTGCTTCACAGGTGGTGCAGGAAGGTCAGTTGGGCGAGCGGTCCTTCGGGGGTGTGGGGGGACTGAACGGCAAGGCCGGGAGCACCCCTTCAGGGCTGGCACCCGGGGCGGACAGCCCCTCCCGCCCCCCCTTGGTATGCCACTGTTTCAGTGGCACTTAATTGGATAGTGCCACTGAAAATGCTCAGTTAGTGCTCAAGCCAAAACTGACTGAGTTGTTTTGTTTGGTTGGTTGGTTGGTTGTTTTTTGGGGGGAGGGCATTCCAGGGGTGAAGTTAGCACTTATGTGGTTAAGATAACCACATAAATAAGACCACATAAAATGCAGCTTTATCTGTATGCAATTCTTCATAGCTGGATAAGTACCAAAAATCATACTATGTTTTAGCCAGCTCTATATACCCTGAAATTCAATGCCAAAGACCAAACATGGCCCAGTATTGAATATTGGGCTCAAAGTTTATAAAGGCACTTCTGTATTTACAGTGAAATTCCTAAAAGATACATCTGTTAACTTTGGAATGTCTGGGGATTCTCCTTTCAAAAGACTTGGGAGCCATTTTGGAAACAGATCAAAACTTGACCAGGCCCAATCAGGGTTTGGAAGAGACCTGAGCACAGAAACCATGCTAGTAACAGTACAGGACTCGGTTCTCAAACGCCATGCTAAAAGAGAGGATGTACTACTGGGATTCCTGGACCTGTCAGCAGCCTTCAACCTAATCCAACACACCCTACTAAACTCAAGATGCCTCAAAGGAAATGTCATGGCTTAGATAGAATCCTTTCTTACAAAAAGACTAATGAGGGTAGAATGGTAGGGAAATACAAGCAACTGGAAAGAAACAGACATAGGGGTACTACAGGGATCAG
The DNA here is from genome assembly GCF_902459505.1 of Geotrypetes seraphini. Lineage (NCBI taxonomy): Eukaryota > Metazoa > Chordata > Amphibia > Gymnophiona > Dermophiidae > Geotrypetes > Geotrypetes seraphini. The sequence continues at coordinate 67,949,759 of NC_047088.1, forward strand.
CCATAGCACCCATGCTCTTTAACATCTTCATCCAACCGCTGGAATAGGAATGCTACATCTATGCAAATGACATCCAACTGATCATCCCACTAAAGAAACAAAATGTGAAAGCTAAACAGAAGATCAAAACATGCCTGGGAAAAATCTTCAGATGGCTCCAAACAAATGGATAGTAGCCAACAAGAAGAAAACAGAATGATTGTTAATTAACAAATGGGGAGGAAATAGCCCAAGATACCAACTAACATTGAACAGCAACACCATAAAATCTTCCATGGACGGGGTGAGAAACCTAAGAATATGGTTGAACCCAAACCAAGACATGACAACACAGATCAAAAACATTGTGAAAAACGCATATGGCAAACTCTACTGGGTCAGAGGACTCAAACCCTACCTCAACCGTCAAGCGATGTCCAACATAATAACCCCGATACTCTCAATCTTCGACTACTTCAATGCAGTCCTGCTGAGCATTCCAAAATACATGATTAATCATATTCAAATGGTACAAAACGCAGCAGCAAGATTTCTACTGGGAAAATTGAGGCAGACGAGTGCCACCCCGCTACCGGCTCCCAATTGAAAGCAGGGTGAAATTCAAGATCCTACTGCTGACACACAAAATCATTCATCTCTCTGAACCACAATATCTAGCGGCCAGACTACCTCAGCACACAACAACATAAGCACTATGCTGAAGCCAAAATCACTTGCTGGAAATTCCCTCCTTCAGAAACATCAAATATAAAACAAGTCAGGAAAAGAATGTTGTCAGTGATGGTGCCAAGGTGGTGGAACACCCTCTCGAAGAAACTAAAACTAGAAAAAGATACTGGAAAGTTCAAAAAGGGATAAAGACTATCTTCTTCACAGACTACTTTAGCCAATAAAACAATATAGACAGTTGGCTAGTCCCCCTCCCCCTCCCATCAGGAACATGATAGGATGAACACAATAGGAATATAAATAGACAAATCAAAGAAGCCCAGAAAACTAGACTCTGAGGAAGATAATATTTCAAAGAAACATAAAACACGATACAGATACATGTAAATAGATAATAATTGGTTGAAATGGTCAACCTCCTTACAATACCTAAGCCATCCTCATTAGAAGGTAAATAAATATTGTGTACTTAGCTGCAATAGTATACCTAGCATTATATGTGACTATACATAGGATGATTGATTTCGTAGAAACATATGCATAGATTCGTAAGTAGGATGATCAATTTGCCGGTAACATAAGTAGGATGATTGATTATTGCATAATTATGCTGGTATTAAAAATTTTGTATTGAAACACCGCTAGAGAAGCCCCATGCTTTGTAATACCCATGCATTGTAATACCTCTACAGAAGCTCATGTGTTACAATACTTGAGCTTCTGTAGAGGTGTTAACAATACAGAGTTACAGAGAGCTTCTGCGAGATGTTACAATAAATGGGCTCTATACAGAGTTGCAGGGGCTTCTGTAGCAATGTTACAATACAGAGTTATTAATACTGGCATAATCTATCATAATAAAACCCTTAGGTCGCATGCGCACTTCAAACTCTGTGATCCCTGCCTCCATGATCTGTGCTTCCGTGTCACACCTGCACAGTAGAAGGAGCCAGCGGCGGTTTCCCCATCGCCCTCCCTCGGCGACGCTGGCTCCTTCTACTGTGCATGCGAAGGCACCTTAAGCACAGATGCACGGAGGCGGTGACCACGGCGGCAACTCCCCCTCCCAACCTCACTCCATCTAACAGGACCAAGGAGAGCACAAAAATAATGGAAGCAGGCATACCAACCCTCAGCATCCGGACTGTGGTTGGTGGTTGTTCAGGCTGGGGAAGAGGCAAAAAGAGTGATTTAAGGGTAAGTGGGAGAAGGGGGCTGGAGTTGAAGCTTCGCAGGGAGAGAGACAGAAAGAAAGACAGACAGACAGGGGGCCAGGGAGAGGGACAGAAAGAAAGAAAGACAGACAAGGGGCCAGGGAGAGGGACAGACAGAAAGAAAGACATACAGTGGGCAGGGAGAGAGACAGACGGAAAGAAAGACAGACAGACAGCAGGAGGGAGAGAGATAGAAAGAAAGAAAGACAGACATATATTCTAGCATCTGTTAATGTAACGGGCTTAAACACTAATTATGTCATAATCAATCATCCTACTTGTGTTACCAGCACATCGATCATTCTATTTATATGTATAGGTTTACACCAAATCAATCATCCTACGTATATTCACATATAATACTAGGTTTACTATTGCAGTTGAGTACACAATATTTACACACCTCATAAGGAGATTGGTTCATATATTGTAACTCTGTATAGAGCCCATGTATTGTAACACCTCACAAAAGCTCTTTGTAACTCTGTATTGTAACACCTCTACAGAAGCTCATGGAAACTGTTCTGAATTGACTCCCTAGTCATTAGTAGCAATTTAGAAGCTCACAATAAACAACAAATAATACGCGATAACAGTGGCTCCCAGCAGAACCTTGAACATGTAGTTATTGGGTATGAGGACTTTCATTACCAGACAATAGTAACATGCCCTTGGGGAGGGGAGAGGAGAGAAGGCGGGGGGGGGGGGGGGTGTGAGAACTTCTATTTTCTTTTGCAAATGCAATTTGATCTTTATTTAGCAATTGTGTGTGTTCTCTGTATCTAGGGAACATTGCTATAGTCATAATGGGGCTCATAATCAAAACAAAAAAAGTTCTAAAAAGTGGCCTAAATGGGTACTTGGACAATCAAAAAGCCTGATCGTCCAAGTACCCATAACCAGCTTAGGCCTTTCCCCTGCCTCTAAACGTAGAGCGAAAAGAGGCATTTTTAGAGGAGGGGAAAGAGCAGGAGGGGGGCAGGATGTGGGCCGACCTAGAGCAGGTATAATCAAAACCTAAAACAGGCTGCCGCTGAGCTGATCGCGGGCAGGAGGGACCCAACCCCTCCTGCCCCACCAAAACCCCCAGCGGCACCGACAACACGATTGGGGTAGGAGGAAGCCCATGCCCTCCTGCTCCGGTGACACAAACCTGCCCCACAAACCTGCCAATCATTGTTGGGAGGGGAGGGATCCCAAGTCCTCCTGTCCCGGCGACACCCCCTGACCCCCACCCCCACTAAGATACAAGTAGGAGGGATCCTAGGCTTTGCAGAAACATCTAAAGTTGGGCATAGATATCCTATTGAAAATTCCCCTCCATGCTTATAAAATTTAAACCTACCATTTGTTTGCCTAGATTTATGAGTCTAATTTATGAACCTAGTGCTGAAAATAGGTGCTAAGCTCCTAATTTCTTTTCCCTGCCCTAAATTCACCTCATCGCCACTCACTTTATTTGCTCCTAAATTGAAGACTTTAGTGAAAGTTGGCTCCTGGCCGGTTAAATAGTGTTTGGCTGGCTAACTGCTAATATTCAATAGGAGATAGTCAGTTATCTCCCCTGAATACTTGTTAGCAGCTAACCTCTCATATGCCACAAATATTCAAGCGCTAACCAGCTAAGTTTAAAGGGCAACATAAATAGCAAGCCTGTCTTTTCCAGATATTCACTAACATTGGGACTCATACATCAGCCTTTCAAATTACATTCACTTCTCAATAATAACTCATAACATCGTTCAGTTGGGCAATTATTGGCCGCAGCTTTATTTCATATTGCAAACATTAAATTTGAAACTTTTATAAACATAAACAAACTCAGCATTTAACCATTTAAGATTTACTTCTAAGAGCTGCTCGGTACCGACACTAGCTCCCTTATCCAAACTTTCGTTTAACTCCCGGTGACTTACGGTGTCGTCAAGCCACCTCCACTCGTGGCGGTGTCGCCCACGAGGACATATTTACAATTCACCATCATAGGTCTTCAATTAAATTCGCCTCTAATAAAGGCTCTACCCTTAGGCCCTCCAAACCTAATGGCTGCGACCGACACCCCCCACCCCCCCATCTTCACCCCATTCCAATACATCCCCTCGCGGTGGGAGGGAGGGAAACTCAAATCCCTATACTCTCCCCCTTTCTCTGTTGACTCTGTAACTTTGGCCGCCAATTTCTTTCTCTCTTCACATAGGGAAACTCCACCCCTTTCTTTCTTTCCCCCAATCCCCTCACTCCTCTTACCCTCCAATCAAAACTATCCCTTGTTGCTATCCCCTGGACTCCTATACCTTTCCCATCCTAAATAACAAAAACCCCTTTCCTAATCTACCTTGCAGGCTTTGATGTCGCCCACTGTTAGTGGCCACCCAGATTAACTGCGTGGCCTTTTTAACATTGGGACTCATACATCAGCCTTTCAAATTACATTCACTTCTCAATAATAACTCATAACATCGTTCAGTTGGGCAATTATTGGCCGCAGCTTTATTTCATATTGCAAACATTAAATTTGAAACTTTTATAAACATAAACAAACTCAGCATTTAACCATTTAAGATTTACTTCTAAGAGCTGCTCGGTACCGACACTAGCTCCCTTATCCAAACTTTCGTTTAACTCCCGGTGACTTACGGTGTCGTCAAGCCACCTCCACTCGTGGCGGTGTCGCCCACGAGGACATATTTACAATTCACCATCATAGGTCTTCAATTAAATTCGCCTCTAATAAAGGCTCTACCCTTAGGCCACTAGCAGTGACAGAACTTCTTGTTACTGCTCCCCCCCTACAGCTGCAGCCATCTAGCCCACTAAACAATGTTGTAACAAATCTTGAATCTCACTGAGAAAAATATTAACCCCAATTACAGATAAATGCACCCCATCTGGGCGAAATAAGCCCGGGCAATCCACAGAAATGAGGTCATGGACCAATACCAGACCCCCCATCATAGCTACAAATTTAGAAACTTCTGTATTCACTCGCCTGCGAAGACGCTCAATCGCAGCAGGCTTCCTTGCTCCCTTCCAGCAACGACGAGGAAGAATATGTGACCAAACAACACGCACTGCTGGGAAAGAGCAAGCAACAGACAGTAAATCTTGTTTTATCTGCCGAATTAATGCCACTCCAGTTAAAGAGCATAGGTCATTACCACCCAAATGCACCAAAATAAGCACTGGAGATGAGAAACGATGCGCTTGATGCAAGGTAGGCAAGAGTTGCTCCCAAATCATTCCTCGAATGGCAAGCCAGCGAATTCGTATGCCAGCCTCAGCCAGTCCCAGATTGTGGCCCCATCTGGATTCACGGGCATGCTTATGAGCCCAAAACATGTGAGAATGTCCACAAAGCCAAACGCATATATCCTTAGACAAAGGTAGAAGTGGTCGAGGATCTGCAAAAAATAAAACCACACTAAAAACATCAGCATCACACCACTCTATTACAATGCGTCCCTCACATAACCCTTATATTGGCTGGAACGCCACCTTCCCACTCTTTGAATCAGTTCCGCAGAGGCCCCAGCAAGCGCTGCTGAAGTGGCTGCTCCAATGCGAAATGAATGTGTTCCAAATTCGCAAGGATCATAACCCAAGGCTGCCACACTCTTCTTTACTAGGGCTGCAAACTGATAACGAGTCAAAGGTAACCTATTCAAGTGCACCAACCAATAAAGACCCCCAGAAGGCCGTATTTCCCTGTACAGGTGAGCCAATCGAATTGGGCATATCACTAGATTATGCGATCTCCTCAATACAGACCATACTCCTCTACCTTCCTGATCCGTTTTAGACCTCCTGAAATATAACCGCAAGTAAGATTCATCCAGCATGACATCTTGCAAAAGCATCCCAGCTTCACCCCTGGCTCGTTGCGATGGCGCTACTAACTCACCAACTCTACACGCCGCAAAAAATGCCACTACAAAAGCCAATTGAAACAATATGGCCTCATACTCAGAGTAGCAAATGCTTGAAAGCTGACTACACAGCGAAACCAAAATGTCAGAAGTAATAGGACGGCGGCATAAGCGCGGACGGTACACCACTCCCGCTCGCGCATAACCCTTCAACATCTGTTTGACTACAAATGTGCCAGTGACCTGAGGCCACTTATAAAGATGAGACACAAAAGCCAAACTTGCCAAAGTTTGAGACACCATCGCAAAAGACCAACCCTGCCGTGCACTATAAGCAATAAATTGCACAAGTGCCTGTTCTGATACAGGGAACTGCCAACTGTCTGTTCCTTGGTCCAAAAAGAACATCAAACGCCTCCATCCAGCTGCATAAGATTTCCAGGTATTCGGGGCTAATGATCGATGCAAGAGCTGCCAACTGCCTGCTGGAAGATCTCCCATAATTCCTCCCGCATGGGCGTCGGGAAGCCATCCGCTGCAGGAGCCAGCGCCCTGAAACGTGACCACTGCAAACGAGAAAGGGCATCAGCGATTTCATTGCACACCCCTGGCACATGCCGTGCCGATAAACAGACATTCAGCCGCAGGCAAGCCAACACAATCATTCTCAACAATGCCACCAATCTGGCGCATTTAGCCGACTGGCGATTAAGCGCCGAGACCACCGCCATATTGTCGGAATAGATGACTACTTTTTTGTTGGCCAACCTAACACCCCAAGTATCCAACGCTACCCATACCGGAAACAGTTCAAGTAACGCAATATTGTCACATAATCCCAAGGATTGCCACCACAGGGGCCATGGATGAGCACACCATGCCCCGCCGAAAAACACACCAAATCCTATGTCCCCTGAGGCATCAGTAAACAATTGCAGATCTGAATTAGATACCGCCGAAGCTTGCCAAATAGATACCCCATTGAAGGACAACAAAAATGAATGCCAAAGTCTCAAATCGTCCCGAACAGCCCGAGTCAAACGAACTTTATGATGCGGCTTCTTCAAACCCACCGACAATAATGCCAATCGCCGCGAAAATACTCTCCCCATCGGAATGACTCGAACAGCAAAATTGAAATGGCCTACCAATGTTTGAATGTCTCGTAAACTCAATTTCTTCCGTACACAGGCAGAGCCAATAACTTCCACCAAAGCTTGCACTTTTCCCCAAGGAAGACGGGATTCCATCCGAATGGAATCCAGTTCAATCCCTAAAAATATTAAAGTTGTCACAGGCCCTTCACACTTCGTGTGAGCCAATGGAATCCCTAATGCTTCTGCTACAGCTTGAAAAGCGGACATCAAAACAGCACATTCCTTGGAAGCCGGAGCTCCAACAAATAAAAAATCGTCCAAATAATGGACAATGGAACTCATCCCACTCACTTGCCTGACCACCCAATGAACAAAAGTGGAAAATGCCTCAAAGTAATTACATGAGATAGAACATCCCATTGGCATACATTTGTCGAAATAATATGCACCCTCAAATTGAAATCCTAATAAGTGAAATGCAGTAGGATGGACTGGCAACAAACGGAATGCTGATTCGATGTCGGCCTTAGCCATCAATGACCCCTGACCAAATGTCCGCACCAATGCCACCGCCTCATCAAAAGAAGCATATTGTACTCTACAGAAAAGCGGATCAATGAAATCATTAACACTAGAACCCGCTGGGTAAGACAAATTGTGTATAAGCCGAAAACTACCGGGTTCCTTTTTTGGGATAATACCTAACGGGGATATTACAAACTCCTGGAACGGCGGAACCCGAAAAGGCCCCGCAATCCTACCCAAACTCAGTTCCTTCTGTAGCTTAGCACCAACCACATCAGCATGCAAAGCGACAGAGGGAGCATTCCGGGCGCGATGTTGCAAATGCGGTCCATCAAATGGTATTGGAAAACCCTCAGTAAATCCAACCCCCAAATGATATGCATCCCCCCTATTGGGATACACATTCAACCATAACCGTAAAACCAAATTATTGATGGGGGAAGGAGCTTTGTCCACCACTCCGTGCCGCAAAAGGTCTGGAAGTTCCTGAAAACTGTCCACGACTGAATTGCATGTCTCCCGAACAACGAAAGGCAGGGTGACCTCCCGCACATTGACTACAACAGTGTCGGAAACGACAGGTAGTACGGGTACATCGTCCCGCATTAAACTGAAAACATGCTGGTGGCAAATTTCCCCCTTTTCCACTAACACCTCTCCCAGCTCCCAACTCTGCCCCGACACCCCCTGCTGGCGGAGCCCAACGAGGACCTCCCGCTCCCGACCCTCCAGGAATATTTCCCCCCCCAAACTGTCCCCCCACAGAACCCTGTGCCCGAAAGGACGCACCCCGGGAAGGAGTCATTTCCACCAGCCACAAATCAACGTCCCGTACTCCCCAACAATCCGCTTTATCCCGGACCATACTTTTCCGAAACTGCTCGTCATAATTGAGCCAAAACCATCCCCCATACGTCCTGTAAGCCCTCAATATGAGATCTGCATAGCGCAATAACCCTGAATACAATTCCGGACGAGCCTCACCTAAAACACTAGCAAAAACATTAAATCCAAGTAACCAATTAAAGATATTCTTTGCTACCCGTCCCCCTTTTCTTTTTTCGTCTGTTTTAATGCCATCTTTATTCTGCACCCCCGTATTATCACGTGCTAAAAGTGTAAAGAAATCAATAAACTTTCCCTTTAAAATTTTACGCTTCCACTTCGGAGAAATATGACAATCCAAGGGGGCAATAGAACACAATGTGTGACCCTTCCTAGATAATCCCGGCACTCCACCCTCACTCGGACGAGACCCCCCAACACTTGGCAGCCCCGAACTAATTAACACATCCTCCTCCGAAGAAGAGGAGGAAGAATCCGAAGACCCCGACGTGTCCGTAGACTCCCACACCGACAACGGATCTGTCCCAACCAAACGCCGCTGACGCTTCTCCGAATCCATACGTTTAACTACATGTCTCAAACGTTTTAAAAATTTTTTATCCCTTAAACTTTTACGCAGCGCTTTTTTACCAGAATGCTTTAAACCCAAAGATTGCCCCTCTCTAGCCGAGTCCCCCTCCTCGCCTGCCCGAACCTCCCCTAAAGCAGTAAGTAATGAATGCACCAACTCACCAGATGTCCGCGGTATCGCTGCAACACTGGTACTAGCCACTGCCACTTCAGGAGTCCCCAAACAGACATTGGATGGTCCAGGAACTGGAGCCTCATCACCCACCGAAGCTTCAGCCACCTGCCCCCCGGTAACCATAACCGGGTGCATAGCTGCTCCGGGGCCTGTACCACCAGTCTTGCTTCCTTTAGTCTGTTGCTTCCGAGGAGCCTGCTGTTTCCTAGGAGTCTTACCGGCACTCAATGAAACCCCACTCCCCGCCCCTTTTGTAGCCTTCTTTCCTCCTTTCCCACTCTGGGCACCCTTATTACCAGTATTCCGTGCCCCACCCATACCTCCTCCCCCTCTACCATGCAAACAAATTGCTTCTCTAGTCCCCCAACACACACCTCTCACCCCGCCGCTGTAAACCACACAATCACTGCTCCCAAGGACCTGCCCCCCCTCAGGAAACACCAGCCACCGCAGAAGTACTAGCACACCAAGCCCGGTTTTTTTTTTTTTTTTTTTTTTACTGAAACTACTTGCCTAAATCCTCTGCAGTCCCCAACAACTCCCCCCCCCCCCTCCCAAACAGACAGCTCTTGACTCACCAACGCCGTCTCACCGTCAAACTAAATACTTAAGTTGACCCTCCGAAGAATAATGTAACTCCCGCCGTCTCAAACCACGAACTCCGACGACGCCCCACAGAATCTGACGCTCCTCCCTCCTATCTCACTCGCGGTACACCGCTGCCCGTTTTTTTTGAAATTACTGCAAGCCACACGCTGCAAAGACCCGAACGGCAAGCTTAGATAAATGGGACCGCGAAAGCGAGGACTTACCCGACGGGGCCCAACAGACCACGAAGAGCAAATTACCCTCTCCTCACCGAAACTGCCGCTACCAACCGCACTCCTCGACAAGTAAGGGCCAAAACGTAAGGAAAAAACCCCCCAAGTAAATAAATGTCCCCCCCCCCAAACCTCCCAAAAACCTAAATATAATTAATTAAAACAAACTCAAATCCCTATACTCTCCCCCTTTCTCTGTTGACTCTGTAACTTTGGCCGCCAATTTCTTTCTCTCTTCACATAGGGAAACTCCACCCCTTTCTTTCTTTCCCCCAATCCCCTCACTCCTCTTACCCTCCAATCAAAACTATCCCTTGTTGCTATCCCCTGGACTCCTATACCTTTCCCATCCTAAATAACAAAAACCCCTTTCCTAATCTACCTTGCAGGCTTTGATGTCGCCCACTGTTAGTGGCCACCCAGATTAACTGCGTGGCCTTTTTTAACTGGCCAGTGCTGAATATTCGCTTAGCCAGTTAAGTTAGAGCCGCCCATCATTGGGTGGACAGCTTGGTGCTGGCTGAATACCAGGCAGTGGCATAGGAGGGGGAGCAGGAGGCAGACTGCCCTGGGTGCTATCTTGGCAAAGGCATTGGCACCTCTCCTCTCCACCCACCCACCTCTTCAAAATTCTGCCAGCAGCAAGCAGCATATCCTACCTGCTGCTCACGCTGAGCTCAGCTCTCCTTTTGACTTCACTTCCTGTGTCCTTTTGACATCACTTCCTGTGTCTTTTCTCTGTCCCCAGAGGGTTCACAATCTAAGGTTCTTTTTTTTGGGGGGGAGGGGTTTGATACAATGACATACTTGTGCTGCTTAAGAATTTATATCTGTTCTTGCTTTCAGAGATTACTTTGTTTGATCTTTCTTTCTTATAACTATGGCAGGTCATTTGTTGAAAACCTGACATTATCAAATGACCATCTATCTTTCTGCCTCTCTTTTATTCCCAGGATGTTATGATGACATTACAGGATCGCTTATCCCTGAGGTACATAGAACATTTTGCCCTGGTTCTGGAGTACAGAAATTCAGATCAAACCCAGAAGCTTCTCCTCCTACAGGACAAGCAGCTATTAGCCCATGTAAGCTTGTCTTTTTCTTACTTGGACCTAGCTATCAGGATTTTATCTAAATTTGTATTAGAAACAACAATAGATGCTTTTTTTAGTTTATTTTTGTGCTTATTCACATATATAAAAGCACTACCAGGTGTCAATCTTTATGAAACAAATATCTATAGACTCAGATGTTTAAGATTAGGAACCTGACATAGGTTAGCCCATGGGCGTCAGAACAGGGTGGCCACAGGGGCCATGGCTCCTCCCAAAAATTAGCGGTTGGAGGTCAGAAGACATGGCTCTCCTGCCTCCCCCACTCTCCTCCTCCCTGGCCGCTCTCAAATTTTAAATCTTCAGGCAGCGGTAATGGGTGAGCCTGCTACTGTTGCCGTGCCCTGGAAGTCTTCATTCTGCAGCGTCCAGTTACTATAGAATGAAGACTTCTGAGGCAGGCCAACGGCAGCAGGCTCAATCATTGCTGCTGCCCGAAGATTTAAATGAGAGCTGCTGGGGACGAAGTGGATAGGTGAGCCAGAAGCCAGAGAGAGAGAGGTCTAGGACAGGGAAGGGAAAGGGGAACCCATGCGGAAGAGGGGGGGCGGGAAGGAGTGAGGGGCGGAGAAGAGGGTAAGGTGGGGCACCACTCACCCTTGCTACACCGCTGGATCTTAGCCACCTGCTAGTAAGTACATGCATGAAAATTTTTAATTGCACAGAAACGAGATATTCAGAGGCATCAGCAATTCAGTGGCAGATTTGAAAACCACATGCATGCATTTAATTTTCAACTAAGGGCTCCTTTTACTAAATTGTGCTAGTGGTTTTAGCGTGCACTACAATGCCCCGTGCGCTAGACGCTAACACCTCCATTGAGCTGGCGTTAGTTTTTCCATGTAACGCAGGGGTTAGCACGCACTAATCTGCAGCTCACACTAAAAACGCTACCATAGCTTAGTAAAAGGAGCCCTAAGTGTATATGTAATAGGTTGACACACGTATTTTCAGCAACTATCTCCCGCTGAATATTCCGGTCAGCATCTAGCCCTTTCATTGGCTATGTCACGCACATAGCCAGTTAGCACCAATATTCATTGGCTGACTGGCTAAGTCTAGCAGCCAGATATACATACCTAAATAGCAGGTCTGTAGTTTGGATAGCTATGACAAACGGCTCAAAATAGACTGAAAATTCAATGCTGGTCACTGGATCTGGCCCCGGCATTGAATTTCCGGGTTTGCTGCCAACCACGGGAAATTGCCAGGCTGTCTCCTGTTGTCTGAAAATAAGACCCAATATATGTCTCGGAAAATTTGGCTTGTTTCTTTTGGGCATAAAAGTAAACACATACTTTTGCTTTTAGATGCCCTTTTGAATGTGTTATATCTGTTTGAACTTGCATAAATATGCAACCCCATTTGTGAATTGAGTTTGGTAGAGTATAATTTCTGGAATTACATTCTGGAATTTGTTGTCAGAGAATCTGGTAAAAGCAGTTAGCTTAGCAGGTTTTTAAAAAGGTTTAGATAATTTCCTAAATGAAAAGTCTATAAGCCGTTATTAAGATGGGCTTGGAAAAATCCATTGCCTATTTTTAGGATAAGCAGCTTAAAATATGTTTTACTTTTTTGGGATCCTGCTATGTACTTGTGACCTAGATTGGAAACAAGATGCTAGGCTTGATGGACCTTTGATCTGTCCCAGTTTTGTAATGTTTATGTTCTTACATTCTTAATTTGTGTGTTCTAAGCAGACTGGCATGTCGATCTGTGTGATTTCCTGTCAGCTCTTGATGATGTCATGTTTTTGAAACCAGAGCAAGCTGTCAGTAAATGTATCATTTTTCTGCATGGCAACTGGGGCAGTGAAGGAGGAGTTTCTGAGGTGAAAAAATATCAATGGGCATATTTCAAATGACGGTGAGAGGTTTTAGGTAGAGTTACCAGATGTCCGGATTTCCTATGTCATGTCCTCTTTTTGAGGCTCTGTTCGGAGGCTTTTTTATTTTACTACTTTTGTCCAGGGAAACCAGACCTCTAGTAACCCACGAAGACTTTCTGGGTGGTTTGTGCACTTATCCATAGTCCCTCCCCTCTCTCCAGAGAGATCCAGTGCTTGCTCATCGTTCTTATTCCCAGTGACCTGGAAGCTTTTCTTCTGTCACTGCTTCCTGTCCCAGAATAGGCGGGAAGCAGTAACAGAGAGAAAGCTTCTGGGTTTCCGAATGCAGCATGTTTACTTCACTCACGCTGCCAGTGGCCCAAAGAGTTACAGCAGCGCTTCTGGGAAGAATGGTGATCAAGCACCGGATCACGTGGGGGGGGGGGGAATTGCTTAGGGAGGGTAAGAGAGATGCCGACAGCGGGAATGGGAAGGAAAGGGAATGAAAGATGCCAGACCTTAGGGGAAGAAAGGGAAGGGGCAGATAGAGATGCCACATCATGAAAGGGGGAAGGGAAGGAGAGAGATGTCAGACTACTAGATGGGGAAGGGGAGGAGGAAGAAGAGAGAGATACCAGACCAGAGAAAGGGAGATATTCTAGACTAAGGCAGGGGGAGGGGAAGGGAAAGACAGAGAGATGCCAGACCACAAAGGGGAAGAAGGAAAGAAAGATGCCAGACTGTGGGAAGGAGGGGATAAAGATCCCAGACCATAGAAGGGAGAAAGGAGGAAGACAGATGCCAGACCAGAGAAGAGGGAAAGAGGAGGAGGAGGTACACAGGGATGGAGGGAAAGGGGAGAGAGAGGGAGGGCATGGTGCACAGGGATGGGAGGAGTGGGAAAAGAAGAGAGATGGAAGAAATGCTGTTTATGGATGTAGCACAGAAAGTGAAGGCGAGAAAAACAGCAAATGGATAAGAAGGCCCTGGAAACAGAGTTAAGAACACAGACAGAAGGAAGTACAACCAGAGACTGGGAAAAGATGAGTAGAAAAATAAAATCACAAGACAAAGATAGGGAATATGATTTTATTTTCAATTTAGTGATTGAAATGTGTCAGTTTTCATAATTTGCATCTGCTGTCTATATTTTGTACTGTTCAGGAAGAAATGCATTTCTTTCTATTTTTCTGGTATTGTACTGCATGCAGAATCTGGAATCTTAGAGCTTCGTTTGTGTATATTAGTCCTTTTAGTTTGTGATCCTGTATTTGCATAGGGTTTATCTGTGTTCTGCACGTTTGGCCAAGGCCAGGTGTTCTGGTAGGAATGTCATGAAGCATTATTGATGTCATGGTCCCAAGTAAGAAAATATTTTTTAGCAGTTTGTCTGGGTTTTGGAAGGCCCCAAGCTCAGGCCTGCAACTGGAAGGCATGCACGGATGTCAATTGATATTACATTCATACGCACATGAGCGTCATGTCATTGCATCAATGTCCACACATGCACGGAGGCCCTCTAGATGTAGCACAGAGCTCAGAGAAGGAGGCACGAGATTTGTGTGAGAGTGGGACCAGGGTGGAATGGGGCGGGGCCTTGGGTCCTCATTTTTTTAAAGAGGAACTCTGGTAGCCCTAGTTTTAGGTAGCTGTGAGAGGGTCTCAAAGAGGATAGGGCTTAGTGAGCAGTGAGAGTTTTGACAGTTTTAATTTACTGACATTTTGTAGTAGTTCCTGAGGGAAAAGGAAGGGAATCCACTCTTTAATAGCCTTTCTCCTTGGGTGGAGGCATCAGGACACCAGAGATATTTAAAGGAGGGAACGACAGCGCTGGCCCTGAAGGGGACATCTGTCGAGCGAGTTCTTCCTCTCCCAAATCCAGGGAACACTCCAAAGGGCTGTTACATATAGGTTGAGATTCATTTGTAACATCATAAGTAGTCCTTAAAAAGAAGCCAGTAGGTCATCTCAGACTGTGATTAGGAATCCTGATGTCATGGACTTACTGTTTGGACTTGCATTTCTTCCTCATGTGCGTTTCTGCTCTCTATTTTCTTCTGGGACAGGTGGTACAGCGGACACACTATCAGGGGATGAAATGTCTCTTCAGGGTGAGTTTCTTTCCCAAAGACCCCATAGACTTGCTCCGACGAGACTCTGCGGCATTTGAATACCTCTATATCCAGGTATGGACTGTCTCTACAGACGGAAGAAACTATTTTGCTTGCCATGAATACACACCAACAAACATAATGCAAAAGAAATATTGGGAGCAAAATAGGGTTTTTTTTCCTTATTTGTAGACAGAATGAAGTTGAAAGAAAGGAAATTTTACCTAACATAGTGCTTCATAATAGTACTCTGTCACTTTGCAAGGATATAGAAACTAGAGAATGACACGCGGACAAATTTGTCTGCGTCCCCGCAGGAACTCAATTTCCCTGTCCCATCCCTGTGAGTTTTGTCTTGTCCCTGTCCCTGCCCCATTTCTGTAAGCTCTGCCTTAACTGCACAAGCCTCAAACACATATGATTCTAACGTGTTTGAGGTTTGTGCAGATGAGGACAGAGCTTAGGCATTGGTGGAATGAGGCATTATGACATCACAATCTGAGCTCTAGAATGTTGCTACTTATGACTTTAAAGTGTTTGAGGCTTGTGCGGATGAGGACAGAGCTTAGGCATTGGTGGAATGAGGCATTATGACATCACAATCTGAGCTCTAGAATGTTGCTTCTTATGATTTTAAAGTGTTTGAAGCTTGTGCGGATGAGGACAGAGCTTAGGCATTGGTGGAATGAGGCATTATGACATCACAATCTGAGCTCTAGAATGTTGCTACTTATGATTTTAAAGTGTTTGAAGCTTGTGCAGATGAGGACGGAGCTTGCAGGAATGGGGCTGGGACAGGAAAAGAACTCACGGGGATGGGATGGGAAAATGAGTTCCCACGGGGACGGGAAAAAAATCTGTCCCCGTGTCATTCTCTAATAGAAACATAAGACCAACATCAGACCAAGCCCAGCTTTCTTTCTCCAACAGCTCTTACAATATACAGTAAAATTGCCCATGGGTATACAGTCACAAAAGTATGCACTACTATCATAATAATAATAATAATAATAACAGCTTATATACCGCAGTACCGTGAAGTTCTATGCGGTTTACAAAAGATTAAGCATAGGTACAAATTGATTGACTTTAAGAGGGGTAGAAGAAAGAGAATTAATAGGACAGGAAATCCATTGTTGAGGAGAAAGTGATCAATAGGACAAGTTAATCGCTATTGAGGGGAGAGAGATGAGTAGATCAGTTGTCTAGACGCTTTAGGAACAGGTATGTTTTTAGACGTTTCATATACCACAAACATTAATGTGATATGCATATAAGTGTTTTGGGGACTGGAAAATAGGCAGAAAGGATTGGCATGTCTATGTTTGTAGCAGCATGAGCAAGGTCATGGCACTGAACCTCAGCAGACATAGCCACTCAGAGAGATGAAAGCAAATTAGACACTTTATTTGTATTCAATGTAATGTTAAATTCTGTTCTCTTCATGGGTTTGACTAATTTAAGAAATAAAGGGATAGATGTTCAGCCTGTAGTGGTCAGAGATTTTCTGTCTGCGGCCAGCTGTATTCCCGGATATTTAATAACAGGCTGTGTCCGACACTGAAGATCTGGTTGTATGCTGGCCACTAAAACTTCTGCAGTTAAGTGCAATATTTAGCCCTTAACCACATAAGCTGAACCACATAAAGAAAGGACTGCTATTTATGCATCCTAGTTTAGGTAGTTGTCTTATGCAGTTAAGGGCTGAATATCGGCACTTAACTATATATGTGCCATCGCCACTCCTGGAATGCCAGTTTCACCTCAGGTACTAACCCTGATTAAGTGCCACTTGCCACTTGCCATTTGTGGTTACCCAGGGATAAGTGATTTAAACAGTCAGAAGCCTCTCTAGGTCATTTAAATTGCTTTGAATATCGGGAGGAAAGTCTCTTGGAATTCAGTCATCATTTTCCTCTAACCTTGTCCCTGACAGGGCACCATAGTCTCAGTGTGTACTAGTCCTTGTATTCAAGGCTAACAAAAAACAGGCCTCCATCATTAGGATTTCACAAGGGTCCAAGGTAAAACCTGCTCTAGTTGAATTAAGCTTCTGCTGCTTGCACATCAAAGGTGAAAGCAAATGCTGGAAAGCTGCTCTTGTCTTCCATGGGCCTCCCTAGTCTGCATATGCTTATATTTGGCTGCATGAACCATGCCCTCTCTGCTCTGCCTTGACTGAGTCATTCCTTCCCTGTTCTGTACTGCATGATTTAATGTGACTCTGTGACAGAGTATTGTTAGGGGGAACCAGTACCTTTCTATAACCTCCATCACAATGTTACAAAATGGCAAACGGAAGACCAGAGACATGGAGGGGCATAATCAAATCATACATCTAAGTCCGATTTGGACGTAGGGCACTAGTGACCCAAAGTCAGCAGGGCCACTACATCTATCTTTACACCACATTCTCGTCCAAATATTCATCCAAGTCCCAAACATCCAGAACAAGACCTTTTGTATGAGAGAGGGACCAGCAATGTGATGGACTGGCCACCCAAACATGGCAACAGAGCAGTGGGGCACCTTACAGGGCACTGCTGTGAACTTCACAAAAAGGATGCCACATAAACATCTCATCAGAACGCCCATATGAATAATGTCGAGCCCCCAAAACTAACTATACCCACCTGTCTACAACCTCAATAGCCCTTTTGGCTGCAGATGGCACCTATATGGCAGTAGAGTAGGGTTTTGGTGGGCTCATATTTTCCACCATAAATGTAGTGGTTAGAATGGCTTATGGGCCTGGGTTCTCCTATCTATGGTTCACTAGCCCACCCCCCAGGCTACTTAAGAAACCTCTGTGCAGCTCTACTAGGCTTTTCTGTAGCAGGTGCTGATGTTCCAGAGACAGGTATGTGCATTTGTATTCCGATTTTTATGGCGGTGTGAGTAGGGTTGCTAGAGTTTATATTCGTAAAATTCAGACCCCTTAGACCTGCCCCCCAGGCCTGCCCATCCCCACCCTGTTATGCCCCAGCCTTGCCTCTAATCCTGCCCTAGCCCCGCCCCCGGTGTTTGCTCTTGCCTGACACAATTTTGGGGGAAGCTTTTCAAAACCCGGACAAAGTGCTGGGCTTTGAAAAAGCCATCCGGATCCCCAGACATGTCCTCAAAAGGAGAACATGTCCGGGGAAATTTGGACATCTGATAACCCTAATTGTGAGGGGATCAATTATCACTGGGGGAGTGTGTGGGGGGGTCTGTACTTTGTGTCTGGTCACTTTGGATATCTTCTGGAGCCCAAGTCACAACATCTAAGTTCCGTCCAGGCAACCTCATAAAATTTTCCATTATCCCTGCAGTATGACTAAGTCTAGGTCAGCCCACGTACTACCAAAATCCCACCCTCACCATTCCTCCAAAAACGTCCCTTTCAGCTCTGGGCACATAATAACATTCAGAGGCCTAAAATGTCCCTGGATACATATAAAAAGCCTTTTCAATTATCAGCACTTGGATAACCTGTCTTTTAGGTCGTCCAAGTGCTGACTTGGGTGGGTTTTTAGACGTATTTCCATTTCGATTACGAGCCCCATGGTCTACAAATCAGAGTAGAGAATCAAGTTTAAATTGAACACAGATGGTGAAAGTGGGGATCCTTGGGGGTCCCACTAGGAAGATGCCTGATATCAGAAAGTTCAAAATCTTTATATACAGCATAGTACCGAGTGAAACCAGGAGAGGACTGGGCCACTAAATCCGAAATCACTGAAGATCTCAGATACTTGATCAAAGTCTACTAGGCCAAATGTGTTGCTTAGGTCAAATTGGATTATGATTGTGCTTTGACCCTCGCTTAGTAGTTCTTTGCCATATGTTACTAGTGCTGTAATCACTGTCTCAGTGCTGTGGTTTTTCCTGAATCCCATTTGTGAAGGATGGAGGATATTGAAGTGTTGAAAGTAGCATTTGAGTTGTTCTGTGACATATCCCTCCATCCCTTCTACTCAGCTGTTTGAGGCTTCCCCTGCCAATCGAGATGAGCTGACGGAAAGCAGGGCAATCTGTTGCCCAGTGGGTTACTAATTATTTTCAAATGGTCTATGGGCTTTTGTGGTGTGTAATGTTTAAACAGTGCTCTCTCTACAATGGAGGCAGGAAATTACTTATTTTAGATATGTTTTTGGTCCTTGTTTTAGAAGTTCTATTTATGTTTTGAATGTCTGTAAGCCAACGTTTAGACACTTGCAGAGCATGGATGTCAAAATTCTGATTTTAAGAGTCTAGGATATGGACATCTAAAACTGTAATATGTCCTTATGGCAAAGGGACGTGGTCTGGTTGTGCTTTAGGTAGATCTAGGGAGGGATCAAAATATGGACTACCAACTCAAACTTCAGAAGGGGAAGGGACATCTATGTCCAGGTTATAATGGAGCTCCGATTGAGCAACTCTCACTGTAAAGATTAGAGCCACCTTCTTAATCTCCCAGTGGTTGCTACTAACCCCCAATGAGAAACTGGCATGGAATACTGGACTCTGACAGCTTCAGGAACTATGGATGTCCTTAAATTTTTCTGGATTCCTTTAATTAATAATACCAAAATACATATAATCTGTCCCCACATCAACCAACAGTATATTCTTTTAAAGACCTCAGCAATGCCACTCAAAAGCTCAATTAATCATGGTAATTGAGATTTATGCTCCACCCTTGTCACTGGTCCAATTTTGACTTCTCTGTGTAAATATTAATGTTCATATGAATAATAACTTTTTAGAAATAGCCTTAAAAGCCAATACTCATCTTAAATATATTATATTTGTCAGCTTGGGAACCACCTCTGATATGACTTATACTTTGCCTTAAGGCTGTTTCAAAGGATGTTTTAAGGAAACATAAATAACAATCAATGTTCTAAAATTTTTGTACAATTCAAAACAAATTTTCAAACATCACTAACCTCAAATAAGCAGTCCCATTTCTCTGACATAGCAAATTCTCAGTCAAATATAGCAGCAATGTTTTTTTAAACCCCTTTATAACCCATAACCCCAATCAGCTGATCTTACATAACCAATCACAGCACAACTACCCACAAGCTAAACCAATGACATCCATTCTAGCTCTAAATCTAATCCATGCGCAATTAATGTATTTAAATTGAAAATCCAACTTTAAAATGTAGAGAACTGACAAAAGGATGTCCGACTCAGAATAAGGCTGTCGGACATCCTTTCTAAAAAGTTGTTCCACATGAACTTTTACCAGGCACTCTATACCTTTTCCTTGTTGCACTCTCTTACTGGACTACTAGCTCTAAATATTTATTTTACCAATTCTGGTATGATCTGTAGTACAGTACTACCATGATGCTAAATGTTCCTTATTCAACATACAGCTTAATTATAATAATTTACTCTTCAAAGTTATTTAACTCACTGCTAATACATGTTTTTTAAAATCATTAATTATATATCAACATGAATGTTTATAAGGCTTTTTCTTCCAGTAGGTACCATTTAATTTCAGAGGTCATGGTTGAATTTTAGGGGATTTTTTTTTTCTCCATTTTTGCCAGAGCCGAAATGATGTCATTAAGGATCGCTTTGGAGTGGAGCCCAAACCAGAAATGCTGCTGGGTCTCACTGCACTTCACATCTATATCACTGTCTCCGCCACTCATCCAACACACAAGATTTCCCTCAAAAATGTGGAGTAAGTTCATTTCTCTCTCCTATCTTTTCCTAGTGGATGTCAAGACTCTACATTTCTCAGGAAAACGTGGCAGTGAAATGCACAATTGACATACTTAGCATTTTAAGAGAGACCCTGCTATGAGGTAGGCAAGTCATCACAGAATAATATACAGGATGGCCAGCCCACTGAGAAAGCCCAGGTTTAGGTCCTGGACCAGATTTTTGCTCATTAAGCCAATAGTTGAGAAAGCTCTGGAGACAAAGTCTTATGTTTTCTTTGTGGGCTTTTTCTCTTCCAAAAGTTGTAGAAAGTTAAATCTCTGAACACACAGGACCACTTTAACCATCTATGGGACCCTGGGCACATTTTTGAGAATGGTTTCCACTACCCCCCCACCCCCACCCCCATTCCTAGTCCAGTGGCACCCTTCCCCCTTTCTAATGGTGCAGCTTCCTTAGCTCCCTGCCAGCCAAGCCTCTTCCCACTGAAAAAAAGATAGAGTTAAAAGGCACAGAGCCACTGTTTAGGTCATGCTGCTGATGGCTTTGCTAGTTCTGTCCCTCAGAAACTAAAGGGGTGGGATCAGCAGAGCTATCAGCTGTGCAGCCTAGACAGCAGCTCCATACCGTTAGCCTCCTTTTTTCAAAAAAAAATTCTTTATTTTACTAGAAACAGCAGAGCTGGCAGGGGATAGGGTTGTTATTGATGCTTCTGGACCAGGGGAAGGAGAAAAGGAAGATGCTGGACCAGAATACAGAAATGCCAAGGATGGCCCATGCCAAACAGTGAGATTGAAAACCTAAGAGTGAGATTTTTCTTCTGGTGCATTCTGTGTATACATTTTGCATAGTTGTGAAGGGACTAAGTCTGAGAAAGAGCTGCTGGCTATCATGACATTCTATATATTTTAAAATTCAATTATTTCAAGCATTTACCAAAGCTAAGGGCCCCTTTTTCAAAGCCAAGGTAGCAATTCTGCCAGAGCAAATGCACCAAAGCCCATTCAATTACCATGGGCTTTGGTGCATTTGCTGTGGGAGAAATGAGTTCCTACGGGGATGTGGAAAAATTTGTCCCTGTGTCATTCTCTACTAGACATCTTTGAAGGTGTGAATAAACATGTGGATAAAGGCGAGCCGATTGATATAGTGTATCTAGATTTCCAGAAAGCTTTTGACAAAGTTCCTCATGAGAAGCTCCTGAGAAAATTAAAGAGTTAGGGGATAGGAGGCTATGTTCAATTGTGGATTAAGAATTGGTTATCATCAAGTTTCAAGTTTAATGGTTTTTTAAATTAATCGCTTAATCATATTTCTAAGCGACGAACAGTTTAAAATTACATTTGGTGGGAAACAATACAATACAAAATTTTATATAATAACATTAGGGATTGAAGTTTAACTTAACATACTCATAACACTAGGTAAAAGGGGATGTGAAATACAAATCAATATAGGAAAGTAGAAACAAAGAGGGAAAAGTACAAAAGGTAAACAAATAAAAGGTATAATATAAGATAAAAATAGTTTGGCCAATGGATTATTAAATTAGTTACCAAAGGCATCTATGAAGAGAAACGTTTTTAAATTACTTTTGAATTTTCCCAGCTCCTGTTCTTCCCTTAAATACATTGGAAGGGCATTCAAGGGGTTAAATGGCCATTTTTCTCAATGGAAGAGGGTAAATAGTGGTGTGCCACAGGGATCTGTACTGGAACCGGTGCTATTTAACTTATTTATAAATGATCTGGAAATTGAGGTGATTAAATTTGCAGATGACACTAAACTGTTCAAAGGTGTTAAAATGCATGTGAACTGTGAAAAACTGCAGGTAGATCTTAGGAAACTGGAAGACTGGGCATCCAAATGGCAGATGAAATTTAGTGTGGACAAATGCAAAGTGATGCACTTTGGGAAGAATACTCCAAATAATAGCTACCGGATGATAGGGTCCACCTTTGGGGTCAGCGCTCAAGAAAAATATCTGGATGTCATTGTAGACTATACACTGAAACATTCCGCCCATGTGTGGCGGTGGCCAAAAAGCAAACAAGATACTAGGAATTGTTAGAAAAGGGATGGTAAACAAAACTAAGAATGTTATGCCTCTGTATCGCTCAATGGTGCGACCTCAACTTGATTATTGAGTTCAGTTCTGGTCTCCTTATCTCAAAAAAGATATAGAGGCACTAGAAAAGGTTAAATGAAGAGCGACCAAGATAATAAAGGGGATGGAACCAAATGGTTAGGGCTCTAAAGCTTGGAAAAGAGACGGCTGAGGGGAGATATGATTGAAGTCTACAAAATCCTGAGTGTTGTAGAATAGGTACAAGTGGATTGATTTTTTACTGCATCAAGATTTACAAAGACTAGGGGGTCACTCTATGAAGCTACAGAGTAATACTTTTAAAACCAATAGGAGTAAAGATTTTTTCACTCAGAGAATAGTTAAGCTCTGGAATACGTTGCCAGAGGATGTGGTAAGATCAGTTAATGTAGCTAGTTTTAAAAAAATGTTTAGACAATTCCTAGAGGAAAAGTCCATAGTCTGCTTTTGAGACAGACATGGAGGAAGCCACTTCTTGCCCTGGATCAATAGCAGGGAATGCTGCAACTATTTGGGTTTTTGCCAGGTACTTGTGACTTGGATTGGCCTCCATGCAGATGGGTTACTGGACTGGATGGACCACTGGTCTGACTCAGAAAGGTTATTGTTATGTTCTTAATTACTTGGATTTTCGGAAACTTGTGCAGTAAACTCTCATCTCTTTTCAGTATAGAGGAACTGCAACCAAATCATCATTGGTCCATTTCATGCACTTTATTCTCTTGGTTATATTTTCTATTCTTCATTTAAATTATCACTACACTTTAAAACAGCACTTATTAACTTCAAGCTTAAGTACTTATCTTTCATTAAAGTTACTGCCGGCTAGGAACTCTTGCCGACATGTTTCGCCATTAGGCTGTTTTAAGGCTGTCCCCCTTTTTACACCATAGTTCACCATCAAGTCTATCCTTTATTTTGACAAGATCTATTTTGAGATGAGAGTTTACTGCACAAGTTTCCGAAGATCCAAGTAATTAGATATATAAAAGTACAACATAAGAGTTGCACAATACTGTTTCTGATCATAATTTAATCAGATACAAGACTGCAATAGCCAACCAAATCAACATATATCAGATCTGAAAAATGTTCAAAACCCAATCTGATATTATGACAAACTAAAAAAATATTAATGTTTTGATGTGATCTTAACAGTCTCTCCGCAATTCTGGAACTTGGAAGTGATGAGGATGGCTGGTTGAGTGCTGGGTGGGAGGGAGGGAGATGGGAAAACATTATAATTATTATTCATTATATCTATTTTATTGAAGTTATACATGTGGTTTTATTTTCATTAGTTAAGGGGAGGAGGGGGCTGAAAATGTTTGTTGTTGAAATATTTGTATATGTAAAGTACTTTTGATTGATTCGTTTATGTTTAAATTCACTGTATTGCACTGTTAATAATTGGAAACTAATAAAGATTTACCAAAAACAGTCTCTCCGCTGTGCACAAACCTTTGCAAAAACACATCAGAACCTTACCATACTATAACAGTACTAACTCTTAGGACTCAAAGAGCAGCACCCTTATCTGTGAAAAAGCAGCACAGTGAAAATAGCACACCGGGCATTACAACACCAATCTAATGAGAACAAACAGGACTGCTACAGATCACTATTCCTCTACTCCAGTGGTTCCCAACCCTGTCCTGGAGGACCACCAGAGAGTCGGATTTTCGGGATAGCCCTAATGAATATACATGAGAGAGATTTGCGGTGATAATGGAGGTGACAGGCATGCAAATCTGCTCCATGCACATTCATTAGGGCTGTCCTGAAAACCTGACTGGCCGGTAGTCCTCCAGGAACCACTGCTCTACCCCATAATCAGTGCCCATTTTATAAAATTGCCCCCCAACATTATGGGCTCCTTTAAAAAAGGTGCGTTAGGGCCTTAACGCGCGGAATAGCACGCGCTAAATTGCCGCGTGCGCTAGACCTTAACGCCAGCATTGAGCTGGCGTTATTCTAGAAGCGTACCGCGTGATTTAGCGTGCAGTAATTTTGTGCATGCGCTAAAAACGCTAGCGCACCTTATTAAAAGGAGCCCTTTGTCTATCTTTGAATTCTTCCACTGACTAATTGGTGCCATAATCATTAGCAGAAGCTACTCCAGCCACCCACAGTTGTTATCTCTCATACATCATATCTTCATTACCAATATTGATTTAGAGGACTAATGGTAGATTCATTAATATAAAGGTTTGAAAATGTGATTACTGTAGTTTAGAGCAGTGTTTTTCAACCTTTTTACACCTATGGACCGGCAGAAATAAAAGAATTATTCTGTGGACCGGCATCGGTCCGTGGACCAGCGGTTGAAGAACACTGGGCTAAGTCGTGGGCCAGACCACGCCCCCATAATAGTACTAATTGTAACACTATTTTTTCCATTCATTTTTCACAGATACACAATATAATCTTATTAACAACACATAATGGTTAACCACAAAATTAAACTATATAAAGCACACTAACAGCAGATGTAAATTCTCAAAATTGGCATAATTCAATCACTAAATTCAAAAATAAAATCATTCCCCCCTACCTTTGTTGTCTCCCTCCCTCCATGCTATGCCTTACCTTTTGGCCTGCTCCCGCCTGGCCATTTTATGCCGCCCCCGGTATTATCTTCAGGCCGGCTCCCTTTTCCTCATTGACGCAGTACACAAGCTGCGGGCAGCAGCTCCTTGCGCGTCCCGTGCCTCATCTGGAAGCCTTCCCTCTGACGTTGCAACAAAGAAGAGAAGACTTCCAGTTCAGGCGCAGGATGCGCGTAGGAGCCACTGCCCATGGCTTTGTGCCCCGAATCAGTGAGGAAGAAGGAGCTGGCTCGAAGATAACGCCGCATTGATCGCACCATGGACCGGCGGTTGAAGAACACTGTTTTAGGCCTGATGCACGTGCTGGCTCTGTGGACCAGCAGAAAATTTCTGTGGACTGGCACCGGTCCATGGACCGGTGGTTGAAGAACACTGGTTTAGAGTACTCCATTCATATGGCTTATACTATCTGAAATAGAGATCATGTTTGCCCCTAAAATAGAATGAAGAATCTTTTTTATACATCCTTATACTAAACAATTCACTAAGGCCCTCTTTTACTAAGGTGCGCTAACCGATTATCAAGACTCAAAGTAAACAAAGCCATGGGACCGGATAACCTACACCCCAGAATGCTCAGGGAGTTAAGGGAAGTCCTGGCTGAACCATTATCTGTTCTTTTCAATCTTTCCCTAAGCACAGGAAGAGTCCCCTTGGACTGGAAAACCGCCAACGTAATCCCACTCCACAAAAAGGGCTGCAGGACAGAGACAGCAAACTACAGACCAGTGAGTCTCACGTCTATAGTGTGTAAACTAATGGAAACACTGATCAAACAGAATCTTGACACAATCCTAGACGAAGAAAAACTGCGTGATCCACACCAACACGGGTTCACCCAGGGTAGATCCTGCCAATCTAATCTGATTAGCTTTTTTGACTGGGTTACTAGACAACTGGACGCCGGAGAGTCACTGGACGTGGTATATTTGGACTTCAGTAAAGCATTTGATAGCGTCCCTCATCGAAGATTATTGAACAAGCTGAAATCGATAGGATTAGGAGACACTCTAACTACATGGGTTGGGGATTGGCTGAGCGGTAGACTTCAGAAGGTGGTGGTGAACGGTGCCCTATCCGAAGCATCGGACGTGATCAGTGGAGTGCCGCAGGGTTCGGTCCTGGGCCCAATTCTATTCAACTTATTCATAAGAGATATGACGCAGGGACTTAGAGGAAGGGTATCACTGTTCACCGACGATGCCAAACTTTGCAACAAAGTAGGCAAAAGCTTATTACCTGATAATATGACACACGACCTACTGTTGCTGGAACAATGGTCGACTACTTGGCAGCTAGGCTTCAATGCTAAAAAATGCAAGATAATGCACCTGGGTAAGAGAAACCCGCGTAGAACTTATGTACTAAATGGTGAGACCTTGGTTAGGACCACGGCGGAACGCGATCTAGGAGTGATCATTAGCGAGGACATGAAGGTTGCCAATCAAGTGGAGAAGGCCACCTCCAGGGCAAGACAAATGATGGGATGTATCCGCAGAGGTTTCGTCAGCAGGAGACCTGAAGTTATGATGCCGTTGTACAGAGCCATGGTGAGACCTCACTTGGAGTACTGTGTTCAGTTTTGGAGACCACACTACCGAAAGGACGTGCTGAGGATCGAGTCGGTTCAGCGAACGGCCACCAGGATGGTCTTAGGGCTCAAGGATCTCACATATGAAGAAAGACTAAAGAAATTGCGGCTGTACTCACTTGAGGAAAGAAGAGAACGGGGAGATATGATTGAAACATATAAGTACATCACGGGACGCATCGAGTCAGAAGATGATATCTTCTGGCTCATGGGACCCTCGACCACCAGAGGGCATCCGCTGAAAGTCAGGGGAGGGAAGTTTCATGGCGACTTCAGGAAGTACTTCTTCACCGAGAGAGTGGGGATCATTGGAACAGACTCCCACTCCAGGTGATAAAGGCCAGCAGCGTGACGGTTTTAAGAGAAAATGGGATACTCACGTGGGATCTTTAAGGGAGTAAACTCAGGGAGGAGGGATACTTGGAATGGGCAGACTTGGTGGGCTATAGCCCTTTTCTGCCGCTTTTTTTTCTATGTTTTTCTATGTTTCTATGTTTTCTATGCTAATCAATTTATCGCTCGCTAAACGCTAACACATGCATTTTAGTCTATGGATCCGTTAGCGTTTTGCACATGCTAATCGGTTAGCACACCTTAGTAAAAGAGAGAGTAAAGCACATTAACCCCCTTTTACTAAGCTTCAGTAGGAGGTTTCTACCATGGCCTGGAGCGCTAGTTGCTCCAATGCTCATTGAATTCCTATGAGCATTGGAGCAGCATCAGAGTATTTAGTGCTCTATGCCATGGTAGAAAACCCTTTCATGGTTTAGTAAAAAAAAACAAGGGGGGGTAGGGGTAACTGCACTAACACTAATGGGGCTACAGAAATTAATGTACCCAATAGACTGTAAAATTAGTATGAGCCCCCATTTACATTACTGCAGGCTGGCACACATTAGTGAATAAAAATTAGGACTTACCTGCTAATTTTCTTTTCTTGAGTCCCTCCTGAACAAGCCAGATGTGTAGACTCAGTGGCATAGCGGGGGTGAGTGCACCTGGGGCGTTGGCGTCCCTCTCCCTACCTCTTACCCGCCACCTCCCCCCCCTTCCCCGCTGCACTTGCACACCTCCCTTCCTCATACAAAAGACTTCAAACGATTCAACACTCAGCGTACATCTCATCTTCAGGCTGAAGAAATCAGACCACGTCACACCCTCTTCAAATTTGGCTGCTTCAAGTGCAAGGCCCTCCACAGCCTTCTACCGAGCTACATAAGCATTGCCTCTGCCGAGTCAGACCATAGGTCCATCATGCCCAGCAGTCCGCTCCCGCAGTGGCCCCCCAGGTCAATGACCTGTAGTGATCTATTACTCTAAAGCATTTTGTACTGTATAGTAACCCTCTAATTGTATCCCTGGATCCCCTTTTCCTTCAGGATCTCGTCCAGTCCCTTTTTGAAACCCAAAGTCATACTCTGCTCTACCACCTCCTCTGGAAGCGCATTCCAGGTGTCCATCACCCTCTGAGTGAAGAAGAACTTCCTAGCATTTGTTCTGAACCTATCTCCCTTCAATTTTTTTGAGTGCCCTCTAGTTTTTGTTGCCCCCGCCAGTCTGAAGAATCTGTCCCTCTCTACCTTCGCTATACCCTTCATGATCTTATAAGTTTCTATCATATCCCCTCTAAGTCTGCCACCCCCACCTGCTCTTGGCGCAATAACTCCATCTTTTCCTTTCCCTCCTTGCAAGGAAAATTGCAAAAATCATATGTATCAAAACTGTTACCCTTCCAGGCAGCCCATTTAAGTCAGGAGCCTCTTCCAATTATATTGTCCTCCTCCTCCTCGTACATGCACTTCAGGCGTAACCTAAAAACCCATTTGTACAACAAGTTCTTGATAGAATATTGATCTATGTATCCGTATAGTTCTGCTACTCTGCTCAGCCTTTAGACCACTGTTCTTGTACTATGTGCTGGTTGTGTTCACCCTTTAGATCAGTGGTTCCCAACCCTGTCCTGGAGGACTACCAGGCCAATCGGGTTTTCAGGCTAGCCCTAATGAATATACATGAGAGAGATTTGCATATAATGGACGTGACAGGCATGAAAATCTGCTTCATGCATATTCATTAGGGCTATCCTGAAAACCCGATTGGCCTGGTGGTCCTCCAGGACAGGGTTGGGAACCACTGCTTTAGATAATTTTTGTTGTTTTTATTTTTGTAAATCTTTATTGACATTTCAAACTTTTATAATGTATACAATTGAAGAATCAGAAAAACTGTATGAAAGTACATTGTTATCATCACAATTATTACATTAAACAATTTTTATCCCCTTCTTATCCTAGTTATAAACAATAATATTATATATTATACTATCAACATAATAAAAAAAAATAATTTTACTCTTCCAAATAAATATTCCACCTCCCACCCTCCCTGAATGTGTAAAGGAATCTAACAAAAAAAAAAAGGAGAATCATAATTTTAATTATAATGTAATAAAATTAGTCAATGGACCCCCATACCTCATTAAAGGACTTGCTAGTACCTAAACGTTCTGCCATCATCTTTTCATATTTAAACGTTGTACACACTGTTGCCCACTAAAAATGGAAATTAATCCTATCATGATTTTTCCAATTATATGTAATCATTTGAATCCCTATTCCTGTCAAAATCATGAAAAGGCGACTTTTATTTTTATCTAAAGTGGGTTTAACTTGGAGCAACGTTCCACATATTATCGCCTCATATGTCAAGGGGATAGATGCTTCAAGAATAAGATTAATTTGTCCCCAAGTTGACTTCCAAAAACTAAGTAACAACGGACAAAAATATATCAGATGATCCAAAGTCCCTAAATCAATACGACAATGCCAACATCTATTAGATTTAGAATTATCTATTTTATTTAACTGAACTGGGGTCCAGAAAATCCTATGCAATAAAAATAATCATGTTTGTCTCATAGATGCTGACATTGTACATTTCAACCTCCATGTCCAAATTCGTGGCCAACGAGATACAGAAATATACTATTTTTTGGTTTCTTATTTAAAAATCCAGAAATCAATTTGTACCACTGGGCAGCCTGATGTCCTGTTTGGTAGCAAAGGATCTGCAAGCTGATACTTAGTACATGAGATAGTCGCATAGGGGACATAATTTTCTAATCAAGATATAGCCAATCCGATTGATGTTCCTTAAGCTTAGGGAGGATCCAATACATACCTTGACGCATTATATAGGCTTGATGATACCTATAAAAATTAGGAAAATTTATCCCACCCTCCATAATTGTTTTTTGTAACGATACTAAAGCAATTCTTGGTTTTTTCCCAAGCCAAACAAATTTTGACAGTATACTATTTAATTTTTTGTAAAAGGACCCTTGAAAATAAACTGGCAACATACCCATTTGGTAACAAACCACAGGCAAAATCATCATCTTTACTGTTTGAATTCTCCCCCACCAAGACAAATGTAAAGGATTCCATTGCTCACACAATTCCATAACCTTCAACAATAAGGATTTTTCATTTACCTTCATTGTTTCTTCCAATGTACTTTTTATCCAAATACCTAAATATTTTATTCCATCTTCCTTCCAACTAAATTGAAATGAATCAAATAATCCTTTGAGCAACAGAAACAAAAAGAGGGGAGTCCAACCTTGTCTGCAGTGAAAAAACCAACCAGGAAAAAACAAGCCAAAACTGCAGATATGTACAACGATGTAGGCAAAATTTATTGTGACAACCAAACTATATATTAAAACCTTTTTACCAAACAGGGGACCCAACATGGTCCAGTTATATAGCAGTATATAAATACAATTTTATGTTATGTTTTATTTGGTAAACCATGTTGCTGTATCCTTGCAAAGAGCAGCATACTGAGCCAAATAAATCATAAACTGCTTCAAGAACTCAATAGTTCGTTTCATTTTAATTTAATTTATTTTATTTTTATTGTATAACCTTGTAAGAAGTGTTGGTTATTTGGAAACTGATATATAAATATTTTAAATAAATAAATATAAATACTTAAATGCACAACTGCAGTATCTTCTAGTTCCAAATAATTCCAGCTAAGAGATTAACTGCAACCGCCAGACAATCACAGGAAACAATCATCTACTAAACTGGACTAGGTGGAAATTAAAAATCCATTTTATTCAAGTATACAAGTGCAAAAAGCAGTCGGGGACAGAACTGTTAAGCAAGCAATGCTAGAGAAAAAAAAAACATGTATTGCAGATTGAAACTACTTCCTCGGAGAAAACTGATGTTTCAGATAAAATGGCTTTTTAATTTTCACACAACATATTTTGTGTGCCCCAGTTTTTTTTTGTTAGGATTTGTTCATTTTGTTGTTCCACTGGGCATACATATCTTTTGCCTTCTTGTGAATATAGCATGGCATTTGCAGAGATTCAAGGAAGCAGAATTTAAATATATAAATATGGAAAAACACTTTAGAAAGAACATAGAAACATAGAGTATGATGGCAGAAAAGGGCCGACGGCCCAACAAGTCTGCCCACTCGAATAACCCACCCCCCTAAGCACTTCCTTGAAGTGAACCCACATGTTTATCCCATTTATTCTTAAAATCTAGCATGTTGCTGGCCTCTACTACCTGGAGTGGAAGATTATTCCAATGATCAACCACCCTTTCGGTGAAGAAATACTTCCTAATGTCACCATGAAATCTCCCACCCCTGATTTTTAGCAGATGCCCTCTTGTCGCCGTAGGTCCTGTAAGGAAAAAGATGTCGTCTTCCATCTCCATATGGCCAGTAACATATATGAACATCTCTTTCATGTATCCCCTCTCTCTGCGTTCCTCGAGAGAGTATAGCTGCAACCTACCTAGCCGTTCTTCATATGGGAGATCCTTGAGTCCCGAGACCATCCTAGTGGCCAATCTCTGAAACGACTCTATTTTCAGCACATCCTTTCGATAATGTGGCCTCCAAAATTGAACACAGTATTCCAGATGTGATCTCACCATTGACCTGTAAAGCGGCATCACCACTTCGGGCTTACGGCTGACGAAACTTCTCCGGATGCAACCCAGCATCTATCTAGCCTTGGATGAAGCTTTCTCCACTTGATTGGCAGCCTTCATATCTTCACTAATGATTACTCCCAGGTCCCGTTCTGTAACAGTTCTAGTTAAGGTCTCACTGTTCAGAGTGTAGGTTCTGCAAGGGTTTCCACTACCAAGGTGCATAACTTTACACTTCTTGGCATTAAAGCTCAGCTGCCAAATAGTAGACCATTTCTCCAGTAAAAGTAGGTCCTGTGTCATACTGTCGGGTACGGTACCTCCGCTTACCACATTACATAATTTAGCGTCATATGCAAATAATGCAATTTTATCCTGGTAAGCACAACTGTTGGATCTTTACAGAAAACAAACCTTGTGAACATAGATTTTAGAAAATCCAACCCAAAACTCAACTTCTCCTGCTTCCTCTTCAATCAAGCAGTTTTCAAAAGGAAAGTTATACATTTACTCACAGCCAATAAGGGGCATAGTTATCAATGTGGGCTACTGTTAAACCATGTTATGGAACCATTTTATGCAATAAAATCTAGTTACTAATAATTTTGGTTAACAGTAAAATGACATGCCTTAACTATAGCCCATATCAGAATACCTATGTGAATTTATCTCTGCTATTCCAAATTTTTGTGCCTTTGTACCTATTCCTATGCAGCCTTTTTCTGTTTTAGGTGTCCAGCCAATGAGAGCGGGCTGCCTGCAGATTCTGGCAGCATTTTATTCCAGGATTTTGTGTTGTTGTTTTTTTCAAACAACTAGAACTCCTAGGTTGCCCTCTTGATGAACTTTTGTTTCCTGCACTTGCATGGAAACTCAGACCTTCTGGCACCAGAACCTTCCAGAGATTTGGGAAGTCAATGGAAGGGAATAGAAGTGAAGGAAGAATTTGAATGTTGAGGGAGGTTCCTGGTAGCAGCAGTGAACTCCCCCCAAGGTAATTTAGGCTCCAGTTTTGCCTGCCAAAATGGTTTTTGGTCATCTCCTGCCTCTGACCATTTATCTTAATCCCAATTTTTCCTGCTGCGTCTTTCCCAGTATTCCCAGTATCAGCCTGCCTATTCCCCCACAGGAAGACACTATAGCCACTCTTGAACAAGGATTCAGGATTTTCTGGAATCAGAACCAGAACTGGAAAAGTTGCTGATTGGCACAGTGTGGAGAACCAGTGGCATAGTAAGGGTGCAAGGGGGCACTCTGCCCTGGGCACCATCTTTGTGAGGGTGCCGACACCCATCCTCCTCTCCACCCCACTGCTCCTTTCCTGCTCACCCCCTGCACACTCCTTACCTTACCTTACCTCGTACCTCTTTAATGTTTGCAGTGAGAGTAGCAACCCCAACCTGCTGCTCGCACCAGCGTTGGCTCTTCCTCCGACGTCACTTTCTGGACCTGCACATAAGCATAATTTGCTTATTTTGTTTGGGGATACAAGGGGTCAGAAGCTCCAATTAGTACTGGAGAATTAACTTCCTCCCTCTCTTCATGGGTGCTGATTAACTTGCTCCTTCTTTCACCCTCTGGCATATACTTTATTTTCCAGTCTGTCCAACACTGTATTTCTGCATATAGAGATTCAAAAAGGCAGTAAATAAATCCATATTATGCACAAGTATATATAAGAATCTAGTCCCACATTCCACATTTCCCACACCAAGTAAAGACAAGAGAGTGGGTAGGGTGGAACAAACAGGAGCAAGGAAAACACAGAAAAAATAACTCTAGGGCACACATGCCGGCTGCCTAAGCAGCAGCCAATTAGAGCCTCAGATTCACCTGTGGTGGTAGTTAAGCAAGCAGGGAATGTGAAACCAGGCAGAGATAGCCTCAACTACAACAGGCAACTGCAATTGTGCATGTCCAACTATCACAGCCACTAAAGGGAGAAAGGCTGACAAAAGGAACCATGCTAATGAACCAGTAGAACCCAGCCAGAACTAATATTACATGAAAATGGGAATGAGGCATGGAGTCTGATGAATGTATTTCTGTTTGCTTAGATGATAGCAGAGAAATGCAATGGGAGCCAGAAATTCCATACTTAATGTATGAGTGGTTTCAGCATGAGTGTGGTATTTATGAGTGTTAAGCCAAGGTAGAAGTAAGGCTAAGACGCTGTCGCAGTATTTTTGCACAGAGAAAATTCCCAGTGGAGGAAGGGATTACTTAACCCTTCCTTGACAGTGCTAGTAATAGCAGTGATAAGAGTTCTAATGTTTGGAGCCAACAGAGTGCTTTATTTAAAGCTTATTACCAGAGTTCAGGAGGGGATACCATCAAAGGGAAGAATGACCCTACCTCACTGAGTTAGAGATTGTAAGAGCTCAGTGAATGACTGTTTCTAACAGTAAATAAGGTGAGTATAATTTAGCCTAGTGTGAACTGCTATACGAAAGCATGAGAATGCCTTGTAGAAATGCATAGTGGTCAGTAACCCAGGAGAAATTAAAGGGAACTGAAGCCACTTGTAAGCCAGGCTAAGCTAAATCCAAGCTGGAACCCTGAGGGGCTGAGTGGAAAGCCCATACTGGACTGTGCTGTACGGCTTGTTTTAACAAAGACTGACAAAAGCCAGTGATAAAGAATCCACTTAAGGGCCTGTGTTTTGTTGTTTGGAAAGCCAAAAGGAAGAAATGTTTAGGGGCTTAATTTGAACTGCTATCCTGAGTAAGCAGCATGTGACATTAGACTGTGAGAATACTATTGTTTATGGCATTGATGACTCACTAAGTTTGGGGGTGCAAAGGAAGACACCCGCATGAACTCTTTTGTATTTTGAAGTTTGTGGAATAAATAAAGTTCACATTTATTTTTGCAAGCCACATTTTATTTTGAAGTTTGTGGAATAAATAAAGTTCACATTTATTTTTGCAAGCCACATTTTATTTTGAGTTTGCAGTCATACTCGACCACTCCAGTTCCACTCGGCCTACATTGTAGTCTTGTGAGCTGTGCTGCTTGTTTGTAGCCTCTTAACTACTTGGATTTTTTTTGTGGCTTTTATGTTTTTATATTTAAGACAGCCAAGGACCCTATAAGACCCCTGAGGAAGGCATTTTTATTTTGCCAAAACACAGCCTGTGTTGGGTCATTTTTATCGTATGCATTATTTGGTTTCTATCCTGTGGGTCACTTGTGACTGTATACACGCTGAGTGGATTGTTTTTATGATGTTTTTAAGTTATTTGGATGCTTATTAAACTACAAACTGGTACATCCGATCTTCTGTTCCACAGTCTTTTGTTGTTTTGACAGCCAGTCGGCCAGTGATGTTAGGTTCATTAGGATGCCCTGCTCGGTTTTGCTTTAATCTCTGTGGTGGTGAAAGTACCTGGGTGTCTCTCCCTTACACTGTTTCAGAACCAAATAAAGCAAGCTATGTAAAGATTAAGGACTTCAATAGCTCACTAGAAAATATCCAGCAAGCTGCT
Source organism: Geotrypetes seraphini (assembly GCF_902459505.1). Taxonomy (NCBI): domain Eukaryota; kingdom Metazoa; phylum Chordata; class Amphibia; order Gymnophiona; family Dermophiidae; genus Geotrypetes; species Geotrypetes seraphini. Next base: position 67,984,998 of record NC_047088.1, read on the forward strand.
GATAAGAAATTAGCCCTTTTATGAAAATTGAAAGCTGGATCATGTGATACTGAGTTTAGTGGCTCTTTAGAACAAACCTGGCAAGCTGTTTTGCAGAAAAGAGCTCTGGTACTAAGTGCAGCACCTGAGTTCCTTTTCATTAAGCTGACATCACAAAAAGCACTGCATTGTGCAATTGCTGATCATCCAGGCTGCCTTATGTTCCAAAGAGATCGAGCTTGCAGTTTAGCCCAAGAGACCTCACTCTAGACTTACAATGTAACAAGAGATGCTATGGCAAATAGTAAAGATACTTAAAATATAAAAAATGCATTAATAAAGAATTTATGTGACTCTGGAAGGACATTTGTAAACAATGTCCTTCTCTATTAAATGTTAAATACATTATGGAAAATAAGGGGAAATTGTCCTTAACATTTTGCCAGTGCACAAAACCCCTCATTACATAATCTTGCATGTACATTTATATGTCTTGAGCGTACATTTGCGCATGTAGGTTACAGAATAGTAGCTTCTACCCACATAAGTTGATTGTTGAATTGGGCATAAATTGTCACTAACCAATGGAGTTAATTGACACTGATGCGCATAACTGCTGTTCCATAATGTTAGCACCTAAATTCTATAGCATGTAACTGTGCAAGAGGTGTGGATTTGGGAAGGGCATCTGCAGGGCAGAGAAGTACCGCCCAATTCAGGAAAAAAAATTTTTTTTGATTCGATTCAGCCTATTGAATCGATTTTTCGATTCGATTAAATTTTCCTGCCCAATTGGGTGTTGTTTTTGTTTTGTTTTTTTCAAACATCCTGGTGGGTTTATTTTATAGTCTCTTCACCCCTTTTATAGCCTTTTCACCCCGTTTGCATTCTCCTACCCACACTGGTCCTGTGGTGTAAACAAAAAAAAAACAACAAAAAATACTTTTCCTCTCTCTGTTAAATCCTAGCTCACTTTCATGGTCTAACACCAGCTCTGGAAGGATACATATTTCAAATCTGACATACTGTAATCACAAAACAGAAAATAAAATTATTTTTCCTACCTTTGTTGTCTGGTCATTTTTCAAATCATGTTGGTCCCAGGCTCTGTTTGTCTTCTGATCAGGCTCTCCTTCTTTCTAGGTGCTAACCATCCATCTTTCCTTTCTGTTTCCCTTTCCTCCCCTGGAGGTCTGGCATCTTTCCTTTTTTTCATCTCCATCTCCCCGCAGCTGCAGCGATGGACCCCACCATCCACAGATCCACCGTCTCTCCTTTTCTCAACTACTATTTCATCCAGCATCTCTCTTCTGTGTCCCTGTCCCTATTCTCCTCTCCAGTAGTGTCCCCTTTGTGTCCCTGTTCCTATGTTCCCTCCATGCCCAGCATCTTATCTCTGTTTCATGTCTCTCCCCATATTCATCTTCTTCTTTCTCTCTTCCTTACCTCCTTTATCCCCTTCCCCAGGTACAGGCTTTCTCCTACTATCTCTCCTGCCATCCTGCACCCTGCCCACTTACTTTGGAACAGTATCTGTTCCTCTTGTACTCTTCCCCTTGTAGTCTTGCATTTCTCTCTCCCTTTCTCCATTAGTCCAGCACCTCTTCTCTGCTTTCCTCCCCCTCTTTTTTGGTTTGGTCTCTCTTTTCCCTTCATTTCACTCCAGGTCTGGCATATTCCCTCCCCTCTCTTACTCCTTCCTCCTCTTCCCTCTGTACAGGCCTGCCTCCCCGCCATGAAGGTATTCTTCCTTCTCCTCCCTCTGCACAGGCCTGCCTCCCCACCGCGAAGGCCTGCTCCCCCCACAACCCTGCATGTTCCCCCAGCTTCCCCGCTTTTACCTTAAGCTAATACGGCAGCCTGCAGGATCGCTGTTGCTATAGCGATCCCTGCAGCTGCCGTCGTCCACAGTGGCACATTCTCTCTGCCGCAATCCTGACCCTGACGTCAGAGGAGGGATGGGATCATAGCAGAGAAAACGTGCTGCTGAGGATGACAGCAGCTGCAGGAATCGCTATAGCACCAGCGATCCTGAAGGCTGCCATATTAGCTTAAGATAAGAGCAGGGAAGCTGGGGAATGTGCAGGCCTTTCCAACTGACCCTCCCCCCTCAAGCAGGAGTGGCAGCGGACAGCCAGCATGAGGCAGCGCTGCTATTCCTGCTTTAGGAAGGCATGGGGGAAGGGTCGGACATCGAATCGGGAGGCTCCTGCTTTGGGAGACCCATATGTCAATTCTCACAGTGGAGGGAGTTGGTCAGGAGCTGCTGCACAGGGGGATGGGAGGGATAGAAAGCTGCTGAGCATAGGGGGAGAGAGGATAGAGGAAGAATTGTTAGATATGGTGTGAAGGAGAGGAAGGGAGAGATGCAACAAAGAGATAGAAGGGAGTGAGAAGGGAAAATCCTGCATATGGTAGAGGGGAGGGAAACATGCATGGAGAAGAGAGAGAAATGCTCGACATAGGGTGGAGGGCAAGGAGAGATGGTGCATGGGGAGAACAAGAAATGTTGCACATGATAATGAAGAGGAGGAAGAGAGAGATGCTGCATGGAAGGGAATAGAGTGGTTTGACCCAGGGCACAAGGCAGGGAGAGAGAGAGAGATGGTAGACAGTAGAAAAGAAACAGAAATATTGGAGATGTCAGTGGAAGAGAAGGTAAAGAGATGGAAGATGGATGGTGAGCACGGAGAAAGAAGAAAACGTTAAATGGCCAGGAGCAAGTTAACAGAAGAAAAACAGAAACCAGAGCCAGGGACAACATGATTAGAATAATAAAATGACCAGACAACAAAAGGTAGAACAAATTATTTTATTTTCTATTTTGTGATTGCAATATATCAGATTTGAAATGTGTATCCTGCCAGTGTTGGTGTTAGATAGCAAGCATAAGCTAGGACCTAACAGAGAGGAAAAGTCTTTTTTGTTTATTTTGTTTACACCACAGTGCCGGCATGAGGTTGGAGAGGACAAAGAGGGTTGGGGTGGGTGATGAGACTACAAAATAATACCACCAAGATGTTTGAAAAAAAAGAATAATGCCCGATAGGGCAGGAAAAGAATTGAATCAAATCGAAAAATCAATTCAATGGGCCAAATCGAATCAAAAAAATTTATCTGATTCGAGTAGCAGCACTGTGCTCTCCTCCTTTGCTGTACTTTCATTTATCTCCTCAGGGTATAATTCCTTTACTTTAAAGATGTCAGCGGGCAGCTTACAGGTTTCCAGATATGCTGCTGTCTAACCAAAAAACATAGAACTTCAAAACAGGACACTTTTCTGGCAGAAGAGAGATCCTAAGGGAAAGAGCTATCATGTGATCATGAAAGTGCACATTAGAGAACAGAGACTTTCAGTACTTCTTCCTTCAGTAGTTATCACTAATCAAGAGACAGAAATCACCTCTCTCTTCCTTTTAGCAGATAGCTTCTTACAGGTCCCATTAAAGATGATTCATTTTCTGTATCTCTCCTGCAAATCATACAACTCCTATGTTTCAGAATGCTCTAGGGCACTGTTCTTCAACCGCCGGTCTGCAGGAAATTTCTGCCGGTCCATTTTCAGACCTCCTGTCCCGTTGTCCCCACACACAGCTTCAGGACAGCGTCCCGAAGCTATGCTCGGGGACAACGGGACAGGCGATAATTTCCTGTCCCTCCCTCCTTCCTTTCCCCGGGCCCCCTTCTCTTACTGCCCTGCCGCTTCTACTAAAGCCAACAGGAAGTCTTCTTTCCAATGTCAATTCTGATGTCGGAGAGGACGTTCTGGGCCAGCCAATCGCTGCCTGGCTGGCCCAGAACGTCCTCTCCGACCTCAGAATTGACATCGGAAAGAAGACTTCCTGTAGGCTTTAGCAGCAGCAGCAGCAGGGCGGTAAAAGCAGGGGAAAGGAAAGAGGGAGGCTTTTTTTTTTTTTTTTTTTTGCGTGACAGGGAGGGAAGGAGGTAAGCAGGCAAGCAGGCTGGCTTTGGCCAGGGAGGGAGGGAGAGAGGTAGATAGACAGGCAGGCTGGCTTCAGGGGAGGGGGTGGGACAAAGTGTGGAATGCAGTGAGAGGGACATAGGAAGGAGGCACTGGGGGCACTAAAGAGATATGAAGGAGACACTGGGTACACTAAGGACATGGGAAGGAAGCACTGGGGGCACTAAGAACATAAGAACATAAGAACATAAGCAGTGCCTCCGCCGGGTCAGACCATAGGTCCATCCCGCCCAGCAGTCCGCTCCCGCGGCGGCCCGAACAGGTCACGGCCTGTCTGAGTCACCAGAAGGGGCCCCCTTGCCACCTTGGTTTCCCATTGAGTCCTATCTTCCCATCGAAGTCCTAACCCTCCGGTCTTGCACATCCACGACCTGGTTGGATTTCTATACTTATTTCCTGTTTAGCTTTCTATACCTGTGTTACATCCCAGAACCTCTCTCAGTATCCCACGATCCCCCTATCCCTCAGGAATCCGTCCAATCCCTGTTTGAACCCTTGTACCGTACTCTGCCCTATCACTTCCTCCGGTAGCGCATTCCAAGTGTCCACGACCCTTTGGGTGAAAAAAAACTTCCTTGCATTTGTTCTGAACCTATCTCCCTTCAGTTTCTCCGAATGCCCCCTCGTGCCTGTTGACCCCTTCAGCCTGAAGAATCTGTCCCTATCCACCCTCTCTATGCCCCTCATGATCTTGAAGGTCTCTATCATATCTCCCCTGAGCCTCCTCTTTTCCAGAGAGAAGAGCCCCAGCCTATCCAACCTCTCGGCGTATGGGCAGTGTTCCAGCCCTCTTACCAGTTTCGTTGCTCTCCTTTGGACTCTCTCAAGTACCGCCATGTCCTTCTTGAGGTACGGCGACCAATATTGAACGCAGTATTCCAGATGCGGACGCACCATCGCTCGATACAATGGCATGATGACTTCCCGCGTCCTGGTTGTTATGCCCCTCTTTATGATGCCCAGCATCCTGTTGGCTTTTTTCGAGGCTGCTGCGCACTGTGCAGATGGCTTCAGTGATGCATCCACCAGCACACCCAAGTCTCTCTCAAGACTGCTGTCTCCCAACGATGCCCCCCCCAATTTGTAGTCGAACAACGGGTTCTTTTTCCCTATATGCATGACCTTGCCTTTTTCCACGTTAAATCGCATTTGCCATTTGTTTGCCCAGTCTTCCAGCTTGTCCAGGTCCCTTTGTAGGTCCTCACACTCCTCCCTGGACCTAACTCTGCCGCACAGTTTGGTATCGTCTGCAAATTTTATAACCTCGCACTTTGCCTCCTTTTCCAGGTCATTGATAAATATGTTGAAGAGTAACGGCCCCAGCACCGATCCCTGTGGCACACCGCTCGTGACTCCCCGCCAGTCAGAGTATTGTCCCTTTACTCCAACCCTCTGCAGTCTACCCGACAACCAGTGCTCGATCCATCTGTGCACATCCTCTCCCACACCGTGGTTCCACAGCTTCCTAAGCAGCCTTTCATGTGGCACCTTGTCGAAAGCCTTTTGAAAATCAAGGTAAATGATGTCAATAGGTTCCCCATTGTCCACCCGACTGCTTATTCCCTCAAAGAAGTACAGAAGGTTCGTTAAGCATGACCTTCCCTTACAGAATCCATGCTGGCTTGTTCTCAGTAGGCCATATCTCTCGATGTGCTCGCAAATACTGTCCTTGATCATAGCTTCCACCATCTTCCCTATAATTGAAGTCAGGCTCACCGGCCTGTAGTTTCCGGGGTCACCCCTCGATCCCTTCTTGAAGATAGGTGTGACATTCGCCAATTTCCAGTCCTCTGGTACCTCTCCAGTTTTCAAGGATAGGTTGCAAACATGCTGGATTGTGCCCGCTATTTCTTGTCTTAGTTCTTTCAGAACCCTTGGGTGGATCCCGTCCGGGCCCGGCGATTTGCCGCATTTTAACCTGTCTATCTGTTTGAGGACATCCTCCTTACTTACCTCTATGTGTTCTAATTTTTCAGCCTGTTCCCCACTCATGAGCTCCTCTGAGTCCGGTATATTAGATGTGTCTTCTCTCGTGAAAACCGACGAGAAGAACGTGTTCAACCTCTCAGCTACCTCTTTATCCTCCTTAATCACTCCCTTCTTAAGGACATGGGAATGAGGCACTGGGGGCACTAAAGACAGGAAGGGGCACTAAGGACATGGGAAGGAGGCACTGGGGGCACTAAAGACAGGAAGGGGCACTAAGGACATGGGAAAGAGGCACTGGGGGCACTAAAGACATGGGAAGGAGGCACTGGGGGCACTAAAGACAGGAAGGGGCACTAAGGACATGGGAAGGAGGCACTGGGGACACTAAAGACAGGAAGGGGCACTAAGGACATGTGAAGGAGGCACTGGGGGCACTAAAGACAGGAAGGGGCACTAAGGACATGAGAAGGAGGCACTGGGGGCACTAAAGACATGGGAATGAGGCACTGGGGGCAGTAAGGACATGGGAAGGAGGCACTGGGGGCACTAAAGACATGGGAAGGAGGCACTGGGGGCACTAAAGACATGGGAAGGAAAGAGGGAGGGAATAGAAAGGGGCAATTCTTGGGCCTGAGTGCAGAAAGAAAGGATACATAGACAGAAGGAAATGCAACCACAGACTCATGAAATCACCAGACAGCAAAATGTAGGAAAAATGATTTTATTTTCAATTTAATGATCAAAACATGTCAGTTTTGAGAATTTATATCTGCTGTCTATATCTTGCACTATATTTGTCTATTTTTCTATAGTTACTGAGATGACCAAGCTCATGGAGATGGGGTGGATACGGGGTTTTTAAATTTTAGTCCTAGTAGTTTGCCAGTTCACAAAATAATTCTTTTATTTCTGCCGGTCCACGGGTGTAAAAAGGTTGAAAAACACTACTCTAGGGGGCTTTCCATATTACTGCAGGAATGATTCATTAAGCCAGTAGTTTTCACTAATTTTTAAGTGAGGGCCATTTTGGGTCCAAAAGGGCTGAAGAAGAGCTGACAAATGTCTTCCTACTTGGGGCCATGACACCAATAATGCTTCACGACATTCATTCCTACCAGAACACCTATGCAAATACAGGACCACACACTAAAAGTCGTAATATATTCACAAATGAAACCCTAAGATGCCAGACTCTGCATGCAGTGCAACACCAGAGAAATAGTGAGAAATGTATTTCTTCCTGAACAATGCCAAATATAGACAGCAGATGTAAATTCTGAAAACTGACACATTTCAGTCACTAAACTGAAAATGAAATCATTTTTCCTACCTTTGTTGTCTGGTGATTTTATTTTTCTAGTCATATTTTCCCAGTATCTGGTTGTACTTCCTTCTGTTTGTGCTCTTAAATGTGTATCCAGGGCCACCTTATCCATTTGCTGTTTTTCTCTCCTTCACTTTCAGTTCTATATCCATCTTTGGCACTAACTTTCAACATTCAACTTTCTTCCATTTTTCTGCTTCCTTCTCAAATCTTATCTATTTTTCCATGTCTTCCCTTCCCATCTATACATGTGCATTTGCTCCTCCCTCTCTCCGCCCTTCCCCTCCATCCATATATGACATCTCTTCCCTCTTTTCTTTTCCCCTATTCCCATCCATCCATACAAGAAACAGCATTTCTTCCATCACTCTTCCCTTCCCCATCCCTCTTCACAGAGAGAAAGCTTTCAGGCCCTCGAAGGCAGCATGTTTACTTCACTCACTGACACCCCCTTTCCACCCCACCCCTTACTATGCCAATGCTCCTGCACATCCTTTTCTAAGATACTACAAGAATGAAACACATCCCCACCTCGACATCTCAATTCTGATCTCTCTGTTCTATGTAAAATGGGGCTCCGCATGTCAAAGATTATCAAATATATTACAGAAAAAAATATAAAGCATTTGTACCTCATAAGTCAAAACAGTGTGTTCAGTCCTTTCAACCCAAGAGAACATAAGAAAGAACATAAGAAACGCATTCACTGGATCAGACCCTTGGTCCATCTAGTCCGGTGACCCGCACACGCGGAGGCCAAGCTAGGTGCTCCCTGTTGGAGACCCTGAGTTCCTGTATCCCTCGATGTGATTTGCAAGAAAGTGTACATCCAACTTGCGCTTGAATCCCAGAACGGTAATCTCCGCCACAACCTTCTCCGGGAGAGCATTCCAAGCGTCCACCACTCTCTGTGCGAAACAGAACTTTCTGACATTTGTCCTGGACCTGCTGCCCCTCAGTTTCAGTCTATGACCTCTTGTCCGTGTCACATCTGAAAAAGTGAACACTGATGTTTCTTGGTCTATTTTGTCAAATCCTTTTAATATTTTAAAAGTCTCTATCATATCCCCTCGCAGTCTCCTCTTTTCAAAGATGAACAGTCCTAGTTTTCTGAGGCGTTCTTTGTAGTTCAATTTTTCCATACCTTTGACTAGTTTCGTGGCTCGCCTCTGCACTTTCTCCAACAGGGCTATATCTTTCTTAAGGTATGGAGACCAGTGTTGGACACAGTATTCCAAGTGTGGTCTTACCATTGCTCTATAAAGCGGCATTATGACGTCCTCGGATCTACTCGTGATGCCCTTCTTTATCATGCCCAACAACCTATTTGCTTTCTTTGCCACCGCCGCGCATTGAGCCGATGGCTTCAGGGTCCTGTCTATCAGTACCCCCAAGTCCCTTTCTTGCTCGCATTTGGCCAAGGTTACACCTAACATTCTATATTCATGTTCCTTATTTTTCCTACCCAGATGCATCACCTTGCATTTGTCTATGTTAAAATTCATCTGCCACTTTTCTTTTTTTTTTTTTTTATTATTTATAGTTTTACAAATTAACATATCAATCAATACTTGAAGGAAATATAACAATCCAATAAGAAAAACAAATATTAATTATGAAATAATGCCACATAGTAACTATGATTAAAGTCCACAATCTGAGAGGAGAAGGAATCAATCACTTCCAAGAGTAGTTGGTTTCAAGAAATAAACTAAATTAATACAAATAACAGAGTGCAGTTGGAGTTATTTAACTAATGGCCTGCTGGGCTGATTCCATGGAGGTCTCTGGAATTCTTGTGGTTACTTTACCTTCAAGAAAAAACTGCAGTTGATCGGGTTATATATCTATTACCCTGATAAGTAATGCAGCATTTACAGGGGAAACGTAATTGAAAAGTTGCCCCTAAACTCAAAACAGACTGACGACAAGCCAAAAACTTCTTACGTCTGGCTTGTGTCCACTTAGATACATCAGGAAATATAGAAATTTTGAATCCATGAAATTCCACTTTATCAGTCCTATAGAATAGACGAAGAATTGCTTCTTTATTTTGAAGAAAGACAAAAGTTATCAGTAAAGTAGCTCTAGTCATTATATCTTCTTGAGATGTCTCCAGCATACCAGTGAGATCCAATTCTCCCGGTATGGCGTTTCCTTTATCTTTATCCTCCTTTGGTAAATTTAAGTAATATATCTTTTGTAATGGTGGCATGTTATTTTCAAGAAATTTCAAAACAGTGTTCAAAAAAGACTGAAATAGATCCCTAGGAGATTGAAACTTGGAAACAGGAAAGTTTAAAAGTCTCAAATTCAAGTTCCTATTAGCATTTTCCAAATTTTCAATTTTCCTAGCAAGTAAAACTTTCTCCTTAAGTTGTAAATTAGTAGTAATCTTCCCATCTGCCACAGATTTCTCCAATTTGTCCATTCTAAGAGACTGTTGCTGGAGTTTCTCTTCAAAAGTTTTAAATTTACTATTGGTATTTTGTGTGGAAAGTACAATTTGGGAGCATACCTTATGTAAAGTCTCCATAGCGCTCCATAATGCCTCCATGTCGATCACCGCTGGTTTAATCAGGGGAGCAGGGGTAGCTATTCCGGGGGACTCCACCATGGGATCCATCTCCACCTTCCCCGCTTCCCGCTGACTTTCAGGTCCTCCGGTTTCCAATGCTGACTGTAAGGAAGTCAGCAAGCTGTGGTTTCCATCCGGGGTCAGGGGTGAGACCTGCAGCGCCGCCGGAGACATCAATTCCGGCGCTTCCTGTGCATCTGAGGGCGTCCCCGACATCATCCCGGGATGCGGAGGAACCCGAAAGGGCTAAGCGAAACATCGCCTTCCAGGACCGAGGTCTGCCCTCCTCAGTCAGCGGATGCGCCCTCACCAACTGGGACAATGTAGGATGTTATTGCCGCTTGCCGAGTCAGTGAAGTGGAAGAGGAGGCAGGAAGCACACTCCTCTGCTTACCCCTGCGCTTGGGCATAGCAGGTAAATCTCTATGAGGACAAAGTTGGAAAAAAATGCCGAACAGAGCAGGAGCCACTTAATAGCTCGACTCACTCTGACGCCATCTTGATTCCTCTCCCCATCTGCCACTTTTCTGCCCATTTCTCCAGCTGGTTCAGATCCTTCTGGAGATCCTCGCAGTCCCTTTGAGAGCCAACTGCCCGACATAGTTTTGTGTCATCTGCAAACTTGATTATATTGCTCGTTGTATCTTCTTCCAGGTCATTTATAAAAATATTGAACAAGATGGGCCCAAGAACCGAGCCCTGGGGTACGCCGCTAGTTACCGTAGCCCAGTCCGAGAATTTCCCATTTACGCTTACCCTCTGCATTCTGTTTTCTAGCCACTTGCCGATCCATCTGAGTACGTCTCCTTGTATTCCATGACTTAGTAGTTTCCTCATAAGCCTTGCGTGCGGGACCTTGTCGAACGCTTTCTGGAAGTCAAAGTAAAGGGCCCGATTCTATAAATGGCACCAAATTGGGGTGCCTACCAAATTAGATATCTAACAATTTTTTTAATTGGTTCATTCGGTACTCTAAATTGAACAGTGCTATTAAAAACACAATTTTAAAAAATTAATTTTGGGGTAGGCGCCTAACTAGGTAAGCACTGGGTAGACATCTACACCGAGGCAACTACCCGCACCTACGCAAAAAGTGGGCATGGAACGAGTTAAGTGCTGGTATGTTAGACCAAGATAATCCTTGCCTAAGTTAGCAACTTTAACACTTTAAAGGAAAAAAAAAACCCAACAAACCAGAGACAGGGATAGGCAGCACTAGGCATCAGTAACCCACATAGTATCATAGGTACAACTCTAGTCACCTCTCTGGGCAGATTGGATGGGCAATGCTGGTTTCAAGTTTCAAGTTTATTTGTTATTTGATTAATCGCCTATCACAGTTACTAAGCGATGTACATAAAATATTAATATAGGGTAAACAAGAACAAAAATAAATAAAAAGATAAAATCTTTAAAAATAGACAAATTACAACAGGAAACATTAGGATGGAGGGGAAAGAAATACATTTTATGATAGAAAAGGAAGAACATTTAAGGGTAATATACAAAGGGGAAGGGAAAACAAATTAGTTTATTTGGAGTATATTTAGTATTTGGAGTATATTTAGTATTATTTGGAGTATTTAGTTTATTTGGTCCTTATCTATCATCATTTATTGTATAAATTATCCACACTGTTCCTCTGTAAATATATCCATACTAGGAAAATCTGTTTCAGAAAGATTAGTATTGCCCATTGTACAGTCTGGTTACTTTATATAATTTCAGGCCATTCCAAGCCATTATTTCATCCAGTCATGCATTCTCAAGAACACTTTAAAAACCAGTCACCTCGAAAATTTGGTTCAACGTTTATTAAACACTCAAGCAATAAGACCGTTTTTTTTTCTGCAGGAAAGATTTTCTTTTTTATATAAGCATTACAAATTTAACATTCAGAAAGAATGCAGAAGGAAAAATATAGCCTACAAATAGATTGCACAGAAAATAAAACAAGAAAAATGAAGCTAAACTGCCAGAATAAAGTGGAGAAAACTCTCATACAAAATTAAACAGCAAATTCTTGCACAAAAGGAAAAAACCCTGAATGCCACAACCTAAATTATGCCTAATTATGGGCCCTTTTACCAAATGGTCTACACAGTGGCCTTAGCGTGCCCTTAAGTGGGCTATTCCAGCAGCTAAGGCCATTTTTTACCATTGGGGTAAAATGACCAGTTTTCTTAGGGCCCCCTTTTATTAAACTGCGTTAGGGTTTTTATCACCGGCCGCTGCAGTTAAAGCTTCGACGCTCATAGAAATTCTATGAGCATCGGAGCTTTTACCATAGCGGCTGGTGATAAACTAACGTGGCTTGATAAAAGGGGACTTTAATTTGTCAATAATGGCCACTCACTAATGTTCACATTAGCATGTGGCCATTGGCATTTGAGCCGCTACCGCTACCTACTGTATTTTGTAGGTTGTAGAGACTCGTGTGCTAAATCTGCACTAATTGGTTAGTACAGAATATGCCCACCATCTGTCCCAGACACATCCTTTGTGCCACAAAATAAGAATTATTTTTAGCACGTGTACATAGCAAATTTCAAAGAGTTGCCTCTGCACATTCTACGGTACACCCTTTTTTGCTGTGGTAAGCATGCATTAGTGTTTACTGCAGCTATGTAAAAGGTCTCTATATCTCCATCAGATAGAATGAAGAAGGAGATTCCTTAATGATGGCCAGAGGAAGATGACACATATTCTCAGGTACACTGGATCAGAAAATTTATAACACTTATTTGGTTTATGGTTTATTTGAGCTTGATATACTGCATTTTCCAACATGTATCAATGCGGTTTACAATAAAATAATTGTACTTTCCACACAAAATACCAATAGTAAATTTAAAACTTTTGAAGAGAAACTCCAGCAACAGTCTCTTAGAATGGACAAATTGGAGAAATCTGTGGCAGATGGGAAGATTACTACTAATTTACAACTTAAGGAGAAAGTTTTACTTGCTAGGAAAATTGAAAATTTGGAAAATGCTAATAGGAACTTGAATTTGAGACTTTTAAACTTTCCTGTTTCCAAGTTTCAATCTCCTAGGGATCTATTTCAGTCTTTTTTGAACACTGTTTTGAAATTTCTTGAAAATAACATGCCACCATTACATAAAAGAAATGAACTCCAATAATTTAGGAGAGGAAAGATTAGTCAAAAATTAAAAACAAGTCATATGTCTCCTGAGCTCACTAAGAGATGTAGACTTTCTGCTACCTCACTGAGAGATGTTAATGCCAAAGGCTTTGTGCAAAAAAGTGAAATTTCAGCAAAATTTGGACACAGTTCTAAGGAAATATATGCAGGGAGGTTGTTCCATAATTTAGGAACAATAAAGGTGAAAGCTGATGTCCTGGTTGATTCATAATGAGCCTGTCTTGGGTTTGGGAGTATCTACTCTAATCTAATTCTTAGATTTGTATACCGCATCATCTTCGAATTCAGAAGCTTGATTCGGTTTACACAAAAGACTGAAGACAAAGTTATTAAAACCTAACACGTCTTCCATACGTGAGACCAACCAAGTCCACATTGAGAATAGTTATATAAGAATGTAAAAAGTTGAATTTAATGAGTTTCGGAATGTAGAAAAAGTTCTGTTAGCATCCAGTGACCGAAGGGTATGGGTAGAAGTGTAGCAAATCATTAGAGCTGACAGATAAAGGGATTGACCAGAGTGAAGTGTCTTATGTGTGAGACAGAGGATTTTAAAAGGAATGCAATAATGGACATGTAATCAGTGTACAAGTATGAACAGGGATTCAAATGTTCAAAGTAGCAAGCGTGACAAAGAAGGTAGAAAGTGATGTTCTGAGGAGTTTGCAAACCTCTGTACTAAGAAGAGAAAGAAATACTGTACCTGCAAAAACTGAATTGCAGTAATCAGTTCTAGAAATGATCAAAGCATGTACAAGTGTGTGAAAGTCAAAATCCAGAAAAGAACGAAAGTAGTGAATCCTGCAAAGCGAACAGAAGTGTGTGGTTGTGTTCAGGGGATGAGTACCTTGGTTGGTGGCCTCCTGGGGGTGAAGCACCTCCTACTCCGGTGGTGGACCCTCTTCCTCCAGGCAGTTGGGAGGATGTGGAGCGGTTGCAAGGCCATCGGCTTTGCCAGCCCTCACCCCTGGAAGAGTCAATGGCAACACACATCACGCCACACCCCTCCTAACTGCCTGCACCCAGGATGGATCACCTCCACCACCCCACCCTTGGTATGCTAGAGACTGTAAGCATTGAACATTTATTTCCCCTTCCAGATTCAGTTTCCCATACACACACACATACACACCCTGCTCAAGTTCATGCCTCACTCATATCATACTCAGTCACTTCCATCCCCCTCACTGACCTCCTACTCTACATTCACTACCATGCCTAGACTCATGCCCTATCAATAACACCCTTCCACCACCCTCCCCTCCCCATGCATATCCATCACTCTCTTCAGTAATAGAGGAATTTTCTTCTTGCAGTCGGTGCAACATTTTTAGCATTCCTGATCTGAGGAATAAAGCAGTTTCTTTCAGTGCTCAATGTGCTGGAGCCAGCTACAGTTCATGGAGCAATGGCACACTGGGGAAGAAAAGGAGCAGAAGGAAGAAGCTGTTACTGGACAGGGGGAAGCCACTGCTTGCCCTGTATTGGTGCAGACTCAGTCAAATAGACAAAAATAGGGGCAAAATTATCTCAAAAAAGTGAGAGTAGAGTGATCAAATGGCGATAGCAAACATTGAACAAGAGCACTCTATTATATATAATAGAGTGTTCTTGTTCAATGTTTGCCCTGTATTGGTAGCATGGAATATTGCTACTCCTTGGGTTTTGGCAAGGTGCTAGTGACCTGGATTGGCCACCATGAGAACGGGCTACTGGGTTTGATGGACCATTGGTCTGACACCAGTAAGGCTATTCTTATGTTCTTATCTTAAAGAAAGACAAGTTGCGAAGTTCGCAGGGACAGTGGCACATTAAAGAGGAGGCCAGTGTTCTTGCTGGATAAAGACTGAAAGCATAACACATGAGAGAGGTTTGCTGCATGGCAGGAGCCAAGATCAGGGACGTAACCGCCTGCCTGGACCGACTCATCAAGCCCGAGGACTACTTCCCCATGCTCCTTATTCACGTAGGTACGAACGACACTGCCAGGAACACCCCAGAGAACATACCTAAGGACTTTGGAGCCCTGGGTGAGAAGCTGAGGCAGATGGAAGCACAGGTGGTCTTCTCGATCCTCCCTGTAAGAGACAAGGGAAGAGCCAGGGAGGAGCGTATCCAGAGGACAAACGAGTGGCTACATGAATGGTGCAGGGACATGAACTTCGGCTTCCTGGACCATGGAGAGGCACTAAAGGGACTGCAGGGACCAGATGGACTCCACCTGACAAGGAGAGGCAAGAACGTCTTCGGACATCGACTAGCCCACCTACTCCGAAGGGCTTTAAACTAGGTAAGTTGGGGGAGGGTACCCACTCATGTACTAGCGCAGTAAGTAATTTTCCAGGAGAGGTGAATCGACACTCCATTTCTGAGACCGAGGTAAGTTCACACAGTAAAAACAATCATATAAAAGCCACTCAAACTCAGGCGGGAAATTCTACACAGGGTCTTAGCAAACATAAAGTATGGAGGGCTATGTATGTTAATGCACACAGCTTAGGCAATAAAATTCTAGAATTAGAGACAGAGATAACGAACGCCGACCTCGATGTAATAGCGATATCTGAGTCTTGGTTCACAGACTCACATGGGTGGGACATGGCTATACCAGGATACAACTTACTTCGTCGGGACAGAGAGGGAAGAATAGGGGGTGGGGTAACACTATACACTAGAGATAACATCAAAGTCACCAGAATCACAGATGTCAACTACACCGGGGAATCACTCTAGGTGAACCTGGCCAGAGGAAATGAAAAATGCTTGTATCTGGGTGTAGTATACAGGCCCCCAAAACAGCAGGAAGACAGGGATATGGAACTAATCAAAGACATTGAGAACATCACTTTACGCGGGGACACGGTTCTGCTAGGGGACTTCAATATGCCCGATGCTGATTGGAAGACACTTTCCGCTACTACCAGCAGCAGCAAAAGGCTTTTAACCTCCATAAAAGGGGCGCAACTCAAACAAATGGTGCTGGAGCCCACCAGAGATCAGGTGACACTGGACCTGATACTCATCAACGGAGAAAGCGTTTCAGAAGTTTCGGTAGGAAATACACTAGCCTCCAGCGACCACAACATGGTATGGTTCAACATCAAGATAGGCTTCACTAGATCAAACACAGCAACAAAGGTCCTCGACTTTCGGGGCACTGACTTTAAACGCATGGGAGACTTCGTCCATCAGGCGCTACAAAACCAAGCTGAAACCAATAATGTAGAAGCTATGTGGTCAATCCTGAAATGCACCTTGCATGAGGCAACAAACCGCTATACAAAAACAGTAAGCAAACGATGGAGGAAGAACAAGCCCCAGTGGTTCTCTGCAGAGATCTCGGATCTTGTCAAGGAAAGGAAAAAAGCTTTTATTTCCTACAAGCATACTGGAAACAGGGTGGCAAAAGAAGACTATCTGACCAGGTCTAAAGCAGTCAAAGCGGCAGTCAGAGAGGCCAAGATTCAAACAGAAGAACAACTAGCGAAAAACATTAAAAAAGGGGGATAAATCCTTCTTCAGATACATTAGCGACAGGAAATGAAACACAGATGGGATAGTACGTCTCAGGAAAACAGACGGGACCTATGCAGAATCGGATTCTGATAAAGCCAAACTACTAAATGAATACTTTTGCTCAGTCTTTACTTGTGAGGCGCCGGGGACCGGTCCACAACTGCAGGCAAGGCAAACCTCGGAAGACCCGTTTCAAAATTTCAAGTTTACACCCAGCAGCGTCCATGACGAACTATCAAAACTCAAGGTGAACAAAGCCATGGGACTGGACAATCTACACCCCAGGATTCTTAGGGAGTTGTGTGATGTCCTGGCGGAACCGCTATCCGTACTGTTCAATCTTTCCCTAAGTACCGGAAAAGTCCCCATGGACTGGAAAACAGCTAACGTCATTCCATTGCACAAAAAAGGTTGCAGAACGGAGGCTGCAAATTACAGACCGGTCAGTCTCACCTCAATAGTGAGCAAACTCATGGAAAGACTTATTAAACACGAATTAGATACGATCCTGACCGAGGAGAATCTACAGTATCCCCAGCAGCATAGATTCACAAAGGGAAGGTCCTGTCAATCCAATCTGATCAGCTTCTTTGACTGGGTTACAAGGAAACTGGATATGGGGAAGTCTCTAGACGTCGTGTACTTGGACTTCAGCAAAGCTTTTGATAGCGTCCCGTACCGCAGATTGTTGAGCAAGATGACTTCGATGGGATTGGGAGTGATATTGACGACATGGGTCAATGACTGGTTAAGCGGTAGAATCCAGAGGGTAGTGGTTAACGGTACCCCCTTCAATACATCGGAGGTGACCAGTGGTGACCACTCCACTGGTCACCTCCGATATATTGAAGGGGGTACCGTTAACCACTACCCTCTGGATTCTACCGCTTAACCAGTCATTGACCCATGTCGTCAATATCACTCCCAATCCCATCGAAGTCATCTTGCTCAACAATCTGCGGTACGGGACGCTATCAAAAGCTTTGCTGAAGTCCAAGTACACGACGTCTAGAGACTTCCCCATATCCAGTTTCCTTGTAACCCAGTCAAAGAAGCTGATCAGATTGGATTGACAGGACCTTCCCTTTGTGAATCCATGCTGCTGGGGATCCTGTAGATTCTCCTCGGTCAGGATCGTATCTAATTCGTGTTTAATAAGTCTTTCCATGAGTTTGCTCACTATTGAGGTGAGACTGACCGGTCTGTAATTTGCAGCCTCCGTTCTGCAACCTTTTTTGTGCAATGGAATGACGTTAGCTGTTTTCCAGTCCATGGGGACTTTTTCGGTCTTGGGACCGATCCTTTTCAACATATACATAAGAGACCTGACTCAAGGGCTTCAAGGTAAAATAACACTATTCGCCGATGACGCCAAACTATGCAACATAGTAGATAACAGCATCTTGCCCGACAGTATGGAACAGGACCTGTTCTTATTGGAACATTGGTCCTCGACTTGGCAGCTAGGCTTTAATGCCAAAAAATGTAAGGTCATTCACCTTGGCAGCAAAAACCCATGCAGAACTTACACTCTGAATGGTGAGACCTAAGCTAGGACTAGGGCAGAACGTGATTTGGGAGTAATCATTAATAATAACTTTATTCTTATATACCGCCAACAATCTTGCGACTTCTAGACGGTTTACAATGAAGAGAAACTGTACAGACAGCGAATTACAGAGTATAGCATTGAACATCAAGTGATAGTAACAGGAGAGTTACAGGGCTGTGTATTACATGGTTTCACAATGAGTAGCATTATACAGTCGACGATATTCAGAGCATAAGTAGGAGAAGAGAAAGGAGATTGCGCTTTGAGTTACAAAGGTGCAAGGCTGCGAAGGTGAAAAAGATAACATAAGATGTTGATGAGAAGTAAGTTGTTAACTTGGTACATTTGAATGAAGGACGGGCACCAGTGGGAAAAACTGGTAACAATTAAAGATAGAAATTTTGGCAGAAGAGGGTAGACGGACTCCTTGGGATGGGAGGAGGCTCCGATTTTAGGGGAGAAGTCTGGTTAGGTTATAAATTTCTTAAACAATGTGGTTTTTAGTTCTTTCCTAAAGATACTATATGTTTCTCTGGCGGCATAAGTGAAGTAGCCTGTCCAAGTTTGCAGTCTACCTGCTTGGAATTTGAATGTTCTATCAAAGAAGGTGCGATATCTACAGCCTATGACATTTGGGTAGGTAAAGAGGTTACGGTTTCTGGTAGGCCTAATAGAGGAGTGGAATTCGAAGTGAGGTAGTAGGTAGCTGGGGGCCAGTCCCCAGATTAGTTTATAGCAGAGGCAGGAGAATTTGAATAGAATTCGTGCTTCAATTGGTAACCAATGAAGGAGTTTGTAGAATGGACTAACATGGTCGCTCTTCTTTAGTCCGAATATTAGACGGATGGCCGTATTTTGAACTATTCTGTTTTCTCACATTTTTTTTAGATATTCCCAAGTACACAATGTTACAGTAGTCCAGGGTGGATAAAATCAGTGATTGTACCAATATTCTGAAGGATAGCGGGTCGAAGTATTTTTTTATGGTTGTCAGTTTCCAAAGGATGAAGAAGCATTTTTTAGTCACCGAGTTTATGTGCTCGGTCAGGGACAAGTGGGTATCCAGGGTGACTCCCAGTATTTTTATGGTTTTTAGTATTGGGTGATCATGGCCGTTTACATATATTGTAGTTGCGGAGATTTTCTCGTTTGGGCTAGCAAGGAAAATCTTTGTCTTTTCTGAGTTTAATTTCAGTTTGAAGTTTAAAGTCCATTTTTCTATTTCGAGCATGATGGAGGAGATATGTTTTGAGTTGGTTGAGGTCACATTTGTTATTGGTATTAATATGGAGATGTCATCTGCGTATATATAATAAGTTAGGTTAAGCTTTTGTAAAAGGTGGCCTAGAGAAGAGATGTATATATTGAACAAGGTGGGAGATAGGGGGGATCCTTGTGGGACTCCCGAGGGGCTTTTCCAGGGTTCAGAGTAATTTCCTTCATGGACCACTTGATAAGATCGTTTGGTTAGGAAACCTTGGAACCAGGTCCACACTCTTCCTGATATTCCCATTTCGTCGAGGCACCTAAGCATAGTTTCGTGGTCCACGAGATCGAAGGCACTGCTGAAGTCTAACTGTAGGATCAAGGCGCTGGAACCTTGATTGAAAAGGTCGTATAGGTGGTTAAGGAGAGAGCCTAGGACTGTCTCGGTGCTGAATCCTTTTCTGAATCCAGATTGGTGGTCATTTAGGAGAGAGTACTTATCTAAGTGATTTACTAATTCCAAATTGACCAGCCCTTCCAGCATTTTGGTGAAAAAGGGGGTGCTCGCTATGGGTCTGTAGTTGGACGCCAGTGTAAGCGAGATCTTCTGGTCTTTGGGTATGGGTGTGATTAGGATGTGTCCCATATTTTCCAGGTAGGTTCCATTTTTGAGAGAGTAAGTTGCCCAGTTAAATAGGTCCCTCTTAAATTCTGGTATTGCATCTTGCATGATCTTAGATGGACATTCATCTAGTAGACAATTTGATTTGGAGTACTTGTTGAAAAGTGCAAGGAAGTTATTCCAATCTGGGGGCTCAAAGTGATTCCAGCTCATATCGCCTTTGGATTCACTACTCTGCGTTTTGAGGTTGAATTCAAGATTGGGTGGAGGAGGGGGTATTGAGGTTCTGAGGTCGGTGATTTTTTTCCTAAAGTGGTTGGCTAGGGTGGAGACCTCTGGGATTTGATCGTGATGGTTTTGTAGTATCTGTGTGGTGTCTGTTATTTTGCTTACTAGTTTGAATAGTTCTCTACTGTTTGTATTGGTTGTTCCTATTTTCTGTGCATAACAGTTATAACGCTTTTCTTTGATCCGATTCTTGTAATTTTTCATTTTTTGTTTCCATTTAATTTTATCTTCCACTTTGTCTGTTTTTTGCCATACTCTTTCCAGTTTTCTGAGATCTTGTTTGAGGGCTAATAATTCGGCGTCATACCATTCTTTTGATGCCCTTGTGTTCTTTTTGTATGATTGAACAGGAGCTATTTGATTTAGTGTGTCTTTTGTGAATTTGTCCCATCTAGTGGGGAAGTCTTGCTCTTCCTCTATTTTGGGGTGTAGTTCATAATGGGTCCAGAATTCTGTTGGATTGGTGATGTTTCTGCAGGTAACTGTTTTTTTCAAACTGGTTTTGTTTATATGTTTTGCTGTTGAGTGTTTCTTTTGCCAACATAATTCAAAATTGAAAGTATAGTGATCTGACCATATGTTCTTAACCCATTTTCCTGCATGGTATTGTATATTTTTTGTGTCGGGGTCTTTGTGGGAAAAAGTGACGATGTCCAGTTGGTGTCCCTTTTCATGTGTTTCCTCTTTGTCAGGAATTTCAAAGCCCAGGGTATTTAGGAACAAGTCGATTTCTGTCACTTCCGGTTTTTCCTTTTTCTCTAGGTGAACATTTATGTCTCCCAGAAGTAAGTTGTATGGGCCTTTTATGGTATTGGATGAAAGGTATTCAAAGAATTCTTCTTTTGCACTTGACCATTTATTGGGGGGGGATGTAGAATAGTGTGGCTATTAGAGATTCTTCCAGTTCGGGGTTGGTGATCTTGCAGGTGATGATTTCCAGATCTTCTGTGATTTTTGAGTCCATTCTGGTGAAGTCAAAGTAGCATTTAAGGATTATCGCTAGGCCCCCTCCTCTTTTCCAGCTTCTAGTTATTGGGACGATTTTATAGCCCTGCGGTAACATTTCCTTCATAATGACATCTGTGTCTGAGATCATCCATGTTTCGGTTAGGAATATGATGTCCGGGTTTTTGTGTTCTATCCAGTCATGTATGATGTGTGCCTTATTTCTCACCGACCGGGCGTTGAGATAGTATCCTTTGAAGTTCCTGTATTGTTTGGGGGTGGGGGTTTCAATATGTTTCAGTTGTTTTAAGTTTTTTTTGTTTTTGGTCTTGTTTCTGTGTTGTTTGGATGCTTTATATTTAGGGTTTATTGCGGGTATTTGAAAAGGACCGAGTTCTGAGCAGTTAAAAAGGGTTTGAGGAGAGGGAGTTGGTTTTGTCTGTTTGAGTGGCCTTTGCCAGGAGATGTGGATTGGGATTTGTTCAAGGGGTCTTTCGTCGTTACACTGGCATCTATAGTAAGTTAGGTAGATGATGAATAATACTATCTGTGTGTTATTTGATGCCTTCATTTTGGCTATGGGTGAAACAGATATGGCCTTGGTGATAGTAGAGACGCAGTACAAATATGAATATGAGGCTGATTATAAAACTTTACAATAATAATAATGATAAAACTTCACAATATTCATGCAACTTCACGGTATTCATGCAGTGACAAGCAGGATCGCAATATCGTGTATGTTCGTGTAGTCTTGTGCTCTCACCTAGTCAGGCAGTGCAGTTATAGACTTCACAGTATTTAGGCAATTATTAAACTTCACAATATTCAGGCAAAAATCATGCAGGTTCGTAGTAGCATGGAGGTCTGTGTAGTCATGCAGTTAACCTAGCCAAGCAATGTCATGTATGGTCATGTTAAGTCAGTATAAATTATTGAGGTTAATAGTTATTTAGTTATACTTATCGCTAGGAGACTTTTGAGGCTGTTGGGAGTCCTGCTGAGACTGGTTACTGTGGTGGCTGGTTACTGTGTGGAGATTCACTAGTCACCCTGTGCAGCGTTGGGGCGCTTCCCATGTCGGCGCTTCACGAAGGCGCACACGCCGAACGGCTGCACGCCGTTAGGGAGTCCTTTTTCAAGGCTCCCGAAGACTGGTTTTGGTCCGGGGGAGGGGCGGAGCAAGGGCTCCCACGCTCCTCTCCTGGGTGCTGGGCAGCTGAAAAAGGCTGCACTTTGTTGGGGAGTCCTTTTTCAAGGCTCCCAAAGACTGGTTTCGGTCCGGGGGAGGGGCGGAGCAAGGGCTCCCACGCTCCTCTCCTGGGTGCTGGGCAGCTGAAAAAAAGTGAAAACATGAAAACTGCCAAGCAGGTGGAGAAAGCTGCATCCAAGGCTAGACAAATGGTGGGATGCATCCGTAGAGGTTTTGTCAGCCGGAGGCCCGAAGTCATAATGCCCCTGTACAGATCCATGGTGAGACCTCATCTTGAATATTGTGTTCAATTCTGGAGACCACATTATCAAAAAGATGTGCGGAGAATCGAGTCGGTTCAGCGAATGACCACCAGGATGGTCTCGGGACTCAAGAACCTCCCATATGAGGAAAGACTGAATAAACTGCAACTATACTCGCTCGAGGAACGTAGAGAGAGGGGGGACATGATTGAGACTTTTAAATATATCACGGGCCGCATCAAGGTGGAAGACGATATCTTCTTTCTTAAAGGACCTTCAACCACAAGAGGTCATCCGCTGAAAATCAAAGGTGGGCAATTTCATGGCGACGCCAGGAAGTATTTCTTCACCGAAAGGGTAGTCGATCATTGGAATGAACTTCCATTGCAGGTGATTAACGCCAGCAGCATGCTCGATTTCAAAAAGAAATGGGATATGTATGTGGGATCTCTAGCCGGGTGAAGTCTGGGGGGTGGGTTATTAGCATGGGCAGACTAGATGGGCTACAGCCCTTTTCTGCCGTCATATTCTATGTTTCTATGTTTCTATGAACTTATATACCACTTATACCAGCAAATTGGCTCAAGGCGGAGTACAAAATAATTATAAAAATCCATAAAAGTATAATAAAATAATTCCATAAAAAAAGAGACTCTAAAAAAAAAAAACCCTCAAAATTCAGAAAAGCTTTTTTAAAAAGTCTACTTTTAAGCAATTTCCTGTAATATGAAGATCTAGCAGTATAGAGTTCCCCATACTTGGAATAGTGGTTGGGAATCATTTTTTTAAAGAGTCTAATTTGTTACACATTAAAAGAGACATATACAGTAAAACCTTGGTTTGCGAGCATAATTCATTCCAGAAGCATGCTTGTAATCCAAAGCACTCGTATATCAAAGCAAATTTCCCCATAGAAAATAATGTAAATTCAGACGATTTGTTCCACAACCCAAAAACTTAATACAAAATACTATGGGGCTCATAATCGAAAGAGAAACACGTTCAAAAACCGGCCTAAGTCAGCACATGGACGAACATTTCTCAAAAACGTCCAAGCGCCGAAAATAAAAACGGGTTTTGGACGTATTTCTAAACGACCTAAGCCTTCATAGTGCCGCTCAACGTCCAAAGCTAAATGGAGCATTTTGGGAGGCATGTCGAGGGCGGGAGTTCGGCGGGACGTGGGCCGGCTTAGACTTAGTCGTACAGCATGTATAACCGAAAGTTTAACAACAGAGCCTAGACGAAACTTGGACGCTGTGACTTAGACCATGTAAAACATGATCTAAGTCACAAAAACCCAACTAAACTCACCAGATAAGCACTGCAAACACATAACACAGACCCCCACACACTACCCCAGTGATCACCAACCCCCCCACCCCCATAAAAATGTTATTCACAACTTTAAATTTCAGCCTCCAGACCATCATCACCTGGCCGCCTGGCATAGGAAAGCCTAGTCATCAAGCCCAGAGGCAGCTTAAGTTGTCTTGGGGGTGGGTTAGGGACCCATGGAGAGGAGGATCCATGCCCATAAGCCCCTGTAATCACTGCATTGATACTTAAACATGTGCACTCCCCTATACATCCCCAAAATCCTTTTTTACTGACATATAAGTGGCTCCTGCAGCCATAAGGGCTATTGGGGTGGTAGATAAGTGGGTCTAGGGGATTCTGGAGGTGGTTTGGGGGGCTCACCATCACCTATAAGGGAGCTGTAGTGAGGAGAAACCATAGCACCCTTTTTGTGAAGTTCACAGCAGTGCCCTGTAAGGTACCCCACTATTTAGGTGGCATGTCTGGGTGTGCAGTCCATCACTTTGCAGACCCCTCCCACGTCCAACAGGGCTTGTTCTAGGCGTTTTGGACTTGGACGGAAAGTTGGACGGAAATGTGGTATAAAGATGGACGATTTAGTGGCTTGGACGATCAGATCGGCAGGACGTATAATTGGACGATTTTCGAAAGTAAAAAGAAGTTGGACGTATCTTTCGAAAATGTGTCTTAGGCTCTTTTTAACTTTGGACGACTTGCGAGATGGACGTAAACGGACTTAGACGTCCCTTTCGATTATGCCCCTCCACACGTACTTGTATTGCAAGACCTCGCTCATTTAGAACAGTCACTACACTCCAGCATCAGAGAGAGAAGAACTATCGGCTCAGTTGTGATGTGTGTACACTGTATGTACTTGTATTGCTTGTAAATCAAGTTAAAATTTATTAAAATGTTTTGCTTGTCTTGTAAAACACTTGCAAGCCAAGTTACTTGCAATCCAAGGTTTTACTGTATTGTAATTAATTAGCAAATGTTTGCTGCAAAGAGCATGTCTGTGGTCTTAGAAATACAATACTACTTTATATTCCATATTCCAAAATTACCATTGAAATAGTTCACTGTGGATTTAAACAAGAATAACCAGCTAAACAAACGGAAAGAAAACAGAGAGATATGAAGGGCATAATCCATAAATAATCTTAAAAGCTAAGCATAGTAGCTTAACTACCCCCCCCCCCTTATACCAAGCCATGGCAGAGATTTCTACTGCAGCCCAGAGCACTAGATGCTCCGATGCTGCTCCAATTCTCATAGAATTCTTATGAGCATCGGAGCATTTAACACTCCAGGCCGCGGTAAGAAACTCTACTGTGACTTAGTAAAAGAGTTCATGCAGTGATGGGCAATCATTGTAAAGAATAAAGCAAAGGCATTGCCCTATCATATATACTTTTATATAAAATAATCCTAACTTCTCTGTCCTGGAGCAACTAACTATTATCCATCAGCTTCTGCGGGAGACCTAAATAAAGGCTATTACAATAATCAAATCTTAAAGAAGCCATTGATTGAACAATCAGTTATAAATCTTTGAAAGAAAAATAATCATGAACCTGGCTCAATAGCTACAGTTGATAAAAACAAAAAGAAAACTATGGGTTCCTTTTACTAAGGTGCACTAGCACGCACTAAACGAAAAATACTAACGCAAGCTCTATGGAGGCATTAGTGTTTAGCGTGTGCGGTATTGTAGCGCGCGCTAAAACCACTAGCACACCTTAGTAAAAGGAGCCCTTTATATCTGTGACAAAGATTGTTTCACCGGGAACATCAATTGAACGTAATCCACATAAATAAAGTATGATATCCCTATTGAACATAGCATTTTGACCAAAGAGTTCAAATAAACATTAAACAATATAGGGGTTAGTAGAAATTCCTAGACCAGTACTCGTAGATCTCTTCAGTCTACCTCTGTAATGTCTTTTTTTTTCTTCACAATAGCACTTTGCCAGTTATCTCTATGGAACTTAATGAAAATAACAGAATATCATGAGACACCAAATCTAATCTAATCTAATTCTTAGTCTTATATGCCGAATCATCTCCTAAAAATAGGAGCTCGATTTGGTTTACATCAGGGGTGTCCAACCTTTTGGCTTCCCTGAGCCGCATTGGCCGAAAAAAATGTTTCTGGGGCCGCACAAACGCTGCAGCAAGACAGAGGAGGGAGCCGGCAAGACTGTAAACACCCGGGGGCAGCAGAGGAAAACACTGCATTGCCCTCAACCGGGGCCACACAAAATACTTCACGGGGCCGCATGCGGCCCTCGGGCTGCAGGTTGGACACCCCTGGTTTACATAATTTTAGATCACAAAGATCGATCCATTAACATTCATTGGAACTATTGCCTAAAAAGCGATGAAACTTGCTCCCTCTTCTACGAAACCGCGCTAGCATTTTTTAGCGCAGAGAGCCACGCTGAATGGACAGCGCTGCTCACGACGCTCATTGAGTTTCTATGAGCGTCGGGAGCAGCACGGGCCATTCAGCATGACTCTCTGCGCTACAAACCGCTAGCGCGGTTTCCTAAAAGAGGGGACTAGTGGTTTTTTAAGGTTTTGCGAAAGACCTGAAGAGATAAACACAATCTAATTTAAGGAGGTAGTCCATTCCATATCGCAGTTAATAAGTATGGAAAGGAGTGTGAAATTTTACTAATGGACTTGATTCCTCTCAATGATGGAAAAGAGAACTTATTCATATGAGCAGGGCAGGATTAATTTGTCGAGAGTCCCTAGGCACACTAGGAGGCGTTGGTACACTATGGAGGCAAGTACACTAGGCCCCCCCGCCCCGCCTCACCATGCGCCCAGGCATAAACAGGAAGCTGCATCAGAGGGAAGCTTTGGGCAAGCAGCACCGTTTGCATAATTACAGTTCCCGTTGCCTTTCTTACCCGTGTTGCTTGCTTGTCTTACTTTCCGTCGATGGGAGGGGGGGGGGGCCGCGTTGCCGATCTGGGGTGCCCGCGTTGCTGATGGATGCTGGAGGGGCCCATTGCTGTTTGAAAAAACACAATGTTAATGCCCTCCATCGGGCCCCCCTGACCATTTTGGGCCCTAGGCACGTGCCTACTTGGCCTATTGGTTAATCCTGCCCTGCATATGAATTGTTCTCGTGCCCGAAGATCTCATGGTGTTTAGAGATAAAGACATCAAGGGAACAAATAGTCCATGTAAAATTTTAAAGACTGTACAGGCACATTTAAATTGAACTCTCAATTGAAACAGATGCAAACATAATCAAATCAATTGCTGAACTTAAATCTAAATGTAAAATGCGGTGTCTCCTCTATCTAAAATTAACCTCAGTTCAGTAATCAATGCAAGTAAAGAAGTTTTCACACTACAGTTTTGCAGGATCCTGATTGCATACAGTTTAAGACTTCAACATGTACTAGATGATCAAGCAGCTGATTTGCTACTCTGGCTTCAAGCAATTTAGGCTAGATAAGATATACCAGCCACCGGTTCATAGTCAGTGGCGCGAGAGACACCAGCAGGACGACAATTTGGCGCAAGAAAGAAGCGCACTGCAGAAAAACTTATTTTTAAAGAGCTCCGACGGGGGGGGGGGGGTGGAGCGGGAACCCCCCACACACACACACACTTTACTGCATAGTGTTCGTGCTACTGTTGGGGGGGGGGGGGGTTGGAACCCTCCATTACAGAGAAAACGGAACTTTTTCTGATTTTTTTCAGGAAAAGTTCCGTTTTCTCTATAATGTGGGGGGTTGCACCCCTCCCCACACACCCCCAACGGAGCTCTTTAAAAAGAAGTCTTCCTGTGGCGCACTTCTTTCTTGCGCCAAATTGTCAGTGTTGGATTGTCGGCGCGCTGGTGTCTGGCGCGCAATTATCCCCTCGCCCAGCCACCAGATGATAGTTAGAGCAATCCTTTATAGATTTTCTCATCTTTCTATAGAGGGGTTAAATTGATAGTTCCTAACGATTTTCAAAAACGTTCCTGTTCATGTGCCAAATTTGAAAATGCATATAGGCAAGCATAACCCTCTTGAGGAAAATAACAAAAAAAGGTTTGCCAGACAAGGATCTAAATTGCAAACACCCTTTGCCAAACTACTATACAAACTTATATACTGTGGTAAAAGAACAGGAGTAAATTCATCCCAGCTTCTATCTACTAGTATCCCCAACAAAACATCAGCAGTAGGACCAAATGCTTCAATTACAAGACAGTAATCTAATTGATCTCTAAATAATTCCTTCAAACTAATAATCTTATTATTATTTTTTTTTAAGTCTGCCACATCTGCTGTCGATGGTCCCTCATCTGTAATTTTAAATTTTCACTTACCAAACATTAAATTTATTTCTCAACAAAGTTTTGATGTTTTGTTGCACCGCAATTGTATCTTATCTGAACCGCATTTCTTTTTTGCATTTACCCAGGGGCAGTTGCAGTGCAGTTAGAAAATCCCATGAGCAGCAGCAACTTCATCAATTTAGGTCCACATGCCTAGGCCCAGTTGTGACCGGGCATTTAGGCAAGTTGGAAGCTCCGCCTGTGGTCGACCCAGTACATGCAACTGAGTGAGCGGATAATAGAGACTGGTAGAGAGAATAAGGGTAGAACCCATTCAAAAATTCCAGAACTACTAATGGTTTTTCTGCAGAAAAAATTTGTATTAAAGGCAAAACAAAATATATGGTGGAGAGCCAGAACTCTAACCCCCTCTTCTACAAAATTGTGTTAGCAGTTTCTAGCGCGGGGAGCCGCGCTGAATGTCCCGCGCTGCTCCCGATGCTCGTAGGAACTCTATGAGTGTCGGGAGCAGCGTGGGTCATTCAGCGCGGCTCTCTGCGCTAAAATCTGCTAGCCCGGATTCGTAGAAGAGGGGGTAAGTCTCTGAGCTTCAATCAGCCCTTTTATTTCTTGCCTCCTTATTGTCATGAAACAAAAAAGAAAAGAAAAAAACACTTTCTTTTAAGCTGTCAACTCAGCACTTCAATCTCAGCTAGACTTTAGGAGCCACTGTCCTTGACTTAAATCAGTTCTGGGCTCCTTACAAGGAATTGCAGGCCACCGGCTTAGCTATGCTTCTGCCATCACTTTATTCTTACAGTTCATAACATTTTCTTTCGTTGCCGAACAGCCAAATTTTGGCACTGGCTTCAGCCAGTCCCGTATACTTCCTTAAACTGTGACAGGCAAATTCTCCACAACAGTCACCATCAGTCTTTCTCTTCTCATTTGCTTTACTAAGCAAACCTGAAAACACCCCCGAGCCTTTTTGGAAGTACGCTCAAAGGTGGTGAGGTAGTGAACCCGCCCAACCCAGGGTTGCCAGATTTTCCAATCAGAAAATCTGGACCCACTAGACCCTCCCTCAGTTCTGTCCAGTTCCTCCCATCCCCACCCTGTAATGCCCTAATCCCACGCCAGTCCCGCCCTAGCCCCGCCTCCGCTGCCTGCTCATGTCGGGCAAGGAGGAAGTGCTGGGTTTTGAAAAGCCGTCTGGACCCCCATACATGGTCTCAAAAGAAGGACATGTCTGGAGAAATCCAGACATCTGGTACCCTAGCCCAACCCCTTCAGGTTATAATGTGAGAGAACTTCACGTTACTACATCACCATACAGTATTCTTTTGGTTAAAGGAATTGATGTTTTTCCTTAGCTTCACTCTTCAGCTGTTAGCTAGCAAAGTTCTAATTCACTGCTGCCATGTGAATAAGTCTTTAAGCTTTATACAACACCCAGGCAGCCTTATTCCAAGCCTTTTACTTTTGGAGCTCCTTTAGACCACATATTGGTAAAACACAGCTGCAACATTAGCTCCTGAGCATATCACTCTACGGGCTACAGTTTCTACAACAGTTCACAGTTTTCAATTTAGAATCGGTTCTTTATGTTTTATTCCTTCTGGCAAACACTTCTATGTCAATCTTGTAGCCTTTCCTACTTTAAATCAGCTCACCATAGGAATACATTCAATATAACTTCCACTGCAATCCACTGGTTCAGCTTAATCTTCAATGATATCATTTAAAGAACATCCCTACATATTCTACTTTTGGATAGTCTATTTTAGGCTGATACCAGGATTGCATGACCTTCTCGGCTTTCTCCTTAGCATTAATCCAGCGAGGTATGGCTTGTGGGTACTGTTCCTTCCAGCTCCTTGCTAGCTCTGGTTTATTTTGCTGGGATAATTAAGACCAGCTTCCGGTGAGGGCTTTACTCTCATTGGTGGAGATTTCCGGGGAGTAATACACCAGCTTTCAGGCTAGGAAATTGGCTAGCTCTAGGGTCAGGAATTCCTTGTTTAGCTTTCTTAGCCAGATCTGAACTTTGCTGTGCTGTATTTATTCCACTAGCTGCCTCCCTAAAAAAGGATAAATAGGTATTAGACTGCTCTTGCCTCTTTTCCTGTGATAGTCTGGGCTTAGTAATGGGCTTATTGTCAGCATTTGCTACTTTGGGGTTTGAAACATGTCCCACAGAGATTTCCCTGTGACACAGTGTAGGAAAATAGAATTAAAAAGTAAAGATGAACCGCCCAATATTCAGTGCTGTTTAGTCAGTCGGGATGTCTCTAGTCTGACTTAGATGCCCTTTGAAAAATGTATTTATTTAATTTTCTATACCATTTTCCCAGGGAAGCCCAGAACAGTTTACTTGCATTTATTCAGGTACTTGAGCATTTTCCCCTTTGTCTCAGTGGGCTCATAATCTATCTAGTGTACCTGGAGCAATGGGGGGAGGGGGATTAAGTGACTTGCTCAGGGTCACAAGGAGCAGCTTTAACTACTGTGCCATGCCCCTTCGACATATTTTTCAAGGCAAAGTTATATTATCCACTGCACCTTCTCAAATCAAATGATTATGTTGCTGAACCTGAATCTTACTCCTGCTCCTTCCAAAGAGAAGAAATTTCATTTTTTTTAAATAAAATGAAACCCAGGCAGTTCTGAATTCCTAAAATATTTGAATGCGTTGTAAATCATTCTTTAAAGCTATTCTATAACTCTGCCTCTATCTTGTCTATGCTGCCCAGAGACGGCAAGCTGTGAACGGCTTGTGGGACTGTTACAAGTGTGATGGTTTCAATGTCAGGCCCTACATGGAGTGAAGTTGCCACTAGTGCCACCCTTGGCAATCCCAACACAATGGAGGGTTGGGTGGCTTACCCAAGATCACAAGAAGCTGCTATGGGATTGAGCCTGGGCTGTCTGATTCCCAGCCTGCTAATCTAACCATCTGTCTATTCTGCTTAATCTAATCTAATCTTCAATTTATATACCGGGTCATCTCCCAACGGAGCTCGACTCGGTTTACATGTAATTAATACTAGAACACATAAGAGAGCATAAAAGAAAAAAAAGTTGGATTATCGTCAATTCTTTGATACTATAGTTAATCCATTTATATGTTGTGTAAACAGCAGAGTTTTCGGGACTTTATGAAATTGTTGTAGCTGGCCTATCAGTCTAATGGAGTCAGGAAGTCCATTCCACATCTCTACCAGCTTGAAGGCAAAAGATTGACTAAGCTTTCCTATAGATTTAATACCCTTAAAAGAAGGGAAACATAGTTTATATCTCTATGTATTCCTCAAATGGCAAGACCTGAAGGGGTTCCAATATAAGGGAACTAAAGGAGCAAATATTCCATAGAGAAGCTTAAAGATAATGCATGCACATTTAAATTGAATCCTGAAGCATACTGGAAGCCAGTGGAGCTTTCTCCACAAAGGAGAAACATGATCGTACTTTTGCTTCCCGAATATAAGCTTAGCTGCTGTATTCTACAATAGAGCACTCAAATATAGAATACTAGTATTTACTCAAGCAAATGTATATTTATTGGCCCAGATTCTCTAAATGGTGCCAGTTTTTTAGGTGCAGGTGGGCACCCAAGTTCAGTAAAAAATGCTGTTTAAAACAATGTTTTTAACTGAGTTTCAAGGTGCCTACCAGCACTGGAATCACACCTCCATAGGTGCTTTAGGCCACCTAACACCACTGTAGGCATGGCTAATGCTAGAAGTGGTGTTAGGTGGCCTAAAGTGCCTATGGAGTGTGATTCACATCAAAGATAGATGAAAGAAATGTAGGCCTGAAAAACCCTGGCCTACATTTCTGGTACCTACCTTTGCTGGAGGCACGATTCTGTAACCAGCGCCTACTGATGGTTAGAGAATTTGGCCCATTGTGTTTAAATACTAACTGAGCACTCAGCACTGTCCTATAAATGGTATGTGCTACTTACTTAACATGTAAATGCATGTGTACCATTCACAGAGGAGAAGCATGGGTGGGGCATAGGAAAGACCAACATTTGCACACATAACTTACAGAGTATTGCAAGTCAATTGTATTCAACCTTTTTCATGTAAAGAGTCACAGTGTGAATAAGAGAAAGCTCTGACGGCCACCAAAAGACTTCAAGCTTGTTCAGACTGGAGTGTCGGGGCAGTCATTTAGGCAGGAGGGAGTGGATACCCCTCTTGCCGATGTCGGGTGTGATGGGAGGGGTTGTTCAGGCAAGAGGGAGTGGGCATCCTTCCTGCCGATGTCGGGTGCTAGGGGTGGTCATTCAGGCAGGAGAGAGTGGGCATCCCTCCTGACGATGGGTGCTGGGAGTTCTTCTGTCCAATGCAGCTAGCTGAACTGATCGCAGCAAGGGAATTTCCCCCTGATCAGCTGAGCTGGAAGGATTCCACGAAGTCACAGTTTTGGCAAATCCTGCTGGCTCAGCTGATTGGAGCAATTCCCCTGCCGTGATCAGCTGATGGCAAGCTGCAGTCTAGTGGCAAAGATAGGCAGCTGAAATGTAGGCCAGGGTTTTTCTGGCCTGCATTTCAGCCGCCTATCTCAGTTACATAGTTTATTAAAATTTGATTAAACGCTTAACATAAAATTCAAAGCGTTGTACAATAAAAGTTGTTTAAGTATTAATTAGGGAACGGACTACAAATAATAAACATAATCCTTATGAGACATGGAAGCACTTTAGACAGCCTAATGCAACTTTGGCATTGACCATGCCTACTTTGGCATTCAGGGGCCTAAAGCACCTATGTAGGTACAATTACAGCGCTTTGTCATTTTTTGCCATTTGTAATGGTGTTTTTCAATTAATTTATGCTTTGGTAGGGCACCTACCAGTGCCTAAGATTAGGCACTGCTTTTAGAATTTCCCCCTAAATCTTTTAGTTAAGTTATGTTATATGTAATCTTATATCCCGTCAAATCCTCACCAAGTGGAGTTTGAGATGGGTTGATTATCGCTGCACACAGGTAAACATATGGTAAACACAGGTAAAATCAAAACAGCCCAAATTCCTAACTATTAAAGCACCTACCGGTGTCTAAATAATACGTGCCAGAATCATGCCTAAGTAGGTGCTTTAGGCTGCCAAATGCCACTATGGGTGTGGCTAATGCTGGAAATGGCATTAGGCAGCCAAAATGCTTATGTAGGTGTGACTCATGGCATAGATAAGTGCCGAAAATGTAGGTACAGAAAACCCTGGCCTACATTTACGGCACCTAGCTTTCACAGAGGTGCAATTCTCTATAGGGTGCCATCACATGATTGACTTGCGATCGGTGGCCACTTTTTAGGCGACCGCTGATATCATCGCCCTATAGAGAATCTGTTTTCAGATTTTTGCGAAACAGATCATACATATGAGTAAAATGAATCTATATGTGAAGTGAGTTCCAGATTTTTGTAGTTTGATAACTGAATGATTTGCAATGAGTCATCTTGTATTTTACACCTTTCAGAGATGGAAAGAATAAAGTCAAACAATCAGTTACAATGTTAACCAGATCTGCCTAATAGTTCAGTAAACCTGGAGAAACTATCAGGAGCATCTCTATAAAAGATCTCAAATGTTAAATGGCATAACTTAAATTAACTCACTTTTCTACCGGAAGCCAGTGTAACTCCATGAACAATGGTGTAACATGATCAAATCTTGATTTCTGAAATATTAGTCTGTATCAACTGGAGTTTTTTCATTCATTTCTGAGAGTAGCGCATTACAGTAGTCTAGTAGTAATAGAATAGTCAACTGGATCAGTATTCTGTAATGTTGATGGAAAAAATAAAGTCTAACCCTTCTTAAATGTTGTAGTATATAAAAAGACTTTTGGACTACATTGCTAACATAATTTTCAAATTTCAGTGAGTTATCTTGGAGGATTTCTCAGTGTTGAAACTAATTCCATTTGCCAGCATAATAGTAGATGAAACTGTTTGCTCTGAATACCTACATGAACAGGTGTCGGTATCTGTAATGGTATATTAAATAAATTGGACTTGAAATTGAACCACAGTAGTTTCATTTTTACAGTGTTTAATCTAAGATGGTATTTGCTGATCATTCTTGCACTCTGGTTAATGTTCTAGATAGCTTGGTAGACAGACTTGTTACATTCAGATCCACAGGAATTAAAAGAAAAACATCATTGGCATATGATAATAGCCATTCCCCAGGGCTTAGTATAAATGAATTTAGAGTGGGCATAAAGAAGTATAGTAACAGTGAAGTTGTGATGATCCTTGTGTTATACCGCATGGTGGAATCCAGTAGTCAGAGTAGAGTCCGTGGTGCAGGCTATGAGACAGTGAAATGAAATAGGAATTTTATCTTACTATCAATTTCTGTTCAGTTCACTCAAATAGTCTGTACCATCTCCCCCAGATTCCAAAAGCAATTAGTGATCATTTTAGCTGCAGCTCTGTGATCAAATATTTTCTTTGACTTTTTTTTGCTAGTGAAATGCTCTTAACTGGGCAGGAAATCTTGACTAGCCTTACATTACATATCAGCTATTTGCAGGTCAACAGGAGGTTAGAGTAGTTACTGGTTAGTACAGTGGTCTGGGGAACCGGGTTCATTTCCTATTGCAGCTGCTTGTAATCCTGGGTAAGTCACTTAACTCTCCATTGAAACATAGAAACATTATGGTAGATAAAGGGCAAATGGACCATCCAGTCTGCTCATCCACAGTAACCATTATCTCTTCTTCTCTCTAAGATATCCTGTGTGCCTATCCCATGCCTTCTTGAATTCAGACACAGTCTGTCTCCACCACCTCTTCTGGGAGAGTGTTCCATGCATCTACCAACCTTTCTGTAAAAAAGTATTTCCTTAGATTACTCCTGAGCCTATCACCTCTGGGACAAGGACTTGAAGTCTCTATTACTGAGTTCGGAATCCTACCACCATTTTCGAAAACAATTGAAGACATATTTGTTCCCTAAATAATGATTATTCTTAATGATTATATGGTCTTCTAACTTTGTTCACCGCATAGAACTTACAAGGTTATATGGTATGGAAATTGTTTGTTATGTTATGTTAACTTCATCCTATGCCCTCTCATTCCAAAGCTTCCTTTCAAATTAAAGACTCGACTCATGCACATTTACACCATGTAGGTATTTAAATGTCTCTATCAGATCTCCCGCCTTTCCTCCAAAGTATACATATTGCGATCTTTTAAGTCTATCCCCATATGCCTTATGAAAAAGACGATGCACCATTTTAGGAGCCTTCATCTGGACCGACTCCATCCTTTTTATATCTTTTTGAAAGTGCAGTCTCCAGAATTATATACAATATTCTAAATGAGGTCTCACTAGAGTCTTATACAGGGGCATCAATACCTCCTTTTCCTACTGGCCATAACTCTCTCTATGCACTCTAGCATTCTTCTAGCTTTTGCCATCACCTTTGCAACCTGTTTGACCACCTTAAGATCATCACATACAATCCCACCCAAGTCCCACTCTTCTGTCATGCACATAAGTTCTTCACCCCATAAACTGTACTGTTCCTTCAGGTTTTTGCAGCCTAAATACATGACCTTCCATTTCTTAGCATTAAATTGTTGCTGGCAAATTTCAGGCCATTCTTCAAGCTTCACTAGGTCTTTCTTCATGTTATTTACACCATCCTGAGTGTCTACTCTATTATAGATTTTGGTATCATCCGCAAAGAGGCAAATCTTATCTGAAAGCCCTTCAGCAATATCACTTATAAAAATGTTAAAAAGAACTGGCCCAAGAACAGAACCTTGAAGCACACAACTGTTAACATCCCTTTCCTCAGAGTGATCTCCGTTGACCACTATCCTCTGTCATCTTCCACTCAACTAGTTCCTGACCCAGCCTGTCACTTTGGGACCCATCCCAAGGGCACTCATTTTATTTATTAGATGTCCATGTGGAACGCTGTCAAAGGCTTTGCTAAAATCTAAATACACCACATTTAGCACACTCCCTCTATCCAATTCGCTGGTCACCCATTCAAAGAAATTGATCAGATTTATCTAATAAGGCCTACCTCTAGTGAATCCATGTTACCGCTGGTCCTGTAATCCACCAGATTCCAGAAACGTTACCCTAGTACACCATTGCCCAAGTACAACAAAACAAAACCAAAAAAAAAACAAACCTTAGGTTGTGAGCACACCAGGGACAGAGCAAATACCTCCATATAGGCCCAGATTCTCTAAATGGTGCTGTTGCCGGCGGCCGCTTGATCGTGTGTCAATTACGTGACATGCCATTTAGAGAATCGCACCTATGGCAAAGGTAGGCCCCGGAAATGTAGGACAGGGTTTTCAAGGCCTACATTTCCAGCACCTACCTTTGATGTGAATTGCACCTCTGGAGGAACCTATCAGTACCTAACGCCATTTCCAGCATAAGCCATGACTACAGTGGCATTAGGCACTGCTAGGTGCCTCTGGAGGTGCCATTTGTTTATTCACCAGTAGGCACCTTGAAATTTTATTTAAGTAGTGTTTGAAACAGCATTTCCCTTTTAACTTAGGCACCAGTAGGCTGCCTACCAGTGCCTAAGTTAAGGCATCATTTATAGAATTTCCCCTGTATTGTGTACAACACTGCATAGGTCTAGTTCAGGGGTAGGGAACTCCTGTCCTCGAGAGCCGTATTCCAGTCGGGTTTTCCAGATTTCCCCAATGAATATGCATGAGATCTATTTGCATGCACTGCTTTCAATGCATATTCATTGGGGAAATCCTGAAAACCCGACTGGAATACGGATCTCAAGGACCGGAGTTCCCTACCCCTGCTGTAGACTGTCAGAGAGTTGATGAAATGGCAATTAATGGTAAGACAAAATCTGTGTTTCAGGTATCAACCTGTTTTTGGTAAATCTTCAATTAGGAACTTTGAAATGTTAGTTAATCTTCAGCATACTATATATACTTATGTTCTATTTGTTCTCTGGTTACAGGAAGGAATGGGGCCTGGAACCATTTTTGCCACCTTCACTTATGCAGATCGTGAAAGAGAAAACGCTTAGGAAATCTCTCTCACAGCAGCTGAAGGCCCATCAGAACCAGCAGCCAAGTGGCACTAGGGTAACTAGGAAGCATCATGTTTTCATACATAAAAGGTGTTTTCTTTCTCCTGGTGTGTGTTCTTAAAACTCAGAATAATTGTATTATTTTAAAGTAAATTTAACCAATCATATGGTTTCTCCATATGATTTAACCAAGCAATAGTTTCTCAACATATGCTATGAAATAACAGTCAAGGTTTCTCTTTATAAAACCTGTGGTTCGGAATGGATGGACTATGGAATTAAGAAAGCAATTCAATACTTTCTAAAAAAAATATTTTGTTTTTCTATGGTAGAAACTGCCTTTTTCTTTCTGATTATTTAATCCTATGTTACTATGTATGTTACTGTGTTACTATGACATCTTGTGTTCTTTATGATGGGGTATGTTTTTATAGGTTTCAGCAATACAAGCAAAACTCCAGTATCTGCGGACATTGTATGAGGTTCCAACCTTCGCAGGAGTCCTCTTTAACACAGTTGGAATGGTAATTGTTTATGTTACGTAGCGCAAGGATGCTCATGCTTTTGAGAGTGCACCAAAAGGTTTGGATCTCAGTGTAGCCACAGTTTGCTGGAAGAATCATCTTACTTTGTTACTCTGCAAACTTAGACCTATTGGTGACTCTCAAAAGCTAATAAAGGAAATAATCTACTTGTCCAAGCTCATGCTAAACCTGCGCTACGCAGCTAGAATTAACGCCAGTTCAATGCTGGCATTAGCATCTAGCGCACGTGGTAATTTAGTGCGTGCTAAAACCGCTATCGCAGCTTAGTAAAATAAGCCCTATGTGCTAGCATTTCAGAGTTCAGTTAGGAAATATGTCAGCAGAAATCTATCACTAATATCACTTTAGTGTTTAGTTCATATGAACTCTGTTCTGCAGCTCATCTCTCTTTAGTCTTCCTTTCTTGGCTGCCATCCATGTCACTTTCTACCAGGTGCACTGGTATCCAGGATACAACTAACACAGTGGAAAGGAAGGAGGTTAAATCATCATGTTGGCCTTCAGTGGATGCCCAATTTTTTCTGTCTTGCATGGATCAAGTATAGTAGGGACTTACTGTATAAAGAGATTACTTAAGACTGGTCCATTAAGGGCTTCTTCCAGTGCACCTGTTTAGCTGTAGAGCCAGGCTGTTTTCAAAATATTTTGCCATAGACACAAAACAGTGAAAACCTTGTATAATTTGTTTTTATGGATACCCAAAACGAAATGTCAGGTTCTTCCAAACTTAGCAGGATGTGACTGCTAGTAGTGGCTACTGATCCAGGGAATAACGTAGAAAGCTAGCACAGACAGAAGTGTGTGGTTAGTGTGGTACTAAAAAGGGTTTTGTTCAGAAGCAAAATCTTGCATCAGACACCAGTGCATATTTAAATGGAATCTATTGGCTATTGTACCAAGATGGAAAGAACTGCTGTAGAAGATTTTAACATAAGCACAATGTGGAAACCTGAATGCCAGGCTTGAGGAGGCATAGAAGGGTTAGTTTGTTTTCTGCACCAATGGCAGAATAGTTAGCAGCTTCCACTCCTTGCCAAAAAATCCCTGGTAGTCTAGTGGATGCTCCACACCCTATCCCCTTGAAACTCCCCAAATTAAATACTTAATAGTTTAGTGGACTACCCAAACTCCAACCATCCAATCTTTCCTGATACCCCAAAATAAATCTCAGTAGTCTAGTGCAGTGGTTCCCAACCCCGTCCTGGAGGACCACCAGGCCAATCGGGTTTTCAGGCTAGCCCTAATGAATATGCATGAGAGAGTTTTGCATATAATGGAAGTGACAAGCATGCAAATCTGCTCCATGCATATCCATTAGGGCTATCCTGAAAACCCGATTGGCCTGGTGGTTCTCCAGGACAGGGTTGGGAACCACTGCACTAGACTACCAGGGAATTTTTCTGACAGTGTTGAGGAAGAAAAAGGGACATCTCTGGGGTTGAAGGATTTGGCCATCATCAAAGTCTTTTCTGGGATCAGGGGTGCGGATTGGGGGATCCTCTAGACCACTGTTTCCCAACCCTGTCCTGGAGGACCACCAGCCAGTCGGATTTTGGGGATAACCCTAATGAATATGTATGAGAGAGATTTGCATATAATGGAGGTAAAAGGCATGCAAATCTGCTCCGTGCATATTTATTAGAGCTAACCTGAAAACCTGCCTGGCTGGTGGTCTTCCAGTACAGGGTTGGGAACCATTTGACAGAGGGAGGTAGTAAATTATTTTTTTTTTTAATTTTCCCTTCCTGTCAGAGTGTGTGTACTGCTTACACATTGACAGAAAGGGAGACATAGTTTTGCTTTTCAGCAGCAACAGCTACACACTAGTACCCCACATTGTGTGCTGTTTTTTTTATCTGACAACATACTTTTTGCCATGATGGAAATTTGCATGCCATTAGTTCACTGCATTAAAGAGCAAAAATTGATCAGCACATGGCTCCCAATATGTAGGAATCTGACCCAAATATCAATTGCTTCTCTTCTGCTATGTAGTCAGATTCCTTACCATTCTGAATCTGAGATAATAAATAGAAGACAGCACATACAGTCAGGATCAGGTGAGATTTGTCCAGCTGAGATTGTTTGCCATATTCTGGGGGGTTTTCACTTTCTTGAGTTATTTCTTTCCTAGGATGAGAAGCAGCCAGCCACCACTCTGTTGGTAGGTCCTCGGCATGGTATCAGCCATGTGATTGATCTGAAAAACAACCTTACAACAGTGCTGGCAGAGTTCAGCCAAGTCAACAAAATTCAGCTGTTCAGGGAGAACCAAGGAGTGGCTCGGGTAGAGACCAGCATCTTGGATGCCAAAGTAGGTATAAATTCTGAAGTTTCATCCTATTCCATTTCACTGAAGCAGCCTATCCGTTTCAATAGGATTAGTTCAAGACTTTTCATGGTCATTTTCAAAGGTCAATAAGTCTGTAAATTGTCATTAACAGAGTGGGACTTGTTCTTGTTTCCTGTGGCTAGATATATATAACATTTAGATCTTAAAACCTTATGTGGTGTCCAGTCCATTCTCATTATTCACAGTATTATGGTTCCCGAAAATGTTTGCGAACGGTGAAATCACAAATAACGAAATGCGATGGGAAAATAGAGGTTAGGTTCCAAAAGTACATGTTGTGCCTCAATATTGCAGAAATTGAACAATGGTCCTATTGGGAAAATAGGAATAGGATTAGGTTCCTGCATGGGACAGTACTTGGAGTACTTGTAGATGCTTTTAATTCACTCTCCAGATGCTCGGAGACCATATCTGGAAGCAAATGCTTGACCGCAAGGTGAAAGTGAACGCAAAAAGCTGTTTTTTAAAAAGCTGTGAACACAGTGGCACAAATGGGGAATATTGGTCACAATTGAAGCAATTGTGAATACATGAAATCACATAATGGGAAAATGGGAACGTGCGAATAATGAGAGCAGACTGTAATATGTTGGGATGGGCACTAAGGGACAATCTTTCAACAATGAGGCAGTATTCCTCAGTCCATTCCTCAGGACATACCTAGCCAGTCCATTTTTCAGGATATGCACAATGAGTATGCATGAACTAGATTTCAACCCAAAGGAACTGGATGTAAAAATTAGATCATTGGATATTTTCTCCATAAACTTCCTCTTTCTCTTCTCTGTAGGGCAGAGAAAAGAAGGAAAAGGAAGTGAATGGAGAAAATGTCCAGCGATCCATCTAGAGCAAACATTAAAATACTGAGAAATCTAGATGGGATCTAAATCTGACTGTGTAGCAGGAGTCATTTTAAGGTCTATGCATTTATTTCTCCACAATATGACGTAGCTTTGATCATTTCTACAGATTTTTATGTGCTTATTTTGATCTCCTTGCTAACCTGATGCAACTCATAGGTGAGCAAAACCTGGCCTCATTTAGCTTCTTTTATGTGAGATCTTCCTTTGCTAAATAAACAATTTGATCCTCTTTGATTATAGAATCTGCACTTTTCAACTTCCTCTGTGCTGTGTACAGATTACTGGTCCTCTACTGGTTCATGTCATAGGACTAAATTGTATACAGATTGCTAAAAGTTAGATGCCAAACAACTGGAAATCTATAAATTATAGTATACTGATGTAACCAAATTTCAACGCAACTGAAATGCTTATGTTAGCCATATAGCTGATGTGTGCACCTAAGAACATAAGAAAAGCCTTACTGGGTCAGACCAATGGTCCATCAAGCGCAGTAGCCCATTCTCACAGTGGCCACCAATCTAGGTCCCTAGTACCTGGCCACAACCCGAGGAATAGCAACATTCCATGCTACCGATCCAGTAAGTGTCACATGCTGTGAGTTATGTGCTTAAGTGAATGGGATTTAATATACCGCCCATTATGTCCCATTCATGCTCTGCCTTTGTGTACACAGGGATTTTCAGATAGCACTGAGGCACACCATACTAGCATTTATGCATGTAAGATTCAGCGGTCTCACAGCAAATAATATGCACCATCTCCAACGTGTTCAAAACGCAGCAATCAGACTTCTAATCACGACCCTGTATCCCAGGCTCTTTCATCAGCCAACTGGCTACCCATAGCCAAACACTGTGTCTTTAAGGGCTTGATGCTAGTGTCCAATTCCCGCACAACATGGTGCCAGACTACATGTCAACCAAACTTACTCCATATGTACCAAACAGACCACTCTGCTCCCAGGAAGAAACATGTATCCAGACACCCCCAGGCCGTGCCCTTCAACTACAGAACACCAGATGGCGCTCCTACTCCCATTTCCTAACAAACTACCAGACCCAGCTACCCCCACAGATCAGATCCCTCAAAGGGCTCCTGAACTGTAGAAAAGCAATAAAAACATACATCTTCACCTAATCCCTTGCCTACTACCGTATGCTTATGGAAAAAAAAAAGTTATACTGGAAGCTGACCCTCTATATATGGCATACTAGGACATTCACATAACATATTGTAACAGTTCGGACTGTATATTATGTATGTATGTTTAACTTGTAAACTGACTTGACCATATATTATGTATGTTTAACCTGTAACCCGTTTTGAGCTCATTGTGGAAAACGGGATAGTAAATGAAATAAATAAATAAAATATTCTAAACATTTATACATATAATGCATAAGTAAATCTGAGCACCTAGTTTATAGAAATCTCCTTATGGTGCTCAGTGTACTGTATAGCAGACTGTAAATATAATGTTATACATATGCCCTCCCCGATTCTATATATGGTGATTAGATTTGCACGCTCATATTTCTGTGCATGCACAAAAAACTAACCCCCTCTTTTACGAAACTGTGCTAGCAGTTTCTAGCGCAGGGAGCCGTGCTGAATGGTCCGCGCTGCTCCCGATGCTCATAGGAACTCAGTGAGCAACGGGAGCAGCGCGGGCCATTCAGTGCAGCTCCCTGCGCTAGAAACTGCTATCGCAGTTTTGTAAAAGGCCTTAATTGCTTATTGAGTTCAATGACATCAATAATTGGGTGCTAATGACCAATTATTGGTATTACTTGGCACTTAATATTTGCATGCACATCTGACTTCACGCTTCTCTGTGTGGCAGTGCACCTGGCTCCCATAGAGTAACCTTGAAAAGGGATATGGCCATGGGAGGAGTATGGGTATATCAGGGACATTCAAAAAATTTATGCACATAGTTATAGAATACTGGGTCAGTGGCCTAGTTTGGGCACCAGCATTTATATCAGGTTTCAGCAGGTGTAAGTCTTGCATCCAAAGTTCTACGCTTAGGTGTTATTCTATAAAGGATGTGCATACTTTACAGAATAGCAATTAGCGCTGTTTTTTTTCTGGCACCAAATTCCCTCCCTCCCCCATTTTATGAAGCTGAGTTAGCGTTTTTTAATCACCGGCCACGATGATAAAGGTTCCGAAGTTCATAGGAATTCTATGAGCGTCGGAGCTTTTACCACTGTGGTCGGCGATAAAAAACACTAATGCGGCTTCATAAAAGGGGGTAGGTGGGTGGGAGGGTTGACTGCCAGTTACTGAATCCAACCTATAATGCAGCATATAATGCCTTCCAGGATTTAAAAGAAATCTCTTAAACATTTGGCATGGAGCCAAACCTCTAAGTGCTTTTTGAATATCAGGTTCAATATATTTAAATGCCAGGGCTGGCATTGTAAAAAAAATAAAATGCTGACTGTGGCATTTGAATATTGACCTGAGCATAATTAATTGAAGCACTTTATTCAGACATACTTTCCATGATGTCAAAGCCCCAGGGTATTTTTCAATTATAGATGACATATTTGTGCTGTACATATTTTCTGTGTAGATAGACTCTAGCTTCCAGGTTGGGAGCATTTTTTACCTTCTACTCTGCTGTTTGAATAAAGCAAGTACTTTATCGAGGCATTCATCAGTCCACTTCTGAATGCCAGGTTTATCTATGACTCACGTGGTATGCCGTGACAAAACAGGAGACAGAGCAGACAGCAGCTGAGTCAGACTAAGGCTCTCCATCCAGCAGCATCAAACCGAGCAGAAAACTAACAGACATTAATTCCTTAGCCATTTGCAGCATAGTTATTTTAATCTATTTAATGATCATATTTTGTTATACTAAATTTAATTTCAATTAACATTTAGTAGCATACATCCCATAATGTTTTTAATAACACTTTCTGAAGTTGTTAATAACAGAGAGCTCTTTTTTCTAGCTATCGAGAAACGAGTTAGCATTTCAGTTCATATCCTTACAGGCCAATGTGCCCTGTCTGCTTTCAAAGGAA
The DNA here is from genome assembly GCF_902459505.1 of Geotrypetes seraphini. Classification (NCBI taxonomy): domain Eukaryota; kingdom Metazoa; phylum Chordata; class Amphibia; order Gymnophiona; family Dermophiidae; genus Geotrypetes; species Geotrypetes seraphini. The sequence continues at coordinate 68,029,006 of NC_047088.1, forward strand.
CACTATCACGGTTTATGATTATTTATGGTTATTTGGGATTTAATATACCGCCTTTCATTTAACACAGCAAGGTGGTGTGCAAAATTAAAATAGAAAAACAGAAAGAAACTCCATAATCTAGGAGTAAGAATAAAACAAATGAGATAGAGCAGGGTAAACAGAGCAATAATACACCAGCTGCCCATGGATACCCCCGGATATGTCCTCCTTTTGAGGATATGTCTGGGGGTCCGTACGACTTTTCTGGGTCCTGAAAAGCTGTATCGGGCAGGGAGTAAGTCTGCGCATGCATGGCCGTCATATGATGATATCACATAGCATTCACACATGCGTGGACTTCCTCCCTACCCGACAAGAGCAGGCAGTGGAGGGCAGGGCTAGGGTGGACTTGGGGGTGGGGATTAGAGCGTGGATGAGTGTAACTAAGTGTGCAACCATATGCCCATGTCCCATCTCAAGTAGCCTGGGTAATCAAATGGGTCTTAAGAGCAGCTTTGAATTTAATGTACGATGACTCAAGTTGAAGCTGAGCAGGAAGCAAATTCCACAACAATAGGCCAAGAAAGAAAAACGCCCAATGAAGTGCTAGCTAGGAGTTCCAACACAGACATGAAAGACTGAATGGTAGCAGTGGTGTATAGTAGGGGTGGGAGCCGGAGCGCCCTGGGTGCAGTCTTGGTGGGGGGCGCTGGCACCTCTCCGTTCCCCATGCCACACTCACGCCCTCCTTTCCTACCCCCAATCTTCAACAGCACAAGCGACTTCTCTGCTGAAATGTCCTGTATTCAGTAAGAGTGTCCCGAAGCTGTGCCCAAAACGTTGATTGCGATCTGAAGACAATGCGAGTCGATCACGGAGCCTGGGATTTCTCCCTGCTTCCACAACGCTAACGCAGCAACAGATCAGGTGCGTGCAGTGTCGGCATAAGTCTCCACCACCAACCACCCACCCCCGACATCCATTCTGATGTCGGAGAGGAAGTTCTGGGCCAGCCAATGGTTGCTTGGACGTCAGAATTGATGTTGGGGGGGGAGGGAAGGCATGTACAGTCGTTGCATGCATCTGGTCTGTTGCTGCATCGGCGGCAATGGCTTGGAGAAATCGGTGGTAGTGGCTGGGGGGTCAGGGAAAGAGAAAGAAAGACAAAAAGAAAGAAAAGGGGGCAGGGAGAGAGAAAGAAAGAAAGAAATGAAAGAAAGGATGCACAGTCAGAAGGAAGTGCAACAAGAGACTCATAAAATCACCAGACAACAAAGATAGGAAAAATGATTTTATTTTCAATTTAGTGATCAAAATGCATCAGTTTTGAGAATTTATATCTGCTGTCTATATTTTGCACTATATTTAACGTGACCATATGTCCCGTTTTGAATGGTGGGGGGGGGGGGGATTGTGTCCCATTTTGAGGAAAAAATAAATGGTCACATTATGTATCACTACCTGCAACCTAGCATAACATCAAAGGGAAGATCTAATGGTATGAATGAATGCACATCTGTACTAACTGTTAGAGAAAAATGTTTTGAAGCTTTGAAGCTGATATACAGTGAGCAGACTACTTAACCAGATGGCTTTAGGATAGCTATTCAACTTGACCAAATTACTGGCTAGCACTGATTAGCAGCAGTAAACCCACACACAGGAACACATCCATATCTGCCGTATTTTATTCAGGTAAATTTTGTGTAGCCAACAGTTTATCGAAACAAAAGTAAGCCATTCAGTAAAGCATAGGGGAGGGACATTTTTCAGCCTCCACATTTGTCCAGCCAGCTGGACAAGCCTTATGAATATTGGCCTTGTTCTGTGTAATTTCTATTATAAACCATATTTTTATCATTTTTTTCTAGCCTCTGGTTTTGCTGATGGAGTGGCCAGTAGCCACCAGTTTTGCCTGCCTGATAGCAGGTTACTACCAGCTGCTTGTGGACCCCAAAAAGGTGATATTCTATCGAACCGCCACTCAGCCGCCGCCTCCTCAGTTTATCAAGGCAGGTATGTTTCACCCTTAGTTTTTGTATGGCCACCTCACTGCTGGCACATAGCAAGTTACTTCTTTTCCCTTCTTTCAGAATGCACCAATGGGTTTTCCATTGTCTGACTCTCCACCATTTCCTACTTTCAGAGGTTGTTTTTTAATCACTATCTTGAGATTACTAATTATTGTGCTTCCGGATAGGCTGGTGGCATCTGATGAATGAGAAGTTTCTGGAAAGTGTCTATCGTACAATTCCTTCTACTACTACTACTACTTAACATTTTTATATTGCTACTAGACATAAGAGATAGAACTTACAATCTCTTCAAAACAGACAAACAGGACAAGTAAGAGTTAGGGAGTTACATTTATAACTAGGCAGAGAAAAATAAAATACACATAATTATAGAACACATAAAACAAATTTAAAAATTATTTAAAAAAATAATAATAATAACATAATACAATCCATACTTCTAATATAAATCTAGAAAGATAACCAGGTGTGTTTTACCCCTTTTAAATTTCTGGTTTGGACAACAACATACAAAACAATCCAGGGCCTATTATTCCATAAAAGCCTGAATAAACAGATGTGTCTTCAACCTTTTCTTAAATTCTGCAGTGGATGATAGCATCAGAATATTCCCAGGAAGTTTTTCCATAGGTACGGGCCAGCAAGGGATAGTGCACTGTCACAGGTATCAACATATTAAATCTTTATGAAAGAAGGTTGCGCCAAAAAATGAGTTCCTGTCAATCTCAATGAGCGAGCTGGCTCATAAAGCCTCAGAGGGGCATAATCAAAAAAAGCGTCTAAGTCCCCTTTTGGCCTAAGTCCCTAAACGTTCAACCCAGAAGCAGGGAAAGTGTCCATAACCAAAACAAACGTCCATGTTTTCATTATGGCCTTCCTCTGCCTAAACGCCCAATCTCTACTACGTCTAAAAGTACACCCACAGCACGTCTACACTTTTTAGCCATAATGAAAGAAAAAAACGCCTAAGCCCCAAACGTCCAACAGAAGAGCTTTTAGGTGAAGGAGGAGCCAGTCCTTCGCCTAAAAGCTGGATTCTGTAACCGATGTCTGTCAAAAACAACACCGGTTACAGAATCCCCCCCCACAACCATCCAGGCAGGAGGGTACCCAAGCCCTCCTGCCATGTCAAACCATCAACACCCCCCCCCTGACAACATCGGGGCAAGAGGGAGCCCAAGCCTTCTTGCCCCAGCCAACCGGGTTGGGCCCATGTGCCTAAGGCCCCGCCCACAGGAGGGGCCTAAGGCTCCCGGGCCTATTCTGATTGGCCCAGGTGCCTTAGGCCCCACCAGTAGGTGGGGCTTTGGTACGGCTGGGCCAATCCGGCCTCATTCTGCCTGGGCCAGGAGAGCTTGGGCTCCCTCCTGGCCTGAACGAGTCGGGGGGGTAAAGAGTCGCCTGAGCCAGGAGGGCTTGGGCTCCCTCCTGGCCTGAACGAGTCGGGGGTGCCGCGGTTGGCCGGGGCAAGAGGGCTTGGGCTCCCTCTTGCCCCGATGTTGTGTTGGGGGGGAGTGATGCATCGCGGCAGGAGAGATACCTCATCTCCCCTACCGCAATGCCATCACTCCTCTACCCGAACTGCCGTGGGTCGCGGCAGTTCGGGTAGAAGAGTGATGGCATCGCGGTAGGGGAGATGAGGCATCTCTCCTGCCGCGATGGTTAGGTTGTCAGGCCGCTGAACTGATGGTGCCAGCGGCCATCAGCTCAGCGGCCCCTTTTTCAGCACTTAGACCTGGTTTTCTTTCGTCTAAGTCAAACAGGTCTAAGTGCCGACTAAACTGTTTTGGTTATAGGTGTTGTACGCCTAGGTGTAGGTCGGCCCACCTCCCGCCCACTGCCCGCCCTTTCCCCTTCTCTAAACACACCTCTTTTCTCTCTGTGCATCTAGAGGCAGGGGAAAGGCCTAAGTTGGTTTTAGATATGTCTAAAAACCAGCTTTGGTTATGAGTACTTGGACGATCAGGCTTTTTGATCGTCCAAGTAGCCACTTAGGACACTTTTTAGATGTTTGTTTGTTTTTTTGATTATTACCTCCTCAGGGTTTTCTTCAAATATTCTGGAGTATGACTGATCAAAGTTTAAAATATACAGTATATATCTCTCTTAAATTGTACAGGTAACCCATGTAAAGCCTTCAGAAAAGATGTAAACATGATCGCTCTGTTGAAAACTTACAATCAAACACACAGTTGCATGTTGTGCAACCTGTACAGCTTTACATCAAGATTAAGATAAACCTAGGTAAAGATTATTATGGGAATGATTAAAACAGCATGGATACTGAACAGATGAATATGGGGTTAAGAGTTAAAAGTAACCACTTAGAGTTGCATTAAGCAAACGGAGTTTTAAAATAAAAGAATGGTATATGTATTTTCCACAGTTGCCTTAAATATTTACCCCCTATAGCTTCTTCTCATTGGGGAAACCAGGGATGGAGAATAGAGAACTGCATGGGGACATAAATTTCATCAATCCCTGCCCATCCCCAGTGGAAGCTAACCCATACTTACCCATACCTGCTAAGATCAATTCCATCCCACAGGAGTGAATGCTATCATTTACTTGCTTGCAGCCCTGTTTCCTCCGAACCTCTACAGCAGGGGTCCCCAAAGTCTCTCCTTGAGGGCCGAATCCAGTCGGGTTTTCAGGATTTCCCCAATGAATATGCATTGAAAGCAGTGCATGCACATAGATCTCATGCATATTCATTGGGGAAATCCTGAAAACCCGACTGGATTTGGCCCTCAAGGAGGGACTTTGGGGACCCCTGCTCTACAGCCTCTACAGCTCTACCCCTGCTCTACAGCTAGTGGTTTTTTGAACAGTATTCAACCAATGAGTGTTCCAAGTTTATGTCTGGTGTTCCAGCTGCCTCTCTGGTTATCCCAAGCCTCATTCTGGAGTCACCAGAGATTTTGACTACATTTCATTGGGAATCCCACGGCAACTTCTTCCATCCTCACAGGAATCTCATCGTAATTTCTTCCATGCCTATGAATTCCATTGGATTCCCACAAATCCCACTCCCATGCAGCTCTCTAGTGGGGAACCTTTTGTGAATAAAGGGCCTCATTGAGACCTCGCTCCACTCAGTGCTACTGAAAATTTGCACATAGGACACTTATCTGTATGGCTGCTGCAGTATGGATAAGTGCTTTTGAATACATTTTTATTTACATCCAGGGAGGGGTTTTTTTCCTTTTCTTCTACAAAGTTTTTCCTTTTTTTTGTGTCCAAGATTTAAAGAAATAAGCTGACCACTGACTGGATTTGCATCTTGAGCCAAATACGTATTTTTTACCATCTTATACTGTAAACTTGCTATGTGACAGTAGTAGAGTTTCCTGGTCAACTTCATTGCTGTATAACAATGCTCTGGAGAAGCTCGTTTTTGCACTGAGGGGGGGAGAGATGTCATGTTATGCTACATTATGTTTCCTCTCATTAGTAGTTTGTTGAAGGACCTCTGAGCTATGAATTCACTTTGAACTCTTTAATCTTTCTATTATATGTACTAAACTATTTTCTCCATGTGCACAAATGGAGAAAGCTTTTCAGTATATCTGACTGTAACTATTCAGTGTATTGCTGATCTGGCACAGAGCTGCTGAGGGGAAGCAATTTTACTGCCTCCACAATATCTGAGACTTCTGACCTTCCAGTATTATTTATTTAATTTCTACAATTTCTAGACCACTTATACCTTATGTATCCTAGTGACCACATGGCGGAATGGAATATACCAGCCTTCCCACTCTGGGTCACATTGTACTGAAATCTTCACTAAACATAAAATAAACAATTTTATAAATCTTTGTATCTAGTTTTATTTCCTTCCTGATTCTGCTAGCTTTTGACATTCCCTTAGTTTCCTCTCTACCTCTTTCTTTCCTGTTAAAATGTACTTCTCTGTCTTCCTCGCGTATATTTAGGGCTCCTTTTACAAAGGTGCGCTAGCATTTTTAGCACACGTACCAGATTAGTGCGTGCTATAGTGTTTGCTACCCGAAAAACTATCGCCTGCTCAAGAGAAGGCGGTAGAGGCTAGTGCGCAGGGCATTTTAGCACACGCTATTCCATGCGTTAAGGCCCTAACGCACCTTTGTAAAAGGAGCCCTTAGTATTTTTGTTTTCTTCCTCCATGAGTCTCTCTCTCTCTCTCTGTGCTGATGCTGTCTGTCTGTCTGTCTGTCCACAGTTTAATAACTTTCTCACCTCTCTCTTGCCTTTGCCTCCTATCTCTGTCTCTGCCTTCCTCTTTTCCTTGCCTCACTTTTTATGCCTTTTTCCTCTACTTGTTCTTCTTCTCTCTCCCTGCCATGCTCCCTTCTTCCTTCTGACCCCTCTCAGCCCTCTTGTCCTCACAACTTGTATTCAGTCTTAGAAACTCTTTCCCTCAGCTCTCCTTTCAGGCCCTCTCACAATCACCCATCCCCTATCCTCTCCACAGCTCCTCTCCTTTTTTCCCACCATTGAGTCCTTTCATAGCTTCTCTCCTAATGTTTATCTTCTCCCCTCACAGCCAACTTCCTCCAGCAACTTACCCAGGTTTCCCATTCACAGCCTTTCTCCTTCTCTTTCCATTAACTTACCCTCTTCCAGTCAGCATCCCCTCTTTTTTTTCCAACATTTCTCAACCTCAAGCTCCTTTCTCCCCTCCTTATAGTCCTTTTATTCCTCTTTCTCTCTTCTTTTCTCCTTCATCTAAACCCCCTGCTCTCCCCCCCCCCCATGTCTTTATTAACTCCTCTTTCATCTCTCCTTTCCGTTCCCAGTCCCTCTATTAGCAGGGCAAGCATTAGGCAAGTGCAAACAGGATAATAGTTGAGTCCTCGTGACCAAAGGATCACAAACTGCCCAAAGCAGAAGAGCATGTAGCCTGCCAGCTGTTTTTTGACCCCCCCCCCCCCAAACTGGACCCCAACACTTCTAAAACTTGACCCCAACACTTCCATTTTATTAGCATCTACTACCATAGCAGGTCTTTCCTGAACTGTTGCTGCTTCTTCCTCCCCCTTCAGCCTACTGGTTAGGAATTCCTTTGCCAGGCAATAGACCACAGTATGAGGTGGCAGCAACAGCAGAGGAGTCAAATCTCTTCATACCTTTCCTCAGCTGTGGCTTTGCTAGGGTTACCATATGACTCCAGAAAAAGGAAGACGGATTGAGACATCCAGATTTTACTTCCATTAAAAGCAATAGAAGTAAAGAGGATAGACTGAGACATCTGGGTTGTACTTCCATTCCTCTCAGTCCGTCCTCCTTTTTCTGGAGGCTCTGCTGACCTCTTTGCTCTCCATTCACAAAATTAAAGACAATGGAAGGAAGTGTGTATCTCTAACCCAGCATTGGGAGACTTGGCAGGTTTGCCAATCATGTAGTATTGCAGTTATGCTATTAACAGAAAAAAAATGTAAGCATTAAGATGTGGTGAAGAAAAATCTGGCTCTCCTCTTTATAAATTGGAGCACTTAGGTAAGTTTAAAGGAAAAACTACTAGAACAAGAAGTTCTGCCTAAAATAATAAGCTCTTTTCTGTGTCTATGAACATATATGAATATACTTTGACTGTCACAATACAGATGGAGCAGGAAGTAGGAAGAGAGGTGCACAATGAAAAGAATAGTATGAATCAGGAATAACTTATCTATGCTAAGAAGAGGGGGGAATAAACACACAACCATCCCCTTGCCCAGCATGATAATCTACATGTAGCTGTAGGTGAGCAGAACTCAAAATTATACAGGTGAATGGATCAAAATAAAAATACCTTCAGGGGTCTCAAAGTCCCCCCTTGAGGGCCGCAATCCAGTCGGGTTTTCAGGATTTCCCCAATGAATATGCATGAGATCTATGTGCATGCACTGCTTTCAATGCATATTCATTGGGGAAATCCTGAAAACCCGACTGGATTGCGGCCCTCAAGGAGGGACTTTGGGATCCCTGCAAGTTTAGCTGAATTTTCATGCCTTCCTTGATATGTCCTGAAAATTTAGACACCAAAACACAAAAATTCCAGCAGTGAGACAAAATCAGTGAACTTGTGGCACATAAACTGTGATATCTGAAAATAATGGAAAGCTAATCAAGTGGGTATCTGTTACTATCCCATCTGAGTGTTTTATTTAGCTCATTTCTATACGCATCCCATTTTGGAAACTTTACAGCACATTAATATTCGTTCATCACACATATTGGCTGTACTTAGGGCTCCTTTTATGAAGCTGCGTTAGCGGTTTAATGCACGTAATAGCGCGTGCTAAACCGCCGGCCGCACTAGCCGCTACCGCTTCCTCTTGAGCAGGCAGTAGTTTTTTGGCTAGTGCAGGGGTTAGTGCATGATTAAAAGTCGCGCGCGCTAAAGCTGCTAACGTAGCTTCGTAAAAGGAGCCCTTAAAAGCAATATTATTTATTTACTGAACTAAACTGAGGCATCAGATGCTGCACGTATGTTTATATTATATATTTGTGTCCTTCCCAGTATGTAACATAAAAGACATTGATGCCCCACTCCAAGAGGAAAACTGGGCAGCACATCTGCATTTAAATCCCTCATACTAATATGTCAGTGAGCACACAACGATAGTCGACTCTGCTTACAAAGAATGCCAGTTTTTGCATTCTTAGTTGGTTGTTCTCTCACCCTTAGATTGTGTGCAGTGACATTTCTCATAACTGAGTACAAAAATAGTAAGGTTGCTCCCCTGTTACTCAACCCTATTCTACCAATCAACAATGAAGTTGAGTTTCAGACAGGGCATTTCAAAAATCAAACTTTTTACTCTACATCAATACATATTAAATCATACATTCATATGAGCTTTTGGGCTACATCTTATCATTCGTCCATTTGGAGGATCATTTTCAATATGGTGTCCAAATTTGAATTGGGACATTTTGCAGAAAATGCGTAAAAATCCAGTAGCAAACATGATCATTTTCAGAACAATAAAAGTCTATCTTTTTCTTTCAAAAATGGTTATTTTTCAGAATATTTGTCCTCAGTGCACCTATCTTTTTGAATCATTTTCAGAAAAAACACATCCAAAAGAAAAACGCTCAAAACAAGCATTAGGATGTAGGAGGGGCCAGTATTTTTAGTAGACTAGCCACAGAGAAATCCCAGCAGTGGAGCACCCTAGGGGGCACTGCAGTGAACTTCACATAAAAAGACCCAGGTACACATCTCACCATAATCCCTTTATGGTGTATGGAGAACCCTTCAAAACCTACTGGACCTAACTGTACACCAGACCAATAGCCCTTATACCTGCGGTTGTCACCCTTAGGGTTGTACAGTAGGATTTTGGTGAGCTCACATAGCCCACCACAAGTGTAGTAGTTAAAGTGGATATGGCCCTGGGTCTCCATCTCTGCAGTCCACTATACTGACCATCAGGCTACTCCAGAGACCTGCCTGCTGCTGTAGTAGGACTGGCCATGGCATCTGAACTTGTCATACAGGCAGTTATGTACTGTTTCATTTATATCTTTGGAGGAGAGAGTGGGGTCAGTGACCACTGGGGGAGCCATGCTTACATCCCTCTAGTTGTCATCTAGTCAGTTTGGGCCCTTCTTTGGCAATTATCCGTTATTAAAACAGGTCTAGCCCCAAACGTCCAAACTCTGCCCTAGACGTATTCTTAAATGTTTGATTATGGCAGAAAAATTTCCAAGTCATAATCCCACTGTAGCCTCACCTACTCCATTCCTCTAACATGCCCCCTTCAGATTTAGACAAACTACAGACGAACAGCATAGATATCTGTCTAGAAAATAGGTTTCAAAAATAGGGAATTGGAAGGGTTTGGCGAGAAAAACTTCCATCTGCCCCTTTATGCCACTTTTTGGACATTTTTCTTTTTTGAAAATGAGCCCCATTGTGGGAAAAAAAAAAAACCCAACCCATGTACTTAGAGGGGCATAATCAAAACAAATGTCTAAGTCCATTTTAGGCCTGGGCACTAGTCGCCCAAAGTCAGCAGCGTACAAACAAAGTCCATTCTTGAAAAATACATTCAAAAGTTTTTTGGGAAAATCATCTACTTCTACGTCCAGCTGTTTGATTGTCCAGACCGCTAGTACATCTATCTTTATACTACATTCTCATCCATAAAATCGTCCAAGTCCCAAACACCTAGAACAGGACCTTTTGGATGTGGGAGGGGCCAGTATAGTGATGGGCTGGCCACCCAAACATGGCAACAAAGTAGTGGGGTACCTTACAGGGCACTGCTGTGAACTTCACAAAAAGGGTGCCACATAAACACCACAACTCCCGTGCAGGTCATGGTGAGTCCCCAAATAACCCCAAAACCTACTATACCCACCTGTCTACAACCCAAATAGCCGTTATGGCTGCATGTGGCATCTATATGGCAGTACAGTAGGGTTTGGGGTTTTCTTTGGTAGACTCACATTTTCCACCATAAATGTAGTGGTTAGAGTAGTTTATGGGCCTGGGTCCTCCTCTCTATGGTTCACTAGCCCACCCCCCAGACGACTTAAGCCATCTCTGTGCAGCTCTACTAGGCTTTCCTATGCCAGGTGCTGATGTTCTGGAGGCAGGTATGTATGTTTTTATTCTGATTTTTATGGCGGCAAAGGGGAGTCAATGATCACTAGGGGAGTGTGTGAGGTTCTGTACTTTGTCCCTGCAGTGGTTCCCTAGTCACTTTGGATACCTTCTGAGCACTTAGACCTATTTTTAGATTGCCTAAGTCACAATGTATAAGTCCGTCCAGGCAGCCTCGCAAAACTTTTAATTATCCCTGCAGTACGACTAAGTCTAAGTCGGCCCTCATCCTGCCCTAACCACTCCTTCAAAAATGCCCCTTTCAGCTCAGGGAGTACAGTGGGATTCAGAGGCCTAAAAAGTCTCTGGATACATCTAAAAATCCATTTCGATTATCGGCACTTTGATGACCTGTCTTTTAGGTCATCCAAGCGCCAATTTGCATGGGTTTTTAGATGTATTTCTGTTTCGATTATGAGCCCTTTAGTGTCCAAATTAACAATATATTTGTCCTCATCAATTCTATACTTCATATAACTAAACTGTAACTTATCTTGATGAATTCCCCCTTATCATCAAGAATATGTTTATGGAATGCTATGAGGAATCTATCGGTCGCATAGATTGGAGCAATATCGTACGCAACTTTGTAACAAAGACAACCCAGCTTAAACAAAACGCGTGTCTCCACTGGAAGCCAATGCAACTCATGATAGAAAGGAGTCACATGATCATATTTCTTTAGACCGTAAATTAATTTGACCCCCATATTCTGAATCAGTCTAAGCTTAGCCATCTCTTTCTTTGTACATGTCAAGTAGACAATGTTATAATAGTCGAGAAGACTTAGAAGTAACGACTGAACTAAAAGTTTAAAGGCCAGAAAGAATTTAATCTAGACAGATGCAGAAAATAAATTGAGAAGGAAGACGAGGGAAGAAAAGAAACTGAAGGGAAAGAGTGAAATCTTAGACAATGGGGGTGAGGTGTAGAGAGGGAAGGAAAGGAAAGGCAAGGAGAGAATGAAATGCCAGAGCATGGCGTTGTGGGAGAGTAAAGAGAGGAGAGAGATGCCAGACCATAGGGGGAGGAGAGGGAAAGGAAAAAGATGGATGCCAGACTAATGGGGGTGGAGGGAGAGATGGAAGGGAGAGATAGACAATTTCTGGAAGGGGCATAGAAGGAGAGAAGATGCCATATAGAAGGGGCAGAGAGAGGGCAGGCAGTGGATAAAAGGAAGAGAGTGACAAGAAGATGAGGAAAGCAGAAACCAGAGAAGACAAAGGTAGAAAAATTGTTTCTATTATTTTTTTCCTTTAGGATAAAATAGTATTGTAGCTGCATGGATAAATATTTATAAATAGAAAATGGAAATAAGGTGATCCTTTTATTGGACTAATTTGAATACATTTTTTACTAATTCAGAGATCAAAACCCCCTTCCTCAGGTCAGGACAGGATACTGTAACAGCAGTATACTTTATTGACCTGAAAAAAGAGGTTTTGGCCTCTTGAAATCTAATTGAAAAATGTATTAGTCCAATAAAATGGTATTATCTTTTTTTCCATTTTTGGCCCTGTTTTATGAAGCTGCATTAGGCTTTTTTAATCACCAGCTGCGGTGATATTAGCTCCGACCCTCATAGGAATTCTATGACTGCTGAAGCTTTTACTGCCACGCCCAGCAATAAAAAACCCTAATGCAGCTTCATAAAAGGAGGAGGGTTTATTTGTTAATTTGTAAAGTAATGATTGCTATTTCTCTGTTTTTTCAAATTTACATCTGCTATCTTTATATTTTGCACAATATTAGGTGACATGCATCACTGTTTCTGTGGTGTTGCATTGTATGCAGAGTCCGGCTTCTTGGTGGTTCAAAAATGCTTGATTTTTCACAACTGCAACAATCATTCGGTATCTCAAAGTCTCAAGCAAATAAGTGGTTGCAGTTGAAGCAGGCCATTCAGAAGGGGTTCCATGAGTGGCATAATTTAAAAATCAGTATAGCTTGCCGGGCCTATGCTTCCAGACAGATTTCCTAGGGCATCAAGCCGCCAAGTGGTATACACTTCCCCCTCGGTATTCGCGGGAGATAGGGGCAGAGCCAGACCGCGAATGGAGAAAAACCGCAAATATCTTCTTGTCTGGTTCTGATCCACCCCCGCCTCCCTCCCGCCTTCCCCCTGGCATCCTGGCCTTACCTGGTGGTCTAGCAGGCTTTCGGGGCAGGAGTGATCTTCCTATGCTCCTGCCCCGTGCAGATCGCTCACGGCAGCCATTTCCTATTGGCGATCTGCATGGAGCTTACAGAGATTCTGCTCAGCATTTCCAGCAAGGGAATAATAGGGAGCTACACTACCCTGTCCAGTTCTGGTAGAGTCTCTCTGGCACTGTCCCTCTGCCTGACCTATATCTCCCTGCCTTGTATCCTCCAGTCTGTCCCTAACACCAGGAGTTGGGAAAGTTTTATGCATGTACAGTAAATTTAATTTAGTGTTTATTCTTTGCATGCATAAAATTTTCCAAATCAAAAGCACATGCCAAGTGGATGCCTCTCCAGATCATTTATCATTTTAAAATATGATAAACTGTATATAGGAACTCCAGGGTTAGAAATTTGAAACTGGGCACACGCTGATGACTGAATGAGTGCTTTTAAATACTGCTTTCATAGTGTTTGAGGAAAAAACAAGTTCCCTATGTACACTTGAGTTTATGATTTTCATAAATACAAAGAGACTAACTTTGAGGGTCAGAATCCTAAATTGACCTCTGAGAAAATTTACTAGGACCATAACTCTGATGATCTTAAATTTTAGGTGAATTTCCAGCTGAAAACTTAGGGGCCCTTTTACAAAGCTGTGCTAAAAAGTGGTCTGCACCATTTTTAAAGGACACACTGAGGCCACTTTATAGAGTGGCTCTAAAAGGCTGCAATTTGATGGCTGTTCACTACTTTCAAAATTAGCATGTGGCCATTAGTATGTGACCCCTTACCATAATCTATTTTATAGGTGGTATCAGCTCCTGCGCTAATCCTACTCTCTGCCCTCAAACATACCCCCATGCTAAAAATAAAATGTATTTTTTAGCACATAGGTGGAACATGCCTAGCCCACAGTTAACACATGGCTGCAGAGTGCGGCCTGCTAGCATCATTTTTAAGTGGTGTTAAGCACACGTTTGTGCTTACCACTACTTAGTAAAAAGGCCCTTAGACACCTAAGTTTGGTTAAGAAAAGGAGATTTGGTGTTTGATAGTCTGAACACGGTTCCAACTTTCTAACTTGACTTCGAAAATGTATACTTAAGGGGGGATGAAATGCCTACATAATATGGTTTCCACTCATTCCATCACTATTCTTTTAAAAATTATAGATTACATCAACTTGCACAATGTTAACCGACCCCCTACAGTGGGACAGGCCGGAAAGAAAGAAGCAGGACATTCGACCAACACAGCTCCCAGCTCAGGGGATGCCGGACAGCGAGATGATTCAACACCTGCAGATTCCGAGCTCGTCAGCTTTTGCTATCTGCACATGCGGGAGCAAAGGAAGGAGCGGGAAAACAGGACAGACATCAATGAAAACCTAATTTTCTTTGAGGAAACCAGGCCTAGGACAAAGTCAGACCCAACTTCCAAAAGTTCAAAACCAGGCTGCAATAATACATCCAATGAGTATGATCCAGATGGTCTTGAGTGCAACAAATATAACAACCGGGCAAGAGCTTATACCATGGACCACCACATGAAAGCCGAGGTCATGCATTTTTACTGCGACTCTTGCAAAGCTAAAATTAAAAGTAGAATAGCCTCTAGGAAATGTGCCAATGCCTGCAGCTCCCGTGAAAATATTGTTGACTTGATGTCTCTTCCTCCTCCGGAGAGTGATGAGGAAGAAGACGAAAGCACTGCCTTACTTCCTGCCATTGCAGCCCCACCTCCTGGTTTTCGGGATAGCTCAGATGAGGATGACTCAAAACGCAGAGCTGCAAAGAACCAGGAGCAGAATAGGCACCTCTGTGGGATTCTTTATGATGAAATTCCTGTGACACTTATAGACAGTGTGCAAACACGAACAGTCAGGGACCATGCCCAGGAGTTAGACGATGCCTTGGTGTCTACCTTGCAGGCCCTGGAAGCACTGGCTGCATCAGAAGATTGTCCTCATCCTCAGCCACAACAGACAACAGGTATTTTGTTGGTTCCTGTCATTTTAGGTATGCTGGAAGGTCAGTGCCTTGATATCAGACTTTGGCTCTCATGTACTAAAGTGTGCTTCAAATGAAAACTAGTTCAAAAAGCCTGAAAATTCTAAAAAATATCAAATTTCAGTCATTTTGTGTTATTTTTCAAGCTAAATACTGTTTTGTGAAGTCTTGGCAACAGGACATTTCACATTAAACTTTCATGTTGATGTCCATGTCACGTAAAAGTTTATTTAAAATTTCCATGTAATGGGAAAATATGCAAGGCAGCTCAAAAATGCCAATAGTGAAAGCAAGCATGTGAAAAAGGTTTCACAGGCCTGAATTTGCAAAATAATAATAACTATACCTCTGAAAGTGTAATTTTTTATATATATATATTTTTTTTTCAAAGCTGCATTGTGGTAGTGGATATTGCATCAGAGGCTTCTCTGGATTCCCTTGGAGCATGCAATCCCTGGTGGGCCAGCAGCCACCCAATCACCCCTTCCCCAGCATCAGTATAGGGCAGGTGTACTAGTGTGCTACATTCCCCCTTTCTTTTCTAGCCTCGATGCTTAAACAGAGAAAGCCTGAATTCTGAAAGGAAGATCATGCTTTATGAGGATATTTTCTTTGTTGATGTGCTGGGCAAACATTAAAGCTGCAATCTGGTTTTGTTTCATAATTGGAACCATAAAAACATGGAGAAATCCCGCCGCCCTCCCTCCCCTTGAAGCCCTAATCCTTAAATTTAAAAAAAATCTGAGAGCTTGTTCTACAGATATTTTCTTCCCTCTGGGCCTTGACTCGCTCAAGGGGTTTGGAGGCACTTCTTATTTGCTCCTTTCTCAGTGTCTGCCTCTTTTAAAATCATGCTGCCTATCCCCTAGCAGTAGTCTTCTGGTATCACTGGCCACTGTTCCCTCTAAGCCAGGGGTGTCAAAGTCCCTCCTCGAGGGCTGCAATCCAGTCGGGTTTTCAGGATTTCCCCAATGAATATGCATGAGATCCATTTGCATTCACTGCTTTCATTGTATGGTAATAGATTTCATACATATTCATTGGAAAAATCCTGAAAACCCAACTGGATTGCGGCCCTTGAGGAGGGACTTTGACACCCCTGCTCTAAGCTGAGCAAAACTCCTCTAGCTACAGTCCTGCCAGGGGAGAGTGCTGTTTCACTATCACACTTTCAATAGTGAGGGACAGGCAAGCTCTGCAGGACTGTAGAAAGCCTGTCTGTCGCTAGAGCTTAAAAACAGAATGTTGAAGCACTACCCCCCCCCCCACACACACACACACACACACTGGCAGCTATGCATTTGGAGGACTCCTACTCAGCTTAGAGAAAACAGTGCCACTGGTTGATCTTTAGCAGCAGTACCGTGAGACTACCATTAGAGGTAAGACAGTGCTATTTTGGCAGAGGCAGCTGGCGTGAGTAAGTATTGCTCTTACTCTTATCACTCCCCCCCCCCAGACTCTGGATGAGTTGGGGTCTGAGAGGATGAGTTCTGGGAGTGGTAGGATTGATTCTTAGTTGTTGTTTTTTTAATTTACTTGTCAGAGCTTCCTGGGGAGGATGGGTGTTTTAGGCATTTATGCCCCTGGGTCAGGGTTGAGCAGGGAAAACTGAGAGATAATAGACACCCTGGGAGATACTTTGTGCGGCCTCTGAAGCAGGCTATCAGGGTTATTTACACTGCACCATCACCACAGAAAATGGGTCTTATTTTCACAGTTTTTCACTTATTTCCACATATGGGAACAAGTAGGGTTGACATCCGGGTTTTAATTCCACTGAAAGCAATGGAAGTAAGCAGGCCAGATAGGGTTGAAGCAATGGAAGTAAAACCCGGATGTCTCAATCCATTCTCCTCTTTCTGGAGCCATATGGTAACCCTAGACAGGTAAACAATTATGTATAAAATTTAGCTACAGAATACAGATGAGCCAAGAGTTCATTTGTATCCTGTAGCTATACCTTCCACACACACTCATTTTTGTGGCTTAATATTTGATGGCCTGTAAGAGAAAACAGCATAAATGTTGATCTTTTTAGTCATTCTTGTTAGTATTCTGTTCACTGAACTTATTCTAATAACCAGAACTATAACATTACAGCATAACCAAGGACATGATTAACCGTCCTTAGTTAAAGACATAGCTGAATTATTTACTGACTACTGTAGTAACTTCCATTTCTTAACACCAAGTGAATGATCAGGAATATCTGCTTTTGACTGACAGTAAGGGCCTCTTCTATCAAACTGCGCTAGCAGTTTGTAGCACGGTGAGCTGCACTGAATGACCCACGCTGCTCCCGACGCTCATAGAGTTCCTATGAGCGTTGGGAGCAGTGCGGGCCATTCAGCATGGCTCTCTGTGCTAAAAACTGCTAGCGCAGTTTGATAGAAGAGGCTCCAAGTTACATAGTAGAGTTGTAGATGAAGGCAACTCAAATACGGTCCAGGAAAAAATAATGGGAACAATATTCCGTGGGGCTTATCTGCAAAAAAGTAGCTCCTACCCAGATCTGGTCCATAGCCAAATATCTATAGCATTGGAGGAGTGTGTGGTGCAGTGGTTGGAGCTACAGCCTCAGCACCCTGGGGTTGTGGGTTCAAATCCAGCGCTGCTCCTTGTGATCCTGGGCAAGTCACTTAATCCTCCATAGCCCCAGGTACGTTAGATAGATTGTGAGCCCACCGGGACAGATAGGGAAAATGCTTGAGTACCTGATTGTAAAACCGCTTAGATAACCTTGATAGGCGGTATATAAAAACCTAATAAACTTGAAACTTGAAGCATTATCCAGATGGTGGCATTAAAACTCCCAACAGACTGCCTCAGCATTTTTCAAGTAATACTGGGGCAATCAAGGGGTGGAGCTTGGGTGAAGTTTCCACTTACTAGGGGGACCTATACTTCAGGTAAAATTATAAGAAAAAGGAATGAATCTCATAAGAACTGCTTTCTTTCGTTTTTGCTGTGTGTTTCAGGTCTGATTGTCCTAGCTGCCATAACCCCTGAATCTTCTTTGGACTCTGGCCATGAAACTAATTCATCTGAGCTGACTGACGTCTCTGAGATGGTTACGGCTATGAAACAGCACCAGAATGCAGCGTACTTTCTTGCTCAGCACATCAACAAAGAAAATATCCTCACAAGGAAAGATCTTCCTTTCAGAATTCAGGCTTGTTCTGCTCAAGCTATTCTCACCTCACCGTATCCCGTTGGATGCCCACAGTCAAATGCTGCCATCAAACCAGTTATTTCCAAGCAGAGTTCCAGCCCTGCTGTTGGCAAGAGCAAACAAGAACCAACTGTTGAGCAAAGCTACGCATTGGATGTACAGTCAATGATCTCACCCCACCTCAGCAAGCAAAGGAACAAAGTGAAGTTGGTGCCAAATTCTGAATGCAAAGAGTCTACCCAAGCTAAGCCTGCCTTTGAAACATCACTACACACCGCTGCTGAATTGAGTACGGACCTCATGCAAAACCTTAGAGGCAGATTACCACAGGGGATCAAGGTGAGTCCTAAACTCCACCATGATTCTAAAAGCAATGGAAAATCGGCTGACCTGTCAGCTTCTCATCAGCATGTTAATGACAGCACCATGGCTCTGCGGCTAGCAACTGTGGCAGTCACCCCCAAAGAAGAACGGCATTTAAATGTAGCAAAGGACTGTGCCTCTTCTAGTACAAAACATTTAAAATCTAAAGGAAGTCAACCAATTGTAGATAGCATATGCAGCTGCCAACAGCAAAGTGAAATGCCTCTGAGTGAGACAGAGGCTCAGAGTAGCAGAGCTGAGGTTTTCCATCTCTCCCCAACGGATGATGAAAGGCTTCATGCCAAAGTCTGTTCAGCCAAGAAATACCAGCAAAAAATGAGAAAAGATGGAGCAGGAAATTCTGTAAGTAGTGAACCCGGTCAAAAAGCAAGTGGAGACACAAACCATGCTTTGCAAAAACAAAATGCTATTTCTTCAGTCCAGGGAAGCAAAATTCAACAGGGAAGTGTGGCCAAAAGCGTAAATGCTGAGAATAAATGCTTACTTTCTACATCTACAAACAGTGCTGCTGCAAAGAACACAAATGATAATTCAAAGAGTCCAATCCAACCAGGGCCCAAAACAGAAGGCACATTGCAGCCTGGTACACTGGCCTGTAAGAACCCAGAAAATGTACCAGATCAAGTTCAGCAAGAAAGTGAAGCTCTTCCTAAAAGCAAGCCTCAGAAAGCTCCCTTCAAATTGAAAAACCTATTTTCTGCTACTTTCCCTACACGAGCTAAGAAGGAAACAGACGAGAGGCAAATGCAGCTGCAAAAGGTTAAGCAGTATGAGATGGAGTTCCTGGAGGAGCTGCTGAAGCCGAAGACCAAGGCTGATCTTCAGTCCAAAGAATATCTTCACCCTTCACTGCCTGGACGCTGTGCCTGCCAAGTAAGAAGTAGCCCTGTACAGAAGGTTCCAGGAATGTCCCGTGAGCAGAGACGAAGCTGTGATTGTAAGCGCATCTGCAGAGGGATGATGATGCAGTCAAATCAATTGCCGGTTCAAGAGGCAGAGAAACGAGGGAGACCGAAAACTACATTTGCCCAGCAGCAAGCAGAAGCCTCTAAGCTTTTAAGCGTTAGTAGTCCATCAAAGGGTAGGCGGATAAGATCAACTAGTTTAGAATCAAGGGACCATCGGTCAGAGCCTGAGAACAGTGTATCATGTCTAACAACATGTACCTCCCATGGAGAATGCATGAGGGCACCACAATATAAAAAACTGATACGTCGCTATAGTGTAAGTGAAATAGACAAGAGTGATGGTGTATCCCTTTCTTCTGACATCTACCAGAACATTTATCCAGCTAAGCTAAAAACTGTAAAGAAAGAGGATGACCATGTCACCCACACCTCTTCACTGAAGAGTACTGTGATAGAAGCCTCAGGGATAGGTGATTCTTCCTATGCTCAAATAGAAGAAGAAAAAAAGGGTCAAAAGTCTATCAATGCGCTCTGTGTTCAAGAAGAAATATACCCATGCCTGACTGACCTAGAAGATGAAGAAAAGGATAATGAAAAATGTTGTTCAATCCGTTATTGTTTTTATTACAGGAAATGCGATGTAGCTGATGACACAAGTGAAAAGGATGAGCTCTCTTATTCCATTCCTATGCAGATTCTTCCTGGTATGAAACTAGACAATCAGGTGGTTCCTGTCATGAGCAGGACTCTTCAGGTATTAGATGCCACAGCCTGTAGCAGTTCTGAAGACAGCCAAACCCAGGAGATAGATTTAAGAACCTCCACTTTTGAGGGAAGCCTGGCTAAAATCAATGCACTTCGAGGTCATGTCTATACATTACCAGATGGGTTCCTTGCAGTGCAGTTAGATACTAGTGAACTTTTGACAATCCTAAGACAGTGCGTAGTAAGTACTGAACCCTGTGACTCTAAACCGTACATTTCTCAACTGGCAGGATACAAGCAAGAACTAGCTCTTAAGTTCAAAGAGTTTAGAGCCTCTTGCCGAAGAGTGGCAGCAGTTGATAAAAGTCCAACTAACATGCTCTCGGCAATTAAAGGGAGTTTCCAAGTGCTATGTAGTCTAATTGAAACATTTGTGAGACTGGTATATATTGTGCGTTCTGAATCTCAGCGTCAAGAGCTTCTGGATAAGGTGGAGGAGGTGGTACGAAACTATACTTTCTTACTGAGGGCAGCAGAAGAGTCAACAACTAGAACACCGAGTCAACATCGAACTGTTGAACAGCTTGCACGGCAGTCAGCGACAGTAGCAACTGTTATGAGCACATTCACTCGCTCTATAAAGACACTGATGAATAAGTAAATTTACTAAAGTTCTATGCTAAATTTGTATGTCAGTGGTTCTTACATAATGTAGGTGTAGTGACAGTCTATATCTGAAAGGGATGGATAACCAATGGGCTTTCCAAGATGAAAGAAATGATTTCTCTTTGGCATAAGTGTTTGTAGAAGTCAAAGATTAACTGAATCCTCAAGTTAGCTATATTTGGGGGTTTGGGGCTACCACTGCATGCTCTGCTATGGCCTTCTATCAACAGCCTTGGCCCGGAAAATGTAACTTGTTCCCAGTGTTAATTCCATTCAGGTCTCTTCTGCACATAGGGAGCTCATGTTTACATCTTTAAAATGTTATTTTGTTTTTCCAGTTCATATCAGGTCAATGAATGAATTCATCTGCACTCTAAACTCATTAATCTGTGCTTTTATTTCTTATGTTACTTAGTTTGTTAAGCTAAGAATTTAATTTCTAAAGGAAATTAGTCTACCTGTTTTTTACATTTTGAGTGCAAGGTGAATAGATTAAAAACAGACAAGGGTTGGCAAGACCGATCTGCTGAAACTCTGATTGGATTCCACATTCCAAGGCAAGATGCAGGAACATTAGGGCAAGCTATTAAGAATAAAGAATGCATTACTATCAATATGATTATGTCAATTAAAAGTCTGTATAGTTATCATAAAATTTTATGGGACTACTTGCCCTTGGTGAGAGGAGAGATTATTTCTCTCTTATTCAATAGTCCTGTTAAAATTAATATCATGGCCTTAAAAAACCAGCTAAATGGGAAGAAAAGAAACATCATCGCTAATTTTACTTATATGGCAACACAGAAAAGTCAGAGAAATAAAAATATACTACTCAATCCATAAAGCCCGACATTTCCAACATTCTGTCATCTGGATTTGTGTCCTTTTTTTTTTTTTTCCTCTGTAACAGTGGACCAAAATAACTCTGCCTCAGAGAAATTCCACTAGATTAATTGCCTAGAGATGAGTTATTCATCATTCCCTTCCAGGTTCAGATATATCATGAAACAGTTCCAAACTGCTTTCAATCATTTCACTGACGCACCTTGCAATCTAATTTCTACATTTAATGAAGCTGAATGTCTTAACTGAGGCTTCAGTGTACCATGTACTCCCCCCACATCTTGTCTAGATGGGGACAGCGTCTCTATCTCAGTATCACGGAAGAATATATTATGGGAAAATGCCTTATGTCTGTACAAATCAAACAAAAGGAATTAGACTCATAAAGATTGCACTTTTCAGAGAGGATGTTTCACCCTTATTTCATTTTTCAGGATCATAACTTATTTCTGGCATACTGTGGCTATAACAATATGATTAACATAATTAATAGTGACAGTTCTTTGTAGTTTTCTATGACAAACACATTTGCAGTACATCTGTTGTTATGCATTTTTATCACCATTTTTATGAACATTAGTAAATGTACTATGTGCATTTAATATATTCAAGGCACAGTAGTACAAAAGGACCAGGCCCATGAGCTTAACACACTGTGAACACCATCATCATAAGTGGAGGAACTTTCTTACAGAAGTCAAAGCTGACTTAAAATCACCTGAATACCCAAGAACTGACTCTCAAGAAGCCTCTGATAGAGCAGAGTCTGGAGCAGCCAAATGGAATCGGACCAAGAGCAGGATCAACTTCTTTTATTGTGGATTTCCTGCAGAAAACTGTGAATTTATTTTCATTAGTTCTCCATTATGAAAACAAGTTTCATTCCAATCCATTACAGAGCAAACTTTTTTATTATCTGTATATAGTATGTATAGATATACAAAATATATATAAATTATATATATATAAATATATATAGATATCATTAACTTCTTGTTTTACAAACAAGAAAAATTAAATATATTAATCTTATATTCAGACATACTTTGTTTGGCTTTTTTTTCTAATGAATGTATGGGATTGAAAGGGACACTAGTGGTTATCATACAGGCTCTATTTGTGTTTTGCATATCTAAAAACTGACATTTAGATATCCAGAATGTATGGATATCCAAATTCCAATTTTATAAAGCCAGGTTATGGACATCTAAAGCTGCAACATGCCCGTACGTCAAGAGGGAGTGGTCTGGACACATTTTAGGTGGGACTAATATATATGGATGGATGTCCATATTTGAATTTGGTCCTTGATACGCCCAGGTTACAGAAAGGTGCACTGATTGATCAGTTCTCCACTGGAGGGAGTAAGAGAAGTCAAAAGGTAGCTAATTTTCTGTCCCTAGAGAGCTCACAATTTAATAATAATAATAACTTTATTCTTTTATACCGCCATCACCAACATTTCTAGGCGGTTTACATAAAAAGAGTACTGAACATTTAGTGAAGATTACAACAGTATGATTACTTCTCAAAGGGAAGTTTACATTATGATGATTAAAATGATCATTTAAAACACAGCAAAAAATAACAAAGAGCTACAATGGGATTTGAACTGGCATCCTCTGGTTCTTAGACTATCACACTAACCATTAGGCTACTTCTCCACATGGATAGCTGAATGGCAATTTTAGAATACACAGTATCCAAAATGGTCAATCATCAAAAACCAATTTTAATCTTAAATCATTAGAATCTCTTCAGGGGTCTCAGCGATGCCACCCGTTGCAGTTCAAACTGTCATAACCGCTAGGGATTTATGTACTCTATCTTTACTGACCCCTATATCTTCAAATCTTAAATTTAGTAGTGCAATGATACTATTTATATATTTAAATAATGTTTTACTCTAAAGTTAGTAGAAATCACTTAGGTTTTGTTGGACCGTGGACCATTCAGACACAGACATAAATCATGTTTCGCTTCATCGCTGTATCAAGGCTTGTCCCCTCAAATCCCCAAACAAATTCTGATGATTTAAAATTAAAATTGATGTTTGATGATTGACCATTTTGGATACTTTTGATAGTTTAATCAATTTCAAGAATTCTTTTCTAAATAGCCAGCGATTTGGATTTCCACTTTAGAATACACTCTATCAAATAATAGATGGACTTTGCATGAATGAATTCCTCCTCTTTATTTGTTAATACTTCAAGTATTTCTTTAAACAACCTTTTGATACTGTACTTCCATTTAAGAGCTAGAAAGTTGGTAAATGCAACAATATGGAATATTGGTCACACTGGCGTTTAAGCTAACAGACGCAATTCTCCTGAAGAAGCTCTATACAGAGCGAAACAGGGACGCTCCATCGAGCACTCTAAAGTTACTTTCAAATCTAGCAAGAAGATCATATCATCAGCCGCACATAAAACTGGCCGGGAAAACAAAGCTAAGTACAAGAGTTAAACTAAAAGCGTGTTTTTCCCCTATAATGTCTGTTAAAGTTACTACGTTGGAAAAAATATATTAATTCATCTGACTACAAACAAACTTTAATGAAATTAAATATCTGGTATTTATTTAAAAAAAGAAAAATATAAAAAATATATAAAAAAACAATAAAAGGGAGTTGAAAGGGACCAATGTTAGTTTGCATTAAGGCTATACAGAATGGATGTTTAAAGAAATATTTGAAGTATTAACAAATAAGGAGGAGGAATTCATTCATGCAAACTCCATCTATTATTTGATAGAGTGATTAGTCGGTGACTTTTATTGTGTTGCTACTAATGATCCTTGTTTTACCATGTTAATAGTTGGAATATTTCAGTTTGTAAAGTGGATGTATGTGCTAGACGTAGGGAGACAGCCATTTCTCATGCTGTATGCTGGCAGATTCTGTTCTAAAATATATGAGAAAGGATCATCCGTAATGACATACAAACTTGGAAATCCTTATTCTGAGATGGACGTCCTTTCTAAAATGTGCCTTTGTCCTCCAAATTCTGTATATGGCACCTAAAGTGTGCACGGTGATATATGCACACAACTTAATTGATTAATAGGCCTAATCGGCACCAATAATTTGCAATTAGTTCATAATTTAAGTTAATTGGGGTTAATTGAAAGTTACACATACAGCTTGGTAGGTGCATAGCACAAAGTGTTACACATCATGTCCAGTGTGTGTGTCTAAACGTGGGAATGGTTTGGGGTGAATTGTAGGCATTTTTTTTTCCAGTTATGCGCACAACCTAGGCATAGGCATTTAGGCCAAGAAAAACCTGGCATAAATCGGTATGCCTAAAAGCTATGACACTTAGGCGCTTAGGTGGTGCAAAGCGTGATTCTATAAGTTTTGCTTAACTTTTACCAAATCACGCTTACTACCCCTCTAATCAGTGCTGATTTTCTAGGCACTTTATATAGAATTGAGCTCTGTGGGTTTAAAAACATCCCGGCCAATATTCAAAAAGACATATATGCAGAGAGTAATTCTTATATTATAACAGGGCACCTATTAATTGAGCAGGAAGGCATCTATTTGTCCCTATTGTACAAAGACCGATAGTTGCCTGTGTGTCTTCATATAATACTATGTAGTGTAAATCCAGCAGCAATAGTATCTACATTACTTTGAAGGCACAGACATTATACTTACATTACACAGACATAAATGTTATCAGAATATGCAATATGTGTGTTAGAACATAATAATAGCCTTGCTGGGTCAGGCCAATGGTCCATCTAGCCAGTATCCCATTTCCAAAAGTGGCCAATCCAGGTCACAAGTACTTGGCAGAAATCCAAATAGTAGATCAACTTAGTTTATAAATGTGTACTTTATAACTCCACCTGTGCTCTACCAGACCATGCCTCCAGCAACATCTACAATAACATACGAGTCATTCATGTCAATGTGCATACTCTTACACTTGTTCTCATTTTATCAATTATGTGCATATATTGCCAATATGAGCTAAAATAACTGTATAGAAATAGCCCCTTAGTGTCAGCTGCTAAACATATAACTATTACTTCTATGCACAAAGCTATGCCGGGCAATCAAATCGCAGAAGGACAGTGAGGAACTCCAGAGTGATTTGAGTCGATTGGAGAAATGGGCAGATAAATGGCAGATGAAGTTTAATGTGGAAAAATGCAAAGTGATGCACTTAGGCAGAAAGAATAAGGAACACAAGTATAGTATGTCAGGTGCAACTCTGGGAAAAACCGAACAGGAAAAGGACCTGGGTGTACTAGTTGATAGGATCCTGAAGCCGTTGGCGCAATGCGCGGCGGCAGCAAAGAATGCAAATAGGATGCTAGGCATGATAAAGAAGGGCATCACGAGTAGATCAGAGAAAGTAATAATGCCGCTTTATAGAGCGATGGTCAGACCACACTTGGAATACTGCGTCCAACATTGGTCTCCATACCTAAAGAAGGATATAAAACTGCTGGAGAGGGTGCAGAGACGAGCAACGAAGCTAATAAAAGGTATGAAGAACTTGGAATACGAGGAACGACTTAGACTGGGATTGTTCTCCCTTGAGAAGAGGAGACTGCGAGGGGATATGATTGAGACTTTCAAAATACTGAAAGGAATCGACAAAATAGAGCAGGAAAAAACATTATTTACAATGTCCAATGTGACATGGACAAGAGGACATGGTTTGAAGCTAAGGGGGGACAAGTTCAGAATAAATATCAGGAAGTTCTGCTTCACGCAACGAGTGGTGGACACCTGGAATGCTCTCCCAGAAGAGGTAATTGCAGAATCCACCATTCTAGGATTTAAGGGTAAGCTGGATGCACATCTCCTTATGAGTGGCATAAAGTGATAGGGGTAAGGGTAAACTAGATGCACATCTCCTTATGAGAAGCTTAGAGTGATATGGGGACTAAAACTATGCCAGGGTACACCTGGCGGGGCCTCCACGTGCACAGATCGCCAGACTTGATGAACCTAGGGTCTGATCCGGAGATGGCAATTCTTATGTTCTTATGTTATTTCTATAACGCTACCAGATGCACATAGCACTGCACATTAAACACACAGGAGACAGTCCCTGCTTGAAAGAGCTTACAACCTAATTATGACAGACACACAGGACACAGAACAAAGGGTTGCTCATTAAGGGAAATATAAAGGGATGAAGAGGTAGCGAGGGTAGGGGGCTACAGAGAGAATGAGAAACAGATAGAATGTATTATAAGTTCAAAGGGTTAGGACCTAAACAACTTCGACAAAGTGGGCTATCAGCCAGGATTTGAATACTGCCAGAGATGGAGCCTGGCATACTGACTCAGGCAGGTTGTTCCAGGCATAGAGTAGCAAGGCAGAGGGGGTAGAGTTGAGAGCTGGCAAGTAGATAACAAGTGCACATACAAGAGAGACGTACCCTAAGAATGGAATTCCCAGGGCGAGATATAGGGAGAGAGGAGAGATATTGAGGAACCACAGAGTGAATACACTTGTAGGTCAGCAAGAGAAGCTTGAACTGTATGTGGAAGCAGACAGGGAGCCAATGAAACAACTTGAGAAAAGGGATAACATGAGCATGTCAACACTGGCGGAATACGAGGCATGAAGCAGAATTCTCAAGAGGGAAGAGATGGGTTAGCAGAAGTATGTTGCAGTAATCCAGGCAAGAGGTGAAGAGGGCATGGATAAGTGTCTTGGCAGAGTGCTCAGAAAGGAAACTCCAGATTTTAGAAACATATAGAAAGAAGTGACACGTTTTGGTGGTTTGTTGGATATGTGAAGAGAACAGAGACGAGTCAAAGATGACCCCAAAATTGTGAGCCAACGAGACAGCAAGGATGAGAGCATTATCCACAGAAATAGAGAATGTAGGGAGAGGAGAAGCAGGTTTAGGAGGCCATATTTAACTATAGATGGTGGCAAGATATCCATGTAGCAATGTTGGCCAGGCAGGCTGAGACTTGGGCCTGGATGGTCATAAAAATTTCAGGGGTAGAAAGGTAGATTTGTGAGTCATCAGCATAGAGATGGTACTGGAGGACGTGGGAGGAGATCACCAAGGGAAGAAGTGTAGATGGAGAAAATAAGAGATCTCAGGACAGAGCCCTAAGGTATGCTGACCGATAATGAAATAACTGCGGAGGATCATAAGAATATAAGAATTGTCATACTGGGACAGACCAAATGTCCTTCAAGCCCAGTATTTTGTTTCCAACAGTGGCCAACCCAGGTCCCAAGTACCTAGCTAGATCCCAAGTAGCAAAACAGATTTTATGCTGCTTATCCTAGGAATAAGCAGTGGATTTCCCAAGCCATCTCAATAATGGCCTATAGACTTCTCTTTTAGGAAATTATCTAAGCCTTTTTAAAACCCTGCTAAGCTAACTGATTTCACCACATTCTCTGGCAACAAATTACAGAGTTTAATTATACATTATGGGAAGAAATATTTCTCTGGTTTGTTTTAAATCTACTACTTAGTAGCTTCATCACATGCCCCCCTAGTCCTAGTATTTTTGGAAAGAGTGAACAAGCATTTCACATCTACCCTTTCTTCTTCACTCAATATTTTATAGACCTCTATCATAGCATCCCTGAGCTGTCTCTTCTCCAAGCTGAAGAGCCCTAGCCACTTTAGCTTTTCCTCATAGGGACGTCATTCCAAACCTTTTATCATTTTCATCACCCTTCTCTGTACCTTTTCTAATTTTGCTATATCTTTTTTGAGATATGGCGACCAGAACTGCACACAGTATTCAAGTTGCGGCTGTACCATTGAGCAATATAAAGGCATTATAACATTTTCAGCTTTGTTTTCCATTCCTTTCCTGAGAATTTCTTACATTCTATTTGCTTTCTTAGCCGCTGCGCACATTGAGCTGAGGGTTACAACATATCCTCAATAATGACACCTAGATCCTTTTCCTGAGCAGTGACTCCTAACGTGGAACCCAGCATCACATAGCTATAGCTTGGGTTGCTCTTTCCCACATGCATACTCACATTAAATGTCATCTGTCATTTTGATGCCCAGTCTTCCAGTCTCACAAGGTCATCTTGCAATTTTTCACAATCCTCTTGTGATTTAACAACTTAGGAATAACTAGTGAGACAATTAAATTTGCTGATGACACTATCTCTAGATCATTGATAAATATGTTAAAAAGCAGCAGTCCCAGCACAGACCCCTGGGGAACCCCACTATTTAAGCCATGCAACTAAAATTAAAGTGAAAAAACAGCAGTGCTGATTTAGTGCTTATAGCGGAAAGGAGGAAAAGCCTCAGAGTTCCATTAGGGAAGAGCCCTTCTCTAACTTGAGAGGGCAAGTAACGTTACTGGCAGAAAAACCTCCTTCCGTTCCCACGCTGTTAGCCACACCACTAGTAGCACTTGAACAGCACAAATTTTCTTTAGTGTATTAATCACCGTTATTATATTAAAGCAATATCTCAAGCACAAAAACACTGTTGAAGTATAGCACAGTTAATATGAACCAAATAACTTATCTTTGCAGCATGTCCAGCTCAAGATATGTCCAGGCAAAGCTCCTGCCCCACAACCAAAGATTGCCCAACCTGTTCGCCTCAGGGCTGCATCAGGGAAAAGGGGCTATAGTGAGCACGTTTGAGCCAAATTAAAAAGCAATACCTCCCCTTTTCTCTGACGCAGCCATGAGGC
The DNA here is from genome assembly GCF_902459505.1 of Geotrypetes seraphini. NCBI lineage: Eukaryota > Metazoa > Chordata > Amphibia > Gymnophiona > Dermophiidae > Geotrypetes > Geotrypetes seraphini. The sequence continues at coordinate 68,058,108 of NC_047088.1, forward strand.
AAACTGGTTGGGCCATTGTTGGTTTTGTGGGAGGAGTTTTGCCTGGACATATCTTGAGCTGGACATGCTGCAAAGAGATAAGTTATTTGGTTCACATTAACTGTGCTATACTTCAACAGTGTTTTTGTGCTTGAGACATTGCTTTAATATACTAACAGTGATTAATACACTAAAGAGAATTTGTGCTGTTTGAGTGCTACTAACGGTGTGGCTAACACCAGTGGCGTACCAAGGGGGGAGGAGGATGGTCTGTCCCGGGTGCAGCCTTAGGGGGGGTGCATAGCCGGCCAGGTCACCTTACTTTCATGGCGCTTTCCCCCCACCTGCCCGCCTGCCCGACTGACCGACCGACAACAGGACCAGTCCAACAAACCTCCCTGCCCTGTGGCCGCAAGTCTAAATTACCTTCTTACAGCAGCTGGAGCATTGAAGCTGCGTGTGGCTGCCGTAAAGGTCATCTCTGACCTTTATATACATCAGAGATGACCTTTACGGCAGCCATATGTCGGACCGGGCCTGTTGTCAGTCGGTTGGTCAGGTGGGCAGGGGAAGCGCCACGAAGGTAAGGGGCAGGGAGGGAGAAAGGGAGGAAAGGTGGAGTGGAGAGGAAAAGATGCTTAAGGGAAATGGGTAAAACAAAGGGGGGGAGAAGGACGCTGAAAGCACATGGGGAAGACAGAGGGGGGAGAAGGACGCTGAAAGGACATGGGGAAGATGAGAGGGGGGAGAAGGATGCTGAAAGCACATGGGGAAGACAGGGAGGAGAAGGATGCTGAAAGCACATGGGGAAGTCAGGGGGGAGAAGGACACTGAAAGCACATGCGGAAGACAAGGGGGAGAAGGACGCTGAAAGCACATGGGGAAGACAGGGGGAAGAAGGACGCTGAAAGCACATGGGGAAGATAGGGGGATAAGGACGCTGAAAGCACATGGGGAAGACAGGGGGGGAGAAGGACACTGAAAGTACATGGGGAAGACAGAGGGGGAGGACGCTGACAGGACATGGGGAAGATGGGGGGAGAAGGTCGCTGAAAGGAAATGGGGAAGAGAGAGTGAGGAGAAGACGCTGAAGGAAAATGGGGAAGAGAGAGTGGGGAGGAAGCTGAAGGGAAATGGGGAAGAGAGAGTGAGGAGAAGACGCTGAAGGGAAATGGGGAGAAGACGCTGGCAGGGAAGAAGACAGAGATGCCAGACTATGGGGGAAGCGGAGGGAAGAAGATGGGTGCCATATATGGAGGGGCAGAGAGATGGCAGACAGTGGATGGAAAGAATACAGTAACAAGATGAGGAAAGCAGAAACCAGAGAAGACAAAGGTAGAACAAAAATTATCTATTTATTTATTGCTTTAGGAGACATGTGTCACTGTTTTTGTGGTGTTGCATTTTATGCAGAGTCCAGCTTCTTGCTGGTTCAATTTAACCTTTGTCTATGTATTTCTATTTTATCCCCCCTTTTACAAAACTGTGGAGCGTTTTTTAGCGCCAGCCGTGATGGTAGCAGCTCTGATGCTCAGAATTCTATGAGCGTCAGAGCTGTTACCACCTTGGCTAAAATCCACACTACAGTTTTGTAAAAGGGGGAGTGGTTAGTTTGTGATGACATATTCCATACTAGGCAAAGGTGTTTTCTGTGTTCTGTGTGTTCGAAAGACATGGTTTTCTGTTAGGATTGACGGTGTAGGATTGATCTGTACTAGTCTGGCTTGTTTAGTTTTACAATGAGTGTATTGATGTACTGCTCACTGCAATATGTAAGATGCTGCCTTTTCCTAGGTACTCATGTGTGACATGTGGCTTGTTACTAAAAATCATGTTTTTCGTACAGATGGGGGGGGTGCCAAAAAATGATGGGCCCCGGGTGTCACATATGCTAGGCATACCACTGGCTAACAGTATGGGAGCGGAAGGAGGTTTTTCTACCAGTAACGTTACTTGCCCTCTGAAGTTAGAGAAGGGCTCTAGGAGGCTTTTCCTCCTTTCCGTTACAAGCATGAATCCAGCACTGCTGTCTTTTCACTTTTTTTTCAGTTGCATGGCTTTTTGGTGAGAAAATTATAGGGCTCCTTTTATCAAGCCGCGCTAATGGGGTTAACGCGTGAGACTTTTCATCACGCACTAACCCCCGCGCTGGCCAAAAACTACCGCCTGCTCAAGAGGAGGCAGTAGCGGCTAGCGTGGCCGGCGGTTTAACGCGCGCTAAACCACTAGCATGGCTTGATAAAAGGAGCCCATAGATTTCAGTTGTGCAGGTTTTTTTTTTGAGTGATCTTGGAACCCCACTATTTACCCTTATCCAATGAGAATATTGACCATTTAAACCCACTCTCTGTCTTCTGTCTTTCAACCAGTTTTTACTCCATAAATTACCTCTTATCCCAAGACTTTCTAATTTCCAAATTTTTCATGTGGTACTTTGTCAAATGCCTCCAGAGAATACGCTAAAACTGCCACAGGAAAGTTAGGAAGAAAATCCAGGCGAGGACAGTTTACCAAGGCTGAAATGATGTGAAGAAATTAAAGAAAGCATTAACACCCTAGCTCTTCACCTCCTAATTTAAAGAGGAATTGAAAGTTGTTGGCTTAAACTGTAGGGAGATTTTAGTTAAAAAAAAAGTTTCTGAATGAGTTGTTTTTCTGTTGTTAATAATATTTTAATTGTATGAGTGCTTTTATGTAAACCACTTAGATCAAGCATTACTTGTACTGTAGAGTGGTATATAAGAATTTTAATAAACAGAAGAGTGGTATATAAGAATTTTAATAAACAGACAGTAAACAGGCATCCAGAGGGTCCCAGGTGGGAGTCATAAGAACCTAAGAATAGGCAAACTGTGTCAGACCAATGGTCCATCTAGCATTCTAGCCCAGTATCCTGTTTCCACAGTGGCCAATCCAGGTCGCAAGTACCTGGCAGAAACCCAAATAGCAGCAATTTTCACTTAACACTCCATTGCCCCAGGTACGTTAGTCAGATTGTGAGCCCATCGGGACAGATAGGGAGGAATACTTGAGTTCCTGAATATAAACCACATAGGCTATAAGTGGTATATAAATACTTAAATAAAATATAAATAAATTACATGCTACCAATCACAGGGCAAGCAGTGGCTTCCCTCAAGTTAGTCTGCTATACTTTGAAGGGATGCAGGTGCCCTATTTTCCATTATAGAATACTAGGGTGACAGGAAAAATATGTGTCTATAAATTAGGCACGATCACTTACACAAGGCATAGAGCTGGAGTATGTGTGCTGGTTTTATTGCATAATGTATAGTATTCTGTAAGTTATGCGTGTGAGTCCCGCCTATGCTCTGCCCAGGGTCCACCCATTTGTCTATAACAAAAAAAAATACTCTTCACTTATTAACTCTTCTTCTATATCTTAGAGTGATATAAATGTAAGTGTGATAGCGTCAGAGCTAACAACGTTCTAATGCTCTAACAAATTGGAGGAAAAATCTCAGATCCCCATTTGCCGCCAGCTATGTTGACTCAGCTTGCAAACTTGAAAGGGACAATCCTCATTGGTTATAAAATCTCCAACCTCCAATTTAATATCTTCAAATGTCCTCAATCTTAATTCTAGACAGCTTACAAGTTATTAAATAATGTTTTAGGAATACTTAGCTTTGGTGCTAGAGTGTTAAATGCTCACTGTTCAGCGTTCAGCTGTCTGTTGCTTGAACCATAACCTCAATGACCTACCCATTTTCATTGCCTCTAGCTGGGTTTGGCAAAAACAGGATGTTGTTTTACACCACCTTGATAAAGTTTGCTTTGAACTTAGCGGGAAAGGGGAGCTGCAAACCCCACTCAGCTCTCACTTCTGGCTCCAAGCACTTAGGCCCTGATTCTATAAACAGAGCCTAACTCTTAGGAGCTGTTGCGTGTAGTTGTCAATCATCCACTAGGCGCTATATATAGAATTGCATCTAGTGGCACCTAAGCGGTCTTAGGCACTGGTAGGCATTGAAATCTTAGGTGCATGCACCTCCCTTTTATGCCAGGGTTTTCTTGGTCTAAATCAGTGATCCCCAACCCTGTCCTGGAGGACCACCAGGCCAATTGGGTTTTCTGGATAGCCCTAATGAATATGTATGGAGCAGATTTGCATGCCTGTCACTTCCATTATATGCAAATCTCTCTCATGCATATTCATTAGGGCTAGCCTGAAAACCTGATTGGCCTGGTGGTCCTCCAGGACAGGGTTGGGGACCACTGGTCTAAGTGTGCCTAAGTTAGGCGCCTACCAGTGCCTGTCAAACCATTAGAGAGCTGCATGAGGACGACGGGAATCCCGCGGGTTCCCCCTTCGGGTCAAGGGGATCCCATGGGGACGCCTCCTAGGGTAGCGGGGATCCCGTGGGGACGCCTCCTAGGGTCACGGGGATCCTGCACGGGGGTTGAAGCAATTTGAGCCGCGAGACTCATCTTCTTTCTCCTACCTGCTCTGCCGCAGAACACAGCCGACCGGAAGTCTTCCCCGAAGTCAGCGCTGATATCAGAGAAGACTTCTGGTCGGCTGTGTGCTGCGGCAGAGCAGGTAGAAGAAAGAATGCAGAGGAAGTATAGCCCGATGTCACTCTCAGTACGTCCTCTTTTTTGTAGAGTCACATTACCATCACTCTAAAGTTAGTTCATGCAGTTCCACCCATAAGAGGCTGTGACTGTTTGTGCCCTCTCCTAAACCATCCATTCCTAGGCATAAGATGCTCTGTATCATAAGAAAAGCCATTCTGACTCAGACTAAGATGCACTGAGCTCAGCAACCTATCATGGACACTGGCCTATCTAGGTAAAAAAAAAGTACCTAGCAGATCCCCAACAGTAAATTAGATGTATCATACATAACTCATTGCTAGGGATGAGCAATAGTTTTTTTTTTAATACAAAATGTTCATGCAAAGTGTGACAAAAAATAAAAAATAGTAGCCTTTTGTGAAAAGGAGGAAAAAGCCTCAGAACCTTGTCCATAGCAGTGTTTCATCACTCTCAGCTTAGATAGGGTAGATAACTTCATAGGTTAAAAAAATCCCAAACCCTATCTTTTTTATTGTGTATCAACAATTTTCAAAAGATATGTTTACTTAAACGAATCCACAAGGAGAACTGGGGGAGGTGTAGGGGTAAGATGGAATAGGTCATATAGAAATATATATTGAAGGAATGATAGAAATATGTATGTAAATATCATAATTTGATTAATTACTTCAATACAATGTTAATAGAAGGGGGAAGGGGGAGGGGAGTGGGGGGAGTAAGGGGGTTGATATGGGTCATAGGGAAATACATTTTGGAGGAATGATAGAAATATGTATATATTTTTTAAAAAAAAATAAATGGGAGTAAAACCCTGATGTCTCAATCCGTCCTCATTTTTCTGGAGCCATATGGTAACCCTAGGTCATGGGAGGAGTATGGGAGGGTCAAGGGCATTCATTACAGAATAGCGGGGATTCTTGCTCAGTCAATTTGGGCACCAGGTTTCAGGTGCCAAATCTATGGATTTGTGAGAAATTGTTAAATTTCAAGTTTAATTTTTATTTGATAAAATCACTTTTTTCGTGGATTACAAATAGGCCCAACACCTATGTTAGATTTGGGAGTATTTGCTAAAACTGTCTTGCTATTGTAAATAGTCCTTTTGTGTATGGGAATTGTCTTACCACTGTAAGAAGTCTGAACTCATTCTATCACCACAATTAGAAGTCTTTACGCAAATGTTCTTATCACTTAACATATTATGTATGTTAACTTGTAACCCATTCTGGGATAGAAGGGTATAGATAGAGGATTACTATACAGGTCCTGGACCTGATGGGCCGCCGCGTGAGCGGACTGCTGGGCACGATGGACCTCTGGTCTGACCCAGCAGAGGCACTGCTTATGCTCTTATGGGAGGACGGGCTAAAAATGTGAATGAATGAATTGAATGAATGAATGGAGTGCTCATCCTGAAGCACCATTTATAAACTAGTGCTGTATGCTGAATTTTATGAGTGCCAAATTTTCAGCGCCATTTATAGCATCTGGTCCATAATTTGTGCATAAATGCGGGCACTTGAATTACAGAATTGCCCTTCATGTGTGCTGTTTGTGAAACATTTTGTTTTGCCAAATTTAAAAATTACATATGTAGTTTTCTACAGGAAAAACTGCATTCAGATTCAAAATGAATGAGCTACAATGAGGCAATATCGTAGAAAGCAGGTAATTAATTCTTCATTTAACCAGGTTTCAGCTGGCATAAGTCCTTGTGTCCAAAGCTGAGTGTGGAATTCGACACTCAACACTATTCTATCAAGAATGCTTATCCAAGAGCACTCATTGAGCCCCAATTTTTGGTGGTGCCTAACTTATGGCACCATTTATAGAAGTTCCTCCAGAATGCACAGGAATATCAACTTAAAGCAAGGTCAGCATTCATCAGACAAGGAATGACCTGTTCTCCATCAAACCACGAAGTTAGCAGTTCACAATGCTCAACTGAGAACTCTTCTACCATAGCCATTCTACTGGTTCCTTGTCCATAACTAATGGAGGTCTACCCTGAAGGCTGTTTTTTTCTGCTCTGGGCCTGTCTTGTTCATACTCAGTTTTTACTTCCCCCCACCTCTAGACCACACTGTCCTGGCTAGCCAGTACAGAGCTACTTCTACTACTAATTATTGTCTTAGGGGCCTGTTTACAAAGCCACGGTAGCAAGTCCCAGCATGGTGAATGCAACACAGCCCATAGGAATTGAATGGGCTGCATCCCATTTGCCATGTGGGACTTCTACTGCGGCTTTGTAAAAGGGGCCCTTAATGTGGCTCTGTGAAGAAATGCATTAAAGAAAACCAGATTTATTCTACACACTCCGTCACAATATGTTATACAAATTTAAAATAAATCTTATAGCCAATGAAAGCAAAGGCTTAAATTGAATTATAGTTTTCTATACCATATGTGCAAGGGCTGTTGTATCAATACAGTAGCGTATTTAACTAAAAGAAAAGCAAGCTAATATGTTTCTATGGCATCGGCAGATTGGCTGACTGGTACAAAGAATTTTAATGGTAGTGTTTTCACTGCATCCTGGGAATGGCAGTGATCCAAAACCCCACAATTTCTCTATAAAACAACAACACTTCAATTAATATAAATTCCATCAATTATGCAAGATCTCAACTGTGAATGCGATATGAACTGTGAATGTTACGCCGATCTTCAAGAAAGGTTTGAGGGGAGATCCGAGAAACTACAGACCGGTGAGTCTGACTTCGGTATCGGGAAAAATGGTAGAGTCACTGATAAAGGACCGCATCATTGATCAACTTGACGGACACAGGCTGATGAGGAGCAGTCAGCACAGTTTTAGCAAAAGCAGATCATGTTTGACGAACTTGCTGCACTTCTTTGAGGGAGTAAACAGACAGATAAACAAGGGTGACTTGGTAGACATTGTGTATCTGGATTTTCAGAAGGTGTTTGACAAGGTTCCTCGTGAATGACTACTTCATAAAATTGCGAGCCATGGAATCGAGGGTGAGGGTGAAATACTCAAGTGGATTAAAAACTGGCTGGAGCATAGGAAACAGCGAGTGGGGGTAAATGGACAATACTCGGACTGGAAAAGCGTCACCAGTGGGGTGCCGCATGGCTCAGTGCTTGGACCCGTGCTCTTCAACATCTTTATAAAAGATCTGGACATCGGTACGATGAGTGAGGTGATTAAATTTGCGGACGATACGAAGTTATTCAGAGTAGTGAAGATACAGGGGGATTGCGAAGATCTGCAACGTGACATAATCAAGCTCGAGGAATGGGCATCAACATGGCAGATGAAGTTCAATGTGGATAAGTGTAAAGTGATGCATGTCGGTAACAAAAATCTCATGCACGAATACAAGATGTCCGGAGCTGTACTTGGAGAGACCTCCCAGGAAAGGGACTTGGAAGTTCTGATCGACAAGTCGATGAAGCCGTCCACGCAATGTGCGGTGGCGGCAGCAAAAAGGGCAAACAGAATGCTAGGAATGATAAAGAAGGGGATCACGAACAAATCGGAGAGAGTTATCATGCCACTGCACCATACCATGGTGCGCACTCACCTGGAGTACTGCGTCCAGCATTGGTCGCCGTACATGAAGACGGACATGGTACTACTCGAAAGGATCCAGAGAAGAGCGACTAAGATGGTTAAGGGGCTGAAGGCGTTGCCGTTCAGCGAAAGATTAGAGAAACTGGGCCTCTTCTCCCTCGAGCAGAGGAGATTGAGAGGGGACATGATTGAAACATTCAAGGTACTGAAGGGAATAGACTTAGTGGATAAAAACAGGTTGTTCACCCTCTCCAAGGTAGGGAGAGCAAGAGGGAACTCTCTAAAGTTGAAAGGGGATAGATTCCGTACAAACGTAAGGCAGTTCTTCTTCACCCAGAGAGTGGTAGAAAGAAAACTGGAATGCTCTTCTGGAGTCTGTCATAGGGGAAAACACCCTCCAAGGATTCAAGACAAAGTTATACAAGTTCCTGCTGAACCAGAGCGTACGCAGTTAGGGCTAGTCTCAGAGCGCTGGTCTTTGACCAGAGGGCCGCCGCGTGTGCGGACTGCAGGGCACGATGGACCCCGGGTCTGACCCAGCAGCGGCAATTCTTATGTTCTTAAAATTGACAATACTCCAGAGCCAGTTGTCTTGTTGCCCGTAAAAACCTTCTTTCTCATCAGCTGGTAATGCAAACAAGAAATGTACAAGGATGCAGAGAACCATAATTAGAAAGCAGCTTCCTGATACCAGGTAGCACAGAAAAAGGCAAAAAGCATATTAAGCTGAGGGAGGAAGAAAACCGATCCCAGCCTATAGCCAATTGCTCACTTTGAATAGAATAGCTCTCATATTTGGACCAGTTAAGCAGTGGTTGTATATGGATCTTCTAACACATCCTCCTTCCAAAACTACTGTTTCAAAAGCATCATCTGCACTTACAGCCATCAATAGCACTGCCATCACAACTATCAGAAGTAGCTCACTTAAACCCTGAAATTTCAATTCTGTCTGGAGAAAACGCTATATCACCTTCACTATTGAGGGCTATTTCTATACTATTCTTTCATTATAACTACTCCGGAGGGCAATAGGAAACTGTGTAAAGCAATCAAGAAAACTGCTCTGAAATGGATACTGCTCAAAAGATAGCATTCCTACTTGCATTTAAGTTGATTTATATTTTTATGTCAATAGTCTATCATGACCCTATTTGTACCTAAATTGAAATATGGCAAGCAAATATGTTCTGAATTTAAAATAATAAAGGCACCAGTGGTATTCAGTAAAAGCTATTGCACACTGACCTGTTTAGAAAAGTGAGGAACACTGGAAGCAGATATTATATTACATTAGGAGTGTGCTGGAAATAAAAATGCAGTTTTGTGTTTTTTTTCCTTTGTAGTTCAATAAGGGTCCCTTTTATTAAAGTACACTGAAATTTGCAGTTATGATGGGATCTTAACCATGCAAAACCTGCAAAATTTATATGGCATTTTTTGTTTATTAATTAATTAATTTGGTTTTATATCTCCTCCTCCCCAGAGAGCTCAGAACGGGTTACAAATTAACGTTCGTAGTATTACAAATTACATTACATCCTATATAATAAAACCCTAGCCATGCATGCGCACTCTTACCTGCGTGCTTCTGTGATCTCTGATCTGTGATCAGTAGGTCTGTGGCGGCAGGAGTGCGCATGCGTACATATACCTCTCTCCATGGATGCCAGAACTGGCCTGCAGCGCTGGACTCCCTGCTCTCCACCTCCTCAAGCAAAAATTAAAAGCTGCGGTGTCGGCTCCTCTCACGAGCCGCACCAGCGTCAGAGAATGCTTCCGATGCTGGCAGGGATCGTGAGAGGAGCCGTCGCGGCACTTTTAAACTTAAAAAGAAACCTTTCGGTCGCATCAGGCCAGCCCGCGGGAAGGGAAGGGAGGCCAACAAAGAAGAGGACTCCAGCCACAGGAACGCAAAAAGGGAAGGGAGGGGCATGGAAGAAGGGGGAGGGGCTGAACAGAGCAGGCCAGATCATGGTAAGAGAAGGGAAGGGAGGGTGGGGGAAAATGCTACTACTGCTGCAAAGGGACCTGGAGGGGAAGGGAAATACCACTGCTGCTTCAGCACAGGAAAGTGGAGGAGGGGAAGGAGGGAAATGCTGTTGCTGCTGTACAGGGAAAGAATGACAGACAGACAGCGGGAAGGAGGGAGACAAAAGAAAGGAAGAAAGACACAGGGGCAGGGAGAGGGACAGAAAGACAGACAGACATGTTCTAGCACCCGTTATGTAACGGGCTTAATGACTAGTAGGGTTATAATTAATACTCATAGGGTTATGATAACAGTACATAGGGTTACCATTCAGCAGTGCGTGGTGTCATGACATTACAATCCAGGTGTGCAATGTGAAGAAACTGATAGTACAATCTAACACATATGTTCCATAGGAATTGAACTGGTTTAGCATAGACATGACAGATGTGATAAATTTGGCTCCCGTAGCTTTTCCATTTTTTTTGCAGGTCGTGCATTAATGTTGCCATTAGTGCATGGTGTCTGCAGAGAGTTAACATTGCCACCTCCTATTTAGGTGGTGCTAACTGCCCCGTATTAACTCTACATTAGACAATTATCATGTGATAAGTATAACATACTATGCCCGGATGCTCTAAAATTGCCATGAAAATTCTGTGGGTCGCTGTGGGGCCGGTAAATAGTCCGATTTGAAAACAGCAAATCATGTTCAAATTAAACAATTTTGTATGCAAATGAGCTTTCCAGAGGTCATCTGTAATCCCATCCGATCAATCATCTTGAAAGCGACTGACACATGCACAGAGCCTGCAGGGGAAGCCCTTAAGCAGTCTCCTGCCACTCAGCTGTTTGGGGCAGAAAGATTACCTTATATATTTGAATTTAAACTGAGGTGACCTTCAGCCCCCCCTCCCCTTACAAAAAAAGGAGGAAAAAAGGATGACTCGAGTATAAACCAAGATTACAAATTAGGATGATCCTGGCGAGCCAGTGTACAAAAACTTGAGAATATCCACTGCTTTTATCTAGGCTAAGCAGCATAAAATCTGTTTTATTTTTTTGGGATCTTCTCAGATAATTGTGACCTGGATTAGCCACTGCTGGAAACAGGATACTGGGCTTGAGAGACATTCAGTCTGTCCCACTTATGTTCTTAATTAAGAGAATAGGCAACAAGATCTCCCTTCCCTTTTTTACCCTGGTCTTTCTTCTCAATTTTTCTGCCTCTGTCTCAATTCGTTCTTACTTTCCAGTCCTCAATTTCCCTCTCTTCATTGTGTCTACCTACAGCTTGCCACCTCTTTCCCTCATCCCTTCCAGTAACTCGGTAACTATATCCTCTTCTCCCAATCCAGCATGTGCCCTTTTTTCTTTATCCCCTCCTTCTATCCAGTATGTATTCTCTCCCGCCCCTCCACTTCCATCCAGCATCTGCTCCCCCTCTCTCTCCCATTCAGTGTCTGTTCCCCTTTCTCTGTTTTCCCCACTTCCTTCCAACGACTGCTCCTCCCTCTCGCCACTTCCATTCAGCGTTTGCTCCCCTCTCTCTCTTCCCCATTTCCATTCAGTGTCTGCTCCTCCACATCCATCCGTCTGCACCCCCTCTCTCCACTTCCATTCAGTGTCTGCTTCCCTCTCTCCTCCCCACTTCCTTGCAGTGACTGCTCCTCTTTACTCCCCACTTCCATCCAGCATCTGCTCCTCTCTCCACTGCCACTCAGCATCTGTTCCCCTCTCTCCCCCCATCTTCCATCCAGTGTCTGTCATCTCCCCTCTTTCTCCACACAATAAGCCTGAAGCGCCACTCAACTTCTTCCCCTTGTTGGGCCACCTCCCTCCCTCTCTTCCATTCACCTTCAGGGTGCTTTTCAAAACTAAAGTTTTTGCTCTCAAAGGGACCCTGATGCAGGAACCCTGACACTTCTCCTCTGATGTGAGCCACCCAGATGGAAACAGAAAGTTGAGTCAGAGGAGAAGCATTGGGGCTGCCGCATCAGGGGCCCTCTGAGAGCAAAAACTTTGGTTTTGAAAAGCACAGTAAAGGTGAGGGGAAGGGAGGGAGGGAGATGGCCCAACAAGGGGAAAATGATACCTGGATCGTGGGGCACCCTGGAGCTGTGGGACCCAGGGCAGCTGTCCTGTGTGCCCTCCCTAATGCCAGTTCTCCTACCAGGGCTGTAATCTTCAATATGATGATGCCCCCCATGATGAATCTCAAAGCTGCTATCCTCCGTGCACACAAACCCTCACTGCCGCCATCCTTCTCTATGCACACCCCACTTCCCAACATCACTTTTACCATTAGTTCTGGAAACCTGCTGTCTCTATTAATGCTTTATTCTGATCCGGTGCAGGGCTTTGAGCATCTGCGCATGCTCAAGGCCTACCTGCGCCTACGTTTTCTGAGAATCTTGGAGGGGGCGGAAGCTGGCAGGCTTTGCGCATGCGCAGATGCTCAAAACTCCAGACCAGATCAGAATACAGCATTGATGGCAGCAGCAGGTTTCCAGTACTAATGGTAAGCGTGATGTCGGGGAGTGGGGCATTCTTGGAGGAGGGATGCAGCAGTGTGCATGGAGGATAGCAGCTTCGAGATTCATCACGAGGAGGCATGTATTCAAGTGGGGAGAGTGGAGGGGGGATCTTTCTATTGAAGATTACAGCCATGGTGGTCATCGGGAGTTGAATGAGGGATAGCCGTACCATCGGTCAGGTAGTGGCTCAAATATAAACCAAGACCCCAATTTTTTGGGTAGTTTTTTTTCTTTTCTTAACAACAATACATACAATACAATAACACACACTTCCAATAAGTACAATACAATAATAATAATAATTATTATACACACATTATTACAACTTAATGAGGACTATTTCTATTATAAAATAACAACCTAAAATTAAACAAAAATTAAACATAGAATAAAACAAAATACTTATAAGCTGCATATATCCAATCCAGGTGGAAAGGAGTTAGGGAAGATTCTCCTTCAAATTTTTACAAAAATCATCCAGGGGGGCCCATTTCTTAGTAAAATTAGCAATATTATTCTGTTTAATGGCTATTATTTCCTCATATTTTCTAATTATACTCAAATGATTCCACCATTCAAGAAAGCTGAGTTTAGAATTATCTTTCCAATTGATGGTGATATGGTGGATAGCTAATGCAACCTAAATGTTAACAACCCAAGTGGTTCAGCTAATGCAATCAAATATTTTGGTATGCATTTGTGTGATCAAGATATCAGGATTTGAGGAGCATAGAATGATGGATTTGTAAGAGATGAGAGGATTATTTTCTAAATGTGTTATAGAAAGTATTCTGGACCAAATATCTGTCCAGAATACTTGTGCCTTGGAACATTTATAAAGGAGTGTTTAAGAGTACCGGCCTGCGTATGGCAAGACCAACATAGACCTGAAGAAACTGAATGTTTAAATTTAGCAATTTCATTAGGGATCAAATAAGCTGACATGGGATTAAATTTATTAGGGATCAAATTGAGGCTGACATGGTGGGACATGCTGATAAAGACCAGAAAGAGTTCCAATTAGTTTCATCTGGAATTACGTTCAATTCTTCCCCCCAAAGTTCATGAAAGGAAATTACCTCTTCCCTACCCAACTCATACATAGTTTTATATAATTTAGAAGCTCTTTTTTTCTCTATTAAGAGACTGTGTGAACTTAATAAAATTTGGTGAGTTAGGGGAAATATCTCTACACATCGGTCTTAGGGAGATGAAGGATTTTAAAATCAATTGCCAATTTTGTAATTCAAATTCAGGGAAGTCCAGGATACATTTCAGGTTATTTAACAACATAATTTCACCCTGAAAGGTTACTTGAAATAGAGCCCATTTATTCTTTGATAGACAGGTCTCCTTAATTCCAGAGATAATATGAGATTCAATGGCGCTGTTATACCATAAAGGAATGTGGTCCCTATATTGGTGTCGTTCATAGTCTTATAAAATATAAATATGATTGAAGCTGAAGATTTTAGGATTCTTAAAGTGTTTGAACAAGGATATTTATCCATAAAAGGAAGTAAATGTATAGGCATAGGAGAAATTAGTAATTTCTTGAGTACCAGCCATCTTGGAGTATTCCAATCATCCAGGTTTTGAAACCAGCAGACTTTGGGTGAGTCTAAAAGCTAAGTGGCATCTTTTGAAATCTGGTAAATTTAAGCTGCCTCTTACTTTAGGCAATTTTAATTTGTATAGCGTTATCCTCGGAGGTTTAGATTTCCATAGAAATTTGTTAATTAGACTATCCACCTTCTTATATAAAGACTTTGGGAAAGGAATAGAAATCATACTGAAAATGTAATTTAGTTTGGGTGCTAAAACCATTTTAATGGCTTCAGCTCTTCCCCACCAGGAGAGAAAAAGGGGAGACCAGGATTGTAAGATGGTTGTTGTTAACTCAGTGAAGAATTTGGAATTTAAAGTCAGTGTTTTATTTACAGAGGAACTTTACTAAATGCCCAAATATTGTGCAGTGGCGGCAAAGAAGACAAACAGAATGTTGGGCATGATAAAGAAGGGAATCACGAGTAGATCGTAGGGTGTCATAATGCCGCTTTATAGAGCATTGGTCAGACCACACTTGGAATACTGTGTCCAACACTGGTCTCCCTATCCAAAGAAGGATATAAAACTGCTCGAGAGGGTGCAGAGCTGTAAAAGGTATGGAGAACTTGAGCTACGAAGAACGGCTTGGAAAACTGGGACTGTTCTCCCTTGAGAAGAGGAGACTGCGAGGGGATATGATTGAGACTTTTAAAATAATAAAAGGAATCGACAAGATAGAGCAGGACAAAAAGTTATTTATGATGTCAAATGTGACTAGGACAAGAGGTCATGGACTGAAACTGAGGGGGGATAAGCCCAGGACAAATGCCAGGAAGTTCTGCTTCACACAGCGGGTGGTGGACACCTGGAACGCTCTCCCGGTGGAGATTGCTGCGGAGCCCACCATTCTAGGATTTAAGGGCAAGTTAGATGCACATCTCCTCGGAAGGCAAATAGAGGGATACCGGTGACTAAGTTTTCGCCAGGTCGCACCTGGCAGGGCCTCCGCGTGAGCGGATCACCGGACTTGATGGACCCAGGGTCTGATCCGGTGACGGCAGTTCTTATGTTCTTATGTTAATCTTATCCAGTTCCCATTTAAAAGGATATTTTGAGATGTGATGTTTAAGTACATGGGAGAAGTGCTGACTTACACCAATTAATTTTGTATCCAGAGAATTTTGAAAATTCCCCAATACAAGTTATAATATGTGGGATGGAATCTAATGAAGTATAGACAAGAATATCATCTGCATATATAGAGAGCTTAAAAGATGAATATTTAATAGACACCCCCCTGATAGACTGATTTGCCCTAAATGCTATAGCTAGAAGTTCAAGAACTAGGTTAAATAGAAGAGGAGAAAGTGGACATCCTTGTTTTGTTTGTTTTTTAATGGACATGGATGTGCGTATGTGTGGCCCATACCCCCCAATCTTTAAAAAAAATCAGCAGGAGGGATGCCCACTCCAACCTGATGCTGTACCCCGTGAATCACCAATATCCCACCCTGAATCCTCAATACCTCCCCACAACCTCGTACTTTTTAAATGAAAATCCAGCAGGAGGAATGCCCATTCTCTCCTGTCGCTGGGGCCCCCGCAAACCCCCAACACCCCCCCTCCCCCGCAAACCCCATACTTTTTTTGATGAAAATCCAGCAGGAGGGATGCCAACTCCTTCCTGCCAGCAGGCCAGCCTCTTCAAAATGGGAGGCCTTCTCCATCCCAGTGCATCCTGGTATGCACTGGGAGGGGCTTAAGACTCTGACTGGCCTATATGCCTAAGGCCACTCCTAAGGGCCTTAGGCACCTGGGCCAATCACGTACCCAGCCACCCCAGCAGCAACCTTGACTCATATCCCCATCCACAGAAGTAGCCTCTGAATCTCTCCTCTATACCCGAAACCCCCCCCCCCAACACACACACAAACATACACCTAAATATAGCAAAGCAAATTAAAACATGTCTTCATACTGGGGCCACAATCTTCATTTTGAGCTCTCCTCTGCAGTTTGTTTATTGATTCTTCTCTCTCTGGGTCAACATAATCAGAAAACAGGGTTTGCGTGCCGACCTATGGTGACTCTGACAAGGGAAACACCTGCACCACATCAGGAATGCACTCAAACTGACTAACACGGTACATCAGCAACAGGAAATAACAAGGAACTTGCACAGAGGATCAAAAGCTTCCTTTCAACACAGATAATTTCCAAAATAACTTTAAAAATGTTCACTGCATGAATGGTGAGCATTCATCACTGTACAAGCTTTTTAAATGTCATTCATTATGTGCAAAGCAGAGCTCTCTTTTTAATTAAACATTGATTGTCTTGAGAGACACAGTTTTCATGAAAAGCACAGGAAATAAAGCAATGAGGAATGCAAATAGAGAAGTAAGTGCTTCAGCATGAATGATCAGGCCCTTGGCAATTAGTCTGAATGTCAACATGTAATTGTAACAAAACGTAATAAATGAGAAAAACAACTAGTAGAGTCAAATTGTACATAAGCATGTTTCGTAAACAATAAACAGCTGTCCATTTTGGCCGGAGATCTCTCCAGCTACCAAAAACCCTTGCCAGGCAGATGTGTAAAGATGACAGATAAAAAGCTGCAAAGAGCTGTATAAACATAAAAGTTGAATACATTTTCTTCCTTCCTGCTTTCATCTCCTGTGTGGATTGGCACTGCAGCAACCAGTGATGGGTTCAAATGTCACTAAGATGCAGCCAGAGCCATTCATTAACTCGAATCCAGTGTTGGAAAATGCTGAACTTCTGTGGTTAAACGTAACCACATCAAATATCTGAAATTGTTTCTTCCATTATTTTGGCAGCAGACATTAAGCAAGATTCTCAAAACTTTAACGCGGTCGCTAAGCAGTTTTCCAGCAGTTTAGCCTGCACGCATTTTAGCGGCGGATTATCAAAATGGAATATCTCTGAGGTTAGCGAGATTTCTATCAGTCTCCGGCATTGGCATGCAAATGGGCTCTTTAACACTGAAATGAGCCCTCAGGTTGATTCTTAAAATTAGCCAAGGTATTTTCGAAGAGCGGTGTTGGCTTTTGGCGAGTGGTCCGGGGATGCCGTTACAGTGTCAGCACTTGTGTTTTGACTGTGGCTAATGAAAAAAAAAAAAAAAGGTGTATCTATATATTTTTAGTGGAGGGTAGTAAAATCACGCTTCTTTTGAGTTTTGGGGAGAGACAGGCATGTTTCATGCGCGCTTGTTAAAAGCCAACGTTTGTTCTTGAGCACGTTTGATACCCTTGTCTTGTGTGTTTCTGGCTATGGGACTTGATTAAATTTTACATTAAAAACAAATTGCAAGATTTACCTGAATTATAGTAGTTTTTGGGAGAGAAAAGCATGTTTTTATGTGCAATTTAAAAAGTCAACGTTGCTTAAGAGTGGTTTTTTTAATGGCATTTTTCTGCGCACGTGCCCATCAGTGATGGACACATGCAAATGTAGGAAATCTTTGCTGCTATTTACCGATCTTATTTGCATGTACGATTTTTTAAGAATGTCTCGGGTTTTTCGATTCGGTACCAAAATGGCTGCGGTAGTAGACTGTCGCTTTTTAACGCGGGTTTTTGAAAATCCTGCCCTGAACACCAGAATAACGCTCGCAGTATATTTTATGCTGACTTAAGACCCATCATCTTTGCATTACAGTATAATCTCATCATAACGGACTTCAAGGGACCTGGAAAAACGGTCCATTATATCCAGAGTTGCATTTTTTTTAAAACTTTATTTAGGGCAACTTGAAGCAATGTAAATCGATAAAAAGCCACTGCACAAGCATATCAGCAACATCAATAACAAAACTCAGCAAAACATTGGTATGGCATGCAATCAATGACTGCAAACCAGAACACTGTACTGGAAAGAAAAATACTCTTGTCATTTTTTTTCTGGGCTACATTTTGATACTATATTTTATTTTTTTTTTTATTTATTCAATTTTTCTATACCGTTCTCCCAGGGGAGTTCAGAACGGTTTACATGAATTTATTCAGGTACTCAAGCATTTTTCCCTGTCTGTCCCGGCGGGCTCACAATCTACCTAATGTACCTGGGGCAATGGGGGGATTAAGTGACTTGCCCAAGGTCACAAGGAGCAGCGTGGGATTGAACCCACAACCCCAGGGTGCTGAGGCTGTAGCTTTAACCACTGCGCCACACACTCCCCTCACTCACCAGCATGCCACGTGTCTTGTAGGCGGAGCCTGCATGTCCGTTATAGCCGAATCTACAGCTAAAAGCGGCTTTGGGGACCAAAATAGTTGTCCGTTATATCCGAAAGTCCATTATAGCGAGTCCGCTATATTCGATGATTTTCTGTATGTTTATAATGGCGCTCGGCCGGGACCAGCGGACCTCGACTGCTATAGGTGAGGTTCTGTTCTAAGCGAGTCTGCTATAACGAGATTATACTGTATTCTGTATTCCTGGGCACAACAGTTCAAAGATAGTGAGCCCCAACTCAGGCCTGCTATCTTTTAAAGGGCAGGGCTGCAATGCTCCAAATAAGCATCCCCCCAAAATCCACAATCCTTTTCAAATCCATCCCCATCTCTGATTCTTTTTACAAATATCCAATTCCACCCCTTACCTAATTCCTTCTTTAAATATCTAATCCTATGTCAAACCTACTCCACCTTTTCCCCTGCCCCAATCCTTTCTTCAAATACCAAATTCCCCCCACCCCCTTGAATCTATCCTTCTCCATAAATCTCTTTTTCAAATATCTGATTAGTCCTTGAGCCCTCTAAGGCAGTGTTTCTCAATTTCTTCAAGCCAAATACTCCCCAAGTAAAGCATTTACACATATTTCAACTGAGTTCCCCTGAACTCCAATCTATCTGTCTGTCTCTCTTCCTCTCCCCTACAGCATCTACTTACTCTCTCTCTCCCCCTGCTGGCATAATTTTTGTTACATTACTAAATTTAATATGTTTGTATGCTTATGTACATTGTTAACCCTTCTCCTTAGTGAGAGTGAGAAACAAGTCCCAGCTGTATTATAATTATTGTTATTATTTATTTTGATAATAATTATTGCCATTGTATTTAGGTGCTTATTTTAGAGGTTCTATCCATATTTTAGATGGCTTAAAACCAGCATTTAGGGAATGGGATTTAATATATTTATTTATTCAATTTTCTATACCGTTCTCCCAAAGAAGCTCAGAACGGTTTACATGAATTTATTCAGGTACTCAAGCATTTTTCCGTATCTGTCCCGGCGGGCTCACAATCTATCTAATGAACCTGGAGCAATGGGGGCTTAAGTGACTTGCCTAGGGTCACAAGGAGCAACGTGGGTTTGAGCCCAAAACCTCAGGCTGTTGAGGCTGTAACTTTAACCACTATGCCACACTCTCCCCACCTTTCTGTTATATACAGGCACTTATTTTGTACCTGGGGCAATGGAGGTTAAATGACTTGCCCAGAGTCACAAGGAGCTGCAGTGGGAATCAAGCCCACTTCCCCGGGTTCTCAGGCTGTTGCACTAACTGTTACCCCCTCCACATCCGTCTAGCAGAATTGTCCAATTACAAATTTTACACAGCCAGAATATGGATGCCCAAAACTGCTGTACATCCATATTGCAAGGAGGCATGGCTTGAGTATGTTTTGGATGAGACTAGGAAGGGACATAAAGACGGATATCCAAATCCAGTTGCCGAAAGGGAAGGGATGTTCATGCTCATAAATACTTAGGGCTCCTTTTATCAAGCCGCGCTAGTGGGATTAACGCGCACGACTTTTCATCACGCGTTAACCCCTGCGCTGGCCAAAAACTACCGCCTGCTCATGAGAAGGCGGTAGCGGCTAACGCAGCTGGCTGTTTAGCGTGCGCTATTACGCGCATTAAAACGCTAGCACAGCTTGATAAATGGAGCCCTTAGTATGTCCAGATTGCAGTAAGGTTTTCCAGCTGATCAATTCTCCACTGAATAGAGTAAAGGAAGTCACTAGAGGAATTTTCCTGTCCTTGGAGGGCTCTCAAAAAAAGAAAAAAAGAGAAACAAAAATTTCAAAAGGTAGACGTGGGACTTGCACTGGCAACCTCTGAGTTTTTTTCCTGGTTTTCAGGGAACTACTCTGACCATTAGGCTACTCCTTCATATTGATATATGTGTAGCCATTTCATAATATGGATGTTCCTCTACTGCCACACAGACTTGCATGCCTTTTGTTTTGCCCTATTCATAGTTTGGACATTCTATTTGTAAATGGATGTTTTTGCTGGGCATAACTAGATCCTGTTCTAAAATACATGAGACCTGAACAACCATATCTGATATACAGATTTGGATGACCATATTTTGAGTTGGATTTCCTTTCCAAAATTCTACTCTTAAATTTGTATACAGTTTTTGAAATTTGTCTGTCTGCCTTTCTGTCTCTCTCCCTGCCCCTGTCTCTTTCTTCCTGTCTCTCTCCCTCCCGCTGTCTATCTTTCTTTCTTTCTCTCTCTCCCTCTCACTGTCTGTCTGTCTATCTTTCTTTCTTTCTGTCTGTCTCTTTCCCTGGCCCCCTGTCTGTCTCTCTCCCTGGCCTCCTGTCTGTCTGTCTTTCTTGTTTTCTGTCTGTCTCTCTCCCTGGCCCCCTCTCTGTCTGTCTTTCTTGCTTTCTGTCTCTCTCCCTGGCTCCGTCTGTCTTTCTTTCTGTCTCTCTCCCTGCCCGTTGTCTTTCGTTCTCGTGCGCTGCCTGCCTGTCTTTCTGTCTCTCTCCGTGGCCCCGTCTGCCTGTCTTTCTTTGTCTTTCTCCATAGCCCCCCTTCTGTCAGCCCCCCTTTTGTCTCCCCCCCAAAGCAAACCAAGATTGCTCCCTGCCCCCCAGCACACCCCTCCCCCCAAATCTGCTCTCCTGCTCCCTCTAGAGGCCAAAGAAGAAAATTCCCCCAAATGGTTAGTTTGGGGTTTAAAACGAGCTGTTTCTAGTGCCTTTGCTCCAGGTTTCTGCACTGCTCTAGGGACAGACCTAGCAGGTATAGGCTGAATACCACAGTGTCCATAAGCATCCCTATGCGTCTCTGTAGGCACGAGACAGATGCCTTAAATGTAGTCCTGTTAAATGATGAACTATATTTAAGGCGTCTGTTAGAAAAAAAGATGCCGATGCTTGACTGACACATGATCAGCAGCCACTTCTTAGGTGGCTGCCAAGATCAGTGTCCTTTAGAGAATCAGGTCCTAAAGGTTTTCCTACTTCTTCCTCATATTATCCCCTGAATTCTATATATGTATATGCAAATTTGAGTAAGCACCCAATATGAGTGTGCAACTTAACTGAATGAGCCAATTAATGCTGATAATTGGTTTCTTAACATGCATGGTGTCAAAAGGGGGTTAGGTCATGGGCATGGGTAGATTGGGGCATTCCTCAAAGTTATGCACATAATTCTAGAATAAGGGGCATCTGCACCTAACTTTAGGCATGAGGATTTGTTTCCATTGGAACTAGATGTAGGTACCTAAGTTAGGCGCAGGTCCCAGGCATAAGTGCTATTCTATAAACTGCATCTAACTTTAAGCACAGTTTATAGAATACCACTCAGTGAGGTTTTTTGGTGTTAATTTTTAGGCACTATAGATAGAATTCAATACTATGTACAGTATATTTATTACATAAAGCACCATTATGAAATATTTTATGTGTTCTTTATATGAAAATTTCAAATTATTATGAAATCTACAAATTATTCTAAGAGCAATCTTTATGTATTAATTAGGCAAAATATAAATGTAATAATACATTTCATCTAATTTAAATTCATTTCTGCTTAACACATTTCAGTGCATTCCTATGTTTTTCCACATTCTTTTGAAATCGGTTAATTGGACTTCAGAAAGATCAGTCAATGCTTTTAGCCTTTTGTCATAGATAATTTTTGATCTACTTCAATTTGGACAGCATTAAAAATACTCTTTATTCACTTAATATTAGTATCAGAAGGTCTAAGCCACATTTGTTTAGAAATGCATTCCAAGTAATGAATTCCTGATTAACTACATACAGCCTAGATGTTTTAAATATTCTCAAGACTCCCTGCATCATTTTTACATGGTAATATTCAATCAAGATGCTGAACGCAGCTCAGCTTGAATCAACCATTTTTGTAAATAGATAATTTCAGACCATTCTGCATCTGATTGCTCTGTAGAGATATTTTCAAATAAAGGTGAACTAGAGAAGAGCACATTAAGATCATGTTTTGAATAACTAACTTCCTCTTTTACAAAGTCTGATAGCGTGAGCCGCTGCAGTAACTGCCCTGAAGCCCACTGGGATTTAAAGGGCTGCACGGCTTTTGCCACATGGTAGCCAGTAGCGTGGCTTTATAAGAAAAAAAAAATAAGGGGGGGGGGGTAAATGATCCCAGCTACCATAAAGCATCAAAAAAGAAATTCTCAGTGAAAAAATAATCAATGTAAACTATCTTAATATGACCAAAACAATCTAAATATCCAAAAGAGTTCAAAATTTAAAAAGTTAAAAACAAATTAAAACAATCAGAATTACAACTAATAAAGGGGAAAAGTGTTCTTGTAACCAAATCAGAAACATACTCGTATAAAGGCCTATGCAATAAAACACATAAAATTATTTTTGTGAGTTTAGAAAAGACGAATAAAAAGTCTCTAAACTAGAAATGCAGGGGAAGGGGGGCGGCAGGGTGGGGGTTATTTGCCAGCGGGAGAGAGTAGGCATCTCTCCATTGCCAGGGGGGGTCGGGTTAATAGTGGCAAGGTTTTTAGTGCAGCGGGGGAGAGGGGACATGTCTCCCGCTGTAGGGGGGGGGTTGGGTTAGTAGTGGCAAGGATTTAGTGCAGTGGGAGAGTGTGGGCATCTCTCCCGCTGTGAGGGGGCGGTGTCAGGTTAGTAGCGGCATGGTTTTTAGTGCAGTGGGGGAGTGTGGGCATCTATCCCACTGTGGGGAAGGGGGGTCGGGTTAGTAGTGGCAAGGTTTTTAGTGCAGCAGGAGAGTGTGGGCATCTCTCCCGCTGTTGCTGTGTTTCTGTTTTGGGTTTGTGGTTTTTTACGGCAGCGTTGACAATAGCATTTTTTCTGCACATGTACCCATCGCTGCTGACTAGTGCTGCCCGATTCAGGAAAAAAAATTTTCGATTTGATTTGATTCGATTCAGCCTATTGAATTGGTTTTTCGATTCGATTTTCCTGCCAATTGGGTGTTTTTTTAAACATCCTGGTGGGTTTATTTTATAGCCTCTTCAACCCCCTTTGCCTTCTCCTAACCACACTGGTGCTGTGATGTAACAAAATAAACAAACAAAAAAGACTTTTCCTCTCTCTGTTAAATCCTAGCTCACGTTTGTGGTCTAACACCAGCTCTGGCAGGATACACATTTCAAATATTTGTAATCACAAAATGGAAAATAAAATTAGTTTTTCTACCTTTTGTTGTCTGGTCATTATTCAAATCTTGTTGGTCCCAGGCTCTGGTTGTCTTCTGATAACTTGCTTGCCAGGGTCTTCTTTTTTCTTCATACTAAGCATCCATCTGCCATCTCTGTCCTCCCCTTCCATTTCCCTTCCCTCCCCCGGAGGTCTGGCATCTTTCTTTTTTTTCGCCTCCACAGATCCACCTTTTCTTAACTACCCTTTCATCCAGCATTTCTCCCTCCTTCCCCACCACCCCAGGGTCCACCATCTCTCCCTTTCTTTTCCCAACTATCCTCCTATCCAGTATCTCTATCCTCCCCCACATCATCCCTTGTTTCCAACTTCTCTCCCTTTCTGTTCCTGCCCTCCCTAAATCCCATTGTCTTCTCTATTTTAGGTAAACGGAGTAGGGAGGCCAGGGGGAACACAGAGGCCTTCCCGGGGGGTATGCGCAGTCCTTCGGGGAGGCCAGGGGGGAAACCGATAGCAGCACTTCCTGACTGACCCTCTCTCCTCGCCCTCTAAGGCAGATGTGGTAGCGGACGGCCAACAAGAGCAGTGCTGCTGCTCCTGCTTTAGGGGGCGAGGGTCCAAATCGGGAAGCTGATTTTGTTTTGTTTTGAATCAATTTGAATCGATTCACCCGAAGTGAATCGGTGAACTGATTTGAATCGTGAATCGGGCAGCACTACTGCTGACTGCCAACCTCATTTCCATGCATGATTTTTAAAGAATGTCTCTGGTTTTTGGATTGGATATCTAAATGGCTGCGTTAGCAGACCATCGCTTTTTAACACGGGTTTTTGAAAATCCTGCCTTATGTGGCACTAAGACTTGAACCTAGTCTTTGTGCAGATGTACACACTTCAAGTTGGACCCTCAAATCTCACCTCCCTGCCCCCTCATATGCAACGTGGCAATTGAAAATGAGGGAATGCAGAATTGCAAAATTACAGTTGGACTGAACGAAGATAAAGGCTGACCTAAGATAAAGGGTAAGCAGGGAGAAAAAATGACTAATGGCACAGAAAAACCTGTAAGGAACAAGATAAAAAGCTCTTATCTACAAAGCACTAGCTAATCAAGTATGGAGTTACTTAACATATAATCAATGCAACAGAAAAATTGGTAAATGTAAGAACAAAGCATCAAGGAACCACTAAAAACATTATGGCAAACATCAAAGCATCAGATAGTTATATCATGAAGAGTAATCAAAGTCATTTTCAGTCTTCAATAGCAAAGCATATTAACTTAAGAAGCATATGGATATGAATTCTAGAGTTATGTAGCAAAAGATATATTGTAATTTTGTCTATTAGTACAGCATCTATTGCTGGGGTGGAAGAGTCCCTTTGTACAGTTTGTAACACCTACTACTTAGCATTCTAATTCTTTATGACACATTTCAAGCGCAAGGCGATAACTTCCCAACTACACGCCCTCAGGCATGTCTGGATCCCACATGTCATTCTGCCTATTATGGCTTGGATTCAGTGCTGAGGAATTTTATTCCACACTGAGCAATACCTGGCTAGATTTGCATCTGGGCTCAAAGCATATCTTTTTAAATCAGTCATTTGGTACTGACTGATTTAGCCCTGTGGCAGTAGTTTGCAACTGACTTGTTTACTATTTTGTCACCTTTTATAATAAATTTTTATCATAAATTGCTCTGATGGCCCTGCAAAAGGTGGTATGTCAAACTTTGGAATAACCATAAACATTAATCTGTTTAAGTTCTCTTTGCCATTCCTGTTGCCCCAGCCTTTGCTCTTACTCGGGCCCCAATGCAAATAGCTCCAACAACACAGTATTAAATACCGTGTAGGGAGTGATTTATATATATAAATGCTATTTGTGCGGCTCAGCTTGGGTAAAAGGGGGAGGATCTATACTTGACGCCTGCCAAGAGCACATCACAAGGCACAGTTCATTCCCCCAATCCATTTTCCCCGCCTCTCTTGCCAGCTCATCTTAATCGCAGCTCCAGAGCCATGATCAGCTAAGCAGCAGGGGAATCACCAATCAGCTGAGCCGGCAGGACTCTCTGAAGCTGCTGATCGGTGACTTTGGGGCTTCCCCTGCCACTCAACTGATCGGAGCTTCCCCTGTAGGCTCAGCTGATCGCAGCTCCAGAGCTGCGATCAGCTGAGCGACAAGGGAAGTCCCCAAACAGTTAAGCAGCAGGGGAAACCCCCAACGCTGATGACTGGCTGATGACACACACAACAGGTACAGGCTAGAGAATGAGGCAGGGAAAAAAATGTGTCCCTGTCCCCATCCCGTCCCTGCAAAAATCTATCCCCCATCTCCAAGAACTTTGTCCCTGTCTCCATGAACTCCGACCCTGTTCCCGTGAACACTGTCTGATCCCAGCCACAGAAGCCTTGAATAGTTATGATTTTATATTGAAATCATTAAAGCATAAAAAGAAACAATATTCTTTACAACTGTCATTTTATAAATCACAAATACAGAAAAAGTATCAACAAAACTCATCTCCCCTCACAATATCCCCTCCACTATCAGGAAAACTGAATGCTACATAGAAAATTCATCCTAACAATACCTCGTTACACACACAGAGCACAAATGTCAAATACATAATAGCTGACCAAAAATGATAAAACATAAACCAAAATTCCAAGAAGCCACACCTTCCAGGTAGTACACCACCAAAGAAATATAAAATCATTTTCCTCCTATACTGTGCAAGATATAAAGATCACACATGCCAGGGATGGTGTTAAGCGAAGGAGTGCAATTAGAGCAGCTGCCCCTTGGCTAGAGAAAGCCCTAAGCCTGCTGAAAGTTGAAGATGGCATGGGCTAGTAGTGAGCTTGGGGTCCCCTCCCAAATTTCTGCCCTGGGCCCTACCCATGTCTAACACCAGCACCGGCAGGATACACATTTCAGTTCTTATATTTTCTAATCACTAAATAGAAAATAAAAAAAATTTTCTACCTTTTGTTGTCTGGTCATTTTATTTTTCAAGTCATGTTGGTCCCAGGCTCTGGTTTCTGTTTCCCTCTGTCTTCTCTTAACTCACTCACCAAGGTTTCCTGCTCATTTGACATTTATTCTTCTCTGTGCTCACCATCCATCTTCAATCTTTGTGTATCTATCTTTCCCTTCTCTGTGTCCCCTATACTTCCCTGAACATTATCTCCCATGTGTCCATATCCCTGTATTTATCATCACTACTCTATGTCCTGCATTACTCATCTCCCTTCTATTCTCTCCCACATCTAGCACTTTCCCTCTGTGTCCATATACCCCTTCCATGTCTGCCATTGCTCCTCTATGTCCATCTACTGTTCCAATGCAGCATCTCCCTTTGTGTCCCTGTCCCTATTCTCCTCTCCTCTCTATGCTCATTATTTTCATCTCTGTTTCTGATACCTCTCTGTGTCTCTTCTTCTCCCTGCTGTATGTTCAGTATTTCTCCATAAAATCCTGTCTTTATAAGAATTCCTTGAGAGAACCCTCTCATTTCAAGCCGCTAAATTGAATGTATGGCTTGGAAAAATTATGTTAGAGGTCTCTTCCTATTTTGATTTTAGAAAATTGTTAAAGACTCAACTCTTTGATAGGCTGGTATCTTAATGCATTCTGCTTCATTTTTTCAATCAAGTTCCTTATATTCAATTTGATGTATTTTATCTGTTCTATGTATTATTCTTTCCCTGCTATGCCGGTATTTTATCACCTGTCTGGCTAGCATTTAAAAGTTCATTTTAAATTGTCAACAATGCTTCCACAATTTTAAACTGTTGTTTTTTTTTTCTGAATTATATTGTAAATGCTTTCTGTCCATTATTCTAATTTGTATTTTATCTGTATCCCATATATTAGCTCACCTTGTGTGAACGGCCTAGAACTTTTTCGGTATGGTAGTATATAAGAATAAAATTATTATTATTTCATCCCTTCTTCCTTCACCCACTTAGTATGACATATTTTCCCTTCTCGTCTCTTCAGCCCCTCCCCCAACAGGTCCATCACCTCTCTACCTTCCTTCCAGCAGCCCCCTTCCACAGGTACAGCAACTCTCTCCCTTCCCTCCAGCTCCCCCTCCTGCAGGTCCTGTAGCTCTCTCCCTTCCCTTCAGTTCCAGCTGTTCCATCCATAGGTCAAACACCTCTTTCTCTCTTTTCAGCTCCAGCTCCCTCCTGTGCCCTTTCCTCCAGTCCCAGCCCTAGCCACCCTTCTATGCCCTTTCCTCTGGCCCCAGCTCCCCCTCCTTTGCCCTCTTCTTCTGCCCCAGCCCTTCGCCTGAACTCTTTCCTCCTGCCCCAACATCTGCTTCAACCTTACTGCTCATCATTGGGTGCCCTGCACTTGTTTCTCAGAGTTCCTCAGTTTTCTAGTTCTTTCCTGAGGTTCTGGATTCAGGTAGCAAAGACATAGCAGCCACCAATACTAGATGGCTTAACCCAAAGGGAAGCTGGTCACTGCATGCAGAAAACCCATTCTTTCTTCCCCTGGTCTTGTGAGGCCATGTCCTATGGAGAACCTGTCTGTGTTCGTGGTCTGCTCACCAGCCTAAGGTCTCCTCTACTGTTGAGAACTGACACACTTACAATTCTGTACTTAGTTGGATTTCTACCTGGATTTGGAATATTCTAGGCAGTACTACAATCCAGACTGCTCTGACTAAACCATTTCAAGCTGAAGTTCACCAAGGGGCTCTACTGTTGAATCCATAAGGATTTACCTTCACCAGCCTTGGCCCTGGCCACCAAATAAGGCACATATTGCTGCAATATTGTGGTCTTCCCATTAGCAATACATTATGCTACTGTACAATATTTCCTGATGATGTCTTTTTGTATTTTAGCTTGCAATAATTACCAGTACCATATACAATGACTGATCAGCAAATAGTAAATATTTCAGAGATACCAAATAATCCAGTTCCAGGCTGGAGATTTTGTGACAGTTCTGGAAGTCTGATTACCCCATCCTGGTGCATTATGAACATTACACCACTGATTTCAATGGGTAACATCAGACACTACAAATCCCACACTGTTTGGGGATGTAAGCTCAAAGCCAGGTCTGGCCAAAAAGTCTCCAGCTTGGAACTATGTAACTTGGCATCACTGGCATTTTTATTCTTGGTCCCTACATATACACTACTGTACACAGTAATATGAATATACAGTATTTAATCTTTAGCCTCCAGCACCCTCTGGTGGTTTCCTGTAAAACATCTGCTCTAAATACAGCCTCGAGAAGGATTAGATACACATATTGCTTTCTCTGTTTACACTAACAGCCCATTAGCCCAGAGATAAGACTCCACAATTACATCAATAATAACTCAGAATTTCCTTTGCTCCATGATGTTTAATACTGTGTTTCCCCAAAAATAAGACCTAGCATGATTTTCGGAGTAGGTCTTAATATAAACCCTACCCCCAAAAATAAGCCTTAGTCCCTGGTGGCAGCAATGTGGCAGAGGAATGCCCTGGCATGAGAAAGCTGAGATGGGCCCTGTGCTGCTGACGATGCGGTTTGTTATAAGGTACTGTATTTTGGTCTCGCGGTCGGGGTTCGGATGGGTGGGAGAGATGGAAGGGTCAACAGGAAAGGGGGATGCGTGGCAGTGGCGGGGGGGGGATGGAAAAATATTACAAAATGCTCCACGGGGGGATGGGAGGAAGGGAGGGATATAAGCTGCAAGGATTCAGTTGCACAAGGGATGGGAAGGAGGGAGGGATAGAAGCTGCAAGGGTTCTGCTGCACAAGGGGAGGGAGAGATATAGGCTACAAGGGTTCTGCTGCACAGGGGGATGGGGGAGGGATAGAAAGATACTGCACAAGGGGAGGAAAGATACTGCACAAGGGGAGGAAAGATGCTGCACTTTTGGGGGAGAGAAAGGAAAGTGGAAGAATTGGGGCGGAGGAGAGAAAGGGAGAGATAATTATTGTACATGGAAAAAAATAAGACCTCCCCGAAAATAAGACCTGGTGCCTTTTTGGGGCCCAAAATTAATATAAGACAGTGTCTTATTTTCGGGGAAACACAGAAGCAATGAATAAAATCACATTCCAGTTTGTTTGTTCATTCATACACTTCCTCTGAATTCACAGCACTTTTTATTCAGTGTAGTACTTAAAATAGAGGTCTAGTTCTCTGTCCACTGGACAAGGCTTCTCTAGCAACCCTAGAATTGCTGCCTCCCATGGCCGAAAAAAAAAAAAAAAAAAGATTAAATCCATCGCAATTGCCTTACTGCTGAAGAAAAGCTATCCATCTGCCTCAGCATTCAGGTCTATGATGGCATTTTATTTATATTATTTTAGTATTTACATACCACTTATAGTCTAAGGGGCTAATAATCAAAACTTTAAAACATCCAAAAACCAGCATGTCAGCACTTGGACGTTGTAATAGCAGGGACGTCCAAGTGCCAATAACCAAAATTAACTTTCTAGATCTGCAGCAGCACTTCTAAGCTGCTCTGCGTCCAGAGAGCAAAGGGGCATGTTACGATGTGTGTTATGGGCAGGAATTGGGCAAGCTTCAACCTGGACATACCCCAATTATAATCAAAGCTTTCCTAAAGGGAATTTAGACGCCAGCAGTTAGACCCGTTTGAGTTGCGTCTAAGTTTCATAAAGGTGCCCAAACTGACAAGAAAACCACTGGAAGATTTAAGGCATGATCTCCCCCCTTTACTCCCCCAGTGTTCACGAACCCCTCCCACCACCCAAAGAGTGAAAAAACCCCCACAAAAGCCCATAGGCTTCCCATCAGCTGATCGTAGCAGAGGAATCCCCATCAGCTGAGCCATTTTTGGGGATTCCTGGTGGCTCGGCTGATGGGGATTCTCCCTACCAGGATCAGCTGAGCCACAGAGCCCTACACCCTTCCCCCTGACAACCCCGATATCCCCTTGATATCCCGATGACATCCCGTACCTTCCCTAACATCTCCATCCCCGCAACATCCCTGGGCCTCGCTCCCACATTCCCAGAACCCCCTATACCTTCGGAAGAGCAAACAGCAGGAGGGAAGCTCACTCCCTCCTATCTACAGGGCCACATGCTGCAAATAATGGGGCTTCCCCTCCCAATGCATCTTGGGATGCAGAGGGAGGGGCCGAAGGCCCTGATTAGCTCAAAATGGTGATTTGGTGGATACATGGCTGTTTTTATTTTTGAAAATGGGCAAAAAAGGTAGATGTCCTAAGGACTAAAACTTATACCTAGTTCATTTTCAAAAATAAAAGATAGATGCTTGGCAGCTTTAAAAATTGACATTTTTCCTGCTGGGTTTGTGGACGTCTTGCACAAAATGTCCAACCTCAAACTTATCAAGTATCCCTAATGTAGCTTCCAACTATCATTATAAACTGCTACAGAGTGATAATGCAAACAACAACCTAGCAGTGTACTATGAGGAAAAACCAGGCTCTAAAACCCTTAATCCCTACAGTTAAGCCAGTTCAGAAGCCAAAGAATAGGGTTTTAGGCAGAGTAAAACAAGCAGGGTTAAAACAAGAGAGCCATCCCAGGAAACCCAGTAGGGAGGGCTCCCAAACCACAGTCTAATTGCCATTATTCCTTTTCCAAGAGCAGAGAGGTTTTCCTGCAAAACCAAGCGGTGAAACAGAGAATCAACCCAGAAGGGGGCGGGGCTACACTTGGAAAACTGCAAGCACATAAGCCTTCAGACATGAAGCAAATTAACCCCAGCTGAGGCTGGAAGGGGGATTTGAGCTCAGTCCACAGCTCCCACACTGGACATTCCCTCCCCAGAGGAAGGAAGACAACTTTTTGCCATCCAAAGAAGGACAAACAGAACTGCCACCAGCAGCTAAGTACTGGGACCTTGCAGAAAGTTTTGTAAGGGAAAGGCAAAGTTATGCTACAGAGGGGGAAAGGGAAGCTTAGCCAGCCAGCTCATCTGACAACCCTGAAGGGGGAGGAGAATGGGAAAATGTAAATGAAGAAAGCGTGGAAATAGCTGAGCATGATTGTGATACCAGCAGTATGGGCTGGGAGAGCCACACCAATATCCCAGAATATAAATTTGCCAGAAGAAGGCATGAAGCTGTAATGAAACTGCTCACCAGCACTGCTCTTTGCAAACGTTTCTCCAGCTAGAATATTAAATGAGCTAGGAACTTGTATGTGCTGGGGGAGGGCTACAGAGTGCTGACAAGAAACAGGGACCAAGCACAAGTGCTAGGAGAATTAGCCATTCCCTGAACAAATTTTTTAAACTGCTGTGCAGTAGCAAGAGGTGCTTGGAAACTTGGGTGGGGCATAGAACAGCTATATGCACAGGAAGAGTTGTTTGTTTCCACCCCCACTGCTTGGGGCAGAACTGAAGAGGTCCCAAGAAAGGCAAGCAGTGAAAGCTGAGAAGTTAAAAGCCAATGAGAACTGTTTTTCTTTATTATTGGAACTGGCCAGTGGCGTTCCTAGGGGGGGGGCGGGGGGGGCGGGCCGCCCCGGGTACCAGCCCTAAGGGGGTGTTCCCGGCCTTGCCGTTCAGTCCCCCGCCACCCCCGAAGGACCGTTCGCCCCCCTGGCCTCCCCGCACCACCTATGAACAGCCGCAGCAGGATAGCGAAGTCAGCGTCAGCGATCCCTGCGCTGCTTCCTGCGCCGCGATCCCGCCCCTCCCCTGACGTCAGAGGAGGGGCGGGACCGTGGCGCAGGAAGCAGCGCAGGGATCGCTGACGCTGACTTCGCGATCCTGCTGCGGCTGTTCATAGGTGGTGCGGGGAGGCCAGGGGGGCGAACGGTCCTTCGGGGTGGGTCGGGGCATCAGGCCTTCAGGGTGGGGCGGGCGGGCAGGCAAGCAGGCTTTCAAGGGGGAGGGGGTGACAGGCAGGCAGGCAGGCATCCTTCAAGGGGGGACAGGCCTTCGGGGGGGGGTGCAGACCTTCAAAAAAAAAAAAAAATTTTTTACATGGGGGGGGGGTGCAGACCTTCAAAAAAAAAAAAAATTTTTTTTACATGGGGGGGGGTGTCAAAAAATGATGCGCCCCGGGTGCCACATACCCTAGGTACGCCACTGGAACTGGCTATACTATAATAGAGCAGGCATTGCCTGGAGGGAGGGGAGTAAGCCAGCAGAGCCCAAGAGGAAACCTAGCTACCTGCGGGTAAGAGTCCCAACAGAGACTATAATATTATTTGGACATTAGTATTAGAGGCAAATGAAGCCTAATTGCAATGAACTTTGAAATGAAGTACAATAAAGGATGCTTTACCCAGGTGGCAGTGAAGACTGAACTGCATTGAACTTATCACTGGATTTAAGTCTGATATTTTTGGTTTTGTTTTCTTGTGGACAAATAAAGTGTAAACCTTATTTTGAACTGAATCCAGAAAAATTTCCGTGTTTTTCTTTTCACCAACCAAATCAAAGGCATCCAAAATCTTGCCTGCGGTCTGAGCCGGGTCTTTTGCTAGCCAAAAGCTGGGCCCGGCCACAATATGAAACCCCGAGTTTTAGGTAACAATATATTTTTTTGCAGATTCTTCAGAAATGCCTCCACCAGCCTGTTATTACTTGAACACGGCTGTGTGATACTCTCTCTGGCATTTGTATCATCATTAAATCTGCTTTTTAATATACATTTTTTTTAAGTGCTTGATGTGCATAAAAACTTTCACCAACCTTTCATAGCCATACACATTCAATAATTTACTTTAATTTTACTTAGGTTTTAGAGCCGCTGCACTGCCAGCTTTAACTTTCGTTTTTGATTATTTGTCTGTGCTGGGAAGGGACTGGTCAACATTTCGCCATAAGCTTTATCAAGAACAGTCCCCTGCAGTTGATATATAAACAGATCAATGAAGATTACAAGCAATCCTTGTAAAAATTATTGCTATTTAATCTTGAAAAAATCATACCTCTTCATTGCTACCACACACCATCCTGACTCAGTCTTTGGTTCAAAGATGGCTGCGGCATCTACCTAATCATTTAAATATCCTCTCAGTTGAAATTCACCAATGACGACAGCGAACAGGAAGTTCTGAATAAAGACATCCATTCTATCTCCATATTGAGGTCCCTTGGAGTAACAGTATTAAGGGTAAAGATCCATCATTTGTTCTTTGAAATTTAATCTTTTTTTCATAATTGCCACCCTCCCACCCCTTACTTCAATCTGATCAATAATTCTCCACCTCAATTCCTGAATTGTATGCTGCGCTTCCAGCCAATGTTGGACCAGTGGAGCCTGCAGAACTTCATTCATAATTCTGGACTTGTGTTCATTCAACCTTATGTGTATCGGACGACTACTTCTTACCTATATCAGGCCGCACAGGTATGTAATGACATACACTATATTAAATGATTTATATGCAGTATGAGTTTTAGAAATTATGATGTCATTCTCCCGTTTGCTGGAGTTCATTCTAAGCCTTCAATGGTTGATTCACACTACTGACAGTTTGCACAACTACTATGTTTGCCTATTGTATCATGGTGATTTTCTTCACGCCTATATCTATATTTTGATAGACGCTCTCCCAGGTTTTTACCCCTATTATAGGCAATGGTTGGAAATTCTCCAAAAACATCTGATGTCATTTGCAGTATATGCCAATGTTTCTTCATACTCTGTACCCATACTTAGAGTGGTCATAATATGAACGTACACACACTAACTTGTCTTCCACATTTTGTGATTGTTCCTGAAGTAGGAGGTCCCGATTGGCAAATTTGGCCCACAGAAATGCCTTCTGGATACACTTTTTTGGATAACCCTGTTGCGCAATTCAATTTTCAAGAGTCTTGGACTATCTCAAAAATCCTCCTCCTCAGAACACACTCTACTTAATCTAAGGAATTGCCTTACCGGCAGATTAGATTTTAACTTATATGGATGATGGGCTATGAAATTGCAAGAGTATTTTTTTCTACCGGTTTACGGTAGAGGATGGTTTTGAGTTAATCCTGATCTTTTATGATCAATAAATCCAAGAATTCAATCC
This sequence comes from Geotrypetes seraphini, assembly GCF_902459505.1. Taxonomy (NCBI): domain Eukaryota; kingdom Metazoa; phylum Chordata; class Amphibia; order Gymnophiona; family Dermophiidae; genus Geotrypetes; species Geotrypetes seraphini. The sequence continues at coordinate 68,092,660 of NC_047088.1, forward strand.
GCTGAAGCTCATATTTTAAGGTAAAATGGATCTGGGGGTCCAAATAATTAAACCATTTTGAAAAAGATTTCAAATTGTCTTCTGTGGCAGTCTGCAAACTCAGATGGAAGAACCATCCATGATTCCATCCTCTCATCCATCATCTGTTGCACCCATTGCAGACATGCACGCTGTCACAGGGTGGACCCTATGACTGAGAAGGGTAGTAGGAAAATGCATGTACCAAGTGCTAGGGAAAGGAAAATGCAGACCCAAAATGAAAATACACTACCAACACCTCAGCCCAGAACCAGAACCAGTCAAGGAAGGTTCAGTAAGGAGCAGCAGAATACTCAAGTTTTCACTTAGAGATTATGGAATGGGGAACAATAGTGCTGGGACTATTGTTCCTAGGGGAATGTTTATGGGGTAACTCACAACATTCAAGGGGGACCCAGTTCAAGGCAACAACAAGAACATTCTAGTCTCTACTTTAGCTAGGAAGAAGCCACACCTGCAGTTTATCAGGATGCTTATAAGGGCCAGCAGCAGTGCTCACAAGGCAGGCAGCCACCGAACCAACCCAAGCTGGAGAGGAAGTCTTATGAGGAAATCAGATCAATTACAAGAGCCAAAAGCAGTATACTGCAGCCAAAGGTACAGGTTAGAGCTACTTATAGTGACTTTGAAATGCTAAATGAGGAGTCTGATGAAACTGCTGTGAATATAGCGAGCTTAGACTCAGAAGAGGCCATGGACTATTATGAAGGAGATTCAGGAAATGACATTTATTCCATGGAAACTGAAAGGAGTGAAATAGCTTTGCTGAAGGTTTTTCTTTCCTTCTTGTTTGTAAACCAGTAAGAAGGCCTAGTAGCTAGAACTGTGGGCTAAAGTACTGCTGAGCTAGGGGCTGGCTGCCTTAGTAAACTGTAAAAAAGAAAGTTTACTTAAAATACTGAAGGTTTAATGATCCGTTTTTGCAACAGTTTAAGACTGTGTCAGGAGTGCTGCACAGCCCTGGCAGTGAGTTTTTTGAATATTTTTTATTTTGCTGGATTGTGGGTCCTATTGGGGAGGGACCACAACCAACGATCGCTGTGGGAGGAGGTCCCTTCCTGCCCTGAGCTCTGCTGTCAGAAGAGCTCAGAAGCAAATCCAGCCTGACACTGCCAAAGAGGATTTTGATTTTGAAAATGTTTGAAATGTTTTGAGCCAGAAAATGGTAGTTCTAAGCTGCAAGAGTACCCTGGTGTGAGAGACATTTATTTTGTTGTCCAGGGGAGCAGAGCTACAAGAATACCTGCCTCCGGGTAGGCACAGGCCTAAGGGAGGCCATTTTGGAGAGTATTTTAGAAGCTATGTTTTCTTATGAAATTTGTGAAGTGTGAGTTCAACACTGAGAAATTATAATAGCCTGTTTGCAAAGCGAACTTTTGGGCAAAAGTACTGTGTTTATTTGAAAAGAAGAATTCCAGCAATGTTTACTTTGAACTATTGAAATATTTGAGTCCCTGAAGAAATAAAGTGACTTAAGTTTGAACTATCCAGGTGTTTTCATCACTCCAAGGGGACATGATTAACCACTCAGTCAGCACCTTGTGCTCTGGGCTTTCGGCTACCTCCCTCTTTGGGGCATGATTCAGCCTGGTGACAATGCGCAGGAATTAGTTATTGGATAGAAAACAGTGGTTAGGGTTAAATGTTCCTTTTTCTCAATTGAGGAGAGTAAACAGTGGAGTGCCACAAGGGTCTGTACTAAGACAGGTGCTATTTAACTTATTTATAAATGATCTGGAAATTGGAATGAAGAGTGAGGTGACTAAATTTGCAGATGACACTAAACTGTTCAAAATTGTTAAAACGCATGCGGATTGTGAAAAATTGCAGATTGACCTTAGGAAATTGGAAGACTGGTGTTCAAATGGCAGTTGAAATTTAATGTGGACAAATGCAAAGTGATGCACATTGGGAAGAATAACCTGAATCGCAGTTACCAGATGCTAGGGTCCACCTTGGGGATTAGCTCCCAAAAAAAGGATCTGGGTATCAAAGCAGACAATACAATGAAACCTTCCGTCCAATGTGCGGCAGCGGCCTAAAAAGCAAACAGGATGCTAGGAATTATTTAAAAAGTGATGGTTAAAAAGACTAAGAATGTTATAATGCCCCTGTATGGCTCCATGATGCAACCTCATCTGGAGTATTGCATTCAATTCTGGTCTCTTTATCTCAAGAAAGATATAATGGCGCTAGAAAAGGTTCAAAGAAGAGTGACCAAGATGGTAAAAGGGGATGGAACTCCTCTCGTATGAGGAAAGACTAAAATGGTTAGGGCTCTTCAGCTTGGAAAAGAGACAGCTGAGGGGAGATATGATTGAAGTCTACAAAATCCTGAGTGGCGTAGAACAGATACAAGTGGATCGATTTTTCACTCCATCAAAAACTGCTGCCTGGCTGGCTCGGAACGTCCTCTCCGATGTCAGAATTGACGTTGGGAAGAAGGCTTCTGGGTAGCGATTAGCAGCAGCAGGGATGTAAGGATAGCAGCAGTGGACTGGGAGGGGTTTTAAATTGGGCCTGGAGGGAGGTTTGCTTTTTTTTTTTTTTTTTTTGCGAGGCAGGGAGGGACGGGAAGCAATCGCCTGTCTCGTTGTCCCCCGTGCACAGCTTCGGGATGCTGTCCATGAAAACAGGACATTTTGGTATCCCGAAGTTGTGTGTGGGTACAACGGACAGGGGATCCAAAAACAGAACTGTCCCGGTCACTTTAACCATGGAGCGATACAGGGACATTATAACATTTTTAGTCTTGTTAACCATCTCTTTTTTAATAATTCCTAGCATACAGTTTGCTTTTTTGGCTACCAATGCTGGTGAGCAGTAGGCCAGAGAAGCTGTTCTTGCTGGTGAAGTTTTAGATAGGGGAAAGGGAGGGTGTGAGTGGCATGAGGGGCAGGGGGGTCAATGAGGAGGGCACCTCCTACCCTCTCTACACCACTGCCCTCTAGTGAATTTGTAGGGATTCAAAAGCTTGAATTGATTCCTTCTGCACGGCATGCAAGTATGAGGATATTATTACCTGTCCATCCAGAATGATACATTTATTGCACTAGAATAACTGAGTCAAATCAAATAAAGAATGAACTACTATTGACTGCCGATAATTTAATTAAAAAATTTCATTTAGTCCAAATTATAGCGACAAAAATCAGAAACCAGCCCAAAAAAATGAAACCAACTTTTGAAAGCAGCCCAACTGAGCGAGAAAACCATGGTTTTGCCAATATTGCTCCACGCTACCACTGCCACGTGCTTCCCTTTCCTTATTCATCCCAAAGACTAGCCTTAAACCTCGCCTTTCGCCGGCAAACTTACAACCTACCTTCTTTGCAGGCCGTCTTCCACATCACCCAATAGGAGGATAACGCGCCTAACAGAGGATTGTGATAACCAACCAATTCGCTTTTAAATAAAGGACGACACAAGTGTCCCACCCTGAAAGCCAAGCAGACTAGGTAAACACTAGCTTAAAAGCTGTGCGGCCGGCGGGAAAGGGAGGGGGAAGATGGTGGCGTAGTAGCTTGAGGCGCTTTAGTTGCTTGTGCTCAGGGACGTAGTTGCTGGGACCGTTATTTTTTCCCCAGCGGGGAAAATCTGTTTTTGTGGGAGTAAGGTTGCTGTAGCTTATTTCGTGACGGAAGGTACGGGGGTATTGGTTTTAGCTGTTTTAATTTTATTCTTATCTTTAATTTTAATATCTTCATCTATTCGTTTGGGAGTGGTGATGCCGAACATAAAGATCTTCAGCGGTAGCTCTCACCAGGATCTCTCGCAGAAGATTGCAGACCGGCTCGGGTCAGAACTGGGCAAGGTAGTAACTAAGAAATTCAGCAACCAGGAGACCTGGTGAGTAACGGTTATGAGTGGCGGTTTTGGGCTGGAGAGTGAAGGTAAGAGGGCGAATTCATCCGCGAAAACGCGTGGCCATGCAGGATAGGAAAATACACAAGTAGCCAGGCTTTGTGAGGCTGCACCCGCTAGGTACACCGGGAAATGAAGTCTTTAAACTGTGTATGGGGAATTGAGCGTTTATGGGAGTTTCCAGGATTGTATTTTCCAGTCAAGCTCCTCTGGCAAGTAGCCTTTTGGGATAGACAGTGTAGTGTTTGAGGGAGGCGCATAGCCGAGGGTGGAATGAAGCAGTGCTTAAACTCGCTTTCCCAGGTGCCCTTTAGATGAGGCCAGTCCCTTTTAGTTTGGTGATGGACGAGTGTCGGGTTGCGTTTTATGGATTTCTGTTGGGAAAAACAAGGGCACGTGCTTGGTTTTTTTTTTTTCCACCGAGTTCTACGTACGTCACTGCTTGTCCTAAACAAACGTCTGGGGCCTAGATTTAGCTTGACATTACATGAAAACGAGGCTTGAAATAACTAACGATATACAAGTGCTAAAATGGATTTAAAGGTGTTAAGGCCTACTGTTTATTTACTGAGCGTTATTAACTTCTTTTATTAATTGATTCACCCAATGTAGCTAGTTCTTCAATGTCCCCTGGAGAAGATTAATAAGGAAAAAGAGTAAAGTCTTATGAAAATGTCTGCTCTAAAATTTGGTGTTTCCACAAGCGCACTGTATTTAGAATATTATCCAGAGTACAAAGTAGTGTAAAAAGAATTAAGCAATGCAAAATCGCAAAAAAGGCATACTGTGGTATACCTAGCAGCCAATCTAGAAATCAAATGGCAGTAATTCTGCCCTTTCAAATGGCCATGTTGCCTGTATTGAGGTCACTTGAATTATTTTTAAAAAATGTTCTGTAATGTGGGGCCACACCTGAAAGAACAAGCTCCAGCTTATTCCAACCTAAAAGCATTAGTAAACGTTCTAGTCCAGTGTGTCTAGTTGTCTTGAGCGCTAGGGTCTTGTATCTGAACCAGCAAGTTGCTTGCAGAAAACTGTCAAATCATGGTTTCCAACTCCACCTCCTTATTAGAGAGCTGCTTCTGTCCCCTTGCTTTTTCTGCAAGTCAGATGTTCAGAAGCATGTTTGGTCCTGCTCTGCGGTTTTAATATTTTTGGGTATTTTTGGTTATTGTTCTTTGGAGGCTCAGTACATGGAGGTCCACTTGGGTGGGATTTCTGCCTGGGAGAAAACGCAGACTCGCACAACGGAAATCTGCTGCTAGTGGGATCAGCCTCTTGGTGACACCTACAATCTATCCCCAAAAATAAGATCTACCCCAAAAATAAGCCCTAGCATGATTTTTGGGGTAGGTTTTAATATAAGCCCTAGTCGCCGGACAGGAATATCTTATAACAGCATCGGCAGCAATCTACACAGGCTGCTTAACAGCCTTTTATCTCCTGGGCGTTTCTCTGCCATGTTGATGACATCAGCAACGCAATAGAAGGCCGTGAAGCAGCCTGTGTAGATTGCTTGTCTCACAAGGTGCCAGGTGTGTCTTCATGCCTCTGTCCGTCTCAGTGCGCATCTGTTGGTCTGCAGGGGTGGAGGAGTTGGGCATTGGAGTCTGACTGGCAGTCCAACAAGATCAGCTTTGCTGAAGCATTCCCAGCATAGTGATAGTGAACTTTTTGTTATCCAGCACAATTTTCTTATTCAGCACAATAAGTACACAGGCTGACAGCCTGTGAGAGGATTTGGGGGAGGTTGGAAAAGTGCGGTTTGATTATTTCTTAATGTTCCCCCTCCTGAAAAATCCTAAATTGTTGTTTTTGGAGTTTGGAATGTGGGGATAAGCCTACTGACCTGTGCTTCTTTAAGTTTGTGACTCTGCCAGACCTTATTTTTGAGTCTTTACAGGAATTGAAATTAGTCACTCAGCCAACTCCATCCACTTCTTCCTTCTGGCTTTGTGGTGTGCGTTAGCAGTCTGCTACCTTTCCCTGCCATCTTGATATGAGCGTTCTGGTCTTGGAGCAGTTTGACTCTCTGGAGGGTGCTCTGAAAATTGCTAGAGCTATGTCATGCTTGTATCCTCTGGCACAGGATTGTCGGAAGCTTTTGGGTTAGCGCAGGGTGGATTCTTTGTTGGCACAGGTGTCTTAAGTGCACCTCTCTCCCCAGTGAAGGTGATGTAGTGTTAAAGTATATGCAAGACTTTCATGTGGGTGTGATCCTCAGGAAATTCTTTGACATAGCTGCTTCATTGACGTCTTTTGTTGCATGCGCCTGTCTTTCTTGACTGTGCACATTAGAGTGAGGTGGTGGATATACCTCAACTTGTATATACCAGGGAGAGGACCTGACAGTGTTCCGACTTTATAAACCAGATTGGATGGAAATGTATGTATTGTTTAGCTTGGTTTTGTTTTGTTCTGTATATACCATCCATGATTTGTACAGTAGGATTGTTTTTGTTTTTTGCTTTATCTTAGATAATCTGTGTTTCTCATATCCTGTTAATTATCATATAAAATTAATAAAAATATTTTGGGGGAAAAAAATAAAATGACTGGGGGGTGGGGTCATTGACTTTTGCTCCCTCAGAGTGAATCCTCATGTTTAGAGGATTCTGTGTTTCAGGTGCTACCAGCTGGGAGTCTGGCAGCATTAGACCAGGGAGAGGACCTGACAGTGTTCCGACTTTATAAACCAGATTGGATGGAAGTATATTTTTGTGGGAACTACATTTGGAACCCCTGCAGACTTCCACAGCTCATATTTCATTTATGAGCAATTCTAAGACCCAGTCCACACTTTTTCCTTCACATCTGGATATCACCATGATTCTGACTGTGCCCTGGGAGGTGCCAGATGGCACCTCTGAGGGTCACCAAAGCTATGACAACATTTTACCCGATGGCGCCTGATGTCCAGCAGTCCCTGATGTCCAGCAGTTATTTGCCCCCCCCCCCCCTGAAAAAGATTCAGCAGCAGCAGACAGAACCTGGTCCCACTTCCCCACAATACAATGGTCTGACCTTAACAAACTCTACAAAAAATACAGCCACGCAACTTGCGATCTCAACCACTGCCCTCCATACCTATTAAAATCCTCCAGTACCAAATTCCGCGCTCTCCTCTTACAATGGGTGCAAACCATGCTCACAGATTGCCTTTTCCCGCAAGACCTCAGCGAAATCGTTTGTCACACCGATCCTAACAGACCAACCATCCAACTACAGACCCATAGCCTCAATACCACTCTATGTCAAACTAATGGAAGGCCTGGTAGCCAAACTCCTCACCAACTACCTAGAAGACCACAACATACTTCATCCTACACAGTCGGGTTTCAGAACCAACTACAGCACAGAGACACTACTATGTTCCCTCCAGGACACAGCTAGATAACACCTCAGCATAGGCAGAAAAATGCTGATTATACAGCTGGATCTCACCGCAGCATTTGACCTGGTGGACCACAACATCCTACTACAAATACTAGAAACAATAGGAATAACAGACAAGGTTCGCACATGGTTTCAAGGCTTCCTAAAATCCAGAACCTACAGAGTCGAGTTGAACAAAGAAAAATCAGAACCATGGTCCAACTCTTGCGGTGTACCCCAAGGATCTCCACTATCCCCAACTCTCTTCAATCTCTACGTTGTATCCCTCGGCACTTGCCTGGACAAATTAGGCTTAACCTCCTATAGCTATGTAGATGACATCACCATTCTCCTTCCTTTTGACTAACCAATGTCCGCCATGACAGACACACTACACAGGACACTTGAAACAGTTGCAACATGGATGAATAATCACAAACTGAAACTGAACCCAGACAAGACAAAATTCATTCTCCTCAAATAAAAAACCCCCAACTATAACAAATCTAGTAGTAAACTCGATCACATACCCTATACAACCCACTCTAAAACTTCTAGGAATGACAATAGACTGATGCTGTACCATGCAACCACAAATCAAAACAATACAAAAATCATTTACAGTCATGAGAAACTTAAGGCAAGTTCGAAAATTCTTCGACAGAACAATTCCAGCTCTTGGTGCAGTCCCTAGTCCTGGGTCTTCTAGACCAGTGTTCTTCAACCTTTTTACACCTATGGACCGGCGGGAAAAAAAAATTATTTTGTGGACAGGCAAACTACTAGGACTGAAATTTAAAAAACCCGTTTCCGCCCCGTCTCCGCGAGCTCAGTCCCCGCAAACCATCTGATCCCATCCGCACAAGCCTCAGTTATGATTGTATACTGAATGTATTTTATTAAAGTATAAAAAGAAACAATATTCTGTACAATTTGCCATTTTATAAATACAAATAATACAGAGCAAGGATCAACAAAACCCCTGTCTCCCCTCCCCTTCACATATATCCCCTTTACTATCAAGAAAACTGAATAAAACAAATATTACAGAATGCTACACAGAAATATCATGCTAATAGAATACCGCAGTCACACATAGCAGGAATAGGGTTAGGGGACTGCAACTAAGGCAACTGCCTCCCTGGTCAGAGAGAGTCCTAAGCCACTGCCTGGACTTTGCAGTCCCCAGTTATGTCTAACACCAGCTCTAGCAGGATATATATTTCAAATCTGATATATTCTAATCGCAAAATAGAAATAAAATTATTTGTTTCTACCTTTTGTCTCTGGTTTCTGCTTTCATCTTCTTTTCACTCTCTTCCTTCCAGCATCTGCCCTCTCTGTCTCTTCAATCCAGCATCTGCCCCTTCCATATGGTATTTGTCTTCTTTCTATGCCCCCCTCCCCTTTCCATCCAGCCCAGTGGTCTCAAACTCAAACCCTTTGCGGGGCCACATTTTGGATTTGTAGGTACTTGGAGGGCCGCAGAAAAAATAGTTAATGTCTTATTAAAGAAATGACAATTTTGCATGAGGTAAAATTCTTTATAGTTTATAAAACTTTCCTTTAACAGTTAAAAGGAAAGATATATAAACTATAAAGAGTTTTACCTCATGCAAAATTGTCATGTCTTTAATAAGACATTAACTATTTTTTCTGCGGCCCTCCAAGTACTCTATTTTTTTCTGCAGCACTCACATTTAAAGTTCAATATCTTTTTCTTTCTGAAAGCTGGCACATTTCAATCACTAAATTGAAAATAAAATCATTTTCCTACCTTTGTTTGGTAATTTCATCAGTCTCTGTTTGCACTTTATTCTTCTGACTATGCATCCAATACTTCTTCCCTTCTTTCAGCCTCCTGTATGCTTCCTTTCCTCCAGACCTCATTCCCTCCCCAAACTTTTTCTTTCTTTCTCTGTCTGTCTTTCTCTGATTCCGTGACCCATTTTTTGCTTTTTTTTTTTTCTGTCTCCCTGTCCCCACCCCACCTTCCTTTCTTTCTTCCTTCCTTCCTTCCTGCCCTCCCCCATGTCACCGCGGAATAGGCTGCTGCCGCTATCGGGAACAGGCCGAGATTTCCCTGCTTCTCTTCTGCATGGGGCCGACCAACTCTCGCTGCCCGACGTCAATTCTAACGTCGGAAAGGACGTTCCGGGCAGCCAGGCAGCGATTGGCTAGCCAGAACGTCCTCTCGACGTCAAAATTGACGTCGGGCCGTGAGAGTTGGTCGGCCCCGCAGGGAAGAGAAGCAGGGAGATCAAAGAACACGGTGCCGGCCTGATCCCCGATGGCAGCAGTGGGAAGGGAAGCAGGTTGGGCACCACTGCTCTAGATGAGCCAAACTCTAGGGAGAACAGTGGACCGTCCCCCCCCTTGGTACGCCACTGAAGCAGCAGCGTGTCTGGCCGGCTCGTTCGTTCAAAGCTGCGTGTGGCGGCTCCTTGCGAGATCTGTGCCTGCGTCTGAAGCTTCTCTGATGTTGTGACATCAGAGAGGCTTCCGATGCATGAGTGGATAGTGCAAGGAGCCGCCAACCCGCAGCTTTGAACGAACGAGCCGGCTGCTGCTCCAAAAGGAAGAGAATGATCGCCTCCAGACCGCGGGCCGCAAATAAAACCTGGAGAGCCACATGCGGCCCGTTGGCCGCGTGTTTGAGACCGCTGATCCAGCCTATGCCCCTCTCTCCTTTTTTTACACGATTCATTCCAGCTTCACTGTTCTCTTCATTTTTATCTCTCCTACACCAGATCTAGCATCTTTGTCCCTCTTAATTTCTCTGCTGACTCCCCTTCCCCCTCCTCTAAACTCCCTGCAAGCTGTTTCCTTCCTTTTTTCTTCTCCCTTCCCTCCTCCCCCTGTCCAGCAGTAACTCTTTTCCCTTGCCTTTACCTCCTCCCCTCTCAGCAGCATTTCTCCTTCTACCTCCCTCCAGGTCCAGTAGCAGCTGTCCTTTTTTTCCCCTTGCCCATCATCTTCCCAGACTCCTTTACCTCCTCCCCTCCCAGCACATCTCTCCTTCTCCCTCTCCAGGTCCAGTAGCAGCTATCCCTTTTTCACAATGCCCAGCAGCTTCCCAGACTCCTTTCCCTCCTCCCCTCCCTGCAGCATCTATCCTCCCTCTCCAGGTCCAGTAGCAGCTGTCCCTTTTTTTTTTTTTTTTTTTTTTCACCATGCCTAGCAGCTTTCTCCCCTCCCAGCAACTCTCCTTACTTGCCAGCGCTGCGATTCAGTAAGACAGCCTCGGGTCCTTTGTTGAGTCGCACCGCCTCTGAGGAAAGCGGAAGTTGCATCATCAGAGGCGGCCCGACTCAGCAAAAGCTCCAAGGCTTCCTTTCTGAATCGCTGCGCTTGTAAGGAGAGCTGGGAGGGAAGAAAGCACAGTCTGAGGCTCCCCATTAACTCTCCGGCCCTGTGCTCCTTGATCTTGCCGGTCCTTCACGGACCGGCAGGAATTTTCTGCGGACCACCACCGGTCCACGGACCGGCGGTTGAAGAACTGTGTTCTAGACTACTGCAACATACTCTATCTCCCCTGCCCCACAACCATGATAAAACAATTACAAACTGTTCAAAACACAGCGCTAAGACTTATCTATTCACTGAGGAAATACAACCACATCACGGCAGCATACCTCGACTCACACTGGCTCCCAATACAAGCAAGAATACAATTCATATTCTACTACCTATTATTTAAAACCATAAACGGAGACAGCCCAGCCTACCCAAACAACTGCCTAATCTAAACTACCTCAACCAGACATAGGAGAACCCACAAAACATTCACTCATCCCCCAATCAGATGTCAGACTGTACGACAGCCTTCTAGCCATTCAAGCAGCAAAACTAGACTACCAACTCTCCAATTTACTGATAACGACTACAGACTACAAGTCATTTAGAAAAGAAATAAAAACCATCCTATTCAAGACATCCTTGAACAAACTAACACCACAAGACTCGTCCCAATTCTCTTTAGCAAATCTCTCTACTCTTCAATTCCTCTGGAAATGGCCAGATAACTTCTTTTGTAATCCGCCTTGAACTGCAAGTTATTGGCGGAATAGAAATCACTAATGTAATGTAAGGTGAATTTGTTGGTAGTGCAAGTAACTAAACATACTTGTTCCCTAGTGAAGGTAGAGTGACTTTAAAGATGCAATTTGAGGCTTTAGCCTTGGGTCTGATGGCAGCAGCTGCTAATAATTTTGAAAATGCTTTTTAAATTGTAAGAAAATACATTTTGCATATGCTCGCTCCACTCATGGGTAGACTAAAGGAGTGTGCAAAGCTCTCCTTTCTAGATCATTGCTGCCAGAGGCATCAGAAATGAGCCCAGGTATCCTAGGAAAGGAGGGATGGGCCTGCAATATTTACTAGAAGCACATGCAATCTAATGGTTATAGTTGAAAGACAAATCCCAAAGTGCACAAGAATTAATATGAAAAAGTATAGGACTTTCATTAGTCACCAAAACAAATGAGTTCAAATCAAATTAAACTCTAAAATCACATCGCGTTCCTCAGTATGCCACCCGTGATTAACGAATGGTAGCTGTCCTCATAGGAACCTTATCGTGTGTGATTTTATCTTTAAATATATTTTTTTACTTTTTTACTTTTTACTTTTTATATTTGTCAATAAGTTATAAAGTTTTATAAAATGCTTGTGCCTAATAATTTTAGCAACAATAGCATATAGTAGCAATTACTTAGCTTATATTTTAAAGACTGGGTCTGGTTCATTCCCCACCGACGCGTTTCATTACTTCATCAGGGTCGGGGAAGGAGAACGCTATAAAAAAACAGATAATAAAGTCATTTATATTTAACAAACCCAGTGTCGTTAGTAAATAGAACATAGTATAAAAAATTGCTACAAAGCTTACCAGAGCCATGTTATGTATTAGCTGAAGGCTAAATCCATAGTTAATGAACCAGAAAGGAAAAAACCCCGGTTCACAGAGAGCTAATAAGTCCAAAACCCCTGATCACCTGACCCAAACCTAGCCAATAGACACCCTGACTATTGACCTTTCACACATTTACTGCACTGCTCTTAATTACATTCATATGCTCACAGTTAGCCAATCACTAGTTAAATTCAGGCCATGGGGATGCATGGTATTAAGTTTATACATCCACCGAAGTTCTTTAATGTTCAGGTTATTTTCATGATTGCCTCCCTCCCACCCAATAGGTACTGTGTCAATAATTCGCCATTTAAGATCAGAGATTTTATGATTCATTAAAGACCAATGGCGAACTAAAGGAGCAGTTTCAGTTCCAGTTTTAACTCGGGACTTGTGCTCATTGAGCCTGATATTCATAGGTCTCATCGTGCGCCCTATGTAGATTTTTGGACACGGACATATAATCATGTAAATAACATGATCAGTTTTACAGGTAGTTCTGAATTTAGCTGTAAAAATTTGACCTGTGTGTGGATGACTCCATGTTTCCCCTTCTAGGGTATATTCGCACCATTGACAATGGCCACAACTATAGTGGCCCATCACATCAGAGGTACTGTCTTGTTTGTGTTTATAATGTCCAATAAGTTCCCCCAAATTTTTTGCTCTTTTAAAGGCGAATAATGGAGGCTCGCAGTCAGGTCCCAAGGTTAAACGAATGATGTGCCAATGAGAAAGAATAATATTCTTAATATCATAAGCCAGATGGGAGAATTGTTGTACACATACCAACAGTTTCTCTTCTTCAAGGTTCTGTTTATATTGAAGAAGTTGATGTCTATGAGCATACTTAGCTCGAGTATATGCTTGTTTTATTATGTGTCTTGGATATCCACGTTGTTTGAAACGATTTTTCAATATCCTGGCTTGAATTTTATACTCAGCTAAGGAGTAACATAGTCGCCTCAATCGTAAAAATTGGCTATGAGGTAGACTGTTTTTTAGTTGTAACGGATGGAAACTGTGGTAGCGAAGTAGGCTATTTCTGTCGGTGGCTTTGCGAAAAATAGTTGTTAACAAAGAGCCCTGAAATTTAAAGATGGTCATATCCAAAAATGATATTTCATAATGATTGACAATAGCTGAAAACTGGATATTTGGGTCTACTTGATTTAACCAAGCAAGAAAGGCGTTGAATGTCTGAATGTCAGATTTCCAAATGCAGAAGATGTCGTCCAGATAACGTCTCCAAACTGTAATATTCTGAAACCAATGGGATGTGTAGATGTGTTGTTCCTCCAATTGAGCCATGTACAAGGTGGCCACGGAGGGCGCCAGGGAGGCCCCCATCGCAATACCATGAGTCTGTAAATAAAATTCCCCATTACACCAGAAATAACTCCTGGTGAGAACCAAGGTTGCCAACTCCATCAAAAAAGAGGAAGAAATCCGTTGACAGTAAGTTTGATTTTCAAAAATATTCTGTAATAAGGTTAAAGCACCTTGTGAGGGAATCATGGTATATAACGCCTTGACATCTAACGTTATCAATATCCCATCGGTATATGATTGTGGGATCGTTGACAATATATTTATCATGTGAGTGCTATCTTTAACATGAGATTTAATTTTCAACACTTCTTTCTGTAAAAATAGGTCTAGAAATTTTGAAAGAGGTTCTAGCACTGAGTGAGTCATGCATACGATAGGTCGCCCAGGGGGATGATGTAACGATTTGTGGATTTTTGGTAAAAATCTTATACGTGGAGTATTGTGGAATGGAGGACGAAGAAAGGCAGCCTCTTTCATAGTAATCATCTTTTTCTTATAGGCGCCCGACACTATCTGAGAAATATATACCTTCAGATCATTGACAGGATCCTCACGCAATTTTCTATAGAAACGGTTGTCATCTACTTGTTTCGTAACTTCTCTTGAGTAATCAATTTGAGACTGAAGTACAATGGCTCCACCCTTGTCGGCCCGCGATATCACAATATCCTGATTATTACGTAATTCCATCAGTGCTTGTCTTTGTTTTTTGGTGATGTTGTCAGGAGAGAAAGAAAAATTCTTTTCTAAAATTTCCACATCGTGAATTACTAAGTCCATCCAAGTGATTAAATTAGGATGGAGGGGCAGAGGCGGGAGCCAGTTTGATTTACGTGTTACCAAAGAAGAATCAACCGCAGGTTCTTTATCCAAGAAATAGTGCTGAGTATGCAATTTGCGCAAAAATTTATATAAAGCCAAACGGGTTTCAAAAGGGTCATATATTTTAGCTGGAACAAACCCTAAACCCAGTTCTAATAATGATGCACAGTCAGGGGTAATACGAATGTCCGATATATTAATTATGGCTGAAAGTGCTTCTGGGACCGCGTCTGGGGGCCTTGATAGCCTTGATGACCTTGTGGCTGAAACGCTACCCGTCTTCCTCGGTTGCCACGATATCTTTGACGGCCCCGACCTCCTTGTGGATAGTAGTTTTTTGAAACTGGAATAGATCCAGAGCTGTCACTTCCAGAGATTGAGCTAGATGACCCCTGACCATCAGTGTAGGGTTGTGGAGGGCTTGCACTATTAGGTGCTCTAAACATCCAAAGGTATACTTTATTAGTAGAATAGTCCTTTTCGTCTCGTTTATACTTCTTTATTTTGGTTTGTTTAATTTTATTCTTATATGTTTCTAAAGACGTACGTTGATCCTCTTCCTGTCTAGAGAATTCTGTGTCAGAGATACCAGAATTTTTAATAGTTGATAACATCTGATTAATGCTGTCTTTAAGTTCAGATTCAAGTTTAGTTGTTTGCTCAATAATCAGTAACATGAGGTCCATGCTACACTTATTTAGTATGGCGCACCATTTATCAAGGAACCCAGCATCATAAGCAAATAATGTAGGGGCTTTCTGTATACGCAAGCCCCTAGGAATCATAGTAGATGTAACATACTGGGCTAACGTGTTAGCATGTAATTCAGCACGAATCAATCTCTGATTCAATATTTCTAATTCATTCCAGGAAGAGGATGTAGTAATTTCTTGTGTATTCTCATACAGGACTGGTCTATTAGTGAGTGTAGTTCTTTGTTCCTCAGAAAAACTAAACGTTTTTTGATTGACAGTGTTTTGAATATGTGCCATGTTACTGGTAATTCAAATCCCAAAGTGCACAAGAATTAATATGAAAAAGTATAGGACTTTCATTAGTCACCAAAACAAATGAGTTCAAATCAAATTAAACTCTAAAATCACATCGCGTTCCTCAGTATGCCACCCGTGATTAACGAATGGTAGCTGTCCTCATAGGAACCTTATCGTGTGTGATTTTATCTTTAAATATATTTTTTTACTTTTTTACTTTTTACTTTTTATATTTGTCAATAAGTTATAAAGTTTTATAAAATGCTTGTGCCTAATAATTTTAGCAACAATAGCATATAGTAGCAATTACTTAGCTTATATTTTAAAGACTGGGTCTGGTTCATTCCCCACCGACGCGTTTCATTACTTCATCAGGGTCGGGGAAGGAGAACGCTATAAAAAAACAGATAATAAAGTCATTTATATTTAACAAACCCAGTGTCGTTAGTAAATAGAACATAGTATAAAAAATTGCTACAAAGCTTACCAGAGCCATGTTATGTATTAGCTGAAGGCTAAATCCATAGTTAATGAACCAGAAAGGAAAAAACCCCGGTTCACAGAGAGCTAATAAGTCCAAAACCCCTGATCACCTGACCCAAACCTAGCCAATAGACACCCTGACTATTGACCTTTCACACATTTACTGCACTGCTCTTAATTACATTCATATGCTCACAGTTAGCCAATCACTAGTTAAATTCAGTTAATGAATCATAAAATCTCTGATCTTAAATGGCGAATTATTGACACAGTACCTATTGGGTGGGAGGGAGGCAATCATGAAAATAACCTGAACATTAAAGAACTTCGGTGGATGTATAAACTTAATACCATGCATCCCCATGGCCTGAATTTAACTAGTGATTGGCTAACTGTGAGCATATGAATGTAATTAAGAGCAGTGCAGTAAATGTGTGAAAGGTCAATAGTCAGGGTGTCTATTGGCTAGGTTTGGGTCAGGTGATCAGGGGTTTTGGACTTATTAGCTCTCTGTGAACCGGGGTTTTTTCCTTTCTGGTTCATTAACTATGGATTTAGCCTTCAGCTAATACATAACATGGCTCTGGTAAGCTTTGTAGCAATTTTTTATACTATGTTCTATTTACTAACGACACTGGGTTTGTTAAATATAAATGACTTTATTATCTGTTTTTTTATAGCGTTCTCCTTCCCCGACCCTGATGAAGTAATGAAACGCGTCGGTGGGGAATGAACCAGACCCAGTCTTTAAAATATAAGCTAAGTAATTGCTACTATATGCTATTGTTGCTAAAATTATTAGGCACAAGCATTTTATAAAACTTTATAACTTATTGACAAATATAAAAAGTAAAAAGTAAAAAAGTAAAAAAATATATTTAAAGATAAAATCACACACGATAAGGTTCCTATGAGGACAGCTACCATTCGTTAATCACGGGTGGCATACTGAGGAACGCGATGTGATTTTAGAGTTTAATTTGATTTGAACTCATTTGTTTTGGTGACTAATGAAAGTCCTATACTTTTTCATATAGTTGAAAGAAACATACAAAGTCATTGGTAGGTGCTGATCAGCTGGCAAGTGAGGGCAATTGTGGTTGATCACAGTATCTGAATCTTCAGCAAAACTTTGTTTACTCACACGCAGTGTGGAGATTGGAGAGAGTGTCCGTGGAGAGGATGTCTACATCGTGCAGAGTGGTTGTGGAGAAATTAATGACAATCTTATGGAGCTTCTGATCATGATCAATGCCTGCAAGATTGCCTCAGCCTGTCGTGTCACCGCTGTAATTCCTTGCTTTCCATATGCACGCCAGGACAAAAAAGATAAGGTAAGAGCTAGGTGTTAATGGGCAGAGGAAGTGAAGAAAATCAAAAGTAGCTTAGTGTGAAATAGAGAATGACAAGGGGCCAAAATTTTCCCTATCCTTGTAGGAACTCATTTTCCTGTCCCCACAAGTTCTTTTCTTCTTGCCCCATTCTGCAAGCTTCATCCTCATCTGCATAAGCCTCAAACACAAGTGGTTAAGGCAGAGCTTATAGGAATGGGACAGGACGGGGAAATTGAGTTCCTGTGCAGCGGGGACAAATTTGTCCCCTTGTCATTCTCTAGCATGAAGCATATTCTGTATATTTTCTGTAATGTTAGGATGTCATAGCATTGAGTGCTACTGTAGTCTCCCTGTAGTAAACAGATCAAATTTTTAACACAATTTCCCTGGCTATTGTACTTATTAAAGATACTGGTTTAAGTTTTGCATAGATCACTCACTCACAAGAACATGAGATTTAATAAGTGAGTAATTTTGTTCACTCGTGCTGCAGAAAGAATCCATTCCACACGATCTGCCTGTTATACTTCACTGGGCTCTGTATCTCCATCTTCACGCATGACTGCAGATGTGTGTTCTCTCCCCATTTTATTTTAAATTTGAGATAATTTTGTCCACTTTTCGGGTATTTAAGTAGGGCTGTGGGGTCGGTAGATAAATCCTTTGACTCCGACTCTTCAGTTTCTGGTACCCAAAATGTCTCTGACTCCAGGTACCCAAAATGTCTCTGACTCCAACTCCGCAGCCCTGTATTTAAGTGTTTGGAGCGATTTTGAAGCTCTGCCTGATTGAAAATTCAGACTTCGGACTATAATTGACAGGCCTATCCCACTGGGTTCCTGTTAACCTGTCTGCATAGATTCTCTGGAGCTCAGGGCCATCCCTGATGTAGTCTCACTTTCTGTTAATCGAGGGTTGAGCGCAGACTTAGACGCCCTTAGGAGGCTTGGAGGGGTCTCGCAGGGTGCCGGCTGCATTGTTGTGCCTCGCCCTTCCTGGTGCGTATCCATTAGTTTACAGGGGTGGAGTCTGAGTGGCATCCCAAAGATCAGCTTTGTGAAGCATTCCCAGCATTGTGGTAATGAACTTTCTGAGTACACAGGCTGTGACGGCCTGTGAGAGACATTGGGGAAAGTTGGAAAAGTGGGGTTTTGAATGTTCCCCCCCTCTTGAAAAGTCATAAAATCACAGTTTTTACTGGTGTTAATTTTTTGATGGGGCCATCTTGGATTTTTAACAATCTCTCTCCCCCCCCCCCCCCCCTAAAGGTCCCTACTTCTTCAAAACTGCAAATTTTTGCCTGGAAACCTGCTAGGACGGAGTCCTTAGGCTCTCCTCATGTGGATTCTTGCCAGGATTGTGCAAATTCAGCGCTTTTAGAGCATCTTTGCTTCACATGCAGTGTGGCATGGGGGGGGTGCTATGGAGCCCAACTTCTCCCTTGCTAAAGCAGGTGATCAAACATTCAGCCCGGCGGGGCAGCTGTCATTGTTTTCGGGGTGGGGCATGGCACACCTGGTACTTCCATCATCCAAGCTTCGGATCCTCTGCAGCCAAAGAAATGCAAGTGCAAGTCATCTAAGGGTGACTTTATGCACCAGGAGTCAACACTTTTTCATGAATTTAGAGAGAAAAAAAAAAAAAACTTTTGTGGTCAATTTCAGACCAAGTGTTCTCCCCCTGAACAGTGTCAATGCGACTCCGTGGCATTTTTTTAGTGGTGTGGTGCCTTTGGGCACATTCTCGCTTCAGCCTGCTGTGGCTTTTGTGCTACCTGATTCTGATCTGGGGGACTCGGATGCAGATGTTTCCATTACTGATCCATTGTTATGCAGGTACAGCGCTTCCTGAGCAGGGCGATCAGGGGCTGTGTGCTGGATCTTCAGATACTTGCGATCTTAGATCCTGTGGATGGTTCTACTGTCTTGTGCTTATTTAAAGTGTGCAGCCCTGCCTGACCTCATTTCTGAGTCGTTGCAGGAATTGAATTTAGTCCCTCTGCCGGCTCTGTTTTCCTCTTCCTCTTTGTTATGTGGTATGCACTCACAGTCAGCACCCTGATATGAGTGTTCTGGTTTTGGAGCAGTTTGACTCTCCAGAGTAGTGCTTGAAATTCAGGAAAAAAATTTTTCGATTAGATTCAGCCTATTGAATCAATGATTCGATTTTCCTGCCCAATTGAGTGGAGTTTTTTAAAAACATCCTGGTGGGTTTATTTTATAGCCTCTTCACACCCTTTGCCCTCTCCTACCCACACTGGTCCTGTGGTATAAACAAACAAAAAATATTTTTCCTCTCTGTTAAATCCTAGCTCACTTTCGCGGTCTAACACCAACTCTGGAAGGATACACATTTCAAATCTGGCATATTGTAATCACAAAACAGAAAATAAAATTATTTTTCTTACCTTTTTGTTGTCTGGTCATTTTTCAGATCATGTTGGTCCCAGGCTCTGGTTGTCTTCTGATCAGGCTCTCCTTCTTCTTTCTCCGTGCTAACCATCCATCTTCCATCTCTGTCCTCACCTTTCATCCCTCGGAGGTCTGGCATCTTTCCTATTTTTTTTATTTTTTTTTCCAGCTTCATCCCCCGGCAGTTGCAGTGATGGACCCCACCATCCACAGATCCAGCATCTCTCGTCTGTGTCCCTGTCCCTATTAACCTCTCCAGTAGTGTCCCCCCTTGTGTCCCTGTTCCTATGCTCCATCCATGCCCAGCATCTTATCTCTGTTTCATGTCTCCCCATATCCAGCTTCTTCTTTCTCTCTTCCTTACCTCTTGTATCCCTTTCCCTAGGTACAGGCTTTCTCCTATCTCTCCAGCCATCCTGCACCCTGCCCATGTACTTTCGAGCAGTATCTGTCCCTCTTGTACCCTTCCCCTTGTAGTCTTGCATTTCTCTCTCCCTCTCTCCATTAGTCCAGCACCTCTCCTCTGCTTACCTCTCCCTCTTTTTGGTTTGGTCTGTCTCTTCACTTCACCCCAGGTCTGTCATCTCCCCTCCCCTCTCTTACTCTCTCTTATCCCTTCCTCCTCCTCCCTCTGCACAGGCCTAGCAGGCGTCTCGCAGTCTTCAACATACAAGTATAGAAAATGTTATACTGCCTCTCCCCCCCACAAGCCTGCATGTTCCACCAGCTTCTCCGTTTTTACCTTAAGCTAATATGGCAGCCTGCAGGATCACCGGTGCTATAGCAATCCCTGCAGCTGCCATCGTCCTTAGCGCCACGTTTCCTCTGCCGCAATCCTAACCCTGATGTCAGAGAAGGGGCAAGGACATGCCGCTGAGGACGAAGGGCAGCTAGCTGCAAGGATCACTACAGCACTGGTGATCCTGCAGGCTGCCGTATTAGCTTAAGGTAAAAGCGGGGAAGCTGGGGGAATATGCAGGCCTTTCCAACTGACCCTCCCCCCCTCAAGTGGCAGCGGATGGCAGTGCTGCCGCTTCCGCTTTAGGAAGGCACGGGGGGAAGGGTCGGTCATCGAATCAGGAGGCCGGCCTTTTTTTTTAAATTTATTATTGAATCGATTCGAATCGTGAATCAGACAGCACTACTCCAGAGGGTTCTCTGAAAATTGCTAGAGCTATGTCCCGCTAGTATCCTGTAGCACAGTAGGGTCAGTCCAGGGTGGATTCTTTGTTGGCATAGGTGACTAAAAGCACCTCTCTCACTAGTGAGGGTAGTGGTGTGTTAAAGGACATGCAAGACCGCCGGGTGGATGTGATCCTTGAAAACTTTTTGATGCAGCTGCTTCGGCGGCACATCCTGGAGAGTGCAGCAGTAGTCCCGTCCTGTTCCCCTCCCCCTCCCAAACGTCTGATGGCTGGGATAGATTATATGGCAAAGGTGTCGGCATACTCATCTCTGCTCTCCAGATGCCATGGGTTTGCCAATGGGCTGGTGATTCCACCACCAAAGCTACTTTGGCTAGGCTGCCTTTTTAAAGGGCAGTTATTGTTTGGAAAGGTCTAGATGACCTCATGGATTCTGTGATGGACCGTCGCCTTAAGACTCTTCCTGATAGTAGATCCAGGCCCTTCAGGGGTTCTGGTTGCTCTAATTTTCTTGGCTCATGGCATTCCAGACCAAATGCTAATGCCACATTGCAGAGATTTTCGCAGGGCTTCCAACGCAGAAATACTGGCTACAGGCATTCCCAGCTTTCTTCCTCCTGTTCTGCACCCTCTGCCAGAAAGTTCATTGACACCAGGCCAACGGATGCCTCTCGGCGCATAGAGGGAAGGCTCTCAGCCTTTCTTCCTGCCTGGATACACATTACGTCTGACCAGTGGTCTTGGGCATTCGGTCGGGTTGCAAGCTGGAATTTGCTTGACCCTGACAGATTGGTTCATGGACTGTCCTTCAGATAGTCTGGACAAAGCGCTCGGGGTTCAAGCCGTCATTCTGCGCTTGCTGGATATTCAAGCTATAGAGCCATTATCGCCTGACCTCTCAAGCTCAGGCAGATACTTCATATACTTTGTCGTGCCAAAGAGAGGCTCAGAAGATTGGAGGCCTATTCTGGATCTTCTGCAAGTGAATGTGGCTCTCGAGATTCCCCGATTCCAAATGGGAGACCATGCGTTCGGTCATTGCAGCAGTGGCCCCAGGAGAGTTTCTTGACTCTCTGGATCTCACGGAGTTGTACTTACACATTCACATTTTTCCGGCCCACCGCAAATTTTGCAGTTTCATGTCCTGGAGCAGCATTACCAGTTCTAGGCACTGCCCTTTGGGCTGGTGACAGTGCCCCAGACCTTCACCAAAGTGATGTTTGGTAGTGGCAGCTTACCTGCGAAAGATGGGTCTCCAGGTTCACCCTTACTTGGACGATGAGCACCCCATGTGGAACAGGTGCTCCAAGGGTTGTAAGATCTGGGCTAGATTGTCAAATTCGGGAAGAGCTATCTGATGCCCACACAATCGCTGGAATACCTGGGAGGAAAAAATAGCCAAGGAGGCGAAAAACTTCAAGCCATTCTTTCGATTATATTAAGGGGAAACGACCCGCGAAGGAAGCGGTGAGACCATTGGATGACCATGGAATAAACAGTGCTAAAAGAGGACAAAGAAATTGCAGACAAACTGAACACATTTTTTGCATCTGTTTTTACCGAAGAGGATATACACAGCATACCGGAACCCCATCGGGCTATATGCTGGAAATGAAGATGGGAAACTGACAGGGTTGACGGTCAGTCTATAAAAGAGGTATGCAGGCAGATTCATAGGCTTAAGAGCGATAAATCCCCGGGACTGGGTGGCATTCATCAGAGGGTCATCAAGGAATTGAAAGGGACTATAGCTAAACTTATTCAACTAATAGCCAATCTGTCGATCAAATTGGGAAAGATTCCGGAAGACAGGAAGGTGGCGAATATAAGGCTGATCTTCAAAAAAGATTCGAGGGGAGATCCGGGAAACTACAGACTGAGTCTGACCTTGGTACCGGGAAAGATGGAAGAGACACTGATAACGGACACTGTTTAATGAGGACCATACAGCACGGTTTCAGCAAAGGTAGATCTTGCCTGACAAACTTGCTGCACTTTTTTGAGGGAGTAAACAGGCCGATAGACAAGGATGACCCAGCCGACATTGTATATCCTAGATTTTCAGAAGGCGTTCGACAAGGTTCCACATGAACGACTACTTTGGAAAATTGCAAGCCATGGAATTGAGGGTGAAGTACTCATGTGGATTAAAAACTGGCTGGAGTATAGGAAACAGAGTGGGGGTAAATGGGCAATACTCAGACTGGAAGAGTGTCACCAGCGAGGTGCCGCAGGGCTCGGTGCTTGGACCCGTGCTCTTCAACATCTTTATAAACGATCTGGACATTGGTATGACGAGTGAGGTGATTAAATGTGCGGACGATACTAAGTTATTCAGAGTAGTGAAGACACAGGGGGATTGTGAAGATCTACAAAGTGACATAATCAAGCTCGAGAAATGGGCATCGACATGGCAAATGAGGTTCAACGTGGATAAGTGCAAAGTGATGCATGTCTGTAACAAATCTCATGCATGAATATAGCATGTCCGGGACAGTACTTGGAGAGACCTCCCAGGAAAGAGACTTGGGAGTTCTGATCAAGTCGATGAAGCTGTCTACACAATGCACTGTGGCGGCAAAAAAGGTGAACAGAATGCTAGGAATGATAAAGAAGGGGATTACGAATAGATCGGAGAAGGTTATCATGCCACTGTACCAGCCATGGTGCGCCCTCACCTGGAGTACTGCGTTCAGCACTGGTCGCCGTACATGAAGGGCACGGTACTACTCGAAAGGGTCCAGAGAAGAGAGACTAAAATGGTTAAGGGGCTGGAGTAGTTGCCGTACAGTGAGAGATTGGAGAAACGGGGGTCTCTTTTCCCTTGAAGGGAGGAGACATGATCGAAACATTCAAAATACTGAAGGGAATAGACTTAGTAGACAAAGACAGACTGTTCACACTCTCCAAGGTAGGGAGAATGAGAGGGCAGTCTCTAAAGTTGAAAGGGGATAGATTCTGTACAAACGTAAAGCAGTTTTTCACCCAGAGAGTGGTGGAGAGCTGGAATGCTCTTCTGGAGTCTGTTGTAGGGAAAAACACCCTCCAGGGTTTCAAGACCAAGCTGGACAAGTTCCTGCTAAACTGGGACATAACGCAGGTGAGGCTGGGCTCATTTAGAGCACTGGTCTTTGACCTGGGGGCCACTGCGTGAGCAGACTACTAGGCAGGATAGATCACTGGTCTGACCCGGCAGCGACAAATTCTTATATTCTTACGAGTTCTTTTTGACATGATGATTGCTGCATCTATCTCCCCGAAGCCTGCAGGCGGAAACTGTACCCATATTTCTTCCCTTCTATAGCGGCCAGCACCTTCGGCATTGGATTATCTTCAGGTTCTGGGATTCAATGCTGAATGTCGTGGGCCAGGGTGCACATGTGTTCTCTTTAGCGTGCTTTGCTCTCGCTGGGCTCTGCACATGGATGCCTTGCAAGCCTTTCTACCCTGGA
The DNA here is from genome assembly GCF_902459505.1 of Geotrypetes seraphini. NCBI lineage: Eukaryota > Metazoa > Chordata > Amphibia > Gymnophiona > Dermophiidae > Geotrypetes > Geotrypetes seraphini. The sequence continues at coordinate 68,116,824 of NC_047088.1, forward strand.
TTCTGGAAGCCTGAGCAAGCATGGACTCTGGTGGCATCTCGTGCAATGAGTCCGTATGGGTGTACCGCTACACATTGCCTCCTGGATTGTGATAATGACAGATGCCAGCCTTCAGGACTGGGGAGCACATTGCATTTGCTATTCAACTAGCTCTGACGAGATTGCAGAAGACTCAGGAGGGCCAAGCGGTCAGGGCCTTCTCTAACAGTGCAACAGCAGTAGCCTTTGTCAATCGCCAGCACTTCTCTGGCTCAGGAAGCCCATCTTTCTCTTTGGGCGAAGCGTCAATCTCTGCTGATGGCAGCACATGTGGTAGGAGGAAACAATATTCAAGCAGACTTTCTCAGCAGACACTTTGGATCTGGACACTTTGGGTCCTGTTCCCAGAGGCGTTCCATGTGATAGTGGGGCACTGGGGGCAGCCCGTCTTCGGCAAGAAACAAGAAAGTGGATCGTTTCTTCAGTCTATGATCTGAGCCTGGAAGCGAGGGGCTTGACACTCTGGTGCACCAGTGGCCTTTGGAGATTCTCCTATGTGTTGCCTCCTTGGCCGATCAGCCGGGTCATTCAGAGGATCTCGGCTCATCCAGGCCGCGTCATTCTGGTGGCTCCAGATTGACCTCGCAGACCATGGTACACAGATCTGATGTGCTTGCGCAGAAGTCAGTCATCGCTTGAGTACCTATCCTCGTGCAGGGTCTGGTTTCCATGAAAGATCCAATCACTTTGCTCTTACGACATAGCTCTTGAGCGTTCAGCCTTAGACCATAAAGGATATTCTGCCCTAGTGGTTAATGCTCTTCTGAAGTCTAAGAAGTCATCCATGGTGTCTGCTTATTCCAGTGGTCGGCAAACCGCAGCTCACAAGCCGCAAGTAGCTCTTTAGCCACTTGAGTGCGGCTCTACCAGTAGCCAAAATTTTCCTTTACAGAAGGGCCCTGACACAGCAGCTGTTCTCGCAAGCTGCCCCGAAGGCTTCCCTCTACCGCAACTTCCCGTTTCTGATAGGGCAGATTGCCGCAGAGGGAAAGCTTCAGGGCAGCCACCGGCAGTTTTGAGAATGGCTGCCATCGGGGCCAGATCACAGCAGTCATCACCCCCCCCACCCTCCAGCATCATCACTCTGGACTTTCCCTGTCCACCCTCCCACCATGAGAAGACCGACAAACCTCCTTCCAGCACTCGTCGGCAGCTGCAGCACTCTATTCAGGCTGCTTCGCAGTTCGCAGCCTTCTGGTGATTCCCTCTGCCACATCACTGATGACATCATCAGTGATGTAGCAGAGGGAATCACTTGCAGAAGGCCATGAACTGCGAAGCATCCTGAATAGAGTGCTGCGGCTGCTGACGAGTGCTGGAGGGAGTTTTGTTGGTCATCTCATGGTGGGTCAGTGGGGTTTGCATGGGAGGGAGAGCTAAATGTTCCTTTTCAGAGGGGCCCCGGCTACAGGGAGAGAAGCGGTCTACCCTGGTTGCTCCAAGGCCTGGCATCTTTAACTTCTTCGGGCAGCAACAGCGTTTACAATTAGCTGCTGTTGCTGCCTTCTTCTCTGCTGAGTCCTGCCTACTTCTTGTTTCCATGAAGGCAGGACCCAACAGAGAAGAAGGCCCAAAGCTGGTAACAGCAGCAAATTGTGAATGCTGCTGCTGCCTGAAGAAGTTCATGATGCCAGGCCTTGGAGCACCCGCTTAAGGGCTGCACTGCTGACCAGGGATGTGGTGACAGAAGGAGGAAAGGGAGCAGAGGGGGAGAGAATTGCTGCACCCAATTGGAAGGAAAGGAATGAATGAAAGGAGATGCCAGGTTATGGAGGGAGGAAGAGATGCCAGGGCATGGGGGAAGAGAGGGAGGGAGATATGCCAAGACATGGAGGGAAGGAGGAAGGTATGCCAGACCAAAGGAAAAGGAAGGAGGAGATATCAGAGCATGTATGGGGTTGGAGAGATGAAAGGAGAGAGATGCCAGGGAAGGGAAGGAGACAGATGCCAGACCTTAGGGTGGGAAGGAAAGGAGAAGAGAGAGATGCCAGAGCATAGGGGAGGGGGTGGTGACAGAGAGAAATGGAGAGGTGGCACAGCTGAAATGAATCGTGTACAAAGAAGAGAAGGGGCACAAGATAGACAGTTTATGGAAGGAGCATAGAAAGAAGGAAGATGCCGTATGGAATGGAGAGAGGGCGGACAGTGGATGGCAGAGGGAGAGGGCAGACATGGAAGGGGTTGATGCTGCATGGAAGACAAGAGAGAGGACAGATGCTGGCTAGAAAGAAGTGAGTTAAGTCAAGATGATTAAAGCAGAAACGACAAAAGGTAGAAATTTTTTTGTCGCTAATTAAAATTTATTATTATGATATTGGTTTTATTTAATGTTAGTAGCTAGTTTAAACCAACTCCTGCTGACTTTTGGCTCTTTTGACTAATGAGTTTGTCTATCACTGGCTTGTGCTAAGGTGTGGAAGGCCTTCTAACATTGGGGTTCCAGGACCAGATGGACCCTTATTCAGCTCCGATCACACTAATTCTCACCTTTCTTCAGGCTGGTTTGGATAAAGGCTTCACTGTGGCTTCTCTTCGGGTCCTGAGAGTGTCGGTCCTCCTTGGCTTCTCATCCTGATGTCGCTAGATTCATGAAGGGGGCTCCTCATGTCAGACCACTGGTGCACCCTTTTACTTTCTAGGACCTTAACTTGGTATTGTCTAATCTTACTAAGGCTCCTTTTGAGCCTCTGATATGTTTCCCTTTTGAACTTGATGCTCAAGACTCTTTGTGTTTCTGGTTGCTGTTACTTTGGTGCGTCGTGTTAGAACTGCAGGCTTTGTCTTGCAGAGACCCTTCTGCATTTTGGAGGCGGGTTTTCTCTTTGGTTTCTTCCTTCCTACTTTAAGGTAGTTTCAGATTTACATATTAATCATGAAGTATGTTTGCCTGCCTTTCCACTGACAGGTTCCAAGACACAAGACCGCCTGTTGAAGAAACTGGGTTTGAGCTGCTTTTGTACATCCCTACTGTCTAGAATGTGTCTCCTATTGCACTGGAAAAAGATTGTGCTTACCCTGGTAAGCTCTTTTCCAATAGATAGGTGAGACGTTCTAGACAGTAGGGATGCACAAAAGCAGCCCTCCAAGAAACTAGGGTGGGCTTGCTGCGGCGACCTTTAAGGCCGAGGAACCAAAAGTCAGTCCTGTCTTGCCACCATGTCCACTCTGTAGAACTTGACAAACATGTTCAGAGAAGACCATGTGGCTACTCTGCAAGCTCCTCAGGAGACAGATCTAGCTTTGGCCCATGAAGAAGCCACATTTCTGGTAGAACATGCCTTAATGGAAACAGGAGACTGTTTCCACAGAAGAATGTAGGCTGATGAAATGGCCCTACGGATCCATGTGGAAATTGTGGCTTTAGAAGCGGGAGCACCCTTAACTGAATGAGTCAGCACAAACAGATGATCAGAGAGACGAAACTCATTTGTGACCTCCAAATAACGCAGAAGAACTCGGCTCAAACCCAGTTTCTTCAACAGGCGGTCTTGTCTTGGAACCTGTCAGTTGAAAGGCAGGCAAACATACTTCATGATTAATATGTAAATCTGAAACTACCTTAAAGTAGGAAGGAAGACTCCCACCCTGTCCTACCTGCCCCTACTTACAGTTTTCAGTCTGCTGATTCTTGGATGCCTGTCAGCCCTTGGGGGCTGGGAAGAATTTGTATTTGTGCTTCCATTTATTGGGGAGTAGTTTCTGAGCTCCTTTTGAAGCCTATATTGGCTATTAATGATACTGTTAAGTTATCCCAGGACAAGCAGGTAGCATATTCTTAACTGATGGGTGACGGCACCAATGGAGCCCGGTACGGACAAATTTAGAGTGATTGCACTCAAAGAACTTAGAAAGTTCTAGTTAGGCCGCACCGCGCATGCTCGAGTGCCTTCCCGCCCGATGGAGGCGCACGGTCCCCAGTTTCTTAGTTTCTGCGGAGCTAAGAAGATGAGAAAATTTTTTCCTTGCCTTCCCGCTCGCACGTTAAATTCTTGAGTTTTTTTCTTCTCTCTCTTTTTTGTTTCTTAATCGATAAAAAAAAATTATATATATGTTATTCTCTTTCTTTTTCCGTCTTGGGGTCTGTTGCCACGATCGAAGCCTCCGCCTTCGATTTAGCGGAGGCCGTTTTCACCTTCATGCCCCCGCAGCCGGGATTCAAGAAGTGTCAACGGTGTGCGCGCCCCATCTCTTTGACCGACCCCCACAATTGGTGTCTTCAGTGCCTGGGTCTGGATCATAGGGCTTCTCCTTGTATGCGTTAACACTTCTCTTAAAAAGCACACCTTAAAGAACCGACAGATTCAACAAAAACTTATTTTCTTTGCCGACATGGTTGATCCCTCGACATCCACCCCGACGTCGGCGGCCCCCTTGAAACCTGCACTGACTTCTTCGACACTGCATGACATCGTTCCAGTGTCACACACCCCAGGTAAGCCGGCTAAGAAGCCTTCCTCTTCCCTGGAGCGCCCTCCGGTCACAGTGGCAGAGAGTCCAGTCCTGCCGACCTCGAGGTGTCCATGTAAACGCTCTGCCCCTATAGAGATGAGTGCATCCTCATCGGCCTCCTCATCCTCTGGGCGTCGAGCGGCACCACAGGTACTGCAGAAAAAGAAAGCGATACCAGTGCCTTCTTTGTATGACCGTATTGCGGCTGTCCTCCAAGTCCAACTAAAATAGCAGTTGCAGCAACTTCTATCTGCTCTGTTGGCACCAAACCTTCCAGTCCTGGTCCAGTCTGAGCAGCCGGTACCGGCTGTGGTGCAGCCTCTATCTGCTTCCACTCTATCGGTACCGGTCCATTCTGCCTCTTCGGTTTCCATGCCAGTCTTGTCCGCGGAACCGAGAGGCCTGCACCGTGATGTTCAGACAGCTTCTGAACAGACACAGCTTCCCGATCACTCCCGGCACCAGCCACTTATTACTTCTCCGGGTACCACATCCTAGCGGTCCGGGAAGTCAGTGCGCAAAACTTTACATACTGAGCCTTCCACCCCAGGTTCCCGAAGTCGGGGTTCTCAGGTGCGTGACCCTGATCTTTGGGCCGAGGATGATCCCTCTCTACAGGAACCTTCCACTAAACCGGATCAATCCTCCTTTACACATTTTTTGAAGGAGATGTGCGAGTCCCTCTTTATTCCTTTGGAGGCTGAATCCAAAAAGTCTAAGGCATTCCTTGAGGCTTTGGACTTTGATCAACCTCAAAGAATTTCTCAAATTACCTCTTCATGACATTTTGAGAGAGATTTTTTATAAAAACCTAGAGACACCTTTATCCATCCCTGGTGCTCCTCACAAATTAGACGCTTTGTACAAAGTCATTCCCATTCCAGGCTTTGACAAGCCCCAACTCCCGCATGAGTCTTTACTTGTGAAGTCCACTTTGAAAAAGACTGCGGGCACTAGTGTCTATGCTTCTGTCCCTCCTGGAAGAGAGGGTAAGGCCATGGATAAGTTTGGCAAGCGTCTCTACCAAAATGCTATGCTAGCCAATCGCTCAGGTAATTATGCCTTTCACTTCTCTTTATCTGAAGCACCTTATCCAACAACTTTCTTCTTTTGAGAAGTATCTTCCTGATAGGAAACTTCCATTATTTCAACAGTACACTTCCAATTTGCTACAACTACGGAAGTTCATGGTCCGTTCTATTTATGACACCTTCGAACTGACCTCTAGGGCTACTGCAATGACTGTTGCTATGCGGCGTTTTGCTTGGCTTAGGGTCTCTGAACTGGATATCAACCACCAGGACCGCCTTGCCAATGCTCTATGCTTAGGTGACGAGTTGTTTGGAGACTAGATACTACCACACAAAAGCTGTCTGCACATGAGACTAGGTGGGACACATTGCTGAAAAATAAAAAGAAGACTCCGCCTGCTCGACCTTTTCGCCAGCAATCTTCTTACCAACGCCGCTACTCTGCTCGTCCTCTTCCATCGACTCATCAGCAGCCTCGGCGACAACGTCGGCAGCAACGCCAACAGCCTCATTCCCAACAGCAGCAACCAGTAAAACCACCTGCACAACCTAAGCCTACTCAACCGTTTTGACTGCATTTTCCAGGACATAGCCAGTCTTCCACCTTCCTCTCCTCTGCCTCAACCTATCGGAGGACGTCTTTCCATCTTTCTCAGCCATTGGGAGCTCATCACTTCAGACCAGTAGGTTCTAAACATCATTCGCCACGGCTATTGTCTCAATTTCCAGACTCTTCCCTCGCACAGTCCTCCAAAAGAGTCTGCTTTGAACACATCTCAGTCCTCCCTACTGCTTCGGGAGGTCCAATCCCTTCTTCTGAACGCCATAGAGGAAGTTCTTCTAGATCAAAGGGGGCAGGGATTCTACTCCTGGTATTTTCTGGTCCCCAAAAAAACCGGAGACCTCAGACCCATATTAGATCTCAGGGATCTTAACAAATGTTTGGTCAAGCAGAAGTTCAAAATGCTCTCTCTTGCCACACTTTATCCTCTTCTAACTCAGGGCGACTGGCTATGCTCCCTAGATCTCAAAGAGGCCTACATACGTATCCCGATCAATCTCATTTCCAGTACAAAGTGTTGCCCTTCGGTCTAGCCTCCTCTCCCAGGGTATTCACAAAATGTCTCATTGTGGTAGCCGCTTTTCTCTGCTCTCACCATCTTCAAGTCTTCCCTTCCTCTCACGAAGTGCTTCATGCTACCAACCAGACCATGCTGTTTCTCCAAATCCTGGGTTTCGAAATCAACCTGCTCAAGTCGCATCTTCTCCCCACTCAACGACTTCAGTTCATTGGAGCGAACTTGGACACTGTTCTCATGAGGGCGTTTCTTCCATCCAACCGCCTTCAGACCCTTCTTCATCTCTGTCAGCAGGTGCTCCCACAACTTTCCATCTCTGCGAAACAAATGATGGTCCTCTTGGGTCACATGGCCTTGACCGTTCATGTCGCCCCCCTCGCACGCCTTCATCTGCGTACTCCTCAATGGACCCTGGCTACCCAATGGTCCCAGGCGACGGATCCTTGTTCGTGACACATATCTGTGACATCGTCTCTTCGACAGTCTCTGCAATGGTGATTAAAATCTTCCAATCTCTCCAGAGGTCTTCTGTTCCATCTGCCTCCTCATCTCGTCATCACAACAGACGCATCCCCATATGCCTGGGGAGCTCACTTGAACAATCTCCAAACTCAAGGTTTTTGGACTGTCCAGGAAAAGAGACATCACATCAATTTCCTGGAACAGAGCGATGTTTTACGCCCTCAAGGCTTTTCAGCATCTCTTTCCTCAAGTACTACTGCTTTGCACAGACAATCAAGTTGCAATGTACTACATCAACAAAAAGGGTGGGACGGGCTCTCGCCTGTTGTGTCAGGAGGCCCAAAAGATTTGGTCTTGGGCGACAGCTCGCCATTTATTCCTGAAAGCTGTCTACATTCAGGGAGAGAAGAATTCCTTGGCCGACAATCTCAGCAGAATTCTCCAACCTCAAAAAATGGACTCTCGATCCCATGACTCTCCAGTCCATTTTCGCTCAATGGGACACTCCTCAAGTGGACCTCTTTGTGGCTTCTCACAATCAACTGCCTCACTTTTGCTCCAGACTCTACTCCCCTCATCGTCTGGCAGCAGATGCGTTTCTACTGGATTGGACCAGTCGGTTCCTTTATGCCTTTCCTCCTCTACCTCTCATGTTGCGGACCTTGTTCAAACTCAAAAGGGAACGAGTCACCATGATTCTCATTGCTCCACGGTGGCCCCGGCAACATTGGTTCTCCCTTCTTCTTCAACTCAGTTCCAGGGATCCCATTCTTCTTCCAGTGTTTCCTACTCTGCTTACTCAGCATCAGCAGTCCCTTCTACATCCCAACCTACAGTCTCTACACCTGACAGCTTGGTATCTCTTGGGCTGAGCTCGACTCATACACTTCTTTCTCAGCCTGTCCGTTCTATTCTTGATGCTTCCGGGAAGCCGACCACTCTTCAATGTTATCAGCAGAAGTGGACCTGTTTTTCTTCCTGGTGCCTTCTGCATCATCATAACCCAACTTCACTGGCAGTGGAACGGGTGTTGGATTATCTTTTTTTCTTGTCTGACTCTGGTCTCAAGTCCACCTCAGTGCCATTACTGCTTTTAATGAGCCAGTTCACAGAAAACCTCTTACTGCTCATCCTTTGGTTTTCAGATTCATGCGGGGACTTTTCAATGTGAAACCACCTCTCAAGCCTCCTCCTGTTATTTGGGATCTTAATGTGGTTCTTTCCGCCTTAATGAAGCCTCCTTTTGAACCATTGGCCACAGCTCATTTCAAATTTCTCACTTGGAAAGTGGTCTTCCTTATTGCTCTCACCTCTGCCAGGAGGGTCAGTGAGTTGCATGCACTAGTTGCAGATCCTCCTTTCACTGTTTTTCACCATGACAAGGTGGTTCTGCGTACACATCCAAAGTTTCTCCCTAAGGTTGTCTATGATTTTCACCTTAACCAGTCCATTGTCTTACCTGTATTCTTCCCGAAGCCTCATTCTCATCCAGGGGAACAAGCTTTGCATACTTTAGACTGTAAGCGTGCTTTGGCTTACTATTTAGAGTGCACTAAGCCTCACAGATCTTCTCCCCAACTTTTCCTATCTTTTGATTCCAATAAGTTGGGACATCCTGTTTCTAAACGTACGATATCCAATTGGCTTGCTGCTTGTATCTCGTTCTGTTATGCTCAGTCCGGACTGACACTGGAAGGTTCTGTCACGGCCCATAGGGTTAGAGCTATGGCAGCATCTGTGGCTTTCCTCAGATCAACTCCTATTGAGGAAATCTGCAAAGCTGCTACTTGGTCCTCAGTTCATACTTTCACATCTCATTATTGTCTGGATGCATTCTCCAGACGGGATGGACACTTCGGCCAATCTGTTTTGCAAAATTTATTTACCTAATGGCCAACCTTCCCTCCATCCCTCTTTGTTAGCTTGGAGGTCACCCATCAATTAAGAATATGCTGCCTGCTTGTCCTGGGATAAAGCACAGTTACTTACCGTAACAGGTGTTATCCAGGGACAGCAGGCAGATATTCTTACATCCCACCCACCTCCCCTGGTTGGCTTCTTAGCTGGCTTATCTTAACTGGGGACCGTGCGCCTCCGTCGTGCGGGAAGGCACTCGCGCATGCGCGGTGCAGCCTAACTAGAATTTTCTAAGTTCTTAGAGTGCAATCACTCTAAAATTGTCCATACCGGGCTCCGTCGGTGCCATCACCCATCAGTTAAGAATATCTGCCTGCTGTCCCTGGATAACACCTGTTACGGTGCTTTACTGTTTGAGCCTGTTGCTACATGTGCCTCTACTTAACGTGTATTGGGTTGCTCTATGTGCTTAGATACTGATTGAAGGTGGAGCTTTAGAGCCCAGTGAAGTATTAAAGAGTGAAAATCCAGAGTGGATTCCTTCTGCAGCATGCGGCTAAAGAGGAAATAACCCTACTATCTAGAATGTGCCACCTTTCTACTGGAAAAGAGCTTACTAGAGTAAGTACATAATCTATTTTTCAAGGCTTCCTGGTGCTGTAGAGCAGTGTTTCTGAACATGCAATATGCGGATCTCCTACCCCCTCCACCGAAGCCGCCACCACCACAAGGGATTCCATGTATGGCTTCTTCATGGGCAGTCCTGGGCAGTGCTGCCAGAGGAGATTTGTAGAGCAGCTACATGGTCCACCCTACATAGTTTTACAGGGTGGATGTGGCAGCATAAATAGATGCAACATTTAGGTGCTTGTGCTAGCCACAGGCTCATCTGTCCCACCCTATACTCGGGGTATTGCTTTGTTATCCCAGGACAAGCAGGCAGCATATTCTTAACGCATGGGTGACGTCACCGACGGAGCCCCGGTACGGACCTTTTTAACTAGAAAGTTCTAGTTGGCCGCACCGCGCATGCGCGAGTGCTTTCCCGCCCGACGGAGGAGAGCGTGATCCCCAGTTTCTTCTTCGTTTCCGCAGAGCGAAGAAGACTCATGTGTTTTCAACGGCCGTTGAAAAACTAATTTTTGCCTTCCCGCTCGCGTATTTTCTAAATTTTTTCCTTTTTTATTATTGGATTCCCTTTACTTTTGTTTTCAAAAAAAAAAAAACAAAAAAAAACTCATCGAGTTTTCTTTATTTTTTCAGGCCGGCCCCGGTGGGGCCTGTTGCCATCATACAGGACTCCGGATTCGATTTTGCGGAGACCGTGTTTCCCTTCATGCCCCCTCAACCGGGTTTTAAGAAGTGCCAGCGGTGTGCACGCCCGATCTCCCTCACCGACCCACACAATTGGTGCCTCCAGTGCTTGGGTCCAGAGCATCGGGCTGACACCTGCACCCGCTGTGCTACGCTTAAAAAGCGTACTTTAAAAAATCGGCAGATCCAGCAAAATATTTTGTTTGGTACCAGATCTGCCATGGAACCGGTGTGACGTCGACGGCACCACACAAATCGGCACCGACGACATTGACACCACCAGATCCTTTCTCGGGGTCGTTGGGCCCAGGTAAGCCGGCTAAGAAGCCTCCCTCTTCCCTTGAGCGCTCTCCTACCACGGTTGCGACACCAGCCCCCCCCCCCGGCACCGCACCGGCCCCGCAAACGCTCCACTCCGGTCTCGGTGAGTGCCTCATCATCGGCCTCCTCATCGCCGGAGCGTAGAGCGGCACCTATGGTACCGAAGAAGAAAAGAGCGGTATCGGTGCCTCCCCTGGACGACCGCATCGCGGCCATACTCCAAACACAGTTACAGGAGCAGCTGCAACAACAGCTCCAACAACGGTTGCCGGCGTTGCTGGCACCGCACCTTCCGGTACGGGACCGGTCCGAGCCCCACACCGTTCCATCGGTATCGACCCCCTCGATACCGCTTAATACTTCCATGCCGGTGCTCTTGGCAGAAACACCTACAGTACATACCCGTGATGCTACCGCCCCTGTCCGGTCCCAGGAACGACATCGGTCTTACTCACCCGGTACCGCCTCGGTGCGCTCAGGCAAATCTCTCTCAAAGACCCGCCATGCCGAGCCCTCCACACCGATGTCCAAACGTACACACCCAGACGTTAGGGACCCAGACTTGTGGGAAGACTCCCCTCACGGTACCGAGGAGGACGCTTCATCAACCGATGAAGAACCCTCCATGACCGACACCGTCTCAAAACCAGAGCAATCCTCTTTCTCCAAATTTCTTAGGGAGATGTCAGCAGCTCTTTCCATTCCCTTGGAGTCTGACTCTAAAAAGTCTCAAGCTTTTCTCGATGCCCTAGACTTTGAGCAACCTCCCAAAGAGTTCCTGAAGTTGCCCGTCCACGACATCTTACGGGAAACTTTCTATAAAAACTGGGAAGCTCCCCTCACGGTTCCTGGAGCCCCTCCTAAGTTAGACAGCTTGTACCGGGTTATTCCAATCCCAGGTTTTGACAAGTCTCAATTGCCACACGAGTCCCTCCTGGTGGAATCCACCTTGAAAAAATCTCAGGGTTCCAGTGTATATGCCTCCACCCCTCCTGGCAGAGAGGGTAAAACCATGGATAAATTTGGTAAGCGCCTTTTCCAAAATGCCATGTTAGCCAATAGAGCCAACAACTACACCTTCCACTTCTCCTTCTACATGAAGCATCTGGTGCAACAGCTCTCCTCCTTACAGAAATATCTTCCTGAACGTAAGGTCCCTCTTTTCCAACAGCATATTTCCAGCCTCCTCCAACTTAGGAAATTCATGGTTCGCTCCATCTACGACTCATTTGAGCTGACCTCTCGCGCTTCTGCCATGGCGGTGGCTATGTGCCGTTTGGCATGGCTGAGAGTCTCTGACCTAGACATTAACCACCAGGACCGCCTGGCAAACGCACCTTGTCTGGGTGATGAACTCTTCGGAGAGTCCCTGGACTCCACAACCTAGAAACTCTCCGCACATGAGACCAGGTGGGACACTGATCAAACCTAAAAAGAAGACTCCACCTGCTCGCACCTACAGACAGCAGTCTTCCTACCAGCATAGGTTCTCGGCCAGACCTCTCAACCCGCCTCAACAGCAGCCGCGCCGACCTCGGCAACAACATCAAACTCAGGCTCGCTCTCAGTCTCACCAACTTGCCAAGCCTCTACCTCCGTCAAAACCATCTCAGCCCTTTTGACTCTTTTCTCCAGGGCATAGCCAGTCTCCCAACATCATTGCCTCTTCCTCAGCCGATCGGAGGTCGCCTCCAACTCTTCCTCAGCCGTTGGGAGGTCATCACATCAGACCAATGGGTCCTCCACATCATTCGCCACGGCTACTCTCTCAACTTCCAGACTCTTCCCCCAGACAATCCTCCCGTAGAGTCTGCTTCTCACTCCTCCCAAACCCCCCTCCTCCTGAGGGAGGTCCAATCCCTCCTTCTTCTCAATGCCATCGAAGAGGTGCCTCCGGACCAAAGGGGTCAGGGATTCTACTCCCGCTACTTCCTGGTACCCAAGAAGACAGGAGACCTCCGTCCCATCCTCGATCTCAGGGACCTCAACAAGTGTCTGGTCAAGGAGAAGTTCAGAATGCTCTCCCTTGCCACGCTTTACCCTCTTCTCTCTCAACACGACTGGCTATGTTCCCTGGACCTCAAAGAGGCCTACACTCACATTCCAATCCATCTGCATTCACGTCGCTACCTCCGATTTCAGATACAGCACCGCCACTATCAGTACAAGGTGCTACCCTTTGGCCTCGCATCATCGCCCAGGGTGTTCACCAAGTGCCTTATTGTGGTGGCGGCCTTTCTCAGGTCTCACAACCTCCAGGTGTTCCCCTACTTGGACGATTGGTTGGTGAAAGCACCTACGTCTTCGCTTGTGCTACAAGCCACTCAACACACCATCTTGTTCCTCCATCTCCTGGGGTTCGAGATCAACTACCCCAAGTCGCATCGGCTTCCCACACAGCGACTTCAGTTAATCGGAGCAGTTCTCTACACCACTCTGATGAGGGCGTTTCTCCCCCCCGACCGACACCGGACCCTGCTCCACCTCTGTCGTCAGGTTCTCCTTCAAACCATCCCAGCTCGACAGATGATGGTCCTCTTGGGCCACATGGCCTCGACGGTCCATGTACTTCCTCTCGCTCAACTCCACCTCAGGACACCTCAGTGGACTCTAGCCAACCAATGGTCACAGACCACGGATCCTCTTTCTCATCCCATCTCTGTGACATCGTCTCTTCAGCAATCTCTTCAATGGTGGTTGAACTACTCCAATCTTTCCAGGGGTCTACTCTTCCATCTACCACCTCACTCCATGATCATAACCACGGATGCCTCCCCCTATGCGTGGGGAGCTCACCTGGGAGATCTACGCACCCAGGGACTCTGGACCCCTCAGGAGCGTCAACATCACATCAATTTCCTGGAACTCAGAGCCATGTTCTATGCTCAAGGCCTTCCAGTACCTTCTCTCCCCTCAGGTTCTTCTCCTGTGCACAGACAATCAAGTCGCCATGTACTACATAAACAAGCAAGGCGGCACCGGATCTCCCCTCCTCTGTCAGGAGGCCATCCGCATCTGGACCTAGGCCACGGCCCACAGTCTCTTCCTCAAGGCTGTATACATCCAGGGCGAACAGAACTCCTTGGCCGACAATCTCAGCTGCATCCTTCAAACTCACGAGTGGACTCTGGACCCTCCAACACTCCACTCCATCTTTGTTCGCTGGGGCACTCCGCAGGTGGACCTCTTTGCAGCTCCTCACAACCATCAGCTGCCCCGGTTCTGTTCCAGACTCTTCTCTCCTCATCGTCTGACCCCAGACGCATTCCTGCTCGACTGGACGGATCGGTTCCTCTATGCCTTTCCTCCTCTACCTCCGATGTTGCGGACGTTATCCAAACTCCACAGGGACAGGGCCACCATGATTCTCATCGCTCCTCGGTGGCCTCGCCAACACTGGTTCTCCCTCCTGCTTCAGCTCAGCTCCAGGGAGCCCATTCCTCTTCCTGTGTTTCCTACTCTACTTACGCAGCAGCATCAGTCTCTACTATATCCCAATCTGTCTTCGCTCCACCTGACAGCTTGGTTTCTCTCGGGCTAACCTCTCCAGATAATCTGTCTCAGCCCGTCCGTCGCATTTTGGATGCCTCTAGGAAACCGGCCACCCTTCAATGTTACCATCAGAAGTGGACCAGGTTCTCCTCTTGGTGTCTACTGCATCATCACGATCCCACCTCTTTGGCGGTGGAAACTGTACTGGACTATTTGCTTTCCCTGTCCGACGCTGGCCTCAAGTCTACCTCAATCAGAGTCCACCTTAGTGCCATCACTGCGTTTCATGAGCCTATCCTCGGAAAACCTCTCACGGCTCATCCACTGGTTTACCGGTTCCTGAGAGGCCTCTTCAATGTCAAACCACCTCTGAAGCCTCCTCCTGTCGTCTGGGACCTGAATGTGGTTTTATCAGCCCTCATGAAACCTCCTTTTGAGCCTCTTGCCACAACTTCGCTCAAACTTCTAACATGGAAGATGCTTTTCCTCATTGCCGTCACCTCTGCCAGGAGGGTTAGTGAGATTCATGCACTGGTCGCCGATCCACCGTTCACTATTTTTCACCATGACAAGGTGGTTCTGCGTACCCATCCTAAATTCCTTCCCAAGGTGGTCTCGGCTTTTCACCTCAACCAGTCCATTGTGTTGCCTGTCTTTTTCCCTATTCTCATCCTGGGGAACAGGCTTTGCACACGCTGGATTGTAAGCGTGCCCTTGCATACTACCTTGACCGTACCAGGGCTCACCGCTCGTCCCCTCAGCTCTTTCTGACCTTCGATCCTAACCGTCTAGGTCGTCCTGTCTCTAAACGGACGCTTTCCAACTGGCTTGCCGCCTGTATTGCGTTCTGTTATGCTCGGGCCGGTCTCTCACTGGAAGGTGCTGTCACGGCCTACAGGGTCAGAGCTATGGCTGCTTCTGTGGCTTTCCTCCGTTCCACGCCCATCGAGGAAATCTGCAAGGCTGCCACTTGGTCCTCAGTTCACACGTTCACTACTCACTACTGTCTGGATGCCTTCTCCAGACGGGATGGACACTTCGGCCAATCTGTGTTGCAAAATTTATTTTCCTAATGGCCAACCATCCCTCCTCCCTCTCTGTTAGCTTGGAGGTCACCCATGCGTTAAGAATATGCTGCCTGCTTGTCCTGGGATAAAGCACAGTTACTTACCGTAACAGGTGTTATCCAGGGACAGCAGGCAGATATTCTTACGTCCCACCCTCCTCCCCGGGTTGGCTTCTTAGCTGGCTAATCCTAACTGGGGACCACGCTCTCCTCCGTCGGGCGGGAAGGCACTCGCGCATGCGCGGTGCGGCCAACTAGAACCTTTCTAGTTAAAAAGGTCCGTACCGGGGCTCCGTCGGTGACGTCACCCATGTGTTAAGAATATCTGCCTGCTGTCCCTGGATAACACCTGTTACGGTAAGTAACTGTGCTGTACATCCCACTGGTCAAGACTCCTCATGCGCCTTTTGCACTAGAAGGGATATTAAGTTCTTCCCTCAATCTTTTTAGTAAAAAGGCACATAAGTTGACAGTCCACCCTGTCAGATTTAGATTTAGCCTGCTTACTGTATATTTTCAGATGTTGGGATCTTCTCCTGTCAGATACAGGTCTATGGAATTATGGTAAAGTCAAGTGAAAGACTTGGAGTCCTTCATAAGTGTTGGTGCTGGTTATACTCGGGGTAGGTGGCCTGTTTATTCCATCTTGTGCTAAAAAATTATTTTTTATTGACATTTGATTGTTTAACTATACTTGTTGCAGAGCAGAACAGCAGTGGATTGCTGGGGAGGTTCTCTATTCCTTATTTCTTCTCTTATGTTAACAACTGGTACAGACAGGGGAGATGCAGCACAGCCCAGTGAGAAAGGAGGTGGAGCTGAAAAATGTAGATGCTTTCTATACAACTTGTGATTAGAGGAGAATAATCCACTGGTCAAGACTCGTGTGTTTTGTTTTTTTTTTTACTATAAAGATTATCAAGGTAGAACCTAGTCTTCCCTTAGAGTACCATATCCCAGCCCTACATTCTACTTCAGCTGGAAGCCCAAAGCTCTAAGGTAGCTCTCTTCTTTTCAGCACACATTTTTGTTGTGTGTGGTCTGTTTGTTTTGGGTTGGCTTTTTTTTTTTGGTTTGTCTAGCCCACACTAATCTAAAAAATTTACAGCCAGCATACAAGAATACCTGTTATGTGCATCTGTCGGCCAATACACATGAGATGCATGAAGAAAGCATACCTCTTTTTGATGCTGAAGCTGTTTATATGCAGCCAGGACTTCTGAAAAGCCATAATAGTATATGTGATTGTAACCAATTAGTTCTAAAAATCTCATAGGCCTGTGGGCCACACATTAATGCCTGTCTTTCTTTGCCATTGGTCTATTGTACTGTTTTAGTTTTTGGGTTGTTATTGGTTTTTTTAATTTGATCAATTATTCTCCATTCACAAGCTATAGCTTTTTCACAGAACCCAAATAATACCAGCAGCCAAGGAGGTAAATCTGAGCACCTGAAGATTCAAGTCAGAAAGCATGTTCCAGAAAATTTCTACTCCATATTGTAAAACCAGATCCACTTGCTGTTAACACCTCAGCTTTTGCTTTATTGAACTTAGTGTTTCTCACTTTGTTTCTAGAGTCGAGCCCCTATTTCAGCTAAGTTAGTGGCCAACATGCTATCGGTAGCTGGAGCAGATCATATCATCACCATGGACCTGCATGCTTCTCAGATCCAGGTGAGTGGGTTACTACATTGTGCTGTAAGGCTCATAGGAAGTAGAATCTGCAGTGATTTCAGATAATTTAATCTCAAAAACAGGCAGGTGTAAGGAATAGTCTCTGGGAGGTATAGAGCTAAAAAAAACAAAAACAAACAGTAAGCAAATTCAAAACATAAAATAAGTGATTCTTTGAGGAAGCAAAAGAAGCCATATCAGTTGAGGTCTGTGGAGGCTTTATGACCCTCATCTGCTCTCCTCTAGATTCTCTAAAATGGGATTACTTCTCTACACATGAAGAGGTTCTATTGGAGATTGATCAACAGGCTTGGATTAAGATGGAAGCTGCTAAGGAGCAGAATTTAGCTTCACTTCATTAGAAAGCTGAAAGTAGAACCAAAGGCATTGTGAATGGGTCTGCTTTCAGTAATTAGAGCCCAGGATGGCACAGGAGCCAGATCCCTGGGCTGAGGCAGGTTTGGGCAGCATATTCAGGATCATGTCTGCCTGACGTGTGGCCAGGGATGCCATCTAGGAAGCATTGCTCTGTGCGCAGGAAGCGGCAACTTGGCATAACTGCTGGTTATGTGAGTACATTGTGACCTCCCTGCCCGCTAAGGCATCAGGACCCATGGTTCAGTTTCAGTGGGAATTTAATCTACTGCTTCTCAGCAACAGGAATCTGTTCCTTCCACATTTGGGTATGGGTTGGGGGGACTTCCTCTTCTAGTGGGAGCCTTGAGGAGCCCAGTCGGGATCCTGCTTTGGACTCTTGAGAGAGGTCCAGAAGTGCTGATTTCTCATGGGGGAGGACTCCTCAGATTCTCATGGGGGAGGACTCCAAGGGCTTCTCGGATTCTATCTGCAGGTGATTCAGTCTGGGGTTCCCTGTCTCAAACCTGAGGTGTGGTTCCGTATGATGACTTTTGGCAAGAGGAACTATCTCATATTATTGACATGGTTACAAAGGCCCTTGTATGCTTCAGACTTGGGCATTCTGCTGCTAGTGGAGCTCATTGGGCCCACCTAAGCATTTTCCTCTTAAAGGTTTTTATCCACATTTGAGAATGATGTGGGGACAAATTTTGTCCCTGTCCCCTCAGAACTCCATCCCCGTGTGTTCTGTCACTGCCCCATGTCTGCAAGCCTCAAACACTTATGTTCTTTAACGTTCCTGCAGAGCAGCACTGATGGATGGGTTTACGCTCCTCTGCCAGCAAGTGGAGTCTGAGAACACACTGAATTCTAGCAGTAATTCAAGTGGACTGTACAGTCCTCAGGATCAGATCAATCTATTATCAATCTCCAGCAGGTGGAAATGGTAAACATGTGCTATCCTGTTTGGCCTTTTAAGGCCTTATGGAGGGATAGACAGTGGCCTTTTATGGCCCTGTCTTGTTCGGACAGAGGTTGGGTTCCATGGGGATGTTACTCAGATGGCTGAGTCTCTCCTCCTCCCCCCACCCCAAATTCTCCTACCTCCCCTTTGTTGTTAGTGGTGCCTCACTGTACGCCTTGCCTGAGGGCACTGACTACAACTTTGAGAGTCGGTAGGGTGTGTTCCTTTTTTAAAATTTTTTTAAAAAACCAGAGCTATTTCAGAGTTTATTGCCAGTCTGAAGGGACGTTAGTGGTATTTTCCCCCTTCTAACTGACTGCGTCTGAGAATTGTGAACTGTGTGGCAGGCCCAATGAGCACTTCTCAGCCGAAGTGCTCCCGCCAAGGCCTGAATGAAGCTGGCATCTGTGTTTTTGTGCTCGCAACTGCATGAAGGGGGTCAGCTTCACGTGCTGACAAGAGGGATTCCCCAGCAGCCTCAAGAACAGCAGCTTTGGCTCAGCTGACGAGCTGTGGAAATGTTTTGCTGAAGAGGCTTCTTTGCAATTTCCAACAGTATTGCTGTTAGTTGTTACTCCTATTAAGAATGGTGTTACTGTTATAATTGGCACTTAGTTCTGCTTTGCTATTTGGCAGACTGGTTAGACTAGAGCAAGGGTGCCCACACTTTTTGGCTTGCGAGCTACTTTTAAAATGACCAAGTCAAAATGATCTACCAACAATAAAATTTTAAAAAACACAAAGCACACTGTATGCAGAGAAAATGTTAATTTATCATTTGTATTCGTGTTTTGGGTTTTTTGTTTTGTTTTTTTTTTTCCCCCCCCCCCCCCCAGAGGTCAAGGCAGATGACTTTAAAATATGCAATGTCACCTCAGTAACAACTATACAAAAATAGACCAATATACCCCCTCCCCTTTTACTAAACCGTGATAGCGTTTTTTAGTGCAAGGAGCTGCGCTGAATGCCCCTCACAGTTCCTGATGCTAAAAACCTTTTTATATCTTTATATCTTACCTTTTATAGATGCGTTGTAATTGGGTTTGTTTGTTTTTTCCTTTGATCCTGTTGATATATTGCACACACACCCAGGGAGAGGGAGTGTGGGAAAGGGATATTTATGTCATGGTTTTATTCTCTTGCAAGGTATTGGTTGGGTGGGTTGTTTTTTATCTTGCTGTGGGGATTTTGATTGATTATAAATGCATATATGAATAATGTTTGTGTAGATACTGTACTGCATTTTTGTTAATTTTGGAAAATTTAATAAAAGATTTAAACATAATAAAAGGGGCCATAGTGCAAAATATAGACACAGATATAAATTCTCAAAACGGACACATTTGATCACTAAATTGAAAATAAAATCTTTTCCTACCTTTTTGTCTGGTGATTTCATGAATCTCTAGTTGCACTTCCTTCTTCTATAAATCTTTGTCTTTCTTTCTTTCTTTCTTTCTTTCTTTCCTTCCTTCCTCTCTCCCCTGCTGCCCCCCCCCCCCCCAATGCACCGATTTGTTCCTTCCTCACCAGGCGCGTACAAGCGCCGGGCCCAAAAGCCTTCATCTCCAACGTCAATTCAGACGGAGAGGAAGTTCCAGCTAGGCAACTATTGGCTGGCCCAGAACTTCCTCTCCATCGTCAGAATTGACATCGGAGGTGAAGTCTTGTGGGTCCGGCACTTGTACGCGCCTGGCCTGGCTCGGGGAGAAAGGAAGAAGATCGCAAAGGCAACACGATTGACTCGCGTTGCCTTTGCAATCTACTGGTCAATCGTGATTGACCATTTGGGCACCCCTGGACTAGAGGAAAGCACAGCTATTAGTATTACAGCCAAAGTTTTGTCTTTATCCCAGGACAAGTAGGCAGCATATTCTCACACATGGGTGATGTCACCAATGGAGCCCCAGTACGGACACTTTAAAAGTACATCGCCACTTTAAGATCTTAGAAAGTTCGATAGCCCGCACTGCGCATGCGTGAATGCCTTCCCACCTGACATAGGCACGCAGTCCCTTTAGTTTCCGCGGAACTAAGAAGTTATCCCAGGACAAGCAGGCAGGTATTCTCACTAATGGGTGACGTGATCCAACGGAGCCCGATGCGGACGCTTCTTTGAAGAAAACTCAAAAGTTTCGAGTCGCCCCCCACTGCGCATGCGCGAGTGCCTTCCCACCCGATGCACCGGGCGTGTCTCCTTTTTCCGCGGAGCCAAGAAATCCGTCTTTGACTCTCTGCACAAAGTTCCTTTGCTTGTGCCTTCGAAGTCCGCGGTTTTGATTTTAATTGATTGTAATCGCTGATTTTCATCGTGTTTTATTGGTGGGTTTTTTTTTTTTTTTTTTTTAAATTTCTTCGTACTGTTCGACCGGGCAGGCCACGTGGCTGCAGCCCCGCGGCTTCGATCTTGCGGCGGAGCTTTTTCGGCCTATGTCCCGGCCTATCACCAGTTTTAAAAAGTGTGACAAGTGCCAGCGCGCAATTTCGCTAACAGACCCTCATCGACGCTGTGTTCGGTGTCTCGGGCCTGAACACATCCCAAAATCGTGCCGGCCTTGCTCCACACTCACTGCACGTGCTTTCAAGTGCCGTTGCGTCCTGTGGGAATCGCTCTTCATGGAGTCCTTGACGGATCCGTCGACTTCAAAGGGACCCGCACCCTTGACATCATCCGCAACTCCACAGCCTTCTACCTCTGCGGCGCCAAGTCTCATCAAGCCCTCCTCGTTTGTTCCGGCTCAGACTCTAGTGCCTGCTGCGATGCCTTCCTCAACCTCCTCAGGTCAGGTAGCCCAGCAGCCCATTCCCCCAGTAGTGTTGAAAGTGCCCAAGGCCTCCAAGTCCAAGGGAACGCGAGGCCCGCGCAGGTGGTCCCATTTCAGATGCGGATCCATCCTTGCCGGCCTCGTTCCAGATCATGTTACAGAAGCACTTCATCGAGCTCTTTTCCACGATGGGGCCTCAGCTTCTCTCCCAAATCCAGCTTGGGCACGCGGAGGCCTCCCGCGAGGTCGAGCTGCCTCCAGTGCCTCAGTGGGGAACACACTCAACAGGGAGCAGAGTCTCTGCGAGTGTCCGGTCTGACAACAATGCATGCATCGCAAGGAGCAGAGTCTTTGCCCATGCCATCTTTGGAACCGATACACTCGATGCAAGGAGCAGAGTCTTTGCGAGTGCCTCCGTTGGAGCCGATTCATTCGATGCAAGGAGCAGAGTCTTTGCGAGTGCCTCCGTTGGAACCGATCACCCCGACGGGGTTCGAACCTCTACGGCAGCAACCCCTGCTTTGATCGACCGCTTCCAGCCCCATCCACTACCTGGGGGCCTCAACAAAGTCTGCCTCGCCCCGTTCATCGAGGCCAAGCTCTCGACACCGATCGGTATTCCAGAAGTTTATGCCCTACGTGGACATTTCGAGTACCAAGAAGCGCTGGCCTCGCTGTCCCAGCTACGGATACAGTTGATGCAGTCCTCGTACGACGCCTTTGAGCTCGTGGCTCGGGCAACAGCATGTTCGGTGGCCATGCGCCGGCTGGCATGGCTGAGGACCATCGACATGGACCCCCAACCTCCAGGACAGGCTCGCAAACGTTCCCTGCATTGGCACCAACCTCTTCGACGAGTCCATCGAGGCGGTGACCAAGAAGTTATCGGACCATGAGCAATCCTTCCAGTCCATCTTATGTCCGATGCCCAGGCCTGCTCCTCCTCGCCAGCCACGCCCACCGTTGGTACACTAGCAGCGTTATCCTCCAAAACAGGCTCCCCCCAGCAGACAGCCTGTGAAGAGACAGCACCCTCAGAAACACCAGCATAAACCTCAACCACCGGCTGCGCCTAAGGCTCCCCAGCCCTTTTGACTGTCTCAAAGAGGACATATCTTCCATTGTCCTCCCTTTCTCAGTAAATCCACCCATCGGAGGTCGCCTCCATCATTTCTACCACCGATGGACAACTATCACCACAGACCTCTGGGTTCTCTCCATCATAAAAGAAGGATACTCCCTTTAGTTCCACCAAGCTCCTCCGTAGCACACTCCAAGAGAGTATCCTTCCAACTTGACCCAGACCGCCCTTCTTCTTCAGGAAGCTCAGGCCTTGTTACAGCTGGGGGGCTGTCGAACCGGTCCCCCAGGACCAACAGAACAAGGGGTTGTACTCCCGATACTTCCTTGTTCCGAAGAAGACGGGCGACCTGCGACCCATTTTGGACCTCAGGGTACTCAACAAATATCTGGTCAAAGAAAAGTTTTGCTTGCTGACCCTGGCATCACTGTACCCCCTCTTCGAGCAGAACGACTGGTTATGCTCGCTTGATCTCAAGAGGCCTACACTCACATTCCAATTCATCCAGCCTCCCGTCAATATCTCAGATTCAGGTGGGACACCTTCATCTCCAATACCGAGTGCTCCCCTTCGGCCTGACCTCGTCACCTAGAGTCTTCCCTAAATGCCTGGTTGTGGTGGCTGCAGCACTCGGGAACCATGGCCTCCAGGTGTTTCCTTACCTGGACGACTGGCTCATCAAGGATTCCACATCTCAGGGAGCCGCTCTCGCGTTCCAGAAGACAATTTGGTTACTGCAACACCTGGGATTCGAGATCAACTTTCCCAAATCCCACCTGCAACCTTCCCAGACTCTTCCCTTCATTGGAGCGATTCTGGATACTACCCAACTCAGAGCGTTCCTCCCTCCTCCATGCAGGGATGCTCTTCTTCACCTTTGCCACACAGTGTCCTCTCGCCCGTCCATCTCAGCGAGACAAATGATGATCCTTTTAGGCCACATGGCCTCTACAGTTCACGTGATTCCGCTTACCAGACTTCACCTCAGGATTCCCCAAAGGACCCTGGCGTCCCAGTGGTCCCAAACGTCCGACCCTCTGACTCGCCTCATCAGGGTCACTCCTGCTCTGCAACAGTCTCTTTGCTGGTGAACGCTCTCCTCCAATCTATCCAGAGGCTTGTTATTCCACACACTCCGTCATCAGAAAGTCCTCACGACTGATTCGTCGACTTATGCTTGGGGGGCTCACCTAGATGGCCTCCGTACCCGGGGCCACTGGGCCAGCACAGACCGCCAGTGCCACATCAATCTCCTGGAGCTCAGAGCTATCTTCAACGCCCTCCAGACCTTTCAACATCTCCTTCGCGACCAGGTTGTCCTCATCCGCATAGACAACCAGGTCGCCATGTACTACGTGAACAAGCAGGGAGGCACGGGATCGGCCTCCCTCTGCCAGGAAGCTCTGAAGGTGTGGGATTGGGCGACTCTCAACAACACCTTCCTCAGAGCGGTCTACATTCAGGGAACGGACAAAGCCTTAGCAGACAGCTTGAGCCGCCTTCTCCAACCTCACGAGTGGGCTGTCAACTCCACGCCCCTTCACCACATCTTCTCTCTGTGGGGAACGCCTCAGATAGACCTCTTTGCAGCTCCCCACAACTTCAGATTGCCTCACTCCTGCTCCAGGATCTACACCCCTCAGCACCTCAAGGCAGATGCATTCCTCCTGGACTGGACGAAGCGCTTCCTATATGCGTTTCCTCCATTTCCTCTCATTCAAAAGACCCTGGTCAAGCTGAAGTCAGACCATGCCATCATGATCCTGATTGCTCCACGGTGGCCCAGACAACCTTGATACTCCCTTCTACTTCAACTCAGCAGCAGGAAACCATACCTTCTGCCAGTTTTTCCATCTCTGCTTACACAGCATCAGGGATCTCTACTTCACCCCAACTTGCAGTCTCTACACCTGACAGCTTGGTTCCTCTCAACGTAACCCCCCTACAGTTTTCCCAACCTGTGAGGGACGTCCTGGAAGCTTCACAGAAGCCAGCTACTAGGCAATGCTACCACCAGAAATGGACTAGATTCTCTGTTTGGTGTGTCTCTCAGCGCCAGGAGCCTCAACACTCCTCCTTGTCTTCGGTTTTGGACTATCTTTTGCACCTGCCTCATTCTGGCCTCAAGTCTTCCTCGATACGAGTCCATCTCAGTGCAATCGCTGCTTTCCATCAGCCTCTTCAAGGGAAACCTATCTGCTCATCCTGTGGTTTCCAGATTCATGAAAGGACTGTTCCATGTCACTCCTCCCCTCAAACCGCCTCCAGTGGTTTGGTACCTCAATGTTGTTCTTTCACAACTTATGAAGCCTCCATTTGAACCTCTTCACAAGGCTCACCTGAAGTATCTCACTTGGAAAGTGGTGTTTCTCATTGGCCTCACTTCTGCCCGAAGAGTCAGTGAGCTACAAGCCTTGGTTGCGTACCCACCTTTTACAGTATTCCATCATGACAAGGTGGTTCTCTGTTATTAAGCAAACATGTTTCTTCTTGTTGCATAGAGCATTCTGGACCCCTATTAGATTACAAAAATTAGATTGCTCTAAGTCTAATAGATGCTGGCATTGTAAAATTGAAGTTGGAACTTTAGACCATCTTTTATTCTATTGTCCATGTATTCAGGCATTTTGGTTGTCAATCTGGGATCAAGTTAACCTAATGATGGAAAGCCATGTGGCATTGTCCTATGACACGGTGGTTTTTGGAATGTGTATGAGGGCTAAATGCCAAATATCTGCAGAAAATAATAAGTTACTGATGATTCTTACTGGTGTGGGGATCCAGCAAATAACGACTAATTGGAAAGACTGTTCTAGACTGAATTGTAGTTTCTGGTGGAACTCAGTATGTCATATGTACAAGATGGAAAGACTACTTGCAGTACAGAAGGGTAATTTTAAAAGATTTCAGGAGGTGTGGAGGCCATTAATTGAATATTATAATGATTAAGGTTTATTCTTTTTCCTTATGGGATAATTTGAAGAAATGGGGGATGGGTGGGGGGGATAGGATATTCTAATTAAATAGCAGTATATTTTAACTGATTAATGCATATAAGTATATATATATATATATATGAACAAAAAAGGAAAGGGGGTAAATATATTGCTATGGAATTTTAGGGGATATATGTAATATGATGAGTTATATTTGTTGTTCATTTAATTTATATAATACAATGAACAAAGAGTTTGAGGAAGAAAGGGTGGGGGGAGGGATAGGTTTAATGTAAGATTAATTGTAATATAGAAGAGAGATGTCTAGGTATGTATATGTTTGGATAGATTATTTTGTGGATATGGGGAGGGATGGGAGGTGGGTGGGGGGAATTAAAATATGTATAATAACATTGTTTAAGAATGTCAAGTGAGTTATATGAATCATTTGTAATAATATTGTACACTTGTTGAAAGAAATGAATAAAGATTAAAAAAAAAAAAAAAAAAGGTGGTTCTCCGCACGCATCCGAAATTCCTCCCTAAAGTTGTCTCAGAATTTCATCTCAACCATTGTGCTTCCAGTGTTCTTTCCAAAGCCACATTCTCACCCTGGAGAATCTACCCTGCATACTCTGGACTGTAAGTGTGCTTTGACTTTCTACCTAGAACGCACCAAACCTCACAGAACTGCTCCCCAACTTTTCATATCCTTTGATCCAAACAAGTTGGGACGTCCTATTTCTAAGCGCACCATCTCCAACTGGATGGCGGCTTGCATCTCATTCTGCTATGCCCAGGCTGGATTGCCCCTTGACAGAAAAATCACAGCCCATAAGGTCAGAGCGATGGCAGCTTCTGTAGCTTTCCTCAGATCAACACCGATTGAGAAGATTTGTAAAGCTGCCACTTGATCCTCGGTTCATATCTTCACTTCACACTATTGTCTGGATACTTTCCCCAGACGGGATGGACAGTTTGGCCAAACAGTATTGCAAAACTTATTCTCCTAAGTTGCCATCTCTCCCACCATCCCATTCTGGTTAGCTTGGAGGTCACCCATTAGTGAGAATACCTGCCTGCTTGTCCTGGGATAAAGCAATGTTACTTACCATAACAGTTGTTATCCAGGGACAGCAGGCAGCTATTCTCATGTCCCACCTCCCCTGGGTTGGCTTCTCTGCTAGCTAGCTGAACTGAGGAGACACGCCCAGTGCATCGGGCAGGAAGGCACTCGCGCATGCATGGTGCGGGCGACTCAACTTCGAGTTTTCTTCAAAGAAGCGTCTGTTGGATCACATCACCCATTAGTGAGAATAGCTGCCTGCTGTCCCTGGATAACAACTGTTAAAGTAAGTAAAATTGCTTTGCGTTTCAATGGCAGTTGATTCTCTTGCCTTCCTGCACTTGCGGTTTTGGGACTTTTCGTCTGTTTTTCTTTTCATTTTTTTCTTTCTTTAACTTTTTTTTTTTTTTAAGTTATTTTCACCATCTACAGGTTTATCCCAGGACAAGCAGGCATGATATTCTCACATGTGGGTGACGTCATCTACGGAGCCCCAGTGCGGACAGCTTTTCAAGCAAACTTGATTGAAGTTTCAAGTTTGCTACACTGCACCACGCATGTGCATGCCTTCTTGCCCACTAGAGGGCGCATCCCCACCTCGTGGTCCTCAGTTCAGTCTTTTCTGCGGAGCCAGAAGCCCTGTGGAATTTGTGCTCTTCTTGTTTAGTCTTCTAACACCGCGGCTGAGTGTTTCCCTCTCGGTCGCTGTGCTTATTTTGTTTTTTTAATTATTTGTGTATCGTTTTTCGTCAAAAAAAAAAAAAACAAAACTTATTTTTCTTCCGTTCGGCTCCGGGGGCTCCCGGGAGCCGCGGCCGCGGGACCTCGTTCGTTCCCGGCCGGGTTTCATGTCCATGTCCCGTCCCTTGACGGGTTTTAAAAAGTGCACCCGGTGCGATCGTCTCCTTTCGATCACCGATCCTCACCGGTGGTGCTTACTTTGTCTGGGTCTTGAGCACCCGACTGACTCCTGTACTCGGTGCTCTACTTTTCAAACCAGGGCCCTCCGCCGCCGTCGCGCTCGCATGGCGGAGCTCTTTGCGGTGGACGCCGTGGCAGGGAAGGCCTCGACGTCGGCTTCGGCCCCGGCCTTGACATCGGCCTCGTCTCCCTCAACCTCGCCCCGACAGCCCGCTTCGTCGAAGCCGGTCTCCTCGACCCCGAAGTCGACGAAGGGTAAGTCCTCACTTCCTTCTTCTCTTCCAGCCTCGAAGAAGCCATCCTCAGGCTCATCGACGGGGGCGGGTGGGTCGTCCTCGGCCCCGCCCCGAGCGTCGAAGTCGGGTGCCCCGCGGGACTACTCGAGACCGAGGTCGCCCTCGAGGGAGCACCCGCCGGCCCCGGATCTACCTGCCATGATGGCGGTGCCGGCCTTTCAGGACTTACTCCGTGCGCTCATTACCTCGGAGCTGTCCGGTGCCCTCGCGCACCTCCAGCCGCCGTCGGCGGCCTCGGCCCCCGGGACGGCTTCGGCCTCAGCCCCGGCCTTGCCCTCGACCTCGGCTGACCAGCCTGAGCGGAGCGTGCGGCCTCGGGACAAGGTGCGGAGGGTTCGGAGGAGATCTTCCTCTTCCTCCTCGTCGAGGTCCTCCCGGGGCTCCTCGCCCTCGGGTCGGCCTCGGGCGAAGCGTCGGTCGAGGAAGCCCAAACGTCAACGGGTCTCTCCTCGACGACGCGGTCGCTCCTCGACGACCGGGGCCGAGAACCAGTGTTCCCTCTAAGCTGCGCTGGCGTGCGCTGGCGCACAAAATATTGCATCGCAGCGCACAAGTTTACGTCACAGCGCACGGCGTACGGAGATGGCAGGGCGGCGAGAGGAGAATCGGGCGAGTTGGCGCTGGCGCCCGATATTTGTAGCGCACAGCGAAAAAAATTTTGCCCACAACACCCGCCCGCTTAGAGGGAGCACTGGCCGAGACCCTTCGGGTCTCCAAGCTTCGCCTCGATAATCCGAGGCTTCTCCGTTCCTCCGAGGTTGAGTACGCGAGGGACTCTTTGCCTAGACGGAGGGGGCGTGCCTCGGTCCCCCATACCCCGGGGACTTCCCGTAGGGGTTCCTCGGGGCATGGCCGGTCCCCAACCCCGTCGAGGTCGCTTGGTGCGGTCTCTTGGGGTTCGGGCACGGGGAAGGAACCTCGTTATTCTCATGAGGCTTCCCCTTCCTTCTTGGCGATGAGGGCTTCTCGTTCTCCCTCGCCGCCTTCGAAGCCCTCTTCCTTTTCACGATTTGTGCTTGATATGGGGAGGGCTTTGGACCTTGATCTGGCGTCAGGGTTGCAATACACGAAGGAATTTTTGGAGGAGCAGGATTTGCCCTCTCCTCCCAGAGAGACTTCCCGGCTCCCTCTTAACAAGGTTCTACACCAGACCTTCCTGAGGAACTTGGACTCCCCCTCTTATAGTCACAGCAGTTCCATCTAAGATGGAGTCTATGTACCGCACAGTCCCTTGTAAGGGCTTCGATAAGGCGCAGTTGTCTCACCAGTCGTTGCTGGTGGAGTCGGCGTTGAAGTCTCAGCCTTCTAGGATCTCTGCTGCGGTTCCCCCCGGGCGGGAGGTGCGAACCCTGGACAAGTTTAGTCATCGCCTCTATTCCAACTCCTTGATGGCCGCCAGGGTCCTTAATTACGCATTCACTTTCTCCTCTTATTTAAGGCTGATGGTGAAGGCGTTGCCCAGGTATTATGGAGTCATGCCCGATTCCCATAAGGAGGATTTTGGAGCCTTTATGGCCAATTTATCTCAGCTGCATCTCTACCTCTTTCACGCAGTTTACGATGCCTTTGAGTTGGCCTCTCGCGTATCCGCCTTTGCGGTGGCGATGCGCCGTCTCGCATGGCTTCGTACTTTGGATATGGACCCGAACTTGCAAGAACGTCTGGCCAGTCTCCCCTGTGTTGGCTCCGAGTTGTTCGATGAGTCCTTGGAGGCGGCGACCAAACACTTGTCCGAACATGAGCGCTCTATTGCCTCATTGGTCCGTCCTAAACCCCGTGCTCCGCCGCAGAAGCCGTTTAGACCACCTCCGCGGCGGTACCCGCAGAAGTCGACGCCGGCCTTCTCGAGGCCTCCGCCCCGGCGTCCCCCGCAGCAGGGCAGAGCGTCCCAACCAAAGCCTCAGGCGCAAGGAGCATCTAAACCCACTCCGTCTTTTTGACGTGATGCGCGGTTGGGGGCGGGCCCCCTCCGCACTGTCGAAGGACCCCCTTCCTATCGGGGGCCGATTGCAGGCCTTTCTTCCAGCCTGGGCCGAGATCACGTCGGACGCTTGGGTGCTCCGGATCATCTCCGAAGGTTACTCGCTAAACTTCTTAGCCAGTCCGCCAGAACATCCGCCGGGGGCTTCTCTTGGCTATCGAGACCAGCTTCCTCTTCTCCTGTCGGAAGCCAAGTCCTTGTTGAGCCTTCGGGCGGTGGAGCCTGTTCCCCCGAACCAAAGGGGACGGGGGTTTTACTCCCGGTACTTTTTGGTCCCGAAGAAGACAGGGGACTTGCGCCCAATTCTGGACCTCCGAGGGCTCAACAAGTTTCTTGTCCGGGAGAAGTTCCGTATGTTGTCCCTCCCAGTCCTGTACCCTCTGTTAGACTCGGAGGACTGGATGTGCTCCCTGGACCTAAAGGAAGCATATACTCATGTTCCGGTGCATCCCGCCTTCCGCAAGTTCTTACGGTTCCAGGTGGGGGAGTTGCACCTCCAGTATCGCGTCCTTCCCTTCGGGCTGGCCTCGTCTCCTCGGGTCTTCACGAAGTGTATGGTGGTGGTCGCGGCTGCCCTGAGATCTCAGGGGCTGCAGGTCTTCCCCTACCTGGACGATTGGCTGATCAAGGCTTCATCCCGGGAGGGAGTTATCTCAGCGACCCGACAGACTATCATTTTTCTTCAACGTCTGGGGTTCGAGGTAAATTTTCCCAAATCGCAGCTGTGCCCGGCTCAATCCCTTCAGTTTATCGGGGCCGTGCTGGACACGGTTCGCCTTCGGGCGTTCCTTCCCTCGTCGAGACTGGAGGCTCTGCTTCACCTGGCCCGTCAGATTTCGCTGCAGCGCTCCGTATCTGCACACAGGCTGATGATTCTACTTGGCCACATGGCTTCGACAGTTCATGTCACACTGTTTGCCCGATTGCATCTGAGACTCCCTCAGTGGACCTTGGCCTCCCAGTGGCGTCAGGATCGAGACCCGCTCTCCCTTCCTGTAATGGTCACTCCTTCCTTGAGACGATCGTTCCGTTGGTGGACCAACTCTTCCAATCTTTCCGGGGGTTTGCTCTTTCTCGTACCTCCACATCGCAAGGTCCTGACCACGGACTCTTCGGAGTACGCGTGGGGGGCTCACCTAGACGGTCTGCGGACTCAAGCGCTATGGTTGGCGGAGGACCGTCTTTGTCACATCAATGTGTTGGAGCTTCGTGCCATTTTTCTGGCAGCTCGAGCGTTCGGTCATCTGCTGCGCAATCAGGTGGTCCTGGTACAGACGGACAACCAAGTGGCAATGTATTATGTAAACAAGCAAGGGGGGACGGGCTCTTGGTCCCTGTGCCGGGAAGCTTTGCACCTTTGGGAATGGGCGACCTCCCAGAACATCTTCCTGCGGGCGGTTTACATTCAGGGAGAGAAGAATTGTCTGGCCGACAAACTCAGTCGTCTTCTCCAGCCGCACGAGTGGTCGCTAAACTCCCGAGGTCTTCGACCGCTGGGGGACTCCTCAGGTGGATCTGTTTGCCTCCCCGGAGACTTGCAAACTGCCCCTCTATTGTTCACGGATTTACTCCCAGGACCATCTCGAGGCAGATGCCTTCCTTCTCGACTGGGGAGGGAGGTTCCTTTATGCGTTTCCTCCTTTTCCTCTGATCTTGAGGACGTTGATTCACCTCAAGTCATCCAGAGCCACTATGATTCTCATCGCGCCTCGTTGGCCTCGTCAGCACTGGTTCTCCCTGCTCCTTCAACTCAGTGCCAGGGAGCCTCTACTTCTGCCTGTGTTTCCCTCTCTGCTGTCTCAGAGTCGGGGTTCGCTGTTGCATCCCAATCTTCAGTCATTACATCTGACGGCTTGGTTCCTTTCCCCCTGACTTCGGAGGTCAGGGAAGTGTTGGAAGCCTCGCGCAAGGCCTCGACTCGGCTTTGTTATTCCCAGAAGTGGACCAGATTTTCATCCTGGTGTACCTCGCACCATCTGGATCCGAGTTTGGTTCCGGTGTCCTCGGTTCTGGAATATTTGTTGCATTTGTCCAAGTCTGGGCTGAAGATGACTTCCATCCGGGTGCATTTCAGTGCTATTGCTGCTTTCCATCGGCATCTAGAGGGACGTTCTCTCTCTCTTCATCCTCTGGTGGTTCGTTTCATGAGGGGTTTAGTTAATGTTAATCCTCCTCTGAAACCTCCTCCTGTGGTTTGGGATCTTAATGTGGTCTTGGCTCAGCTGATGAAACCTCCTTTTGAGCCGATTGATAAGTCGTCTCTTAAGTTTCTCACTTGGAAGGTGGTCTTTTTACTTGCGCTCACGTCGGCTCGTCGGATTAGTGAGCTACAGGCTTTGGTTGCGGACTCGCCCTTTACTGTGTTCCATCATGACAAGGTGGTTCTTCGCACCCATCCTAAATTTCTGCCTAAGGTTGTGTCTGATTTCCACCTCAATCAGTCTATTGTTCTTCCGGTGTTCTTTCCGAAGCCCCACTCTCATCCTGGAGAGGCGGCGCTTCACACGCTTGACTGTAAGAGGGCGTTGGCTTTTTATCTCCAACGTACCAAGTCTCATCGGAAGGTTCCTCAATTGTTTTTGTCCTTTGATCCTAATCGGTTGGGACATCCTGTTTCCAAGTGCACCTTGTCCAACTGGTTGGCTGCTTGTATTTCTTTTTGCTATGCTCAGGCTGGTCTCACGCTCCATGGTCAAGTCACGGGGCATAAGGTCAGGGCTATGGCAGCTTCTGTTGCTTTCCTCCGGTCTTCTCCTGTGGAGGACATATGTAAAGCTGCCACTTGGTCTTCGGTTCATACGTTCACCTCCCACTACTGTCTGGACACTTTGTCCAGAAGCGACGGCCGGTTTGGCCAGTCGGTGTTACGTAACTTGTTTTCCTAAATTGCCATCCTCCCACCTGCCCTTTTTTGGTTGGCTTGGAGGTCACCCACATGTGAGAATATCATGCCTGCTTGTCCTGGGATAAAGCACAGTTACTTACCGTAACAGGTGTTATCCAGGGACAGCAGGCATATATTCTCACAACCCGCCCTCCTCCCCGGGGATGGCTTCTTTGCTGGTTATGGAACTGAGGACCACGAGGTGGGGATGCACCCTCTAGTGGGCAAGAAGGCATGCACATGCGTGGTGCAGTGTAGCAAACTTGAAACTTCAATCAAGTTTGCTTGAAAAGCTGTCCACGCTGGGGCTCCGTAGATGACGTCACCCACATGTGAGAATATATGCCTGCTGTCCCTGGATAACACCTGTTACGGTAAGTAACTGTGCTTTATAGCCCAGCAGGGCTTCTTCACCACCTCAGCCATCGAGTTTGATTTTGCTGAGGTAGTGTTCCCGTCCGTGTCACGCCTGCTGATGGGATACAGAAAGTGCGGTCGCTGCGCTCGGCCCATTTCTTTTTTTTTTTTTAATTCATTTTTGCATGTTACACAACAAGTGTAGCAGATAAACTGATATGAACTTAAATACACACTTGATTAACTCTCGTATAATACATTAAGTATAACAATTCATTACAAATTAATATTCTATAATATTTTAAATATTATGTAATAAACCTAATATTTAAATTATTCTTATTAAATAGAAAATCCTCCCCTCCCATCACCATATTACATACATGAAGTCTGCAAATCAAGTTGAGCAAGCTTCATCCAAAGCAAGGCAAATCATAGGTTGCATACGCAGGAGTTTCGTCAGCCGTAAACCGGAAGTCATTATGCCACTGTATAGATCCATGGTGAGACCGCACCTGGAGTACTGTGTACAATTTTGGAAGCCACATTACCGCAAGGATGTACTGAGACTGGAATCGGTCCAGAGAATGGCCACCAGGATGGTCTCGGGACTCAAGGAGCTCCCGTACGAGGAGCGGTTAGGGAAGTTGCAGCTCTACTCACTCGAGGAACGTAGAGAGAGGGGAGATATGATCGAGACATTCAAGTACCTCACGGGTCGCATCGAAGTAGAAGAGGATATCTTCTTTTTCAAGGGTCCCGCGGCAACAAGGGGACATCAGTGGAAAATCAGGGGCGGGAAACTGCACGGTGACACTAGGAAGTTCTTCTTCACAGAAAGGGTGGTTGATCGCTGGAATAGTCTTCCACTTCAGGTTATTGAGGCCAGAAGCGTGCAAGATTTTAAGGCCAAATGGGACAAACATGTGGGATCTATCCGCAAAGATAGATAGGGAGGGTCATTGGAGTGGGCAGACTTGATGGGCCGTGGCCCTTATCTGCCGTCTATTTCTATGTTTCTATGTTTCTAAGTACCATTACATTGAAACTAATGATATAATCATATATTATGAAATAACAAAAATAAAACCCACCCATTTCCCTTCTAATCAAATATCTTATCTTGGGAAAAGTTAATCATTCATTACAAAAATCTGTTAATGGTCCCCAGATCTTCTTCAAAATATCCTTTTTGCGTTGCTAATTGTGCGTTGCACATTATATTGCAGGCAAGGATAATGTGCAAGCAGACTTTCTCAGTCAAACGTTTCTATATCTGGGAGATGGGCAACAGGTGCTTCAGCTTATAGTGGACTGCTGGGGACCCCTTAGTTCAACTTGATGGCTTTTTCAAGTCAATGCAAAGGCACAGTGTGTGTGTCATTTCCCCCCCCCCCCCCAGTCAATGGAGGAACCCCCCTTGGCTCAGTAGATAAATGTCCTGGTTCTGCCTTGGCTGGAAGCAGAGCTGCTCTGTGTTCTCCATGGCCTTGGCATGCTGAGTTTTTTGGGCAGAATTGTGCATCACCCTTGTTTGTTCTTTGTGGCACCACATTGGCTCCACAGACCTTGTTACATAGATCTCTGGCACCTATTTAGTATATGACCCTCTGCACAGGGGTTTGGGGACTCCTTCAACTATTGAAAAGCAGCACTTTAGAGAAGTGCAGTCTTTCTCCCTTCTCTCTCTCTCCCCCCCCCCTCCCCCGTAGTGATTTTTCTACCTTGCTGCAGTCCAGGAAGATCTCCATGTCCCTGGCTTATGTCGGGGTCTGATGCGTATTTGAATCTTGTGGGGAACAGACCCTATTCATCTTCTCCCCCTTCCATCTCCAGAGAGCGCTGGTTCCTGGAGTAGGGACTTGCCTTGGAACTCTGAGTATCCAAGTGGTAGCACTTTCCAGCTTTGGGGGGAAGGTGAAGGGCATCTCTCTCTGGCTCTGCACAGGGAGGTGGCTCTATTCTTAAAGGGAATAGCACACTTGTGCCCTAGGCTTCATCCTTCCTTTAACTTTGTGAGACTTAAATTAGGTTCTCTGGGTGGTGTTAGGGTCTCCATTTAAGCCCTTGTGCTCGGCTTATATCAAGGGCCTTATAAAGACGGTTGCTTCTGGTAACAATCTTCTTAGAGGGTCTCGGAAATTCAGGCCCTATCATGCCAGCAACCATATCTGTCTTTTTGCAGAGGATTCAGTGTCCTTGCATATGGTTTATCCTTTCTGCTGAAGATGGTCTCTGTTCCATGTGAATTAGGAAGAATTTTCCCTCCTTTTTGTGGCAAGGGGTCCTTTCTTGAAGAGCAGAGACTCTCTACAAACTGGATGTCCAGCAGGGAGTGTTTTTGTGGCCTTTTGGAAATATGAGGTAGCCTCTAAGGCATCTATTGACTCCGCCTATATCAGTTTGGGTCATCTGGTCCCTTAAGGTTTGAAGGCCCACTCGAACAGGGCTCAGGCTATTTCATCTGAGACTTGCAAAGTGGAGATGTGATCTTTGCTCCATTTGTTTGCTAGGCACTGGCCAATGTCTGTTCAGACTTATTCAGGGGCCCTTGTCTATTAGGTCTGCTTCGGTATATCTCACAGGTTCAGAACATGTAAACTGACACTAAAAAGGAAATCCAACACTGACTGGTGAGCTCAGAAACAAAGTATTTGCCAAGGATAATGTGATACAAAGTAACAAAAAAGAAACAATCCCTGATTTTCAAACAATTATAAACAAAGTGTCATCTTCAGTAGTGCTCAAAAAATGTTTTATATGAGACCAAGAGCAGCAGCCCCAGCAGTAAACTTTGTCTTCAGAAGATGCTTGCAGAGTCATGTTACTGGCTATAAAAAGCAGATCTTGTTTACAGAATAATATTAATCTCCACTTTTCAATCTATAGGGCTTCTTTGATATTCCTGTGGATAACCTTTATGCAGAACCTGCTGTGCTGAAGTGGATTCGTGAGAATATACCCGAGTGGAAGACATGTACCATTGTCTCCCCAGATGCTGGAGGTGCAAAAAGGTAATGTAAGATAATTGTAGGTGAACAGATCAGCTAGTGGCTTTAAAGGCAGTGTTACCATTTATGTGCTGCCCGTTTGGCATTTGAGCAGCATTTTACCTGCTTGGTTTGATTTGTACAGCACCTGCAGTTCAAAAAATGGTTTGTCCAAGATTTTAGTAAGTATAGTTCTTTTGACTTTCTCATTTTGTATGAGTCAGCTGGAAAATGTTAACTGTGTTCTGCATTTCTACCTGGGATTTAGTTTCCTTGGGATCAGCACACCAAGTTCAAATGCCTGTTCAATACAAATGTGATGCTTTTTTTTAAGTTCTTTATTCAATTTTAAAACTTACAATAAGTGTTATCAGCAAATAAAAACACTTAACTTAGATACAACACTTAATATTCTGCAATAATCCAGTTTATATCTTACCTCCCCCCCTAATCAATAACAATCTTTGAACACAAAAAAACATACAAAGTCCCCATCCCCACATTTATACAAAGACCAAAATCTATCCCCCCTCCCCCAACCTTGGACATGCATAAATAAGGGGAAAAATAGTATTCATTTATTACAATAAGTTGTTGTTATTGTTAGAGGATATTTAGCTAAATGTGATGCTGTTAATACCCACTCTTAACTCCCTTTTGTGGATTTTTTTTTTTTTCCTTCAAATTTGTGTACTTTGAAGGAAACGTTATCCAGTATTTTACAACTGAAATCAGTTTATTAAAATTTTGCTATCCTGCACCAAGGGAAATACTATCTGGACGGCTTACAGTCTGAAAACATATATTCAATAGTAAAAATAAATACATTCACATGAAATTAAGCTAAAAAAGGGAAGAACACCAAATTTAATATGCATCGGAAAAAAAAATGTTTTCAGGTCTGATTTAAACCTATTGACCGAGATTAGTGACCGAAGAGATGTTGGTAAAGAATTCCAAAACTTTGGAGCATTAACTGAAAAGATGGCTTCTCTAACGTGCTCCATGAACTAATTCCCCAAAAGCCTTAGATTGAAAATGCCCCTCTGATCAGAAGGGTTGGAGGGTCACTAACATGTATAAGAAAGGTTATCCTGTTTTTTTTTACTTCTGTATTCAGTCACATACATTACATATACAGTCCTTTTATCGTTACCTCAAGCTTAAATTGCTTTCTTGATTTGTCCAGATGCGATTGGGGGGGGGGAGGGGGGCAGAGAATATTACATAAAAGCAAGCTAGTAAGTCTCCTAATAAAGCCTATCCTGTTTGCACCTTGACTTATCTGTTACAGCTGCTGAAGTAGGTGAATTCTTAACTGAGGACATGTTACAGGTGTAATTACTGATAAAATGAGTTTGGATGATCCATGTAAATATTTAGAGCCAGGACAGTTACCCTACATAACTTTATAGTCTGTATATGGGCACAAGTACACATCCAAATGGTTAGCAAACAGTGTGCATGCAGGTGAATTGAGAAATAGAAAACTTGGTTAGCCCTCAAAATCCTGCCCAGGCACTTCATTCTGTCTAGTTGATTCTAGGGTTGCTGTTGAGCAGTTAGAAATTTCAGAAGGGATTCATGCATAGGACAATTCTAGCTTTTTAACAATAGCAAATTTAGCATGATACACAAATCATATGTTTGAGCTCAATTACCATAGCAATTCTTGTACTATCAAAGTATGTGAGGTAGGGGTTATCTTTGGTTATAGAAGACTTCTGGAATTTGAAAATTGCAGTTTCTGTACATGACATTTTATCTTGTCATTTTAATCTGTATGTAACTATCTGCTTTTATTTTTTCTAAATATTCTTTAAATCCAGACAAGTTGAGTTTCTAAACAATCATGTATGGATTAACCAGTACAGTTGGGCCTGTATTTGCTTGCTGGCTGTGAGAAAGGTAAAGTGGAAGCCAGCATACTAACGCTGAATGGACTTTACCAGGGTGACCTCTATTGCTGACCGGCTAAACGTGGACTTTGCCCTCATCCACAAGGAGAGGAAGAAGGCCAATGAAGTGGACCGCATGGTGCTGGTAGGAGATGTGAAGGACAGAGTGGCTATCTTAGTTGATGATATGGCAGATACATGTGGTACCATTTGTCATGCAGCAGACAAGTAAGTGAATTTGATAGATTGCAGGGTCTGGGGAACAATTTATGTGCTGTAATTGGGTTGATTGCTTTGAATTTCATGTTAGTAATGCTTTTGATCTGTTAGTCTTTTGATATGTTTAACAAGCTGGTCCAGGTCCTCTTCTTTACAGGTGCATCATTGAAACTGCTGTACCAGAGCAGGGAAGCGTGTCTTAGCATCAGTGTTGCCTTCTCTTCATTTAGCTAATATGCTATTTAAAAAAGCCTTATGTTTCACATTACTAACTAGTAGCATGTTTTAATTTGACTTTACAGTGGCTTGATAAAGTCTCTACCAGTAAGCATAAAATTCTTGAATTTTTTTCCAGTTTAAAATCCAACATTGCTGATAGGTTCTGTTTCTATAGACACTATTAACAAATCCTCAATGGATGAGCAGGATATCAACCATTCTCCCAAAGCCCAGAAGTCTGGAAACTCTGGCTTTGTGTGAATGCCCCCTTGTGGCCAGTGTTCCTCCCCTTTAGTCTGCTTCATTAACCAGGTAAATCATGAATTCTTGCACACCCAAGGGGTTCAGACTCTGTGCCTGGAAGATGAAGGTGCTTCACATATTTACACCAAAAAAAGTACCTATAGGTCTGTTACTGCCTAAATAGAGAACGGACTATTTATCCCAGGACAAGCAGGCAGGCATTCTCACACATGGGTGACATCATCGACGAATCCCGGATGCGGACACCTTACAAGCAGACTTGCTTGGAGAAACTCGAAATTTCGAGTCGTCCGCACCGCGCATGCGCGAGTGCCTTCCCGCCCATCACAGGGGCGCATCTCCTCAGTTTTCCGCGGAGCCGAGAAGTCCATCTTTGACTCTCTGCGTTTAAACTTCGTTCACTTTTTGCCTTCTCTCAACCGCGGTTTGTGTGTTTTTCTTCATGAATCGCTGTTTTATTCTTGTATTTTAGTTTAAAAAAAAAAAAATTTTCTTTTTCATTTGTTTTCCGGAATGGGCCGCTTGGCCGCAGCCCGAGGGCTTCGACTTTGCGGCGGCTATTTTTCCGTCTATGTCCAGGCCTGCTACAGGCTTTAAGAGGTGTAGCAAGTGTCAGCGCGCAATCTCTCTCACGGACGCTGCCTCAAGTGTCTTGGGCCGAAACATCATCCTAGGTCGTGCCTGCCTTGCCAAACACTTCAGTCTCGTGCTTTCAAGCGTCGTTGCATTTTGGTGGACAAGCTTTTCGAGATGGAGTCTCCTACTGATCCCTCGACTTCGAAAGCGTCTTCGGCCTTGACTTCCATCGAGGCTCCTTATGCGCCTACTGCTTCCACCTCAAGCCTCATCAGACCTTCGTCATTTGCAGCGGCTCTTGCTTCAACGTCATCTGCTGTATTTTCCCCTGTTTCCTCAGGTCAGATAGCTCAGCAGTCGGTTCCACCGGTGATGATTAAAGTGTCCAAGACTTCTAAGTCGAAATACACTCGCACTACCTCAAAGGAACCTCCAGCCAAAGCAGGTGGTCCAGTTTCAGATGCGGATCCATCCTTGCTGGCTTCTTTCCAGACCATGTTAGAGAAGCAATTTATTCAGTTCCTTACTAACATGGGACCTAAACTGCTTCCTCTTATCCAGCCTGGGCATTCAGCAGACTCCCGCGAAGTCGAGCTGCTTCCTATGCCCCAGTCTGAGCTTCCACACTCTTGCAGGTAGCAGAGTCTCTGCGAGTGTCTGGTCTGCCATCCAAGCATGAAAAGCAAGGAGCAGATTCTTTGCGAGTGCATCAATGAGAATCCTCTCACTCTAAACAAGGAGCAGAGTCTTTGAGAGTGCATCGAGGTTCCTCCACCAAGCCTCTGGAGCTTCGTTCTACAGCCTCTAGCCCTATTCATACATCGGCATCGGCTGCTTACATCTCTGAGGCGAAATCTCCTCGAGATCTGGTTCCAGACACAGTTCTCACCACCATTCAAGGCCTTCATCGAGGCATCCTTCCAGGCATCGTTCTTCTTCTCAGGATAGACCATCTTCCTCGAAGCCTCAATCTACTCAAACCTCAACCAGACCACCGACTCCTCATTCAAGGTCTCCGATGCCAGACCTCGAGGATGTTCCGGTCTCGATTGCTTCGTCCAAGTCACCAGGTTCCGTTGATGCCTTTTTCCATGCCGAAGCTTCTTCTTCAACACAGGTTGCCTCAACGTCCTCGAGTCCTTCTCGAGGCAAAGCATTGGCAGATCAGCTATCTTTCTCAAGACTCTAGTCAAATTGAAGAACGATCATGCCACCATGATTCTAATTGCTCCTCAGTGGCCGAGACAACCATGGTACTCCCCTCTACTTCAACTCAACAGCAGGGAGCCATACCTTTTACCAGTTTTTCCTTCTCTGCTTACACAGAGTCAAGATCTCTGCTTCATCCCAACCTGCAGACTCTACACCTGAGAGCCTGGTATCTCTCAATATAACCCCTCTTCAGTTTTCTCAATCTGTAAGACATTTTAAAAGCTTCTAGAAAGCTTACAACTAGACAATGCTATCACCAAAAATGGACTAGATTTTCTACATGGTGTTTTTCTCATCATAAGGAGCCTTAGCATTCCTCCTTATCTTCTGTTTTGGACTATCTTTTGCACTTATCCAATTCTGACCTCAAGTCTACATCTGTACGAGTCCATCTCGGTGCAATTGCGGCTTTCTATCAGCCTATTGAAGGGAAATTCCTCTCTACTCATCCAGTGGTTTCCAGATTCATGAAAGGACTTTTCAATGTCAAACCTCCTCTCAAACCGCCTCCT
Source organism: Geotrypetes seraphini (assembly GCF_902459505.1). NCBI lineage: Eukaryota > Metazoa > Chordata > Amphibia > Gymnophiona > Dermophiidae > Geotrypetes > Geotrypetes seraphini. Next base: position 68,157,107 of record NC_047088.1, read on the forward strand.
GTGGTTTGGGACCTCAATGTTATCCTTACTCAACTCATGAAGCCTCCATTTGAACCAATTGATAAGGCTCATCTGAAGTATCTCACTTGGAAAGTGATCTTTCTCATAGCCCTCACTTCTGCTCGAGTCATTGAACTGCAAGCGTTACTGACCCACCATTCACTGTGTTTCATCATGACAAGGTGGTTCTTCGTACTCGGAATTTCATCTCAACCAATCCATCGTACTTCCAGTGTTTTTTCCAAAGCCTCATTCTCATCCTGGAGAATCAGCTCTTCATACTCTGGACTGTAAACGTGCTTTGGCCTTCTACTTGGAACGCACCAAACCACACACAACTGCTCCTCAACTTCTTGTTTCCTTTGATCCAAATAAGTTGGGCCATCCTATTTCTAAGCGTACCATTTCCAATTGGATAGCGGCTTGTATCTTTCTGCTATGCTCAGGCTGGATTACCCCTTCACAGTAAAGTCACAGCCCACAAAGTCAGAGCAATGGTAGCTTCAGTAGCTTTCCTCAGATCTACACCTATTGAGGAAATTTGTAAGGCTGCTATTTGGTCCTCGATTCATACCTTCACTTCTCACTATTGTCTGGATACTTTCTCCAGACAGGATGGACAGTTTGGCCAAACAGTATTACAAAATTTATTCTCCTAAATTGCCAACACTCCCACCATCCCATTCTGGTTAGCTTGGAGGTCACCCATATGTGAGAATACCTGCTTGCTTGTCCTGGGATAAAGCACAGTTACTTAACCGTAACAGGTGTTATCCAGGGACAGCAGGCAGCTATTATCACAACTCACTCACCTCTCCTGGTTGGTTTCTCTGCTAGCTATCTGAACTGAAGAGACGCGCCCTGTGCTGGGTGGGAAGGCACTTGCGCATACGCGGTGCGGGCGACTCAAACTTCAAGTTTCTTCAAGCAAGTCTGCTTGTGAGGCGTCCGCATCCGGGCTCCGTCGATGACGTCACCCATATGTGAGAATAGCTGCCTGCTGTCCCTGGATAACACATGTTATGGTAAGTAACTAACTGTGCTTTTAGTACATTCGGAGGGTTTAAAACACAGTACAGAGGGTTTTAATGCTTAGGGGATAAAAGGGGATGATACTTAAATACCGCTTTTTCTTTGCAATTTACACAATCAGTGGTTTACATATTTTAGACAGCTACTTAATTGTTCTAAGACAATTAAATATTAAGTGACTTGCCCAGAGTCACAAGGAGCTGCAGTGAGAATCAAACTTGCAACCTTAGGCCTCTGTAGGTTTTTCGGTGCAGCTGGCTCATTTGAGTAAGGTAGGTATGAGGGGACTTGGGTGGAGATGCTGCCCCCTGGGGAGAGGGGGTTGATGCTGCTATCGTTGTATCTTATTTGAAACTTTCACCTGGAAGGTCAGTTTGTTTGTTTCCTTTCCACCCTCACATCTGCTCACCATGTGAGTGAGCGTCAAGCTTTGTCTCTTTTTTTTTTTTTTTCCCCTCCAGATTCTTCTTACACAATAATCTATTGTGTAGTCCTCCAGTAACATCCCAAATTACTTACTAAGGTAGTCTCGGAATTCCATCTCAACCAATCCATAGTTTTGCCTACTTTCTTTCCTAAATCTCATTCCCATCCTGGAGAAACAGCACTTCACACCTTAGACTGCAAGCATGCTCTGGCATACTACCTGGACAGGACTAAACATCATAGGATATCCTCCCAGCTTTGTGGGTTTTGACCCTAAGAGACTAGGAATTCTATTTCTAAGAGAACCATCTCCACTTAGCTAGCAGACTCTCTATTTTCAGACTGATCTGACCCGCAAAGAGTTTAACAGCTCACAGTGTATGAGCTGCTTCGGTAGCTCATTTCTGCTCTGCATCTATTGAGGACATCTGCAAAGTGGCTACCTGTTCTTCTATACATATGTTACCTCTCACTACTGTTTAGAACACAACTCCAGAAGATAGTTTGGGTAAGCAGTTCTACAGAATCTATTCTCTACCTAAAGCTAACTTTCCCTCCAATCCTGTTAGTTTGCCAGGCTCCTATTTAGTGTTTAACCGCCAAGCTTCCAGGATCATGTCTCTGGAAGGTAGTCCCACATGAGAATATTAATCTCTCTTGTCCTTGGAGAAAGTATAAATATACTACTTACTTGTAGTAGGTGCTTTCTAAGAACAGCACTCATTCTCACAACCTGCCCACCTTCTCTAGTTGACTGAAGTGTTCGTTTTTGGGGGTTTTTTTTTTTTTACTGAACTGATGGTCCTGTGTGCCAATATCAGGTGGGAAGGTACCCGCATTCGTGCAATTTGGGCACCAGCTCAAGATTAAATTAACAGTGCACTCGGCAGTGTCTGTGCTAGGTTTCATGGATGTCGCCCTCGGATGAGAATATATGCCTTCTGTCTTCAGAACACTGCTACGGATAAGTATTTACTTTTTATTTAAAATTTGATATACCACCCCTTTGTCGGATCAGTCATCTATATAATAAAATGCTAAGCGCGCATGCTTCCCTGATCTCTGATCTGTCGGGCTATGGCGGCAAGAGTGCGCAAGCGCGCTTACTACGTCACCACACAACAGCCGTAAACGGCCTGCACTTTACCATGTCGCAGTCCAGCTCGCAAGATGCCATCGGGCCGTGAGGAGACGCGGATGGCGGCGGAGGGAGCGAACGCGGAGTCCTGCCGTCGTCTTTCCGAGCCTCAACCGTCGGTCTTCTCCTTCCTGCCCACCTCCGGCCTCTGCCCCTCACCATGGCAACTCGGCTTCACTCTTTTTTTTTGTTTGTTTTCCGTGGGTAAACCGTACATGTGCCAGAGCTGCGGCATGGGCTTTTCCAGGTGAGCACAGGAGGTGTGAAGGGATGTGGTAGGAGAAGGCTTTTTCAGGTTAGTGAACAAGTCAGAAGAGGAGGGGTTACGGTAATATACTCTCCAAGTTAATGGGTTAAGGAGGAGGGGTTCGATCAAAGGTTACACGGAGAGGAGGGGCTGGGATAGAGAAAAAGGGCTAGAGAACGGTTTTCAGGGGAACACTGGGTGCAGAGAAGAGGGGCAAGAGATCTTTGCAGATGATGTCTGGGAAGGATTTAGGCAAGGGGTTTTAAGATGAGTACAGATTGGGGGAGTAGGTGAGAAGGGGCAGGAATGTGCATGAGGAGGAACTGTGGCAAAAGTTTCTCCAAGTGAAGCTGGTGACTTTGCAGAGGTGCTGCTGCACAGGGAAATGGAGGGGGAGGGTATGCTTTTGCTGCTACTGCACAGGGAAATGGAGTGGGGAAGGAAATGCTGCTGCTGAGAAAAGGGGGCTGGGGCTGAAAGGGAAAAGATGCGAGAAGGGGGCTGGGGGGGTAAAAATGGGTTTGGAGCTGGGCAGTGGCGTACCTATGGGGGGGGTGGCGGTCCGCCCTGGGTGCACGCCCCAAGGGGGTGCACAAGACAGAGCTGAATGGGGACGATGGGGTTCCCGCGGGGTTAAATACAACTCAAGCTGGGAGGCTCGTCTTCTGTTCCTACCTGCCCTGCCGCGCACACACAGCCAACCAGAAGTCTTCCCAGATGTCAGCGCTGACATCAGGGAAGACTTCTGGTGGGCTATGTGTGCGCAGCAGGGCAGGTAGGAACAGAAGACGAGCCTCCTGACTCGAGTTGTATTTGGCTGAGAAAGTTGCTAAGATGAGAGCTAGGAGGCAAACGCGGAGCACAAAAGGGGGGAGGGAGTGTTTTTGGACACAAGGCATGAACTTGGGAGAGAGGATGAAGGAAGGGAGGGAAAGAGGTGGGGGAGGGAGTGCGTTTTTGGACACAGAAGGCATGGACTTGGGAGAGAGGAAGGGAGAGAAAGAGATGGTTGTGAACACGGGGAATGGAAGAAAGGAGAATTTTTGGTCATAGGGAAGGAGTGAGGTACAGACAGTGGCATACCAAGGTTGGGGGGGCGGTCCACCCCGGGTTTACGCCCCAAGGGGGTACACAGCTGGCCACCCTCCAGTGTTTTCCCTAGACCGGCAAACTGCTGCTCTTTAGCCACTTGAGTGCCACCGCCGCCATTGAGAACAGGCCGGCACCGAGTTCTCCCTGCTTTTCCCTGTGGGACCGACCAACTCTCGCCGCCCGCATCAATTCTGATGTCAAGAGAGGACGTTCTGGGTTAGTCAATTGCTGCCTGGCTGGCCCAGAATGTCCTTTCAGACGTTAGAATTGATGTCTGGCGGCGAGAATTGGTCGGCCCCGCGGGGAAGAGAAGCAGGGTGAACTCGGCGTTGGCCTGTTCCCGATGGCGGCAGTGGCAGCCTATTCCCCAGCGGCGGTGGCAGCATTTTCCCAATGGTGGTGGCATGGGGAGGGGAGGGCAGGGAGAAAGAAAGAAGGGGGGGGCAGGGAGCCAGAAAGAAAGAAAGGGGGCAGGGTGAAACAAAGAAAGAAATGGGGCACAGAGAGAGAGAAAGACAGACATAGATAAAAAGGGGGTATGGAGAGAGAGAAAGAAAGAAGGGGGCAGGGTGAAACAAAGAAAAAGTTTGGGAGGGAATGAGGTCTGGAGAAGAGGAAGCATACAAAAGGCTGAAAGAAGGGAAGAAATATTGGATGCACAGTCAGAAGAATAAAGTGCAACCAGAGACTGATGAAATTACCAAAGGTAGGAAAAATTATTTTATTTTCAATTTAGTGATCAAAATGTGTCCTTTTTGAGAGTTTATATATGCTGTCTATATTTTGCACTATGGCCCCCTTTTACTAACCGCAATAGCGGTTTTTAGAACAGGGAGCCTATGAGCGTCGAGAGCAGCGTGAGGCATTCAGCGCAGCTCCCTGCGCTAAAAACCACTAATGCGGTTTAGTAAAAAGGGAGGGGGTATATTTGTCTATTTTTGTATAGTTGTTACTGAGGTGACATTGCATAAAGTCATCTACCTTGACCTCTTTGAAAACCCGCAGAATATAAATGATGATTAACATTTTCTCTGCGTACAGTGTGCTTTGTGTTTTTAAAATTTTATTGTTGGTAGATCATTTTGACTTGGCCACAAAGGTAAGGGGGAGGGAGGGGAGCTGCTGAAAGACATCTAGTAATCCTTGCAGGTTTGACTGTGCAGGGAACTTTTGTAAAATCATGTTTTGTTATGCGACTGGCATTATTTAGACTTTAATTTCTATGAATGAATAGAATGAAAATGATATAAAATTATTTGCTTGTTTTTATGTGCGTGCGCTGAAGGAAAGTGGAGAGAGAGTGGGCTGAGGATGCTGTAGGGAAATGGGGAAGAGAGAGTGGGGAGAAGACGCTGATTTATAAATTGTCAATTGTACAGAATATTGTTTCTTTTTATACTTTAATATAATAAGTTCAATATAAAACAATTCAAGGCTTGTGTGGATGGAATCAGGTGGTTTGCGGGGATGGGGACCGAGCTTACGGGGATTAGTCCAATAAAATGATATTTTTTCATTTCTCATTATTTGTTTTATTTTTATTTGTTAATTTGTAAAGTGCTGATTGTTATATCAGTTTTTTTCAAATTTACATCTACTGTCTTTATATTTTGCACTGTATTAGAGGACATGTATTACTGTTTTTGTGGTGTTGCATTGTATCCAGGGTCTGGTTTCTTGGCGGTTCAGTTTAACTTTTGTCTACATATTTCTATTTTTAGTTTGTGATTATTCCATATTGGGCGAGGGTGTATCTCTGTTCTGTGTGTATGAAAAGAACATAGTTTTCAGTTGGCATTGACTGCAGGATCATAAGAACATAAGCAATGCCTCCACTAAGTCAGACCCGAGGTCCATCGTGCCCAGCAGTCCGCTCACGCGGCAGCCCAACAGGTCCAGGACCTGCTCAGTAGCCCCCTATCTATACCCCTCTATCCCTTTCTTCAGCAGGAAATTGTCCAATCCTTTCTTGAACTCCAGTACTATTACATCCTCTGGAAGTGCTTTCCAGGTGTCCACCACACACTGAGTAAAGAAAAACTTCCTAGCATTTGTTTTGAATCTATCCCCTTCCAATTTTTCCGAATGCCCTCTTGTTCTTATATGTTTTGAAAATTTGAAGAATCTATCTCTCTCTACTTTCTCTATGCCCTTCATGATCTTGTAGGTCTCTATCATGTCTCCTCTGAGTCTCCGCTTTTCCAGGGAGAAGAGCTCCAGCCTGTCCAATCTTTCAGTGTATGAAAGGTTTTCCATGCCCTTAATCATTCGTGTCGCTCTCCTCTGGACCCTCTCAAGTATTGCCATATCCTTCTTAAGAACACAGTACTCCAGGTGCGGGCGCACCATTGCCCGATACAACGGCAGGATGACTTCTTTTGTTCTGGTCGTAATACCATTCTTAATACCCAACATTCTGTTTGCCTTCTTCGCGGCTGCTGCGCATTGTGCCGTTGACTTCATTGTTGTATCCACCAGTACACCCAAATCTCTTTCAAGGTTACTTCTCTCTAATACTAATCCCCCCATTTGGTAGCTGAACATCGGGTTCTTTCTCCCTATATGCATGACCTTGCATTTCCCTACATTGAATTTCATCTGCCATTTATTTGCCCACTCCTCCAGTTTGTTTAGGTCCCTTTGTAGGTCTTCACACTCTTCCGTTGTCATCCGCAAATTTTATAACTTCACATTTCGTCTCCAGGTCATTAATAAATACATTGTTAAGTTTTTTTTATTGATTTTTTTTCATATAACAACAAGTGTCATAAATTTTCATACAATTATTTTAACAATACACTTGATATTTCTATAATGTACTTTATATGAAACATATCTTATTATCCTTATTATGATTTTACATATCATATAAACTGTAATGATTTTATCAATTATTTAATTATGAATCCTCTTCCCTCCCTTTATTTTGTTATTATCACATAAGAATAACATCTATTATGATAAATTATTTATAATTTATGACAAAGAGAATAACCTTATCCCCTCCCACCCTCCCTCCTTTAACCATTATCTTAATATGGGAAAAATGAAAATCAGTCATTACAAAAATCTGTTAATGGTCCCCAAATCCTCTTGAACTTATCTATATATCCTTTTTGTGTTGCAAATGTACGCTCCATCTTATATATATGGCAAACTGAGTTCCACCAAAAATTATAGTTTAATCTGTCACAATTTTTCCAGTTATGTGTAATTTGTTGAACTGCTACTCCAGTCAATATAAATAAAAGTTTATTGTTATTTGACGAAATTTGACTCCGAGCTCTCATTGCAGTACCAAACAAAATCGTATCATATGTCAAAGCTATCGGATTTTCTAACATCCTATTAATTTGAGGCCAAATTGATTTCCAAAATATTAATATGAATGGACAATAAAATAAAAGATGATCTAATGTCCCTGCTTCTAGATGACAATGCCAGCATCTATTAGACTTAGAGCTATCAATTCTATGAAAACGTGTAGGGGTCCATAAAGCTCTGTGTAAAATAAAAAACCAAGTTTGTCTCATAGAAGCTGACAATGTACATCTTAACCTCCAAGACCAAAGTCGTGGCCATTGAGATGCATTAATCTGATGCTTAATCTCAATGCTCCAAATATCTCTAAGACCATTTTTTTTCTTTTTATGTACGAATCCAGATATCAATTTATACCACATTGCGGCCTGGTGACCCATGGAATCTATCTGAAAACATATGAATTCCATACTATGATAGTTATTAAGGTTTTTCCATTCAGGGAACCCTACCTGAATGGCCTGCTTCAATTGCATCCATCTGAAATATTGTGATTTATTTAAACCAAATTTATTTTGCAATTGTGAAAACTCAAGCAGTTTACCTTTATTCATTACATCCTCTAAAATCCGAATTCCAGCTATCATCCAATGTTTCCAGATAATTTTAAAACCGCCAACTTTGATCTTTGTCTTCCCCCCAGAGCAAAGCTGTCTGTCCCTAGCACACTTCTCCCCCCAAAGCAGCCCCCTTTCCCTCTCCCTGTCTCTCCATGGCCCCTTCTGTACTCGTGTTCCTAATGCAATTAGGCAGTAAGAATAAGGAACACGATTATAGAATGTCAGGTAGATAGGACCCTGAGACCATCAGCACAATGTGCAGCGGCGGCAAAGAAAGCAAATAGAATGTTGGGCATGATAAAGAATGGAATCATGAGTAGATCGGAGAGGGTCATAATGCCGCTTTATAGAGCAATGGTCAGACCCCACTTGGAATACTGCGTCCAACATTGGTCTCCCAACCTAAAGAAGGATATAAAACTGCTGGAGAGGGTGCAGAGACGAGCAACGAAACTAGTAAATGGTATGGAGAAACTGGAATACAAGGATCGACTTAAGAGACTGGGATTGTTCTCCCTTGAGAAAAGGAGACTGCGAGGGGATATGATCGAGACCTTCAAAATACTGAAAGGCATCAACAAAATAGAGCAGAAAAATTTATTTACATTGTCCAATTTGACACGAACAAGAGGACACGGAATGAAGCTAAGGGGGGGACAAGTTCAGGATAAATATCAGGAAGTTCTGCTTCACGCAGAGAGTGGTTGACACCTGGAATGCTCTCCCAGAGGAGGTTATTGCGGAATCGACCGTCCTAGGATTCAAAAGCAAACTAGATGCACATCTCCTTACGAGAGGCATAGAAGGATATTGGTGACTAAAAATTACACCTGGCAGGGCCTCCGCGTGTGCGGATCGCCGGACTTGATAGACCGAAGGTCTGATCCAGAGATGGCGCTTCTTATGTTCTTATGATTGAGCCATATTGTTTGAGTCGTTGATTTAGTTATTGGAATAGGAGTTAGGTTACTTAAATACCTTATAGTTTTCCAAGTATCAACAAATATTTTGTGCTCCTTATATAACCTTGGCATTTGAATACTGATAACATGACTCGGACGTAAAGGAAACATTAGTCTCCATTCTAACCAGAACCAATCTGGTATATTTTCAATGGGCTCTGGGAGGATCCAATACATACCTTGACGCATTATATAGGCTTGATGGTACCTATAAAAATTTGGAAAATTTACCCCTCCCTCCGCAATTGGTCTTTGTAAAGATACTAGAGCAATTCTGGGTTTTTTTCCAAGCCAAATAAATTTTGTTAAAATCTTATCCAATAAAATCTTATCCAATAAAAAGACCCCTGAAAAAAAATTGGTATCATACCCATTTGGTAACAAACTACTGGTAAGATCATCATTTTTACAGTTTGCACTCTTCCCCACCAAGATATGCACAAAGGGTTCATTGCTCACACATTTCTGACACTTTTTGTAATAAATTTTTTTCATTAATTTTCATAGTCTCATCCACAGTTTTTGTAATCCAAATTCCTAAATATTTTAAACCCTCCTCTTTCCAGATAAAAGAAAATGAGTCAAATAGACTTTTTGTACAATGTACATTGAGTGGAAGCACTTCTGATTTATTCCAGTTTATTTTATATCCTGAAAATTTTCCAAATTTTTTAATCAATTCAAGCAAGTGTGGAATGGTTGTTTCCGGATTTCTCAAATAAAGTAAAATATCATCCACATATGCTGATAATTTATATTCTCTATCCGAATGCGGAATACCCTGTATCTCCTTTACCTGTTCTATAGCTAATAACAAGGGTTCCAAAACGATATCAAAAAGCAAAGGAGATAGTGGACATCCTTGTCTAACCCCCCTCTGTAGAATGAACCATTCTGAAAAATTGTTATTAATATACAATCTAGCAGCAGGGGAGCTATACAATGCTTTTATTATTTCTATAAATCCGGATCCTATACCAAACCATTCCATTGTCTGATACATGAAGGTCCATTCCACTCTATCAAAAGCTTTCTCAGCATCTAATGAAATAGAAAATGCTGGGTCATTAATAGATTTTGTCAAATACGACATGTGATGTGCCAATCTAGTATTATGAGATGAATGTCTTTGAGCTACGAAACCTGTTTGATGCATATCTATAATGAAAGGGAGAGCTTTAGCCAATCTTAATGCTAATGCCTTAGTTAAAATTTTTCCATCTACATTTATTAAAGAAATAGGTCTATAATTTGAAACCAAAGTGGGATCTTTATTTGGCTTAGGTAAAACTATAGTTATCCCAGGACAAGCAGGCAGGTATTCTCACTAGTGGGTGATGTCATCTGACAGAGCCCCGATACGGACATCTTGCAAGCATGTCTTGCTTGAAGAAACTCAGAAGTTTCGAGATGCCCGCACCGCGCATGCGCCAGTGCCTTCCCGCCCGATGGTCCGGGCGTGTCTCCTCAGTTCTTTTTCTTCCGCGGAGCTGAGAAGTCTATCTTCAATTTGTGCCCATTGAATCTCTTTTTTTGCCTTCTGTTTTGCCGCGGGTTGAGTTCTTTTGGCTCTCCTGTGCATTTATTTCTTTCTTTGATTTCTTTTAAAAAAAAAAAATTTTTCCTTCCGATACCGGGTCTGTCGCATGGCTGGGGCCCCGCGCCTTCGACCTTGCGGCGGAGCTTTTCCGGCCTATGTCCCGGCCGATTATCGGTTTTAAAAAGTGTAGCAAGTGCCAGCGCGCGATTTCACTCACGGACCCTCATCGACGCTGCTTACAGTGTCTGGGACCGGATCACTTCCCGAAATCGTGCCGGCCTTGCTCCACTCTGATGGCGAGAGCGTTTAAGCGCCGCTGTCTACTGTAGGAGTCCATGTTCAAGATGGAAGCTTCATCGGATCCTGCAGCTTCGACATCGACAGCGATGGGTGCTTCGACTCCTTCAGCGAAGCCCTCTGCCTCCCCGGCTGCTTCGGGCCTCCTGAAACCAGCATCGTTCACACCGGTTTCGACCCCGGCTTCAGCGCCGGTGCCTTCCTCCGTCTCCTCGGAGCAGGTATCGACCCCTACAGTTCCACCGGTGGTGCTCAAGGTGCCGAAGACTGGCAAGCAGAAGCACGCAGCACCGAAGGAGCGCGGAGACCGTGCGGAAGGGCCTCCTTTTGGTGCGGATCCCTCCATATCGGCTTCGTTGCGGTCCCTTCTGGAGGCTCAGTTCGTGGAGCTCATGCAGACCATGGGGCCTCAGCTGATTGCCACCATCCAGGGTGACCTCCCAGCTTCGGCTTCGAGGGGCGGACCGCCCCCTCCTCCTCGCCGCACGACCTCGTTGCTCAGCGAGGAGGAGTGGCGAGCGGTGTCCGGGTCCTCGAGGAGGTCCTCCGTTAGTGCTGTGCCTCCTTTGGAACCGATTCCCTCGAGGAGGGCCTCCCTTAGTGATATGCCTCCCTTGGAGCCCATCCCCTCGAGGAAAGCCTCGTTTAGTGACCTGCCTCCCTTGGAACCGGTTACTCCGCCCCATGACTCAGTGTGGCGTCCACCTTCGGGGCCAACCAGTCCTGGGCATAGCAGGAAGCAGGACAAGTTCTTCCGAACCCCCTATCAAGCCTGGGCGGCGTCGGGGGAGGCGCCGACTCTTCCGCCTCTGCGATCGACGGCATCGAGTCCGATCTGCTCCTTGGAGGCGTCTGACCCAGTTTCTCACAGACGGGCTCGATCCCCTTCCAGGCATCGAGAGGGGCATCGATCCAGACATTCTTCGAAGCATTCCTCTCGGCACTCGACCGTCTCGCCTCAGAAGAAATTGCCTCGGTTGGGGTATGCTGCTTCGACTGGGTCTCCTCCTCCGGGCCCGGAGTTCGAGGACCCCGAGGTTTTCTACTCATCCTGTTGCTCGCAGGCCTCTCTGGAGCCTGAAGCCTCTTCTTCTTCTAGTCCGTCTCGCAGACCGGCGACGGCGGACCAACTGTCCTTTTCATCGTTCCTCAGGCAGATGGCAGATGACATGGACATTACTCTCGATGCTGGGTCTCGAAATTCCAAGGAGTACCTCGATACCATGCACTTGCCTCGTCCTCCGGCCGAGTCCTTGCGGCTTCCCCTGCACATGCTCCTCGACCAGACCTTCATGCGATGCTTCGAGTCTCCTTACTCTATCCCTGCGGTCCCTGGCAAATTGGATGCGCGGTACCGCACGGTGCATCACAAAGGCTTCGAGGGTCCTCCTCGCTCAAGCAGTCTCATCCTGGCCAGGTCTATGCTTCAGTGCCTCCGGGCCGCGAGGGCAGAACCATGGATAAGTTTGGTCGACGCATCTATCAGAATTCGATGATGACGTCTCGAGTCCTGAATTACAATTTCCACTTTACAGCCTACTTGGAATTTTTTCTACCTGTGCTTCGAAAGTTCACACCATACATAGAGTCCCAGGCTAGGTTTGAGTTTGAGGAAGTGGTTGCTTCGCTGTCCCAACTTCGGCTTCAGTTGATGCAATCTGCCTATGATGCGTTCGAGCTCTCAGCCTGAGCGGCGGCCTGCTAGGTGGCGATGCGCCGGTTGGCCTGGTTGCGGATCATTGATATGGACCCGAATCTTCAGGACCGCCAGGCGAACGTCCCGTATGCTGGGGCGGATCTTTTTGACGAATCCATCGAGACTGTCACGAAGAAGTTGTCTGACCATGAAAAGTACTTCCAATCTATCCTTCGGCCTAAGCCTCAGCAGTCTCGACCTTCTCGCCCGCCGTTGATTTATCAGCGGCGTTATCAGCCGAGGCAAACTCCACCTGCGAGGCAACCGGCGAAGCGACAGCCTCCCCAGAAGGGTCAGCCTAAGTCTCGGTCGCCTGCTGTCCCTAAGACCACTCAGCCTTTTTGACTGTCTCTTCGAGGGCATAACCAACCTCGTTCTGCCTACCCCTGTTTTTCCCATCGGAGGGCACCTCCATCATTTATCATCGCTGGGAGGCCATAACAACCGACCTCTGGGTCCTTACTATCATCAAGGAGGGATACTCTCTTCATTTCCATCGGGTCCCTCCGGACCACCTTCCAACTTGACTCAGACCGCCCTTCTTCTTCAGGAAGCTCAGGCTTTGCTCCGGCTTCGTGCCATGGAGCCGGTCCTGACGGACCAACTGAACCAGGGGTTTTACTCCCGGTACTTCCTTGTTCCGAAGAAGACGGGCGACCTGCGGCCCATTTTGGACCTCAAGGTCCTCAACAAATTCCTAGTCAAAGAGAGGTTTCGCATGCTGACGCTTGCTTCTCTCTACCCCCTCCTCGAGCAGAACGACTGGTTATGCTCTCTGGATCTCAAGGAGGCCTACACTCATATTCCCATTCATCCGGCCTCTCGCAAGTTCCTCAGATTTCGGGTGACATCTCCATCTGCAGTATCGAGTGCTTCCATTCGGCCTGTCTTCGTCCCCCAGAGTCTTCACAAAGTGTCTGGTGGTGGTGGCCGCGGCACTCCGGAACCAAGGTCTTCAGGTATTTCCCTACCTCGACGACTGGCTGATCAAGGCTCCCTCGGCCTCAGGGGTCTTCTCGGCGACCCTGTCAATGATTCGGTTCCTGCAGAGCTTGGGATTCGAGATCAACTTTCCCATCTACAGCCGACCCAGTCGCTCCCCTTCATCGGGGCTGTCCTGGATACCATACGCCTCAGAGCATTCCTTCCTCCTCAGCGCATGGATGCTCTTCTTCATCTCTGCCAGTCTGTGTCTTCTCGCCAAACCATCTCAGCGAGACACATGATGGTCCTCCTGGGCCACATGGCCTCTACAGTTCATGTGACGCCATTGGCCAGACTCCATCTCAGAATTCCTTAGTGGACCCTGGCATCTCAGTGGACTCAGGTGTCGGATCCATTGACTCGACAAATCACAGTCACTCCTGCTCTTCGGCAGTCTCTACTTTGGTGGATGACCTCTTCGAATCTATCCAGAGGTTTGCTGTTTCACTCTCCTCCCCACCAGAAGGTTCTCACAACCGATTTCTCGACCTATGCCTGGGGGGCTCATCTGGATGGGCTTCGCACTCAGGGATTCTGGACCAGTGCGGACCGACTCCATCAAATCAATCTTCTGGAGCTCAGAGCCATCTTCAATGCTCTTCAAGCTTTTCAACATCTGCTTCACGACATGGTGGTCCTCATTCGCACCGACAATCAGGTCGCCATGTATTATGTCAACAAGCAGGGGGGCACGGGCTCGGCCTCCCTCTGCCAGGAAGCTCTCAGAGTCTGGGATTGGGCGGTTCGCCACAACGCCTTCCTCAAAGCTGTCTACATTCAGGGGAAGGACAATGTCTTGGCAGACAAACTGAGTAGTCTTCTCCAGCCTCACGAATGGACACTCCATTCCAAGCCCCTTTGCTCAGTGGGGAACGTCTCAGATAGACCTCTTTGCGGCTCCCCACAATTTCAAGCTGCCTCAGTTTTGCTCCAGGATTTACGCTCCTCATCGCCTCGAGGCAGATGCTTTTCTGCTGGATTGGGGGAATCGCTTTCTGTATGCGTTTCCGCCATTTCCTCTCATTCAGAAGACTCTGGTCAAGCTGAAGTCCAACCATGCCACCATGATTCTGATAGCTCCTCGGTGGCCCAGACAACCTTGGTTCTCCCTTCTACTTCAACTCAGCAGCAGGGAACCGTACCTACTTCCAGTGTTTCCTTCGCTGCTTACTCAGCATCAGGGGTCTCTGCTTCATCCCAACCTGCAGTCTCTCCACCTGACAGCTTGGTTCCTCTCAACGTAACTCCTCACCAGTTTTCCCAGGCGGTGAGGGATGTCTTGGAGGCTTCCAGGAAGCCAGCTACTCGTCAATGCTACTCCCAAAAATGGACTAGATTTTCTTCATGGTGTATTTCCAATTCTAAGGAGCCTCAGCGAGCCTCCCTATCCTCTGTATTGGACTATCTTCTACATCTGTCTCAGTCTGGTCTCAAGTCAACATCTATACGAGTCCACCTGAGTGCTATTGCAGCTTTCCATCAGCCTCTACAAGGGAAACCTCTCTTCTCATCCTGTGGTTTCCAGATTTATGAAAGGACTTTTTCATGTCAATCCTCCTCTCAACCCGCCTCCGGTGGTTTGGGATCTCAATGTTGTCCTTTCTCAGCTTATGAAACCTCCTTTCGAGCCTCTGAGCAAGGCTCCACTAAAGTTTCTCACTTGGAAAGTGGTTTTTCTGGTGGCCCTCACATCTGCTCGCAGGGTCAGTGAGCTTCAGGCCTTGGTGGCGGACCCACCTTTCACAGTATTCCATCATGACAAGGTGGTCCTCCGCACTCACCCGAAATTCCTGCCTAAAGTGGTCTCTGAATTTCACCTCAACCAGTCTATTGTGCTTCCAGTGTTCTTTCCAAAGCCTCATTCTCATCCTGGAGAATCAGCTCTTAACACTCTGGACTGTAAACGTGCTTTGGCTTTCTACTTGGATCGCACCAAACCACACAGAACTGCTCCTCAACTTTTCGTCTCCTTTGATCCAAACAAGTTGGGACGACCTGTATCGAAGCGCACCATCTCCAACTGGATGGCGGCTTGTATCTCTTTCTGCTATGCCCAGGCTGGTTTACCCCTTCCCTGTAAGGTCACAGCCCATAAGGTCAGAGCAATGGCAGCCTCTGTAGCCTTCCTCAGATTGACACCGATTGAGGAGATTTGTAGGGCTGCCACTTGGTCCTCGGTTCATACATTCACCTCTCATTATTGTCTGGATACTTTCTCCAGACGGGATGGGCAGTTTGGCCAAACTGTGTTACAAAATTTGTTCTCCTAAGTTGCCAACTCTCCCACCATCCCATTGAGGTTAGCTTGGAGGTTAGCTTGGAGGTCCCACTAGTGAGAATACCTGCCTGCTTGTCCTGGGATAAGGCAATGTTACTTACCGTAACAGTTGTTATCCAGGGACAGCAGGCAGCTATTCTCACGTCCCACCCACCTCCCCTGGGTTGGCTTCTCTGCTAGCTACCTGAACTGAGGAGACACGCCCGGACCATCGGGCGGGAAGGCACTGGCGCATGCGCGGTGCGGGCATCTTGAAACTTCTGAGTTTCTTCAAGCAAGACATGCTTGCAAGATGTCCGTATCGGGGCTCTGTCGGATGACATCACCCACTAGTGAGAATAGCTGCCTGCTGTCCCTGGATAACAACTGTTACGGTAAGTAACATTGCTTTATTGATTCAGCCATAGTACCTGTAATACAACCTTTATTTAGTTGTGTCTGATACAAGTTTAATAAATAGGGCATTATGATGTTTTGAAATGATTTATAAAACTCCACTGTATAACCATCTCCACCTGGAGCGGATCCAACCCTAAGGGATTTCAAAGCTGTATCTAACTCTTTTAAGGATATTGGCTCTTCTAAACTTCGTTTTATATGTTCAGGAATCTTTGGTCCCTCTATTAACTTTAAAAAATCTAAACCATCCTTTTCCTTTTCTGAATAAGGCTCAGAAGAATACAAATCTTTATAAAATTTTAAAAACTGTTTTATAATGGGTTCAATTTGAGACAACATTTCACCATTCTCATTCTTAATAGCAATTATTTTTGTTTTTCTTTTTTTTGCTTTAAGATAATTCGCCAGCATTCTTCCCGCCTTATTCGAATTTCCATAATACAAAGCTTGCTTTATAAATAAATCTTTTCTAATTATTTTTGAAGAAATTTCATTATATTTACCTTTAGCTTTTAAAAGTTCTTGTTGTGTCAAATAATCCCATTTTTCAATTAATTTTGATTCTAGAGACTTTACCACTTTTTCCAAATCTGTAAATTGCTTTTTTTCCTTTTTTATTTGCAAAGCTGAATAAGAAATAATTTGTCCTCTAATGTATGCTTTAAAAGCATCCCACAAAGTCTCTACTGAAATTCCTTCTGTATCATTAATTTGAAAATAATCTTTCATTTTTTCCAGAAGATTTTCACAAAAGTCATTATCTGCAAGCAATGCATTATTTAGTCTCCATATGGTCTATTTCCATTCTGATCTATTTTTTTAATTTCAATCCACACTCCAGCATGATCAGATAGTATAATTGGATCAATGACAGCCTGTGTGACTTGATGTACTAATTGATTAGAAACAAAAATGTAATCTATTCTAGAAAAAGAATTATGAACTGGGAGCAAAATGAAAATTCCCGACCATCAAAATGAAGTATACGCCAAATATCTTTTAAATCACAAGATTGTACCAAATTATCAAGGCCTAACGATTTTATAAATCTTCTCGGACTTTTATCCATCAGTGGATCCATAACAGCATTGAAATCCCCTGCTACTACTAGATTTGAAGTAGCCAGTGGAAGAATCAATTGTTGCAAAGTTTTAAAAAATTCATTCTGATTCGAATTAGGGGCATATATATTGAAGAGCGTCATGGTGGTATTTCCCATGTCCATTTCCACATATACCCACCTTCCAAGAGGATCAGCTGCCTTAAAATTAAATGAAGCCAGAACATTTTTTATTTATTAATATAGCAACACCAGCTTTTTTCCCTATTGCCGAAGAAAAATAACATTGTTTGACCCAATCATTTTTAAGCTTTATAGATTCAGTATTTGACAGATGGGTCTCTTGTATGCAGCATATATCAGCGTTCTGTCTTTTTAAAAATAATAATGCCTTTTTTCTTTTAATCGGGTGATTGAGACCATTAACGTTTAAAGATATTATCTTAAAACCCATTATACATTAATATAATTTGTAATGTATCAACCCAATCTTCAATATTCTTTATAAACTCCATTTTCCCATATATAAGATAAATCAAAAAATTGCTTATTTCACACAAACCCTGCAACTTTAAAGCCCACCCATTCCCTCTCTCCCCTCCCCATACATCTACGAACACTTGGAAACGCAAATTAGATCAGGTATGACATCACTCCATCACAAGCTAAAAAATTGTAATTTTGTATCTATTACTCCATATTTATAACATAGTGCCAATAGAATGTAATATTTCTATACCTTTGCTTTCTTTTCCATCCATTCTCACAATCATATTTACTCATATTCTTAAATCAGTTACTCTATATATATTTCATAGATATAAGAATCTTTTAATTAACTTAAATCAGTCATCACATGCATTTTCAATTCCATTTCTCCAAAAATTCTAAATTTAGAAAATAAGAAAATATTTAAAAATAAAACAAATAAAAATTCTCATAACCCATTCCCATTATCATACTTACTTGTATTTCCAAATCAGTCATACAAAACCTTAGAAAGATATATCAATTGATCCTTCCCTTTTATCTTGTTAAAAACTATATCTGTAAGAAAATGGGTTAAAATATACTTCCTAAATCATGCAATTAATATATTTCTTTAAAAATAAAATATTATTTTTCCCTATAAATCAGTTTATTTTAGTCTATATATTTTCATATATAAGAGTCTTTCCATCCGTTTCTTCCAGTAATATGAACGCCTTATTTGTAACTTCCTTTTCGAGTTCCCTTCTCTCTCTCCGTAGACGTGACGTGAAAGCAACCAATCCTTTTCACTTCCGGTGCGATCATTTGCTAAAAAGAAAGACTTCCTGTCTTCGCGCAGTCTTTCAGCATTGACTCAGCGACTACAGCACTCCTAGCATGCTGTCTTTTCCCCTTGAGAGCAGAGAAGCAATGGCGCTGAGGGGAAATTTTCCAAAAGGCTGTCGCAGTCCAACTCCCAATCCCCCATACATGCAGAATCTCCGAGGCAAGTCAACGCTCCGTCTTTCCTCCACGTCACTCAGGCATTGACGTCTTCACTGGCATGCCGAGCCAGTTCCATGCTCGTGAAAGTAATCATCGTTATTATTTAAAGTAAGTTGAAAATTCCAGCATTCGAAACGGTGAATTCACTTTTATATATTTTCAGAATTCTTTTGCAGTAAAAATTAACTTAGAATAAAATAAAATAAAATCAAAGTGAAAGCAATTGATATCAGATCAATCTTATTGAAATGTTGAAATATTCCCAATTTTTCAGTTAAGAAGTCATTGGTAGTTCACATTGTTCAATATATTCTGCTAATTTTTTTATAATCGGTAAAGTTCTGTGTTTTATTTCCCAAAGTTACTTTCATAACTGCTGGGTAGAGAAGTCCATATCTAGCCCCTAGTGCTCGTAATTGAGGTCTTAAATCAAGTAATTGTTTTCTTCTGAGGGCAGTTTCTCTGGCGAAATCTGGTACGATATGTATACGTGCATCCTGACATCTTAGATTTTTATTTTCTTTAGCCAGCTGACATATTTCAACAACATGTTGATATCGTAATAGTTTAAATATTAAAGTTCTTGGACCTTTTTGTGTGGTTGTTTTTTGTCCCAGTATTCTGTGCGCTCTTTCGATTTCAAGAGGCACTTTGGATTTCAAAGGCAGTATTTTTGGAAGGAATTGTTCTAAGAAGGTAATGGGATCATTTTTTTCCACTCCTTCTGGCATCTCAATGATCCTTAAATTATTTCTTTTTTCTCTATTCAAACAATCTTCCAGATCTCTCTTCATTATTTCCATCTCTTTCCAGGCTTTTTTATTTTGCATAACTTCAGCATGTACCTCTTCCGATTTTTCTTCTAAATGTGTTATTTTGTTATCAATTAGATCAACTCTTTTTGTAAGCGTGGCTACATCATCAATTGCCTTTTGAAGTTGTTTTTTGATTTCCAGTACAGATCTGTTTTATTTCTGCCATCATATCTTGATCTCCTTCCGAAGGCAACGGAACTTTTGAAGGTGTCCCTGGTTCCGGCTTTGATCGTTTATTACTGCTTATACCCGATCCTCCGGCTCCTGCATCGTTTTTATTTTGTTTACCGATGCCATTTTCTTACGATCCACAGCTTTTCTTCAGCAAAATATCGGTATTGGAGCTTTTTATTTTGAAATAAGAACTTGTTTGACACAGTCTATCACCCGACCATTTGCTTGAGTGTCCAAGCCACGCCCCATTAATAAATACATTGAACAGCAGCGGTCCAAGTACAGACCCCTGCGGAACTCCGCTCGTGACTTTCCTCCAGCCCAAGTAGTGACCCTTCACTCCAACCCTCTGTCTCCTGCCTGCCAACCAGTGTTTGACCCATCTGTGTACGTCCCCTTCCACCCCGTGGTTCCACAGCTTCCTAAGTAGCCGCTCATGGGGTACCTTGTCAAAGGCCTTTTGGAAGTCAAGGTAAATGATGTCTACAGGTTCCCCTTTGTCCAACTGGCTGTTCACCCCCTCAAAGAAGTGCAGTAAGTTTGTTTGGCACGATCTTCCCTTGCAGAAGCCGCTTTCATCAGCCCATTTTTTTCGATGTGCTCACAGATGCTGTCCTTTATCAGTGCTTCTACCATCTTGCCTGGAACCGATGTCAAACTTACCGGCCTATAGTTTCCCGGGTCTCCTCCTCTTTAAAGATAGGTGTAACATTTGCTATCTTCCAGTCCTCCGGAATCTCTCCAGTTTTCAAGGATAGGTTGCAAACTCTCATTTCTTAGTTCTTTTAGTACCCTAGGGTGGATTCCGTCCGGGCATGGTGATTTGTCGCTTTTCAATCTATCTATCTGTTGGAGGACATCCTCATGGCTCACCTCTATTGCTGACAGTTTTTCTTCTTGATCACCATGGAAGATCACGTCGGGTTCCGGTACACTGGATGTGTCCTCGCTTGTGAAGACTGACGAGAAGAATTTGTTTAACCTGTCGGCTACCTCTTTTTTTGCTCCTTTATCACTCCCCTTTTGCCTCCATCATCCAACGGTCCTACTTCCTCCCTCGCTGGTTTCTTCCCCTTAACATATCAGAAGAATGATTTGAAGTTTTTTGCCTCACTGGCCAGCCTCTCTTCGTATTCTCTTTTCGCTCTCCTAACCACTTGATGACATTCTCTTTGGCGTTTCTTGTGTTCATTCCAGTTTTCCCCAGTTTGGTCCTTTTTCCATTTCCGGAATGATTTTTTCTTGTCTCCTATCGCTTTCTTCACCTCATTATTTATCCATGCGGGGTCTTTTGTTCGGGTTTTTTTATTTTTTATTTTTTTTTTTTTGCACCCTTTTCTAAATCTGGGGATGTACATATGTTGTGCTTCTTGCACCGTGCCCTTGAATAGAGACCAGGCTTGCTCTACAGTTTCTGTTTTCCTTGAGCTGTTTCTAAGTTTTTTCCTTACCATTGCTCTCATAGCATCATAGTTCCCTTTCTTGAAGTTGAACGTTGTCACTGTGGTTCTCTTCCCTTTTGCTGTACCTACTCCTAATTTGTACTGGATCATGTTGTGATCGCTGTTTCCTAGTGGTCCTACTACTTCCACTTCTTTTGCAGGTCCCCCTATTCTGTTGAGGATTAGGTCAAGAGTGGCATTTCCTCTTGTTGGTTCCTTGACAAGCTGATCCATAAAGCAGTCCCTCACAGCCTCTAAGAATTCTGTTTCCCTCGCACAGTTTGAGTTTCCAATATTCCAGTTTATCCTGGGGTAGTTAAAATCTCCCATTACTGTCACTTTCCTGTTGTTGCCTTCCTGCCTCAATTCTGCTGCCAGATCTTTATCGTTTGCTTCCGTTTGTCCAGGTGGACGATAGTATAGACCCAATCTTATGTCAAGGCCACTTTTTCCTGGTAATTTGACCCATAATGACTCCAATCCTTCCGCCTTTGGTTCTATATCCACTCCGGATGAGGGAATGGTGTCTTATGTATAGTGCTATTCCTCCACCCTTCTTGTGGGTCCTGTCTCTTCTATAGAGTTTGTACCCTGGCAGCACTACGTCCCATTGGTTATCCTCGTTCCACCATGTTTCCGTGATTCCAATGATGTCTAGGTTTTCTTTTTTGGCTATGGCTTCTAATTCTCCCATTTTGGACTTTAGGCTCCTTGCATTTGCGTACAAGCAATTTAAGTCCTGGTCTTTTCTTTTCTCTGCTGGTTTTACATGTGTTTTGCTCCTCTTACCATCCCCTATTTGGGCTGCCAGTCCCTCATTTCTGTTCCTTTCTTCCTCATTTTTTGGTGTATCTTTTTCGTCTGCAACCTGATTTCCTGATCTCTCCTGTTCCTCTAATTTTATCTGTTTGCCCTTTTTGTTGGTCAACAGCTTCTGTTGTTCATCTCTTGCTTGTTCCCAGCATTTTTCCCGCTCAGTATCTTCTTTGGATACTCTTGTCCGAACCGTCGACGTCAGGTCGACTATCAGCTTTCCCCTTCTTCTCAGTTTAAAGCCTGCTCAACTGACTGCGGGATCTGCTTGTTTAGTTTTACAATGTATGTGTTGGTGTTCTAGTGCTCACTGCAGTATTTAAGATGCTGCCTTTTCCTAGGTACACTCTTGTTGTGCGATATATGGATTGTTACTTAAAAATCATATTTTTCATATAGATGGGGGGGGTCAAAAACTGATGGGCCCCGGGTGTCACATATGCTAGGTACGCCACTGGAGCTGGGGCTGAAAATAGGGGACATGTGAGAGAAGGAGGCTTTACTAGCACCCGTTACTGTAATGGCTTGAAAAAGGAACGGAGGTCTATTGCTGGACAGGGGGGAGCAGGAAAGAGGTGCAGCTGGACGGGAAGAGGTGCTGATGAACAGGAGGGGGAAGGAAGGGAGGCCTTCTGCTGGACAGGGGGAGCAGAAAAGAGGTGTTAGGGGGGAAAACAAAGGAAGGGAGGCTTACTGCTGGATGCGGGAGTAGGAAATAGGTGCTTATGGACAGGGGAAGAGATGGGGGGAGAAAAAGGAAGGAAGGCCTACTACTGGACAGGGGGACAAGAAAGGTGCTGCTGGACAGGGGGGAGATTAAAAAAATGGAGAAGGGCTGCTGCTGGATAAGGGGAGCAGTGAAGGGGTGGTTGTGGACACAGGGGAGGTAAAAGGAAGGGAGAATGAACAGGGGAGCAAGCAAGGGGTGGTGGTGGACAGCCAGTGAAAAAGAAAGACAAATACAGAAAGCAGCTAAGGAGAGAGCCAGAAAGAAATAAAGAGACACACACACACATTCTAGCACCCGTTAATGTAACGGGCTATAAGACTAGTGTTCAATAAGGAAAGATAAAATAAAGGAACACCATAAACAATAGAAAGATGTAAATCAAGCAATCATACCCCTAACATTTCCCGTCTATATACCTGTTTCTTTAGGAAAATGAAAATAGTTCACCCTTAAGTATAGATAATCCTTCTTCCCTATTTCTATTTATTCTATTTCTTTGCTTTCCATTTAATCATAAATGAAAAGCCTGTTTGTAAAAGTAGGTCTGTCTTAAATGCAACCTGAATTTGTGGCTGATCTTTTAGATCCTGTATTCCATGGCGAACCCCCGTTCTTTATTGTCCCTCCAGACCGGCTCAGGATGGATGAGTTTATGTTTCTCTGCCAGCAGGTGGAGACTGAGAACACATTGACTTTTGGCTGTAGTACAAGTGGGCTGTGCAGTCACATTTACATCAGTCTGTTCTCACTCTCCAGCAGGTGGAAGCCTGTTCAGTCTTTCCTCTGATTAGTTAGGGCCTGTTGGATCTGGTTAGTGGCCTTTTTGGTCCTGTGTTCTTGTCAGGGTAGAGCTTGGGGGACTCTTTCAGGGGACCGACCGACCTCAGGGGTGCCACACTTGACTGGCCTAGTCACCTCCCCAGATTTTTTTCTTAAGAGGTGCCTCGGCAGTAAGCCTTGCCACAGTTATATGCTTTGCCTGAACTTTGAAAGTTTATGGGTCTGCTCATTTGTTAGTTAAAGTTGTACTTAAAAAAAAAAAAAAAAAAAAAATCTTGAGGCAGTGCTGGTCTGAAGAGAAGCTTTTAATTAGCTTTAATTGATTTTTGTTAACTGGTGGTTTTCTTTTTCCTTGTAGCGGTTTGCAAAGAGTACTTTAAAGGGATTAAAAAAGTGCTCATTGTGTGTCCAACTAGTGGTCAACGCAGCCAGTGTATGCACAAGTGCTCCAGCCGCTGCGAGGGGGAATCTTCGTTGGCTTCAGGGTTCCCCTTCGTGCATGCACCGCTTGTTAGCTTTAGGCAGAGGGGAAGCTCAGACACCAGGTCAGATCAGCTCATCCAGTTTGTATAGTTGGCTTTATCCTACTGGCCACAGAGAACCCTATTAAAGCAACTTCACTTTGTTACAAAAATTTCCTTAGAGTAAACCCTGCCAGGTAGTTGGATCCTCCATAGCACTATGTGCAGGATTTGTCATGTGAACTCTTGGTCATCAGCAGAGGAAAGTCTTCTGTTCCCAGTTCCTTCCACTGGTAGGAGCATCAGCACACAGTACTCTTTACTGCTGCTGCCTCCTTAAGTTAGAACCTCGTGGGTTTCTGTAGCTCTCATGAGGCTAGAGATCCTGATGCATTGCAAACCTTGGGGAGTCTGATAGAAGAAGCAACAAATGGTAAGTGTTCTGTTCACACACTTTCTTTTGCTTGTGGGATTCCATTTGGAGAACTGATAGCTAGGGGAAGGAGGAAATGTGGTGACTTACCACTTGAAAGCAAATCCAGCACTTGATGTGCTGTGAAGATTAAATACATATACCAATTTGTATTCAAACAGTGGCTGATAGAAGTTAACTGACCTAGTTCGCAGCCTTCACAAACAGTTTATTACTACTAATGACAACTTGCCATTATCCTATGTTTACTAACTAGGCTGTAACAATTCCTGATTTCCTGGAATTTTACTTCTGTCTGGTAAGGCTTTTTTAATTGCTCTACATCTTCCAGGCAGAAGAATTTAACTGCTTGTTTTTCTTCTATCTTAGACTTTTATCAGCAGGTGCTACCAAAGTCTATGCCATCCTAACTCATGGAATCTTTTCTGGGCCAGCCATCTCTCGAATTAACAATGCCTGTTTTGAAGCTGTTGTAGTCACAAATACAATACCGCAAGAGGAGAAGATGAAACAGTGCCCTAAAATCCAGGTAAGTCTACTCTGCTCTTCAGAGGCCAGTAGTGATTTCTAATTAGACAAGGAGAATGAAATGTGTATTCTAGTGCAATGTGTTTAGTCCTGAATGCTAGTCATCCATCTGAACCCGTAAGTTTGCAGAAGGATGTCGTACTTTCAACCCTACTTACTTCCTAGTGGGCTCACTCCTGCCCCCTCAGTTTTTTCTTCTGTAAGCAAGTTGAGAAAGTGCTTTTTGCTCTGCCTTTTTTTTTTTTTTTTTTCCTTAATTTAGTTTTGGGTTTTTTATTTGTTTCTGAAATTTGAGGCTTGGTTCATGGAATTCCCTCTAGCTTAGGACCTCCGCCTGGGAGAGGATGCAGACTCACAGGGCAGAAGTCTGCTACTACCTGCCTAGCCAGCTTGGGTGCGGTATATAAACCCAAGGTTTAGTTTAGTTTAGTTTTAATACTTTTGGAGCTCGGTCTGTTCCCTATGTAGCTAACTCGCATTCCTGATTCATCAGGAACTTGAGTGCAGGATGTTCAGCTCTGTTCCAGTTCACTAGAACTTATCAAGGTCCAGCTGCATTGTCCTCCCTCTGTCGTAGCATGAGGAGTTGAGGGGGTTGGGGCTGAATATGGCATCGGTCTGACTGACTGCCCAAATACTGCATTTTTGTGAAGAAAATTTGAGGCAAATGTCTTCCCAGTTTTCCAACTGCAGTTCCAAACTGAAGCAGGCAGGCACCACATGGCACAGTGCCTAAGGCTGTTGCAGCCTATAGGGAAAATCGGGGGGGGGGGGGGGTCTGAATTCTGGGGTCTTGCTGGTTACTGAGACCAGAGATAGGTTCCCTCACCTTCAGAAACTCCTTTTTGAGGTTTTGTCTTTAATATTTTTCTCCAGGCTGTTTTTGGCACCAAGATTGCTGCTGCGGTGGTCATCTTGGATTACCCAGGTTGTTGCTTTTTTCTAAAA
This sequence comes from Geotrypetes seraphini, assembly GCF_902459505.1. NCBI lineage: Eukaryota > Metazoa > Chordata > Amphibia > Gymnophiona > Dermophiidae > Geotrypetes > Geotrypetes seraphini. The sequence continues at coordinate 68,182,739 of NC_047088.1, forward strand.
CCTCTATCTGCTTCATATTCCCTTAATTTTGCTTAAAATTGATAGGGATGGACCCCCTCAGGCCTTTCTACCTCTATATCATGCCAGGTTTTCATTGGATGGTAGGCTGCGAAGCATCTCTGTGCTACAGTGCACGAGAAAGGGGATAGGAGCCATGGGCTCAGCCTCTTCTTGAGTCCTCTAGGGCTGGAGATTTGCAGGAGGCTTGTTTTAAGGAGAAGAGGTCCTTCCCAGAAACCTCCAAAGGTGAAACGCAGGTGAGTTGGCACCACAGAGCCTAAGAGAACACACAGGGAGCCTCTGCAGTGGTCTTTTAGGCTGCCAGTGTAGGGCTTGATGTGGAATGCCTATTTAAATTGTTGCGGTCCCCCAGCATCTCCTATAAGTGTGTTGTTGGTTGCACACACAGGGATGTTCCCTCAGTTCGCTCCCTAATCAGAAACCGACCTAGTGCAGGGCTAGGGTATCCCGTCAGATCAACTGGAATGACTGCAGGTCTAATTCTATGCCACTATTGTCCCAGGAAGTTGCATCGTCCCTGGCAGAGTCCAGTTCTCAGTATGGAACCAGCAATCGGGAGGTGGTGGTTGCCTTTGACTAGGGGGAGGACCCTACTGTGCGGTGCCTATTTAAGGCTGCCTTGCTCCTGTTCATTATTGCTGATTTATTATGGGAATTAAATTGGAATTCCTGCAAGTCTCACCTCGCAGGGGAGCAGTTTCATTGCTCTGACCATGTACTTCCCTTCGCATCCTGACTTTACTAAGCTGATTATGGAACACTGGAAGCCCCTGGAGGGCTTGCTGTGTGTGGCTAAGACTATGGTTAAGATCAATCTGATTTCTCCTTAATCTAATCTATATCAGCAGATGTTGGTGCAGCCCAAAGTGGATTCGCTGGTGGCCCAAGCAGACTTCCCCTACCTAGTGATGCTAAAATAAGCACAGGATCGCAAGGTGGACATAATCCTCAAGACAATTTGAGGCCTTGGCTTTGGGCATTAAAGCTGTGGCTTTGTGGCACATGCGTGCCACACACAGTTAAGTTGGATTCAGTCAACGGGATAGTTACAACTCCCCAGACAGTTCTATCAGGTGAATTTTGTGGCAGATGCTCTGTATGACATGATCAGAGTCATGAGCAAAGTTTCTGCCTATTCTTTCTCCACCCTCAGAATGCTCTGGATCACAGTGTGCAGGAGATTTCAGCTTCTAAGGCCACACTGATCATTCTTCCCTTTCAGGGTCAGATGCTTTTTGGAAAGGGTTTGGATGACCTAATGATTAGTGTGACAGATGATTGCCCTAAAGCCTTACCAGGCAGATCCTGAGCTGCAAGATGCTCAGGGCACAGGTATTTGAGGTTTTCAAAGATTCCGTCTATACTTGGGAGGCCAGGTGACCCAAAGGTCTTTTCAGGGGTCAAGACAGGTTTGGCAGCAGGCCTCGGGTTCTTACTGCTCTCCAGCTGCCAAGAAAACGCAATGATTCCAGGTCAGTGGATCGGCCTCCCCAGATACAAGGAAGGTTGTTGCCTTACTGGAGGATCTGGGTGCAGATCGCTGGATCCTGGAGGTCATTTAAGAGGGTTACAAGACAATTTGGTTTCCCTCTGCCAGACTTTTTTTGCAAATTCTCCAGCTAGTTAGCCGGGAAGAGCCCTCAGTCTGTGCAATGGTAGAGGCTTCTGAATATTTGAGCCATAGAGCCAGTCCTGGAAGGAGAATCAGGCTTGAGCAGATACTCCATATACTTCATAGTAACATAGTAAATGTCTGCCCATTAGTTGTTCTCATTAAAAAGGCATGATTAAATTAACTTGTCTTTTCTTTGATATTTCTGGGCCATAGACTAAAGTCCACCTGATATTGTCCTAGGTTCCAACTGCCAAAGGAAAGGCTCAGAAGATTGGAGACCAATTCTGGATCTCAAGTCTGTCAACACAGCACATATTCCCATCTTTCCGGCTCACAAGAGGTGCTTAAAGTTCTATGTTCTGGAAAGTACAGTTACTTACCATAACAGGTGTTATCCAGGGACAGCAGGCAGATATTCTCATATGTGGGTGACAATCTATGGAATCCCGGTACGGAGAGCTTTAAAAGTGCATCACCACTTTAAGAGCTCAAGAAAGTTTGACATGCCCGTACCATGCATGCACGAGTGCCTTTCTGCTCGACGCAAGCTCAGTTCTGTAAGCAAGCTAAGAAGCCAACCAGGGAAGGTGGGTGGGTTGTGTGAATATCTGCCTGCTGTCCCTGATAACACCTGTTACAGTAAGTAACTGCTTTATCCCAGGACAAGTAGGTAGCATATTCTCACATGTGGGACTCCCTAGCTTACTGGAATGGAGGGAGTGTTGGCCATTAAGAAAATAAATTTTACAATACTGTTTGGCTGAAGTGACTCTCCCGTCTGGAAAAAAAATTACAGATAAGTGAGATGTGAATATATAAACTGAGGACCTGGTAACATCTTTACATTTTTCATGAGTAGGAATTGAGCATAGGAAAGCAAGAGAAGCTGCCATAGCTCAGATCTTGTGGGCTGTGATGCAACTCCCAGTTGCATCCCAGCCTGAGCATAAGAGAAAAGGATAGAAACCACTAATCCTGTAGATAGTTCTCTTGAATTCAGGATGTCCCAACTTATTAGGATCAAAGGAGATGGAAAGTTTGAAGAGATGCTTTCTGTGGCTGAAATCTCTGTAAGTAGGAAGCCCAGGCTTGTTTGAAACGAGAGTATGAAGAGCTGTTTCTCCAAGATGGTAATGAAGCTTAGGAAGTACAGTAGATTGATTTAGATGACCTACCATAACTAGTTTTGGAAGGAACTTCGGACGGGTGCAAAGCAAAACTTTATTATGATGAAACACTGAATGCTGGATCCACCACCAGTGCTTTAAGTTCACTCGTTCTTCGAACAGAGGTAAGAGATATGAGAGAAAAAAAACCACTGTCCAAGTGAGGTATTTCAGATAAGCCAAGGACATTGATTCAAAAGAAGTCTTCATAAGTCTAGAGAGAACAACATTGAGATTCCAAACTACTGGAGGTGGCTTGACCTTTAAAAAGGTCTGTTGAATCTGGACAGAACAGGATGAGCAGTTCCATGTTTACCATCAGCATGAGGTGTGAAAAGCATTGACAGCCCTGAGATGAACTTGAATTGAAATGGTCTTGAGGCTTAAGTTGGATAAATGTAGAAGAAATCCAATACTATAGATATGAAGGTGTATACCAAGTGGAAAACCGCATCCATTTCTGCTGGTAACACTGCTGCCTAGACGGTTTTCATGACAGAATGAGAAGATAAATTCAGTCCATGTCAACCCGAGAGATACCAAACTGTCGGGTGTAAAGCTTGTAGATTGAGATGCAGAAGATATCTGTGGCTCTGCGTTAGAAGAAATTGAAGTTCTGAAGAGGCATTGGTTCTTTAATACTGAGCCTGAGGTAGAAGGGAGAACCAAAGATGCCTGAGCCACTGAGGGCCAACAGAATCACGGTGGCCAATTCCTGTTTGAGCTTGACAAGCGCCTCAAAGATGAGAGGGATTGGAGGAAATGCATAAGGAAACTTGTGTCCAATCCAGAAAAAACATATCAGGTTCCAGGTGTTGGGGGAGAATACCGCCTGGAGCAAAACTGAGACAACTTGTGAACGAGGAGGGACGCAAGCAGGTCTATCTGAGAAGTCCCCCCCCCCCCCCCAAAGAGAGAATATGTGGTGCAGAGTTGAGCGTCCACTCATGTGACTGGAGAGACCTGCTGAATCCGTCTGCAAGAGAATACTGCTGTACTCGAATGCATATTGCTTTCAAAAATATATTGAGCAATTATCTAGTTCTAAGTCTTATGGGCATGTTAACAAAGGAGAGAACCCATGCCTCCTTGCTTGTTTATATAAGACACTGCAACCTGAATGTCCGTGAGAATTAGGAGGACGTAGAGTCACCATGTACTGAAATATTTTAAGAGCATCGAAGATTGCTTTGAATTCCAAAAGATTTGGATAGAAGAAAACTGGTTCAATAGATTAGCAACTTTAGGTGTGAATACTGTCCAGATAAACCCCACAAACGTAAGAGTGCATATGTGTGGTCAGAACTTACTGATGTGGAGGTGTGTGGAACAAAAACCATCTGGAAAGCAAGAAAGAGCTCATCCAGCTCTGCAGAGATTGTCAAAGTGTAAAGAGTTGAGATAATGGGGCATGCAAGAGTCAATTAAGGAATCTGGAGTAGAAGTTTCTTAAACATGCACTGTGGAGGCGTTGTGACCCAGGAGTACCATCAGACATCTGGCCAAGATTGATGGGAGAAGAAAAGTCTGCTAGCAAAGCTGAATCAATACTGAGGGAGAAACAATTTAGAATAAAAAGGTGCATAGCAGAACTCTAATAAATTGCAGATTTTTAGAAGATTAAAATTGGGATTTGGTAGAAAAGATTTTGAATCCCCAGTACTGAAAGAAGAGAACTGTGAACTGAGTCACTGTGAGGACCCATTACAGGGTTGGGTTATTGAGCCAATTGTTCAGCTAGGGAAAACTGAGACCCTATCTGCAACTCTGGTGCTACTACAATCAGGCCTTGATCATGAGAGACCTCTTCTAACATCAGACCTCCAATATGAGAACCTCCTCCATCATGGGATCTCATTTTAATCTTGGATCAATTGATGAAGGCTCCATTTGAACCATTGGGATCTGCGTCTCTTTCCTCATGTGGAAACATCCTTTCTCACAACATTGACATCGGCTAGGAGAGTCGGTGAACTCCAAGCTCTTTGTCATTTATTATCCTTATCTTCAGTTCTTTCCTAACAGAGTACAGTTGAGAACTCATCCCAGATTTCTTCCCAAAGTAGTTACTGACTTTCATTTTAATCAGGCTATCACTTTGCCATCGTTTTTTCTGTCTCTGCACTCCTCTCCAGCAGAACAATTCCTGTATACTTTGGACTGCAGATGAGCCTTACTTTTTTTTTTTACCTCAAAGCAACGTCTCAGTTAAGCAAATCTAATCAACTGTTTGTTTCCTTCAACTCTGCTACTCAGGGTCAGTCTGTAACAAAGAGAATTATATCTACCTGGATTGCTCACTTCATCAAGTTCTGTTATGCTCAAGCTCACTCTCCTGGCTCTATTGGACCACATGCACTTAGAGCTAAAGCTTCCACTATAGCAAATGTGAGATCAGTTCCTCTTCAGGATACCTGTAAAACAGCCACTTGGTCTTCCAGACACACTTTTACAAAGCATTACTGTTTAGACCAGGGCTTATCACAAGATGTACGCTTTGGACAATCAGTTCTACGCAATTGTTTGCAATATAGGGACTGCCTCCACCCATTAAATACTTCAGCTTGGGATTTGCCTTCCAGTGGGGCTGCATATTCCGTGCTTGTCTCTGGAGAAAGCAAAGTTGCTTACCTGTAACAGGTGTTCTCCGTAGACAGCAGGGGAATGCAGTCACACCGTCCCTTCAACTCTTACATTATCTACTGCTAGGGACACAACTGTCGGGGCAGAAGGAGGGGCTCAGGGAGTAGGGTCCCCTTGCACATGCCCAGTAAGCTCAAAGCTTACCATTAGCTAAGGGAGAGTTCCGCCAGTCAGGCTCAGTCATTGGACTTCACCTTCAAGTATGGCTGCATTCCCCTGCTATCTACGGAGAACACCTGTTACAGGTAAGCAACTTTGCTTTATGGGCTTCGGCCAAGTCTATGGCTCTTGGAGTGGCTTCTTGCTATAACCTGTGGCTCCAGGATTGGTCGGCAGATAACGGCATCTAAGCCTAAGCTTAGTAAATTTCCTTTTTTGAGGCTCTTTACTGTTTGGTGAGGAGCTGGACAAGCTGATTTAGGACTTGACTGACTCATAAGGTGCCCCGTCTTCCAGAGGACTGTCCTTGCCTGCCTTTGCAGAGTGGTGTCGCTCAGGGCGTTTGCATGATTTACATTGATACAGCCCTGGTTGGGGGGGGGCGGCGGCTTTTTCTTCCAGGGGCCGTTTCTTTCAGTGCATGCAGTCCTTTTGGGGTGCCTGCCTTGGGGGGGGGGGTTGTTACTCCTCCGGAGGCCCCTCCGCCACCTGCCTGGTCCAGTGACTCCTTGTAGGCCCTTCCCCTGGTGCCGGTGGGAGCCCGGTTGCGGAGGTTTTACCAGGGGTGGCCCGAGATCGCAACAGATCAGTGGATTAGGAACGGTTATGCTCTGGAGTTTTCCCTACCCTTGCCAGATCGCTTCCTCTCTTCTTGTCGGGCAGCTTGGAAGAAGCGGGCTTTACGTTAAAATGCTGCAAAGGTTGCTCGACCTCAAAGCAGTGGTCCCTGTGCCCCCTCAGGAGTTTCACACCAGCAGATATTCCATTTACTTCGTGGGCCCCAAGAAAGAGGGGTCTTTTTGGCTCATTTTGGATCTGAAAGGTGTCAACAGGGCGCTCCAGGTTCCATCTTTTTGCATGGAGATCCTGAGATTTGTCATTCTGGTGGTCCAGCCTAGGGAGTTTCTGACTTCTCTCGATCTGATGGAGGCCTACCTGCATTTTCCGATTTGGGCCTCCCATCAGCGTTTTCTTTGCGGTTTATGGGGAAGCACTATTAGTTTTATGTGCATCCTTTTGGTCTGGCCATGGCTCCAAATGATGATGATGGTGGCAGCAGCCTTGCGCAAGAAGTGCATTCTGATTCATCCCTATCTAGACAACTGGTTAATTTGAGCAAAGTCCTTTCAGGAGAGCTCCCGGGTTACGACTTGGATTATGGAGTTCCTGCAGTCACTGGTATGGGTGGTCAATTTGTCCAAAAGCCGGTTGACTCCATCTCAGCGCCTGGAGTACCTTGGAGTTCTCTTTGACACCTGCCTGGGGGGAGTCTTCCTTCCAGAGACCCGAGTGTGCAAGTCAGTCGCAGATTCGCTTCCTGATGGATCATCTGTGTCCTTGGGCGCAGGATTTTCTACAGGTCTTGGGATTGATGGTAGCTTCCCTGGATGTGGTCAGGTGGGCTCGGGCTCATATGTGCCCATTCAGTTTGCTCTTCTTCGGCAGTAGTTGCCTCAGATGCACGATCTGAACTCTCCCATTCCTCTTCGGGGTTAGTTTTTTTGCAATTTCTGCTGGTGGCTACAGTCTTCCAATCTAGTGCAGGGAGTGAGTCTGGATCAGCCTCAGTGGACAGTGCTTATAACGGACACCAGTCTTCTCAGTTGGAGTTCAATGTCTCGGTCGCTCGGTTCAGGGCAGCTGGTTTCTGGAGGAGGCGTCCAGGGCGATCAGTGTTCTAGAGACCAGAGCCATCTGGCATTACTAGCGTTCCAGACGTTGCTGAAGGGCAGACCAGTTCGGGTTTTCTCAGATAGAAACATAGAAATTGACGGCAGAAAAGGGCCACAGCCCATCGAGTCTGCCCACACCAGTGACCCACCCCCTGATTCTTACTCTCCTAGAGATCCCACATGAATATCCCATTTCCTCTTGAAATCTAACACGCTGCTGGCCTCAATCACCCGCTGAGGCAGCTCGTTCCAATGATCGACCACCCTTTCGGTGAAGAAGTACTTCCTAGCATCACCCTGAAATTTCCCTCCCCTGATTTTCAGCGAGTGTCCTCTGGTTATGCCTTGGTGGTGGCTTATGTGAATCGTCGGGGGAACCAAGAGTCGTCTGGTGGCGCAGGAGGCTTTTCTGCTCATGGCTTGGGCAGATTCATCTTCTGGATATCTCTGCTTCTCATATAGTAGGAGTGGAGAATGTCTATGCAGACTTCCTCAGTAGTCACATGCTGGATCCTGGCGAGTGGTGTCTCGGACCCATGGCAGAGTTGATTGTGCAGGCTTGGGGCCAGCTGGTCATGGACCTGATGGCCACGATTATCAATGCCAAAGCGCCGAGGTTCTTCAGTCGGTGCAGAGATTTCCAGGCTGAGGGGCTGGATGCTCTGGTGCAGCCTTGGCCGACAGCAGGCTTTCTATATGTTTTTCCCCCATGGCTGATGATGGGCAGAGTCCTTTACATTGCTCAGCATATTGGCCACATGATCCTGGTGGTACCAGACTGGCCTAGGCACCCGTGGTATGCAGATCTGGTTCATCTTCTCATGGCCGATCCTCTTCCACGGCCCCTCTTACCCAACCTTCTGATACAAGGTCACATTCCAATGTTCGAGCCGGGTCCCTTTTGTCTTACGGCTTCCCTCTTGAAAGGGAACACCTAAGTAAGTTATTCAGATAAGGTGATCTCCACCCTCTTGAGTTCCCAGAGACTTTCCACCTCAAGGGCTTATGTGCGAGTTTGGCGTCTCTTTGAGGAGTGGTTTTCGCGTGTGGCATGGCTCCCTTTCGCACTTCTTTGTCTCACATCTTGGAGTTCTTGCAGGATGGTCTGGACAAGGGCCTTGCTTGATCCTCCCTCCTGGTTCAGCTTGCAACTTTGTCTACATTTTACAATTTGTTGTATGGTCGGCGTTTGGCCTCTTCTCTGGATGCGATTCATTTTTTTGAGGACAGCCAAAATTGCTCCATCTAGTCCCACCCATGATGGGTACTGCTTTGGTATGTCCTATCGGTTTCTGTGCTGGTCTGGAGGGACAATGAAGAGAAATTTAGGTTTTTACCTGCTAATTTTCTTTTTTAGTCCCCCAGACTGGCATAGACCCCACCCTGTCGTTTTTATTTGGAGTTTTGTGTAGAGTACTTTTTTTCCCCCCTGAGGTGTCTTTTTGTCTGGGTTGTTGGGGGAGATTAAAAGAACAGTGGCGTTTGGTTCGTCTGACGTAGCTGGCGAGCTGTGAGGATGTTTTTGAAGATTCTTATTCTAATCGATATCCAACAATATTTCTCTCTGTTCGTTGCTATTCTTCTGGGAGTGAAGTTGCTGTTATAGTTATTAATGTCTTAGTTCAGTCTGATGAATAGCCAAGCAGATTATACTTGGGACTGCACAGCCCACTTATTCTACAGCCAAAAGTTTGTGTCTGTCTCCATCTACTGGTCGAGGTGAGCTATAACCCATCAGTTTCTGTCCTGTTCTAGAGGGACTAAAAGAAAATTAGCATGTATGAACCTAACTTCTCCTTATTCCATTGTTCTCTTCCTCTTGGCATATGACCGTTGAAGCCCATAGGGGAAAATCACTATATGTATAGCTATATGATGCTAGGTTCCATATTAGGAGCTAACCACATATGGAGAGGCATAAAAAACTATTTGTCGTCCCTGTCGCACCAGTCTGAACAAGTGAGTTGTTTGTCCTTCTACCAGCAGATGGAGGTAGAGAACTGAGTTTTCCCAGTGATATCACTGGTACTCAGGAAATTTAACAATATTAGACTTCCTCTTTATTTTTTTCAATCATGTTAGGTCATTATTGGGGGGGGGGGGTTAAAGGTAACTTTATGCATGTATACCAGTAATACAAAGTAACTTTATAAGTGTGTGTGATGGACAAGATGTACTTAATAGGCTTATTTAGGGGGCAGAGTGTCTGGTGGTACAATTGTGTGCTTATATACATTTTTCACCTGCTACTGTAGGTGAGTACAGGATTTTTGCTAGTATTTTAGGTACAAACACCTATGTGCCTTCATAAAGACTGCAATTAGGTATCTTTACCTCAATCCTGTTTAAAATTGCTTTCTAAGGTGGTGTTCTGTTTTCCAGTATTATCAAATCTAGACAAAAAATCTTTAAGTTACTCTATTTTCTTCACACAGGTGATTGACATCTCTATGATCTTGGCAGAAGCTATCAGACGAACACACAATGGAGAATCTGTTTCCTATCTCTTCAGCCATGTACCCTTGTAATGATGGAGAAAGTTGCTGCTGTGTCCATATGGCCATTCTGAAACCAAAAATTCCTGTCCTATAAAAAGTTACTTGGAAGATCTATTTTTTTTTCCAGTGCAGCTCTTTCTAACTCGACCGTTCAGTGCAATTCTTTCTGTATTTCTCCTTTTATCTGGGGTGGGGAGGGAAAAATGTTTACAGTAGTGACTTATTTTTCCAGTGTTCCTCTGTAATTTATTCTTTTAGTATTAATCTAACATGTACAACTGCCACTTAAATGCCAATATAGAGGGTAGCACTGACAGCATTATGATCTGGCAGTGACCAGTGCTCTGCTTTGTGCAGTTACTGGGGTGGGAAGTCTAAGTCTTGGTTGCTGTTATCCAGCGCTAATGGGCTTAGAAATTCAAGATCTGTACACTGGAAGCCAGAAAGACTTGATAAAGATGCTAAACACTTGCTAGATGAGAGCTACTTGATTCCAGTCCTTGAGGTCCACAGGTAGGATATTTACAATGAATATGCATGAGATGCATACACTCATTATGGATATTCTGAAAACCTGGCCTACCTATGAACCAGAATTGAGTAGCCCTACATTAGATGAAACCCCTAGAAGTTGTATAATTGTGTATGTACTTAGCCATGATTTAGACCAGGAGCAGGGAGGCTTAGCTCCATAGGATTTATGCCAACATGTTTTGCAGCACATTTCCAGTACAAACTAGTTCAACTACTCTGACATCACCAGTAGCTTAATGTGGGTCTATTTTGTAAAATTAATAATTTGTTTTAGTTTATCTATCTCGTCCAGAGTAATGGGTGATTTTTCAAAAAAGCAATTTGGTTTACAGAAAACCTGTTTCCTCAGGCAATGAAATTTGAATAGCCCTGACAGTCTTCCCTTGCTGTCTGCCCAGCTGTCATAACCCTGCTCTGGCGAGAAAATTGCTTTTAGCTCCTGTCACTAGAGTTCTGTGCTTTTCATTTTTCATGAACTTGCATGATCTGTTTTTGTGTTTAGGCATAGTTCCTGTAAGCTCTAGCAATCCAATTATTTTTCTCTTGTGCTCTTTGTAGTTTCTTTATTGCTCTTGGCAGTGTCTACCACTCTAATCTTTGCTGTTAACATTTTCATATGTGCCTGGTTCTTACCATCCCCCTTTGCATATCTCTGTAAAGCGGCAGATGATCAACTCTGTTTTTTGAGACAACCACCTCTCTCCAGGTTTAAAAAAAAAAAGTTCATCTAGTCTGTTTTGCCCCATTTCACGGCTTAGATTTCTGTAAGAAATTGTCAACTACTCGTACAAATCATTCATGTGTTTGACTTGGAATAGGGTAGTGATTCTAGTCATCGTGCCTGACCATTTGAATGTTGTGTTCTTGGTGGTTAGTGCATTTTCAAAATGTGGGATTTGTTACAGTACATAATACACAAAATTACAGAGCCATCTGACTGGCTCTTGCTCTTCTATAAATTAATTGGTGATGCCAAAGGTACCTGTAGGTAAGCGAGATCTAATTTTGCTAGATTTTTTGCTCTTTATTGTACCAGTTAACAGTAGGAATGGTATGCTGAACTGTAGAGTTGACCGTACCTGCTCACAAGCATTCTGTAGATGTCAATCACAGTTTTTCAGCTTCTCCCTGGTCTCTACTGCCCTGTTCAGATGCTGAGTAGGCTCCCTTTTAGAAGACAGATGTTGTTTGGCAAGGGCCTAATGTACAAGATTGCTGGTTCAAAACTTTACCCAACAGCAGACCCCAAGCACCTAAAGGCCAGAGCTGGGGTCTTTGCGGCTCATGGTACTCCAGCAGAATTCCACAAGAGCCTCCACTCAGAGCCTTTTGAGGTTCCAGACAGATTTCCCGGATTCAGGAGGAACCAGAGTACAAGTGCCTGCTCTGCAGTGCCAGCCAAAAAGCCACAATAATGCTATATCTCCCATTCCTCTAAAGATTGGAGATTCGCTCTCAGATTTCCTAGAGGCTTGGAAGTGTATAACATCCAACTGCTTGGTCTTGGACATTATCAAAGAGGTTTTGAGAGAGTTTGCACACACTCTCTGATTTTGTGGATTTGTCAGCAGGCCAGCCAGAGAAAACAAACAGGATCAAAGCAACACTAAGCAGATTGCTAGATATCTAAGCCATAGAACTAGCTTCTCCAGGCGACTTGGGCAGATACTCCATACACTTTACCATGCCAAAAAAAGGCTCAAGAATAAAGACCCATTCTGATCTCGGGCATGTCAACATGGTCCTGAGAGTTCCTCGGTTTCACATGGAAACCATTTGCTCAGTCATCGTAGCAGTGCAGCCTGGAGAACTTGTGGCCGTCTTAAATTTGATGGAAACTTACCTTCACATTCCCATCTTCCCAGAACACAGGAAATTCTTCAGATTCTATGTACTGGAAAATCGCTGTTAATTATCAGCACTTCCCTTTGGGCTAGCAACAGCACCCTGAATATTCACCAAGGTGGTGGTGGTGGTGGCTGCTCATCTCCGCAGAGCAGGTTGGCAGGTACATGATTGACTTTTATATAGAGCACCATCCCTAAAGTTTATTGCAGCAGTTGTCAAGAAGCTGCAGAGTCTGGGATGGATTGTGAACTTCCAGAAGAGCCAACTAGTGTCGACAGTCCCTGAAATACCTAGGAGTCTTAGTCAACATGGTGGAAGGCCAAGCCTTTCTTCCAAAAGCATGCACAGATTACAGCCTTGTTGACCAAGCCAGAGACTACTGCATGACATTACCTGTAAGTCCTGGGATTCATGGCATCTACGATAGAGGTGGTGCCCTGGGTGAGGGTACACATGAGACCCCTTCAGGATACATTGCTGACTCGCTGGTTGCCTCAGACTTCCTGCAAGTTTCACTTCCCTGGACAGCAGTAGCCAAGCACATCATAAGTTGTTGGCTACATCCAGAGTCTTTGGCAAAGGGAAGATTCCTGGGTCACCCTAACAACAGATGCCAGCTTGTTCAACTGGGGGTTCATTGCAGCTGTCAACCTGATCCAAGGCCAATGAACTCCATCTCAGTGGAAGTGGTCTATCAACAGACTGGAACTTATAAGAATTGCTGCTTCTGGGTAAGACCAGTGGTCTATCGTGCCCAGCAGTCTGCTCCTGAGCAATTTGGATGCTGCTGCTCTGACTTCATCTTTGAAGGCAAGGCAGTCGTCTTCTTTGACAATGCCACAGCGGTGGCTTATGTCAGCATGCAGGGAGGCACTCCATGAGTGCTCTGCTCCAACAGGAGGCGAAAGCATTGCAGGCAATCTCGGTGGTACACATGGATGGAGTGGACAGTGTTCAAGTGGATTACCTCAGGCAAATATTAGATCATGGAGAGTGAACCATGTCTCTACAAGCATTCAAGGTCATTGTGTGCAGACGGGGGTCACACGGTCTCATGGCAACTGTGAAAAGCAGGCAGAACTGTTCGTCAGTTGAACATATGAGCCCAGAAGTGTAGGTCTGAACTATGGCCAGAGACTGGGCTGCTGTACCCCCTTGGCCCATGATAGGCAAGGTGATCCACAGCATAGCTCATCACACAGGACCAGTGGTTCTCGTATCACCAGATTAGCCCAGGTGCCCATGGTATGCAGATCTTGTATGCCTGCAACGTCTGATTCCATGTGCATCCAGACTTGCTTTCACAGGGACCAATTGCCCTAGAACAGTGGTTCCCAAACCCTGTCCTGGGGGACCCCCAGCCAGTCGGGTTTTAAGATATCCCTAATGAATATGCATGAGAGAGATTTGCATATAATGGAAGCGACAGGTATGCAAATCTCTCATGCATATTCATTAGGGATATCTTAAAACCCCGACTGGCTGGGGGTCCCCCAGGACAGGGTTTGGGAACCACTGCCCTAGAAGATCTGGGAAGCTATGGTTTCATGGCTCTTGAGCGTGCAGCACTTGTCCACAAAGGGTACTCAGAAGTAGTCATTGCTACTCTGCTTAAAGCCAAAAAGTAGTCAACAGTTTCAGCATATGCTAAGGCATGGGAAATGGTTTGGTGCTGGTACAGCAAAGAAAAGTTAGAACTTGGCAGAGCCCTTATCTTGTTCGTACTGGTGTTCCTGCAGGAGGGCCTTGACAAGTGTCCCTTAGTGTTCAAATAGAAAGACTCTGCTTCTGGGGCAGAGAAGAGAGCTTCATTAGCAGCCTATCCAGACATAGTCTGGTTCATGAAGGGTGCACTGAGATTATAGCCTCCGATTCGAGCACCATTTCCATCCTGGAATCTTAATGTGGTTTTACAGGGACTTAAAGCCCCATATGAACCCTTATAGAAAGCTTCCATCATGGATCTGACAGTTAAAACACTCTTGGTGATGACTACTTTAGCCAGGAGAGTTTCAGAATTGCAGGCCCTATCATGCTTCTCTGGATCATGGAAGCAGGAGTGATTTTGCATACAATTCCCTCCTATTTACTGAAGGTCATTTTGATGTTCCATTTCAACCACAAAAGTTAGACTGCTAGAATTTTTCCCCACAGGGTCCACGAAAAAGGACAAGGCCTAAAATGTTTTGGACATCAGAAGAGTGCTCTTAAGTTATCTGAAGGTAACCAATGAGTTTTGTGTCTTGGATCATCTTTTCTTGTTAACCAATCAAGCGAGGCAGGCCTGCCTCCATGGCTACCATATCTAGATAGATTTGTAGAGCTATATCCTCTGCCTACATCAGTTGCAGCAAACAACTGCCCGTCTCCTTGAAGGTGCATGCAACAAGAGAAGTGGTCGCTGGTTGGGCAATTCCATCCAAAGATTTTGTAGATAGCAATCTGTTCCTCCCTTCTTTCACCAAACTTTGCAAGGTGGATGTAACAGCACAAGAGGATGCCACTTGTGGGGCTTAAGTATTACGAGCAGGCTCCTCTCTACCCAAGAGTTTGAGGACTGCTTAGGTATATTCCTATGATTCAGCATACCATTCTTATTGCACTAAAAGAAATTAGATTTTTAACCTTCATAATTTTTTTCCAGTGGATAGGAATGGTATGCCAAACCCTCCACCCAGCAATTATCTGATGCACCTGCTTTCTGACTCGAGCTTAATGCTCAGCTTCACAGTTCAGATTTCCTGTCAGTCAGACTGTGATATTATGAAGTCTGTATATATACATAAAAGGGAGGAATGTTTGAGCTTCATAAATGTTCAGGCTCATTAATGTTTTTCCTTGTACAGTGATACCTTGGTTTACGAGCATAATTCATTGCAGAAGCATGCTCGTAATCCAAAGTACTCATATATCAAAGCAACTTTCCCCATAGGCCATAATGGCAACACTGACAATTTGTTCCAGAACCCAAAAGGTGGCGAGGGGTGGCCCAGGGGTGTGTACCTGTAGGGTGCCAGGTCTCTAAGAAACGCCTCCTCCGTCAGCCAGCTGCTGAAGAACCCCTGAACCCACACAGTGCCGCTTCAGAGGGATTTATCTTCTGTCCACCGGTCAGCCTTCCATGCCAGGTGCCTTCTGCAAGTTGGAGAGCCTATGAGCTCACGCATCCAAATGCCGTCCCACCTGCATGTTGCATATGATCACACACAACGTCGATGATTGACGTGCGTGATCATATGCAACGTGCAGGTGGGACAGCACTTGGCTGCGTAGGCTCAGATAGAGGCTCTCCAACATGAGGAAGGCACCTGGTGTGGAAGGCTGGCTGGCGGTCAGAAGAGGCGCTTCCTGCAGCTGTAAGTGCTTGTTTATCGGGGCAGTGTTCGGGTTGCGATACAAAAGTTTGCTGAGTGTTTTGCTCATCTTGCAAAACACTCAAAACGCGTTACTCGCAAACCAAGGTTCCACTGTATTACTATTCTGCTCAGATATATGTAAAACAATAACTGAACGATCAGACACTTCCCCATACTTCTCCTGACTTCCTATAGGGCTGTTGCCAGCTTTGGTATGAACTGAAAAGGGCAGCAGAGACTGGGGAGAAGGAGGAGGAGCTGAATCTGTGATTGACATCTGCAGAATGCTTGCGAGCAAACATAGAAAGCCCTATGGTTCAGCATACCATTCCTATCTACTGGAAAAGATATTATGAAGGTAAGAGCCTAATCTTCCTTTTTTTTTTTTTTTGGGGGGGGGGAATTATTGGGAGGGAATAGAAAATGAGGGATCTTTTGGAATGGTACATATGCTTGCAGCAGGAGCATCAAGGTGTAATTTCCAGTAGTTTTGTCTATCTCACTGGTATTTTCATTTGTCTTGATTTTGTGCTGTGCCTCTCCCCTCACCCACCTGTAATCCTGAATGTTGTAATACTGTTTTAACTAATATACAGAATGTCTACAAGTTCTATTAAAATGCATACAAGCTTTCTTTTTTATATATATATTTATAACTGGCTGGCTGTTTGTCGATGATAGTGTTTTTGCTAGCAGTTTGGTTCATTTCTAACCTGGAACCTAGTGAATGTTCCTTTTTTCCTTCTATTTTAGCTTTTTTGTAAAGTCAAATGCCCAGCAGGGAAGATGGCACTCGAGTCTCACTCTTCTAGCACCTGCTTACAGCTGGAAGTATAGGCAATGAGCCATTCTGCTTTCTACTTTCCCTTTTCAGCGTTTTTGTTTTGAATCGGAGAATGTATTTGATAGCACTAGTACATCTTTTATTGTTCAGCTACTGCTGTTCAGGCATCTATTCTGAAAAGCCAATTACAATTGCAGTACTCCATGAACATTTTAATTTAGTTGATAGTTTAAGAAAAATCCCAATAGGAAACACTTCCTCCCCCCCCCCCCTATACTGGGCCTTTAACATGAAATTTTCTCATTTGACTACTGCTCTGGTTTGTTGCCTAAAGCAGTGTTTCCCAACCCTGTTCTGGTGGAACCACCAGCCAGTCGGATTTTTTTGATAACCCTAATGAATATGCATGAGAGAGACTTACATATAATGTAGGTGACAGGCATGCAAATCAACACCATGCATATTCATTAGGGCTATCCTGAAAACCTGACTGGCTGGTGGTCCTCCAGGACAGGGTTGGGAACCACTGGCCTAAAGGATCTACAGTTGGACATTCAGGCTTCTAATGAAGAGTATGAAAATACAGTAGTACCTTGGATTACGAGTATAATCCGTTCCAGGAGCATGCTCGTAATCCAAAATGCTCGTTTATCAAAGCGAGTTTCCCCATAGGAAATAATGGAAACTCGCTTTGATGCGTTTCTCCCCCCCACCCCACCCCGAGAACTGGCATTGCGCCCCTCGAAGGCCCCCCCTGCGATCCGGCACCCCCCCCCGACACGATACGACATCTCCCCCCCCCCCCCCTTGCCGCTTCTTACCCTCATCTGGGCACTCTTGAAGATCGGCCTCCTCGTCTGCTGGGCCTTGAGCATCTGAGCATGCTCAAGGCCTGCGAGTTCACGTTCAGAACGTGAACTCGCAGGCCTTGAGCATGCTCAGATGCTCAAGGCCCAGCAGACGAGGAGGCCGATCTTCAAGAGTGCCCAGATGAGGGTAAAAAGCGGCAGCGGGGGGGATGCCCAATTGTGGCAGGGAGGGTGCCCAATCGTGGCGGGGGAGTCGGATCGTGGCGGGGGGGTGCCAGTTCGAGGCAGGGGGGGGGGGTGCTCGTAAATCGAGCCATGCTCGGTTTCCGAGGCACCGATTTTGCAAATGTTTTGCTTGTCTTGCAAAACACTCGCAAACTGGTGCACTCGTAAACCGAGGTACCACTGTATAACTTAACAAGCCTCTTCCTTCTACTCATGTTAAAAACCCAGGGCCTGTTTAATTGTATACTTTATTTGTAAAAGGTTTAAATTTAATGTTAATATGTAATATTAAATAGGGCTGCAGATTTTTTTTTTCTTTCTGGAGTTACATTGTAACAGTTTACTATACATGAACACTTTCTTGGATATCTCAGTAGCAGCTGCACAGAAATTATGGAAGCAGAAAGGTTTTCTTTAATTCAGTTCAGAAATATATGAACAAAACAAAAAAACCCACACTACCCTTCTCATGAAGTGTTTAGTCTGTCTGCAACTTTTCTCCTCCCAGCATGGAGGACTTGCTGCAGCAGCTTCCATGGTGGCAGCAGGTCCTTGCCATCCAATGACGAAAGGCAGTGGGCTAGCAGGCAGCTCTCACTAATCGGTGGCTACTGGCAAAAACAGTCATGGTGGACCAGAGAAAGTTGATGCTGAGGCAGTCGTGGCTCCCCACTCGCAACACATCGTCCCTCTTCTGCTGAGATGGCATTACCCACATTCAAACAGCTCCTCCAAGGATTCCATCGCTCAAACCATTGTGGCAAAATGCAGCAGCCCATCATCACCACAACTTTGCTCTTCTAGTGAGTTGCAGAACTTATGAGCTGCTCTAGAGCAGTGTTTTTCAACCTTTTTACACCAATGGACCAGCAGAAATAAAAGAATTATTCTGTGGACTGGCATCAGGCCGTAGACCGGCAGTTGAACACTGGGCTAAGTTGTGGGTCAGACCCCGCCCACATAATAGTACTAATTGTAACACTATTTTTCACAGATACACAATATAATCACACATAATGGTTAACCACAACATTAAACTACACAAAGCACACTGACAGCCGATGTAAATTCTCAAAATTGACATAATTCAATCACTAAATTAAAAAATAAAATCATTCCCTCTACGTTTGTCTCCCTCCATGGTACGCCTTACCTTCTGGCCTGCTCCCGCTTGGCCATTTTATGCCGCCCCCGGTGTTATCTTCAGGCCAGCTCCCTCTTCCTCATTGATGCAGTGCACACAGCTGCGGGCAGCGGCTCCTTGCACGTCCCGTGCCTCATCTGGAAGCCTTCCCTCTGACGTTGCAACGTCAGAGAGAAGGTTTCCAGTTCAGGTGCAGGATGCGCATAGGAGCCACTGCCCGTGGCTTTGTGCAGTGAATCAGTGAGGAAGAGGGAGCTGGCTCGAAGCTAACGCCGCAGCAATCGCACTGTGGACCAGCGGTTGAACACTGTTTTGGGCCTGATGCACGTGGTAGCCCTGTGGACCGGTGGTTGAAGAACATTGCTCTAGAGCAAAGACAACTTGTATGACATGGAAGTTGTGCTGTTGGTGGGGGAAAGTTTCAAGGTGGGCCAAGGAAGGAATGGTAGGAAATAGGTGCTTAGCTGTGGATGGGGGAGATGAAAGGGTTATAGTGGGGAAGGAGGCAGCAAGGTGCTGAGGAAGTTGGGGGGGGGGGGGGGGTGTTGATTGTTTTTGTGTTTTTTTTTTACTACAGGGGAAGAAACCAGATGATGGAATGGAGGAGAGGAAGAGTTTACCTGTGTGTACACATGCTTATCAGAGGACAATTAGGCAACATATTTTCACAATGATGACATCCATGGAGCCCAGTATGGATACAAAAAAATATATACTGTCACTTTAAATCTTTAAGACCGTTCATACTGCAAACGTACTGGTGCCTTCCCACCCAAAGCTGGCTCATGGGACTTTCAGTTTTCGGTGGAGCTAAGCAGCTATTCTTTAAAGTCTCCAAGCATATCAGACTTCAGATATTTTTGTGCCTTCCTGCTCATCTATTTTCTTTTGTCATTTTTTCCCTTTTTATACCCTTTAAATTTGCATAAGTAAAAAGATTTTGCATTTGTTAACATTTTTTAATTTTTTGGCCTTTGGGCTCTTTTCAACTTATTTTTAGGCCAATATACCAGAGGGGGAGGGTGGGATGAAAAACTATGGGGAGAAAGGAAGAATTGTTAGACATGGGATGGAGGAAATGAAGGGAAAGATGCTGCATATGGTAGAGGGGAGGGAGACATGCATGGAGAACAGAGAAATGTTGGATAAGGTGGAGGGCAGGGAGGGAGAAAAATGCTGCACATGATAATGGAATGGAGAGATGTTGCATGGATGAGAATAGAGGTTTGACTCCACATCAGGGAGAGAGATGGTAAGACTGGGGTAAAGTAATGTTGGATTATGGCAGTGGAAGGGAAGGTGCAGAGATGGAAGATGTATGGTGAGAATGGAGAAAGAAAATGTCAAATGGGCAAGAGACTCTGGTGAGCAAGTTAACAGAAGACAAACAGAAACCAGCTTTGGACCAACATGATTTGAATGATAAAATGACCAGCCAACAAAAGGTATAAAAATAATTTTTTTTTAATTTTCAGATTTTACAAAAAGTGCATCACAACATACATGTCATAACCATAAGAATTAAGCACTTATAAACATTCAGAAACAGTTTATCAATACCCAAAAAATACCTTCCTCCCCTCCCAACCACCCCAGTAAAGATAAAAAATCAGAGAATCATTTAAACATATATCCTTCACCCCTCCCCCCCCCCCCCCCCCCGGATGTGCAGTTAATATATCAACAATTAAAACTATAACAATTCTACAAAAGACATCAATGGACCCCATACTAATTTGAAAATTTTTGTGTTCATTTCTTCATATTTATACACTAAGGGGCTCGTAAAAAAAAAAAGTCTAAAAAGTGGCCTAAATGGGTACTTGGACGATCAAAAAGCCTGATCGTCCAAGTACCCATAAGCAAAGCTGGATTTAGACGTATCTAAAACCAGCTTAGGCCTTTCCCCTGCCTCTAAACGCACAGAGAGAAAAGAGGTGTTTTTGGAGGAGGGGAAAGGGTGGGAGGTGGGCCGACCTAGGCATGTAGCAGGTATAACCAAAACTTTAGGCAGGTTGCCTAGTCGGCACTTATACGTTTTGACTTAGACCAGGTCAAAACAGGTATAACTGCCGAAAAGGAGCCGCTGAGCTGATCGTAGCTGCTGCGATCAGCTCAGCAGCCCCAGCAATCTGCCTACCCCCTACAGGAGAGGTAGGGAACTCTGGTCCTCGAGAGCCGTATTTGTCAGGTTTTCAGGATTTCCCCAATGAATATGCATTGAAAGCAGTGCATGCAAAGAAATCTCATGCATATTCATTGGGGAAATCCTGAAAACCTGACAAATACGGCTCTCGAGGACCAGAGTTCCCTACCCTTCTCTACAGCAATGATCGCGGCAGGAGAGATGGCTCATCTCCCCTGCCATGATCCACCCTTACCCCCCCCTCTTCTCCCTCCCCCAGACAATGATCACGGAAGGAGGGAGGCCAAGCCTTCCTGCCCTGTGGCACCCCCGACCTCCATGACACTCAGGGCAGGAGGGAGCCCAAGCCCTCTTGCCCCGCGGCACCCCCGACAGGATCGAGCAGGAGGGAGCCCAAGCCTTCCTGCCCTCGATGCAAGGGCCCCCCGCCAACCCATGACCCCCCCTCCCCGTACCTTCAATGATGTTGGTCGGACTGACGGGTGCCAAGCCTCTATGTCCAACAGGCCAGCCATCCATTGAATGGCTGGCCTTAGGACCTGATTGGCCCAGGCAGCTCAAATCCCGCCCACAGGTGGGGCCTGAGATGCCTGGGCCAACCGAAATAGGCCCAGTAGGCTTAGACCCCTCCTGTGGGCGGGGCCTTAGGCACATGGGCCCAACCCGGCCTAATGGGCCTATTCCGGTTGGCCCAGGTGTCTCATGCCCCACCTGTGGGCGGGATTTGAGCCGCCTAGGCCAATAAGGTCTTAAGGCCAGACATTCAACGGATGGCTGGCCTGTTGGACGGACGGGTTTGACACCCATCCGTCTGACCAACATTATTGAAGGGGTGGGGGGAGTTTGGGGGGGCCTTGCGTCGAGGGCAGGAGGGCTTGGGCTCCCTCCTGCCCGATCCTGTCGGGGAGTTCAGGGGTGCCCGGGACAGGAGGGCTTGGACTTCCTCCTGCCCCGATCCTGTCAGAGAGTTTGGAGGTGCTCCCTCTTGCCCCGATGTCATCGGGGGGTGGGGGTGGATTCTGTAACCGGTGGTGTTTTTGACAGACACCAGTTATCCCAGGATAAGCAGGCAGCATATTCTTAACGTATGGGTGACGTCACCGACGAAGCCCCGGTACGGACCTTTTTAACTAGAAAATTCTAGTTGGCCGCACCACGCATGCGCGAGTGCCTTCCCGCCCGACGGAGGAGTGCGTGGTCCCCAGTTTCTTCGTTTCCGCGGAGCGAAGAAGTCGCATGTTTTTCAACGGCCGTTGAAATCATTAGTTTGCCTTCCCGCTCGCGTATTTTTTCCGAATTTCTTCCTTTTTTCCCTTTGGATTACTTTATTTTTCCTTAAAAAAAAAAAACCGTCGAGTTTTTTCTTTATTTTTTCGAGCCGGCCCCAGCGGGGCCTGTTGTCACCATACAGGCCTCCGGCTTTGATTTTGCGGAGGCCATGTTTCCCTTCATGCCCCCTCAACCGGGTTTTAAGAAGTGCCAGCGGTGTGCACGCCCGATCTCTCTCACAGACCCGCACAATTGGTGCCTCCAGTGCCTGCGTCCAGAGCATCGGGCTGACACCTGCACCCACTGTACTACGCTTAAAAAGCGCACTTTGAAAAATAGGCAGATCCAGCAAAATATTTTGTTTGGTACCGGATCTGCCATGGAACCTGTCGCGACGTCGACGGCACCCCAAAAGTCGGCACCGACGACGTCGACACCACCGGACCCTTCCTCGGGTCGTTGGGCCCAGGTAAGTCGGCTAAGAAGCCTTCCACTTCCCTCGAGCGCCCTCCTGCCACGGTTGCGACACCGGCCATTCCGGCGCCGCACCGGCCCCGCAAACGCTCCGCTCCGATCTCGGTGAGTGCCTCCTCATCGGCCTCCTCATCGCCGGAGCGTAGAGCGGCACCTATGGTACCGAAGAAGAAAAAAGCGGTACCGGTGCCTCCCCTGGATGACCGCATCGCAGCCATACTCCAAACACAGTTACAGGAGCAGCTGCAACAACAACTCCAACAACTGTTGCCGGCGTTGCTGGCACCGCACCTTCCGGTACAGGACCGGTCCGAGCCTCGCACTGTCCCATCGTTGTCGACCCCCCTCGGTACCGACTAATACCTCCATGCCGGTGCTCTTGGCCGAAACACCTACGGTGCATACCCGTGCTACTGCCGACCATGTCCGGTCCCAGGAACGACATCGGTCTTCCTCACCCGGTACCGCTTCGGTGCGCTCAGGCAAATCTCTCTCAAAGACCCGCCATGCCGAGCCCTCCACACTGATGTCCAAACGTACGCACCCCGACGTTAGGGACCCAGACTTGTGGGAAGACTCCCCCCACGGTACCGAAGAGGATGCTTCGTCAACCGACGAAGAACCCTCCATGACCGACACCGCCTCCAAACCAGAGCAATCCTCTTTCTCTAAATTCCTTAGGGAAATGTCAGCAGCTCTTTCCATCCCCTTAGAGTCAGACTCTAAGAAGTCTCAGGCTTTCCTCAATGCCCTAGACTTTGAGCAACCTCCCAAGGAATTTCTAAAGTTGCCCGTCCACGACATCTTACGGGAAACTTTATAAGAACTGGGAGACTCCCCTCACTGTTCCCGGAGCCCTCGTAAATTGGATAGCTTGTACCGGGTTATCCCAATCCCAGGGTTTGACAAACCTCAATTGCCCCACGAGTCCCTCCTGGTGGAATCTACTTTGAAAAAATCTCAGGGTTCCAGTGTATATGCCTCCACCCCTCCTGGCAGAGAGGGAAAAACCATGATTAAATTTGGTAAGCGCCTTTTCCAAAATTCCATGCTAGCCAATAGAGCCAACAACTACACCTTCCACTTCTCCTTCTACATGAAGCATCTGGTGCAACAGCTCTCCTCCTTACAGAAATATCTTCCTGAACGTAAGGTCCCTCTGTTCCAGCAACAAATTTCCAGCCTCCTCCAACTCAGGAAATTTATGGTTCGCTCCATCTACGACTCATTTGAGCTGACCTCTCGCGCCTCTGCCATGGCGGTGGCCATGCGCCGTTTGGCATGGCTGAGAGTCTCTGACCTAGACATTAACCACCAGGACCGCCTGGCTAACGCACCTTGTCTGGGTGATGAACTCTTCGGAGAGTCCCTGGACTCAACAACCCAGAAACTCTCAGCACATGAAACTAGGTGGGACACTCTGATCAAACCTAAAAAGAAAACTCCACCTGCTCGTCCCTACAGACAACAGTCTTCTTACCAGCGTAGGTTCTCGGCCAGACCTCTCAATCCGCCTCAACAACAGTCTCGCCGTCCTCGCCACCAACATCAGACTCAGGTTCGCCCACAGACTCAACCTGCCAAACCTCCTCCTTCATCTAAGCCGTCTCAACCCTTTTGACTCTTTTCTCCAGAGCATAGCTATTCTCCCACCATCGCTGCCTCTCCCTCAACCTATCGGAGGACGTCTTCAGCTTTTCCTCAGCTGTTGGGAGGTCATCACTTCGGACCAGTGGGTCCTCAACATCATTCGCTACGGCTACTCTCTCAACTTCCAGACTCATCCACCAGACCATCCTCCCGTAGAGTCTGCTTCTCACTCCTCCCAAATCCCCCTCCTCCTGAGGGAGGTCCAATCCCTCCTTCTCCTCAATGCCATCGAAGAGGTACCTCCGGATCAAAGGGGTCAGGGATTCTACTCCTGCTACTTCCTGGTCCCCAAAAAAACAGGAGACCTTCATCCCATCCTCGATCTCAGGGACCTCAACAAGTGTCTAGTCAAAGAGAAGTTCAGAATGCTCTCCCTAGCCACGCTTTACCCTCTTCTCTCCCACCACGACTGGCTATGCTCCGTAGACCTCAAGGAGGCCTACACTCACATTCCAATCCATCCGACTTCACGTCGCTACCTACGGTTCCAGATACAGCACCATCACTATTAGTACAAAGTGCTACCCTTTGGCCTCGCATCATCGCCCAGAGTGTTCACCAAGTGCCTTATTGTGGTGGCAGCCTTCCTCAGGTCTCACGACCTTCAGGTGTTTCCCTACTTGGACGATTGGCTGGTGAAAGCACCTACGTCTCTGCTTGTACTTCAAGCCACTCATCACACCATCTCGTTCCTCCATCTCTTGGGTTTCGAGATCAACTACCCCAAGTCGCATCTGCTTCCCACACAGCGACTTCAGTTCATTGGAGCAGTTCTCGACACCACTCTAATGAGGGCATTTCTCCCCTCCGACCGCCATCGAACTCTGCTCCACCTCTGCCGTCAGGTGCTCCTTCATCACTCCATTCCAGCTCGGCAGATGATGATCCTCCTGGGCCACATGGCCTCGACGGTCCATGTACTTCCTCTGGCGCGACTCCACCTCAGGACACCTCAGTGGACTCTAGCCAACCAATGGTCACAGACCACGGATCCTCTTTCTCATCCCATCTCTGTGACATCGTCTCTTCGGCAATCTCTTCAATGGTGGTTGAACTCCTCCAATCTTTCCAGGGGTCTACTCTTTCATCTACCCTCTCACTCCATAATCATAACCACAGATGCCTCCCCCTATGCATGGGGCGCTCACCTGGGAGATCTTCGCACCCAGGGACTCTGGACCCCTCAGGAGCGTCAACATCACATCAACTTCCTTGAACTCAGGGCCATGTTCTATGCTCTCAAGGCCTTCCAGCACTTTCTCTACCCTCAGGCTCTTCTCCTGTGCACAGACAACCAAGTCGCCATGTACTACATAAACAAGCAAGGCGGCACCGGATCTCCCCTCCTCTGTCAGGAGGCCATCCGCATCTGGACCTGGGCCACGGTCCACAGTCTCTTCCTCAAGGCTGTCTATATCCAGGGCGAACAGAACTCCCTGGCCGACAATCTCAGCCGCATCCTTCAACCTCACGAGTGGACCCTGGATCCTCCCACACTCCACTCCATCTTTGCTCTCTGGGGCACTCCTCAGGTGGACCTCTTTGCAGCTCCTCACAACCATCAGCTGCCCCAGTTCTGTTCCAGACTCTTCTCTCCTCATCGTCTGGCCCCGGATGCATTCCTGCTCGACTGGACAGATCGGTTCCTCTATGCCTTTCCTCCCCTACCTCTGATGTTGCGGACTCTCTTCAAACTCCGCAGGGACAGAGCCACCATGATCCTCATCGCCCCTCGGTGGCCTCGCCAACACTGGTTCTCCCTCCTGCTTCAGCTCAACTCCAGGAGCCCATTCCTCTTCCTGTGTTTCCTACTCTACTTACACAGCAGCATCAGTCTCTACTACATCCCAATCTGTCCTCGCTCCACCTGACAGCTTGGTTTCTCTCGGGCTGACCTCTCCAGAGAATCTGTCTCAGCCCGTCCGTTGTATTTTGGATGCTTCCAGGAAACCGGCCACCCTCCAATGTTACCATCAGAAGTGGACCCGGTTCTCCTCTTGGTGTCTCCTTCATCATCACAATCCCACCTCACTGGCGGTGGAAACTGTACTGGACTATTTGCTCTCTCTCTCTCCGACGCTGGCCTCAAGTCGACCTCAATCAGAGTCCACCTCAGTGCCATCACTGCGTTTCATGAGCCTATCCTCGGAAAACCTCTTACGGCTCATCCCCTGGTTTCCCGGTTCATGAGAGGCCTCTTCAATGTCAAACCACCTCTGAAGCCTCCTCCAGTTGTCTGGGACCTGAATGTGGTTGTCTCAGCCCTCATGAAACCTCCATTTGAGCCTCTTGCCACAACTTCACTCAAATTTTTTACGTGAAAGGTACTTTTCCTCATTGCCATCACCTCTGCCAGGAGGGTTAGTGAGCTGCATGCACTGGTTGCCGACCCACCTTTCACTGTTTTTCACCATGACAAGGTGGTTCTGCGTACCGTACCCATCCTAAATTTCTGCCTAAGGTGGTCTCGGACTTCCACCTCAACCAGTCCATTATATTGCCTGTTTTCTTCCCTAAGCCCCATTCCCATCCTGGGGAACAGGCGTTACACTCGCTGGATTGTAAGCGTGCCCTTGCATACTACCTGGATCGTACCAGGGCTCACCGCTCGTCTCCTCAGCTCTTTCTGACCTTCGATCCTAACCGTCTAGGTCGTCCTGTCTCTAAACGGACGCTTTCCAACTGGCTTGCCTGCATTGCGTTCTGTTATGCTCGGGCCGGTCTCTCACTGGAAGGTGCTGTCACAGCCCACAGAGTCAGAGCTATGGCTGCTTCTGTGGCTTTCCTCCACTCCACACCTATCGAGGAAATCTGCAAGGCTGCCACTTGGTCCTCAGTTCACACGTTCACTACTCACTACTGTCTGGATGCCTTCTCCAGACGGGATGGACTCTTCGGCCAATATGTGTTACAAAATTTATTTTCCTAATGGCCAACCATCCCTCCTCCCTCTCTGTTAGCTTGGAGGTCACCCATACGTTAAGAATATGCTGCCTGCTTGTCCTGGGATAAAGCACAGTTACTTACCGTAACAGGTGCTATCCAGGGACAGCAGGCAGATATTCTTACGTCTCACCCTCCTCCCCGGGTTGGCTTCTTAGCTAGCTTATCTTAACTGGGGACCACGCACTCCTCCGTCAGGTGGGAAGGCACTCGCGCATGCGCGGTGCGACCAACTAGAACTTTCTAGTTAAAAAGGTCCGTACCGTGGCTCCGTCGGTGACGTCACCCATACGTTAAGAATATCTGCCTGCTGTCCCTGGATAACACCTGTTACGGTAAGTAACTGCTTTACAGAATCCAGCTTTTAGGCGAAGGACTGGCTCCTCCTTTGCCTAAAAGCACTTGCTTTGGATGTTTGGGGCTTAGGCTTTTTTTAGGTTGATTATATGGTATAAGTTTAGAGGTAGTGGTGGTCTGGGCGTTTAAACAGCTGAACGTAGAGGCAGGCCATTATCCAAAAAAACCTTTTGGACGTTTTTTGTTTGTTTGTTTTGATAATGGACATTTTCCCTGCTTCTACTTTCAACGTTTAAGACCTTAGGCCAAAAGGGGATTTAGATGTTTTTTTTTTATTATGCCCCTCCACACATAGATTTGCCCACCAGAATGTAAAATTAAGATGGTCCCAATTTTTCCAGTTGCGGGTAATCAACTGTATAGCTGTACCTGTCATAATTAAGAAGAGTCGTCCTTTATATTTCTCTAACGGGGGCTTAATATGCAACACAGTTCCACATATCACTACCTCATAGGTCAAGGGATCGCAGACTCCAAAATATTAATCGACTTCCAAAAACTCAGTATCATAGGACAATAAAACAGTAAAAGACCAATGGTCCTATATCTAGATGACAGTGCCAGCATCTAGACCTAGAATTATCCAACTTATTCAATCTAACCGGGGGTCAAAAAAGTACGATGTAATTAAAAAAAAACAAAAAACAAGTTAGTCTCATAGATGCTGACGCTGTACATCTCATCCTCCAAGACCAAATACGTGACCATCGAGAATTTTATTTTCTGTTGTGATTACAATATGTCAGATTTTGAAATATGTATCCTGCCAGAGCTGGTGTTAAGATAGCGAGCGTGAACTAGGACCTAAAAGAGGAAAAGTCTCTCTTGTTTTGTTTATACCAAAGCACCAGCGTAGGGTTGGTGAGGGCAAAAGGGGGGTGGGTGAAGAGGCTACAAAAATAAACCCGCCAGGCTGTTTGAAAAAAAAAAATGCCCGATTGGGCAGGAAAAGTGAATCGAATTGAAAATTCAATAGGCCAAATAAAAAAAAAATTCCCTGAATCAGGTAGCATTAGTTTCCAGAGGTGCCTGTATATAGTAGTGCTGCTCCAGGAAAAAAAATTTCAATTCAATTCAGCCTACTGAATTGGTTTTTCGATTTGATTTTCCTGCCCAATTGGGTGTGTTTTTCAAACATCCTGGTGGGTTTATTTTATAGCCTTTTCACCCCCCTATGCATTCTCCTAACCACACTGGCGTTGTGGTGTAAACAAAATAAACAAACGAGACTTCCTCTCTCTCTTAAATCCTAGCTCACATTTGCGGTCTAACACCAGTTCTGGCAGGATACATGTTTTAAATCTGACATATTGTACTCACAAAAGGGAAAATAAAATTCGTTTTTCTACCTTTTGTTGTCTGGTCATTCAAATCTTGTTTGTCCCAGGCTCTGGTTGTCTTCTGATAACTTGCTTGCCAGGGTCTCCTTCTTTCTTCTTTCTCCGTTCTAACCATCTATCTGCTATCTCTGTCTCCCCTTCCGTTTCCCTTCCCTCCCCCAGAGATCTGACATCTTTCTTTTTTTTTCGTCTCCATCCACAGATCCACCTTTTCTTAACTACCCTTTCAAACAGCATCTCTCCCTCCTTCCCCACCACCCCAGGATCCACCATCTCTCCCTTTCTTTTCCCAACTACCCTCCTATCCAGTATCTCTTTATCCCCCCTCCACACCATCCCTTGTGTCCAACTTCTCCTTTTCTTTTCCTTCCCTCTAAATCCCATTGTCCATCATCTCTCTTCCTCTCCTCTATTTTCAGACCAATGATTTCTTTCCCTCCAAAGTCCGGCATATGCACATCTCTTTGACCCCCCCCCCTTTTCCCTTCCTCCGTGTACTTCTACACCAGGGCCCCCCCTCCCTTGGTCTTTCCCCCCTTGAAGACCTGTCCCCCCTCGAAGGCCTACATCCCCCCCCTGAAGGCCTGTCCCCCCCCCTTTGAAGGCCTGCACCCCCCCAAAGGCCTGCCTTCCTGTCCCCCCCTTTGAAGGCCTGCCTGTCCCCCCTTTTAAGGCCTGTCCCCCCTGAAGACCTGCATCCCCCCGAAGGCCTGCCTGCCTGTCTCCTCCCCCCCCCCCTTTAAGGCCTGCCTGCCTATTTCCTCTGAAGACCTGTACCCCCCCTCCCCCGGAAGGCTGCACCCTCCCCCCCTCCAGAAGGCCTGCTATTCCCCCTGGCCTCCAGAATCAATCTTCCTAACTTCAGCAGCCTGCAATAAGATCGCTGGTGCTAGCGATCTTTGCAAGCTGCTGAACAGCTTCGGAGCGTCTTCTCTCTGCCGCGATCTCCTTCTCTGACATCGGAGAAGTTACCCTCCCCACACCAGTTTAAAGGAGGTGATGGACTTCTACATTCCTCTTGTATCATTATTACTAAACATTTTGTACAATTTTGAGATTCTCAGAAGGGGTAAGAAGTAGCTTGCAGAAAGTAGTTTAGGTATGTGGCAGTGTTTAGTTTGGGAGGTGCACATGGTTCGAGGAAAACGCATTCAAACAAATAATTTTAAAAGGTGCAACAAAACTTTATGTGGATATAACTGATTCTGTTATGTCCCTTCCAGATTCCATATGCTAGGTGTTCAGTCCGGGAGTTGCAGAAATCCACAACTTTTCTGAGCACATGCTCCACCCCCTTAGCCTGAGAACCAGTAAGCATAGCCAGTTAACAATTTCAAGTCTTATGGCTTGCTCTATTTTATGATCTGCTTTTTTTTTTTTTTTGCTTAAAGTTTGTTTCTCGAAGGCTTCAGTGCCTCGAGACCCCCTCCCCAGTGGTCCTTTGTTGGAGAAAAGGATGTAGTCCTGTGGTGCCAGCCTGCTGTGTACCAGCCTTCTTAGAGTACCTGGGGTCCCTTTCCTTGGGGAGTCTGCTGGCTGGTGTCTGTCACAGGTTTCAAGTGCAGGCTGTATGTATCTGGAGGAAATCTACCTGGGTTTCAAGTCGCAGGCTGCCTTTTCTGCCCCTGCCCGCATAGCAGATGATCCGGGGAGGGGGAGGGGGGAGGTTGTAGTCTGTCTGGCCTGCTGACAGTCCAAAGATCTTAAAATCTGCATTTGGTGGTGTTTGAGGCAGAAAGTCCTTTTTCTCCACTCGGCTGCATTTAAAAACGCCGACAGGCAAAGGCACCACAGAACTGCGAGTACCTCCATTATGTTCTATGGGAACTTTGGGGGTAGCTTGTGAGGAGCTTTCATTTGGGTTTTTCACAGTGTCTTATATTCTTCTGGGGCCAAAAAATGGCACTAGGTCTTATTTTCAGGGTATGCACATGATCATCTCTTCCTCTCTCTCCACACCAATTGTTCCTCTTTCCTTTCTCCCCCACATGTCAGCATCTTTCCTCCCATACCCCTGTGCAGCAGAGGTTTGCCCAGCTTCTATCCTTCCTTCTCTCCCTCCCATGTGCAGCCTTGCCCAGCTTCTTCCTTCCCTCTTATCCCTTATGCAGCAGAACCCTTACCCGACTTCTATCCATCCTTCGCTCCCATCCCTTGTGCAGCAGAACCCTTGAGCACCCCACTGTGCAGTAATGCGGCAGAGTGAAATCCCCAACGGACAAGACTAAGCAGTCTGTTTAGAGTGCTGCCAGCCCGATGCTGCTTCGGTTGAAGGTAGGGCTTGCTCACGATCAGCGGGTGGGAAGGATGGAGGGTTAGCAGGGGTTCGATTGTGCGGTGGAGGAGGAGGGAAGGGGCCTGGGTTGAAGAGTTGCTGATGAATCCCGGGACTAGGGCTTATTTTTGGGGTAGGTCTTATTTTCAGAGAAACACAGTATTGCTAAAATCTGTCTTTTCCTCTGAGCATACTGCCAAGACTCATCCACACTTTTGTTATCTCTCGTCTGGATTACTGCAATGTGCTTCTTGCAAGTCTTTAGCTAAGCTATATCTCTCCCCTTCAATCTGTTCAAAACACTGCTGTGCACTTTTGTATTCTATCAGGGTCATTATACTCACATTACTATTCGGGTCACTTCACTGGCTCCCTGTCTGTCCGTATACAAGTCAAACTCCTCAATGATATGAAGTCTACTTGCTCTGCAGCTCCTTAGTAGCTTTTCTCTCTTATTACTCCCTATACCCTAGAAATTCCATTAATCAGACAAGTCCCTCATATCGGTACCCTTCTCTACTGCCAACTCCTATCTCTGTCCCTTCGACTTTGCTGAGCCGCATGCCTAGAACAACTTGCCTGGTTTGTTGCATCAGGCTCCGTCTCTGGTAGTATTGAAATCCAGACTGAAAGCCCACTAGTTGAAGCTGTGTTTAAATCCTAACCCTACCAACATGTGTCATCCACTCAATAGTCCCCTCCCACCTCTCCAGCCCCCTCTAATTCCCTTCAAGAGCACTAAGCTCAGACTCCCCTATGTGATTCCACCTCATCAGCCATGCCTCTAATTTCCTACACGCACTATGTTCTAACTCCCCCTCCCCCTTTGTCCCGTGTCTTTCATATTAGATTGTAAACTCTTCTGAGCAGGGATCATCTCTTCTGCATAGTGTGCAACACTGTGTGCATCTGGTGGTAGTGCTAAAAAAATAAATGTTAGATGCTGGGCAAGAGAGGTGGGAAATAAGATATATATGCTGGAAACAGGAGTACTGTATAGGATAAAAAAGATCGACTAAGAAAAATAGCAGATGCTGGGCATGGAAGTATCTATAATAATAAAATGGTAAGCGCACATGCGCACTCTAAAGCCGTGTTCCCTGTTCCGTTGGGATGTGGCCACAAGAGTGCGCATGCGCGCTTACTACGTCACCAGCCACCGATCGCCTCCAAAAGCCGGGACCGCAGCCAGCCGCCAATCTCCGCTCCTCTAGCGCGGGGGAGGGGGGTGTCTCGGAGAAGAGGTATTGCGGCCGCTCAGTGCCCCCACCAAGGAGCCCAGCAACTTTCCGTCCTGGCTCTTAAATTGACCCCGCCTCCCGGGACCTGAGTCCTTTGTCGCCCCCCCCCCCTTCCCTTCCTGCGGGCCCGACTACAAACCTGGGATTCCAGCAGCGTGTGCAGCAGTCTTCACACGCTGCTTCGGACCCTTCTACTGCCCTGATTTGCTCTGCCGCGTCTCTGATGATGTCATCAGGGACGTGCCAGAGTAAATCAGGGCAGTAGAAGGACCCGAAGCAGCATGTGGAGACTGCTGCACACGCTGCTGGAATCACCAGGTTTGTAGTCGGGACTGCGGGACGGGAAAGGGGGGTAGAGGAAAAGCTAATGCTGCTGCACAGGGAACTGGTGTGGGGGGAGGGAAATGGAGGGGGAGGGAATGCTGCTTTGGACAGACATACAGAGGGAGGAAGGGAGACAGAAAAGAAGAAAGACACAGGGGCAGGGAGATACACAGACAGACAAAGGAGGCCAGAGACACAGAAAAAAAGACAGCGGGAGTCACGTCAGGAGGGATGCGGCAGAGGGAACTTTTCCAATGGGTGCAACTGGGCGGCTGTCGGGAACCTCTGATCAGGGGCAGAGCAAGGTAAGTGTATCATAGGGATAAGAAGGAGGGGGAGAAAAAGGAAGGGACACATTGCTGGGCAGGGAGAGAAGGAAAGAGGTGCTGATGGACAGTGGGGGTGAAGAAAAAGGAACGGAGGCCTAATGTTGGACAGGAGGAGAAGGAAAGAGGTGCTGCTGGACAGGGGGGAGGTAAAACAAAGGGAGAAGGGCTGCTGCTGCATAAGGAGAGCAGTGACTATACCGGGCTACAATCTAATTCGTCAGGACAGAGAGGGCAGGTTAGGGGGGGGGGGTAGCTCTATACATTAAAGAGGACATCAAAACCACCAGGATCACAGATGTCAAGTACACCGGGGAGTCCCTCTGGGTAAACCTGGCAAGAGGCAGAGAAAAATGCCTGTATCTAGGTGTGGTATACAGACCCCCAAGACAACTGGAAGACATGGACGCAGAATTAATTGAAGACATAGAGAATATTACTCTACGAGGAGAAGCTGTACTGCTAGGGGACTTCAATATGCCTGATGCAGACTGGAACTCATTTTCAGCAACAACCAGCGGTAGCAGGAGGCTCTTAACCTCCATAAAGGGAGCACGTCTCAAACAAATGGTAACGGAGCCCACTAGGGCCCAGGCGATCCTCGACCTGGTACTCACCAACGGGGAAAGCGTCTCAGAGGTCTCAGTAGGAGATACGCTAGCCTCCAGCGACCACAACATAGTATGGTTCAACCTTAGGAAAGGCTTCCCTAGATCAAACACGAAAACAAAGGTACTCAATTTCCGGGGCACAGACTTCGCACGCATGGGAGATTTCGTCCATGAGACGCTGCAGGACCAAGCGGAGACCGATGATGTAGAAGCTAAGTGGTTAACACTGAAATCAACCATACATGAAGCAACTAGCCGCTTCATAAAATCAGTAAATAAACGACAAAGAAACAATAAACCCCAATGGTTCACCGCGGAGATCTGGCACCTCATTAATGAGAAGAAAAAAACGTTTCTCTCCTACAAGCGCACGGAGAAAATAGAGGCAAAAGTAGAATATAGGACCAGGTCTACAGCGGTCAAAATGGCAGTTAGGGAGGCAAAACTTTGAGTGGAAGAAATTCTGGCAAAAAACATTAAAAAGGGGGACAAATCCTTCTTCAGGTATATTAGTGACAGAAAAAGGAACACAGGCGGGATAGTACGCCTTAGAAGACGGACGGAAGTTACGTGGAAGCAGATTCCGATAAAGCCGAACTACTGAATGAATACTTCTGCTCAGTCTTCACTGTGTGCAATTCTGGAGGCACCGGGACACGGTCCGCAGTTGAAGGCAACACAAAGCACAGAAGACCCGTTTCAGAATTTTGAGTTCACACCAGGTGAAGTTTACAGTGAACTGGCAAGACTCAATGTGAACAAAGCCATGGGACCAGACAATTTGCACCCAAGAGTGCTCAGAGAATTGAGCGATGTCCTGGCGAAACCGTTGGTTGAGCTATTCAATCTCTCCTTAAGTAAGGGGAAAGTTCCCCTGGACTGGAAATTAGCTAATGTCGTTCCTCTGCATAAAAAGGGTTGCAGGGTAGAGGCTGCGAATTATAGACCGGTGAGTCTCACATCAAAAGTGCGCAAACTCATGGAAACACTAATTAAAAGCAAATTGGACACGATCTTGAATGAAGGGAATCTTCGGGATCCCAGTCAGCATGGATTCACCAAGGGTAGGTCCTGCCAATCCAATCTCATCAGCTTCTTTGACTGGG
This sequence comes from Geotrypetes seraphini, assembly GCF_902459505.1. NCBI lineage: Eukaryota > Metazoa > Chordata > Amphibia > Gymnophiona > Dermophiidae > Geotrypetes > Geotrypetes seraphini. The sequence goes on from NC_047088.1 coordinate 68,217,276, forward strand.
TAACAAGAAAGTTGGACTTGGGAGAGTCTTTGGACGTCGTGTACCTGGACTTAAGTAAAGCTTTTGACAGTGTCCCACACCGCAGGCTGCTAAGCAAGATGGAATCGATGGGGTTAGGAGAGACACTAACTGCATGGGTCAATGATTGGCTGAGTGGCAGACTTCAGAGGGTGGTGGTTAATGGTACCCTCTCTAAAACATCGGAGGTGACCAGTGGAGTGCCGCAGGGCTCGGTCCTGGGTCCACTCCTTTTCAACATATTCATAGGGGATCTGACTCAAGGGCTTCAAGGTAAAATAACACTATTCGCCGATGACGCCAAACTATGTAATATAGTAAGTGAATGCAGTTTACAGAATTATATGGCGCAGGACCTGCTTACATTGGAAAGTTGGTCCTCAACCTGGCAGCTAGGCTTCAATGCTAAGAAATGTAAGGTCATGCACCTCGGAAGCGGAAATCCATGCAGGACGTATTTCTTGAACGGAGAAACTTTAACTAGGACTTCAGCAGAACGAGATTTAGGAGTAATCATCAGTGCAGACATGAAAACTGCCAATCAAGTGGAGAAGGCTTCATCTAAGGCAAGGCAGATATTGGGTTGTATCAATAGAAGTTTCGTCAGCCGAAAGCCTGAAGTCATAATGCCTTTGTACAGGGCCATGGTGAGACCTCATCTGGAGTACTGTGTGCAATTCTGGAGGCCACATTACAGTAAAGATGTGCGCAGAATTGAATCGGTTCAACAGACGGCCACCAGGATGATCTCGGGGCTTAAGGGTCTCTCGTACGAAGAGAGACTGAACAAATTGCAGCTCTACACTCTTGAGGAACGTAGGGAGAGGGGAGATATGATCGAAACATTTAAGTACCTCAGAGGACGTGTTGAAGTGGAAGATGATATTTTCTTTCTCAAGGGACCCTCGGCCACAAGAGGGCACCCGCTCAAACTCAGGGGCGGAAAATTTCATGGCGACACCAGAAAGTATTTCTTCACAGAGAGAGTGGTTGATCATTGGAACAAGCTTCCAGTGCAGGTGATCGAGGCAGACAGCGTGCCAGACTTTAAGAATAAATGGGATACCCATGTGGGATCCCTACGAGGGTCAAGATAAGGAAATTGGGTCATTAGGGCATAGACAGGGGGTGGGTAAGCAGAGTGGGCAGACTTGATGGGCTGTAGCCCTTTTCTGCCGTCATCTTCTATGAAGGGGTGGTGGTGGACACGGGAGGTAAAAGGAAGGGAGAATGGACAGGGGGAGCAAGCAAGGGGTGGTGATGGACAGCCAAGGAAAAAGAAAGAAATAAGCGGCTAAGGAGAGAGAGAGAAAGAAATAAAGACAGACACACATATATTCTACCCGTTAATGTAACGGGCTATAAGACTAGTATATCTATCTATATCTATCTATCTCTATCAATAGGGAACAGAGGTTAGAATGAGGGAAAGAGATGAAAAAGCTGTATGTAGATGCAGTAAGAAGTAAGAGATTGAGGAATGGATGATGAAGAATGAAATCGGAGAAAGAACATTAAATTAAAACAAGCTGAAAAGAGATCAGTGTCCAAGATGGGGGGAAAGAAGTGTCAGGAGGACTGGAGAATTGAGAGGACAGCAGAAATACAAAACCTAGACCAAGACTAAAAATGCAAGACAATAAAGGTAGAAAAAAAATAATTTCAATTTGGTGATTTTTTAATATGTTGTTTGGAATTTAAATCTATTTGTTTATATTTTTTGTATAGTATAGGGAGAGTTGCAGCTCCCTTTTCTCTGGTGGTGTACTGAATACAGAGTGTGGCTTCTTGCAAGTTCAGTTTATTGTAAGTTCAGTGTATTTCTATTTTTAATTTGTGGTCACTTACTCTATGCTCTAAACGTGTGACTGAGAGCAGGTAGTCTTAGCACGGAAATTCTTTAAGAGTTAGATTTCCTGACTGGCTTTGATGATGATGTAGTTGTCCAGGTCATATCACTGTGGTTTTCTTCAGGTAAACAAGCAGCTTGAAGAAAAACATAGCACTATGGTTGAAACATCAGCTTCACTTGCGCAGAAGCAGCAAGACTAAAACCACCACCACAATCTATTCAGGGATGTTTAGTAATCAACACTTGTATAGTTTTCCCAGTAGGTATTAATGGGTCTAGAATGGGTGGGCAACTACCATCCTTGAAGTTCACAACCCAGTCAGGTTTTCAAGATCTCCATAATGAATATACATGAGACTGATTTGCATTTACTATTTCTATTGTATGCAAATAGATCTTGTACATATTCATTGTTGAAAACCCAACTGGCCTTTGAGGGCAATGGTGCCCACCTCTGTGCTAGAGCCTTCTTCACAATGGTAATGCTGACCTTTTGCAACAGTTTTGCAGTACTGTAGTACTTATGGAATTTTTTTTTTCTTTTAAATGGTAACTTGGAGCCCCTTAAGGGCATCATTTTGAAGATGGTAGTCACCGGGTCAAGAACAAGTGGGGATCAATCCTGCCTCCATTGCTTCCAGGGTGAGTTGGGGTTATGCAGGTGAGCTGGTTGTAGAGTTGTATAAACTTCACAATAAACCTGGCATGGAGAAGTTTTATGTTCAGAAATGTTTGTGTGGCAATTTACAGAGTAAAATTGTACTACCTGGGAGAAAAAAAAGGGTGCTGTCTGTATGGGAGGTTGGGAGAGATTTTTAAAGTGTAAGCTGTGGAAGGAAAAGAGAAAGGGGGACATGTTAGCTGTGTGTGTAGTGGTGAAGCAGAGAGCAGTACAGACTAGTTGTACATATATGTTTGAGGAGGGCAGGAAAAGGAAGGGGCATGTTGACTAGGTCTGTAAGGCAACAAGAGATGGCAATATGCATAGAAAGACAAATGAGATGGATGGGCTAGCTGTTGTGTGGTCAGAAAGCGGTAAGAATGATGGGGCAGAGATGAACAAGCTGCTAATGTTCATTGGGAGAAGAGGGAAGGATGGGTTGGCTATGGGAAGTGGGGAGGTGAGGGCACAGAGAGAAATATTTTGGTAGCAAGATGATTATGCAGTTGGGCAACAGTGGAAGGGAGGAGCTGCCTCATGGCACTACAATCCCTTTAGCCAGCCTGCTTCAGACACACCTAGCAAGTCAGGCTTCCAGGAGAGCTCTCTGAATATAATGGAGGTAGTCCATGTGCACCTTTCTTACACCTATGCATATTCATTGTATAGGTTCTGAAGCTTGATTGTGTTTGTCCTCATAACGGGTTGAGAACTGTTGCCTCTTAATCATGTTCTTTTAGCTTTCATTTGTTTTGCCTCCAAAACTATATTTTAGGAGACAACTTTTCAAAATTATATTAGGGGTGCTGAACCCAACAGCAATTACTTCACCTTGGATATAGTCAAGGAGTTTGTTTAATATTAGGGATTCTCAAGCACCCACCGAAGTGGCTCCTATGTACTCCGGCCTAGATGCACTAAACAGGATCAGTAAGACCATGTGGTTCTGCTGCAGTCCAATTTTTGGCTGATTCCAAAAGGGTGACTGATGCTCAAATAAGTTTGCATTAAATGATTTGAGTGAAGGTTCATCCTGCTAATGAATCGCTGTAAGAGCAACACAGACATGAGCAGAGCCAGCAGGGAAAGCCATGAAACAGCCTCCTGCCATTCAGCTGTTCAGGGGTAAGAATTACAAAAAAAAAAACCCACCCCAAAAACTAATGCACAATATTTGTCCCCATTACAAAAAAAAAGAGTCACATTAGCCCCCATGACAACTGCAGATTCCCAAACCCCCCAATGATGATTGCTATGAAGGCAATGTGCCCAGTGTTAGGAGAAATGCCCACTCCCTCCTGCCTCAGCAACCCAGTTGTGCATCTGGACCCCCCATTCTCCACCAGCAAGACCCCAAAAGACAGTCCTGGTGGGCTAGGGGGGTCAGCTCACAACCCTCTCCCTCATATCTCATAGAAGCCGAAAGAGGGATGCCCACTGCATCTTGCCAGAAAGCCCCCCTCTTGCTGCATCCTGAGATGTACTAGGGAGGGGCCCAGATACCCATGACCCTTCCCATAGGAGGGGTTTAGGCCACCTTCCTGGTGCATCCTAGGATGGGGCCTAAGACTCCAGGCTTAAGGTATCCAGCCCAATAAGGAGCTTAGGTCCTCCCCAGTGCACACCAGGATGCATCGGGCAGGTGAGCCTGCTGACAAGAGGGAGTAGATATCTCTTGCTGGCTTCTACAATGGGGGGAGTGGCTTGGGGGAGGGGGTTCTGAGCTATCTCCCACCAGGGTTTATTGGTTGAAGGGGTGAGTGTCCAAGTAGCTTGGATGCACAACCAGGTTGCTGAGGTAGGAGGGAGTGGTCATCTCTCCTGTCTCTCTGGGTGTGTTAGTGGTGGGGCCATCATTGTCAGGGGTTTCAGGGACTTGTTGTCAGAGGGGAGTGGTGTGACAGCTTGGCTCACATTTTTTTAAATGGGGTAGATATTTTGTGTGTGTAAATAAAAAATATGGTTTGTTATAAATATATTAATTTCAGGGCTGAACTATGGGTTGGACAGATAAGCGATTCTTCCATCAAATAGCTGTATCCCAGCACTACAGAGGTTAAGATTAGACACTGAGTCACACCTAGGCTACTGCCTAGATTCTAGAATACGCTTGAAAGCCAAACCATGTCTCTGCTGGTACAGCAAAGGAGTCACAATGTTTCCCAAAGCTCTTCAGGATCGTCTAAATGTTGGTCCCTAATCCAACCAAGGTCTGTCTTTAGAGCTGCTACCGGTAGCCCCTAATCCAATTTGCCCAATGTTATACTGGGCTGGCTGGTCTAGAGCAAAGCACAAGTTCCTGGAACAAAACCCAGTCCCTTTTACTCCTTCAAGCAAAATTCATTTTATATATAGCTTCTTTAAGCAAAACTCAGTACATATGCACCCCCTCCCCACACACACACACACTCTTTCAGCCTCCTGATTGGATGAGGGGAATCCCTTTCCGTCTCTTCTCGTGTCTGCCAAATCTTTTCCCCCCCCCCCCCCAGGACCCCTTCCCACTCTTTGAATCCTTCCCTTTACCCACTCACAGAACACCGGGACTTGTCCAGCCTAGGGTGCACATAGCAAAGGGGCAGCCCCCCCAAAAAAAAAAAACAACAACTTTTGTATCTGACAGTTTAAATTAGCATTCAGCCACTCTGCTCCTTTCCAAAAAGAACCTACCTTTAGACTAGTTCCATTTCCTCTGGGTTTACTACGTGAAACACAACTTCCTCAAGAAAATTATCCATGGGTTCCTCTTTAGGCAGAAATGAGGACTCCCAGTCCAAACACGTGCATCCCGACTGAAAGCCTTTTCAGACAATTCACTTCCAGGTGCAACTTGGCATTGCCCAGAAGCTCGGGGGGCTGACTCATAAATGGGCCGGCTTACCAAGGATACTGAGGAGATTCTCCTTCCCTTCCCGGGCTTTTAGTTCCATCCCAGTGCTTGATGTCATCCCTGGCTGGAATTGCTGAGGCCAGTCGCTGCAGTCTGAAAGCTATAGATTGCTCAGCAGGCCTGCTTACTTAGGGACTTAAAGAGGCAGGGGCCTCCTTTCCTGTGCTGCCTCCAGTTATCCCTGTTACAGTACCTAAACAATAGAATCCTAAAATAAAAACCCCAGCATCAAGGGTTTTCTTTGTAAGGACGCAGAGGTAACCTTAGTGACATGAGCCCTAGAGAGTTAAACAGATGAACCAATCGGAATAAAGCTAATAATGTGAGCAGTGGCTGCATTCCGCCAATCAGAAGAGAGGGAAGCCGGGCTTGTTCCTGTAAGACTGGCAGCTAGAACTGTGCTGGGCGGAGCTGCTTTAGAATGAAGTCACCTAACAGTTTTTGCAAGATGCTTTTTCTCGTTTTGGTCTGGAGAGGTGGAGGTATTGTTATGCTCTGCAAAGAAAAGGCTCGACTATTGAAGCACAAGGATAATAACTAAGTGAAAAGCAAGAAGAAAGTAAAGCAGCTGAAAGGCACAGAAGGTAAAGTCATTCAACATATAAATGTATCTATTGTAAGGAAACTGTCCTAGATCAGATTAATTTCTCGGGCAGTCTAGGTATTTTCCACAACTAACAGCTCTGCCACCTTGGCTGTACTAGGCTATCAGGACTAACATTTTTGGGTCAAATATTTTAAATTTTGTTTTGCATGTTTTTCTTTTTGAAATCAGCTAACTAAGGGCATCACTATAAAACAGCCAGCAAAATTTTCTCTGCTTCTCTCCCTGATCTTATTTTTTGCCACACAAGCTTTATGGGATCCCTAGGTACAGTGGACTAGATGAGAAACTTAAAGCATCATGTGAATGCTAGCAAGGTAAGGGATTTGATTATACAGTACTGTCTTTTTTGAGATTACAGTCAAAGCAATTTACATATTATGTTCAGGTATTTATTTTGTACCTAGTCAATGGAGGATTAAATGGCTTGCTAAGTCCCTGAGCTGCAGTGAGCATCAAACCCAATTTCCCCTGGTTTTCAGGTCACTGCACTAACCATTAAGTTATCCTCCAATCCTATACCAAATACCATCTTTAAACTCTCATCATCCTTCCTGGAACTATGAGATGATACTGTTTACACAGATCAGTTTGGGCAGTATAATGTTCCTGTTTAGTTGTTTGTTTCTTTGCAAGGGTGTTTGGGATGGTACTTCTTCTGTGAGACAGGGGTATAGGAGGAGGATGTTGCATAGAATCAATAGTCAAGATATCTCTGCTTAGTATGTCGGTGGGATGTGATTTTGTTACTTGTGAGCTGGAATGTTTAGACTGTGAAAACAGGAAAAACACCATTATCCCAAATTTATTTTGTTTTATTGACTTCTCAATAAACTCTCATGTGCTTCCGTTTCTAGTATGCTTTTAATAGACACCTGTTTATGAAGTCATCTCTAGGTCAATTGGTAGGTAGCAGTTAAATTTCATGTAAACACCCAGAGGAGAGAAAAGGAGTAATGTTTTATTTACTTATTAGGCTTTACTGTATTGCCTCTTTGAAGGAATTCACTCAAGGTAGTTTACAGCAAGAATAAGTCAAACATAAGCAATAGACAATTACAGCCATAAAAATATTCAAATACAAAATATGACAAAGTATGCTACGTTACAATGTCAACACAGTATGCAGTAAAATATTTTAATAGGGTGTAAGCAAAGATGGAAATGTTACTATGCCTATATACAGTGTAGTGGAAGAATCTGACCATTTGGTCCAATATTCTTGTTACTTTAGTACGCTAAAACAGAGTTTCTACAATTCAAGCAGGGTTCTGTGGTGAGAGATTTCTACTATAAGGGCAACTACCTGCCTAGGAATGCTGGAACATGTACACCAGACTCTGCTTTATGGTACTGTATGTTCTGAAATTGGAGGCTGGTGACGGGGCTGATCTCTGATGAATGTTCTTATATAAAGTGGTATTTAAAAGCATGCATTGATATAAACAAAACACACACAGCCCAAGGATGCTTGTTTTACATTCAAGAATTTTACTGGCATCATTATCTTCCTCGACCCCTACGATAGGGTTACCATATGTTCAGGAAAATCCAGATATTCCCTCTTTAGAAAACTGTCTGGGTGTATGGATATTTTTTTAAATGGGAAGGGGGTGTCTGTCCATGTTTAATAGACTCTCCTGACTCCCATACCTACCTCCTACCCAGCCGCTGCGATTGGAATTGGCAGTGGCAACAAGGTGAGCCTGCTGCTGTTGGCCTGACCCGGAAGCTGTCTTTCTACAGATCTCACCTATATGGAAACAGGAAGTCACTGCAGAGAAGCAGCTTCCAGGGCAGGCTGGCGGCTGCAGGCTCACCTCGCTGCTGTGGCCAGCTGCCCAAAGATTCAATTCAGTGGCCAGGGATGAGGTAGATGAGGGAGTCAGATGCTGGGGAGAGAGGATGTGTGGATCCTGCTGGGATTGGATTTATTTTCTTGATATACTGCTTGTGCCAATATATTGAGCAGTTTACAAAGCTACAAACTTCAAAAATACAATACATCACAATATATCTATAAAGATATTTTATAAAATAAAATTTAATCTAAAATGAGAAATTTGCAATAAAAATTTTCAAGAATCAATATTAACTAAAAGAAAAGACTTCGGTCATTTCAATGAAAGGTTAACAACAAAATCCATAATGTTGCTGAAATAAATCAAAATGCACAATATGACAGACCCTCAAAAATCTCAGAAAACATGCTCCAGAGAATCATCCCCACATAGGGGAAAGCTCGCTCTTGTAATCTCTAGTTTAACTTGTCTTAATCCAGGTACCTTGTGAGGATTTTAAAGATCTTCCTGGCTGATATTGAGACAATTTTTTTACTCAAATGCTCAAGAAACAGGAGATGCCAAGCCTTGAAATCTTATAACAAACCAAGGGACCTGACACGGTCTGTGTTTCGGAAAACACTCCTTCCTCAGAGGTCCATGGTTGTTATAAGGTGGTATTTTCAACTGCATAAAATATTTGGTATAATAAACATTGCCTGCATCTGGTACATAGGAGTCTGCAGTTTGGTTTTGGTTTTTGCTTTGGCTGGTGATACTGCAGTTTTTGTTGGATTCCTTTGTGTTGTATGCCTTGAAAACTAACAGCTTAAATTCAATCCATTTTGTCACAGTTAGCCAATGCAATTCATACAAAACCAGTGCAATATGATCATTTCTGTGTACTCCAGTTAACAGCCTAGTGGCTGTATTTTGCATCAGTTGTAAACGAGACAAACTAGCTTTACTGGAACCCCAAGAATAATGTATTGCAATAGTCTAAATCAGTGTTCTTTGACCACTGATCCACAAAAATGTCCTGCCAGTTCGTGAAGAATTGGTGTCCCCTGCAAGCGTGTGTCAGTCTTTCTTCTGGCTTGGCTGCTCTTTATCTTCAGCGCCAGCTGCACTTGTTTACCGGGACAGTGCACAGTGGCTCTTGCATGCTACACGTGGCTGACCCAAAACCAGAACCAGATCAGCAGCATGGAATGTACAAGAGCTGCTGTGTGCTGTCCCAGCAAACAACGTTAATCTAATCTTTAGTCTTATGCACCGGGTCGTTCCCCTGAGGGACTCAAACCGGTTAACAAAACTTAACTTAAGGAGACATTAATGAACAACAATAGGACAGGAGAAAGTCAGTAAATATCAACATTCAGTTATCAACTAGAAAATTCTGAACAGATACATCATCTTTCAATTAGATGGCCCTGAACAAGTAAGGGAGAAAAGGGGAGGGGAGCACATTGGAATAAGGGAGGGGCATGAATATGGGACAAAGGTGGGAAGGCAGGGAGAGGGGACACGAACTCGGGACACAGAAGGAAGGGAGGAGGCATGAACGTGGGACACAAAGGAGGGGATAGAAAGGGAGAATTGTTGGGGATGAGTGTGTAAGTGAGAGGGAAAGATGGTGTACTTGGGGAAAGGAAGAAGGAAAAATTGTTGGGCATAGAGAGAGAGAGAGAGGAGTGAGGTAGAGATACATGGGGAGGAGAAGGATGAGAGGGAGAAATGTTGGATATGGTGGAGAGGGAACAGAGGGACAGATTGAAGTGGATGCAAGGGGAGGAATGTTGGACATAGTGATGGAGGGAGAGGTGTGGCCTGGTGCTGGAGAGGGGTGATAGAAGGAGAAATGTTGGGCATGGGGCTGGTGAGCAATAGTGAAAAATTGCTGCACATGATCCGGGGGGATGAGAGAGAGAAAAATGTTGGATATGGCAGTAGAGGGTGTGGGAGAGATGCACCATGGATCTCTCTTTCTCCCCACTCCTTGTACACGGGATGGAGACAGGGACTGAGCTACAGGGATGGGACAGAGACAGGGATTTTTATTTCAGTCTTAGTAGTTTGCCAGTCCACAAAATAATTATTTTATTTCCGCCAGTCCATAGGTGTAAAAAGGTTGAACACTGGTCTAAATGGACTTAGTGCTTACAAACGGGGAAAGTGTTTCTGATGTTACAGTGGGTGATCATCTGGCATCCAGTGATCACTGCATGGTACGGTTTAATATTAAAATTGGTATAGAGAGGGCTCATTAAAAAGCAAAGGTTCTAGCCTTAAAAAAAAAACCACTAACTTTGTTTGGATGGGGGTTTACATCAAGGAATTGTGTGTGTGGGAATGTCTGGAAGGAGTGGAAATGCGGTGGGCAAAGCTGAAAGGAGCAATTGTAAGGGCGACAAACCTTTTTGAGGCAAGTAAGAAAGAGGTAAAGAAGGCCACTTTGGTTCTCAAAAGTAGTAGCAGAGAAGGTAAGGAATAAGGTTGGCTTTCATGAACTACAAAAGATCGCAGAAAGAGGAAGACAGGCAAAAATATCTGGAAAAGTTAAGAGAGGTTGGTCTTGTAGTCAGGAAAGCAAAGATGCAAATGGAAGAAAAAATAGCTGACAGTAAAATGGGGAGACAAGACATTTTTTAGATATATTAGTGATAGGAAGAAGTGCAAAAGTAGCATTGTGAATCTTAAATGTGAAAGGGAGGAATATGTAGAAGCTGATAAAGAAAAGGCCGAATTGCTTAACAAATATTTCTGTTCTGTGTTCACGGCTGAAGCGCTGGGAGCGAGACCACAGAAGACAAACGTCAATAGGGATGGAGGAGTAATAGACCCTGATCTATTTTCAGAGGGTTGTGTTTGTGAGGAGCTAGTTACAATAAAGGTAGACACAGCAATAGGGCCAGATGGTGTACATCCCAGGGTGCTGAAGAAACTTAGGGAAATTCTGGTAGCTCCACTGACTGACCTTTTCAATGTGTCTCTAGAGTTGGGAGTAGTACTGGAGAACTGGAGAAGGGCAGATGTGGTCCCTCTCCACAAAAGTGGAAGTAAGGAAGAAGTAGGGAATTACAGGCCAGTAAATCTGACTTCTGTGGTATGCAAATTAATGGAAACGCTTTTAAAACAGAGAATGGTCAAGTTTCTGGAATCCTGTGGATTAGAGGACTGGAGGCAACATGGATTCACTAGAGGTAGGTCTTGTCAGACAAATCTGATCAATTTCTTTGACTGGGTGACCAGAGAATTGGATAGAGGATATGCGCTAGATATGGTGTATTTAGATTTTAGTAAAGCCTTTGACAGTGTTCGACACAGACGTCTGTAAATAAACTGAGTGCCCTTGGGATGGGTCTCAAAGTGACGGGCTGGGTCAGGAACTGGTTGAGTGGAGGTGATAGAGTAGTGATCAATGGAGATCGCTCTGAGCAAAAGGGATGTTACCAGTGGTGGGTCTCAAGGTTCTGTTCTTATGCCTGTTCTTTTTAACATTTTTATAAATGATATTGCTGAAGGGTTGTTGGGTAAGATTTGCATCTTTGTGGATGATACCAAAATCTTCAAAAGAGTAGACACGCCGGATGGTGTGACTAACATGAAGAAAAACCTGGTGAAGCTTGAAGAATGGTCTGAAATTTGGCAGCTAAAATTTAATGCTAAGGAAATGCAAGATCGTGCATTTGGAAAGGAGGTATTGATGCCTCTGTATAAGACTCTGGTGAAACCTCATTTAGAATTGTGTACAATTCTGGAGGCCGCACCTTCAAAAAGGTATAAAAAGGATGGAGTCGGTCCAAAGGAAGGCTACTAAAATGGTGTGTGTCTTTGTCATAAGGCGAATGGGGACAGACTTAAAGAGCTCAATCTGTATACTTTGGAGGAAAGGCGGGAGAGGGGAGATATGATAGAGACATTTAAATACCTACTTAATGTAAATGTGCATGAGTCATGTCTTTCATTTGAAAGGAAACTCTACAATGAGAGGGCATAGGATGAAGTTAAGAAGTGATAGACTCCAGAGTAATACTTTTTATGGAACGGGTGGTAGATGCGTGGAACAGTCCCCTGGAAGAGGTGGTGGCGACAGAGACTGTTTCTGAATTCAAGAGGGCCTGGGATAGGCATGTGGCATCTCTCAGAGAGAGAAAGAGATAATGGTTACTGCGGATGGGCTGACTAGATGGGCCATTTGGCCTTTACCTGCCATCATATTTCTATGTATTGCCATAAGTTGTGATATAAAAAAAAAACATACTGTAGTTCATCTTTTGTAGTGCTTTGTTCGAGGGGGGGTGAGGTGTTGCAACTTGTTTCCAGGCTGCTGCCAAAGCCAGCTTGCTGGCCATTGTGAAAATTTTGATTGTGGATAATTGGCATTTTTGATTTATCTACATTTTTTGTTTTTGTACACTTCCCCCCCACAAGGTTTTTTAGGGTATGAAATGATTATTTCCCCCCCCCCCCCCTTTTTTTTTTTTTTTTGCTTAACTTACTGAAATGAGTTATTGCAATGTCTTGTAGATAAAACCTAAAGGTAATATTTTCAAATTTTTCACATGAACATTGCTCTTTGTTAGTACTCCTTTTTAATAATTTTCTTTTCATTCTGTAGAGCTTGAGGAATGAAAGAGAACAACCTTATAAACAGGGAACTGGAGAAGCAATCAAGGGGATGGAGCTCAAGGAGTTATGTCTATGGAGCTGTCTCTAGTTTCCTGTCTACCTTTGTGACCTTTCCAATCTATAAGACTATCTTCCGGCAGCAGATCCATGTTTTTGTCATGCGAGAAGCCATCCGCCAGTTCCAGCAGGAAGGCCTCCGCCACTTCTACAGGGGATTGCTCCCACCTTTAGTTGCCAAGACTGTCCAGGGAACCTTGTTGTTTGGGACATATGACACATTACTTCGTTTTGTTTCTGCAAACCATTCTGGGCCTTATAAACTGAGAGACCGCTGGAAGGCTGGCTTCATGTCCGGGTCACTGGAAGCTGTGGTGCTAAGCCCTTTTGAACGGATTCAGAACATTATGCAGGATGGACGGAAAAATGTCAGGTTCCCGGACATTCATAGCATTCTGAGATACTTTAATTCTTGTGGGTTTAAAGAAGGCCTAGCTGAGGGCTACTTTCGGGGCTTCTCGCCAGTTCTGCTTCGCAATGGTGTGGGCAGTGCTCTATATTTCTCTTTTAAGGATCCCATCCGTGACTGTCTATCTGGCAAGGGGCTTCCCAGCTGGTTGCCTCCCCTTGTATCGGGAAGTGTCAATGGTACTGTTACATGTCTGTTGCTCTATCCTCTTAGTGTTCTCATTGCCAACATGCAGTCACAGGTTGGGCAGGAGACCCTAAGCATTGGTGAGTCTATGAAATCTATCTGGGAGTCCCGTGGGAAGAAGGTCTCTCTCATTTATCGTGGTGGCTCCCTTGTCATATTAAGGTCCTGTGTGACATGGGGGCTTACGACAGCTATTCATGACTTCTTGCAGGGGAACACAGGGAGGAAGCAGGAGTGAACAAGAACAGAAACATTTTTTCAATTCATTTTAATAGTAAAAACTGAGCTTTGTCCTTTTCAAACTTTGAAGCTTCCATTTAGGAGTTTTGGCAAGCTGCTGTAGCTCATAGCTACTCCCCATAGTCCTCTGTATGTTCTGTCTACTCTGGGGGACACCATCTTATTCCAAGTTATTTCCTGCTCAGCATCATGAGATGATAGTAACAATATTTGACTTTAAAAAATTGGCACAATTTGTGTACTGAGGAAAATATAAGAAAGCTAACACATGACTAGAGATGTAGTATAAATTAGACAATGACACGGTAACAAAATTCATCACTGTTCCCGTCCCTGCAGATAACCGTGGAAAACCATTTCATGTCATTCTTTAGTATTTAATCTGAACTTCAGTCCTTCCACACCAGCTTTCTTCAATGCAAGGCTTGAGGGTCAGTGGTTGTGCCCATTCATACTCTGATTCTTCCCTCTCCTTAAAGAATGACATGGGGATGGGAACGATGATAAATTTGATCACCATGTCATTCTCTAGTATTAATCAACTATTTGTTATGATTCAAATACCTCTAAATCTATATCTGTCTCATTAAATCCACTCAAAAATGTTCATTCAAACCAGATCTCATTTAGGAATATTAGTGAGAAGCCATCAGAAGTGGCTCTCTAATGGGACATGATTCACCTGTTGAGAAAAAAAACTTAGCTGCAAGCTTCCTCATTGGCTCCACATTTTCAATATTCACTTCATCAATCTGATTATAATTATAATCTGAATATAAATTTTTCTCAACTTCACTTGTGATATTCCCAATAATTGTAATATAACAGAATTACTTTGCTTAGTATGCCATTCATACTCCCATTGCCATGAATGTTTCACTAATGTCAGCGTCGGGGCGGGGTTTATCTAAAACAAGACAATGATTATATTCAACAGCTTATGCTAACTGGTTGGTTCCATTTATGTCAAATAATAGACACTGTATTGTATGTAGGTATCCAGAGAGTGCACTTTTTGTACAGTCTATATATGCACCTTGCCATACCATGAGAGATTAGTGAAACTGGGCCTCTTATCCCTTGAAAAGAGGAAACTGAGAAGGGGACATGATCGAAACATTCAAAATAATGAAGGGAATAGACTTAGTAGATAAAGACAGGTTGTTTACTCTCTCCAAGATAGAGAGAACAAGAGGGCACTCTCTAAAGTTAAAAGGGGATAGATTTCGTACAAACGTAAGGAAATTCTTCTTCACTCAGAGAGTGGTGGAAAACTGGAATGCTCTTCCAGAGGCTGTTATAGGGGAAAACACCCTCCAGGGATTCAAGACAAAGTTAGACAAGTTCCTGCTGAACCGGAGCGTACACTGGTAGAGCGGGTCTCAGGAAGGGCACTGGTCTTTGACCTGGGTTCCGCTGCGGGAGCGGACTGCTGGGCACGATGGACCACTGGTCTGACCCAGCAGCGTCAATTCTTATGTTCTTATGTTGTGTTTTAGTGTAAGTACTTAAATCAGCCATTGAGCTAGTGTTAGTGCTTCTGCCTAATTTTGGGAGATATGCACAAAAATAGTGTTCTTTAGGTTACCCATATAAATGTACACCCTGCCCATGCTCCATCCAGATGCTGTCCATGGGTACGCCCATCTGAAACTTGCATACCATCGGAGATATACAGAATAGTGTTTAGGACAGTGGCATATTGGCTTTAATGATCGTATGTGTACATACATGCAAATATGCTAATATGTAAAAAAAATTGCACACATATAGTCTGTCCATTTCATGTGATCAGGTTTTGTATAAAATAAATATTTAGAATGCTTGATTTAAGATATTGTAAATAGACTGTAATAGATTCAAACTCCCAGAGTGCTTGGCTGCTCTCAGGGGTTTTTTTTTTTTTTGCAGCTTGTAACTATAGCCCGCTATTCTCTATCCTTCTGTGCGAGATTAGCACATGGTGGAGCAGAACTGTGCCCTTTTTTGTTTTTACACTTTGAATATGCCAGCTTTCTTATTAATCTGGTGGTGAGTTTAAAGTGCATTATCACCAATTCCACAGAGAGTAGTGGAAATAAAATCCCAGTTTCCCAGCCCTTGGAATATTCCGGTTGAAGTGTTTTGGAAGAGAGCAGAGATCCTTAGACTTTTCAGAACTGCGAGTCAATTACTACTGTCTGGTGATATTAAGCTGCCAATTCCAATAAGTTAACTGTCTGGAATCACCTGGATAGCCCAGTCACATATACTGTATAGTAGCATCAATTTTTAATAGAAGTACCCTCTCTGTTTGTGCTCTCTTTTATCTATAAATCTTTACTCCAGATCACAGCTGTGCAAAAATAATGGATCATCTAAGGCAGGGGTGTCAAAGTCCCTCCTCGAGGGCCACAGTCCAGTTGGGTTTTCAGGATTTCCCTAATGAATATGCATGAGATCTATTTTCATTCACTGCTTTCGTTGTATGCTAACAGATCTCATGCATATTCATTGGGGAAATCCTGAAAACCCAACTGGATTGCGGCCCTCAAGGAGGGACTTTGACACCCCTGATCTAAGGTAAAGTGCAGCATTTTACCTCAGATGTCTGTAGTTGGCAAATTTCCCTGGTGTCCTAAATGGCTCCACACACCCTCTAGCCCCTTCCTGTGCTCCCTTTTTGGTCAGCAGCAATCATGGCCACTTGTTTCTGCCTCTGACATGTGCCATCTTGTAGACTGGCAGTGCCTAATCCCTAGATAGATGTCAGTCTGCCAGTGCCTAGTGCTTGCATACAAATCCTTCCACAACATGGTACCCAGATTCTTTTCATATAAATTTCCTCTCTACATTTCAAGGAGAGTGCTACGCTCCCAGGATGAAATACATCTACATACCTCATCCCCTAAAGACATGCCCTCCAGCTCCAAATGGCTCAAGAACGATCTTACTCCCATTTCCTAATAAACCTTTGGAATAACCTACCTCCACACTATCAAACCACTAGAAGTCCCTCAAGGGATCCATCAGATCCCTTGAGGGACTTCTAAACTTCAGGAAAGCTATATAAACCTATCTCTTTGCCTAGCCTTATCCCTCAACCTCAAACTACCCCTACCCTATCTCTTTGTATTGACCTCTGCAGAATACTCCACAGACCATGAATAAGGTATCTGATACTAGAAGATGTTGATCATTTATGTATAAATGATGCCCACACACACCAGGAAACAGTGTGGCCAAATCATTGTGTCTTACGTGCCAGGCTCATTAATTTTTAAAACTGTATTAAGACTCCTTATACCACTCACTTTAACTGTATCTTCCACTTGATTCTAAAGTCACACCCCATGCAGGATAAACTGTAATGCAATACAATGTTTGAAGAGGTGTCCATATATAATTTTGTAAAGTTGTAACCCCTTGCTGAACTTTGTTTATTCCACTCAATCTGTAATACCTTTTAATCATTGTAAACCACATAGAACTTCACGGTCCTGCGGTATATAAACTGTTATTATTATTATTATAAGCTGTAACCCATGCAATGTTCAAAAAACAATCCTTATGTAATGGTACATTGTATCAATCTGAATGTAAAGCTGTAACCTATTCTGAACTCTTTGAGGAAGACAGAATATAAAACCAACCAACCAACATGAATGAAAGAAGGAAGCACCGAGTAAGGCAAGACTGTGAACATGAGAGTGCCTTCAAATACATCAGTTTGATAGACTGGCCATCAGCAAGTATCTGGTCGGTTTACAATAAATAATTAAAATAAAATGGGGTAATACATGGACAAGACAGAGACAAAGGTGGGGGGGGGAGAGACGGAAGGTTCTAAGGGAAGGGAAAATTTGAAAAATACATCGAAATTAAAATAAAAATTAAGAGGGTGGGAAGGAGGGGAGGGGAAGGAAAAAGCAATGAGGGGCAGTCGCTTCTTAAAAGCAGTTCATGATGAAGGTAGAAAGATGGTCACTCTTATCTGTATCTTTCTCCTCCACTGCCAACTCTAGACTTTGTTCCTTATAGCTTCCTGAGTTGGTATGCCAAGTTCTGTCTCTGGCCCTATTTAAATCTAAATAAAAGTCCACCTTTGTGACGTTGCCTTTAACTCTTAATTCTTATTCATGCTGTGCTTTTACTCCACGTTTAGACGAAAAGGCACCTTTGCACGTCAAGAAAAGTGGTGGTCCTCTTCGTTGAAGCGTGGAGTAAAAAGCAAAGAGTTAGGCTCCTGATGAAGTCAAGTGGAACAGAGAAGACTCCTGCAGAGGTTTGATTATATATAAAAACATAATGTTTGTTTGTTTTTTGGGGCCCTTTTACTAAGGCGCACTAGTGCGTTATAGCGTGCACTAAATGTTTACACGTGCTAATGCATCCATAGGATATGATGGATGCATTAGCACGCGTTAGCATTTAGCACGCACTAAGACGCACTAGTGCGCCTTAGTAAAAGGACCCCTAAATGATCTTATTTTTCTCAACATATTTCTGTGTTGATAACCCTTGAGTATGAGAGAGAAAAAGAAAGGGCAGAGAAGCTGATATAGAAAACAAATACAAAAAAGGGGCTAAGCAACACCAAATAAAATAATCACTTTATTTTAAGAAAAAAGTCTGTTAAAAAAACAGTAAAATCCAACGTGCTTATATTTTGATAAAAAATCTATAGCAGGGGCCAACAAAACATATTTTCATATTGGTCATTGAATGTTGTCTTCAGTGATTCTCCCTGTTTCCATTTTGTTAAACAGGAATTAATTTATTTTGCACTTTGTAGAGTTATAAGTAGAATGAAAATGAACTTCCTGTGAGTGGCTTAAAACTTATGTACGAGAACCTGGACTTATATACTGTAGAAGCTATTGCAATAGTGTGCTGTGAACAGCCTGTGAACCAAATCTGCCTTTAGATAAAGGAGGTATACTATCTATAAGCATTGGCCCATCCTGCAATTGTATGAAGAATTAACTGTTCCCCCTATGTTTGCTTACCGTAGAGGCAAAACGATTGGTGAAATGCGTTCCTATAAAAGACTAGATTATAATACCTCTGATATAAATTTGATGGGTCACACCAAATGTGGTAATTGTCAGTGGTGTGATTCCACGATAGAGGACAGATCCAGTTCAAAATCGGTCTATTTTATCTAGAAGGAATATGACCTGTTCCACTAAAGCAGTCTTCTATGTAATTATTTGTCCTTGTGACAAACTATATAAAGGAAGATCCTTAAGGATGATAAAAACTAGACTCGCAGAACATAAATCCAGGTTGAAAAATAAAACCCCTTAGTATCCCATTGGGATGCTCAAGCTCAACATCAACCCATGGAATTTAAATGGAGGATCTTGTAAGAGATTGTAATAGGGCGGGAGGGTGGCGATATTGAGTCCTTGATTAATTATAAAGAGCATAGGTGGATTTTTTATTTCCACACTCTGGAACCTAATGGACTCAATGCAGAATTGGATTGGATATCTTTAACCTGAGTCGTCTTTCCTTTGAATGGTAGGTAAGGGGAGTTAGATCCAGCCTATCACATTCATTCCCTGTCATGGCGAAGCATTGTTTTAACTTTGTTTGCTGGATTAGCGTTGATGCCCGTCATGTTTAAGAAGTGGCTCAACTAAAAATTAGTAAGTTTACCTTGTTTTATACTGGTAAATGTAATTTTTCGATGGTAGATCAATGTTTCAACAGTGCTTTGTTGTTTTTCTATTTTAGATAAAGGGAGAAAGGAATTCATTGAAGACAACAGTTGATTACCTGTAATATGAAAGCATTTTAACTGTAAAAGACTGGTCAAAAAGAGATCTATCTTAAAATCAACCTTTTAAGATTACTTTCTTGAATCTCTGGTTACAGATGATTAGATATCTGTATGCTAAAAATTGGCTTCAAAGTGTCTTTGAGTGTCATACTTCCCAATGTAGAACAGTGATATTATGGCCTCTGCCAAATTGTCAGCATGCTGATAAACACTGGAAAATTAAACGGACATAGGCCGAAATTTACAAAATATGTCCTAAGTGATGCATTTAGATGAAACACGTTTTACATTTTTGAAAACAGTGACTGAAATTATTTTGTACTTATATTGGCTTTTCCTTCTGCAATACTTTTGAGCATTACATAATCTCTTATAATGGCATCTTTTTAACAATCTCACTTGTCATGGAAGGTCACAGGACAGTAGTTCCATTCTGGGATATGTAAATGCTCTTTTGCACACAATATATATATGTCTTTTTAATTTATTTCTGTAGAGATGGCATAAAAATGTTTGGTTTTTTTATTTTTTGTTTTGTTTTGTTTTGTTTAAGTGTATTGAGAGGCTGGGATCTCCGATTATAAGAAAAAGGGTTTCCCACAGGTAAGAGTGGCTCTTTATTAAAAATAAACCATGGGGAAAGTTAACTCCTCTTTCTTTTTTGTTTTGATGTCATGAACACAGTGAAGCTGAGGAAAAAAAAAAAAAAAAGAATGAAGAGCAAAAAGCTTGAAGAAACATTTTATAGAATCCTAGAACTGCCAGATGTCAATTAGTAGGAGGGTGAGTCCATTAGTAGATATTCTTATTCCACCCCCACAAACCATTACATTTATTGATTTTTTTTTTTTTTTTTTTTTTTTTTTTTTTGTGGTCTGCCAAAGCCTTTCCGTTTAAGGTGGATGGCTCACAGAACAAAAGAAGCTGGCCAGTTCCAGGAATTACATTAAAAATATCATCATATTAAAAAAGAGCCATTTGGTTACATTAAAGGTGAAATTATTATCTAAAAAAGTATGTAATCTATGAGCATACAAACTATAAGTATGTCTTAATACTACTCTGAAAATTTATCAATTAAACTCATCAATAGTTCTAAAACCTTCACCTCCAGTCTGGCTGCTGGATATGTTATTAAACCTTCCAATATTTTCAATCTTTCTTCTTAATGAAGGATAAGAAAAAAGCCACCTGGCCTTAATAGACCTAAAGACCCCTCCCCCCTTCAATTTGGGCAGCTAAGTAAGATGGAACCAGACCAAACAAGATTTTGTATAGTAAAGAACAAAACTTTACAGTACTCATGCCTGAATTGGAAGCCAGTGAAGTGTCATGAACAAAGTTGAAACATGGTCAAATTTCTTCAAGGAAAGAAAAAAAAAATCTAACAGCTGTGTTTTGCATGGTTTGTAATTGTCTCATTACAGAGGAAGATATTATATTATTTCTGTATATACCAAAATCTATACTGGTTCCAATATAACACACACAATGATTAAAACAAATGTACAGTATTATATGCTCTTACATATAATAACCTTTTAACCCACTGCTCAAAACTCCAATGCCCTTTGAAACAAATTTGCCTTCAATTGCTTTCGAAACTGCACGCGTGAAGATCCTTGACAAATTGAGTCTGCCGAGGCATTTCATAAATGTGGCCCTACAACCTGAAATGCTCACAACCTCATTGCCACCATATACATCTGATTTGTTAAAGGTACTACTAGCGAATGTTGAGCCTGCGAACGCAGACTTCTCACAGGAGCATAAGCAACCACAAAATCAGACACAACTTTTCAGGTAGGTGCCTCAGTGTAGATATCTATATGGTGCCTACTGAGTTCAGCTACTAATTGAAAATCATTTTTTTAAATGTTGTTTTTAAATTGTTTTCTAATAGTTCTATTCCATTAACAGTGCTGATTGAACTAATTAAAAAATTAGGCACGCTGATCAAGGTGGTTAAAAACCAGAGAATCTAGTAGTCAAATCCTGCTTCTGCGACCGATACTCCCTGTAACTTTGGACAAGTCGCTTTAAAAACAATTCTTTTTTGTATAATTCTTTATTCAGTTTATAACTTACATCAAGTACATCAACATTGGTACTAACATTTTGACATAGATATATCACTTGAAATTCTACAATTAATCTTACCAAATTAAATTTATCCCCTTCCCTCCCATCCTTTTATATTTCATAAAAACATTTTCCAATAATAAATTCCCCCTCCCCCCACCCAATTCTCATTTGTACTAATCAGGGAAGAAAAATATACATATGTAAATGTACAGAAAAGTAGCACTTATAAGTAGCACCAGATCAATTGACTGCAATCTTATAAAGATGTACAGAAGTTGCAAAGTACATAAATGTGGGTGGGGGGTTTGTATGGGTATGGCTGTCACTTAGGGCTCCTTTTACTAAGCTGTGCTAGCGATTTTAGCACACGCTTAGAGCACACTGCGTTGCCACGCACGCTAGTCGCTAACGCCACCATTGAGCTGGCGTTAGTTCTTGGTGCGTAGCGTGGGGTTAGCGCATGCGGCAATGCAGTGTGCACTAAAAACGCTAGCGCACCTTAGTAAAAGAAGCCTTTAATCTTCAAATTCGGTTGCCTGTGCTTCAAGACCCTTTCCGGCACTGCTCCCCCCCACCTCATGAAACACCTCCCCCTACGGGACAAACTCCGCTTGCCTCACAGAACAGTTCTGTTCACATTTCCTTGTCCCAAAGAATGCAAATTCAAAAGAGTCATAAGAACATAAGAATAGCCTTACTGGGTCACAGCAATGGTCCATCAAGCCCTGTAGCCTGTTCTCACGGTGGCCAATGCAGGTCACTAGTACCTGGCCAAAACCCAAGGAGTAGCAATATTCCATGCTACCGATCCAGGTCAAGCAGCGGCTTCCCCCATGTCTTTCCTCCAGGAACTTGCTTAACTATTCTCTGAGTGAAAAAAAAATTTCCTCCTATTGGTTTTAAAAGTATTTCCCTGTAACTTCATCTAGTGTCCCCTAGTCTTTGTAATTTTTGACAAGAGTGAAAAATCGATCCACTTGTACCCGTTCTACTCCACTCAGGATTTTGTAGACTTCAATCATATCTCCCCTCAGCCGTCTCTTTTCCAAGCTGAAGAGCCCTAACCGTTTTAGTTTTTCCTCATACGAGAGGAGTTCCATCTCCTTTACCATCTTGGTTGCTCTTCAGGACACTCTCCTTTCAAGCAGGTATCTGGAACAACACCTTAAGTGACCTACTCACTTAGAAAATCATTAAAAACCCACTTATTCAACAAATTTACCTGACCCTTAAATTCGGCTCTACACCTACCTCATCTCGCACGTTCCCCCCTCCTACCAAATTTTGCCCTGTCTCAAACTGTATATATACCCCTTCCCAAATCTAACAGATGTTACCTCGCTATCCTTACAGCACCTCTTGTTGTACACCGTCTTGAACTGAAAAGGTATGACAGGATAAAAATAAAGCAATTATTATTATTAACACACAGCTTACAGAAGACAGTAAGTTACACACATTCACACTTACACAAAGGGGTCCATTTTTTTTTTGGGGGGGGAATGCCTTTCCTCTTATTTCTGCCCCCACCCCCTCGATTTATATCCAGCCTTTGCTGGTGGGATGCCCAAACCTCAGCAGCCAAAGTGGTCCATTAACCCTTCCATTCTCCTTGAACAGAAGAGAAGTCAGCAGCATGCTTCAGCCGCTGATGCTGGCACTCCTGCCCATGCTCAGCACATGATGCCGCCTAAGCATGTGCTAGTGCTGGCACTGGCAGCTAAAGCACACTGCCAGTGAGTATTCCATGGCAATGCAGAGAAGTATACAGGGACTTTTGACTAGGGTTACCAGATTTTCTGCTGTAGAAACCTGGGCACATGGCCCCGCCCTATTCTGCCCCGTGGCCCCACCCCCACAAAGCCTCATCTTTCTTCTCTGACCAGGCCGTGTCTGGAGGGCCTCCAAGCATATGCGGATGAGCGTGACATCATCCACGCATGCTCAGAGGCCCTCCAGATGCAGCTGGAGATCAGGACTTTCCAAAATCTGGACAAACTACTGGGTTTTGTAATGTTCTTCTGGGTACATAGACAGTCCTCTAAAAAGAGGACATATCCAGGTTTTCCCGGATGTCTGGTAATCCTACTTTTGATGCAGTTATTGCAAGAATTTTGTTTTTAACAGGTCTGGGGCAGCATACATAGATTTGCAGTGAGGATTTTATGCCTGTTTATGAGATTTATAGTAACTACCTATTTTCTCTTATTTCCAACTAGAAGGAAGCTCCAGCAAGTTTAACAGGTAGACAAGAGAGAGCAGGTTATCTGCATCTGTTTGTACAAAACCAAAAGTGAAAGCCATATTGGTACTGGTTTTTCTGTGCCTAAATATGAGCCTTGCAAAAATTTTATATACAAGCAGTTTTTACATGGTTCATATTTAGGTGAAGAAGAACAGGCTCTGATGTGTGCTGATACTTTTGGCTTTTCTTTCGACATGTTCATAAGACTCAATCCTTACACCATTAAAAAATGACTTCCCCCCCCCCCAAGCCAAAATTGGTAGGAGGGATGCCTACTTACTCCTGCCACAGCAAAACCTCTCCTGCAATGATCCACAATGCCCCCCCCCATGAACTGACCCCCACCCCTCCCCCACTCCCCTTCCTACAAAAAAATATTGGTAGGATGGATGCCCACTCCCTTCTGCCACCGGATGCCTCAACCCTCCCCCCTTCCCTGATAGCTGTAAATTAGTTGACACCAGGAAGGATGCCCAGTCCCTCCTGCTCCTCAGGCCTGCCACTGCAAAATGGCAGGCCTTCCCTTCCCTATGCATCTTGGGATGCATGGGGAGGGGTCTAAGGTCCTGATTGGCTCAGATGCCTAAGGCCCCTCCCTGGGAGTTTTCACAGGGCCCTAGAGGTGAAGGAATCAAAGGAAGAAAATGGAGGTGAAAGGGCTCCTTCATTGTCACTGAACATTTACCTTAAGTGTTAAAGTGGCAGTGTGTGGTGCAGTGGTTAGAGCTACAGCCTTAGCACCCTGAGGTTGTGTGTTCAAATCCCTCGCTGCTCCTTGTGACCCTGGGCAAGTCACTTAATCCCCTCATTGCCTACCGGGACAGATAGGGAAATATGATAAAAGTACCTGAATGTAAACCACTTAGGATATAAGTGGTATATAAATAATTAAATTACCTATCCCCCCCTCTTTTGCTAAGGTGCACTAACCAATTAGTGCACGTTAATCGAATTAGCGCACACTAACGCATCCAAAGACTAATATGCATTCGTTAGTGGTTAGCGCGCTAATCGGTTAGCACACCTTAGTAAAAGAGGGCCATTGTTTCAGTTTGAATCAGAAAAGAGACTGTCAGGCAGATAAAAATTCTGTCTATGGGGCGATTTGCAGAATCTCCTGCGCAGTTTGTTCAGGAGATATTCTGTACTGGAGAGAAAATTCTGTATCAAGTTGTACAGGGGTGGGCGGGAGACGGGGGAGGGGGGAGGGGGGTGTTCATCTTCAGAGTCTCTTTGCTAGGGAGTAGTTGGTGAAGAAACTCTTAGTGTGTGCAGATTTCAAGTGACTGCTCTGTTGATTTGATTTTCCATATGGAATGCACCAAATTGAAATGTACTGTCTGCTAAATAATTTGTAACCAGTAGTACAGTACATTGTGGTTTAATCTTGGAACAACTCCATCTAAAGCAATTACGGTGTGTGGGGTTTTTTTTCCCTCTTTTAGTCCGTGTATACAAACAGGGGAATTTTCCTACCTGCGAGGAATCTGTTAGCCCAAATTCTGGGCCATTAGTTTGTTCCAATATTCTATTGAGTGCTCTGGGGTCCAATTCAGGTAGGCCATTTTATGTAAGTTTATTCTAAGTTTCCTTGTTACTTATTCCTCTTATCAGTGGAGATTGTCTAAGTCAGTAGTCCTCAACACTGTCCTGGAGGACCACCAGCCAGTCAGATTTTCAGGATAGCCCTAATGAATATGTATGAAAGAGATTTGCATGTAATGAAAATGATAGGAATGCAGATCTGCTCCATGCATATTCATTAGGGCTATCCCGAAAACCTGACTGGCTAGTGGTTGAGGACCACTGGTCTAATTGTTTTTGGTTTTTTTTTTTAAACATTCAGGTACTCAAGCATTTTCCCTTTCTGTCCTGGTGGGTTCACAATCTACCTAACATACCTAGGGCAATGAAGGGTTAAGTGACTTGCCCAGAGTCACAAGGAGCAGCCCTGAGCTCAAACTCACAACCTCAGAGTCCTGAGGCTACACAAGCCTCGAACACTTTCAAATCATAAGTGTTCGAGGCTTGTGCAGATGAGAACAGGGCTTGTAGGGATGGGACAGGGACAGATTTGTCTCTGTGTAATTCTCTAGCTTAAGTGCTAGGCCAGAGTCCCAAGGAGCGGCACTGGGCTCAAACCCACAATCTCAAGGTGCTGAGGCTGTAGCTTTAACCTCTAAGGCCACGCCTCCCTCTATCTTTCCTCTAGGCTAGAGGCCCTTTTCCATTTGTCCTCCTGGATTCATGTGACATCCTCAGTTTAAAAGCCAGTTTGAAGTGATCTGACCATAGTAATTGATGTCCTGAACACTCATAAACTAGTTCCCTATTTGAGGTATCTTTAATGGAGAGGAAACCATATAAACAATATCTAGCTTGATATGTAAAATAAGTTCTAACACATAGAAGGTAGATAGTAGGTTAGTTATATTTTTTTTCCGCAATTTGTTACAAATGGAGATTAAAATGCCCCACTAAAATAAAATTAGGATATTGTAGAAATAATTAGACACCATAGTCAACAGATCTAATTTGATAAATTAAACAGACTATTAGTTTTTTTTGGGGGGCGGAGTTTGGATTTTTTTTTTGGATGGAGAGTTATGTGGAGAAATGCCCTAATTCTGCTTTGCAGCCATTTATTGGGTAAGGGAATTTCTGTGGATACAAAATAATGTACATGAAAGTCCACTGTACAGTGTCAGGTGTCTGTAAAAATTGAAGTACAGTGGTACCTCGGTTTACAAGTGCACCGGTTTGCGAGTGTTTTGCAAGATGAGCAAAACATTCGCAAAATCGGCACCTCGGAAACTGAGCTTGCCTCGATTTTCGAGCAGCGCCTCCCGCGATCCGGCACCTTCCCCCCGTGATCCGGCATCCCCCTACTTGCATCACACCCCCCCCCACCATCACGATCTGAAATCCCCCGGCACACATCCGAACATGCTGCTTACCCCCATCTGACCACCGGCATTGGCACCAACGCACAGGACATGCCAGTGCCCGAAGATCTGCTGCATCCTCTTCTTTGCTGGGCCTTGAGCATCTGCACATGCTCAAGGCCTTCGAGTTCACGCTCTCTCCGAGATCTCTGGATCATGCGGGGCCTTCGGGGGGGAGCAATGCCGGTTCTGGAGGGCAGGGGGTAGAGCAGCGCCGCTGGCCTCGGGGGGGGGGGGGGGGGTGAGAACGTATCAAGCGAGTTTCCCTTAGTTCCTATGGGGAAACTCGCTTTGATATATGAGTATTTTGGTTTACGAGCATGCTTCTGGAACGAATTATGCTCGTACACCAAGGTACCATTGTAGTTTAATTATATAGCCTTGCACTCTTAACATATATATATATTACAAAAATACTGGGTGTAAATACCATTGCAAAGTTTGTTGAAGTTGCATACTTCTTCGGGGAGGAGGGGGCAACTTCCAGATTGTGTCCTGAATAAAGGGACTCCTCTGCTTCCTGATTAGGGTTCTGAAGATATCCCCATCTTTTGGTGCCTGGAAGACTCAATTTTGATTTTGCATGAGGCAGCAGGTACTGCCTTGATCTGCCCCTGGTTATAATTTTCTACTAAAAGATTTGCACCTTTCTTATAGCCAGGCCTTGAAATAAGATCAGTGTTCTGATCTTCATGTGTGTACAGGGTTGGAAAGCAACTACCATAAAAGTGCCCTGCACACCTCAGATTCAAAATGAGGGAGGTGGGGTAAAAAAACAGTAAGATTTAAACACTGATATCTACAGAAGCAGCACAGTGTTGTCTACCTATAAAGTAAGAAAACACTTAACTCCTTCCTAAATATGACTGCTGCTAGCACAGACCCATGTATGCACTCGTTCATCCGGCACACTCTCCCAGGTCTGTGCATGTGTTTTGCTCACAGCCCTGTAGAAAACAATTTTCTTACTGCAGCAGGGAACACTTTTTTTAACAGCTGTGTGAGAAAATATGTGCAGAGCCCTAACAGCTTTCAGCATCGAACAGCACCCATGCAGAACACCACATCTATTGAAATAAAGAGAAGTTAGAGGGAAGGTCCCAGGAAGGAAGCCATGAATGGTAGATATAATAGAAAGTAGAATAATAATGAAAGTGAAACTGATATAACCAGTGATAGCTGGTCATGTAGCAAGATGCTGGAAAGCTGATTGCGCTATGAAGGACAAAAGAAGAAAGGAACTTTTTTAGTCTTTCCTCACTAGAGATCATACGTACATGTGTGACACCTTGGCCATCCACACATTCGTGACATGCACAGAAGGGCATGCACTTTAAACAGTATTTGATTTTGCATGTTGGCTCACATACAGTTATGTGAGCCTTTAAGGATTCTGAGAATCATAAACTTATCACCCTTCTAGTGCTACCACCTCTCTTAAAGAGGGGACTTTCTAGGTACCATCCCAGCTGGAGTATCCTAGCATGAAAGCAGTGGCATACCTAGCATATGTGACACCCGGGGCCCATCATTGTTTGGCACCCCCCCACACCCATCTGTACGAAAAACATGATTTTTAGTAACAAGCCACACGTCACACATGAGTACCTAGGAAAAGGCAGCATCTTACATATTGCAGTGAGCAGTACATCAATATACCCATTGTAAAACTAAACAAGCCAGACTAGTACAGATCAATCCTACACCATCAATCCTAACAGAAAACCATGTCTTTCGAACACAGAAAACACCTTCGCCTAGTATGGAATATGTCATCACAAACTAACCCCTCCCCCTTTTACAAAACTGTGGATTTTAGCCACGGTGGTAACAGCTCTGACGCTCATGGAATTCTGAGCATCAGAGCTGCTACCACCACGGCTGGCGCTAAAAAACGCTCCACAGTAAAAGGGAGGATAAAATAGAAATACATAGACAAAGGTTAAATTGAACCAGCAAGAAGCTGGACTCTGCATACAATGCAACACCACAGAAACAGTAACACATGTGTCCTAAAGCAATAAATAAATAGAAAATTTTTGATCTACCTTTGTCTTCTCTGGTTTCTGCTTTCCTCATCTTCTCATTCAATTCCTTCCATCCACTGTCTCTCTTCTCTCTGCATCTTCCATTTGCTCTGTTACTGTGCCTCTCCCTTTCTCCCCCCTTCCAAATTGGTCTGGCACCCATCTTCTTCCCTCCTCTCACCCCATAGTCTGGCATCTCTGTCGTCTTCCCTTCCAGCATCTTCTCCCCACTCTCTGTTCCCCATTTCTCTTCAGCGTCTTCTTCCCACTCTGTCATCCCCATTTCCCTTCAGTGTCCTTCTCCCCCTCTGTCTTCCCCATGTGCTTTCAGCATCTTTCTCCCCCCTCAGTCTTCCCCAAGTGCTTTCAGCGTCCTCCCCCTCAGTCTTCCCCATGAGCTTTCAGCAATCTTTTCCCCCCTCTGTCTTTCCCCATGTGCTTTCAGCGTCCTTCTCCCCCTCTGTCTTCCCCATGTGCTTTCAGCATCCTTCTCCCCCCTATGTCTTCCCCATGTGCTTTCAGCATCCTTCTCCCTCCTCTGTCTTCCCCATGTGCTTTCAGCGTCCTTCTCCCCCCTCTGTCTTCCCCATGTGCTTTCAGTGTCCTTCTCCCCCCCTCTGTCTTCCCCATGTGCTTTCAGCGTCCTTCTCCCCCCTCTGTCTTCCCCATGTGCTTTCAGCGTCCTTATCCCCCTATGTCTTCCCCATGTGCTTTCAGCGTCCTTCTCCCTCCTCTGTCTTCCCCATGTGCTTTCAACGTCCTTCTCCCCCTTCTGTCTTCCCCATATGCTTTCAGCGTCCTTCTCCCCCCTCTGTCTTCCCCATGTGCTTTCAGCGTCCTTCTCCCCCCTTTGTCTTCCCCATGTGCTTTCAGTGTCCTTCTCCCCCCTCTGTCTTCCCCATGTGCTTTCAGCGTCTTTTCCTCTCCACCCCCTTTCCTCCCTTTCTCCCTCCCTGCCCCTTACCTTCGTGGCGCTTTCAGCCCCCCCCCCCCCCCAACAGGCCTGGTCTGACAAACCTCCCTGCCCTATGGCCGGCGACGTCTAAACTGCCTTCCAGCCGGAGCGTTGTAGTTGCATATGGCTGCCGTAAAGGTCGTCTCTGATGCAACTTCTGGTGTAGAAAAAATGAGGAGATAGTGACAGAGGAGGAAAGGAGAGAAATAGCAAGCAAAGAGTTGTGGGGAGAGGGAAGAGAGGGTACCCCAAGCAGGGAAGAGAAGAGAAAGAAACTAGACAGATGTGAAAAGGATGATGAAAAATAGAAGAAAAGTTGATCTTGAAAGATATAGGGCAGGAATTAAAAAGTAGGAAAAAGAAAGAATGAATAGACGGAGCACAGGGAAGCAGAACCAAAGATGCGGAACAAGATGATTAGAAAGATAAATCACCAGACAAACAAAGGAAACATAAATGATTTTATTTTTAGGGCTCCTTTTATGAAGGTGCACTAGCGTTTTTAGTTCACGCACACGATTAGCGCGCGCTAGCTGAAAAACTACCACCTGCTTAAAAGGAGGCGGCAGCGGTTAGCGCCTGCAGCATTTTAGTGCACCTTTGTAAAAGGAGCCCTTAATTTAGTAATGGGGTAAATGGAATTTGATAAATTGCCTTTCTATGGGACAACTGAATTGAAATGTGTCAGTTTTGAGAATTTATGTCTGCTATGTATATATTGCACTATACAGGAGGAAATGTGAAGGGACGCTTTGTGCAATTAATCGTGCGATTAAAAATTGTAATTGTGATTAATCGTTCGATTAAAAATTGTAATCGGTATACAGCCCGATATGGCAGACTGATTTTCACGGGACATGCTCCTCACTCCACCTCTTGAATACTGTATTCTAATTTGTTTTCCTCCTTCCATACCTATTGGAAGATAGGAGGAAAAGGTGCATGGTACTGCATCCTCTCCTTTTGACGGATTGGATCCAATTGCTTTGAGCCCCTGAGAATCTACCACCAGAAGTGGAGGCTGTGGCTAATGCAATGCCATTACCCTTGTTCTCCTACCACCTGATTAAAATGGGAGTTAGTCAAATTATGCTGCCAGTCAGTCGCACGGTATCTGTCTGCTTGCCCCAACCTGGTTCCTGGACCCCCACATTGATTCTTTGGGAATTCTGCAGGAAGGGTTAGAATTTGGGTCTTGCCCATTGGATTCCAGGAAACTGGGAACCCTGTTCAAGGCTCGAGCAGTGCATGCAGTACATGTGATGGTCGGCTAAGGACATCTTATGATGCAGCATGGGTTGTGCTTTAAGTCTTGGCTTTTTGTCTCCCACATCAAAGAAAAAGGTGCAATAGGGTTAATCCAGCCTGTGGCAGTCAGTGGATCTAAAAGCTGCAGGCTGAAATAGACCTAGATATTCAATTCTGCCCCTGTCCTGGTATTGGAATATACGGGTCATCAGTGGACCCAGAAGTTATGCAGGTGCCAGTTGATATTCAGTGCCTGCATCTGCATTAGAGAAACACGGGGACAAATTTTTCCCCATCCCCGCGAGTTCTTTTCCTGTCTCTGCCCCATTCCTGCAAGCTCCGTCCTCATCTGCACAAGCCTCAAACACTTTAAAATCATAAGTGTTTGAGACTTGTATGGTTAAGACAGAGTTTACAGGAATGGGGCAGGTTCAGCGACAGCGACACAACTCACGGGGATGGGATGGGATGGGGAAATTGAGTTCCTGAGGAGACGGGGACAAATTTGTCCCCATGTCATTCTCTAATTTGCATCTCTAACTAGGAAAAGACAGGCTTCTTGTAATGCATTCCTGTCTGGTATGATGTATGACTTTTGGGTGCTGTCATATAAGTGCCAGATTTTTAGATACTCAAATGGCAGCATCTAAAAGTCCTCTCCGTCATTATTTCCTTCTCTCTTCCCCCATACTGATCTTTCCAGTGCAAGGTACTGGGCCAGCAGCTGTAGGCAGTGGTCTTCGGAGCAGAAGGGAGATCATAGTTACCCAGGTGGGTGGCTGAGAGGCTGGACCACCTCAAACAAGGGCATGTTCCCTCATAAGCCCTACTTGAGACTGCTATAATGATAATAATAACTTTATTTTTCTATACCGTCAACACCCAAAAAAGTTCTAGGTGGTTCACAGAATAAGAGGATCTCTTGTCTACTGTGAGGGGTGTGTGGAACACAGCCCACAGCTGGTGAGGGGATGGGGGGCGAGAAGTACAGAGAGGATTTATAGATGCTAGAGAATGATACGGGGAAAAAATTTATCACTGTCCGGCCCTGCCCCATCCCCAGGAGCTCATTCCCCGTCCCCGTGAGCTTTGTCCCTGCCCCTTCCCCGTAAGCTCTTTCCCTGTCACCACCTTGCAAACTGTCAGATCCCATTCACATAAGCCTCAAATAGTTATGATTTTATACTGAACTTATTTTATTAAAGTATAAAAAGAGACAATATTCTGTAAAATTGTCATTTCATAAACACAAATAATATAGAGCAAGGATCAGCAAAACCCCTGTCTCCCCTCCCTTTCACAAATATCCCCTCCACTATTGTGAAAACTGAACAAACCAAATTACTACAGAATGCTACATGGAAAAATCAAGCTAACAGAATACTTCAATCACATATGGCAGGAATAGCGTTGGGGGAGTGCAACTAGGGCAAATGCCCCCTGGTCAGAGAGAGAGCTCTAAGCCAGCTGGAAGCTAAAGAAGCACAGTCTGGGCTTTGTGGTCCCTAGTTATGTCTAATACCAGCTTTAGCAGGATAAATATTTCAAATCTGAAATATTCTAATCACAAAATATAAAATAAATTTATTTATTTCTACCTTTTGTTGTCTGGTAATTTTATTCTTCATATCACATTGGTCTTGGGCTTTGATTTTTGGTTCCTTCTGTCTTCATTGTGACATGGCTGGCTCCTGAAGGTAAAATAGGCGCAAGAGGAGCTGGGAAGGAGATGCCAAGTCTGACAAGGGCGCAATTTATTTTACCATAGGAGCAAGACTTTTCACTGCTCCCACGGGGCGGTAATAGGTCTTGTCCCCGTTCCTGTGGGGCGGTGAAAGGTCTTGTCTCCATTCCTGCGGATTCTCTAATAGATGCCACCATCTGTGCACGCAGTGCCAATGTGTATAGGTGCCTAGATGGTGGTGTGCAAAATGGCAGCACCCAAAAGTCCTGCTTCAGTTGGGTGAGCGATGTAGGTTATCAGCACTGAATATTGCCAGTGCCCATATAGGCATTCTATTTTCTATACCATTCACCCAGGGGAGCTCAGATCAGTTTCCATGAATTGATATCTTCCCAGTCTGCCTCTAAACTGCCCCAGCGCTAACCAGATGGTGCTGTTGCAGTTACACACGAGATTTTCAGTAGCATTTGTGTGGTTAAGTGTCACTGAAAATGTGGGGATGAAGCAGGCAAGAGCCTGTCCTGCCCATTTAAACCATGCTGAACATCAGCCACAGTGAACTCAATAAAATTATGAAAAAAGTAGCTGCCCAAGGTCAAAAGCTAGAGCTCGCTGAAAGAAAAAAAAACCAACCAACTAATAAAATTTGATAAAGTGCTAAACTATTTGTGGAAATACTGGAACAAAAGAGACACTAGAACCTGCTGAGGAGGCTGGATCATGACTAGAGAATGACACGGTGACAAAATTCATCACCGTTCTCGTCCCCGCGGATAACCACGGGAAACCATCGTCATGTCATTCTTTAAGGAGAGAGGGAAGAATCAGAGTATGAATGGCCACAACCACTGACCCTCAAGCTTTGCATTGAAGAATGCTGGTGTAGATTGTAGAAGGACTGAGGTTGAAATAGACACTACAAAATAACATGGGATTATTTCCCGTGGTTATCCACGGGGACGGGAATGGTGATGAATTTTGTCACCGTGTCATTCTCTAGTCATGATTCAGCCTCCTCAGCAGGTTCTAGTGTCTCTTTTGTTCCAGTATTTCCACAAATAGTTTAGCACTTTATCAAATTTTATTAGTTGGTTGGTTTTTTTTTTGGGGGGGGGGTTTCTTTCAGCGAGCTCTAGCTTTTGACCTTGGGCAGCTACTTTTTCATAATTTTATTGAGTTCACTGTGGCTGATGTTCAGCATGGTTTAAATGGGCAGGACAGGCTCTTGCCTGCTTCATCCCCACATTTTCAGTGACACTTAACCACACAAATGCTACTGAAAATCTCGTAATGGGAAATTACATTTCACACTGGCACACTTTCTTAATATCATTCCACCCATCCTTCACAAGGAAGTCATCCATGTGTATTTTACCTGTTTTGCTAACTCTGTTCATTTTATTCCTTTGAATAACTTTCTATTAGTGGCATAGCCAGAGCTTGCCTAATGATTTGGGCTAGTCAGGCACCTATAATACATGATGCCTGTTGCAGACTATTTAGAAATTCATTCTCAGTTGCACCTGAAGGCATTATTTGTCATTTGTCAATAAGAATATAACTAGCAGGAGTATAATACCAATGAAAGACAATTTTATATGTATTCTCCTGAACCAACACACACACAGACCATGGATATTTTTTTTATTTTTTTTTTTTTTATTTATAAAATTTACACATTTATTATCAAGCATATCATCTTGTACAGAAAGTGAGATCAAGAAAACATAATAATATTATTTACTCTCAAACCTGAAAGCAATTCAAAATAATAAAGAAAGTATACATCCTAACTTAATCACACACTAGTCCTCAAATTAAGATCCAAGATTAACGATAAGAGTAGAAATTAAATTAAAGTAAAACGTTTTAACAAGAAAAATCACTTAAACTACTACTGAGAGGTGAGCTAATTATTATTATCACAATGGTACAGATGGTTCTACAGACTCAAGACATTTTGCAGAAAGGAAAGTAGTCAAGTGAGCTGGATCTACAAATACATATTTCAAGGAACGGTATCTTATGACACATTTACAAGGATACCTAAGAAAAAATAAACCCCCTATTTGAGTCACTCCTGGTTTTAACATTAAGAATTCCTTTCTTCTCTTCTGAGTCTCTCTCGAGACATCAGGAAATATCTGGATATGAAACCCCAAAAAGTCCTTGGCCCTATTTTTAAAGAAAAGTTTAAGAATCCAATCCTTGTCTGGGGCCAAAGCCACAGTCAATAAGAGAGTGGCTGGAATAGCCAATTCTCTATCTGATTGCTCTAACAAAGTGGAAACGTCCAAGGGTTCTTTCTGTGGTATTCCTTCATCTTCTTTCTTTTGAGGATCCTGATTTCTTATAGGTAAATAGTAAACCTTTGTAAGAGGTGGTAAAGCATTTTCAGGTATTTTAAGAATTTCCAGAAAGTATCGCTTTATCATATCTCGTGGAGAAATTGATAATACTTTAGGAAAATTAATTAATCGCAAATTATTAATCCGAATATTGTTATCTAAAGCTTCCAATTTTCTCTGCATAATCGTATTGTCTTTAACTCCTGGTTTTAACATTAAGAATTCCCTTCTTCTCTTCTGAGTCTCTCTCGAGACATCAGGAAATATCTGGATATGAAACCCCAAAAAGTCCTTGGCCCTATTTTTAAAGAAAAGTTTAAGAATCCAATCCTTGTCTGGGGCCAAAGCCACAGTCAATAAGAGAGTGGCTGGAATAGCCAATTCTATCTGATTGCTCTAACAAAGTGGAAACGTCCAAGGGTTCTTTCTGTGGTATTCCTTCATCTTCTTTCTTTTGAGGATCCTGATTTCTTATAGGTAAATAGTAAACCTTTGTAAGAGGTGGTAAAGCATTTTCAGGTATTTTAAGAATTTCCAGAAAGTATCGCTTTATCATATCTCGTGGAGAAATTGATAATACTTTAGGAAAATTAATTAATCGCAAATTATTAATCCGAATATTGTTATCTAAAGCTTCCAATTTTCTCTGCATAATCGTATTGTCTTTAACTCCTGGTTTTAACATTAAGAATTCCCTTCTTCTCTTCTGAGTCTCTCTCGAGACATCAGGAAATATCTGGATATGAAACCCCAAAAAGTCCTTGGCCCTATTTTTAAAGAAAAGTTTAAGAATCCAATCCTTGTCTGGGGCCAAAGCCACAGTCAATAAGAGAGTGGCTGGAATTCTATCTGATTGCTATCTGGAACTCTATCTGATTGCTCTAACAAAGTGGAAACGTCCAAGGGTTCTTTCTGTGGTATTCCTTCATCTTCTTTCTTTTGAGGATCCTGATTTCTTATAGGTAAATAGTAAACCTTTGTAAGAGGTGGTAAAGCATTTTCAGGTATTTTAAGAATTTCCAGAAAGTATCGCTTTATCATATCTCGTGGAGAAATTGATAATACTTTAGGAAAATTAATTAATCGCAAATTATTAATCCGAATATTGTTATCTAAAGCTTCCAATTTTCTCTGCATAATCGTATTGTCTTTAACTCCTGGTTTTAACATTAAGAATTCCCTTCTTCTCTTCTGAGTCTCTCTCGAGACATCAGGAAATATCTGGATATGAAACCCCAAAAAGTCCTTGGCCCTATTTTTAAAGAAAAGTTTAAGAATCCAATCCTTGTCTGGGGCCAAAGCCACAGTCAATAAGAGAGTGGCTGGAATAGCCAATTCTCTATCTGATTGCTCTAACAAAGTGGAAACGTCCAAGGGTTCTTTCTGTGGTATTCCTTCATCTTCTTTCTTTTGAGGATCCTGATTTCTTATAGGTAAATAGTAAACCTTTGTAAGAGGTGGTAAAGCATTTTCAGGTATTTTAAGAATTTCCAGAAAGTATCGCTTTATCATATCTCGTGGAGAAATTGATAATACTTTAGGAAAATTAATTAATCGCAAATTATTAATCCGAATATTGTTATCTAAAGCTTCCAATTTTCTCTGCATAATCGTATTGTCTTTAACTCCTGGTTTTAACATTAAGAATTCCCTTCTTCTCTTCTGAGTCTCTCTCGAGACATCAGGAAATATCTGGATATGAAACCCCAAAAAGTCCTTGGCCCTATTTTTAAAGAAAAGTTTAAGAATCCAATCCTTGTCTGGGGCCAAAGCCACAGTCAATAAGAGAGTGGCTGGAATTCTATCTGATTGCTATCTGGAACTCTATCTGATTGCTCTAACAAAGTGGAAACGTCCAAGGGTTCTTTCTGTGGTATTCCTTCATCTTCTTTCTTTTGAGGATCCTGATTTCTTATAGGTAAATAGTAAACCTTTGTAAGAGGTGGTAAAGCATTTTCAGGTATTTTAAGAATTTCCAGAAAGTATCGCTTTATCATATCTCGTGGAGAAATTGATAATACTTTAGGAAAATTAATTAATCGCAAATTATTAATCCGAATATTGTTATCTAAAGCTTCCAATTTTCTCTGCATAATCGTATTGTCTTTAACAAATAAATCTTGGTTACTCTTAATTGTTTTTAAGTTCTTCTTTTCTTCTTGGATTTCTAATTTCAGTGATACAGTCTCTTCCTTTAAGGTTTTTATCTCTTCTTTCTGGATTTGTATTTCTTTGTCCAAATTTTTTACCTGTAAGTTAAGGGCATTTCCAAAATTGGACACTAAGTCCCAGAGAGAGTCTAGAGTGACTTCAGAAGGTCTAACAGGAGAAACAAAAATTGGTTGTGTCATTAATAAGTGTTCACTCGGCTGTTTTACCTCTCCGGAGCCTTGATCCCCTTTAGCTGGAGTTGTTCCTACCGCCGGTTTTTCTAAAAGGAGTAACTCACTTTCAGCTGTCTTCAATTGCAAGCCCTCCGACATGCTGGCCTCTCGAGAGGAAAACATTTCCTCCTCCGGCGTGCTCTCCTCTCGCGGTGAGCTTGCTCCCAGCGGCAACGGCTGCAGGGGCGGTGACCTTACGTCGGGGCTCAGAGAGACTTCTAGCCCAAGGGAGTTCGCCGCGGCACTACTCTCTGCCAGTGCTCCCTGTGGGCGATTCCCCGACGAAACCTGCTCACTCAAAAGATGCCTAAAAATGGCATCCACTGCAGGCAGAGGGGTCTCCGAGCATCGGGAGGCACCACCGACGCTTCTTCCCCTTCTCTTAGGCATGTTTCCAAAGGTAAGCGAGACACTCGTACGCGTCTACTCAGCAGCAGCAAGCGGCAGCCATCTTGGATCTCATAATTGACAGACCATGGATATTTTGATATGTATCACAGAGATTGGGATTTGATTTTTGGCAAGCTCCGGGATTGAGTATTTGTTGATTTTTGAGAGGGGAGGGAGGGGGTATTGGATGTTTTCTTTTGTAGGGGAGGAACCAGTGGATGGGTGGGGGTTGGAGGGAGGGGGGTGCAGATTGGGGAGGTTTGGTTATTGTATTGTTGAGGGGGAGAGGTTTATGCTGGGGGTATTTTGTCATTTGTTGGGAAGGAATTTTTGGAGGGAGTATTGTGGGTGGTGGACCATGTATTTGGATTGTGCTTTTTGTAAACTGTTTGCTGGTCCCGAATGGGAGGTTTGTTGATTTTGTTCCATTTTTTTCAATAAAAATTTATTGATACCAAAAAAAAAAAGAATATAACTAGCACTTTTCAGACCTATATGCCCCCCCCCCAAAAAAAAATAAAAAAAAGTTATGGTTATACCACTGATAAAATTCCAAAAAGAAAAAAAAAAAAAAAAAGCTGTGGAATAGATGTTCTTCATGTGTTCGCACTCATCCACATAGAAGAGCTATCTTAATGAAGTTTATTGGATAGATGTGGGCTACAAGTTCATCCCTATGAAGCAATAGTAGTGCACACCCAACACAGTCCATGTAATAGCCTTCCTCAGAGGTACCAAGCATTGCGAGTGTGATGATTATGAACACACGTATGGATGAATATGGTTTCTGCAAACATCCTCTCTCCTAAATGAGCCTCTGGAAACATCAACAGTGCAGCACCTCTTCTCTCCAGGGTGGGAGGAGGAGCGGCAACAATTGCCCTGCCTTTTGTTTCTGTAGTTAGATATTGAGCTGCACTCTTTTGTTGAGCCACAGCAGCATGCCTCAAGTCTTATTATTTCGTTGTCCACATATGGGGGCATGTGGGAAGTGAAATCATAATGAGCTATGCTCAGTGGCGTAGCGAGGGTGAGAGGTGCCCCTTTTCCCGCCCTCTTCTCTGTACCCCTCCCCCCACCTCCCTATGCTTCTTCTTCGCCCCCTCCTGCTGCGTGTGTGCGCGTGCTGCATCCTTTCTCCCCCCCCCCCTACCTCTGTAACGTTCCTGGCACA
Organism: Geotrypetes seraphini; assembly: GCF_902459505.1. Lineage (NCBI taxonomy): Eukaryota > Metazoa > Chordata > Amphibia > Gymnophiona > Dermophiidae > Geotrypetes > Geotrypetes seraphini. Next base: position 68,255,858 of record NC_047088.1, read on the forward strand.
TGAAGCTGCTGTTGCACTTGCGTTGGCTCTTCCTCTGACATCACTTTCTAGGCACGGGTCCAGAAAGTGACATCAGAGGAAGAGTCGACACTGGTGCAACAGCAGCTTGGGGGTTGCTGTTTGCACCTTGAACATTACAGAGGTACAAGGGAAGTGGCGTACCCATGTGGCAGTGGGGGGGGGGGGGGTGGCGGAGAGGTGGACGGGTGCCTATGCCCTCACCACGATGGCATCAGAGGTGGACTACTGCCTCCCCCCCCACACTCTTTAATACATCACTGGCTGTGCTCACTGCTGCAGAAAAAAAGCTGGGGCTAGTGCTGCCACTTTTCTTTTCCCAGATTTTCCCTGGGCTGCTGCTGATCCCTTGGAACTGCAAGTGGATTGTGTCATGGTAGAAAGGTTTGAACCAAAATTAGAGAGGCCTGTACTCTTCCTGGCTCTTCATTGCAACAGCTCTAGTTTCAGTTTCTCACCAGGTCAGTTTTCATGAAGAGCAGTCGGAAGCTAGCAGGACCTTTCATATCACTCACTGTGCTTGCCAATTTTGTATCCACTGCTAGCATTTGCATCTGGGATTCTTTTAACCCCATCTTGCTATCCACTCTCTTGAAAGACACAAAAGACATGACCCCCCCCCCCATCTCTTCATCTGCTCTTGACCCCTGGCCAGCCCAAACAGCTTGCACTCCAGGTGCTCCCTATTTTATAGTCCAGTCTCAGTTCTAGTGTCTTCCCCCATCCTTGGAAACACATCCTGATCATACCATTGCTGAAAAAAAAAACCTCTTGATCCAGCTAACTCCAGGCCCATCTCTAACCTCCCATTTCTCTCCAAGGTCCTTGAAAGAATAGTTCACTCACAAGTGTTGTTGTTTACGGAAAAATCACTCATTCTTCCTCCCTATCATGCTGGCTTTAGAAAGAACCACAGCACTGAGACTATCCTATATGCTTTCCACGACACCATCAGAACTTCCTTAGACCAGCACCACTCATTCAGTCTACCGTGGTTCACCTATTACACAACTCCAGACCTTTTGATCATGTCACCTCCCTCCTGGCAGAGCACTGCCTGCCCAAATCCACCCAAATGAAATTCAGATTCCCTATGTTAGATTTCAAGGGTTGCCTCCTGTCTGCCCCAGACTACATCAACCACCTGCTTATTCCATGTGCACCCCATTCACACTCTCCATTTTACTAACACTGGCCAACTTATACTTCCCTCTCCTTTGGCTGTCTATCTTTATATCATTCATCCCTCAGTTGTGCAGGTCCCAAGCCCTGGAATTCTCTCCCTCACTTAAATCATCCCAGGTTCAAAACTGCCATCGAATCTCACCTATTCACACTGCCTTTCCCATCTACTCATCATACAGGCTCCCCGCACAGAACATAATCCTCTTCTTCCCCTCTCCCCTTCCCTATATAGGTATTTTGTGGTATATCCAGTGGCGTACCTGGCTTGTGTGACACCCGGGGCCCATCATTTTTTGGCACCTCCTTCCCCATCTGTACGAAAAACATGATTTTTAGTAAAAAGCCACACGTCACATGAGTACCTAGGAAAAGGCAGCATCTTACATACTGCAGTGAGAAGTACAACATCAATACACCCATTGTAAAACTAAAAAGCCAGACTAGTACAGATCAATCCTGTAATCAATCCTTATCAAAAAACCATGTCTTTCGAACACACAGAACACAGAAAACACCTTTGCCTAGTATGGAATGTCATCACAAACTTACCCCTCCCCCTTTTACAAAACTGTAGGGTGGATTTTAGCCACGGTGGTAAAAGCTCTGATGTTCATAGAATTCTGAGCATCAGAGCTGCTACTACCATGGCTGGCGCTAGAAAACGCTCCACAGTTTTGTAAAAGGGGGGATAAAATAGAAATGCATAGATAAAGGTTAAATTGAACCAGCAAGAAGCTGGACTCTGCATACAATGCAATACCACAGAAACAGTGACACGTCTCCTAAAGCAATAAATAAATAGAAAATTTTTGTTCTACCTTTGTCTTCTCTGGTTTCTGTTTTCCTCATCTTCTTGTTACTCTCTTCCTTCCATCCACTGTCTGCCATCTCTCTGCCCCTATATGGCATCTTCTCTCCTATGCCCCTTCCAGAAACTGTATGCCTCCCCCTTCCATCTCTCCTTTCACTCCCATTGGTCTGGTATCTGTCTTCTCTCCTTCCCCTCTGCTCTGTCATCTCTCTCTCCGCTCCTGTCCTCCCGCTCCCTGGTCTTCCTTCTCAATTTATTTTCTGCCTCTGTCTAAATTCTTTTTTACTATTCAGTCCTCAATTTCCCTCTTTCACTGTGTCTACCTCTAGCTTGCCACCTCTTTCCCTTACCCCTTCCAGTAACTATCCTCTTCCCTCAATCCTGCATGTGCCCTTTTTTTCTTTCTCCTCCCCACTTCCAGCATCTGCTCCCCCTTTCCCTCACACTTCCAGTCAGCAGCTGTCCGTCCTCTCCCTCACACTTCCATTCAGTGTCTGTTTCCCTCTCTCTACCCCTTCCATCTACTGTTCACCCTTTATCTCGCCCCTTCCATTCACTGCCCTCTGTGCTCTTTCTATCCAGTGTGCACCCTCTCTCTCTCTCTCTCTCTCTCTCTTCCATATTGCATCTTCCCTCTTTCTATGCTCCTTCCATAAACTATTTATCCCATGCCCCTTCTCTCCTTTGTACATGAATGATTTCAACTCTGTCACCTCTCTGTTTTTCTGTCTCTGTCACCACCCCCTCCCCTATGCTCTGGCATCTCTCTCTTCTCCTTTCTTTCCTTCCCACCTCACGGTCTGGCATCATCCCTTCCCTGATTCCCAGCATCTCTCTCCTTTCCTTTTCTTCCATCTCTCCCTCCCCCTCTATGCTCTGACATCTCCTCCTTCCTTTCCCCATTCCTTTTCCCTTGATCTGGCATACCTTCCTCCTTCCCTCCATGCCCTGGCGTCTCTTTTTCCCTCCAAGCCCTGGCATCTCCTTTCATTCCCTCTAGTTGGGTACAGCTACACTCTCCCCAGTTCTCTCCCCCTCTGCTCCCTTTCCTCCTTCTGTCACCCAAGGCCTGATGTCCTGAACTTCATCGGGCAGCAGCAGCATTCACAATTCACTGCTGTTGCCCGCTTCAGGCCTTCCTCTCTGTCGGGTCCTGTCTTCATGAAAACAGGAAGTAGGCAGGACCCGGCAGAGAGAAAGGCCTGAAGCCGGCAACAGCAGAGAATTGTAAAAGCTGCTGCTGCCCGTAGAAGGTAATGGAGCACCGAGGCAGCCGAACCCCCGCTGACCCTCCTATCTCTCCCCCCCAGTGAACTTTTCCGACTCTCCCAGCGAGAGCAGCAAACCTCCTTCCAGTAGCGTCGGCTGCTTCGCGGCTTTCTCCTGCCAGTGAAGCGTCACTGATGACGTCATCAGTGACGCGGCAGAGGGAGGAGAAAGCCGCGAAGCAGCCGACGCTACTAGAGGGAGGTTTGATGCTCTCGCTGGGAGGGTGGGAACGCGATAGGGACCGGGCTGGCTGTGCACTCCCCCTAAGGCTGCACCCGGGGCGGACCTCCCCCCCTTGGTACGCCACTGGGTATATCAAGCATTGGTAAATAATAATGCATCAATCCCAGGAACGTGTAGGGTGCTGGCAGCAGCAGGCCTAGCAGAAAAGAGGGACGATGTTTCCTGTACCTGAGTGCATCACCTTCCCCCCATATTCTGCTGCTCTAGGTGGATGCCTAGTTTATCTCTAGTGGAAGGATCAGCCCTGCCAATAACAGACACAGGGCTTATGGAGAATTGCACTGTATTACCCTCATTTCTCTTGCCCACTTCTCCACTCATCCAAAGAAGGAAGGCAGCAGCAATAGTTCAGTGCAGGGCTTATTGAGTCAATGTGTGCTCACAGAACCCAGTATTCTGCAGCTGTCCAGTCTAACTGAAAATCCTTTTGATGGGGGTTGGGACTTGTGAATTAGAAAGTGCCACGGAGACAAATTTAACCCCATCTGCGTGGGAACACATTTTCCCATCCCAGCGAGTTCTTTTCCTGTCCCTGCAAGCTCTGTCCTCATCTGCAGTAGCCTCAAATGCTTATAGCAATGGGACAGGAACAATGACAAAACTTGCGGGGAAATTGAGTTCCTGCGGGGATGGGGAAAAATTTGTCCCCGTGTCATTCACAGGCCCCATAATGACTGGTATTGTCTGGGCATAGATCATAATGGAAGTCCAAAGGGAGAAAATGTGGCCCTGATCTTGTGACCTTATTTGGGGTTCTAGCCATAGTTTAGGAAACACTAGTTTAAACGTGGCTGCCCTGACTGAAAATTTTAAGATACCAAGTAGGAAATTTCATGTCAAGGTAAGAACATTGAACAGTAAACCAACATTTTATTTTGAGCCACGACAGCTTACCAAACTGGAGTTAACTGAATTTTTATTGGAGGATTTGTATTAAGTTGGTATGATTGGAGACTGATTGTAGTTGTGAGGGTCTAATGAGATTTTGGAAGGCTGGTGGTGGTGAGATGTATATGTTTTATGTTTATTGTAAACCTTTGGAGTTTGCTAATGTATATGTAGGCATTTCAGATGACATCACCAAGTGTGGCTGACTCATCCTGCTTGTCCATGGAGAATAGGACGCTCTATCCTAAGATGAACTTCATTGTCAAACCTATATTGATTTGCTTTCATTGTGATTCATGAAGTACCAAATGCAGACACTAGATGGCAGCATTGTAAAGCGAGAAAGACCTTGTTACGTCAACTTGGAAAGGTAGAAACACAGGGTGTGCTGAAAAGTTCTCAGCCTAACCCACCAACTTCCTAAATTCTGAGCGTTATGTTGCCACTGTAGCTGAAAAGAGTGTTAGTTTATTGCATTAAGTGCCAATTTGCAGAAATGAAATTCTCTGTTTGACATTGTTTCAGATTGAACTATTTCCACGTCTTTCTCTTTTTGGTTGGGCTCAGAACTATTCAGTACCCCCTCGTAAAAAACAACAAGTTGTAGTGATCTATTTTTATTTTTCATTGAGGAAACATTTGTGACAGCTAGATGCACTTCTTGACTGACCTCATGCTTATTCTCTTTACAGATGTGGGGCTCTGGCTCTCTGCAGCTGGTGAGGCTTGGGGATTCCCACCAGCTACAGTAGTACCGCACCAGGTTGCTGTGGGGGGGTTGAGGCAAAAGTGGAAGGGTCCACGCAGGGCTGGCTCAAGGCCTGATCCTACTTTATCAATGGTGCCCCCAAATCTCAAGTCCCCTCTCCCCCACTGGGTAAGGCACTGGCTATAAAAGGTGCCACAATCTCAGTCCAGCATCTATCCTCCTAGGAGTTTGAACTAGGATTTTGATGCCCTTTATCATTGGTACCTCACCTGATCCCATAAGAGCCAGCTCTGTGGGTGCCAGCACCCCCAGTATTGAGCAGACTCTTTGACTTTGTTTAAGGCAGCGTAATTTTCATTGCGTTTAGCACCCCTAATCATTTTGAAAATTTGGCCTCTGTTGGTCCATAGGTTGAGCTGGGCCCAGGCCTACAGTGGTTATGCATGAAAACAAAATTATTGTCCTTCTGACATTATCAATCCTACCTGTCCTGAGGAAGGAGGCTTTGACTTCTGAAAGTAAAAAAAAATAAATCACCTTATTTTCCATTCCCCCCCCCCCCCAAGGGATCAGAAGTTTAACATAGTAAAGAATGGTATTGTGACTTAAGAAGTATTGGATAGAACTGACATCGGCATAATTATGTAACTGTTTAAAATTAAAATCGTTAAAAGGATAATAGCTATACAATTTTTTTTCCCTCTTCCTCACAGTAACACGGTTCACATATCATCAAGAAACAAAATATTTCCCATTCTCTTTGGGAGCAGGTTGGGAAATGTAGTCCAATCTCGACGATAGCCACGGGCGACGCCTGTAAGTCGGTGGCTGTTTAGTCCCGCCCCTACTCAGGGTCGTGTCAGAAAGTTTAGCTGAGCCAATGAGAGAGCGAGGCGGGGGGATCAGGTTTTAAGGCTGCTCCTGCTCTATAAAAGGACGACTCCCGCCTTGCGAAGACAATTTAACCTTAAGGACTAGTAGCCGTGTACTACAGGTAGTGAGAGCAGCGCAGGTAAGACAGGTTGCGCCAGCTTACGGGAGTAGCGCAGCAGAAGCCGTGCCAGATGTGTAGGATTCTGACAGCTGCGCTAATGACGAATGCAAAAAGCCCGGCAGAGCTCTTTCCAAAATGTCTTCACCCCCCCCCCCCTTGTAAAGCATCCTGGGGTTGTGGGTACCTTGGGTGGGGTGAAAAAGGGTTTTGGGTTGTTTTTTTTAATGCTGAGCGGAATCCGCTTCGTGTCGCCTTATGGTTGACGTTCCAGTGCGGCGAGCCTCCTCCGTTCACAGGTCTGGCTTCGGTCGCAGATGTATCGCGGAAAGACTCTAAAGGTCGCGGTGCATTTCGCACCTCTTTTTACTCCGTTTGAATTTGATCCTATAAAGGGTGAGGCGTCCGCTTGTTTTTTAATCGGCTCAACATAGCCCTGTCGGATCGAACATGTTGGTTTTTCAACTCGTCACTACTCTGACTGGTTCTCTCCCCCCCCCCCCCCCCTGCGGCTGTAGCCAGTGCCCTTCCCCCCCCCCCTGCCTTTGTGTGAGTTTCTTCCCTTCCCCCACCCCGAATGTTTCCTCGGCCACTGATTGTGAACTGTTAAGGATAAAAATTGATCCGTCGGACTGAAGGCTTTGGAAAAATGTGAGGTTTTAGCACCGTACGTCCCCCCCCCCCCCTTTTGGCTAAATTGTTTTCTAAAGTATAGCTTAATCCTTGAAGTACAGAAAGTGGGAGTGTAGCTCTCCTTCTCCCTCTCTTTTTTTTTTAAATCACTATCTGTTTCTTGCCAGAACATTTTCTGGAAATGCCAAGATGGGTGACGCTCTTCCAGGCGGGGGCTGAAACCGGCTGCTTTATCCGCCCTCCCTGCTCGGGTGGGGAATAGTCTGGAATGTGTGCAGTGCTTAACGAAGAAAGTCCTTCACAGGCGTCTGCTAGAAAGAAGCCCTTCACTCCCGGTGGGGTATTAAAAAAAAAAAAAATAATGATGATGATGTTCAGAGGGACTAGAATAGAGCCAAGATAGTGGAGCTGTGACTAGCGAAATCGACGTGAGGGAGAGGCCTTAGGAGTTATCTGTACGATCACGAGAAAGGGGAGGGGGGGGGGGGGCGAAGAACGTTTATATTGAGGAACTAAAGAATGTTGTGCAAGACGTACTGGTGCTCTTGGATAATTAGTTCTGCCTTTTCTCCAGGGATCCCTCTGCTAGGCTGCCCCTCCTCCTCACTAACCACCACCAGCCTATTCTTCCAATAGTGCGTGTTCCCCATTCAGTTTTTGATTGCCGCATTATTACCCCTTCATTTTATATAGTATAAGTCTTTCTGCCCCTTGCAAAATGGGTACCTGCTTCCTAAGCCCTGAAGGGTGTCTCTTCCCCTCCCCCCTTTTTTACAGATGTCCTCCTTCTGCAGTAATTTAACGACCCCCCCTTCCCACAATCGGATTCTCGTATAGGAAAGAATGATCCCTCCCCCCTCCCATTTATTGAGCTGAAGCAGGGAAGCCTCTCCTTTTTATCAGGCCCAGCTATTATATACCGGTATTAGGTCATTGTTTGCTAGCTGACAAGCTCAAGCTATGCCCATCTCAGAAATGTACCCTGTACCATCCCACATGCCTAAAACCATAGCAGCAAAATTTTTGGATTTTATTTATCTAGAATTGCTAGATTTGTGTGCTGGTCATGCTTCGTCTTACGCCAAAAAGACCAAAAGGTTTGTTCAGAGTAATGCAACATATCAAATAAAGATCTGTATGGTCGGTTCAGCCTGCCCAATATTTGTATGCTGAGGAGAGGATTCTCAAAACTTTACCGTGCCATTAACGGTTGCTAAAGTGGCTTCAGTTGGTTTAGCGTGGCAGTATTTTACTGGCCGATTATCAGAACGGCTTAGGGTGGTCTTTTCCGAGCTTCCTGGCAGACTCTGGCATGCAAATGTATTAAAACGGGTCATAAATATTAAAATGGCTTCATAAATATTTAAAGGAGCACTCCAGGCTATTCTCTATCATCCGTGGGTGATTTCCCCAAGCATGGTGCCAGCTTTTGACAACCAAAAATTACCAGTTAGTCGGGGTTGCCGGGACTGTGCAAAGTGTGTCTCGGATGTGTTTCTGGCTGTGGCTCATCATAAAATTAAAAAAAATACACCATTCACATAAATTTATAGTAGTTTTTTTAGGGAAGAAACTCTCAAAGCACACTTCTCAAGCGCTTGTATTAAAGGCATGTCTTATGTGCAGTTGATGAAAGCTGATGCCTGCACCTCTCCACCCTTCCATCCAGTAGCGCTGGCATGTCTTACGATTGACACAACGACATAGCATTTGCTGGTGACGTGTGCATATATTGAGCTCCAATAAGGTACACATAAGATATGTGCCTATGGTATAGCTTTTCCTGGCACATGTACGCCTGTTCCATGGTCTGTTATGTGAAAGTGTTGATCACTATTGCCAGCGACTCATCTCATGTAAATTTGACAACCTTCCGTGAACCTCAATTGCATGTGCAGTTTTTTTTTTTTTGAGAATGACATTTTTTAAAAAATCATTGCATTTACGGCTGCGACAGAGAATCTTCCTCTTAGTTTTGAGCTGTCTTGGCCACTGTTGAAAACAGAATACTGGGATTGATGGACCTTCAGTCTGTCCCAGTAAAGCACCTCTTATGTCCTTGGATTATTCCTGAGCCTACCACTTCTTAATGTCATCCTACACACTCTCATTCCAGAGCTTCCTTTCAAATGAAAGACTTGCCTCACACGCATTTAAACATCTATCGTATGTCTCCTTTCCTCCAAAGTATACATTTTGAGTGTCTCCAAATGCCTGCTACTAGGAAGATTTGTGCTAAACTAGTATTTTGTAAAGTTTGCAGAATACCAACTTAATGCAGACCTGGTGCCTAAATTTTGGTATGGCATTTACACCTGCCAAAACCTGGTATAATTGCTGGCACCCAACTAATGGCCTAAATCCTGGAATACCCTTGACCCACCCATGTCCCCTTTTACTGTATGGTCAGTGGGAGTAGAATACTGTAAAAAGCTGCCATTCTCACAGTAATTCAAAAATTAAATTTCCTCATTTCTCCCTTATTTTGGAATTCTGCTACTTCTATTGAGACTAACATGGGTGCTCTTATGCACATTGGCAATCTGTACGTTTAATTTGACCTGATGTGAAAAGTGGGCTGCATTGCAAGAGGGTGAAAGTGCATGCATTGTGCATCTGTGCCTGGGCTCCTCCTGACTGTTGGGGGGGGGGGGGGGCTGCAGGTAGTTGTTTACCCTGTTTTTGTTGTGTGTGTTTTTTTTTTATAGGCACACTGCCTGATGCCCCGGCGTTGCACGGGTATTTAATTATAGCAATAACACTGTAAATGGATTCAAATAAAGATACTTTATAGTGGTGAATGAAATTATTTTTTTACAGCTTTATAAAAAGTACAATATTCAAATTATAATGTGAAATATTTGACAAAATGAATACAATACAACTAACACAAAACTTGATTATAAACAACATTTTTAGTTTCACCTCCAGGAGCAAGAACATATAAATTCTTGGGTGAAGAGACCCCCAGAACATATCACCCCAGGTAGTGAGGGATCTGCATACCAAGTTTCGTTCAAATCGGTCAAGCCGTTTTTGAATTACTGTGAGAATGGCAGCTTTTTACATTTTTTCCATTGACATGAATGGGTGAAATCTGATTTTCTGTTTGTAGCTCCGCCCACGTGTGCAGGTGGGCCGTGAGACCCCCAGAACATATCACCCCAGGTAGTGAGGGATCTGCATACCAAGTTTCGTTCAAATCGGTCAAGCCGTTTTTGAATTACTGTGAGAATGGCAGCTTTTTACATTTTTTCCATTGACATGAATGGGTGAAATCTGATTTTCTGTTTGTAGCTCCGCCCACGTGTGCAGGTGGGCCGCGAGACCCCCAGAACATATCACCCCAGGTAGTGAGAGATTTGTATACCAAGTTTCCTTCAAATCGGTCAAGCCGTTTTTGAATTACTGTGAGAATGGCAGCTTTTTACATTTTTTCCATTGACATGAATGGGTGAAATCTAATTTTCTGTTTGTAGCTCCGCCCACGAGTGCAGGTGGGCCGCGAGACCCCCAGAACATATCATCCCAGGTAGTGAGGGATCTGCATACCAAGTTTCGTTCAAATCGGTCAAGCCGTTTTTGCGTGATCGCGACACATACACACACACATACATACCTCCGATTTTATATATATATATATACTAGTGTTTAAGCCCGTTACATTAACGGGTGCTAGAATATATGGCTGGCTGTCTGTCTTTCTTTCTTTATGTCTCTCTCCCTGCTCCTGTTTCTTTCTTCCTTTCTTTCTGTCTTTCTCCCTCCTGCAATTTTTTTCTCTCTCTCCCTGGCACCCTTTGCCTGTCTGTCTTTATTTCTGTGTCTCTCTGGTCCCCTGTCTGTCTTTATTTCTGTCTGTCTCTCTCCCTAGCCTCCTTTGTCTATCTGTATTTCTTTCTGTGTCTCCCCCCCCCCACTTTCCTTTGCAGAAGCAGCAGTGCTATTTCCCTTCCCCTCCAGATCCCTGTGAAGTAGTAGCAGCATTTCCCCCCACCCACTCCCCATTCCCTTCTCTCTCCCCCCACTTTCCTTTGCAGAAGCAGCAGCGGTATTTCTCTTTCCCTCCAGGTCCTTGCTGAAGCAGTAGCAGCATTTTCCCCCACCCCCCATTACCTTCTCTCCCCCCCACTTTATTTTGCAGAAGCAGCTGTGATATTTCCCTTCCCCTCCAGATCTCTGAGAAGTAGTAGCAGCATTTCCCCCAACCCACCCCCCATTCCCTTCTCTCCCCCCCCACTTTCCTTTGCAGAAGCAGCAGTGCTATTTCCCTTCCCCTCCAGATCCCTGTGAAGTAGTAGCAGCATTTCCCCCCCATTCCCTTCTCTCCCCCCCCCCACTTTCCTTTGCAGAAGCAGCAGGGGTATTTCTCTTTCCCTCCAGGTCCTTGCTGAAGCAGTAGCAGCATTTTCCCCCACCCCCCATTCCCTTCTCTCCCCCCCCCACTTTATTTTGCAGAAGCAGCTGTGATATTTCCCTTCCCCTCCAGATCCCTGTGAAGTAGTAGCAGCATTTTCCCCCACCCACCCCCCATTCCCTTCTCTCCCCTACCACCACTTTCCTTTGCAGAAGCAGCAGCGGTTTTCCCTTCCCCTCCAGGTCCCTGCTGAGTAGTAGAAACATTTTCCCCCACCCCCCATTCCCTTCTTACCTTGAGCTGCCCTGCTCCGTTCGGCCCCTCCCCCTTCCCTTCCCGTGTGCTGGCCTGCTGCGGCTGAAGGTTTTTTTCGGCGACTCCTCCTGTTAAAACTCCCCCCCCCCCCTCCTCCCGCAACCGCTCCTGTTCTAAGCGGCCTGCTGAGGTTCGCGGCCGCTGTAACGAACCTCGCAGGCCGCTCTCCAACTCGGTAGCATGTTCCCTCTGACGCGATTGCGTCAGAGGGAACGTGCTACCATGTGGAGAGCGGCCTGCGAGGTTCGTTACAGCGGCCGCGAACCTCAGCAGGCCGCTTTGAACAGGAGCGGTAGCGGCTGTTGCATGAGGATTGGGGGGGGGGAATTCGTGAGCGGCGGCAGGACCATGAGGCGGGATTGAGTTTTTCGGCTTCCCCTATCTGGGGAAACCGCCGTGCCGAACTGAGCTGCGCGTGGGGCCGTAGTAAGCGCGGGGCATGCTACAGTCTTGGCGGCCACGGACATACGGATCATGGAAGCACGCTGATAAGACTGCGCATGCGCCGCCTACGGTTTTATTATATAGATAGATATATATATATATATATATATATATATATATATATATATATATATATATATATATATATATATATATATAAACTAGTATTAAGTGATACTTTCTAAAAAATATACCATATTTTCACCCATATACCGTGCACCCGTGCAAAACGCGCACACGGGTATAGCGCACGGGGAACACAAATTTATGTAAAAAAAATTTAATATAGCGCGCACACGCATATACCGCGCATGCTAAAACCTCCTCCCGCCTACTCCGAACCGGCATCCTCCCGCCCCCCGCTCGCTTACCCGCGCTTTACAACTTTTTTTTTTTTCAATCCGATATGGCATCCCCCCTGCGAACCGGCATCCTCCCCCCCTCCCCCGCGATCCTACATCCCCCCAGCACCACAAAACATCTCTTACCCGATTGGGCACCGGCACCAATGCACAGGATGTGCCAGTGCCCGAAGATCCTCCCTCGTTGGTTTGAGCTGGGCGGTGCGGTGCGGGAGAGATCCTCCTTCTTCCTGCGCCGGGCTGGACTAGGCTTTGAGCATTTGCGCATGCTCAAAGCCTTCTGATCTCAGCGCAGGAAGAAGGAGGATCTCTCTCACACCGCCCAGCCCAGCCCAAATCAACTAGGGAGGATCTTCGGGCACTGGCACTGGCACGTCCTGTGCATTGGTGCCGGTGCCCAATTGGGTAAGAGATGTTTTGCGGTACTGGGGGGATGTAGCATCGTGGGGGAGGGGGGGGGTGACGTGAGCGGGGTGAGGATGCCGGTTCGCAGGGGGGTTGCCGATCGGAACTGAAAAAAAAAAGTTGTAAAACGCGCTCACACGTATAACGCGCACGGTTATGCACGGTTTGTAAAATCGTGTATAATGCGCGCGTTATATGTGTGAAAATACGGTACTTAATGGTTGCTTTATTGTCAGCTTTTCTGACAACTTCAAAAACCTCTTATACATGAAACTAGCTTCTGGTTGTGGAAAGTACAAACAGGATTGTGCACTCCAAAAAATTCATGTTACTTGGAGACACACATATCCTGTTCTAACTTGATGTGATTGACTTGAGGATCCTGACAATGAACCTTATGAATGGTTAGTTGTAAAGGGGCTGAAGCTAAGAATTTGGTTGCATGTTTCTAGGGTAGTGCAGTTAGTCTAATTCTTCCTCAAAAGGGGCTGTGACAAGACACCTACTTTAACCATGCATGGGGTTGAAAGAACTGTCTGCAATTTTCACTGCTGCTGCTTTTCCCTCATTATTGCTCTTAAGTTGGCTGATACTTGTATTCCTCCAGCTCTCATTTCCTGGGGTTGTGGTTGACGCTCATTTTGCCCTCACAAATTCCTGTGTTTTCTCATGTGGTGATATACCGCATCCCTTTCTCACATGTAATTAGGTACAACCTTATCGCATGACATTGACATTTTCAGGTGTTGGCCTGGATGGGGGGGGGGGGGGTCAGTGACCCAGACTTGTATTAGCTTTATTTGATTTCATAATTATTTATCGAATCAGATACACAGCTTCTTTTATCAGACAAGTCAAGGCAGTTTAATAAAGATTATAATTTTAAAAATAAACTTCAAAAATAGAACTCAATAAAATAATAGGACAGGATCATTCTTTTATAAAATAGAGGATATAATCATTTACACTGATTGAACCCACTATACTCCAAAGCTGGATCCCCCAACTAAGGAAAAAAATGTCCATTAAGATGTTTGTTAATGGCAAAAGAGCCAGTTCCAACCAGATGGAAGATATCCACTACTTAACTGGAACCACCCTTTCCGAAAGTTCCTTTCTTCTCAGAAGTGGAGGGGTAGCCTAATGGTGAGATCAGTAGACGGGAGAGCCTGATTCAAATCCCACTTCAACTCCTTGTGATTTGGGGCAAGTTACTTAACTCTTCATTCCTTCAGATTCAAAAACTAAGATTGTGAGCCCTCCAAGACAGACCTGAATGTGAGCTATTCAGGCTTACAGGCAGTATATTACATTACATTACATTACAGATTTCTATTCCGCCATTACCTTTCGGTTCAAAGCGGATTACAAAAAGGGGTAAAACTGTGAAATTCTACTTGTAAATTCCTTATGAGAAAGTACTAATGTGCTGGGGACTTGTGGAAACTTCTAGATAGGGAGAGTTGTCTGAGATTATTTTATTTAATCTTTATTCATTTTTAAACTTTCAACTACATAATACCATCTTATTCACTTTAAAATAACTTATTAATCTTGCATATATTGAAATCATAATACTATTTTTCCCTCCCTCCATTATATTCTTATAATTTCTGATAATTTAAAATTAATCCCACCCTCTCCCATCCTATGCTTCAATAAATAAAGGGGAAGAAATAAATTATTAATTATAAACAATCCTTACAATAATTTGTTAATTGGCTCCCAAACATCAATGAATTTTTTATAACGTCCCTGCTGAATAGCTAATATCCTCTCCATTTTGAAAATATACAAGTACTGAATGCACACTAGGCTTAACATTCAAAGGGATTGAAGTGGCACAAATGTGAAATTGAGTAAAGCTCCCACCTGAGCTGCAGGTCACTTGTACTTGTCTCGGCAGCACTCAAAATTCAGTTACTTAACACTTCAAAACATCCCCCCCCCCTAAAGGGCACCTTTCACTGTCCTTGGATCACTTAAAACATAGAAATATAGCAACACGATGGCAGATAAAGGCCAAACAGCCCAACCAGTCTGCCATCCGCAGTAACCATTATCTCTTCCTCTCTCTAAAAGATCCCACAGGCCTATCCCAGGCTTTCTTGAAATCAGACAGTCTGTCTCCACTACCTCTACTGGGAGACTGTTCCACGCATCTACTACCCTTTCTGTTAAAGTATTTCTTTAGATTACTCCTGAGCCTATCGCCTCTTAACTTCATCCTATGCCCTCATTGTAGAGTTTCCTTTCAAATGAAAGATGACTCGTGCACATTTACATTAAGTAGGTATTTAAAACGTCTATCATATCTCCCCTCTCCTGACTTTCCTCCAAAGTATACAGATGAGATCTTTAAGTCTGTCCCCATATGCCTTATGATGACCACACACCATTTTAGTAGCCTTCCTCTGAACAGACTCCATCCCTTTTATATCTTTTTGAAGGTGCGGCCTCCAGAATTGTACACAGTATTCTAAATGAGAATGCCTTTGATCCACCCATCCCCCTCCTCTGGTCACATGGAGCCCAGGGTTATAGACTAGCATGCAGGCAGATGTGCATTCAAATCTAACTAGTGCCAGTTAAGATCAATAATTGATTGTGATAGCTTATTCATAAGTGATGGCTCATTAATTTAATAATAATAATAATAACTTTATTCTTCTATACCGCCACAATCTTGCGACTTCTAGGCGGTTTACAATCAGGAGAGCTGGACAAACAGCGAAATACAATATGCAGATATTCAGAGGAAATACAGAGAGCAGAGACCTTGAGAGGCAATAGTATAGAAATACAATTTGCTGAGCAAAATATAAGATGTACATTTTAGTAGGTAATTTCCGACTAGAACCTGTTTGGAATAAATGGCAACGTAAAATGACGACAAGATGAAGATAACATATTATATTTATAACAGTGCAGTAAATTTAGTTGCACACATCTTAGATCCACACAGAACTTTCAGTATTTATAGAATCTAAAGGACAGTATACTACTCCCACTGACCATACAGTAAAAGGGGACATGGGTGGGTCAAGGGTATTCCAGGATTTAGGCCATTAGTTGGGTGCTAGCAATTATACCAGGTTTTGGCAGGTGTAAATGCCATACCAAAATTTAGGCACCAGGTCTGCATTAAGTTGGTATTCTGCAAACTTTACAAAATACTAGTTTAGCACAAATCTTCCTAGTAGCAGGCATATGGAGACACTCAAAATGTATACTTTGGAGGAAAGGAGACATACGATCGATGTTTAAATGCGTGTGAGGCAAGTCTTTCATTTGAAAGGAAGCTCTGGAATGAGAGTGTATAGGATGACATTAAGAAGTGGTAGGCTCAGGAATAATCCAAGGACATAAGAGGTGCTTTACTGGGACAGACCGAAGGTCCATCAATCCCAGTATTCTGTTTTCAACAGTGGCCAATGCAGCTCACAAATACCTGACAAGATCCCAAAAAGTAAAACAATACTGCTTATCCAAGAAATAAGTAGTGGATTTCCCCAAGTCCATCTTATAGTGACTTTTGTTTTAGGAAATTATCCAAATCATTTTTAAACCCTACTGAGCTAACTGCTTTCACCACATTCAACAGTAATGAATTCCAAAGTTTAATTGCCTGTTGAGTGAGAAAATATTTTATCCGGTTTGTTGTAAAACTACAGTACTACTTAGTAGTTTCATTGCATGTCCCCTAGTCCTAGTATTTTTAGAAAGAGTGAACAAGCGAGTCACATCTACCCCTTCAACTCCACTCATTATTTTATAGACCTATCATATCACCCCTGAGCTGCTGCTTCTCCAAACTGAAGAGCCCTAGTCGCTTTAGTCTTTCCTCATAGGGAAGTCATCCCATACCTTATTTTTGTCACCCCTCTCTGTACCTTTGCTAATTCTGCTATATCTTTGAGAGATGGTGACCAGAATTGCATACTATTTGAGGGGCAGCCATACCATAGTGATACAAGGGTATTAACGTTTTCATCTTTGTTTTCCATTCCTTTCCTGATAATTCCTAGAACCTTTTCCTGAGCTGTGAGTCCTAACACAGAACCCAGTATCACATAGCTATAGCTTAGGTTCCTCTTTCTCACATGCATCACATTACACTTGCTCACAAAAAACGTCATCTGCCATTTTGATGCCCAGTCTTGTCTCACAAGGTCCTCTTGCAATTTTTCACAATTTTCTTGCAATTTAACAACTTTGCACAACTTTGTTGTCAAATTTAATTGTCTCACGGACCCCTGGGGACCCCACTATTTACCCTTCATTGAGAATATTGATCATTTAAATCCACTCTGTTTTTTCAGCCAGTTCTCAATCCATGAAAGGACATTACCTCCTATTCCATGACTTTCTAACTTCCTCGGAAGTCTTTCATGAGGTACTTTGTAAAATGCCTTTTGAAAATCCAGATATACAATCAACCAGTTTACCTTATCCATTCTGGGGTTTTTGTGGGGTTTTTTTTTATGACTGTCTGTGTAAAGCATTTGCTGTATTAATTTTTTTAGCCAAAATGTCTGACCCAAAGCCTGATATGTCTGAAGTTGAGAAATTTGACCACAAGAAGTTGAAAAAGACCAGTACAGCGGAGAAGAACACCCTTCCTTCAAAAGAAAGTAAGTGGGTGTGGCCGGGTAGAAGCAATTTCCAACCTGGAGGGAGGGAGAGGGCTTTTAATAGGAGACTAATTGTTCAGTGTGACGGCGGACTTTGCGGTTTGGCTGATGACATCCGGGTTTCCTTTTCACACATGTATTTCAGAGGTGGGGGTGGGGGGACTCATACTTATATACCTTTCTGGCTCTTTATCTTTCTTAGTTGGGAGCATGCATTTCAGAAACTTATTTGTCATAGTGGACATAGCACGGCTTTGTATCTGCTGTGGAAAGTGTTTCTTGACAAACGCCATGATAAAACAAACTGGTTGCAGTTGTTGCTCGAAAATGAGGCAGTCTTGCCTTTGGTTGCATCGGATAGATGGATCTCTCTGCAGTGTCCAAGCAGAAGAGAACTGGAGTGTCGGAGGACCAAGGCATGTCCTTGGCGACAATAGCTAATCATTCTTTATTGTGGTAGCCTAAGGTTGCCTGGATTATCCAGTTTGAGCCCAGAGTGTTATGGCTGCAGGTGATGCTCTCACTTAATTTTTGCCGGCTCATGTGTACAAAAACATTCCTAGTCCCAAGTTTTGATCCTTGACTCTATAGACAGTATAGTTTATGTTCACAAAAAACCAGCAAAAACTTTTTTTTTTTTTTTTTAATGCAGTTGCTAGTTATGTGCGTGCACACCACAGCTTAGAGGAAAAACTGGCTGCAGGATACGTCTCTAGCAGACTAGACCTGAAGAGTAATTAAAAGGAGTGCTGGAAGCCAAAAATGATTAATAGCTCAAACTGTACAGGTGCTGCAGTTTCTTGTTAATCTAGTGTTTAGTTAGGGGATGTCCTGCTGCTTGAAAAAATTCTAGCTCTTTAGAAAAACGTACAGCCAAATGGAGACGCTTTATAAAGTGGAAAACAGCTCTTCTACAAAGCTTCTCTTTTAAAGAGATGTAAATGCTTTTCCTTATTTGTAGTTTGATCATTTTTCTGAGGCTTGACTTTATTTCCAATTTTGGCTTTGGTGGTTGAAACAAGCTAAGCCCCCCCTCCCCCCCCAATTCGCCTTCTGAATTCATCTAAAAAGAATTTGACCTTTTTTTGTGTTTATACAGTCCAGCATAACAGCTATTAGATCACAAGTTAGATTACAGTTGGTTGGCAAGCTTGCACTTTTAAGGACTTTTTAAAACAGAATTGTTAGAAAAACAGGGATAACGAGCTGGTGGCAGTAAGGTGTTTTTTTGGTGTTTATTTTTTTCTTTATTTTATTTTTTAGCTGCCACTGGCATCCTGAATAGTCTCTGCTGGGCCTTGTTTAGGCACTGGCATTGAATATCCAGGTTTATGCGGCCGGAATGGTTTAAGTACAATATTCAGTGCTTAACTGCCTAGGTGATGCCACATAAAGATAGGACTGACTTATGTGGTCTGATTTAACCACTTAACCCTAGGAAGTTAAGTGCTGAATAGCAGCACAACTGCATAAATGCCAATTCTTCACCCTCCCCCCCTCCAAACTACCTGTGAAATAGCACCCTTTGTGTTTTTACCGGTCAGTGCTGATATCCAGCATATAGCCCCACACAGGCAATTTAAGCAGTCAGGAGCCTCTAAATTGCTTTATTGACCTCAGAATGCATAGAGTTGTGACCCAAGTCACCAAGGGCTTTTTATGTAAATTTGTGTCCGATAGTTGCATGCAAAATGATTTAGACAACACTTAACATTTATGCGCGTAACTGATGGTGCTAGTAATTGGCAGTTACAAGTTAAGTGCTAGGTTCTGTTCTCTAGTGCGCCTAAATCATTTAGCACACAACTGTCAAGAGGGTATAAACACATGGGTGGACCATGGCATGTCATGGGTGTGTCGCCAAGCAATGTGCACAACTTACAGAATACTTAGGCGAGCCCATTTAGGCCAGTCATTGATCTGTTGTAAGTAGGCCTAACTTTGGCACACTACTACAGCGTTGTGCTAATATTCTATAATGGCTTAGGTACACCTTTTGGGCCATTAAAAAATTGCTGCTGAGCATGCCCCCTTCTGGCACCTAAAGTGGGGCAAAAAGAAAAGAAGCAGGCTGAAGAAAACTAGCCTTTATTGCCACATCTGGCTCCCAGATTTAAATTAACTTGCCCGATGTGGCCATGATTTGTCAAAATGTCTGCCTCAGGGCACGGATAGATACAGTAAACATATAGAAACATGATGGCAGATAAAGGCCAAATGGCCCATTCAAGTCTGCCCATCCACAGTAACCATTCTCTTTCTCTGAGAGATCCCATGTGCCTATCTCAGGCCCTCTCGAATTCAGACAGTGTCTCCACCACCTTTTTCGGGAGACTGTTTCACACATATTCCATCCTTTCTATGAAAAAAAGTATTTCCTTAGATTACTCTGGAGCCTTTCACCTCTTAAACTTCATCCTACGCCCTCATTGCAGAGTTTCCTTTCAAACTTGAAGTTCAAACCATAACGGAACAAATATTAAAAATTAAAAACAAGAGTAACATATACACAGCTATGTTCCTTCTAAGCAGAGTGCATAAGCAATTGCTCATATATTCTAGTGTTCATAGACTTTGCATGGTCACTCGCAAAAATACTTTCAAATCTAAGACCAACAATTTTCCAGAACTTATTGCTCACACAGAAATTTTTTTAGAACTTGGCACTCAGTAAAAAAATAAAATTACATGCACTTGGGCCAGTCATTAGAGGGAGCACTGATACACAGCCAACCTATATGAATGTAAAATCAATCAATAATTAAATATTAACCTCCTTTAATTTTAGAGTTTTAACTGTCATTTAGTTTTTATCGGTTTTTACTAGTTTGGTAAGACTTGGGAATTTTACACCAGCTGGGTAAGCTGTGTGTTTTGGCATATACATGGTTTCTTTTTGATTCCTAGTATATACATTTTTAAGGCTAATATTTATTCTACTGTGAAAGATTTTGCATTGATACAAGTTGGCTAAGTTTTAATATTTGTTTCCTTATAGTTTGAACTCAAATTTGGTTTACTAATATCAGCATGTATGTTTACAGTATCCATCTGTCTTTGAGGCAGCCATTTTAGCAAAACAAGGCCATGTTGGGTAATCTAGTTTAAACCTGGGAGCCAGATGTGATAATAGACTGGTTTGCTTCTTTTCTTCCATATTGGATCTTGACAGCCTTGCTTTCTCAGCCTCATGAAGGGCGCCAATTTATAGACGTGCCTCCTTTAGTGAGTCAAGCAAATTGCAGTCTTTTCTGTGGTTTGTAGCAGCCTTTGATAATATTAAAAGGAGCAATCCAATTGATGCCCATATGATGCACAAAATGAAGTGCTGGTTAACACTCCAATATCTCAGACGAGTCTAACTTTTTTTTTTTTTTTTTTAAATAGGCATAGATGTTGCCTATGTACTCTTATCTGTCCCCAATAAAAAGTGCCAGGACCCCCTCCTGATGACCCACACCCCACAAACTTAAAAAAAAAAATCAGGAGGGAAGCTCACTCTCTTTTGCCCCCCCACCTTTTAAATGTAAGATTGACAGGAGGGATGCCTACTCCCTCCTTCCACCAGGGCCCCCCCCCCAACTTCCCCCCCCAAAAAAACAAAACTTACCTTTTAGATGAAAATCTGACAGCAGGGATGCCCACTCCCTCCTGCTAGCAGATCTTGAGTGCATCCTGGGATGCACTGAGAGGGGCATAAGGCCCTTCCCATAGGAGAGGCCTTAGGCACCTGGGCCAATCAGACTTAGGCCCCACCTAGTGCATCCAAGGTTTCACTGGGAAGAGGCCTAAGGCCCTTCCCATAGGAGAGGCCTTGGGCACCTGGGCCAGTCTTAGGCCCCTCTCAGTGCATCCCAAAATGCACCGGGGAGCAGAAGGCCCTCTATTTTGAAGAGGCAGACCTGCCGGCAGGAAGGGAATGAGCATACCTCCTGGTGGTAGGGAGGGTGTAGGAGCTTCAGGGTGGGGTGTTGGGGATTTGTGGGGGATCCCAGTGCCATGAGGTAGTGGGTATCCCCTCCTGCCAGTCTTTAATTTTAAGAATTTTTTTTTTTTATAATGGGCACAGATGTGTGTAACACACACATCTGTACCCATTAAAAAAGAGTTTCCCAGAGTTCTGCCATAATCCCATATGATCAGTCGTTGGAGAAAGCGGCCGACATATGTGCAGAGCCGGCAGGGGGAAGCCCCTAACTGAGTGGCAGGGGAAGCCCCGAAGCAGCCTTCTGCCGCTCAGCTGTTCAGGGCAGGAAGAATATATACTATCATAGTATTTTTACTATTCTAATATTTTTAAATTAACAATATCATATCTCCAACGACTGATCAGATAGGATTATGGCAGAACTCAGGAAAACTCAGTTGCATGTGAAATTGTTTGAGCATCAGTCACCATTTTCAGCTTTAGTGATATGTGAGGTACTTTCTGCAGGGGATTTCTAGGGAGGGGTGGTGGTTCTTTGCATGGTTTTTTACTCGTACCACTGCTATAGTTCCCAACATGCCATGAAGTTTTCTGCTACGTTGCACATTTGAATTTCTGATGTACTTGATCTTAATATGGGATGTCTTGTAGAATAACTAAAATTTTGCACTTTTTTTTCCAGCAATTGAGCAGGAGAAGAAGGCATGTCAGAAGTCATAGGAGACAGATGTGACACCAGTTCTGTGCTCTTACTCCTCCCCCCCTTTTTTTTTTTCTAAATCATTTTTATTATGGCTGTGAATACAATCAAGCTTTTGGCTTTTTTTTTTTTTATGTCTTTAAAATTGAATCCTCCTCCTAATATGCCAAGAGCTTTGGAAGGTAGAGAAGTGCACCCTCTCTCCATTCCCTGCTACACCAGCTGCTAAGCGTGTCCTGACCACATGCCCACCTTCTGCTTATGGGGTCTTCTGTTTTACTTCCTGGAGCAAGCGATGAAGAATGTTAGAGGTGGAAACAGCTCGGTGAGAAACTGCCAAAGATTTAGGGGAACTGTGATGAAATTATTTGGTCAAAGGAGGAGGAGATGGCTTAGCCTGTCTTGTGTATTCACAGAATGATGTATTTTGTTGCTGCAGCTTCATGTTTATTTTTGTTTTCTGTCAAATAAAATGATATAAGTTTTGAGGAGTTTTTTGGTTTTTTTTTCGTGTGTCTTACCTTCCTACTCTAAAACCAGCAAAATCAAAAAGGAAAATTCAAGTGTAGCTGGCTTTAAACAAAAGTTTTGGACAAGTTCTGGAGAAAGTCCATTGTCTCAACAGCAGACGGACATGGGATGGTAGCATGGAATGCTGCTACTATTTGGGTTTTTGCCAGGTACTTGTAACATGGATTGGCCTCTGAAGATGGTATACTGGGCCAGATGGACCATTGATCTTACCCAAAAAGGCTATTCTTATTGCATAGCAGTCATTAAGGGTTAGTGCAGAGTTTCCTAACCTATGCTGAGGCCCCCAAGACAGGTGAGTTTTCAGGATAATCATGGTGAATACGTATCAAGATAAATTTGCATATGTTGAATCTCCAATTGCGCTCTCATTTTCAGGGTAGATAGCTGCCTTTTGGTGTTATCAATTTTAAACCACAGCGAGCTCTGTAGTTAGGGAAGGTGCAGTATATATAAGAAGGAAGATGAGATTAAGACAAATTTGGGAAGCCCTGTGTTAGCGATTAATCATCCACTAAACCTTGTCTAGACTTGCAGTCCTAGCTATTATCCTAGTAAGTCTCAAAATACTCTTGAACAGCTTTGGTAGTATGGGTGCATTAGCTAAATCTTTCTAGCTGTTAATCTGCTTTCACGGTAGAGGCATAACTTTGGTAGACTTCTGATAATTTCCTGGATATCGGCCATCCTATTTGTCCTTGTACAAGGCCATAATTCGGTTTTTAAGTATAGAGTTCACTAAATGGATATCGGCCATATTTCCATGACTTATTCAACTGAATAACGTTGCCCACTGCTGGAATGCACAGGAGTCTGAATGAAATTTCCCTTCTGCTAATCCTGTTATTCCTTGGCATCCAAACCAATTTTGAGCCTTGTTTTGTAGGAGAGATGTGCCTTGTTGCTAGGATAGCCAAACAATGCGTGCAAACTAGACTACTAAAATAAACCTCCTTAGGAAATATTTTAAGGGCTAGAGTTACTATTGCTGCTGTGTTACTACTAACATTATTAGCTCCTAAGGGGCCTTTTTACTAAACCGTGTTGAGAAATGGACAGCATGTTTTAAACGTGGGACTTTCCTGCCCATTTCTAACATTCAGTATTTAAGGCATTTTTGAAAAATTTTTTTTTTTTTTTTTTCAGGTTGTGTGCCAGTGTTCAAGTTATTGTGCATTACCTGAAAAAAAAAAAAATTAAAAGCAGGAGCACGTAGCATGCCTTAAATAGAGGCCAGTAAGTACTCCTGCACTCAGTTGGTGAGTGCTAATGCTTCCATGCCCATGACACATACCCTCCTGAAAATATTAACAGAAAAATAATTTGCAATTAGTGCATGCTGACGGGTAAATTTATTACAAAATGCTTTAATGTGTTTTTGCACTAAATTTTTTCCTGTGTATTTGTTTATTGCAGTGCATAAGGGGCTCCTGTCCCATTGCATGCTCTACTGAGGTAGTTTACATTTGTAAGTCTAGTCCTAAGTGACGTAAGGAAGTATTTCTTCACAGAAAGGGTTTATAGATCACTGGAACAAGCTTCCAGAGCAGGTGATCAAGGCCACCAGCGTGCTTGACTTTAAGAATAAATGGGATGCCCTAGTAGGATCCTTACGAGGGTCGAGTTAAGGAACTGGGTCATTAGTACTCAGACTTGATGGGGTGGGTCAGTAGAGTGGGCAGACTTGATGGGCTATAGCCCTTTTCTGCCGTCATCTTTCTATGTTTGTATCCTGAATACAGGCGTTGCTGCCTAAAGTAATTCAGTTGCTTAGCTCGGTAATGCTGGTAAGTGATAGAACACAGAGTGGACCTCTGCATGTTAACCTTCCTCCCCATTCACGCTATCGGGAAAAGTGATTTGCAGCAAATTACATCCTGAAAAATAGTTTAGTCATTCTACAGGGCTGCCTGCTTCTGAATTGCTAACACTGAAAGGTGCAGTGTAAAAAACCTGTTCTATTTCTTGTGTAGAAAACATTTTATCTTCAGGAGCTGTAAATGGGGGAAAGGGGCAGATTCTCAAAACTAAAACCTGCCTTTAATGTGCTTACTAAACTGGTTCCGACTGTTTTTAGTGTTCATGTATTTTAGCAGTGGATTCTCAAAACAGCTTACTGAGGTCTTTTCCGAGTTTTCTAGCAATCTCTGATACTGCCATGCAAATGTAGGTGTTGGGGGCCAATCGGAGCCTTAGGCCCCTTCCTATAGGAGGCGCCTTAAACAACCTGGGCCAATCAGAGCCTCATTTCCTGGAGGAGAAGACCTGCCATTTTGAACAAGTGGGCCTGCTGGCCGGAGGGAGTACTCATCCCTCTGGCCAGCCATTGTAAGTAAGGTGTGTGTGTGTGGGGGGGGGTTGTGTGTGGGGGGGGTTGGGTTGGGTAGGGTAGGGTAGGGGCAGGATGGAGTTGGCATCTCCTGCTGCTGGGGAGGGGGGGTCGCTTGACTTCTGCAACTCTGATCTACATGTATGTTAACTGGAATATGTTTGCCCCTTAGAAATTAACAATATAGTATTAGGAAATTATTTTTTTCTCCAAAATATTCACTTGTCTCCCAAGGAAATTTATTCTGATTCTCATGAAGTAGACCTGATCCTTCTGGTTTTGAGTGATAAAGCTCATAGTGAGAGAAATTATTTAAAATGGATAAGACCAGTCTTCTCAACGTTAACACACACAGGGAATAATTCGCAGCATAAAGCACCACATAAAACAATATGAGAGCTTTATCTAGACTCTATAGCCAGGATTCTTCCAGGCTAAATTAAATAGGCTGAATTTAGGTATGAGTACATACCACCAGCAGAGCTGGCAGGGTGCATAAAAATCAATGTTAAAAAATAAATAAATTGGATTTTTATTTAAATTGGAATGTTCTAAAATGCTTTTTTTGAGGAAAAATCTATCTAAAGCTTACCCCCCCCTCCTCCAAAACTGTGCTGTTCCTGACGGTCATAGGAACTCTGAGCGTCAGGAGCAGTGTGGCTATCTGTGCAGTGTTGTAGAAGAGGGGGTTTTCTATTTAAGAAACATAGTTCAAAAGTTATTCATCATGAAATAAGAATTAGTTTTTAATTATGTAGCATGAGGCTGTATATTTATGCAATGTTTAAATTTTTGGGCAAGTCGTGATGGGTGGAGTAATGTTCATGATGATCCTGTTGTAGAACAGAATAAGGGAATGTCTTTCTTGCAGAAACAATTGATACCTCAGGCAATGCACACATGGCAGAATACTTACAGGCGGTAGCAACAAAATTGTGAACAAAAATTCAAAAGTCTAATATGCAGTTTAGTTGCAGACAATGCTACAAATGTATTCAATAGGGGAAGAAATTTAGATCATGGAAAGAATATCAAGCTAATATCTGGTTGCAGTGCTCATTTGCTGCACCTTCTAGCCAAAGATTTTAGTGTCCTAGAAATAGAGACTTTAATGTCATTGTTATGGAAGTTTTTAGATATTTCAATAGCTTTGCTGCAGCAGCAGCTTTGAGAGGAATAGGTGGAACCAGGCTAATTCTTCCATAAGGTGTTATACTACCCAAAATGATCCACTACAACAACCCCATTGATCAAGAACAGGTATATTCTGATACCATCTGGTTATAACTCAAATCCACGCTTTGAGCTGCTGTAACTGGCCATAAATGCTGATGCTATGCACACACTTTACAGTATTCTATAAGGTATGTGCATGAGGCCTACCTATACACCAAGCTGACACTAGAGAAGAGGTCATACATTCCTACAGAATAGCACTTAAGTGGGCATCTCACATATATGAGTGCAAAGAAGAGAGTTGTCCCTAGTTCCTCCACAAAAGGAAATCCAACCAAAACAAAAGACTTTGTGGAGAGTTGATGTTCAAGATGAAGGCTTAATTAAAACATCTTGGTCATTCACATGACAATGTCTAGGACAGAATACACTGGGAACACTGGACACAACACGGTCTCTGTTTCAGCACTACTGTCTTCCTTAGGGGTCCCTATTGGTCCTATGAGAAAACTTGTGGATTTGATACAAATGAACTGTGTGGATGAGATTTACAGTATTCTATAAATTTATATGCATAATTTACACATAAATGTTTGTTCCCATGTCATAGAATTGGCCTTAAAGTGTTTTGCATGTTGCTTGAAGACCCAAAGTAAAGAGGCCTTCAGTTTACCAGAAGGTGTTTCTTCAATGGATGCAGTATATGATGTGTTACTAACATGCACACTTCCTCAAGCTACTTCCTGTTACCTTACATGTCAGAGCTTGTATTGCACTGTAATGAAGTTGAGCAAGGCAGAATTATCTCATCTGCTGGGCTGTTGGTCAGGGCTTAAACTGATGCAAACAATGTAATCTTCAGTTCTGACTGAGTAAAACCCCTCCCTGCTGAATGATGTGAATATGGATGCTCTGTAGGTCACCTTAAGTGATTACAGCCTAAAGGAAAAGAAAATTGCAAGTGGATAATCACAATGCTTGAGTTATCACAGAGGACACCAGAGCAATTTCTTCTGGGCTGGGTTATCGCTGCTTGCTGCAGGAATGTTCATCCGGAATTCTAGGCACGTCTAAACGTATCTAAAATTATACTGCCTGGAAGCACCTGCCTCTCACACAGTTCTGCAACACAAGAACAGCTGGAGAAAACCAAGCATGCAGACCACTCTGTAAGAAGAGAAATACAGCGTAAAAAACAAGGAATGCTTTTCCCAGTTACTGAAGAAACTCACACCTTGCTCTGTAGCACAAAAATGTCCTATATAAACAGCTGCAGAATCGGAACCAGCAATCCCTAGGAGTCACTATATCAGTCCTGACAGAGGAATACAGTTCCCAGTAGACACCGCTGGCCCAGTCTCAGTGCTTGCTAGGCTCCTAAGAACATAAGCAATGCCTCTGCTGGGTCAGACCTGAGGTCCATCGTGCTCAGCAGTCTGCTCACACGGCGGCCCAACAGGTCCAGGACCTGTGCAGTAATCCTTTTATCTATACCCCTCTATCCCCTTTTGCAGCAGGAAATTGTCCAATCCTTTCTTGAACCCCAGTACCGTACTCTGCCCTATTACGCCCTCTGGAAACGCATTCCAGGTGTGCATCACACGTTGGGTAAAGAAGAACTTCCTAGCATTCGTTTTGAATCTGTCCCTTTTCAACTTTTCTGAATGCCCTCTTGTTCTTTTAGTATTCGAAAGTTTGAAGAATCTGTCCCTCTCCACTCTCTCTATGCCCTTCATGATCTTGTAAGTCTCTATCATATCCCCTCTAAGTCTCCTGACACAAGAACAGACTGCCCTAGAATTTACAGGAACCTGACTCAAGTTAGACATAGGAACATTAAGAGGTAATTCTATACATTAATACCTAGATGTATGCTCTAGTCTACATGGTGGTGCCATACTGCCAGTAATTGGTAGTTACATGTGAATATAATATTCTATACGATAAGTGCTGTGGAGGCAGATTTTCAACACGGTATTCAAATCCGAGTTTGAACGTTTTGCAGAAGACCCACAAAAAGGCGAACATGACCATTTTTGAAACAGAAAAATGCCTTTTTGTTTCTAAAAGGGTCATTTCTCAGATGTTCTTGTCCTCAGTGTGCCTATCTTTTTAAACCAAAAGTCCAAAAGAGAAACATGCAAAACAAGCCATTGGTATGAAGGAGTATTTTTAGCAGACTGACCACACAGACATCCCAGCAGAGCAGTGGGGCACCTCAGAGGGGGTAGTGCATTGAACTTCACATAGAAAGGCCCAGGTGCATCTTGCCATAACCTCCCTTATAATATATGGTAAATCCTCCAAAAACTACTGGACCCAATTGTGTGCCACCCCGATAGTGCTTATGCCTGCAGGTGTCACCTACAAGTAAATACAGTAGGATTTGGGTGAGTTTTGGAAAGCTCAATCCACCATGAGTGTAATAGAGTGGGATATAGGCTTGGTTCACCATCTCTATAGTCCACTGTACTGCTCACTAGGCTATTCCAGAAACCTGCTTACTGCTCTACTAGGACTGACCATAACATATGAAGTTGTCATACAGGCAGGTATGCACTGTTTCATTTACATCTTTGGGAGGTGGAAGGGGGTCAGTGGCCACCGGTGGAGTGTATGTGTTTGTGTGGAGAAGGGGGGAGGGAGGGGGTCATGACTTCAACCTTCCAGTGGTCATATGGTCAGTTTGGCACCATTTTGGCCCCAAACATCCAAATTGTGCTCTGGATGTTTTCTAAAATGTATGATTATTATAGAAAAACATCCAAATCATAAGCCTGCCCAAACTACGCCTCTAACACACTCCCTTGAGATGTGGATGAACTGCGGACAAGCACCATAGAAATCTGTCTAGAATGTGGGTTTTGAAACTAGCAAATTGGAAGGGTTTGGTGAGAAAACTGTACATATGTCTCTTTATGCCACCTTTTGGACGTCTTTCTTTTTTGAAAATGAGTTCTATCGTGCATAATGGCAGGGGATGAATATGTGGGTGGAACATGGGCACGTCTTCAAGAGATGTGCATAATTTATAGAATACTATCAGTTATGCATGTCACTTGGCCCATTTACCCTTGCCATTGGTATGGCGTAAATCAGGGGTGTCCAATCTGCAGCCCCGTGAACTATTATGTGCGGCCCCGGTCGAGGGCGATTCAGTGTTTTCCCCTGCTGCCCCTGGGTGTTTACTGTCTTGCCGGCTCCCTCCTCTGTCTTGCTGCAGCGTTTGCTTGGCCCCAGAAACATTTTTTTCAGCCAATGCGGCCCAGGGAAGCCAAAAGGTGGACACCCCTGGCGTAAATGATCACAGGTGCACCCATGCCTGTTTACGCTAGTATTATATAACAGTATGTATCTTGGCATTATAGAATGGGTGCCCAGTGCCTGGTGCCTGAAGGGAGATGCCAATTTCTATATTAAACGATCTCCCTTATGTTTAAGAAATGCCAATGCTCACGACTAGTTTAATGTAGAGCATAAAATATCTGGTTGTAATCACTGTTCACTGTGCTCTCAGGCTCCTACTTGTGATGTGGCACTAATTTAAGACAGAGTAATCATCACTCTCTTCTCTTAGGCTAACACCCATCTTTTTGCCCACTCACCCAGCTTGTTCAGGTCACTTTGTAGATCTTTGCATTCCTCATAAAACTCTCCAGTAGGGTCAGAACTGTAGAGGAATGCAAAGATCTACAAAGTGACCTGAACAAGTTGGGTGAGTGGGCAAAGAGATGGCAGATGAGCTTCAATGCAGAGAAATGTAAAGTCTTGCACATAGGGAAAGGAAACCCGATGTACATCTATACGATGGGAGGGAGGGTATTGGGGGAAGGCAAACATGAAAAAGACTTGGGGGTATTGGTGGATACAACGATGAAGCCAGCGGCACAATGTGCAGCGGCCTCAAAAAAGGCGAACAGAATGTTGGGCATTATCAAAAAAGGTATCACTACCGGAACGAAGGAAGTTATCCTGCCGCTGTATAGAGCAATGGTGCGCCCCCATCTGGAGGACTGCGTCCAATGCTGGTCGCCGCACCTTAAGAAGGATGTGGTGATGCTCGAGAGGGTCCAGAGAAGAGTAACAAAAATGATTAAGGGCATGGAAAACCTTGCATATACCGAAAGGCTGGAGTAGCTGGGGCTCTTTACCCTGGAAAAGCGGAGACTTAGATGGAACATGATAGAGACCTATAAAATCATGAAAGGTATAGAGAAGGTGGAGAGGGACAGATTCTTCAGGCTAGCGGGGACATCAAAAACAAGAGGGCATTCGGAAAAACTGAAAGGAGACAGATTCAAGACGAATGCTAGGAAGTACTTCTTCACTCAGATGGTGGTGGACACCTGGAATGCGCTTCCAGGAGAGGTGATAGGACAGAGTACAATAATGGGTTTCAAAAAGGGCCTGGATGACTTCTTGAAGGAGAAAGAGATTACAGGGTATAGATAGAGGGTACTTCAGGATTAGGGCATAAACAATTCAGGTGGTGGGAACTTACAGGTCAAGGACCTGGAGGGCTGCTGCGGGACCGGGCTGCTGGGCACGATGGACCCCTGGTCTGACCCAGCAGAGGCAATACTTATGTTCTTATGTATGAGCTGACAAGGGATGAAGTATATAGTAAATTTTTAATTTGCAGCTAGAATGTCTAGAGGAATTCTTTTAGTCCTTGGAAAGAAGTCTATGTGTTTTCAGAAAAATCAATTTGAGCACTGAAGAAGCGGGAGTGTGGCATCTCCCTCTGCAAGGGACAGAAATGGTTGGCTCTGTTATGTTTTCGCTAAGGAGAAGGAGGAAGTTCTACTGATAACAATAGTGAGACGTGATGCCAATCTGGTCATTAGCCAGCACTGTATTTTCCGTGTAAACAGGTCCAACAAGAAACCACAGTCACGAGAAAAGAGATGGCTAACACTGAGTGATATTTCCTGCAAAATAATAGTAGGATGGAATTTCATTTTCTAAAGGAATTTCACCACCCCCTGCACCCACTGAGTGGAGCTGCAATTCCCAGCCCTGAGTCTGGTACAGCCAGTGCCCAATGTATAATGAATACAGTGTTGTCAGGATAAAGGACAGTGACCCCGTACTTGTTTCACAGTATCAGCAGTTAGACTCCCTAGCCTATTGTTTTCAATAAGAATTCAGCTAAGTGCAAAGGCAAGGAGATCTACATTGAAGTAAGAACAGGACTTCAGGTTGTGCACCCCCCAAGGTCTTTAAATCCTCCCAAGGAGCATGCTTAACTGCATCTTCAGCAGAGGAAATCACATGATGTGACACCTGCCTACCATATTTCTCAGAAGCACTGCCACATTCTAGAACTCATTCCCGGAACTGCTTTGCTTAAGGCAAGACCATAAGAACCTAAGAGCCTTACCGGGTCAGACCAATGGTCCATCAAGCCCAGTAGCCCGTTCTCACGATGGCCAATCCAGATCACTAGTACCTGACCAAAACCCAAAGAGTAGCAACATTCCATGTTACCGATCCAGGGCAAGCAGAGGCTTCCCCCATGTCTTAATAACAGACTATGGACTTTTCCTCCAGGAATTTGTCCAAACCTTTCTTAAAACCAGCTACGCTATCCGCTTTTACCACAACCTCTGGCAATGCATTGCAGAGATTATATTTCCACCTATTGGCTTTAAAAGTATTTCCCTGCAATTTCATCGAGTGTCCCCTAGTCTTTGTAATTATTGACGGAGTGAAAAATCGATCAGGAAGCAGGTGAAAGTCTGGCTTTTCTCTCAAGCATTTAACAGTAAAGTGTTAATTCCAGGGCTGTGGAGTCGGTACACCAAACTTTCCATGCCAACTCCTCTATTTTTCTACCGTCCGACCCGGACTAGTTTCAAGTTTATTTTATTTCATAATACCACTTATAAAGCCTTAGTGGTTTCCATATATTGAAAAACAAACATGTACAATAAAAACTTAATATGGGGAATGTACATTGTATTTTGAAACAACTACGAACAAGCGTGACACATGGGACATGACACAGAAGGAGAAGAGGGGCATAGATACATATTAAAATAAAAAGGAAGGGATAAGGTGCCAACATAAATGGAGTGTTGGTACTATTTTACTGCTTCTGACTCCAGCTCCGACTCAAGTTTCAAGTTTATTTAACATTTGGTTAATCGCCTAATCATGTATTCAAGGCGATGCACAATTCTAAAAACAATTTATGACATACAGGGATACAAAAAATTCATACAGCAAATGCATGACTTACAGGACAGACAGGACCAGTAGTGGATAAGGGATGGAAGTACAATAATCAAAAGCAGAGAAAACATTCAAGGAAAACCACAAGAAGAGGATTTTTTTTTTTTTTTTACATGCTTAGATATTCAGAATACTAGCATATAAATGTGTTATCTGCCTATGCATTATTATGTAAATATGCCCATATCCTACCTAGCGTGTGGTATACAGGTGGGAATGCAAATACTGTGTTTCCCCGAAAATAAGACCTACCCCGAAAATAAGCTCTAGTCCTGTGATTCACCTGCACTCTTCATCCCGGCCCCCCACCATGCAGCCGAACTCCTGCAGGGGTTCAGCTGCGCGGGGAGGGGGGTGTATGCTCAAGGGTTCTGCTGCACAAGGGATGGAAAGATAGAAGCTGGACAAACTTCTGCTGCACAGGAGGATGGGAGGTAGGGAAGGAAAGATGCTACACATGTAGGGAAGAGAAAGGAAAGAGGAAGAATTGGGGTGAAGGAGAGAGAGGGAGAGATGATCATGTGCATACCCCAAAAATAAGACCTAGTGCCTTTTTAGGCCCCAAATAAATACAAGAGAATGTTTTATTTTCAGGGATACACAGTAGGTGAACTCTAGGTGGAGTGTGGGGCAGGGCACACATTTACACATGTAATTTATAGAATGCTATAAGTTACAGATTTATCAGTGACACCTAGGTGTGCCCATGCAGTTGTCCATTGACAATCAGTAGCATGTCCTGATTCAAGAGATTTTAATTCCTTCCAATGTAAATTGTACTGAAATCCCTTCAGCAACATCCAATATAAGACCTTTTCCCTCCTCCCCCTCCTCTTGCTTCTATCTCCTCTCCCTTTTCTCTTTCTTCCGCTTTCCCTAGAATTGTACGTCACCTTGAACCTGCTTAGGAATAGAGAAACTCACAAATTATTAGATTAGATTAGAATCAAGCACAGACTGTGTCTAAGCAGTGTTGAACAAACACAATGTTAGGTTGTAACGAGTCATGAAAATGTCATCAGCATAGTAGCAGATAGTGACACCAAAGTCCTGTATTCATTTCATAAATGGATTTAAAAAGTGGTTGAACAGAAGTGGAGTGAGAACTGATCCCTGGAGAACACCGCAGGGGAGAGGATAGAAAGAAGAAGAAGAGGGGGAAGATTGGGGTGAGAGTAAGGAGAATGATCTGTCATGAAGAAATGAGTGGAACCTGTAGTACTAGACAGTGCCAGAAAGTCAATGGATTGTAACCTGGAGAGGATTACCGAATCAAAGGCTGCAGAGAGGCCTAGAGACATTAATAATGCTATTTTGACTTCATCCAACACTGAATGCAATTCACTAAGAAGAAATGTGATTATGGTCTTTGTGCTGTGGCCTGAGTGGAGAGATTCGGCATGCTGGAGAAGCTGATGGACCACAATCCTCTTGGCCAGTTTAAAAATATAATCAAAGATTTGAGACTGGGCGATAACTCACTGTGTCTGTGGGGACAAGACTGAGCTTTTTCAAGATGGGATGGATTGAGGTGTGATGTAGATGACTATTGTTTCATCTAGCATCTCAAATAGCAACAGTGGAAGTAGCACTTTAGGATGATGAGTATTTTTATTTTTTTCTCCTTTCCTTCTGTCTCCATTCATTGATCTTGCATAGTATTTTGGTCACTAATTGTGCTATTAGCACAGTTCCTTATGTGTCTTGTCTTGGTTAGTTTGTTTCTATGTGAAAGGCAATAAAATAAAATAAGGTCATGCTCCCGAATTGTAAACCAAAATCCAGGTATTTGTTGGCTTGTACAGAGGCATCAGCCATTTTACAAAGAAGCATGTTTTCAAAAAGAGTGTGCTCAATTGAGTTTTATTGATTTATTTGCTACACTTAGGCTCTCTTTTACAAAGGTACGCTAAGGGGTTCATAATAAAAAAAAACCCAAAAACGTCTAAAAAGTGTCCTAAATGGCTACTTGGACGATCAAAAAGCCTGATCGTCCAAGTACCCATAACCAAAGCTGGTTTTTAGACGTATCTAAAAACAGCTTAGGCCTTTCCCCTGCCTCTGAATGCACAGAGAAAAAAGAGGCGTGTTTAGAGGAGGGGAAAGGGCGGGCGGTAGGCGGTAGGTGGGCTGACCTACACGTAGGCGTAAAACAGGTATAACCAAAACCGTAGGCAGGTTGCCTAGTCAGCACTTAGACCTTTTTGACTTAGACAAAGTCAAACCAGGTCTAAGTGCTGAAAAAGGGGCCGCTGAGCTGATTGTGGCTGCTGCGATCAGCTCAGTGGCCCCAGCAACCTGCCTACCCCTCCACCGCAAGCATCGCAGCAGGAGAGATGCCTCATCTGCCCTATCGCGATGCCATCACTCCTCTACCCGAACTGCCGCGACCCGCGGCAGGAGAGATGCCCTATCTCTCCTGCCACGGGTACGCGGAAGTTCGGGTAGAGGAGTGATGGCATCGCGGTAGGGGAGATGAGGCATCTCTCCTGCTGCGATGCATCATCCCCCCCCCCACACACAACATCGGGGCAAGAGGGAGCTCAAGCCCTCTTGCCCCGGCGATCGTGCCCCACCCCGCCGAGTACGAGCAGGCCAGGAGGGAGCCCAAGCCCTCCTGGCCACATGGCGACCCCCCCCCCCCTCGGACAGCAATGGGCCAGGAGAGAGCCCAAGCTCTACTGGCCCCGGCGACCCCCCCCTCAGACAGCAAAGGGCCAGGAGAGAGCCCAAGCTCTACTGGCCCCGGCGACCCCCCCCCCTCCGACAGCAACAGGCCAGGAGGGAGCCCAAGCCCTCCTGGCCCCGGCGACCCCATTTCCCCTACCCCCCACTACAATACGGGCAGGAGGGATCCCAGGCCCTCCTGCCCTCGACACAACCCCTCTCCCCCCAACGACCGCCCCACCCAGAACCCCCGATCGGCCCCCCCCCACACTGACCCGCAACCCCCCCAGCCGATCCCATGACCCGCCAGCCCCCTTTCCCGTACCTTTTACGTTGGCCAGAAGGACGGGTGCCAAGTCCGCCCGTCCGGCAGGCCAGCCGGGTCCAGAATGGGGCCAGATTGACCCTGGCGCAGAAACCCCGCCCACAGGTGGTGCCTGAGGTGCCTGGGCCAATCAGAATAGGCTCCTGTGGGCGGGGCCTTAGGCACATGGGCCGGGTTGGGCCTTAGGCACATGGGCTGGGTTGCCCGTATTCTAGTGGGGGGTGGGGGGTAGGGGGTCGCCAGGGCCAGGAGGGCTTGGGCTCTCTTGGCCCGTTGCTGTCCGAGGGGGGGGGGTCGCCTGGGCCAGGAGAGCTTGGGCTCTCTCCTGGCCCATTGCTGTCCGAGGGGGAGTCACCGGGGCCAGGAGAGCTTGGGCTCTCTCCTGGCCCATTGCTGTCTGAGGGGGAGTCACCGGGGCCAGGAGGGCTTGGGCTCCCTCTTGCCCCAGTGTTGTTGGGGGGGGGGGTCGCAGTTCGAAATGACAGGAGGGCTTGGGCATCCTCCTGCCTGGATCATTGGGGGGGGGGGGGATTCTGTAACCGGTGTTGTTTTTGACAGACACCGGTTACAGAATCCAGCTTTTAGGCGAAGGACTGGCTCCTCCTTCGCCTAAAAGCCCTTCTGTTGGACGTTTGGGGCTTAGGCGTTTTTTTGGTTCATTATGGGCAAAAAGTGTAGACGTCGTGGGGGTGTACTTGTAGACGTAGTAGTGATCTGGGCATTCATTGGGGGGGGGATTCTGTAACCGGTGTTGTTTTTGACAGATACCGGTTACAGAATCCAGCTTTTAGGTGAAGGACTGGCTCCTCCTTCGCCTAAAAGCCCTTCTGTTGGACGTTTGGGGCTTACGCGTTTTTTGGTTCATTATGGGCAAAAAGTGTAGACGTCGTGGGGGTGTACTTGTAGACGTAGTAGTGATCTGGGCATTTAGTAGAGGCAGGCCATAATCAAAACAAGGACGTTTGTTTTGGTTATGGACACTCTCCCTGCTTCTGCTTTGAACGTTTAAGGACTTAGGCCAAAAAGGGACTTAGACGGGTTTTTTTGATTATGCCCTTCTAAGCATTTTAGCGCGCATTTAGCACATGCTAAATCAACATGTGCGCTAACCGCTAATGCGTCCATAGGATAACATGCACACGTTAGTGTTTAGTGTGTGATTAGTGCACACTAATATTTACCACGCGCTAAAAAGCATAGCACACCTTAGTAAAAGAGGGGGTTACCTTCAGTATCTACTACATGCGCAAGTGCCAATCTTGCAACAGCCAAGTTATCTTAACTCTTTAACCATACCATATACTCCATGACAAACATTAAGATCATTACAAGGTAATAAGGATGGTTTTTACCATCAGCTAAAAGGACTACATGGGAATTTACCCGTTGAAAGGCGTTTTTTTTATTTAGCACCTAGCCTTTGGAATTAGCTTCCTAGTGAAATTAGGTCAGAGATGAATTTTAAAGGTTTTAAATCCCTTTTGAATACATATTTTTTCAATATAGTATTTGGGCAAGTTATTCCTCAGAATGACCATATTTATTGATTTCTCATATTGATCCTTTTCGAGTTGGATCCAGGGAATTAATCTGCAAAACCAACAATGGAAAATGATATTTCTATTTAAGACAGGTCTTTTCTCTTTTAATGGAGTTCTTTTCTTTTAATATATTATATTGTAAACCGCCATGAACATTGGATGCTGTGGCGGTATATCACATTTTAATAAAAATAAGCATAAATATCCTTGTACATTTGACACCACTTATATGTTTAAGTGGGGATTTTACAAAACCACAAGAGAAACCAGTTAAGGAGCCAACTGAAATATATATATATATTTAAATTATTTTGAAGTGGTGCTAGATACCACAGAGGTAAGTGTAACGGCCCTCTCAATCACTAATGGAGATCTCAGCAGACATGTCCACCTCCTCAGAGAATGGATAAATGTCAACAGGGAGAGTTTTGAAGATATATGTTTGTTCCAGTTAAAAAGTTGGAAATACCGGTACATGTATATTTTTGACCACCCACAACAAACTCCCTTTGAATCTGCATGTCTCATGTTAATTCTATGCGTAAATAGCTGCATTTCATATAAACAACACTATTTACATCTAGAATTGCTATGAAAGGCTTCTAAAATGATTTCCTTAATGTTCTGTATACATTAAGGTCTTCTTATACACACTAAAAGCCTACAGCCTGGCTTCCCTGAGTAGGCCTGCTCTTACTATTGGAAGCTAAGCAGAGTCAGGCTTGGCTAATACCTGGATGGTAGACCACCTGGGAATATCAAGTGCTATAGGGACCCTATGTTGGGTAGCAGCAACATAGTGAAGCCATATACTGAACAGGAATGCCATGAAATATAACAGGGTAGATTCCTCACAGTGTACATCACTGTGAATTAGAGAATGACACGGTGACAAAATTCATCACCATTCCTGTCCCCGCGGGAAACAATCTTCATGTCATCCTTTAAGGAGAGAGGGAAGAATCAGAGTACGAATGGCCACAATCACTGACCCACAAGCTTTGCTTTGAAGAATGCTGGTGTAGAAGGATTGAGATTGAAATAGACACTAGAAAATGACATTGGGTTGTTATCCGCAGGAACGGTGATGAAATTTGTCACTGTGTCATTCTCCACTGTGAATCAATGACCAACTCAGTAGTATCATTCATACATACTGCCTAAAAATAGTACATTTTGCAACTAGGAGTAATTCTATAAATGGGTGTCCCCTTTTTAGGCATCCTATTGCTGCATGATGAGAGCCCAGATTCCATTATAGAATACCAGCACAATCCCATATCGAGGTGCCTAAAATCTAGACACCTGCCTTTACATCAGCCATAGACTTAACGTAACTGCAAGGGTGCATGTAACTTACAGTATTCTGCAAGCGGCAAGTGACATCCCCACCCATGCCTCTCCCAGGTGAAAGGGTAAAACAATCTCAATTTGAAGTTTGTAGAAGCTGTTTATGAAAACACTTCTGAAATGAATTTGCCTAATTAAGTAATTACCTGGCTGAAAAGTGTATGAGGTAAGGGAATAGATGGTAGGGAAGTGGGGAGGCAGATTGGCAAATTCTGGAAGAGGAGGGACCCAGGAAAGCAGGGACATAGATTTAGGTAATGATTTTGTGATTGACTGGGAGATTAAAAGAAGATACAAAGATTGGCTGGGTGTCAGGACTGTAAGTGGGGTATCAGAGCATGGGTGGGTGTATAAGTGATAACTCAGGAATAAAATAGGGTGGAAGGGTGAGGACTTGGGGATTATGCTGGGAAATAGCATTAACTAAGAAAATGAGCAGCGGTTATGAAGACAACAGAGACTAGGTGAACCGTATAAGAGACAAAAGTAAGCCTCTGCTATTCATTGCAGAAAAATGGGGAAGACTGAAAAATGTCTTCCCCTTAGTGGACAGCTTTGCTGATAGAGAAAGAAAAGAGTTAGCTAGGACAAGGTGTGGTAATTTGGGGGGGGGAGGGGAAGTGGCAGAGAACTATGCATTAGGATTTCATTTTGAAACCACTTATTAATGCAATACTTTACTGACTATTTGCAGCTGTGATAAAGGAAATGCAGAGCTCACAAATATTTAATGGAATACTCAAAACTTACCGTACTCATGTGCTGTTGTCATTTTCCCCCAGCTGTCAGAGATTCCATCTGGGGAGTGGGCCCTGTGAGAATAGTTTAAGTTACTGTGCTTGGTGCATACCATTAATGGAGGGGATCTGGAACCCTGGAGGTTGGGGGGCTTAGGGGGGGCTTAGGGGGAAGGGTTTGAAGATCCAGGGTAGTTTGGTATTCACTGGGAAAGTGTGTGTGTGGTGCTGGTGGTGGTGGTGGTGGGAGGGGGAGAGGCAGGAACATTATCACCCCAAAAGATTTGCCTCCATGGTCATAGGCCTACATGCAACATCTCCTTCATGGCCTTCCTTATTTTCTTAGAAAACAGGGTTCACGCAGAGTTAAAATTTGGGGACTTTCCTTGCTTATTTTCTAGAATAAACCATCTTTTTTTTTTTTTCAGACAGCTGCATTCTAGAAAAATGCAATTACTTTTGATTAAACTCTGACAAGTCATTAGCAATTTGAAGAAACCTTTTTCCTGAGTTGAAAGATTTCCCACCATTATCATTCAAGACAAGATATTAAAATAGAAACAATTTGCTCAGTGAGGGCTTTTCTCCAAAAACAATATATTTGTGCTCCCTACAGGGACCTCCTATATAAAAATAGATATTGGCAACTGCATTGGTTGCCTTAGCCTAGAAAGGAGTGACTGCATTTGACTTGGAGAAGAGAGAGCTCTGAGCAGGGCAGGGAATGGGTGTGAGAGTACTTTTGAGATAAATTTCAGCACAGGACTTGCTCATCAGTCAAAACAGAGACTTCATTTTTCTGTGGTGTACATACCGGGTTGAATTATTTACTCTCTCCAACTGCATTGTGTACTGATACATTTTTGTCCAGGTTCCATAAATTGCTTTCTTTCATTTTCTCTAATATCTGTGAGCTGCAATGTTGACAACAGAGACATAAATGACCATTATTCTAAAGATTTGCTCACTTAACAGGCATATAATTGTTAATGCATATGTTATAGAATTGTCCCCTAAGAGTCCATAAATAACTCCCTGCTAGCCATTGCTCTCTCCAAAATCACATCATTCACTCTTTTCTTTGCTTAGAACAGCAACTCTCAAACTGTGTGCCCCAAAGGGTGTCAGATCAAAAGCGCACCGGGACAAAGGCGCGAGCAGACAATTGAGCGCAGCGCGGAGGTGCGCGCCACAGAAAATTACTGTTTTTATGGCTCCAACGGGGGGTGTGGGGGGGAACCCCCCCACACTTTACTTAATAGAGATCGCGCCGCGTTGTGGGGGGTGTGGGGGGTTGTAACCCCCCCATTTTACTGAAAACTTCACTTTTTCCCTGTTTTTAGGGAAAAAGTTAAGTTTACAGTAAAATGTGGAGGGTTACAACCCCCCAAGCCCCCCACAACTCCGGCGCGATATCTATTAAGCAAACTGGGGGGGCTCCCCAACAAAACCCCTTCGTCAGAGCCCCTAAAAACTGTAATTTTCTTCCGCGCGCGCCTCCATCTTGCGCTGTTGTCGGCGCGCGCCTTTGTCTTTCGCCGAGTTGTCTATGAACCCCCCCCAAAGAGATTCCAGGTGTGCCACGAGAGATTCCAGAATTTTACTTTATTTTTAAAAATTCCCTTCAAAAACATACACTAGAATAGATGACATGTATGTCAGGTACACAAGAGCCTGTCAATGTTATGAGCATCTGTGTGCGTAAGGATACAACCACCCAGACAATCATCATTTTTTGACGTGATTGGTCCTAGCTTGAGCAACAAAGGAAACCAGGCTTTGTTACCGTTTGGATCTGCTTATCTTTGCGAACCTGGATTTTCAGCTCTGACAGAAATTAAATTGGGGGAAAAAAAGAGAGAATGACTGCAGATGGATGATGAAATGAGTGTTTGCTTGTCGACTATGGGACTGCGTTTCGAGTTAATTTGCACTCAAAACAAGCGCATCCATTGCATTGATTAGCAATTCTGTTCTATCAACTTTAGTTTCACATGGCTTTATTTCAATTATAATGTGCTGTGAAAAACATTTGCTCCGTTTAGTGTATTGGAGCTAAAAAAAAGTGTGAGATATACTGGCTTAGAATGTAGACACACTGTTGAGCTGGGCCAGAAATCTCCTATTAACCTATTACCTTATTAGTAATTACTGTATTCTGGATTTGCAATTACATTTTATGCCTACACCACTACTGCTATTACCAGTAAATCTTGGTTTTGTGCCATGCAATCAATTAGACGTAATTCAGGCATTTTTGGATAAACTAGCTCTAGTTCAATTGATTTATAGTCATCAGCAGATTCGATTATGCAAATGCATTATATAATGGTCTTCCTAAATGTACCTTCCAGTGCCTTCAATCTATTCAGAAATTTGTGATTCTTTTAGCTACGGAAAAAGGCATTTTATTTATTTATTTAATTCATTTTCTATCTCGTTGTCTCCAAAGAGCTCAGGTTAAACATACAGAATTTCAGTACAAGTTTACAATACAAGTTTTCATCCTAACCTGACACATACTAGGGGTAATATTAATATACATAACATACTGGTTACAATTTGTCATAGTTATCCTTACAGTTCAAGGTTTTCAGTATTAGTTTTATCCTAATTTGACACTTGTGGATAGTCAGTCTATTCCACCAAGAATTCTTCTAGAGAACCTCATTAGCATTCTTTTGTTCTGCCTCCCATCCTTCTGGGCTGTCCTCCAATTCCTCAGTTGTCTCTCTACAAGCGAGATGGTAGAAACCTTTATTTTTCCTTTAAATTTGGTTTTGCATACAGTATGCAAGGCTTTTCGGTGCTGCAGATGATCCCAATCATAGGACATCTCTGGCTGCGGGAAAGTACAGACTCTAAGGTTGGAGGTCTGCATCCAAGGGGCAGAGAGCTTTGCAGTGCACCCACTTGAACAGTCTGCACTAACAGTCTGGGAGCTCAGGGGCCAGCCCCTTGGGAGCAAGGCTCACCTCAGGCTCTGTCCACAGTGTGCTTTAATGCAGGCTGCGTGGCAGTTTATCCAGGATCAGGGCCAACTGCATTTCCTCCTCCCAATTATGTGTGCGAGGTTCCTGGGTCTGAAAAGCAGTCTGAAGAGACCAGCAGTCCAGATTCCAGGCTTGTTAGAGGCAGAAGTTCTCCCTATAAGCTGTCTGCAGCTTCACAACAAGTAGCCCCCAGCACAGAACATGGCACAGAGAGTATTACAGGCTGATGGCTTGTATCAGGGATTCTTTAAAAGTTGATTTTTTGGGGTTCTGGAGTTAGAGCAAGGGTCTTCCACCTCTAAAATCCCCAAATTGCTAGGGTTTTTTTTTTACCCCAGTGTAGCTTCCACAGGCCATTTTTTGGGTTAAAATCACTCCTGTGGTGGCCATCTTTGATTTCCCAATGTCAAAACAAAAGCCTGTGTCTGCCTCAAAATACCTTGATTTTGACCACAAACAGGTGTGATGGACTCCTCAGACCATGATTCCTTGGATTTATGACAGATTTGTGCTGGATGGTCATCTGAGGATTGTCCATGTGCCATGTGGCGCATGGGAGGGGGGGGGGGGAAGCCACTGGCTTAGCCTCTAGTTCCTCAGAGGGCATTAGTGCCCATATGGTGAGAGAACCAGACAAAAGTCCCGGTTTGAACGGGGGAGCGCACTACTTCCAAGAGAAAATCAAGACAGTGAGGTAACCCTTCACACACTGTCTGGAAGAAAGTGTCAGTCAGGACCAAATTTGCTGCACTGTTGAGGAAGGCATCCCGGCAGACAGATGCTGGCTAGACTTCTCCCCATTACAATCAAAGCAATATCAAACTGCTAATGAGGCTCTCAAAGAAACCATCCAGCCTAGACATATGCCCAGCGAAACTGCTGCGACAGGCGTCCACCGCCTTCCTTCTCTGGCTGACATACCTGGTCAACACCTGCATGTGCAACGGCACCTACCCCAATGCAATATCTGTAATCACACTGACATCTATTCTGAAAGCCCAAGATCTAGACTTAACTAGAGTCAAAAATTTCAGACCCATAGCTAGAATACCCTGGCCGTTAAATACCCTGGCTGGAATACCCTGGCTCTCTGACTTCATTAATCAATGAGGCGGATTCCACAGCACACCGCACGCTTCAGAGCCATATACAGCACTGAAACACTACTGCTGGAACTAATCTTGACAGCCAAATACTATCTGAGTAAGGGTAAACAGTCAGTTATGATGCAATTTGATATATCAGCCACCTTCGACACTGTGGACCACTCACTCTTGCTCCTGAGATTGGATGAACTGGGTATACAAGGAACAGTCCTTGACCGGTTCTCACAGTTCCTGAAAAACAGGTCCTACGAGGTATGGAAGAATGGCCAAAGATCTGAGTTGGATACCCCCCTGTGGAGTCTTGCAAAGTTTCACATTCTCACCCTCCCTATTCAACATCTACCTAAGTGAAGTGGGCAACAGTCTCCCCGTCTATCAGTCACACATTTTCTCCTATGCAGATGACATTTTCATTCTCTGTCCTGCCAAAGATTCTCTGGAAGGCACCTTACACTTCATTAAAGCCGCGATCGAAAGTCTGAGTACCTGGGCTCACAACAACTTCATTAAAATCAACAAGCAAAAGACCAGGGTACTCTTGTTCGGCGACTACAATCAGCTACCTTGCAAAGAACTAGTGCTACCTACAGGTGAGACACAAGATAACAATCTCTGCAAAGGTGCTAGGAGTCACACTAGATTCTTTTCTATCTCTAAAAGGTCAGATCGCCTCTCTGGCAAAGACATTTTTCTTCTGATTGAGACAACTGAAAACAATCAGACTGATCCTGCCTCAAAGCAGCTTTAGGAAGGTGGCACTGCCCCACCTAGACTACTGCAACTCTCTAAGCTACGAAACCACAGAGAAAGAATTAAAATGCCTGCAGCTGCTGCAAAACACAGCAGCAAGGCTGATCTTCCAATCACAATGCTTCAAGAGGGTTAGCCCATTGCTACTCAAGCTACACTGGCTGCCTGTGGAAAAAAGAATCAACTCTAAGTTAGCCTGTTTGATTCACAAGTCTATCTTCAGAGAAAACTCTGAACGATTAATGGCTAGCATTCCGGTCTCTCACACCTTCCTTAACTCAAGAACCAGACAATGCTTTAAAATACCGTTTTCATCCTCCCAAGGAGTACGTAGGAAGAGGATGTTCAACTCCACCTACGAGTTCCTAAGACCACATATCTGGAACAACCTACCTGATTTTATCTACAACTACCTACACATTGCCAGTTCAGGAAAAGACTAAAAACTTATCTCTTCCCCCAGTAGACTCAACTTTTTTCCAGCCTCTTCATCTCACAGACTGTCATCTCCTAACTAATCTGGCAATATTAATCTTGCTTCTCACAATGTAGCCCTTCTTGCTGTAAGCCACAATAATTCCCTGTTGAAAATTGCGGGATATAAGAAATTGTATTGTATTGTTGCTTGACAGCAGGAGGGAGTGGGCATCTCTCCCACTACCGTGTGTAGGGGGGAGGGGTTGCTTGACTTTGGTGGCAGGAAGGAGTGGGCATATCGGGGGGGGGGGGAGGGGAGAGAGTGGGCATCCCTCCTGCCAATCTTTGATTTGGGATTTGTTTTTTGGGTGTTTATTCTGCACTTGTGTCGATCACTATCACCAGCGATGGGCACATGCAAAGTTAGCAAACCTTCGCTACTCTTTGCCAACCTCATTTGCATGCACGTTTTTTGGAGAATGACTCGCCCTTTTGAAATCGCTACAATAACGGCTGTAACAGTGGCCCATCGGTTTTTACCACCAAGTTTTGAGAATCTAGCCTTTGTCATTTCATGAGAAGGGATGTGGATGGAAAAGAATGAAAGCTTTGAGAGATGCACTAGTGAGTTCAGTTAAATGGGAAGGCACAAGGAGAAGAATAAACAAAAGAAAGAAGAAATGATACTTTGTGAACTCAGTCATGATATGATGATTGAAACTTTGAAGTACTGAAGTGAAAACAACACTTGAAGCTCATTTCCTCCTGTCTGTACCCAGTGCTCCCCTCTACAACTCCATCCCATGTGCACTAGAAATATTACGTGTGAGAAACCAATAAAA
Source organism: Geotrypetes seraphini (assembly GCF_902459505.1). Lineage (NCBI taxonomy): Eukaryota > Metazoa > Chordata > Amphibia > Gymnophiona > Dermophiidae > Geotrypetes > Geotrypetes seraphini. The sequence continues at coordinate 68,300,751 of NC_047088.1, forward strand.
GATACAAGAACTAATAAGAAAAATCTGACAGGCCAGAATTCAAAAGCATTTATATGTGTAGTGGCAATTGCTAAATGTATAAGTGCAATAACATGAACATATATGAAAGGTAATTGTATACATGTTCGATAAAACGGGACCCTTACAAAGTTTCAAAATGTTTTGTAATTGTTTAAAGAACATGGGAAAATTCCACGTTAGGACATGCTGCTGACTTCTGTATATTGGGATTGACTATACACAAACCCTGCAGCTGTATTTTTTAATAAAATGCTGATGACTACAAGATTGAAATATTGACCTGTGATTTTTTTTCTTCTTTTTTTTTTTAATGAAAGATGATGTAAAACAATTTGATTTGTAATACATTTTACTTCATAGTTGATAAATGTTATGCAACATATGAAGGCATACATTAATTTCAGTGAAATAAAATACCAATGTGTCGATGCTCAGAGATCTGGCGCTCTAGGGAACAGCATCAGAATTATATTGTGATTCAATATATGTGTGATTAAAAAGTGATAATAGAGTGTATATGATTGTATTATAAATCATTTGTTGAAAGTTTAAAAATGAATAAAAATTTAAAAAAATAAAAAAGAATATATCGTGCATACAAAAATAGCTTCCCAATGCTCAACGTTAACAGCATGAAAATTTTATATGTGCTGTGGGAGGGGGGAGGAACGTACCTGGTCCATGCACACAAGAGTTTTGCTATAAGCAGAGACCCTGATTTTCATCCTGGGATGCATAAGGCCCCACCCATAGGAAGGACCTTAAACAACCTGGGTCAATCAGAGCCTCAGACCCCTCCCTGGTGTATCCCAGGATACACCGGGGTAGGGAAGGCCTACCATTTTGAAGAAGTGGGCCTGCTGGCCAGAGGGAGCAAGCATCCTTCCGGCCAACCATCTGTAAATAAGTTAAGGGTCTAGGGTGGGGGTCGTTGGAGGCATGTGGGGGGGGGGGGGTTGGTTGCCGGCAGGAGACATTGGGCATCTCTCCCGCTGCCAGGGAGGTTTGTCGGTGACAGCGGGAGATACTGGGCATCTGTATCGCTGCCGGGAGTGTGTGTCAGTTGAGTGGGAGAGATTGGGCACCTCTCCCTCTACTGGGGAGGTGTGTAGGTTGTCAGCGGGAAACATTGGGCATCTCTCCTGCTGCTAGGGGAGGGGGAGGAGTGTCAGTTGGCTGTGGGAGACATTGGGTATCTCTCCCGCTGTTGTTGTGTTGTTGTTTTTTTTTTCATTTATTCTGCACATGTGCCTATCACTACAACCAGTGATGTGCATATGAAAATTTAGCGAATCTTTGCTACTCTCTGCCAACCTCATTTGCATGAGCTTTTTTCGGAGAATGACTCACTCTTTTAAAATCGCTACTATAATGGCTGTGACAGCAGCTTGTCATTTTTTTACGCAGTTTGTTTGAAAATTTAGCCCTCTGTGTGCATGCCCAGTCAAACCTGGAAGTGCAGGAACACATCAGCACATTCTGCTCCTTAAATAAGAAAGTGGGCCTCTTCTCCCTTGGAAAGAGGAGACTGAGAGGGGACATGATCGAAACATTCAAGATAATGAAGGGAATAGACTTAGTAGATAGAGACAGGTTGTTCACCCTCTCCAAGGTAGAGAGAACGAGAGGGCACTCTCTAAAGTTAAAAGGGGATAGATTCCGTACGAACGTAAGGAAGTTCTTCTTCACCCAGAGAGTGGTGGAAAACTGGAACGCTCTTCCGGAGGCTGTTATAAGGGAAAACACCCTCCAGGGATTTAATACAAAGTTGGACGGGTTCCTGTTGAACCGGAACCTATGCAGGTAGGGCTGGTCTCAGGGCACCGGTCTTTGACCAGAGGGCCACCGTGTGAGTGGACTGCTGGGCATGATGGACCACTGGTCTGACCCAGCAGCGGCAATTCTTATGTTCTTATGTTTTCATTTTTTTTTCCATTTGAAAAGCTTACATTTAAATGCAGAAAAAAGGTGACCATGTTTGCTTTTACTTTCTGACTCGCATACAATTTGTTCCTCACCACGAGCGCTCAGAGGCTTGCACAGGCTTCCTTCCTCTTTCAAAAAAAGCCCCAACAAAATTGGCAGATCTTAAAAGGAAAATGATGAGGAATCCCCTCTACTAACCCCTCAATGTGATCTTGGAGCTGGCAGTAGATTTCCAGCATTAGGGCAGGGGTTTTTTTTTTTGGGGGGGGGTGCTGTTTTTCCGAGCGTTGGCAGGGAGCGTTTGCCTTCATTGAAATGCAATTTGCACTAACCTCTGGTGCACATTTTGTTTCCTGCGCTAGAGCCTGCTGAGCAATCGGCATAGATGAACGCCGGCGCTAGTCCAGCACTAATAACCTCTAGCACCGGGATTAGGTTTTGAGAATCAAGCCATAAATGCCAAAAGCATTTTACTTCATGAAAATGGGATTTGTGGAATATTCTTCCACCAAGCAAGCAGCCTCAGGGCAGCCACTTTTGAAGCAGTGCGTGGAAGGAATGTAATTGGCGCTGGAGACAGTGAGACAGAAGAATAAACATCGCAGGCCAAGTCAATGCAATAACTTACATTCCAGTCTCCAGAACATCTTGACAGTGGACAAGCTGGGAACTGTCTGCAAGAACTGGAACAAACAAAAACACAACAGGAAAGCACACAGAATTTAAAGAGCTGGGGGAGAGGAAGGGAGAGAGAAAGTAAGTATATAAACCACATTAAAAATACCAAACAAAAATGAACATATTTTGAAAGCTAAACCAAAAACCAATAGAAATTTGCAGCTATCCACCTCGGTGGATGTCACTAATGCACTTCTCAGGGAAGGGGTAAAACGCAGACCTGTAAAACGCTTGTAGTTAGATTCTGGCTCTGACAGACCTCGGTGACAATTTAGCGCTGATGGATCCGTCTCAGCTTATGGAGGGAAAAATATTAGGATCCGTCAGCAGTACAATGTCATCGAGCCGATTTACTGGGGCTGCAGGAAACCGGTTTAAAGGATTCGTTTTAGAGCGGCTCCAGCACTAGCACTAGTCTCTGGCTCTGACAGACCTCGGTGACATTTTAGCGCTGACGGATCCTAATACTTTTCCCTCCCTATGCTGAGACGGATCTGTCAGCGCTAAATTGTCACCGAGGTCTGTCAGAGCCAGAAACTAACTACAAGCGGCACGGACCTCAGATTTTTAAGGACGTGCGGGTTTAGATCCGCGAGGTCCGTCGGGTCCGTGTTTTACCCCTTCCCCACTTCTCGCATTAAGACGGAGATGTCTTCTCAGGAAGATGGTTACTCTTCTAACCACATCATTCACCTTCACGCCCCTCAGTAGCAACGCCCACTTCATAGCCAAATGTCTTTATGATAACTTCTGAAATTCACAAATGCCTCGTTAACTGGTGGTTGAATAGCTTGAGAGGTACCGGATGCCAAGAGGTGCATTCCTTTCAAAGTGCATGAGAAATGTCAATGGCATTTCCTACATCATTTCAAGTCATTTTTAACCTAAAATGACAGGACACCCCCCTCCCCTTCACACACAGTTTATTTTTCCTGTGTTGCCAATAGTGTGCACTGTTGACATTGCCCCCCCCCCCCAACAAAGAAACAAACCCAAAAAGCCCAAATAAAATGAAAAATTTTACGCCCTGCTCCTCCCCCACAACATTCCTCCTAGATGCTACTAGACTGATTTGTTTTGAGAGCAAATACAATAGGTTTGCGGACAGTAAGCACGGGGTATGCTCTGAATAAGGATAGCATAGAACTCCATGTCAGTAAAAGGCTCAGCCATAAGAACATATGAATAGCCTTACTGGGTCAGACCAATGGTCCATCAAGTCCAGTAGCCCGTTCTCATGGTGGCCAATCCAGGCCATGGTGGCCAAAACAAGGTGTAGCAATATTTCATGCTACCGATCCAGGGCAAGCAGTGGCTTCCCCCATGTCTTTCTCAATAACAGACTATGGACTTTTCCTCCAGGAACTTGTCCAAACCTTTCTTAAAGCCAGCTATGCTATTCGCTCTTACCACAATCTCTTGCAATATGTTCCAGAGCTTAACTAATTTCTGATTGAAAAAATATTTCCTCCTATTGGTTTTAAAAGTATTTCCCTGTAACTTCATTGAGTGTCCCCCTAGTCTTTGTAATTTTAGATGGAGTGAAAAAGCGATCCACTTGTACCCGTTCTACTCCACTCAGGATTTTGAAGACTTCACTCATATCTCCCTGCAGCCTCTCTTTTCCAAGCTGAAGAGCTCTAACCTTTTTAGTCTTTCCTCATACGAGAGGAGTTCCATCCCCTTCATCATCTTGGTCGCTTTTCTTTGTACCTTTCCTAGCGCCACTATATCTTTCTTGAGATAAGGAGACCAGAAATGAGCGCAATACTCCAGATGAGGTCATTCCTGGATTTCTACATGTTGCAGGCGTGGATTTGTACCTCCATGGGAAACTGGAACTATAAATTCATGCAGGCAATGAGGGTTGAGCCAGGACTGGCTCAGTGACTCTCTCCTGATATGGAGTTACATATTCATCCTAGTCCTGAATGTTCTGCTGACTCTGCACATCAGTCCTGGATCCATAAGTCATTTCCCAGTGCAAGGACCGTGCAGGGCTCATTTCCTCTAGGAACCACAGCTGTCAAGCAATTTACAGGACAATATTCAGGTGTCAGCAGAAAATCGGTCTCAGCAATTAAATAAAAACACAGATATACAGTGCCACTATCCATAAAGCCAGTGGTGTTGAAGGTAGAGCTATCTAGATAACAGCAATATTCAGCCCACTATGGACCTGATTCTCTAAAGGATGCTGATCTCAGCGGCCACCTAAGAAGCTGTTTCCAATCATGTGTCAATCATGCACTAGTACCCTGTAGACTTGAGAATCGCATCTATTTTTACTAACAAACGCCTTAAATGTAGGCCTGCATGTTACAGGCACCAATGGAGACGCATAGGGACGCTTACAGATGCCCAAGGCCACTTCCGTTGGAGACCATGCCTACACCATGTCTTGGGCATCCATAAACATCTCTACATGTCTTTGTAGGCACACAACATATGCTTACAATGTAGGCGTCTTTCCTGCCTACATTTTTTTTAAAGTGTGCATCCCGATTGGGAAGCCCAGTTTTAGAATCAGCCCCTATGTGAATATCTATCTGAATAAAGTTAGGATAGCAATTTTCTGGTCAATGCTATCTGGCCTAACTTTATCCAAATAGCTGTCTGGAGAGGAGATTAAATCTTGCCACTTCCCAGATGCCCATGCTCCTTCCCCCCCACAACATTTCTGTCAAGCCAGGAAGTGATCTGTCAGTGCTCCTGCCAGTGGGGGGCTGTGCAATGATATTGGGTGGGACAGATACAGTGTCATAGCAAGGGTGAGTGGTACCTGGTTGGTAGCGCTCCTCCCCCACCCTCTTCTCCACCCCCTGCTCCTTCCCGACCCCTTTTCTGTGTGCATACTCAGAGAATAGTTAAGCTCTGGAACGTGTTGCCAGAGGATATGGTAAGAGTGGTTAATGTAGCTAGTTCAAAAAAAGGTTTGGACAAGTACCTGGAGGAAAAGTCCATAGTCTGCTGTTGAGTCATGGGAGAAGCCACTTCTTGTCCTGGATCGGTGGCTTGGAATGCTGCTACTATGTGGGTTTTTGCCAGGTACTTGTGACTTGGATTGGCCTCTGTGAAGATGGGATACTGGGCTAGATGGACCACTGGTCTGACCCAATAAGGCTATTCTTACATTCTTATGTAACACCGAAGCAGGCAGCAAGTTTGTGATACTGCTCGCGCTGGGAAAATTAAAGAGGTATGAGGGAAGGGAATGGGTGCATATATGTGGGGGGGGGAGGGGAAAGAGAGGAGGACAGGTGCCAGCACTCCTACCAAGATGGTGCCCAGGGCGAACCGTCCCCTCCCCCTTACTATGCCTGCTGGATAAACAGGTGTGCCACCCTCTGGGACAATCCCGGTCTTTATTTATTTGAAAAGTTTATATACTGAATATAGCCTACGCGGTTCACATTAAAAACATGCATAAAAATTGACAATACAAACATAATAGTTATACAGTGCCTCTTTTCCCATTAGACAGCAAAATTCAGTGGCAGCACCTGGATAGCTTCCCAATCAACCCAGGATAGCCTTTTTGCTGGTTATGTGGGTATTGCCAATGAACAGTGGTGGTGCCCAGTAGCTCTGCTCTGATTTCAACCCTGATTACCCCATCACTGCCCAGATATTCAGCCGCATTGAATATCTAGGTTTGGCCCGGTCAGTGGGAGATAACCAGGTAGGAACCTCTCCTAACTAGTAATCTCCCTTTCAATATTGGCCTCTAAGTCACTTGGTAGCTCTGCCTCAGTTGTTCTAGTAGTGGGCTCAGTGGCATAGTAAAGGTGCGGTGGAACCCCATTGAGCTCCTTTCTCCGTGCCCCCGCTCCTTCCCGCCCCCCACGCCACACTCGTGCTCTCCCTCCCCCCCATATTTCTAAATCTTCACCAGCATGCTCCTCACGCCGGCGCTGGCTTTCCCTCTGATGTCATTGCCTGGGCCCCCATGACCCTGAAGTGAATCAAAGGGGAGCCAGGCTGGCGCGCGCAACAGGCAGGAGAAGTTTCTCACGGTAGCAAACATCTACAGAGGGATGGCACAAGTGGGGCGTGGTGGGGCGGGGCGGAGAGGTGTCGTTGCCCCCACCGATATGGCGCCTGGAGCGGTCCACCCCGCCTTACTACGCCACTGTGTGGAGTTCCTCAGCTTCTCCTGCCAATCCCACAGCCCGCCTGGATTTCTGGTTATCCACAATGAATATGCATGAGTAATCAGCATAAACTGGGTTTCCAAAGCATGCAAACCAATCCCTGAGAAACCAATTGTCTGAGAGGTCCCCTGGACAATTTTAGGAATTCCTGTTCTAATTGATCTCTGCCTTTGTGCCATTTTTGTTGTTGTTGTTGTTTTTGTCAGCTCTCCGTCAAATCAGACTGACTGGGTTCTCATAAGGGAAAGATGAATAAAGGTACCTTTCTCCAGAGTCACATTTAAGTGAGCTAGAGAGGAGCAAAGTGAAAATGGAAGTCCAGGATTGATGACACAGAGGCTAAAATTGTTCCTTCTCAATCGACTGGATCAGGACTGAAAAGTATTTATAGATCTAGCCTAAACAGTCTACTAAAATGCAAAACCTTGCAACTAAACAGAGAGGCCTATGGATGCAAAGTCCTTTTTATATACAGTGCTAAATAATTTGATGCATCCAGCAGTGCGGTCTTTTGCTGTACAGATACCCATACTGGCATATTTGTGGGATTGATTATAATATAATACATTTTCACGGAGAACACAAAAGACCTCAGGGAACATGTGGTGCAGTGGCTAGAGCCACAGCTTTATTACCCTGGGGTTGTGGGTTCAAATCCCATGCTGCTCCATATGACCCTGGGCAAGTCACTTAATCCAAAAATATATATAGGACCAGAGAGATTAATCTATAAACCCATAAAAATACCTCTCTTATGCAATCTTAGTCTTGAAAAAATAGAAACAGTGATAAGTATTCTACTATTACACTTATCTCAGACAATCTTATGCTTAGAGAAATTATTTTGTTTAATAAGCATAAGATTGTCTGAGATAAGTGTAATAGAAGAATACTTATCACTGTTTCTATTTTTTCAAGACTATTGAAGATTGCATAAGAGAGGTATTTTTGCAAGTCACTTAATCACCCATTGCCCCCAGTACATTAGATAGTAGAGAATGACATGGTGACAAAATTCATCACCGTTCCCGTCCCCGCGGATAACTGCGGGAAACCATCTTCATGTTATTCTTTAAGGAGAGAGAGAAGAATCAGAGTATGAATGGCCACAACCACTGACCCACAAGCTTTTGTTTTGAAGAATGCTGGTGTAGAAGGACTGAGGTTGAAACAGACACTACAGAATGACAGTCTCTGGTATCCAGAGCAGATATTGTGATGTCATAATGCCTCATTCCACCAGTGCCTAAGAGCCAATCACATCAGTGATGTCACAATGGCTTCATTATCCTTGGCTCACATAAGAATCAGAGTATGAATGGCCACAACCACTGACCCGCAAGCTTTGCTTTGAAGAATGCCGGTGTAGAAGGATTGAGGTTGAGATAGACACTACAGAATTACAGTCTCTGGTATCCAGAGCAGATATTGTGATGTCATAATGCCTCATTCCACCAGTGCCTAAGAGCCAATCACATCAGTGATGTCACAATGGCTTCATTATCCTTGGCTCACATAAGAATCAGAGTATGAATGGCCACAACCACTGACCCATAAGCTTTGCTTTGAAGAATGCTGGTGTAGAAGGACTGAGGTTGAGATAGACACTAGAAAATGACAAGGGATTATTTCCCGCGGTTATCCGCGGGGACGGGGACGGTGATGAATTTTGTCTCCGTGTCATTCTCTATTAGATAGCGTATGAATCCACAAGGGCAGATAGGGAAAAATGCTTGAGTACCTGAATGTAAACCACTTAGGGTATATCAATGCTTAAATTAAAAAAAAAAAAAAAAAAACCCTCCCATAGAAATTCACATGTATGTCTAGTGATATTAACCATCACTAAGAGCTCCAAACTAGCCAAACCTAGGCTAGTCTGCTTTCTAATTAAATAATATTCCCTCCTAAAGTGCTCTAATCTCACCCACTCAGACAGAATCAGCCTGGGTTATTACAAGGAGTGTGATGGAATGTTTCCAAATGTGAGACAAGGAACCTCAAATATATGCTGATATGAAATACATGTCAAAAGTTGCTTCAACATTTTTTTCCACTAGAAACCAGACAAATACATGTGATTTACTATTTATATGCCTAATTAATCAAAAATCTTTGACAGTGCAACCTACCCAACCCATTGCTCAGGGCAGCCTCTGCACAAAACAGTGCCCTGAGCAAGGATTTATTTCAGCACAACCCTATCTTTGGGGCTCATGTGCTTGCAGACTGACTGGAAAAAAAAGCAGTGTGGCTCCCCTTCTCTATGCTTGGTACTCAAGGCAGTTGCCCTTTATTTAGCTAACATTCCCTAAAACTGTTTGCAGGGCAGAACAGAAATGGGTAATTACTGATGAATCGCCCTCTAATGGTGAGTGGTAGCAACTACAACTGAGAAAAGGGTAGAGAATGACACGAGGATGGGTACCCATGGTTAACCGCAGAGCCTGCGGGGAAGGGACGAGGACAGGGACAGGGATAGAGCTCACGGGGACAGGGACAAACTTTGTCCATGTGTCTTTCTCTAAAAACTTGAAACTAGTATCAATATGTACACAACTTAGGCAATTGGCATCTGAATTCAATGATTAACAACCCTCCCCCCCCCCCCCACCGAAGAAGCTGCTTTTTAATTTGAATGAACTACAGTTAAATGGCATCATTTGTATCTTGTCTGCCTCTGATGTGGCAACAAGAGTCTTGTCTGCTGATCAGACTTCTACTATCTGCAACTTCCTTCTATCATGTACCCAGCTGCTCAAGCATCTTACTGTTACTGCAACAGATTCATCCATCATTGGCTGGCATCAAGGAGCATTTCCAAAATTTAATAGACACTTATTTGCCTGTTCATCCACTACAAAATTTAGGTTCTCTTTGTAAGGATTGATAGGTGTGTGTCTGCACCCATTTCTGTAAGACAATCCAATTACCTTCCCAGATGATATAAAAACAAACTGACTCTTTGGGAAGGTTGTACCAAAACCAGATCGGCATGGAAGGCTCTATTTGTGATTTATAAACAGTTGTACAGAACATTGTCCCTTTTTATACTTTAATAAAAAGATTTAAATATAAAATCATAAGTGTTCGAGGCTTGTGAAGATGAGGACAGAAATTAGGCATTGGTGAAATGAGGCTTTATGACATCACAATCTGAGTTCTAGAATGTTGCTACTTATGATTTTAAAGTGTTTGAGGCTTGTGCAGTTGAGGACAGAGATTAGGCATTGGTGAAATGAGGCTTTATGACATCACAATCTGAGCTCTAGAATGTTGCTCTTTATGATTTTAAAGTAGCTTGTGCAAATGAGGACAGAGCTTGCAGGAATGGGGCAGGGACAGGAAAAGAACTTGCGGGGATGGGACGGAAAAATGAGTTCCCGCGGGGAAAGAGAAAAATTTGTCCCTGTGTCATTCTCTACTACAGAGTAAAGTTGACTGATAGTGAAAGTGCAAGCAGCATAGAATGCTGAAACCTAGAAAGAAGGGATCATAGGGCGAGGGAGAAGAGAGGGAATTATTCAGGAAGAAAGTGTGGTATGAAATACTGGATTGTAGATGTGGTGGTAGCCAGAGAGAGAATTGCACTGTGTATTCTAGTGGAGGCAGTGAGTGGCGTAGCTAGGACTGAATGGGCCCCAGCTGCTGCCTCTAAACAACAAGATCCAGGGTGAGACATATCCTCGTAGGCATTGGCCAGAGTATTAATGCAGGTTATTGAAAGATCACAGCTCCCTGCCTCCAGACAGGATTGTGATAGGCCTCACTACCAGCTCAGCTATGGTTTGTGTCAACTAGAGATAATGCTGCAGCAAGATTGACAGAAGGTTGTAAATGAATTGACCACATCACACTTTTCCTGCAACAGCTTCTCTGGCCACAAGTATTTTATTTTTAGTATTTATATACCACTTCTAATCTAAGTGGTTCACATTCAGGTACTCAAGCATTTTTTCCTATCTGTCCTGGCAGGCTCACACTCTATCTAATGTACCTGAGGGCAACGGGGGATTAAGTGACTTGCCCAGGGTCACAAGGAGCAGCATGGTGCTGAGTCTGTAGCTCTAACCATTGTGCCACATACAGGACTAAATTTAAATCTCTATGCCTGATTTTCAAGGTCCTTAAAGAAAGGAGCCAGAATACTTGAAGAACAGGATCTCCCTCTGCATACCTCCAAGGTCACTAAAGTCCTCCCAAAGAGAATTCCTAACCACACCCACTCTAGTGGAATAGCCCCCACACTCTGGAATGCGCTCCTTGAAAGGCTTCACTAACCCAAGACTACTGTATCTCTATTTCAGGAAGCAGGTGAAAAGTTTGTCTCTTCTCCCAAACCTTTAGCAGAAGAAGCACTAACTTGCTAGTCACATACACACACAAAGAGTGACACCGGCTACACATATTTATCCACTCCTACCCTGAAATCATCACAGTTATGCACTGTAACTGTATTTAAGTTTATCCCCTTGTTTTCTAACTCCTGTTATTCTATCTTATCTGTCTACACTATATGCTCTAACTTAGCTTATACCCCATGCAATTCAAATGTTTCATTGAGCATTTTGTTGACACTTTAAGTAGCATACTGTGTACTATTATTTGAATATCTTTAATGCTGTAATTGTCTTTTGCCTATGTTCAAGTGATTCTCGCTGAACACCAACTTGGGTGATTTTCTTAAGGGTAAATAAATCCAAATAAGCAAATACAATCTGCGTAGTCCAAAACTGGGTGGAAAGCATAACTCACAAATCCACCGGTTAACGAGTTGAGCTGTGGCTACCTTGAGATGTGTTGTGAATTAGTGTGAGGAGCTCCACTTCTTAGTCCTGGGAATTTCACTCTGAGCAATCCTTTGTTTCCTGCTCTAAATCCTTTCCTAGGAAGTATACAGGGGACAGAAGGAGAGGAGGTAAAGCTAAGGCTAGAATAGACAGTATACAACAAAGCTTTCCAAATTGTGGGTCAGGGACATGCGGGAAGCCCATGCTTGCACTAGATTGGTAGCATGAAATATTGCTACTCCTTGGGTTTTAGCCAGGTACTAGTGACCTGGATTGGCCACCGTGAGAATGGGCCACTGGGTTTGATGGACCATTGGTCTGACCCAGTAAGGCTATTCTTAAGTTCTTATGTATGTTAAATACAAAGTGATGCATGTGGAAAAGAGGAACCTGAACTATAGCTTCGTGATGCAGGGTTCCATATTAGGTGTCACCGCCCAGGCAAAGGATCTAGGTATCATCATCATGGATACATTGAAACCCTCAGCTCAGTGTAAGCAGTGGCTAAGAAAGTGGGAGGGTGTGGTGCAGTGGTTAGAGCTACAGCCTTGACACCCTGAGGTTGTGGGTTCAAATCCCACACTGCTTCTTGTAACCCTGGGCAAGTCACTTAATCCCCATTGCCCCTTGTACATTAGATAGAGTGGGACAGTTAGGGATAAATGCTTGAGTACCTGAATAATTTGTAATCTGCATAGAATTGTAGGATATGCGGAATACAAATTATATATATATAAAAAATAGAATGTTAGGATTATCTTGAAAACAATGATGAGAATATTATAATGCCCTTGTATCACTCTATCGTGCAGCCACGCCTAAAATATTGTATGCAATTCTGGTTGCTGCATCTAAAAAAAAGATATAGTGGAATTAGAAAAGGTACAGAGAAGGGTGAAGAAAATGATAAAAAAGATGGGATGACTTCCCATGAGGAAAGTAACATAGTAACATAGTAGATGACGGCAGATAAAGACCCGAATGGTCCATCCAGTCTGCCCAACCTGATTCAATTAAAATTTTTTTTTTTTTTTTCTTAGCTATTTCTGGGCGAGAATCCAAAGCTTTACCCTGTACTGTGCTTGGGTTCCAACTGCCGAAATCTCTGTTAAGACTTACTCCAGCCCATCTACACCCTCCCAGCCATTGAAGCCCTCCCCTGCCCATCCTCCTCCAAACGGCCATACACAGACACAGACCGTACAAGTCTGCCCAGCTAAAGCAGCTTGGAGACGAGACAGCTCATGAGAGATATAATAGTGGTCTATAAGACACTGAGTGGAGTAGAATGGGTAGATGTGAATTGCTTGCTTACAAGTATTCTTTCCCAAAATATTAAGACTAGGGGCCATGCAATGAAGCTACTAAGTAGTAGATTTACAACAAACCTGAGAATATATTGCTGAACTCAACATGTAATTAAACTCTGGACTTTGTTGCCAGAGTATGTGGTGAAAACAGTTAGCTAACAGGGTCTAAAATAAGTTTGAATACTTTTCTAAAACAAAAGTCCATAAGCTATTGTTAAGATGGATTGGGAGAAATCCATTGCTTATTTCTAGGATAAGCAGCATAAAATCTGTTTTACTTTTTAGGGATCTGGCCAGGTACTTGTGACCTGGGTTGGCCACTGTTGGAAACAGGATGATGGGCTTGATGGACCTTCGTTCTGACCCAGTATGGCAATTCTTATGTTCTTATAGTGCAGTCCACTTTTTAGCACAGCTTACTAAAAGGGCCTTTAGACTATAAACCAGGGGTGTCCAACCTGCGGCCCAGTGAAGTATTTTGTGCAGCCCTGGTCGAGGGCGACACAGTGTTTTCCTCTGCTGCCCCCGGGTGTTTGCCGTCTTGCCGGCTCCTTCCTCTGTCTTGCTGCAGCGTTTGTGTATTTGTGCGGCCCCAGAAACATTTTTTTCGGCCAATGCAGCCCAGCAAAGCCAAAAGGTTGGACACCCCTGCTGTAAACCCTCCAAAGGCATGGAAATACCTAGTGCATCCGAATGCAACTCATCTTGACGTACTACTGTTAAGGCCTGGGTTAAATCCAAAATCCCTTTACTTTTTTCCGTTATCAACCCGTCTTTTGCAGAAACCCCTTGTCAGCAGTGAGAAGCCATATACCACACTAGAAAGAAGTGTTTATTTATTTAAACAATTGTATATACCGCCTGGAAGCCTGCTGCAACCTGTTACCCAGTACTGACTACATCTGGACAGCAAGTAGTTTCTTGTCCGGAAAGGTGTTTTAGAATCTCTGACATGAATCCGTCTAAGCACGCGGGTGAACACGTCTTTCCGATGGTTATCCTCCACCCCACTCATATTTCCCCAGGCAGCAATTTACAAATCGTTCAGAGGTAAAATTTCTTAGAGTGTAATACATGTCAACAGAACAGGAATTGGCATGTGCCAGCTGGTTTGCATAAGCATCCTAGGTGGTGGCCCGAGGCTGTACTGAGTTCAGGATACAAAGAAAATGGATTATTTTTCCTCTTTAATAATGATTTGTTTTAAAATGATTGGTACAAATGTTTCCACTTTAAAATACTTTCCTGTTTTAATTTTGGACTTCCAGGTGTCATATCAGCTGCATTCCTTATTTAACTGGCTTCTCCTGTTTCTCCGGGACACCAGCCTGATACTACTTCTACTCACGGGGTTCAGAAGAACCATCACAAAAAAGATCCTATACCCAGCAATATGATACAGACAGGAATGCAGGAGCTGCTGAGGGAAGGGCTAGGCAGGGTAAAACAACAAAACAGGAACGATGAAAAGTACTTTTGTAACAACAACAACAAAAAAAAAAAAGCCAGAGAATACCAACCTCAAGAAGTAAAAGAAGACTTTAAGGTAATTTTACTGTACAATACGGTTTTGGCTTATAAGTGGCCACAGTATATACAGTAAATGACACATCAAAACTGGACTCTGCTATTGTGTAAGCTGGCTACAGTTATTATAATTATTATTTCTATTATTATAAGGATTCCTTCAAGACCCTCAGTAGCCCATATGCTCCATACCTCAGGACCATACCATCCTGGTATAATGAGTAGGGGTATATGCTTCCACCAAAGCATCCCTTTCCAGGATGGCGGCAATGGTTCTGCCTAACCTCATAGAAGCCAGAGATTCCTAGGGTGTGGTGTGGATTGTGGTGGATTTCTGTGTGGACTTGTGGTTGTTTGTTTTGCGAAGCTGTGACTTCTGTTTATGCCTGGTTAGTTTATATCCAGTGTGAAGTCTTCCTGGAGTTTAAAGTTATTGTCCCTTCATAGAGTGAACATAAGAACATAAGAAGTTGCCCCCACTGAGTCAGACCAGAGGTCCATCCTGCTCAGCGGTCCCCTCCCGCCGCGGCCCATCAGGCCTAGTGCCTGAACAGTGGTCCCTGATTAATTTTGTAACTTACCTCTAATCCCATCCCTATAATCTACATCTACTCTTATCTGTACCCCTCAATCCCTTTGTCTTCCAAGTATCTATCCAAAGCTTCTTTGAACCCCTGTAGCGTGCTCCTGTTTATCACATCCTCCGGTAGCGCGTTCCATGTATCCACCACCCTCTGTGTGAAAAAGAACTTCCTGGCGTTTGTTCTAAACCTCTCCCCTTTCAATTTCTCTGAGTGCCCCCTTGTACTTATTGATCCCCTTAATTTGAAAAATCTGTCCCTGTCTATTTTTTCTATGCCCTTCATGATCTTGAAGGTTTCTATCATGTCTCCTCTAAGTCTCCGCTTTTCCAGGGAGAAAAGCCCTAGCTTTTTCAGTCTGTCAGTATATGAGAGGTCCTCCATGCCCTTTATTAGCTTAGTTGCTCTTCTTTTGACTCTCTCAAGTACCTCCATGTCCTTCTTGAGGTACGGCGACCAGAATTGAACACAGTACTCCAGGTGCGGGCGCACCATAGCACGATACAGTGGCAGGATGACTTCCTTTATCCTGGTCGTGATACCCTTCTTAATGATACCCAACATTTTGTTTGCTTTCCTTGAGGCTGTGGCGCACTGCGCCGACGCCTTCAATGTTGTGTCTACCATCACTCCCAGGTCTCTTTCAAGGTCGCTCACCCCTAGCGCTGATCCCCCCATTTTGTAAGTGAACATCGGGTTTTTTTTCCCTATATGCATGACCTTGCATTTCCCTATGTTGAAACTCATTTGCCACTTTTAGGCCCATTTTTCCAGTGTTGTCAGATCTTTTTAGAGATCTTCACAGTCCTCCATGTTATTGACCTTGCGATATAGTTTGGTGTCATCCTCAAATTTAATAACCTCACATTTTGTTCCTGCCTCCAGGTCGTTAATGAATATATTGAATAGGAACGGTCCCAGCACCGACCCCTGGGGAACTCCGCTCGTGACCCATTGCCAGTATGAGTAATGTCCCTTTACTCCAACCCTCTGTTTCCTGTCCGCCAGCTAGTTTTTGATCCATCGATGGACTTCACCTTGCACCCCATGGTTCCATAGCTTCCTTAGTAGTCTTTCATGTGGCACCTTGTTGAAGGCTTTTTGGAAGTCAAGGTAAATGATATCTATGGATTCCCCTTTATCCACCTGGCTGGTTACCCCCTCAAAGAAGTATAATAAGTTCGTGAGGCATGACCTGCCCTTGCAGAAGCCATGCTGGCTCGACTTTAGCTGCCCATAGTTGTCGATGTGTTCCCAGATGCAGTCTTTAATCAGTGCTTCCATCATCTTTCCCGGGACCGAGGTCAAGCTCACCAGCCTATAGTTTCCTGGGTCTCCCCTTGAGCCTTTCTTGAAGATGGGCGTGACATTTGCTATTTTCCAGTCTTCCAGAATCTCTCCAGTTTTTAGGGATAGGTTGCATATTTGTCGAAGTGGCTCAGCTATTTCGTTCCTTAGTTCCTTGAGTACCCTTGGGTGAATGCCATCTGGACCTGGCGATTTGTCGCCAGGATGTCTATCTGCCTGAGGACATCCACCTTGCTCACCTCTAGCTGGACCAGATTTTCATCCTGCTCTCCTTTTACGATCTCCTCGAGCTCCTGAATGTTGGTTGTGTCCTCCCTCGTGAAAACTGACGTGAAGAACTTATTTAGCCTGTCAGCTATCTCCTTTTCTCTTTTACCACTCCCTTTCTGTCCCCATCATCCAAGGGTCCCACTTCCTCCCTTGCTGGTTGCTTCCCCTTAACGTACCTGAAGAATGATTTGAAGTTTGTTGCTTCCCCCACCAGTCTCTCTTCATATTCTTTTTTTGTTTCCTAACCACTCGATGACACTCCTTTTGCTGTTTTTTGTGTTCCTTTTGGTTCTCCTCTGTTTTGTCCTTTTTCCATTTTTTGAATGATGCTTTCTTGTCACTTATCGCCTTTTTCACTGCATTTGTTATCCATGCTGGGTTTTTTGTTCTATTTTTTTTGCACTCTTTCCTGTACTTGGGAATGCACAGGTTCTGTGCTTCGTGCACTGTGCCCTTGAGTATGGTCCAGGCATTTTTTATGGACTCCATCTTCCTTGTGCTGTCGTTGAGTTTCTTTCCCACCATTTTCCTCATGGCATCGTAATTCCCTTTTTTGAAGTTAAGTGCAGTCGTTGTAGTTCTTTTCACCTTTGATGATCCAATTTCTAGCCTGTAGTGGATCGTGTTGTGATCGCTGTTTCCTAGTGGGGCTAGTACCCGCCACCTCCTTAGCGGGTCCCCCTAGTCCGTTGAGGATTAGGTCAAGAGTGGCATCACCCCGTGTTGGTTCCGTGACCAGCTGTTCCATGAAACAATCCCTCGTGACCTTCAGGAATTTGGTCTCCCTCATGCAGTTTGAGTGCCCAATACTCCAGTTTATTCCCGGGTAGTTGAAGTCTCCCATCACCACCACACTTCCGCTTTTGCATACCTGCCTCAGTTCAGCCTCCAGATCCTGGTCGATTTCTTCAGTTTGTCCAGGTGGGTAAGTAATTCAGAAGTTTCACCTACCACTCTACCTTACTGCAGAAGAAAGGATTGAACAGCAAACCAGTGAAGGAGAGAAAAGCTTCAACCCATGTCGTAACTATAGGAAATTTCCTTGTGGAGAGAATTGATGTGGAAGAGGATCCTGTTGCGAAGGGAAAGAAAGATTAGGTTCTTACATTGATACTCTTTCTTGTAAATAGGTGTGCCATTCTGGACAAGTAGGTAGTGAACTCAAACCCATATTCTTTGCAGAGGGTATCTATCACAGTTTTCAACTGTTACTACTTCCTCAGTAAAGTGATCTGCCTCTTTCAATTTGTACCAAAGCAGGTGATAGCCCTTAGAATATAAGAAGAAGGGGTACAGTGATGCTTCCCAATAACACAGGTCTTCTGTGCAAGAAATATACTAAACACAATTTACAAACAAAATGAACCAATAAAAACAGCAGTGTAAGACAATTGCAATCTTAACATTTAAGGAACTCATACATTTCCCGACTTTTTTTTTTTTTACAATTACATAGTGCTTGTATCCCTTAAATCTGACTGGCCTGAACATTTCAGACTAGTAACTGTCATTTCTGTTAGACGAGTTATATGAAGTACAGGGTGGGGTTCCAGAATGACATACCTATTTACAAATTATTGAAGTAAGAACCTAATCTTTATTTCTAGTACAACAGGTGTGTCATTCTGGACAAGTGGGACATACGAAAGCAGTTCCTGGAGCCTAGGGTGAGATTGATATGCCTGCCTTCAACACTGAGGACCCAAAGGCCACATCCGTTCATGCTGCTATGTTCACTCTGTAGAACTTTGTAAAATCATGAAGTGTGGACCAGGTGGCAGCTCTACTGACCTCCTCAGGCATAATCACCTAGGACTCTGTTCATGAAGAAACAATGCTTCTTGTTGAATGTGCTCTCATAGATTTTAGCGGCTATTTCCTGTAGGTAATATAAACTGACTTGATGGCTATGCAAATCCATCTAGAGATAGTAGCCTTAGACGCTAGCATACCCAGTTTACCTTGACTGGTGAGCACAAATAAATGATCGGAATAATGAAACTCGTTAGTGACCTCGAGATACTGAAGTATTACTCTCTGCACATCCAGCAACTGCAGAACTTTTGTCTTTTTTTTTTTTCTCTCCAACCCTGTGGAGTGGAATGCCAGCAATTGTACTTCTTGATTGATGTGGAAAGCCAAAACTACCTTCAGCACAAAGAAAGGCACCATGTGCAGGGAAACCCCTACATCCAAAGTCCTGAGAAAAGGTTTTCTGCAGGAAAGCACCTGCAGCTCTAAGACTCTTCCTGCTGATGTGATAGCTACTACGAAGGCTTTCTTCACTGGGAGGGCCGTCAAAGACACCTGGTGTACAGAGACCGTAAAGGCTCAGGCCCTGTAGGACAATGTTAAGGTACCCTGACGGAATGGGCTGATGAACAAGAGGACACAACCTGACAGTCGAGTCCCTTTCAAGAACCTGACTATACTGGATGAGAGCAAACAACAAAAAGGACTGCAAAGTAAAATTTACAAGTCGCAGGAATATTATTAAAAGTCAATAAAATATAATCCAAAGAATGGCTCTCATATGCATAGGCACCGGACCCTACACATTCCGTGTTTCGAAGAACCACTCCTTCCTCAGGGGTCCGAGTAATCCCATGTTACACTATTTGAGAACCTTGTAGATAGCAATGATGTTGAAACCATGACCGCTTCTGGGTAACGAATGCTCAGTGAGAGCCATTCTTTGGAATTGTATTTTAGTGACTTTTAATGAAATTCTTTGCAACTTGTACATTTTACTCTGCAGTCCTTTTTGTCGTTTGCTTCACTTTACCACTGAGGACCCGTTGGATTTTTCTTTGTTTTTGCTTGGTCCATAGGACGAGAGGCCACGGAGACCTTCACATGGACTCTGAAATATGAAATACCTGCCACTTGTACTGTTAGGGAACTGACTGCTAGCCCCTTTCTGAGTCCCGCTTAGAAAAACACTAGCACCGCTGAGATTGGAACTTGCAGCGGTTCTACCTTGTCTTTAACACACCAATATTGAAACATCTCCCAGGCCTTAAAATAAGCTGATACCACGGTTGGCTCTTTGGCTGAATATCCCCTGTGTTCAAACTCCGCGCGCTCAAGCAATGGCGTAGTAAGGGGGAGCGGGAGGAGCAGTCTGTCCTGGGTGCCGTCTAGGTGGGGGCACCAGAGCCTGTTCTCCTCTCTGGCCTCCAGTCCTTCCCGACCCCCCCATGCTGCACGCATGTGCCCCTTCCCTTCCCTCAAACCTCTTTCATTTTCCCGGCGCGAGCAGTATCACACACTTGCTGCCCGTGTCGGCTCTCTCTGATGCCACTTCTGGGTCCCGCACCTAGGAAGTGACGTCAGAGGGAGAGCTGGCATGACACGGGCAGCAAGTGTGTGATGCTGCTCGCACCGGGAAAATTAAAGAGGTACGCATAGTCATTGGGGGGTATCATGAGCACCAAACGGATTTTTGATGGGTGTGAGAAGCCCAGATTTACAAGTCATATTGTAAGAAATGCTTTATTTAAGTTAATTCTGTGTTTTGTTCTTTGGAACATTAGGATGATTAGTCCAAAATAGCTGAATGACCTACTGTCACCTTATGTTCCTTCTTGTTCGTTATATTTCACATCCTCACAACAGTGTACTCCAAACCCCTCCTCTTTCAGTTTAAGATGTCCAGGCACTCTTTATTTTTGCACATAAAAAGGAGAGTGGAAAACCCCTATATGATTTTAAAAAATAGGGGTAGACTAAAAGACTTTTAGCACACAGATGTGAAAGGTGGAGCACACTCTTTAGTTAACAAAGTGCCAGCGATAAAAGACCCGACACAGGCCATGTAAACTTGGAGCTAGATTCACTAAGCAAACCGATCGTGTACCGATCGGTTTGCGAGCCCTTTGCGACCCAATTTCCCTCCGATCGGATTCACTAACCTGTGTACCGATCCGATCCTGATCCATGCATGCAAATAAGGGGAATCGGCATGCAAAGCAGGAAGTACACGATTCACAAAACTTCTTCTGGCACACCGACTGGCTCTCTGCCCCGATTCTCCAGCTCTGGCCGCCCTGCTCTCTGCCCCAATTCTTCAGCTCTGCCGCCCTGCTCTCTGCTCTCTTCTCTGCCCCAATTCTCCTGCTCTGCCGCCCTGCTCTTCTCCAGCTCTGGCCACCCTGCTTTCTGCTGTCTTCTCTGCCCCGATTCTCCAGCTCTGCCACCCTGCTCTCTGCTTTCTTCTCTGCCCCAATTCTCCTGCTCTGGCCACCCTGCTCTCTGCTCTCTTCTCTGCCCTGATTTTCCAGCTCTGCCGCCCTGCTCTCTGCTCTCTTCTCTGCCCCGATTCTCCAGCTCTGGCCACCCTGCTCTCTGCCCTGATTTTTCAGCTCTGGCCGCCCTGCTCTCTTCTCTGTCCCAATTCTCCTGCTCTGCCGCCCTGCTCTCTGCTCTCTTCTCTGCCCCAATTCTCCTGCTCTGCTGCCCTGCTCTCTTCTCTGCTCCGATTCTCCTGCTCTGGCTGCCCTGCTCCCTGCTCTCAGCCCCGACTCACCTGCCCTTCCCTGCAGTGCGAGCCCGTGGTTTTAAACCACTTTAAACCCGCGGGTTAAAACCACAGGCTCGCACTGCAGGGAAGGGTGGCAGAGAACAAGTGAGTCGGCAAACACATGCGCAGGCCATCTACAGGCAAAGTAGATGGTCTGCACATGCGTCGTGATCGCTTCCTAGCAATCCGTGTCTGCGGATGGGGACGTGCCTCCAATCGCCCCCATTAGAATATTCTTGTTTGCAGAATCGATTGGCCCTGCCAATTGGATTAGTGCTAGGGTTCTATAACGGGTTAGGCATGCCCTAATACTTTAACTGCTGCTAAGCTCATCCCTATGTGGTGCTTTACTTAGGCAAAACTTTATAGAATTGTCCCCAAGTAAAAAAAAAAAAAATGAAAGTGAGCTATTAAATTTAACAATATATATAAAACCAGAAAATATTTTTTTTAAAGCCAGGAAAGGCAGAGGCTTTAATAAACCATACCCATCTTTTATTCCAAGAAACTGGAAAAATGAAAACATAAAATATGTCACAATACAAAGAAAACTTAGAAATAAGAGCAAATAAGAAAAAGCCCAGCTGACACTGCATGAGGTTGAAACAATAAAGTCCCCTGAGTTACCAATCTTTCCTAAACCGTGTTGTAGAGATTCTACCATGTTTCACTGAAAATAAGACAGTGTCTTATATTAATTTTGGACCCAAAAAAGGCACTAGGTCTTATTTTCGGGGTATACACATGATCATCTCTCCCTTCCTCTCCTTCATCCCAATTCTTCCTCTTTCCTTTCTCTCTCCCACATGTGCAGCATCTTTCCTCCCCTCCCCCTGTGCAGTAGAGCTTTGCCCAGCTTCTATCCTTCCCTCCCTCCCATCCTTTGTGCAGCATAACCCTTGCCCAGCTTCTATCCATCCTTTCCTCCCTCCCATCCCTTGTGCAGCAGAACCGTTAAGCACCCCATCCCCCTGCCCCCAACACACAGCCGAACCCCTGCTGATCCTCCATCCTTCCCTCCCCGCCAACCGCATGTGAGCCTTACTTTGATCCAAAGCAGAGTCAGGCCGGCAGCATTCTAAACAGGCTGTCTCAGCCTTGTCCATCGGGGATTTCACTCTGCCGCGTTACTGATGATGTCATCACTAGTGTGGCAGAGTGAAATCCCCGACGGACAAGGCCGAAGCAGCTTGTTTAGAGTGCTGCCAGCCCAACGCTGCTTTGGATCAAGTTAGGGCTCGCTTGCGGTCATCAGGAAGGGAAGGATGGAGGGTCAGCAGGGGTTTGGCTGCACGATGGGGTGGGGGGGGGCAGATTGAAGTTGCTGCCTGTGAATCCCAAGACTAGGGCTTATTTTTGGGGTAGAGCTTATATTAAAACCTTCCCCAAAAATGATGCTAGGGCTTATTTTTGGGGTAGGTCTTATTTTCGGGGAAACAAGGTACATAGGACTACCATGTGGCTCCATAAAAAGGAGGACAGATTGAGACATCCGGGTTGCTTTCAATGGAACTAAAACCCAGATGTCTCTGTCCTCCTTACTTCCATAGCTTTCAGTGGAAGTAAAACCCGGATGTCTCAATCCATCTTCCTTTTTCTGGAGCCATATGGTAATCCTAGGTTTGGAACACCCATCCCTTACACCTAGGGTTACCCATATGGCTCCAGAAAAAGGAGGATGGATTGGGACATCCGGGTTTACTTCCATTGTTTTCAATGGAAGTAAAACCCAGATGTCTCTATCTGTCCTCCTTACTTTTACTGGCAGTAAAACCCAGATGTCTCAATCCGTCCTCCTTTTTCTGGAGCCATATTATAACTCTATTTCTATATAAACTTAAAATGTTTGGGCTTTTGCACAGGCTTGAGACAGTGTCCGTTGCAGAACTGGAAAACTTACTTCAATTATTTGGATCTTGGACCAGCCTGCACAGCACTTCCATGCACATTTCTGGATTCAGACATCTAGCAAAGCTTTGGAATGGAGCACATGGGCATGCTCTGTTCTTGGGGTTATACATACTGTATTTTACACAGCCCTTTCACTGTGAGCAGCTTTTCTCTTCTGCTGTTCCCTCCTCCTTCCAAAGAGCAAGTACAGACTCACCCAAACCCTTTCCTAATTGCAATGCTCATTCAGCAGCCTGCTCATCTCAGCTCCCCACCGCAGTGTTTACTTAATGCCTTTTGTCCCATCAAGGCCAACACCCAAAGTCCAACACAAGGGAGATTAGGAGGATTTTGGCTTCTTAGATGTGTGTGTTAAAGAGCATATCACAACAGAAGTTATTCCCTTGTAATCTGAAAGATGTTGCACAGTTCACATGACTTTAGAAGTACACTGACATTAACTCATTGATTTTGCATTATTTCTCTCTAGAATTTACTATCAATTTCATTCAGGTTTGACAGCTTTTGTATAGAGTTAATTTGTGAAAAATCTTAGGGTGATGGCAATTCCCCCTGAAACTAATTACATGTTATGTCATATTATGTTACCATGCTTTGTTATTTGCCTTGCTATCTTCTACCATGTCTGAGAGTGTGGTGCAGGGGTTAGAGCTAAAGCCTCAGCACCCTGAGGTTCTGGGTTCAAAGTCATGCTGCTCCTTGAGACCCTATGGAGGTTTAAGCCCACTGGGACAGACAGAGAAAAATATTTGAGTACCTGAATAAATTAATGTAAACTGTTCTGAGGTATAGATAGAAAGTTGAATAAAAAAAGGAAAATGTACTTTGTGCACCTGCTTACAACTCAAGGTCATTCTGAGGCTGTGGGCTGTATTTTTGAATGCTTGGTGATAGATTATCTACTACTTGGTTAAACCTATTTGCCATCTTTTCTATAATTTATGGTTAAACATCTTGGCTTTATTATTCGTTAGGTAACAATAGATAATAATGGCATCCCCATGCATATGAACAAGACTCAAAAAATATGAGTCCAATGATGTGGGCAGTCAGAAGATTCTCATGAAAGATGTGTAGCATTGAAGACTGACAGGGCAGTGTTCAAGGTCCAGTTAAAAGCCCACCTCTTTGAAAGTGCTTTTGACTCCTAACTCCTCTCACCTTGGGTTCTGTATCTCCAACCTTATATGTCATGTCTGTCTGTCCATGTTAGATTGTAAACTCTTCCGAGCAGGGACCATCTATAAATGTCAAAATGTACAGGGCTGCGTAAGCCTTTCAGTGCTATATAAGTAATAGTAGTAATTCCCTTTTATTATACAATACAATCTTTAGTTATAGACCGCCAATAATTATGGTGATACAAATTATTAGGTAGTAGTACAATTTTAGAAATTAATAATAACAAATTCTTGAAATAGGTCTTTAGGTCTTTTTTGAAATAAAATTAAATTGCTGGTTAATATTATTTTAATAATGATGTATTACCAGAATTTACAATCACTACAGGAGAACATTCTAAATAGGCAAATAGAAAAAGAATCCCCAGGTGTATTTTTGTCTGCTCAAAAAGATATGAAGGCTTAGCTGTTCTGTATTAATAGATATCTTCGGCAAAAATTATATCCTCTTCCAAGGTAGCAAAATATCAAGCTTCCAACAGAAGATTATATCTACCTCAAGTCAAACCTTTTTGAATTTTTTGAACCTCAGCCTCTCCACTCGAGGCTCAAACATTTCATTGCCCCGAGATTTACGTGTCAGTTCGTCATAGGTTTATTGCCCCCTACCTCACTTAATCATTAAATACACTTATCTTAGTGATCTCTTATCAGGGAATCACAGTTGACATGCTTCGCTTTCTCAAGACCATTCCCATTTGACCACTTAATCTCTTGAACTTATACCTTTCCCGCATGCACCATTGTAACCACCCACCCCTCCACCACCACCACCCAGACCTACTTCTTGCAGCTCCAGGTATAAAATAATGGCCATAGCCTTTAATGGTAATCTAGTGATACTAAAGCTAGAGTTTTAAACTGCCAAATAAGGGCAGCTTTTTTCGCTTACTGTATGTACCACCAGGAATTTCTTCCAAAGGGGTCCTATATTTTGGTCTTCAGGAGGTGGGAGTTTTTGAATTTGGATTTAGAAAGATGCTTATGGGAGGGTGGGAGGTTGGTTTGGGACTCCCAAATTGGAAGGAGCATCTTTTCATGGGTGGGGGGCACTATTTATACAGGAAAAACTCCCCAGAAGCATCGGACTATATTTTAGCAGAGGAACAGAATAATGCAGCTAGAAAGGTTGATCACATGTTGCGTTATTCACTTACCATGGAATTCACCGACAAAGTACCTCATGAAAGACTTCTGAAGAAATTAGAAAGTCATGGGATAGGAAATAATGTCCTTATATGGATTGAGAACTGGCTGAAAGACAGAAAACAGAGAATGTGTTTACATGGTCAATATTCTCAATGGAGAAGGGTAAATAGTGGGGTTCCCCAGGGGTCTGTGCTTGGACCGCTGATTTTTAACATATTTATCAATGATCTAGGGATGGGACTAACTAGTGAGATAATTAAATTTGCTGATGACATAAAGGGCTCCTTTTCCTAAGGTGTGTTAGGGCCTTAACGCGCGGAATAGTGCGCGCTAAATTGCCCTGTGCGCTAGACCTTAATGCCAGCATTGAGCTGGGGTTATTCTAGAAGTGTACTGCACGATTTAGCGCATGGTAATTTTGTATGTGCGCTAAAAACGCTAGCGCACCTTAGTAAAAGGAGCCCAAAGTCGTTAAATTGCAAGAGGATTGTGAAAAATTGCAAGAGGACCTTGTGAGACTGGAAGACGGGGCATCAAATTGGCAGGTGATGTTTAATGTGAGCAAGAGCAAAGTGATGTGTGGGAAAGAGGAACTTAAACTATAGCTCCGTGATGCAAGGTTCTCTGTTAGGAGTCACTGCCCAGGAAAAGGATCTAGGTGTCATTGTTGAGCATATGTTAAATCCCTCAGCTCAGTGTCCAGCAGTGGCTAAGAAAGCAAATAGAATGTTAGGAATTATCAGGAAAGGAATGGGAAATCAAAGATGAACATGCTATAATGTTCTTGTATCGCTCTATGGTATGGCCACACCTCAAATACTGTGTGCAATCCTGGTCGCTGTATCTCCAAAAAGATATTGCAGAATTAGATAAGGTACAGAGAAGGGCAATGAAAATGATAAAAGGGATGAGATGACTTCCCTATGAGGAAAGGCTAAAGTGGCTAGGGCTCTTCAGTTTGGAGAAGAAGCGACTCAGGGGTGATCTGATCAGTGGCCTACCTAGGGTATGTGGCACCCGGGGCCCATCATTTTTTGACACCCCTCCCCCACGTAAAAAAATATTTTTTGTAATAACCATGAAAAATAAATGGTCATAATAGAAACAGGCACTGAAAATTTTCTTTTATTGAACCTCATATATGTAACCATTAATCCAAACATAACATAAATTATGTCTGAATTGTTATGACATCAGAAGTACATATGGAGTAGTTGCAGGTGATGCTTGGGACAGTTCTGATTACGTTAGTTCGGTTTTATGTGTTTTTATTTCTTTTTTGAAGGTTTTTTAGTCTGTGGTCGAGGTCAATAGGTTGTAGAGTTAGGGGTTGAGTGTTAGGAGGTTGTCGAACAGTTTTTTTTCTTTTGACGATTTTGGTTGGAGGGTGTGTGAATGGTGCGTGAGTTCTCCTATATCTGGTTGAAGTGGATTTAATTATTTAGCTGAAGAAATTAGTAACCCCCCCCCATTCCACACACATTAATTCTCTTCCATTTTTGTTCCCATTCTAAAAAACACTGATAAGTTCCCAGAAAAAAAATACATTAAAATAAGAAGTGAAAACAAAGGCCCCCACAGATGAGAGCATAACATAAGAATAGCCTAACTGGGTTAGACCAAAGGTCCATCTTGCCCAGTAGCCCATTCTCATGGTAACCAATTCAGGTCACTAGTACCTGGTCAAAACCCAAAGAGCAGCAACATTCCATGCCACTGATCCAGGGCAAGCAGACACTTCCCCTATGTCTTAATAACAGACTATGGACTTTTCCTCCAGGAATTTGTCCAAATCTTTCTTAAAATCAGCAATACTATCTGCTTTTACCATAACTTCTGGCCACTTCATTTTTAAACTTAGTTCTTTCCTTCCAAACAGAGACCTTGCTAGATGTCAAATACAGAAATAACAAGGTAACTTCACAAGGACTTAGCTGTGCAGGAAATGTGAATCTCCTCATACACCCACCATATAGTGCAAAAATGTGCAAAGATCTGTTTTTTTCTTTCGATCACTACATAGTCTAATGCCACACAAGCAGCGCTGTTACAAACATATTCTGAAGGTCAATGCTAAGGTTAACAAAGTTTCCTTCCTTGGACCACAAGGAGATACTGACAAACCACTAGAAGAGATCCCAAACAACTACCCAGGCACAACACCCAAAGACCCACTCAGTGTGTGAACCAGTTGAGTGGAGTGGACTAACTGGGGGGGGGGGGTGGAAATGGGCCCAGAGTTTGCTCAGCAGAATTTCCCAGACCACCTCTTCCTCTCAACACATTGACACGCTGCCGCCACCACCACCACCATTAGGAACACCTCAACGGGTAGGCCAGCAATGCTTATAAACTTTATAAAACACATTATTATATTTTCTTATAAAGCACATATTTTAATTGAACTCTCTGACATCCTCAGCCTTGCCATTCACAAAAATAGAAGGAAGAAAAGTTCCCGTTTCCTGCTGTCTCATGTCCCCGGCCTATACAATATTTTTCTTCTGCAGACCCTTCTAAAGTCTGACCAAATCCCCGTTTCACTTGCATTATAAAGTACTGAGGATGCCATCTCTCTCCAATCCCAGGTCCTAAAGTCTAAGACAGTAGCGCAAACTAGTGCTGCCCGATTCAAGAAAAAAATAATTTTCGATTCGATTCAGCCTATTGAATTGGTTTTTCGATTCAACTTTCCTGCCCAATTGGGTGTTTGTTTGTTTTTTTTAAAACATCCTGGTGGGTTTATTTTATAGCTTTTTCACCCCCTTTGGCTTCTCCTAACCACACTGGCGCTGTGGTGTAAATAAAATAAAGAAACAAAAAGGACTTTTCCTCTCTGTTAAATCCTAACTCATGTTTACGGTCTAACACCAGCTCTGGCAGGATACACATTTCAAATCTGACATATTGTAATCACAAAACAGAAAATAAAATTAGTTTTTCTACCTTTTGTTGTCTGGTTATTTTTCAAATCTTGTTGGTCCAAGGCTCTGGTTGTCTTCAGATAACTTGCTTGCCAGGGTCTCCTTCTTCCTTCTTTCTGCATGCTAACCATCCATCTGTCATCTCTGTTCTTCCCGCTTCCCTTCCCTCCCCAGGAGGTCTGGCATCTATTCTTTTTTCGTCTCCCTCCACAGATCTATCTTTTCTTAACTACCCTTTCATCCAGTATCTCTCCCTCCTTCCCCACCACCCCAGGGTCCACCATCTCTCCCTTTCTTTTCCCAACTACCCTCCTATCCAGTATCTCTATCTGCCCCCCTCCACACCATCCCTTGTGTCCAACTTCTCTCCCTTTCTGTTTCTTCCCTCCCTAAAACCCTTGGTCCATCATCTCTCTCCCTCTTCTATTTTCAGACCCATTATTTCTTCCCACCCAAAGTCCGGCATATGCACGTCTCTTTGAACCCCCTCATTCCCTCCGTGTATTTCTACACCAGGGCCCCCCTCCCTGAAGGCCTGTCCCCCCCCTTAAATGTCTGCATCCCACCCCTGAAGGCCTGCACTCCCCCTCCCGAAGGCATGCACTCCCCAAAGGCCTGCACCCCCCTTGAAGGCCTACCTGCCTGTCCCTCCCCCGAAGGCCTGCCTGCCTGATCCCCTTGAAGGCCTATCCCCCCTTGAAGGCCTGTCCCCCCCTTTAAGGCATGTCCCCCCCTTGAACGCTTGCCTGTCCCCCCCTTGAAGGCCTGTCCCTCCCTTGAAAGCCTGCCTGCCTGTCCCCCCCTTGAAGGCCTGTCCCTCCCTTAAAAGCCTGCCTGACTTCCTGACCCCCCTCTCGAAGGCCTGTCCCCCCTTTGAAGGCCTGCCTGTCTGTCTCCCCTTTGAAGGCCTGCCTGTCCCCCCACCCCCTTGATGGCCTGCCTGCCTGTCACCCCTCCATCCCCCTTGTAGGCCTGCCTGCCGGCCTGCCTGCCTGCCCCACCCCGAAGGACCGCTCGCCCCCCCCATGGCCTCCCTGCACCACCTGAATCAGGCCCTGAGGGGGTGCTCCCGGCTTTGAGTTCAGTCCCCCACCACCGAAGGACCACTCGCCCCCCTGGCCTCCCTGCACCAACTGAATCAGCCTGCAGCGGGATCGCGATGTCAGCGATCCCTTCGCTGCTTCGGAGCTGCTTCCTCGGCCGCAGTCCCGCCCCTTCTCTGACATCAGAGGAGGGGAGGGGCTGGACTGCGGCGCAGGAAGCAGCGCCGAAGCAGCTCAGGGATCGCCGACATCGCGATCCCGCTGCGGGCTGCTTCATAGGTGGTGCAGGGAGGCCAGGGGGGCGAGCGGTCCTTCGGGGGTGGGGGGGACTGAACGGCAAGGCTGGGAGCACCCCCTCAGGGCTGGCACCCGGGGTGGACCGCCCCCCCCCTTAGTACGCTACTGGATCTGATAGAGGTCTATAAAATACTGATGTGAATGGCTTGTTTACTCTTTCCAAAAATACTAGGAATAGGGGGCATGTGATAAAGCTACTAAGTAGTAGATTTAAAACTAACCAGAGAAAATATTTCTTCACACAATGTGTAATTAAACTCTGGAATTCATTGCCGGAGAATGTGGTGAAACCAGTTAGCTTAGCAGGGTTTAAGAAAGGTTTGGATAATTTCCTAAAAGAGAAGTCCATAGGCCATTATTGAGATGGCTTGGAGAAATCCACTGCTCATTCCTAGGATAAGCAACATAAAATCTGGGGATCCTGGTTGGCCACTGTTAGAAACTGGATACTGGGTTTGATGGACCTTCAGTCTGTCCTGGTATGACAATTCTTATGTTCTTAACTACAGAACTGAGTTTCCCCCACTGTAATAAGTTGCTGTAAAATTTTACAACAGCTGAATAACGTTTTCCTTAAGTGGATAGTGGTGCTGAATAAAGTTATAAACTAAAAACATTTAGTTTAGATGTTTCAAATTATACATCCTCCACAAAACTGAATATTGGCATCATTTGTTCTAATAACCTAATAACAGCCAGCATGGGGTTTATGACTTGGATATCACACTGTGCATAATAGGATGCTGTTTAATCTTTGCCGGTTCCTGAAGAAGCTATATGAGCATTTGAGACAATCTGACCCCCATCTGAGGAAGGAACAATAACTTCAGTTCATGTATGTGCTAATCCAGCGCATGGTAGCACAGCCCGCGAGTGGTTCTGCTGTCTCTGTGACCCTCATTAGTGGTTTCCACAGTGCAGTCTAGATTGGAGAAGACTGCCGTGTAACTCCAACCAACTCAGTTCTCCTTTAAGTGAGATCCATCCGTGAATTTCTCTTCGTCCTCTTTCTGCCCACCTGCTCCCGCCTCCCTCATCTTCAGCATTCACCATTCTAGCTCATGATAACCATTATTGTAGGAGCAGCTCACAGGCACAGAAAACAGTGAAAAGGTTAAGACCATTTTAAAAGACTTGTCTCCTAGGGAAATACAGTGCACTCAATACTACAGGCACTAGAAGAACGTCAGTTCATGGAAAGTGTATTTGTGAAACCAGTTATTAAAATGTGGGATGTAAGAATCCTATTTTAAAGATCATTCTATATTCTTCTATCAGATCAACCTAATTTCATACGCCCGAGTGCCTTGGGTATAATAGGTCTGAATCAACTGCTTAATGTATTGTGCTAACATTACCTAGTGACACAGGGTGTTCAACTACACTCATTGGAAGCCATTGTTTTCACAGGTGGCACAGTTGCCCAGCCTTATGAACAGTTTTTGTCCAATGGGTGTGACTTCCACTTGTCTCCTGGCAAACCAAGTCAGCAGTTTTTGCATTACATTGGCTCAGAAACTCCTGCCAAAGAGTCAGACGTGATATTGCCCAGGAAACTGGCAGCAACTGTCTGGTTCAAGGAAGGGAGTGTTAGATTCATAAGCTAAGCACAAAGGAGTTAATATTGAGCCGGTGGAGTTATTCCCGGATATTCAGCGCTAGTCTATGTCCGGGCACTGGCACTGAATATCTGGGTTTTTGCGGACAGCTATCTCTTATGCAGTTAAGTGCAATATATAGCACTTAACTGCCCAAGTGACAGTGCCTAAAGATAGGACTGACTTTTATGTGGTCCAATTTAACCACTAAGCCAGGCAAAATGGTAAAGGCAATTATATAGAACAAAATGAGAGCGGGAGAATGTGATGCAGTGGTTCAAACCCACGCTGTTCCTTGTGATCCTGGGCAAATCACTTAATTCTCTCATTGCCCCAGGTATATTAGATAGATTGTGAGCCCACCAGAACAGACAAGGAAAAATGCTTAAGTACCTGAATAAATTATATGTAAGCTGTTCTGAGCTCCCTTGGTAGGCACAAATCCGGTGCCATTTTGTTAGGCACTGGTAAGTGCCTTGAAATTTCTTTTAAGTACCCTTTTAAACAGCATTTTAGACTTCACTTAGGTGCCTACTGGTGCCTAAGTTATGGCTAAAAATAACCGAACACAAATCACGGATTAATAATGGTGTCATCCAGGCCCCTTTAGTCGCGCATTGGGTAGCTCGTCACCACACAGTGGAACAACTCAGATGGCGGGTCATATGTCAGGTTGTTGGGAGGGATGGGGAAAAAGATTTATATAAACTGAATGAGTGTGAACAAAGGCACATATTTATGTTGGATACTGTGGAACCCCGGGGGCTGAACATAGAGATCGAATGGATTTCACTCATTGGATGAGATTGGGCCAATGAGATTCAGGGGGAGGCAGTTTTGATAGGAAGGAGGGATATTTAAACTTGAAGACTGAGACGCCGCGGCCATCTTACATTCTCAAATCTGAATAGTCGGATGACGCGGGCGGTCATGGTGAGTGTTTAAGGTATTGAGTGTTGAAAAAGAGGGGGGAGAGGGGGCGGTTTTGAGTAGTTTTGTAACGGCCCGTTTTCCTTCCATTATCTTAGGGAGACCCTTGATAAAGCACTCTTTAGTGCGAAACATGGCATGTCGGGTTTAACTCTCGGACGTTGGCTCAGCAGAAAAAAAGAAAAAAAAGCTAAGTACATTGGTATATTAAAGGATTAAATAATCATTTGAAAAGAAAAAATTTTTTTGAAAGTAAAACAAAACGTATTAAAATAGTAGCATAAGCAGCCAATGATGAGCTCTCATGTAATTCTTCCCGCAACGGCTAAGTAACAAAGCGGTGGAGTGGTGGGGCTGAGGCTACTTTTGAAAAAAAAACAGCTTGTGGACATTATAGCTCAGGTCCTTGATTCATACATATTGACTGACCAAAGCTAAAATAATTAACAAAGCAAGCCATATTCTTTGAGCTTGAAGTAAAAATAATTAGAGCCTTACTCTAAATGAGAGGGGTCAAAATGACTTGAAACTACAAAAACCAGGCCAGCTCTCTATTCTCCAGACACCTGAAGGGTTTCGGGCTAACTGAACCCCTTATGCCAAGTGTTTGTTTGGATGTTACAAACAGAGTGGGAACTCGTGTGAAAGGTTTTGTCCGAGTTCACCATGGTTCAACACCGCCACATGCACAAACGTGCTTGGCAGACATTACCCACTCACATCATTTTAAAACACTCTGTGGGCTAATCTAAAAATCTATAATTCGTAGTGCAAAAATTTTTTTAAACTGCTTTTTTTACTTTTTCTCTTTAAGCTATAAATTAATGCAAAAATTGTTATCAATCGCCCAAAACCCTGGTGTCTACATAATGTGGAGAATTAAATTTAAATAGAATTCAAATAAATAAATCAACAATTCAACAACGCTTTTAAATGACATTGGTGAAAAGCTCCTGAGAAGTATAAAGCCTGGTGAATTTTAAACCCTTAGTAAAATGGCTCAAAAACAGGAACTTATCTGCAAACCGCTGTTTTGTTTTTTCATGCGGGGTGCCATCTGATTGCCCTACAGAGCCCCGTTTTGTGTCCTTCGTCAGGGGCACCCTCAGGGGCATCTCCCAAAGCAGTATGGATCAAAAGCTAGTTCTCTGCGGTGCAGTTTTGGGCGACTGATAACAATTTTTCCATTAATTTATAGCTTAAAGAGAAAAAGTAAAAAAGCAGTTTAAAAAAACTTTTTGCGCTATGAATTATAGATTTTTAGATTAACCCACAGAGTGTTTTAAAATGATGTGAGTGGGTAATGTCTGCCAAGCATGTTTGTGCATTTGGCGGTGTTGAACCCTGGTGAACTTGGACAAAACCTTTCATACGAGTTCCCACTTACTGATGTAACACTCTGTTTGTAACCTCTAAAAAAACACTTGGCATAAGGGGCTCAGTTAGCCCGAAACCCTTCAGGTTTATGGAGAATAGAGAGCTGGTCTGGTTTTTGTAGCCTAAGTTATGACAGTTAGAGAATATGAACCCTTTATTTTGACACACCCTCTGTTTTTAATAACTGTATGCTGTATTCTTCATACTTCACATGCAACATGTGACACCTGCAAAGGGCTTTCAATTATAATCAACACTGATTTATTTTGATTTGTAATAATGGAAGCCAACAATTCATAGAAATACTGTAAAAGAAAAACTCAGACTGAACAGGAAAGATTTTAATAAATTTGTTCACTTTGTCAGCTGAATTTTGTACATTGCTACTGTTAAAACAGATGTGAAAAAACATTTTAGAAAAGAAGTGCAAATCAGAATTGAGACATTCAGGTCAGGATGTCTCAAGTTCCACTAGTATTTTATGATTTATGGTTTGTTGAAATTTATGTAGGCGTACAGAATAGGAGAGTCACCTCCATGAGTCAATCACAAACAAACAGTGGAGATGTCCAAAGAAAACAGGTAAGCTGATGTGTCTCACAACTCTACTTTATTAACTCAATGACTCGACATGTACATGTTTCGGCCCAACTGGCCTGCATCAAAAGTCTTTTGCTTAGTAGAAGCACCAATTAGGCCTTTGGCCCACTCTATGTGCTGACTATGTGGAAAGACTAATGCAGCACTCATATGAAGAAACTCAGGAAGAAAATCCAGCCGTCATGAGAAACTTTTAGAGATTAATCATTTCTCACAACATAATTGGCACATAGAGTGGGCCAAAGACTTAATTGGCGCATCTACTAAGCATAAGACTCCTGATGCAGGCCAGTTGGGCCGAAACATGTACATGTCGAGTCATTGAGTGAATAAAGTAGAGTCGTGAGACACACCAGCTTACCTGTTTTCTTTGGACATCTCCGCTGTTTGTTCATATGTTATGTTATGTCATCTTATATCCCACCAAATGCTCTGAATGCAGAGTTTGAGGCAGATTACAAACAACAGTAATGATACATAGAAATAGGAGTACAATACAAATTCAAAATCAGATAAAACTTTTCAGAATACAGCCATTTACAATATTATAAAATAGACACATAAAAGTCAGAAAAACCCCCTCCAGTCACATAATAGGAAAGTTTCAATTTACTGATTTTTAACTTTACCTCGTTCATCGCCTATTATTTTTTTAATAGGTGATCGAGGAACTTTTGGGAGCCCGTGGTTTTAACCCGCTTAAGCCTGTGGGTTAAAACCACGGGCTTGCAGTGCGGGGAAGGGTGGGAGAGTCGGGGCAGACAGGCAGGGTGTTCAGGTTCGGGGCTGGAAGGCAGGCATTTTCGGGGCAGGCAGGCAGCACTTTTAGGTTCTCTGGCTGGGCTCAGTGTTAAAAAATAGAAGAACAAAAAAACAACAACTCTGACGGCCCGGAGGTCCTGCGCATGCTCAGATCATCTAGAGATGGTCTGCGCATGCCCGGGGTTCGCTATAGCGTGATCCGTGCCTGCAGATGGGGGCGTTCCTCTGATCACCCTCATCTGCATGTTAGAGTTTGCAGAATTCGTCGGACCTGCCCGGATCCGGCCCGATCAGGCAGGATAGTGAATCCCGGCCAAGTGCACTGAATATGTGCAGCAGGAAAATCCACTTACGACACATAAATGTTTGTTTATTTATGTGCAATACAGCACTTACTAACCTGATTAATCCTAAATGTTCTTGGCGGCCTACAAACATAACACACAATTAGGGCCAGATTCTCTAAATGGCGCTGAGCGGTGCCTCCATTGTAGGCATCGCTTAGTGTGGTTGTCAATCAAAAAAAGGGGCACTGTTTAGATAATTACTCCTAGTGGTGCCTAAGCAAACTTAGGCATCACCAGGCGTCCTAGTCCTAGTCGTTACTCCATTGGACTAGTTTTTCACTCGCCTAATTTGATAGCATCTACATTGGACGCCTAATAATGTCTAAGTCAACCACACCTATTCTCCACCCATAACCATGTCTACTTTTTAACATAGGCATCATTAGGCATCCCTAGGCATTGGATGGCACCTCCACTTAGGTGTTGCTAGATGTCCTAAGAGTTTGGTGCTGACCTCTTAAGTTGGTCAATTACTATGCCAATTGATCCAATTAAAAAATTAAGTTCAGCGCGTATCCCAAACTTAGGCGTTACTAGGAGGCTGCAATTAGAGCACCTAATGGCACCTAAATAGGGCGCTGTTTATAGAATATGGCCGTTAGCTGATATGTAAAAACATATAAAAAATATAGACATAATGATGAAACCATAACCAAAACTTCACCATCACACTTTTCTCATTCTGAACCATATATTTGTTAATACAAGCAAGATTTAAATCCTTTCTTAAAAATAAACATACTCTAAGCTGTTCTTAAAAACATAGATCAAAAAATAAACCTCTCATTCTGTACCATATACTTGTTGATAGAAGTAAGTCTTGAGTCCTTTCTTAAAAATAGCTGCTTTTAAAGGCGTGGCGGGGCTAATAAAAATAAATACGTCTAAGTCTGTTTGGGGGCCTAAGTCGCTATGCACCCAAAGTCGGAAACATCCAAAGTCCATTCTCAAAAAATACATCCCCCAATTTTTTGGGGGGAGAATCATCAACTTGTACGGCCTGCCGTTTGATCGTTCAGACCGCTAAGTCATCTATCTTTATACAGGTACCCCATTCTTGTCCAAAAATTCGTCCAAGTCACAAACACCTAGAACAAGACCTTTTGGACGTGTGTGTGTGTGTGTGTGGAGGAGGGAGGGGGTCAGCAAAGTGATGGACTGGACACCCAGACATGGCAACAGAGTAGTGGGGCATCTTACAGAGCACTGCTGCGAACTTCACAAAAATGGTGGCACATAAACGACTCACCACAACTCCCTTATAGGTCATGGTGAGCCCCTCAAAACACCCCGCAAACCTATTATATCCACCTGTCTACCACCCCAATAGCTCTTATGGCTGCAGGTGCCACCTATATGGCAGTACACTAGGGTTTTGGTGGGTACACATGTTTCACCATGAATGCAGTGGTTAGAGTGGCTTATGGGCCTGGGTCCTCCTCTCTATGGTTCACTAGCCCACCACCAGACTACTTAAGCCACCTCTGTGTAGCTCTACTAGGCTTTCCTATGCCAGGTGCTGATGTTCTGGAGGCAGGTATGTACATTTTTATTCCGATTTTTATGGCAGTGTGTGTGTGTGTGTCAGTAATTACTGGGGGAGTGTATAGGGGTCTGTACTTTGTGTCTGCAGTGGTTATCTCATCACTTTGGATACCTTCTGGGCCCTTAGACCTGTTTTTAGATCGCCTAACTCACAAAGTATAAGTTCCGTTTAGGCAGTCTTGTTAAACTTTTGGTTATACTTGCAGTACAACTAAGTCTAGGTCGGCCCACGTCCCGCCCAAACCAACCCTCACCACTCTTCCTAAAACGCCCCTTTCAGTTCTGGGCGTACAGCAGCACTGAAAAGGCCTAAGCTGTTTTTAGACACGTCTAAAACCTGTTTCGATTATCGGCATTTGGATGACCTGTCTTTAAAGTCGTCCAAGTGCCGATTTGGGTGGGATTTTAGACGTATTTCTGTTTCGATTATGAGCCCCATTGGTTGTTATGGAAGCATGCAGTGAGCAGAAATATATAATCATTTATAGATCTCTGTTTGTTATGGAACAAAGGTTAAAATAATGCAGAATTAACTAAAGGGCTAACAATTAGGCTAAGCTAGATTGCTTGCTAGCCTGAATGATAAAATCAATCTATAAAGAGAAGTCTGTATCCTTATCTATATCAGGCACTGTGTTTGACCTGTCACAAAGAAAAGTGTTTGACCAGATTAGCTTTGCTTAGAGATAGGGAAAGGAGAATACCAGACATAGGGGAATATATGAGGCAGGAATGTTATACTTTTAAAGGTATTTCAGCACATTAAACAGGATTTTTTTTTTAATTTGAAATTTTGAATATACATTCAAAAGCGAAACATAGGATGCACATGTCTGAATCCCGGAGATGGTTTGGATAGGCTGGAGGGAGCTTCAACGGCAACTCCAAAAGTTGGAACCTAAGGGCAGTACTAGGCAGACTTCTAAGGTCTAATGGCCCAGAAATAACAAAGAAAAAAGACATTTTAATTTAAACATGAATAGTAATAATAATTTTATTCTTATATACCGCCAAAGCCTTAATAGTTTGAGGCGCTTTACAACAAGAGGTGTTGGACAATCAGAATGTGAGTACAGGGCAAACTGGATGCATTGTGTAAATCTTAGTCTGCTGTCATTTACTATGTTACATAGTATAACACAAAGAAAACTAATAAGCAACCCCTCCCCCCCTCAACACACAAACAAAAACATAGAAAAATAACATATTACTGTTTCAAGAGGAGGTCAATCAAAAGAAATAATAATCTAGGAAAGGTTAACAGTAGCCCATGTTTGTAAATTCTTTCCTAATTTGTGAAATGACAAAGGAAATAATCTAACTTTGTCTATCAAACATCAAATAAAGAGGCTAAAAGAAAATATAACTCATCCCAACACATGTATCAGGGCTGGCGTTGCCGGAAAGAGAATTTACATGCATACTTTTAGATTTCCATAAGTGTGCATGTAAATTTTCAAGGGACGCAGTACCTGTACAAACAGGAGACATAGATTTGTGTACATACCTAACTTTGAAAGAGAAATTTTTCTCTTTCAGAACTGATGTTAAGGCTGTGGGTAGGGATTGGGACTTGCATGCTGCCTTTTGGTAGTTACATAGCCACACTCAAAGCTGTTTACATATTGTATATACAGGTATTTATTTTGTACTTGGGGCAATGGAGGATTAAGCGACGGGCCCAGGGTCACAAGGAGCAGCCCTGGAATTTGATCCCACAACCTCTGGGTGCAGTGGCAGCAACTCTACCTCAGAGAATGTCCTTAGACACTGTAGCCTGGTTTCCAGATCTAGCTGTTAGGTAGTAATGTCTACTTTTACTACTATTAATTATTTCTATAGAGCTACCAGACGCACGCAGCGCTGTGCAAAAGAGTAAGAAAACAGTCCCTGCTCGAAAGAGCTTACACTCTACACAGAAAGTATATTGCAATAGGCTTTTTAATAAAGTAATCTAATTTATTTATTTATTGGGATATATGATCCGCCTTTATGAAATTGGCAATAGTTCTGTTTTGTATCTGTTTCTATTTATCTATGAGGTGTGGTAATGTGGGGTAATGGTTCTATGCAGTACAGTAGCTTCAGTCAGAGAGGAACATGAATACAAACCAGCAAAGGTTTCTGCAACAGACAGGCCTTAAACCAGTTTAATATAATAATGCATGTCACTTTTTATTGCTGGTTAGGTTTTGTTTGTTTCTCTGCTAAGGAACGGCTGGCAGATTGGAAACAGCTGGCTATTCTTTGGCTGCTCCATGACCCATTCTCCAGCCACACATTACCCTAAGGGATCAGCTCCCTGATTGCTGTAATAAGAGAACCTTCACGAAGAAAGGCAGACAAACCAGGAAGATTTATATCTATATACGGTATATAAAATCGGAGGTATGTGTGTGTGTATGTGCTGCGATCACGCAAAAACGGCTTGACCGATTGGAACGAAACTTGGTATGCAGATCCCTCACTACCTGGGATGATATGTTCTGGGGGTCTCGCGGCCCACCTGCACACGTGGGCGGAGCTACAAACATAAAATCAGATTTCACCCATTCATGTCAATGGAAAAAATGTAAAAAGCTGCCATTCTCACAGTAATTCAAAAACGGCTTGACCGATTTGAACGAAACTTGGTATGCAGATCCCTCACTACCTGGGGTGATATGTTCTGGGGGTCTCGCGGCCCACCTGCACACGTGGGCGGAGCTACAAACAGTAAATCAGATTTCACCCATTCATGTCAATGGAAAAAATGTAAAAAGCTGCCATTCTCACAGTAATTCAAAAACGGCTTGACCGATTTGAACGAAACTTGGTATGCAGATCCCTCACTACCTGGGGTGATATGTTCTGGGGGTCTCGCGGCCCACCTGCACACGTGGGCGGAGCTACAAACAGAAAATCAGATTTCACCCATTCATGTCAATGGAAAAAATGTAAAAAGCTGCCATTCTCACAGTAATTCAAAAATGGCTTGACCGATTTGAACGAAACTTGGTATGCAGATCCTTCACTACTTGGGGTGATATGTTCTGGGGGTCTCACGGCCCACAACTCTATTTTGTTTGCTCAAGGGTGGGTTCACCCAAGAATTTATATGTTCTTGCTCCTGGAGGTGAAACTAAAAATGTTGTTTATAATCACGTTTTGCGTTAGTTGTATTGTATTCATTTTGTCAAATATTTCACTTTATAATTTGAATATTGTACTTTTTATTAAGCTGTAAAAAAATAATTTCATTCACCACTATTAAGTATCTTTATTTGAATCCATTTACAGTGTTATTGCTATAATTAAATACCAGTGCAACGCCGGGGCATCAGCTAGTATTCTATAAAAGCTGAATCACAAGCTGTTTTCAGGACCCATGTGTTAATGTAGGAAGCAATTTGCCTTCTCCCAAAAAGGCTTCTGTTAATTGGGCACAGAGAGGACCAAAAGCAGAATCGTTTTATCAGTGCACTGTAAAATGTGACCAAGGGGCAACTATATGTTCTAACAAGCAGTGGACATTTACCATACAAATCATTCAGGGGTACTGCTTGCCCTTTCTTCAGTTTACAGTTAACAGAACATAAGAGTTGCCATACTGGGACAGCCCAAAGGTTCATCAAGCCCAGGATTCCGTTTCCAACAGTGACCAACCCAGCTCACAAATACCTGACAAGATCCCAAAAAGTAAAACAGATTTTATACTATTTATCCTAGAAATAAGCAGTGGATTTCCCCAAGTCCATCTTAATAGTGGCTCTTGCTCTTTTGTTTTAGGAAATTAGCCAAACTGTTTTTAAACCCTGCTAAGCTAACTGCTTTCACCACATTCTCCAGTAACGAATTCCAAAGTTTAATTGCCTGTTGAGTAAAGAAATATTTTCTCCAGTTTGCTTTAAAACTATAGTACTACTTAGTAGTTTCATCGCATGCCCCCTAGTCTTAGTATTTTTGAAAAGAGTAAACAAATGTTTCTTATCTAGTCATTCCACTCCACTCAGTATTTTATAGACCTCTATCATATCTCCCCTGAGCCATCTCTTCTCCAGGCTGAAGAGCCCTAGCTGCTTTAGCCTTTCCTCATAGGGAAGTTGTCCCATCCCTTTTATTATTTTCATCGCCCTTCTCAGTAAAGAATCTAGGAATTTTCTAGCTGGGCTTAGTGCTGGCTATGGCCCATACCAAAGTCAAAGAGAGATTTGGGGGTGATATCTTAGCCCTCAAAAATGCAACATGGATGGCTTAGGGCAGGGGTAGGGAACTCCAGTCCTCGAGAGCCGTATTCCAGTCTGGTTTTCAGGATTTCCCCAATGAATATGCATTGAAAGCAGTGCATGCAAATAGATCTCATGCATATTCATTGGGGAAATCCTGAAAACCAGACTGGAATACAGCTCTTGAGGACCAGAGTTCTCTACCCCTGGCTTAGGGGCTTGAGAAAGAAAGAAGTGCTTGTCCCATTGAGGCAGGATAAGGCTGATGGAGACAGTTAAGAGGCCTCTGAGAGTTAAGCAGGAGAAGAGGGATTCTACTGCATAAAGTAGGTGATACACTATAGGGGTAATGTTATAAAGTAGGCACTAACATTTATGTGGCAGTTGCACATGTATATGTTTAGTACGCTACCATATACATGTGTAAATGCCAATATTCCATCTAAGCAAGGGGTGTCAAAGTCCCTCTTCGAGGGCCGCAATCCAGTCGGGTTTTCAGGATTGCCCCAATGAATATGCATGAGATCTATTTGCATGCACTGCTTTCATTGTATGCTAATAGATCTCATGCATATTCATTGGGGAAATCCTGAAAACCCGACTGGATTGCAGCCCTTGAGGATGGACTTTGAAACCCCTGATCTAAGCACTATTCTGTAACTATTTATGATAGCATGAAGTTTGTAGGTAGCCATAAATGAGGGTAGAGGCTGGGCATAACCTACAGAATACTGTTAAGTTACACACATATCATTGGAACTTAGGCATCTTCACTTACACCAGCTCTATGGCTTGTATAAATGCTCATATCTAAGTGCCTAGAAGTGTATATGCACTCAGTGGCGTAGCAAGAGAAGGAGTTGTCCGGGACGGTGATGCCTCCCTCCCCCACCTTGCTATCCACCACTCACACAATACTCGCGTCCTCCCTTCCCCCCATGCCTCTTGAAATCTTCACCAGCATGAACAGCTTCTCTAACCTGCTGCTTGTGCCAGCAATGCTTTCTCTCTGATGTCACTTCCTAGCCCCGTGACCAGGAAGGGATATCAGAGGGGAGCCAGGCCAGTGAGAACAGCAGGTCGGACAAGTTGCTCATGCTGGTGAAGATTTAAAGATGTATGGGGTGGGAAGAGAGGACATGAGCATGGCATGGGGGGTGGAGAGGTACCAGTGTCCTCACCAAGATAGCACTCGGGGTGGTCCACCTCCCCTTACCTCTCTTACTATGTCAGTGTATGTACTGTCAAGCTGCTACATTTTATTTTTAGAATAGGCTCTTACTGGGTGCCCTCTAGGCACCTAATGTTAGACACATAGGCCTGGATTCTATAAACGATGCCATCGGCAGTGGTCGATACTTGGACCGCTGCTGTTCAATGTATTTATAAATGATCTAGAAACAGGGACGAAGTGCGAAGTTATAAAATTCGCAGACGACACAAAACTATTTAGTGGGGTTAGGACTAAAGAAGACTGTGAAGATTTACAAAGGGACCTGAACAAACTGGGAGAGTGGGTGAAAAAATGGCAGATGAAGTTTAATGTAGAGAAATGTAAAGTCTTGCATGTAGGAAACAGGAACCTGATATACAGCTATACGATGGGAGGGCTGGTAATG
Organism: Geotrypetes seraphini; assembly: GCF_902459505.1. Classification (NCBI taxonomy): domain Eukaryota; kingdom Metazoa; phylum Chordata; class Amphibia; order Gymnophiona; family Dermophiidae; genus Geotrypetes; species Geotrypetes seraphini. The sequence goes on from NC_047088.1 coordinate 68,343,326, forward strand.
GGTGAAAGTAACCTAGAAAAGGACTTGGGGGTACTGGTGGACAAGACAATGAAGCCGTCGGCACAGTGTGCAGCCGCCTCTAAGAAGGCGAACAGAATGCCAGGAATTATCATGAAAGGTATTACAACCAGAACGAAAGAAGTTATCCTGCAGTTGTATCGGGCGATGGTGCACCCGCATCTGGTGTACTGCGTCGAGTATTGGTCGCCGTACCTTAAGAAGGATATGGCGATACTCGAGAGGGTTCAGAAAAGAGCGACACAATTGATAAAGGGTATGGAAATCCTTTCATATGCTGAAAGAATAGAGAAACTGGGGCTCTTTTCCCTAGAAAAGCGAAGACTTAGAGGGGACATGATAGAGACTTACAAGATCATGAAAGGCATAGAGAAAGTGGAGAGGGACAGATTCTTCAAACTTTTGAAAACTACAAGAATGAGAGGGCATTTGGAAAAATTAAAAGGGGACAGATTCAGAACCAATGTTAGGAGGTTCTTCTTCACCCAAAGGGTGGTGAACACCTGGAATGCGCTTCCAGAGGGTGTGATAGGACAGAGTACGGTATTGGGGTTCAAGAAGGGATTAGATAATTTCCTGAAGGAAAAGGGGATAGAAGGGTATAGATAGAGAATCACTATACAGGTCCTGGACCTAATGTGCCGGCGCGTGAGTGGACTGCTGGGCATGATGGCCCTCTGGTCTGACCCAACAGAGGCACTGCTTATGTTCTTATATTCAGCAGCTGGAAGGCAGCCTTGATAACTGCCATGGTCAGCGCTGACAGAAATGCTCCCAGTTCCATGCGCAAGATCCAAGAGGCAGGCAGAGCTCTAGTCTCAATGCGTGGTTGAGACAATGGTGCAGGGATGAGGGATTTAGATTTGTTAGGAACTGGGCAACCATCTGGGAAAGGGGAAGCTTAAATTTTAGGATAATAGGCATTGATATAGCCCCCAAATTCTTGAAATTCTGCAAGGGTCCCCTTCCATAGACAAAAAACATCATCGATGTAGCGGACCCAGCAGCCCATAATAGAAAAATACTCTGACGGAAATATCCATTTGCCTTCAAATGCCTCCATGAACAGATTTGCCACTGTAGGTGCAAAAGAAGTCCCCATTGCAACACCGGGAAATTGTTTATAGAAAATTCCATTAAACAAAAAATAATTCTGTGTCATAGCTATTTCACTTAGAGCAACCCGAAATTCAATAGGGACTACATGGGGGTCTAGCTCTGCATTCTAAGAAGGCTTGTATCACTGTCAATGTGTCTTCCTGGGGAATGGACGTGTACAGGGATGCCACATCCATAGTGATCATGTAAGAGACCTGTCCATTCCTGCAACAACTGCAGGAAATGCATGGAATCCTTCAACAGGGCACAGACTTGTTGGGCACAGGGTCTTAAATGTATATCCACATATTTGCAGATTCATTCCAACAGAGACCCTTGGGCAGATACTATAGGGTGTCCCAGAGAATTATCCTTGTTTTTATGTAATTTAGGCAACAAGAAAAATACTGGCACCATACATACCTCCAAAGTCAGATATTTATGCTCATGACCAGTAAGAATATTATTTTTCAATCCTTGGTCCATGATAGATCGAACCCGCTTATAAATCTCCATTGTCACACATATGTGTCTATGCCCGCAAGTTGACGCAGGGCTTCCTGAGTATATTTCTGCTCATTCCAGAGCACCACCGCCCCATCTTTATCTGCTTTCTTGATCACTAGGGATTGATCTCCTCTCAGTCTTTCCACTGCCCCACATTCCTCTAAGCTCAGATTATGTTTATAACGTACAGGTAAATGCTCCAGTTCTTCAACTTTCTCGAGTACCACCATTCTAAATGTTGAGATCATAGTTGTCAGAATGGCGGGGCCACAGGGCCATAGCCTCCCCAAATATTGCCCGTTCTGTAAGTCATGGGGTACGCAGGCTGAAAGCCACCCGCAGCCACTGCTGCTCCCTGCCCGCTGCCACAGCTTGCCGCCGTAACTGCAGGAAGGGAAGGGCCAGGCATGTGCAGCGAATGCACGCCGCCGGCCCACAAGCCTCCCCCCCCCTTAATGCCAGGACTGACTGTTGTAAATTCCTCATGAGAAAACAAATCTCCAGACGTTCCTGCAAAGGTTATGCTTCTGGCCTGCCTCTGATCTGGGCTCAATTAAGCCATGTCAACACCAAGGTCTGCTGCTCCTTCCAGCATTCCTCCTGAAACTGGCAGCGCAACCATCACTTGATGGGTCATTGCTCTCAAAATGGACATCTGAACAAGGTGCCTTGGAGCTGCCAACACTGGAGAACCAGTCTGCAGCATTCCTTTATGTGTGTTAATTGCGATATCCCTACAGTAAGCAGCACACTTAGCTTCAAAAGTGGAATCAGTGGAAGATGATTTGTGAACTGGCAGACCATCAACGCCAACTGATGATGATCATGTTGATCAAGTGAGGGTTCTCGTGCAGGCTAATCAGTGATTAACTGTTAGAGAATTGACAGAGGAATGCAACATATCCATTGGGTTATGCCACAACATTTTAACAGAGAAGTTGGGGATGTCTCGCGTTGCGGTAAAGTTTGTTCCAAGGTTGATGACTGACTACCAAAAAAAACAACCGCATTATGATCTGTCAGAATCTTCTTCAGCAGGCAAATGAAGACTTGGCCCCTGCACCATTGAAGACATAAAGTAAAATTTTACACAGCAACTTTTGGCGATTCCTGAAGATGTGTTTAAAGACTGTTTCCAGAAGTGGAAATGATGTTGGGAAAAGTGTATATGTAGGGAAGGGGAATACTTTGAAGGGGAACCAATGGAATAAGTTGTAAGATTGTTTAATAGTTGTTTTTTTTTAAATATCATGTTTATTGGAACTTTTTGGGAAAAAAATATATATTTTTGTAAACGTATTGTAAATAATAATAGCAGCAGGGATTCATTCACACCACAATGACAAAAAAGAACAGTTGACAAAATCATAAAAAAACGGAGAAAAAATAAACCTCAATTGTGGGTTGCCGGGACTACACAAGTGTCCTAAGCCCCCCACATCATCACGGGTTTATAAAAAACTCCGTACAAGTATAAATCACTTTCATACTTTGAAGTATAATCTCAAAGGATTTTCAAAAGATAAATATCAGAAGTTTCAAAATCTTTAGTGATTTAAATGACAACGTCCAAAAATGTCTTATAAACAAGTGATTAAGTCCCAAACTCACTATACTGTGGCAATCAGCTCAGCTGTAAGCAATTCAAAATGGTTAAGTAGCGTAGCTGTAAAACCCGAGTATCAAAATCTCTAAGAAAATCTATCACTCATCTGAAGGTGAAATCATTCTTCGTCCCAACAGAAAAGACTTTCTATTTCGCTTGAAAACAGGCTACTTCAGGGGATCCATATTAAATAGGTTACTTCCACGCTTCTCAGCAACATAACGGAAGGCTGGCTTCTCTCAAAATGGACCTGGGACTGCGAGACGCACCCGACTCGTTCAAAAAGCAAGAAGGAGCCGGGCGTCATGACATCATCACAAAAACGTGAAGTGTAATAGGCTAAACACCAGAACATAAAACGTTACACAAAATCAAGTAAATCCGGATGAAAAACAAACTGCATTCTCACAAAAAAGGTTGCCATTCATACGCGGAGTTTAAACCCTGCGGTTCTATGGTATGTAAACGATTTATCCATTGTTGTTCTTTCTGCATAACAACTTTCTTATGTCTCCTCTTCTTAAAGATGGAACAACTTTCTCAATAACCCAACATTTCAGATTTTCGAGTTTATGTTCAAAGTCTAAACAATGAGCCACTATCGGAGCTGTAACTTTACGTGTGTTCAAGCAGCTTTTATGCTCTGTTAGCCTTATAGTCAAGCTACGTGATGTTTGGCCCACATAAAACAATTCACAGGGGCATTGTATTACATACGATTTTAAAAAGAATTTAAAATGCTTTTTATTCAAGGATGCCTTTAACTTATAAATTACTTCTGAGCTCTCCCTCGTTCTCTTTCTTCTTCTTTTCACGCTTCTTTTCCTAATTCTTTCTTTTTTATGTTGATATCTTTTTCATTATTGTATAAATTTATTAGCTCATTATATATTTGTTATATAAACGCTCCCATTTTTTTAAAATTGTATTTAATGTATAAATTGCTAGTTTTATAATATCTTATATGTTATTTCCTATTTTAGTATTATGTTTAATTATATGTTACTTTTATATATTGTAATTCGCTTAGAAACAATTTTAATTAAGTGATTAATCAAATATAAATAAAACTTGAAAAAAAAAAAACTTGAACAGTGAAAATTTACAGAGATATGGAGGAACCAGTCCAAATCAGTTCTGTTAAAAGTCCAGTTCTCAGATTTACACAATAAAGATTCTTGCCAAGTAACAGGACTTGTCAATTATGCCATTATTTTATTGTCATCTATCATTATTAATATTTTCACCCCCTGTGCCTCCACTGAGCGCTTTAGGCAGCTAGGCAATGACACATGACTTAACTCAGGAATGGTCCCTTTTGAAGTTAGGGGAACCTTTCAAATGGGATACCCCTAGGCTACTGCCTAGCACCGCTGGTGTCAGTTCCTTTAGAGAAAATCCATTAGTCAGAATGGCTTCAGTGGCAATTATAAGCTTTATTTGGCCACCGGCCTCAAAATCATAATGCAGTCCCTGTTTCACCGGTGTCATTGAAACTTTACAAACCAGAAAAGAATTCTTTAAACCAAATTATAATTAAATCTGCTCTGGGCTTTGTTAAATAAATCACATACATTTCTTTTCACTAGAGTTAAATACTTGTGTATGCTATATGCCATTAGAGTCCATAGTCCTTTCAGCTTTAGTAATGTCCTATTGAGAGCAGCTAGCATGAAATCTCTCACTAAGCTTGAGCTATGGGAGAGACCTTTATAATGGAAATTATCAAACCAGCACTGCTGAGCTACTGACACTGGTAGCTTGGAGAATGAGCCAGCAATATTCTTATGGAGCCAGTGCTTTGGTGAGTTATCTAGTTCATTTACCAGCATTAGTCCAGAAACATTCCCCCCTGTTTCTCATGGAAGGTTCTCTCTTCAGCTAGACTGGTGTTTAGCAACCAAAAACGGAGCAGTCTTCTAGTCAGAGTTTTATCTCCATTTCTAAGGCATGTAGGGCTAATTGCCTTTAACAGGTTGCTATAGCAATCAGATAACAGCTGTTAAGCTCTCATGGAAGTTTGTGGGCTATATTCACTAAGCAAATCGATTTGCGATCACTTAACTATCAAATTTCCCTCTGGCCTAATTCACTTACCTCTCCTGCGATCCGCTTGGAATCCTTGCATCCAAATGAGGTGAAACACATGCAAATTGGACAGCGACCCGATTCACTACACCAAATTTCCAATCCGACTGAGCTGGATGATCACCCGAAGAAGCGACTGCTGGGGACCAGTCAAAAACGTCTTTCCGACTGGAAGCCCTGCAATCTCTCCTGCCTGCTCACCCCAAATGCTGCCCTGCTATCTGTGCTGCTCGCCCTCATGCCGCCCTGCTCTACCTCGATCTTCCCCTGCATCGCCGTTCTCCTGCCCTTCCCCGAAGCTCTCCTGCCCTTCCCCACCCAGCGAGCCCGTAGTATTAACCCGCGGGTTTAAAGCAGGTTAAAACCACGGGCTCCATTTATCTTTTTGTGAGGGCGGCAGCTGGCAAAAGCGGGACCAGCTTTTAGGAGCCACGCGGGTTGGGTTTCAGTGGAGGCAGCATTTCCCCAAAGTCAAAAGTTTAAAAAGTAAAAAAAAAAAAAAAGATTACTGCTCCATTTAGACTAGCATGTGCGAGCCGTGCAGGCAGATGGGGGTGTTCCTCCGATCGCCCTCATTTGCATGTTTAAGTTTACTGAATTAGTCGGACCTACCGGGATTGGGACCCGATCGGTCCCTATCAGGCAGGTTAGTGAATATAGCCCAAAAGGACCAGAGAAATCACCAGGCTGATTTTCTGCCCAGTGTTTGGTTCAGGTAAATTACTGTTTTGTACAGGAGAACAGTATTGACTGTTGTGCTCAAAACCCAGCCAGTTAATTATGAGGAAAACTTTGCAGTCTCAATCAATACAGTCTCTGGCATAACACTACCTCAGTTTATCAGAGAGGGAAAAAAAACAGCAAGGGAAAAAAATCTCCCCTAGACTCACAGTTACTCAAGCTATCTCCATTTGTTCTGGCCGGTTTTCAAACTCAGCACTGCACTCTTCTATCAGCATAGGCTAAGGAGGGCAGGATTAAGAACATAAGAAGTTGCCTCCACTGGGTCAGACCAGAGGTCCATCACGCCCAGCGGTCCGCTCCCATGGCAGCCCATCAGGTCTATGACCTGTGAAGTGGTTCCTGACCATTTTGAATTCTGAAGGTGAGTTCACAATCTGTTCTTCCTTCATTTCCCAATCAGAATCAGCAAGCTGCCCTGGCTGCTTCCAGGCAAACTCAGCCCCATGCTGGGCTTCCTGTTTCTGCACTGCTCCTGCTGCTCCTGCCACGACTTCCTCTCCCCCTAGCTCTCTACAGAGCCTCGCTTTAAGCTGAGGGCAGAAACCACTCCCCCGTAGCTTCAGTGGTGGGAAGGGTTTCTTTCCCTCTGCTTGTGCAATTTCTCCCAGAGAAAACTGCTTGTCTGCCTTCTGCTTTCCAGGCACTGGATAATAAGAGAGCAGAGATTTCTGTTTTTGCCTAGACACTGATTTAGGTAAGGCAAAGCTTTCTTGTTCTGTCTCCATGTCTTCCTCACTGCTTACAGGGTAGTCAGCTGAATTACTCTCTTGGGCACTGACCTGGTCAGCCCTTCTACACCGGGGTTTGTATGTTTTACTATATTTCCCTGTGATAAACCTCAGGAATGCAGTAGGTTTGTCACAATATACACAGTACCTGGTGGATGTGTAATAGAGAATGACACGGTGAAAAAATTGGTCCCCGTCACCGCCCCGTCCCCGTCTCACCATCCTCTGCACCGCCCCGTCACCGCCATTCCCTTCACCGCCCCGTCACCGCCACTGCCACCCCATTCACCGCCCCGTCACCGCCACTGCAACCCCATTCACCGCCCCGTCACAGTCACCGCTGCATACATAAAAGCCTCAAACGGGTACGATTTTATATACTTTTCTTTATTTACGTATAAAGGAAACATTCTTTAAAACTTTAAAACTTAGTTAAATATTAGTTAATAACTATACAAAAACAAAACACGCAGAGAAAAAATTAATTAATATAAATTCTCAAAACTGACACATTTTGATCACTAAATTTAAAATAGTTATTTTTCATACAGTTTTTCAATCACTAATCTTCCACCACCCCTGGGGCTAGCAATGCAAAAACAAACACGACATGTACTTTAAATGCTTACAATGTTAGCCTACATGGTAAGTAGACGCGGCCGCTGTACCTAATCGCGGCAAAGATCTCCCTGCCGTGATTAGCATAGTGACCGCGGCTATGGCTGCAAGTCTCCCCTCCCCCCAGCGATCACGGCAGGAGGGCACCCAACCCCTCCTGTAGACCCCCCCCAACGGCCCTCCCGACAATCGCAGCTGAAGGGTACCCAACCCCTCCTGCCGGTCCTCCCAATGGCCTCCCCTAAGATCGCCGGCAGGAGGGTACCCAACCCCTCCTGCTGGACCCCCCCCCCCCAACGAACCCTCCCACCCCGGAACCCCCTTAGTCTTACTTTCCAAGTTGGACCGGACGGCTCCTCACATGTATGGCCAGCAGGCTTGCCTCCATCCAAATGAGGCGGGCCCGCCCCTACCCTGCCCAACCCACAGGATCCTAGGGCCTGATTGGTCTAGGCACCTAAAGCCACTCCCGCTATAGCAGGGGCCTTAGGTGCTTGGGCCAATCAGGCCCTAGGATCCTGTGGGTTAGGCAGGGGTGGGGAGGGGCGGGCCCGCCTCATTTGGACGGAGGCAGGCCTGCTGGCCAGACGAGCGAGGAGCTGTCCGGTCCAACTTGGAAAGTAAGACTAAGGGTGGTGTTTCGGGATGGCGGGGTTTGTTGGGGGAGGGTCCGGCAGGAGGGGTTGGGCACCCTCCTATTGGCGATATAGGGGGCCGTTGGGGGTGCCGGCAGGAGGGGTTGGGCACCCTCCTACCAGTGATCATAGGGGGGCTGTTGGGGAGCTGGCAGGAGGGGTTGGATATCCTCCTGCTGCGATCGTCGGGGGGGCTGTTGGGGTAGGCAGGAGGGGATGGGTACCCTCCTGCCGCGATCGTTGGGGAGGGCTGGTTCTGTCGGCATGAAGGGCTGAGCACCTTGCTGCCGGCGATCGTCGGGGGGGGGGGGGGGCGGGTTCTATTGGCAGGAAGGGTTGATCTGACAAATGAGGAGCACGGTGAAACACAGGTAAATAGCGGTTCCTAGAAGGGGGTACATTGGCCTGCGGGGACAAATCTTTTCACCGTTTTTGCGGGCGGTGAAAACTTTTGTCCCCGTGTCTGCGGCGATTTGGCTTTGGAGTCTCCATAACCCGCAGCCAAACCGCAGCCACGCCGCAGCTCCCTGCGGGGATCGCTCCCCGTGTCATTCTCTAATGTGTAACACATACAATAAGAAGACATTTTGGGAACAGATTGAAATTATACTGGGATTGAAACTTATACTTTACTCTTCTACCTCTGTGATAAAGATTTTATGTACATGCTGGGTGGAACTTATTTACTCTTTAATATTTAAGTACATATCAACAACCTAAGGTACTTATTGCTTAAAACCTAAAATCAGAAGCACAAATCAAGATAGATAAACTTGACAAACACCTATGCCAGCCACCCTCTGTGAAGAATAAATACCTTAGGTTGTTGATATGTACTTAAATATTAAAGAGTAAATAAGTTCCACCCAGCTTGTACATAAAATCTTCATCACAGAGGTAGAAGAGTAAAGTATGTTTCAATCCCAGTATAATTTCAATCTTTTCCCAAAATGTCTTCTTATTGTATGCGTTACACATCTACCAGTATAATTTCAGTTTTCATAAAGTTCAATTACACATGACTTGCAATATATATAGTTTTTTCCACTATTTATAATTAGTTTAATTTTATAACAGGCACCATGGTTAGGTGCCTACATGAGTACTATTTTATAAGGATGAGTAGGCAATCACTCGTCTTTATAAAATACTAGTCTTATAGCCCGTTACATTAACGGGTGCTAAAATATATGTGTGTGTGTCTGTCTTTATTTCTTTCTCTCTCTCTCTCCTTAGCCGCTTTCTGTATTTCTTTCTTTCTTTCTGTCTTTCTTTTTCCTCGGCTGTCCACCCATTCTCCCTTCCTTTTACCTTTCCTGTGTCCACCACCACCCCTTCACTGCTCCCCTTATCCAGCAGCAGCCCTTCTCCCTTTTTTAATCTCCCCCTGTCAAGCAGCACCTCTTTCCTGTCCCCCTGTCCAGCAGTAGGCCTCCCTTCCTTTTTCTCCCCCGTCTCTTCCCCTGTCCATTGGCATATCTTTCCTGCTCCCACGTCCAGCAGTAGGCCTCCCTTCCTTTTTCTTCCCCCCAGCACCTCTTTCCTTGCCCCCTGTCCAGCAGTAGGCCTCCCTTCCTTTTTCTCCCCCCCATCTCTTCCCCTGTCCATCAGCACCCCATACCTCGCGTCTGCCTTCCGCCGACAGCCGCCTGCAGCTGCCGACAGCTGCTGCGGCCTGCAGGCGCCAAGAGCCGCTGCGGCCAACAGCCTCCGCACCGCCTGAAGCCGACAAAACCCTAAGCCGCGCATGCACACTCCTACCTGCGGGGACCTACAGCGCATGGAAAACGGGAGCACGCAAGTAAAAGTGCCCATGCGCGGCTTAGGGTTTTATTATATTAGACTAGCATTTATGGCAGAGAACACACCTTGAATACCCCCTCTAGCCAATGGGACTCCCACGGGGATGGAAGGCTTTGGAAGCAGGGTTCATCCATATAATATAATGGACACGTCAGCCTTAGTAAAAGAGGGGGTTTATAAGTTAATTACCTGAACAGAAAACAAAAAAAGGGTTCCACCAAAGAGATTCCACAAGGAAAACAGCAACGCAAACACAAAAGAAACTGTGGAATTGATGATCCTGTCAGAAGTAATTGCTTCTTTTTATGGGGACGGGCAGGGATGGAGGTAATTCCTTGCGGGGATGGGTGGGGACGGAGAGGATCCTGATGGGGATGGGTGGGGACGGAGAGGATCCTGGCGGGGACGGGTGGGGATGGAGAGGATCCTGATGGGGACGGGTGGGGACGGAGAGGATCCTGGCGGGGACGGATGGGGATGGGTGGGATTTCTGTCCCAGTGCAACTCTCTACTGTGTGGTTGGCTCACGCTCCAATGTGCGGGTTTGGTTCTGCTTCTACATCCCAATACTACTACGAAGATCATTGAGAATTCTACATTTATAAAGATAAGTGTGATGTTTTTTTGGATAAATAATATAACAGTTTATGATAGAGTTTGAATTTTTTCCACTTATCTTGGAGTTTTTGACCATTGATGTGTCTGCTTGTCTCAAAGCTGATATTTTAAGAGTGGCTTGTCTATACGGGTAGCAATTGTTTAACACCCCTACTAGACACTGAGGTCTTTCCTCCATTTTTTTTAAAGAATATTTATCTGTAGTACTGGGTAGGCATTTGAATGTAATTTAGGTGTGTATATATTTCTTTCAGAGTATACATACAAGATGTCTAAGTCTGTTCCCATATTATATTTGACAAAGGCCACTAACCAATTTTGTAGCAGCCCTCTGGACTGACCCCATCCTATTTATTTCCTTTGGAAGGTGCAATCTCCAAAATTCACACAGTATGCTAAATGGGGCCTCACCAGAGAATTACATAACGGCACCATCATCTCCCTTTTCCTACTGGCCATTCATCTCCTTATGCACCCAAGCATCTTCCGGGCTTTGACTGTCACTTTTTCAACCTGTTTTGCCACCCTGAGATCATCAGACAGAATCCCCCACAAGTACTGCTCTTCTTCCACACACAGAAGAAGTCCCTCGCCTCCTATACTATACCATTCTCCTGGATTTTTGTAGCCCAAGTGCATGACCCTGCATTTTTTAGCATTAAATCCTAGTTGCCAATTGCCTTACCATTCTACCCCCGATCTTTCATCCATTAACACAAAATAGAAATAATTGTTAAGTAGTTCAGCCTTATCCTTATCAATTTCTGCATATTTGTCCCCTTCACACTTGAGCCTCATCATGTCATTTTGACTCTTCTTCCTATCGCTTACATATCTAAAAAAATGTTTTGTCCTTTTATGGCTTGAGAACTGGTTGAAAGACAGAAAATAGAGAGTAAGTTTAAATGGTCAATATTCTCAGTGGAGAAGGGTAAATAGTGGGGATCACAATAGACCACAAGCTGTGAATCAAAATGTGAAAGAGTAGCAGCTTATACCACTTTGTTGAAAGCAGGAAAAGTCTCAGAACCCCATTAGGGAAGAAACCCTTCTCTAACTAGAGAGGGTAAATAACGTCATCGGCACAAAAACCTCCTTCTAACTAATGTTAAAGCTGATGCATTAATCATTAGACTAGTACTGTCCCACTCTCGCTGTTAATGACAGGTACTCAGTTCAATAGCACATTAGGTACAATTAGTACTGTGAATAACAGTTAGTAGCAAATATCTCAATTTAATGGCACCGTTAGTGCAATAGTAAATTAACAATAGCAGTCTTTGCAAAGGCATGCTGGGAGCCCACTAGGTGTGCCCTTTTCTGGTTATCTACTACTTTATGGAATAGGATTCCTGGATCAATCAATGCTGAGAAAAGTTTGAAAAGATTTAAAGCCTTACTAAATGCTTGCTTCTTTACCCAGGTTTTTGGGCATCGATTGGAAGGGGAAATGATTCACTGAGTGTATCTGTGGAGTATTTTAAGGTACCTGCTATTATTTTTATCTTGGTATGAATGTGTAGGTCTTTCCTGTCTTTTAATGAAGTTTCATTATTTTATGATTGTATTTTAGATTGCTGTGTAAACCACCTTGATTTGGTAAAGTCAGGTAGTATATCAAATTTAATAAATGATAAAACCATGTCTTTTACCTCATAATCTTGCTACAGTGATAATGGCCTCTTTAATACCACAACTTGATTTCTTTGGATTCTTTATATAGGTTTGCATTAAGATTTCTTAACAGAGTAACATATTAAATGACAGCAGATAAAGACTTCATCAAGGTAATGTTGAGCCAACAATCTAGTAATTATTCATTTTACTTGATAAGCTCCTCTATTAAGATGTCCTCCCCTCCCCCCTCCACCCAAGACCTGTACTCAGATGATTTGAATGTGGTATAAAATACGTATATTTGCTCCTGATTCGTCTTGCCATATATGGGACGCAGACTGTAGAAGTCTGTCCAGCATCAGCCACATTGCTCCAGTGCTGGAGGCACCATCCAAGCTAACTCCAGCCTGCTCAATCTGTTTTGCCATATACAGGACAAAGGCCATAGAAGTCCATCTGGCGTCAGCTTCACTTCCCCACTGCTGAGACTGCATTTAATCATCCCTCCTGTGCATGATAAAGGGAAGCTATGATTGTATTTCCAGTGTGGGGTTTGTGTGATTGTCTAGTTTTAAACCCATCAAAAGATGAGTTGAGGCATTCTGACCAAAAGGAGATATGATACAGATGTTTAAATACTTGAATGCTATTAATCTAGAAACAAATTTTTTCCAGAGATGGAGAAGTGGAAAACTAGAAGACATATGAGGCTGTGGGATGGTAGACTTAGGAGAAATACACTAAATCCCTTACAAAGGCAAGTCACAAGACGGCAAGATAATCCCAAAATGGAATTTATACAGGGAACTATAGGGAACTCAAGCGCTCACAGCTAACAGCTTGATATATTTTACAAACTGAAAACCATAGGGTGAGCTATCATCGGACCCTTTAAGTTCTTCCCCAAACTATTTATTTATCCAAAAAATCTTTAAATTATTGTCTTATTTCTTATTTTTATAAGGTCACGCAATCTTAAAGAATATCTTAGATTGCAACCAGATTTAACACCAAGAAATTTGAATATAGGAGGGGGACAGCATTCAAGTTGCGGGAAATGTCAAATCTGCCCTTTGAATATTCAGGGTTCGTTTTTTGAGAATCCTCTAGATCATAAAAAATATGAATTAAAATACGTCACCACTTGTAGATCCGACTTTGTAGTCTATTTAATATTGTGCCCTTGCCATAAGGTCTACATAGGAAAAACCACCAGAAAGTTTAACATTCGTATGGCAGAGCATAAATCTTGCTTGAAACTTAAAAGACAAGAAGCTCCACTTGTAGCCCATTGTTTGAAATACCATCATGTTTTTACAGAACTCAAATGTATGGTTATCGATTTAGCACCGGCATCGATAAGGGGAGGGGATAGGGGGAAAAAACTTTTGCGCCTGGAGCAAAGGTGGATAGATCGCCTTCATAGCTTACATCCAACTGGCTTAAACATATCTATTAATTGGCAGGTTTTTCTGTAATATAGTAGAACCGTTTAAAAGATAAAAATCCAATGTGACGGTCTTGATAACAGGATCATGTTACAGCCGGATATGACATCAGCTTTAGCTTTAAAGGGCTCTGTGTTTGAACGGAGCCTATTCCGGACATGACATCAGACGCTTTCATCCCTCTAACTTAGAGGGTGGCATGGCACGACGCTGAATAAGGCGGTAGAAAAGCTTTAGCCTGTTATATCTTATTTCTGAATGTCTGCCTGTGGCTCTGATTGCCGCTGATTTAAATAGGTATGTAAACTGCTCCTAACTGCTGTGGTAGTCTAGAAGCTTTTTTAGTTTCTAGTTTTCATGAATCTAAAGTAGAGAATTTCTTCATGATTACTGATCCGTCGTGATTTTTCTAATTAACTAATAAAGGACGGATATTCACTTTAGTACTAAAAATTTAAATATGTTTACGAGTATAGCCATTAGTACTGCCTTAGAGCTTTCTCTACTACAAGCGTAAAAGTTTTCTAGATAAATTCTGATATTGTTTCAATTTCAATTTTTATTTTGCTTTTACCCTTTAGTGAATTTGGTGGCCTTTCTCCTGACGAAGCTCTCTTAATAATATTTGGATGAGCGAAACGGAGTTCTTCCGTCGTCTTCGTTTGTCACCAAGCTATCAAGCTAAGTACTCTTAAAGTTATATAGAGTACTTTATAAAGTATTGTTTGCTATTCGAAACAAAGCAAAATATTGAAGAAGTTTTTTAAGAAAACAGTTAATATAAAAATAAGAAATAAGACAATAATTTAAAGATTTTTTGGATAAATAAATAGTTTGGGGAAGAACTTAAAGGGTCCGATGATAGCTCACCCTATGGTTTTCAGTTTGTAAAATATATCAAGCTGTTAGCTGTGAGCGCTTGAGTTCCCTATAGTTCCCTGTATAAATTCCATTTTGGGATTATCTTGCCGTCTTGTGACTTGCCTTTGTAAGGGATTTAGTGTATTGCACAAAAATTTTTTGGGGTTAGTTAGACTTAGGAGAAATGCCAGGAAATACCTTTTCGTGGAGAGGGTGGTAGATGCCTGGAATCCCCTCCTTGTAGACTGAGGTAGTGGAGCAAAAAACAGTGACCAAGTTCAAAAATGCATGGGATAGACAAGGGGTAGGCAATTCCGGTCCTCGAGAGCCGGAGCCAGGTCAGGTTTTCAGGATATCCACAATAAATATGCATGAGATAGATTTGCATCTCAAGGAGGCAGTGCATGCAAATCCATCTCATACATATTCATTGTGGATATCCTGAAAACAGGGCTCCGGCTCTCGAGGACTGGAATTGCCTACCTTGGGATAGACACATAATGGATGTCTAAATAGAAAGTGGATAGCATCGACACAAAACTCATCAGATCAACAACTGTAACTTCATTTAGTGCTCATACTTTTTTCAAGATCATTCTACTTGCCTTTAAGGCCTTAAAAATCACTGATTATTGAGCGATCATCATGCCTCTGTCTTCCTGCAAAGTCTCTAAGGTCCCTCTTCATCTATAGCTAAGTTGAAAGGAGCTTGGAGGAAGGCTGTTTCTCTTGCAGAATGACCTTTCCCAGGCAATTTAGATGACTGATGATTTCATAAGCTTTTAAAAGCATTTGTATGTATGAAGTTTTTTAAGTAATCGTCATTATGGAGCTAAATGATTGTCTCTTGCATAATTCCTGCAAGTTTTAAGACAGTTTATGTTCCTTTTGCCATTATGGTGTATGATTATTTAGGCTTGTTTTTCCAAAGAAGACAGTGGAAATTGTAAGGCTGTTTATAGCTAGGCTGCATTGCTATTTTAGATTTTTTTCGTCCGCATAAATAGGATCTCATAAAATGCAGCCCTATCTTTATGCATTTCATAGATGATCAAGTGCCAAACATTGTACTTAATTGACTATATATTTACAAGCTCCATAGAGCTGCAATTTTTTTCAATTTGTATTTTGTATTTCTTATCTTTTCATTACTTTTTATTCTTTAATTTTTTAGGGCTGAATTTCAATTAAAATCTGTAATCGCAATTAATCGTACAATTAAAGATATGGCCTCCTCTTCCCCGCAACTCCTTGTGACCTTGGGCAATGGAGGGTAAAAGGGCAAATTCTATAAGAAGCGCCCAAAAGTTAGACACCTAATTAGGCACTGTTCAGCGCAATTCAAGTAAAATTGGGTGCTGTTTAATGAATCACGCTGAGCGAAACCTATTTTGGAGGCAATCAAGAAATAAGCCAGCTCTAGGCACAACTAAAAGTTTAAGAGCAATGATTCTGCAACAAGGCGCCTACTATGTAGCCACGCCATGCATAGCGCCCTTTTTTTTGAAGGCCGTCTAAATTTTTAGAGGCGCCTTGTTACAGAATTGCGCTTTCTTGATAGGCGCCTATGTTTCAATCAGTGCTGATTAAAAAGCTCAACTGAGCTTGTTATTCAATTTAGATAGGTGCCTATCTAGTTGGGCGCCTCCGAAATAGGTGCCTAACTTTAGGCGCTGGTTACAGAATTTGGGCCTAAGTGACTTGCACAGAGTTAGAAGGAGCTACACTGGGAAAATAAATAAATAAACAGCATACTTTTGCTTTATATTCTTCATTCGTTGGACTTTGTGTCACGATAGACTGATAATCAGCTGTCTGGTTTCCGGGTAAAGAAGTTTGGATAACTTTAAACAGATGTTCAGCATAGTGAAATCAATTAATCTGGACTGCTGAATATCACTGCTGAACTAAAACTGTGTCCCCAGAACACCTCTAACCCTGCTTCACCACAACTGGAAAAATGTTCAGTCTGAGGTGGCAAAGCTATAATTTAAAATATCAAAATTTGTCTGAGCAACTCCTGAATATATCTCATGTTCTCGTAGCACATATTCCATGCATTAGTAAACAGTTAGCTACACCAACCCAACATCTAAAAAGATATTTGCTTTTTTTGTGTGCTTATTACACACAAGTAAACTACTGAAAGAAAAGTTCTGTCTTGGCGACGTGAGCCTTTGAAACTGGATGCTGATTACCGTAACTGACTGTCAGACTGAAGAGATGGATGCTGGATTTCTAAATGGATAAATGCTGAGTACCTTTGTGAAGGATGATGAGCTTTTAGTGAAAAAAGGATCGAGATGGCAGAGGAGAGAGGGGGGGCACCTGGAAGGCTGATGTTGCAAGGTGGAAGTTAACCAGGCACCGGCCACTATTCAGACCACAACCTGGTTAGCTCTGTGGCTAAAGTTAGGACAGCCTTATTGTTGTCCTAACTTTAGCTGCTTACTTAACCAGTTAGCAGTAAGAATATGGCCACTAAATTAAGTCCTAGCTCTGCCAGTGGACCTTCCTGGCACCAACAGAACAGTACAGGGGTATTATGTGGCGATATTCAGTAGCACTGTCTGAATATCACCACTTAACTGGTCACAAATGATTTCACTGGGGAAGAAGCCTCTCCTGCCCGGTTAAATTGCTTTGAATATCAGGCAGATAGTATTCTATAAGTTACCTGAGCAAACTTGCACCCTGTCAGTATGTGCATGCTCACCATCAAACTACATGCTATCAAAGATACGTGTAGTCATATACTAGCACTTAAGCATAATACAGGCATATTTGTATGTATGTGCACTCATTGGGGCATATATACTGATTTTCTAATCATATGTGTATGTATCTAGCAGATAAATGTAGGCGCTCATATTACAGATTTACCCCAATAAAGGATAATTTTATAACAGGTCATCTGGTTTAAGAAGGCAGGTTGGCACCTACTTAGCTGGTTATTGTATAAAGACAGATGGGCACCTATAAAACCCTAGGGTAGACCACAGAAATCATGCCTACCTAGCAGGCACAGGTAGCTACACCTGCTTGAGATTTATTCATGTACATGCATGGATTAGCATATTTTATCATCTATGCATGAACAAGCAAACTCTACCCTAAATATGCCTACAAGCAAAGTACACACCCTCATGTCATCACGCAAATTTTTACGTTGGTCGATATTTTATAAGAGGCCATCTACACCTACATGTGTGTGGCCACATACATACACAAATGACTTTATAAAGTTATCCCAAATCACATGAAAGGAAGCCCTATATTCTCTGAGCCTGCTTTCACATATTTATACCCCTGGAGCAAATTTACAAGCACTTACTTCAATATGTAAAACACTGTTCTAAAGGCTGAAGTCACTTATATAATTACTCCCAAGACGTGAAAAGTGAAACGAGTTTGTTGTTTCACAGTTTAGATACTACTGCTCTTTAGGCCACAGGAAATAGCTCTGAATAATTCCACATAATTGAAAGGTTGCATTAAGAAGAGGCCAGTTTTGGGAGAGGAACTATGTTTCCTGTAGCTTAGCAAGATCCAGTGATTAAAGGAGGTCAGAGTTGTGAAAGTTCTTGGAATAGCACTGGCAATGTTCCATAGCTGAATGGACACGACCATGAAATTCTTCTCCTTCTTTTGGTAGTGGTGAAACAGTTAAGTCAGGGTTCTTCAATGCAAGGCCTGGGGGCCTCTGGCGGCTCCTGGAGACCTATTTGTCATTCTGAGTTTTTGTTTGTTTGTTTTTTTGCTGCTCTTAACCTTTCTACCCATGCTTGTGATAGAAAGGAAGAAGTGGATAAGGAAAAGAGCTGTATGCTTGAAGGAGGGAAGGGGTAAAACGCGGACTTCACGGACCCAATGGACCTCGCGGATCTAAAACCGCATGTTCTTAAAAATCTGAGGTCCGTGCTTCATGTAGTTAGTTTCTGGCTCTGACAGACCTTGATGACAATTTAGCTCTGACGGATCCATCTCAGCATTGGGAGGGAAAAGTATTAGGATCCGTCAGCGCTAAAATGTCATCGAGGTCTGTCAGAGCCAGAGACTAGTGCTGGAGCGGCTCTAAAACGAATCCTTTAAACCGGTTTCCTGCAGCCCCAGTAAATTTAAAAATCTGAGGTTCGCGGCTCTGACAGACCTCTATGATATTTTAGCACTGACGGATCCTAATACTTTTCCCTCCCTATGCTGAGACAGATCCATCAGCACTAAATTGTCATAGAGGTCTGTCAGAGCCAGAAACTAACTACAAGTGGCACGGACCTCAGATTTTTAAGGACGTGCGATTTTAGATCCGCGAGCTCCATCAGGTCCGTGAGGTTCGCGTTTTACCCCTTCCCCTTGAAGGACAAGGCATATCTCAATGGAAGAAGAGAATGAATTTTGAAATGTCTACCTCCTTGAAGACACCCTCAATGAAAAGTTTGAAGAGGGGCTGTAAGGTATGGATGCCATTGACACACACTGATCAACAGTGTTGTTGAAGCCTCACATATGAAAATATTTGGCAGCAATCTTTCAGCTCATTTGGATTCACAGCAGCACCAATTAAAAAAAAACAAACTAGTGAAGCTCACTGAGCTAAGTCATCATTTGTTATTGTTTTTCATGAGGCCTTATCTGGAGTACTGTGTTCAATCTTGGAGGCTGTATCTGGCTAAGGATGTAAAAAGACTTGAAGCGGTCCAGAGACATACAAAAAGAGACTGGAAGATCTGAATATGTATACTCTAGAGAAGAGGAGGGACAGGTGAGATATAATACAAATGTTTAAATACTTGAAAGGTATTAATATGAGGTCTGTTCAAAAAGTTCCAATAGAATATAATAGAGGTACAATCGTATTCAATAGAGAAAAAAAAATATATTTTTGTAAACGTATTGTAAATAATAATAGCAGCAGGGATTCATTCACACCACAATGACAAAAAAGAACAGTTGACAAAATCATAAAAAAACGGAGAAAAAATAAACCTCAATTGTGGGTTGCCGGGACTACACAAGTGCCCTAAGCCCCCCACATCATCACGGGTTTATAAAAAAAACTCCGTACAAGTATAAATCACTTTCATACTTTGAAGTATAATCTCAAAGGATTTTCAAAAGATAAATATCAGAAGTTTCAAAATCTTTAGTGATTTAAATGACAACGTCCAAAAATGTCTTATAAACAAGTGATTAAGTCCCAAACTCACTATACTGTGGCAATCAGCTCAGCTGTAAGCAATTCAAAATGGTTAAGTAGCGTAGCTGTAAAACCCGAGTATCAAAATCTCTAAGAAAATCTATCACTCATCTGAAGGTGAAATCATTCTAATGGCTGCATTCTGTAGAGTTTGGAGGGTTTTTTAAATTATAAATTTTGGCAGTTTATGAAGGTGACATCGCAATAGTCCAATTGAGACAAAACTAAAGATTGTACTAATAGGCGGACTTGATAGTTATCTAAATACTTTCTAATCCTTTTGAGTTTCCAGAAAAGACCAAATGATTTTATTTGACCTGAGGTAATAGCGAAAGATTGTGATCAAAATGAACTCCTAGTATACTTATTACATTAGTCAGTGGAAAATCAATCTTATTTTTGCCAGCGCCTACAAACAACAGCAGCCAACTCCTGGCCTTAGAGGAGCCTACTATTGGTGTAGTTTACACTGGAAGTTGACATGGGCACTAGTAGGCACCTCTATGACATGATTCTCATTGAAAGTAGGCGCCAGAAATGTAGGCCTGTAAAACCTATATTTCTGGTGCCTACTTTTGATGTGGTTACAATTCTCTAAACAGCACCATCAGGTTATTGACATGTGATTGGTGCCACTTTTCTTACTGACCACTGCTAGCAGTACTATTTAGAGAATCCGGCCTTAAGGGGCAGATTCTATATAGTCCTCCTATAGATAGGTACCTACAGCAGTGAACCTAGCTGATGTAGGCACCTAATTTGATTAATAGGCTTCATATGTGCCAGTAATTGGCACTTAACACCTCATAATTGACATTAATTGGACTTAATTGAAATTTATGCGTCTAACTTGAAAACACAATTCTATAAAATGTAGGCGCCTGGTCCAAAGCACTTAGGGCTCTTTTTACTAAGCTGCGTTAGGGCATTAACAATTCCGCACACGCTTCCTACACTCCTGCCCCGTGCAGAGCTGTGCTGTGAGTTCCTGTGGTCTCATGAGACTACAACAGGGAGTTCCTGTTCGTATCTCCTGGAACAGTCAGCTCCGTTCATCCAGTTACCAATTCATGCTGTATGCCAGGTCCTTCCATTGACAAATGTAAAATGGTTACACCAGTCACATTTCATATTTTGTATGCTAACCTGTAACCCGTTCTGAGCTCTTTGGGTATAGAAAATGAATTAAATAAATAAATAAATGTAGCTAATGCATACAAATGCATTCCTGGATGAATTTTAGAAAAGGTTCTACATTGGCAGATGCTTTTTTTAAAAAATACAACCAGAATTGGGCAGGGCCTGACCTGGATGTCTCAATTCCAGTTTCAGCACAACAACAATGGACTAGACAGCAGTAAAAGTAGGCTTGAAGTGAACAATAAACCAAGCTTTATTGGACAACACTGTTATAATAACTTTAGATGATTCTAACATGAGCCGTGTTTTAGACAACTGGCCTATATTAGGAATCAGATTTGCTAATGAGAGCAATGTAGAAACCGAGGTACACGTATTTTGTAAAATGGCAAACAGCAAATTCTCTCAAGTGAAAAAAAAATCATATGAGGTGCCAAACCCTGCTGGAGCAACTGCTTGCTCAAACAATCGAAAGCCTACTTTCTCCGCTGTCCATTCCGTTGCTGTCCTGCTGAGTTATGGACTCACGGAGGAGTTTTCATTCTTCTGTCAATTCTATTTTCTACATTCTGTCTAGAACGAGGCTGCAAAACTCTTGCATATACTCTACAGATGCAATATGTTTGTGTTCAGTTGTGGTTCTTGAGGGCCACAGAGGGCTCAGGTTTTTAGGATATCACTAATGTTTGTGCATATTGTGTAAGATAAATAGGTATGTGGCCATGTGGAGCTTTTCATACATATTCGTGACCCAAGTGGACTGTAAATATCATCATAAAAGCAATTAAGCCTGTTGTTCAGGCCATGGTTTTGTCGAGGCTTGACTACTGTAATGCCCTGTACCTTGGGGTAACAAAGGTAAGATGCAGAGCATTGCAGGTTATACAAAATGTAGCGGCATGTCTCATAAATGGTTTGTCCAAATTTGACCATATCTTAAAAAATTGCATTGGCTTCCAGTTGCCTTCAGAGTCCAGTACAAAGTTGTGATGATCTGCCATGAACTTATGTATGGTAATATTCCAGAATTGCTTAAAAGCAATATACTCAGTTATATACCAAAAAGATCTTTGCGTTCTGAGAACTTGGCACTACTGAAGACGTCTTTGAATCCAAGACTTGTTGAGACTAGCAAAATGACTTGCTGCTACGCAGGAGCTAAGTTATGGAACTCCTTGGTGGGGCAGATACGAAATTGCTGTGCAAAGGGTAGCTTTAGAAAATTACTAAAGACGCAGCTATTTGTTGATGCCTTTTTTTTTTTTTTTAGATATTTCTGGCACGTTGATGATCTAACCATGATCTTTCTACCCACATTATGGTATCTCTTGAAGATCGTTTTTATGTCTATTTTATCTTATGATTTTTATCAATCCGTTCTTTTTTATCATGTGTTTATTTTAAATGTAAACCGTTTAGTTTTAAACGGTATATAATTTTTTTAAATAAATACATAAATATAAATAAAATGCATACATGAATAACAGAGGCTTCTGCGCTAAGGATCACCCAGAATTTGCAACTCTGCCCAGTTTATGACTAGCAATATCTAAAAGAACCTGATTTATTACCAACATATGAGACTGTGGACACTGCTCCAGACTGTTAGAGCAGATAAGAGAAAGCAGTGCCTTCAACCTTGTGTGTATATTTTTCTCATTTTGAAAGCTGACATCATATGAGTTGATTGCTCAGTGACTTGGTTTCTTTCTATTAGGAGTGCGTTTAAAGTTCTTCATAAAAGAATTTACTGTGTCCTTGATAAGTCCACAGTTGACTAAAGCTTGTGACCTTTAAGGAATCAAGTTTCTGGAAAAGAGAAGAGAAAGATTTTAGGGCTCCTTTTACAAAGGCGTGCTAGCGGTTTAACGCGCGTAATACTGCGCGCTAAACTGTCGGCTGCGCTAGCCGCTACCACCTCCTCTTGAGCGGGCGGTAGTTTTTAGGCCAGTGCGGGGGTTAGCGTGTGATGAAAAGTCATGCGCATGAACCTCGCTAGCACGGCTTAATAAAAGGAGTCCTTAGTTTTTACTAAAAACAAACCCCCTCTTCTATTACACTACTCTGAATGGCCATTCAGCGTGGCTCCCCGCGCTAGAAACTGCTAGCACAGTTTCGTAAAAGTGGGGGAAAGTGTTATATCTGTGTGAATTGTGATATTTTATGATTATTGATTTTTTTTGTAATCCATTGAGAACTGTTTATGATCAACAGAGTATGAATGATGGTTCCTCTCATTTATAAGGGTTTAAATACAGTGGTTCCCAAACCTGTCATGGGGGCTCTCCAGCCAGTTAGGTTTTCAGAATGAATATTCCTGAGTGATTTGCGTGGAGCGGAGGCGGTGCATGAAAATCTTGTAAATATCCATTGTGAATATCCTGAAAACCTGGCTGGCTAGGGAGCTCCCAGGACGAGTTTTGGAACCACTGGTTTAATACAAAACTCTGTGCAACCAAAACATGATCACAGTCATCATTATGACAACCTAACCTTCAACCTCCCCAGCTCTCCACTAAGAACACTGGCTACCTGTCAACAAACGCTGCATGTTCAAAGCCCTGGTAATAACATACATAAGATTCCTCAATGCCACCCCCACTTATATTACGTCCAAATTGCACCGGTACACCCCCCACCCGCCCCCTCCGCTCTGAAGCAGAAAGATGATTTCCCCCCCCAGGAAATTCTCTTCAAATGGAAACCGCAAGTGATTTCTTCTACTTCTGTTGTCTGGATGTTTTATTTTTCCATCAAGTTGGTTCCAGTTTCTTTTTTCTGCTTTCCTGTCATCTGCTAATCCTCCTTCCATTTGTATTTTCTACTTATTTATTTATTTAAAAAATTTATCAACTGCCTATATCTAGGCGGCATTACAGTAACAACATGCACAAAATATGACATATAGGACTTTTACAAACATATTGGGTTACTCCTGTCTATTCCCTCACTACACTTGCCTCAGACATATTGATCATTCCTTTTTAGCTCTTTTCTGCCTCTTTCTCCCTTCTCCTCTTTTCCACTTTTCAGCTACCTATCAAATTTTCATCATTCCCCATCTTATTCCTTCCTCAGCCCTCCATTCCCTTTCATTTTCAATGCACCTCCAGCGCTCATGCCAGCTTGAATTGTGGATGTGAAACACTTGCTACCATCTTTAGCTTCAACTGGACCAAAGTGCATAGTGTCACTACCTCTTTTTTATCTCAGGGTGAGAATACTTATGTCCACAGTAGTCCTTCTTGGAGGCTTCCTTTTGGAACAGGGGAATTCCCCCTCCCCTTCTGGGGTTCTCTCCCCAGTGTTTAGGGCCTCTTAGCTACTGCAGAGACCCTTTTTATTACTAATAACAGTACATACAAATGAATTTGCAGATTAGTTCTTTTAAGTATGCAAAAACAGTCCAGCCCCTTATTAAGCAATTCTTTCAGTTCAGTAGAGCCCATTTGGCTGGCTCACATGGGTCACCACATATAGCCGGTACATGGGTAGTTACTGTAATGCAATGTGGCGAGGCAAGAGAAACAAGTTGAATTGAAGGCTTAGCGAGTAAAATAGCACGAATGGAAATTTGTCTTCAATTGTTCTGCATGCTGTGTAAATAGTAATGCAAAAGCAACTTGTAAATTTTGTTAGTAGTTACTAAAATAAAGTAACTAGTTACTTTAGTTGATCTTATCAAAAAAGTAGCTAGTTACATTGATAGTTACTTTAAATGTAACTACATTGCTCCCTTGCGAATTTGCGGTCGGCGGTTTGCGGTCCCCGGTAATTCACGGTATTTTCCGACCACGAATCACTGGGCAGGAGAGGGCAGCTGGAAAGACAGGAGAGGGCAGCCGGAGCGCCGGCGAGTGAAGGAAATCTTCCTGCACTAAAGTCGGGCCTCACCAATCAGGAGCTGCGTGTCAAAGAGGCGGTGGGAGCATACAGCGAGTGATTTCCTTCACTCGCTGGTGCTCCAGCTGCCCTCTCCTGCCTCTCCAGCTGCCCTCTCCTGTCTCCCCTGCCTAAAAATCATATTCATTGTTTTTTTGAAATTCGCAGGGGTTCCTGGAACGGAACCCCCGTGAATTTCGGGGGAGTACTGTAATTACAGTAACTAGCATTACTGTAACTAGTTACTACCCAGCACTAAGGAGACTTGGTGCATGGCTCTGTACATCCTAGACCATCCTTGCAACAACCGACTAGGCATGCTACAGCAAGAGCAGCAGGAAACAGAGGAAAAATTCCTGAGTAAATTTTAAATGAAGGCTCAGGGCCCCAGATCCCAGTTTTGGTTTCAACTTAGCTGGAAGTACAAAGGAGCAAGAAGGAAGCTGTTGGATTAAAACATTTCTTAAACCAGCATAAATGTATGCACAAAACACATTTTTTTACAACTCAGAATAACTTCAACAATCCCAAGAAAGGTGAGTTACTTTGAGCTGTGAACAAGGTTTTGCAGTCTTATTCTTGGAACACCCCCAATTCTGATTCAGGTCTTCTACATGGTAGCTATATCGGACAATACATAAAGCAATCAGATATATGTATTTCTCTTGCCCCCAAAAGATTTTTGCTTAGTGGGTTTACTTATGTTGTCATATTTCAGGCGGTAATCACTGATAGAGATTTCACTGGTGTGTCTTTGCTCAGCTTAGCTGAACTATGATAATGTTCACAATGCACTGTAAATATGCTTTGCAGGTTCTCACAAAAACAAAAACTGACAGAAAATTATAAGCACACAAAAAGTGGAGAAAAACAGATCTCATACACAGACAGCCAGTACAAAACTGTACCCTAAGCCGTCTGTATCATCACTGGTCTGAAAAATACTCCATACGTAAATATCTCATAAGTCTCTCACACATTCAATGCGAAACAGGAGTACTTTCTGTTGGGAGAAGACTGCAGTGGCAGGTTTTGAAAGAAGAAAATGAAATAGACTGCCACAGACAGATTATCTTCAGATATGTTTTGTTTACGCTCTATTATTGAAAAAGTTTTTTGAACATTAGGCTTCACATGCACCTTACCCAACTGTAGTCATCGATATAGGGCTCATTTTACAAAGGTGTGCTAGCAGTTTTAGCGCGCGCTAAAATGCCGTGTGCGCTAGCTGCTACAGTCTCTTCTTGAGCAGGCGGTAGTTTTTCGGGTAGTGCGTGCTATAGCGCGCGCTAATCCGGTGCGTGTGCTAAAAACGCTAATGCACCTTTGTTAAAGGAGCCCATAGTGTTTTT
Source organism: Geotrypetes seraphini (assembly GCF_902459505.1). Lineage (NCBI taxonomy): Eukaryota > Metazoa > Chordata > Amphibia > Gymnophiona > Dermophiidae > Geotrypetes > Geotrypetes seraphini. The sequence goes on from NC_047088.1 coordinate 68,369,286, forward strand.
GTAGTGGAGTCATAATTATCATCCTGCTTAGTAAAAGAATTCTGAAAACAAAAGTCCATTGAATGTGTGAGAGACTTATGAAATATTTACGTGTGAAGTTTTTTTCAGACTAGTGATGATACAGACGACTTAGGGTTCAGTTTTGTCCCAGCTGTCTGTGCATGAGGTCTGTTTTTCTCTACTTTTTGTGTGCTTATAATTTTCTGTCAGTTTTTGGTTTTTTTTGACTAGATGATTGTGAGAACCTGCAAAGCATATTTACAGTTCGTTGTGTTCTTTTTTTGCTTTATTTTGCTGTATTTTCCCTCATAATAATTGGTTTACTTTCAACTACGATAATGTTCGACATATTATTGTTTGTCTTGAAGAAACTGTCAGGACTGGTAGACAACTGCCGCCTTTTAACTTTTATTTCTTCTGAAACTCGTGTTGCAATTGGCAAAACAGATTGTGAGACATATTTGCACAAGCTCCATCTTATGTACACATAGACACATGCTTAGGACTTGTGTTTCTAAAAGAAAGAAAAAAGACTTGCAGGCTATTGTATCTCCACACTCTGAGGGGCTGATTTTGTGCCTATTTGAAAAGTCCAGAAAGGTACATATTTTAAGCCTAATTGATAAAAGAAACATAGGTGCCTGTTAGGGACATTTTTTAAGAAACTAAGACGTCCAAAAAAAAATGGCATAAATCAGTACTTGGATGTCCTACTCACAAGGATGTCCAAGTGCCGATTTACAAAACCATCTTTCTGAACGTCTTGTTTGTCATTTTACCTACTGTGCATCTATAACTAAAGGGTGTGTGTTGGAGGCATGTTCTGGGTGGGCTTTGGGAGGGATTAGATGTGGATGTCTTGTGGCGATAATCGAATGTTTACCAAGACATCCTGGACGGAACTTAAAAGTCCGAGTATAGACCTGTTTTAAAAACATCTAAGTGCCAAAAGATACCCACCAAAACTCTACTATATTGCCATATAGGTGCCACCTGCAGCTATAAGGGCTAGTGGGATGGTAGAAGGTGGGTTAGAAGGTTTTGGGGGAATTTTGGAGGGCTCAGCATATATTATAAAGGTATTATGGTGAGATGTACACCTGGCACCATTTATGTAAAGTTCACAGCAGTGCCCTCTAAGGTGCCCCACTTCTCTGTTGGAATGTCTGCGTGGCCAATCCATTATAATGCTGGTCCCTCTCATGTCCAAGTGGTCTGGATTTTGATGTTTTGCACATGGATGTTTCAGTGGTCTAAAATGGTGAATAAAGTTGGACGTTCTAAGGGGTCAATGTCCTGGCAGCCAAGAGGTCTAAATAGGCGTTTAAAAAAAAAAAGTTGGGATGCCTAGTGGTTTTGCCAGTTTCAAAAATGGCGTCTTGTAGGAAACGTCCAAAGTTAGACTTAGATGTCCTATCAAAAATGCCCCTCTACGTATCTTTATAAAATAGGCTACCAGAACCAGCCTCAATAGCATGCAAACACTTGCCCTGCTCTGAAGTTGGTGTAAATGTGTGCATGTATTCTAGTCCCCTAGTTAAAAAATCATATGCGCATGATTTTATTGCTTAGCATACAAAGTTGCCCATGCTAGTTATAGAATACTAGCAACCAATGGAGTAGATGGCAAACAAAGTAGGCGTTGATGTAGATAACAAACCAAATTTTATTGAACAGCAGTGTTGCAATAACTTAGATGACTCGACACGAGTCTGCATCAGGAGTCATAATTTGTTGATGGCAGTAGTATGGAAGCAAAAGTCAATTGTATCTTTGCTTTAACAATGGTTCTGTTAGTTTTGTCCAGTTGCTGTCTCCAAATTCCCGCTGCCCCTATGTGAAAAGAGCAGACATAGTGGATTCTCGGTCATGTGACAGCTCCTGGCATGATATCACCAGGTGCTTCTCGCAGGTATGGTTCTTCTGTCATTTCTGTGGACTAGTTATAGAAGGCTGTCAGTTATGCACATAGACAGGGGGACACTGCTTTGATTGGGGGGGGGGGCAGAAGCTCTGCCCTAGCACAAGACCTCTCAGCTGCTCCTGAGTCCCCCACCCACCTGCTCCCGGAGCTGGGCATCAAGGGCATCTATGGATAAACAAATATCTTTCCAAAATAATCTTTTTACTATAACATAAATATCTGGTTTTTACTCCCAATGGGTTTCTGACTGGATGGATCCTATTACAAAATAGTAAAGTTTTGTTTAGACCCCTATGAGGTTCAGGGATCCTTTGAGGAGGACAGAAAAAGATTCTGGCTTGTACTAGAAAAAATAATGGTAATGTTTAATAAAAGAAACAGAATAAAATTAGACACCAAAATGTTGAAGTTACATTTTACAGCTCCTACTGCATGAAAATGTCATAAATGTGCTGCAGAACGTTTCTGTATATCACAGATATTCGTTTGGTTTGACACACCCGTCTGTTACTCATTGCTACATTCTCCAAGAGCTCTTAGATCAGTTTTATGTTTATGGTTATATTTATTCATTTATGGCTTACCTGGACTAAGATAGATAACAAACTAACATGTACAGTCCATAAGGCAATAAAAACATACAAAATCAAATACCATGAACACAATACAGAATCGGCCAAATTTCCTACAAACAGGCTCTCTAGTTTGTTGAAATGTCACTGAGCTCCACTGTCCCCATGTACTTCTGATGAAGACTAGGGATCAGTATTCTTCTAACCTTTCAGAGTAAAATAACTGTAAGCAAATATATCTAATGCCTAGGAATAGGTGGGTAAGAAATTTTTAAAGTAAATATTGTGGATAAGCTGAAAATCCGGCTGAAAGGATTTGTCCTAGGAAGTGGGGAAAGAACCTCCTGCTTTACAGTACAGCTGCAGATTTTCATGCAGTGTTCTGGGTGGCCTCGACTCACGAGGAGCTTGCTGGCTATCAGTGGTTATAGGGTGGTAATACTTTTAGATATTATTAAGGCTCATTTTGTGGCACAGTCGAGTCTTCTCATGTTTGCTATAAGTTCTGGAATGTTTGTAGCTCAGAAGATAAGATTTGGATTGGAACAGTAAACGCAATTTTTTTTGGTACACAGTCTGGAAGCCAAGAAAGCACTTTGGCTGCAGTCCGTGGAAACTCTGCCCTCTGTTATGAAAGATCCCTCCAAAGGATTGCAGGAAAGTGTAGACTTCAGCCTCACAGTTAAGACCCTGAGCCCCTCAACTCTTCCAGCGAATAACAACGGTGCAAGCAAATGAAAGACAATCCCTTTCCTCCTCTATGTAGACTGCAAATGCAAGTTAATCAAACGCTGTAATCCATGGAGCAGTGCCAGCTTCTCCCAGTCAGCATTTTATTACTAATTAAACAAACGTGCCCTGCCATTCTCCTTTTTGCCCTTAGTACAAAACAAGCCAATATATCAGGGTAACCTCTATCCAAATTCTGCAGTACAGCCTGCTCCGTTTTTGTTGCCCTTCATAATGATTATTTGAGTCTTTTTTTATTGTCACGGAATGGGAGAGAGACCTTTGAAACATTTGTACGTTACTGGCAGGTGCAGGGTTGTCCATAATTGTGTGCAATCCAGAATCTAGTTTTGGTTTCACCGCGCTTCATGCGTGCACATAGCAGGCCTGATTTTCCTATGAAAAGTAGCAGTACATCCCTGCGTGTGCATTAGGGGTAAGCCTGGAACCAGTCCACCCTATGACAATGATTTCCAAACCTGTCCTGGGGGAACCCCAGCCAGTCAGATGAATATGCATCAGATAGATTTCTATGCCAAAGAGGTGGTATATGCCAATCAATCTCATGAATATTCTTTGTGGATACCCTGAAAACCTGACTGCCTGGGGTTCTCCCAGGACAGGTTTGGGAATCACTGATCTATGATCTAGTATTGTTGGCATCCTCCTTAGTCAGTGGTAAGCAGTCGTCTCCTCCTCCTCCTCCATTTGGGTTAGCTTATAGGTTCTAATCCATCTAGTAACCACAGCACAATCCTAAACCCACTGGGGCTGATATTCAGACCGCGGTAGGAAGCCTGGTAAGTCCCATGGTTAGCGGTAAGTCTGGATATTCAGAGCAGGGCTGTTTCCAATATCCAGCATTGAATATCTGGGGATTTTTTGGCCACTATCAGCTTAACCAGCTAAGTCGGGGTATCAGAGTCCCTCCTTGAGGGCCGCAATCCAGTCGGGTTTTCAGGATTTCCCCAATGAATATGCATGAGATCTATTTGCATGCACTGCTTTCATTATATGCTTTCATTGCTGCTTGTGCTGGAATGTTAAAGAGGTACAGGAGAAGGGAAGGGGGTGCACGCGTGGCTGGTTAAGTTAATATTAGTCAACAATAGGCCTGCTATTTATGTGGTACAATTTGGCCGCTAAACCTACCCAGCCATCACTTGAATATTCATAGCTAGCCAGCTAAATTGCATAACATACTGTAGGACGCTAGCGGCTAGCCACTCATCTTGAATATTCAGCGGAGATAACTTCTGCTGAATATTAGCAGTTAGCCCTGGCTGGTTAATTAGTGCTGAATATTGGGCAGACTGTCTCCTCTTCATTTTGCCCTACAGTGGGATGCTATGGCACCCCAAATAATGCCAAGACCAACTTGAGGCACCTTTCATGCCTGGAACACAGATTAAGGCTAGGAAGGGCTCAAAATGGACCTTGAAAGTGCTGCCAATACAGAACTCCCAAATCATCTCAATCCATCAAGGATATAGCTGCAATAATCCTGCTATTGCCCCGTTGACATCTACAGACTTGCAGCCCCACTATTATTGAGAAAGTGGAACTCCTTAGGCCAGTGGTTCTTTAACCTGTCCTAGGGGACCCCCCAGCCAGTTGGGTTTTCTAGATATCCCTAATGAATATCCCCTATTATATGCAAATCTGCCTTGTGCATATTCATTAGAGATATCTTGAAAACCCAACTGGCTGGGGTGCTCACAGGACTGGTTTAAAAACCACTGCCTTAGGTCATACCTGCAAAATGTTTATTTGATATGCTGTGAGCTGCTTTAGCAATCAATATTTGTAATTTAACAGTGCAGTCAAGTAATAATGTATGTTTATTGGGCAGCGTAGGTACAGTAATGTTTTGTTATATTTTTATGAGTGTATCCTTCTGGAACCCACCTAGATTTTAAGAAAGAGAAGGATCTATATATTTTACAAACATAAATATACAGTATAGACAGAAGATTGATTCATTTGAACTTTGGTGCTGGAGAAGGATTTTATGCATGCCATAGACTGCCAGAAGAACTATCAAATCAATTCTGGAAGAGACCAAACCTGCTATGTCACGCGAAGCCTAAATGATGAAGTTACAACGGTCTTATTTTGATCAGAAAAGAGACATCACTGGAGAAGGACATCTAGTTTGGGAGAATCAAAGGAATCGGACGAAGAGGGTGACCGCCATCAGATGTCTGGACACATTGAAAATAACCATGGTGATGACGCTGCAGGACCTTACCAGACTAGCACAATACCGATCTCTTTTTAGATCTGTAATTCATCAAGTCGCTAGGACTCGAACACAAGTCGATGGCACCTAATTGACTTAACTAATCTACTTTAATCGTATTTGATAATACTTTATCCACAAAAGACTGAAACATGGCACAAACCTAAAATATCAAATGACATCTTCATATAATAATCAAGCTGTGGCTTGAGGCATCCGGAAGTGCGCCGATGTCAATGCGATGACATCACGCGCACGCGTGCTATCATCACATCGACACTGGCGCATGCGCGAAGGCCCTCCAGACGGGCCCTGAGTTGACAGTGGGGGGTACCAGCAGGGTGCCTACAGGATGTGCTTCTTGCCGTGAGAGGCACATCCTGTATTCAGTCAGCCGGCGCTGGTGACTCTCCTTCTCCCAAGCATCTCGCGGCATACCTCAAATCTCAGGAGGCACACTAGTGTGCTGCAGCACACAGTTTGCGATACACTGCTCTAAAGAATTAATGCATGAGGATAATTCTGATGCAGCTCTCCTATCCTGTACATATTGTAGCTAAATTTCTTCATGAAGAACCTTGGTTAATCCAAGGAGATTGAGGTATCTCCTCCACTCCTCCCTTTTTCAGGTAGATCTGACTGCAGAAGAGGGTATTACAAGATCGTATCTGTCTGTAGGGAGAGGCTGGGCTAGGCCTGGCTTTATTCTAGTTGCGTGCAGGCACTTGTACTTCTGTTAGCTTAAGAGAGTGCATGCATTCATTGATTTATTGCGCAAGTGTAGAGAGCCAGCAGCTGTAGAAGTTGCCTCAGAAGGCTCAGTAGCTGACAGGCTTGAGCTTGTTAAGCAGCAAGAGAGAGAGACATAGAAATGGCAGTAAGAGCTTGTCTCTGCCTATGAGTTAGACGATAGTCATTCAAACAGCTTTCTGGACTGTGCGTAGACAGCTGCTATTCCACATCAGTCCTCTGCACAGTGTGAGAACTTCTCTATTTAAACTGTGGCAGGATCTTCATAAACATTCTTACTCGTTAGAAGTGTGTCCAGAGCTATAGTGAGCTATGTACAGGTAGTGCAGCCATATGGGGCAGGGGAGCAAATATATTGCACCCTGTTCATTGCTTCCCCCTGCTTGGCCATGATGCAGTGGGCTGGGAGTGATCGCTAGAGGGTGGGTCACACAGGGTCTGAACACTGCTCACTATGTTCACTCCTTTGACAGCTCTCTCTTTATTTATTGGGATTTATTAACTGCCTTTTTTCATGAAGAGATTCGCCCAAAATAGTTTACAATACACTGAATAGTAATCAGGTACTCTTAGGTATTTACCCCATCTGCCCTGGCAAGCTCACAATCTAACTATGGTACCTGGAGCAATGGAAGGTTAAATGATTTGCCCAGAGACACAAGGAGCATGCTGGGATTGAACTCACAACTTCAGGCTGCTGAGGCAGAAGCTCTAACCACTAGGCCACTCCTTTCCTCCTTTCTCAGAGGCTCAGTGCAAGTACACTGATCTTGACGTTGCTTTCTCGAAACATGAGCCTGTCAAGAGAAGCACGTGACCCAACACGTACTAAGATATCTGAGAACACCTTCCAGTGCATTGCCTTCCTTCTGCCATATCTCTCATCCCTTCACCTACAAATATATGTGCCCTGAAACTAGGGTTATCAGACGTCTGGAAAAACCCGGACATGTCCTCTTTTCTAGAGAAGTTGTCTGGGTGCCTGGATGGACTTTCCACAACTCGTAGTTTGTCTGGGTTTTGGAAAGCCCCCACCTCCCAGCTGCATCTGGGGAGCCCCCATGAAAACTAGTGAAGTATTTATTTTATTTAAAGAATTTCTTAAGCGCTTAAGCCTAAGCGGCTTACAAAATACAGTCATAAACATCAAATCAGCTAGCGTGTCTTAGTAAAAGACCACCATAGTGGGTGCCCTGTCATAAAATTATTTTTCTTTATGCATGTGTACAAAAACAGATTGTGAACCTGAATGTAATATGTAAACTACTTTAGTGGAACCACAGAATGGTGGTAATATCAAGAATATCCAAAACAAAACAGAATGGATCAATTGTCTCTGGATGTAGCAGGAAAAGTTGGTTGATTCAAAGTTTATTAAAATAGAAAATGGCCAAATATGAAAGCATCAAAGTTAACAATCTGTGTATTGAACAAAATCATGCATATACCACATAAATACCACAAACAACTAATTGTTCACAAGGATGGTGACATACACTGGACCCAACACGGTCCTTATTTCAGCGAGACATTGCCTTCATCAGGGGTCCTGATTGTTGATAGAAAAAATAAAACTGGAGACGAGCAACTAAGTTTAGGTATATGCGCTGAAACTCTGCTGGTGGTGGAAAATTCCCAAAAGCGTATGTCAAGAATGTAATAAACATAAATATAGTATGGGGCTTATAATTGAAAGAGAAAAACGTCCAAAAACCGGCCTAAGTCGGCACTTGGATGATCATAAACGAAAGACGTTCAAGTGCCGATAATCAAATCGGGTTTTGGACGTATTTCTAAATGACCTAGGCTTTCATAGTACCGCTGAACGACCATAGCTAAATGGAGCATTTCAGGAGGAGTATCGAGGGTGGGATTTGGGCGGGACGTGGGCAGGCTTAGACTTAGTCGTACAGCATGTATAACTGAAAGTTTTACAACAGAGCCTAGATGGAACTTGGACGTTGTGACTTAGACCAGTGTTTTTCAAACTTTTTACACCTATGGACCGGCAGAAATAAAAGAATTATTCTGTAGACTGGCATCGGTCCATGGACTGGCGGTTGAAGAACACTGGGCTAAGTCGTGGGCCAGACCCCACCCATCTCTACCCAATCTCCACCCCAGACCCCGCCCCCATAATAGTACTAATTGCACCTTGCACGTCCCGTGCCTCATCTGGAAGCCTTCCCTTTGACGTTGCAACATCAGAGAGAAGGCTTCCTGTTCAGGCACAGGATGCCCATATGAGCCACTGCCTGTGGCTTTGTGCACTGAATCAGTTAGGAAGAGGGAACTGGCTCGAAGATAACGCCGCATCGATCACACCGTGGAACGGCGGTTGAAGAATACTGTTTTGGGCCTGATGCATGTGCTGGCCCTGTGGACCGGCTGGAAATTTCTGTGAACCAGCACTGGTCCATGGACTGGTGGTTGAAGAACACTGACTTAGATCATTTAAAACATGGTCTAAGTCACAAAAACTCACCTAAAGTCACCAGATAAGCACTGCAAACACATAATACAGACCCCCCCCCCACACTACCCCAGTGATCACCGACCCTCCCCAACCCCTTAAAAATCGTAATCACATCTGTAAAATTCAGCCTCCAGAACATCATCACCTGGCATAGGAAAGCCTAGTCGTCCTGCACAGAGGCCACTTAAGTCGTCTTGGGAGTGGGTTAGGGACCCACAGAGAGGAGGCCCCATGCCCATAAGCCCCTGTAATCACTGCACTGATATTGAAACATGTGCACTCCCCTATACACCCCCCAAAACCCTTTTGTACTGGCAGATAAGTGGCTCCTGCAGCTATAAGGGCTATTAGGGTAGTAGATAAGTGGGTCCAGGGGATTCTAGAGGTAGTTTGGGGGGCTCACAGTGACCTATATGGGAGCTGTAATGAGATGCTAACATGGCACCCTTTTTGTGAAGTTCACAGCAGTGCCCTGTAAAGTTCCCCACTATTTAGGTGCTATGTCTGGGTGTTCAGTCCATCACTTTGCAGACCCCTCCCACGTCCAACAGGGCTTGTTCTAGGCGTTTTTGACCTGGACAAAAAGTTGGATGAAAATGTGGTATAAAGATGGACGATTTAGCGACTTGAACGATCAGATTGGCAGGACGTATACTTAGACGAATTTCGAAAGGGAAAAAAATTTGGATGTATTTTTTGAAAATGTGTCTTAAGCTGTTTTTTACTTTAGACAGACGACTTGCGACTTAGATGAAAACGGACTTGGACGTTCCTTTCGATTATGCTCCTCCACGTATATTGCAGCTGCTCTCACTACTCCCCATGTCATTTTTTCTTTTAGATCTGGGCTGCCTAACTATTTCAGAGCATATTTAAACAATGTCAAGTGATGATTGTCGTGTAGGGAAGCAATTTCAATTTTTTTTTTTTACAAAGATTACGCTGACATCATATTGTGAGTGCACCCTGGTCACTTCCTCTGCATAATTCCAGATGTTGCTGATGTTGGCAGAGTGACTTTGCACATCCAGCAAGGAATAATGAGTTTCCTGCTCATCCTGATACAGCTGATTTATTTATTACAGAGCAGACAGCAGGTTTAGCATTAAAATTCCAAATGCAGGAGGGTTCTTTGGAATTTCTGAAATGCCTTTTGGTTTAGTTGACAGTATTTTGCATACTTTAAAATATTGATTTGCCAAAAATATTTCTACGAGGGGCCGCTGAAAAGTTCTCAGCCCAATCAACAAAGTTGGGGCAGTCTTCATCAAGGACTATACGCTTATTAGTCCAGAGATTTTCCACTTTTTTAAATTCTGTATTTTTCCGATGTAACAAAAAAATTGGAAAATCACTGGACTAAAGCCCTCTTTTACTAAGGTGCGCCAACCGATTAGCATGCGCTAATCGAATTAGCATGTGCTAAATACTATCGCATGCATGTTAGTATATGGACGCATTAGTGTTTAGTGCGCACTAATTCGATTAGCATGTGCTAATCGGTTAGCGCACCTTAGTAAAAGAGGGGGGTAGGTGTATAGCCTTCTATGGAGACTGCCGTATCTTTGTTGATTGGGCTGAGAACTTTTTGGCGGACCCTTGCACATCTCATGTATTATTATCATGAATATTATTATTATTAATTATATTCCACTTACATAGTAACATAGTAGATGACAGCAGAAAAAGACCCGAATGGACCATCCAGTCTGCCCAACCTGATTCAATTTAAATTTTTTAATTTTTTTTCTTAGCTATTTCTGGGCAAGAATCCAAAACTCTTCTCGGTACTATGCTTGGGTTCCAACTGCCGAAATCTCCGTTAAAACCTACTCCAGCCCATCTACAACCTCCCAGCCACTGAAGCCCTTCCCAGCCCATCCCCACCAAACGGCCATACACAGACACAGACCGTGCAAGTCTGCCCAGTACTGGCCTTAGTTCAATATTTAATCTTATTTTCTGATTCTAAATCTTCTGTGTTCATCCCACGCTTCTTTGAACTCAGTCACAGTTTTACTCTCCACCACCTCTCTCGAGAGCGCATTCCAGGCATCCACCACCCTCTCCGTAAAGTAGAATTTCCTAACATTGCCTTTGAATCTACCACCCCTTAACCTCAAATTATGTCCTCTGGTTTTACCATTTTCCTTTCTCTGGAAAAGATTTTGTTCTACGTTAATACCCTTCAAGTATTTGAATGTCTGAATCATATCTCCCCTGTCCCTCCTTTCCTCTAGAGTATACATATTCAGGGCTTCCAGTCTCTCCTCATACGTCTTCTGGCGCAAGCCTCCTATCATTTTCGTCGCCCTCCTCTGGACCGCTTCAAGTCTTCTTATGTCCTTCACCAGATACGGTCTCCAAAACTGAACACAATACTCCAAGTGGGGCCTCACCAATGACCTGTACAGGGGCATCAACACCTTCTTCCTTTTACTGGCTATGCTTCTCTTTATACAGCCCAGCATCCTTCTGCCAGCAGCCACTGCCTTGTCACACTGTTTTTTTGCATTTAGATCTTCGGACACTATCACCCTAAGGTCCCTCTTCCTGTCCGTGCATATCAGCTTCTCACCTCCCAGCATATACGGTTCCTTCCGATTATTAATCCCCAAATGCATTACTCTGCATTTCTTTGCATTGAATTTTAGTTGCCAGGCATTAGACCATTCCTCTAACTTTTGCAGATTCTTTTTCATATTTTCCACTCCCTCTTCGGTGTCTACTCTGTTACAAATCTTGGTATCATCTGCAAAAAGGCACACTTTTCCTTCTAACCCTTCAGCAATGTCACTCACAAACATATTGAACAGGATTGGCCCCAGCACTGATCCCTGAGGGACTCCACTACTCACCTTTCCTTCCTTCGAGCGACTTCCATTAACCACCACCCTCTGGCGTATGTCCGACAGCCAGTTTCTAACCCAGTTCACCACTTTGGGTCCTAACTTCAGCCCTTCAAGTTTGTTCAACAGTCTCCTATGAGGAACTGTATCAAAGACTTTGCTGAAATCTAAGTAAATTACATCTAGCATATGTCCTTGATCCAGCTCTCTGGTCACCCAATCAAAAAATTCAATCAGGTTCGTTTGGCACGATTTACCTTTTGTAAAGCCATGTTGCCTCGGATCCTGTAACCCATTAGATTCAAGGAAGTACACTATCCTTTCTTTCAGAAACACTTCCATTGTTTTTCCAACAACTGAAGTGAGGCTCACCGGCCTGTAGTTTCCTGCTTCATCCCTGTGACCACTTTTGTGAATAGGGACTACATCCACTCTCCTCCAATCCCCAGAAACCACTCCCGTCTCCAGAGATTTGTTGAACAAGTCTTTAATAGGACTCGCCAGAACCTCTCTGAGCTCCCATAGTATCCTGGGATGGATCCCGTCTGGTCCCATTGCTTTGTCCACCTTCAGTTTTTCAAGTTGCTCATAAACACTCTCCTCTGTGAACGGCATAGAATCCACTTCATTTTCTCGTGTAACTTTGTCAGACAATCTCGGTCCTTCTCCAGGATTTTCTTCTGTGAACACAGAACAGAAGTATTTGTTTAGCACATTTGCTTTTTCCTCATCACTCTCTAAATATCGGTTCCCAGCATCTTTTAGTTTAGCAATTCCATTTTCCTCCTTTCACTAATATATCAGAAAAAATTTTTGTCTCCCTTTTTAACATTTTTAGCCATTTGTTCTTCCGCCTGTGCTTTCGCCAGACGTATCTCTCTCTTGGCTTCTTTCAGTTTCATCCTGTAGTCCTTTTTGCACTCCTCTCCTCTTCTTGGTTTTTTTTATATTTCACGAACGCCAACTCTTTCACCTTTATTTTCTCCGCCACTAATTTGGAGAACCATATTGGCTTCCTTTTTCTCTTATTTTTATTGATTTTCTTCACATAAAGGTCCATAACCATTTTTATTGCTCCTTTCAGCTTAGACCACTGGCTTTCCACTTCTCTATGTCCTCCCATCCTAACAGCTCTTTCTTCAGGTACTCTCCCATTGCATTAAAGCCTGTACTTTTGAAATCTAGGACTTTAAGTATTGTGCGGCCACGCTCCACTTTAGCCGTTATACCAAACCAAACCATTTGATGATCGCTACTTCCCAGGTGAGCACTCACTCGAACATTAGAGATACTCTCTCCATTTGTGAGGACCAGATCCAATATCGCTTTTTCCCTCGTGGGTTCCGTCACCATTTGTCTGAGCAGAGCCTCTTGAAAGGCATCCATAATCTCCCTACTTCTTTCCGATTCCGCAGACGGAACATTCCAGTCCGCCTCCGGCAGGTTGAAATCTCCCAACAGCAAAACCTCCTCTTTCCTTCCAAACTTTTGGATATCCACAATCAGATCCTTATCAATTTGCTGTGATTGAGTCGGAGGTCTGTAGACTACACCCACGTAGATAGAAATTCCATCTTCTCTTTTCAGAGCGATCCATATCGCTTCTTCCTCTCCCCAGGTCCCTTGCATTTCAGTCGCTTGGATATTGATCTTTAGTGATTCATATTGATAACAGTGGTTCACAAAAGAACTCCAGAATTACAAACAGTTCATAATTAAATATAGACAAAAATAAGTCATGCATTAAAAACTGCACATCATTAATCGAAGACTTCCTGAAATGGCAAGGCTTCCAGTTGTAAAGTGTCTTCCAGTCTAGGAAATTCTGGAAGTGAATTCCACAAAGCACAGCATGCCACTGAAACAACAGCATTTCACGTCACAGTCGATGCTGGCACACTTGGAGAATGGAGAGCAGACCTTTCCCAGCAGAAAGCAAGGAATGAGAAAGCTTGTGCCACACCAAAACACCTTGCACCATATACAGTACAGCTTTAAAAAAATCAGAGGAGGGTGAAATCAATGCTAGATTAATTCTCCAATGTAACTTTTTCATCCACTACACTGTGTCCTTATCATAAGAATATTTTCAGTAAAGTAACACACGATTGCAGATAAGATTCTCATCTTCTGAAAGGCTGTTTCCCAGACCAGGAAACAGCCAGTGGCTGCTAAATCTCTGTTCTGTGCAACCTCAGGGCAGCACAGTCTCTGACGAAGGTCAACAAGAGAAACAGTGCCATTATTTTGCACCCTTTAGAACCGTGAAAACAAGACAGACTCAGAGGTTGGGCAATACAGAACTCAGCAGATTTTCTGGAAGGAGCAAGTTCTGGGATACTCCCACCTAGAAGGATGTGCCACCTACCACTCACCCTCATTTGTTTAGAAAAAGTGATATGTGGCAGTGCCTTTTGTCAAAGATTTCCCTAGAGGAAAGGAGAGACAGGGGAGATATGATTCAGACGTTCAAATACTTGAAGGGTATTAATATAGAACAAAATCTTTTCCAGAGAAAGGAAAATGGTAAAACCAGAGGACATAATTTGAGGTTGAGGGGTGGTAGATTCAGGGGCATTTAGTGGATGCCTGAAATGCGCTCCCAAGAGAGGTGGTGGAGAGTAAAACTATGACTGAGTTCAAAGAAGCGTGGGATGAACACAGAAGATTTAGAATCAGAAAATAATATTAAATATTGAACTAGGCCAGTTACTGGGCAGACTTGCACGGTCTGTGTCTGTGAATGGCTGTTTGGTGGAGGATGGGCAGGGGAGGGCTTCAATGGCTGGGAGGGTGTAGATGGGCTGGAGTAAGTCTTAACAGAGATTTCGGCAGTTGGAACCCAAGCACAGCACCGGTTAAAGCTTTGGATTCTTGCCCAGAAATAGCTAAGAAGAAAAAACTTTAAAAAAAAAAAAAAATTTAAATTGAATCAGGTTGGGTCTTTATCTGCCGTTATCTACTATGTTACTATGTTACTAAAGCATCTCCAGCCTTCTTGCCAGCTTACACTAAAGACATTTCTTTCCTAAATTTGTCTGAAACCTGTGCATCCTAAGGCAGCTCCCACAACGACCATTAGGATAATTTCATAATGATTTCCTTTCTAGGTCTGTCACATGTCTTTCCCATAGGTAAACACTAGGCACTGTGTATGTTGGAGCTAGAAGCTGTTTGTTTAGTGCCAGGCAGGACCTAGCATTTATGACTTGAGTTAAAATACAAAGATAAGGAACAGTATAACATACTGTGCATAGTCACATGGGGCAACTCCATAACTGAATGCCTCCATTTAAATGCTCTGAAGTGCCCAGGTTTGATTATACAGTAGAATATAGTGTAACCCTGTGTCAGTATCCCTAACACTTAGGGTTCCTTTTAGTAAGCTGTGCTAGCGTTTTTAGTGCGCGCTGCCCCCCGCGCTATGCATAAAAAGTAACATCAGGTGTTAGCGTCTAGCGCGCGTGCGCTAAAACTGCTAGTGCAGCTTAGTAAAAGGAGCCCGTAGGCACTTTCCAGTTATAGAGCTACCTAAGTGCAGCACGGAGGCATACAGTTTACAATATTCTATAAGTTAACACATATATGGGAGACTCACTTATGTCCTACCCATGCATAGTATGGGGGCTGGGGGGGGGGGGGCAGTCCGCCTTGGATGCCGTCTTTATTTTTTCAATTTTATTTATTTTTTTCAATTTTCTATACTGTTCTCCTAGGGGAGCTCAGAACGGTTTACATGAATTTATTCAGGTACTCAAGCATTTTTTATTTTATTTATTTATTTATTTTGTCGATTTTTTTTTTTAGCCCGTCCTCCCAGAAGAGCCCAGAACGGGTTACAATTTTACATACATAGTGAAAGGATAGCAACAAAGTTATACATAGCAAATATACAGAACAACCGATAGGCAATAATGATAAGGCAATGAATGATTGTTCCCTGTCTGTCCTGGCAGGCTCACAATCTGTCTGGGGCAATGGGAGGATTAAATGACTTGCCCAGGTCACAATGAGCAGCGTAGGTTTAAACCCACAACTCCAGGGTGCTGAGACTGTAGTTTTAACCACTGCGCCATACCTGCCCCCCTCCTCCCCACTGCTCCCTCCACAGCACGCACCTTCACTTCCCCCCATCGTATCTCTAGCTCTTCGCCAGTGCTGCTCGCACTAGTGTCAGCTCTCCCTTTGACATCACTTCCAGGTCCCGCACCTAGGAAGTGATGTCAGAAGGAGAACAGTCATAGGCACGGGCAGCAGGTTGGTGATATTGTTCATGCTGGGGAAGTCAAAGAGATATGGAGGAAGGGAAGAGGGTGTGCACACGGTGGGGGAGAGGGAAGGCAGGGAAGGAAAGGGGCAGAGAAGAGGATGGGGGAGGGGCACCACTGTCCCCGGTGCTTCTCACCCTCCCTACACTGGGCTCATGTGTGCCCTCTTAAAAGAAAGTTGCATATTTACAGACTGGCACTTGGGTGATAAACTGGCAAATATGTGCTTAGCTGCACACATACCTGTGTACAGGGTGAGGCAAAAAAAAATGTAACCCCCTAAAATTTTATTGAGATTATCTTTAAATTTGGTCCCAAATTAATTTCCAAAAATTCATAATATATGGGCAATGAAACAATAAATGATCTAAACTTCCTGCTTCCAAATGACAGTGCCAACATCTATTAGACAAATAACTATCTAATTTTTGTAACCTAACAGGGGTCCACAATGCTCTATGCAACAGAAAAAACCAAGTTTGTCTCATAGATGCTGACACCGTACATTAATATTTTGTTAGATAATCCAGTGGCATTATCCTATGATACTGTGATATTTGGCATGGAAATGAGAGCAAAAAGTCAGATTTCTATGAATAACAATAAATTATTACTCATAATGACTGGTGTTGCCATTCAGCAAATCACATATAATTGGAAGGATTGGAGAAGATTGAATTACAACTTTTGGTGGAACTCTCTATGCCATATCTATAAAATGGAAAGATTTATTGCATTACAAAAGGGTTATTTCAAGAAATTTCAGGATGTATGGAAACCATTAACAAAATATTATACGGAGTAGTAGAGTTTGTTTCCCTTAAATTTATTAGTATTAATAGGGTAGGGAGGGGATATTTTATTTTATTAATACATATTTATATTATACTGGATTATATGGTAGAGAGGGAGGGAAGGGGAGGGATAAGATTTTATGTGCAAATGATAGTCTGTAAGTGATATATTTATTGTTAATATGATTGAATATATGTAACACTTAATGTAATCTTAAAAATGAATAAAGAATTTATTAAAAAAAGAGATTATCTTTAAACACGGCAAAGTTACAGACTTTATAGAGAGACCACTCGGCGATTTTCACGCAGTGTAAATGCATACTGTTAATGAAGTTACAGTGATGTAGACTTTTATAAACAATAATTTGTATTCAATAATATGATAATTTACAGATAATTTCTATGCTGGTCACACTTTGGACATGATGCTTATCCAAGCATCTCTCTATAATAACTTTCAAGTTTCCTCAACCATACAAGTTCCTTGGTCAGATCATTTCTTAGTTTCCTTTCAACAACAAACTTTAGATTACCATCCATAACTAAAGCCTAGAACAATCACCTCCAGGAATTACAATAAATTGGAAGCTGCTTCTATCTTGTCTAATTTTGATCTTACTTTAGAAAATATGTCCAGTCTTTCTATCGACGATAAAATCTTAGAATGGAACCAATCTGTTACTAAACTTTTAGACTCACTAGCCCCAGTTATCACATTTACAATTTCCCCTCGTAAACTAAAAAATCCTTGGTATTCAGCCAATTTGAACTTAATCAAAAAACAATTACGCTCCCTTGAGCGCAAATGGAGACGCAACAAAACACTCATTAATCTCAATAAGTTTAAGGAACACACAGCATACTATAAAACTGAAATCAATAGAACAACAAAAAGAATATTACTCCAAACAAATTAAGAAATCAAAAAATACTTCTGCATTATTTGCAATAGTCAAATCTCTAACTTCAAAGAAAAAAGAAACAAATAAAACTAATCACGCACCATCAGCACAAGCCCTTGCAACTTACTTTATAGACAAAGTACACAAAATCAGGGAGACTTTTTCACAAACTCTTATCCCTAGTAGTGCTAAAGATTTCACTGATTCCACTACTTCTTCAAACCTGTCCTTTTCTAAATGCTCTCATTTCACCCTCCCAACTTTACAGGAATTACAAAGATGTCTCAACTGACTTAATACAAAAGGGACCAGTTCTGAAGTCATTCCTCCTTTCTTCTTGAAATTAATTTTTTCTATCTTTGGTCCATATATCAAAGACTTGGTCAACTCCAGCCTATCATCAGGTTCCTTACCCAAAACTTGGAAACAATCAATCATCTATCCAATCATCAAGGATCAAAAATCCAGTATTCAAGACATGTCTAATTATCATCCCATAGCTAATATGCCTTTTATAACCAAACTTACTGAAAAAATCATTTTCCACCAAATTTCTGATTTTATTGAGAAAACAAAAGTTCTACATCCCAATCAAACTGGCTTTCGTCACCACCATTCCACTGAACTCTCTTTGCTAGGTTTAACTACAAAAATACTCTACCATCTCGTCCATCACCAGTCAGTTCTGCTCTTTTCCTTAGACCTTTCATCTGCTTTCGATACCATTGATCATAGCTTATTACTATCCCGTCTTCATGAAATTGGCATAACAGGTCAAGTCATGGACTGATTCACCTCTTATTTCTCAGATAGATCATCCAAAGTCATTTTTAACGATACATCGTCCATTACTTTTTAACATCTTTTTCTCCCCTCTTTTGACTGTGGGTCAGTCCATTGGCTTCACCACATTTGCCTACGCCGATGACGTACAATTAATCCACCCTATCGACCTTAATAACATAGAGGATGTTGCTTCCATCAATCACAAACTCGAAAAAATCAAATTATGGTTAGATTCAAATAGGTTGTCCCTCAACATTAATAAATCTAAACTAATGATTATTCCCTTTAAAGAGGGAATAACTCTTCAGGCCCCCTTGAAATTTGAATCCCTCCCAATTAAAGTCGTGCCCACTTTAAAGCTACCAGGAGTCACTTTTGACTGCAAATTCTCTTATCACAACCATATTAGCATGGTGGTCCAGAAATGTTTCCACCGCCTTAGAATGATACGTTCCCTTTCCAAACTATTAGACTCACCATCTTTGAATACACTAATCCATTCTTTGGTAATTTCTTGTATAGATTATTGTAATGCCCTCTATAAGGGCATTGCTAAAAAGGAAATAAGACGCCTTCAGATAGTACATAATACTGCTATCAAGATCATTTATGGCGCAAAGAAATTTGATCATGTATCTCCTCTTTTATTCAACGCTCATTGGCTGCATGTCGAACATAGAATTAGTTACAAAATTCTACTATTAACTTTTACAACTCACTCAAATAATCAACCAGCGTTTATAGACTCCAAATTCCCTATTATCCCACTAAATCTCTTCGTTCCACATCACAAAATCTTCTCGTTGTACCATCATTAAAACTAATTAATACGTTGAGATTTAATAACTTCGCTGTCACTGCACCCTCTCTTTGGAATTCGTTGTCTAATCATTTATGGATCGAATCCACGACAAAGCAATTCAAAGCAAAACTAAAAACATTCTTATTTGAAGATGCTTTTGGCTAAAACTATCCTTTTTAGGACTAAATCAACTACAGCCTCTACCCTTACCTATTGTTTCTTCCCTAAGTGTGCCTTTTCTCAAATATTGTAGTTCCATCCTTTCCCAATTGTGTGCAGTTCGTATATATGTTTTTGTACGTGTCTACTAACCTAACATGATTTTGTATAATATTTTAACTCCAACTGTTTTGTTCCTTTTAAGATATTTCTTTTTTTATTATTATTGTACACCGCCTAGAAATTTGAATAAACGGTATAAAAAATCTTTTAATAAACTATAAACTATATAAACTATAAACTATTTACAAGCATTTTGGATCAGAACAGCATGGATTCCGCCCATATTTCAGCACAGAAACCCTTTTGGTCTCTCTCCTTTCAAAGATCCAGCAGTTACAATCTTGTAAGAAACATGCTATCTTACTTCAGTTCGATCTGTCTTCAGCTTTTGAAGTAGTCAATCATAATATTCTGAATTATCTGCTCTCAGACATTGACCTTGATCAGACTGTCTTGGACTGGTTTGACAAATTTCTATCCTCTTGTTCTTACTCAGTTAATATGGAAGGATTTAATTCAAAATCTTGGAGAGCCCTTTGTAGCGTTCCTCAGGTCTCCCTATTGTCTCCAATCTTATTTAACATCTACATGAGTACCTTGAAATACTATGACTTGAATATTCGGGAAACTCTATTAACGTACGCTGATGACATTTTCATATTACTTGAGGTCGACTCAGATCTTGTTAATCTAAAACCCAATATTATCCACTGCATTGCTAAGCTTCGGTCCTGGGTGATGATGGTTCAGATGAAATTGAATGCTGCTAAGACCAAGCTCTTATGAATTGGTCCAAAGTTAGACTCTCTTCCCTCAGCTGTCACCTTAGACTCTGGAGAATCTCTGAAAATTGAGTTTTCCTCGCTAATATTGGGTATTGGCATTGATTCATCTCTTACATTTAAGGATCAGCTAAATTTTCTTGTTAGAAAGTGTTTCTTTAGCCTCCATATCCTGAGAAGAGTGAAAGCGCTCTTTCACCAGCAACACTTCTCTGTATTGGTCCAGTCAATTATTTTGTCAAGGTTGGATTATTGTAACTCAATGTACCTGGGTCTTTCAAAGGTCAGTCTGCAGAGGCTTCAACTGATACAGAACACCGCTACAAAGCTCATCTTTGGTAAGAGTAAATTCAATCATATAACCCCATTGCTCAAAGAATTACATTGGCTTCCAGTGTATCTTAGAATTCAATTTAAGTTTGTTTGTATTGCATTTAAAATTCTATTTGGCATATTATCACTTTGGTTCCTTTAGATTGGAATGTACACAGATCTCATCTTGCTAGGAGTTCACATCAATTAAAACTTACATTTCCTTCCCTTAGGGGTAAAAACAGAACTTTCAAGAGATTCAGCCACTCCTTCATTTTCAAACTAACTAAGCTCTGGAATGAGTTACCGCTTTCACTTAGAAGTCTAGGCTCCTTCGTTCTGTTCCAGAAAGCTTTGAAAACTTTTTTGTTTACTAAATACTTTGGAAACTAAGCCATTCTAGATTACATTCTTCGTCTATATTTATGTACTATACTTATATTATTGTAAACCGAATCAAGCACCTTTTGGTTGAAGATCTGGTCTATAAAATTAAGTTTTAGTTTAGATTTTAGTTTAATTATGGGTAAGGTGTCAGCAGATGATGTGGGACACATTGACCAGGATGTTAAGAACATCCCAAAGTGACTGAAAGCCTATGTTAAAGCTGAGGATGGACACGTGAGCATTTACAGTAATTATAAAACTCTGACACATTGGTTTGAATGATGTTTTACTGCTAAGACAATTTTAATCTGCAAAAATCACTAGGTAGTAACATTAAAATGTCAATAACATCAGTGCAGCTTAAGATAATTAAATATTGCTTAATAGTTATATGTAAGTATGAAGACTATTTAAGAGGAAAATTTTCTATTGGCGGTAAAATCTGACAGGCTGCTCTCTCAGCCTTAAATATAATGCTACGTTATTGTGTCAATCATAGGCATGCCATTGCTATTGGATGAAGGGGAAGGAAAGGGAGGGGAGGTGCAAGTATTGGCTTTCAACAAACACGCATAAAACACGCTATTAATACACGTGCTTGAGAATCATGCTTTTGAGATTCCCCCCCCCCCCCCCAACTACTATAACACTGGCCAAAATTCATTTTGGTACCTCAAATGTTGGACCTGTTTCTGGGTATATTTGACCTGCAGATTCCAAAAATGGCATCAGCTTTCTCCTTTCGGCTCTAGTTTTTGAGATATAGAACATGTACCATATACCACTCTTCACTCTACTTGGCCATTAAAAAAAATCAGAATATTTTATTGTAGTGTTTAAATTAATATCTTTTAAGCATGAAGGAAACATATTAAAAATTAAAAGAAAGGTGTACAACATGAAAATCTACTTGTTTCATACCAAAAGCACAAGTTTATGATACAAACTTTCCAGTCAGTCAACAAACAAGACTTGTGTTACAGCCAGGCCAATTGAAATGAAAGAGCATATCCTCTACTAATTGTGTGTAGTTGTCTGCCTTCTTGTTGCCAAGAAAGTTTTTCACAAGAACAAATGAAGACCAGGCACATGATTCAATTTCATTCATTGATGCTATGAAATGTGGGTCATTTATAAGTGTTCTGATCTGTGGACTAGTGCTGCCCGATTCAGAAAAAAAATTTTGATTCGATTCGATTCAGCCCATTGAATTGATTTTTTAATTTGATTCGATTAGATTTTCCTGCCCAATTGGGTTTTTTCGAATTTGGCTAGCTGACACACCTGTGACCACCAAAGATTTTCTGCTTATGTGCATGACACACAGTATATGTATTTTTATTTACTGTTCATATAAAACTAATAAAAATATTGAACTTAAAAAAACATCCTGGTGGGTTTATTTTATAGCTTCTTCACCCCCTTTGCCTTCTCCTAACCACACTGGCGCTGTGGTCTAAACATAATAAAAAAACAAAAAGGACTTTTCCTCTCTCTGTTAAATCCTAGCTCACGTATGCGGTCTAACACCAGCTCTGGCAGGATACATGTTTCAAATCTGACATATTGTAATCACAAAACAGAAAATAAAATTAGTTTACCTTTTGTTGTCTGGTCATTATTCAAATCTTGTTGGTCCCAGGTTCTGGTTGTCTTCTGATAACTTGCTTGCCAGGGTCTCCTTCTTTCTTCTTTTTCCGTGCTAACCATCCATCTGCCATCTCTGTCCTCCCCTTCCATTTCCCTTACCTCCCCTGGAGGGCTGGCATCTTTCCTTATTTATGTCTCCATCCACAGATCCACCTTTTCTCAACTACCCTTTCATCCAGCATTTCTCCCTCCTTCCCCACCACCTCAGGGTCCACCATCTCTCCCTTTCTCTTCCCAACTACCCTCCTATCCAGTATCTCTATCCCCCCACCACACCATCCCTTGTGTCCAACTTCTCTCCCTTTCTGTTCCTTCCCTCCTTAAATCCCATTGTCCACCATCTCTCTCCCACTCCTCTGTTTTTAGACCCATTATTTCTTCCCCCCAAAGTCTGGCATATGCACGTCTCTTTGAACCCCCCTCCTCCCTCCCTCTGTGTACTTCTATACCAGGGCCCCCCCCTGAAGGAATGCCCCCCACCCCTGAAGGCCTGCCTGTCCCCCCTGAAGGCCTGTGCCCCCATCCCTGAAGGCCTGTCCCCCCCTTGAAGGCCTGCACCCCCTTGCCCAGGCTACCCCACCATGCCCTGCCCGCATGTACCCATTTTATTATTTAATTCTTTTCCCCTTCTTGCTTCTCTACTTCTCCTCTTCACTGTTCTCTTTCTTTCCCTTTCTCCCACCAGACCTTTTTCTCTGCTCACTCCATCCCTCTCTCCAAATACTCTTTATCCTCTTTCCAACCCTATATTTCTCTTCCTGTCTCCTTTCTCATTCCCATCCTTCATTCAGTATTTTTCCACTCCTTTATAGCCTAGTTCTATTGGCTCTTCAACCCTTGCCTCCTTCCCCTCAGCTCTCCTCTCAGGCTGCCTACACTTGATCTCTCTCTCTTTTTTTTTAATCGTGCAGCAGTCTGATGGCAGATCCTCCCTTCCTCCCCCCGAAACCTGCCTGCCTTCTCCCAAGCTGACCTGCCACCGATTCTACCTCCTGCTACTCACCCCCTGCCCACCACCGCTAGCCGACTCCAATTTAACCCCCTCGCTGCTGCCGCAACTCTAAAAGGGCCAGGTGCATACAGCAATTGCACCTGCCAGTCCATAAGCCTTCCCCCGACTTCAATTCTGACGGAAAGAAGGCGTGCAATCGCTGCATGCGCCTGGCTCTTTTGGAGTTCGGGCAGCGAGCGGAATTAAATGGAGGCGGCAGACGGGTTGCAAGCAGGCAAGGACCAACAGTAGCATTGTCTATTGAGGCCTGCAGTCATCATAGCAGCGCATCGGGCCCACCCTTTAATCTGGCCCTGGATGCGCGGGAGGCTAGGAGGGAAGCCGGACACCAGCACTTCTGATTGACCCTCCCCCCTCGCCCTCTAAAGCAGGAGTGGCAGCGGCCGGCCAGCAAGAGGCAGCGCTACCACTCCTGCTTTAGGGGGTGAGGGGGGAGGGTCAGTAAGTGAATCGGGAGGCCGAGTTTTTTTTTGTTTTGAATCGATTCGAATCGATTCACCCGAAATGAATCACTGAATCGATTCGAATCGTGAATCAGGCAGCACCACTGAGGACCATTGAAAATTCCTGCCTTAAGTTTTTCCTTGGTAAGTTCAGGTAACATATGTGCTATGGGGCTCATAATTGAAACAGAAAAACATCTAAAAACCCACCCAAGTTGGCACTTGATCGATCAAAAGGACAGGTCATCCAAGTACTGATAATCAAAATGGCTTTTTACACATATATAGGTACATTTTAGGCCTCAGAATCTCTCTGTGTGCCCAGAGCAGAAAGGGGTGTTTTTGAAAGTGTGGTGTAGGCAGGATGTGGACAGGATGTAGGCCGACTTAGACTTAGTCGTACTGCAGGAATAATCGAAAGTTTGATGAGACCGCTTAGACGGAACTTATACGTTGTGACTTAGGCAATCTAAACACAGGTCTACGTGCCCAAATGTTATCCAAAGTGACCAGATAACCACTGCAGGGAGAAAGTACAGACCCCCCCCACACACACACACACTCCCATGAACATTGACCCCTCACACCGCCATAAAAATCAGAATAAAAACGTACATACCTGCCTTCAGAACATCAGCACCTGGCATAGTAGAGCTGCACAGAGGTGGCTTAAATAGTCTGGGGGGTGGGCTTCTGGACCATAGAGAGGAGGACCCAGACCCACAAATCACTCTAGCCACTACATTAATGGTGCAAAATGTGTGGCCACCAAAACCCCTCCAAACCCTACTGTACTGCCATATAAGTGCCACCTACAGCCATAAAGGCTATTGGGGTTATAGACAGGTGGGTCTAGTATGTTTTGGGGTGTTTTGAAGGGCTCACTATAAATTACAAGGGGGTTATGGTGAGATACACATGTGACACCTTTTTGTGAAGTTCACAGTAGTGCCTTCTAAGGTGCCCCACTGCTCTCTTGTTATGTCTGGTAGCCAGTCTATCACTTTGCTGGCCCCTCCCATGTACAAAAGGTCTTGTTTTGGACATTTCTGACTTGGACTTAATTTGGGTCGAGAATATGGTATAAAGATAGATGTAGTGGCTGTCAGGATGATCAAACGCCTAGGATGTACAGATGGACGATTTTTGGAAAAAACATATACTTTAGACATATTTTTTGAGAATGGACATTTATGCCCTGCCGACTTTGGGCGACTAGCACCCTACATCCAAATCGGACTTAGACATTTCTTTTGATTATGCCCCTCCACGTGTTCAATGTACGAAATGTATTTATTCAAAGACTTACAAATTGTTTCATCAGGCCTAGCTTTATATGTAGTGGTGGCAGTTTTCAAGTTTATTTATTTATTATTAATTTGATGAATCACTTATCCATAATTTACTAAGCGAAGTATGATTCTATCGCGTGCTACCAAAGGTTCATTGATTACATTTTGTCCTCCAACCACCAGATATTCCCTCAAAGGCCAATCTTTGGCTCTACTATCCCAAAGGTATAGCTAAGAAACTAGAGCCGTTGAGGTCTATTCAATGCAATTTCTTGAATCAGTGCCCCAAATAACCCCAGGAACAGGTAAAAAAACCCAAGGATTCAAGATTTTTGTTGTTATTGTTGGCCTGTGTAATTTATGTGAATGTTGGGGGTTTTTTTTAGTAAAAATTTTATGATCAGCCACAACCTGAGATACGCTTTGCATAGTACTGACACCCCCCGGACTAGCCGGTAATTTATGGTCATCGAAAGCCAACACTGTGCTTGGGGAATCACCTGGTGATGAAAGAGTCACTCAGAGTGCTCCTTTAAATATTGATGAGCCCATTTTACTATCACTTTAATATTTATGTCTCATTGGAATACATTTGCATGACAGAGTCGGAATCTGCCAGGAAGTTTGGAAAACACCAAGGCGAGCCCTCATGATAATCAGCTGGTAAAATACTGCCATGCTAAACCAGCTGTAGCTGTAGCTGGTTTAGCGACCATCGTTAAAGCTCACTTTCAATATAAAAATTCATTTACTATACAAAATTTATTTTTTCCTTTTCCCTATGTTATTATCCTTAATTGTTCTCTCTTTTTTTTAAATTGTATTTCTCCCCACCATCCTATTGTTCCATGTAAGTAATGGTATGTCATTAAAAGTTTTATATTGTTAAACGCTTAGAATTTATGATTAGCATTTTATCAAATTTTTAATAAACTAAAAAAAAAAAAAAAGGGGGCACGGTAAATTTGAGAATCCTCCCCTAAGTAAGCAAAAATTCTCATTGAAATTCACAGAGGTTGCCTCATTCTGTATGCCTCACACATGATGCGGAGATGCGTGTCAGCATCCCATTTAAAGTTCGATCGGATACGTTACACCCTGAGGCAGCAGACTTGTGAAACGCTAGCCACTATTGTTGTACCGATCAAACAGAAGATAAGTGGAAAGTCTTTTCTTCTATCTTTAAGCACAAATAGCATAAACAGCACCGCACAAGGCTTTTATCTGTCTGCAATAAAATAGAGGTTTTTTGCCAATGAGGTTAACGCCTAACCACCTTTAACCACCTTTTGTGGCGGTGGGAGGGCCTCAGTCTGGGCTTTTTTCAAATTGCACTTTGTGATTAAGCCTGAACTGTGCTGTGCTGTTGATATCCATCAGACATCGTACATGTACTACTATTCTAAACATTTATGTACACAAAAGGCATGTAAATGTTAGTTACAAAATATGAAAAATGTTATTAGGCAAGTGATGGAGACACCCACTGAAAAAATATTTACTTAAAGTGGAGAAAAAGCCTTAATCTCATTTAAAATTTAGACGGCAACCCACTGGGTTTCTAGCCGTTCAACATATGTAACATAGGCAAAAAAACTCCACAATTATCAAAATGCAGTTTTCAACATGGATATCATCCCATCACTGTGCATAGGAAAATAGGAAAAAAGAACAAGAGACAATGTTGAACTTATCTTCACATCATGATGTCACTCTCCC
Source organism: Geotrypetes seraphini (assembly GCF_902459505.1). Lineage (NCBI taxonomy): Eukaryota > Metazoa > Chordata > Amphibia > Gymnophiona > Dermophiidae > Geotrypetes > Geotrypetes seraphini. The sequence continues at coordinate 68,396,202 of NC_047088.1, forward strand.
AAAGCGTTGCGCTCCAACACAGCATGCCGATCTTCTTGCTGTAGCATCCTCATTAGATTCACAACGTTGTGGTGAAGAAAAGCAGTTCTAACTTCCAACAAGGCTCTTGTTTTGCCAACGAGTGGCTGAATCAGGGACATTTCCAAAAAGCTCTCGCTCTCTCCAGCTCCGCGCACTGTTTGACTCCAAACTGACGCCCAGGTTTAAACCCCGTTGCTCATGACATCACTTCCGCTAAGACCAAAAGCAAAAAAAGAAGAAAAACTAATAAAACATGCACCATTCAATTTTTTGGTCCAGTCCTTGTGGTCATATAGTATCTAAGAAAAAATGAATCGTTGTTCACTCTAGTACAGCTTCTGCCGTGTCACTGATGATGTCATCAGCAATGCGGCATACAGAAGGCCCCGGCGAGAAGGCCGTGAAGCAGCCTGTTTAGAGTGCTGCTGGCCTGATGCTGCTCTGCAAGAAGGTATTTATGGTCGCGGTCGGCGAGGTTCGGTTAGGAGGATAGGATGGAGGGTCAGCAGGGGTTCAGCGGTTCGGCTGCACGGCAGGGGTGGTGGCAGGTGCTCAAAGGTTCTGCTGCACGAGGGATGGGAGGGAGGGAAGGATTGAAGGATAGAAGCTGGGCAAGGGTTCTGCTGCACAGGAGGATGGGAGGGATGGAGGAATAGAAAGATGCTGCAGGGGGAAGGCACAAGGGGATGGGTGAGAGGGGAGGAAAGATGTTGGGGAGAGAAAGGAAAGAGGAAGAATTGGGGTAAAGGAGAGGAAGGGTGAAATGATCATGTAACAGATGAAAATTGTAACAAGCACAATCAACATCAACGCTGGTGCCATAAGGCAGTAAAAGGGGCCAAAAGAGACTATGAAGAAAAAATAGCCAAGGAGGCAAAAAATTTCAAGCCGTTCTTTTGTTATATTAAAGGGAAATGACCCGCGAAGGAAGCGGTGGGACCGTTGGATGACCAAGGAATAAAGGGAGTGCTAAAGGAGGACAAAGCAATCGCCGACAGACTGAACACATTTTTTGCGTCTGTTTTTACTGAAGAGGACATACACAGCATATCGGAACCCATCAGACTATATGCTGGAAGTGAAAACGGGAAACTGACAGGGTTAACGGTCAGTCTAGAAGAGGTATGCAGGCAGATTGATAGGCTTAAGAGCGATAAATCCCGGGGGCCGGATGGCATCCATCCGAGGGTCATCAAGGAGCTGAAAGGGACCATAGCTGAACTGCTTCAACTAATAGCCAATCTGTCGATCAAATCGGGAAAGATTCCAGAGGACTGGAAGGTGGCGAATGTTACGCTGATCTTCAAAAAAGGTTTGAGGGGAGACCCGGGAAACTACAGACTGATGAGTCTGACCTCAGTCCTGGGAATGATGGTAGAGGCGCTGATAAAGGACCGCATCACTGATCACCTTGACGGATACGATCTGATGAGGACTATCCAGCACGGTTTCAGCAAAGGCAGATCTTTTCTGACAAACTTGCTGCACTTTTTCGAGGGACATGGCAGATGAAATTCAACGTGGATAAGTGTAAAGTGATGCATGTTGGTGACAAAAATCTCATTCACGAATACAGGATGTCCAGGGCGGTACTTGGAGAGACTTTCCAGGAAAGAGACTTGAGAGTTCTGATCGACAAGTCGATGAAGCCGTCCGCGCAATGTGTGGCGGTGGCGAAAATAGCGAACAGAATGCTAGGAATGATAAAGAAGAAGATCACAAACAGATCGGAGAAGGTTATCATGCCACTGTACTGGGCCATGGTGCACCCTCACCTGGAGTACTTTGTCCAGCATTGGTCGCCGTACATGAAGAAGTACACGGTACTACTCGAAAGGGTCCAGAGAAGAACGACTAAGATGGTTAGGGGGTTGGAGGAGTTACCATACAGCGAAAGATTAGAGAAACTAGGCCGCTTCTCCCTCGAGCAGAGGAGATTGAGAGGGGACATGATCGAAACATTCAAAATACTGGAGGTAATAGACTTAGTAGATAAGGACAGGTTATTCACCCTCTCCAAGGTAGGAAGAACGAGAGGGTACTCTCTAGAGTTGAAAGGGGATAAATTCCGTACGAACGTAAGGAAGTTCTTCTTCACCCAGAGAGTGGTAGAAAACTGGAACGCTCTTCCGGAGTCTGTCATAGGGGAAAACACACTCCAGGGATTCAAAACAAAGTTAGATAAGTTCCTGCTGAACCGGAACGTTCGCAGGTAGGGCTAGCCTCAGTTAGGGCACTGGTCTTTGACCAGAGGGCCGCTGGTCTGACCCAGCAGTGGCAATTCTTATGTTCTTATGTACATAAAAAAAATAAACCCTACCTGAAAATAAGACCTAGTGCATTTTTTGGGCCCCAAATTAAAATAAGACAGTCTTATTTTCAGGGAAACATGGTAGTTCCTAATAGTCTGACACTTTGCAACTTTTTCTCGCTATTTGCAATCTGGAAATCAATATCTAGCTTATTAATTCTTTCTGCTTTTTAACCTACCCTCCTCTTGTTCTTATCCTGTTTGGGTTTTTCCTTATTAAATTATAAACCTTTCCTACCCTTGTTTGCCTACCTGTGTCCAGTTTAATTTGACTACGTCTATTTCCCTTGTTTGTTTATTATTGATTTTAATTACTGCCCATTGCTTTTATTTTTTGTAAACCGCTTTGATGTGATTTTTTTTTTATTGTTAAAAATGGTGGCATATCAAATAAAATAATTGTAACTGTATTTTCAAGCTTAAAGTAGAAGATGCCTCATAAAGCCATGGAAATGGGGGAGTAGCTTAATGTTTAGTGCAGTAGCCTCAGAACCAAGGAAACCAGGTTTGATTACCACTACAGCTTCTTGTGACTACCCAGGTACATACCCAGGTACATACAGTATTTCCAGTGGTATAGACTCCTACACTTCTCCTGTAGCAGATTCAGGAAAGATGCATGGCCACATTAAGAACGTGTATGGATGTGCATGCTGTACCTTAGAGGGAACACTGGGACAATTGGCCTTTTTGACAGCTGGGAATAGAGCAGGGGTCTCAAAGTCCCTCCTTGAGGGCCGCAATCCAGTCGGGTTTTCAGGATTTCCCCAACGAATATGCATGAGATCTATTTGTATGCACTGCTTTCATTGTATCCTAATAGATCTCATGCATATTCGTTGGTGAAATCCTGAAAACCCGACTGGATTGCAGCCTCAGGGAGGGACTTTGATACCCCTGCTATAGAGGAACACTTATTTATAGCCTGTCCTATAATGTTGTTGTCTATTTTTCTATTGAGAATAAATATTGGAAAAAAAATTCTTAAAATCTGAAAAAGAATTGAAAATTCATTATATCCACCTCTCCCTACTACGTGTGGGCTGGTCCCTGTGCAAACATAATCCCTGCATAGTATTTTCACTATGAAGTTTGATATGGCAGTGCGGCTGTAGCTGATTGAGCTTGATTAGAGGCATCTGTGGCTAACTCTGTTTGTGCTTTGTCTCTCTTCTGTTGATACAGTTTTGTTTGGTTTTCCTTATCCAGATTCTTGGTTGATGGTCTAGAACTGCACATTAGGGATTGTTGCTCTAGTTAGCATATTATGCAGACAGAGCTGAAATCAAGGGAGGGATGCAAAAATGAACAGCAGTGACCCTTTGACATTACCATAGTGACCCTTTGACATTACCATAGTAAACAGATCCATTTGCCTCTGGAAACAAGGATTTGAAAATCCACTCCCAACTGTGCACACCCTGTTTTCAAAGGAGGACTACCACCTTTTACTCTCTTTAAAAACATGTTCGTAAATAGCGTCTTGTGTTTGAGCAAGCAAAAGAAACAGAGTTTGGAAAGTCCCGAACAGGAAGAAATGAGCAGAGAAGCTTGCAGCTGAGCTTCATTCTGCCAAAATGTAATGTGAAGGAGCTTGGAATGCACTGCCACCTCCTGGTGAATATTGAAAAATGTTCCATGTGTAAAGAGTCAGAGTAGCTGAAGGCTTTCTTCCATGTTGTGTCAAGTTTTAAACTTCTTACCTTGCCTATTGGGGGAATAACCTTCTAGGTGGCTTACAATTTTAAATAGGGAGTGAAATTGTGAGTTTTTACACAAACATGACTTGTGAGGGATGAAGGGAATGGGGACTTGTATACCACCTTTTTATTGCTTTGGCATTTCAAAGCAGTGGTCACTGGAGGATTAAATGACTTGCCCAGGGTCACAAGGAGCAGTGGAAGGATTTGATCTCACAACCTCTGGTGCAGAGACAGCAGCTCAACCAGTGAGCCACAGCCCATCCCCTACTATGAGTAAAAACAGAATAGTGGGGAGTGGGAAACAGGAGTAGGGACTACCATTTTGAAATAATTGCCCTGAGCTGACTGTAAGTGAGTCCTGGATCAGCTTAGGCGTAAGCGTTCTTAAAAGGAAAAGTTTTCAGATCAGATTTGAATCTTTCGAGGAACGTTTGGAAGTGCAAGGGGGGTTAATTCCATAGGGAAGGGCCTTGGACAAAGAAAATGGATTGCTATTTGTGTTCGTGAATTACCTCAGGGATAATGAGATGTTTTTGGTCAGCAGATATGAGAGGGAGTGTAAGGAGTTAGTCGTTGCATAAGGTATAGGGGTTCATTAATTTGCAGCACTTTGAAAACCAAAAGGAGAATTTTTTAGGTAATTCAGTGGTTGATTGGGAGCCAATGTGAGCCTATGGGAAACATGCGGTACAAACCTGGCTTTTATCTTTTCCCTCTGAATCCATTTCTTGCCATTGCAGAAGGAATGAAGATGTTTGAGGCCTAAATTGCTCTGATCCTTAGAATTTTTAAGTCAGGATATACATAAAGAATGCAATCTCATCTCAGGAGAGAAAAAACAATAAAAGGAGTAATATATCATAGGTAGCAGTCAATATATTTTTTTAAAACACTGACTGCCACTGCCAGAATTATGCCATGTCCAGTCATTAAATATCCAGGTATGTGCTAAATGCCAATATTCAGCCCGTTACCAGTGATGCTAAACTAGACAAATTAAGACTGCTATTCAAACTGGTTGGTTAACTTACCCCCATCCCCCCTTTTATAAAGCCACATTAGGCTTTTTTATCACCATCTGCGGAGGTATTGGCTCTGACACTCATAGAATTCCTATGAGAGTCAGAGCTAATACTGCCACGGCCGGCGATAAAAAAGCCTAATGTGGCTTTATAAAAGGAGGGGTTAACCAGTTAAGGGTTGCATATCAGCACTTATCTGGTTACGTGATGTCTCTACCCAGAGTCTGCCTCAGGCCACCCACACAATAGCCGGTTTCAACATTAGTGGTTAGAGCAGTGCTTCTCAACCCAGTCCTTGGGGCACTCCCAGCTAGTCAGGTTTTCAGGATATACACAATGAATATGCATGATATAGATTTGCATACCAAGGAGGCAGTTCATGCAAATTTATGTCATATATATTCATTGTGGGTTTGCTGAAAACTTGGTCACACTGCTAGAAGAGAGAGCTCACTGGAGAAGGAAATCATGTTTAGGAAGATCGAAGGAACTAGTCCAGAGGTGGGGAACGTGGGCCGAAATCCAACTGGATTGCGGCCCTCGTTCCCCACCCCTGAACTAGTCGAAGAGGGCGACCTGCAACTTGGTGGCTGGAAAGGTTGACAACTACTATGGGGATGACGCTGGAGGACCTTGTCGGACTAGCACTTGACCAGCTTCTTTTTGGATCTTTAACTCATCAAGTTGCTAGGATTCAAACCCGAGTCGATGGCACCTAACACACACATACTGAAAACCTAATTGGCTGGATGTGCCCCAAGGACTAGTATAAGTATCAGTGCTTCAGAGGGGATATTCAGCAACCCTATCCAGGTAAGTGTCACTGAATATTCCCTGGGGGACATGGTCTGCATGAGTTAACTAGAGAAGAGCCTTCCTAATTGGTTAACTCGCTTGAATATTGATTCCATGTAGACACTCTCCCACCATAGACGAACAGGCCATTCTTTAGGACACATTCAGAGTGCCCTGTTGGAGCCCAAATCATTGCTAATGTCTCAAATGTATGTTACGAGGAAAGAAACAATTTTGGAATTTGGAAAATTAAGAATGTATTTGTATTCCTGTTGCTGTGAAAGGCAAGTGTGCTTATGTGCAAACAATAGGCCCTGAATGCATTCTCTTGCCCTAAGTGATCTCACCTCATTGCTATGAGGCAGGTCTGTGCCAGTACACAGTAAACTCAGAAGAACAGAACTATAAGTGAATCGTGTTTCCAGAATTAACAAGACAGCATTAAATGTAAGTTCTTTTAATCTTAAGCTGCTTCTCAAAACTATTGTTTATTCAAAGCTTCTATACTGGTACTAATCACTATGAAGTCAATTCAGAGTGGTTTACATGAGCAGCTATGATGGAAATATGAACATTAACTCCAGTAATGATGGTACAGAACTCGAGCTACAATATATGAACTATAGTTCAGGAGTAACACTACACTGCAGGATTTATGATTTTAAAAAGCCTAGAAATAGTGTTACATACAGAATTAGATTGTTTCTGAGATGTCCAATATACATATATATACATAAATCATTTACCTTAATCTTTCCTTTGATTGACTCAACAATAAAGAATACTATAACCCTATATCCATTCATTATACTCATTTATATCTTATACCTCTGATTGCCATTTAAATGTATCATAATTTAAACTTCCTTAGTATTTCCTCCTTCACTTTATCATGTATGAACTGTGAAGTAGTGAGCTATTTCCACCATATTTCTACCCTCCATTGATGATTCTTATATTAATTAAAGTAATCTGAGAAAAGGAAGGTCTTCATTCCTTTCTTGAACTTTTTGGTATCTTTTTCTAGTTATAATTCCTTTGGAGGGAGTTCCACCGCATTGGAGCCACCACTGAGAATCTTCTTTTCCTGACACTTTTGTATTTGATGTCTTTGAACGATGGTATTTCCAACAAGTATTCTTGACTTGAGCAAAGTGTGTGTGTGTACCACATCCCTGCAACAAATGCCACTGAGAGCAGGAAGGGCCAGATGAACTAAAGCCAACGATCGTCGCTAAACCCATTTCAACAGCTTTAGTGATGATAGCATATGCTGACCTGGTACAGAAAAAGGCTCAACACCTGGTTTTCTGCATGATCGCTCATTCTCCAATCCGACCATGCAAATAAGCTGATTAATATTAACATGCCATGCAAAGTAGTAGAGTGATTGATGCTTTAACATGGCTTCCCAATGCACTAAAAAAGTGATCGCGTTTTGCGATCCCCAAAAAAGTGACTTTTTTTTAATGGGCATAAATGCCGTGCATATTACACAATCTTTAACAAGCACCAAAATTTTTCTATGAAGTGTATAATCAACCAGATATCACAAATCACTTCATAGAACATCAACTTCGCTCACCAAGAGTAAGGCATATTCAAGACCTCAGCAGTCCCACTGTTTGGGAAGTAACTTTTTCAAACAGGCTCATCCACCAGCCTCTTCATCGGTCTTTAAATTATTCAATCAATTTTTATCCCAATAAGTTATTAAATTACTTCTTGTGTAACTTTATCAGAATTAGAGTTCATAAATATTAAAAAGTAATACTCATCTTTAAAAGAGCTAATGGTAGGGGCAGATTCTCCGACATAGAATCTATGTTTCGCTATAGCTTTTTCAAGGAGATCCCTTTCTCAGCCGTCATCACCATCCTTGCCTGGTGTATGAGCCTGTTAGAAAAAGTTACGTCCCATATAGCGGCACTTCTGAGGTTTTGAATATGCCTTATTCTTGGTGAGCGAAGTTCTATGAAGTGGTTTGTGATATCTGGTGCATATTACACATGCACAATATATGCCCCAATAGAAAAAAAAAGAAAAGAAGCTTCCCCCCACCGATAACGGCCTTCCCTGATGAACTCACTGGGAACTGACCCTCCCCCCCATGCTAGCAAAAATGGCAGGAGGAATGTCCACTTCCTTCTGCCATGCCAACCCCACCTCCCCCGTGTGAGAAAAAATGGCAGAAGGGATGCCCACACCCTCCTGCCATGGCGACTCCTCCCCGTGGCAGCAAAATGGCAGGAGGTATGCCTACTCCTTCCTGCCACTGAAGGCCCACTCCTGTGCAGGCATTCCCCCCCCCCCCCCCACCCTCTGAAAAAAGGCAGGAGGGATGCCCACGCCTTCCTGCCACTGGAGGTCCCCCCGAAACCCCACCCTCTGAACCCTCACGTACCTTTCTAGAGAAGTTGGAGTGGGAGGGAAGCTCAGGTTCATCCTGCTCATAGGCCTGCCAGTTCAAAATGATGGGGTTTTCCCTCCCTGGGGGAAGGGGCCTTAGGCATCTGAGCCAATCAGGGCCTCAGGTTTATGTAGGCTGTTTTTTGCTTAATATATTCAGCCATGATGGAACTTTAATTCATCCTTGAGATTTATGTAAGTCCTAACTTTAAAAGTTTTGGCTACTCGGTCCAATTATACTGGTTAGTCTTTCACTTGAGATTTTGGGCTCCTTTTACTAAGGTATATTAGCGTTTTTAGTGCACGCACAAGATTATTGCGCGCTAGCTGAAAAATTACCACCTGCTTAAAAGGAGGCGGTAGCGGCTAGCGTGCCTTTGTAAAAGGAGCCCTTTGTCTCTGCGTGATATTCTCCTGGAGCGTGTTCACATTGTGTGCCAAAGGGATAAATTATTTTTTCAGCTAAAGGTTTTTCTATATAGAAATAAAATATTTTTTCTCTTTTAAATGGGATAGAGATAATAAATATTAAAAAAATAAGTAAGCAGACAAAAGAATATTGAAGGTTTTTTTTAAAGATCAATGAAAGATATCACAATCCATTAAGAACATAAGAAGTTGCCTCCACTGGGTCAGACCAGAGGTCCATCGCGCCCAGCAGTCCGCACCCGCGGCAGCCCATCAGGTCCATGACCTGTCAAGTGGTCCCTGGCTCTTCCTATAACCTATCTCTACTTCCATCCATACCCCTCAATCCCCTTATCCTTCAGGAATTTATCCAAACCTTCTTTGAATCCCTGTAGCGTGTTGTACCCTATCACAACCTCCGGGAGTGCGTTCCATGTGTCCACCACTCTCTGAGTGAAGAAGAACTGATTGATTACCAATAGACAGTCAACTAGTCTATGGTTTGGATTTCTGAGATCCTTTTTACTTCATTTAAAAAATATCAACAATAGGTTATGATGGTATGAGATTATGCATTTTCATAGACCATAGCAATTTTGAGGTACCTTGTTTGTAGTTTGCTTGGTCTTGTTTTTGCTGTATCTGAGTATTGTTTGATCATTCTAACTCCCCAAAAGTCCATTTTCTGAATATTGATGATCAAGCAGCTGTCTCTTAACCATGACACTATTCCAACAAATGTTGATTTAATTTATCAACTGTACATTCTGGAAGTCATTTGTTTAAAATAAATAAATAAAAAGATTTGCACTGACGGTCCCAAAGACCCTGAGAGACTCCACGCATTACAAATTTCATTGATGATAGACATCCATTCATTTGTACTCTAAAATGTATTCCGTAAATGAATTGTTTAATCCAAGTGAAAGCATTACTGCTTAACCCAAGCTTCTCACTTCGGTGTAACAAAAGATTAGGGTCAATCAAATCAAAAGCAGATGATAAATTCATAGTTACCAAGAAAACTCCTTTCCTTTTATCTGATTACTGGCAGCTGTCAAAAGAAACTCAGTATATGAACCCCTTCTGAAACCAACCCGTTCCACATCTAGAAAGTTCTAGAAAGTTCAAAATATGCTGATAACTGGAATAAACATTTTCGTCAAAATAACTTTTTTTCAATAAACATGTAATAATGGAATCTTTCAAAAATGATGGAAAACTAGCCTTAGGCATTAACAATCTCAGCTGCCTAGTCTAATATATCATCTCAGCAAATTTTCAGATGACAGGGCAGCAGTGGAGCCCAAGGGGAATTTGAACCACGAAGAGGTCCTAGCAGGTACGTGAATGATGTACGGTGGATGAGGGCCCAAGCGAAAGTCTCATAGGCTAAAACCTTGATAAAGTTGTTTCTTCTTGTCCCTAAAGACCCACAACTGGACACAAAGAATAGTTTTCCCCATCACAGTCTGCACCTTTGATACTATATCAAGTATATTCCCTGTGTAAGGATCATTTCAGGTCAGGTCAGTTTTCTCCTGTTTTTGGGACTATACGAACTTAGTACAGAGACGAAGTGCATAGCTTTCAGCTCTGTCATCTCCTATTGGGATGTCTGCAATGATTCTGCATCCCCTTTATAAGCCAGAGACTCTTCAGATGTGGTATAAATTCTTATTGGGGGATTTTTAATTTCTATGTGGATTTCAGTGTGCTTGCTTGAGATTTGGCCTTTGAGTTTTAATGCTTTTCGTGAAGTCCACATTAAATAAGAGATTTTACCCAAGGCCTGATTAACACTATACTTGGCCCTAGGCAAATGTATATTTCTGGACCCCCCAGGACTGGCCCAAGGGACTGTGGTGCCCCCCCCCACTCCCAAAATTTAGTATCTCTCCTGCTCCTCATGATCTGGTATTGCCCCATCTCTCTCATATCTCCCCTTCCTGTTGGACCAGGGCCACTTGCAGATGCACTCTCCCTCCTGCAAGTCTGGCATCCATCTCTTCCTCTATCCTTAGGCAGGTCTGGCATCTTCCATCCCCTTTCCCCATGCGTTTGGTCCTCCAAACTACTGCAGCAGTGAAAACTGGTCGTCTCTGGTTGGCAGGCCTTTCCCTCTGCCATGTCCCACTCTCTGACGCAACTTTCTGTGGGTGGGATGTGGCAGAAGAAAGTCTCTGCTGGCCAGAGACAGCCAGTTTTCACCGTTAAAGCAGTTTGGATTGAGGGAGATACTGGACCCAGGTGCGGAGGAGGGCAGATATGAAGAGATCTCAGACCCGCCTGGGGAGGGAGAGGGAGAGAGATGCTGGACCTTGGGGGAGGGGAGGGAATAAAAAAAGGAGAGAGACCTGGACTAAAGGGGAGGGAGGGGGACACATGCTGGACTGGGGGGAGAGAGGATGAAAGAGAGAGAGGAAGAGACTGAACCAGTGGAGAGAAGAGGAGAAATGATGGACCAACAGAGGGAGGGAGGGAAAGAGAGAGTGAATTCTATACCATGGAGGGTGGGGGGTGGGTCAGAATGCAGGAGAAAGGAAAGAGAAAGGGAGGGACAGGGACACAGAAAAGAGAAGCTGAATGTGGAGAGAGCATAATGGCAGGGGCATTTCTACCTTTCAATAGTTATAATCAAAGCAGTTTACATATGATATTCAGATACTTATTTTGTATCTGAGGCAATGATTGGTTCATTGACTTGCCCAAAGTCACAAGGAGCTGCAGAGGAATTGGATCCTGTTCCCCAGCCGCTGCACTATCCACTAACCTAGGGACACTATGAGAGCAGATGCTGAACATGGGGAGAGTATAGGGACAAGGGCAGATAGGGACGCAGAGGAAAGATGAATAGAGGACATAGAGAGAGAAGAAATGTCAAAATGACAAGAGACCTCAGAAAGGGTTAAAAAATAAAACAGAGAAAAGTAGAACAACACTGGGACCAATGCAATGATTAAACAACAAGGTTTAAAATAGTAGATTTTTCTGAATTTAAACTAAACTAAAGCTTAACTTTGTATACTGAGTCATCATTCTAAGAAGGCTCGACTCGGTTTACAGCAATTAAATAAACAGGGAATGATTTACAAATGATAAATAGACGATAACAGCAAAATTTCAAAAGAATTTAATTTCAAAATGTTTGGCAAATAGAGTAGTTTTTAAAGATTTACGGAAAAATTGAAACAAACTGGAACTCCTTAAAAAAAAAAAAGGGAGATTATTCTGGAGTTGAGAGAATTTAAAGACCAAAGATTGACTGTAATATGTCAGCTCTGGGAAAGGTACATCTCTGATGGCTTGCATTTCAGTGTCTATTTTTATTACTGTGACAGTAAGTCTGGAAAGTGTTTGATTTTGTAAAGCTTGTTTGCTGAAGCTCTAATTCATCCTTGTTCTATGGTAGCTACATTATTGACACCTCTACCTGAATGCTGAAGCAAAGAATGAACATGAGATCTTGAGGCACAGGTCAAAGGAAGGAAGATAAAGAGAAAAGCACCACCCAAAGCTGGTATTCTGGAACAAAAAATTCCCATGTGGAGAGAATCCATTAAGAAAAGGATCCCTTAAAGGAGAAACTGTGAAGTTATGTACAGAAAAGAGTAGGTTTTATCAGAGCAGGATTAATTTGTCGAGGGCCCCTAGGCACACAAGTACACTGGGCCCCCTGCCCCGCCCCACCCCACCATGCGCCCAGGCGGAAACAGGAAGCTTCGTCAGAGGGAAGCTTTGGGCAAGCAGCACCGCTTGCACAATTATAGTTCCCGTTGCCTTTCTTACCCGTGTTGCTTGCTTGTCTTACTTTCCGTCGATGGGGGGGGGGGAGAGGGGCTGCGTTGCCGATCGAGGGGGCCCGTGTTGCCGATCGATGCTGGAGGGGCCCATCGCTGTTTGGAAAAAACAATGCTGATGCCCTCCTTCATCAGGCCCCCCTGACCATTTCGGGCCCTAGGCACATGCCTATTTGACCTATTGGTTAATCCTGCCCTGGGTTTTACTAGTAACTGGGAAACCCCCTACTTTCCAAAGAGACAGTTAAATACTGCTGGTTTGCTCAGTAATAAGGAAACCCTCTACCTTCTGAAAGGGATCACAGATACAAAGGATATGTGAGATAAGTGCTCTAGTGTTTATCCAGTGCTATACAATCTCAGAACAGAAAGATTACTTCAAATCAGTAACTGTTCTGTACTGTTCAGGGGTTGCTACAATTCTCTAGATGTTTAAAGGCTTATTTAGTGTCTGGCTGTGATTGTTGGATGTGGATGGGCTTTTCTGGGTTGTTCTTCGCTGATGTTCCTTGAAGTTTTCTTATGTATCATTAACTGTATATTTTATTGTAACCCACCCTGGGCTTATTGTAATTTATTTATTAATGTTCTATGAGGCCCTGGGGGTGATGTGGTTTGCGGTGGCATCCTGATGTACCCCCACTGTCCTTCCTGTGATCCATCTTGCCCAGTTAGATATGCAGGCATTGGCACTGAATACTGCTGGTGCCTGCATAAGTCCCAGATCTACCCAGACTCCACCCCTGGACCGCCTGGTCTGTGCCATGACAGTCAGAGTCAATATTCAGTGACACTGGCCAACTCAGTGCGATTTCAGCAAGCAGGAACCTCTCCTGCCCACTCAAACCATATTGAATATTGATCCTTTCATGTATATTTAGTGTTGGTATCTGTAGAAACTGTATCCCACAACAAGAAGAAAAAAACACAACCCCACGTGTAATGATACAAATAAAAAAAGGAGTGGGGAAGGAACACGGTCAACCAACTTCAAGGCCAATCAATTTATTGAAAATATGTAAATAGCTAAAACATACACAAGATACGATGCAAACCTAATAGAGAGTCTGCTAATCCTTTTTGTACTGGACCCTAACACAGTCCGTGTTTCGGCTTGAGAAGCCTTCCTCAGGGGTATATGAAAGAAGCCCAGTAGATGGCGCCAAAGTACAGGCCATAAAACCAAAAAGGAATGCTCTCGATACACAGTTAGGATCCTGCTACTCAACGTGGTTCCAAACCAAAAAACGCTGTGAGATTCTGCAGGAGCTGAATGACTTCGCTGCTAGATAGAAGCGCGCGTCTAGCAGAAACCACTTTAAGGCCGGTGCAACAATGGCATTCAATGCCATAATATTTCCATGAGCTTTACAATCTGGATGCTGTTCTTACTTTGGAAAGTAGTGTCTGGGACTTTGCCAAACAAAACATTTGTTATTGTGTCCAAACAGTTCAGTGTTTGGCTTGTCTGTCCAGAGAACATTAGTCCAGGAGTGTTGAAGGTCATCTAGATAACCTTTGGCAAATATGAATTAAGCAACAATATTCATGTTAAGGGCAGTGGTTTCTTCAGCTGTCCTCCCACAAACACCCATTTCCCTTCAGTTTTACCTCATAATTGACAGAAAAACCCTCACATCACTGCAGTAACAGAGAATTTCAGATTTTGATCTGGGGTCTTTGTGAATTTGTGAATAACTTAGCAAATAGCCATCTTCCTTCAGTCCCTTGATTTCCCCCCCCCCCCATGTGCCTCCAAAAGCTGGGAGGCAGGAGCAACACCCATTCATTCCTACCTCTGGCACTGTCATTTGTAACTGGGTTGTGCTTGCTACCTGCCTCAGTGGGTCAGTCTATCAAATCAGGCAATGTACCCATAACAGTGTAATGTTTTGCAAGATGGCGGCTCAAGAAGCAGGAGCAAGCGGGCATTGCTCTTGCCTCCCAGCTTTTGGAATTGTTTTGGATGTTGGAACTGGAGGTCAGAAAGGGTCCAGGGGAACATCTGAGGTACCAGAGCTTTCTTTTCTGAGTTTAGGCTATTTCTAGTCCACCTTTATCCGTAGCGGGATTACAAAAGTAAACATACACAATAAAAACAATTAAAATACATACCAGACAATATTAACAGGTAACAAAAAGTTCACTGACTTACAAAATCCAACATATTACCAGATGACATGTTTCATTTGCGGAGCATATCCCATTTTAACAATCGCTTCCACTGTCACAGCATCACTGAATGCCATATTTCATAATACAGAACAAATGTTTCTTTCAACAATTTCTTAAATTCCTGCAAGTTTTCCAGATGTCATAGATTCACAGGCAACTTGTTCCACTCCATGGGACCTGCACATGAAAAGACACTTTTCCTTATATTCTCATAATACAAGCCCCACTGAGGCTGGGGGTAGAGATCTTGAGGGTACCACTTGGATCACTGGGGTTCTCTTTTGTGGGATCAGGGATAGGGGCCCATTTGGGACAAAAAGACTTGTTATTATGAGGTGAGGGGAGGGGGATGGGTGTCCAAGGATCCACTTGGGCCACCTTCAATCTTGGGTGATCCCAGATAACATTTTACCTGAGCTCACCCTCTGCTCCAACACTCCATTTTCACATTAGGCAGAGTTTGTGCAAAGATTTATCACTACAAGAATTCAAAATGTGTTAGAATCCAGCCCAGGTTTTTACATCAGGAGCAATGTTTTATTCAGTAGTTTCTATGCACTACACTACCTGTAGTACAATTTATCCAGATTGTCCCGTGCTATTTCTTCCTGTATCAGCCATAATATTAGCATAGGAAAATCAAGTGAAAACTATTCTGCTAAATAGTAGTGCAGCTCACTATATTGACCCCTCAGTCTTGTACATTTACTCTCCATTTTTTAAGCCCCTGATTCTAATTATCCATGCAGTTCTTCTAAGGAAACTGGAGGTTCATATACTTTTCCAAGCAGGGATTCTTATCATTGAATCTTTTTGTTCAATAATAATCAACATGTATCCTTTCTGTTATTTATTCTATGGAATTATTTTTACCATGGTTTAGATTAGGATCTAATCATGTTTTTAGTGTAAATTGTGCTAAAGTACAGAATATCCTAAGCTTTTCAAAGTACTGTAGCTGTACCAGGCTCTATGGATTAAAAATAAATTCTTAAAATATTTCAAGCTTTAAATCACGTTATGCAATGCTTTAAGAATCACCTGGACAATTTAGTCTTCTAAACTGAAAGGAAACTGGATGGGGAAGGTATTATTTGCCTTTTCAAGCACAAGAAATGGTAATGCAGCAGTGCTTTCCAGGAAGCCAGGAGTCTTTGAAACGGAAAATGATAAGGAATCCACAATGGAATCATATAATTGTATAGAGCTTTTTTTTAGGGGAAAGAAATTGTATGTGCCACATAATTATGAACAAATCTTTTTGCAAGATGGTGGTGGGGCTATTGACTTAATAGTGTTGACTTCAACTCTGACCACAATCCCAAACTTGACAAATCCAGTAAGTCTCATGTGGATAACTTAGGCAGGAATAAGGAAATTTCCTTCTTTTGGGAGACTACCTTCAGCCACATCAGAGTCCTGGAACAAGGGGGGGGGGGGGGCTAGAGACATTTGCCTCTAGGTCCAAGGGATTACTACCTAGTCACTCAAAGTTTGCACAGAAAGATTTGTTGTTCTAAAAGAAAAATTAAATTTATTGAAAAACCTAAATACCTCTCAATAAAAATCCCACTGAGAGTTTAAAGAGATCAAGGGATTGACAGATATAGGAGTGGATGCTGGATTTTTAACTGTAAGAGAAACGGAGTTTCTAAATGTAGGACATCTACTACCCTGATGATTTATTTCTTCCCTCAAAGTTTATAAATCTCTCACCTCTCCCGGAAGACCAATCTTTCTGCCACTGGCTCTGTCCTTGAACTGTTATCGATTTTGTTGATGCGTTCTTGAGGTCCTTCATTCTCACTGAAACCGCTGTATGTCAAAGACTTGACACATACAATCAATATATTGAGTAGCTGGAATGTAAATCTTAATGATCTTACATTGGCTACTCCAGACTTAGAAACCTTATACAGTGAGCGATACATTGGAATCCGAACTTAATCCATTCCAGGACCTTGTTCGAGTCCCAAAGCGTTCGAGTTCCAAGACAATTTTTCCCATTGAAAATAATAGAAACTGGATTAATCCATTCCTGGGTCCCACAAACTCGAATTTTAACAGGAAATACACTGGATTTTAAGGTAAAATATTAACAAATATTCCAAAGCAGCATTCAGATTCTGGGGCACAAACACACACATACATCTTTCTGTCTCCCTTCCTCCCTCTGTCTGTCTGTCCAAATCAGCATTCCCTCCCTCTCCATTTCCCTCCCCCCACACCAGTTCCCTGTGCACCTGCCCCTGTGTCTTTCTTCTTTTCTTTCTGTCTCCCTTTCTCCCTCTGTCTGTCTGTCCAAAGCAGCATTTCCTCCCCCTCCATTTCCCTCCCCCCCACACCAGTTCCCTGTGCAGCAGCATTAGCGTTTCCTCTACCCCCCTTTCCCTTCCTGCGGTCCTGACTACAAACCTGGTGATTCCAGCAGCGTGTGCAGCAGTCTCCACACGCTGCTTCAGGTCCTTCTACTGCCCTGATTTACTCTGGCACGTCCCTGATGACATCATCAGAGACGCGGCAGAGCAAATCAGGGCAGTAGAAGGGCCCGAAGCAGCGTGTGGAAACTGCTGCACACGCTGCTGGAATCGCCAGGTTTGTAGTCGGGGCAGCAAAGGACTCGGATCCCGGGCGTCAGGGTCAGTTTAAAAGCCGGGTCGGAAAGTTGCTGGGTTCCTCGGTAGGGGTGCTGATCGGCCGCGATCCCTCTCCTCCGAGACCCCCCCCCCCACTGGAGGAATGGAGATCGGCGGCTGGCTGCGGTCCCGGCTTGTGGAGGCGATCGGCGGCTGGTGACATAGTAAGCGCGCATGTGCACTCCTGCGGGCCACAGACATACGGAACACGCAGATAGGAGTGTGCATGCGTGGCTAGCATTTTATTATATAGGATACTAGCTGATGCCCCGGCGTTGCACGGGTATTTAATTATAGCAATAACACTGTAAATGGATTCAAATAAAGATACTTTATAGTGGTGAATGAAATTATTTTTTTACAGCTTTATAAAAAGTACAATATTCAAATTATAATGTGAAATATTTGACAAAATGAATACAATACAACTAACACAAAACTTGATTATAAACAACATTTTTAGTTTCAACTCCAGGAGCAAGAACATATAAATTCTTGGGTGAACCCACCCTTGAGCAAGCAACATAGAGTTGACCATGGGAAAAACAGGGGGATCTTAAATCCACTCCACAGTATGTAATAGTCTGTCCCTGTGATTTGTTGATTGTGATAGAGAATGCAAGTCTCACTGGAATTTGCAAGCTCTTAAACTGAAAAGGAAGATGTGTTGCAAGTTTCGTTCAAATCGGGCAAGCCGTTTTTGCGTTGGCAGCTTTTTACAATTTTTCCATTGACATGAATGGGTGAAATCAAATGTTCTGTTTGTAGCTCTGCCCACGTGTGCAGGTGGGCCGCGAGACCCCCAGAACATATCACCCCAGGTAGTGAGGGATCAGCATACCAAGTTTCGTTCAAATCGGGCAAGCCGTTTTTGCGTTGGCAGCTTTTTACATTTTTTCCATTGACATGAATGGGTGAAATCTGATTTTCTGTTTGTAGCTCCGCCCACGTGTGCAGGTGGGCCGCGAGACCCCCAGAACATATCATCCCAGGTAGTGAGGGATCTGCATACCAAGTTTCGTTCAAATCGGTCAAGCCGTTTTTGCGTGATCGCGGCACATACACACACACATACATACATACATACACACATACATACCTCCGATTTTATATATATAGAAGAAGAAGATGTTCTCAGTATGCTACGGGGTTCCCATTGTTAGCAAGTAATTCCCTTAATTACTTTTTGCAACTTTGTTTAAAATCTACATATCTTGTTGACGTTTAATGACATTCACATGTCTCATTTCTTAACAGATTCTGTTCCCTCTGACACTTCCCCTCCTCAGCCAGAAACGAGAGTCCATGTGTAGAGTGGTGGCGTTTGGATTTACTGTGTGTCCATTCCAGAGGAATTAATATATTTCAAGGTTCCTGAAAAAGGGGTCTGTGTCCCTGAAACCAAACTGGGTTGAACCAGAACTGTTTCATACGTCAAAGGAGACGCTTAGAATAACGCAAAATGCTAGTCTTCTTTGTGAAACTGTGGACGTGCCTAGCTCTCACTGTTGTTATTTTTCTCACTTTTCCTATTATTATTCAAGGCTGATAGTTCTAGAGGGTTTTCCTCACGAATGCAATACATTGTGGCTTTTCTTTTTATTTAATTTTATTCACTCATTTCACAGTTTAAATACATGTTTTGCACATACACACAAGTGAAATCTTAGGATGGTGTGTGGCCAAAGCAATGAGAAAGTTTTTCATGCTGGCTAATTCTGGGCCTAGTAAAGCACTGAAGCTTTTTCCTTGGTGGGATTGTTGCTCCTTATTACCTCACACTGAGGATTCTGGTGATTTTTTGTACAATTTCAAGTATCGTATTTATCCAACCTTGACAAGGTCATATTGTTAAAAACAGGTTATCAAGAGCAACAAAATGGTACATCAAGATGAAAATTGTCAGGAAATATACAACTGTTTCCAAAAATACAGAGGGCTGTGACTACTGTGACAGCACATGATGTCATATGTGAAAAGTAAAGCAAGAAGATACCATTATAAACAAAGCAGGCATGAACAACTAGATGTTCAAAGTTTTTAATAATCTCTTACTTAAATGTCTTGGCCAGGCCATCCATCTCCAGGACGTCTAACCTTTTAAGGCATTTTCAACCAGAAAAACAACCAAGTTCAAAACATCCAAACTCAAGCCATTTAGATGTGGGAGTCTAAAGGCTCCTTTTACAAAGGTGCGCTAGCGCTTTTAGCGCACGCAACGGATTAGCGCATACTATAGTGCGTGCTAGCTGAAAAACTACCGCCTGCTTAAAAGGAGGTGGTAGCGGCTAGCACGCGCGGTAATTTAGCGCACACTATTCTGCATGTTAAGGCCCTAACGCACCTTTGTAAAAGGAGCCCTAAGTAAAGGTTTTTACCCTTATAGTTACATTTTTCTATTTTGCTCCTTTTTTTGTGCCTTTTCATTTTTTTTGCTCACCTTCCTCTCTTTTCTTCAATTCATTCTGTATTTCAGTGTTTCCCAAGCCAATTCTGGAAGTATGATTCATAACCTGTGGTTTTCCTGTGCTTCCACACTCCATGTTGATGAGTACCATTTTCCCACTTTTTTTAGATCAGTGGTTCCCAAACCTGTCTTGGTGGACCCCCAGGCCAGTCGGGTTTTCAAGATAGCCCTAATGAATATGCATGGAGCAGATCTGCATTCCTGGCATCTCCATTATATGCAAATCTCTGTCATGCATATTTATTAGGGCTATCTTGAAAACCCGACTGGCCTGGGGGGGTCCTCCAGGACAGGTTTGGGAACCACTGCTTTAGATGATAGGGAAAACCTGGCATGGCTTGTCTGATGAGAGGAGAAGGATTCATTAACTTCAAAAGCCAAGGCATATCACTTCAAATAAAAGAGACACTATGGGGCTCATAATCAAAAAATAAAAATGTCTAAAAACCCGCCTAAATCGGTACTTGGACGATCAAAAAGACAGGTTGTCTAAGTGTCGATAATCGAAATGGGTTTTAGATGTATCAAAAAACAGCTTAGGCCTTTTCAGTGCTGCTGCACGCCCAGAGTGAAAAGGGGCATTTTTGAAGGTGTGGTTAGGGTGGGAGGTAGGTGGGATGTGGGCTGGCCTAGACTTAGTCATACTGCAAGTATAACCGAAAGTTTAACGAGACTGCCTAGATGGAATTTATACGTAGTGACTTAGGCGATCTAAAAACAGATCTAAATGCCCCAAAGATATCCAAAGTGACCAAATAACCACTGCAAACACAAAGTACACACTCCCACACACTCCCCCAGTGATCAATGACCCCCTACACTGTCATAAAAATCAGAATAAAAATGTACATACCTGCCTGCAGAACATTAGCACCTGGCATAGGAAAGCCTAAGAGAGCTGCACAGAGGTGGTTTAAGTAGTCTGGGAGGTGGGCTAGTGAACCATAGAGAGGAGGACCCAAGCCAATAAGCCACTCTAACCACTGCATTCATGGTGAAACATGTGTACCCACCAAAAAACCCCAAATCCCATTGTACTGCCATATAAGTGCCACCTTCAGCCATAAGGGCTATTGGGGTGGTAGACAGGTAGTTATAGTAAGTTTGGGGGGCTCACCATGATCTATAAGTGAGTTGTGGTGAGATGTTTATGTGGCATCCTTTTTGTGAAGTTCGCAGCAGTGCCTTGTAAGGTGCCTCACTATTCTGTTGCCATGTCTGGGTGGCCAGGTTATCACTTTGCTGGCCCCTCCCACATCCAAAAGGTCTTGTTCTAGGCGTTTTTAACTTGGACAAATTTTTGGATGAGAATGGGGTATAAAGATAGATGACTTAACAGTCTGGAAGATCAAATGGCTGGATGTATAAGTGGATGATTCTCGAAAAAAAAATTTGGGACATATTTTTCGAGAATGGACTTTGGACATTTCTGACTAGCGACTTAGGCCCAAAACAGACTAAGATGTATTTTTTGATTATGCCCCTCCACAGATACAAGTGTGGTATTAACCCCCCCCCCCTAAAAAAACAAAGAACAATTTGCAGACAAGCACAATAATGTTTAGTGCTATTCCTGTCTTTTTTGCTTCTAGGGATAATCTCCTTTTTTTCTTTGGATAATGGAGTCCCTTTAACTCTTTGACTGGACCTCATGGACCTTTTATGGTACCTAATTTCTCCCGTGCTCTCCTCTCTTCTCTTCTGGAATTCTTAAAATTCCTAGATCAGCAGCACATGGCTTAGTAGGGCAGATAGAAGGCACCTCACTCTTCTCAGGACTTGGAGCCCAGGACATAATCCTTTCTTTCTGACTTCGGTATCCACAGCTGACTGCTCAGGGAGTAAGCATGATGACTTACTAAGAGCAAACTCTCTTGATTTATTCATAGTCATCCAACATAACAGTTCAGTGCTCAGAGTGAAAAAATATATACAGTGGTGCCTCACACAACGAACTTAATTCGTTCCAGGAGCAAGTTTGTTATGCAAAAAGTTCGTTATGTGAAACGCGTTAAGCGCAGTGACTAACGACTGCCTGCAGTGCCTGCACGGAAGGATGCAATACATCGGCAGCGATCGTGGAAGCTCGGGCGACTTCGTTGTGTGAAACGAAGTTCGTTGTATGAATCATGACATGAAGTTCGTTGTGTGCAGCGTTCGCTGTGCGAGGCGTTCTTTATGCGAGGCACCACTGTATATATATTTATACACAGTTTACATTCAGCTAATTAGTCATTTGAACCTATCTGTCCCAGTGGGCTCACAATCTAGCTAACATACCTGGGGCAATGGAGGATTGAGTGACTTGCCCAGGGTCTCAAGGAGCAGCACAGGGCTTGAACCCACAACCTCAGGGTGCTGGAGCTCTAACCCACTATGCCACTCCTGCTTCTCCTCATTTTCTTTTCATTCATCTGGTGAACTAATATTCTCAACCTGTAACCGTGATCACTCTGCCAGTTCAGTGTTAAAGTCCAAGTTAAATATTCCCAAAGGAGCCTCAAAAGAAATCTGAGCGTGTGCAAAAGAAAAGCTCTTAGCCCTATTCTGCTTCTCCTGAATTATTTCCTCTCAGTTTTTCTATCTATTATAAATGAAACAAAGAGAGTTCTAACAAAGAATTCTGAGGCAGTAAGAACTAGATTCCATGGCAGCTGGCCAATTATAGAAAACAAGGGGTATCCCCTTTACATTTCATGTTAATGGATTTGCTAATAATGAACTGCACTGAGTATGTTTTGTTGGGGTGAATAGCAGAATAGGGGTGTTAGGTATGTATTGATCAGTGAAAAACCATAGCATATAACACTTGGCTACAGAAAGAAAAGCCTCAGAACCCCATTAAAGAAGACACCCTCCTCTAACTGGAGAGGGTAAGTAACATCATCGGCATAAAAACCTCCTGAAAGCTGGTGTATTTAAGTTCAAATGTGAGTAAATTCCAATTTGTCCAGTCTACAGTACTGTACTGGTAGCCAAGTTAGCAATGGCTGGCAGTGACAAAAACAGGCCCTGTTTTACAAAGGTACACTAAGCATTTTAGTGCATGTTTAGCACACGCTAAATCAACATGTACACTAACCACTAACGTGTCCATAGGATAACATGCACGCATTAGCGTTTAGCGTGTGTTTAGCGAACGCTAAAGAGCAAAGCGCACCTTTGTAGAAGAGGGGGTTAGTATCAGTAAAGGCTATTAGCATTTAGTAATAGCAGTCTTCTGTGAACTTATCTTAATCCACAATATATAGTTCAGTATAGATAAAACAATTTCATATAAGTGCCAGTGGGATATCAGATCACCCTTTGAGCAGCATAGCTCAATAGGGTTTAATTCCTAATTTTTCCAGCGGGAACAACTCTCTATATCCTCATGTAATTCTTATTAATTTATTCTTATTTTTATTTTCTTCTCTTTTGTTTTTTATTTTTTTTATCTAAGTTCATAAATAATTTCATAAATACTTATAACTTAGCTTAGTTTTACTTTCCAGCCATCACTGTTAGTCCCCTGAACCATGATGGCTGGAAAGCAAAACTAAGCTAAGCGCTCCTTTTATGAAACCGTGTTAGCGGCTTTATCGCACGCACATTTTTAGCATGCGCTAACCCCTGTGCTAACCGAAAAACTACTGCCTGCTCAAGAGGATGCAGTAGCGCGGCTGGCAAATTGGCGTACGCTATTACGCGCATTAAACCGCTAACGTGGCTTCGTAAAAGGAGCCCTAAGTTATAAGTATCTATGAAATTATTTATGAACTTAGATAAAAAAAGAAAAAATGAAATAAGAGAAGAAAATAAAAATAAATTGATAAGAATTACGTGAGGATATAGAGGGTTGTGCCCTCGGGAAAAATGAGGAATTAAACCCTATTGAGCTATGCTGCTCAGAGGGTGGTCTGATATCCCACTGGCACTTATATGAAATTATTTATCTACACTGGACTGTGTATTGTGGAGTGTGTCTACTAAATAAGATAACGAAGATAGTATAGAGAACTTAACTTAATGGCATGTTCAGGCAAAAATCTTGCCCCAACTGACGATGGCCCAAGTGTTTCACTTCATGGCTGCTTCAGGGAAAGGAAGGACAAAAGCCTGCAAAAAAACCAAAAATGTGTTAAGGCAATATTTACCAGAAAACAGTAATTGCTAAAGCAAAAAACGCTGCTGATTTTTGCATACATTTGAATCAGCGCAGTGTGATGTGGGCAATGTAAAAGGACCTTATCTGAAGCTGTTAGCAAGTGAACTGGATTTTGCATGTTAAGCCTTTACCTTGTTTAGGTTTTGATTTCTTGTATGTGTAATTCCTGAATTTAATCTGGTTTCTGATTTTCCCCTTCCCCTTAATATTGTGACTAATGAGATACAGGAAGGGTGGGTGTTTGGAATATTTGCTATGGTTATATTTCTTTGAGCATAGTATGTGCTGTAAGATGATCTGTATACTTTATTTTCCTGAACAACGGCTAATTTACACCTGGAACACAGTGACTCCAAATGGTCTCAATAGAGAAATAGAATGGACCATTAGGTAAAAATTAGTCATTAGGTCTCAACAAATTATATTATCAATACGTTACATATCATGTGACCTTTTGACGACTTCTTTATGGTGCGACGTTTGAACGTCACACGTTGATTCGGTTCATTTGATGAATCATCCTAGACGGCGTGTTCTCTCTTTTGGGAGACCTGAAGGTAATTCATTACTAGTTTTTGAAGTTTATTTCCAAAATATGTTTCTGATATTTGACAACTACAACATATACATTATTATTCTTTGTTTAATTTTATTTTTAGTCTTTTCTTCCTGATGACGCTATTCATAGTGAAACACGATCGGTGTTGAGGAAAAGAGGATAAGTTGGACACTTTGCTTTAGCTTTTAGACTAAGATGTTTTAACCACACGTTGATTTTTATTTTGGGTTTTGTGGTTGTTGTGGAGACTCACTTTATTCAACATCATTTCTTAACCAGCTATAACAACATGGAGTAACAACTTGGAATAATTTTTTGCACCGAATTAGTTATCACCAACCATCAGCCTTTAAAGACAACTTTTTTGAGCAAACCCATTCATGAGTGGTGAACTGTACAATCTCTTTCAACCAAAGTGACATCTTGTGAATTCAGCTAAGTATTCATCTATATACATCTTTTATTTTAAGTTTGCTTGGACAATTTATATCTCACAAGATGTTTAGGGCTGGTAGGGAGGTGAGTGCAATGATGTAAAGATCATATATCTTTATTCTTATAATCTGCTGGTTTTGAATAAGATATCACACTGAGCACTCTCAAAATTATTTACAAATATTGTTTATTATTCAAAATTCACTTTATTAGTTATACTTTATTTTCCTGCTATAAGGATTTATCCTTTTTGATTGGAAATTTTTCTAAAGATAATATTCTAACGTGGTGAGCCGCGCTGAATGGCTCGCGCTGCTTCCGATGCTTTTAAAGTTCTTATGAGCGTCGGGAGCAGCGCAGGACATTCAGCGCGGCTCTCTGCGCTACAAACTACTAGCACAGTTTAATAGAAGAGGGGGTATATGTGTAGTTAGCTGGCTTAATATACACATATTATTACATGTGCTAATGGTTCACCTTTAATGTGTGTTAACCACAAATCTTTAGTGCAACTTAGTGATAAAAAAAAAAAAATTAGCACTGTGTTTGGGAAGCAATTTGGAACATGACTAGAGTAATTCAAGTTACTACACCTTTGGAGATGTGGTTAAAATTCCATACTACAATTGCACAAAGGAATTAGCATGCTTTAATGTGACTTGCGTCAACAATAACAGCTTTCTTTTGCAAAACTGCTTACTCCTTTCCCACACTTTTTGTTATTTCCTTGAAATTCTTTGCTGGTACTTTAATGCTGGATCTATTACACAGGCCAACAAAAACATTTTTTTTTTCTTGGTGCCTTGGGTTTTTGACCTGTTCCTGGAGTTATTTGGGGTGCTGATTTAGAAAATTGCATTGGATAGACCACATCAGCTCTAGTTTCTTAGATATGGTTATGGGATAGTAGATATGCCTTTGTGATAGTAGAGCCAAACATGAACATTAGGCAAAAAAAGATTGGCCTCTGAGGGAATATATGGTGGTTGAAGGACAAAATGTAAGCAATGAACCTTTTGTAGCAGAAAATAGAATCATACTGCTACCACTACATATAAAGCTAGGCCTGATGAAACAATTTGTAAAGGCTTTGAATAAAGGTGGTTCGTACATTGAATACGTGGAGGGGCATAATCAAAAAACATGTCTAAGTCCGTTTTGGGCCTAAGTCGCAAGTTGCTCAAAGTTGGCAGTGTCAAAAGTCCATTCTCAAAAAATACATCCATAATAATTTGTTTTTTCGAAAATCATGTAAGTATATGTCCAGCCTTTTGATCATCCAGACCACTAAGTCGTCTATCTTTATTCCCCAATGCCATCCAAAAATTTGTCCAAGTCAAAAATGCCTGGAACAAGACCTTTGGGACTTGGGAGGGGCCAGCAAGGTGATGGACTGGATACCCAGACATGACAACAAAGTAGTGGGGCACCTTACAGGGCATTGCTGCGAACTTCACAAAATGGGTGCCATATAAACACACCACCACAACTCCCTTATAGGTCATGGTGAGCCCCCCAAAACCTACTGGGCCCACCTGTCTACAACCCCAATAGCCCCAGACTACTTAAGCCATCTCTGTGCTGCTCTACTAGGCTTTCCTAAGCCATGTGCTGATGTTCTAGAGGCAGATGTGTAAAGTTTTTATTATGATTTTTATGATGGTGGTAGTGGTGGTGGTGGGGTCAGTGATCCCTGGGGGAGTGTGTGGGGGGTCTGTACTATGTCTCTACAGTGGTTATCTGGTCACTTTGAAGACCTTCTGGGCATTTAGACCTGGTTTTCAATCGTCTAAGTTGCTACGTATAAGTTCTGTCTAGGCAGCCTCGTTAAACTTTTGGTTATACTTGCAGTATGACTAAGTCTAGGTCGGCCCACATCCCGCCCTCAGCACTCCTCCTAAAATACCCCTTTTAGCTCTGGGTGTACAGTGGCACTGAAAAGGCCTAAGTCATTTTTAGATACGTCTAAAACCCGGTTTGAATATTGGCACTTGGACGACTTGTCTTACTGATCGTCCAAGTGCCGATTTAGGCCGGTATTTAGACGTATTTCTGTTTCAATTATGAGCCCCATAGCGCTATGTTCTTGTAGAGAATAAAGTCCATTATTTGCACAGTCAGATCACTTTCCAGAGAACATTGGTGACTTAATCGAAGAGCAAGGTGAAAGATTTCGCCAAGACATAAATATAATGGAAGCCAGATACCAAGGAAGATTAAATGTACACATGATGGCAGACTAAATCTTATGCGGGATTGTCCTGCGAGATCCCACTCATGGAAATCTTACAAAAGGAGCTTCTTGTGTGTCAAATAATTGTAAAGTTTGTATCATAAACTTGTGCTTTTGGTATGAAATAAGTAGATTTTCATGTTGTACACTTTCCTTTTAATTTTTAATATGTTTCCTTCATGCTTAAAAATTATTAATTTAAAGACTACATTAAAATATCCTGATTTTTTAATGGGAGAAAAGAGTGAAGAGTGGTATATGGCACATGTTCTGTAACTCAAAAACTAGATTAATTTTCTGATATTCAATAATAAATAATTTTAAATTAATTATAATTTATTCTACATTTTTAATTTTTCTAAATTATTTATTATTGAATATCAGAAAATTAATGGAAAAAATAGACAAAAAATCATTAGGAGGTGGAGTTTTTTGAGCCATTGAGGTAGCTCATGAATATAACCTGTTTGAAAGCTAATGAGCAATGGCAGGCAGGAGTCAGAGGCTCTTTCCTCCCTTTCTATTGATATTTCTGGAGCTGTAAATAATCCTAATATAAATGTAATTTCCTTTGGAGTGGGGAATAATAGAATGTATACCAGGGGTGTAAATAGAGGGGTTCCTCAGGTTTCTCTCTCTGATGTAATAAAAAAAAAAAATTCCAGTAAATTATTTTATTACTCCTCTGTCCTAGGGGTCCTTTTACTAAGGCACTAAATCAGCTAGCATGCCTTAGTAAAAGAGGGGGCTAATTAGATTGGGAAATAAGTCATTACACACAGTGTTGTATGAATAGCAGGGGTAAGAAGCTCTCAGGGCGGTGATGCCTCCTTCCTCTTCTCTGCCCCCTGCTCCCCTGCCATGTGCATGCCTTCCCTCCCCATACCTCTTTAACTCTTCACTAGCACATGCAGGAAGTGATTTCAGAGGAAGAGCTGAGGCTGGCACGAGTAGCAGGTTGGAAATGCTGCTTGCACCGGCAAAGAGCTAAAGAGGTACGAGGGTGGGGGTGGGGGTGGGGGTAAGGGGTGGATAGGAGGAGGGGTGCCATGCCCCCAACAAGATGGTGCCCGGGGTGGTTTGCCCCACTTACTACCTTTTCTTAAAGGAAACAGTTTTTCTGGTTATAGGAAAACCTGAAAGATTTAAATAAAAATATTAAGTTAGTTTCTGTTTAAATATCAAAGGTATCAGAATTAACTTCACAACCCTTTTCAAAGTTCCTCAGTTTTACCTACCCTCACACACTAAGGGTAAACCATCAAAAATTCCTCAGAAAATAAGCTGATTTCTCTAAAAACATACACTCATTAAATAATCATCATTTTCTTTTAGCCTTTCCCTTATAAGCTTTATCAAATTAATTTATTTTTCTCTCAAATTCTCTCACAGTGTTTACACACACACATCCAGAGCATCTTCTTGTGCAGCCAATCAGATTCATGTACTGAGGTTCTATGGCAAGTCCATGCATGCAAATATTCAGCACAGAGCTCAAGCACTCCAAAACAAATAAAATAATAATATTAAACCCCCTACTTTTGCTTAAAACCCACCTAGACCAAGTCACAGCCTTGCTTTAACCTGAATTATATAAACATCTACATTTTTTAAAAACCCTTGATATATCAGAAGATCATCAGGGAAAGACTGTATTCTGAAATATATGGCACTCACTGCTGGCTGGGTCTGCAGCAAAAGTGAATGGGCCCAGGCTTAGTCTCACCTGTAACTATGCCCCTTGTGTGCAACACTATGTATGGTTAGTAGTACTATAGAAATGACAAGTGAAAATAGTAGTAGCTTTTTCAGGATATCTTCAAATTACATGAAACAAATTTGCCTCTGCTGGAATCCCAGTATATGCAGAATTTTTCTCATGTATATTCATTGTAGCTATTCTAAAATCCTGAGTGGCTCTGAGGGTAGGGAGGACAGATTTGGGAAGCCCTGCATTAGAGTGGCAATCTTAAACCACAAGACCCCACTGCCCTAGAAAGCAAAAGAAGAAAACCCCAAACCTTATATTTGCTAATACAGTAAATACAGTATATACTTTCTCTGTAACATTTTTATAATGCTGAAAAACTAATCAATAGGTTTGCTTCAAAGAGGCATCTGTGACCCAACTGTAATTCTGAAAATGTGAAAGGATGGCATTGGCAACCTGCCTGACCAGTTCTTTGCTTAAACCTGCAGAGCTAAGTTTTAACAGAAAATCCGCTCAGACTTGTCCTTTCGCCACCTCACCACCTTTAAGAAACTAAAATTTCAAAGTGAATTCTTTCTTTCTCTACAGACACACCCTCTATCAGTCTGCACTTAGTCCTCATAAATTTTTACGGTTGTGCTTCTTATAATCTAGAAGCAACAAGAAAGTTGATCCTGATCCCTCCACAAAGCGAACACGACCAATAAAACAAAAGAATTGTGGAGAGTTGATGTCCAAGATGAAGGCTTTATTAAAACAAATAGATAATCCATATAAAAATGTCTAGGGCCTGAACCTCTGAGAACATGTGGACCCAACACGGTCTGTGTTTCGACACTATAGTCTTCTTCAGGGGTCCCTATTGGTCCTAAATGCAGGGTTGTGGATTAAATAATAAAAGTAAGCCTCTGCACTGTGGAGAGGCACTCAATAGCGTTTAGGACCAATAGGAACCCCTGAAGAAGACTATAGTGTCGAAACACAGACCGTGTTGGGTCCACATGTTCTCAGAGGTTCAGGCCTTAGACATTTCTCTTCAAATCTAGACCCACATTTCTGAGTTCAAAATACACTTGTATGTCTTTTGGTAATCAGGATTTAGTTTTAGCTCACAACTGTTTGACTCTGTTTTTATTTATCTTCCCAACGGCTGAAGTACGCAGTATTCTGAATGCTCTCTGCATCTGGACCTACTGTATTGCTCCTTAATTCTATTTTTCCACCATTGGGCAAGGTTGAGCTCCTCGATCACTGAAAATGTGATTTATCTTTTGCAAGGCAGAATGTTAATTAGGGGTATTTTACTGAAGTGTTTGTAAATCGCAAAGTTAGGTGTTTATTTTCCATGCTTATTGAGGGTACAAAACCTCCCAGTGTCTATCATTGTTATCATACCATAGCTACAGTGGAATTGAAAGTGTGTTAGGGGACAGGTAGAAGTCATCAGCACAGAAAAGGCACATAAATGGAAAGGGAGGATTGAGAGAGTACTTGGGAGAGTGGTGTTTTCCCAAATATTTATTCAATATCCAATTTTTATGTACCAGGAATGTTTTATCAGTTTAAAATCTAATATCAGAAGCTATAATCTTCAAAGGCGGGAATGAAGGTTAAAATCTTAGTTAGAATTTTATGCTTTAGGCAAATACTTGAGTCATGGCCCCTCCTCACCAAGAAACACACAATAAAGGGCTATGTCCATCACAAACCAGAAACTAAAACAAAAAAAAGTGGTAGTCCATACAGCAATATAAGGATGACCCAGGAAAATTGTTTAATTAAAAATCATATAAGAACCCATATAAATGTCCAACTAAACTTCTGATTAATATTGCTAGGGAGAGTGTGGCGCAGTGGTTAAAGCTACAGCCTCAGCACTCTGAGTTCAAACCCACGCTGCTCCTTGTGACCCTGGGCAAGTCACTTAACCCCCCCATTGCCCCAGGTACATTAGATAGATTGGGGGACAACCAGGGAAAAATGCTTGAGTACCTGAATAAATTCATGTAAACCATTCTGAGCTCCCTTGGGAGAATGGTATAGAAAATTGAATAAATTAATTAATGAACTAAGGGCTACTTTTATCAAGGTGCGCTACGGGGGTTAGCGCGTCGGACATTTCATCACGCACTAACCCCCGCGGCAGGCCAAAAAACTAACGCCTCATCAATGGAGGCGTTAGCGACTTGCGCGGCAGGCGGTTGAACGTGCGGTATTCCGCGCATTAACCGCCTACCGCACTTTGATAAAAGGAGCCCTAAGTCATTCTTTGAACAGGATTACACAGAAGACATAAGGACGCCTGAGGATGGCAGGGTTTGCTGAAACCCAGCTCTCTTTTGTGAACTGTTCCAATTGGATATATTTTTATATGCTTTTTCAAATATGATTTTTAATCAGAAGTTTAATTGGATATGTATATCGTTTTTATATCATTTTTAATTAAACAATTTTCCTGGGTGATCTTCTCACTGAAGCATGTCACTTCCTAGGATACATGTAGGGAGAGGCTGCTATTTACAACAACAAGGGATGTCTTTACATGTCAGAAACAACACATTTTCACCAAGTGTGCCAATAAATAGGATAATGAACTTTGCACCATTAATAATTGGGTGCTAACAACTAATTAGTTAAGCTAATTAACACTCATTAAAATCTGCAGCACATCTGGATACATGCTGTCCTGTAAGATACAGTACTAAGGGCTAGACTCACTAAGCTTTTCGAGCCTTCTCTGACCCTGACACATTTCACTAACCTTCTGGCCGATCCGATCCAATCCGCACATGCAAATGAGAGGAAATGACATGCAAAGTAGGAAGGCAGCGATTCACTAAACCAACGAAGGAACACCGATTGGGCTGGCCGATGCAAAAAGAAATGAATGGTGAGGACCAGTCACTCACGTCCTTGCCCATTATCCTGCTCTCTGCCATCCTGAAAACCCAGCCCTGAAATCATCAAAATAAAAAAACATCTCCCTTGTGCAAAAAGTGCCCTGCTCTCTGTCGCCCTGCTGTCTGCCGCCCTGCCTCTCCGCAAGCCCGTGTTTTTAACCAGCGGGTTTAAAGCGGGGCTGCACTATGGTGTGCTCTACTTAGTCGTTCCAGTCTGGCTGCAAAGCGTGTTCTTTTCCCTTGAAACGATTCTCATGGGGCCAGCGAGTGCAGCCACCCCCCCCCCCCTTCTGTTTTGACCTCAAGCTTGTGTGGAGAGCAAGTGCATGCACGGACTGTATCTCCAGGCAGAGAGGATGGTCTGCGCATGCATCTGGATCGCTCTGCAGCGACACCCCACCCCCACCCCGACACCCCCCCATACCTGTGAAAAAGTTGGCCGGATGGACGGGTCCCAAGCCCATCCGTCTTGCAGGCCCGCCATCCTCAGAATGGCAGGCCTAAGGTCCTGATTGCCCAGGCACCTCAAACCCTACCACAGGTGGGGCCTGAGGCACCTGGGCCAACCGGAATCGGCCCAATAGCCTTAGCCATGGCCATGCCTCTTTTTGGGCTGCACACAAGACGATTTGAGTGCACAGCTTTATGGACCAGCAGACAAGCACAAATAATTGTCAATTAATGATACTAACGTGTGAATTTGCTCGTTACCTAATTAGATTGCACATGCTTCTCAGAACTGTGCCCCAATTTAGGAGTGCAAAATTCAGCATCCTTTAGAGAATCAGGTAGTGGATGTCAAGAAAGCATAGGGGAGTGGAGGCCAATGCTGGACAGACTTATACAGTTTGTGTCCCGCACATGGCCACATCCAGCACGGGGGAATGGAGGCTTATGCTGGAAAGACTTATATGGTCTGTGTCCCGGAATGTGGTAAGAGACATTAAACTTATAAATATTAATGCACAACTATTTCCCCCTCCCCCCCCCAATAATCAGAAAAATTACATACTTACAGGAAACCCTCCATATATTCCCCGAATGAAATTCCAATGCAAAACCCTCCCCCTCCCACCCACCCTGGATGTGTATGCTTACACTATCCCCCTCTTTTACTAACGCGCAGTGCGTTTTTTTAGCACTGGCAACGCCGATATCTACCTGACACTCATAGAGTTCCTATGAACGTCGGAGCAGTTTCCGGCGCTGCTGGCGCTAAAACCTGTGCTACGCATTAGTAAAAGAGAGGGTATATTTATGCAGATGATATTACCTTAATATTCCCTTTTTCCTCAAATTTCCCATTAGAAATATCTTGGACAGAAAAGGTTTTTCTGTTGATACATGATTGGCTGGCCAGTTTTAAGTTAAAATTAAATAAAGAGAAAACTAGAGTTTTCTTGGCTGCTAATAATAAGACTAATGAAAAAAAGTTAAAATTAAATGGGATTAATTACATTGGCCTCCTTTTATCGGTGTCAGGTCAAAAGCGCACTGGGACAAAGGCGCACGCAGACAATTGAGCGCAGCGTGGAGGCGTGCACCGCAGAAAATTACTGTGTTTCCGGCTCCGATGGGGGTGGGTGGGGGGGAACCCCCCACTTTACTTAATAGAGATCGCGCCGCGTTGTGGGGACGTTGTGGGGGATGTGGGGGGTTGTAACCCCCCACATTTTACTGAAAACTTCACTTTTTCCCTGTTTTTAGGGAAAAAGTTAAGTTTACAGTAAAATGTGGAGGGTTGCAACCCCCCAAACCCCCCACAACGCCGGCGCGATCTCTATTAAGTAAACTGGGGGGGCTCCCCAACAAAAACCCCCGTCGGCGCCCCTAAAAACTGTAATTTTCTTCGACGCACGCCTCCGTCTTGCGCTCAGTTGTCGGCGTGCGCCTTTGTCTTTCGCCGAGTTGTCTATGAACCCTTTTATCAAGTTGCATTAGGGTTTTTTATTGCCAGCCACTGAGATAAAAGCTCCAATGCTCATAGGAATTCTATGAATGTCGGAGCTTTTATCACAGCAGCTGGTGATAAAAAAAAACCCTAACACGGCTTAATTAAAGGGGGTTATTATTAGTCCGACAATAACATTTTTAGGGGTCCAATTAGTTGGAATTTATCAATAAAATCACAAGTAGATTTAGGGCTCCTTTTACTAAGCTGCAATAGCGTTTTTAGCGCGCACAGAATTTTAGCACACGCTAAACCCGCGCTACGCGGCTAGAACTAATGCCAGCTCAATGCTGGCATTAGTGTCTAGTGCGTGCAGCAATTTAGCGCCCGCTATCGCAGCTTAGTAAAAGGAGCCCTTAGTTGTTTGAAAAGGATTTGTAATGCTATAGAAGTTAAGGTCCATTCGTTCGTATTTTGACCCTTATCCATTTCAACTATTGGTGCAATCTATTTTATTACGTATTCTAGATTATAGCAATATAATATACTTGACAGGTTCCAATAAAAATTTCAAAAAGTTACAAATTATCCAAAATTCCATAGTGTGTTTGATATTTGAAGAAATTTGATCATCTTTCTGGTGTTTTGGGTTGTTGTTTTTTTTTTTAAATCCAGAAATGACATTGACTCCCAATACAGGACAGGGTATTATTCAAACTGAGATGTATTTGTTACAAGATCATGTTTGATTTACCCCTCCCCCCCTTTTACAAAACAATAGTGCATTTTTTAGCGCCAGCCATGGCGGTAACAGCTCAGATGCTCATAGAATTCCTATGAGCAGTGGAGCTGTTATCGCTTTGACTGGTGCTACAAACTGCGCTACTGTTTTGTAAAACGAGGGGGGGGGGGGTTTAGTTCCTTCTCACTTATATGCTCATCTTTCATTTTCTTTACCAAAACGATCTTTGCGAAATATTACTTATTTTACTTTTCCATCAGTAATGCAAATATAAAAGATATGTAACCAATCTACTTTCCTACCAAGTGGCTACATGAGAGTCTATTCTCATACATGCATTTTAGAAGATTAATGAAAACTTTAAATTTTAAAAATGATTATTGTATTGTTTTAATTGATTGTAAATTCAACAGTTAATGTACTGGTTTTATCTTTTTTAGATTGCATAGGACTGTGAGGTATCTGCGATTCATAAGTAAAGTTTTATGTTATGTTATGTTAAAAAGATCCATATTTCAATGCAACCCACATGTAAGCATGTTGAGGGATGGAGTTTAGGTGGAACACAGACAGCATCATAATTTACGTGCATTGTTTATCAAAATTTCAAATTTACATTCATTGCTTATCAAATAATTTACTTGCATTGTTTATCTGTAAATGTGCATACTTTATATGCAAACATATATATCTCCTCCAGAACAGGTATAAATATCCATGGTTTCAATCTAGCTATGATTTCTGCTGATTTGCCCTAGTGTTTTATAAATGCATATAGGTGCCTACCACTGTTCCCTCTAAGCTGAGCTGGAGTCCTCCAACCTCATTGCTGCCAGTGGGAGATGCTGCTTCAATATTGTGTCTTCAATCAGTAGGGATAGGCAGGTTCCTTGGAGTTATATAAAGCTTGCCAGCACCTTACTATTAAAAATATGATAGTTAGACAGCACCCCTACTGGCAGAACAATAAGTGGAGGACTCCCGCCTGTCTTAGAGAGAACAGTGGACTGCCTAACAGTCTCTATAAAATAGAGGTGTCCATATATGGCCTTCATAGACATGCAGCCAGTTATAAAATTACCCTCATACCTGTTTTTAACATACAGTAAGTATTTTTTTTTTCAAATGCCATTATCAGTATGTAAGAAAACCAAGCTTGGTGCCAACGGTTTCTTTAAGCTGCACCTACGTAAAAATGTCCAAACAAATAGGAATATGTGTAAACTTCAAAACATCTGAGTACTTCTTTCAGATTTTATCTCAGTTCTGTAGATGTCAACATGGCATGTTTCTGCTTCCAGTAAAGTCCTGGAAAAGAATACTTATCTGGAGGAAACACCCTGCCCTGCCCAATTAACCTCACCAGTGAGCATGGGAAACTTCTCATTTTTAATAAGGTGCTGCCATCTGCTGTTTGAAATGAAAAAAAAATTAGTATCCTAGCTGCTTTCAGCTGTTCTTATCCATTGTTGCCCTGTCCATTTCAGGACTTTTCTCTCTCTCTCTCTTTCTCTCTCTTTCGCTGTCATCATTTCTTTCAACCTTTTTGTTACTCTTAATTTTACTTCTTATGTTTTCAATTTGTCAGTTCAATAACACTCTTTGTTACTGACTACAATTCCAAAGAAAGAGTGCACAGACATAGGGGCATAAACAAAAGAAACGTCTAAGTCCGTTTTGGGCCTAAGTTACAAGTCGCCCAAAGTCAGACAAAAATCAGACATGGGAAAAGGACCATGTTCAAAATATACGTCCAACATATTTTTTTTCCCGAAAATCGTCTAACTGTACGTCCAGCTGTCTGATCGTCCAGACCGCTAAGTCTAATCTAATCTAATCTTTGGTTTATATACCGGGTCATCTCCTAGTGGAGCTCGACACGGTTTACATATAATTAAGACTAGAGTACATAGCAGAAAACATAGAAGATGGAAGAACTAATTAAAAACTAAAGTACATAAGAAAAGCATCTTTATACCCCGTTTTCGTCCATAAATTTGTCCAAGTCACACATGCCTAGAAAAAGAACTTTTGGGCACGGGAAGGGCCAGAAAAGTGATGGACTGGACACCCAGACATAGCACCAGAGTAGAGGTGCACCTTACAGGGCACTGCTGTAAACTTTACAAAAAGGGTCCCACATAAATATCTCACTACTGCTCCCTTATAGGAAATGGTGAGCCCCCCAAAACACCCCCAGAATCTACTAGACCCACCTATCTACCACCCCTAGCCCTTATGGCAGTACAAAAGGGTTAGGGTTTTTTTTTGAGGGGTGCACATTTTTCACCATGAATGCAGTGATTAGAGGGCTTATGGGCCTGGGTCCTCCTCTCCATGGTTCACTAACCCACCCCCAAGACCACTTAAGCCACCTCTGTGCAGCTCTACTAGGCTTTCCTTTTATAGGCTGCCAGGTGCTGATGTTCTGGAGGCAGATAGTAAAGTTGTTATTATGATTTTGTTGTTATTATGATTTTTATGGGGGTGGGGGTGGGGGGGTCAGTGATCACTGGGGCAGTGTGTGGGGGTCTGTACTTTGTGTCTGCAGTGCTTATCTGGTCACTTTGGATACCTTCTTGTGACTTAGACTTGGTTTTAGATGGCCTAAGTCACAACGCCCAAGTTCTGTCTAGGCAGTGTTGTAAAACTTTCAGTTATACATACAGTACGACTAAGTCTAGGATGGCCTATGTCCCTCCCAAATCCCGCCTTTGACAGTCCTCCTGACACGCCCCTTTTAGCTCTGGTTGTTCAGCAGCACTTTGAAGGCCTAGGTTGTTTTTAAATACCCGGTTTTAAATACCCGGTTTGATTATCGGCACTTGGACGACTTGTCTTTTAGATCGTCCAAGTGCCAATTTAGGCCGGTTTTTAGACGTTTTTCTGTTTCGATTATGAGCTCCATAGGCTGAAGAATTATTTCTTTAATGGTTCCTCTTTATGTCTTTAAATTACAAGCATGGCAGGTCCAAAGTGGGTTTAGTCACAGACTTACCCTGAGGGCTGCCAACAAAGTGAAGAAAATCTGTACGGGAGCAGTAGTATACTAAAGTGTTCCTCTGTGAATTTCCTAACACAAAACTACAGGAAATCATCAACCTTTTCTGAAAAAAATATAATTAAGTACTGCAGGAAACTCGGCAATTGTGTGCTTTTGCAGGTGTAGATTAATTCCAGTGAAACCGCTAATGGGTTGTGTTGCAATATATTTCAGCTTATTAACAATTTTGCATAAATTTCTACAAATGGTCCCACAAGCATAAAACAGTAAATGCAAAATGGACAAGGAGCACTCCCTAGCATCTTTGCAAAACTATGTATAATTATCATGTGACCGGACTGAGCAGTATTCCCGCCACATATCCACCTCCAGACACCTTTGTTCACCGTAAAACATAACACAATAGGATTAAACATACTTTTTTAATACTCCTAAACATATGACCAGGGTCTTCCCGACACCTCCTGGTCATTCCGAGGTCTTCCCTGGACTCCTTGTTCTCCCGGGTACTCCCTGGATTCTGTCCCTCCAAGTTTCTTGAGTTCTTCCTCTGACCCTGTATTGGCCCTCTCCATCTTCAGCAGCATCCGGTCACCGGTCATTACCAGTCACTCTGCTGGTTATCACCATCCCAGCCAGCCCCTCCGCCAGATGCTTCTTAGATCTTGGCCAATGCTTCTAGGGTCTCTCAGGCTGCTTCACCTGAGGTCCTCTCTGATGACTCTTGGTGCCATCACCGGTCGTCATCGGCCCCACTAATCCCACCACCGATCAGCCGCTTGACCCTCTAAATCTCTACTCTTATATGGGTTGGCTATGGACATGATTGTGGGGAGGGGTGTGCTGCTAACATGGCACATAAAGAGAGAGAGAGCACCTTCAATGATAATGAAGGGAAGATCTCAAGAAAGACTGAAGCTCTTCCATGCACCAGTACAGCCAGCTGGCAATATTGGTCTGGGGAAAAATATTCAGAAAAAGTTTTTAAAAACCTGCCACACAATGTAGTGCCAAGGTCTCATGAGAACCTGGTGTGACGGTATCCCTCTCTAAGCATCATGAGGCTGCCACAGTCCCTG
This sequence comes from Geotrypetes seraphini, assembly GCF_902459505.1. Taxonomy (NCBI): domain Eukaryota; kingdom Metazoa; phylum Chordata; class Amphibia; order Gymnophiona; family Dermophiidae; genus Geotrypetes; species Geotrypetes seraphini. The sequence goes on from NC_047088.1 coordinate 68,434,650, forward strand.
GATTGTGGAAGACGATAATGATGTCGGGCTTTGAAAAGCCATCCGGACCCCCACACGTTTTCAAAAGGAGGAGGACATGTCAGGGGAAATCCGGACGTCTGGTAACCCTAGGATGTACCATCTGAAAAATCTCACTCTGGTCTTCAATCCCACTCTTTGGGATGATGCCTACAGATTCACAAACTCCCATTACTAGGGTTACCATGTTTGTTAAGCCCAAAAATAGAACCCCCAAACCAACCCTGGAAGCCTTCTCTCGGCAACATCCCGCCTACACAGGAACAGAAATTGCTGCTGAGTGAAGACTTCCGGGGCGCACCAACAGCAGCAGGATCATGTTGCTAATGCTTCCAGCCTGTCTGAAGTATTGAAATTGCAGTGCTGGAGGAGATATGTGAGGACAGGGGAGACTCAGAGAGCCATACCTGACTGGGGTGGGGGGCTGGACTGAAGAGACTCCAAAACCCAGATAAACTCCCTCTAGTCCAGTAAATCATCCGGACAGTCGTCTAAAAAGAGGACATGTCCAGGTAAATCAGTTCCTCTGATAACCCTACCCTTTACTAGAGCCCAGTTTATTATGGGTATAAGAAAATCAGATGGCCTGAATTTGCAAGGTCAGAAAGAGGATAATATGAATCTGACTTCATTTTTTGATGCCGCATTAGATGTTATCACGCACAAAGCTACACTGGTGGGCAACTTTGCACTTGAACTGGACTTAGGGTTACCAGATATCCAGGCATGTCCTCTTTTTAGAGGACTGTCCAGGTGCCTGGATGGACTTTCCCAAAACCCAGCAGTTTATCCGGGGTTTGGGAAAGCCCCGATGGGCTCTGGCCATATTTGGAGGGCCTCTGAGCATGAGCAATTTGGGTAAAATGTTTGAGCTGATAATTGTCTTCCACCCAGAAGTTAAAAGTATGTACATGTACTTGCAGTAAAGGGGAAAAAGACAGGACAAGCAGTAGGCAGAAAGATTTCTACCTACAAGTTGTTGGACCACTTGATTTCTGATGAGTGAAAAACAGGGCTCAAAGAGTATGAGGGTGAGAAAGCTATCAAATGAGTGTGACTTGGCATGTCTGGCTAATACTGTTGTGCTATTCACCTCCTTCTTACTTATGCACTGAATTTTAGTTTTATGCCATTGTTGGCAGTACTTATTTCGGTTACTGTAAACTGTCTTGTTCTTCAAATACTACGTAGCTAAACAAAATAAACCAATAAATGTGCTGCTTCGCGATCGACTGCTACTGTCTGGCTGCCTGCTCGTTTCTCCCGCTGGACTGCTTCTGCCTGGGAGCTGGGTGATCATGCTGCTTGACTGCAGATCCTGTGCCTGAAACGCTGTCTGTTTCAATGACCAGAGCGCTCACTGTTCCAGTGCTTTTCTTATTGCGCTTCTGGCTGGCATGATTCTTCTCCTCACTCTGTGTGCTGCAGGAAACTCTGCAGACTGAATCCATTCCTTTGCACGCAGGTCTGAAAATTTCTCAGAGCTATCTGGCTGTGCAAGCAGGTCAGTGTAATAGTCCTTTTTAATCTTCTCTCCCAAGCCTCAGGTTTGAATCGTGTGCGCTCTGATGCTTGCCTCAACGATGTGCTTGCTAGGCAATGTTGGATCTGTGGCAGAAGTACTGGCCCTCTCACTATTATAAGCACCCCCCCCCCCCTCTGTTTCCTCCCTTCCATATCTACGACAACACCTAAGGTTTCCTTAATGATGCAAGTTTTGTTTTTTAAAAAATTCCTGTTGCACTTCAGACAATGATGCAGTGTGGGGGGATGGGAGAAAGAAAGATGAGGTAGCACACAACGCAGGAGACTTTACGTGGCCTGGTTCTCTACTAGTGTCGCCCACCCACCATGTTATGTGCTCTCCATTGCACCAGTAAAAGCCGGTGCATTTGCGAGGGGATAGCTGTTTCCAGCCTGCAGTGTTTGGCCCCTGGCTGTTGGTGTGGTGAGAAACGCAGGACCATAGTGGCTGTGAGCTCATAGGCCTAGCCTGCTGCAACTGAAGCTAAGTAATTGGAATAAGGATGCTTCCAAAAATTGAACAATAAATATTGCTTATGTAATGGATCAGCACATGCATGCAAGTCTACTGAACTGGGTGCTAAGACATGGTTAAAAGTGCTAGGCCCTTCTACTGTAGATAAGACTGTAGATGAGAAGCTTCTTCAATCCATTTAGCTGGTATAAATTAATGTGGTGGCAGCTAGTAACTCTGTTTTGTACATTACATTTTACATAAATATGAATCGCTAATAGGAGTTCAGTGCGATTTCCAAGTCGAGAGTTGTGCAGGGACAGAAGTCAAACCTGTCCCCGGTAGAATCAAACCTGTCCCTGTCCGTCCCCGCTGGAATCAAATCAAGTTTCAAGTTTTTTAAAAGTTTGTTGTACACGCAATGTCAAGTACTTCAATGTGTATAACAGTTTAAAAATAGAGGACAAAAATAAAACAATTTTATTACAAATAAACATAAGGTATAAACGTACAAATCTAATTACCGATACAAATCCATCCCCACCCGTCTCTGTAAACTTCAGAAGTAGTTATTTCATTTAATTATGCTACTGAATTAAAGGCTCTGGTAGAGACCCATTTACAAATAAGCAAGGACGCTTTAATTAATTTGGAAATATAAATTGAGAAGAATACATATTTTGTAAATGGGCCTCTACCAGAGCCTCTAATGTAAATATAAAATCAAAATACTCAGCCGATGAGGACCTTCAAGCTGTCAGCTGAGGACTTAAGAACATAAGAAATGCCTTCACCGGATCAGACCGAGGTCCATCTAGTCCGGTGCTCCGCACACGCGGCGGCCCATTTAGGTACTCCTTTCTGGAGACCCGACTTTACCGTATCCCTCAATATGATATGCAAGAAGATGTGCATCCAACCTGCGCTTGAACCCCAGTACAGTAGTCTCCGCCACAACCTCCTCCAGGAGTGCATTCCAAGCACCCACCACTCGCTGTGTGAAACAGAACTTCCTGCCATTTGTCCTGAACCTGCTGCCGCTCAGTTTCAGGCTATGACCTCTTGTCCGTGTCACATCCGAGAATGTTAGCAATGCTGCTTCTTGGTCTATTATATCAAATCCTTTTAATATTTTAAAAGTCTTGATATAATAGACCCTCCCTTCCTCTACAGTTGGCCGGGGGTCCCTTTTGCCAAGCTCAGCAGGCAGCAGTAGCGTCCGAGTCACAGATGCTTCCACCTCAGTGGCTCATGGATGCTGCCAGTGACTGCTGCACTTGGTGGAGGGGAGTTCTGGCCATCTCTAGAGGAGGTCCTCTGCTGGTAGTGCTTGGGGATCCCACCAGCCACAGCAAGGGTCAGCAAGTACTTCAACACTGTAGAAATAAAACCAGAAATGCTTTATTTTCTTTTGAACACAATACAAAGACATCTGCTATATACATTTCCCAAAGCTACATATTTTAGTCAACAAATTTCGTTTTTTACCTTTGTTGTCTGGAGACTTATTTTTCCATCAAGTTTGTCCCAGTTTCTTTTTTCTGCTTTTTCGTCTTCTGCAAATTCTTCTGTTGCTGTCCGTTGGTTCCTCCTACCATGGTCCAGCATTTATTCCTTTCTCATCTTCGTCACTGCCCACCAGTCCCATAACCAACATTTCTCCTTCTATCACCCCTCTCCAGCACCATGCCACATCTCTCCCTCCATTCCCTTCATCACTATGTCCAGCATTCATCCCTCTTGCATCCCTTTCAATCTGTTCCCTTTCCACCACATCTTTCTCCATCTCATCTTTCTCTTCCCTATCATCTGTACCTCACTCCCTCCCTATGATCAAAAATTCTCCTCTTTCTTCCATTCCCTGTGTACACCACCTCCCATGTCCCAATGCGCTTCCTCTTTGTTGCAACGTGTGCATGCTCTTTTTCTGCCCTCCCCCACCAGGGTCCACCAGCTGTCACTTTCTCTTCCCAACTACTCTCCTATCCAGTGTCTCTATCCCCCCATCCCTTGTGTCCAACTTCTTTCCCTTTCTGTTCCTTCCCTCCCTAAATCCCATTGTCCACCATCTCTTTCCCTCTTCTGTTTTCAGAGCCATTATTTCTTCTTCCCCCCCAGCATATGCACATGGACTCCCTCTCTCCCCCATCTTTGTAGCATTCTCCCCCTCCTCTCCTTTTTGCAGCATCCTCCGGTTTCCCCCTGGCCTCCCGGTCTCACCTTCAGCTAATTAGGGCAGCCTAGATTCTTTCCTGGGCGGTGTCTCTTCTGAAGGGAACTTTTTCTCTGCCCTTTCTTTTCTGTAGTGCCTCTTTCAGCACCATATCCAGCTTGTCTAACCCCTTTGCACCAGCGATCTTTTTACAGGCTGCTCTAATTACTGTAGCTGAAGAGCAGCACTATTTCCAGCCTCACTTTTTTGAGGGCAGCGGGCGAAGACTTCCTTCCAATGTCAGCTTTGACATAGGGAAAGACTTCCGGATCAGCTACCGGAGGCTTGCTGAGATCGCTGCAAAGAAGACTACAACACAGAGGGAAGTTAAAGATCCATATTAACCAGCTCCCTCCAACCCCGTGGGATCCCCGTGACCTGAGGGGACGTCCCCATGGGATCCCTGCGACCCGAGGGGTGACCCCATGGGATCCCTGCGGGATTCTCGTCATCCCCGTTCCCGTGCAGCTCTCTATTTCCAAGTTCATAAGAAGTTAGCCATCACCAGGAATTACAATCTTACATTAAAAATCAAAATATAAACACATAGATCTGTTCATCTTGAAGGAAGATTTTTTTTTTTTTTTTTGCTTTAGGGTCATCATCTTTACACAAATCACAACTGTGACCACTTGGTATCTGGGGAGGAGGTAAGAGGATTAGGTAGCACGTGGTAGGGAAGGTCCCCCCTATTCCAGGAAGGATATTTTATTCTAGCCCTAGATTTCTGCCAGTCTCATCCTCATGCATTATGGAATCTGCAGCACTGATTTCATTGGCTAGTATCAGGGACCACAAATACCACACTGCTTTGGGATGTAAGTTTAAAACCAGGACTGGCCATAAAATTCCCCTCCTGGAACTTGGTAACTTGGCAGCTCCGTGCTCAGTCTAAAAGTGGGATGGAGCTTATGTGATAAAATTCCTTTTATAAATGTAACATAGTATTTTAATGATTAAAAACTAAAATGACAAGTCATTTCTGAAATGTAGAAGATACTAGTGCTGCCTGATTCAGGGAAAAAAATTTTGATTTGATTCGATTCAGCCTATTGAATCAGTTTTTCGATTTGATTTTCCTGCCCAATTTTTTCAAACATTTTGGTGGGTTTATTTTATAGCCTCTTCACCCCCTTTGTCCCCATTGGCGCTGTGGTGTAAATCAGTGTTTTTCAACCTTTTTACACCTATGGACTGGCAGAAATAAAAGAATTATTCTGTGGACCGGCATCGGTCCGTGGACCAGCGGTTGAAGAACACTGGGCTAAGTTGTGAGCAAGACCCTGCCCATCTCTACCCAATCTCCACCCCAGACCCCCGCCCCCATAATAGTACTAATTGTAACACTATTTTTTTCCATTCATTTTTCAAAGATACACAATATAATCTTATTAATAACACATAATAGTTAACCACAAAATTAAACTACACAAAGCACACTGACAGCAGATGTAAATTCTCAAAATTGACATAATTCAATCACTAAATTCAAAAATAAAATTATTTTCCCCTACCTTTGTTTTCTCCCTCCCTCTATGCTATGCCTTACCTTCTGGCCTGCTCCCGCCTAGCCATTTTATGCCGCCCCGGTATTATCTTCTGGTCAGCTCCCTCTTCCTCACTGATGCAGTGCACAAAGCTATGGGCAGCAGCTCCTTGCGCATCCCGTGCTTCATCTGGAAGCCTTCCCTCTGACGTTGCAACGTCAGAGAGAAGACTTCCGGTTCAGGCGCAGGACGTGTGTAGGAGCCACTGCCTGTGACTTTGTGCACTGAATCAGTGAGGAGCTGGCTCGAAGATAACGCCACATCAATCGCACCGTGGATCGGCGGTTGAAGAACACTGTTTTTGGCCTGATGCACTTGTTGGCCCTGTGGACCGGCAGGAAATTTCTGTGGACCGGCAGCTTTTTGTGTTAACCAACCCTAGCAGACAGGGAAAGCCTAACAAAGTCATCCATTTCCAGATGGATTTACATGGCTATTTCATTTACGTACTTTGAAAGTGCAAATATGCCAGTATGCCGAGGTACAGATCCAAGATGGCCGCGGTCACGGTTTGATGAGCAGCTGCCCGCAAGCCTTATCCTTTGAAACTTTTCTCCCGGCGGTTTTTCATCTTGGTGTATGACAGTTATGCCGAAGAAGAGAGGAAAGGATGTCCCTGGAACCTTGCGGAGCCCTGGAGCAGTCTCCTCAGGCATTCAACAGGGAGAGTTCCCTCATGATCTGGGAAAGAACCCAGCATTTTTCTTCCTCCATAGGAGTCCAGAGAAGTAGGAAATCCTATCAGAGCCCAAGGAGGTCAGTGCAGCCTTGGGCAATATCTCTGAAATGTTTAACAGTTGACCTAATTGGCTTTTGGGGTTATAATGAGATTGTGTGTTTCTACTGTCTGTATCCTGAAAATGGCAAGGAAAAATAAAGTTCAAAAATATATGTCATATTGTATCACATGTGGGTCTTTATCTGCCGTCATCTGTTTATTTTATTGCAGGCTTACTATGGGAAGATTAGGTTCTTACCTTGATAATCTTCTCCACTCTGTAAAACTTTGTAAAAGTATAGAGAGTGGACTGTGTAGCTGCTCTACAAATCTTCTTGGGTGGAACTACCCGAAATTCTGTCCATGAAGAGGCAGTGCCTCTGGTGGAATGCACTTTCTTTTTTTTTTTTCTTTTATTTATTTATAGATTTCAACTATCAATTCAAGATTAACTTGTACCGAAAGTGATTGCAGCAAAAGAAAAACAATACATCTTCCAATTTTATATAAGAACATAAATATTGCTTAATCACTCAAGTCCACAAATAAGATCCATGATGTAGTATAAACGGAATAAGAAGAAATTAATAACTAAGTTACGTGGAACACGGTTAAACTGATATTTAGGCGTCTAATATCAAAGCCCTCATTTCTTTTTCTTCTCCAGGGGGGACATAGAAAGAAGAGCAGTTAGCTGGTGCGGCTCAAAGAAAACATATTTCTGAGAATTATATTTCTGTGGACCGGCAGCTTTTTGTGTTAACCAACCCTAGCAGACAGGGAAAGCCTAACAAAGTCATCCATTTCCAGATGGATTTACATGGCTATTTCATTTACGTACTTTGAAAGTGCAAATATGCCAGTATGCCGAGGTACAGATCCAAGATGGCCGCGATCACGGTTTGATGAGCAGCTGCCCGCAAGCCTTATCCTTTGAAACTTTTCTCCCGGCGGTTTTTCGTCTTGGTGTATGACAGTTATGCCGAAGAAGAGAGGAAAGGGTGTCCCTGGAACCTTGCGGAGCCCTGGAGCAGTATCCTCCGGCAACATTGAAGACTTGCTGAGGCGGATGCAGGGCGCCTTAGGAACGCCGGCAATGCCATTGCCTGAGGCGCTTCCGGGAGATGGAATGGAGGCATCGTTTCGAGCACATGAGATCTTGTTGAGCCCCGATGTGAGAGCTCCTCCTCCCAATCCTCGTGCCGCTAGTTCTCCGGGGATAGAGAGGCAGTCGGAAGTAGGCATGCTCTTTTTTCCCCCCCCCCCCCCCCCAGGTTCCTGGGTACAGCGAGACTACTAACATCGACTCAGGATCTCTGAATGTACACGAGGATGGTACAACATTGGGACTAGTTCCGACCCAGGAGGAATAGAGAGGAGAAAAACCCTTGGTTGGTGAGCCCGACTTTTCAATTTCAGATTTGCAAACTTTTAATATTGTAAAGCCCCAAGAAATGACTTTAGAAGCTTTGCGGGATCTGACTGCCAATTTGGTTAGAACAGTCAATACTAACTACATGTATTTTCAGATTGAGGGAAAAATAAAATCTCAGGAGAAAGAAGTTTTTCAGATAAAACAAGACCTGGATGAAACAAAACTAGATATTCAGAACATTAAAGATCAACTTAAGTCTTCCAAATTACTCCAAGAGACATTAATTAAAGACAATGTTAATTTAAGAAGGAAGATGGAGACATTTGAAAATTTCTCTAGGAGTAATAATCTTAGATTGATTAATTTTCCACGAATATTAACAGTTACCCGAAGAGAAATGTTAAAACGCTATTTGTTGGAGATACTAGAAGTACCGGAAGATTCATTGCCTCCTTTCACTCAGGTCTATTATTTACTGAGTAAAAATCAAGATCACCAGGAAAGGAACCAAGGTCCAATTGATGTTTCTGCTTTACTTGAATTGTCAGATAAAGAAATTGCAACACCTGCAACACTGATTGTGACCTTGGCTATTACATTGGATAAAAACTGGCTTCTGAGATTATTCTTCAAAAATAAAGAGAAAAAGTTTCTTGATTTTAAGATACAAATGTCCCAGATCTGGCAAAAGATACACAGAGGCGTCGAAGAGAGTTTTTATTATTTTATTATTCCCCTCTTGGGGGAACTTTTTATCTCCTTGCAAATGTATAGTACAATATAATTCTCAGAAATATGTTTTCTTTGAGCCACACCAGCTAACTGCTCTTCTTTCTATGTTCCCCCTGGAGAAGAAAAAGAAATGAGGGCTTTGATATTAGACGCCTGAATATCAGTTTAACCGTGTTCCACGTAACTTAGTTATTAATTTCTTCTTATTCCGTTTATACTACATCATGGATCTTATTTGTGGACTTGAGTGATTAAGCAATATTTATGTTCTTATATAAAATTGGAAGATGTATTGTTTTTCTTTTGCTGCAATCACTTTCTGTACAAGTTAATCTTGAATTGATAGTGGAAATCTATAAATAAATAAAAGAAAAAAAAGAAAGAAAGTGCATTCCACCAGAGGCACTGCCTCTTCATGGACAGAATTTCGGGTAGTTCCACCCAAGAAGATTTGTAGAGCAGCTACACAGTCCACTCTCTATACTTTTACAAAGTTTTACAGAGTGGAGAAGATTATCAAGGTAAGAACCTAATCTTCCCATAGTAAGCCTGCAATAAAATAAACAGATGACGGCAGATAAAGACCCACATGTGATACAATATGACATATATTTTTGAACTTTATTTTTCCTTGCCATTTTCAGGGTACAGACAGTAGAAACACACGATCTCATTATAACCCCAAAAGCCCATTAGGTCAACTGTTAAACATTTCAGAGGTATTGCCCAAGGCTGCACTGACCTTGGGCTCTGATAGGATTTCCTACTTCTCCGGACTCCTATGGAGGAAGAAAAATGCTGGGTTCTTTCCCAGATCATGAGGGAACTCTCCCCGTTGAATGCCTGATGGACACGTTCATCTTCCATTACCTCACACTGCTAACAGGGACACATTGTGGTGATCTTCTTAAATATACCCTTTTGCATTATATATCCTTGAAGCAAACAGAGCTCTAAAACATTTCATGGGGTTTTAATACTGTGATTTTGCTTTTGTTTTGTTTCTAAGCAGAAGGGAAGCCTTTGCCTTTTGCACTGGATTCCTGGTTAAATTCCTGGTGTAAAGGGGTCTTTCTGGGAGCCATCAGCATAATGATGGTACTGAAAGCATAGGAGGAGAACAGAGCACCAAGGAAGCAAGTACAGAGAGAGGAGAGAAGAGGTACACTGACTGATAGTGGGATAGCAGCGGAGGAGAATCCATCACAGCACACACTAGAGGTATGATGGAGACTTGAGGGTATGGCTAACTGTTTTGTAAAATTGAGTGTCTCATTACTATTGGAGATAGAGGTTTAATTTATATTCTTAACTTTGGGGTCCTTTTACTAAGGCGCACTAGCCGTTTTAGTTTGTGTTAAACGCTGACGCGTCCTTTTTAGTCTATGGACGCATTAGTGTGTAGCGTGCGCTAAAACGGCTAGCCCGCCTTAGTAAAAGACCCCTTTGTTTCTTATTAACCAGATTTGAATCAAATGAGGATTAAGAAATAAGCTGATTTGTTCAATTAATGCTAACTCTATTTAAGGGAAAACAGCCATTCTCATCTAATATTAGACGAGAGTCGGCGCTCTGTGTCTCTGTATTGTGACTAACAGTCAGTGAAGGTGTAACTGTTTCTCCGTTATCTCATCAGCTATTCTTTTGTAGAGTAGTGGAGTAGTATAATATATCACTTGTCCCATTTAGATTCTGATTGGCCTACCAGCTCGCTGGGCTCCTTTTACTAAGGTGTGCTAGCGGTTTTAGCATGCGCTACACACTAACGCCTCCATAGAGCTTGCATTAGTATTTTTCGTTTAGCGCGTGTTTTGCGCGCGCTAATCTTTAGTGCGCGCTAAAAAACGCTAGTGCACCTTAGTAAAAGGAGCCCTCCATGTCTTTATGGTTAGAGTTGAGCATTACAACTCAGTGTTTCTAACCTCCACCAGCTTTCCTAAACTGTCTGCTGACATACATGATGGGCGATATTACTGAGGTTTGGTTGATTGCCTCTTCTTTAATTTATAAAAGGAGATTTTAATCTTCATATGGATAATCTGTCTTGTAGTTCTGCAGATAATTTTCTTTCAACCTTATGCAGCCTATTTTGGTTGTTAAGAGAAATGCATGTAGCAGGCCCGCATTGCATTTGGTCTTTTTGTTTCTCAGTTCGGTGGATAAATGGGCTGGCTAAAGACCGACCGTCATCCTTACTTTCCTGGCCGGTGGCTCATAAGACTGACTTTAGGTTTTTAATGTCATGTCTCATTTATAATTAATATCTTTTTATAGTCATGTTGCAGAGATACTGTAAGATAGATCAAAAGGGTTTTATTTCTGTGGTTAGAAATTTCTTACAGAGGATGCAGCTGAGTATCGGATGAATTCCTGGAACAGGGAGACTAATAATATACTTCCTTGCATTGCATCAACGAAAATTGTCAATAGATGTTCCACTAAAACTGCGGTAGGATCTTCAGAGGACCTGTGCTCTTCCAAAAGAGCAGGCAGGTCACCTGAGACAATTTACACAAGCTGTTTTGAGAAACCTCTTTTCATGGGCTGGCAAATCTTTATATTTGGAATCTACCCTAAGGGCTAAGAAATATTTGTTTGTTTGTTTGGGTTTTTTTTGCTACTTAGAATAGGGGCATAGTTAACATCATGGACTTCTTTTAAGATGTGTTATTTTATCACTAACTTGTGCTGTTTCATCACAGGTCCTGTTTTATGTAATGAGACCTAGGGGTTGATATTCAAAAAATTTTAACTATGCAGGAAAGCTCCTCCCTAGTTAAACCCTGCTAAGCTGGCTGGTGGTTGCCAATATTCTGTGCCATTTAACTGGATAGTGCCGCTGAATATCTCTGCTAACTGGTCTGTCACCAACTGGCTAGGTTAGGGGTGGTCTGGGGCGGGGCTTAGGCAAAGCCTGCACTTAGACAATTAGCTGATATATTCAGTTCATTAACTAGATGAGTGAGGACATAAAGTTAAGACAGGCTGACCTCCTTGGGCTCTGACAGGCTTTCCTACTTCTCTGGACTCCTGTGGAGGAAGAAAAATGCTGGGTTCTTTCCCAAATCATGAGGGGACTCTCCCTGTTGAATGCCTGACGGACAAGTTCATCTTCCATTACCTCACACTGCTAACAGGGACACATTGTGGTGATTTTCCTAAATATACCCTTTTGTATTGTATACCCATGAAGCAAACAGAGCCCTAAGCTATCTTATCACAGGGCAGTCAGAGACACCTGCCTGCAAGCTGCTATAGCTCAATAAGTAAAAGCCTTGTGCTCCTCTTCTAGAGGTCATGGGTTCAGCTTCCCCAGCACATATTTGAATTGTGGCATTCTACCTTTCAGGTGCACCTTGATGATCTCAAAATGAGGTCACCATTGTGCAGTTGCAAACCTCCATTTGCAATGAAGTAGAAGCCATGCTAAGGTCGGTATCTGTTTTTAACCTTTTGCAAATGAAGTTATGTATGCAATCTATATATTTTTGTCATGTGCCTTATCTTGCTGAATCCACCTGTTTCAAGAATGACCTCATTGGAACAATTTTTAGTGAGAAAAAAGGGTAGCTTTTTAGCAAGAAATATAAAGTTCTTTTTTTCATGTGCTGTGCTTCAGTTAATGGATCTTTTCCTCTAATTAGCAAATACCATCACTGTTTGCCCAGAAAAATAGAAGGTTTTGCATGCAATATCTTTGTATTGATGTGTATTGTTTATGTGGTGGCTTATTAAAGGTATTTTGAGCTTAATAAAGCAAAAATAAAAACCCAGTGAGCTATTTAGCAGATCGCATTAAGCATGTCCAAACTGTGCCCAAGTTCCATCCTTAGAACTCAGGTCTATCTGAAGCCTAAACTATGCTCAAAAGTAGACTTCCTTACATTGCCTATAAAACCTAGTTTTACAATTGCTATGCAGCTTGCTAACTCACTCTGTAGCACACTGGTTAAATCTACAGTCTTCTACCCTAATGTTGCTGGTTCGAATCCCAGACACTCTGTCTGATGGAAGAGAAATACTGTATTTTTTGTTCCATAAGACGCACCTACCTTTAGAGAAAGAAAAAAAATTCTGAACCAAATGGTGTGCTCTGTACCCTGTCCCCCCTCTGGTGGTAGGCCAGGACAAGGTATAGGGCACATCTAGTGGTGGGCATGTCTAATGGTAGGCAGCCCCAAGCATCTTATGGAGTGAAAAATACAGTATTTCTCTTCCTGTCAATAGATGCAAATTCAATAACCCCAAACCACCTTTGTACCAAGGAGAGGCTGTGTGTGACATTTTATAATACATTCAAGTCTAAAGAAGACCAGTTATTCCACCTTATGTTTTTAGCAATGAATTGAAAGAAAGTAGCATCTCAACTTCACGCTTTCTTCAATCAAATGGGAGGTTTAAAACCCTTTCCATCTAGGTTTCAGGTCTCCTTTCAGTACTAAGCCAGTTCTTTTGGCCTTGTTGTTAGATGTTTAGTATCATTCATTGAGGTGGCTTTCCATTGTTGGTATTACTGGATTTGTCCAATTCCTTTGACACTGTTCTTTTTGAGAAGTTTGGATTAATATTTTTTTAAGGTGTGGTCTTCCAATGGTTCTACTCTGTTCTAACTAATAAAACTCAAAGTGAGAATAGTTCACTCTTTTACTCTGCAACTTCTAACTTAAGGTATCTTTCAGGGATCTTTATTGTCATTTATTTAATATCCAGCTACTGGGAAAGATCCTTAGGAGTTTTGATCTAACACAAAATCTATATGCAGATGATATACAAATATTTTTTCCTGTATAGGCCAATCATTTATACAGAAATGGTTTTAATTTTTGGTAGCAATGAATATATGAAACTCAAGAATAAGTTAAAATTAAATAATGTTAAATGATGACAAAATTGAGGTCTCATGAATAGAGCAGAAGAGTACATAGAAGTTAGAATATTTTCTCATGACTAGTGGTATTTTATGACTCCAAATAATCCAGGACAGAAATTTGGGAATCAGTCATAATTTGACTTTCAAGTTCAACCTCAATTCTTTATCCTTTAGAGACAAATATGCCTGTTCAATGCATTAATATTTAATATAATTATGTGGTTATCTTTCTTCTTTGTAGGTCATTCCAGTCTGAAATATCGCACACTACAGCAATGAGTGGAAAGTCTCTTCTTTTAAAAGTGATTCTTTTGGGTGATGGTGGAGTCGGGAAAAGCTCCCTCATGAATCGTTATGTCACCAACAAGTTTGACTCGCAAGCCTTCCATACAATAGGAGTAGAATTTTTAAACCGAGACTTGGAGGTGGATGGACGTTTTGTTACCCTTCAGATCTGGGATACTGCTGGTCAAGAAAGATTTAAGAGTCTACGAACTCCATTTTATAGAGGGGCAGACTGCTGCCTGCTTACCTTTAGTGTGGATGATCGCCAAAGCTTTGAGAACCTTGGCAACTGGCAAAAAGAGTTTATTTACTATGCAGATGTAAAAGACCCACACAGTTTCCCTTTTGTGGTGCTTGGTAATAAAGTAGACATAAGTGAGAGACAAGTGACCACAGAGGAAGCAGAGACCTGGTGCGTAGAAAATGGAAATTATCCTTATCTTGAAACAAGTGCAAAGGATGATACAAATGTAGATGTGGCCTTTGAGCAAGCTGTACGGCAGGTTCTGGCTGTCGAGGAGCAGCTAGAACATTCTATGCTGGGGCATACTATAGATCTGCATAGCAGTCACAAATCAGGATCTTCATGCTGCTAAGAGGATAGTGCTACAACCTCTATATGGTACAGCGCTAGTGGATTTTAGTTTTCCATCTTAGAGTGCTTCTAGGAGTAATACAGCAGGATTGTGGACTGTAGCAGTTAAGGTTTCTCGGTATTATGTAGACAACACTTTGAAACTTAAAGTTGGGGAGAAACAGATGACGGACAGAACTGATGCATTTTAGTGGGGCTCATACACCTTTTTATGGTGGAAGAAAGAAAGGGATGGGAAGATCTTACAGTTTACAGTATAAATGTGGTACCAATAATGAAATTCAGCTTGATGAGAGTAATGCAACAGTTTGTTCTTAAATTTTGAAATAGCATTCTAATCAAATTAATTTGTTAGTATAATATGTGACCATAGTAGTGTACAATAGCAAATTTTCAAAAGCATAGCACTTTAATTGAGTAATAACACATGATGTGACATGTTCTTCTAATGAGATATATGATCCCTGTCTGGCTTCTTTGAGTTTTCATCACTGTCCTGTGTTGTATTATACTTGCATTTTCAGTATTTGATAAATTCTATCAAACTTTTTATAATACCTACATGCATGCCGTCGACAAATATAATCAGATAAGATGCTGAAGATGATATTTAAATTGATTGATTACTAATGCCACTGTTAAAAAAAAAATGCTAAATCTACATAGGAAAAAGTGCTATTGCATTTAAAGTACGGTATATCTTTGCATGCTACTGTTAAGCTAAAGCACATGCCATACAAAATTTACATATGCGTTGCTTTTCAAAGGACTTTAAACCAAACCTGGCCCCTTTTAAAACTTACTAGAACTGTGTCTAAGGATTCTAGTTTCAATAGGCTTCTGAGTTTAGGTTCTTAAAAGTGATTGGCTACTGGGACAGACTTATAAAGAAAGAAACTTTAGGTGTTAAGCACTAATTTTAAGCAGTAGGAACCTACCTTAGGAGTCTATGGGTGCATATTTTAGAAGTGCTAGTCAAGTTTTAGACATCCTTAAACTGGCTTTTAGATGTCCTTAGTGCACGGATGTACAAGTGCTGATTTTGCAATGCCAGGTTATGGTTGTCCAAACCTGCCGAACATCCATATGGCAAGGGAGCGTGTTCTGGGCATGCTTTGGATGGGACAAGGGAATGACTGAAACTTGGATGTCCATAGTCCAGCCATTCCGCACTTCAGAAGGATGTTGGTATTTAGACCTGCTGTCTGGAATGTGTAGGCCGCGGGAATTGGGCTCAGATTGAGTGGTGGGAATTGGATGGAAGAGTATCACCAACATAACACTCGCTTTGTGTCCTTTGTGAAAATGAACCTAGTGAAAAAACTGGGCAATGTCTCAGTTCCAGAAACAATGGACATGCATGGTACTAAAATGGTTAATATAAATGTTCATGTCCCAGCACATAAACATTTTTGTGGCCATTTTACAATATGTCATTCATGACACCATCCAAGTTCCAGTTTTGCTACATCCCAGGATTAGATGTTCTAATTGTAATAATGGCTCTTTGTGCTGGCACCATCAGCGATTCACAGACTTTGATTAGGGTTTTTTTTTCCCAGATTGGGGGACCTTTCTAACATGCCATACTATGGATATGTGGGACAAGATAATGTGATTATGGATGATTTTTATGGGTGGATTAAGTATGATGAATTGTTGAGGATAATGGATAGATACCCACACCAAGTACCAATAAAAGGAGGATACACAGAGTTTGTTGCCAAAAGGCTTTTTATTACAAGCAATTGTTATGCATCAGAATGGTACACCTTTGAGAATTCAATACAGAGAATGCCAGCTTTACACAGAAGGATAAACAAGTACATATGGTGGAATAACCCACCTGGAGTATTTGAACACATGCCCAGAGAATTCATTGGGTATGATATTAATTATTAAGGGAAAAAAAGGAAAGAAAATTATCAGGTCGGGGGGTTCAAGGGGGGCGGAGCCCCCCTTGTATATCACTTTCCCCAAGGGTCACTTAGCAGGGAGTTAGTTAAAATTGGGGGCTCATGCCAGAGAAGTAGTAAGTTTGCTTTAGTTGTAGTTTTTCTGGAGTATTGCCAGATATACCTTGTGTTGCTAAGACCCAGCCATTCCAGGTAACATTTAAATCAGTTGTGTCAACCCATAGCTTTTTAGTAAGGTAATTAGGAAAGATAGCCCCGACTTTGGATTCAGAAGGAGGTACTTCCACAAGAAGGAAATTAGGTTTAGGCCTAAACATCCTTCTCGAGTATTGGTTTGATCTGTGTGTTCTTGCAGTGGTTCTATTGCAGTGGCTTAACTTGAGAGTTCAAGTTTTTAGATCCTAAATTTAGGTGAACTTTAGCTGAAAATAGGTTTCTATTTTAGGAGCTCATATGTTTAAATATTGGCCTCTTAATTCTTTGATGCCAAATGCATTACATGTAATACATCTTAGGAATATTCTAGATTGATTGTCACAGAAAGAGTACATTGGAAATTTTTGTCAACCTTTTCTGGTACTTGTTCTGCTGCTTGTGTTATGAATTCAGTTATTGAGTGTGAGGTAACGTTTTTTCTTCTTACATTTTAAAGGCTTAATGGAAACAAGATGAGCTCTTAGTAGGTGATGGCATCTTGGAAGTGAATTTATGATAAGCATCACTAACATATTGTGACTTAGGAGGTGAAGGACCTCTAGCTTGCTCGTGTTGCCAGACTGCATGGTGATTTGGCTCACAGCTTATAATGTTTAAGGCCTCCTAGCGGCCTACCTTTTTATACAAGTCCACTCACATTAAGCTTTCTGCTTCTGAGGAATTTTCATGAAGTGTTGTGTTGTTGATGTTAACAGCACTAGAATTTTTTTTGTTTGATGGATCTGGGCCCCCAAATAACAGCTGGTGAGTGAATGAAATGAACAGTCAAGCTTATTTTGGAAGATTGGAATATCTTCTCCATAAATAAATAAAATATCTGTCTCGTTTCTAAATTTCAAGTTCACTTCCTCCTTACCATTGTCTATCAGTCTCCCTGAAGCTGCCATTTTTTCTTCTTTTTCATGCTATCCCACCCCCATCTTTGTCGCTTTGTGCTTACTTATCCCTCCTTCCACTTTCATGTCCTACCTCTTGAACTTGCCCCCCTTCTCAGATTGCATTCATTTGCCTTTGTCCATCATTGTTCCTTCCTGTGTTTCACTCCCCTGCCTACATACCTCTTTAATGCTTCATTTCATTGCAGAAAGGCCAAGGATAGCTAACTATAAGAATGCTATAAGAGTTGGGAAGTGGTACATAGAACCAGAGAAGGCTCCAGTGCTTTCGTTCCCCAGCTACATCTGGTAGCAAACCAAGAGGACATGGAAAGAATTCAAATAGAATGTCGTAGATGGATCATAACTTGTGGAGACTCAAGAATGAAGGGAGAGCATGCTTCCTCTCTAAGAAAAATCTAGCTCCTTAATAGATATTTAATTGTCCTGGAAATGTCTTAATATATTACAACTACTAGCTTTCTAATTATCTCGGGCTTTTCCGAACAGGTGCATCTTCCTAATGACTTGTTAGCAGAATTCAATGATGGAGGAGATTTGAAGGCTATTCATCTTGCCTATACCATTTATAATACTATAAGGCATTTTATTGAAACACATGACAACCTTCAAAAGGCCCAGGCAGATAAAAATAAAATGAAAAGATTGATGCTTTGTGTGGATATCTAATGAGCAAGGATGTATAGCCCCAGGAAAAATGTAGGATTTCTTTTTCTGTCCTCACTTAAGTTGGATAGAGTGGTTTGCATGTAAAGCTGTTACTGTCAAATGTATTTATATAGAAAAGGGAATTGGAAAAATCATTGACATGATTAGTCAAGTAGGTCAAGTGACTTATGATACAACATCATCACATGTAACCCTCAGACAAAACAACTTTAATTTGAAAGCAAATGCAATGTATTTACACTGGTTAAAACCTTTGTATTGGATTAAAATGTAATTAAATGAGTAATAAATGTGCTTCTTACTGTGTTTTTTTTTTCTGTATTGGTCATTTCTGCTGAGGGTTTTATAGACCTGTCATTCGTATGAAGTGAACCTGTAACTGGGAGCAAGCGGTGAAAAATGCCATGAAGACTTAAACATAGTGCTCAAGCCCTGAAACTTTCATTTCTGCCATTTTCACATTTTGCCCACTGAGAAACTGGACTATTTGCAGATAAGTGTCTGGTTATTTTGTTTATTTGTTATATTTGATTTGAAGAATTGATTTGATTTAAAGAATAGAATTAGTAATGGAGTTTTTTTGCACCAAAAGACATATGAGAAGAGACTTGAACAACTGAATATGTATATCTTAGAGGAAAGGAGGGACATAGGAGATCTGATACAGACATTTGAATACTTGAAAGACATTAAGATAGAAACACATTTTTTTCAGAAATGGGGACAAGATTCAACTAGAGGGCATGAACTAGAGCAGGGGTGTCCAACCTTTTGGCTTCCCTGGGCTGCATTGGCCCCAAAATTTTTTCTGGGGCCACACAAACAAGCAAATGCTGCAGCAAGACAGAGGAGGGAGCTGTCAAGACGGTAAACACCCGGGGGCAGCAGAGGAAAACACTGCATCGCCCTCGACCGGGGCCGCACAAAATACTTCATGGGGCCGCAGGTTGGACACCCCTGAACTAGAGGTTGCAGGGTGGTAGACTTAGGGCTCCTTTTACTAAGGTGCGCTAGCGTTTTTAGCGCATGCAGCAGATTAGCTCAATGCTGGCGTAAGCGTCTAGTGCGCGGAGCATTGTAGCGCGCGCTATTCCACGCATTAATGCCCTAACGCAGCTTAGTAAAAGGAGCCCTTAGGCGTAACCCCCCCAAAACAGTTATTAAAACTTAGGGTTCCTTTTACAAAGGTGCGCTAGCGTTTTTAGCGCACGCACCGGATTAGCACGCGCTACCCAAAAAACTACTGCCTGGTCAAGAGGAAGCGGTAGTGGTTAGCACGCGCAGCATTTTAGTGCGCACTAAGCTTGCTAGCGTGCCTTTGTAAAAAGAGCCCTTAGTGCATGCTAATGGACATTAGTTCGTGTTAAGTACTGCACATCCTATTTTATACCAATGGGCTATGTGACAGCATACGCTAATGTCTGTTAACACATTACATTACATTAGTGACTTCTATTCCGCAGTTCTAGGCGGATTCCAAAAGAAGATAACTGGACATTTCCAGGAAAATTACAAATTAGGGTGCTGTTTACATGGTTGAGACTTTGAAGGGAAATTTACAAGAGTGGGGATAGACATGGAGATGTGTTATGAATTCTTGATAAATTTTTTGAACAACAGGGTTTTGATTTCTTTTTCAAAATGATTTGAAGTCGGTCGTTGTTGTCAGCATGTTGAATATGGGGTGATCAAGTTTCGCTGCTTGCGTTGCTAGTAGGTTGTCATACATGCTGAGCTTTAGTAAAAGGGCCCCAACCTTAAAGGGACAGCTATCTGCTCCGTTTAGCAGGTACAGCCCCTCAAAAACAAAATCATGAGGATAGTAGCTTTCACTGCACAGAGGGTAGTGCCCTGGCAGCTCTATTTGACAGACTGGACGGACCATATCACTTTTTGTCTGCGGCTATCCACTGCGTTATTTCACTATGCTATGAAAAATTATTTTTTTTAAATGTCTCTATCTGTTTCATTGTATCGTATCACTATCCAAAAATCCTCACACAAACTAGGGCTATATCAGATATTTGTATTTGGTTCAATTTGGCCCTGAATATGTTATTTGTATTTGTCCGAATAATGATTTAACTTTGAATACGAATAATCCAGGGCTCTTAATGCGCTAAATTCTACTGAAATAAATGCTTGATCTCTGATTTCATTTTGCTTATTTTATCTTATGTTAAAGCTCAAAGCCCATTATTTATATTTGACCAAATCATATTTTCCGTTATTCATATTTGGCCTAATAATAAAACATCCTATTCAGTACATTGTAAGATTTTATCACAATTTTTTTTCTAGAGAGATTCTTACTTTTTTTTTTTTTCAAATTACAACCCAAAAATCCCAACTGAATTATAGCTGTGAAATTTTTTCATAGACATCTACTAGTATCGCTTTTTGAACCGGTTGCGAATCATGGAAGAAATCTCATGTGACATGGCGTCGTCCATCGAAGAACCCCAAGAGGTACACACCTAACCATTCCTTCCCATGTGCCTGTTATTCAGCAACTGTATACGTTTCGGGACTCGGGGTACCTTCCTCAGGGATCTCTCTTATAAAGATAATTTACCCCCTCTTTTACCAAGGTGTGCTAATCGCTAACGTGTCCATAGACTAACATGCACGCGTTAGCGTTTAGCGTGTGCTTAATCGATTAGCGCACCTTAGTAAAACAGGGCCTTGGACTGACTTTCAATAAAATGTGCAATGAAATTTTCTGGCTCACTGTTGCAATGAGCTTCACTGAGTTTGATCCTTGGCAGGTACCCTGAGTACCAAAACGCAGGCAGCGTAGAGTCGCTGAATGTTTTTTTGTTACTGACAAAGTCCCCTACTGGAACCTCTCGACCTTCCCACTTTGTTTTATTTGATTGCTTCCGTGGGGATTTCCTGCCGCTTCTAGTGGTGCTGCTACTTCTAACTGAAACGGGGTATCAGTCTAACTTAGGGCCCCTTTTATCAAGCCGGGGCGGCAAGTCTGCCGCGGCAGCTGCCCTGAAGCCCATAGGAATTGCATTTGCTGCCACAAACTCGCTAACTGCAGCTTTGTAAAAGGGGCCCTAAAGATCTGATATTTCATAAGCGCAAATTAAATGGCTTTTTCTCTTTGCCTTGCATTGGAAAATATGTGGCGATAGGAAAAGAAATACTGGAGCTGTTTTCATTTTCAAACATTTTATTTTGTTTTCATATACACGTAACCATAATAAGAGACGCTCCACCTTTCAGTAATTATTTAGTTATTACAGAAGGGAAAAAAATTAAGTAGAGAGTGTTTACATATGCGAATGTAGATTCCATTGCTCAACTATTTTGCCACTATATATTTATAAACAAGGATCTTGCAAGTGTTTCTTACATTAGTTACCCTATCTTATCTGTCTATATGTTCCAATTTTGCTTACCCTTAGTGCTGTCTATTAAGATTTTTTTTTTTTTTAAATATGTGCTGCATTGATATTGGAAGTAGTATACTATGTTATAGTGTGTGCTGTTATTTTTCATGTGGTTTTACTGCTTTAATTGTGTATTGCCTATGTTCAGGTTATTCTTGCTGTACACTGCCTTGGTGAATTTCTTCAAAAAGGCGGTAAATAAATCCTAATAAATAAATAATTAAAAAATTCTAATAACCTCTATATTAGGAAACTCATTTGAGGCAAAAGCTTAACATGAGCTGAACTTGTAAGTCCTTTCCGAAAAAATGGCTGAATGGAGGGCCAGCTACCTTACTTCCATGGACGTGAACACTGTATTGCTATCTCACGTTGTTAAGGAGAATCCTAGACAGGATCTCCGTTGCATCTAATACGCTTCCACTATTTTGGTGCAACAGTATCAAAGACAAATTTTCATTTATAAATTATCTCTACCAGATCAAGTTAAAGGCCATTAAAAAAACAACAACACAAAAACAACTCAGTCCTCTTTACACGCTAGACTACTAGAGAATTTCCTTATTTGGCTCCGTCGGAATCTCTCCAAGCTCCAGGGCCTCTGTCTTTGGTGGCTCCTTGGTCTTTTCCATCTTAGTGTTGCAGTGGTAGTACGCCCTGTTCGCAGAATGGCACATCAGGGCATGTATCTGAAAGACAACGCAGACCAGCATCCACCTTTACTTTAACACAAATCTGCCATCTGTTACAATTCCTTCCTGCAGCTGTACAGTTGTGAGCTAATATCAAAACCTTTCTCGGCAATAGTTTGGCATTATTTGGTTTGTTTTCGGTAGGAATCACAAAAGCTAGGTAAGGATTCAAGACTGATCCACTGTGCCGTATTTTACCAAGGAAGCAACAGAATGGATCTGAGCCTTCTGGTGTACTGTTTCCCTCCCTTGGATGGCATGCAAGAATAGCAAACACTTTGGATCAGAGAATTCATATAGAATAGAGGTCAAGGCTATATGATGCTGTAGTGGTAGGCTCAGAGGATTAAATTAACATTAGGAGTTGACATTTGGAGCAGAAATTAAAGTCTCTGCTTTTGTGCTTCTGATCAACCAGCTACAGAATGGAAGAGGTAACAGTCTGCTACATAGAACAATGCACCTACACTAGAAATGAGAACACCCTGAATTATTTGGGCATGAGTGACTCATAGGAGGGGCTGCGGAAAAGCTCAGCCCAATCAAGAAAAGAATGATGTGAAGCCATGAAACATATAAGTTATTCCACACTTTTCTTAACACTTTTCATTTTAATGAGGCAAATGTATCTAGCAAATGGGCATAAGTATAGGGAAACTAAGCCATTGTAACATCAGCAATGAGGTTGGCTCTTAGTCATTGGTGGAATGAGACATTGTGACATCACAATACGAGGGGCCACTGAAAAGTTCTCAGCCCAACCAAGAAGAGAATGATGTGGAGCCATGAAACTTAAGTTATTTTACACTTTTCGTTTCAATGATATGAATTGAAAAGTGTCAAGAAAAGTGTGGAATAACTTGACAGTTTCATGGTTCCACATCATTCTCTTCTTGGCTAAGAGCTTTTCAGTGGCTCCTCGTACATATAGAGCAGTGGTTCCCAAACCCTGTCCTGGAGGACCCCCAGTCAGTCGGGTTTTCAAGATATCCCTAATGAATATGCATGAGAGAGATTTGCATATAATGGAAGTGACAGGTATGCAAATCTCTCTCATGCATATTCATTATACTGAAAACCCGACTAGCTGGGGGTCCCCCAGGACAGGGTTTGGGAACCACTAATATAGAGGAAGGAAATAAAATGATTTAAGACAGATTTTAAAAAGATATATGCGGATAAAATTAGCTTTTCACCACATTAATAAGTTAAAATGTCCCTTTCTTGTGCTCCTTATTCTTCTGCCAAAGACTGCCCACACGACCATTTTGTGTTCAGAGGCAGTCAAACCCAATAGGAGCCCAGACAGACCTGCAGTCGAATGGTTAGAGCAGCAGCCTGAGAACCAGGGAAGACAGGCTCAAATCCTATCTCTCCCACTAATGCTCTATATGACCCTGGGCAAGAAATTGCACCCTTCATTGGCTCAGGGATGGCTCAGGTTATAAGCCTCCTTTGCTAGGAAAATAATTTGCATACCTACTTTGAGTTTGAAAAAGATGAGTGATTAAATTTAAAATCCACAGTACCTGAATTTGTCTTCCTGAGTGCGGCAGTATAATTGACTCTATTACATCTAACTGCTCGGGTTTCATATGGTTAGATTTAGCCAGATGTTCAGCTGCCATATCCTGACTAAAGTACCTCGCTTTTCAGGGGCTCTTTAAAAATCTACCCCTATGGGCTCCTTTTACTAAGCTGCGATAGCGGTTTTAGTGCATGCTAAATTGCCGCACACACTAGACGTTAATGCAAGCATTGAGCTGGCGTTCTAGCCATGTAGCACAGGTTTAGCGTGCGCTAAAATTCTGTGCATGCTAAAAACGCAATCGCAGTTTAGTAAAAGGAGCCCTAAGTGTTATCGCTGTTTACACAGGGGAAAAATTGCAACAAAAAACTTTGATAAATTTTTGTGTGAACACATAGGAATGGCATAAATGGCAAATTCAGCATTCCAGGTAAATCATTTAGCCTTCCTGCATGCATGATTCACGTCTTCTAGAAATATGCAAGATTGCTTAGATTGAAGAGTCCTGCTCTCTGATCCATTAATTCATAAAACAGCTCTCAGAATGTTGAGGGGGTTTTTTTTGGTTTTTTTTTTTTTTTTACTGTAAGTGGTCAATAGCGCTTGAAGTATAATAACAGTCTTCTCTCGCAGCTTTCTTCAATAATTTCAAAGTCACTCCAATATCCTCCCCCCATTTAAAACAAAATTGCATGATGCTGTTTCCAACTATATCCCTTTCATGCATGTCAAAACAACATTATTTCTTTCAAAACTTGCATTTATATAGATTTGCAGGATTTTTTTTTTTTTTTTTTAAATAACGAAACCATAAAAATACCTTAATCAGATATTGCAAATGGGTTTCACTTTGGTTATTTTGGTGCTACATACAAAAATGCATACAGTGTAGATGGCAATATGATATACATGGGCTAGCTCCGTACAGTTCCTGGTGAGGTGACATTTCCATCAAATGACACACAGACTAAGGCTTGATGCAGAATTGTCTAAATTAAATTGTATTTATTTAATTTCACAAAATACATTTTTTTTGTACGCTCCAAACCATTCTTTATTTTGTTAACTTGGGATTCTAGATCATTCCAGATTTATTTAGTGGGATTTTTTTGGGCAACTTGTTATAATGGCAATTAAATTGGTTTCTCACTCCCCAACCCCCAAACATAGACCAAGAAATCTATTTAAGCAACTTTGCATTATTGCCTGTTATATCTTTGTGCTCTTACTGAACAGTGATATTTATAGGGGAAGTTTTAAAGAGGGCTACTGTTAAGTTGGGTCATTTTGCCATAAGCCAGTTTATTTTAGCACCGAGTCCCATTTTATGCAATGGATCTATGCAAATATAATCCAATTTGTGGTGAAATAACACAATTTAACAGCAGTTCACGTTGATAATATCCTCCCCACCCCCACCCCTTAGTGTTTCTCACAAAAGGCAGCTGCTTAAGAAAAATAAATATACAGCTCTCAACACAAACCCTTAGTAGCCACAGACTTCTCATTTTGACCTTTTCTTTAAACCATCTAGCAATCTATTGGGCAAGCAGTTTAAAGGATGACCATTGCCAGTCCACAAAAGGGACTGTACCTTACATTTAAAGAACTCCCATTTCATGTGTACAAAATACCAAACGTTAAATGTAATTTATATCTACATCTTGTTTGGATAATACAAAGAAATGACAGGATTTTGTCATAATTCTACTCAAAGAAAAAGGTGGATCATATCTGTTTTGCAAAATACTAAGGGGTCATTTAGTAATGGTAAGCAAGCACTAACCATTAGTAAGTGACCTAAATTCAAACATAGTTTGTACAGAACCAGACAGATTAATTATAATGATTCTTCAGTGATTATTCTAGGCATATGCTATTAACTCTACTAAGTATTTTAACCCTTTCTAGCCTCATTTGTTCAAAATTGATTCAAATGCCTGCAAGATTTTGATACTTGCCTTTACTAACTGGCCTTTTTGTGTATCCCCCTAGAATAGTTCTTCAATCTGATCTCAATCACTTTTGAAATCATTTGAAATAAGTTATAAAAATAATATTGTGACACTTGAATCATTTTGATGCTTAGCTAATCTCCAGTTTACAGTAAGTCTCCTCTTTCCAACTTGATGCTTGAAAAGGTCCAAGCGTTTGTTTGCTAAAACTTCTCTGTTTGTGTTTTATAATCAGGTCCAGTTAATCAAATATAAAGAAGGTAAGATTTAATTTCCACTATAGTCAGAAACATATCAAGATCCTCAATTTACAGGCTATATACTTTAAACGAAAATATCGCCCAATGAGCGGAGCACCATTTTGAAGAAGAAACAGAATTCAATGTACAGAAGTGGTTAAAGGAAAAATGACATACCATCAGATACAGACCAAAGAGTTACTATATATTTTCAAGAGGGACCTATTGAGTTACACTGTCAGTAACAGCCTTTATACAATGAATTCTCTTTTCAGTTCTAGGGTCCATCTCTTCCACACTGCTTAAATTTTGCAGTTGTGTCATGGAGAAATATACTTTAGGAGAAACAAGTGGAGAGAAAAAGCTAATGTTCATTTTATGTTCTGCATGGAACGTGTAAAGCCAAGATTCCTCTTTGAGTAAACAGACACCAAACCCCCCCTTGAGCTTTAAGCAGGATCAGACAAATTAGAAATAAATGATTCCTCCACCAATTGGTGGATCTTCAAGGTTAGTGCTCTTTTCCCATATCGGGAAGATCCTTGCTCTAACCTACTTCACCCTAATTGCAGTAAGCAATTCAGGGTAAATTCTTTAGGTAACTTTAGAAAAATGCCCCCTTTTCCCTTCACCTATAAAATGGAAGACATGATCATGTTCTCTCCCTTAATCGTAAAGAATATCTTTCATAATTCCCAGAGATAGTAGGGTATCGGAGTTCTTTCTCTCTCTGCGTAACAGATTATATCTGTCTCTGAGATTGCCCAACAGTAGCAAAGACAATGATGATGCTTTTGCTGTTTAGATTTCTGTTGGGAAATTTAGAGCAAATTCTTAATTTTAGCATATTTTGGTTGGGAAAGAAGTGTTCTTCCTATTGATTTTTCTATATTCAGTGTGACTTGCATAGCTTAGCTATTCAAGTATGCAGAGAGACAATAACTCTACATAGATGTGTGACTCTATCTAAACTCATTGAGCTTTGTACCAAAAAGGAAGAGGAGGGAAACTTGGCAATGAAGGCGCAGAGAGTTAAGGAAGAGGCTTGGTGTCGTGGTTGTTTTGTTAAAGCTCCAATGTTAGAGAGAAAAAAGGTTTTTGTATCTCAGCTCCTCATTGGAGATTAGAACTTTGTACTGTCGCTTCGGCCCATGACTTTGAGCACAGCAAAGTTGTGAGTGGCGGCTATCATGAATGTGAGCTGCAAAAAAATTGAGTGAGAGAAAAGGAAGGGGGAGAGAGAAAGCAAGAGTAAAAAAAATCGTACATGACGTAGTTATGACCATAAACAAGCCTTCTTCAAATTCTAATCAGAAAACACACTACATGTGCTCTGTGGTTATTATACATCCTGTTAAACTGTTCAGTTATTCACATTAATTCATAATTTGTATAGCTGAGTAGGAAAAATACCAGTTTTATCAGCATTTCATTTCACTTGTAAAGGCAGAGAACTGAAATATACCGAAAGTGGCAATTGACAGTCTTCACTGAACAACTGGCTGAAGTCTGAAAGGGGTCTAAATGGTTTAGATACATTTTAATGGTTTCTGGATGACATCAGCAGAAGAGCTTGCTTGTCATTGAACTACACACCCAACTGCTTTGAGGAACACTTTAAACCTATAGAATCTAGTACACGGCCTGTGCAAGTAAGACTCCAAATTGTCATACCTCTTCCATTATACTATATGCTTTAATACTTTTGGGTTATGAACATCAAGATAAAAATACTTACCAGTGAAATAAGTGTTGCAGCAGCACCAACAAATGCAGCAACAAACAGATGGAATGTCATTTGAAACTAAAAGAAAATGAAACATAAGCAATGAACTTTATTGATTTATGCATTATCTAAATATTCTAGGCGAATTTCAAATACATATACATACAATTAAACCATACAGGAACAAAATTTCTTACAAAATACAATTTGGAAATATCAGACCCATGATGCATCTATTAGACCAACTTAAATTTGATCAAATATCTGCAAACATAAAAAAAAAAAAGTCTTCAATAATTTTTTGAACTCTCTGGCTCTCCTATGTTAATACTTTTTACAGAGTTCAACTTTTCAAGTCTGATTGAGAAACTATTGAACAACATTTTATTTTTTTTTCCTGGATAATAAGAGGTTCATAATTGAAACAGAAATGTCTTGAAAACTCACCTAAATCGGCACTTGGACGATCAAAAAGACAGGTCGTCCAAGTGCCGATAATCGAAACGGGTTTTAGACATATCTAAAAACAGCTTTTGAGTGCTGCTTTACGCCCAGAGTGAAAAGGAGCATTTTTGAAGGAGTGGTTAGGGCAGGAAGTAGGCGGGATGTGGGCCGACCTAGACTTAGTCATACTGCAGCGATAATCGAAAGGTCAATGAGACTTTCTAGATGGAACTTATACGTTGTGACTTAGACATGTCTTTTAATTATTGCCCTCTATGTGTATTGGTTTCATAAAATCCTGGTTACACGGTGCTGCAGCAATATATTCAGGCAAGCACTGTACTGTGTGGTACACTAGAAAGATTCAGCCCCTAGCTTCATACTCTTATCAGCACATTACAAACAGGTTTGTTGGTGGAAACAATTACTTAAATCACATTAAAAAAACCATTTTCAGATAAACCGGTAAATGTCTTTAGCTGCCATTCATGGTTCCTCAAATTTTGATGAACAGGTTATTGAAAACTTCACTCCACATATAATTAAACTCTGGAATTTGTTGCCAGTGAATGTGGTGAAAGCTGGCTTTAAAAAAGGTTTGGATAATTTCCTAAAACAAAGTTCCATAAGCCATCATTGAGATGGCTTTGGAAAATCCACTGCTTATTCCAAGGATAAGGTGCATAAAATCTGTTTATTCCTTAGGATCTTGCCAGGTACTTGTGACCTGGGTTGGCCACTTTTGAAAACTGGATAATGGGCTTAATGGACCTTCAGTCAGTATGACAACTTTTATGTTCTTATGAAAACCTTTTTCAAGTTGCCAGTATGAGCAAATTTTTATCTATTTAGAGCAGGGGGGGTCTTAACCGGTGGTGTGAATCAAGCGGGGTGCAAAGAAGGATCTTGAAATTTGAGGCAATTTACTGAAACTTTCTAGAAGAAAGATATTGGTAGTGTGGATGGGCATTTTACTTCACATATGGATTCCCATTTCTCATATATTATAGAACAGGATCTGCCCACAAACAGCCTGTTCAAAAAGTACATGAGAAATCAAGTGCTGGCTATAAATCAGTTTTGGATTTGTTACCAGGTTATCTTGTGTCTCATTTTTCTTTGAGTCACGCCTAAAAGACCACACGTAGAGTGCACTTGTTTTCATATCCCTCCATAGAATCCTGTCATTTTAAGAAGTTCCTTGAGAGAACCCTCTCATTTCAAGCCGCTAAATTGAATGTATGGCTTGGAAAAATTATGTTAGAGGTCTCTTCCTATCTTGATTTTAGAAAATTGTTAAAGACTCAACTCTTTGATAGGCTGGTATCTTAATGCATTCTGCTCCATTTTTTACAATCAAGTTCCTTATATTCAACTTGATGTATTTTATCTGTTCTATGTATTACTTCTTTCCCTGCCATGCCGGTATTTCTGCATTATATTTTAAATGCTTTCTGTCTTTATCTGTTTTTAAGTCCAGTATTCTAATTTGTATTTTAGCTGTATCCCATGTATTAGCTCACCTTGTTGTGAACCGCCTAGAACATTTTCAGTATGGCGGTATATAAGAATAAAATTATTATTATTATTATTATCATCATCATCTATTTTGCATTGTAGCAGCAGAGGAACATTCAGATTATAAAATGGCCAAATAGTTAATCAGGCAGAGGAACAGTTTGATGGTTAAAGAATCTGGGTGTGAGCCATAGCAGATAACCTAAGGTTGCTGGTTCATATCCCTCTGTAGCTGTTTGTAATTTTTCCTTTTTTTAATTCTCAGCCTCCTAGGGACAGAAAAATACTGTGGCTTCTCCGACTCCATTCAATGGAGAATTATCCATTTGGAGCACCTTTCTGTAATCTGAATGGGCCAAGTTCCATGTCTAAATACAGTTATCTATATTTTTAGATGTGGACAATTCTTTCTTTTCTGCAATTGGAGTTGAGCATCCATATTTTGGTTCTTCCCTAATCTTATCTAAAACACATCCAGACCACACCCCTTGGCATATGGATGTACTGCAGGTTTAGACTGCGCTTTATAAAATCGGGATTTGGGCATCCACACAATATGAAGTTCTAAATAGCAGTTTTCAGAGTCCATAACTGAAACGGATCATCTAAAACAGTGGTCTCAAACTCATGGCCCAGGGGCCACATGCGGCCCGCCAGGTACTATTTTGAGGCCCTCGGTATGTTTATCATAATCACAAAAGTAAAATAAAACAGTTTCTTGATCATATGTCTCTTTAGCTAAAAATGACAATATTATTATTAAGACTTAGCCAAAAGGAAAAATGTATAAACTATAAGGAGTTTTATCTCATGCAAAATGATCATTTCTTTAATAAGACATTAACTATTTTTTCTGAGGCCCTCTAAGTACCTACAAATCCAAAATGTGGCCCTGCAAAGGGTTTGAGTTTGAGACCACTGGTCTAAAATAACCACCACAACTGTGTACTATTGTAATTTTAGTGACTTGTTAACAGTTAATGAGATACGTAGCTATCAGTAGTCAGGAGTGGACACATGGTTTAAGGAAGGGGGTGGGAGGGTTTGTTGGTCAATTAAAGGGATATGAAAACAAAAAAAGGTTAAGAACTTTTGATTTAGAGGTCTGCATTGAAAGAGTTTGTCTGATTAACTTTTGGAGTTTGCTGAATAAATTTCTAATGCCAAACTCCCTCCTTTCACCCCCTTACACAGATAAGTTATGATCAGACATTTATCCACTAAAAAAAATCTAGTACTGAGGCCTTTCCCAGCATGTTAACTAGCCAAAACTGTTCAAGTAAGTTAGGCTGCCTCAAATAGCAGACCTAAATGTAACATTTACTTTGTCTAGTAAATGTTAGAGTGGGTATTTGCTGAAGTAGATCATAAAAACATAAGAATTGCCATACTGGGACAGACCAAAGGTCCATCAAGCCCAGTATCCTGTTTCCAACAGTGGCCAACCCAGGTCCCAAGTACCTAGCTTATCCTAGGAATAATGGATTTCCCCAAGTCATCTCAAGAAAATTATCCAAACCTTGTTTAAACCCTGCTAAGCTAACTGCAATGTGGTATTTGTAATCCCTGTTTCTATCCATTTAAGTCAGTGCTACAGGACCCCTAATCACAGGTGTCAATATGTAGGAGCTATGGGAGCTTGAGCACTCCTAGTATTGAGTAAATGCCTTCACTTTTAATAAGGAAGGGTAATTTGTGGTGATTTTAGCACCCCAATCATTCAGAAAAATAGTAGTAGCAGATGTAGGAATATGTGGTACAGAAAGAGGTGGCAGTATGTATGCATGGGGGAGGACAAGAGAGAGGGAAAGGCTGTCCATGTGAATCTGGGGGAAAGAGAAGGAAAGAGAGAGGAGGGAACAGAATGAAATGTACTAGTGTACATCGAGTGATAGAAAGAAGAGAGATGAGCAGGCTGGCTATGTGCATGGGAACAGAGGAGAAAGGCTGGGTATGTACACTGGTGGAACAAAGATACATTGGGGGGATAGAGAGAGAGATGGTTTTGTTTTACTGCTTTATATGTTAAATCCTACTATGGTTACTATAGTATAATATACTTGTAAATCTTTACCTGTCCAATTATGTTTTAGGCCTTTTAATACTGTACATTTTAGTTTAGAGTATGTTTTCTGGCATTTCACAGACATATAGCCAATGGCCAATGCCTGAAAAATATGTCAGCTTAATAAAACATGATTTCATATGCCACGAAGATCAGGCAAGCTGGAAAGTGTGCCCTGAAATTTAAAAAAGTGTTGGAAGCACTGCTCTAATTTATCATGCTAGGGTTGCCAGAAATAACTTGGCAGCTACAAAACTCCCCCTCTTTGTCCTACTGACCCAATAAAGTATATTTCATTGAAATCCTGCCCCTTTTGAGACACATTTTTTGGTTGCACAATGATTTATATGTCCACAATTATCTCGTCAAGTGGCCTGTCAACCATATAAGTGCTTTTGAATATCATCCTTATTGAGTCCTACCGTAATGTTAAGTAAAAGTGACAGCTGAAAGCAATTGGCTGTCTGAAGTGAGCATTTATTTTAAAAGAAATCATTTTGATAGATTTCCAGGTCTCCTGAAATGGTCAAAGTCAGTTACTTTCAAAAACAAAACAGGTACATATATATGTCATAAACACTAATACAAGGGCACTATAACAGACAGTTACATAGTAACCACCCTGGGTGCCATCTTCATGGGGGCACTGATGCCTCTCCTCTTCTCCCCCCCCAACTCCCTCTTTAAATATTTGCTGGCACAAGAAGCGTCTTCCATTTGCTGCTTGTGCCGGCCTTGGCTCCCTTCTGATGTCACTTCCTGGTTGCTTGATGTCAGAAGGAAGCCGAGGCCGGCATGAATGGGAGATGCTGCTTGAACCAGTGAACACTTCCTGTTACATTTTATTAGTTGCTCTGTTTTGGGGCACCTGCTGGAGTACCTCTGTATTAGTGTTTATGATGTACTTATTTACCTATTTTTGTATTTTGATGACAAGCAGAAGTGTGTTATTTCATTATTTTTCTGTTTTCGTTTTTATTGGTTTCTACAAAGTCAGTTAGTTGTCATTTTTTTAGATATAACAGTTGAACAGTCCTACTGTCTACTCACCTCACTCGTCTTACAAATGGATAGAAGGTTCGAGCCACACACCTTTCCTGGAAAAGCATTCCATGGAAGAACACCTATACAGAAGGTAAATTATATAATTTGAATTAGTTAATCTAAGGTTAGCTTTCCAGTAAAATTCAACATATGGGAAGAGTTCCATAAAGCAATGGAAGGACTTAGGGTTGTACAGATGACACAAATGGATTGCATTGAAAATATAATTCACTAATAATTTCTTCGTCATGCAGGACCTTTCACCCGTTTTGATTTGATGAATGCATATGAACTACCACAAAAATATTCGTGCAGATTTACAACTCAAAACAATTTCCCAAGTACAAACACACTTTTCTACTATGAATATTGTAAGATTAGAACTAGGCAATACTTATAGGACACAAATGTGAAGCTGACACTTTCCTTTAAAGAAATGCAGGGTCATGCGTTTGGGCTGCAAAAACCCAAGGGAACAGTACAGTTTAGGGGGTGAAGAACTTTTTTGCACTGGAGAGGAACAGGAATTCAGTGTTGTTGTGTGTGATGATCTTGGGGTGGCAAAGCAGGTGGAGGGGTGGCTGCAGAGGCTGGAAAGATGCTTGGCTGCATGTGGAGATGACTGGCCGGTGGGAAGGGGGTTGGTGGTGCCCTTGTTTGGGACTCTGGTGAGACCTCATTTAGAGTGTGTGCAGTTCTGGAGATTGCACCTTCAGAGGAATGCGACTCGGTCCAGGGAAAGGCTGCTAGGGTAGTTAGGGGTCTTCATTGTGGAGCATGTGAGGATAGGGATCTTGGTGTGTGTGCTCTGAAGGGATGGAGAGGGGAGATATGGTGGAGATATTTGGGTACCTGCATGGTGTGGGTGTACAGTATGTGAGGTGAGTCTGTTTTGGTTGGAGAAGCTTTGGAATGGAGAGTCATGGGGGATGCACTCAGAGGTGGCCTCACAGGGTGCTTTTTCATAGAGGGGGTGGTGGGCCTGTGGGGTGGCCTCCTGGTGGAGATGGTGGAAAAAAGACTGTCTGGATTCAGGAAGACTTGGGTCTTGGGGGGAGGGTGGCATGGATGGGCCATGTGATCTTCATTTTTCTATGTTTCTATATTATGATCTACTTTTTGATTTGATCCAGTGTACATCAGAATCCAAGGTGGATCACACAGGTTAATAGCCCCTGAAGACAACTTCCAGCCCACACTATAATTGCATCACTTATATCTTTCAGCAGTGTCAGCATAAGTGAAACAGGTGATTGATTATTCTTTCCCTATTAGTACTTTAAAAATATATGGTGGAATTAGAAAAGGTTCAAGGAAGGGTGACTAAAATAATTAAGGAAATGGAACTCCTCTCATATGAGGAAAAGCTTAAGAGTTTAGGGCTCTTCAGCTTGGCTGAGAGGAGATTTGATAGAGGCCTATAAAATCCTGAGTGCTGTAGAACAGCAAAAGTGAATCAATTTTTTACTCTTTCCAAAAAATAATAAGACTGGGGAATACACTATGGGGCTCATAATCGAAAGAGAAAAATGTCCAAAAACCATCCTAAGTTGGCACTTGGACGAACATTTCTCAAAAACGTCCAAGCGCTGATAATAAAACCGGGTTTTGGACGTATTTAAAAACAGCCTAGGCCTTCATAGTGCCGCTCAACATCCAAAGCTAAACAGGGCATTTCGGGAGGCATGTCGAAGGCGGGAGTTGGGCGGGACGTGGGCCGGCTTAGACTTAGTCGTACAGCATGTAAAACCTAAAGTTTTACAACAGAGCTTAGACGGAACTTGGACGTTGTGACTTAGACCATGTAAAACATGTTCTAAGTCACAAAAACCTACCTAAACTCACCAGATAAGCACTTCAAACACATAACACAGACCCCCAAACACTACCTCAGTGATCACCAACCCCCCCGCCCTACCCCCATAAAAAATTTTATTCACAACTTTAAATTTCAGCCTCCAGACCATCATCACCTGGCCGCCTGGCATAGGAAAGCCTAGTCGTCCAGCCCAGAGGCAGCTTAAGTCATCTTAGGGGTGGGTTAGGGACCCATAGAGAAGAGGACCCATGCTTATAAACCCCTTTAATCACTGCATTGATACTTAAACATGTGCACTCCCCTATATACCCCCAAAACCCTTTTTACTGGCATATAAGTGGCTCCTGAAGCCATAAGGGCTATTGGGGTGGTAGATAAGTGAGTCTATGGGATTCAGGAGGTGGTTTGGGGAGCTCACTGTGACCTATAAGGGAGCTGTAGGGAGGAGAAGCTATGGCACCCTTTTTGTGAAGTTCACAGCAGTGCCCTGTAAGGTACCCCACTATTTAGGTGCCATGTCTGGGTGTTCAATCCATCACTTTGCAGACCCCTCCCACATCCAACAGGGCTTGTTATAGGCGTTTTGGACTTGGACGGAAAGTTGGATGGAAATGTGATAGGGCAGGCGCCAAGTTCCTGGTAAGGAGACTGATAAAATCTGAAACAACCATGGGTTTGCAGGGTCGGGTGGATCAATGCTGGCTTCAGGATGAAAAAGCAAGCAGCTTAGATCCAAGGATGGGATTTGGAATGCAGCTCCAGCAGCTGCTCCCAGCCACGTTCCCAAAGGACCGAATGAATTTGCAGCCCACATGAACATTAACTGGGCTACTGCACAAAACCCAGCAGTGCTCAATGGTTGGTTCTTGGTAGTGATATCTGTGGATGTTGCCACCTATTGCGGAGACTAGAAAATGACATGGGGACAAATTTGTTGTCGTCCCCGCAGGAACTTAATTTACCTGTCCTGTCCCTGCCCCATTCCCTGCCTTAACCGCACAAGCCTCAAACATTTATGTTTTTAAAGTATTTGAGGCTTGCGCAGATGAGGACAGAGCTTGCAGAAATGGGACAGGAAAAGAACTCAACTGGGACAAGAAAAATTTGTCCCTGTGTCATTCTCTAGTGGTCAGCCTTGATCCCAACAGGGGA
This sequence comes from Geotrypetes seraphini, assembly GCF_902459505.1. NCBI lineage: Eukaryota > Metazoa > Chordata > Amphibia > Gymnophiona > Dermophiidae > Geotrypetes > Geotrypetes seraphini. Next base: position 68,470,260 of record NC_047088.1, read on the forward strand.
TTGGAAATGGATGGAGACATACACAAATCTTCCCGATTCCCAAAAAGCAACCTCATCTACTCTTTATCTCCTCTAGAAATTACCAGATATCATCTTCTTATAATACGTTTTTTGTAATTCTTTTGTAATCCGCCTTGAACCGCAAGGCAATGGCGGAATAGAAATCTCTAATATAATATAATATATAAAGATGGACGATTTAGCGGCTTGGACGATCAGATCGGCAGGACGTATAATTAGACGATTTTTGAAAGTAAAAAAAAGTTGGACGTCTCTTTTGAAAATGTGTCAGGCTCTTTTTAACTTTGGACGACTTGCGAGATGGACGTAAACGGACTTAGACATCCCTTTCGATTATGCCCCTCCACGACTTTACTTGGTAATACTTTTAAAATGAATAGGAGAAAATATTTTTTCACTCAACAAATAGTTAAGTTCTGAAACTCATTGCTTGAGAATGTAGTAACAGCAATTAACTTATCTGGGTCTAGAAAAGGTTTGGACAAGTTCCTAGAGGAAAGGTCCACAGTCTGCTATTACATAGACATGAGGAAAGCCACTACTTATCCCTGGGATTGATTGCATGGAATCTTGCTTCCCTTTGGGATTTTTATTTTGACCTGAATTGGCTGCTGTTGGAAGCAAGATACTGGGCTAAAAGGGCCATCGTTCTGACCCTGTATGGCCATTCATTTTCTTATGTTACTCCAGAGCACAGCAGATTCTACATATACTGTATTGCACTCTTACCCTGATGAAAGCCTATGGTTTAAACTAGAGCTCTCACAAGGGGTGGGCATGCATAGGGTTACCATATGGCTCCAGAAAAAAGAAGCTGGAGTGAGACATTCGGGTTTTACTTCCAGGGAAGGTTATGGACGTAAAACCCGGATGTCTCAATCCATCTTCCTTTTTCTGGAGCCATATGGCAACCCCTCTTGTGAGTCAGTCTATGAGCACACAAGCTTGAAACGGAAGAGGAACATCTAAAGCACTTTGTCCACTGAAAGCACTGGATCTCTTGACAATTTAGAACAATCCAGATAAAATTTTTTTAGCAATTCTCCTCCTGAGTAGCATTGTAAGAAATGCTCACCATACATCCTGGCATCAGCACAGAGAGTGCTTATACTGGCGGTGGTCTTGCTAGGGAAGGCAATAGAATTGCATGTGGTCCAAGTGCTGAAGTAAATGTAGACAGGCACAGCAGAGCAAGCAAAAAGCAAAATCCATAGAAGAGTCACTGCATAGGTTACACCAACAAACTATAAAATTAGAGAAAAGACAAAGGTTAGAACAACGTGAGCAGGTGAATCCACTTTTAAAATACAAGACTGGAAGCTGAGATTTGCTTCACAGGAAGGGGCAATTTTCGAAAACTGTGTGCTCAGCTGAAAGTACTTTGCCATTTGACAACAGAACAGCTTTTGCCCACATGTTCAATGGATATGTCCAGGAACACAGGTTAGAACATAACGGCATAATTTAATATTCTAAATCATAATATTATTCTTGATAGATTGGCAGCTATAGGTTTGGGTGGCTCAATTAATGACTGGTTTCGGTCTTAGATTTCTGGTAGAACTCAAAAGATTTTGTTTCTGATAAATTGTCTTCTAGTCAACTTTCAGTATAGAACCAAAAGAGGATCAACACTTTCAACTACTGCGTTCAATGTTTATAAGGAATTGGATGTCATCTATATACTGTATGTTAAAGACGTCTTATTCTTTTGTTCTTTTAAAGATCATTTCGATGGTCCCTTTCTCAAGATGAAATTAGCAAAGGATACAGTTGTGGATGTTGAATAATCAATTGGTGTTAAATCTTCCAAAATCAGAGATTCTGATCAGCAGTAGATTGCTTAATATTCCTGAATATCTTGATGTTGCAAACATTTCTATTCCCTTGTGTGCACACATGATATTAGATTTGTCTCATATTTTTCTTAGGATTCTTATCTCTATCCCATATTATAGATTGTAATTATGTAGAAGATTGAAATAACTAAGTGTGTATGTTTGATTTTAGATCAGTTCTTCAGACAGTAATATTTTTAGGTTAGATTATTGTAACTCTGTTCTAAGCTTGCCATCGACTATGTATGAAGCTTTACAACCGGCACAAAACTCAGCAGCAAGGTTTCTGACAGGGTCTTCTCACTTTGATAATATCAGCCCAATACTATATTCTTGGCGCTGGCTCCCAATTTTCTGGCAAGTCAAGTTTAAAGTGCTTTTCTTATTCTTAAAAACTTTCGCCAGAGAAACCCCATTTTACTTCATATCATCATTAAGACCATATGCTCCTGCGTGATCTCTAGTCTGAAGCAATTAAAAGGCTTCAAATACCTCCTACACGATAATATCATCTATTGACACATGAAATGGGTCATTTGCATTAGCTGGAGCATTTGAATGGTGCTGCGTTCATTAGATGCAGCGGTTGAGGATCTTAAAGTGAATATTTGCCATCGACAGAGCTGAGTACTTTTTGTTTTTTGGGCTTAGTGCTATATTTTCAATACTTTCAGTTTTGTTGTTGGTTATTGCTTTTCTTGAGCTTTCGCCTTAATGCCAGCCATACTTTGTTTAAGGTGTGGAATTTTTTTAGACCCATGAAGCCTAACTGAGGTCTTTTGCTCTACTTCTTTTCTATTTTCTTCTTTCTTCTTTTTGGGTTTGTTTAAATAAGTTTGATTTGTTGTCTGGAAGAGGTGATTATGTATGCAATTGCTGGCTATTTGGTAGAAACTCGACGTTCAATAATCAGAAATAACTAAGGGTGTATGTTGTTTCATTTAAATGTTTGATTTGAACATCTTTGGGTCTCTAGTGGATTAGATAGTAAATGAAATCACTCATTATTATACTGTTGCCCAATTTTCCAGCTCTCCTAATCTCTGAAAACATTTTCCATATTTAATGACGGAGAAGGAACGTTTATTTTTAATCATGCAAAATGTTGTCTTTTGTCATATTATCTGTTTGTTTTACATTGATATATACTATATGTAGGAGACCCAAAATCAAACTCGGGGAATATAAATCTAATATTTGGTGGATCCAAATGATGAACAGTTCAAGTATATAAATAACCGATCCCCTCCTTATATCCTAAAAAACTTAATACATTATATGTGAACTAACTTCAGAAGTGCTCAGAACCCGCAGGTAGGGAAGCCGCAAAAGGGGACATGCCTCCAAATGCAAACCCTCTTGGTCTATCACTGCACTTCCTCTTACACTGAAAGTCTGTTTAAATAATCTTATGTTATTTTAATGTGATTTTCTTCTTTATATAAAGTACTTAGTGCTTGAGATTTCAATCATTTCATATGAATGCTAAAAAAGTCCATAGCCTGGTGAAATCAATGAAGCTGACTGTGATGATACTATCAGGTTCTGACGCGTTTCGCCCTCGCGGGCTGCCTCAGGGAACCCACTACTTCTTGTGACAGACAACCAAGAGGACTACTGCTTCTCCTATAACAAACAAAGAAATAGAATCTAATATAATAAAATGGTAGACGCGCATGCGCACTAAAAAAATCGTGTTCCCTGAGCTGTCCCGTTTTTTTTAGTGCGCATGCGCGGGTTGTACGTCACCAGTCAATCGCCTCCACAGGCCGGACCGCAGCCAAACGGACCGCGGGAAGGGAAAGGGGGAGGGGAGGAGGGCTTCGAGGGAGCCGGCTGTCGGAGGAGGGCAGACGCGGGCCCAGGAGCAAGTCCAGCTGTACAATCCTGTCCCTTAAGCTGCGGCGGCGGCTTTGAAAACGGCTACCTTAGTTCTTTGTTCGATTTTTTTTTAAAGTTTAACGCTGCCGCCATGGCTCCTCTCACGATCCCGGCCTGTGTCAGAGAAGGCTTCCGACGCAGGCGGGATCGTGAGAGGAGCCGCGTCGGCATCTTTAAACTAAAAAAAAAACAAAAAACCAGCAAATAACTAAGGGAGCCGTTTTATCTGCATGCTGCTACGAAGGAACAGGTGAAGGGGAGGGAAATGCTGATGCTGATGCACAGGGAGCAGGCAGGCATGGCAGGCAAACAGGGGGAGAGGGAAAGGGGCTGCTTTGGGGGTAGGGGTGTGCTGGGGGCACACAGCAATCATGAGCAGGGGATCACAGAGCAGGCAGGCATGGCTCAACAAGGGGAGAGGGAAAGGGGGCTGCTTTGAGGTGAGGGGTTTGCTGGGCCAGCAGCAATCATAGGGGGGAAACAGAAGGGGGCCACGGAGCAGGCAGGCATGGCACAAAAGGGGGCAGGGGCATTGGAAAACGGGGCTGTTTTGGGGGGAAGGGTGTGCTGGGGGCACACACCAAGAGATAGGCAGGCATGACGCAATGGAGAAATACAGGCAGGCAGGGCACAAGGCAGACACACAAACAGAAAGAATGACAGACAGACAGACAGCATCCAAGCACAGAGAGAGAAAGGAAAAAAAAACAGTCTACTCTAGCACCCGTTGGACAGGGGGAGAACGAAAGAGATGCTGATGGACAGAGGGGGTGAAGAAAAAGGAACGGAGGACTAATGTTGGACAGGGGGAGAAGGAAACAGGTGCTGTTGGACAGGGGGGAGGTAAAACAAAGGGAGAAGGGCTGCTGCTGCATAAGGAGAGCAGTGAAGGGGTGGTGGTGGACACAGGGGAGGTAAAAGGAAGGGAAAATGGACAGGGGGAGCAGGCAAGGGGTGATGATGGACAGCCAAGGAAAAAGAAAGGCAGAAATAAAAAAAGCGACTAAGGAGAGAGAGAAAGAAATAAAGACAGACACACACACATATGTTCTAGCACCCGTTAATGTAACGGGCTTAAAGACTAGTGTTATATAATATGATACAACTTGCTGTTAGTTGTTCACAAGCTTCCATGACACTGCTGGAGAGTACCTTCCGTTCTTCAGTGCTGCATTTCCTGTTCTGCTATATCACTCTCTCCTTAGCCAATTAAATCCCTGAACCTAATGTAGAAACGCCCACCACTCGACCTCTCGATTGAGACCGAGGGGGGGGGTGACTGTTTGTCAATAATAAATCCAAGATTGTTCCTTTTTCCAGAGGTAAGCTTGTATGTTACCAACACGCTGCAGTTTGGGGCATTCTAACACTACATATTTCAAGTCATCCACTGTGTACTGCTTTTCCTGCCAATAAGTTGTTAGTGGAGCTGCTGGATCCCCCCGTCGAATTTTACTGAGATGTTCCACAATCCTTACCCTGATACTTCTTACTGTGTGACCTATATAATACAGTTGGCAAGGGCACTCAATGAGGTAAACCACCCCACTGATTCACAGTCGGTTCTCTGTTGCAGATGATGAGAACGTCCCAAACGGGAATGAACAACTGTGCTTGTTATTAATGCATGTTTGCACACAGTGCAGTGTCCACACTGAACATGTCCCTTCACAGCACCACATTCCTGCGGCACTTGTTTCAAAAATTGAGCTCTGGATACCAGCTCACAAATGTTTTAACCCCGAGAGTATTCAAACCGGGGTGGGTTCTTAAATTCCTCATGAGCCTGTAGTATGTACCAGTGCCTTTGAATGATTTTCTTGATCTGAAACGCTCGGAAGGAATAGGATAATACATACACCATAGATGACACTTGGGGGGTCTCTCGCTCCTCAGCAGCAGATGTTCTGTCTGGGCATATAGCGCCCGCTTGTATGCCTGCTTGATGACTTTATCCGGGTAGCCTTGGTCTGTAAATCGTTGCCACAAATCATGAGCCTCTATCTTAAATTCAACTGTGGTAGAACATAAACGGCGCAGTCGCAAGAACTGTCCCACTGGTAAATTAAATTTCAAATGCTGGGGGTGGTAACTGTCAAACCTGAGAAGGTTATTCCTGTCAGTGTCCTTATGGTACAAGGATGTAACAAATTTCCCCCCCCCACACACTAAATTGATGGAAATGTCCAGAAACGATATTGTATGTTTGTCCTGAGACAACGTAAATTGCAAATTGAGCTCATATTGATTTAACTCCTGTATAAATAAATGCGAGGAATCTCCAGAAGCTGTCCACACCAGGAAGATGTCATCTATGAAGTGCTTCCACAGCCACACACCATGGAAGAACTGAGATGTACAGTGGTGCCTCGCATAACGGACGCCTCGCACAGCGAACGCTGCGCACAACGAACTTCTTGTCTTGATTCGTACAACGGACTTCGTTTCACACAACGAAGTCGCCCGAGGGGCCCGGGGGGGGCGGAACTACTCTCGCCGCTTCCTAATGTGAGCCGGGAACAGCAGCACCCTCCTGTCTGAATGCAGTGTTCCATCATCTCCCTCCACCTCACCTTAGATGCCGAGTTTTCCGGCTTTCTTTTTCGGCCAGCCACACACTTTCAAAGAGCAGCACATGCGCAGATGCTCTGTTGTTCAATCTTCTCCTCTGACGCAACCGGAAACAGGAAGTTGCAGGAGAGGAGAACATTGATCAACTCCAGCAGCTGCGCGTGCACAGCTTTTTGAAAGCGTGCGGCTGGGTGAAAAAGAAAGCTGGCAAACTCTGCATATAAGGTGAGGTGGAGGGAGGGAAATGGCGGAACGCTGCGATCGGGCGGGTAGGGCTGCAGAACGAATTATTTTGTTTTACATGTATTCTTATGGGAAAACAGGGCTGCAGAACGAATTATTTTGTTTTACATGTATTCTTATGGGAAAACGCGTTTCACACAACGAACTTTTCGCATAACAAACTTGCTCCTGGAACGAATTAAGTTCGTTGTGTGAGGCACCACTGTATAGACAAATCATTCCTCAAAATTGCTGACATAGAGACACGCCACTGTAGTGTATTGTTAGAATGCCCAGACTGCAGCGTGGTAGTAAAAGGAAAAAAGAACAATCTTGGATTTATTATTGGCAAACAGTCACCCTCCTCAGTCTCAATCGAGAGGTCGAGTGGTGGGCGTTTCTACTTTAGGTTTAGGGATTTAATTGGCTAAGGAGAGAGTGATGTAGCAGAACAGGAAATGCAGCACTGAAGAACGGAAGGTACTCTCCAGCAGTGTCATGGAAACTTGTGAACAACTAACAGCAAGTAGTATCATATTTTATAACATTCTATTTCTTTGTTTGTTATAAGAGAAGCAGTAGTCCTCTTGGTTGTCACAAGAAGTGGTGGGTTCTCTGAGGCAGCCCGCGAGGGCGAAACGCATCAGAACCTGATAGTGCCATCACAGTCAGCTTCATTGACTTCACCAGGTTATGGACTTTTTCAGCATTCATATGAAATGATTGAATCTCAAGCATGAATTTTAAGCACTAAGCACTTTATATAAAGAAGAAAATCACATTAAACTAACATAATAAGATTATTTAAACAGACTTTCAGTGTAGGAGGAAGTACAGTGATAGACCAAGGGGGTTTGCATTTTGGGGCATGTCCCCTTTGGCGACTTCCCTACCTGCGGGTTTTGAGCACTTCTGAAGGTAGTTCACATATAATGTATTAAGTTTAAAAAGATATAAGGAAGGAATCAGTTGTTTAATATATATGTAGAATTGTACTCTGCCTAGAACTTATGGATGGATCAGATTATAAATGTTTTTAAATAAATAAACTAAGGACCTCTTCTATCAAACTGCGCTAGCAGTCTGTAGCACGGTGAACTGCGCTGAATGGCCCGCACTGCTCCCGATGCTTATAGAGTTCCTATGAGCGTCGGGAGCAGCGTGGGCCATTCAGCGTGGCTCTCTCTGCTAAAAACCGCTAGCGCAGTTTGATAGAAGAAGCCCTAAAGCATTTGTTGGTTTAGCTAGCAAAAGAACTCACAGGAAAAGCAGATTGATGTCTGTAGGTAATTTTTCACTGGACAGTTTTTAAAGGGAAAATCTACTCATAGTTTCCATTGAAGAACTGGTGAAAAAACAGCAGGTAAAAGCAATCCAGACTTACATTTTCCTGTACAGATTTAAAAATTGTTCCATAAACTATAGAATCACTACAAATAAAATTATATAACAAGTCTATCCAATATGACTGAGCAGCTTGCTATTCATGGTATAAAAAACCCTGACATGTTGTATATTATTGCTTCCTTTGAGACTGAATCATAAAATAAACATTTTTATTATTACAGTGTTATAGTCAAATCCTGGAAAAGAGCACATCAGTTGAGGGTGCTAAAAGAATACCAAAATCACTATAATGTTCAATCATGATCACTTTTATATCATCAAAACCTGTCCTAAAAGCATGTAAACACTGATTAAGATCACCTTGTCTGGATGTCCTAGCCATTTGCCTATGCAATGACACAGCCGCTCCAAAGAGTGAACTCGCTGATGGGCTCTGGAGCCCCTCCCCTTCGCCGGGCTCCCTGTTACTGTAGCAGTGAGGCCTTTGCCGAAGATAGTAGTCTTAAAATCTCCAAAGATGTGTCTGATAGCTGTGGTGGTATAGAAACCTTCTGCCAGCAGGAGGGCCCCATACAGAAAGAAAAAGGCAGCAATTCCATAGATCATATACTGGAATGCATTAATCCTAAAAAGAAAGAAAAAGGTGAATTACACGTATCCTTAGCGCTCTCATTTTCAGACTTAAAACACCTTATGGCGGGGCCAGCTCCTACATGTTAAAAATTGATTTTATTTTTTTCACACTGGTGGTGGATCGGGGGGCGGACAGTAGGCACGCTCTTCTCTAATCAGTTAGTGCAGCTACAATGTTGTGCACCAACTGAGTAGCGCATGGTTAGCATGTCGGCTATTATCATTTACAAAATAGGTGGCACTAGCAATTTTTCTGTCATGGCCTCTACCCCTGGAATTCAGAACCAAATTATATAAGAGAAATTACATCCCTTGATAAATTTAAAAGTAACTTGAAGGCTTTTCTTTTTAAAGATGCATATGGTGTATAATACACTTCCCCCTCCCCATTCGCGGTTTCCCTACTCGCAATTTCACATAATCGTGATTTTTTTGGGGGGGGAGGAGGAGGGAAAAAAACCCCATATTTTTGTCTTCCCCCCGGCATCCTGGCCTTACCTGGTGATCTAGCTGGTTTTCGGGGCAGGAGCGATCTTCCTACGCTCCTGCCCCGTGCAGATAGCCATTAGGAAATGGCTGTGGGGAGTTCCCGTAGTCTCTCCTGCCCCAAAAACCAGCTAGACCACCAGGTAAGGCCAGGATGCCAGGGGAAGGCGGAAGGGAGGCAGGGGTGGGTCAGAGCTGGATATTCGCGGTTTTTCGCCATTCGCGGTCCTGCTCTGCCCCTATCCCCCGCGAATAACGAGGGAGAAGTGTAGTCCTTTTCAGGACAGTAATGGAAATCTGTTCCTTGCCATCTTTTAATCATTTTAGCTTATTTTACATTATTCTAGACTATTTATATTTCGTTCCCCTTCCTTTTGTCCCCCTCCCCCTCTTTCTCTTTATACAAATTGTATTTCTGCCCTTCTCCATCTTGTATCGGTAAGTTAATGTTTGTCAGTGTGTTTGATTGTTTTTAGCATTGTTTGTAATTTGTTTTTAATATACTCTCTTAATTTACTTTGTTTTTATATTATGTTAAACCGCTTTGAATTTTTAATAAGGCGGTATATCAGATTTTTAAATAAACCTGAAACCTGCAGTAGGGGCTCATATGCTAATAGCCATGTGAAAGTAGTGTTTGGACATTAATGGGAAAAAAAGGCAGAAATTCAGCCATTTTACCCATACAGAAAAAACAGCCTTAATGCATGGGAACGACTCATGAAAGGGTTACCAGATTTTCCCGAAGGAAAATCCGGACATGTGGCCACGTCCACAAGCCCGCCCAGTCCCACCCCATTCCATCTGCATCACGCCCTGTTCCACCCCCCCAGCCCTGCTCCCAGATGGCACCTGTGGACGCGATGCAATGATATCAAGCGCATGCATGACGGCACCGCATTGCGGCCGCGTATGAACAGATGCCCTCTCCCCACACAATTTTTACAGGAAGCTTTTCAAAACCCGGACAAAGTGCCGGGTTTTGAAAAGCCGTCCAGACCCCTGGACCTATCTTCCAAAAGGAAGACATGTCCGGGAAAATCCGGACATCTGGTAACCCTACGTATAAGCATGCATTAAGGCCACTTTGTAGTGCAGTTTGGTAAAAGAGCCCCTAAATGCTTTATAAAATATTTCATTAGATTACATACCAGAAAGGAAATTATGCAATGATCCGTAACCAGAATCTTATACTAACAATATTGTTTTACTTACACATGCATAAGGTATTCATAATCTTGGTAATTTTTGGAGAAATATGTCTCTATCAGCCGTTCTGTGCCTGTGAGAGCTTCATGTCCACACCCACAGAACAGTGCTACCCCTGAGAAACACAGTACAGTAGCTACGACGGAGGCGAAGGGCACTCCTCTTGGACAGCAGTCCACCCAGCCTAGAAAAAAATAAAGAAAGAAAGAAACATTATCTGGGGAATTCTATTCACCCTAAAGTTATACACGAAAGGCTGGATTCTGCAAACGGTGCCTACATTGGCGGCTGACTATATAAACATGGCCAATTGAGTGTCAATCACGCTATGGCACATTTGCAGAATTGTGGCTCCCGTTAAAGCCAGGTGCTGGTAGTATAGGCCAGGGTTTTGAAGGCCTACATTCCCAGCATCTATTTTTGATGTGAATCACGTCTACAGAGGCGCCTAATAGCGCCAAAGGTCATTTCTGGCCAAAACCACGCCTTCTTTATCCTTAGGTGCAGCTAGGTGCTTCCGTAAGAGTGATCATGGCACCTTTTTGAATGTGCTTGCAGATGCCTACCTTTTTAACGACATTTTAATTGGTTTTAAACGATGTGGTCAATTACCACACCAATTAAAAACAATTAAACTGATTAAGTTAGATGGTGGTAGCACTGTTTATAGAATTTGGCCCTAAAAGCCAGTTTCATAAAAAGACAACTAACTTTGGGATCTGTGTGCAAATTTTTTTTTTATTGACTTTCGACCATGTCGGTTTTCAGCCAAACAAAAAACAACTCATTTAAATGACCAATTAAGAGTTCTGCACCAAACTCATGGGATGCTGAGCAACACCTAAGTAAAGGCACCCTCAGATGCTTAACACCACCTATCTGAAAAGTAGGTGTGGTTAGGGGCAGAGACTAGGCATCACTAGGCATTCAAGTTATGCGCTGGTAAATTAAGCCTTGTAAAACCTGGCCTAATATCCAGGCACCTACCTCGAGGACACCTAGCAATGTCTAAGCATGCCTAGGTGCTGCTAGGAAAGATTCTATAAATGGTGCCTAGCAGCTGATTGACAACTGTGCTGAGCGTTGCCTACAATGTAGGCATGCTTAGGTGCTGTTTATAGAATCTGGCCTAACATTTGTGCCAAACGTTTGATGCACAAACATGTTCCAATGGATGCAAGGCAGCAAACAGGGCTGAAACAGCAGATTGAAATGCAAATAAACTTAAGTGCCTAGTTATAGGATAGCACTGAAGTGTATCTGCATGCAACTGCAAAGGGGGTATTCCCATGGAAGAGAAATAGCCCACAGTATTATACAATTTGCTACCCATCATTATTCTTTAAAGGATGCTCATCTGAAAGTGCATTTTATAGAACAGCGCAGGGCACTAGGGCTGTACTGAATATTTGGCCCCCTAAAGTCCCAAATAAATATGGGCAGCAAAAAAATTCATGTGCTATTTACAGAATCTAACCCTTTATGGAATTCCAGCCAACCTCCGATGAGACATCATCAATCTAATGCATTCCAGTGCTAGCTAACACACAGCTTCAACAGTCCTAGAGAGAACGAACTTAAGGCGGAGAGTGTGGCCCAGTGGTTAAAGCTACAGCCTCAGCACCCTGGGGTTGTGGGTTCAAACCCATGCTGCTTCTTGTGACCCTGGGCAAGTCACTTAATCCCCTCATTGCCCCAGGTACATTAGCTAGATTGTGAGCCCGCCGGGATAGACAGGGAAAAATGCTTAAGTACCTGAATAAATTCATGTAAACTGTTCTGAGCTCTCCTGGGAGAATGGTATAGAAAATTGAATAAATCTCTTCCCGCCCTTATTGATATAGTTAATGAGTACTTTCCTCCTCTACCTATCTCTTCTCTCTCTTCTTTTCCTCTCCCTGTATCCTTTATTATATTCTGACAAGCCCTATTATGCCACTTCGCTTGTTACATGTTTTTTTCTGACTATATGGGCTTAGTGTACAGTATATTATGACCTCTTTCCTTCATTCATGATGATATTGACTGTACTTTTCTAGGATTTCTGAATGTTGTTTGTATCATTCTTAAAAACTCCAATAAAAATTTTGAACTAAAAAAAAAAAAAATTGAATAAATAAATAGCACATGCTCAGCTCTCATGAGCACAACACATTTATTCAGCCCTTCAATCAGCCTTACATATTAGAGAGTCCTTCTAATAAGATGATATATAGAGAGAGCTAGAACCTGATCAGTATGAGTTAGCCAGGTTAACTTACACCTCACACTGAGTATCAACCCTACCCCTGTGTTATACACAGAAACAGCTTTGAAAGCTGCTCTCTTCTAGACTAATTTTCAGGGGCTAGCATTCCCTTGACTAGCTAGCTACTTCACTATTGCTACTCACAAAATGTATTAAGCACGCCCAATAAAAAGCTATTCCTCTGTACACTTAGGCCCAGATTTTATATATGGTGTCCTCATCGTTGGCCTCGTTAAAAACAGCCACCGATCACGTGTCCATCACATCACTGCGCCATTTATAGAATTGCGCCTTCTGGAAAGGTAGGCACTGGAAATGTAGGCCAGGGTTTTCAAGGCCTACATTTCTGGCACCTTTCATGTGAATTGTATCTAAGGAGGAGCTTTAGGACGCCTAATGCCACTTCTGGCGTTAGCCATGCCTATAGTGGCATTAGGCATCGCAAAGCGTCTCCATAGGTATTATTCTGGTCCTGTTTTTTTAGGTGCCGGTAGGTGCCTACATATTTTTTAACCGCTTTTAATCAGTTTAAACTTATGTAAGGGTCATCAATAGAATCTGGGCTTTGGGGCCCGATTCTTTATATAGCACTAAAAAATTGGTGCAAACTAGAAAAGCGCTTAGTTTAGATTCTACAAGGTGTCTGAACCTTTTAAAGAGTTGCACTAAGCGCCTGTGCATTGTATAACTTTTAGGCACACTACTTTAGAGCAGCTAAAACTAGTCCTAAATGCCTGCACCTAAGTTGTGCATGGATCGGGCAAATTTTATAACAATGCGCATAACTTCTAAGAACATCCCCAATCTGCCCCTGGTCACACCCCCTTTTCATATTTATGTAGTGCAACTGACACTTACTTTTTATAGAATCACGCTTTCCAAGTTGTGTGCATAACCTTTAATTAGTGTCAGTTACACGCTGTTACTTGCCATTGATCGGCACTGATTAGGTCAATCAGTTAAACTGTGTGTGCAAATATACTGTGTGCACTGATTTGCGTGCACAGCTTACTAAGAAATGTTTTTTCTGGGACCCGATGAGAATTGTAAGATTCTGTAGTGGTAAAAACAACATAGAACAGGGGTGGGCGACCTGCAGCCTGCCATTGAATTTTATATGGCCCTCGAGACCATAGGAAGTATAATCAGAAAATGTCCTTAACCATAGTTTTTTGTAATTTTAAATACAATACTCCCCCGATATTCACGGGGGTTCCGTTCCAGGAACCCCCATGAATGTCGAAAAACTGCGAATACGGTTTTTAGGCAGGGGAGACAGGAGAGGGCAGCCGGAGTGCCAGCAAGTGAAGGAAATCACTCACTGTATGCTCCAACCGCCTCTTCCTGTACTAAAGTTGGGCCTCACCAATCAGGAGCTGCTTTGACACACAGCTCCTGATTGGTGAGGCCTGACTTTAGTACAGGAAGAGGCGGTCGGAGCATACTGTGACTGATTTCCTTCATTCACCAGCGTTCGGGCTGCCCTCTCCTACCTCTCCAGCTGCCCTCTCCTGCCTCCCCTTCGCAGTCAGAAAATACCGTGAATGACCGGGACTGCGAACCGTGGACCGCAAATTTGCAGGGGAGCACTGTATTGCATTTTGCAAATATTTTCCGAATAGCCACTCTAGCAGTTTCCACTGTTTTTATTTATTTATCACAGAAGGTCCATTGAAGATAGATAGATTGTGGGCTAAATCTGCATTAACAACAGATGATTCATATCACCTTATGCTGGGATGCAAAAGCTTTGTTCAGCAAAACAGCGGAACGTGACTATGCCACCTAGAATGGAGTTAAGTCTGCAGACAGTGAGAAAAAAGGTGTTTTCATGTAGTGGTCCAGATGAGTGGAATAAGCTTCAATCTTTCATTAAGCAGCAAGAAAGTTTGCAGGCTTTCAACAAATTGTTAAAACGTCATTTGTTCTGTTGTATGAAATGCACAGTATGACTTCATCAGCTTTGTTATGACTACTACACGTTTGCTCATTGAATTGATCCTTTTGGGATGGCAGGGTTGTTTGACAATGTTTAATGTTTATGTCAGTATGATTATGTAATCTGGTGTTGTCATTTTTATCTTTGTAAAATAATTGAAATGTTATTTATGTCTATTTATGAATGTGTTGATGTATTTCGCCTTGTATAAGGCGGATTATAAATAAACCAAACCAATTATCTCATAATCAGTCAAAAAAATCAAGTAGTTTAGATATTTGTCTTTTTTTATTTAAAATGATCTCAAATGATATAGTACACGGGCTTACAGGATTTGTTATTCTAAATTGATAGAAGGATTTTATTCAGATGACATTGCCAAAATTGCTTTGACTTCTGTCCCTAAGCTGGTTGGTGCTGATCTTGCAGTGGCAGGGATACCTTGAATGGCCAAGATTTTGGAGTTTATAGTATGTAATCAACTTTTTGAGTTTCTCTTCTCTCATAACTGTTTATGTTTTTCACCATACTGTTTTTTATCCATCACACAGCATAGAGATATTGTTAACACTGGCATCTGAACATTTAAAGATTTTTAAGTATGTGGAAACAAATACTCCTCCCCCAGTTTGATATCTCAGATCTGTCTTTTAACCTTCAAATCAATTCTCCATAAAACCCCGGCCTTTATTGAGTGAGTTTTAATACCTTATACTCCTGTTCGATCACTTAGATCTGATAACCAACACTTGCTGGTAATCCCTTCGTTGAAATCCATTAATACCCGTAGGCAATACATTTTCTCTGTCGTTGCTCCACAACTGTGGAATCCCCTCCCCATATATATAAGGGAAGAATGTCTTATAGACAGATTCAAAAGCAAATTGAAATGCTTTCTTCTTAAAGATGCTTTTAATTGCTAATTTTTGTTTTTGAATTTTATTGCTATTTTAATTTTTACAAGACCTACACGTGGTCTTTTCCCCCCTATCGTTTTACCCCTATTCGTCTCCTTTACTGTCAAATATTGAAGTTCCTCCCCCATTTTCCTTTTGGATCTGTTTTGTTTTATTGTCTGACTTAGGTTAATAATGTCGTCTCCCCGTACTGAGAAATGTACCACATGTTTTTAGATTTGTTCATCGCTCTGTATTACAATTAAGCGATCCATCAAATTTTATTAAAACTTGAAGAGATCATTCCTTGTTATTCGGAAATTACTGGCACGGTTATTAAATGGTTTTTGAGGGGGTTTAGAGGAAAAGGTCTTACAAAGTGCCAAAAAAATAGTTGAAGTTCAGCTCCCTGGCACCCTTTATGCAGTGTTCTTCAAGGTTTGCCATTATCCCCTTTGCTATCTATTATAGGTTATAAAATAAAGATATAGATCATTAAATCTTAAAATTTATGTGTGCTAATGGACCAGCTTTATGGCTGGTGTAAATGTCAATGCCTGTGAATTAGGTGCATGTAAGCTGGCTTATGCTAGCATTCAATAAAGAAAAGTAAACGTCTGCTTTTCATGATAGAATAGGCTTCAAATAGGCACTTTCCCAATGTCTAAATCTATGTAGTCCCTTATAGAATTACCTGGAAAGCAGAAGAAAAGAGGCAAAGTGGAAACAGAGACACACACCATAGAGAAAATAAATGAAATAATGCATGCATGGGTGATTTACAAGTGACTGGAGGTTAGGAGTTAAAAGCAACCTCAAAAAAGTGAGCTTTTAGCCTGGATTTGAATACTGTCAGGAATGGAGCTTTGACTTCCGTCCCTAAGCTGGTTGGTGCTGATCTTGCATTGGTAGATAATTAGAGATCAGTGGTAGGGATACCTTGAGTGGCCAAGACTTTGGAGTTTATAGTATGTTATATGAAATACACGGTATGACTTCATCAGCTTTGTTATGACTACTACATGTACATCAGTACTGACTCAGGCAGTCTGTTCCAGGCATATGGTACAACAAGAGAGAAGGAACATAGTCTGGAATTGGCAGTAGAGGAGAAGGGTACAGATAAGAGAGACTTGCCCGATGATCAGAGTACAGGGAGAGATAAGAGAGGAGAGATATTGAGGAGCTACAGAGTAAATGCACTTGTAGGTTAATAAGAGGAGTTTGAACTGTATGCAGAAATGGATAGGGAGGCAATGGAGTAATGAGGAGTGAGGTGATGTGAACATGGTGATTCTGGTGGAATATAAGTCATACAGCAGAATTTTGAATGGATTGAAGGGGAGAGAGAGATGGTTATGTGGAAGACATGAGGTGTCACCGGTTGGGAAACTATTTTCATTCATTCATACTGCCTTCCTGGTGTATAGAAGAACTCAAAGTGTTATCAATTGTAACATTAAAAAAGAAGACAAATTCAAAGTATTATGGTCTCTATGAATATCCCATTAGATGATTTATGTTCTGTCTGTATAGTTCCAATTTTGTATATTTGTGTTATTCTGCCACCCTGTGGCATATGGTTGTATTAATTGACCTAAACCCTTCTCTAACTTTTGATCCCATAATTCAGAAACTTCATTTATGATTAATTTATTCTCCTGCTCTAAAGTGAATTATGTACTTCTTGGCAAACTGTAAGGATGGAAAAGAAAGGAAATTCTTATTGCTTGATCTCAGCATATGAGATGATTACATATGAATGTCATATTCCAATTTAGAGTGCAATGATTTAAACTCTATACATAAAAATGTTAATTATATTTGATATTTAATTGGAAGCTAGTGGAATTCCATCAGTTATGGAGAATAATGTGAGCTGTTGCATTCTTTACCTGCTGTAATGACTTGATAGCAATTTCAGAGATTCTTAGATAAATAGATCACATTACAGTAATCTAAAGAAGAAAGAGCAAGCAACTGAACCACAATCTAGAATCAGAGGGATCACGAAAGCCATGCAATCAATGTACCATTCTAAGCTTACAAAAAGCATTGTGAATAATCTTTTTTCAACTGAAATCTAAATGAGAATGTCCAGTTCAGTACCACATCCAAACATTGTATCTCTTCTCAAGTTGATATGTGATCAGAGTTTCTAATACTATCAGGAATGTGAAAAGATTGATCTCTGAAACTCACCAGTGCCCCCATGTTCTTAATATTCACTACCATGATATTTTCAAGACACCATGAAAGAAGAAAAACTGGCAACAGTATTCAAAGACTAAATATTAGTTCCCAAGGTTAAAGGTGCCATAAAGATAATATTAGTATAAAACCAAATATCTAAATTTAGCTCATGTAACTTATAATAATAATAACTTTATTCTTGTATACCGCCCATCCATAAGGTTCTGGGCGGTTCACAAAGAAGAAGGTCTGTACAATCAGTGAAGTATACATAAAATTCTGTAAAACATAATTATGAAATAAAAAGTAAAAGTACAGTTATGTAACAAACTTATTAAACAGGTATGTTTTTAAAAACTTTCTAAAAACATTATAGGAATTCATTTGGGAAATCAAAGGGCTTAACCAAAAGTTCATTTTTCCTAATTGGAAGGCAAATGTCTTATTCAAAAATCTCCTGTAACGACAAGCCTTAACAGAAGGGTACATAAACATAAAATCATTACGGGGCCAGACCTAAAAGAACTTTAAAGCAAAAACAGCCAAATTTAAAAAGGATGTGTGCTTCGAAAGGTAACTAATGTAATTGCTGGTAAAAAGGACTGATGTGGTCATATTTCTGTAGGCCAAAAATTAGGCGAACTGCCGTATTCTGTAATAATCGAAGGAGTCAAATATAAATTTAAAAGAATGGCTAATAGTGCTGACCCTTGTGAGATACCACAATCTACCTAAAACCAAAAGTATCACAACCTCTATGAACCTGATGTGTCCTGCTAAGTAAAAAGCAACCACTTCAGAACAATCTCATCAGTTCCAAATTCTGCTAAACAATTCAACAAAATATTATATCCCACATGAAGTCAAATAGCAAAAGATTCACAGAGTGTTTCTCAAGCCTCAGTAATGGTTTCCAATAATGATATCAAAAGTGTTTCTGTACAATGTTTGTGGAAATCATGCTGACAATCATCCAATAAAGCAGTGGAATTGACAAAATCATCGTACTTTACATCAACTCAAGGAATAACAGCTGGTTAGAAATAGGTCAATAACTTGAGCAATCCATAATACTTGCAAACTACTTTAGATGAGAAGCACTGAAGCCCGATTCAGTTTAGGAGGCCTATACCCATTTTGTAAGCTGGGATGTACCAGTGCAGTTAAAAAAAAAAGTAGCCAAGAATTCCCACTGCTCTATTATGGCTTATGCTTCATCTAAATAAAGATAGAAAAAAGAGACTTCAGGACCGCTCAGGGTATCAGACCTCAATGTTAGATATCAGAATATTGTCTAACTTTTTTGTTCATGTTTCCAATCATTAGTCTCTTTAAAAAAAAACCCCTCTTATTTTTTATATTTTATATGCACGGGGTTTTCAAAGTAGATATTAGAAGGCAACACTGCAAAAGCCAAACAAGGAAAAAAGCAGTGCTTGAAACATTGTCTAAAAATCTACAAAACCTACATATGTGCATAGGTGTCACAGAACTTGGATTTATAAACTACAGCCTGCATGATGTTCAACATATGTGAGCCTATAGATGAGAAACCAGTCTGACACTAGGATACCTGATTTCATTCCTGAGCCCTGCTGTATGAATTCTAATCAAAACCCTATGGAGGCATTACACTATGTACATCACCTTGTACATTTTTATCTCTCAAACTCTATTAGTAAACCTTTTTCTGGATCCCTCCTCCGTCCCGCCATTGTTTACTAGCTTCCCGCAAGACTATTTCTCTCTATCTTTGGATTCCCAAGTGAATATCTGGAACTCCACATTAAAAATAGCCTCTCAAGAACTAGACAAGGAACTGAAACACATTAATAATAATTGGAAATAACCATGGTTTACCACTGATTTTCATTCTTTTAGACATACGTTATATGCTCTAGAATGCAAATGGTGAAAATCAAGATCTTTGCAAGATCTGAAAAGCTTCCAGGCTTGTCGCTCAAATTATCACACTTTTCATAAAACACCCTGCAAGTCCACTATTCTCAGTTAATTTCAAAAGCTTCTGGTTTAAGCCTCTGGGACAGGAACTCAACAGCACTACAAATCTTTTACGATGAATGATAGACAATACTTTACTTACAGGTTTAAATGGGAAGCTTCGCCACCAAACACATGGAGGGGCATAATCAAAAGATACGTCTAAGTGCGTTTTGGGCCTAAGTCGCTAGTCGCTCAAAGTCGGACATGGGAAAAGGTCCATTTTCGAAAAATACATCCAACATATTTTTTTTCCGAAAATTGTCAAACTGTACGTCCAGCCGTCTGATCATCCATACCCCTAAGTCGTCCATCTTTATACCCCATTTTCATCCCAAAATTTATCCAAGTCAAAAACGCCTAGAAAAAGACCTTTTGGATGTGGGCGGGGTCAGCAAAGTAATGGACTGGACACCCAAACATTGCACCAGAGTAGTGGGGTACCTTGCAGGACACTGCTGTGAACTTCACAAAAAGGGTTACACATACACATCTCACCACAACAACCTTATGAGCCCCCCCACCCGAACCAACTAGACCCTCCTCTCTACCACCCCAATAGCCCTTATGGCTGCAGGTGCCACTTATATGGCAGTACATAAGGGTTTGGATGGTTTTTTTTTGGGAGGGGTGCACATGTTTCACCATGCATGCAGTGGTTAGAATGGCTGATGAGCCTGGGTCTTCCTCTCCATGGTTTGCTAGCCCACCCCTCAGACCACTTAAGCCATCTCTGTGCAGCTCTACTAGGCTTTCCTATACCAGGCTGCCAGGTGCTGATATTCTGGAGGCAGATATGTAAAGTTGTTATTACGATTATGATTTTTATGGCGGGGGGGGGGGAAGGGGTCAGTGATCACTGGGGGAGTGTGTAAGGGTCTGTACTTTGTCCCTACAGTGGTTATCTTGTCACTCTGGATACCCTCTTGTGAATTAGACCTGGTTTTAGATGGCCTAAGTCACAACATCCAAGTTCCATCTAGGCAGTGTTGTAAAACATTTGGTTATACATGCAGTATGACTAAGTCTAGGACGGCCCACGTCTGCCCAAATCCCACCCTCACCACTCCTCCTAAAACGCCCTTTTAGCTCTGGGCGTACTGCAGCACTGTGAAGACCGAAGTCATTTTTAGATACGTCTAAAACCCAGTTCGATTATCGGCACATGGACGACTTGTCTCACTGATCGTCTAAGTGCTGATTTAGGCCAGTTTTTAGACGTATTTATGTTTCGATTATGAGCCCCAGAGTCACTTACGTAGCCACTTGCATGCCTTAATCTCAAGTGCCTTTATCAAACCATTATACTTACTGGTCCCTCACTGATCTCTTAGCTCCAGTAAGCAGCTTTAAACAGCAAAATCCAGCTTGTGGCTTTCTTTCATAAGCTTACAGTTTGTGGTTTTAAATTGCTCACGTCCAATTTGTTTCCATAATAAACTTACAGTTAACTTTCTAAGTACATTTTCCAGAAGATCCATAAAATTTTCATTACTGAGTGAAGGAGAAAAGGGGTGGGGGAGGGTTGGAATTAGCTCACGCCTTTCCAGCAGGTAGCTCAAAGCAAGTTACATTCAGGTGCAGTAGGTATTTCCCTGTCTCCCCAGAAGGCTTACAATATAAGATTATACTGGAAGCAACGGAGTAAGTATAGGATTCTTCCATTTCCCCAGATTATCTTTGCTTATACTGTATGCCTTTTACTTGCACAGCTTTGAGCCACATCATTCTAATTAGGAGCCTTACCCTACCTGGGCCCACTGATCAGCAATGCCCAGCCCTTTTCAATTCTCCAGCAACACTCTAAACTAGTGCCATTTCTAGTGACATTACAGTGACTTATACCAGCCTGTATGTCTGTGCAACACCAGGTAAATGCTTTTATATGCCTTCTATTTAGAACATGGTAAACAGCAAACATGTCATCCTCTTGTCTCTATAATGGAATGTGAGTACCCAGATGCCATTAGAGAATAGGCAGTCACCACGCTGCATCTGCTTTCCTTTATCTAGGTGCCCCTTATAGAATTGCCATCTTAAGGCTAGATTTCAAATTTTTTTTCCCATAGACACAGAGAAATCAATTCTATCACTGGGCACCTATATATATAGGGTGCAGTAGGTGTACTTGCACCAGCCATACAGCTGCTGTAAATTCTTGCACCTACATACAACTTATTCTATGTTACAGATATAAGTGGGAGTTCTACCCCTGCTCCACCTATGTGTATGCCCACCTCTCAAACTGCACTATGCAAGAGATGTGCATATTGGGGATTGGCTGAGCGGTAGACTTCAGAGGGTGGTGGTGAACGGTACCCCATCCGAGGCGTCGGACATAATCAGTGGGCCCGATTCTATTCAATTTATTCATAAGAGATATGACACAAGGACTTAAAGGAAGGGTAGCACTGTTCGCTGACGATGCCAAACTTTGCAACATAGTAGGCAAAAGCTTATTACCTGATAATATGACACACGATCTACTGCTGCTGGAAAGATGGTCAACTACTTGGCAGCTAGGCTTCAATGCTAAAAAATGCAAGATAATGCACCTGGGTAAGAGAAACCCGCGTAGAACTTATGTACTAAATGGTGAGACCTTGGTTAAGACCATGGCAGAACGCGATCTAGGGGTGATCATTAGTGAGGACATGAAGACTGCCAATCAAGTGGAGAAGGCTTCCTCCAGGGCAAGACAAATGATGGGTTGTATCCGTAGAGGTTTTGTCAGCAGGAGACCTGAAGTCATGATGCCGTTGTACAGATCCATGGTGAGGCCTCACTTGGAGTACTGTGTTCAGTTCTGGAGACCACACTACCGTAAGGACATACTGAGGATCGAGTCAGTTCAGCGAATGGCGACCAGGATGGTCTTGGGGCTCAAGGATCTCACGTATGAAGAAAGACTAAAAAAATTGCAGCTGTACTCACTTGAGGAAAGAAGAGAACGGGGAGACATGATTGAAACGTATAAGTATATCACGGGACGTATCGAGTTGGAAGATGATATCTTCTGTCTCATGGGACCCTCAACCACCAGGGGGCATCCGCTGAAAATCAGGGGAAGGAAATTTCATAGCGACTCCAGAAAGTACTTCTTCACCGAGAGAGTGGTGGATCATTGGAATGGACTTCCACTGCAGGTGATTGAGGCCAGCAGCGTGACGGATTTTAAGAGGAAATGGGATACTCACGTGGGATCTCTAAGGGAGTGAACTTTGGGGGGCGGATACTTGGAATGGGCAGACTTGGTGGGCTATAGCCCTTTTCTGCCGTCATTTTCTATGTTTCTATGTTTCTATTTACAGAATACCACTTAGACAGAATTTTGGCATTTACACACATGTATATGCCAGTGTTCTAATTATTTATGCATGTAATTGGCATCTAAATACCAGTGCCTTATTTATAATAAAAGCCCCAGAATGGGAGAAAGGCTATAGAAAATCAGGCTCTTTTACTAAAGCTGCAGCAAAAGTGGCCTTAGCGTTCTCTTACTGGAATCTTTCCCATTTGCCAAGGCCACTTTTGCAGCTTTAAACCCGTGGGCTCGCACTGCAGGGAAGGTGGCAGAGAGTAGGAGCTCGGGGCAGAAAGCGGGGCTGGAAGACCAGGGCAGAGAGCAGAGCAGGGACAGGAGTCGCACGTTTCGTTATGGGGGCAGAAAGCAGGGCTGGAAGATTGGGGGCGAGCAGGGATGGAAGACATGGGGCAGAGCAGGGCTGGAAGATCGGTGAGAGCAGACAATAGACATGGGGCAGAGCAGGGCTGGAAGATCGGGGCGAGCAGGCAGGAGACACAGGGCAGAGTAAGGCTTATATGGAGCTGAAGAGTCGGAAAGACGTTTTCAACTGGTCTCCAGCAGTCGCTTCTTCAGTTGATCGGCCAGCCCAGTCGGTTTTAAAGTTTTGGTTGATGAATCGCATCTCTGTTCAATTTGTATGCGTTTCTCCTCATTTACATGCACGGATTTGAGCAGATTGCTGGAGAGGTTAGTGAATGGGGCCGGAGGGAAATTTGATCGTAAAGAGGTCGCAAACCGATCAGTATTCTCATGTCTTGTCTGTTAAACATATTTCTATTATGAATTGTTCCCCTTTTTTATTTTTATCCATATTCTCTTTTAAATTTTACTATTGTAAACCATCTAGGTACACTTTGATAGAAGGTATGTCAAGTACAGAATAAACTTGGAAACTGGGTTGGCCACTGTTGGAAACAGGACACTGGGCTTGATGGACCTTTGGTCTGTCCCAGAATGGCAATTCTTATGTTCTTATGATCCCTTGGTGCAGTAATTTATCTATATTTACTAAAAAAAAAAATCTGAGTACTTCTATCTTCTAAAGAATATATGTTGACATTTGTCTATACTTTTCTGTAGCTGCAATTTCCCACCTAAGCTTACTCTCCTCCTTTGATGAAAAAAAAATGTATTGCATAGCTGATGATGGTACTATTTTTACTTTGTAAAACAACCCTGAGGTGGTATGCAGTGCTGGAGATAATTTTTAAAAAGAGTAAATATTCAATACAGCAAAAAAAAAAAAAAAACAACAAACAAAAAAAATCATTTGTTAATCTACAGAGATTATATTCGAGTATGAATGCACAAAATCAAATTCAGGTAAAATATGGCATCTATAGTCATAGTATAGTATTCTGTTCCTTTAGGAGTGGATTCAACTTATATTTTTATAGAATTTAGTTTCAATCTGTAGTTCTAATTTAAAAAATATAAAAAATGGAGATGGCGATCTGAGTGATTTTATATGTTTTGCTAATTTTTCATCTTAACCTTGCAACAACAAAAGAGGAACATCTCAGATCAGTGGTGCTCTGCATGCGGTAATTACTATATGTTGTATGTATAAGGAAACAAATGAGTATGAATGCCCTTATTCTTCAACAAGTGATCCTTGGTACCAGGATCCAATGTCATCACCTCTCCCTCCCCTCATCCTCAAGTCTACACCAAGTCTCTAGTTAGCACAACAAGGATGCCCAGAATCAAAGTGTTGTCTTTGTTAAAATACAGCTGGCATTTAAAAACAACAACTGAGTAGAAGAGGCGGAGGGACAACAACAAGGACCACTTGTACCACTACAATTCCCAGTCTTATATTTTACTCCAGCTGGCAACTAAGTTGAAGGAATGAGGGACTCTTAAACAATGGCAGCAATGATAGCCATGCAAACAGCTAAATTCTAATTTTAATATAATCAGATATCTGGCCAAGGAATATTGTAAATGTTGCTCACATGTGAATCTTTTCATGAACCTTTCCACTTTGAAGCCAGAACTTAAATCTGGTTTATAAGTTAAAATGATGGCATTTCCTTAATATCCAACAACTGTGCACACAATATTGCATTTCCAATGGCATTCTCAGCCTAAGAGGTGTAAAGCTGAAGAGCTGGCAGGGAAAAGCATGATACATCTGCTCAGACCACCATTAGCCAAGCTACTTCTGCCTTCCTGGCCTGATACAAGCTCCTCCCACTTCGATTGCCCCTCCGCCAAGTTACATTTGCCTCTCCTACCCGATGCAAGCTCTGTCCACTTCAGTCGCCCGTGAGTGATGTCATCACTCTCCACTATTTCTGTGAACAGTATTGCGGTGATCGAGCTGTGGGCCTGATCCTTGGATGAGCTCCATGGGATGACTCCTGGGTGACAGCTCTACTTATCTCTCCCTTGGTCAGTATATAAGATATTTTACGTCTTTTACACTACTCTTGGTGTTCTTTTCCATTATGTCATTGGTCCCAGTTACCTGTGGTCATTGCCCATAACGTCCTCTGTTCAGTCCCTGGCAGCATTTCCTTATTCCATGTACATCCAATAATTCTTTACCCGTAGTATCAGCTCAGCCATCTGCTCAATATTCACTCACTTTTAACACTAATACTTTCCCACTCCCACTCTACTCTTTTTTCTGTTGCTGAATTGCAGATCTCTCTGCACTAAGACAGTTCTGATCCATTGCATATTACAATATCCAACTCATCATGCTGGTCATACTATTGACCTCATTTATTCTCATCTTTCTTCCTTATTAGTGATTGACATTCAACCTACTTTGCTCCTCCCCTGGACAGATCACTTTTAAATTAAATTTAATATCCTTTTTGATTAAACATCACCTTGTACATTTTTATCTCTCAAACTCTATTAGTAAACCTTTTTCTGGATCCCTCCTCCGTCCCGCCATTGTTTACTAGCTTCCCGCAAGACTATTTCTCTCTATCTTTGGATTCCCAAGTGAATATCTGGAACTCCACATTAAAAATAGCCTCTCAAGAACTAGACAAGGAACTGAAACACATTAATAATAATTGGAAATAACCATGGTTTACCACTGATTTTCATTCTTTTAGACATACGTTATATGCTCTAGAATGCAAATGGTGAAAATCAAGATCTTTGTAAGATCTGAAAAGCTTCCAGGCTTGTCGCTCAAATTATCACACTTTTCATAAAACTACCCTGCAAGTCCACTATTCTCAGTTAATTTCAAAAGCTTCCAATAAACTGAAACATCTTTTTTCAATAGTAGCCCACTTGTCAAGTCTTGCCCCAGCACCTGAAAACAGTTCTATACTTTCAGCTCTATGTTTAACAGATATTTTTCAGTAAAAAAAACTTAATGATCTCTTCCTCCATTTGTGGCCAATAATTCACCATTAGACTCTTACCTAGCTCTACTATTCCAACTTGGTCAGAATTCTCTATCCTGTTACCTTCTATCAGTTTTATCACCTTTACGACTCTATACAGTGCTGCGTATGTCTGGTAGCGCTATAGAAATAATTAGTAGTAGTATTTAGCATCTTCCTCAGCCTACTTGCATTCCTAATTTAGAAATATAAGATCAGATCATATATATACGCAGATGACATTCTACTAGTTTCTGTTCATGACTCCCTCTCACCCAATTTGGCAACTATACAAGCCTGCCTAGATAAAGTTGCTTCTTGGCTTTCTGATAACCACCTGCTATTAAATCCATCAAAATCTCAGGCCCTTTGGATCACGGGGACTCATTCCACTCCTCTCACAATACCTTCTATTCATTTTATACTAGTGAAGCTAATTGACACCATGAAATAGCGCAGAGTTTACTTAGACTGTGCACTTACTTTCTGTTCTCAGATTTCCTCAGTGACAAAATATTGCTTTTTATTCTCAACGCCTAATCCGTTCAATACATTCCTACATAGACCAACCATCTTGTGCTACACTTCTATATTCCCTTGTCACTTCAAAGTTTGATTACTGCAATGTCATTTACACAGGTCTTCCATCTGTAGCACTCAAAAAACGGCATACTATACAAAATACTTCATGCTCATTGTACAGATCAGATAACACCACTTCTCAAAAAACATCACTGGCTTCTCATTTCCTTTTGAATTAAGACCCTACACTAGGTTTGTCCATCCTTTCTAATTCCATATAAACCTTCTTGGGCCCTCCATTCAGCCACAGGTCATCAACTTACAGTTCCCTCAGTTGATCTGACTAAACTACTATCGATTCATCATTCAGCTTTCTTCACAACTGTCCCTTTACTTTGGAGTTCTCTTCCACTTGATGTTCATTCAGAACTCTCCTATGTTACATTCTGCAGCTTGTTAAAGTCTTGCTTGTTCAAGCTTGCGTTATGTAAGGATGGCTGCGTATGTTATGCTTGAGATGAACTTCACCTTCATTAATCCTTTTGGTGGTTAGCCCCTCCCTCTCTATCTCCTTTTTCTCTTCCTTACCTATCCTTTTCAAACTTTCCTTTGATGAATTTGTAGTTCTTTTCAGTTTTCCAGTATGTTTGTAAACTGCCTAGGTTTTAGAGTAGCAGTATATAAAGCCATTTTAAACATTAAAATATTTTATGTGACTGGATTGGATACTAAATGATTTATTTTGGACTTAGCTTATACCTTTTTGTTGGCAGCGTATGGCAAGTTACACTAGGTATTTCCCTATTCCAGAGGTCCAATGAACCAAGGGATCCTTTTACTAAAGCTTAGCATGTGATAACAGACATTAGCTTGTGCTAAGGACTACATGGCAACAAAAACAGAAGACAGGTCTGCCGCAGAATCAAAAGCAAATAAAAAAAAACAGCAGAGACAACAAAGAGGTGAACAGCCTATGGCATTTCCAAAAACGAGTTTATTACACGGATTCAACACGATCCATGTTTTGGCCCCAAGACCTACATCAGGAGCCTGATATGCTGATGAAGAAACGTTTAGTTGGAAAAATGCAACAACACCTATTGAAAATGCTGAATGTCAATTTCCTACCGATAAACATGAGCGTTTTCAAAAGGTGTTGTTGCATTTTTCCAACTTAACAGCCATGCTAAAAGTGGGCATGTCAGGGACAGTACAGGAGCTGGCAGTTATGTGGGTGCTGGGAGTATTCACTGCCGAAACCTTCATAGCTGAGTGAATTTAGGACAACTGTGGGATGAAGGGGATTAGAGCTGGGATCCACATTAGCAACTACTGCCTCTAATTAGACCCGGATATTCTATAACAGTCCCGGGCATGGTCTGGCACTGAATATCTGAAACTAATTGTGCCAATAACTGTCACTGTTAAAAAAACACTGACCACCAGGGACTAAATATCTACTTCAAAATTTACCCTGGTGAGTGACTTTGAAAATGGCCCAACTTGTGTACAGAATGAAGATGCATTCTACCCATACTTGGGGTAATTTTATAAAAGTGCACCTATGTGAAATGAAAGAACAGGTGTTTTCATATGCCCATTTTACAAAGGCAATATAGACACCTATATCTTCTTAGGTGCCATCGACTTGTGATCAAGTCCTAGTGACTTGATAAATTACAGATCTAAAAAGAAATCAGTTTTGTGCTAGTCCAGTGAGGTCCTCCAGCATCATCCCCATGGTTGTTTTCAACATGTCCAGCCATTTGGTTGAAGATTGTCCTCTTCGCCTAGATTATTCCATCTTTCCAAACATGATATCCTTCTCCAATGAGCTTTCTCTTATGACAGTGTATGACCAAAATAAGACAGTCATAACTTCATCATTTGGGTTTCGAGTGACATAGCTGTTTTGATCTTTTCCATCGGTTTGTTAGTTCTTCTGGCAGTCCATGGCATATATAAAATCCTTCTCCAACACCAAAGCTCATTGCCTATATGCCTTTGTAAAATAGGCACCCCAAATAAAATTGTCATCTACAAATTTTCAGCTGCTCCACAGAAGGTATAAATTTATGTGCCTACTCCATGTAAGTTCTCACATATCTCATACGTTATGGCCCACATTCTATAAATGGTGCCTAAATTGACTGGCACCTACAAAAATGGCATCAGCCACATATATATCACACTTAGGTGCCATTAACAGAATCGCGGCTAGCAGCACCTAAGAAAAAACTTAGGCACCAGTAATTTAGGCCAGGGAATGGTACATAGCAATGCCTAAGGTCATCTCCACCCCTAACCACTCATACTTTGACCTTAGACATCGCTAGACACCATGCTGTAGGTGCAATTCCAGCGCCTACCCTGGTAGGCACTTCCTGGTGCCTACTCTTTTATTTTTTTTGAGTTTTTAATTGGTTTTGGATGGCATGGTCAATTACCGTGCCAATTAAAGCCAACTAAAGCAATTAAGTTAGGCTTTGGTAGGCGCCTACCAGTGCCTAACACACCATTTTCAGGATCTGGGCCTTTGTGCATACATCATAACTGTGCCCTGTTGATCCCAAACTGCCCCAGGGAATATCCACATGTATATAAATACTTGCCATCTTGTCAGTGTATATGTCTGTGTGTGTATATATAGGTCTCACAATTTTACAAGACCCATTTTCCATGCATAAATCCTGTTTTACATGCATTAAATACTTTATAAAATTATCCCAATATGTGGCATTGCTTACTGTTTAAGAATAAAAGAACATTAGAATAGCCATACTGGGTCAGACCAATCCTGTTTCCACAATGGCTAATCCAGGCCACAAGTACCAGGCAGAAGCTCATATAATAGCAACATTCCATGATACCAATCCATGGCAAGCAGTGGCTTCTCCCATGTCTATCTCAATAGCAGACTATGCACTTTTCTACCAGGAACTTGTCCAAACCTTTTTAAAACTCTTGATGTGGTAAATATAGATCAGGATTTCCAATGTTCCAATGCCATTAAACTAGTAATAACAAATACACATCACTTTTGCAAATAGAATCCAAGAATTATAACTTTTTTTTAGTGGGCTAGAATGAGATTGAGTTAGTTTAACAGAAAACCCATCTTTAATATCTGGATGCATAGTTCATTCTTAGAGATCCATGCTTAATGTAATATAATATGTAGGATTTACAAATCTGAAATTGTTTCAGATGGGGAATTTTCAGGAAATCTGGAGACTTTATATCTCTGATGTTGGAATTTTCATCTTTTTTTTTTTTTTACTGTATCTTTGGATAGACTACTTTGTAGTATGTTGTAGAAAGATACTGAAGACAACTGTATGTGGAGGCTTTCTTCTGAAACTTTGCTAGTAGGTAATTTTTAGAAGTTGATATGGGGGTCAAATTAATGTACTTGAGTCATCAATCCCATTGACTTATGAAGTCATAATATGTGGAACACTACTACATGTTAAACCCCCTATAGACCGTTATAAATGACGGCTTTTCTTAATTATGACGGGAATAGCCATATAGATGATAACACATAACTGGAAGAACTATGATCGACTTAACTTTCCTTTCTGGTGGGCAAACTTATGCTCCAGCTACAAATATGAAAAAATGAATGCTGAAATTTTGGGGCATAGTAAGGTATTTAACTTGGTGTGGGGTCCATTGGCATCTTTTATTGTTTCTATATAGTTGTCATTTCTCTTTTATTTTTGTCTGATTTCCTTACACATCCAGGGTGGGAATGGGGTATTATTTTAAATAAGAATGGGTTATTGGAAGAAGAATTGCATTTTTATTATTGATTAAATAAAGGGATGGGGGAAAATATTACTTTCAATTATATGTAAGTTCAAAGTGCTTTTCTTGATTTGTTATATGTTCAGCTTCATATGTAATACACTGTTACTACTTGTAAATCAATAAAGATTTATTAAAAAAAATAAATCTGAATTGTGATTACTGCACCTTAAGTGAGGATGGATAATATGTAAATTTGTTGAGCTCTTGATGTAACTTAAGTGGATTAAGTTATTATTTGATTGTGATATAACTGAAGGCATTTTGTAATTTTATTGTCCATGAACTCCAGTGCTATGAATGTTTTTATTGTTAACCGCTTATTATAGTCGGTCTAGAAATTTTAGAAATAAATAAAATCACTCAGTATAAAGCAGGTTCACTTATAACGTGCTCAAGAACTGGATCTCTTATTATTACATATTAAATTGGAAACATAGAATGTGGATTCCCTCACAATATAAGCAGACATCTTACACCCAAACATCCACATTATATAGGATCTCCAGTGTAGTATTGTCCCAGTTATGTTCGTGAACTGCAATTGTGCAAACCACATGCAAGTACCAACACAAAACTGAAGACTTCAAGTTGCTTCATATTTACGCAAAAATTAGCATTTTTGGCAGAAAGCAATTTCCAAATCAAATGTCACTTGTTGAGTAACTTTTTAGTTCTTCTTTATTTTTCTTTGCTTTAATTTCCTGATATGCTGCACATCATAATACATCTGAACTGTCCACAATAAAAATAGTACAAATCGAGTGAAATAGGAAATAAGTGCAGCTTGTTAGGAGCCCTTATAAATCTGTGAGTAAATCAATATTATTCTTTTCAAAACTGGCAAGGGATATAAAACTTGCCCTTGGGAACACCTCTTCTAAATATGTGTATATGTACGCCTGTTTTCAAAACTGGCATTCTCTCCAGATTAGGGACATGATTATTAATGAGGGTTACCATCAAGACTTGTTATTTTACCATTAATTTGTGCTATCTTAACACAGGTCCCATTTTATGCATAGCATCTAGTTACTAATAATTGGGGTTAACCGTAAAATAACTCATCTTAACTGTAGCCCATGTTGATAACGCAAGGGGAGAAGTTATCAACATGGGTTACCATCAAGATATGTTATTTTACTGTTTACTCAGGTTACAAGGGGCCGCTGAAAAGTTCTGAGCCCAGCCAAGAAGAGAATGATGTGGAGCCCTGAAACTTACAAGTTCATCCACACTTTTCTTGACGCTTTTTATTTAATTTCATATCATTGAAATGAAAAGCGTCAAGAAAAATAGGGAATAACTTATACATTTCATAGCTTCACATCATTCTCTTCTTGGTTGTGTAGGGTCATGAAATGGTTAACTGTTGTTTAAAATATTGCTCTGGTCTACATAGCTGAAAACAGTGTTTAATCTATTGACTGCATCTGCCTAAAATGTATGTCCCTACCTTACCACATTGTAAGCTGAATAGATAAGAGTTTGAGCCATGATGTACCCTGCCCTTCTGTACATTTAACTGTTAGAGTTAGATAGGTGTCCTGCTAGTGACCTGCTAGTGTGAACTTAGAACCAATGAGTGTTAAGAAAAGTAACACGTGAAAAGCTTTTTCTAGAATTCAGTTGTATAGCCAGAAAAATGAATAAATATCTCTGTAACTTCCTGGTTTCGGCACTTCTGAGCCAGCTTGGAGCTCAGGGGTCCAGCATGCATGCTGTGAATAAAACTTGTACTTCTTCACGCCTCTGACTTTGTGTGTCCAAGTGACCTTTCATTTGGCTTCCGAACAGGGACTTGAAGGTCTCTTGACCACTGGTTACTCGATTGGTCACTTGTTTCTGGTCCTACGGCTGATATGTCTGCTTAGCCGGCTGCCTTCCTTTTGGGGGGTTGGCAGACCTCAGGACGTTGGACCGCTTCAACTGACTTATCTAGTCTCAGTTTAAAGTACAAGAATCTGTATCTGTATCTGTATCTGTACCTGGAGTGGCCACTATCTGGTAAGTGGGGATTGATCATCCCTATCCTGTCTCTCGTCTCCTGCCTAGTAAGCCACGTGATCTGTCGCTGAAAAGTTGTGGGAAAGGGATTCTAGGAACTGTTATTTTCTGGTTGAGTAACTGAACTGAAATCTGTTGTGTTTTGTGTGTTTGAGAGTGTCTGAGACGTCCTTGAGGACGAAGCGAGTGTGGACCTGTTAGTACTGCGTTTCCCTAGCCCGGAGACGGGCGGGGCCAGGAATACAGGGAAGTGTTTTTGTCCTCCATTGCACAATGGGGGGATGTCTGTCTACCTGTGGGGATCCCTTGATATGTTAGCTAATTTTAAAAAAGGAATTTGTCTTTGATTATACTTAACAAATCAACCCTTATTTGTCTGTGCCAGTTAGAATGGCCGATATTTGGTGTGGGCTGGCCCCCTCTGGCTCCCTGGAAGAGGACATAACTCGTCAGGTTTTTATGCATTCGTTTGCTGTCAGTTCCTCTTCCAGTCAGCCAATTTTGCATTCCAATGGGAAAACCCTTCCACTGGACAAACCTCCTAAGTAACCTGGACCCGTCTACCCCAGGGCTTTAAAATTAGCCCCTCTCTATTCAGCACTGCCCTTGCTTCAGACCTTGCCAAATTCTTCCCTTCATCTGATTCCCAAGTCCTGCAGTATCCCGGGTTCTTTATGAGTTCTGTCTGTCCAAATGTATTAGTGAAGTTTAAACTGTCAGTTGTTCACAGCATGAGAGGAGAGTACTTTTCCTTTTGTGCTGATAAGGGCCATGAAGTGTGTAGCACTTCCAATGTGGTTTCTCCTGAAACAGATAAGTGGTTTTGCATTTGAAGTTTTTGGCTATGTTATAAAATGTATATGCATATTCAGAAATGCATATAAACGAAAAATATGATTTCTGGAACTTATATTCCATGCTAAAAAGAAGTTCTTTGTCCAAATTTAGTAGTTATTTGTCTAAATTTAAAAGTTCTGAAAAGGACTACATCTGTAATTTGATCTCTTTGATCTTTAAGCAACTCTCTCTCCTTTGTGAAATTCTGTAGGAAGGGGGAGTAAGTCTCTACTGAGACCCATGTTGATTGTAAAAAAGAAAAAAATGAACAATGTTTAAACTTGTGAGTACAGTAAAACTTTGGTTTGGGAGCATAATTTGTTCCAGAAGTATGCTTGTATTCCAGGGCACTAGTGTACAAAAATATACATACTTGTATTGCAAGCCCTTGCTCGTTTGGAACAGTTACTGCATTCCTGCAGCGTCATATAGAGAGGAACCATTGGCTCAGTTGTGAAAATGTGATGCTTCTATACTGTATGTACGTGTATTGCAAGACGTTGCTGGTATAGCAAGTTAAAATTTAATCATTGCTTGTCTTATAGAACACTTGCAAACCAAGTTATTTGCAATCCAAAGTTTTACTGTATATTCCAATCTTTGTTTTGTATTTCTGTATATAAAAAATGTAAGTTTAGGTATAACAATGTAATTTTTAGGAATGCTTTTGTATTGAAGTAAATATTTTTGCCAGTCAGCTGATAGTGAAGGGACTGCTGCTTTAGAGAGCGCTTGTGTCAGACTACCCTGCTTAGTGGGTGGATCCAGAACTGCATTTAGCTTAATTTTATAAGTCAGCTCTTTGGGGTAGGAACCTGATATAGAATAGGGATTGAGAACAATTCTTATGTGTTAGTACACATCTTAAGTTCAATTATTTTGTACCTTCTCTAATCTTTTGTAAACCACATAGCTCTTCACGGTATTGCGGTATATAAACTGTTATTATTATTATTTATCTGAGTCTTTCAGATAGTGGGTCTGCCTTTTAAATTTTCCTGTGGCCATATTTACATTGATTTCAAGTATGCCTTCCTCGTGTCACCTACCTTGGCTTTCAAATCCAGGTCCCTTCCTACACCGAGGTCTAGGCTGTCTGTAGTCTCCCTGTCCCTGATAACTGCAAGGCTCTGAGCACCTTTCTCAGTATTGCAGGATACTGTCCCATCTGGATCCCTGATTTCTCTACTATTGCTCGTCCTCTGTATGATTCCACCAAAGGCGCTGACTCAGCCCCTTTTGTCTGGACCCAACTTCAGGAGCGGTCTTTTCGCTGCCTCCAAAAACTTCTGACTCAGGCCCCTGCCTTCTGGCCCTTCTGCCCAAGAAGCTGAGCTTTATGCCCTCACTTCTGCCCTGCGCCACTCTGCCTCTCAGTCTTGCAATATATATATACTGACTCCAAATATGCTTTCCTTAACTTGCATTCCCATAGGGCCATCTGGAAACATCGAGGTTTCTTTATAGCCTCCGGCCGACTGATCCATCATGCTTCCCTCATTCTTGACCTTCTTGAGGCCGTACAACTACCCTCATGTGTTTCTGTTATGCACTGCCATGCTTACAGATGCGTGACGGACCTTGTCTCTCGTGGCAATGCCCTTGCCGACCGCACAGCCCGAGCTGCCAGTCTCTGCCCCCTCTTTCGGCTCCTCTGTATACAATCATTCCTTTTCTGGATTCCCTTACACCCCAGTACGCTTCTCAGGAACAGACTTGGGCATGCATTATTTTGGGCCAGTCTATCAATCACTTTGATCAGCTAGTCCGGAATATGGTCCGACAGTGTGTTGTTGGTTCTAGAATAAAATTCCCAATCAGATGACTGCCACCTCTTGGATACCAACCTATTGGAACATATCCGATGCAGGTTCTGTCTGTAGATTTTACCCACATGCCCATTTCCCGTTCCCTCAGTCACTTCCTAGTCTTCACAGACACCCTGACTAGATGGGTCAAAGCCTTCCTTACTTGCACTGAACGCGCCAGGGAAGTAACCAAGCACCTCCTGAATAATTCCGTGCTTTGGTCTCCCTGTTTTTATAGGCAGTGACAATGGCCCTGCTTTCATTGCCGATGTTGTCCAACAAATTGCTCAGGCCCTCCAAATTGAATAGAAATTATATGCTGCTTACCATCCTGAGAGCTCTGGTCAGGTCGAAAGAATAAACAGAACTCTTAAGACCCTTCTCACAAAATGAATTGAATAAACTAATCTGTCCTGGCCTGTCCTGCTGCCTTCTGTTCTTTTTCAGATTAGATGCATCCCATCTAAGCCCCATTTGAGCTCATGTCTGGCCGGCCACCACCCATTGTGAACCCAGATCCTGGTTCCTTTGCTACTCTGGGATCAGATATCCTCCAGAGTCAGGTCCAGTCTTTAGCTAAAGCCCTGTAAGAGCTCCACAAATGGGTCCTGGAAAGGGCCCCACTATCGATAGCTACACAAGTCCATGGGTATGTCCCTGTAAATACAGTATGGCTAAAACTTGGAAGTCAGATCCCCTGAAACCTAGGTGGATAGGTCCTTTTACTGTCCTAATTTCTTCTCTTACAGTTGTAAAGGTGTCCGGACATGAAACTTGGTTCCACTACAACACGGATCTTCAGCTGAAGCTTTCTAAGACCTCAAAAGTTCTGAATATTTACCACTGTACTTAGCAGGTGTTCTGAATATAATTCTTTATAAGTGTTTGAGTTTAATTGACTGCCTGTGGTTCACACTGCCTTTAGCAAGTGTCTTGAGTATAACTGTTTGAAGTTTTCTAAGTTGTGCCTGAAAGAAAAATGAGCTTCCTATGTTAGTATATATAGATATGATATTTGTGTTGCCCTCACTTATGTTTCTTTCTTCTGTATTTTGTACTTAACAAGTGCAGCCCCTTTGCCTGATGTTTGTTTGCATGAAGGAGTTAAGTACAGAAAGTGTCAAACATTTGAGGGTATTTTCTGTTTCCAACCTACTGGTGATGAAGTTTAAAAGTGGGCGGAAATCTGCATTGATGATGTTGAGGGTCCACTTATCAACTAGACTCTTATTGTAGACCCCACTCGCCTGGTGTCTTTGTATTGTGATACATGTGTGCTATTTGATGTTTCTCAAGGTCATGGTACTACCCCTAATTCAGTTTTGTGTGGCTCCCTAGATTGACAGCGTTATTATACCAAATGTGCTAAGTATTTAGGTCTGTATAACCTGATGCCTTTAAGAACTGCCCCTATGAGGAAACCTTCACTAATGGTGGAGCCTGTCCTTTATGAGAAAGAATACCCCGTCTGCCTCCCTTACTATAGGTCCTAGCTCCAGCCCCTTGTGTACTACAGGCTACTGTAATCCCATGGTTTTCACTATCACTGACCCATATAACTGGAATGCCAATGTCCAAGTCCAGAAGGCCAGAGACTGCATGGCATTGTATATTGATGGTAAAAGGTGAGACTCAGGTACTGATGTATATGTCCGAATTGTATCCCACTCATGTGCTTCTGTCCATCACTCTGTGGTGTTTCCCCAGTTTTATGAAATTATGAAAGTAGATACTAATATCCTGTAATCACTAGAAATCTGTTTATATAGTTTGCTGAAACTATAGGTCAGACTCTTAATGTTAGCAATTATTTTGTATGAGGAGGGACTGGTATGGGAGAACAGTGGCTATGGGAGGCAATGCAGCTGGACATGTTAAACCTGACTTCACAGACCCTCACTTTTACGTTAGGTCCACGACCTTCACGATGGGCCTTGTGAACCTCCATTGTTGCTTCCCACTGTCTTCAGCGCCCTTCAGACACTGCTTAATGGAACTTCCTATGAATTATGGTCAGCTCCTGATAGTTGATATTGGCTCTGTGATCTGTTTGCCTACTCTTGATTGCCTGCTAACTAGACTGGTACATGTGTGCTTTGCATGATCCGTCCCAGCTTCTTCCCGATGGTGAACACCTGGGAGCCCCTGTATTCAACACCAGAGGTCGCCAAAAGCAGTCTACTTCCACCAATTCCCTTAAAATAGGTGAATGGGGTGATGACTGTCCTGCAGAACGGATCATTGCTGCTTATGGACCTGCCACATGGACCGAGGATGACACCTGGGGCTATCGGACCCCAATCTATATGCTGAACTGCATTATTTGTCTATAAGCTGTACTTGAACTGATAACCAATGAGACCTCCCGAGCTTTGAGTACCATTGGCAGAGCGAATGCTAAAATGCGCACTGCTATTTATCAGAATCGTCTAGCTTTGGACTATTTACTAGCTGCTGTGCCTGTGATAAATTCAACCTCTCCAACTGCTGCCTTGAACTTGAGTAAAGTGATTGAGAACGATGTGGATCGTATCACCAAACTGGCTCATGTTCCTGACCAGACCTAGCGTGACCTTACTGCAGACTGGATCTCTGGTACCTTCAGCTCCTGGTTGCCCTCTGGTTCAGCATTGAAGATCATCTTGCTGGTTGCTGCCCTGTCTTCTCTGCTCCTTTGCTGCCTGCCCTGTATGGTCCCCATAGCCATAAAGCTGCTCCACTGAACTATGGACTCTGTTGTCAAACGTTCCACTGCTGCATTGGCCCTCTCCCAGTATCGTCCCTTACCCACTGGGAACCCCGACTTTTCTGACCCCTAACTTTATTTTGTCAGGCTTGGCTCCTTAGGTACGCCAGCCTGAAAGGGGGGAATGTAGGGTCATGAAATGGTTAACTGTTGTTTAAAATATTGCTCTGGTCTACATAGCTGAAAACAGTGTTTAATCTATTGACTGCATCTGCCTAAAATGTATGTCCCTACCTTACCACATTGTAAGCTGAATAGATAAGAGTTTGAGCCATGATGTACCCTGCCCTTCTGTACATTTAACTGTTAGAGTTAGATAGGTGTCCTGCTAGTGACCTGCTAGTGTGAACTTAGAACCAATGAGTGTTAAGAAAAGTAACACGTGAAAAGCTTTTTCTAGAATTCAGTTGTATAGCCAGAAAAATGAATAAATATCTCTGTAACTTCCTGGTTTCGGCACTTCTGAGCCAGCTTGGAGCTCAGGGGTCCAGCATGCATGCTGTGAATAAAACTTGTACTTCTTCACGCCTCTGACTTTGTGTGTCCAAGTGACCTTTCAGTTGGGCTGAGAAATTTTCAGTGGCTCCTCGTATTATGATGTCATAATGCCTCCTTCCACCAATGCCTAAGAGCCAGCCTCATCAGTGATGTCACAATGGCTTGGCTTCCCTATACTTGTGCCCATTTACTAGATGCACTTGCCTCTTTGAAACAAAAAGTGTCATGAAAAGAGTGCCATAACGCGTAAGTTTCAGGGCTCCACATCATTCTCTTCTTGGTTGGGCTGAGAACTTTTCAGTGGCCCCTCGTATTAGTGACTAGTGATCTTTGCATAATTATGGGACATGTACTAAAATAGCATGCGTTAGTAGTAAAATAACCCATTTTAAGAGCTTCTATTGTGATGTCATAATTCCTCATTTCACCATTGCCTAAGAGCTAACCTTATCAGTGATGTTACAATGGCTTGATTGCCCTATTAGCGGTGATTCTGATTCCTAGAGACATTTTTTTTCCTTTAATTAAGGGAGAAAGTTATAAACATAGGCTACTGTTAATCCAGGTTATTAGTAACTAGATTCCTTGCATTAAATGGAACTTGTGCTAAAATAGCACACGTTAGTGGTAAAATAATATAGCTTAATGGTAGCCCAAGTTGATAATAACCCCTCCCCCCTCCTCCTTTTATCAAGCTGTGCTAGAGGTGTTTAGTGTGGGCTGGCGAGGTAAGTGCTCCAATGCTCAGAGGAATTCTATGAACGTCGGAGCATTTACTGCGCTGGTCCGCACTAAAAAACCTCTAGCGCAGCTTGAGAAAAGGGGCCACAAGTCCCTTAATTTGCACAAATGCTTATGAAAATTGTTTGCATTGCTATGGTGAAGAATTATTATTATGGTGAGTTCTGATGAGTTTAGCAAATAGCTTGAACTTTGTTATAGTTTGGGGATTCCATGGAAACCCTGTGATAGTAACATTTTCTCACATTAGACTATTACCTATTTTGTCCTAAATTCATACCCTGGTGCTTTCAAGTAATCATGGAACCAAATCAGTTTAGAATAGTGCACTTTCCACTTCATTTTTTGGTTTGTATGGTTTCTCTCCCTATGCCCTCCTCCCCCCCCCCCCCCAATTATCTGACCTTTTTTCAATTTCTCTAACCCATTTATTCTAATGACTTATTTTTAGCATGCAATCAAACTTTTTAACCTGCATGAATCAGTTGTATTTATGTTAATTTGCAAGGTAATGCATGTTAAGGATCTGAACGCATGCCAATAAATGCACATTGATATCGGTTTTCTAAATAAGTTATCATTTCAGACTAGGAGCAAGATTTAATATTATAGTTTGCTATATCCAATAATGCATTCCATCATGCAGAAACTTTCATTTCAGTTTGTGTTTCATAAGATTATAAGAAGAGCTATTCCAAATCAGATCAAGATGCTAATGAGCCCAACATCCTGTCTCCAGAAATGGCCAGTCTGGGTCCAAGTCTAATTGGCTTATAACTTTTTATGAACTTTTCTTTCAAACCTAGTATTTTGGGCACCATGTCCATGTCTCTGGCAGATTCCAGAGCTCAACTGTGTGCTACCTGAAAAATAATTTCTACAATTTGTTTTAGCATCATTTGAAAGGATTAATAGTAGAAACTTATTTAATCTTTCCAGCCCATTCATGATTTAATTAAATTCCATTCATTTAATAAATGTATAGCTTCCTTCTCAATGTATATCTAAGCAGCTTACATAGGAGCATATACAATTAAAACACACAGTTGTATAATGTCTACCATATCCCCTCTCGGTTGTTTCTCTTGCAAGCTGAAGAGACCTAATTTGTTTATTCTTTTTTCCCCATGGAAGTCGCTCCATTCCCTTTATCATTTCTGTTAACCTTCTCTGAACCTATTCTAGTTTCAAGGTTTTATAAAAAATTTGATTAATCGCCTATTAACATTCTAGGCAATGTACAATACAATTAAAATGAGGGGAGCAAAAATTAAAATAATGAACAAGAACCAAAGCATGGACAAGACCAACAGACAAACAGGAAACAAGAGGGCAGAGGGTGAAATACAATATTATCAGAAACGAAAACAATTAAGTGCATCACAAAAGGGTAGGGAAAGGTTAGTTGAGAGCTGCCTTTTCAAAGATTGTGAAAGAGTCCTGAGTCATCACAGCAACAAGTTAGATATTCCAAATAGCATTAGACTTGTTCTCTCAGAAAGAGCGATTTTCCCTTTTAAAACGAGACAGAACTTTCAACTGAAATTCAACAGCAACACTTAAGATGTATCCACAAATTTGCTAAAAGAATATTATTATACAATGCAGCTGACAATACAATACAAGTTTGGACACAACCAATTTGCATGTGTAACTTAATTGTCTAACAAGCCAATTAGTGGCTTTTTTAACAAGCAATTATTAGCGTTAATTGGTTTTCATTTAAATTTATGCATGCAAATTTAGACACGCAATCTATGCTTAAGAAGTGCATATGGGATCAAAAAGGGGGCTTAGAAATGGGAGGGTCATGGGTAGATTGGGAGTGTTCCTCAAAGTTATGCATGTAAATTTGGGCATGTGGTTTTGCACCACATTGTCTTTGGTACAAATGGTCATGCCTAAGTTAGGTGTGGCTCCCGAGCATAAGTACTATTCTAGAAATGGCCCCTAAGTTTAGGTCAATCTTTTAGGTGCAATATTGGCTATGGGAATGATCTGGAAAGAAATAGGTCGATACTTCCTGAGATAAGGCAGGCTGGCTCCGAGTTAAATTGCTTTGAATATCGTCCCTAAAACCTTTGCTTGTAAACATGTAAAAAGGCTGCAAAATCTGCACTCGATCTTGGTTTGAAAAATAAATAAAACATAAAATATTTGAGAAAGAAGTAGGATTTTCACGATAGCATCTGGAGTCTTAAGAGTTAACAGAGCAGAAATTTTTTTGTAGCGTGTATGGTGTAGGAGGTCTCCTCATGTGTTTCGTAAACTATATCATAAGCAATGCAGACAATTGGTTACCGCGTCAACAGTGCCATAATAAAAGTCGTTTTCAATAACACCAGCTATTCATAGACTGGTTCCAATTATAACATCAAACATCAACATCCAGTCTTTCAATTGTATATATTTATATGTATATATTAATGATCCTCAGAGGGCACCAAAGCCCATTTGGTTACTGTGAAGCTTATCACAATCACCCGATCGTCATAGGATCGATATTATGTATCTTTTTATATATCTTTTATCGTATTTTGATTAATATAAAGAATCCCTGGGAGTGCCTCTACCGACACGCACATGTTTCAAAATGATTTTCATCAGGGTTGAGGCTTCCACATATAATAACGTGCTTCAAAGCTGTCGCTCCTCTCCATAAGGAGTGACAGCTTTGAAGCATGTTATTATATTTTCATCAGGGTTGAGGCTCCCACATATAATAACTTGCTTCAAAGCTGTCGCTCCTTATGGAGAGGAGATACAGCTTTAAAGCACGTTATTATATGTGGGAGCCTCAACCCTGATGAAAATCATTTTGAAACATGTGCGTGTCGGTAGAGGCGCTCCCAGGGATTCATTATATTAATCAAGATAAGTAAAAATCAAAATACGATAAAAGATATATAAAAAGATACATAATATTGATCCTATGACAATCGGGTGATTGTGATAAGCTTCACAGTAACCAAATGGGCTTCGGTGCCCTCTGAGGATCATTAATAGATACATATAAATATATACAATTGAAAGGCTGGATGTTGATGTTTGATGTTATAATAAAAGTCATGATGACATATTTCAGATTCCACTGCTGCTATTTACTGTGGGATCACATAACCTGCCTATATGATCTTTCTCTGCCCCTTTCACCCCAACACGCACATGGCCATTTTCTCTGCTTTTCTTCATATTTTTCTTCCCACCCAATGCAGTCTGCCAGGACATAAGTAGCTATAGACTCATTGTAATCCCTTGTATGTTTAGTCAACTTTAGAATTTCTGACTTTTATCAAACCATTTCAATTTTGATTTGTCTGGCGCCTTTTTCAGGAGAAATTCAAGGCAAATCACATTCAGGGACAGTACCGGTAGTTAAATTAGATGAAGCTGGAATTAGTCTTTACATTTTTCTTCCTGGTCCCAAGCTTTGAAGTCTGAATCCATGTCCTCTCTTTCCAAGAAAAATTCAAGCGTTCTTTAAAAAGTTTCCTGTATAAGGATGCATTTGAAATATAGATAGTATATCCCATCAATCATTAAATCTCTTAGATCCTAATTAGACCTACGGGCAGGTCGTAAGTCTATCTTCGTTCTTTCTAGGATTATTTCCGCCTTGTATCTCTCTTTTCTTTTGTGTTACCCACCATATGTGTTTTTCCCTAAATGTTTCTTCTCTTTCTTTAAAGATTGTAGTTCACCCCCTCACCTTCTGTACCAGTTATTTATTAGTACGTATATATTTTGTATTTAATTGTATAAAACTGTTCTGTTTTGTCCCCTATTTTTTTTTTTTAAATGTTCCACGCATTGAAGTATTAGACATTGTGTGTACAATGAACCTTAATAAAACTTGAAACTTATGGTCAGGTTTATGTGCTCTGTCTGATGCTTAATCTCATTTTCATGTAATTTCTTTTCATTATAATACTTATGATATAACTAGACAGGTTTTTTATTTAAATATACTGTATTTTTATTAAATAACACAAATCTTAACACCATATTATACATTAAACATAAATGCAATATGGATTCATTTATGTTTAATGTATAATATAGTGTTAAGATTTGTGTTATTTAATAAAAATACAGTATATTTAAATAAAAAACCTGTCTAGTTATATTATATGTATTAAATACTTTTGAGATAAGTAATTTGGTTAATTGTACCCTGCTTTGTAGTGTTCATTATAATACTGGTACCTGCAGTATAATTTTTGGAAGCAGATTTTGAAAAAAAAAACCCCATGTTTGATAGACACTGCAGGGAAAATTCAGACACCATGAAGAGCAAATTCAAGGAAACAATGTATCTCTTTATTTTCTGCTTATGAATTCTCATTGTTCTTTTATCTGAAAACAGCACTGTTGAACTTAAAACAGTAAAGGAGTGAGGCATCAGAGTGGCTTCTTATGTAGAAGGGAAAAACTTAAATGGATGAAGAGATTCAACTATTCTCTCCCTTTGTAATGCACATTCCTATTTTTGAACGCTGTAACCTGTAAAATATCCGTTTTCTCTCAAAATTCAACATATTATGGCTTTGCAATTAGTCACACCTAGGGCAAGAAATTTCCTTTTCATCAAAAGAGCTTACAGAAAATCTCTGTCAATAGGGGGCGAAAACCATCAACTTTAGTATGCTAAAGAGAAAGAAATAATCTATATGAAATAAAAATTTCCTACCCATAAATTTTAAAAAAAAAATCATTTCTCTCAGTCCTAGCCACATGTGATTCTAATGTAAACTACTTTACGAAATAAATAATACGAAAACTACTTTAAAAAGTTTTAACTTCTTACCTCGCAATGTATATGATCAAACTAGCCTTGAGAAATCTTAACTATTTGAAATCTTTAAAAATATTCTCACAGCTAAGCTGTGTTTGGAGTAGCCGCTGTGACAGAAGTTTTCTTTTTAAAACTCACCCATTGTTCTTGGATCAAAAGTCAGGTTTTTGCTGGTTGTTTGATTGTGAGCCTGTGCTGGGCTGGTATGTTCCTTTCTGCTCTCCTCTCCTGCTCCCTTCGCTTGTCCTTCACTTGCTCTGTCTGAATATCTCTGCTCGCTTTCCGGCAAAGAAAAGGGCTCTTTGATGGACAGCCAACCCCTTAAAGGGGCACTGCTCCTCCCCACTCCCCATCTTTAAAGGATAATCATTGGTCGTCGGGTTTGCTTCATCTGTTGCTTTTCATCTAAATGTTGGTTCTATTTAAATATAACATAATTTATTGAGAGGGAAAAACAGCATGTTTCTGCCAGTCTTTGCTTTGGTCAAATACAGGAAAGGGGATGAATTTGAAACAAATGTAGCAAAAAAGAGTGATAAAGGAGGTATATTGCAACAAGAAAAAACCACTCTAATTAGACCTTATCAGTAGACTGTATAAATGATATAATTAGGTCTACAAAATTTTTGCTCAGAATCATGGAGGGTT
Organism: Geotrypetes seraphini; assembly: GCF_902459505.1. Classification (NCBI taxonomy): domain Eukaryota; kingdom Metazoa; phylum Chordata; class Amphibia; order Gymnophiona; family Dermophiidae; genus Geotrypetes; species Geotrypetes seraphini. Next base: position 68,514,820 of record NC_047088.1, read on the forward strand.
AACTGGGGAAAACCCCAGAAAAACCACCTCACCGCCCAATCATCGCATGTGAAGTAGACAAAAGATTATATCATGTCGTAAAGATTATAAAATTTTTCATATATAGAAGGCCACTAGGGCTGAACAAATTGTTTGAATGGCATACGTCGAAGCATATTTAAAGAAACTCAGCAAACTTAACTTTCAGCTTGCAGGTTCCGACGTGCACGTTTCGTTCCTGCATCAGGGAACCAACGGTGATGTGTAGAAAAACTCATGCGATGGGCATTTAAAGATTCTGGAAAAATATAAAAGTTAAACGAATTAATGCTTTATTCATTCTAGAATTAAAATTTGTTAAAGTTAAATACAACTATCGGCTATAAGGAAAAGGACTCACCAAAAATGAACTCCTGTCTCACGTGAAAAACAAAGAGCGTTTGTCACGGCTCGTCTCTTTGAGGAGTTACCAGGGCGGAAAAACCGCTGTGAATTTAAAGGTCTCTGAACCGTCACCACGTGCAGAACATCACGTGGTGACGCAACCGACTGACGGAAGTCTTTGCTTTGGGGCAAAAGTTCTCAGAAAAAGTTTCTTTTTTTTTTTCACATCCTAAATCATTGCTTGCGGGGAAAAAAAGGGAATTTGGCAGGACCAAAGCTCAAGCCGCTGTGTTTCCAAAGAGGCACGTACAAATATAATTTGGATAGCACTGTACAGTGCCTGCAGTTTGTGTAAATTAGTATATGGTTTTATATTTGTACTATTTGGTCCATTCCTACGATTCTTAGTCATACCAGTTTTATTTGGCTGGCCTTATGAGTGGAACAATGTGTTGAGACCAGAATCGCCTGCATTATTCTGTACCAGTGATTTTTAAATCCATTTAGCAAACAGACGGTCCTTACTGACTATCCCATCAATCAGGCGGCTTTTTCTAGACATTTACAGAGATTCTAGTTTCTCTGCAATGGCCCCAAAGCTCTGGAACTCCCTCCACTATATCTCTGCACCAGAAAAATCTCACAGAAAAATGTTCCAGCCCTTCCTATCCCTGTATCTGCTTACATGTACTCTAGAACAGTGGTTCCCAACCCTGTCCTGGAGGAACACCAGGCCAATTGGGTTTTCAGGCTAGCCCTAATGAATATGCATGAGAGAGATTTGCATATGATGGAAGTGATAGGCATGCAAATTTGCTTCATGCATATTCATTAGGGCTAGCCTGAAAACCCAATTGGCCTGGTGTTCCTCCAGGACAGGGTTGGGAACCACTGTTCTAGAGTACATGTAAGCAGATACAGGGATAGGAAGGGCTGGAACATTTTTCTGTGAGATTTTTCTGGTGCAGAGATATAGTGGAGGGAGTTCCAGAGCTTTGGGGTCATTGCAGAGAAACTAGAATCTCTGTAAATGTCTAGCCTTGAACTACTACGGCTTTGGCGGTATATAAGAATAAAATTATTATTGTTATTAAATCATTTAAATCACATTTCCAACTGGCGTTTGACCCTAGTTCTTAACACTTCAGTTTAGTTCTTTTCCCCCCTATTCTTCTGCTTTTCCCGTATTTGTTCTTACCTCTTGATATTGCAAACCTTTCCTGCCCTTGATTGTCATTTTGGGCTCCTTTTACTAAGCCGCATTAGGGCTTTAACACGCAGAATAGCGCGCGCTAAATTGCCACCCATGCTAGACCTTAATGCCAGCATTGAGCTGGAGTTAGTTCTAGCTGCGTAGCATGGGTTTAGCGTGCGCTAAAATGCTGCGTGCCCTAAAAACGCTAACGCAGCTTAGGAAAAGAAGCCCTTTGTTAACTGTACAGCAATTATTTCCCCCTGACTTTTATCTATTGTTAACTGCTTTGATTTGACTTTTTTTTTGTTAATAATGGTGCTATATCAAATAAAATAACTGTACTTATGATCAATGCTGTATCCGTCTGCCTGTTTGCCCATCCATCCATACACCTGTTTGTGCAGGCAAGAAGCCCATGACCTGGATAACTGGAGGATTAACTATGGCAGATCAAGTCATCACAGCCAAGTTTAGGGGAGACAGGGAGAAAGCAGAAGGGAAGGGGGTTTAGATGAGGAAGAGAAGAAATGGGCTAATAGAGGAGACAGGAAGAAGTGGATAAAAGAGAAGAAGAAGAAAATAAAGAGGGAGAAAGAGTGTACGTCTACGTACAACAATTAACCCAAATTAAAACAATGCCAGTACATATTACCATGAACAAAAGACAGAAAAATAACCGATCATCAATGAGAAGACAAGGCATTCTCCACACTTTTGACACTAACCCACCTGTAATGATGGTGTGCTAGCACACAGAGAGATCTCCCTCCCAGAACCAGCAAAGGGTCACAGGGTTATGGTTCAGCAGGTCAAATGGGTGAGAAAACAGATGGGTCTGTATCTAATATAATAAAACCCTAAGCCGCGCATGCGCACTCCCACCTGCGTGCTCCCGTTTTCCGTGAGCTGTAGGTCTCTTGCAAGTAGGAGTGCACATGTGTGCCTAGCTGTGCCAGTGGCCTGCCTGCTCTCCACCTCGTGCAGTCCGCAAATAATGCCCTACAGCCCGAATTTTATTTTAAACTCAAACGACGCCACGACAGCTCCTCCCATGAGCCGCTCCTGTGTCAGAGAAGGCCTCCGACACAGGCGCGATCGTGAGAGAAGCCACCCGGCACCCTCAAACCCAAAAATGTATCAACGGGACCGCGGGAAGGCGGGGGGAGGGGGGCGGCAAGGGACTAAGGGTGCCACGGCGCTATCCTGTTGGCTCCCAGACACAACCTACTCCTCCCGCGGCCCAGACACCGAGCTCCACAGATGCAGTGTGGGCAAACCAGCTCCCCGCGGCCCAGCAGAGGCCCCGTGCCAGAGTGCATCGGCAACCGATGCAGAAGTCAGCTCCCCCGGAGCCCAAATCCCACCAGAGCCAGACGGAAATAGATAAGGTAAAGGGAAAATGGGATATTGAATATGATTACATAAAAGGAAGGGAGAAGGGCTACTGCTGGACAGGGGGAGCAGGGAAAGGGTACTACTGGACGGGGGGAGGTAAAAGCAAGGGAGAAGGGCTACTGCTGGACAGAGGGAGCAGGGAAAGGGTACTACTGGATGGGGGGGGGAGGTAAAATCAAGGGAGAAGGGCTACTGCTGGACAGGGGGAGCAGGGAAAGGGTACTACTGGATGGGGGGGGAGGTAAAATCAAGGGAGAAGGGATACTGCTGGACAGGGGGAGCAGGGAAAGGGTACTACTGGATAGGGGGTGAGGTAAAAGCAAGGGAGAAGGGCTACTGCTGGACAGGGGGAGCAGGGAAAGGGTACTACTGGATGGGGAGGAGGTAAAAGCAAGGGAGAAGGGCTACTGCTGGACAGGGGGAGCAGGGAAAGGGTACTACTGGATAGGGGGTGAGGTAAAAGCAAGGGAGAAGGGCTACTGCTGGACAGGGGGAGCAGGGAAAGGGTACTACTGGACAGGGGGGAGGTAAAAGCAAGGGAGAAGGGCTACTGCTGGACAGGGGGAGCAGGGAAAGGGTACTACTGGATGGGGGGAGGTAAAAGCAAGGGAGAAGGGCTACTGCTGGACAGGGGGAGCAGGGAAAGGGTACTACTGGATAGGGGGTGAGGTAAAAGCAAGGGAGAAGGGCTACTGCTGGACATGGGGAGCAGGGAAAGGGTACTACTGGATAGGGGGTGAGGTAAAAGCAAGGGAGAAGGGCTACTGCTGGACAGGGGGAGCAGGGAAAGGGTACTACTGGACAGGGGGGAGGAAAAAGCAAGGGAGAAGGGCTACTGCTGGACAGGGGGAGCAGGGAAAGGGTACTACTGGATGGGGGGAGGTAAAAGCAAGGGAGAAGGGCTACTGCTGGACAGGGGGAGCAGGGAAAGGGTACTACTGGATGGGGGGAGGTAAAAGCAAGGGAGAAGGGCTACTGCTGGACAGGGGGAGCAGGGAAAGGGTACTACTGGATGGGGAGGAGGTAAAAGCAAGGGAGAAGGGCTACTGCTGGACAGGGGGAGCAGGGAAAGGGTACTACTGGATAGGGGGTGAGGTAAAAGCAAGGGAGAAGGGCTACTGCTGGACAGGGGGAGCAGGGAAAGGGTACTACTGGACAGGGGGGAGGTAAAAGCAAGGGAGAAGGGCTACTGCTGGACAGGGGGAGCAGGGAAAGGGTACTACTGGATGGGGGGAGGTAAAAGCAAGGGAGAAGGGCTACTGCTGGACAGGGGGAGCAGGGAAAGGGTACTACTGGATAGGGGGTGAGGTAAAAGCAAGGGAGAAGGGCTACTGCTGGACATGGGGAGCAGGGAAAGGGTACTACTGGACAGGGGGGAGGTAAAAGCAAGGGAGAAGGGCTACTGCTGGACAGGGGGAGCAGGGAAGGGGTGCCGCTGGACAAGGGGGAGAGAAAGAAAAAAAAAGAAAAGAAAAGCCTATGTCTACACATCTATTCTAGCACCCGTTAATATAACGGGCTAAAAAAACATCTTTTCAAAGCAGATGCCTACTGTCTACCCATTCAAGCTCAATTTCAAACATTGCTTCACTGTTATCTATTACAGTGGTCATTTCAAGGCGGAATGCATGGGAATGTAACGCCTACTGTTATCAAGGTGGCAGAATGCTTTTTAATGGCTTTTCCCTTGTTAAAAGTCCGGGGGAGAGAAGTCATCAGTGTGGGCTACTGTTAAGATGTGTTATTTTACTGTTAATCTCAGTTCTTAATAAACAGGTCTCGTTGAATAAAATGAGACTTTTTGTAAAATAGTATGTTAGTGAAAAAATAACCTATCTTAATGGTGGTCCACATTGATAACCACACCCCTAAGTAGTCCAGTTGTTGAATTAAGGGGAGAATGTATCAATGTGGGTTATCGTTAATGATCACCCAAATTATTAGTAACTAACCCCACTCCTTTACTAACGCATTGCACAGGTTTTAGAATTCCTATGAGCGGCGTAGTTACTGCCGCTGCTGGCACTAGAACTCGTGCTGTTCATTAGTAAAGGAGGGGGGAGGTTTCATTGCATGACTTAGGGACGTAGGCGTCAACCTGGACTACTGTTAAGATGTGTTATTTTATGTCTAACATGCTATTTTAACACAGGTTCCATTTTATGCAATGAGACTTAGATACTAATAACTGGGGATGAGAAGAAAATAACTTCTTAACGGCAGCCCACATGGATAACTTTTCCCCTTTACTAGTAAAATAATAGATCTTAATGATAACCCACATTGATTACTATGCCTCTAATTGTCATTAATTATATCCAATAAATGTGGGTGGGCCATGGATAATGGGTCACACAATCAAAGGGGTCATACATGGATCAAAGGGTTCATAGGTCAGCTTGCTCTGCTCCCTCTATCACCATCCCTTATCTGCAATAAGTTGATGCCTTCATAACCTAATCTTAAAATCCTTCCTCAGTCCTCCTCTCCCCTAGTTCATTTTAACACAGGGAATTATGTCAAATTCAAAATCAATCTTTTTGTTTACTCTGTAAATATTGAACAATAAGTAGCTTTGTTCTAGACTAATCTCAGCTGGGAGACTATGTCATAGGCAAGGAAATGCCACAAACAAAAACACAAAACAAAACACAAGACTTCTTAATATCTCTAGGTTACTGAATGAACATCCTTGCATCCGGAGATGAGCATAACTCACATCTAACAGGCCCAGATTCTCTCATATTTTCAAAAAAACAGGGTAAATATCATAAAATTTACTTGTGCCTTTATGGGAAGCCAGTGCAAAGTGCATAGTGAAGCTGGAAGATGCATGGAAGATGTAAAAAACATCCTGGCTGCTATATTTGGAATGCTCAGTTTGTACTGGTAACCTATCAGAGGACCAATGCATAATTATGAGGGCCTCCATCACTGTTCTAAATGATTTATTATTCAGCAAAGATGCTGACCTAGCCATAATAATAATAATAATAATAATAATAATAAAATCATTTCTCACAGTCCTAGCCACATATGATTCTGATGTAAAAGCAGAATCAAACAATACTCCAAGGTCTTGCTCCTCTGTGTTCAAGCCATGTTGTTACCATCAATCTGTAAATTTTGCCTGGGTACTTGCTAACATTGAAACCCAACTTTCTTATAACCATCTGGAAATGTTTTGTTAAAGGGGATACAAAGGATGCTTCCTTGCCTAAAGGAATGACCAATTGGATGTCATCCATATCTATGCCTCCAGACCATCTCAATGAATGAATCACATTTTCTCACGGCCACATAATAATATTGAACAACAAAGATGACACTGGTGAACCCTATGGCACCCCCACATTCCAATTGACCTGATGCTGATAAGTCCACCTTTCGCATTTAGAGAAATATTAGAATGAGGTTATGCAAATCTCAATACCAAGCGCTCTATCTATCTAATAAAATAGTATGATTGACCAAATCAGGTAATTTACAAATCAAGTTAAGCTCTGGAAAGCGTTGCCAGAGGATGTGGTAAGAGCAGTTTATGTAGCTGGTTTTAAAAAGAGTTTGGATAAGTTCTTGGAGGAAAAGTCCATAAACTGCTGTTGAGACAGACATGGGAGAAGCCACTGCTTGCCCTGGATCGGTGGCATGGAATGCTACTACTGTTTGGGTTTTTGCCAGGTACTTGTGATCCGGATTGGCCTCCGTGAAGACGGGATACTGGGCTAGATGGACCACTGGTCTGACCAGGGGAGAGTGAAGTACAGTGAAGCTATAGCCTCAGTATCCTGAGGTTGTGGGTTCAAACCCACACTGCCTCTTCTGACCCTAGGCAAGTCACTTAATTTAGAGAATGACAGGGGGACAATATTTTCTCCCGTCCCTGCAGGAAATAAATGTCCCGTTCCCGCAAGTTTTGTCGTTGTTCCTGTCACTGCCCCATTCCTGCAAGCTCTGCCTTACCTGCACAAGCCTCAAACACTTCTGATTTTAAAGTGTTTGAGGCTTGTGCAGATGAGGTCAGAGCTTGCAGGAATGGGGCAGGGACAGAAAAAGAACTCACGGGAAAATGAGTTCCCACAGGGACAGGGAAAAATTTGTCCCATGTCATTCTCTAACTTAATTCCCCCCCTCGCCCTAGGTACATTTGATAGATTGTGAGTCAGGACAGACAGGGGGAAAAGCTTAAGTACCTGAATAAATTCTTGTAAACCATTCTGAGCTCCCCTGGGAGAACAGTATAGAAAATTGAATAAATAAATAATGTAAGGCTATTTTTATGTTCTTAAATAAAACCAAAAGAACTTGTACAATGTCTTATAGATAAGGGGGAACATGATATACACACACCATACCACAAACATTCACACCCCATGCTACTCATTTTCCCTAAACACACAGCTACACCCCCCTATATTCTCCCCATAGACAAATGCATTGCCCCCCCCCCGAAACATTTACACACACATATTGTCCCACATATTCATATACCCCACCTCATATATACACCCTCTACTGCATACAATAAACCCCCTCCATGTGAACTGTTACGGTACCAAATCACACATCATCTCCCTCTTTGCCATGTCTCCCACAGCATGCTCAAGTCTGTCAATGAAGGAGGAGAAAAACACACCATTATGTCATTCTGCAACAGTATACTTGCAACTTGTTTTCCTTAACTTCAACCTCCATTTGCATAAATACAATACCACAACTGTAATAATCTAATCTAATCCTTAGGTTTGTATACCGCATCATCTCCACGTTCGTAGAGCTCGACGCGGTTTACAGTAGGAGAAATAGGAAGGAACTACAACAGAGGGTTAGAGGTAGAAGTGTGAAGAAAATTTAGAGGACTTGGGATGCCAAGATATAAGAGTTTCCTTGATTCCTAAGTTGGAGGGAGACTTACATTTTTTGAGAAAAGCCAGGTTTTCAGATGTTTGCGGAAAACTTAGAGAGAGCTCAAGTTCCGAAGAGGGGAGGTAAGGTTGTTCCAGAGCTCAGTGATTTTGAAGTGGAGGGAGGTCCCTAGCTTTCCTGTGTGGGAAATGCCTTTTAGCGAGGGGAAGGATAGTTTTAATTTCTGGGAGGATCTGGTGGTATTAGGGTTTGAGGAATTCCAAGAAAGAGGGATAAAGGGAGGGAGGATACTATATAGGATTTTGAAAGTTAAACAGACGCATTTATAGTGGACCCTGGCGATTATCGGAAGCCAGTGGAGCTTGGCCAGGAGCGGGGAGACATGGTCAAATTTACTTTTAGCGAAGATGAGCTTGGCCGCGGCATTCTGAATCCGTTGGAGTCTGTGGAGGTTTTTCTTAGTTAGGCTTAAGTAGATAGAGTTGCAATAGTCCAATCTGGAGAGGATGATGGATTGGACAAGGAGGGTAAAATGTTTTTGATGGAAGCAGGATCTAACTTTCCTCAGCATGTGAAGGCTGAAAAAGCATTTTTTTTTACCAAGGATTGGAGGTGGTCATTGAAGGACAATTTTAAACTTACTGTGATGTCTGTGCAAAGTATACAGCTTTCATACTTACCTTCTACCCTTTGATATACAAGCCTTCCCAACTGGTAAGCTATGAGTTATTTCTTCGAAATAAAATTTGGAAGATTTCCCGAACAAAGGAAGCTGTATGATTTTAGAAGCATGCTTCTTTGAATGAAAACATGTCACACAAAAAAACACCTCTTAGAAGAAGTAGATTGCTGTCATGAAATTGCAGCCAGTATGAGCCTTGTTGATACTAGTTTGAAATGTGAGCTGTGCATGATCCGTTTTTATTTCTGTCATTTTATGATACAACAGGATTTGATGAAAAGCCGAGGTCCTATTTTGTGTAGCTCCTAGGCTTCATTTACATGTCAGCGAGCTGGTGCTGATGTTGGAATCTTCATGTGCTTCACTGAGCAGAGATATCACATGTGCTTTGATGTGCATATTTAATGTTTGCATTGAGTTCACCTGTCTCAGAGCTGCCAACTCCAAGAACGCAGTGACACTTTCAACCTACCCTGGTTTTTAAGTGTTACATAAGAACATAAGAATTGCCGCTGCTGGGTCAGACCAGTGGTCCATCGTGCCCAGCAGTCCGCTCATACGGCGGCCCTTATGTCAAAGACCAGTGCCCTAACTGAGACTAGCCTTACCTGCGTACGTTCTGGTTCAGCAGGAACTTGTCTAACTTTGTCTTGAATCCCTAGAGGATGTTTTCCCCTATAACAGCCTCCGGAAGAGCGTTCCAGTTTTCTACCATTCTCTGGGTGAAGAACTTCCTTATCTATCCCCTTTTAACTTTAGAGAGTGCTCTCTCGTTCTCTCTACCTTGGAGAGGGTGAACAACCTGTCTTTCTCTACTAGGTTCCCTTCATTATCTTGAATGTTTCGATCATGTCCCCTCTCAGTCTCCTCTTTTCAAGGGAGAAGAGGCTCAGTTTCTCTAATCTCTCGCTGTTCTGGGATTTGTTCTGCCATTGATTTGACATTGGAGTTTAAAAATCTAACACGACTCAGTGGTTCCTTTTATTTTTAGTTCACTTGGGTTTCTGTTCCTGTCTTGGAGCTCTAGGTAATGCTTTTCCTATAGACACAAAATAAAGAGTATTTTAAGGTATTATCACTGTAGCATTTACTCTTAAATTGTATATGTACGTGCCAGGGAAGGACTAACCATTGGGACAACAGGGCAGTACCTGAGGACCCACAGCAGTAGGGGCCCCACACTCCCTTAGCCTTCGTTTACTCCCCCCCTTCCTTTTACAAAACCATAGAGCGTTTTTTTAGCACCAGCCATGGCGGTAACAGCTCTGATGCTCATAGAATTCCTATTCGCATGCATCAGAGCTGTTACTGCTGCGGCTGGTGCTGAAAACCATGCTACGGTTTTGTAAAAGGGGGTTTAATTTAATCACTTTTGATAGACAGCTAAGGGCCCACGAGCCTTATTGCCTGGGGGCCTCATACGTGCTTAAGCTGCTGTTTGAGTATATAACTCTTTTCCAGTCAGTCCACTTAAGAACATAAGAACATAAGTAGTCGCCTCCGCCGGGGCAGACCAGAGGTCCATCCCGCCCAGCGGTCCGCTCACGCGGCGGCCCATCGGGCATATTGCCTGAGCAGCGGTCCCTGACTAATTTTATACCTACCTCTACACTTATCTCTAAACCTTCCACTGCTCTTATCTGTACCCCTCAATCCCTTTGTCCTCCAGGAACCTATCCAGGTCTTCCTTGAAACCCTGTACTGTGCTATTTTCTATCACGGCCTCCGGAAGGGTGTTCCATGTGTCCACCACCCTCTGTGTGAAAAAGAATTTCCTTGCGTTTGTTCTAAACCTGTCCCCCTTCAATTTCATCGAGTGACCCCTTGTTCTTGTGGTTTCTTTCAAATTGAAAAATCTGTCCTTGTCAACCTTTTCGATGCCCCTCAGGATCTTGAAGGTCTCTATCATATCTCCTCTGAGTCTCCGCTTTTCCAGGGAGAACAGCCCCAGCTTCTTCAGTCTGTCAGTGTATGTAAGGTTTTCCATACCCTTAATCAGTTTAGTTGCTCTTCTCTGGACTCCCTCAAGCATTTTTTGAAAGCAGAACACTGGCTACCCATTTAATATCATTTGATGTATAACATTCTAATATTTGTCCACCATATCCAATCCATAGGGCTACTGCTACTTCTGTTGCATCACCTAATCCCATATTCTACTTCACACACTCTTCATTCATCCCAACAAAACCTTTTCCGAAAAAATAAACTACAGAAGAACTCTATTGTTTATAAAACCAATAAAATTACTGGAACTAAAAAAAACAAACAAAAAAAAAAACCTTTTGGTCATTCCATTATTCCGTCATGTCTTCCTATACACATTTCAGGTCTCTATGTTCTAGGCCCCAGATTATGGAATAAGCTTTTTCTATCTCCGCATCATGAAATGCCTCACGAGAAATTCAAGATTGCTCTTAAGACTTTCAAAAAACAGTTGAGGCTTGACCTTCCTTCCTCTTTGCCCATGTTTAGCCTTCAGTGATACACAGCTTGGAGAGGCAGGCACTTGCCGTCGGAGCCCCTTAAAACACTGTTTTTCTTCGGCACGGGCTTCACCCTTGCGCTCGGTTGTCTCGGCGCACCTTTGTCGGCGCACGTTTTTGACCTGTCACCTAAAAACATATGAATTGCCATATCGGGACAGGTCATAGGTCCAGCAAGCCCAGTATCCTGTTTCCAACAGTGGCCAACGCAGGTCCCAAGTACCAGGCTAGATCCCAAGTAGCAAACAGATTCTAGGAATAAGCAGTGGATTTCCCCAAGCCATCTCAATTAATGACCTATGGACTTCTCTTTTAGGAAAGTTTCCAAACCTTTTTTAAACCCTGCTAAGCTAACTGATTTCACCACATTCTCTGGCAATGACTTCAGTTTGTTTTAAATCTACTAGTTAGTAGCTTCATCAAATGTCTCCTAGTCTTAGTATTTTTGGAAAGAGTGAACAAGCGATTCACATTTACCCTTTCCACTCCACTCATTATTTTATAGACCTCTTTCATATCACCCCTGAACCGTCTCTTCACCTAGCAGCAACAGAATGATTCTTTTCCTTTTTTTTTCCTATTTAAATTGTAGTTAATTTCTATTTATTTCTTCTCTTTTTTTCTACTCTTAGTAAACCACTATGTGTCAATATATCAAAGAGAAAATAGAAGCATGAAGCTTGAAACGTCCACTTCTGATCCAGCTGGACCTTACAGGCAATCCGTTGTGCTCTATGATTTTGATATGGAATTCATTTTTCTGCCCACTGAGCTAATTTAATATGCTTTACTACGATTTTGTTTTCATTCTTATCATAGTTGTCTGCTATGAATTTCAATAATAGCAAAGCCAGCCTCAACTGATGTGCCTTTCTTTAAAAAGCACAAGATGTTTCTCCACATTTATAAGGAGCCAACTCTCCAGAGCTTTAAAAAGATTCAAGCTGCTTTAAACTCATACATAACATGAATTCAAATGATATTCTGTAAACACAGTTATGCGGAGGTGGGGTGGGGGTGGGGGGAAAGCGAGGGTTTACTAACTCAAGCAGAAAACTGAAAACAAGGAACTTATTTGTTTTTCTCCATAGACACCAGCTCCTGAACAAGTGGGAACCATAGCTTATACTCAAGAAAAATACATTTACATTACTAGTATTTTGTTTATCATTTGGATAATCTATGGGGTGGGACTATGTTTAAATGTTTAATGGCAGAATGTTCAGATGAAAATAATATTCTATTAAGTTGTAAAATGTGATGTTCTATACTGTACTCATCCAACTTCAAGCGTATTTTGTCTTTTTCTCATTTTATAGTGAATAGGAGACATCGCCTCCTGTGAGAATCAATGCTCTATTGTAAGATTTTGGAACGTTTAGGGAAATAAAGCCAAGCTAAGCATTTCTGTATTTTCAGAACTAGCTCTCTGCCCTGAGAAATGCTTTCTACAGGCTATTCAGGCCTATTAGAGAAATATTTGAATATATAAAAATCAAGTAATTGTAATTATCAGTGCACAAAATGCTAAATAAAAAGGCACCGGTTGGAAAGTGCATGTTACAAGTATCGTAGAGAAGAATGAGTCCCTTTTTCAGCTCATGGGAAAGTCACTCACTTCTCCAGTGCAATACCTTTCCTCCCAAAGCAGTTCTTTTCTGAAAAGATATAACCCAACTTGCTTTTCAATCCTCCTCCTCCCCCCTTCCGACCTACTCCTCCCCCCCCGTCGTCCTCCTCTCCACCCTACTCTCTCCTTGCTGTTCGCAACTCCATGATATAATTGATATGTAACCACTTGTACCTACTCTCTTCTTGCTGTTTGCAACTCTATGATCAATTTGATATGTAACCACTTGTAATCTCTGTCTAACTAATGTGAACCGCCTAGAACTCTTCGGGGTATGGCGGTATACAAAAATAAAGTTATTATTATTATTATTATTCTCATCTCCCAGTGATGCAGGGATCTATTATTATCCTCCCGCCCCTCCAACATACACGCTGAGAGACAGCAGTTAATGGGAGGAAGGAGGAAGGAAATTGACAGAGACATGCCCCCTCCTTTACAAAGCCACGCTAGCGTTTTTAGCGTCGGCTGCCGCGATATCAGCTCAGACACTCAAAAGGAATTTCTGTGAGCGTTGGAGCTGTTACTGTGGCGGCCGGCGCTAAAAACGCTAGCGCAGCTTTGTAAAGGAGGGGGCTGGAGCGGAAAGAGGTAGTTTCAGTGAGGTGAGAGAACTGAGGTGGCAACTCCAAGGAAGAGAAAGGAAGCAGCCAGGCCGAGGACGGAAGTGGCAGCAGCCTCTTCACCCTCTTCTGCTCTTTTCCTACAAGATGAATTTAATAAACATACTCATGGAACCGGCACAGATGGGGGCACATTGGCTAAGGCAGAAACTCCTGCTGCTTCTCCAGCTCTCCCTCCTAGGTCCTAGGTTCACAGTCAAACACATTTAAAAATAAGGTACACGGACAGAGTCCACAAAAAGTACTTTGCCTTTAGTGAAATGTGCTAACACTGAAGGGGGGGTCAATATCCCAAGTGATTTAACTAGGCTCCAGCCACTACAGCACTCGCTGGTTAGTGCCAAGGCAGTCTGGGGGCAGAGTTGGGAGATAAACAGGCACTGGTGAAATTCAGTGCCAATGCCCACATTACTAACTAGGCATATTGGATCTCATAACAAAGCAGGAGGACGCTTAGGCCATATTCAACCAACAAGGGAGCAGCTGAATTATTACACCCTGAGGCAGCTGGAACATATATTAAAGAATAGCAAAACGCTGGCCATCGTCGGTGTACTTTAATTCCCTGGGTTCAGATAAGTAACCTTGCCTGCTCCTATACAGATATCTATTTGATGCAGCAATCTTGGATTTCTTATTTTGCGCAAGGCTAAGAGATTCAGCCCCATTAGAGGAGGTTTTTTTAATGCCTATGAGGTTCTCCTTACCTCATCCATAATCCACCACCTGGTTTCTCTAGGATGGTGGTGGGATTCTGAGGCTTTTTCCTCCTTCTGTTCTGGAAGCTGAGCATAACCTACTGCAATGCTTTGGATCCAATTTTGACTTATATGCAGTGACACGGTCAGTGCACATTTTGTATTCTGTTGAGTATTTTGTATTCTGTTGGACACCTGGAATGCGCTTCCAGATGGCGTGATACGACAGAGTACGCTACAGGGTTTCAAGAAGGGTTTGGATGAATTCCTGAAGGATAAGGGGATTGAAGGGTATAGGTAGAGGATTGGATGATTTCATAAAGGAAAAGGGGATTGAGGGGTACTGATAGAGAATTACTATGCAGGTCTTTGACCTGATGGGCCGCCGCGCGAGTGGATTGCTGGGCAGGATGGACCTCTGGTCCTTACAGAGGCACTGCTTATGTCCTTACATTTAGACTGAGCAGTCTCTTTTCAGAACAGAAGAGCATTTTGTACATTTACATTGTTTTGTCCTAGGATCTCATAAATAGCCATCCTGACTATGCCTAGTCAGCTGTACCTCGATACCTTTGGGACACTGACAATGCTCAGATAGGGCCTAATTTAGCTGGGAGCGATTAATGTTTAGAGAAGACCTCATCACCGCTGGCTTTTTAAAAACTTTTTATTTTCCTACTTGAAGATGGTACAGTTCAAACCATAACTGGGAATGTTTGACAATACCTATTGGGGAAGGCCTATCTATCTGTCCATCGATATGCATAAGTTTGTTAGTGCTTGCACAAGCATATCCATGTGTATCAATAAAGGGAACCTATAGAAACTAGGCTAGGCACAGCAAAGAAGGGAGAAATTGCTAGCAGGGATACCATCCCCTACCAGTAGAGGAGGGCATCAAGGTTGTGGTGAAGATTGCTCAAATCTGTTGGCATTAACCCTATCCCTCACTGACAGATGAAGGCAAATAGGTGATGGCAACAGCAGAAAGGAGCAAAAATTGCCAGTCGGGACTCCAAGCCCTAATAGTCAAAGAATGTAGAAAGGCCACAAGAATGAAGAGAAGCAGTAGCTGCCAGTGGGGACCCCAGGCCCACCAGTGGAGAAATGCAGCAAGGTTGTGCCAGAGGGACCTCATCTGCCAGTGACAGGGAAATGCATGAAGGCTTTTGTGAAGATTTCAAGAATGTTGATAGAAAGAAGAGGGTGGAGGTGGAGGTGGAGTAGGAAGAAAGATGGAGTAGCAATGTTCTGTGTGGGGGTTTTCTAACTTTTTATGTTTGTGTTTCAATGTTTGTTTTATGTTTAAAGCTTTTACTGTAAATTGCTATGATATGGTTATGAGAAAAGTTGGTATCCAATTACATGCAGGCTGCAGTTTTAGTAAGTGAACACAATAGAGAAACTTACCATCAATAATAATAATGTAATATTAAATATAGAACTAAGGCCAGTACTGGGCAGACTTGCATGGTCTGTGTTTGTATATGGCCATTTGGGGGAGGATGGGCTGGAGAGGGCTTTAATGGCTGGGAGGGTTTAGATGGGCTGGAGTAGGTTTTAACGGAAATTTTGGCAGTTGGAACCCAAGCACAGTACCGGGTAGAGCTTTGGATTCTTGCCCAGAAATAGCTAAGAAGAAAAAATTTAAATTGAATCAGGTTGGGCAGACTGGATGGACCATTCGAGTCTTTATCTGCCGTCATCTACTATGTTACAATTACCTAAGCCCTTGCAATCAAAACCACTAGCCCATGAAGAAAACACTTGCCTTGTTGGTGGCCCAGTGGTTCTCCTTCAGCCTGCAACATATAGAGTTGGTTACAGAAATACAACAGTAAAATCCAGACTCCTGCTAGGCAGGGTAACTTCTACCATGCTTATGTGGTAATGAGTTCACCTTACTTACTGCCCTCCGTGCCTGCCTGCCTAACAATTTTCAGTGCCTCCATCCTCGAAAACCTGTCCAAGCGTTGTTGAAACCCAGCTACTTTTTTAATTTTGACCATATTCTCCGGCAATAAGTTTTACAGCTTAAATACTTTCTTGAATTTGTTCCATGTTTGCTATCTCTCCACCATCAGAGAATCCACACAAGGTTGTCTCTATCAGCTCAGAAAAGTAGAAACGTGGAATCCTGTGAACTCTATGTATAGGGTGTGCACAGAACAAAAATTACACATGTAGTGATCTTTTGACAGTATTTGAATATTGAAGATCTGTAGCATACCTGAAGGAGGCATTATGTCAAACAACAGTTGGGTTGAAAGAGTCTGAAGGAGCAAAGAATCCTCTAATCATAGATCCATTTATCTAATTGGGATTTTGATGGCTTTATTTGCCTAGAAGAAAATGAACAAAAATTTTTATAAGAAACAGTTTATAGAAACATAGCAATATGATGACAGATAAAGGCCAAATGACCCATTCAGTCTGCTCTCCGCAACATCCACTATCTCCTCCTCTCCCTAAGAAATCCCATGTGCCTGTCCCATACTTTCTTGAATTCAGACACAGTCTTTGTTTCCACCACCTCTACCGAAAGACTATTCCACACATCTACTATCTTTTCTGTAAAAAAAGTATTTCCTTAGATTACTCCTGAGCCTATCAATTCTTAACGTCATCCTATGTCCTCTCATTCCAGAGATGCCTTTCAAATGAAAGAGACTTGCTTCATGTACATTTATGCCACGTAGGTATTTAAACAGCTGTATCATATCTCCCCTCTCCTACCTTTCATCCAAAGTATACATATTGAGAACTTTAAGTCTGTCCCCGTATGCCTTATGATGTAGACTACCGACCATTTTAGTAGCCTTCATCTGGACCAACTCCATCCTGTTTATATCTTTTTGAAGATGCAGTTTCCAGAATTGTACACAATATTCTAAATGAGATCTCACCAGAGTCTTATACAGGGGAAGCAGTACCTCCTTTTTTCCTCCTGACCATTCATCTCCCTATACACCCAAGAATCCTAACTTGCAACAATGCCTTTTCAACCTGTTTGTCCACCTTAAGATCATCACATACTATCACACCCAAGTCCCACTCCTCTTTCATGCACAAAAGTTCTTCACCCCCTAAACAGTACCATTCTATCAGGTTTTTGCAGCCCAAATGCATAACCTTGTACTTCTTAGCATTAAATCTTAGCTGTCAAATTTCAGACCATTCCTTAATCTAGGTCCTTCCTCATGTTATCCACACTATCAGTGGTGTCTACTTTATTGCAGATTTTGATATCATCCACAAAGAAGCCAATCTTACCAGACAGTCCTTCATCAATATTGCTTAAAAAATGTTAAAAAAGATCAGGCCCAAGAACCGAATCTTGAAGCCGACCATTGGTAATGTTCCTTTCCTCAGAGTGATCTCCACTGACCTCTAACCTCTCACCTCTCACCTTCCACTCAACCAGTTCTTGACTCAGTCCATCACTTTGAGGTCCATCTTACTTCCACGTCCAGCCATTTGATCATCCAGACCACTAAGTCATCTATCGTTATACCCCATTCTCATCCAAAAATTTGTCCAAGTCAAAAATACCCAGAACAAGACCTTTCGGACATGGGTGGGATCAGCAAAGTGATGGACTGGACACCCAAACATTGCATCAGAGTAGTGGGATACCTTACAGGGCACTGCTGTGAACTTCACAAAAAGGGTGCCACATACACATCTGACCACAACTGCCTTATAGGTCATGGTGAACCCCCAAAAAAACCCAGAACCTACTAGACCCACCTGTCTACCACCCCAATAGCCCTTATGCCTGCAGGTGCCACTTATATGGCAGTACAAAAGGGTGTTTTTTTTTGGGGGGGGGGGTTGGATGGTGCACATGTTTTTACCATTAATGCAGTAGTTAGAGTGGCTCACTAATCCACCCCCAAGACCACTTAAGCTACCTCTGTGCAGCTCTACTAGGCTTTCCTATGCCAGGCTGCCAGGTGCTGATGTTCTGGAGGCAGATGTGTATGTTTTTATTATGATTTTTTTTGGGTGTTGGGGGGATCAGTAATCACTGGGGCAGTTTGTGGGGGTCTATACTTTGTGTCTGCAGTGCTTATCTGGTCACTTTGGATACCTTTTTGCCACTTAGACCTGTTTTTATATGGCCTAAGTCACAACGTACAACTTCCATCCAGGCAGCCTCATTAAACTTTCAGTTATACTTGCAGTACAACTAAGTTTAGATCAGCCCATGTCCCGCCCAAATCCTGTCCTCACCACTCCTCCTATAATGCTAGATTGTACAGCAGCACTGACAAGGCCTAAGTCATTTTTAGGTATGTCTAAAACCCGTTTCAATTATCAGCACTTGGACGACTTGTCTTTTAGATCGTCCAAGTACCGATTTAGTCGGGTTTTTAGATGTATTTATTTTTTGATTATGAGCCCCTTAGGCACTGTTGTATAAATGGACACAGGTATGTTTTTGCCCCATTTCCATCCCATTTTGGCACCTTGTATCCATTAAAAAGCTTTTCCGCACTGAAAATTCAATGCTGAATTAGCACCTAACATTTGGCGCCATATCTAGAATTCCTCCATATGTGCGTAAGTGGGAGCAACACCTATGTCCCGCCTATATTTCACCCAAATGTATGGCCCCTTGCTATACAAGATAGTCATGTATTTACAGAACAGTGCTTAATTGGCTTGCTGGCACATGAGTTTATGTGCACCCATAGACACATAGGTCCGGATTCTGTAACTGGCGTTGTTGTCGGCGGTTGCCTTAAATGCGGCCACTAATACTTTAGAGGAAAGGTGTATGGGGGGGGGGGGGTTAAGAGATATGATAGAGACATTTAAATACCTACGTGGCATAAATACGCATGAGTCAAGTCTCTTTCATTTGAAAGGAAGCTCTGGAATGAGAGGGCATAGGATGAAGTTAAGAGGTGATAGGATCAGGTGTAATCTAAGGAAATACTTTATTTTTACAGTGGTAGATGCGTAGAACAGTCTCTTAGAAGAGGTGGTGGAGACAGAGACTGTTTCTGAATTCAAGAAAGTGTGGGATAGGCACGTGGGATTTCTTAGAGAGAGGAAGAGATAATGGTTACTGCGGACAGGAAGACTGGATGGGCCATTTGGCCTTTATATGCCATTATATTTCCTCTGTTTCTAATCGCCTCAGGCAAAGGTAGGCACCAGAAATATAGACTTAGGTACCGATAGACGTTGAATCCAATCCAATCCAAACCTTAGTCTTGTATACCAGGTTATTCCAACTATGGGACTCGATTCAGTTCACAAAGTTAATTAAAAAGACAAAGGAAAACAATAATTGGACAAAGAATTCATCAGATACAATCCCTTATTTATCAATTAAAGATTTCTGAAATAGTCTTTAAAGTTTTCCGAAAAAATGTCAGAGAAGGGAGAAGTCTAATTTCTGAAGGGAGATCATTCCAGATTTTTACCAAGGCAAATGACATAGAGGGTTCCTTTTACAAAGGCGCGCTAGGGCCTTAACATGCGGAATAACATGCGCTAAATTGCCCCGCGCGCTAGGCGCTATAACCTCCTTTTGAGCAGGCGGTACATTTTCGGCTAGCATGCGCTAATCTGGTGCATGCCCTAAACCTGCTAGCACACCTTCGTAAAAGGAGCCCAGAGTGATAAAGCCTACCTAAGGTTTTAATTCCCCTAATAGAAGGGAATGCTAATTTAAATTTATGAATTCCCCTGGAGGAGAGAGGCTGTTGGGAATTAAATGAAAAAGTAAGTAGTGGAGAAAAAAATCCCATATAAGATTTTAAATATAACACTGGCACATTTAAATTGAACTCTCCAATAAACCGGAAGCCAGGGCAATGCCTTCAATAGTGAAGTAACATGATCTCTTACCAAATATTAATTTGGCCGCCGTGTTCTGAATAAGTTGCAGTCTCTTCAAATTACACTTACTTAAACTGATATAAAGAGAGTTTACATACTCCAAGTGAAGTAGTATAATAGCCTAGACCAACACGGCAAAATGTTGCTGATGGAAAAAATGATGGATCCTCCTCAACATCCAAAAACTAAAGAAACATTTTTTCGATATATTGTTAATTTGATTAGACAGAGAAAGAGTAGAATCCAAGACAAACCTCAGGATTCTGGATGAGAATTCAATCCTCATACTATCACCAGAATTTAACCGCAGGGAAGATGATAATCTGTCTAATAAAGGGCCAAACACTAAACAACTCCAAATAAACTGCCACAGGAGCTTAAAAAGATACTGACAAAAAGGCAGAATCAGTCAATAAGGTTCTAAGAGTGATTAACGCATCTAAGAGTGGTAACCTTGTGACTAACAACACCACTTCAAAGTAAGATCATACACTAAATGTTTTTGTGAAAATGGTTAACCTCAGTGTGGAGGGTCAGCAAAGGGAGAATTTCTCCAGCGCTTCACACAACAAGGCAAGGGCAACCAAGCCCCTGCCTACACACCATCATCGGATACCTCATGTGTGCTTTAAATCAAAATATGTGTCTAACTATAGTGCAATAACTCATAATACAAAGGTGAAAACAATCATTGAGACCACTCTAAGAACCCCCCCAGCCAACTCCCCAAACAATGCAACGGACTTAGCTTCAAAGAGTCTTCATAAGTCAAGCTGAAAAAGCCGGGGGGAGTAGGTAAATCAATTCACCCCTGCAAACCAGGTTCAACCAAGCCTGGTTTCGGGAACTTAGCATCCCTTCATCAGGAACCCGCCCTCCTCCCAGCCGGCTAGGACTTGTGTTATTGACGATCTTTATCCACGGGTTCCTGATGAAGGGATGCTAAGTTCCCGATACCGGGCTTGGTTGAACCTGGTTTGCAGGGGTGAATTGATTTACCTACTCCCCCTGACTTTTTCAGCTTGACTTATGAAGACTCTTTGAAGCTAAGTCCGTTGCATTGTTTGGGGAGTTGGCTGGGGAGGTTCTTAGAGTGGTCTCAATGATTGTTTTCACCTGTGTATTATGAGTTATTGCACTGTGGTTAGACACATATTTTGATTTAAAGCACACATGAGGTACCCGATGATGGTGTGTAGGCAGGGGCTTGGTTGCCCTTGCCTTGTTGTGTGAAGCGCTGGAGAAATTCTCCCTTCGCTGACCCTCCACACTGAGGTTACCCAAAAATCAGTGTATGATCTTACTTTGAAGTGGTGTTGTTAGTCACAGGATTTTTCATCATTGGGTTACCACTCTTAGAACCTTATTGACCGATTCTGCCTTTTTGTCAGTATCTTAATATAGGGCCAAACCATAAAAGTTTTGTCTTGGTGGTATTTAGTTTCATACATACGGAAGAAGCCCATTCTTGAATTCTTGAAATGCAAGAATTAATATCTGCTGTTAAATTAAACAGTGATGGCTCAACTTCAAGTAAAATAAAAATATCAGCGTAGGTAAAGATCAATATATATGTCTGTATATGGCCTTTTCGTAGAGGATGGGCTGGGGAGGGCTTCAATTGCTGGGAGGGTGTGGATGGGCTGGAGTGAGCTTTGACAGAGACTTCAGCAATTGGAGCCCAAGCACAGTAGCAGGTGGCTAAGAAGAATTTTTTTTAAAATTTAAATTGAATCAGATTGGGCAGACTAGATGGACCATTTGAGTCTTTATCTGCCGTCATCTACTATGTTACTATGATTCTGAGGTGAATAAATTCAGATATTTTAGGACAGTGTTTTCTTGACCTAAATGAGTGTGCCTAAGGGAGGCCCCTACCAGTGCCTAAGTCAATCCATGTGCAAACTTCACCCTAAATTTGCCCCAAATCTGCTCCTAATAATTATGCCTTCTTGTCAGTACGTGCCTCGGTGGAGACGCCTACTTCAAAGTGATAGATACCTACTGAGTTAGGTGCCTAGCAGTTAATCAATTTTTTAGAAAATCATTTTGAGTTGGTTTTTAATGGTGTTTTAAATAATCAGCACTGATAAGATAATTAAAAAAAATAAGTTAGATACCTAGATCAGCTAGACGTGCCAATCTAGGCATCCAACTGTAGGTGTCTTTTATAGAATCAGGGCAAAATGCTTTATAAAGTTACCGCCATAAAGTATAAGAATTATTCCAACAAGGATAAGGCTAATAATACTTCAAGGATTTCCACAGTATGACATTGCTTACATATTTAATCAATCAAATTTCAATTAGGGTGAGTCACTGAACATCATGATACCATAACTATGAATATAAACAAACATACGCACACAGCAATATATACAATTGAAATTATGGCTTGCTGAAGATCAACTAAATTGCTGATTTGATTTCAACAAATGTATTTTTTTATTAATTAAATTTAACTCATGCCTTTTCATTTGATAGCTCAAAGCATGTTACATTCAGATACACTAGATATTTCTTTGTTCTCAGAGGGTTCCTTCAATACAGAACAGTCAGAGCCTAGTAGCCAACAAAAGAGTCCAGAAAACTTTCTAAACCCTGTAGAGATTAAGAGGGAAATTCTCTTAGGCGCCGATAGGCGCCCTACAGATGTCTAAGTTAATTAGCAAATGCCATTTGAAATGACAATTAATGTAAAATTTAAAGCACCTAAATAAAAGGCGCTGGAATTGCTCCTCCAGAGACGTCAATTGGTGCCTTACGCCACTCTAGGCATGGCTAATGCTGGAAGTGGCGTTAGGCGTTGGTAGGTGCTTCTGGAGGCGTGATTCACATCAAAGACTGGCGCCGGAAATGTAGGCCTGGAAAACCCTGGCCTACATTTCTGGTGCCTATCTTTGCCAGAGGCGCAGTTCTCTAACCAGCGCCGTCACGTGATTAACACATTTTTAAGGTGGCTGCTGACAACGGCACCGCTTACAGAATCCGGGCCTAAGGGATTCAGCTTTGTGTCAAAAATATCTGTAAACAGGTTCTTAGGATGGGACCAATAACAGCTGGGAGACTGGGAGGAGCTGGGAATTGTATACTTCTATTCACCACAAATTAATACATTTACACTGTGGGTTCTTGTTTTGAAGCAAAGGGTCATTGATTTGATATACAGTACTACCTCTCAGTGTACAACCAAAGCAGTTTACTTGTATTACCGGTATATGCAAATGCTTTCTCTGTCCTTAATGGGCTCACAATGTGTGTGTGTGTGGTAGGGGCAGGGGGTTCTACCTGGGGCAATGGAAAGTTAAGTAGCTTGCCCAGGATTACAAGGAGCTGCAGTGTGAAATGGACCCAGTTCCCCAAGTTCTCACTCTTATTACATTAACTATTAGGCTACTCCTTCTCTTCAAAAATCCCTGAGAAGGAGGATAGAAGGAATAGAACAGTTTCTCATTAGGATTAAGAAAGAAGGCACTGGCAAGAAGAAAGCTGGGCTCTGATAAGAACTGAATTCAAGACTAGTGCTCTGACCACTGAGCTACAGAACCAAAAAGGTAATTTTGCTAACAAAAAAGGAAAAATATATCAACCATTTAGAAGTAGGAAAAAGTACAAGATATTACAGGGAAAACAAAGTACGGGTATATGGTTTCCACTGTTCTAAACCTTAGTAACTAGTCACTTCTTTAAAGTAGAAATCACACCAGGGTTCTTGTACAAACCAAATTGTAGAACATTTTCATAACCAATTCCAGTACCTTGCTCCTAACACATTTCCAAAACCTTGCAAGGACACACAGTTCCTGAGCTGGGAATAATCACTCTCCAAGGCACTCATCTGATGAATCCTTCCTGACTCACTCCAAAAAATAGACACGAAAGAGCCAATTTTTCAAAATAACTGAAGATGCCAAGTTCAACCTATTCTTGGGGGGAGTGGAAGGCTTGAACATTTACTGCACCCATAGAGCTGGCACTTATGAGACACCCTCTCTCTGAATGAAAGAGCACAGCTCCCTCAGTTGCCTCTGGTCAACAATAAGTCATAAGCTCACAGAGTCCTTTTTTTGCAGTCCTGTCCACCCTGTAGAATGGGAACCACCTCTCGGAAACTAACCTCACAGAACTGGAAAGTTCTCCCGTTCACCTACTAAACACGAAAATACCTCAGTGGAGCCCCAGTGGTTTCCAAAGATAAATTCAATATCACACACTGAGGAGCAGCAATAAAGGTCAGCAAATAAGTAGCAGGTAATCACTTTTTATTAGACAAATCTAATATATATATGATTAGCTTTTGGGAATTATAACACCTTCATCAAGGTCAATGGAAGTGTGCAATGGCTGATGCTGACTAAATATACACGTATATGGTTGACTGAATAACACTCTGTTCCATCAATATTTCTTTTAAAAAACCAGCAGACTAAAAAAATGCAATGTGAGGGTATTACCTGCAGATGGCAGCTTGCACTTTCAAACAAGCAGTGCTAATACTGATTATACTAAAAGCCTGCCTTGCTATAAATGTTGAAATGTTCAGCTCTGGATGTACAGTGCAATTACATGATTCTCAATACACAGAGTCCAGAAAAAAAACAGGACTCCTTACATAGTTTCAGATACTTAGACTAGAACCCCCCTAAAAAAAAAACTTTGCAATTGTGTAAAGATGTAATATGACCTTTGAAAATACATTAGGCCAATCTTGATTAAGAAACTTCCTTAGGAAACGCTTTGTGCTGCCTGTCTTATTTTATCAAAAAATGTAATTGTAACATTACCTTCTTTACTAAGGGCCTGATTCTATAAATGGCGCCTAAATCAGTAGGTGCCTAGAAAAATGGTGCCTACCGCACATCAATCGAATTTGGGTGTCATTTGTAGAATTGTACCTACTGGCACCTAAATCGAGTTAGGCATGGGTAGGCATCAGGATTTTCTTGTCCTAAAATACCAGCGCCTAATTCATTCCACTCCCAAACTTTTCTCCTAACCTTTCTCACTTTTCAGGTAGGCACCTCATTGTAGATGCCAACACGGTGCCTTCCAAGTTAGGCACCTACCAAAAATTAAATTATTTAAAATTGCTTTTTAATTGTTTTTTAATGGTGCTTTCAATTATTGCGCTAATTTTTAAATTTAAATTATATTATGCGCCTATATTGGTAGGCATCCCAAAGTGGGTGCCTACCAGTAGGCACCTTTTATAAAATCAAAACCTAAATGCCATTTTGCTAAAATGGATCTACATCCCAACCAAATAGGTTTCCGTCAACATCACTCCATTGAACTCTCACTTATTGGACTGACTACAAAGATACTTTATCACCTTGATCACTATCAGTCTGTTCTTCTTATCTCTCTTGGTCTCTTCTCAGCATTTGATACCATCGACCACAAGCTGCTACTAAATCGCCTTCATGAAATCAGAATTACAGATCAAGTCATGGACTGGTTTACTTCTTTTTTTGCAGACAGGTCATCTACAATGGAACACCTTCTGACTTCTTTTCACTTAAGCACGATATTCCACAGGGCTCGATCCTATCACCGTTGCTTTGCAACATTTTCATGGCTCCTCTTCTAATGTTAGGTCAGTCTGTAGGCTTTACTATATTTGCTTACGCCGACAATGTCCAGTTAGTTCACTCTATCAATCTCACAAACCTAGAAGAAGTAGCAGCCATCAATTGGAAATTGGAAAAAATAAAATCATGATTAGACACAAACATGATATCACTTAATATTGACAAATCAAAACTAATGATTTCCCTTTCAAAGACAGACAGTCCATTCAGCCTCCCCCCCTAAAACTTGAATCCCTTCCAATTAAAGCTGTACCCACCTTAAAGCTGTTAGGGGTAACTTTGGACAGCAAATTTACTTATCACGTTCATATTAGTGCAGTTGTCCAGAAATGTTTCCATTGACTTAGAATGATTCGTTCCCTTTCTAAATTACTTGAACCCGCATCTTTAAGTACCCTAATTCACTCACTTGTGATCTCCTGTGTAGATTATTGTAATGCCGACTTAGGCTGGTTTTTGGACGTTTTTCTCTTTCGATTATGAACCCCTTACTGTCTTAAAAAAAAACCTGATGGTTGTGTGCTTGGCAGTAAGGATCTTCAGTGATGTCAAAGGATAGAAGAGCTTATTAGAAATACGGCAAAAGTGTAATTAAGTAAAACTGTATCCAGTCATATATTGTATTAGTGGATATGTAGTATTGTCTGGATTATAATGATTTAAATAGCTTTTTTCTATATGCTTTCAAAAAAGACGCCTCAGCCCCACCACTCCACCGCCCATAGTATTTTATACAGCGGGAAGCATATTGTGGCGCTTCATCATTGGCTGTCGATTTTTGAATATTATTTTCTCCTTTTAATCTGTAATTTAACTTTTTATCTCTAATAAATATTTTTAAGCAATAAATCTTTCAAAAACACTTAATTTCTTCAGTGTCATGATGTATGTTTTAAAAGTAGATAGTACTTATCTCAGCCAAAACCTGGGGAGTCAGACCCGACATGTTTCACACAATCAAGTGTTTTATCAAGGGTCTCCCTGTAAAATATAGAGCAGAAGCTGTCACATACAATTGTGTCCTGCCCCTCTCCTATCCCAATTCTAGTTCAAAAATTAGACATAATATTAGCTAGTATGCTCACCAAGGCTGCCGCTGTCATCCGACTCCTATTTACTTGTGAGAAAAGATGGCGGCGGCGTCCTTTGCTTGAAATTTAAATCATCCCTCTCTAACCACAATGTATCCGCCCCCTACAGCTCATTGGTCCCAACTAAAGCCTTGGTGAGCATACTAGCTAATATTATGTCTAATTTTGAACTAGAATTGGGATAGGAGAGGGGCAGGACACAATTGTATGTGACAGCTTCTGCTCTATATTTTACAGGGAGACCCTTGATAAAACACTTGGTTGTGTGAAACATGTCGGGTCTGACTCCCCAGGTTTTGGCTGAGATAAGTACTATCTACTTTTAAAACATACATCATGACACTGAAGAAATTAAGTGTTTTTGAAAGATTTATTGCTTAAAAATATTTATTAGAGATAAAAAGTTAAATTACAGATTAAAAGGAGAAAATAATATTCAAAAATCGACAGCCAATGATGAAGCGCCACAATATGCTTCCCGCTGTATAAAATACTATGGGCGGTGGAGTGGTGGGGCTGAGGCGTCTTTTTTGAAAGCATATAGAAAAAAGCTATTTAAATCATTATAATCCAGACAATACTACATATCCACTAAAAGGATAGAAGAGAACATACAAAGGGAAATTCAGAGAAAAGTTTCACCTACCAGATTCAGAAGGGCATAAAAATCTGATTATTCCCTCTTCCCCCAGTACCACAATGGCTTTATCACATAGTCTGCTGCTTTATCAAAGCTCACAGACAGGAGCTCTACAGTCAACCAAAACAATAGGTCAGCTGAGAAAGCTTGTGAGGCTCAGACTAAGACTCAAATCTATGAACATTTACAGTCATTTTTGTCTATACTAATAATATCAATGACAGCCTCGGCTGTCCTCTGGAAACCTATTGAATGGAAATTCATTTCCCTTGTGTAAGGAAAGGTGAATTTTCAAAGTTCTCATGTATATCAATTTGTCTCCTCTGTAACCGCTTTCTCTCTCTCTCTCTGTCATTTTCTCTCTTCATGACGCCTCTGTTCTGCTACTGTCCTGTGAAAGCTCTGGGAGGAGGATCAGAAAGAAATAGATATATTTGTCTCTGGAGGACGCTCATCCATTGTTAAATTCTTCTGCTTTCTCTTCACTTTTTTCCCAACTAAGAATTTTCTGTGCTTATCCCAAGTGTTGAAGAGGGCACAAAGTAAGCACAGAGAATCTTTAATTGCAAAAAGGTGAAGAAATATTTAACAGCAAGATCTGTCTGGCAAGCTGCATTTTCCTTGTCCTCTTCTTCTGTATCCTCTTCCTCCTTGGCAAATGTTTGAAGTGTGCATGTATTTGTCTAGTTCTTCCACTTCGTGAATCCTCTTCTCTCCTTTGACCTCTTGTCCTAGAATAATGGGAGCCCGAGACCCCCGTGTCGATGGGCGGAATGTAACACGGGGCTGGTAGAGCCCTCGTGTCACCCATCGGCTGGGGGTAGGTGGATTAGTGGAGGTGGGGGGGGGGGGAGTAAGCAGGGAAGGATTGGGCAGTGGGCCTGTCAGGTAGGGAATTTTTTAAATGATTGGTTGAGGGACGCGGGGGCGAGGTCATAAAGCTGTGACCCTGGAGGACTCGGCTCCTTCTGAGGTCCTCCAGGGTGGCTTTTCCACCTGCCCATTGTTTGGGGACAGATATTGGTAGCTCGGGGGGTAGATCTCCCGAGCTACTAGGTCATGGGCTCATCAGGTGATTAGCGTTGGGACAGCGAGCAGCTGTGTCCGGTGGGTCAGGTGACCCGGAAAAGGGGCATGAGGGACATGCCACCCCTCTGATTCTTGCTATGATAGCTGGGTCGAGGGAATAAAACTAATTCATTTGGTAGCTCGGAAGGAGCTCTTTATATGATGTTAATAATGTTAATGAAGTTAAGATATGTTTTTATGTTTATGGTTAAGTTTCAAGTTTAAGTTTCAAGTTTATTGACTTTTTAATATACCGACCATCACAAAGTATCTGGCCGGTTTACAATAAGATTTATAAAAATTTTAAATATAAAATGTAGTGAGTGAACATTAAAACATAATTTGACTAACATGAACGTGCGGATAGGAGGGAAAGGGAGGGGGAAAGTTACATATTTTAGAGAAGAAAGGGAGAAGTGGGGATGGGAAAAAAACATATTGGGTAGGATCGCTTTTTTAAAGCGGTTGGTTGCATGAATTGGAATCGGAAGAGTTTATGAATAAAGAAAATGGGAAGAAAAGGGAAGAGAAAAAAAAAAAAAAAAAAAAACCTAAGAAAAGGAAAATGCATCTTGAAATAGAAATGTCTTCAAATTAATCTTGAATTTATCTAGATGTTGTTCTTCTCTAAGTTGTTGAGGTAAAGCATTCCATAAACAGCTTAATAAACAGGTTAATAAACAGCTGCGGTTAATTTTACCAAAAAGAAGACTGTAGTGTGTTTTTGGTAAAGCTAAGGGGGAGGATTATGATAGAAAGTGGTGGGTTTGAGTATTTAGGCGGACAGCAGGGCCTATCCAGATCCTGCTGTTACAGTAGGACTCACATTGTCAGTATGACTTTTGTCTTCTATTTTAAACTGCCGAATATCTCTTCTTCTTCTTTCCATTATTACAGACTAAGGCCTGATCATATGTCTTCTTCTGGATACGAGCAATTTGATTAGTACCTTCATCGGTGAGATTAACCCCCTCTTCTATGAAACTGCAATAGCAGTTTCTAGGCAGATACTGTCAATTACTAGGCCTCCTTCCTGTGTCCATAGTGCCCCCAGTGCCCCCGTCCTGTGTCCATAGTGCCCCCAGTGCCTCCTTCATGTGTCCTTAGTGCCCCCAGTGCCTCCGTCCTGTGTCCATGGTGCCCCCAGTGCCTCCTTCTCGTGTCCAAAGTGCTCCCAGTGCCTCCGTCCTGTGTCCATGGTGCCACCAGTGCCTCCTTCCTGTGTCCATGGTGCCCCCAGTGCCTCCTTCCCGTGTCCTTAGTGCCCTCAGTGCCTCCTTCTTATGTCCCCTCACTGCCTTCCAGATTTTGTCCACCCCCAAAGCCAGCCTGCCTGCCTACCTATCTCCTTCCCTCCCTGATGATGCGGAAAAAAAAAAGCACCTCTCTCCTTCCTTTCCCCTGGTCCGCGCCGCTGCAATCTTACCTCCCCGCTGCTGCCGCTAATCGCTGACAACGTCTTCTTTCCGACATCAATTCTGACATCGGAGAGGACGTTCCGGGCCAGCCAATCACTGCAAGCTCACAATCTAACTGTGGTACTTGGGACAATGGAGGGATTAAGGGCCAGAGTCTACAAAAGCAGCCAAAAGTTAGGCGGCAGTAGCTGCCCTACAACTGCCTAACTTAATTGGTTTAATTGGAATGATAATTGGTCGCACCATTAAAATCCAATTAATAAATAGCTGCTGCTATGTGGCCTGTGAGACTGGCACCCAAGTCTCTGGTGGCTAGTGATACATAGTAAATTATACTAGACTTAATGGTTATCTATTAATTAAATACAAAAAAGGAACCATTCCTAAAAGTCAAAAGGACTCTATATGTGGTTTTAATTTTATTGTTAATTATTAATTAAATGGGGACAAGCCTCAGATTATGGAGTGATTTTCCCATTCTGGGATTTCTTCCAAGAGAAAGAAATTCTATTCTCTTACTCCTATTTATATCATTGGCATGAACCCCTCCTCCCTACCATAACTAAAAACATTTAACATTAATTGCTTTATTATTAATTCATAAAAAGTTTATATTATATCTCCTAACTAAATCTCCTTTTTCTAATCTTCTTTTAAATGTTCAATATTTATTCAGTGTTTAATGTTCATTTCACTTAATTTCTTCATATTTGAATTAATGAATCTATATTTCTTAAAAACCTTCTCAATTCATTAGTATTGCATGGTTGAGACTATCATGAAAAGACCACACAGTTCATTTCAACACTCAGAACCGACAGAGAAAAATGTGCAAAACTTTTAAAGTGCACTGGTGTATTAACATGCTTAAAAATGCTTTATAAAAGTACCTTTGTGCTATAAATTACTTCAATTCATTTCATAATTTAGAATACTTAGCTTTGTGCTCTTTTGAAAAGTGAGGCCGTTGCTTTTAAACTTTATATCTCCCGACTTTTAAGCACCTTAAAGCACCAGTGCACTTTAAAAGTTTTGCACATCTTTCTGAATGTTCTGAATGTTGAAATGAACTGAATCAGGATCAGGACCTAAGTGAGTCACAAGGAGCAGGCTGGGATTGAACTCACAACCTCAGGCTTTTGAGGTAGCAGTTCTAACCACTAGGCCACACAAGCTTTCCATGTTCAAGAACAATCAAGATAACATTGTGGAAGTTCTTATGTTTCTAGTGAATTCTTTGCTCCCTGGTCATTTATTTCAGAGATTTATATCACTGTTCAGAAAAAAAAAACCCACCCTATATTCAACCTTGAATTCTGTTTAAACTGTGTAATCCTTGTTTTTAAAGCATTATTTCATGTGACATACGACCTATCTCATCTATCATTTACATGCCCTTGGTTGTACTTTCTTCTGCACATCTCTATAAAATGCAAAAATGAAAAGTTCTGTATGGTATATTCCAAGAGGATTTATTCTCAGACTGTGTCTTCTGAATTCTGCATTCTTTCTTGATTCAGGCCTCCTTTTATCAAGGTGCGCTATGGGGGTTAGCGCGTCAGACATTTCATCATGGCTAACCCCCGCGGCACACCAAAAAACTAACGCCTCGTCAATGGAGGCGTTAGCGACTAACGCAGCAGGCGGTTGAACACGCGGTATTCCGCTCGCTAACTGCCTACCGCAGCTTGATAAAAGGAGCCCTTAAGGTTTAGTCCCACTTTTAATGCATCTCAATAGTCTCTTGACTAGGGGGGTAATTCTATAAAGTGGGAGCTAACATTTATGCACTGATTAGGCATGTAAATGATTAAAATAATCAAGAAAACAAATGGGCAGCCGATCCACATGATCCAGGATACAAAAAAGAAAATCAGCCCAGTAGATCAAAATAAGGGTACAAAACTCCAATGTAAAATTTATTCACCACATAATTAATTAGTAGTTGTAATAAATATTTGTGCATGCACATGTGACAACTCCTATATTTCCAATGAGATATGGTAATGTAGTGATCCACTGTTGGTTTATTTCATACATGTTCTATATTGTAGAGGGCAGCTTGTCCTGTTCTTAAGTAGAAGATGGAAGCAAATGAAAATGAATGCTGACATAGTGGGGCATAATAAGATATTCAAATTAGTTTGGGGTCCATTGACGTCTTTTGTAGATTTACTATAGTTGTCCTTTATCTTTATTTTCTGTTATTTTTTACCCACACATCCAGAGGGGGTGGGAGCAGGAGGGGGTATATCTTTTGTTTTGGTATTATTCCTAATGGTAATGATGGATGGGGGAGGGAATTTTTATCTTTTGTATAGATACTGATTGATTATAAGTGCTTGATTGATTATTATTATTTGTATATAAATTGTATTGTACTTTTTGTTGGCATTAAAAACTAAATAAAGTTTAAAAAAAAGAAGATGGAAGCAAATGAATAAACAAATAAATGCACTGAATAAGGGTCTAGCTTTGATTTGACTTGAACTTTTTATGAAGAATAAACCAGAGAAGATCTGGGCCACAAACCTATAACCTAATTCTCTGCAATGGAAGAAAGCATGGCTTCTTGTAGCTAGGAAAGTAAAGGGGATCTACTAGAGATGGGTAGTGCTCTCTACTTGGGATGATAAATACCATGATTCCTTACCTGCTTAAAACCCAACCGTTGCACTTAGATGAGAAGAAGAGGAAAATATTAGAGACAAGGAAGGGAAAAGGGTAAAAGAGTGAGTTTACCACATTAAGAGTGAATTAGCCTGGGGATAGAGCAATGGAGAGAGAGAAAACAGAGAAAAGGCAAGAAAGAGACTAGCAAAAAAAGAAAAGGAAGCAGTGAAACATGGAAATAAATCAACAAACAAAAAAGGAAGACATCTTGCCTCAGTATATAACAAACAAAACAAAGAAAAGGCAAGCGGGATCTCACAAGACAACCACAGTGTACATATATTAATATAAAGAAGTCCTTGTACGTTTACTTGATAAGACCACAAGAGACATGAGATGAAGAGCCATATAAAAAGTTTATTCCAAAGTGAGCTGGAGGACTGTATATGGTGCCAAAAGGTTTATCACATGCATAGAGATTATAGATTTGAGAGGTAGACAAGTACCAAGGCAGAAGATATGGGGGGGAGGTGAGGTGGAGTTTGGGATATGAAATTCTTAGAAAGCAAAGAACGAGGACAGATTAATTGAGTGGGATTTGTTGGTTGTGTCTTAGAGATATTTGCCAATCCTGTCACTGACAGCCATCATGTTAATGATCTGCTCTAGACTGCCCTTCCTATTATGTGAGTGTGTATATATAATCTGAAACTACTGTAGAAAGAGTACATTAACATGAAAGTAACTAACCCAGATGTAGTCAGTTATTATCACTAAAGCAGAAATAATCTTCTCGTCTTTATGAAATACAAAAGGAAAATTTACTTGCAGTCCTCTATCCCTTTGCAAGGAAAGGAACTTAAAAAAGCTTTAGGAAGGATTTACAATAAAGTGTGCTGTACCACATTGTCAGACTTATGGAAAAGGTCAAAAATCAGCAACCCAGCAGATTGCAAGAAGAAATCGATAAAAAAAGTGATGTTACATATTTGGCTAATAGATTCAGAGTTGTCAGAAAATAATGGAAAATGAATATTGGGGCAGTTTCATATCTACTTGGTTCATAGGAAAATTTCCAACAACAATGTATTTGCTGTAAATGTAACACCTGTCTGAGAGCAAAATCCACAACTGAAGCTTTCTGGGTCATTACTAGACTCGGCTGAGCGAATCTTCGTTCATTCCTGCTCCATGTAGAACCGCAATCATAAATGGCTGCTGGGAGTTCCTGCAGCAGTCTTGCGAATTCTCACAGTCTCATGAGACTACCCCAGGAACCTGCAGCAGCCTTTTCTGATCATGGTTCTGCATGGGGCAGAAACAAACAAAAATAGCTCCTGCCCCACTTCACCGCTAGACCACCAGGGTTCAGAGCTATATTGTAGAGGGGTCCAGGAGGGGGGTGGGGTAGTTAACGGTTGGCCAGGACAGGATGTGATAAAATTGCTCCTGCCCCAGCTGACCACTGGACCACCAAGCCTTAATCAGGCCCACAGGAGGCCTGCAACAAATCTGGGAGGCAGAATTGTTAGTAGTTGGCTGGGACAGGACGTGGGAAGCTCCTGTCCTGACTCACTGCTGGACCACCAGGGCTTAAGGGAGGCTTGCAGTGGGCATAGGTGGGAGGGAAGGAGGGCTGGGTGAAAAGTGAAGCAATTGAATATAAACCCCCTAGTTTATATTCAATTGGACCTTTTTTCCCTTTTTTTGGGGGGGGGGAAAGATTACCTGTTTATAATCAGGTTGGTTTATGTATATATAGTCGTCTGCAAAACATTTTGAAATCAATGATGCTGCGTATTTAAAGATAACCCAGTGGAGTGTTCTATTATGTTATAGTGAATAATAGAAGTCAGCAAAGCTAAAAATACTCATATAAAAAGGAAGGAAGAAGTCTCAGACTATCTGCACACATCCTATATAATAAACCCTAGCCGCGCATGCGCACTCCTACTTGCGTGTTCCATTTTCCCTGATCTGTAAGATGTAGGTCCGTGGCCGCAGGAGTGCACATGCACGAGTCCCCAACCCCTTCGCCGGACTGGATTGGCCTAGGGTCTGATCCGGTGAAGCCATTTCTTATGTTCTTATGTTCCTATCTACACTCGCAGGACTGGCCGCCAGCACTGGACTCCCTGCTCTCCACAAGATCGGTAAGGCTCACTTACTCCCTTGCTGCCCCCCCTTCCCTTCCCGCGATCCAACCGGCAAGATGTAAGTTGTTTGCATCATTATTAAAGAACTGTTCAATTGATTCAGAGTTTGACTGGTGACATCAAGATTAAGGAATTAGGGATTGGCTGAGCAGGAAACTCTTAGAGTGGCCAGTAACTTAGAGAAGTCCTTGCTTCAGTACAAAAAGCTGAGTACTATGCAGAGAGCTGTATCTGTATAGCAGAAGTTAGACAGCAACATCATTCTATTGGAATCTCAGTGAAAGCTTTGGACTGATTCTCTTCTTATTTTTCTGATCCCCCCCTTCCCTTCCCGCGGTCCTGACTCCAAACCTGCGACTCCAGCAGCGGCTGCAGCACTCTATACACGCTGCTTCAGGGCTTTCTACTGCCCTGATTTACTCTGGCACGTCACTGATGACATCATCAGTGACACGGCAGAGCAAATCAGGGCAGTAAAAGGCCATGAAACAGCATGTGTAGGGTGCTGCAGACGCTGCTGGAGTTGCAGGTTTGTCAGGACCGCGGGAAGGGGGGGGGCAGAAAGGGACTAAGGGAGCTGGCCAGACTGCGGGAAGGGAAAAGAGGGGTAGGGGAAACGCTCCTGCTGCACAGGGAAATAGTGTGGGGGGAGGGAAATGGAGGGGGAGGGAATGCTGCTGTGGCTGCTGTACAGGGAAGTGGGGGGAAAGAAATGCTGCTGCATAGGAGACAGGGAGAGAGACAGACAGATAGATAGAAAGAAAGACAGACAGTGGGAGGAAGGGAGACAGAAAGAAAAGAAGAAAGACACAGGGACAGACAGACAAAGGGGGCCATGGAGAGAGACAGACAGAAAGAAAGACAGCAGGAGGGAGAGAGAGACAGAAATAAGGAAAGACAGACAGACATATATTCTAGCACCTGTTAATGTAATGGGCTAAAATACTAGTGTTCTTATACTTTAATAGCATGGACAGGGAATCTGAGACTTTTTCCTTACTTTTCATTTGAGTGTCTATAGTTTTGCATGCTAATTTTAGTTTTCTTGACTTTGAGTTTCAGACATTTATCCACCCTAATTTGCACATACTAATAGAGAATACTAGAAAATAGAGATGTGTGGAATACATAGCAGGCATTTTCCCAATACAAATATAATATAAGGCTCCTTTTTCAGTAACGACCTTGTAAGAGCGATCAGAAAAATAAGAAGAGAATCAGTCCAAAGCTTTCACTGAGATTCCAATAGAATGATGTTGCTGTCTAACTTCTGCTATACAGATACAGCTCTCTGCATAGTACTCAGCTTTTTCTACTGAAGCAAGGACTTCTCTAAGTTACTGGCCACTCTAAGAGTTTCCTGCTCAGCCAATCCCTAATTCCTTAATCTTGATGTCACCAGTCAAACTCTGAATCAATTGAACAGTTCTTTAATAATGATGCAAACAACTTACAGTCAGATAATAGTTCAATGTAGTGCTCTCTACTTGGGATGATAAATACCATGATTCCTTACCTGCTTAAAACCCAACCGTTGCACTTAGATGAGAAGAAGAGGAAAATATTAGAGACAAGGAAGGGAAAAGGGAAAAGGGTAAAAGAGTGAGTTTACCACATTAAGAGTGAATTAGCCTGGGGATAGAGCAATGGAGAGAGAGAAAACAGAGAAAAAGGCAAGAAAGAGACTAGCAAAAAAAGAAAAGGAAGCAGTGAAACATGGAAATAAATCAACAAACAAAAAAGGAAGACATCTTGCCTCAGTATATAACAAACATTCATTCTCACTCCACTAACATATCACGTCTGTGCTAGGAGTGTCCACAGTGGAGATGACACAGTTCTCCAGACTTAGAAGTAATCTAAGCTGTATTTGATTGTCAGAATTAAAGGGGTGAAAAACCTGGTGGGAGAACACCACTCTCAGGCTCTCACTCTGGCATGTGCTTAGCAAATATGGCCACTGCTCTTGTCAGACTGACGAAGGAGGCAGGCCCATGCTCTGTGGAGGCAGCCCAGACTACTGGAAACAAAGCTCTCTGGGTAGTTGAGTCCACAGAGCACCCATAACTACTACACATTTAAACAAACATTAACTGAGCAAATGCCCACATAACATGGGGCATAACAATTGAACTCTTTGAATTAAAAGATGGTTCTTTCCATACACTGTTTTTTAAGATTCTTATCCATCCATGTTGAATAAAACTACAATAAGGGGGTAGACAGTCACATATGTTAAGGGATTAATTCGTGGTATTTGACTCTTAATGAGCATTAAATGCAGGGTGCATATTAATGAGACTCAAAGCATGCAAATGCACATAAACCACCTTATTACTATGCAAATCAAATAACGCAGTATACATTGACTACCGCAAGCTGTGTTCTTTGTGGATAAATAATAGCACCTCAAATCTGGCTTCCTTGGTTACAGTCCCCTGCACTAACCTGTAGACTACTTCTCGGACTTCCTTCTTGCAGTGTTAAGAATGCTCAAGATGCCTGAAGCAGTCAGATAGCCTGGTATCCCCTTTCAGTTTCACTTTCACAGGCGAGTGAGGGGAACAACATTAATAGACAGGATATAAACTTTAGAAATAATAATAAATAAAGGAGGTGTCATGCCTTAATCCCTCCAGATGCTTAATCAAGGCACCTTTTTGTACCATGAGGGTGCCTGAAACTGGTCTAAATAAGAATCCTTCTTTTTAGACATAGGCTTTTCTTCCGTTGGACATTGGTCTCTTGGACATTGTTTTGCAGCCCTAACATGTTTAGAGCTGACAGCAATATCAGAAATTTGGATGTACCAAATATCAGTGTTTACCAGCCCTAGATTTGTACCCCTAGATTCTATATATGGTGCTCAAAATTGTGCATGCAAATTTGACCCTGTGACCAATTTGCATGCACAATTCAATTGAATAATGAGCCAACTTAGTGCCAATAATTGGGTGATAATCAATTATTGGTGTTAATTGGCAACAATTTGGATTTACGAGTGCATCTTGCTATGTGCACCATGCTAGTGTGCAGAATTCTTTTAGCAATTATTTATTGGGATTTATTAATTGCCTTTTCGTGACAAGATTCATCCAAAGTGATTTATAATACATTGAAGAGTAATCAGGTATTCTTAAGTATTTTCCCTATCTGTCCCAGGCTCACAATCTAACAATGGTACTTGGGGCAATGGAGGGATGGATTGACTTGCTCAGGATCACAGGGAGTAGGCTGGAATTGAGCTCACTGCCTCAGGGTGCTGAGGCAGCAGCTCTAACCACCAGACCACACCTTCCCTCCTCCTTCTCCTCTCCCTCACAAACACTTCCCACTCTCAAAAACCTCTCCCCCCAAACTCTCCCGACACCACATTCATCAACAACACCTGTCCTGGCCTCAGAATCCCCACGCTAATACCCACCAGACCCCATCACTTCAAAAAACACCGAGGAGTTAACCTCACCTCCCTGAAACCTGTTCCCCCAGCAAACCTACCCAACCTTACCTCAGACTCTCTCACCCCAGTCCCTACCCTCTATTGTAACGCCAGATCCGTCAGAAATAAGACCCAAATAATAAGAGATTTACTCGAGGATCGTGATCCGGGTTTTCTGTGCATCTCTGAATCATGGATCGAAAAAGACGACTTACTCACTCAAAATGAACTCTGTCCCCCAGGCTACCATGGTCTTTTCTCCCCTAGAATAAACCGGAAAGGAGGAGGTCTTGCCCTTCTCTACAAATCATTCTTTAATGTTGAACTTCTTGAAAAGGGCAGCCATCCCTCCTTAGAATTCATGTTAGCTTCAATAAATGACGAACTTCATCCCCACCCATTAGGCATCCTGTTACTTTACCGCCCTCCTACCCCCTGGAACAAATCCTCCGAAATTGTTCTTGAGACCATAACAAGGGCCTATCTAAAATTCCAAAGACTACTGATCATTGGCGACATAAACCTTCACCTAAAGGACAACACCAACAAGGACACAACTGATTTCAAAGACTTCCTCATCTCTTTAGGCTTCACTGCCCCACCACCCACCCCTACCCACGAAAAGGGGCACTCCATCGACATCATCAGCTTTCTTGACCTGACTGAGCACTGTTGAGACCCGTTGGGAATCTGTTCCCTGGTCTGATCACCTCCTAGGCCATTTTTGCCTCCCTGTCTTCATGTCAGTCCTTGGTACCCCTACCCGAACCTCAAACTCCATCACCTACCGCAAAAAAATCACTAGTGAACTATTCTGGTCCCAGTTCCTCAACAAATTCCCTCCTCTTCCCACTCTCATGGACCCAGACGCATTCTGGCACAACTGGGTGACTCTTTCGGAAACCACGTACCGTGCTCTTGCCCCTCTAGCCACTAAATCCATCTCCTACTCTCACAAGGCCCCCTGGTATCTCCCATACCACAGGGAATTAAAACAGAAATGCCGAGCCCTCGAGCGAAGATGGAAAAAATCGAAATCCCCTTCAGATAGGCAATCCTGGAGAGAAAACATCAAATCCTACAACTCCATACTAAAAAAAGCTAGGAAGATCTTCTATGGAGATAAAATCTCCAGATCAAAAAAACAAAACAGTACACTCTTCCACATCTGGCGAAACCTAACTTCTAAAAATGACTCCTCCCCTCCCCCACCCTCCCATCTCCAAATGACTTAGCCAATTTTTTCAACGAGAAGATCTCTACCATAAAGAGTTCGTTCCCCCCAGCTATCTCTTACAACTCTCTTCCTCTGAAAGACTCCGACCCTATCCCTGCTGACAGATCATGGACTACTTTCGAACCTGTATCCGAGCCCCAGATCTCTAAACTCTGCCTGAAACTTAAATCCTGCAAGTGCATCCTAGATCCTTTCCCATCCTACCTCTACGAAAACATCCCAGCGCAGGCCATCTCTTCCCTTACAAACCTTATAAACAAAGCTTTACTATCGGGCCTGTTCTCCTCAGAAATGGGATTGCCTTGTCCCCTCTTCTGAAAAAAGCCGATCTTGACCCTTCCTTACCATCGAACTACCGCCCCATAGCCAACATCCCTCTTTTAACAAAACTTCTGGAGACCATAGTCGCTACCCAGTTCTCCTCTTACCTAGAGAGATTCTCCATCCTCCAACACTACCAATTCGGATTTAGGCCCAACTTCAGCACCGAGTCCCTCCTAGTTTCCCTAATCTCAAAGGTGCAACAACTACACGCCCGAAACAAATTTGCTGTTCTCCTACAGTTCGATCTCTCCGCAGCTTTCGACGTCGTGCACCACGACATACTAATCTACCAACTTTCCGAGATAGGAATAGACTCCTTTGTCCTAAAGTGGTTCTCAAACTTCCTTCGCGCACGCTCCTACACTGTCAACGCAAACGGCTCCAAATCCACCTCGTGGACACCATCCTGCGGGGTCCCACAGGGCTCTCCCCTATCCCCTATCCTCTTCAACACGTATATGACCTCCCTGAAGCTTCTCAAACTATCCCCCCTTGAAACAATTTACACATATGCAGACGATATCCTTATCCTCCTCGAAACAGACCAGAACCTTACAAACCTCCAAGAGAACATCACCTCATGCATAATGCGACTTCATGCCTGGTCCCTCTCTGTTCAGATGAAATTAAATGAATCAAAGACAAAACTACTCTGGCTCGGCCCAAAGTTAGCACACCTGCCCACCCTCTTCACTCTACCCACAGGTCCCGCTCTTCGCCTTGAGTTCTCAAGCAAGGTCCTCGGCATCATTATCGATTCTTCCCTCTCCCTAAACGATCACCTGAACTCCTTGGCAAAATCATGTTTTTTCAGCCTCCACATGCTTAGGAAAGTTAGATCCTATTTCCACCAAAAACACTTTACCGTCCTGGTACAATCCATCATCTTATCCAAACTCGATTACTGTAATGCCACTTACCTGTGCCTAACAAAAAAAAGTCTTCACAGACTCCAGCTCATCCAGAATACTGCGGCCAAATTGATTTTTGCTAAACGCAAATTTGATCATGTCTCCCCCTTACTTACCAAGCTTCACTGGCTCCCTGTACTTTCCAGAATTCACTTCAAATGCTCCTGTCTAGCTTTCAAGATAATTCATGGCATCCTTCCGCCACTAATCCCTCTATCCTTCCTCGCCCAAACGCCTGCTACCACCAGATCCGCCCACAGACATAAACTATCCTTCCCCTCTCTACGTGGCATCCCCCACGCAGGCAAACTGGGAAGATCCCTCCTCTCCAAAATCACGGGCCTTTGGAACGATCTCACTATCCCGCTGCGAAACCTGGGCTCCCTCCAGCTGTTCCGGAAACAACTGAAAACCTGGCTTTTCTCTAATATATAACATCTCCTTCCTACTTCCCCCTTTTCATATGCCCTTGTAAACTCTCTCTCCCCTCTTCTTGTATTTTTAAGCTTTGTAAACCGTGTCGAGCTCCGCTTCCGTGGAGATGATGCGGTATATAAACTTAAGGCTTAGTTTAGTTTAGTTTAGTTTAGGAGGTGTAGCCATAGGAGGAGCAGGGGTGGGTCAGGGATGTTCATTAAAGATGCATGCAGTATTATAGAATTCAGGGGATCCATGTCTAATTTGCATGCAAGGATTTACACCAGGTTTCTGCATAAAAGCTATTTCCTATGGCAACAAAGTTGAGCTATTTGCTCTTTATGGAATAGCCCCCCCCTTTACTAAACCGCGATAGTGGTTATAAGTGCAGGGAGCCGCGCTGAATGCTCCGCACTGCTCCCGATGCTCATCGAGTTTCTATGAGCGTTGGGAGCAGTGCGGAGCATTCAGTACGGCTCCCTGCGCTAATAACCACTATCGCGGTTTAGTAAAGGGAGGGGGCTATTCCATAAAGAGCAAATAGCTCAACTTTGTTGCCATAGGAGTTAGCTTTTATGCAGAAACACTTAGGCAAAGATGAGTGACATCAGTGGGAGGGCAGCTCACAGAACTTGGAAGGCCCAGAGCAACTTACACCTCCACCATCAGCCTTTGGTCTAGCTCGAATCAGGCAATCTCTCTCACATACAGTGTCTTCCTCTTTCTGCATCAAATGGGATTTAAATGTAACCCAGGGGTTTCTCTGTCAATCCTTGCACATACAGATGAGAGTTCAATAAAATAATGTAAAGGGGTAAGGGGTCATAGATTTGATATACCGCCTTTCAGTGGTACTGCCAAAGCAGTTTACACATATTATGTGCAAGTCCTTTCTCTTTAATCTAATCTAATCTAGTCTTCGATTTATATACCGGATCATCTCCCAGCGACTCGGTTTACAAGTAATTAAAGACCAGCAAAAAAGAAAGCGAACAAGAGCATAAAAGAAAATAAGTGTTGTAGAGCAATCAATTCATTGAATCTTTAGGTAAACTGTTCAAGTACTGTGTAAATAATAAAGTTTTTAGGACTTTACAAAATTGTTGTAACTGACCTATCAATCTGACAGGGTCAGGAAGCCCATTCCACATTTCTACCAGTTTATAAACAAAAGATTGACTGAGTTTCCCGGCCGATTTAATTCCTCTGAAGGAAGGGAACAGTAGTTTATATCTCTGTGTATTCCTTAAATGGCAAGATCTAAGGGTATTCCATTATAAAGGGACCAAAGGACTAAATATTCCATAGAGAAGCTTAAAAATGACGCAGGCACATTTAAACTGGATCCTAAAATGGATTGGGAGCCAATGAAGCTTTCTCAACAGAGGGGAGACATGATCATACTTTTTCTTCCCAAAGATGAGTTTAGCTGCCGTATTATATATTAACTGAAGTCTTCTTAAACTACCCTGCTTGATACCTAGATATACAGAATTTCAATAATCCAACTGGGAAGTACAATACTGTACCAGCACTGAAAAATGATCTTGATGAAATAGTGATCTAACTTTCCTTAACATATGTAAACTAAAAAAAAACACTTTTTTACCAAAGAGTTGATCTGTTCGTGACATGTGAGTGATGAGTCTAGGACAATACCCAACACTCCGGAAGAAAAATCTTTAGAGAATGACATAGGAACCATCTCCGTGGATAACTGTGGGAAACCATCCCATGTCATTCTTTAGTGTCTATCTCAGCTTCAGTCCTTCTACACCAGCATTCTTCAGTGCAAGGCTAGAGGGTCAGTAGCTATGCCCATTTGTACTCTGATTCCTCCTTCTCTCCTTAAAGAATGACACGGGGATGGAGTTGTTATTCGCAGCAGTGAACAACTAGGAACAGGGGAAAGGGGGGGGCATGCAGCAGGGGGGATCTGGGAAGGAGTGGGGGTGAGGTAATGAGGGCGAGGGAGGGGTACCTCTGCTCCGGGCACCTCTCACCCTCGCTACGCCATTGCAGCCAACCAGTCAGGTTTTCAAGATAGCTTTACCAAATACGCATGATAGTGATTTGCTTACAATAGAGGT
This sequence comes from Geotrypetes seraphini, assembly GCF_902459505.1. NCBI lineage: Eukaryota > Metazoa > Chordata > Amphibia > Gymnophiona > Dermophiidae > Geotrypetes > Geotrypetes seraphini. Next base: position 68,557,609 of record NC_047088.1, read on the forward strand.
TGTGGGCACGCAAATCTCTCGCATGCATATTTATTAAGAGTATCCTGAAAACCTGATTGGCTGGGTGTGTACTTAGGATGGGTTTGAGAACCCCTGATCTAAACAGTGGCTCTAGTTTAAACAGATATGTTCTACTTTTTGCAGCATCTTATCGGCATCACTCAGAGCATTGTTCGTATATATGACCTCACATATTGCAATCACCAGTGGAATTCACCTGCCTCCACCAGCTATTACCTATCTGTAATCTGACTTTAAATCTGTATTTTAGGCCTCATAAACTGCTTTTTCTATTTGATATCCGTCTTTAAAGTGCCCTGATGTTTTCCTTTTCAGTGTAATATATCAGAGCTAAAGCCCCAGTCTTTCATTACATCAATGGCTGATGCTATCGCATTGGTCCTTTCTTCTGTGATTCACTTTAAAATGTTATCTTTACAGAACTACTCCAAGAAGATATTTCTTCTGGCTTTGAGTCTAACACAGGGGTGGGCAAACTTTTTGACTCATGGAACACAATGGGTTCTTAAATTTGCCAGAGGGGCGTGGTGACCGGAGGGGGGAGGGGTTAGTCTGATGCACCGCAGAATGATAATGGTAAGAAAAAGGGCTAAGGCAGAAAAAAAGAAAGAACACCCGCCCCCAAAGGGCAGACTGTTGTCTCTGGTTTTTGCATTCATTTTCTTTTCACTCTCTTCCTTCCTGCATCTGCCCTCTCTGTCTCTTCAATCCAGCATTTGCTCCTTCCATCCACTATCTGTCTTCTCCCTCTTCCATATGGTATCTGCCTTCTTTCTATGCCCTTCTCCCCTTTCCATCCAGCCTGCACCCCCTCTCTCCTTTTAATGATTCATTCCAGCTTCACTGCTCTCTTCATTTTGATCTCTCCTACACCAGATCTAGCATCTTTGTCCCTCTCTCCTTATTTTTCTGCTGACCCCCTTCCCAGCATCAATCTCTCTCTACTTTCTCATTCCTCTGTCTCTCCCCTTTCCCTCATCTGATCTCTCCATTCCACCCTGACCTCTTCACCTCCTCTAATCTCCCTGCCAGCTGTTTCCTTCCTTTTTTTCCTTCTCCCCTGTCCAGCAGTATCCCTTCCCTGCTCCCCCTCTCCAATAGTAATTCTCTTCGCTTCCCTTTCCCTCCTCCCCTCTCAGCAGCATCTCTCATTCTCCCTCCCTCCCGGTCCAGTAGCAGCACTCCCTTTATTTTCCTTAGTCCAGTAGCTTCCCAGCCTCCCACAGTGGCTTCCTCCCCTTCCCTCTGCTCCCCTCCCAGCAGCCCTCAGTACTTGCCTGCAGCAGTGCAAGTAGCATCAGCACAGTGATTCACATAGGCAGCCTTGGGTCCTTTGATGGGTTGCACCCACCTCTGAGGAAAGAGGCATCATCAGAGGCAGATTGTGACTCAGCAAAAGCCCCAAGGCTGCCTAAGTGAATCACTGCGCTGACACTACTGGCACTGCTGCAGGCAAGTATTGAGAGCTGCTGGGAGGGAGGGGAGGGAAGGAAGCCATTGTCGGAGGCTGGGAAGCATAACGTCTGAGCTCATTGAGCCCCCCTGATCTCGTTGGCCCTGCACGGACCGGCTGGAAATTTTCGGTGGGCCAGATTAAAACACTAAACGGGCCGTAGTTTGCCCATGTCTGGTCTAACCTGTAAGTGCAATGGTATAGAACAGGGGTGTCCAACCTTTTGGCTTCACTGGGCTGCATTGGCTGAAAAAAATGTTTCTGGGGCCACACAAACGCTGCAGCAAAACAAAGGAAGGAGCCGGCAAGACGGTAAACACCCATGGGCAGCTGAGGAAAACACTGAATCGCCCTCGATTGGAGCCGCACAAAATACTTCACTGGGCCGTATGCGGCCCTCGGGCCGCAGGTTGAACACCCCTGGTATAGAATATATATGGCTAGGAAAACATATTAGAGACATACCGATGAAGAAATCTGAAGCCCAAAAAGCTTGAAGACCACATGGTATCTATGGACCAGGTGAGGCCCTGGCCCAGGGCACCGGTGATAAAGGGTATCAAAATCCCAGTCGATCTATATTCAGACTTCTAGAGGGACTGGGATTTTGGTACCCTATATCATTGGTGCCCTGAGTAAGTGCCTCACATGGTCCAGCAGGAGGGAGAGACTTGAGAGACAGAAGGGAGATGCTGGTTCACAGGTGGGGAGGGGGGAAGAGAGAGCTACCAGATTGAGGGGTGGGGGTGGGGAATGTCAATGCACAAGTTGGTTCAGGGCTCTACGGTCCCTCGAGCTGGCCCTGAATACAATATAGTTTATAGATTTTATAATTATGTATGGTAATAATAACATTTTTGGCAATCTAATTTCAGCTTTTCAAGGAAACTTCCCTTCTAGTCCTCCTTAGGGCTCCTTTTACGAAGGTGCGCTAGCGTTTTCAGCGCAAGCACCGGATTAGTGCGCGCTAGCCGAAAAACTACCGCCTGCTCAAGAGGAGGCGGTAGCAGCTAGTACGCGTAGCATTTTAGTGCGCGCTATTCCACGCATTAAGGCCCTAACGTACCTTCGTAAAAGGAGCTCTTAGTTGAGAATAGTGCATTGAATAGTCAGAATACTGTTCTCTTCCATTATAATACTATCTCTGTGCCAACGTCACCATTAGGTGCACATGTGTGCACACACTACACACACACCCCCATAAAGAAATAAAACATGAGCACCTTAAGAATGATTTCTTGGACTTCTAATTTCAATAATTTGGTGCTAAATTCCCTTTAAAAAGTAAAGCATGTCTTAGGTCTATCTTTTCTGCAGTATTAGAGTTGGAACTTTAAAAAAAAATTGCAGTTTTTAGATAAAGGTACTCATTAGTTGCAAATAAATCCCATTTTTGTGTTGTAGCAAATACACCAGCTACAGTATGTCTCCTGATATGCATTAATTGTGTTTGTATTTCAAGAACTCCCTTTTAATTGTAAAGAAAAGCACAGGAAAAAAAAAGAGAGAAAAGGATATGAAACTTTCTTCAACATATCTTGTGGATCCGTCCCCTGTACTATATTACAAAAGAATTTTTGAAATTTCTTCTCTTTAGTTCATAGAAGCAAAAATTCCATTCTACAGTGAGGCAGCTAACTGAAAAGAATATTGAGTAGTTCAAAATTAAATAAAAGAGAAAGCTGTATCAAGGTGAGATTATTACAGCTAAATGGGAAGGTTGAAAAAGAATTCATCTCCAGTGTAATGTGGCTAAGGAAGATTCTAACACGGTATGTGCTACACTCTCATCAGTAGGTTATATAAGAAATATGCTATAGGACCCCTAGAAACTTTTATAATTAAACAGGTCAGGGCTCTTCCACTTAGAGAAAAGATAGCGGAGAGGAAATATGACAGAGGTGTAGAAAATCTAAGAATGTAACTAGAAAAAGGTACAAAGAAGGACACCCAACAAGAGAAAGGAGAGGGATATCTTCCCTATAAAGAAAAGCTAAATATGTCAGCTTGGAGAAGACCATCCTTTCATACCTCAGCGGTGCAGCCATTATGAGAATTAAAACTTCTTTTCATATACCGCATATTAGTGCCAAATATGCTTTTTTAAAAAATAGTTTCAAGTAGAAAAAAATACTTTATAGAGTAAAACTATACTCGTCTTAATCTATGCGGATAGGGGGGTTATCTCTCCGACACAGAGCTATGTTTCGCCTATACAAGGCTGTATCAAGGAAATCCCCCTTTAGATTAGCAGACTCATATTCTCTGCGTCAGGCCGTTTAGACCAGCTGACAGCCTGAAAACCTGAATGATTGGTGGTCTTCCACGACATGTTTGAGAACCACTGTATTAGAAGAAGCTGTGGGGTTTGCGGCATTCTCCCTCAAGTAAAATTATGGCCTAAAGCTGCATTGAACACATCTTTGTTTAAATAAAACATCTTAATCTTTGCTTTCCTACCTCCCACATAATCCATATTTTTAAAATCAAAGTAGCAGATTTAGTGCAGACATCTAGCACATTAAATGTGTGGGTACATGAAAGAGAAAATAGCATTCCAGAAATAAAAATAATGACACCTATCAGCATCAGCAATTTTTTTCATGTTCAAAAAAAATCAAGTTTAACTGTGAAAAAAAAAAAAAGGAAAATGCAGAACGGGCAAATCAGAGCACAGAAAGGCACAGGCATCAGCAACTTTGGGCAAAGTAAGAATTTCCTTGGGGTGACCAATTTTCAGCCATTCAGCTTTTTTTTAAAAAACCAGATAAATGCTGGTGGAAACAGCACAAGCAAGTTAGAATTAATGAAAAAAAACAAACACAAGGCTAGGTTAAAAAAAATTGAAAATGTGGATGAATTTAGAATGAGTAAGGAATGTATCCTCCCTTTTAATAAGCTGCAGTAGAGTTTTCTACCATGGCCCAGAGTGCTAAATGCTGCGACGCCCTTAGAATTTCTGTGAATGTCGAAGCAGCGTTGGAGCATTTATTGCCCTGAGCCGCAGTAGAAACCTCTATTGTGGCTTAGTTAAAGAGGTCCATAATGCCAATCCTGATTTTAGTGATCTTATTCTCTTTCCCATAATTCTTATCTGTTTTTGAAAGAATTTTCAATTGATTCAAAATTATGAATGGCAGTTGGAAACAATCTTTTTATTCTCAGTATAGTCCTACGAATTAGAGTGTTCAGTCTCTGTTGTGGTAGAAAAGCATGAGCTTGTGTTGTATCCAGAAGTGCTCCAATGAACTCCAGAGTTTGAGTGGTTTGTAGATGGGATTTCTGGTAGTTAACTGCAAATCCCAGGAGTTCTAATAGATGAACTGTTGCATTCATGGCCTGGTGAACTTATTGAGATGTTGGGGCCTTGATCAACCAGCTGTCTAGATAAGGTGCACTGCTTGAAGCCACTTGGAGGTTTGGACATCAAGGGGAAGACCACCAATTCAAGGTCAAATGACACAATAGTCTGGGATGGTCAAGTAAATTGTAAGCCAAAAAACACTCAATGCACCCAGCTTGTAAACAGGCTGAGATGAGCCTGAAGGCCCTAAACAAAAAATTGGGCAAACATCAAAAACTCTTTAACCGGATTAAAAATGAAATAATAAAATTAAAAATATGAAAAGAACAAATGAAAAAATGAATGGGAAGGCACTGAAAAATAGAAAACTTTTATATCAAATGCACAGCTTCTCAGCTTCCATGAGCCAATGTTGGGCAGGAAGCCACTGGTGAATGTATGGTACAGGCAGTCTTGAGGCTTTATTTCAGTCTTTTAAAGTGACAGTACACTTTTGCACTGTCCATACCGGGCTCCATGGATAATATCACCCACATATAAGAATATTCTGCCTGCTTGATCTAGGATAAAATAAAGTTTACTGATGCAAGAGTATTCTGTTGCCACAGTTGCTGTGTTCATATTTGTATTATGTAATTCATGCTAGCAGTAATTTCCTGGTAGGACTTGCAATCTCTCTGGCCAATATTCAGCCAGCGGTGGTCAGCAATATTTTAAACACTGACCACCAATGGTTAATTTAGCCCTGGGTATTCAGTGCTAGGTGATGTGTGGGTACTGGCACTGAATATCTAGGGTTGTATTGTCCCACAGTGTCTGCCAGAGCTTATGTCAGCTGGAACCCACAAGCTTATGTCAGTTGGGACCCATGAGCCCCCTCCTGGCCCCCTGCAAAAAAAACCTCCTTCTCTCCCCCCACCATGTACTACTGAATCACTTGGAAGTAAAGGTAGGCCCGGGAGCCTTTCTTCACTGAGGGGAGGCAGGGATTGGTGGGAGAAATGTTCCAAGGGATGGGGATCTTTTACATGTTGTGGACTGGAAGAGGGGAAGGGAAGGAGGGGTGCTTTTACAGGAAGCCAGGAGGGGGATCACAAACCTTAAAAAATAAAATTAAAGTTATGCTGGTGCTGGTAATATTCAGCACCAGCACCCACATAGTTAAGGTATCCAGGTGTCTTTATAAAGTAGGTTGTGCCTTTATAAAACACAAAGGAGCCTTCTTTAAGGAAATATATATATATTTTTTGAAATGCAATATAAATTGTTATGCCGATTATTTGTTTCACCTAAGTGGGCGTATCGAGCTAAGCTCCGCCCTTCTGCGGGTTGTGCAACCTGTGGACATCTGGAAGCCACCCTGGGCCATATGTTTTGGTCCTGCCCGGCTGTTCAGGTCTTTTGGACTAGCTTGTTTGCCTTTATTGGACGATGACTGTATGTCTCTCATCAGAACTTCTTTTTGGAGTTCCACCTTCTCATCACCCTAGACAACCCGGCACCAAGGCCTTCTTGAAGTAGTCCATCTTGTCTGCTCTTAAATGTATCTTATTGCACTGGTTGGAGCCCACAGCGCCCACTCTTTCCTTGTGGAGGGTCCAGAAGATTACTTTCCTAGCTTGGGAACGTCAGAGTGTCCCAGACCTTTCCTCAGTGCGTGGTCTCCATTTTATGGCTATCTGGGAATCTTTTTGGAACACTATGACACCTGTGGCCAGGAGTCAGATTTTGAACTATTGCCTATGTGTTTTCTATATTGGTGCTTTCCCTGTGTGTACTGTTTTTGTATACTGCTTGCTTTGCTAGTTACAGTGGGACTCCGGATGGGGGGGATGGGAGGGAGGGTGTGTTAATATTTGAAATTGGATGAGCTCTTTGTTTTTTGTGAGGAATGCTGGATCTGTTTGTTTATCTTGGCTCAATAAAAATTATTTAAACATAAAACACAAAGGATAAACCATAGGAAATTACAGCTAGATTGACGCTGCAGACATTTATGTCTGCTTTGGAGCAGGTATAAATGTTGTGCATAAAGTACACTTATGTAAATATACAGTAGCCTCTCAGTTAACCAGCACCCAAGGGGATTGATAGATGTCGTATAAAAGTAGTTTCTGGTTGCTTAAGAGTTACTATTAAAAATAGGCCTAACCAATACCATACCCCATACTATGCCATACCATAAACTGTTCCAGACAAACTACTGGTAGGCAAAGCATGAGCATACTCCGGTGTGGTGTGCCAAGTTTACACTTAAATTTTCACCTGAAATTGATTTTATTTTCATTTTTATTTAAAGTATTACAGTATTTCTTTGATTTTTTTTTTTTGCTGGTTGCTTGAGAGTTCTGGTTGCTTGATTAACAGAGAGTCTATCTTACTCATTTTTTTTATAAAGTATACACAAGAATTGTGGTCCATGTTTCAAATCCCACCCCAGAATATGCCTTACAGACACATAAAACAGAGAGATTATAAAATCACCCCCTAAAAGACCTTGGGAACGCTAAACTAGTGTATCATTTGTTCAACAGAGTAAAAAGTCAGTTATTCTCCTCTGGAGGTCCAAGTCAACATCTTCATGACCCACTGTGAAAAGAGCCCCATGCCTGCGCTTAATATATGAATCAAGTATAAGTTTCATGTAAGTCTTCCTCTATCAATCCCAGACCTCAACACACAAAAATGCACAGTTCAGTAAGAGGCAGTCACCTCGTGAGCTCCATGCAGCAATGTAGTTGCCATAGCAACATGAGAAGGCACCATAATAGTTCCTGAACCCTCCAAAATCAAGCTTTGTCTGGCAGTGTGCATGGACACCTCTCCCCTTCCCCCTTCCCCCCTCCAATCTCCCCCTTCTCCATTATGCAGCCTAGGGCTTTCCTCACAGTTCATTTATCCCAAGTGTACACAAGAACAAGAACAGAAGTGGGAATTGTGACATGAAATCTCTCTGAACTTTGGAAACATTAGATCCCCGCAGGCACTGAAACACTAAAACTTGATTCATTGTTCCTGTTCAGTGTACACACTGGACTTCTTTTCTGCCTTCTGCTTTCCACATATGCTCACCCTGATCTACATTACTGTGAATGTGTTAGTATGTGTGTATGTGTACCCTACAACACTGCTAATATTTCAAAAGTAGACGCATAACTTTTTAAAAAAAATTATAGAACAATAGTAGTCATTTTCCCCCTCCTTTACAAAACCACGCTAGCGTTTTTAGCGCCAGCTACAGCGGTAACAGCTCAGATGCTCCTAGGAATTTTATAATAATAATAATAACTTTATTTTTCTATACCGCCATAGTCAGGTGACTTCTAGGCGGTTTACACTGTAAGAAGGCTGAACATTCAGCGAATAACAAGAGGTCTCAATACAATACAATAAGTCAACATACAATACAATACAAAACAATACAATACAATACAATGAGTCTGTATACAACACAGTACAATATAATACAACGAGTCTAAGTATAATACAATACAATAAGTCTGAAGACAACACCATACATAAGTCTAAATACAGTATCGTACAATGAGTCTAAATATAATACAATAGTGTAGAGGGGAAAGTTACAGATTGGAGTTCAATGGGTAATGAGTAACTGAGTATTTCTTTAGAACTTCCATTTGAATTGGAGTACTATGGATAGCGAATATCTGAATACATGAGGGGCATCTTGAGAGAAAGAAAGAAAGGCGTTTAAAGGGAGGGGAGTCCTAGTGCGGGAGGGGACAATTTTAGTCAGTGAATTTTTTTGAATAGGGCGGTTTTGATCGATTTGCGGAATGCACTGTAAGACAGGTTGGGTTCGTTTATGTAGTTTTTCAGCCAAACTTGCTGTCTGTTCGCTTGGAACTTAAAGGTTCTATCCAGGAATGATTTTATGAGCGTCAGAGCTGTTACTGCAGCCGTCGGCGCTAAAAACGCTAGCACGGCTTTGTAAAGGAGGGAGTTCATGTCATATTCCAATCCACACTGAGACAAAAAAGCAATTTAATTGATTTTTTTTTTTTGCCATTTTAACACAATCTAAAAACAGGTTAGTGAGCAATAAAATGTTAAAATTCAAATGAAACTATCCAATATAAGCACATACAATAGGACCAGTTAGACCAAATTATCAAAATTAACAATCACTTAGAAGTCCTTTTACTAAGGTGCGGTAGCCGATTTAGCACGTGCTAAAAATTAGCGCGCGCTAAACGCTAACGCATGCGAACGCATCCATAGGATATAATGGACATGGTAGCACACGGTAGCGTTTAGCGCGTGCTAAAACGGCTACCGCACCTTTAGTAAAAGGACTACTTAATGTAATACAAAAGGAGAAAAAGATCTCAGTGAGTGGGGCAGACTATGCCACTGAAAATCATTCTACACTACTGCACATCCCAATTTCAGTAAAATCATAGGTCACAAAACTTCCATTTATAATGTTCAATAATGTCTGCAAATCGTGTTCGTGAAAGATATGAAAATACAGCACTTAGTAAACGAAAACATAAAATAAAGCAGGGGAATAAGCAAAGCTCCCTTAGCTACTTTTTAAGTCTACTAAGAAAATATTTCATACTTTGTGGAGTTCCATATCATTTTCTGTAATGCTGCTCAGACACATACATGATATGGGAACTCTCAACATAGGTAGAAGTGTAACAGGAGATCGAAAGTGAGTACAGTTTTCTTGCACAAAAGTGCATACGTTTAATAATAATTAGACACTTTTTAATCTGTGGATATAAACAACTGAATAGATCAATGATACCTTACCTAGCCTGTGAAGTTTGGGGTGGTGGGGTGGGGGGACTAAGAATAATTTGTAGCTAAATGCTAATGTGTATATGGAGATCCTGCTTCCCTTGCTACTGTTTATATGTTATACACGTGGAGGGGTATTTCAATAGTGCATCTAAGTCCGATTTTGGCCGTTTCCCACTAGACATCCAAAATTGGTCTTCTAAAAGTGTCCATTTCAAAAATGCTGGATGTTCAATTTTTTTGTGTGAAAATCATCTAGTTGGACATCTTGTCCATCAGGACATTCTAACTTTCCACAAAACTGTCTAAGCTTAAAATGTCTAAATGAAGCCCTTTTGGACATGGGAGGGGCCATTCTTCTAATGGACTGGCCACACAGACATGCCAACAGAACATTGGGCCACACTAAAAGGCGCTGCTGTGAACTTCACGTAAACAGTGCCAGAAGTACATCTCACCATAATCCCTTTCTAATGTATGGTGAGCCCTGCAAAACTCCTCTAAAACTTACTATACCTGTGTGTATATGGCCATTTGGTAGAGGATGGGCTGGGGAGGGCTTCAATGGCTGGGAGGGTGTAGATGGGCTGGAGTAGGTTTTAACGGAGATTTCGGCAGTAGGAACCCAAGCACAGTACCGGGTAGAGCTTTGGATTCTTGCCCAGAAATAGCTAAGAAGAAAAAATTAAAAAATTTAAATTGAATCAGGTTGGGCAGACTGGATGGACTATTCAGGTCTTTATCTGCCGTCATCTACTATGTTACTATGTTACTCAATAGCCCTTATGGCTTTAGGTAGCATCTGTACAGCAGTATTGTAGGGTTTTGGTGGGCTCACACTGTCCACCATAAATGTAGAAGTTAGAGTGGATTATGGGCCTGGCTTCTCCTCTGTATGTTTCACTAGCCCACCCACCTGACTACTTAAGACACTTGTGTGATGCTCTACTAGGCTTTCCCATACCAAGTGCTGCTGTTCTAGAGCCAGGTATGTAATGTTTTATTCAAAAAAATTTGGGAATGGGAGAGAGTCAATGATCACTGGGGGAGTGTGTGGGGGCCATTACTTAATCCCTCCAATGGTTATCTAGTCAGTTTGGGTACCCTTTTAGCACTTAGACCAGGGGTGGGCAATTCCGGTCCTCAAGGGCCGGAATCCAGTTGGGTTTTCAGAATTGCCCCAATGAATAATCATTGAAAGCAGTGCATGCAAATAGATCTCTTGCATATTCTTTGGGGCAATCCTGAAAACCCGACTGGATTCCGGCCCTCGAGGACCGGAGTTGCCCTTCCCTGACTTAGACTCTTCTCAAACCCTATCTTAAAGGGTCCTGATCCCAACAAGACCTGTTTCACATTAAGCTTCTTCAGGGGATCAGAAAATGTAACTTGCTGTTCTGAAAATCCATCCATCCAAAATGATACCCAAACTTCTAACACATTTTAGTGCTTCATTGCTGGCCATTTGGTGTAACGCTCTGAAAATGGCGCCTGAGCATTACACTGAAGGGTCGTCATTGGAGCACTAAAATGTGTTAGAAGGTTGGGCAACATATTGGATGGATGGTTTTTCAGAACAGCAACAGAACAGATTTTCTGATCCCCTGAAGAAGCTTAATGTGAAACGGGTCTTGTTGGGATCAGGAGAGTCTACTGTATTGTGCGAAGCTAGATCTGCTCGGTTTATTTTCAAGCATCAGAAACATTTTCTTGCCTTTTGAGATAGGTATATTCAAATCCTGTCGCTAAGCGCCCATAGCTTATTTTGAATGGGTTCCAGACACTTGAAGAAGAAGCAGTAAGGGTTCCTTAATTCATGGATCAGGATCCCATGGTTTAGATGGGGGTAGGGAGGGGAGGGAGAGATTTGGGAATTTTTCCTAAGATGACAGGGTTCTAAGAGTCTCTGAGGGAGGTGTTGTACCTGTCCTCACTTTTTTGCAGTTAGGAAAAGAGGAAAAGGAATGGGGAAGTTAAACATGATAGTAGCCTAAGCCGCTAAGCACACTGTTAAAAATTTAGAATAATAACAAGGAAAGAATATTCTTTCCTTTTTTCGTTATTATTATATTTCTTGTCTATGGATGCACTCCTCTCCTGTTAATGAGGGTTTGATGGCATTTCTTTATATTGTAATGAGAATATGAATGCAATTTCTTGGAGTTCCAAATCTTTTATTTATTTGTTTTTTTTTGGGGGGGAAACATTTATTGAAATTCTAATTTAAAAAAAAAATAGAATACAATAGTTAATGCTTGTTGGACTTTTAGTGAGTGTGTTGCTTGTCATGGGGAATAAATTGGAGGGAAGGTTTGAGCGGTATATTTCAAAGGTTTGCGTATATACAGTATATGGGGTTATATGCTGTATATGGTAATCACTTTGAAAATTTGGGAAGGAACATAAGGGGTTAAGGGGAGGTTCACACAAAATTATTTTGGTGAACATTGTTATCAATATGTCAACAACTTCTTGTATTGTTTGCTATTTTATACAGTGCTATTAGACATATCTTAATTGTATTCATCCAATAAAAGAGATTTCAAGTAAATGTATATACCACAGAAAGGCAGTATATCAAATCCATGACCTTTTACTCCTTTAAATGTCTCTGTCATATCTTCCCTCTCTTGCCATTCTTCCAAAGTATATATATTGAGATCATTAAGGGGCTCATTTTACTAAGCTACGATAGCGTTTTTAGTGTACGCAGAATTTTAGCGAGACTGACATATCATTACCTACTTCCAATAGGCAGCGTCACGGCAGCAATCTAAATGGGCTGCTTCGGGACTTCTCACGTTCCACTTCTGCATTGCTGATGACATCATCAGTGATGCGGCAGAGGAACGCCCCGACGTGAGAAGGCCAAAAGCAGCCTGTTTAGATTGATGCCGCAACCCTGCCTTTTGGAAGTAGGTAATGATATGTCAGTCTCGCGGTCGGCGTGGGGAGAGAGAGATGGAAGGGTCAGTGGGGGTTCGGCTGAATGCCAGGGGGCATAGAAAGATGCTGTGGGTTTGTGATTGGGCAGTTTCCCCGAAAATAAGACCTAGTGTATTTTTGGGGCCCAAAAATAATATGACAGTGTCTTATTTTCAGGGAAACACAGTATATAATCCTTTCCTCCTGGCTTCATGTTAGTTATGTTTAGTCTGTGAAATCCCCACAGTTTTAATAGAATAGTTTTTTTAAAAATCCTTTTTACTATTATTTTATTGTAAATCGTTTAGATATCTATGATAGATGGTATATCATAAAATAATAAACTTGAAACTTGATATGGTTCAATCAATGATCTGAAACAATGTCAACAGCTACAGTGGCAAAATAATGCTCATAATTTAGGAAGTTAGTTGGTTGGGCTGAGAACATTTCAGCAGCCTCTCGTACATTTTTAGATACATTCCAATCTGTGCTTTGTGGACATGCTAAAAATACAGCAGTGACCATTTTTTTTCTGATGTCCTTCCTGGTTGGGAAAAGCCCCTTTCAGAAACGTGCTAGGTTACAAATACATCTGATTATATTCTACTTCACCACATTTTATTGCCTCCATGAGAGGGCTTGAAGCACAGGACATCTTAAAATGAAATCCTAAATTAGGGGGTCCTTTTACTAAGGCGCGCTAGCCGTTTTAGCACGCGCTAAATATTAGCGCATGCTAAAAGCTAACGCGTGTGCTAAAACAGCTAGCGCGCCTTAATAAAAGGACCCCTAGGTTTATTAACATACTAAGGGCTCCTTTTACTAAGCTCCGATAGCGTTTTAGCACACGCTTGGCATGCACAGAATTTCCGCACATGCTAGACGTTGGCGCCAGCATTGAGCTGGCGTTAGTTCTTGTGGTAATGCAGCGTGCGCTAAAAACACTAGTGCAACTTAGGAAAAGGAGCCTTAGGAAAAGGAGCCTTAAGCTCCTCCCAGTTGTCAGGGCATCCCAAGCCAGTCAGGTTTTCAGGATATGCACAATGAATGATCATGAGATAAATTTGCATATATTTATCATAACTGGCATTTGATATCCCCTCCCTCAAATCAACCCCCCTCCCCCCCATTTTACCAAAGTGCAGAAGAGGTTTTTAGTGCCGGCCGGCGCACGGAATGCTGTACGCTGCTCCGGTGCTCATAGGAACTCTATGACTGTAGAAGCAGCGCACAGCATCAGCGCACCGGCCGGCCCTGAAATCCTCTTCTGCACTTTGGTAAAAAGGGGGGAGGGGTACAACTTCGTAAAATCAAATCCGTGCAAGTCTTGAATTATCTCTGTGTCTTATTCCAAAAGAGGTTTTGCCAATTTATGCCTAAAGCAAAAATCTTTTGCAAATGCGGCCTCCTGTGTTTACACCAGATACGTGAGGTATAAAATAAAATGTCAAGATCAGCATTAGAAGAAAATCAATTAAACCCAGTCAAGGGCGATGAGATAATCCCTGATGATATAGACTAGCAATGAAGCTGCTAAAGGGTCTTCCTTCCACCCTAAACACATCACGTACAAATATTGCTGCATTCATTAGCAAAGCTAAAGATCTATGCCAAAGGCATTTTGACTTTCAAAAGCTTGTTTGCAACAACCACACATGGGTAGAGGGGAAACAGAGAGGCTGATAAGAACAGAGCAGTTATCACTAACTCTCACCTCTCTAACAAAAACAGGGTTGTACTTTATACTGAGAACACAAGTGGCTTCAGTTTATGTGCAAGTAGCTAACCCCCAGCCAAACACCCCTGTTGCCCTACTCTTCCCTGCAACCAGTCAGACTTTAAGATCATATACTAAATTTCATTTTTACAAGGGGGTGCTGAAAAGTTCTTAGCCCAGCCAAGAAGAGAATGATGAGGATATGGTTCATTTAATGATCTGAAACAATGTCCAGACAGAGAATTTTGTTTCTGCAAATTGGCACTTCATGAAATAAGATAACACTCTTTTCAGCTACAGTGACAAAATAACGCTCAGAATTTAGGAAGTTGGTCGATTGAGCTGATAACATTTGGGCTGATAACATTTCAGCAACCCCTCGTAATACTCAGTATTGCAATTACTGCATGTGCTGCTTTTCTAAGCCTCCAATAATAACATGCACAATTTAGCAATGATATATATATTTTTTAAAAGTAATCAAGTCCAGTCTCATTGAGGTACTGTATAGTTATTTTTAGGTGAAAATTTAAACTGTGAAGGTATTTTGTGCAGTTTGCTTGTTTATTTATTTATCCCATGCCCTTATCCAGGGCGAGTTATACACTAACATACAAAAGGGGACTTAGATGTCCACAAGCAGAGTTAATTAATTAAAATATTTGCCAAATAGATCAGTCTTCATAGATTTTCTAAATGCCAGATAAGACGTAGAGATAGAAAGATACATACTAACTTATTTATCCCATAATGCTGCCTGATACGCTAAGGGGCTCATAATCGAAAGAAAAAAATGTCCAAAAACTGGCCTAAGTCGGCACTTGGACGAACATTGTCAAAATACGTCCAAGTGCTGATAATGAAAACAGGTTTTGGACGTATTTCTAAACGACCTAGGCCTTCATGGTGCTGCTGAACGACCAAAGCTAAACGGGGCATTTCAGGAGGAGTGTCGAGGGTGGGAGTTGGGCGGGATGTGGACCAGCTTAGACTTAGTCGTACAGCATGTATAACCGAAAGGACGGACTACATCTCAACAAGGAAGGAGCAAGCGTAATGGCAGGCAACATGAAGAGGGTTTTAAACTACAGGACAGGGGAAAGCCGACAGTCAACCACCAGTCAATAGCCTGGGTGACAGGATGCCCTGAAGAAGGAACTATGGACAACTACTCAGACACGGGAGGGGACGACCATAAAGCAAATAAGGGAGACAACGCAGGAGCAGAAAAGGATACCGTGAAAGAAACAGTAGAAACTGCTAAGCTTAGAAAGTCCAAGAAGATAACACAAAGGGAACTCAAATGTATGTATATGAATGCTTGAAGTCTGAGAAAAATGAGAGAATTAGAGACAATAGCAAGACACGATGAACTAGAAATCATTGGCATAACAGAAACATGGTGGAATGATGAAAACAAATGGGACACAGTACCACAGGGATACAAACTATACAGAAGAGATAGAGTAGGGCAGAAAGGTGGAGGTATTGCACTATATGTTCAGGAAGGAGTAGAATCTGTTACAGAGGCTACGACGGAAAGGAAAGAGGAGCTGGAGTCCTTCAGGATCAAGATTCCTAGACACAATGGTGCAGACACAAAAATTGGCCTTTACTATCGACCCCCAGGACAGACAGAGGAGACAGACGCAGAAATGATAGAGGAAATCAAATAAGAATGTAAGACAGATAATATAATAATCATGGGAGACTTCAATTTCCCGGGGATAGACTGGAACCTGGGAACCTCAAACTGCGGCAAGGAGGCCAAGTTCCTGGAAGCGCTAGGGGACTGCTTCCTGGAACAAATGGTGGGAGAGCCGATGAGAGGAAACGCCACCTTGGACTTGGTCCTAAATGGAATTACGGGACCGACAAAAGAAATAGAAATCACAGTCCCGCTGGGGACGAGCGATCACAACATGATCAACTTTAAACTTGACATCGGGAAAGGGAAACGTACCAAAACCTTAACCATGACCTTAAACTTTAAAAAGGGAAGATACGATAGCATGAGAGCCATGGTGAAACAACGGCTCAAGAAAAAGATGGACAAAGTTAAAATGGTAGATCAGGCATGGTCCCTACTGAAAAATACTATCATGGAAGCACAAAATCTCTACATTCCGCGGATTTCCAAAGGAAGGAAAACTAAAGGCAAAAGAGAACTGGCATGGCTTACTAGAGAGGTGAAGGAAGCCATAAAAGAAAAAGAAGGACTCCTTTAAAAAATGGAAACACACGAAAACAACCGAAGCTTGGAACTAACACAAAGATGATCAGAAGACATGTCACAAGGCAGTGAGGGATGCCAAAAAGGACTATGAGGAGAAAATAGCGCAAGAGGCCAAAAATTTCAAGCCCTTCTTTAGATACGTAAAAGGAAAAAACCTGCAAAAGAGGCGGTGGGACCAGTGGATGACCAGGGAAGAAAAGGGTACATCAAGGAAGACAAACAAATTGCAGACAGACTAAATTTCTTCTTTGCATCTGTCTTTACGAAGGAGGACACCGCAACAATACCAGAAGCAGTGAAAGTGTTCAAAGGAGTAATAGAGGACAGCCTCACCACAGTAGAAGTGGACTTGGACCAGATATACTACCAGATCGACAATCTTAAAAGTGATAAATCCCCTGGACCTGATGGAATTCACCCGAGAGTCTTAAAAGAACTGAAGGTTGAAATCAGAGAGCTTTTGCAAAAACTTGCCAACCTGTCAATTAGAACTGGATAGATGCTGGATGATTGGAAGATAGCGAACATCACGCCAATTTTCAAAAAAGGATCAAGAGGAGAACTGGGCAACTACAGACCTGTGAGTCTTACGTCTGTCCCTGGAAAGATAGTTGAAACACTGATTAAAGATAGCATAATCCAGCACTTGGATGCACACAACCTGATGAGAGTCAGTCAACATGGTTTCAGGAAAGGGAAATCATGTTTGACGAATTTACTTCAAATTTTTGAGACCTTGAACAAACAAATTGATAGTGGAGAACCGGTGGACATAATATACTTGGACTTCCAGAAAGCGTTCGACAGTGGCGTACCAAGGGGGGGTAGGGGTGATCTGCCCCAGGTGCATGGCTTGGGGGGTGCACAACTGGCCAGGTCCGAGTCCTCCTGCCCTCCTGCCAGGTATTGGTCCTTCTGCCCTTCCTTTCCCCCAGTCCGTGCCGCTGCAATCTTACCTCCCCGCTGCTGCTGATGCTAAACGCCGACAAGAAGTCTTCTTTCCAATGTCAATTCTGACATCGGAGAGGACATTTCGGGCCAGACAGGCAGTGATTGGCTGTCCCGGAACGTCCTCTCCGACGTCAGAATTGACGTTGGAAAGAAGACTTCTTGTCGGCAATTAGCAGCAGCAGCGGGGAGGTAAGATTGCAGCGGTGAAAGAAAGGTGAGAGGCGCTTTTTTTTTTTCCGAGGCAGGGAGGGAAGGATGTAGGCAGGCAGGCAGGCTGGTTTTGGGGGTGGACAAAATCTGGAAGGCAGCAGGGGGACATAAGGAGGCAATGGGGGCACTAAGGACATGGGAAGGGGGCACTATGGACACAGGAAGGAGGCACTGGGGGCACTAAGGACATGGGAAGGAGGCACTGGGGGCACTATGGACACAGGAAGGAGGCACTGGGGGCACTAAGGAGACAGAAAGGAGGCACTGGTGGTACCATTGACACGGGAAGGAGGCACTGTGGGCACTATGGACACAGGACGGAGGCACTGTGGGCACTAAGGACATAGAACAGAGGTACTAGGGGCACTAAGGACACGGGAAGGAGGCACTGGGGGCACTAAGGACATGGGAAGGAAGGAGGGAGGGAATAGAAAGGGACAATTGTTGGGCCTGAGTGCAGAAAGAAAGAAATGAAAGAAAGGATACACAGTCAATTAATAGATGTTCTCTTTTGATGAAAAAAATAAATGGTCACGTTACCTCTGACTTACTTTCTCTGCAGCAGAGTCGGCAGCTGCGCTGAGGTGCAGGTAGGTACCGCGATGACTCATCTGCCGGCTCTGCTTTGGAAAAAGTAAGTTACATCGGAGGGGGTGGACCCGGCAGATGCAGTCATTGCGTCTGCCGGGTCCATCCTCTCCGACGTAACTTACTTCTTCCGGAGCAGAGCCAGCAGACGAGCCATCGCAGGACCTTCCAGCATGCGGCTGCTGAGTCCCCTCCAGAGCAAGTACGTCAGAGTGGGGTGGACTGGCAGCCGGCAGCTACAGTCATCGTGGGCTTTGCTACATGAAGGGAGAGAAAGGAGCAGGACTGCTGGAATGGAAGAGTGGTGGAGGGAAAGAAAGGGGGCAGGGTGATATGGAAGGGCGGTGCTGATGGAATTGATGTACAGAGAAAGGGGAGAGACATAAGGGGGCAGCGATTGGCTGGCCCGAACTTCCTCTCCAATGGCAGAATTGACGTCAGGGAGAGGAATGCTGGTCGGCCAGGTAGAATTTTCCGGACCTGGCCGGCTGTGCCACCCCCCTAAGGCTGCACCCGGGGCAGACCTCCCCCCCCCTTGGTACGCCACTGGTACCATGTCCTTCTTCATGTATGACGACCAGTGCTGGATGCAGTATTCTAGAAGAGTAGACACCAGCACTATGTAAGAATACTTAGGCTATGAATGAAGATTATATCGAATAGCCCACTCAGCTGAAAGAAGTTAACTTACAGTTTTGCCAACCTTCACTCAAAACAGTTTCAGAATTTACTATTCACTGGTCCTCAGCGGGCCACCACACACTCAAAAGCTTTCATTGCGTATGGCTTTACGCTCCCACTCGTCATAGGAGCCAGTTCGACTTTCAATTTATATTCAAATATCTTAATAATTAGTAGATTTAAAGTACTTAGCTTCTAATATGCTGTGCAGGGAGAGTTCGTTCTTAACATCAACATGTTTCACCCGTTAGAATCGATGGGCTTTATCCCGCTATGATCAGGGGTCATGAAAAATGCCACTCATGCCAATGGTGTAATTCCACTCTGGAGGGCCCCCAGTGGATAGACCCACAATCAGGGTATGTGGTCAAAGCGAGAGCCAACACTAACTGTAAGACCCTCCGGGTTGTTTACATCATTGTTTGCCCCTGCGATCTAGTGTACGTGGGCCGTACTAAGAGAGCTATTAGTATCCGCCTTAACGAACATAAATCGCGGATTAACACAGGGGCCGTCCAAGCCCCCATAGTCCAACATTGGTTAGATAAAGGACATGGGGTTCAACAGTTGAGATGGAGGGTTATTGACAACATTGATGTTGATGAACAGGAAGGGGATTGGGAACGTAAATTGAATATGTTAGAACAGAGGTGGATTTACCGACTAAACACCGTTATCCCTGCCGGGCTTAACACGGAGCTGGAATGGGCCTCGTTGATATGAGGATTGGTTGTGGGGCTCCTTCCGTTATTCCAGTCATAAAAAATCATAAAAAAACATATGGTTATCCTATGGAGTATTAGGTAGTCTCCGCCTTCTGACGTCATCTCGCCGTATTGGTGGGGAGCTGACGTCGGAGACGTGAGTCTATAAAACAGGTGTGAGTAAGTTGCTCCGCCAGTTCACATTTAAATGATGGCGGTTGAAAGTTATTAGGAGGTGAGTGAGGGGAATTGGGGGTTAAATGTTTTAAGCAAACTTGTCTTAGTTAACATTGAGGTGTTAGGATGTGCATGCGAGTATGGGAACTTAGGTTTTGTTTTATATTTTAGGGAGCAAGAATCTTGATAAAGCCCATCGATTCTAACGGGCGAAACATGTTGATGTTAAGAACGAACTCTCCCTGCACAGCATATTAGAAGCTAAGTACTTTAAATCTACTAATTATTAAGATATTTGAATATAAATTGAAAGTCGAACTGGCTCCTATGACGAGTGGGAGCGTAAAGCCATACGCAATGAAAGCTTTTGAGTGTGTGGTGGCCCGCTGAGGACCAGTGAATAGTAAATTCTGAAACTGTTTTGAGTGAAGGTTGGCAAAGCTGTAAGTTAACTTCTTTCAGCTGAGTGGGGTATTCTAGAAGAGGGCATACCATAGCCCGGTACAGCGGCATGATATTCCAGACAGATCTCCAAAATGGTTGAACAATTGGGTAATCATAAATCATACGTTTAAGGTTACCTTAGTTGCCATTACAATGCCAACATACATTAGAATCCGTTAGATGACCCCTATGCAGTCTACTAAGAGTCCAATACGTTTTTTGAAAAAAAATATAATGATTGCATTAAACTGGTATATAGCATAGGACGCTGTGCATATTCACAGGGCAATGGTAGGGGAGGGACATTAGGGTGGGCAGACTGGATGGGCCTTGGCCCTTATCTGCCGTCTATTTCTATGTTTCTATGTTTCTATGTTTCATTGGTCATCAGATTCTGACCAGAAAGATTCAGAGGTCAACATTTGTTTAGTACACGTAGTAGAAGTTAAGGATGATGATATAAAAAAATTATAATAAAGTGAGGTCGTATGGCCATGAGTAATTCCTAATTGACAGAATTCCATAAATTTGGATATTAATGGGGTATTAAGATTTAAAGGCCATTTTAATTTCTTTAAGCACTGCTGCATTTGAAACCATCTATAGAATTCCATAGAAGGAAGATCAAATTTCGTTTGCAATTGTTGGAAAGTAGCCAAAGATTTGTTGTCCAAAATTTGATTAATATACCAAATGTCCTTACTAATCCATATAGACCAACAAATTGACTCACCACCAATCTTAATACTAGGATTATGCCAAAGAGGTGCAGAGAGAGAAGATTTACTACTAGAGAGTACAGTAGAAACCTTTTCAAATGCTTGAATGGCATATTTAGTAACTATAATATCATGTGATATCAAATGTTTGATGTTATCTTGGAAGGGGATACATTTCAGCGGGACTGGAGAAGCTAAAAAAGATTCAATGGAATACCACAAAGGTGGAACTGAGGTCTGAGGAAAATCAACTGACCATAAAGTACCATATTTCAGAAACATAGCAAGATGATATTTATGAAAGTCTGGAAACCCCAATCCCCCTTCCTTTTTTGGTAATTTTAATGTACAAAGAGCAATATGAGGAGCTTTGTTACGCCAAATAAACTTAGATAGTTTATATTTTTTAGTAGATCACCTGCTCTTATTCTTTTTAAAAAAATGGAACAATTCCACCAGTCAGTCAGAGGCAAAATCCAACAGGCATTATCTCAGTTTAAGCAACTTGTTATGAATGTTTTTTTTAAATGCTTAACTTTTTTCACTTTGACTTGCTAAACTTCCATGTCTTCAATTCAGGTTAGTACATCTAAACTTTAGCCCAAGTAATTATATTTCAGTACAGCTGGCTGATCCAGGATCTATCAAATATCTTGAACTTTCTATATGTTTATTCACACATTTGGCTCTTCCTGCTCGAGATATCCCTTGTTAATGAGCTAGAGGGAGTGCAACAATGATTAACGCAGTCATGAGGATGACTGGAAATAGACCTGTTAGCTTCAGTTATTGCTGAAAATGGATGGTGTGAGGTAAGGGCGAATGCATGCTTAGGTTAATAGACAGAGGAAGAGAGAGATATGAGGAAAAAATGATACAAAGTGTAAACACAGACACAAACATAGTTTATGAGTCCTAGTAGAGATAAAAAAACGAATCAATGTGTTATTTTACATAAGAACATAAGAATTGCCGCTCCTGGGTCAGACCAGTTGTCCATCATGCAAAGCAGCCCTCTCACGGGGCGGCCCTCTGGTCTAAGACCAACGCCATAGCCGAGACTAGCCCTATCAGCTTGTGTCCTTGTTCAGCAGGAACTTGTCTAACTTTGTCTTGAATCCCTGGAGGGTGTTTCCCCCTATGACAGACTCCAGAAGATTTTTCCAGTTTTCTACCACTCTCTGGGTGAAGAAGAACTTCCTTACGTTTGTACGGAATCTATCCCCTTTCAACTTTAGAGAGTGTCCTCTCGTTCTCCCTACCTTGGAGAGGGTGAACAACCTGTCCTTATCTACCAAGTCTATTCCCTTCAGTACCTTGAATGTTTTGATCATGTCCCCTCTCAATCTCCTCTGTTTGAGGGAGAAGAGGTCCAGTTTCTCTAATCTTTCACTGTACGGCAGTTCCTCCAACCCCTTAACCATCTGAGTCGCTCTTCTCTGGACCCTTTCGAGTAGTACCGTGTCCTTTTTCATGTACGGCGACCAGTGCTGGATGCAATACTCCAGGTGAGGGCGCACCATGGCCCGGTACAGCGGCATGATAACCTTCTCTGATCTGTTTGTGATTCCCTTCTTTATCATTCCTAGCATTCTGTTCGCTGCCGCTGCCACTGCACATTGCATGGACGGCTTCATCGATTTGTGGATCAGAACCCCCAAGTCCCTTTCCTGGGAGGTCTCTCCAAGACATCCTATATTCGTGCATGAGAATTTTGTTACCGACATGCATCACTGTGTTGGGTCCTTGTTCCAAGTTGTGGATATTTTATTGACTTTTCTATTTGAATAAAAGTCTCAATCAGGCACATCGTTCTCCAGAGTTCTTTTGTATGGTTTGAATAATCTTACCACATACATGATCTGCCTGGTAGAATATGTGACAGATATTCAAAATGCTGCTGTGCCATCTATACAGTATATCCTGTTATGTACCAGCCTAGGTGGAAATCTTGTCTTCTCACTAGCTTATTCTATCATAGCCAACTGTTCCTACATTTTTCACCTACCTCCCTACTGTCTTCATTTAAGCATAGGACATCTAGCCCAGAAATGTGACATGGAAGCCAAATCATCACTATATAACCCTGAGACAACTTGTCTAATGTCTGGTAAAACTAATAAGCAGCCCATTGCTTAAATTCATAGCTGCTTATTATCAGAATGTACACATTTCTACAATTACATTACAGCCAAAATATATCTACTGAGCATTAGAAGAATTTTACCTAATTCTACTGCTTGAAATGCCAGTGATAATGAATCAGGGTAATAAAACTATCATGCCTGAAAAGAGACATCTATTTCTCAACACAGTCATACTAGTGATTCAATAATGCAGTTCAAACATGTATTTTTAATTAAGCAGCATAAATCTCCAATAGGTTGGGATTCTATAAAGGTTTTATTGCTAATTGTTAAGATGACACTGCAAAACGGATGTAAATTGGCTTCCAGACTTGGATTTAGGATAGAAGCACATCTGGGAGGCACAGCTGGAGCATCATTCAGCTCACGGGGCTCTAGGGGATTCTTCCAGCAGAGGGAGAGGTGTAGTTTCAAGGCCCTTAAGGCTACAGATACTCTCTTGTGGCTTGGAAATAAAGACAACTACTCGCCATGTTGTACTGTTCCAGATCAAAGGGTTTACTTAGAAACTTGTTGAATGGTAATATGCTGACAATAAACACATCCGGCTACATATCAGCCAAACTCCCACCTTATGTCCCCAAAAGACTCCTCTGCTCTCAGGAGGAAACACATCTTCAAAAGGGAGAGCGTGGCACAGTGGTTAAAGCTACAGCCTCAGCACCTTGGGTTGTGGGTTCAAACCCATGCTGTTCCTTGTGACCCTGGGCAAGTCACTTAATCCCCCATTGCCCCAGGTACATTAGATAGATTGTGAGCCTGCCAGGAGAGACAATGAAAAATGCTTGAGTACCTGAATAAATTCATGTAAACCGTTCTGAGCTCTCCTGGGAGAACGGGATAGAAAATTGAATAAATAAATACACCCTGGTCAGAGCCTCCAACTAGAAAGTGCTAGACGAAGGTCATACTCTCACTTCTTTACCGAATCAGATGCCTCCTAACATCAGATCCCTTGATGGACTTTTGAGCTTTAGGAAAGCAATAAAAACCTACCTCTTCACCTGACTTCTCGTGACAAGCTAGCATTAAGACGGTTACTCCCAAACCACTGTTTTCTTAATACAGGGGTGTCCAATGTCGGTCCTCGAGGGCCGCAGTCCAGTCGGGTTTTCAAGATTTCCCCAATGAATATTCATGAGATCTATTTGCATGCACTGCTTTCATTGTATGCTAATAGATCTCATGCATATTCATTGGGGAAATCCTGAAAACCCGACTGGATTGTGGCCCTCGAGGACCGACATTGGACACCCCTGTCTTAATAGATGCTCAATTGACTCTTTCCCTGTACATGCTTCAAGCTCCAAGTGTCTGCTAATCCAGAACAATTGAACTAGACACATCCCACAGTATCTTATTGCCTTAGTCTTCTGTTCCTTTTTGTTAATTTGTTATGTGTGTTACCGTTTAACCCGTTCTGGGCTTTTTGGGGAGGATGGGATAAAAATCGAATTAAATAAGTACATTCCTTCTAGTGATATCTAGAAATAAATCTAGCCACATAAGCAATTCAGAAGCATTCAGGAGGCTTTTCTTGATTTGCAATACCCCTTCAGGGTTGTCCTAAACAGGGACAAATTAACACTATGTTGTGCTCAATGCAAAACTACATTTGTGGGCCTCACTTCATGAACCCCCTTTCCCCCTCCCCCCCCGGTCTTATACCTCTTTTCACACCTCTTCCAGAGTGAAATTCAGTTTCCCTGCCCCATCCTCCTGTCCCTCCCCTGCATAATCTTCATTCATGGCTTTCGTCCCATATTTCACCTCTCCAAAAGTAGCACGTGAAGGTACAGAGCCCAGCTGTGAGCATGGCAGCAATAATAGGACACGTGGATGCTAGTCAAGCACACACTTTGAGTGCAGTAGCTAAATAGTTAAAAGCTGCCAACATACCCAGTACCAGAAGGGACATTTTAGACTAGTCCTAGATTTCTGATAACCCTATCCTGATGTATTATAAACCTGTAGCACTGATTTCAAATGGTAGAATCCTTAATCCTACTCCTCTGCCCTCCAACCAGCCCACTGATTAACCGTTCCCCTTAACTGTATCTATGACATCCTGTTTGTCTGTCTTGCCTGTTTAGATTGTAAGCTCTTTCGAACAGGAACTGTTTTCTTGCTCTTTGTGACTCTGTGCAGCGCTGCGTGCATCTGGTAGCGCTATAGAAATAATCAATAGTAGTAGTAGAATTAGGGACTATAAATGGCATGCTGAATGCACTGTCCCTCTTGTAACTGGGTAACTTGGCAGCTTTAGAGAGCCAGGGACACTGGGCAAGTCAGTTTCACCCTCCATTTTCTTTCGCTGCCAGGGATGGATTACCCCAAAGAGTGACACTTATGAGCGATGTTTTCTAAGTTGTTTTTTTGTTGTTGTTTTTTTGATTGGCCTGGAAGAGATGGTGCTAAACATTAGGCCTTTACTTTCTTAGACATGGATTTAGGATGTGGAGTAACCTAGATAAAGTTTTTGATAGTATAACATCAAAGGGGAATTCCACAAGAGAAGTCCAAGGTTTTTCAAAAAGGGAAACATTTTAACTAGAGTTCTAGAATACTTTCCCCAGAATTTAGTGTTAGTAATATGGCATGTACAGACTCTTTGGAGTAAATCTCTAGAGCAGGTCCAGGGGTAATACTGCATACTAGTCCTAGATTTCTAACAATCTCATCCTGGCACTTTATGGGACCTGTAGCACAGTTATGGACTATGTTTAAAACCAGGAAGGACAAAATGTCTCCCTGTACAACCTGGATAATTTGGCAGCTGCGCTTTAGCTGTTGCAGGCACTCAAATTTAGCTGAGCCCTTCTATCAGCTTTAGTGTTTATGTGATTGAGTTAATCTATCTATACCTTTACTTTGGTTGGTTCATTCTTTGAAGAGGGCCTCGCCAGGGTGCAGGCAGCCACTAGAAAGGTTTGAATACTAGACAACAATAAGACGAGAACTCAGATTTCCCAAGATGTTACTGTACCTTCAAAAAGTGCACCCACCCCATTCCCTTTAAAGGAAAAAATCCCTTACTCCCAGGCCTGAGTCCCCCTACCACCCTCCCTCTGAAGATCCAAGGTAGGCCCGGGTCCCCCTGATCGATACGCCCCAGTCCTATCTTGAAGAATCCCTGGTGTCTTAGCATAAACTGGCTTCTACACGGCTATATTTAGGCCTACCCACTTATACCATGGAGCATAAATATATGTGTCTAAATGTGGTACTTTAGCTCGTAACTTACAGTATTCTGTAATTTATGCTCATAAATGTTGGGCACACCCTTGCCCTAGTCATGTACCTCCCCCCGTTGCATGTCTCCCTTATGTTTAAGCACTGAGTTGCTTACTAAAGTTATAGAATACCGTTTAACACCCTAATAAGCACGTACACATGCAACTGTTACAGTCACGCAGACAAGTGCTAGTATTCTGTAATTTACACATGCATTTGGCTCTTAAATGTAGGCAAAAAGTTATAGACTGAGAGGAAAAATGTTCAGCCACCACAAAGCACTGACAGAAAGTCCTTCCCCCAATCACATAGGCTATAAACACTACCTCCCTAGCCCCATGTAGCCCAGAAAGTGGAGGCCAGGCCCTAGAATCATACCACAATGCTGCTGAGCTGTCTACCGGGATAATTACGGTTTAAATTTTTGGCAAAATATTTATCATGTAACAGACAAGACACATTTTTTTTTATGTTCAGGTGCATTGAAAGGACATTAATAATCTCTTTCCATGGGAAGGTGGGCTGTGCAGGTGCTCACGTTACTGATGGGAAAGACCGCTGCTGGTTCCTGGATGCCTGCGGTCATTGTTAGCAGCTGGTTCGCAGATGCTTTCATCAGTTCTCAGTGAGTCATATCTCTTGCTGTAAATTCAGAGGAGAGGTTCATAATGCTCTATCTATCCCAACATTTCTGTTTTCCATGAGGAATAATCTGTGCTTTATTAAATGAATTCTTCATTTTCAGTGGTTTATCATGTCCATTTATGTTTGTGTTTCATTCCCTTCTTGTTTCTTTCTAGTTGGTTGCAAGCAGAGTTTAACACTTATTTCTAAAGCCTAGTCTATCCCAAGAGTGTTTTCCGAAATGTGTACTCCAATTAACCACAGCAGGGTCACACCTAATATAACCAATAATATAGCACGTAGCTTACAGTAATTCCCTTCTACTTTTGTGGATTGAGATCATGAGTTAAGGGGAAAACTGAAACAAACAAAAACCATGAGACCCAAACAAACTGGAAAACCAAACTGCTTAATCCACTTAGGCCTGCTCATTGCCATGGCAACTAGAAGGTCTTGCAGTATCTCTGGCCTTCCAGTGGAGTTACTGAAACTTCCGAGAATATTTACACTGTTTAAAAATACATGAGAAAAAGAAGTACTAAAAATGTATAACACAAAAAAAATTCAGTTCAGTTTGCATTAGTTTCAATCACCCATAAGGTCCATCCATTTTTAGCCGAACTTACTTAAACTGGTATCTACCACAGACACCACAGCAATCCAAAACTTCAAGAGAAGTATGAATGTCCCCATGGCACCAAAAGAGGAACAAAAGGCATTAACAGTGACAACATTAGAAGGGCAAAGTGACACAAACCATAGAATGAGGATCTTGTGATTGTGTGATCGAGCCGAGCGGTCATTACCTGTCACTTTTTCATCCCCAGGCATTTCTGGACTTTCTTTTCTATCACCGGGCTCTGTTAAAATACAACAACACTCACTCTCTGTTATTCATACACTTCTAAAACCCCTGACCAGGTCCCTCAGGCACTTCTTGGCCATCACCAAGTCCTCCCTGGATTCCATTCTTCTCTAGGTCCTTCCAGGTCCCTTCCAACTCTCATTGGCCCTCTGGGTCTTGGGCAGCTTCCAGTACCATTTACCTGTCTCTTTGCTGGTTGCCCCCAGTCCTGCCAGTCTCTCCATTAGCCACTTGCCAGTCACCTTTGGCCAATGGTCTCAGGCTGCTTCCTCTTCTTCTTCTGGTGGCTTCCTGTATCATTTACCAGTCTCTCCGCTGGTCACCACTGGTCCTGCCAGTCCCTCCATTGGTCACTTGCCAGTCACCTTTCAGCCTAGGACTTCTGACTCTTTGTGCTGCTTGTCAGGCCACTGCTGGTCCCTTAATCCCTGGCCTTTTAAGTCCCCATGGGTTTTGGACTCTTTTCACTGGTCCCTCTGCCGATCATCAAGCTTGAGCCCCCTGGACTCCAAACTCTACCAGGCCCTCCAGCTACTCCTTCTTCCAGACCCACTTCTAGTCTAGTCTAGTCTAGTCTAGTCTAGTTTTCCTGGACTAATGCCCTGAGGATTCTCCCAGTTCTCAGTCATCTTTTCCTGGACTCTCCCTGAGGATTCCTTCCAGTTGTTCATGAAGACTCTCCCGGTCTCTCAGTTGCTCACTCTCCTGGTCTCTTACACATCCACCAGGCCCTCTGCCAGTCATCATGAGGTACTCTCCTGGTCACCCCAAGCTCTACCAGACAGGCTGATTTATCAGGCTTACCATGGCTTAGGCCGAAGCCAGCATTTTTCCTCTTGAGGGTCACCTGGCTCCCATAGGAGTTTCTGTTCTTCTCAGATCTTATCTTGGGAACTGCCCTTTTCAGCACCTTACTTCACTCAGGGTGAGTGGACAGCTCCCGGGGGCCTTTGCAGGATCTTATACAAATTAGCTCCTTCTTTCTTCTGCTCAGACTCCCTCTGCTGCCTAGTGACAGGAACTTTACCCTGCCACAGATCCCAAGGGGCAAAGCTACACCAACATTGGTAGGAGAATGCCAAGGCACTGGGTAAAGTGGCACCAACATTAGTATGGAATCCCTAACACACCAGGAAATGTATAAAACAGCACCAACATTGGCAGGAAGACTCCAAATCCTCTGGACATGGGGCAAAGAAGCACCAAGAGGGTTAGGTCAGAGTTAAAGTTTTGAGATAAAATAAGGCCATTTGAGGAGTGCATGGAGGAGTATATGAGTTTATCCATGGATGCATTTGCCCTGGAGAATGATAGCAAGTTCATACTTTCTGTTGCACTGCCTCAAAGATCACATGAAAGGACTCAGAGCTTTATATTTGAAAAGAAGATAGGAATGTAGTCTAAGGGCCCTGATTCTTTAAAAAGTACTTAGTGTCAGGTATGCACCACTTTATAGAACACTCTTAGAAAGTTGTGCACGTGAATTATAATTAATGCCGATTATTACTTGTTAATTGCCAATTATCAACACTTATTGGCTTGTTAGCAAATTAAATTGTGTGAAAATTGCCAATACACACAGATTTGCTCACACAACTTTGGTCACACCATACAGAATCTGGCCCTGAATGTAAAATTGTGTACAAAATTGTAGAATGAGAGGATTTGCGAATACCCCCATCTACTTGTAGGCGGCCAGAGGTGGAAAGGTTTCAGCCCAGGAACTCTACCCAGTTAAACACTTCTTTGCCCAACAAATCCCAGTAAGAATGCAGGGACTGTCTTTGTGAGGCTACGCTAATGGCTAATACACTATTTGCAGCTAGTCTCATATGAAGCATGTTAAATCCACACTTCTCCATTACATTTTTAAAAGGTCTTTGAGGAAATAAGTCAAGACTAAATGCTAAAATTGTCACACAAGCAGGTTTTAACTGACTTTAAAGCTCTGTACAGAATACGGACCCAGAGCTATTCATTCACTATAGACTCTTCTATTTGATGTCTTCATATACACATTATAAACTAATTCTAGAATTTGATCCTAGACCATCATCCATGTTGCGCAATCTATTTATTTCATTTGTGATCAAGAACTGTTCCTCTGCTTCTATCTCCTTGGCAACACCCCATTAGAAGAAGGTTGTAGATATAAATCCCATTAGAAGAAGGTTGTAGATATAAATCCTTCTGTCTTCTTACTTTACGAGCAGATAGAAATAAGCTCCTGATCTACAGGTTCCATATGTGTATGTGTTCCCCTAGGGCAGGGATGTCAAACTCCCTCCTCGAGGGCCGCAATCCAGTCGGGTTTTCAGGATTTCCCCAATGAATATGTATGAGATCTATTTGAATGCGCTGCTTTCATGGTATGCTAATAGATTTCATGCATATTCATTGGGGAAATCCTGAAAACCTGACTGGATTGCGGCCCTCGAGGAGGGACTTTGACACCCCTGCCCTAGGGACATTGAGAAGTGCTCAATAGAAGAAAAATGTACAATATAACTATTTGGATATTTTTTATGCTGAGATATAACCTCAGCCAATGGACAAAGACCTAGCAGGTGAGATTTTCTATGCACAATTACTGTATATGGTAATGCACTTACAGGGTAATTCTATATAACTGGGCACTTTCAATTAAGCCCCTGGAAAGCTCTCAGAAGCCTATTCTATAAAGGAGCCCAGGCATCTAGATTTCATTATAGAATAGTATCAACATGATCAAAATGTAGGTGCTTGTACCTATGCCAACCACAGAGCTGACAGAAGTGCACTTGTCTATATGGGGCAGGGACGCACATAAGTTACAGAACTCTGTAAGTTACCTGTGTAAGTGGGAGCCCTCTCTAGGTCCCACCCACACTCTTTCCCTCTGTAAACCCCCTTTGCAAATGTGCGCTATATAATTTTAGTGGAAACAGTAGACTCTCTGTTAATCGGAACTCAAGCAACCAGAAAAAAAAAAAATCAAAGAAATGCTGAAATATTTTAAATGAAAATAAAATCAATTTCTGGCAGAAAGGTAAGTGTAAACTTGGCATGTCACACCTAAGTATGCCCACGCTTTGCCTACCACAGGTCCGGTAGTTTGTCTGGAACAGTGTATGGTATGGCATAATATGGGTATAGTATAAGTTAGGCTTATTTTTAATAGTAACTCTCAAGCAACCAGAAACTACATTTATCTGGCATCTACCAATCCCCATGGGTGCCGGTTAACTGAAAGTCTACTGTATTTACAGAATAGCTCTGAGGCCCCATACCAGCACTTCTGTAAGTGTGCAGATACACACATAAGTGATAGTATTGTAAACATGCACAGAAAGGTGGGAGATGAAATTGAATGGTTGGGGCCAGTGGTGTAGCGAGGGTGAGAGGTGCCCGGGGTGGTGACGCCCTTCCACCTCCCTCTTCTCCACCCTCCACATGCTCTTTCTCTGCCCCTTCCTGCCAGGCACGCACTGCTTCCCTTCCACCATACCGCTGTAACGTTCCTGGCGCGCCAGCGTCGGCTCTTCCACTGACATCACTTCTTAGGTGCGGGTCCAGGAAGTAATGTAAGAGCTGACGCTGGCACGACAGCTTGGGGGGTTGCTGCTCACACCAAAAACGTTATAGAGGTATGGGGGAAGGGAAGTTGCATGCATGTGCGGCAGTTGGGGGGCGGGGGTGGAGTGGAGAGGAGGACGGGTGCTTACGCTCTCAGCAAGACAGTGCCCAGGGTGGAACCCCTCCCCCTTTACTTTGCTGCTGGTTAGGATATTTTCAGGGATGTCATGTGGTTGGGCCTGCGCGGCATTGGCTTTGGGAGAGACACAGAGATGAGCAGTAGCAGCGGCAAGAGGGAGGAAGAATTGATGGGTGGCAGATAGAGTAGAAAAGCAGTTCTTAAACCTGACCTGGGGGACCCCCCAGCCCGTTGGGCTTTCAAGATATCCCTAATGAATATGTACAGAACCAACGTCGAGTTGAACAAAGGGAATACACTAGGACCCTTTAAGGCAGTGTCCCGCAAAACCTTTATAGTCGCGGCACACTAAACGCGGGGCCACGGCTGCTGGGCATCCGGAAATGCTTGGACATTGATGCAATGGTGTCACGCACATGTGTGATGTCATCATGTCAATGTCCACACATGCACAGAGGCCCCTGAGCCTCACTCTGCCATTGGGGGCAGGGATGCTAACGGAGGAGAGGCACCAATGAGGACTCACTGCAAGAGGCGCCGTCCTATAAGCAGTCAGCTGGCCCCTGCGCCTCTCCTCCTCGCCGGCATCTCATTGCACGCCAGGAATCTCACCGCGGCACATAGTTTGCGATACACTGCTCTAAGGGGGTTAATGAGAGACTAATGCATGACCCTTTTGGAAACTTGTTGGACTGACAGAGAAAGAGACAAGTTGCACAGTGGTTGCTTATTTGCACAATGTCTCATTTACAAATACACGGAACTGCCATTTGTAGTTTAAAAACATTTTGTTCATTTAGTCGGCACAGTAGTATGGTAATTATGTATGAGGATTAGGCTTTTTGAGTCTTTTGTGTTGGACTAAAATAAATTTTGTAATACGTTTTAATGAGTATGTCTGGGGAATGTGATGTGAATGTGATATGTAACTATAGTGCAGCAATTGCAATATTAAAAAGTAAAACAATATAACTGTTATTAAATTTAACAATGAGATTTATAGTACATTTTGACTTGAACAACTTTTGAACTGTTATATTGAATTATATTTCAGAGTACAGTAAAATTATTTATATGACAGTTGTTGACAACAATTTAGCTTCATTAAAGTAGGGTAATGAATATGCATGAGGCAGATTTGCATATAATAGAGGTGACAGGCATGCAAATCTGCATATTCATTAGGGATATCTTGAAAACCTGTTTGGCTGGGGGTCGGGTTTAAGAACCACTGGAGTAGAACAATATTATTTTGAGGGAAGTTAAGTAGGTGACAAGATCAAACAATGGAAAATAAAATCCAGGCTACCTCAATGCAATTTGTAGTAACTATGGAATTATGGAGGCAACAGAGGGCTAGTAGGCATGAAACTGAGATGGACTGAACATGGAAGGGGGAAAGAAGATAGAGGACAGAGTTGGGGGAAAGTAAATGAAGATATGGGGGAGCTGGAAGGGAGAAGGTAGAAAGTGAGGCAGAGAGGATAAGATGGTTTAAAAAGAAATTAATATTGTGGGAATGATGAAGTATAGATGTGATGATGGAGGATACCAGATGAATGAGGCTAGGGGAGCAGTGGCTGATGAGAGGCCAGGGGAGGGTGAATGTGGTGTAGAGGGCACTTGTAAAGAAGAGTGAGGCTTAAGGGTGAGCACTAGGGAAGGATGAATGGCTCTAAGGTGAGGGAGCACTGAGAAAAGAGGACTGGGATGGGATATGGGCAGCACTAGAGAAAGGATGGATGAATCTGAGGAGCACTGGTTGAGGCTTGGATAGATTTGGAGGTGAAAATGAAGGATAAATTAGGTTGGGGGAAGAAAGAGTGAGGCTTAGGGGCAGTATGAGTGAAGCTGGAGGACAAATGAGGCTTGGGAGAATATGAGTGAGATGAAGGAGCTTTGGAAGACGGCAATAAGACTGAGAAGGAAACACAGATAGGTGACATTAGGGAAGGACTAGATGGAAGGGGCTATTAACTGAGAGCAGGGCTCCTCGCACATTTAACAAGGGCCACACTGAACAAATTGCAGGGCTGAGGGTCCCTGTCAAAGGATTTTCTGTAAAGGAAACAAGTCCTGTATAAGAAATCCTAAAAACCGCCTGTTTAAAAAAACATATCAAACCAATAACATAAGTGCCTAGGAGCCCTTATAAAATGGGATCAGCCCCAAGAGAGCAGAAAAGCCCTTGCACACATTTACACCTGCTCTCAAAGAGGTGTGCATGTGCCAGGGGATTTTACATATAGGCTCCTACATTGCAACTCCACCTCCACTCCCCCAGACTATGGCCCCAGGAATATCTGTGCACATATTACATAAAAAGAGATGCATGACATTGTAAGCTCTGTGCAGCAGGGACTGTCTCCTATATGTATGTATGCAATTCTATGTACATCTAGTAGTGCTATAGAAATGATAAACAGGAGTAGTAAGCCTTTTTAATGTATAAAACATGAAGAAAAAGAAATTACTCCCATCCCCCCTCATTTTATAATCGTGTGTGTCCAATTATACGCCTAGCGTACAAAAATTGCATGTGCATGTAATAGAATACTTGCAATTATATGCAAGTTAATTGGCAAATTAACTGCTAATTGGTACTAACAAACAATCATTGGTCATAATTGAGTTTATTGGCACAAATCGGCAATTACACAATGTAACTGCAGTTAGTTGAATAAGAATGCAGAACATAAGAATAGCCATTCATACTGGGTCAGACCAATGGTCCATGTGGCCTAGTATTCTGTTTCCACAGTGGCCAATCCAGAAACTCAAATAGTAGCAGCATTCCTTGTTACCGATCCCAGTGCAAGCAATGGCTTCCCCCCATGTCTGTCTTAGCAAGTAAATTGTACAGCGTAAAAATTGCAATGGATGTGGGCGTAAGAGCAGCACAACAGTCACGTTTGGTTGTGGACATTTATACCAGCTATTGACATGATGTGTAAAGAGAGAGGAAACTAGAACTTTCAGGGATACATGTAAATAGATTATAGCTAGTGAAGGGACACGTATCATGAACCTTGGTAATTTTCCTTAGGCATATGTTGTTTAAAGCTGTAAATCCAGACCCTGTTTGTCTTTCCTTCTTTGAAGAAAGTACAATAAACTTGGATATGTTTGGAGATCATTTCTTGCCTCTACAATATGTCCCCAGATGCATCTGACTTACAAATGACAGAGACAGAGAAAGTATGGGGCAGGAATTGGGACCTAATCCTTTTCAGTTGGGGGCTCGTCCGGGATGGGCAGATGATATCACCAATATTTTGTGAGTATTTCTGATTTTTTTCTGTTCTTTAATACTCACTAGGTAGTGGTGACCTGTACCCACCCTTTATTTTAAGTTCAAGCTTTGGGTTCTATTATGGAGTTTTTTTGGGGGAAAATCTTGGGGTACTTTCGGTAAGCGCCCCTCGTGAATATAAGCAGCTGCCATTCTTTCGGGAAGAATGAAATTATTTATAGAACCCCCCTGCCCACTCTGTCATTTGTAAGGTTAAAACTTTTATAGAGTATAAGATTTTATTGTCTCTTATTACTGTACCTCGCTTATAAGGTAAGATAAGCGAATATTTTTGCATTGTTATATTGTTTTTGTAATGAATCATACAGGCACTTAGGATTCTCTCCCTCCTAGACAGATGAGACTTGTACGGCTGTGTGTGTGTGACATTCTTCCTTCAGCTCACATCTTTCTGTGTCATCAATCCTTTCCCGTATAACACTGAGGTAGGACGTGCTGTTAGGTGGAATGAATTGAAAGCGCTGTTTGAATCAGTCTAAGATCTTTCCTTTGCAGCTTGTACACAAGCAGCTTTCATTATCAGGGTCCATGCATGAAGGCTTTTGCCCCTTCCCCTAAACTTCTCTGTTTGGGCTTCCACTGACCCCCTATAGTTTTTCTTTGAAGTTACTCATTCTTGTTTTTATCAAGCAGTATGGTGTGATTCCACTGCTTGTCACTTATCTTTTCTCCGGAATTATCAAAACCCACCATCTCTTCTTACAATATGCCCATCGCTCTTGTTGTCAAAGCTGATGGCATTCCCCGTTTCGTCCTAGATTTTAGGGCTGTTCTCTTATGTTTCTTCCTCTCCTCCATTCCACCGGCAGCCAATGTTTTTTTTTTTCTTTCATTGTCCTAAAGAATGTTTTATTTTAGTCCCTGTTGGTGAGGCTTTTCAGCTCTTTTTTGCCTTCACCTTTAAGCAACAGTATACCTGGTATGGAATGCCCCAGGGCTATGTTGACTTCATTGTCCTTCGGGCTATTCTACAGTCATGCACTGCCCCTCATGGTCCTGTCCTTATTTTGTACCTCTTTTTGTGTTCCATAATTCAGGAGACCTGTCAGGCTGATAGTTTGCACCTTTTACTATGGTTGTCTGTGTGTGGTCACAAGGTGTCACGACATAAACTGCACTGGTGTAAATCTGAAGTGAAATACCTGGGTTTTGTCCTGTCTCATGGTCAGAGGAAAATCTGCACTTTCCGCACTGCTGCTGTTCTGGGTCTGCCCCGCCCAGCTACCAAGAAAGACATGCTTACTTTTCTTGATATGATTGGTCATTGCCGCCAATGGATCTCTGCTTGTTCCTTTTATGACCAGATTCTGAGACAGACCCTGGTTTCTGAAATGACTGCTCTTATCAGATGGACTCATGAAATGTTGGAGATGTGCTTTGGTTTCTAGCTCAAGTTTGGGTTCTCTTGCTTATGCCCACATGTTTTATCTCTTTGTTTGGGACTATTGTAACACCATGAAGGGAGAACATGGCGGTAAGTTACGCTCTGTTGCCTTTTTTTCTATAGTCACTCCTGTTCAAGAACTCCCTGGCTGCTTGTGCTATGGTGGTAGAGATGGTTACTCCTCTGACCCTTGGTCACCCCATTACCCTTCATACTTTTCACGATGTCCAAGCTCTTCTTTTAAATGGGCTCCTGGGTCTCACGGGTGAATATTCTCTTCCTCTCTTTTTTCACAGCTTCAGACCTTTGTTACCCCCCCTTTGAATTTGTTGCCTGGCGTTTGGCAGGTTCCCAAAGCCGCCCTTTTGGACGAACTTTGGTGCAAAGAGGGGAAACCCTGGATACCAGCTGCTAGCTCTCCCTTATTTATTGCCCAATATCATGGTATTGGTTATCGTAGTGCTCGCTCGACATTTTAACTTCTTGCTAGTGATATTTTCATTCTTGACCTTCTGCTCCTTGATACAGATATATATAGCTCGATAATTACAGCTGGCACGTTTGTGAATTGAAAACAAATTGGAAAATACAATTCCTTTCTATTGTTTTCGCTGAAATTAGGATGTTGCTAATTTAAAATGTTTTTTCCGGATGTATACATAGCCATCCCAGATCAGTTTTGGCACAGATATTTCTAATGTTTTCCAAGGGTCCTCTTTATCACTGCAGAGATAGAGACGCTCCAAAGAGACATTAGCTTTATGCCTTTTTCCAAATATGAGATGGTTATGATATATATTATTGTTTCTTTGTTTTGGTTTTTTATATCAATGTGTTTATTTGCAGAGTTAAATTCAGCCCTGCACACTTGACAGATGGAGTAATAGCTCCACGCTTAAAACTTTATGTTTTGTCTGTGTCATGTCTATTTGTTTTAGTTTAGTGGGTACCCCAGGATACATAACATTGGCCATTTCTAGAGCTCTTTTTCCACTTCTTACTAGCCTAACTGCGCAATGTTCTTTTACTTTTAGCTTTTATATTCTGAATATAGTTTAGTTAAGGGTTATATGTTTAAGAAAAGGCTTTACTTTATACAGCGTTTATTTCGTGGTGTTCCCTACATATGATCCATTCAGTATACATTTCTGAATACATTCAGTACATCAGTATGGTCTCTCTGAAGTGCATAATAGTTATATGCAGCACGCAAAAACATATCTTTTTGGATTTTTCAATTAAGAACCTTAAGTAACTGAGTATTGTCTCTCTTTTGCCATAGCTATATCAAGTAAATGAATTGGTATTGTTACATGTTGCCACATTCAGTACAGGCAACATGGTTTCTTTCTCATTTTCTATCTCTTATTTGGATCACATTGGAGTACAGCTGCTGAATGATATTTGGAATGCTTTTCAAGCATCTCTTTTCAAGTATCTTTTTCTGTATGCACAGACATCTGGCTGCTCTCCCTTTGAGATTCTCACGGGATGACCTTTCCCCGCCCTCAGTAGTTGAGAGGAGTGATTTTCCTTTGATACAGGAGGAATATGTCCAAAAGCTCATTGAAATATTAGGGCTTGTTCAAAGAAACGTGTCTTGCACTTCTCCTTTCTCTCCACAGATTCCTAACCATTTTTTCCAGCCTGGTGATTGTCCAGAAGCTTTCCAAGGATCGGAAGCAGACGGATTTCCCCTTTGGCCTTCCCACTACTGTGATCACTGTGACCAGGCCGCTGCACTCACTGTGGAGTTTCCTGTTTGGATCCACGCAAGTCGCTTGAAGAGGGTTAACCTAAAACCCCAGAAGCAAGTCTTCCCTGCGCAGATTTCATCTCCTCCAGTGGAACAACATGATGATCTCATTGCAGCATTCTACCAACTTTATCATTCTCTTACTGGCAACGCTGCTGCTAGTTTTTCTCCCTGTATGGATCTTTTCTAACTGGGTCTACAGAGATGATGTGTTCTGGGTCCACGACACTTTCTGCCCATACCCATCTGTAAATGACACTCCTGCTGTAAACAGTACCCCCGGCATCTCTTTGCGAACATGACATCAAGCTGGACTCCCTTCCAAGGGCTGCCCTTCAATTGGAATCCAGAAAGACAGACAGTCTTTTGGTATAATTCCAGCAGTGTGCAAGTTGCCACCTTCTCCTTTGAGTATTGTGACATTGTGGACTGTTCATCAATTGATATCCCAAGGCTGTGCCATTGGTCCTCAGAGATTCCTAAAACTAAAGACATATGTATATATATATATGTTACTGACTCACATTGGGGGGATAAGTGTGCATTCTGAGGAGCGGTAGGGTGGAATATTGATACTGACTGGGCTTATAAACCAGAAAATACTCTGAAAAAAGGTGGACCAAAATGGTAAATCACTGCTTACTTGTATGACCTTTCATAAGGTTGGAAATTGTTATAGGAAAAGTGTTCCTGTACAAATTATTAAGCTTTCTCTTACTATTGACAACCCTAGACTTACTGATGAAGGTATGTACATTATGGGCATGTGGTTTAAGGGTGGGTCTAGCTATCTGACCCATCAGTTTTCTTACGGGATCTATCTACCTCCTCTAATTTTACCTATCCCCTTTGTGCACTGTGGTGTTCTAAATACCCTTTGTTGCCAGGACAGCAAAAGCTTGATATTGCCGTTACCATCTATAAGGGCAATTACACATGTCATGTTTCTAATCTGACACAGGTAGTTTTGTAGATAATTTACCCCCAGGTTATTGTTCTGTCTTGGCTCATAGGTATGCCCCATTGTTGCTACATCAGATTTTCAACCTAGGTGATATTTACTGGCTTTATGGAGACTTTTGGCTCCCTGTTAAGCTACCGAGCCAGTGGATAGGCCAGTGCACTTTAGTTAAGGTTACCATGCTCCTGCATATTTTTCTGAAAGGCATCCTTCCTATTCACATGGTTTTTCCTCTTTTCTGTCTCACATAAATCTGATCTCCTTGGTTGTTCTGATCACATGTATACATAGATGCTATAGGGGTCCCAAGAGGGGTCCCAGATGAATTTAAGGCCCGAGCTCAGGTTAAGGCTGGGTTTGAGTTCCTTATTCCCTTTATTACTATTAATAAGAATGTTGATTGGATTAATTAA
This sequence comes from Geotrypetes seraphini, assembly GCF_902459505.1. Classification (NCBI taxonomy): domain Eukaryota; kingdom Metazoa; phylum Chordata; class Amphibia; order Gymnophiona; family Dermophiidae; genus Geotrypetes; species Geotrypetes seraphini. The sequence goes on from NC_047088.1 coordinate 68,596,903, forward strand.
ATTTATTATAATCAGCAACGCTTTGTGAACTATTCTAGGGATGTCTTGCAAGGTATTACTGATCAATTAGGCTCCACTTCTCAGATGGTTTTCAAAATCATGTGGCCCTAGATATGATTCTAGCTAAGAATTCTGTAAAATTCTTCCCAGTATTTTATGCTGTTGTATTTTTATTCCTGACAATATAGGTCCTACTATGGCCATTCAGAAATTAGCAGACCTCTTTGCTGAGCTCAAATGTAACTCTGATTTATCTAATTCTTGGGATCAGCACTTTAGTTGAATGCAGGGTTGGGTAAAAGACCTTTTTATTGTTATAATCTATTATTATCTGCACTCTTGTTTTTGACTGCTCATGTACTGTGTTATTCGTATTACAGCTCCTAAAAAACCCTCCTCGAGAGACATATCTAGAGTATCACTCCCTTCCAGCTCATGCTGTGTATTTATGACGTCATTTTCATGACGTAAGAGGGGATTGAAGGGACACGTATCATGAACCTTGGTAATTTTCCTTAGGCATATGTTGTTTAAAGCTGTAAATCCAGACCCTGTTTGTCTTTCCTTCTTTGAAGAGAGTACAAGGACATTTATGTTTGAAAAGATATGTTCTTAACTTGTTGTGAAGTGAATTCAATGTTTTGTTAAGCCGTATTTACAAACAGCTTTAGATAAGAAAAAAGCTCTGTTGACCACAGCACCCTCTGTGGACTTCAATCTTGAGATAAAAAAAATGCTGACGACCCTTACCCATGTAATTTGTTATTTCTTTTAAAGTTTCATGTGACCTGTGTCCATATATGGTTTGTGTTTATGTCACATGCTGACACATGCTGACAACACTGATTCATGTAGAATAATATAAAAGAGATGTGAAGCTGACAATAAACTTGGATATGTTTGGAGATCATTTCTTGCCTCTACAATATGTCCCCAGATGCATCTGACTTACAAATGACAGAGACAGAGAAAGTATGGGGCAGGAATCGGGACCTAATCCTTTTCAGCTAGTTGAGATGGCCAACCTCCTTAGGAGGTGTATAAATAAATGTATTTAGCTGCAATAATAAACTTAGGGGTCCTTTTAATAAGGCGCACTAATTGATTTAGCACATGCTAAAGATTAGAACGCGCTAAGTGCTAAGGTGCCCATAGAATGCTAAATCGATTAGCGCACCTTAGTATAATGACCCCTTAGTACATAAGCCAATTGATTTGGTATAAACATTTGCATATAAGTAGGATGATCAATGGGGCAGTAACATAAGAAGGGTGATTATGGCATAATCATGCTGATATTAATAACTCTGTATGGTAACACCATCACAAAGCTCTGTGTATTTCATTATAAAGCCCATGTATTGTAGCACCTTGCAGAAGCTCTTTTAAAACTCTGTATGGTAACATCTCTACAGAAGCTCATGCAGCATAACACCTTTGCAGAAGCCCAAGTAAACCGCTCTGAATTGATTCCCCAGTCATTAGTAGCGGTATAGAAACTCTCAATAAACATAAACATTTTATACTTAATTGCCAGAATAGAATTCATCCTTAACACACAGCATCCACAGCATCTAACTTTTGCTGGCTTGTAATGAATTATCCTCTTCTGTATATGTTTGGAACAAAGTTTAATATTGTAAAAGTATGCTGTCTAATTGTAGCTTTATCAAAATCTCAGGAAGTCCTAGGAGTCTGAAAGTTTGAATGAACGCAAGGCACCAGACACCCTGGTACCGGCTCTGACCGTACAACTGAGGGTTTTTAAGCTGGTTATGCGTTTCTATAACCTGATCTGAGCTACATCTGTTATTCTAATTTAGAGGCAGATTGAAACAAACCTCTGATCTAAACTTTCACCTCCTAAAATTCTTACGAACAGTGGAGAAACCAAAAGCGAAGCAAGCAAAAGGCTCTGCAATCTGTCAGTAACTAGAACTTCTCTCTGTCTTTCTTCATTAGATTTGTTTTGTGGCTTTCTTGGAAATACTGAAAGTGAAGTACAACATAGTTTAAGACACACAGATCAATAAAATAGAAATATGTCAAAAGAAAATTCAAATAAAAATAAAGATACAAAATAAAATACAAATATGAACATACAAATTTAGCTAGGGATGGCCAGCTATGGCCCTCAAGGTTATCAACCACGGGGGTCAATATTTAGTCGACAGTGGTCAGTGTTTTCCTGATCGCTGCCGGCTTTAATCCCAGATATCCAGTCCAGGCCATGTCTGAGCACCAGCATTGAATATCCAGACACACGAGGTCAGCTATAACTAAGCTAGTTAAGTCCGATATTCGGCACTTTACCGGCTACGATGAACTGCAAAGAGATAGGACTGTGTTTTATGTTGTCCTAATTATATGGCTATCTTAGCCAGTTAAATGATGAATATTAGCATTTAACCAGCTAAGTGCTGATTCCATTCCCAGAAAACCCACAAAGCAGCTGGTTTCAGCTGTGATGCTAACAAGTCTTTTTCAGTGGCACAATCCAATTAAGTGCTGCTGAATATACCTGGTTAGCCCTGGACAAGTGATTTAAACAGCTAAGAGCCTTTTCTTACCATTTAAATCACTTTAACTATTGACTCCTATAATTTTCAAAATGGCTACAATATAGTAGGTTTTTTGCTAGTAAATATGATATCCCAGTTAGGTTTATCCTCCTGAAATTAAACAACCTTAAAAATTTAAGTTGTCCATTCCTGCTAAAATCTAATTTTTTCAAATGCACTTACATCTTAAAGTCCAGATATACCAGAGAGGGATTTCCCCCATGTTGTTTCTATATATGAGACTACCCCCCCTCTTCTACAAAACTGCGATAGCAATTTCTAGCGCAGAGAACCACGCTGAATGGCCCATGCTGCACCCGTGCTAGAAATTGCTAGTGCAGTTTCATAGAAAAGGGGATACATCTATAGCTTAGCATATGAGGGGCATTCAATAATTTATCTACCTCACTAAGAAAGAAAGTAGTTTTTAAAAAGTTTTAGTTTTAATTTTTCAATATAGTCCCCTGATAGCTCCATACACTTCATCCACTTTTCCTGCAATGACTTTAACCCCTTTGAAAAGAATTCTTCTTTCTGACCTTCAAACTAGGACATCACAGCATCCTTGACGTCTTCATCACTTGAAAACCGCTGTCCACATAGAGCTTTCTTCAAAACTCAGAACAGGAAATAATCTGAGGGAGCCAGGTCAGGACTGTAGGGTGGATGGTTCAGCCATCTTGGATGGCAACCTGTGATTGCCGTGACATGTGCACCAGTGCATTGTCATGAAGAAGCAGCATACCTACTGTGAGTTTTCCTTGTATTTTCTCCTTGACTGACTCCTGCAAAGTGATCATTGTGTTGGTGTAACTCTTCCTGGTTATGGTTGTCTTGTGTACCATGTACTCTACAAGCAAAAGTCCTTCATCATCCCAGAAGACAGTAGCCATGACTTTCCCTGCAGATTTCTCTGACTTGAACAGTTTTGGGATGGAGGATGATTTGTGCTTCCACTATATTGACTCTATTTTGGTCTCAGATAGACCTAAGTCTCATCTCCAGTCACCAAAAGATGAAAAAAAATCACTTGGTCTTCATGGAGCATCTCCAAGTTCTCCTGACAGCACTAGAGCCTCGTGGTCTTCTGACATGGTGTCAGCATTCTTGGAACCATCTTGCACTAACTTTGGACATACCCAAGTTTTCATGAATTATTTTCCAAACTGTACCTGCCAAGATGCCCATTTCTTCAGCTATTCAGGAAACTTTAATTCATCTGTCTGACAAAATTAAATCCTCGACTTTCTTGCACATTTCTGTGGAAGTCGCTTCCATGGGCCGTCCAGTGTGAGGGTCATCTTCAATTGACTCTCTACCCCACTTAAACTGCTTGCTCCAAAATTTTTTGTAGGATGATGGTGCAGACTTACCATAAACTTCATTCATGCACTCATGGATCTCCTTTGGCTTTTTCCCTTCTTTCGTAAGAAATTTTATCACTGAACAGTGCTCTAAATCTAGCAGTTTCTTACTTGATTCGCATGAGGACTCTTCTGACAACCTGTCTCTTGGAATGTTAGACTCACACTGAGCTGCAACTGTACATGAGTAACCTTGAGACATGTCACAACATGCACAGACTTATTTCAAAATACTTGTTATTTTTTTTCATACTCAGGTAGATAAATTATTGAATGCCCCTCGTATTGCATGCCCCTCTTAGGAATGCCCTTAGTGCTTGCATTTAATTTCTAGGTGTCAGGTGTTAATTTCTTTGGTTCAAGGAATAAAATAGGACCATTCTGGAATAAGCAGATGGCCCATTATTTTGCACTAGACTAATCTACCTTCTGAAGGGGATCCCCAAAGATCACATGAGTGGGATTACAACTGATATATGTTTTCATGATTTATTCAGCCTGCTCTTGCCTAAAGATATTTCCATACTCTTTTCTTTCTTGTTTCGAAGGTTCTTCGTTTTGTGCTTTTCCATTGAGCATAGGATTCAAGTTGAGATTCTAATAGCAAAGAGCTACCAGGAGGGAAATCTGTGCTGTTTATAACAAGAACAAGATGGAGGAAAGGAGGGGAGGGGATAAGGAACAGAAGAGAAATTAGGAAGAACCTGAACTTGGTGAGAAACAAGGAAAGTGACAGAGTGACCAATGAATGTGAGAGAAATATAGAAAGAGTAAAGACCTGAGAGGGAAGTGAAATTTCAGGGTCCATTTAGAAAAGGGTGCTAGTGTTAATGACCAGACCCAGGACCATCCATATGTATTAATTTCATGCATGCTAGTGCATCCATGACACTCTCTAATGGGAACTTGCTGTGGGAAAGGCAGGCTGTCAAAATGGTGAGGCTGCTTGAAGTTGGAGCTTATAATGATTCATAAACTGGCGTTGAAAATCTTAAAAATTGAATTTTGTTTGGCTGCTTTGAGAATTTTACACCATTAACCATCTGTATTGATTAACATGTAGCAGAAACTCAGGAAATAGCCTTCAATATTTACAATTTCTGGAGTGATGGGGAATGAACTTGTCTGTCTATTACAAGGCAGTGGATAAATGGACTCCATGTCCCACGCACGCCTACCATTCATCAAATGCATACCTGCCAGCAACGCACACCATACCAAACACATCAGCCAAACACCAGTCAAACCCCCCCCCCCAAACTCACCACCCATACACACCCCAATCATACCAGCCCGAGAGAACACAAAGGCATCAGCGAGTCTCCGAGATTCTTCAGATCAGACACAGGGTGTTGACACAGCCGTCTCGACTGCGATGCGAAAGGCCCTCCACAGAGAAACATAAAGACGCTTATGGCATTGTTATTGTATGTTTGTCTTATTTGTGTGCACAGCACATATTCGCTGGGGTTATTACATCTGTCTTTTCATGGTTAAGCGTTACTGTCGTCCTCCCGGGCCTGCCTGTTTTGTTATTTGTTATTTCATACTGTAGTGTTGTAGCCTATGTTTCCTTGTTATGGTGATGGCTGCTACCTCAATAAAAATTACTTTAAAAATAACCCAAAAAAACAAGGCAGTGGATATATCCTACATGGATTGGTGGGAACTGTTTGAAGGATATTGTGCAGGAGTCCTGACACCTACACTAGCAACTTATATATATAAGTAGGTGCCTACTTCATAAAATAGCACCTGAGCAGACACCTACTTACCCACTAAAGCCAGGTGCCCTGTTATAAAATTTGCCTCATAGAGGGTAATTCTGTAACATATCACCCATACATAGGTACTTTATATAAAGGAAAGTAGGGACCTACTTTCTTTTATAGAATACTAGCTGATGCCCCGGCGTTGCACGGGTATTTAATTATAGCAATAACACTGTAAATGGATTCAAATAAAGATACTTTATAGTGGTGAATGAAATTATTTTTTACAGCTTTATAAAAAGTACAATATTCAAATTATAATGTGAAATATTTGACAAAATGAATACAATACAACTAACACAAAACTTGATTATAAACAACATTTTTAGTTTCACCTCCAGGAGCAAGAACATATAAATTCTTGGGTGAAGAGACCCCCAGAACTTATCACCCCAGTTAGTGAGGGATCTGCATACCAAGTTTCGTTCAAATCGGTCAAGCCGTTTTAGATTTACTGTGAGAATGGCAGCTGTTTACATTTTTTCCATTGACATGAATGGGTGAAATCTGATGTTCTGTTTGTAGCTCCGCCCACGTGTGCAGGTGGGCCACGAGACCACCAGAACATATCACCCCAGGTAGTTGGAATTACTGTGAGAATGGCAGCTTTTTACATTTTTTCCATTGACATGAATGGGTGAAATCTGATTTTCTGTTTGTAGCTCTGCCCACGTGTGCAGGTGGGCCGCAAGACCCCCAGAACATATCACCCCAGGTAGTGAGGGATCTGCATACCAAGTTTCGGTCAAATCGGTCAAGCCGTTTTTGAATTACTGTGAGAATGGCAGCGTTTTACTTTTTTTCCATTGACATGAATGGGTGAAATCTGATGTTCTGTTTGTAGCTCCACCCACATGTGCAGGTGGGCCGCGAGACCACCAGAACATATCACCCCAGGTAGTTGGAATTACTGTGAGAATGGCAGCTTTTTACATTTTTTCCATTGACATGAATGGGTGAAATCTGATTTTCTGTTTGTAGCTCCGCCCACGTGTGCAGGTGGGCAGCGAGACCCCCAGAACATATCACCCCAGGTAGTGAGGGATCTGCATATCAAGTTTCGTTCAAATCGGTCCCACAGCTTTTTACATTTTTCCCATTGACATGAATGGGTGAAATCTGATGTTCTGTTTGTAGCTCCGCCCACGTGTGCAGGTGGGCCGTGAGACCCCCAGAACATATCACCTCAGGTAGTGAGGGATCTGCATACCAATTTGCGTTCAAATCGGTCCCACAGCTTTTTACATTTTTTCCATTGACGTGAATGGGTGAAATCTGATTTTCTGTTTGTAGCTCCGCCCATGTGTGCAGGTGGGCCGTGAGACCCCCAGAACATATCACCTCAGGTAGTGAGGGATCTGCATACCAAGTTTCGTTCAAATCGGTCCCACAGCTTTTTACATTTTTTCCATTGACTTGAATGGGTGAAATCTGATTTTCTGTTTGTAGCTCCGCCCACATGTGCAGGTGGGCAGCGAGACCCCCAGAACATATCACCCCAGGTAGTGAGGGATCTGCATACCAAGTTTCGTTCAAATCGGTCCCACAGCTTTTTACATTTTTTCCATTGACGTGAATGGGTGAAATCTGATTTTCTGTTTGTAGCTCCGCCCATGTGTGCAGGTGGGCCGTGAGACCCCCAGAACATATCACCTCAGGTAGTGAGGGATCTGCATACCAATTTGCGTTCAAATCGGTCCCACAGCTTTTTACATTTTTTCCATTGACTTGAATGGGTGAAATATGATTTTCTGTTTGTAGCTCCGCCCATGTGTGCAGGTGGGCCGCGAGACCCCCCGAACATATCACCCCAGGTAGTGAGGGATCTGCATACCAAGTTTCGTTCAAATCGGTCCCACAGCTTTTTACATTTTTTCCATTGACTTGAATGGGTGAAATCTGATTTTCTGTTTATAGCTCCACCCACATGTGCAGGTGGGCAGTGAGACCCCCAGAACATATCACCCCAGGTAGTGAGGGATCTGCATACCAAGTTTCGTTCAAATCGGTTCCACAGCTTTTTACATTTTTTCCATTGACGTGAATGGGTGAAATCTGATTTTCTGTTTGTAGCTCTGCCCACGTGTGCAGGTGAGCCGTGAGACCCCCAGAACATATCACCTCAGGTAGTGAGGGATCTGCATACCAATTTGCGTTCAAATCGGTCCCACAGCTTTTTACATTTTTTCCATTGACTTGAATGGGTGAAATATGATTTTCTGTTTGTAGCTCCGCCCATGTGTGCAGGTGGGCCGCGAGACCCCCCGAACATATCACCCCAGGTAGTGAGGGATCTGCATACCAAGTTTCGTTCAAATCGGTCCCACAGCTTTTTACATTTTTTCCATTGACTTGAATGGGTGAAATCTGATTTTCTGTTTATAGCTCCACCCACATGTGCAGGTGGGCAGTGAGACCCCCAGAACATATCACCCCAGGTAGTGAGGGATCTGCATACCAAGTTTCGTTCAAATCGGTTCCACAGCTTTTTACATTTTTTCCATTGACGTGAATGGGTGAAATCTGATTTTCTGTTTGTAGCTCTGCCCACGTGTGCAGGTGAGCCGTGAGACCCCCAGAACATATCACCTCAGGTAGTGAGGGATCTGCATACCAATTTGCGTTCAAATCGGTCCCACAGCTTTTTACATTTTTTCCATTGACTTGAATGGGTGAAATATGATTTTCTGTTTGTAGCTCCGCCCACGTGTGCAGGTGGGCCGCGAGACCCCCAGAACATATCACCCCAGGTAGTGAGGGATCTGCATACCAAGTTTCGTTCAAATCGGTCCCACAGCTTTTTACATTTTTTCCATTGACTTGAATAGGTGAAATCAGATTTTCTGTTTGTAGCTCCGCCCATGTGTGCTGGTTGGCCGCGAGACCCACAGAACATATCACCCCAGGTAGTGAGGGATCTGCATACCAAGTTTCGTTCAAATCAGTCCCACAGCTTTTTACATTTTTTCCATTGACTTGAATGGGTGAAATCTGATTTTCTGTTTGTAGCTCCGCCCACGTGTGCAGGTGGGCCGCGAGACCCCCAGAACATATCACCCCAGGTAGTGAGGGATCTGCATACCAATTTGCGTTCAAATCGGTCCCACAGCTTTTTACATTTTTTCCATTGACTTGAATGGGTGAAATCTGATTTTCTGTTTGTAGCTCCGCCCACGTGTGCAGGTGGGCCGCGAGACCCCCAGAACATATCACCCCAGGTAGTGAGGGATCTGCATACCAAGTTTCGTTCAAATCGGTCAAGCCGTTTTTGCGTGATCGCGGCACATACACACATAGACACACACATACACACATACATACCTCCGATTTTATATATATAGATTAGTGTAACTGTTTATATACACACACTAGCACTTACACCAGCCATAGAGCTGCTGTGAAAGCTTGCGCCTAAGAGCTCTCGATACACACCTAACTTATGTGACACCCCCCACTTCAAAGAATGCCTCTGCTAGGGAGCAAGAGGTGCTGGATTATTTGGGGAGTCACTGAGAGGGAAATTCTATAAACTTAGGCGCTGGTAGGCAGCCTACTGGCACCTAAGTTAATTGGAAAACACCATTTGAAAGGGCAAGTAACATTAAATTTAAAGCACCTACCGTGCCTAAACAAAAGGCACCAGAATCACGCCTCTGGATGCGCCTACCAGCGCCTAATGCTATTATAGGTGTGCTTAATGCCGGAGCAGCTGACCGTATGTACAAAGGACTGAAGAAATTGGGGAACACAAGTGTTTCTTGAAGTGACTTTATCATAAATGACTTGTAAAACAGTTTCAATATTTCCCATGAGAAGAAATTGTAAATAGTTTATGCACTGACTCTGCAATCAAGTTCAAGTAAAGTTCCAATTACACTGGTTTACAAGCATTTGGCTACTGGAGTTCTGTCACCTGTACCTTAACAAGGGCCGCATGCTGACTCTAAATCTGAAAGCAGTTTTCGTCTATCACATCCTGTTTTTAGGTTTTGCATCAGTTTGTGTTATATCAGTTTGTGTTTTGCATCAGTTTGTGTTTATATTTCGTCAACAACGCTACCGTGAAGCGTCTGTAACACAATATTGCATTTTAGGACAGCTCATCAATCATATACGGTATACCAGTAATTTGAAAGTTTATACTAAAGAGTGATTGTGCTGCTTTTTCTATCTGTGAATTTTTATATTTTGTTTGTTTTTGACTAAGATATTATAATTATTATGAACAGATGAGGTTGTGTTAACCATCCTGATAATTTCTGTTATGTCTGCGGACAATTTACTGCTCAAGATCAGCGCAAGAATCTGTCCAGCAGACTTCAAAGTGCAAACAAGCATTATTTTGACAGATACAATGTGAAGCATCTGCCGTTAGTACATCGTGAGAAAATCTATCTACCAGCACTTCATATAAAACTGGGGCTGCTGAAAACTTTTGTCAAGGCAATGGACACAAATGGTGATGCGCTTCAGCACCTAAGAAGTAACATGTCTCCTTATTGTCTTTGTGTTTGCTTTCAGAGTAAACTCCTTAACATAAGTTTGCTGGGACACAATTCATACTCACAATATTGTGGCGATATGGCAAACTGTCTAATAAAATCAGTAACGTGTATCTCAGAAACCTGACATGCTAGCTGAATTTCAATTACAGGTCTGAAATCAGCGTCATTAAATTAACTAAGAACACTTCTTAAGTTCTCAGTAGCAAAGAAAAAAGGTTGTTGTTTTTTTTTGTTGACTAGTGTTAATCAATTACACCTTGTTCTCAACTTGATTGCTTTGGTAAGAGAATAAAGTAAGGACTGAGTGTGGTGATTGAATCCCAGGATTGTGATCCTTTGGCCTGCCAGAGTAAGTCCGGCCCGGCCTTTACCCAGCTCAGTAGACTTAAAAACAGTTCCAAATAAATATTTTTGTATGCCCTGGTTGCGGGTGCCTGACCCAAAGAGCTGGCTGGTACCCACAGACTGTGTGTGAGTGAGACCAGGATTACACTTATAATATCCTATAGGATACAACCATAAGTGTGATAGTCACCCATGCTCTGCCCAGACTCTGTCTATGTATATACTTATCTATAAAATGCAGACTATGTAAGATATGTGAATATTTATAGAATATTATAGCACTTAGGCAGATTTTCAGCATTTTTGAGCATATGCCTACTGCATATGCATCTACTCAGCAAGTAGATGTTAGCACCCCCCCTAAGCCTTCTGTTGTGTGCTAATAGTTGCCACATATCACGTGGTAGTTAGGTGTAGTTCCCGGCATCAAGTGCTATTCTATAAATGGTACCTAACTTTGAGTGCAGTTTATAGAATAGCGCTTAGTGTATTTTTTTTAAGTCTTTATTCATTTTTAAAACTTTCAACAAGTGTAACATAAGATACAATCATTTTATACTTTAACATCACTTAATATACCATCAAAGTTTAACTCACATCAAATATCCCTCCCCCCTTATATCCAACAATTATACTTAAGCATAATACATCATAAAATATTCCCTACCCCCCCCCCCCCCCCACCCTGGACGTGTATGAACAAAGGGAGAGTGTATTTTTTTAATCGGCCATGATTTTTCAATGCCATTATAGAATGCAGTCTTCTACGTGTGGAGGGGCATAATCGAAAGGGACGTCTAAGTCCGTTTACGTCCATCTCGCAAGTCGTCCAAAGTTAAAAAGAGCTTAAGACACATTTTCGAAAGATACGTCCAACTTTTTTTGACTTTCGAAAATCGTCTAATTATATGTCCTGCCGATCTGATCGTCCAAGCCACTAAATCGTCCATCTTTATACCACATTTCCGTCCAAGTCCAAAACGTCTAGAACAAGCCCTGTTGGATGTGGAAGGGGTCTGTAAAGTGATGGACTGCACACCCAGACATGCCACCTAAATAGTGGGGTACCTTACAGGGCACTGCTGTGAACTTCACAAAAGGGTGTCATGGCTTCTCCTCACTACAGCTCCCTTATAGGTGATGGTGAGCCCCCCAAACCACCTCCAGAATCCCCTAGACCCACTTATCTACCACCCCAATAGCCCTTATGGCTGCAGGAGCCACTTATATGCCAGTAAAAAGGGTTTTGGGGGTATATAGGGGAGTGCACATGTTTAAGTATCAATGCAGTGATTACAGGGGCTTATGGGCATGGGTCCTCCTCTCCATGGGTCTCTAACCCACCCCCAAGACGACTTAAGCTTCCTCTGGGCTGGACAACTAGGCTTTCCTATGCCAGGCGGCCAGGTGATGATGGTCTGGAGGCTGAAATTTAAAGTTGTGAATAAAATTTTTATGGGGGTTGGGGGGGTTGGTGATCACTGGGGTAGTGTGTGGAAGTCTGTGTTATGTGTTTGCAGTGCTTATCTGGTTCCGTCTAGGCTCTGTTGTTAAACTTTCGGTTATACATGCTGTACAACTAAGTCTAAGCCAGCCCACATTCCGCCCAACTCCCGCCCTCGACACGCCTCCCAAAATGCCCCGTGTAGCTTTGGACATTGAGCGGCCTAAGTCATTTAGAAATACGTCAAACACCCGGTTTTATTATCAGCGCTTGGATGTTTTTGAGAAATGTTCGTCCAAGTGCCGACTTAGGCCGGTTTTTGGACGTTTTTCTCTTTTGATTATGAGCCCCATACTGTATACTGTATAATGTGAGAGTTTTATTGTGTTCAGTTTATTTGTTTGTATCACTTTTTACAGACCCCTGAAGTAGGCACATCAGCTGAAACACAGCCCGTGTTGGGTCTTTTGTAATAAAGTTCTGCTATCTCTATCCTGGAGGCCCTTGGTGCTTTTTTGCTGTTATCATGGCTTCCCTCTCTTTTTGTTGATTTGATTTGTGCTAAATATCATATCTATGCTATAGTAATATTCTTCCATGCTGCCCATTATGGTATCATTCATATTCTGCTGACATATGGCTTGTTTCTGGAGAATGATTGTTTTGCAGTGCTGCTAATTTTTTTTTTCTAACACAGTAGTTTTATTAGGATTTAAATTTCCATCTCCAAGTTTAGCTCATTGATTGTATTTGTGCTTATATAAGATCGGGCCGGCGTGGGAGCCCTGCTCCGCCCCCCCCCGATCCAGCAGGAGGACATCTTACATTAAAAAGAGCCAGCGCACAGCACCTACACGAGCCAGCCAGATCGGGCCGGCGTGGGAGCCGTGCTCCGCCCCCCCCCGATCCAGCAGGAGGACATCTTACATTAAAAAGAGCCAGCGCACAGCACCTACACGAGCCAGCCAGATCGGGCCGGCGTGGGAGCCCTGCTCCGCCCCCCCCGATCCAGCAGGAGGACATCTTACATTAAAAAGAGCCAGCGCACAGCACCTACACGAGCCAGCCAGATCGGGCCGGCGTGGGAGCCCTGCTCCACCCCCCCCCCCCCCCGATCCAGCAGGAGGACATCTTACATTAAAAAGAGCCAGCGCCACTGGCGCGCCGCCGTTCGGCGCGCCGACGAAGGCGCACGACAAAGGCGCCTGTGCCTTAGTGAGCGCCTTCGTGGAGCACTAGCGAGGAACACCTACGCCCCAAAGACCGCTCCACTGGATCACCTGCCGACTACCAATACAAGGTAAGGAGCGAGAAAACCCGCTCCTCCTCCCCTCCCAGCACGGGAAAACACCACACCACTCAAACCCTACACAGTCCTATTATAATATATTCGCAATCCTGCAAATGTATTATTGATAAAGACAGGAAACCTACGTGTACAGAAAACCAACAAAATCAATACCAGAAGGACTTCAACAACCAGCAAACATGAAGCTCCTATCAATCCTACTGATATATTTGCTATGTAATAATGTTAAAAATGTTATATCACTCTATCCAAAGCCTCACTCTGCTCACGAACCTGACACACCCATTAGGCTCCTAATTAACCAACAGGAAGAAAGAGTAAATCATATTAAAATAATCACAAGCAATAATAGACCACGCCGTACCTCCAAAAAAAGACCAAGAGAGATAAAACTCATCAAAAGCATTACACCCACCACACCCATCACAACTACCTTCATTCCCTGCGCCTACCTCAACACTAGATCAGTAAGGAACAAAGCTTTCTTAATCAAAGACTGGATCGAACGCAAGAAGCTAGCCTGCCTCTTTCTAACAGAAACATGGTTACTGTCCGAAGAGGATCCAATACTAAATGACCTAATACCAGATAACTACAAAATCCACATGTTGAATCGGGAAAACCGTAGAGGGGGAGGACTAGCAGTCATTCTCAAGGAAGAACTCGAACTTAAATTAGTAGACTCCAAGATAACCAACCAACTGGAAACACTAACATGCAAAATTAGCAACAAAGACCTAGAAGAGTACCTCTCCTGCATTCTATTTTATGTACCGCCAAAATGCTGGCCAAAGGCCAGAGAAGACCTCTATGAATTCATCCTACATAACTCAATCACTCCGTCTTACAATATTATAGCAGGAGACGTAAACCTACACTTAGAGAATGAGGACAATCCTGACGCAAACGAGTTTAAACACTTCCTATCCTCACTCAACTTCATTCTCCCTTCACCCACACAAACCCATGAAAAAGGTCACCAGCTAGATTTGGTAGCTATGTCCTCAAAAGAAATCCTAAACCCCGCTATTTCCATATCGAACGGCATCTGGAACCATGATATCTGGTCCGACCATTTCACCTATTACTTCAATTTAAACTGGAACCAACCAAAAGAAAAACCTCACCCAAAGATAAGAAAAAAACATCTTACAAGGGGCCACATTAACCCAGAAGAATACTGGGCCCACTATGAAGCGCTCGAGGAGACAAACGAAGAGGGTGAATTCTGGGAACAGTGGTCAAAAACAAGCACAACCATCTTAGACAAAATAGCCCCTAAACGAAACAGAACAAACCGATCACATAAATATAATAACTGGTTCGACTCCGAATTACTAAAAATGAAACAATCAATACGACAACTAGAAAGGATCTGGAACAAATCAGGTGATAAATCCGACAGGAACAATTGGAGATCAAACATAAAGGAATATAAACAACTGATAAAAGAAAAAAGGAAAACATTCTACTCATCCATAATACACATATCCAACACAAGTCCAAAAGGAATTAACACTCACGAATTGTTCAATCTAGTTAAAAACCTATTCGACACCACACGCCACAGTCGATCCACGCACGACAAAAATCTCCCAACAGCAGACGATCTAGCACAACACTTTGACTCAAAAATTGTGAACCTAAGGAACAACTGCCCAACAAACAACACAGATGAACAGCAAATAGCCAACCTACATGAAAATGAAACACCAGTTGACATGTTTTGGAACTCCTTTCAGGACCCAGAATGGAATAACTTCATAAAACTCTATCACAAATACACTAAATCAAACTGCATCCTAGACCCCTGTCCTCCCAACATAATGAAAGCAGCCCCATTAGACTTTAAAATAACACTATGGACTCACATGTCCAACAATTTCAAAAACGGAAAATTCCCATCAAAAAATGGTCACATCATAATCACCCCAATTCCAAAAAATCATAAACTACCTCTAACATCAGCAACTAACTATAGACCAGTAGCATCCATCCCATTTTTCGTAAAAATAATGGAAGGTTTGGTACAAACCCAACTGATGAACTACCTAGATCAGTTCTCGCTGTTACATGAAACCCAATCAGGCTTCAGACCGCTGTTTAGCATGGAGACGGTGATTGCAGCGATCCTAGATTACATACGCAACCTATTCAGCAAAGGCCACAAAGCCTTAGTCATGCAATTCGACATGAGCTCGGCCTTCGACTTGGTGGATCACGAAAAATTACTACAATGCTTAGACGCAATCGGCATCGGAGGCGAGGTGCTGGACTGGTTTCGAGGATTCCTTACGACCCGCACCTATCAAGTGCGCCTCAATCGTAACCTCTCCAAAATATGGAGAAACCCATCAGGCGTTCCACAGGGGTCCCCACTATCCCCACTACTCTTCAACGTCTACATAGCTTCACTGGGTACGCAGCTGACACAGCGAGGTGTAAAAGTATTTAGTTATGCAGACGACTTCACAATCATTATCCCGTTTAATACATCGCCCTCCGAAATCACCCCCACAGCAACTGAAGCACTAAACATGATGGAACAATGGACCACAGATTTCAAACTAAAGCTCAATTCAGAGAAAACTAAATTCTTTATAGCCTCGCCACACGCACATAACACGACAAAATCACTACACATTAACAATCTTAACTACCCTATTCAACCAACGATGAAGGTTCTGGGAGTAATACTGGACCAGGGTCTAACCATGAAAGACCATATAGACTCCCTAATCAAAAGAGGGTTTTTCACCCTCTGGAAACTTAGGTCTATAAAGGCGTACTTCCACACTTCAGCCTTCAGAATTCTAGTACAATCCCTTATACTAAGCCACCTGGATTATTGCAACATCACCCATCTGACAATCCCCCAGAAGCAAATGCAAAGACTACAACTGATACAAAACGCAGCAGTCAGGATGATTTTCGGGTTGAAGAAGTCTGACCACATAACCCCTTCCTACAGACTCCTACACTGGCTGCCGATGAAGGCACGCACGAAGTTCAAGCTAGGATGTCTCTGCTTCAAGGTATTAAATGGTCTAGCCCCTAAATACATCACAGACCTCTTCTCATTCCCAACCAACAGACATGAAAGAAAAACACACCTGAAATTTGTCTCCCCACCAGCTAGAGGGTGTAAATATAAGAGATACCATCAACAACTGTTATCGTACCAAGCAGCCACATGGGGCAAAGACTTAGAAAAACTAATTGCACATACAAACAACTATGGCGAATTTAGGAAACACCTAAAAAACCTACCTGTTCTTGAAATACCTAGATAACGAACCAGAACATCAGCCCCCCTCATAATACCACCACATACCCAAATCTGTAAATTGTAAACCCCAACCCAATCACTAACCATGAACACTCCATTCAATTTAAGGAACATTTCTAATCTTGTGTAAGCAGCATGGCACACAAACTGCTGTTAATATTATTAATGTTGGAATTACCAGATGTACAATGCTATATCCTTTAATTCGCTGTATGTACAGTTTCTCTTTATTGTATCTACAGTTTCTCTATATTGTAAACCACTTCTCTTTATTGTAAACCGCCTAGAAGTCGCAAGATTGTTGGCGGTATATAAGAATAAAGTTATTATTATTATTATTATTATTTTACTATTGCTAGGATGTGAATAAAATTGTGTGTTTTACATCAAGCTGAACCTGCTGTACACTACCTTGGGTGAATCTCTTCATATGGGCAATAATTCCCAACCAGATAAAAGAAAGCCCTATTTGTGTTCACAAGAGTTCCTATTCAGGGCTCAGAGAGCAGGTTTTGGAAGGAAATTAATGCATTCTCAGTTTTTCATCTAGTGCTTAGAAATCTCCATGTTAGTGAAGTGCAAAATGCTAAGCATCAAGTCAATTTTAATCTGCCAAGTAGCACATAAAACAGGATGCTATGGAACAATCATGAAATTAAATGAGGATGTTGGGAAAAGAAACATAGATATTATAAAAGATGGCCTCCATACAGAGAACTACAAAGAGAACACTTGGAAGGGGGAGGGATTTAATGGTTTTAGGTTGTAGCTGTCTTTTGATTGGTGAAGGGGCTTTTAAAATCTCCCTGTGATTTCTTCTAGGGTCTTACTACAGCATGCTAATGAGATGCCATTGTTCTCTTCCTAACCCTGCTGCCAGGGGACACTTTAGGGAAAAATAATATTTTATAGGTTTCCATCACTGAATTATTCATCATAGCTGCCTAGGCATGAAACAGACACTCATTAACAATGTACAGCTTGCCTCAAGAAGAAACTAAGGGGAAACCTGCCTGTCTGGGGATATTACTGGTATTCTTCAGATCAGTACTAGCAAGGATTTTATTCGGTTTATTCAAGTTTAAGCATATAAAGTTTCCGTCACTGGAAATAAGAATAGATGTTTACAGGTGTGACAGGTAAGCCTTCCAAATTGTTCGTTAGACTGTTCTATAGGAGCCAATATTCAAGAATTCTAGGAGGCTGATATTCAGACCATGGGAGGCAGCCCAACTCACTCCCATGGTTGTCAGTGAACCCAGATATCCAATGCTGGGCCATTTCCGGTAAATGGTATTGAATATCCGGTAGGGGGGAGGGGGGGGAGTTGTCTGCTATTAACTTAACCAGCTAAATGGATATTCAATACTGACCCATTAAGTTAATAGCAGCCAAACAAAGGCCTGCTATTTACGTGGCCTGATTTGACCATTCAACTTGGCCGGCCAGTCCTTAAATATTTGTGACTACCTGGCTAAGTTGCATGATATGGCTGGCTAGCAACTAGCTGCTAACTGTGAATATTCAGCAGAGATCTCCAGCTATCTTCCACTGAATATTAATGGTTAGCCAGCCAAATGCTATTTAACTAGCCAGGATCCATTCTTGGTGGGTTAAATAGCACTGAAAATGGGGGAGTACTGTATGTGCCTAACCTAAAGAGTGAAGATCCTAGATCTTCTTAAATGAAATTTTTTTTCTTGCTAGGCCCTTAAAACTAAGGTAATTCTATAAATGGGTCCCTCCATTTAAGCACCTGAGGCAATGTAGGAGGTTCCTATTCTATAACCGAACCTAGGCACCTAGGTTCCATTATAGAATTCTGGTATAGTCTGGTATCAGCATGCCTAACATTAAGCACCTATAATTGTACCAGTTCTAGGGCTTGTGTGAGTATGGACACCTAAATGCAGTATGGATGCATATAACTTGTAATATTTATAAGATCTGCACATAAGTGGGAGCTCTACCTATGGCTTCCTTGAACATAACTGCCAAATCAGTTAAATAGATATTTGCAGAATAATATAAGCTACACATTTCCCTTCTGCATGTAGGCATTCTGCTAACACTTACATGGTTATGTGTATACGTAAATATGTATGTACTAGTATTCTAAACATTTAGCTATGCAATGAGCACCCGGTTTAGAGATGTGCCCTTTTAGACACCTAAATGTAGGCGTCCAAAAAGTAGGTGGAGCCAGGAGTGGTCAGGGAATTACTGTAAGTCAGGTAATAATACATCTCTATGGGCTGCTGCAAACCTCAGGAAGAATTTTTACCCATTGGGTTTGCAGCAATTTATGAATACCAACATCTTCCTTTCTTAAAGAACTCCTTTGATTTTATAGGTAAGAGATTAATGTAGTCAAAAAGAAATACTTCCCTTCTCCAGTATGAAGCAAACCCTTCCCATCTATATAGCATTCTTAAAATGTGCAACTGTAGGACTCAGCTCTCTTTCTGCCTCCACCCTTTCCCCTGATGAGTTTGATAGTTTTGCGAAACCAGAAGTTACATCAAGGAGGGACTTGGTAGAAGGAAGGCCTTGGTGTAGTCCTCTGAAGATTTTTCTCCTTCGCATGACTGACTCCTCAAGGTAAAATAGGCACAAGGGGAGCTGAGGAGGAAGGCTTAGAAATGCTGTCTTGCATTGGAGGGGGGTGTTGCCACTGTACCCATGTGTGTGTGTGTGTGGGGGGGGGGGGGGGTGCTGGATACTCAGGGGGGATTCTGCTACTATGAGCCATGGAGGGTACTGATTGGCTGGTTCCAGAGCTGAAGGGAGAGAGAGAGGTACTCGACTTGGTCTGAGGCCTAGGGGTAAGGAAGATAGAGGCTTGCTGGAGCTAGAGGGAAGAAAGTACTGGACCTGCAAGGAGAGGTGACTGGAACTAGAAGGACCCATTGAACTAGCAGGGAGAAGGAGACAAAAGGGAAGGAAGAAATGAAGAAAGAAGTGAAATACTGAACACAGTGAAAGGTAAGAGGAAAGAGAGGGGTGAGAGACATATTGGTATAAGGGAGTAAGAGGGGGAGAAGCTGGACACAGGGAGATATATGCAAAAAATGGGAGCCTAGGGACAGAGACACAAAGGGAATGCTGCATGGGGTGATAAATGGACACAGGGGGGCAATGCTAGACATGAGAGGGTATATGAACACAGAGGGAAGATGGCTATACATGGGGGAAAATAGGAAACAGAAGGGAGATGCTGGACTTGGGGGACATAGAGACAGAGGAGTGATGCTGAACACAGAGAGAGGGGTTGGGGACATAGGATGATAATGATGAAGGCAGGGAGATAGACACAGGGGAAATACTAGACAGGGAAGTATAGGAGACACAGTGAAAGGAGATGCTGAACATGGGGAAAATTACACAGAGATGAAAGATTGATGGTGAGCTTGGAAAAAGAAGAAATGTCAAATAGGCAGGAGACCCTGGCAAGTGAGTAAAGAGGAGACAGAAAGAAAGTCACTGTCCACTGCTCGCTGGGATCTATGCAAAAAAAGCCCCACCCCTCATCATTATCCTACTCGATCTCAAGCAGCCTTCTCCCCACAGTTGCAGAGGATTGCCAAAAAGTATCAATGAATCTGACATTGTAGACAGCAGCTACATCTCACACCTTGAGATGAGCTGACTGACTAGTCCAGATGGCTCAATGGCAGATGTGCTGCAATGTGATCAGAAACTGGCACTCTAGACATCAGGTATGTGGCATGCAATGAGCCTCCAATATGGCACCAAGGCTAGTGTGTTGGGGCTTTGAATCTCCCAGCTGCTGCTCTGCTCCATCTCTCTTTTTCACTTCTATTGGTTAGCACTGACCCACCTGACTTTTTGTCCCTTTATCTTTTCCTTTCTTCCTTGGGCTACTCCTTCCCTCCCCAACCCCCTTTTCCCTCCATTTTTGTTCCTTGCTTCTTACACTTGGCGCTGACATCCCTTTTGTGTGTTCTCCCACTCTTGAGCTCCATGGGCCTCTGCCTTTCTCTTGCTCACTTCTCTGATATGAAACAACCTTTCCAAACTGGATGCCATTATATTCTCTACACATTCCCCTTCTCCTTCATTTATCCTGCCTTTGACTCATGATGCTGAAATTCCAGTTAAAGACTCTGTTAGAAACATGGAGGGGCATAATAAAAAAAAACATCTAAGTCCCCTTTTGGCCTAAGTCCTTAAACGTTCAAAGCAGAAACAGGGAAAGTGTCCATAACCAAAACAAACATCCTTGTTTTGATTATGGCCTGCCTCTACTAAACGCCCAGATCACCACTACGTCTACAAGTACACCCCCATGACGTCTACACTTTTTGCCCATAATGAAACAAAAAAATGCCTAAGCCTCAAATGTCCAACAAAAGGGCTTTTAGGCGAAGGAGGAGCCAGTCCTTCGCCTAAAAGCTGGATTCTGTAACCGGTGTCTGACAAAAACAACACCAGTTACAGAATCCCCCCCACAACGATCCAGGCAGGAGGGTGCCCAAGCCCTCCTGCCATGTCGAACTGCGAACCCCCCCCCCCCCCCCGACAACATTGGGGCAAGAGGGAGCTCAAGCCCTCTTGCCCTGCGGCAGCCGCGGCACCCCCGACAATATCGGGGCAAGAGGGAGCTGAAGCCCTCTTGCCCCGGTGATCGAGCCCCCCCCCCCCCCGCCGAGTACGAGCAGGCCAGGAGGGAGCCCAAGCCCTCCTGGCCCCGGCGACCCCCCTTCCGACACGGCGAACCCCCTCCAACACGGCGACCCCCCCTCCAACATGGCGACCCCCCCTCCAATACGAAGGGGCCAGGAGGGAGCCCAAGCCCTCCTGGCCCCGGCGATCCCCCGACTGGATTGGGCCAGAAGGGAGCCCAAGCCCGCCTGGCCCCGGTGACCCCCCTGACTGGATTGGGCCAGGAGGAAGCCCAAGCCCTCCTGGACCCGGCGACCCCCCCTACTGGATTGGGCCAGGAGGGAGCCCAAGCCCTCCTGGCCCCAGCAACCCCCCTGACTGGATTGGGCCAGGAGGGAGCCCAAGCTCTCCTGGCCCCAGTGACCCCCTACTCCCCACTACAATACGGCCACAGGAGGGGCCTAAGGCTCCCGGGCCTATTCTGATTGGCCCAGGCGCCTCAGGCCCCACCTGTGGGCGGGGTTTCTGCCACCTGGGCCAATCCGGCCCCATTCTGGACCCGGCTGGCCTGCTGGACGGGCGAGCTTGGCACCTGAACAACTGAACAGGTACGGGGAAGGGGGGTGGGGGATCGCGGGGTTGGCTGGAGGTTGCGGGTTGGCGGGGGGCGATCAGGGGGTTCTGTGGGGGCGATCATTGGGGGGAGGGGGATTGTGTCGATGACAGGAGGGCCTGGGATCCCTCCTGCCTGTATTGTAGTGGGGGGTGGGGGGAAGGGGATCGCCGGGGCCAGGAGGACTTGGACTCCCTTCTGGCCCAATCCAGTTGGGGGTCGCCGGGGCCAGGAGGGTTTGGGCTCCCTCCTGGCCTGCTCGTACTCGGCGGGGGGGGGGGGCATGATCGCCGGGGCAAGAGGGCTTGAGCTCCCTCTTGCCCCGATATAGTTGGGGGTGCCACGGCTGCCGCGGGGCAGGAGGGCTTGAGCTCCCTCTTGCCCTGATGTTGTCGGGGAGGGCCGCGGTTCGACGGGGCAAGAGGGCTTGGGCTCCCTCTTGCCCCGATGTTGTCGGGGGAGGGGGGGGTGATATATCGTGGCAGGAGAGATTGGGCATTTCTCCTGCCATGATGGTTGCGGTGGGTAGGTTGCCGGGCCGCTGAACTGATCGCGCCAGCGGCCATCAGCTCAGCGGCCCCTTTTTCGGCACTTAGACCTGGTTTGACTTCGTCTAAGTCAAAAAGGTCTAAGTGCCGACTAGGCAACCTTTGAAATGTTTTAGTTATACCTGTTGTACGCCTAGGTGTAGGTCGGCCCACCTCCCACCCACTGCCCGCCCTTTCCTCTCCTCTAAACACACCTCTTTTCTCTCTGCGTGTTTAGAGGCAGGGGAAAGGCCTAAGCTGTTTTTAGATACATCTAAAAACCAGCTGTGGTTATGGGTACTTGGACAATCAGGCTTTTTGATCGTCCAAGTAGCCATTTAGGATACTTTTTAGACGTTTTTTTAAATTTATTATGAACCCCTTAGAGTTTACATTTGATAACACACTGTGTTTCTGTACCTAGATCTCTAATGCAATTAACAAATGTTCTATACTTTGAGGCAAATGCTAGAACTCCCCTCCATCCCCCCATACACACACCTTCAGATCTTGCAGCATGCTCTGTAGTTTCATAAAAATTGATTACAGCAATTATCTTTGCTATGGTCCATCTTTGTTCAGAACTCTGCCATTAAGCTATTGTTTAAGAAGTAGTATGATCATGTTTCCCTCCTTCTAATTTCAGAAACTGGCTTCTGGTTATTTTTCAAGTCCAGTACACATATTTGACCATCATCTCTCAAACTCTGGTATCTGATCTTTCCTTTTTTACCTTCTTGTTCCATACAAGCTGTAACAAACCATTCATTCCTCCCACCAACATCATCTCAAAGTCACATCTCACCTCCTTGTCTCACGTAACACTATTTATAACACTTTCTTCAGCATCATTGACCTATCCTTCTGGAATGGCCTATGGGAGACTAACCTGGTTTGGCAGGCTAGCCTGGCTTGCTAGGAGCAATTAGCACACAAACACCTTTCACAGAAACAAAAACACTTTGCTTTATTGTCTGCCTCACACCAATCAAAGAATATAGTTGTGGCTTACCTCAGCCAGCTGGTACAGACATCAATCTATTTTTCCAAGGCCTGCCTCCACCTATGTCTAGGGAAAACTTGGGAGTTCCTCTTTCTCCCTTGGGGACCTCTCTAGAATGAACCCAGCCTGGGTAAAAATACCTTTCTCATGTGAGTACCGCACCTGTGACTCAGCACTGAGCCCCATTGTAGAGTATTCTGGGACATGTAGTCCATTCTCTTTCTGATTAGCATCCCCTGCTGCCCGGGGGTATAATATTTGCATGGGGGAGGAAAAAACCCTTAATCTGTCCCATGGCCCTCCTCTTTACCTAAGAGCTGAATCTTTCATTTTTGAAATTAAAAAATACCTTTACGACATATCTTTTTACCCAGGCATTACTACAATCTTTACTCTTTACACTTGTCAGACTTATTTTGTCTGTCTCCTTCCCCCAACCTTTATATATATATATATATATATATATATATATATATATATATATATATATATATATATATATATATAATATGTATTATATATATATATAAAAATATATATATATATATTTTTATATACTGTATATATATATATATAAAATACATATAATATATATATATATATATATATATATAAAGGTTGGGGGAAGAAGACAGACAAAATATATATATATATATATATATATAATGGATGCATATTCCATCCATCCATTATATATATATATATATATATATATATATATATATAAATAATGGATGGATGGAATATACATCCATCCATCTGATTTTATATATACAGTATACTCATGTGTATTATATATATATATATATATGTATATATATATGTATTATATATATATATATATATATATATATATATATATATATATATATATATATATATATATAAAATACACATGAGTATACTGTATATATAAAATCAGATGGATGGATGTATATTCCAGCATAACTCTGAAGTGCCAGTAGGAAAAGAATGTATTGATGCCCCTGTATAAGACTTTGGTGAGACCTCATTTAGAATATTGTGTACAATTCTGGAGGCCGCACCTTCAAAAAGATATAAAAAGGATGGAGTCGATCCAGAGGAAGTGTACTATAATAGTGTGTGGTCTTTGTCATAAGGCGTATGGGGATAGACTTAAATATCTCAATCTTTATACTTTGGAGGAATGGCGGGAGAAGGGAGATATGATAGAGACATTTAAATCAAAAAATCTCAACAAATGCTATCAGCCAGAGGTGGGCATGCCAGTAGAGTTGTCAAATTACCACAAAAAGATGGAGAAAAAGCCTCAAATATCATAAATACGGACAGCAGACCAAAAGAACTTCAAGCTGCCATACTGCTTGTCATTGGCAAAAAAAAAACCTCCACCAGGTTAAATAATCTATCTCAAACTGGGCAACTGCCCACCACCGTGCACGGATGGAAAAAAGGAAAAATTCTACTTAGCTGAAAATGAAGAATGTTGACACTGTCCACCAGCGTTCAAGTTGTTCAGGGGACACACGAGCCCCAAAGCTCAATTACTTGAGATTTTTTTAAAATTGTTTTTGCTAATATTTTTGATTGTTATTGAGAGTCATTTAAATACCTTCATGATGTAAATGCGCACGAGTCTAGTCTCTTTCATCTGAAAGGAAGTTCTGGAATCAGAGGGCATAGGATGAAGTTAAGAGGTGATAGGCTCCGGAGTAATCTAAAGAAATACTTTTTTTACAGAAAGGGTGGTAGATGAATAGAACAGTTTCGCGGAAGAGGTGGTAGAGACAGAGACTATCTGAATTCATGAAAGCTTGGAATAGGCATGTGGGATCTCTTAGAGAGGGGAAGAGATAATGGTTACTGTGGATGGGCCATTTGGCCTTTATCTGCCATCATGTTTCTATGTGACCTTCTAAAAGCTTTATTACCTGAGCCCCAAGGTTAGCAATCTAGTTCCAATGACAAAGAATGGTAGGGTTCCATCTTTAAGGAAACAAAGTTGGAAATTGAATAAATCTTAAATGCTGCTATAGAAAACCAAATGCTTTAACGGATTAGTAGTAGTAGGAGAGGTTCAGAGTTAATGGAATTCTTAGGAACTATGATTTGACATGGTTACTGGAAATTAGAAGGATCGAGTTTTTAACAAGAGCTGCTGAGCTCTCCATTACAGCACCCGCTTCCTAGCCGGTCATGCAGTACTGGTCTAGGGCGCAGTGAGCCAGAGCCAGAGCCGATGTTCTGAAAGAATAGAGAGTCCTGACCACAGCACATGAAGGGCATACAGAAGGAGACAGAGAGAATGCAAAGTTTCTAGTGGGCATATGAGTAATTGCACCCACAACCCCTCCTTCCATTGATCCACTCTCTCTAACAAGGTTTTGCTCCTGTAGCATTTCTTCTCTGGCCAACCTTTATAAGCAGCCAGCTACACACCAGTTTCCCTAATATTCCCAGTTTGGATGCAGCTCACACTTCATATCTGTATAACAAGCAAGGATAATTTTAGCCTTGGAATAGAGCCACATCAATGCATGCCATACTTTAAATGCATTTATGACAAAAGCCCGCTTTCACCTTGCTGTATCCTATCCTGCAAATGGCCAGAGAAAGGCAAGGACTTGTTACAGCCTAATCACTCAGCATCCAGCCTAGTACAGAGAGGGGCAAAATGTCTTTTCTCAAGTCATCTGGCAAGCACTGAGAGCCTTAACAGCAAATCTGATGTTAATCTCGGCTCATGGGAACTGTGGAGAAAAGCACACACAAAAAAAAAAATCTTAAAAATGTTCAGTGAAGAATACTGTGCTGGTGTTAAACTTGCTGGAGCCCAGGGCAAAAATGTGTCAGGATCTTAATATCCACTAACAGGCTGTAACTTTCCGAGCTTAGGGTAAACTTGATCCTCTCTCCCCCTGCCCCCCCAGGGCAATTGTCCTGTTTGCACCCCCCTAATGCCAGCTCTGGAAGAATAAATGATGAAGCAGAAAAAGAATGGCCCAAAGCCACCCTGTACAATAAAAAGATATCCTTCACATTATGTTGCTTGTGAGATCAGGGCTACGAGTATTCTATGCCAGTTGATCATTCAGTGCAGTGTATCGCAAACTGTGTGCCCTGGCACACTAGTGTGCCTCCTGAGATTTCAGGTGTGCCACGACACACTGGGAAGGAGGATAGGCGCCGATGCCAGCAGACTGCCTACAGGACATGACTCTCGCAGCAAGAGACATGGCCTGTAGGCCATCAGCTGGTGCCGGCACGTCTCCTTCTCTCCGGCCCTCTTCCCTGCTGGCACCCCTCCTCCCCCAGTGGCGGCTCAGGGACTGTCTGGAGGGCCTTCACGCATGCACAGACATCGATGTGATGATGTCACACCTGCGCGTAATGTCATCACTGCGACATTCGTGCACTTCCGGATGCCTTAAGCTGTGGCCACTATGTTTAGTGTGCCGCGGCTCGACAAAGCTTGTGGGACACTGATTCAGAGGAACATTGGACACTGGAACAAGGGATGGGAGAATACATAAGGAGGAGAGTTTTCTAGTTCTTTGTTCAAAGCCCAGGCACAATAAGGGGGTCTCCTTACGAAGCTGCAGTAAGCACTAACACATGCTTAGCGCAGCTTAAAAGGGCTTATTGTGTAGTGCACCGAGGTAGGCTTCTCGCGGTATGTTTCAAATGTGCACGCACTACCCATGTGCTAAAAATTGTGTTTTATTTTTGGGGATGAGGAAGCGTGTCTGGGGAGGAGTGTGGGCATTTCTGCACTAAATCGGTTGGCACATCAGCACTGCCATGCACTAATTAGTGCCAGATTAGCATGTGAGCCCTTAGGTCCAGATTCTATAAACGGCACCTAGTTTAGGAGCCGCTAGGCACCCTAATCACAGACGCCTAGCGATGTCTAACCTAAATCTGTGCGAAAGCTGGTTTTTTTTAATTGGTTAAATCAGGGGTGTCCAACCTGCGGCCCCATGAAGTATTTTGTGTGGCCCCGGTCGAGGGCAATGCAGTGTTTTCCTCTGCTGCCCCCGGGTTTTTACCGTCTGCCGGCTCCCTCCTCTGTCTTGCTGCAGCATTTGCGCAGCCCCAGAAACATTTTTTTTGGGCCAATGTAGCCCAGGGAAGCCAATAGGTTGGACACCCCTGTGTTAAATGGTGCGGTAATTGACTGTACCATTAAAAACTGATTTTAAAAAATGATTTCAATTGCTAATTGAACTTGCAGGCACCACATGGCGCCTAACGATGTTGAGGCATTTTTTGGTGCCTAACGATGTTGAGGCATTCTTTGGTGCCTAATGATGCCTACCTGAAAAGTAGGTGTGTTTAGGGACAGAGAATAGGTGTGGTGTTATCCAAGTTAAGTGCCGGTAGATTAGGCCAGGTAAAACCGGTGACCCGTCAAACGTGTGCAGGACAATAGAGCCCCGTCAATTGCGCCCTGACAATTGTGTGCACGTCAAATGCACGTACAAGCTCTTTTTTTTTTTGGGGGGGGGAACCTCCCCACTACATTTAAAAGATTCACTTCCTATCTAGTGTTAGGGTAAGGGTTAGATGAGGATTATGGGAACCCTTTACACTTTACCTTAACAGTAATGCAATTGACGGGGCGCTATTGTCCTGCACACATTTGTTGGCGTACCGGTAAAACCTGGCCTAATGTATTGAAATCCACCTCTAGGACTCCTAGTGATGTCAAAGTTTGATTCTATAAAGGATGCCTAGCACTTGATTGACCACCATATGGACCGGTGCCTAAAAGTTAGGTGCGGTTAGGCATTGTTTTTAGAATTTGGCCCTTACTGCCTACAAAATAGGTGGCAGTATTGGCTCGCACACTAATGGCAATATTAGCGGATGGCCTTTAATTCAGAAAATGGAAAATTGGACATCTTCTGCCTGTGGTAGAAATGGCCTTTGTGCATGGAAAAGACCCATGTAAGGGTATTCTAAGGCCACGTTCTCCTGCAGCTTTGTTAAAGGACCCCTAAATGAAAACATAAGCATTGGTGAATGAGGTCAAAGGTCAACCAACCCAAGTCATAGTAAGTGTTGGGTTCTTACAGAAAGTTTATAAGAAACAGAATTTGTGTAGTGTTGTCTCACACTCTTCCTGCCTCTAGAAGTAGTGGTTTAGGATGTACTGAACCTAGAGTGATATCCCTGTACTGGGGTAGATACAGCAACTGATTGTAAAAGGATTAGGCTCATTTGCATGTACATAAGAACATAAAAATAGCTGATTTACTTTTACTTATTCTATACCGCTCAGGATTTTGTAGACCTCAATCACAACTCTCCTCAGCCCAGTGGCGTAGTAAGGGTGGGCCGTCCGCCCTGGGCGCTGTATTGGTGAGGGCACAGGCACCCATCCTCCTCTCTGTCCCTCTCATTTCTTCTCCAACCCCCCTATACTCCTGTGCATGCGTGCCGCTCCACTTCCCCTCTACCTCTTTAACTGGCTGGAGCATAGGAAACAGAGACTGGGGATAAATGGACAATTCTCAGACTGGAAGAGTGTCACTAACGGGGTGCCACAGGGCTTGGTGCTTGGACCCGTGCTCTTCAACATCTTTATAAATGATCTGGACATTGGTACAACGAGGGAGGTGATTAAATTTGCGGACGATACGAAGTTATTCAGAGTAGTGAAGACACAGGGGGACTGTGAAGATCTGCAAAGTGACATAATCAAGCTCAAGAAATGGGCATCGACATGGCAAATGAGGTTCAACATGGATAAGTGCAAAGTAATGCATGTCGGTAACAAAAATCTCATGCATGAATACAGGATGTCCGGGGCGGTACTTGGAGAGACCTCCCAGGAAAGGGACTTGGGAGTTCTGATCGACAAGTCCATGAAGCCAACTGCATAATGCGCTGCGGCAGCGAAAAGGGTGAACAGAATGCTAGGAATGATCAAGAAGGGATCATGAACAGATCAGAGAAGGTTATCATGCCGCTGTACCGGGCCATGGTGTGCCCTCACCTGGAGTACTGCGTCCAGCACTGGTCGCCGTACATGAAGAAGGACACAGTACTACTCAAAAGGGTCCAGAGAAGAGCGACTAAAATGGTTAAGGGGATGGAGGAGTTGCCATACAGTGAGAGATTGGAGAAGCTGGGCCTATTCTTCCTTGAAAAGAGGAGTCTGCGAGGGGACCTGATCGAAACATTCAAAATATTGAAGGGAATAGATTTAGTATAGAAAGACAGACTGTTCATCCTCTCCAAGTTAGGGAGAATGAGAGGACACTCTCTAAAGTTGAAAGGGGATAGATTCCAAACAAACATAAGGAAATTCTTCTTCACCCAGAGAGTGGTAGAAAACTGGAATGCTCTTCCGGAGTCTGTTATAGGGGAAAACGCCCTTCAGTGTTTCAAGAGAAAGTTGGACAAGTTCATGCTAAACTGGTGAGACTGGACTCATTTGGAGCACTGGTCTTGACCTAGGGGCCGCCGCGTGAGCAGACTTCTGGGCATGATGGACCACTGGTCTGACCCAGCAGCGGCAATTCTTATGTTCTTATGTTCTTATAAGCGATATTGCTGAAGGGCTGTCAGGTAAGATTAGCCTCTTTGCGGATGATACCAAAATCTGCAATAGAGCAGACCCCCCCAGATGGTGTGAAGAATAGTCTGAAATTTGGCAGCTAAAATTTAATGCTAAGAAATGCAAGGAACAGTACAGTTTAGCGGGTGAAGAATTTATGTGCATGACAGAAGAGCAGGACTTGGGTGTGATTGTATGTGATGATCTTAAAGTGGCCAAACATGATGGCGAAAGCTAGAAGGATGCTAGGGTGCATAGGGAGAGGTAAGGCCAGTAGAATAAGAAGGTATTGATGCCCCTGTATAAGACTCTGGTGAGACCTCATTTAGAAAATTGTGTACAATTTTGGAGGCTGCACCTACAAAAAGATAAAAAAAGGATGGAGTCGGTCCAGAGGAAGGCTACTAAAATGGTGTGTGGTCTTCATCATAAGGCGTATGGGGACAGACTTAAAGATCTCAATATGTATACTTTAGAGCAGTGGTCTCAAACTCAAACCCTTTGCAGGGCCACATTTTGGATTTGTAGGTACTTGGAGGGCCTCAGAAAAAATAGTTAATGTCTTATTAAGGAAATGACAATTATGCATGAGGTAAAACTCTTTATAGTTTATAAATCTTTCCTTTTGACTAAGTCTTAATAATATTGTAATTTATAGCTAAAGAGAATATGATCAAGAAACTGTTTTATTTTACTTTTGTGATTATGATAAACATACCGAGGGCCTCAAAATAGTACCTGCTTTAGATGAAAGGCAGGAGAGAGGAGATATGATTGAAATGTTTAAATACCTACGTGGCATAAATGTGCATGAGTCGAGTCTCTTTCATTTGAAAGGAAGCTCTGGAATGAGAGGGTATAGGATGAAATTAAGAGGTGATAGGCTCTGGAGTAATCTGAGGAAATACTTTTTTACAGAAAGGGTGGTAGATACGTGGAACAGTCTCCTGGAAGAGGTGGTGGAGACAGAGACTATGTCTGAATTCAAGAAAGCATGGGATAGGTATGTGAGATTTCTTAGACAGAGATAGAGATAATGGTTACTGTGGATGGGCAGACTGGATGGGCCATTTGGCCTTTATCTGCCATCATGTTTCTATGTGACCTTCTAAAAGCTTTATTATCTGAGGCCCAAGGTTAGCAACCTAGTTCCAATGACAAAGAATGATAAGTATCCATCTTTAATGTAACCCCTCCCTCTTTGAACTCCCAATTCCCACTCTCTTTAGTCTTAGGTTACCTAACCAGATAAAGTAAGAATTATAACAAAAAGAGGGAAAAGTTAACATAAAATATAAAATTACCCTAAATAAAAAATACAAGGAATAAGAGTTTTTGTTGGTTTATTGTTACAACTCTAACAAAAAGTATATATATCTAAATAACTTTAGAATAAGATTCCAAATAAAGTTTTCCTCAAAGAATTTAGTCCTTTCAAATAATTTTATCCTCACAGAGTTCAGATGTAAATTTTTCTCACAGGATTCCGTTGTTTTATTTACACAGTTGTTGGGTATCAACGCTTCTTCTTTCCTTTATGGAGATTTCAGCTCTAATCAACAGCGTACTACTTCCTAACTAAAAAAAATCAAAGGAAGCAAAACCCTATCACCCTGAAAATTATATTTGTTTCTTTATTTTTTTTTCTAACTACCCATAGAAAAAAAATGGATAATTGAAATTCCCTAAACTTTTTCTACCCACGATGTATCTTAAACTATTCTCAAGCAACCCCTAATCAACCTGTCTTCCAAACTGATCACTCCCCAACTCCTCTCTCTCTCGATGGCAGTTTTAGAATCCTGACCAGCACTGCTCGCTTCTACATGAGATCATCAGACCTGATGCAGACATCAGCATTCTAGAATTCTTACTGTCAGTCAGGCAAATACAGCATTAATTTTGCTGGATAACAACAAAAAAAACTTTTCACTTTAAAATATTAGAGAAAAAAAACTTCTATCCGGTCTTCTGCCCTGGATAAACTATAACATATTTCAAATTTATTTTGTAACCCATGGTTACATTAAGGAAACAAAGTTGGAAATGGAATAAATCTTAAATGCTGTTATAGAAAACCAAATGCTTTACAGATTAGTAGTAGTAGTAGAGGTGCAGAGTTAATGGAATGGGCAGACTAGATGGGCCATTTGGCCTTTATCTGCCATCATGGTTCTCTGTTTCTATATTCCTGGTGTGAGCAGCAACCCCCAACCTGCTGTCATGCCATTGTCAGCTCTTCCTCTAATATCACTTCTTGGACCCGCGCCTAGGAAGTGACATTAGAGGAAGAGCAAACACTGGCATGACAGCAGCTTGGAGGTTGCTGCTCACGCCAAGAATGTTACAGAGGTGTGGGGGAAGGGAAGTGGCACATGCATGGCAGGAGGGGACAGGGAAGGAGCGTGTGCAGGTTGGGATGGGGAGAAGAGGGTGGTGGAAGGGCGTCACTCACCCTCACTACGCCACTGCCTCAGCCATCTCTTTTCAAAGTTGAAGAGCCCTAACCTCTTTAGCTTTTCCTTATATGAGAGAAGCTCCATCCCCTTCTCATTCTGGTCACTCTTCTTTGAACCTTTATTAATTCTCCTATATCTTTTATGAGATATGGTGACCAGAACTGCATGCAATGCTCAAGGTGAAGTCGCACCACGGAGCAATACAGAGGCATTATAATACTGTAGGTCTTATTTACCATCCCTTTCCTAGTAATTTCTAGCATCCTGTTTGTTTGGGGGGGATTTTGGGCTGCCCCCACACATTGGGCAGAAGATTTCAGCTTATTGTCTTTGATGACACTTATATCTTTGCTTTGGTGCTGACCCTTAAGGTGGACCCAGTCCATGTGGTAACTATGATTTGGATTATTCTTCCAATGTGCATCAATTTACATTTGTCCACATTAAATTTCATCCGCACATGTATACCCAAACCTTGCACAGATTTGAAGGCGGCATATTCTGGGTGTGGTTTGGGTAGACTTTCAAAGTGCAGTATGTGCCTATTTCTATTTTGCAATGGAAATACATGTATAGTTTGATAAACGGCCCCTGTTATATTTGTGCAAGCTCTGAGACATTCATAACTTGTCAGCTAATTGATCATTTGGTGAAATGATTGAGCAGGAAATTATATGTTCATCTCTGTAGTGTTCAAAACCACTTCAAACAATTTTTTTTTTAAACAGTGTTTTGGAGATTGGCTTCGTAATTACCTCACCTCAGATGTGCACATTTGCAAAATCCAAGAAATGTTCTGTGTAGCCTACCAAGAACGTAATGGATTCAATGGGGTGCAATGTATTAAATAAATAAACAAAGCTCCATGTGATGCTGTTCATTTTGAGCAATTGTTTTTGCTTGGGATTTTTGTTGTTGTTGTTTTGTTGTTTTCATATTTGTAAAATAGATGGTCCCAATGTATGTGCTGCAAAATACACTTTAAAAAAAATAAATTTAGGTTAGCTTATAGAGTTTATTAAACCATAATGTGATGCAAAATATCAAAGTGGTATACAATCTAGTGATATAAGGGTAGTCAAAGAGAATGGGGAGAAGGGAAATAATGAAAGAGAGCTAAGAAGGGCCATGAAGTAGAGAATGACACGGTGACAAGATTCAAGGTTTAAGGTTCAAGGTTTATTAGTATTTGATGAATCGCTAAATCTGATTACAAAGCGATGTACATAATTATAAAATAGAGTAAGATTATAAAAATATACAATTCATAAACATTAAATTAAGACAGGACAGACTTTAGTTGGAAGGGAAGGGGGGTAAAAAGTTACATCTGTTATATCAAGAAAAACAAATAAGGGAAAAACAAAAGGAGGCAGGGTAGTTAAAAGATTAAAAGTATCATAAAAGTCAGAAGAATTTTAAATGTTAAAAGCATCTTTAAAAAGGTGCGTTTTTAGGGATTTTTTCAAAGAAAGGATATCTTTTTCGTTTTTAATGTGTTGTGGCAGAGAATTTATCACCGTTCCCGTCCCCACTGATTACTGCGGGAAACCATCCCCATGCCATTCTTTAAGGAGAGAGGGTAGAATCAGAGTATGAATGAGCATGACCACTGACCTTCAAGCCTTGTATTGAAGAATGCTGCTGTTGAACTGAGGTTGAGATAGACACTAAAGAATGACATGGGATGGTTTCATGCAGTTATCCACAGGGGCGGGGGTGGGAACACTGATGAATTTTGTCACCATGTCATTCTCTACCATGAAAAAAAAGACATCACAAGTTGTAGCTGAAACTGCCCACAGTGCTGTCACTGAAAGTCTGCTGGAAAAATCGAGTTTTTAGCCCATTCTTAAACCGTTTTTCCCCATAGCCTTCTATATATTTTGCATAAGGCTACATGCTCAGCAAGCTCTTTGTAAAATGAAAAGTAAATTGCAAACATCCTGACTTAGTCATCCCTTTTCTGACCTAGATGGCCACAGCAAAACTGGACATATAGGAGAAAATTTTATAACTTGATGCCTGCCCTATCTCTTTGCCCTCTTGAATCCCTGCTGCTAAAGCAGCAAGAGTGGTGAGTGCTAGGGCTCTTCAGCTTGGAGAAGAGATGGCTCACAGAGGTCTATAAAATACTGAATGGAGTGGAAAGGGTAGATGTGAATCGCTTGTTCACTCTTTCCAAATATCCTAGGACTAGGGGGGCATGCGATGAAGCCACTAAGTAGTAGATGTCAAACAAACAGGAGAAAATATTTTTTCGCACAATGTGCAATTAAGCTCTAGAATTCGTTGCCAGAGAATGTGGTGAAATCAATTAGCTTAGCAGGGTTTAAAAAGGGTTTGGATAATTTCCTAAAAGAGAAGTCCACACGCTTGGGGAATACACTTCTTATTCCTAGGATAAGCAACATAAAAGCTGTTTTACTACTTGGGATCTAACTAGATACTTGGGAACTGGGTTGACAGCTGTTGGAAACAAGATACTGGGCTTGATGGATCTTCGGTCCGTCTCAGTATGGCATTTCTTATGTGCCTGCTGCTTCAACATCATTTCAGCCTACCAATCCAGGCCTTACTTAGCCCAGCCTCTGTTCACTTCCCTCTATCTCCCATTCCTCAGCCTATTAATACTGTATAAACCAGCCTCATTATATATACCTGCTCCTGCCTCTTCTATTCTCCCATCCACCCCCGTCTATTGCTCTAGGGCAGCAACCTATTTATGGAGTCTACACTGCTACTGGCTGGACCTTCTGAAGAGCCAGTTCAGTACAGTGGTCCCAGTGGCAAAAGATGAAATTAAAAGCAACCAAAATGGAAAATAACCAGGAGAGGAGGAATGAAAAAAAACCTAACAAAAAAGGAAGAAGGAACAGAAACATGGAGAGAAATTATCATAAAGAAGCAACAATAAATAGCAATTAAGAAATAAGAGGTGTCATCCCCACACCCACAACCCGCTGCATGTTATAGTGGCCCAGTCATGTACTCCCTGCTATAGCTTACTGCATAAATATATAAAGCCACTGTAATGAGCAGATGTATTGCAGCTAGGGAAGAACAGTAAAAAGCTCTGGTCACATCTGTGCCAGAATGACGCTGTAGTGCAAGCACAAATGACATGTTGGGTCTAGCCATGGAAGAGCAATCTGTGATGCTCTGATGATGCTGACTGGATCCTGCCTCAGAGCTATGGAGATAGACCGCAGAGAGAAGGGAAAAGTAAGTGGGAAGACAAACCTGGAGAGTTGATCGGTCAAAGCATCTCCCTACACCCCCCCTTTACAGAGCCGTCAACAAAAACACACATTCCT
Source organism: Geotrypetes seraphini (assembly GCF_902459505.1). Lineage (NCBI taxonomy): Eukaryota > Metazoa > Chordata > Amphibia > Gymnophiona > Dermophiidae > Geotrypetes > Geotrypetes seraphini. Next base: position 68,632,584 of record NC_047088.1, read on the forward strand.
ACCTGACCCAAGGTGAAGAAAACAAAGTACCTTCCAGCAGCACATTTTTAAACTGGCACAGCACCATTAATTGTGCTACGCTTCTTGCCCTGTTTATTTTAAGGAGGGAAAAGCTCGGCAGGAAGCCACCTTGACAGTTCAGGCCAAATTGAGTGAAAAACAAACTCAGCTGCTGACAGATTCATGGGCTAATAAAGAGTTTTATTGCATTGCCATAGCAACCAGCACTGATGATACCACATATCGAAGACATGGGACTCATTGTGCATTCCACAAGTAATATTACCCTAAGTAAGGATAGATTTTTTTATTTTGCTTTTCTTTTATACTGGGATCTTAATTTCCTTGCTTTTTTTATGGTGTTGTTCCTAAGGCTCCTGATAAGAGACTTCTTCATCTCCCTTTCCCCAATAATTTTTATGTATAACTCTGCATAAGCAACCTTCAAAGAAAAAGTCTTTCGATTAAAACAGTCCATTCAGCAGCAGAATCCACAAGACTACATCTCTAGAGCACTGTCAGCTTATTAAGCAGCAACAGTAATGACGTGGTCTTATCCAAATGCAAGCAAAGAGCAGAAAATGTTGGAATGGATGCAACCATTCTTTTGTTTACAAGCATTAGGATAATTTCTTCAATGTTAGGTCTGCCTTCTCCTCTATGATCTTTAGGTTAATATTAGTTGTGTGGAAGAACATTTCTATATTAGCTTTTGAAGCAAACCCATCTGGTATGTTCAGTTTTGCCATCTTCTTCCCTACTGCTAGCCTGAAGTACAATTATGTTTCATATTTCAAGGCTAGGAGTATCCATATGATAATAAACAGTATTAACACTGTACAGTTTGGGATATTGGATGCTAGACAACTTGAGAAGGCTAGCCCAGCATGATTGAGATAATTTCTCTGTGTACAGCTCAAGTAGCGCCACTTAGGGTCTGATGCACTAAGTCAGGGGTGTCCAATGTCGGTCCTCGAGGGCCGCAATCCAGTCGGGTTTTCAGGATTTCCCCAATGAATATGCATGAGATCTATTAGCATACAATGAAAGCAGTGCATGCAAATAGACCTCATGTATATTCATTGGTGAAATCCTGAAAATCCGACTGGACTGCGGCCCTCGAGGACCGACATTGGACACCCCTGCATTAAGTGATCATGTCTATAAAATGGTGTTTATAGGTGGTAACAACTTATACTCATCAAACGTGCAATCAAATTAACAGTTAGGCACCTATGTCACCTAAGAATTTGTTGTTCATTATCTCTCATATTCTGTATACTGAATTCATAGCTATGTCGCTGACTGTCCAGCTCTTCTTATTTGTACTTGCTTTCCGTGTACTTGTATTCATTGATTCTATTTTGTAACTTATCACTGACTGTCCAGCTCCTCTTATTGTAAACCGCCTCGAACTACCATGGCTTTGGCGGTATATAAGAAATAAAATTATAAAAAAAAAATTTATTATTATGTGCAATAGGCACAATAACATAACATAACATAAAAGCTTATTTCTAAACCTCAACATCATAAAGTTGTATGTGGTTTACAAAAGAAATTCAAAATACAATTTAATGGAAATTTTAGTTACAGTTACCCAAGAAACTAGCAACATGTTTTTAGATTTCTCTTAAAGTGTTGATAGGTCAGATTGCAAATCCTTATCCCATGATGCTGCTTGATATGACAAGAGGTGTTGGTGATATTTTTTTAAATTTGCATCCTTCGACCAATGGAAAAACAAAGAGAGCGTATGTCTTAAACGTTTCAATTCAACAAATTCAAATGAATCCATTAATTAGGTGTGAGGCCAAACAATACCTTAAAGCATAGGCAACCAAATCTGGACTTCACACGGACCTCCACTGGTATCCAATTAAGCTCTCAAAGAAAAGGAGTAATGGGATCGAACCTACTCAAGTTAAAAATCAGTTGGATTGCCACATTTTGGATAATATGCAATCAAGGTAGGCAGAACGAGAGGGCACTCTCTAAAGCTGAAAGGGGATAGATTCCGTATAAACGTAAGGAAGTTCCTCTTCACCCAGAGAGTGAACACTCTTCCGGAATCTGTCATAGAGAAAAACACCCTCCAGGGATTCAAGACAAAGTTAGACAAGTTTCTGCTGAACAAGAACTTGCACTGGTAGGGTTAGTCTCAGTTAGGGCGCTGGGCTTTGACCAGAGGGCCACCGCATGAGCGGACTGCTGGGCATGATGGACCACTGGTCTGACCCAGCAGTGGCAATTCTTAAGTTCTTATGTTTTATATAGATTTTTTTTGGGTGGCAGCCAAATAAGCTATATTGCAGCAGTCCAATTGACTCAATATCAGAGATTGTACCAACAATCTAAATGATGATACTTCAAAATATGCTCTAATTGTGCCCAGTTTCCATAGAATATGGAAGCCCTTCCATACCAAGGCATCAACCCGAGTCTTCATGGTCAAGTTTTGGTCTAAAATTATGCCTAAAATTCTAATTGTAGATTGAACAGGGTAGGTTGTGGTATTCACTGTCAATGATGTTTTGGTACAGTTCTGTTGTAGAGATGTATTAAAAAAATGTCTATTCTGAGTTTAATTTTAGTTTAAATTCAAGCATTCATTTTTCAATTATCTCAAAAACTTCAGTTATCAGATGGCTAATATTACAGATTGACACTGAAATAGGGAGCAAGATGGTTATGTTGTCAGCATAGCTGAACAGCTTTATACCTAGATGGGACAGATACAAATTAAAAAGCAAAGGGGAAAGCGAAGAACCCTGAGTAACACCACAGGGATTATTCCATATACTGGAGTGTGTATTGTTAGCATATACCTGATAGGAACGCAATGTTAGAAATCCTCAGAACCAATTAAGGACATTATCATGAAGACCAATAATTTTTTATAATCCACAAGGTCAAATGTGCTACTCAAATCAAGCTGCATGATTAAATTATGCAAAGAACCCAAAACTGAAGCAAGAACCATTTCTGTACTATAATGCTGCCTAAAACCAGATTGTGAATCATACAGGATGGAGTGCCGCTCCAGATAGCTCAACAAATGAAGATAGATCAAGCCTTCTATCAGTTTTACAAAAAAACAAAAAACAAAAAAAGGATAGATGCTATTGGCCTATAATTAGTGACTGTCAAATTAGATTCTTTGGAATTTATAGGTATTGGAGTAATAATGATATGTCCATGATGTGATGGGAAAGTTCCCTTTTTCAGCAAATGGATCAACCATTCAAATAGGTCTAAACAAAATCTAAAGGGGCTACCTTCATGATCGCTGGGGGGGGGGGGGGCATGGGTCCATGAACAAAAGTACTTCATTGCTTGAATTCAAAATCTTCATAAAAGGGGTATAGTTTTATTTGGATTTTTAAAAGGGTGTAAAAACCTTTTCATTCTAAAAATAAACCAAACAAACAACCCCCCTCCCCCATAATCATATATTCTTTAAAATAGAGAAAGATACAGTAATTGCTAGACATCCAGTAGATGTCAGGAGAAATATTAAAATACAAATGAAAATCACTGTGGGGGCAATAATCAATTAGAAATAACTGGATAGTAGCCTCTTATAGCCAGTTTTCTTCCACTGACCAGGTCATATCCAGATAATCAGCAGCACTTACTTGGATAGTGTCATTGAATATCTAGGCAGATCACTACAGCATCATCTGATGCATGCCAGGGTGCTCTGGGAACAGAGTGGGGAAGGAGCCAGGCGTGGCAATTTTCAATCTACTAACTAGGTTAGTCCCTAAAAAAAAGTTAGGACAGCAAACACCTGTCTTAACTTTACCCAGGTTGTTATCTGGTACCAGTCTGAATATTTGCTGGCATCCAAATAACATTTGGTGGCTGCCTATAACCCAGATGTTCAATACCAGTGCCAGAATTAAGCCCTTCACTGAATAGCTGTATTTTTTTTTTTTTTTTGCTTTTGGCGATCAGAACCCTTTTTTTTGTCACTGGCCATTACAGACTCAGTTTTGGAGTCTGCATATCCATTTTATTTGTTACCAAAAGTCATTAAAAATACAGCTTACCTAGAGGTACACCAAAGTGGTCCCTGGTCACGAAAGCAAGTTTTTATGTAATTCAGCACCATGAACTGGACAGCTCCTATGGCAGTCAGTCCCAAGCATAAGCTGAAAATAGTAGCAGGTTGTACTTTTTTCAGATACATACATTAGAAAGAATATTTCCAGTTGACAAAATGCAATTCCTTTTAGAACTTTGCAAACCAATCTGAATTGGATGTTAATTCTGTTCTACAGTAAAACACACACAGTTCAGCAGCTAATGTTTAATGCATGAATTAATGAATACTCCTTGTGCCTTGCTCTCAGTTTGCAATTAATTATAACTAGCAATGGCTGATGACATCTGTGTCCTAGGTATGCCAGACTTGAAATGTGCCTTTTGACATACTGGACAACTGTTTTCTAAAGGTGATCATTAATGTTAGATAGATATTTTTTTCTGTCTTCTGACAAATTATTAAGCAGCTCTCTTGGTTATATTAATCTAAAAAAAAAGAAAAAAAGAAAGTGTCAGATGAGGATACTATCTGAGTAATATTGTAAGGTATGATCCTGCAGTCTGGGTACCTCTTGTCATCTGCTGAAATTAATGTATATTATCTCACCACCAGAATCCATCACTTGATATCATACCCAAGTTTGAGGTTTTATGGCAGCATCAGAGCCACTGGAATTGCCATCCCTACTGACAAGGACTTGGCTGTAATAAGCAGAAAAGAGTGTTTCTGTCCATGAATAACAGCTCACCTAATGGATTATCTACTAGCATGTTAACTATCCAAACAAAGTGGAGGGAATTCTATAAACAGTGCTAAAAAAAAAATTCAGCACTAAGCACTATTCTATAAAGGGCATGTATCTTATATAGGCTAGAGATTAGCACACATCCCTTGCCTAACTTTTGTGTGCTGGACTTATGCCTGTTAAAACCTGGTGTAAATCCAGCACCCACATTAGGTGCAGTAAGGCAGTATTCTTTAATTCCATGTGCAGATTTTCAGAATGCCCCTGACTCATCCTTGGCCATGCCTCCTTTTCAAAATTAGGTGCTAAGACTTGTACAGTAGAATAGCATCGCATACAGCCAGTTCTGCATGCAAATTCTAATTGATGTCAATTAATAATTGCTAAATTATTGCTAGTTACAGGCTTGTTAAGCGATTAAGTTACACGTGCAACATAGGCACATGCCCACATTTCAGCACACAGCATTGACCACCATATTTATTTATTAGGATTGATTTACTGCTCTTTTGAAGGAATTCGCTTAGGGCAGTATATAGAATCTGGAGGAGTGTGTACAGTTCCAGGAATGCAAATATCAGGTGGGGTTTGAAATTTGTTTCTGCAGAAGAGAACCTTGGGTCATGGCTTACACACTGTGTTTTTGGCCACTGAAGCTCATATATTCTTGTGTAGATTCAACAGTTTGAAAATAAACATAAAAACATGTAAATAATACCTGAGTGAATTATACCCATTCTACTCCACTTAGGATTTTGTAGACTTTAATCATATCTCCCCTCAGCCATCACTTTTCCAAGCTGAAGAGCCCTAACCATTTTAGTTTTTTCTCATACGAGAAAATGCATAATAAAGCAAGTGTGTGGGGGGGGGGGAGGGGGAGGAGTTGCATTACATAAAGGGTGGTGGATGCTTGTAACAGCATCTCAATGTAGGTAGTATACACATAAATTGTATTTCAGTTCAAGAAAGATGACGGCAGAAAAGGGCCAAGGCCCATCAAGTCTGCCCACTCTATAGACCCTCCCCTTGAGATTAGCCAATGTTTTGCCCTGACCCACGTAGTGATCCCACATGGGCGTCCCATTTATTCTTAAAATCTGGCACGCTGCTGACCTCGATTACCTGTACTGGAAGCTTGTTCCATTGATCAATCACTCGCTCCGTGAAGAAATACTTCCTGGTGTCGCCGTGAAATTTCCCGCCCCTGAGTTTGAGCGCGTGCCCCCTTGTGGTTGAGGGGCCTCTGAGAAGGAAAATGTTATCTTCCACTTCTATACGTCCAGTGACGTATTTAAACGTCTCAATCATGTCTCCCCTCTCCCTGCGTTCCTCGAGAGTGTAGAGCTGCAAATTGTTTAGTCTTGCTTCGTACGAGAGACCTTTAAGCCCTGAGACCATTCTTGTGGCCATCCTTTGGACCGACTCAACCCTCTGCACGTCTTTGCGGTAATGTGGCTTCCAGAATTGCACGCAGTATTCCAGATGAGGTCTCACCATGGTCCTGTACAGTGGCATTATGACAGCAGGCTTTCTGCTGACAAAACTTCTACGGATGCAACCCAGCATCTGCCTTGCCCTTGAGGAAGCCTTCTCCACCTGATTGGCAGATTTCATGTCTGTACTAATGATTACTCCTAAATCTCGTTCCGCTGAAGTCCTGGTCAAGGTATCCCCGTTTAAGGTATAAGTTCTGCACGGGTTTCTGCTACCTAGGTGCATGACCTTACACTTCCCAGCATTGAAGCCCAGCTGCCAGGTTGAGGACCAGCATTCCAATGTACGCAGGTCCTGCACCATGCTATCTTGTAAATTGCTCTCGCTTACCATATTACATAGTTTGGCGTCGTCGGCGAATAATGTTACTTTACCTTGAAGCCCTTGAGTCAGATCTCCTATGAATATGTTGAAGAGGAGCGGACCCAAGACCGAGCCCTGCGGCACCCCGCTGGTCACCTCCGATGTCTCAGAGAAAGTACCGTTTACCATCACCCTCTGAAGTCTGCCACTCAGCCAATCATTGACCCATGCCGTTAGAGTTTCAAGTTTCAAGTTTATTGACTTTTTAATATACCGACCATCACAAAGTATCTGGCCGGTTTACAATAAGCTTTATAAAAATTTTAAATATAAAATGTAGTGAGTGAACATTAAAACATAATTTGACTAACATGAACGTGCGGATAGAAGGGAAAGGGAGGGGGAAAGTTACATATTTTAGAGAAGAAAGGGAGAAGTAGGGATGGGAAAAAACATATTGGGTAGGATCGCTTTTTTAAAGCGGTTGGTTGCATGAATTGGAATCGGAAGAGTTTATGAATAAAGTAAATGGAAAGAAAAAGGAAGAAAGAGAAAAGAAAAAAAAAAAAAAAATAAGAAAAGGAAAATGCATCTTGAAATAGAAATGTCTTCAAATTGATCTTGAATTTATCTAGATGTTGTTCTTCTCTAAGTTGTTGAGGTAAAGCATTCCATAATGTAGGGGCAACAACTGTAAAATTTATTTTTCGAGTATTATAGAATTCTTTAATAGAAGGGATTCGTAATAGTTTTTGGTCAGTAGACCTCAGAATTCGTGGAGAGCTATGGGGGATAAGTAGTTTATGAAGAAATAGAGGCTGGTTTGCAAGATTTATTTTGAAAGTAAGCAGGATGACTTTATAGGTTATGCGGTGCGCGATTGGTAGCCAGTGTGCATCTTTCAAAAGTGGAGTAACATGATCATATTTGCCTATTTTGTAAATGAGTTTTATTGCAGTATTTTGTATTAATTGTAAACGGCGGGTTTCTTTTTGTGGGAGACCAGTATAGAGTGAGTTACAATAGTCTAAATGAGAGATGACAAGGGAATGTACTAGAATTGTGATTGCTTCTGTTCCTAAGATCGAGGTTAATGAACGGATAAGACGGAGTTTGAAAAAACAAATTCTTACAACTGAACTGATTTGGTCGTGAAAGGTGAGATCCTTATCGATTATGAATCCCAATAGTTTTATTTTTGTTTCCATTTGTAAAGGAGTGGATTTAATAGCAATTTTATCTGGCAAAGATTCACTGTTTTTAATTGGTAGAAGTAGAGCTGAAGATTTTTCGATATTGAGAGACAATTTATTAGTATATAGCCAGTCATGTATGGTGTCAAGTTTATGATTTATGTCTGTTACGTCTGAAGTATTAGAGGTGTTGATTGGGTGGAGAAGTTGAATGTCATCTGCATAGGCGAAAATAGTGAAACCAACAGACTGAGCCAGTGTGAGGAGAGGAGAAAGGAAAACATTAAATAGTAGTGGGGATAAAATAGATCCTTGTGGAACTCCGTAGGTCAGTGAGATAGGTTGAGAAATTTCATTTTTTACCTGTACTGAAAAACTACGTTCAGTAAAGTAAGAGATGAACCATTGATAAGCTGGACCTGAAATACCGCAGTCTTTGAGTCTCTCCTAACCCCATTGATTTCATCTTGTTTAACAGTCTGCGATGTGGGACGCTGTCAAAAGCTTTACTGAAGTCTAGGTACACTATGTCCAGTGAATCTCCTTCGTCCAGTCTTTTTGTTACCCAGTCAAAGAAGCTGATGAGGTTTCATTGGCAGGACCTACCCTTGGTGAATCCATGTTGATTGGGGTCCCGTAGATTCCCTTCGTCCAAGACCGTGTCCAATTGGCGTTTGATCCGTGTTTCCATAAGTTTGCATACTATCGACATCAGACTCACCGGTCTGTAATTTGCAGCCTCTGTCCTGCAACCCTTTTTGTGCAGAGGAACGACGTTAGCTGTTTTCCAGTCCAAGGGGACTGTCCCTGTACTCAGTGAGAGATTGAATAGCTCGGCCAACGGTTTTGCAAGGACATCACCTATCTCCATGAGCACTCTGGGGTGTAGATTGTCCGGTCCCATGGCTTTGTCCACCTTGAGTTTTGTTAGCTCAAAGTAAACCTCACTGGGTGTGAATTTAAAATTCCGAAACGGGTCTTTTGTGTTTGACTGTGGCTTCAATTGAGGGCCGGACCCTGGCGCCTCGCAGGTGAAGACCGAGCAGAAGTATTTATTCAGTAGTTCAGCCTTTTCGGGATCCGATTCCGCGTAATTCCCGTCCGTTTTTCTCAGGCGTACTATCCCGTCTGTGTTTTTTTTCCTGTCACTGATATACCGGAAGAAGGATTTGTCCCCTTTCTTAATGTTGTTTGCTAGAGTTTCTTCCACTCAAAGTTTGGCCTCCCTGACTGCCGTTTTAACCTCTGTGGACTTGATCCTGTGTAGCAGTTGATCTTCGCTTTTCCCCGTGCGTTTGAAGGAAGCAAATGCGTTTTTCTTCTCCTTAACGAGACGTGAGATCTCTGTGGTGAACCACTGGGGTTTGTCTTTTCTTCGCCGTTTATGTGATGATTTTATGTAACGGCTGGTTGCCTCATGTATGACAGATTTCAGGGATGACCACATATCCTCCACATTTCCTGTCTTAGTTTGGTCCTGGAGTGCCTGATGGATGAAAACTCCCATGCGTGCAAAGTCTGTTCCTCGGAAGTTGAGTACCTTTGTTTTAGTGTTTGATCTATGGAAACCTTTCCTCAGGTGGAACCATACCATGTTATGATCGCTGGAGGCTAGCTTATCTCCCACGAAGACTTCTGAGACGCTTTCCCCATTGGTGAGTACTAGGTCAAGGATCGTTTGGGCCCTGGTGGGCTCCATTACCATTTGATTGAGGCGTGCTCCCCTTATGGAGGCTAATAGCCTCTTGCTGCCGCTGGTTGTTGCTGAAGGTGTGCTCCAGTCTACATCCGGCATATTGAAGTCTCCCATTAGTACAACGTCCCCCCGTAGAGCGATATTTTCTATGTCTTCGATTAGTTCCGTGTCTTTGTCTTCCGGTTGTCTTGGAGGTCTATATACTACACCAAGATACAGGCATTTCTCTCTCCCTCTGGCCAGGTTCACCCAGAGGGATTCTCCGGTGTATTTAACGTCCGTGATTCTGGTGGTTTTGATGCCTTCTTTAATGTATAGCGCTACCCCTCCGCCTAACCTGCCCTCTCTGTCTCGACGGAGTAAACTGTAACCCGGTATAGCCATATCCCACCCATGAGAGTCCGTGAACCAGGTCTCGGATATCGCCACCACATCTAGGTCGGCATTCACTATCTCGGTCTCCAATTGCAGAATTTTATTGCCTAAACTGTGTGCATTGACATACATGGCCCTCCATCCCTTGTGTTTGCTAGGGCTGTCATGCGTATTATGGGTGCTTACCTTGGGCTCAGAAGAGCGGTTGTGTCTCACCTCCACAGGATGATTCCTTACTGCTCTGGAATGTGAGTGGATACCCTCCCCCAACTTACCTAGTTTAAAGCCCTGCGAAGTAGGCGGGCTAGACGGTGGCCAAGTACGTTTTTACCTCTTCTGGTCAGGTGAAGTCCGTCCTGTCCCTGCAGTCCCTGGAGTGCCTTTCCATGGTCTAGGAATCCAAAGTTCATCTCTATGCACCAGTTGCGAAGCCATTCGTTGGTACGTTGGATGCGTTCTTCCCTGGCTCTTCCTCTGTCTCTAACTGGAAGGATGGATGAGAAGACCACCTGTGCACCTGTTTGCTTCAGCTTCCTACCTAGGGCTCTGAAGTCATCGGGTATGTTCTCTGAGGTGTTCCTTGCAGTGTCGTTCGTACCTACATGGATAAGAAACATAGGGAAATGGTCATTAGGTTTTAGTAGTTTATTGAGACAGGTGGTGACGTCACGAATCCTGGCTCCAGGGAGACAGCAGACCTCCCTTGACTGCAAATCTGGTCTGCAAATTGGACCCTCGGTTCCTCGCAGCATGGAGTCCCCAATGACTACCACTCTGCGCTCCTTCCGGAGGGGCTGATCAGCGTGTTTTGGAGTCCAAGTTGTGCGCTGGGTGTCTACCCGAGCCTCTTCCGCTACCTCCTCGATAGTAATGTCCTGCAAGACGTGGTATCTGTTTTTCAAGCTAAGTTGTGGTGAAGAAGTAGAGCTACCCTGTTTGGGACAAGAAGAAGAAAAAGGAAGTGAGAAAAGGGGGGGGTTTCTGTGTTTTCCCGTGGAGGAGGTTACCAGCTGCCAGGGGCCAACATCCCCTATCATTTCTTGCACCCCGATCGTGGAATTTAAAACTGGAGACTTGGGTGTCTCGAGGATGGATCCGTCATGGGTCAGCTCTGCCAAATGGGAAATCTCCTTGATGGCTCCGTCGATGAAGGCCTCGTCCTCCCTGATGCTCCTTAAGCGCTGCACCTCCTCCCTGAGGTTCCATAGTTCCTGTAGGATGTCTTTGTTCAGCTGCTCCATCTCCTCTGTCTGAGTAGAAACTGTAGCGTGGTTTGGGGGGGCGGCCTCGGACTGCACAGCAACCTCTGCCCTCCGTCCAGTGCCACCCTCCTCCTTCTGCACCATCCCCTGGATCCCGCCGGACGTTGGCGTGATGAACTGGATGGTAGTCTTGGTACTCCGCGTCCTCCCTGCCATATCCAAAGGTAGAGAGCTTAGGTGTAAAATAGAAAAGTAATGAGAATAGGGAGTTGGAGAGAGAATAGAGCGTGTCGGGAGAAGACTATCTGCCTGGATGAGAGTGTGTAAGAAAAGCGTATGTGGAGAGAGTGAGTGTGTATAAGAGTTTAGAGTGTGGAGGAAATGTTTTTTTTTTTTTTATAAAGAGTTTAGAGTATAGATTCGGCCTATTAGAGGCCCTTCTCAAGGCCCTTCGCAAAGGCGCTCTCGCTAAGGTGAGCGCCTTTGCCGCTCGCCTTCGCCACGCGCCGAACTTCTGCGCGCCATTGGCTCGCCTCCTTTTAAGGAGGGGGGCCCGGGCGCCTACTGCTGACGCGGTGGGGGTGGGCGGAGCTACTCTCGCCTACCCCGATGCAATAAAAGGTTTGCCGCTCGCCTTCGCTGGTTCCCCGAGTCTCAGCACGCTGCTGCTGGTTCCCCGAGTCTCAGCACGCTGCTGCTGAGCCTCCCAGCGCCTCCTCTCTGTCTCCGCTCTGCCCTCGCTGCCTGTTAGCAGTGGCTGGACCGTCGGCTCGCCTCCTTTTAAGGAGGGGGGCCCGGGCGCCTACTGCTGACGCGGTGGGGGTGGGTGGAGCTACTCTCGCCTACCCCGATGCAAAAAAAGGTTTGCCGCTCGCCTTCGCTGGTTCCCCGAGTCTCAGCACGCTGCTGCTCCTCTCTGCTGAGCCTCCCAGCGCCTCCTCTCTGTCTCCGCTCTGCCCTCGCTGCCTGTTAGCAGTGGCTGGACCGTCGGCTCGCCTCCTTTTAAGGAGGGGGGCCCGGGCGCCTACTGCTGACGCGGTGGGGGTGGGCGGAGCTACTCTCGCCTACCCCGATGCAATAAAAGGTTTGCCGCTCACCTTCGCTGGTTCCCCGAGTCTCAGCATGCTGCTGCTGAGCCTCCCAGTGCCTCCTCTCTGTCTCCGCTCTGCCCTCGCTGCCTGTTAGCAGAGAGTTAGAGAGAGAGAGAAAGAACAGAGAGGGAGGGATATGATGAGTGCCATCTAGCACTGTGGCATAACATGTTTACTTAAGTATTGACCTCTATAAGCACATAAAAATGGAGTATGCTGCCCTCCAAGAGCCCCTATCCGCTTTGCTACCTGCCTCCACCCCCTTCTGCCACATGTTTTACATGAATGTATTCACGTACTCCAGCATTTTCCCCTTTCTGTGCTGGAGGCATCGCTATCTCTCTACTGTACCTGGGACAGTGGCCAGCATCACAAGGAGGAGTGTGGGATTGAACTCACAACCCCAGGGTGCTGAGGCTGTAGCCTATCAGCACTGCCCCACATTACAGCATGTCCTGGTGAGCTTACAATCATGCAGCAGGGGCAATAAAATAGTTTGGTCAGAAGGAGCAGCGTGGCTTGAAACCCCTGACGTCAGGGTACTGACGCTGTCACTTTAAACGTCATGCCACTATCTCCCTAGACCAGCAGATTGATACAGGAAAGTTGTAGGTATTTGAAATGACATAGCAGCACTTTAATATATTTGTTTTCCTTTGGCAAAGTTGATTTCAAGATGTTTCTATTACAAATGCGATGTTCATGACCCAAAAATTAGTTGTGTGCATGTTGTGAATAGAATAGATGCCTTATAGGAGCTGAATTTGTCATTTAAAATCCTACTACTGCTCCTTTGGGATGTGCTTTAATTTCAGTATTCAATGTAAAAGATTTATTATGCACAATTGTAGTTTTTAAAAGGAATCAAGATTTACCCACAATAACATGACCAATTTGATTGAGACAGGTTTCCATCATCATTACTTTTTACATGATTATTTGTGAGGGCCTGACTTGGAATACTTACTTCCCTGGGACATGAGGCTCTTCTGTTATACCGCCGGGTCAGGCGGGTCCAGGAGTCCCTGAACTGCAGGTATGATCTCCGATGGCCTGCCACTCTAAAATAGTGGTGCTCATGCACTAAGAAGAGCCTGGCCAGCAGCCTGGAGTCCTCTGTAGAGAAATTTGGCTGTCTCCTGGCAGCCATTTTAGGAGAAATAACTGCGTATGAAGAACGGGTGATTCTATGACATCACAACGCAAAAAAACGCGATGATGTTTTTGTGCCGCTTGGGCGTGCTTGCAGTGGCCACTCTGCGCTACATCAACACTGTTGATTACATCCTAAACCACGCCGATATCGCTGTTATACAGAAAAGTATAGCAGAACGCTTAGAAGCTTACCATGTAAACCTAATGAAACTTCACCTCCCCCAAACACAATGACAAGTTATAAATGAAATAAATGAAGATTGGGAAGTGAGGTTCACATATTTTAGCTTAGCTATGCATGTTTGGGTGGGTGGAAAAAAAAATAATATTATGTCTTTAGTAACCTTAGTCAGGACTTGAACCCCTGACTTTTGGAAGATACATGCAGTGTTTTTAAGCACTGAGCTATGTTGGGGATTTGGGAATGGGAGTCTCCAGAAATGGCTTTAGGTACAAGCTTTGACAAGGGGCAAAGTGATCTGAGAACACCCAATGAACGTCCAAAACGATTTCAAAATTCTAACGGCTTCTTTGACATCAGATGCTACTTTATGGTTAGGGTTAGGGCTAGAGTTAAGTAGCTCAGTGAGTAAACACGCTGTACCAATCATCCATAGGTTGTGAGTTCAACTCCCGGCTTGTCTTTTACTTGATTATAACATGAGGGGTTTATGCTGCAGGAGTGTGTTGTTGGGGTGTTGTAGGGGTGTCTAGGATGACAGAGAACAGTCACTTGCGTTTTCAACAACGCATTTGAATTTCTTAAGACGGAACCTTAGTGAGCCGGGGGAGGGAGGTCACCGCAGCCTCGCGCCTCAGATGAAAAGGTTCATTTTTTAGGGACCGTGTAAGCTGATCTGGGACAGTCTTCAGCGACTCGGAGCCCTCCTCCCAGCTGGGCAGAAGGAGGAGGCTTTGGCGGTGAGTGAGGGCGGGAGGGGGGAGTCACCTGGCTGCTGCATCTGCACTCCTGCTGGCCACAGACCTACTGATCACAGAGCAGAGATCACAGAAGCACGCAGGTATGTGCGCATGCGCGGCTAGGGTTTTATTATATAGGATATACACCTATCGCATCTCATTTTCATCACAAACACATTAGCGAGACTATACACAATACATTACAAAGTTGAACTTGGGTTTGATAAAATAAACAGCATAATTTTAACTCTGTATTATATTTATTGAACCATACTTAAGAATATGGGTGTTGCATCCGTGACAACGGTGCTTTACACCATTGAGCTACCAGTCTTTTGCCTCAACTGACTGTGATATGATAGCTAAGTAGAGTATACTTTAGCACATCACTAAGGTATGCTATGACAGGGAAACCAGAGACACAGGTGTAGGTCAGTGAGTAAAAGCACTATATCGATCATCTGTAGGTTGTGAGTTCAACTCCCGGCTTGTCTTTTACTTGTGGCATATCTACCTTCCAGGTGCACCTTGATGATATCACAATGAGGTCAGCATTGTGCTGCTGGCTACTTCCTCTTCCTGTGAACTAGAAGCCACATTCAGGTCTGATCTGTGTTTTGATTCTGTTTCTAAGTTGGGCCAGTGTAAGTTATGGGATTTACCTTTGTTCTGAAGAATGAGCTGATTGTAGGAATGTTTTAAGACCAGGAGAGTGTTCTTTCGAGCAAGATATCACTTCTAAACTATCCTCTCTGAAATAATGTCTCTGGGAAATCGAGAGAAAGCTTATTGGATGACTTAGGGTGCCTTTCCTGCCAGTCTTTGTGGAACTTAAATGAAGTTTAGAAGAAGTCTATATGGTGTTCAAAGTCCTATCCTTTCCACTTCTAATAGGAGGTGAGTATGACATTCCTGTACAGCTTTCTGTGTAGCATACATCTACCGGTTCCCACCTTCCATACTGATAATGTAAGTTCAACACCCACTCGGTACGTTTCATCTTCTAGTTCTCCTTTGAAACATAACATATTTTTTTTCCTTGTATTAATGGTAAACTGTACAATTCTGATATCCTAGAGGAAAAAGATACAACACAGCAGTGTTCTCTGTCTGCCATTCCCTACCTCACTGATATTGCCAGATCAACTAATATATAGTTTACAAAATGGTATACTGTGTTTTGGTTATCCTTTTCATCATCCTATACTTACAATGCTGAATGACTGATAATAAAGAGTATAAAAAAAGTATAATCTAAAAAAAAAAAAAAAACACATCGTACCGAAGTCTATCACGGGTCCATTGGAGACGTCTTTATGACGTTTCAGAAACCTGCGTCTATCTTGCGCCAAGAGGTTGTAGGGACGTCTACCGCACGCCTAAGTACCGTTTGATTGACACTTGCGTTTGCCGGATGTCTAAAGCACGCCGAAGTTAGACGTACTAATAGAGAATTTACCCCAGAGGGTCTCTAAAGCAGAGAAAGGGATAATTGAGATTAGTAGATGGTAGGGTGGTCAGGATGGTTAAAGACAGTATGGGTTTTACTTGCTGTCACTTTCTCTGCTTCATGTTGTTTCTCAACCAGTTGTTATCCAACATGGCCACTGACTGAAAATAAGGGCTCCTTTTACTAAGCTGCGATAATGGTTTTAGCACATGCTCGGCGCGCGCAGAATAGCTTCGTGCGCTAGATGCTAACGTTAGTGTTTTCGCGTAGCATGGGGGTTTGCGTGCGCTAATATTCTGTGTGCGCTAACAACACTATCAAAGCTTGGTAAATGGAGCCCTAAGTGTTGAATTGTTTGCTTGTCTTTTAACTTGAATTTCTTAAAAATACCCGGTAAAGAGAATCAACAACCAGCAGCAACTAAGATTACAGCTCAAAACAGAAAAGCTGTTTGTATGTTTGGTTTCTTTGTATGTTAGGGGATCCATGCACTTCTTGTCTTTTGTGAATAGGAATGTGTCTTCACAGACATATCTGTGAGGTCAGAAAGAAGGTGTGTTTTACAGTTCAGACACTACCAATTAGGAGATACCTAAGACAGTGGTGGTACTGAATAAATCCAGAATTCTTTGCTCTCTGTCCTAGGGTAGTTGGAGACCCAAGGATTCTGTCCTGAAAGCTAAAAGAGAGAGAGTGGAGCCTATAGAATACAATTTTTTTAATATATACATCCAATACTTCCATGAAGTTCACAGCGGTTTACATAAATAATAATGAAGATACAAATTATTAAATAGTATTATAATATTTAGAAATTACTAATAATAAATTATTGAAATAGATAAGTCTTTAAAGGTCTTTTTTGAAAATCTGGTTAATATTAGTCAGTAAAGTTTTCCAAAGTTTTGCTTCCTGATAAGAACATGTGGCGTTAAAAGATCTTATATTCGTAATGACTGGATATCAAAAAGTGTCATTATTTCTCAGATTCAAAGATAGATTATTGGAAAAATTAAAGAGTTGAAGCATATAATCTGGAGTTTCTCCAAAACATATTTTAAATAATATACAATAGAATTTATAAAGTATTCACCCTTCTATAGTCACCTTTAAAGAATTAACTTGCTTGTGAATTAGGTGCAGTGGAAAACCTACACATGTATACTTTGGAGGAAAGGCGGGAGAGGGAGATATGATAGAGATGTTTAAATACCTACATGATGTAAGTGCGCATGAGTCAAGTCTCTTTCAATTGAAAGGAAGCTCTGGGATGAGAGGGCATAAAATGAAGTTAAGAGGTGATAGGCTCCAGAGTAATCAAAGGAAATACTTTTTTACCGAAAGGGTGGTCGATGCGTGGAACAGTATCCCGGAAGAAGTGATGGAGAGAGAGAGAGACTGTGTCTGAATTCAAGAAGGCGTGGGATAGGCAGGTGGGATCTCTCAGAGAGAGAAAGAGATAATGGTTTACTGTGGATGGGCAGACTAGATGGGCCATTTGGCCTTTATCTGACATCATGTTTCTATGTTTCTCTAATGGCCAGTGCCATTATTTCTTCATGTACACAGAAATTCGTCATTCTCAGTTATGACACCTGTTCTTTGGAACTCTCTCCCTATCTACCTTCGTGATGAAAAATTGTTTATTACATTTAAATCCCAATTAAAGGCATTTTACTTCTCTCAGGCATTCTGCTCATAAGAATTTTTTTTTTTTGGGGGGGGGTTACATTAAGGGGCCCGTATTTTTTTTTTTTTTCTTTCCTTCCCTTTCTTTATTTTCCTTGCAACTCCTATTGTAATTTATCATATTGTTGTCCCCTTTAAACATAATAGTTTGGCTTTTATTGTTTTATTCCCTTAGTTTAGACTTACTGTAAACCACTTAGATTTTAACATTTTTGTTTTATATTTGCGGTATATTAAATAAATTGAACTTGAACACAAGCCTATTACATAGGGTAACATCAATCATCTGTATATGATCAGGGCCTGCGATCTCACAACCTCTCCTAACTTCCTATTTCTGAGGAGGCAGAAGCCAGCAATCCTTGAACATGTGCACAAGCCACGATGCTTCTGTAGTTACGGTGATTGTAGTGTTGCCGCCTGGAGGATGGAGGCAAATACAGAAACACCTCATGAGGGAGGAAAGGAAAATTTGAAAATGCCATGGCAGTTGTAGCTCGCCCTTTTCCTATGCCTATGCTTGTGAAGTTTTAAAGTAGCTACAGTAAATGTTATGAAGGAGCAGTCTACAATTTCAGTATAAGAAGTCCGTTTCTGAAGAGCCCTTCTTCTAGAAAACAGGGTCAGACATGTCTTCGAATCCATTTTGCAAGGAACATTAGGAAGAAAGAGACACCAGAGGGTCAGAACCTCTGGTGGCGCAGTGGTTAAAGCTACAGCTTCAGCACCCTGAGGTTGTGGGTTCAAACCGACGCTGCTCCTTGTGACCCTGGGCAAGTCACTTAATCCCCACCTTGCTCCAGGTACATTAGATAGATTGTGAGCCTGCCGGGACAGACAGGGAAAAAATGCTTGAGTACCTGAATAAATTCATGTAAACCATTCTAAGCTCCCCTGGGAGAACGGTATAGAAAATTGAATAAATAAAATATTTCTGTAGTGGCCATAGGATTTTCTTCTTAGCTTGAAAATCGTCCACTGGATTCAGATGGCAAACTAGGGAGTTCCTGAAAATCAAAAACATCCCCAGGATTATTTAAACAGGTAAAAGTTCACCAAAATGTGTGACTCACTGGAGCTATTTCTTTTGTCGCTGGATTGGGATTTGAATACCAGAATATGTATCACTTATCTTTTGCAAGTTTTCTGCATGAGTTATACCAGCAAATGGTTTAAATTTTTAGTTTCACACTTGCCGATGCAGACAGCATAATCTTTCCCTCACTGCTACACGTGCCCTAACACTAAAGGCTCCATAGCTATTGCTTCTCCTCACTGAACATGTCCTGGGGGCTGCAGTAAGCTAATAGATACCCCCAAAGCACCCAAATGTTCCTTTCACAGTAACTAGGCATGGTTTGGAGGTTAACCGCACAAAGAGAATCACTTTCAAAGAAGTAAATGAAATGAAATGGACTATTTATTAAGCAGCATTAAGTAGCCAGCGGAACCACACTAATGCTACCGCACACTAAAACCATTCAGGACGGGAGAAATCCTGCACTAGCTGCTTAGTGTGGGTAGGGGACAGGTTCTGGGCAGGTCGTATACAGAGATGGGGCACAGACAGCGCTGACAGCCAGCGTGCATGATATTTCTGTACACTAGCTTTCATGACTACCACTAGGATAGCCGCATTTAGGGGACCTTATACTAAGGCGTGCTAGCCAATTTAGCGCACGCTAAATATTAGCATACGCTAAATGCTAACGTGTCCATTATATTCTATGGACTCATTAGCATTGAGCACGCGTGAAATCGGCTAGCATGTCTTAGTAAAAGAGGGGGGTTAATTCTAGATCAAGAGGTGACGTTAAGTGTAGTCACTCTACCAGCCACCAGATAATACAGCCACTGCCCATAGCTCCCTGATGTAGATCCCTCATGAGGACCACCATCTGAACTCTCCCTCCCTCAATCAAGATCCCTCTCACAGCTGACCACCAGACACTCCTCTGGCCTCCTCTCCTGAACCCTTCTTTCACTTACAGAAGCAACCCATCATAGTCTAGCATAGATTGCAACACTGGGCTCCCTCACTTCTGGCCTTTCTGGTACTAGGATTCAAAAAGGTGGCTTTGATCTCTAGTGGTACTATCACAGTACTAACACTAGTGGGTCCATCTGCAAATATAGTGGAGGAGGGGATCAGATATGGGGAATTTGATCAGGAGGTTCTGCATTAAGGATGTTTCTATTGTGGAGGGGGGTTTGCTTCAGGAAGTTTCTATTGTACAGGGTTTGCATCAGGGATCACTTCTGTTGAGTGGGGAGGACTGGGAGATCAAGAGCCACAAAGAGATTTTAAAAAAACAAAACTGTGTTATATAGCAACTTGACCCATAATGGTAGGACCACAAGACCATCACTAGGGGTCACTGGAATTATTTTGATCCTAGCTACAGCAAGAGCAGGAATGACTAGAAGCGCTCCTACCCTAGGATTCACTAGACCAGGGGTAGGTAATTCCAGTCCTCGAGAACTGGAGCCAGGTCAGGTTTTCAGGATCTCCAGCATGAATATGTATGAGATGGGTTTGCATGCACTGCCTCCTTGAGATACAAATCTATCTCATGCATATTTATTGTGGATATCCTGAAAACCTGGCCTGGCTCTGGCACTCGAGGACCAGAATTGCCTACCCCTGCACTAGACCATCAGGGACATGTGACAGTAGGCCTCTTGTAGGAGAGGAAGCCTTATGGGGAGGGGTCCTTGATCAGCACAGATGGCCCCTTTAAGATGTGCAAGATACAAGAAAGGCAAAAGATCCACACTCAAGGGAATAAAGAAATATTACAAAGGATATTCCCAAACGATTCAGTTTTTCTTATATCTGATTTATGGTTCAATTAAAAACCAGTTATCCTTCATTGATCCCTGTATCTGCTATTTTTCCATGTCCTCTGTTGTATGGATCTTCATCTCTCTTGTACCTTGCAGTTTTGTGGTGAGGCCAGCCATGTCCTTTTCTTCATGGAGAAATATACTTAGCTACACTGAAGAAGTGTTGCAAGGCATGTTATCAAGTCTCAGTTTTTAGAGTATCTAATTTATGGTTCAATAAAGTCCTTTTCTCCTTCATTGATTCCTAGATCTGCTGTTTTTCCATGTTCCGTTAAGATATAACCCAGGAGCATCGAGCCACAGCTTTTTGGCCTAATGCTCATCAGACAATAGAATAATGCTGCTTGCAAGGTTGCTTACAAGCAGTGTTATTCAGCTACTGTGGGAGTCAGTAACTTGTACTGAACTACTGCTGGTTGCTGACTCCCTCACTAAATTATGGTATGGTAAACGCCTGACTTTTACTACACCTTGACAACATCCTCCTTTTGTTTCAAAATTAAATGAAACTATGGACTCCTTTTACTAAGGTGCGCTAGCGTTTTTAGCACGCGCAGGAAATTACCGTGTGCTACACCGCACGCTATGCTTCTAGAACTAACGCCAGCTCAATGCTGGCGTTAAGGTCTAGCACGCATGGCAACGTAGCGTGTACTATTCCGCGTGCTAAAGCCCTAACGCGGCTTAGTAAAAGCAGCCCTAAATAAAGCACCAAAACATGCAAAAATACAAAACCTAAAAATTGAAACAAAACCAAATACAAGTGCACCCTTTAAAATCATAAATAACAGTAAAAGTACCCGCTTATAAACTGTAAAATCTGATACAATGCATGCTGCTTTGAGCAGGGATCATAAACCTGAGCAAATAAATAAAATTTGTGTTTGTAACATCACATAGTACTTTGATTATAAAGAAGAGAAAAATGAAAATATACCTAGAAATATGTTTTCTGCTTACAGCATCAGACATTAATGCTCAAGAACTGAGACCATCAGGATTTCACAAAGAAAGCCCTTTTTTTGCATCTTTCAATGCTTTAAAAATGATAGCAAATGACTTTTAGTTCTGTTAAGCTTATAATGAAGCCATGGCCTTTAGATTGTGAATATCCTGAAACATCCAAGCAGTATCAGAAGAGAATTATCTGCCTTCAAGTTCAATTCTTTTCAGCATTATTGTCTCCTAATTAATAGCTTCAATTAGTATTCTTAGGCTGATAGTTACTTCTGCCACATTGCTAGCCAATAGGTACTTCTGGTGATTACTGTCAGGCATAAACTGGATTTCCAGTAATATAATAAAGTCAATTCGACTCTTGAGAACAATAAAACAATCAGATATTTTGTTGTTGTTTTTTCCAAAGATGTCTTTGGAGTGTAACACTAATGTCTGCATTCAAAGAACCCAATATATAGGAATTTTTTTTTAACTGTTCAGTTTTTCAGCACTAGGAATCACATTTGATCCTGGAAACATATTGCAACAGGAAAGGTTTATCAACCTGCATTTCACTGGTTTTCAGCACTACTACTATACTACTATTAATTATTTCTATAGCACTACCAGACGTATGCAGCGAGTCACAAAGAGTAAGAAAACAGTCCCTGCTCGAAAGAGCTTACAATCTAAAGAGGGAAGTCAGACAAACAGGATGTCATGGATACAGTAAAGGGGAATGGTTAATCAGCGGGCTGGGTCGGAGGGCAGAGGGGAGCACAGGACAATCAAGCCATTGTGACATCACTGATGTGGTTGGCTCTTATTGTAGAAGGAGGCATCATGACATCACAATCTCAGCTCTGCTTCCCAAAGACAAACAGGATGCAATGGTTACAGTTAAGGGGAACGGTTAATCAGCGGACTGGGTTGGAAGGCAGAGGAGTAGGGTTAAGGATTAAAAGCTATATCAAAAAGGTGGGTTTTCAGTCTGCTTTTAAACAAGGGAAGGGAAGGGGCTTGACGGACAAACTCGGGTAGTTTATTCCAGGCATAGGGGGCAGCTAGATGAAAGGAACGAAGTCTGGAATTGGCACTGGAGGAGAAGGGTAATGCTAAGAGTGACTTAGTTGAGGAACGGTGTTCTCTGGGAGGTTTATAAGGAGAGAGAAGTGAGGATAGATATTGAGGGGGCAACAGAATGAACACACTCTGGGCCATATTCTATAGATGGCACCATAAGTTACCCAGTGGTAGGTGCCCTACCGCTGTCTAGCTTAATTAGTTTAATTGGCTTTAATCAGCACGGTAATTGACCACACCATCTAAAACTAATTAAAATATCATTTTAAAAAGTAGGTGTCCGTGGGTGTGTCCAAAAGGGATACAGCAGTCACATTTACAAAGGTGCCTAGTAGCGTCTAACATCAAAGTGGGCATGATTTTGGCCGTAAATGACCTTAGGAGCCATTAGACACCTTTAGAGACGTGATTCATATCAAACATAGGTGCCAGACATGTAGGCCTTCAAAACCCTGGTCTGCTTTACCCTGGCCTACCTTTAATGGGAGCTGCGATTCTGCAAACAGCGCCATAGCGTGATTAACACGCTATCAGTAGCATATTTTTTAGGTGGCCACCGATGTAGGCGCCTTGCCAGCCCTCTGTGCATAAATGTGCTTTGAACATTGGTGCACAACTGGTGTGAAACGGCCCACAAAGTTATTCAAGCTGTTAACAAAATTATCCCCCAAAAGACTGATTTTATAACTGCCCACTCTGATATATAATACAGGCATACTTTCACTCTGTGGAGTTGTCATGATTTTCAGAGCAAGGATAATGTTCAATGTGAAAACGTATGCATACTCTAAGAAAAATACTTATGCGCATTTAACCCTTGTTAGTTTCTGCAGATACTTGTTCTGCGTAAAAATGTATACATATCTTTGAAAATTCAAACGTACCATATGCACACAGCTCCAAACTCTACCCCTCCCCAACAACGGGATAAAAGTATAGTAGAAACTCAAGGGGATTGGTGGATACTGGATTACTGTTTTTCTGGCTAACTGAGAGTATGTTAGAAACCTTGTCTAACACACTTTCAATTCCCCCCCCCCCCCCCAAAGCATCAGTGTGGCAGCGGTCCTGAGCCACAAAGCCCTCCTCCATCCCTCAAGCCCTGAAGTGGCAATAGCAGGAGGCAGTCCTGAATCGCGAACTCCCCCACTCCCTCCTCTCCCTTCCTTACCCGAGCGCAGCCAGTCAGCAGGAAGCAGCCTCAAAACAGGCTGCTTGTGGCCAGCCCTGGCAGGGCCTTTCCTCTGATGCATTCCCCCCTCCGAAAAAGCCGACCCGTAAGGCTTAGAATATAAGAACATAAGAATTGCCGCTGCTGGGTCAGACCAGTGGTCCATCATGCCCAGCACTCCGCTTACGCAGCGGCCCTTTGGTCAAAGACCAGCGTCCTAACTGAGACTAGCCCTACCAGCATACGTCCTTGTTCAGCAAGAACCTGTCTAACTTTGTCTTGAATCCCTGACATCGGAGGGAAGCCTTCCATGTCAGCCGGGGATCCCAGTTACCTCACTCAACAGTCCTCCTTCTAGCTGGGCTGCTCCTTCCTGCTTTCAGCCATATTTGTTTGCAGGGATGCAACACAGATGCATTTAGTTTCTATGCTGCATTGCAGTTAAGTTGCAGTTTAAGCCCAGGTTTGGGGTGGGGTGGGGTGGGGCTGCAATTGTGGAAACTACTGGAAGTTGGGAGCTTGGTTTCGAGTGAAACCTGAAGGCTGAATGGCAGAACTTTGTGAAGCAGTGGCGTACCTAGGGTATGTGGCACCCGGGGCCCATCATTTTTTGACACCCCCCCCCCCCCCCCATGGAAAAATTTTTTTTTTTTTTTTTTTGCAATAACCATGAAATGGAATAAATGGTCAGAATAGAAACAGGCAGTGAAAATTTTCTTTTATTGAACCTCATTTATGTAACCATTATTCCAAACATAACATAACATAAATTATGTCGGAATTGTCATGACATCAGAAGTACATATGGAGTAGTTGCAGGTGATGCTTGGGACAGTTCTGATTATGTTAGTTTGGTTTTATGTGTTTTTTGAATAGAAGGGTTTTTATTTCTTTTTTTAAGGTTTTGTAGTTTGTGGTCGAGGTCAATAGGTTGTAGAGTTGGGGGTCAAGTGTTGCAGCTCGAATGGCTAGGAGGTTGTCGAACAGTTTTTTTCTTTTGACGTTTTTGGTTGGAGGGTGTGTGAATGGTGCGTGAGTTCTCCTATGTCTGTTTGAAGTGGATTGAATTATTTAGCTGAAGAAATTAGTTACCCCCCCATTCCACACACATTAATTCTCTTCCATTTTTGTTCCCATTATAAAAAAACACTGATAAGTTCCCAGGAAAAAAATACATTAAAATAAGAAGTGAAAACAAAGGCCCCTACAGATGAGAACATAACATAAGAATAGCCTAACTGGGTCACACCAATGGTCCATCATGCCCAGTAGCCCATTCTCATGGTAGCCAATAGTGCTGCCCGATTCAGAGAAAAATATTTCATTCGATTCGATTCACCCTGTTGAATCGATTTTTCGATTAGATTCACTGTTAATGACACCGCTTTTTAAGTTTAAACAAAGTATAACAATAAATTTCACAACAACAATAAATTTCACAAAGTACTTAAAAAAAAAAATCACATTTTTCCATTAAAGCAGTTCTGGAGACATTTGCTTGAACAGTCTTTTTTCCCAGTCCATAAGCAAGCAATATGAAAAAGATTTCCTTAATTATCTACTCAAACATTTTTGCTATTTACTTTCATTGTACCTAGACTATTATTCAGTAGAAAAAATTTAGTTTGTTCAATCAAGCAGAACATTCACTCATAGAAGTCCAATGTCCACACAGGATTTGATTGAACAAACCATATTTTTTCTACTGAATAATAGTTTAGGTATACTGAATAGCAAAAATGTTAAAGCCACACAGAAAAGCAGTAAAAGTCAATAGGTTCTCCAAGTGGGAACAACCTGATGTCTCAGCACTTGAGGAAAAGACCACGTAATAATGTTTATAAGATAAATCATATAAATGATTATACTGAAGCAGGGTGTCCTCAGCGTGAGAGGTAAGCGAGAGGAGAGAATTCTCCAGTGCTTTACACAATAAGGCTCCTCTGCCTGCAGTGCACACCATCATAGGACACCTCAGGTGTGCTCAAATTAATCAATGTGATAAATTAAACAGTGATAAACAATTGGTCAATCACAAGAGTGCAAGATCAAACAGGTTGTTCCCACTCAGAGAACCTATTGACTTTACTGCTTTTCTGTGTGAGTAGATAATTAAGCAAATTTCTGATAGCCTACAGAACTGATTCTCACCTTCCATCCCCAGCCCCCAAGACTTACCAGACCCCCCCTGCCGATGCATTTACTTACTGCCTGAACTGGATATTAAATCGTGGGGAAGAGAGGAGAAATGCGGGGAAAGAGCCAGCCAAAACTAGTATTTGTTGATGCTGAGTGCACCAATCCAGGGCAAGCAGACGCTTCCCCCATGTCTTAATAACAGACAATGGACTTTTCCTCCAGGAATTTGTCCAAACCTTTCTTAAAACCAGCTACGCTATCTACTTTTAACATAACTTCTGGCCCCTTCATTTTTAAGCTTAGATCTTTCCTTCCAAACAGAGACCTTGCTAGATGTCAAATACAGCACAAGGTAACTTCACATGGACTTAACTGTGCAGGAAATGAATCTCCTCATACACCCACCATATAGTGCAAAAATGTGCAAAGGTCTGTTTTTTTCTTTCGATCACTACATAGCCTAATGCCACACAAGCAGCGCTGTTACAAACATATTCTGAAGGTCAATGCTAAGGTTGACAAAGTTTCCTTCCTTGGACCAGAAGGAGATACTGACAAACCACTGGAAGAGATTCTAAAACAACTACCCAGAAATAACACCCAAAGACCCACTCAGTGTGTGAACCAGTTGAGTGGAGTGGACTAACTGGGGGTGGAAATGGGCCCAGAGTTTGCTCAGCAGAATTTCCCAGACTACCTCTTCCTCTCAACACACTGACATGCTACCACCACCACCAACACTAGGAACACCTCACCGAGTATGCCAGCAATGCTTATAAACTTTATAAAACACATTATTATATTTTCTTATCAGTGGCGTACCTAGGGTATGTGGCACCCGGGGCCCATCATTTTTTGACACCCCCCCCCCCATCTATATGAAAAATATGATTTTTAGTACCAATCTACAAATCGCACCACAAGAGTGTACCTAGGAAAAGGCTGCATCTTAAACATTGCAGTGAGCACTAGAACACCAACACATACATTGTAAAACTAAACAAGCCAGATCCCGCACAGTCAATTGGTCTTGTAGTCAATGCCAACTGAAAACTATGTCTTTTTCAGAACACACAGAACAGAGATACACCCTTGCCCAAAATGGAATAATCACAAACTAAAAATAGAAATATGTAGACAAAAGTTAAACTGATCCGCCAAGAAACCAGACCCTGGATACAATGCAACACCACAAAAAACAGTAACACATGTCCTCTAATACAGTGCAAAATATAAAGACAGTAGATGTAAATTTGAAAAAACTGATACATAACAATCACCACTTTATAAATTAACAAATAAAAATAAAACAAATAATGAGAAATAAAAAAATACCATTTTATTGGACTAATCCCCGTAAGTTCGGTCCCCATCCCCGCAAACCACCTGATTCCATCCACACAAGCCTTGAATTGTTTATATTAAAGTATAAAAAGAAACAATATTCTGTACAATTGTCAATTTATAAATCAGCGTCTTCTCCCCACTCTCTTCCCCATTTCCCTTCAGCATCCTCAGCCCACTCTCTCTCCACTTTCCTTCAGCGCACGCACATAAAAACAAGCAAGTAATTTTATATCATTTTCATTCTATTCATTCATAGAAATTAAAGTCTAAATAATGCCAGTCACATAACAAAACATGATTTTACAAAAATAATTCCCTGCAGTCAAGCCTGCAAGGATTACTAGATGTCTTTCAGCAGTTCCCCTCCCTCCCTCCCCCTTACCTTTGTGGCCAAGTCAAAATGATCTACCAACAATAAAATTTTAAAAACACAAAGCACGCTGTACGCAGAGAAAATGTTAATTATCATTTATATTCCGCGGGTTTTCAAAGAGGTCAAGGCAGATGACTTTATGCAATGTCACCTCAGTAACAACTATACAAAAATAGACAAATATTCCCCCTCCCTTTTTACTAAACTGCGATAGCGGTTTTTAGCGTAGGGAGCTGCGCTGAATGCCCCACGCTGCTCTCG
Source organism: Geotrypetes seraphini (assembly GCF_902459505.1). NCBI lineage: Eukaryota > Metazoa > Chordata > Amphibia > Gymnophiona > Dermophiidae > Geotrypetes > Geotrypetes seraphini. The sequence continues at coordinate 68,660,112 of NC_047088.1, forward strand.
ATGCTCATAGGCTCCCTGCGCTAAAAAACTCTATTGCGGTTTAGTAAAAGGGGGCCATAGTGCAAAATATAGACAGCAGATATAAATTTTCAAAACGGACACATTTTGATCACTAAGTTGAAAATAAAATCATTTTTCCTACTTTTTTGTCTGGTGATTTCATGAGTCTCTGGTCCTTCTTCTGGTCCTTCTTCTTTCTCTCTCCCCCTGGCTCCCCTCTTTATTTCTGCCTTTCTTTCTCTCTCCTCCTGGCCCCCCTCTTTATTTCTGCCTTTCTTTCTCTCCCCTTGGTCCCCCTCTTTCTGTCTGCCTTTCTTTCTCTCTCCCCCTGGCCCTCCTCTTTCTTTCTGCCTTTCTTTCTCTCCCCCTTGACCCCCTCTTTATTTCTGCATTTCTTTCTCTCCCCTTGGTCCCCCTCTTTCTTTCTGCCTTTCTTTCTCTCTCCCCCTGACCCCTCTTTATTTCTGCCTTTCTTTCTCTCTCCCCCTGGCCCCCCCTCTTTATTTTTTCCTTTCTTTCTCTCTCCCCCTAGCCCGCACAAAGCCATCGTGCCGATTTCTCCACTTCCACGATTCTTTCCCTACCCTCACCCCCAAGCCAGCAGCCGATTTCTCCCTGCTCCTTCCCCGATGTCCTGATGTCCTGAACTTCATCGGGCAGCAGCAGCATTCACAATTCACTGCTGTTGCCCGCTTCAGGCCTTCCTCTCTGTCGGATCCTGTCTTCATGAAAACTGGAAGTAGGCAGGACCAGGCAGAGAACAAGGCCTGAAGCCGGCAACAGCAGCGAATTGTAAACGCTGCTGCTGCCCGAAGAAGGTAATGGAGCACCGATGCAGTCCGCTTCTCCCCCCTCCCAGCCGAACCCCCGCTGACCCTCCTATCTCCCCCCCCCCCGTGAACCTTTCCGACCTTCCCAGCGAGAGCAGCAAACCTCCTTCGCGGCTTTCTCCTCCCTCTGCCGCGTTACTGATGACGTCATCAGTGATGCGGCAGAGGGAGGATAAAGCCGACGCTACTGGAGGGAGGTTTGCTGCTTTCGCTGGGAGGGTCGGAAAGGTTCACTTGGGGGAGGAGAGATAGGATGGTCAGCGGGGTTTCGGCTGGGAGGGGGGAGAAGCGGTCTGCCTTGGTGCTCCAAGGCCTGGCGCCATTACCTTTTTCGATAATGGCGCCGATGCTGCTTTCGCTGGGAGGGTAGGAGCGCGATAGGGACCGGGCCAGCTGTGCACCCCCCCCCTAAGGCGGCACCCGGGATGGACCTCCCCCTCGCCCCCCTTGGTACGCTACTGCCCTGGGGAAACAGCCTGCAACAAGATCGCGCGATGCCAGAGATCTTTGCCTGCTTCGGCTGTTTCCTCCGCCGCGGTCCCGCCCCTCCTCTGACATCAGAGGAGGGGCAGAACCGTGGCGGAGGAAACAGTCGAAGCAGGCAAAGATCTCTGGCATCGCGATCTTGCTACAGGCTGTTTCCAGACGCGACACCCGGCGCAGGGGGGGGGGAACTGGACCGGACCGGGAGCACCCCCTCAGGGCTTGGTACCCGGGGCGGACCGCCCCCCCCCCCCCCCCCCCCCTTGGTACGCCACTGTTGTGAAGTTAATTCTTTTTCCCTTTTAAAAGCAACTCATGGCAGTTAGCTAAATCCTCTTTGAAAGCTGTGATGAAGTTGAATGAATAACAAAGTTCAGCTGTGAATTCTGATGTAACCCAGTGAAAAGATTCTAATTCATACCCTGAAGGGTTCTTGGGTGGGTACAGATACATCAGAATTATTATGGGAGACAGAACCCACTCTTTTGAGCAGTGCAGAAATTGGTCAGAGGCAGTGGCGTACCTAGGGTATGTGGCACCTGGGGCCCATCATTTTTTGACACCCCCCCCCCCCCCCTCATGGAAAAATTTTTTTTTTTTTTTTTTTTTGCAATAACCATGAAATGGAATAAATGGTCAGAATAGAAACAGGCAGTGAAAATTTTCTTTTATTGAACCTCATTTATGTAACCATTATTCCAAACATAACATAACATAAATTATGTCGGAATTGTCATGACATCAGAAGTACATATGGAGTAGTTGCAGGTGATGCTTGGGACAGTTCTGATTATGTTAGTTTGGTTTTATGTGTTTTTTTGAATAGAAGGGTTTTTATTTCTTTTTTTAAGGTTTTGTAGTTTGTGGTCGAGGTCAATAGGTTGTAGAGTTGGGGGTCAAGTGTTGCAGCTCGAATGGCTAGGAGGTTGTCGAACAGTTTTTTTTCTTTTGACGTTTTTGGTTGGAGGGTGTGTGAATGGTGCGTGAGTTCTCCTATGTCTGTTTGAAGTGGATTGAATTATTTAGCTGAAGAAATTAGTTACCCCCCCATTCCACACACATTAATTCTCTTCCATTTTTGTTCCCATTATAAAAAAACACTGATAAGTTCCCAGGAAAAAAATACATTAAAATAAGAAGTGAAAACAAAGGCCCCTACAGATGAGAACATAACATAAGAATAGCCTAACTGGGTCACACCAATGGTCCATCATGCCCAGTAGCCCATTCTCATGGTAGCCAATAGTGCTGCCCGATTCAGAGAAAAATATTTCATTCGATTCGATTCACCCTGTTGAATCGATTTTTCGATTAGATTCACTGTTAATGACACCGCTTTTTAAGTTTAAACAAAGTATAACAATAAATTTCACAACAACAATAAATTTCACAAAGTACTTAAAAAAAAAAAATCACATTTTTCCATTAAAGCAGTTCTGGAGACATTTGCTTGAACAGTCTTTTTTCCCAGTCCATAAGCAAGCAATATGAAAAAGATTTCCTTAATTATCTACTCAAACATTTTTGCTATTTACTTTCATTGTACCTAGACTATTATTCAGTAGAAAAAATTTAGTTTGTTCAATCAAGCAGAACATTCACTCATAGAAGTCCAATGTCCACACAGGATTTGATTGAACAAACCATATTTTTTCTACTGAATAATAGTTTAGGTATACTGAATAGCAAAAATGTTAAAGCCACACAGAAAAGCAGTAAAAGTCAATAGGTTCTCCAAGTGGGAACAACCTGATGTCTCAGCACTTGAGGAAAAGACCACGTAATAATGTTTATAAGATAAATCATATAAATGATTATACTGAAGCAGGGTGTCCTCAGCGTGAGAGGTAAGCGAGAGGAGAGAATTCTCCAGTGCTTTACACAATAAGGCTCCTCTGCCTGCAGTGCACACCATCATAGGACACCTCAGGTGTGCTCAAATTAATCAATGTGATAAATTAAACAGTGATAAACAATTGGTCAATCACAAGAGTGCAAGATCAAACAGGTTGTTCCCACTCAGAGAACCTATTGACTTTACTGCTTTTCTGTGTGAGTAGATAATTAAGCAAATTTCTGATAGCCTACAGAACTGATTCTCACCTTCCATCCCCAGCCCCCAAGACTTACCAGACCCCCCCTGCCGATGCATTTACTTACTGCCTGAACTGGATATTAAATCGTGGGGAAGAGAGGAGAAATGCGGGGAAAGAGCCAGCCAAAACTAGTATTTGTTGCTGCTGAGTGCACCAATCCAGGGCAAGCAGACGCTTCCCCCATGTCTTAATAACAGACAATGGACTTTTCCTCCAGGAATTTGTCCAAACCTTTCTTAAAACCAGCTACGCTATCTACTTTTAACATAACTTCTGGCCACTTCATTTTTAAGCTTAGATCTTTCCTTCCAAACAGAGACCTTGCTAGATGTCAAATACAGCACAAGGTAACTTCACATGGACTTAACTGTGCAGGAAATGAATCTCCTCATACACCCACCATATAGTGCAAAAATGTGCAAAGGTCTGTTTTTTTCTTTCGATCACTACATAGCCTAATGCCACACAAGCAGCGCTGTTACAAACATATTCTGAAGGTCAATGCTAAGGTTGACAAAGTTTCCTTCCTTGGACCAGAAGGAGATACTGACAAACCACTGGAAGAGATTCTAAAACAACTACCCAGAAATAACACCCAAAGACCCACTCAGTGTGTGAACCAGTTGAGTGGAGTGGACTAACTGGGGGTGGAAATGGGCCCAGAGTTTGCTCAGCAGAATTTCCCAGACTACCTCTTCCTCTCAACACACTGACATGCTACCACCACCACCAACACTAGGAACACCTCACCGAGTATGCCAGCAATGCTTATAAACTTTATAAAACACATTATTATATTTTCTTATAAAGCATATATTTTAACTGAACTCAGCCTTGCCATTCACAAAAATAGAAAAGTTCCCATTTCAAGCTGTCTCATGTACACTTTTCAAATCTAACATATTGTAATCACAAAACAGAAAATAAAATTATTTTTTCTACCTTTTGTTCTCTGATCAATATTCAAATCTTGTTGGTCCCAGGCTCTTGTTGTCTTGCTTGCCAGGGTCTCCTTTCTCCGTGCTAACCATCCGTCTGCCATCTCTGTTCTCCCCTTCCGTTTCCCTTCCCTCTCCCGGAGATCTGGCATCTTTCCTTTTTTTTGTCTCCATCCACAGATTCACCTTTTCTCAACTCCCCACCACCCCAGGATCCACCATCTCTCCCTTTCTGTTCCCAACTATCCTCCTATCCAGTATCTCTATCCCCCCTCCACACCATCCCCTGTTTCCAAGTTCTCTCCCTTTCTGTTCCTTCCCTCCCTAAATCCCATTATGCACCATCTCTCTCCCACTCCTCTGTTTTTAGACCCATTATTTCTAACCCCCAAAGTCTGGCATATGCACGTATCTTTGAACCCCCCCTTCCCTCTCTCCCTCTGTGTACTTTTACACCAGGACCCCCCTCCCCCGAAGCTCTGTCCCCCCTCAGAAGGGCTACACCCCACCCCTGAAGACCTGCACCCCCCGAAGGACTTTACCTCCCACCCGAAGGTCTGTCCCCCTCTGAACGCCTAAACCCCACCCCTGAAGGCCTGCACCCTCCCCGAAGGATTGTACCCCCCACCCGAAGGTCTGTCCCCCCCTGAAGGCCTGCACCCATCCCGAAGGCCTGCACCCACCCCAAATGCCTGCACCCACCCCGAAGGCCTGCACCCACCCCGAAGGCCTGTCCCCCCCCTTGAAGGCCTGACCCCCCCTTGAAGGCCTGCCTGCTTGTCCCCCCTTGAAGGCCTATCCCCCCTTAAAGGTCTGCCTGTCCCACCCCCTTGTAGGCCTGTCCCCCCTTAAAGGTCTGCCTGTCCCACCCCCTTGTAGGCCTGTCCCCCCCTTGAAGGCCTGACCCCCCCTTGAAGGCCTGCCTGCTTGTCCCCCCTTGAAGGCCTGTCCCCCCCTTGAAGGTTGGCACCCCCCCAAAGGCCTGCACCCCCTTGAAGGCCTGTCCCACCCCCTTGTAGGCCTGTCCCCCCCTTGAAGGCCTGCCTGCCTGTCCCCCCCTTGAAGGCCTGCACCCCCTTGAAGGTCTGCACCCCCCCCCGAAGGCCTGCACCCCCCCGAAGGCCTGTCCCCCCACTTGAAGGCCTGCCTGCCTGTCCCCCCCTTGAAGGCCTGCACCCCCTTGAAGGTCGGCACCCCCCCTGAAGGCATGCACCCCCCCTGAAGGCCTGTCCCCCCTTGAAGGCCTGTCCCCCCCCCTTGTAGGCCTGCACCCCCTTGTAGGCCTGTCCCCCCCCCTTGTAGGCCTGTCCCCCCCTTGAAGGCCTGCCTGCCTGTCCCCCCCTTGAAGGCCTGCACCCCCTTGAAGGTCTGCACCCCCCCCCCGAAGACCTGCACCCCCCCTTGAAGGCCTGCCTGCCTGCCTGTCACCCCCCCTCCCCCTTGAAAGTCTGCCTGCCCGCCCGCCCGCCCCACCCTGAAGGCCTGATGCCCCGACCCACCCCGAAGGACCATTCGCCCCCCTGGCCTCCCCGCACTACCTATGAAGCAGCCGCAGCAGGATCGCGACGTCAGCTATCTTTGCGCTGCTTAGGAGCTGCTTCCTGCGCCGGGCTACCTTAAGCTACTGCCCCCCCCACGCCCGAAGGACCGCTCACCCCACTGACCTTCCAGCACACCTATGAAGCAGCCCGCAGCAGGATCGCGACGTCAGCAATCCCTCAGCTGCTTGGGCGCTGCTTCCTGCGCCGCGGTCCCGCCCCCTCCTCTGACGTCAGAGGAGGGACGGGACCGCGGCGCAGGAAGCAGCGCCCAAGCAGCTGAGGGATTGCTGACGTCGCGATCCTGCTGCGGGCTGCTTCATAGGTGTGCTGGAAGGTCAGTGGGGCGAGCGGTCCTTCGGGCGTGGGGGGGGACTGAGCGGCAAGGCCGGGAACACCCCCTCAGTTCTGGTACCCGGGGCGGCCCGCCCCCCCCCCCCGCGCCCCCCCCCCCCCTAGGTACGCCACTGGTCAGAGGTAGTATTGTCAGGTTTGATTTCTTGCTAGTGAAATGATGGTGGAGTTTAATGAATGCAGTTTTCACCATTTATCTGAGTGCTAGAGGCCTATGCGTGAGGGCCTGTGTTAGGCCGCTACCAAAATTTAAGACTCTGGAAATTGAGGCCTGCTTCATGAGCATAAGAAGGGCAGAAGGACACAGGATTCCTGCCCAGATAAATATATGCATTAGCTTTGTGAACCTATATATTTGGAGGAGCTAATCTATTTGGGGGGGTTTTCTTTTTACTGGCTAAATCGTTGTGGACAAGTACCTAAATGGACTAAAGCCTTTGAGCTAGAAGCCAGACAAGTAGAGGGGGAATCGGGACTGGAAACCCTCTAATGAAGATAAGAAATTTCACGGTGAGAAATAACTGTTGAATTTTTCCCTGCAAGCATATTGATTTACAGTTGCAATAAATCTAATTCATTGTGATAAAGCAGAAATGAATGGGACTCTCTTTTTTTCTTTTTTTGAGCATGCTAATTACACTCTACCAGCCTCTAACCACTCATTCGTGTTTACCTGTGGTCACACTCTAGGCTGGGCAGTTGTTCCGCCTATACCCAGCCACAATACATACATGCATAAGTGACCTTATTCTGGCTATGTGCTCTTCTGTAAACATAAGCCAATATTCAAAGTCATGTATGTTGCAGGTGGCCATTTGCATAGGCAGATTTTGAGTAGAGCATGGGCACACATATGCATAGATCAGGGAATGCTATAAATTATACACATTCTTTTGAAATCTAGCTGTGAGCTGATATACCACTCTGTGGCTGATGTAAGTGACTGTACCTTAAATACAGATGTGTTTTGCATTAGCACCCTATAAACCTGTGTGCACAATTTAACACTTAGGCTCAGATTCTCTATTGTTCAACACAAGCACAGCACAGATTTGCTCATACAACTTAATTGTTTAACAAACTAATCAGTGCTGATAATAGGCAATTAACACTAATTAGAAGCTACATACACAACTTTCTAAGGGCTAGATTCACGAACCTGCCCTATCGTCCCTATTCGGGCCCGATCTGGGCAGGTCTGATGAATTCTCCAAAGCCCAATATGCAGATGGGGGTGATCGGAGGAATGCCCCCATCTGCCTGCCTGGATCGCTGTAAGCGATCCCAGTGCATGCGCAGATCATCTGTAGATGGTCTGCGCATGCGCTGGACCAGCGAGACCAGCGAGAGTCACGCCAGAGATTTTTTTTTTTCATCTTTTTTTTAACTTTGGAGCCCGTGGTTTTAACCCACTTTAAGCCCACGGGTTAAAACCATGGGCTTCCACTGCGGGGAAGGGTGGGAGAGTCGGAACCTGCAGGCAGGCGGCTAATACAGCTATGAGTTTCAGTTCCACCGAATAGGGAGAAAGAAGCTGAATTTCATGTAGCTGGATATTAGAGCTGCACAAATGCTGTTGAAGCATTTCATCCCTCTACTCTAATGCGAAAAATTGCCCTTTAACTGATTGAGTCAATGGCGCTGAACCGGGGCTGACAGGGCAGAGAGCAGGGCGGCAGAAGGCAGCAGTCGCTTGTTTGTGATCAGCCAGCCCAGTTGGTGTTGCAGGGTTTTGGTTTGTGAATCAGGTCCTGCCTACTTTGCATGCCGTTGCCCTCATTTGCTTGGGTGGATCGGATCAGGTAGGAGATTGATCAGGCAGAAGTTTAGTGCATTGGGTCGGGGGTCGGAGAATGATCACAAAACCAGTATAACTGGTTTCGCGATCGTCGGGACATGATCGGAAAGTTTAGTGAATCTAGCCCTTAGGTGGAGAATACCTTTTGAAAAAGCCAGGCTTTCAGGAGATTTTTGAAGACAGGAAATGAAGGTTTATTCCTCGGTTCCAGAGGCAACACGTATTCTAAAGTTTAGGACCTGCACAGGAGAACGTTGCCTCTCTAGTGATGTCAAATCATATGACCAAAGGGAAAGATGTAGTAATGATTGCTGAGAAGAATGGGGAGAACATGATGAATGATATACTTGGATGAAATTGGAAAGAAGTTACTGGGGTTCAGTTTTAAGAATACTATGTTACTTACCTAATTAACAACAGTTAGGCATGAGCATTTACACTAGAAATTGAGTCATTTGCTTGCATCTAACATTAGGCACATAACTGCAAACATATGTGTGTAATTGCTAATAGAGAATTTGCATTTAGGGCACATCATTCTGCTGCCTAACTTTGGGTGAGCTGTAGAGAATTATCCCCTAGTGTTCTATAAAGAAAAGGGGGATACTACATTTATTAAACGAGCACTTTCCTAGTACCTAAATCTAGGTTCCCTTTTATACAGTAGAATTATCCTTTATCCACATATAGGGTGGTCAATTTTACAAAAGCACTGAAGAGGGGAGCCCAAATGGCCTCTACATCGTGCTTTTGGTCAATAAAGTTTGCTTTGGATCATTTCCAGCTGCGTTCTTGACATCTTTTCCTCATGACACCTATATTTCAATTTTATGAAAGCCCATTTTTAGAAATTTATAGTTGGAGGGGTAGGAGGGAAGAGGTTTGATTGGATAATTTTGCAATTACATAATTCACATGGCCGTGTAAACAGGACGGGATATTGTATATAACAGTTACAATATGGATCATGTTACAGTTTATAAGGTTTTAAGATGCATTAGTGTATGATGTTTCCTGGCTGTTCAATAAAAATATTTCCACACAAAAAAACCTCATTTCCACAGGAGAAGCACCGTTTTATCTGAGGAAATGGGTTTGCAAATTCTCTGTCATTAGCAAACTAGGCATTAAGATTCATAAACTACCCTCCAGAGTGCCTGTTTTAATGCTATCAAAAGTATACACAGAATGAATGTATGCACATAAATTTAAGTGCCTGATAAACCACTTACCCGGATCTAGTTGACTTATGAGTATGAACAAAATCTTTAGCCACATCGTAGAAATTTTATCCCATAAATCAGAGTTTCCCAATCTGTCTTGGGTATCACACAGCTGGGCAAATTTTCAGAATATCCACAGTGAATATAAGTAAAGTTATTTTATTTATTGCAGGTTTGCTGTATTCTTACAAAATGTTTAGTGAGTATAGGGGCAGAGTGTAAATTTTTTAGGAGTTTTTATGTTTGTTTGTATTGTCATAACCTGACTATGTATGTTTTAGTGGAACCTGCTCAGAAATGTGGATTTAGTGGGATATACATTTTTAAATAAGTGAATAAAGATGACATACTTCAACATATACTAGGTCTCCAATATATTCCAATCTATCTGATGTATATTGATTATACTATAGATTACCTGAAAACTTGAGCGTCTTTAGGGTCACCATGACATGTCTGTGAAGCTCTTCCTAAACTGATGTGAACTAGTAAAAACATAGAAATATGACAGCAGATAATGGCCTATCCAGTCTGCCTGTCCGCAACATCTATTATCTCCTCCCCTCCCTAAGAGATCCCACATGCATATCCCATGCTTTCTTAAATCCAGACACAGTCTTTGTCTCCAACACCTCTACAGGGAGACTATTCCATGCATCTACCACCCTTTCTGTAAAAAAGTATTTCCTTAGATTACTCCTGAGCCTATCACTCTTAACTTCATGCTATGCCTTTTCCCTCTGGAGTTTCCTTTCCATTGAAAGAGACTTGCCTCATGCGTATTATGCCACATAAGAATTTAAACATCTCTATCATATCTCCCCTCTTTCGCATTTCCTCCAAAGTATACATATTGAGATCTTTAAGTCTGTCTCCGTACACCTTATGACATAGCCCACCAACCATTTTAGTTGTCTTCCTCTGGACCAACTCCATCCTGTTTACATCTTTTTGAAGGTGTGGTCTCCAGAAATGTACATAGCATTCTATATGAGGACTCACCAGAGTTTTATACAGGGGCATCAATATCTCCTTTTTCCTACTGGCCATTCCTCTCCCTGTGTACCCTAACATCCTTATATCTTTCGCAGCCACCTTTTCAACCATTTGGCCACCTTAAGATCATCATATACTATCACACCCAAGTCCCGCTCCTCTTTCGTGCACAAAAGTTCTTCACCCCTTAAACTGTACTGTTCCCTCAGGTTTTTGTAGCCCAAATACATGATCTTGTATTTCTTAGCATTAAATCTTAGCTGCCAAATTTCAGACCATTCCTCAAGCTTCACTTGGTCCTTCCTCATGTTTTCCACACCATCAGGGATATCTACTCTATTGCAGATTTTGGTATGATCTGCAACGAGGCAAATCTTACTAGTCAGCCCTTCAGCAATATCGCTTCCAAAAATGTTAAAAAGAACAGGCCCAAGAACCAATCCTTGAAGCACATCACTGGTAGCATCCCTCACAGCTGTAAACTGAACTGATCCCAGATATTTGATACCAGGGCATGCACAGCTTACAGTTCTGACTACCTGGGTATATGCACTGACTCTTAAGTTAATTAGGCACTGGCCAATATTCAGATTGTTGTTTGGTTAACTCACTCCATGAAGTTAGGACAGCTTTTTTGTTGTGCTAATTAAGGGCCCCTTTTAGAAAGCTGCCATGGTAAATGCACTGAAACCTGTTCTAATCCTATGGGCTTCGGTGCATTTATCATGACAGCATCACTACCAAGGCTTTGTAAAAGGGGCCTTTAATGCACTTACTTAGCTAGTTATTAGACTGAATATTGCCAGTAACCAGCTAAGTTACAGCTCCACCCAGGCTCTGCCCGTGGACTGCTCCCAAATCAGTTGATTACAGAATGTCTGGTTAACAGTGGTATTCAATGGCACTACCCAGGTAAGCACCACTAAATATTAGTGGTCGGCCAGCTCAGTGGGGTTTAACCAGGCTGGAGCCTCTCCTGCTTAGTTAAATCCCTTTGAATATTGATCCCAGAATTAATAAAGCAGAATTCTTAAGACACGGGCCTGATTTTGACACATTCTCTTCTATTGAAAGAAAAAGAAGTCATTAAAATAAAATTTTTCCAGATTTCAAACTTCTAGATTTGATGGTGGGGGCCCCTCTTTTTCCTAACATTAGAAAGCAATGCCCACACACTTTCTGAACATTAAAGTCAGAGCATAATGCATTAAGGGAAACTCAGGTCAACCAGCTTAGAGCACTGGTTCCCAACCCTGTCCTGGAGGACCACCAGGCCAGTCAGGTTTTGGGGATAGCCCTAATGAATATGCATGGAGCAGATCTGCATGCCTGTCACCTCCGTTATATGCAAATCTCTCTTATGCATATTCATTAGGACTATCCCCAAAACCCGACTGGCCTGGTGGTCCTCCAGGACAGGGTTGGGAACCACTGGCTTAGAGTACAGCCCAGAAATGATAATTTATGATAGCAAAGATAACTTCATGTCCCTTTTCCAAAACATTAACTTCACACACAGTTGCATACCAGAAAGTTGAGAGATATTGCTGATTCACAGCTTTGCAGTTGTTTGGCTCTACGCACACTGGATTTTCTTAGGAAATCCTTTTCTAATCTGAGGAAAGTATTGCCTTCAAAAGCTAATCAAAAAATGTATTGTTAGTCCAAGAGAAAGGTATCATATTTTTTTTGTTTTCTTCCTGTTTATTACCTTAGGGCAGGGGTGTCAAAGTCCCTCCTCGAGGGCCGCAATCCAGTCGGGTTTTCAGGATTTCCCCAATGAATATGCATGAGATCTATTTGCATGCATATATTTGCATGCACTGCTTTCATTGTATGCAAATAGATCTCATGCATATTCATTGGGGAAATCCTGAAAACCCGACTGGATTGCGGCCCTCAAGGACCGACTTTGACACCTGTGCCTTAGGGAATCAGAACATCTCTATATGCAAAGCCAGGACTGGCTCAGCCCACCTTAGCCCTCTCACCACTATCTCACCAACCGTTTTAAGAGTTAATAAAGCACAGTTGTTCAGCTTTTTAAAGACCTAACCCCAAACTGCCTTTATTGCACAAACATGGGAGGAGGGTAGCAAAGATCAACTCACCAAAATTTGTGCCAAACACATCACAACCAGGAGCATATGCTATTCCTATAGTTTTCTCACCACGCCATAGAACAGGAGAGTCAAAGTCTCTCCTCGAGGGCCGCAATCCAGTCGGGTTTTCAGGATTTCCCCAATGAATATGCATGAGATCTATTTGCATGCATATATTTGCATGCACTGCTTTCATTGTATGCTAATAGATCTCATGCATATTCATTGAGGAAATCCTGAAAATCGGACTGGATTGCAGCCCTTGAGGAGGGACTTTGACACCCCTGCCATAGAAAAATATACTGCGTGAAAGTCAGACTTTCACTTGGCTTTTAACAGTTCATATCGCCATGGAGCCAGAATCTGTCTCATAAAGTAAGGTAAAAATAGTCAAGCCAGTCTCCTCTAGTCTGGTGCTGTCCAACCTCTGAAATACACCCTGTCTACTTCTATCTTCTTTAGTTCACCTGAGAAAGCAGGGATCAAGTCTGATGCTGAGCAAGATCTTTGCTTCAGTTTCCATTATTATACGGTATAATGTTATAATAAACTGAAATCCATTCTGACTTCTCCATGCCCCACTGAAATCCAGTTTGTCTATATGTTTTAAGTCATAGCCTGTACTGTAACTGCTAGCTGTCAGCCTGTCCCACGTAATGCCTATTTTATAACTGATCTCAGTCTGTTCTGCACAGAGCCTATGCTGTAACTGCTGTCAGTTACTCCTGTGCTGTACCTGCATTATAAATTATTATCATGTTGTCCTGGGTTATGCTTACTGTCAGTTGTACCATTCAATGCCTGTGTTGAAACTGCTGCCAGTCGTTCCAGTGTCATACCTGCGTTATAACTGCTGTCAATCTGTCCTGTGCTGGAAATGCTGACTTCCAGTTCGGCCACCTTAGTAACCATTCTGTAATTGTAAACTCATTTTGTCCTAATTAGCACCAGTTCTGTACTGGTTTCTTCTCTGTCCCTTTCTATTCTATTTGGTGTGTCTGCTATAGCACCTCATTTCCATTCTCCTCCACTCAGTGTGTGCTGCATCTATATTTTAGTCAGTCCATGTGTCCCAGCAGTGTTACCTGAGTATTGTAACCCAGACATTATACAGTATTTGTTAAGATCCTATAGAGTGCATGAATGTTTAATGATAGCCCAAGTTATCTCACTAGTTCTCTGATTGTATACAATACAATTTTTATTTTGATACCACTAATACCTCCATAAAGTTCACAGCAGTTTACATAAATAATTAAGAAGATACAAATTATTAAATAGTATTACAATATTTAGGAATTATTAATAAAAAATCTTGAAATTAGATTGCTGGTTAATATTAGTCAGTAGTTTTCCAAAGTTTTGCTGCTTGATAAGCCCATGTGGAGTTAAAAAAATCTATTGTATCTTAAATTATTATTTTTAATCTTTATTGATTTTACAATCTTCAATAGTGCAATACATTAAATATATCATATATAATAAGTCAATATAAGCACATTTAACTTTCAAATATACTTAACCAACCAATTTCTCCCCTCCCCTCCCCACCCACCTAATGATAATTTAATAAAACACAGAAACATAGATTTCCCCAATAATCTTACCCTATTAGCCATATCCTTCCATCCTCCCACCCATCCCAAGTGTAAATATTTAAAAATCAAATTATGACAGAAATAACCAAAACGTGTCATTAGATTCAAAGATGGATTATTGGATAAATTAAAGAGTTGAAGCATATAACCTGGAGTTTCTCCAAAATGTATTTTAAATAGTATACAATAGAATTTATAAAGTATTTGCCCTTCTATAGGTAGGTAAGATGTAATCTTATCACTTTTCTTCAATCTGAAGATTCATCTAATGGCTGTATTCCTTAGAGTTTAGAGGTTTTTTCTGTTCATATCTGCATGTGTGTCTACTGTTTATTTAAAATTTTGATGAATCACCAAATTTTGGACAAGCCAAGTCTAAGGTCCCCCTTTACAAAGCTGATTATCACAGCAGCCCACAGTAATCACACTGAAGCCCGTTGGGAATTGATGGGCTTTGATGCCATTGCCATGCAGCAGCCACTAGCACAGCTTTGAAAAAAGGGGGGTTAAGTGATGTATGAGCATAAACTAAAACCAATTACAAAAGAAAGATAATTGACTCCAATATAAAAAAGGATAGAATACAATCACACAAGCGTCTACGTGTTCACATCTTCACATTAAGGGTGTTAAGTAAACATCTCACTATGACCCCTGTACATTATATGGTCAGACCTTCAAAACTCCCCCAAAACTTGGGGCTCCTTTTACTAAGGTGCGCTAGCGTTTTTAGCGCACGCAGATTAGCGTTTGCTAACCCCACGCTACGCAGCTAGAACTAACACCAGCTCAATGCTGGCGTTAGCGTCTAGCATGCGCGGCATTGTAGCGTGCGCTATTCCATACATTAATGCCCAAACGCAGCTTAGTAAAAGGAGCCCTTACTGTACCTACCTGTTTACCATCTCAATTGCCCCTATGCCTGAAGGTGTCACCTATAGGGCAGTATAGTTGGTGTTGGTGGGCTCACACTTTCTACCACTAGTGTACTAGTTAGGGTGGCATATGGACTAGGGTCCCCTTCTCTGCAGGCCACTCCAGAGACCTGCTTGCAGCTTTACTAGAATTGGCCATAATATCTGCAGCTTTCATAGAGACAGATATATATTGTTTCATTTATATATTTTAGGGGGGGGGGAGGGGATCAGTGACCACTGGGGGGAGTGTGTAGAGGCTATATTTTCATCCTTCCAGTGGTCATCTGGTCATTTTGGTTACCTTTTTGGCCCTTATTTGTTTTAAAAACAGGTCTAGCCCCAAATGTCCAAATTGTGCCCTGGACATTTTGTAAAATGTTTGATTATCACTGTAAAATGTCCAAGAGCTAATACCTCCCCAAACATGCCTCTAAGACACCCACTTAAAATGTAGATGCGCTTGGAGACAAAACAGTCAGAAAGATATCTTAAAATGCTCACTTGGACGTTTTGAATAGTAAGATGTCCAGGTGCCGGTTTATGCCGTCTTTTGGACATCTATGTTTCTTGAAAATGACCCCATAGTGTCTGCTGCTGCAGTCTGTCAGCCCTAAGAAAGATTAAATGCCAATGTGAACTGTTTGCTAGAGAAAAGCCCAACTTCAGCTACTTTAAATATGGCTAAGACCATCTGGAATCTATTGTGATGTGGGAGCTCCAAGAGAAAAAGCTTAAACTGTCTAACATAAAGGTCTGTGGGGAGTCCTAAATTTCAAAGCCCTGACTGAGAAATTCCCGCCCAGGGTCTGTACTTAGGCAGTGTCACCTAAGATTCAAATTCAAGCAATGTTCATGACAAAATATATATAAAGAGAAGGAAGGAAAGAAATATAGCTATATTTAGTCCAAATTATATTTAAAGAGATATAAGGAAAATATTACTAAATAAAATAATAGTTTCTGGGATTTGGGGATAATTAAAATTGTTCCCCATATGACATTTTTGGTCAGCTCACAGGATATCACAACGGTTCAGTCTGCCAAATAAGCATTCTTTATCCACCCCCTCCCAAATCATTGCCTTATTTGGCAGACTGACCTTGTGCATTGCACTCCAAGGTGAACCATGGGTGGAAGGGTGGGGGTCAGGTACCACTATTTTTAAATATGGTTCATGGAGGCAAAAACAAGGGCACATTATTCCTGCTTCCCAGCTTAAAAGTATGTGGGAAAGTGAGTGGAGAGTCTAGGGGCCCAGGACAGGTCTACTGGGACAACCTGTGATGTTTTAGAGGTCAGAAAGGTTGGGGTGGGGGATTCTCAGATCACCCTGTGCTCTCAGGCAGCATCGTGCCACTAGCCTTGAGCTGACATAAAGATACAACTCTTCAAGATGAGTGAAACTATGTATCTGATTTTAGCACAGTTTTCTACATTGGGAGCAATTTAATATTTAGCAATTTGACCACAGCATTACTCTTTAGTGTGACAGTTTAACATTGATTTCCCCATGCTAATAGTTTATAGTTTATTATAGTGGAGGGGTTGCCTAATGAGTAGTGAACCAGGGGGACTTGGGCTCATTTACCATTGCAGCTCCTTGTGACTCTGAGCAAGTCATTTAACCCCCATTGCCCCAGGAGTAAAATAAGTACCTGCATATAATATGCAAACTGCTTTGATTGTAACCACAGATATGCATTATATCAAATCCCCACCCTAATCTTTTTTCCTTCATCAAGAATAAGATCAGCACAAGTAAACCAAGTGTAAACTGCTACACTAATATGTAGTGCTGCTGATTGCATCACAGAATGGGGAAAATGTCTTAATAAATCAGGCCTTAGTCTGAGTTATCCATAGACAATGCGAGAGGCATTCTGCTTATTCCTGGTTTCAGTTTATATGATTCCATTTTGAGAACTGTCCAAGTGCTGAAAAGTAGTGATTCTCAGGAGATCCCATTTCAAAGGATTTGTGCTCCAATGAGTCATGACTAGGGCCGAGTCACGAAACTCACTAAACTCCTAAACTCTAAACTCACTAAACTCCTAAACTCTAAATATTAACACTCCTAAATTTAGCAGTATATGAGTAAGAAGTGAATGACAACAAAGTTGGATTAAGGATAAAGAAAACATTAAAAGGTTAACACTGATTTTTCAGTACTAGGCTCATAAATCTAGGCAAACTTATAAGAATAACTTTTAAACTTCTAAATTAAGATGGATTTTCAGCAGAAAACTTATGGGGCTCATAATCGAAAGAGAAAACGTCCAAAAACTGGTCTAAGTCGGCACTTGGATGAACATTTCTCAAAAACGTCCAAGCGCCGATAATAAAACCTGGTTTTGGACGTATTTAAAATGACTTAGGCCTTCATAGTGCCGCTCAACATCCAAAGTTAAACAGGTCGTTTCGGGAGGCATGTCAAGGGTGGGAGTTGGGTGGGATGTGGGCCGGCTTAGACTTAGTCGTACAGCATGTATAACTTAAGGGTTAACAACAGAGCCTAGACAGAACTTGGACGTTGTGACTTAGACCATGTAAAACATGGTCTAAGTCACAAAAACCCACCTAAACTCACCAGATAAGCACTGCAAACACATAACACAGACCCACACACACTATCCCAGTGATCACCAACCCCCTCATCCCCATACAAATTTTATTCACAACTTTAAATTTCAGCCTCCAGACCATCATCACCTGGCCGCCTGGCATAGGAATGTCTAGTCGTCCAGCCCAGAGACGGCTTAAGTCATCTTGGGGGTGGGTTAGGAACCCATAGAGAGGAGGATCCATGCCCATAAGCCCCTGTAATCACTGCATTGATACTGAAACATGTGCACTGTCCTATACACCCCCCCAAACCCTTTTTTACTGGCATATAAGTGGCTTCTGCAGCCATAAAGGCTATTGGGGTGGTAGATAAGTGGGTTTAGGGAATTCTGGAGGTGGTTTGGGGGGGCTCACCATGACCTATAAGGGAGCTGTAGTGAGGAGCAGACATGGCATCCTTTTTGTAAAGTTCACAGCAGTGCCCTATAAGGTACCCCACTATTTAGGTGGCATGTCTGAGTGTGCAGTCCATCACTTTGCAGACCCCTCCCACGTACAACAGGGCTTGTTCTAGGCGTTTTGGACTTGGACGGAAATGTGGTATAAAGATAGACGATTTAGTGGCTTGGACAATCAGATCAGCAGGACGTATAATTAGACGATTTTTGAAAGTCAAAAAAAGTTGGACATATCTTTCGAAAATGTGTCTTGGGCTCTTTTTAACTTTGGACGACTTGTGAGATGGACATAAATGGACTTAGACGTCCCTTTCGATTATGCCCCTCCATGTGTCTATGTTCATCTGAAAAAGGGCAAAAAATTAGGAGCCTAATTTAACACACACACACCCTATAACTAAGCTGGGATAGAGATTTTTACCGCAGTCTGGAGCACTAAATGTTCCGACACCGCTCTGATGCTTGTAGAAATTCTATGAGCGTTGGAGCAGCATCGGAGCATTTTGCACTCTGAGCCATGGTAGAAACCACTACCACGGTTTAGCAAAAGGGGGATTAGAGCGTACATTTAGGCACTCAACTTTATTTTGAATATCAGTTCCAAGAAGATTTTCTCTCAGCTTTGTGAATATGTAACTGTCTGTCGAAAAAGAAACTGTTACGGAATGGGTAAAAGGTATGTCGTTGAAAATCAGAATATTGCTTTAACAGGAAACAAAATCATAAGCATAGTGAAAAGAAACATTCTGATAGAACGGAAAGTTCACATTGCCTGTCAAGATAGCATGGCAAAAGAGAAAAAAAAATCCTCTATGCTACAGTAAGTGTCAGCAACAGCTTTTAATCTCCTGTTATTTCTCTTGAAGTGAATTTATAGTATACACAGTGCATTTTTTTTCTAGCAAAAATGGTGCCAGTTGTCAATTGGATGAGCTGGATGTTATCAGGTTTATTATAAATAGACAAACTATAATAAAATGTGGAGCCATAGGGTGATTGGGACCCTCGGCTTTTCATGCTTAACGTTGACATTCATGGAAAACTTTAATCCAGAGCAACCAACTTATCTCATGCATTATATTCTACGTGTATTATACTGCCTAGTCCCATCTTTACTGTTGGCACCCTTGAATATCCTATGTGTGCTTTGAATGGTCTGACACTTTGTGATCCTTACAGCCACAGACCCCTGCAGAAGGCATCTTTATATGCCGAAACACAGACCGTGTAGGGCCCCGATCACCCTACGGCTCCACACTACAATACACCAGCTCTTGGTTTATTGCATCATAAAGACTTTGTTTTAAAGATCAGCACCAACAAGAGACTATTTGATATTATTATCTGTTGCAATTGTTCTATTGCTTGATTTCATTATTGTTTTCTCCCGCTTTCGAGGATCTCTCAGACACACAGTGTTTTATCCAGAGTCGTTTTTAGCCTTTAACCCACGAGTCTTTGTATCAGGACCCTTAGGGAACTCTGAGGAAGACAGTTTTGTTGAAATACGAACCTTGTTGGATCCAAGTCCCCAATGATTTGGGTCCTAGGCATTTCTCATGTGGATTATTGTTCAATAATCCACATGAGAAATGCCTAGGACCCAAATAAAGCCTGCATCTTGAACATCATCTTCTCCACAACATTTTTTGTTTTTTTTATAATAAACTAAACTAAACCTTAAGTTTGTATACCTCATTATCTCCATAAAGATAGAGCTCGACACGGTTTACAGTTAATTCAATAAATGAGGGAAGGACATAATAAGAAATTAGAGGTTATGAAGAGGATAGCTAGCTTTACATTTTAAATAGATAGCTTTATGTTTTGGAGAAAAGCCAGGTTTTCAGATGCTTTCGGAATAATTGGAATGAGCCTAGGTTCTACAGTGGGGCAGGGAGGTTATTCCAAAGATCAGTGAATTTGAAGAAAAGGGATTTCCCTAATTTACCTGATACCATCCAGCTCATCTACTTCACTCATTCCTGCAGTTGAGAGTGCAGGACATGTGCTTTGTGTTTCTCCCTTTTCAAGTGGAATACTGAGGTGTTTTCTTTTTTGTTGTGCCAGTAGTCAAATGCCAGGGTATCCTTCAGGAGCAAGGTGAACACTGAGGGACCTGCCCACACAGCTAAGTTCTTTGCAGCAGCCACAGAATCTATGAAAAGGCAAATCCTGAGCCTTTTCATTAATGCTTGGGGACCATGGGTCAATTTTATCAGGCAATGGAAAAGGTGCTGGTACTTGGTACTCCTGAGTGCCCCCTGAAAAAAAGCCCTGCTGCATACACACTATAAATGTTCTACTTCCAATATTTTTCTTGACCCAGTTTAATGTATCACTTGGCATAAGAAAAATTAACAAACACATGGGTTGGTCATGGTACCCTGAAAGATTGCCTAGTCATTACTGCAATTTCACAGAAATTATTGAAACAATGGGGTCAACATTCAAATTGATTTCAATGGCCTTGTGAGACTCCTGGCTGTTAAAATTGCTTGTCTAAGAAGAGAACAAAAAAAAACTGTGGATACAGATGTTCTGGAGATAATTTATTAAACACTGACATACAAAACCATGAAGATTCAATTTAAAAAGTACAATGCTAAAAAATATGGTGATAAAAATCCACCCGGACCCTACACGGTCCGTGTTTCGGTGAATACGCCTTCCTCAGGGGGTCCAATGGTTTGCAAACTCACATATAAAGAATTGGACTGAAAACAGTCTATTATCATTAAATGTGTGAGCATAGAACACCGCAGACAAGCTGAAGTAGCTTGTTTTAAGGCAACGCTGTGACATAAAATCGGACAATCGCTAAATGTAAGACACTGGCATTCAAGACAAGACTGGCATTCCCCTGAAGAAGCCCATTGGCGTGAAATGGACTTGGCCTCCGTCAGGTTTAAAAAGATAAGTGCTTGTTGAGAATCATTTGATTCAATGTCCTATGTCACATTATGATTGTTGCCAGCTCTTTGAAATTTTTGAACGGGAGAGAAATTGAAATATATTAAAGTTTACACAAATATTTATTAAACTAATTCACAAAGATTAGTATAAATTAAATTACCAAAAATATTTCCACAGAAATCGTGATCAATGATAATACCCTAACCCTGAATTTGGTATCCTTCTATTGATTGGACTCCAGGGGGGTTTTGAGATCTTTTTTTCTGTGGTTTTATTATGCTTTTGAATCATCAGAGAGTTCTATTTTGTATGGTATTCCGAGAAATTGTGGTTTGAACTCTCTAATACCAGTTTCCGACTGTTGGGGCAGTTAATATTAATTACTTAACCACATAAAGTAACTGCATAAATAGAACCACATAAAATGCAGTCCTGTCTTTCAACAGTTCACCTTATGTGGTTAAATTCTGAATATTGCACTTAAGTGTTAGCTGCCATGGTTCATAGTCGAAAATGCGCAGGACAATCGAGCTCTGACAATAAAGAGCAGACAATCGCGCGCCGGACTTAAACTTAATTTTAAAGTGCTCTGAGAGGGAGTTTGGGGAGGGAACCCCCATAGTTAAGTTAATACTGTTTGCGCTGCCATTGGGTGGGAGTGTTGGGGGAGCTCCCCCATTATAGAGGGAAGAGGCGATTTTCCGTTTTTCCCCCACACCCACACCCCCACCAACAGCAGTGGCAACAGTACTAACCCCCCCCCTCGGAGCACTTTAAAATTAAGTTTAAGTCTGCGCTCGATTGTCTTCCGCACTTTTGTCCTATCACTGCTGCCACATATGTCTGGATATTCAATTCTGGTGCCTGTACATGGCACAACATTAAATATCCAAGAATAATGCCAGTGGACAAAAAATGCTGACTCCCGTCAGCTGAATATTGATCCCAATATTAACAAAGCAAGTTAACTGTGCCAGCAGCTGTTTAGCAAATATTATGTACACACGAGTGTGTATTTATTGTAAAACACTCTGGGACTGAATTTGTTCAAAAATTTCAAAGTAGAGGATATACTGTTCCAGTTATCAAGAAAGCATACTATAGAGCATTGCATTCAAACAGAAATTTATTGTTACATCCTACTCCAGACAGTCACAAATTAGAACCACATATTTGTATTTTGAGACATTCCACTCTTTTGGCACAAACTGCATGTATAATATGCCATCATTCTGTTTCATTCTGTATTTGTTGTAAAGTTTCAACTGGGCTATTTAATAGATTCATTTCTTTTTGTCAATTCAAAGAGGTCCAGATGTTCACATGCTTTTTTCGCTTTCCCACCAGTCAAAGGTTGTTAATTTAAAAAGTACCATCAATGTTAACAAGACTAAGAATATTATAATGCCCCTGTATCGCTCCATGGTGCGACCTCATTTGCAGTATTGTGTTCAATTCTGGTCTTCTTATCTCAAGAAAGATATAGTGGCGCTAGAAAAGGTTCAAAGAAGAGTGACCAAGATGGTAAAGGGGATGAAACAACTGAAACACATTTATTTTCTGAATGTTTAGGGAATTGAAATATTTAATTATCAGGTTGTTTATTTAATTTTTGTAAACCGCAAAGAACTTAAAGGTTTTGTGGTACAGAAATTTTGTTATGTTATGTTTAGACCTAGGCCATGCATTGACTTTTCAAGAGCACGCAACATTCGTGATCAAGTGGTTCATTCCACTTTCAATTCCACTACTCCTATAGACAAGGGATCTCATCAACCTTGTAGACAATGTAAGGCATGCGAGACTTCTTTAAATATTAACCAATGGACTCATCCACATACTTACATAGCAACATTGTAAATGACAGCAGATAAAAGACCTGAAAGACACATTTTTTAAGATCCCATACTACATACATGCAAATCGTCTTTTGTGGTTTATGTTATATTAAACTCATGCCAGTTACTTATGTGGGTCAAAACAACGAGAACTGTGAGGGTCTGTTTCAACATATAAGCTGTCTCAGTACAGTAACTACATTGGCTGCTATGGTCCCTCATTGTTAAAGTACAGGGCATTCTTTTGAACAACTGTGATGGTTCATTATTGAACAGGTCAAGGATTCCCCTCTCAGTAGCAATAGGATGTACAGGTTAACAGAGAGAGAATAGCTTTGGATCCATCAACTTCAAGCAGTGGGGCCATGGGGTCTTAATGAAGCTATTGAATGGAGCACTGTCTTCTAAATGCTATTTTATATTACACAGATCCCTCTAGTTGGACCTATTTACTTGGTTTCTAATCCCTTTAGCCAGTGATATAGTGGTAACTTCATAGGAAACTTTCCTCTGTTTATGTGTTCAATAAAGTTTTTACATATGACGTTATCACGTCGTTATGGCGGTGTTCTTTGGGAGATAAGACTCCATATTTGCTGGTGAGAAACTTCCTATTTAAATGTCATAGCGTTTTACTTTTTTGAGTGAAGTTATAGCATGGTGAAAGACGCTTACAGATCCCTGATGAAGAAAGCAAAATGAGGTCCCTTGTCAGATAGCGCTTGGAGTCTACTGGTTATGCATGAGATAAGTTCTATTTATTTACATTGGTTTGTGTTATTTGGCTTCATTGTTTTGGTATGAGTGATTTTTCATCGATATTTTGACTGTTCATGGATTGGCTTATACCGAGTTCACAAAAGCACTTTTATGTTGCTATTGAGGGGTTATATGATGTAAAGTGTGTCAACAAAATGAGCTGATCGTTCCATTTGTCTTATAATATGTGCTGGTGAGCATACATTATTCACCGATACCTCCCCATTTCATAAACATATTAATATGCTTATTGTTGGGCCTTGTGTTAGTCTGTCCTTGTGGCATTTGTGAGGTTCTGACTTTTACATTATAATGGGGCTGATATTCAGACCTTGCGAGACAGCTGGATATTTAATGCTGGGCAACCAGAATTGAATACCTGGATGTTTTTTGGCCAGTTCAAATTTAACCAGCCAAGGCAATATTCAGCGCTGGCTGGTTAGGTTTAAACCAGAGACATTCTAACTATTTTGGCAGCCTAATTTGACTGCTGAACTTAGTTGGCGATGCACTTATTATCTCCAGATAGCTGGTTATATTGCCAGTATAACTGGCAACCCACTAAGCACTAACTGGAATTACTCAGAGGAAGATAGCTGTCTATCTCCCACTGAATATTGCTGGATAGCTGATTAAGTGCCATTTAACTATCCAGAAGCTATTCAAGGCCAGCTAAATAGCTCTAAATATCAGACAGAATGTATCTATACCTATTTATATACACAACACAACATTAAAATCGGAATACAGTCAAACCTTGGTTTGTGAGCATAATTTGTTCCAGAAGCATGCTTGTAATCCAAAGCACTCATATATCAAAGCGAATTTCCCCATAGGAAATAATGGAAACTCAGACGATTCGTTCCACAACCCAAAAACTTTAATACAAAATACTATACATACGTATTGCAAGACCACGCTCATTTAGAACAGACACTACACTCCTGCAGCGTCAGAGAAAGAAGAACCATCGGCTTAGTTGTGATGACGTGATGCGTGTATACTGTATGTACTTGTATTGCAAGACTTTGCTTGTTTAGAACAGTCATAGTAAATGACGGCAGATAAAGACCTGAACGGTCCATCCAGTCTGCCCTTAAGTTATACTCATTGAAAAATACATGATTAGATTAACTTGTCTCTTCTTTGATATTTCTGGGCCGTAGACTGTAAAGTCACTATATTCTTGTAATGTCAGAGAGAGAAGAACCATCGGCTCAGTTGTGATGTGTGTATACTGTATGTACTTATATTGCAAGACTTTGCTTGTTTAGAACAGTCATAGTAAATGACGGCAGATAAAGACCTGAACGGTCCATCCAGTCTGCCCTTAAGTTATACTCATTGAAAAATACATGATTAGATTAACTTGTCTCTTCTTTGATATTTCTGGGCCGTAGACTGTAAAGTCACTATATTCTTGTAATGTCAGAGAGAGAAGAACCATCGGCTCAGTTGTGATGTGTGTATACTGTATGTACTTGTATTGCAAGACTTTGCTTGTTTAGAACAGTCACTATACTCTTGCAGCATCGGAGAGAAAAGAACCATCGGCTCAGTTATGATGTGTATATACTGTATTGCAAGACATTGTTTGTATATCAAGTTAAAATTTAATAAAATGTTCTGCTTGTCTTGCAAAACACTTGCAAACCAAGTTACTTGCAATCCAAGGTTTTACTGAATTAGTATCATCACCAAGGGGAAAACAGGCAAAGAGAAAGAAAGGGAGAGAGAGGGTGGGGGAAAATATAATTGTACATTAATGTCTGAAAGTTTATTGTGCTTGTCTTGTAATATTTTATGTATATGAATTACTTGTTGCACAATTGTAGTTTGAAAATTCAATAAAGATATAAAAAAAAAGAAAAAAGAAAAGAAAGGGAGAGAGAGAAAGGCTAGAGATGATCCAGCAATTCCTCAATGCACTCTATGAAACCAAAATGTTTCTGCACATTTTTCCATATAGTGAAGTCTTATATGGCAAAACTTATTTTCCACATAGACTCCTATTATAAATCTCAGGAAGGAAAGAATCTCTTCCATTTCAGTTGTCATGGTCAGAATGTTTTTAAAAAGCTTCTATTCACCATTATCAAGATGTGGCAGCTCTGAAAATCCAGACGGTTGAGCTGCTTATCTTTGCAATCAGGCTAAGGCACAAATCTCTAACCGGTGCCAGAGACATGGGCACTGGTTAGAGAATAGAGGGGGTAAGGTGCCTGTTCTTTAAGACAGGTGCAATTCTGTATAAGATGTCATTGCGCGATTCTCAGCCACTTCTCAGGTGGCCACCGAGATCAGTGTCCAATACAGAATCAGCCCCTTAACAGCATAAGTACCAACTCTGCCTTCACAGTGCCCACAAAATAGTTGGCTTTGAGTTTAACAGTCTGTGGTGATATTCAGTGACGCTAACCGGTAAGTGCTGCTGAATATCAAACAGATAGCCCCGAACAAGCAATTTAACTGGTTAGGAGCCATTTCTGATTGGCTAAATTGCTTTGAATCAACTCCCTACATAGTGTACCTGAATGTAATTCATCTTGAGCAACTACTGAAAAAGGAATGAGTTGAATCCATTATCCAAATTTCATGAACATTCCCTGGGGGTAGATGATAGGGTTCCTACTTTCCATACATGATTTCCTTGGTGCCTGGGATCTTTTGCTTGATCTCTGCTGCCTTTTCATAGCACTCCTTTCCAACGTACCATATAGGCATTGGCCCCATTAACTTCCTTTAAGCATCTGGCTGGTACATTCAGTGGCATAGCAAGGGTGAGAGGTGCTTGGGGTGGTGGTGCCCCTCCTCCACCCTCATCTCCACCCTCGCTCCTACCTGCTGCATGCATCCCCCTCCTGCTCCTTTCCTACTCCTGCCTGTTACATGCCCCCCCCCTTCCCTACTCCTCCTGACACTGCCGGCTCTCCCTCTGATGTCACTTCCAATGCATGGCACCCAGAAGTGACATCAGCAGGAAAGCTGACAGGATCATGAAAAGCACGTTGTTGACTGCTGCAAATAACTTCAACTAGAGATATGGGGGAAGGGAAGGGGGCACGCTCGTGGAAGGGAGGAATTTGAAGAGGCAGGGGCAGAGAGGAGGAGAGGTACCGGCGCCAACATGGCGACCAGGTTGGGACTGCCCCTCTCGCCCCCCCCTCCCCCCTTTACTATGCTATTGGGTACAGTGTCCTTTTGTCCTCCCAAGTAACTAATGAGGTGCCAGCTTCTCCAAAAAGTTCTTCTCGGTTGATATTAAGCACAAACTGAAAGACATAGGTATGAACTACAAGGTTAATCTTATTACTAAAAATACATTTCAAGCCAATATAAACAAACCCCTAAATCCAACACTGTACCCAGCTTTCTCCAACAATAGACAAGAACTCTGGAGAGACCTTTATCCAGTTCCTGGGTGATTCACCCCTCTTTTTTTCACTAAAAAAGAAAGGTGGAAAAATATTCCTTCCATAAACAAAAGACAAAATGCAAGAATTAGCTCACCAGCCTCTAGCAGTGGGCTACCCTCTATTCTATATGGGGCTGATATTCAGTGCAGTCATGTGCCACACAAAGTGAAACACTACCACAGGTGTTTACCTTTAAGCTTTTATTCCATGGTGTGTCACTGAATATATCAGTGAGTGACCAAAAAAAAAAAAATCAAAGGAATATAAATAACTAAAATCTCATATAACACTTATCACAAATAATTCAAAACAAACACATGGGATTAACTATTATATTCAATTTAATTACTAACATCACTGAGTGTAGGTGAGGAAGCTGTATACTATTGAGGGGAACTAGAGGAGACTCTTTGCCGCTCTGGAGCTTACCGCAGCAGCTGAGGGTAGGTGAAAGTATTCAGTACCCGCATCTCCTGCATGAGAGTCGCTAGAATATCATTCAGGGACCATCATTCCACTCATATGTCTCTGTTCTGCCATTACCAAATTCATAGTGCAGCATATTACCTAACTGTATACAAATTACAAAACCTGATCTTGGTAAGGTGACTCGCCCTCATGTTGGTTTCAATTGGAAAACAGAGGCTCAGCACTGAATATATACGACCATCTCTGGAAAAACATGACTAAAGTTGTAGATCCAAAATGTTGAGAAGGGCCGATTTTCACGTTATGGGTCCAAAAGCAGTCGCATGTTTGAACTTCTGTAACTTTTTTTTTTTCACATAAAAAGAGTGTTGTATTACAAGTTGTTTGCTCTATTAGACTTCATTAAAACCTCTTTTATTTGTTGTTCTGGTGACTGTTTCTGAGACAACATGACTAGGCACATGGGTAGTAACCATGTCATTGCTCAAACCTATAACGTAGGCCTGCTATTTCACTAAATTTCTCCGCTCCGCATATATTTGTCCTGCCTCCTGCTCTTCCCAACCTGATTTCCCAGTGTACACTCAGACTAAGAAGGCCTACTACTCTACCATCATACAAACAGAACAAAAGCTAAATGATTCTTTTTCAACTAGTATTGAGTCGTTTACTCTTGTCACCTTTACTTTCTTGGTCCAGTTCTAAAGAGGTTACTCTGCTGCTGGTGGAGAAGACCTTTTATTCCATGCAATCCATCACTTCTCAATGTGACCCCTTATTGGCTTGTCAAAAAAAAAAAACAGCTCTAGATTTTTTTTTACATCATAATCATGATCAATTCCAGCCTCTCTGGCTGTGGCTGATAATACATCCTAAGTACAAACAATCTGTCTGAGCCCTCCAATCCATCCCAATAGCAATCTGTTTCTATCCTTCCCTGTATGTGAAAACTTGTTGAGAATGTGGTCTTCAGTCAAGCCACTATGTGAAGGCCATGAATGCACTACACACTAAACTATCAGCCTATTGGCCAGCTTTCAATATACAAACTATGCTGGCCTCTCTTCTTATACATATCCTTGACGAGGTGAGAGCTCTTATCCTAGTATTTTTTGACATCAATCGACTTTTGACTTAATTGACCATCTCCTTTCATGTCTTTCAGAGACTGTTATCCATGGTACCGTTCTTTGTTTGTTCACATCCTCTCTCGCAGATAGATCTTAATCCATTTATTTTAACTTCTCATTTCAATAGCCCATTTGCTTCATTGTGGCAGAGAAGAAAAACGGACTCTGATATTATTACAGAAAATCCTTATTTGCGAGTATCATATCAGTGCTTGAGGCAGCATCAAGATATCAGATTCTCTATCTGAGATACACTACATAATTTTGTACTGCATCTTATATATTGTTACAATACTATTATTATAATAACCCAGCCCAGGATAATTCATACATGGTTCATTTGCACATACAGTATATATAATATTGGTTAGTAATATATTTATCTCTTTCTTGAACATGGCTCTTACTACAGCTGCAAATATTTTGGCAGTAGATACCTAAAAGTGATGGGTTATACATATGTCTTGTATAAGAAAAACTCAGGCAACAGTTAAGGAGGAGAGATCAAGGACATCACCTCCAATGTCTTAAGGAAAACAAATTCTGTCCCAAACCAGTTTCAACCTGTATGACATTGTTATCCTGTACTCCAAGCAAATTTAGACACACATTTCTTATTTTACATAACTACATACTTCTCCCTCCATATTCATGGGGGTTAGGGGTGAAGACGGCATGTGAATACCAAAAAAATCATGAATAACTTTTCTCTCTTTTTTTTTTATTCACGGGTTTGGGGGTATAGCCCTCACAAATACTGACCACGCTGAAGCAAAGTGCTAAACTTTTCTCTCTGCACCCCAGCAAAACACACACTTCTCTGATGCTGCCGTTTGCCCGATCACGCTGAAGCAAACGCACACTTCTCTGACACTGAAAAAAAAAAAAAAGCTCTGAACTTTTCTCTCAGCACTCCAGGATGATATCACTTGGGGGCGGAGTCAGCATGATAAAAACTATGAATAATCAAAATCGTGAGTGTCAAACCTGTGAATATAGAGGGAGACCTGTACTTTCTGGCACAGGTGTATTCCTTCTGTGCATCGGCAATATACCCTCATAACTAGAAATTCACTCCATTTTCTAACAAGATATAATATTCTAAGTTCAATAGCCCTACACCCCTCATATAGTCTCTAGACACCCCCAGGCACACAAACCCACCAATACATTCAACATATACTTCCTCGTACACTCATTCACATACAACCTCAACTCATTATCTAGAAATACACAGGCATACCCCTACCCTAAAAAACGATACACTCCACGACTCTCATAAATGCAGAGTTCCTATCCAAATTCCTAGCTGCCGAAAACACAAACATACTCCACATCAACTCTTCACATTTACTCCCCACATGGTGTACAAATTCATATTCAAAGAAATCAATGTGCAAATTCAAAACGTGAAAACTGATCTGAAAAAAGCTGGGTAGGACTCAGAAACACATTCTTTCGCCTGGGCTTTTTCAAAGAAAGCGTGTTTCACCTGGACTTTTTCAAAGAACCGGTACTGCAGCGCTCAGGTGTGAAATCTAAACAAAAAAATAAATAGTTACAATCTGCTAAGCTTGAATCAAAAACACAAACAACAAAGCTCATACAAAATAATCATGGCACTGCAGGAGGTTACCTGCAGCACTCAGCTACAAACATCTTCAAAGTGGTTGAAATGGAAGGAGGAAAAAACACACTGATTTTAACATATATCCCCCACCGGAAGTGACATCAGAAATTCATGCAAGGAAATGATTGGTTGAAAAAACTGTCCCTACACATATTTTTTCAGATAAAGTTTCACATTTTGAATTTACACATTGATTTATTTGAATATGAATTTGTACCCACGTACAAATTCATGTCTCACGTGCAATGATTAGAGGTGATTACTTCAAACGCTTCATCATGCAGACTTGTTCCGCAGACTGACAACTAATTCTCTGAGCACTTAAAGAGATATGCATATGAGTTGCAGTTTTGAATCACCTTTGCTTTAAAACAAGTAGTGTTACTTCCATATTTTTTTTTTTTTGGGGGGGAGGGTATATGTGGGTACGTGTAGGGTAAGTGTGTATGATGGGGTACAAGTGGGATACATGGGTATATGTGAATATACATGTGGGGTAGGTGTGTATGATGGCGGTAAGGGGTAGCTGTGTTTGTGGGGATATGGGGCTATATAAAAAGTAAGACTATGTGGGGAGTAAATGTGAAGAGTTGATGTGGAGTATGTTTGTGTTTTCGGCAGCTAGGAATGTGGATAGGAACTCTGCATTTATGAGAGTCGTGGAGTGTATCGGTTTTTTAGGGTAGGGCTATGCCTGTGTATTTCTAGATCAGGGGTAGGGAACTCCGGTCCTCGAGAGCCATATTCCAGTCGGGTTTTCAGGATTTCCGCAATGAATATGCATTGAAAGCAGTGCATGCAAATAGATCTCATGCATATTCATTGGGGAAATCCTAAAAACCTGACTGGAATACGGCTCTCGAGGACCAGAGTTCCCTATCCCTGTTCTAGATAATGAGTTGAGGTTGTATGTGAATGAGTGTACGAGGGAGTATATGTTGAATGTATTGGTGGGTTTGTGTGTCTGGGGGTGTAGGGATATTCAAGGGAGGATGAATATGTGTGACTTGAGATAAGTTTGCGTAGAATGGGTTCTTTGGGGAGCGGTAATAAATAACAGAGTAGAATTTTAGGCTGAATGTTTTTTTGAGGGGTGCAAAAGTGTACCAGTGGAGGTATGGCTATATGGTTGGGGTTAAGAGTGTGAGAAGGAATGTGTTTTTCCATATAGAGGTGTAGGGGGTATAAATTGAGAAGCTGTGCCTTGATTTCTGATTCTTGCTTGGGGACAGTGTTGGTGAATGGATATATACTGTATGTGCGCATAAGGGTGAAGGCATGTGTGTGTGTGGGGGGGGGGGAGGCTTTGATATTTCAGTTCAAAGATCAGATAATAAAACTCTTAGAACAGTGATCTCAAACTCAAACTCTTTGCAGGGCCACATTTTGGATTTGTAGGTATTTGGAGGGCCTCAGAAAAAAGTAGTTAATGTGTTATTAAAGAAATGACAATTTTGCATGAGGTAAAATTCTTTATAGTTTATAAATCTTTTCTTTTGGCTAAGTCTTAATAATAATATTGTCATTTATAGATAAAGAGACATATGATCAAGAAACTGTTTTATTTTACTTTTGTGATTATGATAAACAAACTGAGGGCCTCAAAATAGTACCTGGCGGGCCGTATGTTTGAGACCACTGTCTTAGAACATTCTATAAATGTCATTCATACCACAAAAGAAAAGCTTTTCCATTAGTTTTATATTACGGCAAATAAACAGTGTCTTTCCAGCCACAGTCCTCCATAATTTTCCAGTTGATGAGATTTTTTTTTACTCTGGGCCCAATTCACTAAGCTTTTTTTTTTTTTTCCACATAGATATAACATGGGAGAAAGCGTTAATGAATCAGGCCCTCTTTTGGCACGCATATATTTATTGATGATAGGCAGTGTGGCTTCTTGCTATCAGTTTCATTTCACTGTACAGGATATGCATAGGCGCGCGCACACGCATACATACACAGACATCTGAGGATCAGAGAGTTCCCTGCATATGTTAGCATAAAATATTGATTTATTTAAAGTTCTGCTAGATGACATTCCCTTTCAACTACCAAGTTACCAGGCAAAACACGCCAGTGCGCGTCTTACTTCTGTCTCTCATTCAGCATTGATTGACATTGTAAAATCCTCGAGGCTTTGCTTCATCATTGGCAACTACAGAAGATGCTTAGCTCTAGATAGGCTTTACTCTGGAAAAAGAAATGAAATTTGCTGAAGTGTGAAATAAAAAAAAAATATATATATATGTATCTCTGGATTCTTGGGGCTGAAACAGCTGCAGGCTAGAAGTCATAGATTTTAACATATCGCTTACCTCATGATGCCACTGACATCCATGCCCCTCCCCAGCACATGCAACCATTCACAAGCTCCCAGAGCCCCTATCCAGCAGCTGGTCCTTGTGCCTTTAAATCTGTGCTTTCAGAGTAAGGGGAACCTGCAGCCCCCTCCCTCTAAGACCCTTCAGGCTGAACGCTACTGAGAGGAGTCTCCCAGGATCCTTGAGCTGCCAGTCTGTGTTCCCCGAAGAAGAATCGAAGGGAAGTGCAAAAGAAAGAAGAGAAAACCAAACAAATTAAGAGAAAATTCATGTAGCCTTCAGCCTAGCAAAGTGGATCTCTATCTTTTTTTCCTTCATGGTTTTTTCTTTTTGTGCAATTTTGTGACACCTCATCTTTTGAAGTGGGAAAGCAGAGGACTTCAGTTCCAAGGAATGAAAACTCTCACTCCAGACTCTCTCGCCTTCTTGATTTTCTGTGTCTTGCAAGGAAGCATCATTGACAGGTGAGAGGCACACACTGATAACCTGGGCATGAATTTCTGCTCTCTGTCAGATACCTACACTACTAGATTTTCTAGACACGTATGCAGAGCTACAGAATTATGAGCTGTGTGAGGAAATCCAGGTTTAAAATGTATTTTGCAATGATTAATGACTTGTAACTGAGAAGTGCATGAGAGCTTCAGTGTGCCAGAATTAGTGTTACCACAAGCAAACCTAATCCTTTGCCACTTTACCTCAACATTGTGTACCTTTCTTCTGAGAATATGTGATACGATAGAAACAGAAATTAAGCCAGTTTCTACACTAGACAATTAAAGGAAAGTCTCATTGTTGTGGCATTTCTACATGTCAAAGGATTGGGAGGGGGGGGGGGGCTATGATAAACAGCACCTGAAATCACTGCTTAGTCCAGCAACTGCTCGTGGCCAACACAGGCAGATCAGAAATGGTTAACGAGAAATCCTTTCAGAGTCTGCCTGTTATCTCCCAGACAGTACAGTCTGCCAAAAGACAATATTTTATCTCATTAAGAAACAAAAGGATAGCCTCCCACATATTACCGTGTTCTGGGAACCTGATGGCAGGCGTTGTTTTTAGCTTCTATGGGATTCCTAGTGAGATGAAACACTTCCATCAAACTTGGAGCCGCACACTGAAGCTTTGTTCTGTTCAGCACTTTAAGTGGGCTGTTTGCATTCTGGACCTCATAGGTAATTGGAAGGTCAGGACATCTCTGCTAATTACCAGTGCTTACTGATAGTGTACATTACGACTGAAACTAACACCGGTCCTATCGATATCATCCCAGTGCAGAAGACACAGGAGTCTAGCTGCCCTGGTTGTGATGCCAGCATTCAATCATGAAGGTGTATAACCTGCAAAGAGTGGCAGGTGCAGCTCTGGCCACTTTCTTGGGCAGACTGGATGAATCTGCCATCATTGACAATGTTATCAAGGAGGTAGCTTCTGGCATTAGCATGTGCTTTGGTTTTACTGTAGCATACACTATTACATGCTAGCATGAATTTTGTTTCAACATACGTAATTCTGGGTTAATACATACTACACTGAAATAAAACAGAAATAATTCCCCTTTCACATTCCTATCTGATATCCTGATCCCAGCTGCTGAGGTCCACATTTGCTCCCTGGATTGTTTGAAAATTGAGCTACAAACCTGTTCTTGATTCTGGAATTACCTTGGGGGGAGGGGCTATACTCATGAGGTAAATATTCAGCCTGCGCAAGTGAGCGTTTTGCTGACCAGTGCCAGGCATTATTCCCAATATTCAATGCTGAGCCATGTTTAGCCTTCCATAACCAGCACTTAGGCTATGGGTTATCACATAAAGGACTGACTTCTATGCTGTCATATTTATGCAGCTACCCCAAGTGCTGATTCTGTCCCCAAAATAGCTGGTTTCCACTTAGGTCACGGGTAGGAAGCAAGGACTGCAATCCAGTCAGGGGTAGGAAGCAAGGACCGCAATCAGGATCTCCCCAATGAATATGCATGAGATCTATTTGCATACAATGGAGGCAATAGATGTAAATAAATCTTATGCATATTCATTGGGGAAATCTTGAAATCCTGACTGGATTGTGGCCCTCATTATCTAGCCCTAACTTAGGTGCTAACTGTTAATTTCCAGTGGCAATAACCTGTTAAGTACCACAGAAAATTAACGGAAAGTCCCAAACAAGTGATTAAACTGGTCAGCAGCCATTTCTGGCCAGTCACATCACTGTGAATATTCACCTGATAGACTACATTGATTTTCAATAAGAAACAATTTCCCTTTAAAAACTAATTTGGGACAAATGCTTGAACAAATCTGCAGCCTACTATCTATACAGCTAGGCTATTTCTCTAGTGAACAAAGGCATCAGTTTTGGATCCGTTTTGGCAAGCTACAATCTTCCCCCGATGCAGCCATGAAGCGAAACAGGACCTGCATTGAGAAGAATATTTTAACAACATTTATTAAATTAGTTCTTATAGCATTATATGAAAGTTTGAAAACTGGAACCGTTATGAATCTTTGAGATTAGAACATAAGAATAGCCTTACTGGGTCAGACCAATGGTCCATCAAGCCCAGTAGCCCGTTCTCACAATGGCCAATCCAGGTCACTAGTACCTGGCCAAAACCCAAGGAGTAGCAACATTCCATGCTACCGATACAGGGCAAGCAGTGGCTTACCCCATGTCTTTCTCAATAACAGACTATGGACTTTTCCTCCAGGAACTTGTCCAAACCTTTCTTAAGACCAGCTACGCTATCCGCTCTTACCACAACCTCTGGCAATGCATTCCAGAGCTTAACTATTCTCTGAGTGAAATTTTTTTTATCCTATTGGTTTTAAAAGTATTTCCCTGTAATTTCAGTGAGTGTCCCCTAGTCTTTGTAATTTTTGATGGAGTTAAAATTCAATCCACTTGTACCTGTTCTACTCCACTTAAGATTCTGTAGACTTCAATCATATCTCCCCTCAGCCATTTCTTTTCCAAGCTGAAGAGCCCTAACTTTTTTAGTCTTTCCTCATATGAGAGGAATTCTATCCCCTATACCATCTTGGTCACTGAACTTTGTGCCACTATATCTTTCTTGAGATAAGGAGACCAGAATTGAACACAATACTCTAGATGAGGTCGCACCATAGAGCGATAAAGGGCCTTATAACATTCTTAGTCTTGTTAACCATCCATTTTTTAATAATTCCTAGCATCCTGTTTGCTTTTTTGGCCGCCGCTGCACATTGGGCAGAAGATTTCATCATATTGTCTACAATGACACCCAGATCCTTTTCTTGGGCACTAACCCCCAAAGGTGGACCCTAGTATCAGGTAACTGTGATTCGGGTTATTCTTCCCAATGTACATCACTTTGCATTTATCCACATTAAATTTCATCTGCCACTTGGAAGCCCAGTCTTCCAATTTCCTAAGGTCTGCCTGCAATTTTTCACAATCTGCATGCATTTTAACAGCTTTGAACAGTTTAGTTTGGCTACCTTTTTTCATTGCCGTGCTCTGGGTCTCTTGCAAAGAAAGATTTTGAGAATTGCTTTACAAATGAATTTTGCAATAGTGGAGTTTTTTCTTTAGCCAGTGACTGAACGAGCTCCAGATTTTGGTACTTTTCATTCTTGGGAGCTTTTTCACGGGAAGGGGTAAAACACGGACCTCGCGGATCTAAACCCGTACGGCCTTAAAAATCTGAGGTCCGTGTCGGTCCGTGTCCGTGGCGCTTGTAGTTTCTGTCGCTGACAGACCCTGATGAGATTTTAGCGCTGACGGATCCGGCTCAGCATAGGGAGGAAAAAGTGTTAGGATCCGTCAGTGCTAAAATCTCTTCGAGGTCTGTCAGAGCCAGAGACTAGTGCTGGAGCGGCAGAGCAGAAGCCAAGAGAGCGGGGACATAGGTTTTGGACGTGCGTTATGGAAAAGATGTCTAAATGCTAAGAAGCCCATTTTATATCTATTTACTAATAATTATAAAATGGGCTTCTTAGCATTTAGCACACGCTAATTCTGCTAGCACATATTGAGCTTTAATAAAAAGGGCCCCTTGGTTGCTGTTGACCATTTTCTACTAAGGCCTTTTTTCTCTATTTTTTTGATTTATGCTTGTTCCGCCAGAACTGGTTTTCTGGAACCTGGGCAAGGTTCACTTTAAGTTGTGATTTTTGATATGATGTTCCAATTTTTTCCTACATTTCTATCTGTTTTCAAAATCCCCATTTCTGTACAATGAACTTGGACCATAAGGGCCAAATTTTCCAAAATGGTTAAGAGTGCTAAACTCAGTTAAAGTGAATGCTCCCTAGTCCGAGTAATGCTATTTTCTCAATATTTGAGGGGTGCTCAAGCATCCACAACACTCGCAGAGCTGGCATCCACGGTCCTACCAATATTTTGCTCTACATACATCAGCTTGAGGGCATAGCCAGAAATAGGCTTGTTTGCCCCCCCCTCCAACAATCTGCTCCTGCATTGAACCCTATTGGACACACTGAAATACCTTGAAAATTGTCCTAAATGCGTCTGGACTGACATCCTCAGTGTTCCAGCTCTTGCACCCCATAAGTCAAGCAACTTATTGTAAAAAAAAGATGTACCAGGTGATGCCAGTGCTACAATGATTAATGTACCATAGAGCTGAAAACCAGCATCCTTTTCAGGGATTTGGTAATGCTAGCCTTATTGTCAGGTATTACTTCAGACATCCCCTTTTCTGCCATCTGCTGAACAAAGCAAAGTACCAGACAAGTGACATCTAGACTTTTAAACTTTGAATGAGAGTGACTAACCCTCAAACATAAACAGCAAGAATGACAAGGACTCTTGCAAAGCAACACTGAATGTGTCACTCGAGGAGGGTTACAAGAAAAAGCATCAACAGGGCTTGTAACCCAGTGCCATTCATGTCACACTATCCCATTATTTATTTAGGAAAGTTAATGCATGACCATGGTGCTTGCACCATGAACACTGAGATCTATTGTATAACTGAGTGTGAGAGCACTAGAGCAGGGGTAGGGAACTCTGGCCGTATTCCAGTTGGGTTTTCAGGATTTCCCCAATGAAAATGCATGAGATCTATTTGCATGCACTGCTTTCAATCCATATTCATTGGGGAAATCCTGAAAACCCGACTGGAATACGGCTCTCGAGGACCGGAGTTCCCTACCCCTGCACTTGAGGATGAATTTATTTTTTCCTTTTATTCCTTTTTTGGTGTTCCGAAATTTTTCTTCTTATTTGGCAGAAATCATCCCAGTGGAAGGAAGAGTGTGGTAGGGAAATTGGTAACACCGGGAGGCGGGTGAATAGGTCAGGGTGTAGAACTTGTGTAGAACAAGTCATAGCTGAATACAGCTCATAGGTAACAATTCATTGGTGTGTATCTAACTGCAGTGTTACACATGTGTTTTCAAGCATGCACAAAGCTAATATACATTAAACATACAAGATGACTTCAAGGACTCAGTTGCTATCCCCCAGATTGGTGCTCAGATTTGTATACTTAAATTTGGGTGTGCTTCTGAGATACGCATACAAGTTAATCGGTCAACAAGCTGTTAGAGATAAATAACTGGATGCTGACAACCAATAATTGAAGTTAATTGGTACCCACTGGAATTTGCATGGCATCTGGCTGCACACTATTCTATAAGTCAGTGCACCTAACTCCCATAGTTCATTTCTCAAAAGGGGTGTGGCCACGGGGATATCAGGTGCGTTCCAACAAGTTGTATGCATAGATATAGAATTCTGGCTCAGCACACCCACCTTGGGTGCCAGCATTTACACCTGGTTTCAGCAGGTCTTAGTCTGGTGCTTAGAGTTTGGCATGAGACTTAACACTAACAGTTTGTGACTCAATACATAAAACCTGTCCCTTGGTAAAATGTCACCGAGTTTTGAACGAGGAAAGCCATGCTGGGTCAGAACAAGAGCCATTGAGCCTAATATTCTATTGCTGATAGTGGCCAACTCATGTCACAATTTAGCCAGTAGATTCCATAAAGTGGATCTATTTCCCCTAGTTCATTTCCAGAGATGAGCAATGGCACTCCCAAATCTACCTGGCTAATAACTTATGAACTGTTCCTTCAGGAATTTGTCTAAATCTCCTTCTATGTTGGTCTCCTTGAGTATTACGCATAAAAAGTATTATATCATCAAGAACCGACCTACTTTAATTCATTGATTATATCCCTTCTCAAACGCTTAGGTCGTTACAAGATAACAGGTTTGTGATACCAATGGCAAAAAAGGTAAAGTAGGAAACTACTACCTTAGATCTAATGCATTTTTTTTGTTTAGGTCCTAGTTTATGGGATTAATTACTGAATTATTTGCGATTAGAATCTAACTTCATGGCATTTAAAAGATAACATAACGATAACATTTATTAATTTGTGATATCTTGACAGTGAGTTTCACCTGAAACAATTGCAAGCTCCTGTTGGAATAGGTATTCTGTATGAGTGGATTAGGTCTTTCCTTATAGTTTTATGGAGTTCCTTTCGTGTTTTAATTGTTTATAACTTTGTTAACCACTTAGAACTATTGAAAGCTGGAGCGGTATATAAAATTTTAATAAAATATAAAAGCATAAACATCCTCTGTCAAAAAGATTCCTCAGCTTAATATGCACTGCATGAAAAAAAAAATCCTTTGTATGGTTTATTTTCAACTTGCTGGTCAAGTTTCAAGTTTTATTTAAAATTTGATTAATCGCTTAATCATACTTCTAAGTAATGAACAGAGCTAAAAAGTTTTAATACATTCAGGGAGTACAATATAAGAGACATAGGGCTCCTTTTACAAAGGTGCACTAGCGTTTTTAGTGCACGCTCTGGATTAGCGCGTGCTACCTGAAAAACTACCACCTGCTCAAGAGGAGGTGGTAGTGGCTAGCGCGCAGCATTTTACCGTGCGCTATTCTGCGCATTAAGGCCCTAACGCACCTTTGTAAAAGGAGCCCATAGGCTTGACATACAGGACTTACAGTGCCAATGGGAAAGGGGGGGTGAGAAATACAATAGAACAGTGGTCTCAGACTCGTGGCCTGGAGGCTACATGCGGCCCGCCAGGTATTATTTTGAGGCCCTCGGTATGTTTATCATAATCACAAAAGTAAAATAAAACAGTTTCTCGATTATATGTCTCTTTAGCTATAAATTACAATATTATTATTAAGACAGCCAAAAGGAAAGATTTATAAACTATAAAGAGTTTTACCTCATGCAAAAATCTCATTTCTTTAATAAGGCATTAACTATTTTTTCTGAGGCCCTCCAAGTACCTACAAATCCAAAATGTGGCCCTGCAAAGGGTTTGAGTTTGAGACCACTGCAATAGAAGATAGGAAAGAAAACAAATAGGGGAAAAACATAAGGAAGGGTTTGGAGAAACAGGAGAAGAGAGAATAAGGAATAGAGTGGGAATATTGGAAGGTTATCTTTGCAAAGGGAATCCCCTTGTTTTGGTGCTAAACAACTATTCCCTATTCAATCATCCCTCCTTCACCCACCCCGCCACCCCAACTCTCTTTTCTGCCAGCTGAAGAACTGTAATCTGCTTAGCTTCTCTTCATTGGGAAACTGCTCCAACACCTGTATCATTTTGTCATCTTTCTCTGAACCTTTTCTAGTTGTCCTGCATCCTTTCTGAAGCAACCAGAACTGGACACAGTACCCAACGTGTAGTCATGCCTTGGTCCTATACCAGAACTGCCAAGTTACCCATTCCAGGAGGGAGACTTTTTGACTGGTCTTGGTTTTAAATCTATACCCCATTTGTAGATCATGATTTTATCCATTGAAATCAGTGCTGCAGGTCCCATAATGCACCAGGATGAGGAAGGCAGAAATCTAGGACCAGCCACAAAGTCTCGCTCCTGGAATGGGTAACCTGGCAGTTCTGCTATAGAGAGGCTCAGTTTTGTTCTCCATTCTTTTTTGAATAATCCCAAACATCTTATTTGCATTTTTTAGCAGCTACTGAAAATTTCATTGTGTTATTCACAACGACCCAGGATCTTTTATTCATATATGATGACCCCTAAATTCGGGCCCAGCATTTTCTACTTGTACTAGTGATTATTTTTTTCTGTGTGCATTACTTGTGTATTTAAGTTCCAACAATGCTTTTGAAAATTTACTACTGCATGCAGGGCCGGATTTAGATGAAAAGAGGCCCTAGGCTATTCCACTTATGAGGCCCTTTCACCTCCCATTTTTAAGTTTGTAAATTACATGAGAGAGAATAAAATACATCATTACTGTGATATATATCAATATGTTAAATGAAACGTTGTTATTGGTACTAACCTTTATAAAAAAATGTGACACGGATAATAAATTTAAAAAAGTCGAGAACACTTATTTGGACATTTATTCTCAGCACCATATATAGTACTTGTAACAATAACTAATCAAACATAACACACAACATTTATATAGTACTTGTAACAATAACTAATCAAACATAACACACATTGCCCCTTCCTATGTCCATAGTGCCCCCAGTGCATCCTTCCTCACCTCACCCCCCTCCGATGCCCGCCTGCCTCCCATCCCCCTTCCGCTGAAACCCCCCTCACCCCCCACCCCCGATGCCAGCCTAGGCCGCCTTGTCCTGACGGATCCTCGTTTTGCCTCTCTCCCCGCGGGGCTGGACTTTGCCCAGCTGTTTCCGGACTGACGTCTTTCCCTCCCCGATCCTCCTCCCAAAATGAGAAAAAGAAAGGGAGAAGCCGAGTCGGCGCCCTGTTGCGGCCGGAGCCGGTTCCGATCCCGAAGCGTAGAATTTCTCCTTATTTTCGGTTCAGTGTTTTAGTGTTCACTGTTTTTAGAATAGTGTAATTTTAAATTTGCTAACAATTTGAATGTAGGCCCCTCTTGATCTTGAGGCCCTAGGCTGAAGCCTAGTTAGCCTATAGGAAAATCCTGCCCTGACTGCATGAGAGGGTAAGGGAGGCCACACAGGCATTGGGATTTAGAGCTGATGGTAAAGGAAAATAGAAAGCACTGGAGACTGCAGCTACCAGCAAATTTACTGAAAAGTATGAAAGCTGGTCACTGAAAGTCAATAGATGAAGCACATGGCAATGGCATCTGTAACTGAACTGCAAACAGGCACCGCTGCACAGCTGTAAAGTATTCTTGCGTGACAATAATATTAACAGTGCTGGAAATATATAGCCTGGTGCAAGGTCACAGTTCATTTGCCACCCTCATTCCCCTTGCAACCTTGCAAAGAGAAGTGTTGCAAAAACGTGGTGTTCCTGTTACTAGGTGGAGACTGAGACGACGGCATGGCTCTGTGTATCTCAGAGCTCAAGCAGCGCCAGCAAGAGTATAATGCATATGCCAAGCACACAACCTGTTGGCAAAAGATCTGATTCCAATCTCCTTGGTGACAATCAGCATTATCTAAAGAATACACAAGTCATGTTCAAGGATCCAATGCTGGTTCACACCCTGATGTAGATTAAAATGTGACCCCCTTACCTCCTAAACAGTGAGGTTTGTTAAGTCAACAGTGGCTTTTATTTTGGGCTTAATCAGAAGATAAGGAGACAAGGGAAAACAACTGAATTTAATCTGGAGTAAACCAGAAAGTGACACTTTAGCTGAACTGTTTTTTTATTTTTTAATTTCAGTAGAGACAATGGCTCTTATTAAAAAAACAAAACAAAACCCTGTTTGTATTTGAGACATGTATAAACCGGCACTTAAATGTCTATCTTGCATAAATGTCTAAGCCTCCATTTTACAAAGCTGGGATATGTACATCTCAAGCCCAAGTACATGCAAATGGTAAGGGGGTATGGTCTGGATGTGTTTTGGATGAGACAAGGGCATTTATTCCTCATTGTCAGTGTCCGAAAAGACTGACATCAAAATTTACATTTAGGTAAATGGCTCTATTGAGCAACACTCCACTGGAGGGATTAAGAACATAAGAATATAAGAATTACCATACTGGGACAGACCGAAGTCCCATCAAGCCCAGAATCCTGTTTCTAACAGTGGCCAACCCAGGACCCAAGTACCTAGCTAGATCCCAAATAATAAAACAGACAGCTTATTCTAAGAATAAGCATTGGATTTCCCCAAGCCATCACAATACAGCGATACAGGGAAAGATTAGAGAAACTGGGCCTCTTCTCCCTCGAACAGAGGAGATTGAGAAGGGACATGATTGAAACATTCAAGGTACTGAAGGGGACAGACTTAGTAGATAAGGACAGGTTGTTCGCCCTCTCCGAGGTAGGGAGAACGAGAGGGCACTCTCTAAAGTTGAAAGGGGATAGATTCTGTACAAACGTAAGGAAGTTCTTCACCCAGAGAGTGGTGGAAAACTGGAATGCTCTTCTGGAGTCTGTCATAGGGGAAAACACCCTCCAGGGATTCAAGATAAAGTTAGACAAGTTTCTGATGAACAAGAACGTACACTGATAGGGCTAGTCTCAGTTAGGGTGCTGAGCGGAGTGCTGGGCATGATGGACCACTGGTCTGACCCAGCAGCGGCAATTCTTATGTTCTTATAATAGCCTATGGACTTCCCTTTCAGGAATTTATACAAATCTTTTTTAAATCCCGCTAAGCTAATTGATTTCGCCACATTCCTCCTTAATCCTTCTACCATGGGCTGTTCCCCCCCCCCTCCCCTCCCCTCCCCTCCCACCCCCCACACACACACACAAATGTCAAAATGGAAAGGGAAACAGATTTCTGAGACAGGCTATCCTCCCTTTTACAAAACTGTAGTGTGAAATTCTATGAGCATCGGAGCTGTTACTAGAGTGGCCGGCACTTAAAACCATGCTACGCTTTTGTATAAGAGGGGGGTATGTTAGGGATTTCTTGCTGGTGGACTGAGTGCTTAAGGCTCAGCTTTTAGGTTACTTAATGTTCAGGGTGAAGCCACCCTTGAGTGTTGCATTTGTGTCCAGTGCGGAGTGTAAAAGACAGCCTTCTGCCTGCTATTTAATGATGGAGTGGAATAGCAGTTTGGTACTCAAACTCAAAGGCACAAAGAGAAAGAAGCCCCATTCAGGAGCTGAACCCCAAGATAGAAAAATCCTGTGTGACTCAGAGAGGAGAGAACACGTGTTTTTATTCAGAAAGGAATAGGTTTGCCCAGTTGTTCCCAAATCTGGTCCCGGAGGCACCCAGTCAGTTTGTTGTTTTTTTTTAGGACATCTACAGTGAATATTGATGGGAGAGATCAGCACAGACTGCCTCCACTGCATGCAAAATCTCTCTCATGAATATCCATTGTGCATATCCTCAAAACCTGATGGACCAGATTTGGAAACCAGTGGGTTAACCTTTGTTCATAGGAAATTTTTTTTCCCTAAAGCAGCACTTCTGAACCCAGTCCTCCGGGCACACCAATCTTGTTAGGATTTCAGGATATCCCCAATAAGCATGAGATAGATTTGATTATCAAGGAGGCAGTACAAATCTATCTCATGCATATTCAGTGCAGAAAACCCAATGGGCAGAGTGTGCCAGAAGGCAAAGACACCATTTCAAAACGACAGAGGGTGCTAAACACAATATAAATTGCCCATCCCTGAGCACAGTGAAGGAACTTGCTCAGTTTTGGAGTTCTTCAGCACTCACTGGCAGCCTATGCCTCAAGGACTGAATTGAGAAGTACTGCTCTAAAGGGCTGGTTAATTTTGGAGGAGATCAGAGACAGATAAAGGAAGAGTGTGGAATATTATACTATTTATTCAATGCTTTGCAGCCACAG
The DNA here is from genome assembly GCF_902459505.1 of Geotrypetes seraphini. Lineage (NCBI taxonomy): Eukaryota > Metazoa > Chordata > Amphibia > Gymnophiona > Dermophiidae > Geotrypetes > Geotrypetes seraphini. Next base: position 68,704,195 of record NC_047088.1, read on the forward strand.
AATGAAGGCTACCTCAGTACAGTAATTGTTTTGCACTTATGTATAGAAAGTTAGAGCTCGCCATATCTGTCTGAATGGTTGTTCTAAAAGGCCATAGTCTTCCCTCCCAGAGAAAGCCTGCTCCCTTGTATAAGAGGGGGCATGCTGAAAGCGAAGGGGGAGAGAACCCAAAAGAAAAGAGATGTGTGGGAGCATTGGAATGTGAATCCATCAATGTACCACCCCACAACTCCCCGCCCTGGCAGAGAATCTCAATCAAGGCACATTACTGAAGTCTAATTTGCCAGGAGTTGGCCAAGTTTTCTTTTCAGAGTGCCAATTTAGGGCTGGATCTGAAGCTATTTGGTTCTAACCTAGTTTAATGGTTTCTCAGAAGAAATAAAAAGATCTATACAGATGAGAGTATTCTCTTGTAAAATGGACAGTGAGGATATTAATAGTACTTCCATTCAAAAGCTAAGGTGCATATGAATATAGATGATATCATCCCAGAGGGGTGATACTAATCCCACTAATATTGAACTCTTTCTAATAATCTCATCCTTGAATAGAGACTTGGTTAATGCTAGAACTCTGGTATAAAGTTTAGTGATATTCTTCCCTTCTTGTTCCTCTCATGACTCTTTGCCAATCTATTGGCTTCTCCGTATTTGCCTATGAGGACGATATACAACTTTTACATCCTCTGGACCCTAATAGTTGTTCTGAAATTTCAGCTATCAATGAGAAATTAAAACATATTCATTTATGGCTTGACACCAATAGATTATCCCTTAATATTAATAAAACAAATATTATGCTCTTCCCTTGGAAAGATAACCAAAAGCTCGTTGTTCCAATTTCCATCCAAGGGGTCACACTTAAGCAGATAAATAAAATTAGAATTTTAGGGGTGATTTTAGATGAAAAACTAACTTACCACGACCACGTTAGTTATGTGGTTAAAGCTACCTTTTTTAGACTTCTCCAAATTTTTATGTGCAAAATCACTGAATATATTAATTCATTCAATGATTATCTCTAAAATTGATTATTGCAATGCGTTATTTAAGGGAATGGCTCAAAAAGAAATTAGGCGGTTACAGATAATCCAGAATGCCTCTATTAAATTAATTATGGGAGCAAAGAAATTTGACCATGTAACTCCCTTACTTCAAAATGCTCATTGGCTTCCGGTGTCTCATCGTATTCTATATAAATTATGTTTACTTACATTTAAATCTCTATTATTTAAAACTCCAGCTTTTATTTATAAAGCATTGATACCTTATAATTCTTCTAAATTACTGAGATCAAACGACCAACATTTATTGGTCATCCCCTCTCTTAAAATTATTAATCCTCGAAGGCAATTTATCTTTACTATTACAGCGCCTAAGACTTGGAACTCACTCCCGCTATACTTAAGAGAGGAGAAGAACTTGGAAAAGTTTAAGAACAAACTTAAGAGTTTTCTTTTTAAAGATGCATTCAATATTTCATTGAAATGTTAACTGCTCTTTTGTTTGTTTGTTTTTTTAACTTACCTATTTAGTAGTCTTTCCATTCCTCTTGTGCTTAACCTTTAATTGTTGACTCTTTCCTTTCTAAGATTGTATTTCTTCCTTGTCTTCCCTACTGTGTCATCATGTATTGCGTTAATTAGGTTTTTTTTTTATTATTTTTTGAAAACATCCCTTTATTAATTTTGTATGTCTACTTCATGTATATTTTAAATATGTATTTTGCTGATTTGTACATCGCTTAGAATTTGGAATAGGCGATTAATCAAATAATAAATAAACTTGAAACTTGAAACTTGATAGTCATGATAATGCCAGCCACATGGAGATATTAATAGGAATCCATGCCTAGAGGAGAACATAATATTAAATTATTTCTCGTCAGTATAGATATCTATGACAATCTCATTTCAGAATGTTTAATGATAATCCTTCCCCAAGTCTTTACTATTTTTATCTCAATCCTGTCAGGGCATTTCAGTCAATTTCAGTCAGGGCATCTTCCCTAATAACTCCACCTCATAGAAGAGACACATGCATAGAGGCAGCCACAACACCAAGTCACCAAGCCAACACTCATTTGTACTAAAATTTCATAGATTGCTCCAGACGCAGTCAGTAGAATTGTTTTCAGAAGGGAGAGAAAAGGACAAGTGCCCCATCTTATAGGGGGCAGCGGCGACAAAAGGACCAAGGCCATTGCCTGGGGGGGAAGGGAAATGGAGGTAGTGAGGGGGAGGGGAAATCGGGGTAGAGAAAAATAGGGCCAGGAGGGGGGCCAATCAGGGTCAGGAATGTAGGCACAGGGGGCGGGGTGAGCAAGGGTAGGCGTCCTGAACTGTAGCGGAAACTGCAATTCGGCCTTCGCCATAGGAGCGTTGCAGCATTCCCTCCTTCCCGCTCCAAAGGAAGCCAGTCGCAGCTGTAGAGGCTTGCCTGCCGGCTGGACGTGCAAAACCCATGCCATCTCGCCGTAAGAACAGGTTTGGTGGAGTGGAGGTTTGGGGGTTGTTAGCGCCGGGGGGGTGCGTCTTCGGGCAGGAGGGATTGGGCACCCTCCTGCCAGCGATCGATATTGTCGGGGGGGGTGAGATTGGTATTGTCGGGGGGGGGCGGTCGGTAGTGTCGGGGGGGGCGGTCGGTAGTGTTGGGGGGGGGCGTCTTCGGGCAGGAGGGTTTGGGCACCCTCCTGCCAGCGATCGGTCAGGGGGCCATGGCCCGCTATACTTATAGCGGCAGAGAGATCCCTTGCCGTGATAAGTGTAGTGGGCCGTGTCTAATCTAACCCGATTCTCTAACCCGCGTCTGTAACATGGACGCCGGTTTACAGAATCGGGGTTTAGTTTAGGCCGATTCTGAATAGGACGCCTCTCCCTGGCGTCCTATACAGAATCAGGGCCTAGGTGTCTTGCGGGCCTTGCCTTCAATATAGGCGGCCTGCCTGGGGAGCATTTTTTTTTTTAAAACATGCATCCCGATTGGCTGATTAGACAGCTGTAGGACGCCTACAGCTGCCTAAAATCGGGACGCACTTTTGGAGAATCAGGGCCAAAATGTTCAGGCGAATGAATATGATGATATACATTGGTATCTAAATTGTGCATGGTGAAAGTTTTGGTATGTTGGTATTTGCTGTTTGTAGATGATGTTGTAGTAGGACATTTACGGCTGCGGCCATTAATAAATCCACATATTATCGAAGAACAGAGTGTCTATGTCGTACTTGCAAGGTAGTGAAAGTGGGTGGGAGGCAACAAGTGCCAAGTGCCAATTTTGTGAAAATTGATGTCATCATGTTCGCAACCCTGCACAAGCACTAATAGTACTCAATCTCCATATGTAATCTTCAAAAATTATTACTTATTCTTGCAAAAGTGGGTGCATTATTTTTTGTGTATGTTTCTCCAAAAAGAACGCATCTTTTTTAGCATTTTTATTAAAAATCAAATATTTTTACAAAGAAACAGAAATATTGTCAACAGTGGTGTACGTAGGATATGTGGCACCCGGGGCCCATCATTTTTTGACACCCCCCCATCTATATGAAAAATATGATTTTTAGTAACAATCCACATATCGCACTACAAGAGTGTACCTAGGAAAAGGCAGCATCTTAAACACTGCAGTGAGCACTAGAACACCAACACATACATTGTAAAACTAAACAAACCAGATCCCGCACAGTCAATTGATCCTGTAGTCAATGCCAACTGAAAACTATGTTCTTTTCATACACACAGAACAGAGATACACCCTCGCCCAATATGGAATAATCACAAACTAAAAATAGAAATATGTAGACAAAAGTTAAACTGAACCGCCAAGAAACCAGACCCTGGATACAATGTAACACCACAAAACAGTAACACATGTCCTCTAATACAGTGCAAAATATAAAGATAGTAGATGTAAATTTGAAAAAACTGATACATAACAATTACCACTTTACAAATTAACAAATAAAAATAAAACAAATAATGAGAAATAAAAAAATACCATTTTATTGGACTAATCCCCGTAAGCTCGGTCCCCATCCCCGCAAACCACCTGATTCCATCCACACAAGCCTTGAATTGTTTATATTAAAGTATAAAAAGAAATAATATTCTGTACAATTGTCAATTTATAAATCAGCGTCTTCTCCCCACTCTCTCTTCCCCATTTCCCTTCAGCGTCCTCAGCCCACTCTCTCTCCACTTTCATTCAGTGCATGCACATAAAACCAAGCAAGTAATTTATATCATTTTCATTCTATTTATTCATAGAAATTAAAGTCTAAATAATGCCAGTCACATAACAAAACATGATTTTACAAAAATAATTCCCTGCACAGTCAAGCCTGCAAGGATTACTAGATGTCTTTCAGCAGCTCCCCTCCCTCCCTCCCCCTTACCTTTGTGGCCAAGTCAAAATGATCTACCAACAATAACATTTTAAAAACACTAAGCATGCTGTACGCAGAGAAAATGTTAATTATCATTTATATTCCACGGGTTTTCAAAGAGGTCAAGGCAGATGACTTTATGCAATGTCACCTCAGTAACAACTATACAAAAATAGACAAATATTCCCCCTCCCTTTTTACTAAAACGCGATAGCGGGTTTTAGCGCAGGGAGCTGCGCTGAATGCCCCACGCTGCTCTCAATGCTCATAGGCTCCCTGCGCTAAAAAACGCTATTGCGGTTTAGTAAAAGGGGGCCATAGTGCAAAATATAGACAGTATATATAAATTCTCAAAGCAGACACATTTTGATCACTAAATTGAAAATAAAATCATTTTTCCTACCTTTGATAATTTCATCAGTCTCTGGTTGCACTTTATTCTTCTGACTGTGCATCCAATATTTCTTCCCTTCTTTCAGCCTCCTGTATGCTTCCTCTCCTTCAGACCTCATTCCCCCCCCAAACTTTTTCTTTGTTTCACCCTGCCCCTTCTTTCTTTTTCTCTCTCTCCATACCCCCTTTCTTTCTGTATGTCTGTTTTTCTCTCTCTCTCACCCTGCCCCCTTCTTTCTTTCTTTCTCTCTCCATACCCTCTTTCGTTCTGTATGTCTGTCTTTCTCTCTCTCTCCGTGCCCCATTTTCCTTTGTTTCACCCTGCCCCCTTTCTTTCTTTCTGACTCCCTGTCCCCCCCCTTTCTTTCTTTCTCCCGGCCCTCCCCTATGCCACCACCATTGGAAAAATGCTGCCACCGCCACTGGGGAATAGGCTGCCACTGCCGCCATCGGGAACAGGCCGGCGCCTAGTTCGCCCTGCTTCTCTTCCCCGTGGGGCCGACCAACTCTCGCCATCCGACGTCAATTCTAACGTCGGAGAGGACGTTCTAGGCCAGCCAGACAGGGAAAAGCAGGGAGAACTCAGCGCCGGCCTGTTCCCGATGGCGGCGGTGGCACTCAAGTGGCTAAAGAGCCGCAGTTTGCCGGCGTAGGGAGAACACTGGAGGGTGGCCAGCTGTGCACCCCCTTGGGACGTAAACCCGTGGCGGACTGCCCCCTGCCCCCCCATCCCCACGACCCCCCCCCACCTTGGTATGCCACTATCTGTACCTCCCTCCCTCCCTATGACCAAAAATTCTCCTTTCTTCTATTCCCCGTGTACACAACCATTTCTTTCCCTCCCTTCCTCCCTCCCAAGTCCATGCCTTCTGTGTCCAAAAACACATTCCCTCCCCCACCTCAGCATCTCTTTCCCTCCCTTCCTCTCTCCCAAGTCCATGCCTTCTGTGTCCAAAAACCCATTCCATTCCCTACCTCAGCATTTTTCCCTCCCTTCCTCTCTCCCAAGTCCATGCCTTCTGTGTCGAAAAACCCATTCCCTCCCACACCTCAGCATCTCTTTCCCTCCCTTCCTCTCTCCCAAGTCCATGCCTTCTATGTCCAAAAACCCATTCCCTCCCCCACCTCAGTATCTCTTTCCCTCCCTTCTTCTCTCCCAAGTCCATGCCTTCTGTGTCCAAAAACCCATTCCATCCCCCACCTCAGCATCTCTTTCCCTCCCTTCCTCTCTCCCAAGTTCATGCCTTGTGTCCAAAATGCACTCCCTCCCCCCTTTTGTGTTCCGCGTTTGCCTCCCAGCCCATCTTTGCAACTTTCTCAGCAAAACGGAGATCGAGCCGCGAGGCTTGTCTTCTGTTTCCTGCATGCCCTGCCGCGCACAAATAGCCGACCGGAAGTATTCTCCAACGTCAGCGCTGACGTTGGAGGGCAGGCTGATATCGGGGAAGACTTCCGATCGGCTATATGTGAGCGGCAGGGCAGGTAGGAACAGAAGACGAGCCTCGCTGCTCGAGATGTATTTAACTCCGCGGGTCCCCCATCCAGCTCTCTCCTGTGCACCTTCTTGGGGCGTGCACCTGGGGCGGACCGTCCCCCCCCCACCCCCACTATGTACGCCACTGATTGTCAAGGCCCCCATTCAGTCGTGTCGATCAAAAAGGAAAAACAAAACAAAAAATTCACCAGATAATGATACCTTCCCCCCTTTTATGAAGCCGAATTAGGGTTTTTTAATCACCAGCTGCTGTGATAAAAGTTCTGAGGCTCATAGAATTCCTATGAATGTCTGAATTTTTACCGCCATAGCCTGTGATTAAAAAATAAGCCTTAATACAACTTCATAAAAGGGGGGGAATAGATTGAGGTCATAGCCCACAATATGAGAGGATCCAAGTATCACAATTCAGAGGAAGTTGAGAAATAAGGAAAAATTTAACGAAAAGGAGTCATCCAAGGTACTAACGTCCCTCACAACTCAAACTTGGTTGGCTCCCAGGGCACCCTGAGAATTTAGAAAACTACATAAAATGTATTAGATCAAAGACATGGTAAGTTCGCTCTCTTAAACATACCACACATTTACAAGGAAAACAAAGAAGGGGAAAAAACATCCACCGCTAAAACTTCAGAATGCATTCCCAAAAATTTTTTGCCTTTTCAAAAAAGAGACATCTGGAAAGATTTGAATCATCTCCTCCCCCCCCCCCCAAAAAAAAAAAAAAATTAATTGAAGTAATTCTGAAATACATTCATAACAAAGCCTCCCTATCTCAGAGAAATACTAAGGGCTCCTTTTACTAAGGTGTACTAGCGTTTTTAGCCTACGCTAAATGAAAAATACTAACGCAAGCTCTATGGAGGCATTAGCATCTATCATGCGCGGCATTGTAGCACGCGCTAAAACCGCTAGCATACCTTAGTAAAAGGAGCCCTAAGAGTCTCTTCCACTCAGCAGAACAGTATTGCCATCTTTACATAGGCGGGCATATCTGCTGTTCTCAGGGCAGGGAACAGCCCCATCCTAGAAGATGAGGTATCACTTAGGGCTCCTTTTACTAAGGTGCGCTAGTGCTTTTAGCGTGCGCTGCCAATTAGCGCGCACTGCCCCCTCCCCCCCGCGCAAAGCGTGAAAACTAACACCAGCTCAATGGTGGTGTTAAGTGTCTAGCGTGCACTAAAACTGCTAGTGCAGCTTAACAAAAGGAGCCCTGAAACCATAAGACCCCCTTGACCCTTCTGGATCCATGAAGCTGCAGAGTTTTGAGTTTTCCATGTTCTAAATTGTCTTCTTGGGGATATGTTCTACAGACTTTAAAAATAAATATTTTAGTATCCTGATACTTGCCTACCTCCACTTCAAAAGCTATATTATATTCCATTGCCTTGCAAAATGAAGCAAGAAGCATATGTGCAAGGCCCATTAGATGCCTCTACAGACAGCTTGGATGTCTCTTCCCTTCTGGATAGAAAAAAGGAATTGATTACTTTTAGAGCTACATTGCTTATTTCATTTGTATTTCTCAAGAACATACCTATTGTTGAGGGTCAGTCCATCTGTTTGTTTACCTGTGTTGTGTGAAACATTGGCCATAAGAACATAAGAGTTGTCATACTGGGACAAAAAGTTCATCAAGCCCAATATCCTGTTTCAAACAGAGGCTAAGCCAAGTCACAAGAACCTGGCAAGATCCCAGAAGTGTAAGATAAATTTTATGTTGCTTATCCTAGAAATGTGCAGTAGATTTTCCCAAGTCCATCTTAATTATGGCTTATGAACTTTTCTTTTAGGAAAGTGTCTAAACCTTTTTAAACATTGCTAAGCTAACTGCTTTTACCACATTTTCTGGCTACGAATTCCAAAGTTTAATTGCATATTGAGGAAAGAAATATTTTCTCCAATTTTGATTTAAACTTACTACTTAGTAGATTCATTGCATGCTCTCTAGCCCTAGTATCTTTGGAAAAAGTAAACAAGCAATTGACATTTACCTGTTCAACTCCACTCAGTATTTTATCTCCCCTAAGCCATCTCTTCTCCAAGCTGAAAGGATATAACTGCTTTAGCCTTTCCTAAGGGAAGTTATCCCATCCCCTTTATCAGGACAAGAGCTCAACATTAATGTGTACACAGAGACCCAACTATCAGCTTCCTTCTGTAGCCACATAGTGGAATCAGTAAGGGTCCTCAGTCCCTGCTGCCAGAAGAAATGCCATTTTTCGCAGTATGTCCTGGGCAGACTGAGGCAGCCACCAGAGCCCAAACTTGCTGCTGAAATGGAAAGGGTGTGCATTGAGAGATGAGACAGGCAAGGGAACTTAGGCCAGGTCTGCCAAAACTGAAAACACATTTATTTATTCAATTTTCTATACCGTTCTCCCAGGAGAGCTCAGAACAGTTTACATGAGATTCTTCTGTCCTGGTGGATTCACAATCTATCTAATGCAGGGAAGTAAACAGCAAGAGAGGTGGGGAACTGGGGATCTGCGTGCCAAAGGAAAAGATTTTAAAAAATTGGCCAAAGTGGCAGGGGGAAGTAGGGTAGTGGGCCTGCCAAAAAAAACCTCCAAGGATGAATGAGGCAGGGTTATGAAAGAATTTCAGAAAGCTATGGAAGGGGAAAGTCTGAGGAAGAGATGGAAGGGAAGAGAGAGCCTCACACCATTTTCAGTCCTGTAGACATTGTTGAGCGGTATGCTGAATATTTGCACAGTTATGGAAGTTGGCATTTGAAAACTGTTGACATATTTATGGAGGGTCTCCTGAAGCAGCTTTTGTGAACCATGGTCCATGTCATGGACCTGGGCTGATAATGCTATTGGGACCTTTTGCCACCAAACCTCAAAACAAACGTCAAGATCAATATTGTGCATATATTTACAGTTTGACTATAGTCTTTGATTAGATGACGCTGTGTTTGGTCTTTTGTTTATGCATTGCTTGGGTTTTTGAATTTACTATAAGATGTGATGTTTGGCTCAAGGTTGTTTACATCTTAGTTTATGAGCACTTAAACAATTATTTTCTAGAATTTAGTGTGGGAGTTTTTATTTTGATTTATACCATCTGCAAATGAACAAAACATTCCACTGATTCACACTCGATCTGCTCACACCACATGCTCACTCTCTTCCCAGCCATATACGAGGGTCATTTCATAAATAATGCACAGCTTGGCAACATTGGGGAGTGGCTGATGCAATTGCAGTAAACCTTGTTTCATTTTCACTTGAGTGCTTGAAGCAGCAAGACGTGTGCTTAGGAGCTCTGCAGTGTACATAGTGTAGCTGTGACAAGTGTGGGAAACGGAGTCTGCAGGAGTCTCAGGTACTGTGTCTGTTGACGATTAGAGGTCGTACATTAAGACTGAAACTTTACATGGCAAAAACCCAACAAAAATCCGCAGTGTGTTACGTGAAATTTGTGGTGAATTAACAGTGGGCCGTAGTACAGTTTGTCGGTGGGCAACTCATTTTTGGAGTGGTCGTGTGAGCATAGATGATGATGCAAGACCAGGAAGGCCGAAATCAACAACCGATGAACAATGTGTGAAACTTGTGGCTGATGCTCTTGAACAAGATCGCCGTGCGACATGCCAGGAACTTTCTGAAACCACAGGGATTCCACCAACATCAGTAAACCGAATTCTGACAAATGATTTAAAAAAGAGAAAATTTTCTGCATGATGGATCCCCCACTTCTTGACTGCTAAACAGCAGCAGAGATGCCTGGACAATGCAACCGTGCTGAAACAAAGATTTGACGTTGAAGGTCAGGCATTCTTGAATTGCATTGTTGCTATTGATGAAATGTGGGTCAGAGACTTTGAGCTGGAACTGAAATCACAGTCTAACAAGTGGAGACCTCCATCTATCCCCACAACCCAAAAAATTTGATGAGCTCAATCAAAAGTCAAACAAATTATGATTTTTGCTTATGATCATGAAGGCATCATCATCACAGAAAAAAGTTCCATGTGGAAGTGTCACAGCAGTGTATTAATTTTCGGCAAAAAATGCGCAGAAAAATGCACAGAACCTGACCTCAGTTGCTTTTGGCTGGGCCACTCATTCTTCATGACAACGCTCGTCCGCACATAGAGAATGTCGTCATTGAAAAACTATGCGAATACGGCTGGCGAGGTGTTACCTCATGCTCCCTACAGGCCAGACATGAGTCCAGACTTTGACCTTTTTCCAAAGTTGAAACAACCTATGCGTGAACAAGGTTTTGCATCTCTGGAAGAGCTTTCTTCAGATAAGTGGTCTACTGTTAAACAGCTTTTGTAGAGCCATAACATTTGCCACTCCAGTAGAAGCAAGAATCATTGCTCCATGCAATGTGTTATGATTAAAATTCAAGCACTATTCTAGCAACGTTGTACCGCTGCTGTGGCACCTTGCTGAAGAGCTTATGAGCACATTTAAATATTTAAAAGCCTTTAAATGTTATGATGATATTATTTGAGAAACTTGCCCAGTATTGATGAGCAGGGGGGAGGGGGGTGTCTTTTGTGTTTTGTTCTATACATCCGTCTTTAGCATTAACTTTTAACATTCAACTTTCTTCCATTTTTTCTGCTTTCTTCTCAAAATCTACTTTTCCATGTGCACCATCTCCTCCCTCTGTCTCCCCCTCCATCCCAATGCAACATCTCATCCTTCTCCCATGGTCAGACATCTCTGTCTTCCCCCTTCCCCCCTCATATCTGGCATCTTTCTCATCTCCTTCCCATAGCCTGGAATCTCTCTCCTCTCCCATGGGCTGGCATCTCTCTCTCCTTCCCTCCTTCTTCCAGAGGTCTGACATCTCTCTCTCTCTCCCTTCCTTCCCTTCCATTCTGTGGTCTGGCATCTCTCTCTCTCTCTCTCTCTCTCTCTCTCTCTCTCTCCTTCCCATTCCAGTGGTCTGACATCTCTCCCTTTTTGGGTCATCTCTCCTCCCTCTCAGTGTAACATTTCTCCCTCCCTCCTCTCCACCACTATCATGTCCAACAATTCTCCCTCTTTCTTCCTTTCCCCATATACATCATTTCTCTTTCCCTCTTACACCAGACATCTATGTCAAACAATTCTTTTCCTTTTCCCTCCCCCACCAGCAACATTTATTTCTCTCCCTTCCCACTACTCTACCTGTGCAGCATTTTTCTTTTCCTCCTTTCCTAACTGCCCCCCCTAGCCCAGGCATTTGTCCTTCTCAACTCTCTCCCAGTACATGCAGTATCTGTCTTTCCCAACCCCCCTGAGCATATGTCCTCCCTGCCTTCCCAACTTGTTACTCCCTGAACCCATCATCTCCCTGCCAGGCTCTGCACCCAGTCCCCCTCCCTCCCCTGTCAGACACTGCACCCATCCCTCTTCTCTCCAGTGGTGCATCAAGAGGTGTGGGGGGGCAGTCTTCCCCGGGTGCAAGCCCTGAGGGGGTGTTCCCAGCCTTGAAGCCATTGGGGTCTGGTTCTCCCCCCCCCCGATGTCTGGTTCTCCCCCCTGGCATCTGGCGTCAGATTCCCCCCGCCCCCCTCCCCCGCATGTCAGAGGAGGGGCGGGAATGCGGCAGAGGAAGCAGCGCCGAAGCAGCGCAGGGATCACTGGCATCGCGATCTTGCTGTGGGCTGCTTCTCTACCGTAGGTGGTGCGGGGAGGCCAGGGGGATGAGCGGTCCTTCGGGATGGGCAGGGCATCAGGTCTTCAGGGGGGACAGGCAGGCAGGTCTTCAAGGGAGGGACAGGCCTTCAAGGGGGGGGGACAGGTAGGCAGGCCTTCAAGGGGGAACAGGCCTTCAAGGGGGGGGGACAGGCAGGCCTGCAAGGGGGGACAGCCTTCAAGGGGGGGACAGGCCTTCAGGGGTGGGATGCAGACCTTTAAAGGGGGACAGGCCTTCAGGGGAGGAGGGCCCTGGTGTAGAAGTACACGGAGGGAAGGGGGGGGGTTCAAAGAGACACGCATATGCCGGAATTTGGGTGGGAAGAAATAATGGGTCTGAAAATAGAGGAGAGGGAGAGAGATGATGGACCATGGGTTTTAGGGAGGGAAGGAACAGAAAGAGAGAGAAGTTGGACACAAGGGATGGTGTGGAGGGGTGGATAGAGATACTGGATAGGAGGGTAGTTGGGAAAAGAAAGGGAGAGATGGTGGACCCTGGGGTGGTGGGGAAGGAGGGAGAGATGCTGGATGAAAGGGTAGTTAAGAAAAGATGGATCTATGGAGGGAGACGAAAAAAGGAAAGAAGCCAGACCTCCTGGGGAGGGAAGGGAAATGGAAGGGGAGGACAGAGATGGCAGATGGATGGTTAGCATGCAGCAAGAAGAAAGAAGGAGACCCTTGCAAGCAAGTTATCAGAAGACAACCAGAGCCTTGGACCAACAAGATCTGAAAAATAACCAGACAACAAAAGGTAGAAAAACTAATTTTATTTTCTGTTTTGTGGTTACAATATGTCAGATTTGAAATGTGTATCCTGTCAGAGCTGGTGTTAGACCGCAAACGTGAGCTAGGATTTAACAGAGAGAGGAAAAGTCCTTTTTGTTCTTTATTTTATTTATACCACAGCGCCAGTGTGGTTAGGAGAAGCCAAATGGGGATGAAAAAGCTATTAAATAAACCCACCAGGATGTTTGAAAAAAATAAACCACCCAATTGGGCAGGAAAATCGAATCGAAAAATCAATTCAATAGGCTGAATCGACTCAAAATTTTTTTTCCTGAATCGGGCAGCACTAGTTTGTGCTACTGTCTTAGACTTTAGGACCTGGGATTGGGGAGAGATGGCATCCTCAGTACTTTATAATGCAAGTGAAACTAGGATTTGGTCAGACTTTTGAAGGGTCTGCAGAAGAGAAATATTGTATAGGCCGGGGACATGAGACAGCAGGAAATGGGAACTTTTCTTCCTTCTATTTTTGTGAATGACAAGGCTGAGGATGTCAGAGAGTTCAGTTAAAATATGTGCTTTATAAGAAAATATAATAATGTGTTTTATAAAGTTTATAAGCATTGCTGGCCTACCGGTGAGGTATTCCTAGTGGTGGTGGTGGTGGCAGCATGTCAATGTGTTGAGAGGAAGAGGTGGTCTGGGAAATTCTGCTGAGCAAACTCCGGGCCCATTTCCACCCCCCAGTTAGTCCACTCCACTCAACTGGTTCACATACTGAGTGGGTCTTTGGGTGTTGTGCCTGGGTAGTTGTTTTGGGATCTCTTCCAGTGGTTTGTCAGTATCTCCTTGTGGTCCAAGAAAGGAAACTTTGTTAACTTTAGCATTGACCTTCAGAATATGTTTGTAACAGCGCTGCTTGTGTGGCATTAGGCTATGTAGTGATCGAAAGCAAAAACCAGACCTTTGCACATTTTTGCACTATATGGTGGGTGTATGAGGAGATTCACATTTCCTGTACAGCTAAGTCCTTATGAAGTTACCTTGTTCTTTCTGTATTTGACATCTAGCAAGGTCTCTGTTTGGATGGAAAGATCTAAGCTTAAAAATGAAATGGCCAGAAGTTATGGTAAAAGCAGATAGCGTTGCTGGTTTTAAGAAAGGTTTGGACAAATTCCTGGAGGAAAAGTCCATAGTCTGTTATTAAGACATGGGGGAAGTGTCTGCTTGCTGTGGATCGGTAGCATGGAATGTTGACCAGGTACTAGTGACCTGGATTAGTTACCATGAGAATGGGCTACTGGGCATGATGGACCATTGGTCTGACCCAGTTAGGCTATTCTTATGTTATGTTCTCATCTGTAGGAGCCTTTGTTTTCACTTCTTATTTTAATGTATTTTTTTTCTGGGAACTTATCAGTGTTTTTTTATAATGGGAACAAAAATGGAAGAGAATTAATGTATGTGGAATGGGGGAGTAACTAATTTATTCAGCTAAATAATTCAATCCACCTCAACCAAACTTAGGAGAACTCACGCACCATTCACACACCATCCAACCAAAAACATCAAAAGAAAAAAACTGTTCGACAACCTCATAGCCATTCAACTGCAACACTCGACCCCCAACTCTACAACCTATTGACCACAGACTACAAAACCTTCAAAAAAGAAGTAAAAACCCTTCTATTCAAAAAACACATAAAACCGAACTAAAACAATCAGAACTGTCCCAAGCATCACCTGCAACTACTCCATATGTACTTCTGATGTCATGACAATTCAGAAATAATTTATGTTATGTTATGTTTAGAATAATGGTTACATATATGAGGGTCAATAAAAGAAAATTTTCACTGCCTGTTTCTATTCTGACCATTTATTCCGTTTCATGGTTATTACAAAAAATATTTTTTACATGGGGGGGTGTCAAAAAATGATGGGCCCTGGGTGCCACATACCCTAGGTACGCCACTGCTTCTCTCCCTCCCCTGTCAGGCTTTTCACCAACCCCCTTTCTTCCTTCCTTCCCTCCCTTCCCTGTCAAACTCTGCACCCAGCTCCCTTCCCTCCCAACCCCTATCAGCTCTTCACCCAGCCCCCTTCCTTCCCTCCCAACCTCTGTCAGACTCTGCACCCAGCCCCCCGCCCTCCCAGGCTTTGCAATGCATCCTGCCCCATCCTACTACCTCCTCCCAGTTGGTGGCTAAGTAGGTTACGTCCCAGCTCTTCACAGGAGCCAGTCAAAGAAGCCACTTAGCACTGAGCAGGCAGTGCCAAAGCGTGCTCCTGCTGGTTGCCGCTTAGCGGCAGAAGAAATCAGCTGCCCCCGACCGGGTTAGCAGCAGGCAGGAGCATGGAAAGCTTGCTCCTCCTCTGGACCACCAGGGAAGAAATTTTTGGGGAGGCCCCGGCCTCTGTGACACCCCCCCCCCCATTCTGGCACCTATACCTGAGTCAGTATGTCAAGTTCCATCCCTGGCAGTATTCAAATCCAGGCTAAAAGCCCACTTTTTTGTGGTTGCTTTAACTCCTAACTCCTATTCACTTCTAAAGCACCCATAAGAACATATGAATAGCCTTACTGGATCAGACCAATGGATCATCAAGCCCAGTAGCCCATTCTCACGGTGGCCAATCCAGGTCACTACTACCTGGCCAAAACCAAAGAGTAGCAACATTCCATGCTACCGATTCAGGGCAAGCAGTGGCTTCCCCCATGTCTTTCTTAATAACAGACAATGGACTTTTCCTCCAGGAACTTGTCCAAACCTTTCATAGAACTAGCTACGCTATTCGCATTCCAGAGCTTAACTATTCTCTGAGTAAAAAAATTATTGCCTCCTATTGGTTTTAAAAGTTTTTCCCTGTAATTTCATCGAGTGTCCCCTAGTCTTCATAATTTTTGACGGAGTGAAAAATCAATCCACCCATGCCTGAGAAACTCCTTATTTGTCCTGTTTGTCTGATTAGATTGTAAGCTCAACTGAGCAGGGACTGTCTCTTGAATGTTTTAATGTACAGGGCTGTGTACAACTAGCAGTGCTTCAGAGATGATAAGTAGCAGCAGAAGAGAAAGCAAACAAGCACCGGATGACACTTTGAACATAATGAAAAGAAAGACTGATCGAGGACATTGTGAGAACCAAGGATTCATGGGACATCCCAACATTTCTCCTGCTTTGACAATTTGTCCAGGAACAGAGTGCTAATGCTTCACGCTTGCAGTGGTCTCTGAGAAGCAGCAACTGTTTCATTAGTGACAACATAATTAGTATTGCTAAATTCTCGGCACAGGGAGTGATAATACTCCATCCCTAGCACAGAGCAATGAAGAATGTTCCTTCCTCAGCACAGAGGAATTAATACTACTCTATCACAAGCACAGCTCTCCTAATTGTCACTTCCTGGCACCAAATAATTAATACTCACTCCCCAGCATAGAACTGGTAATAATACCCACACCTCAGTGTAGAGTAATTAATACTAACCCCCCCATCACAGAGCTCCTTCCACTTTCTCCAGAATAGTATTATTAATAACATTCTCTTCCCCACACAGGATATTAGTTATACTATACTAAGAGGGGAATGTTATTCACACTGTGCTGATGAAAGATTATTAGTATTTATTTATTTATTCAATTTTCTATACTGTTCTCCCAAGGGAGCCCAGAATGGTTTTACATGAATTTATTCAGATACTCGAGCATTTTCCCTGTCTGTCCTAATGGGCTCACAATTTATCTAATGCACCTGGGGCACTCGGGGGATTAAGTGACTTGCCCAGGGTTACAAGGAGCACTGTGGGTTTGAACCCACAACTGCAGAGTGCTGAGGCTGTAGGTTTAACCACTGTGCCACAGTGCAATTAATAATACTCCCTCCCCAGCAAAGAGTTACTAATATTCCCTCCCCACCATCTTTCAAAATAACTTATTTGGATAACACAGCTGCTCCCCAGATAAATACCTAGCTAGGTCCTAGGGGTGAATTTTCAAAAACACCATATAGATTATGCCCCAGAAAATTCTTACAGACCACACGGTACTATCCAGATAGTGCCAGGGTGGAGCAAGGGCAGAGGGTAGGTGTTCTGCTTATCTCTACTGATAGGTGACAATATTCAGGAGCTCTGTGGATAAAGTTAGGACAGCAACAAGGCTGTCCTAACTAAACTATAGTAACATAGTAGATGACAGCAAAAAAAAGACCTGAACGGTCCATCCCATCTGCCTAACAGACACACTCATCAGTTCATAATTAAATCAGCAATGAATGAGATATAAAATACTTGTTCATGGTCTTTGTTTGGCATTTGTAGAACATTGACCACAGAACATAAGATCATAAGAATAGCCTTATTGGGTCAGACCAATGGTCCATCAAGCCTAGTAGCCCATTTTCACGGTGGACAATCCAGGTCACTAGTACCTGGCCAAAACCCAAGGTGTAACAATATTCCATGCTACCAATACAGGGCAAGCAGTGACTTCCCTCATGTCTTTCTCAATAACAGACTATGGACTTTTCCTCCAGGAACTTGTCCAAACCTTGCCTAAAACCAGCTACGCTATCCAGCACTGTCCTTAGGTTCCAACTACTGGAGTTGCTGTTGAAGCCCACTCCAGCTCACTTCCCACCAATAGCCCCAATATTGCTAAATGCCCTTCTTCATTAAGAAGCTATTTAATATCATAACATTCAATAAAAAAATCACCAAAATATCAATTTTATTGAACTTATTCATTGGTCTTCATAAAAGCACATAAATACATACAACAAGTATAAAACCTTCCCAACAAGATTACCCCTACTGCTTACACCCCACAAATCACAAATAAATAATAGAGTCCACTCAAAAGTTTGTACTTCATAAAGTTTGACTTGATAAGCTTGATACCCTCCTGAGCAAAAGATCGCAATGCCTATCCTTGTTGGTTTCACTTGCACAGTTCTCTATGATTAATTCCATATTTCTCATAAGAAACTCAGTCCAGCCCGACACAGAGCTGTGTTTCACAATCTTGGGCCTTCAGGAGTTGTGACTCCGGAAGTCTCCCGCTATATTTCTAAACATTGCCAAATCCCTTCACATTTACACAATACATAATAATTATCCAAAACATCAAATATTATCATTTACCTGCTCTCACATCATATATTCACATATTGTTACCTCGATGAGGGTATTTTCTAATGAGAGATTCTCTGCTTTGATCCCGTGTCTTTTTGAATTCCATCACCATTTTTGTTCCTACCTCCTCCCACAGGAGGGTATTCAATGCATCGACCACTCTCTCTGTGAAATAGAATTTCCTCATATTCCGGACTTTATAGCTAGTGGCTGAAAATTGTCAGTCTAGACAGCTAATACCAGTCACCAATGAATGCATATATTCAGCTCTGCTGTCCACAGAGGCAATGGTTCTGAATATATGCAGACAGTATAAATATCATGATTACCATGGCAGTTAATATCGACCAAAAAACACCTTCCCTGTATAGTTGTAATCCCATATTCCCTCTATTCTAAGTCCCAGCACAGTGCCTGTCCCAACAGATCTTTACACTCAGAAGAATGCAAGTGGTTGTTCAGTTAGGTATTTTTATGTACAGTGCTTTTTTCTAGCAAAAAGAAGGTGCCAGTACTCTCATGCAGGGTCATCCTTAATGGATAGTGGGATCGCTGATGACTCGGCTCCACAAGAGCCAGAGCCCTTGCACTTGGCCGTTGAGTCTATGAACAGGCAACCTTACAGATATTATGCCCGTCCTTAGAACACACCTCTTGTTGGAAAAAGAGAACAAGCCGGACTGCTACAGATTCATCCACAGAGACAACATGCTCACAAAATAGCTCACGTTGATCACATACAGAATGCAGAATCTGAATAGATCCTCACCAAATGCACAATAAACAGCCACCAATTACAAATAGATACACACAGACCAAAACAGAACTGGAAACCCCAAGAAACTAGGCTCTTCCTGCCATACAGCATTACAGAAATAGAAACAGAAATGCATTTTTTTCCTCTTATGTAATGCAAAATACAAACTGCCCGATATTCAAAGAGAGGTTTCTGCCCTGTTAAATTGCTTGTGCCTATGTGCCGATATTTACATTGTTGGGCAAGCGATATATTACTAAGTAATATCTTATGGTTTGTTGTTTATTATACTGTAATTTAATATACTGGCTTTCCTGAAGAAATAACAAAGCGGTGAACAATAGACAATAAATCTAAATCTGAGAGGAGAGAATGTCAATTGTCAAATGAAAGGAAAAAATTGAAGGAAAAGGTAAGAAAAGTAATATTGTCAGTAATATATTACTGGCAACATATCACTGGTAATATGAGAGGGGGCTCCTGAAAAGTCTTCAGCCCAACCAAGAAGAGAATGATGTGGAGCCATGAAACATACAAGTTATTTAAGTTTCAAGTTTATTTAAAATTTGATTGATCACCTAATCATATATTCAAGGCGATGCACAATTCTAAAAACAGTTTGCGACAATGTACAGGGAAACAAAAATTAATATACCAAACACATGACTTACAGGACAAACAGAACCAATACGGAATGTAGGGATGAAAATACAATAATTGAAAGCAAATGAGACAATCAAGGAAAACTACGCTTTTCATTTCATTTGGACTGAGAACTTTTCAGCGGCCCCTCGTATATTACTTTTTAGAGTAACAAGTAACCACTGTTGATAAGCTACTTTCCAAAAGTAATATAAAATAGTCACTAGTTTCATTAGAAACAGGAATATGTTACAGTTACAAGTCTAGGCAGGTTACTGTGAAAAGTAATGTATTCCTTGTATAAGTTGAAATAAAAAGCACCCCATTTATTTAGGTATTAGAGAAAAAGGCAATAGTATATCATAAACACCAATATATAAGGAGTTATAATCCTTATATATGTAAGCCTAATTCCAAAAGTTTCTAAGGTCATACGATCCTCAGTGAGGCCACCTCCCCACTCAATATATGTTCACAGTAGACGGCTTTACACCTCCTCTCGCCACTGGATCCTTATATTTTAATTTCTTTTATGTTCTTTTATGCTTTTTATAAACTTTTATTCTTTTTTGCTTAAATACTTTATAAATATCAGCTAAAATAGGTTTACTTAGCTTTAATCAGCTCAATTTCTGGTCTCAGGTCACAGAACGGGGGATAACCGACATGTTTCACAACGGTTTTTTCAAGGCTATTACTCCCCATAATTTTCACTCCATTCCGAACAGACCAATTTCCTCTCCTTGTATAAGTAACATATTACGTCCAACTCTGGATATTTAACAGCACTTAACTGGACAGTGATGCTGAATATCACCCCAACTGCACCTGCACTGTCCAGTTAGTCTCAGGGTAGTACACGGGTAGCACCATGAGCATCGGAATAGGGGTACCCACAGGGGCCATGGCCCCCCCCCAAAAAAATTGGCAGTCGGAGGTCAGAAGAGATGGCTCTCCCGCCTCCCCCACCCACCTCCTCCCCAGCTGCTCTCATTTTAAATATACACGCAGCAGCAACAAGTGAACCTGCTGCTGTCAGCTTGCCTCAGATGTCTTCATTCTGCAGAGTCCAGTTGATGAAGAAAGAAGGCTTCCGGGGCAAGCCAATGACAGCAGGCTCACTCATTGCCAAAAAAGGCTGCATGAAGATTTGACAAGACAGCGGCTAGGGAGGAGGTAGGTGGAAGAGCCAGGAGCCAGTGAGAGAGGTCTAGGGCAGAGTTCTTGGTCTCCTTCCCCCCCCCCCCCCAAAAAAAAAAAAAAAAGTGTTCCACTGCCTATGGGCAGCACTTAGGTGCTGTAGGGAAGAGCTGGGACATAACCTACTTAGCAAAAATAGTCGGCCCAACTTAGCAACAATAGTCAGTCCATTAACCTTTAAATATGCAACTACTGTAAAAGGAGAGTAAAAAGGTTGCTGAGGAGCTCAAAATGCTGAGGAACTCTGAACGCCAGAGCTTGACTGCACAAGAGGGTTTTTTTTTAGAGGTTTTTGTCCTCAGTGTGTTGCAAAGTGTCCCCTGAAGAATGCGTCTTCTACACACCGAAACTGAGATCCTTGTTGGGACCACCATTTCTAATAAAGACTTAAAACCGCTAGTGCAGCTTAGTAAAAGGAGCCCTTCATCATTAGTTGAAAAGACGCGCCCCTTGCCTTTTTTTGTCTGACTGTCCTGGATACCCATGCCATAGCTAACTCCTTCAGCTGTTCAGCACTTAACGTCTGACCCTGGTGCCGGATATTGGGAATATTTGCAAGAAAATGAGCTAGAGACAGTGCTCATCCCACAGGAGCCAACTTTTCAAAATTATTCGGGGTGTCCAATATCCTCCCTCCCCCAGCCTTCACCAAAAAAGGAATAGTCTTACATTTTGTTGAAGTTGAAGGTGTGAACAACTCACCTTAAAATAGGACGATACCACAAAAATCCGTGAACTGAGAAGCAGTAAACTCTTACGCTAACGGCCACAGTATCCTGCAAAAACACACTTAGAACCTATAAATCAAACTTGCCATGCTATTACAGAACTGAAAGAGCTCAAACAGCAACCCTGTCTATGAAGAGGCAGCACTTCAATAATCACACTGAGATCTAGAACAGTGTTTTTCAACCTTTTTACACCTATGGACCGGCAGAAATAAAAGAATTATTCTGTGGACCGGCATCGGTCCGTGGACCGGCGGTTGAAGAACACTGGGCTAAGTCGTGGGCCAGACCCCGCCCATCTCTACCCAATCTCCACCCCAGACCCCGCCCCCATAATAGTACTAATTGCACCTTGCGCGTCCCGTGCCTCATCTGGAAGCCTTCCCTCTGACGCTGCAACGTCAGAGAGAAGGCTTCCGGTTCAGGCGCAGGTTGCCCGTAGGAGCCACTGCCCATGGCTTTGTGCACTGAATCAGTTAGGAAGAAGGAGCTGGTTCGAAGATAACACCGCATCGATCGCACCGTGGACCGGTGGTTGAAGAACACTGTTTTAGGCCTGATGCACATGCTGGCCCTATGCAGGAAATTTCTGTGGACCGGCACTGGTCCATGGACCGGTGGTTGAAGAACACTGATCTAGAATACCAATACACCATCACCTCCTATGGGGAAAACAGCATAAGCTACTCTGCTTCCAAAACAAATTCTCACCAAACACAGAATAAGTAAAAAATTTAAAATACAAATATGCAGACAAAACCTGAAGACAAACCTTTTATGCAGCAGAGCACTGGAAAAATAGAAAACAGAAATGCATTTCCTCTGTACAGTACTGTATAAAATATGAGAAGAGATGCACAGTCCCACAGGTTACAAATTCCAATTGCACTCCAGAAAAATAAAAAAGGTGTTGCATCTATTCATTGCTGATATTAATTATACTTTTTTTTTTTCAAATTCAATAAGACTATCAGTAGTGTACTTAGTATGTTTGACACCTGGGGCTGATCAATTTTAACACCCCCTCCTTTATATAATCCATCAGTCACACAATAAGGATGTAACTAGGAAAAGGCATGCTGATGGGGAGGGTATGTGACAGGATATATGCACCATCACGCACCACCAGGGAGACAACTGGGAGTCTTTACAAGAAGACAATTTGGGTTTGACAACGATTCTTAGCATGGGACTAATTTGCATATAAATTTGTATACCAAGAAAGGACTGGTTTTGGAGCATAAAGGACTCATGGGGAAAAGAGGAGAGAAAAGGGAAGTTGGGATCCCACCTGGTGGATGAAAGACAGGAGGGGAAAATACTTTTTATTATGATTTTTGGATTCTCCCTGACCATTTAAGGGGGCATCCACAAGGACTTCTGGACTCTTTCCTAAAGTGACTTGGTAATGACTGGTAGTGATCAGAGTGACCAGTGAATCCAAAAAGGGACCAGGGTGCTTGGCCTACACTTTCAGGTAGGTGGTGAATAACCAGACTGATCAAAGTGACAGAGTGACTAAAGTAACTGTGAGGACTCAGCCTACACTCTCAAGTAGGCAGCAAAGATCATCACAAGTGCCAATAATTAGCACCCAATTTCAGTGTTAATTGACTTTTTATTCAATTAAATTACATGCAGAAATTGGGCATGCATCCAAATTTCCGCACGTAATTTTGAGCACCATATAATAGAATTAGGCCATGTATGCAAATATATATATATATATATATATATATATATGCATTTGTACAGAATATGTTTCTGCACACTTGTCTGTTTCTATGCAGTCCCATGGAGTTAATGCTTCAGTTTGCCTGTGATTAGGAAGTGCTTTGTATTTATCCCTCCCTGTCCAAAGATATACCATCAGCAACAAAAGCTACTAAATGGCAAATGGTTACCATTTCAGGGCTGATTGATATAGAACTAAATCAAACAAGACACCACCATAAATAACCCCATCACTCCCCGCATTTATCAGATGCTAATCAGTTCAACCCCATTACTGCAACAGTCTCGGTAGTAAAATCTACTTTCTGATCACTGCAAGCCTCAAGGTTCCATCTCTTTTTGAACTTCAAAAAAGCAAAATGAGAGGGAGAAAAAGGAAGAACAAAAGGAAGGAGAAAAAAAATGGATATAGATTCACAGGCTTCCTCTTTTAGGGCCTACACCAGGGGTAGGGAACTCCGGTCCTCGAGAGCCGTATTTTAGACGGGTTTTCAGGATTTCCCCAATGAATATGCATTGAAAGCGGTGCGTGCAAATAGATCTCATGCATATTCATTGAGCAAATCCAGAAAACCCGACTGGAATACGGCTCTCGAGGACCGGAGTTCCCTATCTCTGGCCTAAATCAACCAAGCAACATTAAGTATCAGCACTGTTCCCTCGAAGGTAAGAGGTAGGAGTCCAACTGGTTTGTTGCTATTGGGGTTGGGGGGGGGTGCTTCACAATTGGGTTTTCAATTGTCCCCGTGGTAAAATCCGATCACTGCAGTTTTTAAGGATCCATTTATTTTTAACTCCAAAAAAGCAGAAAGAGAGGGAGAAAAGGAAGAACTAAAGGAATGGGAAAAGAATAGATATTCTGAACCACTACTATAGATTAACAGGCTTTCTCTTTTAGGGCCTAAACCAACCAACATATCAGTACTATTCCCTCTAAGGTAGGAGTCCAACTGTCTTGTTTCTGGTGTGTGTGTGTGTGGGGGGGGGCCTTCAATATTGGATTTTCAATTGTTAGGGACAGGTACATTCCTTGGAGTTTTGTAGAGTTTGCCTGCCCCTCACTATTGAAAATGTGATAGTGAAACAGCACCTTCCACTGGCTCAGATTAGAGGGGATGGTGGATATCAGTATCTGATACTTTGAGAAAACTATTTGGCATTAGGATACAGAGCCTGTCATCTCTGGACCATCTGTTCAAATTAAGAAGAACAAACATCACTGTCACCAGAAAGATGATTAGTGTTTACTGTGGAAAGAGTTAATGGCAGTAGCATACCTAGTGTGGGGGGGCGAGGGGGGGCGGTCCGTCCCGGGTGCACGCCCCAAGGGGATGCACAGGAGAGAGCTGAGTGTTCTCCCTAGGGCAGGGGTGCCCAATTTGACAGGTAGCTCGCCAAGGCAAAGTGAGTCGATCACCCAGGACTCACTTTGCCTTGGCGATCTATCGGGCCGATCAGTCTTCCTCTCCCCGACGTCAATTCTGCCGTCGGAGAGGAAGTTCGGGCCAGCCAATCGCTGCCTGGCTGGGCGGAACTTCCTTTCCGATGGCAGAATTGACGTCGGGGAGAGGAATGCTGGTTGGCCCGAAGTAGGGAGAGCATGGGGCATCGGCGGCGTCGGCTTTGGGGCCTGTTATCCATTGGTGGCGGTTTGGGTCCTGTTACCCGATGGCAGCGGCAGCGGCAGAGGCTTGGGAAAGGGCAGGGAGAAAGAAAGAAAGGGGGCAGGCAGGGAGACAGAAGGAAAGAAGAGAAACAGAAAAAAAGAAAGGGGGTATGAAGAGAGAAAGAAAGAAAGGTCATGGAGAGAGGAAGAAAAAGTTGGGGGAGGGAATGAGGTGTGGAGGAGAGGAAGCATACAGGCTGAAAGAAAGATTGGATGCACAGTCAGAAGAAGAAAGTGCAACCAGAGACTCATGAAATCACCAGACAAGGTAGAAAAAATGATTTTATTTTAAATTTAGTGATCAAAATGTGTCTGAATTTATATCTGCTGTCTATATTTTACAATATGGTCCCCTTTTACTAAACTGCAATAGTGGTTTTTAGCGCAGGGAGCCTATGAGCGTCCAGAGCAGCGCTGGGCATTCAGCGCAGCTCCCTGCGCTAAAAACTGCTATTGTGGTTTAGTAAAAAGGGAGGGGAAGGGTATTACTGGGGTTGTTACTGAGGTGACAGTGCATAGAGTCATCTGCTTTGACCTCTTTGAAAAAACCCCGGAATAGGAATGATAATTAACAATTCTATGCGTACAGTGTGCGTTGTGTTTTTTTTAAATGTTATTGTTGGTAGATCATTTTGACTTGGCCACAAAGGTAAGGTGGAGGGAGGGAGGGGAGCTGCTGAAAGACATCTAGTAATCCTTGCAGGCTTGACTGTGCAGGGAATTATTTTTGTAAAATCATGTTTTGTTATGTGACTAGTAAATATGGTTGAGAGAACACTAGTGGTGTATGAAGTAAAACTTCTGGAGGCCTCTGGTTTTTGGTATTATGGATAAGTTCTGTAGCTGGTAACTGAGGAGTAAGTACTTAAGGTATTCTGCTTGGAATCCACCATGGAATATTCAGCTTGTGGCTCATAATCCAGGTTTTGGCCTACTGAAAAAGGCCTGTTGGAGGACTATGCAGACAGCTCAGGTGGAACCCACATCAAGGGGAGTTTTATCGCGCTCACTGTTAATACCCAATAAGTCAGAGTTCACCTGAGGGTGATGCTTGCTGACAATCAGAAAAAGGACTAAAGGAGAGACTAGAAATAGGAAAATTCAATTTTTGTAATCATCTCATCCCTCTGAAGGAGTCTTTCATGGAGACATCTCAAATAGATGCTGCTGCTGCTACTGTTCTGATATTTTATTGTTTTAGAGAAATGCTGTTCATAAAATCAGCGAGTTTGAATTTTTGATAACTTCTTTCAGGATATCCATAATGAATATGCATGATCTTGATCTGCATAAACTGTCTCCATTATAGGCAAATTTTTCATGCATTTTCATTGTGAACAACCTGAAAACTTGACAGGCAAGGGGGTACTCCAGGATCAACTTGGGAAAC
Organism: Geotrypetes seraphini; assembly: GCF_902459505.1. Lineage (NCBI taxonomy): Eukaryota > Metazoa > Chordata > Amphibia > Gymnophiona > Dermophiidae > Geotrypetes > Geotrypetes seraphini. The sequence continues at coordinate 68,730,093 of NC_047088.1, forward strand.
ACTATTCTTGAAGTTTTCCCACATATTTCCCAAGTATCAGGAAGCACAGAATTTCAGTGTAAGATTCCTCAGAGTAGTGTTTTGGGATTTCAACCTCCTCATGGCTGTGTTCTGCCACTGTACTCCAATTTCCATTACATTGATCTTCCTCTCACCTGTGTCTTGTTAGTAGATTTTTTCTTTATCATTATATTGGGTATCATGGTTCATTCCTTCACTTTGCCAAATCTCCATATGTAGGTTTTATCCTAATGATTTCTGTTTTCTTTTAGATTGGTCTCAGGAAAAGAGGAGATCAAATCTTCACAGCCAATGTCTCCCTCTGATTTTCTGGACAAGCTTATGGGACGAACATCTGGCTATGATGCTCGGATTCGACCTAACTTCAAAGGTAAATGGAGAACTTGTATCCTTTGTATTGGATTGATAGATATAAATGGGCTCCTTTTACTAAGCTGCAATAGCGGTTTTAGCACGCGCTTAGCATGCGCTGAATTGCCGTGCACGCTAGACGCTTACGCCAGCATTGAGCTGACATTAGTTCTAGCCACATAGTGTGGGTTTAGCACGTGCTAAAATGCTGCGTGCGCTAAAAATGCTATCGCAGCTTAATAAAAGGAGCCCATAATGTTACATTAACAGAAATTCTATAGTTCCACACTTGCCATTCTTCTTCAGCTCGGTTTAATTGATCTTAGGTAGCATTTCCTATGAAAATATTGCCTTTCCTGGTTACAAATACAGTCAAACCTCGGTTTGAGAGTAACGCGGTTTGCGAGTGTTTTGCAAGAGGAGCAAAACATTTGCTAAATTTGTGACTCGCAAACTGAGCGTTGACTCGCTAAACAAACTCTCAGCTATGGTGGCCCAGGGGTGGGTACTTGTATTTCCATCTAACTGTTTCATTCATATTCATTAGGGTTATCTTGAAACCCTGACCAGTTTGTAGCCCTAAATGACTGAACTTGGACAAGCCTGCACTCATAGAGGCAAATTCTGTAAAGGACACCTAAAGTTAGGCATCCGCACTGCGGACATCTAACCACTTAGGCATCCAAATAAATTGAATAATTAGTCCAATTAATGACTTTAAGAAGCAATAATTGAAAGTTAGACATCCAAAGACTGTGCGTAATTCACAAAATAGGCATCCAGGATTTCATAGACGCCCTTCAGAAAAAGATGCACCTAATGGGCATGGTTTTAATGTGGATGTCCATTTACAGAATTGCATGCCACTCAGCATCCTAATGCATCTACAATCTCGCCTAAAATGTAGGCGCTGCAAAACGAGGTCTACTTTTAGGCATGTGTTGGGCGCTAGCTAGGCACGAGTTAAGCATGCGTGCTGGAGGCATCCAAATATTGCGGTATGGGTTTTGTTTTTTGGGGGTAAAGAATACTCCAGTTTGACATTAAGGTAAAAAGATATTTAATAATGCATTACTCAAGCAAAGCACATGAACAAATGTATTGTATACTAAACCTCATTCCCAAAGTTTAAGAAAATAAGAGAAACCCTACTCACAATAGCTGTGGTTCAGAGCAAGTGGACATGTCTGATGCACAATCTTGACATCATTGTGACATCTTCAATATGCACTTAGATGACAGATTGTCACTAAAAAAAATAGGAACCCTTGTCTAAACAGAAGTTCCTGTGGCTCATTGGTTAATGGCACTTCTATCTTCCACAAGTCATGGGTTCAAATCCACCCCCCCATACTTTAACAGCTTCTTGCTCTCATAAGAGAGTATGGGTTGTGGACTTTGCCATTTACATTTGCACTCTGTTGTTTCCAGGGTCCAGAGGGAAACTTATTTTTACCGTGAGATGGCTATAATCTCCTAAGGTATCATCTCACATGGCAAGAACCCCTACCTAAAAGGAAGCTCCTGTGGCTTAGTGGTTAAAAGCATTTCTGCCATTTTCCACAGGTCATGGGTTCAAATCCCTAGTATACCTCAGCATATATTCCTATTTTTTTTTTGTGACAATCTGCCATCTATGTGTATATTGATGATGTCACAATGATATCAAGATTGTGCATCAGACATGTCCACTTGCTCTGAACCACAGCTATTGTGAGTAAGGTTCTCTTCTTATTTTCTTAAACTTTGGGAATGAGGTTTAGTATGCAATACATTTGTTCAAGTGCTTTGCTTGAATAATGCATTATTAAATATCTGTTAACCTTAATATCAAACTGGAGTACTCTTTACACCAAAAAACAGAACGTTTAGTATGCAATATATATTTTTTCATATGCTTTGATTGAGGAACAGAGGCCAAAGGAAAACAGCAGAGGAACTGAACAAGTGCTGAAGGTGCATATTTGATAACTATTCTAGAAAACTGACTGCTTGTTAATCAAGAGGATATAAGCTTGGCTTTAAAATTGACACGTAGTTTAATTACTGAGTGTGTGCCACACTGGTTGGAGCTACAGCCTTAGTATTCTGAGTTTGTGGGTTCAAATCCCTCACTATTCCTTGTGACCCTGGGCAAGTTACTTAATCCCTTCATTGCCCCAGGTATACTAGATAAGAGTTTGAGCCAACCAGGACAAAAGGAAATATGATAAAGTAGCTGAATGTAAGTACTACTTAAGATATAAGTAGTACATAAATAGCTAAAAGATAAATAAATATAATAGCAGTTCCATTTTACTGCATACAATTATAATGTAAAAAAAATCACAAAATTGCCATTCTAATGACGCCATAACTCTAAAACATGATAACGCTATAGATATTGTCAGGACATCTATGCGAAACCTAAAAGGTGATTCTATAAAGGACGTCTAACTATATAGACGTGCTTAAATTCGCTGTAAACCACTGAGTGTGATTCTCTATTGTGCATCTAGGCATAATAGAATCACGCTGAGCTTTATGCTCCCGGATGTCTAAACAATGCCTAACTTTTAGGCGTCCTTTACAGAATTTGCCTCATAGTGTCTTGTTCTTCAGTCCCAGATCTTGAGAGTCTATATTTCTCTAAATTTAGACAATTTGATCTTCATAGAAATGCAAAGTTCAATAACAGAAAAATATCAAATATACATAAGCCCCTGGATTCTACATAGGTCGCCCAGGGCAGATGCACGCATAAAATAATTTGTTAATTAGCACCAATTTGGAGTTACACCCGCATCAGCCCAAGGTACAATTCTATAACATCCATGCCTAAATTTGATAGCATGCAACTCTAAAGGGATATGGCTATAGAAAGGAACACTGACGGATCAGGGGAAAGTCCCAGAAGTTAGGGACAATGTTATAGAATGCTGAAAATTGGGCACCTGCATTTATAGTACACCAGGTTCCAGCAAGCGTACATGCTGGCACCCAAAATTAGGCATGCATCAAGCAGCCTTTGCTGAAAACTTAGTACAGATCTTTGATACTTATCTTTGGACACCATTTACTGAATCTGGATCAAAATCACTACTCAAATTTTTTTGAAAAAGCTCTAAGAATTTGGAGACTGATGCTTCTCTTGTGTCTTCAGTAAAGCTATTCTTGGAAACTCTGAATCCTTTTCTTTGACAAAATAAATCTTACTAAACCTTGGCTGATGCTCTTTGTCTCTAGACTATGTCCCTAGGCCTTGGGATACCTGGTTTTCAGACCACGCAGAGCAGATGAGTCCAACCTTTTGCAGGAGTACAGAAGACAGCATCTCATCTCTGCAATGGGACTTGAATTCATAGTTGTTGGCACTCCTTCAGATACTTGGAGACCTGCATCCCTTTATTGTCTCTCCAATTCCTTTCAGCTGCAAATCCTCGGGCCCAATCTGACTCATGGAATAACTTTTAAATTTTTCTGCCACCCTTGGGGATGAGCTGCCATTACACAAAAGTGTTTCACACGGCAGAGAACTTTCCAGAAAGTTTATGATCACAGGAAATATATACATTTCTCATAGTAGAACCCTAGGGATCTCTATTGATATAAAACCAGACAATATGATAACAAAAGGTCCACAAGCTCCTGCAATGGGTATTCATTTGAAACAAATGTTAAAAAAACCAAGAAATAAGGTCTTTCAATTATCCTGCTTTAATTGAACCAAACAGAGGAATAAATCCAAATGAGCTAAAAATCATTTGTCTACATTTATTTTCAGAAGCATTCATCCCACGCTTCTTTGAACTCAGTCACCGTTTTCATCTCAACTACCTCTCTCGGGAGCGCATTCCAGGCATCCACCACACTCTCCGTAAAGTAGAATTTCCTAACATTGCTCTTGAATCTACCAGCCCTCAATCTCAAATTATGTCCTCTGGTTTTACCATTTTCCTTTCTCTGGAAAAGATTTTGTTCTACATTAATACCCTTCAAGTATTTGAACGTCTGAATCATATCTCCCCTGTCTCTCCTTTACTCTAGGGTATACATATTCAGGGCTCCAGTCTCTCCTCATACGTCTTCTGGCGCAAGCCTCCTATCATTTTCATCGCCCTCCTCTGGACCGCTTCAAGTCTTCTTACGTCCATCGCCAGATACGGTCTCCAAAACTGAACACAATACTCCAAGTGGGGCCTCACCAATGACCTATACAGGGGGAAAATAGTCTTTCTTTTTTGCTTGTCCAGACACAGTGCACTTGCTTTGAAAATGGATATGGAAGAAGCAGAAATCACTTGATCTATCATGTCAATTCTTTTTTACAAGCAACCAAACAACCCTATCCTAGCCTTACTATTTCCAAATCCAATAACTGATAATAAAGAAACATAGAAATCAAAACATTATTGCAGATAAAGGCCAAATGGCCCATCCAGTCTGGCCATCCACAGCATCCACTATCTCCTCCTCTTACTAAGAGATCCCATGTGCCTGTCCCACATTTTCTTGAATTCAGACAGTCTTTGTCTTCACCACCTCTACTGGGAGACTATTCTACACATCTACCACCTTTTCTGTAAAAAAAAAGTGTTTCCTTAGATTACTCCTGAGCCTATCACCTCTTAATTTCATCCTATGCCCTCTCATTCCAGAGCTTCCTTTCAAATGAAAGAGATTTGCCTCATGCACATTTATGCTAAATAGGTATTTAAATGTCTATATCACATCTCCCCTCTCCCGCGTTTCCTCCAAAATATACAAATTGAGATCTTTGTCTGTTTCCATATGCCTTATGACAAAGACTACTGACCATTTTAGTAGCCTTCCTCTGGAACGATTCCATCCTGTTTATATCTTTCTGAAGGTGCAGCCTTCAAAATTGTACACAATATTCTAAACCCCCCCTTTACAAAAAGCACGTAAGAGGTTTTTAGTGCTGGCTGGCGCGCTGAATGCTCTGCACTGCTCCAACAGTCATAGAGTTCATATGAGTGTCGGAGCACAGCATTCAGCAGGCCGACCAGTGCTAAAAATCTCTTCCATGCTTTTGTTAAAAAAAAAAAAAAAAGGGGTGGGTGGGGGTAAATGAGATCTCACCAAAATCTTATACAGTGGCTTCAATACCTCCTTTTTCCTACTGGCCATACCTCTCCCTATGAATTTTTCTCTTGGCTTTTGGAGGGAAAGGATAGGCTGTTAGAAAAATACAGACTTGAAAGTAGAAAAGGACAAAAAATACCAGACTTAGACCAAAATAAAACATAGCTCACACAGGACTTAGGCAGAGAGGATCTTGGCTAGGGATTTTCAACCCAGTTCTTGGGATACCCCTAACCACTCTGTTTTTCAGGATTATAATGTGCATGAATAAGATATATTTGCTTACAATGTAGGCAATGCAATGCATGCAAACCTATTGCATGCATATTCATTTTGGATATCCTTAAAATCTGACTAATGGTGACTATCCAAAGGACTGGATTGAAAACTAGTGGCCAGTCTGGTACATAAGTGCATAATAAATCCCAAAAGGTAGATCTGTTTCCCATCGTTCATCTCCAGGTGTGAACAATGACTCTCCCAAGTCTACCTAGCTAATATTTAATGGATCTTTCCTCCAGGAGCTTGTCCAATCCTCTTTTGAATTCTACTGTGTTGGTCACCTCAACTGTATCTTCTAGCAACAGATTCCAAAGCTTAATATGCTGCATTAAAAAAAAAATCAAATATTTGTTTTTAATGTGCTGGTCATTAATTTTATGGAATGTCTTCTTGTTTTTGCATTGTTTGGCAGGTTAATACAACCATTCCACTCCACTCATAATTTTATAAACTTCTATTGCATCTCCTCTTTCATCTTTCCTGCAAGCTGAAAAAGTCCTAACCTATTTAGCCTTTCTTCACAACAGAGATATCTTATCCCCTTTATCATGCTTTCTAAAAGAGAGATCTCCAGCAGACCAGAATACATGTTTAAATAATATATTATTTCACCTCACAAGATGGATAAATCAATGAATTAGACAATTACAGAGTTTCAGACACAAGGTGAAATCAAAACTTTTCAGCAAACGAAAGAAAATTCTGCACAACCTCTCTCCACTAGAAGAACTGTCAGGAAAACCTACAAAGTAACCAAAACATTATCATCAAACCTGAAGACAAAGGGTGCTCTGTGGTAATTATGATAGAAGAGCACAAGAGCACAGAAAAAAAGTTAACTTTCTTAATACCACAGTTTCTAACCAACAATGGTTATACTGATATATAAACATTTATATACAGGAAACTGACAGATGTAACTGTCTCCACAATTCCAGCTTCCACCCTGCACATATTTTTTTAAGTCCATTATGATTGTTTTTTTAATTATTTGTATATTTAAAGTGTGTTCTGTGTAGTATTTATGTTTAAATTCATTGTATGGCACTGTTAACATTTGAAAATTAATAAAGATTTTTTTTTTTAAGTCCATTATAAACAACTAAACCAAACAAAACCATCATATATGCTCTGACCCAATAGACAGAGATGCTCCTCAAAATCCTAACTGAATTCTCCAAACAGAAAGGCTAGAATCTCAAAATGTTCTTCAGTTAGATTGATTTATCACTGAAAACACCCAGGGAAAAACCTACTGCAGTATAAAGAAAAGAAAACCCGAGATTCCCTTGTATAATATGCAATTCAGAGTTGGAAAACTAAGCATCATAAAAGACCTACAGCCATTCGACCAGAAGGATGAATTACTACAAGATACCGTATTCTCAGCTGTACCACTGATGGCTTTCTGACATACACCAAAATCTGAAGCAAAAATTAATGAAAATCTAGCTCCCAACAGAAGCTTAAAAAGATAAGAATGGTACAAGTCTTTACAATATGCCAAACTGCAAATTGTGCCAGCACATATCATAGAACTCTGTCCACATGGGAAAAACATTCAGCATAAAGGGATTCTTCTCATACTTTTGCTGAGCTGACATTATTCAAATATGAAGAAGGGTACTGTACTGAGGAGATGGGCCAGATAATAATGATAAGAATCAATTCACACAGGACTTGCAAAGGGGAACATAAAAAATTTAGCAAGAAACTGGTGAATTACTGTGTACATCTGATGGGGGAAGGAATACTTTTTCTCCCCAGAGTATTTTAATGTGATGATTCTGTTTTTTATACCAAGGGCCTGATTCCATGTCACCTAAAAAATTGTGATTTTATAAAGACTTACAGAATCACGCTTAGCACCACCTAAGGCTGGTTAGGAGGCATTACACATTCTAATATTTAGGAGCACCCTCTGTATGTCAGGGTTTTCTTGGCCTATATGCCTATGCCTAATACAGGTGTCCAAAGGCTCCTAACAGGTACCTAACTCAAAAACCATCCACCCTCTAACCAAGCCCACTTTTAACTGCGCTTTGCACAAGGTGTCTAACTGTTGTAGAAGCATGCCTACCATGTTAGGTGCCTAACTTTCAATTAACCAGTTAGTGCCAATTACCGGTGCTGATTTAGCCTATTATTCAATTAAGTTAGTTTCCTACATTGGCTAGGCACGCCAATATAGGCACCTGGCTTTAGGCGCACTTTATAGAATTTGGGGATAAATGTCTATATGGAAAAGCCAAGACAGCACATCTCATCCATTAGAAACTTTGTAAATATTACTATATCACTGTACCAGAAAAATACTGGGATCACAACCTAAGAAAATTATAGAGACTGAAGAGTTTTTGATCACTGAAGCATCCTCAAGCTGATGGATAAAAAGCTGGATTGAAGGAAACTAGGCAAAGGGATAAAAGAGAAAAACTAGACAAACTAGAATGGCATTAATCTTTGAGGTCAAGCAATTACTCTATAAATTATATGGAGGGACTGAAGACCCTCAAGTACCAAGAAATGCAGTAGAGATCATGAACGTGGTAGAAAGATAATGAAATATTTCCCATAGTTTTGGGTGCAGCAGGCTTGATTGAAAAGAATTTCCAAGCACACCTAGATAAGTTACTTATACGAGTACAGTACATGTTATATCTTACAAATTCCAAAGAGAATCTTTCTTGGCACAATGCAAGTATTATGGCAATGCAGGTACTAAGGGATGTATTAACAGTAAATCTGAGAGACTAAACCTCCCCCTCCCCCTTTTATGAAGCTACATTAGGCTTTTTTTTTAATCACCGGCTGCAGCGGTAAACGCTCCAACGCTCAAAGAATTCCTATGAGCATAAGAGCAATTCTGCCATGGCCAGTGATATAAAAGCCTAATGGGGATTCATAAAAGGGGGCCTAAGATTGGCTTTAGACAAACCAAAGTGGCTCTTCTGTGGGTGAGCATTTATCAGAACCAGAGCACTGCACCGATGATCTTACAATTAGAATCGTACAAAGAGGAAAATAATCCAGAAATGAAGCTAAGATGATGAAATATTTTGATACCATGAAAAGATTTAACACAGCTCTGTATTTCCTAACACATTATATGCTTTGTCACCTTGTAATCATCCATTATTTAGTTTAGTTTAGCGTTCATATATCACTTATAACCTAAGTGGTTCACATTCAGGCACTCAAGCATTTTTCTCTATCTATCCTGGCAGGCTCACACTCTATCTAATGTACCTGGGGCAATGGGGGATTAAGTGACTTGCCCAGGGTTACAAGGAGCAGCATAGGATATGAACCTACAACCTCAAGAGTGCTAAGGCTGTAGCTCTAACCAATGCGCCACGCACTCCCTGTTCTATCTCCCCCCCCTCCCTGAACCTCTACCTTTCAATCACATATTCTAATATTGTCATTTTTTTTTGCCCTGACCTAAGGAAGATGATTCTGACCTTCAAACCTAGTGAAAACATGTATTAAGTCCAATAAAAAAGATGTCATCTTATTATTCCTTTTTTAAAAAAATTTCTATTTATTACCTTTAAAGTGGACTAGCATAGGAACTTCTTTTCTTTATTATATCTGTCACTTTTCTGAAACTTTGCTTAATACAGTACTATATCCTATCTGAGATATGGCAAACAAAATTGCACACAGTACCCCAAGATTTAGACACACCAGATATCTATACCGAGGCATAGCAATATTCTCAGTTTTGTTTTCCATCCCTTCTCAGGTAAATTGTAATATTCTATTTGTTTTTATAGCAGACTTGTTTTTGAAATTGTTACATTTACGGCTGCGACAGCAGCCCATCAGATTTTACTGGCGATATTAGAGAATTCATCCCTAATTCAATTTTCACTGAACATTTCTTCCCCCCCCCCCCCCCCAGTTGCCACTCCACCCCCCACCCCTCATTTTCTGATCTGTGCTGCTCTTGTACTGCTCTGGACATGACTGTGCTATGTGTAGTCCCCAATTATTAGGGTTTGGGGAACTCCAAGTATGTGCAGCCCCTGAGTGTTAGGGTAAGGTTTTTCTCTGGAATGGGTATGGTTTTGGTTGGGTTTTTTTTGTTGTTGTTTTTTTTTAATTATTGGGTATATATCTGGGCATAGAGAAAAATTGTCCATCATGAGTGGGTAGGAACTGTCCCACGGGAATTGGTGGGCACCATTTACTGAGTCTAGTCCTAGGTGATAATTTTCCATGCAATTGGTAGATGGTAACTGGTGGAAATTGACTGGGTGGTTACTGTTCTAGAACCCTCCAGATCGTTTAGGAATGTTATAACAGCATTGATCCCAGTGTGGGTCCTTGGGGTACTAAACTAATGACCCTTTTCCATTAGGATAGTTGAACATTCAGTCCCACTTTGAGTCCTGTTTTTAGCCAGTTTTCAGTCTACATAGGGCATTGTTTCTTATCCCATGGCTCTTTAATTTCCAAAGGAGCTTCTCATGAAGAACTTTGTAAAAACATTTTTAAAATATAAATACGTGATATCATCTGGCTCTCTATTATCCACTTGTTTTTTATACTTTCAATGAAATCTAATAAATTAAGGCAGACTTTTCATTGTAGAACCCATGCTGACTCCTTCCCATTAAACTATATGGTCAGTATTTTTTTTTTTTTAATATAGCTTCAGCTGTTTTTCTCAGCACTGATGTCAGGATCACAGGATTACAGCTTCATGAATCAATCACCTTGGGAGCCCTTTTTTATAGTTTGCATATGGGAAAGAGGAACCCGAACTATAGCTATGTGATGCAGGATTCCATGTTGGGAGTCATTGCTCAGGAAAAGGATTTAGGTGTCATGGTTGAGGATACATTGAAACCCTCAGCTCGATGTGCGGCGGTGACTAAGAGAGAAAATAAAATGTTAGGAATTTTCAGAAAAAAAATGGAAAACAAAGATGAAAATGATATAATTCCCTTGTATCATTCGATGGTATGGCCGCACCTCGAATACTATGTGCAATTCTGGCCGCTGTATCTCAAAAAAGATATAGCGGAATTAGAAAAGGTACAGAGAAAAGCAACAAAAATGATAAAAGGTTTGGGATGACTTCCCTATGAGAGGCTAAAGCAGCTAGGGTTCTTCAGCTTGGAGAAAAGACAACTCAGGGGTGATATGATAGAGGTCTATAAAATCATGAGTGGAGTGAAAAGGGTAGATGTGAATTGCTTGTTTACTCTTTCCAAAAATACTAGGACTAGGGGATATGCAATGAAGCTATTAAGGGGACATGCGATGAAGCTATTAAGTAGTAGATTTAAAACAAACTAGAGAAAATTTTTCTTCACACAATGTGTAATTAAACTCTGGAATTTGCTGCCAGAGAATGTGGTGAAATTAGTTAGCTTAGTGGGGTTAAAAAAGGTTTGGATAATTTCCTAAAAGAGAAGTCCATAGGCCATTATTGGCATGGCTTGGGGAAACCCACTGCTTATTCCTAGGACAAGCAGCATAAAATCTGTTTTACTACTCAGGATCTAGCTAGGTAGTTGGGATCTGGGTTGACCACTGTTGGAAATAGGATACTGGATTTGATGGACCTTCAGTCTGTCTTAGTATGGCAAATTCTTAAGTTCTTATGTTAAATACAGAAGAACTTGCACTGAAGCAGCATAAAGAGTTGAATTAGCAGTAGATATTTATCAAATTTATATCCTGTGTTAAATTTTAAAATATATATATATCTAAGTGGGTCACAACACACCAGGCATACCAAAAACTGTTGAACCAGCAATAGTGTTTCTGGCTTTACTTCCACTGATAAGACACACCTGTTGCTAATCCCATGGCCTCCTCCAGGGACAGGCTTCTCCTTTTGCTCTTGTGGTTGCAGCTAAGCAGCCCCGGTGGTTTGGCTGTAGGTTCAATTCCTGGAATATCTTTGCAATCTTTCTTGGTGCCTTGGATGTTTTTAGCATTGCTGTCGAGAATCCCTGCCTTAGGGTATTCATTATACTGTTTGTACCACTTTGTTCCTTTCATGGGGGCTTGGGTTCTTCATTCCTCTGTTATTTTTGCATGTCTTTCAGTGCTATTGACTGTTACGTTGATACCTGCCAGCAAGCTTTAAGCAGGTTTTCATTTAAAAAATGGAAGGAGAACTCAGGTGTTATTGTGTAATTGTGTACCCCACTGACTTCAATAGAACAGAATGAAACAAAGAATTTCAGGATTCAAAAATGAATGCTATGGACATAGATCCAAAACCAGGATGAAAATTTGCCCATGTATATCCATACCGAACTTCATCTAACTTGCCCATTTTTTTCTGCTTACTGTAGTATTACACATTCTACTTCATTGCTATTTTTAGCCTAAGGATCCGCGATCTTTGTCCAGGACTTTCTTCAGTTCCATTGTTCCATAGCCTTGTAGACTGTTCTATGTGCTGTATCTACCAAACTTTCTGTGAGAAAATATTTACCTCCATTACTCTCGAGCCTATCACTTTCCAGTCTGATACCATGTATGGAAATTTCTTTCCTCTAAAAATTGCATGACTGAGTTCTACAGTATTCTTTATATATTTGAGGTAAGTGCATGACTTTCTCACATCTCCCTCCCTTCTCTTCTCTAGAAGTATCTTAAGTCTCACCTTATAAACACACTGTACCATTTTGGCTGTTTCTATCTGGATTTCTTACATTTAGTCCATCATATGCATGTATAATTACAACTATTGCAATGCGCTTCAACTGTCTCCTGAAAAAAACAACACGGCAATCTACCCAGCATTCTGTGATACATACCTGGATAGCAGGTGCTACTACCCCAAGATTTTCACTGGCATTGTGAGGAAAATTCTATAAATGATGCCAAACTTGGGCAAGAAGAAAAAAATTCAACGCTAAGCGCTATTCTATAACGGGCATGTGCCTTATATAGAATTGTGCTTATTTATTTATTTATTTATTTGTATTTCAAAAATGTATTACCCTAAGCCTAATACCTAAGCAGTTTACAAAAAAAAATCATTCAAATCCCACACCTAACTTTTGGGCACAGGACTTACGGTACACCTTCTGCATCCAGATGCATGCCAGAACTCAAGTTTTATGCACTTAGTCCAAATTCTGTAATTTTGCATGCAACTTTTCAGAATGCACCTGACATGTCCGCTAGTCATTCTTTCTTTGTAGATACACACTATGAAAGCTAGGAAAAGAGGAAAAGGGAAATATACAGAGGGTGCCTAGGTTACTTACAATAATCAAATTTATAAAATACAAAGTAATTGGATAAAATTATGATAGTATAAAACAATGGAGGAGGGGAGGGTTTCTGAAAGAGAAAAGTGTGACAAGACAGTGGAATAAAATAACAATACTCCACCTAGATCGTGAAGGGCTAGATGGAAATCATCATGACCCAGAGGGGAAGGTTTCAGAGAAAAATTAGACTATGAAGGTGGCCTTAAACCTTTGGAACAATGGTTCTGTGCGAAGGTTACAGGGAATGGTATTCCAAAGAGTAGGTGCAACAACTGAAAAAGGGGATATTCTAACCTAAATATGAATGAATTATTTGTTATCTCGATCAACAAGGCTCTGCCTGTTATATCTGTAAATTCAGCACCAGTATCCAGATAATGGCTGGTGCTGAATATTTGGGTACAATTTTGAATGCCGCGGTTGGTTTTTAAATGAGACACTGACTGAGGAGTATGAATATTGACCCAACTATTTACAATCGAGAGAGAAATTCAGTCTCCATACCTATTCAGTTCTTAGATTAATAAATAAGGTATCACTGACATTGGATCTATAGGACAGCACAGAGGCCATTTGATCAAGCTGATTTAATGGGCTATTGGATGTCTGTCAGACTCGTAGCAATGATCACCATCTACCAGAAATAAATTTGTACTGGAAATTATAAGTCAAATGGCTCCGCATCCTTTTAAGATATTTTCTTTTAAAGATAAGCTCTGTATTCCCAGGCTAGCTGGTCTTCCAAATGTCATGTATACCTCTCGAGAGTCTGAATGTTGATCCAATAAGAGGTGTGATGGCCTTAAAAAATCCAGTTTTCTGTAGCACCTAATGGTAAAAGGCTTTTAATCCCTGTGCTAATTTAATAGAATACCCATTTCTAAAGCTGATAGGTTTTATTTCTTTTCAATTCAACATGCATACAGTTCTATAGAAGAAAGCAGGCATTAATCTTGATTGAAAAAATCTTTAATATCTCTTGGATCAGATACCAACTCTAGTGCAAAACCAATTTCTGACAAATTACGGGGGAACATTTATTATAAAACTGTTGCAGTTTCATGACAACTGTTGGATGTTTACTAGATCTTCTCTTTGAACATAACTGGAAAGGTATGTTCTGATCTGAATCTTTAAAAACAAGATGCTTTGTCATGAATTCACATACACTTATCATGGCATATTCTGACTACACTTTGTTAAGACACATACCTGAGAGATTATGAAATCCAGTTTGTAGACGTATATAACAATCTTCAAAACTATGCACCGAGTTTATTTGTTTAGTAACTTCCGTATGCAAGTGCAAAGTGATGCACATTGGGAAGAATGATCAAAATCATAGTTACCTGATGCTAAGGTCCACCTTAGGAGTCAGCACCCAAGAAAAGATCTGGGTGTCATTTTAGGCACTTTAGGCACTACACTGAAAACATCTAACATAAGAACACAAGAATTGCCATACTTGGACAGACCGAAGGTCCATGAAACCCAGTACTGTATTCTGTTTCCAACATTGGCCAACCCAGGTCCCAAGTACCTAGCTAGATCCCAAGTAGTAAAACAGATTTCATGCTGCTTATCCTATGAATAAGCAGTGGGTTTCTCTAAGCTATCTCAATAATGGCCTAGGAACTTCTCTTTTAGGAAATTATCCATACCTTTTTTAAACCCCGCTAAGCTAATTGATTCCACTACATTCTCTGGCAATGAATTCCAGAGTTTAATTACATGTTGTGTGAAGACATATTTTCTCTGGTTTGTTTTAAATCTACTACTTAGTAGGCTTCATTGCATGTCACCTAGTCCTAGTATTTTGGAAAGAGTGAACAAGTGATTCACATCTACCTTTTCCACTCCACTCATTATTTTATAGACCTCTATCATATCACCCCTGAGCCATCTCTTTTCCAAACTGAAGAGTGCTAGCTGCTTTAGCCTTTCCTCATAGGGAAGTTGTCCCATTCCTTTTATCATTTCTGTCACCCTTCTCTGAACATTTTCTAATTCTTTTTTGAGATATGGTGACTAGATTTACACACAGTATTCAAGGTACAGAGTACGGCTGTGGCGAAAAAGCAAACAGAATTTTAGGAATTATTTAAAAAGGAATGGTAAATAAGACGAAGAATATTATAATGTTTTGTATTGTTCCATGGTGCTTCCTCACCTTGAGTACTGCGCACAGTTTTGGTTGCTGTGTCTCAAAAAAGATATAGTAGAATTAGAAAAGGTTCCAAGAAAAGTGACCAAAATGATAAAGGGGATGAAACTCCTCTCATAAGAGGAAATACTAAGGAGGTTGGCGCTCTTCAGCTTGGAAAGGAGAAGGTAAGGGGGGGGGGAGGGGATATGATTGAAGTCTACAAAATCCTGAGTGGTGTAGAATGTGTAAGAGTAAAGATTGAATCAATTTTTTGTACTTTCCAAAAGTACAAAAAACAGGGGACACTCAAGGAAATTACATGGGAATACTTTTAAAACAAATAGGAGGTAATATTTTTTTACTCAAAGGATAGTTAAGCTCTGGAACTCGTTGCCAGAGGAGGTGGTTACATTGGTTAGTGTACCTGAGTTTAAGAAAGGCTTGGCCAAGCTGCTGGAGGAAAGGTCCATAGTCTACTATTGAGACAGACATGGGGGAAGCCACTGCTTGCCCTGGATCGGTAGCATGGAATGTTGCTACTTTTGGGGTTTCTGCCATGTACTGTGACCTGGATTGGTCACTGTTGGAAACAAGATACTGGGCTAGATGGACCATTGGTTTGACCCAGTATAGTTTTTATCTTTACACTAGATGTGTATCAGACCTATTAGACACTAGTCTACTTATTTCCAGCCAGAGATAAAAGGAAGTTGGACTCAGATGTAGTTGTAGCTGTACAGTAACAGTACTTTTATTTAAAAGATGCAGCCAGACTTGGTCACATTTCAGCTAATGCCTAATTCAGGGGAATATCTAAGTTATCACAATAGAGAGGTTCAGTGATAACCCGGTTGATTACAAAAGCATTATTTGTTTTGTCCTCCATTCCTTTCCTAATTCATTTCCTGGGTGGTAATGCCTAATGTGGAATCTTGCATCATGTAGCTTCCCTATGTACATAATTTTGCAAATGTTAACTTAAATTTCATTTGCTATGTTGATGCCCTGTCTTCCAGCCTCGTAAGATGTTCTTGCAATTTCTCAAATCCTCTTAACTTTGGATAACTATACACATAATCACCTTATTCATTTTACCTGTTTCCAGATCATTTATAAATGTATTAAAAAGCAGTGCTCCCTGCACAGATCCCTTGGGAAGACCATTATTTACCCTTCTCCACTGAGAACATTGGCCCTTTAGCACTACTTTTTTCTATCTTTTAATGCCCCATGACTTTTTAATTTCCTCACAAGTCTTTCTTGAGGTACTTTATTTAACAAATGCTTTCAGAAAATTCAGATATACAACTAGCTTACCTTTATCGATATGTTGAACTCTAAAAGAGGAAAAAAGTCTCTCTACAGATTCCCTGTGCCCATAAAGAAGAATTTTGAGGAGAGAGAAAGAATTGCATTTATTGACCCTTGTTCAGTGGTATTCACTCCCAATTCTCAAGGACTACCTATGGGTCACTTTTTAGAATGTTCATAATGAACAGATTTGCACCCCTACTACTTCCATTGTGTGAGGGATCATTGCTGATTCTTAAAAGTAACAAAAGTATCTAAGCGAAGCCCAACGTCAATTGAGTAACCCTCAGTTTTATTTACAACTAGAGAATGATCCAGTAGTTGAGTTGAAACAAACTATATCCATCCTAATATCTAAAGCTTATAAGGTGAAGATGATTACGTTACGAGAAGCAACATTTTTGAATCCTAAATGGTACATTACACCGAAGATCCACTTTCTTCCGAAAATACATAAAAATCAAGTGAACCCCCCTGGTCGACCAATTGTTTCGATGAAGAACTCTCCGTTGGAGCCGTTATCCAAATTTTTGGATCTTTTTCTTCAACCTGAACTCCAGAAGGTGAAATCATATATTAAAGACACCACTCATATGTTGAGATTGCTCGCCGAAGTTCAGGATGTACAGGAACAATGGTTGTTGGTGTCTTTTGACGTGACAGCCTTATACACCATGATCCCTGTGGATCAAGCTCTCACCTTGCTGAAAGAGATATTTAGCAGACAGTCGATCCGTCCCCATTTATCTGTGGACATACTGATGGAAATGGCAACTTTAGTCCTGACAAAGAGCTATTTTTGGTTCCATGAGAAGTTTTATCTACAGAATCATGGCATTGCCATGGGGGCATCTCTTGCCCCATCTTTGGCTACGTTATTCATGTCCAATTTGGAGGAGGAGAAGATATATCACATGCCATTGTTTGACCATATAGTCATCTGGAAACGATACCTCGATGACATCTTCTGCATATGGTCATCAACTGAAGCTAATTTTCAGAAATTTGTGAGGGAGCTGAACTCACTGGATGTTAATATTCACTGGAAGGATCTTCATGAATTGGCCTTTTTAGATATTAGAATCATCAAAGATCATGGGAAATTGCATACTACTCTGTTTCGGAAAAGCACGGACCGGAATAGTTTACTCCGTTTCCACAGCTTTCACCCCATTGGACTGAGGCGGAGTTTGCTCATAAGCCAATTCTTATGTTTGCGGAGGATTTGTTACTCTTTAGAAGAATTCCGCATACAAGCTAAAATCATGAAGAAGAGTTTTTATCAGCGTGGCTATCCTCACGATGTTGTGAAACGTGCATACATCCGGGCTAAATATGCCCACCGCGAGTGGTTGCTTCAGGAGAAAAACAACCTCTCCGATTTTGATGATAACATTGTGATGGCTCAGAAGATATCACATATTATCATCAAACATTGGCATGTTGCTAAACTAGCTGTTCCCTCATTGGAAAATCGTCCTATTTGTTCTTACAGAAGGCAAAAAAATATAGGTGAATACGTTTGCCACAGTATTATCAGAAATCCGACACCTAAGACAGTAGGTTGTCATCTCCCGTGTGGTCAATGTCAATGGTGCCCTTTTACGATTTCTGGAGAGTCATGGAACCATCCGACCACTGGAGTTACTTATCGATCTAGATTTATTACCAACTGTAACTCCAGTCGGGTCATTTACTGTATTCAATGCCCATGCCCCAAATTATATATAGGTCGCACACTAAGATCGATAAAATTGAGATTGACAGAACACAAATCTCGGGTCCATACTCGGAATGAAACTTCTCCACTAGTACGTCACTGGAAATTATGTGGTCATACTCTAAAAGACCTTAAATGGAGAGAGCTTGATATGATTACAGCAGGGTGGGAGGGAGGAAATTTTGAAAAAAATCTGAACTTGAAAGAACTCCGGTGGATGTTTATGTTGAACTCCATGGCTCCGGAAGGGTTAAATGAAACATCGGATTGGCTAGCCCAGGTCGATCTTAGCTATTAATTAGCATTCATGACGTAAGGGGAGGGTCCTATATCTGTGAGTGAGAAAAGACGCCGCGGCCATTTTTCAGATGCCGCTTGATAGCACAACTAGGAAATTACAATCATGCAGGTTTGTGCTTATTTTATATTTTTCACAGTGCTCGATTTAGAGTTTTACTTGTTTTCTAATGGACTGACTTTTTATGTGTTTCCCTAGTGCCCCTAGCCTTGATAAAGATCAGCGAAACGCATTGGCAGAGGGGAGCGTTGACTTGAACGCAGGAACATAAGATATTTACTACTATCACCTACAATGGAATGAAGATAAGTTCCTTAAATTTTAGGATAGATGCACTGAAAAACGTGAAAAAAATTTTTTCTATTAAAAGTATAAAGAGAAAAAAAGTACAAAGAAAAAATACACAAAGATATCACAATGTTACAACGATTGGGGATGTATGAAGAATTGACAGACCGTTGAAAAGTTTTGCTTTCAGTGGTCATATCTGACACCCCATATCGGGACTTTCACACTCACTAGAAGTATATTATTTTAAAAGTAACAAGAACATGAAACGAAGGGGCTAAATTTGATAAGGCACAAAAAATATTTCATCTGCTTTAATTTCATGTGATTTGATTTATTAATTTTATATACTGTCTTTTACCAAAGTGTAAAGCCGGTTTACAACCAAAAACAACATAAACGCATTATAACATAAAATAAAACATTACCACTAAAACAATATTTAAAAAAATCTCTAAATACAAAATCAAACAGAGCACTACTAAAAATCACTGTATCTTTGAAGGTTCTGACAAAGGAAAACACCTCTGAACAAGTCATGTTTTCACAAGTTTGCGAAAGGCCAAATAAAAGCAACACCGCAAATCTCATCAGGCAATGAATTCCACAAGTAATGTCCAATATAAGAAAACACTCTCTATCTAGTAGTTAGCAGTTTCTCATCAAGAGCTGAAAGCTGAAAGAGATTTTTCTGTGATGACCAGAGTGTTGAGGCACCTACAAAGCTACCTCTGAGTAATACATTGTTCCGCCTTTCTTGCTGGATCACAGCAATATTTCTGATGCCTACTGCTGCATATTACGACGTGTTCAGAATTTTATGCTCTATCACCCTGCACATTTTAAATTGATTTAGGACTTCAGATTTAAGACTTGTAACACATAAACTGCAGAATGTCGAAAAATGTTGATATTTCATAAATAGATTACATTAGCTATTTCAATACATTCTAAGGGCCTGTTTTACGTTAGCGGCTGCAGCGCGGTAACAGCCCTGAAGCCCATAGAGATTTAAAGGGCTTTGGGGCTGTTGACACACGGCAGCCTCTAGCGCAGCTTTGTAAAACAGGCCCTAAGGTTATTTGTATTTTAACTGTTACCCCTTTCAAGAAGAAGTAGCCCTTAAAAGGGCTGGTTGTTTTCTGGTATTCTAATAATGTACGTTGGGCCAACCTTTGTTCTTGATAACAAGCTTGCAGTGTTGAGGCATGGAGTGAACCAATTTTCGAAGTTCATCTGGTTGTATAACATGGTGCCAAGCATTAATCAATGCTTCAATCATCTCAACCTTTGGTTTTGGGTGTTTTCTGAACACCTTGGCAAATTCTCAATTGGATTGAGATCTGGTAACTGCCCTAGCCATTCCAGTCGCTGAATATGGCTCAATGTCATCCACATTGTCACCATCTTTGCCCGATGACAGGGTGAATTGTCATCCAGGAAATGGAAGTCACCCTGGAAGAGACTCCTTGCAGACAGAACCATTACGTTTTGCAAAGTGGAGAGATACTTGGCACCGTTCATCAAGTCATCAATCACCTGAAAGCATCCAATGCCACTGGCTGACATACTGCCCCAGACCATGATTTTTGTTGGATGCTTTACAGTCAAGTCCAGGCACTATGGTTTGAAAGCCTCATTCTTAAATCGTCTTACAAACGTGTTGCACTGGCCTCCTAACACACAGAAAGTACTCTCGTTGCTGAAGAGAACATTTTCCCACACCTCTAGAGTCCACATGCTATACTTTCAGGCCCATTCAACCCGTCGCTTTCTTTGCATCGCTGTTACATACTGTTGCATGCTATCACAAGAAGCCAATGCAACTGCTGCATCCAGCCACTTTTGAGTCTTGGGTTTTATGACCAGCACTATTAAAAACCCTGTTCCATCAGAACTGCCAAGGAACCAAGTTCTAAAAGCACAATTTTCTTGTCTTGTTTTTGAATTTACATCCCAAAGCATTGTAGTATGTGGAAAGAGCCTAGTGGTTAAGGCAGTAGGCTGAGGATCAGGAAGCCATGTTCAAATCCTACTGTTACTCACTTAACCCTTCAAATGCTTCTCTTAGTTGCTTGATTGTGTTTCTGGTATCTCTTGTATGCATGACTCTTGGTATGAACGGCCTTACTATCTCTTTATTTACTCTATCCTATTAATTGATTTTGGCATTCTTTTCTATTTCTTCTTGTTTTCATTATTAATATTTACATTGCTATGTTATGTTTGCAAAAGAGCGATATATCAAAGATTAAAAACTTATAAACCATAAAATCTGACCTGTTGGCAGTCCTCAAGGATCTATATATAGATATCTGGCCCGGTCTTGACCCGCCAAGATTCTAATCTCCCCCTAGAACACCCAGACACTCTTATTCCAATCAACCAAACCAATCCCAAAAAATAAGAAACCCCCTTTCTGATCCTGATCCCCAAGTTTAGCATGACCTACTTGTTCTATCCTTGGTGGTGTAGGGGGAAGCAGGTAGGAGCTTCTGCCCAATGTGGTTACCTCTTAAAAATGGCTTTTGAAGCCCTTTTTGAAGGGGCAGCTGAAATGAGCAGAAGCGAGTGAGTATCACTTTTGCCCATTTTCCCCTAGACCACAAAGGATCAGGCAAATAGACCTACACTGATTTTGGGGGCAGGAAAGCCTGAATGTTCTGGAGATGGGGGGGAGGGCAACAGCATACATGAGGCTGGGACCTGGAAGCTCTGAAAGTGCCAGCAGATATTCAATTCCTCTACTCGTATAGCTAAACAATCAAAGTTAGGACTGCTACTTAAATTTCCTATTTGGTTGCTTAGCTATGCAGGCACCAGCATTGAATATTGCTGGCACCCACCTAGCTGCCAGTTCCTCCTTGACTCTTGATTTGGAATTCCCCTTTCTGGTCCATTTGAAAATGGCTGGTCTGAGCCAATATTTCAGCTGCACTGCCCAGTTAAGTGCCTGTAAATATTGGTGGCTGGCCAGTTCTACACTGTCTAATCTAATCTAATCTTATATTTGTGTGTCACTCATACCTGTCTAGGCTCAAGGTGACTTACAGAGGGAAGGTGGAAGAGAATAAAAGATAGAAGACAAAAGGAAAGAAAAAGGAATTATTGCTAGGCTTGAGGCTTAGAAAGACAGCACAAAAGGACAGGAGAGGAGAGAGAAAGAAAGAGAGGGAGAGAGAGAGAAAAAAAAGCAGCCTGGCTTGTGCAAGATGCACCTGCTCACTTTTAACATATGTTGTTTTGCAGGCCCGCCTGTCAACGTTACGTGCAACATTTTCATCAATAGTTTCGGTTCAGTAACAGAAACCACTATGGTAAGACTTTCTTATGAAAGAGGTGCTAGATTGTTTTCAATGTCTTCCTTTTACTCCAGGAAGGCAGAAATGTATGCAAAGACTGTGTACAACTCTTACCTATGTACTATGAAATAGACTTAGCGTGCAGTAAGTCCCATGTTAATATGTGCTAAGCCCATTTCTAGCATGCCCCTACATTAGAGCTATATTTATTATTATTTTTGCAAGTCCCATGCTAATTTTTCTATTAGTGCATGAGATCTGCAAAAATATTAATGTGTTAGCACTTAACGTCTCCTATTTAGAAGGTGCTAAATGTTACCATATTAACTCCATATTAGCCAGTTAGCGTGCATTAATGTAAATGCCTAGCTGGATAATGTTAATGAAATGTGGAGATACAGCTTCAGTTTACTATAAGGCCAATGACTACATGCCAATGAAAACTGAAGTAATTATAATAAACATATATGTGATAAACAGGAAAAAAGGAACCTCAGACACCTAGATAAAGCAACTGTTATCTGTCTTTACCGTATATTATCATCAGTCCCAAAAAAATATCCTGCTATTTTTAAATTATATTTTATGTGCAAAATCTTATGTGACTTTATCAACTACAAAGCACTTAGCTTTATTTCTCTACAACAAATGTAATTCCAACAGTGGCTCAACGTTGAGCTTCATCGGGGATACCATTTCCAAAAACTTCCACTATGTTGGTGTAGAGTTTTAAATCACTCTTCAAGCGTTAAATACGATTCTGTCAACCTTAAAATAAACAGTCCAAAACTGTTACTCATTTTCAGTGGAAAAGATGATGATACTAGTAGTATGTTTAAATATTCATATGCCACTGTTGAAATAACCATCATAATGCTGAAGCATACTGATATTGCAAACATTTGAAAATCATTTTTGCCTTTAAACAAAACATTGTTTTCATCATTGAAACCACTGATTTTAAATTGGTGAATTCAGCTTAGTGATACTTCTCACAACCACAACTCTTACATGCCATTGAAAAAGTGAAACTAAAACGGTGCTGGTTTTTAAACTGAATGCCATCACATATCGACCAATGAGGAAAGATTTGTCCTGAACTCTATTTCCTATTGGTGGAAATACATATAGTGTAGAAATGAATTTTGTGAAGCACATTTCTCAAGTACTGTATAACTAATTTCTATAAAATGTCCTCCATTCGATACTGTTGTTTAGACCCCTCAGTTCGAAAGTTTGAAGCTTGTATATCCAGTGTTGTTCATGTTGTAGAAGATACCTGTTTCGATCTCCTCCTCTAATGGTATCTTGCACAGTATCAATGATAAAACATTGTAAATCAACAAAACCATATTGATTGTCCAAACAATATTTAACTAATGATGCCTCTACTGTATATGGGACCTTTTCAGACTAGATAAGTGGTCTCAAACTCGTGGCCCAGGGGCCACATGCGGCCCGCCAGGTACTATTTTGAGGCCCTCGGTATGTTTATCATAATCACAAAAGTAAAATAAAACAGTTTCTTGATCATATGTCTCTTTAGCTATAAATTACAATATTATTATTAAGACTTAGCCAAAAGGAAAGATTTATAAACTATAAAGAGTTTTACCTCATGCAGAATTGTCATTTCTTTAATAAGACATTAACTGTTTTTTTCTGAGGCCCTCCAAGTACCTACAAATCCAAAATGTGGCCCTTCAAAGGGTTTGAGTTTGAAACCATTGGACTAGATCTATGTTCATTCATCCTAATTCTGAAGCTTCTCACAGTTTTTCCCATGTAAATCTTATTGCATGAGCACAGTATCAGGTATACAGCAAATTTGGTGCTACAATTGCTAAAGTGTTTCAGCTCATAAATTTTACCATCAACTGGATTTCTAAAAGATTGTGAATGTAAATTAATGTTACAAGTCTTACACTGACCACACTTGAAGTGTTCAGAAGATCCCCTTACTTTTAATTGATTTTTGTTTGGTAAATAAGCTGATCTTAAAATTTCTTTTAGATTGTGTCCACGCATATACGCAGTTCATAATATTATGTTTCCAAAGACCGAGTGTGTTTGCAAAATTCTCCAATGTTTACATATCATGTTGCTTAGAACTGGGCTAGCATTTGAATATTTCATCACAAAAGTTTGTAGGTTACCCTCAGGTTGTGTGATGTTTTTCTTAATTAACAGATGTCCATGATAATTATATTTAGCACAATGATATGCCCTCTTAGGCAATTTCTTTTTATATCCTCGTTTTTCCAAATCATTAATCAAAACTATCAATTTTTTCTTGAAGTCTGAAATTTCACTGCATATTCTACGATATCTAAAAGTTGAGAAAATGGTAGATTACCACAGGTGTTTGGGATGACAACTGTTATGTCTCAAAAATGTATTTCTATCGGTACCTGTTTAATGAACGGAAACCCTTCATCTGTTTGAATAATCTGCACATTCAAAAATGAGATTGATTCAAAAGAAAAATGATAAGTAAACTATATTTGAGAGTTACGGGTATTCATACTTACTGGCCTGTAGTTCCCTACTTTTTCCTTACTTCCACTTTTATGGAGAGGGACCACATCCACCTTTCTTCAGTCCTCCGGTTTCAATCCCAACTCTATAGAAGCATTGAAAAAGTCAGCCAACAGAGCTGCCAGAAATTCCCTAAGTTCATTCAGCCACATTGCTTTGTCCACCTTTAGTTTAGCTAGCTCCTCACAAACACAATCCTCTGAAAATTGATCAGGGTCTACCATGCCTCCATCCCTATTTGCATGTCTTCTGCAGTTCTGTACCTGGTGCTCCATCTGTGAACAAAGAACAGAAATATTTGTTAAGCAATCCAGCCTTATCTACATTTTTCTCCCCTTCATCTTTGAATCTTGCAATGACTCTTTTACATTTCTTCCTATCACTAATATATCTAAAAGAATGTTAATTACCACTGAGTATTTCTTGTCCGGTTCTGGGAATGTTGTCGACGTCCTCTGCCCCTGTTATTTTATTTCCTCTTTGATTTCTTTGGTAATTCTTTTGATGTGTTTCTAAAAAATTCACCAGATGACTCACTATCAATAGAACTTTGTGAGGAATGATGTATTAAACAGATGGCTGATCGCTATTTGCTGAATTCATATACAGTACTCCCCTGAAATTCACGGGGTTTACGTTCCAGGAGTGGCTGCGAATTGTGAAAAAACGCAAATATTGGATGTGGCCATATATTGTTCTAAATAAATTATTTTTGAGAAAAAAATCATAAAAGTTTGTGGAGGAAAAAAAACATGAATGACTGGGGGCGTGAAATCTGAAACGCGAATTTGCAGGGGTTTATTGTACACCCAAGCATGCACACGATTTATTACATAATCCTTATCAGCTGTTGCTAATTTCTTTTCATGTTCTACGTTTTGATGATCTTTTTATATTTATCAGCAATGGTGTTAATCTCTTTTGACCTTAACCTCAAAGTTCTCATCATCTAATGCAGATTTCAACCTGGCAAAGTTCTCATCCAATTTGTTGTAAAGAAATCAAGCTAATTGCATTGTAGCTGAAAAAGTCACATGAGGTTTTGCATATAAATAAAATATAATTAAGAAATAGCAGGTTTTTTGGGACCAATACAACCCAAGTAAAGATAAAAATAACAGTTGCTGCATCTGGGTGTCTGGGGTTCCTTTTTTCCTGTGTATTACATACATGTTTATTGTAATTACTTCAATTTTCATTAGTATGTGGTATCTGGATAATATTTCCTCATCCATTCCCCACCAATGACAAGCTCCCTCCCTCAAAAATAGTGTATTAGAGTGCACTGACAGTCAAATTATCGCAAAACACTAGCGTGTTTCATGGTAAACCTTTTCTCCCGTGCTAAGCTTGCATTAGGGCTGAGCACACTAGTAAAAGGACCCCTCTTTTCCAGAGAATGTCCAGATAAATTGGACATACTTTACAGTAGAGGTATATGGGCAAAAAAAAATTAATAAATTTTCCCCATATCATTTCAAGGTTTTCATGTTTGCTTTCTTGTGTTTTGTTTCGATTGTGTGTTCTATTAACAATATGGCATAAATTTCAGGGCGCTTTCCTCTACTGTTTCATTTTCAAAATGCTATGAAACAACATAGGGATTATTGTTTAAAACAAATTTACATCCCCAAAAAGATGTTTAGAGCAGAAGGCGAGGTGGCTATTAGATGGTGGCGTGTGGACATGCTTTATACAAAGTAAGCGGCTTTTTGGTTAAGGTCAGGCTCAGTCTTTCAAATCGCAACTGAGCGTAGGCATCTTGCAGATCATTGAGATTTATTTGTCAGAAGTACCTTAAAGCTGCAAACCTATGAAAGGGTCAACAAAATGTAAAATCCCAAGGCTGAGGGCAAAGTTCAGACAAGGTCTATTATCAAAGCTCTTGTGTTCAAATGAAAATGCACAAAGGCCTGGAGTCTATAAACAGTACTTAGGCACTGGTATACACCCTAACAGAGCCTAACTTAAGAGGGAAAGGCTGTTTAAAACAGCACTTAAAATAAATTTCAAGGTGTCTACAGCACCAGAATCATGCCTCCAGAGGCACCTATTAGCATCTAATGCCACTATAGGCATGGCTATTGCCACAAATGGCATTATTTATTGGCAAGTGCCTCCAGATGCACGATTCAGGTCATAGGTAGGCACCAAAAATGAAGGTCTTGAAAACCCTGGCCTACATTTCGAGTTCCTACCTTTGCCAGAGGCGTGATTCTCTAAACGGCACTATTGCATGATTGACCAGCAATCAGCGGTCGCTTTTAAGGCAGCCACCAATGGCGCCATTTAGAAAATCTGGGCCAAAGAGTCTTATGACCTCCGTAGATGTGGGAATAAGAAAATAGGGCTGTATTTCAATTAAAATTTTCATTGTGATTAGTTGTGTAATTAAAGATATGGTTCCTCCCCCTCCCCCAACTACAGCTTAGGGTTACAGACGTCCGGATTTCCCCAAACATGTCCTCCTTTTGAGGATATGTCCGGGGATCTAGACGGCTCTTCAAAACCTGGTACTTTGTCAAGGTTTTGAAAAGCTTCTGGCAACGAGTGACGTCTGGACGGCATGCGCGGATGCAACGCAGTGACATTACACCAGTCGCTCGTTGCTTGTGCTGGTTGAAGGGAGAGGTGCATGGGGCAGGGATGGTAGCCGGCCTGGGAACAAAATGGGGCGGGCCTGGGAGCGGGGCCACGGATCCGGATTTTCCATTTGGAAAATCTGGTAACCCTACTACAGCTCCTTGGGACTCTGGGCAAGTCACTTGACCCTCCACTGCTCAGAGTCATAAGAGGCTGCAATGGGGAAAAAATAAACAGCACACCTTTAATCATGGGAGTGATTATGATTACAAATTTTAATGAAAATTTAGCCCTAATAAATTAAAAAATAAAAAGTAAAGATAGCAAAGTGACACCACATTTACAGGAAACAATTTGAACTGTTACCTAAGGAATAGCCTTGTGTTTATGATTATGCTAGAACAATATCAAATACTTATAAATTTCTGTTAAAAATATGCAGCGGTCATTGCAGCTTCTCTAAGATACATCAGACTTCACTACAAAACACAGAACTCTGAAACTGAGGTCATTTGGTCTTTGCAGGCCTCCATCTACAAGCTCCTCCTCTGTCTGAATGGTACTGCTTTATAACACATACCAGTAAAGCATTGCAACACAGTCAGGTATGAGCTTTAGTGCAGGATGAGCACAGAGGAATCTTTGTTTTCAACTGGCATAATACCCTATGTGGAAAGTTCAAGGGTGGCAACATAGGTATGCCCTGAAAAGAGAGAACCAAATATTTTTTTAATGTGCATTGATTCTCCAAATCTGCTTTCAGTCTGGCTGCAACTCTAATGATCACTGACAAATCCACAACCCCATTTCCTGACCTGGCAGAATGTTAGTAGATGTAATGTGTTGGGATACAGAAGCAGTATGTTTGTTTTACCTAAAATCAGAAGTGTGTGTGTATTAATCGGGGCCTTGGAATGCTGCCAGTAGAAAACAACTTTGAACGCTTTTAGAAGCTTTTATAGCTGCACAACAAACAATTTCAGGCCTCTGACAGCAGCACATTGGAATGAAAGCAGAAGAATATAGACTAGAGCAGCAGTCTCAAACTCAAACCCTTTGCAGGGCCACATTTTGGATTTGTAGGTACTTGGAGGGCCACAGAAAAAAATAGTTAATGTCTTATTAAAGAAATGACAACATTGCATGAGATAAGTACCTAAATCCAAAATGTGGATTATCTGAAATCATCTTTCTTTAATTGCTTCTGATAATTTCAGCTATACACAGCTGAAAGCAGTGCAACATGCAGAAAGTGAAAAATTATCAAAGTATCAACTGCAAGAGACAAGAATTTGAATCAACTATTTTGGACCACCTATTTTGAGGCCCTCGGTATTATAAAGAATGATTCTTTATGGAAAACTCATGCCTTAAGTGTCCAGCAGTTGCGTCTGCAACCGCCTTCAGCTTTCACCTCCTCCAGCTCTGGACACACGCACAAGCTGCACTGCCTCCAATGGTTACCTTACATTCTGGAACGTTACCTGCCTCACTGCTGTAACCTCACGCAAGCGCTTTCCTTCATCTATGTGCGATTGTGAGGTGGAATGGAGAGGACAATCGTGTACAGACGCAGGAAAGTGCTTGCTTGAGGCTACAGCAGTGAGGTGGGCAATGTTCCAGAACTCGACCGCTGGACACTTAATGCACAAGTTTTCCATAAAGAATCATTCTTTATAATACCGAAGGCCTCAAAATAGTACCTGGTGGGGCCGCATGCAGCCCATGGGCCACGGGTTTGAGACCATTGGACTAGAGGAACAGCAAGTACTCTAGTTCATTCTTTACAGATCATACAGCATTGAGGATGGGTCAGATTTCCCATTAGGCATTATAAGACCCTGTCTGTACCTTTCAAAGATGGCAGGTCCAAGGGCAGAGAGGGTTGTCCACAGGAAAGATTACATTGTCTCTATGAGGGACCCCATGCCCCAGCATTTCCACAGCATCAGAAGGTGCCTTCCATTTCTCACTTCTGTGCCTGCCCAGCGCTTGGGATGGATTGTGTATGTTTGTTGTGGCCTACTGAAAATTTCTTGGTTTTGTGCATGCTCTTGTTTCCAGAAGTTTTTTCCTTTTGTGCACATTGTGGAGAATGGTGTGACCATTCATATGATTTTGACTATTGAGGGGCCAGTGCAGAAAGCTACCATGAACCTAACCACATGGTTACTGTGGAAAGTTATTGATCAATCAATGCAGACAAGGGTTGAGAATGAGTAATAACTAAAATGTACAGAATAAACAAGAGATTCTAATTGCATAACAAATTTTATTTATATATTGCAAAAGTCTTTCAGTTCTGTGCGGTTTACAAAAGAGGTGAAACTGACCAATGTCAGTGAGCTACAACATAACTTGGCACACATGACGAGAGAAATTTTTCACCAGATCTAGGATAGTGTAGTGAGATCCACCACCCCCACTCCTCGCACCAATAGCTTTCTATACTGGCATACCCCCTTGCGACATACCCCTCCCTCCCAAAGATATTTTTAAAAAGTTTCCTGGTGTCTAGTGTACCTGCCGACCTAAGCCAGACTGTAAGAAACACTCTCCCTGGTGTCTGATTGAAATTCCCTTAAATCGCGGACTGGCCCCGCCTCAAACATCACAGGATGCACCGTAAGGGGCTAAGTGCTGCCATTTTTAAGATGGCGGCACTGGAGACAGGAGGGAGTTGACATCACTCCTACCTCTTATGAGGTACACTTCAGCTGGGAGATCCTGGGAGAGGGGTTGGGGTACATAGTGGGGCCAGTCTGCCATATAAGAGAATTTCTATTAGACACCAGGGATAATCATAAATGCCAGGGGGAGAGAAGGTGGTTGGGTTGGGTTGAGTCTGGGAGGTGGTTTGTTGGAGCATTGGGTCAAGGGGCGGAGGCAATGCAGAATGCCTTTTTTTCCCTGTGGATTGTTGTTTTTTTCTGTGCATGTTCATTACTTACAGCATGCCATAGTATTTTCAGATTACTAATTTCACAACAGAAGCCATGCACTAATCCTGCCTTACTAAAGACTTTCTGCATTAGCCCCTAATTGTCTTAAAATACCAATTTTGAAAAAAAATTTGACCTTTTATGTTGACACAAACAAGGCAATTCTATAGTGGGGCTCCCACATTTACATAGCCTATGCATTCACAAATTTACAGAATACTAGTACTTACCCATGAAAGTGTAGCACGGCACCTAAGTGCTAATCTGTAACAGTGTGCATAAGTGATATTGTGTGTATATGCATGGCATGTACACATGGGTGGGATATAGGCATGTTTCCCATTTATGTGAGTATATTGCAAGTTACATTAGTCTCTGCCACAGTTATGTGACCACATTTATGCCAGGTCTATGGCTGGTATAATTGCTGGCATGCAATTGTAAGGCATCCTAATACCAAGTTTCCATAGAATTCTATAATGAAATCGGGATATCAGAGGCCATTATAGAATAGACCCACACTGTATGGCATCAGAGTGCCTAAACAGTGGTGCCCACATACAGAATTGCTCCCAAAGAACCAGACTTTGTTGTACTGCAGAGCAGACTTAGTTGTACTGTAAATATAACCGAAAGTTTAACGAGATTGCCTAAACGGAACTTGTAAGTAGTGACTTGGCAATCTAAAAACAGCTCTAAATGCCCAGAAGGTATCCAAAGTGACCAGATAACCACTGCAAACACAAAGTACAGACCCCCCCTTCCACACACACACACACACACACACACACATACACACACAAAATACCATAAAAATTGGAATAAAAACGTACATATCTGCCTCCAGAACATCAGCACCTAGCATAGGAAAGCCTAGTAGAGCTGCACAGAGGTGGCTTAAGTAGTCTTGGGAGTGGGCTAGTGAAGCATAGAGAGGAGGACCCAGGCCCATAAGCCACTCTAACCACTGCATTCATGGTGAAACATGTTCACCCCCCAAACCTCCCAAAACCCTACTGCCATATAGGTGACACCTGCAGCAATAAGGGCTATTGGGGTGGTAGACATGTGGGTCTAGTAGGTTTTGGGGGTGTTTTGTGGGGTTCACCATGACCTATAAGGGAGTTGTGAGATGTTTATGTGGCACCCTTTTTGTGAAGTTCACAGCAATTCTCTGTAAGGTGCCTCACTACTCTGTTGCCATGTCTGGGTGTCCAGTCCATTACTTTACTGACCCCACCCATGTCCAAAAGGTCTTGTTCTGGATGAATTTTTAGACGAAAATGGGGTATAAAGATAGACGACTTAGCGTGCTGGACAATCAAATGGCAGGACATAGAAGTAGCCAATTCTCAAAAAAAAAATATACTGTATATATATATATATATATATATATATATATATATATATATATTTTGGATGTATTTTTCGAGAATGGACTTTTTACATGTCCGTCTTTGGGTGACTAGCGACTTAGATGTATTTTTTGATTATGCCCATATATGCATTTAAATGGGTATTTGAAAATATCACTTTGGTATCATGCAACTCCAGTAACTGGGAATCAAAGCCAGTGCCAGGCAGACTTCTACAGTCTGTGTGGGGACTGTGGCTGGAGAGATTTGGATGGGCCGGAGTGGGGCTTCAATGATGCTTCAGTAGTTGGAAAACAAGGCCAGTGCCGGGCAAGCTTCTATGTGCCTTGAAAATGGCAAGGACAAATCAAGATCAAGTATGCATATGTAGTATTGCATCATACTTTATGCTATGAGTTGATCTTGTTAGGCAGACTGGATAGACCGACAGGTCTTTATCTGCCATCATCTAGTATGTTATTATGCTAGCATGTGGGTGCACGTACACTCATAAATACGAGTATTCTAAAGATGTGTGTGCATAATGCGCAGCTACGTAAACATGAGTTCTTAGGTTATAGAATTGCCCCACATATAAGTATTAGTATGTGTTCCTAGCTCACGATAGAAGAAATCTCTCCTGTGTCATGAGGTTCCTTACTTCTCCATGATATATTATGATATGGTAAAATCTACATGAGGGTATGAATGTCTGAGCTTCCTGCTTGATCTGACTCCAGTCTTTTGGTCCTTATTCTGGTTCCCCAATACAGGATTACAGAGTGAACGTCTTCCTCCGGCAGCAGTGGAATGATCCTCGCTTGGCATACCGAGAGTATCCAGATGACTCACTAGACCTCGACCCTTCCATGTTGGATTCTATCTGGAAGCCAGATTTGTTCTTTGCTAATGAAAAGGGAGCAAACTTCCATGAAGTCACCACCGACAACAAGCTGCTGCGAATCTTCAAGAATGGAAACGTGTTGTACAGTATCAGGTACTCAACAGTGAGGAACATCATGAGGTACCTACTGGGAAGGAAAACATTTGGTGTCCTGGAGAGCCCCTTTCCAGAAAGGTAGAGAGGCAACGAAAGACTCCCCTCCACCAAGGGAAAGAGAAAAGTACAATATACCAGTGGTCTCTCTTTTCAAATGGTTCTTGCAAGTCCTGCTTTACTTTTAGAGAGACTCCATATTTTTTTTCTAGAATAATTTAACATGGGGATCCTGGGTGCTCCCAATAACCTCTCTTTCATCACATGACTGAAGAATCTCATCCCCACTGTACCAGTCAACTCTAGTAGAGGAAATGAAAGTCTGAGGGAAGTCATACATGCCAATGCATAAGGAAGGGTTTTTAGGAATTGTTAAATATGTAGAAATAAAAAGAAATAAAACAAAAAGAATCCAAGTGATACCTTTTTTATTGGACTAACTAGAACATGATTAGATTAGCTTTCAAAGGTAATCCTTTGGATCAGGGATAAGCAAATAAAGACAGCTATCAGTATGTAAGTTGTCTTCATTTACTTATCTCTTATCTGAAGAATGATTACCTTTGAAAGCTAATCTAGTCATGCTCTAGTTAGTCCAATAAAAGAGGTATCACTTGGATTCGTTTTGTTTTGTTTTTTGTACGTATTGGGCCGGATTCTCAAACCGGTGCCAATTTTTCAGGTGCCAGTAGTTGCCCAAACTCAGTAGAAAATGCCATTTCAATGGTATTTTTAAACTGAGTTTCAAGGCACCTACTGGCACCTGAAATATCACCATCACAATTGCGCCATAGGCGCTTTAAGCCATCTAAAGCCACTGTGGGCATGGCCAGTGCAGGAAGTGGCATTAGGCAAACTAAAGTGTCTACAGAAGTGTGATTCACATAAAAGGTAGGTGCCTACCTTTTCCGGAGGTGCGATTTTGTACCTGTAACCCATCTACAATGGGCCTGCTAGGTACTTAACTCCTTAATTCAGGCCTCTAGATGTTTTGAATTTCGGCTTGAAATCAAGGTGGCAGCCAGGGCAGGATTAACCAATAGTCCAAGTAGGCACGTGCCTAGGGCCCGAAATGGTCAGGGGGGCCCGATGAAGGAGGGCATCAACATTGTTTTCTCCAAATGGTGATGGGCCCCTCCAGCATTGAATGGCAACGCATCCCCCCCCCCACCCACCCATCGACAGAAAGTAAGACAAGCAAGCAACGCGGGTAAGAAAGGCAACGGGAACTGTAATTGTGCAAGCGGTGCTGCTTGCCCAAAGCTTCCCTCTGACGTAGCTACGTGTTTCCGCCTAGGCGCATGGTGGGGTGGGGTGGGGCAGGGGGCCCAGTGTACTTGTGTGCCTAGGGGCCCTCAATGAATTAATCCTGCCCTGGTGGCAGCTATGGGAACTTTTATTCCCTGGAATACCACTTTGCAGTCTTGCTGCTTCTTTGGCAGATGGCAACAGTTTGTTCTCTTCTTTGTCACAGTGAGAAATGGGTGACTATCAATGATTCTCTATCATTTTCATATGTGTAAATAACAAATTCCCCCTAGCTTCCATCCTCCCTCCAGTCCTCTTCTCTATTATATGTTAACGTGCTTTCTTTTCTTCTGATTATGGAAGGTTAACCTTGATCCTGTCCTGCCCTATGGACCTTAAGAACTTTCCTATGGACATTCAAACCTGTACCATGCAGCTGGAGAGCTGTGAGTAGCAGAAGTCATACTAATATATTAAACTGTTATGTGAGACTTAATAAAACCCAACGTAAAGTCAAACAACAATAAAAAAAATCATCAATATCTGAGCTAAAGCTAAATTAATAATTCAGGAGGAAAAAAAATCACAGTGGGTACCCACAAAGGTTTGTTTGTTCATTCATTTATATCCCGCACTTACCTAGGGCAGGTTACAAACTTACATACAAAACTATAACATAGCATCAAAAAGTTGCTTATTCAACTCACCTTGGGAAAACTAGTACCCCATCATCAATCAGAAAAACCTCTTGATAACACTCATTGTGCCTTATAAATTCTTAAAGCTCAAAGGCAAGTCCAAATTTTTTAAAATAAATTTGTCTTGTGTAGAAGTGGTGGGCCAGGCAGAACTCAATGAAGCATTCATTTCACAATTGCTTCTTCAGGAACTAACCATTGCCTGATCACATTTCACATGGGACTTCCAAATAGAAGTCACTACACTGCGCTCAACCTTCTTCCCTTATGTCTCTTAGAAACTTGGAAATTTGAATAAACAACCCGTACGAGTACCCACTGAGATCTTTTCCTTCTGAATTATTAATTTAGCCTTAGCTCAGATATTGATGATTTTTAATTGTTGTTTGACTTTACATTGTGTATTAGATCAGATCTTTTTTGTAAAGTCTGTCTAATTGGATTTATAGATTTGTGGAAGGGCATGCATTCAGAAAAAATAGGCGACCAGGGACAGGTTAGCCACTCTTCATTTAGCAATTGTATCCAAACACTTCAAACTCAGTTATCCAAAAATTTTTGTTGTAGCAGTTTGAAATGCACAGTTGAACTAGTGGTATTAAAATCAATTGCAAACAGCCACTTCACAATCAGTATGAACAGATAGAGTAATGGGTATTTTCCCCAGTTGATAAGCATTTTCAACAAGTTGTAAAAGTCAGAATTCAGACATACAGGTCAATAAGTCTCGAGTTTCACCAGAATTGTAAAAACATAATCTGCCAATATAGAGCCTGTTCTAAAATGCAGGAAAAGTTGGCATTTATGGGTTCAAAGCCAGCATATCAATGAGTATATACCAGCACATACATGTTTATATTGCAAAGTATATACTACAACAATGACAAAACAACTACAAACAATTCAAAATACAGCCCTGAGACTCATCTACTCATTGAGGAAACATGACCACATCACAGAGGCATACCTCAACTCACACTGGCTTCCAATTCCAGAAAGAATATTATTTAAATTCTACTGTATACTATTCAAAACTATAAACGGAGACAGCCCAACCTACCTGAACAACCGCCTCATCCAAACTACCTCAACCAGGCATAGAAAAACTCACACCCCATTCACACACCCTCCAATCAAAGAAGTTAAATGGAAAAAACTATATGACAGCCTCTTAGCCACTCAAGCAGAAAAACTAGATAATCAAATCTCCAATCTACTGAAAACAACCCCATACTACGTTCAGAAAAGAAATAAAGACTATACTCTTCAAGAAATCCCTGAAAAAGTCTTAACTCTACGAATACCTTCCTTCCTCCCATCTTCTTCCTGACTTCCCGAACCAACCTGATCTACTCTTTACTCACTTTGGAAATGACCAGAGATCTTCTTTTATAACCTACCTTCTATATCTCTTTTGTAATCTGCCTTGAACCGCAAGGTAATGGCGGAAAAGAAATCTCTAATGTAATGTAATAACTGGTTATGTGTCAGCACATATCTGGATATCTTAGTGACTTTAGAAATATAACTGTTTATTATCTTGATTTTATTTTATTTTTATTTATTATAGGTATTTATATACCACTTATATGTCCCACGGGATCCTAAGTGGTTTAAATTATATGGTGGTTAGGTACTCTAAGGGCCTATTTTACAAAGCCATGCTAGCGGCTGCTGTGCAGTAATGGCCCTGAAGCCCATAGAGATTTAAAGGGCTTTTGGGCTGTTGCCGCACAGCTTTGTAAAACAGGCCCTATGTGTCTTCCCTATCTGTCCCGGCAGGCTCACAATCTAACTACGATACCTGGGGCAATGGAGGGTTAAGTGACTTGCCCAGGACCACAAGAAGCAGCACTTGGGATTGAACCTACAACCTCAGGGTGCTGAGGCAGCAGTTCTCATTACTAAGCCACTCCTCCACTCCATGCTGTCCTATGACTGGTTGTACTTGTTAGTTTGGCATTTGAGTGGAGAGGGTGGGGACAAAAAACTACTGGAGGATTAAACGGGCAACCTCCCCTAATTTCTTCAGCGGAGTGCTGCTCAAAAGGAGCAGTGTGTCAAACCCTAAATGTGCATGCAGCTATCTAACCTTTCCTAGGACATCCTAGACGGAACATAGATGTTTTCAACTAGACCTGTTTGAGAAGTGTCTAAGTGCCAAAAGGGTACCTAAACTGACCAGATGACCACTGGAGGGATTAAGTATGAGTCCCACACACTCCCCCAGTGGTCGCTGAGCCCCCCCCCCAAAAAAAAAAAAAATTTTGAATGAACCAGTACATGCCTGGCTCTAGAACAGCAGCACTTGGTATGGGAAAGCCTCATAGAGCACACACAAGTGTCTTAAGTAGTCAGGTGGTGGGCTAATGAACCATAGAGAGGAGGAGCCAGACTCATAAACCACTATAATTACTACTTTTATGGTGAAAAGTGTGAGTCCACCAAAACCCACTAAAACCCTACTAAACTGCCATATAGGTGCCACCTACAACCATAAGGGCTATTGGGGTGGTGGACAAGTGAGTATACTAGGTTTGGGGGGAGTTTTGGAGGGCTCACCATACATTAGAAGGGGGTTATGGTGAAATGTACTTCTGCCACTGTTTATGTGATGTTCACAGCAGTGCCTTCTAATGTGCCCCAATGTTCTGTTAGCATGTCTGTGTGGCCAGTCTATTAGAAACCTGGCCCCGCCCTCATCCAAAAGTGCTTCATTTGGACGTTTTCAACTTAGACAGTATTGTGGTCAAAAATGGGGAATAAAGTTGGACATCCTGGTGGCCAAGATGTCCAACTAGATAATTTTAAAAAAAATAAAATTTATATCTAGTATTTTTGAAAATAGACCCTTCTGGGAGTCCAATTTTGCACATTTTGTGAGAAACATCCAATGTCAGACTTAGACATCCTATCAAAAACACCCCTCCACATCACATACTGCAACTCCGGTTGAAGGAATAAAAGCCCATAACTCCCTCCCTCCCTCCCTCACAAAGACAAGTTTAATAAAAATAGATCATTTTAAATAAATAAGCCCTCAGCAATTTTTAAGAATTAGGAAAACCTGTAAAAGACAGAGTTGAGGCAGCATCTTATTTCAGAATAGAGGTAGACCTCACAAAAAGGCTCTGTTCTTCACTAAAGCTAATTTAAAATCCCAACTAAACACACAACCAAAAGAAAATTACCCTGACAGCATAACAGATGCAAGCAATTGCTGAGATAAGATGGCCCCATACCATCAAGCACCTTGAAAATTAGGCACAGCAACTTGCATTTCAAACAACTTACAAAGTAATATGCAGAAATAAAACAAAGGAATAAATATATAATGACTTACAAAAAATGCCAGTGGAGACTCTGCAGGTAGAGGGTTAAAATGCTTTTATGGCTTATGATTTATTCAGTACTTACTATATTGTCTTTTGCAAAACAAGAAAACGTTTTCCATTCAATAGATAATTAACTAAACATAAAATTTAAAAATGCCATAATCAAATAGGATGGAAACTTTTTTTTTTTAAAGAAAAGAACAAATAAAACTAATAAAGAGTATTTATGTAAATTACAAGTAATCAAATAGTAGAGTAAGACTAACACAAATCCACTTTGCTCATCCGACAGAGGGAAAAGCTAAATGAAACAGCTGAGTTGTAAGAAGGACCTCGGGGCTACTGGGCAACCCTTCCACATGGAAGTCATGAGCTAGAGAATTCCATAAAAATGGTGCAAGAAAGAAAAATGTTGAATTGCAAGTCAAATCCAGTTGTGCCTGTTTTGGGGAAAGAAGTATCAAAAGCAGTTTATTCAATGAACAAATGTGGCGGGAAGGCCCACTAATGATCAGTACGAAGGATAAATACAGCGCAATATCTTTACAAAGGAGTTCTTTTTACTAATTGTGTTAAGCACTATGCTCGCTTTAATGTTGGAAAAAATGCCCAATTGCAGGATGCATTAAAGTATCCTGCACTAGTTTTGGCAATAACTACCTGGTTTGCATAAGCATAATGGGAGAGCTCTTAGCCCCTCCTAAACAAGAGATGGTAAGTGCTCCTGCGTTGTTGTTGTTGTTTTTTTCAGTTAATTTGTGTGCTAATGATAACATTAGCACAGGGGTAATACAGGAAAATTTGCAGTTAGACCTTAACAACTAGGAAGACTGGGAATACAAGTAGCAGATGAAATGTAATGTGGACAAATGCAAAGTGATGCACATTGGGAAAAGAATCCAAATCGTAGTTACCTGATGCGATGGTCAACCTTGAGAGTTAGTACTCAAGAAAAGATCTTTGGTGCTAGAAATTATTAGGAAAGTGATGGTAAATAAAACCAAGAATATTACAATGCCTATGTATCGCTCCATGGTGCAACCTCACCTTGAGCTTTGCATTCAGTTCTGGCCACCATCTCAAAAAAGATATAGAGGAATTGGAACAGGCTCAAACAATAACGACTAAAATGATAAAAGGGATGGAACTTCTCTAATATTGGAAAAGGCTAAAGAGGTTAGGGCTTTTTAGCTTGGAAAAAAGAAAGCTGAGTAGAGGGAGGGGATATTATTGAGGGCTACAAAATCCTGAGTGATGTAGAACAGGTCAAACTGAATTGATTTTTTTACTCTTTCAAAAAGTATAAAGACTAGGTGACACTCAATTAAGATACATGAAAATACTTTTAAAACAAATAGGAGGAAATATTTTTCCACTCAACAAACAATTTAACTCTGGAACTCATGGATGGAGGATGTTGCTATAAAAAAGGCTTGGACAATTTCCTAGAGGAAACGTCTATATTCTACTATTGAGATAGACATGAGGGAAGCCACTGCTTGCCTTAGGACTGGTAGCATGGAATACTGCTGTTATCTAGGTTTCTGCCAGGTATTTGTGACCTGAACTGGCTACTGTTGGAAACAGGATACTGGGCTAGATGGCCCATTGGCCTGATCCAGTAATGGCTATGCTAAAAACTGTGGTTTCAAGGCCTGAAGCTTAGATTTACAGATCATTAAAATCCCAGGCTTCCTTAGGTTCGGTTTCTTTATACATTTTCAAAAGCATATTTTCTCTCAGAAACACTCTTTCTCTAAGAAACACACTTCCTTTCTCCTTGACTTTCCACTAATAAACCTCCTTGCTTTTTCTTATAGCCAACTTTAAGTAGGGTGCTCAAGAGTAGGAAATGGGAAAAATGGTATGTGTTGATGCTTTAATCTAAAACAAAAACACTATATATCCCAATGCTTTCCCCAAAAATCTGATCTAATTTATATTTCACAAAGTTTATTTGACCATTTCCTGATATTGTCGTTCCCATTTAATACTGGGTAACTCAGCTAGTTTAAGATAATTATTGGTCACCCATCTCATTATAGCTGCTGATTCTGCATTAACCATTCCTAGAGTTTTCTGAACTTTGGACCCAATCAGCCTGTATATGGTAGCCAATGTGGTACTCCTTGATCCAGTGATTCCCAAATCTGCCCTGAGGGAATCCCAGCTAGTCAGGATTTCAGGAAATCCACAATGAATATGCATGATATTGATTTGCATAGCAAGGATGCAGTGTATGCACATTGATCTCATGAATATTCATTGTGGATAGCCTGAAAATCTGACTAGCTGGGGGTCCCCCAGGACAGGCTTGGAAATTACTGCCTTAATTGCATCAATCAGAGGCCATAAAGTTTAAATAAAATAATATTAAACTCAAAACATGGTTAGATCCTACTCTAAACCTCAGTAACAAAAAAAGATAACCCCACTGAATAATAACTCAGTCAAAATAATCTAATTTATTAAACTAAACTAAACCTTAAGTTTCATCTCCATAAAGATAGAGCTCGACATGGTTTACAGGTAATTCAATAAATGAGGGAAGGACATGATAAGAAATTAGAGGTTATGAAGAGGATAGCTAGCTTTACATTTTAAATAGATAGCTTTACGTTTTGGAGAAAAGCCAGGTTTTCAGTTGCTTTCGGAATAATTGGAATGAGCCTAGGTTACGCAGCGGGGCAGGGAGGTTATTCCAAAGCTCAGTGAATTTGAAGAAAAGGGATTTCCCTAGTTTTACTGCATAAATGATGCCTTTTAACGAGGGGAAAGATAGTTTGAGTTTGTGGGTGGATCTGGTAGTGTCAGGTCTAGAAGAATTCCAGGATAGTGGAATTAGGGGAGGAAGAATGCCATGTAGGATCTTGAAAATTAGGCAGGTACATTTAAAGTGAATCCTAGAAATCACCAGAAGCGGGGAAACATGATTGAATTTGCCTTTTGCGAAGATCAATTTCATTCAGTAGTTGGTAGTACTTTCTTGTAACTGTTGATCTGTCACATCAGCCTTGAGGAATTCTGATCTATTCTTTTACACACAACTCTGACATTTTTTTTGGTCTTTTTTGTATGTAGATTATTCTTAGGGTCTTCAACAGGATTTAGGTCAGACTAATCCAAAATATGAAATTGCGTTATCTTTGCATATTTGTTATAGATTTATTTGAATGTTTAGGGCTGTCTTGTCTTGTGCATGACCCACTTCCAGCTTAACTTCATTTTGCAAATGGATGGCCTGACATTTTCCTCAAATGTTTTGATATTAAGAATTAAGAACATAAGAAAAACTATGCTGAGTTAGCCTAGCATCCTGTCTCTGAAAAAGGCCAGTTTGCAAGAAAAAGGCCAGTTGCAGATGTCAGTTTGCATGAATGCAGCAGATCTATTTAAAGATGGCAGGTGCTCCATACCTCTCCATATTTTGAGGTGTTGACTCTCTACTCTCTATTGTTACTTTTGTGAAAAAAAATTTCCAACACCAAGACTTATCAAACCTCAATTCTCCCTTTCTTGGTAAAAAGGGAATTTCAAGGGAATAGAACTAGGACTTCATGGAGTAGTAGCACTGTGGCATCTTCCCCTGCCCCCAACCGATCCCCTCCTAGCGACTAGACTGCTTTGCAGTCCAAACATTGTGCAGCCTTGCAAATGTTCAAGACAGGATTTGATTAAATCTGGGCAATACCTGATTTTGACAAGGATTTCTTTCAGTGAACTTCTGTTCCCTTGGGGAGCTAGGCATTGAGGTCAGAGCCAGATATCGATTTACATGCAGCAGCTGAAGAAACCACAATGGAAGAACCTGACAGCATTAGTTTTTTCAGCTCTGATGAGGTCGTCAATCAGCATGGTTGGTGTGCTGC
The DNA here is from genome assembly GCF_902459505.1 of Geotrypetes seraphini. Taxonomy (NCBI): domain Eukaryota; kingdom Metazoa; phylum Chordata; class Amphibia; order Gymnophiona; family Dermophiidae; genus Geotrypetes; species Geotrypetes seraphini. Next base: position 68,771,712 of record NC_047088.1, read on the forward strand.
GGGAAGATCTGGAATATATGTTGGAGAATGAAAGCTTTGCTCTGAATCTGTCTGGTTTTGACCACTTTTAAGCTGAGAAATACCAGTGGGACCCAGGCATGCCATTTAACAAATGAAACTTTATTCAGAAGTGATCAACCAGTGGGGGGCTTGACTTCTTTGAGCAATCAATGAACCGTTATGCTTTTTAATACCCAGAATGGTAAAACCCCTAGTCCGCTAAATGTTACATCTTTATTTGGGGAGGATTTGGTCCAGTTTTGAAAGAATGCAAATAGTAAAACTATACTTGCTGATTTGCAGATAACAGAGCTCTAATTTAAATATATCAGATAAGAAAATATTGGTCTTAGACTCATTTAAATATCAAGAGGCTTTCCATTTGGCACAAGGGAATTCTAGCAATGGTTTGCTCCATGCTTTTTCTGGATTGCAATCTGCTGTTGTTGCTAAAATGGAAATCCAGCATAATGTTGTGTCTAAGGAAGAGGTTCAGCAGTGTGAGCAAACCATTGCTAACATTGCAGGACAAATTTCTTCTTTAGAAAGAACTGTGCAACCCTGGATTAACTATTAGACAAAATAACGATTAGAGTATCACTGAAATTCGTGTTGGATAAAAGTTGTGGCAGGTGGCAGTGAAAGAGTTAGGATCATGAAAAAGGGGAAAAATTCTGTACTGCCCCCTTCACTTGGTGCCCTAAGCATGTGCTTAAACATAGAAACATGATGGCAGATAAAGGCCAAATGGCCCATCTAGTCTGCCCATCCACAGTAACCATTATCTCTTTCTCTCTCTGAGAGGTTCCATGTGCCTAGATTGGCCCACATCCCACCCTAACCACTCCTCCAGAAGCATCCCTTTCAGCTATGGATGCACCGTGGGATTCAGAGGCCTGGATACATTCAAAAAGCCGTTTTGATTATCGGCACTTGGATGACCTGTCTTTTAAGGATGACCAAAGGTCTCTTTTACAAAGCCGCACGGCAACAGCCCCGAAGCCCTTTAAATCTCTATGGGCTTCAGGGCCATTAGCACAGCGTAGCCGCTAGCGCAGCTTTGTAAAAGAGGCCACAAGTATCAACTTGGGTGGGTTTTTAGATGTGTTTAAATGAGCCCCATAACATACAGAAGACTGTAAGCTACATGCATAACTGTCACATTTAGGGGTGTAAATTTATGCCTGCTGTTGACATGGCATAAGCACATGCGCCTAAATCTAGGGATGCTGATATTGACATGCTAATATTATATAAGAACTCTTATATACAGTACATTTAAGACTCACCTCTTGCAAAATTTGGCACCTAAGTCATACTGCCCAATCATAGACTTGGCCCCTGTGTGTTAATTAGGTCACTTACCACACAGTAATTGCAAACTTCTACAGCATTTTAGGAAAAGGTCCCTGATTTTGAATATTTTGTTGTATAATCATATGATATCCTCTTTGTCTGAGTTATTACATGAGATTATATTTTTCTCTTATCAGAATCTAAGTTAGGATCTAACCATGCTTTGAGTATAAGCTGTGCTATAGTACAGAGCACCTTTGGGATTCATAAATTTTTCTTAGCATTGTACGCTAATCATACTCTGAATGAAAAAAGAGAGAAAAATGATCTCTGTACTAATAACAAACTATTTGCAAACACTGGGAGATATGACTCAAAAAGGTTTGCAGATCTCCCTTAACGGGCTAAGTCATCCCACAAGTGTGATGCAGGAAAAATCTTTCCATAATGTAAAAGCAAAAATAGAGAAATTAATGTCAGATTAAACCTCCCTGGGACCAAGCAGGCAGCCCATTTACCTTGCCTAATTGATGCCTAGCTATTTGTATTTATTTCAGCATTAAGACCTTACGTGCTGAGCAAAGGAGATCCTGGGTCAGACAGCATTATATTGAAAGATGGTACCAGAGGACTACAAGTGCATAAGTAGTACTTTTGTCCGTCAAAGACCCCCAGAATTTAGGGACAATCCAGAGAAGACTCTGGAGTAGGATAACTTTTTGAAGGGAGCATTTTTCACAGACAGGGCAAGGTTTGAAGCACAAGAAGAGGCTTCAGCACTACTAAAAACATTTTAACTAATGGATAGAAGTGTGTGGTGGCAGGTTGAGAGGGTTGCCCCACAGACCAGCAGGAATTTTTTTCAGGGAGGTTAAGGGACTCTTTAAGGGCCTTGCAACTCCTTTCAGAGATGGATATCATAGGGCTCCTTTTACGAAGGTGCATTAGCGGTTTAACGCACGTAATAGCGCACGCTAAACCGCAGGCCGCGCCAGCCGCTACCTCCTCCTCTTGAGCAGGCGGTAGTTTTCCGGCTAGCGGGGGGGTTAGCGTGTGATTAAAAGTCGCGCGCGTTAAACCCGCCAATGTGCCTTCGTAAAAGGAGCCCATAGTGTGTGTGCGTATACCATCATATGTTGCTGTGTCAGTTTTCCACATTAGAAACTGTGGCAAAGCTAGAAAATTTCCTGCGGGAATTATTAAACTGGTTTAATAAATCCTGCAGGAATTTTTCCACAATAAAACAGCATGGGAACAAGCTATTTACTAGATGGGTGCGGTGGGCGAGTAATCTACTGGTTGCATTATAGGCTCTCACATTGGCCCATATAACTGCTGAATGGAGTTCACTTGCAGTGGACTGACACTAAAGCAGTGGCCAAGAGTAAAGGAAGCACTTAATTCCCAGAATATACCAGTAAACCATGGTTAGAATTCCAGTTAATGCAGCTAGATCCTCCAGATGCAGGGCAAAGCTTACTTGTCTCTGACATGATGGGATTACAGTGACAGTTCAGCATTACAGCTCAGGAAGCTACAATTCTCTGTCAGTCAAAGCCAGCTGGCTGGGTTAAGATGAATGTAAATGGAATGTGCTTTGAGGCAGTTTTCTGTGAACTAGAGATATTGAGCAAAAGAGAAGGGGAAAATATTGTATGTGCATTTTTCTCGTTTGGCTTCTTGCCAAATATCGGCCACAGTGGTCATCTTCTTTCTCTTTTTCTAGTTTATTATGATACTTATTTTCCCTCTACTCAGCGTGATATTGAGTCACTGGGGTCAGCATTTTTTAAAACATGAGCCACAGCTGTTTCAAAAATCTGGATATTGAACAATGATGTCTGGATAAAGACCAGCACCTAATATTCGGATAGAGTGGTGACCAGCTTGTCACAGCAGTTACACTCCTCCATCACCATTTCAAGTTTGACCATGCCGCCCCCCCCCCCCTCCTTTAAAGGGCCATTTTCAAAAAGGTCATCTCAGTCTTATTTGGACTTTTCCACTAAACATCCAAAGTCAGAAGCAGAGAAACATCCATTTTCGAAAGCCAAACCACTAGACATCCCCCCCCAATTTTTTATTTTTTTTTGGTCTACTTGGACATCTACCCCGAAAGGACGTCCATCCCTTAGGATGCTTAACTTTATACCCCATTTTCGACCTAAGACACATCCAAGTTGAAAACGTCCAAATCCAGACCATTTGGATGTGGGAGGGGCTAGCATTATAATGGACTGGCCACACAGACATGCCAACAGAGCAGTGGGACACCTTAGAGGGTGCTGCTGTGAACTTCATATGAAGAATGTCTGAAGTACATTTCACCATAAACCTCTTATAATTTATGCTGAACCCTTCGAAACTCTCCCAAAACCTACTAGACCCACCTGTCTACCACCCCAATAGCCCTTATGGCTACAGGTGGATCCTATATGGAAACAGAGTAGGGATTTGGTGGATTTTAGTGGGTTCACATTTTCCACCATAAATGTACTGGTTAGAGTGGTTTACGGGCCTGGGTCCTCCTCTCTATGGTTCATTAGCCCATCCATCAGGCTACTTACGACATCTGTGTGATGTTCTATTAGGCTTTCCTATACCAAATGCTGCTGTTCTAGAGACAGGTATGTACTCTTTCATTCAGATTTTTGGGGGGTGGGAGGGGGTTAGTGAGCAGTGGTGGAGTGTAGGGGGGGGAGGTCATACCTTAATGTATCCAGTAGTCATCTGGTCAGTTTGGGTATCTTTGTGGCAGATGCTTCTAAAACAGGTCTAGCTCCGAATGTCTAAGTTCCATCCAAGACGTCTTGGAAAAGGTTCGATTATCACTGTAAGATATCCAAGTTAAGCATGCCCATAACATACCTCCCAGCAGGCCCCTTGGAACTCTGGGCGCATAGCGGGAGAAATATTTCACTAGACATTCAGGAAAAGAGTTTTGATTATTGACACTTGGACGTCCGGGTAATTAGGACATCCAAGTGCCAACTTAGGTGGTTTTTTGGCCATTTTAGTTTTTTGATTATGAGCCCCTTTGTCCCAAATACAATATTTTCTCTTTCCAGAACCAGTCTTCTGGGCTTTCTTTTCTGTACAGTCTTCTAGTTCATTATTCTTCTCTGGAGGGCACTCCATTTTTCCCAGCAGTATCTTTCGTACAAGTATTCCTAGATGTTAACAGAAACTCATCCTCCTCAGTTATGGCTCCTACTTTATGGATTTCTCTTCCTCCTTGCCTCTGGATCAAAAACTCTTTTTCAAAATTTAAAGCACAATTAGAAGTTTATTTTACACTAGCTTTTGATGCATAGCTTCCTTCACCTTATACATCTCATTTATGACTAAAACAATATTCTCACTAGTTTCAAGGCACCCCCCCCCCCCCATATCCTTCATGTTTTCCCCTCTACCAGTTGGTCCTTGATAGTACTGGAATCATTTTCTCCCTATTTCTCCTTTTATTCCAGTCTTGACTTGTACTTCTTATTGTTTGTGAACCGCTTAGATTTTAACTATATTTTATATTCGCAGTATATCAAATAAACTGAACTGAACCGAACCAACAGGATTATCTGGATAGCAATAGTATTCATTCTTTTCTCCAGATAGACAACTTAGGACATTCTTTTTGCCAGCCTAATTTATCCAGATACCAGACAGAATATCACTGCTCTATGGATGACTCCGGGGATCAGCCATACTTCTTTCACATTCCGGCCGACATTACGTGTTCTGGAAAGGTCACTAATGATTTTCAACAATGCTATACAAATAGTGCTGCTGAAGATCATCAGACAGGCCCAGCCAGTAACACCTCTGCACACAGCAAATGCAGCTATCTGGATAAATCCTCTTCGGTATTAACCTTTTTGTTTTTTGTATTATTCCCTCTCTCCCTAGTGTCCTTTTTCTAACATTCAAAACTGCCTGTGCATCCTTTTTTATTCATATCCTTCTGCTCTTTTCTGTTACCTTCCTTCTTTCACTTTTCTGCTTTTCGGGGCCTGTGCAAGCATATTTACACTCTGAATTGACTTCCCATTCATTAGTAGCGGTATAGAATCTTTCAATAAACCTTAAATCTTGCACCCCTCCATACTTACACTCCCAACTCTAGCAATCGGAGGCCTTAACCTAGCTGGTCAAACCCTGTGGCTATCAGGAGAAAGAATGCTTAACAATCCACGGGCTTCCTCTGCCTTGCAGGGTTCATACCAGGAGACTTAACCTGCACAGAAGAGGAAACGGCATTAACCAGTTCTCTTCCTGCTGTCATTTATGGGGGCAAACCACCACTGGGCATGCAGTGCTAGGATCTCCAGTAGGGACAGGATTAAAATTACCTACCTTCTGCCTTATGCAGCCCTTCTTTCCACCACCCCCTCAACTATTGGCAATCTATACAACCACCCGGCTTGCCTAATAAAAGTGCTAGCCCTGTTGCCTTTTCTCACACCGTCTCCTTTATCCTTTGATAGTTTTCTTTCCATTGTCCGCCTCTTTGGCTCTCACTTTCATTGTTTTCATTCTTTCTCCCTGATTATTGTTCTTTTCTGGGTTTCTCTCTATCATTTGCTTTCTTCTTTTTTGCCTAGTTGGATACACCATGAATGACCTAATATTCGAGTGGCTGGAGAAAGGACCTGTCCAGGTGGCCGAGGGACTGACTCTTCCTCAGTTTATTCTGAAGACCGAAATGGATCTCGGATATTGCACAAAGCATTACAACACAGGTGAAAGTCAGGGATGTTGCAAGAAAATTTGTTACAAAGTACATTTATAAAGAAATCAAATTTAGGTAAATAGCCTCTGGGTGCTATAAAAGTCGTGATCCTGAGTTGTGTGCACAACTAAATTAGTTAATAAGCCATTAACACTCAACAATTGGCTGCTAAGAATCAATTATGGGCATTAATTGGCATTAATTTGGAGTTGCTTGAGCAACTGCCTACTCGTGATTCTACTTTTTAAAAAACCTAAATCTTCTTATACACAACCCAAAAGGAGGAGTGTCCATGGGAGGGACAAAATTTATGCATGCTGTTACTAAGGGCTAGATTCACAAAGCAAACTGATCGTGTACCGATTGGTTTGCGACCCCTTTACTATCAAATTTTCATCTGGCCTGATTCACTTACCTCTCCTGCGATCCGCTTTGAATCCATGCATGCAAATTGGACAGCGACACAATTCACAACACTAAATTTCCGAGACTTGGCTGGCCGATCACCTGAAGAAGCGACTGCTGGGGACCAGTCGAAAACGTCTTTCCAACTGGAAGCCCTGCTCTCTGCCATGAAATCTCTCCTGCCTGCTCGCCCCGAATGCTGCCCTGCCCTGCCTCTTATCTCTGCTGCTCACCCTCATGCTGCCCTGCTCTGCCTCGATCTTCCTCGAATCTCTCCTGCCACATCGCCGTTCTCCTGCCCTAACTCGAAGCTCTCCTGCCCTTCCACGCCCAGCGAGCCCATGGTTTTAACCCACGGGTTTAAAGCGGGTTAAAACCATGGGCTCACAGGGCTAAAAACTAAAGTTTTAAGTTAAAAAAGTTTTAAGTAAAAAAAAAAAAAGATCGCGTCTCAGACGGGCATGCGCACACCATCTATAGATGGTCTTCGCATGCTCAGGGTTCGCTATACAGCGATCCGTGCAGGCAGATGGGGGCGTTCCTACGATCGCCCCCACCTGCATATTTTTTGTTCCTGAATTCATCGGACCTGGATCGGGCCCGATCAGGCAGGTTAGTGAATCCAGGCTTAAATTGGGGGGATGCGTACAGGATTTACACCAGGTCTCAGTTGGTGTTCTCGCACCTAAAGTTGGGCACTGGAATCCATGCTAAGTACTAGTCTATAAAGTGTGCTTAGCCTGAAACGCTCTTTATAGAATAGCACTGAGCATGGATGTTTCCCAGCACCTATTTTTTGGCGCCATTTACTGACTCTGGCCCCAAATTCTTGATGCAATAGGGGATAACCATATTCTGATGCTGAACTCCTCCTGCCTGAAGGGGGCATTGCTCGGGCACCTCTCACCTGCTGGATCCCTTCTACCAACAGTTATACCAAGTCAATGGCAGTCATCACTAATAATAAAACCCTAAGCACGCATGCGCGCTTAGGGTTTCGTGTTCCCTGCCGCCGTGTTTTCTGATCCGTGGCCGGATTCTATTTTAGAACCCAGCGGCAGGGAACATGCTGGCGACCCCCATCCTGCCCTCACTCACCGCCAGAGAAACCACTGCCGCCGCTGATTCGGAACAGGGTGGCACAGGCGCCCCTGCCGGCATCTATTTCTCCCCCTCCTCCCTCTCGCCTGCTCACCCGGTCGCAGCGTTTAACTGAAAAGCGCTGCGCTATGCTACCACTGGCCTCGCCGTTTTCTCTCCACTGCGGCCCGCTCTCTGACAACTTCCTGTTTCCACTAGGGCGGGCTGCAGTGGAGAGAAGACACCGAAGCCAGCAACAGCGTGGCGCAGCACTTTTCTTTGAGGCAAGTAGATTTCTGCGAGGCGTATGCACAGGGAGAGCAGAAAAGGGGTGCTGCTGGATGGGGGGAGGGAAAAGGAAGGGAACAGGGGGAGCAGGCAAGGGGTGGGTACACAGGAAAGTGGGGGGAATGCTGCTGCTACACAGGGAAGGGGGGGAAATGCTGCTGCTATACAGGGAAAGGGGGAATGGTGTTGCTGCTACACAGGGAAGGAGGGGAATGCTGCTGCTGCACAGGGAAGGGGGAAATGCTGCTGCACAGGGAAGGTGGAATGCTGTTGCTGCTACACTTAATCCTCCATAGCCCCAGGTACATTAGATAGATTGTGAGCCCACCGGGACAGAGAGGGAAAATGCTTGAGTACCTGATTGTAAAAACCGCTTAGATAACCTTGATAGGCGGTATATAAAAAAAATCCTAATAATAATAATACACAGGGAAGGGAGGAATGCTGCTGCTGCACAGGGAAGTGGGGGAGGGGGGATAGGGAAAGGGAAAGGGGGCCATGGAGCAATCTTGGTTTGCTTTGGAGGGGGAGACAGAAGGGGACCATGGAGAAAGACAGAAATATAGGCAGGCAGCGCATGAGAATGAAAGACAGACACACAGAAAGACAGCAGGCAGGGAGACAGAAAGAAAGAAAGACAGACAGACAAAGGGGGCCAGGGAGAAAGACAGACAGAAAGACAGACAGTGGGAGGGAGAGAGACAAAGAAAGGAAGAAAGAGACAGGGGCAGGGAGAGACACAGAAAGAAAGAAAGACAGACAGACATATTCTAGCACCCGTTAATGTAACGGGCTTAAACACTAGTAACGTATAATATTCTATCAATGTATATCATTTATGTGCCTGAGATAAGCATATAAATGATACACATACCCACTCTCTGCACCCCACTAACCCCCCTAATTCTATAAAAAGTGCTAAGAATTGCACATGTATCCGAATTGCATTTGTAATTTAATTGAATAACAAGCTCATTAGCGCTAATTGAAATTTTAACAAGCAATTATCAGTGCTAATTAGAGTCAATTACAAGTTACATGCCTACATTTTATGCAGGTCAAAAAAGAATGAATGGAAATGGGTGGGCTGATTGTGGGCATTACTTTACATTACGCCTAATTATAGAATAAAGGCTTCCACGCCTATGTTTAGGCACAGACATTTACATCATGTTTTTGTTGGTCACATCATAATTTAGTCATGATTTTCAAGTATAAGCGTTAGTCTATAAACCATGCCTAACTTTAGGTGTGGTTTATAGAAAGGTGTTTTTTTTTAGGCACAATATATAGAATTCAGTCCTAAGTGATTTTGGCATGTATATTATAGAATAGCACATAGCACTTATGTACATAAATGCTAATCTGTGGTCTAATCATGTGCATGCGTGTTATTATTCTATAACTTATGCGTCCATTTGGTACAATTGGTAGATTTGCCCTTTTAAACAACTTGCATAAGCTTCACCCATAAAGAGATGCAAATGTATTTATTTTGTGGTCATCCTAGTCTAGCCTAGGACACAATGGTGCTTTTGTATCTTCTCTTCTCTAACCCCCCTCTCCCATTTAGGCATGTTCACCTGCATTGAAGTGAAATTCCACCTGGAGAGACAGATGGGATACTATTTGATCCAAATGTACATTCCCAGCCTCCTAATTGTCATCTTGTCTTGGGTCTCATTTTGGATAAACATGGACGCTGCTCCTGCAAGGGTGGGACTGGGCATCACCACAGTGCTGACCATGACCACCCAGAGTTCAGGCTCCAGGGCCTCTCTGCCAAAGGTCAGTGACCAGTCTCTTACAAGTATTTATCCCTTTTCTATGAAATCCACTCAGGAAGTGTATCATACATGGTTGTGTTGGTTGGGGTTTTTTTTGTTTACGTTTTAATTTAAAGTAGAACAATTTTATCTTTTTATGAAACTGTCTCAAGCATTTTCAGATATAGGAATTTGTAGCGTATTTCATATACTGTATTGTTAACAGAAAAGGTTGCTTCTCCTGTTGCATAACTGTTTTGTGTCATCTTTAATTATGATCACACTTAATTCCCTATATTGTAAGTGCCTTCTCTACTAAATACTTAAAGAACACCAACAATGAAAAAAAAGTTGTAATAATAAAACTATTTTAAGATGTAAAAAAAAAAGACTGCTTACATGCTTTCTGCCTTACAAGTACATACAGTATTTTAGGAGGTTGGCAGTGATTATTACATTACATTACATTACATTAGAGATTTCTATTCCGCCTGTGCCTTGCGGTTCTAAGCGGAATACAAAATTGGGTGAAAACTGGACATTTCCAGGGAGTTTACATATCAGGTATATAATATATACATATCAAGTTTACATGTCAATAGCAATACATACAAATTAGGAAGATTATTATATAACGTTGAGGGAAGGAATATTCTGGTTACAGATGGAGGTTGCTTACATAGCATTAAGGGAAGCAATATTCTGATCCTGGATGGAGGTTGTATTTTTAGGTTTCTGAATATGATTTTGGGGAAGGTTTGAAAAGTTTGGCTAGGGGATACTATAGGGGTGGTGTTTATGAAGGGGTATGTGTGTGCATGTAGGTTAGAATGATGGAAGGTGTTTTTTGAATAGAAGAGTTTTGATTTCTTTTCGGAAAATTTTGATGTCTGTTGTTTTGGTCAGAAGTTTGGAGACGGTTGGGTCAATTTTCGTAGCCTGTGTCGCTAGATTGTATTAAGTATTCAGTATTTTTTTTATTTTGCAATATAAAGTCAAGTTTTTCCATACAATTGTCCCATATACAATTAGCTAATGCTCACTTCCAGTGCAAAACAAACATGAGTCTTGACAACTGATTCTTCCCTTCACCCTTGAGGATTGCAGAAGGTATCATCTACATTTTCAACTCCACCTCCTTTTGTCACTGTGAAGTGCCTCAGCTCCTCAGTTTTTCCTTCTGTGAGGGAGTTGAGACGGTGTCTTTTCATCTGCTCTGCACCTGATTTATTATTTTTGCATTTTTTAAATCATTATTTTGAGGCTTCCTGGTGCTACATAGGTTCCCAGAAGTCCTGGGACAGCTCTGTCTGGGAGAAAATACAGCTTCTGTGTTCAGAGGGCTGTAGCTGGGAGGCAGCCCTTTTACAGGGAACCTACCTAGCTGGCCTGCACTAACTTTTAGGGAACTCGTGGAACATTCCGGAGGGGTGTGGCTCATCCCTGAATTATCAGGCACTTGAGCGCAGGATGAGTAGCTCTGTATCAGTCCAGAGGACTTTAGCAGGTACCAGCTGCGTCCTCCTCTCCTGAAGATGCAGAGGAGCTAAAGGGGTCGAGGGTTTCAGACATTTAGGATCTGGCTTGAAGAGACAGGCTCCTGGAGAAATTTACAGGCTTGTCTGAGGCAAAAATCTTCTCCATATTCCAGCTGCAGTGGGAGCTAATGCAGGCACTGCACCTTCCAGTTCTGTGAGTACAGTGTATTTACTGTCTATGGGAGACATCGGGGTGGTCCTGAAAATCAAATTTTTAAGTGTCTCTTGAACTTCCCTTTAGGGTTTCCCATCTCCAAAGACCCCTTCCCTGAATTTCTGGAACTTTATTACAGCTTTCACAAGCTGTTTTTGGCACCAAAGTGCTGCTATGGCAGCCATCTTAATTTTCCCGATTTTATTTTAAAAGCCTCTATTTACTTCAAAACTCTTTGATTTTACTAAAAATTGGTTAATATGGACTTCTCAGGCTGTTTGACTCCTGTTTCATGCCATATTTGCTCTGTTTGGATAGCTGAGGAGCGTCCATGTGCCGCAGAGCACATAAGGGGGAGGGTTGGAATGGACTTAGCCCCCTCTAGTCCCAACAGGGTCTTAGAGTTGCAGGAAGATTGATTGTTTGGTTATAAATCCTCCCTTGAGCCCTCGAATGGCGACTCAGCATTGTCAGTGAAATGCAAATGTGGAGAAGCCTCTGAACCCATGAGGAGACAAGACGTTCCCCTGCAGAGATTCTCAGGAAATCTGGGTAAGAGATTTTACTCTGATTTGGTAAGCTTGATGTTTGAAGCTTATGTGAAATATAAAGCATCTGTACAGTCTGGAGTGTCGCCGGTGGTTGTGAATGGAGGTTTACCTTTGCAGAGCGTAGTTCCCCAGCAGAAAACTTTGCCGCAAAAACCAGAGGTCCAGTCACTCATCAAAGATTACATTACATTACATTACATTAGTGATTTCTATTCAGCCAATACCTTGTGGTTCAAGGCGGATTACAAAAGAAGTTATCTGGCCATTTCTAGAGGAATTGAAGAGAAGAGCGAGTTGCTTCAGAGGAAAGGGATGAGTCTTGCGGTGTTAGTTTGTCTTCATGGATTTCTTGAATAGCATGGTTTTTATTTCTTTTCTGAACAATTTTATACTCTGGGTCGTTATCAGTAAATTGGGAGAGTTGGTAGTCCAGTTTTGCTGCTTGTGTGGCTAGTAGGCCATCGTATAGTTTTTTTCGTTTGCCGTCTCTGATTGGGGGATGCATGAACAGTTTGTGGGTTCTCCTATGTCTGGTTGAGGTAGTTTGGATTAGGCGGTTGTTTGGGTAGGCTGGGCTATCTCCATTTATTATTTTAAATAGTAGGCAGTAGAATTTGAATTGTACTCTTGCTTGTATTTGGAGCCAGTGTGAGTCGAGGTATGCCGCTGTGATGTAGTCGTGTTTCCTCAGTGAATAGCTAAGTCTTAGTGCTGTGCTTTGAACTGTTTGTAGCTGTTTTATCATGATTGCAGGGCAGGGGAGATAGAGTATGTTGCAGTAAATATGATCATTTTTATGGATACTCTCACCAAAAGCTAATTGGAAATAATAGGCTTTTGATAAAGTTTTAAATGCTTTGAAGTTAGGCTCTAGGCATATGTGATTTGGTAACTGATTCCATAAATATGGTGCTAAATTTAAAAAAGGCATTTCTGCGCAAACAGGGATTCAGGTTCATCCATACTTGGATGATTGGATGATCAAAGCCCCTTCCAAAGCTGAAGGTTGTCAGTCCCTGCAGGACCTGGAATGGATTATCAATTTCCAGAAGAGTCACCTGGACCCAGTCCAGTCCCTAGAGTACTTAAGTATTATTTTCAACATGGCAGAAGTCCATGTTTTCCTTCCGGAAACTCGCAAACTGAAGCTAAGATGCCAGATTTTAATGATCCCAGCAAGGCCAGTTCCTACAGCTTGGCACTACCTGCAGTTACTGGGGTCCATAGTAGCGACCATAGACAAGGTGCCTTGGGTGAAAGCTCTTACCACATCCTTGGACAACGCATTCCAGAGCTTAACTATTCTTTGAGTGAAAAAAAAATTCCTCCTATTGGTTTTTGAAGTATTTCCCTGTAACTTCATTGAGTGTAATTTTTGATGGAGTGAAAAATCGATCCACTTGTACCCGTTCCACTCAGGATTTTGTAGACTTCAATCATATCTCCCCTCAGCTGTCTCTTTTCCAAGCTGAAGAGCCCTAACCGTTTTAGTCTTTCCTCATACGAGAGGAATTCTATTCCCTTTACCATCTTGGTTGCTCTTCTTTGAACCTTTTATAGCGCTACTATATCTTTCTGGTAATGTTGGGTGTTTCAGCATATAGGGGGTAAATTCTACAACTGGGTGCCCCAAATTTTGTGCCTAGATATAGGACACCAAACTCTAATTCTATAAAAGCATTTGGGCACACAAGCCTTTAATACATAGAAACATGATAGCAGATAAAGGCCAAATTGCCCATCTAGTCTGCCCATCCACAATAATCATTATCTCTTCCTCTTTCTAAGAGATCCCGTGTGTCAATCCCACACCTTCTTGAATTCAGATACAGTTTCTGTCTCCACCACCTCTTCCATGCATCTACCACTCTTTTTGTAAAAAAAAGTATTTCCTTAGATTATTTCTGAGTCTCTCACCTCTTAACTTCATCCTATGCCCTCTCTATGTCCTCTTCGGAGTGTACTACTATCCTGCTGGGCTCCGTAAACGGATTCGCTCCAGTTGCTTTGGACGATGGAAGCGAGTCAAAGTTTGCACTGGTGGCTCCAGGTGTTGTCCAAGGGCTTGGATCTCCGCATCTCCTCTTAGGTGATACTGATAACAAATGCTAGTACTCACAGTTGGGGAGGTCATTGCGAGGGACACCCAGTTCAGGACCACTGGTTATTCTCTCAGAGAAACTGATCCATTAAAAGACTGGAACTGAGAGCCATTCGGCTAGCACTGCAGGCCTTTAAAAAGTCCCTGGAAGGCACAGTGGTCGGGGTTTTCTCGGACAATGTCTCAGTGGTGGCGTACATTAACAGACAAGGAGGCACTAAGAGTGCTCCATTAAAACTGGAGGCCCAGTTGTTATTTCATTGGGCAGAAGCCCACCTATAAGCCATATCGGCATATGTAACAAGAGTAAACAATATGCAAGCAAGCTTTCTCAGTCGCCATACCCTGTATCAGGGCGGAGTGGGGTTTATCCCAGAAAGCTTTCATCAGCATTGTAAAGCGCTGGGGAAAGCCAACAAATAACTCTCAACTTATATCGAAAAATTCTCCTGCCTCCATCCCTCACTGTTCAGATTTCACTCACATCATAGCACAAGACTTCTGTTAACCTTACCACCAAAATCAAACAAACTTTAAGCATGGGAAACTAGGCAGTTCTACTCCAGTTTGATATATCAACTGCGTTTGACTCAGTCAACCACTATCTACTTCTAACCAAACCAAATTAAATAGGCATTGAGGGCACTGTTCTAAGCTAGTCCAAAGATTTTCTACAAAATAGGAAATATCTTGTCTAGAAAGATGGAACATTCTCCAGAAGCTGGAAAACATTCTGCGGCATCCCTCAAGGATCTCCACTCTCCCCAATACTTTACAACCTCTTTATGAATTCCTTGGGTCACATTAATTTCAACAACAATGAATGCTTACTTTCTTATGCAGATGACATCCTCTTGTTCATCCTGATCAAACACAATGCACATGATGTCTCTCAAAACATATTCAATAGCATAGATAAAATACATACCTGAGCTACAATCAAAAAACTCAAACCAAGCCCAACAAAAAACAAAGTCCTATGGTTTCACAACATCTCACAGTCCCTACAACTGTTACACTACCCTCAGGAACCTCTCTAAATATAGACAAACCCTCTAAGGTCCTCAGAATTATACTTGATTCTACTCTAGCTTATGAGCCCCAAATCCCCAGCCTATGGAAAAAAAACCTTCTATAGCATGAGACAACTAAGACTAATTAGATTCTTCTTTCATGATCATCAGTTTGCCATACTGACACAGATACTTATGCTATCCCAACTAGACTACTGTAACTCTCTCCTTGCTGGCATTAACTCTACCCTCATGCACAAATTACAACTGATATAAAATATAGCAATAAGACTAATATTCAAACTGAAAAAATAGGATTCCATTTCACCTTACTACAGTAGACTGCACTGGCTACCTATTAACACTCGCATCACCATCAAACTATTATGTGTAATGTTCCCCATCCTATATGTGAACTCTGCAGAGTCACTATAAACCTTTTCATCAACTCCTGCTTAATATCAGCCAGAAAACTTAAAACATTTCAACTGATTCTTCCCTCTCCCCAAAGTTGTAAAATACAAGCACATATTTAACTCACTACTCACCTAACTTGGCACCAAGACCTGGAACAATCTTCCAACAATTATCAAAACAGAATCTAACCACCCCAGATTTTGAAAGAAACTTAAGATCCTTTTTGAGAACATATACTCTATTGATACTTAACAAGTATGCTCTTCCACAGCAACCTACACAGCATTGCACCCTTCCAGAAACAACAAGAGCTCCCTCCCCAAACTCCATATAACATAACCGTACCAATCTACTTGTATCTACTGTAACTTGTACTTCAAACGAGCTCCGCATTCGTGGAGATGGTGCGGTATATAAACCCAAGGTTTAGTTTAGTTTAGTTTAGTTTAGTTGAATGATTATTACATCTCCTAACTCTGGTAACTACCTCATAGTATACTGCTTACTTTATATTTCATTGTTGTAACTCCTGAACATAATGAAAACTCTTGATTTGTAAATCGCCTTGAACCTAGACAGGTATAGAGCAAACCAGAAATTGAAGGTTAGATTGTTAATAGCAAACTATCTGTGGTTTCTCCGCCTCCACAATTTTATTATCTGTTTAAGACAAAATAAATCAACTGTTTTATTTTTAAATTACCTTATTTTTCGCTCAATAAAACATACTTTTTTCCCCAAAATATTGGTTGGAAATAGGGGTGCATCTTATAGAGCAAATGCCCGCCCCCCAGACCTTAAATTCCTTGGGCGGTCCAGCGCTGTAGGGCAGGAGCCTTTCAGTCTCCTGCCCTTTTCCCTCCGGCTAGACTCTCTCTATGTAAGACACGACTGTCTACAAGCTTACCCTCAGCGCCGCTCCACACCAGCATGGAGGAAGAGTTGCTGAAGGGGGAAGGCAGCATAAAACCGCCACAGCAGACAAAAAAAAGTTTTCAGCTCCGGTGGGCACTGTAGAAAAGGGAGAAGGACCTCTGACGGTACAGAGGTTAAATACTGCCACTGCCCTGCTTGAAATGCGAGGACTTCCCGTCCGACATCGGGACTGGGAAAGAGCCAGCGAAGCAGCAACATCTCTCTTCAGGGCCCTTCATCCTCATCGACTACCCTCCTACCCTTTCCTTCAGCTGTCTCCCGCGGTACAGGACAATGGCAAGGAAGCAAAACGCTCACACCTGCCTTCTGCACTGTTTTGACTCTGATGCAGCGTCAGTCATAGCGGTGCAGAAGGCAGGTCCAAGCATTTGCTTCCTGCCTTGTCCTGCGCCGCAGGAGTCAGCTGGAAGAAAGGGCAGGAGGGAGTCAGCCAGAGGAAGGGCCCTGCCGCTCGGGAGTCAGCTGGAGGAGAGGGCAGGAGGCTGAAAGCTCCTGCCCTACAGTGCTGGACCGCGGGAGGAATTGAGGTAAAGGAAGGGGGCCATGCCTGCCTGCCTGCCTTGGTGTGAGGGTCCTGTTGGGGGTGTCCTGCCAGGGGGAGTCCTGCCTGCTTGCCTACCACTAGGCATGCCTGCTATCACCAGGCCACTAGGCCTGCCTGCCCTGTCCCTGCCTGACCTGTGCCCTGTCCCCGTGCCTTATCCCAGCCAGCCCTGTGCCCTGTCCTCTACCCTGTCCCATCCTACCACTAGACCACCCGAGGTGGGACAGGGTACAGAGTCTGACAGGGAGGGGGGGAACAGGGTGCGAGTTAGGCAAGAAGTGTTGGGTTGGATGTAAAGCCTGGCAGGGAGAATTTGGTTCAGAATGTTTTTTTTCTTGTTTTCCTTCTCTAAATCTAGGGTGCGTCTTATGGTCAGGTACATCTTATGGAGCAAAAAATATGGTACTTCCAGTACTTTGCTTATACAACCAGTACTAGTCAGCTTATAAGGTTTCTGATATTCTCTCTCCAGTATCCTGATTTAATTAAGGTTACCAAAAACAAGCAAAATCCAATGGGTCTGCAGTGAATGTCAATAAATCAAGGACAAAACAAGGAAAACTGCAGAACAGGTGTACACGATGTAGGCACTTTATTCAGTTATAAGTTTTGTATAATAAATCAATCCACTTTTTCCTTAGCGAAACAGGGACCCAACACGGGCCATGTTTCCATTCAGAAATCTTCCTCAGGGACCCCAAATAGGAGAGTGGATGATGACCATACAAACTGGTCCCTGAGAAAATGTTGAGGGAATGCTCTGAAGTGAGCACGTCTTGCAGAAGTGAAAAGGTTACTCAAGCCTTTTATTCTTAGAAAAAATTGTTTTCTGTGGCAGCAAAAACATTGGAAAAAGAGATATTTTTTTTGCCACAGTTGTTGTTTTATATCTCTCTACCCATTTGAAGAAGGAATTAGAACATGGGATTTCTGTGCTGAAACTCCATTGCATTTATAACTGTGGCATTTTATTAACATCAGTGTCTCTTTCCACTTTTATACTTTGCACATTTGTCGGTGGATTGGTTAAAGCTTAACTTAGATAAGCAAATGGAATGCAGCGGAAACAAACTGTTTTATTAAGCACGGATCTAATATAGTAGAGGGCAAAGAAGCAGAAAATTTTCAGAGTGATGCATAATAGATCCTCTCCCCCCCCCCCCTTCCAGCACACATTTCCTCAGTCATCACCCCCCTGCTCCTTCACTTCCCATTCTGGCCTGCCATCATTGGTGAGAAACCTGCTGAGTGAACCTGCAGGCAAAAGCCATCCTCTATGCTGTCTCCCCCATGGCTTGCAATGCAACGTTGGCTTTTAAATTTAATGGAAAAGTCTCCTTTTTAATTTTTCACTTCATTTCCTTAGTAATAGAATCATTTGGCAAGAAAAAAAGGGTGGGGTGAGGAAGGTAGAGCAAAGGACAGCATGAGGTATCGAGAAAGAGAAAGAAGGAAAGAAAAATACATCAAAGAGAATATGAGAGAGAAAGGCAGAGAAGAGCATCTTTATTTGGTTTTGTGATAGAATAGATTATCCAGTGTGTGCACTAGCTGAGTTTCCTCTAGCAGATGCAGATAAAAGGAAAATGAATTCACGAATTACTGTAGGAGTTAAGCTAGACGAATTCAGAGACATGAGCCTTTAGGCAAGAGCAGAAATGAAAAAACTAGACAGGGAGGAAAGAGAGGAAGAGCAAAGGTAGAGGGGAAAACAGCAATTCCTGTACCTATATCCAATAATTAGAAATGAGGGGAGAAGGGTGCATGTCCTCTCTGAGTTTCCTTTCACTAAAACAGCAATGGAGTGAAAGGGAACAGAGGCGTGCTAAGAGACAGGGACAATGGGAAACCCACAGAAATCCACAAGAATTGGTTCAAAAAAGTCATTACTACTGTGATAATGGGAGGGGATGGATCAAAAAAGAATGGGGATGGGAGAGGATGAATTGGAAATGAATGGGGATAAGAACCTGATTATGTCCTCTGTGCACAACTTGACTTATTTATTTATTCTCCCGGGGGAGCTCAGAACAGTTTACATGAATTTATTCAGGTACTAGCATTTTTCTCTGTCCTGGAGGGCTCCCAGTCTATCTAATGCACCTGGGGCAATGGGGGAATTAAGTGATTTACCCAGGGTCACAAGGAGCAGCGTGGGTTTGAACCCACAACCTAACGGTGCTGAGGCTGTAGCTTTAACCACTGTGCCACCCCTCCAACTAAAAATTGGAAGAGGAGCTCATCTTAATGAAAACTGATGCATGAGATCACTGATAAACTGTGAGAATATTTGTCAATTTGAAGCATTTTCACAGAGTATAATCTCCACTGAGCTAGTCTCATTTATGTGACTGATAATGCAGTTAATATGAAAGCAGCATTTCGCGCTGAAGACTGGATACGTTATGCAGGTCATAATCTCAATCTCACAATCTCTCATGAACTCCACTCATCAAAAACTGAAGCTGATCCTCAGCAACATTGCTTACAAAATTGTTAAAAAGAAGGATAGAACAGTGCCATAAACAGACTGAACACTGACAGCAGATCAAACTGTAGTCGAGGTGTAACTAATTGCTGAGCCACCAACTGAACATCCAAAACGAGATGACTTGGAGGCAGAAATGTTTTTAAAGACTTATTTAAAAGCCAGGAAATGGCTTCTGTGATCAAAGTGGATAGATACTTATTGAATTCAGATAAGAAATTCTACTCATCTCATACTACCTACTAGCAATAAAGTCTCATGTGTGACCGAAACTGACACATGTTTCATATCAGCCCTCCAGACCAGTCCATATGTTGACGCTTGGGTTATGCTCATCTACCAGCAGATGGAGACTGAGAACACTTAACTTTTACATATATATAACTTTTACTTATATATAAGCTCTGTGCAACCCAAGCCTAGCTAGTACATTCTCAATCTCAGCAGATGGTAGAAAAGCAGCCTGTGTAATCTGTGCCGGTCTGGTAGGGCTCTAGACTGGGGTGTGAATTCTGTGGAGGCTTGTGGGCTGCCAAATAGTCTTTATTTTATTTCTTTAAAAAAAAATTTCCCTGTCCTCTAAAAAAAATTGTTTGTGCCTTATTTAGGGGTTGTTGGTCCAAGGGGCCACTGTTACACCTCAGGTATTATACCCAGGTGGCTGGGACCCTCTCCCTGTTTCCCTCCTCTGTTGCTGGAAAGGCCTTGTGCCTCAGCACCTAGAATGGTTGGGAGCCTTGAGTGCTTGATTTGTGCCTAGCAACTTCCCAGATCAAACTTAATTTTTTTTAAAAAAAGATACCGGTACTGAACAAAGGTTCAGATACCTTTTTGTGCTGTGCTGGTTTAACAGTCCTGCGGTCTTCTTTCCCCTTCAGCATGTAGAAGTTGTTGTGTGCGGGGCCATAGGGTTCCCATTAACAAGTTTGGCAGCGCCTGCGAGATGCAATCTCAGACGCTAGATAAATGTAAAGCTTGTGGGTGCAAGGGCCTGGAGGCTCCCGGTGCTAGCTACAAACTCTGGGGGAGCCTAAGGGGCTCATAATCAAAAGAGAAATACGTCCAAAAACCAGCCTAAGTCGGCACTTGAACAAACATTTCTCAAATACGTCCAAGTGCCGATACTAAAAACAGGTTTTGGATGTATTTCTGAATGACCTAGGCCTTCATAGTGCCGCTGAACGACCAAAGCTAAACGGGGCATTTCGGGAGGAGTGTCAAGGGCGGGAGTTGGGCGGGACATGGGCCAGCTTAGACTTAGTCATACAGCATGTATAACTGAAAGTTATAAAGCCCACGATCGACGGAACTTGGACGTTGTGACTTAGACCATGTAAAACATGGTCTAAGTCACAAAAACCCAACTAAAGTCACCAGATTAGCACTGCAAACACATAAAACAGACCCCCACACACTACCCCAGTGATCACCGACCCCCCCACCCCCATAAAAATATTAATCCCACATTTAAAATTCAGCCTCCAGACCATCATCACCTGGCCGCCTGGCATAGGAAAGCTTAGTCGTCCAGCACAGAGGCAGCTTAAGTCATTTTGGGAATGGGTTAGGGACTCATGCAGAGGAAAACCCATGCCCATAAGCCCCTGTAATCACTGCATTGATACTTAAACATGTGCACTCCCCTATACACCTCCAAAAACCCTTTTGTACTGGTATATAAATGGCTCCTGCAGCCATAAGGGCTATTGGGGTGGTAGATAGGTCGGTCTAGGGGATTTTAGAGGTGGTTTGGGGGGCTCACCATTATCTATAAGGGAGCTGTAGTGAGATGAAGACCCTTTATGTGAAGTTCACAGCAGTGCCCTGTAAGGTACCCCACTATTTAGGTGCCATGCCTGGGTGTTTAGTCAATCACTTTGCAGACCCCTCCCATGTCCAACAGGGCTTGTTCAAGGCATTTTGGACTTGGACGAAAAGTTGGACGGAAATGTGGTATAAAGATGGACAATTTAGTGACTTGGACGATCAGATCGGCAGGACGTATAATTAAACGATTTTCGAAAGTAAAAAAATTTTGGACGTATTCTTCAAAAATGTGTCCTAGGCTGTTTTTTACTTTGGATGACTTGCGAGTTGGACATAAACGGACTTAGACGTCCCTTTCAATTATGCCTCTCCACGCCATCAATGTCATCGGAAGCAGAGACCTCATCGGCAAGTTCTGCCATGGCTGTGGTTTTCCAGGCAGTTGCTGTGGAGGCTGGTGCAGATACAGTGGTTTTAGTTTTGGCAGGAATTTACACCACTGGTGGGCCTTTCTGTGCCTAGGAGCAGCCACAGTTGTTGATCCCAGAGGCCTTGCAAAGAAGGCCTCTTGCATCTGGAGGTGAGAAACAGGTTGGGGGTTCAGGATTCCCTTCTGAAATTTGAGCTCTTTATCAGGCTTGGAGGTCAGGGGGATTCCCTAAGATGACTTTGCCTGCCTGTTCTGTTCCAGAGCCAGCTAAACAGCCTAGGGTGGACTGGGAAGATGATTGAGGATTTGGCCCCCAGGATCTCTCCCCCAGGAGGACTGTAATGACCCAGAGGAACAGCTCTCTCAGGGGTCCATAGTTGGAGCAGAGGAGCTTCCTCTTGGAGAGGACCCATCTGTGGTCTGCATTTTCCACAAGGAAGAGTTAACAGAGCTGTTTTCTTCGGATCTTAATTCTAAGGAAGAAAATCTACTGGATGGAGTGCCGTGAAAAGTAGACCCATTAGTCAAGGGGATTCAGAGATCCACTAGGACCTTTCCAGTCAGTTAGGATCTCCTGGAGATGATTCATGTGGAATGGGACCAGTGGGCGTACCTAGGGTATGTGGCACCCGGGGCCCATCATTTTTGTCACCCCCCCCCCCCCTCATGTAAAATTTTTTTTTTTTTTTTTTTTGCAATAACCATGAAATGGAATAAATGGTACAGAATAGAAACAGTCAGTGAAAAATTTTCTTTTTTCTTTTTTTTTTTTTTCCAAAGTATTTTATTGAGAATGGCAAAAGGTCCAGACAAGGCAACCATTGGTCTGTACAGAAACTTATACATTATCAAAAAGAACACAGAATGAGAGTAACAGCAACAACAAGCATGAACAAGCCTCTCCCAAGAGAAAATTGCCAATGAGAGGCATAGCAATAACACAACAAAAGGCCAAAACTTGGGGCAAGCAAACAAATCCCACCACCAGAACCCACAAGAATAAATAAGTCCGGACTAGACCCTCAGCCATATTTTATAATGAAAAAAAACCCCCACAAAGCAACAACACCCAGACCGCTCACCAGACACACCCAATCCGCACAACAAGCACCCAAGAAACACCCAGCCACCACCCAGACAAAACTACCAGACTACACCTACCCCACCAAGCCCAGACCCAACCCCCCCTCCCCAGAGAGTGCAAGCGCAAAGTGGACCGTGAAAAGGGCAGCTGCAGAAGTGGAAAGCCCCAGATAAGTAGGTTAGCTAAAGAAAGCCCACAGATAGAAGAAATCAGGATAACAGAAGTTCCAACAAATGCTCCCACAGAAAATTTTCTTATTGAACCTCATTTATGTAACCATTATTCCAAACATAACATAACATAAATTATGTCTGAATTGTCATGACATCAGAAGTACATATGGAGTAGTTGCAGGTGATGCTTGGGACAGTTCTGATTATGTTAGTTTGGTTTTTATGTGTTTTTTTAATAGAAGGGTTTTTATTTCTTTTTTAAGGTTTTGTAGTTTGTGGTCGAGGTCAATAGGTTGTAGAGTTGGGGGTCAAGTGTTGCAGCTCGAATGGCTAGGAGGTTGTCGAACAGTTTTTTTTCTTTTGACGTTTTTGGTTGGAGGGTGTGTGAATGGTGCGTTGAGTTCTCCTATGTCTTGTTTGAAGTGGATTGAATATATTAGCTGAAGAAATTAGTACCCCCCCCCCCATTCCACACACATTAATTCTCTTCCATTTTGTTCCCATTATAAAAAAACACTGATAAGTTCCCAGGAAAAAAATACATTAAAATAAGAAGTGAAAACAAAGGCCCCTACAGATGAGAACATAACATAAGAATAGCCTAACTGGGTCACACCAATGGTCCATCATGCCCAGTAGCCCATTCATCATGGTAGCCAATAGTGCTGCCCGATTCAGAGAAAAATATTTCATTCGATCCGATTCACCCTGTTGAATCGATTTTTCGATTAGATTCACTGTTAATGACACCGCTTTTTAAGTTTAAACAAAGTATAACAATAAATTTCACAACAACAATAAATTTCACAAAGTACTTAAAAAAAAAAAAAATCACATTTTTCCATTAAAGCAGTTCTGGAGACATTTGCTTGAACAGTCTTTTTTCCCAGTCCATAAGCAAGCAATATGAAAAAGATTTCCTTAATTATCTACTCAAACATTTTTGCTATTTACTTTCATTGTACCTATACTATTATTCAGTAGAAAAAATGGACTTAACTGTGGCAGGAAATGAATCTCCTCATACACCCACCATATAGTGCAAAATGTGCAAAGGTCTGTTTTTTTCTTTCGATCACTACATAGCCTAATGCCACACAAGCAGCAGCGCTGTTACAAACATATTCTGAAGGTCAATGCTAAGGTTGACAAAGTTTCCTTCCTTGGACCAGAAGGAGATACTGACAAACCACTGGAAGAGATTCTAAAACAACTACCCAGAAATAACACCCAAAGACCCACTCAGTGTGTGAACCAGTTGAGTGGAGTGGACTAACTGGGGGTGGAAATGGGCCCAGAGTTTGCTCAGCAGAATTTCCCAGACTACCTCTTCCTCTCAACACACTGACATGCTACCACCACCACCAACACTAGGAACACCTCACCGAGTATGCCAGCAATGCTTATAAACTTAATAAAACACATTATTATATTTTCTTATAAAGCATATTTTAACTGAACTCAGCCTTGCCATTCACAAAAATAGAAAAGTTCCCATTTCAAGCTGTCTCATGTACACTTTTCAAATCTAACATATTGTAATCACAAAACAGAAAATAAAATTATTTTTTCTACCTTTTGTTCTCTGATCAATATTCAAATCTTGTTGGTCCCAGGCTCTTGTTGTCTTGCTTGCCAGGGTCTCCTTTCTCCGTGCTAACCATCCGTCTGCCATCTCTGTTCTCCCCTTCCGTTTCCCTTCCTCTCCCGGAGGATCTGGCATCTTTCCTTTTTTTTGTCTCCATCCACAGATTCACCTTTTCTCAACTCCCCACCACCCCAGGATCCACCATCTCTCCCTTTCTGTTCCCAACTATCCTCCTATCCAGTATCTCTATCCCCCCTCCACACCATCCCCTGTTTCCAAGTTCTCTCCCTTTCTGTTCCTTCCCTCCCTAAATCCCACTATGCACCATCTCTCCTCCCACTCCTCTGTTTTATACCCATTATTTCTAACCCCCAAAGTCTGGCATATGCATGTATCTTTGAACCCCCCCTTCCCTCTCTCCCTCTGTGTACTTTTACACCAGGACCCCCCTCCCCCGAAGGTCCTGTCCCCCCTCCGAAGGGCTACACACCCACCCCTGAAGACCTGCACCCCACCGAAGGACTTACCTCCCACCCGAAGGTCTGTCCCCCTCTGAAGGCCTAAACCCCACCCTGAAGGACTGCACCCCCCCCCAAGGCCTGCACTCCCTTGAAGGTCTGCACCCCCCCCGAAGGCCTGTCCCCCCCTTGAAGGCCTGTCCCACCCCCTTGTAGGCCTGTTCCCCCCTTTAAGGCCTGCCTGCCTGCCTTTCCCCCCCCTTGAAGGCCTGTCTCCCCCTTGAAGGCCTGCACCCCCCCTTGAAGGCCTGCACCCCCCCTTGAAAGGCCTGTCCCCCCCCCTTGTAGGCCATGTCCCCCCCCTTGTAGGCCTGTCCCCCCCTTGAAGGCCTGCCTGCCTTTCCCCCCTTGAAGGTCTGCACACCCCCCGAAGGCCTGTCCCCCCTTGAAGGCCTGTCCACACCCCCTGGTAGGGCCTGTCCCCCCCCTTAAGGCCTGCCTGCCTGCCTTTCCCCCCCTTGAAGGCCTGTCTCCCCCTTGAAGGCCTGCACCCCCCTTGAAGGCCTGCCCCCCCCCCTGAAGGCCTGCACCCCCCCTTGAAGGCCTGTCCCCCCCCTTGTAGGCCTGTCCCCCCCCTTGTAGGCCTGTCCCCCCCCTTGTAGGCCTGTCCCCCCCCTTGAAGGCCTGCCTGCCTTTCCCCCCTTGAAGGCCTGCACCCCCTTGAAGGTCTGCACCCGAGGCACCCCCCCGAAGGTCTGCACCCCCCTGAAGGCCTGCCTGCCCCCCTTGAAGGCCTGCACCCCTTGAATGTCTGCACCCCCCCCCCGAAGGCCTGTCCCCCCTTGAAGGCCTGCCTGCCTGCCTGTCACCTCACCCCCCTCCCCCCTTGAAAGCCTGCTTGCCTGCCCGCCCCGCCCCACCCTGAAGGCCTGATGCCCCGACCCACCCCGAAGGACCGCTCGCCCCCCTGGCCCTCCCCGCACCACCTATGAACAGCCGCAGCAGGATCGCGAAGTCAGCGTCGGGTACCAGCCCTAAGGGGGTGTTCCCGGCCTTGCCGTTCAGTCCCCCGCCACCCCCTAAGGACCGCTCGCCTCCCTGGCCTCCCCGCACCACCTATGAACAGCCGCAGCAGGATCGCGAAGTCAGCGTCAGCGATCCCTGCTGCTTCCTGCGCCACGGTCCCGCCCCTCCTCTGACGTCAGAGGAGGGGCGGGATCGCGTCGTAGGAAGCAGCGCAGGGATGCTGACGCTGACTTCGCGATCCTGCTGCGGCTGTTCATAGGTGGTGCGGGGAGGCCAGGGGGGCGAGCGGTCCCTTCGGGGGTGGCGGGGGACTGAACGGCAAGGCCGGGAACACCCCCTTAGTGGCTGGTACCCGGGGCGGGCCCGCCCCCCCCCGCCCCCCCCTAGGTACGCCACTGAATGGGACTACCCTAATATGCCTTGTAGAGTGGCCAAGGAGATGTTCAAGCTTTATCCTATTCATTCAGGGAACAAGGATGCTTTTAGGCCTTCTATGGTAGATTCCTTGGTGACATTGGTTACCAAGAAGACTATAATACTAGTGGATGGCGATGCATTGCTGAAGTATCCTTAGGACTGTAAGGTGGAGTCTTATTGTGGCAGAGTTTTGACCTGTCAGCACTGATTTTGCAGGCAGCAATGTGTGGAGGTCTTAATCACAAGAGCATGTTTCTGATGGTCAAAGAAAGTTTTGGGTTATCTGAATACAGATTATCAAGTGCTGGATCGAGAAGTAGGAAAGTTGGAGATGGGTTCCACTTTTTAGGCTAATGTTCTTTAAGATTTGCTGAAAACCTATGCGAAGAACATGACCCTAGTAGTTTCAGCTCGTAGAGCTCTGTGGCTGGACGGTTGAGCATTTACACTAGTATAAGAGTTCACACCATAAGTGTAAGCACATCTGTGGCCATTTGCACTAGTGTTATATAAAGAAAAATAGGCACCTACTTTTCTTCATAGAATAAGATATTCAGATTATTTCAGATCTCTAGTGAAGCTGGCTACAGGGAAGGGATGGATTGAACATGGTTGAGGAGGGAGTTAGTATGGTTATGCATTGTGAATTGAGGAATAGTGGGTAGGAGATTGATGGGGTAGGGATGAACAGAGATTAGGTAATGAGGATCATCGAACAGCAGGTGCCCAATTTTCAAAATGATTTAAATGGCCAGGAGAAACTGCTGGTCATTTAAATCTCTTGTCCAGGGCTAACCAAACAGGAGATTTTCACTGAAGAGGAAACTGCATATTTTCTTTCCTCCTCCAAACTCACTACCTGCTTCTCTGATCTAATTCCCACCCATCTACTCGGCACTCTCTGTCCCTGCAGCATCTCGAGTATAAGCTTTACAGGTTATACAAAATTCTGCTGCTCACATGTTGATGGGAGCATCAAGGTTTGATCATATATCACCCATATTAAAGAAGCTCCTCTGGTTACCAGTACAATTTCGTATAGATCTTGAAATTGGTCCATCAGGAGATATATAACAAACTGTCTGCTTATTTTAATGTTATTCTACACTGAGATCTGAGAGTCGTATCTTGTTAGAATTGGGAAGAAGGGTAAAGATACATTATGTTGATATAGCAAAATCTTCTTTTTCAGTGCCTGGGCCAGTTTTGTAGAACGGGTTGCCTGGAATTTTACATTTTTGTGAAAATATGCTAGGGTTTAGGAAGCTGTTAAAAACCCTTTTTTTAGGTATTTAACTGAAATGAGTTTTCTGAATTTAGGATGATCTCTGTATGACCACTGGTTTAATTTATTAGAAGTAATTGTTTATTTTACATGTGCTGTATGTTTTAATGATTTTGGATGTTTTTTTTATTGTAAGGCGCTTATGATTTAGGTTGATAATCCATCTAGATTCAAAGCTTCATTCTGGAATATTTTACTAAGTGAACTGCCTAACAATCTCATAGTAACATACTGGTCGATATTCAAATCTATTTAACTGGCCAGAAACGAACATGGTCTGGTTGAATAACATTTAAATGGTTAACCCCGAATATTCAGCACAAGATAAACACTTATCTTTACTGAATATCTGCAGTTAGTGGATAAAAGTTAATCAGCTATATTACCTGATAATTGGCAATATTCAGCGCTGACTGGCTTAATGGTCAAATTGGGCCACATAAATAAGAGGCCTATCTTTGAGCGCTATTAACCTAACTGACTAGTGCTGAATATTGACTTAGCCAGTTAAGTTAATACTACTACTATCCATTCAGTCATGTTCGACCCTTGAATACGCTGTAGGCCAGTCCTCGCCATGCTTCCCTGTGGACTTAGCCAGTTAAGTTAGCGCTGGCCAACAAAACAAAGGATATTCAATTACGGTCACCAGAAATGGCCCAGCCCTGACTATCTAGACTCACCGCCAACCACAGGATTTAACCGGGTTGCCTCCCACTGTCTGAATATCAGCCCCATATTAATTAGTAGATGACGTCAGATAAAGACCTGAAGCAGCTGTTTTGCTGAAACGCATCAGAACCCGTCTTTAACATCTAAAGATCTTTTTTGTCTCACCGAGACATGGACTTTAAGTGTCTAGTTAAATGATTGTAATAGGTTTACTATTTATATGAGCCAGTATGATTTGCACAATAGCACAAAGGGAAAATTTATTAGCACTTAAAGTGCTGTGATGTCCCCATTTGTGGGTTCTCTACCTGAGGGTTCTGTGCATTTCTAAGGTAATTGGTATCTATGCAAAAGTAATATAAGGGGGGGGATCGGTAGCATATTTTTGTGGCAGATCCCAGATTCCAATAGTTTATACAATAACTGTTAACATTATAACGCAATATGCCCCCATTATAGACATTTGCTCTGGTTGTTTTGCAGGTATCCTATGTGAAGGCTATTGATATCTGGATGGCTGTTTGCCTGCTTTTTGTCTTTGCTGCACTACTGGAGTACGCAGCTGTGAACTTTGTCTCCCGCCAACACAAGGAATTCATCCGTCTGAGAAAGAGGCAGCGGCGTCAGAGAATGGTAAGCTCATCTTTCCCCACATGTGTTGCTCTGCTCTTTTCCTTTTTACTCTGTTTCATCCAGGATACATGACTGGAATATATTTGGCAATCCTTTCATTACTAGACTTAAACAACCATCTCCCTCCTTGTTTCTATTGCTGCTACAAAATCTTCCCTGCAGCCAAGAGGAAGGGATATACAGCTTTCTTATCAAACTGCTGCAGCTGCTACCATCTGCCATCTCTATGGATTTGCCAAATATAACTGAAAGAGCAAGTCAGTAGTACACATCATCACCCAGGAATATCATTCTTCTTTACCCCTTCCCTGAATGTTGCTTTCCAACATAACAGTTCAGTTTATTTCAGTGTTCAACCCTATCAGTTCTAGGGGCAAAAGGGGATGAGGAGAGGGGGCACCTTACTCCAAATTCTTATAAGAACATAAGAACATAAGACTTGCCTCTGTCGGGTCAGACCGGAGGTCCATCGTGCCCGGCAGTCCGCTCACGCGGCGGCCCCTCAGGTCCAGGACCTGATAGTGCTCCTACCCTAAAACTCACATATGCTTTTCGCTTTTGTCCTGTAGTGTAACCTTCTATCTATACCTGTAATCCCCTTCTCTTTCAGGAAGTCATCCAGTCCCTTTTTTGAAACCCAGTAATTGTACTCTGTCCCTATTACCTCCTTTGGAAGCGTGTTCCAGGTGTCCACCACCCTCTTGAGTGAAGAAAAACTTCCTTGCATTCGTTTTGAATCTGTCCCCTCTCAGTTTTTTCTGAGTGACCTCTTGTTTTTGTTGTCCCCGCTAGTCTGAAGAATCTGTCCCTATCCACCCTCTCTATGCCTTTCATGATTTTATATGTCTGTATCATGTCTCCTCTCAGTCTCCGCTTTTCCAGGGTAAAGAGCCCCAGTTTGTCCAACCTTTCGGCATATGAAAGGTTCTCCATTCCCTTTATCATCCTAGTTGCTCTCCCTCTGGACCCTCTCAAGTATCGCCATGTCTTTCCTAAGGTACGGCGACCAGTATTGGACACAGTATTCCAGATGTGGTCGTACCATTGCTCGATACAATGGCAGGATGACCTCCTTCGTTCTGGTAGTGATACCTTTTTTGATAATGCCCAGCATTCTGTTCGCTTTCTTTGAGGCCGCTGCACATTGCGCCGCTGGCTTCATTGTTGTATCCACCAATACCCCAGGTCTTTTTCTAGGGTGCCTTTCCCCATCTCCCTTCCTCCCATCGTATAGCTGTACATGGGGTTCCCTTTCCCGATGTGCAAGACCTTACATTTCTCCACATTGAAGCTCATCTGCCATCTTTTTGCCCACTCGCACAGTTTGTTCAGGTCGCTCTGTAGTTCTTTGCATTCCTCAACAGTTTTGACCCTGTTGGAGAGTTTTGTATCGTCCGCGAACTTGATAACTTCACATTTCGTGCCCGTTTCCAGATCGTTAATGAATATATTGAACAGCAGCGGTCCCAACACTGACCCCTGGGGGACACCACTCGTGACCTCTTTCCAGTCAGAGTAGTGTCCTTTTACTACTACCCTCTGCTTCCTATCCATCAGCCAATTTTGGATCCATCTGTGGACGTCCCCTTCCACCCCGTGGTTCCACAGTTTCTTCAGCAGGCGCTCGTGGGGTACCTTGTCAAAGGCTTTTTGGAAATCCAGATAAACTATGTCAATGGGGCTACCTTGGTCCAAATGTTTGCTTATCCCCTCAAAGAAATGTAGTAGAATCGTTTGGCACGATCGTCCTTTATAGAAACCGTGCTGGCTTGATCTCATCAGTTTATTTTTTTCTATATCTTCCCCTTGAATTACCTCATTGTTCCCAGCAATGAGAATTGTTAGGAGAAAATTGAAGGGAAAAAAGACAGGCTATATGTGATTGGAAGATAAGGAAATAGGTGTGAAAAAAGGAACGTGGAGAGTAGCAGATGGGTAAAGCAGCCATCTTGCTTCAGATTTTCAGGATAGGTTGGTTCAATCCTGGTTGTACCCTGTTGCATTGCAAACTGAACAAAATCAGTGAAGGCCTTAATTAGTGTTCAAAAATTAATAGTAATTAAAGATAAATTAAAGATAAACAAACAATGTAGAACACTAAAACCAACATATGATGCACAATAATATCCAAACAGAGGAGAAAAGACCTCAAAGAATCCCCAGAGTCAAGTCAATAGAAAGACACTAATCTGGGGTTTAGAGTACTATCTTAGGTCAGAAACCTCTGTTTGAATTAATCAATTTTTTTGTTAAATGCTTATTATTTTTTTAACGTTTTTTAATCATTTATTTTTTAATCAATTTTAAATATTTAATCAATTTCACAAGATCAAGCAACTATCCATTAGCTGGTATAGGCAGTATGAAGTTCACATCACTTCCCCTGAAGAAGCCTGTTAGTGTGAAACGGACCTGGCCTCCATTGGGTTAGAAAAGATAAGTACTTTTATTGTGTGTTCAACTCAGCATGCCGTACACAGCGTTGCTAATGGATTGATCTTGTATTGTTGCTAGCTCTTTTTCTCATTTGAGCATGAGAGAAAATGAAATTGAAATCGATTAAATATTTAAAATTGATTTAAAAATAAATGATTAAAAAACGTTAAAAAAATAATAAGCATGTAACAAAAAAATTAATTAAGTCAAAAAGAGGTTTTTGACCTATGATAGTACCCTAAACCCCAGATTGGTGTTATTCTATTGACTTGACTCCGGGGGTTCTTTAAGGTCTTTTCTCCTCTGTTTGGATATTATTGTGCATCATACATTGGTTTTAGTGTTCTACGTTGTTTGTTTATCTTTGTACTCTATTGCATGCAAGGACTTGTTCGTATTTCTCTGTTGCATTTGCTAAGAAAGGCATAACTATAAATCCCTGAATGTAGTGAGATAAAGCCAGGAATGGATCAGCTTGTTCTGAAAATTTGAAGACAGTCTGCAATCCTAGGAAGAAAAAAAAAAGGAAAAAAGAGGATGGTGTTTAGAACTAGATTTTTGGTTCATGCCTTTTTCAATAGTAGCTCAAGTTGGGTTACATTTGAATTTAGT
The DNA here is from genome assembly GCF_902459505.1 of Geotrypetes seraphini. Classification (NCBI taxonomy): domain Eukaryota; kingdom Metazoa; phylum Chordata; class Amphibia; order Gymnophiona; family Dermophiidae; genus Geotrypetes; species Geotrypetes seraphini. The sequence goes on from NC_047088.1 coordinate 68,803,596, forward strand.
AGGTATTTTCCTGTCCCAGAGGGTTACACTTTGTTTGTACCAAAGGCAGTGAAGGGTTAGGTAATTTGCCTAAGGTCCCAAGGAGCAGCAGTGAGATTTGAGCCTGACTTCCTTGGTTCTCAGCCTACTGCTCTAAACATTAGGCTTAACCTCCATTAGGAATAGGGAAGGAAAAAATAAAATAGGATGCACAATACAGCCTAGTTATAATAACAAATAGGCTGCAATCTACTTAATTTCCTGTAAAGAGGGTTTCATAACATAAGAACATAAGAAGCGCCATCTCCAGATCAGACCTTCGGTCCATCTAGTCCGGCGATCCACACACGCGGAGGCCCTACCAGATGTAATTTTTAGTCACCTATATCCTTCTATGCCTCATAAGAACCTAAGACATAAGAGGTTGCCTCCGCTGGGTCAGACCAGAGGTCCATCGCACCCAGCAGTCTGCACCCGCGGCGGCCCAGCAGGTCTATGACCTGTCCGGTGTTCTTTGACATAGCCCTATGATCCCCCTTTTTCTTCTATCTATATTCTTCCTAACCTATCTCTACTTTTATCTGTACCCCTCTACTTTTATCTGTACCCCTCTTCCTAACCTATCTCTACTTTTATCTGTACCCCTCAATCCCCCTATCGTTCAGGAATTTATCCAATCCTTCTTTGAATCCCTGTAGCGTGCTCTGCCCTATCACAACCTCCGGGAGCGCATTCCATGTGTCCACCACTCTCTGGGTGAAGAAGAACTTCCTGGTATTGGTTCTAAACTTGTCCCCTTTCAGTTTCTCCGAGTGCCCCCTTGTGCTTGTGATTCCCCGTAGTCTGAAGAATCTGTCCCTGTCTACCTTCTCTATGCCTTTCATGATTTTGAAGGTCTCTATCATGTCTTCTCTAAGTCTCCGCTTTTCCAGGGAGAAGAGCCCCAGCATTTCTAACCTATCAGTGTATGAAAGGTTTTCCATACCTCTTATCATTTTCGTTGCTCTCCTCTGGACCCTCTCAAGTATCGCCATGTCCTTCTTGAGGTACGGCGACCAATACTGGACACAGTACTCCAGGTGCGGGCGCACCATTGCACGATACAGCGGCATGATGACTTCCTCCGTCCCGGTCGTGATACCCTTCTTAATGATACCCAACATTCTGTTTGCTTTCTTAGAGGCTGTTGCACACTGTGCCGATGATTTCATTGTTGTATCCACCAGCACACCCAAGTCCTTCTCAAGTTTACTTTCCCTAGCAAGAATCCCCCCATTGTGTAGCTGAACATTGGGTTCTTTTTCCCTATGTGCATGACCTTGCATTTCTCTATATTAAAGCGCATTTGCCACTTTTTTGCCTACTCTTCCAGTTTCTTTAGGTCCCTTTGCAGGTCTTCACATTCTTCCACGGTTCTGATCCTGCTGCAGAGTTTGGTGTCATCCGCAAATTTGATAACTTCACACTTCGTCCCCGTTTCCAGGTCGTTTATGAATATATTGAACAGCAGCGGTCCCAGCACCGACCCCTGTGGAACACCGCTCGTGACCCACTGCCAGTCCGAGTATTGGCCTTTTACTCCAACCCTTTGCTTTCTTTCTGCCAGCCAGTGTTTAATCCATCGGTGAACATCCCCTTCCACCCCGTGGTTCCACAGCTTCCTAAGTAGCCGCTCATGGGGTACCTTGTCGAAGGCTTTTTGGAAGTCAAGGTAAATGATGTCTATGGATTCCCCTTTGTCCATCTGGCTGTTTATCCCTTCAAAGAAGTGTAGTAAGTTTGTTAGGCACGACCTTCCCTTGCAGAAGCCATGCTGACTCACTTTCAGTTGTCCATTTTTTCAAGTTTCAAGTTTTTATTAATGCTTGATAAATCGCTTATTTAATTTCCTAAGCGATGTATAATTCAAATTAAAAAGTGGGCAGTGAATTAGAGAGCTGCACGGGAACGGGGACGACGGGAATCCCGCGGGACCCGCGGGCATCCCGCGGGTTCCCCCTTTGGGTCACGGGGATCCCGTGGGGATGCCCCTAGGGTCGCGGGGATCCCGTGGGGACGCCTCCTAGGGTCGCGGGGATCCCGTGGGGACGCCTCCGAGGGTCGCGGGGTTCCTGCGGGGCTGGATGTACTCAGTCGCGCGGCTCTTCTCTCTACCTTCTCTGCTTGCAGCACAGAGCCGAACTGAAGTCTTCCCGACGTCAGCGCTGACGTCGGAGGGGAGGGAGGGCTTAAAGCTTAAAGCCTGTATTGCTATTTTTCTAAGGGTAATGCTATATCCCACTTTCCCTTCCCCTCACCAGCTCCCTGACTGGGAAAATTAATAGCATACACAGATGACTGAAAGCATAATATAGGTTTATTCATACAATTTTATAATAATGAAATCATGTAGTAAGGAATCAATAATTTGTTACCATATATTGCATCATCATTCTGATATCGGAGGACCAGCGATCATCAGAGGCAGCGCATTCATTTCATATCAGCATCACAACGGCTCGTCAGCAGTGGAGAAGTCCTGATTCCACTGAGTTCTGCCTGTCCTTTTATGCCCAGATTATGGTCAGGATCCGGTTTGTAACATGAACATATCACAGACAAGTTATGGTCAGGGTCCGGTTTGTCTATGTGTTCAAACATGAACATATACTCAAAGTATTATGGTCAGGATCCGGTTTATCTATGTGTTCAAACATGAACATATCACAGACAAGTTCACTAACCATTTATGCACATCCTGTCTTTCCCCCCCCTTCTCTCGATTGAATCATCCATATCCTGTCTTGCCAGGTGCAAGTTATCTTTCTGAACTCTAGTTCCCCTTTTAAAAAAAGAAAGTTGTTATTTGGTATTAGGATCCTTTTTTGCATGGCAGATGGTTTCTTAAACAGCCATTGTTACAAAAAAAAAAAAAAAACTCTCAGACTCCAGGTATGTCCCATACGTATCACATTCGGTCCTTAACAATGAGTGTTGTATGTAACCATCATCACTTTTTGTTGTTTACAACAAATGCCATATGCCACATAACAATTCCAGATAGATAAAATTATTACCAGAATAACAACTATTAACAGAGGATGGATGATCCAATCCAGAGTCGTTTTGGCTGAAGGTGAGTATCCTAAAAATATATCCCACCAATGATGTGAAGTAGCATCAGCTATTCCTGATCCTATTGTCACTATCGAGTCTGCTGCAATAGTGGTGGTAAGCTGATGAGCCATAATACTTTGATTTAGGTATCGGATGGCACTCTGTATTTTGGTTGATTGAGTTAATATGTTCTTAAATCTGGTCAAATTTACATCCCAATTTGGAACATCCCATTTAGTGCTATTCCAAATGATAGCTACGTGTTTATCCACATCGGAAGTTAATATGAATGTGTCATTTTCCCAGTGTAATACTGAAATGTTATGAATACATCCCGAAAAAGGCACTGCCATTCCTGGTATCACTGGTTGATCAGTTACTACACATACTACTTGTGGTGCTATTTCGACCATATACCTATAGGTTATTGGCATAATAGTCCATTCACATTTGTTTACAGTATTTTGCAATAAACATGGTTCATATACAGCAGATTGTAATTTACAAACTTTTCCATTTAAAGTGTTATCACAAAAAGTTAAATCATGGGTACGATTATACATATCTATCACCTGTCCATAAAAGGTGTGGGTCCAAAAGTGTTGATTAGGAGCTGACCCAATTAGTAAAGGCATCACTATGTATTTACACATTATACTCTGTTTGGTTACATTGTAAATGGTAAAATATCCCTGACATAGGGTTTCCTCACACCTTATCCCCGAACTAGGTATTTGTAGCCAATGGCCTGCATGGATTACATCAGAAAAAACGGTCCTCCACACTTGTTCATTTGCTGTCAAAAGTTGTGTTTGAAAGACATTTTTCTGTTGTTGCTGCTGTAATGTTTGCAAAGAACATATAGTATCTATAAGGAAGGTTAGAGAATTACTAGCATTAAAAAGATCTAACATATCATTAGTTAAAGCATCATTAATTTTACTTCCAGGTGCTACAATTTTGTACTGTCTGCCATTTCTGTTTTGTATTTAATTCTGGGAACACAGTCTTTAAGCAACATAGAAGTAACACATGGGCAGTGACATTTACCACTACTTGACTCTGATATAGGGCATAAAAGATATACCCTCTTCTGTCATTGTGAGGGCCTTTCCATATGTCCACATTAGTTGTGATGTTAGCTATTGTACATCTCTGTCCTTTTTCACAACTAAACTTTTCCTGTTGTCGTCTGCTGGTAGCACTTCTCCATCCCCATTGAAATCGAGCATTGTCATCCAAAACCAGACGCCTAGCCGGAGTCCATCCTTCTACGTGACCCAAAGATACGATACCAAGGACTGTGAATACGCATAGGACGATTAGGGTTTCCTGTAAAATTAAACACAGTATTACTCCCGTAGGTAACATTTCTCTTGTGGGACATATTCCCATTTTTCTACACCTGGCCTCATTATCAATAGCGTACGGTCTTGTCCCACTGCTATCACTTCAGCGGGAGAGGGGGGACCATTTTGGTTGCTAATCCATATTTTGGCCCCAACATTTACAGTATTTGTGGATCCAAACCCTTTTGCCCCCCCTAACCGTCAATTCTGTAGGGGCTGTGGTTTCTCTCACCGGAGCTATATATATAGGAATTAGCAACAGTTGTGCAATTCTTTCTCCCTGTGCTATTATTACATCCTCCGCACCTAAGTTAATTAGTATTACCCTACTCTCCCCTTGATAGTCAGCATCAATCACCCCTCCCAAGACAGTTATTCCTTTTGAGGCATAACTGGATCTGGTTACCAATTGCCCATAATGTTCTTTCGGAATTTTTCTCTGTGTTCTCCACAGCTCTAGTGGTGGAATGTGGTACTGCGGGTCAGTGTAAATCCTGGAAGGAAAGCACATGTTCATTAATAAAAGAACAAAGAAAAGAAACACATGAAACATTTTCCCCTCTGTTAAACATGACTAGTTCTTGTATCGCAGAGTCACCGTCTCTGTGTTAAATTGTTGAAAAGATTCAAAAAAGGGTGTTTTTTTTTTTCCTGAAACACAAAACACACAGATTAAATAGACTTATTTCAGGGTCCTGTGGCACCAAATATGGCCACAGGAAAATTTAAACAGACAGATACATTCTAAAATTAGATTGTCTTTTTCCTAACATCAGGGAATTATTCTTCTTAATCCATATTCTTTATTAGGTTCCTATCCTGAAGAGCTTACTTGTAAAAAGTAAGCAAAATTTCAATTCCGAATTTATCCACTTACATAAAAGTTTATTATAATTGTTCTTTTCCGTTAACCAAGTTAGCAAGCCCTTTGTTTCACATTTATTTCGATTTTCAAAAAATATATATATATAGGTACTTAACCTCTACTTTTGTTAATCTTTTTATTTTAAATTTCCCAATTTAATTTTAAAATGCATTTAAATTTAATTACTCCCTAATCATACATTTCGGGCAATGCATACTTTTAAACCATGCAGGGGCACAAAAAGTCATATTCAAAACTAATTTGAAACACTGAGATAAAGGCAAGGAAACCTTTTTTTTTCTCTCTTGCACACCGTCACAAACACAATATTTCTTTTAAGCATGGCATCTATTGCTAGAATAAATCTTTCTTCTTTGCACAAAATTATCCTTGAGCCTAATCGAGGGTTTTTTTTCTTCCATCTCCCCTACCTTAGCATATCCCTTACAATCAGGGAATTAACACATTTCACAAGCTTTCTTTCCACATTTTTGTTTTTTTTTTCTTGTTCTCGTACAGAACTTTCAGACAAACAGCTCCTAAACTACTAAAATACCTTAATTGTTCTTAACAGCACAGATCTACACTGCAAAAACTCTTCCCTATGTGTTCTCGTAAAGTTTTCATTCTAAAAATCTAAAAATCCTCCTGCTGCTAACAAGGTAATTGCAAGTTACTACATTTGAAATCCACCATATGTTAATATTTAAGCACATTTTAAAGATCGATACCTATTTCTGAAAGATATCTCAGCAGCTCAGACAAAGAAAATCTCCATACTGTGGAATTTCCCTCCTTCTCTTCTTTTTATACTTATATTGTGCCACTTTTACAGCTGCTCTTTCTGCTACATCCTGATAATGTTCCAGTTTATCCTTTAATAATTTACTATTACATTCCAGCACCAGACACCGTCCCTCTAATTCTAACTTACTCTGTTCTACTCTCCCTTTTTCATTAAGTGCCATCTGCAACCGCTTGTGCACCCCACGGTAGGCAGAGGCCAACACCCAACTCCTTCGAGCCAGGGTAACTGCTTCACCTGTTTTCACAGGGATTGTTTCAAGTACTTGTACACCATTCTTTGGTTTAAGTGCCGTCTGCAACCGCTTGTGCACCCCACGGTATGCAGAGGCCAACACCCAACTCCTTCGAGCCAGGGTAACTGCTTCACCTGTTTTTACAGGGATTGTTTCAAGTACTTGTACCACATTCTTTGGTTCAAATTCCCTTAATTCCTTATCCCATGATTCCGCCAATCCATGATTGGCCATTTCTGCCGCTATTATTTCATACGGGTCCCCGGTCCAGCCAGGTATCCCTGCAGGTTCTTTTTTAGATTTCTCCTTTTGCCGGAACATTGTTCGGTCTTATTTAGAGAAATCCTGCCGACTACGCCAATTAATGTATTGCTATTTTTCTAAGGGTAATGCTATATCCCACTTTCCCTTCCCCTCACCAGCTCCCTGACTGGGAAAATTAATAGCATACACAGATGACTGAAAGCATAATATAGGTTTATTCATACAATTTTATAATAATGAAATCATGCAGTAAGGAATCAATAATTTGTTACCATATATTGCATCATCATTCTGATATCGGAGGACCAGCGATCATCAGAGGCAGCGCATTCATTTCATATCAGCATCACACGGCTCGTCAGCAGTGGAGAAGTCCTGATTCCACTGAGTTCTGCCTGTCCTTTTATGCCCAGATTATGGTCAGGATCCGGTTTGTAACATGAACATATCACAGACAAGTTATGGTCAGGGTCCGGTTTGTCTATGTGTTCAAACATGAACATATACTCAAAGTATTATGGTCAGGATCCGGTTTATCTATGTGTTCAAACATGAACATATCACAGACAAGTTCACTAACCATTTATGCACATCCTGTCTTTCCCCCCCCTTCTCTCGATTGAATCATCCATATCCTGTCTTGCCAGGTGCAAGTTATCTTTCTGAACTCTAGTTCCCCTTTTAAAAAAAGAAAGTTGTTATTTGGTATTAGGATCCTTTTTTGCATGGCAGATGGTTTCTTAAACAGCCATTGTTACAAAAAAAAAACAAACTCTCAGACTCCAGGTATGTCCCATACGTATCACAAAGCCCTCCCTCCCTCCGACGTCAGCGCTGACGTCGGGAAGACTTCCGTTCGGCTCTGTGCTGCAAGCAGAGAAGGTAGAGAGAAGAGCCGCGCGACTGAGTCGGGAAGACTTCCGTTTGGCTCTGTGCTGCAGGCAGTGCAGGTAAGGAGGAGAGTAGCCTCGCGGTTCGAGTGGCTACCAAGGGACGGGGCGGTCCGCCCCGCCACACCCCGCCCCGGTTGCAGCACAGCCGGCCAGGTCCCCTTACTTTTGTGGCACTTCCCCGACCGACCGACAACAGCCCCGGTCCGACAATCCTCCTTGCCCTGTAGCCGCGAATCTAAATTATCTTCTTACAGCAGCTGTAATAAGGTAATTTAGATTCGCAGTTAAGGGCAGGGAGGTTTGTCGGACCGGGGCTGTTGTCAGTCGGTTGGGGAAGTGCCACAAAAGTAAGGGGACCTGGCCGGCTGTGCTGCACCCGGGGCGGTAGAGAAGGAGGGGGGGAGAAGGACGCTGAAAGCACTTGAAGACAGAGGAGGGAGAAGGACGCTGAAAGCACATGGGGGAATACAAAGGGGTGGAGAAGGACGCTGAAAGGCCATGGGAAGGGCAGGGGGGGGGAAGCACTCTGAAAGCACTTGTGGAAGACAGAGGGGGGAGAAGGATGCTGAAAGCACATGGGGAAGACAAAGGGGTGGAGAAGGACGCTGAAAGGACATGGGGAAGATAAAGGGGTGGAGAAGGACGCTGAAAGGCCATGGGAAGGGCGGGGGGGGGAAAAGGACTCTGAAAGCACTTGTGGAAGACAAAGGGGTGGAGAAGGACGCTGAAAGAACATGGGGAAGACGGGGGGGGTGGAGAAGGACGCTGAAAGGCCATGGGGAAGACAGAGAGGGAGAAGGACGCTGAAAGGACATGGGGAAGCAGAGGGGGGAGAAGGACACTGAAAGCACATGTGGAAGACAGAGGGGGGAGAAGGACGCTGACAGGCCATGGGGAAGATGGGGGGAGAAGGACGCTGAAAGGAAATGGGGAAGAGAGAGTAGGGAGAAGACGCTGGCAGGGAAGAAGACAGATGCCAGACTATGGGGGGAGCGGAGAGAAGAAGATGGGTGCCAGACCAAATTGGAAGGGGGAAGAAAGGGAGAGGCACAGTAACAGAGCAAATGGAAGATGCAGAAGGAAGAGAGACAGTGGATGGAAGGAATTGAATGAGAACATGAGGAAAGCAGAAACCAGGCAACAAAGGTAGGAAAAGAATTATATTTCTTTTTTTTTTTTTTGCTTCAAGATAAAGTAGTATATTAGTTGTGTTGATAAAAATTTATAAACATTAGAGGCTCTGGTAGAAACCCATTTGCAAAGTATGTATTCTTCCCAATTAATATTTTCAAATTAATAAAGTCTTTTTGCTTATTTGTAAATGGTTTCTACCAGAGCCTTTAATTCAGTAGCATAATTAAATGACATAACTATTTCTGAAGTTTATATGGACAGGCGGGGACGGAGGGGATTCCTCGCGGGGACGGGTGGGGATGGAGGGGATTTCTCGCGGGGACGGGTGGGGACGGAGGGATTCCTCACGGGGACGGGTGGGGACGGGTGGGATTCCTCACGGGGACGGGTGGGGACGGGTGGGACTTTGGCGGGGACGGGTGGGGACGGGTGGGATTTCTGTCCCCGCGCAACTCTCTACAGTGAATACAATAACATAAATTAAAACTTACTAAGTAAGACACACATGAGTCGTGAGGGGTAGGAGGAGAAAGTTACAATTTCTTTGCAGAATATGAAAAACATAGAAGGGAAGTTATAGATGCTGTCCTTTATCAGTGCTTCAATTATCTTATCCAGAACCGAAGTTAAGCTCACCGGCCTGTAGTTCCCCAGGTCATCCCTCGATCCCTTCTTAAAGATAGGTGTGACATTTGCTATTTTCCAGTCCTCCGGGATCTCCCCAGTTTTCAAGGATAGATTATAAATTTGTCGGAGTGTTTCCGCTATTTCGTTTCTTAGTTCTTTTAGTACCCTTGGGTGGATTCCGTCCGGGCCAGGTGATTTATCGCATTTCAATCTATCTATTTGCCGGAGGACATCCTCATGGCTTACCTCTATTTGTTCCAGTTTTTCATCTTGATCCCCACTTATGATCTCCTCGGGTTCTGGAACATTGGATGTGTCCTCGCTCATGAAGATCGACGAGAAGAACTGGTTTAACCTATCAGCTACGTCTTTTTCCTCTTTTATCACTCCCTTATTGTCTCCATCATCCAACAGTCCCACTTCCTCCCTCGCTGGCTGCTTCCCTTTCACGTATTTGAAGAACGTTTTGAAGTTTCTTGCTTCCCCAGCCAGCCTCTCTTCGTATTCTCTTTTTGCTTTCCTGACCACTCTGTGACATTCTTTTTGGTATTTTTTGTGTTCCTTCCGGTTTTCCTCAGTTTGATCCTTTTTCCACTCTCGGAACAATACTTTCTTGTTACCTATCGATGTCTTCACTTCATTTGTTATCCACACTGGGTTTTTTGTTCAATTGGTTTTTTCTTTGCACCCTTTCCTAAACCTGGGGATGTACAGGTTTTGTGCTTTTTGCACCGTGTCCTTGAGTAGGGACCACGCTTTCTCTACGGTCTCCATCTTCCTTGAGCTGTTTCTGAGTTTCTTTCTCACCATTGTTCTCATAGCATTGTAGTTCCCTTTTCTAAAGTTGAGCGTTGTTGTTGTGGTTCTCTTCACTTTTGATGTTCCTATCTCTAGTTTGTACTGGATCATGTTATGATCGCTATTTCCTAGTGGCCCTAATATTTCCACTTCCTTTGCGGGTCCCCCTAGTCCGTTGAGGATTAGGTCAAGGGTGGCATCCCCTCACGTTGGTTCCTTGACTAGCTGTTCCATGAAGCAATCCCTCACAGTCTCTAGAAATTCTGTTTCCCTTGTGCAGTTGGAGTTTCCAATACTCCAGTTTATCCCAGGGTAGTTGAAGTCCCCCATCACCATCACACTCCCGCTTTTGCATTCCCGCCTCAATTCTTCTTCCAGGTCATGGTCATTTGCTTCTGGTTGTCCAGGTGGGCGATAGTACAGTCCCAATTTTATGTCGGCTCCATTTCTTCCTGGCAGTTTAATCCATAGCATTTCCAATCCTTCCACCCTTGCTGCCGTATCCATCCCAGCCGAGTGAATGGAGTCCTTTATATATAGTGCTATTCCCCCTCCTTTCTTGCAGGTCCTGTCTCTCCTATAGAGTTTATACCCCAGCAGTACTACGTCCCATTTGTTGATCTCAGTCCACCATGTTTCCGTGATTCCAATTATGTCTAGGTCCTCATGTTTGGCCATGACTCCCTGTTCTCCCGTTTTGGTCGCTAGACTCCTCACGTTGGCGTATAAGCAATTTAAGTCCCTGGTTTTTTCTTTCCCTGCTTTTTTTTTCTGTGGTTTGTTTCTCTTGCCTTCCCCCTCACAGGCTGCCAGCCCCTGAGTTCCGTTTTGTACTTCCTCTTCCTGTGGTGCGTCATCCTCAGCCTGCTTCCTCATTTCCACCTGTCCCTCTAGCTCCTACTGTTTTCTCTTCTTATTGTTCTCTGGATTCACATGTTCCTTGGACCCCTTTAGTTTGTCTTTTAATTCTTCCCCGCGTTTTTCCCGCTGAGTATCTTCATTAGATACTCTTTTCCAACGCGTTGTCGCCAGTTCGACTGTTGGCTTTCCCCTTCCTCTTAGTTTAAAGCCTTGTCTATTTATTTCTTGATGTTATTGGCTAGCAGACTCGTTCCTACCGTGCTCAGGTGCAGTCCGTCCCTCCTGTAGAGCTTGTTCTTTCCCCAAAAAGTTGTCCAGTTTCTCACAAAATGGAAACCTTCCTCTTCGCACCACCTCCTCAGCCACACGTTTATTGCTTGTAGCTCGGTCTGCCTCTTTGCATCTGCCCTCGGTACTGGCAGGATCTCTGAGAAAGCTATTTTCCGCATCTTGAGTTTCAGTTTCCCTCCCAGGATCTTGAACTGCTCGGTTAGTGTAGTCCTACTGTAATTTCTTCTGTTGACATCGTTCGTCCCCACGTGGATTATCACTGCCGTCTCTTCCGTCTCGTCTCCTTCCAGGATCTTCTCGATTCTGTCGGCGATGTCCTTTGTTTTGGCCCCTGGGAGACATGTCACAAGCCGGTCCTCTCTCCCTCCTGCTATGTGACTGTCCACTTCTCTCAGGATTGAGTCTCCTACTATGATTGCAGATTTCCCCTCTCTCAGCTTCCTCTTTGGTCCCAAGTCTATATCTTTGATGTGGTTTGATGCTTCTCCCTCAGGGTTCTGGGGGGTCTTTGCCTCCTCTGTTTGCTCGGATTTCCCTTTTAGCTTCCTCTTTGTTCTCGAGTCCGTATCTTTCGTGTGGTTTGATACTTCTCCCTCAGGGTTCTGGGGAGTCTTTGCCTCGTCTGTTTGCTCAGATTTCCCATTTTTTGGCCTCCTCTTCGGTCTCGAGTTCGTATCTTTGATGTGGTTCGATACTTCTCCTTTAGGGTTCTGGTGAGTCCTTGCCCCCTTTGATTATTTTAACAAATAGTGTATAAAAGTTACTATGGAGGAAGAAATTTCAGGTTTTATACCTAAAATGTTCTATAAAGCCAAAGATGGCCCAAGAGTATCTAATATCCTATACAAACATTCAGCTTTGCACCCCTTCCCCCACAAGGGAGGGGCTCAAGGCCCTACTCCCTCCAGTGTCAAACATCATCCCTCCCTATCCCTTACATAATTCAGCATCTCCCCTTCATTTCCTTCCCCCTCCTTCCAAATTTTTCAGTATCTCCTTACCACTGGCATGTCTAGCATCTTTTCTCTCTCTTCCCTTAATTTACCCTTGCCAGGCCTGGGCCTGCTTCCTTTCTCTCCTCTGCTACTACACCCACCATTCTGCAGGTCTTAAAACCTGTGCACATATGCCAGTGCTCAAAGGCCAGCTGTATCCCATCCCCCCTGACACAAATTTTCTGTCAGAGTGGATTGGATGCAGCAGGCCTTTGAGCACCGATGCATGATTGAGGCCTCACACCATGCAGTTAAGGTTTTTAAGTGCCCAAGCAGCTCCTAAATTTTGCTGCCCAAAGCCGAGGAACTGTCTACCTAGTGATTGGGCTGGCCCTTTATAAGGTAGGACTGTTTAAATTGGTGATAATTGACAGCATATTTTTAAATTTAATTTATTTTAATTGGGCATTTCTATTCCACTGTTACAAAAATAACATTAAAACATACACATTCATATATGTAAGACATATTACAGTATAAACAGTTAAAAATAAAACTACATCCTGAACGGCAATCAGTTTACCCTTATCAATGTACACCAAACATACCTCCTCCTTAACTAACGCATAGCACAGGTCTTAGCGCCGGCAGCAGCAGTAACTGCTCTGACGCTAATAGAATTCCGCCGCTGCCAGCGCTAAAACACACACTACGCGTTAGTAAAGGAGAGGCATAATTTTACAATATTTAAAAAAAAAAACAGTGAAAGTTTTTACTTTGAAAATAATGGGGCCCATTTAAAGCAACTGAAGGTACATTGAGAAAGCACTGAACTTGAGTGAGTATTGACTTTAGATGCCTCAGTGGGATATGCTTGTTTCTGAGGAATTATTAGAGAATGAGGAAACTGCATTAAAAACAGGGGTCCATGCCCATGCAAAAAAAAAAAAAAAAAAAAAGGGTGGCATTGAAACAATTTCCTAAAAATTCAAAAAGTGTATATGTTTACAATGCAGGATCTCCGTGGTCTCCTGAGTAAGGAAAGAGGAAATTCAATGGGATACAAGCTGGAGAGTAGATAGGATAACCCTCAGCTCTTTGGTAGCCTTTCCTAAAGAGCCAAGGAGACATCCCATGGCTTCTGATAATCTGAGACGACGAACTAAATCATTTCTGGGGAAGGGAAGAAGACCCATGATGTGGTATTAATGAAGAGCAGTTGTGTGAGGTTTTAAAAGCAGAAATTATTTGGCCTGTGCTGATGAACTAGTGCTATCTGGTTACCCAACTCATGAACATGTTACCCATTCCACAAAAAGAAAGAACATTCACTGCAGTTCTTCCATTCTGAAACCATTAAACCTCAGCTCCTGCTCCTCTTCCTGCAAATATTTTAACCTACTGAGGGGATTTCTAAACTGGGGGTAAAGATCCCCCTCCCCCCCATCAGTAAAAAGATATTTCATTCTAGCACCCTAGATTTTTCCACTCGTTCCCCCATCTCAGCTATTTATCATTGACAACAAGACAAGCGGCACTGTCCTCTGTTCTTATGATTGCCCGGAAACAAATCATCACAAAAATTAATCATTGTCTTATCTTCAAAGGAAGAATGTGTCCAATCTCCCCCTACTAACAAGCTTTTGGATTTCCATGGCAACGGAGGTACTTTATCAAACAGCTAAGCCAACACAACAAATATGTTTTTTATAAAAAGAGAAAAAAACCACACACACATTTTTTAGTCTTTGTTCCTCTCATGACAGTTAGTGAATAACGAGGGTTTGTTTGGGTTTTTTTTTTTTGTCTTTTATGTATTATCCCAAGTCTTTGCTAGACTGTGATATTTTGCTATCCAGATAGCTTTCTCTTTGAAAATCATCCAGAAAGGGTGTATGGGGAAAAAAACTCACAGACCTGTACATCTATCCAGGCTACTGAAAAGTACCCCATGGAGAGCAATTCTAGAATGGACACCTACTACTACTATTTATTATTTCTATAGCGCTGAAAGGTGTACGCAGTGCTATACTTTTTAACATACAATAGACATTCCCTGAAAAGAGCTAGCAATCTAATTTAGACAGGACATTTCAGTGTTGGGGAGATTATGGTAGAAGAAATGTTGGGAGCTGTTACTGACCCGGAGGATATCTGAGGAGGCTTTTTGGTGGTCCCAGTCTCCTGCAGCAGTGGTTCTTTACCTTGCTCGACCAACGCCAACAGGCACTCATAGAGACGGACCCCCTGACGTCATCGGGTCCGTCTCCAACTTCTTAAAAAGTAGCCGCTGCCGCGGTTCATCGGGAGCTATTACTGACCCGGAGGATATCTGAGAAGGCTTTTTGGTGGTCCCAGTCTCCTGCAGCAGCGGTTCTTTACCTTGCTCGACCAACGCCGACAGGCACTCATAGAGACGGACCCCCTGACGTCATCGGGTCCGTCTCCAACTTCTTAAAAAGTAGCCGCTGCCGCGGTTGCGGCCGCAGCCGCGTGGCCGCAGGGTGTGGCCCCTTGGGAGCCACGAGGAGCCTGAGAGCAGGATCTTCTTGGTAATATAATTTACTTTAATTTTTGCATGTTTGTTTGAATATGGGGAAAAGAAAAATTAAACCAAAAAGTTCAACATCAGTGGTATCTGGTCCCATGGACAGACATTTAACATTATTATCTGAAATTCCACTTGCTGTACCATCCTATATAGATTCATCTTTGTCAGGAGCTTCAATAAGTCCCCTCAAACGGACTCCTCCCCTTCATCCAGTATCTAGTGATAGTAGGAATATAAACCCTACTATATCCGATGGACAAGTGGTTTCCTCTACTCATATAAGTAAATTAGTTTATACTGAAATACCTAAACCATTGATTTTTTCTGGAGGAGTGGAGGAAAGTCCACAAACAGAGGAAACACAGGATATTACCCTAAGGGATTTATGGCTAGGAATATCTAGAGTTGAAGGATTCCTCAGGACAATGATGAAACAAATGAGGGATTTTTCTCATTCCGTTTCTTCTAAATTAGAAAATGTGGACTCTAACCTAGGTTGTTTGGATAAAAGACTAAATATTGTAGAAACTCAATGTAATAATTTACAAGCTGTCTCGGTATCTGCTGTTAAAGATTCTACAGTGATACATTCTAAAAATGAATCTATGGAGAATAAGAATAGAGTAAAAAATCTCCGCTTGGTCAATTTTCCAGTAACTCATTTATTGTCACCTGAAATTTTATTAAGGAAGTTTTTCAAAGAAGTACTGGGAATGGCCAATGCGGAGAAATTTCCAATAAATAATTATTATTACATTCCTCCTAAAAAAATTGAATCTGCCCAGGAGGTGGACCATCTGGCCACACCAGAGGTAAATTTGACTGAATTTTTGGAAGATACACAGGATGTGATCCAGGAGGTGATAACATGCATGAGCGAGATGGATAAGATGTTAATAATGAAACTTTATTTTAAAAACAGGTTAATGAAATTTTGTGGGGATTTAGTTAGGATTTTTACGGATGTCTCTAGAACCACTCAATTGAGAAGGAAAAAATTTCTGAAATTGAAGGATAGAGTTTTGGCCCTAGAGGCATCTTTTTACCTGAAATTTCTTTGTAAATGTTTGGTTAAGTTACAAGATATTGAGTATGCTTTTTGGGATCCTATACAACTACAACAATTTTTAGTTGCGAGAGAACAGAAATGAGTTTGTTTCATCTAGCTAAGAATAAGAGGAGAAATTAAATTAATATCCCATTTAGTAAGGAATGATTCAAGGTGGTCTAGTACGAACCGAGAATTATTGTCCTTTAGTTTTCTTGAATTTATTTGATTAAAAATAGTAACATGTTCTCCCCATTGATGTGGGCTTAAAAGGAATTATGTATGTATGATTTGATTATGTATTGTTTTGTGTGATTTTTTCCTTTGGAATTATTGGATATTGTAATGTATTCAATATTATAATTAAAAAAAAAAGAAGAAGAAATGTTACAGTGGGTATAGGTATCTGACAGCAGTGAATGGGAGTTAAGAGTTGAAAGCAGTTTCAAAAAAGTGGGCTTTTAGCTTGGATTTGAATACTGCTAGGGATGGAGCACGACGTATTGATTCAGGCAGCCTGTTCCAGCAGGTGCCTATTTCAAGCCTATTCCCTATAGAAAAGTATGATGAACCTGCCATGGTGTTTCACCCAGAAAGGGAGACTAAGCTCCAGGAGGGCTACCTGAAATGGGTCCAAAGCCCACCTCCCCGCTATACCGGGCCATGATGCGCCCTCAACTGGAGTACTTCATCCAGCACTGGTCGCCGTACATAAAGAAGGACAGGGTACTACTCGAAAGGGTCCAGAGAAGAGCGACTAAGATGGTTAAGGGGTTGGAGGAGCTGCCGTACAGCGAAAGATTAGAGAAACTGGGCTTCTTCTCCCTCGAACAGAGGAGATTGAGAGGGGACATGATCAAAACATTCAAGGTACTGAAAGGGATAGACTTAGTAGATAAGGACAGGTTGTTCACCCTCTCCAAGGTAGGGAGAACGAGAGGACACTCTCTAAAGTTAAAAGGGGATAGATTCCGTACAAACGTAAGGAAGTTCTTCTTCACCCAGAGAGTAGTAGAAAACTGGAACGCTCTTCCGGAGTCTGTCATAGGGGGAAACACCCTCCAGGGATTCAAGACAAAGTTAGACAAGTTCCTGCTGAACAAGGACGTATACTGGTAGGGCTAGTCTCAGTTAGGGCGCTGGTCTTTGACCAGAGGGCCGCCGCGTGAGCGGACTGCTGGGCAGGATGGACCACTGGTCTGACCCAGCAGCGGCAATTCTTATGTTCTTATGTTCCAGATCTAGCTACTGAGCTAGAAAAGGCTAAACGCATGGAATAAGGCTTGGTCATCACCCTAGCCCCAAGAAAGAGCCCCTTTGGCATTTTTCAAGGCTCTATCAGCATCATAGTGATCTCAGGATGTGAAGGAAAAAATGTGGACTGGGTCTTGGAGCTGCTCAGCAAAGAATGCTGCATCGAGGCAGTTTGCGGAACCTCTAAATCTAGTTTCTGCAGAGAGACTGCAGTGATCTCATTTAAGTTGGACGGCTTAAAGAACCTGCACAATGTCAGGTCCTCTCCCTGGTCTAGGGCTGCTACAGCCTCGTGGCTGTACTCGCCCCCATGAGAACCTGCTTCTTCTACAGAGGAAGCATTTCTGGAAAGAAGAGGCATAGATTTGGATCACCAATTGACCCAGGTCTTCTCTGATTGGACCCAGGTTCCCAGAGATCCTTTTCTGATAAAAGAGCCAGAGTCTGCAAGGGGAAAACCATCCTGCGTGCTAACCAGCATAGCATTAACTGGACCTGGGGATTCTTTGTACTTTACATAGGTATAAAACCTGAGAGCGTCAAAAACTTGACCTGCATCCCCAGAGGGTTCTCTTTAGGACTCCCTCAAGGGATTTCACTGTCGCAGTAGCATCCATGCATTTTCTCTTTGCTGGCAGCAAGTGGAGAGCTCTAGGAGGGATTTATGTCCCACTTCTCTAGCCTTCTCCATCCCTCAGCCTCTGGAAGATCCAGGGGAGGCTAAGCCCACTGCTCCAGATCTCCTCCCCCCCCCTTCAGCATGCCACGTATGCAGAGCATGAGTGCTCCTCAGGCGCCTATCCATGTGTATGTGGTTAAACTACTAATGAAGTCCATCCTGACTGTTTTCAGATTCAAACGAGGTGTTGGGGAGGCTTTTAAAATAAAATTGGTAAATAGTTTATTAAAATTTGATTAAATGCTTAACATAAAATTTCAAAGCGTTGTACAATAAAATTTAAAATTGGAACAAACGTAAAATAAACATATATCCCACAGGACAAACTCACTTAGGGAGAAAGAGGGTAATAACAAAAGGATAGAAGGGAAAAAATTATAACTCTTAAAAAAATAAAAACATAAGGAAAAAAAAACAAAAGGGTAGGATAGGGAAATATTTTAATTTTGAAGATAAAAATTAGAAGGGTAGAAATAAATTAAAAAGACATGGAATAAGTCAATCATATGCATCTTTAAAAAGAAAGCATTTTAAACTACTCTTAAATTTATCCAGACTTTGTTCTGCTCTTAAGTATAAATGAAGTGAGTTCCAAATTGAAGGTGCCATTAAGGAAAAGATGTATGTGCGACGAGTGCCAATTATTTTTAGTGAAGGGACATTAAGAGAGTGTTGAGATGCAGACCTTAGGATTATAGGGGGATTATATGGGATAAGAATTCTATCTATAAATGCTGGAGCATTAGTCTGTTGGATCTTGAAAGTAAGAAGGGCGATTTTATAGATGATCCAATTATGGATAGGCAACCAATGAGCATTCTTCAACAAAGGAGTGACATGATCAAATTTTTTTGCGTTTGTGATCATTTTTATTGCCATATTTTGTTCAAGTTGGAGGCGTCAGATATCTTTCTGATACAGTCCTTTACATAGTGAATTACAGTAGTCGATTTTGGATATTATAAGGAAATGAATTAGGATATTGAGGGATTTGGCATCAAGAAGAGGGACTAAAGATCTTATCATCCTTAACTTATAAATCTAAGATAGCAGCTGCAGCAATGATTTTGGCACCAAAAATGGCCCAGTGGAGCTAAAAAACAGAGAAAAAAATTTCAAAAACAGGACTTTAGAGGCAGGGGACCCTCAAGAAAGCTCCAAAAACTCTCATAAACCCCTAAATCAACTCCACCCCTATGTGTCTCATAGACAGTAATGGGCTGTGCTCACTAAGCTGCCATGTGCTGTGCCTGCATCAGCTCTTGCTGTAGCTGGCTGAAGGAAAGACAAGCAATCCAAATCTCCGGGGGCTTGCCTCTTCTGGCTGTCTTTTACACAGGTTGAAACAGCCTGAAACCCTCTACCCCACCAGGCTCACACGATTCTTCAGGGGTTGACGCAGCTGGCACCTGCAAGGTCTCCCGACCAGTGCAGACCCCCAAATACAGTCTGAACTCATGCGTTTCAGTCAAAACCCAGTGAGCAGACTCTGAGGTGCCAATCCAAGTGTAAGGGCAGGCTATCCAGACAGGTGTTATGCAGCATGGGTAGTCCGCCTAGCTAGAGACCTCATAATACTGAGGGGAAGATTCTCAAAACTTAACGTTGCCTTTAACGTGGTCACTAAACCAGTTCCAGCTGGTTTAGTGGGGCAGTATTTTACCAGCCATTGATCAGAACAACTCACTGTGTTCTTTTCCGAGCTTCCTAGCTGTCTCCAACTCTGCCATGTAAATGTAGTACAACTGTAGGGGTGTTTCCTTATTTACACCTGAAGGTTAGGCCTCTCTGACGTCATAAAGCCTGAACCATTATCTGCAAGAAATAATTCCAGCATGAACCATGCAAGAAGAGAAAGAAGAAAACATCTTTGCTGTTTATGCCTGATGCATTCTGGGTATGTACCAGAACTTTATTCTAGTCAAGGACATCCAGCTATGCCTATATGCTCAGCCTGTGTGAATCTTGGGGGAGGCATTGCTCCTATGCTATTCTTATCTAACGAAGGTGCCTCTATTTCATAGCCTGTGCGAGACTCTATACAGAAAGGCTATTCATCTAAGTTATGTTTCTGGATTGGTCCGGAGAGGTCATCTGGCGCGAACCAAATAGAAGGTGCCTAATAATTGATTATTCTGTGTTCAGGTGTGAGGGAGCTTGCATCTTAACATTGGATTCTCTGCACCTCTTCTATAATAATTAAGACCTGAAAAGTTACCTCTTGTGATTCTGCCTGAGAGAGAGAAACCGGACTTTTATACAGATCTGAATTCCATCACATAAAGGAAACCTTTGCTGCCAACCTAATTTACAGCTGTTCCAGTGACTAATGGACTCTTGTTCCTGTACCAAGAGAATTCTTATCTTCAGTGCTGAGTAGAAGACATCTTCCCTGTCACCTTATTCTGTGCTACGGCCTAATCAGATGGTGAGATAAGGAACTTATCTATCTTATCAGCTGGAGTTAGATAAAAGAATTCTATTGTGGTTCGGGATAAGGAGATGTAAAGTTACTTGGGGTGATAAGCTATATTTTTAGTTTGCTGCTAATCAGGAATTGTTATTATAAGGAATTATTTAGAGTGTAAGAATTAGTTTTACTCATTTATCTAGCAAGTGTGGTGTGATAATTATGTACTGAGTTTCATATATGTATTCGGATGTTTTGTGAACAATAATCATTATTGCTGCTGGCTTATAAACTATATTTTTCTATTTTCATGATATAAATATTTCATAACACCTGGGTCTCTGTGTCGTATAAGTAGGCAAAGCTTGCTGAACCTGGATAAGGAGATTATGGTTTTCCTTGGAATCTGACTAAAACAGGCACGTATTTGTTTATGTAACTGATTAGTCAGCCATAAATCTTACTACACAACGAGTTCATTAATATAAAAATGAGCACTCCAGGCGATTCTCTATCATTGCCGAGTGATTTTCTAACCTCATTGTAATACATTTGCAGGCAAATTTTTCTGGCAGGGTCTGAGCTGTTGTAGCCTTACTTTCCATTAATGCCTGAGTGCTGATTGGCTCAGGCACTGACAGGAAAATAAGGTTTGACAGCTCAGACGCCCCCTACCCGCAAATTAAAAAAAAAGACAATTTCAGCTTATACTTCAGTCCTTAATACTAGGCCTACTTGACTACTGTAATATCCTCTACCTCCCATGCCCTACATCCATAACAAAACAACTACAAACTATCCAAAACACAACACTAAGACTCATCTACTCATTAAAGAAACATGACCACATTACAGAAGCATATCTCCAATCGCATTGGCTTCCGATCCCAGCAAGAATACAATTTAAATTCTACTGTCTACTATTTAAGACTTTATATGGAGACAGTCCAAACTACCTGAATAACCACCTCATCCACAACACCGCAACCAGACATAGGAAAACTCACACCCCATTCTCATACCCCCCAATTAAGGAGGTCAAACGGAAAAAACTATATAATGGCCTCCTGGCCACTCAAGCAGCCAAACTAGACAACCAAATTGCCAATCTACTGACGGCATCCCTCGACTACAAGACTTTTAGAAAAGAAATAAAGACCATACTCTTCAAGAAAACTCTGAAAAAAGAAATAATACCGCAAGTTTCAAACTCCATCTCTCACTAAAGCCAACTACTCCAAACAATTAACCTTATCCATTTCTTACTCTCTTTGAAAATGACCAATTTTTTTTTTGTAAGTTCTTGTTGTAATACATCTTGGATAATTCTTTTGTAATCCGCCTTGAACTGCAAGGTAATGGCGGAATAGAAATCCCTAATGTAATGTAATGTAATGTATATTGAAGATCGGCAGGAGGGATGCCCACTCCCAGGATGCACCGGGAAGAGGAAGACCTGCCATTTTGAAGAGGCGGGGGCAGGGGGGTCATCAGGGGCACATCAGTGGCAGCGGGAAGGAGCAGGCATCCCTCCTGATGACAGGAAGGGTGGGGAGATTGTTTGACAGCAGCGGGAGGAAGTGGTCATCCCTCTCACTGCCAGGGTGTATGGCAGCAAGGGTTGCTTGACGGTGGTGGTGGTGGTAGGAAATGGGCATCCCCCGCTGCCAGGGGGTATCAGGGGAAGGTCATTTGACAGTGGCGGCAGGAGTGAGCGGGCATCCCTACGATCTTTGTTTTGGGGTCTTTTTTTTTAATTTGAGGGTATATTCTGCTCATGTACTGATCACTATCACCAGTGACTCATCCCATGCAAATTTAGCGACCCTCCGCAAACCTCATTTGCATGTGTGGTTTTTTAAGAATGACTCATCTTTTTGAAATCGTTACAATAGCGGTCATGACAACAGCCTGTCAGATTTTACCGCGAACATTAGAGAATCTTCCCCTGAGTCTGCAGCTTTTCCCAGGCAGAGTTGTTCCAGGACTACTGGAAACCTCTATAGCACCCAAAGTCTCTAAGAAAAACATTGGATAAAACCCGAAAACAAGAAATTTAAACAGAGCAAATGAAAAGGCATCTTCTCAACTCACTTGCAGAAGGAGAAAACTGCTATGAGAGGGCAATGCCCAGTGATGCAGGGAAGCAGAGTTGAAAATGTAGATGATGCCTTCTGCATACCTCGTGGGTAAAGAGGCACTACCCACAGTTTCAGGACTCAGGTGCTTTTTGCACTGGAACTACCTGACCCTCTTCACTCAGTATTTTATATACTTCTATCATATCTCCTCTGAGCTGTCTCTTCTCCAAGCTGAAGAGCCCAAGCCGCTTTAACCTTTTCTCATATGTAAGGAATTTCATCCCCTTAGTCATTCTGGTTGCCCTTGTTTGTTCTTTTTTCTAGTTCCAATATATCTTTTTTGAGATATGGCAGCCAGAATTGAACTTTAGGCACCCACAGTAATGCCAGGTCTACAGCTGGTTTAACTGCAAGCTTGTATGTTAGGCACCATCATTTACACCAGATTTCAGCAGGCACTTAAGGTTTGGGTAAAGAAATCAGCTCTAAGCACAATTCTATAAAGAGCAGGCACCCTTGATAGAATCGTGCGTAGTGCCAATCTTTTCCAGAACCCTGTTTTGAGTGCGATTTATAGAATCCAGCCCTAAGGGAGCAATTCTAAACTGGGCTCCACCAATTAGGAGCTCTGAGAATGCACAGTGGTAATCTATTCTGTAATGGCACCTGGGCATGCAGGTTCTATTATAAAATATTTACGTAACCGATGTTGCAGGAGGAAAAGAAAGGAAGGCCAGGGCCTTTTTGATCTTTTAGAGCAGTGTCCCGCAAACGTTGTCGAGCTGCAGCACACTAAACGTTAGTGGCCGCGGCTTGAGGAATCCGAAAGTGTGCGGATGCCACCATGATGATGTCATGCGCATGCATGACATCATCACATCAATGTCCATGCATGCGCGAAGGCCCTCCAGACGGACCATGAGCCGCCAGTGGGGGGTGCCGACTGGGAAGAGGGCCAGAGAGAAGGAGAGGCACCGGCATTGGCTGATTATCTACAGGACATGCCTCTTGCCAAAAGAGGCATGTCCTGTAGGCAGTCAGCCTGTGCCTCTCCTCCTCCCCAGTGTGTCACAGCACACCTGAAATCTCAGGAGGCACACTAGTGTGCCACAACACACAGTTTGCAATATACTGTTTTAGAGGGTTGGGAGCTATAGATTTTATAGACTGTGGAAAAATGGGTAGGATTGGAGAAAATTCAGCATACCCTAGCCTTGTCAGGTGGTGGGGTACAATAAGAACTTTTTAGAGATTGCACTGGAACTTTTTAGAGATTGTTTGAGGCTGGCAAAATAGAACTGGAGAAAGGCAAGAGCCCATTTTTTGCCTGTCAGGTTGGAGGTCCTCATGCTAACTGGCTATTCACTTTGAGCTGGTTAGCAAGGGTTATTAAGATTCAGAGCATATACCCATTGAAAGTCCCAGACTCTTTTTATCATGACCCATTTAATATGTGTATGCTGTGCATCTCATTATCTTAATGAATAGGCCAATAAAAGCAATTTCAGTAAGCACAGCAAGGTTTTAGCAGGGTATTTAGTGACATGACCTGATAGCATTTTCTGCTATCCATGATTGCTAATTAAGGATAAACTCTGTTTTGGTTGTGCTTTCATTTACTATATACTGTAGGTTTGTGTCCTATTTTGGCCTGAACAATATTTAACAAAAAAGTGGATAAAAAAAACCAGTGGGGAGAGTATGTGTAGGTATGGATTCAGGAATGCTTTCCAAAGTAGATCTGGGAGATTTTAACACCCATAGATTTACAGACAGATGAAAAAGCTCAACTTCTTGTGTCTTCATTAGAAGCTGCAGGTTTGATTCAGTTGATTAAGGGACTCATAATCGAAACATAAACACATCTAAAAACCCGCCTAAGTGGGCACTTGGATGACCTAAAAGACAGGTCGTCCAAGTGCCGATAATCAAACCTATTTTTTGGGCGTATCCAGGGACTTTTTAGGTCTCTGAATGCCGCTGTGCGCCCAGAGCTAAAAGGGGCATTTCTGGAGGAGTGGTTAGGGCGGGATGTGGGCCAACCTAGACTTAGTCATCCTGCAGGGATAATCGAAGGTTTTACGAGACTTCCTAGATGGAACTTATACGTTGTGACTTAGATGATGTAAAAACAGGTATAAGTGCCAAAAAGGTGTCCAAAGTGACCAGATAACCACTGCAGAGACAAAGTAAAGACCCACACACACTCCCCCAGTGATTACAGACCCCCCTTGCACCCCCACAAAGATCAGAATAAAAACATACCTATCTCCAGAACATCAGCACCTGGTATAGGAAAGCCTAATAGAAAAGAAACTGAAATGCTGCATGGGCTGGGGGGTGGGAAGGGAGGGAAAGAGACAGGCTGCTCCATAGGCTGGGGGGGGGGGAGGAAGAGAAGGGCATGCCCACTTTAGGCTTGGGCCCACCCAAAATTGGTTGTCTGGCTACGCCACTGGTTTCAAGTGATAAAAGAACTTATAGATCAAGGTAGGTTGGCTAAAAAGGAAAGTGAGGAAGGGGTGAATGCTGATTGACTGGAGAATTTTTGTTGATAAGATCAGTTCTTTAAAATGGGCTGGGCTTAGTTACATATGGCCTAATTCTATAAATGGCACTAAACATTGTGCACAGAAATCTGGGCACACACACAATTTCCATATACAATTTAATTGAATAACAAGCAAATTAGTGCTGATTAATGGGTACTAATCATTATTAGCATTAATTAGCATTAATTTATAATCTGCCTGCACATTTTTAGATATCGGGATCTGCTTGGCCACTGGAGAATCATGAGTAGATCAGGGGCGTTTCTGCAATTTATGTGTGCTGTTATAGAATATGGAGGATTAGGCATGAGGATTTACACTAGGGAGAGATTCCATTTACATTTAAAGGTAGGCACGTAACCTGGCATTAAGTAATATTTTATAAACGGTGTCTAACTTTGAGCGCTTTTTATAGAGTGGCACTTAGCACATTTTTTAAATTAGTGCCAATTTTTCGGTAGAGTTCTGGGGATAGGAGAGATGGGGTTAGGGGGATCCATTCAGCTATACAGTGATGAATTCCTTCCAATAGTCCTGAACCGCAGGACAGGATCAAAAAGCTAGTGAGATCAGTCACTTTTACTGATTGTGGTAATGTATATGAGTGGTATGAGAGCAAGGCCTTCATAAAACACTGTCACACAAGGATACAAGGTGAAACAAATGTTCTTTATTAACCAGTGTTGAGCCTTGCTACTTCTCCAGCACAGTTAATAAAGAATAATGTTTCTTAATTGCAGAGGCAAACTTTCCGCAGTCCTCAACCCTTCAATACATACATCTACATGCAGGTTCACAACCACAGATCTGGCTCCCTCCAGATCTCCTAAACAGGATTCTTATCTAGCCAAAGTTAAAGCATGGCCTACCTTAACTGACTTCTCATGACTTACACACACAAGCGAGGGAAACCCAAACTCCAGGACATCTTGGCTTTTCCCAGAGCCTCTGCCTCAGGCTCACTCCCGGAGATTTCTTGCCTTGGGGGTCTCTCTTCTGGAAACATCTTCCTTTGGGGCCTCCCGGTTCTGTCCTCCCGGTTGAGCCCCACCCCCTGGCCAGACAGCTCAGCATTCTTTTGCTTACCTTGGCTCTGCTGTAGCCTCTGATTCCTCAAGTTAGCGCCACCTTCTAGAAAATAGCTTAACTGCCACATCAATGAGGGAGTGTTTTTAAGGATAGCTATTTCTATGCCACTCACTCCCTAATACTGTTCACAATCCATGTCTTATTTAGCTTCTTTTTTTTTTTTTTCTTTTGTTCATTTAGAGAGTCTTTCACTACAGTGCGTTAGGGTTTTGCACTTTCACACTCTAACAGCAGACATTAGCAAGTTGAAAGGCTATGCACTAATTGTTGGGGGCATGCCTAAGAACATAAGACTTACTATACTGGGACAGACCTAATGTCCATCGAGCCCAGTATCCTGTTTCCAACAGTGGCCAACCCAAGTCCCAAGTACCTAGCTAGATCCCAAGTAGCAAAACAGATTCTATGCTGCTTATCCTAGGAGTAATCAATGGATTTCCCCAAGCAATCTCAATAATGGCCTATGGACTTCTCTTTTAGGAAATTATTCAAACCTTGTTTAAACCCCGCTAAGTGAACTGATTTCACCTAGAATGTCTTCTATCGCGTGGACATGTGCTTTAGCACACATAGAACCTAGCTGCAGTTAGCACTTCCTATTGAAGAGGCGCTAAGTGAAATCACACTGTTTATCTCCCATCTGTTTATCCTAGCACACTCTGTACCACTCATCTTGTCCCTATCCAATATCTACATTTGACCCATCAGCTATAGGAAAAGCTGTATTATAGAAAAGCATTAGTGACTACAGTAACTCTCTCTACTACCGCATCACAGAGAAAGACCTTAAGAGACTGCAGGTACTCCAAAACACAGCAGCAAGGCTCATCCTTCGCAAAACCAAATATGAGAGGGCAAGTCCACTACTTAAGGAATTGCACTGCTTACCAGTTAAAAGTAGGGTTCAGGTCAAAATTGCATGTATGGTCCATAAAGCCATATATGGAGAGAACTCAGCTGAACTCACTTCTGCTCTCCCGGTCTTACAGTTCTTCAATGACTAGAGGACAATTCAACTCTGGAAGCTACCATTCTCCTCCCCATGCCAGGTCCGGAGAAAAGCTCTCTTCGAGACCACCTTTGAATTCCAAGGACCCAAAGTCTGGACAAACTCCCAAGCAACTTACGACGACTTACCACATACTTCCAATTCAGGAAAGCACAGAAAACACATCTATTCTCTTCACTGCACTGACCTTTTATAACATATTCATGTGTATGTGGTCTATACCTCTGTATCATTTCTAATATTATGTAAGCCGCAATGATTCATAGTCGACATTAGCGGGATACAAGAATAAGTATGGTGTCACATGGCTAATCCCTGCCTAAACTTGCAGGAGGCATGGCGCTGTGTTATTCCGGCCTGTCGGCGTGGCTTCTTCAGGAAAGAGGAAGGCCTTTCAGGTTCAAGCAGACCTAGGCCTCTGCCTAGTCTGCCCAGGCCACACTGAGCCAGTAATACACATCAAAAGATGGGAGAAGCAAACCAAGCTTGGTTAAATCAAAAAATATTAAGCTTTATTTTGGTACATTGGCTGAGCACCGTCAGCTCTAGTCATATAATACATAAATCAGGAACAAACAAAAATAGTTCAAATACTTGTCAGAAAATGACCCTAGTTCAGGTAGGCATTCCATGTAACTCCCCTGGACTTTATATTAGTAAAGCAGTCCTCTTCACCAGGGTGCAGGTAAGTGGCAAATGATTTCACAGTTCAACAATGCCATGAAAATAAATCCATAAGGAAAACATGAACAACAAACAAAGTATCCAAAATGAGAGAGTAAAATCAAACCTCAGCTCTGGGGCTCCTGTTGCTGACTTGATTTTACTGCTGCTGCTTTCAGCCCTGCTCCGCTCCAAACTCCGTTTGCTTAAGGAGCTTATTAGCAGCAGCTGAGCTTTAGCAGCAACAAGGCACAGCAGGGTGTTACAGGCACAGTATATTTGCTGTAGAGCAGGGGTGCCAACACTTTTTTGGCTTGTGAGCTACTTTTAAAATGACCAAGTCAAAATGATCTACCAACAATAAAATTTTAAAAAACACAAAGCACACTGTACACAGAGAAAATGTTAATTATCATTTGTATTCGGGGGGTTTTCAGAGGTCAAGGCAGATGATTTTAAAATATGCAATGTCACCTCAGTAACAACTATACAAAAATAAATAAATATACCCCTCCCTTTTTACTAAACCGCAATAGCAGTTTTTAGCTTAGGGAGCTGTGCTGAATGCCCCTCATAGCTCCCGACGCTCATAGGCTCCCTGCGCTAAAAACCACTATTACGGTTTATAGACAGCAGATATAAATATAGACAAATTTAGACAGCAGATATAAATTATCAAAATTTTGATCACTAAATTGAAAATAAAATCATTTTTCCTACTTTTGTGGTCTGGTGAGTTTCTGGTTGCACTTCTTTCTTTCTGTCTTTCTTTCTCTCTCCCTGCCTCCCCCAAGCCACCGCCGCCTTCCTGCCCCCTAAAGCCACCGCAGCCACACTCCCCTAACTTTTTCTTTCTCTCTCTCTCCCTGCCTCCCCCCACGCCACCGACGACGACAACAAATTCTCCCTGCTTCACCAACGCCGATGCAGCAACAGGGCCAGACGAGGCGAGTACAGCGACTGCACAATGGCTGGCCCAGAAGCCTTCCCCCGATGTCAATTCTGACATCGGAAAGGAAGCTCCAGGCCAGCCAATCACTGGCTGGCCCGGAACTTCCTCTCCGACGTCAGAATTGGCGTCGGGGAGAAGGCTTCTTGGCCGGTCATTGTGCAGTCGCTGCACTCACCTCGCCTGGCCCTGTTGCTGCGGTGGTGATGGGGAAGCAGGGAGAGAGAGCCCAGGCTCTGTGATCGCCTGTCCTGTTGTCCCCAGGCACAGCATCGGGATGATCTCTCTGAAAATGGGACATTTCTGCATCCCGAAGCTGGCAAAATAAATGTTCCGACGGTCATAGGAATTCTATGAGTTTCAGAGCATTTACCTCATTGGCCTGCATTAGAAAGCTCTACCACAGCTTTGTAAAAGTCAGCGTATGTTATTTGAATGTTTTTATTTGTGCTTATTTGATGCTTCATAAGTGTTATGTCTTCCTTTTAGTACAAGTTTTATTATTATTATAAAGTTTTATTCCTTTTAGTACGTATCTCTCTCATTTGAATTTCAGTACTGTTAATAAGTATGGTAGTCCTATTATTAAATTTCAATTTACAGATTTTAACTGTACTTCGTTCATTGTATTTATGCAAATATTTGGTAGTTTTATTACTATTATATTGTTAACAAAATTGTAAGTTTTATGTTGAATTATACCTGCTGTACACTACCTTGGGTGAATCTCTTCATAAAGCCAGTTAATAAAACCCAATAAATAAATAAATAAATTTTGTTTGATTTGTTCTTTTTCTTAATTTGGATTCACAAAAGATTATTATTTATTCACTTATCTTCTCAAAATTGAACTACTGTAATAGTATTTATGCAGGTCTTTCTCAGATACAGATTCGTAGATAACAAACTATCCAAAATACAGAGCTATTCATCTTCTTTCTAATGCCTCTTGTTTTGATCATCTTACTCCTTTATATCTCCAGCATCATTGGCTTCCAATTTCTTTTTTATTCAATTTAAAATTCTTATCTTAACTTTTAAATCAATTTACTGTAACAATCCAGCTTATCTCTCTTCTCTTATTAGTTCTTATTGTCCACCAAGACTTTTACACTCTTTGAATGATCAGCATCCTCAAATTCCCTCTGTTCATGCATGTATAATTAATGAGAGAGAGAGCTTTTTTGTATTTCACCATCTCTTTGGAATTCTCTTCCAAGTACAGTGAGTCATGAATCTACTTATTTTAAATTTAATAATACTAATAACTTTATTCTTCTATACCGCCATCACCAGCAGTTCTAGGCGGTTTACACAAAGAGAAACTGGACAATCAGCAAGCGTACAATCACACAGTAAATACACTAGTTACAATCTTAAAAATTCCTAAGGTAGATAATAAATTTGTCAAATAAAGTGGTCTTAACTAATTTTCAAAAAGAACAATAAGACAAAGCTTGGTGTATACATTCTCCTAGCCAACATTGCAGTTTGCCAATGTCCTATCAAAAAAAGTCTTGTAATGGCAAGCTTTTACCTTGGGATAGGTAAATGAATAAAATCTTCTAGTTTCCCTCCAAGGTCTATATAATTCAAAATGGGGGGAAAGATAAGTTGGAGACAATCCCGATACCAATTTAAAACAGATACAGGCGAATTTGTTTAGAACTCTTGAAGACATTTCTTTTTAAGAAAGCTTTTTCTATTCAATTAGATGACTCTGGTGTCGTGAGGGTTTACTAGTGAGGCAGCCTACAGAATGTTTCATTCTTTTTAATTTATATGTCCTCTTTTTTTCATTCTGTGCTGTCCCTTGGGTTTTTTGGATATGAAGTTCCTTCTATTTTAATTGTAATTTTGTACACCGCTCTGTTATTGCCTAAGGAAGGGTGGTTTATTAAATAAAATTAAACCATATGCCATAAACCATAAAGAAAAAAGCACCCATAGGAGAAGGGGGTTGGAAGGAGAGAGAGTGAGAGAAGCACCCATGGAGGGAGGAGAGTTGGCACAGAGGATGGGAAGGGGGACCAGGGAAATGGGTGGAGTGTGGGCAGGGTCATGTGTCTTCTCTTTTTTTGTCTTCATAAATATGGTAACCTTAAGCTCAGCCCACATTTTCAAAGGGAGGCTCTATATATGACATAGAAATATACACAAGTACATGCACTCTCATAGGCAGAGTTCCCACTTGCATATCATCATGCAAAGTTATTGCATTTGCTGGCAGTTCTTTCCCTCAGCCTGCGGTAGACTCTTCACACTTTCTCCCATTCTTCTTCAATTCCTTCTCCATTTCAACAATCTCCTTTCTCCGCAATACTCGCTAAATTCTCCACCCTCTATAAACCTCATTCGGGGTTTAGCCTCTGTCTGTCAAACTGTCTGTCAAACTGTGTCTGTCAAACTGTGTCTGTCAAACTGTGTGCCACGGCACAGTGGTATGCCCCGAAGAGATTCTGGGTGTGTCATTTTAATTTATTTTTTAAAATTCCCTTTATAAGTATATACTAGAATAGATAACATGTATGGTATGTCACATACACAAGAGTCTGTCAATGTTATGAGTATTTGTGTGCGTAAGGATACAACCGCCCAGACAAGCATCATTCTTTGATGTAATTGGTCACTGAAAACTAATGGCAATAATTTTATTTTTTATACAGTTGTTATCCTAACTTGAGCAACAAAGCAATCAAAGCTTTGTTATTGTTTGGATCTTCTTATCTTTGCAAACTTGAATTTTCAGCTCTAACAGAAGTTAAATTTTAAAAAAAGAAAACAACTGCAGATGGTGGATGAAATGCATGTTTGCTTGTCAACTATCGAGCCATGTTTTGAGTTAATTTGTATTAAAAGACATGCACATCCATCACATTGATCAGCAATTCTATTCTCTCTACTTTAGTTTCACCATTGCTACAATTACCCATACTTAGCTTAAAGAACTTTAAATAAATGTCAAATTTAATTTTTTGCTGGTTTTGCAATTTTATAATTTCAATTATAATGTGCCACGAAAAACATTTGCTCCATTTAATGTGCCAGAGCTAAAAACATTTGAGAGATACAGGCCTACTCCAATCCTTGCAGCTCAGCTCCTCCTTCCTGTGACTAGAAGCCTTCCTATTGGCTAGATCCTACCAGTCTCTGCATCCTGAGTTTAAGCCCAGAAATGTACAAATGTGTAGAATCCTAAAAATTCCAGACATTTGGCAATTCAAGGTTCCTGAATCCTCAGCACATCTGATAGAGCCCCTCCCCTAAACTTTTAGGCCCAAGACATGTGCCTAGTTTGCCTACGCCTTAATCCTGCTCTGATGGGATGATTTCCTTATGAGGAAATGCTAGAGAAGAGACAGCTCAGAGGTCTATAAAATGACTGAAGTGGAATGGATAGATATGAATTGCTTGTTTACTCTTTCCAAAAATACTAGGACTAGGGGACATGCGATGAAGCTACTAAGTAGTAGATTTAAAACAAACTGGAAAAAATATTTCTTCACTCAACGTGTAATTAAACTCTGGAATTCATTGCCTGTGAATGTGGTAAAAGCAGTTAACTTAGCAGGGCTTAATAAAACATATCAAGAATCTCCTAAAACAAAAGTCCATAAGCCATTATTAAGATGGACTTGGGGAAATCCACTGCTTATTCCTAGGATAAGCAACATGAAATCTGTTTTACTCCTTGGGATCTTTTAGGTACTTGTGACCTGGGTTGGCCACTGTCAGAAACAGGATACTGGGCTTGATGGACTTTTAATCTGTCTCAGTATGGCAACACTTATGTTCTTATATGTTAGTGTTTCTACATGTAGGGGTAGCTGTGGGGGGGGGGGGGGAGGGTGCTTTTTGTGTCTGTGGCTAGGTGAGAACAGAAGAAAGAAGGCACATTTTAAAGAAGTACCAGTACGTTTCATTATGTCATTGAGTGAAATGGTGTGGTGGCTATGTTAGTCCACTTTCCAAAGTAATGTAAAGAAATAAAACTTTCCTAACGACCTTGTGACTTCTCACAGATAGTACTGAAAAAGAAGTATGTGATATGTATATATGTCACCTGTTCTTTAGTGATGTGTGTTTCCTCGTTTGTTTTTATTCAGGAAGACGAAGTTGTCAGAGAGAGTCGCTTCTACTTCCGGGGTTATGGCCTTGGTCATTGCTTGCAGATGAGGGAAGGAAGCGCCATGGAGGGTTCCAGCATGTACAGCCCACCACCGCCACCACCACCTCCACCACCACCACCGCTTCTAAAGGACAGTGAAGTCATCCGCAAGCGCTTTGTGGACAGGGCAAAACGGATTGACACAGTCTCCCGAGCCATCTTTCCCCTCACGTTCCTTGTTTTCAACATATTTTACTGGTTGACGTACAAAGTGCTGAGATCAGAGGACATTCACCAGACTCTCTGAAAGCGGGACATGCTGCCAGTGCAGGAGAACTGTGATCTTCCTGGTCTCCTCTTTATGCTTTTGTGCAGGTTGCTTTCATCTGTCAATGTTTTCTGCTAAGCTGAGGCAGATAACAATACCTTCACTCCATTCCTTTATTTCCGCAGAAGAAACAAAGTGCCCTGTTTACATTTCAGACACTTAAGTGGACTTTGTGCACTAACAACCCAGATTGGTGACAGAAAGCTACTGTCCTTCATAAGTTGATAGTAACCTATATTTCATTGACCCATTTTCAAAAATGTTTCATGCCAACCCTCCAGCAGGGTGTTATTCTATCTCATGCATCTGGAAGGGCTTTTCTTCATAACCTGAACATGGTATTAGGTTGGCCGGTGTTGCAGGAGATTTTGTCCTTCCTAACCAGTGCATGCTATGTCTACTGACATGTCATGCTTTTTTTTTTCACCTAGTAGTTTCTGCTTTCTGTTTTTTATTCCCACTCATTCAAAATTGGTACTGGACTCTGAAACCAGGGATTTTTTTTCCCCTTATTTTAATAAAACTTCCCTCCTGCTAGTCCCAGACTGGTCATTGAAGAAATGGTCCTGTGGCCCTTCCAGATCCATATATCTAAATCTAGATACCAGGGGTCGGCTTTAACAATGTCCATACTTTCCCTGAGGCATTCTAAACCCTGGCCAATCAAGGATGTGGAATGCCCAATCTGTGAATCAAATCAGAGACTCTCCACATGGTGTGTAAGGCATTGCCACTGAGCTACAGGGCCAGCTACACTTTATTCTGATATTTAAAGATCTTAGTGAAATGTAGGTTCTGTATCAAGTATACTGTATGTCATATTTCAAGTTTCCAACCCAATGATATGAGTTCATATATATATAACAGGTTGTGTCCTCCAAATACCATATGGTATGCAGTGTTGCCATGTGAACCCAAATTAGAGTCATAATCTGGTATAAAACAGATTATCTTTTATGGAAGCACTGTCATTCCTAACCAGCCCCCACCCCCACCCCTTTTAAAAAACCGTACAAGAGGTTTTTAGCATTGGCCGGTGCGCTGAATGCTCTGCGCTGCTCTGACGCTCATAGGAACTCTATGACTGTTGGACCAGCGCAGAGCATTCAGCACGCTGGCTGACACTAAAAACCTCTTCCATGGTTTTATTAAAAGGGGGCGGGGGCTGGAGAGGTACTATGTACTCAGGACTGGGGAACATGTTGGTTTGTACGAAAAGGACATAGCTCATTCATTGACATCTTAGTGTGGTGTTAAGAAGTAGTATGTGGCAGTTTTCATAAATCACACGTGCTTTTTCCACCAACATGCCAGCATGGGATTTAGAACTGCATAGCTGGCCATATTTTATCCACAACTTCTGAACATGGAGCTGCTGAGACTGAAGTCCTTAATCTGAACATACTTCGTGCATCTGCATCCCAGCATAGGGTTGCATGGTCCTTTACTGCTGGGAGTTCTGTTTGAACATACTTTATGCACAGGGCTATATGGTCCTGTGTTGCTGGGACTGCAGTTCTTAATCTGACCATATTTCATGCATCAGTATTCTATCAAGGGGTTACATAGACCTGTGCTGCTAGGAGTACTGTTTGAACATACTTCATGCATCAGCATTCCAGCATGGGACTACATGGTTCTTTACTGCTAGAGGCAGTATGAAGATAAAATATTTTTCAGTGCAGCAGTGCATACATTTTACTTAGTGCAGGAGTTTTTAATGAAGCATGAAAGGCTGGAAGGATAGCAGTGTAACCATGAACAGCAGAAAATGCAGGTCACTCTTTCTCTTACATTTTTTTTTTTCAACAAAACTTTCAGATAATTAAGGACATTTTTAAGAAAACTCAGTCTTCTTTCTTGTGAAGTTCTATGATTTTCTCAGAGACGAGGCCTTTCCTGCCTGCCGTGTCTGGGGATATGTTTGAACAGAGAAGCCACGTGCAGGTAGAATCAACCAGACCTGCAATGAACACTGGGCCCAGAGTGGTTTTTGCAACATTTCCAGAACAATGATAAACTGCACCTTCCAAATCATTTGAGGATAATCAGGAGGGATGCAGGGAGCAAAAGATATCAGCGGAGGACAGTGCGCTGAGTCGGCAGCCAGCTTAGCCGAGGTTTCAGTGTTAATGAAAAGAACAAGAAACCCTTTGGGGACACTATAGAGAAGGGATAAAAGGACTGGATGAAAAGAGATTATTCTTCATTAGCAAAGGAATTCTCCCTGATTTTCGGAGTGCAATTGTCTTCTTCTTATAGCCACTGTAATTTGTGTTGGTTATAATGGGGCAATGAAGGTAGTATGGATATCTGTTGTGTAGCTAGAAATTCATTTCTGCTTAGATTCAATATGGAGGGGGTCTCCTGTCCTGTTTCCTTGAAGACAGTTCACATTCCTCATTCCAGTGAAAATGACATTAAGATCTGTATCACACCTAGCACATAAGAGAGAACAGACAGAATTAGAGGTGACCTATGAAAGCCAGTGTATTTTTTTTTCTTGCAAAAGAGGTGCCAGTCCTCAAATACCAGGCCATTCTTCAGGTGTGGGCTGATCACTGAGGGACCCACCCAACAGAGCTCTTTATTAATACTTGAGGACCTTGGGTCATTTTTATCAAGCAATGGAAAAGGTGCCAGTACTCAGTACCCTGAGTACCCACGCCAAAAAACCCCTGATGAAAGCACAGAGCATAGCTGAGTGCTTGGCAGCAAAGCATCAGTGCAAAGAAAGTGCAGCAGGCTCATGTATTACCGGTAAGTGTTCAAAAAAATAGTAAAGAAGGAGACTTCGAGGTAATCATATCAGAGGATCCCAAACTAGCAAAACAATGGGATCAAAGTGGTGGCCAAAATCAGATGAATGCTAGCATGCAAAGGAAGAGGCATAAGTAGTAGAAAATAAGAAATGCTAATACTTTTGTATAGGTCATTGAGGAGACCTCTCCTAGTCTGTCTAGAGGCTGTACTTCCAAAGAAGAGAGACAAGGCACAAGCAGTCTAGATAAGGGCTATCAAAATGGTGGAATCTGCATCAAAACCTCTTCAACGTGACATTCATGCCCCTAAATATGTATGCCCTAGACTAGAGAAGAGAAGATACAGAGGGATATTATAGAGACATTTAGATAACCCCAGGTTATAAATGCTTTACAAGAGGCTAAACTTTCCCACTGGAAAGGAAGCTTTAGAATGAGAGCATAAGATATTCCAAGGGTTTAGAATTGGGACCAAGTATTTTTTCACCAAATGTGTGATGGAAGCATGGAACATCTTCCCAGTGGTTGAGACCAAAAAAAGTACTGTTTGTTAAGAAGTGAAATGAAAGCAAACAAACTGGGCAGATTAAGGGCTCCTTTTACGAAGGTGCGCTAGGGTTTTTAGCGCATGCACATAATTACCGCGCGCTATAGCCGAAAATCTACGGCCTCCTAAAAAGGAGGCGGTAGTGGCTAGCGCGCTCGGGAATTTAACATGCGCTATTGCGCGCGTTAAGGCCCTAGCACACCATTGTAAAATGAGTCCTAAGTGAGCCTTGGCAGCCCTATCATATTAGATGTTTCTTTTCACTTTGACATCTT
Source organism: Geotrypetes seraphini (assembly GCF_902459505.1). Classification (NCBI taxonomy): domain Eukaryota; kingdom Metazoa; phylum Chordata; class Amphibia; order Gymnophiona; family Dermophiidae; genus Geotrypetes; species Geotrypetes seraphini. The sequence goes on from NC_047088.1 coordinate 68,840,033, forward strand.
GGATTCCCAGTGTCTACTCCCTCTTATGTCACCATAGGGAAGTCACATAGCATAGCATAGGGAAGTCACATAGAGTCCTGCTGGTAATAAGATTGACTATAAGAGTTCCTGCGTACAACTTTAAACTCAGATTGCCTCCATTTACTGGTAAAATTCTACATTTTATGATTTTAGTTACTGCAAAGTAAAAATAATATAAAGCTCCAGATGGGTTATATAACTGGTATAATTCAGACAATAATTTTTCTATTATCTGAGAACATCACACAAAGAAAGCAGACATCCTGAGCTTCCAGTTCTATTTTCCCTGTGCAGTAACAATCAAGAGTCATCTTAATTTGTCAGATGAGCAAATACAAGCCTGTAGGCTAAACAACTATTCATGGTCAAAATGAAAATCATATTTATAGACCAATTTTATTATAAGAATACATTTATTTAAGCATTTATTTATACAGTGCTCCCCCGCAAGTTTGCAGTCCCAGTCATTCGCGGTATTTTCTGACCGCAAAGGGGAGGCAGGAGAGGGCAGCCAGAGCGCCGGCAAGTGAAGGAAATCACTCGCGGTATGCTCCAACCACCTCTTCCTGTGCTAAAGTCAGGCCTCACCAATCAGGAGCTCCGGCTGCCCTCTCCTGTCTTCCCTGCCTAAAAACCGTATATGCAGTTTTATGACATTCGCGGGGGTCCTGGAACAGAACCCCTTTCGAATATCGGGGGAGTACTGTATACCACTTATAGTCTAAGTGGTTTACATTGAGGTACTCAAGCATTTTTCCCTATCTAATATACCTGGGGCAATGGGGATTAAGTGACTTGCCCAGGGTCACAAGGAGCAGTGTGGGATTTGAACCCACAACCTCAGGGTGCTGAGGCTGTGGTTCTAACCACTGCACCACACACTCCCCATGTGTCCTTTTACTAAAGCATGCTAAGCACTTCACACATGAATTACTGAGCCTGTGGCATAGCCACAGGCCTACCTACTTTAGACTCAAGTCTACTTAGCAATGTCAGAACAGCAATGTGGCTGGTGGGGTTTACAAAGCCCTGCCAGCTAATGACTCCCAGCATGTCTCCCTTCAGGAGACTGAGGAGTTACTTAACTCCATTCCCTGACCTCCAACCCAGTATCATTACACCCTTAAGTTCTTCTCCAGCAGCCTCTGCTCACACCAGCCTAAGCCTTCCCTCAAGCACAACTTCCTGTTCACACCAGGAAGTTGGATCATTCGAAAAGCTCAGACCTGGCACAAGCAAGGGGAATGAATTCACTGCCAGTGAAGAACTAAAGCATTTCAAGGTACCAGGGGATATGGTAATATGGCTCCAGAAAAAAGAGGATGGATTGAGATATCCAGGTTTTACTTTCACTGAAAACAATGGAGGTAAAGAGGACAGATGGAGATATCTGGGTTTTACTTTCATTGAAAGCAATGGAAGTAAAACCCAGATGTCTCAGTCCGTCCTTTTTCTGGAGCCATATGGTAACCCTACCAGGGGATGACGTTAAGTGATTCCTCCTCCAATTGCCTGGGGGAAAGGGAGAGATGTGGGTGGAGGGGCAACAAGGCAGGGTTGTTATTCCCACCTACTTTGGGCTCAGACCAACCCAAAATTGGGTGTCTGGCTATGCCCCTGTAGTTAGGATTACCAGATGTCCGGATTTAGCTGGACATGTCTTCTTTGTAGAGGGCTGTCCAGATATCCAGACACTTTGTCCAGGTTTTGAAAAGCTTTGAGCTCAGGGCAGCATCTGGAGAGCATCAGTGCATGTGCAGAAGCGATGCATTGACATCACACGCATGCATGTAACATTATTGCGTCACTCCCATGCATGCGCAGATACTCTCCAGACGCGGCCCTGAGCTGAAGGAGGTTGTGGGGTTGGCCTGGGACAGAATATGGTGTGACTTGGGCAGGGCTGGGTGTCCGGATTGTACTCATGTAAAATCTGGTAACACTACCTGTAGTGAGCAATGTTAGCATATATCCATACCAATTGTTACCATGCTGACTTGATACTCAGTACACACTAATTCACTCATTAATGGTTGAGTGTGGGAATGACCTAATTGTGTTAAAGTGCACCTTCTAAGGAAACCAGTAGTGAGGAGGGAGAACTGAGTCTAAAGAGAAGAAATTCCTTCCCCAAATTTATAACTTCCATCTTATGTGATTCACTCCATCTCCATCTGTATGTCTGTCCCTCTTTCCATCAGTGTGTGTGTGTATGTTTTCAGTGTGCTTGTGTGTATGTCCATCTGTGTGTCTCTTCCTCTCCATATAGATCTATATCTACCCATTTTTCTTTCCCCACCCCCATTCAGTGTCTATCTCCAACTCTGTGTCATCTCATCTGTATCTGTGTGGGAGTGCCTCTCCCTCCATTTTGTGTGTGTGTGTTTCTGTCTTTCTCCTATGAGGACAGTGTCATATAAATAGTTTCTTTTGGGAAATCTGGGTCAATGGAGGACACAGAAACAAAAGCTAGGGATGTGCACACCCCCCCCCCAAAAAAAAAGTTTGTTTTCTACTTATTTTATTTTTCCAAGTTCAGATTTACCTATTTGTTCCGTTTGGAAAAGCAGGATAAGTCCATGTACGATGTGTAGCAAAACCAGGGCTAGTCAGCTTGTCCTAAAAAAAAAAAAAAAAATTAAATGTATTTCACAACCACATTTTCAGGACACATTAATCCTGTCCTAGATATGTCACATTGCATGCATTAAAATATAGTTCAGAACTATATAACTCCTTTGCATGCAATGGGATAAAACCAGGACTGAATCATACTGTTTAGGTTGACCATAATTAGAACTATTAATTTGTTCTACTCCTTTAAAGTGTAAACTGAGCTGAGGAAAGTTTCCCCTTTTTATTTTTTTTTTCTATACCCAGTAGGAGAGTCAAGTGGTGCCAGGAATGTGTGTTTTTTAAAGTGGAACTTCCTTCCCACATAGGATTAGCTACTGAAGTCACAGGAAGTGATGTCATATGGTTCTTATCATAAGTTGGATATTTTCCACTACTTGTTAGCTGCTGACTTTCCTTCAGCACTGTTTTATAACTGGATGCCCTTGAATTGTGCAATGCTTGAGAAATATTTCAACTTTTAAGATGATACACTTTTAAAATAATTATGTTCCTACATAAACACTTTTTGCCTGTTTATTTTTGTTTTAAATTTTGTAAAGTATCTTTCCTATATAAGATAATGTTTTATTTTTACAGCTGTAAACTGCTTATGAGGGTAATTCTATGGCTGTAAGGAGGGGGGATCACTCACATAACTAATTTCTTTGATTGGGACTAGGGCTGGAACCAATACAGACCAGGAAGCCATAGGAAGTACCGGGTAATCCACACACGCTACAATATCCATATGATCAATGAGTAACATAAAGGGAACTCAAATGTATGTATACGAATGCTAGAAGTCTGAGAAACAAAATGGGAGAATTAGAGACAATAGCAAGACACGATGAACTGGAAATCATTGGCATAACAGAAACATGGTGGAATGATGGAAACAAATGGGACACAGTATTCCAGGGATACAAACTATACAGAAGAGATAGAGTAGGGCAGAAAGGTGGAAGTATTGCCCTATATGTTCAGGAAGGAGTAGAATCTGTTAGAGAGGCTATGATGGAAAGGAAAGAGGAGCTGGAGAACCTCTGGATCAAGATTCCTAGACACAATGGTGCAGACACAAAAATTGGCCTTTACTATCGACCCCCAGGACAGACAGAGGAGACAGACGCAGAAATGATAGAGGAAATCAAACAAGAATGTAAGACAGGCAATGTAATCATCATGGGAGACTTCAGTTTCCCTGGGATAGACTGGAACCTGGGATCCTCAAACTGCGGCAAGGAGGCCAAGTTCCTGGAAGTGATAGGGGACTGCTTCCTAGAACAAATGGTGGGAGAGCCGACAAGAGGAAACGCCATCTTGGACTTGGTCCTAAATGGCATTACGGGACCGACAAAAGAAGTAGAAGTCACGGTCCCGCTGGAGACGAGCGATCACAACATGATCAACTTTAAACTTGACATTGGGAAAGGGAAACGTACCAACGCAGACCACGACCTTAACCACGACCTTAAACTTTAAAAAGGGAAAATACAATAACATGAGAGCCATGGTGAAACAATGGCTCAAGAAAAAGATGGACAAAGCTTAAAAAGTAGATCAGGCATGGTCCCTACTGAAAACTACTATCACGGAAGCACAAAATCTCTACATTCCACGGATTTCCAAAGAAAGGAAAACTAAGGGCAAAGGAGAATCAGCATGGCTTACTAGAGAGGTGAAGGAAGCCATAAAAGAAAAGAAGGACTCTTTTAAAAAATGAAAATGCACGAAAACGACCGAAGCTTGGAACAAACACAAAGATGATCAGAAGAAGTGTCACAAAGTGGTGAGGGATGCCAAAAAGGAGAAAATAGCGCAAGAGGCCAAAAATTTCAAACCCTTCTTTAGATACGTAAAAGGGAAAAAGCCCACAAAAGAGGCGGTGGGACCGCTAGATGACCAGGGAAGAAAAGGGTACATCAAGGAAGACATACAAATTGCAGACAGACTAAATTCCTTCTTTGCATCTGTCTTTACGAAGGAGGACACCTTAACAATACCAGAAGCAGTGAATGTGTTCAAAGGAGTAATAGAGGACGGCCTCACCACAGTAGAAGTGGACTTGGACCAGATATACTACCAGATCGACAAACTTAAAAGTGACAAATCACCTGGACCGGATGGAATTCACCCAAGAGTCTTAAAAGAACTGAAGGATGAAATCGGAGAACTATTGCAAAAACTTGCCAACCTGTCAATTAGAACTGGACAGATACCGGACAACTGGAAGATAACGAATGTCACACCTATTTTCAAAAAAGGATCAAGAGGAGAACCGGGCAACTACAGACCTGTGAGTCTTACATCTGTCCCTGGAAAGATGGTTGAAGCACTGATTAAAGATAGCATAGTCCAGCACTTGGATACACACGACCTGATGAGAGCCAGTCAACAAGGCTTCAGGAAAGGAAAATCATGTTTGACAAATTTACTTCAATTTTTTGAGACCTTGAACAAACAAATTAATAGTGGAGAACCAGTGGACATAATATATTTGGACTTCCAGAAAGCGTTCGACAAGGTTCCACATGACAGACTTCCCAGGAAACTAGAAAGCCATTGAATAGAGGGAGATATACTAAGATGGATAGGCAAATGGCTGGAGAACAGAAAGCAGAGAGTGGGCATAAATGGGAAGTTCTCAGACTGGGAGAAAGTGACTAGCGGTGTACCCCAGAGCTCGGTACTTGGGCCCATCTTATTTAATATTTTCATCAATGACCTAGAAGAAGGGACATCCAGTGAGATCATCAAGTTTGCAGATGACACAAAGCTATGCCGGGCAATCAGATCACAGGAGGATAACGATGAACTCCAGAGTGACTTGTGTCAGTTAGAGAAATGGGCAGAGAAATGGCAGATGAAGTTTAATGGGGAAAAGTGCAAGGTAATGCATATAGGCAGAAAGAACAAGGAACACGAGTATAGAATGTCAGGTGCAACTCTGGGTAAGAGCGAACAAAAAAGGACCTAGGTGTACTAATAGATAGGACTCTGAAACCGTCGGCACAATGCGCGGCAGCGGCAAAGAAAGCAAATAGAATGTTAGATATGATAAAGAAAGGAATCACGAGTAGATCGGAGAAAGTTATAATGCCGCTTTATAGAGCAATGGTCAGACCACACTTGGAATACTGTGTCCAACATTGGTCTCCCAACCTAAAGAAGGATATAAAACTGCTGGAAAAGGGTGCAGAGACGAGCAATGAAGCTAATAGAAGGTATGGAGAACTTGGAATATGAGGAACAACTTAAGAGACTGGAATTGTTCTCCCTTGAGAAGAGGCGACTGCGAGGGGATATGATTGAGACTTTCAAAATACTGAAAGGAATTGACAAAATAGAGCAGGAAAAAAAGTTATTTACAATGTCCAATGTGACACGAACAAGAGGACATGGACTGAAGCTGAGGGGGGACAAGTCCAGGATAAATATCAGGAAGTTCTGCTTCACGCAGTGAGTGGTGGACAACTGGAATGCCCTCCCTGAGGAGGTTATTGCGGAATCGACCGTTCTAGGATTTAAAAGCAAACTAGATGCACATCTCCTTATGAGAGGCATAGAGGGATATGGGTGACTAAAAATATGCCAGATGTACACTTGGCTGGGCCACCGCCAGACTCGATGGACCAAAGGTCTGATCCGGAAATAGCAGTTCTTATGAGTCAGACCACTCCAACATTGGCATGCATCTGGATTTTCCCATCCTTAAATATGGTAACCCTAGGTTAAGTAGCTTGGTCCTAGCTGGACGTATTGATCTGTAGGAAGCTTGTAGCTGTAAATAGTTCCTGTTCCTGCAGTCTTAGGACCTATTTCAGGAACTTGTATAGATGACTAGCTGATGCCCCGGCGTTGCACGGGTATTTAATTATAGCAGTAACACTGTAAATGGATTCAAATAAAGATACTTTATAGTGGTGAATGAAATTATTTTTTAACAGCTTTATAAAAAGTACTATATTCAAATTATAATGTGAAATATTTGACAAAATGAATACAATACAACTAACACAAAACCTGATTATAAACAACATTTTTAGTTTCACCTCCAGGAGCAAGAACATATAAATTCTTGGGTGAACCCACCCTTGAGCAAGCAACATAGAGTTGTCCATGGGAAAAACAGGGGGATCTTAAATCCACTCCACAGTATGTAATAGTCTGTCCCTGTGATTTGTTGATTGTGATAGAGAATGCAAGTCTCACTGGAATTTGCAATCTCTTAAACTGAAAAGGAAGATCTGTTGGAATAAGTGGCATCCAAAAGTTTCAGTATTGATTTAAACAACTCAATATGTGGAAACTCAGGTTGAAAAGAAACTCCATGCAGTTTTTTCCCGGTTCAGAATGGAACCTGTGTTCCTAGTTCAGCATATGTGAGTATTCATGAACATTATGAACTGGGGTGCATGAAGGAAACAGTTACAAACACAGTTAGAACATACAAACTCTATATGTATGGTGTCCGTGGTAGAATAGAAACGATGTCCCTAGTGGTTATAGTGTCATATAAAGTGTTTTATAGTTGGAATTACTGTGAGAATGGCAGCTTTTTACATCCTTTCCATTGACATGAATTGGTGAAATCTGATTTTCTGTTTGTAGCTCCGCCCACGTGTGCAGGTGGGCCGCGAGACCCCCAGAACATATCACCCCAGGTAGTGAGGGATCTGCATACCAAGTTTCGTTCAAATCGGTCAAGCCGTTTTTGAATTACTGTGAGAATGGCAGCTTTTTACATTTTTTCCATTGACACGAATGGGTGAAATCTGATGTTCTGTTTGTAGCTCCGCCCACGTGTGCAGGTGGGCCGCGAGACCCCAGAACATATCACCCCAGGTAGTGAGGGATCTGCATACCAAGTTTCGTTCAAACCGGTCAAGCCGTTTTTGAATTACTGTGAGAATGGCAGCTTTTTACATTTTTTCCATTGACATGAATGGGTGAAATCTGATGTTCTTTTTTTAGCTCCGCCCACGTGTGCAGGTGGGCCGCGAGACTCCCAGAACATATCACCCCAGGTAGTGAGGGATCTGCATACCAAGTTTCGTTCAAATCGGTCAAGCCGTTTTTGCGTGATCGCGGCACATACACACACACATACATACACACATACATACCTCCGATTTTATATATATAGATAGGTGATCCTGGTATGCCAGCTTCTTCCTTTACTCATTAGCAGTGAGAATGGGTGCAACAGGTTCCCAGTGGTCCCCTTTTCAGCACAGATCTTAAGCAGCCACTGTTACAGAGAGTACTCCTAAACTTCTTACCAATTGTCCAAACTGGTCTAGTAGTTAGTTAAGGTGGGAAAGATCCCCAATCACTTCTGCCCATGCCATCTCCACTGGAAAAATGGCTGCTGCAGCTTCCAGTGACAGTCTTGCAAGATTGCTGCTAGAGATTGTGGCAGCCATTTTGAGATTGGAGCCAGCATGGACAGGAGCGATTGGGGTCACTGCTGCCCTTACTAGCCACTAGACCACTAGCAGTTGTACAATAGTCCTGGCTGTCCTATAGGTAAGGGCTTCTTCTGTTCAATGGATAATTACAGGACACAACATAAAGTTTCAGTTTCAGTGAAAATGCACCAGCATTTCAGCTGAAACCAAACAAGACCAAAAATGGATTTCTAACTGGTTTCATCCCTGACATCTACCTTCTAGGTGCACAAATATAGGTACAGGGTTATAGAGTTGCCCTCCTAATATCAGAAGCTGTCACAAGCCAGCAGAGGGAGCCTAAGCAGTGGAGTATATGGGGCTCATTTGCATAGAGATCTTGCAAAGGGAGCTGGAGCTGTCCATTCACCCTGAATGAAGTAAGGTGCTGAAAAAGACAGTTCGAGAACAAGGAGCTAAGAAGAGTAGAAGCTCCTTCAGGAACCTGGGCAACTCTCAGAAGGAGTAATGCTGGCATCAGCCTAGTTTTGGATCCAGCACCAGACCGACTGACCAACCCTGCACTACTCCTTGGGAGAGCTGAGTTTGGAGTGACTGAGAGAGTTCTCACAGAGAGCAACTGAAGGACTGGAAGGAATCCTCAGGGAGAGCCCTCGGAGAGAGACAACTGTGTATCTGGGAAGGTTTTAGAAGGAGTAGCTGGAGGGCCCAGTAGAGAATGGAGTGACCAGTGAGGTCTCAAGCTTGATGACCAGTAGTGGGACCAGTGAAGTATCCTTTGAGACCAAAAGGCCAAGGAACAGAGGACTGGCAGTAGCCCTACAAGCAGCTAGAAGAGCTGGAGGAGTCTAAGGTCCAAGGATGTTGGTGACTGGCAGGTGACCAGCAGAGAGACCAGTAAATGATACTGGAAGCTACCAAAAGACCCAAAAGGAAGCAGCTTGTAGACCCTCATTGGCCAAAGGTGACTGGCGAAGGGACCAGCGCGGCTGGTGGCGACCGGCGGAGAGACCAGTAAATGGTACCGCAAGCTGCACGAAGACACGGAGGGCCAATGAAGAGTTGGAGTGGACCTGGAGAAGCATAGAGAGCCAGGGAGGACCCAGAGATGACCAGGGAGGACCGATGACCAGGAAGTGCCTGGAGGGACCTGATCACATGTGTTTTAACACAGTTGTGTTTGTTGATTTTGTTTTAGCAGTGCTTGTGGATAGAGGAGTGATGGATAGTGACTGCTCAGCCCGATCACATATCTCTAGTCTGTTCTCTACCACAGTCCTGTTCATAAGGCTCATATCATCTTTGCCCTCTTTTCAGCACACTCTTGATGAAACCAGATCTCTCTCACACACAAACACTATAGTCTCTCCCTCTCTCCCCTCCCCCCCCCCCTCTCTCTTTTCTAGGCTCAGTGGAAAAATCATGTTCTTTTCTCTCTAAGTTTCACTCCCTCACCTAGTATCACAGATGGAGTCCAAACCATTGCTTAATGCCTGTTTTTGAGTGGAAAGCTCAGTTTCTGCATCTGACAGGTCCTGAGAATCTCAACCATCAAAAGGTGAGCTTTGTTCTTCATTCTGGTCACAGTCTGAAAGTTCTTACCATACTTCACCTAACACCACAGCACCAATTCCATTGGTATTTGCATTTTGAAGTACTAGGATTCCAGAATGAAAGTAAAATTCCCTAATTTTGTTGCAAATAATCAGATTCAGTTATTCAACCCTGAAAAACAATTGCTGCTTTCTGTAGAAATTTTTTCCCCAAAATATCAATCATATTTCAGAAAATTAAAAGAAGAAAAAATGTAAAAATTTAAAAGCTATTTATTTATTTACTCAGATTTATGAGACACTTGCCCACAAAAATGCTCCAAAACAACTTATAGCCGGTATACATAAATAGGAAACAATATGAGAAAACATTTACATTAACTACAAATAATAATGATAACAACATCATAAATAATACACAATAAATGAAGCTCAAGTTCTCTGTCATGATATGCAAAAAAACAAACAAACCCCAAAACAGTTTTTAAAAACATGATTTGCTTCATTCACAAGTTATTACAGGAACAAAAACAGCATATACAAATCATAAATCAAAACCAGATTATCTATAGGAAGTATGACCTGACATATCTTATATTATATGTATAAGCAGAGAGCTATGAATTTAGATTCTATCCATAATCTTGTCAATCCATTTCCCAAAATGACTTTGTTATTATATAGCTCCCTCCAATGGCATAGCAAGGGTGAGAGGCGCCTGGGATGGTGGTGCCCCTCCCCTGCCCTTGTCTCCACCCCCACCCTCACCCCCACTCCTTCCCTGATCCCCCCTGTTGCATGCATGCCTCTTTCCCTTCCCCATACCTCTAGTTTTTCACCACCGCAAGCAACAAGAGCTTCAACGTGCTCCTCGCAACCCCATCGGCTCTCCCTCTGATGTCACTTCCTATGCGAGACACCTGGAAGTGGCGTCAGTGGGAGGATGACACGGTCATGAGGAGCACATTGAAGTTGTTGCCCATGGTGGTGAACTAGAGGTACAGAGAAGGGAAGAGGCGCTCACGCGGCAAGGGGAGGAGTAGAAAGGGGCGGAGTGGAGGAGGGGTGCCAGCGCCCAGGGTGGATTGCTCCCCCTTACTATTCCACTGGTTCCATCTAGTCAGAAGGCCAACTAAAACACAATGCACAGATGCCAGTTCCATCCCACTGATGAAAGCAATGTATCCCTTCATTTCTGTGGACTGATTGTAAGAAGGACAAGAACCTGCTGTACTAAGAATTTGTCTTTAAATGGGGAAGCAGGCAGGCAATCCTATGCAAACAGTATTTTGAAAAATATTTTGAACCATCTAAGAACCTGAATATCTGGAGGTATGACCCTAGGTCATGGGTAGGCAATTCCGGTCCTCGAGAGCCGGAGCCAGGTCAGGTTTTCAGGATATCCACAATGAATGAATATGTATGAGATGGATTTGCATGCACTGCCTCCTTGAGATGCAAATCTATCTCATGCATATTTATTGTGGATATCCTGAAAACCTGACCTGGCTCCGGCTCTCGAGGACCGGAATTGCCTACCCCTGCCCTATGTGTTTAATGTTTAGAGGCCCTTTTATTAAGCTGTTTTCAAATTTGCAGTTACTAAGGGCTCCTTTTTACAAAGGTGCACTAGCGTTTTTAGCGCACGAACCAGATTAGTGCAAGCTATAGCGCGCAGTAGCCGAAAAATTACTGCCTGCTTAAAAGGAGGCGGTAGCGGCTAGCGGGCACTAAAACCGCTAGTGCACCTTTGTAAAAGGAGCCCTAAACATTAATAGTCAAAATTAATACATTGCAACTGCAAAAGCCCTGTGTTAACTTTTTTGGGGGGGAGGTTTCCAGCATCTTCCTATATAATTAAGAGGTAATTCTATAAATTGGGTACCTAGATATACACACCATTTATGTGTGTCATAGGTGGTAATAATTGTACTAGGCACTAGCCTATAAGATCATATCTATGTGCTATTCCCCGGGATGATATAAATGTCACTCAAATTTGCATGCAATTTAATTGACTAATGAGCCAATTAACAGCGATAATTGGGTGCAATTATTGATGTTAATTGGCACCAATTATCTCTCGCCTAGACTACTGCAACCTGCTTCTCACTGGCCTTCTGCTAAACCATCTCTCTCCTCTTCAGTCAGTTCAGAACTCTGCTGCACGCCTCATATTGTCAAGGTTGCTATGTCCACTTTACCCCTCGCCTCAAGTCACTTCATTGGCTCCCTATCCGTTTACGCATACAGTTCAAACTCTTTCATTTTCGGTATATAACAGCATTGGAAGAGCAAGGGGGGGGTCACACGCATTTACACCTGCCACTAACATGGTGTAAATGGTCGCACCTAAATGTAGCTCAGTGAACAGATGCTGTTATACAGTAGAATTAGTGCTCAGCACTTAGCATCAACACACCTACATGAAGGCGCCAATTTATTAAAACTGCCTCCTTAATTCAGAAAGAATACATTTACTACATGTCAGCTGCATTACTGATAATGTGGTTGCACTGAGGGGGAAATTCTACAGCCAGTGCCTAAACTTAGGCACTTAAGTTAATTGAAGAACGTCGTTAGAAATGGCAAAAAAACGGTGAGGTTGAAGAACCTACCTGCACCTAAATAAAAGGCGCTGGAATTGCACCTATGTAGGCACTTTAGGCTGGTGAATGCCAAAGTAGGCATGGCCAATGCCGGAAGTGGCGTTAGGTAGCCCAAAGCGCTTATGTAGATGCAATTCAAGTTTATTATTTATCTGATATACTGCCTGTCATTATGTCTGGACGGGTTACAATAATTTTTTTTTTTTTAAAAATCTTATCTGATAAAACGGGATTAAAAGAAAACATCATTACTGGAATACATATACAAAAAGAAACAATGACCAGAAACATAAGGGGGGAGGGAGAAAAATACAATACTTAAAAAAAAAAATGAAAAGGCCACACAGATAGGAGGGGTAAAGCTAATGTGTTCTGTACTGATAGAGAATACGAACTTCTTAGATTGTATAGGCATCCTTATATAGAAAGGTCTTTAAATTCACACAAAGATAGGAGCTAGAAATATAGGCCCGGAAAACGCTGGCTTACATTTCCGGCACCTATCTTTCCTGTAGGCTTGATTCTGAAACTGGTACTGATGTGTGATTAACACGTGATCAGCGCCCCCTTTTAAGGCAGCCACTGATATCGGTGCCAGTTACAGAATGCCACCTATAGAGATGGCATGCACTACTTCACATAATCTGCTGTGGTAAGGCACAGTCCCCACCTTGTCTCTGCCTATTCTCCACTGTTCTCTCTAAGCTGGGTGAGGGGTCCTCCAACTGCACTGCTGCCAGTAGTGGGTTGTGCTTCACTATTGCTTTTTCAGTCACTAGGGATACTGGCAGGACTGTAGGTGGAGGACTCCTGCTTGGCTATTCCACATGTATCAGTTAACACAAGAATTAGCACATAGTTAGGGTTGCCGGACGTTCAGATTTCCCCGGGCATGTCCTTCTTTTGAGGACATGTCTGGGGGTCCGGATGGCTTTTCAAAACCCAGCACTTTGGGTTTTGAAAAGCATCCTGACAAAATCTAGTCAGGAAGGGGCATCCGCGCTTGCGTGGATGCAACATGGTGACAGCCCGTCTGGGGGTGGAACAGGGTGTGACAGAGGCAGAACTGGATGGTTCTGGGGGTGTGGCCATGGGTCTGGAAAATCTGGTAAATCAAGTCACCACGTTTAGGGCAGGCATGTGTTAATTCAACTGTTAAGTATGAGAAGAGACTGGAATACCTAAATATGTATATTCTGGAGGAGAGGAGGGACAGAGGAGATAGGATACAGACATTTAAATACTTGAAAGGTATTAATATAGAACCTAATCTTTTCCAGAGAAGAGAAAATGGTAAAACTAGAGGGCATAATTTGAGGTTGCGGAGAGGAAGACTCAGGATCAATGTTAGGAAATTCTTTTACACGGAGAGGGTGGTAGATGCCTGGAATGCCCTCTCGAGGGAAGTGGTGGAGGGGAAAACGGTAATGGAATTTAAAAAAGCATGGGATAAACATAGAAGATCTCTAATTAGAAAATGTAGAATGTAAATTAAAGAGCTAAGGCCGGTACTGGACAGAGTTGCACGGTCTGTGTCCCATATGTGATGATTTGGTGTAGGATTGGGCTGGGGAGGGCATCAATGGGAACTCCACTAACTTGGAACATAAGAATATTACTGGCCAGATTTTATGGTAGATATCCTGCAAACAGGATTTTTGGATAGGCTGGAGTGAAGTTGGATGGCAACTTCAGTATTTGGAACCTAGGACAAAACCAGGTAGACTTTATAGTCTATGACCCAGAAATATCAAAGAAGAGACAAGTTAAATTAATTATTTTTAATGGATATAACTAATGGGCAGACTGGCTGGACCATTCATTTACTATGTTACTATGTAATTATTTAACACATTTTAGTAAAAGAGAGGCCCTAATGCTAATGTTTATTAATTGTCTCATGAAAAGATTAATTCCAGTGTATGATTATTAGCACATCCATACTGAATAGACGCTATTCCATTTTCTTATAAAGGGTATTGTCCCTGTAAAATTCTATGGAAAATAAGAACCTTAAGATTATGCAAAGCAGACCTGCTACACAGACATTCAGTAAGCTCTGAAAGAAAGCTGTTGATGTGTCTTCCACAGCTGACCTTTGGCTGAATCTGTCCTGCAGCCTCCTATATTGAATTGTTTCTCAGTTGTTATTTGCCCAAAAGGTCAAGCATGGCACATTACCGCTCTACTCCTCAACCACATTATTATTCAAATGTCTTAATGTCACTTAGGGATGTGTAAACATTCTGTTTAAAATCAGACCATGTGCCTGAGGATGTCTATTTATTTAAATTTGGAGCAATCAAAACTACCACCACTTTTGGGGAAAAAGAGAAACAAAATCAATTATGATAACAGCACTGAGAGGGCTAAAACCAGTCAGTCTGGAAAAGACAGAGAAGAACATAGAGTAAAACACAGAGACACATAAGAAGAAAGATACATTAATTTATGCACATAATTTTCTTAATATATATTTAATTCAAATGACATCTAACTTTTACCATCAAAAGATACAATTATAGCTGCCTATGAATGGTCAATATGAAAAATTAAAAACAGAAAACTACAAAACTATACGAAGAGATTTGCTAACTCAGATCAATGGGCCATCGAGTTTAGCACCATATCTTCCCTAGCAGATGGATCAGAATCACTATACTTAAGTGTATTTTTTAAAAATAATTTATATGTTATCTCTTCTTGATAAATTGTAGTTCTACCATTCTTCCCCTTTTTGGTTGTATTGTTTTTAAAAGTTTTTAATAATGATTATTGTTTTAAAGGATGTATTGTTATTCCATATATGTTCTTAAGACAATGTTCACTGCCTAGAAGGCCGATTGGGCAGTATATAAAATTTTTTTAAAAACTTGAAATTCTGCATATGATCCTACAATTCTATATGGATTATAAATTGCTAATCTTTAAGCCCATTATATTAACGGGTGCTAGAATAGATTTGTGTGTGTCTTTCTTTCTTTCTGTCTCTCTCTTTCTCTCTCCTTGGCCGCTATATGTCTGTCTTTTTTTTATGTATGTCTCCTTGGCCACTGTATGTCTGTCTGTCTTTGTTTTGGTGTCTGTCTCTTTAAATCTGTCTCTTTAGACTCCTGTTCTTCTGTGTGGTTTTTTGACTGTCACCTTCTGTCTATCTCTTTGGCTGCTGTCTGTATTTCTTACTTTTGGTCTCTCTGTCTGTGTTTGTTTTTCTGTATGTGTTGTTTTTTTTCTGTGTCTCCTATTATTAACTAGCATTCCCTCCTCCCATACTACTTCCCTGTGCAACAGCAGCGTTTCCCCTATCCCCCTTGCCCTTCCCGCGGTCTGGCCGGCTCCCTTAGTCCCTTTCCCTTCCCGCAGTCTCGACAAACCTGCGACTCCAGCAACGTCTGCAGCACTGTACATACGCTGCTTCGGGGCCTTCTACTGCCCTGATATGCTCTGCCGCGTCTCTGATGATGTCATCAGGCTGCTGGAGTCGGCAGGTTTGGAGTCAGGACCGCGGGAAGGGAAGGGGGGGCGGCAAAGGAGTAAGTGAGCCTGTCGGATCACGGGAAGGGGGTGCGGCAAGGGATTAAGTGAGCCTGAAGCCACGAGTGTGGGGCTGTTTCTGCAGCCGCGGGAGGTGGAGAGGGGGAGAGCAGGGAGGCTTGTCTGGCGCGCATGCGCACTCCTACCACCACAGCCCGACAGATCAGGGATCAGGGAAGCATGCGGTAAGAGTGCGCATGCGCGCTTAGCATTTTATTATTATAGATTCAGGTACTCAAGCATTATTCCCTAACTGTCCTGGTGGGCTCCCACTCTATCTAATGTACCTGGGGCAATGGGAATTAAGTGACTTGCCCAGGGTCACAAGGAGCAATGCGGGATTCAAACCTACAACCTCAGGGTGCCAAGGCTGTAGCTCTAACCACTGCACCACACACACTGGATCCACACTGGCACCAGGATCCAAGATGCCTTCTAGCACTACTAGATATTGGATCCTGGCCAGAAGCGCCATCTTAGATCCTAGCCCTATTGTAGGCAGCAGCTACACCCTGGATATGTCCAAATGAGTGGAGGTTAGAAAAGAGTTGGTTTCTGAATAGGTGTCAATCTTGTTTCTAGCGCAAGGTTTGTTGTCTTGGAATTGCAACTAAATGGAGGGGGAGGCAGAGAGAAACTCAGTCTGTATAAGGGGGGGTGTCATAGAGAGGTCACAATTCTTGGTGGTGAGATGGAAATGGGGCTAAAGGTTTAGAGGTGCTCCCTGCATGTATCTCATGGGATTTTTACGAGTTTTATTTTGCAGTTGACACAGGGTAAGTGCAAATACCTGCTGCTCACTCCTATGAGGTCCCTTGGATGTCCAAAGCAACAGGTCCCCACATTCATCTGTTAGAGCATGGACTGGACTTCCATGTTTTAAGCCCACCCAAGTCCCACCCAAAACATACCCAGACCTCGTCTCCTTGCCAGATATACAATCTGTAGTTTTAGACTTTCATATCCTGGCTTTATAAAATCAGAATTCAGACATCCATGCAACAGGGGCATCTAAGTGCTAGTTGATATCTATATATAATAGTCAGTGACATAATAACGGGGACAGGGGGAAGTTCAGCCTGGATGTGGTCTTCCTAAGGGCACGGTACCCCTCCTCCTCTCCACCCACTCCTCTCCTTGCCGCATGTGCCCCTTGCCTTCCCCAGTACCTTTTTTACTTCCCCAGTGCAAG
The DNA here is from genome assembly GCF_902459505.1 of Geotrypetes seraphini. NCBI lineage: Eukaryota > Metazoa > Chordata > Amphibia > Gymnophiona > Dermophiidae > Geotrypetes > Geotrypetes seraphini. The sequence continues at coordinate 68,856,969 of NC_047088.1, forward strand.
GTTGCTGCCCACGTCAGCGTCGGCACTCTCTCTAATGTCACTTCTGGGACCCTGCGCCTAGGAAGTGATGTCAAAGGGCGTGCCAACACTGACATGGGCATTCTGCTCATGCCAGAAAACTTTAAAAGGCACGGGGAAAGGGAAGAGGGCGTGTGCATGTGCGCACAAAGTGAGTGGGCCCCCAGGCGCCACTCACCCTTACTAAGCCACTGATAATAGTGCTTCCAAAATAAGCACCTTAGGCTCCTAAATTAGTCATAATGGTCAAAGATAGACCTACTTTTTTAGGTGGGTCTATCTGGGCAATTGGCACTGACTGGGCTGGCACTGACTGGCTATGTCATAAGAACATAAGAATTGTCACTGCTGGGTAAGACCAGTGGTCCATCATGCCCAGCAGTCTGCTCATGCGGTGGCCCCTAGGTCAAAGACAAGCACCCTAACCAAGACCAACACTACCTGCATACGTTCCAGTTCCGCAGGAACTCGTCTAACTTTGTCTTGAATCCCTGGAGGGTGTTTTCCCCTACGACAGCCTCCGTAAGAGCGTTCCAGTTTTCCACCACTCTCTGGGTGAAAAAGAACTTCCTTACATTTGTACAGAATCTATTCCCCTTTAACTTTAGAGAGTGCCTTCTCATTCTCCCTACCTTGGAGAGGGTGAACAACCTGTCTTTATTTATTAAGTCTATTCCCTTCATTATCTTGAAGGTTTCAATCATGTCCCCTCTCAGTCTCCTCTTTTCAAGGTAGAAGAGGCCCAGTTTCTCTAATCTCTCACTGTACGACATAGCTGGTGACTGGGATATTCAGCGGAAGATACAGTAGCTGGCTATCTCCTTCTGTCAATATTCAGAGGAAGATATGTAGCCAGCTATCTTCTGCAGAATATCCGCTGACCGTTAGCCAGCTTATTGCTATTTAACCAGCCAGAAGCTATTTCCTGCCAGCTGAATTTTAGGCAGATATATGGAGAACCATGACTAGGATATCGCTATATCAGGCTATAACCTATTCAGGAAAGGCAGGACAGAAAGAAAGGGAGGATGTGTGTGCTATCTACAGAAAATGAATTTCCTCAAACTCCCCCCCCCCGACCCTGGTTTTAGGGAGGGGATGGAATGGGATATGATATACAGTGGAACATTGGTTTACGAGCATAATTCGTTCCAGAAGCATGCTCGTAAACCAAATTACTTATATATCAAAGCGAGTTTCCACAGAGAAAGTAAGGGAACTCGCTTGATTCGTTCCCATCCACCCCCACCCCCCCGAGGCCAGTGGCACTGCTCTACCTCCCCCCCCCCCCCGAGAACCGGCATTGCTCCCCCGCTCACGAAGGCCCTCCCCGTGTGATCTGCCATCACCCCCCCCCCGCAAACCGACATCTCCCCCCTGCTTGCATCGCCCCCCCCCCCCGTTATCCAACATCCCCCCGCATTCATCCAGCCACCCGAACACATCGCTTACCACCCATCTGGCACCCAGCACCGGCACCTACGCACAGGACATGCCGGTGCCGTTGCCCGAAGATCTGCCTCCTTCTTTTTGCTGGGCCTTGAGCATCTATGCATGCTCAAAGCCTTTGAGTTCCCACTCTCTCCGAGAATCTCAGAGAGAGCAGGAACTTGAAGGCCTTGAGCATGCTCAGATGCTCAAGGCCCAGCAAAAAGAAGGAGGCAGATCTTCGGCCACCGGCATGTCCTGTGCGATGGTGCCGGTGCCGGGTGCCAGATGAGGGGTAAGCGATGTGTTCGGGTGGGTGGATGGGTGCGGGTGGGATGTTGTATCACGGGGGGGAGGCGACATGAGCGGGGGGATGCCGGATCGCGGGGTGGGGTGCCAGATCGCGGGGGAAGGCGCTCATACATCGAGGCAAGCTCGTTTTCCGAGGTGCCGATTTTGCAAATGTTTTGCTCGTCTTGCAAAACACTCGCAAACCGGTGCACTCGTAAGCCGAGGTACCACTGTACTGCCTTTCTGTGGTTACAGTCAAAACAGTTTACATATATGGTATGTATTTTGTACCTGGGGTGACAGAGAGTTAATTAACTTGCCCAGAGTCACATGGAGCTGCAATGTGTCTGAATTCTAGAGGGTCTGAGATAGGCACATGGGATCTCTCAGACTAGATGTGCCATTTGGCCTTTATCTGCCATCATGTTTCAATCTTTCTATTATTGAAATCTTCTTGAATACAACTTTCAGTACAGTACAGCAGAAGTTACAAACTGTAATATGATCCATCAGTGGGTAACCAGGCAATGCTGTAAGACTAGGTAGAAGGAACTGCTCAAGGGCAAAACATGCAAATTATTGACTATCATCAATGGGTAAAAAAAATCACATACACCACTATTTTATTACACTCATAAATGATAATATTATTCTAAAGCTCAAAGGGAAGAATATATATACAGTATATTGGAATATATATTAGAGGAGATTAGAAGATTACAAGAATGTATTCACTGGGAAGGAAGACTTTCAACCCCGACAAGAAAGGGTAGGAAATTGCTGTAGCTTCAGGACTCAAAAGTAATTCCAGAAAGATTGATAGGTAAAGCTTTACATGTTTAGTCGCCAGAGTTATAGGTCTTACTCTTGCCCATTTGGTTGAGAGAGAAGGGGTTTGTCTTAGCTGGAGGAAACTGAATGAGATCTATTAGCTGAAATCGCTAAAAACTGGAATTGCAAAGAACTAGAGCTACTGATCCTTGAAAGTGGTATGTATGCAATCTATGATGGCAGACATCTCTCTCAAGAAGAAAGGCCATGCCAGATTTTGAAAGAGTTATTTATTTAAATGTATTAACTGCTTTTATGGCGGACAGGTGCCTTGAACAGATTACCCTTAGGAGGAAGGTATCAGGGATACAATCCAAAATGGTACATCCCTCCCAAGGAGGAAGGCACTGTCAGATTTTGAACTGTGGCTGAGTGGTAGGGGCTGCAGGGTTGAGAGGTGTGTAATGCAGATAACCCTGAGAACAAGGGCTGCTGCAGCGCAGCAGTGACAGTTCTAAGAAGAGGAAGGTCCAGCAGTAGAGCAGCAACACTTCCAGATGTGGAGAGATATACAACAATATAACAACAACCCAACCAGGTGAAGGGAGGTCCAGCCATAGATCTACCCCTTTTTTTATCAAAAGATGAAATTTCTGTCACTAGTTGCTATTGACAGGGGTGATGCACTACTCCAAGTCTCTTGTTAGTTGGCCAGGTGAACTACAGGCCCTTACTGTGTAGCATGTGGCAAGCTCCTATTCCCAAGGGAAGCAGCATCCGACTTCCCAACACACTAATTGGCCCCTTAGGGAAAGTGGTGGAGAAATGGCTGCAATCTCATACTAATACCCCCACAAGAGGTTGACAAAATTTCAGGAACTGAGCCTACCCCCACCCTCTCAAAGAGGAGGAATTTTTATCACTGGATTATTATAGGCCTCCAGATGTTGCAAGAGAGGCAATGCATAGATGGGGGGGGGGAAGAAAAGGATGGTAGAAAGTTTGAGAGCCCCCTAAAATTGATGTAGTAATGTCTCTGACCCTTTCCAGACCTCAAGCTATTGCTCAAAATTATTTGGATAATTTAGAAAGCATGTATGGCAGTAAGAAAATTGCTGTATGTACTTCAGGATTATTATGCAGAAGCCTGTCTGGAATATGTCCTGCTTAAAGTTTTGGACACGGTACTACTCAAAAGAGTCCAGAGAAGAGCGACTAAGATGGTTAAGGGGTTGGAGGAGCTGCCATACAGCGAAAGATTAGAGAAACCAGGCCTCTTCTCCCTCGAACAGAGGAGATTGAGAGGGGACATGATCGAAACATTCAAGGTACTGAAGAGAATAGACTTAGTAGATAAAGACAGGTTGTTCACCCTCTCCAAGGTAGAGAGAATGAGAGGACACTCTCTAAAGTTGAAAGGGGATAGATTCCGTACAAATGTAAGGAAGTTCTTCTTCACCCAGAGAGTGTTAGAAAACTGGAACAATCTTCTGGAGTCTGTCATAGGGCAAAACACCCTCCAGGGATTCAAGACAAAGTTAGACAAGCTCCTGCTGAACAATAATATACAGTTTACAGGTAAATTTGTCATAGTTTTAGTACAAGATTTTTCAATACAAAGGGCTCCTTTTACTAAGCTGCGCTAGCGGTTTTAGCGCACACGCTAGACGCTAACGCCTCCATTGAGCTGATGTTAGTTTTTCCACGTAGCACAGGGGGCAGCGCACGGTAAAAACACTACCGCAGCATAGTAAAAGGAGCCCAAAGTCTCATTTCCACATTTCTGTAGCAGGACTATAGCTCAAGTTGTCCACCACCATTCCTTCAAAATCTCCATTGCTTTCTTGAGATATTATACTATCCAGGCATGCCTTATCTACTCTCATCTGTGAAAGTATTTAAAGTAATGCCTACTCTATAGTCTGTATGTTTATGTTTGTTTGTTTTTTGTTTGTTTTTTTAATTCTTTATTCATTTTCAAAATTACATTAAGTGTTAAATATATTCATTCACATTAACAATAAATACATCACTTACAAACAATCATTGATACATTTCATAAATTCTTATCCCTTCCCCTTTTCCATCCCTCCCACCCATATATTCCATTATCATATAAAACATGTAATAATTAAATTCCCCCCTCCCTACACCTTAAGTTGATAAATACAAGGGAAACAATTTCAAATTAATCTTTACAATACTTTGTTAATGGTTTCCACACATCCTGAAACTTCTTAAAATATCCCCGTTGTAATACAATAAACCTTTCCATTTTATAGATATGGCATAAAGAATTCCACCAGAAGTTGTAATTTAATCTCCTCCAATCCTTCCAATTATATGTAATTTGCTGAATGGCAACACCAGTCATTATGAGTAGTAATTTATTATTCGCAGAAATCTGACTTTTTGCTCTCATTTCCATACCAAATATCACAGTATCATAAGATAATGCCACTGGGTTATCTAATAAATTATTAATTTGGTCCCAAATTGATTTCCAAAAATTCATAATACATGGGCAATGAAACAATAAATGATCTAAAGTTCCTACTTCCAGATGAAATTGCCAACATCTATTAGACAAAAAACTATCTAATTTTTGTAACCTAACAGGGGTCCATAACGCTCTATGCAACAGAAAAAACCAAGTTTGTCTCATAGATGTTTATTAAAAATTTTAACTGCACTTCGGTTTATCAACAGCACAGTGTACAAAATATATTTTTTTTAAAAAAAGAAAGGAACACCATGTAAAATAGGAAAGCAAAAGAAAAAAGACAACAACATGGGGGGAGGGAGTTTTGATCGGATGGCTAAGTCTGACTTTGAACGTTTCCCACAGACATCCAAAGTCAGAGCTGAGCAATGGCCATTTTCAAAACCGCCAGACATCCAAATTTTTGAACATCACCTACTTAGACATCTAGACTTAGTCATACAGCATGTATAACTGAAAGTTATACAGCCCACGATCGACGGAACTTGGACGTTGTGACTTAGACCATTTGAAACATGGTCTAAGTCACAAAAACCCACCTAAACTCACCAGATATGCACTGAAAACACATAAAAGCTGCTCCTGCCCTGTGAACGAGAGGACGCCAAAATTAAGTGCTCCCTGTTGGAACCCTTGAAAAAGCCTGTTTAGGCGAAACGGGTCCCGTCAGGCATTCAATTGTTGGGGCAAGCGAAAATTTTACAACAATAAAGAATAAGTAATAAAGGAATCCATTGGCTGTTGATTGTGTTTATGGATTTGGAAGAAATTTATTTAAACATTCTTTTGGATAATTTAACCCTGACGAGTGAGGATATCTTCTGTTGTGGACTGTTCCATTACCTCACTTTCCGTCTTCTACATTTCTACTGTTTGAGTGGGTTAGGGACTCATAGAGAGGAGGACCCATGCCCATAAGCCCCTGTAATCACTGCATTGATACTTAAACATGTGCACTGCCCTATACACCCCCAAAACCCTTTTTTACTGGTATATAAGTGGCTCCTGCAGCCATAAGGGCTATTGGGGTGGTAGATAAGTGGGTCTAGGGGATTCTGGAGGTGGTTTGAGGGGCTCACCGTCACCTATAAAAGAGCTGTAGTGAGGAGAAGCCATGGCACCTTGTTTGTGAAGTTCACAGCAGTGCCCTGTAAGGTACCCCACTATTTAGGTGCCCTGTCTGGGTGCTCTGTCCATCACTTTGCAGGCCCCTTCCACGTCCAACAGGGCTTGTTCTAGACGTTTTGGACTTGTACGGACAGTTGGACGAAAATGTGCTTTAAAGATCGACGTTTTAGCAGCTTGGACGATCAGATCTTCAGGACGTATAATTGGATGATTTTCGAAAGTCAAAAGACATTGGACGTCTCTTTCGAAAATGGGACTTAGGCTCTTTTTGACTTTGAACGACTTGTGAAATGGATGAAAACAGACTTAGACGTCCCTTTCGATTATGCCCCTCCACAGCTGCAAGTGGCACCTATATGGCAGTATAGTAGGATTTTGTGAGTTTTGGTGAGCTCCACTTTCCACCATAAATACTGTGGTTAGAGTGGCTTATGGGCCTGGGTCCTCCTCTATATGGCTCACTAGCCCACCCACCAGGCTACTTATGACTTCTTAAGACACCTGTGTGCTGCTCTACTAGGCTTTCCCATACCAGATTCTGTACTGTTTCATTCAGATTTTTTTTTGGGGGGGTAGGAGGGGGTCAGTGGAGTGGGGGGGAGGGTCGTGACTTAATTCCTACAGTTCTGGTCAGTTTGGGTACTTTTTTTGGCACTTAGATGCTTTTAAAAGAAGGTCTGACATTTAAGTTCTGTCCAGGACGTCCTAGAACAGGTTTGATCCAAGTCTAAGTCTGCCCAAAGTCCGCCCAGAAGACGCCTCCAATATGCCCCCTTTAAGTCTGGACACACAGCAGGTCGAACACCTCACAAGATATGCAGAAATATGGTTTCAAAAATTGACACTTGGACATTTTGGCGAGAAAAATGTCCAAGTGTTGATTTATGCCATTTTATAGATGTTTTTGGGCTCCTTTTACTAAACTGCGTTAGAGCATTAACATGCAGAATAGCACTCGCTACAATGCCACGCGCACTAGACGCTAATGGCAGCATTGAGCTGGCATTAGTTCTAGCCATGTAGCGCAGGGTTAGCACGCGCTAATCTGCTACGTGCTCTAAAAACGCTAGCGCACCTTAGTAAAAGGAGCCCTTAATTTTTTGAAAATGCCCCAATTGTCTTATACCTCATTTTCCCTTTAATGTTCTCTCTGTGCCTGGCAACTATAAAAGAAATGTCCTTAAATTCAGATCTCTATCGTGTTTGTAATCACAGTGAAGTGGAAGTAGGATTTGGAGAACATCACAGCACTGAAATACATAAAAAACATTGTGAAATGCAATGTGATTGAAAATTGCTGTAACACATCCTATTACACTGCCACTTGCTATGTTTTTAATTCAGTCTGAAAACATGGTGTACGCTTTCTCAATTGTTAATGATATTTATTCCTGTCACAGTGCATGAGTAAAATTTGGAAGCAAGGACACAGGAGGAAGACTCTGAACAGTCTCTTGTTTCTTATGTTTTCTCTAGCTCAAAATGGGCAATGCTGGTCCCCGAGAGCCACAGGCAGGTCAGGTTTTCAGGATATCCTCAATAACTATGCAAGGGAGTGTGTGGTGCAGGGGTTAGAGCTACAGCCTCAGCACCCTGAGGCTGTGGGTTCAAATCCCTTACTGCTCCTTGTGACCTTGGGCAAGTCACTTAATCCCCTCATTGCCCCAGGTACACTAGATAGAGTTTGAGCCCACTGGGACAGATAGGGAAATATGATAAAGTACCTGAATGTAAACCACTTAAGATATAAGTGGTATATAAGTAAGTAAATAAATAAAATAAGAAGGCAGTGCATGCAAATCAATCTCATATATATTCTTTGTGGATATTCTGAAAGCCTGACCTATGGCTCTCAAAGACTGGAATTACCTACCCCCTGCTCTAGCTGGCTCAGAGTTGTAATAGGTTTCTGATTCTTTCTTTCTTACTTGCCGCTTACTGGCAATAGCCTTCTGCTATGAGGGCATTCAAGTCAGTTTATTGGTTATTCAGGCAAAAAAATCTTTGTATAATAAATCCACAACTCCTAATTTGCCCTAGGGTCTGTTTTTACCTATAGAGAGCATCATTATAAAACATTTTGCTTGAAACATTAGGGCTTGTAACTATTTCCTTCCCTCCAAAGACAAGGGCTTGAGTCATCCTGCTCAGGATATAGAATATTTGTCATACAAAATGGCTCTTCTCGTTTATAGGTGAGATTTTCATAGTGGCTGACCAAAACTGCCACCAAAATTGTCTGAAGGCTTTCGGCCAAAACTGAAACTGCACCTGGTTTTGGCTGAAGCTGAAACTGAAAACTCAAGTTTGGTTTGTGAATGTGGACCAGTGGGGGCTGCTGGAAATTGTCAGTTTTCAGTCCGCATCCCTCTACTAAACCTACTGTATCCAAGCCAGAATAAACAGCAACAATTTCAATAATGAAAGACTGTATTTCACCTCCAAGTAAAAAGCCTCCACCCAAATGGACTGTAACTAATGAAAACTGAAAGAGGATATTTATCTGCCCTTATTTACTGTGCTACTGTGAATAGTTTGTAATGTTTTATCATAGAATATGGAAGGCCCACACATCTTCTCGTTTCTAACATAAAGTCATTCTAACTTCATCAAAATCTGGAGAGGGAATGGATGCTCATGGCATCAAGTATGATTTATGATTTTATTTAATATAGTGCCTTTTCTAGACATCAGGGTGGTCTATAAAACATAACGATGAGATTTAGAAAAGAATGCCATCAATTCGTAGCTCCATGCCCCTCTAAAAGTCAGAGTATGGATGCATATATGGTAGTCCTAGTAATTTTTCCCCCTGCAAATCAGCATGTACCCTTCTATGGCCCAAGTCACCTCCATTAAAATTTTGTTATAATGCTCTGGAGAAGGCGATTCTTTCTAAGCAGTTCACATAGGGCCAGATTCTATAAATGGCACCTCTTAGATGCGTAACTTAATTGGCAAAATACCCTTAATAACTTTAATAATTGGGAAAAAAAATTAATTAGGCGATAGGCGCCTATCCAATTCGATAAAAGATGGCTGCCTATCACATGGCACTTAGGGCTCCTTTTACAAAGGTGCACTAGCGTTTTTAGCGCACGCACAAGATTAGTGCGCGCTATAGCGCGCGCTAGCTGAAAAATTACTGCCTGCTTAAAAAGAGGCGGTAGCGGCTAGCGTGCGTATTAAAACCACTAGCACACCTTAGTGGCACCAAATGCCTAAGTAGGCATTTCTATGGGTGGAGTGTGACTTAGGCACTGCTAAGCACGTTTCTTCAAAAACTTGGGTACCTGAAATGTAGTCCTTTAAAACCCTTGCCTACATTTCTGGCACCTAAGCTTTTACATAGGTACCGCTAGGCACGATTTTTTAAATGGCACCTAAGCGTGATTGATACATGGCTGGCATCATTTTTCTAGGCGCTGGCTGATTTAGGTGCTGTTTACAAAACCTGGGCAATAGTGTAAAAACATTTAAAAGAAGGAATTTTAAAAGATTAGAAGGGGGAAAAGAGAACATAAGAACATAAGAATAGCCTTACTGGGTCAGGCCAATGGTCCATGAAGCAAAGCAGCCCTTTCTCAGCGGGGGGGGTCGCGGGTCGGTTGGTGGGCGAGCGGGTGTTCGGGGGGGATGGTCGTGGGGGTGTTGCGTCGAGGGCAGGAGGGTCTGGGATCCCTCCTGCCTGTATTTTAGTGTGGGGGGTGGGGGTTAGGGGATGTTGCTGGGCCAGGAGGGCTTGGGCTCCCTCCTGACCCCATCGGACTTGGCGGGGGGGGGGGGGTTGGGGATCGCGGGGCAAGAGGGCTTGGGCTCCCTCTTGCCCCGATGCTGTCAGGGGTTTGGAGTGCTGCCGGTGCAAGAGGGCTTGGGCTCCCTCTTGCCCCAATGCTGTCGGGGGTTCGAGGTGTTGCCGGGCAGGAGGGCTTGTGCTCCCTCCTGCCCAGATCGTTGTAGGGGCTGGGGGGGGAATTCTGTAACCGGTGTTGCTTTTGACAGACACCGGTTACAGAATCCAGCTTTTAGGCAAAGAACTGGCTCCTCCTTCACCTAAAAACCCTTGTTTTGGGCATTTGGGACTTAGGCTTTTTGAAGGTTGATTATATGGTGTAAGTTTAGACGTAGTGGTGATCTGGGCGTTTAAACAGCTGAACATAGAGGCAGGCCATTATCAAAAAAACCTCCTTTTGGACGTTTTTTTGATAATGGACATTTTCCCTGCTTCTACTTTCAATGTTTAAGACCTTAGGCCAAAAAGAGACTTAGACGTTTTTTTTATTATGCCCCTCTTGGTCTTTTGCAGTTATAGAAGTCATGTCTCTGCGCTAAAAACTGCTAGCACAGATTAATAGAAGAGGGGGTAACAATGTTTACCTACGTAGTCACCATTCAGATTTCATTTAAATATGATCTCAGAAAATATGTGCAACTCTGCTCCATTGGGAACAATGGCTAAAGTTTAGTAGGATGAAGGGTACAATAGCAAACAGTACCTGCATCTTCTATCAGACATTTGATTTGATTTATTCAGCAAAAACATTTAAGAGAATTACAAAAGAAGAAAAATCAGCCAGAAATGTGCACACCAATAGCAACTTCTTGTGGTAATTGCCTTTTCACAGTGGGAAAGTAATTAGGTATCTCTCAAGGATAAAGTAATATGCAAACCCAGAAAGCATAAGAACTAATATACTGCATTTAAACTAAGACTCTCAGAAGCAACATTTTAAAAGCCTTTTATCCATGTAAATTTTATTTACATGAGTAAACAGGCTGTCTGAAAGTTGCTCACACAAAACAAGAAGCCATAATAGTCCAACCTTCATCCCAGTGAATGAGAGGTGGTCTCACATATCCCAAAGCTCTCTGTGGATCATTCTGGAAACTCTGATACTACCAAAGAGCAGATCTGAAACGAGTTCTGCTTGCAATTAATAGCAGTGTAGTATCATTCAAGGAGATGAAAGAATTCAATCATAGATTATGCATAAGGCTGCCAGGATTAGGTACCATGCCAAACATACCAGAGGAAGCTCATTCCATCCAAATCTTTTTTATTTATATACAAATTTATAAACAGTACCACATTATCTAGTCTAAGCAGTTCACAATACTACACTCATAAAAACTCAACATATCAAACAACTTAAAAGTTAAAATTACTCTAAAATATGTGCTTTAAGGCTGATATATAAAATTTATGCTGCTAGTCAATCACCGTCAACAAAAAACTATCTAAAATCCCTCCTACTGTCTTCTTCAGATAAAAGGTACAGAGGTAGGTCGGGGTGTGTGTGTGGGGGGAACAGGGGGGTTAGGGGGCTGAGAAGGAGGGAGTGGGCATCCCACCTGCCAATTATTTTCAAAGTACAGGTAGTGGGGAGGGGGGCCACCTGGCAGCAGGAGGGAAGGGAAGGCGGTTTATGGCATGATGAGTTTGCAGCATGGGAGATTCACGGCATCGAGGGTTGCAAAAGGTCAATGTGAGGGGTTAAGGGGTTTTCCCTCACTAAGACTATTTATGCCATTGGGCAGCAAGGAATGTCAGATAAATTGGGGAAAACTACAAGTCCCAGAATACCCTGAGCTCTGCAGCTCAGTGCTGAGATCCATTAGAGAAGGGATACAGTCCTACTGAGTTAGAGGGGCTGAACTCAGGCAGAGAGGGGTACTTCTGCCCCAGATTGGAATCATTCAGGAAAGGTCCTTGAGAAAGTAAATCCCAAGAGCATTTCCAAATGCATTCTCTTTGGCTTGGATGCACTAAAAATGGTTAAGACCATGCAAGTCGCTTTGGGCCGATTTTTGGGCCGATTTCAAAACGGTGATCAGTATTCAAATGGCTTCCCATGCAAATGAGTTTTTTGGAGGTCTGCCATAATCCCATCCAATCAATCATTCATTCAGAAAGCAACTCTCACACGTGCACAGCTGGCAGGAGAAGCCTGAACAGCTGAGCGACAGGGGAAGCCCCAAAGCAGCCTCCTGCCACTCAGCTGTCCAGAGCAAGAAGACTTCTTCTATTTTTTTTTTTTTTAATGGCACAGATGTTGTGCGTGTGTTACACATGCACAATACGTGTCCATATTTTTTAAAAACATGCCAGCTTTCCCCCTAATGGCGACTGCCCCCCAATGACAGCCCAGAAAAAAAATTGCAACAGGAAGTATGCCCACTCCCTCCAGCCGCCAGGTGGCCCACTGCAGAACTAAACCCCGATGCCGTGAACCTCCCATGCTGCGAACTCCTCATGCCATAAACCGCCTTCCCTTCCATCCTGCTGCCAGGTGCCCCCCCATGGCCCCCCTCCCCACTACCTGTACTTTGAAAATAATTGGCAAGTGGGATGCCCACTCTTCTTCTCAGCCCCCCTGCTCCCCCCACACACCCTGATCTACCTCTGTACCTTTTATCTGAAGAAGACAGCAGGAGGGATGCCCAGTCCCTCCTGCCCACAGGCCCATCTCTCCAAAATGGTGGGCCTTCCCCTTTCCGGTGCATCCTGTTTGCCAGGAGGGTTCTAAAGCCCTGATTGGCTCAGACGCCATAGAAACAAGCACTTCCCCTATGGCAAAGAAGTTAAGAAAACGTAGTAATCATTCTTTGACCAAACCAGTAATAAATATAGGTTGTGCTTTGTAGTAAGAAATATTTAGGACATGTTCATGTGAGACACTTGCACGCCTTCCATGGAGCGCCATTTGAGTGTGACTGTCTGGAGGAGAGGCTGAATTTGAATTCACAATTCTGGTATCTGTGAACGCATGTCTCGATTCTTTGGTGTGCTGAAGCTCCTGGTCTGCAATACAAAATAACTCAACACCTTGGCAACTGTTATGGGCTTCTATGCCTCAGCCCTCCCCCCACCACCAATCCGTAACAGCAGTTGTTCATCTGACCCTTAGCCCTGTGAATTTTAGAGGTACAAGATCCTCTAGTGACCCGGGGAAAGGGAATAATACCCGGTACAGAACCAATCCTGACCTTTAAAAACTGAAGACTGTATCTGAATCAATTGTGCAAATATAGCGGCACAGTGACATATCTAGAGGACCGGTATTACCAAAAATTAGGAGGCAAACTGGCACTTCAGTTCACACACTTGGCACACTTCTCTCACTTAATAAAACAGTTGTGCTGCATGTGCTCACTGGGATTCAGAACCTGGAGCAAATCCTCAAAGACATTTTGACCCTGCCCTGTCTTAACTTGATTGGTTGGGCAGGCTCAGAAATTCTGCCAGTTCAACGAATGAAATCAAAACAAAATGCCCCTCAGGAGTCACACTGGGCTCTGAATTCTCGATACTCCTGTGCTGGAGGATGGCAGGACACTAGGGAGGAGGAGCCCAAATGCTGTGCTGGCCTCTGATTGGTCAGCCTTCAGCTGTCAGGTGATTCGATATCTGTAGAGAATCCCCTGATGGTTTGACACCCAGGACTGCCAGGAGGAGCCAGGAACGATTTTTCACTCCGTCAAAAATTACAAAGACTAGGGGACACTCGATGAAGTTACAGGGAAATACTTTTAAAATCAATAGGAGGAAAACATTTTTCACTCAGAGAATAGTTAAGCTCTGGAACGCATTGCCAGAGGTTGTGGTAAGAGCAGATAGCGTAGCTGGTTTTAACAAAGGTTTAGACAATTTCCTGGAGGAAAAATCCATAGTCTGTTATTGACAAAGACAGGGGGGAAGCCACTTCTTGCCCTGGATTGATAGTATGGAATATTGCTACTCCTTGGGTTTTGGCCAGGTACTAGTGACCTGGATTGGCCACTGTGAGAATGGGCTACTGGGCTTGATGGACCATTGGTCTGACCCAGTAAGGCTATTTTTATGTTCTTATGAACAGGCTGCAGTCCACAAAGAGGTAAGGAGAAGGACTTGGGAACGTGCAATGCACAGTCAGCAGTGGTCAAGGCCTTCAATGAATCCCTTGAAGGCCCTGGCTGCATGCCACTGGAATAGAACCAAACAAACTTAGTGGTTCTTAGATGGTAAGTGATGCCTAACTAAAATTCATGCCCAACTTAATTGTTTTGTTAATAGGTTAAATGGCAGGGTAATTGACCACACCATTAAAAACCCATAAAAAAAGCAAATTTTTAATTACTAATTTAGGTTGCGCACAAATATCCATATGGCATCTAGTGATGCTTAAGTTGAGGTACCCTCCAACACCTAACGATGCCTATCTGAAAAGTAGGCATGCTTTGGGACAGAGAATAGATGGTTGACTTAGACGTTGCTAAGCATTGTAATTAGGTGCCAGGTAAAACCGTGTAATATACTGGCACCTATCACAAGGACACCTAGCAATGCCTAAGCACACCTAGGCACTACTAAGCACACGATGCCTAGTGGTGCCTAGCAGTTGATTGACAACCGCACTAAGTGGCACCTACAAGTTATGCCTTTTATAGAATCAGGCCCCCTGTGCGCCTAAAGAGATTTGGATGGGCTTCAAAGACATCTTCAGTACTTAAACAAGGCCAATACTGGGTAGGCTTCTATTGTCTGTGCCCTGAAAATGGCAAAAACAAATCAAGACGAAGTATGCATATGTAATATCACAGCATACCTTATTTTGTTTTGGCTGACAGGTCTACATCTGCCATCATCTACTGCGTTCTATGCATACCTAACTGGGCATAGTTAGTAGGACCTTCTCTTTTCAAGCGGCTCATGGCTCGCCCAAATTATACTCGATGCCCCATCATATCACAACTTTAGAAAAGAGATCAAAACTCTACTTTTCAACAGACCAAATCCTTAACGCACCCCACCTCCTTAACAGTCCCCACCTCTTCCGTAACATAATCCCCTCTTCCCTTCCCACTCATCTAAGATGGTTGCTCTCTCCATTTAACTTTTTATGCATTTATTCCCTTCTCTTATTCAGTGTATTCTTTTACTGCATGCACTGTATATAGCCCTTCCCTCACCTAAATTGTAAACGTAAGACTAATTTGCCTCTTTGATTGTGTTGCTATGTTCTCCAATTCCAACCGCACTGTATGTATTTTCATCTGACTGTTGTGAACCGCCTAGAACTCCCTGGGTATGGCGGTATACAAAATAAATTATTATTATTACAGTATTTATATTCAATTTCATTTGGCCCTGAAGACATTATTCGTATTCGGCTGAATAGTGATTTACGTTCAAATATGAAAAATCTGGGGTTTTACTGTGCTAAATCCTACTGAAATAAACACGCAATCTCTGATTTCACATTGCTTCCTTTATTATTATTTTTTTTATGTTAAAGCTCAATGCCCATTATTTGTAATCTGCCAAATAGTAAAATATGCAATCTGGTACAGTTCTAATAGTTAGGACTGTTTTTGATGCTAACCAATGTGCCCAGATTAGCTATGTGGGCACTGGCACGGAAAACTGCTGGTGCCTGCATATATCAGACCTCATCTAACAGTTCAGCGGCAATCAGAATGAATATTAGCAGCACTGTCCAATTAAATGCCACTGTGCCAAGCAGCATGATTGAACCAGGAGCCTCTCCAGCCCAATCAAATTGCTTTTTGTTTTTACTTATTTTTTTCTGTGCTATCCAACAAAGGGTGGGGTGTCAAAAGTCCACATAAACAGTAATCTTAGACTGTGAGCTCACTAGTAACAGAGAAAGTACCTGTATATACAATGCTTTGGATAAAGCTATGCCTTTAAGTTGCTCCTATTATTTTAAAAAACAATGCCCAGGCTTCATTTTATCCTTTAATGAGTTTAAAGAACAAATAGGGTAATAAAACAACAACTGAGCTTGTGTTCATGCAGAGCCTGTGTTACTGTGCACAAAGAAGGAGGAGATAGAGAGACCAGAGCTCTGTAGAGACAATTTGTTTCTCCCAACGACAGCCCTTTGCCGTTCAGCGCTTGCTTTGCCTGAATATTCTCAGCACATTTAATTGCGAAGCACTCTCACTTCCCGCAGGCCTCCATCTACAAGCCCGACTGCCCTATGCAGCTTTACCATCTGCTGCAGGGCCTGATTCCTTTGCCCCACAGAAGTAGAATCAGAAAGATGGAACCTGCCAGCAACCTGTGTGGCCAGTTCATTGAAAGTATTCCGGCCAAAAGTGCCCACATACAATTGACTTCTTTTTTTAAGTTCAAAGATTTTATTGATTTTAGTATACAATACGTACGAAAAAAGAGAAATGTTAACGAGGCGAGATACAGACATGTACATAATACAAATTAGGGTTTCATAGAAGATTATCTATGTAATACAACAATCTGATCTAAGCCTATATATAAGAGAGGAATGTCGACAAAACACATAACATAACATTTGTATACCACATTACCCTTCAGATTTACGTGGCTTAACAAAAGTAAATTACTGCTGCAACTCAGAATGAAATACATTTTCAATCTTTTGAAAATTTCCTAAATAAATCAGTCTTTAATAATTTCCTAAAATTTCTGAAGGTGACCACAGATAAGAGGGGCATATTAAATGTTTCAAGTTTCAAGTTTATTTATAAATTTGATTTAATCACAAAATCTTAATCCACTGCGATTTACAAATAACAATAAAATCAGGGTAAAAAGAAAAAACACATTGATTGAACCAGGCAATAATACTGTATGACTTTTGACCAACCAGATAGAACAAGGAAAGAAAAAAAAAAAGATTAAATACAATTTATAAATAAAAATAAAAAGGGCATGGGTAAAGAAACAATAGGATGGGAAAAGGTTACCCGCTCAATTTTCACTTAACAGCATTATTAGTCCACTAAAGAGTATCCTGATTATATAGAGTTCAAATAATTCAGTTAAAGGAGTCCTTTGGTTGGTTTTAACTCCAAAAGAGAAGAAAGTATCCTTTGAATTAATTGTCCAAAATAACTACGGCACAGAGAAAACCAAAAACATAGAAATAACAAAGTTAATATTTTGGGGCCTCTGAGAGAGCAGCACTATAAGATCAAAGTACAAAGATCAGTAATTTTAAAAATTCCAATTGTGGTCTAAAATTTCCCTACTTAGATTAAGTCACCTGGGAGCTTTGTAAATATGTGCAAATACTAGCAAGTCAATATTCAGCTGGTGGCAATGGTGGGTTTTTTTTCAAAGTGCTGACTGTGTCTGGCTTGCCAGGCCATGTATGGGCACCAGAATTGAATATGTGGGTCTGACTGGATATTTCAACAACAACAATTTATTATTTCTATAGTGCAACCAGGCGCACGCAGCGCTGTACACTGTACATGTTTCCTGGCTGATATTTGATCAGGTCCCAGCTGAATATCAAATGAGACCCACATAAGGAGATATCAGACTCTGTTACCAACACATCTGATCCTTCCTTCCATCCCTAACCCCCAACCAGATGTTGTTGCAGCCATTTTGCGACTGGAACCACTAGGGACAGGAGTAAGTTGGATTCGCTCTTGCTTCAATCACCCATAGGACCATAGTGATAGGTAGGCCCTGGAGGAGCCTACTGGGATATATGGAATTGACTCAGATTTGGAGAGTTGGGTGTAATGTTGATGGGACTTATCTGGTTGGGGATGTTCAAGAGTATCAGGTCCAGTGTGTTTGTGTGTGGGAGGGGGTCATAAGGGAGGGATGAACAGACTACACACATAGTAAAATTACATATACAAATTCAAATCAAAATAGACATAATGACTAAAGCAAAACATCCTTAATAACTAAACAAAAGAATATATATTTTTTAAATAAAACAATAATAAATCCCTTAGGAAGATCTCACTCAAAGGCTTTAACAAACAAGTAGGCCTTCAATTGTTTCCTAAACCTTAAGTAGGAGGTAATTTTTCTATACTCCAATGGTAAGAAATTCCATAGAATTGACTAGTTGTGTTCCTGAATGCCCAATAAATACAAAGAGGGACTGCCACCCCTGTGTATATGACAGCACTAGTGTTTATTTGTATACTGCCAATACCTCTCAGAAGGTTATAGCAGTTCACATAATACAAATAGAAATTCTACATTAAAATTAAACCTTTTTAGAACATATTCCCTAAAAAGATAGGTTTTAGATCTTTCCTAAATCTCTTGTAATTACATTGCTGACTTATTGACCTGGTAGATATTGCCATCGTTTAGTAGCTTGATAAGCCCATGTTGAATTAAATATTCTAGTATATCTTGGGATGTACATCTTTATTAGGTAGGTCAGTGGCGTACCTAGGGGGGGGCGGTCTGCCCCGGGTGCATGCCCCATAGGGGTGCACAGTAGCGAGCTGATCGGGGACGACGGGGATCCTGCGGGGCTCAATACAACTAGAGCCGCGAGGCTCATCTTCTTGTCCTACCTACCCTGCCCCAGCATACATAGCCAACTTGAAGTCTTCCCCAATGTCAGCGCTGATGTCGGAGGGAGGGCTTACGCAAAGCCCACCCTTCAATATCAGCGCTGACATCGGGGAAGACTTTCAGTCGGCTATGTATGCTGCGGCAAGGCAGGCAGGAAATAGAAGATGAGCCTCGCGGCTTGAGTTCCATTTGAATGAGAAAGTTGGTAATTTGTTGGCAGATGAGGGCTGGACACGAACGTGGGAGGCAAATGCAGGACAGAAGGAGATCGAACTTGGGAGGCAAATGCGGAACACAAAAGGGGGGGGAGGGAGCGCGTTTTTGGACACAAGGCATGAACTTGGGAGAGAGGATGGAGGAAAGTAGGGAAAGAGGTGGGGGAGGGAGTGCATTTTTGGACACAGAAGGCATGAACTTAGGAGAGAGGAAGGGAGGGAAAGAGATGCTGAGGTGGGAGAGGGAGTGCGTTTTTCGACACAAGGCATGAACTTGGGAGAGAAGAAGGGAGGGAAAGAGATGCTGAGGTGGGGGAGGGAATGTGTTTTTAGATACAGAAGGCATGGACTTGGGAAAGAGGAAGGGAGGGAAAGAGATGCTGAGGTGGGGGATGGAATGTGCTTTTGGATACAGAAGGCATGGACTTGGGAAAGAGGAAGGGAGGGAAAGAGATGCTGAGGTGGGGGAGGGAATGCATTTTTGGACACAGAAGGCATGAACTTGGGAGAGAGGAAGGGAGGGGAAAAGATGCTAAGGTGGGGGAGAGAATGCGTTTTTGGACACAGAAGGCATGGACTTGGGAGAGAGGAAGGGAGGGAAAGAGATGCTGAGGTGGGAGAGGGAGTGCGTTTTTGGACACAAGGCATGAACTTGGGAGAGAGGATGTAGGAAGGGAGGGAAAGAGGTGGGGGAGGGAGTGCGTTTTGGTCACAGAAGGCATGAACTTGGGAGAGAGGATGGAGGAAAGTAGGTAAAGAGGTGGGGGAGGGAGTGCGTTTTGGTCACAGAAGGCATGGACTTGGGAGAGAGGAAGGGAGGGAAAGAGATGCTAAGGTGGGGGAGGGAATGCATTTTTGGACACAGAAGGCATGATCTTGGGAGAGAGGAAGGGAGGGAAAGAGATGGTTGTGTACACGAGGAATGGAAGAAAGGATAATTTTTGGTCATAGGGAGGGAGTGAAGTACAGATGAAAGGGAGAAATATTGTGGTGGAACGGACAGATTGAAATGGATGCAAGAGGGAAGAATGTTGGACATAGTGGTGAAGGAAGGGAATGGAGGGAGAGATGTGGCAAGGTGCTGGAGAGGGGTGATAGAAGGAGAAATGTTTGGCATGAGACTGGTGGGCAGGGGCAAAAGATGAGAAAGAGATAAATGCTGGACCATGGTAGGAGGAACCAATAGACAGCAACAGAAGAATTTACAGAAGATGGGAAAGCGGAAAAAAGAAACTGGGACCAACTTTATGAAAAAATAAGTCTCCAGACAACAAAGGTAAAAAACGGAATTTATTGACTAAAATATGTTAGCTTTGGGAAATGTATATAGCAGATGTCTTTGTATTGTGTTCAAAAGAAAAGGAAATGCATTTCTGGTTTTATTTCTACAGTGTTGAAGTACTTGCTGACCCTTGCTGTGACTGGTGGGGATCCCCAAGCACCGCCAGCAGAGGACCTCCTCTAGAGATGGCCAGAACTCCCCTCCACCAAGCACAGCAGGCGCTGGCAACATCCATGAGCCACTGAGGTGCCAGCATCTATGACTCAGGGACACTACTGCTGCCTGCCAAGCTTGGCAAAAGGGGCCCCCGGCCAACTGCAAAGGAAGTCCTCAGCTGACAGCTTGGGGGTTTTCATCAGCTGAGTATTTATATTTTATATTTACATTAGAGGCTCTGGTAGAAACCCATTTACAAAGTATGTATTCTTCCCAATTAATATTTCCAAATTAATAAAGTGTCTTTGCTTATTTGTAAATGGGTCTCTACCAGAGCCTTTAATTCAGTAGCATAATTAAATAAAATAACAATTTCTGAAGTTTATAGGGACGGGCGGGGATGAAGGGGATTCCTCGCAGAGACAGGTGGTGACGGAGGGATTCCTTATGGGGATGGGTGGGGACGGGTGGGATTTTGACGGAGATGGGCGGGATTTCTGTCCCCGCGCAACTCTAGTGCACAGCCGGCCACCCTCCCTATTCTGCCGCTGCTGATTTCCTTAACCAGCAGCAGTGGCAGTAAACAGTGGTGTCCGCGGGTGCTCACCGGCGTTGCTCATCTTCTGGCCGGCTCCCCTGCTGAAAGCCGTGGGCGTCTGCTCCTCGCGCGATCCACAGCTGTGTCGGAAGCGTTCCCTCTGATGTCACGACGTCAGAGAGAAGGCTTCCGACGCAGCTGTGGATCACGCAAGGAGTGGACGCCCGCGGCTTTCAGCAGGGGAGCTGGCCAGACATGCTGGGAAGGGAAGGGGGGAGGGTAGAAATGGTGCACAGGGAAGGGGGGAGGATAGAAATACTGCACAGGCAAGGGGGGCAGAAATGCTTCAAAGGCAAGGGGGGGACATGCTGCTGCTGCACAGGGAAGGGGAGTAGAAATATTGCACAGGGAAGGGGGGGAGACATGCTGCTGCTGCAGCACCCAATTGGGGAGAGAGGAGGAAGGAGGGAGAAGGAAGACAAGGGATAGGAACCAGAGATGCCAAGTCCATGGGAGAGAGGGAAAGGAAAAAAGGAAAGGAGATACCAGACCATGGAGGGGGAGGAAGAGATGCCAAGGCATGAGGGAAGGGAAGGAGATAGAGATACCACACCGTGGTGTGGAGTGGGAAGGAAGGAAGGAAGGAAAGGAGAAGAGAAAGAGAGAGATGACAAAGCATAGGGGAAGGGGTGGAGACAGAAAAATGAAGAGGAGTGAATCTGAAATGAATCATGTGCAAAGGAGAGAAGGGACCCCAGATATACAGTTTATTGAAGGGACATAGAAAGAGAGAAGATGCCATATGGAAAAGAGAGGGTGGACAGTAGATGGAAGGGGCAGAGAGAGCGTGGTAGAGAGGGCAGAAGCTGGGTGGAAGGGGCAAAGAGAGGGCAGATGTTGCATAGAAGGGAGAGAGGACAAACGCTGTATAGAAAGAAGAGAGCAAAGAGAAGATGATTAAAGCAGAAACAACAAAAGGTAGAAAGATTGTTTTGTTGCTTTACTTAGAATCAAGTAGTATTGTAACTGTATTGATAAAAGTTTATAAATAGGAAATGGAAATAAGGCAATTTTTTGGACTAAACCCCTTTCCTCAGGACAGGATACCATAACAGCAGTATACTGTACTGTTCTGAAGAAAGATTTGGCCTCTGAAAGCTAATTGAAAAATGGATTAGTCCAATAAAATGGTATTTTCTTATTTCTCATTATTAGTTTTATTTTTATTTGTTAATTTTTAAAGTGGTGATTGTTATGTATCAGTTTTTTCAAATTTACATCTACTGTCTTTATATTTTGCACAGTATTAGGGGACATGTGTCACTGTTTTTGTGGTGTTGTGGTGTTGCATTGTATGCAGAGTCTGGTTTCTTGGCGGTTCAGTTTAACTTTTGTCTACATATTTTTATTTTTAGTTTGTGATTATTTCATATTGGGCAAAGGTGTATCTCTGTTCTGTATGAAAAGGACATAGTTTTCAGTTGACATTGACTACAGGATCAATTGATTGTGCGGGATCTGGCTTGTTTAGTTATACAATGTATGTGTTGGTGTTCTAGTGCTCACTGCAGTGTTTAAGATGCTGCCTTTTCCTAGGCACACTCTTGTTGTGCGATATGTGGATTGTTACTAAAAATCATATTTTTGATATAGATGGGGGGTGTCAAAAAGTGATGGGCCCTGGGTGTCACATATGCTAGGTACACACACAAATGACTCAGATATCATGAAAACAAAATGCATAAAATAATAAACACTTTCAATGTGAATTGCTGTGATGTCCTATTGTATAGTGTAAGAACAGTGTAGGCTACAAACCAATTAAAAAATATGCTAGTTATGCCACTGAGGTAGGTACTTCTATACAGACCACTGTACATCGCAAATCCTCTACTAGAAATAGGTTATTGCACTTTAATAGTTTCCACTTGTTAAGATTAAAATAAAGTCTCCCTATTAGTTAATTTATATGTATCAGATGTATCTGTTCTTCTTTAGACAAATTTTAAATTCTAGCTACTATCTTATGGGATAGATTTTTGAAATGGGAATATCCAAGTAAAGTTATCAAGAAATCCTACTTATGAGTATGATTTGCTCAAAGAGCTCTTCTACTAAAGTACAGTAAAAGACAAGAACAAGACAGAATAGTTATGGCAACAAAGATTTAAAGAGGGTTTAATTTAATTTATGAGCATTGTACATCTTTTATTCTATCTTTTTCAGTGTGTTGAGACCAGCCTTTGATACAACATGAGTGAAACATGGCTTATGTCAGGTTATCTGGTCCGGGTTTTCTGCAACATTATGATTTTTCAGCTACGCAAAAAAAATTTTTGAAGAAACTTTTGAAAAAGAAAAGTTGTAGTTTTAAACTTAAATTGAAGCCGATAAGGATTAAGGTGAATCACAAGCTATCAGTTTGTGTGAAACAAGTCGCCGCTGAGGCTTTTGAAGTAATCTGTTACGTTCAAAGATGCTTGCTGAAGTATAGCTTAGAATTTACCCCTTCTTTTACAAAACTATAGCGCAGTTTGTAGCACTGACCATGACGGTAACAGCTCCAATGCTCATAGGAACTCTATGAGTGTCGGAGCTGTTATCGCCATGGCCTGTGCTAAAAACCGCACTACGGTTTTATAAAATGGGGGTTAATGATGTATATGGAATATAATAAGTAATTTGGACCTGTTCAGTTTCATGTACCTCATATATGCATATGCTTAGTTTAGAAAAAAACATATGCACCTATATATATTGCAGCTTCACCTTGGCTATGCCCAAACTATGCACTCAGGAAAATCTGTACACAGATCACATAAAAATAGACACATTCTTTCAGAGTACAAAATTTTTACTAGTGTATGTACAGTAGTTGCACAATTTTATAAAGCTCTGTTTGCGTTTTGGATGTGCAAGAATCTGATGATTTCTCAACAATTTAAAAAAAATAAGAGAAAAGTAAAAGAGGGCATTTGGAAAAGTTGGAAGGAGACAGATTCAGAACGAATGCTAGGAAGTTTTTCTTTACCCAGAGTGTGGTGGACACCTGGAATGCACTTCCAGAGGACATAATAGGACAGAGTACGGTACTGGAGTTCAAGAAAGGATTGGACAATTTCCTGCTGGAAAAAGGGATAGAGGGGTATAGATAGAGGATTACTGCACAGGTCCTGGACCTGTTGGGCCGCCGCGTGAGCGGACTGCTGGGCACGATGGACCTCGGGTATGACCCAGTGGAGGCATTGCTTATGTTCTTATGTGTTGTACTGACATTAATCACGGTGCTGCCAGTGGAGAATTCCATCAAACATATTAATCACGCAAGGAACTGCTCTGTGTGCACTTTTAGTCCGGAAGCAAAGCAGATTCCTCTTCATTATGTGGCTGGTCTTCTACATGTACCTGTGTGTTGAATCTTATTAACTGAATCACTACTCCTAAGACAAAGGGGAGGTTTTGTCTCCTACGCTTTCCTACATCTTGAGCCACCAGGAACCGAGGGAGAGCTCCAGTCTGTCCCTATCCCTGCCCTCCCTAGTTATGTGCCAGCATTAGAAAACACCAGCTGTATCCAGTAGTTTGCAGTCACTCAGAGCAGCATGCAGTGCCAGGGAGTCCCAACCCCGTGTGAGAGAGAAAGCCAGAGCTTTTGTTGCCAGCTGGGGCTAATGGTGAGGCAGAACACAGCTGGCAGCTCCGCTTCAGAGACGGCATCAATCTCCTTGTGTCCTTGCAGCCAAGTTTTACTGATGAGCTCTACTGAATGAGAGAACGTGTCCATAGTACAATCTCCAGCACTGAAGAAAAAAAAAGACATCTCCAGATTAAAACCTTTTCATTGTCTTTCCCACTGGACATCCACCTTTTTCTGCAAAATGTCTCCAAACTTTGAAACAACACATCAGGTTTCTCTCCTGTTTCAGATGCTCTGTGTTCACTGTTCTGATTTCTATCTCTACTGGGTTTTCAGTGTACTGAACATTGTGGCATATTACTGTGTATCCTTTTTTTTCTGCATCCACCCGTAATCTGAAATAGAGATTTTGCAATAAAAACAGAGTTTATTCCCCTGAGCTCACAAGAAAACTTGTGCAGAATACGGTATGTACAACCCATGACTATACCGTACATATTCACATTTCTATATAAAGACACATATATCCAGACAGATTTTCTAAATAATTTCTTTGTCATTGTGCAGTCTTTTCAGGGCTAACTTTTCAGGTTTAACTGGCTAATTTCTGAAGCAGCTAGGTAAACCTCTGCCTTTGAAATGTTATTCTCCACCAGCTACATATTGTTTGCCCAAATTCACAGCTGGCCTGACAGAAATAGTGTATCTCTGGAAGCATTCCCAAGGAGGGTTTTCAATTTAGAGGCTCAGCTTGAATTTTCAGTGCTAAACAACTTATTTTAGCTGAAAAATTAAAACAAATAACTGTCCGAAATCTAGCTGACAAATATTGGCTGGCTAGACTTATGAAAAAAATTTTTTAGCCACAATCCAAGCCAATTAGGTGAGACTGAAAATTATTCATAAGATAAAAATGAGTATCTGCAGCCACCTAAGAGAAGCAATGCTGATTCCAGCCAAAGCCCATCAACCCAGTATCCTGCCTCAAACAGGCTAGATCTCAAGAAGTAAACAGATTTCTCATAACTCATTTCTAGGAATGTTATGGCTTTCCCAAGATTGCCTAAGTAATTTTAATGGATTTTCCCTCCAGCAACTTATTCAGACTTCTTTTGAATCTTGCTATGTCAGGCACCTTGACCACATTCTCCATTAACAGATTCAACAGCTGTATTAAACAACACCTTCCAAAAACTGTTTTCCAACTGCTTGGAGCTTCCACTTGTTTTAGTGTTATTTGAAAGATTAAGCAACTGGTCCCTGTGTAACCATATCAGCTCGCTCATTATTTTATAAACTTCAAGCAGATCCCTCTCAGTCATCTTTTTTCCCTAAGCTGAAAAGTCCTAATCTGTTTAGCTTCTCTTCATAAGGGAGATGTTCTAGTCACTATATCATTTTTGTTGCCCTGTCCAAACCTTTACTAGTTCTGCTATATCCTTGTTCAGATGGAGCAACCAGAACTTCACACAGCACGCCAGGTGAGGTTGCACCAGAGACCTATACAGGAGTATAAAAGATCCCCGCTGAACCACCAGGTATCTTGGTGGGCCCGGGGTGAGGGATCATGGGGTTAGGAGGGAGATTAAAGGGTTGGGGCCTAGAGAGCCACAGCCATATGCAAGAAGAGCTTTATGTGGTTTGTGAGCCGCTGGTTGCTGACCCCTGGATTAGGGCAATGGAGGGTTAAGTGACTTGCCCAGAGTCACAAGAAGCTGCAACGGAGAAACAGAAACAGATATGCACTTCTTTTTCTATTGTACCCAGTCCAAGTGTCCCACAATTAGCCATCTCCCTTGCTGTGGCTGGTACTCAAACAGGGCCATCCTTAGGGAACAGTATGATTATCAATGGCTCCACTCACAGTAGCCATGTACCTCTGTTACCAGCAGAAGAGCATATAAAAGGCCTTTGCGGTCACACATGCAGAACAGAGAAAGCCTCTTTTCAAATCAGGCACAAATTAACCTGAAATCCCAAGAAGCCAGACTGTATAAAGCACAAATACTAGAAAAACAGAAACATGTTTCCTCCTGTACAGTGCACAATAAAGACCGCAGATGTAAATTCTGAAATTAAACATATTCCAAACACTAAAATAAAAATAACTTTTTTTTTTCTACCTTTGAGGTCTGTTTTCCTGATCATGTTGGTCCCAGTCTCTGATTCTGGCTCTCTCTTTCCAGGTACTCCTGTCCATTTGTCATTTCTTTACTCTCCTCCTTTCTTCTTCACTTTCTGCCCTATGTCCATATTTGGCACTGATCTTTTAGATTCAGCTTTCTTCCATGTTTCTGTCCTTTTGTCAATTCTTGTTTTCCATCTGTTCCCTTCACCCAAGCCATCCTCCCTCTGTCTCCCCTTCCCCTCTCATCCATCCATGTGTGATGTATCCTCCTTCTCTTTCTTTCCATTTCCCTCCATCTGTCAGGGCTGTTTAAAGCCAGATCCTCTGGATCTACTCTATACCTTCTACAATGGGATCTGTGGAAGATCCAGTTTTCACTTATGTGCTACCTTGGATCCAACTTACCCTGTTCTGTCCATGATCTTGTGCTGCTTCCATCAGATCCTGTGGCTACCCTGGATTCTCTGCTGCCTCATTTGTCCCAGATCCAGTGGCTGCTTCTCCACCCTGATCTGATCTGCTTTGGCAGGGCTTACCTTGCCCAGGAGCTTCAGCATTTATTTATTTATTTGTACATTAAAGTTGGATCCAAGGATCTTTTCTGGATTTGACTTTTCAGCAATAAAAAAAAAATCATAAAGGTGGCCAGGACAAAGGATTTGGGACAGACTGAGGCAGCAGTGGATCTGGGGCAAATCAGGGCAAGTTAGAACCCCATGTCAGAGACAGCAGAGGATCTAGAGCAATGCATAAGTAAAAGCCAGGTCCTCAGTAGGCTTGACTGGATCCTGCAGGAGGTATACAGTGGATTCAACAGATCTGGATATTGAACTTTTGCCAGTTTTCTCCATCCACGTGCGTCTTTTCCCCTCTCTTCACTTCCCCGGATATCGAGGCATTGGTGACCTCAATGTCAAGGCATGCCTCAAGTGAGACACCATACTCAAATGAGACACCAGATGTAGTGATGGCGACCTAGTCTCCGTGCATCGATGCTTAGAAAGTGTCAATGGTGTGGACGCATGAGCCATTGATATATGTTTGGAAGGAAAAGGATTTTGTGCTTCTTAGCCTTTTTATGTTCTCCTGACAGAGGCAATGTAGATGAAAAGGCTGACCGAGGGGTAGACGTTGTTGGTACCGGTGCTGATGCTGAAAGTTGTTTTTGTGCGGCGGTGTCAGATTCTGCAGCCAGTCTCAATGCTCCCAAAGCCATCCCAAAAAGTTTTTTTGAACTGAATTTGTCTAGCCTTAAGTGACCATTTCTGCAATTTGGAGCAGAACGGACAAGAGTCAGAACAGTGCTGAGGACCAAGGCACTGAACTCACCATTTATGTGTGTCAGTGGCAGAAATGGTCTGGTTACACCAAGTGCACCACTTAAAGTTACTAGAAGGTTTTGACATCGAGGGGAACACTGTCGAAATGAGGTCAGAGGACTCAATTGGCATGGAATGTAGAGTAGTTGTTATGTCAACCCCCCCTCCCCCCCCCAAAAAAAAAATTTTCTGGCCTTACAACAGGCCCGAAGGCCTATAAATCTAATTCAGTCAAAAAAATGACATTTTTCCAACCTAATTAAAATGAAAAAAATATTAAAGAAAAAAGGGAACAGGAAGCCAGAAAAAAATTGACGCGTTTGGAAAAACTACTAAGTACAGTTTCTCAGCTAAACGGAAAACTGAGAAAAACTGATGGTCCTGCGAACTGTCAGGCAAGAAGACACCTGCACATGCACGGTATGGGCAGTCCTCGAGACTTATAAAGTAACTACACTTTTTTGCACTGTCCATACCAGGCTCCGTGGATGACGTCACCCATATGTAAGAATATGCTGCCTGCTTGTCGTAGGATAAAGAATACTATGCTCTGTCTTGGCACTCTCCAAATAGAGCCACTAAGGTCTGTAACCTCTTCAGTGGTACTATATAGATAGTGTTGCTGAAAATTGATAGATAGGGCATACATATATATATCTGTATAGGGCGAGTAATAGACTTACTGGGACCCAACACAGAAATTTAGAATGTAACCCTAAAGCCCACCAGTGAGCTCTACCTCCTTCAACTTCAGGCAGGTATGAGGCTACTATGAATGTGCTCTAGCACTGGTCCTATATCCATATAGCAGTTGCCACATTATAGATATAAATGCTTTTGAGTATTGGCCCTTTCTCATAGGGAGAGAGATTTCTTTGCTGCCCACTGACACCATTCTCCCCCTCCCCCGATAAAACATAATGGGAGAAGACATTTAGGGGCCTTTTACAAAGCTGCAGTAAGTACTAACTTTCATGTTAGGTGCCATCGACTCGTGTTCAAATCCTACCAGCTTGATCATCTTTCATCATCATCAAGGTTTTGTGGCAGAATACAGAAGTAGATTTCTGGGCCTTTCTTGTGCAACATGCATCTCACAGTAATTTGGGGATGTGTATGCACTGAAAAATAAAATGTATATGTGGCACGAGGGCATGTCGGGGGATGGAGAATGGGTGTGTTCTATGTTACACCCCTCCTTTACTAATGCGTAGCGCTGGCAGTGGTGGTTACTGCTCCGACGCTCACTAGTATAGTACGCATTAGTAAAGGAGAGGGTTAATGAGTTAGTGCAGCCATATTGCCATGCGCTAACCAATTATTTATTTCTATACTGCGCAATCCAACGTTCTTGCTGATTCACAAGAGAACAAACATAATAAATTAGCGCATGCTTAGAGCAAGAGTCCTTATTGCCTATATAACAGAAACATAGAAATATACAGTAGAAACATGACGGCAGACAAAGGCCTAATGGCCCATCCAATCTGCCCTTCCCCACCATCCATTATTTCTTCTTCTCCCTAAGAGATATCACATGCCTGTCCCACATTATCTTGAATTCAGATACAGTCTTCGACTCCACCACCTCCACCGGGAGATCATTCCACACATTTACCACCCTTTCTGTAAAGAAGTATTTTCTTACATTACTCCTGAGCCTATCACCTCTTAACTTCATCCTATACCCTCTGCTACCGGAATTTTCCTTAATTTGAAAGACTCACCTCCTGTATATTAACAGCATGGGAGATATTTAAATGTTTCTATCATATCCCCTCTCTCCAGTCTTTCCTCTAGAGCAGTGGTTCCCAACCTTGTCCTGGATGACCAGCAGGCCAATTGGGTTTTCAGGTTAGTCCTAATGAATATGCATGAGAGAGATTTGCATATAATGGAAGTGACAGGCAAGCAAATCTGCTCCATGCATATTCATTAGGGCTACTCTCATGCATATTCATTAGGGCTATCCTGAAAACCCGATTGGCCTAGCGGTCCTCCAGGACAGGGTTGGGAACCACTACTCTAGAGTATACATATTAAGTTCTCTAAGACTGTCCCCAGGACAGAAACTGAATCAACTGATCTTTCTACTAACAGATTCCAGTGGAGTTGGGTAATCACATAGTCCTGTACTGAATGTTTTCATGTCTTTCAACAAAGACTGGAAGGAAATATCAAAGTTTATCACTACTAGGGTTAGCAGATTTTCCCAAAGGAAAATATGGACCCAAGGCCACGCCCACAGGCCCACCCAATTCTGCCTGCATCATGCCCTTTTCTGCCCCCAGCCCTGCCCCCCAGACAGCATCTGCACATGCACGGATGCGATGTGATGACATCATACACATGCGCATGTGTGCATGATGTCACCGCATTGCAGCCATGCATGCGCAGATGCCCCTTCCCGACTCGATTTTGACAGGAAGCTTTTCAAAACCCGGACAACGTGCCGGTTTTGAAAAGCCATCCGGACCCCCGAACATGTCCTTGAAAAGGAGGACATGTCTGAGGAAATCCAGACGTCTGGTAACCCTAATCAGTACCCTCCAGACTTTAGGGATGCCAGAGTCTCATTCCACCTCTTTCCTCAGTATGAAGAAAGAAAGGAGCTCAGTTCCTCCTTTTGTCTAAACAAGCTCAGCAATACTGAATCTGAAATTCACTAAGGCTGTGTTTTGCCACCTGCTGGCAGAACCCACTCACAGCAGCCCCTGTCTATAACATTAATGTTTCATCAATACATTCTAAGGCTAATTTTATAAATTTCTGTTTTAAAGGCAGAAAAGGGCTTTTCTAAAACTGCATGAAATATGCCTTTTTCACCCGATGTACTTGTAGGCATTCAGTGTGTGTGTAAGGGTGGGGGGGGGGCGGAGGGGAGAAGGGGTGTCAGTTTGAGCAGAGGAAGAGTTGCAATGTATATGCATATTTTATAAAACACGCACATAGACCAGTAGATGCACACATTTATTTATTTTTTTAGAGCAAGTATCTGTATTTAATATGTAGACCGCTTTGATTGTGACCACAGAAAGGCAGTACATCAAGTCCCATCCCCTTTCATGTATGAGTATTTGCATAATATTGGGGATGGTTCTAGAAGTGTTTTAAAAACAGTTGCCTTTTTAGACTTATCACATAGGCATGCTGTAAAAAAATTACACCCCGCATCCTTTGACCAACAATACGAGTACACTCTGGTAATGAGTAGACTAGATTATGATAATGCAGTCTATATTGGTCTACATAAGTATACTATCAAGAGATTACAAAAAATTCAGAATATGGCAGTTAAATTTATGGAAATTAGAAAATATGATTGGATTATACCTTATTTAAAGAAGGCCCACTGGCTTCTATGCAGTTACCAGATTTTCTAATACTGGCCTCCCAAGCTTTATATTCTGGACTTCCTGTGTGTTTGTTAAATTGTTATTTTTGTATGCTCTAGGCCAGTGGTTCCCAGCCCTGTCCTGGAGGACCACCAGGCCAATCGGGTTTTCAGGCTAGCCCTAATGAATATGAATGAGAGAGATTTGCATATAATGGATGTGACAGGCATGCAAATCTGCTCCCTGCATATTCATTAGGGCTAGGCTGAAAACCCGATTGGCCTGGTGGTCCTCCAGGACAGGGTTGGGAACCACTGCTCTAGGCCAAGTAAATTGATCTCGAGACCAAAATCGCTTGGTTATGCCATTAATTTCTCAAGCTAGACTTGACTACTAGAAATTCAGCTTTTTTTCTTTTCAGCTCCTGCTCTCTGGAATTCTACTATATCTCTGGGCAGAAACTGGGTTGTTTCAAAAAGGGCATAATCTATTTCTTTCTGGTTGCATTTCATTGAGCAGACAGTGATCAATGTTTAATCTTCGTTTGTGAATGCTGATGCTACGGAATTTTATTTTATTTTTTTGTTTCCAAATGCTATTATCTGATGCTGATGTTATTGTATTTCGTTGGTATTTGTCCATGTCTTTTTGTTTGCAACCCATACATAACCTGATTTGTAGTTGTTTCAGGCTATAAGAACTAGAGAATGACACAGGGAAAAAATCTGTCCCAGTCACTGCACCACCATCCCCGCCGTCCCCTTCACTGCCCAGTCACCGTCCCTGCAGCATCCACCCTTCCCTCTCGCCACCTCACCGCCCTTCAGCAGCCCGAGAATCTCCCTCCCCCGTACCTTCGCGGCGGAAAGAAACTTAAGGGAGGGAAGGCATGTGATCCCTTCCCTCCCTCCCTACCTCCGGCCAAATCTATCTCCCTCCCTCCCCCTTACCTTCGCGGCGCTTTAGAAAAGAAACTGATGCCAGTGAAGCCTGCCTGTGCCACCCAGCAGTCGCGTGTGTGTGGGCGGAATTGTCATTTTATAAACACAAATAAAACAGCAAGGAAAACCCGAACAAACCAAATTACTACAGAATGCTACATAGAAAAAATCAAGCTAACAGAATACTTTAGTCACACATGGCAAGAATAATGTTAGGGGAGTGCAACTAGGGCAACTGCCCCCTGGTCAGAGAGAGAGCCTTAAGCCAGCTGGAAGCTAAAGAAGCACAGCCTGGACTTTGCGGTCCCCAGTTATGTCTAATACCAGCTCTAGCAGAATACATATTTCAAATCTGAAATATTCTAATCACAAAATATAAAATAAATTTATTTTTTCTTTTTGTTGTCTGGTAATTTTATTCTTCAAATCACATTGGTTTTAGGTTCCTTCTCTCTTCATCGTGGCATGGCTGGCTCCTGAAGGTAAAATAGGCACAAGAGGAGCTGGGGAGAAGATGCCGAGTCTGACATGGGCGCAATTTTTTTACCACAGGAGTAAGACTTTTCACCGCTCTCACGGGGCGGTAATAGATCTTGTCCCCATTCCCGCAGGGCGGTGAAAGGTCTTGTCCCCATTCCTGTGATAAACCAGTTGCAAATGTCTTCATTCCTGCGGATTTACTGTGGTGACCCGCGGTTTACCACGGTAAACGGTCCCCATGTCATTCTCTAATAAGAAGTATAATAATGTAATGTAATGTAATGATTTGATTGTTAATTTTCCTTTGTTTTATTGAATGTTTGAATTTAGTGTGGACTATTATTGCAAGCCATTTCTCTAAAATGAATGGTGGTATAGCAAATATTATATATAAATAGCAGGTCATATACCATTTTAGGGTAGAGAAGGATTCACTTTTTATACCTATATAATCTTTATCTTCTTTTCTAAGAGGAGTGTTTTGTGTCATATGGAATCACTACTTCTCCAGTATAACCATCTGTTGACTGGGAATGGTACTGAGAGCCATGTATCTTTGCTGTTTATGGACCTGTCTTGCTCAGGGAGATCCCACACTCTGCAAGTAGAAACCCTGCATAAATCAGGAGTAGTGTTTCACTGTTGTGAAAAAGCGTGAACAGACAGGATGTAATTCTTCAGAATCTTTGGTTTCATTTTCTTGACAGGAAGATGAATTGCAGTATTAGATTAATAAATTCATGTGTGCTGCCACCTTTGAATTATGTAGCCTTTGTATATCTGAGCTCTCTATGAACACTACTAGCACTCATTCTAGGAAACAGTGAGTTAATAATGAATATTTTTCTAGACAGAAGTTTACAATAAGGCTCATTTTCAAAAAAGAAAAATGTCCAAAAAATGGCATAAAGGGGCAGAGGGATGTTTATCTCACAAAACCTTCCAATTCATTTTGTAGAAGGATTCCTAGTCTGTATGCCTGCAGTGTGTCTAAATCTGAAAGGGGTATATTGGGAGGCGCGATTTGGGTGAGACAAGGGCAGGCTTAAGATTGGGATGCTTTTCTGCAATAATCAAGCATTTTAGAATAAGTCCAGAGCACAATTTGGACGTTTGGGGCTAGACCTGTTTTAACAATGAATGTGGCAAAAAGGAGCCCATACTGACTAGATCAGGGATCTCAAAGTCCCTCCTTGAGGGCCGCAATCCAGTTGGGTTTTCAGGATTTCTCCAATGAATTGGGGAAATCCTGAAAACCCAACTAGATTGCGTCCCGCCAGGAAGGACTTTGAGAACCCTGGACTAGATGATCACTGAAGGGATGAAAGCATAAGAACATAAGACTAGTCTTACTGTGTCAGACCAAAGGTCCATCTAGCCCAGTATCCTATCTTCACAGAGGCCAATCCAAGTCACAAGTACCTGGCAAAAACCTAAATAGTAGCAGCACTCCATGCCACCGATCCAGGGCAAGCAGTGGCTTCCCCCATATCTGTCTCAACAGCAGACTATGGACTTTTCCTCCAGGAACTTGTCCAAACTTTTTTTAAAACCAGCTACATTAACTGCTCTCACCACACACACACGTACACACATTCCCCCAATGGTCACTGACCCCCCTCCTACCACCCAAAAATGTGAATGAAATAGTATATATCTACCTGTATGACAGCTTCAAATGTTATGGCCAGTCCTAGTAAGCAGCAAGCAGGTTCCTGGCGTACCTAGAGGGTGATGTAGTGAACCATAGAGATGGTGACTCAGGCCCATACCCCACTCTAACTACTACACTTATGGTAGAATGTGTGAGCCTTCTACAACCCATCCTAATCCCACTGCACCTACATATACGGTAGGTAATACAAAGCATAAGGGCTATTGTTGTGGTATACAGTTGGATCCTGTAAGTTTGGGGAGGGTTTTGGAAGGCTCACCATACAATATGAGGGGGTTATAGTGAGATATGTACCTGGGAAGTTTTATGTGAAGTTCACTACAGTGCCCTCTAGGGTGCCCCACTGTTCTACTGGGATGTCTGTGGTTAGTCCACGAAAAATACTGGCCCCTCCTACGTCCCAATGTCTTGTTTTTTGCACATTTCTTTTGGATTAGTTTTTAATGGTTCAAAAAGATCGCCG
Source organism: Geotrypetes seraphini (assembly GCF_902459505.1). Taxonomy (NCBI): domain Eukaryota; kingdom Metazoa; phylum Chordata; class Amphibia; order Gymnophiona; family Dermophiidae; genus Geotrypetes; species Geotrypetes seraphini. The sequence continues at coordinate 68,891,599 of NC_047088.1, forward strand.
CACTGAGGACAAACACATCTGAGAAATGGTCATTTTCAAAACAAAAAAAGAGGCATTTTTCTGTTTCAAAAATGGTCATGTTTGCTACTGGATTTTTGTGCATGTTCCACAAAACGTCCAAGCTCAGATTTAGATGTCATATCAAAAATGCCCCTCAGTGTGTATCTTCCTAACTTAGCACTGACCTCTTGAGAGCAGTTTTCAACAGCATTTTTGTGTGCAAAACATGTTATGCACTGAAATGGAATTTCTGAAAATTGCTGACAAACACATGTACAACTATGCACCTGTAGCCAATACATGCATAATTTCTATAAAACAGGTAGATGTTCCTGGAGGTGGGGTTGGGTTGGAGATTCCACTTACATGTGCATTTTTGGAAGGACAAAGTATTTGAGTATAAATGAGAGAAATACCCAATTGCAGGTGTAAATCTATGCATGTACTTTTTGGGCAGGTCTCACTTTTGTTAAGTCATTTTTTTCTCTTCATCAGATTATGTAATTCATCATTGCTTATACAAATCCCCTAAAACTGCTTACAATTTTATTTTTTCATCTCACCTTTCTCTTTCCCCTAATACATTAGGCACCTGAGGCAAGATAAAAGATAAGGTCAAAATACATAATGTAGGGGTGATTCCTGCTTCACCTCATGGTAAGGCCTCTGAGATTTAGGCCAAACAAGTCATCAACCATCTTTGTTGCCCTGAAGCATTCTGAATGTGTTTAAAAGAACTGTGTGTATGTACAGTCAACATTTTACCATCTCAGCATGTCCATGTCTATGTGAACATGGAGGAGTGTTACTTTCTCATCTGATGAACTGTGCTTTGTACTCTTATCATCTGTGGCTCGCCTTCATGTCTACCAAAGCCTTTGCACAAGAAGAACACTATTCATTCTAGCTGTTCTGCATTGATTGGTCCTTGAGGGTCATCTGACACACGCTATGGATCGAGGTGTTTTTCTGGGTTAGACAATTTTGGATTTGAGGTAACTCTCCTTACACTGCACTGCTTTTACAATAAGAACTGATAATAAGGATCCCTCTTGTGTGACCCGGCTCTCTTCTGAGAGTAAAAGATGCAGAACTGTCTTTTGGATATAACTTAACTTGCTTTGGTTTGCATCACAAGAAGGACTGGCAATATATATTTCAGCTGCACCTGTGATAAACAACCTTGTCTGACAGGATGAAAATATCTACAACCTCAAGACTCCAGGCTCGCTGTATGCTAGAAGCCTGAACAAGAGAATTCCATCATCAGGATCTGCTGATGAGGCTACATCCAATAGTGAAGCAATACAGTCAAACCTCAGTTTACAAGTGCACCGGTTTGCGAATGTTTTGCAAGACAAGCAAAACATTCTCGCAAATCGTGACTCGCAAACTGAGCATTGACTCGATTTGCGAGTCCCCCCGCCGCTAACCAGCATCGCTCCCCTGACCACAAACGCTGCCCCCCGTGAACCGGCATCACCCCCCCCCCTCATGAACTGGCATCTCCCGCTCAAACTGAAAGCTTACCCCCTAAATGTGGCACCGGCATGCAGCCCCAACCCACAGGAGGTGCCAGTGCCCGAAGATCGTGCCTCTCCTCCGACTGGGCCTTGAGCATCTGCACATGCTCAAGGCCTTCTGGCTCTCATTGTCTCCGAGAAGCCTAAGGCTAATGGGCCTATTCCGGTTGGCCCAGGCGCCTCAGGCCCCACCTGTGGGCGGGGTTTGAGGTGCCTGAGCCAATCAGGCCCTAAGACCAGCTATTCAATGCATGGCTGTCCTGCGGGACGGATAGGCTTGGCACCCGTCCATCTGGGGGGGGGATTGAGGGGTCGGCGGGGGGAGGGGGGTGCGTTGAAGACAGGAGGGCCTGGGATCCCTCTTGCCCTGATCATTGTCAGGGGGAGGGGGAATGGTGGATTGCGGCAGGGGAGATGCTATCTCTCCTGCCGTGATCATTGCTGTAGGGGGTAGGCAGGTTGCTGGGGCCGCTGAGCTGATCGCAACAGCCGCAATCAGCTCAGCAGACCCTTTTTGGCACTTATCAGCAACAGTAGGAAATCAACTGCTTTTTTGCACCTCAGCAGCAGCGGAACTATCCGCAACTACCAAGAGCCCACAGATTCAATCCAGCTAAGAGTTTGAGCTCTACCTCCCCCTGCAGTACACTAGGAAGATCAACTGTTTTTTACACCTAAGCAGCAACAGGACCAGCCACCACTACCGAGAGCCCTTTGCCCTGATCCAGCCAGACAAGTAAGCTCTTCCCCCAGCATTCCGTTGGAAAAATCAATATGCTTGCTTTTAAATATCATCAGAAGTAGGAGATCAACTGCTTTTACACCTAAGCAGCACCAAGACCAGCCGCCACTATCGAGAGCCTTTGTCCCAATCCAGCCAGACGTGTGTGCTCTTCACCATACAATTTGTTGGAGAGATCAATCTGCCTGCTTTTAAATATCAGCAGCATTGGGAAAACAATTGCTTTTACACCTAAGCAGCAGCGGGTACATCCGCAACCACCAAGAGCCCACAGACCCGATCCTGCCAGGAGCGTGAACTCCTCCCCCTGCAGTCCATTGGAGAGATCAATCTGCCTGCTTTTAAATATCAGCAGCAGTGGAGATCAACTGCTTTTACATCTAAGCAGCAATGAGACCAGCCACAACCACCGAGAGCACTCAGACCTGATCCTACCAAGAGTGTGAACTCTTCCCCCCCTGCAATCCGCTAAGAAGATCGACTGTCGGCTCCGGGCGGCTTTCCCGCAGAGGAGAGAATCCTGCATTCACCGTGGACCTCATCTGGGGCAGCCTCCTTGGAGCGGCTGGGACACGGGCAGTGTGTCTGGGAGGGAATGCATGGATGGGAGAACATCGCAGGGGAGGAGACATAGGCATCCTGGGACTGTCGGCCAGAAGAAGCCCTTTCTGGATATGTCAATCGCTCCTCCTAAACTTACTTGCTCCACTTCATCACTGACGCTGACCCATTCTGCTTCTATTCCTTTCTCTCCTCTCTTCTACCTTCCAAAGTATTTAGATCAATGCTGTCTTTTTAAAATGTTTATTTTATTTTTATTTTTCCTCTAACTCTACTTTTCACTTCACTATTACCCTCCAAGTACTTTAGTTAGATTGTGAGCCTTCGGGACAGTAAGGGAATTTTCCAAGTACCTTTCTTATTTCTAATCTTAATGTATATTTTCTGTAAACCGCTTAGAACCTAACGGATGTAGCGGTATATAAGAAATAAATTACATTAAATTACATTACATTACTTATACCTGTTTTGACTTGGTCTAAGTCAAAACGTATAAATGCCGACTAGGCAACCTGCCTAATGTTTTGGTTATACCTGCTGCACGCCTAGGTCTAGGTCGGCCCACCGCCCGCCCTTTCCCCTCCTCTAAAAACGCCTCTTTTCGCTCTATGTATTTAGAGGCAGGGGAAAGGCCTAAGCTGGTTTTAGATACGTCTAAAACCAGCTTTGATTATGGGTACTTGGACGATCAGGCTTTTTGATCGTCCAAGTACCCATTTAGGCCACTTTTTAGACGTTTGTTTTTTTTGATAATGAGCCCCTTAAGGTTTAACCTGCAGGCAGTTGGTATAACCCCTAGACACGAGATGTTTATCTTATCTAATTGTTATATTGCATCATAAATACTTCCTACAATAACTAGGAAACAATGATATTTGCAAAAAAAAAAAAAAATTGAATCAAAACACACTTAACAAAAAACTGTGATAATGCACTTTCTAGATGTTTGTAGATGTTATCTGCATACGTAAGGCAGTGAGATCTACAATTATTTTATAAAGCATGACAAAATGTTATGTGGGCAGGCAAGAGGCCTGGAATTCAACTTAAGATGCTATTAAATATTGGCCTTTATAGTGTCAGTTAGATTGTGAGCCTGCTTTACTTTCAGTCTCACAGTGTAACTGTAATGGCCTATATGCAAGTCTGTCTGTCAAGGAACTGCGGTGATTACAAAGAGTACAAAACACTGTGGTGAGACTACTTACAAACCTCAGCCTCTTCGACCACATTCCACCAGCACTGAATGAGGCCCACTGGCTCCCAATAGAGAAGGGGGCCATCTTTAAGCAGCTGACAATAGCCTTCAAGCGACTCCACGGCAAGACCCCACACTACGTGGCAGAAAAGCTTCCCATCTACCACCCACCAAGACTGCTCTGATCCCAGCAAGAACTCTAGCTGAGCATTCCGCCAGCAACCCACCTCCTCCACCTGGAAGCTGCCCGGAAGTAATCATACTCCCACAGCATATCCAAACTGTGGAACCAGCTCCCCCCTGCCACCAGAGCAACAGGCAGCCTGTTACACTTCCAAAAAGCCGTGAAGACAATCCTGTTCTCATCCCAGCACACACCAACTTTGACCCTAGCCGCTCATCCACATCAACCCAGCGATACTTAAATACACATGGAACACATGCTATATAAACCACCTATGATCTTCCGTGCCAAGTCTTGGCCTGGTTGGCAAAGCCACTGGTGACACTTAGGGCACCAGCCACCTACTGACTCACTGTTTAGTGTTTTCCTGTAACAAGATGTTCTTTATACCAGTGTTATTCAACCTTTTTACATCTATGGACTGTCAGAAATAAAAGAATTATTTTGTGGACCGGCACCAGTCCGTGGACTGGCGGTTGAAGAACACTGGGCTAAGTCGTGGGCCAGACCCCGCCCATCTCTGCCCCAGACCCCACCCCCATAATAGTACTAATTTTAACACTATTTTTTCCATTCATTTTTCATATACACACACAATATAATCTTATTAACAACACATAATGGTTAACCACAAAATTAAACTACACAAAGCACACTGTATGCTTTTCAACATTCATTCCTACCAGAATACAGATAACCCCTATGCAAATACGGGACCGAAAACTAAAAGTACTAATATATACAAACAAACCCTAAGATGCAAGACTCTGCATGCAATACAACCCCAGAGAAAAAGAAACAAATGCATTTTTTCCTGAATAGTGCAAAATATAAACAGATGTAAATTCTCAAAATTGACACAATTTAATCACTAAATTCAAAACTAAAATCATTCCCCCTACCTTTGTTGTCTCCCTCCTCCATGCTTTGCCTTACCTTCTGGCCTGCTCCTGCCTGGCCATTTTATGCTGCCCCTAGTGTTATCTTTGGGCCGGCTCCCTCTTCCTTACTGACGCAGTGCACAAAGCCACAGGTAGCGGCTCCTCGCGCGTCCTGCGCCTCATCTGGAAGCCTTCCCTCGGATGTTGGGACATCAGAGAGAAGGTTTCCGGTTCAGGCGCAGGACGTGCGTAGGAGCTGCTACCCGCGGCTTTGTGCACTGCGGCAGTCAGGAAGAGGGAGCCGGCCCGAAGATAATGCCGCATCGATTGCACTGTGGACCGGCGGTTGAAGAACAGTCTTGTGCCTGAGGCACATGCCAGCCCTGTGGACCGGCAGGAATTTTCTGCTGACCGGCACTGGTCTGTAGACCAGCAGTTGAAGAGCACTGCTTTATACCACCGTGTATGTAATCTACTGTGTATGTATTTTTGTAACCCATTCGGGGCTCCTGGAGAGAGTGGGATCTAAAACTAAATATTATTTGAATTTCATTAGCTTTGAGTATTGAAGGACTATTTTGGGGGGCTGATCCTGCAGTATGGAACAGGCGTTATTCACTTTAGTACCAGAGCTTTAAGCATCGGGACCCTGGTTCTTATGTTTGTTTCTCTCCAAACACAGCAGCAGAATGGCTGTTAGAAGGCACATACTGAAAATGTCACAACTCATGGTGCTGAGCCACATGCACAGATATTCCTGAGTTGGCAGGTTTTGGTTTAACATCAACCTACTGGGGACTCCACTGTCCAGTAAAACCTGCTGCTGCTGGGAGTTCCTCAGACTAGTGTCTGGACCCTTACACAAATCTATTAGATCAAAGAGCAGTATCCTGCCTTCATGATGCCTGTATCGCTGAGTTATGGCTTTAATTTCCCCAGACTAAACAGATGTAGTAGTCATGGCAACCAACAGCATTGCAGTAACAATTATTGAAGGGAACTGAAAGCCCCCCCCCTTTGTTCATAGGGAATCTGTTTCCTTTTTTTTCATATGAGCCCATTCCCGAGCATACAAATGTAAGTCTTGGCACTCCAGGGATTTTTCAGTACTGTCAGAGACAAATCTATTCCCAGATGGCACTGGAAACGAAGCATTAGCCACACAGGAATTAGCTAAGCACTTCCATCCTTCCCAGTGCTGCAAATTTAATAAGTAAATATATCTTGTTTCTCACCATCTATCAGCTTCACTCCCACGCATAGCTAACACCATGGCCTCACAAGGTTTGGGAAGTATTTTTAATCCCTTTAGCCTCCCACACACTCATTAATACAGCTGCACACATATCTAACCCAGAATCTGGGATTGTGTATTCTGTCTGTAATGCTTCTGCTTTTCTGAATTGCTAATATATATGAATTTGGATCAGCGGAATTGCGCTTTCACTGAATTCTATCAAATTCACATCTATGCTGGAGTTGACCATGAATGGAAACAAACAGGAGAAACTGCCTTCACACCAGTGAACAGCAAACAAAAACAACAAAGTTGACCAATTGGTGCTCATTCTCTTTTATTATGATGGACTCGACACGATCGCGTTTCGGCCCACAAGGGCCTGCCTCAGGAGTCTGAAATGTAACATGTAATAAGAATATACAATTATATCAGCATCCTCTTCATTAAAAAAGAAAGAATCATAGACCACTTAATAAACCATATATGATGTACATCAGGGATCTCAAATGAATATGCATTGAAAGCAGTGCATGCACATAGATCTCATGCATATTCATTGGGGAAATCCTGAAAACCTGACTGGATTGCGGCCCTCAAGGAGGGACTTTGAGACCCCTAATGTACATGTACAACAATGTGTGACAAAATCAAAAATGTCATATATGAACAGTCAAAACATAAAAATGGGGTTTATATGACATATTCATGTTCATTTTTATGTTTTATGACTGTTCATATATGACATTTTTGATTTTGTCACACATTGTTATACATGTACATCATATATGGTTTATTAAGTGGTCTATGATCCTTTCTTTTTTAATGAAGAGGATGCTGATATAATTGTATATTCTTATTACATGTTACATTTCAGACTCCTGAGGCAGGCCCTTGTGGGCCGAAACACGATCGTGTCAAGTCCATAATAATAAAGGAGACTGAGCACCAATTGGTCACCTTTGTTGTTTTTGTTTGGAGTTGACCATGAGCCAGGCCAAAGCTTTCAGTGGCAAAGGTAAAATGAATTGGCAGCCAGAGATCAATTCCTAAGGAAGTGGCATAGCGAGAGGGAGAGGCACCCGGGCCAGTTGTGCCCATCCCCTGCCCTCGTCTCTGCCCCCCCCCCGAACCCGCCTGCCACGCGCACCCCTTTCCCTCCCTGTACCTCTAGTTGAAGTTGTTGCTTGCGGCGATCAACAACATGCTTCTCATGGCCCCATTGCCTCTCCCTCTGACGTCACTTCCTATGTGCGGCACCCAGAAGTGGTATCGGGAGAGCCAATGGGGGTCACGAGGAGTATGTTGTTTACCGCCGCGAGCAACAACTTCAACTAGAGGTACAGGGGAAGGGAAGTGGGGCATGCACGTGGCGAAGGGAGGAATGGGAAGAGGTGGAGAGGAGGGGTTGCCAGCCCCCCCACTATCACCACCACCAACATGGTGCCCAGTGTGGACCGCCCTCCTTACTACACCACTGGGCATCTGTTATAAGATAATTTTATGTCAGTATTGAGAGACACTACTGCAGGGGTAAAATGGGGTGTGGAGAAAGGTCTTGAAATCTGACATTTCTAGACAGTTATTAGGACAGTTTTCAAAGGAATTTGCCCACAACAGAAAATGAAAGCATGTGACAATATGCACTGTCCAGACCTCTACACACTTCTCTAGGTTGCGCAATCATGTCATTAGGGCAAAGTCTTTGTCATGAACCTGCACTTGGACGTCTTACTAATCAAAATGTCCAAGTGGGCATTTTCAAAACAGACTTTCTACATGTCTTTCTGGTCACTTTCTCTCCCATGCATCTAAATCTTAAGGGGGAGGGATGTTAGAGGCATGTTTTGGGCAGGCTTAGAACTTGGACGTTCTGCAGGGATAATTCAACTTTTAACAACATCTGGGGCACCATTTAGACATTTGGGGCTAGACTTGTTTTAAAAACAAATAAGGATCAAAAAGGTGCCCAAACTAACCAGATGACCACTGGAAGGATTAAGGCTTGACTCCCCCCCCTTATTCCCCCAGTGGTCACCAACTCCCTCCCACCACCCAAATATGTGAAAACAAGGATAGCTTTACTAAGTGGAATATAGCTGAGGAAAACCTCTTAATAAGAAACTGGCAGTAGTTCACTGATCATGTAAGAATCAACCAATATGGTATATTCCTTTGGTTCTTCAACTGTATTTGGCTCCAGTGTTTAAAATTATCTCCATAAAGGCCACATGATCTTATCTGGGGGGTTTTACAGGATTATTTGGGGGGGGGGGGGCTTGCTGAAGCTGTCAGCTCCACAAAATCCATAGTAGTTGTACAGAATGAATACTCAAGAGAAAAGGGATAATAAGCATAGATGAATCAGACATGAAATGCAATGAAGTCTGCTTTTACTGAATAAACATGCCTCCTCTACTATGAGGGAGTGCTGAAAAGTTCTCAGCCCAACCAAGCAACTTCCTAAATTCTGAACATTATTTTGCTACTGTAGCTGAAAAGAGTATCTTATTTTGTTAGGTGCCAATTTGCAGAAATGAAATTCTATGTTTTGACATTGTTTCAGATCATTGATTGAACCATATTCACATCATTCTCTTCTCAATTGGGCTGTGAACCATTCAGCACCCACTTGTAAGTCTGATGAGTGCAGCTATCAAAATTCCACTGCAAGCTGATTCAAGTTTAAAGTAGAATTTGTCTGCTTTTTAATGGGACTGTTTTTTCAGCCCTACTGGTGAATTTTCAGTTGCTACTCACATTTGCAAACGCTTATCATACTAGAAGGCATTTATAATAACCAGGCCTCCTGGGAACCACAAAGAATGTTTTAAATATAAAGATTAGAGTTATTGGTTTGGTTCATTTTCCTCTTCTGTTCCATTTCTAATAAATCATCTTCTTGCAGTTTGGAGAATGAGCAAATTTTCCATGCCACATCTTTTCCTCTAATTAATATCTGTTCCCACTTCAAAGCTTCTACTCACTTTAATGGATGCTGGGAGTTATGTAAATGAAAGATGGCAAATTTAAAGTTATGCTCAACAGTGGCTTTGACCCTCTGGCTATCCTTCAGGCATTGGATCAGACATGTGTTCCTTCCAAATTCATGGATAACCCTTTTTTTTGGCCCGAGCATCAAACAGGTTATATTATAAGGAAGGGTGGGAGAGAGAGAGAGAGAGAGATGAGATACTGGACAAAGGGAGGGGGAGAAAACAGAAGGATGCTGAATCATGAGGGGGAGGAGGTAAGATAGACGGGACAGGGAGATGCTGGGGATGAAGGCCAAGAGATAGGGAGATATCAGGCTACAAGGGTAAGAAGAGAAAGGGAGGAGATGCTGGGCTACAAAATGGAGGCAGTGTTGAGGGAGGAGAGATGCTGGGAATGATGGAACCATGTGAGAGAGAACCTGATGGGAGCTGTCAAGGAGAACAGTGAGTACAGAGGGTAGAAATGCAATACTGGAGAGTAGATGAAAGACAGCAGGTAATAGGAGGCTGGAGGAGTGAGATGGGAAATGGAAGAGCTACAAATTGAGAGAAAGAAATGGGTCCCAGGAATGATAGGGGAAGAAACAATTTCAACTCACTCCTGTGGCAGCCTTATAGCTTGAACTCCCTAGCAGTAGTACTATGAGACCACTAGGGGACAGTGACATCATTTTCAAGTTTCAATTTTATTATACACGTGATATAACGCCCATCGGTAAAGACCATCCAAGCGGTTTACAAAAAAAAAACCAAACAAACTCCAATAGCATGTGCATAAAGAAAAAGAACTACAATATGTCAATAGGAAAGAGAAAACAAAAGAGAAAAATATCTATAAATATCTCTATTACTTCATCAACAAGAAACCAGAACTGCAAAACAGTAATCATGAATCTAAATAAAAAAATAGGAAAATTTAGTTTTCAAATCTCTCTTAAATCCAGGAAGCAATGTTGCCAACCAAAGATATAACAGAAAAGTTCCAAAGGGATGGGGCATCCACTGTAAAAGAGAGAGGAACAAATGCTATGATAATGGATATGACCCCCCCCCCCAAAAAAAAAAAAATAAAAAAAAAGATACCTCCAACAGAATCTGTTGGAAAGACCTAAGAGTTTGGGTTGGGAGGGACATGAGAGAAATTCATGGAGATCTTGGAGCCAGAAGAGACCTGCAAGCAGATAGTGGAGTTTGCATCTGTATCTGAGAGCCATTGCAGAGGATTCTCATATCCAGCTATTTGCGAGCATCTTTCCTGTGGTACACAGCCATGGGCGCATGGCCATGGGCATTTGCCCTTTGGAGCACCTGAGGATTGAGGAACATGTCACTCTGCTCCCCTCCATGGGGAAGTGTAAGGGAGGAAAGATCAAAGCTGTGGTGCCAGGATTTGTTTAAGGAACCTATGGTGGTGACTTTATCTGGAACTATGAGTACTAACGATTCTTTATCATCGGGGCTATAAGTAAGGGAGCTAAGTAAAGTTCCTTTTCAGGAACAAATGCTACTTCCTAGTTCTAGGACCTCAGGGATTAGCCTTTCTCCCTCATTGATAATTCCAAATCTGGATCTTAATTTAGTATACCACATTAAGATACTAATACCTGTTCCTTCTAATTTAATTTCTTTGAAAGATACAACTCCAGTGTCTAAGTCACTTGACTGTCCTGACATCTAGAATGGAGAAAACACTTCAGGACAATTTTCTTATGCTAAGTAAATTTACTCAAAAAGCAGCAACTAAGTTTGCTGATCAAAAGAACAGGATTTCAAAAAAGAATTGCAGGTTGAAAAGAAGGAGAATCAAGTGGCTACTTATCAAGCAACCTTAACAGCTGCTATCAAGCATAGCTGATTCTTCATCTTCAGTTAGAAAATTTGGAAAATGTCCTAGAGTACGGAATCTATGTGAATTTAATTTTCCTTTCACTCATTTCTTGGCCCCTCTAGAATGTTTCTGAATGTACTGTATTTAAAAGACATATCAAAGCTGTCTGTTGATTCAATTATCATAAATACTTAGTATTATCTTCCTCATAGGTACTAAGGTTCATAGGAGGGAGCTTCTCAGTGCTGTAGCAAAGGTGAGCGGCACCTTGGGAGGTGGTGCCCCTCCCCCGCCCCCCTTGCCGTGCGCGTGCCCCCTTCCCTTTCCCTGTACCTTTAAAATTTTTCTGGCGTGAGCAGCATGCTGCCCATGTCGGTGTTCACTCCCTTTGACATCACATCCTAGGCGCGGTTCCCGGAAGTGATGCCAGAGAGAGCACCAAAAAGGTCTGGCAGAAGGCAAGGGGTGCACGGCAAGGAGAGGAGCAGGGAGCGAGCGAGGGGAGGCGAAGAGGAGGAGGGGTGCCGCCATGCCCATAGGAAGACCCCGCCTGGGGTGGACCACATGCACCCCCCCCCTTACTATGCTACTGGAGCCTGTAATAGAGAGTTGCGCGGGGACAGAAATCCCACCCATCCACGCCCGTCCCCATCAGGATCCTCTCCATCCCCACCCGTCCCCATCAGGATCCTCTCCGTCCCCACCCATCCCCGTAAGGAATTACCTCCATCCCCGACCGTCCCCATAAAAAGCAGCAATTACTTCTGACAGGATCATCAATTCCACAGTTTCTTTTGCTGTTTTCCTTGTGGAATCTCTTTGGTGGAACCCTTTTTTTGTTTTCTGTTCAGGTAATTAACTTATAAACCCCCTCTTTTACTAAGGCTGACGTGTCCATTATATTATATGGACGAACCCTGCTTCCAAAGGCTTCCATCCCCGTGGGAGTCCCGTTGGCTAGAGGGGGGTCCCCGTGGGAGTCCTGTGGGCCAGAGGGGGGTCCCCCGTGGGAGTCCCGTGGGTTATGGGGGGATTCATACAGGACCCCCGCGGGACCCACGGGATTCCCATGATCCCCGTTCCCATGCAGACCTCTAGCCTGTAATACTATTAACTCACCAGACAGCTTGGATCTGTCTCACTTTTCTGAGTCTTCACAAGATTTAATTTCAAAGAGAGCAAACTTGCTTTTATCTTTCTAGAGGTTCAAAGGATGTTGATTTTAAAGGCTTGTTTTTCTTTAAAAATATGTTATTTTGTGGCCAACCTTTAACAGTGTTCCCTGATGTCTACAGACCTACCCTAGTAAAGCAGAAAGCATTTTTATTGCTGAGACCTAGGGTATTACCAATGGGAGCTACTTTTTTCCTAAATTTCTCTGTAAGTGCCTGGTGACGTATGAAGGGAACTCATATTTTTTTGGATCCTGTGCATTTACTCTCCCCTTTTACAAAGCCACAGTAACGGCTGCCACTTGGCAAACACTCCAATGTCCATTAAATTCCTATGGGCGTCAGAGCGATTACTGCAGCAGCAGCCGCTACCTTAGCTTTGTAAAATGAGCTCTTAGAGAATTTTCTTTCAGGTTAAGATTAAAGATTCTTGCCCCCTCTTTTACAAAACTGCGATAGCCGTTTCTAGCGCGGGGAGCCACACTGAATGGTCTGCGCTGCTCCCGACGCTCAATGAGCGTCGGGAGCTGCACGGGCCTTTCAGCGTGGCTCCCCGCACTAGAAACTGCTATCGCAGTTTTGTAAAAGGAGGCCTTGGTTTCTCTTTTGTTTTCTTCTTATTTTAATATATTACTACAGGTGAATTGTAGGTTTATTGTATGATTTCTCCAGTCCTGCTATGTATTATTGATTTGCCTAGAAAAATGTTTAATCACCACTACTCTGATGTTCTTAAAGTTCTCTCTTAAAGTGAACTAGAATCTATTTACTTGTTTTCTTAAGTCTGAGTATGGCTAGTATATTTTTCCTCAGTGATTGTTAATGCACAATACAAAATTATAATAGTAACATAGTAAATGACAGCAGATAAAGACCTGAACGGTCCATCCAGTCTGCCCAACCATACATGCTCCATAAATTAATTTAATTTAAATGGTTCTTTTTCTTTGATATTTCTGGGCCAGAAACCCAAAGCCCTAACCGGTATTGTGTTTAGGTTCCAACTATTGGAGTCTCCATCAAAGCTCACTCCAGCCCATCTTAACCATCCCAGCCATTGAAGCCCTCCCCAACCCATCCTCAACTGAATGTCCATATATGGGAGTACTGGCCTTTAATCCTAAAGAGTGGGTCTTATAAACTAACAAAAGGACCTTATATGGGATCCTCACAAATATTGGTATCAAAGAAGAGGAGTAACATGACGCTTGGTCGCCAAACACAATTCGACAGCAGTATTTTGAACATCTAGCCAACTAAGATCTTGTAAGCAGAGGCTTGAAAAATGCGAGTTACACTAATCCAAACTAGCAATAACGAATGAATGTAGGACACATATTTCGATAGTACTACTGCTCCGCAAGATAAAAAAATTAAAAAGGCTGTAAAGGCCATATCTATGAAAATTTGAAATAACAATGAAATGAAACGTCTGAAAAGTTAACTACTATCAAGATATATGCCTAGAACCTTCAAAGTTGAAACCAAAGCAATTTGTTTTTCAGAGGCAATACTAAGGGCAGGAGTGCAGAGATACGAAACAATGCCATAGACTTGGTTATATTGCATAACATAACATAACAATGTACTTATTAACCGCATTACCAGAAGTTCTACTCGATTTACAAAATATTAAAAAGAATAGACATAATCTATGGAATGGAATAAATTAAGTAGTCAAATATTTAGAGAATAGGAAAGTTTTCAACTGTTTTCTGAAATGTTTATAGTAAACAGCTGTGAGCAACATCGAGCGAAATTCATTTTCATGAGAAGCTGCCTGAAATGCCAAAGAATGATCGTGGAATCTCTGGCTTTTACAGCCCTTTACAGAGGGAAAGTTAAACAAAGCATGAGTTTCTCTGCTGTATTTATGCGTAGCTATGGAGAAACTATTGACCAGGTAGGTAGGGGTTGCGCCATATAGAACCTTATAACAGAGGCAGCCCAATTTAAACAATACCCAGGCCTCCATAGTCAACCAATGTAGTTCACAATAAAATAACGTAATGTGATCCTATTTCTTCAGTCCATAGATTGCTCTAACTGCCGTATTCTGTATCAGTGACAATCTCAACAATTCTTTCTTAGTAGTAGAGAAGTATTCAATGTTACAATAATCTAGGAGACTCAGTAGTAAAGATTAGACCAATAATTTAAAAGTAGAAAATTCAAAGTAAGGTCTAATTGCTCATAGTTTCCACAGAATAAAATAGCTTTTGCGCACGTCTGCATCTATCTGAGATTTGCTGTGAACAAGGCTGCCCTGTGAACTTCTAAAAGCTAAGTTACTCAGAATTTCATATTCTGCTTTTTTCACTGTTTTTCTGCATATATCTGCTTAATTTCTCTTCTCATCTTCCCTGTTTCTTACTAAAAAAAAACAAAAAACACAAAAAATAAACCCTTCTCTTTCCTTTGTTAAATCTTATTTCCTCTTCCTCTTCATAGGAATAAGGGTAAGACTTATATTAACTCTAATTAAATCCTGGTGCCTGTGGCACAGGGTGACTAAAGTAAGGAAAATCCTGTTATAAATCCTGTGTTTTAGGGTAGCCACTGATTTGGTTTAGAGCCTGCATTTTTGTTTAAAATCCTGTGTTTTAGGATGGTATAGAGCCTGCATTTTTGTTTAAAATCCTGTGTTTTAGGGTAGCCACTGATTTGGTTTAGAGCCTGCATTTCTGTTTAAAATCCTGTGTTTTAGGGTAGCCACTGATTTGTTTTAGAGCCTGCATTTCTGTTTAAAATCCTGTGTTTTATGGTAGCTACTGATCTGGTTTAGAGACTGTATTTCTGACCTACTAGTTTTCAGCCATTGTTTCTGCTGATTAGGTGTAGAAGGGAGGGGCTCTGATTTATTACTAAGGTTAACTGCATTATCTTTGGGACAGTGCTGTGAGTGTGAATAAGGCTGCCCTGTGAACTTCTAAAAGCTAAGTTACTCAGAATTTCATATTCTGCTCTTTTCACTGTTTTTCAGCATATATCTGCTTCATTTCTCTTCTCATCTTCCCTGTTTCTTACTAAAAAAAACAAAAAAACAAAAAATAAACCCTTCTCTTTCCTTTGTTAAATCTTATTTCCTCTTCCTCTTCATAGGAATAAGGGTAAGACTTATAGTCCCACCCACCCCAGGGACTACTTTTCATATATAGAGACCCAAATAATCAGGATTACTCAAATCAAGTCACTTCACAACCAATCAAGATGACCTTTATTCTATGCAATCACTGTGGTGCTTTAATTCTAAGACACACTATTTGGAGGCTTAAGGCTTGCCCCATCTCTCTTCAACTTGCTAGTATTAAGGAGGAGCTCTGCAAACTTAAACAGGAATTGAATATAATTAAAGCAGCTTCCATCACACCACAAAATCATACCAACTTACCACCTCTACCTCAAAGAATAAAACAGCCCAGGAATAAATGGGTCACAGTAGGCTCAGGAAGACTGCGACAAGTAACACAGAAACATCCACCTTCACTAATATTACCTCTACAGAATTCCTTCAATCCACTAGTGCACTGCGATACTCAAGAAAACAGAAGGGAGGTGGGACTGGAACCAATGAAGGTAACTCAAGAGAACAAGCGCACCATAAACACAAATAAAAAAGCCAAAAACAGAAAACTATTACTGTTGGGGGATTCCATCATCAGAGGCATTAACCTTGGAACACAAGGTGAGAAGACCAAAATAGTGAAATAAGAACATAAAAAGTTGCCTCCGCTGGGTCAGATCATGGGTCCATCACGCCCAGATGTCCGCTCACATGGCGGCCCATCAGGTCCATGACCTGTAAGTGATCCTTTGTCTAAAACCTTTCAATACCCTTTCATCATCCTATCTCTGTCTCTATCTATATCCCTCAATCCCTGTATCCTTCAGGAACTTGTCCAATCCCTCTTTGAATCCTCTTAATGTATTCTGTCCTATTATATCCTCCGGAAGCGCATTCCAGGTGTCCACCACCCTCTGAGTAAAGAAAAATTTCCTAGCATTGGTTCTAAACCTGTCCCCTTTCAATTTCTCCGAGTGCTCCCTTGTTCTTGTAGCTCCCAATAGGCTGAAGAATCTGTCCCTTTCCACCTTCTCTATGCCCTTCATGATCTTGTAAGTCTCTATCATGTCTCCTCTGAGTCTCCGCTTCTCTAGGGTGAAGAGCCCCAGCCTTTCCAGTCTGTCTGCGTATGAAAGGTTTTCCATACCTTTATCATTCTTGTCGCTCTTCTCTGAACCCTCTCAAGTATTTCCATGTCCTTCTTTAGGTACGGCAACCAATATTGGACACAGTATTCCAGATGCGGGCGCACCATCGCGCGATACAGCGGCATGATGACTTCCTTCGTTCTGGTTGTAATACCCTTCTTAATAATACCCAACATTCTGTTTGCTCTCTTTGAGGCTGCCACGCATTGTGCCGTTGACTTCCACTAGCACACCCAAATCTTTTTCAAGGTTACTTCCCTCTAGTACTAATCCCCCCATTTGGTAGCTGAACATCAGATTCTTCTTTCCTATATGCATGACCTTGCATTTCCCCACATTGAAGTTCATCTGCCATTTATTCGCCCACTCTTCCAGTTTGTTCAGATCCCTTTGTAGATCCTCACATTCTTCCACTGTTCTAACCCTGCTACAGAATTTAGTGTCATCCGCAAATTTTATAACTTCACACTTCGTCCCCGCTTCCAGGTCATTTATAAATACGTTGAACAGCAGCGGTCTGAGTACTGACCCCTGCGGAACTCCGCTTGTGTCCCTCCTCCAGTCCGAGTAGTGGCCCTTCACTCCAACCCTTTGCTTCCTGCCTGCCAACCAGTGTTTAACCCATCTGTGCATGTCCCCTTCCACCCCGTGGTTCCACAGCTTCTTAAGTAGCCGCTCATGGGGCACCTTGTCAAAGGCTTTTTGGAAGTCGAGATAAATGATGTCTACAGGTTCCCCTTGGTCCATCTGGCTGCTTACCCCCTCAAAGAAGTGCAGCAAGTTTGTTTGGCACGATCTTCCTTTGCAGAAGCCATGTCGGCTTGCTTTCATTAGCCCATTTTTATCAATGTGCTCATAGATGCTGTCCTTTATCAGTGCTTCTACCATCTTGCCCGGAACCGATGTCAGACTTACCGACCTGTAGTTTCCAAGGTCTCCTCTCGATCCTTTTTAAAGATAGGTGTAACATTTGCTATCCTCCAGTCCTCCGGGATCTCGCCAGCTTTCAAGGATAGGTTGCAAACTCATTGGAGTATTTCCGCTATTTCGTTCCTTAGTTCTTTTAGTACCCTTGGGTGGATCCCGTCCGGGCCTGGTGATTTGTCACTTTTCAATCCATCTATCTATTGGAGGACATCCTCATGGCTCACCTCTATTGTCGACAGTTTATCTTCTTGGTCACCATTGAAGATCTCTTCGGGTTCTGGTACACTGGAGGTATCCTCGCTTGTGAAGACTGACGAGAAGAACTTATTTAACCTATCAGCTACCTCTTTTTCTTCTTTTATCACTCCCTTTCTGTCTCCATCATCCAACGATCCTACTTCCTCCCTCACTGGTTGCTTCCCTTTTTTTTTTTTTTTATTTTATTTGTTTATTCAATTTTATCAATACAAACAAGCAATACATTACTTGTATTTCAGATTAACATAAATTATTAAAAAGAAAACTTATAAACCAATTCCACTTAAATCAGTGTTTTGGTTATTCATTTATACTTCCAATATATTTAGTCCACAATTTTTTATAAGAGATTCTTAGCAAAGAAAATTAACAATAGAAACAATCTTATCCAACCTAGAAAGCGGCAATTATCTGCGGTGCTACAGCCATTCATGGCAGGTTATACATTCTCAGTCATAGGCACTACTTGCTCTTTGGATTCTATAAATCCTACTAGTTGTTTAGGTTCAAAAAACAAGTAATTCTTATTCTGATAAGAGACAAAGCATTTTACAGGAAATTTCAATAGAAAATTTGCCCCCAAGGCAAGGACTCTTGGCCTTAATGCCAAGAATTCTTTCCTACGCCTCTGGGATCTTAAAGACATATCAGGAAATATTCGAACATTAGAACCTAAAAACTGATCATTGATATGACGAAAATACAAACGCAATATATATTCTCTATCACTTTCCAAAGCGAGAGTTATTAACAGGGTTTTCCTTTCCGTTATAACCTCCAAGGAGTTTTCCAGAAAAGTTGTTAAGTTCATATTTTCATTGTTGGTCCCTTGAATCTCATTAGGAGTGGAAACTTCCACAGATCTCTTAATTTGAAAATAATTAGCTCTAACAATAGGTGGCAAACTTTCAATAGGAATAAGCAAAATTTCCTTGAAATACTTTCTTGCCATCTCCATTGGTGAAATTAAGGGACATTTTGGAAAATTTAGGAGTCTCAAATTATTTTTCCTTAATTGGTTCTCGAAACTTTCCATTTTTCTAGCAATAAATGTTCTTTCTTTTACTAATTCCAAGTCCAATGTTTCCATTCCACAAATTCTTGACTCCTGTTTTTCTATTTTCTCATTTAAATCTTTAAGGGCCAAACCCTGTTGCTCCACTTTAGAGTGGATAGTCCCATAGTCAGTATTTAAAGTGGAAAAAGACATTTTGAGGTTAGCGTCCATAACTGAAA
This sequence comes from Geotrypetes seraphini, assembly GCF_902459505.1. Classification (NCBI taxonomy): domain Eukaryota; kingdom Metazoa; phylum Chordata; class Amphibia; order Gymnophiona; family Dermophiidae; genus Geotrypetes; species Geotrypetes seraphini. The sequence continues at coordinate 68,910,554 of NC_047088.1, forward strand.
TAGCCTGCCATAAAGCCTCCATATCAATTACCTTAGGCTTCTCCAACACCCCAAAAGTGATCTTACTTCCTCCCGAAGCTCCTCTCTCCTCTCCTGCAGTGTGGGTAAGCTGTCGGTGTACTGCAGCTTCTTCTTCGGCTCCAGATGAACTTGGAGTTACCAGCCCTCCTTCACTGAGGATCAAAGACTCCTCCCGGGTCCATGATGCATCAGGAACTCCCAGTACTGCACTGCTTCCAGGTTGTGGGGGTGGATGCCTCTGTTCCGGGCTTAACATCGCCCGAAGCTGCTGGTTGAGTTCGCCCGACGAATTCGGGCTCACCCCTGAAGTAGCCACCGCCGATTCGCCCGATCGGGCCAAAGCCTCCTCAATTGTGCTCTGCACCAGACGCGGTGCCGCTACCGCCGCTGGAGGGTTGCCGCGGAGGGCTCCTTTTCTCTTACCCATGTTGAGGTAAGAGAACTGCTAGTTCCACAGAAATAGCAACGCTGGCCGAGAACAAGAGAGGGAGCCTCACTCTCAGGCGTCCGCTCTCATCGCCATCTTGAATCTCTCTTGGTTGCTTCCCTTTAACGTATTTGAAGAATGATTTGAGATTTTTTGCCTCCCTGGCCAGTCTTTCTTCGTAATCCCTTTTCGCTCTCCTAACCACTCTATGACATTCTTTTTGGCAGTTTCTGGGTGCCTTCCAGTTTTCCCCGGTTTGGCCCTTTTTCCATTTCCGGAACGATTTTTTCTTGTCTCCTATCGCTTTCTTCACTTCATTGGTTATCCATATCGGGTCTTTCGTTTGGTTTTTTTTGCACCATTTTCTAAATCTGGGGATGTGCATATGCTGTGCTTCTTGCACCGTGTCCTTGAATAGGGACCAGACTTGCTCCACAGTCACTGTTTTCCATGAGCTGTTTCGGAGCTTTTTTCTCACCATTTTTCTCATAACATCATAGTTCCCTTTCTTGAAGTTGAGCATTGTTACCGTGGTTCTCTTCCCTTTTGATGTTCCTACTTCTAGTTTGTACTGTATCATGTTGTGATCGCTGTTTCCTAGTGGTCCTACTACTTCAACTTCCTTTGCAGGCCCCCTAGCCCATTGAGGATTAGGTCGAGAGTGGCATTCCCCCTCGTTGGTTCCTTGATGAGCTGTTCCATAAAGCAGTCCCTCACAGCCTCTAGGAATTCTGTTTCCCTCGCAATATCTTCCAGGATCCTCAGCTACCAGGAGTTCCAGGCAAATACAGACTATAATTAAGGAAGAAACTATGAATTTTAACACTGATGTTGTTATCCATCTGGGAACAAATGACCTGGCCAACAACTCCACACTTGCAGCACAGAAAGCTTTTCGAGAGCTTGGTGAGGGCTTGAAACTTTTTGTAAAGACTTTAGCTTTTTCTGAAATACTGCCTGCATATGGAAAGGGAGAGCAAAGAGTGAAAAACACAGAGGAGTTTAATAGATGGCTCAAAGCCTGGTGTCATCAAGAAGGCTTCAGGTACATAGGAGGATGGGGAAATACATGGAAGGACAAGAAGCTATATTGCACTGATGGGCTACATATTACTACAGCAGGAAAAAGAAACCTTGCAGGGAAATTTAGACAATATGTTTCTTGGCATTTAAACTAGAAGGTGGGGGTGGTATATGTATGAAGGACAATTATAGAGACCACCCCCGGCAAAAGAAAAGATGTGATAGTAGTAAAGATTGCAACATAAACAATATCAGCAACTCATTTCTTAGTATTGCAACAGAAAGTGAAACGAAACAAAAATCCATACAAAAAAGGAGATTATCACTGAAAAATAGTTGGAAAGTGAGGACCACAAATGCTCGCAGTCTAAGCAACAAAGTTTATGATCTGCAAGCCATGATGTTAGAGGCAGATCTAGATATTGTCGCTATCACAGAGACATGGTTCAGTGAATCACATGGATGGGATGCAAACATACCGGGATATAATCTTTTTAGGAAGGACAAAGATGGTCAAAAAGGTGGAGGAGTAGCTCTCTATGTAAAGATCAATATCCAAGCGACCGAAATGAAAGGGACCTGGGGAGAGGAAGAAGAGAAATGGATCGCTCTGAAAAAAGAAGATGGAACTTCTATCTACATGGATGTAGTCTACAGACCTCCGACTCAATTGCAGCAAAATGATAAGGATCTGATTGTGGATATCTAAAAGTTTGGAAGGAAAGAGGAGGTGCTGCTGTTGGGATTTTTCAACCTGCTGGATGCGGACTGGAATGTTCTGTCTGTGGAATCGGAAAGAAGTAGGGAGATTGTGGATGCCTTTCAAGAGGCTCTGCTCAGACAAATGGTGATTGAACCCACAAGGGAAAAAGCGATATAGGATCTGGTCCTCACAAATGGAGAGAGTATCTCTAATGTTCGAGTGGGTGCTCACCTGGGAAGTAGCGATCATCAAACAGTTTGGTTTGATATAACGGCTAAAGTGGAGAGCAGCCGCACGATACTGAGATGGATAACCTGGACATACAGGCCTACCTTGTGGACGACTACCTTGTGTATGCTGTACACTACAGACCTATATTTTCCCATAGCCAGGCCCGGCCTGTACCTTGCTGTCTGTGAACACATGTATCCTTTGCAATGCTAACCCAGCTGACCTCTGCTACAAAGTTTTTGTCTCCATTCCCTGCTTGGAGAATATTTCTCCAAGGTTCTGCTTAACTGTTATCAGTGCTGTATGACTTCATATGCCAGGCACCCTGGAAAGCCATAAAACATTTATAATGAGCAAGGATCCCTGCAGGATGATGTGGGTGTAGCAAGATGAGAGAACTTGGTACCAAAACATTCTCTGAACTGAGTTATGGGAAACAAGCAGCTGGACTGTTGAAAGGTCTCCTTTGCCAACTTTCAGCATACAAGGAAGGACACCATCCTGAAGATGCACAGAATTGTAAAACAACTAATTAGCATCTGCAAAGTGATAAAGATCTCAGAGCTGGAGAAAGAAAGTTCACCAAGAGTTCTCTGTTTCTGCAAGGCCCCCCCCTACTGGGGAGGGGGAGGGTGGGGGTGAGAGAGGCGTGGACTGAGAGGAGGAGTTAGGTATACATTATTTTATGTACCTATAGGGGATTACATAACCAGAATTCGGGGATGGACTTTTTGGAACAAAGGAAGAATTGCTCTGTATAAAAAACACGTGCATTTTAGGTAAAGCCAGAGAGATTCACTTATGCTACGGGGAACTGCTAGCCCCCTGCTAAGCATATGGGTGAAGTTCTTCTCTCCATTGCATATTCTGAACTGACAATATATTTATTTATTTCTGCTATGTTTGCTGCTATAATTTTGTAAGCCATTATACTAACAATAAACAAATATGTCTGTTTTGGAAGATACAATGCCGTCTCGTAGTTATTCCAATGAGGTAAACAAAGCAGCCTTTACTTCAATACTTAAAATCCTAGATTTCAAACGTACAGACTTTAATGCAATGGAAGAGTACCTGAAGAAAGAGCTGTTAGGATGGGAGGACATAAGAGAAGTGGAAAGACAGTGGTCTAAGCTGAAAGGAGTGATAAAAATGGCTACGGACCTTTATGTGAAGAAAATCAATTAAAACAAGAGAAAAAGGAAGCCGATATGGTTCTCCAAACTAGTGGCGGAAAAAATAAAGGCGAAAGAGTTGGCGTTCATTAAATATAAAGAAACCCAAGAAGAGGAGTGCAGAAAGGACTACAGGGTGAAACTGAAAGAAGCCAAGAGAGAGATACATCTGGCGAAAGCACAGGCGGAAGAACAAATAGCTAAAAATGTAAAAGAGGGAGACAAAAATTTTTTCAGATATGTTAGAGAAAGGAGGAAGATGAAAAATGGAATTGCTAAACTAAAAGATGCTGGGAACCCATATGTGGAGAGTGATGAGGAAAAAGCAAATGTGCTAAACAAATACTTCTGTTCTGTGTTCACAAAAGAAAATCCTGGAGAAGGACCGAGATTGTCTGGCAAAGTTACATGAGAAAATGGAGTAGATTCTGCGCCATTCATGGGGGAGAGTGTTTATGAGCAACTTGAAAAACTGAAGGTGGACAAAGCGATGGGACCAGACGGGATCCATCCTAGGATACTAAAGGAGCTCAGAGAGGTTCTGGCGAGTCCTATTAAAGACTTGTTCAATAAATCTCTGGAGACAGGAGTGATTCCTGGGGATTGGAGGAGAGCGGATGTGGTCCCTATTCATAAAAGTGGTCACAGGGATGAAACAGGAAACTACAGGCCGGTGAGCCTCACTTCAGTTGTTGGAAAAATAATGGAAGTGTTGCTGAAAGAAAGGATAGTGTACTTCCTTGAATCTAATGGGTTACAGGATCCGAGGCAACATGGCTTTACAAAAGGTAAATCGTGCCAAACGAACCTGATTGAATTTTTTGATTGGGTGACCAGAGAGCTGGATCGAGGACATATGCTAGATGTAATTTACTTAGATTTCAGCAAAGCCTTTGATACAGTTCCTCATAGGAAGCTGTTGAACAAACTTGAAGGGCTGAAGTTAGGACCCAAAGTGGTGAACTGGGTTAGAAATTGGCTGTCGGACAGATGCCAGAGGGTGGTGGTTAATGGAAGTCACTCGGAGGAAGGAAAGGTGAGTAGTGGAGTCCCTCAGGGTTCGGTGCTGTTCAATATTTTGTGAGTGACATTGCTGAAGGGTTAGAAGGATAAGTGTGCCTTTTTGCAGATGATACCAAGATTTGTAACAAAGTAGACACCGAAGAGGGAGTGGATAATATGAAAAAGGATCTGCAAAAGTTAGAGGAATGGTCTAATGCCTGGCAACTATAATTCAATGCAAAGAAATGCAGAGTAATGCATTTGGGGATTAATAATCGGAAGGAAACGTATATGATGGGAGGAGAGAAGCTGATATGCACGGACGGGGAGAGGCACCTTGGGGTGATAGTGCCCAAAGATCTAAAGGCGAAAAAACAGTGTGACAAGGCAGTGGCTGCTGCCAGAAGGATGCTGGGCTGTATAAAGAGAGGTGTAGCCAGTTGAAGGAAGAAGGTGTTGATGCCCCTGTAAAGGTCTTTGGTAAGGCCCCACTTGGAGTATTGTGTTCAGTTTTGGAGACCGTATCTGGAGAAGGATGTAAGAAAACTTGAAGCGGTCCAGAGGAGGGCGACGAAAATGATAGGAGGCTTGCGCCAGAAGACGTATGAGGAGAGGCTGGAAGCCCTGAATATGTATACCCTAGAGGAAAGGAGAAACAGGGGAGATATGATTCAGACGTTCAAATACTTGAAGGGTATTAACACAGAACAAAATATTTTCCAGAGAAAGGAAAATGGTAAAACCAGAGGACATAATTTGAGGTTGAGGGGTGGTAGATTCAAAAGCAATGTTAGGAAGTTCTACTTTACAGAGAGGGTGGTGGATGCCCGGAATGTGCTCCCGAGAGAGGTGGTGGAGAGTAAAACTGTGACTGAGTTCAAAGAAGCGTGGGATGAACACAGAGGATCTAGAATCCGAAAATAATATTAAAAATTGAACTAAAGCCAGTACTGGGCAGACTTGCATGATCTGTCTGTATATGGCCGTTTGGTGGAGGATGGGCTGGGAAGACTTCAATGGCTGGGAGGGTGTAGATGGGCTGGAGTAAGTTTTAACGGAGTTGGAACCCAAGCACAGTACAGGGTTGAGCTTTGGATTCTTGCCCAGAAATAGCTAAGAAGAAAAAATTTAAATTGAATCAGGTTGGGCAGACTGGATGGACCATTCGGATCTTTATCTGCTGTCATCTACTATGTTACTATTTCATTGTAAGATTTTGATCTAAGACAATTCCTAATGTTTTAATCGTTGGATGATTACATAAGATGTTGAATGTACATCAATGGAAGGTTAATGAGAGATTTTACTCGGTGATGCCACAAAAAACTTTGTTTTATCAGGGTTAAGCTTCAGTTTACGAGTATTCAACCAAGCAACAATCAGGTCTAATTTTCTATTCAGGTCCAAAATGGCTGATGAGGAAGAAAAATCATAAGAACATAAGAATTGCCGCTGCTGGGTCAGACCAGTGGTCCATCGTGCCAGCAGTCCGCTCACGCAGCAACCCTTAGGTCAAAGAACTGTGCCATAACTGAGACTAGCCTTACCTGCATACGTTCTGGTTCAGCAGGAACTTGTCTAACTTTGTCTTGAATCTCTGGAGGGTGTTTTCCCTTATAACAGCCTCCAGAAGACCATTCCAGTTTTCTACCACTCTCTGGGTGAAGAAGAACTTCCTTACGTTTGTACGGAATCTATCCCCTTTTAACTTTAGAGAGTGCCCTTTCGTTCTCTCTACCTTGGAGAAGGTGAACAACCTGTCTCTCTATCTACTAAGTCTATTCCCTTCATTATCTTTAATATTTCGATCATGTCCCCTCTCAGTCTCCTCTTTTCAGGGGAGAAGAGGCCCAGTTTCTCTAATCTCATACTGTACAGCAACTCTTCCAGCTCCTTAATCATTTTAGTCGCTCTTTTCTGGACCCTTTCGAGTAGTACCTTGTCCTTCTTCATGTACGGCAAACAGTGCTGGACACAGTATTCCAGGTGGGGGCGTACCATGGACCAGTACAGTGGCATGATAACCTTCTCCGATCTGTTTGTGATTCCGTTCTTAATCATCCCTAGCATTATGTTCGCCCTTTTCACAGCAGCCGCGCATTGCGCAGACGGCTTCATCAACTTGTCAACCAGTACTCCCAAGTCTCTTTCCTGGGGGATCTCTCCGAGTACCGCACCAGACATCCAGTATTCATGTATAAAATTTTTGTTACCGAAATGCATCATCTTACACTTATCCACGTTAAACCTCATTTGCCATATCGCAGCCCATTTCGCAATCCTCCCACGTCTTCACTACTCTGAATAACTTCGTATCGTCTGCAAATTTAATCACCTCGCCTGTCGTACCAATTTCCAGGTGGTTTATAAATATGTTGAAGAGCTTGGGTCCAAGCATCAAACCCTGCGACACTCTAATCATAACGCTTGTCCATTTACCCCCACTCTCTATTTCCTATCCGCCAACCAGTTTTTAATCCACATGACTATTTCATCCTCAATTCCATAGCTTGCAATTTTTCAAACTAATCGTTCATGCGGAACCTTGTCGAATATCTTCTGAAAATCCAGATTTATAATGTTGACTGGCTGGCCCTTGTCTATCTGCCTGTTTACTCCCTCGAAGAAGTGCAGCAAGTTCGTCAAGCAAGATCTTCTGTTGCTGAAGCCGTGGTAGCTGGTCCTCATCAGATTGTGTCCGTCAAGGTGATCAATGATGCGGTCCTTTATCTGCGCCTCTACCATCTTTCCCGGTACCAAGGTCAGACTCACCGGTCTGTAGTTTCATGGATCTCCCCTCAAATCTTTCTTGAAGATCGGTGTAACATTCGCCACCTTCCAGTCTTCCGGAATCCTTCCCGATTTAATCGACAGATTGGCTATTAGTTGAAGCAGTTCAGCTATCCCCTTTCAGTTCCTTGATTACCCTCGGATGGATTCCATCCGGTCCTGGGGATTTATCATTTTTAAGCCTATCAATCTGCCTGCATACCTCTTCTAGACTGACTGTCAACCCTGTCAGTTTCCCATCTTTGTTTCCTGCGTATAGCCTGTCGGCTTCTGGTATTTTGTGTATATCCTCTTCGGTAAATACAGATGCAAAAAATGTGTTCAGTTTGTCGGCGATGACTTTGTCCTCCTTTAGCACTCCCTTTATTCCATGGTCACCAACGGCCTCACCATTTCCTTCGCAGGTCGTTTCCCCTTAATATATCGAAAGAACAGCTTGAAGTTTTTTGCCTCCTTGGCTATTTTTTCCCTCGTAGTCTCTTTTGGCCCCTCTTACCGCCTTGTGGCACCTGCTTTGATATTTGTGCTTTTTCCAGTTTTTGTCTGTTTTTGACCTTTTCCATTCCTTAAATGAAGTCTTCTTGTCTCTGATCGCTTCTTTCATGGCTACAGTGAGCCACGCCGGTTCCTTGTTCTTTTTCCTCTTGGATCCCTTGTTGATACGCAGTATATATAGTTTTTGTGCCTCAGTGACCATGTCCTTAATAAGGAACCATGCTTGCTCTAGTGCAGGGCTGCCCAAGTCCGATCCTCGAGATCTACTGGCAGGCCAGGTTTTCAGGATATCCACAATGAATATGCATGAGAGAGATTTGCCTGCAACTGCCTTCTTGGTATGCAAATCTCTCTCATGCATATTCATTGTGGATATCTTGAAAACCTGTCCTGCCAGTAGATCTCGAGGACTGGACTTGGGCAGCCCTACTCTAGTGTTTTTACATTGCTTATCCTCTCCTTAATCTTCTTCCCCACCATGGGTCTCATCCCTTCGTAATTCCATTTTTGGAAGTTCAGTGCCGTAGCTGACGTTCTGGACCGACGTTTTGCTTCTGTGTCCAGGTTGAAGCGGATCATATTCTGATCACTGCTTCCCAGCGTCCCTTCTACTTCTACACCTTGCGCCGGTCCTCGTAGTCCATTTAGAATTAAGTCCAGAATTGCATTTCCTCTCGCATTTTCCTTGACAAGTTGTTCCAGGAAGCAATCGCCTACAGCATCCAGAAACTTGGGCTCCCTACCGCAGCTGGAGGTACCTAGGTTCCAGTCTATCCACAGATAATTGAAGTCACCCATGATAACTGCGTTGCCTCCCTTGCAGTTGCGTTTAATCTCGTCCGTCATCTTTCCATCAATTTCTTCGGACTGCCCTGGGGGTCGGTAGTATATGCCGATCTTCGTTTTCATTCCTTTTGTTTCCGGAATCTTGGCCCATAGAGACCAGTGTGTTCTCTCCAGTAGACTCAATTCCCTCTTTGATGTACAGGGCAATACCCCCACCTTTTTGACCTATTCTGTCTATGCGGTATAGCTTGTATCCCGGTAGCACAGTGTCCCGGGCGTTTTCCTCATTCCACCATGTTTCCGTGACGCCGATGATGTCAAACTGACAAAATTTGAATATCATCTGCAAAACTAAAAACTGTAAGCTCTTTAAGACTGAACACTGGTGACAGGACAAAAGTCTGTGAGACTCCACAGGTCGTAATAAAAGATGTCAAATCAGAACCTTACTAAGTAACAACATTCAAATGCTGCGAAAGATAGTAATCAAACCATTGCAAAATGGTATCAGACGCACCATAAGAACATGAGTAGCCATACTGGGTCATTACCTTCCCTTGTTTAAAAGCAGACTGAAAACCCACCTTTTTGATATAGCTTTCAATCCTTAACCCTACTCCTCTGCCCTCCAGCCCAGCCCGCTGATTAACCGTTCCCCTTAACTGTATCCATGACATCCCGTTTGTCTGTCTTGCCTGTTTAGCTTGTAAGCTCTTTCGAGCATGTACTGTTTTCTTACTCTTTGTGACTCTGTGCAGCGCTATTTGCGTCTGGTAGCGCTATAGAAATAATTAATAGTAGTAGTAGTATTACCATTTGTGGAGTCTCAAAGGCTTCTGTCCTGGCACCAGTGCTCTTTAACATTTTTCTTGTTCCTCTCGTGTCATTTATTCAGTCTTTAGTGCTTACAGATTTTTAATGCCTTGTGTAAAGTCTTGGCCGAAGCAATCACTTTTTTTTTTTTAACCCTAAGAATGGCTGGAACATTTTCCCACATATTCGTACACAATTCCTTTTGTGAAATGGTGAATACTTAGGGTTGACCAATACTACAAGCAAATTGGCTATCACTAGTCATTAAAACCTTTCCTGTCTTCTTGTTATTGAATGTTCAAAATTCACTTTCTTTTGTATTATTAGAAGCACCATAAAAGTGAGAAAGCAATTTCTTTGAATACCAGAAATATGCTTAAGAAAGGATTTGTCCAGCTAAAGTGGGTGGGTTTGCTCCTGAGGAACCTTTTTAGTGAAACAGGGAAACGCCATTGAGCGCAGTACCAACGGCTCAGGTTAATGCCAATTGAGTGAATCCAGCACTAAGCATTATATGAATAGCTTAGCTTGAAATCAAAGGAAGCAAGGATGTTTACTGCAGCTCAGTTCAAAGTTAAGTAAATTATTTAATACTAGCTGATGCCCCGGCGTTGCACGGGTATTTAATTATAGCAATAACACTGTAAATGGATTCAAATAAAGATACTTTATAGTGGTGAATGAATGCAAGTCTCACTGGAATTAGCAATCTCTTAAACTGAAAAGGAAGATCTGTTGGAATAAGTGGCATCCAAAAGTTTCAGTATTGATTTAAACAACTCAATATGTGGAAACTCAGGTTGAAAAGAAACTCCATGCAGTTTTTTCCCGGTTCAGAATGGAACCTGTGTTCCTAGTTCAGCATATGTGAGTACTCATGTAATGTAATAACATTATGAACTGGGGTGCATGAAGGAAACAGTTACAAACACAGTTAGAACATACAAACTCTATATGTATGGTGTCCGTGGTAGAATAGAAAAGATGTCCCTAGTGGTTATAGTGTCATAGAAAGTGTTTTATAGTTGAAATTACTGTGAGAATGGCAGCTTTTTACATTTTTTCCATTGACATGAATGGGTGAAATCTGATTTTATGTTTGTAGCTCCGCCCACGTGTGCAGGTGGGCCGCGAGACCCCCAGAACATATCACCCCAGGTAGTGAGGGATCTGCATACCAAGTTTCGTTCAAATCGGTCAAGCCGTTTTTGCTTGATCGCGGCACATACACACAAGTTTCAAGTTTATTAGGATTTTATATACCGCCTATCAAGGTTATCTAAGCGGTTTTTACAATCAGGTACTCAAGCATTTTCCCTATCTGTCCCGGTGGGCTCACAATCTATCTAACATACCTGGGGCTATGGAGGATTAAGTGACTTGCCCAGGGTCACAAGGAACAGCACGGGGTTTGAACCCACAACCCCAGGGTGCTGAGGCTGTAGATCCAACCACTGCACCACACACATACATACACACATACATACCTCCGATTTTATATATATAGATAACAATATTGTCTCTAACATAACACAAAAGAAGTGAATTTTGGACATTCAATAACAAGAAGATAGGGGAGGTTTTTATGACTAGTGATAGCTCTAATATTGGAAACAGGGTTAGACTTATTTATAGCCCTCTTTCTTAGATCACTTGAAGTCTTTTCCTCCCCTGATTAAGAAGATATTAAGTCAAGAATAAACTAATAGTTAGCCAATTTGCTTATAGTATTGGTAATTTTTAGACATTAGACATTTGTATTGGTTAGAATATGTAGGGTTACTATATGGCTCCAGAAAAAGGAGAACAGATTGAGACATCTAGGATTTACTTCCATTGAAAGCAATGGAAGTTTGGAGGACAGAATGAGACTAGAGAATGACATGGGGACAAATTTTTCCCCGTCCCCACAGGAACTCATTTTCCCTTCCCATCCCCGTGAGTTCTTTTCCTGCTCTGCCCCATTTTTGCAAGTTCTGTCCTCATCTACACAAGCCTCAAACACTTTAAAATCATAACTGTGCAGTTAAGGCAGACCTTACAGGAATGGGGCAAGGACAGGGACAGCAACAAAACTCACGGGGACGGAGAAATTGAGTTTCTGCGGGGACAGGGAAAAATTTGTCCCTGTGTCACTGGATTTTACTTCCATCAATGGAAATAAAACCCAGATGTCTCAATCCATCCTCCTTTTTCTGATAATATAATATAATAAAAGGCTACTTGCGCATGCGCACTCCCATCTGCGTGCGTCCGTTTTCCGTGAGATGTAGGGCATTGCAGGTAGGAGCGCGCATGTGTGTGAAGCTAGCTCTCTCTCTCCCTCCCCTCCCAGGCGGATGTCGGCTGCTGCGGCTGTCGGCCGCCCGAAGCTCTCTCTCTCTCTCTCCAACTCTCCACCTCGCGCAAACCTAAATCCAGGGAAAACGGCACTACCGGTAGAAGTTTATTTTTAAGATTAAAGGTGCTGCGGCGGCTCCTCTCACGAGCCGCACCTGCGTCGGAGAAGGCTTCCGACGCAGGCAGCGATCTTGAGAGGAACCGCGGCGGCAACTTTAATCTTAAAAATAAACTTCTACCGGTAGTGCCGTTTTCCCTGCTGTGCCCTCTCGATCTCCTTAACCACAGTGCGATGGTAGGCCAGACCGTGGGAAGCAAAGGGGGGGGGGGTTGGGGGAAATGCTGCTGCACAGGGATCTGTAGGGGAAGGTAAATACCGCTGCTGCTGCTCAGAAAAGTGGATGGAGAGGGAAATACTGCTCCTGTTGCTGCACAGGGAAGTGAGGTTGGGGGAGGGAAATGCTGCTGCACAGGGAAATAAAGGGGGAGGGAATGTTACATATGGAGCAGGGAGAGAGACAGATAAAGACAGACAGAAAGCGGGAGGGAGGGAGACAGAAAGAAAGAAAGAAAGAAAGGAAGAAAGACACAGGGGCAGGAAGAGGGACAGAAAGACAGACAGAGAAAGGGGGTCAGGGAGAGAGAAATACAGCAGGAGGTAGAGAGAGAGAAAGAAAGACAGACAGACATCTATTCTAGCACCCGTTAATGTTAACGGGCTTAAAGACTAGTAACCCTATATTTGTGTTAGATTTAAGTCACGCCCAAAACATTCCCACTTGAAATCTGAGTAAATGGTGGCTTCCTGTCATGCAATATAAATGAGTAAATGTTGCTATTTACATGTGGACATGTTGCTAAAATGATGGCCTTGATGCATGGATATTTATGCAGGACTCTATTTTGCAGCCAGCTGGAAGTAAAAAAATTCAGGAAATATAAATTTTTTGTTCTTTATTTGGAAGGTACAGTACTGAGTTCTGCATTTGATCAGTAGGTATAAGTTTATTTTGCCACCTTTCCTGTTGTGAGTTTCTGCATATTTTCTTTTAAATTCATAGCCCTACCAACACCAGATCTCAAAGCACAGCTATCTTGTTACACAGAGACTGTATGCTGCTACCGCCTAGTGGAGAAGTCAAGAATTGCAATATTGGGTTTTACCAATATGTTCTTATTTAGGACTTTCCTTAATAAAGAAATGTGGGACCCAATATTCAGCTCATGGCTGTCAGTGATTATTATGGTGCTGAGCTCAGATATTATCAGTGCATGGATATGCTTTTATTGATTGAAGATTTCTCTATGAAAAGGCCTTTCTATACAGATTATGACAGAAAGAAGTTAGAAAAAAAAGTAATATCTTACTGAAAACTCATTTATTTGGTTTGCTTTTGGTACACAATTCCAGGGAAAACAGGTATGTTTTTGCAATGTTTTTAAAGCAGTTCTATTTGCTTTTTGTTGTGTTATTGATCTATAAAAAAGATTATTTATTTATTTAATTCATTTTCTATCCTGTCCTCCCCAAAGAACTCAGAACGGGTTATAGGTTAACTTACATAATATACAGTTAACAGGTTACAATCTGCCATAGTTACAGTGCAAGATTTTTCAATAAAACTTTTTATCCTAATGTGACACATACTGAGGGGCTCATAAACAAAATGGAAATACGTCTAAAAACTGGCCTAAATTGGAATTTAGACGATCAGTGAGACAAGTCATCCAAGGGTCGATAATCAAATTGGGTTTTAGACGTATCTGAAAATGACTTACGCCTTCACAGTGCTGCAGTACGACTAGAGCTAAAAGGAGCATTTTAGGAGGAGTGGTGAGGGAGGGATTTAGGCGGGACATGGGCCGTCCTAGACTTAGTCGTACTGCATGTATAACTGAAAGCTTAATAACACTGCCTAGATAGAACTTGGACGTTGTGACTTAGGCCATCTAAAACCAAGTCTAAGTCACAAAAAGGTATCCAAAGTGACCAGATAACCACTGCAGGGAAAAAGTACAGAACCCCTACACACTCCTCTAGTGATTCCTGACCTCCCCCCCCCCCCCCGCCCTATAATTCGTAATAAAAACATCACATATCTGCCTCCAGAACATCAGCACCTGGCAACCTGGCATAGGAAAGCCGAGTAGAGCTGCACAGAGGTGGCTTAAGTGGTCTAGGGGGTGGGCTAGTGAACCATTGAGAGGAGGACCCAGGTCCATAAGCCACTCTAACCATTGCATGCATGGTGAAACATGCATCCCTCAAAACCCTTATGTACTGCCATAAGTGCTATTGGGTGGGAGACAGGTGGGTCTAGTAGGTTCTGGGGAGTGTTTTGGAGGGCTCACCATGACCTATAAGATTGTTGTGATGAGATGTGTATGTGGCACCTTTTTTGTGAAGTTCACAGCAGTGCCCTTTAAGGTACCCCACTACTCTGGTGCAATGTTTGGGTGTCCAGTCCATCACTTTGCTGACCCCGCCCACATCCAAAAAGTATTTTACTAGGCGTTTTTGACTTGGATGAATTTTTGGAGGAAAATGGGGTATAAAGATAGATGACTTAGTGGTCTGAACGATCAGACAGCTGGACGTACAGACGATTTTTGGAAAAAAAAATATTTTGGACATATTTTTTGAAAATTGACTTTTTCCATGTCTGACTTTGGGTGACTAGTGACTTAATCCCAAAACGGACTTAGATGTATCTTTTGATTATGCCCCTCTGAGAGTCTTGAATAGAGGTCTGCACGGGAACGGGGATTGCGGGAATCCCATGGGCTCCTCGGGAGTCCCGTGGGAATCCCCCTAACCCACGGGAGTTCCACGGGGACCCTCCTCTGGCCCACAGGACTCCCACGGGGACCCCCTTTAGCCAACGGGACTCCCACAGGGATGGAAGGTTTTGGAAGCAGGGTTCGTCCATATAATATAATGGACACGTCAGCCTTAGTAAAAGAGGTGGTTTATAAGTTAATTACCTGAACAGAAAACAAAAAAAGGGTTCCGCCAAAGAGATTCCACAAGGAAAACAGCAGCGCAAACACAAAAGAAACTGTGGAATTGATGATCCTGTCAGAAGTAATTGCTGCTTTTTATGGGGACGGGCAGGGATGGAGGTAATTCCTTGCGGGGATGGGTTGGGACGGAGAGGATCCTGGTGGGGATGGGTAGGGATGGAGAGGATCCTGACAGGGACAGGCGGGGATGGGTGGGATTTCTGTCCCCGTGCAACTCTCTAGTCTTGAATCAATATACATTTCTTTGAAATCTATCTTAGCCCAGAAGGCTATGTACTTACCCCGGAATGCTCTTTTCCAGTAGATAGAGGAGACATTCTAGACAAGTGGATAGTATCCCAATGGCTGCATGTCATTTGCAGAAGGAATCCAATCCAGATTTTATCTCTGTGTCTCTGCTCTACTTCAATGTGCTCTCTAGTTCCACCTACAGTTAGTATCCAAGCACCGAGAACTACTTTACAAACGTGAAGTAGAGACTAGAGAACTGGCTGGTACAGGGATGACAAGAATCCCATGGAACCTGCGGGGATCCTGGGGGTTCCCCCCAGGGTCACAGGGACCCCCACGCTGTAATGGAGGAACCTCGAGGTGCAGAATGTTATCTCAGCAGTACTCCTCCTTTTCTTGCCCTCCAGCGAACTCAACATCTCCACAAAGCAGCATGCAGAGCTCCCAGCATGTCATCCACAGCCCCCCGGAAGCCTTCCCTCCAACGTCAGAGCTGATGTCATAGAGAAGGCTTACATGCAGGAACCGCGGCCCTGCCAAGAAGTAAGTGTGGCTGGAAGGCAGAAAGGAGGCAGCTGATCTGGACGGCTCCGGTATAATTTCATGAGAGGGGGGCATGAAAGTATTTGGGTCACAGAAAGGAGGGGAGAGAGAGGGGGGGCACAAACTTTGGATAAAGGAGGGAGTGCGTTGGGACATGGGAGGGGCATGAACTTGGAACAAAGGCTGGAAGGAGGGTGGGGGCACAAACTTGGTACACAAAAGGAAGGGAGATAGCACGTATGTTTGGACACGGAAGGGAGGGGGCATGAACTTGGGACAGAGAAGAGAGAGAGGGAGGGGGCACGAACTTGGGACATGGGAGGGAAGGAAAGAGATGCTGAGATGGAGGAGCAGATAGAAAGGGAGAATTGTTGGGCATGGGTGTGTGAGTGAGAGGGAAAGAGAGATGGTACACATGGGGAATGGAAGAAAGAGGAGAATTGTTGGGCATAGGGATGGAGAGAATTGAGGTACAGATGCATGGGGAAGGGAAAGATGAGAAGGAGAAATGTTGGATATGTGGTGGAGAGGGAACAGTGGGACAGATTGAAAGGGATGCAAGAGGGAGGAATGTTGGATATGGTGTCGGAGGGAATGGAGGAAGAGATGTGGCATGGTGCTGGAGAGGAGTGAGAGAAGGAGATATATTGGGCATGAGGCTGGTGGGCAGGGATGAAAAATTGCTGCAAGTGGTCCATGAGATGAGAGAGGGAGAAATGTTGGATATCATAGTAGACGGGGTGGGAGAGATGCATCTTGGATCCCTCTCTCTCTTTCCCCACTCCATTTGCAGTAAGGGAGGGAATAAGAGAAACAGAGATGGTGGACAATGTGAAAGAGAAGAAAACATGTTGCACATGGGGGTGGAGGAGAGTGGAAGAAATGCTGTGCAGGAAAGGGAAGGGGGAAAAGAGGGAGAATAGAATAGGATAGAAGGGTGTGAGGATGCTGTACAATGGGAGGGAGGGAAGAAAGAAATGCAGGAGGAACCAATGGACAGCAACCACTTGAAGAAGATATTTTCAGAAGACAGAAAAGCAGAACCAACTTGATGGAAAAATAAATCTCCAGACGATAAAGGTAAAAAAAAAAGAATTTATTGACTGAAATATGTTAGTTTTGAGAAATGTATATAGCAGATGTCTTTGTATTGTGGAAAATCAAGATATGAGCATATTACTCCATATCTTCAACAATTGCATTGGCTGTCATTTGTGTATAGAATTCAATACAAAGCAATTATGTTATATCATCAATTTCTATATGGTATGATGCCTAAAATTTTAAGAGTATGATGTCTGGTTATCAACCACTAAGATCACTGCATTCTGAAAGTACCGTATTGTTGAAAACAAAGACTAACCCTAAATATGTGGAAACGAATGCCATGACTTTTACATGTGCAGGAGTCAAGTCATTCGAAAATGTGGAGAGAGGAACTCATTTAGGAAAATGTTAAAGACTCAACTATTTGTAGATGCATTTCTTTGAGCAATTAACTTTAAGTAAGATTGAATCTGCCTGCTTTTGTTCTTATTTGTATTGACTTTTAATATTTTATGTATGTAACTCCTTGTAAACTGTTCTGGAAAAAAAACGGTATAGAAATTTTAAAAATAAATAATAAACAGAACAGGAGATGCATTTCTGGTTTATTTCTCTATTGTTGAAGTACTTGCTGACCCTTGCTGTGGCTGGTGGGGAATCCCCAAGCACTGTCAGCTGAGGACCTCCTCCAAAGGTGACCAGAACTTCCCTCCATCCAGCATAGCAGTTGCTGGCAGCATCCCTGAGTCAATGAGGGGCCAGCATCTGTGACTCAGAGATGCTACTGCTGCCTGCCAAGCTTGGCAAAATGGACCCCTGGACACCTTCAGAGGAATTCCTCTGCTGACATAGCTTGAGGGTCCTCATCAGCTGAAGTATTTATATTTTATATTTACATTAAAACAGTATCTCACAAACTTTGTCGAGCTGCATCACACTAAACGTAGTGGCCACTGTTCGAGGCATCCGGAAATGTGTGGATGTTGACGCGATGACATCACACACATACGTGATGTCATCACATTGATGTCTGCACATATGTGAAGGCTTTCCAGATGGGCCCTGAGCTGACAGTAGGAAAAACACCTGGAAAGAAGGAGAGGCACTGGCACCAGCTAATTGCCTACAGGATGTGCCTCTCCCAGCACTATGCACATCCTGTAGGCAGTTAGCCGGCACCAGTGCCTCTCCTCCTCCACAGTGTCTCACAGCACACCTGAAATCTCAGGAAGCACACTAGTTTGCTGCAGCACACTGTTTGCGATACACTGCATTAGAGGCTCTTCAACATATTTATAAACAACCTGGAAATTGGTACGATGAGTAAGGTAATTAAATTTGAAAACGATACAAAGTTATTCAGAGTAGTGAAGACGCAGGAGGATTGCAAAGACATGCAACTTGACATAAACATGCTCGAGAAATGGGTTGCAACATGGCAAATGAGGTTTAACGTGGATTAGTGTAAGGTGATGCATGTCAGTAACAAAAATATTATACAGGAATACAGGATGTACGGTGCAGTACAGGAAAGAGACTTGGGAGTACTGGTCGACAAGTCGAGCCATCCGCGCAATGTGCGGCGGCGGTATAAAGGGCGAACAGAATGCTAGGAATGATTAAGAAGTGGATCACAAACAGATCGGAGAAGGTTATCATGCTGCTGTACTGGGCCATGATACGCCCTCACCTGGAGTACTGGTCGCCGTACATGAAGAAGGACACAGTACTACTCGAAAGGGTCCAGAGAAGAGCGACTAGAATGTTTAAGGGGCTGGAGGAGTTGACATACAGTGAGAGATTAGAGAAAGTGGGCCTCTTCTCCCTTGAGGAGACTGAGAGGGGACTGAGAGGGGACATGATCGAAACATTCAAGATAATGAAGGAAATAGACTTAGTAGATAAAGACAGGTTGTTCACCCTTTCCAAGGTAGAGAGAACGAGAGGGCACTCTCTAAAGTTAAAAGGGGACAGAGTCCATACAAACGCAAGGAAGTTCTTCTGCACCCAGAGAGTGGTAGAAAACTGGAACGCTCTTCAGAAGCTGTTATAGAGGAAAACACCCTCCAGGGATTCAAGACAAAGTTAAACAAATTCCTGCTGAACCAGAACGTATGCATATAAGGCTAGTCTCAGTTAGGGCACTAGTGTTTGACCTAAGGGCCAACGCGTGAGCGGGCTGCTGGGCATGATGGACCACTGGTCTGACCCAGCAGCGGAAATTCTTATGTTCTTATATATGTATTCTTCCCAATTAATATTTCCAATTAATAAAGTGTCTGTCTTTGCTTATTTGTAAATGGGTCTCTAAAGAGCCTCAATTCAGAAGCATTAATTAAATGAAATAACTACTTTTGAAGTTTATAGGAACGGCCGAGGATGAAAGAGATTACATGCAGAGATGGATTCAATTCCAGTGGGGACGGGTTTGATTTCTGTCCCCACGCAACTCTCTAGTAGTAACACCCATGGCACTGAAGATCAGAAACACATTTTCTGCTCAAGAAGAATCATGAAAACAACAACTGGAAACAGGTAACAAATGCATCAAAGGAGCTCAGAAATGACCCCTACACAAAACAGTTACATATATACAGAGTTTTCTCAGCCAAATGGCTGACTAACATCCAAGAATCAACTTGTAGAAGCATAAATGGACCGTAGGCAGGTGAAAGAAGGACAGGGTGGGATTCTAGAATGTCTCCCCTATCTACTGGGAAAGAGCTTACCAGGGTAAGTACATAATCTCTTTTTCCAGTGCAATAGGGGAGACATTTTAGACAAGTGGGACATGCCAAAGCAGTTCCTAAAGACCAGGGTGGTATAACTGCGCCAACCTGGAAAACTGAGGACCCAAAGGCAGAGTCTTGTCTCACCACCACATCCACTCTATAATACTTGGCAAATGTGTGCAAAGAGAACCATGTTGCTGCCATACAGATTTCCTCAAGAGAGACCACACTAACTCGGCCCACAGAAGATGAGTTCGATGGGATTAGGTGAAACATTAACTGCATGGGTTAAAGACTGGCTTAGAGGTAGACATCAGAGGGTGGTGGTAAATGGTACCCTCTCTGAAATGACGGAGGTGATTAGCGAAGTGCCGCAGGGCTCGGTCTTGGGCCCAATCCTATTTAAAATCTTCGTAAGAGACTTGGCTGAGGGGCTTCAAGGTAAAATTACATTATTCGCCGATGACACCAAACTATGCAACATAGTAGGCAAAAGCACAGTGCTCGACAGTATGACGCAGGACCTACTCTTACTGGAGTATTGGTCAAAGATTGGTAACTAAGTTTCAAAGCCAAAAAATGTAAGGTCATGCACCTTGGCAGCAGATATCCATGCAGAACTTACACCCTAAATGGTGAGACCCTAGAATGGACTGCAGCAGAACGAGACTTGGGAGTGATCATTAGTGAAGACATGAAGACTGCCAGTCAAGTAGAGAAAGCTTCATCCAAGGCTAGACAAATCATGGGTTGTATCCGTAGAAGTTTCGTCAGCCGTAAGCCCAAAGTCATAATGCCGTTGTACAGATCCATGGTGAGACCTCATCTGGAATACTATGTACAATTCTGGAGGCCACATTACCAAAAAGATGTGCTGAGAGTTGAGTCAGTTCAGCGAATGGCCACCAGGATGGTCTCATGACTCAAGGATCTTCCGTATGAGGAACGGCTGGATAAGTTGCAGCTATACTCACTCAAGGAACACAGAGAGAGGGAGACATGACTGAGACGTTCAAATATGTCACGGGCCGTATCGAGATGGAAGAAGACATCTTTTTTCTTATAGGACCCAGGCCAACAAGAGGGCATCCGTTGAAAATCTGGGGTGGGAAATTTCAAGGCGACATCAGGAAGTATTTCTTCACTGAAAGGGTGGTTGATCGCTGGAATAATCTTCCACTACAGCATGCCAGATTTTAAGAAAAAATGGGATAGGTATGTGGGATCTCTTCATGGAGGAAGTTAGGGGGTAGGTCATTAGAGTGGGCAGACTAGATGTGCCGTGGCCCTTTTCTCCCATCATTTTCTATGTTTCTATGAAATGGCCCTACGGATCCATCTGGAAATGGTAGCCTTGGAAGCAGGAGCACCCTGCTCAACAGAATGAGTCAGCATAAAGAGAAGGCCAGAGAGACAAAAGTTGTTAGTGACCTCCAGATAGTGAAGAAGCACCCTGCACACATCAAAGTTCTACAAAAAGCAATCTTGTGGCCAGGAACCAGTAGGCTGTAAAACAGGCAAACATACCTGTTGAACATGGAAACCAAAATTAATTTTGGCAGGAAAGAAGGAACCATGCGCAAGGAAGAACAGATGTGCAGATGTCATTCCGACATGGCTCCGAGCATGAGAACAGGTTGAGGGGCACGGGGCAAGACTGGGGCGGAATGGGGCATGACTTGGGTGAAACGGGGCCGGGCCGGGTAGAACTGGGCAGGCCTGGGGGCAGGGCCAGGGGTCTGGATTTTACAATACTGAAACCTGGTAACCTTATCCCAGATCATCATGACCTAAATGGCTTTCCGCCACGGTTTTTCTGTCCCATGATCTCTCCTAGAATAAACAATCCAGTTCCAAGTTGCAATGATTTTCAGTATACTAGCTTAGATCAACAATGCTAACAGCTATGGATCAACAATGGACAACTATGTAGCAAAACCTGTTTAACCTAACTTCACAATTCTCTGTGAATTCATACAAGCCAAACAGAAAATATTTATTAGAATTTGAACTGATGATCCTGCAAGCTGGTAGTGGGCGGGGAGGCACCCGCGCATGCGCAGTATGGGCAGTCTTTTAAGTTTTAAAGTGACAGTTCACTTTGGACGGTCCATGCCTGGTTCTGTGGATGACGATACCCCCATGTGAGAATATATGCCTGTTGTCCTTGGATAACCTCAGCGGTTGTTTGTTTCTTTTTTTTCAGAGCGGAGAGGCTGAGGGGAAGGTAGGCAGAGCAGCCAGAGCAGGCTGGGAGACCGGGGTCGCGGTGAGAGGTAGCTCCGCCCACCCCCACCCACGTCACAGATTGCATCAGGCCCCGGCTCCCCTTTAAGAAGAAGGGAGCCAGGGCACGAGGCAAACCTCGGCGGTTGTTTGTTCCTTTTTTTTCAGAGTGGAGAGGCTGAGGGGAAGGTAGGCAGAGCAGCCAGAGCAGGCTGGGAGACCGGGGTCGCGGCGAGAGGTAGCTCCGCCCACCCCCACCCGTGTCACAGGTTGCATCGGGCCTGGGCTCCCCTTTAAGAAGAAGGGAGCCAGGGCACGAGGCAAACCTCGGCGGTTGTTTGTTTCTTTTTTTTCAGAGCGGAGAGGCTGAGGGGAAGGTAGGCAGAGCAGCCAGTGCAGGCTGGGAGACCGGGGTCGCGGCAAGAGGTAGCTCCGCTCACCCCCACCCGCGTCACAGGTTGCATCAGGCCCGGGCTCCCCTTTAAGAAGAAGGGAGCCAACGGCGCCCAGCCGTTTGGCGCACGGGCGAAGGCGAGCGGCAAAGGCGCTCGCCTTAGCGAGAGCGCCTTTGCGAAGGAGCCTTGAGAAGGAGCCCAGGAGCCCAGCAGCAAAATCTGACCTCTTAAAAAAAAAAAAAAAGGTACTTTTCTTCTCTCACATTCTTCTGTTCTCTCTCTACTCTTTCAGCTAGCTGCACGCCGGGCACCACTCATACACACCGAGGGACCATAGGAACAAGGAAAAAGAAATGGAGGCTGCAGGAACCCAGCAGAGCTACCCAGTGTACTGCATTGAGTGTCATATGTATGACTACCTCCCCTCCGGGAGGCAGGCGTACATATGCGGTTGATGCCAGGACTGGATAGCCTGAGGAAGGAGGTCGGGAGACTGCAGGTCAGGGTCCAGGAGCTGGAGGGACTCCGCACCATGGAGGAACCGTGCTGGACAACTGAGGATACCACCAGAGAGAGTCACATTATGGAGCAAGTTAGAGAGCTCGAGAAATTCATCGAGGAGGCCTGCAGGATTGTGGCTGCACAGGACAACCAGCAAATCAGAAGGGAACCAACAGTTGGACGACAGAATCCACCAGACGCCATGGGAGTAGGACCTTGCGGAGGATCTGGTCAGGCAGAGGTGATGGAGACCCAACAGAACCCGGAGGAAGAATTAGCGGATCGCGCCACTGATACAGACCTGAGACCAGAGAGACAACTGAGGAAGGGGAAGTCTGCATTCGTAGTGGGAGACTCAATCCTGAGAGAAGTGGACAGTCACAGAGCAGGAGGGAGAGAGGACCGACTAGTGACATGTCTCCCGGGGGCGAGAATGAAGGACGTCATCGACAGAATAGAGAGAATCCTGGAAGGAGCTGAGACAGAGGAGACAGCGGTAATAATCCACATTGGAACTAACGACATCAGCAGGAGGAGCTACAACAGGACTACATTAACTAAGCAGTTCAAGATCCTGGGGAGGAAACTGAAGCTGAGGACAAGGAGGATAGCCTTCTCAGTACCGAGGGCGGATGCAAAGAGGCAGACCGAGCTGCAAGCAATAAACGGTTGGCTGAGGAGATGATGCGAAGAGGAGGGTTTTCACTTTGTACGGAACCGGACAACTTTTGGGGGAAGAACAAGATCTACAGGAGGGACGGACTGCACCTGAGCACGGCTGGGATGAGGATGCTGGCACACAACGTCCAGAGCGGCATAGACTTGGCTTTAAACTGAGGAGAAGGGGAAAGCCGACAGTCGATCTGACCTCGACACATCAGACCAAAGTATCAAACAAGGATACTGAACCAGGAATTTGTAAAAGAGGGCTCGGGACTGAGTGGGAACTTTTGGGAAAAGGACCCAAGGACGCAATGCAGGGAGCCAAAGCACAAATGAACCTAGCAAGCAGGATTAAGAGAGAACAACAGGAGCCAGAGGGGCATCCAAACATGGGGAAGCAGGCTGAGGACGACACAGACACACCGCAGGATGGGGATGAACATAACATGGTTCGGGGGCTGGCAACCCATGAGGGGGTCGGCAGGAGTGCCAAACCATGAGGAGAACCAGCGAGGAAGGCAAACAACCGGGACTTAAATTGCCTATACACTAATGCTAGGAGCCTAAGAGCCAAAATGGGAGAACTGGAAGTCATAGCCAGTACAAAGGTCACAGAAACGTGGTGGACTGATGACAACAAATGGGATGTGGCCATATTAGGGTACAAACTCTACAGGAGAGACAGGACACACAAGAAGGGTGGAGGAAAAGCGCTATATATAAAGGACTCCATACCTTCAACCAGGATGGAAACAACAGTAAGGGCGGATGGCTTGGAATCGCTATGGGTTAAGCTACCAGGAGGAACTGGAGCAGACATAAAATTGGGTCTGTACTATCGCCCACCTGGACAACTGGAAGCAATCGACCAGGACCTGGAGGCTGAACTGAGGCAGGTATGCAAAAGCGGAAGTGTGATGGTGATGGGGACTTCAACTACCCTGGGATAGACTGGAGTATTGGTCACTCAAACTGCATGAGGGAGACCAAATTCCTGGAAGCCACGAGGGACTGTTTCATGGAACAGCTGGTCACAGAACCAACACAGGGAGATGCCACTCTTGACCTAATCCTCAACGGGCTAGGGGGACCCACAAAGGAGGTGGCGGTGCTAGCACCACTAGGAAACAGCGATCACAACATGATCCAGTGCAGGCTAGAAATTGGATCATCAAAGGTGAAAAGAACCACAGCGACAGCACTCAACTTCAAAAAAGGAAATTATGATGGCATGAGGAAAATGATGGGAAAGAAACTCAACGGCAACGCAAGGAAGATGGAGTCCGTAGAAAAAGCCTGGTCCCTACTCAAGGGCATGATGCATGAGGCACAGAACCTGTACGTCCCCAGGTTCAGGAAGGGGTGCAAAAAAAATTGAACAAAAAACCCAGTATGGATAACAAATGCAGTGAAAAAGGCGATAAGTGACAAGAAAGCATTGTTCAAAAAATGGAAAAAGGACCAAACAAAGGACAACCAAAAGGAGCACAAAGAACACCAAAGGGAGTGTCACCGTGTGGTTAGGAAAGCTAAAAGAGAATATGAGGAGAGACTGGCGGGGGAAGCAACAAACTTCAAATCATTCTTCAGGTACGTGAAGGGGAAGCAACCGGCAAGGGAGGAAGTGGGGCCATTGGATGATGGAGACAAAAAGGGAGTAATAAAGGAGGAAAAAGAGATAGCTGACAGGTTGAATAAGTTATTCATGTCAGTCTTCACGAGGGAGGACACATCCAATATTCCGGAACCCGAGGAGATCGTAAATGGGGATCGGGATGAAAAGCTGGTCCAACTAGAGTCAAGAGAATGTCCTCAGGCATATAGACAGACTAAAGAGCGACAAATCGCCAGGTCCGGACGGCATTCACCCAAGGGTACTCAAAGAACTAAGGAACGAAATAGCAGAGCCACTTCGCCAAATATGTAACCTATCCTTAAAAACTGGACAGATCCCGGAGGACTGGAAAATAGCAAATGTCATGCCCATCTTCAAGAAGGGTTCAAGGGCTGACCCGGGAAACTACAGGCCCCGGTCCCGGGAAAGATGATGGAAGCACTGATTAAGGACAGCATCTGTGAACACATAGAAAACAATGGACAGCTAAAGTCGAGTCAGCACGGCTTCTGCAAGGGTAGGTCATGCCTCACAAACTTATTGTACTTCTTTGAGGGGGTAAACAGCCAGGTGGATAAAGGGGAATCCATTGACATCATTTACCTTGACTTCCAAAAAGCCTTCGACAAGGTACCACACGAACGACTGCTTAAAAAACTGTGGAAACACGGGGTGCAAGGGGAGGTCCACCGATGGATCAAAAACTGGCTGGCAGGCAGGAAACAGAGGGTTGGAGTAAAGGGCCATTACTCAGACTGGCAATGGGTCACGAGCGGAGTTCCGCAGGGGTCAGTGCTGGGACCGCTCCTGTTCAATATATTTATTAACGATCTGGAGGCGGGAACAAAATGTGAGGTTATTAAATTTGCGGATGACACCAAACTCTACAGCAGGGTTAAAACCACGAAAGACTGCGAAGATCTGCAAAGGGACCTAACGACACTAGAAGAATGGGCCAAAAAGTGGCAAATGAGCTTTAACATAGGGAAATGCAAGGTCATGCATGTAGGGAAAAAGAACCCGATGTTCAGCTACAAAATGGGGGGATCACTGCTAGGGGTAAGTAACCTTGAAAGAGACCTGGGAGTGATGGTAACATAGTAACATAGTAGTAACATAGTAGATGACGGCAGATAAAGACCCGAATGGTCCATCCAGTCTGCCCAACCTGATTCAATTTAAATTTTTTAATTTTTTCTTCTTAGCTTTACCCAGTACTGTGCTTGGGTTCCAACTGCCGAAATCTCTGTTAAGACTTACTCCAGCCCATCTACACCCTCCCAGCCATTGAAGCCCTCCCCTGCCCATCCTCCTCCAAACGGCCATACATAGACGCAGACCGTACAAGTCTGCCCAGTAACTGGCCTAGTTCAATCTTTAATATTATTTTCTGATTCTAAATCTTCTGTGTTCATCCCACGCTTCTTTGAACTCAGTCACAGTTTTACTCTCCACCACCTCTCTCGGGAGCGCATTCCAGGCATCCACCACCCTCTCCGTAAAGTAGAATTTCCTAACATTGCCCCTGAATCTACCACCCCTCAACCTCAAATTATGTCCTCTGGTTTTACCATTTTCCTTTCTCTGGAAAAGATTTTGTTCTACGTTAATACCCTTTAAGTATTTGAACGTCTGAATCATATCTCCCCTGTCTCTCCTTTCCTCTAGGGTATACATATTCAGGGCTTCCAGTCTCTCCTCATACGTCTTCTGGCGCAAGCCTCCTATCATTTTCATTGCCCTCCTCTGGACCGCCTCAAGTCTTCTTACGTCTTTCGCCAGATACGGTCTCCAAAACTGAACACAATACTCCAAGTGGGGCCTCACCAATGACCTGTACAGGGGCATCAACACCTTCTTCCTTCTACTGACTACGCCTCTCTTTATACAGCCCAGAATCCTTCTGGCAGCAGCCACTGCCTTGTCACACTGTTTTTTTGCCTTTAGATCTTCGGACACTATCACTATCACTGTGGTAGACACAACATTGAAGGCGTCGGCACAGTGCGCCACAGCCTCAAGGAAAGCAAACAAAATGTTGGGTATCATTAAGAAGGGTATCACGACCAGGACCAAGGAAGTCATCCTGCCGCTGTATCGTGCAATGGTGCGCCCGCATCTGGAATACTGTGTCCAGTACTGGTCGCCGTACCTCAAGAAGGACATGGCGGTACTTGAGGGAGTCCAGAGAAGAGCAACTAAACCGATAAAGGGTATGGAAAACCTCTCATATACTGATAGACTGAAAAAGCTGGGGCTGTTCTCCCTGGAAAAGCGGAGACTTAGAGGAGACATGATAGAAACCTTCAAGATCCTGAAGGGTATAGAAAAGGTAGACAGAGACAGATTTTTCAGATTATGGGGAACCACAAGTACAAGGGGGCACTCGGAGAAATTAAAAGGGGACAGGTTTAGAACAAACGCCAGGAAGTTCTTTTTCATCCAGAGGGTGGTGGATACATGGAACGCGTTTCCGGAGGCTGTGATAGGCCGGAGCACGATACAAGGCTTCAAAGAAGGTTTGGATAGGTTCCTAGAGGATAAAGGAATTGAGGGGTACAGATAGGAGTAGAGGTAGGTCATAGGGATAGTCAGGGACCACTGCTCAGGCAATGGGCCTGATGGGCCGCCGCGGGAGCAGACCGCTAGGCGAGATGGACCTCTGGTCTGCCTCAGCGGAGGCAACTTCTTATGTTCTTAACATCTGTTATCTAATAACTGTGCTTTTTCTTTTTTTTTTATATAGATTTTTATTGAAAATGGCAAATGGTCCATTTCAACTGTGACACCTAGTCTCAGAACCCTTACAGCTTTCCTAATGGTTGCTAGGTACACTGACACCTACAGTCTAGCTCATTATTGGTTGCTATGTGCCGTGCTTCATTGTCGTGGAGATGTACAGCAATACCTGTTGCCTTGGTACTGTAGCACCCTCTAGTTCAGGGGTGCCCAAAACAGCGATCGCGATCTACCGGTAGATCACAGAGCCAGTGTTCTCTCTAGCATTCCCCATCACTTTCTCACCTTTAAAGTACTGTACTGTAATTATGGCAGCCTGTAGAGCGAACATAGCAGGCTGCCGTCAGCCTCTGTAGCACGTTCCCTCTGCCGCAGACCCGCACCTCCTCTATCAGGGGCGGGACCGTGGCAGAGGGAACTTGCTACAGAAGCCGACGGCAGCCTGCTACGTTCATTCTGCAGGCTGCCGTAATGAACTTTCAACTGTGGTAGGCCCAGAGGAAAGAATGGAGGTGAGAACTGACCTGACAGTCACTGTGTGTAGGGAAGCAGCGGAGGTAAGGCCCCACACGTTTGGGTAAAATTGTGCCTGTTGTGAGGACCCCGGAGGGAGGGGGGAATTGCCTTAGAGGCGCTGGATTGGGGGGGGAAGAGACAAAAGGACCTTGAGGAGGGTGGGAAAGCAGCCTTGAACCAAAAGGGAGGGGGAAGATAAGGCAGATCCTGGACTACTAGAGGGGATAGAGAGGGGAAACACCATGAACCGAGAAGAGAGATATGCCAGGCCCTGTGGAGGGGGAAGACAAAGAAAGTGAGAGAGACAAAGATCTGGACCAAACGTGGGAGGACTCAAAATGTTAGCAGAAGGAAGATAAAGAGAGGGAGAAACTGAAACAAAGGGGAGGCAGAAGAGAGGGGGGCAGATGTTGGACTATGGGAGGTGCAGACAGAAGAGACAGAGGGGGAGAGACCCTGAGGAAGAACAGAGAGATGCAAGATCAGAACAGAGGAGGGAGACATGTTGCCAATAGGGGTGAAGGGGAGAGGAAGAAAAGCTGGACTCCTGGAAGGACAGAGAGTGATGTTGGTTGGGGAATAGAACGAGGTCTGGAGGATAGAAGAGGTGCACCCGGTATATATATAAATAAATATGGGGGGGGGGTGTCTTTTACTACTGATTTAGCGCATGCTAAATGCTAACACGTCCATAGAATATAATGGGCGCATTAGCCAAAAAAGTGTGGGCACCCCTGCTCTAGTTCAATGGTCTCAAACTCTTGGCCCGGGAACCACATGCAGCCCGCCAGATACTATTTTGAGGCCCTCAGTATGTTTATCATAATCACAAAAGTAAACTAAAACAGTTTCTCTTTATGTCAGTTTCTCTATATGTCTCTTTAGCTATAAATGACAATATTATTATTAAGACTTAGCCAAAAGGAAAGATTTATAAACGATAAAGAGTTTTACCTCATGCAAAATTGTCATTTCTGTAATAAGACATTAACTGTTTTTTTCTGAGGCCCTCCAAGTACCTACAAATCCAAAATGTGGCCCTGAGTTTGAGAGTGAGACCACTGTTTTAGTTAAACTGTAAAATCCAACAGTTGAAATCTGACAGTAACAGCTAATGTTTAAATATGTTATCGCACTTGGTTTCATTTTTATTACGTTTTCTGACTTAAAGGAATAAATCTTCCACATTCAGCAGCAAACTCCCACCTTTTGGCAGAATATCTCCAGAGCTCCTGCTAGGAAGTCGAGGATCCTGCCAAGGACAGATTTCTGCGCATGCCTTAGCTTGCAGGCAGCAGTAGTGTGATTAGAGGCGAGTCCTACATAGACCACATCCGATTAGTCACGAGTCAGTGGAGGATCAGGAGGAAGAAAGAAGACATTAGCAATGAGGTAGGAAAACTGGGATTACTGGTGCCCCTAAGATTAGAAAACTCAGCAAAGGGAAATCTGCCCCTGCCCCCAGCCACAAAACCTAAATTGCTCTTTGCTGTTTTCTGCCTGCAGCAAGGCCAGAGTTCAATGAGGCTCCAATATATAATTGTCTTCAGTAGAAACAAAAGTAAAATAAGATAATACCTTTCTCTTTAGACTAACTTCTTTTCTTTTTTTTTTTTTTTACTAACCTCTTTTTTTTTTTTAGTTCAAAAAAGTTTTATTTATTTTCAAGCATAGAATAAACAACGAGTAATGGTCATGTCACAACAGAGCAGTAAAATAACAATAGTAGGGATTGTATACAGAGCAGCTTAAAGGATTATGCATCAATATGTCATAAACAAGCTGTAAGCTATCAGCGAGAAATAATGATACTGTCAGTATGGGAACATATACATACATTATGAGAATGAGAATACCAAGCAGGCCAAGTTTATGCATTAAGGTCCATATTACAGTAAGATACTATAGGTGACCAAATATTACAATAGGATTTGTAAGCATTGCGTCGTTCAGCATTGATTTTTTCATATTTAACTATTAAACATACAGAGTTCCACCACACGTTATATTCAACATTAGCCAAATTTTTCCAGTTATATAGGATGTTCTGGAGAGCCAGCACCGTTAAAATGCGGAAGAGCTGGGCTTCAGAATAGTCATGCATATGAATGCCTTCAAAATTACCAAACAATATAAGAGAATAGTCAAGATAGTACGCCAAACACTAGCCCAGCAACTTTGGAGTAAGGGGCAATAAAAAAGCAAATGAACTAAAGTACCAGTAGAAGTACCACAGGACCAGCACGTAGAAGGTAGATTAGCATTAATCTTGTTGGAGAGAACAGGCGTCCATGTGGCCCTATGTACTAACCTCTGATGGCTGGAAGCTTCTTTTCATGTCAGAACTGGCAGTAAAAGTTGCTGTGCTTCTGAGTGGATGGTAGTCAAGTGAGGATCGCTGGCCTGCCTGTACCTTTTTTATTGTTGTTTACCCATGCTACAATGAGTTGGTTCAGTTATAGGGGATTCATTACTGGAAGAAGTGGTTTGCTCTGGGGTGGGTGCAGGGATAAACTGCTCTGGTGAGACTGGGAGAGAAGAGGTGAAAGTGTCTGAGGGATGACATGCTCTGATGGTAAGTTAGTAAGTTTAGAACATAGGGGCATGAGTCTAGTTAGGCTAGAGCCTACCTGGAGGGGTGAGGAAGGAGTGATTGGTATCAGGGAAATGTTGGTAGCTCACCACCAGTGCTTCACCTAGTCCAAAGCTTTCACCCCCTTTTCTCTCGTTCCAATATTTCCTATTAACTTCAAGAAGCCTTCTATTGCACTTCAGTGGTCATTTACAGAGGCATTAAGCTTTAGAAAGGATATGGTTCATTGTTATTTTGTGTGTTATATTATGTTGAATATTTTCCTTATTAGATCATTTTATTTCTTTTCAAGTGATGTATTTTTGACTTATAAAAATAATATAAATTTAAAAAAGAAAGGGATATATATGGTGCCTTGATAAAACCCCTTTGGGTGAAACATGTTGGTGGTATAAATCCCTGAAAGCATGACCACAAGTTTTAAGCTAAGTATTTAAACTATTTATACACTAAGGTGGAAAAAAGTATTTATAAATGTATTAGCAAAGTATGGAAGATCCGGTGAGGAAGTAATACATAAAGCCTGACACAATGAATTTGTATGAGTGCTAGGTGGTACTTCTGAGGATCTATAAACCTTGTATTATTCACTGTGAAGAGAGTTGGGAGTAAGAGAATATATACCCTTCCAATCTGAAATTTTGTTATACTCTCACAAAAAATTTAACTTGAATTATTGTGCTGTTTGGTCAATTGTTTTTTATTACCACATAATAAAACTTTATTATATACTAGTCTTTTAGCCCGTTACATTAACGGGTGCTAGAATATGTCTGTCTGTCTTTCTTTCTGTCTCTCTCTCTGTCTTTCTCTCTCCCTGGCCCCCTTTCTTTGTCTGTCTTTCTGTGTCTTTCCCTGCCCCCTGTGCAGCAGCATTTCCTCCCCCCCTTCTCTTCCCGTGGTCTGGCCTTCGCCCCCCCCTTCCCTTCCCGCGGTCTGGCCTGCTCGGTTATTGCTTTATTCCTCCCCTTCCTCCTGCCTCCTCCTGACCCCCCACCCATCTTTTGTAGTCTACACATCTATCTCTCCTCCCCTCCACTGGATCAGCATTTCTCCCTTCTGCAACTCCACTCCCCCCCCCCTCAATCTAGCATCTGCTCCCTCTCTTCACTCTCCCCTTATGCTCCAGGTTTCTCTCTCTTTCCCTTCCCTCAGCTCCCCCAACCCTAGGCCTAACATTTCTCCCCCACTCCTGGGTCCAGTGTGTCTCTCCATCCTCCCCCTCCCTGTGCCTGGGTCCAGTATTTGTTGTGCCCCCTTCCCCAGGTCTCCAAACGCTGTGGTGAATCTCAGTAGAGACAGAGCTGAAAGCTGCTCTGTCCATCAGAGTCTTTCCTCTGCTGTGACCCACTGCATCATTTTTAGAAATATTGGGGAAGCAGATAAACAGATGGTCACTATGGGTCTACCATCCACCTACCGGCCTCCCGCGCTCGGCCCTGCCCAAACCAAGAAAACCCCCAAACTGCGCCGCAGTCGCAGTCTCTATGCTCCCATTGGCAGGTCCGCGAACGGCCCTTGACCTCCGTCTTTATTTTTGATTGGCTCTCTCAGCATTTCATGGCTCTTCTATTGGCCGGTCGGTCCGCGGGACTCAAAACTGGTGCCAGCGCCGCAGGCAAACGAATTCTGGGCAGAGGCAGGAGGGCTGAAAATATGACCTGGCTAGCGGCGAACTTCTGCCGTGGCTGGGAAAAAGGGACCGGGGAGACCGGAGGAGCGGAGCGGGCTTGTGGAGGCGATTGGTGCCGCAGCTCTGTCCCGGCAGCCTCAGAGCGGCGGCGCTGGGCGCGTGAGAGGAGCCTGCTGCCTGAAGAAGAGGAGGAGCAGCGGTTTCTGAAGAGGCTGAGTTGCGGCTCCCCGAGCTTAGATTTCTGCCATTGGCTCCTTCGGTCCTGGCTCTCTCTTTCGCCATGTCCCCCGCCTGTTGTGTGGTGACGTATTAAGCGCGCATGCGCACTCTCGCCAGCACAGCGCGACAGATCAGATCTCAGGGAACACGTGGCGAGAGTGCGCATGCGCGGCTAGCATTTTATTATTATAGATTATTAACTATTTATTGTTGAGATAGCTGGAGCCATTTTAAGTGATTTAAAATCCTGTTTGTTTTCATTAGTTCCAATATTTCCAAGGGATGGAAAAAAGCCCAACAGGACACAATGTAATTTTTTGTTTGTTCCTTCCTGGAGGAAGATCAGACAGGGTACAGCCTCCAGTGGAGCTGCCAGATGACATGGGTTGGAGAAGTAATGCACAAATGCGAACTGCTGTAAATAGTCAAACTATTTCAAGTAAATCAAACCATATACATACACAATCTCCAACAGTACAGACTCTGTTTTATACATTTTTGGGACAAATGTTTTTACCATTTGGGTTTTGCTGCAACTTGACAGTAAAGAGTTTCAGTTTAAAGCATTCTTGGAGTCAGAGCGCTTATTTTTGTATAGGGACGGATAAAGGGTGGGTGCATCTTAAATCCTATTGTCTACCAGGATTAACTTGGCCATGGCCTGCACCCAACTCAAAAGTTTTGTTTTGTAAATGCTGATCCAGGGGGCCCATCCCAAGGAGTTTAGCTGGTGACCAGGACCATTTTGAGTGAGACCAGGGTTACACACTAAAATACCAATCCCTACCCCCACTTCACTCCTACCCCTGAAGAAGGGCTCGCACATACCCTGCAGGAGCAATTGACACCCACCATATGAAAGATACAGTACACACACATTCCCTCTTCTCTTGCCCCCAGAACAACGCATTTGTCAACTCTCCCACAGAAACTGACTTGCACCCCACTTCTCAAATTTGAGAGTTTCCAAGGCCAGAGGCAGAGTTCCCGACCTCCAAAAACTCCATCTCTGAATTTTTTGAATTTCAGGGTAGCTGCCCCCAGGCTATTTTTGGCGCGAAATCGCAGCTGCTGCGGCCATCTTGGATTTTCCCAATTTTCTTTAAAAGCCTCTGTCTCAAAAACCCTTGATTTTGGTTAAAATTGATAGCTGTTCTACCCTATATTATGCCAGGTTTGCACAAGATGGACAGCAGAAGATTGATCATGTACTGCAAGTTGCGGGGCATGTAAAGGAGGGGTGGGAGCCATGTGCTTAGCCTCTTCTGAAACCTATAGGGCTGGGGAACTGCAGGGGACCTGGGGTTTAGTTTAAAAAATCACTTTTGGAGTCTCCAAACAGTAAAGCTGCCAAATGCATGTGTGTGGAAGCTGCAGAGCACAAGAGGAGCCAATCTAAGTCCCTAAAGGGATCCTCGAGCCCTCCAGTACAGGGTTTTACCCAGACTTTGATCATTTATTATGGAAAGCTGTTTTAACTTGTCGGGGCCTCCCTTTACTGCCTGTGGACTTGCCAGTGCTGGAATAAGAGGAGATTCACTTCAGAATGCTCCAACGCCATAGAGGAGCCTGTCTGGGGGCCATCAGGATCAGATAGAGAATGACTGGGAAGAATTGAGGTCCTACTCCATGCCTTTATTATCCCAGGGCAAGTGTTCGCTACTGGAGGTTTCAGGTTCCCATTCAGGAACCAGAAATCAAGAAGTAGTAGTAACCCTTGACCAGGGGAATGATCCATCAATACATCATCTTTTTAAGTAGACAACATTATTACAGATTGTAGGGTTGAAACTAGAAAAGCAGCCATGGACGGCAGTAGTATAATGGGTACACCTCATGTCAAAATGATTGACAGCTGTCAGAGATAAGGATCGACCAATCAGCGTTCACTTCTGGGTTAAGCCCCGCTCATGCATGACCATTGCCTCGCCCATGCCCCGCCCCTCCCATAGGAATGAATGGTGTGTAGCAGAAACTCAAAAAAACTTGTGACATGCTATGCCTAGGATGTGTGGTAAATGTAGTCACTTTTGTAGGTTATAAAATGAAAATATTGATGCTTTGTAATGAAAGCATTAATATAATCATTGATTTAATCAGAGATATTAAGACCTCTATAAACGGGCCACGACTACTCAATAGATTGGTCAATTTCATGAGAGATGGTGCATATGTAGAGATTGTAAATGATTTAATCCGTGACACCGATTATAAATCATTCTTCAAAAGAAATGCTTTTTAAAACATGTTGTTTTTTTTATTCTCGGGATTGTGGGAAATACAGTGTGTAATGGTATGTTTGTTTGTATAAAAGTTTAAACATTTAATAAAGATTTTTTTTTTAAATTATAAAATGTGTGATGTGTTTTAGAAATGGCTAGCCACATGTATTATCAGCCCAAACTAAAACAATAGAAGGTGTGACAGGTTATAAGGAACTAGGCTTTAGACACGTAGGGGTCATTTTGGTATCTAAAATGACTAACCAAGACAAACAAGCTCTAGCAGAGGCCATAGCTTCCTACCGCATATGGATCATAAATTTGCTTTAATAAAGATTCTTTCATAGCTCTGCCTTTTTAACAGAGCCCTGTTAGGTGACAGCTGCTTTTGGGTTTTTTTTCAGATTGTTAAGACAACAGTAGGGGGCCGGGACAAGTTCAGACATGTTTAAACACACCTCCACCTCTCTCCCCCCTTGGCTTTATCAGGGGAGGGGGGCTGCAAGGGGCTTATCAGCTGTGACAATAGGGGAGCTGGCCCATTAACCATTAACTCAGAATTCCTACTGAAAGTGTGTTAAAAGCAAATGCAACCTTTTCTCAATTGTTTCTGCCCCTGCTCTGTTTTAAAAACAGGAAAGATTTTGTGAATGTCTTTTGTTTTGTGATCTGCTCTATCCATGAACTCTTAAACCCTGTCTTTTAACTAAAAACTGTTAAAATAAAGACACTTCTTTTTCTGGCCACATCATTTCCGGGAGGGGTTTTGACTAAGTCTGTTTCCCCTATTTCCGCCTATGTGGTCAGAAAAGCGCATTTCTATCGCTTTATTTACCCTATTTCTGCCTACGTGGTCAGAAAAGCGCATTTCCGTCGCTTCATTTACCCTATTTACGCCTACGTCATCAGAAAAGCGCATTTCCGGTAGGGGCAGGCACTCCCATTTCCGGTGATGTCATCAGAAAGCGTATTTCCGGGGTCAAACACGCCCCCATATCCGGTGATGTCATCAAAGTGCATTTCCGGGGTGGTACATGAGGAGGTGGGGCAATGGGAGGGGTGGGGCATGAGGGGTGGGGCCATGGGCAGGTTGGGGCATGGGCGGGGCCACCACCATTCATTCCTATGGGAGGGGTGGGGCATAGGTGAAGAGTGGGGCTACCACCATTCATTCCTATAGGAGGAGCGGGGCATGGGCGGGGCAATGGTCGTGCAGGGCGGGGCTTAACCCAGAAGTGAACGCTGATTGGTAGATCCTTATCTCTGACAGCTGTCAATCATTTTGACATGAGGTGTACCCATTATACTACTAGTGATGAAATTGATGTCTTTAAGAGCTCCAGAGCTGTTACTGCTGGTTCCCACAAAGAGGTGGATTGTTAGTTCTACCTAGAGTTATGCTGTTTGAGTTAACATTGTTCACTTTATTTGTTACAGAGCAGAACAAATGTATTGTCATGGAGGTTTCTCTGATCTCCTCCTTATGATTTATCTTATTATAGTGGTGATTGACTACTTTGGTACAAACTGAAGGTGGCAGAACAACCCACTGGGGAAGGAGGCAGAGTTGAATGATGTAGATGACATCCTTCTGCAATCAATTCGTGACCAGGGGTAAATCACCTATTGTCCAGAATCCTTTGCCCTTCTACTACAAAGAAAATTATTGAGGTAAAAATCTAATTTTCCCATGTACTTTCTTTGTCCTTAGCAGGCTCACAATCTTAAGTTTTGTATCTGGTGCAATGGAAGATTATGGGCTCCTTTTACAAAGGTGTGCTAGCTTTTTTAGCGCACGCACTGGATTAGCATATGCTATAGCAAGCACTAGCTGATAAACTGCTGCCTGCTCAAGAGGAGGCTGTAGCAGCTGGCGCACGCTAAAACCGCTAGCGCGCCTTTGTAAAAGGAGCCCTAAGTGACTTACCAGGGTGACAAGGAGACACTCTTTTAATATCAAACTCAGTTTCAGACCTTTTGTTTACAAAGCACTGGATATCTTTTTGTATTTTAAACGGGATTTTGTTCTGCTCTCTGTTTGAAATGCACATTTTCTCTGTTAGCAATGTGCATTACTTTGCAGTGAAACATGATCATTTTGAAGTTCCCATATGTTAACTTTGACTTTCAGATTTAGTAACACTGGCATAGTGCAGTTGGTACAGGTAGGTGTTCTGTACCAGTGAAGAATGGAAAGCCCCTCATCGTTGCCTGCAACTGTCCTACTTTTGCTGGGCCTGTGGACAGCCTGGGCCCGAGCTCTGGACAACGGACTGGCTCTCACCCCAACCATGGGCTGGCTGCACTGGGAGCGCTTCCTTTGCAACACGGACTGTGATAGTGACCCACACAATTGCATCAGGTACTTGGGCAAGATGAGATGTGGGGTGAATGATGGAGACTATGTGGAAGAGAATTACTGAAATTGTACAGAGCTTGCTATGTAGACCTGTAGGGAAATAAGGAATGGATAGGGAGTCTTGTATTTATTTATTTAGGGCTAGATTCACTTAGGCCACTGATCCGATCCGTAGCCAGGGGGCTGATTCACGAAGCACCCTCATACAAATGAGGGTAATTGGACTCAAGCCCCCAACAGACCGCATGGATCGCTCTCCAGCGATCTCAATGCATGTGCAGACTATCTTCTTTGCCTGTAGATGGTCTGCGCATGCGCTGGCCCTCTGTGCCCGGCAGAGCTGGAAACTTTTTTTTTAACTTTTTAATACTTCACAAGACTGTGGTTTTAACCTGCTTTAAACCCGCAGGTTAAAACCACAGGCTCATACTGTGGGGAAGGGCAGGAGAGTCGGGGCGGCGAGAGGAGAGTTGAGGCAAGAGCAGGGCAGCAAGAGAAGGAGATTCGAGGTGAGAGCAAAGCGGCAAGTTGGGATGAGTCAGGATGGCAAGAGAGATTTGGGGCAGAGAGCAGAGTGGCGAGAGGAGAGTCGGGGCAGGAGAACAGGAGAATCCAGGCAGAGAGTAGAAGATGCTCGTGAGTGACTGGTCCACAGCAGTCGCTTCTTTTGTTGATCGGCCAGCCCAGTCGGTGTTCCAGATTTGTTTAGTGAATCGCTGCCTGCCTACATTTGCATGCAGTTCCCCCTCATTTGCATGCACGGATCGGATTGGAGGTTGCTCGGCACCAAGGTTAGTGAATCTGGTCAGGGAACAATTGGGTCGCAAAGTGATCAGGACATGATCGGTGTCCTTAGTGAATCTAGCCCTAAGTCGGTCATCTTGTATACTGTTAACTCATAAAATCTCAAAATGATTTTAGATTCTGAGAAAGAGCCAAGTCTTTAATTTAGATGTAAGCAGACATGGTACTGCTCTAAAACTCTGGAATGATTGGATCACTCATACAGTATGGCTGTTACTACTGTATTTCAGGGTGTGATAAGTTGGTTGGTTGGATGGAAGAGTTCTGATCAGTTTGTTACCCCATAAGATTCTCAGAAAATGAAGTTCATTTGGGGGTTATGGTATGATTGATTTGATTAACTTATAGGTCCTTTAACTAAGGTGCACAAACTGATTTAGCGCGTGCTAATCGAATTTAGCGCGTGTTAAATGCTAACTCGTGCATGTTAGTCTATGGAAGCGTTAGTGTTTAGTGCGCGCTAATTCGATTAGCACACGCTAAATCGGTTAGCATACCTTAGTAAAAGAGGGGGGTTAGTGATTTGAAGCTCTAGTTCACAATTTATATATGATTTTTTTGAATTAAATGTATTTTTTATTGTTCATTTTGCATGTTTTCAATAATTATTATGGTACTGTTATATTTTTGTGACTGTATTTTTAATTGTTCACCACTATGGGCTCCTTTTATCAAGGTGCGCTACTTGTTCCCGCTAAGCTGCGCTGGGGTGCGCAGGCGCACAAAATATTACCTCGCAGCGCACATGTTTCTCGTCACAGCGCACACAGTGTAGAGCACAGTTCTTCAACCGCCGGTCCGCAAACAAAATCTTGCCAGTCCGCGAAGGATTCGGTCCCCGCCGCAACGAAAGGCCGGCGTCAGCTGACTTGCAACTTCCTGTTGCAGTCGCTGTGCCGGGACTCCTGCCTTCGCCGGGACTCCTGCCTTCCACCGCGTTTGCCTCCTGCCTTGTCTCCGCACCTCCAGACCAGCAGCGGCAGCTGTGTATGCTTTTAACTTCGGCACAGAGCTGCCCCTAATCAATAGTTTAGCGCGGTTTCATAAGGCAGCCTCGGGGCCTTTGCTAGGCCGGCCCACATCGCATCATCGAAGCGGGCCGGCTATCAAAGGCCCCGAGGCTGCCTCATGAAACCGCGCTAAACTATTGATTAGGGGCAGCTCTGTGCCGAAGTTAAAAGCATACAGAGCTGCCGCTGCTGGTCTGAACTCTTGGGCCGCTGAAGGAGGGCAAAAAGCAGCTGTCCTGGAGGTTTCCCTTCCTCTCGCCTTTACAGGTTCCTTTTTTCCACCTTTTTTTTTTCCCTTCAAACGGCAACGGGCCCCAGCATCGACATCAATCAAGTAAGTTCCACTGTCAATCAAGCGGTTCTGCTCGGCCAAAGCTTCCCCTGTGACATGAGCCACCCTCAGGGGAAAGAAAGTGACCCACAAAGGTGAGGGGAAGGGGGGCAGATGATGGAAGTTGGGGGGGGAGAGAGAGAGAGAGAAGGGGCAGATGATGGAATGGAGGAGATGAGAGAGAGAGAGAAGGGGACAGATGATGGAAGTGAGAAGAAGGGAGAGAGAGCAGAAGGCAGATGGATGTCAGTTGAGAAGGGAGAGCAGATGCTGAATGGAAGTGGGGAAAGAACACATACTGGATGGAAGGAGGAGATAAATAAAGGGGGAAGAAAATAGTAAGATAATGGAGGGGTGAGGGAAAGGGGTGACAAGCTGTGTGTAGACACAGTGAAAAGAGGGAAACGG
Organism: Geotrypetes seraphini; assembly: GCF_902459505.1. Classification (NCBI taxonomy): domain Eukaryota; kingdom Metazoa; phylum Chordata; class Amphibia; order Gymnophiona; family Dermophiidae; genus Geotrypetes; species Geotrypetes seraphini. Next base: position 68,950,171 of record NC_047088.1, read on the forward strand.
GACTAAATAGTAAGAAAGAATTTAATTTAGATGGAGGCAGAAAATAGAGAAGGAAGACCAGAGAAGAAAAGGGAAGAGAGAGCAGAGAATGATCAGATCTGAGTGGAGGAAATGAGAAGAGAGATATGCTAAAAACCACAGGGGGGAGGGAAGGATAGAGATGCCAGACCATGAGGGGAACAGAAGGAAGATGATGGATGCTAGACCAAATTGGGGGGTGGGGGGGGGCAGGAGGAGAGATGGCAGGGAAAGACAGACAGTGAATGGAAGGGGCAGATGCTGGACTGAAGAGACAGAGAAGGTTATCATGCTGCTGTACCGGGCCATGGTACGCCCTCACCTGGAGTACTGCGTCCAGCACTGGTACTTTAAGAAGGACACGGTACTACTCGAAAGGATCCAGAGAAGAGCAACTAAAATGGTTAAGGGGCTGGAGGAGTTGCCGTACAGCGAAAGATTAGAGAAACTGGGCCTCTTCTCCCTTGAGCAGAGGAGATTGAGAGGGGACATGATAGAAACATTCAAGGTACTGAAGGGAATAGACTTAGTAGCTAAGGCAGGGAGAACGAGAGGGCACTCTCTAAAGTTGAAAGGGGATAGATTCCATACAAACGTAAGGAAGTTCTGTGGTAGAAAGCAACATATTTATTTGGCTCATAACTTGCTGGCGCCCGATATTTTTAGCTCACAGTGAAAAAAGTTTGCTCACAACACCCGCCCGCTTAGAGGGAACACTGGCTACGGGGGTTAGCACGTTGGACATTTCATCACACGCTAACCCCGGCAGCAAGCCATAAACCTAACGCCTCATCAATGGAGGTGTTAGCGACTAGCGCGGCAGGCAGTTGAACGCACGGTATTCCACGCGTTAACCGCCTACCGCACCTTGAAAAAAGGAGCCCTATGGCAATTTCATTAGGATTAGAAAAGTATCTAGAAAAATGATTAATAGACACAGAAAAATGAAGACAGAAATATATGGCTTATCCAGTCTGCCTATCTATGCCATCTACTATCACTCCTTAAAGATTCTATGCACTTGTCCCAAGCTTTTATTTTATTTATTTGTCAAACTTATAGTCCACATTATCCACAGAAATTTAAGTGGGTTACAGTAGAGATTAATCTTTACGACTGGGTTATATGACCAGCAGGTGGAGACTGAAACAAAACTGTGGATTAGTACATAAAGGATGCCTTCCCCTATTCCTATCAGTCTGCCGAATAGCCAAGCAGAACAAAGAACTGGTAACAGAAATAAACAATACTCCGAACAGGAGTAATAACTACCATACCCAAATGCTGTTGGAAAATGCAGTGGAGAGACACCAGTAAGAAAATGTCCCCACAGCTCGCCAGCTAAGCCAGCCGAGCCACAGCCGCTGTTCTTCAATTCTCCCCAGCCCTAGAAAAATACTAGAATCCGCAGCAAAAAAAACAAAACTGCCCGTGCAACATCCACAACAACACAACAACAGACAGGGTGGGGACTTCTACTGGTCTGGAGAAGCTAAAGAAAGTAAATTAGAAGGTAAGAACCTAATTTCACCTTCTTTAGCACTCTCCAGACCAGTAGAGGTTAATCTTTACGAGTGGGACGTACCATCACGGGTGGGACCGCCGAAGGGCCGACATCAGAACACGCTCACTGAACACCGCGTCCCGACGCGCCTGAATGTCTACCCGGTAGTGTCTGACAAAAGAATGCAAGGAAGACCAAACCGCAGCCATACAAATGTCCACTGGAGGCACGAGCGAAGACTCAGCCCAAGAAGCTGCCTGACACCTAGTGGAATTAGCCTTGAGAAATTCTGGACAAGGCTCTTTTCTGAAGTAGATACGCGGAAGCAATAGTGTCCTTGATCCAGCAATAGAAGCCTTAGAAGCGCCATCCCCCTGACGAGGATCCACTAGAAGGACAATGATATGATCTGATTTCCGGATCTCCTGGGTCTTCTGCACATAAGAGCGAAGAACCTGACCGACATCTAACTTGCTCAACTGTTTCTGCTCAGAAGAGCCCTCCCGACTACCCAACACCGGGAGGACCACTGCCTGATTGACATGAAAAGGAGAAAACTACCTGTGGCATAAAGGAAGTAACAGGCCTCAAGACAACCCGCTCCTTAGAAAACTCCAAGAAGGGAGCCGTACAAGAGAAAGCCTGCAGCTCAGTAACATGGCTAGCATAAGTAATGGCCACCAAGAAAACTGCTTTAAGAGTTAGGTCCCTCAAAGAGCAGGCGCCCAACAGTTCAAAGTGAGAGCGCACTAGCACTGAAAGAACCAGATTCAGATCCCAAGATGGAACAGAGGGTCGTATGGGAGGCTTGAGCAATTTGGCCGCCCGCAAGAAGCAAAGCACATCAGGAATGGCAGTCAAACGCTGACCTGTCAACAGCCCACGAAAGGCTAACTAGGCTGCAAGCTGAACCCGGAGAGAAAACCAAGCCAGTCCCCTATCCAGGCCATCCTGCAAGAACTCTGACTGACTTGCCCAACAGAACTCTGACTTGCCTGGCAAGAAGGAGCGGAAGGCTAACAGCACCAGATGGATGGCTCTGGTCTCTAATACATTGATTGACCAGGACATCTCCTCTGTGGACCAGGTGCCCTGAGCTGAGTGACCAAGACACTGAGCCCCCCAACCAAGGAGACTGGCATCTGTGAGAAGCATCGTCCACTGTGGCTGATCCAGATTCGTCCCCTGAACAAGAGGAGAGGTCTGGAGCCACCAACAAAGACAATAGTGCGCCAAGCCTTGCAGAGGAACAGGGAGATCCAACTGTGCCTCTGGGGCGACCACCTCCGGAACAGAGTAAACTGAAAAGGACGCATGTTAGCCCGCGCCCACCTCACTACATCTAGGGAAGCCGCCATCGACCCCAAGACTTGGAGGAAATCCTGCGCCCAAGGACACCGAGACGCCATAAGGAGGCTAATCTGAGATAGCAAATTGCTTACCTGGGCCTCTGGAAGGAAGACCTTCCCCAAGGAGGCGTCAAACAGAAACCCAAGGTACTCCAAACGCTGAGATGGGACCAACCGACTCTTCAAAAGGTTGACCACCCAGCCCAGTGACTGGAGAAACTCCACCACCTGAGCCGTAACCCGGGTGCTCTCCTGCAATGACTACGCTCAAATCAACCAGTCGTCCAGGTAGGGATGCACTAGAATGACCTCTGACTGCAAGGCTGCCGCGATGACCACCATAACCTTGGTGAATGTCCAGGGAGCCATGGCCAGACCAAAGGGAAGCGCATAGAACAGATAGTGCTGACCCAAGAACGCAAAGCGAAGGAAGCAATGATGGGAGGCCCGAAATGGAAACATGCAAGTAGGCCTCCGTCAGATCGAATGCCCTATTGACCACCTTCGAATATAGGATGGGCCGAAAAGTCCCTTCCTTCTTTGGTACCACAAAGTAAATAGAGTACCTGCCTGTGCCGCCCTCTAGAGGGGGCACCAGAACAACTGCTTTAATATCTAGCAAGCGTTGAAGGGTCTGGCGAAAAACCTGCATCTTCCATGCCATCTGACAAGGAGAGGCTAGAAAAGATCTGGCAGAGAGCGGGCAAAGTCCAGAGCGTAACAGTCCCACCCCCCACCCCCCCCCCCACCTCCAGGACCCACTGATCGAACATGATCTCGGCCCACTTGGGAAACAAGTCGCGCAGCCGGGCACCTACCGGAACAAAGGAGACATTGGCAAAGAGCTATTGTGCAGGATGGGCAGCAGGGGAATCGGTGGGGGGATTCCCAGCCCCCGACGGGCCCCCTCACCTCCCGAAAGGACTGCATGCGCTGAACCAACTGACCCCGTGGAAAACCGGAAGCCTGGAAAGAAGTAGCCCCCACACCCAGGGCAATACTTGCAAAATTCCTGCAGACGCCCTCGGTCGGTGCCACTCCGAGACGCTGGGCGGGCACGGTACTCAGGCAGACGGGGCACCTTAGAGTCCGTCAGAGTCTGAACCAACTTATCTAAGTCCTCTCCAAACAAAAACGACTCCCGAAAGGGAAATTTTGTAAGATTTTTAGTTTTGGACGCGGCATTCGGCGGACTAAGCGTGAAGCCACAAAGTAAGGTGCGCGGCCACACCAAAAACCATAGACTTAGCCGAAGTCCGCAACAAGTCATAGAGAGCATCCGAGAGGAACGATGCAGCTATCTCAATCTTCGCCACCTCCTGATCCACTAAGGACCAGTTATCAGACTCATGATCCAGGACACGCTCAGCCCACCGAAACATGGTGTGAGCCAACAGCCCCCCATAAATAGCCGCCTGGACCCCCAAGGCAGCCATATCAAAATTCTGCTTAAGAAGTGTCTCTAACTTACGTTGCTCAGAGTCCCTAAGGGCAGAACTGCCCTCAACATGGACGGTATACTACTTAGCAATCGTGGAGACCACCGCGTCCACCACTGGCAAAATTAAGGTAACCCTATCCCCTTCCGGGATGGGATACCCATGAGCCATGGTGCCTGCCAACTGAAATGGCACCCCTAGCGTATTCCACTGCGCCAGTACAATATCCCGAAAATCCAGACGCATAGGAAAAGAGCGGGAAACAGGGTGGACCCCCTGAAGCAGAGGGTCCCCCATACATGGGGTCTCTGGTGGTGCATCTTCAAAAACGCAGCACCAAGGAGACCTGCTAAATCAGGTCTAAAAGCTCATCCCTCCGAATAAAAGGCACACCATGGATGCCTCAGCACCAGAAGGTGGGAAACACGACGCCCCACTGCCAGCGGCCGTCCTCCCTAGAGGATCCTGGAAGTCCTCCAAAGCATCTAGGTCCTCATCCATGCCAACATGCTCCTCCAACCACCAATTCGCAATCCAAGCCCCCATGGGAGCTTGGATGAGGGAGGAGGAAGAGGGGATGCCAAATGAAAAGAGGGAGGCAAAGCCACAGGGGGTGCGGAGGGAATCATCCCCCCGACCCTCCCCCACCCCTCCCCGGGCGCACGTGGGACCCCCAACTGCCTGAAAATAGGCTCTGCACAAAGAAAAAAAATCAGGGGAAAAAAGCACCGGGGGTCCCCAGGGACTCCCTGCTCCAGCAGGGGTCCCTGCTGAAACCTGCCCCTGTGTTTGCAATACAGGGGGAAGATCACCTGAGGTTGCAGACAAAATGGAGGGGACTGTCTATCAAAATGGCGAAGATCCCGCCAAAAATAACCCCTCCAGGGCCTGTAGCAGCTAGGAAGCCTGAACTATCCCAGCCGCTAAAGCAAGCAAGCCGGCAACAGCTGATAGAAAAATCAGCTGAGAGGGAATCCTTTTACCCCTCCCGTCAGTGGTTCGGGGAATCCCTCTGGAGGCAGTGAGAGAAGACCGGGCTGTCTCAGTGCCTCCAGCCGACTCATATGGCACTAAGGCCAGGGAGCTCTGGACGCCTGCAGACACTGCCGACGGAGCTCCACGACTGCACTGGCCCAAACCACCAAGTTCAGGCTGGCCGTAAGTGCCTCACGTCTGGACCAAAATGTGTCCCACTCCCCCGGAGAAGGGCTCAATTGCTCCATACGCGACCTAGCTAGAAGAAAAGTGCCGGTTAGTGCAAAAATACAGTAAAATACAGTAAATTGACAGGGAAGCAACCCTGCAGACCGGCACTACCTCAGGATTTTTTTTTTTTTTACAGAACTGACTCCACAGGCTCTCAAAGCAATATGCCTTGCTTGATTTAGGGGGCAAGTCTTACTGCTGAGGCTCCTCTAAAAAAAGTGGGGAGGTGGAGGAAGTGGGGTGAGGGACCCCCCCCTCGAGACCCGCCAGGTTTGACACCCCCAAGGTCGGACGGACCTCCAAACAGGGCTCACCCAAGCGCTATCCTGCCAAAAACAGGGACTAGAAATCCCTAAACAAATTCCAACAGCCCTACCAAAGGAGATGGGTACAGCTCATTCAACACCTGCTGGAGACTGAAAGAAGACTGATAGGAATAGGGGAAGGTATCCTTTATGTACTCTTCCACAGTTTTGTTTCCGTCTCCACCTGCTGGTCATGATGAGGTATATAATAGAGAATGACACGGTGGTTGTTACCCGCGGCAAGCTGCGAGTAGCCGCGGGTAACCCGCCGAAATGGGGAAGAATAAATAGTGGTCTCTGCAGGGATGGGGACAAGGCCATTCACCGCCCCGTGGAGCGGTGAATGGTCTTGTCTCCGCAGTGAGGCAATCACAGATCGCGCGGTCCATCAGCCCCACCCGCCCGATCGCAGCGTTCCGCCATTTCCCTCCCTCCACCTCACCTTATATGTAGTTTCCCGGCTTTCGTTTTTGCCCAGCCGCATGCTTTCAAAAAGCCGCGCACGCACAGCTGCTGGAGTTGATCAATCTTCTCCTCTCCTGCAACTTCCTGTTTCCGGTTGCGTCAGAGGAGAAGATTAAATAACAGAGCAGCCGCACGTGCGCGGCTCTTTGAAAGCGTGCGGCTGGGCGAAAAAGAAAGCCAGCAAACTCGGCATCTAATGTGAGGTGGAGGGAGATGACAGAACTCTACATTCGGGCATGAGGGGGCTGCTGGACCGCACAATCGCGCATTTTCCTGGCTCACATTAGGAAGGAGGGAGTGAAAGGGAAAGAGATTCTGGGCCAAGGGGATGAAGAGGGAGAGAAAGAAATCAACATCAGGAAAGAAAGGGGAAGACAGGCAGGTGAACCAGATGCTGGAAGCGGGGGGGGGAGGGGGGAGGGAAGAAAGAGGGAAAGAAGCTAGATGGGGTTGAAGAGAAGAGACACATTGGTGTGGAAGAGGAAGAGAGGGGAAATCTGGACACAGGAAGGTAACAGAAACAGGGGAAATTATGTGCATGGGGGCATAAGGACAGAGACATAAAGGGGACATACATGCCATGGGGATGGTATATGGACACAGTGGGGGGGCAATGCCAGATACATAGGGGAGATATTAGAAATGGGGAAAATAGGAACACAGAAGCAAGATTATTTGGGGACCGAGCTTGCAGGCTCCAGCGGCTTGCCCAAATTACATTGTAACGTGCCACGAAAGTAAGAGGGAGGGAGGGTGGTAGATAGATAGACCGCGCGAGAGGAGCTGAAGGGTGGTAGAAAGGAACAGATGGTGAAGAAGGGAGGGAAGTATGGTGGTAAAAAGGAATAGAACAGACATTGAAGGAGGGTGGAGAGGAACAGACCCTGAAGGGAACTGTGGAAGACAGAGTGGGGAGAAGATGCTGGAAGGGAAGAAGACAGGTTCCAGACTATGGGGGAGCGGAGGGAAGAAGATGGGTGCCAGACCAATTGGGGGGGGGGGGGTGAAGGGAGAGGCACAGTAACCGTGCAAATGGAAGACGCAGAAAGAAGACACACACTGGATGGAAGGAATTGATTGAGAAGATGAGGAAAGCAGAAACAGACAACAAAGGTAGAAAAAAAATTATATTTATAGTATAAAGTATATATTAGTTATGTTAGTATATATTAGTTATATAAAGTAGTATATTAGTTATGTTGATAAAAATTTATAAACAAAGCCCTGCAAGCTGAACGTCTCTTTCTCTAGTTCAGCAGCCAGAACTTTGATTTATAAGGAAGGCATAAGCTAAATATTGCAGTACTGAGGCTTATATGGAAGCTGCGGGGACGGTGATGGGGCGGTGAATGGGATGGCAGTGATGGTGACGGGGCGGTGAAGGGAATGGCGGTGAAGGGGACGGGGCAGTGACGGGGACAGATTTTTTCCCCGTGTCATTCTCTAGTATATAACCCACTCGCAAAGATTAACCTCTACTAGTCTGGAGAGTGCTAAAGAACCACAGTTAAAATAAAACATACCATAAAACAAACAGATAAACACAATAAAAATAATCACCCAATACAAAACATCAAAATACCCTATCAAATAAAATATCTTCAACCATTTCATAATTTAAAAAAATAACAGATCACTCCCATACCAATACAATATCAACTAAATGCCTTCTCAAATAAAAACACTTTCAATTGTTTCCTAAATTGAAAAAGAGAGGATAAAGTCTTGAATGAAGTGGCAAAGAATTCTACAAACCTGGACCAGTCATAGAAAAAAAAAAAAAAATCCTGGACCACAATATCTCTAGATGAATCTGCCAGAGAGACGGAACATCCAGCAAAAACTGGACATGAGGTCTTAAATGTTTTACTTGATCATGAAGTTTCATTGAATCAGAAATCACAGAAGGGGTAACTTTATTAACCCCCACTTTTTACTAAATAGCAATAGCAGTTATTAGCGCAGGGAGCCACGCTGAATGCTCCGTACTGCTCCCGACGGTCATAGAAACTCTGAGCGTCGGAAGCAGTGCGGAACATTTAGTGCAGCTCCCTGTGCTAATAACCACTATTGCAATATAATAAAAGTAGGGATAAATGCCTTAAAAACCAATAAAAGTATCTTAAACTAAATCCCCCAATGAATTGGAAGCCAATGTAAAATGACAAGCTGTGCTGAAATATGTTCTCATTGTGATAACATAACATAAAATCCATTTCTAGACTGCATCACTTTTAAGTTCTATGCGGTTTACAAAAGATTAACTAGGAATACATAATTAGTAATAAGAGTCTAGAAGCCCGAAAACTGAAAATAAATAAATCTTCAACTGTCTCCTAAAATGCAAATCTGAGACAGACGTCAATAGTAAAGGTTTAAACTCCTTATCCCAGATTGCAGCCTGGTATGAAAGTATCCGTTTGTGATATCTTTTTAATTTACAACCTTTCGCCAATGGATACATCAGAAGAGCTTTAGAGCTTTGTGAGGATTTTTGAGTGGAAAAGCAAAATAATTAATTCAAATAGGAAGGAGAATCATCAGCTAAAACTTTGTAACACATACAGCCCAGCTTAAAGATAACCCACGCCTCCACCTATCACTCACATTGCTGAATTTTGGACTATTTGCAGTGCTCTCAATGAACTTAGGGAAAGACCACAGAGCAATGCATTGCAATAGTCCAGATGCATGAAACACTACATAACTGCACAAAAATTATGAGGAGATAACATATCCTTAAGCCTCTACACCAGTGGTCTCAAACTCGTGGCCTGGGGGCCAAATGGAGCCCCCCAGTTACTATTTTGAGGCCCTTGGTATGTTTATTACATTACATTAGTGATTTTTATTCCGCCATTACTTGCAGTTCAGGGTGGATTACAGAAGAGGATTTTTGGACATGTTCAGAGGTGTTACAGAGTAGAGCAGGTTGCTTTAGAGCAGTGGTCTCAAACACGCGGCCCGTGGGCCGCATGCGGCCCCCCAGGGACTATTTTGTGGCCCACGATCTGTCCTCGCCTAAAGCAGGGGTCCCCAATCTGCTTCCCTTCCCATTGCCCTCCCCCAAACCAATGCAATCGGGGAACAGGCCGCCACTGCCGCAATCGGGGAATAGGCTGCCGTCGCAACAATCGGGGAACATGCCAGTGCTGAGGTCTTAACTCTTCCTGCTTATCTTCCCCAGCTCGGAGCCAACCAATTCTCGCCACCCGACGTAAATTCTAATGTCAGGGAGGAAGTTCCGGGCCAGCCAATCGCTGCCTGGCCTGGAAGTTCCTCCCCGATGTTAAAATTGACGTCGGGTGGTGTGAATTGGTCGACCCCGTGCTGGGGAAGATAAGTAGGGAGAGTTAAGACCTCGGCGCTGGCCTGTTCCCCGATTGTGGTGGCGGCAGCCTGTTCCCCGATTGCGGCGGTGGTGGCCTGTTCCCTGATTGTGGCAGTGGCGGCCTGTTCCCCAATGGTGGCGGCTTGGGGGAGGGCAGGGAGAAGTAAAGAAAGAAAGGGGGGCAGGGAGACAGAAAGAAAGAAGTGAAATGGGACACAGACAGAAAGGGGCATGGAGAGAGAAAGACAGAAAGAAAGAAAGGGCATGGAGAAAGAAAAAAAGAAAGAAAGGGGGCACGGAGAGAGAGAGAGAGAGAAAGACAGACATATAGAAAGAATGGGGGCATGGATACAGAGATAAAGAAAGAAGGGGCAGGGTGAAAGAAATAAAAAGTTGGGGGGGAAGGAAGGAAGGAAGGAAGGAGGGAGGGAGAGAAAGGAAAGAAAGATGTCAGACCATAGAAATAGAAGAAGAGAGAGATAGAAGGGAAGGTAAGACATGGAAACGTAGATTTTGAAAAGAAAGCAGAAAATTGAATATTAAGTTAATGCCAAAGATGGATGCAAATATATTTCCTTCTGAAATCACGGGGATAATACTAGTAAAAACTAGGGGAAGTCAGAAAATGCTTCAATCAAAAATATGAACTGACCTCACTTCACTATAGTAACCTCTCTGTGGAGTGTGATCAAAATTTTTAAAGTCACTCAGAGACATGAAACTCTACAAGGAAGGAATGCACCCTCCTAGGATTGATACAGAGTTTACCTTCCAGTCATTGCAACTGTTTCAATTAGGATCACACTTCAAGTCAGGATACAAAAGAAATGTATCACAGTCTTTCAAATGCTTCAAAACATCATAGTTTTCTTTCTTTCTTCTTAAACTTGTCAAATCAACATCACTTGAACTGGATGAGTTATAAAATAATAACTTAGCTTTATGAAGGGTTTGGGGTCCCAACGTGGCCCCGTTTCATTTTCTTCCTCAGGAGACCCAATCATAAATATAGTAGCCTTTAAAGCTTTAATGTTAGAATTGGTGATGTATAAACGTTCCGCTGCTAGAAGACGCTCTCACTCCACAAACTTGTTTTCAAACTGACTTTAAAAATTTTGATCACACTCCACAGACAGGTTACTATAGTGAAGTGAGGTCAGTTCATATTTCTGATTGAAAGATGGATGCAAGGCAGAAAGTGAAGACGGAGAGAAAACCAGTCAAAGGACAAGAAGACCCTGGAAACACAGTTAAATGCACAGAAAAATAAAGTCACCAGCCAACTAAAGTAGAGAAAATGATTTTATTTTCAATATAGTGATTGAAATTGTCAGTTTTGAGAAAGGAAAGATATTAAACTTTAAATGTGAGGGCTGCAGAAAAAATAGGGTACTTGGAGGGCCGCAGAAAAAATAGTTAATGTCAATTTTGCATAAAGTAAAACTCTTTATAGTTTATAAATCTTTTCTTTAACTGTTAAAGGAAAGATTTATAAACTATAAAGAGTTTTACTTCATGCAAAGTTGTCATTTCTTTAATAAGACATTAACTACTTTTTCTGCGGCCCTCCAAGTACCTACAAATCCAAAATGTGGCCCCACTAAGGGTTTGAGTTTGAGACCACTGATTGAAATGTTTCATACGGTGTTAGTTGAAACATTTCAATCCTTTGAAGCAGGGATCTCAAAGTCCCTCCTTGAGGGCCGCAATCCAGTCTGGTTTTCAGGATTTCCCCAATGAATATGCATTAAAAGCAGTGCATGCACATAGATCTCATGCATATTCATTGGGGAAATCCTGAAAACCTGACTGGATTGAGGCCCTCAAGGAGGGACTTTGAGACCCCCCTGCTCTGAAGCAACCTGCTCTACTCTAACAAAAGTAAAATAAAAGAATTTCTTGATCATATGTCTCTTTAGCTATAAATTACAATATTATTAAGACTTAGCCAAAAGGATAGATTTATAAACTATAAAGAATTTTACCTCATGCAAAATTGTCATTTCTTTAATAAGACATTAACTATTTTTTTCTGAGGCCCTCCAAGTACCTACAAGTCTAAAACGTGGCCCTGCAAAGGGTTTGAGTTTGAGACCACTGCTCTACACCAACCAGATTTTTGAAAATAACAGTCTTCACAGTGGTGGCCATTTGTTTCCTAAAAGACAAAGAGTAAAAGGGGTCCTTTTACTAAGGTGCGCTAACCAAATTAGCGTGCACTAATCGATTTAGAGCATGCTAAATGCTAAGGCGCCCATAGATTATAATGGGCGCCGTGGAGGGGCATAATCGAAAGGGACGTCTATGTCCATTTACGTCCAACTCGCAAGTCGTCCAAAGTAAAAAAAACAGCCTAGGACACATTTTTGAAAAATACGTCCAAAATTTTTTTACTTTCGAAAATCGTCTAATTATTCGTCCTGCAGATCTGATCATCCAAGTCGCTAAATTGTCCATCTTTATACCACATTTTCATCTAACTTTTCATCCAAGTCCATAACGCCTAGAACAAGCCCTATTGGGTGGGGTCTACAAAGTGATGGACTGAACACCCAGACATGCCACCTAAATAGTGGGGTACCTTACAGGGTACTGCTGTGAATTTCACAAAAAAGGTGCCATGTCTTCTCCTCGCTACAGTTCCCTTATATGTCATGGTGAGCCCCCAAAACCACCTCCAGAATCTTCTAGATCCACTTATCTACCACCCCAATAGCCCTTATGGCTGCAGGAGCCACTTATATGCTAGTAAAAAAAAAAAGGGTTTTGGGGTGTATAGGGGAGTGCACAGGTTTAAGTATCAATGCAGTGATTACAGGGGCTTATGGGCATGGGTCCTCCTTTCCATGAGTCCCTAACCCACCCCCAAGACGACTTAAGCTGCCTCTGTGCTGGATGACTAGGCTTCCCTATGCCAGGCTGCCAAGTGATTATGGGCTGGAGGCTGAATTTTAAAGGTGTGATTAATATTTTTATGGAGGTGGGGGGGGGAGTCGTGGATCACTGGGGTAGTGTGTGTGGGTCTGTATTATGTGTTTTCAGTGGTTATCTGGTGAGTTTAGGTGGGTTTTTGTGACTTAGACCATGTTTTAGATGGTCTAAGTCACAACGTCCAAGTTCCGTCGATCATGGGCTGTATAACTTTCGGTTATACATGCTGTACGACTTAAGTCTAAGCCGGCCCACGTCCCGCCCAACTCCCGCCCTCGACACTCCTCCTGAAATGCCCCGTTTAACTTTGGTCGTTCAGCAGCACTATGAAGGACTAGGTCGTTTAGAACTACGTCCAAAACCCGGTTTTAGTATCGGCACTTGGACGTATTTGGGAAATGTTCGTCCAAGTGCCGACTTAGGCCGGTTTTTGGACATTTTTCTCTTTCAATTATGAGCCCCTTAGCGTTTAAGGCACGCTAAATCGGTTAGCGCGCCTTAGTAAAAGGATCCCTAAGCTTTTTACTGCATTCAGAGTGGGAATCTTCAAAGTACCAAGCCAAAAAAATGGAGGAACATCAACAAATCCAGAAAGGAATAACCCAAGAATGTGTGTCTTTTCTAAATTTAAAGACAAACTGTTGGCATTCATTCAGGTAGAAATAAATCCAATGTATGATTCAATATTTAAGCCCTTCAACAGTGTGGTTGACCATGAAAAAAAATTGAAAATCATCAGCATACATCTGATAGCTAACACTCAAACCAGACAACGATGTTTTGTACATACTGGCAAACACATTTAAACAATAATGCAGAAAGGGAGGATCCTTGTGGGATTTCTGAATCCCTTTGCAGCCATTATGATTTAGGGCCCCTTTTACAAAGCCGTGGTAGTGATGCTGCCATGGTAAATGCAATGGTGCATTTACCACACTGGCCAGCGCTATTGGGCTTGATACAAAAGACCCATTGGTATTCCATTAAAACATCTGAAAAGAGTGATCATTCAAAAATGATTGATTGATGTGATTTAATTTAATAGGCTTTTATCCTACCTAAAGTCTAAGTGGGTTACAAATGCATACATAAAATACAAGCAAAATCAACATAAAATAACAAACAATAATAAAATATAAAAATTACTCTATGTGCTAATATGGCTTCCTAACAAACAGTACCGTTCATCTGTTTAAAAAAGCTTTCACAAATAATGATGTTTTTAAAAGCTTTTTAAAGTGCTGTATATTGTCCATCATCCTCAACTATCCAAGCAGGTTTATTTATTTATTTTAAAATTTATATACCGCATATTGACTATGTGGTTTACAGATTACATACAAATCAACTTAGGCTCCATATACAGACAATAGTGAAATAGATAACAACAGGAGTCACAGGGGAAGGTATTAATGGTCAGAAGCATTTTTAACATACTCTTGGAACTCATCCTCCCCACACTGTATCACAAAATTCCAAGAAAACATGAACAAACAATAATAAAGGTAATTCTATAATTTCACCCTAGCTATTGAAATGACCTTTATCAGCATACTTTATCCGCTCTAAACCATCCATTGACAAATGCATCACCCCTTCAGATCTTAATGAGCGATGTGGATGATACCATGTCATAGTTTGTGATAGGTACCAAGGTACTCCATTGTGAGCAGCCTGAAAAATCAACACTAATGCCTTAAATACAATTCTATTCTTAACAAATTAAGATGCACTATTAGAAAAGTTCAGAGCTTCAGTAGTATTGATCACAGCTCCAAATGAAACATGCATAAATTTAGTCTATCCTTCTTCAATCTTACAGACTGCCAAATCATTATAGTGAAACCAAGATAACACTATACCTGTAATCTCAAATGATTTCAGCCAGTGATTAATCATGTCAAAAGCCACAGCCACATCTAGACACACACACAAAAAAAAGTGTTACTAGCATTAAAACCCTAATGAAATGTCATCACAAAGAAACCAATAATGTTTCAGTATTATGTTTATTTTCAAAACCAAACTGAAAATGATCTGATAGACCTTTTGGACCTGAATCTGGACATGGTGCCTGTCCCAGTAGGTGCCTGCAAAGCAGGCGCTTAGCACCTGTCAATCACAGGTAGGCACCATGTCCAGAATCACGTCTATTTTTTGTATAGACACCTTAAATGTAAGCCAGCGGTTTATGGCGTATACAGAGATAGTGTATGAATACAGTGTGTTGAACAAAGGACAGAAGCCTAAAAAGCCACCTGACTAATACACCCATGAGGGGGGAATATGACTATTTAGTTGTGGCAATGTGTAATGTATCACATCAGGTCTGTCTGACTCTTACCATAATCGAACCCAGACTGAGGAGCTTTTTGGGTGGAACCTGAGGTCTCACACCAACTGGATCCTTATAGGAACATAACGGTTTTTACAAAGAATTGATGTATGTGCTATGGCAGTGTCCTACAAACTTTGATGAGCCGTGACACACTAAACGTAAAGGCCACGGCTCGAGGCATCCGGAAGTGCATGCACGTTGCCATAATAACATCACACGTATGTGTGACGACATCATGTTGATGTCCGCGCATGCGTGAAGGCATCACGTTGACGTCCATGCATGCGTGAAGGCCCTCCAGATAGGCCCTGAGCCACCAGTGGAGGGTGCCAGCAGGGAAGAGGACTGGAGAGGAGAGGTGCTGGCACCAACAGATTGCTTACAGGATGTGCCTCTTGCCATGAAAGACATCCTTTAGGCACCTCTTCTCCTCCCCAGTGTGTCACAGCACACCTGAAATCTCAGCAGGCACACAGTTTGCGACACACTGTGCTATGGTTACACTTTCCAACAACATATCAGACTCCTGAAGCAGGTCTTATGGACAAAACACAAATCGTGTTGAGTTACCTTTTATTCAATAAATTCATCCAGTTGAATACCATAAACTACTTTGTTTCTTCGTCTCCTCCATTGTTGCTTTTGAATACATTGCGTATTATAGCCTGAGGCTTTTGTTTTCCTATGAATTTCTGATTGATTGGATTTGAATTATGTATAAAATTTACTGAAGCCCAGCCTTTGCATTTCCCAGTGAGCAGCTGTTTATGCAGATGGCAGACCTGATGATATCAGACGGCTGGAAGGATGCAGGGTATCAATATGTCTGTATTGATGATTGCTGGCCTGCTGCCACCAGAGACGCCCAGAATCGGCTCCAGCCTGATCCAAAGCGTTTCCCCAGCGGCATACATAAACTGGCTGATTATGTAAGTGACTAGGTTTCTCAAAGATGTGCGTATGAGAACAAAACCTGGCTGAATTTTCCATTGAATATTGTATATAAAGGGCAAGATGTAGTGGGGAAATACACTTTAGCCCAAAAAGGGAGATTTCTCTGCCAACAAGAGACTGCTAGCAATTGCTATGATACCATTCTCTTATTTCCATAGAGATGAGACAGTGAAACCATGAGTTAGTGAATCCTGTCTCAGACTGTAAGATCAGCCTGATCTGTGACCAAGGAAATGGGCTTGAATTAGAGAGCTGCATGGGAACGGGGATGACGGGAATCCCGCGGGACCCGTGGGTTCCCCCTTCAGGTCATGGGGATCCCGTGGGGATGCCCCCTAGGGTTGCGGGGTTCCTGCGGGGCTGGATGTATTCAGCTGCGAGGCTCGTCTCCCTACCTGCCGCACACAGTTGAATGGAAGTCTTCCTGATGTCAGCGCTGACGTCAGAGGGAGGGCTTAAGCAAAGCCCTCCCTTCCTCCGACGTCAGCGTTGACATCGTGAAGACTTCCATTCGGCTGTGTGCAGCAGGGCAGGCAGGGAAAAGACAGTGGTACAAGGCGGAGGGCGGTCCGCCCCGGGTGCAGCACAGCCAGCCAGGTCCCCCGAACGACTGACAACAGGCCCAGTCCTTCAAACCTTCCTACCCTGTAGCCGCGAATTTAAATTACTTTCTTACAGCAGCTTCAATACTCCAGCTGCTGTAAGAAGGTAATTTAGATTCGCGGCTACATGGCAGGGAGGTTTGTTGGACCGGGCCTGTTCTGTTGTCAGTAGGGCGGGTAAGTGCCACAAAGATAAGGGGCAGGGAGGGAGAAAGGAAGGAAAGGTGGAGTGGAGAGGAAAAGGAGCTTAAGGTAAAACTGAGGGGAGAGAAGGACGCTGAAAGCACTGGGTAAGACAAAAAGGTGGAGAAGAACACTGAAAGGACATGGGGAAGATGGGGGGGGGGAGAAGGCCACTGAAAGGACATGGGGAAGACAAAGGCATGGAGAAGAACGCTGAAAGGACATGGGGAAGATGGGGGGGAGAAGGATGCTGAAAAAGCACATGGGGAAGACAAAGGAGTGGAGAAAGACGCTGAAAGGACATGGGGAAGACGGGAGGGAGAAGGACGCTGAAAGAACATGGGGAAGACGGGGGGAGAAGGATGCTGAAAGGACATGGGGAAGACAGAGGGGGGAGAAGGACGCTGACAGGACATGGGGAAGATGGGCGGGAGAAGGACGCTGAAAGGAAATGGGAAGAGAGAGTGGGGAGAAGACGCTGGCAGGGAAGAAGACAGAGATGCCAGACTATGGGGGGAGCGGAGGGAAGAAGATGGGTGCCAGACCAATTTGGAAGGGGGGAGAAAGGGAGGCACAGTAACAGAGCAAGTGGAACACGCAGAGAGAAGAGAGACAGTGGATGGAAGGAATTGAATGAGAACATGAGGAAAGCAGAAACCAGGCAACAAAGGTAGGAAAAAAAATTCTATTTCTATTTCTTTTTCTTTTTTTTTTGCTTTAGGATAAAGTAGTATATTAGTTGTGTTGATAAAAATTTATAAACATTAGAGGCTCTGGTAGAAACCCGTTTACAAAGTATGTATTCTTCCCAATTAATATTTCCCTTTCGGGGGTTGTTTTTTGTTTGGAGAGGCCTTAGATACGGTGGTTCAGACTCTGACGGACTCTAAGGTGCCCCGTCTGCCTGAGGACAGTGCCCGCCCGGCGTCTCGGGTTGGCATTACCCGGGGGCGTCTGCGGGAATTTCGCAAGTTTTGCCTGGGGCGTGGGACTGCTTCTTTCCAGGCTTCGGTTTTTCCCCGGGGTCGGTTGGCTTAGCGTATGTAGTCCTTTCAGGGGGCCCGTCGGGGGGCTGGGAGTTCCCCCCCCCTGGTTCCCCTGCTGCCCGTCCTGCATGATGGCTCTTTGCCGGCGCCCCCTTTGGTTCCCGTGGGTGCCCGGCTGCGCAACTTGTTTCCCAAGTGAGCCGAGATCACGTCTGATCGGTGGGTCCTGGTGGTGGTGCGGGACTGTTATGTTCTTGAATTTTGCCCGCTCTCTGCCGGATCATATCTAGCCTCTCCATGTCAGGTGGCATGGGAATCGCTAGCCTTTCGCCAGACCCTCAGTGCTTGCTAGATCTCAAAGCAGTTGTCCAGTGTCCCCTCAGGAGTGTGGCACCGGCTGGTACGCCTTTTCCTTTGTGGGGCCCTAAAAGGAGGGGACCTTTCGGCCCATCCCTGGGTTTAAACCGAGGTCAACAGGGCTCTCAGAATTCCCTTTTATTCGCATGGACACACTGCAGTTTGTCCTTCTGGCGATTCAGCCGGGGGAGTTCCTGATTTCTCTCGCTCTGGCGGAGGCCTACTTGCCTGTTTCCATTCGGGCCTCTCATCAGCTCTTGCTTCGCTTTGCGATGCACTATCAGTTCTGTGTGCTTCCCTTGGGCCTAGCCATGACTCCCCGGCCGTTCACCAAGTTGATGATGGTGGTTGTCGCGGCGGCATTGCAGTCGGAGGGCATTCTGGTGCACCCCTACTGGTTGATTCGGGCGAAGTCGTTGCAGGAGAGCGCCTGAGTTGCGGCTCGGGTGGTTGAGTTTCTCCGGTCACTGGGCTGGGTGGTCAACCTTTCCAAGAGTCGGTTGGTCCTAGCTCAGCATCTGGAGTACCTTGGGGTTCTGTTCGACACCAGAGGCCCAGGTAAGCAAATTGCAGTCTCAGATTTGCCTTCTTTTGGCATCCCGGTATCCTCGGGCGCAGGATTTCCTCCAAGTCTTGGTGTCGATGGCAGCGTTCCTGGATGTTGTGAGGTGGGCATAAGCCCACATGTGCCTCTTCAGTATGCTCTACTTCGGAGGTGGTCATCCCAGAGGCACAGTTTGGAAGTCCCTGTCCCTCTGCGAGGCTTGGCGCGCTGCAGTCTTCATTGGTGGCTCCAGACTTCTCATCTGGTCCAGAGGGTGAGTCTGGATCTATCGCAGTGGACGGTGCTTCTCACAGATGCCAGTCTCCTCGGTTGGGGGGCTCAGTGTCTAGGTCACTCAGCTCAGGGCACCTGGTCCATGGAGGAGGCGTCCAGGTCGATCAACGTGTTGGAGACCAGAGCCGTCCGTCTGGCGCTATTAGCCTTCCGCTCCCTCTTGATGGGCAGGTCGGTCAGAGTCCTGTCTGACAATGCCACAGCAGTGGCTTATGCCTATCGTTGGGGCACCAAGAGCGCTCAGGTGGCGCAGGAGGCGGCTCGGCTCATGCTTTGGGTGGAGTCACGCCTTCTGGACCTCTCGACCTCTCACATAGCCGGGGTGGAAAATGTTCAGGCGAACTTCCTCAGTCACATCTTAGATCCCAGAGAATGGTGTCTCAGCCCTGTGGCTTTTCAGTTGATAGTGCAGGCTTGGGGTTAGCCCCTGATGGACCTGATGGCCACGAGTGGCAATGCCGAGGTGTTCTGCTTCTTCATTCGTCGCAGGGCTTGACTGGCCGAGGGTCTGGATGCTCTAGTTCACCCATGGCCAACAGAGAGGCTGTTGTGCATGTTCCCTCCGTGGCCATTAGTGGGCAGAGTTCTTCTCCGCCTTGATCGCCATCCAGGTCTGGTGGTTCTGGTGGCTCCGGATTGGCCTCAACATCCGTGATACGCGGATCTGGTGACATTGGTGGCGGATCCTCTTCCTCTGCCTCCCTTGGACGACCTGACGCAGGGTCCCAATCCCATGTTCGACCCGTCTCCCTTCTGTCTTACGGCTTGGCTTTTGAAAGGGGTCGCCTTGGTCAGAAGGGGTATTCAGATAGGGTGATTTCTACGCTCTTGGGGTCCTGGAGGCTTTCTACCTCTCAGGCTTCTGTGTGGGTTTGGCACCTCTTTGAGGGGTGGTGCCAGGCGCGAGGAGTGGTCTCTTTTTCGCGCTTCCCTGTCTAAAATCCTAGAGTTCTTGCAAGATGGCCTGGATAGAGGCCTGGCTTGGGCTTCTCTCCGGGTTCAGCTTGTGGCCTTGTCAGCCTTTTGGGGGTTTGTGACAGGTCAGCGTTTGACAGCCATTCCTGATGTGATTCGCTTTTTGCGGGCGGCCAAGTTGCTCAGGCCTCCCGTGCGGCCCTCTGTTCCCTCTTGGAATCTCAGTCTGGTTCTCTCTATTCTGGTGCACCCGCCCTTTGAACCGATGGGCGGCTGCTCTTTGAAGGACCTTACTCTGAAGGCGGTCTTTTTGGTGGACATTTCTTCCACTAGGCGTGTTTCTGAGCTACAGGTTTTCTCTTGTAGGGCTCCCTTCTTGGAGTTTTCTAGGGAGCAGGTTGTCTTGAGGCCTGTTCCTTCTTTTTCTGCCGAAAGTAGTTTCTCCTTTTCATGTCAATCAATCTGTGGTCCTCCCGGTCTTGGGTAGTTGGGAGGGCTCTTCTGAGCAAAGACAGCTGCGCAAGTTGGATGTTGGTCGGGTCCTTCGCTCTTATGTGCAGCGGATCCAGGACATAAGGAAATAAGATCATCTCTTTGTCCTTCTGACTGGTCCTCGTAGGGGGGCTGGCGCTTCTAAGGCTACTATTGCACGCTGGATCAAGGAGACTATTGCTTCCGCTTCTCTTCTGGGGCAGAAGCCCGTTCCGGAGTTTCTCAAAGCTCATTCCACTTGGGGGTCAAGTGACTTCTTGGGCTGAGTCGTCGCTCGTGCCTCCAGTGGACATTTGTAAGGCTGCGGTTTGGTCTTCCTTGTATTCTTTTGTCAGACTCTTTCGGGTAGATGTTCTGGCGCATCGGGATGCGGTGTTCGGTGTGCGTGTTCTGGTGTCAGCTCTTCGGGGGTCCCGCCCGTGTGAGGGACTGCTTTGATACGTCCCATTCGTAAAGATTAACCTCTACTGGTCTGGAGAGTGCTAAAGAAGGAGAAATTAGGTTCTTACCTGCTAATTTACTTTCTTTTAGCTCCTCCAGACCAGTAGAGGTCCCCACCCTGTCTGTTATTGGTGTGTTGGTGCTGTTGTGCGGGCAGTTTTGTTTTTTGCTGCGGGTTCTAGTATTTTTCTAGGGCCGGGGAGAATTAAAGAACAGCGACTGTGGATCGGCTGGCGAGCTGCGGGGACATTTTTTCCTTCTGGTATTTCTCCTCTGCATTTTCCAACAGCATTTGGGTATGTTAGTTGTTACTCCTGTTCGGAGTATTGTTTATTTCTGTTTCCAGTTCTTAGTTCTGCTTGGCTATTCGGCAGACTGATGTAAATAGAGAAGGGAGTATATTATATACTGTCCCACAGTTTTGTTTTCAGTCTCCATCTGCTGGTCATGATTGGATATATACCCATTTGTCAAAATTAACCTCTACTGGTCTGGAGGAGCTAAAAGAAAGTAAATTAGCAGGTAAGAACCTAATTTCTCCTTCTTGAGGCATAGATGGTGTGTAATTAGAATATTTATTGGATCCAGTAATGTAAATGTATAAGTGTCGTCTATGTCTAGAATTTGCAGAAAGTTTATCTACTTTTAAAAGAAACTTTAAATTTGTCTTGACTCTTACCCCTTGAAACCTATATTGTTGTGCGTTTCTTTCTCTTCTTATCTCACTTTTACTCTGTAACTGCAGGTTCATTCTAAGGGGCTGAAATTGGGGATTTACCAGGATGTTGGAAGTCAGACCTGTGATGGCTTCCCTGGCAGTTTTGGATTCTATGAGCTCGATGCTCAAACCTTTGCTGACTGGGGGATTGATTTATTGAAGTTTGATGGCTGTCATTGTGACACTCCAGATCTGCTAACTGAAGGTAAACATTTAAATTAGGCAACGGAATCCTGTGGGAAAGTAGATGGAAGATTAAAGCTTCCAACTAGATCCAGATTTGCAGGTCAGGGTTGATTCAGGCCTGGGTTTATACCCAGTACATATTGGAACTTGTAGTCTTGATGTTCTTAGAGGATGCAATGGGGAAATCAGAACTATAAGTCCCTGCATGCAATGGGGTAAACCCAGGCCTAGATCAACCCTGTCCTACGAATCTGGATCCAGTTAGCAGCTTCATGTAAGATAGTTAGAGTGATTGTAAACTCCTATAAGGTCTGTTCTTTTCCTAGGTTAGCACTTTTTCAAATCTCCTATCTCTAGTCTGTCAGAGAAGAAAACCTTGCAACAGTTACCCTGAGCTTTGATTACCTGGCACATACTGTAGTATGCATCTCACATTGATAACACAATTTCTAGTGTAGGTGACACCTGCACCATTTAAAATGGAACAACAAGCTCTGTGGGCAGTGCAATGCAATTATCCATTTCTCTAGTATCCCTTGCCCATTGGTAGGGGAAGGGGGATATTCCCAGACTGATATACACAATAAAGATGGTAAGTGAGACGCACTGGAATAACTCCAAAATAACAAAAAGATCCTACTGTTCAAAGTATAAGGTGTAAAAAAGGAGAGGAAAAGGATCTCAGAAACCTGCTTGGTGACAGCCAAGTCTGTCAAGATTCCACGTTTCAGTCATTGATCCTAACCCCCCCCCCTTCCTTTTTTTTATTCTATTTCTTTTATATTTATCATGATTCTTTCCTTTTAACATTAATTTTTATAAAATCTTCTCCACTGAGTCTTCTCTCAGAACTATATTTGTTTGAATTACTGTTCAATGTATCTTCAAATTTACTTACGAGGGTCATTTCATAAATAATGCATACTATTTTTTTTTTAATTTACATGGTTTTTTGGGGGGGGGTTTCAAGTATTTCTTTACAATCCTTCAATATAGTCTCCCTGCTTTGCAATGACCGAGTCCCAACATCTGGGAAGCTTCATTATTCCATCCAAGACACTATTTTAGTTCAGTTGCCGAATGGCTCGGGTACTGGCGGAAGAAAGGTCTTCCAGAGATGCAAAACAATGTCCATGCATAGGTTGTTTCAACTTTGGAAAAAGGTCAAAGTCTGGTGGTCTCATGTCTGGACTGTAGGGAGCATAAGGTAACACCTCCCAGCTGTATTCGTGTAGTTTTTCAATGACATTCCCTATGTGCGGGCGAGTGTTGTCGTGAAGAATGAGTGGCCCAGCCAAAAGCAACTGAGATCAGGTTTTGTGCATTTTTCTGCGCATTTTTTGCAAAAAATCATGATAATACACTGCTGTGACACTTCTTTCACATGGAACTTAGTCTGTGATGATGATGCCTTCATGATCATAAGCAAAAATCATCATTTGTTTGACTTTTGATTGAGCTCATCGAAATTTTTTTGGTCGTGGGGAAGATGGAGCTTTCCACTCGTCATTGAAAAACGACGCAAATACGGCTGGGAGGTGTTACCTCATGCTCCCTACAGTCCAGACATGAGTCCACCAGACTTCGACCTTTTTCCAAAGTTGAAACAACCTATGCATGGACATCATTTTGCATCTCTGGAAGAGCTTTCTTCCGCCTGTACCCGAGCCATTCGGCAACTGAACAAAATGGTGTCTTGGATGGAATAATGAAGCTTCCAGACGTTGGGACTTGGTCATTGCAAAGCATGGAGACTAAATTGAAGACCTGTAAATAAATACTTGAAAAAAAAAATAAAACATGTAAATTAAAAAAAAAAAAAATAGTGTGCATTATTTATGAAATGACCCTCGTATCTTAAATGTTGCAGGCAGCCACAGCCCGACAGGACCCATTTCACCAGAATTGCTGGCTTTCTCAAGGATTCACATAGGCTGCTGCATGTTTAATCAACAGCATTTAGTCACTCGGCTTCATGCCCTCCAATTAACCTCCTGAAAGCTTTAAAAGATTTCGAAGCATGACATCTGAATTCTGTCAGTTGGTATCTGTTTAGAATCTAAGTGAAGGTGAGAAATTGCTCTTTTAGATATTTGTAGATATCTCTATTTGTGTACCATGGCAACTAGAAACCAAATTTCCCCATTATGATGCACTGTAATATGTTGTATTTTTTCTTGTTTAGGTTACAGAAACATGTCGCTGGCACTGAACAAAACTGGAAGAAGCATTGTGTACTCTTGTGAGTGGCCTTTCTACATGAAGGCCTTTAAGAAGGTTGGTGGGTTTCTCAAAGATACACATTTCTAAAGATCCTCCTTATTACTGTTCAAATGATTAAATATATGTTCAGAGCTGGGGGAGAGGAATAATTAGCAAGTCTAAAGTCCTACAGTTCTGATTTTGAATCTCTAGGTTGCAAATTTACTTTCTGAGATTCTGGACTAGAAATTTGAGTTGCTGTAAAATGGCAGTGAACAGAGAAATGCCACAAGCAAATAAATACACAGAGATTGGCTTTTTTTTTTTTTTTAAATATGTAGGCACAAATAAAATAAGAGGAAATTACTCAGATAAGTAATTATTCAGGACTTGTCTGCAAGAAGAATGACTGCAGGTTCAGATAATGCTGCCCCCAAGAAGAAATAATACTAGTGTGGGAATATATTTATCTAATACAGTGGTACCTTGGTTTACGAGCATAATTCGTTCCAGAAGCATGCTCGTAAACCAAAATACTCGTATATCAAAGCGAGTTTCCCCATAGGAAATAATGGAAACTCGCTTTGATACGTTCCCACCCACCCCCCCAAGGCCAGCGGCGCTGCTCCCCCCCCCCTCCGCGTGAACCGGCACCCCCCGCCCGAACAACTTGAACTTACCCCCCCGTCTGGCACCGGCACACAGCCCACAGGATGTGTCGGTGCCGCTTGAAGATCTTCCTGCCTCTGCCGGGCCTTGAGCATGTATCTGCGCATGCTCAAGGCTTCTAATTCTCCCTCTCGCCGAGATTCTTGGAGATCTCTGAGAATCTCGGCGAGAGGGAGAATTAGAAGGCCTTGAGCATGCGCAAATGCATGTTCAAGGCCCGGCAGAGGCAGAAAGATCTTCAAGCGGCACTGGCACGTCCTGTGGGCTGCGTGCCGGTGCCAGATGGGGTGGTAAGTTCAAGTTGTTCGGGTGGGGGTGCTGGTTCGAGCGGGGGGGGCCTTTGCGAGCGGGGGGAGCGATGCCGGTTCTCGGGGGGGTGCTCGCAAATCAAGTCAACACTCGGTTTGCAAGACAAGTTTTGCGAGAATGTTTTGCTCATCTTGCAAAACACTCGCAAACCGGGTTACTCGCAAACCGAGGTTTAACTGTATAATAAAACCCTTACCCGAGCATGCGCAGTTGAAACAGCATGATCCCTGCCGCCATGATTTGTGCCTCCATGGCCGTGTTCCATTTGCGGTGCATGCGGCGGCGACTTGTGGCGCGTGCGGCAGTTTCAGCAAAGGCAAGAGCAATGGCAGCAGAGTTCACCGCCGAGAGCAACGGCAGGAGAGTGTCCTTCAGCTTGGATGAGGCCAACAGGGGGCGGGTGCTGTGAGGCGTCCGGCTGCTACTGCTGCACAGAGAAGTGGAGGGGGGAGAGGGAAAAGGTGCTGCTTTGGGTGGGAAGGATGTGCTGGGGGGCAAGCAACAATCTTGGTTTGCTCTGGGGGGGAGACAGAAAGGGGCCACAGAGAAACATGCAGGCATGGCGCAATAGAGAGAGACAGGCAGGCAGGGGGCCAGGGAGAGAGACAGAGAGAAAGAAAGACAGACAGACAAGGGGCCAGGGAGATACACAGACAGAAAGAATGACAAACAGACAGGGGGCCAGAGAGAGACACAGACAGAAGAATGACATACAGACAGGGGCCAGACAGACAGACAGCTAGCGGCCAAAGAGAGAGAGAGAGAGACAAAGAAAAAAAGACCAACAGACAGACAGCGGCCAAGGAGAGAGAGAGAGAGAAAGAAAGAAAGAAAGACAGACAGGGGGCCAGGGAGAGACACAGACAGAAAGAATGACAAATAGACAGGGGGCCAGAGAGAAAGACAGACAGATAGACAGCAGCCAAAGAGAGAGAGAAAGAAAGACAGACAGACAGGGGGCCAGGAAGAGACACAGACTGAAAGAATGACAGACAGGGAGCCAGAGAGACAGACAGCGGCCAAGGAGAGAGTGAGAAAGAAAGACAGACAGACAGGGGGGCCAGGGAGAGATACAGAAAGAATGACAGACAGACAGGGTGACAGAGAGAAAGACAGACAGCCAGCGGTCAAAGAGAGAGAGATAAGGAAAAAAAGACAGACAGACAGTGGCCAAGGAGAGAGACAGAGAAAGAAAGACAGACAGGGGGCCAGGGAGAGACACAGACAGAAAGAATGACAAATAGACAGGGGGACAGAAAGACAGACAGCGGCCAAAGAGAGAGAGACACAAAGAAAAAAAGACAGATAGCGGCCAAGGAGAGAGAGAGAGAAAGAAAGAAAGACAGACAGACAGGGGGTCAGGGAGAGACACAGAAATGGTCCAGAGAAGAGCGACTAAAATGGTTAAATGGCTGGAGGAGTTGCCATACAGCAAGAGATTAGAGAAACTGGGCTTCTTCTTCCTTGAAAAGAGGAGACTGAGAGGAGATATGATTGAAACATTCAAGATACTGAAGGGAATAGACTTAGTAGTTAAAGACAGGTTATTCACCCTCTCCAAGGTAGGGAGAACGAGAGGGCACGCTCTAAAGTTAAAAGGGGATAGATTCCATATAAACGTAAGGAAGTGGTGGAAAACTGGCACGCTCTTCTGGAGGCTGTTATAGGGGAAAACACACACCAGGGATTCAAGACAAAGTTAGCAGGTGAGGCTGGTCTCAGTTAGGGCACTGATCTTTGACCTAGGGGTCGCCGCGGAAGCAGACTCCTGGGCACGATGAACCACTGGTCTGACCCAGAAGCGTCAATTCTTATGTTCTTATATAAGAATGACAGACAGGCAGGGGGCCAGAGAGACAGACAGAAATACAGACAGACAGCGGCCAAAGAGAGGCAAAGAAAAAAGACAGATAGACAGACAGTGGCCAAGGAGAGAGAGAGAGAAAGAATGACAGACAGACAGGGGGCTAGGGAGAGACTCAGACAGAAAGAATGACAGACATACAGGGGGCCAGAGAGACAGACAGAAAGACGGAGAGAGATAGAAAGAAAGAAAGTCAGGCAGACAGGGGGCCAGGGAGAGACACAGTCAGAAAGAATGACAGACAGACAGCGGCCAAGGAGAGAGACAGAAAGAAAGACAGACACATCTATTCTAGCACCCGTTAATGTAAAGTGGTTAAAGACTAGTTAAATATAATAATAATTAGCAAATATGGCTAGCAAGTTACAAAAACATACTGTTGAGACAGATATGGGACGGTAGCATGGAATGTTGCTACTATTTGGGTTTTTGCCAGGTACTTGTGACTTGGATTGGCCTCCGCAAAGATGGGATACTGGGCTAGATGGACCATTGGTATGACCCAGTAAGGCTATTCTTATGTTCTTAATACTTTCCTTAGAAAAGATTACAAAGCAGTAGCAGGTATATTTATTTATTGAGACTTATTAACTGTCTTTATGAAGAGATGTACACAAGGCAGTGTACAGCAGGTACAGTCATGCTAAAGCCCATGTGCCTGAGAATAACTAATGCTTAGTAAGAAGACAGGTGACTGACTAGTGCCCTTGAACAATAAGAGAAATCCCGTTCTCTCACCCTCAGAGATCTGCAGCGACGGCATCAGATGTGGTAATGAATTGGTTCTTCGTCAGGGCTCTAGCTATACCTATAGACAGCAAACCCCCCTGGTTAGTGTCAGGTGTAGGCCAATATGGCCTGGCCCTCCACAGGCAGCTAGATTCTCAGTCTGGTAGAAGCCATAATCAGCTCCTGAATTCTTCCTTGTACTGAACTTAGCATAGAAAGATAATAGACATTACTGACAATTCAATCCGTCTCATCAGAGAAATGTGTACACCACCAGGTCATCTTCTTTTCGGGTCCTGCAGTTCTAAATGACAGCAAATGGGGTTTGATAGCTGTAGGAAGGAATAGAGTCCATATCAGCAGGACAAATGAAAAATGAACAATCTACTAGAGTTGTCCAGAAAAACCTAACGTTGGTAAAACTCTTGTTAATTTAACTTTTTCCCATGAATTTGATCTTGATCAGAAAATAATTTTAAAAAATGTTTAAAGCCCATCCTGGGGACACTTAAAGCCACGGATTACATATAGTTCCATTTTTCTTAAAATTTGTTGCTATTTTTGCTTAATGAAGCAAATTTCTTGGAATTATAACTATAACTTTTATGTTTTCATACTCAGCAATGATACATTGATAAAAAGATATTTTATGCAAAATATCTAGCAGTATTTTATTAAATGAACCTTCAATATCTGTACTTTATTGTGGAAAATAACAGAAATTTATCATACTTTGCTATTTGCTAAACATGTACAATTTGGTGTAGTCATCTATCAATGGTGTTCAAACACTCAAGCATTCAGACCCGAATTCTATAAACAGCGTCGCTAGTTTTATTTCTATTTGTTAATTTGTAAAGTGGTGATTGTTATGTAGCAGTTTTTTCAAATTTACATCTACTGTCTTTATATTTTGCACAGTATTAGGGGACATGTGTCACTGTTTCTGTGGTGTTACATTGTATGCAGAGTCTGGTTTCTTGGCGGTTCAATTTAACTTTTGTCTACATATTTCTATTTTTAGTTTGCGATTATTCCATATTGGGTGAGGGTGTATCTATGTTCAGTGTGTATGAAAAGAACATGGTTTTCTGTTGGCATCAACTGTACAGGGTCAATTGACTGTGCAGGATCTGGCTTGTTTAGTTTTACAATGCGTGTGTTGGTGTTCTAGTGCTCACTGCAGTGTTTAAGTTTCCTAGGTGTACCCTTTTTGTGTGACTCATGGATTATTACTAAAAATAACTTTTTTATATAGAGGAGGGGGTTGTTAAAAAATGATCAGCACTGGCTGTCATATATACTAGGTACACTACTGGATTTAATAACCCTATTCTAACTTTACTGTTGATGTAAGTGTTATGTCCCCCCCCCCCCACTATAAAGAATTCAATTAAAGTTGTATTAACATCAAGCAGCTTTCAAATGACATTATAAGGAAATATAAATAAAATATTTTTAATACATTCCTAATTATTACCTGCATCTTTACCTAAACTGTTTTGCCCTAACTCTCCCTATGATCTTTATCTGCCACTTTTTTATTTTGCTGTACTTTTATTTTGCTGCACTTTTTTATTTTGCTGTACAGGTCTCCTTCAAGGCTCAGTAACACCTCTTCATAAACTATGTGGAAGAGGTCTGGAAGTGGGGATCGCATCTATTTCATATCCTCAGTGAGACCTCACAGTGATCAAAACATTATTCAAGTTTCAAGTTTATTAAAATATTTGATTTGATCGCAAAATTCAAATCCAATGCGATTTACATTTAGTTTAGAATTAAATTTAAAAAACAAACATAACAGGACAATTGGAACTATTTTAACAAAACAAAACGTGAAAAGGGGATAAAAAAAAGAATTAAGGATTAAATAAAATTCATAAACAAATATAAACAAATATTAGAGGTGTTGTTGAGCCGTTTCTTGTATGACAGAATGAGCTATATTTATCTTTTTTTTTAGTTGTTTAGATTCATGCAGAAATAAATGGCTAGATTGAACTTAATGACTTCATTAACTTATTTCCCTTTTTAAACCTCTATACCACTTGAAAAAGGGCATATATCTAATTATCCACTTCTAGAATTGGGTACTTCTTAAATTTAACTTGGATACACACGACTTGATGAAACCCAGTCAACATGGCTTCAGGAAAGGGAAATCATGTTTAACAAATTTACTTCAATTTTTTGAGACCGTGAACAAACAAATTGATAGTGGAAAGCCGGTGGATATAATATACTTGGATTTTCAGAAAGCGTTCGACAAAGTTCCACACGAAAGACTTCTCAGGAAACTACAGAGCCATGGAATAGAGGGAGATATACAAAGATGGATAGGCAATTGGCTGGTAAACAGAAAGCAGAGAGTGGGCATAAATGGGAAGTTCTCCGACTGGGAGAAAGTGGCTAGTGGTGTACCCCAGGGCTCAGTACTTGGGCCGATCCTATTTAATATTTATATCAATGACATGGAAGAAGGAACATCCAGTGAAATCATCAAGTTTGCAGGCGACACAAAGCTATGCCAGGTAATTAGATCACAGGAGGATAACTAGGAATTCCAGAGCAACTTGTATCAGTTAGAGAAATGAGCAGAGAAATGGCAGATGAAGTTCAACGTGGAGAAATGCAAAGTAATGCATTTAGGCAGTAAGAATAAAAAACACGAGTATAGAATGTCAGGTGCAACTCTGGGTAAGAGCGAACAAGAAAAGGACCTGGGTGTACCCTGAAGGACCCTGAAGCCGTCAGCACAATGTGCGGCAGCAGCAAAGAAAGCAAATAGAATGTTGGGCATGATAAAGAAGGGAATCACGAGTAGATCGGAGAGGGTCATAATGCTGCTTTATAGAGCAATGGTCAGACCCCACTTGGAATACTGCGTCCAACATTTGTCTCCCAATCTAAAGAAGGATATAAAACTGTTGGAAAGGATGCAGAGGCGAGCAACAAAGCTAGTAATGGGTATGGAGAAACTGGAATACGAGGATCGACTTATGAGACTGGGATTGCTCTCCCTTGAGAAGAGGAGACTGCGAGGGGATATGATCGAGAGACCTTCAAAATACTGAAAGGAATCGATAAAATAGAGCAGAAAAAACTATTTACATTGTCAAATTTGACACGGACAAGAGGACACGGAATGAAGCTGAGGGGGGACAAGTTCAGGACGAATATCAGGAAGTTCTGCTTTACGCAGAGAGTGGTAGACACCTGGAATGCTCTCCCCGACGAGGTTATTGCGGAATCGACCGTCCTAGGATTTAAAAGCAAACTAAATGCACATCTCCTTATGAGAAGCATAGAAATATATGGGTGACTACAAATTACGAATTTTCAAGCTAAGTGATTTATGAACTTTTGAACACAGCTATATTTATATATCATTTTTTAATTTTTTTGTGTGGCCTTTTCCAGCCTGGTTTGATAGTGCTTGTTATATGTTATATGTTGTTATATCTTGTTTGGTTTGTTTGTAGTGTTTGTATGGTGTTCTGTGTATGCTATTCTATGAAAATTTTGTGATATTTTTGCAAATTTTAAATTAATAAATATGTACAATATTTCTAACTTTGTAATTTGAGTACATTGCTCTAATATTATAGTATTTTTCTGTGGTATATACCCTTTAGGGATTTCTTTTTTTTATCTTTGACTACAAATTATGCCAGGTGTACACCTGGAAGGGCCTCCGTGTGTGCGGATCACCAGACTTGATGGACCAAAGGTCTGATCCGGAGATGGCACTTCTTATGTTCTATTCTGGAACTTTAAAAAAGGAAGTCATATTGAGCATTGGAAAAATGATTAATAATGATTAACTAATAAAAATAGTACAGATTTAATTTTCCCCACCACTAAATTTCCCAGTGCCATCCCACCCAGCTACTTTTTCATGCCACCCAGCTGGAAATAATTTCTGGGGAGAACATTGGTCATCATCAAAGGCAACCATTTGAAGATGGATTTGACTGCCAATTTCTTCGGCCTATATCAGGAGTGGAAAATATTTTCCTGTGGGAATAAAACATACTCCATCATAGGGATGGTGTCCTGGGCAGAGGCTAGAGCTGTCTCACCTAAAGAAATTTGTAGGGCAGCCACATGGTCTCGCCTCCATAAGGGATGCAGAGTTTGGTTCTGTGGTACTAGCAGCAGGCTCACTTGGCCCTCCCTAGGCACTGGATCTGCTTTGGTACATCCTGTAGGTCAAGACTGGTATTCCTATTGCATTGGAATGGAAGATTAGGATCTTACCTTTGCTAATCTTCTTTCTTATGAACAGGAATATCAGTCTTGATACCTGCCCTGTCAATTTGTTAGCCTGCTTTCTGTCTCAGATATGTCTGGAGGGTCAGACATCTTGTTTACTTCCACTGTCCCTTATGGTCATAAAGGAAAATAATTTGCTATAATAGTGTAAAATTTGCAAATTGAGTAACTTTTGAATTGCTGATACAGGTTGCATACAAGTTTCATTTCATCTCTTTATGTGTTGCAAAATGTTTTAATTATTGCTGGTTTTGTTGAGCTAAAGAATGACACAGGGACAAATTTTTCCCCGTCCCTACGGGAACTCATTTTCCCATCCCGGCAAATTATTTTCCTGTCCGTGCCCCATTCCTGCAAACTCTGTCCTCATCTGCATAAGCCTCAAACATTTTAAAATCATGTGTTCGAGATTTGTGTGG
This sequence comes from Geotrypetes seraphini, assembly GCF_902459505.1. Classification (NCBI taxonomy): domain Eukaryota; kingdom Metazoa; phylum Chordata; class Amphibia; order Gymnophiona; family Dermophiidae; genus Geotrypetes; species Geotrypetes seraphini. The sequence goes on from NC_047088.1 coordinate 68,982,199, forward strand.
TTAAGGAAGAGCTTACAGGAATGGGGCAGGGACAGCGACAAAATTCACAGGGATGGGATGGGGAAATTGAGTTCCTGTGGGGACGGGGGAAAATTTGTTCTCGTCTCATTCTCTGTGTTGAGCAGAACAGAACGTTATCTCAGGGAGAATCCCTGCATTCTTTTCTTTTTGTAACCACCCTAGGGTTGATTCACTGCTTTGATACAGACTGAGGAAATCTAGCACAGCCCAGAGAGGAGGGGTAGCTGAAGAATATGTAAATTAGGCTCTCTACAGACTTTGCAATAAAGGAGGGTAAATACCCGTTGGTCAAGACTGATATTCCTCTTTACAAGAAAGAAAAATAGCAACTAAGAACCTAATCTTCCAATAAAATGAATTAAAAGTCTATATAGTTGGTCTTCCTTTCCATGTGCAGGATACCTGGATGTCTTCTCATAATGTTTCCATTTTCCTTTTAGCCCGATTACACAGAGATTCGCAAATATTGCAACCACTGGAGGAATTATAATGATATCTATGATTCCTGGAACAGTCTTAAGACCATATTAGACTGGACAGCACAGGATCAGGATATGATTGTCCCTGCAGCAGGTCCAGGAGGCTGGAATGACCCTGACATGGTGAGAATCTTACACTAGATTATTTGTCTTCCTACAGCACATGGGTTATTGAACCTTAAGAGAGAAAACAGAGTGAAACGATTAAGATGGTCTCTTTCAAATAATTTTTTTCTAGAAAATTTATTAAAATAGTGGGCAATGCTTTACATGTCCCTCTCTAGCAGTTAACAAGAACTCTTCCTACATGCTCATTACAAAATTAATTTTACAGCCACTACCCCCTCTCCCCCACCCTTTTGACTATTTTATAACTCCATTTTCTTTAGCACTCTCCAGACCAGTAGAGGTTAATCTTACAAGCGGGTATATGTTCTTGTTATGTTCTTATGTATATATCTCATCATGACCAGCAGGTGGAGACTGAAACAAAACTATGGAATAGTACATAAGAGGTACCTTCCCCTATTCCTATCAGTCTTCTTTCAGTCTCCAGCAGGTGTGAGTGAGTTGTACCCATCTCTCTTGGTAGGGCTGTTGGAATTTGTTTAGGGTTTCTAGTCCTCATTTTTGGCCAGATTGAGCTTGGGTGTGCCCTGTTAGAGGGTCCGTCCGACCTCGGGGGTGTTATACCCGGCGGGTCTCGTGCTGGGTCCCTCCCCCCATTTCCCCCACCTCCCCCCATTTTTTTAAAGGAGCCTCAGCAGTAAGCCTTGCCCCCTAGTTCAAGCAAGGCATATTGCTTTGAGAGCTTATGGAGTCTGTTCTGGATTTAAAAAAAAAAAAAAAAAATCCTGAGGTAGTGCCAGTCTGAAGGGTTGCTTTCCCTTTAACTATGCTGTAAATTACTGTATTTTTTGACTAACCAGCACATTTATTCTAGCTAGGTCGCGTATGAACCAATTGAGCACTTCTCAGGGGAAGTGGTGCACAATTTGGTCCAGACGCGAGGCACTCATGGCCGGCCTAAAAACAGCTGTTTGAGCCAGTGCAGTCGTGGAGCTCCGTCAGCAGCAGCTGCAGGCATCCAGAGCTCCCCGGCCTTAGTGCCTTGCGAGTTGGCAGGGAGAAGTGGGGAAGCCCGGTCTTCCCCCCACTGCTCCGGAGGCATTCCCTCTCAGCTGATTTTTGTTAACTGCTGATGCTGGCTTGCCTGCCTTAGCGGATGGACAGTTAAAGCTTCCCAGCCGCTACAGGCCCTGGGGGGGAGGAACTTCGCTATTTTAACAGACAGGTCCCTCTATTTTGTCTGCAACCTCAGGTGACCTTCCCCCTATATTGGAAAATAGGGGCAGGTTTCAGCTGGGTCCCCTGCTGTGGCAGGGAGTCCCATGGGACCCCCCTGGGGGGGTTTTCCGCTGATTTACATTTTTCTTTGTGCAGAGCCTATTTTCAGGCGGCTGGGGGTCCCATGTGCGCTGGGGGATTTTTTTGGGGGGTTTCCCTCCATACTCCCTGTGGCTATGCCTCCCTCTTCTCCTTTGGCGTCCCCTTTCCTCCTCCCTCGTCCAAGTGCCCGCGGGTGGCTTGGGTTGCGGATTGGTGGTCAAAGGAGGGTGTCGACCTGGATGACGATCTGGATCCTTTTGAGGACTTCCAGGATACTCTCGAAGGGACGGCTACTGGCAGCGGGGTGTCGGGTTTCCCGCCTTCTGGTGAAGAAGCGTCCGTGGTGCACCTTTTTCAGAGGGATGAGCTACCAGACTTGATTCAGCAGGTCTCATCAGTGCTGCGTTTTGAGGAAGCGCCACTGGAGACCTCGCATATGGGGGACCCTCTTCATAGGGAGATCCGTACTGGTTCCCGTTCAGGATATTCGGGATATTGTACTGGCACAGTGGAATATGCCGGAGTTGCTGTTTTGGTTAGCACGCGCCATGGCTCGTTTGTATCCCATCTCAGAGGGGGATAGAGCTGCTTTAAAGTCATTCTAAGCAGCATACCATGCCTGTTAAGGGCGGTTCTGCCTTACGGGACTCTGAGGAGCGTAAGTTGGAGACCATTCTTAAGCAGAATTTTGATGTCTCCGCCTTGGGGGTCCAGGCGGCTATTTGTGGGGGGCTGGTGGCTCATGCTGCATTTTGGTGGGTTGAGCATGTCCTGGATCAGGAGTCTGATGACTGGTCCTTAGTGGATCAGGAGGTGGCAAAGATTGAGATGGCTGCCTCGCTCCTCTCGGATGCTCTCTATGACTTGGTGTTGATGGAGTGGCTGCACAACATACCTTGTGGATTCGCACTTGGTCGGCGGATGCCGCGTCCAAAACTAAGTTTACCAAATTTCCCTTTTGGGGATCTTTTTTGTTTGGAGAGGACTTAGATAAGTTGGTTCAGACTCTGAGGACCATGCCCTTCCGGTGTTTCGGGGTGGTACTGCCCGCGGGCATCTGCAGGAGTTCTGCATGTATCACCCTGGGTATGGGGCTGCTACTTTCCAGGCTTCAGCATTTTACTGGGGTCAGTTTTATCAGCGCATGCAGTCCTTTCGGGGAGCCCATCAGGGGGCTGGCAATCCCTCCACTGGTTCCACCGCTGCCTGTCCTGCACAATGACTCTTTGCCGGCGCTCTCTTTGGTTCGAGTGGGTGCCTGGCTGTGCAAATTTTTCCCAATTGGGCCGAGATCACATCTGATCAGTGGGTCCTGAAGGTGGTGTGGGACGGTTATGTTCTGGAGTTTGCCCACTCTCTGCCAGATCATTTTCTAGCCTCTCCATGTCAAGTGGCATGTAAGACGCAGGCCTTTCGCCAGATCCTTCAACGCTTGCTAGATCTCAAAGCAGTTGTTCCAGTGCCCAATCAGGAGTGCGGCACCGGCAGATACTCAAATTACTTTTTGGTGCCCAAGAAGGAGGGGTCAAGAGGGCTCTCAGAATTCCCTCTTTTAGCATGGAAACACTGAGGTCTGTCATTCTGGCGGTTCAACCAGGGGAGTTCCTGACTTCTCTCGATCTAACGGAGACCTACTTGCATGTTCCCATTCGGGCCTCCCATCAGCGCTTCCTTCGCTTTGTGATCAAGGGTCAGCACTATCAGCTCTGTGCACTTCCCTTTGGCCTGGCCACGGCTCCCCGGACGTTCACCAAGGTGATGGTGGTCGTCATGGCAGCCTTGCGGTCAAAGAGCATTCTGGTGCATCCCTACCTGGACAACTGGTTGATTCGGGCGAAGTTGTTGCAGGAGAGCACTCGGGTTATGGCTCAGGTGGTGGAGTTTCTCCAGTTGCTGGGATGGGTGGTCAACCTTGCAAAGAGCTGGTTGTCTCCATCTCAACACCTGGAATATCTTGGGGTCCTGTTAAACACCTCCTTGGGAAGGTCTTCCGGAGGTCCAGGTAAGCAAATTGCAATCTCAAATTTGCCTGCTTATGGCGTCCCGGTGTCCTCGGGTGCAGGATTTCCTCCAGGTTTTGGTGTCAATGGCAGCCTCCCTCGATATAGTGAGGTGGTCACGGGCCCACATGTGTCCACTTCAGTATGCTCTTATTCGGAGGTGGTCGCCTCAGAGGCACAGTCTGGATCACCCTGTTCCACTTCTGGGCTTACCTCAGGGCAGTCTTTGCTGGTGGCTCTAGAACCCCATCTTGTACAGTGGGCGAGGCTGGATCAGCCACAGTGGACAGTGCTGCTCACGGATGCCAGTCTTCTCAGTTAGGGGGCTCAGTGTCTAGGTCACTTAGTTCAGGGCACCTGGTCCATGGAGGAGGCTTCTTGGTCAATCAATGTCTTGGAGACCAGAGCCATCCGTCTGGCGTTGCTAGCTTTCCAGTCTTTACTGATGGGTAAGTCTGTCAGGGTTCTGTCGGACAATGCCACGGTGATGGCTTACGTCAGTCGTCAGGGAGGCACCAAGAGCACTCAGGTAGCGCAGGAGATGGCTCTGCTCATGGTCTGGGCAGAGTCCCACCTTCAGAACATCTCGGCCTCTCTCATTGCCGGAGTGGATAATGTTCAGGTGGACATTCTCAGTCGTCACATGCTAGATCCCGGAGAGTGGTGTCTAAGTTCTGTGACTTTTCAGTTGAGAGTGTAGTCTTGGGGTCAGCCCCTGATGGACCTGATGGCCATGAGTGTCTTCAATCGTCGCAGATACAGTCGAGCCGAGGGTCTAGATGCTCTGGTTCAACCATGGCCAATGGAGGGGCAGTTGTATACATTCTCTCCGTGACCATTAGTGGGCAGAGTTCTTCTCCGCATCATTCGCCATCAGGTCTCGTGGTTCTGGTGGCTCCAGATTGGTCTTGATGTCCATGGTACGCAGATCTGGTGAGGCATCTGGTTGTGGATCCTCTTCCTCTGCCACTCATGGACGACCTTCTGACATAGGGTCCCATTCCAATGTTCGATCCGGGTCTCTTCTGTCTTACGACTTGGCTCTTGAAAGGGGTCATCTAGGTAAGAAGGGGTATTCAGATAAAGTGATATCAACTCTCTTGGGGTCCCAGAGGCTTTCTACTTCTCGGGCTTATGTGAGGATTTGGCATCTATTTGAGGAGTGGAGTGCTGCACGTGGAAAGATCTCTTTTCACGCTTCCCTGCCTAACATCTTAGAGTTCTTGCAGGATGGCCTGGATAGGGGACTGGTTTGGTCTTTTCTCCGGGTTCAGCTTGTGTCCTTGTCAGCCTTTCGTGGATTGTTGAAAGGTCAGCGTTTGACTGCCATTCCTGACGTGATTCGCTTCTTGCGGGCAGCCAAATTGCTCAAGCCTACCGTACGACCCTCTGTTCCATCTTGGGATCTGAATCTAGTTTTTTCAGTGCCCCCCTTTTGAACCGTTGGACAACTGATCTTTGAAGGACCTTACTCTTAAGTGGTCTTCTTGGTGGCCATTAATTCTGCTAGATGTGTTTCTGATCAGCAGGCTTTCTCTTATAGGGCTCCCTTCTTGGAGTTTTCTAGGGAGCAGGTTGTCTTGAGGCTTGTTCCTTCCTTTCTGCCAAAAGTAGTTTCGCCTTTTCTTGTCAATCAGGCAGTGGTCCTCCCGGTGTTGGGTAGTCGAGAGGGCTCTTTTGAGCAGAAGCAGTTGCGTGAGTTCGATGTCGGTCGGGTTCTTCACACTTATGTGTGGAGGACCCAGGAGATCTGGAAATCAGATCATATCATTGTCCTTCTAATGGGTCCTCGTCAGGGGGATGGCGCTTCTAAGGCTTCTATTGCTGGATCAAGGAGACTATTGCTTCCGCTTATCTTCTAAAGAAGAAGCCTGTTCCTGAATTTCTCAAGGCTCATTCCACTAGGGGTCAGGCAGCTTCTTGGGCTGAATCTTCGCTAGTGCCTCCAGTGGACATTTGTAAGACTGTGGTTTGGTCTTCCTTGCATTCATTTGTCAGACACTACCGGGTAAACGTTCAGGTATGTCGGGACGCAGTGCTCAGTGAGCGTGTTCTGGGGTCGGCCCTTCAGGGGTCCCACCCATGATGGGGACTGCTTTGGTACATCCTGCTTGTAAGATTAATCTCTACTGGTCTGGAGAGTGCTAAAGAAGGAGAAATTAGGTTCTTACCTGCTAATTTACTTTATTTTAGCTTCTCCAGACTGGTATAGGTCCCACCCTGTCTATTGTGTTGTTGCACGGGCATTTTTTTTTTGGGGGGGGGGGTTTCTGCGGGTTCTAGTATTTTTCTAGAGCAAGGGAGAATTGAAGAACAGCGGCTGTGATTCGGCTAGCTTAACTGGTGAGCTGTGGGGACATTTTCTTTCTGGGATCTCTTCTCTGCATTTTCCAACAGCATTTGGGTATATTAATTATTACTCCTGTGCGGAGGTTAATGGTGAGATTGCAAATGAAAAAACAAAGATAAAAAGACAAGATGATCATGTTTGACCATAAAATAAAATATTATATGCTAATAACATAAGGACAAATGTGTATGTTTTATATATTTAAAAAGATGACAGAACCGCATGCAATATCGAAAAACTGCATGCAGGAGAAATCGTAATGAACCAGATTTTAGTGATTAATGACTGCTAGTATTAGGTTTAAATAGACTGCGAAGAGACATGCGTAACTGTGGTAGTGCAAAAAAGACATATAAAATAGCGTCAGAAGTGAGCATAATAGAAACTTGAGGGACAAATAGTGAAGGAAAATGTGAAGAGGAAAAGAACAAAAGCAAAATATGTAAAATACATACCATGGTAGAAAAGGGAAGAAAAATATGTCACAAAAAATATATAGTAGAAAAAACTATCATGGAATATAAAAGAAAGAGGGATTAAAAGAAAAAATTAATACATAGAATTAAAATAAATTACAACATGTGAACAAATTAGGCACACCATTCTAAGTTGGAAATTTAAATTGATTAAATATAAAAATTAAAAATAAAACAAATATCATGAACATATGAAATCATCACATTTAAAAACATATATAGAAAATTTTAAGAAAAGTTTAGACAATTTCCTGGAGGAAAAAGTCCATAGTCTGTTATTGAGAAAGACATGGGGGAAGCCACTGCCAGTGCTTCCCCTGGATCCTTAGCATGAAATGTTGCTACTCCTTTGGTTTTTGCCAGGTATTAGGGACTTGGATTGGCCACCATGAGAACGGGCTACTGGGCTTGATGGACCAATGTTCTTATCTACTCATTCACTTCACTGCCATCCACTCGCCTCCTCTCCCCTACCCTCTTTTCTACCATCCACAGATTTTTTGCCTCACCTTCTCCCAATCATGCACTACATTTCTCTACTCACTTTCTTTCAACATCCAGTCACACTCCCTTTATCCCTCACTCCATCCTTGGCTTTAATGTTTTCAAAAGTCTATCTCCTTAACTGTGGGAACAGCAGCTGCTGTGCTATTCCCTGCTGTGGATGCAGTCTTCCTTCCTGTACCACAGGAGTTTCAGATCCCTGTGGCACATTCTGTATTTCTTCAACAGTATGACAGCTAGCCTTGTCTTGGACTGCAAGGATTGGATCCCTATGGCACATTCTCCTCTTCATCTCTGCCTCCACAGCCTTGGCACTCTTTCTTATACCACAGGGCTTGATATCCCTATGGCACATTCACCTCTCCTCACCATGCAATAGGGTATGGGATCCTCAAGGCACATTCATCTTCCCTTCATTGCAGCTTTCTTAGAAACATAAAAAAAACATGATGGCAGATAAAGACCAAATGATCCATCCAGTCTGCCAATCCACAGCATCCACTATCTCCTCCTCTCCCTAAGAGATCCCAAGTGCTTGTCCCATGCTTTCTTGAATTCAGAAAGTCTTCGTCTCCACCAACTCTTGTTCTGCCTCACAATTTTTGTCAGCATGCACAAACAAACTAATGCATATAAACAGGCAGACCCTTAGTAGCCCTGTAACTCCAGGAAAACATTCCTAAAAATCTTTCTGCCCAATATTCAATGCTATTTAGCTAGCCAGAAACAGCTCTTAGCTGGCTAAAAAGCACTGGGCTAGCTATCTGCTAATAGCTGTCTATCTCCCATTGAATATGTCCCACTGAGTATCCTGGACACCAGCTATATTGTGTGGCATAGTCAGTCAATGCCAGCTGAGTTTATTTATTTATTTTAATATTTTCTCTATCTCCTAAAACCTAGGCAGGTTACAACCAATATACATAAGCTCATTACAAAACACAAGACATACAAGTATAAAACTGCCTCATTACCTCACAATAATTGTTACACCCCTTCATCATAAAAAATGCTTGTACAAATAACTATGTTTTAAGCAAGCAATGAAACTGATCCACATTCTTACACGAGCACAAACTACCCGGTAAGGTATTCCATAAGTTTTCACCTGCTATGGAAAATGGCATAAGAATATAAGAATTGCTGTTGCTGTGTCAGACCAGTGGTCCATCATGCCCAGCAGTCTGCTCACGCGGCGGCTCTATGGTCAAAGACCAGCGCCCTAACTGAGACTAGCCCTACCAGCATATGTCCTTATTTAGCAGGAATTTGTCTAACTTTGTTTTGAATCCCTGGAGGGTGTTTTCCTCTATGACAGATTCCAGAAGAGCGTTCCAGTTTTCTACCACTCTCTCGGTGAAGAAGAACTTTCTTACGTTTGTACAGAATCTACCCCCTTTTAACTTTAGAGAGTGCCCTCTCGTTCTCTTTACCTTGGAGAGGGTGAACAACCTGTTCTTATCTACTAAGTCTATCCCCTTCAATACCTTGAATGTTTCGATCATGTCCCCTCTCAATCTCCTCTGTTTGAGGGAGAAGAGGCCCAGTTTCTCTAATCTTTCGCTGTACGGCAACTCCTCCAACCCCTTAACCATCTTTGTTGCTCTTCTCTGGACTCTTTCGAGTAGTATCGTGTCTTTCTTCATGTACGGCGACCAGTGGTTACAAAAAGTGCAAAATCAATCACCATATGCTATGCTCTTTCCAATCTTAAGCTCTAATTAGGTACTGTACTTGTAGGGCATAATCAAAAGAAATGTCTGATTCGGATGTATGGTGGTAGATGCCCAAAGTCGACAGTGGCAAAATGTCCATTCTCGAAAAATACGTCTAGAATATTTTTTTTTCCTGAAAATCATCTGTCTGGACATCCAGGCTATTGATCATTCAGACTGCCAGTACATCTTATCTTTATACCACAAATTTGTTTAAGTCCCAAATGCCTAGAACAATACCATTTGGACGAGGGAGGAGCCAGCATTGTGATGGACTGGCCACCCAGACATGTCAACAGAGCAGTGGGGCACCTTACAGGACATTGCTGTGAACTTCATAAAAGGGTATCACATACCCATCTCACCAGAACACCCTTATAGGATATGGTGAGCCCCCAAAACAACCACAATAGCCCTTATGGCTGCAGGTGGCACCTATATAGCAGTACAGAAGAGTTTGGGAGATTTTTGGTGGGCTCACCTTTTTCACCATGAATGTAGTGGTTAGAGTGGCTTATGGGCCTGGGTCTTCTCTCTATGGTTCACTAGCCCACCCCACAGTCTATTTAAGACACCTGTATGCAGCTCTACTAGGCTTTACTATAGCAGGACTGATGTTCCAGAGACAGGTATGTACGTTTGTATTCTGATATTTATGGCAGTGTGAGGGGGTCAGTGATCACTGGGTGAGTATATGGGGGTCTTTACGTTGTCTCTGCAGTGGTTATCTGGTCACTTTGGATAACTTTTTGCCACTTGTACCTGCTTTTACATCGTCTAACTCAGAACATATATGTTTTATCCAGGAAGTCTCGTGAATCATTCGATTATCCCTGCAGGATGAAAAAGTGTAGGTTGGGCCACATCCTGCCCAAATACTGCCCTAACCACTCCTCCAGATATGCCCCTTTTAGCTCTCGGTACACAGGGGCATTCAGAGGCCTAAAACTGTCCCTGGATACGTCCAGAAAGTCAGTTTGATTATCAGTACTTGGATGACCTCTCTTTTAGGTTGTCCAAGTGACAACTTAGGCGGGTTTTAAGACATGTTTAAGTTTTGATTATGAGTCTCATACTGTATTATCTTCAGTGCCTGCTGTAAATACCATGGTGCCTCACCATAGAGGGCCTGATGTATTAATAACAGCACTTTGTACTGCACCCTAAAACCAATTGGCAGCCAATGTAACCTTCAAACTTAGCATATGTGCTGAGCAATCCTCACCTGTCAACATTCTTGCTACTGCATTCTGAATGCAGGTCTATCTTTAACTGCTCTGACTTAGCCAGTCAGCCAATGAATATGAGCTTGGTTGGGTATATCAAATGCCGGTAAAAATAGACCAGAAATTCAGTGCCGGTCGCCAGATATGGCCCCCAACATTGAATTAAGGAATGGCTACCTCCTGTGGTCTTCATGAAAATTAGCCCCTTTGTATTTTATATTTCTGTCGTAGTTAAAGTAGCTAATATTCTTCGTCTCATAGTTAGTGGTACCAATTTTTATTTGTTTCAGCTAATAATTGGAAACTATGGGCTGAGCTGGGATCAGCAAGTTACCCAGATGGCATTGTGGGCAATCATGGCAGCACCACTGTTAATGTCGAATGACCTGCGGACAATTGACCCAAAAGCTAAAGCACTGCTGCAGAACAAAGAGGTTATTGCAATCAACCAGGATCCACTGGGCAAACAGGGATACCAAATGATAAAGGTAAATCTCCACTAGCTGTGCTGATGCAGGGTCAGCTAGGATAGTAGACTAATGGGCATGGTAAGCTATTAGGTTATCCAGACACCCTGCTATGAACAGCTGCTTATCAGGTCTTCATGACAGTAGCCTAATGGGCATATTATAACAGCTGTGTGAGAGTAAAATAACTATATACAAACTTCAGATCATCACAGTAGTACCTTCAAGCTATTTTGTGACTCAAGATAAGCAACTATGTATAATGAAGTGAAGATGGTAGTCTCCAATGTTTTTTTTTTAAACTTCAATTGTTTTGAAAACTGAGGGACTACCTTTCTGTTGAGAATTTTCAAACAGTTTATAGAAACATAGAAACATGTTGGTAGATAAAGGCCAAATGGCCCATCTAGTCTGCCTAGCCACAGTAACCATTATCTCTTTCTGTCTCCGAGAGATCCCACATGCCTATCCCAGGCCCATTTTGAATTCAGACACAGTCTCTGTCTCCACCAGCTCTTCTGGGGGACTGTTCCATGCATCTATCACCCTTTCTGTAAAAAAAGTATTTCCTTAGATTACTCCGGAGCCTATCACCTCTTAACTTCACTCTATGCCCTCTCATTGCAGTTTCCTTACAAATGAAAGAAACTCGACTCATGCGCATTTACATTACATAGCTATTTAAACATCTCTATCATATCTCCCCTCTCCCACCTTTCCTCCAAAGTATACAGATTGAGATTGTAGGGATGTTTCCGTATTCACACCCGTAGGTTAGGCCTCTCTGATGTCATCCAAGCCTGAACTATTGTCTCAAGAAATCTTTCTGCTGAACAAGAGATTTTTCCAGCATGAATTGCAAGAAGAAAGAAGTACACAGCTTTGCTGTTTCTGCCTGATGCATTATGGGTATGTACCAGAATGTTATACTATTCAAGGACATTCATCTGTGTCTTCATAATGGGACTATGTGATTCTGGGGGAAGGTATTCTGCCCTTATCTGTCTAACGGCCCTGGGTCTACCAGCCTATATGATACTTTCTACAGAAAGGCTATTCATCCAAGTTCTGTTTCTGGATTGGTCTGAGGAGGTCATCTGATGAGATCCAAGAAAGAAGGTGCGAATTAATTAGTTAGTCTGTGATAAGGTGCGGGGAAGCTCACATCTACTCACAGATATTCTATTTGTAACCTTTTTCTGTTAATAATTAGACCTGTAAGTTACCTCGTGCGGACTTTTTAAACAGCTCTAAACTCAGCACGGATTGGAACTTGTTTGCAGATGATTTATTCACTTACCCAGGACTGACCAACACGTACCTTTAACAACAAGATTTCTGATGTCTTCCAAAGCTAACAAGAAGGTTTCCCTTCCACCTAATTTCGCCTGAGCAGCTGATCCTAAGGTGAGAATACGGAATTTACACGCTTATCAGCTGGGTTAGAAAAGGATCAATTGTGATAAAGGACAAGGTTGGTAAAGCTCCATTGGTGATAATATAATCATTTGCTAATCAGGGATTATTATTATAAGGAATTGTTTAGTGTGTGTTTAACAAGTAGAATTACTTAATTGTCTAACAATTAGATTGTGATAATTATGTACTGAGTTTCATTTGTGTAATCTGATATTTTGTGAACAATATTTAGATTTTACAGCTGGCTTGTGAATTATATTTTTCTATTTTCATAATAAAGATATTTCTCATTAGCCTGGGTTTTGTGTCGTATAAATAGACCATGATATTTGGACCTGTATAAGAGTTTATGGTTTTCCCTAGACAAACTTAACAGTATCTACCATAAATATTCCTACAAGATCTTTAAGTCTGTCCCCATACGCCTCATGATGACGACCACTGTGGTATGCAGCCTATGCCTGCTAGGAGTGTCCCCAGAGCAGCGCACAGTTCAAAAGCAAACACTACACAAACAGCCCCATTTAAACCCCAAATGGAGACATTAGATGACTTTCCCTCCTTGACCTGTAGAGGGAGCGGGAGAGCAGAAGTGCAGGTTTCCCATCCCCTACACAATCCTAGGTTAGTACCCAGGAAATCATTTTCACCTGAGGGTTTGGGGCGTGGCTGCAGAGCTAAGCTGTTAGAGAATCAGAAGCAGCAGACACAGCTAGAGGACAGGCAGCAGCGCTCAGGACTGAGAACTCTGAATAGCAGTCACCTTCCAGAATGCATAGAGCTGACGGAGGCTGGAGCGGAACCGTCTCTCTGCATGCTTGAAGTTCCTCAAGACATGGAGCTGGACCCAGAGCCAAATGCTGAGCTACCGAATGAAGTCCTACCCAAGGAAGTTTGCTGTTTCAGAAGCAAGTAGTTGAAACTGCATAAGTGAGTAACTGAAACCTTGCTTACCTAAGCTGCTTCCAAGTTGTTTGGTAACCCTGAGGGAGCTGAAGAATTGTGAGGGCTCCTATGAGAACTGTGAAAGACTTGTCTTGTTTTTTTTTAAGTTTACTGTTTTCCCTGGATGGGAGAAGGACTGTTCCAGTCCCCGGCAGTGGGGTTTGCCCCGCGTTCTCAGTGGTGGGATAGAGGGCCTATTCTTGGCAAAGTTGTTACCACGTGGAGCACACTGCCTGGCCAGCACGTCAGCTGCTGGGAGGGTCAGCGCCATAGCACTGACTCAGGCTGAGGATATCAGCACCAGAGACTGTGTTGTTTTGGGAGTTTTTTTTAAGTTACTGAACTGTGAATTGGCTGTAGAACCAGTCCCAGCTTGGAGGAAGATTTTGCCTTATGTGTTTGGAACTATATCTATCCAATATTTACTCAGAGACTGTTTGGTTATATATTTTGATTGTTTTTGGGACTATTCTTATGCACAGAACATCCTTACAAATTTTGTTTTTTGTTTTGAACTGATTAAGGTGGAAACAAGCAAGTTAGCTTGATTATTTTTGAGTCAAAGAATAAACCCAAGTTTGCCTGAAGATTACTTACCTGGTGTGGCGGCGTTTCTCTTAACATTTCTTTTTTCCTTGTGCTGCCCGCAGCAGCTCACAAGAGTTTTTCTTGTTCCGGTGTCCCAGGACCCATTGCCCTGAGGCTGTCAGTGACACCACATACCATTTTAGTAATCTTCCTCTGGACCAACCCCATCCTTTTTATATCTTTTTGAAGATGCGGCCTCCAGAATTGTACACAATATTCACCAAAGTATTATACAGGGGCGTCAATACCTCCTTATTCCTACTGGTCATACCTTTCCCTATGCAACCTAGCATCCTTCTAGCTTTCATTCTCACCTTTACAATCTATTTGGCCACTTTAAGATCATCACATACAATCACACCCAAGTCCCACTCTTCTGTCGTGCTCATAAGTTCTTCACCCCATAACTGTACCATTCCCTTGGGTTTTTGCAGACCTTGCATTTCTTAGCATTAAATTGTAGCTGCCAAATTTCAGACCATTCTTTAAGCTTTGTGGGGTCTTTCTTCATGTTATTCACACCATCCAGCATGTCTACTCTATTGCAGATTTTGGTATCATCCGCAAAGAGGCAAATCTTTCCTGACAACCCTTCAGCAATATCGTTTATAAAAATGTTAAAAAGAACAGGCCCAAGAAAAGAACCTTGAGGCACACCACTGGTAACATCCCTTTCTTCAGAGCGATCTCCATTGTCACCTTCCACTCAACCAGTTCTTGACCCAGCCCATCATTTTGGGACCCATCCTGAGGGGTTCTTTATTAGATGTCTGTGTGGAACACAGTCAAAGACTTTGCTAAAATCTAAATACACCACATCTAGCACACATCCTATATCCAATTCTCTGGTTATCCAGTCAAAGAAATTGATCAGATTTGTCTGACAAGATGTACCTCTAGTGAATCATATTGCCTCTGGTCCTGCCTTCTATTTTTGACTACTGTAATTCCCTTTATTTGGGTTTGCCTGAGTACGTGGTTCAAGCATTACAGTTGGCACAGAATGCTGCCATGTTTCTGATTACAGGCGCCTCAAAGTTTGATCACATTACTCCAATTTTGCTTGATCTTTGCTGGTTGCTTATCATATTGAGTTTAAAGCCATATGTTTGATCTTTAAGTTGCTGAATTACAATTGCCCAACAGTGTTAAGTTCTTTATTGCAGATGTACCATCCTCCTTGAGCATTACATTCTGAAAATAAGATTTGTTGGAAGTCCCTTCTTTGAAATATGTGAAATCAATGTTAACAGTGCAGGGAGTGCATCCAGTTTACTTCAATTCAGGAAATTAGTTAAAACTTTATTTAAGAAATGTTTCTCTTGAATGGCAGAGTTACTTTTATCTGGTTTTATGTTACCGTTTTTAATTGTTTCTTCACTATGAACTTATGTCTATGATGTCTTGTTAGTGTTATTTGATTATTATGTATGCTTCTATTGTAACTCAGAATTGTAAGATGGTTGCGAGTAATACATTTTTAAATAAATAATGGAGATATTGTTGTGATAATCTATTCAAGTTAATATTTTAGAGAGCATTTGGTAGGAGGGGCAACATTCAGTTTAATCTTTGATTAGGTAGGCTGAAATATCATGTTTTTGAGTGCAGTGGTAGTCCTGCACACTGTCACACATGGGAACTCCTGTGCCATTAGCTCTGCCCTTAAAACATATCCCAAAACACCACTTTTATTGAAAGTCTTGCCAAAGGTTATGCATTCACTAGCACCAAATTTAATTGACAAAATGTCATTTAGTTCTAAAGTTAACCACATAGATTGTTTCAAATGTTGACTTCCTAGTGGTCATATTTAATGTGCTTGTGTGATAAGTACTAGAAGGAGCCACGGCCCATAGCCCTTAGGGATGTGCTTTCATTCAGGTTTTTATTATTATGTGTATTTTTAACCAGGGATAGCTCATGGAGAGAGATGGGGTCTTTGGCAGATACTACTACTGCTTATTCCTATAGCGCTGAACATTAAAGTAGTAGGTACTCATTGCAGAGCCCCATTTGCATAAATCAGTAGCAGCCAAAATGTGGGGTCATATATAAAAACACATTCATTCAATGATGGGATCAGCCCTTTTTTAATATTTGCAAAATTGCTATTTACATGTGTAAATAATGAAAAGTATTAAGGAAGGTTGGAAAAAAAAAATTGCCCCAGTAGACCCTACCTTAAAGCCAGTGACTATGATAGCTGAGCCAGTCAGAAGAAGAAGCTCTCAGTAATAGCAGATGAAAACTTTT
The DNA here is from genome assembly GCF_902459505.1 of Geotrypetes seraphini. Taxonomy (NCBI): domain Eukaryota; kingdom Metazoa; phylum Chordata; class Amphibia; order Gymnophiona; family Dermophiidae; genus Geotrypetes; species Geotrypetes seraphini. Next base: position 68,998,034 of record NC_047088.1, read on the forward strand.
GTGATTCAATAGCTAGTACAAATTAATCTGGAAGGCCAAAGTAGCAGGAGGGAAGTGCAGAGACTAAGGAGAAATTAGGTTCTTACCTGCTAATTTTCTTTCTTTTAGTCCCTCGAGACCAGCACCGCACTGATAGGTTATAACACACCTCTACCAGCAGGTGGAGACTGATACAAACTTTTGGTTGTAGTATAAGTGGGCTGTGCAGTCCTAAGTACAATTAGTCTGACGAACAGCCAAGCAGAACTAAGTAAATACTAATAATTGTGAACTATGAACAGCAACAAACAGAGAATCATTGTTAGACATTGATTAGAATAAGCACCTTCAAAAAGTCCCCACAGCTTGCCAGATGAACCAAACTCCGCTGTTCCTATAATCTCCCCTAACATTTCTGACAAAAATACACCGCAGAAAATACTGTACTCTTCGCGCAAAAAACACCAAATAAAAACGAGAGGGCAGGAGCTGTGCCAGTCTGGAGGGACTAAAAGAAAGAAAATTAGCAGGTAAGAACCTTTCTTCTTCTTGATCATTCCTCCAGCACAGCACTGGTGGAATGTACTAAAGTAGTACCCATCATGGGTGGGACCCCCCGAAGGGCCGCCACAAGAACAAACTCACCGAACACTGTTGCACCTGAACACCCACATGGTAATGTTGCATAATGGAATGGAGAGAAGACCAAACCGCAGCCTTACAGATATCCACCGGAGGTACAAGAAAAGACAGCCCAAGAAGCTGCCTGACCCTAGTGGAATGAGCTTTGAGAAAATCTGGAACAGACTTCTTTTGAAGAAGGTACGCTGAAGCATTAGCCTCCTTCATCCATCACACAGTAATAGCCTTGGAAGCACTGTCCCCCTTACGAGGACCCGCTAAAATGTTTGAGTACCTGAATAAGTTCATGTAAACCGTTCTGAACTACCCTGGGAGAATGGTATAGAAAATTGAAAAACTGAATAAATAAAATAAAAGCACAAAAAGATGATCCGACTTCCGGAATGCCTGGGTTCTCTGAACATAAGAGCAAAGGACCCTATGGATATCCAATTTATGCAACTGTCTCTGCTTCAAAGAGCCCTCCCAACTACCCAAGACTGGGAGGACCACAGACTAGTTGACATGAAAAGGCAAAACCACCTTTGGCAGAAAGGAGAGAACCGGCCACAGCATGACCCACTCTCTACAGCAGTGGTCCCCGACCCTGTCCTGGAGGACCACCAGCCAGTCAGGTTTTCAGGATACCCCTAATGAATATATATGGAGCAGATTTGCATGCCTGTCACCTCCATTATATGCAAATCTCTCTCATGCATATTCATTAGGGCTATCCTGAAAACCTGACTGGCTGGTGGTCTTACAGGACAGGGATGGGGACCACTGCTCTGGAGAACTCCAGGAAGGGAGGCCTACACAAAAAGGTCTGTAGTTTAGAAACATGTCTCACAGGAGACATGGCCACCAGGAAGACTGCCTTAAGAGTAAGGTCCTTCAACGTGCAGGAGCCAAGAGGCTCATAAGGAGGACACACAAGATTGAGATCCAAGACCAGTACCGACAGAGCGGTTTTGCCGCTGTCAAAAACCAAATCACATCCGGAAAAGAAGCCAAACACCAACCATGCAACAAACCATAAAAAGTAGGCAAGGCATGAGGAAGGAAGGGGAGGAGAAGCCCTAGGCAGGAAAGCGCAGGTGAACCCAGAGGGAGGACCAGGCACAGTCCCTGTCTAGGCTATCCTGCAAAAACTCCAAGATGTGAGGCAAAGAAGCTTGAAGGGGAACCATACCACATGCGGAACACCACTCCTCAAAGAGACGCCAAACTCGCATATAAGCCCTAGAGATGGAAAGTCTCTGAAAACCCAAGAGGGTGGAGATCACCTTATCTGAATAACCTCTTAGTTAGGCGTTCAATTTCAAGTGCCAAGCCGTAAGACAAAAGGGACACGGATCGAACATTGGAATTGGATCCTGAGTCAGAAGGTCGGGTGAGAGGGACAGAAGAAGAGGATCTGCCACGAGAAGACAAACCAGGGGGGAGAGAGTGGTGTAGTGGTTAAAGCTACAGGCACAGCACCCTGAGGTTGTGGGTTTAAACCCATGCTGCTCCTTGTGACCCTGGGCAAGTCACCTAATCCCCCCATTGCCCCAGGTATGATAGATAGATTGTGAGCCCACCGGGACAGAAAGGGAAAACTGCTTGAGTACCTGAATAAATGCATGTAAACTGTTCTGAGCTCCCCTGGGAGAACGGTATAGAAATTTGAATAAATAAATTAAATAAATAAATAAATCTGCGTACCACGGGTGCTTGGGCCAATCCGGAGCAACCAGGATCACACAACCGGTATGCTGAGCAATGCGAAGGACTCTGCCCACCATCGGCCACAGAGGAAAAACATACAGGAGGCCATCCGTCAGCCAAGGCTGCCCCAAAACATCCAGACCCTTGGCTTGGTAATGTCTGCACCAACTGAAGAACTGTGGCACTTTGGAGTTGACACTCGAGGCCATCAGGTTCATGATCGGCTGGCCCCGGACCTGCACAATCAACTCGAAGGCTGCAGGACTGAGATACCACTCGCTGGGATCCAGAACTTGATGACTGAGGAAGTCTGCCTGGATATTCTCCACACCCACTATGTGAGATGCCAGGATATCCAGAAGATGTGTCTTTGCCCAAGCCGTGAGCAGAGAAGCCTCCTGCGCCATCAGACGACTCTTGGTTCCCCTTGACTGACGTAAGCAACAGCCATGGTATTGTCTGAGAGAACCCGAACAGATTTGCCCTTCAGCAACATCTTGTAATGCCAACTGGATGGCTCTTGTCCTCAGAACATTAATTGACCAGGCTGATCCAGACTCACTTCCTGCACCAGATTAGAAGAGCATAGCCACCAGTGGAGGCTGCAATGAACTAACCTCCAAAGAGGGACGGGTGAGTCCAGATCATGCATCTGAGGCAACCACTGCTGAAGAAGAGCATACTAAAGTGGGCGCATAAGAGCCAGAGACCACCGGACCACATGCAAGGAGGCTGCCATCAACCCCAAAATCTGTAGAAAATCCTGTGCCCGAGGACACCGACAATCCAGCAGAAAAAGAATCTGCGACTGCAACATGAACACTCTGGCCTCTGGTAGGAAGACTTAAGTACCGCAAACTGCGCCAGTCTGTAGCATTTAATCTAGATAAGTTGGCAACAAAAAGATACATTTGCACAGTCACTTTCTTTTTTTGCACTTATAAAATTTAAACATACATTGTGTACGCCTATGATGGTGTGAAGCGTGGCTTGAAAAAGGGCCTGCTTAATATGTTTAAGCTTGGAACTCTGGTATTCCCACTGTCCCGTTAGCTTTCATAATCACACTGAGGGTACACACATATAATTATTCATTATTACAAATGACTTAATTGGATGCCACCTTACCTCAATTATTTCAAAAGGGATTATTTACTTTGATATTATTTGAAAGTTCCTTTATTGGGTTTTTCATATAGGGTTAGCAATAAAAAGCAATTAACCTTTTTTTTAACTTGAAATTTTATTGAGTTTTTGTAAGGTACAAAAAGGAAAAAGGTGTACAAGTAATATAAGAACAATCAAGGACAATCAGAAAAAGTAGATAGCAAATCGAAATCTGGGAATGATGATAATAGATAATACAATACAATACAATGTTCAAGCATGTCCAATTATGGAACAAAAGAAGGGAATGCAAAAATGGGAGGAAGAGAAGACAAGTGGGGAGAGGGAAAGCAAAGTAAAAGAAGGGAGAGAAAAGACTAAAGTCGGTAGGGAGGAGAAACTATTGGAGGAAAGAGAGGGGAAGAAAGAAGAAAGAAAATCCCTCAGAGGTCAAGGAAAGAAAGGCGAAAAAGGAGAGAAAGAAAAGAAGAGAAAGCTAAAAAAGAGAATAAGAATAAAAGCGTATATAAGTACAATGCAAGAGAGAGATCAAAGATGATCTAGATACTCTATAAAGGCAGACCATTTTAGACAAGCCTTGGAGGACAAGGGTGTGTAAGTAGAAATCAACATTTCACGTTTGTGTTAGAGAAGCACAGATTAAAACCAAAAATCGATTGAAATTGATTCAAACGACTTCCAATTAGAGAGTATAAGTCTTAAGGCTATGATAAGAAGTGTATCAAATAAAGTGTGTTGAGTTTGAGGTAAGTTAAGCATAGGAGCCTCAGATTTCAGTAAGATAATCGAAGGAGAAAGAGCAGCTTGGATGTTAAAAATCCGATTAAGATGAGACCATAAGTCCGACCAGAAGGATTGAAGTAGAGGACATTCATATAATATATGAAGTAATGTGCCAGGGAGAGACTTCCAACATTTGTTTGATGGAAGAAGACCAGCAATATGTAGCTTTTGGGTTGTTTAATTTGTTCTATGATGTAGGAAAAACATTGATTGAGTCGAATTTGCAGAGGAGACTGTTCTAATGACTGTAGACCAAAGAGTCGTCCATTGTCTGTCCGATATTGGGTGTCCCACATCAAGTTGGACAAGCAGGGAATTTAAGACAAGATTAGCTTTAGAAGGTACGACATTGGAGGAGTGTCTATCCAGCCAGATGTCTAAGGGTAGATTAAAGTCACTAGCCATAATAAGAGAGAGGGCATCAAACTCAGCAATGGTGTGGAAAAGTTGAGTAAAAAATTCAGGAGAATCTACATTAGGGGTATATACATTAACAAGAAGAACTTCCTTCGAAAGAATATTTGCCTTAACTATCAACCATCTACCTTCAGTATCATGTTTGACTTTCAGAAGCTGAACCGGAATAGTTTTGTTAAATAGGATCACTACACCATGTTTTCTACCAATCGCTGGAGCCTCCACCAGATTTATTATTACCTAAGTAATGGGGGAGATTAGAGATATGTGTTTTACGTAATGAGGTATCAGTTTTTGTGTAAGGAGTGATAAATAACTTATACATTCGGGACGCAACATGATCCGTTGTAATAAGCAGGGAACAGTGTGAAATCAAGGAAGGGATTCCAATTACCACTGATTGTAAAATTTTTGATTTAGTGATTACATTAGTAAGTTGTAACCACTGATAAAAAGCTGAAACTGGAAGAGCAAATTTGCTACATAGTTCTGCAAATATCAGCAGCTGTAAGGCTGGCGTACAGATGTCGTTTAGGGACCATATCCCTAGTTTAGCCCATGAAGACCAAAAGATTAGTGTTTTGTCAATTAAGAAATGTGGATTGTGCCATAGTGAGATTAAAGAAGAAATACAGATAGAAACATCAAGTAATTGATCTAGCTCAAGTAGACAAGAAACAGATTGAGAGATGATAGGGTTGTTTTCGTGGATTTTTGAGTAGGATGTCAGTAGTGCAATTAGCGAAGGAGAGAAAGTACAAAGGGAGTGTTCCAATTGTAGCCAGAGAGGACAATAGCTAGAAGTCAATGAAAACCATTGGCTAGATTGTTATAGAATAAAAGCCTTGTGATAAGTCAGAAAATCAGGTAATAACACTCCCGCTGCAGTTTTGGGAGCTTTAAGCTTTTTAAGGGCAATTTTCAGTGGTTTTTGATTCCATATAAAGGATGAAATATTTATCGATTGTTTTGTAAAACAAAGTTGGAAATAATCGTGGGATCATACTAATGATAAAATTTATTTTAGGAGCTATGACCATTTTAATTGTTTCAATTCTGCCCCACCAGGAAATATGAAGAGGGTGCCAGGAATGTAATAGGGTCTTGAAGTGAGCAATAAGTTTTTCACTATTATGATGCATTGTAGCAGGCAAAGTAGTATATAAATCATTTCCCAAATATCTCATTCTTGCGGGGGACCAAAGAAGATGAAAAGGTTGAACCAGAGCTGGTTGAGAATATGTGTTGAGTGGCAACACTTCCGTTTTATGTTGGTTGATTTTGTAACCAGAGAAGAGAGAGAAAGAACGTATTAAATCAAAAAGGGCAGGTAGAGATTGATCGGGATTAGTAAGATAAAATAGTACATCGTCCGCGTAAGCAGTAAGTGTATATTCAATGTTATTATGGAGGATACCAGAGATTCTTTCACAAGAGTTAATTGCTAGAAGAAGGGGTTCAAAAGCGATATTAAATAGATAATGCGAGAGGGGACAACCTTGTCGGGTACCCCTATGCAGCATAAAATAATTAGATAACATTTTATTAGTAATTATAGAGGCCTTAGGGGAGGAGTAGAGGATTTTAACATAATTAATAAATTGCGGGGGAAATCCAAACCAGTGCATTGTATGAAAGAGATGGGACCATTCTCTGTCAAATGCTTTTTCAGCAACAAGAGAGAGAGCTATACAAGGTTTTTTGAAGGCACGTGCAATTGAAGTAAGATGGAAAAAGAGATGGAAGTTGTCTGTTATAAGTCGTCCTGGCATAAAGCTCACTTGATGAGGGGAGATGAGCGAACCTACCGAACGTTGAAGTCTATTGGATAAGATAGTAGCGTAAATTTTGTAGTCAGTGTTAAGTAGAGAGATAGGTCTATAGTTCGATATTAGGTGGGGATCCTTGCCAGGTTTTGGAATAACAGTAATAATAGCATCAAAAAAATGATTGCTGGATACTTTTTGTGGATCTAAAGAATTGAATAAAGCTGTGAGAGTATGAGAGAGTTTATCATGAAAGAGTTTGTAAAATTCTACTGTAATGCCTTCGGCACCAGGTGATTTACCAGTAGATAAGTGTTTTATAGCTAAAAGGATTTCTGATGAGTCAAAGGGGCATTTAAGGGTTTCTATATCAGATGAACCTAGTTTAGGCCAGGAATTCTTCAGCACAGGGTGACTGTTGCGTGATTTCAGAGGAATAAAGTTGAGAGTAAAAATCATGAAAGGCCTGTGAGATGTCAGTGTGACAAAAGGAGTTTCCCATCCGGAGCTTTAATAGAGGAGATTTGTACTTTAGTTCGTTTTTGCTTAAGATAGTTAGCAAGCATTTTACTACTTTTGTTCATCTCCATGTAATATTTAGTAGAAGTGATAAAAATATCTTGCTGTGCTGCCATAGTTGCTAATTTATTATAAGTATATATTAATTTATAGATTTGGGGCAGAAGAGTTTTATCATTAGAAAGAAAAAAGTCATGTTCAAGACTTGATTTGAAGTTCAAGATTGTGTTGTTCTTTTCTATCTTGTTTTAGTTTAAACGCTTGACAAGAAATCAATTCTCCTCTTAATGAGACCTTAAAGGCCTCATATATGATTAGGGGGTCAATGGAATCAGTAATTGAACTGAAAGAATTCGTCAATAAATTTAGAAATTCTCGGCCTAACAGATTCATCAGATAGAAGGTGATTAGGCAATTGCTAAATGGGGGATTTAGCTAGGGTCACAGCGTCCCATTTTAAGTCAAGTGATATAGGGGCATGATCAGAGATGACAATAGAGTCGATTGAAGTGGAGAGTAGATTAAGCATTAGTGAGGAGAAAATAAGAAAATAGTCAATTCTCAAGTAGCTTTTATGAGGGGAAGAAAAGTAGGAATAATCTCTATCATCTGGGTGTTGTAGCCTCCATGGTTCCGTGAGGTCATAATGCTTAAGCAGGGAATTTAAGACAAGATTAGCTTTAAAAGGTACAACGACACTGGAGGAGTGTCTATCCAGCCAGATGTCTAAGGGTAGATTAAAGTCACTAGCCATAATAAGAGGGAGGGCATCAAACTCAGCAATGGTGTGGAAAAGTTGAGTAAAAATTCAGGGGAATCTACATTAGGGGTATATACATTAACAAGAAGAACTTCCTTCGAAAGAATATTTGCCTTAACTATCAACCATCTACCTTCAGTATCATGTTTGACTTTCAGAAGCTGAACCGGAATAGTTTTGTTAAATAGGATCACTACACCATGTTTTCTACCAATCGCTGGAGCCTCCACCAGATTTATTATTACCTAAGTAATGGGAGAGATTAGAGATATGTGTTTCCTGTAAAAAGACAATGGAGGGCTTGAATTTTTTAAGATGAGTAATGATTTTTTTCCTCTTTATGGGATGTCTCAGGCCATTAACATTCCAGGAAATAAAAGAGAGGTTGGAAAATATTTTATTGTTAGCCATAGTATTGCAATGAGCTGTTTATACGCACATGGTACAGCAACTCAAGAAGTAATGAGAGAGAGAGAAAAAAAAGAGAGAAAGACCTCTGAGGGAGAGAGAGAATTAAAGGCATAAAGAGCTGAAGAAAGCTCAGCTGGACTGCAAAGATTGAGAGTGAAAGGAGGAAAAGCAGATAGACAAGGGACACCTGAAAAGAGGGTATCCTCCTATTAATGAGACAATGTATAAAAAAGCCAAAAATCAAGGAGCCATATAGCAGTAAAAATATTAGGAATTATTCATAAATTCAAGTACATAAATCAGGAAGAAAATGAGACAATTTTGCATATATCAAAGAAATCAGTTATTGAGGACAAACAACGTAATCAATGAAATAACAGAGATGGCAACTAAAAATATGAAAAGTAATGTTACCATCTGTCAGTGATATATTAATCTTCAAATAATAGAGAAAAGAGGGATAATAAGGCAAAATAAGAGATAAATAGGGAATCTAAAACATAAAAGAAATCAGATACAGCAATACACAATTTATATAAAATGGGTGTAAATCCTGTGCAATATGATAATGTAGTTCATTAAAACTGGTTATTAGGAACAAATTGGGTCAAATAGTCAAATTGATTTTAATTAATGCAACAGAAAAAAGTAAACAGATAAATATCTTATAATCATTTGTAGTGCATATAGAGATAATTCATCAAAATTCAGAATATAAAAAGCATAAATTAATGTTGGTTAAAGCAATAATAGTAAATATGACATTGCAGTTATAGAAGGAACAATTAATGAGTATCTGAAAAGAAGAATGACAGGAGCAATTCATCTATTAATTAAGAATTAAAAACTACTGAGAAATCTAGATATTCAGGGCAATCGAAGAAAATGCATCATACATAAAGATTCAATTGTAGATGGAACAATTAATGATTATCTGGAGTTGTAGATGGAATATTTAATGAGTATCTAAAGAGAAGAATGACAGGAGTAATTCATCTGTTAATAATTAGAAACTATTGAGGAATCTAGATATGAGGGATAATCAGAGAAAATTATCTTATATTAAAGTTGTAGTATGGATAAAATTTCATGGAATTAAATATTAAGTAGCTTAAAGGACTTTTAAAAATTAATAAGTTCTTTAAGTTAAGCAATAATTAAAAGGCATAGAATACTGATAAAATCCAAATATAAAAGAAGGTCAGACTAAGAATAAACTAATGCATATCAACATAGTATAGTAATGAGCTAAATTAAACAGTGTCTATAGTTAAGGTGATTATTTTCAGGTCATGAACTGGTAGCAAACGATGACATAAGGCACAATTAACTAAGAAGTTTGATATGGTCAGCAGTGCTTAAGACAGAAATATTAATATTAATATAATTAAATAGTAAGGGAGAGATATATATGGCATCAATGCAGGCAGAGTGTTAACATAATTCATAGAGAAAGCAAAGGGATAAAGTTCATAAAATTCATCATTAAAGGGAAACCAAAAGAACATGAGGTGAACATCAGATACTAGAATTGTAAAATCAGAGGTAAGTAGATGGCAAGTAAGTGGACAAATCTGGGGGAAATTCAAATAAATAGTTATACTAGTGAGTGAATATATATCAAAATGAACACACTATAGTATAAAGTAATAGTGGAACACATGGGAAACGAAAGAAGGGAAGGCAATAAAATAAACGAGCACACCACAAGGAACTGGTCAGTTGCAAACCCAGGGCTCCAAGGACATAAGGAACCAAAGCAGAAAGTCAGTGCAAACAACACTGAAGCAAAATTCAACCAAAACCCAGGACCCACAGATGGACAACTGAGAAGAGAAGGAAACAATACAGAGCATGAAAAAGGAAGGAACAAACAGAAGAGGAAAAAAGACAACTGCAAGCGAAATGCACCAGCACGAACAGCAAAGGGAAAAGCAAGCAAACATATTAGATAGCAAATATTCAATTCATAACCAATTCATGAGGAAGAAGAATATCCGAAAAACATACCACATGAAATACACTACAATACAAAACAAAAAATAATAATTGCAAGGGTAGAGAGCAAGCACAGGCAAAACCACATGGAAAAACCCAGTGAAACTCAGAGACTAAACAGGAAACAATGAAGAAAGGAAGAAAGCAGGGACTGAGCGCAAAAAAGGGGAAAACAAACGACAAAGGGAAGGAAACAGCAAGAAATAGGGTGCGACAACAACATAATCTTCTGCAAAGAACAGGAGACATAGCAACACACACGCCATGGGGTACATAGAGGCATATATTAAAATTTTTTAAAAAAAGGAAATGTGCGCAGGGAGAGGAAGGGAAGAACACAGAGAGAGACGCCACAAATATCCAGGAAGAAGAAAAACAAGCAGTAGAAGGTTCAATAATTAATTTGTTAGGATCGGTCAGGTACAATAAAAAACAAAGGTAAAAATCTCATAGCAGGAGAAAATCACTGGAAAGAAAATGGAGTCGTATCGAGCGCGGAAAGGAGACAGAGAACAAGGGGAAGAAGAAGGCAATTCAAAATGGTGGCAAAAACACAAGAAATAAACATGAGTAATCAAAAACTGTGAAATGCTGTAAAACCAAGCAAGAGAACAAGAGTTCTGCAAATGCAAAAGTGAACATAGATATCCCGATGAGGGGAAAAGTAAAAATAACAGTGAAGAAAGTTGAATTCTGAACTGTTGCCGAGTCTATCGTTAATACCTGTGACAAACGGACATCTTCCCCAAGGTTTGCCACAGGGAAAGGAAGGAAAGTATACAAACCCCAGTGCAGAAGGGCTGACCAGGTCAGTGCCCAGGACAATAAATTAGCTGACTACCTGGTGAGTGACAATGAAGAAATGGAAATAGAACAGGAAGGCTTAGACTTACCTGAAGCAGTCCCAAAGCCAGGCAGGAAGAATCTGCCTTGCTATTGTCCGATGCCTGTAAGGCAGAGAGCTCACAAGCAGTTTCCCCTCAGAGAAACGGCATAGGCTGAGGAAGGAATTCCCTTTCCCCATCCAAAGCCAAGGGGGAGTGGTTCTTTCCCTCAGCTTAAAGCCAGGCTCATCAAAGAGCAAGGGGAGGGAGGAGGAGGAGCAGCAAGAGGCTTGGCAGAAGAGCAGAGGCAGAACAGGGCTGAGCTTGCCTCCGACTCTGCAGAGCAGTTCCTCAGCACTGACTGGGAGATGACTGAGGAACAGGTTGGTAATTTGGCTACAGAATTCCTTCCCCCAGAGCCAATGGTGTTGGAGGAAATAGGGCTATGCAGGAAAGCTGGCCAGAGGAAATGGAGAGCTGAACACACTGGGAAAAGGTCTGTGAAAAGGGTTTTCTTTCTGGCTGTATTTTTCTGTTTGCTCCTTGAGCTAATGACTGTGGGAGTTATCAAGGAAAGTAATCCTGTACTGCAGTTTCACATGCTGGTTTGCTGCAATTTGGGAAAGACACAGTAATCTCCTCTTCAGGACATTCTCACAGCTGAACCAAACGCTAGGCTGTAATTCTAGCCAGTTTAAACCCAGAGTTTCCTGGTTTCAGGACTCTATGCAAGTGCCCAGCTGTGAGGTGATTGCCATAGCAATTAAGTAACTAAATTAGCCTGCATGCCTCGTAGGGAAAAGGAGATTAACCCTCTCAGGGTAAAGCCTGCTCATGACTAGGTAGAAAGTCCAGCCCAGCTGGAGAGAGTGAGTGCACTGTAGGAAAACACAGAATGTCTCTCAGGCATGAATAGGAATGTCTCCTCTGTAGCTCTACAGTGAAAAGTTATTTTTGCCAACTGTTTCACCTCCAAGCCTCATGAAGAGCTAAATGACTGTATATGGTTTGCCAAGCAAGCTCAGAGCGGGTTACTGAGTGAAAGTGAGCGAAATGAACTTTCTCTGTTTGGTTTTGTATTTTTTTCTCATGCTACCAGGAAAACCTGGAGTGGCACAGTGATTCTACGGCCGGGGACCGAATAAAAGCTTATATTTTTTGCACCAAGGCCATTCTGACAAGTGTGGTTTCTTCAAAGCCCTTGGGAATAAGCTTGGTTAGGCATTTGCCTAGTGGCAGCCAACTTGAAAGGATACCCTAATTCTAAAGGGACCACGCCAGTAGCAAACATCGTGTCACTATCCGACGGCTCAGGGTATTCACAGAGAGCACGGTTGTGACATACCAGACAAGCACCAGTGAATGAGGGCAAGACAGTCAGGTTCCCATCCCTTGGGACTGAATTTGATCCAGATGCGCTTGGAGTAAATCAGGTGAATCAAAGACTTTGGTAGCATTATTGATGGTAACGATCATTCTTGCTGGGTATTGCAAACCATATTGGGCATTCATTGACTTCAGTCTGGGTCTCATAGCCAGGAAGGACTTTCTTTTTCTAGCAGTAGTTTGGGCAAGATCAAGAACAATAAAGATCTTTCTTCCATCGATGATTAATCCAGTGTGTGTTCTAGCAGTGGTGAGTATACGAAGAGCTTGCTGAAAGCGGAGGAATATAACCACAATCGGGCGTGGGGAAGATTGATTTTGAGTCATTCTGGAGGGAACTCTGTGAGAGCGTTCAATATCAATGACAGTTTCAGGCTCTAACTGTAATACTTTAGGTAACCATTTCTGTAGAAAAACAGTCATATCAGAACCTTCAATTCCCTCTTATAAACCAATAATTCTCAAATTATTTCTACGACTTCTGTTAGCCAGATCTTCCAGGTCTTGTTCCAGCTTTTTGAAATATTTATCAATAAGGCTCTGAGATTGTGCTGGTTCCAGTGCAGCAGTATCTGCACATGCTTCAAGCTTTTCAATGCAAAGCTGAAAGTTGGATAGTGAAGTATTAATCTCAGCAAGATCATCTTTTAATTCTCTTGTAGTTTCGAAATGTTTAGTTGTCAGTTCCCTGAGGGCACGGAGTTCATCTAATACAATATCACTTGCAGTAGTGGCTTTCTTTTCAGGTGAAAGTTTTTCAGGAGTCGGTGGATCTGATTTGGTTCTTTTCACACCAGCAGATGAGCTAGTAGCCACATCCATTTTACATGGTTTTGATGCTGACATATTCCTTTATCTGAATTGTAGAAAAAAAAATGCTTTTAGGTAGATTGATTTAGTCCGGCTTTGAAAAATAGTAAAGTATAGGAGAAGAACAGAGTTCAGGCTTCCATCTTGTCTAGAGCTCGGACATGCCCCAAAAAGCAATTAACCTTAATTGAAGGCTTCCCTTCAGACAGGCAATGCCTCAGGAATTTTTTTTTTTTTTTTAAATACAACTATTTCACACTGGAACAGACCCCTCTTGCTCTCAAAGCTATATATGCCTTGCCTGTATTTAGTGGCAAGGCTTGCAGCTGAGGCACCTCTACGGTAAAAATTTGGGGAGGTGGGGGTAATGGGGGGGGATTCGACCAGCTGAGTGTGACACCCATGAGATCAGATGGACCACCTGCTGGTAGAGGTGTGTTATAACACATCAGTGCTGTGCCAATCTGGAGGGACGATAAAGAAAGTGAAATTGTTATCTGTTATGGTTACCCAACATAAAAGAATTTTCAGCAGGAGCCACATCTTTTCCACACTGAGTTGTTTTTCGTTGGGTAAAATCATAGCATGATTTACTGAGCTTAGAAGGGTCCAAAATTGGAGGCAGTGTTAGTCCACAGTAGAGATTTCCCAAAATTAGGAGGTTCTATTGATAAGCGAGGTGAACTAAGGGAGACTTATATCTGATATTTTGAGTTTAGTGCTATGGTTTGACACATAACACTTTTTGCATTTTTTACAATGCAGGATGAAAACTTTGAACAGTGGGTGCGTCTTTTATCACAAGGAGCCTTAGCAGTTGCTGTGATGAACCGGTATGAAATTGGGAGTCCTCGTAATTTTGTACTTAAAATGGCCTCTCTGGGCAAGGTCTGGGCATGTAAACAAAAGTGTATGATCACCCAACTCTTACCCACCCACAAAGATCTTGGGCTACAAAACTGTACATCAGCCTTTCACATCCAGGTGAACCCAACAGGAACTGTGCTGCTGAAGTTGACTGCAGTTGAAGATACTCTCCTACTAGAGAATGACAAAGGGACAGGCATCCATGGCCCCAGACCTGCACAATCCCATGTCATTCTCTAAAAACTTGAGACCGGTATCAATATGTAAAAGTTTAACATATCTTAGACAATTGGCAACTGAATTCAGTTATTTTTTTCAAAAACTACTTTTTGATTTAAATGAAGTTCTGTTAAATGAAATCATTTGTGCCTTGTCTGATAATCAGACTCCTACCATCCAGAATATTGTCCCTTTTAATACTATAATAAATTTAAATATAAAATCATGTGTTTGAGGCTTGTGCAAATGAGTACAGTGCCTGCAGGGATGGGGACAAACTTTGTTCCCGTGTCATTATCTACGCTCAAGCTTATCTCTAAATATTATATATGGCATTCTGGGGACGCTTTATGAGGATTTCTTTTGAACATTTTCAAAGTATGTTTATGTTTGATCAGGCTGAACAGTAAATGTATACTTTACCACTTCAGTTGCCCCTTCAGCAGCTAAAAGGTCAATAATTAAGATGTGCCTTATCTTCCTGTATTGAGTGCATTAAGACCTCTCAAAGCAAGTTTGCTGTGGCCCAAAATTTAAAACTAGGCAGATAACCTTGAATGGGAGTCCACCGGCATATAAGCATGCAGTTGTTCGATGGAGCCTATCCTGAAATGGTCTCATGCCTGCTTCTTTACTGCAGTGTTTGCAAAGCCGATTGAGGACAGCAGCAAGAGAGTAACTGGGAGGGTGGGAAAATAATGTAGAGAGGACATTAAACTGGGATGATGAAGAGTACTCTGGATCTGTGCTGTTAAGGTTGGGAATCTTGGGTAGATGTTGGACAGACAAGTCATGCTGGATAATCCACTGTAATTAATTTTTTCTTGAAAGTAGAGGTGTTACCAATCCATAAACTGGGGGTCCTTTATTAGCATAAAAGACTTTAGAAATTAGTGAATAGGTTATTCTGTTGTTTCCTTTTACAGTACCTTCTTTTGCTTTTTGATTCTTAGTCCCCCTCTCCTAATGTGGTCTAATTCAGAGACATAATATATATGTTTGTTTTTCCTGTAACTATACCCTGTTTAATAAATGAAGCATTCTATATTTTTCAATTAATAAATCAATAAAATTTACTTGTTCATCTTTTCTTTATTCTTCCTTAAATTCAAAATTTTAAAAGTACTGCCTGAGAATCTAGAAAATCCAAAAATTCCGACTGCTCAAGGATTGGGTTGGTCCAGATTTTTGGACTTGTACTGTATAAGCTGGTACATAAATGGTTGTCAGCCATTTTAGAAAGAGATTATTTCTCCTGAAGCTATTAGAGTTCAGTAAACTTTATCAATTGCACTTTCAGGGGCAACATTTTCTGGGCCTATCCTGGTCTCACCCAAAACATGTCCCTTGCCAACTGGATGTTCTTCAGTTTTAGACTTCCACATTCCAGCTTTGTGAAATTGGAACAGATGTCTATGGGCTGGTTTATGAATGTCCAAAATGCAAATGGTGCTTCTACAATAAGCTCTTTCATATCTGAACTGCAGTCTCTACCAAAAAATAAATAGATCTATCCCAAAAACAAAAACAGTTCAATAAATAAATGAAAGGTAATGGTTTAATCTACCACATCATAGTATCGCCTTCCTTCCAGATCTAAAAACTGTTCAAAACCAATCTAATTTGAAAAATAGAAATATAGAACACTTATCTTATAAGGTTGTCCAAATGCATTCTTCTGTCTAGATATAGCAGGAGGTGGTAACCATTACCAAATTCTTCTAATCCCCAAATAGTGACCAGTGAAAAGCAAAAAGCAGTGTGAAATCCAAAATAAGCTGTGTTGAATGACTCTTCCTCCATACTTTGCAACCAGCTATGTGTTAGCTGCAAGACAGACAGGGGACCAGAGGGCTCCCATAGCTAACCTCTTCCACTCAAAATATCAGCCTCAATGTTGCTGCTGCAGCCTGACAACATTTGGTATGCAGATATGTTCAATGGAATAACTTCAAACTGAAGCAATGCTAGGGTGGGTGGATCTTAATGCAGTTATAATTCTTGGCAATTTTTAATTTAAGTATAGGTGATGACACAAACCAACAAGACATTGTTTCTAATCTTTGTGCTTTATCAAACAGTTTGCTCTTCCACTCGTGCAGTTTGTATTATTTAATCAAGAGTATTTTGAAGGAAAGCCCTGGCTAGTTTATCAGATCAAGGAAAGGACCCGGTTGTTCAATCAATTGATATTATTGAACTGTTGCTCAGTCTTCTTTCTCCTGCCAGGGTTTCAGCTCAAATTTTCCCATGCTAAGATTAATCATGGTAAGTTTGTTGGGACGAGTGTTTGCTGGGATTGTCAGAACTAAAATCTAGGGGGTACATTTTCCAAATGTATAGATGATATTCAACTTCTGACTTCATCTACCATTAAGGCTTCCTTGCAGGTAGATCAATATTTCTATGGTCAGGACTTGGATTAGTAGTAATTTAATGTTGACCAAGGATAAGACCAAGACTTTATGGGTTAGTGCTATTTACTGCTATTTATTATTTCTATAGCGCTGAAAGGCGTACACAGCGCTGTATATTTTAACATACAATAGACAGTCCCTCCTCAGAAGAGCATACAATCTAATTTAGACAAGACATTTCAGAGTTGTGGAGGTTATAGTGTGTATAGGTATCTGACAGCAGTGAGGGGGAGTTAAGAGTTCAAGGTAGTTTAAAAAAAAGTGGGCCTTTAGCTTGGATTTGAACACTATCAGGGACGGAGCACAACGTATTGATTCAGGCAACCTGTTCCAGGCATACAGCGCTGCAAGAAAGAAGGGACAGAGTCTGAAGTTGGCAGTGGAAGAGAAGGGTACAGATAAGAGGGCTTGGCTGATGAGCATAGCATAAAGATTGGGGATGTTACCATTTGTTTATCACCGGGGGTCCGAAATAAGGATGTGCAGGTAGAGTCTCAAATCCCAATACACATGTGGCTAACTAGTCAGAGCCGGCTTGCTGCCATTTTCTTTCATGTTGGATTTTGTTAGCTGGCTGCCTTGTTGCATTTTTGAGAACATAAGAACATAAGAATTGCCGCTGCTGGGTCAGACCAGTGGTCCATCATGCCCAGCAGTCTGCTCAAGCGGCAGCCCTCTGGTCAAAGACCAGCGCCCTGTTTCTTCTGACTTCTTGCATTTCTCTGTGTGTTCTTTGTTGTGAATAAGCACTTTCCTATCATATGTTATGGAGGTCCTTTCTATGATTTTACTGTTGCACTGTACATGAGGGTTACTGGATTAGTACAGGATTAGTACAGGTGGCATATCAAAACTGAATAAACAAACATTTAGCAAACTGTGATCCACATTGGTCCACGTTATTTCTTACTTCTGCCACTATTTACAGTATTGCCTGTTTACCAATATGTTTTCTATTACTATTTATTTCTATAGCACTACTAGATGTACGCAGCACTGTACATGAAATATTCAAGAGACAGTCCATGCTCTAAGTTGATAAACACCCAACAATAGCTTCAGAATTAGTTACGAAAGACTTCTCATGCGGGAGGGGGGAGTATAGATATCAATGCACAAATGTACCCTTCCTATTTTTAAGATTCTGGGTTTAATGACTATGTACAGTCCAGTGCACAATATTGCAGATCAAAAAATCATACCATACTTTTATACGAAAATTTAAAATATCTTTATTCCAATATGCAACAAAGCAATGGATAGAGGAGCTGAATAATGAGAGAGAGAAAAAAAAAAAAAATTATCCATATCTGCTCATGAAAAATGGCAACATGCAAATCCAAATCAAAACTAGGATTCCAGTCATCTGGGACTGGGCTTAGTAACAGAAATATGCATGGGTTATACCGACTGCCAACTTCCAGTTGCACTAAAAGAAAGTGTTCCTATGGTTAGGTTTAGATCAGAGGAATAAGGAGAAATTAGGTTCTTGCCTGCTAATTTTCTTTCTGTTAGCTTGTAGACCGGTATAGTTCCTTATGGATGGGTTATATACCTCACTGCTACCATCAGATAGAGACTGAGCACAAACTTGTATATCAGTACAGTATAGTATCCCCTGTACTAATCCAGTCTGCCGAATAGCCAAGCAGAACCTAGGAAAATTCTTAACTGAAAACAGTAGAACACACTCCGAACAGGAGTGAATAAAAACAACAAATACCTGGTAAAGAAAAACATCCCCACAGCTCACCAGCTAAGCTAGCTGAGCCATATACGCTGTTCTTATTTCTCCCCGGCCCTAGAAAAATACTAGAACCTGCAGAAAAATTCAAAATCTGCATGCGAGCAAAGCCCCGCAATCATCGTACAAATACACATAGGGTGAGGAGCTATACCGGTCTACAAGCTAACAGAAAGAAATTAGCAGGTAAGAACCTAATTTCTCCTTCTGTAGTGCTTGATAGATCGGTATAGTTCCTTATGGATGGGACGTACCAAAGCAGTAACCATCATGGGTGGGACCCCTGAAGGGCTGACACCAGAACATATTCACCGAATACCGCATCCCGATTCGCTTGGACATCCATGTGGTAGGGTCTGACAAAGGAATGCAGAGAAGACCAAACTGCAGCCTTGCAAATATCCACTGGAGGCACTAGAGAAGACTCAGTCCAAGAAGCTGCCTGACTCCTAGTGGAATGAGCCTTGAGAAAGTCGGGAACAGGCTTCTTCTTCAGAAGATAAGCGGAAGCAATAGTCTCCTTGATCCAGCGCACAATAGTAGCCTTAGAAAAGCCACCCCCCTTACGCGGACCCACTAGAAGGACAAAAAGATGATCTGATTTCCTGATCTTCTGGATCCTTTGCACATAAGAGTGAAGGACCTGACTGACATCCAACATGCGCAGCTGTCTTTGCTCAGAAGAGCCCTCCCAACTACCCAACACCAGGAGGACTACAGATTGATTGACATGAAAGGGAGAAACTACCTTTGGCAGAAAGGAAGGAACAGGCCGCAAGACAACCCGCTCCCTAGAAAACGCCAAGAAGGGAGCCCTACAAGAGAAAGCCTGCAGCTATGAAACACGTCTAGCTGAAGTAATGGCTGCCAAAAAGACCGCATTAAGAGTAAGGTCCTTCAAACAGCAGTCACCCAACGGTTCAAAATGAGGGCGCACTAGAACAGACAGAACCAAATTCAGATCCCAAGAAGGAACAGAGGGCCACATGGGAGGCCTGATCAACTTGACCGCCCACAAGAAGCAAATCACATCAGGAATGGCAGTCAAATGCTGGCCTTTCACTAACCCCCGAAAGGCTGACAAGACCGCAAGTGGAACCCGGAGAGATGACCAAGCCAGTCCCCTATCCAGGCCATCCTGCAATAACTCTAAGATGTTAGGCAGGGAAGCGCAAAAGAGACCACTCCATGTGCATCACACCACTCCTTCAATAGACGCCAAACCCTCACATAAACCTGAGAGGTGGAAAGCCTCCAGGACCCCAAGAGAGTTATTACTTTATCTGAATACCCCTTCTTACTTAGGCGACCCCTTTCAAGAGCCAAGCCTTATGACAAAAGGGACCCGGACTGAACATGGGAATAGTACCCTGAGTTAGAAGGTCGTCCAAGAGAGGCAGAGGAAGAGGATTCACCACCACATGCCTCACCAGATCCGTGCACCACAGTCGTCGAGGCCAATCTGGAGCCACTAGAACCACGAGACCTGGATGGCAAATGATGCAGAGAAGAACTTTGCCCACTAATGGCCATGGAGGGAACACATACAACAGCCCCTCTGTTGGCCATGGTTGAACCAGAGCTTCCAGGCCCTCGGCCTGACCGTCTCTTCAACGACTGAAGAAATAGGGCGTTTTGGCATTGACACCTGTAGTCATCAGGTCCATGAGGGGCTGACCCCAAGACTGCACTATCAATTGAAAGGCCACAGGGCTTACACACCACT
This sequence comes from Geotrypetes seraphini, assembly GCF_902459505.1. Classification (NCBI taxonomy): domain Eukaryota; kingdom Metazoa; phylum Chordata; class Amphibia; order Gymnophiona; family Dermophiidae; genus Geotrypetes; species Geotrypetes seraphini. The sequence continues at coordinate 69,018,119 of NC_047088.1, forward strand.
CTCCGGGATCTAGCACGTGACGACTTAGGAAGTCCGCTTGATCATGCTCTACTCCGGCTATGTGGGATGCTGATATGTCCTGAAAGTGCGACTCCGCCAAGACCATGAGCAGAGTCACCTCCTGTGCCACCAGAGTGCCCCCCTGATGATTGTCATAGGCCACCGCCATGGCATTGTCCGACATAACCCTGACAGATTTGCCCATCAGAAAAGACTGGAATGCTAGCAATGTCAGACGGATGGCTCTGGTCTCCAAGACATTGATCGACCATTAAGCCTCCTCTATGGACCAGGTGCCATGAACTGAGTGACCTAGACAATGAGCACCCCAACTGAGAAGACTGGCATCCGTGAGCATCACTGTCCACTGTGGCTGATCCAGACTCACCCCCTGTATAAGATGGGGGAGTCTAGAGCCACCAGCGAAGACTGCCCTGAGCTAAGTCCGGAAGCGGAACAGGGTGATCCAGACTGTGCCTCTGAGGCGACCACCTCCAAAGAAGAGCATACTGAAGAGGACGCATGTGGGCCCGCAACCACCTCACTACATCAAGGGAGGCTGCCATTGACCCCAAAACCTAGAGGAAATCCTGTGCCTGAGCATACCAGGATGCCATTAAGCAGGCAAATTTGATATTGCAATTTGCTTACCCGAGCCTCTGGAAGTAAGACCTTCCCCAAGGAGGTGTCGAACAGGACCCCAAGATATTCGAGGGGCTGAGATGGAGACAACCAGCTCTTTGCAAGGTTGACAACCCATCCCAGCGACTGCAGAACTCCACCATCCAAGCCATGACCCAAGTGCTCTCCTGGAACGACTTGGCTCGAATCAACTAGTCATCCAGGTAGGGATGAACAAGAATGCCCTCTTTTCACAATGCCACCGCAACGACCACCATTACCTTGGTGAACGTCCGCGGAGCCATGGCCAGGCCAAAGGGAAAAGCTGATAATGTCGCCCCAAGATCACATAGCACAGAAAGCGATGATGGGAGGACCGAATAGGAATGTGTAAGTAGGCCTCGGTCAGATCTAGAGAGGTCAGAAACTCCCCCGGCTGAACCACCAGAATCACAGACTGCAAAGTTTCCATGCGGAAGGAAGACACGTGAAGAGTCCTGTTGACCCCCTTCAAATCCAGGATGGGTTGAAAGGTCCCTTCTTTCCTTGTCACCACAAAGTAAATCGAGTACCAACCTGTGCCCCACTCCTGTGGCGGAACCGGAACCACCGCATGATCTAACAATCTTTGAAGGATCTGGCGAAAGGCCTGCTGCTTCCACGCCACCCGCGAGGGAGAAGCGAGAAAACAGTGTGGCAAGGACCAAGTGAACTCCGGAGCATAGCCAGCCCGGATCACTTTCAGAATCCACTGATTGGACGTGATGTCTGCCCACTTTGGATAAAAGTCTCTCAGCCGAGCACCCATTGGAACCAAGACGGGCGCCGGCAAAGAGTCATTGGGCAGGATGAACGGCAGAGGACCCAGCGGGGGCACTACCTGCACCCCGACGGGCCCCATGAAAGGACTGCATGCACTGAAAATACCTGCCTCTAGAGAGCCAGGAAGAGGGAAGGGAAGCAGCCCTTCTACTAGAGTGGAAGCAGCGGAAATCACGCCCATGCCCACGAGTAGCGCCACCGCAAGCCAACGGCTGAGGTCTATCCTCAGGCAAATAAGGCACTTTGGAGTCAGTGAGAGTCTGAACCAACCTGTCCAGGTCCTCTGTTCAGCTTGTAATAAAATATGGTCAATATCACCACCTCTCCATTTTAATTTAAAAGTTTTAAAGATAAAAAAATGGATATCATCAATGGTATGTCCAGATTCTTTCCAATGTACAACTAGCGGCACTGTTTCAACTTCTCTGAGAATAAAGCTTCTGTGCTCTATAATCCTAGTTTTGATTTTTCTCTTTGTTTTTCCCACATAGAGAAGTTTACAGGGGCAAATAGAGAATGACACAGTGGTTGTTACCCGCGGCTAGCCGTGAGTATCCACGGGTAACCCGCCGAAACGGGGAAAGAAAAATAGTAGTCGCTGTGGGGACGGGGACAAGGCCATTCACCGCCTCGTGGAGCGGTGAATGGTCTTGTCTCCGCAGTGAGGCATCAAGGATCGTGCAGTCCAGCAAGCCCCCACCCGCCCGATTGCAGCATTTAGCCAGCTCCCTCCCTCCACCTCACCTTATATGCCGAGTTTGCTGGCTTTCTTTTTCCCGAGCCGCACACATTCAAAAAGACGTGCATGCGCGGCTGCGCGAGTTGATCAATCTTCTCTCCTGCAACTTCCTGTTTCCAGTTGCGTCAGAGGAGAAGATTGATCAACTCGCGCAGCCGCACGTGTGCGGCTTTTTGAACGCGTGCGGCTCGGGAAAAAGAAAGCCGGCAAACTCGGCATATATGGTGAGGTGGAGGGAGGGAGCTGGCTAAACGCGATCGGGCGGGTGGGGGCTGCTGGACCGCGCGTGTTCCCTGCTCACACTAGGAAGGAGGAAGTGAAAGGGAAAAAGATTCTGGGCCAAGGGGATGAAGAGGGAAAGAAAGAAACCCACAGCAGGTAAGAAAGGGGAGGACAGGCAGGTGAGCCAGATGCTGGAAGCAGGGGGTGGGGAAGAAAGAGGGAGAGAAGCTAGATGGGGTTGAAAAGAAGAGACACACTGGTATGGAAGAGGAAGATAGAGAAAATCTGGACACAGGAAGGTAACAGAAAGAGGGGAAATTATGTGCATGGGGCATAGGGACAGAGACATAAAGGGGACATGCCATGGGGATGGTATATGGACACGGGGGGGGGGGGGCAATGCCAGATATATAGTGGAGATATTAGAAATGGGGAAAATAGGAACACAGAAGCGAGATGGTTTGTGGGGATGGGACAGGGACCGAGCTCACAGGCTCCAGCGGCTTGCACAAATTACATTGTAACGTGCCACGAAAATAAGAGGGAGAGAGGTAGATAGATAAGTCACGCGAGAGGAGCTAAAGGGTGGTAGAAAGGAACAGATAATGAAGGAGGGAGGGAAGGGTGGTGGTAGAAAGGAATAGAACAGACATTGAAAGAGGGTAGTGAGGAACAGACCCTGAAGGGAAATGTGGAAGACAGAGTGGGGAGAAGACGCTGGAAGGAAAGAAGACAGATGCCAGACTATGGAGGAGCGGAGGGAAGAAGATGGGTGCTAGACCAATTGGGAGGGGGGGGGTGAAGGGAGAGGCACAGTAACAGCAAATGGAAGACGCAGAGAGAAGACACACAGTGGATGGAAGGAATTGAATGAGAAGATGTGGAAAGCAGAAACCAGACAACAAAGGTAGAAAAAAAAATTCTATTTATTTATTTATTTTTTGCTTTAGGATAAAGTAGTATATTAGTTGTGTTGATAAAAATTTTTAAACAAAGCACCGACAGCTGAACATCTCTTTCTCTAGTTCAGCAGCCAGAACTTTGATTTATAAGAAAGGAATAAGCTAAATATTGCAGTACTAAGGCTTATATGGATGCTGCGGGGGCGGTGAATGGGATGGCAGTGACAGTGATGGGGCGGTGAATGGGATGGCGGTGACGGTGTCGGGGTGGTGAAGGGAATGGCGGTGATGGGGCGGTGAAGGGGACAGTGGGCCGGGGAAAGGGCAGTGACGAGGACAGATTTTTTTCCCCGTATCATTCTCTAGGGGCAAACAATAATGTGCACAACTCGTTCTGTATTACGATCACTACTAAAATTAAGATTATATTTCCTTCCAGTCTTTGGGTGTATAAAAGTTGTAATATTGAGAGAATGTCTACAAACTGAGCAGCTGGAACAGGATTGATGTCCGGTGTGGCTTCCCTGTATTGGTGTAATGTGAGGAAGAGAAGAAGGTACCAGCTTGTCTCTAAGATTGGGATTTCTAGTAAGCACTATAGTTGGTTTGGTGTTCCTAGAACATTTATATAGTTCTAAAATTCGCCAGTTGTTCATGATAATATGCTTTACATCTCCTGAAAGGTGTGAGTGTCTGAGGACACAAGTGAAATCAGGTGGTTTACGATCTTTTTTGCCAGTATTTAATAGATCTTCCCTATCTATGTAATAATTTAGACCATGTGTATCCACTAAAAATATCCTCCAAAGGATATCTTCTTGTGACAAATCTGTGAGCCATGGAGGAGGCCTGCCTTTCAAATTCCTCTTTAATCTTAGAAATTGAATATAAGGTAAATTTTTCTTAAGTGGTTTTTGATGAAAGCTAGTATAATATAAGTAATTTTTTTATCTGTAGGTTTCTTATAAATCGTAGCGCGAAAACTATATCGATCCTTGGAGATCATAATATCTAAAAATGCTATATGGTGGTCATCATGGTTCATTTTGAATTTAAGATTAGTATCAAAAGAATTCAACCAATTGAGGAAAGAATGTAACCTTAAAGTACTGCCTTTCCATAAAATGAATACATCATCTATATAACGTTTATATAACCCGATTTCTTCCTGATATTTATGTGTACTCAAAAACTTCTTTTCAAATTCAGCCATGTATAAATTGGCAATATCAGGGGCCATAGAGGCACCCAAGGCCGTACCCTTTATTTGTAAAAAGAACTTATCTTGAAAACAAAAATAGGCTAAAGTGTAAGGGCTAAAGTGGCAACGGTAATAATGAATCTGTAAGATATCCGGCCACATGTATTTCTATTGTGCAATGTGTTTTCTATAACTTGAATAGCCTCTATTTGTGGAATGTTGGTATAGAGTGACTGAATGTCCAAGAGTTACCATATGGCTCCAGAAAAAGGAGAACAGATTGAAACATCTAGGATTTACTTCCATTGAAAGCAATTGCCGTAAGAACGGATTGATTCATCCATGTTTTACTTCCATTGAAAGCAATGGAAGTTAGGAGGACAGAATGAGACTAGAGAATGACATGGGGACAAATTTTCCACGTCCCTGCAGGAACTCATTTTCCCTTCCCATCCCCGCGAGTTCTTTCCCTGACTCTGCCCCATTTCTGCAAGTTCTGTCCTCATCTGCTCAAGCCTCAAACACTTTAAAATCATAAGTTTTTGAGGCTTGTGCAGTTAAGGCAGACCTTACAGGAATGGGGCAAGGACAGGGACAGCAACAAAACTCACGGGGACAGAGAAATTGAGTTTCTGCGGGAACAGGGAAAAATTTGTCCTTGTGTCACTGGGTTTTATTTCCATCAATGGAAATAAAACCCAGATGTCTCAATCCATCCTCCTTTTTCTGATAATAACCCTATATTTGTGTTAGATTTAAGTCACGCCCAAACCATGCCCACTTGAAATCTGAGTAAATGGTGGCTTCCTGTCATGCAATATAAATGAGTAAATGTTGCTATTTACATGTGGACATGTTGCTAAAATTATGGCCTTGATGCATGGATATTTATGCAGGACTCTATTTTGCAGCTATCTGGAAGTAAAAAAATTCAGGAAATTTAAATTTTTTGTTCTTTATTTGGAAGGTATAGTACTGAGTTCTGCATTTGATCAGTAGGAATAAGTTTATTTGGCCACCTTTCCTGTTGTGAGTTTCTGCATTTTTTCTTTTAAATTCATAGCCCTACCAACACCAGATCTCAAAGCACAGCTGTCTTGTTACACAGAGACTGTATGCTCTACCGCCTAGTGGAGAAGTCAAGAATTGCAATATTGGGTTTTACCAATATGTTCTTATTTAGGACTTTCCTTAATAAAGAAATGTGGGACCCAATATTCAGCTCTTGGCTGTCAGTGATTATTATGGTAGTGACCTCAAATATCATCAGTGCATGGATATGCTTTTATTGGTTGAAGATTTCTCTATGAAATGGCCTTTCTGTACAGATTACGACAGAAAGAAGTTAGAAAAAAAAGTAATATCTTACTGAAAACTCATTTCTTTGGCTAGCTTTTAGTACACAATTCCAGGGAAAATAGGTATGTTTCTTGCAATGTTTTTAAAGCAGTTCTATTTGCTTTTTGTTGTGTGATTGATCTGTAAAAAGATTATTTAATTCATTTTCTATCCTGTCCTCCCCAAAGAGCTCAGAATGGGTTATAGATTAACATACATAATATACAGTTAACAGATTACAATTTGCAATAGTTACAGTGCAAGATTTTTCAATTCAATCTTTATCCTAACTCAATATATACTAGGGATCTAATACCAATATACATAATAACCAGTTTACAGGTTAAATTTGTCCTAGTTACAGTGCAAGATTTTTCAATAGTTTCAAGTTAATATACCGATCATCATCTGGTATCTAGCCGGTTTAAAATAAAATGATAAAATAAGAATAGGAGTAATACTTATAAAAAGTAATACTTATGAAAAGGAGGGGAAGTGTATATTGAAGACATTTTACGATAACAAACATGATGGTGGAGTTAGAAAAGAGGGGAGGGAAGTAAGAGTACATTATTAGTGGTGAGAAAAAAAAAAAAGAGTTGAAGGGAAAAGGAAAGGGAGGGGATAAAACATTAGGGATGGGATCGCTTCTTAAAAGCAGTTGGCTAACTTGATGGTGAAGGGTTCAAGAGCAGAGAAATGCATCTTGAAATAAGAATGTTTTTAGTTTTGTCTTGAATTTATCGATTAGTTTTTCATGACGAAGTTGGGATGGCAGAGCATTCCATAAAGTTGGAGTGACTACAGAGAAATTAGATTTCCTGGTGTAAAAGATTTCCTTAATTGAAGGGACGGATAGTAGATTCTGATCAGCTGATCTAAGAATCCGAGAGGGGCAAAAAGGGATAAGAAGTTTATCGAGAAAAGGTGGTTGACGGGAAGATTTGATTTTAAAGACCAACATGAGGGTTTTGTAGGTAATGCAGTGTGTGATAGGTAGCCAATGGGCTTCTTTCAGAAGAGGGGTGACGTGATCATATTTCCCTAAACGTTTTTATCCTAATGTGACACATTCTAAGAGGCTCATAAACAAAATGGAAATATGTCTAAAAACCGGCCTAAATTGGCATTTAGACGATCAGTGAGACAAGTCGTCCAAGGGTCAATAATCGAATTGGGTTTTAGACGTGTCTAAAAACGACTTAGGCCTTCACAGTGCTGCAGTACGCCCAGAGCTAAAAGGAGCATTTTAGGAGGAGTGGTGAGGGAGGGATTTGGGCGGGACATGGGCCATCCTAGACTTAGTCGTACTGCATGTATAACCAAAAGTTTAACAACACTGCCTAGACAGAACTTGGACATTGTGACTTAGGCCATCTAAATCTAGGTCTAAGTCACAAGAAGGTATCCAAAGTGACCAAATAACCACTGCAGGGAAAAAGTACAGACCCCTACACACTCCCCTAGCGAGAAGGCTTCCAGGTCATCCACATGCAGGAACCACAGCCCTGCCAAGAAGTAAGTGTGGCTGGAAGGTAGAAAGGAGGCAGCTGACCTGGACGGCTCTGGTACAGTTTCACGAGAGGGGGGCATGGAAGTACAGTAAAACCTTGGTTTGCGAGCATAATTCATTCCAGAAGCATGCTTGTAATCCAAAGCACTCGTATATCAAAGCAAATTTCCCCATAGGAAATAATCGAAACTCAAGACAATTCGTTCCATGCAAATTACCATGCGTACTCGTATTGCAAGACGTGGCTCCTTTAGAACAGTCACTACACTCCCGCAGCATCAGAGAAAGAAGAACCATCGGCTCAGTTCTGATGATGTGACGCGTGTATACTGTATGTGCTTGTATTGCAAGACCTCGCTCGTTTAGAACAATCACTACTCTTGCAGCGTCAGAGAGAGAAGAACCATTGGCTCAGTTCTGATGATGTGACACGTGTATAATGTATGTGCTCGTATTGCAAGACCTCGCTCATTTAGAACAGTCACTACACTCTTGCAGCATCAGAGAAAGAAGAACCATTGACTCAGTTGTGATGTGTTTATACTGTATGTACTTGTATTGTAAGACATTGCTTGTATATCAAGTTAAAATTTAATCAAATGTTTTGCTTGTCTTGCAAAACACTTGCAAACCAAGTTACTTGCAATCCAAGGTTTTACTGTAGTTTTGCCACAGAAAGGAGAGGAGAGAGAGGGGGCACAAACTTGGGATAAAGGAGGGAGCGTGTTGGGACATGGGAGGGGCATGAACTTGGAACAAAGGCTGGAAGGAGGGTTGGGGGCATAAACTTGGTACACAAAAGGGAGGGAGAGAGCATGTACATTTGGACACGGAAGGGAGGGGGCATGAACTTGGGACAGAGAAGAGAGAGAGGGAGGGGGCATGAACTTGGGATATGGGAGGGAAGGAAAGAGATGCTGAGGTGGAGGAGCGGATAGAAAGGGAGAATTGTTGGGCATGGGTGTGTGAGTGAGAGGGAAAGAGAGATGGTACACATGGGGAATGGAAGAAAGAGGAGGAGAATTGTTGGGAATAGGGATGGAGAGAATTGAGGTATAGATGAATGGGGAAGAGAAAGATGAGGAGAAATGTTGGATATGTGGTGGAAAGGGAACAGTGGGACAGACTGAAAGGGATGCAAGAGGGAGGAATGTTGGATATGGTGCTGGAGGGAATGGAGGGAGAGATGTGGCATGGTGCTGGAGAGAATTGAGGTATAGATGAATGGGGAAGAGAAAGATGAGGAGAAATGTTGGATATGTGGTGGAAAGGGAAGAGTGGGACAGATTGAAAGGGATGCAAGAGGGAGGAATGTTGGATATGGTGCTGGAGGGAATGGAGGGAGAGATGTGGCATGGTGCTGGAGAGGAGTGAGAGGATAAATTTTGGGCATGAGGCTGGTGGGCAGGGATGAAAATTGCTGCACATGATCCAGGGGATGAGAGAGGGAGAAATGTTGGATGTGGTAGTAGATGGGGTGTGAATGCATCTTGGATTCCTCTCTCTTTCCCCATTCCCTTTGCAGTAAGAGAGAAAAAGAGAAACAGAGATGGTGGACAATGTGAGAGAGAAGAAAATATGTTGCACATGGGGATGGGGGTGGAGGAGAGAGGAAGAAATGCTGTGCAGGAAAGGGAAGGGGGAAAAGAGGGAGAATAGAATAGCTAGAAGGGTGTGAGGATGCTATACTATGGGAGGGAGGGAAGAAAGAAATGCTGGAGGAACCAATGGACAGCAACCACTTGAAGAAGAATTTGCAAAAGACAGGAAAGCAGAACCAACTTAATGGAAAAATAAATCTCCAGACGACAAAGGTAAAAAAAAGAATTTATTGACTAAAATATGTTAGTTTTGAGAAATGTATATAGCAGATGTCTTTGTATTGTGGAAAATCAAGATATGACCATATTACTCCATATCTTCGACAACTGCATTGGCTGCCAGTTGCAATGTTCTCCATAGTGCCTTTTAGCCGGGCGCTCCGCCCTGCTAATTTAAGTGAGCGCCCAGCTGTCCCCCTACCAGCTCAGCCGGTGCAGAGCCCTCCTCTCATGCACAGGCTCTGCACTTTCGCCCTTTTCCCAGCGCCTTGGAGCCTGCATTTAACACTTCCCTCTCTCCTCTCACTTTTCTGGTCCTCTCTTCCGCTTCTCATCTCCCCTGCAGTTCTTCAAACTTGCTGTGAGTCGCCAGCAGCAATTATAAACAATCCAGCGGCCGCCCCACAGCCTTCCATCTGCCATACTCCACCTCCTCTGATTCAAATTCCTGTGGATGGAAACGCTGAAGGAGCGCGGACTTAGAGGAGGGGCTTATTACCTCTCAGGGATGCCAAAGCTTTAGTCCTGGATCTGTTTCCATTCCAGCGGTAGGAAGCGATGTAATCCAGGTCTCAAGGTCAGGGAAAGAGATGGTTCACTGGGACTAGGCACACTTTAAGAGGAAAATAAGCTTTTAAGTTTTAAATCCTAGGGGGTTTTTTTGTTTTGTTTTGGGACTAAGTTCGATGATTTTAAGCATTTCCAAAGCTCGTAAGCACCAAAGAGATGGTTATCTCGGTGGAGGGGTTGATAGTCAAAACAATTTCACTGTCCCTAAATGGCTTCGGGTCACTGAAAACTGGGTATGTTGGGGACATTCTGGAGCCGGAGTGAACATTTGGCTAGTAAGGACTGATATTCAAGACTTAACTTGCCAAAGTCAGTGGGACTGTGCTTAAAACTGAATCCTTCCTTTATGCCATTCACCATAGTCTGTTAAATACACTTCCCCCTCCCCATTCGCGGTTTTGGCAATCGCGATTTCACATATTCGTGATTTTGGGGGGAGGGGGAAAAAAGAAAAAAAAACATAGTTTAGCCTTCCCCCCGGCATCCCCGAAAGCCTGCTAGACCACCAGGTAAGGCCGGGATGCCAGGGGGAAGGTGGGAGGGAAGAGGGGGTGGGTCAGAGCCGGACCAGAAGATATTTGCGGTATTTCACAATTCGCGGTCCGGCTCTGCCCCTATCCCCCGCGAATCCGGAGGGAGAAGTGTACTGAATATCCCACTTAACCTAGAGACACTGGATCTGGACATGGAGGGGGAGAGAGAAAGACAGAAATGGACCTTGAGGAGTGGCGGGAAAACAGACTTTAACCAAAAGGGAGGGGGAAGACAGAGCAGATGCAGGACTAGAAGGGGTAGAAAGGGGAAACACACTGAACCAAGGAGAAAGAGATGCCAGGCCTTGGGGAGAGGGAGGACAAAGAGTGAGACAGACAGAAAGACCTGGAACAAAGGTGGGAGGACTCTAAATGTTAACAGAAAGAAGATAGAGGGAGAAACCTGAAACAAAGGGGAGGCAGAAGAGGAGGGGTGCAGATGTTGAACTTAGGGGTTTATAGAGGGATGAGAGAGAAAGAGAGACTGCAGAGAGATGGAAAGATTCTGGACCAAGGAGGAAGGAAGGAGAGAGGCAGAGAGAGACCAGGAAGAAAGGAGAACAAATGCTGGATATGGGGAGGTGGGGTTTGTAAGCAGAAGAAAGAGGCCTGGACCAAAGGGGCAGACTGGAAGGACCATTTGGTCTTTATCTGCCATCATGTTTCTATGACTTGAGGAAGATGCTGGACTATGGGAGGTGCAGACAGAAGAGACAGGAGGGGGGGGAGTGACCCTGAGGAAGAACAGAGAGATGCAAGATCATAACAGAGGGAGAGAAGGGGAGACATGTTGCCAATAAGGGTGGAGGAGAGAGGAAGAAAAGTTGGATTCATGGAGGGACAGAGAGAGATGCTGCTTGGAGAAGAGAATGAGGTCCGGAGGAGAGAAAGCATGCAGGAGGCAGAAAGAAAGAAATGTTGGATGCTCAGTCGGAAGCCCAACCAGAAACTAATGAAATCACAAGACAACAAAGGTAGGAAAAATGATTTTATTTTCAATTTAGTGATCAAAATGTGTCAGTTTTGAGAATTTATATCTGCTGTTTATATTTTGCACTATATTTGTCTGAGGTGACATTGCATATTTTAAAGTCATCTGCCTTGACCTCTTTGAAAAATAAAACAAATATAAATGATTATAATTTTCTCTACATACAGTGTGCTTTGTGTTTGGTTTTTTATTTTGTGGTTACCATTATGAATTAATAAGATTATATTGTGTGTACATGAAAAATGAATGGAAAAAAATTGAATTACAATTAGAACTATTATAATGATGGGTGGGGTCAGGGGTAGAGCTTGGGTTGGGGAACTCGGTTGGTATTTGTAGACGTAGGGGGTACTTGACTTGAAGAAGTTGAGAAACACTGGTCTTGGTGACTATGGAGTTCACTCAATAAGGGCCCCTTTTACAAAGCCACGGTAGCAATTCTCCAATGGCAAATGTACCAAAGTCTATTCAATTCCTATGGGCTTTAGTGAATTTGCTGTGGGAGAACTGCTATCGCAGCTTTGTATAAGGAGCCCTAAGGCAGGAACTACTGTCTCTGCAACGGGGATGCAAAACACTAACTGATTCAACATGAGTTTGAAGTTGGTTGAATATCACTCTCTCAAGTACGGTAGTTTTGAATAATGGAAGGTTTGATATTGGCCAGTAGTTATTTGGAATAAGAGGATCTGTATTAATTTTTTACAAGGGTGGCTTACATACTACTGGAATACTGCCTAAGTGTCAACCCTTAAAAAAGGAAGTCATTGAGCGTTGGAAAAATAATTAATAAAAATAGTGTACATTTAATTTTCAACAACACCAAATTTCCCCATCCCACCCCACCAGGCTATTTTTTCATTGCACCCGGCTGGAAAAAAATGTCTGGGGAGAACACTGCAGCTGTGTATAGAATTCAATACAAAGCAATTAAGTTATGTCATCAATTTCTATATGGTACGATGCCTGAAATTTTTAAGAGTATGATGTCTGGTTATCAACCACTAACATCACTGCGTTCTGAAAATGCCACATTGTTGAAAACAAAGGCTAACCCTAAATATGTGGAAACGAATGCCATGACTTTTACATGTACAGGAATCAAGCTATGGAATGGCCTTGTTGGCCAGATTCAAAAATGTGGAGAGAGGAACTCATTTAGGAAAATGTTAAAGACTCAACCATTTGTAGATGCATTTCTTTGAGCAATTGACTTTATGTAAGATTGTTCTTATTTGTATTGACTTTTAATATTTTATGTATGTAACTCCTTGTAAACTATTTTGGAAAAAAACGGTATAGAAATTTTAAAAATAAATAATAAACAGAACAGGAGATGCATTTCTGGTTTATTTCTCTATTGTTGAAGTACTTGCTGACCCTTGCTGTGGCTGGTGGGGGATCCCCAAGCACTACCAGCTGAGGACCTCCTCCAAAGGCGACCAGAACTTCCCTCCACCCAGCATAGCAGTTGCTGGCAGCATCCCTGAGTCACTGAGGGGCCAGCATCTGTAACTCAGAGATGCTACTGCTGCTTGCCAAGCTTGGCAAAATGGACCCCCAGCCACCTTCAGAGGAATTCCTTTGCTGACATAGCTTGAGGGTCCTCATCAGCTGAAGTATTTATATTTTATATTTACATTAGAGCAGTGTCTCACAAACTTTGTCAAGCTGCGGCATACTAAACGTAGTGGCCACTGTTCAAGTCATCCGGAAGTATGTGGATGTTGGCGCGATAACGTCATGCACATACGTGATGTCATCACATTGATGTCTGCACATATGTGAAGGTCTTCCAGATGGGCCCTGAGCTGCCAGTAGGGAAAACACATGGAGAGAAGGAGAGGCACTGGCACCAGCTGATTGCCTACAGGATGTGCCTCTCGATTTTACAATACTGAAACCTCATACCTTATCCCAGATCATCATGACCTAAATGTCTTTTCGCCACGGTTCTTCTGTCCCATGTTCTCTCCTAGAATAAACAATCCAGTTCCAAGTTGCAATGTTTTTCAATATACTAGCTTGAATCAATAATGCTAACAGCTTAATTCTCTTTAAAACATACAGTTCAGGCCTGGTCTGGACAGCTATGTAGCTAACGTCACGTCTCTATTTGTGAATTCATACAAGCCAAACAGAAAATATTTACAATGTCATTTGCGGTTGGCGGTCCCAGTCATTTGCAGTATTTTCCGACCGCTACCACCGACCAGAAGAAGACAGCTGGAGAGGCAGGAGAGAGCAGTCGGAGAGCCGGCGAGTGAAGGAAATCACTCGCTGTATGCTCCGACCGCCTCTTCCTGCACTAAAGTCGGGCCTTACCAATCAGGCGCTACTTTGACAGACAGCTCCTGATTGGTAAGGCCCAACTTTAGTGCAGAAAGAGGCGGTTGGAGCATACAGCAAGTGATTTCCTTCACTCGCCGGTGCTCCGGCGGCTCTCTCTTGCCTCTCCAGTCTCCCCCATGAAAAACTGTATTTGTGGTTTTTCAAGATTCACAGGGGTTCCTAGAACGGAATCCCCCATGAATTTCGGGGAAGTACTGCATTAGAATTTGAACTGATGATCCCGCAAGCTTAAGGTGACCACAGTGGCATACCTAGGGTATGTGGCACCCGGGGCCCATCATTTTTTGACACCCCCCCCCCCCCCCATGTAAAAAAATATTTTTTGTAATAACCATGAAAAATAAATGGTCATAATAGAAACAGGCACTGAAAATTTTCTTTTATTGAACCTCATATATGTAACCATTAATCCAAACATAACATAAATTATATCTGAATTGTCATGACATCAGAAGTACATATGGAGTAGTTGCAGGTGATGCTTGGGACAGTTCTGATTGTGTTAGTTCGGTTTTATGTGTTTTTGAATAGAAGGGTTTTTATTTCTTTTTTGAAGGTTTTGTAGTCTGTGGTCGAGATCAATAGGTTGTAGAGTTGGGGGTCGAATGTTAGGAGGTTGTTGAACAGTTTTTTTTCTTTTGAAGATTTTGGTTGGAGGGTGTGTGAATGGTGCGTGAGTTCTCCTATGTCTGGTTGAAGTGGATTTAATTATTTAGCTGAAAAAATTAGTAAACCCCCCCCATTCCACACACATTAATTCTCTTCCATTTTTGTTCCCATTACAAAATACACTGATAAGTTCCCAGAAAAAAAATACATTAAAATAAGAAGTGAAAACAAAGGCCCCTACAGATGAGAACATAACATAAGAATAGCCTAACTGGGTCAGACCAATGGTCCATCATGCCCAGTAACCCATTCTCATGGTAACCAATCCAGGTCATTAGTACCTGGTCAAAACCCAAAGAGTAGCAACATTCCATGCCACCGATCCAGAGCAAGCAGACACTTCCCCCATGTCTTAATTGTTATTAAGACTATGGACTGTTATTAAGACTATGGACTTTTCCTCCAGGAATTTGTCCAAACCTTTCTTAAAATCAGCAATGCTATCTGCTTTTACCATAACTTCTGGCCACTTCACTTTTAAGCTTAGTTCTTTCCTTCCAAACAGAGACCTTGCTAGATGTCAAATACAGAAAGAACAAGGTAACTTCACAAGGACTTAGCTGTGCAGGAAATGTGAATCTCCTCATACACCCACCATATAGTGCAAAAATGTGCAAAGATCTGTTTTTTTCTTTCGATCACTACATAGTCTAATGCCACACAAGCAGCGCTGTTACAAACATATTCTGAAGGTCAATGCTAAGGTTAACAAAGTTTCCTTCCATGGACCACAAGGAGATACTGACAAACCACTAGAAGATATCCCAAAACAACTACCCAGGCACAACACCCAAAGACCCACTCAGTGTGTGAACCAGTTGAGTGGAGTGGACTAACTGGGGGGGTGGAAATGGGCCCAGAGTTTGCTCAGCAGAATTTCCCAGACCACCTCTTCCTCTCAACACATTGACACACTGCCGCCACCACCACCACCATTAGGAACACCTCAACGGGTAGGCCAGCAATGCTTACAAACTTTATAAAACACATTATTATATTTTCTTATAAAGCACATATTTTAATTCAACTCTCTGACATCCTCAGCCTTGCCATTCACAAAAATAGAAGGAAGAAAAGTTCCCGTTTCCTGCTGTCTCATGTTCCCGGCCTATACAATATTTTTCTTCTGCAGACCCTTCAAAAGTCTGACCAAATCCTCGTTTCACTTGCATTATAAAGTACTGAAGATGCCATCTCTCTCCAATCCCAGGTCCTAAAGTCTAAGACAGTAGTGCAAACTAGTGCTGCCCGATTCAAGAAAAAAAAAATTTTCGATTCGATTCAGCCTATTGAATTGGTTTTTCGATTCAACTTTCCTGCCCAATTGGGTGTTTTTTTGTTTTTGTTTTTGTTTTTTAAACATCCTGGTGGGTTTATTTTATAGCTTTTTCACCCCCCTTTGGGTTCTCCTAACCACACTGGCGCTGTGGTATAAATAAAATAAAGAAACAAAACGGACTTTTCCTCTCTGTTAAATCCTAGCTCACATTTGCGGTCTAACACCAGCTCTCGCAGAATACACATTTCAAATCTGACATATTGTAATCACAAAACAGAAAATAAAATTAGTTTTTCTACCTTTTGTTGTCTGGTTATTTTTCAAATCTTGTTGGTCCAAGGCTCTGGTTGTCTTCTGATAACTTGCTTGCCAGGGTCTCCTTCTTCCTTCTTTCTGCATGCTAACCATCCATCTGCCATCTCTGTCTTCCCCGTTTCCCTTCCCTCCCCATGAGGTCTGGCATCTATCCTTTTTTCGTCTCCCTCCACAGATCTATCTTTTCTTAACTACCCTTTCATCCAGCATCTCTCCCTCCTTCCCCACCACCCCAGAGTCCACCATCTCTCCCTTTCTTTTCCAAAATACCCTCCTATCCAGTATCTCTATCCCCCCCTCCACACCATCCCTTGTGTCCAACTTCTCTCCCTTTCTGTTCCTTCCCTCTCTAAAAACTATGGTCCATCATCTCTCCCTCTTCTCTATTTTCAGACCCATTATTTCTTCCCACCCAAAGTCCGGTATATGCGCGTCTTTTTGAACCCCCTCATTCCCTCCGTGTATTTCTACACCAGGGCCCCCCTCCCTGAAGGCCTGTCCCCCCTTAAAGGTCTGCATCCCACCCCTGAAGGCCTGCACTACCCCCCCAAAGGCCTGCACCCCCCTCGAAGGCCTGCACCCCCCTTGAAGGCCTGCCTGCCTGCCTGTCCCCCCCCCGAAGGCCTGCCTGCCTGATCCCCTTGAAGGCCTATCCCCCCCTCGAACGCCTGTCCCCCCCTTGAAGGCCTGCCTATTCCCCCCCTTGAAGGCCTGTCCCTCCCTTAAAAGCCTGCCTGCCTGTCCCTCCCTTGAAAGCCTGCCTGACCCCCCCCTTGAAGGCCTGTCCCCCCTTTGAAGGCCTGCCTGCCTGTCCCCCCCCCCTTGAAGGCCTGCCTGCCTGCCCCCCCCTGGCCTCCCTGCACCACCTGAATCAGGCCCTGAGGGGGTGCTCCCAGCCTTGTGTTCAGTCCTCCCCCCCCGAAGGACCGCTCGCCCCCCCTGCACCACCTGAATCAGCCCGCAGCGGGATCGCGATGTCAGCGATCCCTTCGCTGCTTCGGAGCTGCTTCCTCCGCCACGGTCCCGCCCCTTCTCTGACGTCAGAGGAGGGGGGCGGGACCGCGGCGCAGGAAGCAGCACCGAAGCAGCTCAGGGATCGCCGACATCGCGATCCTGCTGCGGGCTGCTTCATAGGTGGTGCAGGGAGGCCAGGGGGGCGAGCAGTCTTTCGGGGGTGGGGGGGACTGAACGGCAAGGCCGGGAGCAACCCCCTCAGGGCTGTCACCCGGGGTGGACCGCCCCCCCGCCCCTCCCTTAGTATGCTACTGGGTGACCATACGTCCCGTTTTGAACAGGACAGTCCCGTTTTCGGATCCCCTGTCCCGTTGTCCCCACACACAGCTTCGGGACGCCCAAAATGTCCCGTTTTCAGAGATAGCGTCCGGAAGCTGTGCGCAGGGACAACGGGACAGGCAATCGCTTCCTGTCCCTCCCCTGCCGCCCCCCCCAAAAAACCAAACCAAAAGCCTCCCTCCAGGCCCGATTTAGGTCCACCGCCGCTGCTCTTCTGCTGCAAACTGCTGGAACCCGGAAGCCTTCTTTCCGACGTCAATTCTGACGTCGGAGAGGATGTTCCGGGCCAGCCAATCGTTGCCTGGCTGGCCCGTAACGTCCTCTCCGACGTCAGAATTGATGTCGGAAAGAATGCTTCCGGGTTCCAGCAGTTTGCAGCAGAGGAGCAGCGGCGGTGGACCCTTTTGTTTTCCGTGGTGGGGGGGGGAGGAGGTAGGCAGGCAGGCAGGCTGGCTAGCTGGCTGGCTGGCTCTGGGGGAGGGAGGGAGGTAGGCAGGCTGGCTGGCTGGCTCTGGGGGAGGGAGGGAGGTAGGCAGGCTTTGGGAGAGGCAGGCAGGCTGGCTAGCTCTGGGGGAGGGAGGTAGATAGGCAGGCTTTGGGGGAGGTAGGCAGGCAGGCAGGCAGGCTCTGGGGGAGGCAGGTAGGCTGGCTGGCTCTGGGGGAGGTAGGCAGGCAGACTGGCTGACTTTGGGGGAGACAGGCATGCTGGATCTGGGGGAGGCAGGAAGGCTGACTCTGGGGGAGGGAGGTAGGTAGGCAGGTTTTGGGGGAGGTAGGCAGGCAGGCTGGCTGGCTGGCTCTGGGGGAGGGAGGGAGGTAGGCAGGCTTTGGGAGAGGCAGGCAGGCTGGCTAGCTCTGGGGTAGGGAGGTAGGTAGGTAGGCAGGCTTTGGGGGAGGTAGGCAGGCTCTGGGGGAGGCAGGTAGGCTGGCTGGCTCTGGGGGAGGTAGGCAGGCAGACTGGCTGACTTTGGAGGAGACAGGCAGGCTGGCTCTGGGGGAGGCAGGAAGGCTGACTCTGGGGGAGGTAGGCAGGCAGGCTGGCTCTGGGGTAGGTAGACAGGCAGACTGGCTTTGGGGAAAGCTGGCTTTGGGGAGGTAGGCCGGCAGGCTTTTTGGGAGGGGTGGGACAAAGGCTGGAAGCAGTGAGGGGACATAGGGATGAAGGAAGGAGAGAAAACGGCAGAGGAGGGGTTGTAAGTAGAAGAAAGACTAGAGAGATAAAGGCCTGGACCAAAGGGGAAAGACAGGAGGCAAAAGCAGGACTTTGGAAGTTGCAGACAGAGGGGGAGAGCCCCTGAGGAAGAGCAGAGAGAGGCAAGATCATAACAGAGGAGGGAGAGAGAGAAAGGGAGACCTGGAACAAAGGTACAAAGGAGAACTGAGACTGGATCTGGGGGCACTAAGGACATAGGAAGGAGGCACTGGGGGAACTAAGGACATAGGAAGGAGGTGCTGGGGACACTAAGGACATAGGAAGGTACTGGGGGCTCTAAGGACATAGGAAGGAAGGAAGGAGGGAGGGAATAGAAAGGGACAATTGTTGGGCCTGAGTGCAGAAAGAAATGAAAGATAGGATGCATAATCAGAGGGAAATGTAACCGGAGACTCATGAAATCACCAGACAGCAAAGGTAGGAAAAATGATTTTATTTTCAATTTAGTGATAAAAATGTGTCAGTTTTGAGAATTTATATCTGCTGTCTATATTTTGCACTATATTTGTCTATTTTTCTATAGTTACTGAGGTAACATCATTGAAAACCCCCCAAATATAAATAATTAACATTTTCTCTGCTATAGGGTGCTTTGTGGGTTTTTTTTAATTTTATGGGAGTGAGACAGAAAGAAAGACAGACATACATATTTTCTAGCACCCGTTAATGTAACGGGCTTAAAGACTAGTTATGAAATAATAAGATATTGTGTGTACATGAAAAATGAATGGAAGTAATTGGGGGCGGGGCTAGGACGGGATTGGGGGCGGGACTGAATATTAATAGATGTCCCGTTTTGATGAAAAAAAATAAATGGTCACCTTAAGCAAGCTGGTAGTGGGCGGGGAGGCATCCACATATGCACAGTATGGGCAGTCTTTTTTAAAGTGACAGTTCACTTTGGACAGTCCATGCCGGGTTCCGTGGATGACGTTACCCCCATGTGAGACTATCTGCCTGTTGTCCTTGTATAACATCTGTTATCTAGTAACTGTGCTTTTTCTGTTTTAATTTCAACTGTGACACCTAGTCTCAGAACCCTTACAGCTTTCCTAATGGTTGCTACGTACACTGACACCTACAGCCTAGCTTATTACTGGTTGCTATGTGCCCTGCTTCATTGTCGTGGAGATGATGTACAGCAATACCTTTTGCCTTGGTACTGTAGCACCCGGCCTCTAGTTAAACTATAAAATCCATCAGTTGAAATCTGACAGTGTAACAGCTAATGTTTAAATATGTTATTGCACTTGGTTTCATTTTTATTATGTTTTCCGTCTTAAAGGAATAAGTCTTCCACATTCAGCAGCAAACTCCCACCTTTTGGTAGAATATCTCCAGATGGCTCTTGCTAGGAAGCTGACGCAGAGTAGTTTCTTGTTTGTTTCTGCGCATGCCTTAGTTTGCAGGCATCAGTAGTGTGACAAGAGGCGAGTCCTACACAGACCGTATCCGATTACAGTCACGAGTCAATGAAATGCAGAACTGCCGGGTGGAGGATCAGGAAGGAAAAAGAAGACTAGCAGCAGATGAGGTAGGAAAATTGGGATTAATGGTGCCCCTAAGATTAGAAAACTCAGCAAGGGGAAATCTGCCCTGCTGAATCCCAGCCACAAACCTAAATTGCTCTTTGCTGTTTTCTGCCAAATATCAGAGAAACTTCCTGCAGCAAGGCCAGAGTTCAATGAGGCTCCAATATATAATCGTCTTCAGTAGAAACAAAATTAAAATAAGATAATATCTTTCTCTTTAGACTAACTTTTTTTTTTTTTTTTTTTTTTTAATATACTAACCTTTGATGGCTGGAAGCTTCTTCCTCATGTCAGAACATAGTAAAAGTTGCTGTGCTTCTGAGTGGATGGTAGTCAAGTGAGGATAGCTGGCCTGCCTATACCTTTTTTATTGTTGTTTTCCTATCCTACAATGAGTTGGTTCAGATATAGGGGATTCATTACTGGAAGAAGTGGTTTGCTCTGGGGTGGGTGCAGGGATAAACTGCTCTGGTGAGACTGGGAGAGAAGAGGTGAAAGTGTCAGAGGGATGACTTGCTCTCATGGTAAGTTAGTAAGTTTAGAACATAGGGGCATGAGTAAGGTGACCATATGTCCCGTTTTCAGATCCCCTCTCCCGTTGTCCCCACTCAGAGCTTCGGGATGCCGAAATGTCCCATTTTCAGAGACGGTGTCCCGAAGCTCTGAGTGGGGACAACGGGACAGGGGATAGCAATCTAGATTCGGCAGCGGCAGCATCATTGCTCCAGGCCCCGCTGACCCTCCTATCTCTCCCTCCCATGCAAAACCCCGCCGACCCTCCCATGCAAGATAACCAACTGAGTGACAAACCTCCCTCCAGCAGTGTTAGCAGCCGCAGCACTCTTAAACAGGCTGCTTCGCGGCTTTCTCCTGCCGGTGAGTCCCTCTGCTGCATCACTGATTATGTCATCAGTGACACGGCAGAGGGAATCACCAGCAGGAGAAAGCCGTGAAGCAGCCTATTTAGAGTGCTGCGGCTGCCAACGCTGCTGGAGGGAGGTTTGTCACTTTGTCGGTCATCTTGCATGGGAGGGTCGGCAGGGTTTGCTTGGGAGGGGGGAGAAGCGGTCTGCCTTGGGTGCTTCAAGACATGACGCCATTACTTTCTTTGGGCAGCAGCAGCGTTTACAATTCGCTGCTGTTGCCGGCTTCAGGCCTTCCTTTCTGCTGGATCCTGCCTACTTCCTGTTTTCATGAAGACAGGACCCGACAGAGAGGAAGGCCTGAAGCCAGCAACAGCAGTGAATTGTGTATGCTGCTGCTGCTGCCCAATGAAGTTCATGACACCAGGCCTTGGGTGACAGAAGGAGGAAAGGGAGCAGAGGAGGAGAGAATTGGGGAGAGTGTTGCTGTACCCAACTGGAGGGAGAAGGAAGATGAGGGAGGGAATGGAAGGAGATCCCAGGGCTTGGAGGGAAGAAGAGATGCCAGGGCATGGAGGGAAGGATGAAGGGGGCTTTTCTCCCTGGAAAAGCGGAGACTTAGAGGAGACATGATAGAAACCTTCAAGATCATGAAGGGCATAGAAAGAGTAGACAGGGACAGATTTTTCAAAGTACGGGGAACCACAAGTACAAGGGGGCACTCAGAGAAATTGAAAGGGGAAAGGTTTAGAACAAACGCCAGGAAGTTCTTTTTCACTCAGAGGGTGGTGGATACATGGAACGCGCTACCGGAGGATGTGATAAGCAGGAGCATGCTACAGGGCTTCAAAGAGGGTCTGGACAGGTACCTGGAGGACAAAGGGATTGAGGGGTACAGATAGGAGTAGAGGTAGGTATTAGGGATAGGATTAGAGGCAGTTACAAAATTAGTCAGGGACACTGTTCAGGCAGTTAGGCCTGATGGGCCGCCGCGAGAGCGGACCGCTGGGCAGGATGGACCTCTGGTCTGCCCCAGCGGAGGCAACTTCTTATGTTCTTATATGCCAGACCAAGGGAAAAGAACAGAGGAGATGTCAGAGCATGGAGGGGGGAGGGAGATATGGAAGAAAAGGAAAGGAGAGAGATGCCAGGGAATCAGGGAAGGGATGATGCCAGACCGTGGGGTGGGAAGGAAAGAAAGGAGAAGAGAGAGATGCCAGAGCATAGGGGAGGGGGTGATGACCAGTGTTCCCTCTAAGATGAGCGCATGAGTGATTGCTCACTATTTTCAGTGTCGTCGCTCATATGCTTTCCCCTGTCGCTCACTCGAGGGGAGAGGAAGCGGCGGCGGACCTGTATTTTAAAGTTAAAAGATGCAGCGGCGACTCCTCTCAAGATCCCCGACTGCATCGGACTTCCGACGCAGGTGGGGATTCGTGAGAGGAGCCGCTGCCACGGGAGGGGGGGGGGCGGTCCGCCCCAGCTGTGCACCCGCCCTAAGGCTACAGTCGGAGAGGAAGTTCGGGCCAGCCAATCGCTGCCTGGCTGGGCGGAACTTCCTCTCCGACGGCAGAATTGATGTCGGGGGAATGCTGGTTGGCCCGGTGGGAAGTAGAGAGAGCTTGGGGCAGCCGTGGTGGTGGCTTTGGGGCCTGTTTCCCCCGATGGTTGCGGCGGTGGCTTTGGGGCCTGTTTCCCCCGATGGTGGCAGCAGTGGCTTTGTGGAGGGTAGGGAGAAAGAAAGGGGGCAGGCAGGGAGACAGAAGGGAAACAGAAAAAAAGAAAGGGGCCATCAAGAGGAAAAAAAAGAAAGAAAGGGCAAGGAGAGAGGAAGAAAAAGTTAGGGGAGGGAATGAGGTCTGGAGGAGAGGAAGCATACAGGCTGAAAGAAGGGAAGAAAGATTGGATGCACAGTCAGAAGATGAAAGTGCAACCAGAGACTTATGAAATCACCAGGCAAGGTAGGAAAAATGATTTTATTTTAAATTTAGTGATCAAAATGTGTCTGAATTTATATATGCTGTCTATGTATTGCAAAATGGCCCCCTTTTACTAAATCGCAATAGTGTTTTTTAGCGCAGGGATCCTATGAGCGTCGAGAGCAGGGCTGAGCATTTAGCGCAGTTCCCTGCGCTAAAAACTGCTATTGTGGTTTAATAAAAAGGATGGGGGGTATATTTGTCTATTTTTGTATGGTTGTTACTGAGGTGACAATGCATAGAGTCATCTGCCTTGACCTCTTTGAAAAAAACCCAGAATAGGAATGATAATTAACATTTTCTCAGCGTATAGTGTGCTTTGTGTTTTTTAATTTTATTGTTGGTAGATCATTTTGACTTGGTCATTTTAAAGTAGCTCGCAAGCCCAAAAAGTTTGGGCACCTCTGAGCTAGAGCGTTGAAACTGTGTATTTCTATTTTATCCCCCCTTTTACAAAACTGTGGAGCGTTTTTTAGCGCCAGCCATGGTGGTAGCAGCTCTGATGCTCAGAATTCTATGAGCGTCAGGGCTGTTACCACTGTGGCTAAAATCCACACTACAGTTTTGTAAAAGGGGGAGGGGTTAGTTTGTGATGACATATTCCATAGTAGGCGAAGGTGTTTTCTGTGTTCTGTGTGTTCGAAAAACATGGTTTTCTGTTAGGATTGATGGTGTAGGATTGAGCTGTGCTGGTCTGGCTCATTTAGTTTTACAATGGGTGTATTGATGTACTGCTCACTGCAATATGTAAGATGCTGCCTTTTCCTAGGTACTCATGTGTGACGTGTGGTTTGTTACTAAAAATCATGTTTTTCTTACAGATGGGGGGGTGGTGTGGGCCAAAAAATGATGGGCCCCGGGTGTTACATATGCTAGGTACGCCACTGTATGTAAAGATACCAGAAAGCTGGCGTAGCAAAACTTTAAGTAAATTGTTATTCTTCTAAGCTTTGAGTATTTAACCCTCCCACAATCTCACGGGCACTCATTTCAAGTTTCAAATTTATTGAGATTTTGATTTAAACACAATATCAAATATTTTCAATGCATATAACAAAAATAAATTTGGGAAAATAAATAAAACCATTTGAACAATAAACATACAAACATATCCATAGATGATTAAAATTACATAAGGAGCACAAGGATAAACTACATTTGTTTAAAAATGCGTCCTCCGCGCCTGCTCATAAATTTGTGGAGTATGTAACTTGTCGCTCATGCATATTTTTTTTTGCACACACCTCATCAATCCTTAGAGGGAACATTGATGACAGAGAGAAAAATGGAGAAGTGGCAGAGCTGAAATCAATCATGTACAAAGGAGAGAAGGGGCACAGGATAGATAGTTTATGGAAGGAGCATAGAAAGAGGGAAGATGCCATATGGAAGAGAGAGAGAGAGGGCGGACACTTAATGGAAAGGGCAGTGAATGGAAGGGGCGAGACAGAGTGTGAACAGTAGATGGAAGGGGGAGAGAGAGGGAGACATACACTGAATGGAAGTGTGGGGGAGAGGAGGGACAGCTGCTGAATGGAAGTCTGAGGGACAGGGGGAGCAGATACTGGAAGGAAGTGGGGAGGAGAAAGAAAAAAGGGCACATGGTGGATTGAGGGAAGAGGATAGAGTTAGATACTGGAAGGGGTGAGGGAAAGAGGTGGCAAGCTATAGGTAGACACAGTGAAAGAGGGAAATTGAGGACTGAATAGTAAAAAAGAATTTAGACAGAGGCAGAAAATAAATTGAGAAGGAAGACCAGGGAAGAACAGGAGGAAGGGAGCGGAGAGAGAGATGCCAGAGCAGAGGGAAGGGGAGCAGACAGATACCAGACCTGGGAGGAGGAAAAGAGGAAGGAGACATACTAGATCTGAGGGGAAAAAGGAGAGAGATATACTAAAATCTGTTGGGAGGAAGGAAGGAAAGAAGGAGAGAAAGAGGCAGAGAAAGGAGGGGGGGTTTGTAAGCAGATTAGAAAGACTACAGAGAGAAAGGCCTGGACGAAAGGGGAAAGACAGGAGGCAGATGCAGAACTATGGGAGGTTCAGACAGAGAGGGAGAGAGAGGGAGACCTGGTACAAAGGAGAACTAACACTGGATCTGGGGAGAGTAACAGAGGGAAAAGAGAGAGAGAGACCTGGACCCAAAGGGAATGGGGCTGGATTGTAAAAGAAATGTTGGATGCAAAAGAAAGAAAGAAAGATTGGATGCACAGTCAGAAGGAAGTGCAACCAAGAGACTCATGAAATCACCAGACAACAAAGATAGGAAAAATGATTTTATTTTCAATTTAGTGATCAAAATGTATCTGTTTTGAGAATTTATATCTGCTGTCTATATTTTGCATTATATTTGTCTATAGTTACTGAGGTGACATAGCATATTTTAAAGTAATCTGCCTTGACATCTTTGAAAAAACCCTTGAAAAACTCGTAAATGATAATTAACATTTTCTCTGTGTACAGTGTGCTTTGTGGGTTTTTTTTAATATTTTATATTTACCATTATGAATTAATAAGATATTGTGTGCACATGAAAATGAATGGAAGAAATTGGGGGCGGGGCAGGGCTGGGGCTAGGGCGGGATTGGGGGCAGGACCTAATATTAATAGATATCCTGTTTTGATGAAAAAAATAAATGGTCACATGAGGCATGAGTCTAGTTAGGCTAGAGCCTACCTGGAGGGGTGAGGAGTGATTAGTGTCAGGGGAATGCTGGTAGCTGCTGACACTGGTTGTGGAACGCTGTCATCTTTAGTATTATAAGGTTGCAACCTGCAAGGCTGACTCAAGCATTGGACCAGGTAAGGCTCTGGCCCAGGTCACCAGAGAAACAGGGTGCGAAAATCCTGGACCCCAAGCTCATCATTAGTGCTTCAACTGGTCCAAAGCTTTCTCCCCCCCTTTTCTCTCGTTCTAATATTTCCAGTGGATGGAAAAAAGCCCAGCAGGACACAGTGTAATTTTTTTGTTTGTTCCTGCCTGGAGGAAGATCAGGCAGGGTATAGCCTCCAGTGGAGCTGCCAGATGACATGGGTTGGAGGAGTAATGCATTACATTACATTACATTACATTAGTGATTTATATTCCGCTTGTGCCTTGCGGTTCTAAGCGGATTACAATTTATAAGACTGGACATTTCCAGTAGCGGTGCAGTACATAAATTCAAGAATGTGTCAAGATACAATTGTTAATCTGGGTTTTTCGGAAGAACTTGAAAGCTAATAGTAGATTATGATAAGTAGTTGTGATGAGTAGATATAGTAATGTCAGGATTCTGGTAGGTTGTTGTGATGAATGGAAATAATAAGAGTCAGGGTTCTGATGTAATGCGAACTGCTGTAAATAGTCTTAAACTATTTTCGAGTAAATCAAACCATATACATACACAATCTCCAACAGTACAGACTTTGTTTTGTACATTTTTGGGACAAATGTTTTTACCATTTGGGTTTTGCTGCAACTTGACAGTAAAGAGTTTCAGTTTAAAGCATTCTTGGAGTCAGAGTGCTTATTTTTGTGACTGTGTATAGGGACAGATAAAGGGTGGGGGTATCTTAAATCCTACTGTCTACCAGGATTAGCCTGGCCATGGCCTGCACCCAATTCAAAAGTTTTGTTTTGTAATTACTTGTCCTGGGTAGTGCTGCCCGATTCATGATTCAAATTGGTTCACCGATTCACTAAGGGTGAATCAATTTGAATCGATTTAAAAACAAAAAAAATCAGCCTCCCAATTCAGTGACTGCCCCTCCCCCCTTGCCCCCTAAAGCAGGATCGGCAGCGCTGCCTCTTGCTGGCCGGCCGCTGCCGCTCCTGCTTTAGACGGCGAGGGGGGAGGGTCAGTCGTGAAGTGCTGGTGTCCGACTTCCCTCCTGGCGTCCGTCTTCCTCTCTGGCTTCCCGCTGGTGTCCGGCTTACCCCCTGGCCTCCAAAGCAGTTTGCAAAGATAGCTAGCACCGCAATCTTCTCTACAGGCTGCTCATATGAGGTAAATGGTGCGTGGGAAGCCGGACACCAGTGGGAGGCCAGGGGATTGGTAGGAACTGAAAGCCATGAAGACTCTCCCTGCTTCGGAGGCTGAGGGCGGGGTCCCGGCCGCTCTTTGACATCCACTCCAGCCTTTGTCGAGAGGGCCACTCGCTGGACTGAAGCAACCAGATCTCTCTTCTTTTGCCTGCAGCGGCCTGTCAGCTGGAGGGAACAGATTCTGCCCGGGAGAGGGAGGGAGGGGGAGTGATAACGCCAGTTCTGCCCGACCCTCTACAATGGCATCCGACAGCGACACGGAGTTCTATGATGCTGCAGAAGATGTCAACATAGGCTCATCCCCTGCGGTGTAAATATACCGCTTTTGAAGCATAATTGCTACTCAAAAAGGGTATTATAATAAATTTAAAAAGATCTGAGGGCCATTGACAACTTATTGTAATGAATAGACACCATTTTCTAGTGAAAGTATATTTGCAAATGTGGGAGGAGGGTGGTTTATAGTTTACTATGGGTTTAATCAAAATAAAAATAATATTTATATTGTATATTTTTGATTAAATGTTAAAGGAAAGGGGGGTGGGTAGGGAATAAATTTATATATTTGATGTTATATTAGAAAGAAATTCAAGTGATGTATTTAATTTCAAATGTTTTATTATTTGTACATTTGATGTAAGATTGAAAATGAATAAAGAATTAAAAAAAAAAAGAAGCTTGATTGTGCCTATTTTTATTTGATATTCCACCTTTCCTCCGCAGCTATAGTAAACTCTCTAAAGTAGTTTCCCTCTCTCCCGGCGGGCTCACGATCTAACTATGGTATCTGGGGCAATGAAGTGACTTGCCCAGCTGAGGCTGCTTCCCTGCCTTTCTGCTCACTGCTTTTTTCCATCAGTTTTGCTTCTTAGGAGATGTATTATTTTTGCTGTGTTTGTTAAAGGGAGGGAAATAGATTATAATTAAGACCAGAAACTACAGAGAAAAAAAAATGTATATGGTACTAATGCAAGAGAGGAATGGTAGGATCGGAGGAGGATCATTTTATTCTACTTTATTTTAACAGAAACAAACACACAGGCAAAAAAATAATAATAATAATGTTTTGTTTTGTTTATTTTTTTGCTGTAGCCTGGGACTGTCTGCAACTGCTTTAAGGGCTGCTTTCTTGCTACAGTTTCAGAATACAGCTTGTGCTCTTTGCATTCTTTGTATTCAAATTATAGTGGGTATAATAATCTGTAGCCTTTCCTTAAAGTAGTGCTTTGGCATCAGCATTCCGGGGGGTAGGGTTGAGCAGACTTTGGAGTGGGACAGGACTTCAGGAGGAACAGGCAGGCCTTCAGGGATGGTGGCACAGGCTTTCAGGGGGAGGTGCAGGCATTCAGGGGGGGACAGACCTTCAGGGGAGGTGGGCCCTGGTGTAGAAGTATACAGAGGGAGGGAGGGAAGGGGGGGTTCAAAGAGATATGCATATGCCGGACTTTGGGGGGGAAGAAATAATGGGTCTAAAAACAGGAGAGGAACGGGCTCTATGACTCGAATATCCAAGAGTCTTTGAACTGTCTCTCAGAGACTAGCCGCTTTTTCTAGTCTCCCTGCTGGAGAATCTACAAAGAGATTTAGTAGAGGTGATAAAACACAATCTTGTGACCTTCTCAAATATGATCTAGTTTCCAGTGGTCTGCACCAAGGATTTCCAGTAAGCAGAGAGTCTCTCTCCTATTTGTGGGAGAATGGCTACTGGCCTGACATCATTGTGTCTTCTTGGATGCTGCTCTGGTTCAAGAAAAGACCTGCCTGGATCTCTGAAAAGATCTCTGTGCATAGGGGCCTCCATAGTATTGTTAAAATCGCCATGAGCCTCAAAAATTACCCTGATGGCATTTGGTCTGCAGTCTGGTAAGGTCTTCAGTTGGTGATCTGCCATGCTGGCCATAAGGTCATTCAACTCTTTACCAACTAGCATCTGCCCTTTAAAAGGAAGCCTTCTCAAAGTAGGTTTGGAGGCTGAATCCCCTGCCCATTGCTTGATCCAGAGCATTCTGTGAGCAGGAATAGTGTAAGCCAAAATCTTGCTCTTGACTCTGATGTCATACAGGGCATTTGCCACATAATCCACCCCTTCAGGACCAGCTGGGGGCATATATTGTGCTATGATGCCAGTCTGATGTAACCTGGTGTGGTATGCAAGTGCCATAAATGAGTCTGCCACTGCAAATTTGATCCCCAAAGCCAGGGCTTCAAATTGTGTTTTAAGACCATGCCCACTTTGCGATTCTGTGCATCCTTTAGCATCACTCCTCCTTCACTAGATAAAGGAGGTAGGTTTAGTAACCTGAGCCACTGTGGAATCTTGTTTGGCTGAACAAAAAGCTATTGGAATTCCAGAGCAATGGGATATAGCCTAGATGTAGTCTTAGCCATCCATGGCTGCTTTTCTAGTTTCAAACCTACAGTCTGTAATAATGTGCAGCACGATTGTCTACTTAAAAATATGACATACTGATGGATCATTCCCCTGGTCAAGGGCTACCACTGCCTCTTGACTTCTGGTCCCTGAATGGGAACCTGAAACCTCCAGTAGTGAACACTTGCCCTAGAATAATAAAGGCATGGAGTATGACCTCAATTCTTCCCAGTTATTTTCTGTCTGATCCTAATGGCCCCCCAGACAGGCTCCTCTATGACATGGGAGCATTCTGAAGGGAATCTCCTATTATTCCAGCACTGGCAAGTCCGCAGGCAGTAAAGGGAGGCCCCGACAAGTTAAGTACGCTTTCCATAATAAATGAACAAAGTCTGGGGTAAAACCCTGCTCTGGAGGGCCCGAGGATCCCTTTAGGGACTTGGATTGGCTCCTCTTGGGCTCTGCAGCTTTCACACACCTGCATTTGGTGGCTTCACTGTTTGGAGACTGCAGAAGGGTTTTTTTTAAACAAAACCCCGGGTTCCCTGCAATTCCCCAGCCCTAGAGGTCTCAGAAGAGGCCAAGCACATGACTCCCACCCCTCCCTCACATGTCCCGCAACTTGCAGTATAGGATTAATCCTCCGCTGTCCATCTAGCGCAAACCTGGCATGATATAACAATTTCATTGACGTACATTGGCTGTGGCAAACAACCACCAATATCGCTGAGAGCCAATTCTACCAGAGAGGTGGCTTCTTCCCGAGGAGATATGTAGGGCAGCTACTTGGTCTACTCTCCAAACTTTTACAAAGTTCTACAGATTGGACTTAGCGGCTCATGAGGACACCACGTTTGGGTCCTCGGTTTTAAAGGCAGACTCATCTGTCCCACCCTAGATACAAGAAACTGTTTTGGTATGTCAGCTGTCATCAGGAATCCATTGCTTTATGCACTACAAGGGAAAATTAGATTCTTACCTCAATTATTTTCTTTGTAGTAGAAGGGCAAAGGATTCCAGATGCCCTGCCCTGTCACTTGCTTCGCCCGCTTACTGCTTTGGACAGATCTTATGGGTCCGGAGAAGATCTTTTCCAGCAAATTGGATAAAAATGTACTAGATAAAATTTTTAAAAAAATGGAAGTGATGAAATTGATAAGTCTTTAAGAGCTCCAGAGCTGTTACTGCTGGTTGCACACAAAGAGGTGGATTGTTAGTTCTACCTAGAGTTATGCTGTTTGTGTTAATATTGTTCATTTTATTTGTTACAGAGCAGAACAAATGTATTGTCAGGGAGGTTTCTCTGATCCCCTCCTTATGATTTATCTTATTATAGTGGTGATTGACTGCTTTGGTACAAACCGAAGGTGGCAGTACAGCCCACCGGAGAAGGAAACAGAATTGAAAAATGTACATGACATCCTTCTGCAATCAATTCGTGACCAGGGGTAAATCACCTATTGTCCGGAATCCTTTGCCATTCTACTAAAAAGAAAATTATTGAGGTAAAAACTTAATTTTCCCATGTACTTTCTTTGTCCTTAGCAGGCTCATAATCTTAAGTTTTGTATTTGGTGCAATGGAAGATTAAGTGACTTACCAGGGTGAAAAGGAGACAATCTAAGATCAAACTCAGTTTCAGAACTTTTGTTTACAAAGCACTAGATATCTTTCTGTATTTAAACCAGTTTTTTGTTCTGTTCTCTGTTTGCAAAACACATTTTTTCTGTTAGCAATGTGCATTACTTTGCGGTGAAACTTGATCCCATATGTTAATTTTAACTTTCAGGTTTAGCAACACTGGCATAGTGCAGTTGGTACAGGTAGGTGTCCTGTACCAGTGAAGAATGGAAAGCCCTTCATCATTGCCTGCAACTGTCCTGCTTTTGCTGGGTCTGTGGACAGCCCGGGCCCGAGCTCTGGACAACGGACTGGCTCTCACCCCAACCATGGGCTGGCTGCACTGGGAGCGCTTCCTTTGCAACACGGACTGTGATAGTGACCCACACAACTGCATCAGGTACTTGGGCAAGATGAGATGTAGGGTGAAAGATGGAGACTCTGTGGAAGAGAACCACTGAAATTGTACAAAGCTTGCTATGTATACCTGTGGGGAAATAAGGAATGGATAGGGAGTCTTGTATTTATTTATTTAGGGCTAGTTTCACTAAGACCACCAATCCAATCCATGAGGGATCCGATCCATAGCCGGGGGGCAGATTCACGAAGCGCCCTCATACAAATGAGGGTGATCGGAATCACGCCCACAACCGACCACACGGATCGCTCTCCAGCGATCCCAACGAATGCGCAGACTATCTTCTTTGCCTGTAGATGGTCTGTGCATGCGCTGGCCCTCCGTGCCCGGCAAAGCTGGAAACTTTTTTTTTTTTAACTTTTTAATACTTTGTGAGCTTGTGGTTTTAACCCACTTTAATCCCGTGGGTTAAAACCACGGGCTTATACTGCAGAGAAGGGCAGGAGAATCGGGGTGGTGAGAGGAGAGTCGGGGCGAGAGCAGGGCAGCAAGAGGAGGAGATTCGCGGCGAGAGCAGAGCGGCTAGTCGGGGCGGCGAGAGGAGAGTCGGGGCAGCAGAAGCCAGGCAAAGAGCAGGAGATGCAGTCAGAAAGCACGCGAGTGACTGGTCCCCAGCAGTCGCTTCTTTTGTTGATCGGCCAGCCCAGTTGGTGTTCGAGATTTGTTTAGTGAATCGTTACCTGCCTATATTTGCATGCCGTTCCCCCTCATTTGCATACACGGATCGGATCGGAGGGTTCTCGGCACCAAGGTTAGTGAATTGGGTCAGGGAATAATCGGGTCACAAATTGGTCGTGACACGATCAGTGTCCTTGGTGAATCTAGCCCTAAGTCGGTCATCTTATGTACTGTTAACTCATAAAATCTCAAAATGGGAAAGAACCAGGTCTTTAAATTAGATGTAAGCAGATATGGTACTGCTCTAAAACTCTGGAATGACTGGATCACTCGTACAGTATGGCTGTTACTACTGTATTTCAGGGTGTGATGAGTTGGTTGGTTGGATGGAAGAGCTCTGATCAGTTTGTTACCCCATAAGATTCACAGAAAATGAGGTTGATTTGGGATTATGGTATGATTGATTTGATTAACTTATAGGTCCTTTTACTAAGGCACGCAAACTGAATTAGCGTGTGCTAAATGCTAACTCGTGCACATTAGTCTATGGACGCATTAGTGTTTAGCGCACGCTAAATTGGTTAGCGCACCTTAGTAAAAGAGGGAGGTTAGTGATTTGAAGCTCTATTTCACAATTTATATATATATATATATTTTTTTTAATTAATTGTATTTTTTATTGTTCATTTTGCATATTTTCAATAATTATTATGGTACTGTTATATTTTTGTGACTGTATTTTTAATTGTTCACCATTATGGCAATTTCATTAGGATTAGGAAAGTATCGTATTTTTTGCTCCATAAGACGCACCCTAGATTTAGAGGAGGAAAATAAGAAAAATAACTTTCTGAACCAAATTCTCCCTGCTAGGCTCTGCACTCAACCCCACACTTCTTGCCAAGTTTTGTAGCCTGTCCCCCCTCCCTGCCAGGCTCTGTACTCTGTCCCCCCCCGCCCCCCTCCTCTGGTGGTCTAGTGGTAGGCCGGGACAGGGCACAGAGCAGGCAGGGACAGGGCAGACAGGCCTAGTGGTTGGCAGGCAGGAAGGAAGGGACAGGGCACACAGGCAGGCCTCCCCCTCTAAGGCATCCCCCCCCCCAAGGCAGGCAGGCAAGTCTTCCCCTCCCAGGCATCCCACGCCCAGAGAGGCAGGCAGGCCTCCTCCCTCCCAGGCACCACCACCAGGCAGGCAGGCAGGCCTCCCCCCTACCAGGCAACCCCCTCAGGCAGGTATGCCTCCCCCTCCCAGGCAGCCCCCCCAGGCAGAAAGGCAGGCCTCCTCCCTCCAAGCCTTCCCGCAGGCAGGCTCAGACTCTCCCTGCTCCCTTCCTATTTTTAATTTGGCAGGGCAGGCCCCAGCCTCTGCACCCCCCCTCCATTACCTTTTTTCATTCCATTGCCCTCCCTCCCTATATGCGGTTGCCTGCCTGGTCACCACAAGCAGTGACGGCTGATGTGGCTCAAGTCCTCTTCTTTTTCCTTGCAGCAGAGCAGAGCACAGGGCTGACTGTATGAATGCAGTGTGTCGAACAAAGGACAGAAGCCTGAAAAGCCACCTGACTAATACACCCATGAGGGGGGAATATGACTATTTAGTTGTGGCAATGTGTAATGTATCACATCAGGTCTGTCTGACTCTTACCATAATCGAACCCAGACTGAGGAACTTTTTGGGTGGAACCTGAAGTCTCACACCAACTGGATCCTTATAGGAACATAACGGTTTTTACAAAGAATTGATGTATGTGCTATGGCAGTTTCCTACAAACTTTGATGAGCCGTGACACACTAAACGTAAAGGCCACGGCTCGAGGCATCCGGAAGTGCATGCACGTTGCCATAATAACATCACACGTATGTGTGACAACATCACGTTGATGTCTGCGCATGCGTGAAGGCATCACGTTGACGTCCATGCATGCGTGAAGGCCCTCCAGATAGGCCCTGAGCCACCAGTGGAGGGTGCCAGCAGGGAAGAGGACTGGAGAGGAGAGACGCTGGCACCAACCGATTGCCTACAGGATGTGCCTCTTGCCGTGAAAGACATCCTGTAGGCAGTCAGCCGGCGCCTCTTCTCCTCCCCAGTGTGTCGTGGCACACCTGAAATCTCAGCAGGCACACAGTTTGTGACACACTGTGCTATGGTTACATTTCCCAACAACATACCAGACTCCTGATGCAGGCCTTATGGTCGAAACACGAATCGTGTTGAGTTACCTTTTATTCAATAAATTCATCCAGTTGAACACCATAGATTACTTTATTTCTTCGTCTCCTTCATTGTTGTTGCTTTTGAATACATTGTGTATTATAGCCTGAGGCTTTTGCTTTCCTATGAATTTCTGATTGATTGGATTTGAATTATGTATAAAATGTACTGAAGCCCAGCCTTTGCATTTCCCAGTGAGCAGCTGTTTATGCAGATGGCAGACCTGATGGTGTCAGAAGGCTGGAAGGATGCAGGGTATCAATATGTCTGTATTGATGATTGCTGGCTTGCTGCCACCAGAGACGCCCAGAATCGGCTCCAGCCCGATCCAAAGCGTTTCCCCAGTGGCATACAAAAACTGGCTGATTATGTGAGTGACTAGGTTTCTCAAATGTGTGCATATGAGAACAAAACCTGGCTGTCTGAATTTTCCATTGAATATTGTATATAAGGGGCAAGATGTAGTGGGGAAATACACTTTAACCCAAAAAGGGAGATTCCTCTGCCAACAAGAGACTAGTATAATATGGGAAAGGGGACCAGTTACAAACAATGTAACAGGAGTGATAAAATGCAACTGTTGTCTCACATAGTAAACCGTAGTTTTTTCACAACGTAAAAACATATATGAATTGATATAACCTCTGGTTTACTTGTCCATGCGATGATTGGGCTGTGAGGTGGTTTTTCCTCTGGGGTTCGCCCCAGTTTTCCCCTCCATGATTCTGAGCAAGCCTGTGAACTCTGTTATATCATCCATATAATACTTTGAACAGGTCCACGGAGTGATTTTCCTTCAGTTCAACAAGAGACTAGTGGCAATTGCTCTGATACCATTCTCTTATTTCCATAGAGATGAGACAGTGAAACCATGAGTTAGTGAATCCTATCTCAGCCTATCAGATCAGCCTGATCTGTTACCAAGGAAATGGGCTTGAATCAAGCACCACATTTTATCCCAGGACAAGCAGGTAGCCTATTCTCACATATGGGTGACATCATCAGCAGAGCCCGGATGCGGAAGCCCGCAGCAGACTTGCTTGAAGAAACCAGAAGTTTTGAGTCGACCATACCGCGCATGGGTGAGTGCCTTCCCGCCCAGCATAGGGCGCATCTCCTCAGTTCTCAGTTTTCCATGGAGCCAAGAAGTCCGTCATTGACTCTCTGCGTTTAACTTCGTTACTTTGTGCCTTCTCTGAACCACGGTTTGTATTTTTTTTCTTCACAAATCGCTGTTCTTACTTTATTTCTAGTTAGAAAAAAAATAATAATTTTTCAAACTTCCATCCGACTACCGGGGCCGCTTGGACCCAAGGGCTTCGATTTTGCGGCGGCCGTTTTTCCTTCTATGTCCCGGCCTGTAATGGGCTTCAAGAAGTGTAGCCAGTGCCAGTGTGCGATTTCCCTTACCCTCACCGTCGATGCCTCAAGTGTCTTGGGCCAGAACATCAACTAAAGTCGTGCGAGCGCTGTGCTACTCTTCAACCTCGAGCCCTTAAACGTCGTCGTCTTTTGGTGGAGAAGCTTTTCGGGATGGATTCTTCCTCCGATTCCTCGACTTCGAAGGCGACCTCGGCCTCACCTTCAACCGAGACTCCTGCTTCTATTGCTTCAACCTCGAGCCTCATCAGACCTTCATCGTGTGCAGCGGCTTTCTCTTCGACGACATCTGCTGTATCTTCCCCTGTTGCCTCAGATAGCTCAGCAGAAAGTTCCAGCGGTGGTGCTTAAAGTGCCTAAGATTTCCAAGTTGAAGCACATTTACACTGCCTCGGTGGAATCTCCAGCCAAAGCAGGTGGTCCGGTTTCAGATGCGGATCCATCCTTGCCAGCTTCTTTCCAGACCATGTTGGAGAAGCAATTCAGAAAACAACAAACAAACTGCAGGTAATGTACAAGATGCAGGCGTTGTTTATTAATAAAAATGCAGTGACATATACAATCTTATGGCCAACATAGAGTATGATGGCAGAAAAGGGCCCTCGGCCCAACAAGTCTGCCCACTCGAATGACCCTCCCCCTAAACACTCCCTCGAAGTGACCCCACATGTTAGTCCCATTTTTTCTTAAAAGCGAGCATGTTGTTAGCCTCAACTACCTGAAGTGGTAGATCATTCCAATGATCAACCACCCTTTCGGTGAAGAAATACTTCCTTATGTCACCATGAAATCTCCCACCCTTGATTTTTAATGGGTGCCCTCTTGTAGTCGTAGGTCCTGTGAGGAAAAAGATGTCTTCTTCTACCTCAATACGACCAGTAACATATTTGAATGTCTCTATCATGTCACTCCTCTCTCTGCGTTCCTCGAGAGTGTATAGCTCCAACTTACCTAGGCGTTCTTCATATGGGAAATCCTTGAGTCCTGAGGCCATCCTAGTGGCCATTCGCTGAACCAATTCCATTCTCAGCACATCCTTTTGATAGTGTGGCCTCCAAAATTGAACACAATATTCCAGATGGGATCTCGCCATGGACCTGTACAACAGCATTATAACTTCAGGCTTTCAGCTGACAAAACTTCTTTGGATGCAACCCAGCATTTGTCTAGCCTTGGATGAAGCTTTCTCCACTTGATTGGCAGTCTTCAAATCTTCACTAATGATTACTCCCAGGTCCTGTTCTGCAACAGTTCTTGCTAAGGTCTCACCATTTAGGGTGTAAGTTCTGCATGGGTTTCCACTACCAAGGTGCATAACATTGCACTTTTTGGCATTAAAACTCAAGTTGCCAAATATTAGACCATTTTTCCAGTAAAAGTAGGTTCTGCATCTTAGTGTCAGGCACGGTTACTCTGCCCACTACGTTGCACAGTTTAGCATCATCGGCAAATAACGCAATTTTGCCTCGAAGTCCCTGAGGCAGGTCCTGTACAAAGATATTAAATAGGATTGGACCCAAGGGTTTGACAGCTCACAGTTATCTCATCAATCCCTGCTTGTGGAGTCCTCCTTAAAGAGGTCCCATTCTTCCAAGGTTTATGTCACTGTTCCTCCTGGAAGGGAAGGGAAAACTATGGACAAATTTGGACGTCGTATCTATCAAAATTCCATGATGTCCTCTAGAGTGCTCAATTATAACTTTCATTTTATTACTTATTTTGAATTCCTCATAACTCTTTAACCTAAATTTCTGAGTTATTTGGATACTCAAAAACACTTTGAATTTCAAGAAGTCATTGCTTCTTTATCACAACTCAGTCTACATGTACTTCAGTCATCTTATGATGCCTTTGAGTTGTCTGCCCAGGCAGCTGCTTGCTTTGTAGACATGCTTCGCCTTGCCTGGCTTCGTACCATTGACATGGACCCTAATCTTCAGGACCGCTTGGCCAATATTCTTTGTGCAGGCAATGACCTCTTTGATGAATCTATCGAGGCAGCCACCAAGAAATTGTCTGAACATGAAAAATCCTTTGCTTCTATTGACAGACCTAAACCAAAGCCAGCTCCTGCCAAAACTACATGTCCTCCTCCTATATATCAGAGGTGTTTTGCTCCAAGGGTGGCTCCTTACAATCACCCTCCTCCTAAGAAACAGCAGCCTCAGAAGCAACAAAAATCTCAACCTTCTGCTGCACCTAAGGCTTCCCAGCCTTTTTGACTGTCTCAAACAGAGCATAACCTCCATCGTTCTGACTTCTCTTCCCTCTATAGGAGGTCGTCTCCATCATTTTTACCACCGATGGATGATAATTACATCCGACCTCTGGGTACTGACCATCATCAGAGAAGGATACTCTTCATTTAACTCAGGTTCCAACAGACCTTCCTCCAAGAGAGTATCCTTCCACCCCTTCCCAGACCGCCCTTCTTCTTCAGGAAGCTCAAGCTCTGCTTCGTCTCCATGCCATCGAATCAGTTCCTCTGGAACAACAGAACAGGGGGTTTTACTCCCGTTACTTCCTTGTTCCGAAGAAGACGGATCTCAGGGCTCTCAACCAATTTTTGGTCACAGAAAAATTTTGAATGTTGTCCCTGGCATCCCTTTATCCCCTTCTCGAGCAGAACGACTGGTTATGCTCTCTGGATCTCAAGGAGGCCTACACTCATATTCCCATTAATCCGGCCTCCCGTCAATATCTCAGATTTCAGGTGGGGAATCTGCATTATCAATACAGAGTGCTACCCTTCGGCCTGGCTTCATCTCCCAGAGTGTTCACCAAGTGCCTGGTAGTGGTAACAGCAACTCTAAGGAACCATGGTCTTCAGGTATTTCCCTACCTCGACAACTGGCTCATCAAAGATTCAACATCTCAGGGGGTTATTGTAGCAATCCAACAGACTACCTGTTTGGGATTCGAAATCAACTTTCCCAAATCCCAACTTCAGCCCTCACAGAATCTACAAATCATCGGAGCTGTTCTGGATACTATCTAACTCAGAGCATTCCTTCCACAACAGCGTCTGAAAGCTCTTCTTCAACTCTGTCATACAGAGTCTTCCCGCTCTTCCATCTCAGCGAGACACATGATGGTACTCCTGGGTCACATGGCCTCTACAGTACACGTGACTCCTTCTGCCAGACTTCACCTCAGAATTTCTCAGTGGATCCTGGCATCTCAATGGACGCAGGTTTGCGACCCACTTTCTCGACACATAATAGTCACTCCTTCATTGAAGCAGTCTCTCCATTGGTGGATGCTCTCTTCCAATCTCTCCAGAGGCTTGCTTTTTCAAACGCCCCCCCATCACAAGGTCCTCACGAAAGATTCTTTGACCTACGCTTGGGGCGCTCATCTCGATGGTCTCCGTACACAAGGCCACTGGACCACTACGGATCGTCAGTGTCACATCAATCTGTTGGAATTCAGAGCGATCTTCAAGGCTCTCACCGCTTTTCAACATCTTCACGACCAGGTAGTCCTCATTTGGACAGACAACCAAGTCGCCATGTATTATGTCAACAAACAGGGAGGGACAGGATCTGCCTCCCTTTGTCAAGAAGCTCTGAAGGTTTGGGACTGG
Source organism: Geotrypetes seraphini (assembly GCF_902459505.1). NCBI lineage: Eukaryota > Metazoa > Chordata > Amphibia > Gymnophiona > Dermophiidae > Geotrypetes > Geotrypetes seraphini. Next base: position 69,057,117 of record NC_047088.1, read on the forward strand.
GCAATCCACCACAACACCTTCCTCAAAGCTGTCTACATCCAAGGGGTGAAGAATTGCTTGGCAGACAACTTGAGTCGTCTTCTGCAACCTCACGAATGGACACTCCATTCCTCGCCTCTTCATCACATATTTTCACAGTGGGGAACGCATCCGATAGACCTCTTTGCAGCTCCCCACAACTACAAACTGCCTCAGTTCTGCTCCAGGATATACTCTCCTCATCGCCTCGAGGCAGACGCTTTTCTTCTGGAATGGACGAATCTCTTCCTCTATGCATTCCCTCCATTCCCTCTCATTCTCAAGACTCTGGTCAAGTTGAAGAACGATCATGCCACCATGATTCTGATTGCTCCTCGGTGGCCGAGACAACCTTGGTACTCCCTTCTACTTCAACTCAGCAGCGGGGAGCCATACCTTCTACCAGTTTTTCCTTCTCTGCTTACGCAGAGTCAGGGATCTCTGCTTCATCCCAACCTGCAGTCTCTACACCTGATAGCTTGGTACCTCTCAACATAACTCCTCTTCAGTTTTCTCAATCTGTATGAGACGTTTTAGAGGCTTCTAGGAAACCTACCACTAGACAATGCTATCACCAAAAATGGACTAGATTTTCTACATGGTGTTTTTCTCATGATAAGGAGTCTCAATATTTCTCCTTATCTTCTGTCTTGGATTACCTTTTGCACTTATCCACTTCTGGCCTCAAGTCTTTATCGATCCGAGTCCATCTCAGTGCAAGTGCAGCTTTCCATCAACCTATTGAAGGGAAACCCCTCTCTGCTCATCCGGTGGTTTCCAGATTCATGAAAGGACTTTTCAATGTCAAACCTCCTCTCAAACCGCCTCCTGTGGTTTGGAATCTCAATGTGGTCCTTGCTCAGCTGATGAAGCCTTCATTTGAACCAATTGACAAGGCTCAGCTGAAGTATCTCACTTGGAAAGTGGTGTTTCTCATCGCCCTCACTTCTGCTTTATGAGTCAGTGAGCTGCAAGCTTTGGTTGCTGATCCACCTTTCACGGTGTTTCATCATGACAAGGTGGTCCTACGTACTGATCCAAAATTCCTCCCTAAAGTGGTATCAGAATTTCATCTCAATCAATCAATTGTTCTTCCAGTGTTCTTTCCGAAGCCTCATTTTCACCCTGGAGAAATAGCTCTTCATCCTCTGGACTGTAAACGTGCTTTGGCCTTCTATTTGGAACGCACCAAACCACACCGAACTGCTCCTCAACTTTTTGTCTCCTTTGATCCAAACAAGTTGGGACATCCTATCTCTAAGCGTACCATCTCCAACTGGATGGCTGCTTGTATCTCTTTCTGCTATGCCCAGGCTGATTACCCCTACACAGTAGAGTCACAGCCCATAAAGTCAGAGCAATGGCAGCTTCCGTAGCTTTCCTCAGATTTACACCTATTGAGGAAATTTGCAAAGCTGCTACTTGGTCCTCGGTTCATACTTTCATGTCTCTCTATTGTCTGGATACTTTCTCCAGACGGGATGGACAGTCTGGCCAAACAGTATTACAAAATTTATTCTCCTAAATTGCCAACACTCCCACCATCCTATTCTGGTTAGCTTGGAGGTCACCCATATGTGAGAATAGGCTGCCTGCTTGTCCTGGGATAAAGCACAGTTACTTACTGTAACAGGTGTTATCCAGGGACAACAGGCAGCTATTCTCACAACCCACCCACCTCCCCTGGTTGGCTTCTCTGCTAGCTATCTGAACAGAGGAGATGCGCCCTATGCTGGGCGGGAAGGCACTCGCGCATGTGCGGTGCGGTCGACTCGAAACTTCTGGTTTCTTCAAGCAAGTCTGCTTGCGAGCTTCCGCATCCGGGCTCCGCTGATGACGTCACCCATATGTGAGAATAGCTGCCTGCTGTCCCTGGATAATACCTGTTACGGTAAGTAACTGTGCTTTTTGCACAGTAACTTAGTGCAGATGGCATCTTCGATGATCATAAAGGTAAAACTGTAGCAGCGAAAATAAGTAACATTCATGAGGCATGGATGGTGTGTAATTAGACTATTTATCAGATCCAGTAATGTACATATATGTCTAAAATTTGTAGAGAGGAGGGGGCGCTAGTGAGCACCACTGTGAATGGCAGCGTAGCGATTCAGCTCCGCAGCCCAGCGCACTAAAAAGATATTTTTGATATAGCCTTAGGGCTTTTAAGACTTCGGCGAAACAGCAGATCAAGCGGATAATCATGTCTGCTACTAAAACTGGCAAAAGGAAAAACGTTGAGCGGCTACGAAGGACGGGGAAGACACGCTGCAGTCTGTCATGGCGGAACTTCGCGCCATGCGGGAGATCCTGGCCTCCACTAACCAAAACACCAAAGATATAAAAACTGATCTCGCCTCGCTCACAGTCGAGATGGCAGTGTGCAGGTCTCGTTTGGATGTGGCCGAGCAGAAAATCGAGGTGACTGAGACCAATGTAAAAACTCTACAGCGTCAATTTAAAAAAATAACTATACTTGAGCAGGAGCTTGAAGACGCCCAGAACCGCTCGCGAAGGAATAATCTGCGTGTTCTGGGCATCCCGGAAACAAGGGAGGGAAAAGATGTGATTGCGACTTTCATTCCATATGAAATGCTATATATATATGTATATTGATGCACATATATGTAACGAATCTTACATTTATGGATTCTTATGTGACACAGATGATGAATGTCATGATCTTTATACTTCTTGATTGATGTTATCTTTTATTTAGTTTTGTTTTCTGTTACATATAAACTCAATAAAACTTATTGAACTTTAAAATTTGTAGAGAGTTTATCAAAAGAAACTTTAAATTTGTCTTGTGACTCTTGCCCCTTGAGACCTATATTGTTGAGCATTTCTTTCTCTTCTTATCTTGTCTCACTTTTACTCTGTAACTGCAGGTTCATTCTAAGGGGCTGAAATTGGGGATTTACCAGGATGTTGGAAAACAGACCTGTGCTGGCTTCCCTGGCAGTTATGGATTCTATGAGCTCGATGCTCAAACCTTTGCTGACTGGGGGATTGATTTATTGAAGTTTGATGGCTGTAATTATGACACTCCAAATCTGCTAACTGAAGGTAAACATTTAAATTAGGCAACGGAATCCTGTGGGAAAGTAGATGGAAGATTAAAGCTTCCAACTAGATCCAGATTTGCAGGTCAGGATTGATTCAGGCCTGGGTTTATACCCAGTGCATATTGGAACTTGTAGTCTTAATGTTCTTTAGGGGATGCAATGGGGAAATCAGAACTATAAGTCCCTGCATGCATTGGGGTAAACCCAGGCCTAGATCAATCCTGTCCTACAAATCTAGATCCAGTTAGCAGTTTTATGTAAAATAGTTAGGGTGATTGTAAACTCTTATAAGGTCTGTTCTTTTCCTAGGTTAGCAATTTATCAAATCTCCTATCTCTAGTCTGTCAGAGAAGAAAACTTTGCAACAGTTACCCTGAGCTTTGATTACCTGGCACATACTGTAGTATGCATCTCACATTGATAACACAATTTCTAGTATAGGTGACACCTGCACCATTTAAAATGGAACAACAAGCTCTGTGGGCAGTGCAATGCAATTATCCATTTCTCTAGTATCCCTTGCCCATTGGTAGGGGAAGGGGGATATTCCCAGACTGATATACACAATAAAGATGGTAAGTGAGACCCACTGGAACAATTCCAAAATAAGAAAAAGATCCCACTGTTCAAAGCATAAGGGGAGGAGAAGGATCTCAAAAACCTGCTTGGTGACAGCCAAGTCTGACAAGGTTCCACGTTTCAGTCATTGATCCCAAAAAATCTCCCCCTTCCTTTTTTTATTCTGTTTCTTTTATATTTATTCTGTTTCTTTCCTTTTAACATTAATTTTTATAAAATCTTCTCCACTGAGTCTTTTCTCAGAACTATATTTGTTTGAATTACTGTTCAATGTATCTTCAAATTTACTTATCTCAAATGTTGCAGGCAGCCACAGCCCGAAGGGACCCATTTCGCCAGAATTGCTGGCTTTCTCAAGGGTTCACATAGGCTGCTGCATGTTTAATCAACAGCGTTTAGTCACTCGGCTTCATGTCCTCCAATTAACCTCCTGAAAGCGTTAAAAGATTTTGAACAACAGAAAAAGACAGACCTAGTCACATCAAGGTTCATTGGGAGGACGTTCAGGAACACAGACTATACACACAAACCACGTTCAGTATTGTGTGAATGAAGTCAAAATAAAGGGTGCTCTTAGTGTGAACCACCAGCGATAGGAGTCCAGCTCCAACACTTCACTTCTAGGTAGAGGCGATAAGCCCCCACCCGCACACCATCATAGAGCACCCTAAGTGTGCTGCAAATCAAAGTGAAACTTTCACCAATTAAACCAATAAATCCATAAGTGAATAAATCAATGTAATCTGAGTGACCCCCAAACGAACCCTGCCAGCCGAACCCCCCGAAAAATACAATCAAAAAATCCAAATGCACCATACAAAAGAAAAAATGAAAAAAATACTTATCTGCAAATGAAAAAGTCACAAAACTGCAACGCAGAAAAACGCGCCTGGAGGGCCCTCAGCCGACCTCAGCGTTTTGTTTCCGTCGGGGGACAGGTTCCTGAAGAAGGGCTCCTCCCCGAAACCAGCGCGGTTGAACCTTCTCTCCTGGCGCGGTTTTCTGCGTTGCAGTTTTGTGACTTTTTCATTTGCAGATAAGTATTTTTTTCATTTTTTCTTTTGTATGGTGCATTTTGATTTTTTGATTGTATTTTTCGGGGGGTTCGGCTGGCAGGGTTCGTTTGGGGGTCGCTCAGGTTACATTGATTTATTCACTTGTGGATTTATTGGTTTAATTGGTGAAAGTTTCACTTTGATTTGCAGCACACTTAGGGTGCTCTATGATGGTGTGCGGGTGGGGGCTTATCGCCTCTACCTAGAAGTGAAGTGTTGGAGCTGCACTCCTATTGCTGGTGGTTCACACTGAGAGCACCCTTTATTTTGACTTCATTCACACGATACTGAACGTGGTTTGTGTGTATAGTCTGTGTTCCTGAGCGTCCTCCCAATGAACCTTGATATGACTAGGTCTGCCTTTTTCTGTTGTTACTAGTTTAGGTTTTTGGCAGTATTGGAGTGTAATTCTTGTGTTTAAAAGATTTTGAAGCATGACATCTGAATTCTGTCGGTTGGTATCTTGTTTAGAATCTTAAGTGAAGGAGAAAAATTGCTCTTTTAGATATTTGTAGATATCTCTATTTGTGTAACATGGCAACTAGAAACCAAATTTCCCCATTATGATTCACTGTAATATGTTGTATTTTTTTCTTGTTTAGGTTACAGGAACATGTCGCTGGCACTGAACAAAACTGGAAGAAGCATTGTGTACTCTTGCGAGTGGCCTTTGTACATGAAGGTCTTTAAGAAGGTTGGTAGGTTTCCCAAAGATACACATTCTAAAGATCCTCCTTATTACTGTTCAAAGGATTGGGGGCTTCTTTTACGAAGGTGCGCTAAGCGTTTTAGCGCACGCACCGGATTAGCGCATGCCGAAAATCTACCGCCTGCTCAAAAGGAGGCGGTAAAAGCTACTGCAAGAGGTAATTTAGTGTGCACTATTCCGTGTGTTAAGGCCCTAACGCGCCTTTGTAAAAGGAGCCCTAACTATATGTTTAGAGCTGGGGGAGAGGAATAATTAGCAAGTCTAAAGTCCTACAGTTCTGATTTTAAGTCTCTAATTATTCACTTCTAGAATTGGATACTTCTTAAATTTAATAAAAATATTCTGGAACAAGTGTCAAACTTTAAAAAAGGAAGTCATATTGAGCATTGGAAAATGATTAATAATAATTAACTAATAAAAGTAGTACAGATTTAATTTTCCCCACCACTAAATTTCCCAGTGCCGTCCCACCCAGCTACTTTTTCATGCCACCCGGCTGGAAATAATTTTTGGGGAGAACATTGGTCATCATCAAAGGCAACCATTTCAAGATGGATTTGACTGGAAATTTCTTCGGCCTATATCAGGAATGGAAAACATTTTCCTGTGGGAATAAAACATACTCCATCATAGGGCTGGTGTTCTGGGCAGAGGCTAGAGCTGTCTCACCTGAAGAAATTTGTAGGGCAGCCACATGGTCTCGCCTCCAGAAGGGATGCAGAGTTTGGTTCTGTGGTACTAGCAGCAGGCTCACTTGGCCTTCCCTAGGCACTGGATCTGCTTTGGTACATCCTGTAGGTCAAGACTGGTATTCTTATTGCATTGCATTGGAATGGAAGATTAGGATCTTACCTTTGCTAATCTTCTTTCTTGTGAACAGGAATATCAGTCTTGATACCCACCCTGTCAATTTGTCAGCCTGCTTTCTGTCTCAGATATGTCTAGAGGATCAGACATCTTGTTTACTTCCACTGTCCCTTATGGTCAAAGAGGGAAATAATTTGTTATAATAGTATAAAATTTGCTAATTGAGTAACTTTTGAATTGCTGATGCAGGTTGCATACAAGTTTCATTTCATCTCGTTATGTGTTGCAAAATGTTTTAATTAATGCTGGTTTTGTTGAACTAGAGAATGACACAGGGACAAATTTTTACCCGTCCCTGCGAGAACTCATTTTCCCATCTCGGTGAGTTCTTTTCCTGTCCCTGCCCCATTCCTGCACGCTCTGTCCTCATATGCAAAAGCCTCAAACACTTTAAAATCATGTGTTTGAGATTTGTGTGGTTAAGGAAGAGTTTACAGGATTGGGGCAGGGACAGCGACAAAATTCACAGGGATGGGATAGGGAAATTGAGTTCCTGTGGGGATGGGGAAAAATTTGTCCCCATCTCATTCTCTGTGTTGAACAGGACGTGTTATCTCAGGGAAAATCCCTGCATTCCTCTCTTTTTGCACCCACCCTAGGGTTGACTCACTGCTTTGATACAGACTGAGGAAATCTAGCACAGCCCAGAGAGGAGGGGTAGCTGAAGAATATGTAAATTAGGCTCTCTACAGACTTTGCAATAAAGGAGGGTAAATACCCATTGGTCAAGACTGATATTCTTGTTTACAAGAAAGAAGAATAGCAACTAAGAACCTACTCTTCCAATAAAATGACTTAAAAGACTATATAGACTATATAGTTGGTCTTCCTTTCAATGTGCAGGATACCTGGATGTCTTCTCATAATGTTTCCATTTTCCTTTTAGCCCGATTACACAGAGATTCGCAAATATTGCAACCACTGGAGGAATTATAATGATATCTATGATTCCTGGAACAGTCTTAAGACCATATTAGACTGGACAGCACAGCATCAGGATATGATTGTCCCTGCAGCAGGTCCAGGAGGCTGGAATGACCCTGACATGGTGAGAATCTTACACTAGATTGTTTGTCTTCCTACAGCACTTGGGTTATTGAACCTTAAGAGAGAAAATAGAGTGAAACAATTAAGATGGTCTCTTTCGAATAATTTTTTTCTAGAAACTTTATTAAAATAATGGGCAGCAAGAACTCTTCCTATATGCTCATTACAAAATTAATTTTACAGTCATACCCCCCTCCCTTTGACAATTTCACAGCTCCATTTTTTTTTGTAATTTCCAATTCAAGTAATATTGCAGTAAAAGATTAAAAATCCTATATGACTTATCCCATGTACTGTAAATCCCATAGCAAGGATGAGCTACAACTTTATCCGATAAAAACAAAAACTGTGGATACAGATGTTCTGGAGATAATTTATTAAACACTGACATATAAAACCATGAAAATTCAATTAAAAGTACAATGATAAAAAATACAGTGATAAAAATCCAACTGGACCCTACATGGTCCGTGTTTCGGCGAACACGCCTTCCTCAGGGGTCCAATGGTTTGCAAACTCATATATAAAGAATTGGACTGAAAACAGTCTATTGTCTTTATTAAACATGTGAGCATTTTTTTTGCTACTTCAGCTTGTCTGCGATATTCTTTGCTCACATGTTTAAAGACAATTTTCAGTCCAATTCTTTATATGTCAGTGTTTAATAAATTATCTCCACAACATCTGTATCCACAGTTTTTGTTTTCATCGGTGGATTGTTTTCACTGTGGATTATTGGGTCTCCCATTTTTCTTTGTTGTGCTACAACTTTATCCAGCACGTTTCATCTCATCCACTGCTCAGTCAAATACAAAAGGCTTCCCCCCCATCCCCAATTGGGGACTATGCAAAAAAAAAAAAAAGCTTTGGAGCCATTTTATAAAGCAATGCTAAAAAGTGGCTTTAACACACCCTAATTTACCCACCCTTTTATGAAGCCGCATTAGGGTTTTTTATCGCAGGCCGTGGTGGTAAAAGCCCAGATACTCATAGAATTCCTATGGAGAATTTATCACTCCAGCCTATGATAGAAAACCCTATTATGGCTTCATAAAAGGGGGGGTTAGGTCTTTTCAATGGACTAGGGCCATTTTTAGCGCTGCAGTAAAATGACAGATTTTTTTGTGTGTTCGCCATTAATGGTCATGCGCTAATGTTTATCATAAGTACGCGGGCCCTTATTGCCATATATTTTGTAGGCGGTAAGGGCTCACATGGTAATCCTGCACTAATCAATGCATGACAATGCTGCTCTAACTGATTAGCATAGAAGTGCCAACTCACTGGCTTCCCCCTCCCGACATGCCTGCTCAGCAAAAAGATTGTTTTTAGCATTAGGGTAGTGTGCACACATTTGAATCTTAACCCAGGAAGCCTCAGCATGTGCCCCACAATAAGCCCTTTTAAGATGAGGTAAGCACACATTACTGCTTACTCTAGCTTCGTAAAAGGACCCCTCTGTTTATGATGACTGTCTTTCATAGAGGAAAAGCAGTGACACTTACGTAGAGCAAAGATGTCAATTTTATAAATACATTGAGTGCTAACTCTTAATTTCTTACAGCTTTTCCTTTCTCTCATCATTCCATACCTTGTACCCTGAGAGACAGTAAAATAACATCACATATTATAAGACCAAATTGAACTGGTTGAAACAAGGTTTAATTAACAGGAGACGGTATCACTTGATAATGCTAAAACTCTCTCCTCATGCTGCTGCCATCTTGATACAATAAAAATACAGTTGATTGGTGCAGTCTCCTGTCAATTAAACCTCCTTGGTTTCTAATAGGCTGTTTTGGGTTATCAGTATGGTAACAAGCTCCACCTACAGGCTTATCAGGTTGTGAGCCAAACCCATTCCCACCATTTCCTGTTAATTATTGCTAATCACTTTGGGTTGAAAAGTCCACACATTGTGTCACATCAAGCACATTTTCTCTTCTTTCACTTACAGACTCAGGTGCTGGTGGCTGGGGGACAGGTGTGAGGTTGAAGTATGTCTAGTAGTATATTTGTGAGGGTATCTGTTTTGGGGGTAGAGTGTGGGAGCTGTTGAGTTGTTTAGGATGGCATGGTTAAAAGGTGAAGTGAAAGAGGCTATTAGAGCCAAAATAACATCCTTTAAAGAATGGAAAAAGGATCAGAATGAAGAAAATAAGAAGAGACACAAGCACTGGCAAGTTAGATAGAAAGCTAAGAAAGAATATGAAGAGAAACTTGCAAAAAAGGCAAAAACTCATAACAATTTTTTTAGGTACATCCGAAGCAGAAAACCTATGAGGAAATCTGTGGGACCGTTAGATGATTAAGGAGCAAAAGGGGCGCTAAGGGAAGATAAGGCCATAGTGGAGAGACTGAATGAATTCTTTGCTTTGGTCTTTACAGAAGATGTAAGAGATCTACCTGAACCGGAAATGGTTTTCAAAGGTGATGATGTGGAGGAATTGAAAAATCTCAGTGAATCTGGAAGATGTACTAAGCCAAACTGACAAGTTAAAAAGTAATAAATCGCCTAGACCAGATGGTATACATCCCAAAGTACTAAAACATGAAATTGCTGACCTGCTGTTAGTGATCAGTAACGTCATTAAAATCATCTATAGTACCTGAAGATTGGAGGGTGGCCAATGTTACACCGATTTTTAAAAAGGTTTCTAGGGCAGATTTGGGAAAATACGCCTGACTTCAGTAAAATTGTGGAACACGTAGACAAACATGATTTAATGAGACAGTCAGCATGGGTTCAGTTGAGGGAGATCTTGCCTCACCAATTTGCTTGACTTCTTTGAAAGTGTGAATAAAAATGTGAATAAATGTGAGCTGGTTGATGTAGTAGTGTATCTAGATTTTCAGAAAGCTTTTGATAAAGTTCCATATGAGAGGCTCCTGAGAAAATTAAATTGTCATGGGATAGGTGGGAAAGTTCAGTTGTGGATTAGGAATTGGTTATCGGAGCTGAGAAAAAAAAGGAATTGGTTATCGGATAGAAAACAGAGGGTAAGGTTAAATGGTCATTTTTCTCAATGGAGGAGAGTAAACAGTGGAGTGCCGCAGGGATCTGTACTGGGTCTGGTGCTATTTAACTTAAATATAAACGATCTGGAAATTGGAACGACGAGTGAGATGGTTAAATATGCAGATGACACTAAACTGTTCAAAGTTGTTAAAATGCATGCGGATTGTGAAAAACTGCAGGTAGACCTTAGGAAATTGGAAGACTGGGCATCCAAGTGGCAGATGAAATTTAATGTGGATAAATGCAAAGTGGTGCACATTGGGAAGAATAACCTAAATCACAGTTACCGGATGCTAGGAATGCTAGCGCCCAAGAAAAGGATCTGAGTGTCATTGTAGACAATACAATGAAACCTTCCGCCCAATGTGTGGCAGCGGCCAAAAAAACAAACAGGATGCTAGGAATTATTTAATAAAGGGATGGTTAACAAGACTAAGAATGTTATAATGCCCCTATATCGCTCCATGGTGTGACCTCACCTGGAGTATTCAGTTCAGTTCTGGTCTCTATCTCAAGAAAGATATAGCAGCACTAGAAAAGGTTCAAAGAAGAGCGACCAAGATGATAAAGGGGATGGAACTCCTCTGATATGAGGAAAGACTAAAAAGATTAGGGCTCTTCAGCTTGGAAAAGAGACGACTGAGGAGAGATATGATTGAAGTCTACAAGCTCCTGAGTGGAGTAGAATGGGTACAAGATCGATTTCTCATTCTGTCAAAATTACAAAGGCTAGGGTTAGGGTTAGAGCGAATGAAGTTAGAGGGAAATGAAGTTAGAGGGAAATGAAGTTAGAGGGAAATAATTTTAAAATAGGAGAAAATAGTTTATCGCTCAGAGAATAGATAAGCTCTGGAACGCATTGCCAGAGGTTGTGGTGAGTGGATAACGTAGCCGGTTTTAAGAAAGGTTTGTACAATTTCCTGGAGGAAAAGTCCAGAGTCTCTTATTGAGAAAGACATGGGGGAAGCCACTGCTTGCCCTGGATCCTTAGCATGGAATGTTGCTACTCCTTGGGTTTTGGCCAGGTACTAGTGACCTGCATTGGCCATAGTGAGAACGAGGTACTGAGTTTGATGGGCCATTGGTCTGACCCAGTAAGGCTATTCTTATGTTCTTATCTACTCATGCACTTCACTACCATCCACTCGCCTCCTCTCCCCTTTTCTCTCTTCTTCCATCCACAGATTTTTTGCCTCACCTTCTCATACTCATTCAATACACTTCTTTACTCACTTTCTTTCACCATCCAGTCACTCTCCCTTTATCCCTCCCTCCATCCTTGCCTTTAATTTTTTCAAAAATCTATCTCTAACTTTGGGAGCAGCAGCTGCTGTGCTATTCCCTGCTGTGGATGCAGTCTTCCGTCCTGTACCACAGGCGTTTCAGATCCCTGAGGTACATTCTATATTTCTTCACCACTATGACAGCTAGCCTTGTCTTGAACTGCAAGAATTGGATCCCTATGCCACATTCTCCGCTTCTTCTCTGCTGCCACAGCCTTGGCATTCCTTCCTAGACTACAGGGCTTGATATCCCTATGACACATTCACTTCTCCTTCCCCATGCAATAGGTTTTGGTATCCTCAAGGCACATTCAACTTCCCTTCATTGCAGCTTTCTTAGAAACATTAAAAAAAACATAAAAACATGATGGCAGATAAAGGCCAAATGGTCCATCCAGTCTGCCCATCCACAGCATCCACTATCTCCTCCTCTCCCTAAGCGATCCCAAGTGCTTGTCCCATGCTTTCTTGAATTCAGAAAGTCTTTGTCTCCACCAACTCTTGTTCTGCCTCACTATTTTTATCAGCATGCACAAACAAACCAATGCATATAAACAGGCAGACACTTAGTAGGCCCTGTAACTTCAGGAAACATTCCTAAAAATCTTTCTGCCCAATATTCAATGCTATTTAGCTAGCCAGAAACAGCTCTTAGCTGGCTAAAAAGCACTGGGCCAGCTAACTGCTAATAGCTGTCTATCTCCCGTTGAATATGTCCCACTGAGAATCCTGGACACCAGCTATGTTGTGTAACAAAGACGGTCAATGCCAGCTGAGTTTATTTATTTTAATATTTTCTCTATCTCCTAAAACCTAGGCAGGTTACAACCAATATACATAAGCTCATTACAAAACACAAGACATACAAGTATAAAACTGCCTCATCGCTTCACAATAATTGTTACACCCCTTCATCATAAAAAATGCTTGTACAAATAACTTTGTTTTAAGCAAGCAATGAAACTGATCCACATTCTTACATGAGCGCAAACTACCCGGTAAGGTATTCCATAAGTTTTCACCCGCTAGGAAAATGGCAATGATCTTGTGATTACATAAAGTGCAAAATCAATCACCATATGCTTTGCTCTAATTAGGTACTTGGAGTGGCATAATCAAAAGAAACGTTTGATTCAGATGTATGGTGCTAGATGCCCAAAGTCGGCAGTGGCAAAATGTCCATTCTCAAAAATTACGTCTAGAATATTTTTTTTTCCTGAAAATAGTCTTTCTGGAGATCCAGGCCATTGATCATTCAGACCGCCAGTACATCTTATCTTTATACCACATTTTAAATCAAAAATTTGTTTTAAGTCCCAAATGCCCAGAACAAGACCATTTGGATGTGGGAGGGGCCAGCATTGTGATGGACTGGCCACCCAGATATGTCAACAGAGCAGTGAGGCCCCTTACAGGCACTGCTGTGAACTTCATAAAAGTGTGCCACATACCCATCTCACCAGAACACCCTTATAGGATATGGTGAGCCCCCAAAACAACCACAATAGCCCTTATGGCTGCAGGTGGCACCTACAGAAGGGTTTTGGAGATTTTTGGTGGGCTCACCTTTTTCACCATGAATGTAGTGGTTAGAGTGGCTTATGGGCCTGGGTCTTCCTCTCTATGGTTCACTAGCCCACCCCCAGGCTATTTAAGACACCTGTAGCAGCTCTACTAGGCTTTACTATAGCAGGGCTGATGTTCCAGAAATAGGTAGGTACATTTTTATTCTGATATTTATGGCAGTGTGAGGGGGTCAGTGATCACTGGCTGAGTATATGGGGGTCTTTACATTGTCTCTGCAGTGGTTATCTGGTCACTTTGAATAACTTTTTGCCACTTGTACCTGCTTTTACATCATCTAACTCCCAACGTATGTTTCATCCAGAAAGTCTCGTGAATCATTCAATTATCCCTGCAGGACGACTAAGTCTAGGTTGGGCCACAACCTGCCCAAATACTGCCCTAATCACTCCTCCAGATATGCTCCTTTTAGCCCTGGGCACACAGCAGTATTCAGAGACCTAAAAATGTCCCTGGATATGTCCAGAAGTCAGTTTGATTATCGGTACTTGGATGACCTCTCTTTTAAGTTGTCCAAATGCTGACTTAGGTGGGTTTTTAGACATGTTTAAGTTTCGATTATGAGTCCCATACTGTATGTAAAGTGCCTGCTGCAAGTATCATGGTGCCTCACCATAGAGGGCCTGATGTATCAATAACGGCACTTTGTACTGCACCCTAAAACCAATTGGTAGCCAGTGTAACTTTCAAACTTAGCATGTGTGCTGAACAATCCTCACCTGTCAACATTCTTGCTGCTGTATTCTGAATACAGGTCTATCTTTAACTGCTCTGATTTAGCCAGTCAGCCAATGAATATGAGCTTGGCTGGGTATGTCAAATGCAGGTGAAAATAGACCAGAAATTCAGTGCCGGTCTCCAGATATGGCCCCCAGCATTGAATTTCTGGATTAGCTAATATTCTTCATCTCATAGCTAGTGGTGCCCATTTTTATTTGTTTCAGCTAATAATTGGAAACTATGGACTGAGCTGGGAACAGCAAGTTACCCAGATGTCATTGTGGGCAATCATGGCAGCACCACTGTTGATGTCGAATGACCTGCGGACAATTGACCCAAAAGCTAAAGCACTGCTGCAGAACAAAGAGGTTATTGCAATCAACCAGGATCCACTGGGCAAACAGGGATACCAAATGATAAAGGTAAATCTCCACTAGCTGTGCCTATGCAGGGTTGGCTAGGATAATATGGCAAGCTATTAGGTTATCCAGATACCCTGCTATGAACGGCTGCTTATTAGGTTTTCATGACAGTAGCCTAATGGGCATATTATAACAGCTGTGTGAGAGTAAAATAAATACATACAAATTTCAGATCATCACAGTAGTACCTACAGGCTATTTTGTGACTCAAGATATTCCTCTCCTGACTAAAATGGCCGAGGTTATTATATCCACTCAGCTCTAATCTTACTTAGAGAGATTCTCCATTCTATTACCTTGCCAATATGGCTTCAGACCCAGTTTCAGCACTGAATCCCTGCTGGCTTCTTTAATCTCAAAGATCAACAACTTCAATCTCGTAATAAGTTTGCTATCCTACTACAATTCAATCTATCTGCGGCCTTTGATGTCCACCACGATATCCTAATTTACCAACTTTCTGAGATAAGCATTGATTCCACAGTCTTAGACTGGTTCTCAAAATTTTTACGATCCCGCTCTTACACTGTTAACATGAATGGAACCATGTCTTCTCCTTGGAGTCCGCTATGTGGTATTCCCCAGGGATCACCCCTGTCCCCTATTCTTTTCAACATTTATATGTCTTCTTTGAAATTCTTCCATCTATCTCCCTTTGAAACTCTATTTACAAATGCAGATGACATCCTTGTCCTTCTCGAGATAGATTCACACCTCACTAACCTCACCAAAAATATAACAGCTTGCATAACGAAACTCCAATCCTGGGCCCTCTCTTTACAAGTGAAGCTGAATGAGTCCAAAACAAAACTACTCTGGCTTGGCCCAAAATTAGATCAGTTACCCATGCACATTCCATTACCTTCTGGTCCCACACTGCAGATCGAATTCTCAAGGAACGTTTTGGGCATCATTATTGACTCTACACTTTCCTTTATTGATCATCTCAATTCTCTGGTAAAGAAATGTTTTTTTAGTCTTCACATGTTGAGGAAAGTGAGATCCTGCTTTCGCCAACAACATTTTGCTGTCCTTGTACAATCAATCATTCTTTTCAGACTGGACTATTGTAATTCCATCTATCTAAGTCTAACCATGAAAAATCTTCAAAGACTTCAGCGGATCCAGAACACTGTGGCTAGGTTGATCTTCGCAAAAAGCAAATTTGATCATGTTTCCCCACTTCTGTCAAAACTTCACTGGCTTCCGGTGATTTCTAGGATTTACTTTAAATGTATCTGCCTAATTTTCAAGATCCTACATGGCATTCTTTCTCCCCTAATCCCACTATCATGGAATTCTTCGAGACCTGACACTACCAGATCCGCCCACATACTCAAACTATCTTTCCTCTCGTTAAAAGGTGTCATATATGCAGGTAAATTAGGGAAATCCCTTTTCTTCAAATTCACTGAACTTTGGAATAATCTCCCTGTCCCGCTGCGGAACCTAGGCTCATTCCATTTATTCCGAAAGCATCTGAAAACCTAGCTTTTCTCCAAAACGTAAAGCTATCTATTTAAAATGTAAAGCTAGCTATCCTCTTCATAATCTCTAATTTCTTATTATGTCCTTCTCTCATTTATTGAATTACCTGTAAACCGTGTCACGCTTTATCTTTATGGAGATGATGTGGTATGCAAACTTAACGTTTAGTTTAGTTTAAGATATGCAACCATGCATAATGAAATGAAGATGGTAGTCTCCAAGAATTTTTTTAAAACTTTGCTTTGAAAACCTTTCTCTTGAGAATTTTCAAACAGTTTATAGAAACATAATAGCAGATAAAGTCCAAATGGCCCATCTAGTCTGCCCATCCTTAGTAACCATTATCTCTTTCTCTCTCCGAGAGTTCCCAAGTGCTTATTCCAGGCCCTTTTGAATTCAGACACAGTCTCTGTCTCCACCATCTCTTCTGGGAGACTGTTCCATGCATCTACCACCCTTTCTGTAAAAAAGTATTTCCTTAGATTACTCCGGAGCCTATCACCTCTTAACTTCACCCTATGCCCTCTCATTGCAGAGTTTCCTTTCAAATGAAAGAGACTCGACTCATGCGCATTTACATTACATAGGTATTTAAACATCTCTATCATATCTCCCCTCTCTTGCCTTTCCTCCAAAGTATACAGATTGCGATCTTTAAGTCTGTCCTCATACACCTTATGATGAAGACCACATACCATTTTAGTAGCTTTCCTCTGGACAGACACCATCCTTTTTGAAGGTGCGGCCTCAAGAATTGTACACAATATTCTAAATGAGGCCTCACCAGTCTTATCAAGGGGCATCAATACGTCCTTTTTCCTACTGGCCATACCTCTCCTTATGCAACCTAACTTTCGCCATCACCTTTTCAACCTGTTTGGCCACTTTAAGATCATTACATACAATCACATCCAAGTCCCGCTTTTCTGTCGTACTCATAAGTTCATCACCCCCTAACTGTACCGTTCCCTCGGGTTTTTGCAGCCCAAATGCATGACCTTGCATTTCTTAGCATTAAATTGTAGCTGCCAATTTCAGACCATTCTTCAAGCTTCGTGGGGTCTTTCTTCATGTTATTCACACCATCCAGCATGTCTACTCTATTGCAGATTTTGGTATCATCTGCAAAGGGGCAAATCTTTCCTGACAACCCTTCAGCAATATCGTTTATAAAAATGTTAAAAAGAACAGGACCAAGAACAGAACCTTGAGGCACACCACTGGTAACATCCCTTTACTCAGAGCAATCTCCATTGATCACTACCCTCTGTCACCTTCCACTCAACTGGTTCTTGACCCAGCCCGTCACTTTGGGACCCATCCCGAGGGATTATTTATTAGATGTCTGTGTGGAACACAGTCAAATACTTTGCTAAAATCTAAATACACCACATCTAGCACACATCCTATATCCAATTCTCTGATCATCCAGTCAAAGAAATTGATCAGATTTGGCTGACAAGACCTACCTCTAGTGAATCCATATTGCCTCTGGTCTTGCCTTCTATTTTTGACTACTGTAATTCTCTTTATTTGGGTTTGCCTGAGTACGTGGTTCAAGCATTACAGTTGGCACAGAATGCTGCCATGCTTCTGATTACAGGCGCCTCAAAGTTTGATCACATTACTCCAATTTTGCTTGATCTTTGCTGGTTGCTTATCATATTGAGTTTAAAGCCATATATTTGATCTTTAAGCTGTTGAATGACAATTGTCCAACAGAGTTAAGTTCTTTATTGCAGATGTACCATCCTCCTCAAGCATTAAATTCCGAAAATAAGATTTCTTTGGGAGTCCCTTCTTTGAAATATGTGAAATCAATGTTAACAGTGCAGGGAGTGCATCCAGTTTACTTCAATTCAGGAAATTGGTTAAAACTTTAATTAAGAAATGTTTCTCTTGAATGACAGAGTTGCTTTTATCTGGTTTTATGTTACCGTTTTTATTGTTTCTTCACTATGAACTTATTTTTATAATGTCTTGTTAGTGTTATTTGGTTATTATGTGTTTCGTGGTTTTTGTTTTTTAAATAAGTTTATTAAAGGAGCATTGCACAGAAGAAATGTACAACATCCAAGCATAAATCAACAAAAGGCTGTAATCAAAAACAACAATAAACAGTACAACTTGTCAGAGGAGCTAACATAAGCATCTCCTAAGCAAAGTCCAATTTTCTATTGTAACTCAGAATTGTAAGATGATTGCGAGTAATACATTTTAAAATAAATAATGGAGATATTGTTGTGATAATCTATTCAAGTTAATATTTTATAGAGCATTTGGTGGATGCCTAGTAGCTCCGGATTGTTCCAGGCACCCGTGGTACGCAGATCTGGTTTTTCTTCTCATGGCAGATCCTCTTCTGCTGCCCCTCTTGCCCGACCTTCTGACCTTCCCATTCCAATGTTCTATCCGGGTCCCTTTTGTCTTAACACCTGAAATGGAACGCCTAAGTAAGTGGTTATTCAGATAAGGTGATCTCCACCCTCTTGGGTTCTCAGAGACTTTCCATCTCTCGGGCTTATGTGTGAGTTTGGCGTCTCTTTGAGGAGTGGTGTTCCGCACATGGTGTGGTTCCCCTTCAAGCTTCTTTGCCTCACATCTTGGAGTTTTTGATGGATAGCCTGGACAGGGGCCATGCCTGGTCCTCCCTCTGGGTTCAGCTAGTGGCCTTGCCTACGTTTTGTGGTTTGTTGCATGGTTGGTGTTTGGCCTCTTCTCCGGATGTGGTTTGGTTTTTGAGAGCTCCAACGTTCTTTGTGGCCTTCGGTTCCAGCTTGGGATCTCAATCTGGTCCTTTCCGTGCTTGTGCGTCCTTCGTATGAGCCTCTTGGCTCCTGCACATTGAAGGATCTTACTCTTAAGTCAGTCTTTCTGGTGGCTATTACTTCTGTGAGATGCGTTTCCGAACTTCAGACCTTTTCATGTAGGCCTCCCTTCCTTGAGTTCGGTCCCCAACCCTGTCCTGGAGGACACCAGCCAGTCAGGTTTTCAGGATAGACCTAATGAACATGCATGAGAGAGATTTGCATATAATGGAGGTGACAGGCATGCAAATCTGCTCCATATATATTCATTAGGGTTATCCTAGGGCTACCTTGAAAACCTGACTGGCTGGTGGTCCTCCAGGACAGGTTTGGGGACCTCTGCTCTAGAGAGCGTGTCGTGCTGTGGCCGGTTCCCTCCTTTCTGCCAAAGGTGGTTTTGTCTTTTCATGTCAACTTTTCTGTGGTCCTCCCGGTCTTGGGTAGTCAGGAGGGCTCTTTGGAGCAGAGACAGTTGCGTAAATTGGATGTCCATAGGGTCCTTCGCTCTTATGTTCAGAGGACCCAGGCAGTGTTTCTTGTACAATCTCTCTGGAGGCTGAACTGACGGAATCTTACATCTCTGATAGCGTCAGCTGCAGGGCAACTAAAAGATAATCCCTCCCCTTTTGACTACCTGCCCGGGAGCTTACTGATATGCCCAGTTTGTTCCTGCAACTTCACTGCATGGTTTCATATCAGTTAATTCTGCTCGTGATTTGTTTTCACTTCCTGGTCCTTTTTGATTTTTTTTTGTGGGTTTGCCCATGTGCTGCGGATCGACTCAGTGCGAGTGATCCTTCGGCGGGAGTTCACAAACATTTTAAATTTTGTCTGCTTCTGGAGGGTGCTCTGTAAGCCTGAAACTGCAGTAAGCTCTCTGGACAGCTTGCAGATTGGATCAGGTCTCCAGGTTCAGGAGCCATCTGAGGAGGTACACTGGGATCAGAACCGTGCTGCGTGTCTTCCCTGATTTCCATGAGGGGTCCTGGTGGTTGTGATCTGAGATGGCAGGGAAGGTGAAGCAGTCAGAAGACCTGAAAAATCCAGTTTTAATTAGCTCCTGAGGTACTGATCTCCTTGCTTGAACTGTGTATTGCAGGCTGCCATAGACTTTCATTGCAGCACATGTCTCTGTGGTGTCTGTGAGTCACAGAGTTTGCCGATTTTGGGGGGTACTCAAATCGGGGTTTTGTGGGGTTTCCCTGCATGCCCTGGTCCTTCCTCCCCAACCTATAAAATCCTAATTTTGCCATTTTTTTGCATTTTCCTGCATTTTTAATGGGTGTTTTTTAGGCAAAATCGGCACCCACGGTGGCCATCTTAGATTTTCTTTAAAGTTTTAAAAACTGTATTTTTTGGACTTAGAAGCTTCGTTTATGCTCCAAACTTCACAGATGGCCACCTCAGGACAGGATGGCATAGATTCATGCCTTAAATGCGGCGGGTGGCTCGCGGATTCGCAGCCATGTGTTACGTGCGCACTATCCTCCTCCGGAGAGGTTCTACTTTCCTCTGATTCCACTGGAGACGCGATTCCAGCATCCGGGACACCAAATTTGGGTGAGGAGGGCGCTTCTGTGAAATGCAGGCGCAGTTCGGGGATAAGTCTCATAAGTCTTCAAAACACTCCAAATCTGAGTCCTGCAGATCGGCCCTAGCCACAGGGGAATATTTTCCGTCGGAATTTGTGGATATAATGTATCAGGCATTCATGAGAAAGTGGGCTATGCCTGTGTCTCCCCCTCAGACTCTGGTGCGGCAGTTTGTGCAGCCTTTGGATTCTAGCATGTCAATCTGCTCCCTTGCTGGTGCACCTGAAAGACAGTGGCAATTTCCTGCTATTGCCTCGGTGCCTATGTCAATTTCTATGCCTTTCCTGTCGCATGGTTCTTCGGCGGGCTCCACTGATATGGCTAGCCTAGCGGATCTCGGGGATTCTCGGAACATTGGTGCCCACAATCTAGGTGAGGATCAGGCGGTGCGCAGGCTCTTTAAGTCCAGTCGCCTTCATGATCTTATCGCTGAATCCCTGCGGACATTGAAACTTGATTCTGACTCAGCGGTTCAGGCGGAGTGTTCCATGAGTTCTAAGCCCCCGCTTTCTTTCCGGATCATGCAGATTTGGCAGAAATGCTCTTGGAGGTTTGGGAGGCCCCTGAAGGTCCCTGAAGTGCGCTAGGGCCATGGCTAAATTGTATCCCATGGCTTCGGAATTTTCCAAGCGCCTAGTCCCACCAAGGGTGGATTCGGTGGTGGCTCAGGTCACTAAACGTACCTCCTTGCCATCGGATGGAGGGGTGGTCTTGAAGGATGTCCAGGACCGTAGACTGGATTTTGTCATGAAGCGTCTTTTTGATTCTGCTGTGACGGGGGTGCGAGCTGCAACAGCCACTTCCTTTCATCAAGATCCTGAGGAGGTTGTCCTTTGAGATCTAGATTTCCTGGTTTCTGGAGTGAATTATTTTTGCTAAGCTGGGAGCTTATTCAGTTTCTGCTAGGAGAATGTTATGGATTCGCCAGTGGTCGGGTGATTCTTCATCCAAGGCTACTCTGAGAAAGCTGCCATTCAAAGGTTTGCTGTTGTTTGTCCAGGGTTTAGATGACCTTATGGCAAGTGTGCAGGACCATAAGCCTAAGGCACTTCTTGGCCCTAGATCTCATCCGCCCAGGGGGACGGGACGGCCGAATTTTTGTCCCTTCCAGAGAACCTCGCAGTACGTGGGACAGCATTTCGGAGCATCCACAGACCTCGATTTGGAGGTGCAGCACGCCCACAGCCTTCCAACTCTTGACCTTTGGTCCCTTCCAAAAGAAAATTATGATGTCAGGGCTCTGGCGATGCCTACCTGAATCGGGGGGCGGCTCTCGGCCTTCCTTCCAGAATGGCTGAAGATAACCTTGGACTAGTGGGTTCTAGAAGTACTCAGGGAAGGTCTTTGACTACAATTCTTCCGGCCGCTGGCGGACTTCATGTCCTCTCCCAAGGGAACTCTGGACAGGGCCAGCAAGGTGCGTGCTAAAGTGTGCCGGTTGCTAGATCTGGCGGCCATAGAGCCGGTCCCATGGGATGTCTTGGGCTCCGGGAGATACTCAATTTACTTCATCATGCCAAAGAAGGACTCCGTCGATTGCAGACCAGTTCTGGATCTCAAAGCAGTGAATGCATTCACGCGAGTTCTGCATTTTCGGAAGGAAACAGTGCGTTATGTCATAGCAGCGGTGGCACCCGGGGAGTTTTTGGGTTCCTTGGATCTCACGGAAGCATATCTCCACATCCCGATTTTCCCAGAACATTGGAGGTTCCTCTGCAGGACTGAGACACCACTCGCCGGGATCCAGAACTTGATGACTGAGGAAGTCTGCCTGGACATTCTCCACCCCCACTATGTGGGAAGCCAAGATGTCCAGAAGATGTATCTCTGCCCAAGCCGTGAACAGAGAAGCCTCCTGCGCCATCAGACTTTTGGTTCCCCTTGACGACCGACGTAAGCAACAGCCATGGCATTGTCCGAAAGAACCCAAACCGATTTGCCCTTCAGCAACGTCTGGTAATGCCAACTTGATGGCTCTTGTCTTAAGAACATTAATCGACCAGGACGCCTCCTCCATAGACCAGCTGCCCTGAGCCAAGCGACCGAGACATTGAGCTCCCCAACTGAGAAGACTGGTGTCCATGAGAAGGACTGTCTACTGTGGCTGATCCAGACTCACTTCCTGCACCAGATTGGAAGAGTAGCCACCAGCGGAGGCTGCAATGAACTAACCCCCGAAGAGGGATGA
Source organism: Geotrypetes seraphini (assembly GCF_902459505.1). Lineage (NCBI taxonomy): Eukaryota > Metazoa > Chordata > Amphibia > Gymnophiona > Dermophiidae > Geotrypetes > Geotrypetes seraphini. The sequence goes on from NC_047088.1 coordinate 69,079,560, forward strand.
GTGAGTCCAGCTCGTGCATCTGAGGCAACCACCACTGAAGAAGAGGATACAGAAGTGGGCATAAAAGAGCCAGAGCCCACTGGACCATGTGCAGGGAGGCTGCCATGGACCTCAAAACCTGTAAAAAGTGAAGTTACTTACCTGTAACGTAGGTTCTCCGGGACAGCAGGATCAGTCAACCACACCTGGTGATGTCATCCGACGCCCCCAAATTGGATATGCTCTCTCAGAGCCCCTTCTGAGCTTGTGCAGGTAGCCCCATATAAGCCCAGCTAGCCCTATCTCATCTCAGATTTTCCCAGCTAGAGACTGCTGGTTCATCCACAGGGGAGGAGGGTGGATATGTGTGGCTGACTGATCCTGCTGTCCCGGAGAACCTATGTTACAGGTAAATAGCTTCACTTTCTCCATGGACAAGCAGGATGAGTCAGCCATACCTTGTGATTCTCCAGCTGCGGGGTGCCCTTTGTAGGGATGGCTCCTTCTGTAGCCCGCTATCCTGCTGTGGTGGGATAAATCAGCAGGGTTGGTCCTAAGATAGATAACGATATGCATGGTTGTGCCATGAAAAGATTGGTAACCTTGTGAATCTACCAGGTAGGTGCTTAAGATAAGTACTGTTTGGTACGAAACCAGTCATTTCATATTTCTGTGGAGAGCAGGCAAAAAGGAAACCTTGTTTGTGAAACTTGGAAGCTTGTTTGTAACAGATCGGTATCTACTTTGGAGAGGGTGTATTTTTTTTTTTTTTTTTTTTTTGGGTAGCTGTGCAAAAAGATGGATAACATCCACCTGGAAACAGTAGGAGTGCTGTGTAGTGGTTAGTTCAAGGGTTTAATGATGCTGGCCTGGTAGAGGCTCTGAGTTCAGCATCTTTCTAAGTCCCTGGCTGGAGTCCCTTGGCTGGGGCATGATTTAAGCTTGGAAGTTATTGAGTTCCAAGTTGATAGTGGTCTGCAAGGGACGGTCCAAGCAGTAATGTTTGAGGCAGGTGGGGGGAGGGGGTGGATCAAGTTGCCACCTTGCGAATGTCTTCCAGTGAGGTATGGTGTTGACCCTCAGTTGGTGTGCCGTGGCTTTGTTGGGTACAAACCCTCTTCTCGTAACAGAGGGGATGCAACTTGAGATCCACTCAGAGATGGTGTACTTTCCTACAGGGGTTCCTGGTCTGTTGGAGTTAAAGTCGAAGACCAATTGGGTTACTCTTGCCTTGGTTGTGTGCGGTGGATTTAGATGCACCAATCATGATCGCAGCTCCATGTGGATGATGTGCGGTCCTGGGAAGAAGGTGGGGAGCACTATCTCCTGATGCTGAAGGGTGAGCTCACCCTTGGTGGAAATTTTGAGTGCATGTTCCATATAGTATAAACATGGGAAATTTGCATATATGGGATATTTGCATATCAAGTTTCAAGTTTATTATAAAATTTGATTAATCGCCTATTCCAGGTTCTAGGCGATGTACATCAGCAATTACAAAATTATATATATTTATAACAATTTAAGACACATTAAAATATCCGAAGTATACATAACATAACTAGACAAACTTGAAAACAATAGGTAAGATGAGGAGTAGAAATACATTTCAATATAATAGAAACATTTAAGGATAAAAACAATGGGGAAAGGTAGAGGATTTTAAAATGATTGAAGAAGTTAGAATATAAAATATAAAAATCAATTAATCAATAAAAGCATTTTTAAAAAGGAATCCTTTAAGATTACTCTTAAATTTATCTAAAATTCTTTCTTCTCTTAAATAGATCGGCAAAGCGTTCCAGGCTAGAGGGGCTGTAACTGAGAAAATAGTCTGTCGTCGTGTGCCTATAACTTTTAGCGATGGGACAACTAATAAATGTTGATCAGTTGATCGTAATACTCTTGAAGTTTTATAGGGAATTAAGAATTTATAAATAAAAGCTGGAGTCTTTGATGTTATTGATTTAAAGGTAAGCAGGTTTAATTTATATATTATTCGATATGCAACTGGCAACCAATGAGCTTTCCGGAGTAACGGTTTCCTAGCGTTTTCAATCAGTTTAATCGAGGTATTTTGAACAATCTGTATATCTTGCTGACACAATGGTGATGAGCAAGGCCATCTTCCTGGTGAGCGACTTGGGTGCTGAAATCCCAAGCTGGGGTGGGGGTGACGGACTGGAGGTTTATCCCATCCCTTCAGGAATTTTTGCTACCAGTACACGTGCTAAGATGGGTCCACCTTTTACCTTGCTGTGAAAGGTCGATATGTTGCTCAAGTAATTTTCATGAGGTTTGTCCTGAGGCCTGCTGTGAGCAGGTTGAGTAGGCATTAGAGGAAGGGGTTTTCCCTTCTGAGGTGCACCAGTTCTGGGACTCCTTAGAGTGCATAGGCCTTTTCCTTTTTTTTTTTTTATGGGTTTCTGGCTGCTAGTATGACCTCCGTGACCTTTGGTGGTATATGGAAGGGGCTAGTCAGCCTTTCGACACCCATATTGTTTGGGCCAGGGTCCCCCGGTTGGGGTGTCCCTGGTCCTGGGTAATGAGGTCTGAGCGATTTAGAAGCTTCATTGTTGGTTGTGATGATATGTGCTTCAGGGAAGGGGGCCACACTTGTCTTGGCCAGCACAGGGCTATGAGAATCCATGCACTTTGTCCGGACTGGTCTTCTAGAGCCTTCCATCGATGAAAGGTGTTTGGGGGGCTATAGCAGGTCTTGGACCCCAAAGAACATGAAAGTGTCCCTTCCTTGGCTGTGGAGGCGTCCTGAAGTAGAATCTGTGCTCCATCTCTGTAAAAGGAACTGTGTTACCTCTAGGTGGAGGGCCCCTTAGGGTTCAAACTCCAGTTGAGGTGGTCCATCGGGGTGTTGTGGGTGGCCTGGAGGTAGGTTGCTTGAAAGGAGGCACCCTCCGGAGGGTGAGGGGGCCCGTATATCCATGGGCCGCTGCGGGAGCTGGATGCGATGGACCCCTGCTCTGCCCAGCAGAGGCACTTCTTATGTTCTTATAGAACATGGCTACCTGGTTGTTGTTTGTTTTTTTGGATCAGGGCAGTCTTGTTGATCTGGGGCGGAGGCTTGAATGGCCTTGCCTGTGGCCCTGAGTTTCTGGAAGTTGATATGTCGCTTTGCCTTGGCAGGGGTTCAGGATCCACCAAGTGGCAGAGGTGGGCTCCCCCACCCTATTTGGAGGCATCCCTCATGGGGCTGCTCTAAGGACTTGACTCTGTAGAGGTTGCGGTATTCTGTCCACCACTTGGGTGCTTTGCGGATGGACTGGTCGATGATATTTTGAGACCTGGGCTTAGTGTGTTGGTTTCACCTTCTCTGAAGGTACCTCTGAATAGTCATGTTTGAAGCATGACTAGCAGGACAACAAGGTTGGATGCCACTAGGTGGCCCCGGAGGTATAGCAGGGTCCATGCTGTTGCCCCTTGTGCTGGTGAGATGTGATGCATTATTGTGGATATTGTCTCTCCTCTTCCCAGGGTGGGAAGGCTGTGCTGCAAGTTGTGCATATCCTTGCTCCAATGAAGCCCAGTGAATTCGTAGGTCTTAGAATGGGGTTCTTGGCAGTCACTAGGGAATGTAGAAAATTTTTGGTTGTATTGGCTGCAGCTACCAACTTTGGGGCTGAGGCTCCTACCAGTAGCCCATCGTCCACGTAGGGAAAGACATCTAATGTGCTTTTGCGGCAGTTGGTTGCTGCTTCTGCCATACACTTTTGTGAAGACTCTTGGGCCGAAGAGAGTCTAAATAGGAGGACTAGGTATTGGAAGTGATGGGACCACATCCGGAAGCGTAAACTTCTGTGTGATAGGTGTATTGGCATGTGTGAAAATCCAACCTGTAAGTCCAAGGCGGCTAGCCAGATGTATTTCTTGATTAGTGGTGGAATGGTTCTGAAGATGTGTATGTGTATGGAATTCTCTATCAGGACGCACTTGTTGAAGTCCAGGATGTCCTGAAGTCTTTCGTATTCTTGGGGATGAGAAAGTTGGGAGAGAAGCATCCTTGGTTGTGCTCTGCCCATGAAATTGCTACTATCCCTCTTGCTTGAGGTTGCAGTTCCGCAGGTTTGTGTTGGTTTGGGCCTGGATAGTGGCATGGAGTGGAATCTGATTCAGTATCCATGTCTCAAAAGATACGGATACCTCCTCAATACCCATCCATCTGATGTTATTGTCTTTCAGGCTTTAACAAAGATGGCGAGGCGGCTCCCAACTGGGAGGCCGGTGGTGAGTGGTCAAAAGAAATCAAAAAACAAACTGGGACCCGCATTGAATGAGCAGGATCCGTTATTGCTTATTTATTTATTCTGCAGTACGACTGCTATTTTGACTAGCCGTCATATCGCCTTGAGGCATTGTGGTGCCTGTGGTACTGGTTGGAGTGTTGTATTCTCAATGCCGTGTCTACTGTCTCCTTCCCTTTGTCTCCAGAGAGATTTTTCTCCAGGGCAAGGGGGGCTTCCGCAAGCTGGTCCAGGTATCCTCTCTCAGAGGCCTTTAGTCCGCCACCATGCCGATTGTTCTGACGCAATTGCTACTCCCACGGGCGAGTAGGGGTTTATTTGTTTTTTGTTTGTTCTGAAAGATGGGAGTCATGAGTGCCCTTTTGCGGGTTTCCCCCCTTTTTTTGGGGGGGGAGGAAGCAAGGTCAGAGTGCCTATTCAGGCACTCAACATGAAGCCCTGGTAGAACTTTTGACTATGAAGTCTGTGCACTGAGTTCTTTCCAGGTTATGGCATGCGCACAAGTGCTCCATGCTTTCTTGGGTACCGATTTTACCGTGATGGATTGGTTATCATTGTACGGACTTGATGTTTTTTGGTCAAGTCTTTTGGCGACCACCGAGATAGAGAGTGGTGTTTTTCCTTCTTTCCTTTTTTTTTTTTATATGGCAGTCCAGGCCATTTGTGGACTAGGAGTGCTGCCAAGGAATTTTGGTGTTTTCCTCGTGCCAGGCTTGTGTCAAGAGGGACATTATTTTGGACACCTTCTAGAGAACATTGTAAGTAGATTTTATCCTCCAGGGTAGAATCCAGTTGGGTATTTCTGTTATGAGGTCAATGAGGATGTCAGTTGAGTCCCACTGGGCTGGTACGAAGGTATCTTCTCTGGCTGAGGTGTAGTCTCACAGACAATGGGATTCATTGCCCTGGTCTAAGGGATAGTCCTCCACCATGGCTGACTCAGAGGGGGGGGGGTCGCCCCCGATGGGAGATCTGCTGATGTTAAAAGTAGACCCCTCTGATTGATCCAAGAGGTTCATGGGGTTTTGTAGCTGTGCTGCTAGTCCTCAGAGGTGATGTGCTTAGGTGCTCCTTTGTCTGATGAGGAGGAGGGAGGAATTATGTTTTGATGCTTTTTTGGCTGCCCATTCTTCTAGCAGGGCTCCAGGATATGCAGTGTGATCCTGTGCTCCATTCATTTCCCTGACTGGCTGAGTCTGAAGCAGAGGATTAGGTAGGGTTTTTGAATGCTGGCCATTTAAGGAAGTGGGTCCAGAGCTTGTGCCTTGTTCTGAGGCCCTGTGCTGGAACCTTGTGTTCTGTTCTTCAGGGCACTAGCCCTTTAAGGGGCGTAACCGGCTGTGGTGATGAACCTTGTGTTCTGTTCTTCAGAGCCCTGGCCCTTTAAGGGGCGTAGCCGGCTATGGTGTTGTCATTGGCAGGCGGGGCCGGCTGCTGCCTCGACATCAGAGTTCCCTCTGAAGCCATAGAGCCAAGCTGCTTTGGCGCCTTCAGGCACTGATGGATACTGTCCCCGAAGTAGGCGCAGAGAGTGGGAGGACCCTCGGCCACTTGAACCCTGCATCTGGGAAGCAACAACGCAGGCGGAGGGAGTAGGAGGACCCTTGGCCGCTTGAGCCCAAAGTGCCGACTGCATCAGGCTATCAGCAGAGGAGGGGGTGGGAGACCTTCAGCACTGAGGCCTTAAGTGCTGGCTACAACGGGGTCATCATAGAGCAGGCGGAGGGGATAGGAGATCCTCGGCCACTGAGGCCCAGCATGCCGGCTAGTTGTGGGGGTGGGAGGCCCTTTGTCACTGATGCCTGGAGGGTTGGTTGTATTAGGGAAGCGGCGGGTGCGGTTGGAGGGAGTAGGAGACCCTCAGCTGCTGAAATGCTGGCATACAGGCTGCATCAGGGAAGCAGCAGAGCAGGCAGAGGGAGCGGGAGAACCTCTGCCACTATAATGCCCAAAGCGCTGGCTGCCCTGGGGAAGCAGTGTCTTGTGTATCAGCTTTAAGATCGCTGGATCTTGCTGGTGGAGTGCCCGGTGCGGTGGAGCTGGGCCTGAGGAGGTGTTCCCCATAGGAGCATTTTATTCTTTCTGCGGGCCTCCATGAGATGTGCTTGCTCATCGTCCTCCTTAAGTAGTTCTTCCTAGATGGAGTTGCTTTTGTTTTGTTCTTGTTGGGTTGTTTTATTATTTTATTTATTTTTAGAGAGCAGTGAGGATCTGACCATTGGGCAATGCGGATAATGTAAACTGAGGTGAGAGGGCTAGTTGGGCTTATATGGGGCTACCTGCACATGCTCAGAGGAGGCAAATCCGATTTGGGAGCATTGGATGAAATTACAAGGCGTGGCTGACTCATCCTGCTTGTCCATGGAGAAAATCCTGTGCCCGAGGACACAGACAATCCATCAGAAAGCGAATCTGCGACTGCAACTTGAACACTCAGGCCTCTGGAAGACTTAAGTACTGCAAACTGCACCAGTCTGTAGCATTTAATCTAAATCACTTTCTTTGTTTTGCACTTATATAATTTAAACATATACAGTCAAACCTCGGTTTACGAATAACCCGGTTTGCGAGTGTTTTGCAAGACGAGCAAAACACTCAGCAAACTTTTGACTCGTAAATCGAGCATTGACTCGATTTGCGAGCCCTGACCCAACCCGACCGCGAGAACCAACAGTATTGCTCCCCCCAAGGCCACCGGCGCTTCTATCGCCTCTTCCCCCCCTCCCCAACTGGCCCTGTCCTTACCCCTGCACCGCCGGTGATAAAAGTGCCTTCCGCCGGTCTGCTGCTGAGCCTTGAGCATCTGCGCATGCTCAAGGCCTTCTGGATCTCACCCTCTCTGAGATTATCATGATAATCTCGGTGAGGATGAGATCCAGAAGGCCTTGAGCATGCGCAGATGCTCAAGGCTCAGCAGCAGACCGGCGGCAGGCACTTTTATCACCGGCGGTGCAGGGGTAAGGACAGGGCCAGTCGGGAAGGAGGGGGAAGAGGCGATAGCAGCGCTGGTGGCCTCGGGTGGAGCATGGGAGTCGGGGTGCGTCTGGCAGGAGTGAGCCAGCACTTGAGAGTCCCAGCAGAAGGGGTATTGGCATCCGGGGAGAGGGGGGGCAGCGTCCGGGAGCGGCAGAGCCAACAGTATCCAGTTGGGCTCTGTTGCGGCGGCGGCAGTGGTGGCGTTTGCTTAGCCAGCACCACCCGGCAGTGAGAGGCAACCAACAGCAGCAGAGGAGGAGAATTGGAGGAGCCGCATGGATGGGTCTGTGGCAGAGGCAGCGGTGGAGGCGTCCCTAATGGTAATTAAGTTTATCCCAGGACAAGCAGGCATGATATTCTCACATGTGGGTGACGTCATCTACGGAGCACCGATGCGGAAGCATTTTCAAGCAAACTTGATTAAAGATTTAAGTTTGCTCTGCTGCTCCACGCATGCGTGCCTTCCTGCTCCACTAGTAGGCGCATCCCCTCGTGGTCTCCAGTTCAAAATTTTCCGCTGAGCCTAGAAGTCGTGTTTTTTCAGGCTCTGCCCCAACTGCCTTCTAGCACCGCAATTTTTTTCTTGTTTTTCTCGATTTAGTCGCTGTGCGCGAGTTTTTTTCTTGTTTCAACTGTTCCTGCTTCATTTTTCACCGACCCGGAGGCTTCCGGGTCCCTGTGGCCGCATGGCTATTCGAGCCGCGGCCAGTTTCGATTCTATGTCCCGGCCTTTGACCGGCTTTAAAAAGTGCTCCCGGTGCGAGCGGCTTCTTTCCATCACAGACCCGCATCGCCAGTGCATCCTCTGCCTGGGGGCCGCTCATCCAACCGACTCCTGCCCCCAGTGCGCTACTTTCTAGAACCGGGCCCTCCGTCGAAGGAAAGCCCGCATGGCGGATCTTTTCGCCCCGGACCAACCCTCTACCTCGGCCTCGAGGTCGGCCTCGGCCCCGGCCTTGACCTTGGCCCCGAATACCTCGGCATCGCCCCGAGACTCGAACCCGAAGTCCTCGGGACAACAGAAGACCTCGGCTCCGGGTAAGTCCCCTCTTCCCTCTTCAGGTTCTGTACCAGCAAAGAAACCAGCCTCGGGGACGCCGGCGACGCATGGCGGAAGTCCCATGCGCACAGCCCCGGCGAAGCCCTCCAAGCCTTCGGGCCGTGCCTCCACCACACGGGAATACTCTGATACGAGGTCGCCCCCGGTGGAGTGCACCGAGGCAGTGGACATGCCCTCGATGCTGTCCGTGCCCGTTTTCCAGGACCTACTCCGAGCGATGATCTCGTTGGAGCTGTCCGCTGCAATGGCCCATTTGCAACCGGCCTCAACCTCGACCCCGCAGGTGCCAGACCAGCCTGAGCCTCGCGTCGAGCCACCTCGAAGAAAAGCGCGCAAGCTTCGCCGCATTCCATCCTCCTCGGACTCCTCACCGAGGCACCCGAGGTGCTCTCCCTCCACAGACCGCCGTGGTGCAAAACGTAGTGCTAAAACGACAGAAACCTCAAACCGCCGTACCTCCAAGAAGGCCCGGGGTTCCCCCACTCTACGAGGCCGTTCACCTACACTTCGTACGGGACCGCTAAGGGTGGCTGAGCTATCACTCTCCAACCCTCGCATCCTCCGAACTCCCCCTCGGACCGGGACCCCGACCCGAGGTTGCAGGTTGTCACCGAGGGAGTCCGGGTCGAGGTCACCGATTCGACATCGATCGGTACCTCTAACCCCGACATCGTCTCCGAGGGGCTCCTCGAGACGTCGGAGATCTACGACCCTGGAACACTTTCACAGTACTTCCCCGGTCTCGGAGCGTGGATCGGAGCAGGAACCTCGATACTCGAGGGAAGCCTCCCCATCCTTCTCCACCTGACGGAGGTCTCGTTCACCAACCCCGCACGGGGCCTTAGGAACATCTCGCCCATCCTTCACTCGCTTTGTCCAGGACATGGGCCACGCTTTGGACTTAGACCTCCAGTCTGACTCCAGATACTCTAAGGAATACCTAGCGGAGCTGGATATGCCATCACTGCCCAGAGAGTCCCTCTGCTTACCGCCTAACCCGGTACTCCAACAGGCCTTCTTCAGGAACCTGGAGACCCCCTACATGGTCACAGCCGTACCCTCCAAAATGGAGGCCAAGTACCGCACAGTACCCTACCCGGGATTCGAACAACCCCAGCTCTCCCACCAGTCGCTGCTAGTAGAGTCCTCCTTGAAAAAGGCCCACCCATCCCGAGTCTCAGTCGCGGTCCCCCCAGGCCGAGAAGGCCGAACCCTAGACAAGTTCGGCAGGAGACTATATCAGAATGCCATGATGGCCTCTAGGGTGCAAAGCTACACTTTCACCTTCACATCCTACCTCAAATACCTCATTGGACTATTGAGAGCCTTTGAGACTGACCTACCGGCCTCCCGCCAAGGAGCGTTTGGCCTGCTTTTAGAGTCCCTCTCCAACCTGCGCCTCCATCTATTCCACGTGGCCTACGATGGCTTCGAACTCTCCTCCAGAGAGGCAGCCTTTGCTATCGCCATGCGCCGACTAGCTTGGCTGCGCCTGGTCGACATGGACCCCAACTTACAGGACAAGTTAGCTAACCTACCCTGCGTGGGAAAAGAACTGTTCGATGACACGATCGAGGCGGCCACAAAACGCCTCTCCGAACACGAACGCTCGTTTGCCTCCCTCGTCCGGCAAAAACCTAAACCGCCCGCGCCCAGGCTGTTCAGGCCCCTCCACGCCGCTACCCACAAAAATCCACCCCTCCCTTCTCGCGGCCTCCACCCAGGCGTCCGCAAGCCCACCACCGGGCCATGCCCAAGTCCCAACCGCCTGCGACTTCCAAACCACCCCCGTCCTTTTGACTGGACCCGCGGAAGGGGGCGGGCCCCCTCCGCCATAGTCCCAGGCCTCCTTCCCATCGGAGGTCGCCTCAAAGCCTTTTACCCTCGCTGGGAACAAGTCACGTCGGACGCATGGGTCCTTGGCGTGATCTCATCAGGATACTCTCAACTTTTGGGCCATTCCTCCAGACAACCCCCCAAGGAATTGCCCTCCCAACCGGACGCAGCTACCCCTATTCCTCTCCGAGGCTCGAGACTTGCTTCGCCTCAGGGCAGTGGAGGAGGTTCCCCCCCGACCAACGGGGGAAGGGCTTCTACTCCCGTTACTTCCTGGTACCGAAAAAAACGGGAGACCTACGCCCAATACTAGACTTGAGACGCCTCAACAAATTTCTAGTACGGGAAAAATTTTGGATGCTGTCCCCTCCGACCCTCTACCCCCTGATCGACGAGGTCGACTGGCTCTGCTCCCTCGATCTGAAGGAGGCGTACACACATGTCCTAGTACACCCCGCCCACCGCAAGTTCTTGCGTTTTCAGGTAGGGGACTGGCACCTACAATACCGAGTCCTCCCCTTCGGCCTAGCATCATCACCTCGGGTCTTCACCAAGTGCCTCGTGGTGGTCGCAGCAATCTTACGCTCCCAGGGCCTCCAGGTATTCCCCTACCTGGACGACTGGCTGATCAAAGCCCCATCCAGGGAAGCGGTTATCTCAGCGACCCAACAGACTATTACCTACCTACAAAGTCTGGGGTTCGAAATAAACTTCCCAAAATCCCAACTACGCCCCTCGCAGTCCCTACAGTTCATTGGTGCCACGCTGGATACGGTTCGCCTCCGTTCCTTCCTCCCCCCTCCGCGCCTAGAGGCGTTAGTAAGTCTGAGTCGAAGGATCTCTCTGCTGACCTCGGTATCAGCTCGACAGATGATGACTCTCCTAGGCCACATGGCCTCCACCGTCCATGTCACACCCTTCGCCCGCCTCCATCTGAGAATACCTCAATGGACCCTGGCCTCTCAATGGCGCCAAGACGGGACCCGATCGACCGTCCCATGACAGTGACTCCTTCCTTGCAAAGATTGCTCCGCTGGTGGGCCGACTCTTCAAATCTTTCCAAAGGTTTACTCTTCCTCGCCCCTCATCACAACAAGGTACTCACCACGGACTCATCAGAGTACGCTTGGGGAGCCCACCTGGACGGCCTATGCACGCAGGGGATGTGGTCAGCGGAAGACCGCCGCTGTCACATCAACGTGCTAGAGCTCCGGGCAATCTATCTCGCAGCTGTAGCTTTTCAACATCTGCTCCACGACCGGGTGGTCCTCATCCGAACCGACAATCAGGTAGCAATGTACTATGTAAACAAACAAGGAGGAACAGGGTCTTGGTCCCTCTGTCGGGAAGCCCTGTGCCTCTGGAAATGGGCAATCTCCAACAACACCTTCCTTCGAGCGGTGTACATACAAGGAGAACAAAACTGTCTGGCGGACAGACTCAGCCGCCTCCTCCAGCCACACGAGTGGTCACTGCACTCTCAAACCCTACGACAGGTGTTCAAACAGTGGGGGATGCCTCAAATAGATCTGTTCGCATCTCCTCACAATCACAAACTGCCTCTCTTCTGCTCCCGGATATACTCCCCGGACCGGCTCGAGGCCGACGCCTTCCTCCTCGACTGGGAGGGAAGGTTCCTGTACGCGTTCCTGCCGTTTCCTCTGATCCTGCGGACACTCGTCCACCTGAAAACAGTACAAGCCACCCTGATCCTGATTGCTCCCCGCTGGCCATGCCAGCCTTGGTTTTCCCTTCTACTTCAACTCAGTGTCAGAGATCCACTGCCTCGGTTTCCCTCTCTACTATCACAGGGTCAGGGTTCGCTGTTACATCCCAATCTTCAATCTCTTCATCTGAATGCTTGGTTTCTTTCCCCCTGACTTCTCTCCCCGTGTCTCAATCAGTCAAGGAGATATTGGAGGCCTCTAGAAAGACCTCAACGAGAACCTGCTACTCCCAAAAGTGGACCAGATTCTCAGCCTGGTGCTCCTCTCACAGCCAGGACCCGGTGTCGGTCCCCGTCCCCCTGGTCCTTGACTATTTACTTCAATTATCTCACTCCGGCCTAAAGACCAACTCCATTCGAGTACACCTCAGTGCGATTGCAGCCCTCCATCAGCCCCTGGAAGGGAAAGCCCTCTCGCTCCACCCCCTAGTCTCTCGCTTCATGAAGGGTCTTCTGAATGTCCACCCTCCTCTCAAACCTCCTCCGGTGGTTTGGGACCTTAACGTGGTTCTGGCTCAACTAATGAAACCTCCTTTTGAGCCCCTAGACAAATGCCATCCAAAATTCCTCACTTGGAAGGTGATTTTCCTGCTTGCGCTCACTTCCGCTCGGCGGGTTAGTGAGCTACAAGCTCTAGTGGCGGACCTACCCTTCACGGTATTCCATCACGACAAGGTGGTACTCCGCACTCATCCAAAGTTCATGCCCAAAGTAGTGTAATGTAATTTATTTCTTATATACCGCTACATCCGTTAGGTTCTAAGCGGTTTGAAGAAAATATACATTAAGATTATAAATGAGAAGTAAGAAGGTACTTAAAAAATTCCCTTACTGTCCCGAAGGCTCACAATCTAACTAAAGTACCTGGAAATTAATAAAGAAGAGAAAATAAAGATGGTTGACAAAAGAAAAATTCTATGTGAACTTATAGGATGGAAATTAAACTGACAGTGAAGAACTGTATGAAAAATACATATGGAATGCAGTTAAAGAGGGTAGGTTACAATCTATTTATGGTATTTGTTTAATTGGAAGGTGTTAAGGTGGGTAATTTGGGGTAAGGTTATCTGAAGGTAGGTGAATCTTCTGGAGGTAAAAGAGGAGGGGTTAAGATATTTGGATTAATTTTTTGAAAAGCAGGGTTTTGATTTCTTTTCTGAATGTTTTGAAGTTGTCTGATATTGTCATAAGATTGGAGATGGAATGGTTGATTTTTGCTGCTTGTGTTGCCAGAAGGTTGTCAAACATTTTCTTGCGTTGTGTGCCTTTGAGTGGGGAGAAGGGGAAAGGGTTTGAGGTTCTTCTGTGTCTTGAGGTGGAGATTTGGTTTAAGCGGTTGTTTAGATAGGAGGGGGAAGAGCCGTGTAATGCTTTGAATATCAGGCAGTTGAATTTGAATTGGATTCGTGCTTGTATGGGTAGCCAGTGAGAGTCTAAGAAGGCAGTTGTTATGTGATCATATTTTTTGAGTGAGTAGATCAATCTGAGGGCGGTGTTTTGTATGGTCTGGAGTTGTTTTATCATAGTGGCTGGACAAGGAAGATATAGGGAGTTGCAATAATCCAGCAGACCTAAGACTAGGGATTGGACGATTAGTCTAAATTGTGCTTGGTCAAAGAATTTTCTGATTTTACGGAGATTTCTCATGGTTAGAAAAGCTTTCTGGGTTGTTTTGTTGATCTGGGGCTGCATTGTGCAACATCTGTCTATCATAACTCCTAGGAGTTTTAGTTCGGGTTGTATTGGGTATTTGGTATTTTTGATTTTCAGTTCAGTGATGGTAGGAGTTTGGGCTTTTTCGAGCAAAAGGAATTTTGTTTTTTCAGAATTTAGTTTTAGTTTGTGATCCATCATCCATTTTTCTACTGTGTCTAAGGTTGTTTCTAGCTTTGTTGTGGTGGTGGTCTCTGATGGGTCGAAGGGGAGGATTATGGTGATGTCATCAGCATAGCTGAAAGATGTGACATCTAGGGTATCTAAAGTGGCTCCTAGGGAGGAGATAAAGAGGTTGAAGAGCGTAGGTGAGAGAGGTGATCCTTGTGGAACTCCGCAGGGATTTGTCCATGGTTCTGATTTGATATCATTGTATTTGATTGACATTGTAGTGTCTGATTTTCATCTCAATCAGTCCATTGTCTTACCTGTGTTTTTTTCCCAAGCCCCACTCTCATCCCGGAGAGGTGGCGCTCCACACTCTTGACTGTAAGAGAGCGTTGGCCTTTTACCTCCAACGCACTCAACCACACCGGAAAGTTCCACAATTATTTTTGTCCTTCGACCCAAACCGGTTAGGTCACCCAGTCTCCGATTGCATCTCCTTCTGCTACGCTCAGGCTGGTCTCGCACTGCATGGTCGAGTAACGGGACACAAGGTCCGAGCGATGGCAGCCTCCGTAGCATTCCTCAGGTCCACACCTATTGAGGAAATCTGCAAGGCTGCCACGTGGTCTTCGGTTCATACTTTCACCTCCCATTACTGTCTGGACTCACTGTCCAGGAGCGATGGCCGGTTCGGCCAATCGGTTTTGCGAAATCTATTTGCTTAAATTGCCAACTTCCCTCCATCCCTCTTCAGTTAGCTTGGAGGTCACCCACATGTGAGAATATCATGCCTGCTTGTCCTGGGATAAAGCACAGTTACTTACTGTAACTGTTATCCAGGGACAGCAGGCATATATTCTCACAACCCGCCCACCTCCCCGAGGTTGGCTTCTTTGCTAGTTAAGTGAACTGGAGACCACGAGGGGATGCGCCCCCTAGTGGAACAGGAAAGCACGCATGCGTGGAGCAGCAGAGCAAACTTAAATCTTCAATCAAGTTTGCTTGAAAATGCTTCCGCATCGGGGCTCCGTAGATGACGTCACCCACATGTGAGAATATATGCCTGCTGTCCCTGGATAACACCTGTTACGGTAAGTAACTGTGTTTTTTGGGGATGTGGAACGAATTGTTCAAGTTTCCATTATCTTCTATGGGGAAAGTTGCTTTGATATACGAGTGTTTTGGTTTAAGAGCATGCTTCTGGAACGAATTATGCACTTAAACCAAGGTACCACTGTATTGTGTACGCCTATGATGGTGTGAAGCATGGCTTGAAAATGGACCTTAATATGTTTAAGCCTAGAACTCTGGTATTCTCAGTGTCCCATTAGCTTTCATAATCACACTGAGGGTACACTTATTTTATATATGTATATATATATATGTGTGTGTATATATAGTGGTACCTCGGTTTAAAAGTGCACCGGTTTGCGAGTGTTTTGCAAGATGAGCAAAACATTCGCAAAATCAGCGCCTCGGAAACCGAGCGTGCCTCGAATTGCGAGCGGCACCCCCCGCGATCCGGCACTCCCCCCGCTTCTTACTTTCATCTGGGCCTGGGCACCGGCATGTCCTATGCGTTGGTGCCGGTGCCCGAAGATTGGACTCCTTCTTGCTGGGCCTTGAGCATCTGCGCATGCTCAAGGCCTGCGAGTTCACGCTCTCTCCGAGTGAACTCGCCGGCCTTGAGCATGCGCAGATGCTCAAGGCCCAGCAAGAAGAGGAGTCCGATCTTCGGGCACCGGCACAGGACATGCCGGTGCCCAGGCCCAGATGAAAGTAAGAAGCGGTGGGGGGGGGGGGGTGCCCGATCACTGCGGGGGGGGGGGGGGGAACTTATCAAAGCGAGTTTCCATTATTTCCTATGGGGAAACTCACTTTGATAAATGAGCATTTTGGATTACGAGCATGATCCTGGAACGGATTATAGTCGTAATCCAAGGTACCACTGTATATATATTCATTATTACAAATTACTTGATTGGATGCCACCTTACCTTGATTATTTCAAAAGGGATTACTTATTGGGTTTTTCATATAGGGTTAGCAATAAAAAGCAGTTGACCTTAATTGAAGGCTTCCCTTCAGACAGGCAAAGCCTTAGGACTTTTTTTTTTTTACATACAACTTTAATTCACACTGGAACAGACCCCTCTGGCTCTCAAAGCTATATATGTCTTGCCTGTATTTAGTGGCAAGGCTTACAGCTGAGGAACCTGTACAGTAAAAATTTGGGGGGGGGGGGGGGGGGGAGAGATTCAACCAGTCAAGTGTGGCATACCAGAGATCAGACAGACCATTTGCTGGTAGAGGTGTGTTAAAACACATCAGTGCTGTGCTGATCTGGAGGGACGATAAAGTGAAATTGTTAGCTGTTATGGTTATCCAACATAAAACAATTTTCAGCAGGAGCCACATCTTTTCCACACTGAGTTGTTTTTAATTGGGTGAAATCACAGCATGATTTACTGAGCTTAGAAGGGTCCAAAATTGGAGGCAGTATTAGTCATTAGAGATTTCCCAAAATTAGGAGGTTCTATTGATAAGCGAGGTGAACTAAGGTAGACCTATATCTGATATTTTGAGTGCTATGGTTTGACACAACACTTTTTGCATTCTTTGCAACACAGGTTGAAGACTTTGAACTGTGGGTGCGTCTTTTATCAAAAGGAGCCCTAGCAATTGCTGTGGTGAACCGGCGTGAAATTGGGGGTCCTCGTAATTTTGTGCTTATATTGGCCTTTCTGGGCAAGGTCTGGACATGTAAACAGAAGTGTATGATCAACCAACTCTTACCAACCCACAAAGATCTTGGGCTACAAAACTGTACATCAGCCTTTGACATCCAGGTGAACCCAACAGGAACTGTGCTGCTGAAGTTGACTGCAATTGAAGATACTCCCCTACTAGAGAATGACATAGGGACAGGTACCCATGGTTAACCTTGGGACGGGGACAGAGACAGACTTTGTCCCCGTGTCATTCTCTAAAAACTTGAGACCAATATCAATATGTAAACGTTTAACACATCTTAGACAATTGACAACTGAATTCAATTTTTTTTTTTAAACTGCTTTTGGATTTAAATGAACTACTGCTAAATGAAATCATTTGTGTCTTGTCTGCTAATCAGACTCCTACCATCCACAATGTCCTATCATGTGCCCAGTTGGTCAATTATCTTACTGCAACAGATTCATTCATTGTTGCTGGCATCAAGGAACATTTCCAACATTTAATAAACACTTTTTTCCCTGTTCATCCACTACACAGTTTAGGTTCTTTTCTACACCCAAGTATGAAAGACAATCAAATTACCTTTCCTGATTATGTAAACAATAGGCAACTGAATCTTTGGTAATCTTTTGTATCAAAACTAGATCAAAATGGAAGGCTCGATTTGTGATTTATAAGCAGTTGTACAAATATTGTCCCTTTTTATACTATAATAAATTTAAATATAAAATCATAAGTGTTTGAGGCTTGTGCAAATGAATACAGTGCCTAAGGGGATGGGAACAAACTTTGTTCCCGTGTCATTATCTACACTCAAGCTTTGTAGTATAAATATTATATATGGCATTCTGGGGACGCTTTATGAGGATTTCTTTTGAACATTTTCATAGTATGTTCATGTTTGGTCAGGCTGAACAGTAAATGTATACTTTACCACTTCAGTTGCCCCTTCAGCAGCTAAATGGTCAGTAATTAAGATGTGCCTTATTTTACAGGAAGGTTGGTCTTCCTGTATTGAAAATGCATTAAGACCTCTCTCTCAAGCACTGCTTTCAAAGCAAGATTGCTGTGGCCCAAAATTAAAAACTAGGCGGATAGACTTGAATGGGAGTCCACCGGCATATAAGCATGCAGTAGTTGTGCTACTGAGGAAAAGGGCAACTTTGGATGGAGCCTATCCTGAAATGGTCTCATGCCTGCTTCTTTACTGCAGTATTGGCAAAGCTGATTGAGGACAGCAGAAGAGAGTAACTTGGAGGGTGGGAAAATAATGTAGAGAGGACATTAAACTGGGATGATGAAGAGTACTCTGGATCTGTGCTGTTAAGGTTGGGAATCTTGGTAGATGTTGGACAGACAAGTCATGCTGGATAATCCACTGTAATTAAGTTTTTTCTCGAAGGTAGAGGGGTTACCAATCCATAAACTGGGGGTCCTTTATTAGCGTAAAAGACTTTAGAAATTTGTGGCCAATATGCTATAATATGATATACAATATGTAATGTATGATTGGAAAGTACTTGAAGGGAGGGAGAGGGGATAAAAATATGTTTAGAATATTATGTATTAGATATAAAAGTGATATTGTGTATTCATTAATTGTATTTCAATATTTTGTACACTTTTTGATTCTTAGTCCCCCTCTCCTAATGTGGTCTAATTCAGAGACATAATATATGTTTGTTTTTCTTGTAACTATACCCTATTTAATAAAAGAAGCATTCTGTATTTTTCCATTAATAAATCAATAAAATTTACTTGTTCATCTTTTCTTTATTCTTCCTTAAATTCAAAATTTTAAAAGTACTGCCTGAGAATCTAGAAAATCCAAAAATTCCGACTGCTCAAGGATTGGGTTGGTCCAGATTTTTGGACTTGTACTGTATAAGCTGGTACATAAATGGTTGTCAGCCATTTTAGAAAGAGATTATTTCTCCTGAAGCTATTAGAGTTCAGTAAACTTTGTCAATTGCACTTTCAGGGGCAACATTTTCTGGGCCTATCCTGGTCTCACCCAAAACATGTCCCTTGCCAACTGGATGTTCTTCAGTTTTAGATTTCCACATTCCAGCTTTGTGAAATTGGAACAGATGTCTATGGGCTGGTTTATGAATGTCCAAAATGCAAGTGGTGCTTCTACAATAAGCTCTTTCATGTCTGAACTGCAGCCTTTACCAAAAAATAAATAGATCTATCCCAAAAACAAACAGTTCAATAAATAAATAAAAGGTAATGGTTCAATCTACCACATCATAGCATCGCCTTCCTTCCAGATCCAAAACTGTTGAAAACCAGTCTAATTTGAAAAATAGAAGAACACTTAAATCTTATAAGGTTGTCCAAATGCATTCTTCTGTCTGGATATATAGCAGGAGGTGGTAACCATTACCAAATTCTGGCCAGTGAAAAGCAAAAAGCAGTGTGAAATTTAAAATAAGTTGTGTGGAATGACTCTTCCTCCAAAAAGTAAACTACAATACTTTGCAATGAGCTATGTGTTAGCTGCAAGACAGACAGGGGGTCAGAGGGCTCCCATAGCTAACCTCTTCCATTCAAAATATCAGTCTCAATGTTGCTGCTGCAGCCTGACATTTGGTATGCAGATATGTTCAATAGAATAACTTCAAACTGAAGCAATGCTAGGGTGGGTGGATCTTAATGCAGTTATAATTCTTGGCAATTTTTAATTTAAGTATAGGTGATGACACAAACCAACAAGACATTGTTTCTAATCTTTGTGTTTTATCAAACAGTTTGCTTTTCCACTTATTGTGCAGTTTTTATTATTTAATCAAGAGTATTTTGAAGGAAAGCCCTGGCTAGTTTATCAGATCAAGCAAAGGACCTGGTTGTTCAGTCAATTGATTTTATTTGAACTGTTGCTCAATCTTCTCTCTCCTGCCAAGGTTTCAGCTCAAATGCTAAGATTAATCATGGTAATTTTACTGGGATTGTCAGAACTAAAATCTAGGGGGTACATTTTCCAAATGTACAGATGATATTCAACTTCTGATTTCATCTAGCATTAAGGCTTCCTTGCAGGTAGAGCAATATTTCTATGGTCAGAACTTGGATTAGTAGTAATTTAATGTTGGCCATGGATAAGACCAAGACTTTATGGGTTAGTCAAGACCTCCTCCCCAAATTAACTGCATAGCATAAAGATTGGGGATGTTTATCACTGGGGTCCATAATATGGATGTGCAGGTAGATTCTCAAATCCCAGTACACACGTGGCAAATAGGTTAAAGCTGGCTTGCTGCCATTTTCCTTCATGTTGGATTTTGTTAGCTGGCTGCCTTGTTGCATTTTTGAGACTGATACAGTCTGTACTGTTTCTTCTGACTTCTTGAACTTCTCTGTCTGTTCTTTGTTGTGAATAAGCACTTTCCTATCATATGTTATGGAGGTCCTATGATTTTACTGTGGCACTGTACACCGCTCTGATGCATAGTCAGTAATGGTGGTATATCAAAACTGAATAAACATTTAGCAAACTGTGAGCCACATAGGTCCACGTTATTTCTTACTTCTACCACTATTTACAGTATTGCCTATTTACCAATAAGTTTTCTATTACTATTTATTTCTATAGCACTACTAGATGTATGCAGCGCTGTACATGAAACATTCAAGGGACAGTCCGTGCTCTAAGTTGATAAACACCCAACAATAGCTTCAGAATTAGTTATGAAAGACTTCTCATGCGTGGGAGGGGGGGAGTATAGATATCAATGCACAAATGTACCCTTCCTATTATTAAGATTCTGGGTTTAATGATTATGTACAGTCCACGGCACAATATTGCAGATCAAAAAATCATACCACACGCTTAGAGGAAAGTTTCAAATATCTTTATTCCAATATGCAACAAAGCAATGGAAGGAGGAGCTTAGAACTGAATGACCTGGCCCTGTGAGGGAGAAAGAGAGAAAAAAAAAGTTATCCATATCTGCTCATGAAAAATGGCAACATGCAACTCCAAATCAAAACTAGGAGTCCAGTCATCTTGGACTGGGCTTAGTAACAGAAATATGCATGGGTTATACCTACTGCCAACTTCCAGTTGCACTAAAAGAAATTGTTCCTATGGGTAGGTTTAGATCAGAGGAATAACGTGTGTACACGAGATTTCACAAAAAAAGCTATGTGCTCTTGTTCCCTCACCACACACAGCATGCATAAAGTAGATGGATATGTGGTCTTGATTCATGTCATTGTGTTGGTTATTGTTAGATGTTGTGCAACACTTCAAACTCAGGGAAGATTAATAGAGAAAATAACCTGTGTCAACTGAAAACCAACATCAAGTACCACATTCCCTTGGCCAAGATTCAGTAAATGGTGCTGAAAAACAGCAATGTTCTATAAAGGGCACTCAAGGCTGAGTGTCCATCATAGAATAGCGCCTAGTGGGGATTCTTGCGCCCAACTTTAGGCTTGAGGACTTCAGTCTGGTGTGCAACTTGGGCACACATCCCCCAAATTCTTTATCACGGTGTGTAATCTTTGAAATAACCCTAACCCACCCACAGCCATACTCCCTTTTGTGTGAAACAGAAGAGGATTTGGGCACAGATTATAGAATCTTGCACTGCCAGATCTGCATGCAAGTCTATATTAGTGCCAATTAACATCAATGATTGATTGCTACCAGTCAATTATTAACAGCTCTTTAATTTATTGCACAAATTTAGGCACCATTCATAAATTCAGGGGAAAGTAACTGGCTTTTAAATCAAATCAACCTGATGCACGTTTAAAGAACCTATGAGAATTGTTATACCAGAAAGACATTACACCATATTCTCTCTTCCTACTTCTCTTGGTGGCATAAGATTTTCTTTAATCTGCAGTGGTTTCCAGATGCCCTTTCTCTATTTATAATCCAGTAACACCCGTGTCCCTGTGATGTGGGGTTGTTGTTTTTTTTTTTTTTACTGAAACTGGGACCAAACCCAGCAGAAAATGCTGTACTTGTCACAAATGCATCCACTAAATCCTAACTGGCACAGAACTGAACTCTGGGCTCCAGCTGTGTGATGCAGTGGCATCAAGGTTCACTTGTATCCATAGAATGTTACATCAGAAAGCCCAAAAGTCTGCCATACCTACCTTCGTTTATAGGATACTAGTGTATTGGCAAAAATAGGCAACTATAATTTGCCATCCACAGAGTTATTACATTTGTATGCTAAGTGCCATACATATGTCTAAGTCAATCCCACTCATGTTCCGCCTGTGTGCATCCACCTCTAAAATATATATCCATAAGATAACGCTTATATTTACAGGGTTACACTTAGGCAGAATTCTAATATAAATCTGTATATAAACTGTTAGAAGGTGCTTTCACAAAAAGGCTAAAACTCCATGTAGCTATGATTGAGGATTTCTATCATCAGGACCCTAGCCCTGGTTCATAATGAGATGTGACCCAAAGGGGACAGGGAAAACTGCTCACCAAAAAAACTATGAAGCCCATTAATGAACACATGTGCTTGTCCACCAATACACAACACCAGTCTTGCATAGCATGTCTTAACTCTCCTATGTTTAAGAATGAACAGTTCCTGGTTTTGCCAAAAGTTATTTAACCAAACCTAAGCAGTTAAGTGGTTCCTAAACTAGGCCCAAACAGCTCAACTTATAATCTGGTTTTCAGGATGTCCAGAATGAATTTGCAGGACACTTGCAATTCATTTCAATGCAAATATCTTAAAATTCAGAATGGGTAGATTTGGGTAAGAAATTGTAGCATTTTCCTTTGGGTCATAGTGAAAGCTGGAAAATGTTTATTCCCTTATGTTGTACCTTTCTTTTCTTGTCACCTCCAAGCTCAAAATGCTTGCATCTCTTAATAGCCAGCATCCTTTTAGACCTGCAGTTTGGCTCCACACACTCGAGCCTCAAGACAATCTTTTTGGTGGTCTTAGCCTGGAGAAAAAAAATGGATCAGTTCAGGGAACCTATTCCAACCAAACATTTTTCAGTTAAAAGATTTCCCATACATGGGACCTACAGAGAATTTCAGATTCAGCATATGATGAGCAATATGTTTCTACCTACTCTTCATTCAGTAAAGGTATATTATAGTCAAACAACTGACTCTACAGAAGCAGTATAAGAAAAGATGAAGACTCGCACCACATAACAGTGCAATTCAATCCAGCATTTACAAAGTCTAACCAAAATTTTAGCTGGATGATAGGAAACAAGTCAAGAAATTGTGGATATCAAAGAGGGTAATATATACCTTGTGTTATTTAAAATCCACAACATAGGATTACAAAATAGCCCTGCTATGTGGTTCCCTAAGGACCAGGCTATAAATGGGAGAGGAAGAGGCAGAAAGGATGTTTTATTAAAACAGTTAAATTCTCTGCATGAAAGGTCATGGGGCCCCGCGCTGCTCTCTGAATGGCCGCTGCCAGTTCTCGTCCCACAAGAACTAGCAGCGGTCATTCAGAGAGCAGTGCAGGGCCGACCAGGAAAAGCTCAGGGAGGTTAAAAAAAAGAGTTAGACGGACGGGAGACAGGAAGCATCCCTCCTGACCCGGCCTACCACCAGAGGGAGTACAGGGTAGGAAGATGAGGCAGGGTGCAAAGCCTGGCATGGAGTGAGGGGGGCTGGGTACAGAGCCTGAGAGGGCAGAGGGCTGGGTGGAGAGCTTGGCAGGGAGTGAGGGGAGGCTGGGTACAAAGCCTGGTAGGGCAGGGAGGGAAGACAGCTAGGTGGAGAGCTTGGCAGGGAGTGATGAGGGCTGGGTACAAAGCCTGGTAGGGCAGGGGGGGGCTTGGTACAGAGCCTGGTAAGGAAGGGAAGAGGGCTGGGTGCAGAGCCTAGCAGGGGAGAGCATGAGGGAGGGGACACTGGGTGCAGAGCCTGGCAGGGCATGGCACTTGAATATTAAGCCCCCGTCTTATATTCGAGTCAACCATTTTTCCTCCTTGGGGGGGGGAAATGGGGGTCTCGACTTATATTGGGATTGACATATTCGAGTATAAACGGTAGTTTAGGTTGCTTTAGTTGTTGCTTGAGGAAACTGCAACTTTCATAACAAAACCAATTCTTTCAAAGGAAAAATAACTGCTGTGATCACATGACCTTTTACCTTCCCCTGGATCACTAGGAATTTAACCAAGGAGTAACTTAAATGTGATTACTTTTCAACAGTTGCCAGGAGGAGATTTAAGGCCAGTCCTGGATTTATAACTATCCTGATGTATCATGGGATCAACAACTCTGATTTCAATGGGCAGCACCAAGATTATAAACCCCAATAGTCTTGGGATATAAGTAAACAAACAGGACTGGCTAAAAACACTTCCCCCACCACCCTTCCCAAAATGGGAAGCTTCATAACTCTGCACAGCAGAAAGCACACCATTGCATTATAACTCAATAACCAGTGCAAGTTTATTCATAGCAAGTGAACAAACTCCTGCAAATCAAGGTGGCCTGTCAAAACCGTCTCTACACCTTATGCGTTAAGCAATGCTTACCTTCTTACGGAAAATAGGCTTCGTTTGACCACCATAGCCACTCTGCTTACGATCATATCTTCTCTTTCCTGCAGGAGAAAAAAAAAATCTTCAGTCTTCACCAGTTAACACACACATGTAGGTTCTGGTGACCATAGTCAGATTGTCCCTGCATTGGTTGGACTAGGTCAGGGGTAGGCAATTCCGATCCTCGAGAGCCACAGTCACTCACACAAAACAAATATGTATTCAAACTCTGGTGTTACTAGGCTTACCATATTTTTTACCTGAAAAGGGGACACATGACCCCCACCCCCCCACTCCATGCAGTCAGCAGTTCTTTTGCACCACTTTTCTAAGCTCAACCTCGAGGCAGGAGACAACTGTTGCAGTGATTAGCTAACAGGCCCAAGGAAGAGGAGAGTTGCACGAGATAGATTTGCACCTCAAGGAGGCAGTGCAAGCAAATCCATCTAGAAGAGATTTCCTAAATCAATACGTCAAGCTCTGTCCCTGGCTGTGTTCAAATCCAGACACAAGACCAACTTCTTTGAGGTTATTTTTAACTCCTCCCACTAACTGCTAGGCATTCCAACCCCCTACTTGTCATATTTGCCTGTTAAGAAAATTGTAAGCCCTTCTGAGCAGGGACCATGTCTTGAATTTTCTAATATACAGTGCCGAGTACGTCAAGCAGCACTACAGAAATGGTTAATAGTAGTAGGACTCATACTAAATATAATAAAGACAAAGATAACAGAAAGGAGTTCCTGCATCTTTCAGAGTCACTGCTAGTGTCTTCTTAGTGATAGTCTGGATCTGAGCATTAGAAGTGATGACCTTACCCAACAAACACCTGGTCAAGTCTGGACCTGAGCATTAGAAGTGATAATAATAATTTATTTATATGCCGCCATACCGGGAAGGTTCTAACAACAGAAAAGCAATACATGCAATTCTAATAAATACATCAAGATAAAATAGAAACATGTGAATAAAATGAATAAATTAGGAAGATATGTTAAAAAAGCAAAGAATGTTAACATAACAGCCTATTGCATAGTTGTGTCTTTAGCAATTTTCTAAAATCTAAATAAGAAGAAGCTTCTAACATCATTTTGCCGAGCCATGTATTCAATTTGGTGGCCTGAAATGAAAACGTTCTCTCGAGGAACCTCTTGTAGTGACAAGATTTTATGGAAGGGTATGTAAACAGATGTACTCTCCGTGTATTCTTGTTAAAGTGACTCAAAGAAAAATAAGGGAGCAAGTAGCCTGGTGACATACCAAAAACTACTTTATAACAAATGCATGAAAACTTAAACATAACTAGATTCCACTGGCAGCCAGTGCAATTTTTGATAGAAAGGAGTAATATACTCCCATGTTTTTAAGCCATAAATGAGGAGAACAGCAGTATTCTGGACTTTGCCCAACGAACACCTGGTCAAGTTTGAAAGTGCAAGTAGTCCCCAAGTTACAGACACCTGACAAGTACAATTCGTATTTAAGAATGTGGTTGTGGTTTCATTTGTTTTCACTGAGCAGTATTTCCAGTGGCATAGACTCCTACTGTAGCAGATTCAGGAATGATGCATGGCCACATTAAGAACAGGGACCAATGGTAGGGAAATTAACCCTTTTGTAAGTTGGGAGTTTGTTTCGCTTTCTCTTTTACGATTGTAGTTCTTCCCTCTTTTTTCCTATTGTTTGAAGTAAATCCATCTGTCAAATTATGTGTTTTATTAAGTTGTTTTGGTTTTATCTAGTATCCCCGACTTTTAATCTGTTTTTATGTAAATTTTATATTGTACACTGCTTAGAAATTTGATTAAGCGGTTTAAAATTTTTTTTAATAAACTTGAAACTTGAGATAAGCAGCAAGAATCTTAAAATCTATAAGTTCTGAGTTACATACAAATTCGACTTAAGAATAGCTTTAAAAACGCAACTCGTTCTTAACCTGGAGACTACCTGTATACTGCTTGTTGCAGTATGTCCCTAAAATTTGCTCCAAGTCAGCTGAAATACCACAAGGAGGAAACTATTAGATCCCCCCCCCCACACACACACACCTAAAAGGAAAAAAAAAAAAAACTAGCAGTAGGAAAGGATTGCCTGAGGCATAGTTAATCAATATGCAACTCCCTCAAAAGAATGACTCTGCTGCTAAGCAGATGGTGGGAGATTCTCCCGGGAAATACTAGGGAAAAAATGAATACATAACTTTTTAAGTGAGTGGAGTTGGAGGATTCTTACTGACCCGAGAGTGCAGGGTATGAGTTGGTATAAAAAGGATGTACTACTACACTGCAGACACGTTTTTTCTAGTTCCTGTCTCACTAAGAGCAAGGATTTTATCTTATATTTGTATCCACCTTCCTATAACATCAAGTGTACACTGACCTGGACCCCAGAGGAAGGCTATAGTTAGCCGAAACATGGACTGTGTTAGGTCCATATTCTACTACATGTCAGTCACTCACTGAAGTGGAATTTGCAGTTTTTATTGCATTTTAATAAACATCACATCAAGATCATTGGATTCCACAGTTTCGACTTCTTTTTTTATTTACATAAGCATTTACCTCATACTTTTTACATTCAAGTACAGTAGGTACTTTACTCATGCATTCCTGATGTATACTGGAATGTTGGTCCTCTTGCTTTAAGTTTAAACCGCTTTAGAGGGAGACTGTCTTGAAGGATGGTCTGAAACCCACATATATAAATAAAAATAAAACAAAAAATAATAATCTGAATTATGTCTTACCCATGGCATAAAGAGAGTCCTTGCCCTTCTTGTACTGGGTCACTTTGTGAGGCTGATGCTTACAACATTTTTTGCAATAAGTCCTACGAGTTTTTGGGACGTTCACCTAGAAATAGCAGAAAATATAACCTGTAAATCCTGCAGCACACTATCACAGAGTTAATTTTTTTTAAAAAAGCTGTACTCGAACGCCACCGGCGCCCCCCACACCCCCTTAGCGCGGTTTTGAAAAAAAAAAAAAAAAAAGGGAGAGGGTAAAGTAGTTTACTTTTTAGAAGTACCTATCCATGACACGCTTGCCCTCCCCGCCCGCCAGTCAGCTCAGCACGGGAATAACAAAATTTGTAGCGAGCGCCGAGAACAAGCACTCCGAATAAAGTTTCTCAATACCGAACAACCCCGGTCCCTCGGAATCCCAAAAGAGCTATAAAGGAGCTCCGGGGCCGCTAGCGCCAAGCCCAACAGAAGATGAAGACGGATTAGTGAAAAAAAACAAAAAACTACCGAGTACTTACCATCTTGCCACCCGCAACAGACCAGAGAGAAAGAAAAAAGGCCGGAAGCGGAAGTGTATAGTATCCGGTAGCGAAGAGACAAATTGGATTCACTGCCGAGGTTGAGATGTACCCTACGCCCCCTGCTGGCAGGGAGGTGTGTGAGTATGTACTAAGTACAGCATACTGTACAGTACTTGTATTTAACTTAAGTATGCTTCCTATCGTAGGAAGAGGCTTTAGTAGTAGATCATGGTCAATAGAAACAGAAAACTGGAAAAGCCTGAAAACTGAGCTGACTCCAGGGAGCTGGAGTCGGATAACTGACACATGTTTTTGTTAGGATCCTCCAGTCCTTAGTGCCCTCTAAACCAGTGGCTTTCAACCTCTCATCTGATGTGACACACCTGACAGACAATATTCATGTATGTGATATGTTCAGTGGCAGTGCCAGCACCTCTCTGCCCCACCCACACCACACTCGTGACCTCCCTTCCCTCGTACCTCTTTAAATCTTCGCCAGCGAGAGCAAATTCTCCGGCCTGGGTCCCCTCTGGAATCACTTCTTGGTCGCGGGAGGGAGGCAGGCTGGCTTTGACAGGGAGTGATGTCAGAGGGAAATCCAACGCCAACGTAAGCAGCAGGCCAGAGAAGCCAGATGGTGTTACTCATATTTTTGAAATCCACCATTCAGAGAAATCTAAACACTGCTTGGGTCTCATACACTGCAAGCATCTAGAAGTTGCTGGAACCCAAAGGCTGGGTTTCCAATTGCCTTTTGGAGACACCCAATCTATACATCCTCTCCATTTTGTTTATTCTTTTCTCCCTTTATTACAGATTTTCTCATACCAATTACCTTTTCTGACAGGCCCTAAGCCTAGGGACTGCAGCTTCACTAAATCCCTTTACACCACAGATGTTAATTTAGGCAGCATGATAAGGGATACATTCTCCCACAAAATATGATTTTAACTCCACATTTCATAGTCAAGGGAGATTCATGCACCAAATTCTCCTATCTCCTTGTGAATAGTAGCAAGTTCAGAGAAAGTATGAATAAAGCTGTGACAGTAAACTGTTAAGTGTTCTTATATTTCAATGGGTAAATAATGCATGTTAATATCATTAGTAAATGACTCCCATGATGCAGTTATAGTATTTGAAAATAAAGATGACTGATTCAAGACTCCTCAGAGAAAGAGTCATTCAAATTTTCAGACCTATAGTTTTTTATATCTCTACCCTTTGCTTAAATCAGCATGCAAGACTTCATGGCTTAGCCAATTGAGCAATAATGTCAAGGCTATGATTTATCAGCACACAATATTTTGTTTTGCAAAATTGCAATTCATTGCTTGTGGTTAATAGAAGTACTGGACCCCAGAAGAAGGCAGTTTGTGATCGAAACACTTTCCATGTCAGGTCTATACCACAGTCCATTTACTGTGCATTTTTATGTTGTTTTTTCTGAACTGCACCATGTACATTAAGATTGGTTGAATATAAGACTTGAATAAAAGGCTTCATCAAGATCATCAGTTCCACAGTTGTTCTTTTTGTATTTGCTCTTCTGCTTTTTGTGTGGAATCTTTTTGGTGGATTTTTTGCTTGTTTTCTAACCCTTGGCAAGCTTGTTAGACTGGCCTGCTCAGTAGACCTTGGGGGTGACCAAGAGGGTTCCCCAGGGTTGACAATTGGCAGAGGGCATTGTGGTCAGGGAGACCAGGGGAGTGAGTGAGTGAAAGGGCTGTCCGCAAGGAGAGCAGCTAAGGAACAGGAAGTCCTCAGTAAGAGCCCACAGAGTGACTGGCTAGGAAGGAGTCCTCAGAACATGTGTCTGGGAGAAGATGACTGAGAGAGTGGGAGAGTCCTCAGAGTGTGCTTCCAGGAAAAGGTGCCTGAGAAACTGGAAGGACCTGGAAGAAGGAGTAACTGGAGAACCCAGTAGTGCCTGGAGTCCATGGAGGAGCTCAGGTTTGACAACCAGCGATGGGACCGACAAGGTCTTCAGGGAATCGGAGACCCAAGAGGCTGGGGAGCATAGGGACCAGCGGTGACCCCACAGGAAGAGTCAAAGGGGGAAGGCCAAGGCTCAGGGAGTCTGTCAAGCAACTAGCGGATGGACCAGTGCTGACTAGCAGAGGGACCGGTGATGGCACTGGAAGCTGCGAGAAGAGCCCAGGGAAGCAGCCTGATAGACCCGAGAGAACATTGGCCAAAGGTCTGGCGAGCAACCAACGGAGGGACAGGCGGAGCTGGTGGTGACCAGTGGAGAGACCAGTGATAGCACTGGGAGCTGCAGGAAGAACTGGAGGGCCAAGGAGGGATCAGGAAAGTACCTGGAAGAGATGGAAGACCGTGGAGTCCAGGGAGGACCTGGAGAGGACCAGAAGGAGCTGGGGAGACCTGGTCACAGGATTTAGAACTGTTTTAACCCTGTTGTGTTTGTGTTTTAACAGGGTCAGTAGAAGATCAAAGGATGCTTGGGGTGTGGAAGGTGACGGGTGTTGACCACTTGGCCCAGTCACATGATGACACCGAAGAAAGACTGATAGAAGCCCGTGATAAAGAATCCAGAACTTGGGGGGCCTGTGTTTTGCTGATAGAAAGCCAGAAGGAAGAAATGTTTTAGGGCTTAATTTTAACTACTATCCTGAGGAAGCAGCATGTGAAAATAGACTGTGATAATACTATTGTTTATGGCATTAATGATGCACTAAGTTTGGGGTACAAATGAAGACACCCGCATGAACTCTTTTTGTGTTTTGAAGTTTGTGGAATAATTAAAAAAGTTCACTCTTATTTTTGCAAGATATATTTTATTTTGAATTTGCAATCATACTTAGCCATTCCAGTTCCACTCAGCTGATGCAATATGAGAGTTAAGGTCAAGCCTCACGCTTCCCTTACTCCCCGCCACAATATGCTTCTTTGAGATCTAGAGAGCATAGCAGGCAATTCTTTTCCAAAAGAGGCAATAGGGTTCCCAGAGAGAGCATCCAAAAGTTCTCCTTCACCAGGTACTTGTTTAGGATCAGACAAATTCCTCCGGACTTCTTTGTGATAAGGGAGTACTTCAAATAGAACCCCTTGCCCTTCTCCTGCAGTGGAACCTTTTCTATTGCATTGAGCTGGAGGAGGGGTGAGAGTTTTTGGTGAAGAAGGGCTCTCTGTTGGGAGTTGAAATGAAACTCTCTTGGATGGTGGTTGGGTAGTTTATTCTGTAGATGAAGGGCATTGCCTTGGCTCACCACTTGAAGGACCCATTGATCTATTGTTATGAGGGTCTAGCACTGTTGATAATGGATGAGCTGCTTCCTATGGGAAGCGTGTGAGGTGTCGGCTGAGAAACTCTAGCTAAGCTCTCTAGGAGGGAGTCAAAACAACTGCTGCTGCTTAGGTTGAGTGGGCGCAGAAGTTTTCTGTTGTCGGTGTTGCCTTTGGGTAGATGCTTGCGTAGATGCAGGAGGCTGATGGTAGGAGCTGGCAGTGGGTGGGAAGGCACCCAAGGATGCATGGTATGGACAGTCTGTTGATTTCTTAAAGTGACAGTTCACTTTGGACGGTCTGTGCCAGGTTCCATGGATGACGTCACCCACATGTGAGAATATGCTTGTCCTGGAATAATGTGCCTTCTTCCTAAAGAGTGCGCAATTTGAGGATAATATTCAAAAGGCAATAATCTAAAAGACAGTGGGATGATGTGTGTGAATCACAAATTCTGTGATGGCAATTGTGCGTGCAGGTGACATTATAGAATACAGTACTAGCCTAAGCCTGTATTTACATGCTTACCTTTAGGCGCGAGAATTTACACTAGTAACTGCATGACATGCCTTTCCCAGGTCTATGCCCTCTTTGAGGTTGCACACTCTGGAATTTGAGTGCGCAACTTATAGAATATCAAGTGCAATTACACATGTAAACTGCTAATTGGTACTACTTAGTCCAGTTTTAGCCTATTGCTTTATAAACAGCAATTATTGGCTCATTGTTAAATTATGTGTGCAACTGACCTTATCTACAACTTGTGCACACAGATTTGGGTATACAACTTTCCAGAACTGGGGGTAGCCCCCTTTTGCCTTTAAGACACATGTGCAAACTATTGCACATGCATGAACCATTGTGCACATGCACCATTTTGAGAACGAGGGCACATTATGGCCTAGATTCTATAAATGGCACCTGAAGTTAGGCCCCTAGATTGGCACGTTTAGCCGATCAAAGTACCCACCTTAATTTTTAAACTAATTTATTCAGCGCCGTTAATGAGCAATAATTGGCAAAAATTAAAATTAATTGGGTGGTAGGTGGCTAGCTTGGTACCAGAAAGTGGTAATGGTTATGAGTGGATCTTGGGCCTGTTTTGTGTCTAGGCACCTAAATTGGCCTTGGTACTGGTAGGCGCTTAACTGACGGAGGCACCAGTATTTAGGCCAAGAAAACCTTGGCATATATAGGTGGCGCCTAAGATTTTGATACCTACTGTCACTTAAGTCCAATTTAGGCACTGCTAAGTGTGATTCTATAAATCACAGGTGTCAAAGTCGGTCCTCGAGGGCCGGAATCCAGTCGGGTTTTCAGGATTTCCCCAATGAATCTGCATGAGATCTATTTGCATGCACTGCTTTCAATGCATATTCATTGGGGAAATCCAGAAAACCCGACTGGATTCCGGCCCTCGAGGAGGGACTTTGACACCCCTGCTATAAATGATGCCTAACTGAAGATTGACAGCTGCTATGCATCGTGTTCCTTGGCATCATATATAGAACCAGGGCCTATGTGCACATAACATCATTTGTTGGAAACAAACAAAAGCAGCCCAACAATTTTCAAGGTGCCTATCCCTATCTGGCATCTCATACCAGTTTTTGCCGTCTATATCAGTGTTTTTCAACCTTTTTACACCTATGGACCGGCAGAAATAAAATAATTATTCTGTGGACCGGCATCGGTCCGTGGACCGGCGGTTGAGGAACACTGGGCTAAGTCATGGGCCAGACCCCGCCCATCTCTACCCAATCTCCACCCCAGATCCCGCCCCCATAATAGTACTAATTGCACCTTGCACGTCCTGTGCCTCATCTGGAAGCCTTCCCTATGACATTGCAATGTCAGGCGCAGGATGCCCATAGGAGCCACTGCCCGTGGCTTTGTGCACTGAATCAGTTAGGAAGAGGGAGCTGGCTCAAAGATAACTCCACATCGATCGCACCGTGGACCAGCGGTTGAAGAACCCTGTTTTGGGCCTGATGCATGTGCTGGCCCTGTGGACCGGCACTGGTCCATGGACCGGTGGTTGAAGAACACTATATTTCTGGGGCACACTACATTTCTGGGTCTAGGGGAAGTAAACATAGCAATTCTGGGTCTAGAGAGAGTAGACACTGTAATTCTGGGCCCAGTGAGAGTGCACACATTGCAAATTGCACTAAAGGAGCTCAAGTAGCCCAAACGGGAATACCCCCACAGGGTACACACATTACCGAGTCTGGGATAGGAGCACACTGTAGTCATGGGGAGTCAGGGACAGGTACATGCTGTAGCGCTCGGTCTAGGGAGTGTAAGAGACACGCGAATAATGCTCATGGTGTCCTAGCTGATAAAGAGGGATTGTCCCCACTGATATACAACAAACACACAACATGGAGGGCTATGTACGTCAACGCCCACAGTCTGGGAAATAAGATCCTAGACTTGGAAACAGAAATGAGGAATGCCGACCTGGATGTGGTGGCGATATCTGAGACCTGGCTCACAGACTCCCACGGGTGGGACATGGTCATACCAGGTTACAACTTGCTTCGTCGGGACAGGGAGGGTAAAATGGGGGGGGGTGTAGCATTATATACTAAAGATAATATTAAGGTCACCAGAATCACAGATGTACAGTACACTGGGGAATCCCTTTGGGTAAATTTGGCCAGAGGGAAGGACAAATGCCTGTATCTTGGCGTAGTGTACAGACCCCCAAAACATCAAGATGACCTAGATATGGAACTAATTGGAGATATAGAGAATATCACCTTGCGGGGGGACACAGTATTGGTAGGTGACTTCAACATGCCTGATGTGGATTGGGTCACACTTTCCTCTGCTTCCGGCAGCAGCAGGAAGCTATTAAACTCTTTGAATGGAGCAAGACTCAGGCAACTGGTAATTGAACCAACAAGGGATCAGGCAATTCTGGACCTGGTACTTACCAATGGAGAAAGTATCACAGAGGTCTCGGTGGGTGAAACTTTGGCCTCCAGTGACCACAATATGATATGGTTCAATCTCAGGAAAGGATTCACGAAATCTACCACACTGACCAAGGTTCTCAAATTCAAGGACACAAACTTCCAAGATATGGGAGACTTCGTTCACCAGGCACTACAAAGCCAAGCAGACACCGACAGCGTGGAAGAAATGTGGTCAACTTTGAAAGCCACCAGGAAGCAACAAAAAGCTATGTTAAATCAGTAAGCAAACGGAGTAGGAACAACAAGCCACAGTGGTTCTCTACGGAGATCTCGGACCTCATCAAAGAGAAGAAAAAAGCATTCATCTCTTACAAACAATCAGGGACACAGGACTCTAGAGTAGAATATCTGGCCAAGTCAAGAGCCATCAAAGCAGCAGTTAGGGAGGCCAAATTCCGCATGGAGGAGTCTCTAGCAAAGAACATCCAGAAAGAGGATAAATCTTTCTTCAGGTATATCAGTGACAGAAATAAGAACTCGGGCGGGATAGTACGTCTCAGAAAACCAGACGGAGACTATGTGGAGACGGACTCGGATAAAGCCCAACTGTTAAATAAATACTTCTGCTCAGTCTTCACCCGCGATGCGTCGGGAATCGGCCCTCAGCCACAAACAAGGGTTAAATCAGTTGACCCGTTTAGTAATTTCAAGTTTACACCCAGCAGCGTCTACTGCGAGCTGTCAAAAATCAAGGTCAACAAGGCAATAGGGCCTGACAACCTACACCCTAGGGTGCTCAGGGAGTTGAGTGATGTCTTGGCGGAACCGCTATCTGCGCTCTTCAATCTCTCCCTTAGTACAGGTAACATCCCGATGGACTGGAAGACGGCTAACGTCATTCCACTCCACAAGAA
Organism: Geotrypetes seraphini; assembly: GCF_902459505.1. Lineage (NCBI taxonomy): Eukaryota > Metazoa > Chordata > Amphibia > Gymnophiona > Dermophiidae > Geotrypetes > Geotrypetes seraphini. The sequence continues at coordinate 69,113,813 of NC_047088.1, forward strand.
AGGCTCCAGGATGGAGATGGCAAATTACAGACCAGTGAGCCTCACATCAATAGTGAGCAAACTAATGGAAACCCTAATCAAACGCCAATTGGATAGGATCATGGACGAGGAGAATCTACAGGATCCCCGCCAACATGGATTTACTAAAGGGAGATCTTGCCAATCCAACCTGATCAGCTTCTTTGACTGGGTGACAAGGAAGCTGGATGCTGGTGAGTCCCTGGACATCGTCTACCTGGATTTCAGCAAAGCATTTGACAGCGTACCACACTGTAGGTTGCTGAGCAAGATGAGTTCTTTAGGATTGGGCGACACATTGACCAAATGGGTTGGGAACTGGCTTGGAGGTAGGCTTCAGAGGGTAGTGGTGAATGGCACCCCCTCCGAAATGTCAGCGGTGATAAGTGGAGTGCCACAGGGCTCCGTCCTGGGCCCGATCTTGTTCAACATCTATATAAGAGACTTGACAGAAGGGCTCCGAGGTAGAATAACATTATTCGCCGATGATGCCAAACTAAGCAATGTAGTGAGCAAAAGCACAACAGACAAAAATTCAATGGCAGACGATATGATGCATGACCTACTTCTACTGGAGCGCTGGTCTAGGTCCTGGCAACTCAGTTTCAATGCCAAAAAATACAAAGTCATGCACCTGGGGAGCCGAAATCCATGCAAGGTTTACACCCTAAATGGCGAGATCCTGACAAGAACTGAAGCAGAAAGAGACTTAGGGGTGATTGTCAGGGAAGACATGAAATCTGCAAACCAAGTGGAGCAAGCTTCATCCAAAGCAAGACAAATCATAGGTTGCATATGCAGGAGTTTCGTCAGCCGTAAACCGGAAGTCATTATGCCACTGTATAGATCCATGGTGAGACCGCACCTGGAGTACTGTGTGCAATTCTAGAGGCCGCATTACCGCAAGGATGTGCTGAGACTGGAATCGGTCCAGAGAATAGCCACCAGGATGGTCTCGGGACTCAAGGAGCTCCCATACGAGGAGCGGTTAGGGAAGTTGCAGCTCTACTCACTTGAGGAACGTAGAGAGAGGGGAGATATGATCGAGACATTCAAGTATCTCACGGGCCGCATCGAGGTGGAGGAAGATATCTTCTTTTTCAAGGGTCCCGCGGCAACAAGGGGGCATCCGTGGAAAATCAGGGGCGGGAAACTGCACGGTGACACTAGGAAGTTCTTCTTCACTGAAAGGGTGGTTGATCGCTGGAATAGTCTTCCACTCCAGGTTATTGAGGCCAGCAGCGTGCCAGATTTTAAGGCCAGATGGGATAGACATGTGGGATCTATCCGCAAAGATAAATAGGGAAGGTCATTAGAGTGGGCAGACTTGATGGGCCGTGGCCCTTATCTGCCGTCTATTTCTATGTTTCTATGTTTATATAATCTTGTCCTTTCCCACATGCCTTTTTATGTCTTATCCATTGACCTCCCTCCGCATTCTTCATACACCTGCTCTGCCAGAGCACCAGAAGTGAGACAACAAAACCTGGGTCTGTGGACACTCTCCAGACCAGACTCATGGTGGCACTGTTGAAGATACCATAATGTGTATCAGAACAAAATAACACAGAAGTAATTGCTGATTCTGCTCAGGAAATAAAAAAAGAGGAACTCTTTCTTAAAAAAAAAAAAAAAAAAAAAAAAGCAGCTAGTTCCTTCTGAAAGGGTGAGGTTTCTTAATACAGCCTTCTCTCCCGGGTCTAGAGCAAGAGGAGAATTAGCCTGGCTGAACGTTTATGATTTAAAAAAAAAAAAAATAAAAGAGAGAGATAAAGCCAAGCAACAGGACAAAGAAATCCCCTAAAGTAAAGATCAGCAGTTGAGGGCTCTGTGGTATGTGCATACATGATGAAGGAGTGAGGTAGGAACACAGCAGCACGTATCTCCAGCAGAGAATAACATAACCAGATCCGCTAAAGTTAGGATAAAGGGAAGGGCTGAGATACTTGGAGTCATAAAAACCACCAGCCTTATCTTAAGCCAGAGTTACCCTCCCTCCTGCCAAGGTGGGGGCCAAGATACCTTAAAGTGGCTGATCACCATCACATCCAGAACTCACCAGGAGTGAAACATAACCAAGAGAGCAGGGAAACCAGCTCGGGTGAGTGCTAACAGAACAGACTTCTACAGAGAGAAGGCGTGAGACCCCCGGCTGGAAGTGGGATCCGCAGAGCCTCCACCAAACCTGGTGGCTGGAATCACCAGTGAGTATTTCACTTTTACCATTTTCCCTATCATTTGACAACCATCCGGGCAGGGGGGAGGGGAAAGGGATAGGATTTAATATACTGACTTTTGTGGTTACAATCAAAGTGATTTACAGGTTATATACAGGTACTTATTTTGTAACTGGGGCAATGGAGGTTAAGTGACTTGCCCAGGGTCACATAAGGAGCTGCAGTGGGAACTGAACCTGGTTTAATGATTGCTGAGCATGAAGGACTGAGCCTTAGGTTCACAGAAGTATAACCATGTTTAGTAGTGAGTGTTATGTGCCATAGCACTGACCACTGTAGTGTCTGAAACCTTGTGTGCCACTGGGCATTACAGGAGTAAAAGACTACCCACACTGGAATAAATTCTATGGTTAGTTTTTACCCACATGGTCTGCCCACTAATCACAGCACAGTTCTGCAAGTAGCACAGAGAACTTGTTTTCAAACATAGGTCGTCTGCATCTTTAATATTGAGGACAGACGATGGAAGTCTAAGTTAAGGGGTCCTTTTATCAAGCCGCGCTAGCGGGGTTAGCGCGTCGGACATTTCATCACGCGCTAACCCCTCGCGGCCGGCTAAAAAACTAACGCCTGCTCAGGGCAGGCGTTAGCGGCTAGCGCGGCAGGCGGTTTAACGCGCGATTGAGACGTTTAAATATATCACAGGCCGTACCGAGGTGGAAGATGATATCTTCTTTCTTAAAGGGCCCTCGGCCACAAGAGGGCATTCACTAAAAAATCAGGGGCGGGCACTTTCATGGTGACACCAGGAAGTATTTCTTCACCGAAAGGGTGGTTGATCATTGGAATGAACTTCCACTGCAGGTGATTAGGGCCAGCAGCGTGCTAGATTTTAAGAAGAAATGGGATACGCATGTGGGCTCTCTGGTAGGGTGAAGGTAGGGGACTTGATGGGCCGTGGCCCTTTTCTGCCGTCATTTTTGTATGTTTCTATGTTTCTATGGTATTCCGCGCGTTAAACCCCTACCATAGCTTGATAAAAGGACCCCTAAGTCTTTATTTAAACATATTGAGTTGTGATAAATGAACATTGGAACATTACAGCACCTTTGCACAATTTTGAAATTTTGAGAGAAAGAACTCTGCTAGGACTTGTTACATTAGTTTTGAATACTTTGAGAAAAATTTAGTATGGGGGGTTTTCTGCCTATGAAGAGGCACATATGAGGTCTGTGAGGGCAGTGGTCCTGGATTGAGCCCTGAGGCTTTTCCCCCACTTGACTGAGTGCCCATTATTTTGTGGAATAGAGTTGATTGTGATTATTTAAAGGTATTCCACTGGTTTCTATTTATAATAAGTTCTGCAGTTTCCAAAAATCCCTTTGTAACATTCTACCCATGGATCTGGCTTAAAACCTGCCTTGTTCAGCATGGATTTTGCAGCATGAGACAGTATATCAGTAAGCACAAGAGCATTTAGAATCTCACTATATATAAAATGAAGCATATGCGTGTCCTGTATGTATAGACAGCGAGTGAGAGAGACAGTAGCTGGTAAACAGCAATGCTGGGGGAACAGCAATGATATAGCCAGAACTAAATTGATTGGGGGGGGGGGAAGAGGAAGAGGTACAAAAATTGACATGGATGTGCACTAGGCACAAAGAAACCCATTTTCTTCCCCTCCCCCCAGCATCTGTCATTTGCCTTGCCTATCCGCTTCCTCCCCCCTCCCCTCAACAAAATAAAAATAAAACAAACCACAGTTGGTGGCGATCCCCAAGCCCAATTAGTTGAAGAACTCCCAGAGCCCAAGTCAGCTGAGAAGTGAAGAAGTGTGACATTTCTGAGACTTTGGGCTCCTTTTACTAAGGTGCGCTAGTGTTTTTAGCCCGCGCTAACCCCGCGCTACACGAAAACTACTAATGCAAGCTCTATGGAGGCGTTAGCATGTAGCGCGCGCTAAAACCGCTAGCGCACCTTAGTAAAAGGAGCCCTTTGTCTAACTTTACCTTTAAATGAGACAAAAATGTTTAAAAACCCTGTGAATAGGAAAACTAAACCCATTCAGTTAAAAAAAAAAAAAAAAAAGAAGAGATTTTGCTCATGTTTTGTTGGGTTTCTTGTCAGCAAAATTCATCTTTATAATGATTCAGTAGAAGGAACTCTCCTTCCATCTCTCTCTTTTTATCTTATCTCTATTTGCCAACCCTGCAGAAGCTCTGACCCCAGGTGTTGACAGATAAACTTAGTATTTTGTCACCAATATAATGATAACATGCCGTACATCTAAGTAAGTCCAAAAGTAAAGAGCAGAATCGGCCTGATCTTCAAACGAACCATACTTTATTAGCAACCACTGATTCATCCACTGTCACATCATCTGACTCGACACCGACTGTGTTTCGGCTAAAAAGCCTGCATCAGAACTCCTTGCACGTGACAAATCAATTAAAAATCACTGGTAGATGGAATGCCAGATCATAAAATTAAATTTGGCATGAAGAGAAAAACGATCTAGTATTCCATCTACCAGTGATTTTTAATTGATTTGTCACTTGCAAGGACTCCTGATGCAGGCTTGAGTCACATGATGTGACAGCGGATGGTTCTAATCAGTGGTTGTTAATAAAGTGTGGTTCATTTGAAGACCAGGCCGACTGCTCTTTTCCTTTTCGTTATATGCAGAGCTGTTATTCTTTGTTGTCTGGTTAGTACATCTAAGTAACACAGGCTCATCTAGTTTGCCCAGTCTTATTCCTAGTGTAATGCTATAGATTCCAGTTTATCTCTATTTTACATAGTAGAACTCGCTCCTCAGTAAGGCGTTTATGTTCTTCTGAAACAATAAATGAGCTCCTTCTATCACCTGTGCTAGGCAGCAGCTTGGAAACAGCTTCACCGCTTTTCAACTGGCAGGGGATCCCTGTCAGCTACAGCAATGGTGCACCTGACTGCTAGGGTGGGGGGAAGCAGCAAAAGTGGAGAGACCCAGGTTCAACCAGTCCCACTCATGGCTACACTCCTGTGGGCATCCCATGTCCTACCAGCTGGGGAGGGAGACACACCAATGCCGACCACCAGTTGGACCAGCAACAGGGCAGGCAATAGATGCAGGGTGGGCCCCACCACCACCCAAGAACATAGCAGAGCCAAGCGCATTAACAAGCATAGCTGCAGCACCAGAATTGTGATCCAGAAAGAGGACTGAATAGGGAGAGTCTGGACCACTTCTTACTCATCTGGATGCTGTGTCAGCCTGTCATCTCTGATGGGTGTTTCACTTTACATTTCCATTTATAGAGCACCTTATTTGCAAAAAACGTGATTCAACGCAGTGTAAAGCAAACTAGCAGGCTCGTTCTCTGGCAGTGTTCAAGTCCAAGTTAAAAGCCTACCTCTTCGAGAGTGCTTTCAACTCCTAACTCCTCTCATTTTGGTTTCTGCATCCCCAGCCCTATATGTCATGTCTATCTGTCCAAGTTTTCCAGGTTTTATTAAAATTTGATATCTTGCCAATCATAATTTCTAAACGGCTTACAATATAATTATAGAAATGGGTAGTATATAAGAAACATAACATGAATATGCGGAAAGAAGGGGAGAAATACATTAATAGTAAAGATAAAAACATAAGATTGTAAGCTCTACCGAGCAGGGACCATCTATTAAATGTCAAAATGTACAATACTACGTATGCCTTTCAGCATTACATAAGTGATAAATATTAGTAGTAGTAGTAGTAGTAACAGTCTAATAAAATCTTCCACTCCTCTGCCATGTTCACCAAGGATAGAGCAAAAATACATACTGTAGCTAACTGTGGAGTGTTCGGCAGTATAGCATAGCTTACCACATTGTCCACGTGTGGGAACCATTGCAGGCAACAGTGCAGAGGTGGTAGGCTTGCGACACTAAATATTCCAGCACAAGAAATCAATTGTGTTGCAGCTGGAGCTGCCGTGTATAAGTAATGTGGTTGAAATACAGACAAGTGCATTCTACACTGATATCGAAAATAAAGGGCCAGACTCAGCACAGGGTGCCCAATATTAGACATTGTTATTATCCATACTAACCCCCTTTTTACAAAACCATGGAAGCGTTTTTTAGCGCAGACTGGCATGCTGAATGCTCTGCGCTGCTCCCGACGCTCATAGAGTTCCTATGAGCATCAGGAGAAACGCAGAGCATTCAGCGCACTGGCCTGCACTAAAAAACGCTTCCCAAAGCTGGTATAAAATCTGGTGCCAAACTGTTAGCGGTTAGGTATGCAAATGCGGGTATTCTATAACACCATGCTAATTTTTTAGAATGTTTATGTTTTTCTGTTTGTTTATTAATATTTATGGTCTGCACTTTGCTACAACCTCAATTTGGCTTACAAAAATATGTGAAAAGAAAAGAGTGCCATTATAGTAAGTAAAAAGATTAAAAGTTAAAATAAAACATTAAAAAATAAATGAAATAAAAATAAAATAGTCAAATAATTGCCTCAGAGCAGGCTCTCCCACAAATTAAGTATTCAAGGGGAAAGCTAGACCAAAAAGATAGGTCTTCAAAAGAGACCCAAATAAGTTCACAATGTAACTCATTTGGAAGAGAATGCCAAAGAATGGGAACAGAAATAAAGAAAGCAAAGCTGCATGCCTCTTTCTTCACTCCTTCGTACTTGTATGCTGAATTACTGTACTTCTCTATATCAAGGACTGCAACTTTCACATATCAAAAGATTTTAACTGATCCAAAGCACCTCTGTAAAATTAGTTTTTGGTGCAAAAAATTATATTTGGTTCATTACCCTGCTACTTAAAGAACATTGGCTCCCCATCTCTTATCGAATCCCCTTCAAAGTCTTCAGTTTTGCATATCAGGCTTTCTGCTCTGGCCTGCTTTCTTTCCTATTCCAACTAATTATTCCACGCACACCAGCTCACTCACTTCTCTCCTGTCAGCATAACCTTCTCGATGTTCAGTCAGCCCTGTTCTGTGGAGTAGATCGCCTATACTCCCTTTTCCAGTAGTTTGGCTCCATCTCTTGCACCCAATGATGCTTCATGTCACCATTTCCATCTCTCCTTTTGTTTCTTATTGAATACTATTTTTTTCAATATAATTAATCTTGGGATTAATATTTAGTTGTCAGCACCAATGGTGTCATTCCTGGATATTCAAAGCCATGACCTGTGCGGGCTTTGGCTTTTCATATCCAATTATTTTTAAGCAAGCTAACACATACTTAAGTTGATATTTATCACTTAAGCGGCCATGGGTTATACATAAAGATAAGACAGATATTTATGCAGTCCCATATATGCGCTAACCATGGCTACTTATATAGCATCATAGATAAATGAAGGCAGATACTTAAAGACCACATGGCCTATCTAGTCTGCCTCACCATGCCATCCACTATCCCCTTCTCTCCCTTTGAGATACAACATACTTGTCCCAAGCTGTCTTAAATTCAGATACATTCTTCATCTCCACCATCTCTTAAATATCTTTATTCGTTTTTACATTATGCAAACAAGTGTACAATAATTCAAGTCATACTATACATTCTTCACTTGAAACTCTACATTCATTTTATACCATAAACTATCTCCCCTCCCTCCCTTTCCATATATTACCCCTCATAATGTCATAAAACCCACCCATCCCTCCTCCCCCCTACATATATTTAATGGGGATAAATATAATTATTTATTTATTATAATACTCAATTAATGGTCTCCACACCTCTTTAAATTTCTTATAATAACCTCTCTTGATTGCCAATGTTTTTTCCATTTCATACACCTGACAAACCGAACTCCACCAGAAACAATAATTCAATCCTCTATAGTCTCCACCATCTCACCATCTTACTAGGGACCTGGATTGGCCACCGTGAGAACGGGCTACTGGGCTTGATGACCATTGGTCTGACCCAGTAAGGCTATTCTTAGGTTCTTTATGTTCTTAAAAGTCAGCAAACAAGTTATTCTTGGTTAGGAGAGAACATGGGGCTCTTTTTACTAAGGTGCGCTAGCGTTTTTAGCGCACTCTAACCATACACTAAATGAAAAATAGTAACGTAAGCTCTATGGAGGCATTAGCGTTTAGCACGTGCGATATTGTAGCGCGCTCTAAAACGCTTAACGCGCCTTAGTAAAAGGAGCCCATGATGTAGAGAGAGCAAGTACAGTAGATCAGCAGTAAAATGCAAGAGATTGATATGAACACTAGGAAAGGAATATACTAGGAAGAGAGCAGAAGTAATAAGGGTTAAGCTGAATTATCAAAAAGCCTGGGAAAATGGGTTTAAGGGAGGCTTTAAACTTAGCATAAGAAGGTTCTAAATCAGGTATATCAAATTCATGACTAATGATGGGCAGCCATAGCAGCCGCACATTCATCCTTCCTAGTCACTTCCTCCCCTACAAAATACAAATAAAACATACCACAGTTGGTGGCAATCCCCAAGCCCAGTTATCTGAAGAAATCTAGAGCCCAAGTCAGCTGAAAAGTGAAGAAATGTGGCAGTTCTGTGACTTTATTCTAGCTTTACTTTTAAATGAAACAGAAATGCTTAAAAGCCTTTATTTTCTGACTTATTTTAAGTCTTCCACTTTTACCCACCCTGTTGTTTTTTCCTTATTTGTCTTATTTACCATCAACAATTGTAGTTCTTTCCCCTTTTGATTTGTATGTTCTGTCTGGTTAGTCCAAATTGTTTATTCTGTCCCCCTGCAATTTGTAATTTTAATTTTTGTACATCGCTTAGAATTTTGAATAAGTGATTAATCAAACTTCTAATAAACCTGAAACGGAAAAGTAAACCCAGCCCATTTAAAATGCAGAAGCTATTTACTCATATTTTGTTAGTTTTCTTGTCAGCAAAATTCATCTTTATAATGATTCAGTAGAAGGAACTCTCTTTCTGTTATCTCTATCTATTTGCTAACCCTGCAGAAGCTCTGGCCTGGGGTGTTAACAGAGAAACTTTTGTCAGTAATGTAATGATAACATGCCACACATCTGATAAGTAAAGTAGGATCCTCTTCATTGCTGGTGTAACACCACAGACCCCTGTTTACTCTACGTTGTAGAACTTGCAGCTCAGTAAGGAGTTTATGCTCTCCTTCGAGCACAGATATAGACCGTATCATTCACATGTGCAGAGGCTGCCAATTGTCCTCCTCAGACTGCTGCTGAGGAGAAGGAATCAAAGTGGATGTGAGTCCCTGATTCTGTGGGATCTGTGTATTGAGCCTGGGAAAGTGGGAGATGAAAAGGTGTCCAAGTTAAGCAGGGTGGATCGCTACCTTAGGCACTTGGTGTGTGGGCCTTATGGAAGTTTTGGTACCTTTATGTTCTCCTCCAGGTGGTGTGCATGTTTGGGGCCCAGCACAAGCTTGGATAAAAGAGGACATTTTCAACTGAATGAGACCAGACTCCACTTGCAGAGCATACAGCCTGAATGATTCTAGCTACTGGGGGCTGGTGCAGCAACAATGGTTGGACTGGCAGAATGGATATTCAAATAAGAAACATTTTGTAGTAGTAGACAAATACCACTCTAGAAAATATTATAGTATTACCTGCACCCTGCTGGGGGGGGGGGGGGCTGCTACTAAGGAGAAGCCTGACCCCAAATGGCATGGTGACAGTGTGTTAAGGACAGAGGTGGAGAGATGAACCTAAGAAAGGAATAAGGAAACTACCCCTTGGGAGAAAGTGAAGGAAAATTAAGAAAAGTATATTGCAGGGTAATTAAGGAAAATATCCACTAACTGTCCCCCCACCCTCCCTGTCCTTTTGAATGTGAAACCAGCAAGGGATACTAGGTTCTAAGACAGCTTCAGGTATTATGAACATTCCTGGCAAAAAGCAGAATACAAATCTGAGGAGTAGCCTAATGGTCCGTTAGAGCAATAGACTGAGTAGCAGAGGACCCAGGTTCAGATTCCACTTCAGGTTTTTTTTTGTTTTTTTTTTTTGTTTTAAAGTAATTCTTAGTCCTCTAGGATCAGTGAAATATCTACTGTACCTGAATATATAAGACACACACAAGCCTGAAAGCAATTGAACTGATAACATTCAGGTACAGGAGGCATTGTCTGTTCCTGAAGAGCTCACAATTAAAAACAAAAATCACAAATAGCTGAAGGGAGATTTGAACCTAGGTCCCCCGATTCTCAATCCACTTCTTTAACCATTAGGGTATCCCTCAGCTCTTCATGAGGATCTGCAGGGCCATTTTATAACATGTCATTCCTATGCTACCCTACAGGTGTCCATGTCCCTTGTTTTCTCTGTTTATAATTTGAATGTTTCAGTTTGCAAAATAGAGATTCATGTTAGACATTTCCACCTGGATGCCCATCATATATGTATTTTAGAACAAACTACGTATATCTTGTTCTAAAATACATGTGAGATGAACCTCCATTTGTGATGCTCTGACTTGGACGGCCTTTCTAAAATGTTGGTCCATGTGTTTTCTTTTTATTACATTACATTAGTGATTTCTATTCCGCCATTACCTTGCAGTTCAAGGCGGATTACATACGATTGTCATGATATTACAAAATACATAAAGTGGATTCCATGAGAATTGTTGATATTAGGAGATACATAAGGAGTGGTTTGAACATCTTTGGTTTGCTAAGGAGTAGATAGTAACGTAGGTGATGCTTGGGAGGATCTGTTTTTGTTATATAAGTTTTATGTGTTTTTTGAAGAGTAGGGTTTTTGTTTCTTTTTTTGAAGGTTTTGTAGTCTGTGTTCGAAGACAGCAGATCAGTGAACTGTCTGTCCAGTTTTGCTGCTCTGGTGGCCAGTAGGTTGTCATATATTTTTCTTGGTTTGACATTTTTGGTTGGCGGGTGTATGAATGGTGTGAGGGTTCTCCTGTGTCTGGTTGAGGTGGATTGAGTTAGTCGGTTGTTCCAATAGGTTGGGCTGTCTCCATTTATTGCTTTAAATAGTAGGTAGAGGAATTTGAAATGTACTCTAGCTTGTATAGAGAGCCAGTGAGAGTCGTGGTATGCCTCTGTGATGTGGTCGTATTTTTTCAATGAGTAGATGAGTCTTAAGGATGTGTTTTGTATTGTTTGTAGTTGTTTTATCATGGTTGCTAGACAGGGGAGATATAGTGTGTTGCAATAGTCTATTATGCCTAGGATGAGAGATTGTACCAAAAGTTTGAATTGTTTTCTGTCGAAAAATTTTTGAAATTGCCTTAGGTTTCTCATAGTTGTGAATGATATTTTTATTATTTTGTTGATTTCTGGTTACATGGTACAGCCTCTGTCAATCAATATTCCAATAGTTTTAGCGTGGGTTGAATGGGGTATGAGACCGAGTTAATTATTAGGTTTATTACAGTTGGGGTTTTGCTATTTTCTAAGAGGATGAAGTTTGTTTTATCAGGGTTAAGTTTTAGTTTGTGTTCTGCCATCCATGTAGCTACTGTTTCAAGTGTTTTGTGTGTTGTGCCTATCGTGGTCGGTGTTGGTTGGTTAAAGGGTAAGAGAATGGTGATGTCATCTGCATAGCTGTAGGAGGTTAGGCCTTGTTTGTCTAGGCAGGAGCTGAAGGAAGCAATGTATAGGTTGAAGAGTGTGGGAGATAAAGATGATCCTTAGGGTACTCCACAGGGGTTGGACCATGGTTCTGGTTTTTCCCTGTTTGTTTTGACTCTGTAAGTTCTGGATTGTAGGAAGCCTTTAAACCATGATAGTACCTTGTCTGAGATTCCTATTGAGTCCAGTGTTTGTAGAAGGATGTCGTGGTCTACCCGGTCAAAAGCTGCGGAGAGGTTTAGTTGTATGATCAGCATTTTCTTTCCTGTGCTGAGGTGTTCTCTAGCGGTGGCCATGAGTGTTCCTAGTTGGGTCTCAGTGCTGTAGTTGGTTCTGAAACCAGACTGTGTGGGGTGAAGTATGTTGTGGTTTTCTAGGTATGAGGTTAGGGCTTTGGCTACGAGGCCTTCCATTAGCTTGACGTAAAGTGGGATTGAGGCTATGGGTCTGTTATGGATGGTTGGCCTGTTGTTCCTTTAGGGTCTTTTAGGATCGGAGTTATGATGATTTCGCTAAGGTCTTGTGGGAAAAGACAATCTGTGAGTAAAGTTTGTATCCATTGTAGGAGTAAGGTGCGGAGGATATGTGGTCAACTCTGAAGTCCACCCTACAAGAAGCAAAAAACCGCTACATAAGAACAGTAAGCAAACGCAAGAGAAACAAAAGACCCCAGTGGTTCAGTACAGAAATTGCGGACCTGGTTAAAAAGAAAAAAGAATCATTTATCACCTACAAACATTTAAGAAAACGGGAAGCGAAAGAAGACTATCTGGATAAATCTAAAGCTGTCAAAAAAGTAGTTAGAGAGGCCAAACTCCGAATAGAAGAGGATCTAGCACGGAACATTAAGAAAGGGGGTAAATCTTTCTTTAGTTATATTAGCAATAGGAAAAGAAACAAAGAGGAATAGAACGCCTGAAGCAATCAGACGGAAATTTTGCTGAATCAGATTCTGCTAAGGCAGAACTACTAAACGAATACTTCTGCTCAGTCTTCACCTGTGAAGCTCCGGGAGCCGGTTCACAGCTTTGGACGGGAGACAGCCAGAAAGACCCGTTTCAAGATTTTGAGTTTATGCCCAGTAGTGTCTACTACGAACTATCCAGACTCAATGTAAACAAAGCCATGGGACCGGACAACCTGCATCCCAGGGTGCTCAGAGAGTTGAGTGAAGTCCTGGCGGAACCATTATCGGTGCTTTTCAATCTTTCCCTACGCACAGGAAGAGTCCCCTTGGACTGGAAAACTGCTAACGTTATCCCACTCCACAAAAAGGGATGCAGGACAGAGACAGCAAACTACAGACCAGTGAGTCTCACGTCTATAGTGAGCAAGCTCATGGAAAAACTGATCAAACAGAAATCCTGGACGAGGAAAACCTACCAACACGGATTCACCAAGGGCAGATCCTGCCAATCTAACCTAATTGGCTTTTTTGACTGGGTTACTAGACATCTGGATGCCGGAGAGTCACTGGATGTAGTATATTTGGACTTCAGCAAAGCTTTTGATAGCGTCCCACACCGCAGGTTATTGAACAAGCTGAAATCGATGGGATTAGGGGACACTCTAACTACATGGGTTGGGGATTGGCTGAGCGGTAGACTACAGAGAGTGGTGGTAAATGGTACCCCATCCAAAACGTCAGGTGTGACCAGTGGAGTGCCGCAGGGCTCGGACTTAGGCCCGATTCTATTCAACTTATTCATAAGCGATATGACCCAAGGACTTAGAAGAAAGGTATCACTGTTCGCCGACGACGTCAAACTTTGCAACATAGTAGGTAAAAGCATTTTGCCTGATCATATGACGCAGGACCTACTACTGCTGGAAAGGTGGTCATCAACTTGACAGCTAAATTTCAATGCTAGAAAGTGTGTAAGGTAATGCACCTGAGTAAGAAGAATCCGCGCAGAACGTACCTATTAAATGGTGAGACCTTGGCCAGGACCACAACGGAACGTGATCTAGGGGTGTTCATTAGTGATGACATGAAGGCTGCCAATCAAGTGGAGAATACTTCCTCCAGGGCAAGGCAAATGATGGGTTGTATCCTTAGAGGTTTTGTCTGCAGGAGACCTGAGGTCATAATGCTGCTGTACAGATCAATGGTGATACCTCATTTGGAGTATTGTGTTCACTTCTGGAGACCACACTACCGGAAGGATGTGCTGAGAATTGAGTCGGTTCAGCGAATGGCCACCAGGATGGTCTTGGGGCTCAAGGATCTCACGTATGAAGAAAGGCTGAATAAATTGCAGCTGTACTCACTTGAGGAACGAAGAGAGAGGGGAGACATGATTGAAACATTTAAGTACATCACGGGCCGTACCGAGTCGGAAGATGGAATCTTCTGTCTCATAGGACCCTCAACCACCAGACGGCATCCGCTGAAAATCAGGGGAGGGAAGTTTCATAGCGACTACAGAAAATACTTCTTCACCGAAAGAGTGGTGGATCATTGGAACTAACTCCCACTGTAGGTGATTAAGGCCAGCAGCGTATCAGATTTTAAGAGAAAATGGGATATTCACGTGGGATCTCTAGGGGAGTAAAGTCAGGGGGGGCGGGTATTTTGGTATGGGCAGACTTGGTGGGCTATAGCCCTTTTCTGCGGTCATTTTTCTATGTTTCTATGTTTCTAATAGTGTACTGGAGGTTTTCAGTAGTTATGGGGGCAGTGGTTAAGGTCACATGCTTCGTGGCTGTATTTATTATACAGTTTGTTGAAGTCTGACCATTGTATGGGTGAGAAGTGAGACCAGGTTCTGTCTGCTGCAACTGATTCTTTCTCGGGGGGGGGGGGAGGGGGTCCCATTGTGTAGGTGTCCCATTGAACGAAGCTCTGATAGTTGCGATCTTGCTTTTGAAGAATGTGGCTAAGAGGGTGGCTGGGGACGGGGGGGTTGGGGGGAGGGAATTGCTATTGGTCAGATAGCATGTGGTGTCTGTGAGTTCTTTTAGTAACTGGAACAGCTGTTAATATTATTAATGTTGGAATTACCAGATGTACAATGCTATACCCTTTAATTCGCTGTATGTACAGTTTCTCTTTATTGTATCTACAGTTTCTCTATATTGTAAACCACTTCTCTTTATTGTAAACCGCCTAGAAGTCGCAAGATTGTTGGCGGTATATAAGAATAAAGTTATTATTATTATTATTATTTTTGTGTCTTGGGATCTTATTTGACATAGCTGCTGCAGAATCTTATCACTATCACCATATTTTTTTTTTCTGAAGAAGTGGTATTTCCAGTAAACTGCCCCAAAATAAAATAACATTTCAAACATTCAGCCAAAACCTTCTCCTTTCTTCCCAGTATTTCTCTTTGATAGATTTATTATCAAAAATCTAAAGAGTTTTGCTTTTGCTGTACATGAACTTCAAGGCATTAATCTCAATCATCTTCAAAAACATCGAGGTGGGCCCTTACCGCCAGCAGATATGGCACTGTGGGTTTTTATAAAGGGGGTTTGCAGACACACAGCAGGTCATCCAGATCCAGATCCTGTCCTTGATATACAACTTTTTTCCCTTCTTCTATTCTTTCCTTTTTATAGTGACTGGCGTTCCTTTCCTTTTATGATTTCAGTGGTTCGTTTGATCTTCAGGCTGAAAAAATACAACCATGTTAGCTCTTATAGACAGCTTCACTGATTGCCGTTTGATGCACGAGTTTTATTTAAATTTGGATGTTTCTGTTTTAAAGTATTATTTGGTTTAGCTCCAGGTTATCTTGGTTTTCATTTTGAATTTCATAGAACAAACGTGAATACATGCAAATCTTACTGGTTTGCATTTCTATCACCCAAAGCTTGTCGTTACACAAGATTTTTTGATCAAACTGTAGCATTCCAGGCTAGTAAAATTAATACTTGGTGGAATATCCTAATTTCTCAAGCTCAATCTTATCATGATTTTAGAAAAGCATTGAAAACCTATCTGTATGATAAATTCATTACTTAATTGTTTTAGTATTGTATTTATGATATGTATATATGGTGTATTTATATGATTCACGGATTGTCCAGCTTTTCTTGATGTAAACCGCCTAGAACTCATTGGTATGGCAGTATACAAAAATAAAGTTTATTATTATTATTATTATTATTACTAGTCTTATAGCCCGTTATATTAACAGGTGCTAGAATATATGTCTGTCTGTCTTTCTTTCTTTCTGTCTCTCTCCCTCCCACTGTCTGTCTTTCTTTCTGTCTCTCTCTTTCCTCGGCTGTCCACCAACACTCCTCGCCTGCTCCCCCTGTCCAGCAGCAGCCCTTCTCCCTTCGTTTTACCCCCCTTCTGTCCAGCAGCACCTCTTCCCTGCTCCCCCTGTACAGCAGTAGGCCTTTCTTCCTGTTTCCAAACCCCCTGTCCAGCAGCACCTCTTTCATGCTCTCCCTGTCCAGCAGCACCCCATACCTGCTCCCCCTGTCCAGCATCCGATTTCGCCACAGCTCAATTGCCTGCACACACCGACAGCCGCCTCAAGACGCCGCGGCCTGCACGTGCCGACAGCCGCTGCGCGCGCCTCAATCCAACAGCCGCCTCAAATCGCCCTGGTACTGGCCCGCTCCCGACTTTGCTGCCACCACCGCCATCCATGCTGGGCAGGAAGGTGGGCTCCATGAGAGGCCCGTGGGGCCGAAGCCGGTCAGCGAGGCTGGTGCTTGGGAGGAGGAGTCCTGGTGTCTTCTAGCATGCATACGCACTCTTGCCGGCTACGAACCTACAGATCAGGGATCACGGAACACGCCGGTAAGAGTGCGCATGCACGCTTAGGGTTTTATTATAGTAGATTGTACATAGCTCTGAATATACCCAAAGAGTGGTACATCAAATCGAAATTAAACTAAGCTCGCCTTAGGTCTTTAATAGTAATCTGATTCGAACCTAGGTGCATCATAGTACATAGAGAGTATTATTATAAAAAGCTGCCTAGATTTAGATGGCAAGAATGCACATACTGTAAATGTTGGTTTTTCTATTAATTAATTTATGGATGTAAATAACTATAAGCTCTATTCTGTAAAAATTGTGCCTAGATGCAAAGGTGTGTACTTTGTGGGTGAATTCGCATGGGCAGAGTTTGGGAGGAGTGTGGACAGGGCAACAAATTACACATGTGGATTATAAAATACTATATAACAATCTAGGTGTGCGCATGTTTATCGTCTGTATGACTAGTGTGACCATGCCAACATATAAGCACATTTTTGGCCTAGGCATACTTTTCTTTCTAGAATAGGATCCAATAGATGTGTTCTTGGTGCCTAAAAACAGGTACCCCTTTAGAGAATTACACTCAAAGGGTAATTCTATAACTGAGCACCTGTATTTGTGGCACATTTATGAATATAGATGTACAGAATGCTGTAATTTTTTCGGGTAAGTGTGCACTGATGCCAGTAAGTGGCAGCAAAGCAATTAAATGCTATTCTGTAAAAGCATGTGTATATCACATAGCACACAAATGCATGGGGCATTCACATGGACGGAGCACGGAAAGGGCATGGGTGGGGCTATATGTGCAAATGATAAACTAAAATATGTATGTAAAGTCACAGAGCACATAAATGCAAGGGAGTATTTGCAAAGGAAATATAGGGGTGAGGCTATGTGTACAACTTATAAGGGGCCACTGAAAAGTTAGCCCAACCAAAAAAAGAACGATAAGGAGCCAAGAAACTTACAAGTTATTCCGCACTTTTCTTGACACTTTTCATTTCATATCATTGAAATGAAAAGTGTCAAGAAAAGTGTGGAATAACTTGTAAATTTCATGGCTCTACATCATTCTCTTCTTGGTTGGGCTGAGAACTTTGTAGCTGCCCCTTGTATTGTGATGTCATAATGCCTCATTCCACCAATGCCTAAGCGCCAACTTCATCAGTGATGTCACAATGGCATGGTTTTCCTATACTTGTGCCCATTTACTAGCTGCATTTGCCTCACTGAAACAAAAAGTGTTAAGAAAAGTGTGGAATAACTGGTAAGCTTCATGGCTCCACATCATTCTCTTCTTGGGTGTTAGCAGTCCCTCTTATAAAATACTGTGAATTATATACACTCTTACCACATTTGTGTGACCACTGTTATTCCAGGTCTATGGCTGGTGTGACTGCAGGCACATAAATGTAAAGCTCATCAATGCTGGGTTATGCTGGTATTTTATAATGAAATTTGGAAGCCCAGAAGCTGTTATAGAAGAGACTCTTATCATACAGCATCAGGGCATCTAAAAGCAGGTATCCACTTATAGAACTGCACCTACAGGGCCAAACAGAACCATCAGGTAAATGAAGCAATAGGGCTGAGATATCCTTCTGGATTCCTGTGACTAAGGGGGCATGCTTGCGGGCAGGGCATGAGGAGGTCACACCACGCTTACCCCCAGATTCTATACTAATATATGACACCTGGATTTGTGCACACACCCAAGATATATGCACAAATTAATTAACAAGCCTCTATCAATAATTTGGGTGCTAACAACCAATTCTTGAAGTTAATTGGCACTCGTCAAAATCTGCACGTGCATCTGGCTGCATGTTGTTCACTGAGGCATGGCACCTAACTGTACTAGTATATAACTCAAAATGGGGTGTGCAGTGGCATAGCAAAGGTGAGCGGCGCCCAGGGCCCCTCCCCTGCACCCCTTCCCTGCTCCCCTGCCACACATGCTCAACCCTTCCCCGTACCTTTTTAACTTCGGTATGAGCAGCCACCAACTTACTGCCCCCTTTGTCGCTTTCTCTGACATCACTTCCCAGGTGCAGGTCCTGGAAGTGATGTCAGAGAGAGCAATAAAGCCGACATGGGCAGCAAATTGGTGGGGCAGATTGCCCCCCTCCCTCCCACGCCACCACCTTACTATGCCACTGTCTCCACCAAATTGATTTGTTGTCCGAAAAATCGGACTCACCGATTCAGTGACTAATCCTCCCACCATGAGACCTGACATACCTCCTAAAGTAGCAGCAACAGCGGCGGAGGCCGATTTTGAAGAGACAATGCACTGAACTGGCTGATTACGGTTTGCCCCGCCGGGGCCTTCTGCTGCAGCATCATCAATGATGTCACTGATGATGCCGTAGAGGGAAGCCCTGGCAGGGCAGGCCACAAGCAGCCTGTTCACAGCGCTGCTTCTTCAAGGTCGGCCACTGCCACCGTTGCTGCTGCTTTAGTGTGCCTGGAAGTATGTCAGGTCTCATGGTGGGAAGGGTCAGTGCTGCTGCAAAGGGGGATGGGAGGGAGGGATGGAAAACTACTGCACAGGAGGATGGGGTTGGAGAGGGCAAAGGTGGGTGGCATGGGTGAAAAGGCTATAAAATAAACCCGCCAGATGTTTGAAAAGAAATGCCTGTTTGGGCGGGAAAAGCAAATCAAATCAAAAGATCAATTCAAAAGGCCGAATCGAATTGAAAAATTGTTCCCTGAATTGAGCAGCCCTACTGCACACAAAAGCTGTGTCTAACGCTCAGTTCTTGTGCACAGGCACCTGGAACAGTTCCTCCCCTTTTCACCTCAGTACTCAGCACAAATTGGTATCACGCTTCAGTAACTCCAGTCCTTTTTCTTTTTAAAATTTTTTTAGCTCAGTATAGAATCCTTTGTAAAACTCAGTAGTTAATACTGCTTCTTTTCTTGTGGTCAGGATTTTTTCTACATTGCATCTCAGCAGAATAACTTGAGATATGAGAGACACCATGTTAAGAAAGACAGGCAATAACTTGGTAAACTCATCCTTATGAGTGCCTAATGCTTCATTATTGCAGTTGCTATTAATGATTGATGGTCAAAATTAAATTGAATAAAGTTTCAAATTAACAGGAAACAACCAAGGGGGGAGGGGATAGTGCAGTGGATGACTTCTGTCTGAAGAATTTCTAACGTACTAATTTGAGAATAATGGATAGCCTTATGAGAGGCAAATGACAACTTCAGCTTTCAAAATGCAAATGCATTCCTTGCCACAAACTGGTGCAGTACATTTATGCAAATTGGAAGAGTTAGGAATAGAAAGTGAAGTCACTGGATCTGGCCTTGTAGACGATTTGTAAATGTTTGAATAAAATGTAGAAAAAAGCATGAGCCTTCAAGAATAGGTTGACATCAAAATGGAATCCCTTCCCGCTTTTACAAAACCACGCAAGAGGTTTTTAGTGCTGGCTGGCACGCTAAATGCTCTGCGCTGCTTCAATGCTCATAGGACCTCTATGAGCATCTGGGCAGTGCAGAGCATTCAGCGTGCCAGCGGTGCTAGAGAATGACACGGGGACCGTTTACCGCAGTAAACCACGGGTCACCACAGTAAATCTGCAGGAATGGAGACATGTGCAACTGGTTTACCGCAGGAATGGGGACAAGACCTTTCACCGCCCCGCGGAAATGTAGATAAGACCTTTTACTGCCTCATGGGAGCAGTGAAAAGTCTTCCTCCTGTGGTAAAATAAATTGGTACTACAACAAGTTGATAATTAGAAGTTTTACCTATTAGGAGGAAAAGATCTCAGATTTTACCACATAGGGAACATGTATGTTTTCTCCCTATATATTTGTGGCATATGGTTTCTTTCATTGATCAAAAACCTCCTCTATTAAAGATTTAAATTTTTTATATCATAAATTTTATTTAATTTTTATCTTTTTATCTTTTTATAGTAGTGGAATGAAACTTATTCGTAACTAGATTTTAAAGTGAATTGAATGTGTGTATCACAAGTACCCAACCAAGAATAAAATTAATTTAACTCTGATAGGGTTCCCCCCCCCATAACATGAAGATATCATCAATAAAGAGATACCAACATAGAACTTTTTCTGCGAAGGGAGAATGTTGTACCCACTCTTTTTCAAAATTGCTCATATATAGGTTAGCAATGGAGGGTGCAAATGCTGCCCCCATCGCTACACCTGATATTTGCAAATAAAGTTCATTGTTGAACATAAAAAAATTTTCAGTGACGGCTAATCTGGTAATATTAGTCAAAAATTCAAAAGGAATCAGATGAGGCCTGGGAAGATTTTCTAATGTAGTAAATTTATCTGATCGACCTTTGTCATCTCATGAAATACAATTGTTAAATTGTGGTCTATCGTTTGTTCCATCAAAGAAATTTGATTTTTTTCAATTTAACATAGCCATTTTATTTATTGTTAAGTGTGTCTAATCGTATTTATATTTAGTGTGTTTCCTGATGAAGCCCCTTCTTTTGGGGCGAAACGGGGCCCGTAGATGATTGAACAGACAGTGAATTGTTGCTGTATGAGTGCTGTTTCCAGCCTTTAAGTTGTTGGAGTGACTTCAAGAGCACGTTGCACTTTAATAGCTTGTTAGCTTCTTGAGATAAGTGCTGTTTTTTTGCCAGTTTGATGTGGAATACTGTGGCAGCTTTAAGCATTTGCACTTTATCTCTATCTATGTGCAATTTTTTTCAGGCATAAAGTACTTTATTTTGAAGCACCTTCTATTGAAGCACTTTCGTTTAAAGCACGCAGCACTTTCACAAGATGTTTCAACATACACAAAGAGGCAGATAAGTAACTCTCTCTGCACTTTATAAAGTTTTTTAATAATTATAGTTACAAATAAGTTTCATTCCACTACTATAAAAAGATAAAAAGATAAAAATTAAATAAAATTTATGATATAAAAAAAAAAAAATTTAAATCTTTAATAGAGGAGGTTTTTGATCAATGAAAGAAACCATATGCCACAAATATATAGGGAGAAAACATACATGTTCCCTATGTGGTAAAATCTGAGATCTTTTCCTCCTAATAGGTAAAACTTCTAATTATCAACTTGTTGTAGTACTTGTTTTTGTCACTGTTGATATACATCTTCCACCATCCAGTTTTTGGTAAAATAAATTGGACCAGTGTCAGACTCGGCATCTTCTCCCCAGCTCCTCTTGCGCCTATTTTACCTTCAGGAGCCAGCCACGCCACGATGAAGACAGAAGGAACCTAAAACCAAAGCCTGAGACCAATGTGATTTGAAGAATAAAATTACCAGACAACAAAAAGAAAAAAAATAAATTTATTGTATTTTTTGTGATTAGAATATTTCAGATTTGAAATATGTATCCTGCTAGAGCTGGTATTAGACATAACTGGGGACCGCAAAATCCAGGCTGTTCTTCTTTAGCTTTCAGCTGGCTTAGGGCTCTCTCTCTCTGACCAGGAGGCAGTTGCCCTAGTTGCACTCCCCTAACATTATTCTTGCCATGTGTGACTAAAGTATTCTGTTAGCTTGATTTTTCTATGTAGCATTCTGTAGTAATTTGGTTTGTTCAGTTTTCACAATAGTGAAGGGGATATTTGTGAAAGGGAGGGGAGATGGGTTTTGTTGAACCTTGCTCTGTTTTATTTGTGTTTATAAAATGACAATTGTCAGAGGAGAAGCTTCTGCCCACACACAAGCGACTGCAGTGCGGCACAGGTAGGCTTCGCAGGCATCAGTTTCTTTTCTAAAGCACCGCAAAGGTAAGAGGGAAGGAGGGAGGGAGATAGATTTGGCCGGAGGGAGAGAAGGAACCGCGTGCGCAATCGGTGACTGCGCGCCTTTCCTCCCTTAAGTTTCTTTACACCGCAAAGATAAGGGGGAGGGAGGGAAATTCTCGGGCCACTGAAGGGTGGTGAGGTGGTGAGAGGGAAGGGTGGATGCTGCAGGGACGGGGAGGTGAAGGGGACGGCAGGTTTGGGGATGGGGCGGTCAAGGGGACGGTGGGGACGGGGTGGTGAAGGGGACAGTGTTCCGTTGACAGGGCAGTGACGGGGACAGATTTTATTCCCCGTGCTATTCTCTACTAAAAACCTCTTGTAAAAGGGAGGGTTTATTAGAACTGACATGGTCCGTGTAAGGAGAGGGTCTATTAAAAACATTAAATTAATAAACACACAATACATTATAAAATAGAGAATGTGTTATTAAAAGAAATATTATAAACCTAAAATTATTGTGATCAGTCATATTTTTCTTTCTATTAAAGATAGTGTCTATAGCAAATATGGGTTAGTAAAATAAAAGATAATGGCCTCCTTTTACTAAGTTGTGGTTCTACTGCAGCCCGAGGCACTAAATGCTCTGACGCTACTTCGTCAGAGCATTTAGCACTTTGAGCTTAGTAAAAAGGGGGGAATGTTCATAACATCAAATACTAAACCGCAGTAGATGTAGTGGCACAGTAGGGGGAGAGAGCGGTCTGCCCCAAGAGCATGCCTTCACTCCCCTTCCATACCTCTATCCTTTTGCTGGCGTGAGCAGAAAATCCAACCTGCTGCTTGCACTGGCATCGGCTCTCCCTCTGACATCACTTCCGGGTCCCGCACCTAGAAAGTGACATCAGAGGGAAAGCCAACACCAATGCAAGCAGCAAGTTGTGATGCTGCTTGCACCGGAGAAGTTAAAAGAGGTATGGGGTAGGGAAGGGGTGCGAACACACTGTGGGAAGGGGAAAGGAGTGAGGGGGGGTGGAAAAAAGGGCAGAGGAGGGGCGCCTCTCACTCTTGCTACGCCACGACTCAGGGCGCTAAATGCTACAACGCTGTTCCGACGCTCAAAGGAATTTTATGAACATCAGAGTGGTGTCAGAGCATTTAGCCCCCTGGGCCACGGTAGAAATCTCTAGTGCAGCTTAGTAAAAGAAGACCTAAATATACAAAGGATAAATGTTAAAGATATCAGTAACCCAGACTTCATTAATATCCATATTTGTATATTTATTAAAAATATATATATATTATTAATAGATAACTAAAAATGTATCAGTGGAAGCTGACTAAAATTAGTTACAAAATAAATACATTTTTAAATTTATTTAAAGGAAAAATAATTCTTAAATGCTACAACAAAACCCTTCCTAAGCCATGTAAAATGTATCCATACCTTAACTTCTAGGTTACTGTCCTAGTCTGTCAAAATGAATTCAATCAAGGAGCTCCTATAGGAAACTATATTAAGAAACATATGTTAAAAAACATATGTGAAAAAGCCTAACATGCAAAAGATGTATTGCCAGTGTAGTATAGTGACATATCTTATAAAGTACAAAAACAGTGAAAAAGATGACAATGAATATGAATTGAAATGATGGCATAAATGATTTCCAAATGTCTAACCTTCTCAGCTCACTGTTTAATTTAGGAATACTAATCAATATACAGTAAAACCTTGGTTTGCGAGCATAATTTGTTCCAGAGGCATGCTTGTAATCCAAAGCACTCGTATATTAAAGCAAATTTCCCCATAGGAAATAATGGAAACTCAGATGATTCGTTCCACAACCCAAAAACTTTAATACAAAATACAGTAACACCTTGGTTTACGAGCATAATTCGTTCCAAAAACATGCTTGTAATCCAAAACGCTCATATATCAAAGCGAATTTCCCCATAAGAAATAATGGAAGGAAAAAAATTCAAATGTTCACTTTTCTCTCCAACCAGAAAATATTGGGAGTATGCAAGGGAAAGGATAAAAGCTGAAAAGTTCTCAGTTGTGGCAGCCTCCATCGAAGGCTATACACTTAGTCCAGCAATTTCCATTTTTTCATTCTGTATTTTTCTGACAGAATGAAAAAAGTGGAAAATCAATAGACTAAACCCCTCTTCTATGAAACTGCGATAGTAGTTTTTAGCGCGGTGAGCAGCGCTGAATAGCCCATGCTGCTCCCGACGCTCATACAGTTCCTATGAATGTCGGGAACAGCGTGGGCCATTCATCACAGTTTAATAGAGGGGGGGGGGGGATAAGTGTATAGCCCTTGATGAAGACTTCCCCAACTTTGTTAGTGGGGCTGAGAATTTTTCAGTGGCTTAGTCAGACTCACTCTTGCTTGATGGTGGAGAAAATGTGTTCAGACTCAGAGTAGAGTTGATATGCTGCAACTTAGAAGTGAAAGTGCCCCTTTTTCTGTACATTTACACATTCAAATGTTGTCTAACTGTAAGCATACTGTTTAGAGATGTACCATTTTATATGTTTCAAAATTGCAATATATGGGTGAACATATGCATGTGCAGCTGTATACACAGTTACTCATTAAGGCATGCAAGATGGTTGTGCCGGGTGCACTTTGTACTTATGTATACATTTTTGAGATGTCAAACTTCTGGGTAAAAATAAACTGTGAAAAATGATGTGCTTCAAAGAGGTGTAAATTTATAACCTGGGTGTCACAAAGCCTAGTGTTAACCCCTAGCTCTGGACATCCTGGGTAAAGCAAGAGAGAGCTGTGTCCTGGAATCAGCAGGAGTCTATATAGAAGTTATTATTTTAGATTTATTAACGGCCTTTTTCACGATGAGATTACCCACAGTGGTTTAAAATTCAGTTAAGTATTTTTCCTAGATGACCAGGATGATAAAGGGGATGGAACTCCTCTCATATGAGGAAAGACTAAAATGGTTAGGGCTCTTCAGCTTGGAAAGGAGACAGCTGAGGGAAGATATGATTGAAGTCCACAAAATCCTGAGTGGAGCAGAATGGGTACAAATGGATAGATTTTCACTCCGTCAAAAATTACAAAGACTAGGGGAAATACTTTTAAAACCAATAGGAGGAAATTTTTTTCCCTCAGAGAATAGTTAAGCTCTGGAACGCATTGCCAGAGGTTGTGGTAAGAGCGGATAGCATAGCTGGTTTTAAGAAAGTTTGGACAATTTCCTGGAGGATAAGTCCATATTCTGTTATTGAGAAAGACATGAGGGAAGCCACTGCTTGCCCTGGATTGGTAGCATGGAATATTGCTACTCCTTGGGTTTTGGCCAGGTACTAGTGACCTGGATGGGGCACCATGAGAACGGGCTACTAACTTGATGGACCATTGGTCTGACCCAGAAAGGCTATTCATATGTTCAAGCAGGCTCACAATTAAGCATTGTACCTGGTCTAATGGAGGGTTAAGTGACTTGCCCAGGGTTGTAGGGAGCAGGCTGGGATTAAACTCACAACTCAAGGTACTGAGGCAGCAGCTCTAACCATTAGGCCACATCCTCCAAGCCTATAGGAGGAACTGGGAGGGTAGTCTCGTATATGCAAGGTTCTGTGGTAAAATATCTTTTTCCTGAACTCTGAAGGTCAGAAGGAAGTAATTTGCCCTGGAAGCAAGCCAACCATCTTGTTGGCTTCACTTACTGTGGGAAGTAGAACTTGGAATAAGGAAACACTCTGTTCCAAATAAGGGAAGTAAGAGAAAAGTGGCTACTTAATTCTGTAAGCTGATCTGAATGCTCTGACTTGGCTCTCACACCCTGATCTCCAGCCTCCCCACATACAGTTTGGAGGGATCCATGTAGAACAGTGGTCTCAAACTCAAACTCTTTGCAGGGCCACATTTTGGATTTGTAGATACTTGGAGGGCCGCAGAAAAAAATAGTTAATGTCTTATTAAAGAAATTACAATTTTGCATGAGGTAAAACTCTTTATAGTTTATAAATCTTCCCCCCCCCCCCCCCGAAGACCTGCATGTTCCCCCCCCCCTTCTTTGCAGCATCCTCTAGCTTCCCCCCTAGCCTCCTGGTCTTAGTTTCAGCTAATTACCGTAGTCTGCAGAGAGGATCACCAGTGCTGTAGCTGCCATCGGCCTCCGCAGCACGTTCCCTCTGCTATGGTCCCGTCCCTCCTCTGACATCAGGGGCAAAGGGAGCATGCTGCTGAGGACGACGGCAGCCTGCAAGGAGCGCTACAGCACCGGCAATCCTCTCTGCAGGCTGCAGTAATTATCTGAAGGTAAGAGCGGGAGGCCAGGACGGAAGCCGGAGGATGCTGCAAAGAGCGGGCAGCATAGTACAGACAGCACTAGTACAGACCACGGGCCGCAAAATAGTACCTGGCGGGCCGCACGTTTGAGACCACTGATGTAGAAGATTTGTTTTTTTTTTTTACCAAGCTTGCATGAATGGTGGACTAACCCAAATGAGTCTCTGAGCTCACCTGGAGTAGAGGTTCGCTTATATCTGAACAAAGGAATTAATTCCTCAGGAGAGACTGCTGCTGCCCTGAAGGGAAGGAGACCCTATACCAGCAAACTCAGCTAGAATCCAAAGGACCCTTCTTTTAATGCCCAGAAAGAGGTGGGTGAGAGAAGAGCAAGGAAGAGTCAACTCTTATTAGGAGAAGAGAATAATGTTGTTGTAAAACATTGCTGTATCTTCAGTGAAGGAGCTCTTACTATCTCAAATATTCATCCTACTACTACTATTCATCTTGATTATTGAGTGTTCCTGAAGTTTGATCCCTTTGGGTATTGTTAAATTTTGAGTTACAGTTAGTTGCCTGTGTGTGAAATGGACTCATATATCGAAATACACCCTGGAGAGCAGAGTGATACCCAAAGACCAGATGTGTTGTGAAGAGTAAGGCCTTCAAGATAACTCTTCCCCTCCCCCTTGGATTCATCATCTTATTGTTTATGTGGCTCCAAAAAACCCCCTCAGCCAGATATCCACTTGGAGGTCTCTCCGTAAGCAATTTTCATACTGCATGCACACTTTTGCTTTGAAAATCCAAAAAAATCCATCCAGAAGAAAGCAAACACATATGTTTTACCAATGCACACAGTTATAAACTTACCACTGTGGAGGGGTATAATCAAAAGGGTCGTCTAAGTCCATTTACATCCATCTCACATGTCGTCCAAAGTTAAAAAAAAGCCTAAGACACATTTTTGAAAGATACGTCCAACTAATTATACGTCCTGCCGATCTGATCATCCAAGCTGCTAAATCGTCCATCTTTATACCACATTTCCGTCCAAGTCCAAAACGCCTAGAAAAAACCCTGTTGGACGTGGGAGGGGTCTGAAAAGTGATGGACTGCACACCCAGACATGCCACCTAAATAGTGGGGTACCTTACAGGGCACTGCTGTGAACTTCACAAAAAGGGTGCCATGGCTTCTACTCCCTACAGCTCCCTTATAGGTTATGGTGAGCCCCCCGAACCACCTCCAGAATCCCCCTAGACCCACATATCTACCAACCCAATAGCCCTTATGGCTGCAGGAGCCACTTATATGCCAGTACAAAAGAGTTTAGGGGTGTATAGGGCAGTGCACATGTTTATGTATCAATGCAGTGATTACAGGGGCTTATGGGCATGGTCCTCCTCTCTATGGGTCCCTAATCCACCCCCAAGACGACTTAAGCTGCCTCTGGGCTGGACAACTAGGCTTTCCTATGCCAGACGGCCAGGTGATGATGGTCTGGAGGCTGAAATTTAAAGTTGTGAATAAAATTTTTATGTTGGTGGAGGGGGGTTGGTGATCACTGTGGTAGTGTGTGGGGGTCTGTGTTATGTGTTTTCTGTGTCTATCTGGTGAGTTTAGGTGGAATTTTGTGACTTAGACCATATTTTTCATGGTCTAAGTCACAACGTCCAAGTTCCGTCTAGGCTCTGTTGTTAAACTTTGGGTTATACATGCTGTACGACTAAGTCTAAGCCAGCCCACGTCCCGCCCAACTCCCGCCCTCGACACGCCTCCCAAAACGCCCTGTTTAGCTTTGGACGTTGAGCGGCACTATGAAGGCCTAGGTCGTTTAGAAATACGTCCCAAACCCGGTTTTATTATCGGCACTTGGCTGTTTTTGAGAAATGTTCGTCCAAGTGCCCCATAATGTTTTATTGAAGACTCAGTACAATAAGCTCCATTCTAGCAAGAAGCACCAAAGCCTACCTGTACTTCTGAGTGCAGAAGTCAAGCTCATACTGTTCTAGCTGTGGATTTTCTCCCCATAAGGAAATATAACCTTAAGTGTGAGGACTTTAGAAATGCCATGAACAATGTCAGCAAACACAGATTCATCTGTGACAGCGTTTAAGCACAGAATGTGCCAGAAAATGATCTATGGGTGATGATGGGAGGAAATAGTGCTCATGTTGTTATTCCACTGTAATTTTATACATTTGTTTCTTCCCAGCAGACTTAGCTATTTCCTCATCCCCGAACAATATAAACGAGTGGCTTTTAGCAGATTCTCCATGGCTGGAGGGCTGGTGTGATGCTGCTCATAGGTCTGCTGGATGGCTACAGTGGTGATAGTCAACTTTCCTCCCTTTCTGAGCCCGAGTGCATCATCTACACAGCACATGAAGGCCCAAATGGCTTCAATAGATGGAGATCTTAAACCAAATTTCCCATGTCATAGCACAGTGCTGTGGTCTTAGCCACCAAGCCACCTCCTCCCACTTGCATTAATCTGACTTCCCTTTCCTTCTCTCTTTCACTCTGATACACACTCTAGAATCCTTGCTCAGAAGAGTAGTAGTACTTTAATATATAACAGAAACTACATCAACTCTGCAAATGAAGGTAGGATTAATTTGTCCGCGTGGTAAAATTTCCAGGCTTGTATTATGTGGCATAAATTATCAAAAATTATATAAACCACCAGTAACCAAAATGATACTGTAAGGATTTTATAAATAGGGGAACAAGCCTCAGATTATGGAGCTACACCCATAACAGGTTTTCTCAAAGAGACAAGCCAAGTTGTTTTCTTGCTCCTACTTACATCACTGGCTTGAGCCCATCCTCCTTACCTTTTAAACTACAATACTTTCATTCATTCTTTTAATTCATTACTTATTGTTTTTTTAAATTAAGATTTTTTTGCTTCAAATTCAATTAATGTAGATCTTTTACTTCATACTAAATTAACTAATCAATCACCTAACAATTCATTTTGGAACACAGAACCGACAGAAAAAAGGACTTATCTTGGGAAAGTGCACTGGTGCTTTAAAGTGCTGCATTGAAAAGTGCAATTGTGCTGTAAACTTGTAGCTTCTTTAATTCATTTCTGATTGTAAAGCTTAAAGTGCATAACTCCTTCTCTAGAAAACCAAGGCCTTTGCTGGTATCTTTTAAACATCCGACGTGGAAAATAATATTAAATATTGAACTAGGCCAGTTACTGCGCAGACTTGCACGGTCTGTGTCTGTGTATGGCCGTTTGGAGGAGGATGGGCAGGGGAGGGCTTCAATGGCTGGGAGGGTGTAGATGGGCTGGAGTAAGTCTTAACAGAGATTTCGGCAGTTGGAACCCAAGCACAGTACAGGGTAAAGCTTTGGATTCTTGCCCAGAAATAGCTAAGAAGAAAAAATTAAAAAAAAAATAAAATTTAAATTGAATCAGGTTGGGCAGACTGGATGGACCATTCGGGTCTTTATCTGCCGTCATCTACTATGTTACTATGTTACTCCCCGCTGTTTCAGGGAAAATATCTCTAGCAACGCTAAGAAATAAAAACATACAAACATTAGTGTCTCCTCTAAACAGTGACTTTAAACTTAAACTTATTATACAGAATTTTCTTTTACCTTCTTTTTGGCTGCAAACATACTCCTGTCGGTTCTGAGCAAAGGGGGACGTTGTTTTTTTAAAGAGAACGACAATATGGTAGTATAAAGAAATGAAACAAAAAACAAAGGAAATAAGGTGATACTTATGGGGGGAAACTCTGGCCATGCAGATCTACTGAGTTTGGAACATATCGTGTTTGTACAATGCAATGTAAATACAATTTTTAAAAGAACTAAAATCTGAATTTAAAAATACAATTTACAATACAAATGTAAAAATATATGTTTACAGCAATGCTTGTTGGAGGGGAACCACAATCGGCTTCTAACAGTTTTAATAAAGGGTCAAAGGACTTGTGTTGACTACCATGATTTGAATGTGAAAGGTGTTCAATTTTTACTGTGCTGAAGAATCACGATATTGCGACCAAATCAAATTTTAAATAAACTTGAATTAGACCTAGAGGCTCAATGTGTTTCCTTCTTCTTCTGGACTAATGTGCAGAGATACCACATTTGTTATTTAAAAAAAAAAAAATCAGAAGGCTATTGGGAAACTTTAAATGTCTGGCCTTTTTGTTTTGCTCAGACAGGAACAAGAGTGGGAGGCTGAAGGCACAGAGCAGAAAAACATGGCTACAATCTTGGAGAGCATTTTCCTGAAGAGATCTCAACAGAAGAAAAAGACATCTCCCCTCAACTTTAAGAAGAGGCTGTTTATTCTGACTGAGAACAAACTCTCCTATTATGAGTATGACTTTGACCGTGGGGTGAGTTTAATAGGTTAGAAATATGGGCATATACAGTGAAAAGATGGTATCATAGTACTGGACTTTCCAGCATTAAGAGGCTAAAACACAAATCTTTTCAGTGCACAGGGCGTAGTAAAGCTGACCATCAACTTCTAGAAGTCTAACATGCCTCTAGAAAAAGCCAGGTGAGGTTCTGCCATCTTCTATACCAGAGTCCACAAATATTTTGGACTGAAGGTTATATTGGACCTTGCAGATCACTGAAAGGGCCAGAGAGTTTTCTGAGCTGTATGGTCCTCCCAACCCCCCCCCCCCCCCCCTACTAAAAAATAAAGTACTTCGTTCCACCACTTTCAGCAAACATGGTTAAGGTTATGGGACCATAGTTCAGGAACCTGCGGCATAAAAGGCAATGGTCCAGCATCTCCCCTATCATTTTTCATGCGATTGAGAATCTCCTCCCTCTCTCTTCCCTTTCTCCAGCTCATGGTCCAGTATCTCCCCTATGATCCCTCTTTCTTCCTTATGCTTTCTCCCATGCAGATTATCATCTCTCCCTATTTCCCCCATGGTCCTACATTTCCTCTGTCGCTTCAGCTGCCACAGCTGTACCCACTGGACTCATAGCAGCAACAACAATTAAATAAATCGTACCTCATTCTCCCAGAGATGCCATCACACTCATTTGAGAGCTTTCTTATTCTCACACTCTTTGAGCCCTATTTTTCACTCTTTAGAACTTCAGTACCAGTGCACGGATCTTTGATCACTGCCTTCCTGAGAGGCAAGCCTTAGAGAAGTAAACCAAGTGGCCAGTGGCGTAGCGAGGGTAGGAGACGCCCAGAGCGGTGGCACCTCCTTCCCCCCCCGCATCCTCCTCTCACCAGCATTATTCAATACAAGGCTTGATAGTCAGTGGTGTGCCCATTCATACTCTGATGGTTTGCCCTTGGCATTTCTGCACTCCCTGGATTAGGGTTACCATATGGCTCCAGAAAAAACAGGATGGATTGGAAGTAAGAAGGAGAGATAGAGACATCTGGGTTTTACTTCCATTGAAAGCAATGGAAGTAAAACCCAGATGTCTCAATTTGTCCTCCATTTTTGGAGCCATATGGTAACCCTACCCTAGAGCCTTCCCTGCACTCTGCCATGTTTTGTCCCCTCTGATTCAACTTCCTGTTTCTGGCAGATCGCATGAAAGGATCCAGGTCATGTGAGGTAGGATTTCTGAAATTGCTGCCACTGCTACAAGCCCATTGGGATGCACACTCAGTAGAGGAGTTAAAATTTGAATGGGCTAGGATCCATTTTATACTAGGAGCATCAAACAAGTTGGAGGAATGGGATGATTGTGGCCCAAACACCAGAGTTTGGGACTCCCCGTTCTATATTGAGGGAGTGGGCAAAGCCAGCCTAACCATTAGGCAGATTAGCTAGACCTCAAAGCTAAGAACCTAACACTTGCAGCAGTTTTTCAGGATTTTCCCAATGAATATGCATGAAATCTATTTGCATGCCCTGGCTCCATTGTATACAAATATATTTTATGCATGTTCATTGTGGATATCCTGAGAACCAGATTTGGCAAGAGCTGAGGTTGGATTCCTCCATGCTAGGCATGCTGCAAAATGCACTAGACCTATACTGGAGGGAAATGCCACTCAGAGCATCAACTCATTTCTCATGTTGAGAGGAGAGAGAGAGAAACTTCTCACAGATGTTAGGAAATTCTTTTTCATGTAGAGGATGGTTGATGCCTGGAATGTACTCCTGAGAAAGATAGTGGTGATGAAAACAGTCATAGAATTCAAAAAAGTGTGAGATGAACACAGAGGATCTCTAATTAGAAAATTAATGATATAAATTGAAGAACTAAGGCTGGTACTTGGCACACTTACATGGTCTGTGCCCCATATATGGGAATTCAGTTTAGGATGGACTGGGGAGGGCTTAAACGGGAACTCCAGTAATTTGGAACATGAGGACAGTGCTGGGCAGACTTTTACAGTCTGAATCCCGTAAATGACCAGATGGAGTGAGTATCAACAGCAACTCCAATAGTTGGAACCTATGGATAGTACTGAGCGTATTTCTACGGTCTATGGCCCAGAAATGCCAAAGAAAAAAGACAGGGGAGATATGATACAGATGTTTAAATACTTGAAAGGTATTAATATAGAACCAAATCTTTTCCAGAGAAGAGAAAATGGTAAAACTAGAGGGCATAATTTGAGGTTGCGGGGAAGAAAACTCAGGAGCAATGTTAGGAAATTCTTTTTAACGGAGAGGGTGGTAGATGCCTGGAATGCCCTCCTGAGGGAAATGGTGGAGAGGAAAACAGTGATGGAATTCAAAAAAGCATGGGATAAACATAGAGGATCTCTAATTAGAAAATGAAGAATGTAAATTAATGAGCTAAGGTCGGTTTTGGACTCCTAACAGACCTGCCCTTCTAAAAAAGGATTTTACTCCCATGTCCACATAAGAACATAAGAATAGCCATAGAGGGTCAGAATAATGGTCCATCTAGACCTGTTTCCAACAGTGGCCAATCCAGATCACAAGTACCTGGCAGAAACCAAAATAGCAGCAACATTCTAAACTATCAATCCCAGGACAAGCAGTGGCTTCTGCCATGTCTGGCTCAATAGGAGGCTATGGACGTTTCCTCCAGAAACTTGTTCAAACATTTTTTAAACCCAGTTATGCTAACTGCTGTTCAACATCCTCTGGCAATGAGTTCTAGAGAGTAACTACTCACTGAGTGAAAAAATATTTCCTCCTATTTGTTTTAAAGGCATTTCTATAAAACTTCATTGGGTCTCTATCCAAATCTGAGAGAAATTAAATCAATAATATCCCCTTCACAATGTACATGCCAGCCCCTTAATCTTGGGATTTGCTAGTTCATGTATAGCAAGATGGCATAGTAACATGGAGGGGCATTTTCAATAGGGTGTCTGAGTTTGGATGTCCAAAAATCCAATAGAGAAAATGAACATTTTCAAATCAGCAAAAGCCTTAACTTTTTGTTTTGAAAATGACCATTTTCTAGACGTTTTTGAGTTTAGCATGCCTATTTTTTAGGACCATTCTTGAAAACAAAATGTCCAAAAGAAAACCGCACACAAACACGCCATTGGGATGTAGAAGCAGTCCGCATTTTATCAGAGTAGCCACAGAGACATTTCAGCAGAGCAGAGGGGCACTCTAGGGTATACTGCAAAGAATGTCATATTAGAAAGTTCCAGGCACACATCTTATCATAACCCATCTCTATGTATGTACTGAAAGTTTTGGGTGGGTTTTAGAGGGCTCACCATATAATATAAGCAGGTTATGGTGAGATATGTGCCTGGGACTTTTTAATGTGATGTTAACTGTAGTACCCCTTAGAATGCCTCTCTTCTCTGCTGAGATGTGGCTGTGTGCCTATCTGAAGCTGTCATACAGGCTGAAATGTACTATTTCTTTCACGCCTTAATCCCTACAGCAGTCATCTGGTCAGTTTGAGCACGATTATCCCTGCAAATTGTCCAAGTCCTAAGTCGCCCAAAACATGCCTTAGAAGTTAGACAAACAGGAGACAACCAGCCTAGAAAAACATTTAAGATATGAGTTTTGAAAATAGTGATTTGGATGTTTTAGCAAGAAAAAAGTCCAAAGGCCACTTATTCTATTTTTGAATGTTTCTCTTTTGAAAATGACAGCAGATAAAAGCCTGAATGGGCCATTCACTCTGCCCAACAGTCACACTCATTATCAATTCAATGTACGTATGTACAGTATGATTTGTTCTGCAATGTATGCAAAGGTATTCAAGCTTAAGATCTCATTTCATTTTCATGTGACCGTTATAGAAATTAGGGTTGCATTGCCAATTTATTTCATTGGAATGTAAGAGTAGCCTAATGGTTAGAATACTAGGTTGACATAGAGAATAGGGTGTTGCAGTGATGAGAAGTAAGGGAGCCTTTCATCTTTGTTTGTTGTTTTCCTAATACCTTTTCCTCTCCTTCCTACTCTATAGCGAAGGGGCAGTAAGAAAGGGTCAGTGGACACAGAGAAAATTACCTGTGTGGAAACGGTCATCCCAGAAGAGAACCCTCCTCCTGAGAGGCAAGTACAGGTGAGAAAGTGAGAACATTTCATTGAATTGCCGTGGCCTTCCCTTTTCTCCTTCCAATGCCTCAGATATTTTCACCTCAGACCAGAACTTCCCATATTCTCAAGCCTCCCTCCTCTGTGGTCCCCTCATCTGAGGCCAACTCAGCAGCAATAATGCTTTCTACTTGTGTTTCTCGAGATTCCAGTCCTGATAATGCCACTTTAATTGCTAGGAACTGTGCTGTTGATACCATGTGTGCCTCTGGCTTGAGCAGAATTATCACTATCCTTAGCGTAACTGATACTCTGGGCCTGATTTTTAAAATGGCGTCCTACAGCGTCTAACAAACAAATTGGGAAACATGTTTTTTTTTAAAAATCGATGGGGCAAAGAACGCCTACAATGTAGGCATTGTTCGCACATGTACAGAAGTGCACGCCTACAGATGCCTAAGGCTGGCATAGGCGTGGTTTATGCCGGAAGTGGCCTTAGGCATCCATAAACATGCCTAGACACTTCTCGAAGGTGTGAGTCAGATATCTTAAATGTAAGCCTTAAAATGCTGGCCTACATTTAAGGCGTCTATAGAAGAAAAAAGACACAATTCTGGACGTGGCACCTACTGGTGATTGACACGTAGCAGGTGCTGCTTCCAGAATCGGGCTCTCTGGGCTCGATGTCGATCTCTTTCAGTATTGTGAATGACAGTGAGGTTACCGTGGCTATGGATTATTTTATTTATTTATTCAATTTTCTATACCGTTCTTCCAGGGGAGCTCAGAACGGTTTACATGAATTTTTTCAGGTACTCAAGCATTTTCCCTGTCTGTCCCAGTGGTCTCACACTGTACCTGGGTTTAGTTGACAACATTGAAGAACAGATTCAGTAAACAGCACCCAAAGTTAGGTGCTGTTAAGATCCGCGCTAAGCACTGAAACCTGGTGTAAATTCTCATGCCCAAATGATGGCAGTTGGGCACATAAATCCAAGTATTCTATAACATTGAAACTAATTTCTGAGAATGCTCCCTGACCTGCCTATATCCTTCCCATGGCCATGCCCCCTTTTGAGGTTGTATGCTATGAAATTAGGTGTGTATGTTATAGAATAAGGCGCAAGACAGATGTGCATATAACTTCTATTTACTGCCAATTAAGTGCCGATTAACTCCAATAATTGATTGTTAGCACCTAATTGACTGATCAGTTTACATCTGGGATCTGTGTGTCCAACTTTGGGCTACCTACATTCAATCTAGACGAGGTAAGAGACCAAATTGGTCCATTCATGTTGCCCAGTAATAGTTTTTCCAGTTTGGGTAGATAAGTACGTACATTCCCATACTCATCCCAGCATCAGATCCCCACCACCCATGTTTTTCATCTGAACTTTTGAACTCCTTTTATAACACTGTCTTCCTTATCAGTCTCAATTATGCCTCTATCACTTCCACTAGGACACCATTTTAGGCTGTCACCTTATGTCTTGTTCTTTCAACACTAAATCCAACACCGAGCCCCCCCCCCCCCCAATTCCTTGTCTTATTACCTAGTTTTCTATTAATCTACATAGATACCACAATCAATAAAGCCATTGTCCAAAGCATCTAGTCTCCGCAAACTGAGGTAGGAAGGTAAGTGAAGGGATTGGAGAAACAAGAGTGAGAGAATGGGTGAAGGTGAGTTAGGGGGTAGGATACAAGGAAAGTGAGACATATGAGGAGCAGAAAGGGGAGTGACTGAGGACGTGGGAACAAGGGAGTGAGTAAGAGGAGAGGTGGTTCAGGGAAGAGTGACTGAGGGGATTCGAGGAGCTGTGGATCATGAGTGAGGGGACTAGAGGGGCTATGGATAGTAAGTGAATGGATCAGAGGAACTGTTGTTAGTGAGTGAGGTCATCAGATGTACACTGAAAAAGAGTGAGGTGATGAAACAGACTATGTGATACTAATGTGGAAATTCGAAAAGTGTGCAGGGAGACAGAGGATGAGAAAGACTGTGAGGTTTGAACAAGAGGATTAAAAAGGCCATAGTATATGAGTGAGAGAAGGGACTGGATTCAGAAAGAGAAGCGTAAGTGGATTTTTTTCCTCCCTCTCTTAGTTTCAGATTCCCTCCTTCCCTCTCTGGTTTTTTCTCTCTCTCATCCATTCCCAGGATCCCTTCTTGTATTTTCTATTGTCTTACTCCCTTTTAAGCACTGATTGCTATGGTCCCTTTTCCATCAATATATTTCTTAAACTTTGCTGCAGAATCTTTCCTTAAACTGCTATGGGAATTGGGGACTATGTACAGAAGATCCCTTAATAGCAGTCTTGCTGTGGCCAAGTCTATGCTAACAAATCTGATTCTCCTTGAACAGTCCTCCGCAATCATGAGCAGGATCATATGTGATATATCATCTGGGTTTGATTTATTTTGTCCACAGGGCTGCTATGTCAATCATATTGCTCACACTTGATCATGAGCAAGTATTTGAAAGAGTGAATCTCAGTTACCTCATCCAAACTTCAAGCATTTGAATTTAGCTTATATCTCATGATGCTTCTCCAACTGCTGTATGAGTTTGCAGCATATCTAGCGAAGGTCAACTGATCCCTGATAATATTTCTGGAATTGGGTCAAGAAGTACATTGACGCCTTACCTTATCTGGTCAGCTATACATACTGGCCATTGGGTCTTTCCTGTACTTATTAGGCAGGAGGCTCACTAGGCAGTGCTGCTAGAATCCAAATTGTGGGTTACTTTCCCAGCTTCTGTCATAGATATAATATAGAGTGGGCATGGTGGGGGATAGCACTCCCACAAAGGTTGCAGGTGCTAATGGTGAATTAGTTCCTTCTCTTCGCTGTCAATACTAGATGATGTCAGATAAAGATTTGTATGACCCATCCAGTCTGCCCAATAAGATAAACTCTTAGCATATGATGCAATATAACATATATATTAATCTTGATATATCCTTGCCATTTTCAGGGCACAGACTGTCAAAGGTTTACTTCCTTAT
Organism: Geotrypetes seraphini; assembly: GCF_902459505.1. NCBI lineage: Eukaryota > Metazoa > Chordata > Amphibia > Gymnophiona > Dermophiidae > Geotrypetes > Geotrypetes seraphini. The sequence goes on from NC_047088.1 coordinate 69,151,766, forward strand.
GCTTTGCCCTATCCCAGAGTAAGCAAGCAAACTACACCTATGGCTTCTACTTGTGAATCATGTAGAGAGAATACAGGCTTGCCAGTAAATCTTTTTTACCATATCCTTAATGGGGCCAAATGTTCTGAATTCTTAGCACAGGTGGACCCATTCCTCAATATTTTCAGACACCTGACATTGATCAGGGAGACCTTAAAACAACTAGGAGTTCACTTGATGACTGTGAAGGCCATGGCTTCTATCAACTTGTGCAAGCAGACAGACAAAGTAATTGCTCACCCAAGTTTGTACATAGATCTACCAAAGTTTCTGTTCCCCAGAGAGAGGCTTGGTGTGACAGAGGTGTAACTGGGCGGTCCTGGGGGCGTGGCCATGAGTCTGGATTTTCCCAAAGGAAAATCTGGTAACCCTAAGTAAGTATATTGTGGCACTAGTCACTGACTCTGAGCCCTGGGTTCTTAGTCTGAATCCAAAGAAAGATGGATTTCTGAGTCAGGAAGCAATGGGTGTTTGGAGGTATTCTGACCCTTTCCCTGGGAGAAGGTAGGCAACGACTGGTGTGCATACAAAGATCTTACAGAGGCTTCTATATGCAGACCCACCTCTACAGTGGTGGACAAAGAAAGCTGTTATTTCTTCTTTTTTTTTCAGTTGCACAGTCTATAATATGACTGAGAATTATTCTGTATATGGTCAGGCCTCAATAAATCAGTTAGTCTGTAAAGTAGCACCTGCCTCAGTCCTATCTGTAGTTTAGATTTTCCTATTAATCAAAATTACAAATCATGAGTATACCTTGCACTGAATCAAAATCTAGCCCCCTCAGTTACTTGTTAATTTTGTAGTTTCAGTACAACGATTTAGAATGTTCATCATTTGGAATGTTCAGCACCATTGGCTGCAGATTTGTACTCAATCATGCCTTTGTTCTGCTCTTCTTTTATTACAGCGAAAAGGGGATGGTGTAAATGAAACAGAACAGATCTCGATTATTGAGAGATTTCCTTACCCGTTCCAGGTAAGGTTCCAATGCTCATGGGGACTATTGATGTGAGTTGCATATATTAGCTGTGACGTGCAAACAAGGCACTGAGCTCCAAGAATAATGTGACCATATGTCCTGTTTTGAACAGGACCGTCCTATTTTTAGATCCCCTGTCCCATTGTCCCCACGCACAGCTTTGGGATGCCAAAATATCCCGTTTTCAGAGACAGCGTACCGAAGCTGTGCATGGGGACAATGGGACAGGTGATTGCTTCTTCTCCCTCCCTGTCGCACCAAAGCCAGCCTGCCTGTCTGCCTCCCTCCCTCCAAAACCTGCTACTGCCAATTCAACCCCCCCTCCGGGTCCACCGCCAATAGTGCTGACCAATTCACAATTCAAATCGATTCACCGATTCCCTTTGAGTGAATCAATTCAAATCTATTTACTTTAAAAAAAAACATCGGCCTCCCAATTCGGTGACTGACCCTCCCCTCTCGCCCTCTAAAGCGCAAATGATGCACAATATAATAATATCGTTCGATGGTGATCGCAGAAATAGTGAGACTCGAGGCGTAGCTGAAACAAACACCCAGGGAGACGTAGAGCCAACAGAATTCATCCCCGACTTCCACCTTGCAGAAGACCGCAGAGCTGGCCACCATCCAAGTTCCCAAGTTTCCAGGGGCATGACAGTGGGAGTGGCTAGAGTGTCGATGTGGCACATATGCACCACGAACATGAACTTCCTAAGCTGAGGGGTCTTCACGATCACCGTGGTGACAGCCACGTTGCCCACGATCGCAAGCACATCCAGGAGCAGCATGAGGAAAAGTCCCACAACTTCACGCATGATCTCTGGATCCCCCGGCATTTGAGGCAGCACTGAGGCCGGAGCACGGGCATATGAAGGAGCAGCTGCTGCTCCCATTTCAGAGTTTGGTAGTGGTTTGAAAACCGCTCCTGCTTTAGGGGCGAGGGGGGGAAGGGTCAGTTGGGAACAGCCATTCGGAGGGGGTGCAGATCTTCAGGGGGTGCAGGCCTTCTGGGGAAACAGCCCAGGCCTTCAGGGGAGAACATCCCAGGCCTTCAGGGGGGAACAGCCCTTAAGAAGGGGTGCAGGCCTTCAGGGGAGGGGGCCCTGGTATAGAAGCACACGGAGGGAGGTACGGAAGGGGGTTCAAAGAGACAAGCATATGCCTGATTTGGGGGGGGGAGAAATAATGGATCCAAAAACAGAGGAGAGGGAAAGAGATGGTGGACAATGGGCTTTAGGGAGGCAAGGAACAGAAAGGGAGAGAAATTGGACACAAGGGATGGTGTAAAGGGAGGAGAATAGAGATACTGGATAGGAGGGTAGTTGGGAAGAGAATGGGAGAGATGGTGAACCCTGGGGTGGTGGGGAAGCAGGGAGAGATGCAGGATGAAAGGGTAGTTAAGAAAAGGAGAGATAGTGGATCTGGGGATGGTAGGGTCCATCTCTGCAGCTGCGGGGATGGAGACAAAAAAAAGGAAAGATGCCAGACCTCCGGGGAAGGGAAACGGAAGGGGAGGACAGATATGGAAGATGGATGGTTAGCACGAAAAAAGAAGGAGACCCTGATCAGAAGACAACCAAAGCCTGGGACCAATATGATTTGAACAATGACCAGACAACATTGTGTCAGATTTGAAATGTGTATCCTGCCAGAGCTGGTGTTAGACCGCGAACATGAGCTAGGATTTAACAGAGAGAGGAAAAGTATTTTTTGTTTGTTTATTTTGTTTACACCACAGCATCAGTGTGGGTAGGAGAGGGCAAAGGGAATGAAGAGGTTATAAAATAAACCCACCAGGATGTTCGAAAAACACACCCAATTGGGCAGGAAAATTGAATTGAATCGAAAAATCAATTAAATAGGCTGAATTGAATCAAATCAAAATTTTTTTCCTGAATCGGGCAGCACTACTTCCTGCTTCTGCTTCCCGCCCACTGCCCGCTGCAACTGAAATGGAAAGTCCAGGCACCGGCCCACAAACCTTCTTCCCGACGTCAATTCTGACGTTGGAGAGGAAGTTCCGGGCCAGCCAGGCAGCAATTGGCTGGCCCGGAACTTCCTCTCCAGTGTCAGAATTGACGTCGGGAAGAAGGTTTGTGGGCCAGTGCCTAGACCTTCCTTTTCTTCAGTTACAGCGGGCAGCGGGTGGGAAGCAGCAGTGGTGGCAGACCGGGAGAGGGGTTTGAATTGGCGATAGCAGGCTTCGGAGAGAGGGAGGCAGGCAGGCTGGCTTTGGCATGGCAGGGAGGGAGGGAGGTAGGCTGGCTGGCTTTGAGGGAGTTGGTGGGACAAAGGATGGAAGGCAGTGAGGGGGACATAGGAAGGAGGGAGGGAAGAAGGTAGGAGAGAACGAGGTAGAGAAAGCGGGGGGGGGGGGGGTTGTAAGCAGAAGAAAAACTAGAGAGAGAAAAGCCTGGACCAAAGGGGAAAGACAGGAAGCTGATGCAGGACTATGCGAGGTGCAGACAGAGGGGGAGAGACCCTGAGGAAGAGCAGAGAGATGCAAGATCATAACAGAGGAGGGAGAGAGAGGAAGACCTAGAACAAAGGTACAAAGAAGAACTGACACTCGATCTGGGGAGGGTAACAGAGGGAAAAGAGAGAGAGACCTGGACCCAAAGGGGATGAGACTGGAGAAAGAAAGAGAGAGACCTGGACCCAAAGGGGATGGGGAGAAAGAGAGAAAGAAAGAAAGAAATATTGGATGCACAATCAGAAAGAAGTGCAACCCGAGACTCATGAAATCACCAGAAAACAAAGGTAGGAAAAATGATTTTATTTTCAATTTAGTGATCAAAATGTGTCTGTTTTGAGAATTTATTTCTGCTGTCTATATTTTGCACTATATTTCTCTATTTTTCTATAGTTACTGAGGTGACATTGCATATTTTAAATTCATCTGCCTTGACATCTTTGAAAACCCCCCAAATATAAATGATTAACATTTTCTCTGCATACAGTGTGCTTTGTGGTTTTTTTAATTTTATGGTTACCATTATGAATTAATAAGATATTATGTATACATAAAAAATGAATGGAAGAAATTGGGGGCAGGGCTAGGGAGGGATTGGGGGGTGGGACTGAAAATGAATAGATGTCCCGATTTGATGAAAAAAATAAATGGTCACGTTATCCAAGAAAAGTTCATAGCAGTACATTAGGGGCAGTTGCAATCAAAGTGATTTACATTTTACACCTGGGGCAATGGAGGATTTATTGACTTGCTCACGGTCACAAGGAGCTGCAGTGGGAATTGAACCCAGATCACCTGGTTCTTAGGCCACTGCACTTTATCCAAGGTAGAGCACAGTAAAACACACACCATAAAAAACAGAAGCATCCCTAAAAATAACCTTAAATCATCACAAAACCTGTGCCATCAGCCTCCTCCACCCCAAGCCTTCCCTCACCTCCACCGATACTGCACATCAAAATCAATACTACACTGCAATCACTCATCCCACACCTATCATCCCAATTGCATATAACAGGGGAAAAAATGGTCCTTCGGCTGTTTCTTAAATACTGTATTAGCCATCTGCTTTAGACTACTCTTCCACACTTACATCCTTCAGGTCAACATGAGCATTACTGCTGGTAAATAGTTCACTTATCCAGTGTTTGAGCTTTAAGCATGTACTATATATTTTGCACAACATACAGGAAAGAGGAAGATTAGATGTGTGTGTGCATTTTCCCTATCGTGTCCCAGTGGGCTCACAGTCTAAACTTTCTCAGCATTTACATCATTGAACAGGCCAGATATACCTTCCCCCCCTCAGTGATGTGAAATGTCTTATATGGCTTCCGGAAAATTTTCAGAATTTCTTTAATGGGGGAGACAAACAGAATACATACTAGGAGGTAATACTGCTCTCTAGTTTGTCAAAGTGGAGTTTGCTTTTTGGGTTTGTTACCACAGCTCAGCACCACTCACTTCTTCTGTTTACCAGAGCTTGTTTTCACGCTCTGCTGGAGCCCATCTGTGGGGCCTGGTTGTAGTCAGATAAACCCAAGCTAACATATGCCATCTCATCCAGCCTCCTGTGAAAGCCACATGACTATTACCAGTATACATATAGCTCCAGGATCTGTATACATGCCCATGTACTGGTTATACACAGCCTTGATGGACAAGCAGTCCTCACCACCCCTATACAATTTAAATGTATTTACTCATAATTAGACAGTCTAAAAATTAGGCAAGGTACAAGATATAATTCATATAACCAGTTAAATACACACAATATAAAAAGAAATTTAAACAGAAAAATCATATAGCAAGTTAAAACAACAGTGATAAAACTGAAAAAAAAACCCGGATTCTTGCCTCTTACATTAAAGTCTGTCTCACCAATATTTATGAATATTTATTTAATCACATTTCACAATTTAAACACTAAATCAGTTTACAAGGCTATACTCGTACATTATACAGAGGAAAACAGAAAACCTCCTTTTACAGAGAATGTTAAATCCAGTTATGTTATACAATAGTTTAAAAGCATAATGTATCAGGTGCTAACTTCCAAAGGGCTGTCCAATGAGTTTAGAGCTGTTTTCTTAAACACTTTAGTGTCTGTTATCAGCCCTATCAAAAATAGGCAGCTTATTCCATTCTAGGACCCTGTGATCGAAAATGAGTTATCCCTGGTCTCTACAAAATGGAGTTTTACTAAGGATCAAATGGAAATATATTGAAAAGGATACAGCTGGGTTGGGTTAGCCTTGTTTTAAGGAAGGCAGATATAGAATAAAATATCATAGCACAACATGATATTCCTTAACCTTCCAGTCCAAACACATAAGCATTCCTACCAGAAGGTAGAGACTGAGAACCACTGACATATAATATTGGTTCATAGTCGCGCGCAAGACACCAGTGTGCCGACAATGGAGGGCAGACAGTTCAACGCAAGACACCAGCGCGCCGCAGGAAAACTTAGTTTTAAAGAGCTTCGAAGTGGGATGTGAGTGGAGAACCCCCCCACCCCCCTTTACTGCATAGTATTTGCGCTGCTGTTGGGGAGGGTTGGGGGGTTGGAACCCTCCCTTATACAGAAAACTGAACTTTTTCCGATTTTGGGGGGGAAAAGTTCCGTTTTCTCTATAATGTGGGGGGTTGCACCCTTCACATTTCCCTCAACAGCAGCGCGAACAGTATGCAGTAAAGTGTGTGGGGGGGGGTAACACTTCCTGTTGGAGCTCTTTAAAACTAAGTTTTCCTGCAGCGCGCTTGTGTCTTGCTCCGAATTGTCAGTGCGCGATTGTCCCGTCATCATAACATTACTTCATAAATCTCCTGTGCAGCCCTCTTCCAGTCAGTATTTCTCAGTCTCCGCAGCATGTATGCTAAACTCAGTGCCTCATCTCTGGGGCCTCTGAGCATGCACGAACATCGACCGATGCCATCAAATTCATGTGCTTGACGTCATCATATCAACGTCTGCACATGCTCAAAGGCTCTCCAGACACGGCCCTGTGCTCAGGGGCCTTCCAAACCCTGGACAAACTGCCAGGTTTTGGAAATCCCTCCATCATCGTGGGGCAGAGAGGAGGAGAGGCGCCGGCAATGACATGCTCATATCTCTCCGCGGCACAACGTGCGATTCACTGCTCTAGAAGGTGTTAGGACGAGCTATCTTGTGCAGCCTACTTTATTCTGATAGGCTAGGGTAGTGAATCAGTTCCTTTTGATTCAACAAAAACAATAGGAAAGAAAAGACAAGAAGGTTTGGTCTTCTTTGGCTACCTATTAATTCTAGGAGTATACTTCTCCCCTGCTCCTAAAAGTCTCCTGTGGGAGTTACCTGTCTATGCCACAGTCCTTCTCCCCCTACCCTTTGGGAGGCAGCTCTTTCTTGAGCACCCAGTTCTGAGGGATGTTGCTTGACAAAGTGCCTTATCTGTAAAATAAAAAAATGAACAGAGAGAGAGAAATCTGACTAGAAGTATCAGAAGGAGCAAAGCAGCCAGAGAACTTTTCAGCAGAGTAACCCAGTGTGGCAGGCAATGTAACTGGATCTTTCATAGGGGTGGGGTGGGGGGAAAGTGCTAGCAGTCAAATATTAATCAATAGACTTGGAGGGCTCTGTTTTAGGGCAGTCAGCACAAGCATGACAGCATACACAGAAAAAGCCCAGCATTGCCAGTCGTGCAGAAACTGTTGCCACCATCGGCAGTTGATGCCATGGATATGATGAAGAGCACTCTGTGGCAGCAGTGATAGGCATGGAATCACGTGGAGAAGAGTCCTGGGGCACTCCAGTAGTCCCTAACTCTGCAGAGGTAGATCGCATATATGGCGCAGACTCAGTTTTGGGAGAAACTGCCACCATTTAGCTGCTGCAATGTCTAGGGCACAGCTTCCCAAAATGTGGGTCCCTCCCAACTCCAAATAGGGTCACAAAGCCTGTATTTGGGGGTTATAACCTGGGCAGTTACTCCATATCTGCTGTCTATATTTTGCACTATATTTGTCTATTTTTCTATTTTAAAGTCATCTGCCGTGACCTCTTTGAAAAAACCCCGAATATGAATGATGATTAACATTTTCTCTGCATATAGTGTGCTTTGTGTTTTTTAAAAAAAAATTTGCGGTTTCCATTATGTATTAAGATTATATTGTATGTATATGAAAAATGGATGGAAGAAATTGCATTACAATTAATTCTTTTACTATGGGGGTGGGATAAGGGGTGGAGCCTGGCGGAGCCTGGACAGGGCTGGGGCAGAGCTTGGGGGGGGGGGGTACTTGGTTGATATTTATTAAACTTAGGGGGTACTTGGCTTGAAGAAGTTGAGAAACTCTGCTTTATGCTAGACTGTGAGAGGGGGGGAGGGAACAGCTGGATTCTATGGGGTCTGTGGGTTTCCCAGATCCAGAGGGAGACATGATAATGAAGCAAGGGAACCTCAATGTGAAGTTTCTGGCAGAAGAGGTGCCCCCCAGGAGAAGATGCCACTGTAGTCTATTTTTCACCATGATGAGTTGCTGACCCTTATTGCGGAAGTGCTGGAGGCATTAAGTACATCACAAGGGTAATTTGCAGACCGTACAAAAAGTGCAGATTTCCTTTTGGAGGGCATATAAAAAACCTCCAGCACTTTTCCAATGCACAGAGCTATCAAGGAAATGATGGCAGCTGAAATGGACACCTCAGATGTGAGTTGGGTGGGTGGGTAGGTCCATGACCAGACTGTATCCAATTCTGGCAGAAGAGAAAAAGGCTTCCTCCCAAAGGTGTAGGCCCTGGTTTAGATGATGACAAAAAACATGTCCGTTCAGCAGAAGAAGGCACAGCTCAAGATTACTGGACGGAGTTAATGAAGCAGGCTTTGAGGTAGCAGTTCTGGGACTGCAGGTTGGAGTCTGTAGTGGAATGTAGCTAGAGCTTGCTTTCATTCAGCAGAGCATATTGTGCCACCGCGGTCATACAAACTAGTGCTGCACGATTCAGGAAAAAAATTTTCAATTTGATTCAGCCTATTGGATCGATTTTTCAATTCGATTTTCTTGCCCAATTGGGTGTTTGTTTGTTTTTTTCAAACATCCTGGTGGGTTTATTTTATAGCCTCTTCACCCCCTTTGCCCTCTCCTACCCACACTTGTGCTGTGGTATAAACAAAATAAAAACCAAAAAATACTTTTCCTCTCTCTGTTAAATCCTAGTTCACGTTCATGCTCTAACACCAGCTCTGGCAGGATACACGTTTCAAATCTGACATATTGTAATCATGAAACAGAAAATAAAATTATTTTTCTACCTTTTGTTGTCTGGTCATTATTCAAATCATGTTGATCCCAGGCTCTGCAACAAGCGTCTTCTGATAACTTGCATGCAAGGGTCGCTTGCCCATTTGTCGTTTTCTTCTTTCTCTATGCTAACCATCCATCTTCCATCTTTGTCTTTCCCCTTCTGTTTCCCTTCCCTCCCCTGGAGGTCTGACATCTTATTTGCCTCCATCCCCGCAGCTGCAGTGATGGACCCCACCATCCCCAGATCCACCATCTCTCCTTTTTTCAACTTCCCTTTCATCCAGCATCTCTCCCTCCTTCCCCAGAGACCACAATCTCTCCCTTTCTCTTCCCAACTACCCTCCTATCCAGTATCTATCCCCCACACACACTATCCCTTGTGCCCAACTTCCCTCCCTTAGTCCCATTGTCCACCATCTCTCTCCCTCTCCTCTGTTTTGAGACCCATTATTTCTTTCCCCCTCCCAACTCAGTCCAGCATATGCACATCTCTTTGGACCCCCCTTCCCTCCCTCTGTGTACTTCTACACCAGGCCCCCCCCCCAAGGCCTGCATATTTCCCCCTTCTTTCTAGCGTAGTCCAGCTTCCCCCCTGGCCTTCCAGTCTCACCTTCAGCTACTTACGGCAGCCTGCAGAGGATTGCCGGTGCTGTAGCAATCCTAGCATGCTGCCATCGGCCTCCGCAACAAGTTCCCTCCGCCGCGATCCCGCCCCTCCTCTGATGGCAGGGCCAGGAGCCTCTGGGTCTGCCCAAGGGGCACAATGAGAGTTTAGAGGTAGGAGGAAGATTGAATAATTTTACCAGAAGTGGGCCCAAATAACTTCAGACTGGTTGGTTCAAGGTTATCCAAGAAGGGTACATCCTAGAGTTCATTCAACATCTTCTCAATGCCTTCTTAGAGTCTCCCTGTCAATCACAGGCAAAAGCTGTGGCAGTAAGGGCAACCTTGGACAGCTCCAGGTAGTAGTGCTGGTGCCACAGGCCACTACTCTATCTACTTTCAGGTCCTGGGAAGATTCATTTCTCCCCATTTTAGATCACAAATATTGTTAATAAAGCATTTGAGTCCCAAGTTTCAGGATAGATGCTATAAAGCTTATTTGCATATTCCTAATTGGGAGGAACATCAGCAGTTTCTTCTTTTTGTGGTTATGGGATAACATTTCCAGTTTTGCACCCTCCCGTCTTGGGCTGGCAGTGGCATCTCAGACATTCTCTAAGGGTCATGATCATGGTAGCAGTGACTCTGCAAAAAAGATCAAGATAACTGACTGATCCAAGCAAAGTGGTACAGGGAGAGTGAAGAAGCCACATGCAGGGTACTTCAGCTTCTGCAGGAACTGAGATGAGTAGTCAATCTATCCAAAAGCAAGTAGACTCCAATTCAGTCACTGGAATATCTGGGACTGTCTTTTGATACTCAGCAAGGAAAGGTGTTCCTAATCAGAGTCTAAAAGCTATGCAAGCAATAAAAGAGGTTGCCACTCATGACAGCTCTAATGATTACCTGTAGGTCCCGAGATTCATGGCAGTAGCTATGGAGCTGGTACTGTGGACTATGGATGCCACTCTCCACAGCTGGGAAGCTCACTGTCAGGGAGAGCTGGCACAGGACCTCTGACTGTATCAGGGAGCATCTTGGCCAATCAGTTTGAGGTGAGAAGCATCAGTCTAGTGTTACAAGCCTTTCTACTCCTGGTCCACCACAAGGCAGTATGTGGAATGTCAAACAACACAATATCCATTGATGTAGTAAGGGGAAGTTGGGGTGGTCCACCCCAGGCACCATCTTGGTGAGGGAGCAGACACCCATCCTCTTCTCTGCCCCCCCTCCCCACTACTGTGTGCCTCTTCCCTTCCCCCATACTTCTTTAATGTTCCTGGAGCGAGCAGCAAACCCAACCTGCTGCTTACACCATCGTTGGCTCTTTCTCTGATGTCACTTCCTGGACCTGTGCCTAGGAAGTGATGTCAGAGGAAGAGCTGAAGATGGCATGAGCAGGTTGGGGCTGCTGCTCGCACCAGGAATGTTATAGTGGTACGGGGGAAGGGAAAAGGCGTGCACGCATGTGAAAGGAGGGGACAGGAAAGGAACGGATGGGGTGGGGGTGGAGAAGAGGGCAGGAGAAGGGTGCCATTGCCCCAGGCACCTCTCACCCTCGCTACACAACTGACAATATCTATGGCTTTTGTGAATTGACAGGGGAGGTGGCAGAAGAAGTGAGCTCCTGATGAACATGGCAGAAAGACACCTCATGGACTTGTCTATATGCAGATCTCTCTCATGCATATTTATTAGGAGTATCCTGCCCTATTGGTAGCCCTTGAAAATTAGGAAGTCAATATTCAAAAGGATTTAACTGGACAGAAGAGGCTCCTGCTTGGTTAAACTCCACTGAGCTGACTGGCTGCCATTAATCAAGGCAATTAACGAAATAGATCTCTGCTAACCAGCCATTCCCTAACCAGTTAGATCAGGGGAAGTCCAGGGACAGAGCTTGGGCAGAACCAGCACTTAGCTGGTTAGTGGCAATATTCGGTCAGCTAACTGGATAAGTGAGCACATACAACTAGGACAGCAAAAAGGTTGTCCTAACTTTATGCACCAAGTTAACTGGACACCTGTCTGAATATTGGCTGGTTAACTTCCAGGTCAGTGCACATACCCAGATATTCAATGCCGGGAGCTGCCCATGCACCAGAATTGAGAATTTAGGGTTAGGTCAACCTGCAGCTGGAAGGAAGCAGCTTAAAATCCACTTACCGTTGTGGGCTGAATATTACCCCTGGGAGTTCAAAACCAAGAATTTATATCATCAGGTCGCTAATGTGTTCATGAAATTAAGTCTCTTGTTTCTATTTTGCTGTATGTGATTGTTTAAGCCTCCCTTCTGTGCATCCTTTCCTTACTATTGCTGAGGCCCTTTTTCTTCCCTGAATCAGGCTGCTGCTGAACCCACCTGGGTTGGAAACTCCTTTGGTGGTGCTGCCACCTGTCAGTCTCTTTTCTGCTCTGCTCCATCTGACTAGGGTTACCATATTTATTGATGTAAAAACCCAGACACAAGCCCCGCCCCATTCTGCCCCCCAGCCCAGGCCTCACCCCATTCCACCTCCAGTCCCGTCTGTCTCTTCTTCCCCAAGCTCCGGGCTATGTTTGGAGGGCCTCCGAGCATGTGCAGATACGAGCATGTGTGAAGTCATCTGCGCATGCTCGGAGGCCCTCTAGACATGGCCGGAGCTTGGGGTTTTCCAAAACCCGGACAGATTGCTGGGTTTTGGAAAGTCCATCTGGGCACCCGAACAATTCTCCAAAAAGAGGGCATGTCTGGGTTTTCCCGGACATCTGGTAACCCTACATCTGACAACAGTTTCAAACAGAGCAGCTCCTGAAACATAAAGGAGAAGTGAAAGCTGCCCTAGGAATTATTTATAAACTCTCAGTCACAGTCTGATAATCACAGCAAAAGAAAAAAAGCTCTGAAATAATGTACTCGTCCAACCTGAGCCACAGTCATTCTCAGAGGATAATCTCTCTCCTAAGAAGGGATAGGGTGGTGAAAGGAACATAAGAATAGCCTTACTGGGTCAGACCAATGGTCCATCAAGCCCAGTAACCCGTTCTCATGGTGGACAATCCAGGTCACTAGTACCTGGCCAAAACCCAAGGAATAGCAATATTCCATACTACCGATCCAGGGCAAGCAGTGGCTTCCCCCATGTCTTTCTCAATAACAGACTATGGACTTTTCCTCCAGGAACTTGTCCAAACCTTTCTTAAAACCAGTTACTCTATCCGCTCTTACCACAACCTCTGGCAATGCGTTCCAGAGCCTAACTATTCTCCGAGTGAAAAAAAATTTTCTCCTATTGGTTTTAAAAGTATTTCCCTGTCACTTCATCAAGTGTCCCCTAGTCTTTGTAATTTTTGACGGAGTGAAAAATCGATCCACTTGTACCCATTCTACTCCACTCAGGATTTTGTAGACTTTGAAAGAGGCAGGTAATGATGAGGAAAACAGCACAAATTGGATACGAAGTGAAGAAAGATAGTCATATTTTTCCAATTTTCTCTTAGGTTTTTAGGATTATCACAATGAATATGCATGACATAGATTTGCATCCAACTGGTTTCTGGTATGTGCACATTTATCTCATGCATTTTCATTGTGGCAATCCTGAAAACCTGCATCACTATGTGTGCCTCTAGAAGAAGACTGAGAAGCACTAACCTAATGGTTAGGTCGGCCCTGTATTTTGCTAGTGAATTGAAAACTACAATACATGTCATGACTAAAACCAGGACTAGATCAATCTTGGATTATAAATGAGCAACTTTAGATACTGGTGGGACTAACCTTGTGAATATGATGTGGCAGGTGGACTCCCATGATGCATTAGGACCTGGCTTCCTGATACAGGAGGAGCAGATTTTATTTTGAAACTTCGTATTACACTCCATATCATTGAATTTACATTTTTAGGCCCTGATGTTCTAATGCTTTCTGTGGCAGTAAGACTCATAAAAACAGTCTTACTGGCATAGAAAGCTCCCTCCCAATGCACAAAAGTTTCTCTGTGGCTGCTAACAATCCTCGTAGCAGCCACAGAGAATCCTATGCTAATGCATTACAAGGAGCTCATTAGTATTCTAATGAGTTTTCCTTGTGATGGACTAATGGGAATGCCCCCTAGCACCAAATACTCAGTGCCAAAATGTTCCAGCACCTATGGAGCTGCCGGTAGCTGTTGTGAGTGTGTTGTGTGCTCATACAACACATGCACAACAGCTTTGCCCATTTTAAAAATGGGCAAAGCCACTGTCAGCTGATTGTGGCAGTGGAATCCCCAATCAGTTGAGCCGGCAGCTTTGGAGGTTTGGTGAGTCCTGCCAGCTCAGCTGATCAGGGATTCCCTTGCCATGATCTGCTGAACCAGCAGAGAGTGACACCCCTTGATTCCTCTCTCCCTCCCACCAATCTCCCTGAGCCCTCCAAAAATAGTCGTCCCCCCCACCAGAGCTGACACCCCCTAACACCCTCTTCCCCGGACCTTTGGTTGAAAGATTGGTAGGAGGGATGCCTACTTCCTATTGTCTCACGGCCTGCCTCTTCAAAATGGCAGCCCTTCCCCTGCCTGGTGCATCTTGGGATGCAATGGGAGGGACCTAAATTCCACATAAGGAGAATACTCCTTATATGGTAGGCCTCTTCAAAATAGCAGCCTTGCCCCTGCACAGTGCATCTTGGAATGCACTGAAAAGGGCCTAAATACCATATAAGGCATTAAGGCACTGGGCAGGGCCACTATTTTGAAGAGGTGGGCCTTTCAGTCAGGAGTGAGTGGGCATTCCTCCTGCTGATCTTTCAACCAAAGATACAGGGAATGTTGGGGGGTGGTGGTGTCAGGGGGTTTTTGTCTTGGCAGGAGGGGAGGACTATCTTTGGAGGATGCAGGGGGGATTTGTGGAAGGGAAGGAGGAATTGGGGGTTGGTCACTCCCTGTTCTCCTTGCCAGCTCAGCTGATCATGGCAGGGAAACCCCCGATCAGCTGAACCAACAGGACTCCCCAAAGCTGCCATCAAGTCCAATATCCTGCCTCCAACAGTACCCAATCCAGGTCACAAGTACCTGGCAGAATCCCAAAGAGTAGCAAGATTTTATGATACAGACCTCTGGGATAAGTAGTAGCCTTCCCCATATCTATCTTAATAGAAACTTATGGACTTTTCTTCCAGCAATTTGTCCAAACCGTTTATAAATCCAGATTTGCTAACTGCTATAGCCACATCCTCTGGCAACAATGTTCCTGAATTAGCAAATGTTTTTCTTGAAGTGGAACCTCTTATATCCGTCTTTGCAGGTGGTATATGATGAGGGACTGCTCTATGTTTTCACTCCAACAGAAGAACTCCGTCAGCGCTGGATTCATCAGCTGAAGGGTGGTGAGTCTTCATCTCTCTCTACTCTCATCTTTATCCTTTCTTTCCCCCCTGCTGCTTCATCTTCTCCCTTTCTACTGTCATCATCCTTACCCCATCTTCAGTGCTAATCTTTTTCCTTACCCATTGTACTGCCATGAAAAAATCTAAGTTCATTGTGAGATTGCTATCAAAAGAGCTTGCATAATTAATATGAAGTACACTAGATCAGGGGTTCTCAACCCAGTCTTCAAGACCCACCTAGCCAGTCAGGTTTTCAGGATACCCATAATGAATATGCATGAGATAAATTTGCATGTACTGCCTCCATTGCATGCATATATGTCTCATGCATATTCTTTGTAGTTGGGTGTGTCCTGAAGACTGGGTTGAGAACCCCTGTACTAGTTCTTTTAAAGTTAAATGTCAGCAACATTTTAATGTGGAGGGGCATAATCAAAAAATACGTCTAAGTCCGTTTTGGGCCTAAGTCGCTTAAACAGTATGGGGGCTCATAATCAAAACGGAAATGCGTCTAAAATCCCGCCTAAATTGGCACTTGGACGATTAATAAGAAAAGCGACAATAAACAAAACGGGTTTTAGACATATTTAGGCATATTAAGGAGGTGGTAATATTTACTCCTCCCTTCTGGAGCATGCATGGCAGTGCTTGACTGCACACAATGGCTTGTGTTGTTGCTTGTGGCGTACTGCATGATGGTTTTTTTTAACTTGAGATCATTCACAAGAGCAAGGCCAGATTAACCAATAGGCCCAGTAGGCACATGCCTAGGGCCCAAAACGGTCAGGGGGCCTGATGAAGGAGAGCATCAACATTCTTTTTCCAAACGGTGTTGGGCCCCTCCATCATCGATCGACAATGCGGGCCCCCCATCGACGGAAAGTAAAACAAACAAGCAATGCAGGTAAGAAAGGCAACAGGAACTGTCATTTTGCAAGTGGTGCTGCTTGCCCAAAACTTCCTGCTGACGCAGCTTCCTGTTTCTGCCTGAGCGCGTCAGAGGGAAGCTTTGGGCAAGCAGCACTGCTTGCAAAATGACAGTTTCCGTTGCCTTTCATACCCGCATTGTTTGTTTGTTTTACTTTCCGTCGATGGGGGGGGGGCCGCGTTGCCGATCGGGGGGGTCATCGTCCTATGGACCGTCATTTAACTTTATTACCATCAGCACCTTTAAGTCAAGATTCCATTTCAATATCTGGGGCATCATTAAGCCCCCTCGACGGAACTCCTCCTCCTCCCCCATTGTCTGGGGCTATGGGACCTAGGGATCCTTTTACAAAGCTGCGATAGTGGGTTTAGCGTGTGCTAAATTGCCACACGCGCTAGACGCTAACGCCAGCATTGAGCTGGCATTAGCTCTAGCCACGTAGCGCGGGTTTAGCGCGCACTCTAATGCTGCGTGCACTAAAAACTCTATCACAGCTTTGCAAAAAGAGCCCCTAATTCTGAACCTATAGCAACTTCAGATGGATCTCCAAAATCTACTACATTATTGCCTAAAGCTATACCTGTGTTGGAGGCTAGTGGGGATGAACGGTGCCCATCAGAAGATGCCAACGTACAAAGGACATTACCTTGAAGGATTTATGGCAAATAAATATGCGAGTGGAGGGTTTGCTAATATCAGCAATTAAACAATCTTCAGATTTCTCATTAGAAGTTGAAAAAAAAATTGAGAATGTTGATTTCTAATTTGGTATCATTGGATAAGAGGTTAATGTCCGTTGAATTACAGGTCTCTACACTGCAGCAGGTATCTGTGTCTGCAGTTAAAGTTTCATGTGTTATTCATTCAAAGCTGGAACTTATGTGTGTATGTGTGTGTGTGTGTGTATGTGTGTGTGTGTATGTATGTGTGTGTATGTATGTACGTGTACTTGTGTATGTATGTGTGTATGTGTGTGTGTGTGTATGTATGTGTGTGTATGTATGTACGTGTACTTGTGTATGTATGTGTGTGTGTGTATGTGTGTGTGTGTGTATGTATGTGTGTGTATGTGTGTGTATGTGTCTGTATGTGTGTGTGTGTATGTGTGTGTATGTGTGTGTGTATGTGTCTGTATGTATGTGTGTGTGTATGTATGTGTGTGTATGTGTGTGTGTATGTGTCTGTATGTATGTGTGTGAATGTGTGTCTGTATGTATGTGTATGTGTGTATGTATGTGTGTGTGTATGTGTGTATGTATGTATGTATGTATGTGTGTGTATGTGTGTGTGTATGTGTATGTGTATGTGTGTGTGTGTGTGTGTCTGCAGTTAAAGTTTCATGTGTTATTCATTCAAAGCTGGAACTTATGTGTATGTGTGTGTGTATGTGTGTGTATGTATGTGTGTGTATGTATGTACGTGTACATGTGTGTGTATGTATATATCTCGATCAAAAAACCTCTGCCTTGTTAATTTTCCTCTGACCCATTTAATATCAGCTGAAATTTTGCTTAGAAAATATTTTAAAGAGGTACTAGGATTAACCAATGCGGAGACTTTCCATATATTGAATTGTTATTATATTCCTCAGAAAATAAAGGTAATATCTGATCAGGGGACTGACCTGTTGGCATCCACTGAGTTTGGCTTCACAAATTTTCTGGAGGATTCCCATGATACTAAACCCACTAGGTCTACTCTCCTGATCACCTGCTTAAGTGAATTGGATAAAAATTTGTTAATGAGACTATCCCCCTCTTCTACTAAACCGCGCTAGCGCTTTTAGTGCAGAGAGCCACGCTGAATGGCCCGCGCTGCTTTCGACGCTCATTGAATTTCTATGAGTGTCGGGAGCAGCGCGGGCCATTCAGCACAGCTCCCCACGCTAAAACCCCTAGCGCGGTTTAGTAGAAATGGGGGGTATATTTTAAGAATAAATCTATGAAGTTTTGTGGTGACTTAGGGCTCCTTTTACTAAGCTGCGCTAGCGGTTTTAATGTACACTTAGCGCGCAGTACAATGCCGCACGCGCTAGACACTAACGCCTCCATAGAGCTGGTGTTAGTTTTTCCACATAGCAAGGGGGTTAGCGCGCACTTATCTTCAGCGCGCGCTATAAACGCTACCGCAGCTTAGTAAAAGGAGCCCTAAGTATTAATGTTTCCAGATGTTGCCAGAGCAATCCAGTACCAAAGAAAATAATTTCTTCAGTTAAAACCTTGGGTGTTAGCTCTGGACGCCACTTTTTTCTTAACATTTCCTTGCAAGTGCATTATTAAATTGCTGGAACAAGAATTTATATTTTGAGATCCAATGCACCTGCAACAATTTCTAAGGGGTCCTTTCATCAAGGCGCGGTAGCGGTTTAACGGGCGGAATACCGCGTGTTAAACTGTCTGCCGCGCTACTACCTAATGCCTCCATTGACGAAGCGTTAGGATTTTAGGCTGCCGCGGGGGTTAGCGCATGATGAAATGTCCAACGCGCTAACCCCGCTAGCGCGGCTTGATAAAAGGACCCCCAAGTTTATGGGAACAAGGAAAGGAAGGAGAATAAATAAATGAATGCTGATCTTGGCTAGGAGTCAAAGTAAAAACGGCACTAAAGATGGTTTAGCTCGAGGGTTCTTCATAAGCTTACATATTTCCTTTGTAAGAAAATAAGAAGTTGCCTCCGCTGAGGCAGATCAGAGGTCCATCTCGCCCAGCGGTCCGCTCCCGTGGCGGCCCATCAGGCCCATTGCCTGAGCAGTGGTCCCTGACTAGCTCTATAACCTATCTCTATTCCTATTCCTATAACTTACCTCTACTCCTATCCCTATAACCCACCTCTACACCTATCTATACCCCTCAATCCCTTTGTCCTCTAGGAACCTATCCAAACCTTCTTTGAAGCCCTGTACTGTGCTCCTGTCTACCACAGCCTCTGGAAGCACATTCCATGTATCCACCACCCTCTAGGTGACAAAAGAACTTCCTAGCGTTTGTTCTAAACCTGTCCCCTAAATAATTGGTAATTGATAGTAACTCCTCCATAATTGTGGGCTAGAAGGATTCTATTTTGAAGAAACTGTTGATTTATGTATTTTTTTTCTGCTTTTGTTTATCCTTATTCTTTATTGTTCTCTATGAACTGTATTATAAAAATTATATATTTTAAATAATACCAAATAAACCAGAGGAAAACACAAAAGAGGCTGGGACAAATATAACTGGAAAAATAAAATGTCCAAAGATAGAAAAGGTAATTATATTGAGGGCCATAATCAAAAGATAAGTCTAAGTCCGATTTGGACCTAGGGCACTAGTCGCCCAAAGTTAGCAGCGGGAAAATATCCATTCTCGAAAAGTACGTCCAAAATATTTTTTTGCGAAAATTGTCTATCTGTACGTCCAGGCATTTGATCATCCAGACCACCACTGTCTATCTTTATACCACATTCCCGACCTAAAATTCTTCCAAGTGCCAAACACCCAGAACAAGACGTTTTGGATGTAGGAGGGGCAAGCATTGTAATGGACTGGCCACCTAGACATGCTAACAGAGCAGAGGGGCACCTTAATAGGGCACTGCTGTGAACTTTACAAAAAGGGTGCCACATAAACATCTCACCAGAACTCCCTTGTAGGTTATCGTGAGCCCCCAAAACCCACTATACCCACCTGTCTACAATCCCAATAGCCCTTATGGCTGCAGGTGGCACCTATATGGCAGTACTGTAGGGTTTTGGGAGGCTCACATTGTCCCTCTAAGCGAGAGAAAACTGAATGAACAGAGGAAAGGCATATATGATAAAACACAGTTAAAGCAGTTCAGGAACAACTTTCATTATGAAGCTGTATGATGTTACCCCCATCACTCTTGTACCTTACCACATCTCTTGTTCTTGATTGTACACTTGCAGTGATCAGATATAACAATGACTTGGTGCAGAAGTATCACCCTTGTTTTTGGATGGATGGCCAGTACCTCTGCTGTGCTCAGACTGCTAAATATGCCATGGGCTGCAAACTCGCCAGAGCATCTGGAGGTAAGAGATTATTAACCTGTCTTCTCTCTTTCACTTCACTTTTCTTCTGCATCTTTTTACCCCATTGATCTCACCTTTGTACTACAGAAGAGCAGAGCTGTTCACCAGATCAGGTTATTTAACCTTGCTTGAGATGTCTGTCTATTCTACCGCTAACACCAAAAGTTAACCCATTCTCAGGAAAGGAGCAAATTTCACAGATCAGATAAGTCTGTATGGCCTCAGAGTTCAAACACAATGGTGCTACTTTGCAAAGATGGACATAAGAACATAACATAAGAACATAAGCAGTGCCTCCGCTGGGTCAGACCACAGGTCCATCTTGCCCAGCAGTCTGCTCCCGCGGCGGCCCGAACAGGTCACGGCCTGTCTGAGTCACCAGAAGGGGCCCCCTTGCCACCTTGGTTTCCCATTGAGTCTTATCTTCCCATCGAAGTCCTAACCCTTCGGTCTTGCACATGCACGACCTGGTTGGATTTCTATACTTATTACTTGGTTTGCTTTCTATACCTGTGTTACATCCCAGCACCTCTCTCAGTATCCCACGATCCCCCTATCCCTCAGGAATCCGTCCAATCCCTGTTTGAATCTCTGTACCGTACTCTGCCTGATCACTTCCTCCGGTAGCGCATTCCAAGTGTCCACGACCCTTTGGGTGAAGAAAAACTTCCTTGCATTTGTTCTGAACCTATCTCCCTTCAGTTTCTCCGAATGCCCCCTCGTGCCTGTTGACCCCTTCAGCCTGAAGAATCTGTCCCTATCCACCCTCTCTATGCCCCTCATGATCTTGAAGGTCTCTATCATATCTCCCCTGAGCCTCCTTTTTTCCAGAGAGAAGAGCCCCAGCCTATCCAACCTCTCGGCGTATGGGCAGTGTTCCAGCCCTCTTACCAGTTTCGTTGCTCTCCTTTGGACTCTCTCAAGCACTGCCATGTCCTTCTTGAGGTACGGCGACCAATATTGAACGCAGTATTCCAGATGTGGATGCACCATAGCTCGATACAATGGCATGATGACTTCCTGCGTCCTGGTTGTTATGCCCCTCTTTATGATGCCCAGCATCCTGTTGGCTTTTTTCGAGGCTGCTGCGCACTGTGCAGATGGCTTCAGTGATGCATCCACCAGCACACCCAAGTCTCTCTCAAGACTGCTGTCTCCCAATAATGCCCCCCCCAATTTGTATTTGAACAACGGGTTCTTTTTCCCTATATGCATGACCTTGCATTTTTCCACGGTGACTGAGTTCAAAGAAGCGTGGGATGAACACAGAGGATCTAGAATCAGAAAATAATATTAAATATTGAACTAAGGCCAGTACTGGGCAGACTTGTACAGTCTGTGTCTGAATATGGCTGTTTGGGGGAGGATGGGCTGGAGAGGACTTCAATGGCTGGGAGGGCTTAGATGGGATGGAGTAGGTTTTAACGGAGATTTCGGCAGTTGGAACCCAAGCACAGTACTGGGTAGAGCTTTGGATTCTTGCCCAGAAATAGCTAAGAAGAAAAAATAAAAAAAATTTAAATTGAATCAGGTTGGGCAGACTGGATGGACCATTCGGGTCTTTATCTGCCGTCATCATCTACTATGAGAAAGACATGGGGGAAGCCACTGCTTGCCCTGGATCGGTAGCATGGAATATTGCTACTCCTTGGGTTTTGGACAAGTACTAGTGACCTGGATTGGCCACCGTGAGAACAGGCTACTGGGCATGATGGACCATTGGTCTGACCCAGTAAGGCTATTCTTATGTTCTTATGAGCCCTTATAGCAAGCACCTAGGTGACCTGCTAGTACTTTGCAAGTAAGTGTAATTTACGTGACAAACTGCTAGTTTTCTGTAAAATGAAGGGCACAAGAAGCACATAAATGCTGGTCCCAGTTATAAAATTAGGGGGTATATGGCTATATTTGGAGCTCATTTGACTGTTATGGTATGACATTGCGGTAATTAATAGAGCCTGACAGTACATTATAGTACTTGACAATAAGAAGCGTGGTAAGGCAGTACATAACAGAGCATGGCATTTGGATGCATGATAGTACATTGTATGGCAGACAATATATGCAGGAACATGGCAGGACTATGACAATGCATGGCATAGGAGTACAATACCTACCTGTGAATGATAATATATGCTAGGTGTGGTATAGAATAGACTGTTTGGCAAAATGTGGAAGTATTGGCATAACAGTACGTGGCATAGCATGACAGCACATAACAACGCATGATGTGTGTTAGGTATGACATGGCAAAAACCCTGCTCTCTGCCCCGATTCTCCTGCCCTTCCCCACAAAGCAGGAAGGGTGCTCAATCCTTCCTGCTCCAATGCCTCCCGACTCCCCACCCACCCACTAACCAAAAAACAAACAGCAGGAGGGATGCCAACTCCCTCATGTCATCCACCAGATGCCCCTTCCCCATTCCCATTCCCAGTCCCCTTCCCATCCCCCTCCCCATACCTATAACGGAGCAGGAAGGGTGTTCAATCCCTCCTGCTCCAATGCCTCCCGCAATGAGTCATATGACGCACAGAGTGAGGCCTAAGGCTTTGATTGGCTGAGGTGCCTCAGGCCCCTCCCAAGGCACCTGAGCCAATCAGGGACTTAAGCCCCGCCCCATGCATCACAAGATGCACCAGGGCGGAGCCTAATGCCTCAGACTTGTCACGGGAAGCATTGGAGCAGGAGGGATTGAGCACCCCTCCTGTTCCGTTAAAGGTATGGGGAGGGGACCGGGAACGGAGAGTGGGCATCTGGTGGGTGGCAGGAGGGAGTTGGCATTCCTCCTGCTATTTGTTTTTTGCTTGGTGGGTGGGTGGGTGGGGAGGTCAGGAGTGGGACCGATGGAAGGAGGGACTGGGAACCCTCCTGCCATAATTTTAAAGGGTTGGAGCGGCGGCGGGACACATTTTTGGGGGTTCAGGGAGGGAGGGGGGGACGGGGCACTTGTCAGGAGAGGGAGGGGGAGTTTAATTTTTTTTTTTTAAATCGGGCTGATATTTTGCATGTGTAAAAAATGCAAAATATATGCCCAATTAAAAAAATAATTTTTTAAGCCAGCTGAAGCCCTGACAGCAGTGACAGGAGGCTGCTTCTCCTGTCATGGCTCTAGCGATCCATGCAGTCGGTTGGGGGTGTGCCAATGAATGCTCCCTTTTACATTCAGGCCTTTAGTGAATTAGTCGGCCTGCATGCAATCGGACATGGATTGGACTCGGATCAGACATGGAACTCAGGTTAGTGAATCTAACCCTTTATTCTGTGGATCCCACAACTAAATTTACGCATATAAATTGAAATTAAATCCAATTATCACTGATAATTTGTTTGTTAAGAAGCCAATTATCAGCGCTAATTGTCTCATGATTCAATTACGTTGCACATGCAAATTGGGTGCATGTGCAAATTTGCACATACAACTCAAAACATCATATATAGAATTTGTGGGACAGTGACATATCTGTGTGGTTTCCAATAAAATCTGAATAAAACTTATAAATAGATAAAAAGAAGGAATATCATTAATAATAGTGAAAGAATGGAAGAGCTCAGCTGTTTGCTCTGATGCTACAGAAAAATGCAGAATGAAAAAAGTGGAAAATCGGTGGACTAAATGTATAGCCCTTGATGTAGATTGCCCCAACTTTGTTGGTTGTCTGAGAACTTTTCAGCAGCCCTTGTATTTGAATAGATTGGAATGCTTGGACTTGCAATGAATGTTTATTAGTTCCTTCCTATCAATATTTGGTATTCTTTTAGTTTAGTTTTATTATGTTATATATTTTATTGTAAGGCTCTGTGACCTTTTTGTAATAGCAGGATATCAAATATTCTAATATACGTAAACAAACATTTTTCATTCTAACTAATTGCTCTATTATCTTGGATAAGTGAAATCAAAAAGCCTGCTAGAAAGGAGACATCTATTTTGTATGGAAAACTACCAAGTTAAACACATGGGATTGTAGGAAAGCACTGTAACCTTTACATGTATTTTACTAACTCCGACCCCATTTTGGCAGTGTTAGATCTACAAATTAAAGGTATGATCTATAGTTTTGCAATCAATAATTTGGGTTCTTCTGTTTAATATTTTGAAGGTTTGAGATCTGGAAGATCCCATCGAAACACAAAAAAGCCACTTCCGGCAACCCCGACAGATGGCCAGGTATTCAAGGGAGTAGATTTTGTGATGCTCACACAGTGTATATTTGTGCATTATCTAAACCAGTGGTTCCCAACCCTGTCCCGGAGGACCACCAGCCAGTCAGGTTTTCAGGATAGCCCTAATGAATATGCATGGTGCAGATTTGCATGCCTGCCATCTCCATTATATGCAAATCGCTCTCAGGCATATTCATTAGGGTTATCCCAAAAACCCCACTGGCTGGTGGTCCTCCAGGACAGGGTTGGGAACCACCGATCTAAACAGACAGACAAACCAAGCCAACATCCACAGGAAGATTCACTTTATTAATTATCAAATGTTTATTGCAAATATGTGAAAGAGATAGCGTACTACATGCAGATAGTTGAAAACCAAAGAATTCTGTCTAGGCAGGATAAGTCCTTGAAGCCGGATGCTGATCAATTGGATGACAGACTGCCAGAATGAAGTATGTTGAGTGACTAGAGAGATGGATTCTGAATTATGGCAGAGGTGAATGTTAAAGCTTTAGTGGAAAAGGGATGGCTACCTGTCGACTGCATAGATACAGTGTTCAATGCAGGAAGGAGATTGGTCCCTTTGCAGAGGATGTTGGCCACTTTGGTGAAAAAGAGGATGCTTTCCCAGAGGAGAGAAAGGGGCAAAGTTCAGAACAGCCCAAGATGGAAAATTCTGCTCTGTAGGGAAGGTGCAGAGAAGACCATGGCTGAGGAAATAACCAATAGGGTCAGAGCATGTGTTTGAGAGGGATGACTGACACCTGAACTTGACAGGTTTCTCAGTGACCGGGAGAAATTGATCACATTTAAGGGGGTGACCAATGAAAACAGATTACAAGTCCTACAAGGCAGTTTTGGGGTTTTAGACTTAGGAAAAGAAATGCAGAATACATCTAGTTGTCATTGTTCAAAAATAAAACCTTTAAATGTAGTCTGCTTCTAATCTCAGTAAACCTCAGTGCACCTCAGTGCAGAAAATGAAAAGTCAAATCCAGTAGTCAGTTCCAAAACATCAAAATAAAAGGCTGCACACATCACTGGCATCGTCCTTCTCCACTCTCTGAAGCACTATTCTGGGGAATGGGATCCCCTCCTCTTAATTCAAATATTTAATATTCCTCTGTTTCATTCTCTAGAATGTACAGAATGGAGTACACAACTAACAGAAGTACACAACTAACAGAAGTTCAGACAGTTACAGCAACATATATACAACCCCCCCCCCACACACACACACACAAAATCACAAACTATAATAACTACAAGCATGTACAGCCACTGGAGAATCCTTACTACAACTCATCTCAGCATTGTCTTCAATGATATAAAGATCTAGTTTTTCAATGTACAGCAAAAAGTCAAATTGATATCGCTGTAAGCTCGGTTGGAAGGCTATTCCATAATCCTGGAACAACCACAAAAATCTACTGACTAAAAACTTAATGGTCTTAGAATGACATAATTTCTGGCTTGACCTGATTGAATAGCCAATAAGTAGTTGATATTTTGTTATTTATTTATTTATTTTACATGAACTTGCATCATAGTGGTTTACAAAATCTTTAAAAGCCCAAGAAAGGCTAGAAACTAAAATACAGTAGAAAGAAAAGGGAAAAGAGAGAAAGGGGTAAGAAGGTAGAATAACTTATATAAGAGAAAAAGTAAACGATTGAAACCATTTATGAAATCCCAAAAGAACGCAATCTATCCAAAAGTACTTGATGGTTGACAGTATCAAATGCAGCTGCTACATCCAAGGATACTAGGGACTCCTTTTACTAAGGTGCGTTAGGGCATTAACGCGCGGAATAGCGCACACTGAATTGCCGTGCGCACTAGACCTTAATGCCAGCATTGAGCAGGCGTTAGTTTTAGCCGTGTAGAGCGCGGTAATATCCCGCATGCACTATAAACACTAGTATAAACCTTAGTAGAAGAAGCCCTAGGTAACGTTTCCCCTTATCAAAGCCCATCTAAATTTTCTCACAAAGAGATAGCAAAAGTAATTCAGTATTACGGTCTTTGCAAAATCCAAACTGGAAATCGTCTAGACCAGTGGTTCCCAACTCTGTCCTGGAGGACCACCAGGCCAATCGGGTTTTCAGGCTAGCCCTAATGAATATGCATGAGAGAGATTTGCTATAATGGAAGTGAGAGGCATGCAAATCTGCTCTATGCATATTCATTAGGGTTATCCTGAAAATCTGATTGGCCTGGTAGTCTTCCAGGACAGGGTTGGGAATCACTGGTCTAGACACTCATGAGAAAGTACATTGTTCCATTTGTCACAAAACAATTCTTTCCAGTACTTTAGCCATAAACATTAGGTTTGAGATTGGGTGAAAATTATCTACTTTGGTGATGTCTAGAGAAGTACCCTTTAAAAGAAGGCAAGTTGCGGCTCATTTCAGCATATCAGGTACATATCCAGAACTTAACGAACGAGTAATAATATACTCCAATGATGGTGCTATCTCCGCCTTCAACGCTTTAAATACTGATGCAGTATACGGGTTCAAAAGACAATTAGATGACCCAACCGACTCAATAACCAAGTTGATATTTTGTCAATTTTTCCCTCAGTTAAATAGGTCCCAGATTATAGAATATGCTAAATAAAAGTCAGCCATATTTAAAAAAAAAATTTTACTCATGACTTTAAGGGTAATTAATACAATGTGAACAGGATAGAGGATGCCTGATCACATTTGACACTTCAAAATAGAGAATAACACAGGACAAATTTGCCCCAGTTCCCGTGGGATTTATCTCCATCCCCATCTTTCCCCACAAAGTTCTGTCCCTGACCCTGTCCCTGCAAGCTCTGTCCTCATCTGCACAAGCCTCAAAAACTTATGATAGATGTAAGTTTGCATAATGGCTGACACAAACTATGTTGTTAAAGCTGATTTTTTTCCCCTTGTTTGTATTTATAAAATGGATGCTCCAACCACCGGTACACACCTCACACGTATGCGTTGCTACAAATATTTTTCTTCCTCTCTTTCTGTTTAGTGAATTACCGTATTTTCACGCAGATAACGCGCACCCGTGTATAACGCGCACACGGGTATAGCGCGCAGAAACCACGATATTATGTATAAAAACTTTTGTATACCGCGCTCACGGGTATAACGCGCATGCTGCCCGATTGTCCTTTCGCCCGCCCCGACTCTCCTCTGGCCACCCCGACTCTCCTTTCGCCCGCCCCGACTCTCCTCTGGCCACCCCGACTCTCCTTTCGCCCTCCCCGACTCTCCGTGCGCTGTCCTGACTCTCCGTTTACCCCCCCCTGCCCTGCCCCCCCCCCGGCAGGACCACTCGCACCCCCACCCCGAAGGACCGCCGACTCCCCGACAATATCGGGCCAGAAGGGAGCCCAAACCCTCCTGGCCACGGCGACCCCCTACCCCCACCCCGCACTACATTACGGGCAGGAGGGATCCAGGCCCTCCTGCCCTCGACGCAAACCCCCCTCCCTCCAACGACCGCCCCCCCTCCAAGAACCTCCAACCGCCCCCTCATAAATGCTTTTATTAGAAGCTTATGGCTTGCCCACTAAATATCCTCCCTTCTGGAAGACACAGCAGAGAGTCTAATAAGAGCCCACGAGATACAAAAGTTTTTCTACATAGTTCCCACCCCGCCCGACGCCCGATTCACCTCCCCCAGCAGGACCGCTCGCACCCCCACCCTGAACGACCGCTCGCACGCGCTCCCACCCGCACCCGCGATCGGAGCAAGAGGGAGCCCAAGCCCTCTTGCCCGGCCGACTCCCCGACAATATCGGGCCAGGAGGGAGCCCAAACCCTCCTGGCCATGGTGACCCCCTACCCCCACCCCGCACTACATTACGGGCAGGAGGGATCCCAGGCCCTCCTGCCCTCGACGCAAACCCCCCTCCCTCCAACGACCGCCCCCCCCAAGAACCTCCGACCGCCCCCCCAGCCGACCCGCGACCCCCTGGCCGACCCCCACGACACCCCCACCCCCCTTCCCCGTACCTTTGGTAGTTGGCCGGACAGACGGGAGCCAAACCCGCCTGTCCAGCAGGCAGCCAACGACGGAATGAGGCCGGATTGGCCCATCCGTCCCAAAGCTCCGCCTACTGGTGGGGCCTAAGGCGCGTGGGCCAATCAGAATAGGCCCTGGAGCCTTAGGTCCCACCTGGGGGCGCGGCCTGAGGCACATGGTCGGGTTGGGCCCATGTGCCTCAGGCCGCGCCCCCAGGTGGGACCTAAGGCTCCAGGGCCTATTCTGATTGGCCCACGCGCCTTAGGCCCCACCAGTAGGCGGAGCTTTGGGACGGATGGGCCAATCCGGCCTCATTCCGTCGTTGGCTGCCTGCCGGACAGGCGGGTTTGGCTCCCGTCTGTCCGGCCAACTACCAAAGGTACGGGGAAGGGGGGTGGGGGTGTTGTGGGGGTCGGCCAGGGGGGTCGCGGGTCGGCTGGGGGGGCGGTCGGAGGTTCTTGGGGGGGGCGGGCGTTGGAGGGAGGGGGGGTTGAGTCAAGGGCAGGAGGGCCTGGGATCCCTCCTGCCCGTAATGTAGTGCGGGGTGGGGGTAGGGGGTCGCCGTGGCCAGGAGGGTTTGGGCTCCCTCCTGGCCCGATATTGTGGCCGGGCAAGAGGGCTTGGGCTCCCTCTTGCTCCGATCGCGGGTGCGGGTGGGAGCGCGTTCGAGCGGTCATTTGGGGTGGGGGTGCGAGCGGTCCTGCTGGGGGGGGTGAATCGGGCGTCGGGCGGGGTGGGAACTATGTAGAAAAACTTTTGTATACCGCGCTCACGCGTATACCGCACGAGGGGTATGCGCGGTAGGTAAAAACACGTATAACGCGCGCGTTATATGCGTGAAAATACGGTATATGGCGCATTTGTTAAATTTCTGTGCTGCCCACTAGGGAAAATGCTGAGATTCATGTGGCCCTCGTGTGTCTAAAGGTTGATCACCCCTGTTCTCTCTAAAATGGGATGTATATATATACTTTTCTCTTTGGTTGAGCAGGTAAAGATGAGCAAGCCTTTGCCCCCAGCACCGATTGAGCTGAAGAAGGTAGTGGCGCTCTATGATTATACTCCATTAAATGTCAAGGACTTGCCCCTGAGAAAGGGTGAAGAGTATCTCATTCTAGAGGAGAGCAACCTGCCCTGGTGGAGGGCACAGGACAAAGATGGGTAAGAGGCTGTTTCTCTGTACACCAATGTATACTATGTCTATACTATGTCTATGTATACTAGTATAGACTTGTGCTGAAGGAGTTTCCTTCCTTCCATTCAGGCCACCCTGTTCACAATCAAGTTTATATATGCAGATGTTTTGACTTAGAATCAGAAGTTTATTTCCAGCCAACCATCATCAATCAAATAGCTGATACCACTCTTGATAATGATAAAATCTTTTTTTTTTTTCTATAATATGACCTCTTTGCATTCCCAAAAAAATGCGTTAGGAGGATTTTTTCAAATAAGGCACTTTTTTTTTTTTAATTTGTAGAGGTTTTATTGAATATTATGCAGTTTACAATAAAACATACTTTATTTTATTTTATTTTTTTTAATTAAACAAAAATGATTTATCATTTATACTATTAGAATGAAAGCAAATTCAGAATACCAGGACTGAGGTTAAGAGTAGGTTTTCTACAGAGGATGAGCATTTGACATACACACTGGGGCAGGTGGGGGGGGGGGAATTTAGAAATGGAAAAAATAAAAAGAGAGAGAGATTTGGGTCTCTGCTAGCCACTTGCTAGAGTCCAGACTCGGAAAGAAGGTAGTGATGGCTTCAACCTGCAGTCTTAACTTAAGAATATGGCAACGAGGGCTGAAGCCTGAAACACGAGCAATGGCTGCTGGCAGATGGATTGAGGTGGTTGTGTGCATGTCCAGTGAGGCAGATTTAAAGCGAATAAAAACAGTTCATTCGGGATCTGTTTCTTTTGCGTGATTACTGCTGCAGAGCTGAAGAACTTTGCTTGACAGTATTCATTGTCTCTTCATTTCTCGTACACTGTGTTTATTGTGAGTGACTGTTCTCTCCTGCAGGCGACAGGGTTACATTCCCAGTAACTACATCACAGAGACGAGAGACCCTCTAGAAATGCATGAGTGAGTATCCTAGAGAGCACTGTCTGCACTGTTAGCACACACTCAAAGCCTGCTGCTGGAGTAAATGTGCTGTGGTATAAACATTTCTGTCTGCTTTGAGCCTCTCTCTGCCAGGATTCATTATGCCAGGTTACTAAGTTGATGCTATTCCTATTTCTGTATGGTCTTAAGCTTACATTCTGATGGGGTGGGGGGGGATGCATGCATGTGTTGTGGTCCTGACTGAGATACTGTTTTTGAAATTCACACATACTGTACATATGGACATGTGCATCCTGCTAAGCAGGCTCTGATAGTTCTATATGAAACTTAAGATCCTTTCTTTAAATTAAAAAAAAGCACTTGTTAAAGTTACAGGCTCCTCTCTGTTGAATACTTCCCCACCTTGTGGCTCTTTGACAGTTCTGGACTAGAGAATGACACGGGGACAAATTTTTCCCCGTCCCTGCAGGAACTCAACTTCCCTGTCCCGTATCTGTGAGTTTTGTCGCTGTCTCTGCCCCATTCCTGTAAGCTCTGTCTTAACCACACAAGCCTCGAATACTTAAGATTTTAAAGCGTTTGAGGCTTGTGCAGATGAGGACGGAGCTTAGGCATTGGTGGAATGAGGCATTATGACATCACAATCTGAGCTCTAGAATGTTGCTACTTATGATTTTAAAGGGTTTAAGGCTTGTGCAGATGAGGACGGAGCTTAGGCATTGGTGGAATGAGGCATTATGACATCACAATCTGAGCTCTAGAATGTTGCTACTTATGATTTTAAAGGGTTTGAGGCTTGTAGGCATTGGTGGAATGAGGCATTATGACATCACAATCTGAGCTCTAGAATGTTGCTACTTATGATTTTAAAGTGTTTGAGAGGCTTGTGCAGATGAGGACCAAGCTTGCAGGAATGGGGCAAGGACAGGAAAAGAACTCGCTGGGATGGGAAAATAAGTTCCCAGGGGGATTTGTCCCCATGTCATCCTTTATTCTGGACTAAGCACATTACAGTGGCATTGAGCTGCTTCCAGCAGGGATTTCTGGGACTGTGGCACTCTGTGTTTTCACTTTTATGGAAATATAAATTACAGGAACTATTGAATGAAAAAGAAAGCAAGAAGAAAAAAAAAGAGAGGACTGTGCTATTCTTACTATAAATTGGATTTCTTTCTTTGGTACACTGATGAAACAGATAATGCAGGACCATCATCATTTTGATACAGGCCTATTACTGCAACTTCTATAGCCTTTAACGCTGCAAAAACACTTCAGTTACAATATTACTATCCATCTATCACAGCCTCTGGTATTCTTCTGTGCAACAACTTCTACAGCCTTCAGCATGGCAAAAGCATGTTTATTACAATATTGCTATCAAATCTCACAGCCTTTGCTACTCCTCTGTGTAATATCTTCTATAGCCTTTAACACTACAAAAACACATGCGTTAACAATATTGCTACAGACGCCCGACTTAAGTATGACTCATACTTAAGAACACGGTTGCGGCTTAATTTGATTTCACTGAGCAGTATTTCCAGTGGTATAGACTCCTACACTTCTCCTGTAGCAGATTCAGGAATGATGCAAGGCCACATTAAGAACAGTGTGTGGTTGTGCATACTGTACCTTAGAGGAAACACTGGTAGGGAAGTTGGCCCTTTTGTCAGCTGGGAGCTGAGAAAAGCAGCAAGAATCTTAAAATCTATAAGTTCTGAGTTACATACAAATCCAACTCAAGAACAGCTTTAAAAATGTAACTCGTTCTTAACCCGGGGACTGCCTGTATCTTCCTCTCACAGCCTCATGTAATCCTCAGCAGTCCCTGGCACTGCTGCACATCTCTTGAATCCCGTTTGCTGTTTTAATGCTGCCACATATCTCCTGCATTTGTGCTATGAAACTCCTGCCATCCATCTTACTGCTACATACAGAGCTGCCACGTTACCAATTTCAGGATGAAGATTTTAGGCCAGTCCTGGATTTCAGACAACCCCATCCTAATGCATTAAAGGACCTCCAACACTGATTTCAATGGACAGAATCGGGGACTAAAACTAACATAGTCATAATCTGGACTGGTCAGTCTCCCTCCTGGACCTGGGTAGTTTAGCAGCTCTGTACATCTGTTTTGCAGCCCTGAACCCACTATATTTCTTCCGCATTTTCATACTGATGTGCATTTTCTGCCTTTACAAAAGTGGTGCAGATGTCCTGCTGCACAGCTCCTGCATCTCTCCTCCTTCTCATGACTGAGTATCCAAATAACAGAATACTCAGATTAAGAAACTCTCAGCACTGTACTTTTCAATCCTTAGGGGGAATTCTGCATTTTGTCTGTTAACACTGAACGCTAAATTATCACCAATATTTGTTGGTTATTTATTTAAAAATATATACACCACATACAACTATACCACATACCATACCAAATACATAAAATCTTGTTTCCCTCCGATTATCACAAATAACATAGACATGTCTAAACAACATCGTTAATTGTCCCTGTTATAATAGGGATAGAGCACAAATTCAATCGATTCAGAAATACAAGCAAGCTTTAAATCTTAAAGTCAATCAATTTGTACCTTTGCTTAATCTTTGTAAACCGCATAGAACTTCACGGTATTGCGGTATATAAGCTGTTATTATTATTATTATTATTGATGTCAGAAAAATTCTAAGACAATAATCAACTGAAATATGCCTTAGCATAAAAAGGCATTGGCTCCTTTAATAATGTCTTTTCTAACCACTAGTAGAATCATTTTTTTCAGATGGTACTCAAAAAATATGACAAGGAGCCAAGCAGAGCAGCTGCTGAAAGAAGAGGTGAGTGAAAGTTGAACCCCAGTGCCTGAAAGCCATTGTGAAAAGGAGAAACATTGATACATATGGCTCAATGTCTTAAACTTACTTTTTGAAAACCTGTAATTAGACATATAGGGCTCCTTTTACAAAGGCGCACTAGGGCCTTAATGTGCGGAATAGCGCGCGCTAAATTGCCATGCACGCTAGCCGCTATCGCCTCCTTTTGAGCAGGCGGTATATTTTCGGCTAGCCGCGCTAATCCGGTGCGTGCGTTAGAAACGCTAGCGCACCTTTGTAAAAGGAGCCCATAGTTACATTACAGATTTGCAACTTGGCCATGTGGCCTAATGGATAAGGTTTCTGACTCAGGAAGAGATTAGAAACATAGAAGATGACGGCAGAAAAGTCTGCCCACTCTGCTTACCCACCCCCTGTCTATGCCCTAATGACCCAATTTCCTTATCTTGACCCTCGTAGGGATCCCACATGGGTATCCCATTTATTCTTAAAGTCTGGCACGCTGTCTGCCTCGATCACCTGCACTGGAAGCTTGTTCCAATGATCAACCACTTAAGGGTTCAAGTTCCTTTTATGGTCAGCTTGTATATGGAGAGGGAGCGCTAGAATGTGGGGACATAATATGAAGGTAAAAGGGGACAGACATGCCATGAAGGGGAGACTCGGGCAGTGGACCTCTTTAGCTGGTTGGACATCCCTGTCAGCAAAGGTATGTGAATTTTAATGCAGGAGAGAGGGGAGCAGGGAGGAAATGCATAGTCCACCTCTTGAAATGGACTTCTAGCTACACTACTGCACTAGACCGTCAGGGACTGTAGGTGGGATCTACTGGTGGGTAGGTGGGGAAGGAAGCACTTGAAAAGTTGTGCTGAGTGTGGTGATGGTGCCTCAGTGCACAGCACCACAGTGGTGCACAAAGTCCCTTTCTGTTGTTTCCCCCGATTATCCAACATCTTCAGTTATCATGGATCTCTTTGCCCTTTTCTAGTGCCATTTAGAAGTTGGGGACCTTCACTGGATCCCCATAGCCTATCCTCTTCCTCTCCATATAGTCACTTAACCCCCCCATAGCCCCAGGTACGTTAGATAGATTGTGAGCCCGCCGGGACAGACAGGGAAAATGCTTGAGTACCTGATTGTAAAACCGCTTAGATAACCTTGATAGGCGGTATATAAAATCCTAATAAAACTTGGAAACTTGCTTGTTTAAGGGGAAATTCTATAACTAGCTGTCTCCACGGTGTGACACACAGTGGAAATTTATTCTATTACAACATCTGGGTGCCCAGATTCCATTATAGAATACTACTGTAACCTGATATTGGCTTGCCTAACATTTGTGTCCACAGTTGTACTAGCCATAGGCTCGGCACAACTGTGGACAGAAATGCCATTCAAAGTCAACGCAACTGTACCATCTACTCTCACCAGATGCCACATAGTGTAATATGTTCTATTTTGTCATGTCTTATTGTAAATTATGTTATCTCTGTCCTGTCTTAACCATATTGTGAATGTACCTTGTAACCCATTCTGGGCTCCTCTGGGAGGACGGGCTAAATAATTGAGCAAATAAATAAATAAATAAATGTGGTAGGGGTGAGCGCAACTTACTGTATCCTGTAAGTTATACATATAAGTGGGAGCCCCACCCATGTTCTGTTTGTGGGTGCACCCCTTTGCATTTATATGCTTACATCACTTACACATGCTGTTAGAGAATAGCACCTAGGCACTCTGCTGGCATTTTTGCAGGTGAATGTACACTTTCAGAGAAGCCAAGGGTAGCCCATTCCAAAGGTGGAGACTTACCACTCCTATACTGGAGAAAACTAAAGGTCTTTCTCACAGGCTCTAGCCCTATCTAATACCAGTTCTGGTATATTCCAGAAATAGACATAAAACTTTATTTTCTATTTATTGATTAGATTTTTTTTCTACTTTTGTGTCTAGTAATTTTGGCCCTCTTTTACTAAGCCACGGTAGAGGTTTCTACCATGACCCGGGGCATTAAATGCTCCGACGCTGCTCCTACGCTCATAGGAATTCTGTGAGCAACAAAGCAGCATCGGTGCATTTAGCGCTCCTGGCCATGGTAGAAACCTCTACCATGGCTTAGTAAAAAGGGGAGGAGGTATTTTTCTATATAAAAAGAAAAAACAAAAGTTATAAAACGAGGTAATCAAAAAATGAAACCAACAAAAACCTCCCTATAAACACAATACAAAATTTGATAAGTGAAAAATAATCTATAAAGTGAAAAGAATAATGAGACTAAAGATTTCCTAAGTGTAAGTTGTTTCAACTGAAAGGTTTCAGTAACGGGGGACCCATATTAAATTGTTCAGGTTCACACAATGGTTTCTCAAACACTTATCCAAATTTGGGTGCTTTATGAGTCCGTTCCGTACATCATTTCCTTCTCTCAGATTATTTTGGAAAATCTAATGTATATGAAAATACAGAATTGTTCACAGTATAAAATACCATAGTAACATGAAAAAAGAAATAAAAAGAGTCCATACAGTAGATCATGCAAAAGCGGAATATTTTCAAAAACTAAACAAATTCAACAATTCAATGATCCGTCTCCCTTCTGATCCCAAATCTTTACTCTAGCATCTTGTCTCCCAGGGGTGTTGTCAAGTTTGTGAATCTAAACCATTTAATTCTTCATTTTCCTTCCTCAGGGAAAAGGTCCACTCCTTTCCCTCCCCTTCTTCTCCTTCAGCCTCTGGGGAAGAAGACTAAACTCCTCACTGGGCATCTTGGACAGGCAGCCCACTTCCAAAACTTCCTATTGCATATCTCTGAATTCTCATGGAGAAAAAGACACCTAGTCTTTCCGTCTTACATTCCCTTTTATACTTCCTCCAGGTTTAAGGAATACCTGCTGCTGGGCTCAACCATACTAGCCTACCTCGTTACTTTTGGGTGGCAGGAACACAGAATGCTCCTCCTGTTACTCCATTGAGAGGACATTGTGACAAGCTTTTTCATAGACTTATCACTGCCAGAAGGTTCCCCTAACTATAATGGCAGCTCCTTCCTGCTAATCAGTCCCAGAAATGAGTACCGTAAAACTTTGGTTTGCGAGCATAATTCATTCCAGAAACATGCTTGTAATCTAAAACACTCATATACCAAAGTGAATTTCCCCATAAGAAATAATGGAAACTCAGACTATTCATTCCACAACCCAAAAACTTTAATACAAAATACTGTACTGTATAAAGTATAAATATATTAACCTGCACTTTAGTTTTGAAAAGAATTGTGGCTAGTGTGAGGGAGACGAGAGAGAGGAGAGGATGAGGGTTGTTGCGTAGGACGGCTTTCACTATGACGTGATGCGCTTTTGCAAAACCTCGCTCGTTTAGAACAGTCACTACACTCCCACAGCATCAGAGAGAGAAGAACCATTGGCTCAGTTGTTATGCGCGTATACTGTACGTACTTGTATTACAAGACCTCGCTCGTTCATCAAGTTAAAATTTTAATAAAACATTTTGCTCATCTTGCAAAACACTCGCACACTACGTTACTTGTAATCCAAGGTTTTACTGTATACAATTTTCTGTCTGGGAGAATAAGGATGGGGTAGATCTTAGTGGGGGAGTGAGAAAGAGCTATGGAATGGAGGTATTAGTAGAATTCTAATAAAATGAATGGACGAGGTTCATATTAATCTCGGCTTGACATGTTCTCTATATTTCTGTTATGCCATTATACTAGTCTACTACTACTACTATTTATCATTTCTATAACACTGCTAGATGTATGCAGCACTGTACATTAGAACATTGACATCATGGTCCCTGCTGAGAAGAGCTTACAATCTAAGCAGCAGACAAACATGACAAATAGGAGGTTGGGGAGTTCTTAAGGCATGAATGCCTTACAGAGAGTGGGGGTTAGGAGTTAAAAGCAACCTCAAAGAAGTTGGCCTTGAGCCTGGATTTGAATACAGCCAGGGACAGAGCTTGACTTACCCCCTATTCTATATTTAAAGGGCTACATTTAAAGGGCTTCGGAGCTGTTGTTGCGCGGCAGCCACTAGCGTGGATATGTAGAAGAGGGGAGTTAATGATTGAGGAAGTCTGTTCCAGGCACAGCAAGAGAGAAGGAACGAAGACTGGAGATAGCATTAATAGAGAAGGGTATTGATAGGAGAGACTTACCCAAAGAACAGAGCTCCCAAGGAGGATTGTAGGGAGAGATACTGAGGAGCTTTGGAGCGAATGCATTTTTAAGCTAGTAAGAGGAGTTCGAACTGTATGCTCTGGAAATGTACAAGAATCTAAGGATAGGAGAAGAGCTCGATCCAAGATGGCTACTACGAGTCAGACGCGCTGAGCTGCTTGCGTCGGACCTGCTCATAAATCAAAGAAATTCCTTCTATTGAACCTTGAAAGGGGTTTTTTCTTACTTACAATTATGCCTAAGAGAAGAGGACGGAGCGCTGCTGCTGTCTCGCGGCGTCCCGAGGTTCCCTCTCTGGGCAATATTGAGCGGCTCTTGAGGCGAGTGCAGGAGGTTTCCCGGGCGTCGGAAGGCGGCCCGCTGAGGGCACAGGGAGGCGAACCTGTAGCTGTTCCTCCAGGGCATGATGTTACGCTGAGCCCCGATGCAAGGGCGCCGCCCCCACAACCTCAGGTTACCAGTTCTCCCAGGGGCGGGGAAACCCCGGAGTTGGTGGTGTTCTCTCCCTCAGAGGCAAGACTAAATCTGGGAGAAGTTATGGAGGTTGGGGCTCATACTCAAGGAGCTCTAACAAATATACCTGAGGAGAATCCAACTTTACAAGGGGGCGAAATCCAGGAGACAAGCCTCGAAGAATCTCCACAGAATGGTGAGCACTCTACTATTTTACAAACTTCAATATCTTTGGTTAAACCTGAAGTTGTAACCTTAGATTCATTATGGGACTTAATCGCTGGTTTTGTAAAGTCTACTACGCCTAAATTTCAATATCTGGAAGGAAAAATTATAAAACATACAAAGGAACTTAAAGATTTAAGAAAAGAATTGTCTGATTCAGATGCATCTATTCAGAAAATTGAAAAGGAAATAATTACATCTAAACAACTTCAAGAGACTTTAATTAAAGACAATACCAACTTGAGAAGGAAAGTTGAAATGCTTGAGAACAATTCTCGTAGTAATAACTTAAGGCTAATTAACTTTCCTAAATTAGAAATGGTAAATCCAAGAGAAATGCTTAATAGATACTTGATGGAAATCCTAGAAGTATCAGAAGAAATGCTACCACCATTCACACGTGTTTATTATTTGCCGATGAAAGTTTCTGTAAATCAACAAAAAGAACTGGGTCAACAAACTTTAAATGTTTCAGAATTGTTGGACAGACTAAATATAAAAAACGTATTGAGGATACTGCTATGATAGCCTAGGACCATTCATACCACGTTAACATCAAACATTCATTAACATCACACCATCAATATATGAAATTATAAGACAACGGAGAAAAATAGCTATCATAGCAGTATCCTCAATACGTTTTTTATATTTAGTCTGACTTACACGATTGAATTTCCACATATATTCAGAATTGTTGGAGACATCTGATAAAGACTTGGCATCACCAGCAACTTTGATTCTAACTGTGGCGCTTCCGTTAGATAAAACATGGTTATTAAGACTTTACTTTAAAAATAGACAAAAAATTTTTCTTGGTTGTAAAGTACATATGTTTCCTGATCTTACAAGGGAGACACAGAAGCGTCGCCGTGAATTTCTTCTTTTGAAACCTGGGGTTACTTCTCTGGGGGCTACCTTTTATTTGAGACGCCCATGTAAATGTATAGTGTGTTACCGTTCTGTTAAATATGTATTCTTTGAGCCATCTCAATTGACAACTTTTGTAGCTACGTCTCGTCTGGATGGAGGATTATCTTGAACCCTAATATAATTAAGAAACCTCATTTTTTCAGTGCTTCTGCTTTTAGCATCTTGCTAAAAAATTTGTTATTTTAATTTTTCGCTAAATTTAAAACTTGGATCCAGTAGGAGGACTTGAGCATAAATAGTTAAATAATGTCTCTTTATTGGATGTTAATTACCTTATGATTATTTGTTATTATAACTATTGCTTTCTGTACAAGTGGTTAGCTTGATTTAAATTGAAAATTAATAAAGAAATATAAACACACAAAAAAAAGAAGCTAAGGATAGGAAATTGGTAATAGGGAGTCATAAAGAGGACTGGTTTTCAGGATAACCAAAACATGAAAATTAAGCAGATTCCCAATCCAACTGTACACAAATATGTCCTGGAAACTGATCACATCTATGGCTCTTGAGGGGCTAGCTTTGCTCATTTTCCCTTTTGCTACATCCACCCTAAAACTGACTGCACTTGCATAGCAAACCAGAAAAGGAAACCCAAGTTCCAAACACACATCCTACTTATTTTTGTAGCACTACTGGATTTACACAGTACTGTACAATGGTGATCCTGATGCCCTTGTCTCAAACAGCTTATAATCGGTGGGTTTGAGCTGCAAGGGAAATGAAGTGATTACTCAAGGTCACAAGGAGTGACAGTGGGAGACGTATTTTTTTTATTTTTTTTATTTCTATACTGTTTTTTTACATACATCAAATATTAAAATAGGTTAGAACAAACAGAAACAAAAAGATTCAACCCTTATAAAAATCAGTGCTCAGAAAAATGCATCAAGAAACAGTTGTGTTTTTAACCATTTCCTGAATGAGCTCCTATCGCTGTATTTACGTTTTTGACCAACAAGGCAATTCCACAATTTTACTCCTGCACATGAAAAGGTCATAGCATTGGTTTCCAGTAGGAATTGAACCCAAGTCTCTTTAGTTCTCAGCCCACTCACTGCTCCAGCCACTGGGTACTTTAGTTTCCCTCATTGTAAGGTAAAGGTCAGAACAAAATAATTATTCTGGCATACAGCCTGCACTGTAAATCCTTTTGGACTCCTGTTTAGACAAAAGTCACAGAATAAATGACATATGTGAGTTCATTTCTGTTTCCAACTCAGGATGTTGAACTTTCTTTCAGAGTAAAGAAGGTGGCTTCATTGTGAGAGACTCTAGCAAAGCTGGGAAATACACAGTCTCTGTGTTTGCCAAATCAGCCATGTGAGTGCCATTCATTGCTGCCACCTTTCCTCTGCTCTTCATTTCTGTAGCTTTCTCCTTTTTTTCCTTGTCTGTGCTGGTAATATCGACTAGAAATATGCAGCCCAAAAATGTTCGTTTTCTATCATTTCCTATGTTTACAAGAATTTTCATTTTCATTCAGAGGTGTCTTTTCCCTTTTTGTTACAAGAGCAATAGCAGAAAAAGTGCGCTCTCTCAGAAAAAGTGCACACAAGTATGCACTATTTCCACATGTACACTGATTTCAGTATGTGCACACCACCAAACAGTGCATATTCTTTATGAAAGAATGTGCTCTCTTTGCAGATAGTGCACACTCTGAAAAGTGTGCGCTATTAATGATATGACTAAACAAAATTGTTTGGGGGTTTTGTTTTGCTTTTTTATTTCAGGGAGAAAAATCAACATGAGATGGCATTGGAAATTCCCATGTCATTTCACTAAAAAGCACTTCCCTAATATCAACCCGATTCCTGGCCCTTCATGACTTTCTGTATAAACAACTACCTATCTATCTATCTATCACTTCTACCCTCTTCTCTCCTTTATGAATCTCTATCGAATGTCTGCACAATTTCCAACAAACTCTTCTACAGTTCTGACCTCTTTATTAATCATTCTTTCTATCTTCCTACTATGACTGAGGCCTAGTTTTCTCCTGAGGGTCTGCCTCTGCTGCTGCTCTGTCATTCACATCACTCTATGGGCCATGGTGGTAGTGGTTGTGAGCTATTATTGTTCCATCTTATGCAGTGGAATCCCTTTTTCCTCTTCAGTCCATGGAGGTTCAAGCTGTCCCCTTGCTTCCTTCCATCCCTTCAGGAGGCTGTCATTTATTTTTTCCCTGCCAACCCCCCCTCCTCTTTCCTCACTGACAGACTCCTGGCTTTCCGTATTCCTTAACACGTCTTCCCTAATTCCTGGGGATTTTAACTTCCATGCTGATAAGCCATCTTTCTCATTTGCCTCAAAACTCCTTGCATTAACCTTTTTATTCAAACTTCAACTGTGTTCTCCTGCTCCCACTTACAGTTTGGCCACTGTCTTGATCTTGTCCTTTCTTCTAAATGTGATTTTCCAGCTTTCCATCTGTCTCTCCCCCCCCCCTTTTTTTTCTAACCATCATCTAATTACTTTTTCCTTTTAATCTTTATCACATACAATCCCATTTTATCACCATTTCTACATTTGGGAATCTCTGTCTATTGATTCTTGCACCATTTCTGCTACCCTATCACAGTCTGAATGGGGATGTTTATTCATAAAACACTATACTGTCATATGCTTTAGATGCTCTCGTCCATGTCATTCCTCATCCTGTAAGGCATACCCCCCAAACCAGTATCTTAATTTCTCACATCTGTTCTGTGAAACATCTGTTTAAAATTGTATTAACATTCTGACTTCATGCGCCCCACCCTTTGCTCTGCTTTTGTATTCATTCATTAAGCAAGTCTACTATGGAGCTCATTTTCAAAAAAGAAAGACATCCAAAAAACAGCACTTAGACTTTTTCCTGGACAAGACATCCAAGTGTCAATTTTTGAAGCCAACTTTCTGGACATCTTGTTAGACTTCTTAACTAATGTGCATCCAAAGTTAAAGGGGGCATGTTATGGGTGGACTTTGGGCATGCTTAGCACTTGAACATTTTGCGGTGATAATCGAACATTTCCCACGATGTCCAGGACGGAACTTAGACTTCCGGAGATAGGCCTATTTTAAAAGTGAATAAGGGACAAAAAGGTACCCAAATTGACCAGATGACCACTGGAGGGATTAAGTAATGAACCCCCACACTCCCCCAGTGGTCATTGACCCCCCCCCACCCCCCAAAGATCTGAATGAAACAGTGCATACCTGTCTCTAGAACAGCAGCATCTGGTATGGGAAAGCCTACTAGAGCAGCATACAGATGTCTTAAGTAACCTGTTGGGTGGGCTAGTGAACTATAGAGAGGAGGACCCAGGCCCATAACCCACTCTAACCATTACACTTATGGTAGAAAGTGTGAGACTACCAAAACCATCACTTATACTGCCAACTAGGTGTCACCTGCAGCCATAAGGGCTATTAGGGTGGTAGACAGGTGGGTATAGTAGGTTTTGGGAGAGTTTTGGAAGGCTCACCAGAAATTAGAAGGGTTTTTATGGTGAGATGTATATCTAGCACACTTTATGTGAAGTTCACAATAGTGCCCTCTAAGGTACTCCACTGATCTGCTAACATGTCTTTGTGGCCAGTCCATTACAATGCTGGCCCTTCCTACATCCAAATGGTCTTGATTTGGACGCTTTCACCGTGAACATTTTTGTGGTTGAAAATGGTGAACAAAGTTAGGCATCCTAAGGTTTGACATCCTGACAGCCAAGACATCCAAATAGGTATGTTTAAAAAAAAAGGGACATCTAGCGGTTTCAAAAATGGATGCTTCTCTGTCCCAACTTTTGGACGTCTTATGGGAAGCGTCCAAAGTTGGACTTAGACGTCCTATCGAAAATACCCCTCCATGTCTGATACCTTTGCCTCTAACACTCAATCGCTTTGCTGTATTTGTCTCCCATCTCAAATTGCCTCTTTCACCTGCCCCTTTGTCCCCTTCTCTCTCTGCCCACTCAATGATTCACAATATTCATCTTGAATTCTCTATTGGACCCCCCCCAGTCTCTTCACTTCACTTTTTTCCATCTTATGGCAATTAAATTGGTTACTGAATAATAATAGGAAGATACACAGTGATATTCTGTGAACAACTCTCAATTATTTTACTACTAAATTTCACAGTTGATATTTCTTTATATCTTTTTTATTTTATAGATATATATCTAAAATTATTACGGTGATGTGCTCAGACCAGTAACCCAATAAATAGTGAAGTCACTACCATGAGTTTAACAAGGGGACCATCATTGCAACCACCTGTCCCCGACCCTCCCTATATGATCTTAAACCTATTCAATTGTTATATTTGTACTTATCTGAATAGAGAGGTTTTTGTTGAGATTTAACAAGACCAAGTTCAACAACAAAAACCTCTCTATTCAGATAAGTACAAATATAACAATTGAATAGGTTTAAGATCATATAGGGAGGGTCGAGGACAAGTAGTTGCAATGATGGTC
Source organism: Geotrypetes seraphini (assembly GCF_902459505.1). Taxonomy (NCBI): domain Eukaryota; kingdom Metazoa; phylum Chordata; class Amphibia; order Gymnophiona; family Dermophiidae; genus Geotrypetes; species Geotrypetes seraphini. The sequence goes on from NC_047088.1 coordinate 69,194,821, forward strand.
CCCTTGTTAAACTCATGGTAGTGACTTCACTATTTATTGGGTTACAGGTCTGAGCACATCACCGTAATAATTTTAGATATATATCTATAAAATAAAAAAGATATAAAGAAATATCAACTGTGAAATTTAGTAGTAAAATAATTAAATTGGTTACAACATATGATAGTTAGCAAAGCTTATCCAAGATAAATGCCCTGTAAAACATGTATGCCAGATGATTTTGGATTCTTGATATGCTACCTTTCTGTTGTACAACCAAAGCAGTTTATATATCACATGCAGGTACTTTGTCACCAATGGTCTCACAATCTACGTTTTTGGACCTGGGACAATCAAGGGTTGGGTGGCTTGCCTAGAGTCAAAGGAAACTGCAGTGGGAACTGAACTCGGTTCTCCTAGTTCTCAGCCCATAGTACTAATCCTTAGGCTAGTCCTCCACTCCATTACCCTAAAAAGAGAGCCTGATTTAAAGTACAGATAGTTTGAGATATTGATAGAGGAGGATATGTTACAAAAGAGATGTTTTGTTTTTTTGTACTATAGTCTTGTCTACATGGTCATGGCTGCAGGTTTATTGTTCACACTCTAAGACAGTGTTTCTCAACTCGGTCCTGGAGTACTCCCTTGTGAGTTAGGTTTTCAGGATATCCACAATGAATATGCATGAAAAAAATTTGCATATAAAGCAGGCAGTGCATGCAAATCAAGTTTATGCAAATTCATTGTGGATATCCTGAAAACCTAACTCACAAGGGAGTACTCCAGGACCGAGTTGAGAAACACTGTCTTAGAGTGTGAACAATAAACCTGCAGCCATGTCCATGTAGACAAGACTATAGTACAAAAAACAAAACATCTCTTTTGTAACATATCCTCCTCTATCAATATCTCAAACTATCTGTACTTTAAATCAGGCTCTCTTTTTAGAATAATGGAGTGGAGGACTAGCCTAAGGATTAGTACTGTGGGCTAAGAACTAGGAGAACCGAGTTCAGTTCCCACTGCAGTTTCCTTTGACTCTAGGCAAGCCACCCACCATTGATTGCTCCAGGTCCAAAAACTTAGATTGTGCTTAGAAACCTGCTCTAAGAGAATGAAATGATCAGCTCACTCTATATTTTGAATGGAAAAGAAACTGCAATAAGCAAAGACTGAAATCTGTCCACTAGTGTCATATCTTCAGTATTATGCCAGTGTTCATTCTGCCAGCATCAGCAGCCTGAGAGCTTGGCATGCTCCTTTTGGACCTATTTGATATAATCTTACCCCATATACAGTGACTGACTTGCTTATAAATTTGCAGGGAGCCTCAGGGATTAATCCGCCATTATGTTGTGTGTCAATCAGCCCAGAATCAGTATTATCTGGCAGAGAAGCATCTCCATGATTCCATCCCTGAACTAATAATGTATCATCAACACAATGCTGCAGGTAAGGAGGAAGAGAACCAATGAACAAACTCAAATGAAGCACCAGCTGTAGGCTGGAGCAGAGCTAAATAAGATGATGAAATGCAAAAGATTTTCAAAGGCCTGGCACCCACTGACAAACTGCCACCACCTTCTCAACTCAGAAATGGGCTCATAAATGACTCCAGCAGCTTTCCTTATTTTGAGAAAGAGCTGGGGTAGGGAAGAGGTAGATTTGGATATGAAATGTTATTACTACCTTTCTATACAGTACATGAATACAAAGCAAGTTACAAGTTCAGATACACAAGTTATTTCTCTGTTCAAGTGGACTTGCGGTCTAAGTGTACTTGAGACAAAGAAGGCTGAATGGAAAGTCAGTGGGAGAAGCAGAATTTGAAGCCTGGTTTCCCTGATACTCAGCCTGCTGCTTTAACCAAAGGCTATTCCAGATCTAGGTTTCTGAATGGGGTCCTTCTTCTTGCTGCTGGTTCACAATATAGGGCTAATTTTAGGCCTGTGTAGTATGACCATTGTTGGGGTCTCTTTTGACCACAGGCCCGGTCACACACAAAAAGAGGGGGAGGGGGAGGGGGAAGAAATCTGATTATCATATCTCTGCATATAAGATGGAGCGTATCCAATCAACTCAACTCTGCAAGTTCAAATGAGAGTTAAGTAAAAACAAAGGTTAAAATGTGCAGAGAGGATCTACAGCTCAATTATGAAACTTGTGAAGTGAACCAGCACTGCCAATGCAGGACAGTGGCATAGCTAAACCTCTAATTTTGGATGGGTCTACTGCCAATATGTGTGGGAATAATGTACTTTTAGCAGCCTGCATCCCACCCTGGTGCCCTCCTCCACCCCAGATCAACTTAAAAATACTAAATATCTGAGCTAACTGAAGACTCACCAGCTGAAGAGCTCCTTGAAGATGTCCTGAACTTTCTCCCCTGAATCTTGACATTCAGCAGCAGCAATAATGAACTGCCAGACACTGGTGTCAGGCAGCTCACTAAAGCTGCCAAACTACAGAGGAGAACATTCAGGATGCTTTTGAGGAGCTCTTCAGCTTCTAGAGCATCGGGATCCCCGCTAGCTGCAGAAAGGATAACACAGCTGCTCAGTAGGCCTGAGCCCAAAGAGGGTGGGCCTGGTTGGACAGGTTGGAATTTCATCCCATGAAAATTCTCCTCAATCACATTGTAAGAACCAAGAAGTGAGTATTGAAGTGGTGATTGCATCCTTCACTCTCTTCCACCTTCACTTAGTGAACAGTGCTTGAGGCTCCGGTGTCATAGTGACTGTCAATAATCTGGAAATCAATAACCTGGAAATATGCTTGTTTTTACTTCATGCTAAATTCCAGTTCAGTCTCCTGCAGTTTGCTTCCCAACCAAAGCACTTTCTTCTGTTTTCAATAATTCTTATCTCTGAATTCCAGGTCTCATCTCCAGACTGAAGTACCCTGTATCTTCACGAAGTAAGAGTGCACCCTCAACAGCTGGACTCGGTTATGGTAACCTATTTTTATTCATGTAGATGTAGAATATGCAGTATTCTTTCTTAGCAATCTTATTCTAACTATTCCTTCAGTGACTCTATAACTCAATACTTTTGCACTGTACCCTGTAGAAACAGCATAAAAAACCCACTTCAGTTTAGAAAAGGGAACTCAGACAAGAAATCTAACATATAAAATATGAGTGGGGTGAGATGGTTAAATAGGGAATGGCTGTTTGATCTTTCAAACATGCAATCAAAAGGACACCCCATCAAACTAATAATAAGCAGATTGTAGAAAGTATTTTTTCACACAGTACCCAATTAAACTCTGGAATGGTCAGGTTGACTACTGAATTGGGGTTCAAAAGAGGTTTGGGGGAAAAGTCCTTAAAAGTAATGAGCCATTTGTTTTTAGGTCTGTTGGGTAATTGTGCCCTAGACTGGCCAGTGTCAGGGACGGAACACTGGGCTTGATGGACCATGGTCTGACTCAGCATGACCTGACTTACTCCTGTCACAGCCTTAAGAAAGAAACTGTTAGTCATACTTTTTATTTATATATATATATATTTTTTTTTTTTATTTGGTTCTTTACCATTTCACCAACGTAGTGGCTCAATTCTCTTTTTCCTACCATTGGTTTTCCCAGGAGAGTTTTCTGCTAGAGTAGTGGTAACTTCTTCATGTCCCTGCTGGGAGAAGCTATTAGAGAAATGGTGAACTCCCCCACTTCCTCTTCCACCCATATGCTACTGCTACTAAATAGTTATATACAGGGCAGGATTAACCAATAGGCCAAGTAGGCACGTGCTTAGGGCCCGAAATGGTCAGGGGGGCCCGATGAAGGAGGGCATCAACATTGTTTTTCTCAAATGGCGATGGGCTCCTCCAGCATCGATCGGCAGCGCGAGCCCCCCCCCCCCCCCGATCGGCAACGCGGGCCCCACCCCGATCGACAGAGAGTAAGACAAACGAGCAACGCGGGTAAGAAAGGCAACGGGAACTGTAATTGTGTATGCGGTGCTGCTTGCCCACAGCTTCCCTCTGATGCAGCTTCCTGTTTCCGCCTGGGCGCTTGGTGGGGTGGGGCAGGGCAGGAGGCCCAGTGTACTTGGGTGCCTAGGGGCCCTCGATTAATTAATCCTGCCCTGGTTACATAGTATATGCAGACAGAGGTAGGCCCTGCTAGTTGACATAAGTTGTTAAGGACAGATAAACACAAAGAAGTGAACATGGCTACTGTAGTGTAGCCAGGATGTTATGACAGCATTTTCTCTCCCTCATTTGCTTTTAACCATCAACAGACAAGAGGTCACAGTGGAATCTGTAAAGGAATAGAGTAACATAGCTGCAGTTGGGGAAGGCAACAGTTGCCACCATTTTTTACCATTACTGAAAATAATCACTTCCGTACTGGCTACAGGAGGCATCGTTTGAGTAGTCCTCACCTTCACTTTTTCTGGAAGGTAGATTAAAAGGCCCATTTTACACAGAACATCAAGACTAGAATTCAGACATATAGTCAGGATAAGTTCATTATTTAGACACCAGAACCTGACTCTATAAACGGTGCCTATGTTAGGCGCCACTAAATGACTTAATCACGGACGCCTAGCAACACCTAAAATTCACGTGCAACTTAATTGATTTATATTGGGTTAAATTGAATTGACCACAGTCAATAAATCTTAATCAGGGCAAAAGGATTAAATGAAACACATGAAATATCAATAATATATAAATTATAACGTGTGCTCAAAAAATTCAATATGACTGTGGGTTGAGCCAAGAATAATTTTCAAACTATATATGCCCAGAAGCAGGGCAGGATTAATTCATCGAGGGCCCCTTGGCACACAAGTACACTGGGCCCCCCTGCCCCGCCCCACCCTACCATGCGCCCAGGCGGAAACAGGAAGCTGCGTCAGAGGGAAGCTTTGGGCAAGCAGCACCGCTTGCACAATTACAGTTCTCGTTGCCTTTCTTACCTGCGTTGCTTGCTTGTCTTACTTTCCGAATTATGTTCTTATCCGCTGCGTCAGGGCCATGAATTAGGCATACAGGCCACACATGAGAAACCCAGCAGGGAGAGAGAAAGGAGCCAGATCTTCTCTGCCAGGAAGCAGAAGTGCACCAGAGCCTTATATTCCAGATGGGCAGAAGCCTGTTATGCCTAATTCATGGCCCTGACGCAGTGGATAAGAATATAATTCCGCGAGGCATTTTTCGGTCAACTTAAGCGTCACTAGGTGTACAAGTTAAATGCCAATATACTGGCACCTACCTCTAGGATGCTTAGCAATGCTGATGCTTAAGCACACCTAGGCGCCGCTAAGCATGATTCTATAAGCAGCGCCTAGTGGTTGATTGACAACCATGCTGACCAGCACCTAGAAGTTAGGTGCAGTTAGGTGCTGTTTATAGAATCAGGCCCACCTACGAGGGGCCGCTGAAAAGTTCTCAGCCCAACCAAAGTGAAAATGATGCGGAGCCATGAAACTTACAAGTTATTCTGCACTTTTCGTGACACTTTTCGTTTTATTTCATTTAACTGAAACGAAAGGTGTCAAGAAAAGTGTGGAATAACTTGTATGTTTCATGGATCCACATCATTCTCTTCTTGGTTGGGCTGAGAATTTTTCAGCGGCCCCTGGTAGACTAGATCAACAACATTGATAATGTGATCAACAACCAAATTGGGGCCACCATAGTTGGCATTATAATAATGATCTATATTATATATCTCTATGTTCCCTTCGCCCATCTTCCCCTCCCTCTACCCCCACCCCCTCCTCTCTTAAATACAAACAAATACACAGAACCTTTTGTAAAATACCTATAAGGAAAATCAAGAGTGCATGTGTATTTGTGGCACACACAAGGGGAGCAGCCAGCCAAGGATACATGTGATACAGAATCGGTACTTCCACAAGGAAATAGCAACCTGCAACTTCCACATGTAAGTGGTGTTGTTTCCATGTGTAGCTGTCCCATTTTAGAAACCTAGGCAGGTTAGTGCCACCAATTAAGCATTGAGGTTGGAATTTCTATATTTATTTTTAGAGGCATAGGTAAATGTCTAGAGACTATGGAGAATATTTCCTTAACTCCTCATGTAAATCCCTGGCCCAAAACATGCATGTTAAAAAAAAAAAAAAAAAAAGGCATTTATGCCTTTGAATTGATGTAAAACCCAACAGGGATTTTTATTTCCATAAATGTATATTTACACACCTCTTTGAAATTTCTCTCTGGCATGGATCTCCACATGTAAATAGCAGTTCTCTGAAATCTCCATTTACATAAGTATTCACATGTAACTGCCACTATTTTGTACATGGAGATTTTCTAATATAACCCCTACATGTGATTAAATAGCCAACGATCTTATGCTGTTATCTATAAGTACTAAGTTCAGATGCTGTTTATCACAGGCTCATGGGAAATTGACCCCAAAGATCTGACATTCCTAAAGGAGCTGGGAAATGGCCAGTTTGGAGTAGTGAAGTATGGAAAATGGCGAGGCCAGTACGAGGTCGCTGTCAAGATGATTAAAGAAGGCTGTATGTCAGAGGATGAATTTATCGATGAGGCAAAAGTCATGATGTGAGTCACTGTACTCTCTGTTTTTTTGACCTGTAGCTATATCTGTCTGTTAGGTGGTCCAGACCTGCCATGTCTCCCACATTCAGCGTGAGACTCCTGAATCACATCCCCTTTTGAAATTCATATACTAGAATTTATGCGCACCACTTTATAGAATATACTTAGGCCTAGATTCACAAAGCAAACCGATCGTGTACTGATTGGTTTGCGACCCCGGTCCGATTCACTTACCTGTCTTCCAACCATCCTCCAATCCACGCATGCAAATGAGGGCAACGGCATGCAAAATAGACAGGGACGCGATTCACTAAAAAAAAACCCTGCAACACCGACTGGGCTGGCCGATCAAAAAAAAGTAACTGCTGAGGACCAGTCGCTGAAGCCCTTTCCGGCTGCCCTGCCATCTGCTGCTCTGCTCTCTGCCCTGTCAGCCCCTATCCTGCAGCCTCAAACGCACCTGCCTGCCTACCCCGAACATGCTGCCTGCCTGTTCCAAACCTGAACACCCTGCCTGCCTGCCCCAACTCTCCCACCCTTCCCCCACTGCAAGCCCATGGTTTTAACCCACAGGCTTAAATGGGTTAAAACCACAGGCTCCCAAAAATTCCTCGATCGCCTTGCAATGCGGGGAAGAGTGTGAGAGTCGGGGCAGGCAGGCAGGGCGTTCAGGTTCAGGGCTAGAAGGCAGGCGTGTACGGGGTAGGCAGGCAGCACTTTTGCTGTGCTCAGTGTTATAAAATAGAAGAACAAAAAAAAAAAAACACCCAACTCCGACGGCCCGGAGATCCCGCACATGCTCAGACCATCTACAGATGGTCTGCGCATGCGCGGGGATCACTATAGTGCAATCCATGCCTGCAGATGGTGGCGTTCCTCCGATCACCCTCATCTGCATGTTAGAGTTTGCAGAATTCGTCGGACCTGCCCGGATCGGGCCTGATCGGACAGGTTAGTGAATTCTGGCTTTAGAAAATTGTACACACAAATTCTAATTAGTGTTAATTAATGCCAGTCATGGTGCCAATTAGCTTGTTAAACAATTAGTTGCGCATGCAAATCCACAATGTGTGCAGATTTGTATGTGCAACTTTGACCACACTATACATAATCAGGACCTAAGAGGGTAATTTCTACAGGTATACTTTACCTATTAAAACAGGCTTTCATAAAATTGCCTACCCAATATGCACATAATCCCCTCGATTGCATGTGCAATTTAATTGTGTAACGAGTCAATTAGTGCCAATAATTTGGCGTGTACAATCAATAATTGGCATTAACTGGCAACAATTTGGATTTGTTTGTGCATCTTGCTACCTGCTATTCTATAAAGATGAATCTTCAAGACTCAGCTTATAAGGTTATTGCTGTATCCCTTAGGTTTCTCAATATCGTTTCTTAACCGGTCCTCAGTGGCACCACCATGGACTCAATAAATTTTCATAGTCACTGGCTTTATGTGTCAACTCTTCATTGGACCTACTAAATTTAGTCAACTATGACCACTGATACATATCCCTGAAACAGACCACCAAGCTAAGTACTTTTCACTATTTATAAGCATAATAATAAAATTAATAATTGAATAAATTTAGTAGGTCCAATGAAGGGTTGATACATAAAGCCAGGGAGGGGAGAAGGGGGGTGCTTGCCATCAACGGCAGGAGAGAGTAAGCATCCCTCCTGCCAATCTTCAATTTGAAGTCTTTTTTTTTTGTGTGTGTGTTTATTCTGCTGATGTGCTGATTGCTATCACCAGCGATTTGCACATGCAAATTATTGACCCTCCATGACTCTCCACCAACCTAATTTGCTTGCGCTGTTTTTTAAGAATGATTCACCTTTTAGCTGCAACTGCAGTCCGTCAAATTTTATCGCAAACATTTGAGAATCTTCCCCTGAGTTTAGGTGTTCTTGTGGGGAGGAATTGTAGAGATTTACACTTTCATTCATGCTTTTGGAAATGTGACCATACGAGTATAAATGCTTGAAAATCTGTGTAAACCAAACAATAGTACAGTACTGTATAAACTCGAATATAAACTGAGATTTTTGGGCCAAAAATATGGCACCTATATGGTAGTATAGTAGGTTTTGGGTGGGTTTTGTTTGGCTCACATTTTCCACCATAAATGTAGTAGTTAAAATAACTTATGGGCCTGGGTCCTCCTCTCTATGGTTCACTGGCCCACCTATCAAGCTACTTAAGACACCTATGTGCTGCTGTACTAGGCTTTCCCATGCTAGGTGCTAGAGACAGGTATATACTGTTTCATTTACATTTCAGGGGGTAGGGGGGTCAGTGTGGGTGGAACACATACTTTCATCTCTCCAGTGGTCATCTGGTCATTTTGAGTACCTTTTTGTCCCTTATTGGCTTTTAAAATAGGTCTAACTCCGAACATCTAAATGACACCCTGGATGTCTTGAAAAAGGTTTATCCCTGCAAGATGTCAGAGTGCTAAGCCGGTCCAAATCCTCTTACAAGCCTCCTTAAGATTTAGATGTCCTGGAGGATGAATGCCCTGCAAGCTGTCTAAAAATTGGTTTTGAAAATCAGCACTTGGACGTTTGGGCGATTAATACATCCAAGTGCCGGTTTATGCCATTTTATGGATGTTTTTCTCTTTTGGAAATGTGACCCACAGGCTACCAAATCTCCTGTCAATAGACCCAGCTGATGATTTTTAACCACACGTATCACCTGACCACTGTCAGATTGCCACCCATTCACAACCAGAATAGAAAACATGCTTATATATTCTCTCTGCCTACTCCCCATCTCTAAGCTAAGTAATCTGGTTTGCTTAAAATCTTTTCCATTGTCTCCGACCTATCAAATTCAAGTTAACAGGCTTTGATTTGACCTAAGCTATAGCTTACAATTTAATCCATTGTTAGCACCTGACTTCACTACATTGCACTTTTCAGTAGAAGAATTTCAAGTCTGGCAATGAGATGACCTGAGTAAAAAATAAAATGCAGTTAGTTGTTTTATTTACTGTTCAGGTTTCTAATGCTTACACACTTTCCTTTTTATTCCCTTTCCCCTGGGACACTATAGGAATTTGTCCCATGAGAAGCTGGTTCAGCTGTATGGTGTTTCCACCAAAGAGCGTCCCATCTTCATTATCACAGAGTACATGGCAAATGGCTGCCTCTTAAACTTCCTGCGAGAGACCCGACGGCGCCTCCTCCCCAGTGAACTCCTGGAGATCTGCAAGGATGTCTGTGAGGCCATGGAGTACCTGGAATCAAAGCAGTTCCTGCACCGAGACCTGGTACGGTCCCCATATTTATATTGAAACTTGGTTATAGCAGTGAAATGAGAATCGGAAACTAGGGTCCAGACCTAGCTGACCTTGAACATTACTTCATCCTTTACTGCTTCATGTACAAATTTTCCTAATGCATTCTGCAGCATTATTTTTTTTCTTTGCAGTGGGAATCTACTTACTATTAAAGCCTGTTCATGTGTATAGTATGCTTTAGTAAATCTAACCCTTAAGAGTCGAAGTACCATAACATAGGGGTCCTTTTACTAAAGTGCACTAGCCGTTTTAGCGCACGCTAAATATTAGCGCACGCTAAACACTAACGCGTCTATTCTAGCGCGCCTTAGTAAAAGGACCCCATAATTTCCTCTAACCCAGTGTTCTTCAACCTTTTTATACCTATGGTCTGGCAGAAATAAAAGAATTATTTTGTGGACCGGCATCGGTCTGCAGACCGGCAGTTGAAGAACACTGAGCTAAGTCGTGGGCCATCTGGAAGCCTTCCCTTTGATGCTGCGACATCAGAGAGAAGGCTTCCAGTTCAGGTGAAGGACCTGCGTAGGAGTCACTGCCCATGGCTTTGTGCACTGAGTCAGTGAGGAAGAGGGAGCTGGCCAGAAGGTAACGCCACATCAATTACACCGCGAACCAGCGGTTGGAGAACACTGTTTTGGGCCTGATGCACATGCCGGCCCTGTGGACCGGCAGGAAATTTCTGTGGACCGGCACTGGTCCATGGACTGGTGGTTGAAGAACATTGCTCTAACCCAGTGATTCCCAACCCTGTCCTGGAGGAACACCAGGCCAGTCGGGTTTTCAGGCTAGCCCTAATGAATATGCATGAGAGAGATTTGCATATGATGGAAGTGATAGGCATGCAAATTTGCTTCATGCATATTCATTAGGGCTAGCCTGAAAACCCAATTGGCCTGGTGTTCCTCCAGGACAGGGTTGGGAACCACTGCTCTAACCTACCAACAAAAAAATGAGCTAAATACAGTATAAAAAGATTTTATTGCATAGCATCCTTGGCACTGAATGGGACAGGATGGAGAAGTAACCATTAGATCATAAAACAACTTTTGTTAGATAGGAATGGTTTCTATTTACCAGAACCTAATCTGAAATCAAAAGGTTAGTGTTATATTTCTTGCCTAATATGCTGATTGACATCATTTGCTGCAGCAACAAATTCTGTTGGTTACAAGACCAGATAGAAATCTAGTGCTTGTGAGGAGGCTCTTTCTAATATTTGTTTTATTTCTCCCAGTCAGATCTAGAAAATTACTGTAATAAAAAATATTAAAGTAGAAACATTAATTAGTAGCAAGCAGGTGAACGTTAACAAGTGCTTTATATTAGGCTACTTGAATTCAAGTAGAAATAAAAGTTATCTTGTTTGTAGACTCTTATACACCAAGGGCTCCTTTCACTAAGGTGCACTAGCGTTTTTAGCGTGCGCTGCATTGCCGCGCGCGGTAACCCCATGCTACGCGCCAAGAACTAACGCCAGCTCAATGCTGGTATTAGCGTCTAGCGCGCACAGCAATGTAGCGTGCGCTAAAACCGCTAGCGCAGCTTAGTAAAAGGAGCCCCAAGTCACAGAATGCAAACCTTCATGGCACTGAAATGCTATCACTGGTTCCTGCACAGTGTGTGCCCAAAGTTCAGGGACCTGGCATGCATTGTGTTTGATTAATTACTAGAACAATATCTGTTGACGTGATGGAGTCTACTTATGTTAGCTCTGTGTGGAATAGATTTCTTATCCTTATCTTTTGGTCTTTCACAGGCTGCCCGGAACTGCTTGGTAAATGAGAGCGGAACAGTCAAGGTTTCAGATTTTGGTCTTTCCAGGTCAGTTTCTCTCACACCCTCACCATCGACCACATTGACTATATAAGTGTCTCGCAAACGTTTTTAGCTCTGGCACACTAAACGGAGCAAATATTTTTCGCGGCACATTATAATTGAAATTATAAAATTGCAAAACCAAGAAAAAATTAAAAATTTGAGAGTTATTTATTTAAAGTTCCTTAAACTATGTATGGGTAATTGTAACTTGTGAAACTAAAGTAGATAGAATAGAATTGCTAATCAATGCAATGGATGAGCTTGTTTTTGAGTTCAAACTATCTCAAAACTAGGCTTGATAGTTGACGAGCAAACACACATATCATCCACCATCTGCAGTGGGTCTCTTTTTTTTTAATTTCTGTCAGAGCTGAAAATCCAAGTTCGCAAAGATAAGAAGATCCAAATAGTAATAAAGCCTTGATTGCTTTGTTGCTCAAGTTAGGATAACTACTGCATAAAAAATAAAAATAAAATTACTTGCCTTTAGTTTTCAAGGACTAATCGCACCAAAGAATGATGCTTGTCTGGGTGGCTGTATCCTTACACATGCAGATGTTCATAACATTGACAAACTCTTGCATAAGCGACATCCATGTCATCTATTCAAGTATATATTTATGAAGGGAATTTTTAAAATAAAGTAAAATTCTGGAATCTCCTATGACACACCTGGAATTTCTTCATGGCACACCACTGTGGCACACAGTTTGAGAGACACTGTTGTATAAGGTTCCATTCTTCTTTTATCAGATCAGGCATGTTTAGAGCTATGATGATGCTATCTTCTAGATCTTTTGGCTAAGATTGAATACCTACACATTCTGGTGGGGGAGGGTTTAGTCCTGCTATTTTACACCGTTGGGAACGGGATTGGTAGCATGGAATATTGCTACTCCTCTGGTTTTGGCCAAGTACTAGTGACCTGGATTGGCCACCGTGAGAACGGGCTACTGGGCTTCATGGACCATTGGTCTGAGCAAGTAAGGCTATTCTTATGTTCTTATTATGACCATTTCTTATTTTTGTTTTCCTTTCCTTTGGGTGTCATCCACAGGATTTGTGATGAGATCATAGTAGCGACAATGAGCACTTGTCTTCTTGAAATGACAGATTATAGTAAGATAAGAAACAGAAGCTCAGCTTCATCCTGGCTGAAAAAGATACCGTATTTGCCGGCGTATAAGACGACTTTCAGTACCTTAAAATCCTCCCCAAAGTCGGGGGTCGTCTTATACGCCGGGTACTGTTTAAATGCCCTTACTTTACATTAGAGAGCTGCACGGGGACGCCCCTAGGGTCGCGGGGATCCCGTGGGGACGCCCCCTAGGGTTGCGGGGATCCCATGGGGACGCCTCCGAGGGTCGCGGGGCTGGATGTACTCAGTCTTCTGGATGTACGCGGCTCTTCTTCTCCCTACCTTCTCTGCTTGCAGCACAGAGCTGAACGGAAGTCTTCCCGACGTCAGCGCTGACGTCGGAGGGGAGGGAGGGCTTAAACAAAGCTTAAACAAAGCCCTCCCTCCCTCCGACGTCAGCGCTGACGTCGGGAAGACTTCCGTTCGGCTCTGTGCTGCAGGCAGGGCAGATAAGGAAAAGGAGAGTAGCCTCGCGGTTCGAGTGGCTACCAAAGGAGAGGAGCGGCCCGCCCCGCCCCGGTTGTAGCACAGCCGGCCAGGTTCCCTTACTTTTGTGGCACTTCCCCGACCGACCGATAACAGCCCGGGTCCAACAATCCTCCCTGCCCTGTAGCCGCGAATCTAAATTACCTTCTTACAGCAGCTGTAAGAAGGTAATTTAGATTCGCGGTTAAGGGCAGGGAGGTTTGTCGGACCGGGGCTGTTGACGGTCGGTCGGGGAAGTGCCACAAAAGTAAGGGGACCTGGCCGGCTGTGCTGCACCCGGGGCGGTAGAGAAGATGTGCGGAAGAAGGGGTAGTCAGAAGGTAATTTAGATTCGCGGTTAAGGGCAGGGAGGTTTGTCGGACCGGGGCTGTTGTCGGTCGGTCGGGGAAGTGCCACAAAAGTAAGGGGACCTGGCCGGCTGTGCTGCACCCAGGGCGGTAGAGAAGGTGTGCGGAAGAAGGGGTAGTCTTATACGGCGAGTATATAACAAACTCTATATTTTAACTGTAAAAGTTAGGGGGTCGTCTTATACGCCCAGTCGTCTTATACGCCGGCAAATACGGTACTTAACAAAAACTGAAGTTCAATTTATTTGCACACTTTTCTTAATCACTGGTTGTCCCCAACAGTACGAATTAAAACACCGCCTTTAAAATCTCAGCGTTTGACTGCAGATGGAATACGATGGTACCTACTTAGAAGAAAAATGACAAAGCCATTTGATAGACTTTGTCATTTTTTCTTTTATTTATCCCCATTGTTCATTTTATTTTGGTCACTAAAACAGTTCAGAGCACTGCCAATCTACTGAGTGAATATTCAGATTAAAGATAGATTTATTCTGACTGAACATATTTTATTTGTTCATATCAATTACAAACATTCTTCAAACAAAGCTAGTTACAGCAGTGCAGAACAAATAATCTTTTCAAACAATCCAATGTTATAATATAAAGAACTAAAATTATAATTTAAAAAAAAAAAATCCTTAGCAATTCCAATAAAATAAAAAATGTGAAATATATATTGAGCCACACCTGAAGCAGCAAGTAGGCTAACAAAAATCATTAGGGAAGTCATTTATTAACAGAATGTGTTAATGTTTTCTTTTTTAATAATTTTTATTGGAAGCAATTGCAACACAGATGACTGTTTTCTGACTGAGAATGAGAAGAGACACATGCAGTGTCACTCCTAAATTCCTGACATAATCTGAAACAGAAATAATTTTCCCTTAACCAAAGGTCTGACAGAAACCTTGAACCAATCAACCTCTCTAAAGCAATGTTCATCAACTGCCAGTCCACAAAAATTTCCTGCCGACCCATGAAGAATTAGTGTCCCCTACAAGCGTATGTCCGTCTTCCTTCCAGCTTGGCTTCTCCTTATCTTCAGCACCAGCTGCACTTGTTTGCCGTGACAGCACACAGTAGCTCTTGCATGCTGCACGTGGCTGACCCGGAACCAGAACCAGGTCAGCAGCATGCAGCGTGCAAGAGCCACTGCGTGCTATCCTGGCACACAAGTGCAGCTGGCGCTGAAGATAAGGAGCAGCCAAGCCAGAAGGAAGACAGACACACATTTGCAGGGGACACTGATCCAGCTTCGGCAGAGGCTGGATGGCCCTGAACAAGTAAGGGAGAAAGGGGGGGGGGAAGGGTAGAGCACATTGGAACATGGGAGGGGCATGAATTTGGGACAAAGGTTGGAAAGCAGGAGGGGAGACACGAACTCGGGACACAGAAGGAAGGGAGGAGGCATGAACTTGGGACACAAGGGAGGGGACAGAAAAGGAGAATTGTTGGGGATGAGTGTATAAGTGAGAGGGAAAGATGGTGCACATGGAAAAGGAAGAAAGAGGAAAATTGTTGGGCATAGAGAGAGAGGAGTGAGGAAGAGATGCATGGGAAAGAGAAGAATGAGAGGGAGAAATGTTGGATATGGTGGTGGAGAGGGAAAAGCGGGACAGATTGAAGGGGATGCAAGGGGGAGGAATGTTGGACATAGTGATGGAGGGAGAGGTGTGGCATGGTGCTGGAGAGGAGTGATAGGAGAAATGTTGGGCATGGGGCTGGTAGGCAATAGTGAAAAATACTGCACATGATCCGGGGGATGAGAGAGGGAAAAATGTTGGATATGGCAGTAGAAGGAATGGAAGAGATGAACCATGGACCTCTCTCTCTCTCTTTCCCCACTCCCTGTACATGGGATGGAGACGGGGTACGGGACGGGGAAAAAGTGGGCTTACCCAGGGCAGCCAGTCCATAGGCATTACATTATGACCATTGCTTATGTTTTGTTTACTTTTTAAAGCGTCTTAAATCTTTTATTATTACATTACATTACATTACATTAGGGATTTCTATTCCGCCATTACCTTGCGGTTCAAGGCGGATTACAAAAGGTTAATTTAAAAATACAGAGTTACAATGATTAGCTAGAGAGGTAAGTTGTAGATTTTATAAACATTAACGGGTTGTTGAGGGTGAGGTGGTTTGTAAGAGAATTAATAGTTGGTCATAGTGGAGGTTCTTTTGTTGTTGTTAGTGCAGTAATGGGTAGATCAGATGTCGGTTTTAGAGTTACTAAGAGGTCGTGATGTTATTGCTGCTTCAGGAATTTCTTGAAAAGTGTGGTTTTTATTTCTTTTCTGAACGTCCTATAGTCTGGGGTGGTCATCAGAAGGTTGGAGATCTGGTTGTCCAGCCTTGCGGCTTGAGTGGCTAGGAGGCCGTCGTGTAGTTTTGTTCTTTTTACTTCCTTGATTGGGGGGGTATGAATGGGGAGTGTGTTTTTCTGTGTCTGGTAGTGGGTGCTTGGATGAGGCGATTGTTCAAGTATGATGGGCTGTCTCCGTGTAGGGTTTTAAATAGTATGCAGTAGAATTTGAATTGGATTCTTTCTTGGATTGGAAGCCAATGTGAGTTGATGAAGGCTTCAGTGATGTGGTCATGTTTTCTCAATGAGTCATGTTTTTTCAATTATCACAGAACCCTATAACTAAATGACTTCATTCAGTTTTACAAAACTAGAGGTTGCACTAGAGTTAAACCACTCTGCTGTATAAAAGTTCAAAATAAAATCCTGAAACATGAAAATGAAAGGACTGGACCGTGCAGTGCAATTTACAGAAGGTGTATGCTGAAACACAAAGGTATACAATGGAAAGAACAAAAGAATGTGATGAGATGTTTAAATGCTGCAGGTATGTCTTGGATGATGAATATACCAGTTCAGTGGGCTCCAAATTCCCAGTGAGGTGGTCTCCTCCAGAGGTCCTTCTGTATAGCAAATTCAGCAGCAAATCTGATGTTTGGGCTTTTGGTGAGTAAAAATCATATACAACAATTTCTGCTATGAAAAAGTGAGAAATCTGTTCTGGGATACGACCTTCTTTTTTTTGGGCACTGCTAATCTTTGCATCAGTTAGTGCAAACTGGTGGGGAGATTATTAGGTAGCATGTCTGGCAACCAAATGAAAAAAAAATATGCAAAAGTAAGTCATTTGGTTTGGTGTCAAAAAATGCATCTCATAAACCGTTATCTGTAGTACCTATTTAACTATACTGACAGACTTGAGTCCACCTTGAATGAAATATTTTTTCTGCTAGTTTTATAAATCAAGTCATGCAGTGAGACCAGTGATAGGCTGCTGAATAAGAAGGCAGATGTCAGCATCTCCTCACCATAGAGAGATGTCTGTCACAGTGTAAGATCAGGGGCTTCCTAAATACATTCCTTTTCTGTTTTACTCATTGTCTATTCTCCTCAGGAGTTCTGATATGGGAAGTGTACACTTTGGGGAAGATGCCATATGAAAGATTTAACAACAGTGATACAGCAGATCATGTCACCAAAGGTCTTCGCCTTTATCGGCCACAGCTGGCCTCAGAAAGGGTCTATGCTATCATGCACAGCTGCTGGCATGAGGTAATTCTTTTGGTAAAAATTCATGTGTTCATGGTGGCTGAGAATGCTGCATTTAAGTTTTGCATAGACTTACACTTTCTGATTATTGAATCCCGAGCTTGCCCTTATCTGCAAACTGAAGAATGATTTTATTTTTTATCATAGTAACTGATTTGGCTTGTCACCCTAGTATCTTTAATATTTCTAAATTACTTTCATTTCAGCCTGCATAATTTCAAGGTTCTTACTTCGATAATATTTTTTCCAGTAGAAAAGCACATGAGTCCTGAACCTGTGGGTAGTGCATCTTCATCCACGAGGGATGCAGAAGGTATCATCTTACATTTTCAACTCTGTCTCCCTGCATCACTGGGCACTGCCCTATTTCCTCAGTTTGTACCAAAGCAGAGATAACCCCTGAAAGAGGAGAAATAACAAGGAGGGGCATAGGGGAACTCCCCAATAACACTTTGTTCTGCTCTGCAAGAAAACACAACTCATTAACAAAGGCAACATAGCATTAACAAGGCGGATCGAAAACACCCACATACCTGAGTGCAACCAGCACTAACACTTGTTTGGCTCTGACTTTGTGAAGAGCAAACCTGTATAAGCACTTTTGTCTCTCTGAAGACGCATCTTCATATTGCTTCATCTTGCTTGAGTGCCATATAGTCTGAGGCTAAAAGCAGGCTACATTGAAAACTGATAGGGCCTCATGTGCTTTTCTACTGGAAAGAAGATTATCAATGTAAGATCCTAATCTTCCATTCCAGTGCAAAAAAGCACGAGTCCTAAACCTGTGGGACATATCTAAGTAGTCCCTCGAACGCACCACAGACACAAAAGCGAAGTCCTTTTGTGCTGCTACATCTACTCCGTAAAACTTAGTAAATCTGTATAGTGTGGATCACACAGCTGCCCTACAAATGTCCTCGGCGAAACTGTCCTAGACTTTGCCATGAAGAAGTCACACTTCTGGTGGAATGTGCTTTCAAATAAATTGGTGAACTTTTTCCACATCCTATGTAAGCAGAAGAAAAAAGAGGCTTTTAAAATCTAAGATGGTCGCAGTGGCAACAATTTTAGCGCAAAAACGGCCCAGGAGAGCTATAAAAACAGGATTTTAGGGGAGGGGAACCCTCAAGGAAGCCCCAGAAACTCTTCAAAATCCCCAATTCATCTCCACCCCATTGTCTCTCATAGACAGTAATGAACTGTACTCACTGTGCTACCTGCATCAGCTTCCACTATATGAAGAGAAAAAAAAGGCATTTTCTGCCTCAGATAAGCAAGCAGGATATCTAGGGGCTAATTTTTCAGGCTGCCTTTTCACACAGGCTGAACCAGCCAGAAACCCTCTACCCCTCTAGTCTCCAAATGATTCTTCTGGGGGAGGGAGGGGTTGAAACTGGTACCTGCTGGTCTCCCAACCAGCGTGGGGCCCAAAAACAGCCTGCACTCATGCGCTTCAAATGAAACCATGTTAGCAGACTCCTAGTAGCTAAACCCCATGCCAATCCAAGTGTAGGGCAGGCTGGCCAGACAGGTGGGCTGCCCAGCTAAAGACTTCAGAACCCTGAATCTTCAGTTTTTCCCAGGCAGAACTGACCCAGAACTACTGGGGAGTTCTAAAACACCCAAATTCTTGAAAAAATGTAAATTAATACCCGAAAATAATAAATATTAATCTGCGCAAATGAATGACACCTTCTCCTCACTTTCACAAGGAAAAAACTGAGGAGAGAGGACAGTGCCTGGTGATGCAGAGAGGCAGAGTTGAAAATGTAAGATGACATGTTCCACATCCCTTGCAGCAGTGGCATAGCGAGGGTGAGAGGTGTCCGGGGTGGTGTCGCCTCTCTCCCACCCTTTTCCCCCACCCTCGCCTCTGCTGCATGCGCCCCCTTCTCTTTCAAAATAGTGTGAAACAGGAGAACAGATTAACCACTATCAATGAGATCCACAAAAAAGGTTAATCTATTGAAAACAACAAACCATTAATTCTAATGGTGATCTTATAGTTTTAGAGTAAGTGAAGGAAAAGATCTCAGAGTTGCCATTCCCAGGATAATATTGTTATTGTCCAAAAGGGAATTGTGGCATATGGTTTCTTTCATTGATCAAACCTTCATCTTTAATTCTTATATTGTATTAAATATTCAAAATGGTTTTTTATAAAACATTGTTGTAAATATTACCACTCAAAACTGAATAACTCGTTATAGTTGAAGAGTATTTATCTAGTATTACCTAGTCTTATTTTTTGTAGATTTTTTTATAACAGCCCGGATCGCTATATGACAACACCTTAGCCCGGTTTGCCTTACATTACCCTGAGGAAGCCGCATGAGAGCGGCGAAACGGGTTCCCGTTGGTTGGATACACGGGTTTCCTACGGCTAGATGAATCCGCCGTTATTTACTACATCATGTTAAAAAGATAAGTGCCAGTTTAAGGCCTATTCATGATGTTTCATCTTTGCTATTTTGCACAGCCTATTTAAAATCTTTATCTATTTTTGCTATCTTGCTATTTTGCACAGCCTATTTATATCGATAAGCTGGATTAGCACGAGTCACTTTAAGAAATGTTTGCACTTTAGGCATTTTTAGCACAGTAAAAGATTGAAAAAAGATAAAAAAATCTACAAAAAATAAGACTAGGTAATACTAGATAAATACTCTTCAACTATAACGAGTTATTCAGTTTTGAGTGGTAATATTTACAACAATGTTTTATAAAAAACCATTTTGAATATTTAATACAATATAAGAATTAAGGATGAAGGTTTGATCAATGAAAGAAACCACATGCCACAATTCCCTTTTGGACAATAACAATATTATCCTGGGAGTGGCAACTCTGAGATCCCCCTTCTCTTTCCCCAAACCTCTTTAACTTTCCTGGCCCGAGCAGCGTCACCAACTTCCTGCCCGAGTCAGCGTCAGCTCTCCCTCTGATGCCACTTCCTAAGCATGGAACCCAGAAGTGACGTCAGAGGGAGAGCCGACGCTGGCATGAGCAGCAGGTTGGAGCTGCTGCTCGTGCCAGTGAAGAACTAGAGGTATGTTGGGGTGAAGTGAAGGCGCACGCGCGGCAGGTGGAGGAGTGGTAAGGAACGTTGGGAACAGAGCACCCGGGAATGACAGCACCCGGGGCAAACCACTCCCCCTGCCACCCCCTTACTATGCAACTGCCTTGCGGGTTAAGATGCACTTACCCATAAATTCAGGTCTCATGTTCTTTTTGCACTGGAATACTGCTTTAGTGTATTTATAAACAGATGAGTGGAACATTTTACCTGAGGAAACATTTTCCCCACATTAATCATTCCTGGGTTTCATCACAATAAAATCATAAAACTGTACATAAGAACATAAGAAGCGCCATCTCTGGATCAGACCTTCGGTCTATCAAGTCCGGCGATCCACACACGCGGAGGCCCGGCCAGGTGTGTACACCTGGTGTAATTTTTAGTCAAACTAGAAACAATACTAGCAATAACAATCTAAATAGATAAATAACTGCAGCAAAAAATGTTGCAAAAAGGTTATAAGCCAAGTGGTGGAAATATCCTTTGAAAAACCATTTAAGTAAAGTGGAGAAAAAAGCCTCAACTAGTTTTATATGCAGACGGCAACCCAATGAGTTTTTTAGCCGTTCTTAATCTATATCATAGGCAAAAAAACCTCCACTACTTCTCTAAATGTAATCTTTCAAAATAGGAAAATATTTCACCACTCTGCACAGGGAACAGGAAAAAGAACCTTCAGGAAGGTTACACTTATCTTCACAGCTGTTGATGTAAGCCAGGACCGCGATCCAAAAACGCAACGATATTCCTACAGTCACATTTCTGGCATTGAAGTAAAGACAAGGAACCGATGTCCATATAAAACTAGTTGAGGCTTTTTTCTCCACTTTACTTAAATGGTTTTTCAAAGGATATTTCCACCACTTGGCTTATAACATTTTTGCAACAATTTTTGCTGCAGTATTTTTTAGTTACCCATATCCCTCTATGCCTCTTGTAAGGAGATGTAAGACTGGAAAAGATGTCAATTATCTCTTGTGGAAGAAGGAAAGCCTCAGATCATGTGTCCATTTTCACATGCCACTGGCCATTCAGCTAATGTGGACAACAATGTCAATCACTGGCCATCCTCCACCACCCTTAATAAATGCGCAAAAATCATGCTGTGCAAACTTGCACTGATAATATATAAATAATATCAAAAGTGTAAAAACCATATATCTTGATAATATCAGGCAACAGTATGATTTTTGCACATTAATTAAGGGTGGTGGAGGATGGCCAGTGATTGAAATTGTTGTCTACATTAGCTGAATGGCCAGTGGCATGTGAAAATGGACACATGATCTGAGGCTTTCCTTCTACCACAAGAGATAATTGACATATTTTTTTCCAGTCTTACATCTAGTTTTATGATTTTGTTTTGAATTTTGTAACCTTTGGTTGCTAATTTTTTTTTTTTGTTGTTTTTCATCACAATAGTCCATTAATAATTCTTACCTGAATGGATGCCCCAGTCTCCAGAGATGAAAAAATTTGGCTTCTAGTGCACATTAAATAATTTTTTTAAACTGCTTTACCAGTATAGGCTGGATTCAATAAATGTAAAAAAAATCCACACTCAGTGTCTTTCTATAAAGGCCACTCCAGGTTAAGCACTCTTTATAGAATATCGCCTAGTGGGGATTTCCATTTCCAACTTTGGGCACAAGAACTTACAAGTCTAATTTGGTTTAAATCCTGGTGCGCAAGTAGTGTGCAGATTTCTGGAATTTTGTAACACTGCGCAGATTGTTTCTGAACTCACCTGACCCTCCTATGCTCTTTCAATGACCACACCCTGTTTTGGGGTGCACACCAAAGGATTTGGCTATGGATCTTTATAGAATTGCATGGAACCAGATCCATGTGTAAAAATATATTAGTGCCAATTAATGTCAATAATTGTTAACAGCCAAATATTGATTGTTAATGGTTTGTTATCTAATTTATTTGCATATGGATCTCAGGATCATGAGCGGCTTTGGGCACCCAAATTTGGGATACTATATTTTGCTTTATTAATGTCCCTCAGCCATTCCTTGAAGACCTGTATCATTTTGTTTTCAGAAGAAAATTAAGTCTCTGTTTTACTCAGCATTGAGTTGTTAATCTCTATCTCATCAGCACCTCACTATGTATTTGCACCTTTGCAGAAACCGGATGAGCGCCCTGCCTTCAAAATTCTTCTTAGCAACATTCTGGATTTAACAGATGAAGAATCTTGAACTCTGATTTTCTACCACTTTTGTTTCTTCTTTCCTGCAAAAATGTTCCAGACTGATGGAGGAGTTTACTGCTCAGGTTTCTGGCAAAACATTGCAAGCTAGAAATGCCTGGAGTAGGAACTCAACTGGATTTCACTTATTTACCTTCAAAGAGTGTTTCAGAGCCTTTAATCTCTTCAAACAATGAAGATTCCAATCAGCATCTCACTGACCAAGCATAAACCTGGTGAAAAGACATCTGTTGTAGACTGGAAGCTTTGGCAATGGAACTAATTTCTTGCAGAGATAAAGTACTTTGACATGGGATTGCGGGGAGCATTACACTGAAGTTGAATCACTGAAAGGTTGCTGTCAGGATTCGTGACAGCTTATGAGCAGCAGGAGAATGAGGGCCCTGTTTTAGATAATCGCAGCTATGCCTTTGGCAGGTGTCAGAAAAGGGAAACAAATCCAAAACCATTTTCAAGTGTTTATTGCTAAGCAAGATATCACAATAAATATACAACGCCATTTTAGAAATCATGGATGATGGCATATAGACGTTTTAGGCCAAACGGCTAGAGCCTGTGACATATTTTATAAACACAGGACAAATGGAGAAGCCTATTGTGAAATTGGCCTCTCTCCACCCACTAACCAAGGCACCCTAAAAGTTTTCAAAAATGTAGAGCACATCGATGATGATGATGATGATGGTTCAAAATGTGGTAATGTAAAATGTTCGGGGGGGAGGGGGAAAAAGGGTGCCCATGAAGCTGAAAACGGCCCACAGGAACTCACACCATCATGTCTTGCTCCCTTAGAACATACATAGTGAATGCAAGGTCCCCGTGGTTTATCTGGTGTCCATCAGTGTCTAAGATGCAAAATGTCTAGTTGCCTGTGATGGCAATACAAAATGTATAGGGCAATGTATCGCAAACTGTGTGCCATCTGAGATTTCAGGTGTACTATGGCACTGGGGAGGAGGAGAGACGCTGATGCCGGCTGATTGCCTACAGGACGTGCATCTCGTGAAGAGGCATGTCCTGTAGGCAATCAGCCAGTGCCTCTCCTTTTCTCTGGCCCTTTTCCGGAACAGGGCCTGTTTGAAGGGCCTTTGCATATGCGCTGACGTTGATGTGATGACATCACGCACTTCCGGGTGTCTTGAACTGCGGTTTAGTGTGCCCCGGTTCGAGATTGTGAGACACTGGTATAGGGTGTGCAAAACATTCAGCACTGCTCTCAAGTGCAAAATGTTTATTTATTAGGATTTTATTCACATCTTTTTCTGTAGTAGCTTAATATGAGTTACATTCAGGTACACTAGCCCCCTCTTCCATGAAACTTCGATAGCAGTTTCTAGCGTAGAGAGCTATGCTGAATGGTCCACGCTGCTCCCAACGCTCATTGGAACTCTATGATATTTTCCCTTAATGATCTTATATTAATTGCTTGGATTAGTAGACAAAAATATATTATATGATATACGTGTTTACATATGTTATGGTAAGGGTGGGAGGGGGGTTAAATTTCATTAATTTAAATATGATTGTAATAGAAATTCAAGTAATGTTTGTAAGTTTAAATATAATTTCCGATCACACTTGTTGTAAGATGTAAAAATGAATAAAGAATTGTAAAAAAAATTAAAAAAAGGAACTCTATGAGCGTTGGGAGCAGCATGGGCCAATCAGCACGGCTCCCCACGCTAGAAACTGTTATCACAGTTTCGTAGAAGAGGGAGTAGTTCTTTCCTTGTGCTCACAATATAATTCTGTACCTGAGGCAATGGAGAGTTAAGTGACACCCAAGGAGCAGCAGTGTTAAAATTAAACAAATAAAAATAGATGAAAATTGGTAATAATTTGTATACATACCTAAACCAATGCTTTAGCCACTTTGACATGCAAAGCATTTAGCAATGCTCTGAAATGCAAAACATAGTACAGTACTCCCCTGAAATTTGCGGGGGTTACGTTCCAGGAATCCCCGTGAATTTCAAAAAACCGCAAATACGGTTTTTAGGCAGGGGAGACAGGAGAGGGCAGCCGGAGCTGCTTTGACATGCAACTCCTGATTGGTAAGGCCCGACTTTAGTACAGGAACAGGCGGTCGGAGCATACAGCAAGTGATTTCCTTCACTCGCTGGCGCTCTGGCTGCCCTCTCCTGCCCGGTCATTTGCGGTTGGAAAATACTGCGAATGACTGGGACTTCAAACCGCCGACCACGAATTTGAAGGGGAACACTGTACTGGATTTGACCTCCAGGGATGCCTGGTTCATATCTCACTCAGAACAATCCAAAATGTTAGCAGCTGACTTTTTTTTTTTTTTTTACCTGTATTTAATCAGCATTGCACAAAAGCAGAACAAGGTACATATTTCTATCATTTAAATTTCTCCAGAATTCTACTGTTCATCAGCTCCCCCTTCTGCTTCTATTCCTTTCTCTCCTCTCTTCTACCTTCCAAAGTATTTAGATCAATGCTGTCTTGTAAAAATGTTTATTTTATTTTTATTTTTCCTCTAACTCTACTTTTCACTTCTCTATTACCCTCCAGGTACTTTAGTTAGATTGTGAGCCTTCGGGACAGTAAGGGAATTTTTCAAGTACCTTTCTTATTTCTAATCTTAATGTATATTTTCTGTAAACCGCTTAGAACCTAACGGATGTAGCGGTATATAAGAAATAAATTACATTACATTACATTACATAACATCCCCAATAGCAAATACAATATAAAGAGCTTCAAAACACAAATAAAAAGAATGTTGTAACACCCAAATCTTCTATAAACAACTTCAGTTCAAGTTCAACAGTTAGACTCCCCCACGGTGGAGACACTGTGTCAGATAAGTAGATAGCATTATAAAATGGCAGGCATAGATATTTTGCAGCCCTAAACGTTTAGAGCTGTCAGTAATTTCAGAAACTTGGACGTACCAAATAGCACAGTTACAGGTGCTATCCAGGGACAGCAGGCAGCTATTCTCACATGTGGGTGACGTCATCCACGAAGCTCGGATGCGGACAGCCTCGCAGACTTGCTTGTAGAAAACTCAGAAGTTTCGAGTCTGCTGCACCGCGCATGCACGAGTGCCTTCCCGCCCAGCACAGGGCGTGTCTCCTCAGTTCAGATAACTAGCAGAGAAGCCAACAAGGGGAGGTGGGTGGGTTGTGAGAATAGCTGCCTGCTGTCCCTGGATAACACCTGTTACGGTAAGTAACTGTGCTTTATCCCAGGATAAGCAGGCAGCCTATTCTCACATGTGGGTGACCTCCAAGCTAACCAGGATGGGATGGTGGAAGTCTTGGCAACTTAGGAGAATAAATTTTGTAATACTCTCTGACCAAAATGGCCATCCCGTCTGGAGAAAACATCCAGACAATAATGACATAGACTCTCGAAGCACTCCCAAAGACTCAGCTCCTTGTATGAAGTGTGAGGATTCCAAACAAGACACTCGCAAAGACTCGACTCCTTGCATAGAGTGTGTAGATTCAGCTCGAGGCACAGGCAAGAACTTAACCTCTTGTGAGCCTGATGAGTGCCCAGGCTGGACTGCAGGAAGCAGAGTCGAGGCAGGACTATATTTGGTCAGAAGCTGAACAAATTCCCACTCTAAAATGGTCTGGATAGTAGCCTGCAATTGTGGATCCGAGTCTGAAACTGGACCATTTGCTGAGGCTAAAGGCTCCAAGGTCAAAGATGAAGAATGCTTCAACTTGGAAGAATGATGTTTGGGTAGCTTGAGGACCACCGCTGGAACTGTCTGCTGAGGTATATGTCCTGAGGGAAGCTCAGGAGAAGACTTGGCAGATTTACTCGAGGTCGAGAATGTTCCAAACGAGGAAGGTCTGATGAGAGTCGAGGTCATGGAGGCAGGAGGACATCCTGTAGCAGGCCTGACCGAGTCGGAGGTCGAGGTTGAGGGTGCAGCAGAGGTTTCCATACCGAAAATCTTCTCCACTTGAACTCGACGACGTTTGAGGGCTCAAGGTTGAAGAGTAGCACAGCGAATGCACGACTCTGGGCTATGGTCAGAACACCATGGTTCCCATGGGGGAAGAGTGGTTACTTAAATTAAGAAAGCTAGCACAGATGGAATGTCTAGCTGCTCAACATTATGGTTATTATGAACAACAGGAAAGGACTTGGAAAAAAATATTATGTGTTTATTCTTCCTTTGAGCTGAAGGGGGGAGAAGGCAGGGTTTGACAGGGATAATGGGGAGCCTCTCTGAAGGAACCAGAGGGACCGCTCTATAACTTACATTAAGTTTTCTGGGGGTTGTAGATATCTTGGACTGGGTATAGAGTGGACACTATCTTTTAATATTGTATGTATAGGCATAGGAGCCGGGAGCCGGTGGGGAGGTAGAAGTGTTGAATTTTATATTGTATTTTCTGGCCTGGCTTGATTTGTATGCCGTGTTGTATCTCTGTGTTGCTGGATTGTTGTTGTTGAACTGTTATATCAAAAAACTCTAATAAAAATAAAAAAAAATAAAAAGTCATATATACCAAGTTTTCCCTTAAAACTCTCTGTATTCATCTATCCTTTTGGATTGTCTGTAGGGTTGCTGAGATCCCTTTTCCTCTCTTACATTGACTTGTATACAAGACCATAGTAATTTGATTATATCAGATGGAAGAGAACCAGGATACAGGGGCTTTATAAATGAATAGAGACAGGGCGAGTATAGGAACTCAAGATTATTTAGGGATTTAAGGGTAAAGCAGAGACTTCAAAATGGGTGAGGCAGCAGGACATCAATGGCTGAGTGAGGACTGAGGGAAGATAGTGAGTACTCAGCAGTTCGGGGAAAGGTATGAATACAACTGTTTGTCAGGACTGGGAGATATAATTGGGAGGGTTAAGAAGGGACTATAGATGAATGATAGATAAAAGAAGAGGGTCTAAAGAATAGGGAGGAAGTTAAAGGCAGTAAAAGGTTAGGGAATGAGTAAGACACTGGAAAGAGATAGGAAAGGAGTGTGGAGGTGATAAAGGGAAAGGGGGTAATGAGACATTTTTGAAACAAGACAGACAAAAGACCAAGCAGAGAGCAAATGAACAACAAAGGAGCTGGTGCTTGTGAGGGAATAAAAAGCAGAGGAAAATAGATGAGGACTGGAGAACATGAGAAAGAATGAGGATGGAGAAGATGAGAGAGAATAGGAGAGCTAGGATAAGAAAAGCTGGGCAATAGGTGAGAGGTTAGGAGATTGAGGACTAGAATGAAATCTGACTGGATAGAGGACATAACAAAATAAATGGGGGGGGGGGGGGAAGATCTGAAAGGGAAAGATCAATGTCAGACATGTAGAGGAGGAAGTGAAGAAGACAGGAGGTAAGAGAAGAAATGACAAATGGAAAGAAGTCCATAGAATAAATTAGGAAAAAACAGAGAGAGGAAAGTAGAAGAGAAAGTCTGGGACAATGTAATAATAATTTTATTTTTATATACTGCTATACCAAAAAGGTTCAAAGCGGTTCACAACAGGAAAAGTTGGTACATACAGTGCAAGTAGATAACATACAGATAAAACAGGCAGATATTATTAAAATACATCAATTAAAAGGCAAAATAGTTTAAAACAGAATGCATTAAGATATCAACCTATCAAATAAATGTCTTTAACAGTTTTCTAAAATCAAAATAAGAAGTAGCCTCTTGCATAGTTTTTCTGAGCCACATATTTAATTTGGCAGCCTGAAATGAGAAAGTCCTCTCAAACAATTTCTTATAATGGCAAGATTTTATAGAGGGGCAGTTGAACAAATTTATCCTAGAAAAATAAAATGGCCAGACAATAAAATGTGTTTAGTAATTGTAATATATCTGCTTTGGGAAACATGTATCTCTGTCTTTGTATTTTGCTTAGTATCGGAGGAATTGCATTCGTTTTTCTGTTTCTCCAATGTTGAACTGCATGCAGTCTCTCTTCTTGGGATTTCCAATTTGATTTGCATTGGTATATCTGTTTCTAATTTGTGGTTCTTTATTCTGTTTTTGATGAAGGTCTATGGTTTATGTGTGCTATCAAGATGAAGGATTCTGATAGCATGTAGCTTCTGTGCAGGAATCTGTAACAGTCCTGTTTGTTCTTCTTTCTCAGTAGGAGGTATTGGATACTAGGGAGATATACTGGTAACTGAAAATATTAAAATACAGTACTCCCCCGATATTTGTGGGAATTCCTATACAGGAACCCCTGCGAATTTTGAAAAACCATGAATATGGTTTATCATTTGTCAAAAGGCAGGAGAGGGCAGCTGGAGTGCCGGCGAGTGAAAAAAATCACTCGCGGTATGCTCCGACCGCCTCTTCCTGTTACTAAAGTAAGGCTACACCAATCAGGAGCTCCTTTGACACACAGCTCCTGATTAGTGTAGCCCGACTTTAGTACAGGAAGAGGCGGTCGGAGCATACTGCGAATTAGTGAATCTGTGAACCGCGAATTCACAGGACAACACTGTACCTCCAAGATATATATGCAAAAAAAGGCAGGCTTCTCTCAATGGAAAAGGATCACAAGATAAGGATGAAAGGGAGACAGACTCAGGCACAAACTGTGAAAATATTTCTTAACATAAAGAGTGGTGGATGTGTGGAAAAACCTCCCAGTGAAGGTGATGTAGACAAGGGCAGTATTTGAATTCAAGAAAGCCAGGATCTCTGTGGGAGAGTAAGAAACTATGGAGCTTAGTAGTTGATGTGGATAGACAGATTGGATAGGCCACAAGGCCATTTTTTGCTGGACTTTTTTGATGTTTCTTAAGAATATTCTGATATACTGTAAAGCAGAAATTGTGGTCCCATCAATGCAGTAAAACAGCCTCACACCAGGATGCCTCCACTAGCATTTTTGAAGGTTGGAGCAATGTTCTTACTTTGGAAAGCTGTTTTTAGATTTTTTTTTCCCCCCCCCCCAAACAATGTTTATACAGTAACTAAAAAAATTAAAATTTTTGATATACCTGTTCAGCAAACATTTTTCCAGAAGTCTTGTGGGCCTTTCAAATTCTCTTTGTCAAGCCTAAGGCAGGCAGCACAGTTCTTTTTAGAGGATTACAAGTCAAAATAACAAAGGTTTTATTTGACAAAAATCTTCCCAAAAACTTCTGCATAAAATTACCCCTGCTTTGAGGCAGAAGTAATTTTGGCTCTCTTTCACTAAGCTGCAGTAGAGGTTTCTTCCGTGGCCTGGAGCACTGAATGATCCAATGCTGCTCCAACGCTCACAGGAAGTCTATGAACGTCATAGCAGTTTCAGAGCATTTAACGCTCCATGGTAGAAACCTCTACCGTGGCTTAGTAAAAAGGGGGGGGGGGGGTGTTTGTGTATGTATACGCCTGTAATAATAGATATATATACATGTACTTTATAAAATATGCACATAAGTGCCAGTTCAGTCCCTGCGAACTCCTACACATGCATCACTTAAAAATAAGTGCTATGGGCCTGATATTTAACTCACGGCAGTAAACAGCTTGCAAGCTGATCTTCAGCCACAGGCTCTAGTAACCCCAGAGTTTCAATGCCATGGCATGTCCAAACTCCAGCACTGAATATTTGGGTTAGTGTGGAAATCCAGAAGTTAACAGGGCACCAGCAACATTGCCGGTAGCAGCTCCACCAAAACTCTATTTCTGGACCGCCTCTAACCTAGCGGTTAGGGAATGACTGGTTTGAGCCAATATTGAATGGCACTACCCGGTTAAGGCCACAGTACTGAAACAATTTTAGCCTCTCTGCTTGATTACCTTCATCAACTATTCAGCCAAGGCTCAAGCGCTCTTATATTGCAACTCGATCTGAGTAGCGCATTTGACTTGGTTGACCACGCCACTCTACTAGACTGCCTAACATCTATTGGAATCTCAGGCCATGTTCTCAACTGGTTCCGCGAATTCCTGACAACAAGAACCTACAAGGTGTTCAAGGACGACACTACCTCTTACAGCTGGGTCAACCCCTGTGGGGTCCCACAAGGCTCCCCCTTGTCCCCCACCCTATTTAACATCTACCTTGCCTCCCTAGGAAATCTTCTGCAGAGTTTGAAACTCAAATTCTTCATATATGCAGATGACATCACCATAATCATTCCGCTCTCCTACCTTACCTCAGAGCTACTCAACTCGCTATCTCTCACCCTAAATCAGATCGAACTTTGGATGACAGCGTTTAGGCTAAAGCTAAACCCAGAAAAAACTAAAGTCTTCTTAGCATCCCCAAATGACAAAATCAAGGAAACTGCGATACATATCAATGGCCTAGACTACTGTATCGAGCAATCCTTAAAAATTCTAGGAGTCACCTTAGACAAACATCTCTCACTAGAGAAACATACTGACCTAGTGTTTAAAAAATGCATCTCAATACTCTGGAAACTCCGCACCATTAAAAAATACTTTAACGAAACCTCCTTTAGTCTGCTGGTCCAAGCTTCTATTCTTAGCGTCCTGGACTACTGTAACATCATTTATCTAGGCGCCTTCAAGAAAGTCACCAAGAGGCTGAGACTGGTCCAAAACACCGCCATCCGCCTTATCTTCGGCCTGAAGAAATGGGAACACATATCCCCCTTCTACCACAAGTTGCACTGGCTGCCATTCGAATCCAGGATCCTATTTAAGTTCTCTTGCATCTGCTACAAAACCGTATTGGGTATGTCACCTGACTATCTCTACCCCCACTTCAACCTGAACTATAATAATAAGAGCTCCCGCAGAATAACTATGTTCGCTTTCCCCTCACTGAAAGCATGTCATCTTAAAAGATTCCTTGAACGAACCTTCTCTTTTCAAGCGGCCAAACTAAACTCATGGCTCGCCCAAATTATACTTGACGCCTCTTCATACCTCCACTTTAGAAAAAAGCTTAAAACTCTACTTTTCAATGAACCAAATCCTTAATGCTCCCCTCTTTTGCCTTAACGCTCCCCCTCTCCTCATTAGTAAACAGATCGAACTCTCTTCTCTGCATCAGACCAATTCCTTCTCTCCCCCCTCAACACGGCCCACCTTTCTTTACTTTTTCCCCCTCCTCCTCCCCCCTCCCAATGAT
Source organism: Geotrypetes seraphini (assembly GCF_902459505.1). Lineage (NCBI taxonomy): Eukaryota > Metazoa > Chordata > Amphibia > Gymnophiona > Dermophiidae > Geotrypetes > Geotrypetes seraphini. Next base: position 69,226,372 of record NC_047088.1, read on the forward strand.
CCCTGCCCCCTCCTCTCATACAATATGCTTTGCTCCCCCTTCTCTCAAATTCAATTGTACTCTTTTACGGTAAATACCGTTTATGCTCTGTATTAGTCCTTCCTTACTTAAATTGTCAATGTAAACTAGTTTGACCCTTTGATTGTCTTGTTATGTTCTTCTTTTTCAACTGCACTGTATGTAACTCATCTATTTGTTGTGAACCGCCTAGAATTCCCTGGGTATGGCGGTATACAAAAATAAATTATTATTATTATTATTATTAAGTGCCATAGAATATTGGAGGCAAGCCAGCTCAGTGGAGTTTAACTGGGCACGAGCCTCTCCTGTCCAGATAAACAACCCCCTTTGAATATTGACCTCTATATTTTTGAGCACCTGCTTTTATGCTTTTATACTGCCAGACAATTTTATAAGCAGTGTTCTAAACATTCAAATAACTTATAAAATTATATCTTAACTGCAATATGTCTTCCAGTTTCTGAAACTATTCCTTCTGATTTATTATGTTTCCCAAACCAAAGTAAAGACATAGTAAGACACTGCATTTTACTTTAAAGTTAACTGACTTATTTGAAAGATAAAGCAAGCAATGGCAGTATTACAGATTATCAAGAGAACAGGACTATATCAGAATATGATCTGTTTGCAATGACAGCAGAAATGATTACTTGTAAAGAGGAAATACTGTTATTAAGCAAGCTCATAAAGCTAATATTTTCTATGTATCATAATAAAAATATACTGTAAAGATATTCAAAAGATGTAAAGATTAATCATGCTTTTGTAGCTAGATCTCATAAGGGTAGTCCAACATTGGAGAAAGACAACTGGTCGCTCGGGAGAGGAGCGGGGTTCAGGCAGTAGATAATTCAAAACAGAGGAACAAACATTTGTTTCTCTCACAGACTTGATTCTGCTTTACTCCCTTCTTCAGCACTGCCAATTGTTCCTCATCCCTGCCCAAATCAAATGTAATTATCTACTCTTTCAAAATCTTCAGTTCTGCATTATGAACCAAATTCTATATATCGCGCCAAAAAATCTCCAGTTTGTCTTTTTGTGCCAAAACATCAACGCCAGCCAGTGCGCAGGCACCCTGTTGTGTTTACATCCACAACTGAACCAGTTTGCTTAAATTTGTTGAGCAACCTTTTAACTATAGACTGATTTGGTGCATTTTGTCAACCAAAAATTGCATGAAATTTGTGAACTGTTTCAGTAAAACTTTCCCTCACGTTTGTAATAAGTTTTCAAAGTAATAATGTGTTGTTCGTGTAGCAACCCATGATTACTAATTGCAATGTGTTTACATGACAGCTGTGAAATTCTCAGCCCCACCTAAATAACAGAATGGAAATGGCACCCAATTCAAATCTTGTGCTCTTATTGGACACCCCTATATCACAAAATGCTCAGCTACATGTGTAGAGTACATGCATTCATTTACACCAACTTTGGAACAGGTGGAAATGTGTATGTTGCTATTTGCATGCTGGTTCTGGGTACTTATTTTATAAAGGCCTTTATAATATAGGCACCCTGTTATAAAATCAGGTCCTATCATACTAGTTTCACAATTCATATGAGATACATTGGCTTTGAACAGTTTTCTGCACTATTAAGTATATCGCACACAATTAAGTCAGTATTTTGTGGAATAAGCATAAGTAAATGCTAGAAAGAAGCAAATTGTGTTGACTAAGTCTAAAACAAATAGGGAAAGTATGCAGAGCATGGCTTGTGGAATTTTTTTTCTAACCCCTTTTTCGTGTAAGTGCATGTGTTTGTTTGGAGGGGAGGTATATGTGTGTCTGTGCATGATTTTGCAAGCATGTGTGTGCTTATGTGGGATGGGATGTACATGTTTGTGTAAGTCTGCACATATGTATTTTTGTCATGGTGTATGTGTGTATGCTTTCTGGATGTCTGTGATCAGAAGAGAAGAGGGAAAGGCAGTTTGAAAGGTTAAATTCCTTAATCACAATGTTAGAGTGAATCAGGTAATAGCAGTTGGAGCTGCTTCTCCCACAGAAATTTATTGTGGCATTTTTGGAGATTCATTTATCTTTCACCCCCCCCCCCCCCCCACTACCGAACATGCAGAACTTCCATTGCTACATTAAAGAAACTTTCTCCAGATCACCACTTTCCTGTGCCCTAGAGCTGCCTTTCCATCTTCTGCCCTGATTGCCTTTCCATTGGTAGATCCTACCTAGTCTCTGCTGCTAGTTACAAGGGACACAGGTAGGAAAGGCTCTCTCAAGGATGAAGTGGAGGAGGGGGGACACAGAGAACTGCAGACTGAGGTTTTAAACTCAGAAAAACGTCCGCAGTATATACTGTTCTACCTTCTGAATGTTAATATAAAATTCTGCAGACTTTTGAAAAAAGCATACATCTGGTAGCGTTCTAGAAATAATTCATAATAGTAGTGGACAATTCTGAGTCCTGAGCATATCTCACAAGGACCCCTAAACATGTGGACACAAAATATGTGCAAAATTTGCCAGTGACTTAATCTTGCTCTGTCCACAGCAACAGATGTTACTTTGCAACACACATAGCAACCAATAAAAAAACAGTCACCTTCTTGAAGTAGTTTACAGGGTAAAATTAGTAACAAGTAAAATGGTTGCATCTGTGGGTTCTGTGTAAGTACCATATATCTATGTGTGTGTTCTAAGTAGGGTTATCAGACGTTCGGATTTACCCGGACATGTCCTCTTTTTAGAGGACTTTTCAGGTGTCCGGATGTCTTTCTAAATTTGAAGTTTGTCTGGGGGGGTTTTTTCCCCTGTCTCCCACCTATCTCTTCCACCTTATATTTAATCTTTGGGCCGGCCAGCAGCAACGAGGTGAGCCCGCTGACATTGGCCTGCCCTGGAAGCCTTCATTCTGCAGCTGTCCTGGCTATGCAGGAATAGGAAGTTGCTGCAGAATGAAGACTTCCGGGGCATGCCAACTGCAGCAGGCTCACTTCACTGCTGCCGCCAGCTGACCCTAACATTAAATATTTAGTGGAGGAGGTAGGTGGGGGTTCAGGCATAATTCTGGGCTGGGGCTGGAGAGACAGAGCCCGCGCCTGCACCACCAGATCATGCTGGGGGAGGAGAGGAGAAAGAGAGAAGCACCAGCAGGAAGGGGGAGGGGGGTTGGAGGGACAGAGAAGTACCCACATTTGGGGAGGGAAGAAAAGTATCTATGGGAGGTTGGAGGAAAGGAAAGCGAAGCACCTGCAGTAGGGGGCAATTGGAGAGAGAGAGAAGCAACCGTGGGAGGGGGGTTACAGGGAGGGTGAGTAGCACCCACATGGGAGGGGGTTGGAGGGAGAGAGAAGCACTATAAGGGTACAGAGGATGGGAAGGGGGACTAAAGGGTGAAAGGTGGGAGTGGGGCAGGGGTAAGACTGGTGGGAAGCAGAGCTAGGAGCTGGGGAAATGGCAGGGCTGGTGATGGGTGGGGGCATGGTCATGTGACCTCTTTTTCCACTTCCCAAATATGGTAACCCTAGTGCTAAGTATATTTTGTGTCTGTAGGGCATTTAGCTGGGGTTGAGAGGCACTTATAGAGCACTAAGTTTGAAGGGGAAAGATTAGTTTTGACTATGTAGGGGTAAGAACATAAGAAGTTGCCTCCGCTGGGTCAGACACGAGGTCCATCGTGCCCAGCAGTCCGCACCCGCGGCGGCCCATCAGGCCCATGACCTGTAATGTGATCCTTCTCTAATCCCTTTTATCCTTCTATCTATACTCTGTCTAAAACCTATCTTTACCCCTATTTGTATCCTTCAATCCCCATATCGTTCAGGAATTTATCCAAACCTTCCTTGAACCCCCGTAGTGTACTCTGTCCTATCACAACCTCCGGAAGCGCATTCCAGGTGTCCACCACCCTCTGTGTAAAGAAGAACTTCCTAGCATTGGTTCTAAAATTGTCCCCTTTCAGCTTCTCTGAGTGCCCCCTGGTGCTTGTGGTTCCCAATAATCTGAAGAATCTGTCCCTTTCCACCCTCTCTATGCCCTTCATGATCTTGAAAGTCTCTATCATGTCTCCTCTGAGTCTCCTCTTTTCAAGGGAGAAGAGCCCCAGCCTTCCCAACCTGTCTGTGTATGAAAGGTTTTCCATACCTGTTATCATTTTCATCGCTCTTCTCTGGACCCTTTCAAGTATCGCCATGTCCTTCTTGAGGTACGGTGACCAATACTGGACACAGTACTCCAGATGCGGACGAACCATCGCACGATACAGCGGCATGATGACTTCCTTCTTCCTGGTCGTAATGCCCTTCTTAATAATACCCAACATTCTGTTTGCTTTCTTGGAGGCTGCTGCACATTGTGCCGTTGGTTTCATTGTAGTATCTACCAGTACACCCAAGTCTTTTTCAAGATTACTATCCCCTAGCACTGACCCCCCCATTTTGTAGCTGAACATCGGGGTTTTTTTTTCCTAAATGCATGACCTTGCATTTCTCTATATTAAAGCGCATTTGCCATTTGCTTGCCCACTCCTCCAGTTTGTTTAGGTCCCTTTGTAGGTCTTCACATTCTTCCGTGGTTCTAACCCTGCTGCAGAGTTTGGTGTCATCCGCAAATTTTATAACTTCACACTTCGTCCCTGCTTCTAGGTCGTTTATGAATACATTGAACAACAGCGGTCCGAGCACCGACCCCTGGGGAACACCGCTCGTGACCTTCCGCCAGTCCGAGTAGTGTCCCTTCACTCCGACCCGTTGCTTTCTGTCTGCCAACCAGTGTTTAATCCATTTGTGTACGTCCCCTTCCACCCCGTGGCTCCACAGCTTCCTAAGAAGCCGCTCATGGGGCACCGTGTCAAAGGCCTTTTGGAAGTCGAGATAGATGATGTCTATGGGTTCTCCTTTGTCCATCTGGCTGTTTATCCCTTCAAAAAAGTGCAGTAGGTTCGTTTGGCACGATCTTCCCTTGAAGAAGCCGTGCTGGCTCACTTTTAGTTGTCCATTTTTTTCTATGTGTTCGCAGATGGTGTCCTTTATTAGTGCCTCCATCATCTTGCCTGGGACTGAAGTCAGGCTTACTGGCCTGTAGTTCCCCGGGTCACCCCTCGATCCCTTTTTAAAGATAGGTGTGATATTTGCTATTTTCCAGTCCTCCGGGATCTCCCCAGTTTTCAAGGACAAGTTGCAAATTTGTCGGAGAGTTTCCGCTATTTCGTTCCTTAGCTCTTTTAGAACCCTTGGGTGGATTCCGTCCGGGCCCGGTGATTTGTCGCTTTTTAGTCTGTCTATCTGTTTGAGGACCTCCTCATGGCTTATCTCTATATGCACCAGTTTTTCCTCTTGATCTCCACTTATGATCTCTTCTGGTTCTGGTACATTCGATGTGTCCTCGCTCGTGAAGACCAACGAGAAGAACTTGTTTAACCTGTCGGCTACCTCTTTTTCCTCTTTTACCACCCCCTTTCTGTCTCCATCATCCAACGGTCCAACTTCCTCCCTCGCCGGTTGTTTCCCCTTGACGTATCTGAAGAACGATTTGAAGTCTCTGGATTTCTCAGCCAGCTTCTCCTCGTATTCTCTCTTTGCTTTCCTAACCACTCGGTGACATTCTTTCTGGTAATTTTTGTGTTCTTTCCGGTTTTCCTCGGTTTGGTCCTTTTTCCATTTTCGGAACGATTTTCTTTTATCTCCTATCGCCCTCTTTACTTCTGTCATTATCCAGGGTAGTTTTTGGGGTTCAGACAATTTGAGAGGTGCTCCTCAGAAGACTATTGTAACTCTTTTCTTACCCAGCTGTTGGGAAAGGGTCACACAAAATGAGTGTAGTAGGGTCTTGAGCCTGGACCAGCAATCAGCAGGAAGGCCAAGCAAGCATTTCACTTACTGCCTCTCACCACTCCAAATGAAGCAGACCACTCCCAAGGGTAAAAGACAAATCACTAACTTTACTTTTCAACAAGAAAAGAGGCACTCCCTTGATCATCTTGTGGATTCAAATACAACAGATATATTTACAGTCTCAGTTTCAGCAATTAGCCAAAATGTTCAAGTCACCTAGAAAAGAGCCTTCATTTTGGATGGATCCTGATCATTTGGTGGAGATATCTTAAAAGACAGTTTGTTGCTCTTTTTCAGGGCTTAAATCACTTCTGTTCACCAGGCTACTCCCACTCCAGATTTCAAACATGTCCTGTTCTTTTACCCAAGCTTCAGGAAATAGCTAGAACTTAGAAGCTGAGCTTCCCCTCTGCTTCTTTTGAGCCAGGGTGTCTAGAAATTGTTTATTACTCCTAGATGAACCTCCTGACAAGCATAGACAGGTTGCTTCAAACCAAAACTGCCTCCACAGTCTCAAGGCCTGGAACTGAACACCACTTTTATATAATCGGCAGTCCTAATGCCTAGGGACTGCTAACCACTGTAAAGGTTTTAATTTTATCACACTGACTAGCAGGCTAGGAGATTTATGCACATGAGGAGTGAAGTAAGGTGCATATTATCCCTACTCCTGCTACACTAAATTGGGTTTACCATGTTTCCCCGAAAATAGGACCTACCCCGAAAATAATCCCTAGCAGGATTTTCGGGGCAGGTCTTAATATAAGCCCTACCCCAAAAATATTCCCTAGTCCCGGGATATGCTGGCAATTTCCCTTCCCTCCCTCCCATCCCTTGTGCAGCAGGACCCTCGAGTGAGCCCCTGCCCCTGCCACACAGCCGAACCCCCATCCTTCCCTCCCTCCCTCCCATCCAAACCCCGCCGACCGTGAACTAGCCCTATATATGTACCTCCCTAAGCAGTGTCATCAGTAATGCGGCAGAGTGAATTCATGGGCGGACAAGACTGAAGCAGCCTGTTTAGATGCTGTCGGCCTGATGCTGCTTAGGGAAGTATGTAGGGCTCGCTCGCGGTCAGCAGGGTTTGGCTGGGAGGGAGGGAAGGATGGGGGTTCAGCTGCGGGTGCTCAGGGGGGGGGAGTGCTCGCTTAAGGGTCCTTTCTGCACAAGGGAGGGGAGGAAATATGCTGTACATGTGGGGGAGAACAAGGAAAGAGGAAGAATTGGGGTGGAGGAGAGGAAGGGAGAGATGATCATGTACATACCTCGAAAATAAGACCTACTGCGTTTTTTGGGCCTAAAATTAATATAAGATACTGTCTTATTTTCAGGGTATTTACCTGATCCAATATGACCTATGCTTGAATTCAGTGTCTCCATACTGTTTTTCACTCACATGCCATCCATTTCATTATTCTCTGCTACAGAATCTAGAACCCACTTTCCCATTGGGAAGAAGAGGGGAATTTATGTATCTGGAATTACCAATCCGAAATGGCCCATTTTTAAACCCGCTGTGTGTCTGTGGACTAGTTTTTTTTTCTAATGCTTTCATCCCATTTCGTTAAAATTTCGGAGTTTTGTCCCCAGAGCAACAGACAAACATTCTCGACTTCTTTTGTATAATTTAAAATTTTCGTTGGGTTGCAAATAATAAAAGACATTGCCCTGTCTTATTAACCAAAATGCAGGCTTTCGCCTGAGTGCACCACAGCCAATGGCCGAACACCCATAGGTGCCAGCTCTGTGGGTGCTTGAGCACCTCCATTTTGAGCAAACTCCATTATTCTGACCAGAAAGCATTCACTTTTATTGCTTTTCACAACCCTCAACATTTTGAAAAGTTGGCTCCTACGCTCCACTTTCCACCTTTCGTCTCCCCTCCCCTTTTATACCTGAAATTCACCCTACACTATCCGGACATCAATCCCAGCATTCCTTTTTCTTCTAACGTCTCTATGGTCCTGCGACAGGGATGCGCTTCCGCTTCCGGTGGGATAGAGCAGAGAGCACGTGAAGGTCAGCTCGCCGGGTCTCAGTTTAGCCGGCGGTAATTGTAACAACTGCGGGATGAGTATGGATTCTGCCCAGAATCTGGGAACCGCCACCGCCGATCCGCAGCTGCAACATTTCATCGAAGTGGAGACACAGAAGCAGCGCTTTCAGTTGCTGGTGCATCAGATGACTGAACTCTGCTGGGTAATAATCCTTTCGAAGTACTACGGTAGTTGTATTATATGTGTATGCCTAAAAACCTTGCTTTGTAATAATTTCCCTACAATACTGTGCTTCGTTGGATAATAATCTGTTTTCAATAGAGACCTTTATATTAAAATACTGCGATTTGGTATCTAGTACTCTCCTCAGTAGTGCTTCTGGATTATAATTTTTGTATTTAAGTGTTTCTATGCTCTGGGAAGAAGACTGTGATTGGAGGCAAGTTTATTCGTTATTTATATACCGCCTATCAATGGAGGTTGTCTAAGCGAATTTTTACATCGGGTATTTAAGCATTTTTCCCTATCTGTCCCGACCTGCTTATAATCTACGTAATGTATCTGGGGCGGTGGAGGATTAAGTGACTTGCACAATTTGGATTCTTTGTAATCCACCTTGTAATAATTATAAGAAAAGATAGAGTGTAAATTGAATCTTTGTTGTGTTGGCAAATAGCTTTATTTTCTTTAAGATCTCTTTACTTCTGAGGAATTTAGGTCAACAATTCTGCGCTGCCACTCAAGTTTTCTTGTTTGCACCAAAGATTTGTCTGCATTATTTATTTATTTTTCTATGCTGTTCTCCCCAGTGACCTCAGAACGGTTTACATGAATTTATTCAGGTACTGAAGCATTTTTTCCCTGCCTGTCCTGGTGAGCTCACAATCTGATTAATGTACCTGGGGCAATGAGGGGATTAAGTGGCTTGCCCAGGTTCACAAGGAGCAGTGTAGGTTTGGACACACAACCTCAGGTTTTACACAGCTTCCTTAAATCCTTCTGTGTGTGTGTAATATAACTTTTTAAGTTGACATGGGAAAGTCCATTGTTCTAAGGAGAGGGACTTTACTTTAAGATAATTTTAAGGAGTATAACCCTATATCATTGAGGATTATTTTAATGAATTCTCAGGGTGATGCCACTAAACGTCACATATACCCTCCATTTACCCTTCTTAACAGATTATGAATTTAAATAAAGTAAACCAGAATGCATTTCTTGTATGGAATATTAGAAGTCTATAAAATAAAACTGGAGTGTTAGAACATAAATAAATAAATAAATAAATATTTGGATTTTCTATTCTGTGGTCCCCAAAGAGCTCAGGACAGGTTACAGGTTAACATACATAATACTGTATACAGTTAACAGGTTTCAATTTGACATATGTAATGTAATGTAATTTATTTCTTATATACCGCTACATCCGTTAGGTTCTAAGCGGTTTACAAAAAATATACATTAAGATTAGAAATAAGAAAGGTACTTGAAAAATTCCCTTACTGTCCCGAAGGCTCACAATCTAACTAAAGTACCTGGAGGGTAATAGAGAAGTGAAAAGTAGAGTTAGAGGAAAAATAAAAATAAAATAAACATTTTAACAAGACAGCATTGATCTAAATACTTTGGAAGGTAGAAGAGAGGAGAGAAAGGAATAGAAGCAGAAGGGGGAGCCGTTGAACAGTAGAATTCTGGAGAAATTTAAATGATAGAAATAGAACAAAACAAAGACAAAAGGCAAAACAATAGATAAGATTAAAGATAAATCATAAGCTGGAAAGAAAAATAAAATAAAACTTTGTCTTCAATCCACGGTTTCAGCATCAGTGATGAAGTGGAGCAAGTTATAATAGTTATAATACATAGTTATAATACAAGTTTTTCTGGTACAAGATTTTGTTCTACACAACACATACTTGGGATCTAATACCCATTTTTGGTGCCTCGTATGTTAGACCTGTTTCTGGGTATATTTGATCAGCTCTATTTTTTGAGATACAGAACATGTGCCATATACCACTCTTCACTCTGCTCGCCCATTAAAAAATCAGGACATTTAATATAGTGTTTAAATTAATAAGTTTTAAGCATGAAGGGAACATATTAACAATTAAAAGAAAAGTGTACAACATGAAAATCTACTTATTTCATACCAAAAGCACAAGTTTATGATACAAACTTTCCAGTCATTCGACACACATAAAAATATATTTGCAGTAAGCATTAAGAATTGTTCCTTTTTTTTTACTAAATAATATTATGTAGAAGATCTGTACAGAAATTTGGGAGCTCTGTCTTTTTTTAGCTTGGAGCAGATAGGCATGGGGAGGCCTAGTGTAATTGTTATGGTTGTATCTCCCCCCAGCACCAGAGTTGCCAAGTTTCCCAATTCCAGAGGGAGACTTTGGCCTGTCCTTCTTTTAAACTTGCACCCTAGAGCAGTGTAGAATTTCTAGTCCCTGATTCTCCCCACTGAATTTGGTGCTGCAATTGGGCTGTTAAATATCTGGGAATGCTCCCCCTAAAAACTGGTTAACTTTTGGAAGCTCTGCAACACTGGCTTTGGTTTACAGAATTTCTCAAACTTCTGTAGCTTCTATCCTTGGCAGAAACTGAAACATCCCTGTTGTGAGTAGCAGCATTTTTGTCCTATTCAGAGCTTCCTTTAAATTTGTCATGCTTCATTTCATTTTTAGATCATTTTGTCTTGCTCCTTGGAGTTTCCAGCACTAGTAGTCTCTACTGTCTATTGAGCTACATCATCATGAGTCTTTATTTGCAATTAGTTGGTAGTTTCCCACAACACCCCTTTCAAATTCAGTCCAGGGATTATAGAAGCCCAAGGTCAGAAATCGTATCTTCTGGAACTCAGCTAATGTAGGTCCTAAGTTTTGTGTGTTAGGTACCACTGTTTAGCATTAGCTGAGAATCCCCTGCCCAGGGCCATAAATGCTGTTTTATTTAATCCTTTGTCTGTAGTTGGGTGCTGCTGGAGCAAGTTTCTAATAAATGTGAAAGACTCTCTTGTTAATTTTCAAGGTCTCTAACACTTGGATTCATTTTTTGACTTGTAATATGTATGGATCTTAAATCACATTTATTTGGCTGTGTCTTTCTGATTATCTGTGTATTTAATCTCTTAGATGATATTTTGATGTAGCTGCCCCAATTTTTGTTTTGAGCAGGAGAAATGTATGGACAAGCCTGGACCAAAGCTGGACAGTCGAACTGAAGCCTGCTTTGTAAACTGTGTTGAACGCTTCATTGATACAAGCCAGTTTATATTAAACCGGTTAGAGCAAACACAGAAGTCGAAGATTGCTTTTTCAGAGAGCATGTCTGATTAATGCTGTAAAGCAAGAGGAACATTATACTTGGAATGGAGATCAAGACATGGAGAGCAGCTGAAAGGACAGTTCTCAACAGGAAAGACTGAGCACCTCTGCTTACTTCCTGCCTATTTAAAGGGATGTTGCTTCTCTGCCTCATCCTCTGTGGAGAGGTTTTTTTTAAAAAATGCCAAATGTGAAAAAAAAAATATACAGATCAGAGAAATGTACTGGCATGAACATTTGCTTTATTTAGATTTGGTGTAATGCCATGTGTTATACAAATTTATTTCTCTCCAGTGGGACAAAAGTAGGTATAACTCAGGGGAGGATGCAGAAATGAACGTTTATTGATCCACTTATTAGTGGACATAGGAAGCATGTCTTCATCAAAGGTGTAGTAGTCACATCGGCACAGTTCATTTAAAACTGGCATAACTGCTGTCTGTTGGTGCATGCTGCAGGGTAGTATAAAATAGGACTGTGAATGGGATATTTGGGGTTCAAACTTTCCTCTGCCTTCATTTGCAAGAGTAGGGCAAATCGCATTATATCTCCACTGCTTCCAAAGCACTGTTGACAACGAGGGATATGTTTTAATCTAGTAAACTGATTTTTAAAACAAATTAGACAAACTATGAATGGATCTCAGTCACAAAAGAATGACTTCATGGTGATCTATATACATTGGTCATATTCACTTTCAACCTTGGAGGGCCACAAACAAGTCAAATTTTCAGGATGTACATAACAAATAGGCATGAGGTAGATTTGCATACACATCTTTCATGCATATTCATGATACCCTGAATACCAGTTTGCAGCCCTCAGACTTCTGGTAGATATCCCTGGATCCACTAATCAATGAGAGAACGGGTTTTGAAAAGATTGAGTCCTGTTTCTAAACATTCATGTATAGAGACAGGGAAGTAATTTTCAGTTCTTTTCCCACGCGCCCATGTTCTTTTGATAGTGATGGGCATGTACATGATTACATAAGCTCCTCTTCCACTAGCACCAGAGTTGCCAAGTTTCCCAATTCCAGAGGGAGACTTTGGCCTGTCCTTCTTTTAAACTTGCACCGTAGAGCAGTTTAGAATTTCTAGTCTCCGATTCTCCCCACTGAATTTGGTGCTGCAGTTGGACTGTTAAGTATCTGGGAATGCTCCCCCTAAAAACTGGGCAACTTTTGGAAGCTCTGCAACACTGGCTTTGGTTTACAGAATTTCTCAAACTTCTGTAGCTTCTATCCTTGGCTGGAACTGAAACGTCCATGCTAATTTTGAGTAGTAGCATTTTTGCCTTAATTAGCTACCAGTCATTTTGAATTATAGTGTAGTCTCCTGCAAGTAGACTCCTTATGTTTGTAACATTTCTTCTAAGACAGTTGGCCCCAGGATATTCACAATGAATGTACATGAGATAAGTTTTATATTCTTTGGAGAACCAGTATATGTAAATGTCTTATGCATATTTATTATGACTATGCTGAAAACCTGACTGTGATCAGTAGAATAGGAAATTAAATTCTGCCATATACCATAACATCATTTAGGTAAACACATTAAACTAGGTAAGAAGAGGCTGGAACAATAATCTGTTTTAATAATGAGTACTGTATCTTGAAAATCAGGGAAGGAAGATGGGCTTATCTAATTCAAAATATCTGTGTACAGAGCAGCTATACTGTTGAATTTGCCATCTTGACAATGTGTTAAAGCCAAAATGCAGTTTGGGTGAGAAGTTGGAAGCTGTGACAATTATTTGAATGAGGAGGCAATTTCATTTGATTTTACTATCACATTTAAAGCACTGTGCCCCAGTTTTTGTTTCTTAAAACTAGACATAGCGCCTTCTACTGCATAACTCCATTTCCTCTGAAATTCCCTAGGATTATCATATCCTAGATTTAGGAAGGCCTTAAAGACTTTCTTATTCCAGAAGACTTTTGGGGAATACCTAACCCCTATAGGTGTGACATTGTGAACTAATGTTAACCCCTTTTGACTTAAATTTGTATGACTGTGCTGCATGATGATGATGTATTTTATGAAAGCCCTGATAGTGAATTTGCATGGTGTGTCTGACCTCTTTCCTCTTGCGCAGTGGAGTTCCTTTCTTAAGAATGTGGTGAAATCAGCTTAGCGGGGTTTAAAAAAGGTTTGGATCATTTCCTAAAAGAGAAGTCCATAGGTCATTATTGAGATAGCTTGGGGAAATCCACTGCTTATTCTTAGGATAAGCAGCATAAAATATGTCTTGCTACTTGGGATCTATCTGGGTGCTTGGGACCTTGGTTGGCCACTGTTGGAAACAGGACACTGGGCTTGATGGACCTTCAGTCTGTCCTAGTATGACAATTCTTATGTTCTTATTTAGGCACAAGGTTTTATACCAGTTTTAGTTAGTGCAAATGGGCACATCAAGTTAGGCATGATTCCTGGGTATAAGCACTATTTTAATCTAATCCTTAGTCTTATATACTAAATCATCTCCTAAAAATAAGAGCTCAATTTGATTTACACAATTAGATCACTAAGAGAGATCCATTAACATTCATTGGAGCTATAGCCTAAAAAGCGATGAAACATATGGCTCCATTTACGAAGGTGCGCTAGCGTTTTTAGCACGTGTTATTCCACGCGTTAAGGCCCTAACGCGCCTTCATAAAAGGAGCCCATAGTGGTTTTTAAGGTTTTGCAAAAGATCTGAAGAGATAAACGCAATCTAATTGGAGGAGGTAGTCCATGCCACATCGCAGTTAGTAAGTATGGAAAGGAGTGTGAAATTTTACTAATGGTCTTGATTCCTCTTAATAATGGAAAAGAGAACTTACACATATGAGTTGTTTTTGTGCCCGATCTCATGGTGTTTAGAGTTAAAGACATCAAAGGAACAAATAGTCCATGTAAAATTTTAAAGACTATACAGACACATTTAAATCAAACTATCAATTGAAGCGGAAGCTATTAATAGAATAGTTCTCAATGTTTTTTTTAAGCACCATATATATAACTTTTTTTTTTTATATGAAAGGATGGGGTTTTGACTGTTGTAATACAAATTGTTTGCTCTAGCAGACTTCATTAAAATCTGATTTCTTGTTTCTGGTGACATTAGTTCACCTTTTCCCAGTGACAGTCAAATTTGGGTAGTCTTGAGTACAAGTGGGCTATCTCTTGTCAATTTGTGGCTTTTTTTATCTAGTACAACGAGACATCAATATCCATGTATGGACAAGTGAACTAGGCCAGGAGTAGGCAATTCCAGTCTTCGAGAGCTGGAGCCAGGTCAGGTTTTCAGGATATCCACAATGAATATGTATGAGATGGATTTGCATGCACTGCCTCCTTGAGAAGCAAATCTATCTCATGCATATTTATTGTGGATATCCTGAAAACCTGACCTGGCTCCGGCTGAGGACAGGAATTGCCTACCCCTGAACTAGGCTAGAAGCTATTGAATTTTGCAATTATTGCATTCGATGGAAAAGGCAACTGGGCCTACCACCTCATTTGTGAGAAACCATAAGACCATCCATTTAATATAATTGAACTGAAAATACTGGTTCATATTCTGAGGTTTCTCCTAGTTCACTACATATTTGTTTAATTTTAAAGATTTGGCAGCCCTTTTCTTGAAAGGAAATACTCAGCCATTTTTGGTTGAAAAGTGGTATAGACATAGCAGATTCACCAGTGAAAATATTAGAATATTTAGATGTAATTTTTAGGCTTTACCTCTTTGCTCTTAATTGGACCTTTGCTCTTATTTTTATTAGAGACAATTGAAGGTGGTAATTGGAAGTTTTGCATAATTTATAGTGTTTCAGGTCATAGAACTGGATTTAAGCACATTCTTGATTCTGTAAATCTCCCATGGCAACACGAATGACTGAAAATTTCTTTTAACATCCATTTTGTAAAATGAATTATTTCTTTTCTGGTGTTGGTTCATCTGTCACTCAGAGAAATGCCTACTGGTCAGTCTCCAGCTATACATTTACATTATAGAAAGTTCCAGAGTTTGTCTAAGGACTACACCAGATGGAGAATCGACATGAAGGCTTGAGTACCACAGACCTTAGAAAAGGCCTATTTCAATTTAATTGGAAGCTGCCAACCCCCACCCCCTTCTCAAAAACCACAAATATAAATTTTAGATAGCTTAGAGCATTTTTAACTGCCCTGTTTCTCTTGTCCAGAACTTTTTTTTGTTTGTTTGTTTGCATACCTTCAAATTCACATAAGACATCCTATGCTTAAGTTAACACCCTGCAAAAATGCAACCAACGTATGTATGTACATCTTAGCAGGTCACCATTACACAAAGTAGAGCCTGGACATCATTCTGGCTTTTGCTGTGTTTGATGTGGGGAGACCATACTTGTCCATCCATTGCCTGTATATTACTAAATAGTAGAGAGATGAAGACCCAGAAAATGTTGAGAGAGGTTGTTTAAAACGAATTAGCTGGACGTTCAACAAGCTACTAAACAGTGAGCCATCGCATCCCCACCCAACTCTACCCATCTACAAAAAGCAAAGCACAAGGACTGCATCTGGAACTAGTATGTACTGCAAAACTAAGCATTGCTTTCCAAACTTACAGATGGGTGCAAAAGACGTATGTGAAGATAGCTTCATTTTTAAACTCATTGAGGTCTTATGCCTTCAGTGTGTGTTACTTGTGCATTGCATAACTCAATCCTGCAGCGAATAATGCATACTAACAGTATTAGCACACTGTAGCTGTTTGTAAAATGATCCTCTTATTTACTGAGAGTAGGCCATTATTAATACAAAGTATGTTATTGGAAATATGGCTTTGTTACTACCAAATTAGAATTAAAATCAAATTGAGATGAACAAAATTGGTCACACTGCCTGTATTTTTTGGGGAGGGCATTAACATTAAGTTAGACCAAGGAAGGAAATGGAGGAGTATCCTAATGGTTAGTACAGTTGCCTGAAAACTTGGGGAACTGGGTTTGATTTCCATTGCAGCTCCTTGTGAGCCTGGGCAAGTCACTTAACCTTTCATTGCCCCAGGTACAAAATAAGTACATGTATATAATATGTAAACCACTTTGATTATAACCACAGAAAGGCAGTATATCAAATATCATCCCATTTCCTTATACACAGAGGGCTGCATGAATGTTGTACAACCTCCATTAGGCCACGGCATTATGTAATATTGAAACTGGGAAAGTACAAATATTCTGTGATAAATAAGTAAAAACTTAACATTAAATGATGGAAGCAAACTACTGAAAATATTTGTAAAATACAGCATTTAAAATCACAAACACTAGCAATGACTTTTTCTGTGTATACTTCATATGGTTTAGGCAGGCTGCATTTGGCCTAAAGGCTGCCCACTCTTTTGAGTTTTACTGTGGGCACAAAATAGATGACTTTCCGCTTTAGGTGGATCATTATAGCAAGACATTGGTATTTTATACAAAAAAAAGAAAAAGCAGTTGGATTGTTTTGTTTTGAAAGCTCCTCGGCCACAGTCACCATTGTCAATTATAAATTTGGCTACCACTATGTAGATATCAGTAATAGCTCATGCAGGTATTACAATTAAATTTATAGTTTACTGCATATATAACTGAAGAATGAACTCAGATTAGATTATTTTTAAATATGGGTAGTAAAGCTCATTCTAGTGCAATAGGTGTGTCATTCTGGATAGTAGGGTATTCTACCCATGCTCGTGAGCTGTGCAAAAAGGAATCGATTCCAGGTTTTGAACTCCTCTTTCTCCAGAAAACTCTACTGCCCTCTTCGGTTTTTCCTGTATGCAAGCCGGAAAGTGTTTTTCTGATCTTCTCTGTATATTTCTTTACTCTCTATATAGAGAAATGCATGGTCATGCATTTAGGGAAAAAAAACCTGATGTTCAGCTACAAAATGGGGGGATCAGTGCTAGGGGATAGTAACCTTGAAAAAGACTTGGGTGTGCTGGTAGATACTACAATGAAACCAACGGCACAATGTGCAGCAGCCTCCAAGAAAGCAAACAGTATGTTGGGTATTATTAAGAAGGGCATTACAACCAGGACAAAGGAAGTCATCATGCCGTTGTATCGTGCGATGGTGCGCCCGCATCTGGAGTACTGTGTCCATTATTGGTCACCGTACCTCAAGAAGGACATGACGATACTTGAAAGGGTCCAGAGAAGAGCGACGAAAATGATAAAAGGTATGGAAAACCTTTCATACGCAGACAGGTTGGGAAGGCTGGGGCTCTTCTCCCTTGAAAAGAGGAGACTCAGAGGAGACATGATAGAGACTTTCAAGATCATGAAGGGCATAGAGAGGGTGGAAAGGTACAGATTCTTCAGATTATTGGGAACCACAAGCACAAGGGGGCACTCAGAGAAGCTGAAAGGGGACAATTTTAGAACCAATGCTAGGAAGTTCTTTTTTTATACAGAGGGTGGTGGACACCTGGAATGCGCTTCCGGAGGTTGTGATAGGACAGAGTACATTACGGGGGTTCAAGGAAGGATTGGATAAATTCCTGAATGATAGGGGGATTGAAGGATACAGATAGAGGTAGAGATAGGTTTTAGACAGAGTATGGATAGAAGGATAAAAGGGATTAGAGAAGGATCACATTACAGGTCATGGGCCTGATGGGCCGCCGCGGGTGTGGACTGCTGGGCACGATGGACCTCGGGTCTGACCCAGCGGAGGCAACTTCTTATGTTCTTCGGTATTTACGGTTATTGCAACTTATCGGTGCACCAGAGCTCCCTAGTGAGGGGACAACTTTGGCTGTGTGGAAAAGAAGCAGACTTCTGCAGCCACCAGGTTAATCCCTTGGGGGACCTGTTTAGCCAGCCTGCAGAAATCTTTGTGGAGCTTAGGGTCTGCATACCTAGGGCTAGATTCACTAACCTGCATCGATCTGGTTCGATCCAATGCATTCACCAACAGCCTTTATGCAGATGAATGCAATCGGAGGCTAGCCCCACACCGACCAGACGGATTGCTGAAGAGCGATCCTGACACATGCGCAGACCATCTTCTTTGCCTGTAGATAGTCTGCGCATGTGCTTTCTCCCTGTGGCATAACTTTTTTTTACTTTTTACTCCCGAGCCTGTGGTTTTTACCCACGGGTTTAAAGCGGGGCTGCAATGCATGTTCTGGAACAGAACACGTAGTGCAGCCCTGCTTTAAACCCATGGGTTAAAACCAAGGGCTCGAACTGCAGGGAAGGGCGGCAGAGAGCAGGTTTTATTTCAGGGAGGCAGAGAGCAGGTCGAATCAGAGAGCAGGTTCTATTTCGGGGCTAAAGGGCTGGCAGGACAGTTGGAAGGGACATGAGCGACTGGTCCCCAGCAGTCGCTTCTTTTTGGATTGGCCAGCCCAGTCAGTGTTCTGATTTTGTTTAGTGAATCGCGTCCTTCCTACTTTGCATGCCATTTCCCCTCATTTGCATGCGCGGATTGGATGTTGATTGGCCACAAGGTTAGTGAATCGGGTCGCTAAACTATCACAAACACGATTGGTGAGCTTAGTGAATCTAACCTTTAGTAGCTTAGCTTGCCTTCTGAATCACAGGGATTTAAGTGCAGGCTGTTAGAAGTCTGCAGGGGGCTGGCTGTGATTTTGCCTCCCCACTTTCACATGTGCAGTTCTGCAGGGGCTGAGGATCAGTCTGATTTCAGTTTGACTGGCAGCCCGAAGATCTCAGCGTTTGGAGGACTGGCTGATGGAGGTAGAGTTTCTTCTCCAAGATCCAGCTATTTCTTAGAGCTGTGGCAGGCTGCAGCACCTTCAGAGCACATCACAGTGAGAAGTCTATTACAGCTTATGAGTAAAACTGGGAGGCCTGAAAACCCTATTTTTGAAGGTTTCTGCCACATCCTCTAGGGTCCCCACCTCAAATCCTGTTTTCTGAGCTTTTTACTATTAAGGCATTTATGAGCCTTTTTTGGCATCAAAATGCTGCCATGGCAGCCATCTTGGATTTCCCTTTTTTTTTCCCAAAGTTCTCTATATCCTTCAGATCACCTCATTTTGCCTCAAAATTGGCAGGAATGGAGTCCTTGGGCTCTTTTACCCCTAGTTTATGCCAGTTTTGTGCTGGATGGAAGCCATAAAAGTGCCATGTACTATGCAGCACATGAAGGGGAGCTTAGCTTCCCCTTTGGTCTCCAGGGCTGAGTAACATTTGGGGTACCTGCCCACCATGAGAAAATCCCTCCTGGAGCCCCAGAACAGCTGTGTCCTAAGTGTAAGATCGTAGAAGCCACAGAGCCCAAGAGATGTAAGATGGAGTTACCTAAAGGGGACTCAGTGATGCCTCGTAAGGCCTTGTCTCCTGAATTTTGTTAATTTGATGTGGAGAGCTTATTTGGATAGCTGGGATCCTCAGATGAGGTCTGGCAGTGAAGATTCTGGGTCCTGAAAGAGATAAATTTAGCCCCTGCAAAGGGTCATCTGGCACTCTTGTGCAGGTTTTAAGCTTGATTTTGTGTATTTGCTGTATGATGCCTATTTGAGCTATAAAAAGAAGCTAACTAATTTTGTGCCTGTACTGGAGGGGGAAGGGGGGGGAATCTCCAAATGTACAGGCAGCTCTCGGGTGCAGACCCGGAGATCCGGTTGGAGGATTGGGATGCTTGGAGCTCAGACTCCATGCCTCTTCTCTCATAGAGTGAACCTTCCGTGTTCGGGGGTTCAGAGGCTCAGGAAGAAGCCAGGGGTCAACAGACCGTGATGGCACTGGACCAGCGAGACAACCTGATTGTGTGCAGGCTTTTTAAGCCAGCCAGTCTATCGGACACTGTTACAGAAGTTAATATCAGAATCTTCACAGTCCTCAGCTGCTCAGACCTCTGTAATGTCTAGGTATAAGACACAACCACATGTTTCCCATCCTATCATTACCCTACTCCTCATAGAGCACTGGAAGTCCCCGGAGGGTCCCTTGAGAGTTGTCAAAGCTATGACAAAGCTGTATCCAATGGCAGCTGCTTTTCAACAGATATTTGTCACTCCTAAAGTGGATTTGTTGGTAGCGCAGGTTACCAAGCATACTTCCCTCTTGAGTGAGGGTGTAGTCTTCGTCAATGATGCACAGGATCGCAGACAGTTTGACACCTTAGAGCTGGGGCTGAAAGCAGCAGCTCCTTAAGTTGCCCGCAATTCTCTGCTGGAAGGTGATGCTTATCCCCATCTAGTTTTGGCAGGAGTGGATTTTGTAGCAGATGTTCTTTACGACATGTTCAGTCATAAGTTTTGGCTTATTCTATTTCTGTCAGCAGCATGCTCTGGATTAGACAATGGGTGGGAGACTCCTCCTCTAAAGACACTTTGAGCAGGCTACCATTTAAGTGCCAGATGCTCTTTGGCAAGGGTTTAGACAATCTGATGTCCAGTGTAGCAGACCACTGTCCTAAGTCCTTGCCAGATGCTCATCCAAGGACTGCAAAAGAGTTTGGACAAAGAAAGTTTTGTGACTCCGAGCATTTTCACCAGTTCTCAGGAAGGTCCTTAATGCAAAAATCCTATCGGGGCTCTAGGCAAAGATTTGGAGATGCCAGGCGGCCTCAATCCTCTGGTTCCTCTCCTTCAGCAGACTCCAAGAAACAACGACACCAGGTCGATAGCTGTCCTTCCACAAGAAGGAGTGAGGCTATCAGCTTTTTGAGAGGCTTGGATGAGGATTTGTTTAGATCAGTGGGTCTTGGTCATAATTCGAGTGGGCTACAAGCTTGAGTTCTTTTGGCCTCTGCAGGATGCATTTCTGGATTCAATGGATGGATAGATGGAGAAAGCTGCTCGGGTTCAAGCAACCATGCAATGGTTCTTAGCTATTTGGGATACGGGACACAGAACCCATACCAGAGAATTGGGCTTAAGCAGATACTCTATATACGTCATCATGCCTAAAAGATCTGAGGACTGGAGACCAATTCTGAACCTAAAGTTGGTCAATGCAGCACTGAAGGTGTCTTGCTTCCACATGGATACCATAAGGTCAGTCATTGCCTCAGTAGCACTGGGGAATTTCTAGACTCGCTGGACTTGATGGATGCCTATTTACATAGTCCTATTTTCCCCCCTCACAGGAGTTTTCTCCGATTGCATGTGTTGGAAAGGGATTTTCAATTCTCAACTCTCCCCTTTGGGCAAGCAATGGGTACCTTGCACCTTCACGGTGATGGTTGTTGTAGCAGCACACTTGTGCAAGTCAGGGGTTCAGTTGTACCCGTATCTGGATGACTGACTAATCAGAGCCCCGTCCAAGGCCAAGGGGCAGATAGCAGTGGAACAGGTTCTAAAGACACTTCAAAGTCTGGACTGGATAATCAATTTCCAGAAAAGTCACCTCAAGCCAACTCAATCCCTGGAATATCTGAAATCTACTTTGATATGGTGGCAGGATATGTTTTCTTCCCGAGCTACACATACAGAAGCTGAGGCACCAGATTTCAGAGAGATTAGCAATGCAGGCTCCCATGGCCTGGCATCTACAGATGCTAGATGCGATGGTGGTGGCCATCGAGGTAGTTCATGGGCAAAGGCTCACGCCCCTTTCAGGACATGCTATTCTCATTGGCTGCCTCAGACAGATCCTCTTCACAGGTTGATAGCTTGGACTTCAGAGGTGTGGTACAGCTTGTGTTCATAATTCCTGCTGGAGTCCCTGGCCAAAGGAATGCTGCTCTGCATAGACCCATGGGTGATCCTGACAATGGATGCCAGTCTTTATGGTTGGGGAGGTCATTGTGACGGTCATCCTGTGCAGGGAAAATGGTTGCCCTCTCATAGGAAGTGGTCTAGCAACTAAAGAATGACACGGGGACAAATTTGTCCCCATTGGAATGCAGTTTCCCCATCTCCACGAGTTTTGTCGCTGTCCCTTCCCAATTCTTGTAAGCTCCACCTAAACCACACAAGCCTTGAACACTTATGATTTTAAAGTGTTTGAGGCTCGTTTAGATGAGGGGGAGAGTGTGGCGCAGTGGTTAAAGCTACAGCACCCTGGAGTTGTGGGTTCAAACCCACACTGCTCCTTGTGACCCTGGGCGAGTCACTTAATCCCCCCATTGCCACAGGTACATTAGCTAGATTGTGAGCCCGCTGGGACAGACAGGGAAAAATGCTTGAATACCTGAATAAATTCATGTAAAACCATTCTGAGTTCTCTTGGAAGAATGGTATAGAAAATTGAATAAATAAATAAATGAGGATGGAGCTTACAGGAAAAGAACTCATGGGGACAGGAAAAAATTTGTCCCCGTGTCATTCTCTACCATCAACCAGCTGGAGCAGTGAGCCATATGGCTAGCACTTCGGCTCCTGGGAGACAACCTGGAAGGCAAAGCGGTCAGGGTTTTTATCAGACACCATGGCAGTAGCATATGTCATCAGGCAGGGAGGCACCAAGAGTGCAACCATGAAACTAGAAGCTCACGTGTTGTTTCGATGGACAGAAGTTCACCTACAGGCTCTCTCGGCCAATCATGTAGAGGAAGTGGAGAATGTGCAGGCTGACTTTGAGCCGGCAGACCCCAGAGTGGTCTCTGTCCCAGAGAGTGTTCAATAGCATAGTGCATTGATGGGTGTGTGTGGCATTCAATTTAATGGTGACAGCAGCTAACAAGGCAGCAGTGAGGTTCTTCAGCCAAAGATTCAAACCAGGAAGTGCAAGCATGGGCACCATGGTACAGCTGTGGCTTAAGACAGGTCTGCTCCATGTCTTTCCCCTTGGTCCATGGTGGGTAGGGTCATTCAGAAAATAGCAACTCACCAGGGATTCATGATACTTGTTGCCCCAGATTGGCCAAGATAGCCCTGATATGCAGATCTAGTGCAGCTGTAGAGGGACAGGAGCATCAAACATCTCCCTTCATCCAATGCTACTCTCTCAGGGCCTGATTGCCCTAGAGGATCTGGAACACTTTGGGTTTATGGCATGACTCTTGAGTGAGTGACTCCAGAGCATAACAGTTATTCAGATGTGATTATTACAACTCTCTTTAGGTCTAAGAAACCGGCAACAATTGCTGCCTATGTGAAAGCTTTGCAATTGTTTCGAGGCTGGTGCAATAGTAAAAATGTAGAGCTTTTACAGGTGCCAATTGCCACGATCTTGGTGTTTCTCCAGGATGGCCTGGAGAAGAGCCTAGCAGTCGGATTCCTTAAGGTTCAGATAGTAGCCTCTCGTGCTTTAGTGCATGGGTGGATACGGTCCCTTTAGCTTCCAAACTGGATGGCTCCAGATTGTTAAAGGGCGTGTTGCTGCTGTAACAACTTTTTCCAATGTGGAATCTTAACCTTGTGCTAAAAGCCTTCTGTTGGGCTTGGTATAAGCCCTTGCAGGGAGTGCCACTCATGGATCTTACAGTGAAAACGGTTCTCAGAGCTACAGCCTTTGTCCTGTAGAGAGCCATTCCTCCAGTTTTTGGAAGATAGGGTATCCATATGTACTGTTCCTTCTTTGGTGTCTAAGATGGTTTCAGCTTTCCACGTTTAATTCAGTCTTTCGGGCTCCAAGACAGTTGCTGGATGGCAGGAGAGTACTTGGGAATCTTAAAGTGACCAATGAGTTTCAACTGTCTGATCATCTAACTGTCTTGATGAATCTGAGCCAGCAAGGAAGGTCAGCTAAGGCTTCAATCTCAAGATGGATTAGCATGGCCATATCTTCAGCATACATTGAAAGTGGAAAGCATTCCACGATCCTGTTAAGAGCGCACTCCTCTAGGGCTGTGGCCCCTTCCTGGGCAATTCCACCTAAAGAGATTTGAAGGGCAGCGATATGGTTCACCCTTCATACTTTCACAATGTTTTAAAGGGTTGATATAGTGGTGCACCTGGACACAGCTTTTGGGTACTCTGTGCTGAGAGCAGGCTCGTCTACCCCACCCTGGTCTCTAGGCACTGCTTAGGTACATCCCATCCATTCAGGACCTCTGCTCCCATTGCACTGGAAAGAAATATTAGGTTCTTACCTCAATAATCTTTCCTGTAGATGGGAGGAGAGGTCATGAAGCCTGCCTGTCAGATGGTACTTTGCCTGCTTGCATTTTTTGTAAAGTACTGTATTGTAGAGGACTGTCTGCCTCAGACAGGTATGTCTAATAGATGTTTGCATTTCCCTATTAAACTGAATGTTGAGGCATCTGAAGTTCAAGAGATTAACAAGAATTGTTAAGAAATACTTAACTAATAGGGCAGGTACACTCAGGTAGGTGGCTTGTTTTATTCCACCTTGTCTTTTTGTTTAATTCATGTGATTTATGCAAGTTCCTTACGGAGCATAACAGAGTAGTAATTATTAGGGAGTTTCTCCATGCCCCTCCTTTCTGTGTATACTTTCTAGGATTTTAGAAACTTAAGGGCTACAGCACAGTTCATTGGGGAAGGAGGTGGAACCAAAGAAAATGATCGACATCTTCTGCAAACATACTCGTGGTTTGAGGTTGACAACCCATCCTGTCTATTCAGGACCTCCGTTCAATAAGTGCACAAACAGAAGGAAATAGATCACCTACACTGTCATTAAAAATATTTTATTAAAAAAAAAAAAAATAAAGTGTTTTTTCAAGATAAAGAGTTTTGAAAACAGCCATTTTTAAATATTTTTAAAAAGTAACGGTAGTGTACAGAGATGTAGAAATCTTATGGGATTCTGTCCCACCAAGAGTAGCCAAT
The DNA here is from genome assembly GCF_902459505.1 of Geotrypetes seraphini. Taxonomy (NCBI): domain Eukaryota; kingdom Metazoa; phylum Chordata; class Amphibia; order Gymnophiona; family Dermophiidae; genus Geotrypetes; species Geotrypetes seraphini. Next base: position 69,251,205 of record NC_047088.1, read on the forward strand.
AAGTGAAGGCAGAACTACATGCTTCCAGCAGCTGCACAATATATGTTCACTGTGTTAACTTATACACAGTTGGTGCATGTAGGCATGCCTTTACTACCCAAGTGCTCAGTTAAGGTAGCTTACTTGAAGAATGCTTCATGCCAACCAAGGCTATTGCTCATGTAATGAAGAATCCTTCAGTAAGAAGTGCTGATACAGCCTAACTAGTAACCATAATAAAGAGAAGGTTCGACAATTTTGTTTCTGGAGTTTTACTAAACCTGCTCAGTTCCTCTTTATGATGTCCTTATTAGGCCACTTAGATTAATAAGCTCTAGCTATGTGGTACCTACTCACCCGCTGTATCAGATATGATCTTTAGTCTAAGGACTATTAAACTTCAGTCACTCCATCTACAAAGTGAGGAGGCAACACAAACTGATCTTTCAATGCCAAAATGAGTTTTGTTTCAATTTTTCTACAGTATATTTGTAAATGCTTAAATTTAATTGTGCATTTGTAGCTTATAATCATAACGAGCAGGTACCCTGGTCTGAAATGCTGAGTACATACAGTCCTGAAGTTTCAAAACTGAAAGTGTTGTTCCCAAATTCTTCATACACAGCCTATTACAGAATCAAGTAATGCTTTCAAAACTGAAGTTTACTTTCCCTTTTCAGTAATTTGAAAATTTTTTGCATAAAAGCACTGCATTTTTAAAAGCTTAGCTATACAATCCAGTGCAGTAATACAGGGTTTTAAGGCCACTAGAGTGTTTCACAACACTGACCATATGATCTTTTCTCAGGGTATAAGGCAGTAAGCTATACAACCAGTTCACCTTGAGACAAACAGTATAGTCAACTCTATAGCAGAATGTTACAATAATAACACTTTTTTTTTTATTAACTCCTACAATAGTACCACTGCTCAAGGAGTGTAATATACCAGCTACCAAATGAAGCTTAATGATTTCACTTCAGGGTGAGACAGCTTCTATTGGTCTTGAGCAGCGGTTCTAGAATCACTGGAGAAAAAACATAAAAAGTTGATTGCTGGTCCACTACACTCCCCAAGAGGCAATATGCACCAATAAATGATTGGAGGTGTAGAAAGCATTAAGTTTTCACTACACCCACAACATTTTCTGCTAATCTTCTTGCAGTCTTTCATACTCTTTCCCTTTCTTCCTCTACATCTTGAACAACTTTACTAGTGTCCTCGGGGCTGAACAAGACCTGATGCAGAGATGACTGGTACCTTCCAGCTTCACTCCAGGAAGTTAGCTGAGGGCTAGCCCCAGCTTGCCTCAAGAAAAGGGGCAGCAAGTCTGGAGTAAAAGGGATATCCCGGAAAGCATGAATTAGGAAGATACCAAAGACTATAGTTAAAAAGCCACTGACTGTGCCAATGATGTTGTCCAGTGTCATGTGCTGCCATTCCCTGAAAAGGATGGCAGAGCAGGTCATAACAGCAGTGGTAAAGATGACATAATAGATAGGTGTCACCACAGACGTATTAAAGATATCCAGGGCCTTGTTAAGGTAGTTGATTTGTACACTGATACAAGCCACCAGGCAAAACAGCAGCACCCAGCCCAGTGGTTCTGTCAGAACCGGCTTGCCTGCAAACAGCTCCTTGAGGACGATTCCCAGTCCTTTGACACAGGACACAGAGAATGAGCCAATAATAGAACAGATCAGAACATAGACCAGGACATTGTTCTGACCATAACGGGGGCCAGCTATAAAGATGAGAAGGGCACTGCTAACCAGCATGCACACTGCAAAGATGATAAATCCTAGGAAGAAGAAACAGGGCTGGTTAGTAGCTTCCAGTACCCATGAGTGGATCCAATACAAAGAATAAAAACCAAATGATCAGTTAAAATCATGATATCAGAGTCTGCCACAGCTCAGTTTTCTTTTTCTCTCCTACCACAACCCATTACAGTAAAACCTTGGATTGCAAGTAACTTGGCATGCAAGTGTTTTGCAAGACCAGTATACACACATCACAACTGAGCCAATGGTTCTTCTCTCTCACTGTCACTGCAGGAGTGTAATGACTGTTCTAAACAAGCAAGGTCTTGCAATATGAGTACATACAGTATTTCATATTAAAGTTTTTGGGTTGTGGAGTTTCCATTATTTCTTATGGAGAAATTTGCTTTGATATATGAGTGTTTTGAATTACAAGCATGTTTTCAGAACAAATTATGCTCACAAACCAAGGTTTTACTGTATTTACTTCTAAGCCCACCCTTGACTTGTTAGATATGTGGCTTTGGTTATTAAGACTAATAGGTGTATGACTGGCAGGATTCTTTTCGGGCCACTAATATTCCCTGGCAATACTGTTGACTGTCATTTCTTGTTTAAACTTACATGAGAAATACCCAGGTCCAAGAATTTGATATAGCACTCACTTTTATTCTTTTTAAAAACATGTTTAATTGCTGCATTAAAGCAATTTTGTATGTATGCTCACCAGATACACATACAGTAAAACCTTGGATGGCAAATGTTTTGCAAGATAAGCAAAACATTTTATTAAATTTTAACTTGATATGCAAGCGAGGTCTTTCAATACAAATACATGCAGTATACACACATCACATAATCACAACTGAGCCGATGGTTCCTCTCTCCCTCTCTGACACTGAAGGAGTGTAATGACTGTTCTAAACAAGCAAGGTCTTGCAATACGAGTACATACAGTATTTTGTATTAAAGTTTTTCGGTTGTGGAGTTTCCATTATTTCTTATGGGGAAATTCGCTTTGATATACGAGTGTTTGCATGTTTTCGGAACAAATTATGCTCGCAAACCAAGGTTTTACTGTATTATCACTTCATAAGAATTGCCGCTGCTGGGTCATCCTGCCCAGCAGTCCGCTCATGCGGTGGCCCCAAGGTCAAGACCAGTGCTCCAAATGAGTCCAGTCTCACCAGTTTAGCATGAACTTGTCTAACTTTGTCTTGAAACCCTGGAGGGTGTTTTCCCCTATAACAGACTCCAGAAGTGCATTCGTTTTCTACCACTCTCTGGGTGAAGAAGAATTTCCTTACGTTTGTACGGAATCTATCCCTTTTCAACTTTAGAGAGTGTCCTCTCGTTCTCCCTACCTTGGAGAGGGTGAACAGTCTGTCTTTCACTACTAAGTCTATTCCCTTCAGTATTTTGAATGTTTTGATCATGTCCCCTCGCAGTCTCCTCTTTTCAAGGGAGAAGAGGCCCAGTTTCTCTAATCTCTCGCTGTACGGCAACTCCTCCAGCCTCTTAACCCTTTCAGGACCAAGGGACATATTTGTCCCATAACTTTAAAATCCTATAAATTTTGATTGGGATAGTCTACAGTTCTAAATTTGATATGTACGGATTCCATATGATACTGCCTTTATGTAAACAAACTGGTTCCGACATTCATTCATTAGCGTCGTTGCTAGATTGACGAGAAGATTCACTTGCCACACTGTCCATAAGCCAGAAGTGTGATTTTTTTAAATAAAAATAATGATATTTCACAAAAAAAATCAATTTTTTGGCATCTGCAAGCCCTTTTTACCATAAAAATGTCGTCAAAACCACAAAAATTGGCCTACGATCCTTATGGTCCTGAAAGGGTTAACCATTTTAGTCGCCTTTCTCTGGACCCTTTCAAGAAGTAGTAACAAAGGAATAGCATCACTGTCCAAATAAGTCTATTGTCCTGATCCAGTCAACAGCTGTCTGTTCCTGGCAGAGGAAATCAACTCTGATGCTTGGTTACAGTTCAGTTATGTGCAAAAACACTGAAATGCAGCTTAACTTGCTACTCTCCTGCAAATCTGAGAAACAAAATTCACTACCTACAATTTGCTCTTTAAGTACTTTCAGTACCTGGATCTTTAAGCTTGTCTGCCATCTCCTGCAAGGTGGACACCTCCTCCTCCTGTGGGGCATGAATCACCATAACTGTGGAGCCTAGAATGCTCAAGAGACAGCCCAGCTTCCCGTGAACATTCAGCCACTCGTTCAGGAAGTACGAGGACAACACTGCACTGAAAGGAAATTACACATCAGGAAGAGTATGGGATGTGGGAGCAAAGCACACAAAGAGGAAGCACAATACAAGTAGCAAGGGACACAGAAACATATCCAGTAACAGAGCACATGTTACCTCTACACAGAAATGGGGACCGAGACAAGCACAGAGAATGCATTGCTGGTACCATGGGGAATATAGAAGTGCAGTGAGCTACTCTGACAGCCTTACCTCACTAACACACTTAGTGCACCCAACGGTGTGACTAAGGTAGCTGGGGCAAAGATATACGCCGCAAAATTTGCAGCTTCTCCAGCTGCCACTGTGGGAAAAAAAGCAATTTGTCCATGAGAAACAGCCAGCATGGTACTATAGTGAACAGGGAATGAATATGAAATCATGTCCCACATCAATATATATTGGATAAAATACAGCAAACATGACAGTCAAGTTACTCCACATCAAGAGAAACATCAGGACACCTAAATGAGAAGTCCAAAAAGGTGCCATAAATGCCCATGTGGTCTTCTAAAGCAGGCTCCTAGATTCAGCCCCTGTAACGTGCAAATGCAATGTACATATTTACACCTGCGCCAAAGCTGGTGTAAATGTATGCTTTAATTCTAAGCATGTGCTCATATATTTTATTCATGTATACATAGAAAATCCATCCCTGCTCTGCCCAACATATACCATGGCTACACATGATACATGTTTTAAATATGCCCCATTTGGTATCTATGCATATTTTGCTGTGCAATTTTATAAACATTCTAAGGCATAGTTATTTAGATTGATCTATGGGCTATGATGGCTGTTTAGGACTGGGACTGAGCCTGGTGCTGGGTCAGGGATGGAGGCATAAAGAAGACTAAGAGGTAGATTGCATTTGTACTGATACCTCATATTTGTACTGAATTAATGTAAGCCATTCTGTGGCTTTTTGAAGAAACAGTATGTATGCATTTCAGCCAGATATGTAAGCACCACCATGGTTCAAGTTGAAGTGGCTCGAATGTGGAATTTTTTGCCATATACTCTGAGAAGTGTAAACTCTAAACCACTGTTCAGAAAATTGTTAAAAGCACAGCTTTTTATTCTGACTTTTAGCATGAAATTTTAACAAAATGATGATGTGACACACTTTGGAAGAATTGCTTAGTATATGGAGTTTTGCTGGCACATGTTATTTGTCTATGTTTGATTTTATGTATGTTTTAATTATGTATACCACCTAGAATTATAAGATAGTGTAGTTAATAAATTTTGAAATAAATACTGTATATATAAATTTTTGGGCCACAAAAATGGAGGTCTCAGTTAGTATTTGAGTCTTCCCCCTCTTGGACCTATCACAGGCTTACCTTAAGCCCTGCTGGTCCAGTGGTGAGCCAGGACAAGAATGATGCTCCTGCACTGTGCAGTCTCACTACTCAAAATGTCTGATGCAAGTTTATTTATTTATTAACTACCTTTTAATTAAGAGATTCCCCAAAGTGGTTTACAATGCATTGAACAGTAATCAAGTACTCTTAAGTATTCTCCCTATCTGTCCTGGCAGGCTCACAATCTAACTGTGGAACCTTGGGCAATGTAGTGCCAGAGTCACAAGGAGCAGCTCTTAAGAACATAAGAATAGCTTTACTGGGTCAGACCAATGGTCCATCAAGCCCAGTAGCCCGTTCTCACGGTGGCCAATCCAGGTCGCTAGTACCTGGCTAAAACCCAAGGTGTAGCAATATTCCATGCTACCGATACAGAGCAAGCAGTGGCTTTCCCCGTGTCTTTCTCAATAACAGACTATGAACTTTTCCTCCAGGAACTTGTCCAAACCTTTCTTAAAACCAGCTACGCTAGCCGCTCTTACCACACCCTCTGGCAACGTGTTCCAGAGCTTAACTATTCTGAGTGAAAAAAAATTTCCTCCCATTGGTTTTAAAAGTATTTCCCTGTAACTTCATTGAGTGTCCCCTAGTCTTTGTAATTTTTGACGGAGTAAAATAAAATCGATCCAGGTGGTAAATGAGAGGGAAATAGATAAACTAGTATCACCAGATAGTTTGGATTTGTCTCACTTTCTTGAGTCATCTAAGGACACAATTACAAAACGAGCTACACTCTTGGTAGCTTTCAAAACAGAACTAGAGAAACAAGCCATTTTGAAGTTATATTTTACTAAGAAACAAATTCTGTTTTGTGGCCAACGAGTGTTAATATTTCCTGATGTGTCTAAGCAGACTCAGTTAAAGAGGAAGCAGTTTCTATAGCTTAGGCCTAGGGATCTAGTGGTGGGTGTGACCTTCTTAAAATTTCCTTGTAAGTGCCTTATCTCATTTGCAAGTGACAAATATGTGTTTCTGTAACCAGCCCAGCTAGAAGATTTTCTTAGATATTTGCAGATAGTTTCTTAAACTCTTATTTGTTAGGGAGGAAAATTGCTGATACTTAAAGAATGTACCACATGTTTTTGCCTGCCTACATGTTTTTTCCTTTTATTAATTTCCTAAGCTCCGGTGCTTCTGGCCATTTAATGTGGACTAGATCATTGATAATTCATTGCCTTGGACTTTATTTACTGAGCATTTTTATGTTATGTTTTGAAAATTGATATACTTGTATTTTTGTTATGTAATTGTAACAAATAAATAAATTAAAAATCGATCCACTTGTACCCGTTCTACTCCACTCAGGATTTTGTAGACTTCAATCATATTTCCCCTCATCCGTCTCTTTTCCAAGCTGAAGAGCCCTAACCATTTTAGTCTTTCCTCATATGAGAGGAGTTCCATCCCCTTTACTATTTTGGTCGCTCTTCTTTGAACTTTTTCTAGTGCCACTATATTTTTCTTGAGATAAGGACACCAGAATTGAACGCAATACTCCAGATGAGGTCGCACCATGGAGCAATACAGGGGCATTATAATATTCTTGGCTTGTTAACCATGCCTTTTTTAATAATTCCTAGCATCCTGTTTGCTTTTTTGGCCGCCGCCACCACACATTTGGCAGGTTTCATCATATTGTCTACGATGATACCCAGATCCTTTTGTTGGGCGCTTACCCCCCAAGGTGAACCTTAGCATCCAGTTAACTGTGATTCAGGTTATTCTTCCCAATGTGCATCACTTTGCATTTGTCCACATTAAATTTCATCTGCCATTTGGACGCCCAGTCTTCCAATTTCCTAAGGTCCACCTGTAATTTTTCACAATCCGCATGTGTTTTAACAACTTTGAACAGTTTAGTGTCATCTGCAAATTTAATCACCTCACTCGTCGTTCCAATTTCTAGATTATTTATAAATAAGTTAAATAGCACTGGTCTCAGTACAGACCCCTGCAGCACTCCATTGTTTACTCTCCTCCATTGATAAAAATGAGCATTTAACCCTACCCTGTGTTTTCTATCAGATAACCAATTCCTAATCCACAATTGAACTTTGCCACCTATCCCATGGCACTTTAATTTTCTCAGGAGCCTCTCGTGAGGAACTTTATCAAAAGCTTTCTGAGAATCTAGATACACTATATCATCCGGCTCACCTTTATCCACATGTTTATTCACACCTTCAAAGAAGTCAAACAAATTGGATTACCAGGAGTATTCTCCTATTTTTATATCCCCCTCATAGCTCACTGCTGCAACAATCCTCAGCTTAGGATTCCTTCTAGATCCTTGAAACCATGGATGGAATGAAAACCTAACTCAGAATATGAGAACTGCCATAGACCAAAGATCCGGAAACCAAAGAAGAGAAGTACTGCAGAGAAGATGTTTGTGATACCGGATTTATTGAATCATACAGCAATTTGTAGTACTCTATACTGTATAGTACACTGTATCCACATAGTATGAAGAATTTGTAAGGATATGGACGGACCCAACGTCCAAAGGTCCACCATGTTTAGTATGGGAGTTTGTGGTGCGATGGTTAGAGCTACAGCCTCGGCACCCTGAGGTTCAAATCCCGCACTGCTCCTTCTGACCCTGGGCAAGTCACTTAATCCCCATTGCCCCAGATACATTAGTTAGAGTGGGAGCCCACTGGGACAGTTCAGGGAAAATGATCGAGTACCTGAATAATTTGTAATCTGCATAGAATTGTAGGATATGTAGAATATAAATTATTAAAAATAAATTAAATAAATAAATCCTGCTTTCTATCACTGACCAATCCAAGTTATAGGATCCCAAAATGTAAATAGATTCCATGCTGCTTACCCAAAGGAATAAGTGGTGGGTTTTCCAAAGTCCACCTGATTAATAACAGCATAGGAATTTTTCCTCTAAGTATTTGGCCAAACCATTTTTAAACCCAGCAATGCAAAATACTTTTACTTCATCCTTCAATAAGGAATTCCTAAGCTTTCTTACAAGATAGGGTTCGGTCCTGGGCCCACTCCTCTTCAACATATTCATTAGGGATCTGACTCAAGGGCTCCAAGGCAAGGTAACCTTATTCGCTGATGACGCCAAACTATGCAATGTAGTAAACGGCTATAATCTTCAGGATGCTATGGAGCAAGACCTGCGTACTTTAGAAAGTTGGTCCTTGATCTGGCAGCTGGGCTTCAACGCCAAGAAATGTAAGGTCATGCATCTCGGCAACGGAAATCCTTGCAGAACTTACACCCTGAATGGAGAAACTTTAGCAAGGACTACGGCAGAACGAGACTTAGGAGTAATCATCAGTGCTGACATGAAAGCAGCCACTCAAGTGGAGAAGGCTTCATCTAAAGCACGGCAAATGATAGGCTGTATCAAGAGAAGCTTCGTCAACAGGAAACCTGAAGTCATGATGCAACTGTACAGAGCCATGGTGAGACCACATCTGGAATACTGTGTTCAATTCTGGAGGCCACATTACCGTAAGGATGTGCTCAGAGTCGAATCGGTTCAGCGGATGGCCACCAGGATGGTCTCGGGGCTAAAGGGTCTCCCGTACGAAGAAAGACTGAGCAAATTGCAGCTCTACACTCTCGAGGAGCGTAGGGAGAGGGGAGACATGATTGAGACATTTAAGTACATCACGGGACGGGTAGAGGTGGAAGATGAGATCTTTCTTCTCAGGGGACCCTCGACCACAAGAGGACATCCGCTCAAGCTCAGGGGAGGGAAGTTTCGTGGAGACACCAGGAAATACTTCTTCACGGAGAGAGTGATTGAGCATTGGAACGAGCTTCCAGTGCAGGTGGTCGAGGCACGCAGCATCTCAGACTTCAAGAACAAATGGGATACCTATGTGGGATCCCTACGAGGTCATGCCAAGGGACAGGGTCACTAGGACTGAATGAGCGGGTCAGCAGAGTGACAGTATAATTACAATTATTCTTTAGGGGGTCAGTAGATTTAAGAGGGTGGGTAAATAGTGTGGGCAGACTTGATGGGCTATGGCCCTTATCTGCCGTCATCTTTCTATGTTTCTATGTTTCTATGATACTTGATTGAAACATTGCATAAAGATTTTGTGCTTGCCAACCACCATGCCATGGCACACTGGTATACTATCAGCTTTGCAACTGAAAGGCACCAGTGCCTAATGCTCAAATCTAAACCAACACCTGGGTTCTACTTTCCTCTGAGCAGCAAGAAACATCAGGAAGCAAACTAAGCATCTGCCTAGGGGCACAGAGTTTTTAGGGTGTGGCAGCACAGCTTCAGTACACACAAGAGCCTTCCTCATGCTGGGGTAAGAGCAGATAGCGTAGCTGGTTTTAAGAAAGGTTTGGACAATTTCCTGGAGGAAAAGTCCATAGTCTGTCATTGAGAAAGACATGGGGGAAGCCATGGAATGTTGCTACTCTTTGGGTTATTGCCAGGTACTGGTGACCTGGATTGGCCACCGTGAGGACAGGCTACTTGGCTTGATGGACCATTGGTCTGACCCAGTAAGGCTATTCTTATGTTCTTCCCCCCAGGCTGTGGAGTCAGTAGATAAATCCTTTGACTCCTCAGTTTCTGGTACCCACCACTCTGACTCCAGGTACCCAAAATGTCTCTTGACTCCTCGACTCCAACTCTGACTCCACAGCCCTACTTCCCCCTGTATTGTCCTGCATGAGCCCCCAAGTTACAGATGAGTGAGTGCTGCACAGGCTCTGTAAGTAAAGGCCAACACTGAAACAAAGTTGTATCCCATCCTCCAACTTAACAGAGCCTACTCCATGCTCACTCATCTTTAAGGGGCTGGCACAAGAGGAGGAAAAGAGGTCAGCAGTGGTCCGGAAGCAGGAAGGGAAGGAGAATGAGATGCTGGGCAACTGGGTATAGGGGAAGAAGAGGAAATGCTAGCCACCTAGAAGGGAGGCATGGGAGAGAAGGAAAGGGCAGATGCTGAATTACTGGGAGGGAGGGGTAGAGTAGTGTGACAGAATAGAGAATGACATGTGAACAAATTTGTCCCCATCCCCATGGGATCTATCTCTATCCCCATCCCCACGAGTTCTGTCCCTGTCCCTGCCAGCTCTGTCCTCATTTGCCCAAGCCCCGAACACTTTAAAATCATAAGTGTTCGAGGCTTGTGTGGATGAGGACAGAGCTTGTAGACATGGGACAGGTACAGATCTCTCGGGAATGGGGTGGAGATAGATCCCGTGGGGATAGGGACAAATTTGTCCCTGTATCAATCTCTATGACAGAGCCTTGAGCCAGCTGGGAAGGGAGGGTGGGTGTGTATGACTGAAGGTTTACCTTAGCTGGCTCTGGTAATGGTTCATAAAACATGCATAAATTTCTTCCATGCATCGTTCATGCATGACTCTTTCCTACAGCACAAGCCCTGGAGTGTGAAAAATAGTAGGTAGTGGACTGGGCCAGACAGTTGGGCCTCACCTTTTGCAGCATACTCACAAATACCTCCTCTTCCCCCTCCTTTCAGTCCTTCTAGCCTGTCTTATCTTCAGGCAGAATGTCCCAAAGAATAACTTTTCCCTTCTCCTGTGCTCATTTAAGGACTGAGCTAATGCATTTTGCTGGACTGGGGTCCAGGTTCATGCTTCCCTAACTCTTCTTTTTGCTATACGAGTCCTCTCCATATCTGCATTATCTGCTTCACAGAGTTTGTTGTGTCAAACATTTATTAATTTAGGTGTGCCATGGCTTGAAAAAGGCTGGAGCTTTAGTTATCTTTTTGATTTCTGCCTCTGAATCAGTAGCTGGCCATGTGCACATCTCCATAGTTTGTGTTTGCATAAGGATACCGTTGTGATTATTACACTACTTATGCTGTCTCACCTGGACCCTCAGGGATAATTTCTGTGACACTTGTCTGTGGAGCAGGAGATGGATGCGTTTTCATGGACTGCCTTGTCCCTCCCCAAAAGCCCTAGTTTGGTATTAACACTTGTACACTGAATGTGTTTACCTGCTTCATGGGCAAGGAGAGAGAACATGGGACACTGTGCAGAACCCTAGAATCAACAACTAGGATAAAAAGGGGACAAAAGAGCTAAAAAAGGTAAAGAAAGTCTACCATTAGAAAAACTAAAACCCATCTCCAAACTGCAGAACAAAGACTGAATCAGTTTTGTCACGATCATAATAACAGTAACAGAATTAAAACTAAAGAAGAAAATCTGTGATAATGAGCCACTTCTGCTGTGAGAATACTTACTAGACAGCATGCCTGCCCACCAAAGCCACTCACGCAAGTATGCATGGCCACCCTGACCTAAGGAGAAAAAAAAAGGGTTGTGAACACAGCTTTCCAAATACAGAACCAAGACACCAACAAATCCAAACAGGCAGAGGGTTCCAAAGACAAAAAAATGTGCAAACTCTGAAAATTACTCAGTGGTATGAAGACAAAACCGAACATGATTCTGCTGAGTACATCGTCCCAAAACTAGAACCCTGCTTTCAAATCCAGCAGAAAGCATCCACCCACAACACGCGTTGTATTTTAGACATGAAATTATAAATATTGATTTGTAATCCACCTAGGTTTTAGGTGGAAAAGATATTTTTAGCATAAATCAATCAGTCAATCCCAGGGCACCCACTTGCAAAATGACTTTAATCAAACTGAAAAACAATTTTTAAATGAAAACTAAACAGAATTAATTTCCCAAACACTAACAGATCAATGTTCACAAGACTTGTGTGAGTAGAGCTGGCTTTTACCCCCCCCCCCCACACACACACCCAAGTACTCCCCTTTCAAATACTTCCACCCCACCCCACCCCCTTGTCTGGGTAACTTTGGGTACACAAGTTTAGCAGATAAAAAGGGGACAGGACTGAAAGTGTAAAACACAGCAGGCCAACAGATTTAGCCAGATAGAGCCATAAGGAAAAATTAAGTTCTTATCTCGATAATCTTCTTTCTATTAGAAAGGCATACCACTCTTGAACCAGTGAGTTATTCTCCTTTACTTGTAAATTTGTAAAAGGCATCATCTACATTTTTCTCTTGGCTCCACCTCCTGCATCTCTGGGCTGTGCCCATTTCTTCAGTTCGTGTCAAAGCAGCTGACAATTCCTATAAGAGAGGAGAGAAGGCAGGAAACAAGGTACTCTCCGACCAGCCATTTTTTTTTCTGATCTGCAACAAGTCAAAGGCAACAAATCAATGCCAATATAACTGAGAACAAGGTGGAAATGAACAAGCCACCTACCTGAGTGCAACAAGCACTAACACTTATGTAGCTCTCAAGCCTCACTTTTTTCTCAGTGGAATCAATCAGTACTTTTTGGATCTGTCCGACAACAGACACCAACATCTGGAAATACGTACATGTCTGAGACAGCAAGCAGGCTAACAGAAATCTGAAAGGGCAAGCCTTCAAGACTCATATGCCTTTCCACTAGCAAGAAGATTATTAAGGTAAGAACCTAATCTTCCCTTCTAGTGCAAAAGGCAGATGAGTCTTGAACCAGTGAGACATACCAAAGCAGTCCCCTGAGTCTAGGGCAGGGCAGATGAGCCTGCTGCTAGCACTGAGGTGCTGCTGCTGCTCCGATCAGCTATTCATCCAAGTACAGATGCACCTGGATCCCTGCTTTGCGCAGGTGTGCTGCAACAATGACCATCACCTTGATAAAGACCTGTGCAAGGCACTAACCAGCCCAAATGGGAGCACTAAGAACTGGAAATGGCTTTCTAGTAGATGAAACCTCAAGAACTGCTTATGAGCCGGAAATACTTGAATATGTAGGTATGCCTCTGACAAATCTAGAGAGGCCAGAAATTCCCCCAGTGCTCTCCTCTCTGAAAGATATGACCTCTCCTTTCCGCTCAGAGAGAAATATATCCTCTGCTCCTCTCCTCAAGAATTTGAATTTTTAGCCCTCTAGAATAATGTCCAGCACCCATTGTCTGAAAAGTCTTTGCCCCGGCCTCACTGAACACTGAGAGTCTCTTTCCTATTAAGGGTAGCTCGAGCTCTGTCCTGGCATCATTGGGACTTCTTAGGCGTGGCTGTTGAATGAAAACCTGACATCTGAGCTCTTCTGGAGCCCACAAATCTCTGTTTGGATCCGTGAAATGAGCTCTGCGCAGAGGAGCCTGCCAAGGACTAGTAGCCATGAAAGAAACTACAACATAGGGACATCCAGCCCTTTGCCATTGAACGGAAGCCAGAGGCAGAATCTCCTGCCCATTGTCTTATCCAAAGCATTCTGCAAGTGGAGACAGAAAAGTAGACACTTTGCTCATGCGCACCACAAAGGAAGTCTCTGCCACCACTCTCAGACCTAAAGCTTCAAATCGGCATTTGAGGATTAAGTCCACCCTGTAATGCTATGCATCCTTTAGAATTACTACACCTTCACTAGAAAGAGATATATGCTTCATAATTAGCGAATACAACCTAGATGGCACCAATAACTGCTGGCACTCAGGAGTCATCAGATACAATGTTGTCATGGCTCTGGCATATCTCAAGGGGTCTTCTGGCAGTCCACTACTCTGTCAGCATCATGGTGATCTTTGGATGCAAAGGAAAAATAAGGACTGGGTCTAAGCGAAATTTGAGCCATGGAAGCCTGAGGCAGTTCCAAACTTGAAGTTAAGTTTGGAACTGCCTCAGACTTCCATGGCTCAAATTTCTCTTAGACCCAGTCCTCATTTTTCCTTCGCATGGCTGGTAGCACCCACTTTTGATCCAGAACCTCTAAACCTGAAGATTTACTTTGTGGGAGCAAAGAAATTGAACCTGACATCCAGTCATCTCAGTCCTTTTCCGATTGGTTCTCTAGTTCTTGCAGAATGCCTTTCCACAAAAAGAACCAGTGCTCTGTAAGGGAAAACCTCCCTGAATAGTCACCGGCTTACATCCAGGCTGTGTAGATGACCCTGAATATTTCATATAAGCTTTAAACATTACACTCACAAAATCAGAGTCAAATTCCTGAACTGGATCTCCCAAGGACCTCCACAGAGACATTTCTTGTCTCCTCATGCATTCTGAAGCCACAGCTCTGGTTAAGTGTGCACGGAGATTCTCTGGCAACTACTTCCCCACCAACAAATAAGCGGAAGCAATAGCCTCTTTGACTAGAGGTTGTAACTCCTTCCGAGGCAGAGTTGTCCCAGAAATCCTGGGAACCTCTGGGGCACCATGAAGACTCGAACTTCAGATTAACAACCTCAAAATAATAACAATTACAGAGCAGAAGAAAAAAGACACCTTCTCAACTTGCCTGCAAAAGGAAAAACTGAGATAGGGACTGCCCACTGACACAAGTAGGCAGAGCTGAAAAGATGTAAATGATTCCTTCTGCAAAAACTTGCAGGTAGAGGTGAATAACTTACTGGTCAAGACTCATGTTCCTTTTGCACTGGAACAGGCAGTGAACAGCTCACTGTTCCTTTTATTTTTGGGGGTGAAAGACTGTAAACCTGGAAAGGGTTGAACACTGAAGAAAAATGCTTGCATGTCTTCTCCAGGAATCCTATAACCTTTACGGCTTGTGTGTCTTCTCCAGGAGCCCTATAACACCTACTACTTCTAATTATTTCTATAGCACTACTGGATGTATGCAGTGCTGAACACATTACATACAGGTACTTTTTTTTCTGTCCCTAGTGGGCACACAATCTAAGTTTTTGTACCTGGGGCAATGAGGGTTAAGTGGCTTGGCCAGGATCACAAGAAGTTGCAGTGGGAATTAAACCTAGTTCCCCAGGATCGCAGTCTGCTGCGCTAACCAAAGGCTACTCCTCCACTCTGACCCAATGCTGCTTATAAATTCGCCCCAATTTGCATGAACTCTAATGAACACCTCTTCTTTAAGGGCTCTACAACTGACTATAATATTGCTCATGTGGATAACCTTAAGCTATGCCAGATGATAGACTCCAAAAAAGAGCAACCTAATAGAGCAGTGGACTTAGAACCAGGAAAGAAAGATTCAAATATAAAATATAAATTTAGCTCATGCCTCATAAATTTGCCTCTCCATTCTTTCTTATGGATTGCCTGGATGCCAGAAATAGCACTACTTTATCTGTACTCTTCTTTCATATCAATAAACTAAACAAAATTGTGTATTTGGAACAATAGGAACCGAGGCTAGAGTACCTGCCCTCACCAAGCCACTGCTGGACAACTTGAGGAGTCCTTTCTTCTTCAGGATAAAACTTCCACCAATGAAAATGCAGGATATGACAGCCAGTGCTAGTCCTATGTAGAAATTACTGTGGTTTGGCTCTGCCTCCATCATGGATCTCTGAATGATAGAAAGAGCACAGAATTAAATGAAAGCTAGGTATTCTACATGGTGCAAACAAAAATTACAGTTTACCTACAATCATAAGTGACCCAAGTTATCTGAATGATTCTAAGCAAGCAATGCAGGACATCTCAGCTTCTTGCTAAGAAAGAATTTCAATTCTTATACTTTGAAAATGAGTGCTTCAAAAGAGATCTGGTTAAAATCATACAGTTGCTCTAAAATAATGGAACTTGTATATGACCTGATTGAATTTGGTACAGTTCCCAATGTTTTAAAGGGCTTAGTGGATAGAGCATAAGATTGAAGCCCAGTAAGCCAGGGTTCAAATCTCACATGTTCCTTATGATCTTGGGAAAAGTCACTTCTCATGCCAATGGTGCCTGTTTACTAAGGGTCCTTTTACTAAGGAGCATGAATGAATTTAGCCTATGTTATCAATTAGCACAGATTCGCAAACTAAAAATCTAATAAGCTTATCTAAGGGGCTGAGGCAAGAAAATGTGTTCAGGTTTTGCCCAGGGTTAACGTGACTTTAGCACACAATTTTGAGGGTGTATGATACAGAAATAGAGATTGTGCAGAAGATAGCCCTCTGCAAAGCTTTGCATTTAGATACCAGCAATGATACCAGCTGTTCTACCCAAATGCAGAGAAATGTGACGAAGACTGAAAGCTGAGTACAGTGCAGCAGCATCTTTGAATAGTAATGCCTGTTTCTTCTTTTTGCTGTGAGCATACAAGACCCTCATCTTTTTTTCATAGCCTCTATGAAGAGCTTGGGTGTAAAAAGACAACAAGGGAGGTTCATTGGAAAACACATCTCTGCACTTAGAGTGGCACACATTTGTGCATGTGCTGGGCTACCATTATGTGCATTGTACACAGCACTAGCGGCCTTTAGTGAAGAACCATGTGTGCATGGTGTGCTCTCCTTGCTTAGTGTGTTTCAGTGGCGTACCAAGGGGGGAACGGGGGGCGGTCCACACTGGGTGCACGCCCCAAGGGGGTGCACAACTGGCCACCCACCGGGGAATAGGCTGCCACTGCCGCCATCGGGAACAAGCCGGCCCCGAACTCTCCCTGCTTTTCTTCCCCGCGGGGCCGACCAACTCTTGCCACCCGACATCAATTCTGACATTGGAGAGGACATTCTGGGCCAGCCAATCGCTGCCTGGCTGACCCGGAACGTCCTCTCCAACGTTAGAATTGACGTCGGGCGGCGAGAGTTGGTCAGCCCCGCGGGGAAGAAAAGCAGGGAGGGAGAACTCAGCGCCAGCCTGTTCCCGATGGCTGCAGTGGCAGCCTTTCCCCGGCGGCGGTGGCAGCAGCATGTTTCCCAATGGCGGTGGCATGAGGGAGGGCAGGGAGAAAGAAAGGGGGAAGGGTGAAACAAAGAAAGAAAGAAAAAAATGGGGCACAGAGAGAGAGAAAGACAGACATAGAGAAAGAAAGGGGGCATGGAGAGAGAAAGAAAGAAGGGCAGGGTGAAAGAAAGAAATGGGGCACAGAAAGAGAGAAAGACAGACAAACAGAAAGAAAGGGGGCATGTAGAGAGAAAGAAGGGGCAGGGTGAAAGAAAGAAATGGGCATGAAGAGAGAGAAAGACAGACATAGAGAAAGAAAGGGGGCATAGAGAGAGAAAGAAAGAAGGGGGCAGGGTGAAAGAAAGAAATGGGGCATGGAGAGAGAGAGAAAGACAGACATAGAGAAAGAAAGGGGGCATAGAGAGAGAAAGAAAAAAGGGGGCAGGGTGAAAAAAAGAAATGGGGCACGGAGAGAGAGAGAGAAAGACAGACATAGAGAAAGAAAGGGGGCATGGAGAGAGAAAGAAAAAAGGGGGCAGGGTGAAAAAAAGAAATGGGGCACGGAGAGAGAGAGAGAAAGACAGACATAGAGAAAGAAAGGGGGCATGGAGAGAGAAAGAAAGAAGGGGCAGGGTGAAAGAAAGAAATGGGGCACGGAGAGAGAGAAAGACAGAAATAGAGAAAGAAAGGGGGCATGGAGAGAGAAAGAAAAAAGGGGGCAGCGTGAAAGAAAGAAATGGGGCACAGAGAGAGAGAGAAAGGCAGACATACAGAAAGAAAGGGGGCATAGAAAGAGAAAGAAAGAAGGGGGCAGGATGAAACAAAGAAAACGTTGGGGGAGGGAAGAGGTCTGGAGGAGAGGAAGCATACAGGAGGCTGAAAGAAGGGAAGAAATATTGGATGCAACCAGGATAAAATGCAACCAGAGACTGATGAAATTACCAAACAAAGTTAGGAAAAATTATTTTATTTTCAATTTAGTGATCAACATGTGTCCACTTTGAGAATTTATATATGCTGTCTATATTTTGCACTATGGCCCCCTTTTACTAAACCGCAATAGCGGTTTTTAGCGCAGGGAGCCTATGAGCGTGAAGAGCAGCGTGGGGCATTCAGCGCAGCTCCCTGCGCTAAAAACCACTATCGCAGTTTAGTAAAAAGGGAGGGGGTATATTTGTCTATTTTTGTATAGTTGTTACTGAGGTAACATTGCATAAAGTCATCTGCCTTGACCTATTTGAAAACCTGCGGAATATAAATGATAATTAACATTTTCTCTGCGTACAGTGTGCTTTGTGTTTTTAAAATGTTATTGTTGGTAGATCATTTTGATTTGGCCACAAAGGTAAGGGGGAGAGAGGGAGGGGAGCTGCTGAAAGACCTCTAGTAATCCTTGCAGGCTTGACTGTGCAGGGAATTATTTTTGTAAAATCATGTTGTTTATGTGACTGCCATTATTTAGACTTTAATTTCTATGAATGAAAATGATATAAAATTACTTGCTTGTTTTTATGTGCGTGCGCTGAAGGAAAGTGGAGAGAGAGTGGGCTGAGGATGCTGAAGGGAAATGGGGAAGAGAGAGTGGGGAGAAGATGCTGATTTATAAATTGACAACTGTACAGAATATTGTTTCTTTTTATACTTTAATATAATAAGTTCAATATAAAACAATTCAAGGCTTGTGTGGATGGAATCAGGTAGTTTGCGGGAATGGGGACCGAGCTTGCGGTGATTAGTCCAATAAAATGGTATTTTCTTATTTCTTATTATTTGTTTTATTTTTATTTGTTAATTTGTAAAGTGGTGATTGTTATGTATCAGTTTTTTAAAATTTACATCTACTGTCTTTATATTTTGCACAGTATTAGAAAACATGTGTTACTGTTTTTGTGGTGTTGCATTGTATGCAGAGTCTGGTTTCTTGGCAGTTCAGTTTAACTTTTGTCTACATATTTCTATTTTTAGTTTGTGATTATTCCATATTGGGCGAGGGTGTATCTCTGTTCTGTGTGTATGAAAAGAACATAGTTTTCAGTTGGCATTGACTGCAGGATCAATTGACTGTGCGGGATCTGGCTTGTTTAGTTTTACAATGTATGTGTTGGTGTTCACTGCAGTGTTTAAGATACTGCCTTTTCCTAGGTACACTCTTGTTGTGCGATATGTGGCTTGTTACTAAAAATCATATTTTTCATATAGATGGGGGGGGGGGTCAAAAAATGATGGGCCCCAGGTGTCACATATGCTAGGTACGCCACTGGTGTGTTTGCATATAAGTTTACTACAGTGCAGAGAAGTTTATCATTACACTTATGTTAGGAAGCAACATGCTAAGCCATCAGTGCAGAACTCTAATACAAGCTTACTGTATTGGCCCCTGAGGCAATGCAGGGTTAAACAACTTGCCTAGGACTGCAAGAAGTCACAGTGGGAGCTGGACCTAGCTTCTCTGATTCTCAGCCTTCTGCTATAACCATTAATCTGCTCCTCTGGTCCATGTGTGAACAAAAGGAGTTTGTACACCAGAAGATCATGGACTGCCTGATAGTAAAGAGGGTTCTTTGTTGTTGAGACCATCTGTTTTATGTCAGCATGACCTTCCCTATCCCTAACTTCCTGTTGGCAAATGGAGGCTATTGGTATTTATGATGCTTTGTTGTTGAAGCACAAAATGGATGATCCACAAGCAGCAGGAAACCTTTCTAAAGTAAACTAATGTGGTCCACCAGCACACTTTCTATGCCAGGAATTGCTCACATAATTTCACAACCAAATGCACAAGAATTAGCTGACTTTTCCTAAACAAGATCAAGGGAGTACAAACTGATATATACATAACCTCCAAAACACTATAATCCCAAAGCTCCAACCAGATCCTTTTCTAAAATATGGGGGCCATTGACATCTTTTTGTGATGATTAAACCCAGTTATTCTATTGAAATTTACACCATGAATAATAGAGAGGGGGAAGGGTTCTTCCTTTATTGTGTATACTATTAATAATAATGGGAAGGGGGGGGGGGTGTTAAGGGTTTATATATATAATTGTTGTTTTTCTTGATAGATTTACAAGTGATGTTTTCAAGAATATGTATGATATTAATTTGTACACTTGTTGAAAGATTAAAAATGAATAAAGATTTAAAAAAAAACCCAAAACACTATAATCCCAAAGCTCCAACCAGATCCTGAAAACACAGAACCTTGTATAGTTGATCAAATCTAGAGCGATTTTGAACTTCCTACCACAGATGATATAATTTCTCAACTGAAAAGATCCAACAAAAGCTGTGTATTGAATAAATATCCTTTATGTCTCTTCACACACATCCCAAAGACTATAACACTATGG
The DNA here is from genome assembly GCF_902459505.1 of Geotrypetes seraphini. NCBI lineage: Eukaryota > Metazoa > Chordata > Amphibia > Gymnophiona > Dermophiidae > Geotrypetes > Geotrypetes seraphini. The sequence continues at coordinate 69,271,543 of NC_047088.1, forward strand.
CTAGTCTCACTATGCAACAACCTATTAGTACCTGAACATATGGGCCACATCACACTTACACAGATTCTAAAAACTCAAGGAGAAGACCTATCTATCCCATTAAATTTCAGACCAACTGTCAGTATTCCTCTTTTAACTAAACTAGTCGAAAAGCTAGCTTATCATCAACTCACTGTTTACATTAACAAATCCTCTTACCTTTACCCTACACAATTTGGCTTCTGCGCATATCACAGCAAAGAACTCCTATTATTGACCTTACAACCAAAATCAAACAGACGCTGAGTAAAAGACAACAGTCATATCAGCTGCCTTCGACTCAATTGACCATGACCTATTGCATACCAAACTAAACTAACTAGGCCTAACAGGGTCAGTCCTTCAATGGTTCAAAGTCTTTCTAGAGTGCTATATCTGGAAGGATGGCACTCTCACAAACCTGGGAATCCTTCTGCGACGTCCTTCAAGGTGCCTCTCTATCTCCCATATTATTCATCCTTTTCATGAGCTCCCTAGCTAACACTGCTTTCACAAAAGGAGAATGCCTCCTATCCTATGCAGATTGCATATCCCACTTGAAAATGACTTGAATGAAACATCCACTAAAGTATCAGATGATATAGAAAAAATATACTCCTGGGCATTACGTAACAAACTTAAACACAACCAAAACCAAATTACTGTGGTTCCACAACCCATCTCAGACAGTTCACACATCCCTATCACTACCAACAGGATTTACTCTAAACACAGGCAAAACTGCTAAGGTCCTTGGAATCACGCTTGACTCGACTCTCATATGAACCCCAGATCTCCAACTTATGGAGATAAACCTTCTACTGACTGAAGCAACTAAGACTGGCCTCACTTCCATAATCACCATTTTGCCATCCTAGTCCAAATGCTGACAGTCTTATCACAGCTTGACTACTGCAACTCGCTATACGCTAGCTTAAGTTCATCTCTACAACACAAGCTACAAATGACTCAAAACACAGCAATAAGACTGATCTTCAAACTAAAAAAAAATATGATCCTTTATCAGAATACTACCACAAACTTCATTGGTTACCTATACATGCACAAATTACATTCAAGCTATCCTGCATCATGTTCCATACCCTATATGCCAACACCTCAGAAAAATAATTCAGCTCTTCTCCAAATCACACTTATCATCCAGGATCCACAGCACAAACCCATTAATGCTTCCTTCATCCAAAGAAATCAAATACAAACAAAGCCATAATTCCCTATTCACCTACAGTATACAACCTGGAACAGTCTTCCAACACACAACGAGGAATCATGAGGACAAGATGACAGGAGTTCAGCCAAGAGTGTATAGTTCAAAAAAATCACTTTATTGGTGAATATGTCACAATAGATCAAAGACTTGACACTGGCAGTGTTTCAGCGTATGTGCCTGTCACAATCGCTCAAAGACTCGACACTGGCAGTGTTTCGGCATCCGTGCCTTTATCAAGAGTCTGTCTCGAATATAGGCACCTTGAACACATGCACTTGAGTCAAAGCATTGGAAAGTCTGGTAAAAGCAAGGAAGAAACTAGTTTTTCTGCAGACACTAGTTTCTACCTTGCTTTCACCAGACTTTCCAATGCTTTGACTCAAGTGCGTGTGTTCATGGTGCCTATATTCGAGACAGACTCTTGATAAAGGCACAGATGCCGAAACACTGCCAGCGTCGAGTCTTTGAGCGATTGTGACAGGCACATACGCTGAAACACTGCCAGTGTCAAGTCTTTGATCTATTGTGATATATTCACCAATAAAGTGATTTTTTGAACTATACACCCTTGGCTGAACTCCTGACATCTTGTCCTCATGACTCCTCGTTGTGTGCTTTCGTCTCATCGTTAAGGCCTGACCTTGGCTTCTGATTCAGTGTCTTCACAGTCTTCCAACAACCATTAGAACAGAACTGAACTACCTCAGATTTCAAAAACCAATGAAAACCCACCTTTACAACCAACCTTGACAACCTATAACTTAATCACTGTTGCTGTTCCAAAAAAACCATCCTAAGAAGACCGTCACCAGTACCACACCAATATATTATCTTAGATACTGTATATTCACCATGGGCAACCTATACAAAACTGCAATTTGAAATGCCAGAATTTCACTAAACTAAAACTTAGTTTTATAGACCAGGTCTTCAACCAAAAGGAGCTCGACTCGGTTAATAATAAAGTAAACATAATACTTAAACAATTTGTATTCAGAATGCAGTGGTTTATACCACACAATTTAGTGTAGTGTGGTATATGCACTATGGTATACTGTATACCATAGTGGTTTAGCACTGTGGTATGTGCAGATTCCACTGACCCCAGCCAGCAGAAACATCAGGGTGCATTTAAATTGCTCTTGACCGTTTATAATCTAATCTAATCTAATCTGAATTTCTGTATCACACTTATCCAGAATAGATTAAATGTGATTTACAAGAGGCCCATACATTATTATGGGAAATTAAAATAACAGTAACATATACCACACTAAACTCAGCAAACTCATACACTCACTCACTGTGGTATAGACTACTGCATATACCACACTAAACTCAGCAAACAAAAGTGTTCATATAAAGGGTCACGGATTTAACATACCACTTTTCTATGGTACGTTTACATGTATTATGCAGGTGCTCACGATCTGTCATCCCAAACAACTTGATAAGAATCTGTAGCTTTACATACAGAGCATCTTTACTCCATTCTGCTCTGTGGTAACCAAGTATAAAGCGGTTTAATCAGTTAAAAATGCTTTCAGATTATGTATGCATACTTTAAAGTATGTCAATAAAGATACAATAACAAATCACATTTTAGAATAAAACTGCCTTCAGTTTGTTTTGTATCATGACCTGCTCCCCCTATTTACAAACCAGAGCCAAGCATCACATACGCGGTTATTTGTAGATCACAGGGCAAGAGCATTACCCGAAGCGGTAAAACTGTTATTGGTTTTTATTACCTCAGCACAGCTGGACAGTGTAACATGCGGGAAAGAGAGTAGTTAAACTTCAACAGCCTTTCCGTTCTCTTTCTGTACTTCCAGCCAGACACAGAACTGCCGGCCGGCTGTCCGGCAGCTAAGCAGAACGGTTTCACAGCTCCGGAGAGCTGGTGCTACTGCATAACAGACACTGCAACCCAGAACAAGAAAGTTAGTTCCCCGCCAAGGGGCTGGACGGGGGAGGGACACTTTTAATGGAGAGGGGGGGGACACTTTTAAGAGGAACACCGCTAACAGGAAAACATTAAAAAATAAAAAAAACCTAGAGTGAGGGGAGAAAGGAGACGCCAGAGAACGGAGTTGCTGCAGTCAAGGAGTATGGCAAGAAGAATATCGGTGGCACAGTGAAGCTGCCGGGGGGAAACAAAATGGTGTGCACCTCTGTTCTCAATAAAATCGGAGACTGGAGGTGATTTAGCTCCACTCTCTCATCTCCATACTTTTGTTACTCTTTTGGATACGTGTAACCTTCACGCTTACTCTCTCTTCTAGCTCGATTACCATAGTAACTAAAGACTTCCTGTCTCCAGGGGGCATCACAATGCTTATAATCCCGGCCCGCGTCCTCTCCCTTTCCGTAGAGGAGTCACTCCGGCACAGCACACACAGAGTTAAGTTTTCATTTCCCACGATGCTTTGCTGTGATGCAAGGGCTTCCGGAAAATGGCGGTTGTGTGAAAGAGTAAAGCCCCGAATCACACGGTGGGAGTTGGTTTCGTGGTCCTGAGTCGGGTAACGTTACTTTCTATACTAGTAGGTATTGTTAGTATGCCTGGGGGACTTCAAGTTGTCTCAGCGTCGAAGGAAATTGGGCCTCGTTTCCTAACATTAGAGGCTTGCTTTAATCCGGGTCTGCAACTGGTGAAAGGCCGGGCATTGCCCTCTCTGTTTACCTTCTGCAGGTGAGAAGGAGTGTTTTTCTTCTGCTCTGTTTAATATTTATTATTTTCGGCTATTAATTGAAGTTTTTTTCCCAAGCTTTGGATACTTTAGTGTTCCACAGTAGTCCTGTGTCAGCTCTGCCTGGGAAAAGCTTCAGACTCAGGGTTCTGAAATTTAGTTGGGCGAGTCACCCTTGCTGCAGGGCACCTATCTGATCAGCCTGCCCTAACACTTGAATTCACTCAGGGTTCGGCCTCTGGGAGTCTGCTTAACTGGTTTCGGTTGAAGTGTGTGAGCGCAGGCTGTTTTTAGGCCCATGCTGGTCAGGAAACCTTGCAGGTACCAGCTGCATCTCTGTGATGCTGACTGAGCATTGGGAAATGCCAGAGAAGCCCTTGTGAGGGCTATATCCTATGGCTCCCATTTTCCAGCAACTGTTTACTCCTCCTAAGGTGGATTATTTGGTGGCACAGGTTATAAGGGGTACTTTGCTTCCCAGTAAAGGCGATGTGGTCCTGAATGTTACTCAGGACCACAAACTGGATTTGATTCTCAAAGGTAATTTGAGGCCTTGGTTTTGGGTCTTAAGGCAATGGCAGCAGCTTCCTTTGTGGTTTGCACCTGCCATAAAATGCTATGCCAGGCTCTTGTACATTTCAGTGTAGTGCCTGCTTGAGAATCTGGTAAGGATCTACACCTTACTTAAATGCATATTGTTGGGAGAGGTGATAGAGAAGCTTTCAAAATTTTTAATCACTTGTATTGCTCCAGAAATGAATTATAAGAACAAATAGGGAAATTTTAATTATTTTTGTTTTAACTGTGAGCTGAATTATTTGGATTATTTTAGAAACATAGAAACATAGAAAGATGACGGCAGATAAGGGCCATAGCCCATCAAGTCTGCCCACACTATTTACCCACCCTCTTAAATCTACTGACCCCCTAAAGAATAATTGTAATTATACTGTCACTCTACTGACCCGCTCATTCAGTCCTAGTGACCCTATCCCTTGGCATGACCTCGTAGGGATCCCACATAGGTATCCCATTTGTTCTTGAAGTCTAAGATGCTGCGTACCTCGACCACCTGCACTGGAAGCTCGTGTCAGTCACTAAACCTTCCCATAAAGAACCAACCCAATGATTCAGCAACTCTGCCCTGCCAAACACCTGACTGTTCTCAAGCCCAAAGGAGCTAAAGTAAATGTACTCAAGACTTTTTATAATAATTAAATTCTTAGTAACAATGGCCCCCTTTTACAAAGCGCCAGTGAGTACCGCGCAGCAAATGATCCAACACCTATTCAGTCCCTATGGGTGTTGGAGTTCAAGTTCAATTTATTTGATATACCGCAAATATAAAACCAAGGTTAAAATCTCAGCAGTTTACAATAAAAAAAGGGGTGGGACATGAACGCAAACAAATAATAGTCCAACTGGACAAACATGACTTGAAACATTAGGAAAGGGAAGAAGAGCAAGTTACAATTGAGCAGTGGGAAAGGACGGGATAAGAGCATATAAGGAAAGGGTAAAAATATAACCATTTTTGATTGCTGCCTGTACCTCTTGATTTATAAGTGGAATGACAGAGAAAAGTAGTAGTTTGCCTGAAATTGTACCTTAAGTTTCAAGAGTGAGCTGTTAGAACAGAGATAGTGAAGTCGAAGAATCTGGAGAGTTATGAGCAGAATGCCAGAGAAAAGCAATATGCCTTTAGTTGCATTTTAAATGTTGAAAATGAACTTTCAGTGCGAAGATAGTAGGTAAAGAATTCTAGAGAGTGGGAGCCATGACAGAGAATGAGGAGTTCCTGTGAATGTCAAGAAATAATTGTCGAAATGAGGGAACAACTAATAACTGTTGTTGGGATGATTGAAGAGTTCTTTGCAGAGAGTATTGAACCAAGAGGCTAATAAGAAGGAAGGAAGACCACTTGATGATATTTGATGAGAAAGTATATTGTACTTGAAAAGGATGTGATATGAAATGGGAAGAATATGCTTAGCTTTTAAGAGTGGTGCAACATGGTTGAATTTGGAACGACAATAAAGCAATCTAACTGCAGTGTTTTGGACTAATTGTAACCTATGCAACTGATATTTCGGGAGACCAATGAGAATGGAGTTGCAATAATCAAGCTTGGGCATTACCCATGCTGTCGGGCATCATAAAAGAGACCCAAAACAATTTATTTCTGGAAATTCATTTCTAAGAGGAGAACATTGTTAGTAAATTTTACTTATTTATTGTAATTTACTGTATATATTTGCAGCAGCCATTTCGTTTAGCATTTCTGCACGGGGCAGGAGAGTAGGATGATCACTTCTACCCCAGTTCACAGCTGGACCACCAGGGCATGCAAAGTAGGCCTTTTCAGGTACAAGAGGGAGGTGGTGTGATGCGGAGCCTTCCGGGACAGGACATGGGAAAGGTTGCTCCTGTCCCAGCGGACATGAGAAAGGTTGCTCCTGACTATTAGGGCTCAAGGCAGACCCAGTGAAGATCTACAACAGGTTGGGGAGGGAGTGGGGGGAGGTGCCGAGTCAGCTGGGGCAGGACTCGGGAGGGATTGCTCCTGTCCTAGCTCACCACTGGACCACTAGGGCTCAAGGCAGGCTCGAATTGAACTCACAACCTCGGGGTGCTGAGGCAGCTCTGACCACTGGGCTACTCCTACCCTTTACCCCATGATGTTTGAGAGTATCAGATAAGAAATTGCAAATTTCCTTAGGGTAGTGAAAACAGAAAACATGTGCTGAAATGTCATCATCATCCATGTTCATATTAAAAACCCAAAATTACTGAGAGAATATCCCTGGGAAATGATTAAATTAAACAGCTCCTTTGAAACAGTGTGTACATTTAAGGTATACAAAATGTTTAGGTGGTTTGTTTACCTCCATACATTTTATTTCTCATTTTGGATTTTATTTTAACTGCTGCTTTCTGTTCTGTTTTTTTTTCCCCCCATTTACATTTAGTTTTTGAATGGTCACGTGTTTGTAAACATTTGTGTGGCGCAAGAAGAATCAAGATGACTTCCACAAGTAATGATTGCTTTTATACTCCTTCCTATGGCACTGGGACTGGCACTGCTTGTCTTGTTTATGTATCTTTCTCACTTCTCTGGGATTGGGATCTTGCTGCATGATGTGTTGGTTTGCTTTGTTCTGCTTTTGGTTTCTACATTTCTCATAGACAGTAATCTGCCAGAGTCAAGAAACCTTTTAGACAGCCATTACTTTGTTGTCAGAAAGTAAACTGAAAAATCTCAAAGTGCTTTTTAGTTTTACTCACTCGTCTTATGATGCAGAGTTCACCTTGGACAATTTTTCAAGTGGGATAATGCAATACAATCTTTATTTATATACCGCCAATACCTCCATGAAGTTCACAGCAGTTTACATAAATAAAAATATGTGGATCACTATGCAAAACTAAGAATCAAAGAAAATGAATTATAAAGATGCATGTACATACAAGTATGAGAAAATATTCAGAAAACTGAAATGGCTTTCAAAAATATTTAGGAGGAAGGAAACTCTTTCCTCTCTTGTTTCCATGTTCTGTCTAGACACTCTTCCCCTTCTCTTCCAGCACTTAATGCCACTTCCTTCTAGCTGCACTCTTCCCCCTTTCTTTCCTCATAGTATTCTCCTCCTCTTTTCTAACCTATTCCCCTGCATGCTCACACTTTTCCTCATCTCCAATCCCTCTCGTGATGCCCAGTGGCTGGTAATAGCTGTTTGGTCTGTGATCACGTGCTAATTATTCCAACGCTGTATACATACATTTTTTTTTGGGGGGGGGAGGGGGGTAATCGTATTCTTTTCATCCATTTGATTTGTCTATCTACCCAGGTCCCTGTTCTCTTCCCGGCTCTTCCACTTTCATTAGTAGCAGGTAGCATTCTTGTTCACAGGCCTAGTCATGCACAAGTTCTGCTGTGAGTGCATGCTATAAACTGAAAAGAGCTGATAATGTGCCTTTGTGACAATGTGAAAAGGAATGTAGTAAGGAGACAGAGGAAGCCTGGGAAACCAACAGAAGAGACAGTGTATAGTTTCCAAGGTGTCTATTACCACAGGAATTTGTAATGGCTTCTAAAAGGGAGATTGGGATATTCTACAACCAAATGACTTCATATGATACAATAAAAAAATTTGTATTAAGAGGATTTCTGTGGAATAATAAAGGGGAAAATTTTGGTTGTGTTGAAATGAACCTTTTACATGTATCTCTACCCCCACCTCTTTCTATTTGGAAAAGCTAAGTTTTAGTTAGGGCACTGGTCTTTGACCTAGGGTGCTGCCACGTGAGCAGACTGCAGGGCACAATGGCCCACTGGTCTGACCCAGCAGCGGCAATTCTTATGTTCTTAAGTATGTTTTCATTTTTAAAAGACATTCTGTCAATTTGATTGTCTACCACAAATCTGTAGCAACTTTGTGGGAGTATTAGGTCTGATTCTCAAAAAAGTTGCCAATAATTAGATGCCAGCAGGCACCTAGATCACACCTACCGGCACTTAACTTAAGTATTTTAATTGATTTTAAGTGGCATGATAATTGGTCATCCAATTAAAAAAAAAAGTAGGCGCTGCTAGGCGGCCTCCTGGAACGGCATCTAGTGACACCAAAGACCAGAAGTGGGCATGTTTAGGGGCGTGGCCAGACTACTTCAGCATCATTAGGCGCCACTGGCTGTGATTCTGCAAGGACTCTAGGTGCTGGAAACTAGGCCTCTAAAACCCTGGCCTACATTTCCGGTGCCTAGGGTCCTTGCTAGTTGTGATTCTGTAAGCGGCGCCGGTCTGTGACTGACACATGGCAGATGCTGCTTACAGAATCAGACTCGTGTATATTTTTGAACAGTGCTGCACACATCAAATCGAGGCTGAAAACTTGGCACACATGGGTTAGCAAAAATTAGAGCATTGTTTTTGAGCATTCTGTTTATAAATGCTTAGAATTATTTGTATTCCTGATCCAGATGTAATTTCTTTAACTGGAACTGCCAAGCTGCAAGTCACTTGCATTCAGTCAAAAGCTGAAGAGTAAATAACATAGTAACATAGTAGATGATTGCAGATAAAGACTCGAATGGTCCATCCAGTCTGCTCAACCTGATTCAATTTAAATTTTTTACATTTCTTCTTCTTAGCTATTTCTGGGCAAGAATTCAAAGTTCTACCTGGTACTGTGCTTGGGTTCCAACTGCTGAGATCTCCATCAAAACCTACTCCAGTCCATCTACATCCTTCCAGCCATTGAAGCCCTCTCCAGTCCATCCTCCTCCAAACGGCCATATACAGACACAGACCATGCAAGTCTGCCCAGTACTAGCCTTAGTTCAATATTTAGTATTATTTTCTGATTCTAGATCCTCTGTGTTCATCCCACGCTTCTTTGAACTCAGTCACCGTTTTCCTCTCCACCACATCTCTTGGGAGCGCATTCCAGGCATCCACCACTCTCTCTGTAAAGTAGAATTTCCTAACATTGCTCTTGAATCTAGCACCCCTCAACCTCAAATTATGTCCTCTGGTTTTACCATTTTCCTTTCTCTGGAAAGAATTTGTTCTACGTTAATACACTTCAAGTATTTGAACGTTTGAATCATATCTCCCCTGTCCCTCCTTTCCTCTAGTATATACATATTCGGGGCTTCCAGTCTCTCCTCATACATCTTCTGGTGCAAGCCTCCTATCATTTTAATCACCCTCTGGACCGCTTCAAGTCTTATTACGTCCTTCGCCAAAAACGGTCTCCAAAACTGAACACAATACTCCAAGTAGGGCCTCACCAATGACCTGTACAGGGGCATCAACACCTTCTTCCTTATTCTGGCTATACCTCTCTTTATACAGCCCAGCATCCTTCTGGCAGCAGCCACTGCCTTGTCACACTGTTTTTTCACCTTTAGATCTTGAGACACTATCACCCCAAGGCTCCTCTCCCCGTCCGTGCATATCAGCTTCTCACCTCCCAGCATATACGGTTCCTTCCGATTATTAATCCCCAAATGCATTACTCTGTATTTCTTTGCATTGAATTTTAGTTGCCAGGCATTAGACCATTCCTCTAACGTTTGCAGATCCTTTTTCATATTTTCCACTCCCTCTTTGGGAGTGACCTGTAGCTTGGCAGTTCCAGCTGCTTCAAACATTTTTTTTCCAAAACGCATTGTGTAATAGCTGTCATTGGACAGTTGATGCTCCTTATTCTCAGCAGATTGGGAGACTCCTGAAGAAGGTACTGTTGTAGTACTGAAACTCTTGCAGCGTTAAGTCTTTGCTTATATATGACTGAGTTTTTTTATTTATAACAAAAGATCCCACTTGGAAACATCTCACTTTTCTCACTCTTTTGTTCTTCAATTGTGCCGCTTTTTGTGTTGTTGTTTTAACATTTAGGCACAATCATTTAGACCAATAAAAAGCAGGCCTAAATATCTGCACATAAGTTGTGCACGGATTGGATATATTCTATAACAGTGTGCCTGACTTTTAGGAATGGTCACAAACCACCCATGCCTCTCCTCTGGCCATGCCTTCTTTCTAGATTTGCAAACTAGAATTTACACACACCACTTTATAGAATACGCTTAGAAAGTTGTGCGTGCAAGTTCTAAGTAGTGAAACAAATTGCGCACTCAAATTGGCAATGTGCAGACTTACACACGCAACTTTGGTCACACTATACAAAATCGGGCCTTATGTTCATTTTGGTTATTTGAATAAGATCCAGTGCTGCATTGGGCTGGGATTAAGGTTATTTTTTTTTCTGTATTATCTGAGAAAAGATGGGGAAAGGGCACTAATACGCTGTCCCTGAATGCCTTATCACCAGACATAGGCATTAGAATGGCATGGACCACTCGGGCTATTGCTCAATCAGTGTTTTCCTTATAGAGTATCAGCAACTAGAGAGCTGAAGAGGGAGGGGTCAGCAATTTTTGTTTGGCCCCTCTAGCCAAAATAGGCGTTCACTGCTCCTGTCTCCAGGATTCTTTATTAAGTTTCAAGTTTATTTAAAAAAAATTTAGACCGCTTATTCAAATTTCTAGGCGGTGTACAACAATAATAAAAAGAAATATCTTTAAAGGAACAAAACAGTTAGAGTTAAAATATTATACAAAACCATGTTGGGTTAGTAGACACGTACAAAAACATATATACGAACTGCACACAATTGGGAAAGAAGGATGGAACTACAATATTTGAGAAAAGGCACACTTAGGGAAGAAACAGGTAAGGTTAGAAGCTGTAGCTGATTTAGTCCTAAAAAGGACAGTTTTAGCCTAAAGCGTCTTCAAATAAGAATGTTTTTAGTTTTGCTTTGAATTGCTTTGTTGTGGATTCAATCCGTAAATGATTAGGCAGCGAATTCCACGGAGAGGGTGCAGTGACAACGAAGTTATTAAATCTCAACGTATTAATTAGTTTTAATGATGGTAAAACGAGAAGATTTTGTGATGTGGAACGAAGAGATTTAGTGGGATAATAGGGAATTAGGAGTCTATCAATAAACTCTGGTTGATTATTTGAGCGAGTTGTAAAAGTTAATAGCAGAATTTTGTAACTAATTCTATGTTCGACGGGCATCCAATGTGCATTGATTAAAAGAGGAGAAACATGGTCATATTTCTTTGCGCCATAAATGATCTTGATAGCAGTATTCTGTATTATCTGAAGGCGTCTTATTTCCTTTTTAGCAATGCCCTTATAGAGGGCATTACAATAATCTATACAAGAAATTACCAAAGAATGGATTAGTGTATTCAAAGATGGTGAGTGTAATAGTTTGGAAAGGGATCGTATCATTCTAAGACGGTGGAAACATTTCTGGACCACCGTGCTAATATGGTTGTGATAAGAGAATTTGCAGTCGAAGGTGACTGCTTGTAGCTTTAGAGTGGGTACGACTTTAATTGGGAGGGATTCAAATTTCAAGGGAGCCTGAAGAGTTGTTCCTTCTTTAAAGGGAAAAATCATTAGTTTAGATTTATTAATGTTGAGGAACAAGCTATTTGAATCTAACCACAATTTGATTTATGATGGCGAAAATTCCTTTTAAGTCCAACTGTTAATAGAAACATATTAATTACTTGCTTGTCTTTCTTTTTTCAGTTTTGCATTTGTTCATCCTCTGTTGTGTTAATTCTGTACTTCCATTTAAATTACCATATATCCATCTCTGTCACCATGAAGAAATAGTTTTCTCTTTTGCCAGTGACTCAATGCCCTTTGAACTACAGATCATGAACCCTTGTTCTAGAGCTTTCTTTCATAGGTACCTAGAAATCAAGGATTTGCACTTCTGATATATTTTGTAGAGCAGGGCTGGGTCTCGCAGCTTGATGCAGTTTCAAGATATTCATAATGAACAAGTATGAGAGAGCTTTAAATATGTTGAGATTCAGTATATGAAAATTCATTCATGCATTTTTATTGTACATATCCTAAAACCATAAGTAGTTCTGGGATCCCCAGAGCAGGTTTGGGGAACCCTGTCAGAGACCCCATTTTTTGGTTCTTGCTTATTTAAAAAAAAAAAAAAAAATATATATATATATATTTTGTTTGCATAACATAACATACATTTTTATTTATATACCACAAAAGCCTTTCGGTTCTATGCGGTTTACAAAAGAGATGGGCTGACCATTGTCAGTGAGCTAACAATAGTTTCATATCAGTATGCTGCTTTGAAGGGATTACAAGAATTTTGAGAACAGATGGGTTTTTAATAGCTTTCTAAAATGCATATATGATGTTAATAGTCTAACCATTTGGCCCAATTCAGGATCCCTGGAAGCAGCTTGTTACTTTTAAAGTATTTTTAAAATTTGCATATAGGAAAAAAAATATATCAAGAACATCTTGGGAAAAGAATGGTTCACTGGCAGATCAGTTCCGTGTAGAATCAAAATATATATCCAATTTAAGCTTTATGTACAATTAAATTATTGTAAGAATGAAAAATTTATAAATAAAATATTTAAAAAAAAAATATATATATATATATATCCAATGTCATTAGAAAAATATCAATGGAAAATTAGCCCTCAGTAAAAGAAGAGCCAAGAAACAAAGCTGGGATAGAAGAAGAAGGAAATATGACTAAAACAAACAAGGGAAAAGGTTTTACAAATACAGTACCTTAATACTCTCATAGCCATTATCAAGATTTAGGACTCCTTTTACGAAGGCGCGCTAGGGCCTTCTTGTGCAGAATAGCATGTGCTAAAATGCCCCGCGCACTAGCCGCTACCGCCTCTTGAGTAGGTGGTAGATTTTTGGCTAGCGCACCTTCGTAAAAGGAGCCCTTAGTCAATGCTGAATTTCATTCACTATGCACTGTTTAAAATGAGATGTAGTTGTAAAGGTTAAAAAAAAAGCATACATACATATTATTCTATAAACAAACTAAACATTTACAGGGAATCTTATCACAAAGAGGTTTCCCCTGAAAGAGTTTTGTGGAGAGCTAGAAACTGCTTCTGTGTCTCATTCTAATTTACAGACATTTGGGAAAAACAGAGACTTTGTACCAAGGAAGAAAATGGAGAAGTGGAAAATAACAAAATATGTAATTCAAACACAAAAAATTCCAACTAAAGGCAAATCGGCCCTAATGTGTCATGTAAACATACAGTTTCTAATTATCTATTTTCTTTATAAATAATGCATTGTGAACCTAAAAAGAACACACCAAAATGTTTTTGTCGTATCTTCCACAGAACTCGGTCAATTCTTATGAAATTTAGTGTGTCGTATCCTGAGGGAAGTTGATATAAAATGATGTACTGTATATATTTCCCACTGTATTGAAGCACTAATTTTTGAAAATGATGTGTGAACTGAATAAAAGCACATAAAGTTTTATGGCGTATCTTGCACAAAATTCTAAAGTCATACAGTAATGTTAAATTAATCAAATGTTCAAAGTGTACTCCCTTTGCACAAAGGCACACCCTCAGCCTTGGTCGGTGTGTTTGAGGCTTTGCCTCCTGGCTCAGTCCAATATTGTGTACAACATCAATGTGCTGTTGTGTGCTCTTCGAATGAGGTCATCCGCTGCCTGGTTTACAATCCACAGTGCGTAGCAGTGTGTATTTGTTCCAACCCTTATATGAGAACTCTTTCAACAATCTTTTACTGCTTTAACTTTTTAGCAGACCAAGTTCTTTATCAGAATTCAGTCTTCTGCAATGAAAACTGTTTTGATAGACTTTACAAATTATTATCTGCTTCTGCGTGTATCCCATAGAAACTGCATTTTCACAAAGTAGTGCTGTGATACAGTAGGAAATATTTGCATCATTTTACTGTAGCTTCCCTCAAGATACAACATACTAAATTTCATAAGAATTGGCTGAGTTCTATGGAAGATACGACAAAAATTGGTGTTTTTTTGGTTCACAGTGTAGATATGCTTACTGTTGTATGTTTACATGAGAACGGACACAGGGGAAAATGCCATCTCACGACAGTCAAAGATAAAACAGTGAAAGCGACATGTATGTTCTAGGACTTTATTTACTTGAAGACTCAACATGTACATGTTTTGGCCTATGCGGCCTGTATCAGGAGTCTTAACCGAACATTAGATGTTGTTCAGTAATGCCTCTATCGTCTTGTAGAAGTGAACACACTCAGCACAACGTTGTTTTAATGAACCCTACCAAGTCTTAAATGCAATAACAAAATTTCAAGTCATAAAGGGCAAAAATTTTGGAGAAAAGCAAGTGGGGGAAATTTTTGGCACCACCAAATAAAGCATTTGAGTGAACTGTGCTTTCAGAGACTGAACGTGCTCTGCTCATGTCTGAAGCGAGTGTCGTCCCTGGTACTTTAAGTAGAATAGAAGAGGCAGTGTTTTGGTCTGAGGAGATGCTAGGAAAGCATTTCTGATCTGACTTGTTTGTCTTGTTTTGTGGACTGAAGAACAAAAGATGTCTAAGAACAAGGATGATGCCCCTCATGAGCTGGAGAGTCAGTTTGTGCTGCGCTTGCCACCGGTAAGAGATCTTTGCTCACTATTCTGCACTCTGAGATGCTTACAAAGGATTGCTCTGTATCAATAGTCAGAATGGCTTGAAGACTAGTGTTCAGAGGGAAAACAGGTTGAGAGGCTTACACATGAGATCTGTGCATGAAAAAGTAACTGCATTTTTATGCAATGTTTTGCATTCCCATTAATTCCATCTCACACAAGATCCCCAGCTGAAAGTGCTGTATGAAAATCTTCAGTGGGGCCAGATCTTCCTATGTTACCGCTATAAGCTGTGCACACCAGCAGTCAACAAACCGGAAAAATAGGATAGGATTATACAAATAAATATTGCCTATATAAACTATCCAGAGCCTGGGGAAGTTCCAGTAGTCTGTTCATAGGTCCTGACAGAAGTTCAGTTAATTGCTGCTCTGTTGTAGCCAGAAGCTAGTAGAATATTTAGAGCTATTTATCTTTAGAGTTGATACTGAAGAACCAAAAATAGCTCAAGGTGGTGATTTATTGGTCAATTGCAATAAAATATATTTCATGCAGCTTTTTTGCATTAACAGGCAAAAGTCTATCATATCTCGGTGGTTAAGTAAGGACTGAGTTATAACCAAGCTTATGAGTAGCATGGATTGGTTGGGTGATCCCAGCATGAGTGATTGATTCATTGCATATTTTGAGAGGTCAGAGTCTGCTAAACTGGATGGATGATGGAATGCATTGATGTGTTGCTTGATTTTCAGACTTTATTCTTTTCTCTTAAGGAGTATGCTTCCACAGTGAGAAGAGCAGTGCAGTCTGGGAATGTCAATCTAAAGGACCGGCTCACCATTGAGTTACATCGTGAGTAAATTAAACATGCTATGATTATATCTCTCTGAGCACCCTGTGATATTCTCTCTTGGAGCGCTTTATGTGACATATTTTGTATATCTTCAGGTTATGAATAATAACAGAATCCCATGCTTCAGCTCAGTGCCCATCAGTAAAGTGTTTGAGTAGAGTGATAGATACACAGCTTCAGTTTAGGGGCTGTATTCTTTGGTATGGTTCTAATTTAAAAGCTGCTTTATCTTCTTTTTAAATGATAGCACCAGCAGCATGGTCCCATCCTGATTAAGGTGGAGTCCATCTTTTTGGAATAGGCTCCCCTTTACCCAGAATGTTGCCCAGTTCTAACAAATCTAAATCCATCATCCTTGCATTATTGTCTCATTCACACATTAAGACTCCAGAACTCTGCTTGCTCTTATTCCCTCTTTGACTCACAGGTCCCATTTCTGAAAATGCTACCCTGGAGATTCTGGATTTCAACTGTCTAAGAATCTACATTTGACTTCCAGAACTTCCCTCCCACATTTTATGTGCTTTAAGATTGTAGGAACTGGGGAAGAGGTGGACATAAAAAAGGTAATGCCTAGCGCAGTGATTAGTCATTGAGGGCAGTATAATTGGAAGACCTGGAAGCTTGAAGTGTTTCAGTAGCTGCTTACCAAGATATTACTACTACTACTACTACAGGAGGGAATGAAAAACAGAAAAGGAAGAGAGTTTTAGTTTATTTTGCTAAAAGCAGGAAGGAAAAGAGCGAGCGAGCAGGAGAACAGACAGGAGAAAGAAAGGGTATATACAGAGGACGTAGCTAGTACATACTCAAAAAGATCACTTCAGGTTTTTCTGAACTCTGAGAGCGCAAATCTGACCATAGCGCAGTTGGATGATGTCACCAGTGTGTGATTGATTCTTCCTGCTTATCCATGGAAAAAGTTAACCTTTACAGACTTTCAGGGGGACAGCTGTATTAACCTAGAGAAGCAAAAGTCATGATACTAATGGCATCTTATAAACAAAACAGTTTATTGAGGCGTGAATCATATTCCTCAAAAGTCATGATACTAATGGCATCTTACTAACAAACCAGTTTATTGATGTGTGAATCATATTCCTACAGAGGAGCTTCAAAGGGACACTCATTGAAGTGTGACATCAGATAAAAACTATTTGAAACATCAAAAATCTTAACACCATCATCCTCATCCTGCCTAGGGACATGGTTTCATGGCCCACTTAATTAACTATTCTCAGATAATCCTGTTTCTCATTTCTCTCTGCCACCAAAGTTAATCAGCTATATTTGGCTATTTAACACTTCTTTTCCATACCCTGGCCTGCACGTCTCCATGCGCTCCATATTAGTGCAGTCTGATTTACCGATTCACTAAAAAAAAAAAAAAAAAATCAGACTCATTAGTGAGTCCTTCAGTCTCCTGAAATGTCTAGATCTTGTTTGGGTCTCCTAAAGCAGCAATGGCAGAGGCCAGCGGGCAGAGACAGGTGGAGAACAGGCTGCTCCTGGCCTGCTCCACTGATGACTTGGCAGAGGGAAGGCCTGGAAGGCAAGCCACAAGCAGCCTGTTCACCGCCTGTCTCTGCCCACCCACCGGTCTCCGTGACCCTGCGTCTGCTTTAGGAGGCTTGAAAGATGTGGCAGAGGGAAGGCCTGGCAGGCAGGCCACAAGCAGCTTGTTCACCGCCTGTCTCTGCCCACCCACCGGTCTCCGCGACCCTGCATCTGCTTTAGGAGGCTTGAAAGCTGAGGTCTCATGGGGGGAAGGGGGGTTGGGGGAGTTGATCGGGAAGTGCTGCACAGGGGGATGGGAGGGAAGGGAAGGGAAGGGTAGAAAGCTGATACACAAGAGGATGGGAGGGAGGGATGGAAAAGCTGCTTTACAGGGGGATAGGGATAAATAGAAAGCTGCTGCACATGGGGGGGAGAGGAGAAAGAAATAATTTTTGGACATTGGGTGGAGGAGATGAAGGAAGAGATGCAACAAATAGGTAGAATGGGGTGAGAGGGAGAAATCCTGTATATGGTAGAGGGGAGGGAGACGTGTGGAGAAAAGAGAGGGAGAAATATTGGACATAGGGTGGAGGGCAGAGAGAGATGGTACATGGGGAGAGAGAAAGAAATGTTTCACATGATAATGGGAGTGGGAGGAAGGGAGAGATGCTGCATGGAGGGGAATAGAGAAGTTTGACCCAGGGCACATGGCAGAGAGAGATGGTAGACAGTGGGAAAGAAACAGAAATGTTGAATATGGCAGTGGAAGGGAAGGTACTGAGATGGAAAATGAATGGTGAGCATGGAGAAAGAAGAAAACATCAAATGGACAGGAGACCCTGGTGAGCGAGTTAACAGAAGCCAAACAGAAACCAGAGCCTGGGTCCAACATGATTTTTTTTTTTTTTTTTGTAAATAATTTTTATTCTTTTTTAAATTCTTACATCAAGTGAAATACATGTATTACATTCAATTATGAAGAAACACTTGAAATTATCAATAAATGTTCTTACATTGTAAATTAAAGAAACCCTTTATCAAAATTTTATATCATATTATTATTACAATATTTTTCCCTTCCCTACCCCCTCTATATGTTCTATACATGTGTTATGATATCTGATCAGTAGAATAATTTGTCAATGGTCCCCATATTTTATTAAATTTTTTAATATAACCTTGTTGTAATGCCATTACTTTTTCCATTTTATATATATGACAAATTGAATTCCACCAGAAAGTGTAATTTAATTTAGTGTAATCTTTCCAATTCTGAGTAATTTGCTGAATGGCGACCCCTGTTAGAATTAATAAAAGTTTATTATTGTTAGCTGATATCGGACTCTGTGTTCTCATTGTTGTTCCAAATAATATTGTATCATATGATAGTCCAACATGATTTTCTAATAATTTATTAATTTGGGGCCAAATTAATTTCCAAAAGGAATTAATACAGGGACAAAAGAATAATAAATGATCTAATGTCCCCACTTCTATCTTACAATGCCAGCATCTATTAGATCTACTACTATCTAATTTCTGTAATCTTGTAGGGGTCCATAAAACTCTATGTAATAAAAACATCCATGTTTGACTCATAGATGCTGACCTTGTAGTATGTATTCTCCAGGACCAAAATTTTTGCCATTGAGATGCAGAAATTGTCTGTCCTATCTCAATACTCCAAATGTCCCTAAGTCCTGTTCTCTTTTTTTTGTTTGAAAATTCATATATAATCTTATACCATTTTGCAGCTTGGTGTCCTAGAAAATCTGCTTGAAAACAAAGGATTGGCAAACTATATTGATTATTAAGATTCTTCCATTCAGGGAACCCTTCCTGAATAGCCTGCTTCAATTGCATCCATTTAAAATATTGTGTTTTTTCTAATCCAAATTTTTGTTGCAATTGTGAAAAACTAAGCAGTGATCCATTTATTATTACATCTTTTAAAATACGTATACCTGCTATTATCCATTGTTTCCATACTATTTTAAATCCACCAATTTTGATCCTGGAGTTTACCCAAATAGATTGATTTAAAGATTTAGCCAATGGATTTGTTTATAAATTGCTTATAAATCTTAATGTTTTCCATGTATCTATTAGAATTCTATGATCTTTATAACTCCTGGGCATTGTTATACTAATGAAATGTTCTGGATGTAAAGGGAACATGAGGCGCCATTCTAAATATAACCAATCAGGTACATTTTCCATGAGATCTGGGAGGATCCAATACATACCCTGTCTTAAAATATAGGCTTGATGGTACCTATAGAAATTTGGAAAATTTACCCCTCCCTCCTTAATTGTTTTTTGTAATGATGCTAAAGCGATTCTGGGTCTTTTCCCAAACCAAACAAATTTTGTTAGTATACTGTTTAACTTTTTATAAAATGACCCCTGAAAAAATATTGGGATCATACTCATTTGATAACAAACCACAGGTAAAATCATCATTTTAATTGTTTGAACTCTTCCCCACCAAGAAAGATGTAAAGGATTCCATTGCTCGCACATTTCTGTTATTTTCTTTAATAAAAGTTTTTCATTCTCTTTTACTGTGTCATCAATTGTATTTTTTATAAGAATACCTAAATATTTTAGTCCTTCCTCTTTCCATTTAAATGAATATGAATCAAATAATCCTTTGGTACAATGGATATTAATTGGAAGAACTTCAGTTTTTTCCCAATTGATTTTATATCCAGAAAACTTTCCAAACTTTTCTATTAAGTTAAGTAGATCTGGAATGGTGTCTTCTGGTTCTCTTAAATATAATAAAATATCATCTGCATACGCAGATAATTTAAATTCCCAATTAGAAAATGTGATTCCCTTTATTCCCTTAGTTTGATTTAT
This sequence comes from Geotrypetes seraphini, assembly GCF_902459505.1. Lineage (NCBI taxonomy): Eukaryota > Metazoa > Chordata > Amphibia > Gymnophiona > Dermophiidae > Geotrypetes > Geotrypetes seraphini. Next base: position 69,291,688 of record NC_047088.1, read on the forward strand.
TGCAATTAATAAGGGTTCCAGAACGATATCAAAAAGTAAGGGAGATAAAGGACAACCTTGTCTAACTCCCCTTAGCAAGTTAAATTTATCAGATAAGTTATTGTTTATATTTAATCTTGCTCCAGGGGAGCTATATAATGTTTGAATCATTTTAATAAAACCAGGTCCTACACCAAACCATTCTAGAGCTTGATACATAAACTTCCATTCTACTCTATCAAATGCTTTTTCTGCATCTAATGATATTAGAAAAGCTGGATCATTCAAATTTTTTGCTAAATTTAAAGAATGAAATGCTAATCTAGTGTTATGTGAAGAGTGTCTTTTAGCAACAAATCCTGTTTGATGTACATCAATGATAAAAGGAAGAGCTTTTGCTAGCCTTATAGCTAGCACTTTAGCAATTAATTTAGCATCTACATTCATCAAAGATATAGGCCTATAGTTTGTTATCAATGTCGGATCCCTGTTTGGTTTTGGCAAGACAATTATAACAGAATCAGCCATAGTTCCTGATATATTTCCATTATTCATTTGATATTGGTATAAATTTAATAGATAAGGTAATAAAGTATTTTGAAATGTTTTATAATATTCAACAGTATATCCATCTCCACCTGGAGCGGATCCAACTCTAAGAGCCTTCAATGCTGATTCTATTTCTTTTAAAGATATATGTTCTTCTAAGCTTCTTTTTATATGATCCGGAACATTTGGTCCAATAAATGAATTTAAAAACTCTAAACCATCTTGTTCTTTATTTTCATAAGTATTAGAAGTATATAAATCCTTATAAAAATCAAGAAATTGTTTTATAATTTCTTCAATGTTGGTGTGTGTATTGCCCTGCTTATCTTTAATTGCAATTATTTTAGTTTTTCTTTTTTTTGCTTTAATAAAATTTGCTAACAATCTTCCAGCCTTATTTGAATTTCCATAATACTGTACTTGTCTATAGAACATATCTTTTCTTACAAATTGAGAAGAAATCTCATTATATTTAACTTTTGTTTTTAATAATTTCTGTAATGTATCATGTTCCCATTTTATAATTAATTTATGTTCTAGTAATTTAATTTCTTGCTCCAATTCTATAAATTGTTTTTTAAGTTGTTTTTTCTTATATGCGGAATATGATATAATATTTCCTCTCATTGTTGCTTTATAAGCATCCCATAAAATTTCAATATTTATGTTGTCTGAATTATTAATTTGAAAAAATTCATCCATTTTTACTTTAATATCTTCTATAAAGTTCATGTCTGCAAGCAAAGCATTATCAAATCTCCAAATTGGTTTAGAAAAAACTGATATATCATCCTGCAGATCAACCCACACACCAGCATGATCTGAAATAATTATAGGATCAATAATTGCTTTTATCACTCTTTGTGCAATATTATTAGAAACAAATATATAATCAATTCTTGAAAAGGATTTATGGACCTGAGAACAAAAAGAATATTCCTGATCATTAAAATGAAGGATACGCCATATATCAACTAAATCACAAGATTGTATCAAATTGTCTAATCCTAATGATTTCATAATTTTACTTGGTTTTTTATCCAAAATAGGATCCATTACAGCATTGAAATCTCCAGCTACTATTAAATTAGAAGCAGCCAGTGGTAGTAATATCTGTTGAATATTTTTGAAAAACTCCATTTGATTTGAATTAGGAGCATATAAATTAAATAAATCCAGGGTTGTATTTCTCAGATTCATTTTAATATGTACCCATCTTCCTAGTGGATCAAATTTTATTAATTTGAAATCTGCTATGAATTTCTTATTTATGAGAATAGCTACTCCCGCTTTTTTACCAATAGCAGGTGCAAAAAAACATTTGGACACCCAACCCCCTATTAGTTTATTAGATTCAAGTCCTGTCAGATGGGTCTCTTGTATGAAATATATGTCAGCGTTTTGCTTATTCAGTATTCTCTTTCTTTTGATTGGATGGTTAAGACCATTGACATTAAGAGAATAAATTTTAAGAGCCATCTAAATTAATAAGTAATGTTTGAATTAGAACTCTATAATAAAAGTTTAGATCAGACATCCACACATGTTTAATATTTATTCCTTTTCTTATTATCAATTCCTTACTTATATCTAATTCCATTCCCCTTTTCCCATCCCCCTCCCATCCCTCCCCAATTAACAAAAGTTGTGTACACTTGGCCTCACGCATATCAAGATCAGCAATAACACACTCCAAGAAGACCTTAAAACTTTCAATATTCAATTTAAGTCATCTGAATATTAAAATTATATTAAAATGTAAGTAATAATTCATATATTTTAGTAATCATGAATTAACTAAATAAATTTCATATATATTTCTTAATATATCAAAATTTTTATATTCAATATTATTAAATCTTTAATATCTTTTTATTATTATATATATATTTCTTTTTTTTTTTTTTTCTCCTGTTAAATATAAATTGTTTATTGTAAAAACAAATAAATATATATTGTTTATCTTTACTTGCAGCTTTGTCTCTGGTTTTACAGCCTTTTTAATGTGTTTCTTTGCATCCAGTAGTGCAAGCCGATGGTTAGAGTCCAAGCAAAGATCTTTGATTTATGCCTCAATTGAATCTGCGACCAAAATTAGCTGCTTGGTTTTGGCAGAAACTGAAAGCATTAATGAAATCACAGACAGATATTGTTTATCTTTACTTATATTCTAAAACTTTAAAACGTTTCCCCCTTTTTTTTTTTTTTCCCTGTTTTTTTTTTTTTTCATCTTTTACTTTATCATCGTGATATTATTAATATGGGAGTATAATGTTATGTGAAAAGTGATTCCACGAGCAAAGATTCCTCCCCCCTACGAGAGATCACCACGAAACCACACACCAGCTATTATGTATTTTTCTCTTTTTGTCTATCTCTCTTCCTCTCTCTTCTCTTTTTCCTTTTCTTTTCTTTACTGTCCTTATCTTCTTTCTTCTTTTTTTCCCTTGAAGGAGAACAGTTTAAATAGGTCTTTACAAGTTTCCCTTTTCTTGTAGTTCAAGTTCTAATATCCTTTTCCTTCTTTTTCTTCTTGTATTTTATGGAGTAAGTTCATATTATGTTCCGGTGTATGTAGAAAAAATCCATTTCCTGTTTCCTTTTCGCACAGACTTTCGGGATTCTGAGTTTTTAAGTTTTAAAACTTTTGAGAGAGAGTAGAGGGAAAACAAATCCAACAAACCTTTTCTTATTTGCGGTGTGTAATTCCGCAGCAACCCCCCCCAGAAGAGAGAAATCCCACACGAAGAACCACTCCCCTCATTAATTTTTTTTTTTTTTTCCCCATATTTCATCATTCTATTTTATCAGAAATCAATTTACAGAATAGTCTTTTAAATATAATTAAATATTTTTTATATTAAATCGTTCAATTTCCTGTCTATTTTCTTTCTTTTCATATCATATATTATAACATCTATTTTGTTAACTCTCTATTATATAAATTGTATTTAAGCCTTTTAATAAATTTCATTTGCATTTTAGAATGTTTATTACATTCTAGTTCTACTGTAAGAGAGACGTTAGAAAAGAATACATTTGAAGCTAATCTAAGCATTCTAAATCGTTGTATTTTAAAACACAGAAATCTTTTCCTTTAAAATAAAATAAAATAAAATCATTCATTTTTTTTTTTTTTTTTGCTATATAATCAATATATGCTATATAATCAATATATGTTAATATAATTCAATTTTCATCATTTCTAATCAATATATTTAAAGACATATTAATCAAATTAGGATGACATAGGCACTTCTTGAGTTTGAATAAATCTTTCTAGTGTCTCTGCATCATCAAATGTTAAAGTTTTGTTTCCGATGGTAACCTTCATGTTTGCAGGATACATTAAACCAAATTTTGCTCCCAATTCTCTTAGCTTTGGTATCAATTCCAACAGCTTTTTTCTTTTTATTGCTGTGTTTTTAGCGAAGTCAGGAACAAAATGGATGTAAACATCTTGATATTTAAGTCCTTTATTTTGTTTTGCTAGCTGAAGTATTTCTAAGACCTGTTGGTGGCGCAATAGTTTGAATATAAATGGCCTTGGCAGATGTTGATTTTCTCCTTTTTTCATAGGCACTCTATGTGCCCTTTCTACCTCTATGGGATAGTTTGTTTTTATCGGAAGTAGTTTGGGAAGCAGATTTTCAATAAAGGCTACCGGATTTCCCTTCTCTGCTCCTTCTGGTAATCCAATCAAACGGACATTACTTCTTCTTTCTCGGTTCGAATAATCTTCAATTTCTTTAGTAAGTAGATCTATTTTTTTCCTATCTGCTCGACTGCAGCATGCTTCTTCTTCTACAATCATCATTCTTTCTTCTAGGTTATTAGATTTTAATTCCAGGAGATCCATTTTTTTGTTTAATGTGGAAACTTCCTCCAATATATTCGTTACTTTTTTAGTTAAAATTGATAACATTTCTTTTATTTCTTTCAGTTCTTTTATTACTTCTACATCTGCCATCTTTAAGCCTGACTCCTGTTCCGGTTTTGCTCTCTTACTGCTTCCAGACATCGCAAAGTCATTCTTGTTTTGTTTTCCTGTTGCCATCCTTTTATCTTATCTTCTTTATTTAGTCTAAGCACTTTTTTTTTTATCCAATTTTAAATCTTTTTGACTTTTTCCGGACTTTCAAGGTCTTTTCTCTGGAGCTCACTTATTAGCCGACCTTCCTCATGCGCGTCCAAGCCACGCCCCGGGTCCAACATGATTTGAATAATAAAATGACCAGACAACAAAAGGTAGAAAAATAATTTATTTTTTGTTTTGTGATTACAATATGTCAGATTTGAAATGTGTATCCTGCCAGAGCTGGTGTTAGACAGCAAGCTTGAGCTAGAACCTAACAAAAAGAGGAAAAGTCTTTTTTGTTTTGTTTACACCACAGCACTGGTATGGGGGTAGAGAGGGCAAAGGCGACTGGGGTGGGTAAAGAGGCTACAAAAATAAACCTGCCAGGCCATTTAAAAAGAATGCCCGATTGGGTGGAAAAAGTGAATTGAATCAAAAAATCAATTCAATAGGCCAAATTGAATCAAAAATTTTTTCCCTGAGTTGGGCAGCGCTACTCCATACTTTGTTTCTTCTTCTCCCTCCTCTCCAATCTTAATATATATTTACCCACTTCCTGAGCTATGCTTCATGTGTCTTACAAAGTAAATGCTTGTCCTGAAAAGCTCATGCCTTGGTAGTTTGGTTAGTCTATAAGGTGCCACCAGCTTATGACATTTTTGCTGGCCTACATATAATATATGTTTCATCAGGTCTGGTTACATTTTTTTTGTTAATTGGTTTAGTTTTTTAAGAAGGCAGGGTGAATAACTTAGTCCTGGCGATCTGTGCAAGAAGAGGGAGAAGACAGTTTTCTTTTATTTGGGAAAGAGCAGGACTTTCTTCTTTATAAGCTACTAGCTGATGCCCCGGCGTTGCACGGGTATTTAATTATAGGAATAACACTGTAAATGGATTCAAATAAAGATACTTTATAGTGGTGAATGAAATTATATTTTTACAGCTTTATAAAAAGTACAATATTCAAATAATAATGTGAAATATTTGACAAAATGAATACAATACAACTAACACAAAACTTGATTATAAACAACATTTTTAGTTTCACCTCCAGGAGCAAGAATATATAAATTCTTGGGTGAACCCACTCTTGAGCAAGCAACATAGAGTTGACCATGGGAAAAACAGGGGGATCTTAAATCCACTCCACAGTATGTAATAGTCTGTCCCTGTGATTTGTTGATTGTGATAGAGAATGCAAGTATCACTGGAATTTGCAATCTCTTAAACTGAAAAGGAAGATGTGTTGCAAGTTTCGTTCAAATCGGGTAAGCCGTTTTTGCGTTGGCAGCTTTTTACAATTTTTCCATTGACATGAATGGGTGAAATCTGATTTTCTGTTTGTAGCTCCACCCACGTGTGCAGGTGGGCCGCGAGACCCCCAGAACATATCACCCCAGGTAGTGAGGGATCTGCATACCAAGTTTCGTTCAAATCGGTCAAGCCGTTTTTGAATTACTGTGAGAATGGCAGCTTTTTACATTTTTTCCATTGACATGAATGGGTGAAATCTGATTTTCTGTTTGTAGCTCCGCCCACGTGTGCAGGTGGACCGTGAGACCCCCAGAACATATCACCCCAGGTAGTGAGGGATCTGCATACCAAGTTTCGTTCAAATCGGTCCCACAGCTTTTTACATTTTTCCCATTGACTTGAATGGGTGAAATCAGATTTTCTGTTTGTAGCTCCGCCCATGTGTGCAGGTGGGCCGTGAGACCCCCAGAACATATCACCCCAGGTAGTGAGGGATCTGCATATCAAGTTTCGTTCAAATCGGTCCCACAGCTTTTTATATTTTTTCCATTGACATGAATGGGTGAAATCTGATTTTCTGTTTGTAGCTCCGCCCACGTGTGCAGGTGGGCCGCGAGACCCACAGAACATATCACCCCAGGTAGTGAGGGATCAGCATAGCAAGTTTCGTTCAAATCGGGCAAGCCGTTTTTGCGTTGGCAGCTTTTTACATTTTTTCCATTGACATGAATGGGTGAAATCTGATTTTCTGTTTGTAGCTCTGCCCACGTGTGCAGGTGGGCCGCGAGACCCCCCAGAACATATCATCCCAGGTAGTGAGGGATCTGCATACCAAATTTCGTTCAAATCGGTCAAGCCGTTTTTGCGTGATCGCGGCACATACACACATACACACACACATACACACATACATACCTCCGATTTTATATATATATATATATATATATATATATATTTATTGCCAGTGTCTGCTTGGAGTGAGAAGGATGAGAGCTCCTCATTCATACATTAGTCTTCCAAACAAAAGAGCAGTACCTAGAAAATAATTTCCATAGTGTAGAAAAGCTTCTAGTGTTCTGGAAACATTATTACAAATATAGCGGATTTCCTAAAATACAGAATGCCTGGATATCCTTAAGCCAGTGCATTAAAGTAATTAGTCTCCTAATTATAGAAATTTTAAATGCTGTTCCTTAAAGATGTCTTTGCTGTATGTCCTAGGATATTAATGAGTTTCTTGTGTTTTTGTTCAGCGGATGGGCGTCATGGGATTGTCCGTGTGGACCGTGTTCCTTTAGCTGCAAAACTGGTTGATTTGCCCTGCATTATTGAATGCTTGAAAACCATCGATAAGAAAACTTTCTACAAGACTGCAGATATTTGTCAAGTATGCCCTGCTTCCTCTGCGTTCCTTTAGCCATTGTCAGTTCATCGTCAGTACTTCTCTCTTCCCCATATACCTTTCCTTAAAGAGGCTAGAAGAGCAAACACAGCATCCATAGGTCAGGAAATGTTTATTCGTGCAATTGCAATGTGTTTGATTCATTATTATAGCATTGAGGTTTGTTTATTACTTATAATAATATACTCCAACTTTGGTTTCAAACATTCTTTAATCCGGTCAGCCACAATGAAATAGATAATGGTCCTGTTGCTTTAGAAGCATCCCAGTAGTGAATTGTATGTTAGTATAAGGGCATGTGACTGAAGTGGGGATGAAAAAAGGAACTATGTGGTTGCTACTGTTGGATGAGGATGAGATAACAGTATTCTCCATGGATGGCAAATTTTGCCATCCTCTGTTCTCTTGTTTGAATGGCTTGTCACATTGTGTTTGAGAAGATTGGGTAATATGTTCTGTGGATCAGAATATTTGTGCTGCCACCTCTTTCCCTTTCTGAAATGATGTGCTCCCCTGTGTTTTGGAGTTAGATGCTGGTGTGCACTGTAGATGGGGACCTCTATCCACCTGTAGAGGAGCCAGTTGGAACCACTGACCCAAAGAGTAGCAAGAAAAAGGATAAAGACCGAGAGAAGAAATTCATCTGGAATCATGGCAGTGAGTTCGGGGGTTTTCATTTACAGACTGTAAAGTGACAGGACTTTCTGTATGTAACAAAATTTACATTTCTGTATGTAACAAAATTTACATTTGCAGGGAGGAGGTAACCAGCCTTTTTAGTTTTAAATAAATGAATGGGCAACCAGCAGATGAGATTTTTTTTTTTTTTTTTAATCATTCTTTATTGATATTATCAAAAAGATATACACTTTACAGGAATCAACTTTTTCCAACAGATTACTACAGGAATCGACTTTTCCCAACAGATTAAAAAACATAATCTCTAACAAGCTACTCTCTAAACAGAACCCATCCCCTCCACCTCTCCCTCCCCCGTATTACCCACTGTTTCATTTGTTATCTATTGCAGCTCAGTACATAAGATTGTCTACTTTCATAAAAGAGTTATAAATGTTTTTTGGTTACAAGGAACTGATACACTTCTAAGTTGGGACCATGTCAATACTAAGTATGATCTTGCCAAGTAATATATATGTCCCATATCTTATGGTAAGTCTTTAGAGTATGATGTCTCAGAGCTGTTAACTTAGACATGGCTTGTAGGTAATCTAATTAATTTAGATTGTACCTGGGCTAGTGTTGTATCCATTCTCCATAAAGTTACTTGATATTGACAGTTTAAATAACCACTTATAGATAGATTTCTATTGGCTGATCATATATGATCTCTGTAAGGAGTGCTCCTATCTGGCTCTCTATGGGTTGTAGGGGACTCCCAGAACAGTAACACTCTAATTAGCCAGGAGATTTCTCCTTTCTCCATGGCCTTTCTTAGTGCTGCTTCCATCACTGCTTCTCCTAAGTGAAGATCCCAGAACATTTTTATGTTGTCAAAGGTACAAAGTCGAGTATAAAAGTAAGAGTCTTGTTTTGGGAGACCATATTTCTCCTGGAGGGTTTCAAATGGTATAACATGGTCCCTATCCCAGATTTGGGCTACAGTTTGCAAGCCTTTCATTCATTAACCTGTGTCTGTATAGGTTCTCTGCCTGACTCAAAGTCCTGAAGCAAGCAAAGAGGCGCTTGTTTGAAGTAGCACTGGTCTGGGAATATTTTATTCCATATGGGAATGAGACTTGATATACTGCTTTTCTGTATGGTTACAATCAAAGCGGTTTACATATTATATACAGGTACTTATTTTGTACCTGGGGCAATGAAGGCCCAAAGTCACAGGGAGCTGCAGTGGGAATTGAACTCACAACCTCAGAGTGCTGAGGCAGCTTCTCTTACCACCAGGCCACTCCTCCTGGTCTTTAGAACAACCCTCAAGCATGGATTTACCTGGCACAGTCTGAGATAAAGCTCTCCTATGGGGGCTCAGGGCAGCCTCCATAAAGAAATATCTTTAATACATTTTTGCTCTATATGAATCCAGGGCTTATCCTCATATGCTGACTGATTTTTAAAGTATGGTGATTTGTAATAATTGAAATATGTATTTTTTGTTTAACATTTTATGCCTGTTACTATGTAAACCGTATAGGTAATATACAGTATATACATTTTTAAATAAGTATGTTAACCATGCAGCAATTTCTTGCAGTAAAACAGCTTTATAATACATAAGAACATAAACGCCTTCACCGGATCAGACCAAGGTCCATCTAGTCCGGCGATCCGCACACACGGAGGCCCATTTAGGTGCTCCTTGTTGGAGACCCGGATTTCCCGTATCCCTCAATATGATTTGCAAGAAGGTGTGCATCCAACTTGCGGTTGAAACCCAGAACAGTAATCTCTGCCACCACATCCTCCGGGAGAGCATTCCAAGCGCCCACCACTCATTGTGTGGAACAGAACTTCCTGACATTTGTCCTGAACCTGCTGCCATTCAGTTTCAGGCTATGACCTCTTGTCCGTGTCACATCTGAAAATGTCAGTAATGCTGCTTCCTGGTCAATTTGGTCAAATCCTTTTAATATTTTAAAAGTCTCAATCAGATCCCCACGCAGTCTTCTCTTTTCGAGGGTGAACAGTCCCAGTTTTCTGAAGCGTTCCTTGTAGCTTAAATTCTCCATGCCTTTGACTAGTTTCGTAGCTCGCCTCTGCACCCTCTCCAACAGAATTTTATCCTTCTCAAGGTATGGAGACCAGTGTTGGACACAGTATTCTAAGTGTGGTCTGACCATTGTTCTGTAAAGTGGCATTATACAATTGAAAGTGAGGTACTCCCATGCCTCCCTTAGCTTTTGTTTGATATAATATGGATCAATGGACCTGAGGGGGCTTCTTGAGCCAGATAAAAGCAAATGCTTTTTTTAGTTGTAATTGGCGGAAACTCTTTAGGGATCAGTATTGGGAGAGCCATGAACATATATAGCAACTGTAGTAATATCATTTTAAAGCTGCAATTCTTCCCATCCAACTAAGTGTTAGACCTTCCCATCTGTCTAATTGTATAAATAGCTTTTTAATAGGGCAGGGTAATTAGCTGCATATAAACCTGCCGGGTCCGCTGAGAGATTAACCCCAGATATCTAATGTGCAGTCCACTGGAAGGGAAATTGTACCTGGAGTGAGTGAGCATCATACTGCTCCAAGTTCACATTCAAAATCTCTGATTTTGACATGTTTATTTTAAATCCTGCTGATGCTCCGTATTCATACAATATCTCACTAATGGCCCCAGTGAAATGTTTGGATTTTGGATCAGTAGAAGCACATCATCTGCAAACAGCAGCACCTTTTGCTGTATATCCCCTATTTTTACTCCTGATATATCTGGATTATCTCGAATCTTGGATGCTTAGAGATTCCATATACAGGACGAACAGTAGGGGGGAAAGTGCATACCCCTGGCATGTTCCCCTTTGTTATTCAATTGGGGCTGAGTATGTGCCATTCATCTTGAGTACTGATAATGGGGACAAGTATAGTTCACGCACCCATTGAAGGTATCTACCAGTGATTCCCATATGGTTCAGGTTTTGGATCAGAAAAGATAACTCGCCCTGTCGAATGCCTTTTTAGCATCAAGAGATATAGGACCAGGGTGGGGGATCCAGATGCCCTTGTATGCCATATTAGATATAGCATGTCATATTAGATGTAAGGCCTTTTTGATATTGTCAAATGTTTTCCTCTGTTGAATAAACCCTGCTTGATCACTTGATACTACTGCTTGTAGTCTGTGCCAGAATTTTTGTAAAGATTTTGTAATCCGTGTCTAAGAATGATATAGGTCTGTGAGACCCGCAGTCAGTGGGCTCCTTTCCAGGTTTAAGGATTAGCATCACTGCTGCTATCTTCAACGAGTATGGTAAGTAGTCACCATTGCCTAAAGTATTAAAGACTTGCATCAATAATGGGTCTAAGAGGTTACCAAAACATTTTTAAAATTTATTTGTAAACTCATCAAGGCCAGGGTATGTCCCAGAGGGTAAATATTTAATAGACCACAATGTTTCTTCATCTGAAATAGGGTTGAACAGCTGATGAACCTCACCTTTTGGAAAGTTTCCCCAAGAGGAAGCTTCGTTAGGTAGACATCAATCGTGGCAGCATGCTTTGGGCCCTGGTCCTTACCCACTCCTTCATAGTCATAAAAACAATCCACAATGTCTTTGGGCAGGTTTGAGCGGTGTTTGCCCAATGGACGATGAGCTTGTTCAAGTTGCACAGAATCTGGTATACAATCGGCATCCTGTTCTTGAAGGAGAGAACACAATTTTTTTCACTACATCCTCTGTGTTAGTATATTCTTTAGTTTCTAGGATTCCTCTGAAGCGGAGGTTATGGTGCCTGCCTCTGTTTTCCAGGTCTTCTAATTTTTCCACTATTGTTGTTCACTTATTATTCTGTATAGATCTGCCAAAAGCTCTAGGACCCCCGCTTGCTTGTCTTGGCAAGTTTCAATGTCCCCTACTCTATGGTCTAAGGTCGCCATATCTTCCTGTAGTTCAGAGGCCAAGTTTGTTATTTCTGATTGGATTACTTTAAGGTCTTCCTTTCTCAATCATCCAGACACGGAGTTCTCCATAGGGGTCCGGCGGTAGCATTGTTTCAGTCCCGGACTTTAACAGAGTCCAAATTGGGTTCACAGTGGATCGGTCAGTGTGGTCTGCCACTACCATAAAAATAAAAAATTGGCTAAACAGTCCTCTCCCTTGAAAGAAAAGAACAGGCTTAAGATTTAAATAATGGACATCAGTATGAGCCTTTATGCATGAACGAGGGACTATAGGCTCGGGCAGTGCCTTCATGGATATCTAGCATCAAACTTAATGAGGGTAGCCCCATACATCATTTAGTCCATATAAGAGATAACACTCAAACAGTGTAGATAAAGAATAATCAATGCCTTGTAAATTTAACCATCAAGGAAGAGGACACAATAGAAAATAATAAAAATAAAGTAAGATGAAAAAAATGAAAAATCTGAAAAAGACATCAATAGACTCCCAAAGACCACAAAATATACAAGAAGTGGTTAAAGTGCAAGTGCTGAAAAAAGGTTCAAATTGTGATACTTTAAAATTCCATATTATATAAGTTATAATTATGAGTCTTAAATGTTAAAAAAAGTCATTAATCCGAATGTTTTATCAGTAACATCAATAAGAAAAAATTTATGTGAAGGTGAGAAATGTGTAGAAACTTCAATCGATAAAAGTACAGTTCATAAATACAAATTTCATAGCATAACTAATGTAGTAAAAAGCTTATCAAAAAATATCATAAGTTGAAAATTCATAGCACCACTGAAAAGTTCATAGCACCAATATAGAGTTCATAGCACTACCAATGCAATTAAAAAAATTTTTCAAAAACTTCATAAATATAAATTCATAGCATTACTAGTTCATAACACCATCTCCATTGTATAAATTGTCACAAAATTAATTGGTACAAAAAAGTATACTTAGCTGCATCTTATTAAATCACATATGTTGCTCTGAAAAATCAATGTCACCACTCGACAGAGCTCCGTTTCGCCACCTTCGTCAGGAGCGGAGATCCATGTAAAGCAGACTTTCAAAATTAAGGCAGCAGAAATCACTTTAATTCTGTCTGCGCCATATCCCGGAGCGAAAAGAAATCCAAAAGAACGCTGCACTACCATGCCATGCTGTTTTGGGTCTTCCACAGTCTGAAGTGGTGCTAGAATAGAAACTTGTAATGGTCTCACAAATCTATTTTTCTGAAGCAGCTACAAACCAAAGTAATCATCCTGTAAAGATAATGGATAATTAATTTCACCACTTCCAACAAAATCAATGTGAGTGGAATAATTTGCCAGTTGTAGCAGTTATGATTACTCACCCTCTCTTTTATCAAGTTGTGCTGCCAAACAACACGAGCTAAATGCCAAGCCGCCCATTCTATTCCTATGGACGGCTCAGCATTTCGCTCACGCTGCTCAGCATCACAGCTTGATAAAGGTGTGGGGGGAGGGTAGTCTAAAAATGTGGCTATTTTCAAAAATTAAATTCTGCCACTCTCTATATAATCACTAATTCTTATTATATTTTCCTTTCTTCAAAACTCTTGTAAACCGTGCTGCGCTCTATCCTTATAGAGAAGATGCGGTATATAAGCTTAAGGTTTAGTTTAGTTTAAAACAAATTAAAATTGTTTGTAGAAAAAAAAAGTGATAGGGTGAAACACCAAAAATAACTTTCTTACCTTTCTATTTTCTTTCCAATAATTCCAAAGAACAGTCCTGGACCATTAGATATATCTAGACATCACCAGCAGCAGAGTGCAAGGTTTCTGTTATTAGTTTTAAGAATCCCTAGCTGCACATATAAACAACAAGAAAGGAAACTGAAGGAGATATTAGATATTCTTCCTCTGTACCGCTGACAGATATATGATTTCCACAAACTATACAGTGCCCTAGCTTTTGTTATTTTTTCCAGTGTAATTGGTCTTTACCTCAAATCTTTTTAAAGTTCACATGCCTGCTATCTTAAATGTCACATATACTATGGCCTTTCCATATCTTATCCTTATTATCCATTTCAGTTACACTCCCACTGAAGAATGTCAGAAAGAGGCGCTTCAGGAAAACAGCTAAAAAAAAGGTAAATTGCATCCCTGAATCCAGCATAGACGTGGTGACCTAATTAAGAAATATTTCAAAAATAACCAACCCAGTAGTTCAAGAGTGGTTAAATTTGCAGGGTCAGCCATAGATGGGGATACTGCGTGCAGAGACAATGTTCACGGCTCCTGTGTGAATGAGAAGGCACTGCACCCATTTTCTCAAGAGGACATGCATATTGGGTCCAGTGGTCTCTGACCAAGAATTGTCACTGCAATATGAGAAAATCTGTAGGTAGCTGCAAATATGAGCTTACAGCACCATTAACCAATAGAGGTCCATACCAGTTGGATAGTAGTCACCTCCCTACCCCTATTTACTATGGAAGGGACCAGCTCAGTGACAGCCTGCAATTAGATTCCAGACCCAGGTTTCTCGCTAGTATTTCCAGATTTTCTCCCAGCCCATCCCTGGCTATGTGCTTGAGATATGGCAGTGTGGAGGTAAGTGATTCCATGTGTATGATTTCCTTGGAAGATGATTGAATTCATAAGTTTATAGAAAATGAGTTAGATGGGTTAAGGTTGACGCATTGACAATTGATGAAATGCATGAACAATATCAAACTTACAATACCAAACTTAATGTGTAAAATCATAAAATGTGTCATGCTGAGTTGGACCACAGGTCTGTTGAGCTCAGTGTCTGACGGTGGCCCATCCAGGTCACTAGAAAATACCTGACAAATTTCAAAGAGTAGATTGGTTCCTTGCTGGTGCAAAGGATTTGTAGTGGTGTTTTCAAGTCTGCATGCCTTATTCACATTATCTGACAAGAAATTCCATTACTTGATTGTTCATTGAGTGAAAAAAATATTTTCTCCTATTTGTTTTAATCTGTTACCTGTTAATTTAATGGAGTATCCAGCTGTCTTAGTGCTGTTTCAAAGATACATAACTGCTCCCTATTTACCTGTTTCTACTCTAGTCAATTTTGTAAACATATCTCCTATCCCCCCAGCTGCTCTTCAAGTTGAAGAACCCTAATCTGTTTAACCTTTTGTCATGAGGGCATCATTCCTTCACCTTTATCAGTTTTGTTGTCCTTTTTTATATGTTTTTTATATTTTTGTATCTTTTTGAGAGAAAGAGAGATCAGATCTACACAACATGTTCAAGGTGCAGCTGTATTATGGATTAATAGAGGCATTTTGATATCATTAACTGTATTTTCCATTCATTTCTAAAAATTTCTGACCACCACCATTGTACTAGGCTGATTTCAACATACTGTCTATGGTGACTCCAAAATCCTTTTCCTAAGTAATGGCTGCTAACAAGAACCCCAGTATTGTGTACTGGTAGTTGGGATTATTTGCAGGGCTATGGAGAAGCAATTTTTGGGCTGCGGAGTCGGAGTTGTGGAGTCTGAGTCAGAGTTGGTGAAAATGTGCCGACTCCAACTCCTAAAAGAGTTAAATTGTTTGTCATGCAGATATTTTAATGCTTAAATTTCTGTTTCACAGATAATAATTTGATTAACCCATTTGTTTCAGGATATGTTTTATTTTTAGAATATATTTGATGTCAAGTTCTTTGATTACAAAATCTATCATAATAAAACCCTAAGCGCGCATGCGCACTTCACACTCCATGATCCCTACGTCTGTGATCTGTAGCTCCGTGGCTTCGCATGCGCAGTAGAAGGAGTCAGCGGTGGTTTCTTCTGCACATACGGAGGCAACCTATGCAGGGATGCATGGAGGCAGTGATCATGGAGGCGACTCCCTCCCTCCCCCCTCACTCCATCTAACACAGCAGTCTCACTCGTGGCCCCCCAGGTACTGTTCTGCGGCCCATGGTCTGGCCGGCTCCCTTACAGTCCCTTGCCGAAGTTATTTTTAAGTTCAAAGCCGCTGCCGCGGCTCCTCTCACGAGCCGCATCTGCGTCGGAAGCCTCTCTGATGTCACATCAGAGAGAAGGTTTCCGGCATGGATCGTGAGAGGAGCCACAGCGGCAGCTTTAAACTCAAAAATAACTTCAGCAAGGTATTGTAAGGGAGCTGGACAGAAACAAAAAGAAATGCTGCTGCACAGGGAAATGGAGGGGGAGGGAATGCTGCTGCTGCACAGGGAAGTGGGGGAGGGAAATGCTGCTGCTGCACAAGGAAGTTGGGGGAGGGAAATGCTGCTGCACAGGGAATGGGGGAAGTGGGGGGAGGGAAATGCTGCACAGGGAAGGGGGGAGAGAGAAAGGGGGCCAGGGAGCGAACTTGCTTTGCTTTGGGGGAGGGATGTGCTGGGGAACAATCTTGGTTTGCTTTGGGGGGGGGGTAGACAGAAGGGGGCCACAGAGAAAGACAAAGAAAGGCAGCCAGGGGGCCACGGAGAGAGACTGAAAGACAGGCAGGCAGCGCACTAGAACGAAAGACAGCTGGCAGGGAGAGAGACAGAGAGAAAGACAAAGAAAGGCAGCCAGGGGGCCACGGAGAGAGACTGAAAGACAGGCAGGCAGCGCACGAGAACGAAAGACAGCTGGCAGGGAGAGAGACAGAAAGAAAGAGACAGAAAGGGGGCCAGGAAGAGAGACAGACAGAAAGCAAGAAAGACAGACAGACATGGGGCCAGGGAGATAAACAGACAGACATGGGGCCAGGGAGATAAACAGACAGACATGGGGCCAGGGAGATAAACAGACAGACAGACAGAAAGCGGGAGGGAGAGAGAAAGAAAGATAGACAGCGGGAGGGAGAGAGACAGATAGAAAGAAAGGAAGAAAGACAGACATGGGGCCAGGGAGATAAACAGACAGACATTTGGCCAGGGAGATAAACAGACAGACATTTGGCCAGGGAGATAAACAGACAGACATTTGGCCAGGGAGAGCGACAGAAAGCGGGAGGGAGAGAGAAAGAAAGATAGACAGCGGGAGGGAGAGAGACAGAGAGACAGGGGCAGGGAGAGAGACAGACAGAAAGAAAGGCAGTCAGACAGCGGGAGGGAGAGAGACAGAAAGACAGACAGACATATATTCTAGCACCCGTTAACCCTTTCAGGACCAAGGGACATATTTGTCCCATAACTTTAAAATCCTATAAATTTTGATTGGGATAGTCTACAGTTCTAAATTTGATATGTACGGATTCCATATGATACTGCCTTTATGTAAACAAACTGGTTCCGACATTCATTCATTAGCGTCGTTGCCAGATTGACGAGAAGATTCACTTGCCACACTGTCCATAAGACAGAAGTTTGATTTTTTTTTTAAAAAAATAATGATATTTCACAAAAAAAATAAATTTTTTGGCATCTGCAAGCCCTTTTTACCATAAAAATGTCGTCAAAACCACAAAAATTGGCCTACGATCCTTATGGTCCTGAAAGGGTTAATATAACGGGCTTAAACACTAGTATAATATATTTTATGATATTTATATGCTCTGCCAGGAGTTCTGCTCTTATGTGCAGATAGATTAGGTTTCAAGAAAATGTTGAAAATGCAATTATTTGTAAATGCTTTCCTATGAAGAGATATTGTGTAATTACCTGCAAGTGCCTTAGTGTGATGATATTCTGAATCATATAGAAAAGTGTTTCCTTTTATTTTTGAACTTGTATGTGCTGTTTGATATTTATGAATGTTGTTATGTAAACCATATAGGATTTATACAGTATATACATTTTTAAATAAATAATATTGGTGAAAGTGGCAGCTAGAGAATGACACGGGGAAAAAGTTTGTTCCCGCCCCATCCCTGTGAACTTTGCCCCTGCAAACTCCTATATAGGTATATAAATAAAGGAGTCTGTGTCGAAGTGGAGATATCATAAATAAAGGCGTCGGAGAAGGTTTTGTGTACTGACTCTAGAGCCCTGATTATTTCTCCATATATTGTTCACACTGTATTTCTCTACTTAAAATATCTGTTGTTTATATGTTCAGTCTATAGCAAAGTCTTTCTGGAGTTCCTCACGATCTACTGGTATCTTAACAGATTTGAATAATGTAACATAGAAACATAGAAATAGACGACAGATAAGGGCCACGGCCCATCTAGTCTGCCCACCCCAATGACCCTCCCCTACCTTTCTCTGTGAATAGATCCCACATGTCTATCCCATTTGGCCTTAAAATCAGGCACGCTGCTGGCCTCAATAACCTGAAGTGGAAGACTATTCCAGCAATCAACCACCCTTTCAGTGAAAAAGAATTTCCTGGTGTCCCCGTGCAGTTTCCCGCCCCTGATTTTCCACAGATGCCCCCTTGTTGCCGCAGGACCCTTGAAAAAGAAGATATCTTCTTCCACCTTGATGCGGCCCGTGAGATACTTGAATGTCTCAATCATGTCACCCCTCTCTCTGCGTTCCTCGAGTGAGTACAGCTGCAACTTATCCAGCCGTTCCTCATACGGGAGATCCTTGAGTCCCGAGACCATCCGGGTGGCCATTCTCTGGACTGACTCCAGTCTCAGCACATCCTTACGGTAATGCGACCTCCAGAATTGCACACAGTATTCCAGGTGGAGGGCCTCACCATGGATCTATACAATGGCATAATGACTTCAGGCTTACGGCTGATGAAACTCCTGCGTATGCAACCTATGATTTGCCTTGCCTTGGATGAAGCTTGCTCCACTTGATTGGGCAGTCTTCATGTTCTCACTGATGATCACCCCTAAGTCTCGTTCTGCTTCAGTTCTTGTTAGGATCTCGCATGGATTTTGGCTGCCCAGGTGCATGACTTTGCATTTTTTGGCATTGAAGCTGAGTTGCCAGGACCTAGACCAGCACTCCAGTAGGAGTAGGTCGTGCATCATGTTGTCGAACATTGAATTTATGTCTGTTGTGCTTTTGCCCACTACATTGCTTAGTTTGGCGTCATCGGCGAATAATGTTATTTTACCTCGCAGCCCTTCTGCCAAGTCTCTTATAAAGATGTTGAATAGGATTGGGCCCAGGACCGAGCCCTGCGACACTCCACTGATTACCTCCGTCATTTCGGAGGGGGTGCCGTTCACCACTACCCTCTGAAGCCTACCTCTAAGCCAGTTCCCAACCCATTTCATCAATGTGTCGCCCAATCCTATAGAACTCATCTTGCTCAGCAACCTGCGGTGTGGTAAGCTATCGAATGCTTTACTGAAGTCCAGGTATACGATGTCCAGGGACTCCCCAACATCCAGCTTCCTCGTCACCCAGTCAAAGAAGCTGATCAGGTTGGATTGGCAGGATCTTCCCTTAGTAAATCCATGTTGACGGGGATCCCGTAGATTCTCCTCGTTCAGGATCGTATCCAATTGGCGTTTGATTAGAGTTTCCATTAGTTTGCACACTATTGATATGAGACTCACCGGTCTGTAGTTTGCTGTCTCCATCTTGGAGCCTTTCTTGTGGAGTGGAATGACGTTAGCCATCTTCCAGTCCAACAGGACGTTACCCGTACTAAGGGAGAGATTGAAGAGCGCGGATAGCGGTTCCGCCAAGACATCACACAACTCCCTGAGCACCCTGGGGTGTAGGTTGTCAGGACCCATTGCCTTGTTAACCTTAAGCTTTGACAGCTCGCAGTAGACACCGCTGGGTGTAAACTCAAAATTACTAAACGGGTCATCTGCGTTAACCCTGGTCTGTAGCTGAGGGCTGAGTCCTGGCGCCTCGCGGGTGAAGACTGAGCAGAAGTATTCATTTAACAGTTGGGCTTTTTCCGAGTCCACTTCTACATAGTCTCCGTCTGGTTTCCTAAGACGTACTATCCCGCCTGAGTTCTTATTTCTGTCACTGATATACCTGAAGAAGGATTTATCTCCTTTCTGGATGTTCTTCGCTAGAGACTCCTCCATGCGGAATTTGGCCTCCCTAACTGCTGTTTTGATGGCTTTTGACTTGGCCAGATAGACTTCCCTAGAGTCCTGTTTCCCCGATTGTTTGTAAGAGATGAATGCTTTTTTCTTCTCCTTGATGAGGTCCGAAATCTCTGCAGAGAACCACTGTGGCTTATTGTTCCTTCGCCGTTTACTTACTGATTTAATATAGCGGTTTGTTGCTTCTTGTATGGTGGCTTTCAAAGTCGACCACATTTCTTCCACGTTATCGGTTTCTGCTTGGCTTTGTAGCGCCTGGTGAACGAAGTCTCCCATTTCTTTGAAGTTTGTGTCCTTGAATTTGAGGACCTTGGTCTGTGTGGTAGATTTAGTGAAACCTTTCCTGAGATTGAACCATACCATGTTGTGGTCACTGGAGGCCAATGTGTCGCCCACCGAGACCTCTGTGACACTTTCTCCATTGGTAAGTATCAGGTCCAGTATTGCCTGATCCCTTGTTGGTTCCAACACCTGTTGCCTGAGTCTTGCTCCCTTCATAGAATTTAATAGCCTCCTGCTGCTGCCGGAAGCAGAGGAAAGCGTGTCCCAACCACATCAGGCATGTTGAAGTCACCTAACAATACTGTGTCCCCACGCAAGGTGATATTCTCTATATCTCCGATTAATTCCATATCTAGGTCATCCTGTTGTCTTGGGGGTCTGTATATTATGCCAAGATACAGGCATTTGTCTTTCCCTTTAGCCAAATTTACCCAAAGGGATTCCCCAGTGTAGTGGACATCTGTGATTCTGGTGACCTTAATGTCATCTTTAGTATATAATGCTACACCTCCTCCCATTTTGCCCTCCCTGTCCCGGCGAAGCAAGTTGTAACCTGGTATGACCATGTCCCACCCGTGGGAATCCGTGAGCCAGGTCTCAGATATCGCTTCCTTTTCCAGATCACTTATAAATTTACTAAAATGCACTGGCCCTAGTTCAGATCCCTGGGTTATTCCATGATTCATTGCTCCCCATTTAGAAAACTGAAGTCCTTTAAACAGTTGATATATAGATCTGGTCACCCTGTCTCAAAAGAACTTAGTGGAACTAGAAAAAAAGAGTTTCCCCATCATCACTTTGTTGTTCTTCTCCAAACACATCCCTTAAGAAAAAAGACTAAACAGGACAGGGCTCTTCAGCTTAAGAAAAAAAATTACTAAGATAGTGGTTATGATTGTAGTTTATTAAATTTTCAAACAGCACTTTTTTTGTGTGTGTTCGTAATGAGAACTTTTAAATCAGCTATTTCAACAATAGAGCAAGTAGTTCTCTTGTTCCACCCACTATTCTCATTCAAATATCTTATGAGTAACATGCACAGCTTTTAAAGACCCTCAGAAACACCACCTGAGACTCATTCCATTCATTGTCTTTAGGTTTTAAGTGCTGTCTCCTCATCGGGGCATATATAAAAGCATAGCTCTCTTTGTTGTGTAATATAATATAGACAATTTATTTGTGGTTCTTTAAAGTGACTAATAACTTATCTTATTGTGGTCCTCCGTTGAAGGGTATCTTAGCCAACATGTTTCACCAAACGGTTTTATTAAGGCTGTAACCCCCTGCAATCATACAATAACTATTAATATCTGTAGTTTATTAAAATCATGAGTAGGATAGAATATTTTAATTGGGAACAGTTGTTCAACCTTTAAAAAATAAAAAACTCACTAAACTTAAAAAGGCCTGACTCCAGATAGCTTATATTATCCCAATGTAGTACTTTACCTCCTAGCCCATGACTTTTTATTCCCAAGAAGTCTATCAAGAGGGACTTTTTAAAAGGCATTTATCAAACTCTAAAAGTCCAGAATAACACCCGTATTGATTTAGTTTAAACCTTCTCTAAGGGGCTGATTCTATAAAAGGTGCCTAACTTAATTGTCAAAGCACCCTTAATAGGCTCATTTATTGTTGTTTTAAAAAAAAAAATTGGCAATAGACGCCTATTGCAATGTGCTTAGCAGTGCCTAATGTCTAAGTGGGCGTTTCTATGAGCGAAGCATGAGTTTGGCACCGCTAAATGCAATTCTCTTAGGTGCCTGAAATGTAGGCCTTTAAAATCCTCGCCTACATTTCAGACGAGTGCTAGCTGTGATTCTGTAAATGGTGCTTAAGTGTGATTGACATGTGGCATGTACCTATTTTCTATGTGTTGCTGATTTTGGCACCGTTTATAAAATTAGCCTCATGTGTTTATTTACATATCAAAACATGTCAATAGATTGGTAAGGCACAATCTTCAAGATCACCTTTACCAAATACCTGTTGACTTTTTTGCCAATTTTCATATGCCCAGTAATTTTGCTTTTCTTAATAGCTTCTGTTACATTGTCTGGCTCTATTCTTTGGTTCATTGGTCTATAGCTTCCTGGATAATTCCTGGAGCCCATTTTAAAAAAGTAACATTATATTGACTACCCATCAGTCTTCAAGCATAATGGCTGATTTTAAAGTCTGCAATTCTATATTTGAGCTTGTGGTGGTCCTGATGGTTTGCTAATCCTTAGTTTGTCAAGTGGCTTTATAAATGTATTTTTGATTTAAAATATCTTGTACTGTTGTTGAGTTTCTGGATTGATGGTTCTAATGGTGCTTTTTTTATTTGGAGGAACATCTTTGATATCCTCTTAGGTTGAGATGAACCCCCTTCCCTTGCTCAGTTGTAAATTCATCAACAGTTGCTGCATTTATGGGGTGGGAATGCACACTAATAAGATACATTATGATGGAATTTGTTTTAGATTTTGGTTATACTGTCTCATGCTGTTGATAAACTAACCAAGTAAATGAAATTTTGTTTATGTATTGATAGGTTCCTAAACAGGAACTAAATTAGCAAACATTTTAAACTTCTGAACAATAGTACATTAAGCATAACTACTTTCTGTCCACATCTCTCATATGCATTCATAATTACATCAGCTTAAAAAAATCTATTTAAAGTGAAGAGTACAGTAAGTCTCACATTTACTTCATGTTTTGATCAGAAGTAGATGAGCATTCAGGCTGTAAATTTGTAAGGCATTTCATTTTTTTTTTTTAAATTTATTTCCACATTCACATTGATATTATAATATAATCAATCATGTGATTACTTTCATAACAACTTTTCTCTGTGTAAGGCATTTCATAAAAACGTAAGAATAGTCATACTGGGACAGACCTGTTAGTCATCTAGCCCATTATCCTGCTTCCAACCGTGGCCTACAAAGTTGATCTCTATAAGGGGACAGGTTTCAAACTTATGCTAATTTAGCCTCTTTTTGTCTCTATTACCATGCATACAATATATGCACATATGTACCTTCCATTGAATATAAAGGACACAGTTATTGAGAGCTCCAATTTGAAGCCATTCCTCTGTTTCTTTTCCAACCTCTGGCCCAGTACATTGAGTCTCCAGATGTAGAGAAGGAGGTGAAGAGGCTGCTGAGTACAGATGCAGAAGCTGTCAGTGTCCGTATCCTTAAAGTAAAACTGGTAACGGGGAGGTGAGAGGGTTTGAGGGATGGGTTTGGAGGATGGGACAGCTGCATTGGAAAGGAAGAGGCAGCACTAATCAGCAGGAAAATTTGGAAAAAGATTGCATACACAGGTGTTCTAACTTGGTAAGATGTGAGCATAGCTCAATGTGTTCTAAATACATTGGTCACAGCTAAGCTTTTAACATAGGTTAGGTTTGAATGTGAATCGCCCTTTACTGGAGTTTTATCCCTATCAATATAAACCTATCTCCTACCTCTGTAATGTAGACACCTTGAACCACAAGGTAATGGCGGAATAAAAATCTCTAATGTAATAGTTGGAAAATCTCTTGTAGGATCAGATGGGAAGGCCTCTTAGCTTTCCTTACTTTTTCCCTTAACTCTTCTGCACCTACTCTCAGGATGGGAAATCATTGCTGAAGATGAGACAAAGGAAGCTGAGAACCATGGTTCTCTCACCAGCCTTGACGCCTCCTCTCCTGGGATATCTGGACACAAGCAAGGTCGCAGTTCATCAGGTATATTTTTGTGACTGAAAACTAATGGATATTTTGTCTTGCTTGAGGTTACTCAACTTGTCACTGCTAAATCTTACATCATTTCAGAGAGGTTTTTTTGGGGAGTGGGTGGTGGTTAGTTGTTGTTTGGTTTTTTGGTTTAGGGGGGTCATTTTCCACACTTTAGCCTTTTTTTTTATTATTCTCAGTGTGTATAGATCTTGGTTCAAAGACATTGACTGAGGGTAAGAAGTGAATTGGTTTTCAGATGATTAAGACTATAGATGACATAACATAAGAGTTGTCACACTGAGACAGACCAAAGGTCAATCTAACCCAGTGTCCTGCTTTCAACAGTGGCCGATCCAGGTCACAAGTACTTGGTAGCATCCTAAAGAGTAGCAAGATTCCATGCTACAAATCACCCAGGGTAAGTAATCACTGTTCTTGGATTTACCTTAATGGTTTGTACAATTTCCTCCTAGGAAGTTGTCCACACTTCTTTTTGGTTTTAAACCCAGCTATGCTAACAACTTTTACCACATCCTCTGGCAATGAGTTCCATAGCTTAACTATACACTGAATGAAAAAAAAATATTTTGTTTTTCTTCTCAAGAAAGATATAGTGGAACTAGAAAAGGTTCAAAGAAGAGTGACCAAGATGATAAAGAGGATTGAACTCCTCTCGTATGAGGAAAGACTAAAAAGGTTAGAGCTCTTCAGCTTGGAAAAGACACAGCTGAGGGGGAATATGATTGAAGTCTACAAAATCCTGAGTGGTGTAGAACAGGTATAGGTGGATCAATTTTTCACTCCATCAAAAATTACAAAGACTAGGAGACACGATGACCCATACTTTTAATACTTTTATTAAAAAGGGAAATACTTTTAAAACCAATAGGAGGAAATATTTTTTTCGCTCAAAGAATAGTTAAGCTCTGGAACGCATTGCCAGAGGTTGTGGTAAGAGTGGTTAACATAACTGGTTTTAAGAAAGGTTTGGGCAATTTTGTGTAGGAAAAGTCTATAGTCTGTTATTGGGGAAGCAACTGCTTGCCCTGGGTTTTGCCAGGCATTAGTGACCTGGATTGACCACCATGAGGACAAGCTACTGGGCTATATGGGCCATTGGTCTGACCCAGTAAGATTATTCTTATGTTTTTGGTTATCTTGGTTATATTGTAAGGGTCAAGGCAGTAAAGTTCCTGTTTGGAGAGGGTTTCTCGGCCTGAAAGATTCAAAGGAAGCTTACAAAGTATAGAATCCAACTCCTCCTTCAGAGCCTATATTTTCTGAGTTGCTTTTGTTTAAAAGTAAATGATAAAGATCTATTCTGGTACAATGTGTCTAGGAGTCCTGACTTTAGGTGATTTCCTCATAATCGCAAATTGTATTGCAGAAGGATAAAATTTACATTCTTCAGCTCTGCCTCCTTCTCCAGTGACTGTAGTGCCCCCTTCAGTTTTATCTTTTGCAAGCGAGTTGAGAAGGTTGACTTCTGATCTGCTCTGATATCTGTTATGTTCCTCTGTAGTAGCTGCCTCAGTTAGGAGCTCTCTTGGCAAACATGACTACATTAAACACCAGGCCACTCAGTGGTATAAATTAATATCTGTATTTTTTAATAAGAAACCAAATTACTGCATCTCAATGGCCACGTATTTGGACTTGGAGGTTAAGATGTACAATGTCTGCATCTATACGCAACCTAAAAACCAGCTGTGTTCAATGTAATGTAATTTCAATATGTAACCTAAAACCAGCTTTGTTCAATGTAATGTAATCTCCTGGAAATGTCCAGCTATCTTCAAATGTAATCCGCTTAGAACCGCAAGGTACAGGCGGAATAGAAATCACTTATGTAATGTAATGTAATATAAGACAAACATGTTTTTTTTTTAATTACATAGAGTGTATTGGACCCCCAGTTCATTTGCATATAGTAGATAGTTCTAAATCTAATAGATGTTGGCATTGTCATCTGGAAGTTAGATCATTTATTATACTATTGCCCTCTGATACTAAAATTTTAGAGATCAATTTGTGATCAGGTTAATAATTTATTAGAAAATCCAGTTGCATTATCGTATACCATTTTATTTGGAACATCTATGAGGGCAAAAAGTCAAATTTCAGCAAAAAATAATAAACTTTTTGTTTATAATGACGGGAGTTGCCATGCAGCTAATTTTAAAGAATTGGAAAAATTGGGCTAGATTAAGTTATACATTATGGTGGGAATCCCTATGTTATATCTTCAAAATGGAAAAGTTTATGGCCATTCAGAAGGGTTATTATAAAAAATTTATGGAAGTGTGGGAACCATTAACTAAATATTGTAAAGATTAATCTAATTGTATAATTGTGGAAAATGTGCACATCTGAGGTGGGGGGTATGTTTTGGCATTTGTTAAGAAGTAAAGAAGGGTTGATTATAAGTATTTTTATGAGATGTTTTTAAATTGGAAGGGGAAGGGAGAAAATAAGTCTTATCTTTCTTTTATTAAGTATATTGTGCTGTAATGATAATAATGTATGTAAATGATTGATTTTTTTTATTTCTTTTTGATTTTATTTCTTATATACCGCTATACCGTGAGGTTCAAAGCGGTTTACAATGAAGATAGATTACAGATACATTAAAATAAAATAAATAAAAATGGTACTTTGGATTTCCCTAGCTGTCCCGAAGGCTCACAATCTAGCTAAAGTACCTGAGAAAACAATAAATTAAAAAAAAAAAAAAGAAATAAAGTAAATTCCAGTCAGACAATAGGATCTGATGTTAGAAGTTCATAAAGACGATATGCCAAGGAGCGAAAGCTCGTATGCTCCTTAAGCCCTGACGTATGCAGCCTAGCCAACACAATATTTCAGCCATGAGGTTTCCTAGGAAGTAGTAATGAGTGCCAAAATGCAGGCTAGTCTTTGGATCAGAGTCAATGCAATGCTAAAATGCAGGCATGACATTTGGATCAGATGACCTCTGCAACAGCCAGACAACCGCCACTATCATCTCGGTGCATCAGCTGCATTAAACGGTCAACTGCCACCATTCTCAGATCCGAACATCATTTGTTGTGCACAATTGAAGTTTCAAAAATGAATAAAGAATATTTTTTTTAAAAAATGGAGTTAAACCTTAGCCTCAGTGCACAAGCAGAAAGTCCTTAGAAATTTTATGAAATATTCTTTATTGAACAGTAAGTAAATGTATTCACATTTGGTAGATTTTCTCAGGGGATTGTGGTCCCGGCACAGGCTTTCTTAGATTCAGTAAGTAAAGTAGAAGATTGGAAAGGCAGAAGTTTGCATCGGACTTTGAAGAATAGTTAGTAAAATGAAATGATTCCAGAGGCTAGATGAAAGATCATACAGGCATGTTGATGGATGGCTCAAGGTGAAAAGACTCCTCTGTTCAGTGAGACTAGTCATGTGCAGCTGATGGAGGCAGGAGAAAAGAGAGAGAGCTCTGAAGAAAGGGTTCGGAAAGCCACCCACATGGCAGGGGGAGAGTACAAGTGAGACCAATGGGAACAGAGCTTGGCCAGAGGAGGCAAGGAAAGGTCACACCTTAACTGACTCATTGAGGCACAGGAAGTAAAGGAGAGCAAGAGGCACAGAAGTAAGACAAAGGATTCAGGTTTAGCTGAGAGAAAAGACCACTAGAAGTAGAGCTTTATGTAAAAGCAAGAGTGGCTGCAGTGAGTATGAAGACTATATTACCCACAATGCTTGGCTTACATACCATAACAGGAAGTGACTAGCATTAAGGTTCGTAAATGAGAATAGCACTAAACACAACTTAGAGCTGAGTCATAAAACTAGTGCAGGGCTGCCAGGGACAGAACAATATCCTTTTATTATTTTTCAGGTTTGTTCTCTGAATTTGAGGTTTTGTGGTGCTGGAGAGGTCCCCTGTGACCCTAGAGCAGCTCTGCCTGGGAGAAGATGCAGACTCTGTGAAAGAGGTCTGCAACTGGAGCTTGGGGTCCATGCCCCTTGAAGCTAACTCGTATCCTGATTCATCAGGTACTTGAACGCAGGCTGTTTGGCCCTGGTATTAGTCCAGCAAGGCTTAACATACTGGCTGCATGGATTCCTTCCCCAGCTCATGTATGAATACTTGGGGGTTGAGGCCTCGGGCTTTAGTCTGACTGGCAGCCCAAAGATCCCAGCTCGTGAAGGACTGAGGCAGTGTCTTCTTCATTTCCAGTTTCTGTGAGAACTGAAGCATACTATCACCAGCACAGACAGGGAGTAAGTACTGCCTATTGTGGTCTATGGGAAAATAGAGTGGGGGGGTCTAAATTGGTAGGTTTTGAGCAGAAGGAAATTAAGACTACTTTGCTCTTTAGAGGACACTAGCAGCTATAGATATGGTTTTCATTTTATGATTTGTTTGTTTTGACATGAACCAGAGGATTGGGGTTGTTGGGCATTTGATCATTCCTCTAGTGAATCATCAGATTGCTGGTTTGTCTGTGATTGGAGAGAAGGAAGGTGAACCCCACTTGGTGTTCTGCCACTCATGAGGAGACTGAAGAAACAAAAACTGAGAGAGAGTGGCAAGTATTCCGCAAATGCAGTGGAACATAAAAAGGATACTGGAACTTTCAGACATTGAGATCTCTTTTTTTTTTTAATTGATTATTTTCAACATTATTACATTCATTCAAACATAATAAGATATGGATTATAAAGAAATTATACACTATCCAAAAACCAAATTTTACGCCCTTAGGCACATATCCATCTAGCCCACTAATGAAGGAAGACATCTCATTATTCATATAAACTTAACAGGAAATACAAAATAGGTATGGAGAGAGGAAGAAAAAAGAACAGACTTACCCCCCTTCAAAAACCTATATACCTCTTAGGACGCTATTATATAAACCCCCCACTAAAGAAAGCTAGTAATTAGTCTTGTTTCCTTCCTTTAAGAAAAAGTTCTAATTGGGAAGGTTCCCAAAACACATAATCTTTGTCTTGAAGATGCAGAATACATTTACAGGGAAATTTAAGGAAAAACGTTGCACCCAATTCAAGAACTTTAGGACGTAAAGCCAAAAAAGCTTTCCTCCTATATTGAGTAGCCCTTGCCACATCAGGGAACATTAAAACCTTATCTCCACAGAATTTTGCCTCTCTATTCTGGAAATATAGCTTCAACATTAAAGTTTTATCTAGTTCATTAACACAGGTAATCAAGAGAGTAGCCCGGGTTTGGATCAAATCTTGAGAATCTTCAAGAAATTTTGTTAAATCTACCTCTACAGTACTCAATTGATCCATTCCCCCTTCTACTGGAACTTTTTTCTTTTGAGGTATATAAAAGAAGTTAGAGAACATCATGGTGTCAGAATTAGTGACCCCTAATATCTCCTTGAGATACTTTCTCAATAGTATCTCAGGAGATAGCAAGTGAGTCACTGGGAAATTAACTAATCTCAGATTCCTTGATCTAACCTGATTCTCACTCATTTCCAACTTAAAATGAATATTCAGGGAGTCTTTTGTTACTGCCACCATAGATGACTGTAAGTTCTTTATCTGCTTTCCAAGAGAAAGCGTACGTTGATCTAAATTCCCGATGTTAGCATCTACATTTCCCAATTTATCAACAACTTCATTGGAGAAAACTTGAACATGATTAGTAACTTTCCTTAACATCACCTCCATCCTCGTATTCAAAGTCCACAAATCTTTTAAGGTAACTTCCTCTGGATTTTCTTCCAACCCCTCTGACTGATTAATTATTCCAGGAAAAACTTGAGGCATCTGCGAAAAAACAATCTCCGCAGTTTGTTGGAGGTCGGAGGCTTCAAAAGAAGCCCCTTGCGAACCTGTAGGTTCCAAGTTCCTGGGAAGATCAGGAGGGAGGGGAAGGGTACGCTCTGGAGAACTCAGGGAAGCTCCTGAAAATGAGTCGGGTTTATCTACTGACCTCATGGAACCTGGTAACAACAAATGTTTATCCATAGGTCCAACACTAACTGGTGTTGAGACCCGAAGTTTCCCCTTGTGCTTCCCCATATCAATCAGGGAACAAGCATATAGCACAGTTAGGTAATTAAATTCAACTTAACTTAAAGCTGTTCACACTCCAGAGGCTCCAGTGGCTCTCAAGGGGCTCGTAAGGGGCATGACCTGCCCCTCAGGGCACGCCCCTCCGGCCGCGCGTCTGTGGCCGCGCCACAGGAGGAGGCACTTCTTATCTCCCGGGCTGCAGGACCCGATGTTGTGGGTGTCCAGTTTCAGTGCCTGTTAGCAATAGGCACTGCAGTATCGGGAGAGACACTCCGAGGGAACAGAAGGCAAAACAGCTCACAGATAACTCCCTGGTCTCCTATCACTGCGCCCTCCAGGAAATGCTTCCCCGATATGCCACAGGAGGAGGCACTTCTTATCTCCCGGGCTGCAGGACCCGATGTTGTGGGTGTCCAGTTTCAGTGCCTGTTAGCAATAGGCACTGCAGTATCGGGAGAGACACTCCGAGGGAACAGAAGGCAAAACAGCTCACAGATAACTCCCTGGTCTCCTATCACTGCGCCCTCCAGGAAATGCTTCCCCCTTTGAGATCTCTTATTAAATTACTGAACACTGAGGCCGATATTCAGTGCTATTTAGCCAACTGGGAGCCGTTCCCAGCCAGCTAAATAGCGCATAGCTGGCTATCCCACCATATTCAGCAGGAGATAGACGGCTATCTCCTGCTAAATATCCGACTTAGGCGGTCACTGGCCAAATTGCTATGTTGTGTGGCATAGACTGTCACTACCAATATTCTTGGCTCACCAACTAAGTTCACCAGCCAGCTAGAGCCTAAAAGGGTTGGCTGTATCTTTGGCCATTGTGATTTAGCTAAATAGCCACTGAATATTAACCTAGCTAGCTATGTCTCAGCCGGCCAAAAATAAACCAGAAATTTAATGACACGCGTCAGCATTGAATTCCCGGAGTCTCCACAGACGACGTAAGATTGCCGGCAATCTCCTTTAGTCTGAATATTGGCGGGGGAGGGGGGTTCTTAATGGTTAGCCAACATACAGTAGCTATACCAGAGTTCATGTTTTAGGGCAATAAAAAAAAGGCTATGATATGAGAATTTTCTATCTTTTTAAAGAAAAATTTTTTTTCATACACATGATTGTCTGTATGGTATTGGAAATATTTCATATATTGTGTGTTAAATGGTGGGGCATCAAGGGTATATCTTTAATCTTCATGATGATGAAAGAATACACAAAGCAAGTAAAGGCTGGTACTGATGCAATACTTATTTTTTCTACAATAGTTGAACATGATGAATTGCGAGAAATCTTTAATGACATCAGCAGCAGCAGTGAGGATGATGAGGATGAAGGAGATCGTCATGATGATGAAGATCTCAATATCTTGGATACAGAAGAAGATGTGGACAGACAGCTGCAGGACAAGCTGTGTGATTCAGATGGACTACAGCAAGAGAAAGAGGGAACAAATCAGATTGGTATGGGGGGATTGATATGGGGGGAGTGAAGTTGAACCCAGCTGCAAGCCTGTTTGCTTCTTTGGAATGGGGGACAAAACATAGGCAGATCATAATGGCATGGAGAGTTAACTATCTCTGTCCATCCCTCCAAGATTTGATAATTTTGGGGGTGGGAACTGACAGGATTCAAACTTTTTTGCTCCTTCTTCCTTCCCTCTGCCTACCAACTTTGCTCTTTCACATATATTGTATATACTCTAATATAAACTGAGATTTTGGGGCCAAGAAAATGGCCCAAAAATGGGCTCTTGGTTTATATTTGAATCTGTGTTGACCCGCCCTCCCCCTCCTGAACCTGTTTTAGACCTCTGACGAGTCTGCCGTGAGACCTGGCGGTTGGGACAGGAGGGATCCCTCCTATCCCAGAAAATTGTAAGAATATTTGCCTCCCTCCCGCCTCTCCCGCATACCTTTAGTATTCTTGGTGGTCCAACAGTGAATCGTGGCAGGAGCCACCTTCCTTCGTTCCTACCCATGCAAAGCCACTAATTGATTGGCTGCCAGGAGTTCAATCAGCTAGCGGATCTGTAAGGGCCTGTTCTTTTCCATTGTCCATTCCCACTTTCTTGCCCTCCTTGTCTTCTCGTACATCTTCCCCCACCTCATATACTGTTGTTTTCTGTTCTATCACAGGTTCCCAGCTCTTTCCCCTCATCTCTTCTCATTTCGCCTTTCTTCCTTTACTATCACACCCTAACCTCTCATCTATTTCCCACTTCTTCCAACCTCTTTTCTTTGCTTCTCCCCTTCCACCTTACCTTCTTTCTTCCTCTCACTTGCCCTTGCTTTCTTCTTCCTTCACTCACCATCTCATGTTTTCCTCCATGTTTTCCCCTTTATTTCTCTCCTTATGTCTTTTCAATTGCTATCCCTTTCCTACCTCCTCCCCTTTCCACCTTTCCTCATATCCTGGGTCCTCCCAGTTCCCCACTCTTCATAATTTGTCCTTAGTCACATGGTCACATCTGTCCCTTCACTCTCAGAAGAGGCTCCTTTCATCTTCTTTCTCCTGCCCTCCCTAATTCCCAATATGTCTGAATATTCCTTGATTTCTCACTCCCCTACTATTATAGGGCTGGCAAGAGAAAGTGAACTTCACACATCTCCAGCTTTTATAGGAATCTATATGGTTCATAGCATGACACTATCTGTGGAGGAAGAATTCTCTGGGCTGTTCTTGGTGTTGCTGTTTTTTGTGTTGCCTGTTCAGGGGACGATGGACTTGGGGTGCATCTGTTTGCCAAGTAAATTCAGCACTGAAGCATTTTTTTTGGGGGGGGGAGTAGAATTGCTTTCCCCTCCCCCAAAAAAACTTTACCTATGGCCACAACATGGAGGAACCTCAGTCTGCAGCAGCAGGAAAGAAGCAGAAAATCATATCAACATCTTGGAGAAATCTAAAATAGGGGTACTGTTCAGCATCAGAATAAGATGAAATCAGTCACAGATGTAAGGAAAGAAAGGAAAGCGCCTAACAGTAAGAATAAAACACAGGATATAAAGAATATATAGCAGCGAGAGGATTTGAAGAAATAAATCTGATGGGGAAACATGCTGATCCTGGGGCACCTCAAGAATAAGGGACATGATAAAAGTATAGTTCTGAGTTACTGGAGCATGGGCAAAATAAATTAAATGTGAAATGTTAAGATAACACTTTGTGAAACTGTTAAACTCCGAACCTTTTGATGTGTCCATTGTAGTTTTGGAATTCCAAAAGCAAGTGGAGAACCTGCAGAGGAAACTGCAGGAGACCCAGGAAAGGAGAAAGCGACAGGAGGATCTCATCATGAAAGTAGAAAACCTGGCTCTGAAGGTGAGTATTTTCAGCTACTTAGAACCCCCTCAACAGATCACCTATAGCCATAAAGCCAGAAGAGTAACATTTTTGCTGTGACTTTGCTTCTGGTGTCATTTCTTGTTCAGCACCGGAAATAACTAAGCAAGTGAAGAGTAATTTTATAAAAGGTTGCCTAGGTTGGAAAGCCAAGTAGGTGCCTTATTAAAATTACCTCTCAGAAGCTGCAGCAGTTGCAGCTCTAATGAAGCCTGGAACTTGTACATATATATATACATATACAACACACAGTAACATATATTTATAAAGATTGTGCAGGGTAAATCAGAACTCTGCCTAAAATTTGCCCCTGAACATGACCATGCCCCTGTCACATACAAGTATGCGTGTATTTGTCACCATGCATGGGATGATTTTATAAGCTGCATTTAACGCATGAAAAAGCCTATATAAAAAGACAGTTTTAATTAATAAGAGACAGTCTTTTAGAATTAAAAAATAACCTAGTGATTGTACGCAAGAACAGTAAGTACCATATTTTTTGCTCCATAAGACGCACCCTAGATTTAGAGAAGGAAAACAAAAAAAACAACATTCTTAACCAAATTCTTCCTGCCAGGCTCTGCACCCAACCCCACACTCCTTGCCAGACTCTGTACCTAGTCGCTCTGGTGGTCTAGTGGTAGGCTGGGACAGGGCACAGAGCAGGATAGGGCATAGGACAGGGCAGGCAGGTCTAGTAACAGGCAGGCAGGCCTGTGGCAGGCAAGCAGGGCCCCCACCACCAAGACAGGCAGTCCAGCGCTGTTGGGCAGGAGCTTTCTCTGGCTGACTCCTGAGCAGCAGCGTCAGAGTCAAAGCGGTGCAAAAGGCAGGTGCGAGCTTTTCACTTCTTCCTGCCTTGTCCCACGCTGCGGGAGTCAGCTGGAGGAAAGGGCAGGAGGAAGTCAGCCGGAGGAAGAGCCCTGAGGGGAAGGAGCTGAAGAGATATGTTGCTGCTTCGCCGGCTTTTTCCCAGTCCCGATGTGCTACCTTGCAGTCGGCAGGAGTCCTCGTGTTTCAAGCAGCCACTGTGAAGAAAAAATGTACATTGGCAGTGGCAGTATTTAACCTCTGCACCGTCGGAGGTCCTTCTTTCTTTTGTATAGCGCTGCTGGAGCTTTTTGTCTGCTGTGGCGCTTTTATGCTGCCTTCCCCCGCTGGTGCCGAAAACAGGGAGCTGAAGAGACGTGCTTCAGCAACTCTTCTTCTGTGCCGGCGTGGAGTGGCGCTGAGGGGTAAGCTTGTAGACGGGAGTCAGCCGGAGGAAATGGCAGGAGGCTGAAAGCTCCTGCGCTGGACCACCGGAGGAATTAAGGTCGGGGAGGGGGGGCGGGTATTCGCTCTATAAGATGCACCCTTATTTCCAACCAATTTTTTTGGGGAAAAAAGTGCATCTTATAGAGCGAAAAATACGGTATTTAAGAAATACACAATGATTTAAGCAAGCATATTTTCGGCTGGTGAAAGATCTAATCTTAATCTTACTACAAGTAAGAGTGATTGCCAGTATCTGATTAAGGAAACTCTCCCCAGCTGAGATTTTAATTCCAACCTTCTGAACTGGCAAAAAGGGAATTATAATAACGTCGCAAAGATTTGGGGGCCATTGGAAAAGTATTGTAATGAATAGGGATCATTTTTCTTCCTTTTTTAGATTTATTATATGCACACTCAGGGGTGAGGGAGGATTTGGGGAGGAAATTTTTATAACTATGTTTATAATAATAGTATAATAAGTATAATATATTTTATATAGAATAATTGATGAAGGGTGGGCGGGTAGGGTTTTATCATTAATCGTCTATTAGATTTTATGTGTTAGATTTTATAGTGCTATATTGGAATCAATTTATGATATATTTTTGTGCACTTGTTGTTTGATTTAAAAATGAATAAAGAATTAAAAAAAAAAAAAAAGAAATACACAATGGTCTAAGCAAGCAAATTTTCGGCTGATGAAAGATCTACGTAATCTTAATCTTACTACAAGTAAGAGTGATTGCCAGTATCTGATTTGAAATCTGCCGCCGCCGCAGCTCCTCTCTCATCTTCTGACATAATATAAGAGCAGCTCATGAGAGGAGCCGCGGCGGCGGCTTTGAAAATGGCTCCCTTAGTTCTTTGCTGGATTTTTTTTTTAAAGTTTAAAGCTGCCGCCGTGCCTCCTCTCACGATCCCGGCCTGTGTCGGAGAAGGCTTCCGACGCAGGCGGGATCATGAGAGGAGCCGCATCGGCATCTTTAAACTTTAAAAAAAAATCCAGCAAAGAACTAAGGGAGCCATTTTATCTGCATGCTGCTACGAAGGAACAGGTGAGGGGGAGGGAAATGCTGATGCACAGGGAGCAGGCAGGCATGCAGGGGTAGAGGGAAAGGGGCTGCTTTGGGGGTAGAGGTGTGCTGGGGGCACACAGCAATCATGGGCAGGGGATCACAGAGCAGGCAGGCATGGCTCAACAAGGGGAGAGGGAAAGGGGGCTGCTTTGGGGTGAGGGGTTTGCTGGGCCAGAGAGCAATCATAGGGGGCAAACAGAAGGGGGGCCACGGAGCAGGCAGGCATGGCACAAAAGGGGGCAGGGGCATTGGGAAACGGGGCTGCTTTGGGGGAAGGGTGTGCTGGGGGGGGAAGAGAAGGGGGCCACAGAGAGATAGGCAGGCATGGCGCAATGGAGAAATACAGGCAGGCAGGGCGCAAGGCAGAGAGAAATGACAGACAGACAGCATCCAAGCACAGAGAGAGAAAGGAAAAAAAAAACGTCGTCTACTCTAGCACTCGTTGGACAGGGGGGAGAACAAAAGAGATGCTGATGGACAGGGGGGGTGAAGAAAAAGGAACGGAGGACTAATGTTGGACAGGGAGAGAAGGAAAGAGGTGCTGCTGGACAGGGGGGAGGTAAAACAAAGGGAGAAGGGCTGCTGCTGCATAAGGAGAGCAGTGAAGGGGTGGTGGTGGACACAGGGGAGGTAAAAGGAAGGGAAAATGGACAGGGGGAGCAGGCAAGGGGTGGTGATGGACAGCCAAGGAAAAAGAAAGGCAGAAAGAAAAAAAAGCGGCTAAGGAGAGAGAGAAATAAAGACAGACACACACACACATGTTCTAGCACCCGTTAATGTAACGGGCTTAAAGACTAGTTTATTAATAATAGCAGATGCCATGTTTTGGCAGTAATACATTCATCAAAAGTCCAACAAACTACAACAAATAGAATAATACACCAAATTAATATATCTTGTAAGTTACATCATTGTATAAAGTAAAATTTATCATATCAAGACAATATGGAATAGGTTTTACAGTATAATAATAAATATAGGGTTTGAGGCAAAGATTATATCAAACTGTGAATGCATATAGGTTTTATTTGGTGGCCTAGAAAATATAATGCACAACAAAGAAAAATGGGGAGACCCAATGATCCACAGTGAAAACAATCCACCGATGAAAACAAAAACTGTGGATACAGATGTTCTGGAGATAATTTATTATTATACACTGAAATATAAAACCATGAAAATTCAATTAAAAAAGTACAATGATAAAAAATACTGTGATAAAAATCCAACCGCTTGTCTGCGATGTTCTTTGCTCATATGTTTAAAGACAATAGACTGTTTTCAGTCCAATTCTTTATATGTGAGGTTGCAAACCATTGGACCCCTGAGGAAGGCGTGTTCGCCGAAACACGGACCGTGTAGGGTCCGGTTGGATTTTTATCACAGTATTTTTTATCATTGTACTTTTTTAATTGAATTTTCATGGTTTTATATGTCAGTGTTTAATAAATTATCTCCAAAACATCTGTATCCACAGTTTTTGTTTTCATCGCTAGAAAATATATCTAATACATTGAAATATACATTTTGCTCTGTCTCCACTTTTTTTGACTGCAAATATTCTATTAGCACCATAACTCTTAGGCTCACCTTCCAAAGGTCCAATGGCCGACCCAATTGTATCTTCCAGTACCTGACAAGCTTCCGCTGGACAGCAATATTGCATAATTGTTCTTGCTTACTTAGCAAAGTGCTCCTCCCCCTTCCCCCAATAAATTATGCACCAAAGCTCTCCAGGTACAAAAAGAGGGAGGCTCGGAAACAGTCCAGGATTGCAAAAAGCATTTGTGAGCAAATAGACACACCTTATGACATCATAGGGGACCCCCCTTAGGAAGGCTACGGAAAGCCCCAGGCAGGTCAAGGACCAAATGCTTCACTGTACCCACAGTTGATCTCAAAAATAAGCCCCGGAAATAATGAACCATAGTCTGCCAAAAAGCTTGTATAGTCCAACAATCCCAAAAGGAATGAGCAAAAGTATTGGGATCCCAGCCACATTTCAGGCAGAGGGGATCCCAATTTTATGCAATTGTACTTGAGTATAGTAGGCCCTAATATATTACTCTAACATAACACTCTCAATACAGTGCTCCCGTTATCAAGCGAGGGACCCTTCCGCAGGGCACGCAGAATATTCCAATGGCTAAGATCCCTGTGAAGTTCACGACCCCAACTCCCTTGAATCCGTGAGAAATCTAGAAAACCTTTAAAAAAAATTTTTAAACCCACATTATTAAAAAAAAAAAAAAAAAAAGGCTGATGCCAACAAATGTGGTTTAAAGATTCCGAGTGTAACGCTGAGGTAAGAGTGTCTATTTTCTTTGCTGTTCTACAAAACCAGGGCTGTAGAGTCGATTGATAAATCCTTTGACTCCGACTCCTCAGTTTTTGGTACCCACGACTCCGACTCCAGGTACCCAAAATTGTCTCCGACTCCACAGCCCTGTACAAAACTGCAGCTAGTTTCTGATGTAAATATGCTAGTGATGTTGATAGCCTAGAAATGATATTTGCCATGTCAGGCCTTACTACGTTCTTTTTTTGGGTTTTCTAGACTCGTCTCCAAGCTGTGCTGGATGAGTTCAGACAGCAGGAAGATAGAGAAAAGCAACAGGTAAGTCAAGGCACCCATTTCTGATTCACACACTCTGCTCATAGGAGCTTAGTTTTATATCCATACTTTGGAAGCAGTGCTCAATCAGGCTCTCAGCAGAAGGTCTGGCCAAGTCTGCAGAAGAATATATGCTGCTGGTTAGCTGATGATGAAAAACATTAAGAATGATTCATATGGTATTTCTCTTTATGCAAACAAGAATCAGACCTAACTTTAAAGTTCCACAGTATTTAATGTTACACAAGAAAATTGATAATTCTTAATTTATCTTATGGGAAAATGTGCTGGAGTCAGGAGCAGAGAATCCTCAGGGAAGCTATAAAAAGGCATTTAGGATGCCTTTTGCATTGGGAGAAAAGTCTGAGCTTCCAGGAACCACCTGAAATGGACCATATGAATGTGGCGTAGCTTTGCCATGCTTTCCTTAAATATCGTATATATTTGAATATAAGTCAAGACCCCCATTTTTCCCCCCAAAATGGAGGAAATATTGTTGACTTGAATATAAGTGCCCTGCCAGGATTTGCACCCAGCGCCCCCTCCCTCCCCTACTAGGCTCTGCACCCAGCCCCCTTCCCTGCTAGACTCTGCACCTAGCCCCCTTCCCTCCTTGCCCTGCCAGGCTCTGCACCCAGCCCCCCTTACTCCCTGCCAGCCTGTCCTCCTCACTCCCTTATTGCCTTGTACCATATCCCTCCCGATGCCTTGCAGGTCTCCACCGGTCCTGCCGCAGGACCCGGTGGTCCAGCGGTGGGCCGGGATATGACAGATCCCCTGTCTCCCATCCCAGCCAAATCCAAATAACCCCTATGCACGCACACACATACTCTGTGCACGCACACCCACCCCAACCTCGATGACTCAGCAATCTTGCAGTAGGCAGGACAGGAGGAACCCTTTTACCTCCTGTGTCTGCCGAAATTGACAACCACATATCCCTCCCACCTACCCCATGTACCTTTCAGGTCTCTGGTAGCCAGCCAGTGTACGGAGCAGGAGCAATCTTCCTGCCCTCCTGCTCCATTCAAGGCCACTAGCTGATTGACTGCTACAAGTTCTCGAGTGTAAACAGCACAAACTACTCAGTGCCTCTCCAGCATAACTGCATCCACAGCAGGTAGCCTTATGTGGATCAATACATAATGGTATCTAATTGGGCAGTCATTATCTGGACATTTAACTTTAAATTGGACCTATTTTTTCTTTATTGATCATATTTGTGCAACCAAAAGTCATTCACTAGAAGCAACCAAATAAGCTATTAGAACTGGCCAGCAATGTCATTACTGAGGAATATCAATGCCAAACCCTCTGTATTGAAACCAAGTAAACAGTATTTCTGATTATTCCATACGCTAGGTGTTCAATCCTAACCCGCAGGCCTGGAAGTTGTAGAAATCCCCAACTTTTCTGAGCACATGCTCAACTCCCTTAACTTGAGAACCAGTAAACATATCCAGTTACAATTTCTGCAAGCAGCCTGTGCAGAAGTCTTTTATAGTTGCTCTGCTTCTATTTCTTATTTTTTCACTTCAAGTTCATTTCTCAGTGGCTTCAGTGCCTTGAGACTCCTCCCCAGTGGTCTTCTGTTGGAGAAAAGGATGTGGTCCTGTTGTGCTGGACTGCAGCTTCACAAAGAAATTCTGGTGGATCTGTGGAGCCAGCCTGCTGTGTGCCACCCTTCTTAGAGTACCCGGGGTCCCATTCCTTGGGAGCCTGCTGGCCGGTGACCCTGTCACAGGTTTCAAGCACAGGCTGCGTGCATCTGGAGGGAAACCTACCTGGGTTTCAAGGTGCTGACTGCCTTTCCTGCCCCCGATCGCATCACAGAGGATCTGTGGGGGGCGGATGTTATACTCTGTGTCTGGCTGGCTGGCAGTCTAAAGATCTTCAGTTCTGTGCATTTGGTGCTGTTTCTGAGGCAGAAAGTCCTTTTTCTCCATTCAGCTACTTTTAAAAACGCTGACAGGCAAAGGCACTACAGAACTGGGAACTTCGGGGGGTGTCTTGTGAGGAGCTTTAATTTGCATTTTTCATAGTTTCTGAGGGTAGGGTTCAGGTCTTCCACCTCCCCAGACCCCAAATCACTATTTTTTATTTTAGGAATTTTGTTATTTTTGCTGTTATTGGCACAAATTTGCTGGCGGCGGCCATCTTAGATTTTTATCAATCTTTTTTTCAAAGTTTTATTTCTGCCTCAAAACCCCTCGATTTGTCAAAAATCATTTGGGATGGACTCCCTAAATCCTAATCTGCTAGAAGTGTGCAGTGATTGCACCAGATTGGTACCAGATCAGCGATCATGTACCGCTTACCATAGCACGCAGGGGGAGGGGACATGAACTTTGAATTTGGCCTCCTCTGCATACTTAAGGGATGGGGAACTAACTTGGGTCTGTGGCTTCGGTAAAAAATATCCAGTGGTTCTCCTGGCATCTGGCGCAAAATGCCTGCATTCTAAATTTGGGGACTCTTGTGGTGGAGCACGTGTGTCTCAACAGCTCCCTGCCATGGATTAAAGGTGTGAATTTTCACCAGAATTTATTTGGCTTCTCTGGAAAGCCTTTTCTAAGGACCCTGCTCATTCGTCACATCCAGCGGGCGCGTTGGAACCATCTTAGCCTATTTGCGCCAGTGGCGGAGCTTCCTGTTTAGGAACCAGCTTGTCCTGCAATGGTGGATCTCGATTGCATCAGTTGCCATTCAGATGTTGTGCCTATGCTGTCTCCTGCTACTGCTTCTGTTTTGGATCCAGCTGATACCAGTGCTGGGACTAGTCGCCTTGGCCGCCCTGAGAGTCTGGATTTTGGGAATGACCCTGCGGTACGCAGGCTTTTTCAGCATGTTCTGTCTCTGTTCTCATTGTTGATATTCTCAAAGAGCTCAAATTGAATCCTCATCCTTCCACTTCTCAGGCTTCGGTCATGGACCACTCTAAGGTGCTGTCTTCCTTTTTTCCATCTCATCCGCAGCTTCTTGGGCTAGTTCAAGCACAGTAGGACTCTCCAGAAATTTTTTTGCTGTCATCTAAAGCTATGTTGAAGCTTTATCCGCTGGCACCTGATTTTCAGCAGTTTTTTAGAACTACTAAACTAAACTAAACCTTAAGTTTATATACCGCATCATCTCCACGGATGTTGTGGAGCTCGGCACGGTTTACAAGAACTTAAAATATAGGAAGAGAAGAAAAAAAAAGGTTTACATGAACTTATATATAGAAGAGAAGAGTAAGGGGGGATAGAATTACATTTTAGTGAAAAGAATTATATTTTAGGTTTTCAGTTGCTTGCGGAATAATTGAGGGAGCCCAGGTTCCGCAGCGGGGTAGTAAGGTCCTTCCAAAGACCTGTGATTCTGAAGAAAAGGGATTTTCCCAGTTTGCCTGCATAGCGAATACCGTGTAGAGAGGGGAAGGATAATTTATACCTTTGGGCGGTTCTGGTAGAGTCAGGACTTGAGGAGTTATAAGATAGTGGGATTAAGGGAGGAAGGATGCCGTGAATGATCTTAGAAGCCAAGCAGGAGCATTTGAAATGGATTCTGGAAATCACTGGGAGCCAGTGAAGTTTGGCTAGGAGTGGGGAGACATGATCAGATTTGTGTTTTTTAAAGATCAACTTGGCTGCAGTATTCTGGATTAGCTGGAGTCTTTGAAGACTTTTTTTTGATAGGCTTAAGTAGATGGCATTGTGTCATAGGTTATTATTCGTACAGCCCTCTGTAGTTAGGGGGGTGTAATGCTTAAGGATTCTCATGATCACAGAATGGACATTATGTTGAAAAAGATCTCTGAAGTGATGTCTTTAGGACTCAAAGCGGCAGCAGCCACTTCCTTTACAACTTGAGCCTGTCATTCCAGATTATGCAGTGCATCTTCTGTGGACATTCCTCCCTGTCCTCCGTTGATACTGGATGGTGTGGATTATGTGACAGATGCTCTTTATGATCTCATTCAAGTTCTTAGAAAAATTTCGGCTTATGCAGTGTCTACGCACCAGACTCTTTGGATCTGTCATTGGTGGAGAGTGCCTCCTTCAAGGCCATTCTAAACAGACTTCCTTTCAAGGGCCAGTTTCTCTTTAAAGGCCTGGACAACCTTATGACCAGTTTGACTGAAAGCCGTCCTAAGTCTCTCCCTTAGAGCAGGTCTCATCAGTCAATAGGCGGGGATCATAGTGATTTTCGTTCCTCCTGCAGGTTTCATCAGGGCTTCCCAAGATCTTCCTTTCAGAAATATTCCCAGGGCTACTGCCCTCATTACAACAGTTCCAACTCCAGGTGGCCTCAGGCCTCATGTTCCTGAACAGCGGCTGCTCCTAAGAAGACCCAGGAGTCAGTTGGAGCTTCCTCACATCAGAGGTCGCCTTTCTCAGTTTTATCAGGAGTGGGCTCGTGTTTCATGGGATCAGTGGATTCTGGACATCATTCGGGAGGGGCACAAGATAGATTTCTTTTGCCTGCCTTCGGATCTATCACTGGACTCTCCGGCAGGTCAGCCAGAAAAGGAGGCCTGAATCTGTGCTACCATACAACATCTCTTAAACATCGAAGTGATAGAACCCGTTCCAGATCAAGAATCGGGCTTAGACAGATACTCCTTATACTTCATCGTGCCAAAGAAAGGCTTGGAAGACTGGCGGCCCATTCTGGATCTCAAGTCGGTCAACCGCTTCTTGCAGATTCCTCATTTCCATATGAAAACGGTGCGCACAGTCATAGCAGCTGTTTCTCCAGGAGAGTTTCTGGATCTCAGAAGCTTACCTCCTTATTCCAATTTACCTGGAACATTGAAGGTTTCTGCGTTTCCATGTGATGGTAGTTGTGGCGGCTTTTCTCCATCCTTACCTAGGCGACTGATTGATTTGAACTCTGTCTTGTTCGGAGTGTGAAAGTGCGGTGGCGGCAGTAGTGTCTCAGTTGCAGGTATTGGAGTGAATTGTCAACTTCAAGAAGAGCAAATTGACGCCCTCCCAGTCCTTGGAGTGTCTGGGGCTTCTCTTCAATACCAAGAAGGGTCGTGTGTTGTTTCTTCACAAGGCACACAGACAGAAACTTCAACAGCAGATCAGAGCTCTTCTGGACTGCTCAGCTCCCACGGCCTAGCTGTATCTTCAGGTTCTGGGGTCCATGGCTGCCTCTTTGGAGGTAGTTCCTGGGCTCGAGCGCACATGTTCCCGTTACAGGAGTCTCTTTTCTCTCAGTGGTCTCCACAGCAGCCTGAGCTGGTGGCTTCAGGGGGAGGTGCTCCATTAGCGCAGGCTTCGGATATCAGAATAGATGACTATCATGATGGATGCCAGCCTGTCAGGTTGGGGTGCTCACTGCGGGAACGATCCATTCAGGGGCAGTGAACTCATCGTCAGAAACATTGGTCAATCAATTGTCTGGAACTCAGGGCATTTCAGCTGGCATTACTTGCTCTCCAGTCCATTCTAGTAGGAAAAGCTGTTCGAA
This sequence comes from Geotrypetes seraphini, assembly GCF_902459505.1. Taxonomy (NCBI): domain Eukaryota; kingdom Metazoa; phylum Chordata; class Amphibia; order Gymnophiona; family Dermophiidae; genus Geotrypetes; species Geotrypetes seraphini. The sequence goes on from NC_047088.1 coordinate 69,335,252, forward strand.
TCTTCTCTGACAATGCCACGGCGGTGGCCTACATAAATTGGCAAGGGAGCATGAGAAGTGCCTTAGGCCAGGAAAATCGCATGTTGTTTCATTGGGTAGAAACTCATCTTCTGTCACTCTCAGCAGCCCACATGGCCGGCATCGACAACGTTCAGACAGATTTCCTCAGCTGGCATATTCTAGAGAATGGCCTTCTCACAGAACGCATTCAGTCTGATTGGCCAGCGCTGGGGTCAGCCTCAGCTGAGAACTTGAAGGCCAGGCACTTTTTCAGTCAAAGAACTCAATGCAGAAGTCTAGGGCTGGATGCTTTGGTGCAGTCATAGCCAGTTCATGAGCTCTTGTATGTGTTTCCTCCGTGGCTTCTGGTTGGTTGGTTCATCCACTGGATAGCAACGCATAGTGGCTCCCGATTGGCCTCGCCGCCCATGGTATGTGGATTTCACATGTCTTCAGCAGAATGAGAAGCTCCTGCTCTCTCTGCATTGATATCTTCTCAGTCAGGAACCGGTTCCCATGGAGAACCCACGGCGCTTTGGTCTTATGGCATGACTCTTGAGCGCTCAGCCTTGATGAAGCGCAGTTATTCGGAGGTAGTTATGTTGACTATCTTGTGCTCAAAGAAACCCTCTAATATGGCTTCTTATGCCAAAGCCTGGCAGACTTTCCAACAGTGGTGTGCTAGGGATCAGGTGGAGTCTGAGAAGGCTTCCATTTCGGTAGTCCTGGCTTTCCTTTAGGAGGGTTTAGACAAAGATCTGGCAGTGAAAGTTCAGGTTGCAGGCCTGTTGTGTTTTCGAGCATGCAAAGGCGCTAGATCACTCACTGTTCATCCAAATGTGACCAGGTTTATGAGGGGGGTGCTTCGTCTCTATCCTCCCTTGCGTCTTCCTTTCCCTTCGTGGAATCTTAACATCATTTTGAAGTGCCTTGGAGAGGCCTCTTTTGAACTGCTGAAGAATGATTCTCTTCTGGACCTAATGATCAAGACTTTTTCTGGTCGCTATTGTCTCAGCACTGCATATTTTGGATCTTCTAGCTCTTTCGTGCAGGAAACCCTTTCTCCATATTACAGACACGGATACTTTCCGTACTGTACCTTCTTTCTTGCTGAAAGTAGTCGCAGCATTCCTTGTTAACCAGGAGGTTAGGTTGCCTGCATTTCATCCAACAGGTTCGGAATGCAAAGATCAGATCTTACGCAAATTGATGTCCAGAGGGTCTTGCTCCATTATTTGGATCAGGCTGTCTGATCACCTTTTTTGCTTTAGGCTGGCGTCCAAGTCCTCGATCGCTCGATGGATTTCAATGGCCATTTCTGTGACTTACATCGTCCATGGCAAGCATCCACTGATTTCGCTTAAAGCTCATTCGATGAGAAGTGTGGCTGTTTTGTGGGTGGAATCTTGCATAATTCATCCTGATGAAATTTGAAGGGCGGCTACTTGGGCCTCTTCATACTTTTTCCCAATTTTACCAAGTGGATGTGGCGGCACATTCTGATGCCGTTTTCGGGACCTCGGTTTTGAGGGCAGGCTCTTCTGTCCCTCCCTAGCTACTGTTGCTTGGGTACATCACCTAACGTATAGAATCCGGAAGGAACGTAACGGAACGGAAGATTAGGTTAATTCTGTCAATAATCTTCTTTCTGTTAGTTCCTGGAGGATTCCATACGACCCACCCTGTCTGTATACTCTCATTTGTTTGGAGTAGCCTGCTCTTTTCTGCCTCCGTTACTCTCCTTTAGAGGCTTGAAGATTTTCCAGCCAGTGACCAGATCATGTGGGGAGTTTCTGTGACTATGCACATTACCGAAGGCCTTTGTTGGGGTGCTTGTTGCACATAGCAGGTTAGTTCTACATTGTTCCTCAATATTTTTCTGAGTTGATTTTGTACCTGTTTATCACTTATTAATATTTTGCAGAGCAAACCAGTTCATGAATTACTTATGTTGATGGGGATTCTCCCCCATATCCCCTTGTCATGGATTTGTTTAGGTATGTTGCTTGGCTTTGGGACTTAACTGAATATGTTTACTGGTTTTCAGGCTAAGGGGTGGAGCATGTGCTCAGAAAAGTTGAGTATTACTGAAAATCCCAGACTGCGTGTTGGGATTGAACACCTAGTGCATAGAATCCTCTAGGGACTAACAGAAAGAAGATTATTGAAGGTATAAACCTAATCTTCCAATATCAGCACCCTAACAATTGGATAAGGTGTTTTCATTTATATTCAAATTGATCTTGTTTATTGATAATTTTTGCAGACACTTATTCCTTTTTTTTCCCCAAAAGGACCTCCAAGTTATGTAGGACAAGGGTCAAATGATCACTGTTCATATCATTAATGTCTCTTTCTCTCTTCACAGCTGTCTTCCCTCCAAGAACAGCTGGAATCTCTCATAGAAAAGTGAGAAGAAGAGCTTCTGTATAAATTGGAGATTGGTTATATCCACAGAACTGAGCAGCAGAAAGAGACCCTTCAAATGAAAGCAGCTGCTTGTAGTATTCTGGGCCCCTCACCGAAGCTGAGAATGTCAGAAAAATGACAATGTGGGATTATCAGCACCACCTATTTTGAAACAATGATCTCAGTGCAAATCCAGGAAATTGAAGTTCACATGGCAGGATCCTCTAACATTTTTTGTAAAATCCTAATTACATAAATGTGTCTTATTGTGATGTGATACCCACAGCTGGGACTACATAGGAAGGACTGTACATTATAAAATGTATTGGATCGACCTCTTGAATAAAAAGCCTTGTGGGTTATACTGCATATCAGAGCAAGTATTAACATCTTTTGGACTGGCTGGGCCATTCCTATGTGAATAGCCTTTAGCTGTGTATCCCTCCCTCAAGAGCGGCTCAAGGCCCTATCCTACTTGTGTCTAGCATCTTGCCTTCGTTATTCTTGAGTCCATCATTTCCCTGCCCTACCCCTTTCATATCCAATATCTGTTGCTACTCTCCACCAAGCTGACCATAAAGGAGCATAAGAGCGGCCAGTATGTGAACTTGGGTGAATGTGTATGCTCAAGGCCTACCAAATCTGCCTGGCATTGCTTTAGGGTTCTGATGACTGCCAAACTGGTGCCACCCTAGGCAGACATCTAGTCATTAGAAAATCAGGAATACCCTATCCATTTCTGAATTGTACATTAATCACATTATTCTATCCAAGAAACAGGTTAACAACTGTATCTCGAGCATCTTCATTGAGGAAATCCTTAAAACTAGATGTTTGTGGCATTGGAGGACAGGAGTGTGCTATCTCTATCTTGTGTTGATAGCTCTAAATTTCATTGTCAGCTGTTGTGTAGCAGGAGGTGCTCTGCCCAAAGAGACTCTATTTAAATTTGGGTCTTTGAGGCAGTTTTTCATCCAGTGCTGAGATCCAGGTGCCAGAAAAACTTTAATAGTAAAATGTATTATTAACAGAAATGTTATCATTTTCTGCTCCATGTGGTATTTTTGGTATTCTTTTCTCAAGCCTTTATATGTGATGGTCTAGTAATGTAACACTGAAAACCGGATCAAAGTTCAATTTGTGAGTTAACACCTATGAATGGCCAGTGCAAAATTAGCTATTAAACAATAAACCACTTTTTAATTCTAGTTTTATTTGTCAGAGCTTTGGGTTTTTTTTTAATGGTCAACTCATTGTGAAATTTATACATTTAGAGACATGTGAAGAGCCATTCTATTAAATAGATGCAAATATATACACATATACTGCACACTTAAATATTTAGAATACTAGCATATGTACTCTTGTGCGTCAAATGGGTGCCTAAACTCTTTTCTGTAAATATGCATGTATTTTGTGTGTGTACACTGAGATAGAGCCTGTGCATTATGGGCAGTACTCACATGCATGTGCCTTTATAAAATACTACAAGTGATGCACCTATCTCTGGCATTTAATCACATTAAGCACCTCTATGGCTAGTGTAAGTGCTCATACCTAACTTCTAGGTATGTTTTTACCAGATTAGGCTAGAAGTCTATAAAGGAAACTTGATGTCTGTTCTTTTATAGAATAGACTCCTACACCATAGTGTGTGTGGATCTTCTGAGCCAGAGATGGGCAAGTTACTGCCCTTTGGACTGTACTGGTATATGGGAGATCTCTGGCCAGCTTGCAACAGGAAATCTATTTTAAGCCTGTACTGGCTAAAGCATGTCACTTGTAGCTGGAGGTGGAAGGGGATGATGCTGGGGTTCTAGGGCTAGAAGATGACTGGGTTGAAGCTAAGGGACTATAAGGGGGTTGATTTGGAGGCTGGGAGAATGGGTCTGATACTTGGGAATAAGAAGGAAGAGGAATAACCAAAGACACGTGCAAAGAAATATGGAGCGGCATAAGGATGGATTTTGAATTTAAAAAAGTGGAAAAGCAGAATCAGTGAAGACTGGAAGAGTAGATGGGCAAGTCCTGAGGGGGGAAAGAAGGCGGCATGAAAGAAGATACTATCTGGTCTCTTATCCAGTATCAATCTAAGTCTGAATTCCTGCTCTCCTGCATTGTCTTAAGACTGGGGAAGCAGTGGGAATATAAATGGGGGCATCAGAGTTGTAAATAGAGAATGGATAGAGTGGAAAAGTAGAAACTAAAACTGATCAGTGATTATTATGGAGGACAACTGGGACTGAGTGAGGGATGTGAAAGAACAGGTGTAGAAATATGGGGAGAAGAGATGGTTTGAAGGATCTGGAAGGTTTTGTGAGGTAGTTGAAATGGATAGAAGGCTACAGAGAAGGTGGAAATGGGGCAGGTAAAAGGGGCAATGGGAGCCTGGATATGGGGATGAGGCATAAAACAGAGAATGTAGATTGAGAGAGAATGAGTGAAGGGCAGGTGAGGGGTCACTGGCACTACAACTGTACTTTTTATACTTTGCCTGCCTTATCAGTGTGTTGCATCTAACTGGCCAGTGCTTATGCTGTAGGCTGTTTCCTTCATTTGGATCCTTTTCTCATTTTCTAAAAGATATTTGTTTGGTTATTATAGTTCACCTTCTAACCATGCCAGCTGTTCTGTAGGAACTTTTACAGCAATACATAACATGCACACACATGGCTCTTTTCTCCTTCTTCCTCTGTCTTCTCTAGTCTTTTCTTGTTCTTATTTACTTATGTCATTTTTACTTTAGCCTCTCTTGGTTATTTTTCTTGTTTCTTGGCTTTTATCATTCTCATTCTGTTCATCATTCTCCCATTTTAATGTCTCTTTACCATCTAAAGATGGGTACCATAGCCAGAGGTGGCAGTCTAATGGGTTTTATCAGTCACTTAAAGAAAAGACAGACAAGAGCAAATATATGAATAAATACAAATTTATTTTCTGTACAGAAACAGGAGAGCAAGCTTAGTGCAGGAGTGAGTGCAGTTTCCTTATATGACAGTCAAATTGTTCCTTTCAGTGATCTTTACCCCAACTGTTGTTAGTAGTATTCGTACAATAGCCCCACCTGGATCACTTGTATAAGAGTACAGCTTGGGACAATACTGCAGAGGGAGTTATCAGTCTACAGTAGGAAACAGTTGCAACTTTTCTGTTCTGAGCAGTCCTTTTATAAAATAGAGAGCACAATTCTTGATGGCTTCAAGTGACTGTGGTCATAATGAATGTGCAATATGAATTCCACTTGCAGCTTACTTCTCTGTCACGGATGGATTTCTGTATTTGCCTTGTTTCTACATTCTTCCTACAATCAGTCGTGCTGTGCATCTGCTCAGAGCAGTTATATACCATAATTGTGCCTAGTTTGCTAATGAAAAGGTAACGGTGAAGAGAGAAGGGTCATGGATTTGATATGCTACCTTTCTGTGATACAACCAAAGTGGTTTATATTTATTATATGCAAGTACTTAATGGGCCCACAATCTAAAGTTTTTGTACCTAGGGCAATGAATGGTTAAGTGACATGCCCAATCACAAGGAGCTGTAGTGGGAACTGAAGCCAGTTGCCCAAGTTCTCAGCCCGCTGCTTTTCTACTCATGAAGCCTTATAGTGCACCTACTTTGAGTTTCAAGTTTATTAAATTTTGATTTTACGCAATATCAAATATTTCAATGCGTATTACATAATTGAAATGTACAATAAAAAAAAAACTGGGGTGACAAATACAAATAAGACAAAATTATACAAACTAATCATTATGTATTATTAATACAAACTGAAACAAGTGGGTAAAGAAAAAATGGAATTACAATTTAAAAAAAAAAAAAAAAAATTTTTTTAACAATTAAGGTTTATACATAAGGGTAGGGTAGGTGAGAAAAGTGATGAAGGAAAGAAAGAGAGAAAGAAGCCATACAGATCAGTTCTCTTACTAGCCCATTTCCCTTGATATCTCTCAATGAGTTGTACATTAGTTCAACCTGAAGCCCCTCTCTAAAAGCACAGGCCCTTGTAACTGAGCATGTATGCCTTGCACCTCTAACAGAACACTGGAATAAGTAAAGTATTGTTTGCTCTTCTCCACAAGAAAAGCATGTATGTGACATATATGTCTGTGCCAGCCTAGGCCCATGTATGTTCAGCCAAGATTCCTCTTTATCAAGATCCATACCCTTCTGTTCCACTTGAGGCAATCTCTCACTAACTTGTGCATCTTCACTTTTTTCATTCATAAACAATAGACCTTTCCTGTTACTGAAGGTGCTGGTAGTATAGGAAGCAGGTTAAATGGTCATGTTTGCAAATATAGCAGAATTAGCTGAAGAGAATGCATGATTTTTAATATGCAAATCTACAGCCATACAAAATGTGTTCTGTGTTTCCCAAGCCATAGCTTCTATAACTACTCACATTATCTCTAGCTTAGAACTTTACAGAGAATGACACAGGGACAAATTTGTCCCTGCGGGATCTATTTTCTTCCCCACAAATTCTGTCCCTGTCCAATCCCTGCAAGCTCTCTCCTCATCTGCACAAACCTCAAAAACTTTAAGATCATAAATGTTCGAGGCTTGTAGGGATGGAATAGGGGTGGAGATAGATCCTGCAGGGACAGAAACAAATTTGTCCTCGTGTCATTCCCTACCATTCAACACAGAATATCCCATAACAGCATCACACTACCTCCCATAGTGTTGTTTATGCAATTCCATACATTGGGTGATTTTAGAAATTCAAAAATGTTCTGAATACTCAGCACAACAGTGTCAATAATAGAATATGCCATACTCAAACAGTGTATAGAAATGACATTCCAAATCTTCTAACCCATTAATGCAATGTCAGAAGGATATGAGACAGTTTAAGGGCCATTAATTGGTCTATTTCTCTGGATAATGCTTAGGGAATAATAGCAGAAAAACCAAGTCTGCCTCAATTTTTACTGAGGAAGATTTGGGGGTTATACCCACACTGGAAAATGTTTTTGATGGGGATAATTGGAGCAACTGTATGACAAATTGACAAACTCAAGGGCGATAAATTACCAGGACCATATGATATTCATCCCAAATTCCTAAAAACAAATTAACAAGCTCAAGGGCAATAAAGTACCAGGACTGGATGGTATTTACCCCAGCATCCTAAAAGGGCAAACATAAAATAGGTTAGATTTTTAGTCCTAAGCAATTATTCGAAAGGTCACAATACCGGAGGATTGGAGGAGGGCCACTATACTCAATTTTTAAAAAGGGTTCCAGACCATTAAGCCCATGATTGGTGCCAGGCAAAATAGTGAAACTATACTAAAACTGACTACACAGATGTACACAGGTTAATGGAAATGAGTCGGCATGGGTTCATCAGTAGTAAGTCTTGCATTACCAATGAGATTATTTTTTGAAGGTGTTGGATTTTCAAAGATAACTTATCGCTCATGAGGGCTAGGGTGGGCATCAATGGGAACTCCACTAATATGGAACATAAGGATGTTACTGGCCAGACTTTAAGGTAGATATCCTGCAAACAGAATGGTTGGAAAGGCTGGAGTGAGCTTGGATGGCAACTTCAGCATTTGGAACCTAGGACAATACCAGACTTTACAGTCTACGGCCCAGAAATATCAAAGAAGAGACAAGGTAATCTAATCATCTAATCATATATTTTTTAATGGATATAACTTATAAGTAGACTGGATGGACCGTTCAGGTCTTTACCTACCGTCATATTACTATGTTATGTCCCTTTGTAGACTGCATATTAGAGGACAACTAAAACTGAATATGAGGCTAATGTTTACTGCAGTTTCAATTGAAACTCATCAGCACAACCCCCTCTTGACCCAAAAGGTGCGGAGGTGCTGAGGGTTTTGAAAAGCTGCAGCAGCGGTGCTGAGAGGGGGGATTGAAAAGTTATGGCGGCGGAGGAGAGAGGGCACAGCAGGAAAAACGACACTACCGGTAGAAATTTATTTTTAAATTTAAAGGTGCCACGGTGGCTCCTCTCACGATCGCCGCCTGCATTGGAAGTCTTCTCCAATGCAGGTGCAGCTCGTGAGAGGAGCCGCCACATCGCCTTTAAACTTAAAAATAAACTTCGGCCGGTAGTGACGTTTTTCTGGATGGAGGTCTGTGCGAGGTGGAGAGCAGGGAGGCCATTTCCAATTTGTCTGGCGGCCACTGGCAAAGCTAAGCGCGCATGCACACTCCTACTTCCCGGGGACCTGCTGATCACGGAAAATGGAACACGCAGATAAGAGTGCGCATGCGTGCTTAGGGTTTTATTATAGTAGATAAATGAGAATGGAGATAGGAATGATAAGTGAGGTGATCAAATTTGCAGTGGACACAATTGTTCAAAGTAATTAAAAATGACAAAGAATTTTAAGGACTCGCAGAAGAATCTTCTCCGACTAGCAGATGAAATTTAATGTGGACAATTGCAAAGAGATCCACATAGGGAAAAAATACCAACTACAAGTACAAAAGACTGGGTTCTAAGTTAGGTGTCGCCACCTAAGAAAAAGACATCAGAGTCATTATGGACAGTACATTGAAATGTGCAGCCCAGTGTGTTTCGGATGCTGAAAAAGCAAATATAATTATAGAGATTATTTGGAAAGGGATGTAGAACTAGAATTACCAGATTTCTTAATGAAAAAAAGGACATGTGACCCTGCCTCCCCCCACCCCCAAGCTCTACCCACACACAAAGCTCATCCCTTCTTCCCCAAGTCAGGGCCACGTCTGGAGGGCCTCTGAGCATGCGCGGATGTGATGCAATGATGTCACACACATGCACAAATGCATTTGATGTCATTGCATTGCATCCGCATATGCTCAGAGACCCTCCAGACACGGCCCTGAGCTTGAGGCCTTCCAAAACGCAGACAAACTGCTAGGTTTTGGAAATCCATCTGGACACCCAAACAATCCTCTAAAAAGAGGTAACCCTATGTAGAACAAAACTGAGGTGATCATTGTGCCCCCCCATAGATCCCTCATCTTGAGTTGGGGGCAATTTCTCCAAATGGGGTAGGTTTGCGCAATGAACCTCACGCCGAACCCAGGGTATGTGGAGTATGATCTGTCTCCCAAATTTACTACTAATGCGCCTGTGTGTAGTTCTACTTGCCCCATCTCAAAAAGGATATAGCAGGACTAGAAAAGGTTCAGATGTTAACTAGAATAGGGCCTGACAGGCGATATGATAGAAGTTTTAAAATTATGAGTGGGGTGGGTTGGTTAAATATTGAGCCTTATTTTACCTTTCAAACAAGATAAAAACTAGAGGCACGCTTAAACAAATTATAGAAAGCTTTTTATTTCTCAAGCAGCATGTGGTCAAGGTAACTAACAGTGGGATTCAAAAGCAGTTTGGAAAAGTTCATTAAAAATGATTAGCTAGATAGAATGGGGGAAGCCATTGCTTTTCCCTGGAAATGAACTATGAGGAATAGATTGTTTTTAGATCTGCCAGGACTGTGACCTGGACTGGCCACTATCAGATATGGGATCTGATTCAGTATGGCTTTTCTTATGCTCTTAATCCCAGTTCTCAGATTACACGTGGGCAGATATCTGATAAATATTCTTTGCAAATATCCTGTAAAAACCAGCTCTGTTTGTGGCCCTTAATACTGATGGTTTAAGACCTCTGCTTTAGATACAGAACATTCCACAATGTTCCAACACATACAACATTGCAAAACACTCCTGATTTAACATTCTATACGCAGAACACAGTACAATGTCTAACATACCAAGAGCTTACACCTAGAACATTCTAAACTGTACCTTAAATTGACCATTCAGTATTAACATTGACCTGCCAAAATTATATACAAAAAACAATTGATATTTTCTCTTAACATACTGATTCTCTGTACACAAAACATTCATAAATTCCAACACAGCAACATCCTAGAACATTTTGCAACTTACTCCAACATGGACCATTCAGTAACCTTTCCCAACATACCAACATTATATACAATCTATATCGTCTCTGACATACCAATTCTCTGTACATAGAACATTTCAGTATGTCTAGAACTTCCATAGAATATCGTTTTACAGATTTTCATACCCATTAGGCAGCAAAATGGAATGGGCCGTGATCTGACCAACATGTTGCCCAACACAGCATCAATTACTCCTGGCCAAATTCTGCAAGTTTATTTGTCAAAATTTAAACAATATTTTTGCTAATTATCCATATTTCATTTAAAACATTTAAAATAAAATGGTTTTTCTTCTACCTTTGTCTGGACATTTTATTTTTCTATCATGTTGGTTACAGTTTCTCTTTTCTATTTCTCTGTTGTCTGCTAATTCTCCTTCAAGCAGCTGCTATCCATTTGTCTTTTCTCCTCTCTTCTGTCTGTTCCTTCACTACACCTGCCTCTGACATATTGATAATTCCTTTTTAGCTTTTTTCTGCCCCCTCTTAACCTTCTTCTCTCCCAGATCTACCTCTCTACATCTGAAATTTCACCTACAGTCCAAGAAAAAGTTTCTGCTTGTTTGGCTGACATTACTGCCTGGATGTCCTGCCATCTGAAACTAAACAGATCCAAGACTGAGCTTCTCCTTATCAGTTGATTGATTTGGTATAGGCTTGGGCCTAGGGTATCTGTTATCATATAAGGTCCATCCCATTTTGCTCTAGGCTGACACACCTCTTTCCTCCTAAACCCTTTGCTCCTCCTCCTCCTTTCTCCATCTCGGTAAATAATACTGTCATCATTCCAGTCTCCTCTGTGCGCAACCTTGGAGTCATCTTTGATTCCGACCTCTCATTTTCTACGCACATTCAACAAACTGCTAAGGCCTGTCGCTTCTATCTCTACATCGCCAAAATTCACCCCTTCCTCTCTGAGCACACTACCTGGACCCTTGTCCACACTCTCGTAACCTCATGCTTAGATTACTGCAATCTACTTCTAATTGGACTCTTGTAGTGCCGTCTCTCCCCCCCTACATTCTGTGCAAAACTCTGCTGCACGACTCATCTTCTACCAACCTCACTACACTCATGTCACCTCTCCTTAAATCACTTCACTGGCTTCCTATCCTCTTTTGCATACAGTTCAAGCTCCTATTGCTGACCTACAAGTATGTTCATTCTGCTGCCCTTCAATATCTCTCCTCTCTTCTCTCTCCTTATATACATCCCAGAGAACTCCGTTCCTCAGATAAGCTGCTCTTAGCTGTACCCTTCTCCTTCACTGCCAATTCTAGACTTTGTTCCTGTCATCTAGCTGTCCCCTATGCCTGGAATAAATTACCTGAGTTTGTCCGCCAAGACCTTTCCCTTACCTTTTTTAAAAGCAGACTGAAAACCCACCTTTTTTATATAGCCTTCACTCTATAACCCTACTCCTCTGCCCACCAACCCAGGCAGCTGATTAACCATTCCCCTTAACTGTATCCATGACATCCTGTTGGTCTGTCTTGTCTGTTTAGATTGTAAACTCTTTCGAGCAGGGAGTGTCTTTTTGTTTGTGATGCTGTACAGTGCTGCGTACGTCTGGTAGTGCTATAGAAATAATTAATAGTAGTAGTAGTTCTCTTATTTTCCACTTTTAAGCTGTCACATTTCCATCTTTTCTTCCATGCCCTATCTCATTCCTTCCTCAACCCTCCATTTCTTTTCATCTTCAATGTACCCCCGTTACCTTATTTCTACCCTCTGTAATATCTATCCTCTCATCCATTTCCTTGCCACTCTCTTCTCCCCCTCAGGGTTCTACCATTCCCAGTGTCTTCCTTCCTCTACCCAGAATCTGCTCCCTCTTCCTTTCCTCCCCACCATCATAGTATGACATCTCCCTCTCACTTACCTCCTGCACTTTCTCTCATGATGCAGCATTTCTTCTATTCTCTTCCCTCACTCCTATTGCCAGGCATCTCTCCATCACTCTATTCTGTTCTTGGATCCATCTCCCTCCTTTTCCCCCTCCTGTGTATCATTCCCTCCCTCTCATCCACCCCTATGTCCAACACCTCTCTCTCCCTTCCTTTCATCCCTCCCCCATGTAGCATTCTCTCCCTTCCACTGCCATATCCAGCATTTATTTATTTTGTACTGTCCACCATCTCTCTCCCCCCACCTCCCGACTTGTGCTGTGGGTCAAACTTCTCTGTCCTTCTCCATGTACCCTCTCCCTTCCGACCCTCCATTATCATGTGAAACATTTTACCCTCTCCCCTTACCATGCATGTCTCCTTCCCTTCCCCCTGTGCCAGCATCTTTCCTTTCTCTTTTCCTTTATGTTTCTCTTTTCCTTTATGTTTATTAAAATTTGATATTCCGCTAAATCTTTCACAAGTTCCCAGTGGATTACATAAAAGTACAAATACATGTTAAAATAAATTGCATCTAAATGAAAAATAAAAGGAACTCCATTGTGGATAGAAAAGACCTAAATTCATTCACACCCAAGACATACTCATGTCCAATCTCACAAATCCAAAATGGGTCAATTATCTATTCATCCCTCAAACTAATGAATATGTTCATCTGGCGTATCATCAACACCAAATGCCTCTTGAAAAAAATATATTTTCATAATTTTCTAAATATCTTATGATTTATTTCAGTATGAATATTTTGCGGAAGTTGATTCCATTGACTAGGAGCAAGATAGAAAAATGCTTTATTGTGTGTCAATTCCCATCATATATACTGATGGGATGACTAATCTATTGTCTTGTAAAGATTGTAATGTCTGACTTGCCCCCCTTTTCTACTAAATCACATTAGCGGTTTTAGCGCGGGGAGCCGAGCTGAATGACCCGCGCTGCTCCCGACGCTCATAAGAACTCTATGAGCATCAGGAGCAGCGCTTGCCATTCAGTGCGGCTTAGTAGAAGAGGCCTTTGATGTATAGGGAATAGTCAATGATTTTAAGTAACATCCCCTCCCTTTGTGCCAGCATCTTTCCTTTCTCTCACTTCTCCCCTCCCCCTGTGCCAGCATCTTTCCTTCCTCTCCTCCCCTCTACACTCTCTCCATAAGGAAGGCTTGCTTCAGTGGGTCACAGCTTTAAGAGCGATTCCCACACTCTGCCTGTCACTAACGCAGAAGCCTCTCCTCTGCTGTGGACAGGCTTCTGGGCCGTGGAAGCCTCTCCTCTGCCGTGAACAGGCTTCTGGGTTAGCGGCAGGCAGAGTGTGGGAATCGTTGCTGATACCATAATCCGATGAAGCTGACACTGTCACTGAAGGAGATGTTGCACGGGAAAAGGGGAATTCTGCGTTGTGCAGTCATGTAGAATTCTGCCACGAGTAATCAGTAATCTGAGAGCTTGGGAGCAGGCTGTAGATAATTTGTTTGTGTTATCACCCATACAGAATCTATATTAGGAAACCCAAGTTTTGACTTGCCATATTATTTCACTATAAGTTAGTTAACAGGATGAATGTGCTCAATATCTAGCATCTCAAAAAAGACACTTGTTGGTAAAGTGTGACATACAAAATTCATTGCTTAACATGATTCCTCTGCAAATCCTTATCTTGAAATACAAAATAATATTACTCCTTTGGATTGGATCACATTAGTTTCAGATTTAATGTCCTGGATGAAAACTTAGGTTTCCAGCAGAGTTATTCTGAGCAGGGACCATCTATTACATATAGCGCTACATCCACCTTTCAGCGCTATAGAAATTATAAATTTTATTTTATTTATTTACCACTTATATCCTAAGTGGTTTACATTCAGGTACTTTATCATATTTCCCTATCTGTCCCGGTAGGCTCAAACTCCATCTAGTGTACCTGGGGCAATGAGGGGATTAAGTGACTTGCCCAGGGTCACAAGGAGCAGCAAGGGATTTGAACCCACAGCTTCAGGGTGCTGAGGCTGTAGTTCTAACCCCTGTGTCACACACTCCCAAATAAATAGTAGTAGTAGAGTTCAGCTAGTCTGTGAATTTGATCAGAACCTCAAGTCCACTCACTGTTCCCTCTGAGTGAGAGTGCTCCGCCTACAGTCCTGCCAGTGGGTGGTGCTGTTTCACTATCACATTTTCAATAGTGAGAGACAGGCAAGCTCTGTAGGATTCCAGGGAACCTCTCTGTTCCTAGCAATTAACAACATTGTATTGAAGCACCAACCCCTACTGGCAGCAATGCAGTTGGAGGATTCCCACTCCTTGGGACACACCTAGCCTGAATATGCATGATATAAATTTGCATGCATCACTTCCATTCTATGCAAATCTATTTCATGCATATTCACTATGGGTATTCTGAAAACCTGGCTTAGAGGGAACAGCATGGGTGATTACATGGTACAGTACTTTTGTTTCTGATTTTTTGCTGTCTGATTTCTGCTGTTTAGTGAAGACTTCTCTGTGAGAACCTCTGTGAAAAAGTGTTTCCAGTACCTTGTGGCTTAATATCAAAGTAATCAGCTTTATGTACAGACTGGGCAAACTATTCTGGTTTAATTTGTTCAGTGAGAGATCTTGGGGTTCATCTAGCACAGGAGTTCTGAACCCACTCTCTGGGACACATCCAGCCAGGCAGGTTTTCAGAATACCCAGTGGCATAGCGAGAGTAGGAGGCGTCTGGGGTGGTGGTGCCACCCCCCCCCATGCCCTCCTCTCTCCTTCCCCCACCACCACACTCATGCCCCCTGTACATCTTTAAATCTTCACCAGTGGGAGCAGCTTCTCCGGCCTGCTGCTCACACTGGCGTTGGCTTTGTTATAAACAGTAAAATTTGAACCCTAAGTTAGATACAAATAAAATAAAATGTAGAAATTAAAGGATAGGAAGGAGGTTTTGAAGTAAATGATTACACTACTTGCATTCAGGATGAGGACTTGAAATAACATCCATGTTATAAGAGGTCCATTTACTGATAATAGAGCATATTTATGATACTTCAACCTCCTAATTTAGTTCTCATGTGGGTGAGTTTGCTGATAAAGTGGGGCACCATATGATTGGTATAAAGTGTAGTGGGAGCATAAATGTTATACTAAATCATAAAATAGAATTTTGACACAAAAGTGTAAAAAGTTTTTTTAAAAGGAAATAGTGTATAAATTATTCTAAATACCCCCTTTTTTGATCATTGGCTTTGCCTCTGACATCACTTCCTGGCCCCGCGACCCAGAAGTGATTTGAGAGGAGGCAGTCCCGCACAAGCAGCAGGCTGGAGAAGTTGCTCACACTGCTGAAGATTTAAAGAGGTATTGGGGGAGGGAGTGCGCATGTGCGGCATGGGGGAGAGGGAGAGAGGTGCCAGCACCCCCACCAAGATGGCACCTGGGGTGGTCTGCCCACCTCTTACTACACCACTGCCTATAATGAATATGCATGAGATAGATTTCCATACAATGGGGACTGTGCATGCAAATTCATTTCATGCATATTCATTGTGAATATCTTGAAAACCAGACTGCATGGTGTGTCCTGAGGACTGGGTTGAGAACACCTAATTTAGCATACACAGGCTTCAGGCTATCACAGCACAGGCCATATCAAAGTTGTATAGGAATTCTGAAACCCTCAAAGCTTGGCTTTCTGATACACATATCCCCAAATATGATTATCATATCTTGGCAATGTTCATGAAATTCTAAGCACAGCTTATATTCCTCATATGTTCCACAGTCTTCTTGACCTACTGTGGAAGTTAGTGCACCTTAAGTGAAAGATTTCTCAATGAAACACAGTTCTAGTGCATCTGAGATTTTTAGCCAATCAACTGCACTGGAAGTTGCAGACTAACCACACACTGGCAGCACGAAGTCACAGAGGTCAGGAAGTCCACTCCAGCAGCAATCAAATGTCCATATATGGAGAATTAATGACAGACCACAAAGGGATTGCAACTCAAACTGGATCGCTCCTTCGAAAGAGGATTAGCAATACAAACGTCCTCCTGGCACCTCTTCATGGCTGATGTGCTTTACCATTTAGTTCCTGAAGATATTTCCATACGCAGTCAAACACAAAATCCAATTAAAACAAATCTACGTTGATGTGTTGTGTCAAATTTATTGTGCCATCCAGGGGATACAGAAAGTCTTTGTTTACCAGTAATGTTACCTATTCATGACACACCTCAAGCTTTGCTATAGGAGTATTTCACTGAACCTTAATCACATTGATTTTCTGTTCAGGAGCAGCAGCTTGAAAATTAAAACTTTGCTATTTCATGGGACTTAAATTGAAATGAATGACTGAAGACACCATTAGGAAGCAAAAGAACTTTGTCATATGGCCTACCTCCCTGCTTAGCTATGCATAACATAAATACCATCAGAGAAAACTAAGCATACGTTGAACTAGTTTGCAGTCATGAGCTGTCATCTTTCACAAAACCTATTAGTGCAGTCTGAATGAATAGTGGCTTACTTTAAATCAATGTTTATCAAGCTAGTATTAAAGTACCTCTAGAAAGTTTGATTTTCAGGATATCCACATTAAAAATGCGTGCAAATCTCTCTCATGCATATTCATTGTGGATATCTTGAGAGTCAGACTTGTCTAGTGCATCGCAAACTGTGTGCCACCCGAGATTTCAGGTGTGCCATGAGACACCGAAGAAGAGAGGTGCCAGCTGACTGCGTACAGTGAGAGGCACATCCTGTAGGCAATCAGCCTCTCCTTCCCTCTGCGCCTCTTCCCTTCCAGCATCCCCCATTAGCGGCTCAGAGACCCATCTGGAAGGCCTTCGTGCATGCATGGACATTGACATGATGACATCATGCATGCCTGTGATGTCATCACATCAACGGCCGCGCACTTCCGGATGCCCTCTAGCCACAGCCACCACATTGAGTGTACCGCAGTTTCGCAAAGTTTGCGAGACACTGATCTGGGGGGTACTCCAGGACCAGGTTGAGAAGCACTGCAAACATATTTTTATGTTTAATAAAGCTTTGTTTACCACTTTTTATGACAGGCATAACCAAAGCATTTACAGTGCAGAGAAAGCCTGGCATTTTCGGTTGATTGCTACTAGATTCTCCTGATGTGATAGATCTGAGTTCAGCTACTACTGACTTGCCTGTTCCTCTTTTGTAGGGCTGCAGATGACCTTTTCCTTGAAGGTTATTAGTAGCTTGATGATTCTGATTGACCCATACAGGATCTGATACTATACATCTGACAGAACCTAGTTTAGTTTTGTTGCAGTTTACAAAAATTTAAGACTTTGTTTTAGCAGTTCTAAGAAGGGAAAGCAAAAATGAGGCCACACCATATGAGATTCATTGCAAGGCTGAATTGTCAGGTGTATTTAAGATTAGATTAGATATTTATTTGCATAAACATAAGCTACTGGAGATATTCAGACTGTGGCAATTAGTTGTTTTAAAGCCACTGAGTGGAACCAAATATTCAAGGCCAAAGTCAGGCCCATATCCAAACACAGTCATTGAATATCCAGGTCAACTGCTGGCCCAGACATTATGTGGCTGCTGGCTGTTAGTGCTGGAACCTGCATAGCTAGGTGGGTAAAGTAACACTGCCTTGAGCGGGCCTATCTCCTTGCTTAGCTATATGGGCACTGGCTTTGAATATGGCCATGCCTACAGAACGGCTGGCTCCTCCTGACTTTGCCCACAAACTGGCCCAGCCCTAACTGCATAGTGCTACAGCGGTCACGGGGGTTACGGTAGTCAGCAGCACCCTATGGTTAAGTGCCACTGAAGAGCGGGGATGGTCCAATGGGTAGAGTTTAAACAGGCAGGAGCCTCTTCTGCCTGTTTAAATTTTATTGAATACTGACCCCAGGGTATTCTGTTATAAAATTCTCCTTGCTTTAATGCTGGTAAATCTTGGCTCGCTTCTGGACCACAACTGTATGATAACCTTCAGCCCATATGCCTCCAGACCAATGGTTCTCAACCCCGTCCCTCATAACACAACTAGCCAGTCAGGTTTTTGAGATATCCCCAATGAATATGCATTTAATACAATATGGTGAGAAACCTCATAAATAGCTTCAACTCATGTTCTTGCCCTACTTTAATGAAGCTAAATTGTCAACAATTCTTCATCTAAATAATTTTACTATACTCAAAACATGTAATACTTATTCCATTTAACAGTTCAAAAGTTATTCAATTTGACAATGAGATTTGTAACAACTTTTGAACTGTTACACAGAATCATTATTACGTGTTTTGAGTACAGTAGACCCATGCAAATTCGCGATTCACAAATCGCGGACTCAGTCATTCTCGGTATTTTGTGACTACCTCTTCTGGTCAGAAAATGCAGGGAATGACTGAGTCCGCGAATCAGCCTTCTGCACAGCCGTCGATTCCAATCAGCTTTCTGCACAGCCAATTCCTCCTCCTCTCTCCCCCCTCCCAGTCAGCCAATCAGCCTTCTGCACAGCTGATTCCTCCTTTTCTCTCCCCCCCCCCCCGGTCAGCCTTCTGCACAGCTAAACTGACTGCCAGCCTAAATATTGGTTTTTAGCACCTGCTGCCACCCCTGCAGCCCTCTCCCGCCTCCGATCCGCTCCTAAACCACATTTGCGGTTTTTCAAAACTCACGGGTGCTCCTGGAACGGAACCCCTGCGAATTTCAGGGGAGTACTGTATAGCAAAATTATTTAAATGAAGAGTTGCTGACAACAATTTAGCTTCACTAATGAATATGCATGAAATACTTATGAATATGCATGAAATACATTAGCATACAATGCAGGCAGTGCTTGCTTATATGTCTCATGTGTATTCATTTTGGCTATCCTGAAGACCCAACTGGTTATGTGTGTCCCGAGGAATGAGCTGTGAACTCATGCCCCAAACTAACTTCATCCCTAGACTGTTTGTCCAGGTTCTCCCCCTCCATTTACTTCTATCCATAAATTCTGCTGGTTTTTTTTTTTTTCTTTTAAAATGAAAATTTAATAGCCAATTCTTTTCTTATCTCAAATTAAAATGAGACAAAAAAAAGCATGTGAAAACATTCACATACCATAGAAAACCATGTGAACAGCCAAAGGATTGGAGGAAGCCTCATCCATTCAGCAATGAAAACCACTTTAAATACTAAATGTTTTACTTGGGGGGGAGAGCAATGAGGTTGCCTTTGAGAGGAAAGCTAGATATTGTTTTTGCTGGTTGTCCTAACACTGCTGAGTTTGTTTGAAGCCTGCTTCCGATTCAGAAGGAAGTGCCATAGCAAAATGAGGCATGTTGGCTTGCTCTGAATTCTGTTCTTCCTATCTTGATTTGTTGGAGACCAGAAAAGCTCTTTCTGACCCCACTTCTCTATCATAATCCTTTACTGCTTCATAGGTCACTGGTTTGCAATTCTTTAGTGCGATATCACCCACTTCTAATTCCTTGCTCCAGGGTGGTTTAAGGGTCAAATCTGTGACATAAGCTTTGGCTTCACTCCCAGTGGTGCTGAAGGGCATGAAAATTTGCCCCTTCTTGCAGTCAAGGACTGTTCACCTGAGATCTTCAAAAGTTGGTCAAGCTCATGGATAAGAGATCCAGTGGGTATTCTGGAGGGCATCCAGTGTTGTCCATCACAGGGAAAGTGACCGAGAAGCTGGTTAAGAGAGTCTCTCACTCAAAAGATGTTATATAAGGGAAGTCATACCTTGGAGAAAGCAAAGGACATTCTATGGATAATTGTGGAAACTGGGCACTGCTAGTTCATCTACAATCATTGTGCTAAATAATTTTATGACCAGAAATCACCTTTGGGGAGATATTAAACTAAAACTTGTGACAATGATTTAACTTCTTTATGCCCCATATTGCCATATGGCAACAGAAATGCTATAAATTAGACATTTATGCTCAGGAAAATATTATGGGCACAAAAGGGTTACATAGCACAAACGGCCCTCAACTGCAGAGATTTTGAAATAAATTGCTTTTTTTTCTGAAATGTCAACAAAATTGGGAACAGTTTGATAAAATGCACAGCTGGCTTAACCATTAAACAGTCACTTAGGGCAGCAGCTTTGCGGTGGGGGTGTAAAGTGCAGTGAGGTCAAAGCAAAACCAGAGGTCCTGACAGCAACACATACTAAAAGAACCATTAGTACATGGAAGGTGGGCAGTTTTTAAATAGTCCAGTGATCTGAATAAGTAGCTTTTGTAAACTGCCCTCATTGTACTTCTATGTATAAAACAAAATTTAATACATAATATTATGATATCCAATAATGCATTTTTTTACAGCATTGTTCTGTGAAGCCTGGTGTTAGGGTGATCATTATTTTTGAGTTATGAAAATCTTGGGGAAGGGGTGAACTTATGGGTCTCAAATGGTATGGATAGGAAGGAACAAAAAAAGATTGAAAGTTGACTTAGGATGCTCATTACCCCTGCATCAGCTCTACTAAAATGATTAATATTAGAAAAAAAACCCCAAAAAAACAAACAACCCCAAAACATTTTAGCATCAGATGGGGCTTTCCATTTTTTGATCCATAACAGGTTAACCCAGGGCCAGGTATTGTGATATACCATATTTTTTGCTCCATAAGACGCACCTGACCATCAGATGCACCCTAAATTTAGAGGAGGAAAATAAAACATTCTGAACCAAATTTTCCCTGCCAGGCTCTGCACCCAACCCCACACTCCTTACCAGGCTCTGCACCCTGTCCCCCCTCCCTGCCAGGCTTTGTACCCTGTCCCCCCCTGGTGGTCTAGTGGTAGGCAGGTGCAGGGCACAGATGTCAAGGCAGATGACTTTTTAAAATATGCAATGTCACCTCAGTAACAACTATAGAAAAATAGACAAATATAGTGCAAAATATAGACAGCAGATATAAATTCTCAAAATTGACACATTTTGATCACTAAATTGAAAATAAAATCATTTTTCCTACCTTTGGTTGTCTGGTGATTTCTTTCTTTCCTTCCTCAGGCCCAACAATTGTCCCTTCCTCCCTCCTTCCCTCCTATGTTCCTCTCACCGCCTTCCAGACTTTATCCTCTTCCTCCCCCCGTTGTCTGGTGATTTCTTTCCTTCCTCAGGCCCAACAATTGTCCCTTCCTTCCTCCCTCCTATGTTCCCCTCACTGCATTCCAGCCTTTAGCCTCTCCCTCCCCCCAGGCCCAACAATTATCCCTTCCTCCTTCCTATGTTTCCCTCACTGCCTTCCAGCCTTTGTCCTCTTCCGCCTCAGAATAGTCTGGGTAAATGTTCACCCTTCCTGCTAGTAAAAGTATCCCCTGTTTCTCTGATTTTGTATGGTTGTCAGATCTTATTGATTTGCTCTAACTGCAGTTGCTTTTTGGTGCCCCCTCCCTTCACTCCCCATACACACACACACACACACACACAGATGAATGCCTATCCCTAGATGAATGGTGCTACCCTAGATGAATGCCTATCCCTACCTATTGGTTGGGCCAGCCCCGAAGCCAGTTCCAACTGAGTCAAAGTCCAAAGAAAGCACCAGCATAAAGTTAATATTTAAGCAAGGGGTAGCATACCTCTGGAGTTTGGGAAAGCATTTCTCAGCTTTTCCATGATGTCTTCCAAACACAGACTGGTATCCTGAGTTTTTGACTCCAGTTCATCTAGGAAAATAGTTATGGTGAAAGAAGTTAGTATCACACATAGCAGGAAGCAGTGGTGGAGGACACAGATCTGGAGCAGTGCAAAGGGGGGGGGGGGGGCGGTGAGGTTAATGTATGTTCACCAAGAAGACCTTGTTTGGGTATGGATGTGGGGATGGAAGGTCAAGGGAGGTGGGACTCGGTAATGAGTCACTAAAAAGAGATGCACACCAAAGGGTTAATTATATAACATAGGTGCTAACATTTATGCTCGTGCTATGTTTACAAATGTTTAAAGCACTAGCTTATGTGTGCATATCTGCGCACCTACTCACATATGCCAGCATGTTGCCTAAGAGCTATTCTATAAATACCTGCTTAACTTACAAACTGCATATTTGCAAGGAAGGGTGAGCAGGATACAGGCAGGGTCTCCCACTTACATGCATAATGTACAGAATATTCTAAGTCAGTGATCTCCAACCCTATCTTGGAGGACCACCAGCAGGTCAGGTTTTTGTGATAGCTCTAATGAATATAAATGAGAGAGATTTGTATATTATGGAAGTGGCAGATATGCAAATCTGCCCCATGCATATTCATTAGGGCTATCCTGAAAACCTGAGTGGGTAGTGGTCCTTCATAGGGTTACCAGATTTTCCAAACAGACTCATGACTCCGCCCCAAGGCCTGCCCCATTCCAGCCGGCCATACCCAGTTCCACCCCTAGGCCCTGCCCCCTCGACCTGCATGAGCAATGAGCGACGTCGGACGGCATGCGCGGATGTCATCCTGATGTCGCTCGTTGCCAGATGCTTTTCAAAACCCGGACAAAGTGCCAGGTTTTGAAACACTGTCCGGATCCCCGGACATGTCCTCAAAAGGAGGACATGTCCGGGGAAATCCGGATATCTAGTAACCCTAGTCCTTCAGGGCAGGGTTGGGGACCACTGCTCTCGGTTATACACATGGTTGATGTATGTAGCTGCCCCTAAATTGTAAGCAAGGTTAGGCTAGTTCCTTCCTAGAATAGACTCCTGTCAATCACCCTGCTATAGAATTGCCTTACACACGGTAAAAGGGTAGATCTGTAGAGGGGTAGTAGAATGCTCCAGGAAAGTAATTGTATCCTTACACTAAAAATTGCTTGTGAGGTATAATGGTGTGCCACTCGAAGGTGATGCAACACAGAGGGTCACAAGTGCCATGGCACCCACAAAATTTTTCCCTCTCCCCCCCCCCCAACAATGTACTTGCTTCTCTTCTTCCTTCCCTCTCTCCCTGGGGTGGTGATACTACAAATTGGCAGATCAAGATCTCAATATATGCACAAATGTATCAGATATATAGTAACATCAAACCTCTAGTAGCCACCTATATATTTGAGAATTTTCACACTATTCTGGGACACATTTGGACACATTTGCATTTGGAAGTCTGATATCCATATCTTCAACTCATTTCTCATCTGGCTAAATCAGGTAGATCCTAATATTCATTTTTCTGCTGCTGTCAACCAACAGGAAATATCGTTTTTGGATTAAAAATTTTTTAAAATCCCATGGAACATTATTGACAATGATATTCCGTAAACCCACAGACAGGAATAGCTTGCTCCGCTATCACAGTTTCCATCCTCGTCAACTTAAGGATAGCTTGCCTCACAGCTAATTTCTGCATTTGCGCAGGCTTTGTCATTCTGTTGAGGAATATAAGATTCAAGCCCGAATTTTAAAAAGAAGAACAGAGGGGATATCCAAAACACATAGTACAACAAGCTTATATCAGAGCTAGATATGCCCATAGAAGATTACTTCTTCAATACAAACAAAATTCAGAAGGGGAAAAAGCTATTGTATGTGTTCAACAGTTTTCCCCTTAGCCAACAACATTAAGAAAATAATTCTCAAACACTGGCACGTAGCTCAATTGGCGTTAGGTTCAGATTACAACCCCCCGATTTTTGCCTATAAAAGAGCCAGAAATCTGGGGGAAATTATAAGACCATACAGAGAACAAACCACTTATTTACAGAAAGGCCATTATGCCTGCGGCCAGTGTCAGTGGTGTGAATATGCCCTGATAGGGGAAAGTTGGGAACATCCGCAGACAGGCAAGATCTATCTAGCCAAATCTAGAACTGACTGCAAATCAGACCACGTTATATATATGATCATCTGCCCCTGTCCTAAAACATACATAGGGCGCACCAGTAGGTCCATGAATGCTAGACTCAACGAACACAAGTCCCGAGTCAACATGGGAGCAGAAATGGCTCCTCTGGTCTGCCACTGGTCTCTATTGAAGCATAAGATCACTGACTTAAAGTGGCGGATCATTGATACAGTACATGTTGGGTGGGTGTTGAACACAATCTAAACATCAAAGAACTTCGATGGATGTTTGAACTGAATACTATGAATCCTCATGGACTTAATCTCATAAGAACATAAGAACATAAGCAATGCCTCCACTGAGTCAGACCCGAGGTCCATCGTGCCCAGCAGTCCGCTCACGCGGCGGCCCAACAGGTCCAGGATCTGCGCAGTAGCCCCCTATCTATACCCCTCTATCCCTTTCTTCAGCAGGAAATTGTCCAATCCTTTCTTGAACTCCAGTACCGTACTCTGTCCTATTACTTCCTCTGGAAGCGCATTCCAGGTGTCTACCACACGCTGAGTAAAGAAAAACTTCCTAGCATTTGTTTTGAATCTATCCCCTTCCAATTTTTCCGAATGCCCTCTTGTTCTTATATGTTTTGAAAATTTGAAGAATCTATCTCTCTCTACTTTCTCTATGCCCTTCATGATCTTGTAGGTCTCTATCATGTCTCCTCTGAGTCTCCGCTTTTCCAGGGAGAAGTACTCCAGCCTCTCCAATCTTCCAGTGTATGAAAGGTTTTCCATGCCCTTAATCATTTGTGTCGCTCTCCTCTGGACCCTCTCAAGTATTGCCATATCCTTCTTAAGGTACGGTGACCAATACTGAATACAGTACTCCAGGTGCGGGTGCACCATTGCCCGATACAACAGCTGGATGACTTCTTTCGTTCTGGTCGTAATACCCTTCTTAATAATACCCAACATTCTGTTTGCCTTCTTTGCGGCTACTGCGCATTGTGCCATTGACTTCATTGTTGTATCCACCAGTACACCCAAATCTCTTTCAAGGTTACTTCTCTCTAATACTAATCCCCCCATTTGAACATCAGGGTTTTTCTCCCTATATGCATGACCTTGCATTTCCCTACATTGAATTTCATCTGCCATTTATTCGCCCACTCCTCCAGTTTGTTTAGGTCCCTTTGTAGGTCCTCACACTCTTCCGTAGTTCTAACCCTTCTACAGAGTTTAGTGTCATCCGCAAATTTTATAACTTCACATTTCGTCCCCGTTTCCAGGTCATTAATAAATACATTGAACAGCAGCGGTCCAAGTACAGACCCCTGCGGAACTCCACTCGTGACTTTCCTCCAGCCCGAGTAATGACCCTTCACTCCAACCCTCTGTCACCTGCCTGCCAACCAGTGTTTGACCCATCTGTGTACGTCCCCTTCCACCCCGTGGTTCCACAGCTTCCTAAGTAGCCGCTCATGGAGTACCTTGTCAAAGGCCTTTTGGAAGTCAAGGTAAATGATGTCTACAGGTTCCCCTTTGTCCAACTGGCTGTTCACCCCCTCAAAGAAGTGCAGTAAGTTTGTTTGACACGATCTTCCCTTGCAGAAGCCATGTTGGCTCGCTTTCATCAGCCCATTTTTTTCGATGTGCTCACAGATGCTGTCCTTTATCAGTGCTTCTACCATCTTGCCTGGAACCGATGTCAAGCTTACCGGCCTATAGTTTCCCGGGTCTCCTCTTGACCCCTTTTTAAAAATAGGTGTAACATTTGCTATCTTCCAGTCCTCCGGAATCTCTCCAGTTTTCAAGGATAGGTTGCAAACTCGTTGGAGTATTCCCGCTATCTCATTTCTTAGTTCTTTTAGTACCCTAGGGTGGATTCCGTCCGGGCCTGGTGATTTGTCGCTTTTCAATCTATCTATCTGTTGGAGGACTTCCTCATGGCTCACCTCTATTGCTCTTCTTGATCACCATGGAAGATCACATCGGGTTCCGGTACACTGGATGTGTCCTCGCTTGTGAAGACTGACGAGAATAATTTGTTTAACCTGTTGGCTACCTCTTTTTGCTCCTTTATCACTCCCTTTTTGCCTCCATCATCCAACGGTCCTACTTCCTCCCTCGACGGTTTCTTCCTCTTAACATATCTGAAGAATGATTTGAAGTTTTTTGCCTCCCTGGCCAGCCTCTCTTCGTATTCTCTTTTCGCTCTCCTAACCACTTGATGACATACTCTTTGGCGTTTCCTGTGTTCATTCCAGTTTTCCCCAGTTTGGTCCTTTTTCCATTTCCGGAATGATTTTTTCTTGTCTCCTATCGCTTTCTTCACCTCATTGTTTATCCATGCGGGGTCTTCTGTTCGGTTTTTTTTTGCACCCTTTTCTAAATCTGGGGATGTACATATGTTGTGCTTCTTGCACCGTGCCCTTGAATAGAGACCAGGCTTGCTCTACAGTTTCTCTTTTCCTTGAGCTGTTTCTAAGTTTTTTCCTTACCATTGCTCTCATATTATCATAGTTCCCTTTCTTGATACTAATAAAATCACTCTTACATCAATCCAGACCCATTTCGATCTAAACCTTACCGACTTTTCCTCTCTATCTCTTGATGATCAAACCACCAGCTGGGACATTTCCACAAAAAATCTACTAGACACCCTATCACCCCAACAGGAAAAAAAGAAACATACTTCAAACTTAAATCATAAAAAACAACCTTGGTACAACGAAAACCTTACGATCTTACGCAAACAACTTCGCTCTATAGAGCAAAAATGGCGAAAAACCAAGCTACCTAATTTCCTATTGCGCTATAAAGAAAAATCCTCTTACTATAAAAAATCAATTCAACAAGCAAAAAAGGAATACTATGCCAAACTTATTATCTCCACTCACAATTCTTCAACACTTTTCAACCTCGCTCAATCTATATCAAAATATTCTACTAAAAAAATACCCATAACTACTACTCCTACAGCATCAGAACTAATAAACTTCTTCGACAATAAAATTAAAAATATCAGAACACAGTTCGGAACACTTTCATCCCCTCTCTCCCCCCATATCACCAATGACTCTACCATTCTATCATTTAGTACCTTTTCTACACTCACAATGCCCTCATTAGCAAACTTACTATTAATATTGAAATCTCTCAATACTCCTAACACTCCCCTCGAAATCATTCCTCCTTTTCTTCTCAAAAAATTCTCCTCATTTTTTGGTCCATATCTCTGGGAAATGATATCTAAATCATTTTCTAACTGTTCTGTCCCTCTGACATGGAAAACGGCTCTCGTTTTTCCAAAAATTAAACATCACAATCTCGATCCCTCTCTCCCAACAAATTACCGTCCAATTGCAAATCTTCCTTTAATATCTAAATTAACTGAAAAAATCATACACACACAACTGTCAGAATTCATTGAAAAAACCTTTGTTCTACATCCCTGTCAAACAGGCTTCCGCTCATCACACTCGACTGAACTATCCCTGCTAGGCCTTATTTCAACTATACACTACTTCCATGAACATCAAAAATCTGTTCTTCTCATCTCACTCGACCTATCTGCTGCCTTTGATACTATTGATCACTCGCTTCTCCTAAATAGACTTAAAGAGTGTGGTATCACAGGAACGGCACTATCTTGGTTTTCATCCTATTTTCAAGAACGCAGCTTTAAAGTCCTCGCCAGAAATGAAACCTCTCCATCAATATCTCTAACGTATGGGGTCCCGCAAGGTTCCATTCTTTCCCCGTTACTATTCAATATCTTTCTATCTCCCCTCTTAACCCTAGCACAATCCATAGGTTTCACGATCTTTGCCTATGCAGACGATATACAACTACTTCACCCAATCAATATTTCCAACACCTCTGACATAAAAGATATAAACAATAAACTGGATTCCATAAGCGACTGGCTACATTCCAATAAACTCTCTCTTAACGTAGATAAATCCCGTGGTCTTCTATTCTCAATAAAAAATCCTGAATTTCTACCAGATAAAATTACTATCAAATCTATCCCAATTCAAATGGAGACAAAAATCAAACTCTTAGGTGTCATCATTGATAAAGATCTATCATTTCATGATCATATTAGTTCGGTAGTCAAAACATGTTTCTACAAACTACGCATAATCCGTTCATTGACCCCAATTCTAGAAACCGAATCCATCAAAATTCTTATCCACTCCCTAATAATCTCTCATCTGGATTACTGTAATTCCCTACTCAACGGCCTCCCACAAAAAGAAATTCGCCGCCTTCAACTTATACAAAACACAGCAATAAAACTCATCTACAACTTAGGTAAATATGATCATGTAACACCAGCTTTGAAAGATGCACACTGGTTACCCATGACTCACCGAATCACCTACAAAATCATCCTTTTGTCATTCAAAATAAAATCTTCTCATCTGCCATCATACCTTCACAAACTTCTTATCCCACAGTGCCCCACTCGAACTCTGAGATCTTCAAACCAAAATCTCTTATTGATTCCATCCATAAAAGAATTTTATTATACACGTAAAATAAACTTTGCAGTAACTGCCCCGACATTGTGGAACTCCCTTTCACAACCACTACGTGACGAACAAAATCTTGAGAAATTTAAGAAAAGCCTAAAAACTTTATTTCGAGATGCATTCTCTTCCATTTAATCTCTATTCTTCGTAAATTAATTTTTCGCTTTCAAAAACACTCAATATATCTTATCCCCATCCTACATGTTTTTTCCCAACCCCTCTTTCTTCTTTTCTACTTACAATGTAACTTCACCCATCCACTCCCTCTCTCCTCACTGTCAAGTCTGTCTTGTTATTGTTTTTAATGTTCACTTTATAATATTTAAATAACTTAATACTCTTTGTTTTCAATTGCTTCTACTCTTAACTGTCAATTTTGTTTTTTAAAATCCAATGTAAACCGTCCAGATATTTGCTTGATGGTCGGTATATTAAAATTTAATAAACTTGAAACTTGAAGTTAAACATTGTCACTGTGGTTCTCTTCCCTTTTGCTGTACCTACTCCTAATTTGTACTGGATCATGTTGTGATCGCTGTTTCCTAGTGGTCCTACTACTTCCACTTCTTTTGCAGGTCCCCCTATTCCGTTGAGGATTAGGTCAAGAGTGGAATTTCCTCTTGTTGGTTCCTTGACAAGCTGATCCATAAAGCAGTCCCTCACAGCCTCTAAGAATTCTTTTTCCCTTGCACAGTTTGAGTTTCCAATATTCCAGTTTATCCCGGGGTAGTTAAAATCTCCCATTACTGTCACGTTCTTGTTGTTACCTTCCCGCCTCAATTTTGCTGCCAGATCTTTGTCGTTTGCTTCCGTTTGTTCAGGTGGACGATAGTATAGACCCAATCTTATGTCAAGGCCACTTTTTCCTGGTAATTTGACCCATAATGACTCCAATCCTTCCGCCTTTGGTTCTATATCCACTCCGGACGAGGGAATGGTGTCTTTTATGTATAGTGCTATTCCTCCACCCTTCTTGTGGGTCCTGTCTCTTCTATAGAGTTTGTACCCTGGCAGCACTACGTCCCATTGGTTATCCTCGTTCCACCATGTTTCCGTGATTCCAATGATGTCTAGGTTTTCTTTTTTGTCTATGGCTTCTAATTCTCCCATTTTGGACTTTAGGCTCCTTGCATTTGCATACAAGCAATTTAAGTCCTGGTCTTTTCTTTTCTCTGCTGGTTTTACATGTGTTTTGCTCCTCTTACCATCCCCTATTTGGGCTGCCAGTCCCACATTTTTGTTCCTTTTTTCCTCATTTTTTGGTGTATCTTTTTCGTCTGCAACCTGATTTCCTGATCTCTCCTGTTCCTCTAATTTTATCTGTATGCCCTTTTTGTTGGTCAACAGCTTCTGTTGTTCGTCTCTTGCTTGTTCCCAGCATTTTTCCCACTCAGTATCTTCTTTGGATATTCTTGTCCGAACTGTCAATGTCACGTCGACTATCGGATTTCCCCTTCTTCTCAGTTTAAAGCCTGCTCAATTCCTCTCTTGACGTTGTTTGCTAGCAGTCTCGTTCCTGCCTTGCTCAGGTGTAGTCCGTCCCTCCTGAAGAGCTTGTTCTTCCCCTAAAAGTTGTCCAGTTCCTTACAAAAAGGAATCCTGGGATACGATCCAAGATGGCCGACGGTCCCGGACGCTGAGCAGCACGCCAGAGGAGACTTTCTGAAAATTTTCTGCTGAACAGATTTACCTACCTAGAATGCCGAAGAGGAGAGGTCGCAGCGCCGCTGGAGCCTTGCGGCGTTCGGCGGTCCCCTCGTTCGGCAACATAGAAGAACTCCTGCATCGGATGCAGGATATCCCGGCAGCGTCGGCACCCCCGCTGGAGATGCCTCAGAGGGGCGGAAATGAGGTGATCTCCTTGGGGCTAGAGACAACGTTGAGCCCCGACGCTAGGGCACCTCCCCCACCTCCTCAGGTTACCAGCTCCCCACGAGTGGAGGAGCTGCCGGGAGAAGGCAGGCATCTACCCTCGGAGGCCAGAGAGAACAGAGAGGGGAGCGTGGAGATGGACTCCCTGAGTTTTCAGGTGAGTCCAAGAAACACCGAGGACTTGGAAACATCAGGGATTACTTCAGGCCAGGAACAGCTGAAAACTGGTGAGACTATTCAAACTTTTAATCCTTCATATGTTATTG
Source organism: Geotrypetes seraphini (assembly GCF_902459505.1). Classification (NCBI taxonomy): domain Eukaryota; kingdom Metazoa; phylum Chordata; class Amphibia; order Gymnophiona; family Dermophiidae; genus Geotrypetes; species Geotrypetes seraphini. The sequence continues at coordinate 69,365,962 of NC_047088.1, forward strand.
AAAAACCCAGAGAAGTAACACTGGATTCAATTTGGGATTTAGTGGCTGACCTCGCCAAGTCTGTCAAGTCCCAGCTTTTGCAGCTGGAAAATAAAATTACTCTTCAAGAAACTGAGATAAAAAACATAAAAGTTGAAATTGGTGAATCTAAGAATTCTATTGAGAATATACAACAGGAGTTAAAAGTATCAAAACAGCTTAATGAAGCAATAATAAAAGATAATACAAATATGCATAGAAAATTGGAATCTTTGGAGAATTTTTCTCGTAATAATAATCTCCGACTGATTAACTTTCCTAGGATAGCCTCGGTGACACCTAGGGATATGTTGAAACGTTATATGTTGGAGATTTTGGGTATTCCAGAGGATACATTACCACCACTTACTCAAGTATATTACCTACCAATGAAAGCTATTAAATCACCATCTAAACAACAGGAGAATAATCAACTACTTAATGTTTCAGCAATCTTGGAACTTTCGGATAGAGAGCTAGTATCTCCGGCAACATTGCTTCTTACTGTGGCTCTTGCTCCAGATAAAAACTGGTTGCTTAGATTGTTCTTTAGAAATAAAATGAAAGAATTTCTTGGATAAAAAATATTAATGTTTCCAGACTTGGCAAGGGAAACCCAGAGGAGAAGGCGAGAGTTTCTTTTGATGAAGCCAGGGGTTACATCTCTTGGTGGGACTTTTTTCCTTCGATACCCTTGTAAATGTGTAATACAATACCATATGAAGAAATATGTATTCTTTGAACCATTCCAGTTGACAGCCTTTTTGGCAGGAACTCGGCTGGATGAAGGAAAATCAAAATCAAAGTGAAGTGCATTTGAATAATGATATCCTTTCTCAGCCAGGGGATCTTGTTTTCCTAATATTTGAATTGATAGTTGTTAGCAGTTGTTAGCATTTGTTAATATGTCCGCCTTATCCTTCTTGGATCTAATGTTGAGGACTTGAGCTGAATTTAAGCTAAATATTTATTTTATTTTATTTGATTATTATGTATTTTACCTTTGAGTATTATTTTCTTGCTTTTCTTCAACTTTCTGTACAAGTGGATACTTGATTTATAACATGTAAAAATTTGATAAATAAATAATAATAAAAAAAAATAAAGGAATCCTTCTTCTTCGCACCATCTCCTCAACCATGCGTTTATTGCTTGTAGCTCGGTCTGCCTCTTCACGTCTGCCCTCAGTACTGGCAGAATCTCTGAGAATGCTATCTTCTGTGTCCTCAGCTTCAGTTTCCTTCCTAGGATCTTGAACTGTTCAATTGGCGTAGTCCTGCTGTAATTTCTCCTGTTGACATAATTTGTTCCCACGTGGATTATCACTGCCGTCTCTTCTGTTTCTGCGCCGTCCAGGATCCTCTCGATTCTGTCGGTGATGTCCTTCGTTCTTGCTCCTGGGAGACAGGTCACTAGCCGATCTTCTCTCCCTCCTGCTACGTGACTGTCCACTTCTCTCAGGATTGAGTCTCCCACGACGACTGCAGATTTCCCTTTCTTCAGCTTCCTCACTGGTCTCAAGTCTGTATCCTCGGTGTGGTTCAGTATTTCTCTTCCGGGGTACCCGCCAGTCTTCGCCCTCTCTGCTTGCTCGAATCTTCCATGTGATCCTTCATCCTCGGCGTCTGTTGGCCCCTGTCTTCCATCTGTTGGCCCCTGTCCTCCATCTTGTGTAGCCGTAGCTTCCTCGCTCCAGCGCTGCTGATGATCCTGCTCTTCTACCTGCCTCGATGAATCTTTCGAGCTCCCTTACTTACTCCTCGATGTGGCTTTCTCCTGCGGGGTCTTCAGTTGTCTTGAAAGGTGCTTCTGAGATGTGGAGCCCCTCCAGCTCTTGAACCCTGCACCGCAGTCGACCAACTTCCTTCTTCAGGCTTTCCAGTTCCTGACACCGACTGCATATGTATGCCTGCCTTCCCGAGGGAAGGTAGTCATACATATGACACTCTGTGCAGTACACTGGGAAGCTCCTCCGGGTTCCTGGATAACTTCTGCAATATGACAATGTTTGAGCTGTATTTTTACATTCTATTTCCTGTAAGTTGCTTATTGGCCGGTTTGTGGTCACATGATCGGGGCAGCCGGCTTATTAGTTCCATCTAGTACGCTGCGGCAATATTGCAGCCCCGGCGAATAGTATAAGGATTTAGCATTTTGCTAAGATTCTGAACCGCTCTGGTAAGGTGTTTTACTATCTCATAGTGCTTTGGTCTCAATATTATGGCAATTTGGGTCTTTAACTTATTTTATTCTATTTTGTTAGCTTTCTCCGTCCACGACCCTGATGAAATAATGAAACGCGTCGGTGGGGATTGAGGCAGACCCAGTTTTAAGCTAAGTAACTGTTTTGCACTAGCACTTGGATAGCTAAGTCAGCATTTTCAAATGAGCACTAGCACTTTATAAATTATTATGAACATAGAACAAAAGAACATTTAATATTGAAGAATCACACAATATAAAGTTCCTATGAGGATGGCTACCACACGACTATACAGTGTGGCATTCTGAGGAAAATTCTCAAATATATAGGTGGCTACTAGAGGTTTGATGTTACAAATTGGCAGAAGCAGGGCAGTTGGCTGGTGCCTGCTGGCTTCCGTCCCTTCTAAAACAAGTCCTTCAGAGGTTGAAGGAGCCTGCAGACCACTGATATATAGGTTAACAGGCTTGGTAAGTGACCTTGACTTGACAGACTGCTGAAGCTGAATGCTGGGGGACAAGGATTGAACTGTAATTCTACCCCTTCTCCTCCCGTTTCTGTCTGTCTGTCTTCAGAATTTGTCCTTGTACGTATAATTATGAGTCTCTGTTACCCCTGATTTTATTATATGTAATTCACTTTGGGAAATAATATTATAAACGTTTGCATCAAATTTTTATAAACTTGAAATTTGTCATGGACCATAGTTCTTAGTGGAAAGTGAGTGGGAGAGGAGTGAAATAGGATGGGTTAACACTGTCTACTGTAATTGTCTCATTTTTCTTTTAAATGTTTATGGTTTGCAGCATCTTACCAATATCTGGGGCTAATTCTGTCCATGGTAGCTGGCATTTAAAAAAAAAACATTGAGTGCAGTGGGTTGTATATTGACGAACATATAATAATAATAGCTTTATTTATATCCCATCATACCTTTTCAGTTCAAGACGGTGTCCAACAAGAGGTGATGTAAGGTCAGCGAGGTAACATCAGTTAGAATTGGGGAGGGGTAGAAAGACAGTTATGTGATGAGGTGGCATAGGGTAGGAGGAAGAGGTGTGTAAGATGAGGTAGGTGTCACGCAGTTTTGGAGGATTGGGTAAATTTGTTGAATAGGTAGGTTTTTAGTGATTTTCTGAAAGAATGGTATGTTAGAGAGTTGAGGATTAGGTCACATAAGGTGTTGTTCCAGACCCCTGCTTGAAAGGAGAGTGTTCTGTTGAGGAATCTTTTGAATTTGCATCCTTTGGGAGAAGGGAATGCGAACTTGCGGTACAGTATCTGCTATTGGACTATAATTTTCTTGGTCAATATGTTAAAAGCATTTATCCAGATGGCAGCATCTGCTATCTGGTTAAATGCTCAATCTAAGATATTCAGAGGCATTATCCTTACAGACCCCTTTGGCACTATTTGGACAGTCTATGTAAATCCTCAACCAGGAATATATATTTAATTACCAAACGAAAGTCCCTTTTTACAAAACTGTAGTTTTACAAAACTGTAGTTTTAGTTCCAGCCGCAGCGGTAACAGCTCCGACACTCATAGGAATTCTGTGAGCATCTGAGCTGTTACCGCCATGGCCGAGTGCGAAGTTTCATTGTTCAAAATAATGAACAGGCATCTTCAATGTCCATCACTGCAAATGGGTAACAAATGAGTTTTCATACTGGAGAGATTTCCAAGGCTCATTCTTGTAGAGATGGACACATTTCATTTTTTCATTATTATATTCACTACAGGATTAATTTTGAACAGTCAACATATCACTGCGCTGCAGAGCTGTTTTTCCAAGTTCAAACAACGGAACAGATAAATATAATGCTTTAAGTACACTCAAAGACTGTGAATGTTGTGTCAGCATACAAGTCAACATTGAAAGTGCAGTGATGGTCACTGAGGCGCCGAATATCCAGATATTTTTGGACCACTGTGACTAAACAAATGCTGACCTTGGTGGCTGAGTATTGAAGAACTGTAAGTGGTGAATCTTTTTCTTTGGAGTCACAAACAAGTCGGCCCTCTAGTTTATAATGGGGGCTGGAAAATCAGAAAGATACTGGGAAAGATGATTGTCTCCCCTCAGGGAAGAATCCTGTGTGAAGTAAGCAAGTATTTGCATGGCCTATTTAGCTTGGGGAAAGGGTGGCAGTTACACTTTTTGAGGCTACTTGCCTTTGTGGGATATGGAGAGAACAACATGGCCTTTTACTGAAGTCATAGACAAAGCCATTGTGTTAGAAGCATAGGTACCAGCTCCAAGAGTGCTGTTGGTGCTCAAGCACCCCTAATATTGAGCACAGGGAGGCGTAATTTCCAATGGATTTAGCACCCACAAGTATGCACAGTAAACAATCGGACACAGGGGCTGCGTTCTGTTGTCCTTTCAGTGGAAGGAGTGGGGGGGGGGGGCAATTTTAGAAGCTAATCCTCACCTGCAGCCTCAGTCTCTGGGGTGCTGCGCTCCTGCTCCATGGGATGACTTCCTTCAGACTGACGAGGAGATGAAGCGGGGGAGGATTCAGCTGAGTGATTTCCCTCTGAATCTGTCTGAGGCTTAGGAGGCACAGAGAAGAGTGTTTTTTAACTTCTCACACATTCCCCACAACCTTCAGCATTTACCATAACCTTAGCTGCCTCTCTGCTGCAGTGCCCATAGTCCCTATCCTATCATAAGAACATGCCATACTGGGACAGACCGAAGGTCCATCAAGCCTAGTATCCAGGTCATAAGTACCTGGCAAGATCCCAATAAAACAGATTTTATGTTGCTTATCCAAGAAATAAGCAATGGATTTTCCCAAGTCCATGGACCTTTCTTTTAGGAAATTAGCCAAATACTTTTTAAACCCTGCTAAGCTAACTGCTTTTACAACATTCTCTGGCAACAAATTCCAGAGTTTAATTACAGGCTGAGTGGAGAAATACTTTGGTTTATTTTAAATGTACTATTTAGTAGATTCATTGCATGCCCTCTAGTAATAGTATTTTTGGAAAGAGTAAACAAGCAATTCACATTCCACTACAACTCAGTATTTTATAGACCTCTATCATTTCTCCCCTCAGCTGTCTCTTCCACAAGCAGAAGAGCCCTACTCACTTTAGCCTTTCCTCAAAGGGAAGTTGTCCCATCCCCTTTATCATTTTCATTGCCCTTCTCTGTACCTTTTCTAATTCTGCTATATCTTTTTTGAGATGCGGTGACCAGAATTGCACACAGTATTCAAGGTGTACCATCCTTATTCCTCTGTCTCCTTTCTACCCAAGGGTACCTGCAATAATAGCTCTCTCAGGCGCTGCAATTGGGACTCCAGCTGCTTGTTGTGGTCCTCCAGGATCTGCATCCGAGTTTCCAGGCGGCTCTTGTGCTGACGAAGGATTCTGGCTTCAGCTAGCAGCTCCTCACTGTGAGCATCAGACCCCGATTCAGGGGACCCCTCCGCCAACGCAGGGGACTCCACGGCCTCCTGGTGCTGCCATTTCAAGCGTTTCAGCTCCCCCTGTAGGATTCTGCAAACATACCCCAGGCAAAGAGGGGAAGTCCAAGAATTAGTCTCCCTTCTTATTTCCTGGATGGATTTAAGATTTTGGCACCCAGCAGCAAGAGCAAGTAGCAGATGTGTGTGGGGGGAGGGGGAGTCAGTGTCAGAGATCCAAAAATATTAGTGAGCCAACAGAGGAAGACCATAGTACCACAGTGACACCTCTTTCAAACAGTTCATAGATGAAAGCACGCGGGACAATCACGCATGGACAATGGAGCTCAGACAAATGCGCGCACGATGTCAGCGTGCCGGATTAAAAGTTAAATTTAAAGCGCTCTGAGGGTGTGTGGGGGGGGGGAACCTCCCAGTTTACTTAGAAGTGTTGGCACTTCTAGTAAAGTTGAGGGGGGGTTCCACCCCACACACCCTCTCAGAGCACTTTAAATTTAACTTTTAGTCCTTCGCGCATTTGTCTGAGCTCCTTTGTCTGCGTGTGATTGTCTGGCGTGCTTTAGTCCCCTCACCCTTTCAAACAGTTCTACTACTTCTACTAGTTATCATTTCTATAGCGCTGCTAGATTTACACAACGCTGTACATAAAACAGCACATACATCTGCCCTTAAAGTACGCAGGACCAGGTTGTTCGTTGACCTGGGTCTATTATACCTTCAAAATCAAGTGCTCTAGGCATTGCCTATACTGTCTACTCCTATATTCAAGCCTACCTGTCAGCAGATATGCTGAGAAACAAAACGTATGGCACGATTCTCCCCAAAATTACAGAAACAACTCATAGACAGCATCAAATATCCCAAAACTCCTGTATCAGAGAAATAGAGGTTGCAGCATGAGCCCTAAAGAAGAGCACTCAGATTAGGAGGAGATTCCAATTCTGTTGAGAATGTCCAAAGAACTGAGTACTAACCATACCGTGATCTAGAGTTTTCTTTCCCTGGTTGGAAAAACCAGAAACAGAGGCAGTGCTGCTTGCTATGGGGCTCATGCAAACCCTGCATATAGCTAATGGCAAAACTTGGGCTGAATTAATATAGCCCATAGAGAATGACACAGGGACAAATTTTTCCCCATCCCCGTGTAGGGTTACCATATGGCTCCAGAGGAAAGAGGACGGATTGAGACATCTGGGTTTTACTTTCATTATTTCTGGTGTGGAGGGTAGAGTCGGCGGGGGGGGGGAGGGGGGGAGTCGCAGCGTATTAGTGGTGTGCCAGGTAGAGTCAGTGGCGGGTGGGGGGGAGGAAGGGGAGTCGAGGTGTGTTACCTGGCCGGTCCTTCGACGCGCGCATGCGCACTCTGCCGGCCACATCCCGACAGATCAGATCTCAGGGAACACGGGATAAGAGTGCGCATGCGCACTTAGCATATTATTATTATAGATACAAAAGGCTCCGAATTTGGCAGAGCCTTTTCTAAAATACCAGGGAAAATTGTGAATGTCCCAATTTCCATCTCAACACTCCATGTAAAATGAGCATTTAAAATTAGTAGTTCAGCTTTATTTGAATATTGGCCTTGGAGAGGGCATTTTCCTATCTTCTCTATTATGTGTGCTCTTTTTTAATGTTTATGTTTATTAAAAATTTGATATACCGCTCCCTCATTTTCATGACCTAAGCCAGGGGTGTCCAACCTGCGGCCCAATGGCCGCATGCAGCCCCGTGAGGTATTTTGTACGGCCCCGGTCGAGGGCGATGCAATGTTTTCCTCTCCTGCCCCCGGGTGTTTACTGTCTTGCTGGCTCCCTCCTCTGTCTTGCTGCAGTGTTTGCGCGACCCCAGAAAGTCGTTTTTCGGCCAATGCAGCCCAGAGAAGCCAAAAGGTTGGACACCCCTGACCTAAGCGGTTTACAATGTAGCAATTAAAAACAGAATGGAACACCATAGAACATATTCAAATAGGAAACTCCATTGAACATATTCAGATAGGAAAGGTAAAAATAAGGAAAGATACAAGATATATATGCATATTCTAACAAGTATTCACTACAAAAACAAAAATAAAAATTACTAGAAATAAAGTAAATTTAAGTAAATTAGAAATTTTAAAATAGAGAAATTAAACTGAAGTAAAATAAAGGCCCAATTAAATAAAGGCTCAGTCACATTCAAGGCAATGGCAGGACATAATGGTAGAAGAAGCAGGAGGCATAAAGTACCCTGTCTCTATGAGGGCAAAATGGGGGTGAGGGGAGTTTGGAGGAGTGAATGTACAAAAGGATAAACAACAGGAAATTTAATTTGCAAATGAACTTGTACACCCACAAGTATAAAGTATTCTGAAAAATCTGCAGAAAAATGGAAAATTCTCCCCTCATTGATCAAATGTACTGTAAACAGAATGTTGAATGAGAAAAGCATGTCCCTCTCTAATTATTTGACTATCTTCCAGGTCCCAGTTCTCTGCCCAGATACCCTACACTCACCTGTTCTCATGCTCCAGGTGGGCCAGGATTCTTTCCAGCTCGCCCTTGTCATCTCCACTGACATTGCCCTGGACCTGCTGTATGCTGGAAGGCTCTCGGTCAGTGATGGGGCTGGAGTGACGCAATAGGTACTGATCCTCGTCCCTTTCATGAAACAGCAGAACAAGAGATCTTATGAAGCATTAGAACAAGAGAGGGTACAGCGCATAATAACAAAGTGCAAAGTCATGAGGGACTCCAGGACAATACACAGTAGAGAATGATGACACAGGGACAAATTTATCCACGTCCCCGCAGGAACTCGATTTCCCCATCCCCGTGAGTTTTGTCGCTGTCCCTGCCCCATTCCTGTAAGCTATGCCTTGTGCAGATGAAGACAGAGTTTAGGCATTGGTGGAATGAGGCATTATGACATCACAATCTGAGCTCTAGAATGTTGCTACTTATGACTTTAAAGTGTTTGAGGCTTGTGCGGATGAGGACAGAGCTTAGGCATTGGTGGAATGAGGCATTATGACATCACAATCTGAGCTCTAGAATGTTACTACTTATGATTTTAAAGTGTTTGAGGTTTGTGCAGATGAGGACGGAGCTTGCAGGAATGGGGTAAGGACATGAAAAGAACTTGCGGGGACGGGACAGGAAAACAAGTCCTGCGGAGATGACGAAAAATTTGTCCCTGTGTCATTCTCTAATACACAGCACCATTGACAATTACATCTCAGTCATAGTGCTACAGGGTGGGGGTGGGATCATGTTGGATATTAGTGTATATAGAGGAGAGCGTCTCAGTCACAGTGATATACAGTTGTAATTGCTGTCTTTCCTGTAAATGAACTGTATATGTTTAATTGTAACCCTCCTAGGTGTTAGGCAGGCAAGAAATTTTAAAATAAATAAATAATAGATATAGGGGGATTGTGTTAGGTTGTTACTGAATATAGAGGGGAGAGAGCTTCTTGGTCACAGTGCTATAGGGGGACCATGTCAGGATGTTACTGTATATAGAGGAGAGAGCATCTCAATTACAGTGCTATAGGGAACTGTGCCAGGATGTACTATATAGAAAGGAGAGAACGTCTTGGTCAAAGTGGTATAGGGAGCCCATGACAGGAAATTATTGTATGTGGAGGGGATTTGTTCCTTACAGAAGGCACTGATTTATGGTTATGGTTTATTAGAACCTGGTATACTTGCTATTCCAACTAATGGGTCTTGGCAGTTCACAATACTAAAATCAATTGAATTTACAAGAAAGGAAATCCATTCAAAATAGAACAGATCCACATTCATATCAAGGACAATAGCCACACCCAAACAAATCCGCAAGCATGTCAGCCTGGCGAATCAACCTCATATCAACTCTCACCATCAAAAGCCAAATTTAAAAAATAAGATTTTAAACATTTTCTTAAAATTTAGAAAAAGATGTTTTCTGAATGGACATATAGTTGCAGGTCGTTCCATAATTTTGGGACTAAATAGTAGAAGGTCGAATATCTTGTGATATCATAGAATGCCAATTTTGGTCCAGGTAAATCCAACCCATGGGCATCAAGGGAGTATAATGCTCTCGCAGGTGTGTATGGGATGGCTAGGGAAGGAAGATGAGGTGATTGGCCTAAATGGTATGCTTTATGAGTTAAGCAAAGAATCTTAAACAGAACACAGTATTCTGATAAATAATTGTGTGAGATGATACTTTAGGAAAAGCTTCAGCATCCTGAGGTTGTGGGTTCAAATCCCTCACTGCTCCTTGTGACCCTGGGCAAGTCACTTCATCCCCTCATTGCCCAAGGTACACTAGATAGAGTTTGAGCCCGCCGGGACAGATAGGGAAATACGATAAAGTACCTGAATGCAAACCACTTAGGATTTAAGAGGTATATAAATAATATAAAAAAATAAATCTCTTCTTCCCTTCTCCTTGCTGGTGCCTTACTTTCTGCTTTCTGTAATAACCACTGTTGATACAAGCTTAATCCAAGCTCTCCATAATAATGCAAGATACTTACATGCTCTCGTCTGGCGATAAGCTGTCACTGAAAAAAGAACTATTCTGGTTCTCCATTTCAGCAAGTCTGCAGAAGGTAAAAATGTTAATAAGCAGTGTGTATCTCTGTGTACTCACATAAATAAAATAATATTAGATGTTAGAACTAGATGTTTTTAGAAAGATTTGGGCATGTATACATAGTAACAACTGGGGGCTCCTTTTACTAAGGTGTGCTAGCGTTTTTGCGCACGCAGGAAATTACCGCGCGTTACGCTTCTAGAACTAATGTCAGCTCAATGCTGGCATTAAGGTCTAGCGCGCGCTATTCCCCGCGTTAAAGCCCTAGCGCACCTTAGTAAAAAGAGCCCTGAGTGTCTCAGCAAGAAGAAAGTAAATATGCACATAGTAATGAAAATCCGAGCACTGTGAAATAATCAATAACAATTGTTTAGCTTCTTCTGGAGGCTGCAAGTCTTGCCATAGCCACACACAAGGTTTCTACTGAATTCAGGGCTGGGCCACTCATGGACATTCACTTTCTTCCTGCCATGCCACTCTAGCGTTGCCTTTGCTTTTTGCTTAGGTAAGTGGATCTTCTCCCCATTCTTAGGTCTGTGGCAGGGTGTAACAACTTTTCCTTGAGGATGTGCCTGTACTTTGCAACATCCATCTTTCCCTTGATCTTCACAAGTGTCCCTGCCTCCACGGCTGCATAGTATCATCAAAACATAATATTTTACTGTGAGGATGGTGTTAGCAGAGTGATGTGCCGTATTTCATATCACATAGCATTCATGTCACAAAGTTCTATTTTGATCTTATCACACCATTAAATCTTCGTCCATATGCAGAGCATCTGGTAAAAAGGCAATTCTGTAACAGGGCGCCCACATTTACACGCCACTTAAGTACACAAGTGTACAGAATACTGCCACGTTCATGTTTAAGTGTACATTTATGCAGAAAAGTGGCAGCAACACACCTAATCGCTATTCTGTAAGGGTGAGGGTGAGTGTCATTGCACACAAACGCAAGGATGATATTCACATGGGTAAGCAGCAAAAAGAAAAAGTGGGGAAGGGACTGTGCACATCAACCTGAGATAAAACGGAGCTCATTGAGTACAATTATCTATTAAAATAGAACACATATGAGATAATCAGTTCCTCTTTTATATCCTTCCAGACGCAACACGGTCTGTGTTTCGGCTTCCTAAGGGAAGCCTGCTTCAGGGGTGTGGATGTAAATCTAAGAGGTGGCGCTGGAGCATTTAACATCTAAAGCAGGGGTGTCAAAGTCCCTCCTCGAGGGCCGCAATCCAGTCGGGTTTTCAGAGTTTCCCCAATGAATATACATGAGATCTATTTGCATGCACTGCTTTCATCGTATGCTGATAGATCTCATGCATATTCATTGGGGGAATCCTAAAAACCTGACTGGAGTGCGACCCTCGAGGAGGGACTTTGGCACCCCTGATCTAAAGGAAAAATGCTTCAGTGTGCAAAATGAAATGCTGGTTAACACTATAGTGAAGAAAAAAAACGTATCGCTATAGGAGCTGCGTGTCTGTACATGCTCGAACAGCGTAAAAAGTTTTACTATAGTGTTAACCAGCATTTCATTTTGCGTCCTGAAGTATTTTTCCTTTAGATGATAAGTGCTCCTCTTTTACTAAGGCGCGTTAGCCGATTTAACGCACGCTAAACGCTAACGCGTCCATAGAATATAATAATAATAACTTTATTTTTTGTATACCGCCATACCCCGAAGAGTTCTAGGCGGTTCACATTAGTTAGACATATCAAATTGATCATAGAGTTGCAAACAGCAAGGAGAGAGTAGTTACAAGTGGTTACATATCAAATTGATCATAGAGTTGCGAACAGCAAGGAGAGAAGTAGGGGGGAGAGGAGGGAGACAGGGGAGGGGAGTAGATCAGAAGGGGGGGGAGGAGGAAGATTGAAAAGGGGCATTAAGGGTCTTGGACTCATTAGCATTTAGCATACGCTAATATTTAGCGCGTGCTAACTTGGCTAGCACGCCTTAGTAAAAGGACCCCTTAGTGAAGTGCCAGTATTATCATAGTTTCTGTCTGTAAAAGCTCCCTGTCTTTAACATTATATTTTAAGAAAGAAAACCCATTGTTCCCCAAAAACCCAGACAAAAGTACAAGTGCAGGGGGAAATAGAACAAACTAAAATCTAAAAAAAAAGTTCCACCAAAACTCAAGAGAATGTGAGTCTCAATTCAGAAATATGCAAACATGGTCGTAAACACTGAAAAAAAAAGAGAAAATGATTCACCTGTTTACTTAAAAGTTAGCTTCTAGTAACTCCTGTGCTGCTCTATAGCACCATTTAAACAAAAGAGAAACCTCAAAACTCCGGGATGTAAATATGTCACACTTACCATCCTTATTGGAGTTCCAGTATTATCATAGGTTTCTGTCTGTAAAAAAGGAACAGTGGTATAAATTAAACTCCCTGGTTTTAACACTGCATTTTAAGGGAGAAAACCTTTTGTTCCCCCCAAAAGAGGCACAAACAAAAATGCAATTGCAGGGGGCAATTGAGCAAACTAAAATCTAGAAAAGTTTCACAAAAACTCAGAGACAGGGCAAATCATAAAAAAAAAAATTAACTCAGTCCTATAATCACTCCAGCATTGCAGCAAAACATGCCAAGTTCTCAGAGACAGTCCAAAGAACCAGAATAGTAACAACTCTCCAGGTGCCCCTCCCTCCTGGTTAAACTTCAGAGTAGAGAATGAAACAGGGACAATTTTTTTCACCATCCCTGCAGGAACTCAATTTCCTCATTCCGTCCCCGTGAGTTTTGTCACTGTCCCTGTCTCATTCCTGTAAGCTCTGTCTTAACTGCACAAGCCTCGAACAAGTGTTTGAGTCTTGTGCAGATGAGGACAGAGCTTGCAGGAATGGAGCAGTGACAGGAAAGAAATTGCAGGGAAGCTATGGGAAAATGAGTTCCTGTGGGGATGGGGAGAAATTTGTCCCTGTGTCATTCTCTACTTCAGAAAAAAATCCCAACAAAACAGCACCGGAGTTTATGTACACATCTCTTCAACACTGAAAACCTTGACAAGGACACCTTGTTTCACCTTAGCTTATCAGGAGATGGAACTTCACAAGCACTGTCTCTGTTTTGCTGCAATGCTGGACTGATTTCAGGGCTGAGATAATTTTTTTTTCCTATGCCCTGTCTCTGAGTTTTTGTGAAACTTTTCTAGATTTTAGTTTGCTCGATTGCCCCCTGCAATTGCATTTTTGTTTGTGCCTGTTTTTTAAGAAACAATAGGTTTTCTCCCTTAAAATGCAGTGTTAAAACCAGGGAGTTTAATTTATACCACTGTTCCTTTTTTACAGACAGAAACCTATGATAATACTGGAACTCCAATAAGGATGGTAAGTGTGACATATTTACATCCCAGAGTTTTGAGGTTTCTCTTTTGTGGTGCTATAGAGCAGCACAGGGGTTACTAGAAGCTAACTTTTAAGTAAACAGGTGAATCATTTTCTCATTGTTTTTTTTCAGTGTTTACGACCATGTTTGTATATTTCTGAATTGAGACTCACATTCTGATATTCAGAGTCCTACAAGTCCCTGCATGCAGTGGGATATAATATAAATACTTAAAATTGAGTCAGACTATCCCTCATGAACTGCAGTTAGATTCCAACGCTACTCTACTTACAAAGCCCTCAGTGATAAAGGACTGAGCTATGAGAGCCAGGCTGTGCCTAAGGTGGCAAATAGTTTCAGGTTCAAACTCCCCCCCTACCTAAGTTTACCATATGGTTCCAGAAAATGGAGGGCGGATTGAGACATCCTCCTTACTTCCATTGCTTTCAGCTGAAGTAAAAACATGGATGTCTCAATCCATCCTCCTTTTTCTGGAACCATATGGCAACCCTACCCCTACCTAGGGATACCATATTTTTCTCCGGGATACCGCGGACATATGACCCCACTCTGTTCTGCCTCCAGTCCCATCCCATTCCGCCCCAGCCCTGCCTAGTTCTGCCTCCAACCCCACCCAGTTCCACCTCCAGCCCTGCCCACAAAGCCTCATCTCTTCTTCCAGATGAGCTCCAGCCACATCTGGAGGGCCTGGAGCATGCGTGGATGTGTGTGACGCCATCTGCGCATGCTCAGAGGCTCTCCAGATGCAGCCGGAACTTGTCAGGGATTTCCAAAACCTGGACAAATGCCGAGTTTTGGAAAGTCCATCCTCTAAAGAGAGGACATGTCTGGGTTTTCCCAGACACCTGGTAACCCTACCCCTACTCTGCAAGCAAACTGAACGGGCAATCTCACTCAGATTCTCAAACTCTATCCTTCTGTAACTGCCCCATCCTCCCTAAGGCCTCAGGAACAGTGAGTTTCCATATTAGGGGAAGGTTTAAATCTACCAAAAATAAGAGGATTTCACCGGTCACAAATAACAATCAGCCCACCAGAAGAAACCTTTAAATACATATAAAAAAGGATCTCAGAAAACTGTAACTTTGCACACTTGTAATTATAATGCTTGTGATACCTGGTTGATAGTTTAATGGGACCCGTTTTACTGGGAAAATCCAGTTTTTTCAGGGGCCAAAATTACTAACTGAGGGCAACTTTTAAATGAATCTCTCCGAATGAATTACCAATTGCTTCAGGGTTACAAAAAAAGATGCCACTGCCATTTATTGTAACCTTGAAGGAAGTGGTAATTCACAGGGAGATAAGTTTAAAAGTTGCCATCAGTTTGTAATTTCAACCTCTGAAGAAGCTGGATTTTCCAAGTGAAACGAGTCCCATTATGCTTTCAACCAGGTTTCACAAGCATTATAATTACAAATGTGCAGTGTTATGGTTTCTGAGATCCTTTTTTTCCCATTTTCTCATAATTGAGGCATATGTTGATTCACAGTTATATTCAAAGGTTTCTTGTGGTGGGCAAGCTTAAATCTCCATGTTCATTGTATCATTATGGTAGTCATCACTGGAGCAGAGCCCTTGAAGTTGGGGGAGGGGGAAAGGTTTGAAGGGCCATGGAAAGGGAGTGACAGTACAGACACTGACAAATGGCAAGGAGTGGCATTAAACAAAATGGCTCACTTCCTATGGCTTTCACCAGTGACATCTCTAGGGTTACCATATGGCTCCAGAAAAAGGAGGACGGATTGAGCCATCCGGCTTTTACTTCCATTGAAAGCAATGGAAGTAAGGAGGGCAGAAAGAGCTATCTGAAAGCAATGGAAATAAAACCATGATGTCTCAATCCGTCCTCCTTTCTCTGGAGCCATATGGTCAACCCTATGTATCTCTCCTGTATAAAACCAAACAATGGTGAATAGGAAAGTAGTTTGATTTTTCTACATAGTGCACTAATACTTCTGCTAGAACACCACAGGCTTCTCTCTCTTCCCTTAAAGGTATTTCATAGTTTTGATGAAGGAATGTAAAGATGGCTCCTTCCTTCACCAATCCTGAATCTTTTTCCATCACAGCCCTGTGATCCCTCTATTATTTAAGAGGAAAAACTATAAGACTTTGATTTCTGCATATGTGAAGCTGTTTGTGGATTAGGAGAGAGGGAATTGTTGCCAATTTACATTTTTTTATCCTGAGGCCCAAATTAAGCTCTTCATCACATTTTTCATGCTTGATGACTTTACCTGCTGGCAAAGTGCTCAATTCTGGAATGGGTATCAGCATGTGGCAACAGTGGAGAGGAGGCAGGACTAAAAGAAAAGATGAAAATGATATTTAACTGAAGTTCACTCCATTGTCAAACACTGCCCTATAGTTATCATTTGTTTATGAGATTAATTGACTGATTGCCCAACCTTAAGAACATTGCAGTAGTTCTGGCCTATGCACATTAGTATATTTGTTGGTGGAGACACAGGGAATGGATAGTAGAATTATCAGGTTATCAAGTCCACTAATTTTCTAAGTCATCTCTATAGGGTAATGTATTGGAAAATTAGGTTCTTACCTTTCTGTTAATACACATAGGAGTCTGTACTCTAGATGAATATCCTCTGGTCGCAAATTATTGCAGAAGGATGTCAATCACATCTTTCAGCTCTTTCTCCTTCACCAGTGGAGTATAGTGCCCTCTTCAGTTTGTACCAAAGTAATCAATATCCACTATAACAGAAGAAAGCAGAAGGAGGGGCACAGGGAACTTCCCAGAAACAATAGTACTTGTCTGTTCTGATCTGTAACTCATGAAAAAGAACAATGGTTAGCATGAGCTAATAACATAGGTGTACAAGTGAACTTCCTTGCAATGTTCCAGCTCAGGAAAGCAACAAACTTATTGCTTTATTAGTCATATATGATTACATGTACTTCAATCTGATAGGAGAAAAATTTCAGTTCAGGACTATAGATTTATCTGAGGCAGAAAGCAGGTACATTGAAAACTGATAGGACAGGCTGTACAGACTCCTATGTGTATCAACAGAAAGAAAATTATCCAGGTAATAACCTAATCATCTATTCTGTTACATAAATATAGGAGTCTATACTCTAGGTGACATACCAAAGCAGTGGTAGACACCTAGGGTGGAACAAATGAGTCTGCCTGCAAGACCGAGGATCCCAAAGCAATGTCATTCTGAGAAACCACATCTACTCTGTAGAATCTGGTAAAGGTATGGAGAGTAGACCAAGTACCTGCACTATAGATCTCTTTGGGCGGCACTGTCTTGGTCTCTGCCCAGGAAGCCACCATATTTCTAGTCGAATGAACTTTGAGAGGAATATATCTATAAGATTGCCATAAGAATCCATCTGGCAATAGATGTCTTGAAAGCCGGTCTGCCTCATCTAGACTGACTGGTAAGAACAAAAAATGGTCAGAAAGACAATAGTCATTGGTCTGTTCCAAATAGTGGCGCAAAACTCTCTGTATGCCCTGTCTCTGCAATATTTTATCCTTATTGGCTGAACCTGTAGACTGAAACACAGGTAGATGGACCTTTTGATTGATGTGAAAAGCCAAAACAATGTTCGGTAGAAAGGAGGTTAACATGTATAGAACAATTCCTGCCTCTGTGATCCTGAGGTATGTTTTTCTGCATGAGAGTGCCTATAATTCTGAGACCCTTCTCGCTGAGACAACTACCACCAGAAATACAGTCTTCACTGTGAGATCCCTCTTGAATGGGCTTGAACAGAGGCTTGCAAAGTCCCTTCAGGGCAATGTTAAGATTCCATGTTGGAAAAGGCTGACATAATGGAGGCCGCAATCTGAGCACCCCCTTCAAAAATTTTGTCACATCTGGATGAGATGACAGCAAAAACTTTCCCGCTGAGCTTAAAAGCATAAGAGGCCTGCCACCTGTAACTTGAGACATGCCACTGCCAGGCCTTTTTTTAGTCTGGCCTGCAGAAAGTCATGAAGCACAAGAATTGGAGCCTTGAAAGGCTCCATATCATCTTGGGCGTACCAAATCTGAAAAGTCTTTCAGACCTTACTACAGTCAAAGACTTTTTAGCTCGGCGGAGAGTAGAAATGACTACATCTGAATATCCACTCCATATTAAGGCAGAGTGTTCAATAGCCATGACGTAAGACCAAAGCGATCTGGGTTCTCCATGTGGATTGGATTCTGAGTAGTCCTGTATGAACTGGTAGCTTGATGCATCTGTCCAGTTGAAGCTATACTAGATCCGCATACCATGGCCAGCAAAGCCAATCTGAGGCTACTAGGATTACAAGTTCTGGGTGGATTGTGTTTCTGAGAATGACTTGGCTCACCATGGGCCACAGCGGGAATACATAAAACATCCTGTTTTCAAGCCAGAGCTGAACCAATGAATCTACCCCTACACTTCCTGGTTAGTCTCTTTAGCTGTAGAAGTAAATCGCCTTTGTGTTTTTGGCTGAAGCCATCAAGTCCATTGCTAGACTTCCCCAGCATTGCACAATGAGATCAAACACTCTTTGAGACAATGACCATTCTTCTGACATTATTTAACAGTGGGAAGGAGGTTTGACGTATATGATTATATGGCATTAACCATCCAGGATAAGGACCTGAAATAACATATATACATCTCCCTCCGAATCCGCGATTTCAACATCCGCAGATTTGGTTATTCGCAATTTTTTTTTTGATCCATTTTCTTTTTTGGGGCAATTTTTAAGCCCTCTTAGACCCCCTCTTAAGCCTTACCTGGTGGTCTAGCAAGTTTTCAGGGTAGGAGCAATCTTCCTACACTCCTGCCCCATGCAGGTCACTCATAGGAAATGGCTGCCATGAGCTCCCGTCGTAGTACAGTTAGAACGGTTACAGAAGCGTGCAATATGTACTGAATTGCATGAACTGACATTGATTGAATATCTAAGAGTCAAACGTATCCCGCGTGGTTTAAGAGTATTAAAGGAACTGCATTTATATAGGGAAGATGAAGAGTTCGTTTCCAATTGGAATCGTATTCTTAATAAATGTGGTATGAACCTCATGATTTTGATAGTGGGTCAGGCCCAAAAAATGTCCAATACATTAAAGACCGATATAGATCAGTCACTGAAAGATGCCTCTGAAAAATTTCCACCTGAGGACGTGGTTTCTAAACTAGATCAGATGAACCAGCAGTTAAAAGACTTTAGAAATTCTTTGAAAAAAACTAAACTTGATAAATTTAAAAGGGACGAATATGACTATGAACAGAATAGGGTGTATACTTGGGCCAGACCTTCTAACATGAGATCTTCCCAATTTAAAGCACATAAAGTAACCTTTGACACCAGCTCCAGTGATTCAAGTGATGAGGATATTCAAACTACCAATAAAGCCCCTGTATATAATGTCCAAGCAATGACGCAATCTTTTTTAGGTCAAGTGACATGGACACAGAACAGGCGGCCATACCGTCAAACATCTACAGTGATGTATTCAGCACAACAACAACCTCGACCAGTAACTCGTGCGCGACAGAGGTGGAACGAACAGTGATTAATATCTCATCCAAAGCTTTAACACCTATTCAACTGGATTTGTTACAACGGGGTTTGTCTTTTGTACCTACATCACAAATGGATAGATTTACAGTCTTTGAAAACTTGAAACTTTTTTTTTGTAATTTATGATAAAAGGTATTTTTTGCAGATCTTTCATCTCAAGAGGATGCATCCAGAGTTAGGGGTCCTACCCAATGGATTCCCCCAGGGATAATTACTAAAGGGTGGGAAGGAGGTTTGATGTATATGATTATATGGCATTAACCATCCAGAATAAGGACTAGAGAATGACACGGTGGCTGTTACCCGCGGCTAGCCGCGGGTAGCCGCAGGTAACCCACCGAAATGGGGGGGGAAAGTGCTCACTGCAGGCACGGGGACAAGGCAATCCACAGCCCCGTGGAGCGGTGAATGGCCTTGTTCCCGCAGTTAAGGGAGGGAAAGCTCGCTGTCACTGATCGTGCATGGCCCCCTCCCTCCTTCCTACCTACCGGCTGAATCTATCTCCCTCCCCCTTACCTTTGCGGCGTGTTAGTTTCCAAAGTAACTTGCTCAAGCCGGCCGAACCTGCCTACAGTCGCATGTGTCTGTGGGCGGAAGCTTCTCCTCTGACGCAACTTCCGGTTGAGTCAGAGAAGTTTCCGCCCACAGACACATGTCTGTCAATTCTTCATACATCCCCAATCATTATAATGTAATACTTTTTTTTATAAACAAAATTTTTTAAATAATTTTTTCACTGTCATATTTATCAGTGCATCTATCTGAAGTTTTTAAAGAACTTATCTTTCAAAAGCTGTATCTTCATTCCATTGTAAGTAATGGTGGAACATATCTTTTATTCCAACGTTCAATTCAATAATCCCCTCTGCCAACGCGTTTCGCAGAGCATTATCAAGGCTAGGGGCACTGCATAATTGACGATATCCTAATTGTGTTGTCAAGTGGCTTCTGAAAAATTTTATAGTATATTAGTTGTGTTGATAAAAATTTATAAACAAAGCCCTGCCAGCTGAACATCTCTTTCTCTAGTTCAGCAGCCAGAACTTTGATTTTTAAGGAAGGAATAAGCTAAATATTGCAGTACTGAGGCTTGTATGGATGCTGCGGGGATAGTAGTCATGGGGACGGGTCGGGGACAGTGGTCACGGGGACAGAACAGTAACGGGGACAAATTTTTTTCCCTTGTTATTCTCTAATAAGGACCTGAAATAATATATACATTATAAGAGGGTTTGTGTTCTGAGGCTGTGCCCTGGTATGATTCTTCAACCTCCTAGTTAATATATTACTTAGGAAAGTTTTTTAAGGAAGGGGGTTCTGTATGAACAGTTTGAGGAGGATGTGAATGTTTTGTGGGAAGATATGTGCATGAGTTAGATATATTGATTTGTTTTGAGGTCATCAATTGCTTGATTTCTTTAGTATCCAAATAGACCCCCTTTTGATCTAGAGTTATGTATAAGGGTGACAGTAGCCAGGAATATGGCAGAAGGGCACCGGCCTCAAAAGAGTTAAACACCACAGTTAGCAAGGGTTCCAGCAGAGAACTGAAGCTCTTGTAAAATTTGTTAGTGAAGCCATCCAGCCCTGGGGACTTACCCAATGGCAACTCTTTTATACCAAATAAGGTTTCCTTATTGTGCTGAGACAATTGGTGTGTTATTGGCTGAGACAATTGGTGGCCATCCCTTCAGATATAGTAGCCAAGAGGATCTTTGCTAAATAAGCAGCAATGTCTAGCCCAATATCTGTTACATCACTTTGATAAACTCAGTCCTTCTAAAAACTGGGAAGTTCCTCTCTAATAATGGTCACATAATAATAACCCTAATTCTAAAAAATCGAAAAGAATCTTCAGCTATAATATCCAACTAAAGACCAGTAACATCCATTCCGTTTATTGTAAAAATTATAGAGGGATTGGTACACACCCAACTGATGGATTATCTGGATCAGTTCTCTCTCCTACATGAAACTCAATCCGGTTTTAGACCGTTATTCAGTACCGAGACAGTAATTGCGGCTATTTTAGACAATCTGCGCCTACTGTTTAGTAAGAGCCTTAATGCCCTGGTTATGCAATTCGATATGAGTTCTGCCTTTGATCTAGTAGACCACGGGAAACTGCTGCAATGCCTAGATGCCATTGGTATCAGGGACAAGGTGCTTAATTGGTTCCGTGGCTTCCTTATGTCCCGCACTTATCAAGTACGTTTTAATTATGAACTTTCAGATACCTGGAGCAATCCATCCAGTGTGCCACAAGGGTCTCTGCTATCTCCATTGCTCTTCAACGTCTACATGTCCTCACTAGGCATGCAGCTAACCCAGTTAGGGATAAAACTATTTAGTTATGCAGATGATTTTACGATCATCATCCCATTCATTAATTCTATCTCTGAAACTATTCCTAAAGCTTCAGAAGCCATAAACGTGATGGAGCACTGGATGACAATCTTTAGGCTCAAACTTAATTCAAAAAAGACAACTTTCTTCGTAGCTTCGCCACAACAGCTTGACACCAAATCACCACTATGTATCAATAATCTTAATTACCCTATCCAACCTACCATAAAGATACTAGGTGTAACTTTGGATCAGTGCCTAACCATGAGAGACCAGGTGGACTCCTTGATCAGAAAGGGATTTTTCACTCTCTGGAAACTCAGATCCATTAAAGCTTATTTCGATACAGCGGCATTCAGAACCCTAGTCCAATCCCTCGTACTGAGTCTACTTGACTACTGTAACATCGCCTATTTAGCAATTTCCCAAAAGAACATGCAGCGGTCAAAATGCAGCGGTCAAACTGATCTTTGGGCCGAGGAAGTTTGACCACGTGACACCCTACTACCGGCAGCTGCATTGGCTGCCAATGGAGGCGCGCGTAAAGTTTAAATTTGCCTGCTTCTGCTTCAAAGCACTACACGGACTTGCCCCTAAATATATAACTGACCTTTTCATCTTCTCAGCCAACAGACACAAGAGAAGCTCACATTCCAACTTCGTTTCCCCCCCAGTGAGAGGTTGTAAACTGAAAAAACACCATGAACATCTTCTCTCGCACCAAGCAGCATCATGGGGTAAAGACCTAGAACTATTGCTTTCGCCCACTACTTATGAGGAATTTAGGAAACGTCTGAAAACACACCTGTTCCTAAAGTATCTAGACAACTGATCCTCTCTTCTCTCTCCCCTCTATAGCGATTAACTTGTTCTATTGATCACTCTCTCCTCAAAAATGGATTTCCTATCCTATTAACCCTCTTTCTTCCTCCCCTCTTAAAGTCAATCAATTTGTACCTTTACTTAATCTTTGTAAACCGCATAGAACTTCACGGTATTGCTGTATATAAGCTGTTATTATTATTATTATTCTACACCAGCATTCCTTAATGCAAGGTTTGAGAGTCTGGCTCTGCCCATTCATACTCTGATTCTTATTTGAGCCAAGTAAAGGATAATGAACTCATTGTGACATCACTGATGAGGTTGGCTCTTAGGCATTGGTGGAATGAGGCAGTATAACATCACAATATCTGCTCTGGATACCAGAGACTATCATTCTTTAAAGTCTATCTCAACCTCACTCTTTCTACACCAGCATTCTTCAAAGCAAGGCTTGAGGGTCAGTGGATGTGCCCATTCATACTCTGATTCTTCCCTCTCTCCTTAAAGAATGATACGGGGGTGGTTTCCAACGGTTAACCCCGGGGACAGGGACAAGGACAAATTCTGTCCCCATGTCATGGGATAAACAGATGGGAGGCTTTGCAGAAGGTTTTGTTTGCTTTTCTTTTTGCTTCTCCTGCTAATAGATCTATAGGAGAACCCACTATTTCACTGACAGATGAACCAATTTATGTCTTAACTATGCATGCTATCTAAAATCATCTTTCACTGGCTAGTATTCATTCCTGAAGCTTTACTGGTTCCGTCTTTGCAGTGACTGCATGTGAGCTTTTCAGTATGAATGTACTGATGCCATATTAACAGACCAGTTCAGAGGCTTGCTTACTTTTGTAAGTTAATCTTTCATGAATTTTCTGGCTCAGCCAAAAATTGATGACACCATATATTTGGGTTCTATCATTTTATGTGGGTCTGAAGCTTGAATCATGTTAATTTTTCAGACAAGGTCTATGTTGCCCCAGTACTTGACTTGTTCTGGGGTCTCTTTGCAAGCGTTATACTGGATTGATTAGGAATAAGATACTTTTCTAGCACAGACAGATATCCCATTAAAAGCTCATGGACAAGTGCTAGTCTAGTGTAATGTCAGAGATTGTAAAGCCTTGTTCAAATAACTTCAATTCTAGCACCACCATCTTGGAAGATCCCTGTCCAAGATAGCAAGGCCTGTAGTTAATGGATACTCACGTTTCAGCAAAGTCTGCCTCCAGCACAGACTGGACAGGCAAGTAGCCTCTTTGAGGATGCTTACTGAAGTACTGTTTTGACCGGAACTTGTTTTTAAGTGTGGTAGCAAAGTCTCTCATGTTCTCACTTGAAGTGGTCTATCACATGAAAAAAATAGAGTTACTTCTAGGAAAGAAAGAAACAATCTTTGCAAACCAAAAGGTAAAGATAATGTAAAACCTGAAACCTAGCATACAACCTGATAAGTTAAAACTGAAAAATCTATAAAAGTATAAAGTTAAAAAGATAAAAACATTGCATGAATCACAGTGAAGAACTGTCTATGTATTTTCTTCATATATTGCAAATATGTTCCCTGTCCACATCTTCAGTCTGTGGAATGTGGTAATTTGTTTGTTCCGCCTGTTAAACATTTGCGTTTGCAGGTGTCGAGGGCAGGCATGTTTCTGTGTAGAGGCCCACAGGCATGGAATGAGATCCTTCTATACATCCAGGACATTTGTGCAATTTTAAGACATTACTGAAAAAGTATTTGTTTTGTAAGATGAAATATGGGGATTCAAGCTTTAATATATTTGTAGGCGCTGGTCACTGAAATGTTTTGTTTGTTAGATTTGTTAATTGTATATGATGTGATAATATTATGCATGTACGTTTTGAAACCTGATTTGTAAAAAGCGGGATATAAATCAATAAACTATAAATGAATGATAACAGGAATTAACAGAGCCTTGGGAACTGAGTGGTGGCAGGAGGACAGCAAGAATCATTTGCCCAAAAGGAACAGACTAGTGTTTATCTCCTGCAGCTGGTTTTACTTTGCTTAGGGGAACCAATCACACAAGATGGGCGATAGCTGCCATGTACTATGGTAACTGCTGTTGGTAGTGACACACAGAAAAGACGGGGAGACTGGCCAGCAGAGGAAAGGGAAAGAACCGTGAACAGGGAAAAGAGACCAGCACAGGTGAACTGTAGGACAGAGGAGAGAGAAGGGAAGGGGATAGAAGAAAAGTGGAAAGGATACAGCAGAAAGAACCAGAGGGGTGAAAAGAGAAGTGATTGGATTTACAGGGTCATAAAAAAAAGTTTTCCTGCCCCAATTTATTTTCCTGTTATTGCATATGTGTTGCACCAAATGGTTTCTAATCTTTTTTTTTTTTTTTTTTGGGGGGGGGGGAAATAATTTTTATTGATAGAGCAGCCAACAGCAATACAAGAATTAGAGGAAACAAAATGAAATCTTAGAATAAAGGAATCTGAATAAAAAAACATAACAGTTTTTGATTAATACTTCAATTATTTAAGGAACAAAAGTTATTCAACAGCCATATCACTTGTGTGTGTGATCTGGGCATGCTTCTGTTACAGGCTTTGAACACACATTGAGCATATACTGTAGGCGGAGGGAAAACAGAATTAGCGCCCTACTCACTGGCGTGTAGTATTCCATGATGGGGTAGTGCAGTTTGCTCCCTTTGCTGGTTCTTCCAGTCAGAAAACAAGATTGACAGATGTCCACATTGAACTGCTTCAGGCTCCGGTATCTGGGGATAATGGGGCAGAAAAATAAGACAACTAACTTCTCATCTCCTCTCCTTAGATGTGGCTGTTTTGCTAGACTCAGGAGTGGTACAAGGAATTGTTCTTAGTCCATATAGTAGTCAAAAACAATAGAAGAATGACCAAAAGCATGGGAGACGCATAGAGGAACATTACTACACTGTTCCCTCAGTATTCGCAGTTTCAGCAATCCCGATTTTGATTATTCATGGTTTTTAGCTTGCTGGCTCCTCCCCCAAATTACATCAGCTTGCATAGAGAAATCGCTGATTCCCAGCATTTTCTTCTTCAGGAACAGGCCAGGTCTCCCACCATGTTATGCACAGTTTCACCATATTCACGATGGTTTTTAATAGAAAACAGTGAATAACATATGAACAAGTTATTTGCAGTTTTTCTGTATTTGCGGTTCTGTTAATCCCCTATCACAGCGATTACAGAAGGAGAAGTGTATAAGAGATTGAGAAGGCTCTGATGTATTCCCTTTCTAAAACACCTACATAACATTGGGGGGGCCTGAGATGGAGATGCAGGAAGTACAGCAATAATTTTGATTTTACAATCTTTTATCTTTTTATTTCTTGAATATCCTAGATATCCAACCAGGAGGGATGAAATGTAAATTTTATGCTAGAATGGGAGCAGAACTGTAGCAAGGCATAAGCAAGCAAGGTGACCACCCTGGTTGTCAAGCCCCTGGGTCATCATGCTTTTCTTGCATGTGAGTTTGCAAACACATGGAAAAAAAGCAATGCAGTGGCAAAAGCAACCCTTGCACATGAGCAACCTGAGTGCAGGAGAAGCAGGTTGTTAACTAGGGAAGTCAGGGCTCAAATCCAGTTTTTTTACATGGATATTCCCCGCAACACTGAAGTCACCTCCCCCCATCCCCAATTATCTCAGGCACAAATTTAGATTGTAAGCCCTCTGGGGTAGGACTACATCCACTGCACCTAAATTGTAATTTACCTTGAACTTGATTTGGAAATGTGAGTAATTTTAATCTAAAAACTCTAAAAATCTAGAATAGTAAAGTCCTGTTTCATGGACCAAATGAATCTGTGCCAATAGCAGTGATGCTCCTCTGTTGTTAATTTGAGTCAGGAAGTGAGGTTGCCTAAGTCACGACCATCTGCACTGAGGCCTCTCACTGCAATATGACATACTAACTGTCCAGTGTTGTGCCTGAATACACAATGGAGAATGATTATGGGGACAAATTTGTCCCCGTCCCTGCAGGAACTCAATTTCCCCGTTCCGTCCCTGTAGTTTTGTTTCTGTCCCTGCCTCATTCCTGTAAGCTCTGCCTTAACCGCACAAGCCTTGAACACTTATGATTTTAAAGTGTTTGAGGCTTGTGCAGATGAAGGTGCAACCTGTAGGAATGGGGCAGGGACAGGAAAAGAACTCGCGGGGACGGGACAGGAAAATGAGTTCCCGCGGGGCTGGGGGAAAATTTGTCCCTGTGTCATTCTCTAATACACAGTGACTTGTGTTCAGCTATTTTCCATACCTGAAGCCTTTGATGGGACACTGTTTGCAGACAGAGCACTTAGTTTGGTGCTTGACCTGCTCAGCAATGGTGACTCGATGAAGGACAGGCAGCCACACCATAGACTGTGGCTCAAGACTCACCCACTCCAAGAATTGGGCAGCCTCAACTGAGACTGTACCATCACCCTAAGGGGGAAAACAAAGACAAAACAAGGCCTGAAACTCAATTCAGACAAAAACAAGAGCCAAGAAATCTGAAACACATGTCCGATACAAAATGCCGAACACCTGGCATCCAATGCACTGGTCTGGACTCCACTGATAGAAGGAACCATTGATTCTCCTGGTAGTTCTGATTGTGAGCTTCCCATATATAATTTGTGTTTCTTGTTTAGTAAAGGCCTTAACGCCATGATCATGCAATTTGACATGAGTTCTGCCTTCGACTTGGTAGACCAGGTGGACTCCTTGGTTAGAAAGAGTTTTCACACCCTCTGGAAGCTTCGGTCCATTAGAGCATACTTTGATGTTTCATCATTTAGAATTCTGGTGCAATCCCTTATACTGAGCCAACTTGATTACTGTAACATCGCCTATTTGGCAATTTCCCAGAAGAATATGCGGCGATTGCAACTGGTGCAAAACGCGGCGGTCAGGCTACTTTGTGGATTGAAGAAGTTTGATCATGTAACACCTTCCTACCAACTTCTACACTGGCTGCCGATGGAGGCCTGTGTGAAGTTCAAGTTTGGATGTTTTTGCTTTAAGGTACTATATGGTTTAGCCCCTAAATATATAACTGACCTTTACTCTTTCACAACCAACAGACATAAAAGAAGCTCACATCTGAATTTTGTTTCCCCACTGGTTAGAGGATGTAAATTTAAAAGTCATCATCAACATCTTTTCTCACATCAAGCAGCATTATGGGGTAAAGATCTGGAACAACTGCTTATGCATACTACTTATGGGGAATTTAGGAAACACCTAAAAACATATCTGTTCTTGAAGTATTTAGATAACTGACCTATACAATCTTAGTCCACAACAACTGATCTCCAGAAGTGTTAATCACTAACCCTTAACTTTGTTAATTCTACTCAATCTGTAACATCTTTTAATCATTGTAAATCGCATAGAACTTCATGGTCCTGCAGTATATAAACTGTTATTATTATTATATAGCATCTCATAATAGATATAACATCAACCCCAAAAATGATTTTAAGTCATGTACAGTAACTACTTACAAAACGGAAGCAGCTACGGACGCTAGGTTCCACATTGCTGCCTCCAAATGCTGCTACTTCCCCTAGCTGGCGAGGAATTTGAATGGCTTCATGTAGTAGAGTACTGAGGTGCCTCTGATCACAAACACCATTGGAGCTGCTGACTTGGCCAAAGAGGTCTGTGGAAATCAGAGTGGCCAGATATCCACCACAGGAACAGGAAGGGTGAATGAGGGAATGGGAGAAGGGAGAGGGAGGTAGAGAGACAGAGAAATGGGAGAAGGGAGAAGGGAGAAGGGAGAGGGAGGTAGAAAGACAGAGAAATGGGAGAAGGGAGAAATGGGAGAAGGGAGAGGGAGGTAGACAGACAGAGAAATAAAGATGAGGATGAATGTAGGAGAGGGATGGTATATGGAAGAGAGAGAGAGAAAAAGAAGGATGAGGGAGGGAGAGATAATAAGTGACAGAGAGAAAGAAAAGACAAAAAGGAGGGGGAAAGAGCAACATTAAAACAAAGTACAAACTGTTAAACAACTTGAGATCAGAAAAAATGTTTTAGCCATTTATACTAGTGGTATTCAGCCTATGACTTAGAAATCCTTTGCAGCTCCTTAGTCTGCTCAGTGCCTTCCCCAACATGCATTTGCATTTCAAAATCTCATGCAGCCCATGAGATCCAATACTGAAATCTGAGAGCTGGGAAGGAGATGGTATTTAGTGTGATTCTTTGAGACATAGATGCTGCTGAAGTAGCCCAGAGAATGGGAAATTTCAAGGTACATTACAGTGGCATAACAAAGGGGGGGAGGGGTAGGTAGGCAGTCATCAAGGAGTGCTCCAGTCCAGAGCCCAGGCCCTCCATGCTGCAGCCTGAAAACTTTGAGCCACCAGTAGTGTTAATGAACTGAACATGCTGCTCTGCCTGGAAGCTTTCCTGCTGCAACATCCTAACTCTACGGGGACAGGAAGTTGAAGTAGAGGAAAAGCTTCTGGGCTGCCTGAGACAGCAAGTTCATCTCATTAACGCTGCCAGTGGCTGACAGAGAGAGAGGGGTAAGAGAAATGTCACACCCAGTTGGAGGGAGAGATGGAGGGGTAAAGGAAAAAGCTACCAAATAGCAAGGAAGGAATAAGGACCACCAGGGAAGGGAGAGGAGAGAGAGAAGCCAGACCATGGGAGAGGGAGAGAAGGGAAGCAGAGAAGGCCAAACTACAGGGGGAGGAGAGACAGATGGAAGGAGACAGAGATTCCAGTCTATGGGGTAGGAGCTGGGAAGAATAGAGAAGGGTAAGGAGAAAGAGATGTCAGACTACGAGGGAGGGAGGGAAGAGAAGAGAAGCAGAGGAGAGAAGAGAGATGCCAGAGCATGGGGTAGGGTGGGATGGGATGGAGTTGAGAGGGAAAGAAAGAAAGCAGAGGAGAAAAATGCCAGAGCATGGAAAGGGGAAGAAGAAGGGAGGGAGAGATGGAAGGAAACAGGCATGCCAGACCATTAGGTAGGAACAGGAAAGAGAAGGGTGAGGAGAGAGAGAGAGAGAGAGAGAGAGAGAGAGAGAGAGAGACGCCAGACCACGGGGGATAAGGGATAGATGGAGAGGAGATGTCATTACTTGGGGGAGGAGATATGGAAAGGAAGATGCCAGACCATGGGTTAGGGTGTGGTGAGGAAGGAAGGAAGGAAAGTAGAAAAGAGACATGCCAGAGTATGGGAGGAGGGGGGGAGACAGAAAAAGGAGAGATAAAAATGGAGAGAGGGGTGAAACTGGAATTAATCATATAAAAAGGAGAGAGGGGGGCACAGGCTAGATGGAAGGGGTAGGGTAGATAGTTTATGGAAGGGACAAAGAAAGAGGGTAGATGCCATATGGAAGGGGGGAAAGGGCAGACAGTTAATGGAAGGGGCAGTGAAAGAGGGCAGACGCTGGATGGAAGGAAAAGAATGAAGAGAAAAGCAGAAAAGCAGAAACCAGAGATAACAAAGGTAGAAAAAAAAATTATTTTTCTACTCTTTTTTTCTCTTGCTTTAGGTTAGGATAAAGTAATATTGAGGCTGTGTTGATAAACATTTATAAATAGAAAATGGAAATAAGGTGATATTTTTATTAGACTAATTTTAATATTTTTTTTTTACTAACTTTCAGACACCATAACCCCCTTCCTCAGGTCAGGACAGGATCCCGTAACTGCAGTATACTGTACTGACCTGAAGAAGGTGGCTTTGGCATCTGAAAACTAATTGAAAAATGTACTAGTCCAATAAAATGATATTATCTTATTTTCCATCTTTTGTTTTATTTCTATTTGTTAATTTATAAAGTGGTGATTGTTATTTATCTTTTTCCCCCCAAAACTTACATATGCTATCTTTATATTTTGCACATTATTAGGGGGCATGTGTCACTGTTTCTGTAGTGTTGCACTGTATGCAGAGTCTAGCTTCTTGGCAGTTCAGTTTAACATTTGTCTACATATTTCTAATTTTGGTTTGTAATTACTTATTCTATTCTGGATGAGGGTTTTCTGTTAGCATTGACTGTGCAGGATTGATCTGTACTAATCTGACTTGTTCAGTTTTACAATCAGTGTACTGATGTTCTAGTGCTCACTGTAGTGTTTCAGATGCTGCCATTTCCTAATTACACCCTTGTTGTGTGACTCTTGGATTATTACTAAAAATAATTTTTTCATATAAAGGAGGGAGATGTTTTTTTTTAAATAATCTTTATTCATTTTAAAATAATTTCAATAAGTGAAGAATAATAAATAAAACATGTACACTATAGACATCACTTAAAATATTACAAGATTCTTACAGACCAATAACCCTCCCACCCAAATTATTCTTTATCATTCAAGAATCTATAGATCTATCATAATTCCATAATGCACTACATATTTTAAACATAAGATGTTATAAAATGATTGGCCCTGGGTGGCAAATATACTAGATACGCCACTAGCATTACAGCTTAGGTAACTCAGAAAAACAGTCACATGAAGGCACTACTGCTGGCTGTTCAACATGATGGAGCCAAGTAATAAGGAATACTAAAATTGATGCACCTTTGTACATGTGTTTTAGCAGAGCTTTTTGTGCATTAGTTGTCATGATTTAATAAAACTTTTAACTCAGAAAAAAGGTGCATTAAAAATGTGTGTTAAAATTAGTGCATCTTCATGCAAATACCATTTAAATGAGGGCTTAATTAACTTATTCCCCAATACAGATAAATGCATTAAGGCTCTAAAAGCTTAACTCATGTTTGTGTAACCCCTGAAATTGAACTGCTGAATGAGAGGCGGAGTCAATTTAACTGATATATCTGGTGTTGTGCCAACATGGTTTCTGGCCTGGGTTTCCTGGGTATGGGAATCCTGGACTTGGGTTTAGAATAGATCACTGCACCTAGAAACCCCAGATTCTAAGACCATTGCACAGCACCATAGACTAATAGTGGCCCCAGAAATGTGAGTTAACTTCACCCCTGACCTGAGATTTAAATTTCCAAACCTAAAAAAAAATGGGCTAAGCATCTGAATGAAGGACCCCCAAGTCGGACAGATTCTTCCCAGGTACACCCAAGTCAGAGGGACTCTGCTTGGGAACCCTTCTACCTCCAGCTGACTAATTACCTCTACCCACCTAATTACCCCTTTCCATTCACTAACTGGATTAGTGAAGGGGTGCTGGATAGTTAGGTGAGCAGTAGAATAGTGAATGGAAGGGAATGATTAGGAGATTGGGAAGCAATTTCGTGGTCAGGGACTGAATCACTGGATAGATGTGGGATGATCAAGTGGATGGAGTTCCCAGGGCACAGCTCCTCTGACTTAGGGGTAGATCTAGGCTGGACTAGAGTGTCTCTAACTTTTTAAATTAAATGGTTAGAAACTAATCCCCTCTTTTACTAAGCCGAGGTAAAGGTTTCTATCCCTGCCCGGAGCGCTAAATATTCCGACGCTGCTCATAGAATTCCGACATTCGTAGAAATTCTATGAGAGTTGGAGCAGCTTCAGAGCATTTAGTGCTCCGGGCCGTGGTAAAAACCTCTACCGCAGCTTAGTAAAAGAGGGCCTGAGTTAGACTTAACTTCCGAAGTAAAAAAAAAGTAACAAAATTTAGGAAGTTTAATGTAAATAGGTGTAATTAGATTTAGCAAACTTTTTACTCACATTTGTGCACATTTATTAACTTTTTTTTAACTCACCATGCATTTGCATGCTGTTTATGTATGCATTGTGAATTAACTTTTTTAAATGCAAGAATTACAAAAAGGCATGCTAAATTTTATTGTACTCTGGTAAGATCTCATTTGGAGTATGTGTACAGTTCTAGAGACCATACCTTTAAATAGATGTACACTTCTCCCTCAATATTTGTGGGGGTTAGGGGCAGAGCCAGCCCGCAAATATTGAAAATTCATGAATAACTTTTGGGCCAGCTCTGACTCACCCCCGCCTTCCCCCCGGCATCCTGGACATTTTTTTAATGAAACGCTGCATCCCAGACCTCCCTGGGGCTTACCTGGTGGTCTAGCGGGCTTTCGGGGCAGGAGCAATCTTCCTACACTCCTGCCCCGTGCAGATCACTTACACAAAATGGCTGCAGGAAGTTCCCGTTGTAGTCTTGAGAGACTTCGGGAATTCACGACAGTCATTTCCAATTGGCGAACTGCACGGGGCAGGAGCGTAGGAAGTTTGCTCCTGCCCCGAAAGCACGCTAAACCACCAGGTAAGGTCGGGATGCCGGGGGGAAGGCGGGAGGGAGGCGGGAATGAGTCAGAGCTGGACGAGAAGTTATTTGCAGTTTTTCACACTTCGCGGTCTGGCTCTGCCCTATCCCCCGCAAATATTGAAGGAGAAGTATACTCTCAAATGGCCACCTTCCTCAAAATATCATTTCGCTAGTTAGCTCTGTTCCTTCTTTGAGATCTTATTCCCTTGGTCCCTTTCCTTTAGTTCTAATATACTGTAGTCCTTATATTCTTTGGTGTTTATACCATTTTGTAATAAAAGGTATGCAAATTAAATTCTGACTATTATCAAGTATGCTGTCTTTTTTATTGCATTCTTTATTGATCAAGCCATATTATATTAACCCTTAATGTGCATCAGTAAGATACCTGCATGGATTTCTGAGAAGGACTTGTACAGGACTGTCCTGCGGGTTTATTTATTTATTCAATCTGTTTTCTATCTCGCTGTCCCCAAAGAGCTCAGAATGGGTTACAGGTTGAACATACATAAAAGACAGTTAACAGGTTTGCTATAATTACAGTATAGTTTATGATACAAGTTTTTTTTATTCTAAATTGTTATATACTAGGGGGGTCTAATACCAATATACTTGATATACAGTTTATAGGTTGCAGTTTGTCAAACTTATCCTTACAGCAAGTTTAAGCTCTTTAGAATGCCTAGGACATGTGCATGAGCTCAGTGAGACTCTCTTGGGTAACATCTACTGGGCCCTATCCTTAGCATCATCCTTTGCTCTTCCTGTTAGCCAACTCATACCCAGATTCCTTTCAATTCTACTCCTTAACTCACACTGAAATTTCTCTTTCACCTCCGTGCCGCACAGACACATGATGCCAGTCTTGAAAGAGAGAGCCCGCACCTTCCCACTCCGGCCACTATGAGGAAGAAACAGACAAGAGGTAAAGTATTTGACAAGGACTTTCACTAAATGAAAGCTCTAAATAAGCCACCTGAGATTCTAGGGTTACCATATAGCTCCAGAAAAAAGGAGGATGGTTTGAGAGATCCAGGTTTTACAATGGAAGTAAAATCTGGATGTCTCAATCCCGTCCTGTCCCCGCGAATTATTTTCTTGTCCCTGCCCCATTCCTGCAAGCTGCATCCTCATCTGCAGATGGAGGGGGGGGAATGAAATGGGTTAGAAGGAGGGGGGGTTGGGGAGAGAGGGGGAAAGGGAAGGAATTATGGTTTATAATATAAAATGATTGAATATTATTTGATAATATGAATTATATGGAATGGAATTATTAAATATGTGAATTTAAAAAAAAAAAAAATCAGAAGTGTTTAAGGCTTGTGCGGTTAAGGCAGAGCTCACAGGAATGAACAAGGGACAGCAATAAAACTCATGGGGATGGGATGGAAAAATTGAGTTCCTGCAGGGATGGGGACAAATTTGTCCCTGTGTCATTCTCTACTGCCTAACTTTCTTGCAACAGCTCCATCACACTGCCAACTGTCACCTCCCACAAAAATTAATCCACCCCCCATACACACATACTTGAGCCATCACCCAGCAAACTGCCCCTGAAATTTCCCCACAACTCTACAAATGCACATATCCCACACATCCACCTCACATCCAAAACAGAGATACATTACACACCACAGACAATTCAGGCTCACACCCAGACAATGCAAGTACAAACAGATGTGAACACTTGTGCAAACACACACATGCACGCACAGAGGGGTTGGAAAGAAATCCCATGAGCTTTGCCCTGTATGCTTCCTAACGTTAAACATGGGAGTGTTCTTGTACATTGAAAAGTCAAATAAAACTGCATCGTTTGTACAGAAAAATGTCTGAGATTTTAGAAGACTGCTACTTTCACCCTCTTGTATGTGACCAAATGGCTCTCTCTCAAAAAAGTTTTCTGGCGTTCCTTTTCATATCAACACAAAACATTTTGCACAATGCCCAATCTATACTGGTAGTGCCCATAAAAGAGTGGCTCTGTGCTCTGATCCTCAAAGCAGCTCTGTGTTCAGGTTTCCAAAATTAGTATTCATAATACTCGTATAATTTAGAAGGCTGCACATGCTTACCACTCCACCTGCTGGAGACTGAGAAAAGACTGATTTTATGAGGGACTGAACAGTCCACTTGTACTGTAAGAATTCTGTGTGTTCTCAGTTTCCACCTGCTGGCAGAGGAGCATAAACCCATCTGTCTGTGCCGGTCTGGAGGGATGATAAAGAATATATATTTGTGCATGTATTGTTTAGACTGAACATCAGACCTCTTGGGGGTGGTGGGAGGGGGCATGATAAGGAACAAATTGCACAACCTCATCCATAAACATAAGTTGTTTGACCCCAGCTTGCCACATTCTTGAAGAGAATGTGAAACTTTGGGGTGGGGCGTGTGGAGTTTTCTCTCTTGTATGGTACTATAGACCAAGCTACCATTGTTAATGCAGAGAACCATGTACCTTTCACAGACATCACCACGGTATGGGACTGTGTGGAGTGTTTTGCTTTGTACTGAGCTCCAGGCAACTAGCTGCAGAATTTCAGCACAGCTTAATCCAATCCTGGTTTTATCTCATTGCATGTAGGCCAATTTAGGGTGGGCCTGAATTCAAAAAGGGTGGGCCCGTAATTTCATCTTCCCCCTCCCTCCATCAAACAGAAAGAAATACTTAAGCTGGCAGGAATCTGCAAGCCCCGTCAGTCAAAGACCTCCCTGCAGAAACACTTATGCCCTGTACAGTTGATGGCAGTGTTCCCAAGCTAGCTGCACAGGGCATAAGTGTTTCTGCCCTGGCAGGAGGATCCCTGCTAGTCACAACAACAGAGCACTGATTTTGGAGCCTGAGTCCAAAGTGGGTAGGCCCTGGCCCATCCAGGCCCCACCCATGGCTACACCACAAGGTCGTGCTATTCAGATTTCCCTATTTCAGTCAATTCCAGTACCTGAGAACACATTGTGAGGTAAAATCAAGACTAGATTAGTCTGTAATGAACATCTGGGTCCAGTCATCAACCATGAGTCCTCTACCTTGCTTCTGCAGCTTGTTAGAGAGTGCATACCTGTCAAATACATTGAGGAGCCAGTTGAGGCTCATGTCCACACAGAGGGGAATGTTGACTAAGACCCCCCTCTCCTCCTCCAGTTTCTCATACATCGTCGTGAGGCAGTGAATGACCTCCACCACATCCATCACATGCTCGCTTGGCTGCAGGTCATGCTCAGCAAACACCTCCGAGGCCATGGTGAGAGACACCAGGTCCACTGAGGTAGAAGGTGCAGATCATAAGGGAGATAATGAAGAGAACAGTCTGATGAGTTAAGTGGACAGATCTCCTCTCATTTGCTATATTACTCTGGACGCTAACAGGTGCTGCTAGAGAAATAGCATAGTCTACCTTCATTCCACTTCCAAATGCAAGTACCATGAATCAAACTAGTTGTCAGGACATGCTTGTGTACTGTTTTGTGAGGAAATCTCTGTCCCACAAACACTAAACATTGCTGTTATTAAAGGGCTAGTCCTGGATCTCTTGCAAGGCTGGACAAGAGAGTGAGGAAAATTAGGGTTACCATATGGCTCCAGAAAAAGGAAGATAGATTGAGACATCCAGGTTTTACTTCCATTACTTTCAATATAAGTAAAACCCGGATGTCTCAATCCATCCTCCTTTTTCTGGAGCCATATGGTAACCCTTTGTCCATCAGAGTTACCATAAAACCTTTGTAATAAAGAACTGGAAGAAGGAACTCTGAGGTCTCTATGATGTACTGGTTTGAACTTACTAATCTCTAAACTCACATGGAAAGAATGGCACTGTAAGCTCTGTATCGTTGCTCCAAGGAAAACCCAATAAAGAAAGTTAAAAGAAAAAAGATTCATATCTGGAAGGATTCTCAAAAGCCATTACAGCAATGGGGAATCTGTTGCTGCAGCTAGTGGGGACTTCAAAGATTCCTTTGGAAAAGATCTGTAAGCCTCATCTCACAGGGCTGCTGATGCTGATTCCACATTTCTCTGGAGCCTCTTAGCTCTGTCTGTGTCCAGCTCATTCGTTTACATCGAGTGTGATTTGTAATCAGCGATCAGACCCCTGATGAGGATATAATCCAGCCGAAACACGGACCGAGTTGGGTTTGCACCATATGTTTGCCTAATTACAATTGTTTCATCATGTGCACACTGACTTTATGCACCACATATTTATTTATTTATTCCAAAAGAGCCCAGAATGGGGTACAAGTTTGCAAACATAATATAAGTTAGCAATACGATAGTTGGAGTAAGGACTTCAAATAAGGATAAGACATACAATATAATATAGGCACAGTATATGTTAGCAATAAGATAGCTGGAGTGAGGACTTGAAGCTAATTGCATTCTTGAATTATATGCATTATTATATTGTTTTATATAATATGTGGTTTTATGGCTCTTACCCCCTCTTTTACTAACGCATAGCGCGGGTTTTAGCGCCGACAGTGGTGGTAACTGCTCTGATGCTCATAGGAATGAGCGTCTCTGGTTTTAAATATTTCAATAATTTTTTCCTGTATCATCCAGAGACCTGTTAACTATACTGTCTCAACAACCAATTAACTACCAGCCTTGGATGGATACTGCAGGATCTGAGTGGAAGATGAGGCAGAGAATAGGAGTCAACTACAGAACCTTATCCTCAGGACAGTAAAGCAGGGTGGCAAAGGAAGTTTTGAAGAATTCAAATGTTTCTTACAGCGAAGAGCCTTCTGTACCCGGCGCAACTTCATGGCTGTCCGATATGCAGAAAACTTAATATTATTCAGGTCAGCTGCAAAAAACAAAACACAAGAAACAAGAAATACATTACTACCTTCATATCCAGGAAGAGAGACAGAATAACAAGAGATTAGGTTCTTACCTTGATAATATATTTTCCAGTAGATAGGGATGGTATGCTGAACCATAGGGTTTATACATCTGTGCTCGTGAGCATACTGCAGAAGATGTCAATCACAGCTTTTCAACTTCTCCTCCTTCTCCATGGTCTCTGCTGCCCCCTTCAGTTCATAGCAAAGCAGGTGACAGCCCTATAGAAGAAGACAGGAGAAGGAGAGGTGTCTGATCTGCTCAGATGAATTTAAAACAATCACTGAATAAACAGTAATGTAGTTAAAACATTAACAAACATCTGAGAGGAACAATGAATGTAAGAAAATATAAGTTAAACAAGAAATATAATCAGCTTGAACATGTATGAAGCTCAACTATTCCTCCTTTGTAATCCTAAACAGTCTTTGCCGCAACCAATGTACAGTATGCAGAGGATATAGCTCTATGAATCCATGTAGAGATGGTGGTCTTGGAAGCTGATCTGCCTTGTTTCACCTGATTGGTTAACACAAAAAGATGATCTGAGAGACGAAACTCATTAATCATCTCCAGATAACGCAATAGAACTCTCCTGATGTCCAAGACCTTTAAGGCTTTGTCTTTCTTCTTGGACCCTGTGGGGTGAAATATTGGCAACCTAACCTCTTGGTTGACATGAAATGCCAACACGATCTTTGGTAAGAAGGGAACCGTACACAATGTTATGCTTCCGTGATCCTGAGAAACAGCTCTCTGCACAACAGTGCCTGAAATTCTGAGACTCTCCTGGCAGATGTAATTGTCATAGAGAAGACTGCTTTGACTAATAGATTCATGATGGAGGCTTCCTTCTAAGATTATATTAAGATTTCAGGATGGAAACGGGTCTCGAATTGGCTGACAAATTGGGCAACAGAATAATAATGGGTGATTTCAATTACCACGTTTTATTCTGAAGAATGAGTCAGTTTACAATACCATTTATCCTTTTCTTTTTTTTTAATTCTTTATTTATAATTTTAACATTTGACAATCTTTACAAGTCAAACAAGAAAAAATACAGTGTAGAATGAAAAGTAAAACACTAAATTATTTAAGAGGTATCTCCTTATTACAAAGTATAGTTAGTTCTCTATGTATCTTGGGTACGTAGTAACTGAAATAAAACATAGGAAATTAAATAACAAGGAAATTAAAGAGGGGGCCTGAATGCTCATGAACAATTCTTTCCTGAGCTATCTTGAAAACAGTAGGACTCATGTGGTAGATACCAATTGCTCTCTAGCCGAAATAAATCTAGACAACTGCTGCGGTTATCTCTATATGTCAACACGCACTTACATCTTAGAACAAAAGTTGCCCCTAACTGAACTGCCTGAGGCCTCAAAATGAGGAACTGTTTCCTTCTCTTCTGGGTAGGCCGAGAAACATCTGGATACATTCTTATAATATTTGTCAAAAAAGGTACATCCTTATATTTGAAAAACATCTTAAGCATCCATACCCTTTCAAGTCAATGTGGCAGAAACCTGAGCCTCAGTAGCCGACCTCTCCAGGAAATTGGTCAAAACCAAGCTATCACTAGATACGTTCTTCTGATTAGGATTTTGAGATTTAACTCTCGTAGAAAGGTAATATATTTTTGAGAGAGGTGGGTATCAGGTTTCTGGCACTTTTAGAATTTCACTCACAATACCTTTTAAACATTGCTAAGGCAGTTATAGGATGAACTTTAGGAAAATTGATAATCTGGAGATTACATCTCCTAATAAAGTCTTCCACCATTTCTTGTTTAAAGTGCAAACTAGCACGGTCCTTAGTCCAAGTTAGAGCTTGTACTTCCAAGGTTTTTATCTTAATCTCAAAGTCACTCGTTTTACTTTCTAAACGTGTTACCTTGGTCTTAAGTTCCATATTCTCTGAAAGCACTGTAGTACACCGCATGGAAAGTAGCTGAATTTGGTTCCTGAGAGAAGTTTGCATATTTGATATAGCATCCCTTATCGATTCCATTGTGAAGATCTTAGGCCTCTGTAAGGGAACAACTTCAGCTCCAGAGCTCCTTGCAGCACCCAGTGTACCAGGAACCGCCTCAGATACAGAAGAAACTTCATGAACATGTAGTGTTCTCATCACCAACTGGAAAGATGTTAATAACTTCTATTGCCCCCTTTTAGAGTTGGTCCTCCCGCTTCTTGGGGTCAGCAATAGAGATTCTCGGGCTGGCACGTCTAAAAAAGACTTTCCCGTCGCACCGGGACAGCTGGGCGGACTTCACTCTTTGGAGGATAGAGTGACGCCCTCAAGGGAGAGATCTCACAACTCATTTTACATGTTCTCTCATGCCATGGATACCTCCAACCGTTGCGTTTTTGAGCTGTGCTTCACGAAGGCATCCATCGTGCCAGTTTGCAAAGCATTTTCATTCAGGATCACCCGGACTTTTGACTTTCTCCTTACCATCTGGTAAGTAGGAAAAAATTCTCATTACAGGCACATGGCGTCTCCGGGAAAGCATCAGGCCGCTGGATCCCCTAGCCCAGTGACAGTACTGTCTCTTTAAACTTTCAGTCACAAGCACACATCCACCTACAGAACCAGCAATAATAATATTGGGAGAAAAAGGCCTCAGATCTGCTTCATGGGCCCAATAAACTCCAATAGTTCTTTTCATGACTTTTCTAATTCTGCCTAGGCACCAAAGCCTAGAGGATCTTTTAAAGCCGTGATGTTCTCAAAGTTCAGAAATGTATACAATAGCACTGCACAGGTTATCCACTGCACCACCAAACAACAGTAATGGATATTAAAGTTCACTTAGCTGCTGTAATGATAAGCCATGCTCCGATGATCATTCAATGGTTCTTTCCCGCAGTGTCTTTTTTCCCAAGCCGCAAGCCAATTCTTCAGAAACACCTGCAGAGATCTTAGGTTTTCAAAGGTGATGATGTGGAGGAACTGAAAGAAACCTCGGTGAATCTGGAAGATGTACTAAGCCAAAATCGACAAATTAAAAAGTTATAAATCACCTGGACCAGATGGTATACATCCCAGGGTACTAAAAGAGCTTAAAAATGAAATTGCTGACCTGCTGTTAGTGATCTGTAATCTGTCACTAAAATCGTCTGTAATACCTGAAGATTGGAGGTTGGCCAACATTATGACAATTTTTAAAAAGGGGTCCAGGAGAGATCCAGGAAACTACAGATGGGTAAGCCTGACTTCAGTGCCAGGCAAAATGGTGGAAACAATTATAAAAAATAAAATTGTGGCACACGTAGACAAACTTGATTTAATGGGACAGTCAGCATGGGTTCAGCCGAGGGAAATCTTGCCTCACCAATTTGCTTGACTTCTTTGAAGGTGTGAATAAACATATGGAT
The DNA here is from genome assembly GCF_902459505.1 of Geotrypetes seraphini. Taxonomy (NCBI): domain Eukaryota; kingdom Metazoa; phylum Chordata; class Amphibia; order Gymnophiona; family Dermophiidae; genus Geotrypetes; species Geotrypetes seraphini. The sequence goes on from NC_047088.1 coordinate 69,406,731, forward strand.
AAAGGTGAGTACAGATGGATAACCCCTATGGTTCAGCATACCATCCCTATTGCACTGAAATGAGCACTTAGTTCACAGGCCTCTGAAATATGCACAAATCAAACGATGTGGAGTCACTGTAAGCTCCTTCACAGAGAGAAATGCTGCTGTATGTGAGTATCTGTTTTTGTGTTTATGTGCATCTTTCTATGAATGTGTCTATCTGCTGGTAAAACCCTAAGGCCTAAAGGCAGGGGTTTTTTTTCCCCAGAAACAGGAGCAAACCTGCCAAGTCTCTTGCTTTCAGATGTTTACATGGCATTTCAATATTAATGACCTTATTTGCATGGCTGGATTAGAGAATGAGCGATTGTGCACAAAATCTAGGGGTCAGTCGTTTTGTGCATCGGGTCGGCAAATCTGATCGTTGCTAAACCAGTTGCTTTTTTGGATCGCTAAAAGCGATCACTTTTTTTTGTGCATCAGGAAACCATGTTAGAGTATCAATCGCTCTACTAGTTCACATGGCATTTCAATATTAATGAGCTTATTTGCATGGTCAGATCAGAGAATGAGTGATCATGCAGAAAGCCATGCGATGAGCCGTTTTCTGCATGAGGTCAGTAAAGGCAATCATCGCTAAACCCATTGTATCACAAACTGTGTGCCGTAACACACTGGTGAGGAGGAGAGTCGTCCATACTGCCTGACACCCTACAGGAACTGCCTCTCGCAGTAAGACGCGCATCCTGTAGGAAATCAGCCGGTACAGCTGACTCTCCTCCTGGACGGTGTTTCTCCTCTTCTCCCTGCACCCCTGGATCCCTGTAACAGCGGGGTCACGGCCAGATGGGCCTCCGCACATGCGATGATGTCATGCATGCGCATGACATCATCGCACTGACTTCTGGGTGCCTTCTGGCTGGGGCACTGGATTTAGTGTGCCATCGGCTGGGCAGGATTAACCAATAGGCCAAGTAGGCATGTGCCTAGGGCCCGAAATGGTCAGGGGGGCCCGATGAAGGAGGGCATCAACATTGTTTTTTCCAAACAGCGATGGGCCCCTCTAGCATCAATCGGCAATGCGGCCCCCCTCCCCCCCCATCGACGGAAAGTAAGACAAGCAAACAACGCGGGTAAGAAAGGCAACGGGAACTATAATTGTGCAAGCGGTGCTGCTTGCCCAAAGCTTCCCTCTGACACAGCTTCATGTTTCCCCTGGGCGCATGGTAGGGTGGGGCGGGGCAGGGGGCCCAGTATACTTGTGTGCCTAGGGGCCCTCGACGAATTAATCCTGCCCTGGCCGTTGGCCGGAAAAGATTGCGAGACACTGGCTAAACCAGCCAAAAATGGTTTAGCAACGATCGCTGACTTTAGTGCATCTGACCTGAGGCAGTAGCTCCAACCACTGTGTCACACACTCCCCAAAACTCCCACACACTCTCCATTGCATTCACTAAGAAAAGCAAGACTACACGTTTCTGCATGTAATGCAGTATACCCAGGACTGGATCAACTCTGTCATGAATCTGCAGCCAATTGGCTGACATATACATCTGAATCTGACTGTTCACTCGTGCATCTATAGCAGTAGCTCCCAAACCTATCCTGGGAGAACCCCAGCCAGTCAGATTTTCAGAATATCTGCAATGAATATTCATGAGTTAGATCTGCATGCAATAAAGAATGTGCATACAAATCTAACTCATACACATTCATTGTGGATATATTGAAAATCTGATTGGCTGGGATTCTCCCAGGATAGGTTTGGGAACCATTTTGGAACCTCAATTGCATGCAAATCTAACTCATGAATATCCATTGTGGATATCCTGTAAACCCAATGGAACTAGGAGTGCCCTGAGGACTGGGATGAGAATGGCTGGTCTTTGCATATAGGTGTGCACCCAGGGCTGTTTTAAAGGTATTAAGCACCCTAGACAAACCTTCAGTCTTGTGCCTCTTCCAATTAACTTGTAGGTCCCCTGGCCCACCAACAATCATAATCACCCCTCCCAAAATAATCTTTAAAAAATGTATTATTTGAAAACTGTCCACTCTCACTGCTGGTAGAAGTACCTCCTATTATTTCTTTCAGTATGTGTGGTTGATCCTGCTTAATATTTGGGCCGGCCCTGCACCCATGGCTGTCTAAGCCTGTAACTGAACATATTTATATGCATGCATGTCTGTGTATAATCTGTGAGTAATGACCTGTCTCACCTAATGTTTGGTACAATTCTGTCATCTTGGGATGGTCCCAGCATGTGGTTTGAGCTTGATGGCTAAAGAGGAAGAAAGCAAAATAAAACATAGACTTAATTATATCAGCAAGTATAAGGACAGATATGTATTCATCGCTCCTCCATGAAGAAGAGATCTATCTTCTAATTAGGACTTAATGCTTCTGGAGAGTTTGGATGGAAATAGCAAGGCTAGCTGGATCTTTAAAATGGAATCCAGCCTGTTTGCCTTGCCTCTTCTTTTGTTTTAGCCCTGGACATCCTTTTTTTTTGCCCAATATGATTTTTTAAATATTTACATAATTGTCTAGAATTAAATCTAGAGCACTATTTTCTTTTTCCCTGAGTCTGCTCCTCAGTGGCTCATGTCTTCCATGTGTCAGGATAACTTTTCTGTGGGGTTTGGAGCAGAATCAGCTCAACAGCACTAGATTTTGAGCCATCATGGTGGAAGAGGCCAAGGAAAGGAAACTATCAGACTCCTTTAGGGACATATTTTCACAACACTTAGACACACAAAGTACCATAGAAACCTTTGAAAATGAGCCTCTAAGGGCCAGATATTTGGCCACTGGCGGTCAGTGTTTTTATACTGCTGATAACCACAGGCTGAATTAAGTTCAAATATTCAATGCTGGGCTATGTCCGTGCTCCCAAACTGAATGTCTGGATCAGTGCAGCCAATCAGAAGTTACCTGGGCACTAGCTGACATTCAGACCAGTCTTTTTGCTCTCCTAATTTTATGCACTTACTTAATCAGCAGAAAAAAAATGCCAGCTCTGACCAGGCTTCACCAACAGACTGCCCTGACACTACTTGGAGAGTAATCACAAAAAAGAAACAAGGAACCAAATCCCCACACAAACAAACAAAGCCCAAAAAGTGAGGAAGGAACTGCAAAATACAATAGAAAAAGTGTCCACACCTAAAACTCGAAGAAGAGGAATTACTCTAATCAGTTTTTAATCATGTAAAACAACTTGACCTGACACAGTCCGTGTTTCAGCTCTGACTTACATAGAACAGAAAATAAGTCTATTGTACTCATTTTGGTCTTAGAAGAACAATAAATTATTGATAAATCATCAAAACAACTTTGACATATAAATATTAATGTAAAAATTAAAAAATAAAAAAAAATGAAAATATGATGAACATTTACATAATTAAAAATCAAACAAAAAACATACATTAATAATTAAACATAAAAGTGTGCATATTTTGAAAAAATGTATGCAAATACTGTATATAAGCCATAATAAGATGAAGCCTACCATATAAGTCATTTTCATTTAATGCTGGAAGATATCATTGATTGAGCATGTCATTGTGCTCTGCTGGAAGTGAAGAGCATGTTAGGCCGTAGGATAATGAAATTAAAAGACAATTCAATAGTGCTTCTAGCAAATATGAATATCTGAATGAAAAAACCAAGAATCTATGGCTAAACAGAGGTGTCTGGATGAATAGAATACTTGAGGATGATCAATATTTATTCGTGTCTAAGCGAATTTACACATAATATTAAACGCAACTTCAAAGACTGATCATAGCATTAATAATGAAAACCATGGCATGAAAATTACTGAGATAGTTTAAAAAATACTTTAAAATTCACTTTGAAAAACTTAAATTTGCATTAAAATGGCTTCTAAAAAAAAAAGAAGCAAATGCCGAGCTGAATGATCTAATATAAACATTATATAAAGGCTTATAAAAATGCATATACAGTGGTACCTCGGTTTACGAGTGCACCTGTTTGCGAGTGTTTTGCAAGACGAACAAAACATTTGCAAAATTGGCACCTCAGAAACCGAGCATGGCTCGATTTACGAGCGCCCCCCCCGCAATCCGGCACCCCCCCCGCCACGATCCGGCACCCCCCGCCGCTTCTTACAGTCATCTGGGCACTGGCACCGGCATGTCCTGTGCTTGGTGCCGGTGCCCAAAGACCGTCCTCCTCTTCTGCTGGGCCTTGAGCATCTGAACATGAAGCATGCGCAGATGCTCAAGGCCCAGCAGAAGAGGAGGACGATCTTCGGGCACCGGCACCAAGCACAGGACATGCCGGTGCCGGTGCCCAGATGACTGTAAGAAGCGGCGGGGGGGTGCCCGATCGCGGCAGGGGGGTGCCCAATCGCGGTGGGGGGGGTGCCTGATTGCGTTGGGGGAGTGCCGGATCATGGGGAGAGGGTGCCGGATCGCGGGGGGGGGGCCTTTGGGGGGAGCAATGCTGGTTCTCGGGGGAGGTGGGGGAACGTATCAATGCGAGTTTCCATTATTTCCTATGGGGAAACTCGCATTGATAAACGAGCATTTTGGATTACGAGCATGCTCCTGGAACGAATTATGCTCGTAATCCAAGGTACCACTGTAATATTATTAAGGGCAATTACAAAGACTGAATGTGGTATGTCCCATAGGCACCAGCTCTGTAGGTGCCTGAGCACCCCCAATATTTTTGGGACCTCACGTGACCATCGCCAGCATGAGGTCCATGAATCACTTCCCCTTCTGAACCCGTGCACCTCCCTCCCTTCCTCTCACTTTCCCGCTGCAACTACCAAGGGGGTGCTCTGAGGACCAGTGTCACAAACTTCTTACGGCAGCAGCAGTGTTCACGATTTGCTCCTCTCATCAGCTTTGGACCTTCCTCTCTGCTGGGTCCCACCTACTTCCTGTTTTCATGGGGAGAGTGTGGCGCAGTGGTTAAAGCTACAGCCTCAGCACCCTGAGGTTGTGGGTTCAAACCCATACTGCTCCTTGTGACCCTGGGAAAGTCACTTAATCCCCCCATTGCCCCAGGTATGTTAGATAGATTGTGAGCTCGCCAGGACAGAGAGGTAAAACAGATTGAGTACCTAAATAAATGCATGTAAACCGTTCTGAGCTTCCCTGGGAGAACGATATAGAAAAATGAATAAATAAATAAATTAAGGCAGTACCCAGCAGAAAGGAAGGCCCGAAGCCGACGAAAGCAGTGATTTGTGATCGCTGCATTTATGACCAGGGAGTGGTGAGGAGAGGGAGAGAATTGCTGCACTTGACTGGGGCTAGGGAGGGAGAAGGAAGACCATGGAAGGGAGAGGAGAGAAAGGGGAAGGAAGGAAAGGAGATGCCAGACCAAGGTGGGGAAGGGACAGATGCCAGGGCATGGAGGGAAAGGAAGGAAACAGAGACACTAGGCCAAGGGGAAAGGAGGGAGGGAAGGAAAGGAAGTAGAAAAGATTTCTGGGCATGGAGGGGGATGGAAGAGGAGGGAGAGATGGAAGGGAAGGAAAGAAGAGAGATGGAAGGGCATAGGGGGAAGGAAGGGAAGGAGACAGATGCCTGACCAGGGGGAAAGGAAAGAGAGGAGATGCCAGAGCATGGAGGGGAAGGGAGAGATGAAAGGGAAGGAGAGGAGAGAGATGCCATTGTCAGGGCATGGGGGGAGAGAAGGGAAGGACGGAAAGGAGAAGAGAGAGATGTCAGAGCATAGGAGAGGGGGTGGAGACAGAGAGAGCAAAATGGATAGGCAGTGAAGCTGAAATGAATTATGTACAAAAGAGCAAAGAAACACAGGATAGACAGGTTATGGAAGGGATATAGAAAAAGGAAAGATGCCATATGGAAGGGGGAGAGGGCGGACAGTGGATGGAAAGGGCAGAGAGAGGGCAGACAGTGCATGTCTCAGGGGTCAAATGCACACACCCAATACTAGATCAATTAGCACTGATTGTTCTCTGATTGATACTTCCGCAATCAGTGCTACCCAATCTATATGAACAAGGCGTTGGGAGTATGCATTTGACCTCTGAGGCAGGCATATTGCATGCCGAAACACAGTATACCTTTGTCGATGGACTGAATAAATTTACATTTTGCAAGATTGCATTGATCATCTCTTTCTTTGGGAAATCCATTGTCCCCTCCTATTTCTAGTCTGACTATTGTGTTTGTAATGGGATTGCTTCCTGTTGGACTTTCCTTTGGCTTGACTTGAATGGAAACCAAGCGACACCATAGATAGTATTTAGAGAGTTGGGTAGGTCTCATTCCCTTATCATGTGACTGACTTGAAAGGAAATGAAGGGACAGCAGAGAATGTATTCAGAGTTGAATAGGTCTGTTTCTAGTCAAGTGATCGTTTTAAATAGAAATCAAAGGGCATCAAATAAAGTATTCAGAGTTGCATAGGTCTCCTATAACTACTGTAGAGAAACAGAAATGCTCAATGCTATCACAAAACAAAAGAAAGTAAGGACTGCATAATTCACACTGAATAAAGAAAGCAACAGAGGCCTAGATGTACTAAACAGGGTCAGTAAGACTGCGTGGTCCGATATTTGGCCGATTCCAAAAGAGCGACTGCTGCTCAAACAAGTTTGCAGGGAAATGATTTGAGTGGGGGTTCATCGTAATCTCCGTCCGATCCTGCTGATGAATTGCTGTGAGAGTGACTCTCACACATGCGCAGAGCTGGCAGGAGAAGCCCAAACAGCTGAGAGGCAGGGGAAGCCCCGAAACAGCCTCCTTTCACTCAGCTGTTCAGGGCATGAAACCTTTTTTTTTTTTTTCCAATGGACACAGATGTTGTGCATATTACCCAAGCACAATATCTGTCCCCATTAAAAAAAAGTCATGCCGGCCTCCCTCCTGACCACTGCTACCACATCCCCCCACCACATGTCCCTGAAACACCCCTCCCCCAACAATTACAGCTGTCCCTGCGACAGTGATGCACCCAGAGATACAGGAGGGATGCCCACTCCCTTCTTCCTCAGCAACCTGGTTGTGCATCCGGGACACCTGGGTTGCACCGACACCACTGTTCCCTCTAAGCTGAGCAGGTGTCCTCCAGCTGCATTGCTACCACTAGGGGGTGGAATATTTTCAGTCGCTAAGGACAGGTATGTTCCCTGGAGTCCTGCAGAACTTGCCTGTCCCTCACAATTGAAAAATGTGACAGTAAAACAGCACCCTCTATTGGTGAGACTGTGGGTGGAGGACTCGCCTCAACTCTCCCTCCAGCACTTTCCCACGTTCCTCCCAACCCCCCCCCCCCACACACACACACCCATCCACCCTACATGAAGAACCCCCCTCTTACCACCCCATCAACAACATCAAAAGACAGCCCTGGTGGGCTGGGAGGTCAGCTCAGAACACTCTCAGCTTAACAATCCCCTCAAGCCCCTCCCCCACACCTTATTGTAGAAGCTAGCAATAGGGATGCCCATTCCCTCTTACCAATGGCACGCCTCTTCAAAATGGCAGGCCTTCCCCTTCCCAGTGCATCCTGGGAGGGGCCTTAGGTATCTGGGTCAGTCAGAGTCTTAGGCCCCTCTTGAGTACATCCCAGGATACATTGGGACGGGGAAGGCCCGGCATTTCAAAGAGGCGGGCCTGCTGGCAAGATGGAGTGGGCATCTCTCTTGTCGGCTTCTACAGTGAGGTATGGGGGGAAGGGTTGGGGGTTTCAGTGCTGAACCCTCCCCATCCTACCAGGGATATCTTTTGGGGTCTTGTTGGTGGAGTGATGGGAGGGGTATCTTCATATAGGGTGGGAGGGTGTCAGGGTAAGCGTGGGGGAGTGCCGGGGGGAGAGTCGGGGGGATGTGTCAGAGAGTTTACAGGTGGCCTGGATGCACAACGCAAGGTTGCTGAGGTCGGAGGGAATGGGCATCCCTCATGTCTCTCTGGGTTTATCGCTGTTGCAGAAGCAGCCATCAACGTCTGGGGTTCGGGGACCCGCAGTTGTTGTTGGGGGGGGGGCTTGCTTTTTTTTTTAATGGGGTAGATATTGTGCATGGGTAAGTCACACAGCATCTGTGCCCATTAAAAAAAAAAAGTATGGTATGTTATATTAATTTCTGGGCTGAACTATGGGTAGGACAGGTAAGCGACTTGACCAGTCGCTTTTATTGGATAGCTGTTTTTTGTGTATTGGAAAGCCATGTTAGAGCATGACATTTCAATAATAATGACCTCATTTGCATGGCTGGATTGGAGATTGAACGATCGTGCACAAAACCACTCGGTAAGCTGTTTTGTGCATCAAGCTGGCAAATCCGATTGTCATTAAAACAGCGACAATCATTGCTGTCATTAGTGCATCTGCGCCAGAAAGTCCAGAGATTAAGTCTGAGGGTAAGCAGAATATCTAAATACTGGACAAAGAAAGGACAGTGCTCAGAAGATGTGTGTAACAGAATAGGAGATATCCAGCTGCTATGCAGGCAGAAGGCATGAGAGTTCTCATAAGATATGTGGATGCAGTAAGGGGTATCTTGTGTGAGAAGTGGGAGTACAGAGAAAGCACACAACCTCCTAGACCTACAGAGGATAACTTTAAAAAAATGCATTTATCAGCTTGAACGTTGATATAACAGGATAAAAAGAATGTTCAAAAATTTGCCCTCCCTCTTGTGAGCAGGGGGGTGGAATCTGTTTTGTTTGTGAGAGAGAAATGGTGTGGTAACTGTATTAGTCCACTTTTTAAGGTAATATATAGAAATAAATAGAAATAAAACAAAACAAAATGAATAAAGGTGATACCTTTTTTATTGGACTAACTCAGGGCTCCTTTTACAAAACCGCGGTAGAGGTTTCTACTGCGGGCCAGCGAAGTAAATGCTCTGTGATTTTTATAAACGCCATTGTAACCCTATTGATTAATTATTACTATGCAACTGGTTTTATCTAAGTATTAGGTACGTTATCTTGTAACCCGTTCTGAGCTCTCTGGGGAGGACGGGATTTATTTATTTATTTAAAAATTTATATAATAATAATAACTTTATTCTTATATACCGCCAACAATCTTGCGACTTCTAGGCGGTACCGCATACAACTATGTGGTTTCCATATCACATATATAAAATCTTGTTTCCTAACTATTATCACATATAATATAGACATGTCTAAACAACATCATTAATCGTCCCTGTTAAAACAGGGATAGAGCGCATATTCAATCAATTCAGAAATATAAACAAGCTTTAATCATACATTGCTGTAAAAAAATTTCTAAAAGGTGATTATCAACTGAATTATACCTTAGCATAAGAAAGCATTGGCAAATAATTGAGTTTTCAGCATTTTCTTAAAATTCATCCTCTCCACACAAAACCGCAGGATATCAGGCAAGGCATTCCATAGTTCTACGCCAGTACTGTATGATTACGGTAGCTTTCAAAGGTAACAACTGAAGAAGGGTTATCTTTGAAAACTAATCAAACCGTACATGAGGGAAAAATAATGTGCTTATAATTTCATTTTCACATCCATACATTTTATTTTCTATGCAAAAACGTAGGTGGAAATGCTTAAGGAAATCAGTTGCCCTGGGGCAGTTTTCAAAGGGAAAGCATACACCCACAAAGCCCACAACATTTAGCCCCTCCCCTCCCCTTTTTACAATACCGCGCAAGAGGTTCTTAGCGCCAGCTGGTGCACTGAATGCTATGCACTGCTCCAATGCTCATATGAACTCTATGACCGTCGGGGCAGCGCAGAGCATTCAGAATGCCAGCCGGCACTAAAAACCTCTTGCATGGTTTTGTAAGAGGGGGGGGGGGTTAATTTGCACCATTTATTTTTAGTAACAGTTACCAAAGGTGTTTGTTTGAGATGGAAAAATCGATGGCTCACATTTTTTTCTTCCAAAACATACAGACTATGACAGCAGCTCAGGACTTCAGGGTCCATCTTCTCTGTCCATTTCCCTTTTCTTTCTTGCAATAGCAAGAATGGTGAATAAAAATTAATTAATTAATCTGTTTTACCTCAATTTCCTTGGGATGAGAACAGATCCTGGGTGCTTATATCCAGGCTTTCTGAAAGTCTGATGTCTGCACTGGAAGCCTGTTCCATGCATCCTCTTCCCTTTTCTTAGGAATATATTCTTTTCTATCATGAATTTTTATTCTGCAAATTCCTTTCTACAGAAAAAACCCACATGCTTCTCCTACATTATATATATACCTCTGAGGTATCTGAATTCCCTTATCATATTCTACTCTCTGTTTTGCTAGAAGGTGAACTTTATGTTCCTTCTCTAATATTTTCCCAAAGGGACTGTGAGTCTCATTTTCAAAGCACTCAAAGTTCCATACTGTAGGTTACTATATAACTGTGTAAGTCTAAGGCCCTCTTCTATCAAACTGCAATAGCAGTTTTTAGCGTGGGGAGCTGCGCTGAATGGCCCGTGCTATTCCAGATGCTCATTGAGTTCCTATGAACGTCGGGAGCAGCACGGTCCATTCAGTGCGGCTCCCCAAACAAAAACTGCTATCGCAGTTTGATAGAAGAGGGCCTAAGTGCTTTGAAAATACACCTCTATAAGTATTACCTCATGCACTCTCACACTTCAACAATGTGAAGAACATTGTCCACCAGGTCAATCCCCTAAACCAGTGGTCCCCTAACCCTGTCCTGGAGGACCACTAGCATGGAGCAAATCTGCATTCCTATCATCTTCATTATATGCAAATCTCTTTCATGTATATTCATTAGGGCTATCCTGAAAACCCAACTGGCTAGTGGTCCTCCAGGCCAGGTTTGGGAACCACTGCCCTAAACCCACATCTAGTGGGAAATGAGCAGAGGAAAACATCTTGTGCTTCTAATCAGGGAAAGTTACAAAATGGTAAGGACTAGACCAGGGGTGGGCAACTCCGGTCCTCGAGGGCCGGAATCCAGTCGGGTTTTCAGGATTTCCCCAATGAATATACATTGAAAGAAGTGCATGCAAATAGATCAAGTTTCAAGTTTCAAGTTTTATTTATATTTGATTAATCGCTTAATTAAAAATATATCTAAGCGAAGTACAGTGTATGAATAGACATAATACTAAAATAGTAGGTAACATGAAATATTATAAAATTAACAAATTTATACTAAAATTTACTAATATAGTAATTGATATAAAATATTATAAAAAATTAACTATTTATACATTAAGTAATAATATAAGTAAAAAAAAAAAGGATAAAAGTTATAAAGTAAAAGTTCAATTGAAAATTTTTCTTAATTATTATATAATAGGCTAAAAGTTTATAAATGATGTAAAAAAAATAGTTACATGTAAGAGGAGCTCATAATTAATTCTAAAACTAAACGTTAAAAGCATCCTTGAATAAAAAGCATTTTAAATTCTTTTTAAAGTCGTTTAAGTTATTTATTTCTCTTAAATGTAAAGGTAAAGAGTTCCAAAGTTGAGGCGCTGATACTGAGAACATATCTTGACGGCGGGTTCCAATCATTTTCAAAGAGGGGATAGTTAAAAGTTTATGGTTATTTGAACATAAAGGACGTAAGGTATTGTATGGAATGAGTAGTTTATTTATAAATTGAGGTTCATTAGTGTCGAGAGTTTTAAATGTTAATAATAGGATTTTATAAGTAATCCGATGATTAATGGGGAGCCAGTGTGATTTAATCAAAAAGGGAGTAACATGATCGTATTTTTTTCCTTTATGAATAAGCTTAACGGCAGTGTTTTGTATAATTTGTAAATGTTTTTTTTCTTTTAGTGTAATATTTAACAGAAGAGAATTACAATAATCAAGTTTAGAGATAACCAAAGAATGTAGTAAGATATTTAGCGATTTTGGTTCTAAAAATTTTGAGATTGACCGGATTAGGCGTAGATCTCATGCATATTCATTGGAGAAATTCTGAAAACCCGACTGGATTCTGGCCCTCGAGGACTGGAGTTGCCAACCCCTGGACTTGACTGTCTTGAGCACCATTCATTATTTGTTTGTTTAGAATAGATTTAACTCAAGCCTTTTTCAATAGTGGCTAAAGGTGAGTTACATTCAGGTATTCTTGGTATTTCCTTGTTCCTGGCATGCTTACAATGTAGGTACATACCTGGGACTATGGAGGGCTAAGGGACTTGATCAAGATCACAAGGCTGCTCTTCCACTCCACTATTGTGATTAGTACCTGAACAGAAGGTTAATGCAATACCCCTTCATAAATAGATATCAATTGATATGAATACAAACTAAAATCTTCCTGGCTTTACCTTCCAATAAGATCAGAGAGCACTACAAAGTTGAACAGCATTACATACTCTATGCCAGTTATAAACATTTTAGAGGTTTATTTAAATCGCAATCTATCACTCAAGGTTCAAATTCATGCACTAGTTAGAAAAACTAATTTTGATCCTTCCTCATTTACACTACTAGTACAATCTTTGATTCTGAGTTCCCTGGATTATTGTAACATCATTTATCTAGCCTCCAGTAAAAAGGATATTAAAAGGTTGCAAATCATATAGAACATGGCTGTTCGGTTGATTTTCAACTTGAAAAAATTTGATCATGTACTTCCCAAAAGGTGGAGAGGATAAGAATATTGAACAATTATTGACTGTATACATGTGTAAAATTGAGGAGTGGATGGGAGAATAAGGTCTGAAACTAAACGTAGACAAAACCGAAATAATGTTTGTAGGAAAGCCAGATTACCAGTGGCCTACAGAGGTGAAAGTTATTGATGATGTTCTCTTGGTACATGAGTCTTTGACCATTTTAGGTGTAAGGCTTGATTCTGGCCTAACAATGAAGCTGAAAGTAACTAAGACCATTCAAGCATGCTTTGCACAAATGCAATTGTTATACCGATTAAAACCAATGTTAGCACCATATGATTTTTGAACTGTTGTTCAGGCTATGATTTTGTCGAGACTTGATTACTGCAATGTCCTGTACCTTGGAATAACAAAAGCAAGATGCAGGGCATTGCAGGTTATACAAAATGCAGCAGCACGATTGATAATGGGATTATCTAAATTTGATCATATTTCACCACATCTCCACACATTGCATTGGCTTCCAGTCGCTTTCAGAGAACAGTATAAAGCAGTGATTGATTTGCCATCAATTCTTGTATGGAAACATTCCAGAATTGTTTAAGAATAATATACTTAGCTATATACCAAAAAGATCTTTGCGTTCTGAGAATTTAGCTTTACTGATGACGTCTGTGAAGCCAAGACTCGTCGTGACTGGTAAAATTATTTTCTGTTGTGCAGGCGCCTCAAACCCTGCCCACAGGTGGGGACTGAGGCGCCTGGGCCAACCAGAATTGGCCCAGTAGCCTTAGGCCGCTCCTGTGGGTACGAGGGGGTGTCGGGGGTGGGGGGGTTGCGGGGTCAACGGAGGGGTGTTGCGGGTCGGCGGGTGGGGAGAGGTGTTCAGCGGGCCGATCGGGGGTTCAGGAGTTCGGGGGGGTCATGGGGGGGCTGCATCAGAGTAGGAGGGCCTGGGATCCCTCCTGCCCAGGTCTTATTGGGGGTGGGGGATAGGGGGGGTTGCATGGGCAAGAGGGCTTGGGCTCCCTCCTGCCCGGATCGTTGGGAGGAGGGTCACTGGGGCAGGAGGGTTTGGGCTCCCTCCTGCTCCAATGTTGTCGGGGGGGTCGCGGCTCACCGGGGCAGGAGGGCTTGTGCTCCCTTCTGCCCGGATCGATGTCGGAGGTGGGGGGGGGGGGTGGATTCTGTAACCGGTGTTGTTTTTGACAGACACCGGTTACAAATCCAGCTTTTAGGCGAAGGACTGGCTCCTCCTTCGCCTAAAAACTCTTGTGTTGGGTGTTTGGGACTTAGGCTTTTTTTGGTTGATTATAATGTTGTTATTGTACACGTAGTGGTGGTCTAGACGTTTAAACAGCTGAACGTAGAGGCAGGCCATTATTTTTAAAAAACCTCCTTTTGGACGTTTTTCTTGATAATGGACATTTTCCTTGCTTCTACTTTCTACGTTTAGGGCCTTAGGCCAAAATAGGACTTAGACATTTTTTTTTTATTATGCCCCTCCACGTATGTAAATTATGTAAACCGTTTAGTTTTAAACGGTATATACATTTTTAAAATAAATAAATAAATTCTATCAGAAACTACAATGACTCCCAGTAGAAGCAAGAATATTATTCAAGTTAGGTTGTACCTGTTACAAGACATTGTTTGGCCTTTTACCTGATTATCCCCCTCTGAAGCTCACAGAATTCCTATGAACGTAGAGAATGACACGGGGAAAAAATCTGTCCCCGTCACCGCCCCTTCCCCGTCCCACCATCCTCTGCACCGCCCCGTCACCGCCACTGCCATCCCATTCACCGCCCCGTCACCGTCACCACAGCATGCATAAAAGCCTCAAACATGTATGATTTTATATACTTATCATTATTAACGTATTCCCATGGGTTACATACTGAACATGTGCTGGATTCCTCCATTCTTGCAGCACATGTTCAGGAATAGGATTCAGTAACCCATGGGAATAGACACAGCACACTACTACACTAATACTCAGATTAAAAAAAAAAAAAAGAACCAGCTCCCAGCTCAGCCAGACTCCTGTCTCCAACCAGTCAAAGAATCCTACTCAGATTTAAAAAAAAAAAAAAAGAACCAGCTCCCAACTCAGCCAGACTCCTGTCTCCAACCAGTCAAAGAATCCCACTCAGATAAAAAAAAAAAAAAAAAGAACCAGCTCCCAGCTCAGCCAGACTCCCGTCTCCAACCGGTCAAAGAATCCCCCCCCCCACTCACCCACACCCCCACCCCTGCCGCCGCCAACCCTGGGCAGGCAAATAGTAGGAAAGTGTGCACCTTACCTCTACTTGTAGCGCCAAAGTTTTCAATGAAATTTCAGCTCCTCCAAGTCTGCAGCAGTGACTCTTCTCCAATCCAGGCAGCGGCTCCAAAAAAAATCCTGGGCTTGCCTCTCAGCTCCGAAATCCCCCGATTTCCAATCGCTACTGCAACCCATTAAATATCATGTATGGCAGTAGCGATTGGTCCCCTTCTTGAGCAGGAAAGAACTGACTAATGAGGAGCCAGAATATTGAAGGGGGCGGAGTCAGGCAACGTGCAAGTCAGGTGGAGAGAGACGAGTTGGAGTAGACCACATGGCCGACAAGCATGGCCGCCGGAAAAAAATCAGACACCCGTCCCGAAGTGAACCAAACACACGGTGAAGACCCGGTAAATCGCGGTATGTAGAAGGGGATACATTTGCCTGCGGGGACAAATCTTTTCACCGTTTTTGCGGGCGGTGAAAACTTTTGTCCCCGTGTCTGCAGCGATTTGGCTATGGAGTCTCCATAGCCCGCAGCCACGCTGCGGTTCCCCGCGGGGATCACTCCCCGTGTCATTCTCTATATGAGAGTTTAAGATGTTACTATGTGGCCTGCGCTAAAACTGCTTTCATGGTTTTCTAAAAGGGGGGAGGGGTATATTATTGGTCACTTAAAATTTACTGACAGAAAACATTTTTCTCATCATTTTAGATTATTTACATTTCCTACTGTAAAAGGTTGCATATACAAAAGATTTTTCCATAGATAAACCCTTTTCTCTCCTGATAACAAACTTCAACTCCTATCTTTCCTTTAGAAAAATGCTAAAGACCTACTTATTTGACAAATTCTTCTGAATGTGATTATAATACACTGTGCTTATACAGTCTCTTGATTGTTGTTAACCGCATCGAACTGAGAGGTTACTTCGTTATATAAGTGAATTTGTTATGTTATGCTAAGCTTACATCTGCCCCCCCCCCGGTTAGCGGTTTAACGTGCGTAATAGCGTGCGCTAAACTGCTGGACGCATTAGCCGCTACCGCCTCCTCTTGAGCAGGCGGTAGTTTATCGGCTAGCGTGGGGGTTAGCGCGTGATTAAAAGTTGTGCGCGCTAAAGCCGCTAACGCGGCTTCGTATAAGGAGCCCTTAGATTTTGGCAAGTTGCTATAAGCACTCATGTGAGATAACAGGCATCCAAAATATGCCCTTCTCATGATAGCATCCAAATGAATGGAGTTAGAGCAGAAGAGTGAGCACTGGGGAAGCCAGGCTTCAAATCTCACTTCTCCACCTGATCTCAGACAACTTGTAAAACTCTCCATTGCCTCAGGCAGAAACTTAAAGTACAAGTCCTCTAGGGCAGAGAAATAACTCCAGACCACTTCTACTTCAAGAAGCAGGTGAAAGCTTGGCTCTTCATCCAACCTTTAATACATAGGGTGATATACTGTGCACTTATTCTGCACCAGGACCAGCTTGCCACACACACTAACTAAATCGGTCCCTTATATCTTGTTTGACGGTATAAACAACTTGCCCCCCTATCTGTTTATTCCAACACACACTGAACCACCCATCTTGTCCCCATCTATAGGATAAGCTGTATTACAGAAAAGCATTAGCATCATGTGTTATTTGAATGTTCTGATTTGTGTTTATTAGATGCATCATAAGTATTATGTCTCTCTTTTAGTGTATATTATAACTCTTATTTGAGTTTCAGTGCTGTTAATAAGTATATTTTTGAAACTGTTTCATGGCAGTCCTATTACCGTATTTTCTCGCATATAACGCGCGCGTTATATGTGGTTTTTACAAACCGCGCATACTCTTGCGCGTTATACGCGTGAGCGCGTTGTACAAAATTTTTTTTACATAGTTCCCCCCCCCCCCCGATGCCCGATTCATCACCCGGAAGGAGCGCCCGCACTCCCACCCCGAAGGACCGCTCGCACCCCCACCTGAAGGACCGCTCGCACCCCCACAGCCTCCCCCCCTCCCCCATGGAGAAGCTGTCTACCTTGTTTCCGGATGCCAGCCCAGCTGCTTCCTCTGCCGGCGGTCCTGCCCCTTCTCAGAGCCCTGTGCTGCGCTGCTTCCTCTTCAGGCGGTCCCGCCCTTTCTCTGATGTCAGAGAAAGGGCGGGACCGCCAGAAGAAAAAGCAGCACAGCAGGGCTCAGAGAAGGGGCGGGACTGCCGGCAGAGGAAACAGCTGGGCTCGCTGGCATCCGGAAACAAGGTAGACAGCTTCTCCATGGGGGAGGGGGGGGAGGCTGTGGGGGTGCGAGCGGTTCTTCGAGTGGGGGTGCGAGCGGTCCTTCGGGATGGGGGTGCGAGCGGTCCTGCGGGGGGGGGTGAATCGGACGTCGGGGAGGGGGGCATCAGGCTTTCAGGGTAGGGACAGGACTTCAAGGAGGAAAGGAGAGTCGGGGTGGGCGAAAACAGAGTCAGGGTCTCCAGAGGAGAGTCGGGGCGGGCGAAAGAAGAGTCGGGCAGCATGCGCGGTATACGGGTGTGCGCGGTATATAAAAATTTATGTACATAAATATGTGTTTTTTGCGCGCTATACCCGTGTGCACGTTTTACACGGGTGAGCGTTATCTATGTGAAAATACGGTAATAAGTTTCAATTTACTGATTTTGACTTTACACTTCGCCCTCCGTATTCGCGGTTTCAGCATTCGCGGTTTCGATTATTCGCGGTTTTTAGCTTGCTGGCTCCTCCTCCTCAAATTACATCAGCTTGCATAGAGATATCGCTGATTCCAAGCATTTACAGAAAAAAAAAATCGCCGATTCTCAGCACTTTCTTCACCGTGTTTTGCCTCTTTTTCAGGAACAGGCCAGGTCTCCCACCATGTTATTCGCAGTTTCGCCATATTCACGATGGTTTTTAATAGAAAACAGCGAATAACATATGAAAAAGTTCTTCGCGTTTTTTCTGTATTCACGGGTCTGTTAATCCCCTAATGCAGCGAATACAGAGGGAAAAGTGTACTTCGTTCATTGTATTTATGTCTTTATTTAGTGTTTTTTACTACCGTTATGGTGTTAACAAAATTGTAAGTTTTATGTTGAATTATACCTGCTGTACACCACCTTGGGTGAATCTCTTCATAAAGGCAGTTAAATTCCAATAAATAAATACCTACTGTGCCTGTAATGTAACTCACCTTGAATTTGGGCTTGGACAGGAGAGTAGTTACCATAAATGCAAATATCCAGCAGTGTAGGGTTACCAGATCTCCGGATTTCCCTGGACATGTCCCTCCTTTTGAGAACATGGCCGGGTTTCTGGATGGCTTTTCAAAATCCAGCACTTTGTCAGGGTTTTGAAAAGCCTTTTCAAATCGCGTCAGGCAGGGAGGAAGTCCGTGCACGTAAGGACTTCTTCCCTGCCCTATGAGAGCAGGAAGTGGGGGGCGGTTCTAGAGTGGGGATGGGTAGAAATGGGCAGGCCTGGGGGCTGGTCTAGAGGTCCGGATTTTCTGATTGGAAAATCTGGCAACCCTACAGCAGTGAGACCAAAAGGCCAGAGACTGAGGAGTTATGACAGGAAAAGCTAATGACAGGACACAGGACGTCTCTCGGGGAAAACTGAAATAGTTTCTGTCCCTCCCATTTGGTGATAACAGCTCTAACACAGTGCTCTAGCAAAGTATCCCCCTCTTCTCTCTCTCTCTCGCCCTGTCCAGATGACATGGGGCTTTGGAAGCACCAGCTGAGCGATGCTCCTTCATGGTATGTCATCAAGTATGGCCACACATGTTATACACTCCAAAAACTAGACATGGACACAGCTACAGAGACAAGCAAGTACATCTACAGACACTAGACATAGCAATACACTCACTTGATATAGTAGGGCACTTTGTTTGGCGAAATAGCTCTTTCCCAGGGGACTTGGACTGAGGCTGTAGGAAGAGAGACAAAATGTCACCCTTGTCTTACAAGTAACCTGAATCTTTAGGGGGCAATTCTATAACTGGGCTCCTAAACTGTGTGTGACAGAGTACTGTACAATATACCCACATGGTAGGAGTCTATTCTATGGAACCTAGGTGTCTAGGTTCTATTATGGAATACTAGTATAACCAGTATAGGCATATCTCATATCTAGGCACCCATACGTATGCCAGGAACATATGTAACTTATAATATTCTGTATGATACATGCATAAGTGGGGGCCCTGCCTATGTTCTGCCCTTCTTGCAAATATGTGCTCTATAAGTTAAGTATGCAGTTGCAGAATACTACTTAGGTAGAAATTTGCAATTACACAAGGGTATGTGCAAATATGTATGCAAATGTCATTATTCTAAACATTTATGCATGTAATTCAAGTGTAAATATGAGCAGCTAGTTTATAAAACTGCCCTTTTAACATGCTACCAAAATGCAAGTATGAATGAAGAGATTCACATGAAATCAGGGCTTGCTGTTCTGAGGTTCTGGATGGTCAGCGGAGAAAAGTCATATACAAGACAAGCCCCTTTTGCTCTTACCACATTCTTTGTCTCTTTCCTGTTTTGATAGTATCCTTCAATTACTGTAGCTGGATTTAAAAGAGGTTTGGACAAATTCCTCGAAGTAGAGTCCATAAACCATTATTAAAGTAAACCTGGGGAAAGCTACTGCTTATCCCCGGGGGTAAACAGCATGGAATCTGGCCACTTTTGGGGATTCTGCTAGGGACTTATGACCTGAATGGGCCACTGTTAGAAACAGGATACTGAGTTAGATGGATCTTTGGTCTAATCTAGTATGGCAACTCTTATGGTCTTATGTTTTCTTCTATATCCCGAGTAGATGGAAACCAACACATAATACGGAAGAACGGGTATAAAAACAGATTTAAAAAAATCTTACATCAAAAGAGCAGCAAAGAAAATTCAAGTCTTCCTGTCGTATTAGCATTGCCTTCAAAACATAAGGAAAGCACACTTCTATAGAACTGATAAAGCCAAGCATATATAAAAGGGAACGCCCCAATAGCGAGAGAGTGCCGGAGACCAGTCAGTTCCTTCTTGAAAGACCTGACAGGAGTAAGCTTACCAGAGGCTTCTACCATTTATCTACTATTGTATATACTGTACTAGAATAGATTGTTAAACATACACACAGTTTTATGATACGTTATATAAGTGTGAGATAGCTAAAGTGTGAAAAAGCCAGTAAGTGCCAGTTAGTGCTATGAATAAAATGCTTACATAAAAGGTTGCTGAACATTTGTAATCTAAGGGAAATGACAGCCAGAAGAAGACAACATATGGACAAGTTCCAGAAAATCTGGAGTGCTTACTAGACTATAAATGGTATATAAATACTATAAATAAATGGGCAGGAATGAAGGTTTTGGGACTGGAACATAGAATAAGATTTGAAATGTTTTGATAGTTTTGAACAAGGCTTCACTGTTTATATGGGAAGGGGAGGGTGAAAAGTTTGTACATGTAAAGCCATTTGTAAAGGAGTTGGGGGTGTTTCTTGTTCTTGATGTAAGATGAAAATTCAAATTCAAATTCAAATTTTTTTAAAGGTATTTATTATTTATCACAAGTATTGGATGAAACTGGGAAGATTAAGAGTTTTCCTTACCTTTCTATTGTAGTGGGAAGGGGTCCTGGATCATTATATAAGTATATGCAATTGGTAAATTATATTAATAAATTGAAGAGATTGAATTTTTCTTGTGGAGTTCATGACAGAATTATTTCTTTTTTTAATCAATGTGATGATGTGCCTATTTCAGTTTCTTTATTACACAAGTGGTGGCGGAATATATTACCTACCCGTACATATGATAAAATTCTACAAAATTGGAATGAGGAGTTGGGAATTCAGATTTCTCTTCTTGATTTTACTCAATCTATTAATAGACTATCAAAGATTATAAAAGGGTATGTTTGGAGAGAATGTACTTATAGAATTTTGCATAGGGCTTATTTTTCCCAAATTCAAGCTTTTCATGCGAATTTAATAGATACTCCAATTTGTATTAAATGTAATAAAGATCCTGGCACATTATCTCATGCTTTTTGGTTGTGTCCTTTGATCAACTCATTTTGGTCTGCCATCCTATTATTTTTGGGTTCTTTATGGGGTAATTCGATAGTGGGTTGTCCTAGGGGAATAATTTTTGGTAAAGCATCAGCTTGTGGGGTTTTTGGCCAACTAAAATTTCTTTTATTTCAGAAAGCCTATAAATGTATTATGCAATTTTGGTTGCAGAAAGAATCTCCAAGTTTTTGGCATTGGAGGAATCAATTACATCGCTTATTTTTATTTGAGAGTTGGGAGGTTCGAGGTTCGCCTAAAAAAAACTCAGCTTTTTATGGACGTTTGGGATCCTTATATTCAGAATCTTTCACCAAAAATACGAAGTTTGGTTATCAATGATTTATTATGAAAATTAGGTTTAATAATTACATTCCAGTTATTTATTTTAATTCTTTATTTTTGTCAACTTTCATCCAGGGTGAGGGATTTCATTTAGGGGAAGATAGTGGGTAGGGGATGGAATTAAGGGGGTGTAGATAAGATTGAATTAATTCATATGGAAATTAAATTTGAAAGAATGATTTAAATTTGAATGAAATATTATTGTAATTCTTATTGTATTGAATGTATTTTTGTATTATCCTATTGTACTGATTATTTGATTCTTTCAATAAAAATTGTTATACATAAAAAAGTGGAGTACAGCCTCATTGACTAAAGAGGAAATGTCACCTTTTCCCATGGAAATGAATGTTGTGTGCTGCAGCATACTGTATACAAAATGGGAGTCTCTGTTCTTAAGTCACTCCTCCAGATCCATGCTAACTACTGTAGTATTCCAGTGAATTACTACCAAACATTTCTGCTGTGAGTCATGGTGGACCAGAGAGTGATATACCATGCGATGCAAAGGATAGTTTTGTATTTATCTCAGGGTAATCCTTGAAGGGAACTGGTGTTTCTATACTGCTGTACTAGTTTGAGTGCTGAAAAACCATGCTTACATACTGGAAAGAAAGTGCTGGGATCCAGGTCCAAAGTCCCGGTGGGCATCCTGCAGCTGCTTTTGATGTTCATTAATGGAGGCCTGGAGGATGAGAAGGTAAGACATGAGACTCTAACGCGCAGCATGTTTTCATAATACAGCTTCTACCCTAACCCCCCAAAAATTGTAGTGATCCTATCTATGATTTTTGACATGCACATTACCTCACAATTATATGAACCTTCAAATATGCCTAATCCCTTCAGAACATGAGTCCTACTCTCCCAAACTCAATAGAACAGTTGTTCGTAAACCTTTCCTGGGGGACCTCCAGCCAGTCAGGTTTCACGATATCCCTAATGAATATGCATGAGTTAGATGTGCCTATAAAGTAGGTACTAGGCATCTTGAAAACCCAACTGGCTGGGGGGTTTACCATGACAGATTTAAGAATCACTGCAATAGAATATTACACAGTCCTCTAACTCTGAAAACAGAATCCCTCTCTCACATCTAAAATACTCACCCTCCACTCTTATTATATCTTCAATGTTTTGCCACACCATTTACCCAGCTCAAGCATTCTCTTCCTTTATTGAAATTTGGTTCTCTTTACACCTGCTCTTGAAACCCTAACCTTCCTGAATAACCACCACTGATGAAGAGAGCATCTGTTAATATAGCTTCCACCATTTAAAATTTCAGAAAACAAAGAAGAGGTTATGTCAGCATCAAGTGAATTGCTCTAAACCTTTGCTGTCAGTATTGCCCTTCAGACTCCATAAAGGCCCAATTTTACAGTCCAAGCTGGTTCCTAAATCTTTCCCCAGTACTCCCAGTTTCCTCAGTTCTTCTGACTAAAGATCCCTGATACCCTTGTCCTCTGAAGTGTTAGCCTTTCCCTACCTGCATCTGTTTCCAGCGGGTGTTGATCTGCTCCATGACCCGGGCATTTTCCATGGAAAGGTGGACATCTGAAATGGCAAGCTGGTGTGCCAGGTCATTAACAAGCTTCACCCCGTCCTTCATTGGAGCAAGCTCCTCCTTAAACAACTAAAGACCCCCCGACAACCAGAAAGGACAAGAGAGAAAAATACCTGTCAGGGCTTTCTTTATTACACTGCAATTGCTGGAAGGTCTCCATGGCAACACACTTCAGTCTCGAAACAGAAAAGGGGATAGGTTTTTGTTGGGATTAGGGAGTTCTTCAGAAAGGGCTGGAGGCTAATTAGCTCATACTTGCTATGCCAGGTAAACAGGAAGAGAATGAAACCAAAGGGAAGGGGGGTCCGCAGCATAGCTCAGGTGCAATATTCTATTTACTGGGACTGGCAAGGTTCTGGTATGCCACATAGGCAATATGCTTGAGCCTGGGGAAGGAAGACAACATTTTCTGCTAATGTAGTTAGGGGGAAATTCTAGAAACGGCGCCGAAACTTAGGTAGGCACCTACGTTAATTAATAAACGCCATTTAAAATGGCAAAAATCCCACAATGTTAAAGCGCCTACTGGTGCCTAAAGAATACATGCTAGAATCACACCTTCATAGGTGCTTTAGGTTGCCTAACACCACTATGGGCATGGCTAATGCCGGAAGTGGCTTTAGGAGGCCTAAAGTGCCTAAGTGGGCATGAGTCATGACAAAGAAAGGCACCGGAAATATAGGCCTGGAAAACCCTGGCCTACCTTTCTGGCACCTATCTTTCATGGAGGCGCGATTCTCTATAGGGCACCGTCACATGATTGTCACGCGATCAGTGGCCACTTTTTAGGTGGCTGCCGATGTCAACACCCTATAGAGAATCCAGGCCTTAGGGTTGACTCTGCTCACCATAATCTTAAATGAAACTTTCTTCCAGCCATCTGAAATACTGTATATTTGTAGCCACTCAGAATTTTTTAAATTCTTTCCAATCCAATGGAATGCTAGAAAGAAATTAAAACACAAAGGAACTGATTTTCAGACTGTGGGAGTTAGTCAGGCTGACTCCCATGATTGATAGTGAACCCAGAAATTCAATGCTAGGCCATAACCAGCGACTGGCATTGAATTTTTGGTCTACTTTTAACTGCTAACAATATAGCCAGCTAAGCCGATATTCATCATCTGGCCAGCTAAGTTATAGCAGCCAAAGACAGACCTGCTATTTATGCGGGTTCATTTGTTTGCTCAACTTGGAATATTGGCACTAACCAGCTATGTCACTTGATATAGCTGGTGACCAGGCTAGCTGCTAAGCATTAATATTCAGCAGCCGTCTTGCACTGAATATAATATAACATTTTAATGGTGACAGGAGCCGTTCCTTTCCGTTCCTGGACTGCATAATGGGTAGAAGGATTTGAGCATGTCTGTCCATCTCTCTGTCTGGGAGCAAAGCAGATCACCATGAACTGAAAGGATGATATTTGGTGTGGAGTAAGAACCAAGGAAAAGGCACTTTTTAGTTGGAAAATGGGGCATTTTGGACCCAAGGATTCCTGAAGGAAAGTCTTCCAAAAATGGCCAAAAGCATTTCTAAAAAGAGGCAGTTCCAGCAGCTGTATCTTGAAATACTGAAACATAGAAAGAGTGACTGTGACTTGCTCCTTTCAAACTGTCCCTCTGGGCATAAAAAGTCCTTCCCAGCCACAGACATAAACAGAGCCAGCATGGACACACACATGCAATTTAATTTTTAAATGTTACCACCTCCTCAACCATGCCACATACCCCTGCTTGCTTAGCGGGCTTTTAGTGAGTCAGATGTGTATTTAATTTTTTTTGCAGTAAATTCAACTGTAGGGGTAGGACCTTCAAAACCATCAACAGCACCGACTAACGGCAATTCTGCACTTTTAAGCAGCTGCACCCGGGGAGAGGAAGGGAGGGAAGGAAGTTGCTGAACTAGAATGAGCCCTGTGCCCCTAAGCCCAGAGCAACTGCTCCCATTGCCCATTGGCAGAAATGCCAAGTTGCCCAGTTCCTAGCTGAAGGCCTTTTGGCCAGTTCTGGTTTTGAACTTATATCCCGAAGCAGTGTGTAGTGCTTGATCCTACCCACTGAAATCCATGCTGCAAGTAATTAGGGTTACCAGATTTCCTCTATAAAAAAAAAAAAAAAGACACCTGGTCCCACCTCATTCCAGCCCCAGTCCTACCCCATTCTGCCTCCAACTCTGCCCTATTCTGCCCCCAGCCTCACCCCCACACAAACCTCCCTGAGCTCTGGACCATGACTGCATATGCGCGGATGTCGACACCCTCCAGGCACGACCCTGAGGTCAGGGACTTCAAAATTCAGCCAAACTGTCTGGTTTTGGAAATTCCTCCAGGTACCCAGACAGTTCTCTAACAAGAGGACATGTCTGGGTTTTCCTTTTGAGGACATGTCCGGGGGGTCCGGACAGCTTTTCAAAATCTGGCACTTTGTCTGGATTTTAAAAAGCCTCCCTCAAAATTGCTGTTGGGCAAGAGGGCAACGCGATGATGTCACGTGCATGTGCTGTCATCACATCGCATGCATGCGTGCCCTCCTGCCCGACCAGAGCGGGCAGCAGGGGGCGGGGCTGGGGAGGGGCTAGTGTGGGATTGGGGGCGGGTCTAAGGGGGTCCAGATTTTCTGAACGGAAAATCTGGTAACCCTATTCCTGGACCTCTGGTAAACCTACTCATAATGTACCAGGATGGAGAGGTCAGATCCTGCCAACTGAAATCTAGGACTGTCTTAAAATCTCCAGTTCTGTTGGTTAAATGGCAATTTGAGGGAGAAACAGATTCAGCCCAGAGGAGATGGCTTTCAGTTTGTTACAGGGCCAAACCCAGACTAACTCATTATAAAAAGTATATTAGAAAGCCTTATCAAGTTAAGATCTAAATTCTAGTAGCCTGTTTATCTGGGTGTGAAGACTGGTGATTGGTTACAGCTCTTATAAGTCAGCTAGGTAGCAAGACTGCAGTCTCCTGAAGGGACACTCCGCTATAATGGCAACAACGATTGTCAGACGACACACACCAGAGACAGTGCAGATATATTCATATACACATACAGAGTGGCTGGAAATAATTCCAAAAACCATGCTCTATGTGCTTTTCCTACTTGTTGAGAAATCTGGGCTATAAATGTACTGGTAAATGTATTTCATTATGCTGTAAGGATGCTGTCTAAGCTCAGGTGATAACCAAAGAAGGAAAATGCAGAGACAACCTCAGGGTGATAGAGAAAGAAAGAAGGTGAAGAGCATAGCACTTGGAAGAATCTACTCATTTGCTAGAAAGAGATGTGTATCTACAGGAAGCAGGAAAGACTTATATTCTCCCTTCATGTCCTTTGCTGTCCTTCTTCACAAAACATTGAGCCTCAATAACCTTCCAGAGCTGCATATATGAGTCTCCAAAAAATTAATAAAAATTTTTCATGAACTTAAAAAAAAAAAAGAAGTTGGCTTCTTTGTTTACATGGGCTGGGCTGACTCCTACCCCCCTCTTCTATGAAACCGAGCTAGCAGTTTTTAGTGAGGAGAGCGCACTGAATGGCCCGCGCTGCTTCCAACGCTCATAGGAATTCAATAAGCGTCGGGAGCAGTGCGGGCCATTCAGCGCGGTTTTGTAAAAGAGGAGGTTAGTGATTCAGATTAGAGAATGACATGGTGAAAAAAATTGTCTCTGTCTCTGCCCTGTCCCCGCGAAATCAGTCCCCGTGAGCTCGGTTCCCATCTAACTGCAGAGACAAGGCCATTCACCGTTCCACGGGGTGGTGAATGGCCTTGTCTTCGTACCCGTGGTGACCACTTTTTTCTCACACCATTTCGGCGGGTTACTTGCGGCTAGCCATGGGTAACAGCCACCGTGTCATTCTCTAATTCAGATGTGGTCTTCATTTTCTTCATTATAAATTCTACTGGAAAACTTAGTAACTTAACTTTATAACTTGCTTAATGTTTATTACATACATTGACACCTAGTGCAACACTTCTCAACCCAGTCTATGAGGTATGCCTAGTCCCATCAGGTTTTTAGGATATCCACAATAAATATACATGAGATAGATTTACATACTAAGGAGGCAGTGCACGCAAAGCAGTGCACGCAAAGGAGGCAGTATCCTAGCTTTGTTTGCTGTTGGTTGTTATGTACTGTATAAGGGCTGGCAAAGAACCATGGCAATACCTGTTGCTGGGGTCAATGACACCTTGGTTTATAAAATGCATCCTTTGAAGCCTGTTAACGCAACATCTAATAGACATATTCAGTAGCATAGGAAGGGGGGGCAGACTGTCCTGGGCGCCATCTTCATGGGGGGGGCCCTCTTCGCCCCCACGTACCTCTTAAAATGTTTGCTGGTGCGAGCAGCACCTTCCACATGCTGCTTGTGCTGACCTTGGCTTCCTTCTGATGTCACTACCTGGGAGCTGAGGCCAGTGTGAGCAGCTTTGAAATTCCATTTGTGTAGAGCAGTATATGGTATTGTATTTGCCTAGGACCATGTTTGAGCAATCAGGACCTTTTGAGTCTTAATAACTTCTTTTTTTAATAAGTATAATCTTTTATCTCTATTTTTAACATTTTACTTTAAACCGGCTAGATACCAGTTGATGGTCGGTATATTAAAAATTAATAAACTTGAAACTTGAAACTCTTAGTTGGATCATTACTCTGTTATATATTTGTAATTACTGTATTTTATTGGTGTTTTAATTATGCATGTTTTTATTATTATTACCCACCTTGGATAAAGTCATGATCTAAATAATAAACCTATAAAATATGATATTCATTGAGGGACATGGTGTTGCGTTACAGCAGCTTCTCAGTCGCTTGCTTTAAAATAAGTCAGCAAATGTACCTTTGTAGCTTGTATATGTTCCGGTAAAGAATCAATGAAAAGGTCTCCAATGGGTTCCCAAGTATCTCGGACACCCTCGGCCTGTGTCAGTGTTGTTTCAAGCTCCTCTATGGCCCCCTTGAATTCCAGCAGCTGCTCCAAGGTGCGCTCGATATGCCGATGCTGATCAATACAGCGGGCAGTCAATGTCTCCCACAGCTCGCTGGCCACGTTGGCCTGCTTCCAAACAAAGCGACTTACATTCTGGATCCTCTTCCGGGGAGATATATCTGGAAGCCCAGAACAAGGTTATATTGTTTCAGCAACTCACTAAAATCTAAGCTTTATGAAGTAGAGACCAATATCTTATTTATTTATTGAAACATTTTACATAACATAACATTCTACTTATATGCTGCAGGACCGTGAAGCTCTATGCGGTTTACAAAAGAGGAAGTTGGTACAATTGAGTACAATGACTTCGTTTCCTATGTATTTGGTAAACAAATATGTTTTCAAATGGCTTTTAAAATCTTAATAGGTACTAGAAGTCATGATTAAGAGATGTAAATCTTTGTCCCAGGACGTTGCCTGATAGGATAAGAGACATTGGTGGAATTTTTTGAATTTACATCCTTTTACCGATGGAAAAATAAAAATGGTATGTTAACCTCTAGTATGTTTACTAGTTGTGAGTGTACCATGGTGAATATCTATTTTTGTGGAGAGGAGGAAGATGTGTATTTCTTGAATTTCTTCTTATATGACAGTTGCTCTTCAATCTCCAGAAGCCAAAATAGCTTTGGGTGAATTGAGGCTGCTTTGAAGGATGTCGGAACTTCTATTAAAGCAACAAAGATCTAGAGGAAAGGCAGGCTTGAGGATGAAACAGCACGTACCTTTGCTCTCCTGAGGCTGTTCCTCTGGCTCTTCAAAGGGATGCTGGGCCAGGAAGAGCTGTGCCGATTCCAAAACAGAGTAAATGTACGAACCCCTGGACTTCACTTCCTCCATGAAAGTCTGCAGGAAGGGACAAGGGACAAAATTAAACCCAAAAAGAGATATGCATGAAGTCTATAAGATCACAAGTGGAGTGGAGTGGTATGGGTAGATGGGAATAGCTTTCTTACTCTTTCCAAAAATACAAGGACTTAGGGGCATGCAACAAAGCTATGAAGTTGTATATTTAAAACAAATTGAAGAAAATATGTCATAATTTAATGGAATTTGTTCCTAGAGAATGCAATATAAGCTGTTATCATAGCAGGGTCTTAAAAAAGGTTTGGACAAGTCCCTGAAAGAAAAGTCCATAAACCATTATTAACGTGGACTTAAGAAAATCCACTGCTTATTCCTGGCATAAGCAGCATGAAATCTTTTTTTACTCTTTTTGGGATCTTACTAGGTACTTGTAACCTGGATTAGCCACTGTTGGCTACAGGATACTGGACCTGATGGATGTTTGGTCTGTTCCAGTATGGTAATGCTTATGTACTCATGTACTGACAGACTGACAAGACAGATGGCTTCCTATGGCAAGGGTAAGCAACCTCTTGAATGGCATTTGAAGCCCACCTAAATAGCACACTGCTTGCTACACGATAATAACCCAACGCTGCATGCAATTTTCAAAACTCAAGACACCTTTGCCAATCTGGTGATGCTCAAGCTACCTTGAATACAACAAGAAGGTGGGGTACATCAAAACTGGCATCTAGAGAGAACAAAAGCCCAACTCCCCCTCTCTTATTCCCCTTTCTGATAGGCTTTAGAATATAGAAAGACCAGCCTATTTTTATATATTTAAAAAATGTATCAACCGCCTATTCCTAGGCAGCATTACAAAAATAACATACACAAAATGAAACAGACAGTGAAACCTGGACTCCTATCTGGGAACAGCTTATTGGCTGGAGAAGCAAACTTCTTGAACACTATTTCTATAGGATTCCTGGGTATACATTACTTCTCTTACCAGGATCAAGGCCAGCAAAAGTACTGTAATAGAGTCTCCCAACACGTTATGTTACATTATACCCTTACTGCATTGTGTCCGTGCATGTGCGGATGCCCCCTCCCGTCCCGATATTTACAGGAAGCTTTTCAAAACCCAAATTACCAGGTTTTGAAATGCCGTCCGGATCCCTGCCAGGCTCAGCATCTCTTATTATAAAGAAACTAGTCTTTAAGCCCGTTACATTAAAGGGTGCTAGAATATATGTCTGTCTATCTTTCTTTCTGTCTCTCTCCTATATGTCTGTCTATCTTTCTTTCTGTCTCTCTCCCTACCCCTGTCTTTTTCTTTCTGTCTCTCTCCTTCCTGCTATCTTTTTTTCTGTCTGTCTCTCTCCCTGCCCCCCTTTGTCTGTCTGTCTTCCTGTCTCTATCCCTGCCCCCTTTGTCTGACTGTCTTTCTGTCTCTCTCCCTGCCCCTGTCTTTTTCTTTCTGTCTCTCTCCCTCCTGCTGTCTTTCTTTCTGTCTCTCTCCCTGCCCCCCTTTGTCTTTCTGTCTCTCTCCCTGCCCCTGTGTCTTTCTTTCTTTCTGTCTCCCTCCCCACTTCCCTGTGCAGCAGCCGCAGCATTTCCTCCCCCAGCATTTCCCTGTGCAGCAGCATTTTTTTCTCTCCCCCCTACTTTCCTGTGATGCAGCATTCCCCCCATCCATTTCCCTATGCAGCAGCATTTATCCCTCCCCCCCCCACTTCCCTGTGCAGAAGCCAAAGTATCATTCCCTCCCCCTACATTTCCCTGTGCAGCAGCATATTTTTCCCTCCCCCCACTTCCCTGTGCAGCAGCCACAGCATTCCCTCCCCTTCCATTTCTCTGTGCAGCAGCATTTCCCCCCTCCCCCACTTAACTGTGCAGCATCTGCAGCATTCCCTCCCCCTCCATTCCCTGTGCAGCAGCATTTTTCCCCTCCCCCCCACTTTCCTGTGCAGCAGCCGCAGCATTCCCTCCCCTTCCATTTCCCTGTGCAACAGCATTTCCCCCTCCCCCACTTTCCTGTGCAGCAGCCGCAGCCGCAGCATTCCCTCCCCCTCCATTTCCCTGTGCAGCAGCATTTTTTCCCTCCCCCCGCTTCCCTGTGCAGCAGCCGCAGCATTCCCTCCCCCTCCATTTCCCTGTTTAGCAGCAGCATTTCTCCATCCCCCCTTCTCTACCCACGGTGTGGCTGGCTCCCTTGCCTGAGTTATTTTTAAGTTTAAAAGTGACGTGGCGGCTCCTCTAACGATTCCCGCCTGCATCGGAAGTCTTCTCCAATGCAGGTGCAGCTCGTGAGAGGAGCCATGGCGGCACCTGTAAACTGAAAAATAACTCTGGCAAGGGAGCCGGCCAACTGACAGTTCAATGAGAGCCACAGCTTCCTTAAACACATCCTCCCCCCCCCTTCCCTTCCTTCCTGCTGTCTGTCCGGCTGTCTTATTTGTAAGTTGGTCATGTTGTTCGGTCTGGCCTGCTCCTTGCTCCCTTAGTACCTTGCTGTAGTGTTTTTTTAAGTTCAAAGATGCAGCGGCAGTTCCTCTCATGATCCCCACCTGCGTCGGAAATCCAACGCAGGCGGGGATCGTGAGAAGAGCCGCCCCCGAATCTTTGAACTTAAAAATACACTACAGCAAGGCACGCAGGGAGCAGGCCAGACGAAACAACAGCACCTTGAGGTCCGCGAGTGTGCTTACAGGAAAACAGAACCCTAAGCGCGCATGCGCACTCCTACCTATCGGGGACCTACTGATCATGAAAAATGGAACATGCAAGTAGGAGTGCGCATGCGCGCTTAGGGTTTTATTATAGTAGCTAGCACTATGCATGCTTTTTAGCATATTTTCTGCAATGAAGTGTGGGATCGATGTGGCAATCTAATTACTGAGAGACACAGGACAATCAGTAGTAACAACCACAAAATAGGTTGAACCCTGCTATCAGACAAGAAGCCAGAGCTGAGCAGGGATAATACGGAGCAACACCAGAACCTAGAAATTACCTTATTCCCCTTTCTGTACCATGCATTTTTTACATTTATTTCTTTTTTCTTTTTTTATTTGAATCACTGTTGGGACAATAATTAAACTGTCTAAATTACAGTAGGTGCATGGGTACTTTTGCCAACATTTTAAAAAAACCAAAAAACCAACAGAAATTTGTGCTAGTTTGGAACCCATGCAGTTCAGCAGATAAAATTTTGACATCTGCATACGTTGGTTACTGAGGTCCTTTTTCCCTTCTTTGTCAATTTTGATAGTTTTTAAGATGACATGATTTTCTGGTTAATGTTTGGCTACTCAGAATCTTGCATGGTTGAACACAATGAGACCTCCCATAGGGCAACTTTTCACCATACAATTTAAAATATACATTATAATCCTTGATATTTTAAAAGTACATTTTTTAAGTTGCTTAACATAAAAATATATGAAGGAAAATTCTATAATAGGGCACCTGCCCTTCCATGCATAAAGGTATACTTATTTATTTATTTTAAAAATTTCTATACCGTTTAAGACTAAACGGTTTACATAAATTACATACATAAATTATATACAATACTATCACTTGTGTAGGCAGTGGTGTAGTGAGGGCAGGAGGTGCCCGGGGCTGTGGTGCTCCGTGTGCCCTCCTCTCCGCTTCCCCCCCCCCCCCCCCGGTCACATTGACACCCTCCCTTTCCCCATACCTCTTTAAATTTTCACTAGTATGAGCAGTTTCTACGGCCTACTGCTCACTCTGGTGTTGGCTTTCCCTCTGATGTCACTCCCTCATAACCCGGAAGTGATTTCAGAGAGGAGCCAGGCCAGCATGAGCAGGCTGGAAAAGTTGCTCGCTAGTCCCAGATCTGACCTTAAACCAGTCCATGAAATATATTTGTATAGCTTGCCCAGGGTGACACTATTATTCTATTAAAGGAAACTAGGTACCTATGTTCCGTTTTAGAATTGGCTTCTATCAGGTGACTTTCAGGTTTTCCCGCTAATGCTTTACCTGTGAAATGGCTTTGAATATTGCCTTTCCTGTGTATTACTTTGAAAAATATAAACATCTTTTTAAGATAATAAGGATTCCTGCTGGGAAGAGTTCAGATGGCAGTGTGAGGTGATTGTTGCCAAGTTTCTGATGGTGCGTTCAAGTTCATTTTGAGGAACATACCGCATGTGTCTCCTTCTCCTGCTGTACCAGGGTAACATCCCCACGGAGTGGCAGCTGCGCTGACAGTTCTTCATCTTTCTGGCTCAGCCAATCTATGATCTCCTGCAATGGTGGCTGCAACTTCCCATTGTGGTCCATAAAAGTTTCCAACCGAGCCCTAAGGTGGAGAAAGAGCAATGATTTATCTATGGAACAGGTAGAAATACATTTGTTATCTTAAATAGGAGCCAAGATAAATGATGTGTGTTAAGCATGTCTTTCTGAAATTGTAAGTCCTCTGGGGATAAGCGAAGTGACAATACTTACCTGTAGCAGTTGTTCTCAGAGGACAGCAGGCATATACTGTATTCTCACATGTGAGTGGCGTCATCCAAAGAACCCAGTACAGACACTGCCAATTGCACTGTCATTTTAAACCTTTAGGCAGTGCCCATATCAAGCACATGTCAGTGCCTTTCTGCCTGACGTTGGCTCACGGGACCTTCAGTT
This sequence comes from Geotrypetes seraphini, assembly GCF_902459505.1. Classification (NCBI taxonomy): domain Eukaryota; kingdom Metazoa; phylum Chordata; class Amphibia; order Gymnophiona; family Dermophiidae; genus Geotrypetes; species Geotrypetes seraphini. Next base: position 69,439,958 of record NC_047088.1, read on the forward strand.
AAGTAAAAAAGCTAAGAGGCCAACTTGAGAGGGGGGGGGGGGGCAGATTGTGAGAATATATGCTTGCTGTCCTCGGAGAACACCTGCTACAAGTAAGTACGGTATCTTCATTTTCTCCATGGACAAGCAGCTATTATATTCTCACACATGGGACTCCCAAGCTGCCAGGATCACGATTCTGGAAAAGGTTATAGATAGAATAAACATGAGCCTGGCAAAATTCATCAGGGTTGAAAGGAAAGTTGTTGCTCAGGAAGTTAAATTTTAAAAAATTACAGAACTGCTTGTCCAAACTTTGGAGTTTTGTTCTAAACAGTAATGAGAGGTAAATGTAGGCATTGAGGTCCAAGTAACTGCTTTGCAGATGTCCTTAATAGAGGCAGAGTGGAAATGAGGCAGCCATAGCCCATACATTGTGGCTGTCACATGGCCTTGCAGTGTTAGCCCAGCCTGAGAATATGTGAAGGAGATACTATCCATTAGCCAAGTGGAGATGGTTCCCTTGAAAATAGCAACCCCTAGTCTGTTAGGGTCAAAAGCAACAAAGAGCTGGGAGGACTTCCTATGAGGCTTAGTCTGGTCCAGAGAGTATGCCAGCGTATGCTTGCAGTCTAAGGTATAGAGGGCTGATTCTCCAGGATGGAAATGTGGTTTTGGAAAGAAGAAAGACAAAACTATGGATTGGTTAAGGTGGAAGTCTGACACTACATTAGGGAGGAATTTGGGATGTGGCAAACTACCCAGTCATGATAAAATCTTATATGAGGATCCAAGACAAGGGCTTGAAGTTCATCCACACGGCATGTTCATGTATTGTAACTCCATCACAGAAGCTCATGTAACCGCTCTGAATTGCCCCCCCCCTTCATGAAGCTTTCAATAAACAATAAGGAAAACAACTATGAAGGTGAGAAGTTTCGGAAAGCAAGATAAAAGTGGCACAAAGGGAGACTTCATGACAACAGAATGAACCATATTGACATCCCAAACAAAGCTTGATAGGTGGTTTTGTGTAAAAGCCTTTCGTGAAATGGACTACTAAAGGATGAACAGAGAGAGGATTTTTCTCTAGCTGTGAGTGGAATGCACTGATAGTACTGAGATGAACTCTAAATGAGTTGGTTTTTATACCAGGGTTGGGGAGGTATAGAAGGTAGTTTAGTATTGATGAAAGAGGACAGGTAATGGGGTTCCAGAGAACTCGATGCATACCAAGAAGAGAACCATGTCCACTTAAAGCGGTAGCAGTGGAAGGTTTCCTATACAGCAGGGTTAAAACCATGGCAGACTGCGAAGATCTCCAAAAGGATCTGACGACACTGGAAGAGTGGGCCAAAAAGTGGCAAATGAGCTTCAACATAGGGAAATGCAAGGTCAAGCATGTAGGAAAAAAGAACCCGATGTTCACTTACAAAATGGGGGGGATCACTGCTAGGGGTAAGTAACCTTGAAAGAGACCTGGGAGTGATGGTAGACACAACATTGAAGGCGTCGGCACAACCACAGCCACAGCCACAAGGAAAACAAACAAAATGTTGGGTATCATTAAAAAGGGTATCACGACCAGGACGAAGGAAGTCATCCTGCCACTGTATCGTGCAATGGTGCACCCGCATCTGGAATACTGTGTCCAGTACTGGTCGCCGTACCTCAAGAAGGACATGGCAGTACTTGAGGGAGTCCAGAGAAGAGCAACTAAGCTGATAAAGGGTATGGAAAAACTTTCATATACTGACAGACTAAAAAAGTTGGGGCTATTCTCCCTGGAGAAGCGGAGACTTAGAGGAGACATGATAGAAACCTTCAAGATCCTGAAGGGCATAGAAAAAGTAGATAGGGACAGATTTTTCAAATTATGGGGAACCACAAGTACAAGGGGGCACTCGGAGAAATTGAAAGGGGACAGGTTTAGAACAAACGTTAGGAAGTTCTTTTTCACCCAGAGGGTGGTGGTTACATGGAACACGCTTCCGGAGGCTGTGGTAGGCAGGAGCACATTACAGGGCTTCAAAGAAGGTTTGGATAGGTTCCTAGACGACAAAGGGGTTGAAGGGTACAGATAGGAGTAGAGGTAGGTTATAGGGATAGGAGTAGAGGTAGGTTATAGAAATAGTCAGGGACCACTGCTCAGGCAATAGGCCTGAGGGGCCGCCGCGGGAGCGGACCACTGGGCGAGATGGGCCTCTGGTCTGCCTCAGCGGAGGCAACTTCTTATGTTCTTATGTTCTTCTAAGATAGCAGATACTGCAGCCAAAAGGAGAAAAGAATTTATCTGTTTGAAGAAAGAAACCATGCTGACAGTGCTAGTGAGCAGGGGTTGGAACGAAGGAGTCCAGCAAGCCTTGAGCACGTGCAGACGCTCAAGGCCCTTCATCAGCACAGAACGTCAGCATTGGCATCCTGAGTCCCGGAACTGTATGTGCAATGACAGTCTGGGACAGGAAGGAGCTGGTAGTAAAGGACAAAAGTGCATAAGCCACTGTTCTTTGATTCTTCAGTGTTGCCGTGGCCTCCTTTGCACTGTTCTTTTGCCGTGGTCCACCCCCCTTTGAAGTAACTTCCTGTTTGTATTTGGGCAGGCCACAGCAAAGGAACGGCGAAGAGGAGATCATGGGCAGCACAAAAGAATTGCTCCCACACTGGCGACCTCTGTGTAGTTTTCATAGTGAGGGGTGCTTCAGAACTGGATGGGGAGAACATTTGGTGGAACCGGGGGGGAGGGGAGGGAGGGAGAAAAAAGGGAGAGATGCTGAATGGGAGGGGCAGAGGAGAAGAAGGAGATGGTGGCACATGGATAGAGGGAAGAGGAAGAGGAGGGATGAGATTATACACATGGATAGAGGGAAGTGGAAAAGGAGGGAAGAGATGGTGCACATGGATGGAGGGAAGGGGAAGAGCTCAAAAGATAGATTTGAGATGAAGGAAGAAAAATGGAAGAAAACTGAATATGAAAATCAGTGCCACAGATAGATGTAGTGAAAAAGGTGAAGAAGGAGACGAAAGAAACAACAATTGCATAAGGAGGCCTTGGAAACAGAGTTAAGAGCAAAGAGGGAGCAAGATTATCAGAAAAATAAAATCTCCAGATGACAAAGGTAGGAAAATGTTTTTATTTTCAATTTAGTGATTGAAATAGTCAGTTTTGAAAATTTACATCTGTTTTTATAATTTGAACTGTTCAGGAAGAAATGCATTTCTTTCGTGGTATACTGTGTGCAGAGTCTGCCATATAAGGGTATAATAGTATTTTTAATTTGTAAAAGGTTTTTCTGTTTTTTGCATGTGTGACTGAGGCCAGGTATTCTGGTAGGGGCAGAAGTTCAGAAATATTGGTTGGTGTCATAGCCCCAAGTAGGAACATATTTGTTAGTTCTCCTTCAGCTTTTTTGAACTCAAAACAGCTCCAACTGAAAAATTAGTGATTACCGTATTTTTCGCTCCATAAGATTTAGAGGAGGAAAACAAGAAAAAAAACATTCTGAACCAAATTGTATACTAATATATACCCAACACCTTTAAATTCCATCCCAGCCTCCTCCCCCCTACCCCCGGCACCTTTAAATTCTGTCCCAGCCCTCCTCCATCAATCATCACTTTTAACATAACATAAAACTTTATATTCCGCAAAATTCCTTTCAGTTCAATGCAGTTATAAAAATATAAGTACAAGAAGAAAAAGAGACTTTTAACAATTTGCATGAAGTAGAAGGCACTTAGGTAAATTAGGATTACAATATAGTTAGAATGCCTAAGAAGTAGTAGTACAAACTATATGTTAAAAGAATGAAAGATAAAATAAAAAATAATAACAGGAAGAAAAGCAAAAAACCTGAGAGGGAGGTATAATAGATAGTGACAGTCATTCGATCTTAGAAGACGGGAAGGCAGGCCAGCCATAGAAGATCTCCCAATAGACTCCAGGCCCCATAGACTCCTGATGAGAGGGAGCAGAGTCAAGACTGCCGTTGCCGGAAAAGGAACAGCTGCAGGGTGAAATAGTCAACCGCTCCCAATGGAGCCAATTTGCCGGGGGATCTAGTTTTGGTTCTTTTGCGTCGGACTCCAAGCATGAGGTGAGACCAGAAGCGAGGAAAAAATGCCACCATCGAGCAGAGGCCAAAGAGCCGAAGCAGGCCACCGTACAGCAGGAGAACAGAGCCGAAATGACTCTCCTAACGCTGCAGGGCCGATGGGGCTACGGATATTTACAAATGTACAGCTCCGCCCCTGTGCACGTGGTCATCCCTGCTGCCGCTGCTATTTCCCCTTCCACCACCTCTTGCTACAGGAAAAGGGGCGGGATGGAGCGTACTGAACAAGCTGCCAGGTGTTTTGCCTGGGCGCCCAGTGCTCATCCTTCTCCCTCTTCCCGGACTGGAGGTGGGAGGCGGGCCCTCACTGAACAAGGCACCTGGAGTGAAAAGGGCGGAGCTCATGCTTGGTGTCCACAAGCGCCACGTCCTTACCTCCCTCCCATCACTACCTGCTCGTCTCCTCCGTTGAAGCACAGCCCCCGCGTGTCAAAGCAGCTCCTGATTGGTGAGGCCCGATTTTAGTACAGGAAGAGGCGGTCGGAGCATACCGCGAGTGATTTCCTTCATTCGACGACACTCTGGCTGCCCTCTCCTGCTGCCCTCTCCTGCCCGGTCATTCGCAGTCGGAAAATACCACGAATGACTGGGACCACGAATCACGGACCGCAAATTCACAGGGGAGCACTGTACACAAATGAAACCCTAAGATGCCAGACTGCATGCAGTACAACACCAGAGAAATAGAGAGAAATGCATTTCTTCCTGAACAATGCCAAACAGACAGCAGATGCAAATTCTCAAAACTGACATATTTCAATCACTAAATCAAAAATAAAATCATTTTTCCTACCTTTGTCTGGCGATTTTGTTTTTCTAATCATATTTACCCAGTCTCTGGTTGAACTTCCTTCTGTCTATGCTCTTAACTATTTCCAGGGCCTTCTTATCCATTTACTATTTATCTCTCCTTCTTCACTTCCTGCCCTACAACGTAACATTTAACTTTGTTCCATTTTCTGCTTTCTTCTCAAATCTATCTGATTTTCTCATGTCTTCCCTTCCCATCTATTGATGTGCACCATCTCCTCCTCCACTCTGCCCTTCCTTTCCACTCCCCTTTCCCATCCCTGTGTACCATCTTCGCCCCTTTTACCATCTATCCATAAACAACGTTTCTTTCATCTCTTTTCCTTTCCCCTCCATCACTGTGTACCATCTCTAACCTCTCTCTCCCCATTTTCTGACATATCTGTCTTTCCCTTTGCCCCTCCTATAGTCTGTCATATTTCTCCTCTCCTTCTCACAGTATAGCAACTCTTGTCCTTTTTCCTTCCCTGTTCTGGCATTTCCTCTCCCCTCCCCTTCCCTGGTTTGGTCTGACATCTCCCCTACCCCCTTCCCTGGTATGACAGGAGAGCTGAAGCTGGCACAAGCAGCAGCTAGGAGATGCTGCTCACTGCTGCTGAAAATTTGAAGAGGTGGGTGGGTGGAGAGGAGAAGAGGTGCTGGTATCTGTGCCAAGATGGCGTCTGGGTCGGTCTGCCCCCTTTGCTATGCAACTGTTTTAGGTGACCTCTTTTGCATACACAGACAGAGTTCATAACGAATGTTCTACAGTCCTTATATTCCGAACCTAGAGAATGAACACAACAATAATAGGGGTCAGAGCCTGAAATGGTCTGGTTACATCGAGTACATTTCTTGAAGCTGTTCAGCACCCTCTTTGACATGGATGAAAAACAGCCGATGTAAAGTCAAAAGGCTCAATGGCCCTGGGAGCTCAAGTGAAAAGTATATTGAAAATCATCAATGCTCCCTGGGTTGAAAAGGGCCTCAAAGTGGCCTAAAGGTCAAAAATTAAAAAAACTGACAGAAATTAACCACACACCCTGATAATAACCCTTTTCTGCAGGCATCACTTTTAATTCTACTCATGCTAATTAGTAGGTTTCTGTATGAAGCAATCACTGGCCTGGTCTCCCTATAAATCTATAAGGAAATAAAATATGCTGAGGCAGGGTGCTGGGCTTGATGGACCTTAGCCTGCTCAGCATGGATTTTCCTATATTTTTAACCATAACTGATTCATTTTGAAGGTTCCTGAGCAAGGAATTGAACTGAAATCTCACCCTGGATGAGAGAGAAAAGCATCCTGGCAGCCATCTTATAGCATTCCTTAAATATTTTATGAGAGAGACCCATACAGTATGTTGGGTTCTAACATAGCCAAATATATATTCAGGAATAATTAATTGCCCCAAGTGCACTAAACTGCAAACAGATATGAACTAGTGTGCACACAGGTGATTGTAACTCACACCTTCTAACACTTCTCAGTGCTCAGAGAACCGTTTTTAGCTTATGAGACTGCTGGGTAAGCAAACATTTTTATCCCACTACTGATATGGCTCAATTCTCAGTCATTGCACTGGTCCCTGTAGTATGCATAAGTATAATACTCTCTCACTTTTTTATCTTTTAAAAATACTTTTTGGGTTTTAAATGTTCAACTTCAAAACAGACTTAGCTTTTAATGCAGGGGTTCAACGGGTTCTGATGCGTTTTGCCATGCTGCCTCAGAGAACCCGCATCAACACGGACTTAATTCTGCCCCCACCATGTCTGTTTTTACTTCAACCGCTCTTGCTAAGAATTAAGTTCCTGTTGATGCGGGTTCTCTGAGGCAGCATGGCGAAATGCATCAGAACCAGTTGAACCCCTGCATTAAAAGCTAAGTCTGTTTTTTTTTTTAAGTTCCAATAATTTTATTGGTTTTATAAACAATAGCAATACAGAAAAAAAATACGAGAAGCTTCCAAGAACTTCGGAAGTAATCAAAAAAGAAAGACACCATCAAGTATACCACATTGCATGAGAGTAGGGGTTGAGCAGAGGAAATAATCAAAAGTACGATACAGCAGTCATACGTAAATACATCAGCTATCAGTAAAGAACGAGGATATAAGAGGGAGGAGAAATATTATGTGACAAATCAGTACAATTTCAGTATCATTGCGAGCAATAAACATTACAGACAGCAATTATGCCAAATCAAACAGAGAGCTAAGTCTGTTTTGAAGTTGAGCATTTAAAAAGACAAAAAGTATTTTAAAAAAGCAAAAAAAATTGAGAGAGTATTATACTTATAGATACTACAGGGACCAGTGCAATGATTGAGAATTGAGCCATATCAGTAGTGGGATAAAAAATTTTGCTCACCCAGCGATCTCATAAGCTAAAAATGGTTCTCTGAGCACTGAGAAGTGTTAGAAGGTGTGAGTTATAATAATAATAATAATAATAATAACTTTATTTTTATATACCGCCAACAATCTTGCGACTTCTAGGCAGTTTACAATAAAAACTGTAAATACAATCAAGAGAAAACTTTAAATATAATCAAAGAAATTGTAGATACAATCAGGAGAAACTTTACGTACAGCGAATTAAAGAGTATAGCAATGTATATCTCGTACAATGAATTAGAGAGTATAGCAGTGTACATCTGATAACATTACTAATGTTAATGTCAGTTTGTGTGTTGCAAGGCCAGGAAGTGCCAGGTTGTTTACATAGAAGTAGATATATTCCGTAAGTTCGTAGAGTGTTCATATTTAGTGAATAGGGGTTGGGGTTAACAGTTTGCACGTTTAGGTATGTGGTGATGTTACGAGGGGGATTGCTGTTCCGGTTCGTTACCTAGGTATTTCACGAATAGGTAAGTTTTTAGGTGTTTCCTGAATTCTTCATAGTTGTTTGTGTGCGCAATTAGTTTTTCTAGGTCTTTACCCCATATGGCATAATCACCTGTGTGCACATTAGTTCATATCGGTTTATGGATTCTAACATAGGACAGGAGCTGTAATACTTGTATTCTGGTAGCAGATCAGAGTGTTGTGATGTAAAGTGAATCAATAGAAAGAGCTCAAATTCAGCACTGGCAGCACGTTTCCCCAGCTGGATTTAATGTAGTGTCATATGTGTTATACAGAACAAATAGCAGCAACACTCCTCATGTTTTTCTACAGTGCACTTCACACTACTCACGTTTCCCAAAGTGCTCTCCACACTTTACCTACAGAAGCACCATGAAATTGCAAAGTTGCCACAACTGAAAACTAAGTAGTATCTGAAGCAGAGATGTGAAAGGAAAGGAAATATCTACTCTACCCGTGTCAGCATCTGAATCTTCAAAAGCCTGAAAAGAAAGGCATCATCCTTAAAGTGACATGTCACCAAATTTTATAAAAGCAAAAAAACCTTCTTCCCCTCCTCTACATCCATCCAGTCCTGCTGGTCTTTATCTGCCATCACTCACTGTTACTGTGTTATAGTTAAAAAAGGTTCTTGATTTGAAGATAGCTCTATTACAGGAGACTCATGCTTAACGGCCACCTGGATGGTCTCGGGACTCAAGGATCTCCCGTATGAGGAACGGCTGAATAAATTGCAGCTGTACTCACTTGAAGAACGCAGAGAAAGGGGAGACATGATCGTTCAAATATCTCACGGGCCGTATTGAGATGGAAGAGGATATCTTCTTTTTCAAAGGCCCCACGGCAACAAGAGGGCATCCGTGGAAAATCAGGGGCGGGAAACTACACGGTGACACCAGGAAATACTTCTTCACCGAAAGGGTGGTTGATCACTGGAATAATCTTCCGCTACAGGTAATTGAGGCCAGCAGCGTGCCTGATTTTAAGACAAAATGGGATCATCACGTGGGATCTCTTCACAGGGAAAGGTAGGGAGGGTTATTGGGGTGGGCAGACTTGTTGGGCCATGGCCCTTATCTGCCGTCTGTTTCTATGTTTCTAAGTCTTCTGTCCAATCAAGCTGATGGAGCTCAGGTACCTCATGGTGGGGATGTTATATCTAGAGCAGTGTTTCTCAACTTCTTCAAGCCAAGTGCCCCCTAAGTTTAACAAATATCATCTGAGTACTCCCGCCCAAGTTCTGCCCAGACTTGCCCAAGCTCTGTCCTGAACTTACCCCCATAATAATAGTACTATCCATTTATTTCATATACACACAATATAATCTTATTAATACATCATGGTAACCACAAAATTAAAAAAACACAAAGCACACTGTACGCAGAGAAAATCTTAATTATCATTTATATTTGGGGGTTTTCAAAGAGGTAAAGGCAGATGACTTTAAAATATGCAATGTCACTTCAGTAACAACTATAGAAAAATAGACAAATATAAAGCAAAATATAGACAGCAGATATAAATTCTCAAAATGGACACATTTTGATCACTAAATTGAAATCTCTGGTTGCACTTCCTTCTGACTGTGCAGCCAATATTTCTTTCTATCTGCCTCCTGCATGCTTCCTCTGTTATGGACCTCATTCCCTTCCCCAACCAACATCTCTCTCTGTCCATCCATGAGTTCAACTTTTCTCCCTCTCTCCTCTACACCCATTGGCAATATGTATCCCTCTCTCTCTCACTGTCCTTTCTCAATCCCTTCCTTGCTGCATAGGGAGTGGGGAAAGAGAGAGAAAGATTCAGGGCGCATATCTCCCACTCCCTCTACTGCCACATCCAACATTTCTTCCTCCTTTCCACCACTCCAACATTTTTTTCTCGCTGCCTCTTGCAAGCTTCCTCTCCTCCAGTCTGCATTCCCTCCCCCTCCATTAGTCCAACTTTTTACTCTCTACCTTCTCCCCCTTCCCCTGAGTGTGACATTTCTCCTCCCCTTCATTCTGCCCTCCCTATCCATCTCACCCTCTCTCCATGAGTCCAACACTTTCTGCCTCTCTTTCTCCTCGCCCCTTCCCTCAAGTGTGGCATCCCTCCGTCCCATCCCCCAGTCCATCTCTCCCAACCACACATACATTTTCTTTCCCCATGCCCCATTTTTTCCTCTCTTCCACACCATGTCCATTTCTCCCTCTCTCATCACTCACTCATCCTACAACAATTTTCCTTCCTTCCTTCCCTCCCCCCATTCCCACTCACAAATAATATGCTCTCTCCCCATGCACAATCCCACCCTCCCCCTCCAGCAGCACCTTTCCTTTCTCTCCCCTTCTCCTTCAAATCCAGCAACACATTTCCCTTCCCCTCCAATTTTCCAAGTATCATGTCGGTTTATAATGCTAAAATTTAAGTTAAAAAATAAAATAGGACAAATATGTGGACAGAACATAGACAAAATTGATATGAGAGGTGCTGAGGAGGGGGAAGATTCAAAATTACATCGAAGTTAAAATAAAAATTAAAGGGAGGTAAGAAGGGGAAGGGAAAAACAGATAGGAAAGGGAAGTCCCTTCTTAAAAGCGGTTCTCATTAATTGTTGGAAATAGCTGGAGAAGGGATCTTATCTTGTATTTTGGCAAGCATCTTGAAATAGAAAGGTTTTAAGTTTGATTTTGAATTTGTTGAGAGAGTTTTCAAGGCGGAGGTGTGAAGACATAGCATTCCAGAGGGCGGGGGCTGTGGTGGAGAAGATGGTGTTTCGAGTGTAGAAATATTCTTTGATTGAAGGAACAGTCAGCAGATTCTGATCAGCGGATTTCAGGGCCCGAGAGGATGCATATGGGATGAGATATTTATCTATGAAAACTGTGGAGTGGATGAGTTTAATTTTGAAGAAGAGAAGGAGTATTTTATATGTTGTTTGATGGGAGAACATAAGAACATATGAATTGCCGCTGCTGGGTCAGACCAGTGGTTCATCCTGCCCAGCAGACCGCTCACACGGCGGTCCCAAGGTGAAGACCAGTGCTCCAAATGAGTCCAGTCTCACCAGTTTAGCATGAACTTGTCCAACTTTATCTTGAAACCCTGGAGGGTGTTTTCCCCTATAACAGACTCCGGAGAGCGTTCCAGTTTTCTACCACTCTCTGGGTGAAGAAGAATTTCCTTACGTTTGTACGGAATCTATCCCCTTTCAACTTTAGAGAGTGTCCTCTCATTCTACCTACCTTGGAGAGGGTGAACAGTCTGTCTTTCTCTACTAAGTCTATTCCTTTCAGTATTTTGAATGTTTCGATCATGTCCTCTCGCAGCCTCCTCTTTTCAAGGGAGAAAAGGCCCAGTTTCTCTAATCTCTCACTGTACAACAACTCCTCCAGCCCCTTAACCATTTTAGTCGCCCTTCTCTGGACCCTTTCGAGTAGTATCGTATCCTTCTTCATGTACGGCAACCAGTGCTGGACACAGTACTCCAGATGAGGGCGCACCATGGCCCGGTACAGCGGCATGATAACCTTCTCGGATCTGTTCATGATCCCCTTCTTGATCATTCCTAGCATTCTGTTCGCCCTTTTTGCCGCCATACCACATTGTGCAGATGGCTTCATGGACTTGTCGATTAGAACTCCCAAGTCCCTTTCCTGGGAGGTCTCTCCAAGTACTGCCCCGGACATCCTGTATTCGTGCATGATATTTTTGTTACCGACATGCATCACTTTGCACTTATCCACATTGAACCTCATTTGCCATGTCAATGCCCATTTCTCGAGCTTAATTATGTCCCGTTGCAGATCTTCGCAGACCCCTGGGTCTTCACTACTCTGTATAACTTCATATCGTCCGCAAATTTAATCACCTCGCTCGTCGTACCAATGTCCAGATCATTTATAAAGATGTTGAAGAGCACAGGTCCAAGCTCTGTGCCCTGCGGCACCCCGGTAGTAGCTAATGAGCTTCATGGAGTAGCGGATTGACATGGTCATATTTTCTTGCTTTGTAGATAAGTTTGATGGTGGTGTTTTGGATTAGTTGTAATTGGCAGATTTCCTTTTGAGTTATGCCATGATATAAGGAGTTGCAATAATCGATATGTGAAATAATCAGGGAATGAATCAAGGTTTGAATAGAGGCGGGTTCAAGGACGGAGATTATGGAGCGAATTAGTCGAAGTTTGTAAAAGCATTTTTGGGTCAGTGAACTGATTTGGTCATGATAGGTGAAATCTTTATCTAGGATGATTCCTAGTAATTTAACTTTGAGCTCAATTTGAATTTGCCAGGATTCAATACAAATTGGTCCTTTTAAAGTTTCATTGTTTTTAACCGGAAATAGTATACCTCGAGATCTGGCTATGTTGAGAGACAATCTATTGGTTCAGAGCCATAAGCTATTTTTGTCAAGTTTGGTATTAATTTCTTGAATGTCATTTATGTTTGTGGGGTTAATGGGGTGCAGAAATTTAATGTCGTCAGCATAGGCGAAAGTGGTAAATCCAATTGATTGAGCTAAAGTCAGTAGTGGAGCTACGAAGATGTTAAAGAGGAAAGGAAAGAGAACAGAGCCTTGTGGAACGCCGTAAGTTTGGATGATTGGGGAGGAGGATGTTCCTCTGGAGTGGATTTGAAGTTTCGATCTGCGAAATAGGAGGAGAACCAAAGGAGAGCGGTCCTGAAATTCTACTGTTTTTGAGATGATGGAGTGCTGGTTAGCTTCTTAAACAATTAAGTTGCACTCACAAATCTGCAATGCGCACAGATTTACGTATGCAGGGTTACCACATGGCTCCAGAAAAAGGAGGATGGATTGAGACATCCAGGTTTTACTTCCACTGAAAGCAATGGAAGTACGTAGGACAGATTGAGACATCTGGGTTTTACTTCCATTGAAAGCAATGGAAGTAAAACCCAGATGTCTCAGTCTGTCCTCCTTTTTCTGGAGCCATGTGGTAACCCTATATGTACACAGATTTAGTAGCACTTTACAGAATCAGGCCTTTGTATATACAGGTGTAATTGCCAGATAAAACTGGATGTCAGGAAGAACCAATTAAGGAGCTCAGTGAAAAAAATCCCCTCTTTTAGGGCCCTTTTTACAAAGCCATGGTAGGAAGTCCTGGCACGGCAAATGCGATGCAGCCCATAGGAATCGAATGGGCTGCATCGTCTTTGCTAGGTGGGAGTCACTACCACAACTTTGTAAAAGGGGCCCTTGTCAGCACAGTTGCCCATTCAGTCATCGGCAGAAACCCCAGGTTCAGACAAACAGCGAGCTGACACATGTGCCTTAAAGCAGGTATAAACATCAACATTTAAACGTTTGAAAATATTTGCAAAATCAGAAATATATGCATGCTTTTCCAGTAAAGAGCTAAAGTCGTTCTTTATTGGCTTATGACATTTACCTGTATATATTCTATACAAAATTTCTAAAATGACCTCCTAAATGTACTAGGGATCACCCACAACTTGTTTATTGAACCTTATTTCACCATATTGAAGTGAGCTTAAAGGGCAGCCACATTACTTAGCTATAGAATATTAAGAAAAACAAGATCAATGGAAAAATCAGGAAGGAATGAGAGCTTCATGGACTGAGGAATCTGTGTGTGCAGCCTATAGCGGAGTGTGCTGGTCTGCAACAGAACATGGCCTGGCCTGGTCCACGTAACCCTTCCCCTCATCCTACCAACAGCTCTGCCACAACCAGGGCTAGCGTTAGGGAGGGGCAAACAGAGCAGCTACCCTGGGCCCCACAGCTCCAGAGAGCTCTCGTCCCATCCCTGCAAGCTCTGTGCCTGTCCCTGTCCCATTCCTACAAGCTCTGCCTTAACTGCACAAGCCTCAAATACTTGTGATTTTAAAGTGTTCAAGACTTGTGTAGATGAGGACAGAGCTTGCAGGGATAGGGACAGAGCTCACGGGGATGGGGGCGGGGATAGAAAGATCCTGTGGGGATGGGGAAAATTTGTTCCCGTGTCATTCTTTATGCCCTTCCCTTCTCCCCACTCGGTTCCAAAACCCCCCTCAGCTGTAAAAATGCAATAAGGTCATTAGCGCAGTAGCGATTCTCTAGCGCTGCTCTGCAGTCTTCTCGGTACTGTTCCTCCGCAGTGGTCCATCCAAGCATAAACAGGAAGTTTCATCAGACAGGGAAGACTGCGGCTGAGGTACAGCATCAAGGAGGCAGTGGAGCAGCGCTGGAGAATTGCTGCCGCTCTGGCAACCTCCTTGCTTTTTTACAGGTGAGGATGGCTTTGGAACCAGATGGGGAGAAGGAAAGGACATCCTTGAGGACCCCCTGGAGCAGCTGATGATTTTAAAATGAAGTGAGGGATGCTGGATGGAAGGGCATTTGGTGGACCCAGGGATGGAGGGGAGAGAGGGAAGGAAGAAGAGGGAAGAGATGCTGGATGGGAGGGCATTTGGTGGGTGAGATAGAGAGGAGAAGAAGTGGAGGGAGGGCCCTCCTTAATTTCTGACCTGGGCCCCAGCATATCTAATACCAGCCCTGGCTACAACCTTCTCACCTGAGGCTATGTGACCTTTTCTTGATCTCGCTCCAGCATAGATTCATCTCTGGTGGCTTCTGAGGTGTGGTTTCAGTGTCACTGCTCACAGCCTGCTGGCTTAGACAAGGCAGACCTGCATCATCCTGAGCTGTTGAGTTAACCTGGAGATAAAACCAGCAACCACAGGCTTAGATGAGACTTGCAACATGAGGCATCATGGAATGAAATCCAGACAATGAAAGCTCCAGAACAAATGGCCCACAACTCAAATTTAAGGAGAGCTGTGATCTATCATTCCACAGCTCTGTTTAGTGCTTTGCTTGTCTAATCTTCAAATATATTGAAGGACAAAAGAAAAGAAATCCTTCCCATAGTGGATCTAACTTGAGAATGGGAGCCTTATAGAGGGACACTTTGCTGGTCCCTCCCATGTCCAAAAGGTCTTTTTCTAGGCGTTTGGTATTTGGATGATTTTTTGGATGAGAATGTAGTATAAAGACAGACATACTAGGGGTCTGGACGATCAAACAGCTGGACATAGAAGTAGATGATTTTTGAAAAAAAAAAAAAAAGATTTTGGGCGTATTTTTCGAGAATGGACTTTGGATGCTGCTGACTTTGGGCGACTAGCATCCTTGACCAAAATCAGACGTAGACGTTTGTTTTGATTATGCCCCTCTGTGTTAGTCCAATAAAAGTATGATCTTATTTTCTTTGTTTTGCTTTATTTCTATTTATTGTAGTTATTAGATTTTAAAGTAACTTCTTCCTCCTTAACTGCTCCCACCATTAAGTATCTAATTAATGCAGGATGCTGCTGTGCTGCTCCTCATCAGAACCAATGCAGTCATGACAAAGACACCCAATCAGCTTAACTAGTGAAGGAATCATTAAAGAGAGGACTTAGGAAAAGATCTGAAAACCTGGGGGTATGGTCAATATAAAATTTTCATGTTTTTTCAGAAAAAAAATGCATGACACTACGCCCCCAATAAAAACATACAGTCCATTTACACACAATAAAAAAAGGGGGCAGCGAAGGGAGAAAAACACCAAAAAGGGAATGCAAGGAACCAAGTTGAAATTTTGGATACTCTAGTTCAGGGATGGAGAACCTTTCAGTCAGGAAACTCTGTATTAGCAATGACAAGATCCTCAGGGGATCATACTAAGTGGTACAGGAGAGTCCCCCTTTGAGGATCAAAGAGGGGGGAGATCCCTTCTGTATAGGGTTACCATATGGCTCCAGAAAAAAAAGGATGGATTGAGATATCCGGCTTTTACTTTCATTGAAAGTAACAGAAATAAAACTCAGATGTCTTAATCCATCCTCCTACTTCTGAACCCTACCTGAAACACCACAAAACATGCTCCCCCCATGCTCCCCCCCCCTTTTTTTCCTCTTTTTGCTTTTCTTCCATTCCACAGACCAGGCCAGTAACTTGTTATAGTTTGCCTTGTGAAAATCCCGCACTGGCAACCACCCCCACCTCCACCCCCACCTACCTGCTTTCTGCCAATGAGAAAAACAAATAGTGGCCTGGGAGCAATCTTTGCAACCCCACCACTCCCATAAGCCTTGGTAGGATGCTGCTATAGGAAGTTTCACCACTCTCTCTTCCACCATCATTAGTGGGGTTACCTGATTTCTTCATGAAAACAAAAGAGAACATGGGGCCCCATACCATTCTGCCCCAGCCCCAGCCCTAGCCGGGTTTTGGAAATTTGCCCGGGCACCCTGACAGTCCTCTAAAAAGAGGACTTGTCCAGGTTTTCCCGGTCATCTGGTAACCCTACTAATTAGAACATCTTCCTGTCACCTATATCTCCACACCCAAGAGACCACCCTTTAGCCCAGGGATCTCAAAGTCCCTCCTTGAGGGCCGCAATCCAGTCGGGTTTTCAAGATTTCCCCAATGAATATGCATTGAAAGCAGTGCATGCACATAGATCTCATTGGGGAAATCCTGAAAACCCGACTGGATTGCGGCCCTCAAGGAGGGACTTTGAGACCCCTGCTTTAGCCCATGTAGGCAACCCCCTCTCCCCCTTCCCCACTCACTGCTCTTCCGCTGCCTCTTAGCTGCTGAAATCCCAAAAGCAACACTTGCTCTTCCCTCATTTTCTTTTTTATTTGTAAAAGTTTGGCATGACCTTCCTTCTATAATTAGAGCTCTCTCTCATCTACCCACGTTTCATAAAGCATTGAAGACATATTTATTTCGGAAATTTACTAATGGGTTTTCTTTTTTGAATAATCAACCATAAAAAAGAAAATTTTGGCCTAAAAGATATAGTTTCTGTTCTAATCTCTTGTATAATTTAGTAATATCTTGTTAACCGAGTCGAGCCCTCCTGTTAGGATGAATCGGTATATAAAATCAAAGATTAGATTAGATTCCTCAACCTCTTCCCCCACTAGACCCATCCAAGTCATTCTTACCACTACAAAAACAGTCCCTAGTTGCTTCTGGCTTGCTGCTTCTACTTTTCCAAATGGCACTAGCTAATCCAAGGACCATATGGACGACCCTACAGCTGGTGCCATTTGAAAAACCAAAGTGACAGGACAGGGCTAGGGATAACTCCTGCCTCACTTAGAACCACAAATCGGTTGGAGCAGGTTGAGAAGGCTATTCATTTTTGTTGAGAATGATATGAGTATAGGGGGGAAGTATTACTTCACAGGTTGCAGCTACAAAGGAAGAGATCTTTTTCCTTTCTACTCTGCTTGCCTGCAGGGTGAAGAAGGATTGCCACAAAGTGGATGGAGAAGTCATTTGAGCGAGAGATTCTCATCCCTTCTCTAGTTATTGCTGTAAGTCAGTAGTTCCCAACCCTATCCTGGAGGACCCCCCTCAGACCAGTTGGATTTTCAGGATAGCCCTAATGAATATGCATGGAGCATATCTGCATGCCTGACACCTCCATTATATGCAGATCTCTCTCATGCATATTCATTAGGGCTAACCTGAAAAACCCACAGGCCAGGGGGACCTCCAGGACAGGGTTGGGAACCACTGCAGTGTAAATCATCCCCACAACCAAATATATAATTTTATAATAGTGAGCACATGCAGCCTTATATGTTATGTTTGCTTGTTTTATGGTCCAAGTTTCCAAGTTTCTGTATTCTTGGATATACCGTTTATTAAACAGATACTGAAACGGTTTACAATGGAATGAGTCTAGAAACAATTAAAAATAAAACATATCTAAAAATAGAAATAAAGGTATGAAAATAATAAAAGAGGGAGCATAACAGACTGACATACTAGAAACAAGACGGAAGGAGGGGCTTGGTAAGTTAATAAATATATCGAGATTGAAAATAAAAACAAAGGATGGAAAGATCTAAGATACTGTAAAGCCAGCCTGGTTGAGAAAAATCAAGCTGTCTTTTTTGCCCTTAATTTTCACAAGTCACACAAGAACCTCACTGAACTTCCTTTGGTTTCAGGCTCTTCCTTTACCAAATGAATACAAAAATCTGGTTTCACACGAAGTGGAAATTAGCTGTCTATGGATGGCATGAAACTTAATTTAAAGCTAGTTAACGTTAAATGAGGATTATATAATAGGTTAAACAGCCAGTTGATAAGATTAGCAATAATTGCCATTTGTTCATTGAGCAAATACAGCAAAGTCAGAGCTGACTGTGAACACATAGTAGGGTAGGACTTCCCTTCCTGACCAGGGAGAAATCTGTAAAGTCACATCTTTTTATGCCATACTGTAGGTTCTCGTCATCACCTGCAGGGTTATATCACAGCTTTGAAGACACTCCTATCTTATCGTACAGGCTTTATGAAGGAATTTTGGTATATACAGATGAACCTACTTACGGTATTTGGTACATCTTCTTCGCCACCCTAAATGTCTTCAAAAAACTCTTAGATCTGTGCACCGGAATAAATTAATGATGCCTACATACCACAAAACAATACATTAGGCACTCCATTTTCTCAGTTCATGGTCCTAAACTTTGGAACTCTCTCCCAGAAACCTTGTGGCTCCAAACATCTTTGGAAAGATTTAAGACGGATCTTAAAAAATTCCTCTTTAAGGACGCTTACATGCCAGAGTGCCCTCAACTGTTTTTCCTATTGCTCTATGATCTCAGAAGTAAGTTCCTGTAGACATTATGGCTAGGGTCACCATATGACTCCAGAAAAAGGAGGACGGATTGAGACATTGCTTTCAGTGGAAGTAAAACCCGGATGTCTCAATCTGTCCTCCTTTTTCTGGAGCCATATGGTAACCCTAATTATGGCATCTGTTTTGGTTTTACACCACCTACTATCCTATCTTATCATTGTAGTTCTACCCTCCTTTCCATCGCTGTCATGTTTATGTATTACTCCTCACGATTCTCCTTTCCCTTTCTCTATTTCAGACTCTAAGCTGCCTGGGAGTCTAGTCCAATAGGCGGGATAGAAAATCCAAACAAATCTGAAACTTAAGATTTCTTTATATTGATTAAAGACCCCCACCCATGCTGCCATTTGACATTTAAGGTTTCTCTTCCTCTTCCATATACATATGCACACAACATAGGTGCTTATACAAATCCATATGTGAGTGCACACAGCACAAACTCATGTGCACACATTTGTGCATGTGCGTGTACAAGTAAACACACAAACACAAACATGTGTTCTCTTTCTTCTATTTCCAGCAAAAGAGAAAAAAAGACAGAAGTCTGAGACCTTCCTGGCAGGTCCTGAGCACCACATCACAAAGGGATCAGTTCTTATCTTAAGGAGAAAAGGAAAGAGATGCAAATCAGGGAGGGGATTTTCGGGGCCAGAGAGAAAGCAGTACATACGGAAATATCTACTATATATTATAGCCATGTAGTTGATATCTGCTATGTATCATAAATAACAGCCATATATTCACATGGGAGGCTAAAGGACTAGCTGTGCATTTTCTTAATTTAATAGGAGCTTGTTCATAAAATTCATAACAGATTCAAGACAGACAATTCCTCTCCCTCATGTCCAATGTGGCACGGAAAGCTAAAGAGTTGCACTCTATGGAAAGCCTTAGGCAATTGGTGAGTGTCTCACATAAAGTAGTGTGGCATTGGCTGCCCATAACTGCAAGGATCAAGTTTAAATTAATTATCACTGCCTTTAAGATCCTGACAAAGAATGTCCCCAACTACCTTACAGAGTTGGCCACCCTACTCCAGGGTGCCTCTTACAGATATTCCACCAGAAATCTTTCCCACTTAAAATTCCCAGCATGCAACAATATAAGTCTACCAGGCAAATTACCTTATCCATTTGGTATCAATTAGCAAAATGCTGGAACCAACTATCACTTGCACCACGATCTTGTGACCACTATCTCAGGATCGGAAAACTTTTAAAAGCATTTCTCTATCATGACAGGGAGCCGGCCCTGAAGTAACTGAAATGATAATTGTAAAATCCCATTTCTAAAGTGTCTCATGCAACTCCTGGAACATAACGATGACCTACTTGAACCTGTAACTATGTATTTGTAACTATGACCTAACTGTCCCCCTCTTTTAATAAGGCACGCTAAATGCTAACGCATCCATTATATTCTATGGACGCATTAGCATTTAGGGTGCGCTAAATTGGCTAACTGCCTTAGTAAAAGGACCCCTGTATTAATAGTTGTCCTGATCTACCTGTACTAGCAACTCTATTGAATGTCAAACTGTCCATTGTAACTTCCTGGGTAACTGACCCAACCTATTATAATGTAATCCGATCTTGAACTGAATAGGTATAGATGGAATAGAAAAAAAAATTAACATAACATAACATAATGTAGGACCCATGGATTGCTCATGGAACAGAATAGCTACTTTGTGATCTACCCAGATATAACTGCCCCAGCACTGTCTCTCACTGACTGACCCTTCAAAGCTGGGCTAAAAGCACTTGGGGCAAAGGTCAAGTTCTAGCAGTCTACACACATTAGATAGCCTTAATATGAGTTGCTGTAGAGTCCGTACTGGAACCAAGAATATTCAGAAAACAATCACAGAAAGCCATCTGCAAGCTCAAGGTATTATTTCTTCTGCTCTGTGTGTGTGTGTGTCTCTCTCTCTCTCTCTAAAACTGCCGGTATGAGCTCTTCCTACCTGTGCCAAACAAGGGGATCCATCTCCTACTGCCCACTGCCATCAGATCCAGAACAGCCTTCAGCACTGGACAGTGTGTGAAGAGACGGAAGAAAAAGAGCAAGAGGACGCAGGAGAGAGCAACTGAGTGACGGAGCGTGGACTAGGAGTGTTGAGAGAAGCTGCTTGCTGCCTGCTTTGTTTACTGCTCCCCCAGGAATCTGGAGGGGGGCGGCAGCAGAGGCTGCGCCAGTGAATCACAGCTTTGTCTTTTGGAATTCCAGCTCACTCCAACCTGTGTTAACCCTCCCCATGCAAGGACTGCAGCATGTGGGTTTCAGTCATAGAAAATATCAAGATCTTAAAGTTTGGGGTGTGGTCAGTATTTAGCTAATAGATGAGCTGTAGATAAGGGTCAGGAAAATTAATTTTTAAAAGGCACCTTGTATTCATTGCTAATCATGCAGTCAGAAAACAGCTAGGACATTCTGTGTCCTGAGATTGTACAGGCCTGAGTGAGAGTAATATGATTGAACTCTCTTAATCTAATAAGCAAAATTGTAATTGGTAAAATAGTAAACTTTTAGTTATAAAAAAAAGAGTAATGTCCCTCCTTGCCAGACAGCACAGACAAAATTAAACACTATGTACCAAGAGGTTCTGTGGGTCCAAATGGCAAAAGCCTCTACTTTAGCGTCAAATCAAATTTATTTATTAAATTCATTTTCTATCCCGTTGTCCCCAAAGAGTTCAAAACTGGTTACAGGTTAAACACACTTATTATATAGCAGTTTGACACAATTACAGTACATGTTTACAATACAAGGCTGGATCTTAACTTGACACAAACTAGGGTTCTAGTACCAACAAATATAGAATTTCCAGGTTACAATTTGCCATAGTTATCCTTAATAGTGCATATTTTTTTAAAAACAAGTTTTTATCTTAACTAGACATACGCTAGGGATCTAATACCAACTTTTAATCACGCGCTACCCCCGCACTAGCTGAAAAACTACCGCCTGCTCAAGAGGAGGTGGTAGCGGCTAGTGCGTCCGGCGGTTTAGCGCATGCTATTATGTGCGTTAAACTGCTACCGCGTCGTCATAAAAGGAGCCCATAATGTACAGTTTACAGGTTAAATTTGTCATAGTTACAGTGCTAGATTTTTCAATACAAGTTTTTATCCTAATGTGACACATATTGGGATCTAGTACCAAAATACATTTCTCTGTAATGTATTGGTCATGGGCAGTTAATTGCTGTTACTCCTCTTCCTTTTTTGTGTGTATGGCAGCCTACTAAAGCTTGATAGCCTAAGGCAGTGTTCTTCAACCTTTTTATACCTATGGACCGGTGGAAATAAAAAAAATTATTTTGTGGACCAGCAAACTATTAGGACTGAAATTTAAAAACCCCATTTCCGCCCCATCTCCATGAGCTTGATCCCCGCAAAACCATCTGATCCCATCCGCACAAGCCTCAGTTATGATTTTATATTGAATGTATTTTATTAAGTATAAAAAGAAACAATATTCTGTACAATTGTCATTTTATAAATACAAATAATACAGAGCAAGGATCAACAAAACCTCTGTCTCCCCTCCCCTTTACATATATCCCCTCTACTATCAAGAAAATTGAATAAGCCAAATTATTACAGAATGCTACACAGAAATACTATGCTAACAGAATACCGCAGTCACACATGACAGGAATAGTATTAGACGAGTGCAACTAGGGCAACTTCCCCCTGGTCAGAGAGAACCCTAAGCCACTGCCTGGACTTTGCAGTCCTCAGTTATGTCTAACACCAGCTCTAGCAGGATATATATTTCAAATCTGATATATTCTAATCATAAAATAAAAATACAATTATTATTTCTACCTTTTGTTGTTTCTGGTTTCTGCTTTCATCTTATTTTCACTCTCTTCCTTCCAGCGTCTGCCCTCTCTGTCTCTTCAATCCAGCATCTGCCCCTTCCATCCACTGCCTGCCCTCTCCCCCTTCCATATGGTATCTGTCTTCTTTCTATGCCCCTCTCCCCTCCCTTTCCATCCAGCCTGCACCCCCTCTCTCCTTTTTACATGATTCATTCCAGCTTCATTGCTCTCTTCATTTTTATCTTTCCTACACCAGATCTACCGACTTTGTCCCTCTCTGCTTATTTCTCTGCTGACCCTTCCCATCATCAATCTCTCTACTTTCGCATTCCTCTCTCCCCTTCCCCTCCTCTAATCTCTCTGTCAGCTGTTTCCTTCCTTTTTTCCTTCTCGCTTCCCTCCTCCTCCTGTCCAGCAGTAACTCTCTTCCCTCCTCCCCTCCCAGCAGCATCTCTCCTTCTCCCTCCCTCCAGGTCCAGTAGCAGCTGTCCCTTTTTTTCCCTTGTCCAGCAGCTTCCCAGCCTCCTTTCCCTCCTCTCCTCCCAGCAGCATCTCTTCTTCTCCCTCCCTCCAGGTCCAGTAACAGCTGTCCCTTTTTTTCCCTTGTCCAGCAGCTTCCCACACTCCTTTCCCTCCTCCCCTCCCAGCAGCATCTCTCCTTCCCTCCAGGTCCAGTAACAGCTGTCCCTTTTTTTCCCTTGTCCAGCAGCTTCCCACACTCCTTTCCCTCCTCCCCTCCCAGCAGCATCTCTCCTTCCCTCCAGGTCCAGTAGCAGCTGTCCCTTTTTTCCCTTGCCCAGCAGTTTCCCAGCCTCCAACAGTGGCTTTCTCCCTTCCCAGCATCTCTCCGTACTTGCCAGTGCAGCGATTCATTAAGGCAGCCTTGGGTCTTTTGATGGGTCGCGCTGCCTCTGAGGAAAGAGGAAGTTGCATCATCAGAGGCGGCTGCGACTCAGCAAAAGACCCAAGGCTGCCTAGTGAATTGCTGCGCTGGCAAATACCAACAGCTGCTGGGAGGGGAGAAAGGCACTGTCGAAGGCTCCCCATGATCTCGCTGGCCCTGCGCAGACAGGCAGGAAATTGCAGCTCGTTGATCTCACCGGCCCTGCGTGGAAAGGCAGGAATTTTCTGCAGACTGGCACCGGTCCAAGGACCGGCGGTTGAAGAACACTGGCCTAAGGGACATATACCTAGTGTAACTTCATCATTGTCTTTAAGCCAGGTTTTAGTAATCAGGAATATGCCCCAGTTTTGATCTGTGAGGTCATTTAGTATGATGGCTTTATTATTTACTGATCCAAATCATCATTGTTTTGTTTGGCTGGACACCAGTAATCAGATCAACAAACCCAGGCAACTCCACAGAACAACAAAATTTAAGATGAGATCATCCACTGTTTGCATGATAAAGTTTGCAATAGCAAAATCCTGTCCCCAGTTTTAGTGTTTCATAAGAACATAAGTCCATAAGAACATAAGAAGCGCCATCTCCGGAACAGACCCTAAGTCCATCAAGTCCGGCGATCCGCACACGCGGAGGCCCCGCCAGGTGTACCCTGGCATAGTTTTGGTCCCCATATCGCTCCAAGCTTCTCCTAAAGAGAAGTGCATCTAGCCTACCCCTACCCATGTCACTTCATGCCACTCATAAGGAGATGTACATCTAACTTACCCTTAAATCCTAGAATGGTGGATTCCGCAATTACCTCTTCTGGGAGAGCATTCCAGGTGTCCACCACTCGTTGTGTGAAGCAGAACTTCCTGATATTTGTCTTGAACTTGTCCCCCCTTAGCTTCAGCCCATGTCCTCTTGTCCGTGCCACATTGGACATTGTAAATAATGTTTTTTTCTGCTCTATTTTGTCGATTCCTTTCAGTATTTTGAATGTCTCGATCATATCTCCTCGTAGTCTCCTTTTCTCAAGGGAGAACAACCCCAGTCTCTTAAGTCTTTCCTCGTAATCCAGGTTCACCATACCTTTCACCAGCTTTGTTGCTCGTCTCTGCACCCTCTCTAGCAGTATGATATCCTTCTTTAGGTATGGAGATCAATGCTGGACGCAGTATTCCAAGTGTGGTCTGACCATCGCTCTATAAAGCGGCATTATGACTTTCTCCGATCTACTCGTGATTCCCTTCTTTATCATGCCTAGCATTCTATTCGCGTTCTTCGCTGCCGCCGCACATTGCACCGACGGCTTCAGTGTCCTATCGATTAATACTCCCAGGTCCTTTTCCTGTTCAGATTTTCCCAGAGTTGCACCTGACATACTATACTTCTGTTCCTTATTTTTTCTGCCTAAGTGCATCACTTTGCATTTTTCTACATTAAACTTCATCTGCCATTTATCTGCCCAATTCTCCAATCGGCTCAAGTCACTCTGGAGTTCTTCACTGTCCTTCTGCGATTTGATGGCCCGGCATAGCTTTGTGTCATCTGCAAACTTGATGATCTCACTGGATGTTCCATTCCTCATTTGGTTTACCGAGGAATCGTCATTTACATCTCACTTTTACTTTTACTTTTAACTGCAAGCATCAGATAGGTAAAAGAAGTAAAAATTGGTGAAATTATTACTTCAGTAAAAGTAGCAAATGTTATTCTGTACTTCTTTACAAGTAAAAGTAAAAAACGTACTTAAGTACAATAAGTAGTTACATTTACTCAGCCAGCTACATTAGGGCTTTTTCTCGCAGGCTGCTGCGGTAAAAGCTCTGATGCTCATAGAATTCCCACCAGTGAGGAAACAGGAAGTACAAGTGGTGCCTCGCATAACGAACGCCTCGCACAACGAACGCTGCACACAACGAACTTCATGTCTTGATTCACACAACGAACTTCGTTTCACACAACGAACTTCACACAACGAACTTCGTTTCACACAACGAACTTCGTTTCACACAACGAAGTCGCCCGAGCTGCCGATGTATTGCATCCTTCCGCGCAGGCACTGCAGGCAGTCGTTAGTCACTGCGCTTAACTGCCCTCTCTCACTGTATACAGTCGTCCTTTTAAGATAAACTCAATATTTTTTATATATCATGGCTTCTAAAAAAAGCAGGAAGGTGATTTCTGTTGAAATGAAACGGGAAATAATTAGAAGGAGTGAATGTGGGGTAAAACAGTGTGACCTCGTCAAAGAGTTTGGCCTCAGCAAGACCACCATTTTCACCATTTTGACAAATTTATCTTTTTTTATGTCATCTTAGCATATTTTATGCTGCAGAACGAATTATTTTTTTTAACATGTATTGTTATGGGAAAACGCGTTTCACATAACGAACTTTTCGCATAACAAACTTGCTCCTGGAACGAATTAAGTTCGTTGTGTGAGGCACCACTGTAATGTCAGCAAGGGCAGGATACAGCAGCCTGTAGGGGCTGGCACAAGCAGGGAAAGATGTTGCTGCAGTCATTGGGATGCCTCTGAGGTACACTAGGGAGGGATTGGATTGGATTTGGAGAGGGCACAGATGCTGGTCTTTGGGAGCGTGGTGGGGTGTGGAAGAACAAAAGAAATGCTGAGCTAAGTGTGTGTGCATGTGTGTGTGTGTGGGGGGGGGGTTGTTAGAAGGGCTCACCTAAAATAGTAGGTTTGGCTTTGCCACTGACTGCAGCCTGATTTCGCAGGTTTGTATGTTACTTAAAAAAAGGGAAATGTACTACATTGGCTTACGTGTGACACATGAGGAAAAGATCTAGGGGAAAACTTTTGATGTAAGGAATCTATATATATAAAATCGGATGTATGTATGTATGTGCCGCGATCACGCAAAAACGGCTTGACCGATTTGAACGAAACTTGGTATGCAGATCCCTCACTACCTGGGGTGATATGTTCTGGGGGTCTCACGGCCCACAACTCTATGTTGCTTGCTCAAGGGTGGGTTCACCCAAGAATTTATTTGTTCTTGCTCCAGGAGGTGAAACTAAAATTGTTGTTTATAATCACGTTTTGCGTTAGTTGTATTGTATTCATTTTGTCAAATATTTCACATTATAATTTGAATATTGTACTTTTTATTAAGCTGTAAAACAATAATTTCATTCACCACTATAAAGTATCTTTATTTCAATCCGTTTACTGTGTTATTGCTATTATTAAATACCCGTGCAACGCCGGGGCATCAGCTAGTGGGAGATAATTATAGCAGGAGCTCATATATTTTCAATTGCAGCAGGTGTGAAAGAATCTACTTTAAAAAAAATATTAATGCAATGGTATATAACTCCGGAACATCTTCACAAGGTTCAGCCAGCATGCCTAGTGGACTCCTAAGAGAGGAGGAATATGGAATACCAGGCATGTTATATTTTAGGAGTGTGCCATAGTAGGCTTCTTCTGGAAGAAAATCATAGGAGAGATTCAGAACATATTGGGGTGGGGCACTACTATGTATGATAAACAAGAGTTACTCTGTTGCTTGGCTGTGAGGGGGAAGATTTCTAGCCAATGGAAATCTGTGGCTCCTCTATTGCTGGAGGGTTGCTAAGAGACTTTGGAAGTTATTCCTTTTAGGGCCATCGTAGCAATATGGTGCCATAAGAAAGACAAAGTTTTAGAGTCATGAACTCAACTCCATCACTATTTAAACCATGGAGAATAGGGAGGGGTGGGGAAGAGGTTACTTCTGACTGTTAATATGTGGTGTTTATGGTTATGCTAGGTTGTTAAAATAGATATGTAATATGAATGCATCTGAACATTAGTGTTTTGGTTTCTAACAGTGGAAATAAAAAAAATTAAGGGCTCCTTTTATCAAGCTGCACTAGCGGGGTTAACGCGTGTGACGTTTCATCATGCGTTAACCCCCGCGCTGGCCTAAAAACGACCACCTGCTCAAGGGAGGCGGTAGCGGCTAGTGCGGCCGGCAGTTTAGCGTGCGGTATTACGCGCGTTAAACCGCCAGTGCGGCTTGATAAAGGGAGCCCTAAATTTGCCCCCCCAAATTGTTTCCAGTTCTGATCTATTTTTTGGTAGTTTAAGGGGGAATTCATCAATGAGTGCTAACCAATTTTGTACAGTAACTGCATTACCGCATGCTAATGATTAGCATGTGCTAAATGCTAAGATGCCCATTATATTCCTATGAGTGACAATATAAATTTTAGGGGTCCAATTAGATTGGAATTTATCAATAAAATCACAAGTATGGAAGTTAAGGTCCCATTCATACTTATTTTTAACTTTATCCGTTTCAACTGTTGGTGCAATCTCTTTTATTAAGTATCCTACATTATTTCAATATAATATACTTAGTAGGGTCCTATAAAAATTTCCAAAAGTTACAAATAATCCATAATTCTGCAGTGCATCTGTTATTTTAAACTAAAGAAATATGATCATCTTTCCATTTTTTTACCAGAAATTACATTGGCTTCCATTATAAACCAGGGTATTATTCAAATTGGGATGTGTTTGTTATAAGATCATGTTTGATTTATGGTTTATTTATTTATTTAATATACCACACTACATATTGAGATCTTTAAGTCTGTCCCGGTGATGAAGTGTCCCGGTGATGAAATGCCCCCAGGGATAGAATGCCCCAGGTGATGAAGCGTCCCCGGTGATGAAACATCTCAGTGATAGAATGTCCCAGTGATGAAGTGTCCCAGTGATAGAATGTCCCAGTGATGAAGTGTCTCAATGATGAAATGTCTCAGTGCTAAAATGTCCAGGTTATGAAATGGCCCTGTGATGAGCTATTCCTGAGATTACGTGTCCAGGTGATTAAGTGTCTCCATGAAGAAATGTACATCTCACTTTTCTATGTGCTAAACATTTCAAAAATTAATCTCTTTTAAAATTTTTGTTTTTATTTTCTTCAGTTTTTATTTAATTGTTGTAAACTGTGTTGAGCTTCATTTGGTTGAAGACCCGATATATAAAGTTAAGCTTTGGTTTAGTTTGGTTTAAAATGTTGCTTCTCTATGGGTTTTGGCCACTGTGAGATGGGCTACACGGCTTGATGGGCCACTGGTCTGACCCAGTAAGTCCTTATGCCCTTATGTCTTTATGCAATAACAGTTTCATCTCCCCATGTGCACCATCTCTTTGCCTAGTCAGACACCCAATTCTCCCTTTCTATTCTCTCCCTCACCTCAGCATCTGTTTCCCTCACTCTCTCCATTCTTCTATCTTATGGCTCATGCTCCCCTCCCTCTTTCCCTTCATTCGGAGTCCTAAGTTCATGCCCCCCCCTTCCTTCCTTCCATCATTTGTCCTGTTTGTGCTCCCTCTCTCTCAAGTCCCAACACATCCTTCTCCCTCCCTTCTGTGCCGTGGGTGTTTACCTTCTTGTCGACTCTCTCCTCCGTCTTGCTGCAGCGTTCACTCAAAGCCGCGGGCAGCATCTCCTACGCATCTCCTGTGGCTGATCTGGAAACCTTCTGACGTCTCAACGTCAGAGGGAACCCTTCCAGGATTTTTAATTTCAGTGAGGCCTTAGAAACTTTTAAATTAAAATTCTTTCCAAACAGCTCTGCGGGTAAACAGAGTTTTAAAACTTCAGTTTGAAATTTGACTCCAATAAGTTATGTTTCAAAGAGCTCCAAATAATAGCTCTATCACCTTTTAAAAACAGTGTTACACTAACAGTAACTTTAAACATAATCCCTCCCTCAATCTGGAGGAGACAGTCAAAGCTGAAATTAATAGGGCAGAACACGCTACAGGGATTCAAAGAAGGTTTGGATAAATTCCTGAAGGATAAGGGGATTGAGGGGTACGGATAGAAGCAGAGATAGGTTATAGGAAGAGTCAGGGACCACTTGACAGGTCATGGACCTGATGGGCCGCCGCGGGTGCGGACTGCTGGGCGCAATGGACCTCTGGTCTGACCCAGTGGAGGCAATTTCTTATGTTCTTAATCAGCCAAATACTTTAATAAATTTGTCTGTAATCTTCAACACTTTTAACTGTGGTGTAGTGGTTAGCGCTACAGTCTCAGCTGTGGGTTCAAGCCCTGCACTGCTTCCTGTGACCCTGGGCAAGTCACTTAAGGGCAAATTCTATAAGAAGCGCCCAAAAGTTAGGCACCTAATTAGACACTGTTCAGTAAAATTGGGTGCAGTTTAGTGAATCGCGTTGAGCAGCACCTATTTGGGCACCTATTTCGGAGGTGCCCATGAAATAGGCCAGCTCTAGGTACACTTAAAAGTTAGGTGCCTAGCTGAGCGCTTAAGAGCAGTGATTCTGTAAGAAGGCGCCTAACACATAGCCACGCCCACGCCTAACATGCATAGCGCCTAGTTTTTTGAAGGCCGCCTAAATTTTTAGAGGCGCCTTGTTACAGAATCGCATTTTTCTTCATAGGCGCCTATGTTTCAATCAGTGCTGATTAAAAAGCTTAATTGGGCTCGTTGTTCAATTTAGATAGGTGTCTGTCTAGTTGGGCGCCTCTGAAATAGGTGCCTAACTTTAGGCGCTGGTTACAGAATTTGGGCCTTAATCCTCCATTGCCCCAGGTACATTAGACTGATTGTGAGCCCACTGGGAAAGGGAGGGAAAATGCTTGAAGTACCTGTACGTAAATCACTTTGAGTGTAGTTATAAAACTATAAAAAGGCAGTATACAAGTCCCAATCCTTTAACTAAGACCAGTACTGGGCAGACTTGCACAGTCTGTGTCTGTATAATGCCGTTTAGTTGAAGATGGGCTGGGGAGGGCTTCAATGGCTGGGATGGTGCAGATGGGCTGGAGTGAGCTTTGACGGAGACTTCAGCAGTTGGAACCCAAGCACAGTACTGGGTAGAGCTATGGATTCTTGCCCAGAATTAGCTAAGAAGAAGAAAAAAAATTAAAAAATTAAATTGAATCAGGTCGGGCAGACTGGATGGACCATTCGGGTCTTTATCTGCCGTCATCTATTAAGATAAGTATTATTATTTTAGTGGGTTAGCCTATTTAGGGCTGTGACAGCCAGGTATATTGCACCAGAAATCACAGGCCGGGAAGAGCCAGGAAGGAGCTTTCTACTGTATGTAACCCACACAAGCAATGGAAGTTTATTTCTGGCGAAGCTTGGGAGTACGGCAGGAGGCTCCCCTGAAGAATCTCTGGGAGAGAAAGACAGATGGAATAAACGAGGGAGGGAGAGAAATGGAGAAAAGAGGGCAGGAGACAGGGAGCTTTTCATTCTGTTCCTGTAGGTGGAACAGAGCATGGAAACAATGCTGGGCTGTAAACCTGTGGGACTGTTGTGGAGAAAAGCACCAAATCCTTTTGGCATAAACAAAATGTTTTCGCTCAAGCCCTGAATGTTTATGATCTGAAACTAACTATTGCGAGACCAAGGGAAGGATACACAAAGCTCTGGCAATCCAGTAGAAAACACCAGGTCGGGAGCAATTTTGAATTGCCAGGCTATGCTTGGCACAAATAGCATGCATACACTATATATGCACACTATTTGTGCTGAGTATCCTGGTGGAAGGAGGTGGAACTATGCCTAGCACCTGCACACAAGAGCTGAGCGGTAGGCACAGCTCTTGTGCACAGGTCCAGTACAGTTCCTGTGATCGCTGGAGCTCTCGAGCTAGTTTATTTTCTGTTTTGAGTTGCATACGCGATACGTATGCAGATGTGCATGTTTTGTGTGAGCACGTGTCCCATGCCTAACAGCTGTGTTCTGACCATAGGCGCGGGACACATGCTCACACTAAACACGCATAAACCTCTACTGGCAATTCCAGACCTGCCGGAAAAGTTTGCATGGTAAGAGTTGGGTGTTCTCTGCTGTGCATTACAAGGAGGGCTCATTTTAATACTAACGAGCTCCTTGTAATGCATTTGCAAAGGATTCTGGGTGGCTGCTACCACCATTGGCAAAAGCCCCCCGAACTTTTTTGTGCGTCAGAAGTTGAGCTGCCTTGCAAGTAAGACTGGCTACAACCAGTCTTAGTTTCACAGCAAGCTTTTGAGCGTTGGGGTCCAAAAACCAGTGGAATCTGGAAAAAGAGGGGGGAAGGGAAAATAGCAATGGGAGTTATTTGTGGAATTTTACGACATCACTGGAAGCTGAAAATTACACCAGTGAATTTTCACTGACATCAGGAAAGTTAAGATGTCACTCACACCCATTGCGGCTAGAGCTACAGTTGGTCATACTGTGTACTTCTAAATAGGCTTTTGGTCTCCACAGTCCATCCTCTGCCCTGTTTTCCCCATCCTCAGGTTTTTGGTCTCCCATTGTCAGACCATGGTACGCCCTCTTTCTGTTGACAGTCTGATTCTCTAAAGTTTCTCCTCTCCCTCAAACTATAGCAAGAACTAGAAAACTAAGGGACTAAGGAGTCATGAAAAGAAAAGAAAGTGGATGGGATTTGATGTGCTGCCTTTCTGTGGTACAATCAAAGCAGTTTACATATTATATACAGGTACTTATCTTGTACCAGGGGCAATAGAGGGTTAAGTGACTTGGCCAGAGTCAAAAGGAGCTCCAGTGGGAGCTGCAGTAACCATTAGGATTAAATGTTATCATGTATCTGGAATAGCCCTTAGATTCTTCTCTGATCAATTACCTCATATTTTTACAGAAGACATTTTCAGTGACATAGACTCACCTTTTTATTTCAGGAAAAACAAAAGGATGCACTCTTAGCCCACCAAAAATGTGCAGCTATATCATAAGCCTTATGGGTCTTGTTTTAATTATGTATGTATCACTGTTAACGCGCATAGATTTTGGATATGCGGGCTATAAATGTTTTAAATAAAATAAAATACTGACAGATAAGGACTAGTTAAACCAGCTCCCCACCACCACCATCATCACCACCACCACCACCATTCTTGTTTTCCAGAGCCAGCCCTACCAAAGAGCAACTGTGTTTTTCATACAGGGTCCTGCTTGTTTCAGCCCCTCCTGATTTATGCAAATGAGATTCCATGATCCTCTGCACATGGTCTACATTTCTCCCCTGCCTCTGTTACCTATTACTTTAGCTGAAGAGAACTCTTAGCTATCAACCATGGTCATATAAGATTGACCCCAGCAGGAAATTACTCCTGGTCTATTTTGTTCTTACCTAGGAAATGCAGCCTAGGTATCCTGTGTAGCCCATGCTCAGAAACTGGCCTTCTTTGCCATTTACAGCTAAGAATGTACAAAGCACTACTACCATTTCACATTGGCTGACCTTGACTCAGTTTTTCTGCAGCCTGATGCAATTAGACCACTGCATTCTGTGAGCTGATATTTTTTTGTCTGACATTTTAAGCCCTCTGTTATTCAGATGATAAAACAGATGTATTACAAACATCCAAGTGTTCTCCCTCTCTCTCTTCTGCTCCCCGCCTGGCCAGAATGAACAAACAGAAGATAAAATGTTAGCAGAAATTAGGGAAGCCAACAAATCTGGCAACACTATAATAACGAGTGATTTCAATTATCCTGGTATTGACTGAATAAATGTCACGTTAAGAGATGCTGCAGAGGTAAAGTTCCTAGATGAAATAAATGACTGCTTCATGGAGCAGCTGATTCAACAAGAGGGGGAGTTTTGTAGATCCAGCCCTTAGTAGAATGCAGAATTTGGTGCAGCTGATTCAACATGAGGGAACCAACAAGAGGGGGAGTTTTGTAGATCCAGCCCTTAGTAGAATACAGATTTTGGTGCAAAATATAACATTATTGGGGTCACTTGGCAATAGTGATCATTGCATGATCAAATTTTATACACAAAATTGGAATGAAGAAAATGTACAGCAAAAACAAGAAAACCCAAGTTTCCACAGGAAAAGAAGAACAGATCCAAACAAACGAGACTGCGGAAACTCATTGTTCTCGGACCTTGGTTGTAATTTATTCAAAATTTTCTTGATAAGAGCAATAAATAAATAATGATAACTTTATTCTTCTATACCGCCATAATCTTGCGACTTCTAGGCGGTTCACATTGAAGAGAGCTGGACAATATGCAGATAGTCAGTGGAATTATAGTGTACAGAATCTTTAAAAAAATGCAGCGAAATTACAATATACAGTTTGTTAAGAATTTCAGAGGGGACATATTAGGAAAAAAAGGTCCTGAATTACAAAATACAGTTTGATTCGGATTTCAGAGGGGGCATATTGGGAAAGAGAAATGAAAAAAGTGTTCGGTGAATTTCTGATTAGGTGAGATATCTGTCGAATAAGGCAGTTTTTATGACTTTTCTAAAAGCGTTGTAGGTCAGTCTAGCTTTATTAATGTAGGTCTAGCCAATGTTGTAGTTTGTTTGCTTGGTACATGAAAGTTCTATCCAGAAAGGTTTTGTATTTACAACTGGTAATGCTTGGGTATGCAAAAAGATAGCAGTAGAAGCTTAATCCACATATACGTAAAGAGGACCCAACACAGGACGTATTTCGGCTGAACACACCTTCCTCAGGGATCCTAGGGTATGAATTACAAAAGAAAGTGTGTGAGTCTAAGTATGTGCTTAGGATAAATGGTGTCCACTAGCTTTTTTGTAGCTCACATACTAGTGGACACCATTTATTCTAAGCACATACTTAAGACTCACACACTTCTCTCTTGCCTTTTCTTTGCAGATCTGAAAGGAAGTAAGCTGATCAATTGCAAGATTACAAGCAACCAATAGGTTTGTGTAAAATGAACATGTGAAGCCTGACAGCAGTTTTACAGCTTGATTAACTTTATATGAATTGGAGAAGTCCATGATGAGAAAAATAGTTTATCAAATTTTAAACATATATTGATTTTTGAAACCATAAGGGGAAGATTTCCTGGAATGATATACAGTATGATGCTCATTTTTCTAGTTTTATTTTTGTCATCTATAACTATTATGATGGTATTTTTCAGTTTAATTGGTGGTTGTGTTTCAGTTTGAAGTAATGGACCTTTACTGTTTATATTTCTAGAGCAATATAATGAATCAGAAGCTGGAGGCAGTTCCCACCTGATGTAAGATGAAATTGTAAGTGAGAAGGTGATGAAGTATGATGAATACACCTGACCCTTGAAGCAGTACTCATGAAACCTAAAGGCCGTATTGACTCCCGGTGGAAGAAGTATTATATTTTCATCTTGCACATAATTGGTTTTAAATGCATTGGGAAATCCAATGAAATCTATTCTGGAACCTATGATGACAACAGGGCATTCAGTGTTTGCTCTCACTGAAAAAGCCATTGCAGGTGAGGTTCCGATAAAATACGGACGGGCACTTTGGGAAGTTTGCAGAATTGGATAATTTGTTTCATGACTCCATTACAATTATATACCTAGTGTGAGTGGGATGCAAGTTTTGTGTTAAACAGTATAAATCAGTGATTCCAATGCTTGGTCCTGGAGGCACTCCAGCCAGTCAGGTTTTCAGGCTATCCACAATGAATATTTATGAGAAAGATTTGCCTGCAGTGTTTCCATGTTTCCAAGTTAATTAGTAATTTATATACCGACTATCAATGGAAGTTGTCTAAGCAGTTTTTACATTCGGGCACTCAAGCATTTTTCCCCGTTTGCCCGGTGGGCAGTGCATGTAAATCTCTCTCATGAATATTCATTGTGGATTCATTGTGAACTCTTTGATAGAGGATATGGTAAAAGCAGTTACCTTAGCTGGGTTTAAAAAAGGTTTGGATAAATTCCTGGAAGAAACATCTATAAACCATTATTAAGGTAGTCCAATGTTACTACTTCAACATTGCATGATTTTTATAAATAATAATCTGAATTTAAATTACAAAAGACATAGAAAAAGAAAAATAAGTAAAGAAAAATGGTTATAATAAGAAAAGGGATTTTTTTTGCCTATGACTATAATAGGAACATAGTATAGTGACTACATGTCTTTTTGAGACCCTGATGGGTTTGTGGCTCCAGTTCTGAGGCTTTTCTACTCTATTAGAATAAGTAACACTACCTGAAGCATTATAAGGGGTATGCTTCGCTTGGGAATATAATAGGTGATTCACTAGTGGGTTGGTTTATTTGATAATCTATAAATTAAAAGAAACCATATCAAATTACCACAAAAAATATAGGGCTCCTTTCACTAAACCACAGTAGCGATGTTGCCACCGTAAATGCACCAAAGTCCATAGGAATTGAATGGGCTTTGATGCATTTACTATGGTAGCATTGCTACTGCGGCTTTGAAAAAGGGTCCCATAGAGAGTGGCACGACAGCTAATTCAAGCAAAAGAATTGTTTCTACCATACAAATATTTAGCATTTACCCATGTACATATTCTATACATATTGTGTACCAACAACATACACAGAATGAGATCAGTGACACAAAATTTATAAAGATACTAGGAGTTTGGCTAGATTCAACACTATGCATGAAAGATCAAGTATTGGCAGTGGTCAAGTCTGTTTTCTTCCACATGTGACTGTTAAGTAGATTGTAGATTAAAATCATTGTTTACTTCTTGTAATTTTTTGATTGGTGGTCCAAGCCATCATAATTCAGAGACTGGACTACTGCAATGCTCTCTATTTGGGAATTGCTTCTTCACGATATAAGGTGGTGCAGAATGTAACAGCAAGGTTGATATGTGGTGGAAACATATTTGAACATGGAACACTATTGTTAAAACAGCTTCATTGGTTACCTGTTAGATTTCATATATTTTTAAAGTTCTGGTATTGATCTTTAAGGTTATTCATTACAGGATTCCTTGGTATCTGACACAAGTGGTGAGTTTGTTATCATCCAACTAGATCTTTAAGATCAGAGGCAACCATGCGACTGGTAACAGATGAACTATTACATGTACATTATGCAAGTATTAGGGCAAATAAGTAGGATTTAATATGAACATACTGTAGTAAACAATGCTAGTTCTGTCTCTATGCAAACTTATTTTAATATTTTTAACTATGAATCTTAAGATTTTTTTGTTCATTGTGTTTTAAGATTTTGTATGTATATTTTGTTAACCGTTTAGTTGTAAATGGTATAGAAAATTTTTAAATAAATATGTGTATGTACGTAGGATGATTGCTTATAGTATAAATGTGTCTGTATTGGAAACCATCTCAAAAAAATACAAACTCTGTATTGTAACACCTTTACAGAAACTCCTGTATTGTAACAACATTACAGAAGCTCATGTAAACCACTCTGAATTGACTCCCCCAGTCATTAGTTGCAGTATAGAAGCTTTCAATAAACAAACATCTGTAATTTCAATAGCAAGTGTTGCTTTATGGAACAAGTTGACAGGATCATTGAGATTACTCTCTGATATAGAGATTCAAGAAGGTTTTGAAAACAACTCAGTTTACAGAAGCTTTTAAATGATTGGATTATTTTGTTGGTAATGATGAATGTTAGCTGAATCAGGTGTTGTTATTCTAGTGAACATTCTGACAGAATTATTTGACTACTCTCTGATGTTTAGAGAATTAAGAAGATATTGAAAGTATTTCTGCTTATAGAAGTTTTTAAATAGTTGGATCATATTAATGGTAATGATGAATGTTAGTTGAATTAGAAATTTTTGTAAATGTTTGTGTGTCTGATTTTAATTGTGTTTGTATTTTGTAATGTAAACCGCTAAGGTTTAAGTGGGTTAGAAATTTTATGTTATGGGTGCTATCGACAAAAAAAAAAAGAGGAAAAAGCCCTCAGCTAAAGCGAGTACTGCTCAAACCTAGGTTACTCACCACTTGTTCAGTCCTTGGCACAAAAACATGCTGATTACTAAATGCCAAGCTATTTTGCAAATAATGGCTTGCTTTCAAGGTTGCTGTGGATATTAAGACCAGCTGAAAGAGAAGTTTGGCATAATTAAAAAAATAAAATAATAAAAAATAAGCACATAAGTAAACCCGTGCTGGATCAGACCAGCTGTTGTGGTCGACTGATGAACTTACTCCTTTGTCCAGCAGGATATAAAGGCCAGTCCATTTACAGAGCATGAAATTCTAAAGGAAAAGTCTGCTCTGGGATGAGCTAAGTTGCAAAATGTGTACATCATAGACATGAAGACTAAGCCACAGGGAGGTAGGGTACCTCCTTCTTTGCCATTGTGAGCAGATCAGGTGGAGGTCTAAGAATCTAGGGAAGGTGACTTCATAAAAGAGGCTCCTTCAATAGCTGCCAGCTCCACCGCTACAAGTTTAAATTCCTACAATCCGATAGAAACATCCCCCATGTAGACCCAGATACTGGATTACCCATTATTATAATTGTGGGCGACAACATCCATGTGGCAGCTGGTGACTTGAATGCCACATCTACTGTTGTTTATTGGGACTTGATAAACTGCTATAAGAAAAATCAAGATAGCGTCAGAAGCAGATGCTTGAGAGGGGAGCTCCATTACCTTGCTCTGCCGATCCTACTTGATAGCCTTCCCCTGTCTGGAGAAATGGGGAAAAGGAAGGGGGCCCTTTGTTCTAACCCTCCAGCGATGGCAGCCCAGCAGCGGTTAGTGCAGATGACGATTGCGGAGGCTTTTTCCTGACCGGGCGAATCTGCCTCACCTAACTCGGGGGAGATCCTGATCCCTTTGGGCAAACCCGTGCATGCGGAAAGGGCGTCATTGAGCCTGGAACAGCAGATGATAACACCCCAACACGGAAGTACATTGGTGGAAGGAGAGCTGGGGCTGTCGACTCCTAGAATGGAATCCTCAGACCCCGGCTTAGGAGGGATCCCAGCACTAGCCTGAATAATAGAGGGAGAGCAAGGAGAAGTTCAACAAAAACCCTGCACCAGGGCAGAGGTGAGAGGTGCTTCGGGAAGGTCCACCTTACAATTTGGGGTGTTGGAAAAACCCACTAAAATAGACATGGAGGCACTATGGCAAGCCATATCTGTTATGGACGCTAGTCTAAAGTTATCTTTTTCTACATTATCCACTGACTATGGGACTATCTTCTCCAAAGTGGAGCAACAGAGTTTGGCTATTACCCAAGTAAAAGAAAAAGTGGAGAAGCAGGAGCCAAAACTCTCTGAAATGAAAGAGATAGAATTTGAATTGATAAAGGAAAAATCTTATATTTCAAGGAAAATGGAGAGCTTTGAAAACCAACTAAGAAAAAATAATTTGAGACTTTTGAATTTTCCTAAATCCCCCTTGATCTCTCCCATTGAGATGGTTAGGAAATACATTAGAGAAATATTATGGATTCCATCAGAAAATTTACCTCTTATTGTTAGGGTTAATTACCTTCAGATAAAAAATCCTGTGGGAGTATCTACTGCTAATGAGATTCAAGGAGATAAAGGGGTGGCTATGGATTTAAAAACTTTTTTGGAGAGTTCACTAGAGGTTGTATCAGAAAGGAGAACCCTGTTTGTTACCTTAGCTTTGGAAAGTGGTAGGGAATATATATTGCGTTTATATTTCCAGCATTTAAATGATCAGTTTTTGGGCTCCCAGGGGAGCTCAGAACGGTGTCCAACCTGCAGCCCTGTGAAGTATTTTGTGTGGCCCTGGTCGAGGGCGATGTAGTGTTTTCCTCTGCTTCCCCCAAGTGTTTATCGTCTTGTCGGCTCCCTCCTCTGTCTTGCTGCAGTGTTTGCGCGGCCCCAGAAACATTTTTTTTGACTAATGCAGCCCAGGGAAGTCAAAAGGTTGGACACCCCTGGTTTACATGAATTTATTTAGGTACTTAAGCATTTTTCCCTGTCTGTCCTAGTGAACTCACAATCTATCTAATACAGACACAGGACTCCCCCAAAATTTGCAGGCGTCCCGTTCAAGGAACCTCTGAGAATTTTGAAAAACCACGAATACGGTTTTTAGGCAGGAGAGACAGGAGAGGACAGCTGGAGAAGTGCCAGCGAGTGAAGGAAATCACTTGCTGTATGCTCCGACCGACTCTTCCTGTACTAAAGTCGTGCTTCACCAATCAGGAGCTGCTTTGACACGCAGCTCCTGATTGGTAAGGCCTGACACCAAACTATTTAGTGGAGCTCGGACTAAAGAGGACTGCGAAGAACTGCAAAGGAACTTGAACAAACTAGGGGAATGGGCGACGAGATGGCAGATGAAGGTCAACGTTGAGAAATGTAAAGTATTACATGTGGGAAACAGAAACCCGAGGTACAACTATACGATGGGAGGGATGTTATTGAATGAGAGTACCAAAGAAAGGGACTTGTGGGTAATGGTGGACATGACAATGAAGCTGACGGCACAGTGCGCAGCGGCTGCTAAGAAGGCAAATAGAATGCTAGGCATAATCAAGAAGTGTATTACAACCAGAACAAAAGAAATTAACCTGCTGTTGTATCGGGCGATGGTGCGTTCACATCTGGAGTACTGCATCCAATATTGGTCGCTGTACCTTAAGAAGGATATGGCGATACTCGAGAGGGTTCAGAGGAGAGCGACACGTCTGATAAAAGGTATGGAAAACCTTTCATACGCTGAGAGATTGGTAAAACTGGGACTCTTTTCCCTGGAGAAAAGGAGACTTAGAGGGGATATGATAGAGATTTACAAGATCATGAAGGGCATAGAGAGAGTAGAGAGGGACAGATTCTTCAAACTTTCAAAAAATAAAAAAACAAGAGGGCATTCGAAAAAGTTGAAAGGGGACGGATTCAAAACGAATGCTAGGAAGTTCTTCTTTACCCAGCATGTGGTGGACACCTGGAATGTGCTTCCAGAGGGCGTACTAGGACAGAGTACAGTACTGGGGTTCAAAAAAGGATTGGACAATTTCCTGCTGGAAAAGGGGATAGATAGGTATACATAGAAGATTACAGCACAGGTCCTGGACCTGTTGGGCCGCCGCGTGAGCGGACTGCTGGGCACGATGGACCTCAGGTCTGACCCAGCGGAGGCATTGCTTATGTTCTTATGTTCACTCGCCGGTGCTCCGGCTGCCCTCTCCTGCCTAGTCATTCGCGGTCAGAAAATACTGCAAATGACCAGGACCGCGAACTGCAAATTCACAGGGGAGCACTGTAATTAGGCAGTATGGCTATAGTGGAAGTTGTCTAATACAGATTCATCCTGAGTTGGTGATATAGAATAATAATATTAGGTTTCTATTGCCTTCCTAAAGTTCAAATGTCTGGAAAGATGCCATCTCTAGATGATTTATTCACAATCCTAGTGTCTTACAATTCCAGATGAGCAAGGATCAACTAGAGCTTGTGTTGGCGTGATACTCCATACCACTGCAAAAACATCAGAGTCTACTACTTTTTCAAATGACACCCAATCAGCCAACCTCATATCCAAGCTCCTTCTACCTAATAATTTTTCTCAGGAAACATCACTGTCAACTATACTTAATTTTTCAGCTAAAAAGTCTGCATACTCATCCACATTAGTTCTACTATTCAAAATGTTAATCCTTTCCCAGCTGGATTACTGTAATTCCTTAAATTCTAGTCTAAATTCCCACCTATTAAATAAGTTACAACTGATTCAAAATACAGCAGTGAGATTAATCTTTAGGCTAAAAATATGATACCATCCTCTGTTCTCTAAGAAACCTCACTGGCTCCCTGTGGAAAAATATATTAGTTATAGTTTGCTTGGTTTATCATGTTCTCCACATTGATTCCTCTTATTCGCTAATTTAACTTTTCTTTTTCATTTTTCTCTTCAACAAGGATTCATGATATGTGAATATTAAGATTCCCTTCTGCTATAGGTATGTGATATAGGTGTTAGTTCAGCATTATCCCTCCCCCCCTCCCTTTTTACTAAACCGCAATAGCTTTTATTAGAGCATGGAGCCACACTGAATGCTCAGCGCTGCTCCCGACATGCATAGGAAATCTATGAGAGTCGGGAGCAGCGCAGAGCATTCAGAGTGGCTCCCTGCGCTAATAACCGCTTTCGCGGTTTAGTTTAAAAAAAAAAGGGGGGGGGAGTATGTTTGTTTTATACAATTTCTATTTGGAATAGTTTACCTCAAAGTGTGAAAACACATACGAGTTATTGAACTTTCAGAAGAAATTGAAGGCATTTTTGTTCAACAAATTTTTTCTTTATACCAATTTTGAATTTTTAGTGTTTGTATATAATTTTTATATATTGTTAATTTCCCCATAGAGTTTATGGGTTTTCTTGTTCTAAATCACCTAGAACATGAAAAGGCCCAAAGCGATAGAAAAATTATAGATTAGATTATTTTTGAAATAATGGAGGAGAAGCCTAATGGTTAATGCAGTAGCCTGAGAACCTTAGGAACCAGGTTTGATTCCCACTGCAGCTCGGGTCAAGTCACTTAACCTTCTATCGCCCCACTTTGATTGTAGATTGAAGAAAGGCAATATATCAAGTCCCATTCCCCACATTCCCTTTCCTCTAAATCAGTGTTTCTCAACTCAGTCCTGGAGTACCCCCTTGCCAGTCAGGTTTTCAGGATAGCCACAATGTATATGCATGAAAAAATTTGCATGTAATGGAGACAATGTATGCAAATCAAGTTTATGCACTGTGGCCATTTGGTCTACGTCTGTATATGGCCATTTGGTAGAGGATGGGCTGGGGAGGGCTTCAATGGCCGGGAGGGTGTAGATTGGCTGGAGTAGGTTTTAATGGAGATTTCGGCAGTAGGAACCCAAGCACAGTACCGGGTAGAGCTTTTGATTCTTGCCCAGAAATAGCTAAGAAGAAAAAATTAAAAAAAATTAAATTGAATCAGGTTGGGCAGACTGGATGGACCATTAGGGTCATTATCTGCCGTCATCTACTATGTTACTATGATATCCTAAAATCTTGACTGGCAAGGGGGTTCTCCAGGACCGAGTTCAGAAACACGGCTCAAAATCATTATACCAGAGTTATCTGTTAAGAAACAGGGATGGAGGAGAGGTTGCGGCATTCCAAGAGCAGTGCCACTTAATTGTATAATTTATACCATTAGCTAGACTGAAAAGAGGGCAGAAATTTGCTTTTAGAACCTTCGCCATGTCAGAGAAAAGGATCCACCTGCTATAGATTCAGCCCATGTATTTACCATGCAGACGTTCTGATGCTATACGACTCTTGCCCCACCTGTCACTGAAATTGCAACAAATATGAGGAAATATCTGAGGGCAGAACAGAGAACATTTTTCTAATTCCAAGATAGCTATTCCTAATTTAGTAATGGTCTCTGAGTTGGCAGCCTCGGAATTCATCTGCTGATTGAGCTTGTTTATTGCCTTGACAGTCTTGGAGTGATATTGTGGCACTATCCATGAAAGATTTGAGCCAGACCAGCTATTTGATTGACTAAAAAACAGTTCATAATTATGCATTAAGTCATTAAAATGATAGCTTTGCTACATGCTTTGGAATTACTATGCTTAAAAAAAAAGAAAGCAAGAAAGAAATTGAACTGGTTGAATGATAGTGCTACATGTAACTATGCGAAAAGCCGAAAAATCTGAGTTCAACTGCCAGCTGGCTGAGAATACTGAAGAAGCAGTGTTCACAGTCTCGCGGGGGAAGGAGACCCCCAGCCAGTGTTCAATGGGGAATACTCAGTGAGCAATCAGACTGGTGTTCACATTACCAGCTTCCATACCAGCTGTTGCTGGTTATGCTCTGGTATTTGTCACTTCAGTGGCTAGCTATAGGGTTGATGCAGGAAGATGCATGTTAGAGCCACTGATTGCATGCCTTCAATGTGAGCTTTCCACAAAATATTTACCTATGGGATACAGTAGTATTCAACAAGCATGCAGATTATTGCCATGTTACAAGCACAGCAATAAACCCCAGTTCATTGCAAAATGGCTCTCTTCTTGTCAGTGCATCAGCAATGATCATCTCACACACTGACAGGAAAGGACAGATTTTTTTTTTTTAGTTGCTGATGGTCTGCATGAGCCCCAATATCCTGGTAGTCTAGCAGTCCCCTTTCTCCCTCTCTCCTGGCCCAGTCTGACCTCCCTGCCCCAGGACTTTAAAAAAATCCCTGGTGTCTAGCTCCCCGGATTGGCCGATTTTATATAAGTTATTTACTAAATACGGAATAGCGTACGCTAAATTGCCCCGCGCGCCAGCTGTTACCGCCTCCTTTTGAGCAGGCGGTAGATTTTTGGCTAGCGCGCACTAATCCGGTGTGTGCGTTAAAAATGCTAGCGTACCTTTGTAAAAGGAGCCCTTAATGTCTTTAAGGTTATTGGTTCAGTCATCACTTTTGTCCGTTTTGG
Organism: Geotrypetes seraphini; assembly: GCF_902459505.1. Classification (NCBI taxonomy): domain Eukaryota; kingdom Metazoa; phylum Chordata; class Amphibia; order Gymnophiona; family Dermophiidae; genus Geotrypetes; species Geotrypetes seraphini. The sequence continues at coordinate 69,483,287 of NC_047088.1, forward strand.
ACTACTGTAATATTGTTTATCTGGGATCCCATTTAAAAAATTCTTAATAGACTCAGAATAATACAGAATACAGCAGTCCGTTTGATTTTTGGCCTTAAAAAATATGACCACATAAGTCCCTACTATCTAAAGCTTCATTGGTTACCATTCAAGGCTAGAGTTCTATTTAAGTTTGGTTGTATTTGTTTTAAAGCACAATTTGGACTGACTCCAGCCTAGGTTTCTTCTAGAGAATGACATGGGGAAAAAAAATCTGTCCCCGTCACTGCCCCATCCCCAGACCACCGTCCCCTTCACTGCCCGGTCCCCACCGTCCACTTCACCGTCCCGTCACCGCCATCCCCTCCACCGCCCCGTCCCCATCCCCACAGCATCCATACAAGCCTCAAACAGGTCGCAAAGTCTTGCCGGCTCAGCTGATCTTGGATTCCCTCACGATCAGCTCAACCAGACTCTAGCGAAAAGAAAGAAATACCCCTCCCCCCCAGAACCCTGGTCAGGCAAGCAGAAGGAAAGTGTGGGGAAGCTGGTCATATAAGAATCAAGAAAATAACAAGGATTGAAATAGCCTACAGGTACAAGTGGTGGAGACTAGTACATTAACAGGACTCACTCTTGACGCCAACGATTCCCCCGCAGCATTCTCGAAGCAAACTATTCTTCCACAGTGTACAGCCACCTCATTTTCCAATCCTGTTCCTCTGGACTCCGCAACTCAGAACTCACTCTCGAAGCCAATGATTCCCTTGCAGTAGGCGACGGCGGCAGCAGCAGCAGCACCTCGTTTTCCAATCCAGCTCCGCGATTCGCTACTGCTGCACAGCGCCCACCATATGGGTTTTAAAATGTGTGCAGCAGTAGCGATTGGGTCATAGCTTGGGTGGAAGAGAAGGGAGAAGACCCAATTGGGAGCTTTAGGGGGAGGAGTCAAGGCAAAGTCAGAACTGAAGTGAACACAAAGACGGCACAGCATCGACGAGGTCAACATGGCCACCGAAACTTAGAAAGGCCACCCACAATGAGTCGATGACACAGTAAAAAGCGGTAAGCAGTAAAGGGGTGCTTTTGATTGCGGGGACAAGGCTTGTCACCGATCCCACAGGCGGTGAAAAGTTTTGTCTCCATGCCTGCGGCAACTCAGGCTTTAGCGTCTCCGTAGTTGCGGGTAAACTGGGCCCCCCCCCCCCCCCGCAGGTTGCCGCGGGTTTTCTTCACCGTGTCATTCTCTAGTTTCTTCCCACTTCGAATTATATAAGTCAAATAAGAACACACGTAAAGCTTATTGGTTTATGTTTCCATCTGTAAAAGCATGTCATTAGAAGAGATTCATAGGAAAAACTTTTACATTCCAGGCTAGTGCAATGAATTCTTGCTGGAATATTCTTATTCCCCAAGTTCAGTCTTACCACTCAAATAGAAAACTTTTGAAAACCTACCTGTTTGACAAATATGTGATTTGATTGTTATTGTTGCATTTTCCAAGAGATATTTGACATGTTTATGTATGTGATTCACTGATTGTACAGTTTTTTCTTGTTGTAAACCACCTTGAACTAATGGTTTGGTGGTATATAAGAATAAATTATTATTATTATACCTCCCCAACACAATCCCCCCTCCCTCCCTGATTTTCTTTTAAAAAAACAAACACACCTGGTGTCTAGTGGTGTCCCTCCCTCCTTCTGATCCTCTCCCCACTTAAAAAATAATTCCATGGTGTCTAGTGGCTGCTTCCACTCTTCAGACCTGATCCTTGGGCCCCCAGACCCCCAGAAAAAAGGCCACTTACTTCTGCTTTTAACACCACAATCTTGGCACCTGACCCTGCTTGGTACATCCCGGAATGTACCAAGCAAGAAATTTTTTTTTTTTCCTGATTTGGTAATCTCCTTATTTGGTAGTTAGGATGGCATATGAAATAAAGGATGCTATTTTATAGTTTCCAAGCTCTTTGCTGTCTGTGCTTCATTCACTAGGATGCTCTGTTTTCCGAAAACAGTTTTGCAAGAATGTCTTGGGAGCCCTCTCTAGCAAATCGCCAAGTATCAAAAATGACACATAAGCACAGATGTTCATCCTCTTTACTATATTTTATTGTACTGCAGTGCCATTGTATTTGGCAGCTGCCCCTGCAGTTTCACAGAGATGCTGGAGGCAGTGAAACTATGGCACAGGTTGCTTCACATAGAATGAGATTCCATCGGTTTCTGCCCTGTTGGTAATGGCATAGTCCAAATGAACTAATTTAAACCAGTGTATGCAACGTGAGCAAGGGAGCAGTTTAAAGCACCTATAAAAAATGAGGAACTGAAGAATGAACATTGTTACTGTGAGAGGGTGCGCATTTATATTTGTCAGTTGTACAGCTCAGGTAGGGTGACCAAATTACCCATTCCAGAAGGAAGACCTTTTGGCCAGTCCTAGATTTCTGCCAACCTTATCCTGGTGCATTATGGGACCTGCAGCACTGATTTCAATGGATAGCATCATGGACTACAAATACTACACTGCTTTGGGATGTCATTTTAAAACAGGACTCGCCAAAAGGTCTCCCTTCTGGAATGGGTAACCTGGTCGCCTTAAACTTATGATTTCTTTTTTAATTTCCAAGGTCATAAGAATTGCCATACTGGGCCAGACCAAGGTCCTCATTTGCATGCTTGTTTTTTTAAGAATGGCTTACCTTTTTAAATTCATTACAGTAGCGGCAACGACAGCAGTCCATCAGATTTTACCACCAACATTTGAGAATTTTCCCCTAAATCTCCTTTAAAACCTTATGAGACACACCGGTCTATGAGAAATGCAAGCGTATGGCTCCAACCTCTGAGGCATTTTTCCCTTGTACACTTCCCCCTCCCTATTTGCGCTTTTGACGTTTGCGGTTTTGATTATTCGTGGGGGGGGGGTCCCCAGGTCCCCCCCCCTTGAGAATCGCTACAACAGGGGGTTCCTGTTGTAGTCTCGTGAGACCACGGGAACTCACAGCACGGCTCTGCATGGGGCAGGAGTGTAGGAAGATCGCTCTTGCCCCATGTCACCACTAGACCACCAGGTAAGGTCCAGGGGTGGGTCAGAGCCAGCCCAAAAGTTATTCATGAATTTTCCCTATTCACAGGCTGGCTCTGCCCCTAATCCCTGCAAATAGGGAGGGAGAAGTGTAGTGTGTACCACTTTTGAATATTGGTATTTCCCCACGATTGAGTGCAATTGAATATATGCTAATTATCTTGATTATTTGGACCACTTGGTCAGACAAACATTAAGATATAGTGCTATTTGCTTAGACAAATAGCGACAGACTGTTTGCAAGGAAGGTTGGGGAGCTAGTGGGGGCTGACATCATTGGAGCCCCTCATAGTAGGAGGCCATAGGTGTTATGTGGACCCCCTGACAGCTCCTAGGGCTTAGATAGTGGAGGCCATTGGCTGACACTCATCTCTGGAGGGTGCTACGGATAAATTGCCAGGTCTTCAGGGAGACACCGCAGTGTGTGTGTGTTGGGGGGGGGGGGGGAGCCTGCATACATGGTACTCAAATAGGTGCCTCCTATAATTGAGGCACAGATCCGCAAGAACCTCCGTCTCCCATGAGAAGTAATTTGGTTCCTGCCTTTTCCCCATCATACTCTCTTTCACTCATACAGTCCCTCGCTCATACGCTCTCACACTGGGGGTCATTTTCTCTCTCTATCACCCCCTTTCTTACCCTCTGTCTGTCACTCTCACATTCTCTCTGTTTCTCTCTCTGTCTCTCACTCTCTATCTCTGTCTACTTTTCTCTATCTAACCACTTCGCCTCTTTCCAATACAACTCTTCACTACACCCACAAATAATTGTCATTCCATGTGAAGGGCTATATATAGAAATGCAGGACATCAGGAACTTCCTATTACTACTGTGGTAACATTTTTATGTCATTGGGAACGTTTTAAAGGGACTTCTACTTTGGACGTCTTGCGAGTTGTATAATCGAAATGGAACATCTAACTTACACATTTTAGGGGGTGGTATAATTGATACCGTTGGACGTCCAGAAGAATGTGTTTTACGCCGTGACTTTGTAAACGTTAATCTAATTCATTTTTTAAACTTTCTGTCTTCCTAGATGTCTTTTCAATTATGGCCCAATATTTTGGACATTCAGCTCTGGATGTTTTGAGCTGGGCTTAGATGTCCTATTGAAAATGCCCCTCCCCCACCTGTCCCATTTGTTCTGTCTGTCTGACCTAATTAGATTGTAAGCTCTTCTGAGCAGGGACTGTCTATTACATGTTGAATGTACAGCATTGAGTGCACCTTTCAGTGCTATAGAAATGATAATTAGTTGTAGTAGTAGTAGGACAGTACAAGTATAGATCTTCAGCCAGCTTTGTCCATTGTGTTGGACTAGCCCAGTCATTGGGCAAGACTAGGCAGTAGCCTAGGATAACAGCTTCTTGGAAGGCAAGAAAAAGTAGCTGCAGCTTAAACAAAACAATAGATCCTGACAGCCACACAACTCAAAGAACCATTAGCACATCCTTCACTCTATTATGTGAAGATGATGGTTGTTGAGTGTAATTAGCAAAGCCTTCGGGCAACGGATGGGTGCTGCAGGCTAGGGGGGTGAAAGGCTAGGGAGTGAAGAGGGGGGGGGGGGGGGTGAAAGGCTGAAAGTTCACCCAGGATGCCCAACACCCTTGCACCAGTTCTGCCACTGTTTATCCACCTCCCAGACTGATGAAATGCATTATTATATCTGCAGCCATTCCACTAGCAGATGAATCAGTCTTCAATAGAGCAGTTAATGTTTTACTGCTCCAAAGCACATTGCATGCAGAACAAAAGAGCAGGAGATGTATATGACTGGTTCAGCACAAAAATCAGCAAACACCTGCTGGTGCTTTAGAAACCATTTACTCTACTTTCATTCATTTTTGCGTTCTTGTCTTTCATTCTGGAGCGGGGGCAGTCACTGTTGTCTTAAACACCATGTCTGGCTTTCAAGACAAACAAAATAAGTAAATGGCGTGCTAGTTAGCCAAATGTCTGCAGATACAGAGATGAATATTCATTGTGGATCTCCTGGAACGCAGATTGATAGGCAGCCCTGGAAGACTGGCAGTGCACGGCATCTGGGGGCTTCCTAATAGGCAACGCATTATGCAGCGTTTGATTTCCTTGCCACTCTTTTAAAGTTTATAAAAGCATCTTAGAATAGAAACAGAGTCACTCAGTGGAGGTGCAACTAACATCCGTTTCGGGTCAATCCCGACTGGCAGAGGTGCTACTACTTCTGAGGGGGTGGCCTTGCGCTTACAGCAATGAATTTAGAATCAGAAAACCAGAGTTTAACTTCCATTCCTGCTACTGCTGACACTTCCTGCGATCTTCGAGAAGTCACTCACTCCCAGTGCCTCAGGTCTGCTGAGATTGTAAGCTTTTTGAGAAAGGATGTGATGTGTACATCGGATAGCACCGTAAAAATGAAAGTACTATAAACATTTCATCAGCTCATTACAATATGTATACGTGTGTGCTTCTGACATCATTTCCGGTGTAGTAGTCCTTTCAAGTTTATTAGGATTTTATATACCGCCTATCAAGGTTATCTAAGCGTTTTTTACAATCAGGTACTCAAGCATTTTCCCTCTCTGTCCCGGTGGGCTCACAATCTATCTAACGTACCTGGGGCTATGGAGGATTAAGTGACTTGTCCAGGGTCACAAGAAGCAGCGTGGGGTTTGAACCCACAACCCCAGGGTGCTGAGGCTGTAGATCCAACCACTGCGCCACACACTCTGTCTTCTTTCAGTTACTTTCAAATTCGTGAAGAAATCTATGGCTCTTTGCGGCAGGTACCACCTGTGGTCCCATGATTGGTTTTGTGTGAGTTTTGTTTTATTACCTTTGGTGTTTTGATCAATGTAAAGCAGATTGTAACCATTTACTTTTTCGTTTTAGAATCACATTTCAGATAAGTTAAAATTCATTTGAATTTCATGATTTATGCTAAAAAAATATATAAAATTTATACACATTCTAATGTGCTATGATTAGAGGTGATTACTTCAGACGCTCCACCATGCGGGTTCGTCCCGCAGTCTGACAACCAGTTCTCTGAGCACTTAAGAAAAATGTGTACAAGTGATGTTTTGAATCACTTTAGTTTATTATGTAGCGTCACTTCCATTTTTTTTGTTTGTGCTATTGCAATAAGAGCAACCAGGTAAATTCCTGGGAAGATACAGAACAATAATTATACACAACTAGTTTTTAAGCCCGTTACATTAACAGGTGCTAGAATAGATGTGTGTGTCTGTCTATCTTTCTTTCTTTTTCTCTCTCTCTTTCCTCAGCTGTCCACCACCACCCCTTCCCTGCTCCCCCTGTCCAGGAGCAACCCTTCTCCCTTCCTTTTACTCCCCCTCCCCGTCCAGCAGCACCTCTTCCCTGCTCCCCCTGTCCAGCAGTAGACCTTATCCCTTCCTTTTACCCCTCTGTCCAGCAGCACCTCTTCCCTGCTCCCTCTGTCCAACAGTAGGCCTTCTCCCTTCCTTTTACCTGATCCCCCTGTCCAGCAGTAGGCCTTCTCCTTTCCCTGCTCCCCCTGTCCAGCATCTGCTAGCCCGGGCAGCCTTGGGGCTTTTGCTAGGCCGGCCCATCTTGCATTATCGAAGTGGGCCAGCCTAGCAAATGCCCTGCGGCTGCTGCGTTTGCTGGTCGGGGGGGGGGGGAGGTGAGGCGTTCCGGCAGCGCAGGAGTCAAACCGCTGCTGAAATTGCCATCGCAAGCCGCCCCACGCGCCGGAAATCGAATTCAGCACGGACGGACACAGCACGGTGGCAGGGATCATACGCGCTTAGGGTTTTATTATAGAGGATTCAAGATTAAATTAATTAAAGCAAAAATTAATCTTAAAAAACTTGTTCAGTTTTCAACTGCTTTCTAAAGGTTAAGTAATCTGGAATTAATCTAAGAGTTATAGGTAAAGTATTCCAAATCTTTTTGCTTGATAGGAAAAGAAACAAAAGTGAAATCATTTATATTTAATGTTTGTTGCAGAGGGAATGTGCACAGTTAAATGACTGTTGGTTCGATGAGTCCCGAAAAACTACAGAGGTTATATATGATGGAGCCATACCATGAAAAATTCTGAAGACCAATGAGCACAGTTTCTCCCTAGCTCACAAATATAAGGATGGGCAGGATAAGGTGCTCCATGTCACCTGACTGAGGACAATCGTTGATAAAGTATCTGCAGTCTCAATCGACAGAACATATTCTTCAGACAGCAATTACTGCTACTGCACACCATTTAACAAGGAGCAGCAAAACAACAGGAAGAACAGACAAAAAAAAAATTAATTTACCATCCTTCTTATTTTCTAGTATCTAGAGCAGATCGGGTTGCCATAACAACACCTGTCCCATTCCTACCCTCTTCTTCGCTCCGCTAGTAATCATCCCAGGCAGAGGATTAACAGAGGCTGTGGGGGAATTAGAATTTCATTTCGCAAGTACATGGGTTGATCTGTGGAGTTGCAGAACTTGACTCAGGCCCCGATGCTCAAAACTCCGACGATACAGTATTTCTCCTGCTCTTTTCACCTGTTTGGGTTTTGTTTTGTTTTTTTTGGGGGGAAGGCGCAGCTGCAGTGCATGTGTTATTGTGAGTACACAATACACCCACTAAAAAATTTGGTCGGAAATGGGGTGTGTGGGGGGGGGGGGGACAGCATTCCCTTTTGTGCATCACAAAGAAAGCTCAGTAGAATACTAATGAGCTCCTTGTAATACACTTGAATAGGGTTCTAGGAGGAGGATCGGTAGCAGCCACAAAGAACCCTTTTTGAGCATGGGCAGGAGTGTCTCCATGCCAGTAAGACTGCTTTAATAAGTCTTACTGCCATGGGAACCTTTTGAGCATCAGGGCCTCTATCATTAAGGGGTACCTTTATGAAGGATTTTTCAGCCATAAATAGCTTTTATAAAATCACCCCAGGAATTCGACACATAAAATACTGTTGTATGTGTAATCCCATGAAGGCACACACTTTTACGTGACCCATGAGGAGGCATGTTCAGGGGCAGAGTTTAGGTAAAGTCACAAAGCAAGCACGTTCTTTATAAAAATATGCATTTATGTGCCTACATTATGCATTAATATTTGGACCTGCTCCTGCACTTCAACCTTGGTAAAATTTCTGACACTTTGCCATTAGTGTTATCTAAAGATGCATAGAGGGGGGAGCCACCTATCTTCTTGCATATTCTTGTAAATGTGTCATTAGATATTTAAATGTAAAACATGTGTGTTTTTTTTCTTCCTGAACACTTAAGAACCTTTTTTAGATATTAAGGGGTTGACCAGTGGTACAGTAGAGAATGACACGGTGACAAAATTCATCACCGTTCCCGTCCCCGCGGATAACCGCAGGAAATAATCCCATGTCATTTTCTAGTGTCTATTTCGACCTCGGTCCTTCTACACCAGCATTCTTCAAAGCAAAGCTTGCGGGTCAATGGCTGTGGCCATTCATACTCTGATTCTTATGTGAGCCAAGGATAATGAAGCCATTGTGACATCACTGATGTGATTGGCTCTTAGGCACTGGTGGAATGAGGCATTATGACATCACAATATCTGCTCTGGATACCAGAGACTGTCATTCTGTAGTGTCTATCTCAACCTCAGTCCTTCTACACCGGCATTCTTCAAAGCAAAGCTAGAGGGTCAGTGGTTTTGCCCAATTATACTCTGATTCTTCCCTCTCTCCTTAAAGAATGACATGAAGATGGTTTCCCGCGGTTATCCGCGGGGACGGGAACAGTGATGAATTTTGTCACAGTGTCATTCTCTATGGTACAGCCAGAGGCTCAAATTAATAAACTGGGGATATAAAAGCTATTTATGCCTATTTCTTTTTTAAGGTAATCTGCTGTTGTAAATTCTCCCTTATATTTTCAAAGTCTTCCCTCCAGCAAGTTATGGAGGTCTAAGAAAGAATCTGAGCTCATTAATAATAACACCGATATGTAAATCTTTTTCTTTTCTTATTTTGATACTTATTGGAATGGGTCTGATTTCTGTATTTCTGGAACAAGTAGTTTTACTTTTAAAATTTGGATAAATGAATAAAAATAAAATTAAAAAAGATACATAGAGGGTAACTCTCCATAGATTGCCTAAATTTAGGTACTGGGATGACATGTGCTAAACACAAATTCTATATTGGTAATTGTACATTCAAATGCCATTAGAAAATCCTGTATGCACGTTCAGCTGCATCTCTCCTGAACCTTTTCACCAACTCATTATCCAACTCAACCAGAAACATCAGGAAACTCCTCCTCATCCTTTCATCTCCTAAAGGAATAAAATACAAGCGCACATTTAACACCTACATCGGCGCAAAGACTTGGAACAGCCTCCAGATTGCGATCAAAACCGAACCGTGGTATCTCAAATTTTGGAAAAAAAAACACGAAGACTCTTCTCTTCGAGGCAATATACTCCATGTTCTGACTCTGAGTTTTTAATTCCTTCCCACGTAAACTGTACTGCAAAATCCCTCCATTACCACCTGATTTGAAGACCTTTTACCCCCTCCCCTTCCTCTTGCTTCTATCTCCTCTCCCTTCTCTTTTTCTTCCACCTTCCCTAGAATTTTGTTCGTCACCTTGAACCTGCTTAGGCATATTAAACAACTCACAAATTGTTAGATTAGATTACTGTATATCCACATTTACTCACTTAACTATAGTCGCTGGCACTTTTGCTAGCTCAATGGCAGCTGTAAATGCTCACGCCTAACTGCTTCTGCCGTATTTGCTGCTATTACTGTCTCAAGCTCGTAATTACTGGAGGTTCCTGAAGAAGGATGTGTATCCGAAACTGAAGTTCAGTTAAACCATTCATTTTCTGAGGGGGGGTTCCCTATTTTTAAGCAGCGTACCATTTTTACTCATTTGGGCTTTCGGCCCTGGCATCTCTGGGAGTCTTGGCGGGTTCCGGATCTCTCATTGAGAAAAGCAGTCCTGTATTCTATTTTGCAGGGCTGTGCAGTATTTTTGTCTCACAAACTGTGTAAGCGCAGCACCGTGTATGTACACATTTGTTATTCTTTTGTGTTATTGCACTTTATTTTCCTCTGAATTTGTATCACACATAGGAAGACTCTATGATGGTGTGGTGTGCTGGGCTGTAGCCCGTACACAGGTTGAAGTATTGAACATTAATTTGTTTGTCTGACTGTTCAATCTACACTGAGGTCTTCTCACCAAAATTTAATTAAGGTTTAACTTCATATTTATATTTCTCGTGGATTTCTTCTGGATTTTCAGAAGGCGTTCGACAAGGTTCCGCATGAACGACTACTTCGGAAAATTATGAGCCATGGAATCGAGGGTGAAATACTCACGTGGATCAATAACTGGCTGGAGCATAGGAAACAGAGAGTGGGGGTAAATGGACAATACTCGGACTGGAAGAGCGTCAACAGTGGGGTGCCGCAGGGTTCGGTGCTTGGACCCGTGCTCTTTAACATCTTTATAAACGATCTGGACATAGGTACAACGAGCGAGGTGATTAAATTTGCAGATGATACAAAGTTATTCAGAGTAGTGAAGACGCAGGGAGATTGCGAAGATCTGCAACGTGGCATAATCAGGCTCGAGGAATGGGATTCGACATGGCAGATGAGGTTCAACATGGATAAGTGTAAAGTGATGCATGTCGGTAACAAAAATATCATGTATGAATACAGGATGCCCGGGGCGGTACTTGGAGAGACCTCCCAGGAAAGGGACTTGGAAGTTCTGATTGACACGCAATGTGCGGTGACGGCGGCAAAAAGGGCAAACAGAATGCTAAGAATGATAAAGAAGGGGATCATGAACAGCTCAGATAAGGTTATCTTGCCGCTGTACTGGACCATGGCGCGCCCTTACCTGGAGTACTGCATCCAGCACTGGTTGCCGTACATGAAGAAGGACACGGCACTACTCGAAAGGGTCCAGAGAAGAGCGACTAAGATGGTTAAGGGGTTGGAGGGGCTGCCATAAAGCAAAAGATTAGAGAAACTGGGCCTCTTCTCCCTCGAACAGAGGAGATTGAGAGGGGACATGATTGAAACATTCAAGGTACTGAAGGGATAGACTTAGTAGATAAGGACAGGTTGTTCACCCTCTCCAAGGTAGGGAGAACAAGAAGGCACTCTCTAAAGTTGAAAGGGGATAGATTCCGTACAAACGTAAGGAAGTTCTTCTTCACCCAGAGAGTGGTAGAAAACTGGAACGCTCTTCCGGAGGCTGTTATAAGGGAAAACACCCTCCAGGGATTCAAGACAAAGTTAGACAAGTTCCTGCTGAACCAGAACATATGCAGGTAAGGCTAGACTCAGTTAGGGCACTGGCCTTTGACCAGAGGGCCGCCACGTGAGCGGACTGCTGGGCATGATGGACCACTGGTCTGACCCAGCAGCGGCAATTCTTATGTTCATATGTTCTTATATGGCTGTGCTTTACAGCTTGTCAGACATTGATATTATAGAACTTTATTTGGCTTCAGTTTATGTTCTACAAAAACGCGGGTTTTGTTAACTTTGACATGCCTAACTGAAGGCAGATGTATGTGCTAGGCATGCCCCTCCCAGGTTCACAACCCCTTGGATTTTGTGTGCACATGCCTAACTGCTAATTAGTAACCATAAACCTCAAGTACCAGAAGTTGTAATTCAAATTATATCGCCATCACATACCGCTCAAACACTTTCATAGCGATACACTTTATGTACCATATCATCACTGGCTGTTGACGAGATGGCATATAAAGTGTACTGCTATGAAAGGGTTTGAGCGGTATATGATGTCGCCGAGGCTTCGATATATAAATTTGGATGTTATTTGAATTACAACTTTTATTTGGGGTTTATAATTGCTAATATCAGTGAAATCCCTGAGTACAATTAATTTGTCGAAATTTTCAGCCATTGGAGAAAGAACGTAATTAGTGGCAATTAACACTAATTATAGTCAATAATTGTTAATGCCAGTTAGCATCTAATTATTAAATTAAGTTACATGTATAAGTAACACTTTTCTAGAACTTGTGCTTGCAGCTAGGAGGCAATCTATAACAAGTAACCTAGAATTAGAAACATGATGGCAGATAAAGACCAAATGGCCCTTCTAGTCTATCCATTAGGTGTCCACAGGGTGCGCAGGAGTCACCTGCTCTATACCGTAACAAAGGTATCGACTTTCCTATGTAGAACAGAAACATAGAAACATGATGGCACATAAAGGCCAAATGGCCCATCCAGTCTGCCCATCCACAGTAACCATTATCTCTTCCTCTCTCTAAGAGATCCCACATGCCTATCCCATGCTTTCTTGAATTCAGACAGTCTCTGTCTCCACCACTTCTTCCGGGAGACTGTTCCATGCATCTACCACCCTTTCTATAAAAAAGTATTTCCTTAGATTAATCCGAGGCCTATCACCTCTCATTCTGGAGTCTATTAATGCCCTCTCATTCCAGAGCTTCCTTTCAATTGAAAGAGACTCCACTCATGTGTATTTATGCCACATAGGTATTTAAATGCCTCTATCATATCTCCCCTCTCCTGCCTTTCCTCTAAAGTATACATATTGAGATCTTTATGCCTTATGATGAAAACCACACACCATTTTAGTAGCCTTCCTCTGGACCGACTATCTTTTTTATATCTTTTTGAAGGTGTGAGCTCCAGAATTGTATACAATATTCTAAATGAGGTCTCACCAGAGTCTTATACAGGGGCATTTTTCCTACTGTCCATACCTCTCCCTATGCATCCTAGCATCCTTCTAGCTTTCGCCGTCACCTAGGCCACCTTAAGATCATCACATACAATCATACCCAAGTCCCGTTCTTCTGTCATGTACAAAAGTTCTTCACCCCTAAACTGTAACAGTCCTTTGGATTTATGCAGCCCAAATGTGTAACCTTGCATTTCTTAGCATTAAATTTTAGCTGTTAAATTTCAGACCATTCTTCAAGCTTCACCAGGTCTTTCTTCATGTTATTCACATCATAACAACCTGGATATACATGTGCTTTTAATAGAAGAGAGCAGAATGAGCCTGGTCATCAAACCCACTTTAATACAACTAATATTTCAGCACAAGCGCAAGACAGTCAAACAGTCATAAAAACATCTGGCAAGTCATGGACTCAACCCACATGTGGTTCTCAGCAACACATCTCCTAACATAAATTCATGTTTCACCAACTTCATCAGGGTCGAGGTGCTACATTGTCAATTTGCTTCATTCTGTTCAATATGGCCATATGCATGGTTGTGCGTTGGCAATGTAGCACCTCGCCCCTGATGAAGTTGGAGAAATATGAATTCATGTCAGGAGAGGTGTTGCTGAGAACCACATGCATAAAAGATAAGTTATACATTTAGAAAATTGAAATATTTTATAAAAGAAGAGGATAATTATAACAATTAACAGAAAAATAATAGAAAAAAATTAACAGAAAAAGTAACTTTGGATCAATAAAGAGTTGAGCTGTGTTTTTGAGTAATGTACTCTAACAGCCATCTGAAGATCTTAAAAAAGTAAAAAATAAAATCAATTATTATATTCTCTATGTGCTTCACAGATTTGCTTAACATGATTGGATGATTGTTTTTGAATAGAGATTAACCTTGTGATATTAAGAGAGGTTGGACTAATTTTGTTGTGGCTCATTTTTTGCTGTCCTTTGTACTGAAGAATTATGGTAATACCCCTGATGCAGGCATCTGCTGAAACATGGCCTCATTAGGTACTTTGGTATTAATAAATTTTCTCTCTGCCATACTAGTTTTGGTTTGTTGCTTGTTCATTTGGCTCCCCTGGGGTCTCTACACCAGGTTGGACTTGTTCATCCTACAGAAGGACTTGTTGCCTCTCTCATATTCTCCTACCTAGGAAAAGGCCACACTGTAAACATTGCAGTGAAAACCAGAACATAAAGAAAACAAGCTGGATAGGTATAGATCAATCCTACATAACCAGTCATTGCTAACAGAACACCTGATCTCTTCATATATGCAGAACACAACTAGGCCAACACCAAGTACTGAATAAGTAACTACAAACTAAAATTAGAAATATGTACACAAAAAAATTGACCTGACCTAACCTCCCCACCCAAGAATCTGAGCTCTGAATTAGAGAATGACACGGTGACAAAATTCATCACTGTTCCCGTACCCGCGGATAACCGCGGGAAACCATATTCATGTCATTCTTTAAGGAAAGAGGGAAGAATCAGAGTATGAATGGCCACAACCGCTGACCCACAAGCTTTGCTTTGAATAATGCTGGTGTAGAAAGACAGAGGATGAAATAGACACTAGAAAATGACATGGGTTTATTTCCCGCGGTTATCCGTGGGGACGGGAACGGTGATGAATTTTGTCACCATGTCATTCTCTACTCTGCATATCAAAAAAAATAGTAACAGTGATTCATGTTCCCCTGCACTGTGTAAAATATAAATCTATCTATATATATAAAATTGGAGGTATGTATGTGTGTATGTGTGTGTGTATGTGTGTATGTGCCGCGATCACGCAAAAACGGCTTGAACGATTTGAACGAAACTTGGTATGCAGATCCCTCACTACCTGGGGTGATATGTTCTGGGGGTCTCGCGGCCCACCTGCACACGTGGGCGGAGCTACAAACAGAAAATCAGATTTCACCCATTCATGTCAATGGAAAAAATGTAAAAAGCTGCCAACGCAAAAACGGCTTGCCCGATTTGAACGCAAATTGGTATGCAGATCCCTCACTACCTGGGGTGATATGTTCTGGGGGTCTCGCGGCCCACCTGTACATGTGGGCGGAGCTACAAACAGAAAATCAGATTTCACCCATTCACGTCAATGGAAAAAATGTAAAAAGCTGTGGGACCGATTTGAACGAAACTTGGTATGCAGATCCCTCACTACCTGGGGTGATATGTTCTGGGGGTCTCGCGGCCCACCTGCACACGTGGGCGGAGCTACAAACAGAAAATCAGATTTCACCCATTCAAGTCAATGGAAAAAATGTAAAAAGCTGTGGGACCGATTTGAACGAAACTTGATATGCAGATCCCTCACTACCTGGGGTGATATGTTCTGGGGGTCTCGCGGCCCACCTGCACACGTGGGCGGAGCTACAAACAGAAAATCAGATTTCACCCATTCAAGTCAATGGAAAAAATGTAAAAAGCTGTGGGACCGATTTGAACGAAACTTGATATGCAGATCCCTCACTACCTGGGGTGATATGTTCTGGGGGTCTCGCGGCCCACCTGTACATGTGGGCGGAGCTACAAACAGAAAATCAGATTTCACCCATTCACGTCAATGGAAAAAATGTAAAAAGCTGTGGGACCGATTTGAACGAAACTTGGTATGCAGATCCCTCACTACCTGGGGTGATATGTTCTGGGGGTCTCGCGGCCCACCTGCACACGTGGGCGGAGCTACAAACAGAAAATCAGATTTCACCCATTCAAGTCAATGGAAAAAATGTAAAAAGCTGTGGGACCGATTTGAACGAAACTTGATATGCAGATCCCTCACTACCTGGGGTGATATGTTCTGGGGGTCTCGCGGCCCACCTGCACACGTGGGCGGAGCTACAAACAGAAAATCAGATTTCACCCATTCAAGTCAATGGAAAAAATGTAAAAAGCTGTGGGACCGATTTGAACGAAACTTGATATGCAGATCCCTCACTACCTGGGGTGATATGTTCTGGGGGGTCTCGCGGCCCACCTGCACATGTGGGCGTAGCTACAAACAGAAAATCAGATTTCACCTATTCAAGTCAATGGAAAAAATGTAAAAAGCTGTGGGACCGATTTGAACGAAACTTGATATGCAGATCCCTCACTACCTGGGGTGATATGTTCTGGGGGTCTCGCGGCCCACCTGCACACGTGGGCGGAGCTACAAACAGAAAATCAGATTTCACCCATTCAAGTCAATGGAAAAAATGTAAAAAGCTGTGGGACCGATTTGAACGAAACTTGATATGCAGATCCCTCACTACCTGGGGTGATATGTTCTGGGGGTCTCGTGGCCCACCTGCACACGTGGGCGGAGCTACAAACAGAAAATCAGATTTCACCCATTCATGTCAATGGAAAAATTGTAAAAAGCTGCCAACGCAAAAACGGCTTACCCGATTTGAACGAAACTTGCAACACATCTTCCTTTTCAGTTTAAGAGATTGCAAATTCCAGTGATACTTGCATTCTCTATCACAATCAACAAATCACAGGGACAGATTATTACATACTGTGGAGTGGATTTAAGATCCCCCTGTTTTTCCCATGGACAACTCTATGTTGCTTGCTCAAGTGTGGGTTCACCCAAGAATTTATATGTTGTTTATAATCAAGTTTTGTGTTAGTTGTATTGTATTCATTTTGTCAAATATTTCACATTATTATTTGAATATTGTACTTTTTATAAAGCTGTAAAAATATAATTTCATTCACCACTATAAAGTATCTTTATTTGAATCCATTTACAGTGTTATTCCTATAATTAAATACCTGTGCAACGCCGGGGCATCAGCTAGTATAATATATATATAATTCAGGTTTTCTTATTTTAAAATATAAAGATGGCTGGTATAAATTTCAAAAAATGACATATTTATTCACTATATTAAAATTAACCCCCCCCCCAAAAAAAAGGAAAATAAAGTGATACCTTTTTATTGCACTCTCTTAATACTAGCTTTCGGAGGCTAAATCCTCCTTCCTTGAGCTGTCCTAAATATCCTAACTTATGGAAGATTTTCAAATTAGCAGCGTTTTATTTCATTTCAAAGTGCACATTTAAGTGAAATAGCATCAGTCAAAAGGAAAAAATGCAAATGGGAAAAAAAAGAAAAGAAATCTACAATGAAACTTTTGCCCTTGCACACCTCCTACGGTAGTGTTTATGCTAAGCAGTGTATCAATAACTCAGAAATAGTGAACTACCTACTAGTAATTTTATCAATAAACACATTCACAAGGTCATGTGAAAAGTGTAAAGAACTACCACATGAGTCAGACAGGGCTCTACCGGGAGAAAAAGCCTCAGACAAAGCCCTCCCACCACCACAGCTGTGGCTCAAGGTGTTCAGGCGGAGAACCTCATCGGCAGAAAAACCTCCAGAGGGCCAAATGGCTCTGTGTTGTGCAAATGTAGCAAAAAAATCAATAAATATGTTGCCTGGCTGTCACACTTATATAGGTAATTTGACTCAAAAATAACATCTTTTGTCATTAGCCTGGTCGGAACACCAAAGATGGTCAGCATTTCACATAATGCTGCCTCAGGGTGTAACCTCCGATCGTTAGCTTTCAAAACGGGACACAAAGATTGTGTCTCCTTCCACAAAAGGTGCTAAGCAGTGTGCCACCGTGGCTGCAGGTTTGGGAATAGTTATGTTTTTGCCCTTTTATAGCATATTGTTGTACAGATTATATCGAAATGTGAGACCAATAAAGTTCAAATTTCCTTGAGGAGAGCAGTACACGAAGAAATCAGTAAGCTTGTAAATTCTCTGCATGTGCTTTTTGTTAACCGTTTATAAGTGATTTTGAGATTCTTTGGTACTGTATAACCCAAGGTCCCTAACCTGTCCTGGGGGAGGGGGGAAACGCCAGCCAGTTCAGTTTTCAGGATACCCACAATAAAGATTCATGAATTAGATTTGCATGCAATGGAGGCAACACATGCAAATCTAACTCATGAATAGTAATTGCAAATACCCTGAAATCTGAGTGACTGGGGTTCCCCTATGACAGGTTTGGGAACACCTGGTATAACCCATTAATTCCTGTTGAGACATTGGATTGAAATGAGAATGCAGTCCTAAAACTCCATAGTCATCCAATCCTTCATGTCACGCGGGAGGCTACAGCCTCATTATCACCTGTGTCCAGAGAACTGAAGTCTCGTACCTGAGACTGAGGGTTGGCAGTACTGCCAGGGAGATGCAGCTGATCCGCTGGCTGCCATTCATGACATGGTGGAAGGCTGCAGGTGGCTCCCTGCATGACCACTGCCTGCATCAGAACGAAGGCTCATGGGGTCAGATGCAGACACACAACTGAGTGAAGGTACCTAAAATAAAACAAAACAGCCATGGTATCAGCCCGTGAGATACTGGTTAAGAAAGTAATTGCAGAGCAGCTGATTTTTTTTTTTTTCCAGGACTTTGATACGTTTCACAATTTTATTACTTTGGAAGTATGTGTAAAGTCACATCTCAGGTGGATAAAGTTGGCAAAATATTTCTGGTGCCTGAATTATATAAATGCTTCCCAAAGGGAAAATGAAGAGGCAATGCTACTGTTACCTCCCGATAAAAAAACAAAGTACAAGAAAATAAAGAGATTTGCCCAGGGTCAGGTACAAATTCAGTAGTAGAGTGAGGTGTTGAACTTGCAAGTTGCAACACAGGACGACGCTCTTATTGGGACACCCTATTGAGGACCTTGAAATTTGTTCTAGTGCATAGATCTTGTGGGCCCAAAAATGCAACTTGTCTACCTAAATAACTACCCGTTCATATGACTGTTCTCATAAGGACAGTCTACTGTAGATAGAAGATATTGAATGGGAAGGTTCCAAAACTGAGATTTTTAGGGGATTATTTGAGAAGCATTGTTAACAATTTACATGTACAAATTCTGGAATTTACATGCTTAAATGACCTCCATATGTGTCATTTTTAGAAAGGTCCCAAATTCATTTGTATATCCATAATACAGTATATAGAAACTGCAAGGGGGCATGTTGAGGGTGTGGTTTAGCATGACATTTACAGGTCAAAAATCTTCATTTACATTCCCTATTTTATTAAAAAATGCACACATGGGGCTTAATATTTCCATCTGTTCCCCAGCACATATCTTTTATCTTCTTTCATTATTTCTATTTCTTTGATTTTTGATCTTGGAAATGTATTATATGTTGTTATTACATATTTTTAGTTTATCAGGTAGTTTAGCTAGGTTGTGAGCCTTTGGGATAGATAGGGTAGTTTTTCTCAAGTACCTAATTTCATTTTAGTTTGATACTTTGTAAACCACTTGTCAGTAAAATGCAGGAGTGGTATATCAAATCTTACAGAAACAGAAAGTGCCTGTTTCAACCAACCTTGTACAGGAATGTTCAAGGAACATAGCTTACTTAATTTCCCCCTCCAAACTGAAAATAAATATTGTGGCGTTTCTATTTACACATATAGGTTTACAATGGCGGACATACATGTGTAAATTTCCCTAGCATGTATCAAGTTAGGATAAAAACTTGTTTTGTAAACTTGTACTTAAATTATGTATATTAAACCTATAACCCTTTCTGAGCTCTTTGGGGACAACGGGCTAGAAAATGAATGACATAAATAAAGACACACATTGGAGAGGGAACCCTCAGGGTATTGTAGAAAACGAGGAGGATATGATTACCTGGGACATCCCCATCCTGACAGATAAAAAGTTGGACACAAGAGAAACATACCCAGAACGACATGAATCGTAGACTTGTCACTCCCAAGTGTTCTGTAAATCCCATGAAGAGGGAGAAGATCCTGTTGTCTGGTAAATTTATTACTCAAATCAAGGTGGTCTCAGGCTCTGGTTTCTGTTTGTCTTCTGTTAACTCGCTCACCAGGGTCTCCTGCCCATTTGACGTTTTCTTCTTTCTCTGTGATCACCATCCATCTTCCATCTCTGTACCTTCCCTTCCACTGCCATATCCAACATTTCTTTCCCACTGTCTACCATCTCTCGTCTCTCTTTCTCACTCTCCCTGCCTTGTGCCCTGGGTCAAATCTCTTTATTCTCCTCCATGCAGCTTATCTCCCTTCCTCCCCTTCATTATTATTGTGCAACATTTCTTTCTCTCGCCGTCCCTCACCCTTCCCTCCACCATTTCTCCTTCTCTCTTCTCCATGCATGTCTCCCTCCCTTCCACCATATGCAGGATTTTTCCCTCTCACCAACCCCCCCTTATACTTTTTATTTTTTTGCATTTCTCCATTCTCCTCCATCCCATGCCCAACAATTTTTCTTTTCTCCCTCCATGTACAGCAATTTTCCATCCCTTCCTCCCAGCCTCCTGTGCAGCAGCTTTCCATGCCTCCCAACCTCTATGCAGCACTTCCTGACTGACCCCCCACCCCACAACATAACTGGCAGGTAGAGGCAATGCTCTGAACAGGCTATTCATGACCTGTCTGCCAGGGCTTCCCTCTGCCTCATCATCATGTCACCAGTGATGCGGCAGAGGGAAGGCTCCAGTGGGGCAGGCCACGAATAGCCTGTTTAGAGTGGTAATGGAATCAGCGAGTCCAATTCGTGAGGAAACAAATCGATTTGAATTGATTCACTGAAGTAAATAAGTGAATCAACTTGAATCAGTGAATCAGGCAGCAATAGTGCATAAAGATAGGTGCCACTTACATACATCAAAAGCACCACCAAATTAACAGTTAGGCTACTATGTGCTCTAGGTGTTATTCTATAAGGTAACACATAGGTGCCATAGTACCTAACTGTAAAGGGGAGTACACCAAGGGCAGAGCCATGGGCATGTTTCCTAGTTAGATACATACTGGCCAGTATTTATATCTTGGCTGGTTTAATAGTATTTTGGTGCCTAACCATGGATATCCAGTGGGAGATAACCAGTAATCTTCCGCTGTTAACCGACTAACGCACAGCATAACTGGTTAGGTGCAGATATTCAGTGCCATATCGGCTACGCTTAGTGGTTAAACTAGGCCTGATATATATGCAGTCTATGTTTAACCACTAAGCAATGAATATTGGCTTAACCAGTTAAGTTGCTACGGTCAAAAATGAAACCAGATATTCAATGCTGGCTGCTGGATACAGCCTAGCATTGAATATCTGGTCTGACCACATGCTGGCTGAATAGTGGGGGATAGTTTACGAATACTACTAACTATACATATCACTCAGTATATCTAGATGTGCCAACACATGTCTGCCATTGACATGGTACAAGAGGGCATGTTTCAAGTTTCTTTATTTTTGATATACCGTCTATCAAAATAAGTGACTAAACGGTGTACAATATAAAAAATTGGAAAAAAACCAATTAAAATAAATAAATAAAATCAATATTTTATCAAATATTTAAAAACAATCCTAGATTAATTTAGGTTAATGTACATGAGACAATGGGATAGTAGGGGAGGGAAAGATTGTTTAAAATACATCAAAGTAAAATTAGTAAAAAAGGACGGTAAATGGGGAGTGGAAAAAACATTAGGATGGGAATCACTTCAGAGGAAGCATTAGATGTTTCAAAGCTTCACTAAGATCAAAGGCCTAACCAAGAGTGCACCAATGCCAGCCTTATGCTCTTATTCTATAACTAGTCTTTAAGCCCGTTACATTAACGGGTGCTAGAATAGATGTGTCTGTCTGTCTGTTTCTTTATCTCTCTCTCTCCTTGGCCGCTGTCTATATCCTTTTGTCTCCCCCCCCCTGAGCAAAGCTGTCTGCCCCCAAGACACATTTCCCCCCCAAAGCAGCCACCTTTCCCTCTCCCTAACTGTCTCTCCATGGCCCTCTTCTGTCTCCCCCCCTCCAGCAAAGCTGTCTGTCCCCAGCACACCTCCCCCCAAAGCATCCCCCTTTCCCTCTCCCTATCTCTCCATGGCCCCTTCTGTCTCCCCCCAGCACATCCCTCCCCCCAAAGCAGCCCCCTTTCCCTCTCCCTATCTTTCTATGGCCCCTTCTGTCTCCCCCCAGCACACCCCTCCCCCCAAAGCAGCTCCCTTTCCCCCTAGCTCCCGGTATTGATTCCCTTCTTACCCTCCCAACATCCAGGCGTCTTCTGGCCTGCTCCTCTTCACCAAAGCAGCCTGCGATCGTGGTGGACGGCTTTAGCGAACCTCGC
Source organism: Geotrypetes seraphini (assembly GCF_902459505.1). NCBI lineage: Eukaryota > Metazoa > Chordata > Amphibia > Gymnophiona > Dermophiidae > Geotrypetes > Geotrypetes seraphini. Next base: position 69,505,246 of record NC_047088.1, read on the forward strand.
AGGCTGCTCTCCAACTCGGTAGCACGTTCCCTCTGACGCGATCCCGTGCGTCAGAGGGAGCGTGCTACTGAAGCTGGAGAGCGCCTGCGAAGTTCTTTAAAGCCAGCCACGATCGCAGGCTGCTCTGAAGAGGAGGATCAGCAGCAGCGGCGAGTGAGGGCGGGAGGTGACACGGCGACTCCTTCTTCTGCAGGTGGAGAGCAGCTTGTGAGGTTCACTACAGCGGCTGGTGAACCTCAGCAGGCCGCTTTGAAGAGGAGCGGGAGGGAGGAGTCGCTGGTGTCTTTGGCGCAGGCGCCCTGAGGACTGGCACAGAAGCACACCTCAGGGCGCCAGCGCTCACGAATTTTTAAGAGCGCATGCGCCTCTAGCATTTTATTATTATTGATGGAATCTTGGTGCCAAAATGCCATTCTACAATAGCTCTTAAACCTGTCCTGAGGGATCCCCAGCCTTTCAGGTTTTCAAGACATCCCTAATGAATATGCATGAGGCCGATTTATTTTATTTATTTATTTTAAATTTTATATACCATCTACAAACTAGGCGGTTTATAAAAGTACAAACACAATAAATAAAAATAAACATTACAAAGCAAAATCATAAAATATCTTCTCTATTATATGCAAATCTGCCTCAAACATATTCATTAGGGATATCTTGAAAACCTAACTGGCTGAGGTCCTCCAGGACAGATTTAAGAACAACTGCCATAATAGCATAGGCAATAAGCACACAGCAATGGGATACCTAGACTGAGGTGCTAATTGCCTTTTATGGTCATAAATTGCCTTTTATGGTCATAAAATTCCTGGTAATGAAAAGTTTTGTGGATAACAAGAAACTTATGTGTTAAACTGCAAGCAGAAAGTATGGGTGGCAGGGGCCCTTGGGCCCAGTCAGTTGAAGAAAATAAACAAGATCCAGAACAGGGGTTCTCAATGTTGGTCCTCAAGGTCCACAACCCAGTCGGGTGTTCAGAATTTACCAAATGAATTTGCATGAGATCTATTTGCTTGCACTGTTTTCATTGTATGCATATACTGTAGGTCTCATACATTTTATTGTAGAAATCTTGAAAACACAATTGGATTATGAACTTTGAGACCAATATTGAGCACCCCTGGTCATAAGCATTAGGACTGGCAGAGACCCCAAAGCATCATCAACTTAATAGAATGAGAAAGTGTGAGAGTGCGGCAGCTGGAGGGACAGAGGAGTAGATGAGCAGGGTGGGGAAAGGTGAAGGGTAGGAGAGAGGGTGGGGAAAGAAACGAGTGTGAGGAATTCAGCTGGTGAAGGAAGAGAGAGAAAAGAGGTCATGAGTAGGTCATGAGGTAGGAGGTAGAAAGACAGGAAGGAACAAGGAGGAATACAGCTTAATAGGTCGGGGGGGGGGAAGAATAAGTGATTGGGGAATGAGGTGAATAGAAAAAAAAGAATAAAAGGAAGACTGCACGAGAGGATGGGGGATGGACAGAAGAGAACTACATAGTTCTGAGTAGAGGCGGAAGAGTTATTAAGACTGTATTAAGACTGTGCTTGAGAATAGGGATGAAAGGCGAGGCTATGTCAGGTTGAGATGTTGGATGTGTACTCACCAATGAATACTTGAGTTCACATTATACTTCTGTCACCCATACATTCAAAAAATGGAGGCGAGAGTGCATCACCTCTCTGGAGATTTTGGGTGATCTGAGAGTATACCTTTCCAATCTTAATTATTTTCATCCTCTTTTTCTCTTATCAGTCTTTCTACACATTTTCTTTTCACCATGTAATTCAAGTTCTAACCAGTCCAATTACCAAGTTCATTCTTTTTTTGTTCTGATACATATCAATCCATTCTTCTTCCTCCTATGGATTCTGGAATTAACTCCATCCTATTTTTAAAGTGTCTCCATCCAGTCCCTCCCCATTTTCACCTCTTCAGAGCTTCTGTTATCGCAACACTTTTTAGCATACACATTGGGCCTCGACTCTCCAGTAAAACCTCTTGGGGAGGATCCTAGTTGAATTTTACGTTGACATTAATTTGATATTATTGTTTTGTATGTGAGAACTGAGGGATATTATTTACTAAGTTGATATTATTTGGCTTCTATTATGCTGTAAATCACTTTGGGCCATTTTTGAGAAAGTCTACCATCTTCCTAATACCATCGATTAAAATAGGGAATAACTGCAGCTAGGAAACTTTAGGATATATCTTGTAAAAAAAAAAAAAAAAGAAGAAGTTGGATTATGTTTGGTTAAAGTGGGAAAAATGTAACCCAGTAGGTCATGAGAAATAAATTAAACCTGAACACTGCATGCAAAATTGTTTCAGCATCGATAGCTGTTTTCAAATCGGACTATTTACCAGCACCACAGCGACCCACAGGATTTTAACAGCGATTTTGCTGGTGGGTTAAATGAGAATGTTTCTCTTCATTAAAAGACCACAGAGTTGTGTCAAGGAAATATATAAACACTGTCGGCAGTTCTCCAGTGAAGGCCAGGATGTGAAACAGCAGCAGCTGGACTGCTAGACAGACTCCCTGCTGAAAACACAGTTCAGAGCTACAGGTAGCTCTCAAATCCTTCATCGTTCTTCCACCTCACCCTCAGCCTATAGCCCCTTTCAAATGAAGCCACAGCTTTGAAAATGCTAACGGATACAATCCTTTAATAAAGGTAATACGCACAGCACTGGCACCACCAATGATGAAGGGACAAAAGCAACTACCTTAAATCAATGCTGAATCTCTTATAAAATCTTAAATAAGCTAAATTAAGGCTCATGTGAAACCATAAATAAATTACTTTGTGAAACCCTGTGTGTTGCACTGTCTCGTGTTTGCTACAATGTGCTACTACTTCTCCATCCAGGTCATAAACTAAAAACAAGGACCATGATTTGAATTGAAGGGAACCATCATTGCACAATTGTGTTCCCACTTAGAAACATAGAAACATAGAAAGATGACGGCAGAAAAGGGCTATAGCCCATCAAGTCTGCCCACTCTACTGACCCCCCCCCCCCCATTAAGTCTGAGTGCTAATGTCCTAGTTCCTTATCTCGACCCTCGTAAGGATCCCATGTGGATGTCCCATTTATTCTTATGTATAGACAATTAGCTAACTATGAATGTCAACAATCTTTCCAGCATGTGTTTAAATGAATGTATAAATAAATACAGCCAGAGGTCATGGAAGTAAGCAAGCTTGTTGGAGATACAGCAGGCATTCCACAGAACATGTTGAAAAGGTAGAGAAGAAGGGGGGAGAAGAGGAACAGAGATAAGATTGGAGACATTGCGGTGTGATCTGCATGAGTAAGGTGAGGGCCAGAATTGGGGTTGATGTCCCTAGAAGTGCAGGAGGCCAATGGTTAAGCAAGGTGCTTTAAGAAGCTTGGTAGAAGCATATCTCAATGGATAGAATCGAGGACTACAAATCTCACACTGATTTGGCGTATAAGAAACCTCTTTCCAGGAACTGAGTAACTTGGCAGTTCTGTTTGAACAGCTGGGGAAACTCAAATTCAGCCGAGTCCTTCCATCAGCTTTTTATTTGGGTGGCTGAGCTATCCAAATGTATGGGTAGATAAGAAAACAAGTGGAAACAGCCAGGAACTATTCCAGAGAAGGAGCAGAAATATCCAGCAAACAAACTATTAAGATTACCAAAAATACAAGACTCATATAGGAATGCACTGGCTAGAGGTACAGTCTTAAAAGGCAGAATAGCTCCTCATGGAACACAGGTACTTTCTAACCCAAAAGTCACTGGTTCAAGGTTGGTTTATGTTTAAAAGCTCAGTATTATCAATAATAGGGGGATAACAGAAATCTAAACTTTTTTTTTTTTTGGGGGGGGGAGGTTTCCTGTCTATTTGGGTTAGTAATGGCATTAATATTTCCCATGTCTCAGTGAAAATGACAACTCATTCCAATTTATACCCCCCATAAAATGTATTAGCTTAGCACTTCTACCTGTTTAGAAAGATCAGAAATGACAAGAGTGCACTGGGCTTCATGAAATAACTGTTTATTTTGTTTTATTTAACTTTCTGTATCTGGGGGTTTTTTGGGGGGGGTTTTTTCAAGACACAGACCAATGAGTATGGCACCCAGAGTCAGGATGACCTGAGTCACTGGGCCCAAGACCTGAGACGAACTGATTGTCTGCAGCATCATTTTCCAGTAAAAATGTTCAATGATGGCCATAACTCACTTCTATCAGACATAATAGTGCAGCACAGATTCTGCTTAGAGGTCAAATTAAAGGCTAGAAAGAGTGGAGACCTTTCATTGATGTTTGTTTCAGATTCATTCATGGTGTAAGAGTTAAGAGCCCAACCAAGAGATTTCTTAGGATGCTTCATTCATACCCTTAAGAGAAGTACTGTAGTTCTCTACACGTAGGATGACTGCTGCTTGAATAAGAATTGTCCCTTAACCCTTTCAGGACCAAGGGACATATTTGTCCCATAACTTTAAAATCCTATAAATTTTGATTGGGATAGTCTACAGTTCTAAATTTGATATGTACGGATTCCATATGATACTGCCTTTATGTAAACAAATTGGTTCCGACATTCATTCATTAGCGTCGTTGCTAGATTGACGAGAAGATTCACTTGCCACACTGTCCATAAGCCAGAAGTGTGATTTTTTTAAATAAAAATAATGATATTTCACAAAAAAAATCAATTTTTTGGCATCTGCAAGCCCTTTTTACCATAAAAATGTCGTCAAAACCACAAAAATTGGCCTACGATCCTTATGGTCCTGAAAGGGTTTTAAGCATCTGGGGATAAATGCTAAAACATATTTCATTTCTCACAAAAGCACTCACCATTAGATTTTTAAAAAAAACCCAAATCTGAGGGAAAAGGGCTTTCTTTATAACAGGATCTCTTTCTTTTCTTTTTTGTTAATTTAGATAAATCTATTTGTAGGCCAGTTTTCTAGGAATTCTATCAAATGCAGGTAAGCATATGTATGCAATTTGGCTGGAGAAGATAAGTCAGGCAACACAGTACTGTGGTGCTCAGTTGACAGCTGCTCTGCTCTTTCTCCGAGCAAAGACTGGTTTTCATTTTCCCGTGTTTAACTCTTGAGAAGTACTGCAGTCTTGACCCCTGAGGCAGGCAAGCAAGCTGACACATGGCTGCTGTCGGGTATCTGCATTGCCCTTGCTAGGAAAGGTCCTGTTCTCAGTCGCTTAAGGACTATACATCAGCACCACTTCAAATAACATTGCGTAGTCACTTAGTAAATGATGACAGATAAAGACTGATGTCCCAACAAGGTGGCCAAAGTTGTACCTGCTACTCCATTCAGGTTATATTCCTCTATATGTGTGGTCATGTAAGGGCTCCTTTTACTAAGCTGCGTTAGGGCTTTAACGCGCAGAATAGCGTGCGCTGCAATGCCGCACGTGCTAGATGCTAACTCCAGCATTGAGCTGGCGTTAATTCTAGCCACGCAGCGTGGTGTTAGCGCGCGCTAATCTGCTAAAAATGCTAGCGCACCTTAGTAAAAGGAGCCCTAAGTTTTGGCTTTGATTAAAAAAAAGAAAAAAAAAAAAAAAAAGAACTGTGGGAAAGATGTTCCTGATACAGTCATTTATTGAGTCAATCAGATGTTGCAATATTACATTCACAGAGCAAAATCCACATATGTGTGAGGTGGTCCTTTTACTAAGGCATGCTAGCTGTTTTAGCACGTGCTAAATATTAGCGTGCGATAAACGCTAATGCGTCCATTATATTTTTGGACACATTAGCGTTTATCGCGTGCTAAAACAGCTAGCGCGCCTTAGTAAAAGAGGGGGATGGTCCGTGTTTCGACTAAGAAGCTTTCTTCAGGGGTCCTAAAAAGTGTGAACACGTGTGTGAGAGAAACTGGATAGTAAATATTGAAATATATGATTGTAAATTAAAGTGAAGATAGAAGACAATAAAACAGTGAGAAAAGAAGTTAAAATACTCTGATGTACATTATGAAGTATGTGACTGAGGTGCGACATGAAGGAGAAATGTGAATACGTAAAGGAGAGGAAAGCAATAAATTCAAACAACCGTGATGGCACCCATACGACGCAGAGGGGTGGTGGGTTGTTTCTACTTTGTAAGGAGGTTGAGATGGAGGTAGTGGGTTGTGGGGTGAAGATAGGGAAGTGGGTTGTATATGATATGATGAATTGACAAAGGAAAAGTCTTTTCTGTGTTATGTCTGTTGACTCACCTTCATTTTGATTATTCTTTTGTACAACATGTAAGCCAGTAGTGGCTGTGTGCTTTGTCGTTAATAAAATTTGTTCAATGTAAATTAGAGAATGATACGGTGACAAAATTCATCACCATTTCCATCCCCACGGATAACCGCGGGAAACCATCTTCATGTCATTCTTTAAGGAGAGAGGGAAGAATCAGAGTATGAATGGCCACAACCACTGACCCACAAGCTTTGCTTTGAAGAATGCTGGTGTAGAAGGACTGAGGTTGAAATAGATACTAGAAAATTTCCCGTGGTAATCCGCGGGGATGGGAACGGTGATGAATTTTGTCACCGTGTCATTCTCTAATGTAAATGCTCTCCTGCCCCTCCATTCCTCTAGAGCAGTGGTTCTCAACTCTCTCCTGGAGGACCGCCAGGCCAATCGGGTTTTCAAGCTAGCCCTAATAAATATGCATGGAGCAAATTTGCATGCCTGTCACTTCCATTATATGCAAATCTCTCATGCATATTCATTAGGGCTAGCCTGAAAATCCGATTGGCCTGGTGGTCCTCCAGGACAGGGTTGGGAACCACTGCTCTAGAGCAGGGGTGTCAAACTCAATCACATATGGGGCCAGAATCTAAAACATAGGCTAAGTTGTGGCCCAAATTTTTAATTAAGATACTTTGGGGTCCTTTTATTAAGGTACGCTAACCGATTTAGCGTGCGCTAAATGCGCACCTTAATAAAAGCACTATTATTTCTGACCCATAATAAGGAAACAGAGCTGTTCTAAGGAAACTAAACAAGATAAAGGTTTGTGAAATGTTATTTAGGGTGAGGGTGGTGGAGATCTATTCCATATGTTCACGATCACCAGTCAACTCAAAGAAATAGAATAGATACCATCTCTGGGGATTCATTGGATGGTGCTGAAATAGCGAGCAAACTCCTTCATTTCCCGGGGGGAGAGTAATATGTACTAGGTTTAACACCTCCAATAAATGCGCTATTTTTCATGCAAGCCAGCCATCCTTTGAACGGGAGGGGGCAGGGAAGAGAGAAGAGGACATGAATGGACAAGATGGATCACATCTTAAAAGGGTTTGTTGTTAGTGCAATTACATTTATTTCGTGGGATCAGTGCACAGCCAACATCTGTAGGTGGTGGAAGGTGAGATAGTAGAAAGTGTCTGTGGAATGCGTGGGGAGTGTTCCTTCTTCACAAGGCTCAGAGCAGCCACTTTGTTTCTTTAGGTTTACCCAAAGGCACCTTCAACGCATTTTATTTATGAACTACATCGGTTAATATGTTTGCGCCAGAGTCATTGTGCTGAAGTTTCCTATGGGTGTCGGGCAGAGTCTTTTACCTGTAGTGAAAGCGAAAACGGGCACACTGTGGAAGCGGGCCCTACCGGTCCTGCCCTCCACATACTTAACGAAGGCGCTCACCAGCCCGCGGGGCTCCAGTATCAGCAGCCGGCGTACCCATTCCAACTCCCATCACTTCTCCAGCAGGCTATGACCGCCCACCTCGGGGAGACCGGCAACTACGCAGAGGCCCATATGCATGTCCACCACGGACAGCATGGGGCTATCATGCAGCCGGGAGGGTGCAGGCGACCATGAACGTTGATGGGGAAAATCAGAGGAAGGCACGGTGGGAGCATGGTGTCACACAGCATCACACAGCGTGGAATCGCGAAGCATGGTGGCTGCAAGACTTGAGGCGTATGATTCTCTATAGCCGATGCCTTCTGGTGGGCCAGTTTAATTGTGAATTTTCAATTGTCTCATGGACCAAATTTGATTACACCGTGGGCCAGAGTTTGACACGTCTGCTCTAGAGTCTCCAAACTTCGGATGAGAAAACGGCAGGAGGGAAGCCCACTCCCTCTTGCCCACAGGGCCGTGTGCTGCAACTGACAGAGCTTTCCCATCCCAATGCACCAGACACGAAGGGCTGATCATAAATGATGTAAACATTGTGCTCTTCAGCAGTGGCGTACCTAGCATATGTGACATCCGGGGCCCATCATTTTTTGACACACACCCCCACCCCATCTATATGAAAAATATGATTTTTAATAACAATCCACATATCGCACAACAAGAGTGTACCTAGGAAAAGGCAGCATCTTAAACACTGTAGTGAGCACAAGAACACTAACACATACATTGTAAAACTAAACAAGCCAGATCCCACACAGTCAATTGATCCTGTACAGTCGATGCTATCAGAAAGCCATGTCCCTTTTATACACACAGACAGATATACCCTTGCCCAATATGGAATAATCACAAACTAAAAATAGAAATATGTAGACAAAAGTTAAACTGAACTGCCAAGAAACCAGACTCTGCATACAATGCAACACCACAACACCACAAAAACAGTAATACATGTCCTCTAATACTGTGCAAAATATAAAGACAGTAGATGTAAATTTGAAAAAACTGATACATAACAATCACCACTTTGCAAATTAACAAATAAAAATAAAACAAATAATGAGAAATAAGAAAATACCATTTTATTGGACTAATCCCTGTAAGCTAGGTCCCCATCCCCGCAAACCACCTGATTCCATCCACACAAGCCTTGAATTGTTTTATATTGAACTTATTATATTAAAGTATAAAAAGTAACAATATTCTGTACAATTGTCAATTTACAAATCAGCGTCTTCTCCCCACTCTCTCTTCCACATTTCCCTTCAGCTTCCTCAGCCCACTCTCTCCACTTTCCTTCAGCGCACGCACATAAAAACAAGCAAGTAATTAAAGTCTAAATAATGCCAGTCACATAACAAAATATGATTTTACAAAAATAATTCCCTGCACAGTCAAGCCTGCAAGGATTACTAGATGTCTTTCAGCAGCTCCCCTCTCTCCCTCCATCTTAGCTTCGTGGTCAAGTCAAAATGATCTACCAACTATAAAATTTTTAAAACACAAAGCACACTGTACGCAGAGAAAATGTTAATTATCATTTATATACCACGGGTTTTCAAAGAGGTCAAGGCAGATGACTTTATGCAATGTCACCTCAGTAACAACTATACAAAAATAGACAAATATACCCCTCCCTTTTTACTAAATCGCAATAGCAGTTTTTAGCACAGAGAGCTGCGCCGAATGCCCCACGCTGCTCTTGACGCTCATAGGCTCCCTGCGTTAAAAATCGCTATTGCGGTTTAGTAAAAGGGGGCCATTGTGCAAAATATAGACAGCATACATAAATTCTCAAAACGGACACAGTTTGATCATTAAATTGAAAATAAAATCATTTTTCCTACCTTTGATAATTTCATCAGTCTCTAGTTGCACTTTATTCTTCTGACTGTGCATCCAATATTTCTTCCCTTCTTTCAGCCTCCTGTATGCTTCCTCTCCTCCAGACCTCATTCCCTCCCCCAACTTTTTCTTTGTTTCATCCTGCCCCCTTCTTTCTTTCTCTCTCTCTCCCTCCATGCCTCCTTTTTGTCTGTATATTGGCTGGCCCAGAACGTCCTCTTCGACGCCAGAATTGACGTCGGGTAGCGAGAGTTGGTTGGCCCCGCGAGAAAAAAAAGCAGGGAGGGAGAACTCGGTGCCGGCCTATTCCCAATGGCGGCAGTGGCAGCCTTTCCACAGCGGCAGCCTATTCCCCAGTGGGTGGCCAGCTGTGCACCCCCTTGGGGCGTGCACCCGGGGCAGACCACCCCCCCCCCCCCCCCCCTTGGTACGCCACTGCTCTTCAGTCTCAGGTTCTTTTTTGTGAAACTTCTAGCTATTATTGTATATGGTTCAAGTTACTTTAGTTAAATGGCAATACTTTTCAAAATTATTGAACAATTCAGAAAGGAACAAAGTTAAGACCCTTTTTCCCCTAGTTGAAAAACAAACTAGTGGACCACAAAAAGAACTTCCTATGCTTTCAGCACAATCTCTTGCTACTTATTGTGAAATTAAGATTTTAAATTTTAGGAAAACAACTCAGATTTCAAGTAATAGTGTCCAGTGTTTAAACTCACCTTTATAGAAAAGAGGTTTTGCAACATGGGGATCATTTAATATTCCTTCTTTAACTCAATAATCGCAAATGCTTTCTAAATTACATGCCACTACTTCTTGGTTAGATCCTTTTCCTTCTAATTGGCTGAAAATACCAAGGCATGAACTACTTGTTTTGCATTTAATCAATTTGAGCCTCACCACAGGTTATGTACCTCGGGAATGAAAATCTGCAGATATACATCCAATTATTAAAAACTCAGCTTTACCATCCACTCAGCTTGACAATCATCGTCCTATATCTAATTTGTGTATTATTTCAAAAATAGTTGAGCATGCGATATTTGAATAGCTTGTGAAATTTGTTGAGGATACTTCAGTATTACACATCCCAATGTAGCACCACGAAGGCAGCCACAAGGAGGCAGGAGCGAGAGGGCCATGCTCATAGAAACATAGAAATAGACGGCAGATAAGGACCACAGCCCATCTAGTCTGCCCACCCTAATGATCCTCCCCTTCCTTTGCCTAGCGAATAGATCCCACGTGTCGATCCCATTTGGCCTTAAAATCAGGCACGCTGCTGGCCTCAATCACCTGCAGTGGAAGACTATTCCAATGATCAACCACCCTTTCAGTGAAAAAGAATTTCCTGGTGTCACATCGTAGTTTCCCGCCTCTGATTTTCCACGGATGCCCTCTTGTTGCCGTGGGTCCCTTGAAAAAGAAAATATCTTCCTCCGCTTCGATGCGGCCCGTGAGATACTTGAACGTCTCGATCATATCCCCCCTCTTTCTGCGCTCCTCGAGCGAATATAGCTGCAGTTTGTCTAACCATTCTTCGTACAGGAGATCTTTGAGTCCCGAGACCATCCGGGTGGCCATTCTCTGAACCGACTCCAGTCTCAGCACATCTTTGCGATAATGTGGCCTCCAGAATTGCACACAGTGTTCCAGGTGGGGCCTCACCATGGATCTATACAATGGTATAATGACTTCCGGCTTACGGCTGATGAAACCCCTGCGTATGCAACCTAGGATCTGTCTTGCCTTGGATGAGGCCTGCTCTACCTGACTGGCAGCCTTCATGTCCTCACTGACGATCACCCCCAAGTCTCGTTCTGCAACCGTTCTTGTTAGGATCTCACCATTAAGGGTATAAGTCTTGTATGGATTATGGTTGCCTAGGTGCATGACTTTGCATTTTTTGGCATTGAAGCTAAGTTGCCAGGTCTTAGACCAGCGCTCCAGTAGGAGCAGGTTGTGCATCATGTTACTTAGTTTGGTGTCATCGCCGAATAATGTTATTCTACCTCGAAGCCCTTCTGCCAAGTCTCTTATAAAGATGTTGAATAGGGTCGGGCCCAAGACCGAGCCCTGTGGCACTCCACTGATCACCTCCGTCACCACTACCCTTTGAAGCCTACCACCAAGCCAGTTCCCAACCCATTTCGTCAATGTGTCACCTAATCCTATAGAACTCATCTTGCTCAGCAACCTGCGGTGTGGTACGCTATCGAATGCTTTGCTAAAGTCCAGGTACACGATGTCCAGGGACTCCCCAACATCCAGCTTCCCCGTCACCCAGTCAAAGAAGCTGATCAGGTTGGATTGGCATGATCTCTCCTTAGTAAATCCATGTTGACGGGGGTCCCGTAGATTTTCCTCATCCAGGATCTTATCCAATTGGTATTTGATTAGAGTTTCCATTAGTTTGCTCACTATCGATGTTAGACTCACTGGTCTGTAGTTTGCTGTCTCCATCTTTGAGCCTTTCTTGTGGAGTGGAATGACGTTAGTCGTCCTCCAGTCAACGGGACGCTGCCTGTACTAAGGGAGAGGTTGAAGAGCGCTGACAGTGGTTCTGCCAAGACATCACTCAACTCCCTAAGCACCCTGGGGTGTAGGTTGTCAGGCCCCATTGCCTTGTTAATCTTGAGTTTTGACAGCTCACTGTAGACACTGCTGGGCGTAAACTCGAAGTTACTAAACGGGTCAACTGAGTCAGCCCTTGTCTGTAGCTGAGGGCCAAGCCACGGCACTTCACGGGTGAAGACTGAGCTGAAGTATTTATTTAATAGTTGGCCTTTTTCAGAATCCTTTTCCACATAGTCTCCGTCCGGTTTCTTAAGATGTACAATCCCGCCTGAGTTTTTACTTCTGTCACTGATATACCTGAAGAAGGATTTCTCTCTCTTCTGGATATTCTTTGCTAGAGACTCCTCCATGTGGAATTTAGCCTCCCTGACTGCTGTTTTGACTGCTTTTGACTTGGCCAGTTAGTCTGCTCTAGAGTCCTGTTTCCCTGAATGTTTGTAAGAGATGAATGCTTTTTTCTTCTCCTTGATGAGGTCTGAGATCTCCGCAGTGAACCATTGCGGCTTGTTGTTTCTTCACCGTTTACTTACTAATTTAACATAGCAGTTTGTCGCTTCCTGTATGGTGGCTTTCAAGGTCGACCACATTTCTTCCACGCTATCGGTTCTGCTTGGCTTTGTAGCGCCTGGTGAACAAAGGAACCCATGTCCTGGAAGTTTGCGTCCTTGAATTTGAGGACCTTGGTCAGCGAGGTAGATTTAGTGAAACCTTTCCTAAGATTGAACCATACCATGTTGTGGTCACTGGAGGCCAATGTGTCGCCCACCGAGACACTTTCTCCATTGGTAAGTAATAGGTCCAGTATTGCCTGATCCCTTGTTGGGTCCAACACCAGTTGCTTCAGACCAGCTCCCTTCATAGAGTTTAGTAGCCTCCTGTTGCTGCCAGAATCAGAGGTTAGTGTATCCCAGTCCACATCAGGCATGTTGAAGTCACCTAACAATACTGTGTCCCCACGCAAGGTGATATTTTCTATATCCCCGATTATTTCCATATCCAGGTCAACCTGTTGTCTTGGGGGTCTGTAAATTACGCCAAGATACAAGCATTTATCCTTCCCTCTGGCCAAATTAACCCAAAGGGATTCCCCAGTGTATTGGACATCTGAGATTCTTGTGACCTTAATGTCATCTTTAGTATATAATGCTACACCTCCTCCCAATCTGCCTTCTCTGTCCCGGCGAAGCAAGTTGTAACCCGGTATGACCATGTCCCACCCGTGGGAGTCTGTGAGCCAGGTCTCAGATATTGCCACCACATCCAGGTTGGCATTCCTTATTTCTGTTTCCAACTCCAGGATCTTGTTTCCCAAACTGTGTGCATTGACATACATAGCCCTCCATGTTGTATTTTTGTTACGTATCAGTGGGGATATACCTGCTTGAGCTACTTGATCACCTTTAGCATAATTTGCGTTATATATGTTCCCCCTAGACCTAGCAATATTTGTGTTATATATGTTCCCCCTAGACCCAGAACTACAATGTGTACTCCCCAAAGACCCAGAATTACAATGTGTACTCCCCCTAGACCTGGAATTACAATGTGGCCCATACTTATGATGTGAACCTGCCCCCGGCTCGAAGGTGTGTGTACTCGCCCCTGACCCAGACTTTCGGTGACTACTTACCACATCCTCAAAACAGTATTGGCAGTTTAGTTCGCCAGGTATGTTGTTTGTGCCTGTACCCTCCCCCGACTTACCTAGTTTAAAGCCCTGTGAAGTAGGCGGGCTAGACGGTGTCCAAGGACATTCTTCCCTCTTCTGGATAGGTGTAGGCCGTCGTGTCCCTGTAGTCCTTACAAAGCTTCTCCATGGTGCAGGAACCTGAAGTTCATCTCCTTGCACCATCCTCACAGCCAGTCGTTTGCCCTCTGTATTCGATCATCTCTGGCTCTGCCGGAGATGATCGAATACAGAGGGCAAACGACTGGCTGCGAGGATGGTGCAAGGAGATTAACTTCGGGTCCTGACACAAAGACCCCCTCCCCCCTGCTGGACTACCTTGGTAGGCCCAAAGGGGGGGGGGATCGTGGGGTTGGGAGGGAGATTAAAGTGTTGTGGCCTGGAGAGCCACATGTGGTTTGTAAGCCACAGGTTGCCAACTCCTGGTCTAGTTATTAATCTGAAAAAAGCACTACTTGTTGGATTAGTGGAGTGTTTTGTGCACCTACAGATCCCATTAAATTATTAGATGATGATTTGATTCCAGTAAAGACATTTTGTTATCTAGGAATCATTTTTGACAGTAAATTCTTCTTTGATCAGCAGATAAGTCTGGTATTTTTTTAAAAAAAAGGCTATTACTGACTTAGATATATTCGTTCTGACAGTAAGATTTTAGATTTTGATGCCATTCACACACTTATTCATGCCTTTGTTATATCAAGGTTAGATTATTGTAATTCAATATTGTGGAATCAATGCTGCATTTTTATATAGGTTATAAATGGTACAAAATTCAGCAGCTAGGCTTCTATTCAAGGCTAAAGTATATGATGATATCACTCCTCTGTTGATAAGTTTGCACTGGTTGCCTGCACTTTATAGATCTAAATTTAAAAATTGTCAGACTTTTAAATTACATGAGTTTCTTTTATTCCGCCAATACCTGGCGGATTGCAAAAGGATGAGATTCTGGTCATATTCAAAAGATTACAGGGAAGCTATTGGTTGGAACGTTTAGAGTCTGGTGATGGAGTGAGGTTATTGGTTGTATCATGAGTTTGTCTCGATATATTTCTTGAATAACCTGGTTTTTATTTCCCTCCTGAAGGTTCTGTAGTTTGGTGCTGAAATCAGTGAACTGGAGATGTGGCTGTCTAGTTTTGCTGCTTGTGTGGCTAGTCCGTCATGTATTTTTTTTATGCTGAATGCCTTTGATTGGGGGGTGGGTGAAGGGTGTCCGAGTTCTCCTTTGTCTGGAAGTGTTGTTGCGAGTTAGGTGAGTGTTCAGGTAGGATGATCCATTGCATGTAGTGTTTTGAAGAGTATGCAGTAGAATGTAAAAAGTATTCATGCTTGTACAGGTAGCCAGTGTGTATCTTGGTAGACGACGGTGATGTGGTCGTACTTCTTCAGGTAGTAGATTAGTCTGAGGGCTGTGTTTTGTACTGTTTACAGTTGTTTTATCATGGTGGTGGGGCTTTTAAAGCTCTACATTATGCAACTCCATCATACTTGGCTGCTGTAACCATTCCATATACTCCAGCACGTACATTACGGCCAGTTGACTCTCAGAGACGGGTGCTTCCTTCACCAAAAATGGCTCATTATGAATCAACTCGTAATTCTGCTTCTTTTTTTTTATTTGTCTCCTTTCTTGTGGAATGACCTTCCACAAGTTATTCAAAGTGAACTTTCATTTTCATAATTTATGTT
This sequence comes from Geotrypetes seraphini, assembly GCF_902459505.1. Classification (NCBI taxonomy): domain Eukaryota; kingdom Metazoa; phylum Chordata; class Amphibia; order Gymnophiona; family Dermophiidae; genus Geotrypetes; species Geotrypetes seraphini. The sequence continues at coordinate 69,520,712 of NC_047088.1, forward strand.
GAAAACTCTTTTTTTTTCAATTTGGCATTTAATTTGAGATAATTTTTAGATTGTTAGTGGACATGAGAAAACTGCATACCCGAGACCACAACAAAAAGTGGGAGTTTTTTATTCTCTCCTCAATATTTAGACCTAATCTAAATATTGAGGAGAGAATAAAAAACTCCCACTTTTTGTTGTGGTCTCGGGTATGCAGTTTTCTCATGTCCACTAACAATCTAAAAATTATCTCAAATTAAATGCCAAATTGAAAAAAAAAGAGTTTTCAACATAAATTATGAAAATGAAAGTTCACTTTGAATAACTTGTGGAAGGTCATTCCACAAGAAAGGAGACAAATAAAAAAAAAGAAGCAGAATTACGAGTTGATTCATAATGAGCCATTTTTGGTGAAGGAAGCACCCGTCTCTGAGAGTCAACTGGCCATAATGTACATGCTGGAGTATATGGAATGGTTACAGCAGCCAAGTATGATGGATTTACAACAGTTAATGCAGCTTACAAAACACAATAAAATTAGTTAAAACAAGAAAAGAACACTATTATCAATAGGTCTTTCCTATTGATAATAGTGTTCTTTTCTTGTTTTAACTAATTTTATTGTGTTTTGTAAGCTGCATTAACTGTTGTAAATTGTGAGATACCCAATTTTAATAAACCATAAACAGGCCCCTTTGATTGGTTTCTTTTGTTTTGCTTCTTTATTTCATGCCATTTTAAAATTGTTTTTATTTCTTATTTAGTATATGCTGTTCACAAATAATTCATGCTAAATGCACGTAGGCCCTGAATCTATATGGGTCGATTAAAAAAATCGGCACCAACTAATGCGTATATAGAATCATTCTTAGGGCTAACTGGCATTAGGCATTGCTAGGTTCCCGACTTTTAGGTGCACTGTAATTATTCCAGGGGGTGGGGTTGTCATAAATGTCTGTGACTAAGTCAAAAGCATGCCCACGATTCTCCCCATAGGTAGGCGCTGAGGACTAGGTGCCTACATTTTATAGAATCATGTTTTTCAAGTTAGGCGCCTTTCAATTAAATCCAATCAACATCATATATGAGGTACTATGTGCTAGTTAGGCACGCCGATAGAGGTGGACTTTATAGAATCAGGACCCTACCGCACATTATTTGCACATAGCACACAAAACAGAAAGAACAAGTCCTCTAGATTTTGTTCATTTGTTAACCATCATTTCATTTCAAAATGACTGCATACCTCTACTAAGTAATGAGAAGCCTGAGCTAATAAACAGACCTTCCAGATACAGAGTTGAACTTGCTCAAATGTATATTGGAAAGGGCCAGATTCTATGCACAGCACCTGTCACCAGCTATCTACAAAAATGGCTATCAATCATGCTTAGGCACCATTTAAAGAATCGTGGCTAACGGCACCTACCAGAAAACACAGGCGTCTGCAATGTAGACCAAGGTTTTACATTGTAGGCGTCTAAGTTCATTAATGAATTGCACCTAAGTCCTGCTCTACCCCCTAACCACGCCCACTTAGGCATAAGGTATCATTAGACATTCTGATGTAGATTCGTTGATACATCCTGGCACCTACTTTTTAAATTAGTCTTTAATCGGTTTTAAATAATGCAGTCAATTACCATGCCAATTAAAACAATTAAGTTCGGCAGTGGTACAGTGCCTATCACTGCCTAACATAGGGTGCCATTTATAGAGTATGGCTCAAGAGCTTATGAATTAGTTCAGCTGTGGAATTGCACATTTATTTTTTATTTATGGCATGTCAATCAAATAAATACAAGGATATGGTCATCTTGCGGCTAGGATAATTAAGCAGCTGGTACCTATGGTGGACCCAGTTCTCGCAGTGTTTAATCAAAAGGTCCATGCAAGGAGTTGTTCCTAGAGACTTAAAAAAGACTATGTAATTAGCTTTTGTTGTTTTTTTTTAAATAAAAAGGATGAAAAGAGGTAGCAGGGGCCATTTTGCCATAATTTCTGGAAAAGATGGTCTTAGTACAGCTAGAGGACTAGTACCTCAGAACTACCCAGCACCCAAGACTTTGGAACACACTGGAAGGGGCATTGAGATCATGTGCAGATTTCAAGTCATTTAAGAAACTATTAAAGACCTGCCTATTTGAGAGAGCCTTTTTTTTATCATCCTGTAGAATCTGTAGAGAATATAGCACTCCTATATAATTGGAATACAAGATGATGGTTTTTAATGAGTGTCTTTGACGTACGAGTGTAAAGTCTGTTATTTTTATGTATGTATTAATTGTTACCCAGTTAGTTGATAAGCGGGATATAAATTTTTAAAATAAAATAAATAAATCATCTCGCGTACTATAGTCAAGTCTTATCAAGACTGTAGTGCCAAGATATTGGCTGTGATGAATGGCAGTAAAGAGCATGCAGAGCAGGGGTATGATGGTGTGGATTTAAAGGTAGCCTTTGATATGATCCATCATGGCTGCCCTCTTCTATGCTTACTGGAGGTCAGGATGTAGGGTACAGTACTGCAGAGAATTTCAGACTATCTACCCTGAAGTCTCAGTGTGTATTTTAGAGGGGGGCGGGGGGCAATTATGCTGTGGGATATTTAATCATTTACTCTTGTCCCACTTTCAACAGATATGGAAGTGTTTCGTTTTAGAAAGAAGTTCAAAACTTTAATAACGAAAGGAAAATATGAAGTTGAAATTTTGTAGTGGTTTTTAAGAATTTAATTGAGATTGGTAGGTTAGGGTTAGCATTTTTAGAATTTTATGTTGTTGTGCGTGTAGTTGGAAACTTTAAGGATAGCAAAATTGGATTATAATTTAAGGGGGCAGGGGCTTCCGGAGGTTGTGATAGGCCAGAGCACATTACAGGGGTTACACATTACAGGGGTTCAAGGAAGGTTTGGATAGGTTCCTAAAGGATAAGGGGATTGAGGGGTACAGATAGAAGTAGAGGTAGGTTATAGAAATGATCAGGAACCACTTCACAGCTCATAGACCTGATGGGCCGCCGTGGGAGCAGACCGCTGGGCACGATGGACCTCTGGTCTGACCCAGTGGAGGCAACTTCTTATGTTCTTAAGTCTACTGTATTATGTAATCCATTCTATACAATAGTACTTGTCCCAGCTCTGACCCCCCCCCCCCCAAACCAGTCCTAAAACTACTTTATGAAATCCACCTGGTGCTCACAAGCCAAACAAGAGTTACACTAGCATTCTTTGGATTTATCTAAAATTATTGTAATTCACTGCACCAGCCCGGGGCTACCTTCTATTAGTTTGAAGAAACTGCAAATGCTACAGAAAGTGATTTTATAACTAAATTAAGCTGTTTATGAATACGAAGACATTTGATCATATTCTGGCAGCAGCACTGCCTTCAGGTTGAGGCCCTTTTGATATTTAAAATATTTTGATTCATAAATGCTACTATAACAACCTCCCACAATATTTGACTAAAGCTACTGTACCCTATTTATTGATTGGAATTTATTAACTGCTTTTATGAAGAGATTCACCCAAGGCAGTGTATGAATCATATGCTGCAATCATCTTAGATGGATCTCTTGTGGTGACCCCCACTGACAAACATTAAGTTGGTGACACGCAAATTGTAGGATTTTACTTATGTTGGTCCTAGTTTCTGAAATGAACTTCCTTTTACAGTAAGAGGAATCTAATTATCGTAACTATAGGAAAACACAAAGTTGAAGATGTGGTTCTTAGTCCACACATTTTGACAAGAGAATACAAAATGTTGCCTATTATGCTATGTATTTGAATTTAAGAGGTGTAGCTCACACCTCTCACACCTTTTTACAATTGAGTTACATTCAGGTACAGTGGGCATTCTCCTATCCTCAGAGGGATCATAGTCTAGAGCAGGGATGTTAAACTCAATTTCATAAGGGGCCGAAATCTAAAACATAGGCTAAGGGCTCCTTTTACTAAGCTGCGATAGCAATTTTAGTGCGCGCTAAACCCGTGCCATGAAGCTAGAACTAACGCCAGCTCAATGCAGGCATTAGGGTCTAGCATTTGTGGCAATTCAGCGTGCGCTAAAACCGCTATCGCAGCTTAGTAAAAGAAGCCCTAAGTCACGGAATGAATTTTTAATTAAGATACTTAGGGGTCCTTTTATTAAGGTACGCTAACCGATTTAGAGCACACTAAATGCGCACCTTAATAAAAGGACCCCTTAGTCTTAGTAGTAGAAGTAAAGGGTTACAACCTGGTCATTATTCAAATCATGTTTCCCTTCCCTCCCTCTTTCTTTCATGCTGTCTTCCTTTTGTTATACTTAGTGATGTCACATCCTGCTCTTGCTCCTGTTCCTGCTCCAGCTCACCATACCTAGACTTAGTAACTGCAACAACTGTAAAGCTCTGTTTACTCATCTGTCCCCCCTATTCCTGACTCTCTCCAACTCATCACTCTCCAAACAGCTCAATTATTTGTCCTCTCTTTTCTTCTTCCCCCTCCTTCATTCAATTCTCCTCTATCCAGATCGCTCCCACTGTCTTCTCTACAGAGAAAACTTCCTATTACCTCCATCTCTCCTCCCCAGTCCCCCCAAATACTAGAACCCCCATCCCCCAACCACTGTAATGAGATTTCAGTGGTATTTAAAATCCTTACCACAGTATTTCCAAACAGTTGTCTTCTCCTTGAAACTAAAGTCACCGTTCATGAAAACCTTTCTGCTGTCCAATGCCATTTTCTCTCTTCACAGTGCCTCCGTTTATTAAATAGCAATATTGGTTTTAAGCGTCGGGAGCCTCGCTGAATGCTACAAGCTGCTCCCAGCGCTAAAAACTGCTAGCGAACTTTAGTTTAAGGGGGAAACTATGGTTCTTCCCCCTTTTACTAAAGTTCGCTAGCAGTTTTTAGAGCTGGGAGCAGCATGCAACATTCAATGCAGCTCCCAGCACTAAAAAACGCTATCGGCTGCAGAGGAAAGTTGGCACCTCCTCCCACCCGTCATACCACATCGTCAGTCCAGGATGCTGGAGGGAGGAAAATGGAGCACGCTCACTCCCACCAATTGGGCGTCTTTTGCAGCGGTGACAGACAAGCATGAGGGCCAATGAGGAACAGTGCCGACCCCGGATATTCACGTGTTCTCTCTGCCGTGGGAAAGAATGGCAGGCCAAATCTCAGCCATGATCGTGGGCCATATTTGGCCTGCAGGCCAGAGTTTGACATGTCTGGTCTTCATTTTAGAGGACTGTCCGGGTGCCTGAAGAGATTTCCAAAACCCATCACTTTGTCTGGGTTTTGGAAGACCCCGAGCTCGAGGCCACATCTGGAAGGCCTCTGCATATGAGCAAATGTCGTGATGATGTCACACACAAGCACACATGTGCATGACATCAACATCATTGCGTTGATGTATGCACATGTGCAGAGGTCCTCCAAAAGCGGCTTGGAGAAGGAGACACAAGGTTCACGTGGGGATGGGACTGGAAGAGACTGGGGAGTCAGGTGTCCTCTCTTTTTTTAAAAAAGAGTTAATAGGGTAACCCTACTAAGGGCCTAATTTTCAAAGGACCTATGCTCCTAAAGTTGTCTTTTTGCAAATGTACTATGGCTGACTGCTTAAATTTATACTCAAAAATGTTACTGTACTTCTAAATTTAGGAGCATAAAAGTTGGTCAGCAATAGGGCAGGTTTAGCTTGGGGAAAATGTGATGAGCAAATCAGTGATTTTTAGCACTAGGTTCACAAATCTAGGCAGGCCTAACCCCTCCCCCCTCCCCCCCTCCTTTTGCTAAGCTGTGGTAGAGGTTTCTACCGCAGCCCGGAGCACTAAATACTCTGATGCTGCTTTGCCCTCATAGGAATTCTTTGAGCGCTGGAGCATTTAGTATCCTCATAAGTATAACCCCCATAAAAGGAAATTGGAGAGAAAGGAGATGGTTGGTCACACTCACAGTGAGTTTTAAAAGCAGATTTTCTCCATTTATATTGCACTGAGAAAATGAGAGAGGTTTCTGCCATTTTGCCGAAGCAGCAGCCCCTGCAATAGAAATGTATTAATTTCATAAATAGCTGAGCAGAGCAGAGAGGGGGGTGGGCAGCACCTTATAAAGCATTAATTGTGCACTGAGACACAGTTTGCTGGAAGCTCTTCTAGACATTTTTATGGAATTAATTCAATGAAGGGAATAAATAAATGTACATACACTGAACGGTGGATCAGAATAAGAGAACTGGAAAACCTGCTCACCACAAGTTTAGGGGAGAGGGAGAGCTTTCCAGAGAGCAGGCTCTTAGGTCTGAGGTCACTATGGGTGAACAGTATGTCTCTTGCTGAGCTTTCTCCGATGGTTCTGGCAGAGATAGAAGACAGCCCTCTAGTGGGGAAACCTTGTTATTAGCAGCCTCAGAGTCCTTGTAAGGGCTGGCAATTCTGAGCCCCAGCAGGTGAGTACTTTTGGAGGTTTTTCTGAAGATAAAAGGAAAAGCAGCCCTTGGGAATGGCTCAGGGCAGAAGACGGTCTGTGAAGGCACTATTGGTGCATAGGGCTGGGAAGACAATGACAAGGTTTACAATATCACCCTTGAATTTGCTGCAAAGTCACATCCTTCTTCCCCTTTCCACCATTCATTCTCCTGCCCTTCCAGCTCCCACCATCCCTTCTTCCTTCGCCCAAACAACTCAGGAGGAATCCACACATCCTCCCCCTCTTGACCCACTTCCACTTGCTTGGTCCTACTCTCTCAACCCTCCTGCAACTCCCAACTTTTCTTCCTTCTCTGAAATCACAGAGGAAGAAATCCAAGTCCACTACACATCCCTTTGACCCAATTCCCACCCCTTAAACTTGACTCAGTCTTGCAGTGTATTCTGGAAGGCCTAAGATTCCAGTTGGCCCAGATGTCTAAGGGACTACAGGAGATTGCTTTCAGGTGACGCCAGCCAGGTTGGGTCTTGGGTCCAGAGATACCACAAAGGGGTGTTACATAAGCATAACTTTTATGCTTCTATATTAAACTGAATTTTTTTTTCTGAAAACTTAAGGCTGTTGTGGCTGAAAATGAGGTACAATTTTAGGAGCTCAGTTTTTTCCCAATGTAAAGGCCTTATTTTCTACCCAAGGCAATGAAGAATTAAAAGGGCAACTCTACAACTGGACACTTTACCTGTATATGCCTCTTGCATGCAAAAATGTACAGAATCGTATTAGCATTTATGTACACTTACCCACAAAAGTGATAGCAGGGGAGTATACACATGGTTGGGGCTCCCACTTAAGTGCAGACAGAACACTGTAAGTGATGTGTTACTGCTGCATTTATGCAATTACACCAGGACTATGGCTGGTGCAACTGCGGGTGAATTAATATAAGGCAACCTGGATGCATAGATGCCATTACAGAATAAGCTCTCAGCAAAATGAAAAATGGAGAGCAAACCCCACATAAAGTCTGACAACAGGAAAGAGTAGGGTAAGAAATATGACTCCTTGCCTAGAGACATATTGGCAAACCACTTTAGTATATATTAAAAGAACCCAATATAGATCCACATTTCAGCAATATCATACCTTCATCGGGTAAACAACAGACCTCTGCAAAAAACAATAACGATATATCTCCAAGCAAGGCGTCATCTTTCTTACCCTGCTCTTTCCTGTTGACAGAACACAGATTCTATAAATGGTGGCAAAACTTCAGCGCTCAATGCTATTCTATAAAGGGGGCTTCAGGAAATCTTGAAAACTCAACTAGGTTGTGGCCCTTGAGGATCATAGTTGCCTACTCCTGCTCTAACTGTACAATCACTCATCCACAGTCTGTTTTTCCTATAACTACCTCCTTACTTTCCAGTGGATAAAAACAGATAACATACTCACTGATGGGATAACATCAGCCATAATGTGGAACCTCTGCAATATATTTCTTAAAAATCTCTTACACCCAGGCTCCTTTGGGAAAAAGGAAAAGACAGATGTCTACCTCATCTGCTCTGTTTAAATTTTTTAACATAACATAACATCGTACTTATAAACTGCGTAACCGTAAGTTCAACGCAGTTAACAAAAGATTAATAATAATATAACCTAGGGATCATTTAGCTTAATTCGCAAGATACTTTTAAAAAAGATAAGTTTTCAACTGAGTTCTAAAGTGTTTATAAGAACAAGCACTACGCAACAATGGTCGAAATTCCCTATCGCAGAAAGCAGCCTGAAATGCTAATGTATATTCCAAAGATTTCTTACACTTACATCCTTGAGCTGATGGAAAATTAAACAAAGCGTGTGATCCTCTTCTATATTTATAGGATGCTATAAGGAATCTATCAGTCATATAGATTGGAGCAATACCATATACAACTTTGTAACAGAGACAACCCAACTTAAACAAAACACAAGCCTCGACCAGAAGCCAATGCAATTCACGGTAGAAGGGTGTCATATTTCTTTAGACCATAAATCAATTTTATTGCCCTGTTCTGAATTAGTCTAAGCCAGTGATCTCAAACTCAAACCCTTTGCAGGGCCACATTTTGAATTTGTCGGTACTTGGAGGGCCTCAGAAAAAATAATGTCTTATTAAAGAAATGACAATTTTGCATGAGGTAAAACTCTTTATAGTTTATAAATCTTTCCTTTTGGCTAAGTCTTAATAATAAGCTTTCCTTTAGGCTAAGTCTTAATAATAATATTGTCATTTATAGCTAAAGAGACATATGATCAAGAAACTGTTTTATTTTACTTTTGTGATTATGATAAACATTCCGAGGGCCTCAAAATAGTACCTGGCGGACTGCATGTGGCCCCTGGGCTGCGAGTTTGAGACCACTGGTCTAAGCATAGCCATCTCTTTCTTGGTACATGTCAAGTAGACTATATTACAATAGTCAAGAAGACTCAGCAGCAACAATTGAACTAAACGTTTAAAGGCAGAAAACTCAAATTATGGTTTTATGATACGCAGCTTCCATAGTGTATAATAACCTTTTTGTACCACAGCATCTACTTTTTCATGGGCAAGTATTGATCAATAACAATTCCCAGTATTTTAATCGTTGGATTAATCATATAGAGTGTTGTGTCTATAGTAATTGATGGTTTAATTGATTTTATCTCAAGTAAATCATTATTCACAACTGCCATATCCCTATCATTCTTTTCCCAAGTCTCAGTTCTCAGTGAGGGAGGCACCGAAGTACTTTTCCTGTGGTCTAGATATTGTTTCAGTGCAGAGGAAAAGGGTAAACTGTCACTTTAGTTTGCTTTTATGAACTTGTTGAGTTTGTTTACTGTAATCTGCTTTGGTGCAACTCATGTTGTTAAAGGAATATTAAAGTTAAATAAATCAAATCAAGTGAACCTTGTTCTACAAAATGCCAGTTAACGATTCAAAAACGAATAAAAACCAAACAGGAGAACTATATCAAACCTGATATCTCCAGCTTTCACTAGATCCCAAATTTAAGAGAAGGATTTCAGTAATAATAAGAGTCAAAAAGGAAAAATTAGAGATAAACCCAAATATTCTTGCTTTAAACTGCATAAAATATACTAGCCCATAAATCCTATCAATATCCCATACTCACATCAGGACCAATACCACTGAACCTAACAAAAATTCTAAGCTGATAGGGGTAAAGAAAACCATTTCTACCACTATATTCAACAGAGTTTCAAGAGATCCACAATGACACTGCATGAGATAGACTCACAATTAGTGAAGACAGTTTGTGCAAATTCACCTTGTGCATGTGCATTATGAGTATCCTGAAAACCAGACTGACTGTCCTAAGGTCTGAGTAGAGAAGCCCTGATTTACAGGGGTATCATAAAACAGAATGAAGCTCCCCCTGGAGCATGAGTGTCCTGTCACATTGTAAGAAACAATTTCCTTCCCTGCTGTGTAAATTTAGTTACATCTGGGAAAAATCCAGATTCTTTGGCCCTTAAACAGGGGGATGGAATTAAATGGGTCCAATAACTAATTCTTTCTTATTCTTTAGAAGTTGACATTTCTAACAAAATAGTTAGGTCGAAGCTGGCCTTAGTTCTTTGGCCCACCATCCTGTTCTTTATCCTAGTTACTGCCTCATCACCCAGGTTATTCACAGCTGGGAAAGGATTGCAGAACCTCCACAAGATATTGTACTGAATTGTATTGTATTCATATATCCCCTTTTCCCTTCATTTTATTCTTGTAAACAGCTTAGATTGCCAATGCTATATAGGCGGTATAGCAAATAAAATGAACATTTCTTTAAAATGTTTCAAGGCAGTGAGCCAGGCACCTTTGGGAAATTTAAGTGAAGACGACTTAGGGGTCCTTTTTCTAAGGTGCACTAACATGTTTAGTGCATGCTAAATGCCACATAGCCTACTGTATACCTATGGGCTGCATGGCACTTAATGCACTCTAATTCATTAGCATGCACTAAATCCATTAGTGCACTTTAGTAAAAGAACATTTAGGTCAGGGGTCTCAAAGTCCGTCTTCGAGGGCCGCAATCCAGTCGGTTTTTCAGGATTTCATCCATGAATATGCACGAGATCTATTAGCATACAATGAAAGCAGTGCATGCAAATAGATCTCATGCATATTCATTGAGGAAATCCTGAAAACCAGACTGGATTGCGGCCCTTGAGGAGGGACTTCGAGACCCCTGGTCTAGGTGATAATTCTATAAGTGGACTTTTCAACTAAAGTACCTCAAAGACATGCAGTGAGAACCTAGTCTAACAAAGCATTTGGGCACCAGTTTCCATTAAAGAATACTGTAATAACGTAATACCCTGATATCAGCGTGCCTTATATTTACACACCTGCAGTCCTACCAGCCATAGATCTACAGTAGCATAACTATAGTCACACAAACATGGTAGCAGCGCACATTTGGAGCACTGGTCTTGACCTTGGGGCCGCCGCATGAGCGGACTGCTGGGCAGGATGGACCATTGGTCTGACCCAGCAGCGGCAATTCTTATGCCACTTACACATACCCTTACAGAATAGCATATAGGTATCCTCCTGGCTCCCACCTGTATAAATGCTAGAATTTTGTAAATTTACATGTGTTTGGAGGGGGGGGGAGGGCATAAATTCAGGTGCCTACTTAATTTTGACCTTCTAAAGTCCACCAAAACTCTCCATTTGGTCTATTTTATAATGAATTATCTTAATGAAAATATTATTCACAACTCCTATACCCTTGGCATCCTTTTCCTAGGTTACTATTCCCTCTAATTTAAAACAGGACTTGTGATATGGGGCCAGTAACTCCACATTCTAAGCCTGAAATCTATAGCACCGGTGCTGCCCATATGGCTTCAAGATAGACCAGCAAGGCTTAGTAGGAAAAGATGTGGGTTGTCTATGTAAACAGCTAGAACTTTAGTAACTAGCTCCTGAGGTCTCCCTACTGGGCTTAAGTGCCAGAGAATTCCCGCTACAAAAACCATCTGCGACTTTTGTTTGGTCAGTAAATTTCCCTTGCTTCCACTCACTGCCTGAGCTGTCCAATGAAATGTAAGCTGGAAACCAGTCCTCTTCCTGGTGTCTCTGGCACCAATATGGTACGACAACCTCCTAGCCACTCGAGCTGCAAAACTCGATCCACAACTCTACAACCTATTGACCACGACCACAGACTACAAAACCTTCAAAAAAGAAATAAAAACCCTTCTATTCATAAAACACACAAAACTGAACTAACACAATCAAAAATGTCCCAAGCATCACTTACATCACCTGCAACTACTACATATGAACTTCCAATATCATGACAACTCAGATGTAATCCTTTATAACTCAAAGAAATGTACAAACTACTCCCTAAATACTTCTAATCTCCAGACAATCCATTTGTAATCCGCCTTGAACCGCAAGGTAATGGCGGAATAGAAATCCCTAATGTAATGTAATATCATTCAGTACATCACCTTGGCCTACTCATTGGTAAAAGCAGTATAGGAAGCACAAATAAACTACACTTCTCCCTCTGTATTCACGATTTCAGCACTTGTGGTTCTGCTTATTTGCGATTTTTCGCATACTGACTCCCCCCCCCATTATGTCATGAATAAAGTACTGTACCGATAAAAAGTTTGGCGCTTACCAGCTTTCACCCTGAAAATCGCTGCTTCCCAGCGTGCACAGAGAAAAACGCTATTATTCACGATTTCAATATATTAAAGGATGGCTGTTACAAAAAACCTCATGAATAACATATAAAAAGTTATTTGCGGTTTTTCCATATTTGCAGTCATGTTCCGCCCCTAACCACCATGAATACGGAGGTTGGAGTGTATAAACTAAACTATTATTCAGAAGCATCAAATCTGCTATCAAGATCAGAGCAAGTTCCACAAATGCTAGCAGGAGATGGGTGTGAGGGCTCAAGGAAATCTCATTTCCCAGATAGCAATGGGACTTTTGTCCTCCTCTAGAGATGGAGCTGATGAAACCAGCCAATTTCTGCTAGACTAAGGCTTTAGGAACATCATAAGTATAAACTCTCAGCCCTCTTTCTTCTTGGATGGTATAGTTTGTAAGAAAATGAATCAGAGGATTACAAGTTTTTGTCCAAGTGTGAACTTTTCAGGATACAGATGTTCCTTTGTTAATATTGTGTTTGTGCAATTTTTGAACTTCTAAAATCTCAGTGCATGCAGTTTGGCTGTTCCTACAAACTGTGGCATTATCCTGTCCTAGAATGATATCAAGTGAGTGAAAAACAAGTAGGTTGTATGACATTTTGCACCATATGGTCTAGCATCAAAAGGCAGGTTTTACAGATATGAACCTAACTCTAGACATAGAACCTTTGGTTTCAGGGGGCCTCCAGATGGGAGAGGGACCGTTGTGGCACTGCTGATTTAGGTCAATGGCCCCATGAGATGTGACATTAGTACTGAGTTTCTAAAGCTTGTCCTATGCTCATTGATTCTGAACCCTGTTCTGAGTTTCTCAGGAACTCTATTTTGAATATGCATGAGAAGTATTTATATTGCACTAAACCTAAGAACTAGGTCAATGTATGCAAATGTATCTCATGAATATTCATTACAGATAGCCTGAAAACCACAAGGAGTGGATCAAAGCCAGCCAGTGATATACCGTGGTCCTAGTCAAGTACAATAATGAGGACCATAATGCAATGGGGTAGAGATAGAAAAGCAGCACGGGATAGAACCAAGCTTCTGAAAAAAGAGCTGGCAGCATGATTAAAGCTTTGCTGCTCATCCCTCTTTGTTGCAAACCTCTTTTATAATCAAACTGAACTTGCGTCTTGTGCAGGGTTGGTTACTGCTGTACGATTCTTCAGTCTTTGCTAGGTGCTCCTATGTTTCAGAGAGGTAGGAATTTCTTACATATTCTGCCTCCAATCCTAGATTCAGTTATAAGAGCAAGGAGCCACATGAGGACAGGAACCATGCAAACCAGAACATAAGTAACCTAGAAATAAGGGAAGGGCTACCAATGAGGCTTCTTTGCTGAGCCCTGAAACAGTGCTGTGGCTACTTACCTTTCCTCTACAGTCTTCCCTGTTTCCCATCCACATTATGTGTGGGTTGTTTTATTTTGTAACAGTACAAATTCTCTGCTAATAAAAGCATCACTAATCTAATGAATAAGAAAATAAATGAAAAAAAAGAGAACTGTAGTGATGACAACTTCAACATTTCCTTTTTCTACCACCTAAATCTTGCTGATTCAGCTCTCCCTTTCTTTCAATGGAAGTTCCCCCTCTCTCCAACCCACAGCCTAGTGAGGAGAAGCTGCAGAACATGGATTGTCCATGGCCTACCTTCTGATCCGGACAGGGCTTGGGTCCAGGCAGCAGCTGAAGGCAGCGATGCGATGGAAGGAGCTGGGGCTGCCTCTCTGAATCAGCAAAGGCGTGCCAGTAACACCGATGCATAAGCAGAGTACTGCTGCTGTGTGCCTGCTTCTTCTTTCCCATATGTCCCCCTCCCACTGATCCCCTCTCCTCTCTGCTCCACAGTCCTCTGTGTTGCTATGCAATCATATCACCAGGAGAAACAGCATCACTGAATCCAACCTTTGGCAGCAACATCTTAGGTTTTGGGCAAACACGGAAGGCATAGGCACAATTCTGTGGGCTGCCTCCAGCTTCGACTCCCTGGGCTGACAATCCATTAAAAAAAGGGGGGGGGGAGGGAGGAGAGAGGGGAGAGGGGAGGGAAAAAAGGAGCAGGAGAGGAATCCACATGTGTACAGAAAGTCAAAGAACATGACCTCTAATGATCCGCTACATTGCTACAGAAAATTAAAAATCCATAGACACCTCATTGACAGATTTCTACAGCACAAGATAATCACAGAAAAATTTCTAATTAAATCAATGATTAGATAACTTCAGCCATTTTCATTCCTAATTGAAGGATATTACAGTACATTGGTATTTTAAATAATGCAGGAATTGTATTAATTTGGAAAACAGTTGTGCATTTTTCAAGCCCTCCTCTTCCTCTCCCCTCAAGTTCATTTATGAAATGTGGTACACAAAAATATTGGGTGGTGATCAGCAAGAGTCAAGAGATCACGTCTCTCTCCCCCCCCCCCCCCAGTAATTTACTAGGATATTTGGATGCACTGAATTTCTTAACATTACTTTTTCTGATTGACTCTTGAGTTACAGGTCATGCTTGTTCAGTTTACCAGTTAAAACTGCAGAATGGAAATGGAGCACAAAGCTCAGGATGTGTTTCCCTTCCCCACCCCCCAAGCTAATGTCACTGTCTGGTCATATCAGTTAATTGCTTCATGGTCTCAATTCCAGGAAATAAGTGTTTCACCATCCGCCATCACCATATCATGCCTATTTGTGAAAGCTGATTCTTGTTAATCAATTAAGTCTATATAAATTGGAGGTCCTGCAAGACTGCTCATTTTTGGCACCCCAGAAAAACCTGAACTACCAAGAGCTTCCATCCTGCCACCAGCAATGTCAGCTCATGCAGCCTCATCGCCTACAGTGGGGCGAGCTGGTTACATTGCATACTTGTAGGATCCCAAGGGGCTCCTCTTTAAAAGGAAAGTCTGCTCACCACCACCTATGGATCAGGCCAGAGGACCCTCCCACTACCAGACCAGATGCCTCAATGTGGCCCTTCTTTCTAACTGCCCTATCAAGAAAAGAACAAAGCCAAGCCTGAGACTAATCTCATTCAAAACACGATGGCCCCGACCAACAGTAAATGCTCTGTTCAAGAGGCATTATGATTTGCCTAAGCTAAAGGATGTTTCCTTATGGAGATGTTTCATAATACATTTCTGAAAAGCAGCAGCAGGCATAAATGTTTTTGAGGCTGTCAGTGTTGCAGGGCTATTTTAAAGAATGAATGCTCTGTGTCCAATCAAACAGATTACTTCAGAACAAGCTCAGCCTTCTATTTACTAGTATCTACTACAGTACGTACTATTTTTTCCTCATATCAACAAAAGTGATGTCATTAATACAGACAAAAGTTATTACTTTGCAGCCAGAAACTTCTTTGTACATTCGCCATCAAAAGAAAATGTTGTACTTCAAACAGTACATAGAAACTATGAAAAAATGATATACAAAGGCACACAGATAATGCAGAGGAACACACCAAAAATATACATAAACATGTAACTGTTGCATTAACACACACAAATACTTAGATACTTACAATATATAAATACATGCAAAAATAATGCATATATTCACAAAAAAATAGATCATCACACTGATAAACCTAAAATACAGTAAAAAAAATAAAAATAAAAAAAGCATAACAGTTGGAAATATTCTTTAAACAGATTGTTTTGTATAGTTCCTACATAAATATCTGTTTAAAGGACTTTTGCAAATGATTTTTTTTTTTTTTTTACCATATTGGATCTTGCGGATCAGCTGCCCTGTTGCTTTTTTTTTTTGGAAAACATAAAATGCATACAATACAATGAAACACACAAGGATGAGACTTAACAATGCACATTCATATCCTACATAATACAAAGTTAAACATAATGGAATGACTCACTATATATTGAAGAAACAAAACATTACATAAAGAACGGGAGAGATGGAAGGGGGGGGGGAGAAAGAGAGAGAATGAAAGAACAGAAATGATGCATAGAAACGTCCATTCTCAGACTCATAGAAAACTGCAGCAATTGACCTGCTCAAGGTTAAACAATGTTAGCAAAAGCCAGTGATGAGATCTGAACATGAAGCACCAAATCCAACCTGCTCTTCTTTCCTATATTTAAACGCATCACATTAACTCTAGCATAACATTATTATTATTTCTCATCTATCATATGCAAAAGAGTAGAAATCTACTGTGTCTGTTATCAGGTGTCTAATATATCTGTATATTTTCTGTAACTATAAATTTCAGTATTAAAATTGTAAAGGAAGAATATAGACATCTTACCTTTATCACACAAGACACAGAGGCAGATTATCCATTAGGCATATGCCTAGAGGTGTTTGTACTAAACAGGGTGATGAATAATAAATGGGTACATTTCAGTGGCATTGCTAGAATTAAATAGGCTCCTACATCATATTTCATAGTGGATATCAGGAATGGGTCCCCTTCAGATCTCCAGTTTGGGAGCAGAAGGGTGTGTATATGTGTGTGTATATAGCATTAAAGAGGGTTTGGAAATTGAGGGATATTCGGGATACAGTACATGTGGGTGGATATTGGAGGAGTGTGTGTGTGTGTGAAAACAGATAAAGACCTGCACACAGTTCATGCAGTCTGCCCAACAAAATGGCCAGAGCCATGCCCGCAACTCTGTACTGGCCCGTCACCAATGCTTAAATGTTGGTGGTCAACATTATGCCTGGGGTGGTGGTATAGTGTGCATGGGGGGGGGGGAGGAGGAAGTATCTATGATGGGTCTGCAGGAAAGTTGTCAGGAATGCCGTAAAGGGGTCCAAGGTGGGTCTGCATGGAGATTGTGGGCTGTTTGCAGTAGAGAATGACACAGGGACAAATTTGTCCCTGTCCCCACAGGAACTCAATTTCCCTGTCCCATCTCCTTGAGTTTTTTCACTGTCCCATTCCTATAAGCTCTGCCTTAACCACACAAGCCTCGAGCACTTATGATTTTAAAGTGTTTGAGGCTTGTGCAGATGAAAGAGCTTGCAGGGATGGGGCAGGAACAGGAAAAGAACTCACCAGGACAAGACGGGGAAAATGAATGGAAATTTGTCCCTGTGTCATTCTCTAGTTTGCAGTAGAGGGAGGTTCTGCAGGGAAGATGTGATGGAGGGGAAGTGTCCAAGGTGGATCTGGAATGAAGGTGAGCTATCCCAAGTCTTCCGGAGGTTAAGGGGTGTTTGGAGGACTCAGGAAAGACTCCTCACTTCTTCCCCCTTTCGGTGTGAAATATAAAACATTTTTACAGTCTGGAAGGAGGCGAGTATGGCATATAAAAAAAAAAAATCTTAATACATCAACATGAATGCAGTCATTTAAGTGATGGTTAGAAAGCGATTCCAATATAAATTTAGGGTGGCTTCTATCTCCTAAACAAAAGCCACACTAAATTTATATTTTCCTTCTGTCTATTTTTTGTGTAATATGTTGTATTTTCACTATTTGCATTTTGTAATTCACTGATTGTCCTGCTCTCTTCAGTGTGAACCGCCTAGAAGTCATCCGACTATGGCGGTATAGAAGAATAAAGTTATTATTATTATACACTCCACTTATGCTGCTGCACCATCTCCAGATCAGTCTACAAATTCTTCCCATTCACCTAATCAATCACTTAAGTACTTCACCTCAGGCTGCCACAGGGCTGAAGTTTTGCAATAAGAGCCACAAGATCTCATGGCTCTCGTGGAGAATGATACGGTGACAGAATTTGTCACCATCCCTGTGGATAACCGCGGGAAACCATCTCCTACGATTCTTTAGTGTCCATCTCAACCTCAATCCTTCTACACCAGCATTCTTCAATGCAAGGCTTGAGGGTCAGTGGTTGTGCCCATTCATACTCTGATTCTTACCTTTCTCCATAAAGCATGACATGGGGATGGCTTCCTGCAGGGACGGTGACAAATTGTGTCACCGTGTCATTGCAAGACTTCCGCAGCAGGAAATGAGCTGCATTAGCATTCTACTTGCCAAGTGGGGAAGAATTTGAAGTCTGATTGGGGTCGGCCCATTAACACAGGCAGAAGTTCAGAGGGGGGGGGGATGCTGTGTATGCCACCTTCCAGCACTGCTATTGCTGCCTCATTTTTTTTTAATTTTTTTTTTAAAGTAGGAGGTGGACCCAGTTTTTTGCAGACTTACTCAGTGATAGTTATGCTCCTAGTAGACTTATTCAAAAAAGCTTGAAATCATTAACAATACTAGAAATGTGTGGTAAATTAGGTGGCACGCCATCATGTTAGCACAATCCTTTGCTTGCTCTCTCTCAAGCCATCACTACTACTTGCAGAAAGAAAGACGATGAAGATCTTACACCTAATATGTAAGATATAATGTAAATATGGCCTGAAAAAGTTGTTACAAACTGCACTGGAATTTACCCCATGAGTGCAGGACAATGTTCGGGAAAGAAAACCAGTAATGAATTTCCTCTTGCAAAATTAAGACTGAAATGCAGCCTGGGGGTTACATAAATTTTTGTTTTAGTCACTCTCCAGCCACAACCCTACCCTTCTCCAGTGAGGCACAGTCCAGCATCACAGCAATTCTAAAGATAAAGGGTCATCAATTTAACATTTTTCTGTGGTACAACCAAAGCAGTTTACATTTATTATATGCATATGCAGGTACTTTCTCTGTCCTTGCGAGTTCTACAATTCTTTTTTGAAGTCCCCCAACTGTTACTACAGTTTACTAGACTTTGTGTTCATTTTTTTATGAAGATCTTCAAAAGAAGACAGCACAACACAGCTGGATCACAGTAAAGTCTGTAAGGACGTACATAGTACAGAGCTGCACAGGAACAGGGCTGACAAAATTCCCACAGAATCCAGGGGGGGATCCCATGAGGATGAAGCAGCTCTTGTGGGGTTCCCATGGTGTACCTATCTCCTGGCTTAGACGTCCCAAATAGGGCTCCTCCTCCTTCCTTCCAGGTACACTTGTCCTGCACAAAGCCACAGGCAGTGGTTCCTACACGCTGTTCATGGATTACCCAGAAGCCTTCCCTCTAACACATTTATGGAAGGATGGAGGGAGGGAAATAGATGCTGAGATTGGGAGGGAGTAGAAAGGGAGAATTGTTGGGCATGGGTGTGTGAGTGAGAGAGAAAGATGGTGCACCTGGAGAAAGGAAGATGTTTCTGCCAAAAGACTAAAAACCTTCCTAAACGACACCCATATAGGTCTAAATCCCTCAAGGTCCCACACACGAAAAGGGACATATGCTCAACATAATTGCCTCAAATCCTTCTGACCTCACATCAAACACCATCTGGTCTCCAGTTCCTTGGTTGGACCATTACCAACTATCCTTCAATCTCCACCTAAGCATAGACAGGACACCCCTCAACAGCCCCCCAGCAACAACACTATTGAGAGGCAAAATTGACACTGCTCAGTTCTGGAATGAGATACTTGTAAGGTTAAACCCCACTCCAAACAGCATCCCCACAATGCTGACAACCTGGGATGAAGTGACTGAACACACACTAAACAAACAAGCCCGCTATGCTACCAGAACACAAGAGCGACTAAAGCCTTTCCTTGGTTCATGGACACCTTAAAAAGCAGAAAAACAACTCTGCCGCAGGCTTGAACGGAAATGGCAAAAAAGTAATCCGCATGAAAGCAAAACTGCATGTAGGGCTGCAATTAACAAATACAAACACGACATCGCTGAGGCAAAAAAGACCTACTACGCCTAACAAATTGAAAATGATAACATTAATCCCAAAAAATGATTTCAATTACTATGGACCATGACTGTTCCCCCTGAACCAGGCCTGGCCGAAAAGATCTCACAACCCAATGCCCAGACCCTCGCTGAACAGTTCCTCTACAAGATAAAGACTGTACAACAAGACATTGAAACCGCTTTCAACACCACAGCTCTAATCCAACCACCTTCACAAGAAACCTCTGACCCTTACGCTGATTATCAAATCTGGTGAACATTCTCACCACTAGAAAATTCAGATACTAATAAATTCCTTGTAAAAAATAAAAAACAAAAACACTCTCTCCTCTTGACAAATGCCCCGGCTGGCTATTAGCCAATATCCAAGACCACATCATAACCTGGCTCACCCACCTCCTGAACAGCTTACTTTACCATGGCCAGCTCTCACCCCAGATGGATCAAATTGCATTCACTCCAATCCCAAAGGCCTCAAACACTGACCAAACAAACCCGGCAAACTACAGGCCTATAGCCAATAGCCCTACACTCACCAAACTCCTAGAAACGCATGTAAGCAAAGACCTCTCAACCTATATCGAAAAGAACTCATTCCTTCATTACACTCAGTTTGGATTCCAACCACAACATAGCACGGAGCTGCTACTGCTAACCTTAACTTCCAAATTCAAACAACTACTAAGCAAAGGACATCAAGCCAGCCTTCTTCAATTCGATATCTCTGCAGCGTTTCACTCAATCACAAACTACTCCTAAACACATTCAGTGAGATAGGCATCATGCGTACAGTTTAAAACTGGTTAAGAGATGTCCTGCAGAATAGGAACTACCATTTCAAGCAAGACTGTGAACTCTCAGAAAGCTGGCTAGCTTTCTGTGGTGTTCCCTAGGGATCCCCCCCCTCCTCTATACTTTACAATCTATTCATGAGCTCACTAGGCAACAATATCTTCAACAACAATGAAAGCCTTCTATCATACACGGATGACATTCTCCTTCTTATTCCAATAGAGTGTGATACCATAGACATCCCTCAGAGAATCACAAACTCAACTGAACGCAGCAAAAACAAAAGCACTCTGGTTCCACAGTTCCCTGCAGATTCCCCTAACTGCCATTACCTCACCCACAGGAACCAATCTCGACATCAACAAAACTTTCAAAATACTTGGGGTCATACTAGATTCAACCCTCTCCTACGAACCCCAGATCTCCAACTTACGAAAAAAGACCTTCTACAGCATGAGGCAACTCCAACTGGTCAGTCCCTTCTTCCACAGTCACCACTTCGCGATACTGACACAGATACTTGTTCTGTCCCAATTAGACTATTATAACTCACTTTACGCAGCCATAAACACCACCTTCACCTGGAAACTTCAACCGACTCAAAACACAGCAATATGGCTAATCTTCAAGCTGAAAAAATATGACTCCCATCTCGCCATATCTCAATAAACTCCACTGGTTACCAATCAACGCTTGCATTAGATTCAAAATATCATGCATAATGTACCACATCTTATATGTGAGCTCAGCCACCCCTCTCATAAACCTCTTCCCCAACTCTCTATCCATTTCAACCGGAAACATCAAGAAACTCCTTCTTAACGTTCCATCCACTAAAGGAATAAAATACAAATGTATATGCAGCACACTTATCACCTACCTAGGTACAAAAACCTGGAACAACCTCCTGACGGCTATCAAAACCAAACCCAGCTACCTCAAATAAAAAAAACAAAAACCAACAACTAGACTTCTCATTGGGGGCAACACACTCCACTGACAATCAGTAGCCAGCTGAATAGAGATTTCAATATCTTCGATGTAAAAATGTACCACTAATTCTATACTCCACCTCTCTCTAGAAGTCCTTCCTCCCTTTGAAGAGGCTGCTGATAGCCCCTCCAATGTATTTAAATGACCTCACACTGACCCAATTGCTGTATATAATATATGTTTAATAGTAATAAACAAAAGACAGCTTAAATAAAAAATAGTATCCAAACAGCAATTAGGCTAACAGAAGAATAACACAGAGGGCCGGCCGTCTGTTTATACTCAGTCCGTTTTGCTTTTTAAGGAACTAAGCTAGACCTATTATAACCAAGCTTGGGGTCCAGAGTCCTGCATAGCTACTAATTACATACTTAATTTCTATTGGATTTTTCACACTTTATCATTTTTAATGATTGGATGATATCCATAATTGCAGTTGAGTCATAATGTAGCTTGGTGTCACATAGTGTCAAATAGGACTTTTCTATTTTCCCTGACAATGCATTCTTAATACTAATAAGGTCAATGATCCCTGAAGGTGGGCACCCTCCCTCCTAATCTTGCTTGTAGATCGTCAGCAGCTTTATCTATAGTTCATGTCATTTTGACCATGTCATATTGACCTGATATTGTGGCTTTCTTGTGGCCCAAGCATTTCTTGGAAATTCTCTTAATAGAATAACTATTAAGTGTCACAGTCAGCAGATAGTTGTCAGCTTCTAGGGCAAAGATGAAGTTCTCCTGCAGAAATATTCATTTGTGCTGAAAGAAATGCATGCTCTGTCCAGCTCATAGGTCTCAACACAATGTCTCTCCTGAGGGTCCTCCGGAGGGTCGTTTTCCTCAACCTTTCCTCACCTTCCTCTCCTATTCCTGTCTCTTCTCTTCTTCCTCCACTTCTCTGCCTTTATTTCTAATTGTACGTTGCCTTGAACCTATTTAGGCACGGAGCAACTCAGAAATTATAGATTAGATTAGGAAGAAAGAGGAGAATTGTTGGTCAAAATGGTGGAAAAGGAGTGAGATTGAGAAGAAAGGGGAAGTGAGATGAGGGAGAAATGTTAGATGTGGTGTTGGACAGGGAAGAGATGAAAAGGTATGCAAGAGGGAGGAATGTTGGACATGCTGGTGGAGGGAATAGGAGAGATGTGGCAGAAAGATAAATGTTGGGCATGGGGCTGGTGGGCAGGGGTGAAAGATGCTGCACATGGTCTGGGGATGAGAGAGGGAGAAATGTTGGCTGTGGCAATAGAGGGGGTGGGAGAGATGCACCTGGACCCCTCTCTCCCCACTCCCTTAGCAGCAAGGGAGGGAATGAGATATGGTAGACATTGAGAGAGAAGGAGACATTGCACATGAGGGTGGAGGAGAGGGAGGAAGAAATGCTGTGCAGGGGGAGAGGAAAAAGAGGGAGATTGATCCAGGACAGAAGGGAGTGAGAATGCTGTACAATGGGAAGGAGGGAGGGAAGTGAGAAATGCTGGACAACGGTAGGAGAAGCCAATGGACAGCAACCGTTTGAAGAAGAATTTGCAGAAGACAGGAAAGCAGAAAAAAAGAGAAACTGGAACCAACTAACTCGATGGAAAATAAATCTCCAGATAACAAAGGTGAAAAAAAAAAATTTATTGACTAAAATACATAAGCTTTGGGAAATGTCTATAGCAGATGTTTTTGTATTGTGTTCAATCGAAAAGAAAGGTTTAGTGACCCACACTAAAATAATCCAAATAATTCAGCTCACGGTTCAGACAAAAATCATTAAAAATTCCCTATTTTTTCTTATAATTCCTGCCCCCACCATTTGTACAAAAGCAATCAAGCAGCACTGTAAAGACAGACAGAACTGGGAGGAGGAAATAAAGCAAAACATCCAACACTACAATTATGTTCTGCTCTGTAATATGCATATCAATTAACATTATAACATTCAGGTAACTGATCATTCTAAAACTATGTGCAATCAGCACAAATATCAAATATAGCTCGTAGCTACTCACATGTCCTGCTATCAAGCAGAGAATTAGACCAGATAACAGAACCAGTGGTTACTAAAAAAAAATAAAATTCCAAATAAAAAATTGCTCACTTGTGTTTGCAGGGAAGCTCAGATTAGGCTCTGGCTGGTAATGGCAGTGTGTATTTGATTAAGAAGTGCATTTTATTATCTCTGGAAAATAATATTTTTGAGGGAGAATTAATATTTTGATATGCAAAAGCTGTGCACCTGGGTCTGCAGCTTTTGGAATTCTGTGCTGCACGTGTCATCTGTGGAATCTTGGGCAGCACAGCTATGAGGTAATCAGAAAGTGAAGTATTTTATTGGGGGGAGGGGGGAAATTGGATGATTAATATTTTTATTTAATGATTGCATTTCTGTATGTATTATGAAAATTTTCATTGAAGAATTGTTGGGTGGGGGAAGGGTTATAATTTCTACTTTAATGGATTGTATGTATAAGAATGTCAAGTGCTGTATATTTTTTTAGTAATGTAATGTTTTAATATTAATCACTTGTTTGTCAGTTTTAAAATGAATAAAGATTTTTTTAAAAAAAGAAAGTGAAGTTGCTTACCTGTAACGGGATTCTCCATAGACAGCATGGGAATATAGACAATCTTGGTAAAGTCCTTAGACTGATCATGTGTGTCAGTGCTCTCCCATAGCAAAAGTAAACTTTTGGCTTACTGAGCATGTGCATTGTCTCCCGCATTCAGTGGCTCCTCCCTTTGATACTCAGTTTTGTCTCTAGCTAAACAAGACATACATATATTATCTATCTATCTCAAGAGGGGAAGGAGGAAGGTAAGTGTGACTACATTCCCCTGCTGTGTACAGAGAACCTCTGTTACAGGTAAGTAGTGCAATGGTGCTCCAATTCGATCTGAGTAGCGTCTTTGATCTGGTAGATCACACCAACTTATTAACATGCCTGGATGCTCTAGGTATACATGGCAATGTTTACTCATGGTTTAAGGGATTTACAGAAATGAGATCCTATCAAGTTAGATTTCTCCTCTAGCTGGAAAAATCTATGTGGCGTGCCCCAAGGATCTCACTTTATCACCTACATTATTTAATGTTTACCTTTCGTCACTAGGCTTGTGCCTAAGCAATTTAGATATAAGATTGTTTAGCTATGCTGACGATATTACAATAGTATACAATAGTTTTACCATGCAAAACGGCTCTATCTCAGATTACTACTCTAATTGAGACTGTAATGGAAAGAATGAATCTTTGGATGCAACAATTCAAACTTAAGCTCAACTCTGACAAAACAAAGTTCTTTGTAGCATCACCTATTAATATCTCTCACTTTATACAATTCATTCAATGATTAAAATATTAGGAATCATATTAGATCAACATCCTACTATGAAAACTCAGATAAATTCTGTAGTATGTAAAAGTTATTTTACTCTATGGAAATTACGAACAATCAGATCTTATTTTGAATTTTCTGCCTTCAAATTATTGGTCCAATCATTACTATTGAGTCTCCTTGACTATTATAACATTGTCTATTTATCAATTACCAAGAAAGAATTATCTAGACCAGTGGTTCTCAACCCTGTCCTGGGGACCCCCCAGCCAGTTGGGTTTTCAAGATATCCCTAATGAATATACATGAGAGAGATTTGCATACCTGTCACTTCTATTATATGCAAATCTATCTCATGCATATTCATTAGGGATATCTTGAAAACCCGACTGGTTGAGGGGTCCCCAGGACAGGGTTGAGAACCACTTATCTAGACTATCACTGATACAGAATTCAGCAGTTTGACTGATCTATGGATTGAAGAAATATGATCATGTTACGTTATTTTACTGTGAACTGCATTGGTTACCTGTGGAGGCTTGGGTAGTGTTTAAGTTGGGCTGTTTTTGTTATAAGGCTCTATATGGGGAAGCCCCTGTCTACATGGTTAACAGCTTCTCCATAGCTACCCACATGCCTTGCCTTGTTCAATTTTCCTCCTGTAAAGGATTGTAAAAAACAAAAAATTTCTTAACCGTTCTCTGGCATCTCAGGCTGCCTCTCATGAAAAAGAATTTCGAACCCTACTGCTTAACATCTGTTTCCTATAAACATTTCAGAAAACAACTAAAGACCTATCTTTTTTCTAAATATCTAACCAACTGATTCATTTAATTCTTAATTTTGTTTAATGTTTTTAACCTTTTGCAAACAAAAGAAAATAAGAATTGCTGCTGCTGGGTCAGACCTGTGATCCATCGTGCCCAGCAGTCCGCTCACACGGCAGCCCTCTGGTCAAAGACCAGCGCCCTAACTGAGCCTAGCCCTACCTGCGTACGCTCTGGTTCAGCAGGAACTTGTCTAACTTTGTCTTGAATCCCTGGAGGGTGTTTCCCCCTATGAAAGACTCCAGAAGAGCGTTCCAGTTTTCTACCACTCTCTGGGTGAAGAAGAACTTCCCCTTTCAGTTTTAGAGATTGCCCTCTCGTTCTCCCTACCTTGGAGAGGGTGAACAACCTGTCCTTATCTACTAAGTCTATCCCCTTCAGTACCTTGAATGTTTTGATCATGTCCCCCCTCAATCTCCTCTGTAGAACTTTTTGGTAATGCGGTCTATAAGCATAATGTTATGTTATGTAAGCAACTTCACTTTCTCCAGAAACAAGCAGAGATGCAAGTCCTAGCTACATCTTGTAGAAAAGGGGGATGGTAATAGATTAAGGAGAAAATAGAATTGTGAGGACAGAAAGTCGAAAATTTATAATGGATTGGTTTAAGCTGGAAAGGTTCATCAAAGTAGGGACTGGGAACTAAGATGATCCGTATAAGGGTCCACAGTGGAGGCCACTGAAGAAGTTGTCTGTATGTGTTAATTCTATAAAGAAGTGATTGACATGTTTAAGAATAACATAACTCCATAGAATGGGAAAATTATATGGAAACAGCAGAGGAATCTGTGCTTTCCGTTCTGTGGTTCTGTTTTATCAGGACCCTTCACTACGGTCGTAAGTGCAGTTATTTCTTTTTTGTGGCATGTTCTAGTATAGCTATGTAGAGGATTGTCCTTTTGCAACAGTTTTGCTTTTTGCTCTTCAATATGGCTGCAATGTGATTTAATGATCAGCTGCAAAGTTGACTTTTGGCTTCTACAGCCCAATCAGTGTTTATGTCAGCACAGATCCAATGTCCGTACCTGAGAGCTATTTGGGACACAATTGCCATTTCAATCTGCAGCTTTAAGGTCTTCCTTCCTTTTTTTTTTTTTTTTAATCTTTATTCATTTTAAAACTTAATAATCAACAATGATACATATAATATTCTCTTATCTCCCCCCTCCCCACCCTTATCTATCATATAATCAATACTTATACAACATGTAACAATAAAAATACCCTCCCTCCCACCCCATAATTGAACTTGTAAATTTAAGGGAAACAAGATTTTTCTAATCATTACAATACTTTAATGGCTCCCAAATATATTGAAATTTCCTGAAACAACCCTGTTGTATTGCAATAAGTCTCTCCATTTTATAAATATGACATAAAGAGTTCCACCAAAAATTATAATTTAATCTATTCCAATTTTTCCAATTATATGTAATTTGTTACAAAAAGAATATGTCTCAGTTCTCCTGTAACATTAGAGAAGGCATACACAAGTGTGACTTACATGTAATGACTGCCTGTGTGGTAGTAGTGATGCTGTGTAGCGATGTGGCAATAGACAATAGCTGTTGATGTCTCCCATACTGGGGTTGTGAAGTGACCATATATGTGAAATATGTTGTATGCGTGGGTTTTTTTTTTTTTTTGGTTCTATTTAGAACCCTCTAATCCACCCATTTATTTGAAACATTAGCTGTTTGCATGTGCCCTTCTAGGAACTACTTTTACTGCAGTGACCTCTGTACATCCATTGTATTTTGGTTCAAATTAAACCTTTGGCTGCAAACTTTACCTGTTGGAATACCCTTTATACTACAGTATAGTACATACCCTTTTTCCCAAAAAATAAGATCTATCCCCAAAATAAACCCTAGCATGATTTTTAAAGATGCTCCTAATATAAGCCCTACCCCCAAAATAAGCCCTAGTTAAGATCGACCCCCAAAGTCCCCGACTCCATCCTTGACACTAGTGCTGCCTGATTTGCTGGGAAAAAAAAAAATCAGACTCGTCAATTCAGCAACCCCCACCCCTATTGCTTTAGGAGGCCTCGGAGCGGAGGTATGTCAGTCTCACGCTGGGAGGGTTGGTGGGGTTCTGTTGCACAAGGGGATGGGTGAGAGGGGAGGAATGATGCTGCACATGGGGTGGGGTGGGGGAGAAAGTAAAGAGGAAGAATTAGGGTAGAGGAGAGGAAGGGAGAGATGATTGTTGTACATGAAAAAAATAAGACATTCACAAAAATAAGCCCTAGTACATTTTTTGGACCCAAAATTAATATAAGATACTGCCTTATTTTTGGGGAAAAACGGTAGTAGATGAAGGCAGGATCAAATCCTTCTGCCCAGAAGGGAAAGACTCATAAAGATATGATGTGCTAGAACATATTCATTTCGGAACTTGAATTGTTTTTTGGAAGTCTTCTCAGGACTGGCGTTTCTTACCAGATATAAGCAGGGCACAAACCGTAGAAGGTTGTTAGGTTCTATCTTTGTTTCTAAATTGTGTTACTAGCTAAACACCCTTAAGGTGGGTTGGTTCATGTGGTTCCCCTACAGCAGAGGTGTCAAAGTCCCTCCTCGAGGGCCGCAATCCAGTTGGGTTTTCAGGATTTCCCCAATGAATATGTATGAGGTCTATTTGCATGCACTGCTTTTCATTGTATGCTAATAGATCTCATGCATATTCATTGGGGAAATCCTGAAAACTCGACTGGATTGCGGCCCTCGAAGAGGGACTTTGACATCCCTGAGCCTGTTGGTATGATGCTATCTCAGTAGCCCTTATTAGGCTGTGTCAGTAGTAGAGAATGACGCGGGGAAAAATTTGCCCCTGTCCCCACAAGCTTGGCCCATTCCCATCAGCTCAGTCCCCATCCCCACCCCATCCCCACAAACCACCTGATCCCATCCGCACAAGTCTCGAATAGTTATGATTTTATACTGAACTTATTTTATTGAAGAATAAAAAGAAACCATATTCTATACAATTGTCATTTTATAAACACAAGTAATACAGAGCAAGGATCAACAAAACACCCCACAAAACCAGAAGTTACATCGGAAAGAGGGACTCAGCAAGAAGAAGGTTCAGTGAACTTCAGCGCTGCGTGCGATAACGTTACCTCTTCGTCCTAAGAACGCTTCTCAGAAGCTGGTAGGCTCGCCCTGGAAGGAACAAAGGGGCCAACGGGGGAGTCTCAGGTTTGATTGTTTTTTTGCTGGTAGCCGAGATCACAACAGGGGGGGAGGGTATTGGACCCACATCAGGG
The DNA here is from genome assembly GCF_902459505.1 of Geotrypetes seraphini. Lineage (NCBI taxonomy): Eukaryota > Metazoa > Chordata > Amphibia > Gymnophiona > Dermophiidae > Geotrypetes > Geotrypetes seraphini. The sequence goes on from NC_047088.1 coordinate 69,549,756, forward strand.
AGGGAGAGGGGATGCTGACTGGGAGGGGTGAGAAGGGAGGTGACTCGCGGCAGATCCTTTATTGCGGGGACAAGGCCATTCACTGCTCGATGGGGCAGTGAAAAGCCTTGTCCCCATACCCGCAGCAACCAGTTCATTTTTTTCCCCCCATTCCTGCAGGTTACCCATGGGAAACGGTCACTGTTGTCTTTCTCTAGTCAGTAGGTACTGGTGCATGGTTCTAGCAGTGTCATCTAAATGATTTTTCTTTTACTTCATTTTGATGAATGGAGAAAACATCTCATGCAATGGTTTGCTGGTTGGTTTGTTTTTTGGGGAGGGGGGTAAGAGAATAACAGGTTAGGAGGATGGGAGGTTTTATGGCATTTATATAAAGCCAGAGGCTGGCCAGTGGAGGGAGAGAATTGTGACTCGTAAGAGCCTTCCCAGATATCTGTTGATGGCTTAATTCTTCTGCCCTCAGAGATAATATCCTGGTTAATACTCTAGGTTTGTGTTTCACCTTGTGCACATACTTGAGATGAAAAAAGGGGTTTTCCTGTAGGATAGGAAAAGCTATATTGTGTTTAGAATAACACTTAACTGCAGAATTGAACTAATTCAGTATCAGCCTCTTCATAATTTGCCCTTGTTTAAAAATGTACTTGAGAGGGCTTTGAACTCCCTGCTGAACAAAACTAATTTGTAACAGTCATAGCAGTGAAATTTCTAAAAACATGGGAAAAAATGAAACACAGAAAAACGGAGGTATATAAAGACCATATGGTCCATTCAGTCTGTACTATCAGCAAATATATACCTATAGATAAAAACTATAATCTTATATACACACAAATTATATTTCTGGCCATCTAAAAGACAGTATGATGCTATGTTTGAACTAAGATTCATAAACATTGAACAAATATGCAGATTAAAAATTGTAGAATGCACAGGTTTAGAGGATTCTTATCCCACTAGTTCTGTTCCCCTCTTGAGGGCTGAGCAGAATGAAATAATTATGCACATGATATTGAGATGTATCACAGGTAGTAATTAAGTTTATTATGTCCCCTCTGGTACACTGAACCACACTGGAGGAATGACAGCCCGTCTGTATGCTGATAATATAAATTTGGCGGCATATACCCATGCTGACATTTTAGTTCCTATGGTTGAAACCCGTGAATGGTTTGCATATATCCTGACGTGACGAACTGTGAAATGAAGTTCTCTTACAGGAACTCTGCTGGCCACCCTATGGAAGATCACAAACATTACAATTTCCTTTCATATTTACTATACCAGGGAATGCGCTTTCTCCATACCAAAGTAATTTATTCCTTGGTCATCCCTAGCATACATACCTTTCATCTCATCTTCCTTATTACTTTTTTATAGCTTTAGTTCCAGCCCTTTTATGTTCTCAGCTACTAATTCTTTGATTTCACCCCTCTTCCTCTTCCCTTTCCACCCTCAAACTTACTGTAACATTTCACCTCCCCAAGTCTCCTCTTCATGGTTCCTCATAGCCCTCCTTACCTTGAAAATGGTGCTCCTCTCTCCTAATAACTTATCTGGCTCCATCCCCCCATCATCTCCACAATGTCTCACATACATAACCAACCATCATACCAGCACTGTATGATGCTCTCTTAACCAACATCCCCACCTCCTCCCCGCCGCCCTTCCAGTTTCTTGATAGGTACCCTGGAAACCTGACCTATTGGCACCATTAGGAAACTGAGCATGAAGACCAAGGCTGTAGTGTGCAGGACAGTGATTTTTAGTATAGTAAATTGTATCATTTTTGCCATGATCTGAAGTTTCTCTTAAAAAATCCAGACAATGAGATACTTGGGGAAGACAGGAAAATTTTTAACAATACATACTTCACTTGACTGAAGTTTTATTAGGATGGTAAAAGATGGATACTATCTCACCTCGATATAGATGTTGAGCTATTAATGTCAAACACTTTTTGGCATTTTCAGAGAACACAACTTTTGTCCTCTCTTCCACACATCAGCTACTGGAAAGTGGAGAAAGAATTAACTTTCCCCAGCATATCAATCCTCCTTCCTTTTCAACAAGGAATCTGAGAAACCTGAGCTGAACAGCAGACATGTCTTAATGTCTTATAATTTTCAGTCAATGACTTAGAAATTTAAGGTCACGAGTTCAACATTTCTAAGAACTGACCGAAATCATTAAATTAGAGTGCTCCAAGTGAAGCAGATTTTTTTTTTTTTTTTTACATAAAGTACATATATACAAAGTATACAGATCTGTACATACAAGTAAAATATAAAAATAATTCAGAAGCCAAGGAGAGAGAGAGCAAGCTGCTAACATTGCCTCTAAAACATTTAAACCCGATGGTGCTCATGAATAAAGTCAAAAGCTTGTACTCAGTTCAACATTTCTAAGAACTGACTGAACATTAATAGAGTGATCTGAAGTTACTTACAAAACAATCTGTACTGCTATAAGAAATGACAGTGGAACAGTTAAATTTCAATGTGGTTTAACGTACTCTGAATGCTACCTCAGTTTATACAACATCAGAGTAGTCAGTTAAGTTGAGCACAGCCCATGCACTTTGTGTTCTTCTCAGGACCCTTTCGACCAATATATATTACATCATGGGGCTGCTCATTGCCCTGTCACATTTATACAGCAGCCTGCTGCTTACTCCTCCAACGCATTGCCCTTGCAGCTCACTGCCCCCCTAACCAATCTTTACAGCACCGACCACTCACTTTTGCACTCTCCATCTTCTCCACCAGTCTACCCTATATCATTGTGAGGCTCTGGTTGACCTTTATTTTGGTCATACAACATCCAATTGTGTTTTTTAGTACCTTTTGCACCACTCTATCCAGCATTAGTGCTGGACAATGCATATTCTATAAGCATTAGTCTACCATATTACTCCATGCTATCCCACTTTGCCTCTCATCATTAATTGGCTCTGTAATGTATTATATCATATACACATCACAGTATAACCTATCAAAGTCAGTCTTCTCATAGCAACAGACGTGTAGTAATAAAATCAAGAAAAAAGTCTCAACTGGCAGTGCTCATGTGCTAACATGAAGGGATATGCAATATATTTCTAGTTTACTGCAGCGAATTGAAGAGAAATGATCTTGGCATTATTGGGAATCACATATTCTGCATATCATTAATGTGTTGAATAGCTGGTACTGTCTCTCCATGGTAGGGTGCAGAAGTGTAATTTATACTTGAGATGATTCACCTTACTTTGATCAAACTTTTTAAATCACATCCTGGAGGTTCACCTTCTACAGAGTTCCTTGGAATAATCCATTTGTGTTTTATTTCTGAGCAACTGAGGGACAAGATTCTGATAGGCTACTGTGGCTCTGGGCAGAAGAAGAAATCCGACGGATGCTGCTTTCAATGAAGACCTTCAAGCCATGCATCCCTCTCTTGTAGAGGTATTCTACATACCAGTTCCACAACTTGCCCTGGAAAGCAAAGAAAATATTAATTAACAGAAAAGACCAAAAACACTGCGTATTACTCACAAATTGCATAGATTAGAGACATTCAGGACACAGTTCAGAGTAAAGTAAAGTTTGTTCAGTTAGAAAGGATTCTGATTTATGGATTGGATTTATTGCATTTGATATATAATTTGTACACGAGTACGTGAGTCCCGCGAGAATTGAAGGCAGCCATTCAGGGAGCAGCATGGGGCCAGGCTGGAGCGCGAAAAGCTCACTCCTGCCTTGTGCGCTGCTAGCCACAAGATATGAGGCAGCCATCCAGCGAGGGAAGGGCAGGAACGTGGAAAGCTCGCTCCTGCCAATACACCACTGGACCACCAGAATTTAAAAAGGTACCGGGGGTGGGTGTGTTTAAAAAATTGTTATATTCGCTCTAACACACACACAGACATTTCCACCCACTTGGGGGGGTGAGTGCATCTTATGGAGCAAAAAATATGGTAAATGTCAAAATAAGACCAAATGTAATACAACTGAGCAGAGCAGGATGTTTTGCATGTCTCATGGGTACTCCTGGATTATTCTATGACTTTTCCCTCAGAGCACCATAAACCTAACTTAGCCACCTGTGTCTTCCCAAAGACTACTGACAAACTGGGCTCTTTCCAAACATCCATTCCCATAATTTAAATTGAGATAAAGAAAACATATTACCTTAATTAAGCCAAGGTTCAGGGTCTTTTCTTCCCCAAATCCCTTCAAAGACAAAGGAAATAAAGTGAGATGAGTTCTAAACCCTAGACTTCAGACAGCAAACTTCTCTTTGAAGCACTGAGCTAGGAAAAGGGTCAAAAACATGAAATACCAGCAAACTAAAACAAAGTCAAACTCTAAAATGGACTGATGTGCTGAAATCACTAGAGCAGGCCTCCTCCAGGTCACCACGATGCCTCAAAATTGCACCCTGGTGCCCAAGATTTTATGTCTCTAAATGTGTCTGTTGTGGTATTGCCAAAAAAACTGTGCACTTCCTACCTCCCCATCACAAATTGACTCTCTATAAGCTTCCTTGAACTAGATCATCGGCTTTCATTTTCAATATAATTACCAATGCGTCAATTAAATTTCATAGACTTCTGGTGAAAGGGGACATAAATCTGCATCTTTAAAATACCAATAATAAGGAGGTTTCTGACTTCCTTTCTTTCCTTCAATCACTGGGTTTTTCTTTACCATCTATTTCCCCTCCCATGAAAAAGGTCATACATTATATCTTGTTGCTTTTTTAGAACATACTATTCAACAAACCTCTAATGATACTGTTCGCTGGCAACAAGTCCCCTGGCTGATCATTTTCTTGGTGAATTTTCACTTCCCATTTATATATGTCTCATATTCCGATACAATCTTCGCAGAAAAAAAACCTGTCACATTTAGGAAGAAAATCTGTCCTGAACATTTTTGGTCTTATGTTTTAGATTCTTTCCCTAGCTCTCCCAGGGAGCATACCATTGATGATAGCTGGCATAACTGGAGCTCCATTACAGAATATGCCTATCAATCTTTGGCACCAGTTATCACCAAAACAATCTCCTATGCCCGGAATGCACCGTAGTTTCTACCCATTCATAGAGCCCTAAAACAGAATTGTAGGAAGCTAGAAAAGAAATGGAAAAAATCTCAGATATAGATAAAATAAATTGAAGATCTGCAATTAGAAAATATAATTTTGAACTTAGGAAAGCGAGTAAAACCTATTATGGAGGCAAAATAGCTAAGTCTAATAATCAGAGCAGTACTCTTTTTAAACTCTGGCGTACTCTGACTAATTCTGACTCAAAGTCTGAGCAATCTTTATCGCCTTCTGTGGATAATAATAATAACAGTTTATATACCGCAGGACCTTGAAGTTCTTTGCGGTTTACAATGATTAAAAATGTTACAGATTGAGTAGTACTAACAGAGTTGAAGTTTAGCAATCAGTTGTGGGGAAGGATTGTGCAGTGCAGCTGCCTACATACTTGTGTCTTGGCGGAACCGCTAACCGCACTCTTCAATCTCTCCCTTAGTAAGGGTAACGTCCCGTTGGACTGGAAGACGGCTAACGTCATTCCACTCCATAAGAAAGGCTCCAAGATGGAGACAGCAAACTACAGACCGGTGAGTCTCACATCAATAGTGTGCAAACTAATGGAAACTCTAATCAAACGCCAATTGGATACGATCCTGAACGAGGAGAATCTACAGGATCCCCGTCAACATGGATTTACTAAGGGGAGATCCTGCCAATCCAACCTGATCAGCTTCTTTGACTGGGTGACGAGGAAGCTGGATGTTGGGGAGTCCCTGGACATCGTGTACCTGGACTTCAGTAAAACATTCGATAGCGTACCACACCGAAGGTTGCTGAGCAAGATGAGTTCTATAGGATTGGGAGACACATTAGAAACATAGAAAGATGACGGCAGAAAAGGGCTATAGCCCATCAAGTCTGCCCACTCTACTGTCCCACCCGATAAGTCTAGATGCTAGTGATTCGTCCTACGTAGGGATCCCACGTACATGTCCCATTTACTTTTAAAGTCAAGCACGCCGGTGGCCTCGACCACCTGCACCGGAAGCTTATTCCAGTGATCTACCACCCTTTCTGTGAAAAAATACTTCCTGGTATCACTACTAAATTTCCCTCCTCTGAGCTTAAGCAGATGCCCTCTTGTGGTCGAGGGTCCTTTGGGGAAGAGGATGTCATCTTCCACCTCGACACGTCCTGTGATGTATTTAAATGTCTCAATCATGTCCCCTCTCTCCCTGCGTTCCTCTAGAGTGTAGAGCCGCAGTCTGCTCAGTCTCTCTTCGTATGAGAGACCCTTGAACCCCAAGATCATCCTAGTGGCCATCCGCTGAACCGACTCGATTCTAATCACATCTTTACGGTAATGTGGCCTCCAGAACTGCAAATGGGTTGGGAACTGGCTTGGAGGTAAGCTTCAGAGGGTAGTGGTGAACGGCACCCCCTCCGAAATGATGGAGGTAATCAGTGGAGTGCCGCAGGGCTCGGTCCTGGGCCCTTATCCTATTCAACATCTTTATAAGAGACTTGGCAGAAGGGCTGCGAGGTAAAATAACATTATTCGCCGATGACGCCAAACTAAGCAATGTAGTGGGCAAAAGCACAACAGACATAAATTCAATGTCCGACAACATGATGCACGACCTACTCCTACTGGAGCGCTGGTCTAGGTCCTGGCAACTCAGTTTCAATGCCAAAAAATGCAAAGTCTTGCACCTGGGCAGCCAAAATCCATGCAAGACTTACATCCTTAATGGCGAGATCCTAACAAGAACTGAAGCAGAACGAGACTTAGGGGTGATCGTCAGTGAGAACATGAAGACTGCCAATCAAGTGGAGCAAGCTTCATCCAAGGCAAGGCAAATCATAGGTTGCATACGCAGGAGTTTCGTCAGCTGTAAGCCTGAAGTCATTATGTCATTGTATAGATCCATGGTGAGGCCCCACCTGGAATACTGTGTGCAATTCGGGAGGCCACATTACCTTAAGGATGTGCTGAGACTGGAGTCGGTCCAGAGAATGGCCACCCGGAGTCCACCTTGGGACTCAAGGATCTCCCGTACGAGGAATGGCTGGATAAGTTGCAGCTGTACTCACTCAAGGAACGCAGAGAGAGGGGCGACATGATCGAGAAATTCAAGTATCTCACGGGCCGAATCGAGGTGGAAGAAGATATCTTCTTTTTCAAGGGTCCCACGGCAACAAGGGGGCATCCATGAAAAATCAGGGGCGGGAAACTGCACGGGGACACCAGGAAATTCTTTTTCACTGAAAGGGTGGTTGATCGCTGGAATAGTCTTCCACTTCAGGTTATTGAGGCCAGCAGCGTGTCTGATTTTAAGGCCAAATGGGATAGACACGTGGGATCTATTCACAGAGAAAGGTAGGGGAGGGTCATTGGGGTGGGCAGACTAGATGGGCCGTGTCCCTTATCTGCTGTCTATTTCTATGTTTCTATGTACTTTAGGAACAGAGATGTTTTTAGGTGTTTCCTAAATTCCCCATAGGTATTCGCAAGCATGAGTAATTGTTTCAGATCTTTACCCCATAATGCTGCCTGATATGAGAAGAGATGTTAATTATGTCTTTTAAATTTACATCCTCTTAGATGTCTTAGCTTGTTTTTTTCAAGACAAAATTTCTCTCATTAGGCAATCTTTTCCTGCAGGAAATATTGGACATCTCTTCTCTCATTCAAATAATTCTATACTGGAGATACCAGTTGATCGTTACTGGTGTTCTATTGACCCAGTTTCTGAACACCAAGTATCCAAATTATGTGAAAAGTTGAGAAAGAGTAAATGTTCATTAGATCCTTTTCCGTCATATCTTTTTTTCAATATTCCTTCTCAGGTCATAACTTGGTTGACCATTTTATTAAATTATTCACTGGAAAATGGATACTTTACGCAATCTATGGGGCAAATAACTCTCCTTCCCCCTTCTGGAAAAAAAAAAATCAGATCTAGACCCCATTATCCCCTCACATTATCGACTAATTGCTAATATACCATTGTTGACAAAGTTGTTAGAATCAATTGTAGCGGGTCAACTTAATTATCTGGAGAAATTTTCATTACTTCAACCTTTTCAATATGGGTTTCGTTCTAATTTTAGTACCAAAACTTTATTGATATCTCTTCTTTCTAAAATCCAACAACTACGATTTCAAAATAAATGTTCAATTTTGCTTCAGTTTGATTTGTCCACGGCGTTTGATGTAGTACATCATGACATTTTGCTCCAATTACTTTCAGATATCGTTCTTAATCAGGTTGTTCTTGTTTGGTTTTCTAAATTTTTATTGTCCCGATCTTATTCAGTTAATATTGATGGTAATATTTCTAATTCCTGGCAACCTCCTTGCAGAGTTCCCCAGGGCTCTCCGTTTTCCCAAATTTTGTTCAATCTTTATATGACAACTGTCAGCTTGGGAAACGCTTTTTACTTATGCAGATGACATTTTTATACCGATTGAGATTGACCCAAATATTACCAATTTACCTTTTAAAATAAATCACTGTATCTCAAAACTTCAAACTTGGCCTATGTCTGTCTAGATGAAGCTAAATGCAGCTAAAACTAAACTTCTGTGGTTAGGCCCAAAATTGGATCATCTTCCTTCCACTGAGAAACAGGCTGAGAAACAAGCAAGCCATTGACGTTCCTGAAGGTTTTGGGCAAGTTACTTAATCTTTCATTATTATGGTGCAAACAAACTGGAGCCTCCCTACAAATTGAGTTCTCCTCTAAGATTTTGGGAATACTTTTTGATTCTTCTCTTACTTTTAAGGATCAAATAAACTCTGGTTAAGAAATGTTTTTTCAGCTTACGAATGTTGAGGAAGGTCAGATCTCTTTTCCATCAATGTCATTTTTCTGTTTTCGTCTAATCTATTATATTATCCTGGTTAGATTATTGTAACGCCATTTATCTTGGCATCACTAAGAACTGCCTTCAAAGACTACAATTGATTCAGAATACCACCGCGAAGTTGAGCTATGGAAAGAGCAAATCGACCATGTGACTCTTTTGCTTTTCTCTCTCCATTGGCTCCCAGTTTATTTTAGAATTCAGTTTAAGTGTTTATGTATCGTTTTTAAGATTTTACATGATATCTTTGCTCCTCTTGTTCCTCTGCTATGGAATGTTTATAGATTTTCATATGCGAGAGGCATTCATCGATTTAAACTTTCTCTTCCTTCTAGGAAAGGAATTTAAGGACTTAAGAATTTTAGCAGCTTTCTGGCATTTAAATTTCCCCATCTAAGGAATGAACTTCCCCTAATTTTGAAGTGTCCCAGTTCCTTCCAACTCTTCCATAAACTTCTAAAAAACTTTTTTATTCACTAAACATTTTGAAAACTAACTCTTGTATTTTTATTTTTTTTTAAATTTATTGTTAACCGTGTCGAGCTTCCTTTGGTTGAAGACCCAGTATATAAGGTTAAGTTTTAGTTTAGTGTAATCAGAGTTTTAAATAAGAGTTCCTGAAAGCAAAATCACAGTGAGGAGCAAAGAAAACGGCTCCTTCAACAGCTGCAGACAGCACAGGCAGCAAAATAGGGTGGCCCATAGGGACTATGGCTTTGCCAAATTTTTGCATCATGCAACACACATTAGCAGCAAATGGAGAGTGGGAATGAACAGTGACAGAGGCTGATTTGGCCCTCCCCACAATCCAAACAATGTTCTGCCGCAGACAGTAAGGTGAGGGAATTAGATGGCAGGCTCCCAAGTTCATTAGTTGCCTGAAGTGAGAGATAGAGAGCTTACGCTGAAGAGGAACTGGGGGAGGAATCATAAGAGAGACTGAGTGAATGTTTGGGAGGGGGAAATATAAGAGAAAGTGACCAATAGGAACTTAGGTCATGGTGATATGTGAAGCAAGGAAAAATTGATAATTTTCTTTCTTTTAATCACAGCAGACGAATCCAGAGATGAATGGGTCATGTCCACCCACCAGCAGACAGAGACAAACACCACCAAACTGAGCTCCGTTATATGCAGGATGGTACACTTCTGGTTTGCCAGTATTATTCTTAACAAAGCAGAAAGACAATATAAACTCCCTCCTCACATCTCCTCATAAGAAACTGACAAGGAATTCAAATTAAGGTAGCCAGGGGACTGACACCCTACAGTAAAAAGGAGAACAAAGCAAGCAATCAAATAAGCAAGAAAGCAAATGAAGAGCAGGACGCTAGAGTCATCTGCTGTGACTAAAGGAAAGAAAATTATCAGGCAGGGCATAATTTTCCCTTCCTTATCAACAGCAGATGAATCCAGAGATGCGTGGGATGTAACAAAGCTGTCCTAAAAAGGGTGGGATAGAGAACTGAATGCGGAGAAGATGTAAGCACCAAGCAAAGTGGTCTGCAACTCCTTCAATAACTGAATGATCGGCTACGGTGCATCTGTCCACCACAAGAAATAAAGGTCTGCCCAAGGGTCACCTTGGGTGGAAACATCTGTCTTACCAAAGGAAAAGTGCAGGAGTCTCACGGCAGACAACCAAAGATCAAGATCCGGACCACCCAACACCAGGAACAAAAGTAACAGGAAAATGCTCACTCAGGAGCAAAACTAGGAACCGAACCTGAACCGCCAGAAGACCTGGAGAACGAAGAACGCTCCATGAACCAAGGTACTTACAGCAGTCATGTCTTGGCTGACAAGGCATTGCGCCTTACATGTAGAAATGAGCCGGTGTCTCAATGGAAAATGATGCAGCGCTGGACAACTAAGGATGGAGGAGCACTTGCTGCTCAACCACTCTGGCAGATGCTGCGCTTGGCAGCCAGCACCGAACAGCTAGACAAAAGCAGCACCGAGATACGAGATGCGCTGCCTATACATAGGAGGAGCCAGGCCATACAGAGCAAAAGACCAGCTGCCCAAAGAGAAAGAAGGCTCTAGGTGAGATGAGAGACCCTACAAGCAACAAGGTGGGAGAGCATCAGCCAACTTGACATGGCCCATAGAAAAAATAAGGACGGAGGAGCCCCTCCAAAAGAGGGGGGAGATGGCTGTAGAGTATCAGAAGTATGCTCTTTAAAGGAGGAGAAGTGCCCTATAGCATAACTGTGAGCTAAGACTCTCCACAAAATCATGGAGCCTCACCAGAGGAAGTTGTCAACCACAGAGATGGAGCTTCATACCCCACACAAGGGAACAGAGCTTCACCACCTGGAACAATCAAACCAGAACTGAGTCACCTGAAAAAAAAAAAAATCAGGTGTTAAATCAGGATCTGAGACCAGAGAATGGGGGTCATGAAACCTCTGAAAACATGCCTCCAAGACCCAGGAACACCGCCTGAGCAATCCCTGAGACAGGAGAGTGCCATCAGATCAGTAGCTGAGACTGAGGCAACACTGGCAGAGACCCCTAAGATTTGAGAGGTCTGAGAGAAAGATCTGAGAGAACCACCTGAGCAGCCACAAAGAAGAAAGGGCCATGAGAGAGACAGAAAAGCGCTGCCGGAGCAGCCTCTGAGACCGCACAACGCCACTGAGGCAGTCTCAGAGATTGAGAAAGGACACACACACCAGAGCAACTGTGGGTCACTAGAGGACAACATGTAAGACTAGAGCAGTCCGATACAAAAGGTGGGTAAGCCAGGGGTGGTTGTAGCACTGCACGGAACACACGCAGCAGCCAAGAGCATAAACAAGGCCCAAGAGTAGAGCCCTAAAAGAAGCTGATCCCTAAGAGCAGCACAGAAGTAGATCCTGAATCAGAACAGTGCACTCAAGCAGTTCAAGTACAGAAGAAAGCTGTCTGATCAGCACCAGAGCAGTCTCATCAGCACTAGCGCAGCAGTATAGGCAGCATAAGGCTGCCTAACCTAAAGGAGATACTGGGAGGACTGCCGGAGCAGTACTGAACGGCATGGAAGAATGAAGTGAACTGTTTGAGCTGTCTTTGTAGTCTGTAAGATCTTAATAAGCAGCTGAGCATCCCAGTTGGCTTGAGATCATCTCAACAGCCTGTGAAACCCTAAGGTTAACAGACTGAGAAAAAGATGTATAACCTAGAGGGCCTTGAAGCCCCCTATGCCTGGTTTTTAGGGTTTTTTAAAAATTATTTTTTAAAATTCCCCTTATATAGGTAAGCAGCACCCTGCAGTGCCACAAGCAACTGAGCACCACCACGGAAATTGAGATCTGCAGTGACTGTTGGTCAGTCACAGCAGCCCGCACCCTTGCATCTGTCTTGAAACTGGAGCCTTCCCGACCAAATAGATTGATGAGGGAAGAGCCCTGAAGGAGGGCAGAGAAAATGGATCTGTGGTCTGCTGTGATCCAGAAGGACAATTACATGTGGACTACTAACTTGGTTTTATTCTTTGTATTTTTATGATTTTATTGTGAAGAGTGAAAAAGAAATCATCTTTCAGAACATCCACATCCAGTTTCTTGTTCTCATTGTTTGGATTGCTTTCACTGTGGAATATTGGGTCTTCTTTTTATTTTTGACCTGCTGTGGTCAGCAGCCCCTCCTGATTGCTGACAATTAGAAACAAGGTCCAGCTAGACCTATCTGCAAGAATGGTAGAGTGCTCTACCTGACAACTGCCCCAATTCCAGCCTGAGGAGCTGGAGAGAGTAGGTGGTAACAGACCCTCTCTAGCAACGTACTTCCCTTTTAATCTTTTGTAAACCGTGTCGAGCTCTGTATTCATAGAGAAGATGCAATATATAAGCTTAAAGTTGGGTTAAGTTAGTTTAGAGACCAGGGAGAAGGAGCCAACAGAGTAAAATCAACAGTTTTGAATCTGTCACTTCCCAGAAAATGGAACTACACAATCCTATGTCATCCATGCATATGGCCTTGAAGCTTAAATTGGCCACGACCCAACATCTGCCTGTCACAATGCAGCCCACTGATGCAGGGAGAGGAGCTGGCCAGTAAAGTGGGCCTGCTGACTCCAATCCAGGGAACTCTCCAAAATATGGGCAGTGCTGCCCAGTGGAATACTGGCTCCAGAGCTGAACTCACAGCCCCAACCTTTAAAGTGGCAAGATGACCACTGGAGCCAGAAAGGTAGGTGTGTGCAGGAACTCCAGAGACTCCATCACGTCAAACCAAGCACACCAAGGGTACATCCAAGCACATCAAGGCAAACTAAGCTAATCAGGGCACATCCAAGCACATCCACCATCTCCTGCACTGCCCCCACAGCCAGAAACCTTGATACAGCCGTCATGCCCAAGCACAAAGCAAGGACTCCGGAGCACTTTTTTTTTTTTTTTTTTTTAAAGGTATTCACGGCTTACAGAGAAGAAATGCAGCACCGCAAATCCAGCCCCAATGCCTGAGCAGGAAGGACCCTTCCCCTGCTAGAGCCAGCTCACTCTGAATTTTTTTTGTGTGTGAGGAGGGAGCGCAGAGGAGGCAGACCCAGAGGGAGTAAGGGGGCAATTACAGGAGAGGGGGTAGTAACCTGGCCCTACCAGTTATATCCCCCACTAGGGACCTAGCTAGTCTAATCCCCCTCGTTCAACTGAGTTGGAGAACCAAAAAAGAGCTTAGCAGAGAAATCCAGGAGTGAGGAAAGATCCATCTATTCACCTGCTGGAGACAGAGAATACTGGCCTACCAGGAGCATACCATCCTATATATGACAAGAGCTCAGTTTGGTGTCTCTGTCTGTGCGTTGATGGACATAACCCACTCGTCTTTGGATTCATCTATTGATGATGACAAGGAAAAAGGAAATTACTTATTTGTGTCACCTATCAAGGGGAAGCTATCACACAGTTGACAGCATGCTTTAGGAACGGAGGCAGCTAATTTCTGTCAGAGATCTGTAGTAGCAACTTAAGGGACAAATGTCTCATTTTGTGTCAACGGGCAAAGATAGATCAGCAAAAAATAGCTTTAGTAAATCAGTTTCTAAAAGAGATGTTGATAGAGGGGATTCCCTCTTCCCCTAAACTTCACTAGTGATGGTGAGTGAGTAGGGGAGAAGAGAGATTTCAGTTGCCTAGTCCGAAACTACTGCCAATAGAACCAACTCAGACTCCCAATCATTTAGTGTTTGCAAGACTTTGGTGCAATAGAAATAGAAAAGGTTTATTGAATAGTAAACAAGTTCTGGGAAGAATGACATACTTGCTGCCAGGCATTCCTTAGAATGTCTAGAGCAAGGGTGGGCAACTCCGGTCCTCAAGGGCAGGAATCCAGTTGGGTTTTCAGGATTTTCCCATTGAATATGCATTGAAAGCAGTGCATGCAAATAGATTTCATGCATATTCATTAGGGAAATCCTGAAAACCCAAAATGGATTCCAGCCCTCGAGGACCAGAGTTGCCCACCCCTGGTCTAGAGGATCCTAAATAATTTGAGGAGACCTCCTTAGCCTGCTGGGGCCTATATTGTTACCCCAAATCCTTATTTTGAGGGCCAACTGCCTCAATTAGAGACTCTATGCCTAAGGCTGTTTCAGAGGAGTGAAGCAACAAGGCTGCTTTTCCTACAGCTTCTACTGGGAACTGCAAGGCTGCAAGGCATTTGGGCTCTTTGCAGGTCTACCCCCATGATCTAGAAGAGGGCCTGCCATTACAGGAAGCACACACACTTGCAGCAATGAACTGGCTACTACAAAAAGAGCAACACTTGGCTCATTCTGTTGTGGATTCTCTTACTCATGGAAGTCCCGTGTTTCTTCAGATGTGCCTACTGCAATCAAAATCTAATCCTGTGTTGCGGCCTACTGCTGTCCTTCAATTAGAAAGATGGCTGTCTTTTACCTTTCTTTTAAGCTTAGCTTGCTCCAGTAAATTTGTATTATAGTTCAATTAAATTTCACATACTGCCATCAAGTCCATCTGAGCAGTTTATACAATAACCAAAAATCAGAGTGACAAATTACATTATCCAAATAGTATGAGAAAAGAGACGATCAAAAAGCATTCTCTGCAAATTGCCCCATAGCCAGCCACCTGTCTGCCCCAATCCTCACTGTACACAAAAGGTTGCTGAAATAGAAACGGCTTCAGCCCAATTTTGTGTTCCATAAAGGATGGTTCTAATCTTAAGTAACCCGTTAAGAATTGCAGACGTTGGTGCCATTACATTAAAAATAGTATCTCTTATATAGTGTAATACCAAATCATTTGAAAAGGAAATCATCATTACATCGCAACCATATTAAATGTTAGGGCTGTAATGAAGTTGAAGTTTCCCTGACAGGACAGTTGCTGTGGAAGAAGAATGAATATCAAGTGAAGCTGCTGATGACATTTACTGAGAAAATTCATTATTAGTCTCATCCAATGTAAACAAACTGTCCAGACTGGTGAGGGAAATGAAAACCTCAGGCTAGCACAATGCTGCTTCCCCCTATCTTACCTGTTGCAAGAAGAGAACTGCATGGCCCATCAGTGCTGGATGATGGACAATATTGAAGCTGTTCCTGTAGTTTTCTACTCCAGTTCTCATCAGCACCTTGGCATCCATAAAGATGCCTTGAGGATGACTATCCTTTTGGAAAGCCTGAGAGGTCCAAAGGCATCCAACCATGGCCAAGACATATTGGTTATACTCTTGGAATGTCTTGCTGCTGATGTTTAACCGCAACTTGCACTGAAAGACATTCAAATAATTCAGTGTTTCACATTTCCAGATTTTCTTCTGTTTCATGCCATCACTTAATTTCACTGTATAGAGATCAGTGCACAGACTTGCAAAAGTCCAAGTTCAAATCCTATTTTCATCATTTACTCAATTGAGTAAGTCGGCACACATTTCAGTGTTTATCTGTGTATTCCTGATCTTTAATACTTGTTCCTCACTGTACATATTTGAGAAAGGCTGCATTTAGTCCCCTTCTAAATTTGTTTCCTCCTCTCTCAAATCCTAAATGCAGCTATTGCAGTTTATTTTTCCCTTTCTAGCACTGTCATAGCAAGCCTCTCTTCCCTCCCTAATCCTAACACAACCAGGGATATCCCTAGTTCTGTCCTCATCCAGTGTGAAGAAAATAGCTTCCCTCCTCCCCACGGGTCCCTGGTACAACCTGGGTACCTCCCACTTTTTCTTCCCAGGACCAGTATGGCAAGATGTTATTTTGTGTTTCTTTCTTACATTCTCTGTGTAGAACTATAAATACAACCTTTGGTTACTACTAGACAGAAAAAGCCCAAACATTGTCTAAGTAACCATTGCGACTTAGAAATGTTATATCTAAAAAGCTAAAATTAAAAATGGTATGCAATATAGTTTAAGTGTCCAGTACCTTTTTAGTCCATTCATTTTCTTTTGCTGCCACAAGATTTTTCCTATACCTGAAATGAATGATTAAAATGAAAAATAATGTAATGCAAAAGCACATAAGGACCACTAAATGCATTAACAAAGGACCTGTACCTTCCTCTAGACAGAAGTGGTACAGACCAGAATAGTATTCTCAGTGATTTACAATATACAATTTATTGTATATACTACCAGGTTTCATATATACCTGTACATGATATAACAGAGATGATTGAGATTGACCGATTCCATACTAAGCAAAGCTGGATAGAAAACTCCTGCAGGAGGGAGAACCACCAGGGGCATAGCATACTTAACATACATATCGCATACCTGGTAAGGAAGAAAAGGGCATATCAGTCAAATGACATGAAATTGGCAGGATACAAATATATATTAAATATGAAGAACACAATTGTAAAAGAGATGTTGCCTAAGTGTAGGATACAAGAGAAAGGGCATACATCATGTTATTGGGGGAAAAAAGGCAGGCAAGCAACATATCATACACTAAATATAAAAATCTCTCTTTCACTAAGAGTACAGGATGGAAGAAATGCCTTAGTAATCGGACGGATCACTGGTACCAGAAAAAACAAACATACCATACACAATGAACAAAAACAAACAAACAAAAAAACAAACAAACCCCACACCAAAATGTTTTTGTCATATCTTCCACAGAACTTGGCTATTTCTTATGAAATATAGTGCATCATGTCCTGAATGAAGTTGATGTAAAGTGTTATAAATATTTCCCACCACACCACAACACTATCTTGTGAAAATGAATTGTGAACTGAATAAAAACACATCAAAAATTTTATTGTGCATCTTGCAGAACAATGTAAAGTCAAAAAGTAATTTTTCAATTAAGCAGATGTCCGAAGTGTACTATCTTTGCATGAAGGCACACACTCGGCCTTGGCCACCACTGATCTATGGACTTTCCAACGACACACTGCTTCAGCTCAGTCCAAACGGAGCTGAAGCACTGTTAACGGTCATCGATGTCTGATAGCACTGTCTGGTAGATGTGATACTGTATTAGCCCCCAGATCCCGTAATCAACTGGGTTTAGGTCTGGTAAATTTGCAGAACAACAAAGAAAAATGGGGAGACCCAATGATCCACAGTGAAAACAATCCACCGATGAAAACAAAAACAAAAAACTGTGGCTACAGATGTTCTGGAGATAATTTATTATACACTGACATATAAAAACATGAAAATTCAATGAAAAAAGTACAAAGATAAAAAATACAGTGGTAAAAATCCAACCGGACCCTGGTAAATTTGCAGGCCAGAAGCCCAGACCAATGAAGTCTGGGATCTCTTGATGTAGCAGTTCTACAGTGTCATTTGCCCGATGAGCTGTGGCATTGTCCCATTGGAAGATAAAATATCTCCTGACGTGATGGATCACTGGCAGCAGCTTCTGTGTCAAGAAGATGTCCTAGTAGTATGCGCCATTGATCTAAACCCCAGGATTGATGAACAGATCTGCAAAACTGAGTTTCAAGATTGCAATCGAGACCATGACTGATTGGCTGAAGGTTGAGCAGGTCCATAGTAGACGTTTGGCATTAACCTCATGTTTCAGTGTTGTTGACGACATGTACAGACGATCATTCTGTGTGTTAATCGGTGGAGTTACTGTAAATATCTTTCCATCCATAAACCAGATAAAGCCAACGCTGTGCTTTGGATACTTGGTCAAAAGCTGCTTGCACCATTTCAGGTGTGTAGCTTTGTTATGTAAAGTTAACTCTTGGGCACAATGCTTTTTAAGACACAAAATTTCAGATTGCCATGAATTATCTTAACTACAGTTGTCTGGCTTATTCCCGATTCTCTTACTATTTGGTGAGTTGCTTGGTGTGTTTGCAGTGCTTCTTCCTGGCTCAGAACAAGATCGCATACAACGTCAATGTGCTGTTTTGTGCGAATCGAGTGCAGTTGTCCACTGCTTGGCTTAAGATCCACAGTGCTCGTTGCTTGGATCTTGCATAGCAGCACATCAAGGCCATTTTTGTTCCAACCTTTCTGAGGGAACTCTCAACAACTGTCGACTGGTGTAACCTTTTTAGCAAGTTCTTTACCAGAATTTGGTCTTCTGCAGTGAAAACCATTTTGATACAAATACTGTTTACAAATTATTGTCTGCTTCTGCGCATATCCCATAGCAACAATTCATTTTCACAAGGTAATGTTGAAGGGAAATATTTACAAAACATGGGTGGGATGGAAGTGCGCCAGTGGCCTCGGAGGTGGGGTGGGGGTCAGTGTTCCCTCTAAGCTGCGCTGGCGTGCGCTGGCGCACAAAATATTGCATCGCAGCGCACAAGTTTACGTCACAGCGCACGGAGATGGCAGGGCGGCGAGAGGAGAATCGGGCGAGTTGGCGCTGGCGCCCGATATTTGTAGCGCACAGCGAAAAAAATTTTGCCCACAACACCCGCCCGCTTAGAGGGAGCACTGGTGGGGGTTCTTTTTGGGATGTGGAACGAATCATGCGAGTTTCCCTTACTTCCTATGGGGAAACTCACTTTGATATATGAGCACGCTTCTGGAACAAATTATGCTCGAAAACCAAGGTTCCACTGTATGTACATACATACATACATACATATATCTCCCTCCATATTTGCAACTTTAGCACTCGCGATTTAGGTTATTCGAGGTTTTTGTCTTGATGGCTCTGCCCCCCAAATGACATCATCTTGGAGTGCTGAGAAACTCCAGCATGTTTTTTTTCCAGCATGGTTGGGTAAATGGCAGTATCAGAGAAAAAAGTGTGCAGAGAAAATTTTAGCACTTGCTTCAGCGTGGTGTGGCAAACGGCAGTGTTGGAGAAAAGTGTGCAGAGAGAAAATTTTAGCCCTTGCTTCGCAATAACGATAAGTTTTATTCGTGATTTCACATTATTCACGGAAGCTATACCAAAAACCCATGAATATGATAGGAAAAAGTTATTTATGTTTTTTGGTATTCGCGGGCTGTCTTTGAACATATCCCCCACGAATATGGAGCGAGAAGAGTGTGAGTGAGTGTGTGTGTGTTGGTGGCTTAATCCTTGGGCTCCTGCCTATAACCCGTTTAAAAAAAAAAAGTGGCAAAGTTTATTAAAACAAAATTGTTGCATACAAAATAGACCACTTTTTACAAAATATGGGACCCAACATGGTCCGTGTTTCGATCAACACATCTGGTATCAAAGGACACACAATAAATATGCCTGATCTGCATGCTGTGTTCTCTGGCAAACAACATATGTTGCTGAGAAAACCTTTGTTCTTAACTTAATGATCGGGATGGTGCACATTCATGAGAGAAAGGGGGACGGTTCTTGATACAGCCTACCTGTGAAACATATCCAGGACCCTTCCCGATATGAACAACGAAGAAGAAGATAAGTTTGTAGCTTATTGAGCTTAAAAAATTGCTCAACATTTTGACTACAGCACTTTAATTAAATAAGCACTTTGTGGCATAAAGCACTTTACAGAAAAGCACTTTAAAAATTACCAAAAGTTTACAACAGGTATAATGAGGAGGCCAGTGCCGAAAGTACCATAGCCATTGAAAACACTTCCGAGATCCTTGCTATACTTAAAGAATATGATACTATGTTGATTTGAACTGCTGAGAAAACCTAAGCAGCATACAGATTAGGCATATTTGTTGTGTGGCCTTTGACAACTACTTTATGGGATCCCTGAAGATGTATTGAGCAAAACATGGACCATTTTGGGTCCCATATTCTGTAAAAAGTAGTCTATTTTGTGCACAACAATTGTTTGTTTTAATAAACTTTGCCTGCATCTTGTACATCTGTCTACAGTCTTTTTTTTTTTGTCTTTGTTCCACTGTATCATCACTGCAGATTTGTTGGATTTGTTTTTCTGTCTGACAAAAAAGTGAGCATCTCACTTCATCCACGTTTTATCAGCTACCTGCAACTTTTAATCCAGTGTTACTAACCTGAATCATGTCTCAAAAGCTAAAGTCAGGAGCTATTAAGTAATCTCTCCACTAATCTTGACAGACTTCGAGGAGGGAGGTGGGGTTTCATAATTTGGTTAGAATAGATTCTTTGGTTTTTCTTGCTATAGTACAGTGGTTCCCAAACCTGTCCTGGAGGACCCCTAGGCCAGTCGGGTTTTCAAGATAGCCCTAATGAATATGCATGACAGAGATTTGCATATAATGGAGATGCCAGGAATGCAGATCTGCTCCATGCATATTCATTAGGGCTATCTTGAAAACCCGACTGGCCTGCGGGTCCTCCAGGACAGGTTTGGGAACCACTGCTATAGTACAAATTTACTTTCTTAGAGGAAGAGCTATTGAATATTATATTTATTTGTTGGACATTGCCTCAAGTCACTTGAATCTTTATACCTTTTTCCTGTGTAGTGACTTTAGATGTTGAAGTTATTACATTAAATGTTAATGAGCTTAACTCACTAGGTAAATATTGTTTATTACTTCAGGAACTGATTTGCCAGAATGTACAAATTGTCTGTGTGCAGGAAATCCATCTTTGTAAAACTTGTGAATATAATGTTAAGCCATAGAGTATATCCTCATATTTTGCTTGCTTCAGAACAGCAGAATATTAGAATGGGGTGTGGTACTCCTGTTTCACAAGGGTATTTGTTTGCAAATACAGAAAGTGAATTGTGACTGATGGGAGATACATATTTGCAAAGATTATCCTTGACCAAGTAGAATTACCCATTGCTAGCCTATATGCCCCAGATGCAGGTCAGGAATAATTTTTTTTAACAAGGTTAAATTGCAAATAAGGGAATTTCTTAAGAATGTTTTAACCCTTTCAGGACCATAAGGATCGTAGGCCAATTTTTGTGGTTTTGACGACATTTTTATGGTAAAAAGGGCTTGCAGATGGCAAAAAAGTGATTTTTTTTTGTGAAATATCATTATTTTTATTTAAAAAATCACACTTCTGGCTTATGGACAGTGTGGCAAGTGAATCTTCTCGTCAATCTGGCAACGACGCTAATGAATGAATGTCGGAACCAGTTTGTTTACATAAAGGCAGTATCATATGGAATCCGTACATATCAAATTTAGAACTGTAGACTATCCCAATCAAAATTTATAGGATTTTAAAGTTATGGGACAAATATGTCCCTTGGTCCTGAAAGGGTTAATTGTTGAGAGGAGACCAATACATACTTAAGCCTAAAATTAGATACCACAAGTGCTCATGCTAGAAGAGACATAAAAGCAAGTGCAGCACTGAAATCCTCATTGAGTGATCTTAGTTTATTTGATGTATGGACAGAAAGTGTAACGGACAACAAAGGGGAATACTTTTTTTTTCTTCCATTCAACTTATACATGTGTATTGATTATTTTCTTAGATGTTTCTCTTAGAGGCTATACCGTAAAGGCTACTATTGGGAATCAAATTCTCTCGGTTCATGCTGATTGCTAAGTGGATTTGAACATTATATTAGATGATTCTCCTGAGAGATTTTGGATACTCAATACAAGCTTGCTTAAAGATGAAAAGAATACAGACAAACCCTCAAAGAATATTTAGGGGTTAGTTTAAATTTTGGCCTACCTCCCCATACAGTTTGGGATTCTTTAAAGGCAGTCACAAAAAGTTCTTTATAAAATACGGTACCAGGGAAGAGAAAGAGAATAATACGTGTCCCAAATAGCTCAACTTAAAACAGCATAAACTGACTGGATCTAAACAATGAGTACCGTATATTTTGCTCCATAAGACGCACTTTTTCATCCCAATAAAGAGGGTGGAAATAAGGGTGCGTATTATGGAGCGAATACCACCACCCCGTACCTTTTAAAAAAATACGGCTGTCCGGCGCAGTATGGCAGGAGCTTTCAGCGCTCCTGCCCTTCCCTCAACAGATTCCAAAATTCTCACGGCAGCGTCAGAGCGGAGTACGAGGCAGGCACGAGCTTTTCGTGTTCCTGCCTGGTCCCGCTCCGCTCCATGAATGGCTGCCGCCAGTTCTCGCGGGACTGACGGCAGCCATTTACAGAGTGGAGCGGGACCAGGCAGGAACGCGAAAAGCTCACGCCTGCCTCGTGCTCCGCTCTGATGCTGCCGCGAGAGTTTTGGAATCAGCTGAGGGAAGGGCAGGAGCACGGAAAGCTCCTGCCGTACTGTACTAGATGAAAGGATTTTTAAAAAGTGCTCCCCTCTGATGCTGCCACGAGAGTTCGGGAATCAGCTTGGAGGGAAGGGCAGGAGCGCTGAAAGCTCCTGCCATACAGCGCTGGATGGCAGAATTTTTAAAAAGGTACTGTGGCCTGTCTGCTTGCCTGCTTTGGGGTGGGGGGCTTTGTCTGCCAGCTACTAACCCTGCTTGCCTGCCAGCCACCCTCAGGGTGGGGGGCCCTATCTGCCAGCCACTAGCCCTGCTTGCCGCTGCCTGAAGCCACTGGGCCCTTTCCTGGCCTACCACTAGACCATCAGAGGGAGGGACAGGGTTCAGAGCTTGGCAAAGAGTGTGGGGTTGGGTACACACCCTAGCAGGGAGAATTTGGTTCAAAATGGGTTTTTTTTCCTCCTCTAAATTTAGGGTGTGTATTATGGTCAGATACGTCTTATGGAGCGAAAAATACGGTACCTCGAGGGCAACATGTTTTTGCTGGAGGACCTATACCAAGATGACTTGCAGCTTTCCTTATATAAACTCATACAAAAGTGCTAGGAATACAGTAGGAAAGCAAGCTTCATAAAGCTTGTATTGAGCATTTAGTGGAAAAGATCAAAGACCATATTGGTCGGCTATTTATAAATCAGCTAAGATTAAAGTGTATTTTTAGATGAATTGTATTCTAAAGATGCCACCATTCAGACCTCCAAAATCCAAATTTATATACAATAGAGTTACCTGCTCTCTCCCCTGCTCAAATGGATAGTTATAATGAAATGGTGACACCTAAGGAGACTCAGGAGTCCATTAGAGCCCCAGTGACGGGCTTGTCTCTGGGTTTGATGGTTTCCCAGATAAATTTTATTTAAAATAAAAAATGCACCTGAATTGTGCTCCCTAATTGCACAGTTTATGAATGAAGTGAGAAATGGAGGCTTTGTACCATCTACAATGTTAGATGCCTGGACTTCTATCATATTAAATGAAAGGAAAAAGAACTGATTGCAAATTTTATCGTCCAATCTCAGTTCTTAATGCAGATGTAAAGATCTTTGCAAAAGTTCTGGCTGGAAAGGTTTTGTCCACTCTTGTTCATCTTGATCAGGTGAGCTTTGTTCCAAAGAGACAAGCATCAGGTAACATCACAAAAATAATCAATTTCAGTTATATCCTCTAAAAGTGTCAAACAGGCCTTTTGATTAAGGGTTGATGCAGAAAAGGCCTTCAATAGGGTCCACTGGAAATTCTTAGATCATACAATATTTAAAATTTGCCTTGAAGATATCTTTCATGTTTGGGTAAAAGGACTATACTCAACACCCTGTGCTAGAGCTAATGGGGATAATTCTTCTATGTTTTTTCTTACTTGGTGTACTAGACAAAGTTGTCCATTATCCCCCTTACTTTTTGCATTAGTAATGGATCTCTTAGCCTCAGCCATATGCAAGAATCCTTCTATTAAAAGGTGTAAAAGTGGGTGAGGAGGAATACAAGATCAATTTATTTGCAGATGACATTTTCTTGTCTTATCACTTTCTTCCTAATGTATTAAAAGAACTGCAGGCTTATTCCCACGTTTCTGGCTTCAAAGTTAATAAAGGAAAACCGAGGCACTTAATCTTACATTAGACAGTTGTACCCTACAATCTTCAGAGGCTTCCTTCTCTTTTCAATGCATTAAAAAGGGTTTGAGATCAGTTATTTGGGAGTTTGACTGTAACTGAGATATGGACAACTTTACAAGACCAACTATCCCAAACTGTTTTCAACTCTTAGAGCAGACTTTGAATGTTGGAAAAGGTCTCTCACTTACGTGGTGTAGTAGGATTTCTACAATCAAAATGGAAAAGATATAACAGTCTGGGAAAATGTTCAAATCTTACCAGTAGCTGTATCTAAAAAAGAGATATCAGATCTAGATAAGCCTACATTATCTGGTTTATTTGGGGATGTCAGGTTTACTAGGGCAGTACTGTACTGAGATACTAAAAAAAAAAAAAAAAAAGGGGGAGGGTCTGGGAGTTCCTAATCTCTGGCTCTGTTACTGGGCTGCCCAGATGAGATCAGCAGTGGAATGTACAAAAATCACTTTTACAAGCTCTGGGTATACATTAATACCACTGAGTGGGAAAGGTTCACTTGAGTTGTCTTTTAAGGCTAGCTAAATGTATCAACACATGCACCAAGAAGTCTTACTAATGATTTTCATACCTTTAAAATGATTTCAACCTCCTCATTATACCCCTATCTGCTGTAATCCTTTGCTTCCCCCAGGGATGCTTCAGTCTGTTTACAGAACCCAGTAGTTTAACTTGATGGGAGCAACTATATAATGAAGACACCATTGTGCCCTTTAGGGGGCTGATTTTATTTATTCTTCCCAATGTGCATCACTTTGCATTTGTCCACATTAAATTTAATCTGCCATTTGGATGCCCAGTTTTTCAATTCCCTAAGACCTGCCTGCAATTTCTCACACCCTTCTGCAAGTGGTTCATGAGCATGGATTGGTCACCTAATGTACAGACTCATGTGTATATTAACACAAACAAGATTATCCAGGTAAGAACCTAATATTTCAGTGCACACCAAATGCTTAGTGCCAAAATGAAAATCATCTCATACCACCCTAGATGTCAATGATCCCTGCAAGATAATTAACTGGTTCTTCAGATCAACTTTCAAAGCCCCCTCCAAAACTCTCTAACTGCATGGCTATAGCTCTCTTCCATAACTGGAGCTTTGTTGCCACTCTGTCAGAAGCTGTTCCAGCAGCTGCTGCAGCAGAAAGCACACACCACTTACTGTGAGCATGCTCCCTCCCCTCAAGCAACTGCTGCTCCTGGCGTTGTTCTCCACCTGCTCTTCAGTGCATGGATACTTTTTCCTGCAATCACTGCTCTGACATTTCCAGTGGCACTTTAGCCCCAAGCTTCTTGCTGATGTCTCCTAGGCAAGTCCTGGTTCCACAGCTGCATTACATACTAGCAGCAGTAACTCAGAACAGTGCTCCCAAATGAGCTAGCAACTTCCTTCCTTCCCCTCTTCTCTTCCTCTACTCTATTACTATCTTTTTTGTTTAAATTAACCTTGGGGAAGCAAAAGGGGAGCTGGGAGAGGAATCTGAATGCCTCCTGATTTTTCCCCTGGGTGTGGAGACAGACCCAAGAGCCAGGCTCCTCTGTTTCCCCCCCCCCCAGTCTGAACTCAACTGGTTACATAGTTCTCCAATCAGGACCAGAAGTATACTCTATATTGGTCAAGCACTGCATGAAATGCCAGTCTATAACCTGCAGGAGACAGAGAAAAACAAGGAGAATCTGGTTGTAAAGTGCACTATATGGTACAGTATTTAAATGTATTTATTCTGATAGAGGAGTATAATCAATTTGTCTGGTTTGGTGGATAAGGAAAATGAGATGTTAAATCTTGAGAAAGATCTGAGTCCCAAATGTTTGCATCTTTTAAGTATTTAAGGATGTCATTTACACCAAACTACTATTTTTTTCATTCAAATAATCTGAAATCTCTTATCCTAATACAATTTACTGTAGCTTCTTTCAGGCTACAGATCTAATTCTGTCTTCCTCAATTTATATTCTCCAATGGAAGTAAAGAAGAAAGATACTTACAATTTCATAAAAGTCTAGAATAAAATGTAGCAGTAAACTACTACTTGTGATATGTAAAGCAATTGTAGAAATCCGTCCAACAAAATTAATTAGATCCGATACAGTGTTCACCAATCCAGACAAGGTAGTGTTCCTTTAACAGCACAGATACAGAAAAAAAAAATCATCAATAGCAGAGATCAGAGGCAGCATCTATATAAGCTATGGAAAGATAAACTGGAGTATTAGATTACATGACACATATCCCACACGCAAGTATCAAGTTCAGTGTGGCTCACAATTTAAGAAGTCTGGGCATCCTCAGAATAAAATACAATGCAAGTATAATACTCCCAAGAAATAAAATCTAATCGATAAAAAACTAATTAGAAAACATAGAGCTACTATATATACTATACAAAATAACATTCCCCAAAGAAAAAACAGATTAAGATTACAACTGGCTAGTCAAATTTTTTTAAACAAGTCTTCAATAATTTTCATTATTCAGCTGAACTTCGAACACTACATGGTTAACTCATTCCAATATGTAGCAGCTTAATATGCAATGTGCTGCAAACTATTTTTTCTTATACAAAACTTTTCTAGAGTTAGGATGGTGAAGCAGGCTTCTACTCTTAGTGTCTGTGTCCTTCCGCAGCCAGAGGTGTACCGAAACTGGGAGCCTCCGTAGCACTAAAAAGCCTCGAAATCAAATAAAACCTGAAATTAAAGAAAAATAAACAAGAGCAGAAGAGACAGGGGCCTACCATCTTGCCCAGAGTGAAAAGAGGCAGAGCAGAAAAATGTAAATGAGGCTCTCTACAGGATCTCATGACCAGGGATTGACTACTCAAGTGTTCAAGAATAATATGCCTATTGTACTAGAAGTTAACCTTCTTGGGGGCACTTTGAGCATAGGGGGCCTGGGCCCACCTTTTTGTGGAAAGTGAAAATATTCAAATTGCTCTAACTTTTGAGTTGGTGGTCCAATTTGAACATATTTGGTGTCATTAGCTGCAAGTCGTTTAGACCAAAACCTTTAAAATGCCAATTAACATTGCACCAACTTGAAATGAATACTTGTGTAGGCTCTAGGTTAAGCTATGCTTTTTTTAGGCTGCAATGGCTCCGAAGCATCTGTATTATGCCAAAAATAAGTATATGCTGCTTTTCACAACCATTAAGACCTCTTCGACATCTGTTAACATAATTTACTATACAATGAGAAGGATGTTTAGGCTCTAGGCCAAGGGTGTCCAACCTTTTGGCTTCCCTTGGCCGCATTGGCTGAAAAAAATGTTTCTGGGGCTGCACAAATGCTGCAGCAAGACAGAGGAGGGAGCCGGCAAGACGGTAAACACCCTGGGGCAGCAGAGGAAAACACTGCATCACCCTCGACCGGGGCCACACAAAATACTTCATGGGGCCGCATACAGCCCTTGAACCGCAGGTTGGATACTCCTGCTCTAAGCATTGTAGGCACCAATTATGAATACCTGTGATGGATAGGTTCTGTTACATTGAGTACACTTCTTAAAGCTGCTAGGGGTATTTTTCTGGGACATATGCATCCAGAAAGATAGTTGCAGCAAAATCAAATGATACAGTCTTAGACTAAGATGTCCCTAACAGGAACCTGATATCCTCAACTAAAGCCTTCAACCAGGTTAAACGCAAAGGAAAAACCATTTTGAAAACCTGGAAAAATGCATCCTTGTTATCTTTCCAATTTTGGTGGAATTCAGTGTGTTTAGTTGGGAAATATGAGACAGTCATAATGGAGAAGAGAGGTAAAGGGGCCAAATTTAGATTATTATGGGTGTCCATACAAGAGTTTACAGATAATAGTTGAATTATAGTGAAAGAATGGAGATGTATGCATGTAGATATGGATGTATGTTGGTTTTTCACCCTCTGCAAATGGGATGGGTGGGGGGGGAGGGAGTTTCATTTCAAGGATTTCATCTTGTAAGATCCTAAGCTTTGTATTAATAGTGTTATGAGCAATTTGTTTAATATGTTTCTCCTGCTTTATTGTATGTTACTATATAAAATTTCAATAAAATTTTGGAACTGAAAAAAACTCAAAGGAAAAACAGTCAAAAAACCTAATTGGAAAATAATTTGGCAGCAGCAGGACGAGAGAAAAAAAATAATAAAATAAACTTACAAAGCAAGAGAAAAAAAAATTACAAAACAAAATTCTTAAAATGAAAACATTGCCTTGAGGCAAGCTTTGGTGACCCACATTTGATTAGCCCTGCAAAAATATAAAGGTTGAGATGGCCCTTGAGACAGAGGCAGGTGAAGTGGTGGGCAAGGATGGTAAAGTGACTCAAAAGCTTCTAGTACTTTTTTTTATTATTATTAATCTTTATTCATTTTTAAAACTTAGAATAAGTGTTTCAGCAAATAAAATTTTTTTAACTTAGATACAACATTTAATATTCTAGTACTTTATTAAGATGAAGCAGCTTTCCTGTGTGGACACAGTCAATGGCATCATCCTTGTCGTAAAGGCTTGCTATCCTGCTTTTCCTTTGAGAAAATATTGCATAATACTTTTAATTCGCTGTGCAGCCATGTTTAGATTCCAGAAATGAACTTACATAGGGCTATCCTGTATGCTGACTTGGTCAGCATAAAAAGCATGCCATGATAACCAATTCTGTAGCATCTTTTTCAGGCTTTCTATAACACTGCACTGTGAAAACAAAAAAAGCACAACACAAGTTGCTCACATTCATTCTTATGACACAGGAAACGGAACACACTATAAAACAAATTTATGTACGTGTAGCAGGTGTTCTCCAAGGACAAGAGAACTTAAATCATCACATATGAGTAATATCATTGAGAGCCAAGCACAGGAACTTTTTCTAGACATCTTTTGGCAGCATACATGTACACCTTTTCTTATCTACTGCTGTTGCGTTAGACCTTATCTACTGCTGTTGTGTTGGACCTTATCTACTGCTGTTGTGTTGGACCTTCTCAGTCTATTACAAACTAGAGATTACAAACTAGAGGAATACAATTCCTTGGGGAGGTAAAAGGGTTGTGAGGATTTAAGTCCTGCTGCCCGGGGCCCTAGGATCCACAATGGCCACTCCACTTGACACACTGCAGGGCTCTTACATTTTTTCCTAAATTTTTCTCTATTATGGAGAAGTGCCATGTGAAAACATTTGCTCGACACTTTCAGCGTAAAGTTCCACCAGTGCAGTGCCTATTTTCCTGCTCAAGCAGAGTTTCTGCTTTGGGATCCATAGGTCCACTGGAGTACTGATAATGCTTTTCTATACAAATCTACTAATTTGATAGGCAACAATATTGCATAAATAAAAAATGTAGAATCCTGTTGCCCTCAGAGAAAATGTACTACCAGTAATCATTTTCTCTGAGAAAAAGAATAGAAACATAGAAAAGTAAAGGCAGATAAAGACCATAAGGCCCATCTCTGACATCTTGAGTTGTGACATGACCCTCTAGATTCAGCACAGCCTAAGCATACGTGAAGGAAATGCACTCTGTTACCTACTGGAAGTGTGCATTTGCTAATGGTGGTCCCCTTCCTTTTGTATCAAAAAAAATTTAAAAAGCTGGTTGGGCTTGGACTAGTCTGCTCCAGATAGAGGGCCAAAGCTCTCTAGGAAAAAGGTTGGAAGGACTACTGACTGATTAAGTACAAGGTGGATCAGTCATTAGGGCCTGGAGCTTGCTCATTCTGTCACCAAAAATAAGACCTTCTAAGTTAGGTTGTTCAAACATCAGATTTCTAGTAGCTCAAGAAAAGTTTATCAGTTGTATAACCAAACTGTTGAGGTCCTAATGACACTATAGGAGGCTTGATAGGAGGCCTCATAAGACGCAAACCTTGCATAAAGTGAACTAAAAGCTGTACAGAGATGGGTTTACCTTCTACCCAATGATAAACATAACATAAATTTTTATTTTTATACCGCAATACACCATGTGGTTTGATGCAGTTAACAAAATCAACTAAAGATAATTCATGAGCGGTGAGGGTACAAATACAAACAGCCTAGAAGCAAGACAAGATCAGCGTTAAATTAGGAATTAGATGTAACTGTGTATGGAGCATTTACAGTCATTTGGAGGAAAGAGCGTGAGTGACACTTGGAGAGAGCATAGGGTTTAATGCTTAGCTTAGAAACTTATTCAATTGTTATGTTATTATGGCCACCCTTCTGCCTGTAGAGTCTACATGAGATTCCTTGCCATATGCTCACACTGAGCTCTGGAAACCCAGCAATGATCATAGTTTGAAACCTCAGAGATTACATGTCAAGTAGGAAAACACATTCCAGCAGCCCAGGGTATAGATGTATGCACTCATATTAAGCCACTATGTTTGGGCTGCCTACATGGTAATGCTTACTCATCCAACCACCTTACATTTCCTCAGCATACATCATGATCCTTTTCCTCTCCCCCTCCCTTTCTTTTTTTTCCCCCAACTGTCTTTAAGCTGCATCTTTAAACTTGCAGTATATTGAGAATATATAAAAAATAAATGAGAATAATCCAATATAAAACTGCATTACTTCTCACCAAACCAAATCTCACCTTGAAATATAAGGAAGATGTGAAGAATATCTGCCCCAGGGGCTCATAAAGAAGTTGCTCCATTTCTGAAAAAAAATAAAGAGTTGATTACGTTATTTTTAATACAGAAGACAAGCAGGAGAAACTGCCTTCACAACAGTGAGGGGCACGAAAACAGCAATGAAGGAGACCAGATGGTGCTCAATCCTTTTATTTTAAATCAGACTTGACACGATCGTGTTTCGGCTCAAGAAGGCCTGCCTCAGGAGTCTTGTTAAATGATAAAACCCCTAGATGTATTAATCTATATGACCAAGTATTGCAATAAATTCTCTTTAAAAACACCAAAGTAATGGCTGACAACAGGTGCAGCAAAACCGCATAGGACTGAAAATGAAATTATGCGGTTTCTCTGCACACGTTGCCAGCCATTACTTAGGTTCTTTTAAAGAGAATTTATTGCAATACTTGGACATATGGATTAATACATCTAGGGTTTTATCATTTAACAAGCCTCCTGAGGCAGGCCTTCTTGGGCCAAAACACGATCGTGTCGAGTCTGTTTTAAAATAAAAGGATTGAGCACCATCTGGTCTCCTTCGTTGTTGTTTTCTTGCCTGTTATTTTTAATACATCATTAAGCTGCTGATAGTTTGAAGCTGTCAGCCAGCAGAATACTGGGCTACTCAGATTCAATGGAATAAACAAGCCAAATACCTGAGAAGGCAGTGAGAGGAATCCAACTTAAAAGCTGCAATATCTGTGAACGATAGCAGCCATTCCAGTGAGGAATAGACTTGTAAAGGAACTCTTCACAGTTTGAGAATCCTTCCTATGAGACAGTGACGAAGAATGGTAAAACAATAGGAAACACACAATATGGACCACACAACAGATCTTTCAAAGGTTTGTCCTATTCAGTAAGCTGTGTGGTATTTTTGTTTGTTTTTTAATTATTCAAAGTTTTTACAGGAATTACAAAGAAAATTACAAAGAAATAAGAAATACAGTTATAATTTGTAATGAAATGTTATACTTAAAGTGTTATATGAGAGTTAATCAAGTGTGTATTTATAAGTTCATATGAGTTTATCTACTACACTTGTTGTAATATGCAAAAATGAATAAAGAATTTAAAAACAAAAAAAAAGTTTATTTCTTATGTGTCTGCATGCATGTACAAATGCATGCATGCACAAATTAAGGCTCATGTCCATTTACCCTAATATAGATTGGCTCCAATTAAGTAGGAAGCCCAAAGAAGCAGGAAAAAAATGCCAAGCCAAAACAAATTAAAACAAAGTTTTTAAAAAAAGCTCACCATGCTCAAATGAGCCTCACCTGTAGAAACTGCTGCGCATTGGCGATGGTGTCTAAGAAGGCCCTGACTTCCATTTCATTATGTTGGTTTCCAGTGTACCAGGCACACTCTGAAGAATGTAAATCATGAAAATGTCATAAAACCAAGTCTGCCAAATGACTCGGATCTAGTGAAAAAACTTGACATTTATGCATCAATCAGAATGAAAGTGTTATTGTAAATTAAAAAATAAAACCAAGTTTGGACATCTACATTACTCACAAAATGAAGAAATAGCAACTGCTTCACAAAGATACACATGGCCTATGCCAAATTCAGAAAAGTATTTTAAGAAGAATTATAATGAATTATTATAATTTGAAACTATGGTGAATGTGTTCTTATATATTAATTTCCTTGAGTCCTGCTGGACCACTCCATAGGGTTATGGCTTCTTACTAGAAGATGGAGGCAGAAATATTCCATTGACTAGGAGGACACTCGAAGTTACAGGGAAATACTTTTAAAACCAATAGGAGAATTTTTTTTTTTCACTCAGAGAATAGTTAAGCTCTTGAATGCATTGCCAGAGGTTGTGGTAAGAGCAGATTGCAGAGCTGCTTTTAAGAAAGGTTTGAACAATTTCCTGGAAGAAAGTCCATAGTTTGTTATTGAGAAAGACATGGGGGAAGCCACTGCTTGCCCTGTATTGGTGAAAACCTCCCAAACCCCAAGAGAGGAAAATGACTCGGGGAAAGAGACAAAGACCAACTGAACGCTCAATCAACTGATGTTAGAAATTAATGACTGCTTAAGCGGTATACAGTTTAACCATGCTTTTCAAGATCTTCGCTGGTTCATTATGGAACAAGTGTTTGAAGATCACCAGGGGGACAAACTAACTTGGCTGCAACGTAGAGAACAATACTGGATCTTTGAACTGCAAACTTTGTCTCCATGTGGACTCAATGATTACATTGAATGGCAATATACTTACTAGCACCAGTTCATAAAGGCCTTAATTTTGGTCCGCACATTCTGTCAGATGCCAGTTAGTATGATTACCATTTTTTAGCTCAGTGTATTTTCTTACTCATTCAACAGTCACGGATTCGATATGTCAGCTGTTTAGTCAGCTGACTTCTCTAATCAATTACATTTGTGTCTGCAGTTTAAATTGGAGGCGTCCTCTCCAGTTGAGTGCCATTTTCTACCTCGCTTTCCAAGCTGTGTCGGAGAAACCGAGAGACCCAGTGCAGTCGAGTTCCTGAAGAAGGGGGTGTGCACCCCCGAAACGGAGTCCCGTAGGACAAAGCCATCCTTGCTGACTGCCTACACACGGAGAAGCTAAGTTCTTCTAGTTTGTGTTCAGCTTGGTTAGATTTGGACACTCATTTCCTTTTTGGCCCCATGATTGGGGGACAGAGACAAATTTCAACTTAACTTAACGGTGTGTTTTTTATTTAATTACTTTTTCACACATATCGCACTTTATTGTTGCACTTTGTTTATTCACTTATTATGCGGAGAGAGCCCGGGGATGTTTCGCAGTTAACACTCCTCTGGGTGTAATTCGCGTCAGCTTTTCCCTGGGGTTTCCCAGTGGTGGCTGTGTGACTGAGGGCTCTCCCGCTTAAGCAGTCATTAATTTCTAACATCAGTTGATTGAGCGTTCAGTTGGTCTTTGTCTCTTTCCCCGAGTCATTTTCTTCTCTTGGGGTTTGGGAGGTTTTTTCTAGTTCAGTGATTTTTCCACCTCCACTTCAACAGGGTTCATTTTTCGTTGCCCTGTATTGGTAGCATAGAATATTGCTACTCCTTGGGTTTTGGCTAGGTACTAGTGACCTGGATTGGCCACCGTGAGAACAGGCTACTGGGCTTGATGGACCATTGGTCTGACCCAATAAGGCTATTTTTATGTTCTTATAACATTATCAATATAAACTGCAGCTTGGTTGATCGGAGCAGTGAGAGCAGCTTTGACAGAAGGGAGGAGCTATGCTTGGAAATTGCTCTGCTGAGCGAGCACCAAGCACAGTTTCTCCTGCTCTTTGCCATACATAATACAAGTGAATGCAGGACTACTACTACATCTAGTGTTATTTTACACACCTAGTTGCTCATTGAGATCTTTAAGGGCTCCTTTTACGAAGGTGTGCTAGGGTTTTTAGCGCACGCACAAAATTACCGAAAATCTACCGCCTCCTAAAAAGGAGGCGGTAGTGGCTAGCGCGCTCGGGAATTTAACGCACACTATTGCACGCGTTAAGGCCCTAGCACACCTTTGTAAAAGGAGCCCTAAATGACAATAGAGTAGCTATATAGCAATGTTACTTACCGTAACAGTTGTTATCCAGGGACAGCAGGCAGCTATTCTCACTAGTGGGTGATGTCATCCGACAGAGCCCCGATACGGACGTCTCACAAGCAGATTTTGCTTGAAGAAACTCAGAAGTTTTGAGATGCCCGCACCGCGCATGCGCCAGTGCCTTCCCGCCCGATGGTCCGGGCGTGTCTCCTCAGTTCAGGTAGCTAGCAGAGAAGCCAACCCAGGGGAGGTGGGTGGGACGTGAGAATAGCTGCCTGCTGTCCCTGGATAACAACTGTTACGGTAAGTAACATTGCTTTATCCCAGGGCAAGCAGGCAGGTATTCTCACTAGTGGGTGACCTCCAAGCTAACCTCAATGGGATGGTGGGAGAGTTGGCAACTTAGGAGAATAAATTTTGTAACACAGTTTGGCCAAACTGTCCATCCCTTCTGGAGAAAGTATCCAGATAATAATGAGAGGTGAATGTATGAACCGAGGACCAAGTGGCAGCCTTACAAATCTCCTCAATCGGTGCCGATCTGAGGAAGGCTACAGAGGCCGCCATTGCTCTGACCTTATGGGCTGACCTTACAGGGAAGGGGGTAATCCAGCCTGGGCATAGCAGAAAGCGATACAAGCCGCCATCCAGTTGGAGATGGTGCGCTTCGATACAGGTCGTCCCAACTTGTTCGGATCAAAGGAGACGAAAAGTTGAGGAGCAGTTCTGTGTGGCTTGGTGCGATCCAGGTAGAAAGCCAAAGCACGTTTACAGTCCAGAGTATGAAGAGCTGATTCTCCAGGATGAGAATGAGGCTTTGGAAAAAACACTGGAAGAACAATGGATTGGTTGAGATGAAATTCAGAGACCACTTTAGGCAGGAATTTCGGATGAGTGCGGAGGACAACCTTGTCATGATGGAATACTGTGAAAGGTGGATCCGCCACCAAGGCCTGAAGCTCACTGACCCTGCGAGCAGACGTGAGGGCCACTAGAAAAACCACTTTCCAAGTGAGAAACTTTAGTGGAGCCTTGTTGAGAGGCTCAAAAGGAGGTTTCATAAGCTGAGAAAGGACAACATTGAGATCCCAAACCACTGGAGGAGGTTTGAGAGGAGGATTGACATGGAAAAGTCCTTTCATAAATCTGGAAACCACAGGATGAGCAGAGAGAGGTTTCCCTTGCAGAGGCTGATGGAAAGCCGCAATAGCACTCAGGTGGACTCGTATAGATGTCGACTTGAGCCCAGACTGAGCCAGGAGTAGAAGATAGTCCAATACAGAGGATAGGGAGGCTCGCTGAGGCTCCTTAGAATTGGAAACACACCAGGAAGAAAATCTAGTCCATTTTTGGGAGTAGCATTGACGAGTAGCAGGCTTCCTGGAAGCCTCCAAGACATCCCTTACCGCCTGGGAAAACTGGTGAGGAGTTACGTTGAGAGGAACCAAGCTGTCAGGTGGAGAGACTGGAGGTTGGGATAAAGAAGAGATCCCTGATGCTGAGTAAGCAGTGAAGGAAACACTGGTAGAGGGAATGGCTCCCTGCTGCTGAGTTGTAGTAGAAGGGAGTACCAAGGTTGTCTGGGCCACTGAGGAGCTATTAGAATTATGGTGGCATGGTCGGACTTCAGCTTGACCAGAGTCTTTTGAATGAGAGGAAATGGAGGAAACGCATACAGAAAACAATTCCCCCAATCCAGCAGAAAGGCATCTGCCTCGAAGCGATGAGGAGTGTAAATCCTGGAGCAAAACTGAGGCAGTTTGAAGTTGTGGGGAGCAGCAAAGAGGTCTATCTGAGGCGTCCCCCACTGTGCAAAGATCTGATGAAGGGGTGTGGAATGGAGTGTCCATTCGTGAGGCTGGAGTAGACGACTTAAGTTGTCTGCCAAGACATTGTCCTTCCCCTGAATGTAGACAGCTTTGAGGAAGGCGTTGTGGCGAACCGCCCAATCCCAGACTCTGAGAGCTTCCTGGCAGAGGGAGGCCAAGCCCGTGCCCCCCTGCTTGTTGACATAATACATGGCGACCTGATTGTCTGTGCGAATGAGGACCACCATATCGTGAAGCAGATGTTGAAAAGCTTGAAGAGCATAGAAGATGGCTCTGAGCTCCAGAAGATTGATTTGATGGAGCCGGTCCGCACTGGTCCAGAATCCCTGAGTGCGAAGACCATCCAGATGAGCTCCCCAGGCATAGGTCGAGGAATCGGTTGCGAGAACCTTCTGGTGGGGAGGAGTGTGAAAAAGCAAACCTCTGGATAGATTCGAAGAGGTCATCCACCAAAGTAGAGACTGCTGAAGAGCAGGAGTGACTATGACGTGTCGCGTCAACGGGTCTGACACCTGAGTCCATTGAGAAGCCAGGGTCCACTGAGGAATTCTGAGATGGAGTCTGGCAAAAGGCGTCACATGAACTGTAGAGGCCATGTGGCCCAGGAGGACCATCATGTGTCTCGCTGAGATGGACTGGCGAGAAGACACAGACTGGCAGAGATGAAGAAGAGCATCCAGGCGCTGAGGAGGAAGGAATGCTCTGAGTCGAATGGTATCCAGGACTGCCCCGATGAAGGGGAGAGACTGGGTAGGCTGTAGATGAGATTTGGGAAAGTTGATCTCGAAGCCCAAACTCTGCAGGAAGCAAATCATCGCCAGGGTCGCCACAACGACCTCTGGAGCTGAGGGGGCCTTGATGAGCCAGTCGTCGAGGTAGGGAAATACCTGAAGACCCCTGTTTCGGAGTGCCGCGGCCACTACCACCAGACACTTCGTGAAGACTCTGGGAGACGAGGATAGGCCGAATGGAAGCACTCTATACTGCAGATGTAGATGTCCCACCCGAAATCTGAGGAATTTGCGAGAGGCCGGATGAATGGGAATGTGAGTGTAGGCTTCCTTGAGATCCAGAGAGCATAACCAGTCGTTCTGCTCGAGGAGGGGGTAGAGAGAAGCAAGTCAGCATGCAAAATCTCTCCTTGACCAAGAACTTGTTGAGGACCCTGAGGTCCAGAATAGGTCGCAGGTCGCCCGTCTTCTTCGGAACGAGGAAGTACCGGGAGTAAAATCCCCGGCTGTGCTTGTCCACAGGGACCGGCTCGACGGCCCGAAGCTGAAGCAAAGCCTGAGCTTCCTGAAGAAGAAGGGCAGTCTGTGTCAAGTTGGAAGGATACTCTCTTAGAGGGTGGTCCGGAGGGACCCGATGGAATTGAAGAGAGTATCCCTCCTTGACGATGGAAAGGACCCAGAGGTCGGTGGTAATAGCCTCCCAGCGATGAAAGAAATGATGAAGGCGACCCCCGATGGGAAAAACAGGAGGATGCAGAACGATGTTGGTTATGCTCCCTGGGAGAGAGTCAAAAAGGCTGAGGAGCCTTGGGGACAGTAGAAGGCTGAGGCTTCTGCTGAGCCTTCTGAGGAGGCCGCCTCTTCGCTGGTTGCCTCTCAGCCGGAGCCTGCCTTGGAGTGTAACGCCTCTGATAGATCAAGGGCGGTCTAGCAGGTCGAGACTGTTGAGGCTTAGGCTTGGGCCGGAGGATGGACTGAAAAGACTTCTCATGGTCAGATAACTTCTTCGTTACAGTCTCGATGGACTCGTCAAATAAATCCGCTCCCGCACAAGGAACATTGGCCAGTCTGTCCTGGAGGTTCGGGTCCATGTCAATGGTCTGAAGCCATGCCAATCGACGCATAGCCACGGAACAGGCGGCTGCCCGTGCCGAAAGCTCAAAGGCATCGTAAGAGGATTGCATCTACTGGAGACGTAGCTGGGATAGCGAGGCCACTACTTCCTCGAACTCGAACCGAGCCTGAGACTCAATGTAAGGTGTGAACTTCCGAAGCACCGGCAGGAAGAACTCCAAATAAGAAGCAAAGTGAAAAGTATAATTGAGAACTCGGGAAGCCATCATCGAGTTCTGGTATATCCTCCTCCCAAATTTATCCATGGTCCTGCCCTCGCGACCCGGGGGTACGGAGGCGTACACCTGGGATGGATGAGAATGCTTGAGGGAGGATTCAACCAGCAGGGACTGGTGAGAGAGTTGAGAGCCCTCGAACCCCTTATGATGAACTGTGCGGTATCGTGCATCCAACTTGCCCGGGACCGCAGGGATGGAGTACGGTGTCTCAAAACATCTCATAAACGTCTGATCGAGCAGTTTATGCAGAGGCAGTCGAAGAGACTCCGCAGGAGGATTAGGTAAATGCATGGTATCGAGGTACTCCTTGGAGTACCGAGAGCCGGTGTCCAAGGTAATGTCCAAGTCATCCGCCATCTGTCTGAGGAAAGAAGAAAAGGACAATTGATCCGCCAGCACAGGTCTCCTAGAAGGGCTGGACGAAGTCGAGGCCTCGGGGTCCAGAGAGACCTGGGATCGACAGGGAGAATAAGAAGTCGACAGTTCCTCGTACTCCGGCTCCTGCGAAGGGGACATGTCTGATGAAGAGTACCCCAGGCGTGGCAGCTTCTTCTGCGGGGAAACCTCAGAGTGGCGCGAGGAGTGCCGTGAAGAATGCCTGGACCGATGCCCCTCTCGGTGTCGGGAGGGGGATCTAGAATGACAATGCTGAGCATGGTCACCCGACGCCTCTAGTGAGCAGATGGGACTTGATGCCGTGGAGCGAAAAGGCGGAAGATTCGACGCCTCACGCGATGCAGTCCAGGCCTGGTAGGGAGTGCGGAAGAACTCCTCCTGCTTGCGATGCCCAGGGTTACAATTACCCGAAGAGGGATTCCAGCCCTCTTCGTGTGGAGGCGTGATGGGCTCCAAAGGTGGCATATCACTAAAGGAGGCCCGCCTCGAGGGACCGGCCGCCACATGCCGCTCCTCCTCGCCAAGCAGCGAGACCGACCGGCGAGAAGGAGGGGGCGGTCCACCTCCCGGAATCGGAACTGGGAGGTCACCCTGGATGGAGGCAATTAACTTGGGTCCCATGGTGTGCATGAGCTCGACAAACTGAGCTTCCAAAAGGGACCGCAACTAAGCCGATATGGAGGGATCCGCACCGAAAGGGGGTCCTCCAGCACGGTCTTCGCGCTCCTTCGTGGCCGAGTGCTTTTGCTTGGAAGCTTTCGGCACTTTAATGACCACGGGTGGAATGGTAGAAGGCGGTACCTGAGCCGAGGAGATGGAGGAAGGCACCGGCGCCGAAGTCGAAACTGGGACAAACGAAGCCGGCTTCAGAAGACCCGGAGCAGTAGGAGTGGTGGCGGGCTTCGCATGGGCAGGCGAAGCGGCAGCCGAAGTCGAAGCTGAAGGTTCTTGAGCAGCTTCCATCTTGAACATCGACTCCCACAAAAACCAGCGACGCTTGAACGCACGCGCTGTGAGAGTGGAACAAGGCCGGCACGATTTCGGGAAATGTTCTGGACCAAGACACTGTAGGCAGCGTCGATGTGGGTCCATCAGCGAAATCGCGCGCTGGCACTTGCTACACTTTTTAAAACCGGTAATTGGCCGGGACATAGGCCGAAAAAGCTCCACCACGAGATCGAAGGAGTGGGGACTGAGCCACGCGGCCGACCCGGCCGAATCGCCGGAAGAAATTTTTTTTTTTTTTTTTTTTAAAGAATAAAACAAATAAAACACACAATAAGAATAAAAAACTCAAAACCGCGGCAAGTAGAAGGCAAAAAAACGGGATTTCAGTCAGCGCAGAATCGAAGTAAAACTTCTCAGCTCCGCGGAAAGAAAAGAACTGAGGAGACACGCCCGGACCATCGGGCGGGAAGGCACTGGCGCATGCGCGGTGCGGGCATCTCGAAACTTCTGAGTTTCTTCAAGCAAAATATGCTTGTGAGACGTCCGTATCGGGGCTCTGTCGGATGACATCACCCACTAGTGAGAATACCTGCCTGCTTGTCCTGGAATAACCGATATTTCAAAGTCTCACCTTGCCTCAACCAGAAATGGTGCATTTTTCTACTTGGTTCCAATATTGTGGAACAATTTACCAGTAGAGTTAAGGAAGGAAGAATTATTTCAAAATTTTAAGAGACATCTAAAAGCACATTTTTTTCAAATGGCTCTCTCGAATTGAATAATGGAATGGGGGCTGCAATCTGCCTTAATTTGTATTGATTTGTGTTGATCATCCATTTTATCCGTTCTGGATTATTGTAATATAATATGTGGGATCTCATAAAAAGCTTCATAAGAGACTGAGACTTACACAGAACACGGCGGTTCACCTGATTTTTGGGCTGAAAAAAATATGACCATGTTACTCCATTTTATCGACAGTTGCATTGGCCATTCGAGGCAAGGATACTGTTCAAGTTCGGTTGTATCTGTTTTAAAGTGTTTTTTGTATGGAGCCTTTTTATTTGTCTTCATGCTTTGAATGATATAAACCTAATAGGATTACCCCAGGGCAATATTTATTTGTCCTTCCGACTATTAAGCTGTGTCGTTACAAGAGATTTTTCAATACATTGCTCGGGTTTCAGGCAGGTAAAATGAATATATGGTTAAGTACTATTATTTTTCAGGCACACTCATATATGTCTTTTAGGAAACTACTAAAAACTGATTTATTTGACAAATTTATAAACTGTTTCAGAATTGATAGGTAAATGTACATTGATTTTATAGCCAGTACATTTTATTGGATCTTAATGTATTTTAGCAAATTGTATTTTATTCACTGATTATATAATTTTTAATGTATGTGAACCGCCTAGAACTATGTGGTAGGGAGGTATATAAAAATAAAATTTATTATTATTATTATTAATTTGGATTTATTTATTTCATATAACAGTTTTTCTGGATATGTTTTAGAAATGTTAATTTCTTTGATGCTCTCAAGCTCTGCCAGTTACGGATCTGTGAAGTGTGCTGTGCTGGAAGTTGTATTAAGACCTGCACTAAAATATGACTGTTTGCTATGACTTTTCTCTCTCTTAAATTTGTTTTATTTTTAATTTTTTATCTTCATTATTTCTATTTCTTTGATTTTTGATCTTGGAAATATATATGTTGTTATTACTTATTTTTAATTTATCAGATACTTTAGCCAGATTGTGAGCCTTCGGGACAGATAGGGTAGTTTTTTCTCAAGTACCTAATTTCATTTTAGTTTGATACAATGTAAACTGCTTAGGTCAGTAAAATGCAGGAGCGGTATATCAAATCTTAAATAAACATAGGGCTCCTTTTACGAAGGTGCGCTAGCGTTTTTAGCGCACGCACCGGATTAAACCAAAAATCTACCGCCTGCTCAAAAGGAGGCGCTAGCACGTGCTATTCCGCGCATTAAGGTCCTAGCGCACCTTCGTAAAAGGAGCCCATAAACATACATAATTCATTTCTACAGTGACACATAGGCAGTGCTGCTCACATTATATGCAGGTACTTTTCCCCACTCTAGTGAAAAGCTTGAGTATTCTGTCCAAAAATACTAGGATTAGGGGGCATGCAATGAAGCTGCTTAGTAGATTTAAAACAAACCGAAGGAAATATTTCTTTACTAAATGTATAAATAAATGCCGGAAACTGTTGCCAGAGAATGTGGTGAAAGCAGGTAGCTTAGAAAAGTGTAAAAAAAGGATAATTTCTTAAAAGAGAAGTCCATAAACCACTAAGATGGACTTGGGAAAATTCACTGCTTATTTCTAGGATAAACAGCATAAAATCTGTTTTACTCTTTGGGATCCAAAGGTCAGCTCCACCATCACTGAGAGAATCACAAGAATTGCCAACAGATGGTCTACTATGAGGAAAAGTAAGTTCTCTCAACAAAACAAGTGCACTCCCAGGGATAGACTCCTCATCAAGAGACACTTCTTCAGGCTCCAAAAAGGAATATTCATCCACTCCCCAAACATCCTTCCTGGAGGATGGGAGAACCTAAGACAGGGCAGAAACTCCTTCCATGGCTGCTTTGTCTAGAGACACGAAGACTGATCGACTCCCAGGACAGCTACCCATGCAATGCCCTTGAAGCTCTGGAGTGCTGACCTAAGACACTGAGAAGGGCCAAAGCCTGGGGTCCTAATGCCCCCTCCCCGTCCAACAGAAAAGAGTTTCCTCAAACTCCCTCCACATAATCTCTCATGCCAGGGAAACCTATTCTTCACTTCAGGCTGTATATACTCGTATGCAAAATGTAGTCCAGGAACAAAATGAACAGTCTCTGCCCAAATGAAATTCAGATGTGTATGCTCCTGCACCCAGGGAGAATTCTACGAACCCCTCATAACAGTAATTTTTAATCAAGTATTCAGGGACCATCTGGCCAAGTCGGGTTTACATTGTGGATATCCCAAAGAAACTGGGTTGAAAACAATTGCCTTACAACATCCTTGTCACATACGCTACAAAACAAAAGGGCCAATATGGTTGTGCATTTCCAGGCCTTTGCACAGGCCACTAGCTAATACCAGCTTGCTGGCATTACAACAGCTCCAGTGTGTGCCACACCTGCCCAACTGCAGAAGCAAAGCCCTTCCCCAGCCTCTGAAAAAAACAGAATCAACTGCCCTGGGTCTCTGCCACCTGCCTGAGCAAGGCTGGATAAGACTGCTGTACCTCAGCATGCTAGTCTGCTCCTGTTGTCAATGCTCCACTGGGAACCTGGGCTTACAGATTTCCAGGGAGCAATCTACTCAAATTGCTGCATCAAGCCACATGTCCACACCATCTGCTGGAGTCAGAGAAATAGTAAGGAGCTAAAGGCAGCATCATAAGGAGAGTAAAGTCAGCTCTGAGATGTTTTTCTTCATCATATGGCAAATATACTCAAATATAGGATGAGATTTTTGGGCCCAAAAATGGGGGTCATGTCTTATATTCAGGTAAATCACCCAGTGACCACCCGACACCCTCCGGATTTTCTGCAGGCATGCCATTAATAATAATAATAATAACGGTTTATATACCGCAGGACCGTGAAGTTCTATGCGGTTTACAATGATTATAGAGAATGTTACAAATTGAATAGAATTGACATAGTTAGTGTCTATTGTTTAGCAGATCTGGAGGTCTGGTATTGAGAGAGATATTCTGCGAATCAGTTATCTATGTACTTTAAGAACAAGTATGTTTTCATTTGTCTCCTAAAATCCCTATATGTATTGGCAAGCGTAAGTAGTTGTTTCAGATCGTTGCCCCATAATGCTGCTTGATAAGAGAGAAGGTATTGGTGATGAATTTTGAATTTGCATCCTCTAACTGGGGGGGAAACGAAGTGCAGGTTGGAGCTTCTTTTATGTCTTATGTTAGGCTAAGACAGGATGGATTCCTCCCGTCTCTCGTACGATACTAACAATTACACACACACACCCCCGGCGTTTACCTTTTCCCTGGTGGTTCAGCGGTGTATCCCGTCTAGAGAGCTGCACGGGAATGGGGATGACGGGAATCCCGCGGGACCCGCGGGGATCCCGCGGGTTCCCCCTTTGGGTCACGGGGATCCCGTGGGGACGCCCCCTAGGGTCGCGGGGATCCCGTGGGGACGCCCCCTAGGGTCGCGGGGATCCCGTGGGGACGCCTCCGAGGGTAGCGGGGTTCCTGCGGGGTTGGATCGCAGCGGGGTTGGTCGAGCCGCGAGGGTAGTCTCCTTCTCCTTACCTGCCCTGTCGCAGCACACATCCGAACGGAAATCTTCCCGATGTCAGCGCTGACGTCGGAGGGAGGGCTTAAGCAAAGCCCTCCCTTCCTCCGACGTCAGCGCTGACATCAGGAAGACTTCCGGTCGGCTGTGTGCGGCTGCGGCAGGGCAGGTAGGAAGAAGGCAATGGCGAACGAAAGAGGGGGGAGGGGGCGGTCCGCCCCGAAGAATGTGCACAGCCGGTCAGGTCCCCCGATCGACCGACAACAGGCCCGGCCGACAAACCTCCCTGCCCTGTAGCCGCGAATCTAAATTACCTCTTACAGCAGCTTCACTACTCCAGCTGCTGTAAGAAGGTAATTTAGATCGCGGCTACAGGACAGGGAGATTTGTCCGACCGGGCCTGTTCTGTTGTCAGTCGGGTGCAAAAGCGCCACAAAGGTGGAGGCAGGGAGGGAGGAAAGGTGGAGTGGAAAAGAAAAGACGCTTAAGGGGGGAGAAGGCCGCTGAAAGTACTGGGGAAGACAAA
Source organism: Geotrypetes seraphini (assembly GCF_902459505.1). NCBI lineage: Eukaryota > Metazoa > Chordata > Amphibia > Gymnophiona > Dermophiidae > Geotrypetes > Geotrypetes seraphini. Next base: position 69,594,078 of record NC_047088.1, read on the forward strand.
GGGGTGGAAAAGAACGCTGAAAGGACATGGGGTAAACGGGAGAAAGGGGGGGGGAAGGACCCTGAAAGCACTGGGGAAGACAAAGGGGTGGAGAATGCCACTGAAAGGACATGGGGAAGACAGAGGGGGGAGAAGGCCGCTGAAAGGACATGGGGAAGGCAGAGAGGGGAGAAGGATGCTGCCTGACAGGACATGGGAAAGATGGTGGGGGAGAAGGACACTGAAAGGAAATGGGGAAGAGGGAATGGGAAGAAGACGCTGGCAGGGAAGAAGACAGAGGTGCCAGACTATGGGGGGAGTGGAGGGAAAAAGATGGGTGCCAGACCAATTTGGGAGGGGGGAGAAAGGGAGAGGCACAGTAACAGAGCAAATGGAAGACGCAGAAGGAAGAGAGACAGTGGATGGAAGGAACTGAATGAGAACATGAGGAAAGCAGAAACCAGGCAATAAAGGTAGGAAAAAATTTTTTTATTTTTTTTTTTTTTGCTTAAGGATAAAGTAGTATATTAGTTGTGTTGATAAAAATTTATAAACATTAGAGGCTCTGGTAGAAACCCGTTTACAAAGTATGTATTCTTCCCAATTAATATTTCCAAATTAATAAAGTCTTTTTGCTTATTTTTAAATGGGTTTCTACCAGAGCCTTTAATTCAGTAGCATAATTAAATGAAATAACTATTTCTGTAGTTTATAGGGACAGGCGGGGACGTAGGGGATTCCTCGCGGGGACGGGCGGGGACGGAGGGGATTCCTCGCGGGGACGGGTGGGGACGGAGGGGATTCCTCGCGGGGACGGGTGGGGACGGAGGGATTCCTCGCGGGGACGGGTGGGGACGGAGGGATTCCTCACGGGGACGGGTGGGGACGGGTGGGACTTTGGCGGGGACGGGTGGGGACGGGTGGGATTTCTGTCCCCGCGCAACTCTCTAATCCCGTCCTGAACTCCTCCTGCTGATCTCACAGCCAGTGGGGCATCCGGGCCAGCATGCAGGAGCGAGCTTTTCGAGCTCCCGCCCAGCCCTGCACTGCTCCCTGAAAGGCACAGAACTCGTGGCTCTTACGGCAGCCATTCAGGGAGTGGCGTAGGGCCAAGCAGGAGCTTAATGCCAGCATGGGTGTGCCACTGGTTGCTGGCTGCAAGATCGGCAGGAGGGGTTCAGCGTGGGATACACCACTGGACCACCAGGGAAAAGGTACGCGATGGAGGGAGGGAGAGGGGGTAATTGTTAGTATTGGCCGAGATGGGAGGGATCCCTCCTGTCCCAGCCTACAATAGGTGGTTTCAATAAAAAAAAATAAACAATTTAACCATCTGCTGTTCTCTGGAACTATGGTCTTAATGTATGTACATTTACTAAAGTCCAGGCACATGCTTTGGCAGCTATTGCTCCCCTCTGAAACAACTTTATAATCTGTGTGTGCTCATCTACTCTTGAAATGTCTCTGCAGAAGAGGCCAGCCTCAGATCTGGTGCAAAGGAATTACCCAGTAAGTACAAGATGTCATGGATACAGTTAAGGGGAACTTTTAATCTGCTGGCTAGGTTGGAGGGCAGAGGGGAGTACAGGACAATCAAGCCATTGTGACATCACTGATGAGGTTGGCTGTTATTGGTGGGAAGAGAGTACAGGGAAGGAAGGTGGGACAGGGTGCAGAGCCTGGCAGGGAGTGAGGGGGGCTGAGTTCAGAGCCTGGTAGGGAAGGGGGCTGGGCGCAGAATCTGGCAGGGAAAGGCGTGAGGGTGCAAAGCCTGGCAGGGCATGCCACTTGAATATTAAGCCCCCATCTTATATTTGAGTCAACCATTTTTCATTTGTATTGTGCCGACATCAAGTATCATTTCTATTATATGAACGTTCTACTACACTGTTTTAATGTGTATGATAGAGATAATGTATCAAATTATTGCTATTACTTTAATTTACTTTTTCCATTTCCCAGTTTACCTGTTATCCTATATAATAAAACCCTAGAGCGCGCATGCGCTTTTGAAAAATTGTGATCCCTGGCGCCGTGTTTTCTGATCCGTTGCCGCATTCCATTTTAGAACGCGGCCAGGGATCACTCTGGCCACTCCCCTCCTCACTCACCAATCCGAAGCAAGCTCCTCACCAACCGGAAGCTAGCACCTCACCTCCCGCCCTCGCTCACTGCTGCTGCTGCTGCTGATCCTTCTCTTTGGGGCAGCCTGCGATCGTGGCTGGCTTTGGCGGGCCTCGCGGGCTGCTTTCCGGCCTCGGTGGCACGTTCCCTATGATGCACGGGATCGCGTCGGGAGGGAGCGTGCTTCCAGGTTGGGGTGCGGCCTGTGAGGTTCTTTGAGGCCGGCCATAACGATCGCGGCCTGGAGCAGGCCAGAAGACGCCGGGATGCAGGGAGGATTAGCAGGGGAATCAATACAGGGGGCCAGAGGGAGAGGGAAAGGGGACTGCTTTGGGGGGAGGGGTGTTCTGAGGGGAGACAGAAGGGGCCATGGAGAGACAGGGAGAGGGAAAGGGGGCTGCTTTGGGAGAGGGGTGTGATGGAGGGAGACAGAAGGGGCCATGGAGGGAGAGGGAAAGGGGGCTGCTTTGGGGGGGGAGGTGTGCTGGGGACAGACAGTTTTGCACTGGGGGAAGACAGAAGGGGCCATGGAGAGACAGTTAGGGAGAGGGAAAGGGGGCTGCTTTGGGGGGTAGGGGTGTGCTTAGGGTAAACAGCTTTGCTCTGGGGGGGAAAACAGAAGAGGGCCATGGAGAGACAGTTAGGGAGAGGGAAAGGGGGCTGCTTTGGGGGGAGGGGTGTGCTGGAGGCAGACAGCTTTGCTCGGGGGGGGGGGGGAGACAGAAGGACACAGACAGCGGCCAAGGAGAGAGAGATAAAGAAACACAGACAGATAGACACACATATATTCTAGCACCCGTTAATGTAACGGGCTTAACGACTAGTAATTGTATAATATGCTAACATTTGTAATTTTACTACAGTTATACTGTTACTACAATAAAAGTTACATAATAACATAGAAAATAACAGATAATAACAGATGTACAATCCATCCAGTCTGCCCAACAAGATAAACTCATTGCATATACATATTTGACCTTGATTTGTCCTTGCAATTTTCAGGGCACAGACCATAGAAGCCTGCCTGGCCCTAGCCTTGCTTTCCAATAACTAAAGCTGTCATTGAAGCCCCACTCCAGCCACGATACTGAACATTTTGCTATATACATATTTGGTGGTTAATAAATCTTAATACAAGGTATAATCATATACATAAAGAATGCCATTGGAACACTGTATCCTGACAGGGGATGAAGATTTATACCCTATTAACATTATTCGGGGTGTCTAGAATAGGTCTACTTTTATCTCTGGAAGTTTCAGAATATTATTGTATCACATGAGGTTGAGTGTACCATTTTGGGGTAGCCAGTGAAAAAAAGGACAATATAAGAATAGCCATACTGGGTCAGACCAATGGACCATCTAGCCCAGTATCTTGTTTCCACAGTGGCCAATCCAGGTCACAAGTACCTGGTAAAAACCCAAATAGAAATATTCTATGTTACTGATCCCAGGGCAAGCATTGGCTTCCCCCATTTCCATCTCAATAGCAGACTATGGACCTTTCCTCCAGGGCTGTGGAGTCGGAGTCGGAGGAAATTTCGGGTACCTGAAGTCGGAGTCAGAAGTACAAAAAACTGAGGAGTCTGAGTCGGAACATTTATCTACCGACTCCATTTTTGAACTTGGAATACCAATCACGAGCGATTCTTTCAGCTATAGCACCCACTATATACACAGCACAAATGTTGCGAGCAGCTTCTGCGGCCTTAGAACCTTGATTAAAAGCAAAAAGAAGGTGGTGTCGAAAATGCTCATTTCTCTCAACTTGACATTCCATTTTAACGATCTGAAAATTAACCAGTGCTGTGGAGTCGGAGTCGGAGTAAATTTTGGGTACCTGGAGTCGGAGTCGGAGTCAGAAGTACAAAAAACTGAGGAGTCGGAGTCGGAACATTTATCTACAGACTCCACAGCCCTGCTTTCCTCCAGGAATTTGTCCAAGCCTTTATTTAAACTCATCTACATTAACCACTGTTACTACATCGGGTTGCCAGAGCAAAGGAGAAGAAGGCAGCGTGCTCTGGTAGCCGGACTGAGAGAGGGAGAGTCGGAGACACAGAGTTCTGCGCAGGGGAAGGAGGCAGGAAGAAGCACAGGACTCGGGGAAGCGGCGAGAGTACGCTCCGCCCACCCCCACCGCGTCAGAGGCAGCGTCGGACTCCCCCTTGAAAGAGGGCGGAGCCAACGCGGCGAGCGCTGAATCGGGTTGCCAGAGCAAAGGAGAAGAAGGCAGCGTGCTCTGGTAGCCGGACTGAGAGAGGGAGAGTCGGAGACACAGAGTTCTGCGCAGGGGAAGGAGGCAGGAAGAAGCACAGGACTCGGGGAAGCGGCGAGAGTACGCTCCGCCCACCCCCACCGTGTCAGAGGCAGCGTCGGACTCCCCCTTGAAAGGGGGCGGAGCCAACGGCACGCAGCCATTCGGCGCGCAGCGAAGGCAAGCGGCAAAGGCGCTCGCCTTAGCGAGAGCGCCTTTGCGAAGGGCCTTTGAGAAGGGACAAGGCAACGGAGTAAGACAGAAGGTAAAGAAGCGACAAGTACAGAAGGAAAGCACAGAAGGTAAGAAAGAGACAGACACAAAGGGCCAAGCCGTTCACACAAGTATAACAAGCAGGCAGAGGGAGAGAGTGAGAGAGAGGACACCAGCGGCTGGTAGAGAGAGAGAGGACCCCAGCAGCAGGTAGAGAGAGAGAGAGAGAGACACCAGCACAGAGCACCAACACAGAGAGAGAAGAGACAGAGAGGACACCACCAACAGGCAGTGAGCGAGAGGACACCAGAGACAGTTAGTGAAAGAAAGAGAGGGCACCAGCACAAAGAGAGAGTCAGGGAGGACACCAACAGCAGATAGGGAGAGAGAAAGGACACAAAGCGGGCACAAGTCACAAGTAATCTCAACTGATATCTTAAAGAAGGAACAACAATGGAAGCAGAAGGAAGCCAGAAGATGAGCTTTCCAGTGTTCTGCACAGACTGTCATATGTACGACTATCTCCCCTCGGGGAGACAGTCGTATGTATGCAGTCGGTGTCAGGAACTGAAAAGCTTGAAGAAGGAGGTCAAGCGACTAGAGGACAAGATTCAGGAGCTAGAAGGATTTCACGCCACGGAGAGACACATTGAGGAGGAAGTCAGGGAACTCGAGAGATTCATTGAAGAGGCATACAGGACGAAGGTGGAAGAGAACGAACTTCAGATGAAAGAAGAAGCTACACGGATACCAACATGCAAGGGAGAGCAAGAAGAAGATTTCAAACGAAAACACGTCCAACATACCGGAACCTGAGCAATTCTTCAACGGAAGTCAGGCAGAAAAATTAACATCCATAGAAGTGAGCCTTGAGGACATTCGTAGGCAGATAGAAAAACTAAAAACTGACAAATCCCCGGGTCCGGACGGCATACATCCAAGGGTTCTGAAGGAATTAAAGGAGGAGATAGCGGAACTACTGCAGCAAATTTGCAACTTATCCCTGAAAACAGGCGAGATCCCGGAAGATTGGAAGATAGCCAACGTTACGCCCATCTTTAAAAAGGGATCAAGAGGTGACCCGGGAAACTACAGGCCGGTGAGCCTGACTTCGGTTCCGGGGAAAATGGCAGAAGCACTGATAAAAGAAAACATCGATCAACATTTTGAAAAAAATGAACTTCTGATAACCAGCCAGCATGGTTTCTGCAAGGGAAGATCGTGCCTAACGAACTTATTGCACTTCTTCGAAGGGATCAACAAACGGATGGACAAAGGAGACCCCATAGACATCATATATCTAGATTTCCAAAAAGCCTTTGACAAGGTGCCCCATGAACGTCTACTCCGGAAACTGAAGAACCATGGGGTGGAAGGAGACGTACATAGATGGATCAGAAACTGGTTGGAGGGTAGAAAACAAAGGGTAGGAGTGAAGGGTCACTACTCCGACTGGAGGAGGGTCACGAGTGGTGTCCCGCAGGGCTCGGTGCTCGGGCCGCTGCTATTTAATATCTTCATAAATGATCTAGAAACAGGAACGAAGTGCGAGATAATAAAATTTGCGGACGACACCAAACTATTTAATGGAGCTCGGACTACAGAGGACTGCGAAAAGTTGCAAAGGGACTTGAACAAATTAGAAGAATGGGCGGCGAAATGGCAGATGAAGTTCAACACTGAAAAATGTAAAGTATTACATGTGGGGAGCAGAAACTCGAGGTACTACTATACAATGGGAGGGATGTTATTGAATAAGAGTACCCAGGAAAGGGACTTGGGGGTAATGGTGGACATGACAATGAAGCCGTCGGCACAGTGTGCAGCGGCCGCTAAGAGAGCGAATAGAATGTTTGGTATAATCAAAAAGGGTATTACAGCCAGAACGAAAGAAGTTATCCTGCCGTTGTATCAGGCGATGGTGCGCCCGCATTTGGAGTACTGCGTCCAATATTGGTCGCCGTATCTTAGGAAGGATATGGCGTTAGTCGAGAGGGTTCAAAGGAGAGCAACACGTCTGATAATAGGTATGGAAAACCTGTCATATTCTGAGAGATTGGAGAAGCTGGGTCTCTTTTCCCTGGAGAAGAGGAGACTTAGAGGGGATATGATAGAGACTTATAAGATCATGAAGGGCATAGAGAGAGTAGAGAGGGACAGATTCTTCGAACTTTCGAAAAATAAGAGAACAAGAGGGCATTCGGAAAAGTTGAAAGGGGACAGATTCAAAACAAATGCTAGGAAGTTCTTCTTTACCCAACGTGTGGTGGACACCTGGAATGCGCTTCCAGAGGACGTTATAAGGCAGAGTACGGTACTGGGGTTCAAGAAAGGATTGGACAAATTCCTACTGGAAATGGGGATAGAAGGGTATAGATAGAAGATTACTGCACAGGTCCTGGACCTGTTGGGCCGCCGCGTGAGCGGACTGCTGGGCACGATGGACCTCGGGTCTGACCCAGCAGAGGCATTTCTTATGTTCTTATGTTCTTATGTACATCCTCTGACAACGCATTCCAGAGCTTAACTATGCTCTAAGTGAAAAAATATTTCCTCCTATTGGTTTTTATATTATTTCTCTGTAAGTTCAGATATCAAAGAAAAAGAGCTTCATTTTGAAAACAGGTTGATATTTGTTCTCTTAAGGACATCACTAGATATGAGCACTATATAATAATGAAAGGCCAGCCTGGTGGTTAATGGCAGTACCATACACTGAAGTGTCCTAGGTTCACTTCCCGCCTCTGATCTTCCATTCCTCAGAACAATGATGCCTAATGGCAGAATTTAAAGGCCCTAGTTCAGGACTGTCACTGCAAGGACTGACCCCACTTCAACCTGATGTACTTCCAAAACACTTCCAGATAAACCTGACTAAACTTAACATGCCAATGTAATTTTTGAAAGTTCTCTGTAATGTCGCAGTCTGTATACAGTCTCTTCCTTTGTAAACCGCTCAGAACTATTTGTGGTATGGCGGTATATAAAAATAAAGTTATTATTATTATTATGCTAAAATAAGTTGAGAGGGTGGTGCAAATTAATGCTGATGGCGTCAGATCACAGCCTCAATTCTGACCAAATGAAAAGTCCAAAGGAGTAGAAGAAAATTATCAAGTCAAAAACTAAGAATGAAATAGCACTATGAATACAAAGAAGGGCACATGTAATCATGAAATAACTGCCCCGCCCTCCAAAGTTGTCACAAGAACAGTTTCTCACCTTCATGCAGCACTTGGGCCATCCAGTAGTTGAGCCTCAGAAAGACTGAATCATCTTTGATACAGTTTATATAGTGCAGCAGCAAGGGACTCTGCAACACTGAGCCCATTTGTGCAGGAAACTGCAAGACAAAATGGTCCTTATAGTTCTTATCTGTTGTCACATTTTTATAACAGTGCTACATCAGAACAGGGCATATGCTCTCTTGGGCCTGGAAAATGGTAAATGGTGCTGCAACTCATAGGAGTTGTTAAATCCTTAAAGGGCTAAATGCACTAAAAATATCGACTCGATCATTGTTGGCCGATACTCTGGCTGATTCTCCAGCAGTGATCGATGCACTATCAAGTTTGCATGCAACCGATCAATTGGTCAGTGAGTGATTGACACATGCGCAGAGCCCCAACAGCATTGACAGGGGAAGTAGGCTCCTGTCACTGCTGTTAGGGCACTGCGACGCCCCCACGGCAGCAAAAATGGCATGAGGGATGCCTACTCCCTCCTGCCAATGCGACTTCCCCCAAGCGATGCTGCAGGAGGGATGCCCACACTCTCCTGCCAATGCGACTCCCCACCCCCACTGCAGCAATATGGCAGGGGGGATACCCACTCCTTCCTACCACCGAAGGTCCACTCCCGTGCCATGCCCCCAAAAACATCCTCTACCCTCCCCCTTCCCATCCCCAACCCCCCAAAAAAGGGAGGCGGGGAAGGGTATGGCAAGCAGCCACTCCAAGAGCCATGGACTTGGCTGAAGCCCACAGTAGATCAAACATGGCATCTGAAAAAATAAGCACCCAGCTCAATCTTAGCAACTTCCTGATCCATCAAGGACCAGTCATATGACTCTCGGTCAGGAACACGCTCGGACCACTGGAAACAAGCCTGGGCCACCAGACCACCACACATCGCAGCCTGGACCACAAGGGGGGTGGGGGTGGGGACCAGCATCACCAGATGTTTAACCCCCTGGGCAGAATGAAAGGCTAAACCTGACTTAATCCAAGGACAAGACTAGGTATCAAACACAAATATTTTTTACTTTTTAAGTTGATCAGAGGGAAGCTCAAAATAAAATTTCCCCATTTCAAGTCCTCCTGATCTGGCCTAGTGAGCCAATCACACAAGATGGTTCATCTACCATACGCCAAAGACTGAGAAATACTAACTAGTGAAGGACTGCACAAATTACTTAAACAATTATGTCACTAATGAATGGTTCTCTGTCTCCATCTACTGGTAGGAGAAGGCAAACAGATGTATCTGGACTAGCTTGGAAAAACACTAAAGAAGTTTTGTTGTAAATTGTGGAAACAGCTTTGATGGCCTTTTGAAGCCAGTAGGTAGTATATACAGTAAGTATTATGAATGAATGGCTATGTAGAGAATATATTTGTATATTTCTTGTCATCTCAAGTGAATGCAGAGTTCTTTATCTCATATTACCTTCTTAAAGAAAACCTCTGAGGAAAGTTGGCTCCATAGTTTAGATTCAGATCCTATATGCAGCTAAATCAATTAGGCCTATGCATTCCACAAAAATACTATACTCAGACCTGAAGAAAATTAAAAAAAAAAAGAAATTGCTTCTACTATGGCCATCCTTGTTTACCAATAAGCCACACAAAAGGTGTGTCTCAGAGGCATTGCCTCTGTGGCTAAGTGGGTTCACTACACTGCTGTGACCTAGGGAGAGCAGCAAAATGGAGCTACTGAAGGAGAGAAAATAGTACAAATATAAGTCAAAAAGGGAAGACAGATAAAATTTTAAAATATAGAAGTAAATATAAGGGTTGTAAGAACAAGCATAAATACCAGCAATGCTCAACCCTTCCATCCCTCACCTCTAAGCGATGTATGTTCTGCACAAGCTGGGTAAAGGTTTGTAGCTGTTCCACTGGGAAGGCTTCATCTTGATGGAGGTAGAGAGAGGAGACAACCTTCTGGCTTACAATGGAAACTGTGCTACTGCTTATTGGCAGGTTCATAAGACTATTCCACTTCTGAAGAAAAAAAAAAGAAAGACAAGTGAACACTTATCTTACCAAAAGGCAGTTATTAAAATTTACTTTTGAGGGGGGGTGTTTAATCCTTCGAATATTTCATTAAATATTTCCAAAACTCAAGGTACAATTTCTTTGTCTTCACAAACCCATACCTCCCCTATCCTCATCTAGTTCTACCCTCTCCCCCATGCATCCTGCTCCTCTCCTTCCCAAACTGTCCATAGTTACATCCTTCCTTTTTACCCCATGCCATACCCACAGCCAGACTGTCTCTTTCCTTTTCTAAATTACGTATAACTATGCCCATAGCTCTTCCTCAGTGCCCTACACCCCTACCAGTTCCACTCAGTTTAACCCTTCTCAGCATTTTGCTTCACTTATCTCTAGCTTCCCCCAGATATATGGCCAGAGCTGCGCAGAACTTTCCTTCTCCCTATATGAGGGTACAAATCTAAGCTTCTCCTGACCCTTCATATATTTTCTTCTACCCTCTTCTGAAATCGCTTCCCCTAGATCTTTTTCCGAGGCTTTCATAAACTGGTATGCACCACATAACTTCATTCTGGACATCCATGGCATCTCGTATCTCATGGATCTGGTGTCTTATGCATTGTGAACTTAATCATGGCTTCCAAACGCACCCAATCTACTGCTGGTAGCAGCAAGAAGCAAAAGGAAAAGTACTGATTTAAAAGTGAAACAAAAAATGATTAGACTACGAGAAAATGGTAAAGCGGTGACCACCATCACATGTGAATTCAGCAAGTCTCATTCACAATCACGACCATATTGAAAAATAAGGATAAAATCCTGCAAGCTGTGAAAGGATCTGCTCCACTGAAAGCTTCTAGACTAAGAAGTAAGAGGGGCCTATATCAAACATGGAAAAATACTGTTGATATGGATAGAGGATCAAACTTGGAAGCAAATTCCTATCAGAACAATGACAATAACGGCAAAGGCACAAAGCTTTACGAGATGCTGAAAGAAAAAGCAGGACCAGACTATGAAATAGAGTTCAGTGCCAGCTCCAGGTGGTTCAAATGGTTCAAGAATTGTTATTCTTTGCATAATGTGAAAGTAGTGGCGAGTCTGTGAGTGCTGATGAGAAGGCAGCAGAATAATTTGTTGAAACACCAGATAAACTGATAAGAGAAAGGTTATTCGCCCCAGGAAACTGTAAACACGGACAAAGCCTCCTTGTTCTGAAAGAGAATGCCTGAAAGTACACCTTTACCTATAAGGAGGCTAAGTCAATGCCATTCATTTTTTATATATACACACAATATAATCTTATTAGCAACACATAATGGTTAATTACAAAATTAAAACTACAAAAATCGCACTGTATGCTTCTTAACATTCATTCCTACCAGAACACAGATAACCTCTATGCAAATACGGGACCAAAACTAAAACGAAACCCTATGATTCAAGACTCTGTATGTAGTACCATCCCAGAGAAAAAGAAACAAATGCAGTTCTTCCTGAACAGTGCAAAATATAGACATCAGATGAAAATTCTCAAAATGGACACAATTCAATCACTAATTTTGGCCACTAGTGTACATACAGGATTAGCTTGATTATGAAAAAAGATCAAAAACTGTATTTACTGACTACTGTCTACTTTAAGTTATTATGGATCATTTATCACATATTACTCCAAAGTACATGAATGTTATCCAGACTCTCAGCAGTTTCCTGAAACTTCCATATTGCGTTTTGACAGATACACCAACAAAATGTATTTTTTTAATTGGCTAAAAGTTTCTCTGGTTTTAAATAAATGGCTTATCTTTCAGAAAATCAATTGATGTTTTCTCATTATCTCCCTACCAAACTCCCCTCTGATAATATTTATTGATTCCCAGTTCTGAATAACTCACATTAGGTATCCCATGCTTTGGCTATCAACTTCCTCACAAAACTATTAAACTTGCCTACCCATAGGAAGATATGAGATCTTTAAAGATTCTGACATACTTTTCAGTGCTACCTCCCTTCACTTTTCTGCCAGAGGTTTTAGGAAAGAGTCTCTACAATGCAATAACATGCTTTAGGTCTTTTCTTCATAAGAAAAAATATGCTTGAGGACGATAAATACGAGGAGGAATTTCCCTAGGATATAGTTTCACAGGAAAGATAAATCTCTACGTTATTGTACGTAGCTCATTAGAAAATTAACCTTAGTCACTTACCCTTTTCTTGGATTGTAAAGGAACCTGCTTTATACCAAAGTCCACTTGCAGCCCTACTGAAGGGGAACCCAAGTTTTTTCTTCTCACTGTCATCATCTGTGCTTTCCATAGACTCTCTGAATTCTTAAAGAATGTCTAAACAGAGGATAAAACTTATATTACTTCTTCACCTATGAGCAAGTTCCAGAAAACACTGTCAGGTAATAACACATTAACATAACCATAGTTTTGCTTTAAATCTGAAAAATCTCTGCTGCTGCTTTATTTGCATAAGATGATTCTATCTGGAGAGAACTCTTTACATTTTTCAAAATCTCATGTATGTAGCAGAAGGATACTAAAGACATTGGTTTAAGTGTCTCTAATCACTACCACTATTATTAACAGTTCTATACACAGTGCTGTACAGACACATAAGACAATCTCTTACCCATTAAGCTTATAATCTAGTTGAGAGAAACAGACAATTTCCTAGCAACTGAGACAATCAAGGTCAGGAAAAGTACAATTTTTTTGTATTTTAAAGCAATCTGAGAAGAAGTGAATTGTAAATATGATTGGCCAGATGGAGCATAAGAACATAAAAATAGCCATACTGGGTCAAACCAGTGGTCCATCCAGCCCAGTAGCTCATCCCCACAGTGGCCAATCTAGGTCCCAGCACCTGGCAAAAACCCAAACAGTAGCAACATTCCATGCTACTGATCAGGGCAAGCAGTGGCTTCCCCCATATCTGTCTCAATAACAGACTATGGACTTTTCCTCCAGGATATTGTCCAAACTTCTCTTAAAACCAGCCACCACTCTTACCACAACTTCTGACAACATATTCCAGAATGGAAAAACTCAATAAGGCCATTCTAGGAAAATTGCGTCCTAAATACAGGAGTAGCAATAGAGGAGAAGAATACAGAGTAGCTTGCCCAAGAAATGTAGATCGTAAAAAGTAATATAGAGGCAACTGGAAGGTTAAAAGGAGAGAAGACACAAAACAAATGCATGTGTGACCCAGGTGTCACTAAGACCCTTGTAGCAGAAGATATATTCTTCCCAAAATGCCCTTTCAGGGGATGACTCTGCCCTGAAAGCAGCATAAAGAATTATACCCCTGGAAATTTCTAACCGAGCTCCTAGAAAAGGGAAGAGCTAATAGTTCAATGTTAGAAAAAGCACTGTTTTGGAGCAAAAGAGAAATTTATTCTTCCCTGATAATTTCCTTCTCTTGAATTCTACTAGACCAGTCCAGGCTAATGAGTTTTGCTATCCAGCCAGCAGATTGGTGGAAACATTTTCCAGGGATGCAAGGCCACATTCTGGAACTTGTCCTATATGAAAGACGAAACTAAAAACACACACACACACACAAAAAAAAAAACACAACTATCCTTAAAGGTGAAAGGTGCAGGGCACCTTAAAAGTCACATTATATTTCCTTGCCAAACCATCAATAAAGATAACAAGCAACCCCACAGAGAGCTTCCAGCACCCATGAGGAACCTGTTCCTTGCAGTCAAGGTATGCCAGGATGGGAACTAAATACTCTAGCACAAGATTTTCAAGATCACCAAATAACCTCTTGTTAAGAAGGGAGCTTACTGGGCTTAGACTTAGAATGAACCCACAACCAGCACCTTGCCTGTACTACTGAAGCCACTGACCTGGAGAATACCTTCTACAGATAGTACAGCACATCAGCAGTAACAGCAGCAACCAACTCTAAATGGATAGTCTCTGGAATTATTATGAACAGTTGCAAAACAGTCCCACAAATGGGCACCTCCATGCGCAAAATGCAGAGATTTGCTTCAGATGGACTTAATTTCCCCCATATATGTCACTCTCAGTGGTTTCTAATCTTTAAACAAAAGGCACCTACCTTGTTAATCTTTCTAGGAGATAGGAATGTCAATCTTGAGCCAATGGGGTGTGTGTAGAAAGCCTCATTTACTTTTTTCCATTCCGCCTCACTTCTCACTGGGCTGTCCTGTACTCCTCGGTTCGTTTCAAAGTAAGTGGCCAGCCCTGGAGAATAAACATAAGTGGGAGGAGTACAGGGACTCTCCCCGAGAAGCAAGTCTCTTCTGCTTATAACACAACAAATAACAGTAGCATTAACAATGAAGAACATTGTAAAACCCATAACGAGGCGAATATAGGCCACCTGAGTGCTGCCTGCATTAACAGTCACAAGGTTCTATAGGATACCCCCTGGTTTCCTGAAATAGGGGAGCTTCTTTTTTCTCAGCTATTGCTAAAGGCCAAGGGAATCAGCAAATTGTCCAATGCTACAGAGAAGTCCAAGACAGATAGCAGGCTAAGAATCATGGCAAGCTTTGAGATTGACATTCCTATCTTCTAGAAAGAAAACTTAACAATGTAGGTACATAATCTTCCCTTCTAGTTCAATTAGGACTGGCCATGTAGGGCAATTTCAAATAAAGTCATTTTTCATTAGCAGGTGTAGCATGTATTTGATGTTATTACATCATAGCTTAAACACAAATCGCCAAGTAAAAACTTGTCACTTGAAATTTTTTTTCATAGCACATATAGTATGACTTCATTATAAGAGCAAAAGTGAGAAAAAGTCTGTATGGTTTGTAGCAACAAATGTATATTATACAAAATCACAAATGAGCCCCTTTTGATTTTACAATGCTCTGTACCTCAACCACTTTCCAAAAGATAGATGACTTCTGACAAAGCCTTCCCCTCCCCCTCCCAACTCACTCACCTTCACCCTTGTAGGCAATGCTAGAGAAACTAGTTCAGGACAGTAGACTTTATAAAGTAACAAGAGGCCCTGAAGGTGAGGCTGCTTCCCCTACAATGAAATAAGAGAAAAAGGTTAGCATTAGAGTCTGCAGATTGTGACTTTAGTTTTGCAGTGTGAATAATACTGTACATTAAAAAATAAGCTAAGTATGGATAAAGTCATATCAAGTGTAAAAAATCCCTAGAAAGTGGGACCAGCTTAGAAGACAATGCTGATGATCTGTATATGGAAACCAAAATGCTGTAGTAAAAATAAAATTTAAAAAAACTAGGTGAAAATTTACTAAACAGGTACAATTAACAAAGCCAGGGATAATAAAGGATGTTACTACTGGAAACTGTAGATCACAAACACTACTGGAAACTGTCACATTTCTGGCAAAAATATAAATGAAACAAAAGAAAATGTCACAACAATTCTAGAACTTGATGAAAATATCATAAGAAAATTGGTTAAGACTCAATATGAACCAGACAGAAATGTGCCCAAAAGCACCACACAGTTAACATGCAATTCCAGACACAATATGATTTTCCCATGCTTGACCTGTCACTTGCCTTTTTTTTAAGCATTCTTGTATGGCTCTCCATTGCTAGAAATGTACTTTTCCCTCAGAATCATCTCTGTACTTTTCTTTACAATTCTACAGAGCATTCCATAAAATTGACCGTGCAGGGGCTGATTTTATGAAGTGCATTGCCCGTTGAGATGATTTTTTTTTTTTTTAATAATTCTTTATTCGTTTTCAAATTAAACAAGTGCACAAAAGAATATATTACAACAAATTATTCCACAATAGCACTTTGATATCTACCATATAAAACCACCCACCCTTCATCATATTTTCAATAAAAATATACACATATTATATATCATAGTATAACATATTATGTAAAATTATTTCCAACTCCCTCCCCCCTTTAGTGTGCTAAATAAGAAAAGAAGAAGAGAAGAAGTGATGACTATTCACTACAATATTTTGCCAATGGCCCCCATATTTTTATAAAGTTAGTATATGTCCCTCTTTGTACTGCTATTGCTCGTTCCATTTTAAATATATGGCATAATGTATTCCACCAAAATGTATAACTAAGGTTTCTGTGATTTTCCCAATTGTGTTGGATGTGTTCCCAATATGTGTTGGATGGCAACCCCTGTCATAACTAATAAAAGCTTATTGTTCTCTGATATTTGACTCTTTTTCCTCATCATCATGCCAAATAGCATTGTATCGTGCCACATGATTTTCCAATAATGCATTTACTTGAGACCATATTGAATTCCAAAATATCTTAATATAGGGACAATAATAAAGTAGATGACCTAATGTCCCAGGTTCCAGATTACAGTGCCAGCATCTATTGGACTTAGAACTATCTAATTTTTGTAAAAGAACAGAGGTCCAAAATACTCTATGTAACAAAAATAACCAAGTTTGTCTCATAGATGCTGACACTGTACATCTCA
The DNA here is from genome assembly GCF_902459505.1 of Geotrypetes seraphini. NCBI lineage: Eukaryota > Metazoa > Chordata > Amphibia > Gymnophiona > Dermophiidae > Geotrypetes > Geotrypetes seraphini. The sequence goes on from NC_047088.1 coordinate 69,610,329, forward strand.
TTCTCCAAGACCAAATTCATGGCCATTGAGATGCAGAAATTTGGTGCTTGATTTCAATGCTCCAAATGTCTCTCAGACCATTCTTTGGTTTTTTATTCAAGTATCCAGATAATAATTTATACCACAGTGCGGCTTGATGTCCTAGGAAGTCTGCTTGGAAGCATAGGAACTCCAGACTATACTGATTGTTCAAAGTCTTCCATTCAGGGAACCCTACCTGAATGGCCTGCTTCAACTGCAACCATTTAAAGCTTTGTGTTTTATTAAGACCAAATCTATGTTGCAGTTGTGAAAATTCAAGCAGTTTACCATCTGAAATAACATCCTTTAGAGTTCGAATGCCTGCAATAATCCAGTTCTTCCAAAGGACTTGGACTCCGCCTATTTTAATCTTGGAGTTTATCCATAAAGATTGATTAGTTGACTTATTAATTGGGAAAGGTGTTAATTTGCTGATATATCTCAACGTTTTCCAAGAATCCCTTAACATTTTATTTTCCCTATATCTCCTAGGCATGTTAATGCTTGGAACATGAACTAAATTCAAAGAAAACAAAAGGCGACATTCCAAGTATAACCAATCTAGTACATTATCTATGAGTTCTGGGAGGATCCAATACATATCCTGACGTAAAATATAAGCTTGATGGTATCTATAAAAATTTGGAAAATTTACCCCTCCCTCCTCAATTGATTTTTGCAAGGATACTAAAGCAATTCTAGGCATTTTACCAAGCCAAAGAAATTTCATTAGAATACCATTAAGCCTTTTATAAAAGGACCCCTGAAAATAAATCAGTATCATACTCATTTGGTAACAAACCATAGGCAAAATCATCATTTTAATGGTGTGAACTCTCCCCCACCAAGAAAGATGTAAAGGGTTCCATTGCTCACATAACTCCGTAACTCTTTTTAAAACAAATTTTTCATTTTTCTTTACTGTATCATCAATTGTACTTTTAATTTGAATACCAAGATACTTAAATCCATCCTCTTTCCATATGAATGGAAAAGAATCAAATAATCCTTCTAGACAATAAACATTTAAAGGTAAAATTCTGATTTACTCCAGTTGATTTTATAACCCGAAAATTTACCAAATATATCAATTAATTCTAACAAACAAGGTAAGGTAGACTCTGGATTTCTCAAATAAAGCAGAATATCATCTGCATATGCCGAGATCTTATATTCCATATCAGAAAAAGGAATACTCTATATCCCCTTTGTTTGTTGCATAGCTAACAATAAGGGTTCTAATACTATATCAAATAACAAAGGAGATAAAGGACAACCTGGTCTAACTCCCCTCTGCAACTGAAAACCCTCAGACAACGTATTATTAATATTTAATCTTGCAACAGGGAAGCTATACAATTTTTTTATCATTTGTATAAATCCAGAACCTATGCCAAACCAATCTAAAGCTTGATACATGAAATTCCATTCTACCCTATCAAATGCTTTTTCTGCATCTAAAGAAACAGCAAAAGCCGGCTCTTCCAAATTTTTGGATAAATTTAACATATGAAATGCTAATCTAGAGTTATTAGAAGAATGTCTTTTAGCAACAAACCCAAATTTTCGCCAAAAGTTTATTATCCACATTTATTAAAGATATAGGCCTGTAGTTTGAAACCAAAGTAGGATCTTTGTTTGGCTTAGGCAAAACAATTACTACTGATTCAGCCATAGTACTCTTAATATAACCTTTTATAAGTTGTGGCTGATATAAATTTAATAAATAAGGGGAAAGGACATTTTGAAATGTTTTATAAAATTCTACCATATATCCATCACCACCTGGAGCGGATCCAACTCTAAGAGACTTCAACGCTGATTCTAATTCTTTTAGAGATATAGGTTCTTCTAAACTTCTTTTTATATGTTCAGGAACCTTAGGTCCAATAATTAAATCTAAAAAATTTAAACCATCCTTTTGCCTCTCCATATAAGGCTCAGAAGAATACAGGTCTTTATAAAATTTCAGAAACTATTTTAATATTTGATCAGTTTGATTATTTATAATACCTTTATCATCTTTTATTGCATTAATGTTAGTTCTTTTTTTCTTTGCTTTAAGATAATTTGCCAATAATCTTCCCGCCTTATTAGAATTTCCATAATACATTGTTTGGAAAACAAATCTCTTCTTATCATTTTTGAAGCTAATTGGTGGTATAAATGAATAAAGTTATTCTTATATGCATATGAGTTAACACCTTTCTGCATCTTCTCCTTAGGAAGATGCAACAGTATGGTGAGGAGACAATAAATGTAGTCACTTCATTGGTTGGCTCTTCTGCAACTCAAACCAGCAGCTGTTTCTGGATGATCTCAGTTAAATAAACATACAGCTTAGTCTCTCATGTTTAAGCATAACAGGCCAGAAGGAAATATTCCACCTTCAGACATGTGCCATACATAGATACATTTGTTAGGATTCTCCTTAAGAAGATACAGCAAACTGCTATCAAGTTGCCTTTCTGTGTTATTACAGGCATTAATGCAAATGCTCGCTATACTTCTGGAGTGTTCTGCGTTACTTCATCTAAACCAAGCTACATTAATCCTCACTTTAACCTCTATCACACAAACAAGAAATCCCTTAGAATTCAACTGTTCGCCTTCCCTTCGCTAAAACTCTGTCATTTTAAAAGATTCATAGACAAAACCTTCGCCTACCAAGCAGCCAAGCTCAACCCATGGCTGGCCCAAATGATACTCGAGGCCCCCTCTTACCTCGACTTCAGAAAATCACTCAAAACTTACCTATTCAGCAAACAAGACCCCTAACGGCCCCACCCGCTCACATTAACACCTCGCCCCCCCCCTTCCCCCCTGCTCTTCTCCCCCCTCATAATAGCTTCTTTCCTCCCTCTTCCACAAGTTCCCGCCATCCTCCGTCATTTATGGTTATATTTGTTACATATTTGATAAATTGTTGTAAATCTGCTTGTAAATGTAGATCCTAATCTAACTGATGTAAACCGCCTAGAACTCGCTGGGTATGGCGGTATATAAGAATAAAATTATTATTATTATTATTATTATATTTACTTTTTGCTTTTAAAAGAGCTTGCAATACATCATGGTCCCATTTGCTTATCAATTTAGATTCTAATAATTTAATTTCTTTTTCTAAACCCAAAAACTGCATTTTAATCTGTTTTCTAATATAAGCAGAATAGGAAATATAACCTCTCATAGTCACCTTAAAGGCATCCCATAGATTTTCAATAGATGTATCCTCTAATAAATTAAATTGAAAGAATTCCCTAATTTGTACTTTAAAATTTGCCAAAAATTTGTCATCCACAAGCAATGCATTATCAAATCTCCTTAGAGGTCTTCTATTCTTTAATTGATCTAATTGTAATTCTAACCATATTCCAGCATGATCCGAAATAATTGGATCAATGGAAGCTTTAATCACATGTTGAACTGTATGAGATGAAACAAATATATAATCGATTCTCTAAAAAGACTTATGAACCTGTGAACAGAATGAAAATTCCTGATCATTAAAATGAAGAATACGCCATATATCTTTTAAATCACATGATTGAACCAAATTATCCAAACCTAAAGATTTTATATTTTTACTTGGTTTTTTATCCATTAATGGATCCATTACAGCATTGAAATCTCCAGCTACTACTAAATTAGAAGTAGCCAGTGGTAATAACAAGCTCTGCAAAGTTTTAAAGAAGTCTTGTTGGTTCGAATTAGGGGCATATATATTAAACAACGTCAGGGTATTATTTCCCAAACTCATATCTACGTGTAACCACCTCCCATGTGGATCTGAGTTTACTAATTTAAAAGTGGCCGTACATTTTTTATTTATGAGAATTGCTACCCCTGCTTTTTTACCTGAAGCCGGAGCAAAAAAACATTTTTTTCACCCACCCACCCACCCTCTAGTTTCTGTGATTCCATCATATTAAGGCGAAGTCTCCTGCAAATAATAAACATCCACATTCTGCTTTTTTAAAAATGTATATGCTGTTTGAATTTGTTAGTCAGTTTTATTATTTATGTTTTGTTGTGACCTGTGCAGAATTGTTGGCTGCATTGTTGTTTGTAGTTGGTCAATATGGGGGGTTTTGTTAGCAGATAAACGTATAATAAAGTTTGAAGCAAATAAAATATTAAAGAATGAAAAAATTTCTTAAAATGTTTCCTTAAAATCAATGGTCATTTGATGGAATGAAAAAAGCTTATTCCTACTAGAACTCCCACTTTTCGGTACTTACTAAGTCTATATTCTTTTAGCAATTACTTTGATTTTGATTTTAAGACACTCACCACTCTGATCTGCAGGTCCAACAGCTTTCTGACACGAAAAGGTTTCACTGGAAAACAAAAAGGAAGGAAATCTCAGGTTTGGTGTGAGGCTCTTTTTGAAACTGCTCTTTTGGTACTCCGAGAATCATATTAGAATCTCGGAGAGAGCAGGAGTCAGAAGGCCTTGAACATGTGCAGATGCTCAAGGCTCAGCAGAAATTACCAGCAGGCTCTTTTGGCACCAGCATGTCCTGTGGGTTGGTGCTGTGTGCCAGTGCCCGATTGCAGTAAGGGTTTGGGCAGGCGGACGGGCGGGAGTGCACTAGTGGCCTCAGGGGTTGTGGGGGAGGTCTTTTTGGGATGTGGAATGAATTGCCCACGTTTCCATTAACTCCTATGGGGAAAGTTGCTTTGATATATGAGCACTTTGGTTTACGAGCATGCTTCTGGAACGAATTATGCTCGCAAACCAAGGTTCCACTGTATGTGGAAACGAATGCCATGACCTTTTCATGTGCAGGAGTAAAAACTGTGGATTAGCCTTGTTGGGCAAATTCAGAAATGTGGGGATAGGAGTTCATTCAGGAAATTGCTGAAAATGCAATTATTTGTTGATGCATTTCTTTGAGCATTTGACCTATTGTAAGCATTGAATCTTTCTGCTTTTGCTTTTATCTGTTCTGACATGTTTCAATATTTTATGTATGTAACTTTATTGTAAACCGTTTTGGAATAAAATGGTATAGAAATTTTTAAAATAAATAAAATGGACCAGCCCTCTCCATGCCAACCTCAGCCAGCTTCCCTTTGCACCCAGGAGACCTGAAATAAAATTAACCTGCCCTGCTTCACCTTAAGGCACTACTCCCCTCTTTCCTTCAGTTACCAAGCTTTCACTGAGTACCTAAAAGAGGAAAGGAGGGGAGGCAGGAACAGAAAGATTCATTCAACCCCAGCAAGCCACAGGAAATGAAACACTTTAGGCTAAGGCTTAGATGCTACAGAGGACATAGATACCTTCAGGATCCACCAAAGTGAAGGCCTGTAGATTGATTCAACTACAGCAGTCAGCATAAAAAACAACCCTGAACCCCCTACTAAATATTGACCCAACTATTTTCAGTTTGTTAGCAAAAATGACTTTATGGAGATCAGTGTCATATATATAAAATGGAAAGAACATTAGCTGTTCAAAAAGGATATTTTAATAAATTTAAGGATGTGTGGGGACCATTAATAAATTATTGTAATGAATAGATATCATTTTTCCCTGATTAACATAAATGAAAGAATGGGGAAGGGGGGTTGGATTTCATTATTTGTTATGAAGGGAAGGAAGAATCTATAATAATAAAATGCTAAGCGCGCATGCAAACTCTTACTCCGTGTTCCCTGTGTTCTGACCTGTCGGGCTGTGGCCACAAGAGTGCGCATGCGCGCTTGCAGGTAATACGCTGCGACTCTCCTCCCACCTCCCCTGCGCCAACCCTACCCAGCACACCCGAAACCCCCGTTGACCCTCCCAGCCACACATCCCACCGCGAGACGAACACAAACCTCCCGGCTCCAGCAGCATCCAGGCACAGTAAACACGCTGCTTCGCGTCCTTCTACTGGCCTGATTTCCTCTGCTGCATCCCTGATGACATCATCAGAGACGCGGCAGAGGAAATTAGGGCAGTAGATGGCCCGAAGCAGCATGTTTACTGTGCCTCGGATGCTGCTGGAGCCGGGAGGTTTGTCGGCCGTCTAGCGGTGGGAGAGTCAACGGGGGTTTCGGGGGGGGGGGGGCATGAAATGAAAACATGGAAAGGAGGCAGGCAGGCTGGCTTTGGGGGGGGGGGAGGTTTAAATTTAAACATGCTGCTCTGATGGGAAGGAGGCAGGCAGGCTGGCTTCGGGGGGGGGGGTTTAAATGGAAATATGCTGCTCAGAGGGATGGGAAAGAGGCAGGCAGGTTGGCTTTAGGGGGGTGGTTTTTTTTTAAATGGAAATATGCTCCTCAGGGGGATGGGAGGCAGGCAGACAGACTGGTATGGGGGGGGGAACAAAGTCTGGAAGATAGTGATGGGGACACGGGAAGGAGGCACTAGGGGCACTAATGATATAGAAAGGAGGTACTGGTGGCACTAAGGACACAGTACGCAGGCACTGGGGGCACTAAGGTCATGGGAAGGAGGCACTGTGGGCATTATGGACACAGGAAGGAGGTACTGGGGGCACTAAGGACGTAGGAAGGGGTACTAAGGACATGGGAAGGAGACACTAGGGGCACTAAGGACATAGGGAGAGACACAGACAGGCAGCGTCCAAGGAGAGAGAGAGAGACAAAGAAAAAATAAACCAGACAGACATCTACTCTAGCACCCGTCAATGTAACGGGCTTAAAGACTAGTTTATTATATTATATGTATTATTTAATATTAGTATGGTGGGAGGGAAGGGGATAAATTTTATTTAATGAAAAGTTTGTGGAATTTCAAGTGATGTATTAGTTAAATTGTTGTTACTTTCTGTGCACTTGATGTAAAACATAAAATGAATAAAGAATTAAAAAAGAAAAGAAAAGAAAAAATGACTTTACTTCTGATAAATATGGCTTTGAAAAGTCTTTTTCATTATATATCTTTGAAATGGTGTTCCTTTCTACTGTGAAAAGAACAGACACATGGCCTCAAATTGGTTTCTGTGCTGGAATTATATCACTGCCCAAGGCATTCTTCCATAATCAAAGCAAAAAGCAGACAATAAGGACTCACCACTCTCTTTCTTGGTTAGAAGGTATAAAAAATGGCAAATATATGGGCACTGCAAGAAAAACAAGGAGAAAAACTGTGCCTGAGAATTTGTGTTTACTAGAATTTATCAAAGTCATGAAAATTAGAATATATTGAAAAAAGCACATTATTTATATAGGAACTATGCAGCAATGTACATATTAATAGAGAAAATGGAGAGGGACAGATTTTTCAAACTTTCAGAAACTACAAGAACGAGAGGGTATTCAGAAAAGTTGAAAGGGGACAGATTCAAAACCAATGCTAGGAAATTTTTCTTCACCCAACAGGAGGTGGACACCTGGAATGCGCTTTCAGAGGGCGTAATAGGACAGAGTACGGTATCGGGGTTCAAGAAGGGATTGGACAATTTTCTGAAGGAAAATGGGATAGAGGGGTATAGATAGAGGATTACTACACAGGTCCTGGAACTGTTGGGCCACCGCATAAGCGGACTGCTGGGCACGATGGACCTCTGGTCTGACCCAGCAGAGGCACTGCTTATGTTCTTATGTTTTAAATATTGTGTACATTTTATGTAGCTAAAATATATTGCGAAAGAAAATTTGGGGTATACAGAAAGGTATTTGATAACAAAAAGCTTTTTGGCCCAACAACTTCCCTCTGATCCTTTGGCTTACAGTTAAACTGGCATCTGACCTAACTGAGTTAAGGAGAAATTAGGACCCTCTGAAGGGACACCACCTTGTAGTAGTGGAGGGGCTTGTGTGTTTCAGCGACTTGGGGGCTATGCTTTTTGCCCTCCCTCATCAGACAGGCCTCTGAGGAGAAACCATACAAAGTGTGTCCCAAACCTGTGGGAGTCGAGATGGTCTGATTGAAGCAGAATTGCTGCGAGACAGCTCTTGTGTTGGCATCTGCTTTAAGCCATTTTCTCATCTGTGCTGGTTACAATGGGGAAGAAGAAAAGACAGATATGTGCCTACCCATGGGTGCAAGTTTCTGTTCTTGCGCTAATTCGGACTACCCTTGAGGCTGTGGCACTATGACCTATGGATCCACTATATTGCCTTTGGAGGGCCCAACATTTAATGAGTTGGGCCTTTGTGCAGAGTGGGCTTCTTTGAGCCCTGAAGACAGGCTAGCTCCACTTAGGAAACAGTTTGTCAGTTTCCACACTGTCTGCAAAGGGGTAGGAGCAGTCGTTGGCCTCATCAAGCAGGGTGCCAGTGCATGGAATGCCCCATTGTCACCCAAGTTGGCTGGGGGAGGGGATATTTGACACTGCAACAACTTTTGGAGCTGTTGAGTTGGTTCAGCATGGCACCACTCTCGGTGGACTTTAGAAACCAGCGGCAACCAATTGACACCATATGGGAAGCCATTAAAATGTTGAACTGAACTTGTCCCTATATTAAACTGTGAAGGTATTTCTGGAGAAGTCTGGTGTTATACAGGCTAAGGCGGAACTGGACTGAAATTTGAAGTTCTATAATTCTTCAGATATATGCATGAACAATTTCTGGATTCTAATGTTTGTATTTTTTTCCTGATTATTTTTTTTGATGACCCCAAGGTGCTGTAAGGATTTTTGGAGGAATTCCGTACAAGGGTTTTGGCAATGAGGCCATCTTACTTGTTAAAATGTTCTATATGTCATGTAAAATTTATTGGTGGCGATTTATTTCTCGAACCCAAGCAATTGTTGAAATTTTTGGTGCCTTCGGAGGGAGGTCAGACTGTGATTGTAGTTCCCTTTGGTTAGCACGTAAATCTGGCTGTTACCATATAGGATTCATCTGCTTTGTAGTTAGGGTCTTTTTTCTATATGTATGTTTCCTGCTCAACTCTAGCAACATTGTGGACTAATGAATTATATTTATTTTCCTGTATTAAGGAAGTTTCCCTGTTTGTCTTGTTCTGATTTCTTTTTCAAGTATATGTTTGAATATTATGTTGAATTCTACAATAAAATAAGAGGAGAAATTAGGACTTGCTTGATCATTTTCTTTCCTTTAGTCCTTCAGACTGTTCCAGAAGTTGCACAATCAGCACAACTGTGTATTCAATGCAGCTTCAACAATTCAGCATTTAGCTGAGCAGCGGAATGATAAAATATACAAAACATAACTGCCATCCTCTTTCAAAATTCAAAAATAAAGAAATGAAAGTAGAACTATAGTAAAATTAGAACAAATAGTATCGTCTGCAAAAGGAGAACATGAGCCCTTAAGAAAAAAGGCAACAGTAAGATAGATGTATACAAGGCCACTGTCATGACTGAGCAAAGGATAGGATTCTGGAATAGTCTGGAGGACTAAAGAAAGAAAATCAGGTAAATCCTATTTTCCCCTTCCTTAGCATCCTCCAGACTATTCAAGAAATTATTGGACATCAAAAAACAGTTCCTAAGATGGGTGGGTTGCAACTGCTTCTGCTCCAGTCATAGATGCTCCACTGTCCACCCTGTAATGCCTAGCAAATGTGTGAAGAGAAATAAAGTTGTCACATTGCAAACATTGATTGATAAAACTGACTTCTGCCCACACAGCTGCAATACATCTCTTGTGGAATGAGCTCTCAAAACCACAAGCAGCTGTTTTCTCATTAGTAGGTAAGTCGAAAAACAAACAAACCTTCTTTTAATCAGCAAGCAATCATGGTCTAGAAGCATAGTAATATAGTAGATGACGGCAGATAAAAACCCGAATGGTCGATCCAGTCTGCCCAACCTGATTCAATTTAAATTTTTTACATTTTTTCTTCTTAGCTATTTCTGGACAAGAATCCAAAGCTCTACCCGGTACTGTGCTTGGGTTCCAACTGCCGAAATCTCCATCAAAACCTACTCCAGCCCATCTACACCCTCCCAGCCATTGAAGCCCTCCCCAGCCCATCCTCCCCCAAACAGCCATATACAGACACAGACCGTGCAAGTCTGCCCAGTACTGGCCTTAGTTCAATATTTAATATTATTTTCTGATTCTAGATCCTCCATGTTCATCCCACGCTTCTTTGAACTCTGTCACCGTTTTCCTCTCCACCACCTCTCTCGGGAGTGCATTCCAGGCATCCACCATCCTCTCCGTAAAGTAGAATTTCCTAACATTGTTCTTGAATCTACCACCCCTCAACCTCTGGTTTTACCATTTTCCTTTCTCTAGGAAAGATTTTGTTCTACGTTAATACCCTTCAAGTATTTGAACGTCTGAATCATATCTCCCCTGTCCCTCCTTTCCTCTAGGGTATACATAGTCAGGGCTTCCAGTCTCTCATATGTCTTCTGGCGCAAGCCTCCTATCATTTGTCACTCTCCTCTTCAAAGTTTCCCAAACCGAACAGCCTACCTGACCCATGAAGTCCATTTGTCACCTGTCGTCCTTCCTCCCATTATTCCACTCTTTTGGAATTCCTCAAACCCACACTCCACCAGACCCTCCCAAAAACTGAAACTATCTTTCCCCTCTATAAAAGGTATATCCCGCACAGGAAAACTCAGAACATCCCTCCCCTTTAGAACCACAGAACTCTGGAACAACCTCTCATCCCCGCTCAGAAATTCAAGCTCCTTCCAATCCTTCCGCAAACACATGAAAACTTGGCTCTTTTCAAAAATCTAATCACCTCCCATTCTCCAGTATCCTGTTCCCTCTCTATCTCCTTAATCCCTCTCCTATATCCCCTCATTCAGTTCCTTTCCTCTTAACTCTGTAAACTGTACCGAGCTCTACGCCTACGGAGATGGCGCAGTATACAAACCTAAAGTTTAGTTTAGTTTAGAAAAGCATTCTTAATATCTAGAAAACACAGAGCTGCAAAAACGATTGCCCCATTATATAGAAAGGAGAGATAATCTTGGGGAGAAAGGAGGGCACTGTTTGAAGGGATTCTGACAAACTAAACTAAAAACTTAGTTTTATAGACCGAGTCATCAACCAAGAGCAGCTCGACTCGGTTAACAACAATGTAATACATAAACTTGACAAGGAAAAATAGACTGAAATAGTTAATTTTCAAAATGTTTAGCAAACAAAAAAATTTTCAGAACTTTCCAGAATAAAGCAAAAGAACCTAAACTTCTTAATGTAAGTACTCCAGAATTCGGTTAATTTAAAGGCAAAAGAATGACTAAATCTCTTAAAGGTTCTGTTTTTACCACTGAGAGAGGGAAATGGAAATTTTAATTTTTGAGAACTTCTTTTTTACGCAGAGGGTGGTGGACACATGGAACGCGCTTCCGGAGGAAGTGATAGGCCAGAACTCTGTACAGGGGTTCAAGAAGGGTTTGGATGGGTTCCTGGAGGATAAAGGGATAGAGGGGTACAGATAGAACTTGAGGTAGGTTATAAAAGTGGTCAGAAACCACTTCCCAGGTCGCAGACCTGATGGGCCGCCGCGGGAGCGGACCGCTGGGCGAGATGGACCTCGGTCTGACCCAGTGGAGGCAACTTCTTATGTTCTTAAGATGAGATCTATGAACATTCCAGTCTAAAGGAATCAAAGTAGCAAAAATGCCAAATAGGATCTTAAATGCAATACAAATGCACTTAAATTGAATTCTGAGATACACTGGAAGCCAATGTAATTCCTTGAGCAGAGGGATCAGAAGCTCAGAAATTCTCCTGACCAAAACAATAGCAACCAGAAAAACACATTTTTAGAGTAAGATCTTGTACAGTAGATTTTTTAAGCAGCTCAAAAAGAGCTTTCTGAAGAGCCTTGAGAACCAAATTAAAATTCTAGTCAGGACAAATAGAATGAAGGGAAGGATGAAGATGACTCACTCCCTTCAAGAAACTTGAAGAGCCACTAGGGATACATTTTGTAATCAGCCTCTGAAGCATGCCAACACTGCAGCTTGAACTATGAGAAGCAAGGGCTAAGCTCTTCTGACGCTCAGACTGTAAAAAGGTCAAATTTTGGGAAATAGATGAGGAAAATGGAGATGGCTCTTGAAGCACCAACCTTCAAATTTCCTCACACTGACATACACAGTGAAGGTTCAATGCTTCCTTGCTTGGAGTGAAGTTTTAAAAACATCTTCTGAATATCCCTGGCCTTTCCAGTATCCAGCTGGAGAATCAAGAAAAAAATCTGCTGGAGGATAATAACTCTCTATCCTGTGATCCTCTCAGATGATGTCTAACATCTATTGTTCTGAGGAAATCTGTTCCCACTCCCTCCCCCCCCCAATGTGCGGAGGCACAGCAGCCAACTTGGCGTCATTGGGACTTTTTGAAGGTTGGGTTGACACAAGACCCTGAGGGTTGCTGATGTCTGGAATTGCCAAATCGCTGTCTCTAACTCTGGAAAGATCTTCGAGTGGAGGAACTCGCATTATACTGGCAAGAAAGGCAAAAGGAACAAAATTTACCTCTACTCCCTCCAGGGAGTGGCATGTTCTGCTCTCTGCCAGAGACTTAGGGTGGAGATCTGCCACGCTGGCCATAAGGTCATCTAGGCCTTTACCAAAAAGATCCTTTAAGCAGATTTGCCCCTTGAAGGGCAGTCTGCTTAAAGTTGCTTTGGAGGCAGAATTGCTCACCTACTGCCTGATCCCAGAGCATTCTGCAGGCAGAGACCACATATGCCGACAACTTACTCATGACCCTGATAATGTCATATAGGGCGTCCATCACATAATTCACCCCTTCCAGCAGCAGCTGAGGGCAGATGTCCTCCTCCTCAGAGGGGTTCCGTCTCAATATGATGTGACGAGCTCATTCTGCAAAGGATGCTGTCATTGCTGGTTTGATTCCCAAATCCAGCACTTCAAACTCTCTCTTTATGACCATGTCTACCTTGCGATCTTGAGGATCCTTTAACAACACTCCACCTTCACTTGGGAGAACTGTGAGGTTGGTGACCTGAGTCACGGCAGATGAATCCACCTTTGGCTGATTAAGCAGCTGCTGGAATCTCAGGTAGAGCCTGGACATAGCCTTTCCCACCCTTAGGGTTCTTGGGACATGGGTTGGCCACTGTTGGAAAAAGGATACTGGGCTTGCTGAACCTTCATTCTGTCCCAGTATGGCAATTCTTATGTTTTTATGTAACCAAGGCTGTGATGTCCAGATGTGCGAGAAAAAAGGAGGTCTGAGCATTGGAGCTGCTCATGACAGGACTTTCTTCCCCATATCCCAGAAGCACAGTGGTTCTACCATCCTGAAGGACATGGATCAGGTTAAGCTCGAGGCTCCTGCCCCTCTCTCACATGCATCACGGCACATGATATATGGCCACTCCTCTGCTAGCCATCTGGTGCAAACTTGACATGAAATGGTGACAAAACACCCTGAAGAGTCCATCCCTGTTGATTTTAGTAGAAATCAAGGGGTTTTGAGGCAAATAGAGGCTTCAGAAAAAATGATAGTTGAAAATACAATATGGCTGCCTTCAGGAAAAAAAAAAAAAAAAAAATCGCACCAAAAACAGCTAGTGGGAACTCTTTAGAAAAATAAAGAACATTGAAATAGGGGTTTTGGAGGTGGGAAAACTGAACGCTGACACCAGAAACCATCAAAAATGAAATTTTTGACATCTCCCCCCCCCCCCCCCCCCCCACACACACAATTTTCTCATAGGAAAATAATGGTATAATGCTGGAGGACCTTTCCGGACTAGCACAAAACAGATTTCTTTTTAGATCCGCAATTCATCAAGTCGCGAGGACTCGAGCACGAGTCGATGGCACCTAACAACAACTTACAGATCTGTAAAGGTACCTGCCTGACAGTTTTCCTCACAGCCAGAGAGAATGAAAATGACTTTCTGCCTCAGAATCTTTAATGAAATGGCTCCAGGCCAGGAAATCTTCAGGCTGCTAGTCAGACCGACTCTGACTGCCACCCCCGTGGAACTTCAAAGCATGATGCGTGTGTGTGTGGGGGGGGGGAGGAGGGTTGTAACATACCTCAAGGGTTGTAACATAGGGAGCCCACAGCTGGTGCTCAAGCCTCTGAAAAATAATCAGAAGGCAAGCTGGCTCCCAGGGGAACTGACCCTGAACCCCAAAGTGGCACACAGCAGACTGGCTCCACAGGTCTGCTCGCGAATTTGCCCTGTGAGCTGCAATCCGGCTCCACAGAACCTGCATCCTTTCCCAGGCAGAGATCCCCCAAATATGGGGTCTCAGGGCACAGAAGCCTCAAAAAAAAACAAAAAAAAACACACCACCTTACAATTGAAAATAATAAAAATTAAACAGGATGTCAGAAACTTCTGCACAGTTTACTTGCAGAAGGGAAAACTGAAGGGGGCACTCCACTCCACTGGGAGCAAGAGAAGTACTGAAAGCTGCGAATGGTACGCTTCTGCAAAGTTGACTCGTGGCTCAGGATTGATCGCCTAACGTACGAACTCCTATGTAGATGTAACAGAATGAAGTTCAAGTACTCACTACAGTATTTAAGATGCTGCCTTTTCCTAGGTACACTTGTTGCGCGAGTTGTGGATTATTACTAAAAATTGTGCTTTTCAAATAGGACGGGGGTGTTAAAAATGATTGGTCCCAGGTGCCACATATGCTAAATACGCCACTGTGGGGGTCAAAAATGTTTGTTTGAGGTGTGGTTGGTTAAGTATATTGGGGAAAAATAGGCAGTTAAAGTGTCATAAAAAGATAAGTTGGTTGGGGACAGTGTGAAGGCAGCATTCACAGCTCCAGAGGAATGGGAGTCAATCATTAAGGGGAAACTAAAGTCAATATTCAAAATGTTTGTACAGCTAACTTTGGGAGTTGCCCAGAGAAATCTTCATGGTAAAATTCTCTCTGTCCCTCACCATCTGTGAAAGAATAGATTAATAAAAAAATTTAAAAAAAAGATGGAATAAGCGAACAGATGTAAAGAAAACAAGAATGATACTGCAGTACAGCGAGTGAGCTAGAATGATCTCAGAAATTTAAAATGTATTATGTGCATTAGGAAGCATAGCTAGTTTATATACAAAATGTTTAGAATGTCTTTGCAATGGACCCTGAGATTCTGGAGGAATAGATTGTTCCCCTCAAGCCCTCCAGCTGATTAAAGTTTGCCATCTCAGAGATGCAGAACACATTTATTAAACTGCCCATTCTAAAGAGAAATCAGTCTCCATACCAGCCTTTCATCTTGTAGAAAGCAGAAGAAGCAACCATAGAGTGCATGAAGCTTTTCCTTACGATCGATCAGGTCAAACATTGTTATTAGCCATCGAATAAACAGCACCTGCAAAAAGTATATGTATCAGAATCACACCAAGAGAAACTGCAAAGAATATTAAGCTACCAGCTAGAAAGTGTAAGAATAAGTAGTCAAGTGCAACTCCTAATAGCATACAGTATTCTGCAGCTGCAGAGGTTTATTAAATTTTACATCAGTATAAATGGCTCAGCTCACTGACATTTTTGGATCAGAGGTTTTTTAACTATATGTTCTATTGCATTTAATGCCAGATTAAAAGCACTAGAATACAAGGTTCTTCACTGATATGCCACACTAACAGAGCAATGAAATTTTCCTAGACTACCCTGCATATATAGTTCACCACTTGTCTAGAGAGACTATCTTCCAGGGTGAGAGGTATAGCCTTTCTCCTTATCTGTTAACACTGCCACCAGCTGTCTCACTATGTGCCACCAGGGCCAAGTAGTTTTTGTAATCCAAATATCTGTCTGCTAACAGAGAACTGAGACAATCATTTCAAGAGATCACCAAATTGCATTCAATTGTAATAAATTTTGGACTAAAAATAATTTGCAAAACGTTTAAGATTTTTAAAGACTGCCTTTTCCAAATTACAAAATAGTGCACATAATTTATTTTTAATATTAAGTCTGTGCCCTGAAGAACTCACAATTTTAAATGGGCACCTAAAACAATAGGAGATACTGAGCTGTCCAAAGTCAAGGAAGGTATGAAGTGGAATTTGAATTCTGGTCTCTCTAATTTGCATCCCTTTGCTCTAAACCCAAGGTTTCACAAATTTGCCCTGGGGATTCCTACTACCAGTCATGTATCTCATGCATATTCATTGCATGTATCTTAAAACATTTGCAAATGCTGGATCTCAAGCGTATACAAAGTTATTCTATGCATATTCTTTGTAAATATCCTGAAAATTTGGATTGGCTGGAGGTGTCTCCAGGACTGACTTGGGAAACTCTTAACTACTAAGCTATTTAAAATGAAGCAAGAAATACACAAACTGATTTGTAAAGTCTCCCATCTTATTGTCTAAATACAAATCAAAATGCATATGCTTAAGTGGTTTATCAAATATTAATAAAAACAAAAAATTAAAACAAGTTTCATTCATCAACAATACATATTACATTTTCAGCATGAAAGAATGCTTTGTACATATTTTGTCTTTTTGACCAACAGAAAAAGTCTTTGAATTAGAAATGTTCCAAAAGAACAAAAACAAACAAAAAATAAATTCCATTCGTCTTCACATCCCTTAATTCAATCTTGTGGAAGTTTTTTGCAGCAACATTTACAAGTCGTTTAGGATAAATTTCTATCAATTTCAACTGCTGTAGATTTTGCCTATTCTTCTTGATAGAATAGCTGGAGATAGTTTGTCAACTGCAGTCTTCAAAAGTCTTACAGTAGAGTGAAATTTAAACTTATCTGTTAAATTTTCTTTCCTTAAGTGCTGCTAGATCAGTCCAGACAAGTGGGTTATGTTCCCCTGTCAGCTGGTGCTGCCTTCTGCTTTTCAGTATACCTATTTCAAAGCTAAAAGGCCAAGGCTGACGAGGCCAATCTGCAGCCACCAGTATTACCAGACTCTGGCGGTTTGTGATTCTATGGATGATCTAGCCCACCATGGCACACGGTGGAAACACTGAGGAAATGCTCTGTTGGCTAGGGCTGAACCAGGACATCCAGCTCTGCACTTCCTGGTTTGACTCTTCGACTGTAGAAGTCGCCTTTATAGTCATGGCTGAGACCATGAGATCCATTTCTAGTTTCCCCTAGAACTGCACAATGAAGTTGAACGCTCTTTGGGACAAGGACCACTCCTCTGGATTCAGAGATTGCCAGCCGAGAAGGTCAGCCTGGACGTTCTCTATTTTTGCCATGTGGGCCATGGAAAGCTCATGTTAAGTGAGCTTCTACCCATATGAACATCTGTGCCTCCAGATGCAATATGGCATGTCTGGTGCCTCCCTGTCTGTTCACATAAGCTACCATGGTGGCATTGTCAGAGAATACTCTGACTGCCTTTCCTATGAGGAAGTCTCCAATGTTTTCAACGCAAAATGAATGGCTCTCAATTCCAGACAATTTATGAACCACATGCTCTCCGATGACAAACACTGGCCCAAGAGCAGACAACCACAGCAATGGGCCCTCCCAGTCACTCAGGTTGGCATCAGACGTGAGTATCACCCATGAGGTGATCTGGAGGGGCAAGCCCTTCGAAAAGAAATTCCCCTGGAGCCACCAACATAAACTGCTCCTTGCCTCCCATGACCAGGGAAGCTGCATCTGAAGAAAATGTCGTTGCAGGGACCACCTGGAAAGGAGGGAATCCTGGAGTGGGTACATATGCACACTCGCCCAGGAGACGACTTCCAATGAGGCCGCCATCTAACCCAGTACCTGAATCTCTATAACCTGCATCCTGAGCTTCTGCTGTGTGACTCAGGAAGGACACGGCCTCTCAACATGTTGAAAGGAACTCCCAGATACTGGAAACTCCAGCACTGAGTCAGCTTCTTCCTGAAGTTGACTATCCAACCAAGGCCCTGGAGCAGATCCGTATGAAGGGGCTGTTTAACCAATCGATTAGGTATGAGTAAACCTATATGCCCATCCTGCGTAAATGTACAAGGCACTAGTTTTGTAAGCAGTGGAGCTTCAGAGTAAATTGCCAGTGATATTGACCTTCTGTTGCTGTTAGTAGTTGTAGTAGCACAAACATTAGCAGCTGGTGGTCTATGTGGCCAGCAGCTTAAAGATCCTGTTGGGCTCTGTGGCTTTCAAGATGTACTGTAACTCACCCCCCAAAAACATCCATGTTACCTACATAAAAGCAAAAAGTGCCTAGCAAGCTCTTGAGCATAAAAAAAATGAAGACAAGAATAAAGTGAACTTCTTCTGTGAACATTAGAAATTTGTATGAAAAGTGAGAGAAAGAAAACCACACACACAAAATAATATGTATATATTATGCGGAGAATTAAAAATAGGAAGGCAACCAAAAGAACTACATGTATCAGGGGGTTTGCAGCTTTTTCTTAGATCTTGGCTTTTATGAACCACCTGCAGCAATTTTAACTGCAGGAACATAAAAACCTGTTTTAGAAAAAAAAGGGGGTTAAGACAGGTATGGATTTACCTGAGTGCTGGCAGTGCACTGGCCAACACAGAACCAAGACACAGCTTTGACCACAGTATCTTCCAATACCACAGAAGATGGAATCAGGCACTTCAGCAGCCTGCTATTCACAGTGTCAACTAAAAAAAAAAAAAAAGGATCAAATTAAAAAAACTACAGTTAAACTTTTAGCTTTTTGTAACACCAACAAATCAAAAATGTCAGAATCCAAAGGACATAGTACAATGTAGTGTTAAGAGTTCAAGACCAGCAGTCTCATCTGGAGACTGCAGAACTTTAAAAACATTCAATATGTTGTCAGTTGGATTTTATTTAATAAGCAAACCTACCACTAAACATATTCAAAAGTAAATATAGATAAAGTTTACCTGCTACTAATTTTAAAAACAGGAAAAAAGAACTCAGAACTTTATGGAAAGGCTCCACACCAAAACGCTTAGCATACAATACTAACTTCATACCCTTCCTCTTTTATACAAATCCTACTGGTGATGTTACCACAGTGTTTTGACCACATTTGATGTTATAGGTAAAAAAGAAATTAAAATTTTGAAAAGATTTTAATATATAACCAATACATCTCTCCCTCCATAGGGGATTAACAGAACCGCAAATACAGAAAAACCGCAAATAACTTTTTCATATGTTAGTCGCTGTTTTCTATTGAAAACCATCATGAATATGGTGAAACCACAAATAACATGGTGGGAGACCTGGCCTTTTTCTGAAGGAGAGGCAAAACATGGTGAAGAAAGTGCTGGGAATCAGCAATATCTCTATGAAAGCTGATGTAATTTGGTGGGAGGAGCCAGCAAGCTAAAACCCGTAAATAATCGAAACTGCGAATGCTGAAACTGTAAATACGGAGGGAAAAATGTATATCAAACCCCTAAAAACAAACGCTACCTCTGCTGCAGCATTTCATGCCGTCTCGAGGGCTTTCTAGCTTTTATCTTTAACAAATTTATGAACAAAAATAGTATTTCATTATTAAGCACTTATCAAACCTAGTACATTTTATGAAATAATCTCAGTATCTCAACACGTAAGGCTCCTAAGAACCTATAATGGCTACATTTAAACCCCAAACCTGTTATCACATATCTTATCAAAATTATACACATGCTAACTCAAACCAAATCAAAAATTATACCAATTGCACCCAACACTTACTATAAAATTCTTCAACAAACTCCTCAAAGCACCTGATAAAGACAGAAGCACTCACTTTTCACGTGACATTTCTATGCACCAAACCTTCCTATCCATACTCGCAAACAAATTAAAAGTAGTCCAGATTGAACTAAAAACAAAGCAATAAAAACACAACTAATGAGTAAGATCTAAAATTATGTTTCCAATTTTGCCCAATTCTTTTAAATAGAAACTCAACTGCAGCAGAATTGATTGAGGCCCAGCTTTGTACTGGATTGAAGGGTGTTTATCCAATGTTGTTCAAGCCACAATTGTAGTGCTCTATTGCTGCCTCTACACTTCCCCCTCCCCATTCGTGGTTTCCCTACTCGCGATTTCACATAATCGTGATTTTTTTTTTGGGGGGGGGGGAGGAGGGGGGGAAAAAAACCCTATTTTTGTCTTCCCCCCGGCATCCTGGCCTTACCTGGTGGTCTAGCTGGTTTTCGGGGCAGGAGCGATCTTCCTACGCTCCTGTCCCGTGCAGATAGCCATTAGGAAATGGCTGTGGGGAGTTCCCCTAGTCTCTCGAGAGAGATTAAATGAGCTTCTGAAATTATATAGGAATCTTATCGTATAATAACTGTCCACAGCAGTAATTTCTGCAGGGCTTTGACCATTTATTGTTTTTTAAATTCTGATCCTGAAGTAGTAGGTAGTGAAGACGGGCTCAAAAATGCCTTAAGATTATGATTATGGTACACAGAATAAGCAAATAGAGTTTCCCAACTCTTAAACAAGCATAGATCATATATATGTTCTGATGTTTCATTAAACTTTGTTTCAATTTTACCTGATAAAGGAGAAAACCTCTCTATATAAAATAACATTCTGATTTGTCATTAAAAAAAAACCTCTACTAGGCTTATGTTCTAACAGGTATCGGTTACTACAGTAGATAGAACTATTACAGCTTTGTTAAATAATCACAATGAGATATCCTCTAGAACAGTGGTTCCCAACCCTGTTCTGGAGGACCCCCAGGCCAATCGGGTTTTCAGGCTAGCCCTAATGAATATGCATGAGAGAGATTTGCATATAATAGAAGTGACAGGCATGCATATCTGCTTCATGCATATTCATTAGGGCTAGCCTGAAAACCCGATTGGCCTGGGGGTCCTCCAGAACAGGGTTGGGAACCACTGCTCTAGAAGACAATTATTTGGACAGTTGCTTATACTGAAACTTAAAAACCCTTGAATGATGTACAATTATATCTGTAGCTCAAAAACTGTGAATAAAAGGTAAACTCTTCAAGAATTAGAGAAGAATGATATTGGAATGTAGTATAGCATTACTGCCTGTGTGATATACTGAAGTTATAAATCGTATCATCAATCAAAGCTCAATAGCAAAAAATAAAATTACACGGTAAACTGAATTTTGTCATGACAGCTTTTGAGCCACAAACAATCCAAGTCTGAGTCATAACCCTGTCATAACATGAATATATTACTGATGTACCTGTTCCAGGCAAGAATTTTTTTTTTTAACACAAGCATCAAAAATTCAAAGTGTTACCTTACAATTCTTTCCTTTAGTCCTACCAGACCAGTCTAAAACAAATGAGTTGTCCCTCCACCAATGGAAGGAGACAGAGAAACAAAATAATCCCAAGTGAAATCACCCCTTAAAGGAATAGTGCAGCCCTAGAACATTCAGTATGTCAAATAGCAAAGAAGGGAAAATGATAAAACCAGAGGACACGAATCAAGGTTGTAGAGTAGTAGACTTAGGAGTACACTTCTCCCTCCGTATTCACTGTGATAGGGGATTAACAAAACAGCAAATACAGAAAAACCGTGAATAACTTTTTCATGTTATTCGCTGTTTTCTATCAAAAACCATCATGAATATGGTGAAACGTGTTGCCAGAGGTTATGGTAAAAGTGGATAGTGTAGCTGGTTTTAAGAAAGGTTTGGATGGGGGGCGTGGCCGTGCAGAGCGCAGGGAAGACGTGTTTCCCCTGAGCTCCGCTGTTCTCCCTCTGCACCGGCCCTTTTGAACGAAATTCTTTACTCGAAAATACCCCAAAATACTTCATAACCAGCCAGCAATTATATGGACAAATTTGTCCATAAAGGAACCCCGGAGATGGCAACTAGAGGCGGCAGAAAGGAGCGCGAAAAACCGAAGTCGGGAGTGGGGGCCGAAGGCAAAATGGCGGGCGCTCCGGAGACCGCGGAAGCCACGTGCGAGGATATGGTCGCACGAATCACGGAGGCGGTGGTTCTGGCACTGGGGACTAGGCTGGACCAGGTTACTGAATCCCTGGCAACACTCTCAGCCTCTGTGACTACCTTTAATAACCGGGTGACTGAGGTGGAGCAACGAGTAAGCACTACTGAAGATTCCCTTACTACGGTGCAGGAAGAACTGCGCCAGCTCAAATGCACAGTCCAGAGCACATCAGACAAGTTGGAAGACCTGGAGAATCGCTCCAGGCGAAATAACTTACGTTTGGTAGGCATCCCAGAGACTGTGCTGGACTCTGACCTACATGCAGTGCTGGAGAAATGGCTAGCGGAGGAGCTGCTTCTATCCTCTACCTTCGGCCCGCTCAGGATTGAGAGGGCTCACAGACTGGGCAGAAAGCAGGAGGGGTCACCTAAACCCAGAATAGTGATCATACGCATTCTGAATTTTGCTCTTAAGGATTTGCTGTTGAAGAACTTTAGACAACGGAAAGAACTCTTATTCCAGAACCATAGGATTCTGCTGTTTCAGGACTATTCGGCGCAGGTGGCAGCCCTGCGGAGAGGTTATTCACCCGTCTGCAAAATCTTGGTGGAGAAACAGTTGCGGTTTACCCTACAATTTCCAGCCAAACTTCGGGTTCTTTACAATGGACAACCTGTAGTGTTTGACACGAGTGCGGCGGCCCGCACGCAGCTGAATGCCTGGTTTCCTGACTTGGCAGCTCGCACCTGAAGGGGCGCGCTGGCTCCTGGCGTCCAGTGACTGGCGGCCTAAGGCTGCTGAAGAACGGGTGAGCCCCTTTCCAGGGCTTTCAGTGGGACTTCCTTGATGTATGCTGTTTCTCTGGCTCTAGGGTCTGTGAGACTATGCTCATATGCTAAGTGCTGGCTTATCAGTACTCACTAGATGGGTTTTTTCTAAGGGGTTCAAGGGCTGAACTCAGTGGGGGTACCTGGGTTTGTTAAC
The DNA here is from genome assembly GCF_902459505.1 of Geotrypetes seraphini. Taxonomy (NCBI): domain Eukaryota; kingdom Metazoa; phylum Chordata; class Amphibia; order Gymnophiona; family Dermophiidae; genus Geotrypetes; species Geotrypetes seraphini. The sequence continues at coordinate 69,633,050 of NC_047088.1, forward strand.
TTAGCTGGGATGGGGTATAGACACATTTATGTGTTTAAATTCTGGTTTACTATGTTGTGCTTTAGAGCTGTGATTTTCTGGGGCACTATTTTTCATGGGTCGGGGGAGGGGGACTGGGCCTCTGTAAGCCCCCCTGTTGATGTGGTGGTATTTGGCGGGGGGAGGTAGGGTGGGGATGGGGTGTGAGGGTTCTGGGAGGGGAGGGAAGGGAGGGGATGTGTGTGGTGCTGACGTGGACATGGATGAAAGGGGATTGGATGGTTGGTTGCTAGGGGGAGGGCTGGGACTCCTGGCAACGGTTTCCTTTACATGTGGTTTGAAAGTGGACATGAATTTTGTGTGGGATGTCCCCTAAGAGAGGAGTTCGCTGTGTGACGTGGAATGTCTCGGGAATCAATTCTCCTATTAAGAGGACTAAGATTTTACAACATTTAGCAAGACACCAGGCAGATATTGTGGGGTTGCAGGAGACTAAACTTAGTGAAGCGGAACATGGTAAATTGAAAAGGTCGTGGGTAGGACAATGCTTTTCAGCCTCTTCCCCTAAGGCAAAGGCCGGGGTGGCCTTGCTAATACATAAAGCGATACCCTTTGAACATTCTCGAATTATTTCGGATCCAGAGGGTCACTACGTGATAGTTCAGGGCAAGCTCTCCCATAGGCCGGTGCTTTTGGTATCAGTGTATGCTCCCAATAGTGCCCAACGAGCCTTTTACAAGAAACTTTTGGGGATTCTGATGTCCATCTCTCAGACGCCGGAGGTCCCTATGATATTTTTGGGGGACTTTAATTCTGTCTTAGATCCCGTATTGGATTCTGTCAGGGGAGACCTCCGGCCGTTGGGTAGATCTGACAATGGGCTACTGGCGTGGATGGATGCTTTGAATTTGGTGGATGTTTGGAGAACTTTGCACCCTGATGAAAAAGACTACACACATTCTTCTAGAGCGCATGATTCTTCATCTAGAATTGATTTTGTCTTCCTGTCTCGCTCTTTCTTTTCAGCAGTATATACCTCAGAAATAGGTGCGCTGGTCATTTCTGACCACACTCCGGTGTGGATGGATGTGAACCTGACAGGGGGCCAACAGGGTGGAGGGGGTAAATGGAGATTTCCTGTAGCATTGTACTCAGACCCTGAATTTAAAACTTTCCTTGAACAACAGTGGCGAGATTATGCAGAATTCAATGGGGAACATATTGGGGATGGATGTCTCTTTTGGGAAACAGCTAAGGCGGTGCTTAGGGGTGCGGTGCTGGCATACTGTGCTCGTAAAAAGAAGATGTTGGCGGCCAGGATTCTGGCCCTTGAGCGCAAGGTTAGGGAGAGCAGGCTTTTGGCCCTGCGGTCCCCTACGGGATCTCATAAACGGGAATTTCAAATGGCGCAGTCGGCGCTCCATGCCCTTTTACATGAACGTGCCCAAAAGACCCTCTTTTACTATAAGTATAGGTTACATCGCTTTGGCAACAAGCCGGGTAAAATGCTGGCTCAGTTAACTAGGGCGCGGAGGGGATCCTCCTCCATTACCTCTCTCAGGGAGGCCGGGGGACGACTAGTGACAGCACAATCCCACTTAGAACGGCTTTTTGTTACATTTTATAGCACCCTTTACTCGGCGGAGGTGGTGGATAAGGATGTTCCGATTCAAGACTACTTAGACTCTCTACCCCTGCCGAGCCTTTCAGAGGAGGATAGAGACAGTTTGGCCACCACAATTACTCGGGAGGAGGTATTGGGGGTACTAAAGACTCTCCCTCTCTGTAAGTCCCCGGGCCCGGACGGCTATAGTGGGGAGTTCTATAGGATGCTCCAAGGCTATGTGGCGGACCCGCTGCGAAACTATTTTCAACAGTCAGTGGACGGGGGACAGTTTCCGATGGGATCCAATCGGGCGTTGATAACAGTTCTACCTAAACCTGGCAAGGACCCGCTTCTGGTGGAGTCTTACCGCCCTATTTCGCTCATCAACGTTGACTTAAAAATTTTGGCCCGAATAATGGCTAATAGACTGGCCCCTATGATTCCCTCATTGGTAGGGGTGGAACAGGCGGGTTTTGTGAAGGGGAGACAGGCAGGTCATAATGTCCGTAAGCTCTTGATTGCACTAGCCCATTGCGCTTCCCAGGAACAGCGAACTTTAGCCATTAGTTTTGACTCCGAAAAGGCCTTTGATCGGGTGGAGTGGGCCTTTCTGTTCCCATTGTTACACCGATATGGGATTGGGGTTTTTTTTATGGGGGCTCTACAAGCACTGTATTCCAATCCGGAAGCTGCGGTACTGGTTAATGGGCAACCATCCTCGGTTTTCTCCCTACGGCGAGGCACTAGGCAGGGCTGCCCTTTGTCCCCCCTACTCTACATCTTATTTCTAGAACCTCTATTATTGGGTATCCGCACCCATCCTTCGATTGTGGGAGTGGAGATGAGGGGCTCATCCTTGAGATGCATGGCCTTCGCGGATGATATCATGGTCCTCCTCACCGATCCGGTTGCTCATCTTTCCCCTTTATTGGACCTGTTTGATACGTTTGGAGCTCTATCGGGTCTGAAGCTTAATGTATCTAAATCTGAGGCTTTACCTATCCATCTAAATATCGCGCATAATTGGTCAGATTTCCCCATGAAGGAGGCCTCTCTACAGGTAAAATATCTGGGAGTTTTCATCCCAGCATCGTTATCTCGCCTATATGAGATAAATGTCCGACCCCTACTTCGGCGGTCTATTGAGAGCCTCCGCCTATGGGGAGCTCTGCCGGTCTCCCTGGCAGGACGAATTTTTTTATATAACATGATGATAGTGCCGTGCTGGCTGTACCTGCTACAGACTTTGCCACTTTGGTTGCGCCGGGCGGATCTAGATGAGTTGTATGGAGTCCTGCGGATATTTTTGTGGAGGGGGCGGCGGCCCCGATTGCCCCTGAGTGTATTGATGCTACCGGAGGCGCAGGGCGGGTTCGGCCTTTTGGACTTACGAGTTTACAATCTAGCATGTGGTATGAGACTGGTCCGAGATTGGTGTTTAGAGAGCTCCTTCTTCCTGACTTTTTCAGTTGAACGAGACTTTTTATATCCGGTCTCCGGGCTGTTCTTGCTGCATGCCCCATCGGCCCAGTTGGACCTATTACAACGGGGACACGTGGTATGGGCATATATGAGACTCATCTGGAAATTGCTTTGTAAGCGTCTGAGTGTACCTTATGATGCCTCTCCACTATTACCACTTATGGGGAACCCCCTGTTCAGCCCGGGTAGTGACAATCGGGTCTTTCGATTTTGGCATTCGCGGGGAATTCGCAGAGTGGGGGATGTTCTTGATGACCATGGTGTTATTATATCCGCCGAGGGACTGGCGTCCTTATATGGGTTAGACCGAGTAGATACGTTTAGTTATGGACAGCTTCGTCACTATATTGCTGGGCTTAAGGGGGCTGACCGATGCGCTGCGGCGGCAAAAAGGCTGGGTCGCTGCCTGGCATTGGGAGAGGATTCTGCTCCGCGCCTGCGTTTTTATGTTATTGAACTGGGGCTATTCTTGTTATCGGAGAGGGCTATCTTCTTGGCTAGGGCATGGAGTGCTGACCTGAACTGCACTATTACACCCAATATACTTTCCCATTGTTTTGGTTTCCTGCGCTCCCTTTCCTGCAATATGATACACAGAGAACAGGAGTATAAATTCTTTCAGCGAATGTACATCTCTCCTCGGAGAGCCTACAGAGCTGGCTTTGCGGAGCATGAGCGCTGTCCCAAATGCTCAATGACTCCCGCTACCCTGGGACATATGTTCTGGGGATGTTCTCTCATACAGGTTTTTTGGAAGCGAGTGTGGGTTTTCTTGTCCTCCATCTCTCTCATGCTCCCAGCATGTACCCCGGAAGTAGCGCTGTTCTACGATGGAGCGGCTCTCTCAAATTGCTCTGGGGGACAAAAATTGTTGGTGTTTAAGGCTTTACTCCTGGCCAAGAGGACCATCTTAATATTTTGGCGGGCTTCCTCTATCCCATCCTTTCCCCAATGGCAGGGGTCCCTATTTGAACTGGCGCTGGTTGAGCGTAGGATGGCGGGGTCCCTTGATGAGGGCAGATGGGCTAAATTTCAGGATGTGTGGGAGGGGTACTGGATGTCCCTCTCTCATAGGGAACGAAGTATACTATTGAATAACTGACAGATGGGACAATGAGGTGGGAGTGGGGGTCCGTGAGCTCTGTCCTTCACAGTGTATGAGCTGGGACGTTGGTCCTGATTTCCTTTCGCATTCTCTTTCTTATTCCCTTTCTTTCTACACTTCATTTGGTATATCCTCATGCCGAGTGTTATGCACCACACGGGTCTGGGTTTGGGTTGGGGTTGGGTTTAGGGGGTTGTTGGGGGGGGGTGTGGGGGTGAAGGAATAGACGGGAGGTTCACATGGGGGGCGGATTGGGGTTAATAATAAAATGCTGTATTGGGCTGTTTTGATGATATGTATACCTGTATCGGCGGTGCTTCTCTGGTTTAGTTTCTGTCTTGGTGTTGCTGCCATATACAAGTTTGATGTTGTACTGTCTGATGTTTTTTATGCCCAATAAATAAATATTATATGAAAAAAAAAAAAAAAAAGAAAGGTTTGGATAAATTCCTGGAGGAAAAGTCCATAGTCTGTTATTAAGACATGAGTGAAGCCTCAGCTTGCACTGGATCAGTAGCATGGAATGTTGCTACTCTTTGGGTTTGGGCCAGGTACTAGTGATCTGGATTGGCCACCATGAGAAATGGCTACTGGCTTGATGGATCATTGGTTTGACCCAGTAAGGCTATTCTTATGTTCTTAAATTGGTTACAGATAAAAGCTAGAAATTCTCTAAAGCAGCATAACGTGAATCAGTCAGTGTCAGGCTACTGCAGCAGAAGATTTTGAGCACAGTTAAGCATGTTAAGTAGACTACACTGTTTGGTTTTATCTATATATAAAAGGGTTGTATCAAATATTTATACCTGATTTCGCCCAAAATACAATATTTGTATTCGCCTGACTAGCACATTTAAATTTGAATACGAATAATCTGGGGCTCTACTGTGCTAAAGCCTACTAAAATAAACACTTGATCGCTGATTTCACATTGCTTTTATTATAATTATTTGTTAAAGTTCAATGCCCATTACTTTGCTAAACAGTAAAATATGCTCTTCGGAACAGCTCTAACATTTTTTTTTTCAAAGTTTAAGAAAGTTTTCTAACCTGTAAGATCAAATTTGGTCAAAGCTTTCTACCGGCAGCTACACTGGCTGCCGATGAAGGCACGCGTAAAGTTCAAATTTGCCTGTTTCTGCTTTAAAGCATTACCGGTACACGGACTTGCCCCCAAATACATTACTGACCTTTTCTCCTTCTCAACCAACAGACACAAGAGAAGTTCACATTCCAACTTTGAGAGGTTGCAAACTGAAAAAACACCATGAATTCCTTCTCTCACACCAAGCAGCATCATGGGGTAAAGACCTAGAACAATTACTTTCGCCCTCTACCTATGAGGAATTTAGGAAACGTCTAAAAACACACCTGTTCCTAAAACATCTTGACAACTGATCCACTTATCTCTTTCCTCTCAATAGCGACCTACTGTCCTTTTGATCACTTTTCTCCTCAACAATGAATTTCCTGTCTAATTACTTCTCTTTCTTCTTCCTCTCTTGAAGTCAGTCAATTGTACCTTTGCTTAATCTTTTGTAAACCGCATAGAACTTCACGGTATTGCAGTATATAAGCTGTTGTTATTATTATTATGAAATTCTGAGGTCTTTTATAATATCAGTACAGTAAGTTTCACCTATTTTCACTCAAAAACAAAATCCACCACTAAATTTATTCAAGTGCGGTTGGTTTAACTCTGAGAAACTCAGTAATTAGTCTCTCTCACAGCAGTGGCCTCAAAAGTTGTTACTTTTTGTTTGCAGTTCTACAACCATTTCATTCTTAAATTTGACAACATAATATTAAATGCATTACATTTGAATAGCTAACTTTTACCCATTTTACACCACCTGAGGAATTTGTATAACTCAATCATATCCCCTTCAACGGTCTCTTTTCCAATCTGAAGTACTCCAACCTCTTTAGCCTTTCTTCATATGAGAGGAGTTCCATCCCCTTTATTACGTTGGTCACTCTTTTTTTTGAACCTTTTCTAAATTCCGCTATATCTTTTTTTGAGATACAGCATATTCCTAGCATCCCATTTACTTTTTTTTCCGCCATAGTCACACACTGGCAGAAGTTACAGAACCCCCCCCCCCCAGCCCCACCCCACCCAGATGCAGTATGCAACACGATTCATGTTCATTTTCTTTATGCTTTTTTCATGCACCCTACATACTTCCATCACTCCATATACAGTATATCCCATGACCTAAGGAGAAGCCATCTAATGAACTAAAACCAAGTCAACACAGCAATGTGCAGACTAGAGAATGACACGGTGACAAAATTCATCACCGTTCCCGTCCCCGTGGATAACCGTGGGAAATAATCCCATTTTATTTTTTAGTGTCTCTTTCAGCCTCAGTCCTTCTACACCAGCATTCTTCAAAGCAAAGATTGAGGGTCAGTGGTTGTGGCCATTCATATTCTGATTCTTCCCTCTCTCCTTAAAGAAAGACATGAAGATGGTTTACCGTGGTTATCCGTGGGGACGGGAACGGTGATGAATTTTGTCACCGTGTCATTCTCTAGTGCAGACCTACCACTGATCTATTTGGCCCTCTACTCATCTTTCTTACCAAACTTGCCACTGAGTGCCAAAGACAGTAGAATATCAATTCCTTCTGGGGGTAATCCTCTCTGTGTGCCAACACGTTCAACAGTGTTTAGGTGCTTCAGCAGAGTATCGTTTCCTTTCAGTTGCACGTGGCCTTCCACTGGAAAGAAAGAAAAGACTCAATCCGGAACAGAAAAATGCAAGAACAATGATGCAAACTAGTAACAACAAAAACCTCTGGACACTTATCACAGAGGTCATGAGCAGATTTCATCTTGAGAAAAGTTATACAATACAAAATGGGAAAGTTTTTCCAACCTGGTACTTTACCCATCCTTTTATTTCCTTGGAAAAGTTCACTTCAAAGAACAGTTGTAATATTCAGAAGTATTTATTGGAATTTATTAACCACCTTTATGAAGAGATTCACCCAAGGCAGTGTACAACAGATATAGTTTAATATAAAGCTAACAATTTTTGTTAAATAGCATAATAATAGTAAAATGACCAAATAGAAGAATAAATACTGTACAATTGAGGCAGACTTGGAAACGGCAGATTATAATCTATTAATTGGACTACATGAAACAGTATCAAATATATGCATTTAATAGTACTGGAGAAGAATCATACAATGTTGGTACAGTACAAAATTATACTATAATAGCATGGAAGACATTCAAACAACACATATGATGCTAATGCTGTTCTTACAATATAATGTACTATGTAGCTAAGGGGCCCAAGTGCAATTGAGATGTATAGAGGGAACAAAATTAATTCAGAATCAACTCGGATAAGTCAATGGTTAACTGAAAGCAAATTATACGTACAGTTGAATAAGATGAGGATCTAGTCTAAGGGTTCCTTTTACTAAGGTGCGCTAGCCTTTTTAGCGCGTGATGCATTGCCAGGCACGCTAACCCCGCACTACACGCCAAGAACTAACACCAGCTCAATGCTGGCATTAGCGTCTAACGCACGCAGCAATGCGGCACGTGCTAAAAATGCTAGCGCAGCTTAGTAAAAGGAGCCCTAAGATACAGACTGTACAGAAAGTTAATCCAAGTACAGAGTAAGAGGATAATCAGTCGCCACATGTATTAAAAGGATTGGGAGAACAGCCAGGCTTTCACCTGCGTCCAGAGGTAGAGGTAATCTTGAGCTAGACATAGCCCCTCTGAAAGACAGTTCCAGATGTAAAACCCCCTAGTGGTGATATGATGCAATTACATAACAATTTAACTACTATATTATAATTAAATGTACGAGATGTTATAATCAGAGTCAGATGTTTACGTTTCTTCTTCAATTCACACCAACACAGCGGTTAAACGTTTAAATATCTGTTTTTGTTGCAACTAAAATTTAAAAAAAAAAAAAAACCATTGAGGGTCAAAGAAAACTAATGGCTAGATTTTCAAAAAAAGCAGTTAAAAACAGCGAGTCATTCTCCAAAAATCGCTCATGCAAATGAGGTTGGCAGAGAGTAGTGAAGACTCGTTAAATTTGTTTGTGCCCATCACTGGTTATAGTGATGGTGGAAGACATTGGGCATCTCTCCTGCTGGCAGGGAGATGTGTCGGTCTCTCGGTAGAGGTGGTGGAGAAAGAGACTGTGTCTGATTTCAAGAAAGCCTGGGATAGTCACATGGGATCTCTTAGAGAGAGGAAGAGATAATGGTTACTGCGGATGGGCAGACTGGATGGGCCAGCTGACCTTTATCTGCCACCATGTTTCTAACAGCCATATTGGGTCAGACCTGTAGTCCATCTAACCCAGTTTTCTGTTTCCAACAGTGGTCAATCCAAGTCACAGGAGCTGGCATAAACCCAAATAGTAGCAACATTCCATAGTAGTGATCCCAGAGCAGGCAGTGGATTCTCCCACGTCTGTCTCAACAACAGACTATGGACTTTCCTCCAGGAGCTTCTCCAAACCTGTCTTAAACCTAGCTATGCTAACCGCTGTAACTAGATCCTCTGACAATACGTTCCAGAGCTTAACTATTCTTTGAGTAAAAAATTTATTTCCTATTTGTTTTAAAAGTATGCCTCCTCTGAATCTATTACATCTAACCTAAAACTTTTCTCTTCCATGATGCATGCTCCTAAAACTCCCCCCCCCCCCCCTTGGATATTCCAACCTGTCAAAATTTTATGAGATGAAACCAAGGTTTGACACAGCAGTAACCCCTTCTGTACTACCCTCCCCACTTTCCTATACTTATTGTAGTTCTACCTCCTTCTTTCCCCTAAAATCATATGTTTGTATTAACCCTTTTCCTTTATAAGTTTACTTAAAATTAAGATTGTAAGCGGCCTAGAATGATCCCCCAATAGGTGGGATAGCAAATATAACACTTGAAATATGGTGGCAAGCCTGAAAGTGTTTATCATCAATACTCAGCACTGATAACATTGAACATCTGGTTATAGAGAATAGCATATGTGATGAGCTGTATTTGTAGGATCCTCACCCATAAGGCGAGTCAGTCAAGTCTTAGCATCTAAAAGAAGTAACACGTATTTGGTGCTAGAGAGGAAAGAAGTTTGTATATAGTTAGCCATGTGTTTCAAGTATGTGTGTGCGTTACCATCAAGTAAAGGAACAGTAAAAGCAGACAATAGTTGTGCCAAAACAGATCTTATTAGTCTTGTCATCTGTGCATCACATCCAGATACTGCTGCAGTTTCAAATACACAGTCCGTGGGGCACATGCGGCCCCTCAGGGACTATTTTGCGGCCCGCAATCTGTCCTCGCCTAAAGCAGGGGTCCCCAATCTGCTTCCCTTCCCACTGCCCTCCCCCAAGCCATTGCATTCGGGGAACAGGCCAGCGCACAAGGTCTTAGCTCTCCCTGCATATCTTCCCCAGCTCGGAGCCGACTAATTCTCGCCACCCGATGTCAATTCTAACGTCGGGGAGTAAGTTCCGGGCCAGCCAATCGCTGCCTGGTTGGCCTGGAAGTTCCTCCTCGACGTTAGAATTGACATTGGGTGGCGTGAATTGGTCGGCCCCGCGCTGGGGAAGATAAGCAGGGAGAGTTAAGACCTCGGCACTGGCCTGTTCCCCGATTGTGGCAGCGGCAGCCTGTTCCCCGATTGCGGCGGTGGTGGCCTGTTACCTGATTGCGGCGGTGGCGTCCTGTTCCCCAGTGGTGGTGGCTTGGGGGAGGGCAGGGAGAAGTAAAGAAAGAAAGGGGGGACAGAGAGACAGAAAGAAAGAAGGGAAATGGGACACAGACAGAAAGGGGCATGGAGAGAGAAAGACAGAAAGAAAGGGCGGGCATGGAGAAAGAAAAAAAGAAAGAAAGGGGACACGGAGAGAGAGAGAGAAAGATAGACATAGAAAGAATGGGGGCATGGATAGAGATAGAAAGAAAGAAGAGGGCAGGGTGAAAGAAATAAAAAGTTGGGGGAGGGAAGGAGACAGATGCCAGACCAGGGGAAAGGAAGGAAGGAGGGAGGGAGAGAAAGGAAAGAAAGAGATGTCAGACCATGAAAATAGGGACAGAAGAAGAGAGAGATAGAAGGGAAGGTAAGACATGGAAACGTAGATTTTGAAAAGAAAGCAGAAAAATTGAATATTAAGTTAATGCCAAAGATGGATGCAAGGCAGAAAGTGAAGACAGAGAGAAAACCAGTCAAAGGACAAGAAGACCCTGGAAACATAGTTAAAAGCAGGGCTGTGGAGTCGGTAGATAAATGATCCGACTCCTCGGTTTTTTGTACTTCTGACTCCGACTCCGACTCCCCGATTCCTCTGTATTAATATGCGAAAGCACAGTTACTTGCCGTAACAGGTGTTATCCAGGGACAGCAGGCAGATATTCTCACATGTGGGTGACGTCATCCACGGAGCCCCAGCGCGGACAGCTTTTCAAGCAAACTTGATTGAAGTTTCAAGTTTGCACACTGCACCACGCATGTGTGTGCCTTCCTGATCCACTAGAGGGCGCATACCCTCCTCATGGTCCTCAGTTCAGATAGCTAGCAAAGAAGCCAACCTCGGGGAGGCGGGCGGGTTGTGAGAATATCTGCCTGCTGTCCCTGGATAACACCTGTTACGGCAAGTAACTGTGCTTTATCCCAGGACAAGCAGGCAGCATATTCTCACATGTGGGTGACCTCCAAGCTAACCAAAAAGGGACGGAGGGAAGTTGGCAATACAAGAAAACAGATTACGCAAAACCGACTGGCCAAACCGGCCGTCGCTCCTGGACAGAGTATCCAGGCAGTAGTGGGAGGTGAAAGTATGAACCGAAGACCAAGTGGCAGCCTTGCAAATCTCCTCGATAGGCGTCGACCTGAGGAAAGCTACAGAAGCCGCCATCGCTCGGACTTTATGTCCCGTGACTCGACATTGCAGCGCGAGACCAGCCTGAGCGTAGCAAAAGGAAAAACAAGCAGCCAACCAGTTGGACAAGGTGCGCTTGGAAACTGGGCGTCCCAACCAATTAGGGTCGAAGGACAAAAAGAATTGAGGAACCGTCCAAGGAGACTGAGTGCGTTGAAGACAAAAAGCCAACGCCCTCTGACAGTCAATTGTGTGAAGCGCCACCTCGCTAGGAGGCGAGTGGGGCTTCGGAAAAAAGACTGGAAGAACAATGGAAAGATCGAAAGGAAAGTCCGAAACCACCCTGGACAAGAACTGGGGTTGAGTACGCAGGACCACCGTGTCATGATGAAATACAGGAAAAGACGGGTCCGCAACCAGAGCTTGCAGCTCACTGACTCTGCGAGCAGACGTGAGAGCAACCAGGAAACCCACCTGCCAGGTGAAGTAATTCAAAAGAGCTTCATCAATGGAATCAAATGGAGGTATCACCAATTGAGCCAGGAACACACAAAGATCCCAAACCACCGGAGGGATGTACAATGAAGAAATCCCTCATAAAACGGGAAACCATCTGGTGGACGGAGAGCAGCGTCCCATTTAGCGGCCGAAGAAAGGCAGCAAAAGCACAGAGGTGGACTCGAATAGATGTAGATTTGAGACCAGACCGAGACAAGTGCAACAGAAAATCCAGCACTGAAGGCAAGGAGGCAGAGAGCGAATCCATGCGGTGCTCAGCACACCACTCAGCAAATCAGGACCATATCTGGGAAAAGCATTGCCGAGTGGAGATCTTTCGAGAGGCCTCGAGAACACCCCCACCGACTGAGAGAAACAGAAGGAGGGAGGCAAGTTGCGAGGAACCAAGCTGATAAGTGTAGAGACTGCAGATTGGAATGCAACAGAAACCGCAACACTGAGACAGCGGAGACGGGAACATAGGTAGAAGCTGAGTCTCCCTGACACGCTGGAGGAGCAGGGAGAACCATGGCCGCCAGGGCCACAGCGGAGCCATCAAGATCCTGGTGGCGCAGACCGACAGGAGGTGTATCAAAGACCCGAGAATCAGAGTAAAGGGAGGGAACGCATAGAGGAACCTGCCCATTCCATCGAGAAGGCAAGCATCCTCCTCGATGCGAACCCAGGAGAACATCCTCGAGCAATATCGAGGCAACCAGTGAGTGAGGGGCGAAGCGAACAGAACTACCTGTTGGGTTCCCCACCGAACAACCACATGCCGCAGAGTCCGAGAATGGAGCAACCATTCATGCGGTCGAAAAGGGCGACTCAACGTGTCCAACAGACAATGCTGCACGCCCTGGAAAAACACCGCCCGAAGAAAGAAGCAGTGGTGTAACGTCCCCTGCCAATGACGAAGGGCTTCCCTGCAAAGTAACAGGGAACCTGTACACCCTGGCTTGGTCACAGAAATAACGCCACCGAGATGTCGGGACGCACCAGGACCCCGCAATCTTGCAACCCATAACGAAAATCCACCACGGCATTGTAAATGGCCCGGAGCTCCATCAGATTGATGCGGCTGCGACAGTCTGCACCCGACCAAGGACCCTGAGTCCGAAGGCCGTCGAGGTGCACCCCTAAGCCCATGCCGAGGAGTCCATCGGCAGAACCTTCTGATGCGGGGATACGAAGTGGTGGCCCACCAACGAAACGAGCGTGTCCAGGAGGGAGGCACCACAATGTGCTGGGAAGCGGGATCCCGATCCTGCCATCACTGAGATGCTCGGGTCCAGCGGGGAACACGAAGATGAAACCAGACGAACAGCGGGACATCACCGTGGAGACCCCTGATCCAAAAAGGATCAGCAACAGCTCAGCCGAGGCCGAAGACCGCTGAGACACCAGCTGACTCAAGCGCCGACAGGCAGCCTGCCGAGGCAGAGGCAGAAAAGACCGGAGGCGGACCGAGGACAGAGGGGCCACCTTCCGGTATAAACAAACAAGGGCCTCCCCCTGAGGCCGAGACAAGAAGGAGCGCAGACAAACTGGGTCCAGGTCCGCCCCGACGGACTCCCGAGACCGGGGTGGGCAGAGTCTGACCCACTCCCGTACTAGAAACTAGTGCAGGTCAAGAAGGGCCAGGACTAGACGCAGAAGGGAGGATGGGAATGCCCAACCGACAGAAGAGAGGCAATACTCCCGGTGCGTAGACACAGAGACACCCCTCCCGAAGGGAGGGGAGGAATCCCCAGAAGGGGAGCAACCCAGAGGCTATGCGAGAATAGTCAAAAGGACGGCCAGGAGTCGCCGAAGCCGGCGGCTGAACCCTAACCCGGCGCTGCTGCAGCTATCGCGGCTGCTGCGAAGGAGGCCGAGATAACACAAGAAAGGTATCCAGAGGGCCCCTCCGGAGAAGGAGACCAACCCACCAAGGCAGACGGGATTTAGCTGGAGGCGTCCCGAGGGGCGAAGGACCGGTCGCGGTCTGAGAGGCGGTTAGTGGCCACCGCAAGAGAGGCCTGAAGAAGCGCAGAACTCACGCAAGTAAAAGCGGCGAGACGACCCTGGAGGTTCGGATCCTCAGCCACACTCTGCGCCAAGCGAGATGACGCATGGCGGGAGCAATAGAGCCGGAGCAGGGAGAGAGTCTCCTCCAGGAAACCAAACTCCGCACTACAAGATTCCGTCACGGCTGCCCGGAATGAACCGAAGAGAAAGCGGGGAAGCCTCTCAAACCGGAGCTGGAGACGCCGAGGCGCAAACCCGCAGTCGACGCCGAGGCCCAATACCTCAGCCGCTGCCGAGGTAAAACGGCCCAAGTGACGTCAAGGCACAAAGCTTCCGTCGACGGCACGAAGCCTCGGCAACGACGAGGCACCGAGCTCCAGCCGACGATGAGGCCCTCAGCCTCAGTCGACGTCGAGGCACAAGCCTCAGGCGACGTCAAAGCACCAGCGTCAAATGACGCGGAGCACACGGCCGCAGCCGACGTTGAAGGTACAAAGACACACAGCCTCAGTCGACATCGAGACCCCAAGCCCCAGTCGACAGTGAGTCAGAAAATCAAAGCACAAAGCCTTAGACGACGTCGAGGCACCCAGCCGCATACTACGTCGAGGCACAAGGCCTCAGGCGGTGGTGAGGCACCAAGCCGCAGTCGACGTCGAGGCACAAAGCCTCAGTCGAGGCACCAGGCCCCAGTCGACGTCGAGGCACCAAGCCCCCAGTCGACGTCGAGGCACGAAACCTTCGTCGACGTCGAGGTACGAAGCCTCCGTTGAGGCACGAAGCCTCAGTCGACGTCGAGGCACGAAACCTCCGTCGACGTCGAGGCACGAAACCTCCGTCGACGTCGAGGCACGAAACCTCCGTCGACGTCGAGGCACGAAACCTCCGTCGACGTACGAAGCCTCCGTCGAGGCACGCAGCCTCCGTCGAGGCACGAAGCCTCCGTCGAGGCACGAAGCCTCCGTCGAGGCACGAAACCTTCGTCGACGTCGAGGTACGAAGCCTCCGTTGAGGCACGAAGCCTCCGTCGACGTCGAGGCACGAAGCCTCCGTCGACGTCGAGGCACGAAGCCTCCGTCGACGTCGAGGCACGAAGCCTCCGTCGACGTCGAGGCACGAAGCCTCCGTCGACGTCGAGGCACGAAGCCTCCGTCGACGTCGAGGCACGAAGCCTCCGTCGACGTCGAGGCACGAAGCCTCCGTCGACGTCGAGGCACGAAGCCTCCGTCGACGTCGAGGCACGAAGCCTCCGTCGACGTCGAGGCACGAAGCCTCCGTCGACGTCGAGGCACGAAGCCTCCGTCGACGTCGAGGCACGAAGCCTCCGTCGAGGCACGAAGCCTCCGTCGAGGCACGAAGCCTCCGTCGGGGCACCAAGCCTCCGTCGGGGCACCAAGCCTCCGTCGGGGCACCAAGCCTCCGTCGGGGCACCAAGCCTCCGTCGGGGCACCAAGCCTCCGTCGGGGCACCAAGCCTCCGTCGGGGCACCAAGCCTCCGTCGAGGCACCAAGCCTCCGTCGAGGCACCAAGCCTCCGTCGAGGCACGCAGCCTCAGTCGACGCACGAAGCCTCAGTCGACGTCGAGGCACGAAACCCCCGTCGACGTCGAGGCACACAGCCTCCGTCGAGGCACGAAGCCTCCGTCGAGGCACCAAACCTCCGTCGAGGCACCAAGCCTCCGTCGAGGCACCAAGCCTCAGTCGACGTCGAGGCACACAGCCTCCGTCGAGGCACGAAGCCTCCGTCGAGGCACCAAACCTCCGTCGAGGCACCAAGCCTCAGTCGACGGCGAGGCACGAAGCCTCCGTCGAGGCACGAAGCCTCCGTCGAGGCACGAAGCCCCCGTCGAGGCACGAAGCCTCCGTCGAGGCACCAAACCTCCGTCGAGGCACCAAGCCTCCGTCGAGGCACTGAAGGTACCTTTTAGGATAAGGACCTCCGTTAGTAGTGCAGAGACTTGAGCCAGAGACTGAAGAGATTTAAAAAGGCTTTTATTAAACAAGCATATGCTGGACTTCTGAGCAGAACTGGCTGCATAAACAGAAGACCCTGAGAATTTCAAACACAAAGATTATATAGGATCCTAACCAGTCCGAACCAGTTTGACCAGTTCTGACCAAAAGGTAGGAGCAAAGAGAAAAACAAAACCATAAATCCATCCTATAATCTACACATCTTAGGCTAACTAGCATCTACATTCCTCTGCCTCCTGGCTGTACCAGGCACTAAGACAGATACATAGTACAGGCCTGCATGCATACGTGATTTCTCAGAGCAGTAAAATGGAGTCACAAGTTGTTCTTTATACTGATTATGACCCACTGATCTAAAATAAAGCTTTCTTCATCTACACCGTGACCCAGCCATGTCAGCTAGCTAGGGATCCTTCATTCCCAACTTTTCTTCTGTAGGCTAGCTGACTAACTGGGTTACGGGAGGTCAGGGCCATCTGTATCAGAGGTGGGGACTGGGTGATAGGAGGAAAGGGCCAGGACTAGGGCGGTGGTACTTTTGTCAATCGTAGTCCTAATAGTACGGTTAAGGGTTTTCAATAAACATGGTAACAGGCAAGGAAGAACACAAAATATGACAGAGAATACCAGGAAAATTATGGTGAGGGCTTTAAAGAGTCCCGGTTTGGAGGCCCAATCAGTCAGTGAGTTAAGTCCAAATATATCAGCAGAAAAACCCTTCCAAGTCTGGACAGGAACGTGAGCTAATCTGGTAATTTTATCTATGACCTCTTCAACCACAAATCCTTCATCATCCAGTTGTAGACAGCAGTTGGAAAGATTGAATTTGCCACATACCCCTCCTTCAGCGGCCAATAGATAGTCTAAGGCCAGTCGGTTCTGATAGATGGCGGTACGCATCATAGTGTTCGCTTTGGCCAGGGCTCCCAGGGCCCTAGCTGTTTCATTGGTGATAACTTCTAAAACCGCCTGCAGTCGTATGAGGCGGTTAAGCATGTAGATTGGGGTCCGGTACCCAAACATACCATCATCAGCCCAAGTAGCAGGACCGTAGACAGCAATGATGCGCTCCGGGGGCCAAGTGTCATCCCATTTACCGATTTCCAAACTTCTTTCAGGACGGGCCCGTTGATCGAATACTGGGACAGCCAGATGTTCTCCTTCGGATAACGGGAGGAGGAAGAAGGCTGGTTTGATAGTGCCCAGAACACAAGTGCCAGTCCAATTTGAGGGTAGAGTGGGGTATGCCGTTTTCCCACAGATCCAGTAGTATCCTTCCGGTGCAGCCCAAGGGGCAGAAGCAGGCAGGTTGAGGTAGACATTTAATGTGGTAGCGTTGCCAGTAGTATTCCATCGTCTGGGTATTTTTAACTTAGGATCTCCGGTCCAATAAGTCCAACCGGGCTGAGAGGTGCTGTTTTTAGTCCATAAGGATTGGCACTGCAGGTGTCCAACACGAGTGGTAAAGGATGGTCCGAGACGCTGTATGCAGTGTTTTGCCAGAATGGAGTTTTTCAGGGGCCAGCTGGGTGCCCGCTGTAAGTTGGGGGTGTAGTTGAAAGACGGGAGGCTGGCCAGCCGGAGCATGGAAACCTGTTTAGCCTCCCATGGCCATTTCTCTCCCATATTTGTGCCCCCGCAGACATAACAGTTTGTCAGATTTAAGGTGGCTCCTATGGCTTCAGCGAACTGTATGAAAAGGTTGCGGGTGGTGGCAGAGGGCACAAAGTCTTGTTGGTCAAGTTTCATATGTTCATAAAAGTCGGGAAACACAATGCTGTGTTGTTCAGGGATCCGGTGTCTCTCAACGAGTTTGATGTGTAAGACAGTACCAGGGTCCGTGCCCTTACCGTATATCTGTAGGCCCACAAGATAGCGAGCTTTCCGGAGACTATCATCGAGGTTCCATTTAAACGGCTGTAGGATAGTGAAGTTAAGTGGATTACAGTTCTGGAGGCCACAGTCAGAGGTAGTCACCCCTTTGGATAATATGGCTCGGGTGGTAGGCAGTCGGGTCATACCCCAAGTAGCCCAGGATACACATCTCCAGTGGTTACAGTAGTAGTGTTCGGAAGACCCTTCACAGTGGGACGGCTTCTGTCCCGCCAGGCACATGTATTTATCATTGTGCATATATTCCCTCCTCCATGCCAGGGCACCACAACGTCCAAGGAAGGTGGGGTTTTGGTCCATGGCATGGCAAGCATCAAAGAGGACTGAGGCCGGGACATAGGGATTAGTGACCAGGGTTTGTTGAATCAGGGGGCCCTGATCCCAGACTGACCTGACCTCTATCCAAGTATCCCTATTAGTTGCTTTGGGGTCGAAACAGATCTGTGAGTCTCCATTATTACATATAGAATATTCAACCTTGTTATATATACATACAGGGGTCACTAGTTGACCCTTACACTCATAATTAGTTTGAAATCTAATAACATTTTCCGTTTTGCCCCCATTGTCCACTAGTGCCACACAAGGGGCACACCCAGGCGTGGGAGGGGTAGGGGACATGGACAATGTTGGCAAGACGCAAATCACAAGCAGTATATACACAACAGAGTTCATATTAAATATCTTGACAGATCTCTGGATCAGACGTGCGTGATTACTCTTCCAGAGTGTGGGGCAGCCGCGTGATTTTCAGTTGAAGGTCAGTAGGCCCTTTTTCACAAATATACTCAGCAGCGGGCTTCACACGGCTGTAGTGAATCCAAGACTCGTGGCGGGACAATTTGACAGCTGTGGGAGAAGCAAGTAAGACAGTGAAAGGCCCTGTCCAAAGGGGTTTCAGCGGTTCAAATGGGGACAACTGATTGCGTTTACCTGGGGTACAGCGGATGCAAAATAGAACAGAAGGGATCAGTTTGGGCCATGGCAGGCGGCTTTCTTCTGCCGCTTTGCCGAGGAGGGTTTTAATAGTTCTATTGATGCGTTCAACTTGGCCAGAGCTCTGGGGGTGATAGGCCGTATGTAATTTCCAGGTGATTTGCAGAGCCCGAGAGACAGCTTGTGTGACTTGTGATATGTAGGCGGGGCCATTATCGCTGCCAATCACTAGGGGCAGGCCATAGCGAGGGATGATGTCATGGAGTAAAACCTTTACTATTTCCCTACTTTTCTCTGTGCACACTGGGTAGGCCTCTGGCCACCCAGTGTGGGAATCAATGAAAACCAGGAGGTAACGGAACCCATGGGAGGGGGGCAAGTGGGTAAAATCTGTAGAGAGGACTTGCATGGGGTGTGAACCGATAGGCTGGTGACCAAGAACGGAGGGTCTGACAGAAGAGGGGTTGTGTCGGAGGCAAATGACACAGCGGAGCAGAACATGGGAGATGAGTTGAGAGAGATTCGGGATATAGAAATTCTGTCGGAGAAGAGTGCGGAGGGCTGGGTTACCGGCATGAGAAAAATCGTGTGCACGTTGGACAACAGTGAGGGCCAGGAGTTGTGGAACATACAGGAGGGTATAGTAATCCATCCGGATGGGAGGGTGCAATGGCCAGGTTGCTGCGTGGCCCACTTGCGCTCGGGGTCAGTGTACTGGGGGGAAAGGGAATGAAGGAAAGGTTGAGGGGAGGAAAGGGATAACAGAAGAGGGGGTGTGGGCGGACCTTGGAGGGCCGCCTGGCGAGCCGAGCGGTCAGCCAAGGCATTACCGCGGCTGATGAAGTCACGGAGGCGACGGTGGGCCCGGCAGTGCATGATAGAAACTTTGGAGGGTAGCAAGATAGCATCCAAAAGGTCCAGGATGAGTTGGTGGTGTTGGATAGGGGATCCAGAGGAGGTGAGGAAGGAACGCTGGCGCCAGAGGACAGCGTGGGCGTGAACAGCTAGAAAGGCAATTTAGATAGGAAAAAAAACAAAAATGCAAAAAGGGAGAGAAAAATCTCCAAAAATGGCCAATGGTATAGTTGGTTTCCCCGGGGTACCCCACAAACCAAACAGATAGACAACACAAAGATTACAGGGCATAAACAAACATAGAAAACAGAAAAGGCGTGAAACTTTTCTTCCAGCTGGCAAGGATTCAGAGCTGAACTTAGATCTGCAGAGAAATGCACAGTTATACAAAAACAAACGTCCATCATAGCACGAATCATAATTGTGTGCACACAGTGGCAAAGTAAAGTGCGATATAACACATGGCATAATAATCACATAATCATAAAAGGCATCTATTAATGGTTATTGGAACATCCGAAAGAGAAAACGTAAGAATGTGATCACTCTGGCTTGGTGCCCTGCCAATTACATTCATAAGGCAGACAGGGACGCAACTGCTAGGGTGTGCTTCAATCTTGAAAAATAAGCAAAACTTACTAGGTAAAGTAAGATACAGTGTACAATGTTAAATATAGAGGTATTCTGAAGTATGGCAATGTCAATTCAAAGGGGAAAAAAAGAAACATGTTAAATGTTAAGTGCAAGGTCATTTCAAGGTTACTGAAAGCAGAACATTGTCCTCCTTCTCTGGGTAGAAAAAGGCTCATTGTAACAGGTCCAGAACAGCTCTGTATGTATGACTGCGAAGACAAAGAAGAGACATTTTAACGTGACACCACCCCTGAGGTCACTTAGCCATGTTCCCTGCAGGCAGACCTGGAACCCTTGTCTGCCACCTGGGTCCCGCTACACTCTGAGGAGTGGGCACTGCTGCAGACTAGATGTAGCTACTTTACTCTGCACTGTCCTTACATAATAACTACCCCCTTCCTCTGGAGTTTGAGCTACCAAGTTTATTTTAAAGGTATTTCTGTTTCCAATTGTATTTAGAATCAGATTGATAATAACACTTTATACAAACATGCATGGGAAGAAAGAATTCATAAAGAACACCAGGATAAAGACACAATACGGGAAAGCAAGGGAGACTGTTAGCACAAAAGAAGTAATCTCAATCCATCCGTTATCAATAAAACACATTCATAAATCCAAGAAAGAATCCAATTCAAATTCTACTGCATATTATTTAAAACCCTACACGGAGACAGCCCATCATACTTGAACAATCGCCTCATCCAAGCACCTAGTACCAGACACAGAAAAACGCACTCCCCATTCATACCCCCCCCCAATCAAGGAAGTCAAAAGAACAAAACTACACGACGGCCTCCTAGCCACTCGAGCCGCAAGACTGGACAACCAGATCTCCAACCTTCTGATGACCACCCCAGACTATAGGACGTTCAGAAAGGAAATAAAAACCATACTTTTCAAGAAATTCCTGAAGCAGCAATAACATCACGACCTCTTAGCAACTCTAAAACTGACATTAGACCTACCCATTACCGCACTAATAATAACAAAAGAACCTCCACTACGACCACCTTTTAATTCTTTTACAAACCACCTCACCCACAACAACACGTTAAATGTTTATAAGATCTACAACTTACCTCTCTAGCTAATCATTGTAACTCTACTTTTTTTTTAATTAACCTTTTGTAATCCGCCTTGAACCGCAAGGTAATGGCGGAATAGAAATCCCTAATGTAATGTAATGTAATGTAATAAAGGGAAAAAAAAATAAAAAAATAAAAAAGTTGACCACATTACACCGCTATTGATTAAGTCCCATTGGCTACCTATTAGCCACCGAATTACTTTTAAGATATTATTCTTGGTTTTTAAAGTTCTAGCTTTCAATGAGCCTCAATTCATGTCTAGAATGATCATTCCTTATTATGCCCCTCGTTCTCTACGATCATCATCACAAGACTTATTAACTGTCCCTTCCTTAAAAATTATGGGTACAAGAAGAAATGACATGTTTTCTGTTACAGCGCCACAAACGTGGAATGCACTGCCACTTTACATCAGAAAAGAAAAAGATCTTATCTCTTTTATAAAACTCTTAAAAACTTTGTTATTTAACTTTGTACTTGTGTCTTAAAATTGTTTGTCCTCTAAAATGTGTTTTTTTTTTTTTAATTGTTCAGCGCTTAGAATGTTTGTATAGGCGATTCATCAAATAATAATAAAACTTGAAACTTGAACTTGAATTATCAAGCCCATGTTTAGCAAATATTTCAATTTTCAGAAAAATATGGATACTTAACCTCTATCATTGTTAGTCTTGTACTTTAAATCCCCCAACACTGGGATACAAAGGCAGGGATGTGCCAAACACAAATCCCACATGTCTGACAAACGGTTGCTTTTTTTTTTTCTTTTTTTATTACCAGCAGACACCACTTTGACAACTGCGAGAACACGTAAACTATCTGGCTCAACTTTCTTTAAATTACTCACTGTCTGTAACAAATCCACTGCACGCAACATATATCTAAAATCACAGTCCTTATTCTCGTTCATCAGTGCGAACTCACATTCTTAATTCTGTCTTGATCCACATGCATTTTACCCTGTTAAGCAACTTACACTATCCTGTCTGCAACTTTCGGCAAAACAATCATGCTGGCTTGCTTTACCAACTTTTCCCAGGTTTCCAACCTAAATGCTATTTCCATCTCCCCGGGTAATTTCTCAACATCACCAATTTCTCGTTCTCTGTGTCTTGTCAGGTGTCCCCAGAGCTTTTGTTTTTTTTTTTTTTTTTAATTTGACAAGTATGACAAAAAGTTGATTATATTCCAAATACTAAGCCTTTGACAACAATAAAAATAAGGATGAAGAAAACAATAAAAAATCTTAGGGTCGCCATAATCGCCAGAAAAGGCAGTTGTAAAATATTTAAGCATGATCTGAAGGGGCTCGATGGTGTTCTGACCCATATTATACAATCTATATATGCACCCAACAAAAGTTCCAATTTCCAGAAACCAGAATCCTATATACCTCTCTGTGCTTCACAACTGATTAAGAAGTTACTAGACAGAAGAGATAGAGACAGGATAGAGAAGGAATCAACTTCTCACTTACCAAGACAGGTCCGGTACCGGCACAACAAAACCAGGAGCCAGAAATCTCCACCGATTCGTTCCTTCTCGAGGTGCAATCCGTTGTCTTCGACGAGAAAACCGTTCCTGGTCAACCACCAGGTTAATGCCGGCTATTACGGGTCTCGTAGGAGGCAAGGTTTGAAATCCTCCGAGGGAGACGATCGTGCCAAACAGGCTCAAGTCTGTAGATCAAGTCCCTGTTCGGCTGCGCCAAATGAAGGTACCTTTTAGGATAAGGACCTCCGTTAGTAGTGCAGAGACTTGAGCCAGAGACTGAAGAGATTTAAAAAGGCTTTTATTAAACAAGCATATGCTGGACTTCTGAGCAGAACTGGCTGCATAAACAGAAGACCCTGAGAATTTCAAACACAAAGATTATATAGGATCCTAACCAGTCCGAACCAGTTTGACCAGTTCTGACCAAAAGGTAGGAGCAAAGAGAAAAACAAAACCATAAATCCATCCTATAATCTACACATCTTAGGCTAACTAGCATCTACATTCCTCTGCCTCCTGGCTGTACCAGGCACTAAGACAGATACATAGTACAGGCCTGCATGCATACGTGATTTCTCAGAGCAGTAAAATGGAGTCACAAGTTGTTCTTTATACTGATTATGACCCACTGATCTAAAATAAAGCTTTCTTCATCTACACCGTGACCCAGCCATGTCAGCTAGCTAGGGATCCTTCAGCACCAAGCCTCAGTCGACGTCGAGGCACGAAGCCTCCGTCGAGGCACGAAGCCTCAGTCGATGTCGAGGGACGAAGCTCCAGTCGACGTCGAGGCACGAAGCTCCAGTCGACGTCGAGGCACATCGAGTTTCAGAAGTCGGCACCGTACCAATGAAACTGGTAATAAAGGTGCAGCAGTGCACTCCATAAGGGCAACCTCGATATGAGTATTCCCATGAAAGGAGGCACGCTTTGAAGGTCTCGTAGAGGCGGGCACGATCGCACTCGATGCCTGGAATGCCTGAGACTCAGCCGGTGGCGTTACCGAGGTAACGCACCTAGAAGAAAGAAAGAAAGAAAAACTTACCGGGGATCGAAGCTGCACAGTCCGATTCCAACGAAGGAAAGAGGGTCCCGGCCATTCTGCTCACACGAGGTGAGCCCAGAGAGAGGCCAGGGAAGAAGAAAATACAGCTGCAGGCAAATGAGGCCTAGCCGCATGGCTGAGGCCCAAGAAGGGCCTGCCCGAGGAAAAACACAATAAAAAGTCCTCTTTTTTTTTTTTTTTTTTTTTTGAAACAAAGAAATACACGATCAATTAACAAACGCACAGCGACTCCCTAACAAAATAAAGAAGCCGCGGTGCCAGAAAGGCACTTAGAAGAACGCAGAGAAGAGAGACAAGGTCTTTCTGGCTCAGCGGAAAACTAAGAACTGAGGACCATGAGGAGGGTATGCGCCCTCTAGTGGATCAGGAAGGCACACACATGCGTGGTGCAGTGTGCAAACTTGAAACTTCAATCAAGTTTGCTTGAAAAGCTGTCCGCGCTGGGGCTCCGTGGATGACGTCACCCACATGTGAGAATATGCTGCCTGCTTGTCCTGGGATAATGTATTTTATACATTCCTTGAAGGAAAGAAAGGCAACATACATGTCATTACCACAGAAACTACTGGCTGGGAAGCCAACAGTCTACTGTTTGAATTTTTCTGGTGTCATCCTTATGGTAACTTTGTCAGATATAAAGAATTTTCTTATTTGCGATTGTTCTCCAGTAGATTTCTAAACGTTTTTTGTCACAGAAGTAGATGCAATGTTTTCATTGCTATCTTTCTCATTCAAGGCTTCTAACACTTTGGGATGAAAACGCTGTAAGTGTCTTTTTAAATTTGATGCTCTTGTAGGTGCATTTTTATCAGGCCCACCGAAACTGCTAATTTTTGCATCACATTGTTTTTCACCATCAAAATCTTTTCTAATACATTGGCACACGTAATGTTTTCCATCACTTGATAATGCAAAGTGCTCATACAGTAGACTTTGTCGTGTTTGTTGTTCGCAGTCTTTTTGCCTTTGTTTAGGATGCTTTTTTTCCCTAAAATATAAAAATACATTGTAACATTCTGCATGTCATTAAATGTTTTGGGCACAATGTTTTAAGTCATTCCAAAGAGAATATTTTGTTCTACCGGAATCTATGTTTTGTTTTTTTTAGATAAATTTATGTTAATTTTCAGATCGTTAAAATGGAATGTCAAGTTGAGAGAAATGAGCATTTTCGACACCACCTTCTTTTTGCTTTTAATCAAGGTTCTAAGGCCACAGAAGTTGCTCGCAACATTTGTGCTGTGTATAGTGGGTGCTATAGCTGAAAGAATCGCTTGTGATTGGTATGACAAGTTCAAAAATGGAAATTTTGACCTCAAAGAAGCACCTTGTTCTGGCCGTCCAGTTGAGTTTGATGAAGAGTGATTAAACCAACTTTTGCATGAAAATCCGCGTCAAACGACAAGGGAACTGGCAGAGAAAATGGAAAGCTCTCACACTGCTATAGAGAAGAATCTTCACTCAATGGGAAAGGTTCAGAACTGTGGAGCATGAGTTCCGCATGCTTTAAGTGACGACAACAAAAATCAACGAGCCACAATCTCCGCTGGTTTGCTTGCTCATCAACTCATGGACACAAGGAATGATTTCTTTACCGAATCATTACTGGCGACGAAAAATGGTGCCTGTACATCAATATGAAGCAGCGTAAGGAATGGCTTAGCCCCGGTAAACAAACGACCCCGCGCGTGAAACAAGATCTTCATCCGCGTAAAAAGATGTTGTGCGTATGGTGGGAGAGCTTGGTTGGATGAATTTTTCGAGTCTACACCAGGTGATTTCTACCAACGAGGTATTGAAAACCTTGTTGAACGTTGGAAATAAGTTGTAAACAACAACAAGGGAGAATACATTTATAAGTATTGGTGCTCCGAATTGTGCGTTGCGTGCCATATAGTGAAGCACGTGTTCGTTTTGCCGTTACGTGAGGCACTACATGCATTGGTCTTTATTCTTACAGTAGAGAAATCATTAATTATAACTTTTTGTGAATTGGGACATTTTAAACTTGCTTTTTTTTTAAATTCCAATCTAAATTTAGTCGGAGTCGGTGCATTGTTTGGCAACTCTGACTCCGACTCCAGGTACCCGAAATTTCCTCCGACTTCTCTCTCTCCTGCTTCCTCCTCCGATCAGAAATGACTAACCCCCTCCCAGAACACAGTGAAAAGAATCCCAAGCCTACCATGCTTCCCCGGTGGTCTGATTTGGGAAGATAAATGCATTAAAAAAAAAAAAAAAAATCAAATATTCCTCGATAATAAAATATTTGATATAAATTCCAAGTTTTTGGCTTTCCACAATTTAATTTTTATTTATGTTATCAATACAAAGAAAATATATATATATAGCAGATTCAGGCCCCTTACCTTTCCCAAAGTACTGCAGAGCTTGCTCCAGGAGGTCATGCTCACTAGCCTCTGCCTGATCATCTGCAGAATGACACTTGTCCTGGTGAGTTTTCTGTGTGGTTATCTTCTCTGTGATGTCTCCTCTTTCTTTCCCATTTCTAAGCCTTGCAGAGAGATCCCCTTTACCATAACTAGGCTGTTGCTCTGGCTTGATAAGCCTCTGGGAGCTCCTGCGAAGTTTCTGCTTTCCCATCCTCTTCAGGATGGGTTAGTGATATATCTTCTTCAGCCCCAGTTTATCATTGGTCAGGCTGGGAAAAAAGACCTTTTCTCTTGAATACTTGTGGCATCTGGATCTTTTATTATAATCACATTAACATCCACTTAGGAACTTTAGACAGTTTAATTAGAATTGACTTCAGAGAAATTTGCTCAATATTAAAAAAAAAAAAAAAATTGAAACAAGTTTCTTCCTATCTTCAGCAGACAAATGTAGTCTTAGTGCTTCTCACAGCTCTGGAGGTTTCATTTTCACTGTATAGTCCTTGAGATGGACCTACAAATCCATGGTACCTTTCTTTCTCTTATTGCCACTCATCTCTACTCCATTTCTCTTTTACGCACGCAGTGCAATCCAACAACTAATCAAAATGACCTAAAACAGCAAAAATGATCAAAACAAAAACATACAAATTAGCTGCATAGTAAGCAAAGATTAGGCCTAGGAATCTCCCACTTTTTCACTCTAATTCATTCACATTGTAAACTGTTCTGACCTGCATGTCAGTAAAGGGTGGTATATTAAGTTTACTAATAAACAAGCATGACTTCAGTATACCCTGTAAAGCAGTGGTCTCAAACAAACGCTTTGCAGGGCCACATTTTGGATTTGTAGGTACTTGGAGGGCCTCAGAAAAAGAGTTAATGTCTTATTAAACAAATGATAATTTTTCATGAGATAAAACTTTATAGTTTATAAACCTTTCCTTTTGGCTAAGTCTTAATAACAATATTGTCATTTATAGCTAAAGAGTCATATGATCAAGAAACTGTTTTATTTTACTTTTGTGATTATGATAAACATACCGAAGGCCTCAAAATAGTATCTGGTGGGCCCCATGAGTTTGAGACCACTGCTGCAAACTATCCCATACAGTTTACTGAGCTTTAACAAAAGTTATATAATAATTCCCCAAAATAGTGTAAGTTCAAAAGAAGGACTTGACACAGTCACAATCTAGATCCCATGCATGCTGATTTGTGACAGACCAAGTTGGTGCACAGTATGTTTAAAGTTATCAGAAAGACTTCAGGGCCATCTTCAGCCTCTGTGGGTTCTTGCAAAAAGAATGGTGAGACTGGTAAGATTGGTTAAGATTGTGAATCTTGCTGCAGCTCAAGTTTGCCCTTCTTTTCTTCCTCACCGGGTCCACATGTTGGCTCGGTTATGGGAGCTCAAAAGGGTAAAATCAATGGGTTGTGCATGTCTATCAGCAGGTGGAGACTGAGAATTCTGATTCTTGAGTGAGCCATGTCTTTGCTGGAGATCAATATAAATCCTTCATAAGCAAGAGAAAAAAGGAAATAAGTCTGCATCTGCGTCAGAGGCCTCCCCAGCACAGCCACCAAGAAGTATACAGAAGAACTAGCTTTTTGACTGTTGTAACAATTAGTAAATTCATGTAGGTATTTTTTTTATGTTTAAAAATAAACAAAGCCAGCCTCTCCCTACAGAACAGTCTGAGAGAAAAGTAATAGTCCACTCACTACCTAACCAAGCAAAAACCAATCACAAAATCAGAACAAAAAACCCCAGGTGGGATCTGGGCCAGTCCAGAGGGATTAAAGAAAAGCGATTTAGCAGGTAAGATCTGGCCTGCAGAATGGAAAACATTGGTGATAACTAAGAGCATTGCCTTTGAGTTATTTCCTTTAGTGGTATAGGGTGTGCGGTTAAGGAATAAGCACATAGTTTGATTGCTTCCTTCACCTCTAGGCTTGTCATAATTGCCAACCAACCAATGTCCTTATGTATTAAATTTACTTTGGGTACTTATGCTACATTGTATACATTTGAACATCACAGCACCAGCAAGGCATATCCCTGGTGCAAATAATTGTCAATGCTTTATCTGGTTCAAAGTGGTAAAAATTTCAAACCTTGGCACTGGGAGTAGTGAAACAGAAAGTTCCAGTCCCTGAGCACCTGTGGAAGTTAGGGGCACTGAGGCACGGCATTTCTTGCAACAGTCTGTAGCACCTGGGACATGGGTGTCTTACAGAAGAAACTGGCATATTGTGGGCTCCTTCTTGACTCAGAGGGGCTGGGGAAGGGGTAGGTACATGATACGTTACTGGAGTTTATTACTGAGGTTAAGAGGAACAGCAGATCTCACACAGAAGTAGTTGCCGACATTATCAGTTTTTCTTTTTTCCAAAATGTTCAGGGTTGGGGTTATCCTGCGGACAATTCTGTCATTAAGTAGGTGTTAGCAGGTTGGGCAAGGGAGTATGGTTCATCTGTGGCAGAAAGCCTGAGCAAGTGGGGCGGAGATAAGCTATTAACCATAGTTTGCAGTTGTTGGGGCTGCAAGGGTGCAGCACCAGTGGACAGCCTAGAGAAGAGGTGATCAGTTATCCCAGAATTCCTCTTGGATGGTGGAGGGATTTGGTAAGTAGAGGTGAAGACTTGGTTGGGAAAAATACAGGCCATTGCCAAGAGGGGACAATTGATTGTGCTAAGTCTGACAAGCCCATTTGCCTGGATCATGGAGGGAATGAATTGCCTTGGGGGGAGGGGAAGCTGCAGATTCAAACAAATAAAACTGCAGCCTACCGGTAATTTAATTGATTGCCTCTGTCTATAGTGTATTCACTGTGTAATTTGGGTAAGTTGAATGGTGAATTGTATCATTGGTGGTGAAGAGCAGACATGGAACTTTCCCGAATGCCTCTCAATTTTGGATCAATATATATCTGCTTAATAGTAACTATCAATAACTAACTATATACAGTAGACTTTCAGTTAACCAGCACCATAGGGATTGGAGTTTCTGGTTGCTTGAGAATCACTATTAAAAATAGGCCTAACTAATACTATAACATACCATAAACTGTTCCAGACAAAGTACCAGACATGTGACAGGCAAAATGTGGGCGTACTCTGGTGTGGCGTGCCAAGTTTACACTTAAATTTCCATCAGAAATTGATTTTATTTAAAGTATTACAGTATTTATTTTAATTTTTTTGCTGGTTGCTTCAGAGTTCTGGCTGCTTGTGGTCCGGTTAACAGAGAGACTACTGTATATAGTTGCTTAATAGTAACTATCAATAAGAAATAATACAAAAAGCTGCCCTTGTGCGCCAATTATTTATATTACTAAAGCATTGTAGATCCATACCAACTGTATAAAAAGAATCAGGTAGTTCTAACCACAAGTATCTGTTACTGGGGATTTAAATAATCCTCAAAAATGAAAAGTATCTTAAAAAATTGATTAAGCGCTACTATAGCCAAGACATTTACTGGGAAGAATAAATTTTTAAAAATCATCAAATGAAAGTCCATTTACTAACTAGTCTATCTTAGAAATAATTAATAGTAGTACCGTAGTAGTATCCTGACCGTATACTGTCCCACAAAAGAGACGGAGTGAATTGGAAAGTAAGGAACAAACGATAATTTTATATTGCCAAAGATTTGCACCACAAAGTTTAAACGTCATAGTTTCACTTAAATTTCTACACTATTCCAAACCTTAAAACCAAAAAAGCATATTTTTTTTAGCAAAGTGAATGCTATTATTCCCATCGACGTTCATATATATA
This sequence comes from Geotrypetes seraphini, assembly GCF_902459505.1. Classification (NCBI taxonomy): domain Eukaryota; kingdom Metazoa; phylum Chordata; class Amphibia; order Gymnophiona; family Dermophiidae; genus Geotrypetes; species Geotrypetes seraphini. The sequence goes on from NC_047088.1 coordinate 69,662,716, forward strand.
TATACAGGAAACTTCTGTTGATAAAAAAAACACCTAGCCTTGTATCAGAAAAAAGTACTCTTACCTCTGTGAATGCTTTCTCTGTGAAACGATCCGAAAGAGCTAGTCCGAAAAGCCAAGCGAGCTTGGTATATTCACTAAATAGGAAGTACCCGCCTCATTTGAAAAAGAGTATTTTTTGAGCCTCATTTGAAAAAGAGTGCAAGCCTCGTTTTGGATGTAATTAGCCTCAGTAGAAACATGGTATGCAAGCCTCATTGTGAACCAGAATACAAGCCTCGTTTCAGATGTAATAGACCTGCTTGCCTCATTACAAATGGTGTATCCATGCCTCATTGTGAAACAATACAAGCCTCGATTTGGATACATTTGTTTGCAGGAAAATTTCCAAGTCAAGAGTAAGCCTCCTTTTGGGGACCATAATGCTTGCCTAAAATGGGCATCAATTAATCAAACCCCAGCAATGTGAAATTAAGATAAAAAAATATCTGTAAGGAAATGTTCTCAATATATATATGGACTATTTTGAACAGAATATTTAAATGTGTGAAATGTAATAAATATACAAACAGGGAAGCACACACAAATGTACACTTAAATGCAAAATGTGAGTTATGAAAAAAGGCTGGCCAAAAGTAATGGTATAAGGAGCATGAAATAAGGTTACCAGATTTGTTCAAGAAAAGTAAAAGACCACAATGCGATCAGATTCACATTAGAAAGGGGGACACCCACAGTAAGGAGGACCGCAACAACTGCGCTCAACTTCAGGAAAGGGAACTATGCTGCTATGAGGGAAATGGTGGGAAGAAAGCTCAGAAACATCCTTAGGATGGAGACTGTAGGAAGCACCTGGACCCTATTCAGGGACACCCTGCAGGAAGCACAAAGAATGTACGTCCCCAGTTTCAGGAAAGGCGGCAAGAACAAGCGATCAAAGGACCCGGTTTGGATCTCAACTGAAGCAAAGAGAGCAATAAATGACAAAAAAGTATCCTTCCGGAGATGGAAGAATGACCCAACGGAGGAAAATCACCAGGCGCACAGGAAATGCCAAAAGGAATGCCACCGGGAGGTTAGAAAAGCAAAAGGGAACTACGAAGAGGGGCTGGCCAGGGAGGCGAAGAACTTCAAGGCATTCTTCAGTTACATAAAGGGGAAGCGACCAGCGAGAGAGGAGGTGGGGCCGTTGGACGATGGGGATAGAAAGGGAGTGATTAAGGAGGATAAAGAGGTAGCTGAGAGGTTGAACACGTTCTTCTCGTCAGTTTTCACGAGAGAAGACACATCTAACATACCGGATTCAGAGGAGCTCATAAGTGGGGAACAGGCTGAAAAATTGGAACACATAGAGGTAAGTAAGGAGGATGTCCTCAAACAGATAGACAGGTTAAAATGCGGCAAATCGCCGGGCCCAGACGGGATCCACCCAAGGGTTCTGAAGGAACTAAGACAAGAAATAGCGGGCACAATCCAGCATGTTTGCAACCTATCCTTGAAAACTGGAGAGGTACCAGAGGACTGGAAACTGGCGAATGTCACACCTATCTTCAAGAAGGGATCGAGGGGTGACCCCGGGAACTACAGGCCGGTGAGCCTGACTTCAATTATAGGGAAGATGGTGGAAGCTATGATCAAGGATGGTATTTGCGAGCACATCGAGAGAAATGGCCTACTGAGAACAAGCCAGCACGGATTGTGTAAGGGAAGGTCATGCTTAATGAACCTTTTGTACTTCTTTGAGGGAATAAGCAGTCGGGTGGACAATGGGGAACCCATAGACATCATTTACCTCGATTTTCAAAAGGCTTTCGACAAGGTGCCACATGAAAGGCTGCTTAGGAAGCTGTGGAACCACGGGGTGGGAGGGGATGTGCACAGATGGATCAAGCACTGGTTGTCGGGTAGACTGCAGAGGGTCGGAGTAAAGGGACAATATTCTGACTGGCGGGGAGTCACGAGCGGTGTGCCACAGGGATCGGTGCTGGGGCCGTTACTCTTCAACATATTTATCAATGACCTGGAAAAGGAGGCAAAGTGCGAGGTTATAAAATTTGCAGATGATATCAAACTGTGCGGCAGAGTTAGATCCATGGAGGAGTGTGAGGACCTGCAAAGGGACCTGGACAAGCTGGAAGACTGGGCAAACAAATGGCAAATGCGCTTTAACGTGGAAAAATGCAAGGTCATGCATATAGGGAAAAGGAACCCGTTGTTCAACTACACATTGGGGGGGGCATTGCTGGGAGACAGCAGTCTAGAGAGAGACTTGGGTGTGCTGGTAGATGCATCACTGAAGCCATCTGCGCAGTGCGCAGCAGCCTCGAAAAAAGCCAACAGGATGCTGGGCATCATAAAGAGGGGCATAACAACCAGGACGCGGGAAGTCATCATGCCATTGTATCGAGCGATGGTGCGTCCACATCTGGAATACTGCGTTCAATATTGGTCGCCGTACCTCAAGAAGGACATGGCAGTACTTGAGAGAGTCCAAAGGAGAGCAACGAAACTGGTAAGAGGGCTGGAACACTGCCCATACGCCGAGAGGTTGGAAAGGCTGGGGCTCTTCTCTCTGGAAAAAAGGAGGCTCAGGGGAGATATGATAGAGACCTTCAAGATCATGAGGGGCATAGAGAGGGTGGATAGGGACAGATTCTTCAGGCTGAAGGGGACAACAGGTACGAGGGGGCATTTGGAGAAACTGAAGGGAGATAGGTTCAAAACAAATGCAAGGAAGTTTTTTTTCACCCAAAGGGTCGTGGACACTTGGAATGCGCTACCAGAGGAAGTGATCAGGCAGAGTACGGTACAGGGATTCAAACAGGGATTGGACGGATTCCTGAGGGATAAAGGGATCGTGGGATACTGAGAGAGGTGCTGGGATGTAACACAGGTATAGAAAGCAAACCAGGTAATAAGTATAGAAACCCAACCAGGTAGTGCATGTGCAAGACCAGAGGGTTAGGACTTCGATGGGAAGATAGGACTCAATGGGAAACCAAGGTGGCAAGGGGGCCCCTTCTGGTGATTCAGACAGGTCGTGACCTTTTTGGGCTGCCGCGGGAGCGGACTGCTGGGCAGGATGGACCTATGGTCTGACCCTGCGGAGGCACTGCTTATGTTCTTATGTTCTTATATGTCCCCGCCCTGTTCCGCCCCCAGCCCCACCCCCACATGAACCTGTATTTTCTCCTTCCCTAAGTCTGGGCCACTGAGCATGATGCATGGATGTGACACAATTACATAACATGCATCACATCCACACATGCTTGGAGGCCTTCCAGACACAGCCCTGAGCTCGGGGTCTTCCAAAACCTGGGCAAACTGCCAGGCTTTGAAAACCCATCCGGTCACCTGAAGAGTTCTCTAAAAAGAGAATATGTCCGGGTTTTCCTGGACGTCTGATAACCCTAGCATTAAAGATCCTGAAAAAAATGTGAAAAGCCATGGACTGATGGAAAACTTAGGGTTGCTAGATTTTGTGTTTAAAACAAAGAGAACACCTGGTCCCACTCCATTCTGCCTGATGATATCACGTGAATGTGTATGACATCATCGCGTTGACATCTACGCATGTGCAGACACCCTCCAGACGTGGCCTTGAGGTTGGGGGACTTCCAAGACCTGGACAAACTGCCAGGTTTTGAAAATCCCTCCAGGCACCTGGACAGTCCTCTAAAATGAGGACATGGGATTTTCCCGGATATCTGGTAACCCTAACTTGGGAGGGGGGAATGTTACAATTCAAAGAGTGCTTCAGTCTGTATGTTTGTTAGTTTCTGAATGTCTAAATGTGAACAGATACTGCATGAAACGCACCTGCTATGTCCTAAAAAATTGTTTTCTATAGCTAGGGTTACCATATTTGTGAAGACAAAAAAGAAGACACATGACCCCACCACACTCCACCCAATGCCTTTCACCCATTTCCTTGGTCCCCCTTCCCATCTTTACCCATTTACTGCTTCTCTCTCTCTCTCCCTTTCTCCAACCCTCCTTCCCCATGTGTGCTTCTCTCTCTCTCTCTCCTTCCAACCCCCCTCTCCTGTTGGTGCTTCTTTCTCTCTCTCTCTCCTTCCACTCCCACTCTCACCCCCACCCCCGTGGGTGCTATTCTCTCTCTTTCCACCCTCCTCTCCTGCTGTTTCTGTCTCAATCTCTCCACTCCCATGCTCTTTTCACTGCGGTTGGCTGATCCAGAAGACTTCCCTCTGACACATTTGACACAGAGGGTTAAGTCTGGTTCAGTCACTAGCAGCATGTAGGACCTGCTGCCGGTGGCCTGAAGAGGAAGAGAGAGGCTGCACAGGCCTGGTGGTAAGGGAGAGAAAGAGAGAGGCCGGGGGTGGCAAGGGAGGGAAAGAGAGAGGTTGAACGGATTTTGGGGTAGCAAGGAAGGGAAAGAGAGAGGCACAGCCAGGGAAGTCTAAGAAATCTAAAGATGGAATGCTGAAAATTAGAATGAGAACAAAGGAAATCAAGAGACCTGCAACTCAGAGACAAATGGAGGAAATCATTCTCACATTACAACAGTCAAGTTAAACAACATAAACACAGATATTTTTCATATATGAGCAGAATGGATGAAATTAATTTAAAAACTACAGTTGATATAGAGCACAGCAGTAAGGCTCATTTTTTTTATAAATCCAGATTTGACCATATTACACCATTGCTGATAGACCTATAGTGGCTACCGATAGAAAAAAGGATTAAATTCAAACTAGGCTGCTTAACATTCAGGATCCTATATGGAGATGCCCGAGACACCTTCTCAAGATTTACTGAAATACTCAGCAGATCTGCTACATTGAAACACCAACTGCCTCATTTTATCCTTCCCATCACTGAGAGAGTAAGTGTCCATTCCAACAGTGGCATACCAAGGGGGTGGGGGGGGGGCAGGAGGGGCGGTCCGTAGGGATGCAGACCATAAGAAGGTGCTCTCGGGGTTGGTATCATGATCTGGGAACTTCACTGTTCTGCCGGAATCAGGCCTTCCTCTCTGCTGGGTCCTGCCTTCACGGAAGCAAGAAGAAGGCCCAACACTGGCAGATCAGCAAGTTAAGGCTGCTGACAATGAGAGAACGCTCTAAACAGGCTTCTTAAAGCCCACCAGGGCCTTCCCTCTGTCGTGTCACTAATGACATGGCGGAGAGAAGCCCTAGTAGAGCAGGCCACAAAAAAATCTCATGGTGAGGGTCGGTCAGGTTTGGAGGTGCTGTATAGGGGGTTGGGAGAGAAGGATGGAAAACTGCTACACAGGGGGATAGGAGGAAGGGATGGAAAGCTGCTGCACAGGGGGAAGAGAGGAAGAATTGTTAGACATGGAGTGGCGGAGAGGAAGGGAGAGTTGCAACAAAGAGATATAAAGGGTGAGAGGGAGAAATCTTGCATATGGTGGATGGGAGGGAGACATGCATGGAGAAGAGAGGAGACATGTTGGACATATGGTGGAAGGCAGGGAGAGGTGGTGCATAGCGAGAGAGAAAGAAATGTTGCACATGATAATTTTTTTTAAATTCAGTTATCTATATCATTTTCTCAGAGGAGCTCAGAACGGTTTTCATTAATTTATTCAGGTACTCAAGCATTTTCCCTGTTTGTCCTGATGGGCTCACAATGTATCCAAACTATTTATATAATGGAGGGATGAAGGGAGAGATGCTGCATGGAGAGGAATAGAGAGTTTTGACCCAGGACTCAAGGCAGGGAGAGAGAGAGAGATGGTAGACAGTGGGAAAGAAACAGAAATGTTGTGTTAGTGCAGTGGATGAGAAGGTACAGAGATGGAAGATGGATGGTGAGCACGGAGAAAGAAGAAAATGTCAAATGGACAGGAGATCCTGGCAAGTGAGTAAACAGGAGACAAACAGAAACCAGAGCCTGGGACCAACATGATTTGAATAATAAAATGATCAGACAGCAAAAGGTAGAAAAAATAATTTTATTTTCTATTTTGTGATTACAATATGTCAGATTTGAAATGTGTATCCTGCCAGAGCAGGTGTTAGACAGCAAGCATGAGCTAGGACCTAAAAGAGAGAGGAAAAGTCTTTTTGTTTATTTTGTTTACACCACAGCACCGGCGTAGGGTTGGAAAGGTTGTAACCCTATGTAATGTTATATTATAACACTGTGAATATTAAAATGTAACCTGTTCAGAGCTCTCTGGAGAGAATGGATATAAAAATGAATAAATAAAATAATTTTTAAATATGGGGTGGTGTTAAAAAATGATTGGCCCCGGGTGTCACGTACCCTAGATCCAACAAAAGGAAAGTGGGAAAAGGAGTGTACACATCAACCCTGGGATATGATAAAATTTATTAGATAAAGTCAGTTATTACAATATAAAATAACCAAACTCTATTGTGGTTTCTTCAAGACCCGACAGGGTCCATATTTCGGCTCCAGAGAGGAACCCTGTCTCAGGGATATGGATGGTCATCTAAAATAACATACTGTATATACATGTATCACATATAAAACAAAAGACCCTCAATAAAAATATGTAATGAAATTGATTTAACAAATCATGAAAATAAAATATATAAATGAATAAAAACACTTAGGGCTCCTTTTACAAAGGTGCACTAGCTTTTTTAGTGCACACACCGGATTAGCATGCGCTACCCAAAAAACTACCACCTGCTCAAGAGGAGACGGTAGCGGCTAGTGCATGTGGCATTTTAGCGCACGCTATTCCACACGTTAAGGCCCTAATGTACCTTTGTAAAAGGAGCCCTTAATTATAAATGGAACATGAACAGCATAAAATATTAACCTATTGAATAAAAAAGTATTCACATTTTTAAAATGTTTATGTGTTAATTTTATATTCATGACCTATAAAACCATATGCTGTTATTTTACTTTTTTTATTGCTTTTTTTTTTCAATAGGTTAATCTTTTTATGCTGTTCATGTTGTTCATTAATAATTTTATTGAGGGTTTTTCATTTTATATGTAATACATACATATACAGTATGTTATTTTAAATGACCATCCATACCCCTGAGGCAGACTTCCTCTCTGGAGCCGAAACATGGACCATGTCAGGTCTTGAAGAAACCACAAGGGAGTTTAGTTATTTTATATTGTAACTAGTCTTTAAGCCGGTTACATTAACGGATGCTAGAATATTATGTCTGTCTGTCTGTCTTTCTTTCTTTCTTTCTTTCTGTCTCTCTCCCTACCCCTGTCCTTTTCTTTTTGTCTCTCTCCCTCCCGCTGTCTTTCTTTCTGTCTCTCTCCCTGGTCCCCTTTGTCTGTCTGTCTTTCTGTCTCTCTCCCTGCCCCTGTCTATCTTTCTTTCTTTCTCCCTCCCACTGTCTGTCTGTCTTTCTTTATATCTGTCTCTCTCCCTACCCCTGTCCTTTTCTTTTTCTCTCTCTCCCTCCCGCTGTCTTTCTTTCTGTCTGTCTCTCTCCCTGGTCCCCTTTGTCTCTCTGTCTTTCTGTCTCTCTCCCTGCCCCTGTCTATCTTTCTTTCTTTCTCCCTCCCACTGTCTGTCTGTCTTTCTTTATATCTGTCTCTCTCCCTGCCCCTATGCAGCAGCAGCAGCATTTCCCTCCCCCCAATTCCCTGTGCAGCAGCCGCAGCAGCATTCCCTCCCCCTCCATTTCTCTGTGCAGCAGCATTTCCCTTCCCCTACCCCACTTCCCTGTGCAGCAGCCACAGCATTTCCCTCCCCCCCCACTTCCCTGTGCAGCAGCAGCAGCATCCCTCCCCCTCCATTTCCCTGTGCAGCAGCATTTCCCTCCCCCTACCCCACTTCCCTATACAGCAGCAGCATTTCCCTCCCCCTATTTCCCTGTGCAGAAGCCAAAGCAGCATTCCCTCCCTCTCCATTTCCCTGTGCAGCAGCATTTCCCTCCCCCCCACCCCACTTCACTGTGCAGCAGCAGCAGTGGTATGCCCTCCCCCTCCATGTCCCTGTGCAGCAGCAGCAGCATTTCCCCCTCCCCCTTTCCCTTCCCATGGTTTGGCCGGCTCCCTTAGTCCCTTGCTGGAGTTATTTTTAAGTTTAAAGGTGCTGCCGCGGCTCCTCTCATGTTCTCCTCCTGCGTCGGAAGCCTTCTCTGACGCAGGTGCGGCTCGTGAGAGGAGCCGCCACCACAGCTTTTAACTAAAAAATAAACTTCAGCCATGGACTAAGGGAGGCGGCCAGACTGCAGAACATTACCTGAGGACTGCCGCTTCGATGGCTGGAGGAGCTGGAGAGCAGGGAGGCCTGCGCTATACAATTTCTCTGCCGGGCACTGGCACAGCTAAGCGTGCATGCGCACTCCTGCCGGCCACGGACCTATGGATCATGGATCACGGAACACGCAGGTAGGAGTACACATGCGCGCTTAGCATTTTATTATTATAGATAATTGCCTGTATCTAATAAACTTTATCATATCCCAGGGTTGATGTGTACATTCCCTTTTGCTGTATATTGATCGTGGGTTGATTTGCCTTGTTCTGTGCACTACACATACCCTAGGTCCACCACTGCATTTCAAATCATTCAGCTATCAAACTGTAAAACTATGGAATTTACTCCCCCCTGACACGCGTATCACTAACACATGCCTCAAATTTCAGAAAAAAATTGAAACCATGGCTCTTTCAGAAATCACTGACAAGGACTCAGTCTTAGCTCATACTGTAGATTTATTATACATGAATTCCGTATATTACAGTTAGGTGTATAACTGTCAATATTCTAAAACCCTGCAGGCATAACTACTAGGCATGCCTCCGACACAATGGCCCTCCCAGGTCTGCTAATTAAGGCCAATTTGCACAAATTATAGCCAATAATTGGTCATTAATGCCAATTAGCAATCATTAATCACTTAACATGCACATAACTGCCATTGTTCTATTTTAGATGGAGCCTGAGTCCAAAGTGGTGGGGGGGGGGGGGGCGGTGCCCAGGATCCCCTTAACTACACCACTGATATTTGTAATATAGACAATAATAGGAGAAATCAGGAGAGGGGAAAATCTTTTCACATCACTGTTGCTGCTGTTTGGTTCATTTAGGAGAGTACAAACCAGATAGCTATCCAGTCAATGCACAGATAACTCCAGTCAGCCAACCCTGTCTCAGATATTTCATGCCAGTGCCCAGATAGGGGCCAACTTTGAATATCCAAATCGAATTCAGTCACCAGTGATCAGTGTTTAAAATACACTGGATTTCGTTCCACCAGTTGAATGGTGACCAGTACATTTTAAAATCTTTATTTCCTATTGGTTATTTTGTCTGTAGTGTTACTCGCTCTGTTGTTTGCCATGTTTGCCAGGGGCGGGAAACTGCACGGGGACACCAGGAAATTCTTTTTCACTGAAAGGGTGGTTGATCGCTGGAATAGTCTTCCACTTCAGGTTATTGAGACCAGCAGCATGCCTGATTTTAAGGCCAAATGGGATAGACACGTGGGATCTATTCACAGAGAAAGGTAGGGGAGGTCATTGGGGTGGGCAGGCTAGATGGGCCGTGGCCCTTATCTGCCATCTATTTCTATGTTTCTATTTATAAGAAAATAACAAACAGTATATTGGTTTACTTGGGGTACAGTCTCCAAATGTTTTGTGCACCTATGCCAGGTGTGAATCCTCACTCATAGGTTACAGTGTGTTGGATATGGTGACATGTATACCTACTATTAATTTCCTTTCCTTGAATCCTGTCAAATATCAAATGAGTGTTCAGGGCAGTTGGCCCGAGGATTTATCTGATAAAGAGGAGAGGGGTTGGTAGAAAGACTGGGGGAGGGGAGAGGGAGCTCTGACCAGACTTAACTCTATTCCTGCCTCAGGTGGCTAGTTCTCAGGGGGCTGAAAGGTGATCCAGAAGCAGGTGACCATGCCTGGTTTATTGATTTAAAAAAAAAAGGCTGGGAGGAGGATACTGTTTCTGATTATAGAGTTTTTGTTCTCTGTTAACCTAGTCATTTAACTTTGCCAATAGAAAACAGGTTATCCACTTCAAACTGAGGATTGACACTGGGATAGAAGTTCTCTGCTTCCATCTGCTGGTAGTGAGGCATATGGACTGTTCTGGCAGGATCCATAGAAATGTACAGTATATATTGTATTGGCGCCAGTGCAGTGCCCGGACTTTACATTACATTAGTATTTATGGATTAATAATATGCCCCAGAAGGAGTTCAGCGTGATTTATAATTTAGAAGAACCTGGGATTACATTATTTCATTTAGAAGAGCCAGGGATTATATTATTTATAATTTAGAAGAGCCAGGGATTACATTATTTCATTAGGGTTCATGATACAGATAATTTGGTTTGTGTTTATGTAGGTATATGATTATGGCATATGGTTTGGAGAGAAGACTGGCTATTTCTGGTGTAGGCTTGATATTGTGGGTTCTGGTATGGGCGTCTCTTTTCCAGTTTATAGGGTGCTTGGTCATCTATTGAGATAGGAGAGGTGGTTTGTTTCTTGTGTGGTTTCTGATGTCCCAGCTAATTGGGTTTTCAGGATCTCTACAATGAACAAGCAAGATAAATTTTCATTCACTAGACACTCATCATGCCTGCTTCGATACCTCAGCCTATGGTAAGAATATACCATAGTGTCTGTGATGACAGTGCTTTTTATTGTTATAGGCTTTTTGGTCTGCCATGTCAGCACTAATTATGACTGAACCAACTAGACAGATATTTCAATACATTTTAAAACATTTTATTTTCAAATTATACTCAACTGTAATGAAGACAACAAAATCTTTAGAAAAAAAAGAAAACAAAATAGGTATACAGCAAGTTCCATGAAGCACAGCCATGTCTCACAAACTGTTCCCTTTAAGCTGAGTGGAAATCCTCCAACTGTGTTGCTGCCAGTGGAGGGTGGTGCTTTAATATTGAATTTTCAATCTCTAGAAAGAATATGAAGAGAAACTTGTAAAAGAGGCAAAAACTCTTAGCAATTTTTTTAGGTACACCAGAAGCAGAAATGAGGGAATCTGTGGGACCATTGGATTATCAAGGAGCAAAAGGGGCGCTCAGAGAGGATAAGGTCATAGCAGAAAGACTGGATGAATTCTTTGTTTCAGTCTTTACAGAAGAAGATGTAAGAAATCTGCCTGAACCAGAATTGGTTTTCAAGGGTGATGATGCAGAGGAATTGAAAGAAATCTCAGTGAATCTGGAAGATGTATTAAGCCAAATCGACATGTTAAAAAGTGATAAATCGCCAGGACCAGATGGTATACATCCAGGGTACTAAAAGAACTCAAACATGAAATTGCTGACCTGCTGTTAGTGATCTGTAACTTGTCGCTATAATCGTCTGTAGTACCTGAAGATTGGAGGGTTACACCAATGTTACACCAATTTTTAAAAAGGGCTCCAGGGGAGATCCAGGAAATTACAGACCGGTAAAGCCTCACTTTAGTGCCGGGAAAAATGGTAGAAACAATTCTAAAAAATAAAATTGTGGAACATGTAGACAAACATGATTTAATGAGACGGAGTCAGCATGGGTTCAGCCGATGGAGATCTTGCCTCACCAATTTGCTTGACTTCTTTGAAGGTGTGAATAAACATGTGGATAAAGGTGAGACAACTGATGTAGTGTATCTAGATTTTCAGAAAGCTTTTGATAATGTTCCTCACGAGAGGCTCCTGAGAAAATTAAAGTGTCATGGGATAGGTGGCAAAATTCAGTTGTGGATTAGGAATTGGTTATCAGATAGAAAATAGAGGGTAGGGTTAAATGGTAATTTTTCTCAATGGAGGAGAATACACAGTGGAGTGCTGCAGGGGTCTGTACTAGGACCAGTGATATTTAACTTATTTATAAATTATCTGGAAATTGGAACGACTAGTGAGGTGATTAAATTTGCAGATGACACTAAACTGTTCAAAGTTGTTAAAACGCATGCGGATTGTGAAAAATTGCAGGCGGACCTTAGGAAATTGGAAGACTGAGCGTCTAAATGGCAGATGAAATTTACTCCCTCTTCTATGAAAATGCGCTGTTTCTAGCATGGGGAGCCATGCTGAATGGCTCCCACTGCTCCCGACGCTTATAGGAACTCTATGAGCATCGGGAACAGTGCGAGCTATTCAGCGCGGCTTCCCGTGCTAAACTGCTAGCGCAGTTTCGTAGAAGAGGGAATTAATGTGGATAAATGCAAAGTGATGCACATTGGGAAGAATAACCTGAATCACAGTTACCAGGTGCTAGGGTCTACCGTGGGGATTAGCGCTCAAGAAAAGGATCTGGGTATCATCGTAGACAATATGATGAAACCTTCCGCCCAATGTGTGGTGCTGGCCAAAAAAGCAAACAGGATGCTAGGAATTATTAAAAAAGGGATGGTTAACAAGACTAAGAATATTATAATGCCTCTGTATCACTCCATGGTGCGACCTCATCTGGAGTATTGTGTTCAATTCTGGTCTCCTTATCTCAAGAAAGATATAGTGGCATTAGAAAAGGTTCAAAGAAGAGTGACCAAAATGGTAAAGGGGATAGAACTCCTCTCATATGAGGAAAGACTAAAATGGTTAGGGCTCTTCAGCTTGGAAAGGAGATGGCTGAGGGGAGATATGATTGAAGTCTACAAAATCCTGAGTGGAGCAGAACGGGTACAAGTGGATCGATTTTTCACTCTGTCAAAAATTACAACGACTAGGGGGACACTCGATGAAGTTACAATAGTAGGAAATTTTTTTTCACTCAGAGAATAGTTAAGCTCTGGAATGTGTTGCCAGAAGGTGTGGTAAAAATTATTTGCAAAAAAGAAAAAAAAAAAAAAAGAGCGGATAGTGTAGCTGGTTTTAAGAAACGTTTGGACAAGTTCCTGGAGAAAAAGTCCATAGTCTATTATTGAGAAAAACATGGGGGAAGCCACTGCTTGCCCTGTATCGGTAGCATGGAATGTTGCTACTCCTTGGGTTTTGGCCAGGTACAAGTGACCTGGATTGGCCACTGTGAGAATGGGCTACTGGGCTTGATGGACCATTGGTCTGACCCAGTAAGGCTATTCTTATGTTCTTATATTCTTATGTTAGAGCAGTGTCTCTCAAACCTTTTTAGCTCTGGCACACTAAACAGAGCAAATGTTTTTCATGGGACACTAAATGAAGCAAATGTTTTTCGCAGCACATTATAATTTAAATCAGTAGTTCCCAAGCCTGTCCTGGAGGACCACCAGCCAGTCATGTTTTCAGGATAGCCCTAATGAATATGCATGGAGCAGATTTGCATGCCATTCACCTCCATTATAAGCAAATCTCTCTCATGCATATTCCCTAGGGCTATCCTGAAAACTCGACTGGCTGGTAGTCCTCCAGGACAGGATTGGGAACTACCAATTTAAATCATAAAATTTAAAAACCAAAAAAAAATTTAAATTTGAGTTATATTTATTTAAAGTTCTCTAAGCTATGTATGGGTAATTGTAACAACGGTGAAACTAGAGTTTATACAATAGAATTGCTATTCAATGGTCTCATTTTACAAAGGTGTGCTAGCGTTTTTAGCGCACGCACTGGATTAGCATGCGCTACCTGAAAAACTACCACCTGCTAAAGAGGAGGCGGTAGTGGCTAGCACGCGCAACATTTTAGCGCATGCTATTCTGCACATTAAGGCCCTAACGCACCTTTGTAAAAGGAGCCCAATGTGATGGATGGGCTTGTTTATGAGTGCAAATTAACTCAAAATATTGCTCGATAGTCGACAAACAAATACTCATTTCATCATCCACCATCTGCAGTCGTTCTCTTTTTTTTAATTTAATTTCTGTCAGAGCTGAAAATCCAAGTTTGCAAAGATAAGAAGATCTAAACAGTAACAAAGCCTTGATTGCTTTGTTGCTCAAGTTAGAATCGCTACTGCATACAAAATAAAAATAAAATTACTTGTCGTTAGTTTTCAAGGACCAATCACATCAAAGAATGATGCCTGTCTGGGTGGTTGTATCCTTACGCTCATAACATTGACAGACTCTTGTGTTCGCAATGTACATGTCATCTATCGTAATGCATACCTATGATGGGAATTTTTTTAAATAAAGTAAAATTCTGGAATCTCTTATGGCACACCCAGAATGTCTTCAGTGTACACAGTTTGAGAGACACTGCTCTAGAGATAGGAAGCTTTTCCAGAGTTCTGCAGAGCTTGCCAGTCTCTCGCTATAGAAAATGTGATAGTGAAACAGCACCACCCACTGGCAGGACTGAGGGTGGATGACTCTCACTCAGTTTAGAAGAGGGAACAGTGAACCTGCTTTTAAAATCTCCAGCTCTGGCCCTTCGTGAAAACTCTTGCTCAAGTTTTACAAGGTGAGGGAAAAGATTGGAGGGAAACACATAACTTGGAAAACTAGAGCTTCCCAAGCCCCCATACAAAAAGTATCTAATACTGACATGTGTAAATAACAAGTAAGCAGATGGGTGTCTGTTCATTCTCCACTGCTTAGTGAACACTACCTCCTTTCTGCTTGTAGCAAAGAAGCAAGGTGGATGAAACATTAAAATTCCTTTGCATTTGTCTAAATTTACTCTAGGCAGCAATCTTTCTTCTTTACCTGTCTCCTCCTCCCCCATAAACAGAAAATAGCCAATATTCCTTTTAAATCATTACTTTGGTGAAAACATCTCAGACTGATCACTGATTTCAAGAAAATGTTGCTTCAGCTCATCACATGTATTCATTGCAAGAACTTGCTCAATAATGGAGTTTTTCTTAGTATGTTTGCTGCTCGTATGGGCCAGGTCTATCCTATCTAATAATGGAGTTCCTTTATTCTTTTCTTTTTAATGTATTTATTTTAGTTTACTTTTATTGTATTCTGTAAACCGCTTGGACCAGTAAAATGAATGAGCGGTATAACAAGATTAATAAACCATAAACCTTGTGTACAGTGGGTATAGGGCAGTTACACCTCTCTCCTGACCAGTCCAGAGCAGCCAGTAAATTGCCAGAAGAGAAGGTTAGGATTATTTCCATTCCAAATCCTTTTTTTTGGGGGGGGGGGGGGGAGGGGGGACTCAACAGCATTCAGCTATCTTGTCTGCATTACTCGGTAATGATGTTAGGGCTTTAAAGATTTGGAGTTGCACAAGGTATGTCTGATGCATCCCCAAACCTCCAAATACAAAGAACAACAACAAAAAAAAAACTGGACATTTTGGAGACAGCTGCCTAGAATATCATCTATTCTTGAATGTGAAGAGCTAAGAAACTTTCATCTTGTTCTTCTCAGAGGCACTGTTCCGATGAGACTGACGGTCTCCATCAGACGAGAGTGCTCGCTTTTCAAACTGCTCTTCAGGCTGGCGAGCAATCAGTAGCCGACAGGTGAGTAGGATCCCAAAAACCAGGGCATGAGCATAGCGTTTGAGAGGGTCCCCCACCAACTGATGGAAGAACAGAACCACTAGTACAATCAGGAGGAGGATGAAATTAGCAACATCCTTGGGACGACCAGGTACTAGAGTCATGACAATGCCGCATGCCAACTCCAGAGAGCCAATGATCTTCCGGAGAAGAATGGAGCTGATTCCCATCTTCTTTAGCATTGGAAGGGCCTTGATGTAGCTTTTATAGGCTCGTTTCTGAAATCAAACAGCAATAGAGAAAGCAATCTGTTAATAAAGGCAGTAAGAGGAAAGGGTTTACTCTTGAACCTAACCAGGAAGAGATTCTAGAAAGTGGATTAGAGAGAGAGAAAGGTGAAAAAGGACCAGGTTTTAAGAAAGGTTTGGATAAATTCCCGGAGGAAAAGTCCATAGTCAGTTATTAATGTAATGTAATGTAATGTAATTTATTTCTTATATACCGCTACATCCTTTGGGTTTTGGCCAGGTACTAGTAACCTGGATTGGCCACCGTGAGAACGGGCTACTGGGCTTGATGGGCCATTGGTCTGACCCAGTAAGACTATTCTTATGTTCTAGGATGTGCAGAACTTCATGTGAAAAAGTTGCTAGTATCTTTTAGATTTCCTGGGATTGCTACTGTATCCTGAGTAAAATTAATTGTTATTTAACTTTTATTCTGCTCTGGTGACGGCTCTGTTGGCATAAGATCTTTAAAATAAAATTTTTACCTGTCGGTCACTTTCATTTATTTATTCATTTACTTCATATTTAGCTCACACTGTTCCAGCAGTAACTCCAGGTGAGTTACATTGAAGTATACTAGATATTTAAAATTATAAACTAGGTATATAAAATATTCCTGAAATCCACTCAATCTCTCAAGAAATAGGAAACACTACCTTCACAACCGTGAAAGCAGAGAACAAACAACAAAGGTGACTAGTCGGTGTTCAATTTCCTTTATTGTTAAATATGACTCGGCAGGATCGTGTTTCGGCCTAGGAGGGTCTGCCTCAGGAGTCTGACTAGTGTTTATGAATCATAAAACTTCAGAATCTTCTCCGTAAAATCTTTATGGGGAAGATTCTGAAGCCATATGTTTTATGATTCATCAACACTAGTCAGACTCCTGAGGCAGGCCCTCCTAGGCCGAAACACAATTGTGTCAAGTCATATTTAACAATAAAGGAAATTGAACACTGACTAGTCACTTTCATTGTTTGTTCTCTGAAATCCACTCAAAACAGATCTGACTTTTTAAGACAATGCCCATTCTGCTTACAATGTTTATGATAGTGTGGCACCTGGATCTGTGGGGCAAATACAAAAGAACCAATTTCCATTTCTTGGACATAAGAAAGAATTCCTTTGCCATGTTCCTTTTTTGGTATTGTTCAGTACCCACCTAATTTACCACCACCCTCCCAGTTGTTGCCCCTACATAATTCTTTCAAAGTCTGTAGCTTTTTCTGAACTTATGGAAACAAAGATACAGTATAGCAAACTTCAATAAGTGGCTCAATGCCTAAAGTAATCAGGAAGGTTTTAGATATGAGGATCAGGCAATATATGGAACAACAAAAATCTATACTGTAAAGATAAGCCACATTTTTCTATGGCAGGAAAAAGGATCCTTGGGAGAAATTCAGACAGTATGGATCATAACAGCCTCAACTTAGGCCCAGGTAGGTACCCTACCAGCGCCTAAGTGCAAAACGCATTTAAAATAAATTTCAAAGCGCGTAAAAAAAAATGGCACCAGAATCGCGTCTGCAGAAGTGCTTTATGGTGCCTATCGCCACTGTAGGTGTGGCTAACACCAGAAGTGGCATTGGGTGCTGTAAAGTGCCTCCATAGGCACGATTCAATCAAAGGTAGGGGCTGGAAATGTCCTCCCCCCCCCCTACACACACACCTGCTGCATCTGTTGCTATGTTTGTTTTGTTTTATCCTGAAGATTGAGGTGAGAGTTTTGTTTTAAGTTTGCTTGCATTTGTTACAAATCAATTTTTGGTTTGTCACCTGGATACCTTGTCTCTTTGAACCACCCAAATAAGGTCACACACAGAGTTTGTCTGTCTGCATTTCCTTCCACTAAATTATGTTGTTACAGAAGATTTCTGGAGAGAACTCTCTCTTTTCAAGCTGCCAAATTGAATGATTGGTTTGGTAAAATTATGCTAGGATCCTTTTATCTTGATTTTAGAAAACTATTGAAGACCCAACTGTTTGAAAAATTTGTATCCTAATTGGTTGTTTCCTTTAATAATTCCATGCTTCCGTCATGCAATGTATCTTCTTTTAAATTGTATTGCCATTCAGCAAATTACATATAATTGGAAGGATTGGAAGAGACTAAATTACAGTTTTTGGTGGAACTCTTTGTGCCATATTTATAAAATGGAAAGATTTATTGCAGTACAAAGAGGGTATTTCAAGAAATTTCAGGATGTGTGGAAACCATTAGCAGAATTTTGTAAGGATTAGTTGAAAATGTTTCCCTTTAATGTATCAATTCATTTGGGTAGGGTGAGGGATATTTTATTAATATGTTTTTTATATGATTATGGAATATATGGTAGGGAGGGGTGGGAAGGGGGAGGGATAAAAATTTATGTACTGTACAAATGATAGAATGTAAAATGATATATTTATTGTTAATGTGATTGAATATATATATATATACATTTAATGTAATTTTGAAAATGAATAAAGAATTTATTTAAAAAAAAAAAATTCCATGCTTCCGTCATGCAATGTATCTTCTTTTAAATTGTATTTTTCTTTTAAATCATATTTTCTACTGTAGGACCAATTCTTATTTATTGCATTTTGTTTTGAATTGTTTTTTCCTTTTAAATTGTACTCTCCACTTGACTTGAGCTTTTTGTTGTAAACCGCCTAGTACCATTTTTGGTTAAACTAAAACTAAACTAAACCTTAGGTTTGTATACCGCGCCATCTCCACAAGCGTAGAGCTCGGCACGGTTTACAGGGTTAGGTTGAAATGGAGCTACAATGAAGGGTTATAGGAAAGGAGCTAGGAAGATAAAGAGGGACAGGGAACCAAAGAGCGGGAGGTGTTAGATTTTTGAAAAGAGCCAAGTTTTCAGGTTAGGTTAAGTTACGGGGTATATAAAAATAAAATTATTATTATTATTTTTCTATTACTATTAATTATTTCAAGAGTGCTACCAGATGTACACAGCACTGTACAGGGTCATGAAGGAGACATTCCCTGCTCGAACAAGCTCACAATCTAATCATTCAAGGCAGGCAAACAAGTTGCCAAGGTTGGGGATAGTTAGCATGGGATGGTTAAACTGCTGAGCAGAGGGGAGAGGATTATGAGTTGAAGGAAAACGGCTTCATCATTTCCTAAGGATTGCATTTCTTGACTACTGTATACTGCTTACCATCCAGACTTTTTTTTTTTTTTTTTTTGGGGTGAGGGACCAGTAATTAAATGCATAAAATGGGATCACCTATGTTGGTTCCTAATCTTTTGGCACAAGTACATTTTAATATGTGTTTTTAGGTATCAGGAAAGTTGCAGATTTTGAAAATGAATCACAGATTTTAGAGAGAGTCAGAGAAGATAACAGCACATCAGCACAGACTGTCTAGTTTGCCCGTTTCTGCTGGAATAGCGCCAATACCTGCACAATGCCAGGCATGACGGGGCTCATTTTCAAAACAGAAAGACAATGTAAGACATCCTGCTAGGCTTTTTGTCTGCAGTGCATCCAAAGTTCAAGGGGGCATGTTGGAGGCAGGTTATGGATGGAATTTGGGCAAGCTTAGGCTTGGATATCTTGCAGTGATAATTATATTTCCTAAGATGTCCAGAACACCATTTAGATATCTCGAACCAGACCTGTTTTATGAGGGGCCGCTGAAAAGTTGGGGCAGTGTCCATCAAGGACCATACTTTTAGTCCAGTGATTTTCCACTTTTTTCATTCCATCGGCAAACTACGGAATGAAAAAAAGTGGAAAATTGCTGGACTAAGTGTATAGCCCTCAAAGGAGACTGCCCCAACTTTGCTGGTTGGGCTGAGACCTTTTCAGCGTTCCTTTGTAAAAGCATCTAAGTGCCACAAAAGTGCCCGAACTGACCAGATGATAACAGGAGGGATTAGGTCATACCCCTACATACACACACACTCCCCAGTGATCGATGACTCCCTCCCACCCCCCAAAGATGTGAAAGAAACAGTACATACCTGTCTCTATAACAGCAGCACCTGGTATAGGAAATCCTAGTACAGCAGCAAGCAGGTGTCTGGAGTAACCTGGTGGGCAGTGTAATGAACCATAGCGAGAAGGAACCAGGCCCATATCCCACCCTACCTACTACATTTATGGTGGAAAGTGTGAGCCCACCAAAACCTACTATACTGACATATGACACCTGAAGCAATAAGGGCTATTAAGGTGGTAGACAGGTGGGCATAGTATAATAATAATAACTTTATTCTTCTATACCGCCATAATTGTGAGACTTCTAGGCGGTTTACATTGAAGAGAGCTGGACAGTCAGCGAGTTACAATATGCACCAAGGGCCAAATTCTATTTAGGTCACCTAATAAAATTGGTGCGGACTAGTGTGGCAATAGGCACAATTCTAGAAAAGTTAGGCCCACAGTGTAGAATCATGCGTAGCGCTGCCTAAGCGGCATTAGGCATCACTAAGTATCCTAACTTTTAGGCACACTGTATTTATGGGTGATGGGACAGGTTTTGGGGGGAGTTCTGGAGAGCTCACCAAACACTATAAGGGGTTACTGTGAGATGAACATCTGTCATTCTTTATGTGAAGTTCACAGCAATGTCCTCAATGGTGCCTTACTGCTCACTAATCCCCTCTCAACCCCACAAAAATCTGAATGAAAGAGAACATACCTGTCTCTAGAACAGCCAGCACTTGGTATGGGAAATATATACCACCACACAAGTGTCTTAAGTAACCTGGTGGATGGGCTAGTGAACCACAGAGAGGAGGACCCAGGCCAATAAGCCTCTCTAACCATTACATTTATGGTGGAAAGTGTGAGCCCACTACAACCCACCAAAATCCTACGCTACTTCCATATAGGTGTCACATGTAGCCATGAGACAGATGGGTATAGAGGGTTTTGTGGGAGTATTGGAGAGATCACAATGCACTATAAGGGGGTTCTGGTGAGATGTACCCTGGCACCCCCTAAGGTGCCCCACTGCTCTGCTGGAATGTGTGTGGCTAGTGTAGTATAAATGGTAGCCTCACCTATGTCCAAATGGCTTTGTTTTGGATGTTTTAAATTTGGACATTTTTCTTTACAAAAAATAGCTGAAAAAGTTGTACATCCTAAGGGCCACAATGTCTAGATAGGCGATGGCGATTAAAAAAAAAACAACAAAAACATCTACGGGTTTTGAAAATGGACTTTTTTCCCTCCCGATTTTTGGGCGCATCGGATAGATTCACTATCAAAAATAGCCCTCCGTGCTCATAGCCCCACTACGGATCCTCTTGCCTTATCCCATGGTTTCTTGCATTCTTGCAACTGTTTTGGCTCCCACCACTACAACAGCATCATGAAAGAGAAGGTGGAATGGTAAAAATTTGTTTGCAGGAGAACCCCCACCCCCCTCAGATCCTCTACAGTGTTCATTGTCATTGATAGCTTCACGTTTAGTATTCTATGATCTCGGTGAAATCGAACTGTAGTGATAGTTATCACTGTGATTATATCTGCAAAACAAATACCCTACTCCATTATACCACTGCAAGTCTGTCTAGGAGGTGGAAAGAAATAACAAGACTAACTTCCTCAAGATCTAGAATTTTAATTCTGGCCACTGGGATCTTGTTCAAGAATGCCGCTGTCCCCATTCTGAGCCTAAGGAGAAACAATCTTTAATGAGGAAAAAAATAACTCTAAAATCTTTTGCATTTTTGCTTTCAACCCTACGCCCCCTCCATATACTGATAAGCATGGCGTTTATATTCAGATTTATCTCCTGAGGATAGATGGTGCAGGAGACTAAATGGGACTGTAGGAAAAGGATGCAGAGAAAATGCTAGAAAGTAGCGCCATTGTCTGCCTTCAGTCTGTGCCCAGTAATCTCTGCAAACATTTCTTTTTAGTGTGCCTATTTTGCTTCCTTTCAGCATCTAATATGTAGTTACTCCCTTCTGGGAAAGTCCTACCGGTCATCGGTCAAATATAGAAGCCATGAGCCAAAGAGGCGTTTTCCTTCATTCATTGTATACTATCATCAGCACCAGGCTACAGAAGAAAAAACAAAAAAAAAAAAAAAAACGCACCAGCAGGAAACATCCTGCTCCACTTCACATCCCTCACTACTAAAATGCAGCATCTGATTTTGTTCACCCCCTCCTCCTGAACTCTGCTGGCATACTTCGTGTCTGAAAATGATTAACTCACCAGAAGAACTCCCTCCGATTCCCTTCCTTTAATTTAAACGTAACTCCCCCCCCCCCCCAGCAAATTCAGTCACATTCATTAACAACAGATATCAGCTTTCCCAGTCTATCTGCTGCACTTACCATCTCGTTGAAAGCGTCCCGGCTGAGCCTGGGGGTCAGTTTAATGGTGCCCATGAACACAAAGAACAGCCCGAGGGCCACTGAAAGAGCCACAATTGTTACAGTCCTAGGAGAGGCCATTGGGGAGCGTGAGGGCAACTCGGTGCAGGTGTTTGTTAGGACAGGGTCTCCTGTTCCCTTTCTTTATCCAGACAGAATGCAGTCAGCCTCACCATTGAAGAGCAGAGACAGCCTTCAAGCTACAACAGACTGCTTGTAATCCTCTGCTTGATTATGTCATCTAATCTCTGGGTCCTAGCGCCCTATCCACAACGGTAGATGATTCTGTCCTTTTATTGTAAAACAGCTAAATAAATAAAAAAAAGGGGGGGGGAATGTTTGCAACTACATCTTTTAGCTGGCATTCACATCTTTAAATTTAATACCTGCCACATATACAAAGAATGTACTTGAAGGAACACACTGCCTCAGCAAAGGACCTTTCTAACAATCATCATTGATTTTAATTTTGACAGCATAGCACAGTATTCCTTCTCTTCAAGTATTTGACAGATAGTAAGTTGGTCACAACTGGAATCTTCCTTGTATTTTGATTACCACATTGCCTCCTGAATTTCTATTAAAGGTTACATCTACCAAGTGCTTGCACCATTTAAGATAGAGCCCGAGAACTTGTGGCTGTAACAATGAGCTGGAAGGCCTGAGTTGGTTACCCATCGAGACCTTCTAAAAAGGTTGGGGGGGGGGAGAGGGGAGCTGGTAGTCTAGGGCAATGGTCAGAGTAAGAGGTAAAGGGGAGGGTAGTGCAGGCAGGTAGCAGGGCAGGAGCAAAGGAGCAGGGGGGGGTCATAGGATAAAGTTTGGGACCACAGAGAAGGACCTTTCCCTGTTCTTCCGAGGTGGTTTTGGTGGCTTTAGTTCCTGAGGCTTACTGGCAGCAGGGCATGGCATCAGGCAAGTCCCCCATCAGAGCATCAGCAGATGAGGCCTTCAAGGAGATGTCCCTTCTGGCGGGTGATTCATTTGATAACAAGCCTGGTTCTGACCAGGTGAGTTTGGGATTGTCTGGCTAACAGCCTGTTCAGCTGCTGCCACTGAGAAAATTGAAGGCAGCTGTGCTGTCAGCCCTGGCAATTGAAAGGTCTGACTTTGGGGAGAGGAGGGGACAGAAGGGAATCTCAGCGCAAGGTCAAAACCCTGGTAGCGCATTCTGCAGAACAAGTCTTGGCTTTGAATAGGCCTGACAGAGCAGAGCTCAGGAAAGCTGGGGGAGGGATGGTGCAGGCTGGGCCTGCAGTGAATACAGCCTCCAGTCTGAGGGCAGGCGGAAGTCCCTGCAGAGTAGACCCCATGGAGATGGTGAGCAGGGCTTAATTCAGAGAAGGCCTTGGAAGGAATCCCTGGTATTTGCTGTCTGAGGCACAGAGTTTCCAGGCCCCTGCAGTTCCAGCACAGCCAGCAGCACAGCATAACTACGGCAATTATTGGCAGCACAGGCAGGTTGGGGACCAATGTTTTGGCCTCCCCCTCCCTTATAGTTCCCCTTTTCAACATGGGGATGCCGCCTCACCAGGGTGTGGGACTGGTGACAGGTGGGGCAGTTGTGTGTGAGTGAGGCTTTCCAACTGGGCTGCTGCCTTAGAGTGCTGTCCCAATTGCTGCTCCCTTTTCTGCTATTTATTTGCAGGAGTATAGAGATGAGACCGCGGAGGGACGGCGAGCAGCGGTTGGAGAGATTGCTGCAGGAACTTCTCAGCAGCCCTCAGGCACTCCAGGGGTGGTGGGTGCAAGTGGAGCAGCAAGCAGAGGCGAGATGTGGACACAATGGCAGCTAGCGATGGTGCCACTTGGTTGGCAGACAGCAGAGTGGCAGAACCATGTGGTTCTGCAGTTTTGGGTAACATGTCCAAGGGTGATTCTTCTGGGGCTACAGGGGCCAGGAAAAAGGGAAAGCTGGTGAATGCTTCATCTTCTTCCTCCTCCAGCTCTTCTTCCTCTACTACTTCTTCTTCTTCCTCAGCATCTTCGGTGGAGGGGCCTTCTTCTCTAAGGATAGCTTGCTGGAGTCTGGGGTAAGTCTAGAGGTGCTCTGGCCTTGGTGGCATTAATGGAACTTTGGTAAAAGGTGCCTAGGGCATTGAGAAGGAAGATCAAGAAGAGGGTTTTCATAGACATATTTAGATTGATGGAGAGCAGGGTTAGCAGAAGTAAGAAGGCAGCGAAGAAAGAGGGTAATCATGCAAAGCTGTCACTGGTGTCTAGAAACATAATTGGACGCAATCATTTTTTAGGCTAGCTTGCATCTGGGGAGTGGCATATCCAAAGCACTACAGGTTACTTCTAGCATATGCAGATATGATCCTGGATGCATATATGCATTTTGGTGGTTGGGCATGGCTCAACTATGGTGAGGTGTTCAGAGACAAGATGGAAGAGAACTTACGTATATCATGGGTTGACTCAGGATAACAATCTCTGGCTCATGCATATGGCTTCCAAAGCTGGAGGTGGCACCATAGGAGCAAACGGTAACTAGGGAGTTGTGGGATCTGGTGCAAATCGCCCCTTTCATCTTATGGGCTCAGGACATATGTTGGAAATTCAAAAAATCCTCCTGTCCTTTCTCCAACTGTAAGTTTAGACATGTCTGCTTTTACTGCGGAGAAAATCATTTAGCCATTCAGAGAGTGGCATGGGGCTGGGCAGGGAGCACAAAATGCTCGGTCCTGTCGGGTGCGCCGCTGGCCGAGAGATCAGAGGCAGACATTCAGTAAGGGAAAGACTCAGCACGGGACAGCACAGAAAAATCACTCCTGCCTCAAACACTGTTGGACCACCAGGGATTAAAAACGGCAAAAAAAAAGGTATGGGTGGGGAGGGGGGGTGTTAAAAAAATTGCTAATTGGCCGGGACGGGTGACATTCCTCCTGTCCCGGCCTACCAGGTCATACTGCAGGCTGACTGAGGCCTAAACAAGTCCGGGAGGGGGTTGGGTGGTCATTGGGTGATGACCCGAATATAGGATGAGACTCCCATTTTTGGGCCATTTTTTTGGCCCTAAAATCTTGTCCTATATTCAAATATATATGGTACTCATGGGTGAATTCTGCACAACTGCACAGTGCAGAATTTACATAGAATTCCCCCACCCCACAGAACACATAGAATTCTGCAATTATTGTGTAGAATTCTGATCAATTCTGACATTGAGTCTCTCTCTCCCTTCCGTTGCAGAAATTGCACAGCGGAAAGAAGAAGTGAACCACTACACCTCAGGTCACTTTCTTTCTCCTGCTGCTGCTTAGACTAGACAGTTTATGTGAGCAGCAGAGTCCTCTGGTTCATATAAGCAGCTGAGTGTAAGCCAGCAGAGGAGAAAGCAACTTGGAAGTGAAACGGTTCATTTCCTCCTTTTTCTGCCACGCAATCTCTGCAGGAGAGAGGAAGAGCCAGCTCTAACAGTACAATGAAGGGAAGGTAGTGAAATGTGAATGTGCAATTGGGGAGGGTAAGCAGACAGAAGTGAGTGTGCAGTTGGGGAGGTTGGGGCTTGAAGAGGGAAATAGGAGGGGAAATTCTGTGCAAAAATGCTACAAACAGTGCAGAATTTTCAAAATATTTGCAAAGAATTCCCTCAAGAGTAAAAGATCTAGTTCCTTCCTAGCTGGCAACCTCATTAAACTTAAATAAGAATGATTTTTCTTACTTGGTAAGTGCCCTGAGCAGATGGATCTTCTGTTTCTAGTATGAACAAGCATTAGTTATCTGTTATTCTGGAGTCACATAATGATGCACTATACGTGTGCTGGCGTTGAATTTGTAGAAAAATATTCAATTCCCTATCTGCACAAAGGCCCACCGGCAAATTGCTAGAAAATAACTGAAATGTTGAGCAATGTGTTTACATTCTCTCCCTTGTGGTTCTTTCTAAGAAGACTACCAAATAATGCATTTATAACAAAATTTAAAAAAATACTACAAAGAGTCATAATTGAGGTCCAATTGCTTTTAATAAAAATTGTACATCTAATGCACAGACATTTGTCATATTCAAAAGCTTTTCTTAATCCCAAATCACTTCCTTCTGTGCTTTGGACCACCATGCTCAATTTTAATCCATCTGAAAATCGAGGCTTTAGTCGCTGGCCTCCCTTTCTTGGCATGAATGGTCAAAACAAAAAGGTGATCTGATACATGAAACTCATTGATAACTTTGAGGTACTGGAGAGGCACTTGCTTGACATTCATCAAATGCAACACTTTATCCTTTTTCTTAGCTCCTGTACAATGAAAAGCAAGTAAGCGGATTTCCTGATTGATGTGGAAGGCCGAGACTACCCTTCAGTAAAAAGGATGGAACCGTGCGTAAAGATAGCCTGACTTCCGTAATCTTAAGGAACGGTTCCCTGCAGGACAGAGCTTGTAACATAGAAACTCATCTTGCTGACGTAATCACCACCAGAAAACACTATCTTGACTGTATGCTCCATAAGGGAAGCCTCATGTAAGGGCTCATACAGAGCTCTACTGAGACCTTGTAATACAGAGTTAAGATTCCAGGAAAAGAAAGGGAGACACACCGGAGGATGTGATATTGTTTATATGTTAGGGTGCATGGTTATCTATGCTTATGTGTGTTTGTTGTAACCCGCAAAGATTTTTGAGATATGTGGGATATAAATATTTTAAATAAATAAAATCGAAGAGCCCCTTTAATGAACCGGGTGATACCTTGGTGAGAGGCCAGAGAGCCTCTTTACCTCTGAGCTTGGAAACAGGAAAGGCCTGCTATCTGCACTTTCAGCGCTCTAACCGACAGACTCTTCTGAAGTCCCTCTTGCAAAAAGTCCAAGACTACTGAAATCAGAGCTCAAAGCTCATAAGGGCTCCACATCATACCAGTGCTGAAAGGACTTCCAGGCCTTGGTATAGGCTGCTGCTGTCAAAGGCTTCTTAGCTCTAAGCAGAGTGGAAACAACCACATCTGAGTAACCTTTGTTTGTCAGGGCTGCACACTCAACAGCCATGCTGTAAGCCCAAAGTGTTCTAGATTCTTGATAGGGACTGGTCTCTAAGTAAGAAGATCCACTTGGACCGGCAGTTTGAGGCCTTTGTCCCTCTGGAGGCAAACTAGATCTGCATACCATGGTCTGCAGGGCCAATCAGGCTTCATTAGGACTACTAACCCCGGATGGCTCGCAATCCTGTGAATGACTCGACCTAGCATGGGCCATGGGAGAAACACGCACAAAAGCCCTTTCTCCAGCCACAGTTGGACAAATGCGCCAAATCCTGCACTTCCGGGCTTGTATCTTTGGCTATAAAAGCGATATGCCTTTGTGTTTACTGCTGAGGCCTTCGGATCCATCTGTGGATGCTCTCATCACCGAACTATGGAGGTGAATGTCTGAAGAGGGGGATAAAGACCATTCCCCTGGGTCGAGACTCTGCCAACAGAGAAAATCGGGATGCACATTTTTCACTCCTACTATGTGTGTGGCCCAGAGAGCTTGCAAATGAGCTGCTGCCCATTGAAAGAGGAGTTGAGCTTCTAGGCATAACAGGGCGCTTCTGGTGTCTCCTTGCCTGTTGACACAGGATACCGCTGTTGCATTGTCTGAGACAATTCTGCCTACCTTGCCTTCCAGAGACTTTTCGAGTGTCTGAAGTGCCAGTCAAATGACTGAGTTCTAGTCGATTTATGGACCACTTTTACTGAGCCAATGGTCCAACGACCCTGAACAGGGAGTCCATTGCAATAACCCCGTCTCAACCAAGTATATGGAATATCCACCTGAGCCCGATTCTTCATCCACTACTGCCACAAATTGCGGCAGGAGAGATTGGGCATCTCTCCTGCCGCGGGTCATGGCAGTTCAGGTAGAGGGGTTATCGCCATCGCGGCAGAGGAGATAGCCAATCTCTCCTGCCGCGATAACGATCCCGAAGTGCCATCAACCGCAGCACTTCGGATCGCTATCACGGCAGGAGAGATAGCCATCTCTCCTGCCGCAATGGTTGCGGTAGGGGGTGGGTAGGTTGCCGGGCCGCTGAGCTGATCGCGCCAGCTGCCATCAGCTCTGCAGGCCCTTTTTTCGGCACTTATACCTGTTTTGACTTGGTCTATGTCAAAACGTATAAGTGCCGACTAGGCAACCTGTCAAAAGGTTTGGTTATACCTGCTGTATGACTAAGTGTAAGTCGGCCTACCTCCCGCCCTTTCCCCTCCCCTAAAAACGCCTCTTTTCGTACTATGCGTTTAGAGGCAGGGGAAAGGCCTAAGCTGGTTTTAGATATGTCTAAAACCAGCTTTTTGATCGTCCAAGTACCCATTTAGGTGACTTTTTAGACGTTTTTAAAAATTATTATTATTATGTACCCCAAAGTGCTAAAACAGATGTTTTAAAATGTTCTAGTTCTTTATTCTGTCAAATTCCTGAGTCACAGAAATAGTTACATAACTGACCATATTCAGCAACAGTATTTTACCCCTTTATCAGCTTGAAAGGTTTATTCATCTCTGTCTAAAGGAAACATTCCAGTGCATGACTTTTGCACATTTCTGAAGCAGGCAGAACACACTGGAAGTCATTCAAGAATTTGGTCACTAGAACATAACCAGCACTAATTCAGGAGAATCATTTATCCCAAAAAACAGAGAGCATTGCTTGTCACAATATGTGCCAAAAAGTCTTGATCCTATGTTTCCAATACAGCAGGGACAATGTATCAAAAGTTGCACGGAACTTTTCATTTTTTTGACCGATCACAGTTTTTGAACTTGTACATGGTGTGACTTTGCAGCAATTTTCAACTCTCAGTTGGCGGGGTCTCCTGAAGCAGACACCGAAACGGGGCCGCGTCGGGACCCTGATGAGCTGTTCTTTGCAAATAAGCTAAGTGAAGCTTTCATATTGCTAGTTACAACCTGAGTGCAATTACTCTTTGGAAATCCCTTTTTGAAAGCATTTTTGAAAGCATTATTAAGAGCTATATATATATATATATATATATATATATATACAGAAATTAATTACTTGAACACCTTTGAGTTGGATCCGCTTTTATCAATAATTATGCTATGATTGGATGATAAACTCTTGCCCCAAGAGGGGGTAACCTCCCCCTCTTCAGAGTTTTATGTATCTGAGCTGAGTTACTGTATGGTGGTTCCTTCTCTTCTGGTGGTTTAATTGACTTGAGACAAAAAGTCTTGATCGGCAACTACAGAACCACAGTAGGTCCCAAGGAGACAGCAAGAGAGAAGATGTGGGCAATCATAACATTCTGATGTCACCGTTTGAAGAGCAGCACAAGTTCGCAGTGGGAAGTGTGGGGAAACAGGTCCACCGGGATGGCATGCATCAGAGCAAACGGCTCTCCAAAGAGTTTTTTCTGAGTGTTTGGAGGGCAGCACAGCCTGAAACCACAGAATATAGAAGTAAATACTTCAGAAAGATCTACAGTGTTAAACACTACAGAACATCAGTATAACTTTCTTCGACGATTTCTGTTCTGCTGCCTTAAATTGAAAATAGAAAGAAAGAGTACCATTACAAAACTTGTCAGATTGTCAGAAGATGGATTGTGATAACTAGGATGTGGATGTAAACGGTCCTGTTTTCTATGCTTCTTGTTTATTGGTTTGCCTTGGCTGCTTTATCAATAAAAATTATTTACAAAAGAAAGGAGAAAAAAAAAAGAACGCCCTTGGGCTCTCTTTAAGTGAGTCTTTTAACAATGTATCAGATTTATTTATGCACATTTAGATACTTATATAGGATCATCTCTCATATATAGTTTAAAAATTTTGCTGCACTAATCTACCTAAAGAAAACCCAACTTCTAAGGCATTATTTCACTATTTGGTCAGACTATGGCAGGAGACAAAGATAGCCACAGTAAAATAACAAGGAAAAGATTTCTCACTCTATGAAATTCCTCATGGCTTCTCCATCAGGCTTGCAGGAAACATAAACCAGTGTCCTGATCAGCTTGCAGTTCCGAACTGCCCGTACTACACGATAATCTGAAAAACAGATATACAGTGCAGGCTCACTGAAACATCCTGTTCCTTGCAATGACCACATCCTTATGGATCATTATCACACTCTACATCTTGGCTAGATTGACACTAGAAAACAGAGACATTCGCTTTCCAGGAATCCCTCCTTGTGTTATGAGAAAGCTCAGCCTGCAATACCATAACAAGATCTGCACTGCTGATATGAAGTATAGTGTCTCTCACACTTCCTCTAGCAAACATGAGAGATTTGCAACATACTAGCTTGCTTCCCTTGCTACACTGTAAGTACATAGATTTTAGAAGTGTGCAGGAAAAATTCTGTTTTTGTCCTTTATTAAAAATTCTGTTTAATTTCAGTTCTTTATTTTGTTTCATGTCATTTTTGTTTTACTGCACCAGCAAAATAAAATGAATGCACACAAAACAAAACGAATCATGCTAAAATGTGAGTGCATGTTATTTTGCTTAGTCTGTGCTCAGTTTTTAATTTACATAAAAATGAAACACCCCTAAAGTAGTTTGATATACGTAATAGAAAGTTGAGGGTACAAGATGACAGCTGTGCCTGAAACTGAACAGAATTGCTCCTGTATTTCTTGTTTTATTTTTACTTAATAAGGGCAACCCAGAAGGACAGAATAAAGGATTGCTTCTGAAAGCCCTCATGGATAATTCTGGGGGGGTGCATTGGACCCGAAGAGATAAGCTCCAATGACAGCCTGCTTGATCAGCTGCAGGAGAGCGAATGACTGGTGGAGGGCTCTACAGCCTGAAACCTCTCTAATCCCAAAGCAGTGAATGGCCCGGTTTATTCACAAATGGACTCTCCATGACGGTGGATAATGTGTGTTTGAAGCAGATCTGCCGACAAAGGGGAGTGATGAGGCTGCCACCTTCATGTTAGAAATGCCACATTATCTGTCGGAGAAGCCTAGCTGGACATTGGAGATGCAAAGCTGTCCACCCCTCAGTATTCTCAGAGGTTTCTTGCTTTATGAAGGACTCTGCTATCACTAGTCATCTAGATGGAAGCCTGTTGGGGAAGTTGTTTGGTTGGTTCCTTCTCTTTCTTAATATAATATTACCTAGATATTCCCATATATAAAGAAAAGAGAAAAAGTGTGATACTAGTCATTTAACTCTATTTAAAATACACTTTATCTTATCTGGGAAGAGACCTCAGACACGGAGCCCACGCACAGTCGTTATTCACAGACCGAAGAATTCAGCGTGGTTATATGCTCCCTTGCTCCAATTATTGGTCTTCTTCCCTCCCAATCTCTTATACCTATATGTGATCTAAGAAGATATAATTATTTTTTAATTTTTATTATTTATCTATAGAAATGTCTTCATAAATAATTTCTAAAATATTCATTTTAATCTCTATATTGTGTCTACACTCATTCCCTTGAGACTCAAACTAGCAAAAGTTTAACATATTTAATTTGTATTTGTTATTCAGTATTCTGATAGAAAAAGTACTTAGCATTGATTTTTTGGCTTATTTTAGCAAAAGTACTTAGCTTCAGCAGTGCTCATGTATCAACCGATACCAACGTGGCCAGCGTTTCACACATGTACCAAGCTATTGATTCAAGTACGCTACCAGCCGTCCTTCTCTTTCTTGCCATATCCTAAACAGTGTACACTAGAGTCTATCCCCCTGATAGTGAGCAGTACTTAGCTGGCCGGGAATTGCAAATTATTCCATAAGTAAAGAGCAAGAAAGAAAAATGCACAATTTCTGCTGGTCTCATAACATGCTTCCTTGGGATTAGGGAGGACTAAAACCTGGTAGCCTGCGAGGTCCTGATTTTTGTGCCCCAGGGATGCTTCTATCCTTCAGCTAAGTCCGCTTTTCTATTTTTATTTTTGTTGGGGAGTTGGCTGGGGGGTTTCAGTGAATGGTCGCTCAGTGGTTTACTCTGTATACACACTTTGATTTGTGTTTTACTAAGTTGTGTTTAGCACATTTGATTTATTGCACACTGTTGGGTGCCCGATGATGGTGTGCAGGTGTGGGGTATATTACCTTCACCTGGTGCTATTAAGCATTGGAGCCTGGTCTCCCGTCGCTGCTTCCCCACACCGAGGGCACTCTATAGTATATTATACCAGATTATTTGTCTGTCTCTTAGTAGTGTTAGGTTGTGCAGGGTGTTTACCCTGAACCTTGACTATTCCTGCCTTGTTGTAGTTTCTAGTATAGATTTTTGGCAGTATTTTTGGAGTTTTTGTTGGTGCTTAATTTCAACAAGGCATAGCAAATGTACCTGAGATATAGCTACAAGCACCACCTTTGCTTTGTTGTTCTTAAAAGTTTCTTATATGTTATCTATTTGGACCTTCTTATCTTGGTGGATTTGTAATGCAAAGGTTTTCTCTGGGTTAGGTTATTTTGGGTTTCTTACATAGAACAATGAAGGCAGATAAAGACATATGGCCTATCTAGTCTGCCTATCCATTCTATCTACTATCCCTTTTTATTCTTTAGAGATCCAGTGTACTTATCCCAAGCTTTCTTGAATTCAGACACATTTTTGGTCTCCACCACTTCTACTGGGAGGCCATGCCATGCATTCACCACCCCTTCCTTGATAGAATATTTTCTTAGGTAACTTCTTAGTCTATCCCCTTTCACCTTCATTCTATACCCCCTCTTTCCAGAGCTTCCTTTCAACTGAAAAAGACTTGCCTCATCTGCATTTATGTCATGTAGATATTTACATTTTTCTCACAAGATCAAAAAGAGTAGTGACAGTAAAACCCAAAAAATGTCACTCACCAGCAGTGGGCTACCTCTCTAAGATCCAAAATTGAAATTCAAAAACAGGTGGAGAAAAAGCCTCAAAAACATTTTAAATATGCAGAAATCATTGATGATTCACAGCTGGCATTCTTTTCTTATCATAGGCAAAAAACTCACACCCGCAGCACAATGTAAAAAGATATAAAAGGAAAAATCCCACTACTGTGCACAGTATATATTTTTTTTAAAAACTTTTTATGAATAAATATATGAAATATAAAGTTCTAGATTCAACATTGCTGAACAAGGAAGCAAAATACTTAGCTCTGGTGCCAGAGGACAAAACTGAAGGAAATCCACCGGCATGAATTGCTACCTCTTCTTTTTTCAAAAGAAGAGGTAGCAATTTTTCAAAATGATCAGAATAAAATAAAAAAAATATATAAATTTAGCAAAACAGATGCATTTGGGAAATCACTTCTTACGCAGTCCGGCACGTGATGGGTTTACAATAGCTGTAAGTGAACGTTCTTCTTCAAGTGAGGACAGGAGCTGTGGTAATATTACTTCAGCTTTCCCACTATAGAACTGGCAATTTGAGATTCCTGTAAAGAAAAATGCATAATATTTTGGACAGGAATATGCTCTAGGGTCAATACTGCTAATCTCACAGACTAATTCCCAACAATCTCAATTCACTAATAACATACTGTACTGTAGATCTCACAGGACACAATCCGATATAAAGCAGTACTGCTTATAATGTGGTAAAGGGTTGGACCCTGATGTTTTGGTTTTTTTGTTTTCTTTTTTTTTTTAGTTCAATATTTTTTATTGATTTTTTTTGAAAAAATATAAGAAACAGTTCAAGTACATGGTATCAAAATATAAAACAAAACATTTAGTATAACAAATATTCAGTTACATTGTGCAATGTAGAATTGAATCGTTTTAAAAGATCTAAAGTACTAGGACTGTTCATGAAAAATTAGTAAAAGAAAAGATAAGAGGAAAGAGAAATTGAAGGAAGAAAAAAAAAAAAAAATAAAATAAAAAAAAATAAAAATAAAAAAAGGTGAAGGTAAAGAAAAAGAAGAGGAAGAGGAAGAAGAAGAAGAGAGGAGTGTCTATGAAATAGATTGAACATATGAGTCCAGGAATTTCCAGGGTGATTTACATTGTATCAAATTTTTGGAAAGTCGAATTATATTTTTCTTTTCATAAGCATATGATTCAAATTTATGATACATGCTCAAAGAATTCCACCAAAAGGTATAGTTTAGTAATGAAGATGTGGATGTGGAAAGCTAACCTAAAACAAGACTCTATATGTTGGAACTGTATGAAAGAAGCTGGGACTCTTGATCACATGCTTTTCCACTGTGCTCAAGTTCGTTCCTTTTGGACGTGCATTTGGGACACGATGTAGCTTCAGGCGGTGTCGAAGTGGTCGGTGCCGATTTCGACGGTGCCGCAGTTGAAGAAATCGAGTCCATAGTTGGGCCGGTGCCGAACAGTAGACTTTGCTGGATTTGGCGATTCTTCAAAGTGCGTTTTTTAAGAGTGGCACAGCGGGTGCAGGAGTCCGCCCGATGCTCCGGTCCCAAGCACTGTAAACACCAATTGTGTGGGTCAGTGAGGGAGATCGGGCGTGCACACCGCTGGCACTTCTTAAAACCGGGCTGCGGGGGCATGAATGGAAACACGGCCTCCGCAAAATCAAACCCCGAGGCCTGGATCATGACAACAGGCCCCGCCGGGGCAGGAACGAAAAACGAAGCAAAAAGAAAATATATATATATTTTTTTTTGTAAGTGAAAGAAAAAAGCACCCGAAGGTGAATAAAAACGAAAAAGAACGCGAGCGGGAAGGCAAAAAAGAGGATTTCAACGGAGTTGAAAAACGCACGTCTTCTTCGCTCCGCGGAAACGAAGAAACTGGGGACCACGCACTCCTCCGTCGGGCGGGAAGGCACGCGCGGTGCGGCCAACTAGAACTTTCTAGTAAAAAGGTCCGTACCGAGGGCTCCGTCGGTGACGTCACCCATGCGTAAAGAATATGCTGCCTGCTTGTCCTGGGATAAAGTCTATTACCAATTGTTCAGAAGAAATTTCCTTTGACATTATAATTCTCCGATCTCAACACCCTTGTTTTACACAGTCTAACTGTCCTCCTAAACTCATTGATGCAATGTTTGTGACTGCCCTTATGCACATCTTGAAAAATTGGAAGTTTTTTTGTTTTCTTATTACACTTTATACCTGTTAATAATGCAAAATCATTGATAATGCTGTAAATATGTTGAACCCTAATGTCTGCATTATATGGGTTTTACAGTGTATCTGTAGAGGATCCAACCCCACAGCACTCTAAACCCTCCCCATCTACAGCTTCAGGATTGTACTGGAGCTGGCTGGACAGATCTGAAGAACCTCATCCTAACATGACCCTGGGAAGAAACCCCTAATCAAATTTGCTTCACTATTTTGGGGATCCTCTTGAAATGACTCTAAATTGTGCAGAATAAGGCTGCCAAGATCACATCTGGGCAAATCATTTAACACGTCATTGCCTCAGGTACAAAATATGTCTTTATGTAGGTATGGACATAGCCCATTTTTTTTTCTTCCAAGTTTATAGTTTAATTTATTTGTATCCCGCCTTTTCCAAGGCGGGTCACAGCAGATACATACATAATCATCATCAAAACACCACACATTCAATGACCATTGCAAACAATAAAATGATAAAGATATATCACAATATCCAAATACAAAACTTAAAATGCCATACTTCATTTTACAAAAAAGGTGTTTTTTTCAGCAATTTTTAAAAATTCTGCAAATTCTGCCGACAAATGTTCAGTGGAAGCTTGTTCCATTCCCTAGGACCATGTTGGGTCCTAGACATTTTATCATGTAGATTAAAAGATTGTATCACAAACTTGGGCATTCTTCCTGGTGCATACTGGGATGCAGTGGGTGTAGCCTAGGACTGATTGGTCTAATCGGAGTCTTGGGCCATGCCCACTGCATCCCATGATGCAGTAGAAAGGAGGCCTAAAGCCCTGTCTGGTCTAGGTGCCTAGGGCCTCTCCTATGGGAGGGGCCTTAGGCATCTGAGCCAATCAGAGCCTTGGGCCTCTTCTCGGTGTATCCCAGGAAGGGAAAGGCCCACCATTTTGAAGAGGCGAGCCTGCCGGCCAGAGGAAATAAACATCCCTCCAGCTGGACTTTTACCTACAAAGATATGGTGGGGTGTCGGAGGATCTTTGCTGTGCAGGCTCAGAGGTCTAGAGGCTTGGGGAAGTGTCTGGAAGGGGGGCTGTCGCTAATTGGGGCGGGTTGGAAGTTCCGGGGAAGGAGTGGGTATCCCTTCTGCCGGAGCACTTTGGGGAGGGGGAGTTCAGAGGTAGGGGCAGGAGGGATTGGGCATTCTTCCTGCCCATGTTAGGGGGGAGGTCCTCTGCCATAACCGCTCAGATAGTTTCATAGTTTATTAAAATTTGTTTAAACGCTAAATATAAAATTCAAAGCGTTGTACATTAAAATAATACGTGACAATTAAAAAAAGGAATTAACATCAAAAAACAAACATGACTTACCATAGACCCACTAACTTAACATAGGGTACGATAGTAAAACAAGAGGAGAGAAGGGAGAACTACATTTTTGAAGAAAAAGAGAACAAAAAAGGGGAAAAAAAACATCAGGGAAGGGGTAAGGTAAAAATGATAAAATATCAACAATAGTAAATTACTCATAGGCATCTTTAAAAAGAAAACATTTTAAACTGCCCTTAAATTTATCTAGACTTTGTTCTGCTCTAATATGTGATGGGAGGGAATTCCAGATAATAGGAGCTGTGACAGAAAAAATAGAGGCCCGGTGAGTACCAATAATTTTTAACGAAGGGACATAAAGAGTATGTTGCGATGCAGATCTTAGAGTTCTAGGGGGTTCGTATGGGATCAGGAGCCTATTAATAAATGCAGGCTCATTGGTCTTTTGGGATTTGAAAGTTAAGAGAGCAATTTTGTACGTAATCTGGTGGGGGATGGGAAGCCAATGAGCCTTCTTTAGTAGGGGAGTGATGTGATCGTATTTTTTTGAATTCGTAATGATTTTGATGGCCTTGTTTTGGATTATTTGAAGACTCAAAACGAATGCTAGGAAGTTCTTCTTTACCCAACGTGTGGTGGTCACCTGGAATGCGCTTCCAGAGGGCGTAATAGGGCAGAGTACGGTACTGGAGTTCAAGAAAGGATTGGACAATTTCCTGCTGGAAAAGGGGATAGAGGGGTATAGATAGAGGATTACTGCACAGGTCCTGGACCTGTTGGGCCGCCGCGTGAGCGGACTGCTGGGCACGATGGACCTCAGGTCTGACCCAGCGGAGGCATTGCTTATGTTCTTATGTATCTTCAATAAAGCCTGCATCTTGGACATCTTCTCCACAGTTATTTTTGTTTTCGTCTATTCCCTGGGACCTATACATGAAAATATACTGTCCCTAGACACCTGCAAATGTAATTCTTTTAGACCATAAAGGATATCAATCAGTGTATAAAATATACAGTGACTAAAAATGTAAACCGTTTTGATTGTAATATACCATTTTTTCTGAATGGTTAAATCCCATCCCTTTTACATCTGGATCCTCAGTGAAAGAATGCTTGTAACAATTACATTGGCTTCTTGTTGAAGTACATGTTTTATTTAAGATGGTAAAGTTGGTTTTGAAGCCATCGTATGTACTCAACCTGCTTATCTGAGAAAAAAATAGTTTGTGTGTCAGCACATCAGCTTTTTTCCCCTCACATGGAATCACTGGTAGCTCCTACTAAGGCTGAGGCCTGCCTGAAACAAACACAGGCGTGGGCGTTTTTTGGTGTCAAACCATAAGTTGTGGAATTCTCTGCTACTTGATGTTGATTTGTAGATAAACTATGGTCTATCTTGCAAGCTAGCAAGTTTCTTGTTAGATTCTATGGTGGTGAAGGGTGGATGATATCAGATGAGTTTTTTTTAGTTTCAGAGAAAATGATGTATCTATATTTGACCGTATCGACTATTTCTTACTTTACATGTTTAATTTTTTATTGCACATTGCCTTGAGCACAAAGGGAATAAAGTTATGCTATCCTTGCATTTATTTATCTTTATTTCAGTGCCCATCTCCAAAGATATCTGCTACTAAGATGATAACATGCTTACATCACCAAGCAGGTATCATTACCCAGGTCAGACTCCATGTAGAGAATGACACGGATAACCGCGGGAAATAATCCCATGTCATTTTCTAGTGTCTACTTCAACCTCGGTCCTTCTACACCAGCATTCTTCAAAGCAAAGCTTGAGGGTCAGTGTTTGTGGCCATTCATACTCCGATTCTTCCCTCTTTCCTTAAAGAATGACATGAAGATGTTTTCCCGCAGTTATCCGCGGGGATGGGAACGGTGATGAATTTTGTCACCGTGTCATTCTCTAACTCCATGACTCTTATTTTACACAGCCTAAGAATCCATTCCAAATAGATGTCCCCTACATGCTCACCTATAGCATGAAAATGGGATACCCCCCCAAAAGTTACATACCATTGAAGGAAGCATTCCATTTAGCATCATTTATGGCTTGTTCCACCAATTCAATGCCAAACACCCTGGAAACCTGGTGTGCCACTGAGAGACCAATTGCTCCTGAAAATACAACAGAAACATATCTGAACAGGAAATGGAAGACTGTAATCCTCATTTGATTCCATTGATAGACCTGGATCCCAAACTGGATGTTCTCTCTAGCAAAGTCCAAGTGAATTTGAAATTGACTAGTAATTTTGCTTCCTTTATTTCTTACCTATTCTGAAACAAGACATTTTCTATTCTGAGTGTGTGCTTGATTTTCTTCTCTTAGGCTTAGACTGTAGGTAATCACTCACCCTGGCACTTAAGACTTTCTTTTTACCATTCCTAGGTAAGAATAATGCTCTAAGTCTGCTACGATGTCGGTGTGCAGATTTGAGCCGCCATCTTGTCAAGTTCCACCTTCCTAAATTCGATAGAGCTCTGCATTTTGTAATTCACTGATTGTCCAGCTCTCTTCTGTGTGAACCGCCTAGAAGTCATCTGACTATAGCGGTATAGAAGAATAAAGTTATTACTATGCATCAACAATTTAGCTTTTACCTTGAAACTTCTTTTGTGTTGCTCTATTATGGGATTGGAATTGACCCACCCAGTCCTCAAGACATACCTTATCAGTCAGGTTTTCAGGATATCCACAATGAATATGCATGAGATAGATTTGCATACAATGGAGGAAATACATGCATATCTATCTCATGCATATTCATTGTATATTTCCTGAAAACCTGACTGGTTAGGTATAGCCTGAGGACAGGGTGGAAAACCCCTGTCTCAAACAAATGTTCTCAGAGCAAGAATGTCCATGTGGCACTTACCAGGGGTCTAGGACGATTCATTGTGGCTATTTCATCATGGCCAGTTCATTGCGGCTGTTTCAGTGTGATAAACTGGCTGCAATGAATTTGATTCAGTGTTTCGGTGGGCAATGCCCCCCACCCCCCGCAAAAAAAAATTATACCGTGATACCCCTCCACAACCCTCCCAGAATAAACCTATAAGCAAGACCTCCAGTGACCTGTGCTAGAGCTGGCCTTGGAGCAGCAGGCCACGGGACGACAGTGGTTGGTGGAGAGCACAGGCCCTGTGGGGAGAAGCTGCTCCAGGAGCTACTGCATCACCTCCTTTAACTGCTTACTGCACATACAAGCAGATGGCGGAGGCTGGCGGTGAAAACCAGCCACAGCTTTCAGCTATTTGTTGCAGGTACCTGGGAGGGAGTTGGGGGCATCTCTGTCTGTGCAACCTGAAGCCCAGCCTCCCTGTAATGGGACGAGTTATCACGGCCATTTCATAACAGCTGCGCTGAAATGTCCCACGATGAAACTGCTGTGATGAATTGTCCCATTCCACTCACCAGTCCCACAGCAGATGTCAAAAAGGACCATGTTCCCTTCAACCTGGATCAGCTCTTGAACAGTCCGGTATAGAACTTCCGCCCCCGCTGTATTGATCTGGAAAAATGCATCCGGAGAGATACGGAACTTGAGCCCAAGAATCTCCTCGTAGATGTGTGGTTCTCCAAAAAGAAGCTGGTAAGGAGACTGCTCATGGGTACAGCGGGTCATAGAACTAAAGGATAACATAAAAACTGAACTTCAGAGCCTTACTGCAAGCCTGATTATTGCTTCCACTAAATCACTGCAAATCTACAATTGCATATTAGTGCATAGTCCATTTGCATAAACATACGAGCCCTTCAAAGCCTTTATGGTCTAAAACAGTGTTCTTCAACCTTTTTACACCTATGGACCGGCGGAAATAAAATAATTATTTCGTGGACCGGCAAACTACTAAGACTGAAATTTTTTTTAAAAAACCATCGCCGCCCCGTCCCCGCGAGGTCGGTCCCACAAACCATCTGATCCCATCCGCACAAGCCTCAAATAGTTATGATTTTATATTGAACATACAGTGGTGCCTCGCATAACGGACGCCTCGCACAGCGAACGCTGCGCACAACGAACTTCAGGTCTTGCTTCCCACAACGAACTTCGTTTCACACAACGAAGTCGCCCGAGCTGCATCCTTAACTGCCCTCTCTCGGCGCTACATATTTTAAACCCCCCTGCCGCTGCCACCGCATATTTTTAAACCTCCCCCCGCCGCCACCGCATATTTTTAAACCTCCCCCCGCCGCCACCGCATATTTTTAAACCTCCCCCGCCGCCACCGCATATTTTTAAACCTCCCCCCGCCGCTACATATTTTTTTTAAAAAGCCACCACTGCTGCAACTTTCTCACCCGCTCACTCGAACTGGTGGTCTAGCAAATTTCCCAGCCAGAAGCACAGACAGAGATCAAGAGCAAGCCTTCTGTGCTACTGCCTGGGCCTGCGCTGATCTCTGAATGGCTGCAGTCAGCTCTCGCGGGACTCACAAGAACTAACTGCAGCCAGCTCTCGCGGGACTCACAAGAACTAACTGCAGCCATTCGGAGATCGGCATGGGCCCACACAGGCGTGCAGAGGAATTGCTCCTGATCTTTGCGCTTCTGGCCTGTACGCCACTGGCTGGGAAAGATGGGAGGAATTAAAAAAGGTACTGGGGAGTATGTGGGGGGTGATTATAATACACAGCAAGGATCAACAAAACCCCTGTCTCCCCTCCCCTTCACATATATCCCCTCTATATCATGCTAACAGCTCTAACAAGATAAATTTATCTTTTTTTATGTCATCTTAGCATATTTTATGCTACAGAACGAATTATTTTTTTTAACATGTATTGTTATGGGAAAACGCGTTTCACATAACGAACTTTTCGCATAACAAACTTGCTCCTGGAACGAATTAAGTTCGTTGTGTGAGGCACCACTGTATTTTATTAAACTATAAAAAGAAACAATATTCTATACAATTGTCTTTTATAAATACAAATAATACAGGGCAAAGATCAACAAAACCCCTGTCTCCCCTCCCCTTCACATATATCCCCTCTACTATCAAGAAAAATGAATAAGCCAAATTATTACAGAATGCTACACAAATATCATGTAACAGAATACCACAGTCACACATGACAGGAATGGTGTTAGGGGAGTGGAACTAGGGCAACTGCCCCCTGGTCAGAGAGAGCCCTAAGCCAGCTGAAGCTAAAGAAGCACTGCCTGGGCTTTGCACTCCCCAGTTATGTCTAGCAAGATACATATTTCAAATCTGATATATTTGAATCACTAGATAGAAATAAAATTATTTTTTTCTACCTTTTGTCGTCTCTGGTTTCTGCTTTCATTGCCTTTTCACTCTCTTCCATCCAGCGTCTGCCCTAAGAACATAAGAATTGCCACTGCTGGGTCAGACCAGTGGTCCATCATGCCCAGCAGTCCGCTCACGCGGCGGCCCTCTGGTCTAAGATCAGCACCCTAACTGAGACTAGCCCTACCAGCACACGTTCTTGTTCAGCAGGAACTTGTCTAACTTTGTCTTGAATCCTTGGAGGGTGTTTTCCCCTATAACAGCCTCTGGAAGAGCGTTCCAGCTTTCTACCACTCTCTGGGTGAAGAAGAACTTTCTTACGTTTGTACAGAATCTATCCCCTTTCAACTATAGAGATTGCCCTCTCGTTCTCCCTACCTTGGAGAGGGTGAATAGTGTCTCTCTACTAAGTCTATTCCCTTCAGTATCTTGAATGTTTCAATCATGTCCCCTCTTAATCTCCTCTGTTCGAGGGAGAAGAGGCCCAGTTTCTCTAATCTTTCGCTGTACGGCAGCTCCTCCAACCCCTTAACCATCTTAGTCACTCTTCTCTGGACCCTTTCGAGTAGTACCGTGTCCTTCTTCATGTACGGTGACCAGTGCTGGATGCAATACTCCAGGTGAGGGCGTACAGTGGCATGATAACCTTCTCTGTTCTCTTCAGTCCAGCATCTGCCCCTTCCATTTACTGTCTGTCTTTCCCTGCCATCACTCCTCCTCCCCCCCCCCCCAATTTGGTCTGGCATCCATCATCTTCCTTCTGTTCCCCTCATGGTCTGGCATCTCTGTCCTTCCCTCCCCCCTGTGGTTTTTAGCATCTCTCTCTTCTCATTTCCTCCACTCAGATCAGTTATCGTTCTCTGCTCTCTCTTCCCTTTTCTTCTCTGGTCTTCCTTCTTTATTTTCTGCCTCCATCTAAATTAAATTCTTTCTTACTATTTAGTCCTGTTTCCCTCTTTTCACTGTGTCTACCCACAGCTTGT
Organism: Geotrypetes seraphini; assembly: GCF_902459505.1. Classification (NCBI taxonomy): domain Eukaryota; kingdom Metazoa; phylum Chordata; class Amphibia; order Gymnophiona; family Dermophiidae; genus Geotrypetes; species Geotrypetes seraphini. Next base: position 69,705,228 of record NC_047088.1, read on the forward strand.
CACCCCTTTCCCTCATCCCTCCATTATCTTACTATTTTCTTCCCCCTTTATTTATCTCCTCCTTCCATCCAGTTCTTTCCCCACTTCCATTCAGCATCTGCTCTCCCCTCTCAACTGACATCCATCTGCCTTCTGCTCTCTCTCCCTTCTTCTCACTTCCATCATCTGTCCCCTTCTCTTTCTCTCATCTCCTCCATTCCATCATCTGCCCCTTCTCTCTCTCCCCCCCCCCAACTTCCATCATCTGCCCCCCTTCCCCTCACCTTTGCGGGTCACTTTCTTTCCCCTGAGGGTGGCTCATGTCAAGAGGGGAAGCTTTGGCCGAGCAGAACCGCTTGCAAGGAACAGTGGAACTTATTTGATTGATGTCCATGCTGGGGCCCGTTGCCATTTGAAGGAAAAAAAAAAAAAGGGACCTGCAAAGGCGAGAGGAAGGGTGACCTCCAGGAAGCTGCTCTTTGCCTTCCTTCAGCGGCCCAAGAGCCCAGACCAACAGCGGCAGCTCTGTATACTTTTAACTTCGGCACAGAGCTGTCCCTAAGCAGTAGTTTAGCGCGGTTTCATGAGGCAGCCTCGGGGCCTTTGCTAGACCGGCCCGCTTCGATGATGCGATGTGGGCCGGCCTAGCAAAGGCCCCGAGGCTGCCTCATGAAACCGTGCTAAACTACTGCTTAGGGGCAGCTCTGTGCCGAAGTTAAAAGTACACAGAGCTGCCGCTGCTGGTCTGGAGGTGCGGAGATAAGGCAGGAGGCAAACGCGGTGGAATGCAGGAGTCCTGGCGAAGGCAGGAGTCACGGCACAGCGACTGCAACAGGAAGTTGCAAGTCAGCTGACGCCGGCCTTTCGTTGCAGCAGGGACCAAATCCTTCGCGGACCGGCAAGATTTTTTTGCGGACTGGCACCGGTCCGCGGACCGGTGGTTGAAGAACTGTGGTCTAAAAGACTTGGAAGAAAAAAAAAGGGATATGTCCATACCTACTTACAGTATTATTAAATCAGATTCAGGCGCTTATTCTTTTTGCTGAAAATGTATACTTCACAATCCAGATGACCAATAGCTCTCATTGCAACAAAGGGGACTTGGCCCACTTTTGTTTTCAGGGGCTCACATACAGCAGCTAAAATAAAACTCATTATACAATATTTCAGATAAAATCATGACAAGATGTTAAGAGTTATTTCTTAAGAATTGTAGGGGTTGATTTTCAGCATGGGCCAGCAGACAAATTAAGTGGCACTTAACCAGGCCACAGGAGCCAACTTTTCAAAATGATTGGGGTCACTCATCTGTGGAGATGATGCGGTATATAAACTTAAGGTTTAGTTTAGTTTAGTCACTCAACTCGGTACAAGCCAGCTTATGTTCAAACCTGGTAACAGTAGGATTTTTCATATGAAGGAGACAGTATTATGCTTCTAGGGCAGGGGTGTCAAAGTCCCTCCTCAAGGGCCACAATCCAGTCGGGTTTTCTGGATTTCCCCATTGAATATGCATGAGATCTATTAGCATACAATGAAAGCAGTGCATGCAAATAGATCTCCTGAAAAACCGACTGGATTGCGGCCCTCAAGGAGGGACTTTGACACCCCTGCCCTAGAAGCATAATACTGTCTCCTTCATATGAAAAACCCTACTGTTACCAGGTTTGAACATAAGCTGGCTTGTACCGAGTTGAGTGACTAAGCTAAACTAAACCTTAAGTTTATATACCGCATTATCTCCACGGATGAGTGACCCAAATCATTTTGAAAAGTTGGCTCCTATGGCCTGGTTAAGTGCCACTTAATTTGTCTGCTGGCCCATGCTGAAAATCAACCCCTACAATTCTTAAGAAATAACTCTTTAACGTCTTGTCATGATTTTATCTGAAATATTGTATAATGAGTTTTATTTTAGCTGCTGTATGTGAGCCCCTGAAAACAAAAGTGGGCCAAGAGCTATTGGTCATCTGGATTGTGAAGTATACATTTTCAGCAAAAAGAATACCATAAGCGCCTGAATCTGATTTAATAATACTGTAAGTAGGTATGGACATATCCCTTTTTTTTTCTTCCAAATCTTTTAGACCATAAAGGCTTTGAAGGGCTCATACTAGGGGAAAGAACGACCCTGTTACGTGCTACTTTTCACCTCAGTACAAGACCACCATAAAAATCTCCCACTACTCCCCAAGTTATATTTACGATTTCAGATTTTGTCATGTTAATCTTGAATCCTGAGACTACCATAAGCTTGCAAGATGTCAATCACATTATTTAATCAGTTTCTGGGGTCAGTCAAGGTTAACAGATCATCTGCAAAAAGCATTACTTTGTGTGTAGTGCCACCACGTATCATACCCTGAATCTCAACATGAAAATAAAGTCTCTGCCTGGTGGTCAGGGCAGGAGCTATCCCAATTGCTTCTGCCTCCATAACAATAGCTGAAAAATTCCCACAGTAGCTTCACAAAATCGGCAGTCTCTGCAGGGAGGAAGGGGAAGTGCCTCTAATCAAACCGTGGCTTCTGGCCCCCCCAAGAGTAAGATGTTTGATCACTGATGCCGATTTTGCTATACTCCCTGCTGAATGCTGCAAAGCGCTCTAGAAATAAGTTGCAATAGTAATAGGATTACCTTTCTTGAAAGTAAAGGGAAGTTAAGTTGCATTCTGCTCCAGGCCCACGAGTAAAATATTCTTTCACCGCCTCCTTCTGGACATATAACTCCTCCTGCCCAGCAAAAAAAGAATAAAATTGCATAGCAGGCCAAAATAACCTTTGAATGTATAGCTGGAAACATCTATCAAAATGCCAGCAATGCTTCAGGATGGATGTTACATGAGCAACACAAAAAGGCAATTTTAAAACTTGCCAACCCTACTGACATAAGGCTGACAGTCTGTGGGCTTCTTTCCTTATTCTGTCATTAAGTTCCTTTGTGCCTGCCTCATGCTTTGCTCAAACATGACTCCTACCACATATGCTGCAAGTCTCTTCACATGTAGCCTTTTCTTTTAAAAAGTATGCCCAACTCCTTATGTCATTTTACCAGCACCCTCCTGAATCCCCTTCACCTTCTCCATGTCCACAGATAGATATAGATCTCTAGAATTGAAAAGTATTCAGGATGGGGCCTCATTTGACACCTATAATATAGTTCACCTTGTTTAAGATAAGTTATTTTTGTACCATCCGATGGATGGGTAAGGTAATGTCTCTGCCACTGCTCCGTTCTCTAGAAAAGGAATGGAACTTGATATACTGCCCTTCTGTGGTTAAAATCAAAGTGGTTTACACATTATTTGCAGGTACTCATTTTGCACCTAGGCAGTGGAGAGTTAATTGACTTGGCCAGAGTCACAAGGAGCTGCAGTGGGAATTGAACGCAGTTCCTCTGGTTCACAGACCACTGCGCTAACCGCTAGGCTACTCCTCCACTATTTTCATATGTGAAACCCCTACCCCATGACCTTATTAGTTCTATTATGAATGTTACCATAGTTTGGATCTAGAAGTAACATATTTCTAACATAATAGAATGCCTGTTTTGGATATTCTTACCTGACTTAGCTTCTGGGGATGGAAGGTGATTATGGCCATAGTATGACTCTCACGGTTGGTACGCACAATTATTTCTCGCCAGTGGCCACCATCATAAAACATAAGACAGGAGTTCAGGGGAGACTGATGAATCATTTCTTCATAGCACTAAAAGAAAATGTGTTTTATAAAGACTATGCTCAACAAAATAAAAAGAGATTAGGTTCTTACTTTATTAATATCTTTTCTAGTAGATAGGTGTGTCATTCTGGGCAGAAGGGTAATAATAATAACAGCTTATATACCACAATACCGTGAAGTTCTATGTAATATCCCAGTGCCTGCAAGCAGTACAGAAGGAATCCACTTCAGTTTTTAAATTTCTCCTACTTCACCAGAAGTGAAGTGTCCACAATAGTCTACCATTACGAAAGACCTCAGATTTAACAGCCTCATCATAAAGAACAGTACTGGAAGAAGCATGGAGATTAAATTACATTCTCTACTTTAGAGATGACCACTCCAGAGCTGGGTTACAGGCAGATTGGCCATACATATATAAAAGCTACCATGTTTTGTTCTATGTGGAATTTATTCTCAGGTAAAAAGCATAATTTCAGTCTCTTGTACAATCAACTAAGCACTTTTTCACACAAATTACTACTTCTAAAGTTAATTACCATATACTGTATAGTCAAATATAAGTCGATCCGAATATAAGTCGAGACCTCCATTTCCCCCCATAAAGGAGGAAAAATGGTTGACTCGAATATAAGACTCGAATATATGATCTGCACCCAGCTCCCCTCACTCCTTGCAAGGCTCTGCACCTAGCCCCCTTCCCTGCCAAGTTCTGAACCCTGTGCTCCTCCCTCCCTGCCCTGTACCATCTCCATCCCCACCAGGCCTGCTGCAGGACCCGGTGGTCCAGGATATGAGGGATCCCCCGTCTCCCATCCCAGCCGAATCCAACTCCCCTATGCAAACCACCCCCCCCCCACTCCTAAAAAACCCTCGTTGAACCCCTCCTGCCCGTCCAATTATCACCCTGACTCCCTTCTTACGTTCCTATCCAAGATATTTGCATGTGATATTCTCTGTCGCTGCCTGTACTTCCTTTCAACTCAACAGATTCTTGATCCTCTACAATCTGGTTTTCGCCCCAACACTCTACAGAGACTGCCCTCACTAAGGTCTGCAGTGACTTGTTCATAGCCAGATCTAAGGGCTTTTACTCTATCCCCATCCTTCTTGACCTGTCTGCTGCCTCTGATACTGTTAATCACAACTTACACCTTGATACGCTATCCTCGTTTGGATTCTGTGAATCTGTCCTCTCCTGGTTTGCTTCCTACCTTTCCCAATGCACCTCTAGTGTATGTTGTAGCCCACTGTAGCCCAGGACAGGGCTCAATAGCACTCCCAGTGGTTACCACAAAATAGCACACTGTCGTGTGACCCAAAATGGAGTCACCCTGCAGGACGGGATTTTAAACAGGAACAAAAATCACGCCGCGTCCCCACACTTTCCTCTTACAACTAGTTGTAGCGCTGACAAAGTTTTCAGCTCCTTCAAGTCCGCAGTGACTCCAGTCCAGGCAGCGACTCCAGTCCTCTCAGCTCCGAAATGTTTCCAAAATCCCAATTGCTACTGCTGCGCCACTACAACCCATTAAATGGGGTTTTCAAATCATGTGTGGCAGTAGCGATTGCTCCCCTCACTGCTTGAGCAGTAAGAAGTGACTAATCAGGAGCCAGTATACTGAAGGGGGCGGAGTCAATGCGGCAACGCGCAAGTCGGCAATGGAGAGTTGGAGACAGCATGGCCGCCGGAAGAAACTCGAAGAAGGATCAGACATGGTAAAGACACGGTAAATTGCGGTCACAAAGAAGGGGGTACATTTACCTGCGGGGACAAATCTTTTCACCGTTCTTGCGGGCGGTGAAAACTTTTGTTCCCATGTCTGCGGCAATTTGGCTAAAGAGTCTCCATAGCCTGCAGCACACCGCGGCTTCCCGCGGGGATCGCTCACCATGTCCTTCTCTAACTGAAAACCCACCTTTTTGATATAGCCTTCAATCCTTAACCCTACTCCTCTGCTCTTCAACCCAGCCAGCTGATTAACCATTCCCCTTAACTGTATCCATGACATCCTGTTTGTCTGTCTTGGCTGTTTAGATTGTTAGCTCTTTCGAGCAGGGACTGTTTCTTCTTCTTTGTGACGCTGTGCAGCGCTGTGTGCGTATGGTAGCACTATAGAAATAATTAGTAGTAGCAGCGGCTCAAATGGAGCCTGACTGAGACCTACATTAAGATCCCAAGAAGGGAATGGAGATCTCACAGGAGGCCCGATATGTAGTGCTCCCTTTAGGAATCTGGCTATGTCTGGATACTAGCATAGTTCTTCGGTTTCAAGCCCTAAAACAAGAGAGTCCTGCTACTTGGACTCTAAGGGACGCCACTATGAGTCCCTTGTTAAGGTCAGCCTGTAACACCACCGAGACTGGAGCAGAGAAAGACTCCTTGTTTTCCTTGATGCACCAGTGCTGGATAGCTTTCCAAGATTTAGCATAGGCAGAGACTGTCATCAGCTTTTTACACCTAAGTACAGCAGCAGTAACTACCTCTGAATATCCCTTGCACACTAATGCCTTGTGCTCAAGAGCTGTGCCATAAGAGCAAAGCAATCCGAATCCTCTATGACCACTATTCCCTAAGAAAGGAGATCCAGCAGCACCCACAGTCTGAGACCAGGACCTGTTTGGAAGTGAACTAGGGCTACATACTATGGTCTGCTTGGCCAATCTGGAGCCACGAGAATGACCTTTCCCTGATGGCTTGCGATTCTGTGTTATAGATCATTCCTATCATGGGCCACGGAGGGAGCACATATAACGCCTTGCTCTGCAGCCACGGCTAGACTAGAGCCTCTAGACCGCGCTTCTGAGTTCAGACCTGCAACTGAAGAATCTGTCTGCTTTCTGTGCTGTGGTCATGAGATCAAACATCAGGTGATCCCAGTGATGATCAATGCTTTGGAAGGTTGCTGCAGACAGCGTTCACTTACTCGGATCCAGAGTCTGTCTGCTGAGGAAACTGGCTTCGACATTGTTCACACCTGCTGTAGCGTGATATTATCGGCAAATACCACTTTATTATATGATACCACACTCCATACACAAAATGATCTCTCTTTTCCCTCTCCCCGTTTTTTTTTTGTCTTCCTTTCTTTCAAGGTTTAACAAGTATTTTGTATATAGTTTATTATAATAATTGTATCCTTAGTAGAATGTGTGCTTTCATCTTCTATTCCCAATTATTAAATTATGGACTTAAAGTAAAAATGGTTTCTAACTGGATTCTGAAAGGACTGAGCCATTTTATATTCTGAAAGGACTGAGACCTTCAGACAGTGTTAAATACCGGACAAAGAAATGGCCATATGTAGCAGCTCAGGCTATTACACAAAAGCATGGGTGTGCCAGTAAAAGGACTGAGCCATTTTACCCCTGCCCCCAGTCTGCAAGATTTAATCATGACATCACCAAGGACAAGACTGCCCTGCTCTGCGATGCACTGCTCTATGATTGGATGTGATGCTACAGACTGCCCCTGAGTTTTGATGCATTCTGGGCCCCCCCCCCTAAATATCTGTAAAGCCTGGATCCGCTGGGCCTTCTGTCTCTTTTCCTCTTCCTTTGGACCAGCGCAGGATCACCATGCTGTAACATCACTCTCCCTCTGCATCCATGTGCTTCTAAACATGTGCTCAGGCCTACAGGGCGGCCTTCTAAGGACTTAAATCATTTGGCCTTAGTAAAAATTTTGTCTTATGCAATACTATTATCTTTGCTTAACAATCCTACAGCTCTACCTGCTTGATTTTAATGCTTTTAAATAAATTTTCAGTTTGCTTATAAATATTCTGAGTCTTAGTTCTTGAATAAATATTCACATATATTACATATTTAATTACTGTTACAGGGCTAAGTTTTAATCAAGTGAGCTAACTTCCCCAAATTAATAGTTCTTTATAATATATATATTTCTCTAAGCCAGAGAGGGATGTACCGTATTTTCACCCATATACCGTGCACCCGTGTAAAACGCGCACACGGGTATAGCGCGCGGGGAACACAAATTTATGTTTAAAAAATTTAATATAGCGCGCACACGCGTATACCGCGCATGCTAAAACCTCCTCCCGCCTACTCCGAACCGGCATCCTCCCCCCCCCCCCGCTCGCTTACCCGAGAGAGCATTTTTTTTTTCATTAGAATCCAGCATTCCCCCTGTGAACCAGCATCCTCCCCCCCGCTCGCGTCACCCCCCATCCCCCGCGATCCTACATCCCCCCCAGCACCGCAAAACATCTCTTACCCGATTGGGCACCGGCACCGGCACCAGCACCAATGCACAGGATGTACCAGTGCCAGTGCCCGAAGATCCTCCCTCGTTGGGTTGGGCTGGGCTGGGAGGTGCGGTGCGAGAGAGATCCTCCTTTTTCCTGCGCCGGACTGGACTAGGCTTTGAGCATTTGCGCATGCTCAAAGCCTTCTGGTCTCGCTCTCTATCAGTATCAGTATTAAAATTCCCAATTTTCCTCATAGGCTGTAACAGCCTTACTCACTGTGATCTGTGCTAGGAGCTCCAAAGGTAGCTGGATCTGGAAGAAGAAATCACTGCCTCACCACTGAATGTCCTTCCAGTGCTGAATCTTCAGGCTGCCTGTCTGACTGGTGTTTGACTGCGTCAACAACCCCCGCAGACATGAAAATGGGGGAGGTGAAATGCAGCCGGCACCCAGCAAGATCCCGCTGAGCCTCCTACAGATGCCTAATAGGCTGCACTCAAGCCCTACAATACAATAGGTGAGCAATGCTACCTGGGGAATGCCCCGAGCTCCAAAAATGCTTTTGCAGGCTGGCCATCAGGTACAAGGGATTGGCCTGTTAGCTCAGTCTGCTTCTCCTCCACACAGGCAGAGCTGTACCCTTGACTAGGGGAGCTCTTAGCACCAAAATGAAGCAAAAAGACCAAAATAAACGGCAAAACTAAAGAAATAAGCAGATCAGATCAAAAACACTCCTTCAGGCTCACATGCAAAAGGAAAAAACTGAAGGGGGCAGCAGAGCCCTCTGGTGAAGTAGGAGGGATTCAAATACAGGAGTGGATTCCTTTTGCATGGTTCGAAGGCACTGTGATATTACCCATCCTTCCAACATGACACACCTATTGCACTAGAAGACTATCAAACGGAAATATGGGCTAGATTCACTAAGGGCATGGATCCGATCCGATCCGTGAGGGATCCGATCTGATCCGTGTCCAGGGGGGCTGATTCATGAATTGCCCTCATGCAAATGAGGGTGATCAAAATCACGCTCCCAACCACGGGCTCGCACTGAGGGGAAGGCGATAGGGGCAGAGTGCTGGAAAGTCGGGGGGAGAGAGCAGGAGATCGAGGCAGACAGAGCTGGAAAGTCGGGGGCTGAGAGCAGGAGATCGGGGCAGACAGAGCTGGAAAGTCGGGGGCTGAGAGCAGGAGATCAAGGCAGACAGAGCTGGAAAGTCAGGGGCTGAGAGCAGGAGATCGGGGCAAACAGAGCTGGAAAGTCAGGGGCTAAGAGCAGGAGATCGAAGCAGACAGAGCTGGAAAGTCAGGGGCTGAGAGCAGGAGATCGGGGCAGACAGAGCTGGAAAGTCGGGGGCCGAGAGCAGGGCGGCAGAAGGCAGGGCACTAAGAAAGGACCTGAGTGACTGGTCCTCAGCAGTCGCTTATTTTTGGATTGGTCAGCCCAGTCGGTGTCCCTTATTTTGTTTAGTGAATCGCTGCCTGCCTACATTTGAATGCTGTTCCCCCTCATTTGCATGTGCGGTTCGGAGGATGATGGGGTCAGAGGTTAGTGAATCGGGTCAGAGGGAAATCGGGTTACAAAGGGATCACAAACCGATCGTACACAATCTGTTTGCTTAGTGAATCTAGCCCTATGATGGGAAAACTATTTGTTATCATATAACATTTCTATACTTTCCTTTTCCTTCTTTCTTGTCAGGACAATCATTATTTCATACTAATTCCCTTCAACCCAGCATACCACCTTTCTCCCTGACTATAACATGCATAATTGTCCTTCCCTGTATATAACTTCCTATGCATCACATGAGGCTTCAGCACTTTTTTAAAAAATATTTCCTTTTCCTCCAATATATAATCTTTTTGCCTGTAATATTCTTCTTTGCCTATCAAAGTAACTTCTTCTGAAGGATCATACATCTCCATCAAGTATGTTTAATCATACTTGAACAGTCCCACCTCCTATCCCTGACCACCTCCATAGTCTTTTTTCCCCACAAACAAAGCAGAGGACTATGGAGCTGTAATGTGTTATTTGTACACCTAGTTTTATACTTACATTCACTGCAGCTATATCTATCCATGTTTATTTCACTTAACTCTGCTTCTGAGGCCCTCCCTGTTTTCACTTCTTCCCCATGTTTCACAATTACCATCCTGTACTCTATTAACCACACTGCCCTTGCCTACTTGAGCCACTTGCTTGTGTTTCTCAGGTATGTTTAGAAGATGATGACCTCGTACACAGACAATATTCCTTTCTAGGGCAAAAAGAGAAAGAAACAACCAGATATTTAATTTTGCCATCTAAGCATCATATAGTAAGTACTATATACAGCATACAAAGAAGTTGACAACCCAACCAAAGTAACTGGAGCAGATTTAAAACAAATTGAAAAAGTATTTGATTAGACAAGACTAATAACGTAGAAGGGCTTTAAAAAGATAAAATAAATTTACAAGGGGTAGGTCCATTAACAATTATTAAACAGACAACCTGGGTTCTAGGAACTAGCGTTTAAGCCCGTTACATTAACGGGTGCTAAAGTAGATGTCTGTCTGTTTTTTTTTTCTTTGCCTCTCTCCTTGGACGCTGTCTGTCTGTCATTCTTTCTGTCAGTGTCTCTCCCTGGCCCCCAGTCTGTCTTTTTTTCTGTCTGTCTGTCTCCCTGGCCCCCTGCCTGCCTGTATTTCTCTGTTGCGCCATGCCTGCCTATTTCTCCGTGGCCCCATTCTGTTCCTCCCACTCCCAGAGTAAAGCATGATTGCTGGCTGCCCCCAAGCACTCCCCTCCCACCAAAGCAGTCCCCTTTCCCTTTCCCCCTCCACTTCTTACCAGCATGGGACACATGATTGCTGTCTGCCCCAGCACACCCCTCCCCTCAAAGCAGCCCCCTTTCACTCTCCCCCTGTTGTGCCATGCCTGCCTGCTCTATGGCCCCATTCTGTTTCCCCCCACTCCCAGAGTAAAGCATGATTGCTGACTGCCATCAAGCACTCCCCTCCCACCAAAGCAGTCCCCTTTCCCTTTCCCCCTCCACTTCTTACCGTGGCCCCCTTCTGTTCCCCCCTCCATGATTGCTGTCTGACCCCAGCACACCCCTCCCCCCAAAGCAGCCCCATTTCCCTCTCCCCCTGTTGAGCCATGCTTGCCTGCTCCGTAGCCCCTTTCTGTTCCCCCCCCTCCCATTCTTACCCTCCCTCCATCCATGGTTCCTGGTGTCTTTGGCCGACTGGTACGAACCTCTTCAACAAAGCAGCCAGCTAAGGTTCACCAGCCGTAAGTAGCGAACCTCGCAGGCCGCTCTCCACCTCGGTAGCACATTTCCTCTGACGCGATCGCAACAGAGGGAACGTACTACCAGGTGGAGAGTGGCCTGCGAGGTTCGCTATAGCCGGCTGGCGAACCTCAGCAGGCTGCTTTGAAGAAGAGCAACAGTGGTTGGTGAGTGAGGGCGGGAGGGGGGAGTCGCCGGCGTGTTCACTGCCTCCATGTTCGAAAATGGAATTCGGCACGGAGGGACACAGCACGGCGCAGTGATCACAAAACCCTAAGCGCGCATACACGCTTAGGGTTTTATTATAGAGGATGAGGAACTTTAAAAGATCTCGCTTTTAGGATTTACTGGGTATATTTAAGGGACCTGAATTGGAGACAAGATGCTGGGCTTAAGAGAACACTGGTCTGATCCAGCAAGGCACTTTTTATGTTCTAATGGCCACCTGTTTGATGTGCAGAAGTGTCCACAATAATCTATCATTACAAAAGACATCACATTTAACAGCCTCAGCAGTAAGGACAGCTTATGTGACAAAACTACTATCCTATAAAGCAGTTCATCTCAGTTGGGATCCTCGGAGACTTAAATCTCCACTTAGAAGATCAATCATCCAAACAAACAACAGATATACTCTCATACCTCAACACTTTATCCTATCAAATTCTCAACCCAGAACCCACACACGAAAAAGGTCATCAACTTGATATAGCAGCTTACTCATCTCCAAATCAAAACACACAAAACATCTACATTTCAAACGGGTCCTGGCAACCTACTCTATGGTCAGACCATTTCAAATATTCATTCACCATCAATTGGGCTCAAAATAACAACAAACCCATCCCAAAGAAAACACTCATCAAATTCAGACCAAAAATCGAACCTCACACATTCTGGAACACAGTCGACCCCGAAATCGAACCCAACAACCCCAAAGAATTCATAAACAGCTGGCGGACCCTCAGTGAATCTACACTAAACGAACTTGCTCCAATAAAAAACAAAAACAAAATAGACAGACCATCTAATAAATGGTTCGACGACGAACTTCTACAACTAAAAAGAAAATGCAGACAATTAGAAAGGTCATGGAAAAAACAAAAACACAACCACATCAAAGATGAATGGAAAATCCTAATCAAACAATACAATACCAAACTGAAGGAAAAACGAAAAAAACTACTACTCCAAACTCATCAGCACCGAAAAACCAGACACAAGAATACTTTTTGACATCTTAAGAAATCTCACCGATACCAAACCATTTCTCGCCACCCAAGGAAACCAAACTCCCACAGCCACCCAATTAGCGGATCACTTCAAACACAAAATCATCACAACCAGATCCACATTCAACAATTCAAGAATCAACATAGAAGAAATACGAATCAATCCCAAAACAGATGAAGCAATCCCAGCAGACAGGATATGGACAAACTTCCCAAAGATACAATGGTCAGACTTGAACAGGCTTTACAAAAAATACAGCAAATCCTCATGTGACTTGAACAACTGTCCCTCATACTTACTAGCAACAGCTTCCACCAAATTTAAAGCTAGCCTCACACTATGGCTTCAAACAACACTAAGTGAAGGTCATTTCCCACCGGAATTAGGAGAAATCATAATTACACCTATCCTAAAAGATCCCAAAGGTCCTATAGATAATCCTGCAAACTATAGACCAATCGCTTCAATCCCTCTATACATTAAAATAACAGAAGGCCTTGTCGCACAACACCTCTCCAACTACCTTGAAGACCATCACATACTACATCCATCACAATCTGGATTCAGATCCAACCATAGCACAGAAACTCTACTGGTATCTCTATTAGACATTGCCCGACAACACCTCAGCAAAGGAAACAAGCTGCTTCTCATTCAACTCGATCTTTCTGCGGCATTCGACCTAGTTGACCATCACACACTACTCCAGATATTAGACGCAATAGGAATCTCAGGTAATGTTCACAAATGGTTCCAAAGCTTCCTCAAAACACGAACATACAAAGTCAAATCAAAAGAGCACATATCCGACCCATGGTCAAACCCATGTGGAGTACCACAAGGATCACCATTATCACCCATATTATTTAACCTCTTCATTGCATCCCTAGGCATAACCCTAGACGCCCTAAACACAGTATCATTCAGCTACGCAGATGATATAACTATCCTCCTCCCCTTTAATATTCAAGACCCCTTATCCACAAACCACCTGAAAATGATAATGGAAACGGTAGAAAAATGGATGTCAAGTCATAAACTAAAACTGAACTCGGAAAAAACTAAATTCCTACTACTGGAAAGGGAAAAAAAAACCATCTCTCACAGAACTAGAAGTAAATACAATCAAGTACCCAATGCAAAGCACACTCAAAATCCTGGGAATCCTACTAGACAGAAATTGCACAATGCAGTCTCAAATCCACAAAATCATCCAAAGAGCATTCTTCACAATACGTAACCTAAGAAAAATAAGAAAATTCTTCAACAAAGATCAATACAAGATATTAGTACAATCCCTAGTACTGAGTATTGTAGATTACTGTAACAGCCTATACCTATCATGCCCAAATTACATGATAAAACAATTACAGACAGTTCAGAACACAGCCCTCAGAATCATCTACTCACTAGGCAAATATGACCACATCACCAAAGCATACTTAGACTCACACTGGCTACCAATAAAAGCAAGATCCCAGTTCAAATTCTACTGTCTACTATACAAAGTAATACATGGAACAGCACCCAGCTACCTAAACAACAGACTACACCGTAACCTCTCACACAGATTAAGGAGAACCCAGAGCCTATTCACTCACCCCCCTCTCAAAGGAACACGACGAAAGAAACTATATGACAGCCTTTTAGCGACACAGGCAGCAAAGATCGATACTACCATCACCAATCTACTGACCAAATCAATAGACATTAAAGCATTCCGAAAAGAAATCAAAACTCATCTCTTCAAAAAACACTTCCCATCATCATAACCTCACAAAAGTATTAGAAAATGCTCTCATGACTACCCAAACACCACCACCAGCAACACCCGAATCCGGACAGTATTATCTCTACTCGTCTAAACAACAGAATCCGGACAATATTATCTCTATTCGTCTAAACAACCTATCACTATCTACTATCTACTACCAATTTATCCTGGAAAAGTCCAGAACAACAATTGTAACTTAACGCATTCTTGATTATATGTACTGCAATGCTACTGGAAATGTCCAGTCTTCTAACTTGTAATCCGCTTAGAACCGCAAGGCACAAGCGGAATAGAAATCACTAATGTAATGTAATGTAATGTAATGTACTCCCCATTATAGGGTCTTCTTCGTCATACATACATTTAAGGCGGGGATTGAAAACATACTTGTTCAACAAATTCCTATTAAAGCATTAACTCCTGTGCCCTTTTTGCATGTCTCCCACACTCCTCAAGACGATGGAAAAAGCTCTATGCACAGACTCATTCAACTCTTACTACCTGCCCCCTTCCCCACCTCTCTCATCACCTTCTTTTGGGTCTCCGTATCTATCTGCACCGGTATTCAAAAGTAGTTCACCTACTTAAGTTCAACAACAAACAAAAATTGACCCTTGATACTCCACAGATCCAAAAGTCAATCAAGACAAAAACAAAAACACTGTGGAGACGACGATCTCCAAGATGCAGGTCTTTATTAAAAATACAGTCAATTCATCCACATGATGAAATGTCAAGGACCTAACACGGTCCGTGTTTCGATGACCCTGTCTTCCTCAGGGGTCCCTGAAAGTCCTAATGCAAAAATGTGGATCAAATCCTAAAACCTAAGGTGGTCAAGTATGGGAATGGACTGGTCCAAGTAGAAAACTATTGATGTTTTTTCAATTGCGCAGAGTTTTCTGCTTGGACCAGTCCATTCCCATACTTGACCACCTTAGGTTTTAGGATTTGATCCACATTTTTGCATTAGGACTTTCAGGGACCCCTGAGAATCATTGAAACACAGACTGTGTTGGGTCCTTAGTCCCCATTTTTTTGGGTCCTTGACAGTTCATCATGTGGATGAATTGACTGTATTTTTAATAAAGACCTGCATCTTGGACATTGTCGTCTCCACAATGTTTTTGTTTTTGTCTTTTTTCTCACCTACTTGAGTTCTTCTCGTTTTACTATACCATAATTGCATTTGACTCTGACCTTGTCATGATCCTATGTTATTTATACTTGTATCCTGACTTCTCATGTATGGTCTTCTACTTAATTCCTGTTAACTACATTGAACTTCAGTGTATTGCAGTATACAAATAAAATTTTATATATTATGTTACTGGAAGGAGAATGGAGATTAAATTACATTCTTCAGTTTAGAAATGACCTGGGTTGCAGGCAGATTGGCCATGCATATAGAAAAGTTACCATGTTTTGTCCTGTGTGGAATTTACTCTCAGGTAAAAAGCATAATTTCAGTCTCTTGTACAATCAACTAAGCACTTTTCATACAAATTGCTACTTCTAAGGTTACTTATTTCTGTAGTGCCATTAGAGCTGTGCAGTTCTTACAGATACACATTTGAGATGGTCCCTGCTCCATAATTTATTCAAAGCACAAAGACAAGACAAATCTCAGGAACAGTATTCATTACAATAAACACAGATAAAATGGACAAGGCCATTAGGAAAAGGTAGGATTTAAGATCTAACAAAAGTCTTAGAATGGTGTGTTTTAAGGCAGGATTTAATAGCAGACTGAAAACTCAACTTTTTGATATAGCTTTCAATCCTTAACCGTTCCCCTTAACTGTATCTATGACAGGATGTCTTGGCTGTTTAGATTGTAAGCTCTTTCGAGGCCAAAGAGGGAGCACGATGCACTGACTCAAAGCTTGCCCAGGAATGTGGAAGGTGCAGATTCAGGAGTTAGCAAATAGATTTTATTGTAATTTAATTTCTGTGAATCATTTCAGGCCTTTTGACAGAAGTAACTCTAATTAAATAATCAAACATCATTGGTATGAAGATGGTAATAAAAGTGAAGGAAGGCGATCAGAGTCCCAAGGGAATAAGTGTAGAAAGTGAAAAGAAGATGCTCCAGGAATTTACCTGGTTAGTACTGGAGAAGGGGGTTGCACTAAAAAGCTGAACAAGAGACATAAGAAGAGAATAGTCTTTAAATCCAAGCGAGGACAGCAGTACTAAGGATTAAGGCAGTGGATGAGAATCAAGAAAAGACCCTTGGCTTTAGCTATAAAGATATCACTGGAGACCTTAGCCAGGGCTACCTCTGTTGAACAAAGAAGGCAGTGATCAGCAATGGCTTGAGATGCAAGAAAACTAAGGTAGTAGAGATTAATATGGTAGCTGATTTAGTAACTGGTTGAAAAATGGAGGAGATGAGAAAAATGGCAAAAATACCAAACAAACAGCAAGGCTATGATGTGCTTCCCACAGCTTAAAATTAGGTCACTGTGAGTGGCACTCAAGTGTCCTCCAGAAACTGGTAATGTACTACTATGGATTCAGAACTGATTGAAAAACAGAGAGTAGGTTTAAATAGACAAAATTATCAAAGAGAAGGGTAAATAGTGGAGTTCCTCAGGGGTCTGTGCAGGGACCGCTGCTTTTTAACATATTTATCAATGATCTAGAGGTGGGACTAACTAGTGAGATAATTAAATTTGCAGATGCCACAAAGTTGTTCAAAGTTGTTAAAATCGCAAGAGGATTGTGAAAAATTGCAAGAGGACCTTGTGAGACTGGATGTCAAAATGGCAGACGACATTTAATGCGAGCAAGTGCAAAGTGATGCATGTGGGAAGAGGAACCCGAACTATAGCTACGTGATGTTAGATTCTATGTTAGGAGTCACTGCCCAGGAAAAGGATCTAGGTGTCATTGTTGAAGATATGTTGAAACCCTCAGCTCAATGTGCGGCGGCAGCTAAGAAAGCAAATAGAATGTTAGGAATTATCAGGGAAGGAATGGGAAAAAAGATGAAAATACTATAATGCCCTTGTATTGTTCTCTGGTATGGCTGCACCTTGAATACTGTGTGCAGTTCTGGTCGCCGTATCTCAAAAAAGATATAGCGGAATTAGAAAAGGTATACTAGGACTAGGGGGCATGCAATGAAGCTACTAAGTAGTAGATTTAAAACAAACTGGAGAAAATATTTCTTCATACAACGTGTAATTAAATTCTGGAACTCGTGGCCGGAGAATGTGGTGAAATCAGTTAGCTTAGCGGGGTTTAAAAAAGGTTTGAATAATTTCCTAAAAGAGAAGTCCATAGGCCATTATTGAGATGGCTTGGAGAAATCCACTGCTTATTCCTAGGATAAGCAGCATAAAATCCATTTTACTACTCGGAATCCAGCTGGTTGGCTACTGTTGGAAACTGTTGGCTACAGTTGGAAACAGGATACTAGACTTGATGGACCTTTGGTCTGTCCCAGTATAGCAATTCTTATGTTCTTAACTGCCAAATTGGTCAAGCACTAACTGCACACTAAACAAACTCCACTTTTTATATTTTTTTGGGGGGAGGGCATGTCAGGAATGAATATTCCTGCGCTAATCAGTTAGCACAGCTACACTGCCGCAGAATTACCATGTGAGCCCTTATTGCCTACAAAATGTGTACCAGTAAGTGCTCATGGAGCAATTTTTTTAATGTACAAAGATTCAGAAATATCACTCCAAAACAAAAGAACCACACAAGCCAAGAAAGCTAGCTTATTACTTAAGCGAAAGAAAAGCCTCAGACAAACGATATGGTCTGCCCGAATTGGCTTGTTCGTGTTCAGCTGACCTGTCACGTGATCTTTCTCCTGACAGGGCTGGACATGGTTATAAGTCCCACAACAGTGCTTTGAAAGTTGTGGTTGAAATCAGCAGTTAGGATCTGCGTACCGCAAGTAGTTGAATGAGCTTTTGCTCTTTTTCAACTTTCAGCAGGTGAGCAATTTCATTTCCCTTTTGGGTTTGTATTTTGTGTTATAGGATAGCCTGGATTTGGAGCCAAGGCCCTAAAGCAGTGGTTACCAGCCATGAAACGATCGTCGGCCTGGCCTGTTTGTGTTCAGTGGTTTTTACCATTAATCATTCTCGGCTATTTTTTGCTCCCACCTGCTAACTTTAAAACTTGTGCGAAAGTTTTTTGCCTATGATACTTGGGTGGAAGAGTGTGGGTACACCTCTCCGTTTGTCTGAGGCTTTTCTTTCGCTTAAGTAATAAGCTAGCTTTCTTGGCTTGTGTGGTGCTTTGTTTTGGAGTGATATTTTTGAACCTTTGTACTATACTTCCTTCCATTCCTCCCTGTTTTTGTGATTTTATACAAACATTAGTGCATGGCCATTAATTTTTTAAAAATGGTAAATTAGCCATTTTACAGCTGCAGTAAAAATGGCCTTAGCGGCTAGAAAAATACCTGCATAAGGGCAGTTTAGTAAAAAGATCCTATTATTTGTAATAGTGCTTGGAAATTTTGAATAATAATAAAAGAGAGCCCAGCTTGTGTAAGTGCTGGGTGTTTACTCAATGTACTGTTACAGTAGCAACTCCTTCCAAATCTGGACTTACTTCTGCCTCTTCCCAAGTAGTACCCTACAGTTTTTGGGTCACCATCTAGTCCTTTGTTCACGGAGAATGTGGATTTGTTTCGATAGCCATTAATAATGGGCTGGAAATGAGAAAAAAAAGACATCACAGTGACAGGTATGAGTCATTACAGGTTCTGAGGTCCATGGCTAGGTGCAAGGCGAAGATCCTGAATTTATGAGTAAATGAGCAAATTAGAAAAAGTTTCTGAGCCATACTGTATCACAGTGAAGCTAATTTTATAATTTAATTTTAATTGAAGTACTTATATTCCATTTTAATATTACCATTTTTAGGCAAATCACAATTTATAAATATTCACAAACATGTTCACAAATGGAGCCAAAATATAAAATCAACTCTATAAATTCCCCAATTACTACAATGATCTGATTCCCTCCCTCACCAAACAATCAAATCCCCCCTCACTCAAATATTTTTGAAACAACTAGTCTTAACTGTATATCTAAAATTCATACAATTGGATAAAATATGATCATCAATCTAAAAAAAGGAATAGGCTCGGTGTAGCAAACTATGAGGATGAGCAGAGTTGGTAAATCAGGGCAGTGTATTAATGGATACACAAAAGTATTGATAAATACTTATTTTATTGAAGGTCCATAACAAAATGTAAAATCTTCAATAGTACAACCATAGAATGAAGTAACAGCATAGTCATACATAACCCAAAAAGGACTCAACATAGCCGTGCTTCGGCATCAATGCCTGTATCAGGAGAACATAAGAGTTGTCATACTGGGACAGACCGAAGGTCCATCAAACCCAATTCTGTTTCCAATGGTGGCCAATCCAGGTCACAAGCACCTGACAAGATTCCAAAAGAGTAAAACAGATTTTATGCTGCTTATCCTAGAAATAAGCAGTGGATTTTCCCACTTTTTTTTTAGTAATTACTTTATTTTATTAAAGTGAGCATCACATAACATATACCAGTTAGGCATATGAACTCTTCAATGCCAATTTACAAAAATATACAAGCATCAACAATAATTGCATCATGTAACAGCTCCTTATAAATTAAACCCCCATGCCCCCATCCCCTCTAATTCCCTCTCAATGTGGCCAACAAATGGTACACAGATAACAGCAAAACTAACAACAGCAAAAGCCAAGCAAACCCAAGGTATTTACCCTAAATTTCTTTCAACCTCTAGTCTAGATAATTGTTCCAAATTAATAAAAACTGCTAGCAATTATAGTTCATTAGAGCTGAAAGTCTGTATCATTCACAAACTCAAACTAAAAAGAACCATTTCCAAAGTATGCAATTGTGAATGTTGCCAGTTTTGAGCAATAACCATTCCAACTGCTGTAAATGCAAGTACAATTAATTTATCCAGGGAATCTTCAAATTCTTCCATTCTACCTCCCAGAAGAGCCGTCTCCACACTTACAGGGAACTGGACCTTTGCTAATTTGCTCACATAATCAAAGACTTGAAGCCAGAAGCCCTGTAAGTAGGAACAACTCCACCACATGTATGTAAGTTCATGTGCCTCCACATCCTCTCCAACACCTTACATCAGCATTCTCTGTAATATTATCCAACAAGACTGGTGTCATAGGCTATCTAGCATTTTAAGAGCATTTTCCAGAATTGGGGGTGCATAAGCAACATGGTGGAGCCTAATAGATCTCTCCAAATCTATTTTCCATGCTTGCATATAATTCATTTTGTTATCTCTGTCTTCCTGCAGTAATTTATACAGCAGTGATATACAACTTCTCCTGACCAGAATACCTAACAATTGTTCAAATGTGGACCCGGAAAATTGACCCTGGATTTTCAATTGGCTTTGTTGAATGAAATCGTTAACTTGCAAATAGGGAAATAAATCTCCTGAGTGCAGATGATACTATTCTCTTAAGCCTGGAAAGTTCCAGATTTTCTATCTACTGAGTAGCTGGCCAAAATAATACAAATAATTTCTCCCATCTTTTAAGAACTCCTCCAACTCTCCCAAGCTGAAAATCCAATGCTTACCCAACAGGTAAGCTTAGTCCCCTTCCAAATTCTGAGAGTTAATTTAACAAAAGGATTCTCAAGAGCCTGTATTTCACCCTGATTCAGACCCACCCATGGTAAGTAACCTAATTGTGGAATACCCCTCAGGAGGACCACCAACCCCTTTTCAACCTCAACCCATAATTTAGCAGGGACTACAAGACACTCAATCATTGCCCTAGGTTGGGCCACCATGTACTATTTCTCTAAATTTGGAATGCCTAGGCCCCTTTTACCTTTAAATTTGAACATTGATCTTCTAGCCACTCTAGGATATCTCCCTCCCCATATAAACCTAACTATTTTCTTATGCTATCTTTGAAAGTGCTCTGTAGGAACTTCAATCGGTAATGCTTGGAACAAATACACAAATCTGGGTAACACCATCATCCATACTGTTTCCATGCATCCCATCCAAGATAGATACAACTTGTCCCAATGCTCCAAATCTTTAGTCAAAGCTGTCATTAAGACTTACCGTACATCTTCTGGCTCTCCAGATCATATTAAGTACCTGGCGAATCCCATCTGCAGCTTGCCTTACCCCTATGAAGCCCACCTGGCCCGGATGTACCAAAGTGGGCAAATGAACTGCTAACCTATTCGCTAGGATATGTGCTGCAATTTTAGTATCTAAGCTTAAGAAAGATAGGACAATAATACATTGAGTATTATCTTTACCAGGTTTTGGTATAATAGTGATACCTGCTAGTCTCATTGGAAAAGCCACTGTTCCCCTTCCCTTAAAGAATTATACACCCGAACCAACAATGGTGCCACTAAAGACTGAAATTTCTTATAAAAAAGATCAAGATCAAGTATATATATTTTAAATCATATTCATAGCATATGAAATCTCAGTGGGGGGAAGGAAAGAGGGAGCAGGGGCGTGAGACTGATAACTAGTAAAATGTCAGTTATTAGCATTGTTGGATTGATGGTTTAATCAAGTATCGACAATGAATGTGACTATGCTGCAACCAAATTATAAAATCATTATTAACGGTTCTGACCACCTTGTTGAGCAAAATGGATAAATTGTATATGTCTGTCATTATTCACTATTTTAATCTCTTGCAAATTTAGGTAAAGAAAAATATTCCAAAATCGTAGGTATCAAGTTTTGTCATTTACAATACAGGCTGAACAGGTGGCCTGTTTGCGATGCTGGTATTGTGGCATATAGTGAGGATCAGTGCATCTGTGATATGATACAATATGGTACTGCCAGATGTATAGCTCATCAATAGCACTTACTGAGGGAACAATTGGATGTAGGGTACAGCAGAGCTCCTCCGGTGTTTGAGTGATTTCCACTTGGTTCTTGCTGAGCTCCTTCAGTTGAGATGCCAGTTTCTGTAAAACATTTTTCTGCTCTACAAACTTTCTCTGTAAACAGGTTCAAAGATTGTAACCTTATTAGGAAGTACTAGCACACAATGAACATAACCTTCTGCTCTTCACTGTGTGACAGAAACTAGTAAAATGGTGATACATTTCTATCTAACAACAGACATCTGCTATTTTTATTTTTTGAAGTCATGTTTTTCCTGCCTTTTATGGATATACAGAAATATTGGTACTGGTTTCTATTGGGCAATGAACCATGAACACATAAAATCAAGAAATCTAAGATGGCCGCAGCCGTGATTTGGCACCCAAAAAATATAAAACTTTCAAAAATTCAAAATAGGGGTTTTTAGAGATGGGGATCTTATAGGAAGCCCCATAGACGCTCAAAACTTTAGTTCTTAGATCACCCTGAAGTTTCCCTTAGACAGTAATAGACTGTACTTATAGAACTGTGTGGTGCTATGTATGCATCTGCTCACACTGCAACTGGAAACGGAGAAGACTTCTGCTTCAGACAAGCATAGACTATCCGTCAGAAGCTTGTCTCTTCGGGCTGCCTTTTAGACAGGCTCTGAGAGCTTGAAACTCGCAACCCCACTTGCTCCTCACACATCTTTAGGGGGGGGGGGACAGAGCTGGCCCTCGTTACAGTTCTCTGGACCATCATGGGGCCACTCAGACTGCGCTCAAGCTCCTGATATATCAGGGACGAGCGGAGCTTAAAAGGGAACACACCCCTAGCTATAAAAAAAAATGGTCCCTGACCAAAGAGGACTTTGCGGAATCCCTTCTAACTAACTCCTTAACAAGCCCCTACAATCTACTCTGTGGGGACATTAACATCCATCTTGAGCAAATAGACCAACCAGAAATATCGGACCTATGGACACTGCTCACCCAACTAGGTTCCGCCAAATAACCCCCTATCAAAATCCACCAAAGAGGTCACCAACTAGACCTAGTAACTTTCTCCTCCAAGGAACAGGCCAACCCCACATTCTATTGGAAACAAGGCAGTTGGTCTGACTCTCTCTGGTCGGATCACCATCTATGCACCTTCACAATAGGATGCCAACTTAAACCCCCCCAAAAACCACAAAACTAGAATCACTAAAACACACTCCACCAGAGGAAAGATTGACCCAGTGGAATTCTGGTCCCGTTTCGAAACAAACACCAACCAAACCGAAGAAACTGAGCAACTCATGACCACCTGGATCGAGGAGAGCACGAATATACTAAACGAGATTGCCCCCATCAAGACACGCAGAATAAGAAATACAAACCAAGAAGGCTGGTTCGATCCAGAACTGCTACTATTAAAGAAGGATCTCAGAAAAGCAGAAAGATTATGGCAGAAATCAGGAGCCCAAGAACACAGACTGGCATGGAGGAAAAAACTAAATAATTACAAAAACCTCACTAAGGAAAAAAGAAAAAATTTCTACTCCCACAAAATCGGCAACATTAAGACCAACAGTACTAACCTATTTAAATTGGTTAATGACCTATACAACATTGATACCATCACAAACATCCATGAAGAATCCACTCTAACTGCCAACTCCCTTGCAGACTTCTTCAACAACAAGATTCAAACATTAAGATCAACTTTACCTACTAGGACCAACTCCCTCGAACAATTCCCCATTCTCCCAGACACGGACACATCTTACTCAGACTCTGGTATATCTAACCCAGACCCAGAATCCAGAACAAACCTTAGCTGGAAACAATTCTCACCAATTGACTGGCAAACCTTTAACACTTATTACAACAAATACACCCACTCCTTCTGTAAATTGGACACATGCCCCCCAAACATCATGAAAACTGCCCCGAGCCACTTCAAAGCAAACATGATGACATGGATCAACTCCCTTCTATCCACAGGAAACTTCCCGCCAGAGCAAGGTCACATCATGATTACCCCTATTATTAAAAACGCAAAAGAATCACCAAATTCCCCATCCAACTACAGACCGATCGCAAGCATCCCCCTATTCACCAAAATAGCAGAAGGGGTGGTAAAGGCTGAACTCTCCTCATACCTAGATAAATTCAACATCCTAAGCGACTATCAATCAGGCTTTCGCGCAGACCACAGCACTGAAACCATCATAGCCGCCCTTCTTGACCATCTCCACACACTCTTTAGCCAAGGCTCTAGTGCCTTGATCATACAACTAGACCTAAGCAGTGCCTTTGACCTGGTCGACCACACCATTCTCCTGGATTGTCTGACACACATAGGCATCTCTGATCAGGTCCTCAACTGGTTTCAGGGGTTCCTAAAAAATAGATCCTACAAAGTACTCAAGAACAACTCTTTCTCGTACAGCTGGGACAACACCTGCGGGGTCCCGCAGGGCTCCCCACTATCCCCCACTCTGTTCAATATCTACCTGGCCTCCCTAGGCAACCTCCTACTTACCCTCAAGCTCAAATTTTTCATCTATGCAGACGACATCACAATACTCATCCCTTTTACCTGTTTCTCACCAGAACTACTCGATTACATTACAAACATCCTCAACCAGATTGAACTCTGGATGCTAGCATTCAGGCTGAAACTAAACTCCAACAAAACAAAATTCTTCCTTGCCACCCCCAATGACAAAATCAAAGATACCACAATTCAACTGAAAGGAAGGACTTTCCCCCTCGAAAACACCGTAAAAATTCTAGGAGTCACGCTCGATAAAAATTTATCCTTAGAAACTCACACCGACCTCATCGTCAGGAAATGTTTCTTGGTACTCTGGAAACTACGCACCATAAAAAAATACTTCAACAACACCGCTTTCAGCCTACTAGTGCAATCTGCCATTCTCAGCATACTAGACTACTGTAATATTATCTACCTGAACTCCACAAAGAAAACAGCCAGGAGACTAAAACTGATCCAAAACACTGCCGTTCGTCTCATCTATGGCCTAAAGAAATGGGAACATATCACCCCTTTCTATCACCAACTTCACTGGCTGCCTTTCGAATCCAGAGTACTTTTCAAATTCGCATGCTTCTGCTACAAATTGGTAAATGGCCTCTCGCCAAGATACATCAACCCCCTCTTTAACCTTTATTGCATCAACAAAAAATCCCGCAGAATTCAACTGTTCGCCTACCCCTCGCTAAAGCTTTGTCATCTCAAAAGATTCCTAGACAAAACCTTTGCCTTCCTAGCAGCCAAGATGAACCCATGGCTCGCCCAAATGATACTCGAGGCCCCCACTTACCTCGGCTTCAGAAAAACACTCAAAACTTATCTATTCAACAAACAAGACCCGTAACCACCCCCCTTCCGGCATTGCCGGGCCCCACATGCGGCCCTCTCCCCCCTTCCTAAACGCTTTCTTCCCTCTTTTCTACCCTCTCCCTTCTGCATCAGCCAAGTTCGGCTAAATGTGTTGTTAATCTAATAAATTGTTGTAAATCGGCATGTCAATGCGGATCCTAATGTAATTGTTGTGAACCGCCTAGAACTCGAAAGGTATGGCGGTATATAAGAATAAATTATTATTATTATTATTATTATCATAAGTGTTAGTGCAGGCTGGCTAGATAGGTGCCCTGTGAAAGGGTTCCCTTTCAGCTACAGTCCTCTGAACCAGAAACTGTATTTTCTCCAAGGCAGAGCTGTTCCAGATATCCTGGAAACCTCTGGAGCACTGGGAAGCCTCAAACTTCAGATTAAAAACCCAAAAATAAGAAACCGAAGAGATGGGGCTGTCCACTGACACAAGGAAGCAGAGCTGAAAAGCTGTGGATGATTTCTTCTGTAAAACTCACGAGTAGAGGTGAATAACCCACTGGTCAAGACTCACATCTCTCACTGGAATTACAATTACCCAGTATTATTTCCCCAATTTTTATTTATAATTTTCCTTAGCCCAGCCTTAGCAGTGTTCGCCCTACCCCAGAGCCACAGTGTGCATGGACTCTAGTTTTAGTTAGGTGTCACCACTAATAGTAGGGACTCCACCCTCCCAAGGAGGTTTTGAGCATTGTCTCCTTAGCATCCACAACCCAATTAAAGCCAAGACCAAAAATTCAAACTGGATCTTTTACAAAGGAGGGCACAGTAGTATTACTGGGCTGCCAGGCTGTCATATCTGGCACTATATTTTATAAAATATAAAACCAGTGAACAAAGCGAAAGAAGGAGGGCCTAGTAGTGAAGAAACGTCGTAAAACAGAGAGAAGTGTTTACAGTTGATAAATCAGTAGCTACTCCTTTGTCGAAGAGCAGAGTTACACAGGTCTGGAAACAAACCAGACTCTTGGCCAAACCTATGTAAATGCTGCCAATGAATAATTTGTGTAGGTAACCTTTCAACACTACTCATTTCTCATTCTAAGAACCACCGTTGCAAATCTCTGATCTAGCATTTAATTGAATGTGACATGGGAAAGACAGATGTTTCATTAAAGAAATCATACCTTTAGCTGCTCTTCATATCCAATTCTCCAAAGAGGAGTCACCATGTCGGAGAGACTGAAAAATATAACCAGGTTTCTTGAACACACAGAGATAATGTTCAAAGCCATGTAGCCAGGTAAACTAATCTGCTGAAAACTGCCCTTCCCTACCCAATTAAAAGTATGTAATATATTTTCAGTTTACTTATGCAATGAAATACCTGTCAAGTATTTGCAGACTTCTATGGCATGCATACTTTTAACCAGTTTAAAAAAAGGTTATTTAGGTTGGGAGAGAATACAGTTGGTGTTTACTCACTTTTCAAATGTTCATGCACTATTTTACCCTCTCTGGCATCCGCACAAACAGCAGGTACAAAGTATATGCATATTTCACGCTAAACTAATTTCCAGATAAAAGCAGTCTGGAGAGTTTCCCTTTGAAAATCAGCTAGAATGTGAGATAGAAACAAGCATGTATGTTGCAGGCTATTAAAAAACTGCCCCTGTTTTACTTGTGCTTCAGAAAACATATTAATTTAAAAATGTGTGTGAGAAATAAAAGGAATCCCGTATGGAAAGAATGGAATCAAACTTAGCAATGTTTAGGTGGCAACTTTAGCAATGTTTAAGTGGCAACTCTAGCAATGGGGAAGCAAAGCCCCAAGCATGGCTGGACAGATTTGGGTAGGCTGGAATGGCTCAACTATGTGGATAAAGGTGAGCTGGTTGATTTAGTGCATCTAGATTTTCAGAAAGCTTTTGACAAAATTCCTTATGAGATCATGGAATAGGAAATAATGCTGAGTTGTGGATTAGGAATTGGTTAGCGGATAGAAAACAGAGGGTAGGTTAAATGGAGTGTCACTGGGATCTGTACTGGGACTGGTGCTATTTAACTTATTTATAAAAATGATCTGGAAACTGGGATGACAAGCGAGGTGATTACATTTGCAGATGATACTAACCTGAGCTCAACAAGCTTCAGAATACTAGCCCAAGCAGTCCTACTTCTGTACCTAAACTATTGCAATTCTCTATACTACAACATTCCAATGAAAAGTCTTAAGAGATTGCAGCTACTCCAAAACACAGTGGCTAGACTGATCCTCCACATGTCCCGATTTGAAAGGGCAAGCCTGCTACTGGCAGAGCTCCACTGGCTACCAGTCAAGAGCAGAATCCAATTTAAAGTCATATGTATGGTCCACAAGGCTATATATGGGGAAGATATGCCTAACTAACATCAGCCATTCAGGTCATGCACTCCTTCCACAACTCAAGAACAATCTAACACTGTAAACTACTGCTTTGCTCTCCATGCCAAGTCCGGAGGAAATCACTCTTTGAATCCATTTTCGAGTTCCAAGGTCCCAAAATTTGGAACTCCCTCCTGACCTATTTATGCCAGATCCCTTTCTGCCTTCAGTTTAGGAAGGTACTAAAACAAATCTATTCTCACTATAACTCAGGACTTAAATTCTATTCTATATGACTCAGGATGTTCCTGCTTTAAATCTTATTAATCTTACATAAACCA
This sequence comes from Geotrypetes seraphini, assembly GCF_902459505.1. Lineage (NCBI taxonomy): Eukaryota > Metazoa > Chordata > Amphibia > Gymnophiona > Dermophiidae > Geotrypetes > Geotrypetes seraphini. The sequence continues at coordinate 69,733,335 of NC_047088.1, forward strand.
CAATGATTCCTAGTAGACAATTGCAGGGTATAAGAAACAATATGGCATGGTATGGTAAACTGTTCAAAGTTGTTAAAACATCAAAGTTGTTAAAACATAACATAAAAGTTTGTTTATATATCGCAAAAACTTAACAGTTCTATGTGGTTAACAATAAAAGAAAAACTGTACAAAAATGCAGTGATATACAAACTTAAGCTGACAAAAAATTTTTAAACATAAAAAGTCTTAAGCAATTTCCTAAAATATTGGTATGAAATAGAGTTGGTTATTAAAATACTATCCCCTCCCCCCCCCCCCATTTTACTAAACCGCGATAGCAGTTATTAGCTCAGGGAGCTGTGCTGAATGCTCTGTGCTGCTCCTGACGCTCACAGGAACTTTATGAGCGTCGGGAGCAGCGCGGCTCCCTGCACTAATAACCGCCATCATGGTTTAGTAAAAGGGGGGGGGGGGGTAAGTTCCTTATCCCATGTCACAGCCAGAAAAGACAATAATCTATGAAACAACCTTTTACAGATGGAAAAGAGAACAAAGTAAAATTTTGTACTGAACATCTAGAGCAGGGGTGTCCAACCTTTTGGCTTCCCTGGGCCGCATTGGCTGAAAAAAAATGTTTCTGGTGCCTCACAAATGCGCAAACGCTGCTGCAAGACAGAGGAGGGAGCCGGCAAGACTGTAAACACCCGGGGGCAGCAGAGGAAAACACTGAATAGCCTTCGATCGGGGCTGCACAAAATACTCCACAGGGCAGGTTGGACACCCCTGGTCTAGAGTCTACAAACATGAAATGGTCAACAAGATAATCTAGAGTTAGATCATTGTTATTAACAGATACATTCAAATGGAAGCCCAAGAAGTTTTTTGGTAACACGGTGACACATGTACTTCTTTGAGGGAATAAGCAGTCGGGTGGACAATGGGGAACCTATAGACATCATTTACCTTGATTTTCAAAAGGCTTTCGACAAGGTGCCACATGAAAGGCTGCTTAGGAAGCTGTGGAACCACGGGGTGGGAGGGGATGTGCACAGATGGATCGAGCACTGGTTGTCGGGTAGACTGCAGAGAGTCGGAGTAAAGGGACAATACTCTGACTGGCGGGGAGTCATGAGTGGTGTGCCACAGGGATCGGTGCTGGGGCCGTTACTCTTCAACATATTTATCAATGACCTGGAAAAGGAGGCAAAGTGCGAGGTTATAAAATTTGCAGACGATACCAAACTGTGCGGCAGAGTTAGGTCCAGGGAGGAGTGTGAGGACCTGCAAAGGGACCTGGACAAGCTGGAAGACTGGGCAAACAAATGGCAAATGCGCTTTAACGTGGAAAAATGCAAGGTCATGCATATAGGGAAAAAGAACCCGTTGTTCAACTACAAATTGGGGGGGGCATTGTTGGGAGACAGCAGTCTTGAGAGAGACTTGGGTGTGCTGGTGGATGCATCACTGAAGCCATCTGCACAGTGCGCAGCAGCCTCGAAAAAAGCCAACAGGATGCTGGGCATCATAAAGAGGGGCATAACAACCAGGACGCGGGAAGTCATCCATGCCATTGTATCGAGCGATGGTGCGTCCACATCTGAAATACTGCGTTCAATATTGGTCGCCGTACCTCAAGAAGGACATGGCGGTACTTGAGAGAGTTCAAAGGAGAGCAACGAAACTGGTAAGAGGGCTGGATAGGCTGGATAGGTTGGATAGGCTGGGGCTCTTCTCTCTGGAAAAAAGGAGGCTCAGGGGAGATATGATTGAGACCTTCAAGATCATGAGGGGCATAGAGAAGGTGGATAGGGACAGATTCTTCAGGCTGAAGGGGTCAACAGGCACAAGGGGGCATTCGGAGAAACTGAAGGGAGATAGGTTCAGAACAAATGCAAGGAAGTTTTTTTTCACCCAAAGGGTCGTGGACACTTGGAATGCGCTACCGGAGGAAGTGATCAGGCAGAGTATGGTACAAGGATTCAAACAGGGATTGGACGGATTCCTGAGGGATAGGGGGATCGTGGGATACTGAGAGAGGTTCTGGGATGTAACACAGGTATAGAAAGCTAACCAGGTAATAAGTATAGAAATCCAACCAGGTCGTGCATGTGCAAGACCGGAGGGTTAGGACTTCGATGGGAAGATAGGACTCAATGGGAAACCAAGGTGGCAAGGGGGCCCCTTCTGGTGACTCAGACAGGCCGTGACCTGTTCGGGCCGCCGCGGGAGCGGACTGCTGGGCGGGATGGACCTATGGTCTGACCCGGCGGAGGCACTGCTTATGTTCTTATGTTCTTATGATCTGTCTTCTTCAAATTAAAAATTCAATGAACTGCTGTATTTTGAATGATACGTAATCTATTAAAGTTTTTTTTATAACCTGCTAAATAAATAATATTATAATAATTTAAAATACTCAAAATCAAAGTTTGTACTAAAAGCCTAAAGGAATTAGTATCAAAATAAGATCTTAGGAACTTGGAAGATTATGCATCCAAATGGCAGATGAAATTTAGGGCTCCTTTTACTAAGCTACGTTAGCGTTTTTAGCGCACGCTAAACCTGCGCTACGCGGCTAGAACTAATGCCAGCTCAATGCTGGCATTAAGATCTAGCGCACGGGGCAATTTAGTGCATGCTATTCCGCGCATTAAAGCCCTAACGCGACTTAGTAAAAGTGATGCACATTGGGAAGAATAAACCAAATCATAGATACCAGATGCTAGGGTCCACCTTCAAGGTCAGCGCCCAAGAAAAAGATCTGGGTGACATTGTAGACAATACGATGAATCTACGTGTGGTGGCAGCCCCCCCCAAAAAAGCAAACAAGATGCTAGGAATTATTTAAAAAAGGGATGATTAGGACTCTTATGATCTGTGGAGTAACGATGTTCCCAAATGGACTTTATTTGAAAGTATCAAAGTTCCAAAGGTACACTAAAATCATCCACATAAAATAATTCCATCCACATAAAAGTAAATCATCCACATAAGAGCCTTAAAGGACCTAGTCCGCTAGGGATACAAGACCCAACACGGTCCGCGTTTCGACAAAAAGTCTTCTTCAGGGGTCCCTGGGGGTCCTATAAAGGTGAGTACGGTTCACCACACAATTGTTTCCCACATACTCACCTTTATAGGACCCCCAGGGACCCCTGAAGAAGACTTTTTGTCGAAACGCGGACCGTGTTGGGTCCTGTATCCCTAGCGGACTAGGTCCTTTAAGGCTCTTATGTGGATGATTTACTTTTATGTGGATGGAATTATTTTATGTGGATGATTTTAGTGTACCTTTGGAACTTTGATACTTTCAAATAAAGTCCATTTGGGAACATCGTCACTCCACAGAGTTTTTTTGGTTTTCTCTGGATTTTCTTCTTTGTGTATACTTTGGGGTCAATTCCTTTTGTTTTTTTGCTAGGACTCTTATAATGCCTTTATCACTCCATGGTGTGACCTCACCTTGAGTACTGCGTTCAATTCTGGTTGTCTTATCTCAAAAAAGATATAGCGGAACTAGAAAAGGTTAAAAGAGCGACCAAGCTGATAAAAGGGATGGAACTCCTCTTGTATGAGGAAATATTAAAACGGTTAGGGCTCCTCAGCTTGAGAGATGGCTGAGGGGAGATATGACTGAAATCTACAAAATCCTGAGTGGGGTAGAATGGGTACAAGTGGATTGGATTTGCACTCTGTCAAAAATTGCAAAGACTAGGGGACACTTGAGGAAGTTATAGGGAAACACTTTTAAAACCAATAGGAGGAAATATTTTGTTACTCAAAAAATAGTTTAAGCTCTGGAACATGTTGCCAGAGGTTGTTGTAAGAGCAGTTAACATAGCTAGTTTTAAGAAAGGTTTGGACAATTTCCTGGAGGAAAAGTTCATAGTTTGTTAGTGGGACAGACATTGGGGAAACCACTGCTTGCCCTGGATCAGGTAGCATGGGAATTTTGCTACTATTTGGGCTTTTGTCAGGACCTGGTTGGCCACCGTGAAGTCAGGCTACTGGATAGACCATTGGTCTAACCCAATAAGGCTATTCTTATGTTCTTATGGTTCGTATATCTAACACAGAATTAATCTTACCAAGTTCATCTCACTGTAAGACACCAGTCTCCTTTTCCCACACCATTAGCATTGCAGGCATAAAGCATTTTGTGTTTTTGTGATTTTGAGTTATTTCGTTATACATCCATATGTAGACTTAGAGCATTCCAACTTACCTCTCCTCCCATGATAAATCAGGATCCAAATGACTGGAGATCTTCCTGTGCTGTGTCTTCCAACTTTTATCATGGCCATTTTTCTTGGTTGTCAGACCACAGACTTTATCAGATGCCAAACCTGAAAATACCTGTTTTATCCTCAGGGGATGTCCCACATTTTGGCACACATGTCGCAAGCAAGAAGAAAGAGCCATCAAAAGGGGTAAAGAGTCTGTAAATCTGCAAATGGAGATTATACAATAATTTCAGTATGAGTAAAAAGGAAGACTAACTCACAGACTCGCATGTCTATTTAGAGCAGGGACGGGCAACCTAGTGGCCCATAGTGAACTTCATGCAACCCACAAAGTAAAAAAAAAGCACTTTTTTATTTATGTATTTACGGTTCTCCAACATTACATAATGTTTTGGCTGCCAGGGATATTACTGATATTCATGCAGCCCTCTATGTTTACTGTAAAGCAGAGGTGTCCAACCTTTTGGCTTCACTGGGCCGCATTGGCCAAAAAAAATGTTTCTTGGGCCACACAAACTTTCAAACTCTGCAGCAAGACACAGGAGGGAGCCGACAAGATGGTAAACACCCGGGGGCAGCAGAAACAAACACTACATCGCCCTCGACACACGGCCACAGGTTGGACACCCCTGCTGTAAAGGTTGCCCATCCCTGATTTAGAGAAGGGCAAGCAGATTTAGAAAAGATGGAAGCAGATGATCTGAAAAGATAAAGACCTTGCATGAAGCCAAAAAGACACTCAAAGATCCCTATAAGCAGCCATTTCTGAGCATGGCTCCGCATGGGGCAGGAGCAAAGAAAAATCGCTCCTGACCTGCATCACTGCTAGACAACCAGGGTTCAAAAGATATGTTGGAGAGGGATCTGGGAGGCGGGAGGGAAGGGGTGTGGTTAACAGTTGGCTGGGACAGGATACGGGAAGGATCACTACTGTTCTGGCTCACCGCTGGACCACCAGGGCTTAAGGCAGGCCCGTGGGAGGCCTGCAATGGGTCCAAGAGGTGGGAAGAAGGCAGGGTGGTTAACAGCGTGCCGGAACAGGACATGGTAAGGATTGCTCATGTCCTGGCTCACTGCTGGACCACCAGGGCTTAAGGCAGGCCCGCAAGTGGCCAAGAGAAGGATGGCTAACAGTTGGCTGGACACAACAATAGTCATGAGGATAAGATGTCAAGTGATCAGCCACGGGTATATAGTTCACTTTATTTTCACATATGCTACAAGAGTTTATAGACTCGACTCTGGCAGTGTTTCGGCGTCTGTGCCTTTATCAAGAATCTAAGAGACCATGTTAAAATATAAAAAATACAACATAATTAGAGAGCAACATATATAAAAAAAAAAAAAATAACATAAAAAACAATTAAATAATATTGTCAGCTTATTAGAGTGTGATTGCATAACAATACTTTTTATTCCATTTTATGTTTGAACTAGTTTAGCCCTTAATTGTTGCTTTTGCTTTTTTGTCTTTTATGGCTTCTCACCACTTTTGAAATGTATAAATTGTATGCTTTTGTCCTGCATTTAAATTGATTATATTTTCTTGTAACTGGCTTTATATGCATTTTGCACATTATCGTTCTTATCCCTATTAAGTATATTTATGTCAAGCATGCACTTTATTAAATTATTATTTCCAATTCTCTTGTTTGTATGAGGTTTGACAATTGTATCTAATTGTTATTTAATCATTATTTGTTATCTAATTGATTTTTAATAATGTTATTTAATTGTTTTTTTTTAACAATGTGTTTTTCCAATTATGCTTCTCAATCATGTGGCTTTTTAATTGTTTTGTTTTATGCTATTTTTTTTAATATGTTGCATTTTTTCTGTTTTTACATGCAATGTGGGAGCAGGTAGTACACATCAGGTGGCTGTTCCGCTAGCAACTGTGCTTCTTCATCATAAGCAGTACAAGCCGCGTTCTCAGACAATGCTATTCAGCCGTTGGATTTTCAAGAGGGAGTAAAACTTTGCGGTCAGTATGCGATTCTTTGAAGTTACATGAGACTTCATTACCCAAATTTTGAGGGGTGCAGTAGAGTTACATCGGTTCCCTGAAGCAGTACCAAGACATGGCACGTCGGAACCAGTGAATTCCGAAGCTAAGTTTTATCTCTTTAAGCTACGTATATAAGATGATAAAGTTATAGCCAATTTGGCTTTTATAAATCCAATAGTAATCAACATCATCATCTTGACACTGTATTGAACAATGCGATGATTGGGTGGTGAGGCGGTATATTTGCCTTCATGTCTCTGAGCATAAGTTTCAATAACAGTAAAAGAAGATTTGTCAACATTGTTTGTTGTTAAGGCATACAGAGTGACTATTCTATTATTGTTGACTCAGGGTGATAGAGCAGGCACACATGGATAGATTGCTTATATATTACCTCTAATTTAATTTATTTAAAAACTTATATGCTGCACTATCCCACAATTCTAGGCTGGATACAATATGACATCCAAAAGGAAGCTCTCTTTGTTACAATACAAGTATCAGGGCTGGCACTGGGGAGGGGAGTTGGAGTTGCCTACCCAAAACTGAAAGCAGCACAGCATGCTGGCAGACTGTGGGGCCTCCTTGAAAATTTCTTCCCTAGGCCCCAACATGCCAAAAACCAGCCCTGGTCTTGGCAGTAAATTTGGGAGACTGAAATCATGTTTCACATACTCAGGCTTATATATGAGGTTTATTGTCATGGTATGTGACCAGACATGCCAAGTCATACACATTCAGACTCCTTCTCCAGTTCACATGCATAAGGGGCCCAGTCTTACGCATTGGCTCTCTGTTCCCTGGTGACTTGGATCTATTAATTGTCCTTCCTCAATCTGAGTGGCTCAACATTTTTCATCTTCTCCATTGCCTACCCTGTGGTCCTCTAATCTTGTTTATATTAGTAGCACTGCAGAAAAGGGGCTTCCAGGCAGCATGGTGCTTTTTTTCTGCTGCTACCCACCCCTTCTAATGCTACTTCTGGTTTCCAGGGCAGAGTGCAAAAGAAAAGACACTGCTGCATCTATTCAACACTATAAGCCACAATTAAGAATGAAGAACCATGGGGGTAGGAGTAAATGAAGGGGAAAGGAAAGGATGCTTGATAATGGGGGAAGGAGTTAATGGCAAGCCCTGCACGGAAAGAAGGGATAGTTTTCATCCCCTTTTCTAACACTGCCCGCTTTACGCTTGCGCTTTCCTTATCTTTGAAAAAGAAGTTTGTTTGTTTTTTTTAATTAATACTGGTTTGCAAAACTTCAAGTTTAGCACAAAAATGCCTTAATTTGAATATTTAGGTTTGTGAAAAGCAGGGGGGGAAAAAATCCAACCTGCGTACAAGGGAAAGGAGATCCACTAAAGTTGCCGAAATACAAAGTGACACGCATTGGGCGCCCTCACGGCTCATATGCCAAGGCCCCACCTTCCTACGCGACCAGGGTCCCCTTCCCCTGCGGTCATGCATCCTTCCCTCCCATGCGCGATCCAGCACCTCTCTTACATCCTCAAATCCTCCTGGATCCTATCTTCAAACTTGCCTTTTAAATCGTTAGCAGCAACAATAATTTACCATTTACTTCCTAGAGGGGCACCACAATGTCCTTTCTATTTCGTTCCGCCCTCTCTAGTGCCTCTTCCTATTTCCGGCGAGGCCGTCGTTGGTCCTTCTGCTTAGGAGCTGCTAGGAGGAAGGGTGCAGGACCCAGCCTTGGAAATCCCTAAGGAGTTTTTCCGTCCAGAGCCGCAGTTCGCGGTGGTCATTGCGTGTGTCCAGTAAAGGGCGCCACAAGCCTGCAAAGCGTCTGCTAAATTCCTGCACTGGCACTCCTTTAAGCTCAACTGCACGCATTTCTTGCGCATGAACTGTACTGTATAGTTCCACCTTACCTTACTGCCTTTGAATCTGTAAATGCAAGACTTTTTTTTTATGCCCTGTCGCTTTATTGTGGTTTTGAAAGAAAGCATTTTCTCAGCCACTTAGAATATAATTTCATAAAACACATTCTGTGTGCGCGGCAAGTTCTAAATGTGGAAATAGCTTTTATAAAATGGTATGGATGTACATGTACTAGCAGACTAGGGTCGCCATACGTTCTCTTTTTAGAGGACCTGCGCACCTTTTGGACATCTTCAGAAATGACCTCCAGGTTTTTTTTTATTTTTAGGAAATGTTTTTCTTTTATATGCCTGTGGCCTAGTGAGGGTGAGCGGTGACGCCCTTCCCCATACCTTTTTAACTTCGACATAAGCAGCCATCAACTTGCAGCCCGTATTGGCTTTGGCGCTCTCTCTGACTTCATTTCCTAGGCATGGGTCCTGGAAGTGACATCAGAGAATGCGATGGAGCCGACACGGCAGCAAATTGGTGGCTGCTCGCACCACAGTTAAGGGAAGGTGCGCATGCTTGGCAGGGGGAGGAGTGGGCGAAGAGGAGGAGGGGTGCCGGCGCCCTGAGGAAGACTTTCCCCTCCTCACTATGCTACTACCTAGGGCCAACATGCCTACCTGTATAATTAGAGAATCTATCTCTTGCCTGTTAGTCTGGACATACCTGGATGCTAAAGAGAGAAAGGCATTGCTGATCTCTATTTTCCTACTGGTTGAATCTGTTCAAATCAATTTTCTTTATGCAGCACAACTTCAAGCATATGTCATGCAAAAATGTCACAGGTATCTCAGAAGCCAGCCAAAGTTGTTGAGGGATAGCCACTCTTATGATAAATGTGCTTGGGCTGAAACTCAGTCAAACTAAATTTGGATGTTTTTGAAAAGTAGATTGAATTCTGCTGTACTGTAAGTCAGTCAATGTTTAATATGTGTTCATTATCAAAGGTAGTCACCATTTTTGTGTCTTCCTTTTTTTGTCTCCACAAATAGTCCTTCGGGTTACCACATAATGTATTTTTAAGAGGTCTGCCTATAGGTGTTCCTAGGATCTTCATTTGAGTGGAGCTGCTGCATACCTTACTCCTGGGAGAATTCTGCATGATTGCAGTGTAAAATTTGCAAAGTGAATAATTCTGCAAAGATGCCAACAGCTGCTTTCTCCTCCTCCCCCCCCTAGAAATCGGGTGGCAGGAGGAGAAAATGAACAGCTGCACATCAGGTCACTTCTCTGCTGTCAGTGGCTTAGACCCAACTCTGTATGTGAACTGTGGGGTTCACATACACAGTCAGTTCTAAGCCAGCAGAAGAGAGGAATGACCCAGTGTGCAACAGTTCATTTTTTCCTCCTCTTCCTGCCCTAGAATCTCTGCAGGGGAGAAGGAGAAAACAGCTTATGCTGGGTGAGTGGGATATGAAGATGATAGGAAGTGAGCACAGCATGGTAAATGTGCCATGGGATGAGACGGACAGAGCAAGGTGAGTGAAATGAAGGGGGAGAAGGGCAGGCAGAACAAGTCAGGTGTGCCACATGGAGGGGGCAGACAGCAAGCTGAATATGCTTTCTGAGAGGAGTGGGGGTAGAGTGAAGTAAATGTCCTAAGGTGAGGGTGGGAAGTGTGGCAGAACAATATGATTGTGCCATGGGGAGGTTGGTAGGAGGACAGAGTGAGGTGAATATTTTATTTTTTGGGGGGAAAATGTCTTTTGTAATTAGAAGTCAAACACTGTACAAAGTAACATCATACAATCCAAAAGACAGCATAAAAAGTAACTCATTTAAACAGTATGAGTAATCAAGTTTATTAAAAGATTTTATAAATCACTTATCCCAATTTCTAAGCGGTTTACATTATATAATTACATAAAAACAAGTATTACTTTGGGGTATAATAACGTTAAAAACTCACTAATAACATGAACAGACTCACTCAAACAGCAGGGTAGTAGGGCAGAAATACAATTCTTATAGGATAGGAGTAACATAAAAGGAAGGTACAGTAGGAGTGGGATGATAGCAAAGATGAGAGGTTTTTGTCAATAATAACAAAAAGACCCCAAAACCCTGATATCCTGAGCCGCCCCCCCCTCCCTAACCTGAGCAAAGTCTTATTCAAATCTGTTAGGAATCTTTGACTGGGGGACTGCATAACAGTTAACATATCTTTGCCTGAGAGAGTAATAATGTTACTTGTAGAATCCCACTTTATTCCAAGACCAGTAGGGTATTTCCGTCTACCCGCCAGGACTTTGTAGGAAGTCTCAAATTTCAGAGACTTAAGCCCTTTCCCCTCATACCTCATCACTGTCACTGGTTCTATAAACATCAGTCTTTCTTCCTACAAACCAGGCTGTAGGAGCTTATCTTTTCTGCTCATTTTTTATTTCATGTAATTTCAGCCTTTGCGTTCGTGGTTTTCGCCCTCGTGCTGCAGAAGTTCCCTGCTGGGACAGCTCCAACTGCAGAAGATCACAGACCTTTGGGAAAAGTCCATTTCTGGGGGGTTCTCTGCTTGTCAGTAAGCCCTCTGGACAGACGTCACATCGGATTGGGGCTCAGGGACTGTTCCTTTGGGAGCTAGCTCACCCCAGGTTCATCTGTTAGTGGGTCGTGCGAAAGCTGCATGGTTCCGTGGAGGCACGCTCGGGTTTGGAGCAGCGTGTCTGAGGGTGGCGGAGGTGACCAGCCATGGAAGTCAGGCCAGTGGGACAGTCAGACAATTCAAAGTTCAGCTTTCCAGCAAGTTGAGGCAGAGGATCTCCCTGTGAGCTGTTTTTGTTCCATCTGCAGTGTTTTCCTGTCAGCACATGTTTCTGTGAGTACCAGCTAACGGCTTGAATCAGAGATTTGGTTTTGTTTTGTTTTTTTTTTAAAAAAAGAGGTTTTTAGGTGGTTTCCCTGCATACCCTAACCACCCCCCCCCTAAAATCACTATTTTTGAGGGTTCTCTGGTTTTCCTGGGCTATTTTTAGTCAAAATTGGCCTTCAGTGGCCATCTTGGATTTTTCCAGATTTGATTCTAAAGTTATTTTTTTATACTTGCCAGCTTCATTTTTGAAAGAAAACGACATTTATGACATGCCTCATGGCTGTTGGATGCACAGCCATATTTCACGTGCAATGCAGCCTGCAAAGGGTGAGAGACTTGCCCGGATTCGTTGCATTCGATCTCCATAGAGGGTCTTCTAATGCCTTCTATCCTGACTCCCATGAAAATGGCATCGGAGGGGCCCTGGGGAGTGCGCAGGTGACTTTATGGCGCGCCTCAGGGGATAAACCTGGTAAATCCTCCAAACAGTCCTCAACTGGAGTGCAGACCTGCCACGGAGGATGGTTTTGTTTTCCCAGATTTTGGTTGATATGCTTTGTCAGACCTATTTGGAAAAAAAAAACCCCAAACTGTCTCCCACCAACCTCCATGGTGGTCTAGGGTCTTTTCACTTGCCTTCCCTAGGGGGTGCCAGCAAGTATGCAGATAGTGCCTGCAGTTGCGCCATATTCGCTTTCCATACCTTTGCTTTCGCAGGAGGGTGCCACGTCAGCTGTAGTTGTGGCAGATCTGATGGTTCTCCAGGATCCGGATCACTGCAGAGCCCCTGATTTGGGGGAGGATCCCATTGTGCGCAGATTTTTCAAGCACTCACTTATTGTAGATTTGATCTCTGAATCTCTACAGGCATTAAAGCTGCAGTCTGAGCTGCCTGTCACTGCAGAATGTTCTCTCATGAGTGACTGGAGGCCACAATCCACCTCTTTTCCTGATCATCTTGACCTCATTTTGATTCATACGAACATTTAGGAGACTTCTGAGGGTCCCTCACGCTGTGCTCACACCGTGAAGCGGCTTTATGCCCTGGCGGATGCTTTTAACAAGATCTTTGCTTTCCCAAAAGTGGATTCCTTGGTGGTGCAGGTCTTGGAATAAAGTGGGATTGTACAAGAACAAAAGATCAGGTTCTTACCTTTGCTAATCTTCTTTCTTGTAAATTCACATTTTATTCCGGGAACCCGCCCTGTATTTTCCTGATTCACATTGTTAAAATTCATGAAAGCCCGATGAAAGATAACTTGCCACCTGCATGTTTGCTGTCTTAATGCTATTATTGAGCAGCGCAGGTATCTGAGGGTTTCATAAAGAAAAAAAGTATAACATAATCAAGTGCACAAGTCCGTGTTTTGGTTTATCTGGTTTCCTTGGGACTTGATACCATTATTATTTGAGTAGTGAATCACTATTTTCTAACCAGCCTTTTTAGAGTACCATCTGTTTGGGTCTAGCACTCAGTTTTGGGGGGGTCCCTAGGTAGGGTACCCCCTTCTGTCAGTACATTCTGTTTCTACTTATAGCACTGTTATCGTTCAGATTACTAATGTTTGATATCCTGATTCAATTATGTTTACTTGTTGCTGTTTTGTATTTCTGATTGTGATCAGAATGCACTTACTTGTTGGGGAGTGTCCCTGTTCTCCTTTCTCTAGTTATTATCCTCTACAGATGTTCCTGGCTACTTTGCTATTGACTGATGTTTACAGAACCAATGACAGCGATGAAGTATGAGGGGGAGGGGTTAAAGTGTCTGAAATTTGAGGCTTCTTACAAAGTCCTGGTAGGTTGACAGAAATAACCTACTGGTCCTGGAATAAAGTAGCTTTACAAGAAAGAAGATTAGCAAAGGAAATAGTTCATGGATGTGTGTGAACAGAGAGGTCTTGCTAGATGTAGTTCACTCTGTTAATGGTGCAAGACATTTTTTTATAGAGACATGTTTTGGTGGATGGGTGCAGTCAATGAATTGTACAAAATGTTTTTCACTTCTGCTATAAGCCAGGATGGAGTGTATTTTTTATTTATTTATTGAATTTTCTATACTGTTCTCCCAGGGAAGCTCAGAATGGTTTACATTAATTTATTCAGGCACTCAAGCATTTCTCCCTGTCTGTCCTAGTGGGCTCACAATCTCTCTAATGTACCTGGAGCAATGAGGGGATTAAGTGACTTGCCCAGGGTCACAAGGAGCAGCATGGGTTTGAACCCACAATCTCAGGGTGCTGAGGCCGTAGCTTTAACCACTGCGCCACACTCTCCCCTGATCTGTAGTATGAAGCCAACCATGCAGCAGGGAATCTTGCACCTCGCATCCACCAGTAGCAGCAATGAGTGTGTTGTCACAGGCCAGTTGGAGCTTTTGTTTAGGGAGCAATATTAGATGGCTGCCTCCTCTGTTGCTGCTTCAGTTTCAGAGCCAGCATTGCTTTTCTGTACAAATCTGGAAACCAAATAAAATCAACAGACATTAAAAGAAGGAATGAATACCCTCTTCTCTCCTCTCAACTCTACCCCAGCTACCACTGACCGAAGGTGAAAAACTCTCTTCCTGGCTCCTCCTGGCACTTGATTTAATTTTTGCTTGTATTTTTCTTTTTTGTCTTCACATTGGATCCTGCATTGAAGATAAAAACAACTGAATTCAGATTTAAAGTACACGAAACAAGAGTGTAGCCAGACAGAATTTTGAGCAGGTCTGAGCTCAAAGTGGATGAGCACAACAACCCCATCACCCTGCTTGGCATCTCTTCTCACACACACTCCTCCCCCAGGCAATTGGGGATCACTTAACCACACCGCAAACCTTCCAGTACCATTACAAATACTAGGTCTTTACCAGCAGCAACTCATTTCCCTTGTTTATGCCAGCTCTGAGCTTTCTCTCTGATGCAGCTTCTTGGTCTCACACAGGATAGGCAAATGGCTGAAGAACAGAAAGCAGAGAGTGGGCATAAATGGGAAGTTCTCAGACTTGGAGAAAGTGACTATCAGTGTGCCTCAGGGCTCGGTACTTGGGCCCATCTTATTTAATATTTTCATCAATGACCTAGAAGAAGGAACATCCAGTGAGATCATCAAGTTTGCAGACGACACAAAGCTATGCCGGGCAATCAGATCGCAGAAGGATAGCGAGGAACTCCAGAGTGACTTGTGTCAGTTAGAGAAATGGGCGGAGAAATGGCAGATGAAGTATAATGTGTAAAAGTGCAAAGTAATGCATTTAGGAAGAAAGAACAAGGAACACGAGTATAGAATGTCAGGTGCAACTCTAGGTAAGAGCGAACAAGAAAAGGACCTGGGTGTACTGATAGATAGGACCCTGAAACTGTCGGCACAATGCGCGGCAGCGGCAAAGAAAGCAAATAGAATGTTAGGCATGATAAAGAAAGGAATCACGAGTAGATCGGAGAAAGTTATAATGCCGCTTTATAGGGTAATGGTCAGACCACACTTGGAATACTGTGTCCAACATTGGTCTCCCAACCTAAAGAAGGATATAAAATTGCTGGAGAGGGTGCAGAGACGAGCAACGAAGCTAATAAAAGGTAAGGAGAACTTGGAATACGAGGAACGACTTAAGAGACTGGGATTGTTCTCCCTTGAGAAAAGGAAACTGTGAGGGGATATGATCGAGACTTTCAAAATACTGAAAGGAATCGACAAAATAGAGCAGGAAAAAAAATTATTTGCAATGTCCAATGTGACATGGACAAGAGGACATGGACTGAAGCTAAGGGGGGACAAGTCCAGGACAAATATCAGGAAGCTCTGCTTCACGCAACGAGTGGTGGACACCTGGAATGCTCTCCCAGAGGAGGTTATTGCGGAATCTACCGTTCTAGGATTTAAAAGCAAACTAGATGCACATCTCCTTACGAGAGGCATAGAAGGATATGAGTGACTAAAATTATGCCAGATGTACACTTGGCTGGGCCTCCTCGTGTGCGGATTGCCGGACTTGATGGACCGAAGGTCTGATCCAGAGATGGCAGTTCTTATGTCAGAGGGAAGGCTTGGGCTGGTGCAAGCAGGAGGTATATGTTTCTGCTTGGTGCTGGTGAAGAATTAAAGGATTTAAAGGTACATGGGGAGGGGTTGGGGGAGTAGAGTTAATTGACACCCCAACCTCCTGGAGGGAGAGATGTTTGGAGTCTTCCCTGCCTGCCACACCACTGCTAGGTGGGTCTGAGTCCAAAGAAGGTGGGTCTATGACCATCTAGACCCACCCATGGCTATGCCAAGGCATGAGTAATTCAGCTAGTAAAAAGTAGTTCCGGAGCCTTCTAAAATGTGAACAATTTTCCTTTCTACTGATAATGAATTTTATTAAAAGGAGGAGGGCAGATCTGATTAGATTTTAGGCTCCACAAACTGGAATTAAATATGGTTTTCTTCTATATTAGCATAGGTGGAGGGGCATAATCAAAAGAAACGTCTAGATGCCCAAAGTCGACAGTGGAAAAATGTCCATTCTCAAAATACTTCTAGAATATTAAAAAAAAAAAAAAGTCATCTAGATGTCCAGACCATTGAACGTCCAGACCACTAGTATGTCTAGACCACATTTTCGACCAAAAATTAGTCTAAGTCTCAAACGTCCAGAACAAAACCATTTGGACATGGGAGGAGCCAGCATTGTAATGAGCTGGCAACCCAGGCATGGCAACAAAGCAGTGGGCACCTTACAGGGCACTGCTGTGAACATCACAAAAACGGTGCCACATAAACATCTCACCAGAACTCCCTTATAGGATATGGTGAGCCCCCCTCCAAAACATACTAAACCCACCTGTCTACAACTCCAATAGCCCTTTTGGCTGCAGGTGCCACTTATATGGCAGTACAGTAGGGTTTGTGTTTTTTTTTTTTTTTTGTGGGCTCACGTTTTCCACCATGAGTGTAGTGGTTAGAGTGGCTTATGGACCTGGGACCTCCTCTCTGTGGGTCACTAGCCCACCCCCAGGCTACTTAAGACACCTTTATGCAGCTCTACTAGGCTTTCCTATAGCAGGTGCTGATGTCCCGGAGACAAGTATATATGTTTTTATTCTGATGTTTGTGGCAGTGTGAGGGGGTCAGTGATCACGGGGAGAGTGTGTGGGAGTCTACATTGTCTCTGCGGTGGTTATCTGGTCACTTTGGATACCTTTTTGGCACTTATACCTGCTTTTACATTGTCTAACTCACAAACTATACGTTTCATCCAGGAAGTTTCGTGAAACATTCAGGGTCCCTTTTACAAAGGTGTGCTAGCATTTTTATAGCGCGCGTTAGCCGAAAACTACCGCCTGCTCAAGAGGAGGTGGTAGCGGCTAGCGCGTGGGGCATTTTAGTGCGCACTATTCTGCGCTTTAAGGCCCTAACGCACCTTTATAAAAGGAGCCCTCAGTCTGCTTTTAAACAAGGGAAGGGAAGGGACTTGATGGACAAACTCGGGTAATTTATTTCAGGCATAGGGGGCAACTAGATGAAAGGAATGAAGTCTGGAATTGGCAGTGGAGGAGAAGGGTAAAGCTAAGAGCAGCTTATCTGAGGAACGGAGTTCTCTGAGAGGTGTATAAGGAGAGAGAAGAGGAGATATATTGAGGGGCAGCAGAATGAACACACATGTTGGTCAGCAATAAGATCTTGAACTGTATGCGATGGAAGATAGGGAGCCAGTGAAGTGACTTAAGAAGAGGGGTGACATAAGCGCAGCGAGATTGGTAGAAGATGAGTTGTGCAGCAGAGCTTTGCACAGATTGCAAGGGGGAGAGGAAACACTGCAGGATACCAGTTAGAGGTAGATTGCAGTAATCTAAGCGTGAGGTTACGAGAGCATGGACAAGGGTCCGAGTAGTGTGCTTAGAGAGGAAGGGGTGAATTTTGGTGATATTGAAGAGATAGAAACAACAGGTCTTAGCAGCTTATTGGACGTGCATAGAGAATGAGAGGTCGGAATCGAAGACCACTCCAAGGTTGCAAGCAGAGGAGACTGGAACAATGACAGTATTATTTACAGAGGGAGAAAGGAGGAGGAGGAGCAGATGGTTAAGGATGAAGGAGGAGCAGCTCAGTCTTGGACATATTTATTTTCAGGTGATGGGAGGACATCCAGGCAGCAATGTCAGCCTACTACTAAGAGTAGCTGCAGAGTCCTGGTCTAGTTCTTGACTTGCCACTAGACCAAGCAGGTGATGGTGTCAGAAGTATTAAACAACTGGCTGATATTATAAGGCAGGACAGTTAATTTATGAATAGATCAAATATATTTCTGTAATCTATATTATAGCTACAAGAGGTTGCTGTTGCTTTACAAATGGCAGAACATGGGTTCCTAGTTCCTTCTATTTTATGGATGTGAAAAAAGTCACTATTAAACAAGATAAGGATGGATGGAACATATAAAGTAAATCCAAATCAGTTTTGCCCATCTGCATTAGCCTTACCAGTAAGGGGGGATTCTTTGGTCCAAGAACCTGAGCCCTGCTGGCTGACACGATTACTATGAAAGAGACTTATAGTGGACCTGGTTCTGTTTTCTGACCTCTGCTTTCTCCCTCTTTTTTTCTCCACCTCCACCATGCTTTCCAAGTTTGCAGCATCTTTTCTTTCTATGTTGGGTTTCCTCTTTAACTTCTTTATGGACTTTAGCCCTTCCATGTCCTGTGGGGAAAAAAAACATATGGAGAAATATTACCAGTATGCAGGCAGGTGAGAAGAGTGTTTCTGTAGAAAAGCTCCAATTAATGATGTATCTAGTCATATTATAGGTGGTGTGTAGTAATATTAATAGGGTTGCGCACATTCCACAGAACTCCACTTGTTTCCCTCATTCTATTTATTCATTTGCTTCCTTTTATTCTATTCAATCTTGATAAGGTATGCGCCAGTCCTTGACAGCTACAATAGGGTCTGCTGTACAGAATAACATATACAAGTAAAGCAAGCACATACACAAAGAGCCACACTGGGATTTGAACCAGGGTCTGCTGGTACACAGCTTTACTCTAACCATTAGGTTACTCCTCCACACGGATGTCTATGTGGCTATTTTATAACATGGATGCTCCTATGATGTCACAAAAATCCATGTTCCTCATTTTGTCCTGTTTATAGTTAAGATGTTTCAGTTTGTAAAATGGTTAAGGGTATAAGAACAGCCATACTGGGTCAGACCAGTGGTTCATCCAGCCTAGTATCCTGTTTTCAATAGTGGCTAATTCAGGTCACAAGTACCTGGCAGAAACACAACTGATAGCAACATTCCATACTGCTGATCCCAGGGCAAGCAGTGGCTTCCCTCATGTCTCTCAATAGGAGACTATGGACTTTTCCTCCTGGAAAATGTCTAAACATAACCAGCATAATAACATGAAGGATCTGCTGATGTAACATAGTAAATGACGGCAACCATACATGCTCCATAAATTAATTATTTAGTTTAAATGGTCCTTTTTCTTAGATATTTCTGGACCAGAAATCCAGAATCCTGCCCAGTAATGTGCTTAGGTTCCATCTACTGGAGTCTCCATCAAAGCTCACTCCAGCCCATCTTAACCATCCCAGCCATCGAAACCCTCCGCAACCCATCCTCAACTGAATGTCCATATACAGGACACAGGCTGCGCAAGCCTGCCCAGTACTGGCCTTCGTTCCTTCAATGTATACCCATTATTTTCTGATTAGAGATTCTCTGTGTATATTACCGGCCGTATCGAGATGGAAGAAGAGATTCTCTTTCTCAAAGGACCCTCAGCCACAAGAGGGCATTCGCTCAAACTCAGGGGCGGGAAATTTCATGGCGACACCAGGAAATATTTCTTCACCGAGAGAGTGGTTGATTCTTGGAACGAGCTCCCGGTGCAGGTGATCGAGGCAAACAGCGTGCAAGAATTTAAGAGCAAATGGGATGCCCATGTGGGATCCCTTAGAGGATTAAGCCAAGGGAACCTGTCACCAGGAGTGGGATCCCTAGGATAGTAGACTTGGGGGTGGGTCAGTAGAGTGGGCAGACCTGATGGGCTATGGCCCTTATCTGCTGTTATCTTCTATGTTTCTATCCCACACTTGTTTGAACTCTGTCACCGTTTTCTTCACCACCTCCCTCGGGAGCGCATTGCACGCATCAACCACCCTCTCTGTAAAGAAGAATTTCCTAACATTACTCTTGAATGTACAGCCTGTTCCGAAATGCCATGAGACATGAACATCCACATGCGACATATTGGCTTGGATAAACTTTCTAAAATGTCATTCTGAATACCCATGGAAGACAACTTTGAGAAATCATGCCTATAGTGTGACTTAATAGAAGTTTGGAACTAATAGAACTGTGGGACTATCGAAGCTCTGGCAGATTCATTTCTATTATTTCTCGGGTAAAAACAGACAAGGTGACCTAGTTATCAATGGGATAGTCAGACTAATGGCTTCTCTATTGGAATTTCACCATGAAAGTGTAGGGGAGGCATTATAGTGTAGGTTTCCTCCCCTAGCGCCCTAATGCATGCTTAGCACATGAATAACAGGCTAGTTATTATTATTATTTTTCTTTTTGATTTCTCTTAACCTCCTTGTGATGGGGCTATGTCACCCCATATTTTCTTTGTGTGATTATTTATGTATGGTGTTTACAGTTTGTTATGATGTATTTTGCCTTCTCTTGACCCCAATGGTTGGAAGCTCTGGATACTGCTGTGAGAGTTAACCAGATGTGAACAACATTTATTAGTTTGATTGCACAATGAGCACAACAGATACTTTTTTGTGTGTTATGGACCTATGATGAGACCAGCCAAAGAACTCAATATGAAAGGTGGTCTTTCTGAGCATGAATGTGTTATGAGAATGAAAACAAAACACTCGTGAAGTTTGGGTGGTATTCCTTTTTAACTAAAACAATTCTGCTATGTTGTCATATGTTATATTGCCATGTTTCTAGACCTTGTTCCTTTCAGCTCGCTGCCCCATATACCTAGAATAAACTACATGAGTCAGTCTGCCACACCCCTTCCCTTATTCAAAAGTAAGCTGAAAACCCATCTTTTTGAGACAATTCATAACCCTATGCCCCTCTGCCCTCTGCTCACCACACTAGCCAGCAGTTTAACCATTCCCTCTGACTTTAACCCCTAACCTGGCATCCATTTGTCTGTTTAGATTGTAAGCTTACTCAAGCAGGGACTGTCTCTTGTGTGACTCTGTACAGTGCTGTGTATGTCTGGCAGTGCTCTAGAAATAATTAATAGTAATAGTTCTTATTAAGAGGAAATAATTTTTTTTCGTTCAGAGAATAGCTAAGCTCTGGAATGCATTGCCAGAGGATGTGGTAAGAGTGGTTAATGTAGCTGGTTTAAAAAAAGGTTTGGCCAAGTTCCCGGAGGAAAAGTCTATAGTCTGCTGTTGAGATAGACATAGGGGAAGCCACTGCTTGCCCTGGATCGGTGGCATAGAATGCTGCTACTATTTGGGTTTCTGCCAGATACTTGTGACTTGGATTGGCCTCTTGAAGACGGGATGCTGGGCTAGATGAACCACTGGTTTGACCCAGTAAGGCTATTCTTAAGTTCTTATGTAGTAGTAGTAATACTGCAAAACACTTTAAGCATTTTGTGATATTTTAAATGTTTGCATGCACTAACCTGTGTGTTACATATCTTTTCAAGATATCTTTTCCAGTGGATGTGTCATGGGCAGAGAATATTCACGTATAACCAATAATATTGCTAGGAGAGTGAGTCAATAATTCATACAATGTAAAGATAATCCTTTAAGATCATCCCTTAATACTCTCACTAGAACCCAAAGTGTGGGTAGACCCTCAGAGATGCCACCATTATACTCAAATATGATTTCATAGTATATGGCTTTAAGCATCAAGTCTTCATCGGGTCTGATGTTTAGCGATGCTTCTAAATTAGTAAAATGAACCAACATTTCTCAAAGATGTTTATGATGTTCAAATACTTAACTTAGTGTTCATGGTCAAATTCACAGGGACTAATCAGCCAATATGTTTCACCCTGAGGGGGGTTTTCAAGGCTATTATCCCTACAGACAACAAAATGATAATAATTCATTTTAATTTGATGTCCCCCTATTCGATGCATTATCAGGCTTCATAACTAAAAATACATCCACAAAATGGTTTCATATAAATATTGTGTAGAATAAATAAATAAATACCTTATTGCAGCTATTGCCTATATATCGACCACTCGGTGAGTATACAAAAATGGCTGCGGCATTTGTTTCTTCTGAATAAATAACTCCCATAGTCAACTGTTAGTGACGTCAAAAGGACGCAACCAACAGTCTGGCCATGGGAGGAAACTCCATTAAACAATTGTTCTTTTATTTTAATACCCCTTATGCTCATCCTCTACATATAAACTGACTTTAGTAGTCAAAATGTCAAAGGCCCCCTCAACCTTCTACCTCATAGTAATGTTTGCCATTCAAGTTCTAAATTTAAATCGAAAGGGGTGACTGTTGAGGTGGTAAAATCCTCCTTTGCTCCATAAAGTTAAGTCTCTCTTCATTATTTCCCTCATTCTTTGGCCCTGCCAGTTTTGCAATCACCCTCCATTTAATTTGGTCCACTGAGGCCCTGATTCTCCAAAAGTGCGTCCCGATTTTAGGCAGCTGTAGACGTCCTACAGCTGTCTAATCAGCCAATCGGGATGCACGTTTTTTAAAAAAAAATGCTCCCCAGGCAGGCCGCCCGGGAGAGGCGTCCTATACTAAACGCCGATTCTGTAACCGGCGTCTTTAGAGAATCGGGTTAAATTAGACGCGGCCGCTATACTTATGGCAGCAAGGGATCTCCCTGCTGCAATATGTATAGCGGCCGCGGTTGTTGCGGCTGCCTGTCCCATCACCGACAGGAGAATGCCTAACTCCTCCTGTCGGAACCCCGAGCCCCCTCCCCCCAAACTCGTAATCGCCAACAGGAGGATGCCCAACTCCTCCTGTCGGAACCCCGGACCCCCCTCCCCCCCAAACTTGTAATCGCCGACAGGAGGATGCCCAACTCCTCCTGTCGGAACCCCGGAACCCCCTCCCCCCCAAACTCGTAATCGCCGACAGGAGGATGCCCAACTCCTCCTGCCAGAAAGCCCAATGACCCCCCGCCCCAACTAATCTCCCTCTCCCAACTAACCTTTCAATGTTGGTCAGCTGGACGGGTCTTGCTGCCGTCCAGCCGATGGGTCTGCCTCGTGGAAATGAGACGGCACGCCCCTTCCCGGCCCATCCCCGCTAAATCTAAGGCCTGATTGGCCCAGGCTAGGCACCTTGGCCAATCAGGCCTTAGGATTAGTGGGGATGGGCGGACCCGCTATGCCTAAGGCCTGATTGGTCCAGGCTTCTACAGCCTGGGCCAATCAGGCCTTAGATTTAGCGGGGATGGGCCGGGAAGGGGCGTGCCGTCTCATTTCCACGAGGCAGACCCGTCGGCTGGACGGCAGCAAGACCCGTCCAGCTGACCAACATTGAAAGGTTAGTTGGGGGAGGGAGATTAGTTGGGGCGGGGGGTCGTTGGGCTTTCCAACAGGAGGAGTTGGGCATCCTCCTGTCGGCGATTACGAGTTTGGGGGGGGAGGGGGTTCCGGGGTTCCGACAGGAGGAGTTGGGCATCCTCCTGTCGGCAATTACGAGTTTGGGGGGGAGGGGGTTCCGGGGTTCCGACAGGAGGAGTTGGGCATCCTCCTGTCGGCGATTACGAGTTTGGGGGGGAGGGGGGTTCCGGGGTTTGGGGTTCCGACAGGAGGATTTAGGCATCCTCCTGTCGGTGATGGGACAGGCAGCCGCGGCCGCTATACTTTATTGCAGCAGGGAGATCCCTTGCTGCGATCAGTATAGCGGCCGCGTCTACTTACAATGTAGACCAGCATTTTGCTGGCCTACATTTTAAGTGTCTCTTCCTCTACTAGGGAGACGCGTAGGGCCGCCTAAGTTCGCCTAAGGCCTGTAGGCAAGCTTAGGCATCTAGCGGGTCTCCCTAGGCTCCCGGAGGCGCCTTCAGGCCTGCCTGGGAGCATTTTTTTTTTTTTAAACGTGCATCCCGATTGGCTGATTAGGACGTCTACAGCTGTAGGACGTCTATTAGCTGTAGGACGTCTATTAGCTGTAGGACGTCTACAGCTGCCTAAAATCGGGACGCACTTTTGGAGAATCAGGGCCTGAGTGTCCACATCGGATCAAGTGTTAGACCATGGGGGCTTGAAGGATTTCCGTTGTAATGAAACCATTTTGTGGATGTATTTTTAGTTATGAAGCCTGATAAAGCATCGAATAGGGGACATCAAATTAAAATGAATTATTATCATTTTGTTGTCTGTAGGGATAATAGCCTTGAAAAAACCCCCTCAGGGTGAAACATGTTGGCTGATTAGTCCCTATGAATTTGACCACGAACTAAGCTAAGCTAAGTATTTGAACATCATGAACATCTTTGAGAAATGTTGGTTCATTGTACTAATTAGAAGCATAAGTAAACATCGAACCCAATGAGGACTTGATGCTTAAAGCCATATACTATGAAATCATATTTGAGTATAATGGTGGCATCTCTGAGGGTCTACCTACACTTTGGGTTCTAGTGAGAGTATTAAGGGATGATCTTAAAGGATTATCTTTGCATTGTATGGGCAGAGAATAGGTATGGAAGCGTTAACCAGCTTGTGTGTTAGGATTACTGCATACTAACTGGTTAACACTGGATTAACGTGGAAGCCTGGACCACTCTCTCTCCCTGCCTCCACATATCTGAATGATATCTGTTAAGAAATGGCATTTAAATGTCTAGGTCTTTCCAGACTGCCATTTAGACGTGGATCTTTCTAAAACAGCCCCCATAGTATAGGGATGGATATAATGGCATTATATGCTGGATGGAGCATATAGGTCTTCAACTGAGTCATTTGCTATTTTGTAGTTCACTTACCTTCTTTCCTTATGTTTATATGTTTGTTAATAGTCCTTTTGGACTCAATTTTTGTTAAATATTGTATTGTTCCCTAAATACTGTAATTTTATTATGTTCATCGCTTTGAAATATGATTAGGCGATCAATCAAATACCTTATTAAACTTGAAACTTGTGTGGAATGAGCTAGTGCCCTTCCAAGGTCTGTAACAGGAACATTCACATGTGACAAGGGAAAGACACAGATTATGATGGGCGTTACTGAATTATTTTACGAGTTTGTTTGAATGTGTGCATCAACTGCACAGGTTTTATGTTGGAATTTTTATTGGAGTTTCACGACCTATGTTTGTTCTGTACACCACTTTCAACAGCCTTAATCAGGTTAGGACAGTATATTACAACTTTTAATAAGTAATCCATCTGCAGTGGCTATTGTCATTTACCGATACTTGTGAGCGGAGCCTGTGAATGGGCAGTAGGGATCTTAGCTTGACAGCTGAGACCGGTTTGGATTCCAGCAGTTCTGCTTCTCCCTCCTGGGACTGCGCCTTTGAAGTCTGCAGGTCTCTGGGAAAGTTGGATATGCATAAAAAAAGAATGAAGAAAACTGTGCTAGGCATTGAAGGAAAACATAGCAAGCAATGCTACTAAGGTGCCATCCTAGAACAGAAACATACATCCTGCTGTTCCAAGGTCCAAACTTATGTTAACGGTTTCAAAGCTGATCAATTGCAAATACAGTTCTATCAATTTATGTTTATTTATGTTCTGGAGATTTGTTTCCCTAATGTGGTGGTGTTATTTTTTCAAAATTTCTTTGCAATTGTAGGCAGATCACAAGCAACTCAACACGCATAGTTTAAATCACATTATAGTACTCCTAGGGCCTGAGTAAGAGAACAAAAAAAAATCATGCGGTGTGTAAGTGTCATGGATACAGAATTCAAAGCTGCCTGTCACTCTGTCTGTCAGTGCCATTGTCTGTTGCTTTCTGTTTGGCCCATTTACATGCTATTTTAAACACAGACTCATAAGCTCAATGTTAAATCACATTCCCGAAACTTTACAGTAGGGAACATCATTAATATTTCATAGAAAAAAAAGGTTATCTTTGGCAGGTACATACAAGTGTAGGGTGGCTGGTAATCTGACGGTATGTGTGTGTGTGTGTGTGGGGGGGGTGCTTAGATTCTCAGTGCCCCAGTTTTAACCAATAGGATTTTGTATTTTGTCTGACCTTAGAGACAGGCAGGCAGAAAAATATTTGATCACTGGACATTCTGGCCTCATCCAGAAAGAGGGAGATGTTAAGAGTGTAGTAGTATTATTACTACTACTACTATTTATCACTTATATAGCACTGAAAGACATGTACAGTGCTGTACATTTGACATTTAATAGACGGTCCGTGCTCAGAAGAGCTTACAATCTAACTTGTCAAAAACTGTCCCCAAATCTGTGAAACCAAACATAGATATGTTGCATCTGATTAGTCAATGGAATGGTATAAAGTTTAGTAATCCAGAGCTGTGGTTGGTCGAGGGGAGGGAGGCCAAATCAAAGACCTGGTGAGCTAAGTCTCAGGCCACGTGAGTTGCAAAATTCTGCAAGCAGTTGCAGATGTGGTGGACAGGCCACTAACTACTGAGTGAAAAGTGACACCACAGGAGCGAAACAGAGGAGACATCTATAAGACAATGCAGAAAAGAAGTATAAAAAGAACTCCTTTCATGTAACACTGAGCAAACCTGGAAGTAGTATCTAACTTTGGCAGCAAAGTATAAGGTACCTGTCTCTGTGTGTGTGGCTGCATGTTTTGTCTGCATTTTCAGGGTGCTTGTGAGCTCCAGGTCCCTGCAGATTGCTGTCATATTGCACACGTGCAACCAGCACATTGTAATTGTTAGCAATAGTGCACAGAAGCCAACGGAGTGCCTTCAGAAGATCCCAGTGCTCGGCTTTATGGAAGCCCCCCACAGCAGAGCATGGCTCCTATGGATAGAAGAACCAGAATGTCACTTCTGAAAGTTCTGCTGATTAGCTTATAGCTCAGGAATCACTTGACATTGCAAGGCAAATGCTCTGTTACACGAAGCGACACCAAAGAAAGATTGAATGTCAGTGTTAAGGGAAGATAAGATATTGAAATGAGCTCTTTCCATCCTTCCTCAGAAGAAGAAAATCACTGCTGTGATATTTTGTCAAAGAACATAAGAACATAAGCAGTGCCTCCGCCGGGTCAGACCACAGGTCCATCCTGCCCAGCAGTCCGCTCCCGCGGCGGCCCAAACAGGTCACGACCTGTCTGTATCACCAGAAGGGGCTCCCTTGCCACCTTGGTTTCTCATTTAAGTCCTGTCTTCCTATCGAAGTCCTAACCCTCCGGTCTTGCACATGCACGACCTGGTTTGGTTTCTATACTCATTACCTGGTTAGCTTTCTATACTTGTGTTACATCCCAGCTCCTCCCTCAGTATCCCATGATCCCTTTATCCTTCAGGAATCCGTCCAATCCCTGAATGAATGAAGCCATTGGCTAGAGATGATACATTTTATGGCAAATGAACATTCAAAACAGCAAGCTTTCAGGACTTTTCAGGGACGGGGAGGGATCCTAGTGTCCTGAAACTTGCATAATCACCTTTCAATTGGCGATGAAGTGTTGTTTTTTGTAATTAATTTTAGTCTAGAGCTGTGCTGCCATTTTAAAACAATATGAAAACATTTGATAGTATTAGATCAGTCTCCTATCCGAGCAGCCTATTGGTTAGAGCAATGGGAAGCCAGGGCTGGAATCACATTTCTCCTTGTGACCTTGGGCAAGTCAACCCGCCCTCCATTGCGTCAGATATGACTTAAATTGTAAGCCCTCTTGGGAAGGAGTCAAACAACTGTATTCATGAGCTTGCATTGGGAAAGTGAGTAACTAAATCATAATCTGAAATTTTGTTTTTGCCGTTCATGTTACTTCAGGGTGTGCTAATGTGTTCTAGTGCACACTAAGGGGTCCTTTTACTAAGACATGCTAGCCGTTTTATCGTGCGCTAAACGCTAATGCGTCCATTATATCCTATGTGGTGGGCTCACAATCTAAGTTCTGTACCTGGGGCAATAGAGGGCCAAGAGGCCCTCCCAGGGTCATAAAGAGCTGCAGCGGAAATTGAACCCAGCACCCCAGGTTTTCAGCCCACTGGAGAAATATATGAATCTGTATTAGTTCCTGTTGATTCCACTCATACATTCTCTTAAGATAATATGTCCTCCTTTTGAACTTCTTCGGATATAGCCCCCAGGTTTATTTTCATTTTTAGGAAAATATCCTCTTTTTCTTTTTTTGTGCCTATGACCAAGACACCTACCAGCATAATGAGAGAATCTATCTCTGGCCTATTAATCAGTCTGGACACATGGGGGTGTTCAAGAGAGAAAGGCATTGCTGATCTCTCTGTTTCCCTGCTGCTTGAATCTGTAAGTCAAGTGAATGGTGAGTCGGATGACAATGGACGGCTTTGGGAAGGATCCTTGAGAAAGCTGAGGCGAAACGTTAGATCCAACCCTCCCGGGTCGAACCCTATGAAGACTTGTAAGTTAAGTTAATCATCTAAACCAGTGTTTCTCAACTCAGTCCTGGAGTACCCCCTTGCCAGTCAGGTTTTCAGGATTTCCACAATGAATATGCATAAACTTGATTTGCATACATTGCCTCTCCTTATATGCAAATTTCTTGCATGCATATTCATTGTGGATATCCTGAAAACCTGACTGGCAAGGGGGTATTCCAGGACCGAGTTGAGAAACACTGATTTAAACCTACCACTAATTTATTACTAAAAATTATTTTAAAAATATAAAGGGCTCCTTTTATCAAGCCGCGCTAGCGGTTTAACGCGCGTAATAGTACACGTGAAACTGCCGGCCGCGCTAGCCGCTACTGCCTCCCTTGAGCAGGCGGTAGTTTTTAGGCCAGCGCGGGGGTTAGCGCGTGATGAAACTTCACGCGTGCTAAGCCCGCTAGCGCGGCTTGATAAAAGGAGCCCAAAGTGTCATATATGAGAGAAACTTTATAAATAGAGGCCAGTGACGAAAAGACACGTTTCCTACTGCTATGAACTTTTGTTGAGCAGTGGCGGTGTGATGCTGAGGCCTGAAAGAAAACTTGAAAGAAAATGTTGAAGTTGATTTGAGATGTTGTTTGGTATTTATTTAACTTGGGGGGGGCATATTTAAATAGATTAAATACAACTTTAAGCATATGGCTTGCAAAGGCTTTCCCACATATCTCAGATGCCAGTCAAAGTTTTTGAAAAGTAAATTATTGTCTACTGCTGTATTATAAGTCAGTTACTGTTTGATGTGTATTCATTAATTAAAAGCTATTACACATTTGTTATGATTAAATATTTCTTTAGTAACAATTTTGTTTTATTTTTTTGTCTCTGCAAATATGGTAACCCTATGTATATTAAACTTTAACAACAAATCATGACACTGTTTTGAATGTGACTGGTTATAGTGCTTAGGTACAAAGTAAATGATTTCTAGTCAGCATAATTCTACAATAAGCAAATTACTTGAATATGTCATCAAAATTCAGTTTGAGGGTTCAGCTCTAAAGACATAAAAGAGGTCTTAGAGCTTCTCACCCTCATATTTAGAAGAGTAGGTAAGGAGCTGGGGATGGGCGGGATGAAGAGACCGGACTGGAAGTGCCTTTTACACTTACGATGCAGCACAAGGATTTGTTCTCATTCACCAGCTTCTCCAAGGACAGGGGCTCTATGAGCTCAGATGGGAGCAGGGTGTTCACTTTGTCCTGTTTATTTGCCAGCCTGGCAGAACAATCCGTAAAAAGAAAGGAGCCATTATGTGAGGAAGAGACAGTCAAAGCCTCAATACCCTTCTCTACACATTATTAAGATGTTGCCATTTGCAGGAGACATATTTCTGCTGTGTCAGTTTCAAGGCCTAGCACTGCTGTATAAATATACATGGTGTCAGGAAAAAAACAGGACCCCTTACGTACAGTAGTTTCAAAATACTTTGAAACTGTTTAAACATTTAGTATGACCTTTGAAAATGACAGGGGGTTGCCATACAACTTATTTTGAAGAATTGGAAGAACTGGGATAGGTTAAATTACACTTTCTGGTGGGAATCCTTTTGTTATACTTTTAAAATGGAACGTCTGATGGCTATACAGCAGGGAAGGTACAGGAAATTTATGGATGTTTGGGAGCCGTTAACTAAATTTTGTAAGGAATGATAACTGACTTTATTGTACTGACCTTTAAACATACACATCCAGGTGGGAGGGAGGGGGGAGGGGTTTGTACTGGAATTGTTTTGGGGAATTTTAAATAGTTTCTTGTGGGTATTTACTTTCTTGATTAATAGGTGGGAGGGTGAGGGAAAATAATTGCTTATTACTATATGTAAGTTTATTGTGCTTTTCTTGTAATATTATATGTACATGAATTATTTGTATGCACAATTGTAGTTGGAAAATTTAATAAAGATATATATATTTAAAAAAAGGAAAATGCATTAGTATAATGTTTTGTATTTTTTAATTCATAGTTTGTGTTCAAAGCATTCTCCTTCAATTTTGACACATTCATGAAGTCTTCAATGCCACTGAGCTGTTGGCTCAATGAATTCTTGGGTTTTATTAATTAAAAGCTCAACTGTTTTGCGAGCTTGATGCGCTAACTCAGAAATGTCTCACATTTCAGGCAGAAGTTTCTGCTGCAGTAGGAGGTTTTTGGGTTATTGGCAAAATGTTGGGGGTCCTGTTTTTTTCCAAACACCCTGTATGTGTTTATATCTATCTATCTATCTATCTATCTATCTATCTATCTATCTATCTATCTATCTATCTATCTATCTATCTATCTATCTATCTATATTTTACAGGCTTACACAGGTGGATTACTAGCCTAAGGTCAGATTTTTCTTCCTTAGCCATATCTGCATTAGTGTACTCCAGCCCTGACTATAACATCCAGTCCAAACTAAAGACAAGAGAGTGCTAAAAGTACAGAGCAACTCATACAGATGCAGTCATTCTTACAGCAGGAGAGGTTTCCCTGAAATCCTAGGATGGCGAAGAACACTGGCCAAGTTCCATCTGACTGTGGCCAGCCGTGCAGTGTCACTGGAGTCCACAACAAAGACAATCCCATGAGCCTCGGCATAATAGTTCTGCCAGGTCCCCCGGAGCTGCTGCCCACCAGCCATATCAACAAGAGTCACATCAAACCTATCCATATGGAGCTGTGTCCTCTCTGGCATGGAAGTCACTTTACAAGGGAATACTGAAAGGAGAGTTGTAGAGAGGCACAATGAGTCCTGAAAAGACTAATCAAATATCAATTGCAAATATGAATTTAAGTCCCAGATTTAACTTCATGGAAAAAGCAAGGATTAATTTGTGAGCTACAGGTGCTTGAATAAATAATGCCAGCTTCTGACCTGGATTGGCCACTATGAAAACAGGATACTGGGCTAGCTGGAGCATTGGTTTGATCTAGTGTGGCTATTATGTTCTAAATGTTTTCACTTTGAGCCATCAAAGAACTAAAACCCAAAATCAATGTACTTTAAGAGAGAAACGCATGTATGACATGAGAAGCATTGCTTGCCTTTTCTCACAGCCTGAAAGGCAATTCTACAGGACAGGGGGAGGGGGGGAGAGCTATAATGCTCCTTTTTGGAGCCTATTCTATATAGAAAAATAGGTACCTTTTTTATTTTTTTTTAATAGAATAGCAGTGTCAATAGGCAAAAAACACATTCATATTCTAAGTGCAATCACTTACACGAGCCATAGTAAAAATGATTCTGCTCAAAGCACTTAACCGCATGAAGAATGTATGCCAACTCTCCTTTGTTATCTTAGAAGGATGAGGAGGTATAGGTGGTTGTGATTGCATTGGTAGATAGGACAGCAGTGAATGTCAGTAGGGCTGTAAATGAGTGCCCTGTCCATGCTCCATCCAAACTGCACCCATGTGAATGCTCACCTGCAAACTATCCCCGCCCCTTTTACTAAACAGCGATAGTGATTATTAGTGCAGGGAGCTGCGCTGAATGCTCTGTGCTGCTCCCGATGCTCATAGGAACTCTATGAGCATCAGGAGCAGCGCATAGCATTCAACGCGGCTCCCTGCACTAATAACCGCTATCGTGGTTTAGTAAAAGGGGGGTTATGTGCCACTGCATTTAGTTAGGTAGGCCTGCCAAGTTTCATTACATTACATTTTGACTTATATTCCACCAAAGCCCTTATGAGTTCATGACGGATAACAATATATTTGTATTACTGGGAACAAACTCACTTAAACGTAACGCAATGACAAATGTTCAGATAGAACATTAACAGCAGAAGATGATACATTTCAAGATGCAAATTTTCTAAACAAGAATGTCTTTAAAGGTTTTCTAAAAACAGTGTATTGACCAACTGATCTTATTAAAATAGGGAGATTATTCCAAATTAAAGGAGCCTGATAAAAGAAGGATGCCTTCCATTGAACAAATGATCTAATTGTCTTTGGTGAGGGAAACTGAAGGTAGAATTGCTTCCATACATTATGACCTTATGTGGGTCTTCTGCTGAACTCCTGCCGATAAGCCACAATCTCCCGCTGAGTTGCTTCCCTATGCCGTGGCAGCAGGAAAGGCTTTCAAAAAAAGGCCTTTCCTTTTGCCTCTGGCTGCCAATCAGCTGTGCCAGGGGCGGAGCAAAGGGAGGGCTGGGGTGGAGCAATGGGGGGGGGGCCTGGAGGGTGGATCTGGAATCTCTCACAGAGTAGCTCAACAACCCCTTTGGCAGCTCTGTTTAGGTGCCATTTTACAGAATAGCACCTAACTGGAATACCAATATTTATACCCATATGTCTGCCCATGCATGTGTAAATGCTGGCATTCTGGTTATTTGTGTGTGTTCTTGGTACCCTCTTTATAGAATTGCCCCTGAATGTCTCTGTTATACTTCCATTTGCTTTGTTGTCTCCATAGAGCAAACAATTAAAGCTCTTATGTTCCATTGAGCAAGTGCACCATATCAGTATGATTTCTAACTAATTGCTTCCAGTTATGCCTGAAAACAATTTTCATTTGTATTTCATATCACCTAACATATATCATATAACACCATTATCCCTCTTTATTCCTAAGTCTAACTCTGTGCTTTGGTAGATGTGCAAATGCTGAGACCAGGCTGCCTGATGCTGAGCCTCACTGAGTGCTGAAGGGAGGGAGGGTTCTTGAGTGGGCAGACTTATTGGGCCTTCGGCCCTTTTCTGCCGTCATACTCTATGCTTCTATGTTTCTATGTTTACTGCTACACTAGTGATGTCATACAAAGGGAAGCACACTCTCAGTGCCATGATTAGAAAAAAGCAAAAAAAAGTGTGGGGGGGGGGAGAGAGATCTTAGGTCATCTGATGCCAACAATCCCTCCTCTCCTGCCATCTGAAGGGAAGAAACAATACCACGGTGGTTTGAAAAGTTTGGTATAAAAGCAAGTTAAACAATGCAGTCTCCATTGAGGGCTATAAGAGAGGCCACTGAAAAATTCTCAGGCCAACCAAGAAGAGAATGATGTGGAGCCATGAAACTTATAAGTTACTAGCTGATGCCCCGGCGTTGCACGGGTATTTAATTATGGCAATAACACTGTAAATGGATTCAAATAAAGATACTTTATAGTGGTGAATGAAATTATTTTTTTACAGCTTAATAAAAAGTACAATATTCAAATTATAATGTGAAATATTTGACAAAATGAATACAATACAACTAACGCAAAACGTGATTATAAACAACATTTTTAGTTTCACCTCCTGGAGCAAGAACATATAAATTCTTGGGTGAACCCACCCTTGAGCAAGCAACATAGAGTTGTGGGCCGCGAGACCCCCAGAACATATCACCCCAGGTAGTGCGGGATCTGCATACCAAGTTTCGTTCAAATCGGTCAAGCCGTTTTTGAATTACTGTGAGAATGGCAGCTTTTTACATTTTTTCCATTGACATGAATGGGTGAAATCTGATTTACTGTTTGTAGCTCCGCCCACGTGTGCAGGTGGGCCGCGAGACCCCCCAGAACATATCACCCCAGGTAGTGAGGGATCTGCATACCAAGTTTCGTTCAAATCGGTCAAGCCGTTTTTGAATTACTGTGAGAATGGCAGCTTTTTACATTTTTTCCATTGACATGAATGGGTGAAATCTGATGTTCTGTTTGTAGCTCCGCCCACGTGTGCAGGTGGGCTGCGAGACCCCCAGAACATATCACCCCAGGTAGTGAGGGATCTGCATACCAAGTTTCGTTCAAATCGGTCAAGCCGTTTTTGAATTACAGGGAGAAAGGCAGCTTTTTACATTTTTTCCATTGACATGAATGGGTGAAATCTGATGTTCTGTTTGTAGCTCCGCCCACGTGTGCAGGTGGGCCGCGAGACCCCCAGAACATATCACCCCAGGTAGTGAGGGATCTGCATACCAAGTTTCGTTCAAATCGGTCAAGCCATTTTTGCGTGATCGTGGCACATACACACACACATACATACACACATACATACCTCCGATTTTATATATATAGATTCCTCACTTTTCTTGACACTTTTTGGATATGGAACGCAAACTGTCAAGAAAAGTGTGGAATAACTTGTAAGTTTCATGGCTCCACATCATTCTCTTTTAGGTTGGGCTGAGAACTTTTCAGTGGCCCCTCATACACTCAGTCCAGCAAGTTTCCAGTTTCTTTTTGTACCATAGGAGACATAGCTTACAAAAAAATTGGAAATTCGCTGGACACGTATATCGCCCTTGATGGAGACCACATTGTTTAACTTGCGTTTTTCCCAAACTTTTCAAACCACCCTCGTAGAATCTCATGGAATGCAAAAATGACTATAATCTGACTGGGAAATCATAAAGCTAGCATTACATAGGGTTGCCAGATTTTCCAATCGGAAAATCTGGACCCTTAGACCCACCCCAAGGCCCACCCAATTTCACCTATCCGTGCCCTGTAACGCCACAGCCCTGCCCCCAATCCCTCCCTAGCCCCGTTCCCCACCGCCTGCTCTTGTTGGGCAGGAGAACATCCTCGCATGTGCGGATGCCCTCCTGCCCGACACTAATTACTTCAAAGCTTTTCAAAACCCGGACAAAGGAGAGCATGTCCAGGGAAATCCGGATGTCTGGTAGCCCTAGGATTACAGCATCAGAGAGCCAGGGAGCAGAGAACAGGCTGTAAAACTGAGATGTTTCATTTCCTTCTAATAATGTCAACAGACTTGGATGATGAAGCACTCCCTTGGGGTTTGCATGGGAAGTTGATGAATGAGCCCACCTTACCTCTCTGAATGACTCTCACAAGCGCTGTCTTCCCTGCGTTATCCAGGCCAAGCACAAGAAGTGTCACTTTCCTAACAAAGGGAACAGATTGATCTTAGCAAGAATTTCCATAACATATCTATGGCAATATTTCCTCTTTCCCTTCAGTAAAAGGGATCTGGTAAAGATCTTGTTCAAGGAACTAATACTCCAGTGCCTTTTTTTTATTATTATTATTTAGCTCACAGTTTTTCAATAGTAGCTCCAACAAGTATTATTTTGGAGGTATTCCCTCAGAATTTGTTTATTTTTATAAGGAGCATTTATGAATTATGTACTCTGAGTTTTTAAAGTATTAGTGTATATGTAACCAAGGAAGTGAAATCAAACCACTTTTTTATGACCAAAAACTGCATTGGTCAACAGTAAGGATTAAAGGATTATGGATCTGATATGCCACCTTTCTATGGTACAACCATCGTGGTTTACATAACATAATACTACTCTTATATACTACTACAACTTCACAGTGCTAAGCAGTTAACAAAAAAAGATACTAGAATATGTATCTAAGAGTTACAAAAAATTTATATACTTCACTTAACATATCTTTGAAACAGCTGTTTGTCCTTTATGTGTCTAAGAACTGACCCCGTAAGGCCAGGTTATGAAAGGTGCAAAAGCTGTTGGTAAAAGTCCTTTCTGCATGATTTGCTATCATGTTGTGTCTCACCTGATTGGCTCTTGCTGCATCTGTATCCAAGTCCAGCAGTTGGATAGGAGATGGAACATAGTTCAGTGGTCTGGCACACAGGGAGACTCGCTCTTTTCTTTATACCTGTATCACTAAGGAGATAACATAGAAAATGACAACAGATAAAGACCCAAGTGGTCCATCCAGTCTGTCCAACCATACATGCTCCATAAATTAATTTAGTTTAACTTTAAATGGTCCTTTTTCTTAGATATTTCTGGGCCAAATATGCACTGTCTCTCCCTTTGTTATCGTAGAAGGATGTGCTTCCATTGGTGGATAGGAGAGCAGTGGGTGTCAGTAGGTTGTGGGTGGGTAGATATGTATGTCTAAGATGAGATAGTGAAAGCTTTTTGTAGAGTTGGACACTTTTAGGTCAATATTCAAATGTGCTTATCTGGATAGCAGAATGTGCTATCCAGATAAGTGCCACTAGATGGGGCTATCCAGTGATTTTCAGCATCAGTATTTAGATTGTGCAACTGAAAATCCTCCCAGGATAGTGCCCACCCAGGATATGGACGGAGCGTAGGTGAAGCTAGCAGTTTTTCAATTAGCAGCAGTATTCAGACTGCTAACAGGATAACAATCTAAATAATGTTAGCAAATAGCTATCTTAACTTTAGGCCAGATTAACTAACCTGTCCGATCGGGCCTGATCCGGGTCCGATCTGGGCAGGTCCGATGAATTCCCAACAAATAAATATGCAGATGGGGGTGGAACGCCCCCATCTGCAGGCACAGATCGCTGTTAAGCAATTCCCCCGCATGCGCAGACCATCTGTAGATGGTCTGCGAATGTGCTAGACCTCCGGGCCCAGCTTAGATTTTTTTTTTTTCTTTTTTTAACGTTAGAAACCCGTGGTTTTAACCCATGGGTTAAAACCACAGGCTTGCACTGCGGGAAAGAGTGGGAGTCGGGGCAGACAGGCGATCGAGGCAGGCAGTTTTTGGGGCAGGCTGTTCGGGGCAGGCAGGCAGGTGTTCGGGGCAGTGGGAGAATCTGGGAGAGTCGGGGCCGCAGAAGGTATTCGGGGCTGCGACTTTCTTTTATTTTTTGTTTTTTTCATCGGAGCGGCAGGCAGGAGAAGAGCATGGGGAACAGCAGGCAGGAGAAGAGCATGGGGCAGAGTGGGCAGGAGAAGAGAGCAGGGCGTGCAGAGAGCAGGGCCGGAGAGTCGGAATGACATTTTCGACTGGTCCCCAGCAGTCGCTTCTTCAGGTGATCGGCCAGCCCAGTCGGATCTGAAATTTGGTGTTGTGAATCACGTTCCAGCCTACTTTGCATGCATTTCACCTCATTTGCATGCACGGATTCAAAGCGGATCGCAGGAGTTGTAAGTGAATCAGGCCGGAGGGAAATTTGATAATAAAGGGGTCGCAAACCGATCGATACACAATCGGTTTGCTTTGTGAATCTAGCCCTTTGCCAGAGTCAATAGTCGTGCTCCATCTCTAGCAGTATTCAAATCCAAGCTAAAAGCCCACTTTTTTTGAAGCTGCTTTCAACTCTTAACTCCCACGCACTGTCAGATACCTATACCCATTGCATCATTCCTTCTTTCAGAATCTCCCCAACCCAAGATGTCCTGTCTGTCTGTTCAAATTAGATTGTAAGCTCTTCTGATCAGGGACCATCTATTGAATGTTAAATGTATAATGCTGTTTACGCCTTTCAGTGCTATAGAAAAGATAAGTAGTAGTAGTACTAGTAACTTTATTCAGTTATCTATGCAGATAGTACCACTTCCTTTGAGCATGGCCGCTCACCACTCTATCCAGAAATTCAGCACCAACTGCAGTCCAGACATCAGGATTTTCTTTACTGCTGACAAAATGCTGATTGGAGTGGCTGAACATTGGCACATTTCAGTTTTGGATAGTAACAGCCTATTCTGTTAACCTCTCTCAAAAAATTACAGCTCTTTCCTCAGAGAAGTTAAAGGAGACTTAAGAAGAAAAAAATGGGAGCTTTTAAAGGAGGGTCTCTAAGAATTTTTGAAGTCTAACCTATAACATTTATAAGGGGTTGCTAGTACAAAAGACCAGCTGTTGGAATCTCTGTTGTCTGGGCTCTGTGGGAGGGGGTGGGGGGCAAAGACTGTCAAACATTAAGAGGAAAGGAGAGGCTTACTCGGGGCTGCCCAACCGCTGATATTCAGCGTCACTTAATCGGACAGGTCAGGGCAATATAGGGTTGGAGAAGCTGATTGCATCATGAAGTGATATAAAGGTATTATGATATTGTCCATTTTTCCTAATAATTCACCAATTCTTTGTTTATGACCTTTAAAACCCCATAGACCTTTTTTTTTTTTTACCCCGTTCATTTCCCTCTTGATACACGAGTCTCCCATGTCAATTATGTTACAGTCCAAGTCAAAAACCCATTTTTCAAGCTATCTATTGATTTATCCATCTCCTTGAATTTTAGATGCTAGTTTCATTGCTACTTAACCTCCCTCTCTTAAACACTGCGGACATCAAAAGCACTCTGCTGAAGTGAAGAAATTAAGATTCTCTGAAGTCTCTCCTAAACAATGCATTTGAGAAGGAAATCCGTCCTAAATATCTATTCAGCTTCCTCTCATTTCAACACCATTGTGTCAGTCTGTAAGGAAAGTCATGCTTTGACGCCTTTGCTATGGAAAAGAATTAGATGAGATTCATTTTTTCAGATGGTGGGGTAGAAAAATCATATTTTCCTATGTTCACAATCAGGATCTGACCTTCCTACTGATAAATGGAGACCTTCTGAGCATATCAAATACATGAATTAATTTCCACTGCTCAAAACAGTTACTTTTCTTTTTTAAAAATTTTTTGTCACAGTGCTGTTTCACCTCCTACTGGGATGACTGTGCAGGAAAATGTCACCTAATTGCTCAGAAGCGCTAACACTGTTTCTTTTCCAATTGTCCCAATCTAAGAATATCCATTTTCAGCACTGTTTTTCTATTGAATTTTATTAATAAGATACGTAAAGAAAAAAAAGAAACTCACGTTCAATTGGCATCTCAATTCAAGCTTCTGTCTCTAGCCCAGTTTTGCTGTATCTAGCTAAACCTAATCTGGATTTCGATTATCCATTAGCTGCAGGATCCTTAATCCCATCCTGGGTAAATTTAGCTCAGCACTTTGGTAAAGTCCTGCATATGCTACTGTAGATCTTACCCTGATGGCCAGATACTGAACTACATTTCCCACAAGCTCATGCACTATTTATTTATTTAAAAATTTATATACTGTATAAATCCTATACGGTTTACATAACAACAGTCATAAATATTAGACACCACATTCAGGGATCCTTTGATCAAGCCGCACTAGCGGGGTTAGTGCATCGGACATTTCATCATGCGCTAACCCCCCGCGGCCGGCTAAAAACTAATGCCTGCTCAATGCAGGCGTTAGTGGCTAGCGCGGCAGGCGGTTTAACGTGTGGTATTACGCGCGTTAAGCCCCTTCCGCAGCTTGATAAAAAGACCTCTCAGTACGTGTTCAATATGTTACACCTAGAACTCTTAGGTATGGCGGTATATAAAAATAAATTATTATTATTATTAAAAAAACTTTGCTCTATGCAGGGCCAGATTTTCCTATAGGCTAACTAGGCTTCAGCCTAGGGCCTCAAGATCAAGAGGGGCCTACATTGAAATTGTTAGCAAAATTAAATTTACACTATTCTAAAAACAGTGAACACTAAAACACTGAACCGAAAATAAGGAGAAATTCTATGCTTCGGGATCAGAACCGGCTCCGGCCGCAACTGGACCGCCAACTTGGCTTCTCCCTTTCTTTTTCTCACCCTGGGAGGAGGATCGGGGAGGGAAAGACGTCAGTCCGGAAACAGCTGGGCAAAGCCCATCCCCGTGGGGAGAGAGGCAAAACGTGGATCCGTCAGGACAGGGCAGCCCAGACTGGCATCGGGGGCGGGGGGTGGGGTGGGGTGGGAGGTTTCAGTGGAAGGGGGATGGGAGGCAGGCAGGCTGGCATCAGAGGGGGGTGGGGGGTTTAATGGAAGGCAGGCAGGCAGGATGGCATGGGGGGGTGTTCAATGGAAGGGGGATGGGAGGCAGGCGGGCATTGGAGGGGGGGTGAGGTGAGGAAGGACGCACTGGGGGCACTATGGACATAGGAAGGGGCAATGTTGTGTGTTATGTTTGATTAGTTATTGTTACAAGTACTATATATGGTGCTGAGAATAAATGTCCAAATAAGTGTTCTCGACTTTTTTTTATTTATTATCCGTGTCACATTTTTTATAAAGGTTAGTACCAATAACAACATGTTTCATTTAGCATATTGATATATATCACAGTAATGATGTATTTTATTATCTCTCATGTAATTTACAAACTTAAAAATGGGAGGTGAAAGGGCCTCATAAGTGGAATAACCTAGGGCTTCTTTTCATCTAAATCCGGCCCTGGCTATATGATCCAGAATATCTATCTGATAAAGCATTAGCAGGTAATTACATCACACACTAACTCCCCCTTCTTTATTTTATCTGTTCGCTGCTGAAGCTGACAGGTCTTCTATGGAGTTTGGCACTTGAGCTGCAAGAAACAAGAGAATGGCAGCTTACTTTATTTGATTGTTATTATTTTTAGAAACTGAGATTCTCATTTTTATTGGTGCTTGTTTTCTCTGCTGCTGACCTTCAGCAGCTTCAGTGGCGCCAGCAGGGGTGCCGCTACTATTGATGTATTACAGAGGAAAGTCAAGGGTAGAGAGCAGCTCACCAAATACGCAGGCATGTGCCTCCTTTTCTGAACACTTCTGAAGAAAGTATTCCACACATGGAGCAACATGACCAAGGCCTGAGAAACTGATGGGAAAAAAAAAATACAGAAACAAAGCTCAATCTAAACATTATGGGGCTCATAATCGAAACTTAAATACGTTTAAAAACCCATCCAATCAGCACTTGTTTTTGAAAATCACCCTACTTAGACATCTTCGCAGCCAGGATGTCCAACATTAGTCGTACGTCCAACTTTATTCACCATTTTTGACCACAGAAATGTCCAAGTTCATAACAACCAAATCCAGACCATTTGGATATGGAAGGGGCCAGCATTGTAACAGAGCAGTCAGGACCTTAGAGGACACTGCTGTGACCTTCACATAAAG
The DNA here is from genome assembly GCF_902459505.1 of Geotrypetes seraphini. Taxonomy (NCBI): domain Eukaryota; kingdom Metazoa; phylum Chordata; class Amphibia; order Gymnophiona; family Dermophiidae; genus Geotrypetes; species Geotrypetes seraphini. Next base: position 69,773,433 of record NC_047088.1, read on the forward strand.
GGTGCTAGATGTACATCTCACAATATACCCATTATAACATATACTGAGCCCTCCAAAACTCCCCAGAAACCTGCTATGCCCACATGTCTGCCACCTCAATAGCCCTTTTGACTGCAGGTAGCACTTATATGGCAATATACAGTGCTCCCCCAGCCATTTGCAGTCAGCGATTCGCGGTCCCAGTCATTCACAGTATTTTCCGACCACGAATGACCGGGCAGGAGAGGGCAGCCGGAGAGGCAGGAGAGAGCAGCCAGAGCGCCGGTGAGTGAAGGAAATCACTCGCGGTGTGCTCTGACCACCTCTTCCTGCACTAAAGTCGGGCCTCACCAATCAGGAGCTGCGTGTCAAAGCAGCTCCTGATTGGTGAGGCCCGACTTTAGTGCAGGAAGAGGCGGTCGGAGCATACCGCGAGTGATTTCCTTCACTCGCCGGCACTCTGGCTGCCCTCTCCTGTCTCCCCCGCTGAAAACCGTATTTGTGGTTTTTCAAGATTCGTGGGGGTTCCTGGAATGGAACCCCCGCAAATATCGGGGGAGTACTGTACTAGGGTTTTACTAATAAACTTGATATATAGGTTACAGTTTGTCAAAGTTATCCTTATAGTGCAAGTTTTCAATAAAAGTTATTATTCTAGCTTGACACATGCTAGGGATATAATACTAATATATATATATAACACTAGGGATATAATACCAATATATATAATATACAATTTGCAGGTTAAATTTTCCATAGTTACTATGGAAGAATTTCAATTCAAGTTTTTACCCTAACGTGACACATACCAGGATCTGGTACCCATATACATTTCTTTGTAATCTATCGGACATAGGCAGTGGAGTTAGGTGAAGAGATAAGTTATTGCTTTCCTAAAGTTGAGGAATGCTATGATAACATACTTGCACCTTGAACTTTTTGTTCCCTAATTGAAGGCAGGATTGAAGCCTTATTTTCTTCCAAGCTTTTTTTTTTAAGTTTAGCTTTCTTTTCTTATAAATGCCGTTGTTTTAGTGGATACATTGACAAGCATTGGCTGGAGATTAGGATACTGGCCTCAGGCATAGATTAACCTTTCTTTCTGGATATATTTTTTCTCGTGCTGTTTTCTCTCTATTCTGGGTTGATCTAAATCTCATATTTGTATTGCAAATTGTAAACCCCTATGGTTCTGTGAATGGCAGTATTGAAAGTTCCAAGTAAGCATAAATAAACGTGTGTTACCAAAGCCTGAATAAACTTGCAAAACAAGCATTTAACACTTGTATGCAATAAGAGGTGCTTTGAAAACGGATTAATTCTTATGAGGTAATATTACAAGGTAGTTCAATATAAACTATTTAGCATAGGAATGTGCAAAATATGAAAGATTAGTATTTGTCAAGTTAGGATAAAAACTTGTATCATAAACTTGTACTGTAATTACAGCAAATCTAGGTTAAATCGTAACCTGTTAACTGTATATTATGTTATATTTAACCTGTAACCCATTCTGAGCTCTTTGGGGAAAATAGGATAGAAAACGAATTAAATAAATTAGCTGGGCTGGCAGGTGAAAGTTGAGAATGATTACTGCCCACATGCTCAGAGGAGCATTGTGAAGGATGGACTTTAGAACGATTGTGTTGGGGAGAGGACACACCCCATCTGTAGCCCTAAGAAGCAGTTGGAGTTTGGAAGGAAAACTCTGGAAGCTGAATTCTGCAGCCCATTCCCTTTGTAACCCCCGCTTGTCCCGAGGGGGCTACATTTTCCCTTTGAGAAGGACAGATTTTACTGGACATCCTCCCTCCATGGCAGGCTGCCACTTTTTGGCATTTGGCCAAGAGAGAGAAAATGATGGCTCAGAAATGTACTTACATGAACATGGCGAGCAAGACTGGAAGAATGATAACATTTGTTTAGCTGGATTTCAGGGGCATGTCTGCACTGTTAACACTGGTTGATTCATAAGGTCACAAAGCATGATACAGAACGTTCTGGCTGCAGACAGAGTGCATGACTGAGTCTGGTCAATTCAAGTCTAGATTTGCTAACATATCATTCATTCTGCAAAATAATAATTATTAATTTTAATGTTTTTTTTAGCTTTAAACCAGGACAGGAAAAGATTCCTCTTTTGGGGGGTCCTTTTATTAAGGTGTGGTAACTGATTTAGTGCATGCTAAAGATTAGTGCGTGCTAAATGTTTAGGTGCCCATAGAATACGTATAATGGATGCCTTAGCATTTAGCATGTGCTAAATTGGTTAGCGCACCTTAATAAAAGGACTCCATTGTCTCAGTTTACCCATTCTGTAAAGAGCAACAGTCCCCACTGTTCACTCTGTCAGTTTGCAGTTGCTAGATCCATTACTTGACCAGGCAACACACTCAACATACAATTCCCATATGGTTCAGAAGGACTGCCATGCTAAAGTTATGATTGAAAAGGAAATGTGGTCATTATCAAACTCCAAAACACATAAAGCTGGGAGCTTGATGGCAAATTCAGAATCTGAGTATCCCCACACACATGCGGAATCATATAAAATTATTTCACCTACAACATTCATTGGAAATGGTAAAAGCAAAACAAAATACAGTAAAACCTTGGTTTGCGAGCATAATTCGTTCCGAAACCATGCTTGTAATCCAAAACACTCGTATATCAAAGCGAATTTCTTCATAAGAAATAAAGGAAACTCCGACGATTCATTCCACAACCCAAAAACTTTAATACAAAATACTGTATGTACTCCTATTGCAAAACCTCGCTCGTTGTTTAGATTGTAAGCTCTTTTGAGCATGGACTGTTTTCTTACTCTTTGTGACTCTGTACAGCGCTGCGTGCATCTGGTAGCACTATAGAAATAATTCATAGTAGTAGTAGTAGTTTAGAAAAGTCGCTACACTCCCGCAGCATCAGAAAGAGAAGAACCATCGGCTCAGTTGTGATGATGTGATGCATTTATACTGTACGTACTCATATTGCAAGACCTTGCTTTTTTATCAAGTTAAAATCTAATCAAATGCTTTGCTTGTCTTGCAAAACCTTGGCATACCAAGTTACTTGGGTTCACAGTCATAAACGCGGGACAAAGCCGCGCCGACAATGGAGAACAGACAATTGAGTGCAAGACTCCAGCACGCCACCGTAAAAGTTTATTATAAAGAGCTCCGACGGGGGGGGGGGAGTGAGGGGGGAACCCCCCAGTTTACTTAATAGTGTTCACGCTGCCGTTGGGGGTGGTTTTGGGGGGTTGTAACCCCCATTATAGAAGAAACAACTTTTTCCCTATTTTTTAGGGGAAAAGTTAAGTTTTCTTTATAATGTAGGGGGTTACACCCCCCCCCAACTGCAGCGTGAACACTATAAACTTTTATGGCAGCGCGCTGGAGTCTTGCGTGCAATTGTCTGCTCTCTATTGTCGGCATGGCTTTGTCCATCACGCTTTTGTCCCGTCACCAGTTACTTGCAATCCAAGGTTTTACTGTATTCGCTTTTATGATGCTTCTAAAAGGATAAAGGCAGAATGGAGGCAGTATTAGTCCAGTGTTGAAGGGAATTTGCTCAATAGTTAACAGGATAAATTCCCTGGGCCGAAAACAGGTACATTTGTACAGTGAACTTCTTCATTCAAGCTCAGATTTTCAAATGGAAGCTCTATATCAGCCCTAAAGCAAATAACCCAGTTGGTTCCATAACAGTCAGGATGGATAGCTGATCCCATGGCAGATCAGAAGAAAGGTGTATGATAACATTGGATCCGACTAATAACCTTTAATTCTATAAGCACAGTTATCTGTATAATCACATGGCAGGGAAAATTCTGAGGTGTAGGTTGGAGGGGAGAGAAAGTGAAATGTCTCAGCTACTCATTGTTATAGGGCTATATTCACTAAGCCAGTGTTCTTCAACCGCCATGGACCAGTGCCGGTCCATGGACCACCATGGACCACCATGGACCGCCCTGGACCAGTGCCGGTCCACAGAAATTTCCTGCAGGGCCAGCACATGCATCAGGCTCAAAACAGTGTTCTTCAACCGCCAGTCCAGGGTGCGATCGATGCAGTGTTATCTTCGAGTCAGTTCCCTCTTCTTAACTGATTCAGTGCACAAAGCCATGGACAGTGGCTCCTACGGGCATCCTGCGCCTGAACCAGAAGCCTTCTCTCTGACGTTGCAACGTCAGAGGGAAGGCTTCCAGATGAGGCAAGGGACGTGCAAGGTGCAATTAGTGCTATTATGGGGGCGGGGTCTGGTTGGAGATTGGGTAGAGATGGGCGGGGTCTGGCCCACGACTTAGCCCAATGTTCTTCAACCACCGGTCCACAGACTGATGCCAGTCCACAGAATAATTATTTTATTTCTGCCGGTCCATAGGTGTAAAAAGGTCGAAAAACACTGCACTAAGCAAACCGATCATGCGACCACTTAATTATCAAATTTCCCTCTGGCCTGATTCACATACCTCTCCTGCGATCCGCTTGGAATCCTTGCATGCAAATGAGGTGAAACGCATGCAAATTCGACAGTGACTTGATTCACTACACCAAATTTCCAATCCGACTGGGCTGGCCGATCACCTGAAGAAGTGACTGCATGGGACCAGTCGAAAGCATCTTTCCTACTGGAAGCCCTGCTATCTGCCCTGGAATCTCTCCTGCCTGCTCGCCTCGAATGCTGCCCTGCTCTGCCCTGCTATCTCTGCTGCTCGCCCTCATGCCGCCCTGCTCTGCCTCGATCTTCCCCTGCCGCATTGCTGTGCTCCTGCCCTTCCCCGAAGCTCTCCTGCCCTTCCCCGCCCAGCAAGCCAGTGGTTTTAACCCGCGGGTTTAAGGTGGGTTAAAACCACGGGCTCCATTTATCTTTCTGTGAGGGCGGCAGCTGGCAAGAGCGGGACCAGCTTTTAGGAGCCACGGAGGTTGGGGGTCAGTGGAGGTGGCATCGTTTCCCTGAAGTCAAAAGTATAAAAAGTTAAAAAAAAAAAAAAGATTGCTGCTCTTATGCGCATGGATCGTGCATGCACGAGTTGTGCAGGCAGATGGGGGGGACGTTCCTCCGATCGCCCTCATCTGCATGTTTAAGTTTACTGAATTAGTCGGACCTGCCGGGATCGGCACCCGATCGGGCAGGTTAGTGAATCCAGCCCATAGGAAGCAGATATGCTGGTGTTTTGAGAACCCTACATCCTGCTGCTTTGAGTCTCTGAACAAAACACAAAAGAAATCTACTTTGATGGCTGGAACAGTCTGTGAATTTGAACACAAGTAAAGAAGACAGGCTGATTGATGCAGTGGATTAGCTGGTGAGTTGTGCATGTACTGGAAATGCCTGTCATCAAGTTACAATAACTACTCCCTCCTTTACTGGTGATCAGCACCTTGTACTGCACCACCCCTCCCCCCCCCCCCAGAGGTGCCACAATTAACTAGAATAATGATCGAACTGATAGCAAGAAGGAAGGTTATAGGAGAAAGCCTGATTAGAACTTAATTAAGCAAACAGTTTCAAAAGGTCTACCTTGATAAGGCTTATCAGACGATAAGAGGTGCTTATAGCAACAGCCATCTGCCTACTGTCTGACTGTGAGTAAAAGGCAAACAAGGACTTCAGAATATGTTTATGTAAGTATACTGTATATGAGGAGCTGCTGAAAAGTTCTCAGCCCAACCACGAAGAGAATGATGTGGAGCCCTGAAACTTACAAGTTATGCCACTCTTTTCTTGACACCTTTTGTTTCAAAGAGGCAAGTGCATCTAGTAAATGGGCACAAGTATAGGGAAACCAAGCCATTGTGACATCACTGATAAGGCTGGCTCTTAGGCATTGGTGGAATGAGGCATTATGACATCACAATATGAGGGGCCAGTGAAAAGTTTTCAGCCTAACCAAGAAGAGAATGAAGTAGAGCCATGAAACTTACAAGTTATGCTATACTTTTCTTGACGCTTTTTGTTTCAATGAAATAAAATGAAACAAAAAGTGTCAAGAAAAGTGTGGAATAACTTGTATGTTTCATGGCTCCACATCATTCTCTTCTTGGTTGGGCTGAGAACTTTTCAGCAGCCCCTTGTATATGTGTATATGGCTATAAACTGTTAACATGGACAGCTGTGACACTGTGGCCTCATCCTTAAGTATTACACATATAATACAATAACCACACAGACACTTGAATTCAAAATGGTAACAACATGGCCGCAGCTTTATTAGAAAATCAAACTGTCAACACAAACATTCAGAAATACTAGGGTACCCAAGGGGTCTGTATATCTAATGATTATATTAGATATCAGTGCAGCATTTGATACAATAAATTATCATCTTTTGTTAAAAAGATTGAAAGCACTAGGTATTTCAGGCTAAGTAATGAAAAGGTTTGTAACTTTTTTTGCAAGATTGTTCACCAATTTCAGGCTAGACTAGGTTCCTCAGCTCTCAATGGGTCACTATTTGCTCAGGAATCTCACAGGGCTCTTAATGTTTATATTTCTTTACTTTGTAAGATTTTGAGTTGCTTAAGACTTAACTACCCTGTTCCCCAAAAATAACACCTATCCTGAAAATAAGCCCTAGCATGATTTTTAAAGATGCTCCTAATATAAGCCCTACCCCCAAAATAAGCCCTAGTTAAGAATGACCCCTGAAGCTCCACACCCCCCCCCCAAATGTCCCCGACACTCCCTGACTCCATTCCTGACACTAGTGCTGCCTGATTTGTTGAAAAAAATGGGACTCGACAATTCAGCAACCCCCACCCCTGCTGCTATAGGAGGCCTCAGAGTGGAGGTATGTCAGTCTCACGGTGGGAGGGTCGGGGGGTTCTGCTGCACAAGGGGATGGGTGAGAGGGGAGGAATTATGCTGCACATGAGGGGGGGAGGAGAAAGGAAAGAGGAAGAATTGAGGTTGAGAAGAGGTAGGGAGAGTTGACTGTTGTACATGAAAAAAATAAGACATCCCCCAAAATAAGCTCTAGTGTTTTTTGGACCCAAAATTAATATGGCACTGTCTTATTTTCAGGGAAACATGGTATCAATTGTATGTTGAAATCTAGCTCTATTTTCCTATCAAGGAATCAGATGCAGATACCATATGATGAATGCTATGTTCAGCACAATTTCTTCTTTATTCAGTTTAGATTCCTCAGTGCTTCTGATTTGTATGCAACATGACTGGTATTCAACAATCACCAATTAACATTGTCTCCTGGAATGTTAATGGCCTTAAATAATCCTATAAAGAGGAAAACAGTTTTGATTCACTTAAAAAAAATTGTCACCCAATATCATACCTTTCTAACACCTCTCTTTTGACCAAATCTTGTTCCTGGGTTTCCTCAGCGATTGATTCTCTTTCCATGGGCAGAAAAGGGGGTGTCTCCATTCTTTTTACACCTGCAATCCAACCTAAAATTATTAATCAAACCATAGATCCCAATGGATGATGGATTGTCTTGCACTTGGACATATACAAACACAGATGCTATTTATGCCCCAAATACTGATCCCCCAGAATTCTTTTTGGATTTACTAACTCAGTGGTCTCAAACTCAAACCCTTTGCAGGGCCACATTTTGAATTTGTGGGTATTTGGAGGGACGCAGAAAAAATAGTTTGTCTTATTAAAGAAATGACAATTTTGCATGAGGTAAAACTCTTTATAGTTTATAAATCTTTCTATGAGCATCGGAGAATTTAGCACTCTGGGCTACAGTAGAAATCTCTACTGCAGATTAGTAAAAGTGGGTGAGGTAAGTTTTGTCTGAAATGAATGTGTATGTATTTTGTAAGCCACTCAGATTTGTAGATGAGTGACATATAAGAACATTTTAAAATAAAATAAATCAATTCAAGCCCTCAAGAGCTAACACAGTTCCCGTCATAAGCATGGCAGACCAAGACACAAACTTACAGAACTGATATAGGGACTGAGGATTAGGTTCAGTACAAGTGGTGCTCAAAAAATAGCGCTGAAAAAAAACATGTGGAGTGCTAGTCTATAAATAGCATTTTAAGTTGGATGCAGTTTATAGAATAGTGCTTAGAGACAATTTCTGCCGGTTGGCCCGTGTGCCTAAGGCCCCACCCATAGGAGGGTACTTGGGCCAATCAGGCCTTAGCCCAACCCTGGTGCATCCCACAATACACCAGGAAGGGACAGGCCCACCTCATTTCGATGGAGGCGGATTTGCCAGTCAGTCGGAATACCCGGCCAACTTTCAGTTTAGTGGGGGGTGGGTATCCAGGGAGGTCAGCCGGGGGGTCTTCAGGCAGGAAGGGTTGGGCTCCCTCCTGCCGTGATCTTTGGGGGGGTCATCAGGCAGGAGGGGTTGGGCTCCCTCCTGCCGCAATCATCAGGGGGGTGGGGGTCATTGGACAGGAGGGGTTAGGCTCCCTCCTGCCATGATCATCGGGGGGTTGGGGGTCATTGGGCAGGAGGTGTTGGGCTCCTCCTGCTATGATCATCGGGAGTGGGGTTAGGGAGGTCTTCGGGCAGGAGGGGGTCCTATACAGAATCCGGGCCTTAATGTTTTAATTCATTCTCTTGTAATCTAATCTAATCCTTAGGTTTGTATACCGCATCATCTCCACGTTTGTAGAGCTCGACATGGTTTACAGTAGGAAAAATAGGAAGGAACTACAACAGAGGGTTAGAGGCAGAAGTGTGAAGAAAATTTAGAGGACTTGGGATGCCAAGATATAAGAGTTTCCTTGATTCCTAAGTTGGAGGGAGACTTACATTTTTTGAGAAAAGCCAGGTTTTCAGATGTTTGGGGAAAACTTGGAGAGAGCTCAAGTTCCGAAGAGGGGAGGTAAGGTTGTTCCAGAGCTCAGTGATTTTGAAGTGGAGGGAGGTCCCTAGCTTTCCTGTGTGGGAAATGCCTTTTAGCGAGGGGAAGGATAGTTTTAATTTGTGAGAATTAGTTGTTTAGGGGTCCTTTTATTAAGGTGCACTACTGATTTAGCGTGCGCTAAATGTTAAGGTGCCCATAGAATATAATGGATGCCTTAACATTTAGCGCATGCTAATCTTTAGCAGAGAACAGGAGTTTAGAGGTACAGCTGTAGTATTACTGTTAAAATGTAAGTATAATTTCACAGCCACATGGTATGATTAGGCAGGAGGAGGCCAAGAATACATTTGAAGACATTAAGCCTAAGATGTTTTCTTTAAAGGTCTGTGGTGCCTTATCAGGCCATTAGAGCAGAGGTCTGATGCCACAAAGTCAGACTTCACCAGCTGATCAGATTACAGCTACATTATCGTAAATGTTATTAATGGACACTGCCAACTTTAGCAGTCAGACAACAGCTCACCTCCGGTGCTTCCTCAAGGATAACACCATTCTGCCAGAGCTCACTTGGGATGGTGGCCTGAATATGATAAAGTGACTGAAAGCAAAATGACCTTGCATTCTGTAACCCAGTCCTACACTGTGCAATTCTCCCCTTGCTCAGAGTTGGAAATAAAACAGCCAGTGATGTAGACAGATTGGCACAGAGCCTCCCAGTCTTTCCAAACATACTATACAAGGCATGGTTTCCATCACAATCAGTTTTGTTGCCAATGAATTCTGTGTATCACAGAAGAGTTACCCTGGAAAAATGTAGAGTGCTGAGGAATGCTCTTTAAAGAGAACTTAGGTGGTAATTGTAGAAATGATTTTGCTTGCAAATGCTGTTGTATGTGTGTTACAGAGGAAAAAAAAAGAGCAGAGATGACCAAAGGCAATCAAAATGCTGAATTCAAATAAAATAATTGAATACAATCAACATTTATTAAAATCTTAGCCGCCAGCAGCACTGATTTGTTCCAGTTTTACAGGCAGCGCCCGCAGCCACCCAGCATCCAGCGCTGACGGAGGGGTCCTTCCGGACCCGATAAAGAATAGAGGCTGCCGCGGTGAGGGAGCCGCCAGTGCTGCCAGCAGCACCTTTACAGGCAGCCCTTGCAGCCACCCAGCGTCCAACACTGACAGAGGGGTCTTTCTGGACCCGATAAAGAACAGAGGCAGCCGCGGTACGTGGCCCGCGGTGGTGTATCCAAAGGGGCATGGCCAAAGGGGCAGAACATGCCCCTTTTGAACCCCTTTGGAGCCCATGAGGATCTGTGAGAAGACTGAGACTTAATCCTTCTACCATGGGTAAGAGAAAAGCAAAACCTCATCTTCAAACCTTAAGTTCGGGTCCTATTGATCGCTTTCTTTTGGCTTCATCTCTACCTGGGGCAGAAGAGCAGGTAACTTTAAGTATACAGTCAACTTCCCTTTCCTCTGGAGGCCCTTCACCCAGCCGTTAAATTCTGTTGGAAGTGTAAATACATCCTCCGTTGTTGAGGATGTACCCCCTTCCTTACAATTGTTTAATGTAAGGAAGTGGCTGCTGCCAGAAGGATGCTGGGCTGTATAAAGAGAGGCGTAGTCAGTAGAAGGAAGATGGTGTTGATGCCCCTGAACAGGTCATTGATAAGGCCCCACTTGGAGTACTGTGTTCAATTTTGGAGACCGTATCTGGTGAAGGACGTAAGAAGACTTGAGGCGGTCCAGAGGAGGGCGACGAAAATGATAGGAGGCTTGCGCCAGAAGTCATATGAGGAGAGACTGGAAGCCCTGAATATGTATACCCTAGAGGAAAGGAGAGACAGGGGAGATATGATTCAGACGTTCAAATACTTGAAGGGTATTAACGTAGAACAAAATCTTTTTCAGAGAAAGGAAAATGGTAAAACCAGAGGTCATAATTTCAAAGGCAATGTTAGGAAATTCTACTTTACGGAGAGGGTGGTGGATGCCTGGAATGCGCTCCCGAGAGAGGTGGTGGAGAGTAAAACTGTGACTGAGTTCAAAGAAGCGTGGGATGAACACAAAGGATCTAGAATCAGAAAATAAGATTAAATATTGAACTAAGGCCAGTACTGGGCAGACTTGCACGGTCTGTGTCTGTGTTTGGCTGTTTGGTGGAGGATGGGCTGGGGAGGGATTCAATGGCTGGGAGGGTGTAGATGGGCTGGAGTAAGTCTTAACAGAGATTTCGGCAGTTGGAACCCAAGCACAGTACCGGGTAAAGCTTTAGATTCTCGTCCAGAAATAGCTAAGAAGAAAAAGTTTAAATTGAATCAGGTTGGGCAGACTGGATGGACCATTCGGGTCTTTATCTGCCGTCATCTACTATGTTACTATGACTTAATATGGTTGAGTAAATAAGTGAAGTGAAGACTAAAGGATTGACTCCTGTCCAAATGGTCAAGGAGCCAATTTCTGATGTTCTTCCAAAGGACAAAGTTATCACTTTAAATAATATTTGGTTAACTGTTAATAGAATTGAGTCTTCTCTTCAAAGCACAGTTTTGAAATTGTGTCAGTTTTTCTCAGATGTTAACAGTTAAAATGATTGAGCATGATAATCAAATAGTAGAGCTAGGAGGTAAATTGGATAAAGTGGATAAGATTGTGGGTAATTTACAAAACACAGCTCTATCAAACATTAAATAGAGTGTATTGTTTCATGCAAAAATAGAAAAAATGGAGAATCATATTAGAGTCAGGAATCTTCATTTCCTAAATTTCCCAATAACTCATTTCCTTTCTCCTTTGGAGCTGGTAAGAGTGTATATGAGGAAGCAAACTAGATGCATATCTCCTTGAGAGAGGCATATAAAGATATGGTTGGCTATAAAATAAATGTATATTTGATACGTATTGTAAAGTATAGTTAATAGCAGAGGCTCATTCAAACTGCATCCGACAGAAGCATTGATATCACTGAGAACATATGGAAATCAAAATAATAATAATAATAAGAAGAATACGGAGAAAAATAAACCTCAATTGTGGGAGGTTGGGACTACACAAGTACCCAGCCCTCAGCACATCATCACGGGTTTATAAAAAAACTCCGTTTACGTTTATATAGACAAAATTTTCATTCACTCAAGATCACTTTTTTCCATTTTTCAAATTATTTTTTTAGAAAAGGTCTCATTATAGGTGAAGCAACTGTCCGAATGTCAAAATCTTAATGATATGAACCCCAAACTTAACTAAATTAGTAATGAAGGCTACAGCTCGATTTCATTTGTGCAGGAATTTTCAGAGGCACAATATGCAACAAAACCACACTAAAGGGAAAAGAACACTCATCTGAAGAGGTGAAAAATTCCAAGGAGACTATCCGCTCCTAATCCCGACAGAAAAGACTTTCTGTTTCGCCTCAACTGGCTACTTCAGGGGATATCTGCCATCTTCAGGTGTCTCCTTCTTTCTTGCAATCCCTACAAACGCTGGCTCTTCTCAAAATGGAGTCGGAGCCAGCGTTTGTAGGGATTGCAAGAAAGAAGGAGACACCTGAAGATGGCAGATATCCCCTGAAGTAGCCAGTTGAGGCGAAACAGAAAGTCTTTTCTGTCGGGATTAGGAGCGGATAGTCTCCTTGGAATTTTTCACCTCTTCAGATGAGTGTTCTTTTCCCTTTAGTGTGGTTTTGTTGCATATTGTGCCTCTGAAAATTCCTGCACAAATGAAATCGAGCTGTAGCCTTCATTACTAATTTAGTTAAGTTTGGGGTTCATATCATTAAGATTTTGACATTCGGACAGTTGCTTCACCTATAATGAGACCTTTTCTAAAAAAATAATTTGAAAAATGGAAAAAAGTGATCTTGAGTGAATGAAAATTTTGTCTATATAAACGTAAACGGAGTTTTTTTATAAACCCGTGATGATGTGCTGAGGGCTGGGTACTTGTGTAGTCCCAACCTCCCACAATTGAGGTTTATTTTTCTCCGTATTCTTCTTATTATTATTATTATTTTGATTTCCATATGTTCTCAGTGATATCAATGCTTCTGTCGGATGCAGTTTGAATGAGCCTCTGCTATTAACTATACTTTACAATACGTATCAAATATACATTTATTAATTATTACGATTGTATTCCAAAAAATTGCTGGCTATAAAATAAGCCAGGTGTATACCTAGCAGGGCCTCCGCGTGTGCGGATCGCCGGACTTGATGGACCGAAGGTCTGATCCGGAGATGGCGCTTCTTATGTTATGTTCTTACCTAATAACCTCTATTATGTTCCCAGGGCTACTAGGGAGGAGGGTGCAGAAGGGGAGATTGATAAATTAGTTTCTCCAGATAGTTTAGATCTTTCCCAGTTTCTAGAATTATCTAAAGACACAATAACAAAATGTGCTACGCTACTGGTAGTCTTCATGACCGAACTAGAGAAACAAACTATTTTGAAAATATATTTTACTAAAAAACAGGCTCTGTTTTGTGGCCAAAGAATTCTCATATTTCCTGATGTCTCTAAGCAGATTCAAATGAAGAGGAAGCAGTTCCTAGCACTAAGGCCAATGAATATGCATGAGATCTATGTGCATGCACTGCTTTCAATGCATATTCATTGGGGAAATCCTGAAAACCCGACTGGATTGCGGCCCTCGAGGACCGACATTGGACACCCCTGGCCTAAGGCCTTGGCTGTGGGCGCAAACTTCTTCTTAAAATTTCTCTGTAAATGCCTTATTTCATATGCAAGTGATAAGTATGTCTTTTTAGACCCAGTCCAGTTAGAAGGTTTTCTAAAAGATAAACCGGTTTAAACAATATCTTAAACTTATTTTTATTTTAATAATCTTTATTCATTTTAAAATAATTTCAATAAGTGAAGAACATTTACACTATAGACATCACTTAAAATATTACAAGATTCTTACAGACCAATAACTCCCCCACCCAAACTATTCTTTATCATTTAAGAATCTATAAATCTATCATAATTCCATAATTCACTACATATTTTAAACATAAAATTACACATTTATCCACTTAGACATATTTTAAACTTATAAACCACCCTGCCCCCATCCATAATAATATTTGATTATAACCCTTATATTCCTCCCACCCTCCCCCCTCCCTCCCTGGATGTGCAATTCTTCTAATAACAAATGTATAATTATATTAAATCTACAAAAGATGTCAATGGACCCCATATTAGATTAAAGTTTTTAAAATTCCCTAACTGATCAGCTCTCATTTTTTCATATTTATATATTTGACATAAACTTGCCCACCAGAATGCAAAATTGAGACGATCCCAATTTTTCTAGTTACGTGTAATCAATTGTATAGGTGTACTTGTCATAATTAAAAAGAGACTTCTTTTATATTTATCTAGGGGATCTTTGATATACAAAATGGTACCACAGATTATTACTTCATAAGTTAAAGGAATCTCAGATTCTAAAATATTAGTAATATGTCCCCAAATCGATTTCCAAAAAAACAGTATCTTAGGGCAATAAAACAGTAAATGATCCAATGTTCCTAAGTCAAGATGACAGTGCCAGCATCTGTTAGACTTTGAATTATCCAACTTATTCAATCTAACCGGGGTCCAAAAAGAACGATGCAACAGAAAAAACCAAGTTTGTTTCATAGATGCTGAAGCTGTACACCTCATCCTCCAAGACCAAATACGTGGCCGTCGAGATGCAGAAATATACCGCTTAATCTCAATGCTCCAAATGTCTCTAAGAGCGTTTTGGGGTTTCTTATTCATAAGTTCAGATATTAATTTATACCACTTAGCGGCTTGATGTCCTAGGATGTCTGTCTGAAAACAGAGGAATTGCAAGCTGTAATAATTTTTCAAATTACGCCACTCAGGGAACCCCTTCTGAATAGCCTGCTTCAGTTGCAACCATTTATAAAATTGAAATTTAGAAATACCAAAAGATTGTTGCAACCGTGAAAAATCAAGCAATCTCCCATTTAAAACAACATCCTCTAATGTTCTTATGCCTGCTTGCATCCAATCTTTCCAGGTAATTTTAGAGCCGCCTATTTGTATCTTGGAGTTCAGCCATAGGGATTGACAAAAAGACTGTTCTATAGGTATTTCAGTTAACTTATTTATACATCTCAGGGTCTTCCAAGTATCAAAAATGATGTTATTATCCTTTGCATAACTGAGTAGTTTAATGTCCAATATATGAGACAGACGCATTGGGGACATAATTTTCCATTCCAAAATTAACCACTCTGGATAATGATCCATGAGGTCAGGCAGGATCCAGTACATACCCTGACGCAGAATATAGGCCTGATGATACCTATAGAAATTTGGAAAATTTACCCCTTCCTCCACAATTGATTTTTGTAGAGATACTAAAGCAATTCTAGGAGTTTTGCCCATACAAACAAATTTTATAAGAATACTATTCAATTTCTTCTAAAAAGAACTTTGAAAATAGATTGTCAACATTCCCATTTGATAACATACCACAGACAAGATCATCATTTTCACTGTTTGAACTCTCCCCACCAAGATAAATGTAACGGATTCCATTGCTCACACATTTCTGTAACCTTTAACAATTAAGAATTTTCATTTATTTTCAGTGTTTCTTCTAGCGTCTTATAAATCCATATTCCTAAATATTTTACACCCTCTTCTTTTCAAAGAAAAGGGAACTGGTCAAACAAACCTTTTTGAGAATGTATATTAAGCGGAAGAATTTCAGATTTATTCCAATTTATTTTATATCCTGAAAATTTCTTATACTTATTTGGTTATTTGTAACTAGGGAGGATTATTGAAGGAATGTATAGAAATATAGAAGGATTATTGAAGGAATGTATAGAAATTTTGCCTGTTTAACTTTTTTTCCTTACTAAATTTATGTTGCTTTAAGGAAGGTACTGTCGGCCAGATAATCTGGGCTATATCATTGAATGATTTTATTTTTCTTTTGTAAATGTTTATGATGATATTGGTGGATTTTCCTGAGTTTGTTATATATATAAATTGTAACAAATGAATAAATTTAAAAAAAATCATTTATTAAAATATTTCAAAAACATTCAGATCAAAAAGGAGGAACCCAACATGGGCTGTGTTTCGGTGTATCCGCCTGCATCAGGAGTCCACAATTCGTCTATGAGAATTAAAGTGGTATTTGTGTTACAAGCCTCATATAAAATTACCCCATGATAAGTAGACACATACTTGTATGTGAGATGGATGTAGGTGTGTTCAGTGGAGTAGTTTGGCTGGAGTATGGATGGAGTCAGATAGGAAACCGACTTTGACAAATATCCAGGTACTGAGTTGTGTAGCCCTCCAACAATTAACTCATTAAACAAAACGAGCCTCATGTCTAGGCTCTGAGTCTGGGTAGTACCTCTTGCTTAGTTTGACTCTACAACCGGGGGCTACACGGTTTTTTTTTCTCTCTGGTGGGAGATTTTTCCGTGGTAACCAACGGCTGTAAGAGGAGCCAATGATTGAAGCAGGTCAGCTTGTATGCTGCAGTAAATAGGGGTTGTGGTGCTTTCTTCACCGTTCCTCTGCCTCTGAGGCTCGTTTTGTTTAATGAGTTAATTGTTGCAGAGGGCACACACCTCAGTACCTGGATATTTGTCAAAGTGGGTTACATGGTTGCTAGATTGATTTGAGAAGTTTACCTTGGGTGTAGTACAAGTGGAGTCAGATAGGACCAGATTCAGTAAATGACACCCAAAATTAGGTGCACAAAATTTTTAAAGGGATATAATTCTCTGATAAGGGTTAATATCCGACCTGAGAAGAGTGAGAATTGTGTGTATGTGGGTGTGGCCTCTTAGGACAACAGCTGAAGAATCTTTTGCCTCCGTGACTGAGTTACTGTAATGTATGAGGCTGGATTTAACTGGGACACTTTGTGAGATCTTTCTTTGATGTACAGCAAGTTCCCAGTTTGCCAGCTGTGTGAAACTAGCTGGAAAGTGACCGGAGTGTGAATGTTTGGAGCCACTACAGGGCCTGGAAATTGTCCAGATGACCTACAACTGGATATTTTTCCCAGCTTAGTACTTGGCTTTTTTGGTTTTGGTTTTTGTGTTTTTTGTGTTTTTTGTGTTTGGTGTGTTTTTTTGTTTAACTCTGTGGCACACTGCTTTGTGACTGTACACTGTATATTAATACTCTATGGTTGGGTGGGGGTTCAGGTTTTTCTCAGATTTTGCCTGAGTTGTTTTTTTTTACTGAACTTTGTAAGAGGAGCCTATGATTAATGACTCATTGCCTTGTTGGCTGAAAGTATCTGACTTGGAATTGTCTTTCCAGCCAGTGTGTCTGAGGCTTGTTTGATTAACTATTTTTGAAGGCAGTGACAGTTCACAGGGTAATAATTTTCTTGTAAGAGAATTATATGCAAAATTAGGTGCCATTATGATCCATGCTAAGATAATATTCTGTAAAGGACACTCTACTTGGGATGCTTATCATGCCTAATTTTGAGTGTGAGCACTTATGCTTGCCAACAGCTGGTATATATGCTAGCACCCAACTAATGATAGGCACCTAATTTCTGGGAATGCCCAAGACCCACCCATGTCCCTTCCATGGCCACATCTCCTTTTGAGTTGCTCGTTATGACATTTAGGTTTGCATGTTATAGGATAGGGTGTAGGGCAGATCCATTAGTAACTTCTAATTGCCAATTAAATTCTTGTTAACACCAATAATTGTTAGCACCTAATTGACACAGAGTTTGAAGATCTGGGATCCATGCCCAAATTTGGGTAGCCTATACAGAATCTGGGAAATAGTTTGCAGACAGATTATAAAATATGCACCTACATGCTTACTTTAGCTGTGTCTATTTACATCTGCCCCAAGGTTCTGTGGGTTGGGTGAGCAGTACCCAAATCCTAGGTGGACTTCATGGAAGACGACACACACATCTCCCCCAGGGATGGAGCCGCACCAAGGATGCGCACTTGACAGCCAAAGATGGCATCTTGCTGAGCAACCAACGAAGAATGTGCATCTGAGAGATGGGGCTGTGCCCAATAACCAGACAAGGGGTTGCATTCAACTCTAGAAATGGAGCTGTGCACGGCAGTCCGAAACAGAGTTGTGCTCAACAGCCACAGTGCTGTGCTCTATGATGGTGATGCAGACAGTCTCAAGTGATGGAGCAGTGTACTACCTATAGCGATGCATGTCAAGCAACAGTGGAGCCACAACAAATGGATCCACTTTCTACATCCAATGATGGAGTCACACTCAATCTAGGGTGATGGAGCTGTGCCAACCAGCCTGGCGGAACTGTGGTCCACATCCAGGGATGGAGCTGTGCCACATAGAGAGCTGGAGCTGTGCTCAACATTCAGAGTTGGAGCTATGCCACACAGATACCTGGAGCCGCATTCAACATCCAAAGATGTTGCCATGTCATACAGGAAGCTGGAGCCATCCTCGACAACCAGAGATGGAGCCGTGCCAAATAAACAGCTGGAGCTGCGCTCGACTAGAGATGGAGCCCTGCCAAACAGGCAGTTGGTGCCATGCTCTCCATCCAGAGATAGAGCCATACCAAATAGGCACCTGGCGCTATGCTCTACATCCGAAGATGGAGCCGTGTCAAACAGGCAGCTGGAGCCACGCTCTACTTCTAGAAATGGAACTGTTTTGGCGGTGAAACTGATCCACAGATGGAGCTGTGTCAAACAGGAGGTAGGCATCATGCTCTACATCTGGAGATGGAGCTGATCCAAAGACAGAGCCATGCCAAACAGGCAAGCAGTGTCAGGCTCTACAATGAAAGCAGGAGCTGTGCTAAACAGACGGGAAATGCCATGCTCTACAGCCAGAGACAAAGATGAAGCTGAGCCGAAGAGGCCTGATTGGTTTAAACTCTTCCCCCTTGTATCCCAGGATACAGAGGGAGGAGCCTAAAGGCGGGACCTTAGACATCTGAGCCAATCAGGGCCTTAGGCCCCTCCCCGTGGATCATATGATGCACCAGGGAGCGAAAGCCTCACCATTCAGAAGTGGTGAGTCCATGTGCAGGACGGACTGAGCTTCCATCCTGCTCCATCTCTCAGAAGGTACAGGGGAGTTCGGGGGGTGGCAGGGGATGGCCGGGGACCTCCGGTGGCAGGAGAGAGTGGGCATCCCTCTTGCCTTTAGTTCAGGGATGGGAAGGGGGAGGGTAGAGGATTGGGGGGGCACCTGGTGCGGGAATTGTCCTTCGGTGGCAGGAAGAAGTGGGCATCCCTCCTACCATTTTCACTGCCATGTGGGTGTCACGATACCCTAACAGCAGTGACAGGGGGCTGCTTCCCCTGTCACTGCTGTTAGGGCTCTGCACATGTGTCAGTTGCTCACTGAGCAATTGATCTGTCAAGTTTGCATGCAAATGATCTGCACATCCTTGCAAATCATTTGCATGCAAACTTGGTAATGCATTGATCGCTAGTTCAGAATTGGCCAGAGAATCAGCCAACAGCAATCCAGTCAGTATTACCGATTATATTTAGTGCATCCAGGCCAAAGTATTTCAAATAATACATCTTGCCTGTTAGCTATTAAGTTACATCCATAACTAGCTTTATTCTACCTGTGTGCACAATTTTGCACGCTAATCACAAAAATGGGTACATAAAATTCTAGAATAGGGGGGATGAGTGTTCACTTTTCAGTATGTTATTATGCAGCGTGTGTTTTTTAAATAAGCATGCTTTGATTGTTTTCTGTTTTTACTGCCGTGCCTTTTGACTGAGATTTATAACTTTTGCAGATTGTTTTGAGCAGGTTTATTCCAGGTTTCCAGGTCTCGCTGCATCTTGTTTTGAGCAGGCTGTGGCCTGAAGCAGTTATTTTTAAATTCTCCATATCAGAGCTCCCATGTTACCCAGTTCCAGGAGGGAGTTTATAAGTCCTGGATTTCTGCCAACCTCATCCTGATGTATTGTGAGATGACAACAATGATTTCAACAGGTTTAAATCAGGGTTTACAAATACTACACTGCTTTGTCATGTAAGTGTAAAACCAGGACTGGCCAAAAAAAAGCCTCTCTCCTGGAACTCGGTAACATGGCAGTGAAGGAAAAGACCAGCTAACCAGTGTGTTAACTTTTAGTCTTATTCCTAGGTTTCCTAGGTGTTCCTTTGTCTATGTTTGTCGTATGTCAAGTCTCACTGCGTTACAATAGACTATGCAGTTTTCTAAAGCTCAAGTTTCAAGTTGATTTAATTTGATATACCACCTAAAAGCCTAAGCGGTTTCCATAAAATGAAAAACATTTGAACAAATATTAAAAAAATAATAATAATAATAACATAATAATAAAAGAGGGGGGAGACAAACAATAACAAAACACTACTGGGTATCATTGGATACAAAGATAAAAGGGTAAGAGGATACAACATAAAAATTAAGGATGGGGAAAGGGACAAGCCAAGAGGGTGAGAAAAATACATTTTTAACAACTGCTGTAGGTCGGGGGGGGGGGGGAAGGGGGAGGCTGTCATGGGGTTCAGGAAGGAGAGAAAATCTGGGTGGAACTGGGGCTGGACAGGAAGATGAGAAAGAGTAGGCAGAGGCAGATCTGCCAAGTCTCCTGCCCTGAACCAATGACTCTTGCTTTGGGCCATCTCCTGCCCCAAATCAGGAATCTTCCCTGGAATGCAAGGGACTCAGGAGTCACTGCTTTACTTTTCTCTGCCTGAATTTGATTACAAACAAATGAGATCACAAAATGTGCTTACGGGATCACTACTTGGGCAGGCTCTGCATAGGTACATTATTATGTTGGGTCTCTAGGGGTTGGCTGAAGGGAGGTTTCATGATTTTATTTGGCTGTGATCATGAGGTTATGACCACAAAAAGATTAATAAGTGTGGATTGTTGCTGCAACTCAGGGCCAGGGCCTTGCACTGCACTATTAGAAGAATGACGTTCAGGCCCAAGGGAAAAGGAAGTAGCACACGACACACTGCTGCTGCTGATTTCAGATTATCACAGCCAAATCAAGAGCCCATGGGGAGGGGGTAGAGATGTGTTGGGTAACATCAAGACCTTCCTGCTGTTCAATCTGATCCTCTGCAGAAATGACTCAGGAGAACCTGGTTCAGCCGTGAGGGATTCTGCAATGTAACAGGAGAACCTAATTTATACAGTGAGGGTCAGATTCTGCAGTTCAGCAGGAAAATCCAATTATGCAGTGAGGGACAGATTTTACCTGATTATGCATTATGTAGGGCTAGATGCACTAAAGTCTCCAATCATCTAACGATTGTCGCTAAACCGGTTTGACCAGTTTAGCCGACTCGATGCACAAAACGGCTCACCACGTGGTTTTCCGAGCGGTCATACATTCTCCGATTCTGGCATGCAAATGATATTGAATGATATTAATATTAAAACCAGCAATCCGATCAATGGCCTAACATTGCATGCCAGAATTGGATTGGTACTACTGACCTGAAAAAACTAACAGATCTAGCTGTCGATCACTGTGTTACTCACAGGCCTGCCTGGTGTTTTCATTTTTTTTTTCCTATGGGCAGATGTTGTGCCCATTAAAAAAATGCTGTTCCATGCCGGCCCCCTCCCAAATGACACCCCACACTCTGATGCCCCCTCCAGAAAAAAAAATAGAGGCAGAAGGGATGCCCACTCCCTCCTTCTGCTGCAAACCCCTCCTGCCCCATGCAAGCCGAAATGCCCCCCTTGTACTTCAATAAAAATCGGCTGGAGGGATACCCAGACTCTCCTACTCACAGGCCCGCCACTCCAAAATGGCAGGCTTTCCCCTTCCCAGTGTATCCTGAGATGCATGGGGAAGGGCCTAAGGTCCTGTTTGCCCCAGAAGCTGTTCCCTCCCTGTGTATCCCAGGATGCACTGGAAAGGGGAAAGCCCACCATTTTGGAGTGGAAGGACTGTGAGCAGGAGGGACTGGGCATCCCTCCTGCTGTCATCTAGATTTGAGGTATGGGGAGGTTCGGGGAGTGGGGGATAGTTTGGGGGGACCAGTGGGGGCATCTGGTGACAGGAAGGAATGGGCATCCCTCCTCCTGATTTTTTTTTAAAGTGGGGAAGGGGAGGGTTTGGTTCAGGGGGGTTCTGGGAGGTCAGTTCAGCAGGGAGGGGGTCACGGCAGCAGGAGGGAGTGGGCATCCTTTCTGCCAATTTTTATTGAAGTGCAGAGGGGGCAGTTCAGCTGGTGCAGAGGGGTATTGCAGCAGCAGGAGGTAGTGGGAATCCCTCCTTTCTCTATTTTGGTACTAGGGGTTGTCAGTGGGGGGAGAGGGTCATCATCGGGGAGGGGGTGGCTTGCATTTTTTTTCAAGGGGCAGATATTGTGCGTAACACATGCACAACATCTGTGCCATTATAAAAAAAAATAAAGAAGAAAGCCCCGAACTGCTGAGTGGCAGGAAGTGTCAAAGTTGCTCTCACAGTGACTAATCGGACGGGATTATGGCGAACCTCCACGCAAATCATTTGCATGCAATCTTGTTGGAACATCGGTTGCTGTTTCAAAATCAGCCAAAAAAGACAGCGACCTGCACAGCCTTAGCAACCGTGTTTTGTGCAAATTCTGCTGTCTCTCCATGGGTTGCAAAATCACAGTAATTTGGGAACCCTGATAACAGTTAGTAGGTTTTGTTTTCCTTAAAGAAAGACTTTTCTGCCAGTTTTCCCACAAAAGTTTTCTCCCAGCCTTACTTGATTGCTTCACTTAGTGAGGCACTTTTTTCACAAAACAATTTAACAGGAAGAGCATGAGTGCCTTGAGGACAATGGACGGCAAGGATCTCTCAGGAAGACAAAGACAATATAGGAGCAAGATGGGACCAGCTTTATCCAGAGGATCAGCAATGTAAGGGACCTTAATGCATTTCACAGGTTGTACTGGGTGATTCAAACTATGTTTATTATTTGAAATCTGTTTCCACTGCATCAACCAACTTCAATAACTGTAACCCCAATTCAAAAATAAAGGCCTTTCTCCCTACCATCCTTATACAGTAGTATTTAGGGCCCGCCAGTGCATCCCAGGATGCACTTAGCTGGGCAATGCTATTTCAAGATACAGCTTGGAGAAGCAGGAGTGCGTAGGCATCGTTCCTGCTTCGCTCAAGGTCTGGGGGTCTGGGGAGTAAGATGGGCCTCACTAGACTACCAGGTAACTGGTCAAGGTGACTTTGAAGGCAAGGCCCAGTCTTGGGGGCCACTAGATAGCCAGGATCTTTTATGCATTAGTATGAGAGAGTCAGGAGGGGGAACCAGGAGTCCACTAAACCACCTGGCCTTTGTTTTGCACTGGTAGGGTCTGGAGCATTTTTTTGTGGTTTGGAGGTCAAGGCGGGGGGGAGTGGGGCTGATTCATGGGGGGAAGCATTAGACCATTAAGCTTTTTTGGGAAGCCCATCTGAGGCAGGGTGGTCAGGTTGGAGGGTAAGAAGGGGAGCCATCTTTTCTCTCAACCAACCTTTCTAATACTACCCTGGACTCGGTGGAAAGTTTCCTGTGCTAAACGTGCTTGGGGAAATTTTTTTTGAGCACTGATTTGGTGTATTTAAAGACCACATTTAATTAATTAATTAATTTCGTTTTCTATCTCGTCCTCCCCAAAGAGCTCAGAACAGGTTTAAATGTGCCCTTACTGAAATTATTAGAGCATTTGGCGCACAGTAACATGCACGCTAACCTCCTTTTAACACCAGCGTTAGTTTTGAGTATCAGCTTCCAGACTTAATAGGAGGGGTTAGGGAGAGAAGTATTTTAGGACTGCCCCTCCAAGGCATAAGGCCTTTTTTCTGCTCCTCAAGGTGGTTCCTTCTTTTGCTTAGTGGATGGTTGTTTATCATTTTGGTTGCTCTGGAGGAGGTATGTTGCAGCTTGCAGACATCCGAGCTACTGTGGTTTTGGCTCATGAAAAGGAGAATGGATTGAGACATAAGAACATAAGAACTGCCATCTCCGGATCAGACCCATGGTCCATCGAGTCTGGCGATCCGCACACGCGGAGGCCCAGTCAGGTATACACCTGATGTAGTTTTAGTCACCCATATCCCTCTATGCCTCTCGTAAGGAGATGTGCATCTAATTTGCCTTTGAATCCCAGCACAGTGGATTCCTTAATAACCTCCTTTGGGAGAGCATTCCAGGCGTCCACCACTCGCTGCGTAAAGCAGAACTTCCTGACATTTGTCCTGGACTTGTCCCCCCTTAGCTTCAAACCATGTCCTCTTGTCCGTGTCGCATTGGACAATGTAAATAAACATCTGGGTTTTACTTCCTTTGTTTTCAATGACAGTTAAACCCAGATGTCTCTATCTGTCCTCCATACTTCCATTACTTTCAGTGGAAGTAAAACCTGGATGTCTCAATCTGTCTTCTTTTTTCTGGAGCTATATGGTAACCCTACTCATGGAGGATGAACACTGAACATAAATTATAGTGGAAGATCAGATTTCCAGTTGGGGTCATGGGACTCAGCAGACGGCATGGAGGTCCATGCCTGTTTCTTAAGCCCTAGCTAATTGTGATGGGGAAGAAATGGAGCTTACTAGCAGGATAGTTAATTTAGTAGTATCTGCTTCTCAGTTGTCAGGACAAGCAGCTGGGCCTAAGTAACAATTTTATAAATGTGTAGCTTGGATGTAGAACTTGATTGTTGTAACAATTAATGATTATGTTAACTATAAATGATGCTACAGCCTGGTTTACTTCACTAGGTTGTTGGTGCCATTGATATTTTGTAATAATTAAAGATAAGGGACTATATAAGGGAGGTGGGTGGTATAGATGTTTGGGGTTGGGAGCAGTGGCGTACCTAGGGGGGCGGGGGGGGCGGGCCGCCCCGGGTACCAGCCCTGAGGGGGTGTTCCCGGCCTTGCCGCTCAGTCCCCCCCCACGCCCGAAGGACCGCTCGCCCCACTGACCTTCCAGCACACCTATGAAGCAGCACCTTCCAGCACACCTATGACGTCAGAGGAGGGGGCGGGACCGCGGCGCAGGAAGCAGCGCCCAAGCAGCTGAGGGATTGCTGACGTCGCGATCCTGCTGCGGGCTGCTTCATAGGTGTGCTGGAAGGTCAGTGGGGCGAGCGGTCCTTCGGGCGTGGGGGGGGCAGTAGCTTAAGGTAGCCCGGCGCAGGAAGCAGCTCCTAAGCAGCGCAAAGATAGCTGACGTCGCGATCCTGCTGCGGCTGCTTCATAGGTAGTGCGGGGAGGCCAGGGGGGCGAATGGTCCTTCGGGGTGGGTCGGGGCATCAGGCCTTCAGGGTGGGGCGGGCGGGCGGGCAGGCAGACTTTCAAGGGGGAGGGGGGTGACAGGCAGGCAGGCCTTCAAGGGGGGGTGCAGGTCTTCGGGGGGGTGCAGACCTTCAAGGGGGTGCAGGCCTTCAAGGGGGGGGACAGGCCTACAAGGGGGGGGGACAGGCCTACAAGGGGGTGCAGGCCTACAAGGGGGGGGGACAGGCCTTCAAGGGGGGACAGGCCTTCAGGGGGGGTGCATGCCTTCAGGGGGGGACAGACCTTCGGGTGGGGGGTACAATCCTTCGGGGAGGGTGCAGGCCTTCAGGGGTGGGGTTTAGGCGTTCAGAGGGGGACAGACCTTCGGGTGGGAGGTAAAGTCCTTCGGGGGGTGCAGGTCTTCAGGGGTGGGGTGTAGCCCTTCTGAGGGGGGACAGACCTTCGGGGGAGGGGGGTCCTGGTGTAAAAGTACACAGAGGGAGAGAGGGAAGGGGGGTTCAAAGATACGTGCATATGCCAGACTTTGGGGGTTAGAAATAATGGGTCTAAAAACAGAGGAGTGGGAGAGAGATGGTGCATAATGGGATTTAGGGAGGGAAGGAACAGAAAGGGAGAGAACTTGGAAACAGGGGATGGTGTGGAGGGGGGATAGAGATACTGGATAGGAGGATAGTTGGGAACAGAAAGGGAGAGATGGTGGATCCTGGGGTGGTGGGGAGTTGAGAAAAGGTGAATCTGTGGATGGAGACAAAAAAAAGGAAAGATGCCAGATCTCCGGGAGAGGGAAGGGAAACGGAAGGGGAGAACAGAGATGGCAGACGGATGGTTAGCACGGAGAAAGGAGACCCTGGCAAGCACGACAACAAGAGCCTGGGACCAACAAGATTTGAATATTGATCAGAGAACAAAAGGTAGAAAAAATAATTTTATTTTCTGTTTTGTGATTACAATATGTTAGATTTGAAAAGTGTACATGAGACAGCTTGAAATGGGAACTTTTCTATTTTTGTGAATGGCAAGGCTGAGTTCAGTTAAAATATATGCTTTATAAGAAAATATAATAATGTGTTTTATAAAGTTTATAAGCATTGCTGGCATACTCGGTGAGGTGTTCCTAGTGTTGGTGGTGGTGGTAGCATGTCAGTGTGTTGAGAGGAAGAGGTAGTCTGGGAAATTCTGCTGAGCAAACTCTGGGCCCATTTCCACCCCCAGTTAGTCCACTCCACTCAACTGGTTCACACACTGAGTGGGTCTTTGGGTGTTATTTCTGGGTAGTTGTTTTAGAATCTCTTCCAGTGGTTTGTCAGTATCTCCTTCTGGTCCAAGGAAGGAAACTTTGTCAACCTTAGCATTGACCTTCAGAATATGTTTGTAACAGCGCTGCTTGTGTGGCATTAGGCTATGTAGTGATCGAAAGAAAAAAACAGACCTTTGCACATTTTTGCACTATATGGTGGGTGTATGAGGAGATTCATTTCCTGCACAGTTAAGTCCATGTGAAGTTACCTTGTGCTGTATTTGACATCTAGCAAGGTCTCTGTTTGGAAGGAAAGATCTAAGCTTAAAAATGAAGTGGCCAGAAGTTATGTTAAAAGTAGATAGCGTAGCTGGTTTTAAGAAAGGTTTGGACAAATTCCTGGAGGAAAAGTCCATTGTCTGTTATTAAGACATGGGGGAAGCGTCTGCTTGCCCTGGATTGGTGCACTCAGCAGCAACAAATACTAGTTTTGGCTGGCTCTTTCCCCGCATTTCTCCTCTCTTCCCCACGATTTAATATCCAGTTCAGGCAGTAAGTAAATGCATCGGCAGGGGGGGTCTGGTAAGTCTTGGGGGCTGGGGATGGAAGGTGAGAATCAGTTCTGTAGGCTATCAGAAATTTGCTTAATTATCTACTCACACAGAAAAGCAGTAAAGTCAATAGGTTCTCTGAGTGGGAACAACCTGTTTGATCTTGCACTCTTGTGATTGACCAATTGTTTATCACTGTTTAATTTATCACATTGATTAATTTGAGCACACCTGAGGTGTCCTATGATGGTGTGCACTGCAGGCAGAGGAGCCTTATTGTGTAAAGCACTGGAGAATTCTCTCCTCTCGCTTACCTCTCACGCTGAGGACACCCTGCTTCAGTATAATCATTTATATGATTTATCTTATAAACATTATTACGTGGTCTTTTCCTCAAGTGCTGAGACATCAGGTTGTTCCCACTTGGAGAACCTATTGACTTTTACTGCTTTTCTGTGTGGCTTTAACATTTTTGCTATTCAGTATACCTAAACTATTATTCAGTAGAAAAAATATGGTTTGTTCAATCAAATCCTGTGTGGACATTGGACTTCTATGAGTGAATGTTCTGCTTGATTGAACAAACTAAATTTTTTCTACTGAATAATAGTCTAGGTACAATGAAAGTAAATAGCAAAAATGTTTGAGTAGATAATTAAGGAAATCTTTTTCATATTGCTTGCTTATGGACTGGGAAAAAAGACTGTTCAAGCAAATGTCTCCAGAACTGCTTTAATGGAAAAATGTGATTTTTTTTTTTTAAGTACTTTGTGAAATTTATTGTTGTTGTGAAATTTATTGTTATACTTTGTTTAAACTTAAAAAGCGGTGTCATTAACAGTGAATCTAATCGAAAAATCGATTCAACAGGGTGAATCGAATCGAATGAAATATTTTTCTCTGAATCGGGCAGCACTATTGGCTACCATGAGAATGGGCTACTGGGCATGATGGACCATTGGTGTGACCCAGTTAGGCTATTCTTATGTTATGTTCTCATCTGTAGGGGCCTTTGTTTTCACTTCTTATTTTAATGTATTTTTTTCCTGGGAACTTATCAGTGTTTTTTTATAATGGGAACAAAAATGGAAGAGAATTAATGTGTGTGGAATGGGGGGGTAACTAATTTCTTCAGCTAAATAATTCAATCCACTTCAAACAGACATAGGAGAACTCACGCACCATTCACACACCCTCCAACCAAAAACGTCAAAAGAAAAAAACTGTTCGACAACCTCCTAGCCATTCGAGCTGCAACACTTGACCCCCAACTCTACAACCTATTGACCTCGACCACAAACTACAAAACCTTAAAAAAAGAAATAAAAACCCTTCTATTCAAAAAACACATAAAACCAAACTAACATAATCAGAACTGTCCCAAGCATCACCTGCAACTACTCCATATGTACTTCTGATGTCATGACAATTCCGACATAATTTATGTTATGTTATGTTTGGAATAATGGTTACATAAATGAAGTTCAATAAAAGAAAATTTTCACTGCCTGTTTCTATTCTGACCATTTATTCCATTTCATGGTTATTGCAAAAAAAAAAAAAAAAAAATTTTTCCATGAGGGGGGGGGGGGGGTGTCAAAAAATGATGGGCCCCGGGTGCCACATACCCTAGGTACGCCACTGGTTGGGAGGTCTCAGCTCTCCAGGCTGAGTAAAGAAGCAATTTACAGCTCTTTGTTCCACTCCACTCAGTATCTTATAGACCTCTATCATATCTCCCTTCAGCCGTCTCTTCTCCAAGCTGAAGAGCCTTAGCCTCTTTCATATGGAAACCGTTCCATCCCCTGTATCATTTTCATGTTCATGTGTTCACCTGAAAGGGAGGGAGGGAGTACAGGCAGTCCCCAAGTTACAGGCCCCGGACATAATAATAATAATAACTTTATTCTTCTATACCGCCACAATCTTGCAACTTCTATACTCATACTTAAGAACGCGGTTGCGGCTTCATTTGATTTCACTGAGCATTATTTCCAGTAGTTTAGACTCCTATACTTCTGTAGCAGATTCAGAAATGATACATGGCCACCTTAAGAAGTGTGTGGTTGTGCATGTTGTACCTTAGAGGGAACCCGATAGGGACAGTCGCCCCTTTTGTCAGCTGAGAGCAGAGCTAAGCAGGAAGAATCTTACAATCTACAAGTTCTGAGTTACATACAAATCCGACGTAAGAACAGCTTTAAAAACATAACTCGTTCTTAACCCGGGGACTGCCTGTAATTGTTTTTCCAGTCACCAAATCATAAAGGAGCCCTTATACTAAAGCAGAAGAATGCGCAGTTAAATTATGCGTTAAGTGCAAATGTTATGTGGCAGTTATTGGGAGAGTGTGCCCAGCATGTCCATTACAGGACTTGCATTAAAATATCCCGTAGCACATGGTACCCTTGTCGCAATTAGTGTGACCCCATGAAGTAGGCCAACACTAACTGCACAATTGTCGGTTAGTGCATGGTGCACGAACTGCAATATATAGCTCAATGCCTATACACTGCCCATGCACTGCCTAGTTATTGCCCACTACCATAAAGACCCTGATTCTATAAATAGTGCCTAAAGAGAGGCGCTGAGGAATGCAGCAAATAGCGCATGTCGAACATGAGTTAGGCGCCATTTATAGGACCGTGCCCAGCAGTGCTTAAATTGGACTTAGTTACTGGTAGGCATCAAAACCTTAGGCACCCCTTATTTATGCCAGAGTTTACCTGGCCTAATACTGGCGCCTAAGTCCAATTTAGACACCTACATGCAAAACACGCCCAAGATCCGCCCCTAACCACACCCACTTTCTGGTAGGTGCCTACCTGAAAGTAGATGCCATTGCCTACCACGTAAGGTGCTTTAAGCCAATTAATTTTAATGTTTGTCAATTATGAGCTCATTATTGCTCATTAACAGCGCCAATTAAGACATCCCACAACTTTTTTTTTTTCTTCTCCCTTTCTTGAATTATTTTTCCCTTTAATGTATATTTTCTTCTACAAATATATTGTAACTTTCCCCCTTAACCCTCACAGTTCATGTATGTTAACCCAGTATGTTTTTTATTTAAAGTCAGTGTATTTGTATTTCTATTTTACTTGAATTGTACATCGCTTAGATATTCAATAAGCGATTTTTCAAGCACTAATAAAACTTGAAACTTGAACTTGAATCCCTCTCCCCCTCCCCCCCCCCCCTTTTTACTAAGCTGCAGTAGAGGTTTCTGCTACAGCCCGGAGCACTAAATGTTCTGATGCTGCTGTGATGCTCATAGGAATTCTATGAGGGTCGGGGCATTTAGCGCTCCGAGCCATAGTAGAAACCTCTACTGTGGCTTAGTAAACGGAGGGGGGGGGGGAGTTAGGCACCTAGACTGGTTAAACATGCCGATCTAGGTGCCTGATTTCAGGCACTGTTTACAGAATCTGGGCCAAAATGCCCTTATTAAGTGAGTGAACACACTAACCATTAAAATAACACAAAACCAGTTACCACGCTTGTGCAGTAGAGGTTTTCACGCACTAATTCACAAGCTAACTGCGTAACATGCCGATCTCCTTCTCTGAGGCCACTCTTCATTGATGTTCACAAGTGCCTGTCTGACTGCGGATCTTATCAGTTCTTAAGAAGCATTACCTTAACAGAACTATGCTGTAACTATTTTGGTAACAGAGCCACTGTAGGCTCTTAAGTGAACCAGTCAATGAAGCAATGCGCAGTGTGAGCCAGCAATGACGAATGCTCAGTGAGCTCTGAGGAATTTGGGCCTCAGATGTCAGACGTGGTTTTTATAGGGGATGAGGCTTTTGCAGGAGGATTCATGTTTGCAATTAAGGGACAGTCTTATGGTTTATTAAAAATTGAGTATACCACCTTTTGGGGGGTAAAACAAAACTGGTTCACAATCATAATTAAAACAAACATAGATGGAAATGAACACCATAATTTTGACAGGATATAGATGGAAATGCAGAATTAGGTTGATACCAGGACACAGGTCCCAGGACTTATTTATTTATTTATTTAATCATTAATTTAGCCCGTCCTCCCAAAAGGAGCCCAGAACGGGTTACAAGAGTGCACTCATAATATAAGTAGGACAAACCGTAGTGAGAAATACAGACTTGGCAGGCATGGGAGGGGGGTTAGATTACAAAATTTACAGTATAGACATAACATGCAGACTTAAAAATACAGACTTAATACACATAGGGTGGTTGAAATTGCAGCATTTTCAGTATAGATATAGCATAATATAGAGGTAAAAGCATTTTTTGTACAGGTGGGTGCATCGCTGTTGTCAGAGAATGTGGTAGTAATTCAAGTTTTATTTGCAGCGAGTTTTAGTGAGATTCCATTTGGTGTATTAGGTGGAGCCTTTGAGATCCATCTGTCAGAGGTGCAAACGTGGGTTGTTAAGGAGCTGGGTTTGTAAAGAGGAAGGTTTTCACGGCCTTCCTGAAGTTCCATAGACTGTCTAATGGATGGGGGGAGGGGGGGATGATGTGCCATAATCTGGGTATGTAATGAGAATAAAAGCATTTTCGGGCTGTTTCAGATGTGAGTGAGTGACCAGGTGGTAGGACCAGCTTGGGATCTCAGTGATCGGTTGGGGACATAAATTTGCAATTTTGATGCTTTGTAGTTTGGTGTCATTCTCTCTCATTTAAAAAACACAAATTTCTTCTGTTGTATGAAGCTGTTTCTATAATCTACAATGTATTTGATCGATATACTCTTTACTTCAACCTTCTGCTTTAAATGTTTTGGTCCATGCGCTTGTCATTAATTGATTGGACTATTGCAATTCACTGTATATGGATATACAAGTAAAATAACTCAAAAGGCTTCAACTGATTCAAAATACAACTATAAAACTTATAACAGGTCATAAAAAATACAATCATGTTACATCAGTGGTCTCAAACTCAAACCATTTGCAGGGCCACATTTTGGATTTGTAGGTACTTGGAGGGCCTCAGAAAAAATAATGTCTTATTAAAGAAATGACAATTTTGCATGAGGTAAAACTCTTTATAGTTTATAAATCTTTCTTTTTGGCTAAGTCTTAATAATAATATTGTCATTTATAGCTAAAGAGACATATGATCAAGAAACTGTTTTATTTTACTTTTGTGTTTATGATAAAAACATACTGAGGTCCTCAAAATAGTACCTAGCGAGCCACATGTGGCCCCTCGGGCTGCAAGTTTGAGACCACTGTGTTACACCTTTACTCAAATCGGCTCATTGGCTGCCAATATCACACATTCTGTTATTAGTATTCAAAATCTATTGCACAGACACCCCATTATTTCTCAGTAAATTTTTAACACCCTACATTCCCTTTTGAACTCTAAGATCCCTAAATCAAAATAGTTTAGTAGTTCCTACTCATTGGGAAATATTTCTTGATCATACGTAATTCGATTTTTTCCATTCAGGGTCCAGAATTATGGAATGCTCTTCCAAGTCATCTCAGACTTCAGACTTCTCTCGATACTTTTAAGAAAGATCTCAAAACTTTTTATTTTCTGATGCTTTTTCATAAGCATCGGTTTCTATAATCTGTAATACCAATCACACCAGACGAAGCATATAGACCTTTCCCAGACCTCTTGTGTTACCCTCCCCATTGCTTTCCTATTATACCTTATAATGCTTCCTCTATCCTCCTGTGTCACACATTGTTTTATAATTATTTTATTGTTTATTGTTTTATTTTTAACATTACTAGTTATTTCTATCTATTTTTATTGTAGGCCGCTTAGTTGTTATACGATTTGTGGGATATCAAGAATTAATAAACTTGAAACTTTAAGAAGAAAGGGAAAAATCAGCCACTGACCCTCAACCTTGCATTGAAGAATGCTGGTGTGGAAGGACATGGGATCAAGTATCCCGTGTGGCTTCCCATGTACATATTTATAAACAATTCACAAACCATTCATGAATGGATTACATGCTTCACTTCCTTAGGATAGAGTCTTGGAGGGGGGGCGCTGGTGAGCCCGATGAGGTAGGCAGCCGGCGACGCGAGCTCCGACGGACCAGGCTCAAAATCACTCGAAAACGTATCAATATGGCAGACTACTGCAGCGCATTTACTAACTGAGCGGTGGGTAATGGCTTCCAGCAAACCCGGTAAACGCAAGAGCGCCGAACCCTCCTCGCCGGCGAAATCAGACGGGGCTAGGGCAGACGAGTCTGCTACGGCGGCCATTTTGTCCGAACTCCGCGAGATCAAAGACCTTCTTGTTGACACTAAGCAGGATATCAGTGACATGAAAACTGATATCGCTGCATTAAAAGAAGAATTTGCAACAGCGCAGGCATCGGCAGCCCTTTTGGAGAACAGGACCACTGCAGCCGAGTCCTCTATTAAGTCTCTACTTAAACAGCAGAACCGCGTGGCTGCACTGGAGCGTGCAATTGAAGATGCTGACAACCGTGCACGAAGGTCCAGTTTTCGTCTTTTGGGTCTCCCGGAGGGACGGGAAGCGTGTGACCTGGTGGAATTTCTGGCGGTTCTCCTCCCTCAAATTCTACAAATGAATGATGATATCAAACTTGACTTTGATTGTGCTTTTAGGCTGCCACAGCCTAATACATTTCACAAGAAATATCCCAGGCCTATTTTAGTCACTCTCCTCCGACATCAGCAGGTTATTAAAATAATGCAACATGCCAAGATGCATTCTCCTGTCACTTTTGAAGGGAATAAAATATTATTTGTTCCTGATCTGGCGAAGGAAACAGCGAAGAAGAGGAAATCATTGTTGTCATATCGGCCCCAATTAAAAGCTATGGGAGCCAAATTTGGCATGCTGTATCCAGCTCGCATGAGGGTCACCTTCAATAATACTACAAAAGATTTCCTGAACCCCGCTGACCTTGCAGACTTTATTGAATCAGTGAAGCCTACCACCATCGATAAAACCTGAATCAGGCAGTAGTATACTATGTTCAATTTATTCTGTATTGTGCTAACGCTGTTAACACCAGTTGTGCCTTTGTGTTGCAGTGCTGCTGTTTATTATTATACTACCTGGTCTGTTGGAGCCCTGCTGTTTAGGGCTTCTCTCTTGTCAGCTTTCTGACCCATGGTGTCGTTTACCTGTTTGTTACAGTTTACTGTGCTATTGCAGAATTTCAAATTTGTTACTGTGCATTTCAGATTTTTACTTATTATGAAGGGGTTATTTGCTTATATATGGATATACATATATGTACCATTGCTGTGTATTAGCCAAATTGCTAACTCAATAATTCCTGTTTTCACTATTCTTACATGGCATTAACATGTTTTTCTCTTAATGTGAAAGGGTTTCATAATCCAATAAAGAGGGTGAAAATCCTGCGTTACACTGAACAATACAATCCGGATATTGTGTTCTACCAAGAAACTCACCTTACAGCCACTGAAGCTCTTAAGGTTGCTCCCAAATGGGCTCATGTTCCGTTGTTCTCCCCTTCTGTGGGCAGGAAGAATGGAGTTTTAACACTGATTCGCAACCGCCAGGATATCAGCATTATCTCCTCATCTCATGATATGGAAGGTCGTTGGATCAGGGTCCAACTGAAAGTCGGACATAGCTTGATTCAGATTTACAACATATATGCTCCTAATCAAGATTGCCCTTCCTTTTTTGAGACCTTAGCTAATGATATCAGTTCTGTCAGCCACCAGCCACTTATACTGGGTGGAGACTTTAATCTAATTCTGAATCCCGAACTTGATAGAAAATCTAAGACCGCTTATAAGAAGTCCAAGTCTTGGTTCAGTTTACAGGACCTTCTATATAAATTAAAACTTGTGGATCCATGGCGCTTGCAACATCCAAGAGCTGAGTCATTTACATTTTTCTCTCCACCTCACACTTCTTATTCGAGGATCGACTTCTTTTTGATAAGTTACTCCTTAGTATGCAAGATGGATACATCTGAAATACAAGCTATTTCTGTTTCAGATCACTCTTCGATTACAATTGCCTTTGTGGATGTAGCTTTGCCGAAAACTTCAGGAGCATGGAGATTTAATTCATCTTTGTTATTAGATCCTTTATTTAACGAGACCATTAATACTCATATTAAAGACTATTTTACCATTAATAAGATAGAGGAGACTTCATGGCAAATTACATGGGATGCGTTTAAATCTTACATCAGAGGCATTATCATTGCCTATACAGCCAGGAAAAAATCTGAATCCAAAAAGCATCTGAAATTGTTAGAGACTCAGATTGCCGCCTTAGAGTCTGCTCACATTGCTAATCTATCTGACATGAGAATTCAGATTGAATTAAACAAATTAAGATATGATTATAATCTAAAGCTCAGCACTGCTGCAGCTTCAGAGGTTCTTCTTCAAGCATCGCATTACTATGCCACGTCTAATAAGGCTGGGCACCAACTAGCTCAATATCTGAAACTGAAAATGGAACGCACAACTATACCAGCTATCAAATCAGACACTGATAAATTACTCACAAATAATCGAGATATTTGTCATCAATTCCTTTTCTTCTACCAGGATTTATATCGATCAGAAAATCCATCTTCCTCGTTAATAGATGAGTATCTCTCAAAATTGGATGGTCCTAAACTGGATGAAGATGATGACCAAATTCTATCTTCGCCACTTGCACTGGATAATCTCAAGGAAGCATTGAACTCCATGGCTAAACGCAAAGCTCCAGGACCGGATGGCCTCTCAGTAGAATTCTATGTAGCCTTTCAAGAGACTCTACTACCGATGCTTCTTTCCTATTTGAATCATGTCATTGATCAAGGAGAGGCGAGAGGCTCCATCACAGAAGCAGTGATTATTGTTTTACTGAAACCGGATAAGGATCCGTTATTTGTACAACACTACAGACCTTTGTCACTAATAAATGTCGATGCCAAGATTTATGCGAAAGCTCTGGCTTCTAGACTACAACTTGTGCTACCTAAAGTAATCCATGCGGATCAAAACGGATTTATGAAGGGTCGTCTTGCAAGTGACAACTCTCGACTTTTCTCTCACATCGTATCTCAAGCCTCTACCTCTGCGACTCCGTATGTTGCCATGGCTCTAGACGCGGAGAAGGCTTTTGACCGTGTGGAATGGTCATTCATGTTTAAAGTATTATCGTGGTTTGGCTTTCGAGACACATTCATACGAATGTTGAAGGTGCTGTACTCACATCCAACTACTCGGCTCAGAATCAATGGAGTTTTTTCTGATGCTTTTTCTCCATCGAGAGGTACAAGGCAAGGCTGTCCCTTATCACCTTTACTGTTTAATGTGGCCTTGGAGCCTCTGCTACTTGCTATCAGGGCGAACTCCTCCATCAGCGGATTTCAAATAGAAGATTTAACCTTCAAAATTTCAGCTTACGCTGATGATATTCAACTGTATACACATTTGGACTCCTTACCAGCTGTTCTCCATACGATTGGAGCCTACTCCTCTGTGTCTGGATATAAACTTAACCCGACCAAAACAGAGGTCATGCCGCTTTCTGGAATACCATGTGGTGTTGAAGTACGTGAATTACATCTCAAATTCACACCAAATAAATTGAAATATTTAGGAGTGTACTTTGGACCATCTATTGAGGAAACTCAGGAATATAATATAAATTATATCATAGACATCATAACTAATGTTACCTCTAAATGGTCACCCTTGAAATTATCTTGGTGGGGTCGATTAGATTCTATAAAGATGGTTCTAGCTCCTAAAATCACATATGTTTTGTCTATGATTCCTTTTCTTTTTCCCATTGCAGCCTACAAGAAATTTGAGTCTGCTTTAGTTAAATTTCTTTGGAACAACAAGACTCTTCGCATTGCCTTAAAGAAATTAAAATGCACCAAAGATAATGGAGGGGTCAACTTCCCTAGTCTATATGATTACCACTTAGCTTTTTTGTGCAGACAAGGCTCTCTTTGGCTTAAAGATCCTCATGAAACACATATGTCTGCTTGGTTGAAACTGGAACATGCACTATTCCCTGAGGAACACTTTATGTATGCTCCATTTGCTTCAGTGAAACGTAATTTTCATGACAATGTAATCCTTTCCTCTACTAAAACTGCTCTGTTAGAACTGGATTCTATAGCATCTGTGAAATGGAATGACACCACCAGTGCTCCTTTGTGGCATAATCCTTGCCTGCAAATTCAAGGTCAGTATATGGAGTGGAAATCGTGGAGAAGGAAGGGTGTTTGGTCCATAAAACAACTATTAAAAGATCTTGCCTTCTTGAATTTTGACATATTGGCCAGACAATATGAGTTGAATACGTCTCATTATTATCAATGGTTACAGTTGCGCCATTGTATTTCATCTTATCTTAAGAAGAAATCTTTGGATATTGCATTACCGACTTTACTTCAATGGACTGAACTGATCTCTTCCGGTAGAAGTCAGGCCTCAACTTGGTACAAATTACTTCATAAACACAAGTTTCTACCACCTCAGGCTCTGTATGATATCTGGGCCATTGACACATCGGTGCCCAGTGGACGGTACATCTGGGAGGAGATTTGGCTGTCTTCTTTTAAGGCTTTGAAGTCGTCTGCCATATTACATAATGTTCTGTTTTTATACCACCGAGCGTATTGGACTCCATTCAAATTATCTAAAATAGGATCTGAAAATTCAAACAAATGTTGGTCCTGTCTAGATGCTATGGGTACTTTAGATCACATGATTTATTACTGTTCCATGTTGAGACCGTTTTGGTCGGATGTGTGGTGTACCATATGTCAGATATTACCTATATGTGAAGAACTTTCGTTTGCTATTGTTATTTATGGGGCAGGTGCTCTACAGAAGAGTCAACTAGATAAATATGAAACCCGTTTGCTTAAATGTTTATTACTCATTGCATTTAAATCTATTCTGACAAACTGGAAGGACTTCTCGTCTCTCCATCATAACTCTTGGTGGAATACTGTTTGCCTGTTTTCAAAATATGAACTCATTGCTGCTGACAAAACCAACTCTTCTCATGCATATAATAATGTGTGGTCTCTTGTTTTGTCTTATTGCAAGTCGAAATAAGCAATCATTTTATTTTGTGTTATTGTTAGAGAGGTTCATTCAGATCCCAGTAAATGTTATAGATGGCTAAGCTAGCTATAATTGCTATAATTGCTATATTACTGATATGTATGCTTCTCAGAGTAATTAGCTTCTAATTAATAATAATAATATTGATTGATTTGCACAGTCCACACTCCATTGTATCTATTTAGTAGCACATCTTGTTATTTATTGTTTATATTTTTGTGTTTTCAAATTTCAATAAAAATGATTGAATTTAAAAAAAGGATAGAGTCTTGGTTAAGTCTGTGCTATGGGGCTCTCCTAGAATAGGAAAAGGATTCTCTGTTTTGTGTGCAGGGCTACTCCTACCACTGAGTGACTGTGTTTCTCACACACATCCCTGCTTTTCTGCCCTACCGACTTAAGCAAATGAGCCCTTGCAATGAGTTCCTGAGATGAGAGTGTAGGAAAGGGAATGTGAGATGATGGATGTAGGGAATTTGGACAGGTTCCTGGAGTAAAACCTGGGCACACACACTCCTTGGACACTCTGGTAAGGTATAATGAAAAGTCTTTATTCATTCACAGACCTGAGCCTGTTTCATCACAGGCTCAGTCTTAACTTCTATATCTCAATTCAGTTCAGCAGCCTGTCTTCTTTAGGCATTTAACAGTCTCACATCCAGTTCAACAATCCTGACCCTTTGGTCAGTTAAGCAGCTCTCACAGTATTCAAGTAATGTAGTTGGCTTATCTCAGCCAAACAGACATCAGCTATCACCTTGACACTTTCATACACTCTCCATTCCTTCTCAGCCCACAGCTAGGGAAGATTCTCTTCCTTTAAGACCTCTTGTCTTAGGATCATTCTTGGGGAAGTCTCTCCCTCAGGGTCCTCTCAGAATGACTCCAATCTAGAACAGAAGTACTCGTCCCTGAATGAGTCATGCTCCTCTTAGTAGTGTTATATTACTGTCCTCAATATGGCTTAATCCTACACTAGTGCCCCCTTCTGTCCAGTGATATAACTGCCTCATTAGTGAGGGAGAACCCCTTACTCCCTCACATACCCTCCCCCTCAGCTCAATCCTAGGAGGTTGAACTCCTGCTTCTGGCAGGGGCATTACCCCCCTTTTCCCAAAGGTAATCATCTTTATGGGCACCCTGGACCTCCTTACCTCCAGGAAATCCCTGAAATTGCCCCAGGACTACTATGCAGTCACTACCTTGCACACTCCCCATCTCGAGCACTCTTATATCTAGGATGTACCTAGAGGGATTTTCTAGAAACTAGGGCTGATCTGAAACTTACCAGGTTGTTTCACAGCTCTTTTTGCCTCCAATCTCTCTATACCTTTCACAGGCACCATAAGAAATTATGCTGTTTTTCATTTGCAAAGCAGTATAACACATTTATTTAGACGTATACCCTGGACTCACCGTTTGCAGAATCTCATTCTTTGAAATGATTTACCCTTAGCATCTCAGGAACCCCCCTCTGACTCCCAGTATATTAATAAAATGTAGCTGTTGAATGGACTGCTTCCCTCACCTCCATTATCTCCACAAAAAGAGTGGGAGGCTGAGTGGACCACCCAAACCCCAATATCTTCAATCAAGTCTAGTGGGAAGAGGGAAGATTGGGACATGGAATACTAAATGCCAGTGTGGCCAGCACTTCACATTCATTTGTTTACTGCAGGGGTGTCCAATGTCGGTCCTCGAGGGCCGCAATCCAGTCGGGTTTTCAGGATTTCCCCAATGAATATGCATGAGATCTATTAGCATACAATGAAAGCAGTGCATGCAAATAGACCTCATGTATATTCATTGGGGAAATCCTGAAAACCCGACTGGACTGCGGTCCTCGAGGACCGACATTGGACACCCCTTGTTTACTGCATCTCAGTGATGATTGATCCCTTCATTGATAAAGGATTAATCATTGCTAATGTACAGTGCATAAATTAAAAAATGTACTGAAAAAGAGAGTCAGGTATGGATCTCAATGACGGCGAAGGCGAACCAAGAAAAGGGGAAGTTGTGAGGCAAAGGATGTTGAACACTCAGTAATGGGTTATTCCAGGGGTAGGCAATTCTGGTCCTCGAGAGCCGGAGCCAGGTCAGGTTTTCAGGATATCCACAATGAATAAGTATGAGATGGATTTGCATGCACTGCCTCTTTGAGATCTATCTCATGCATATTTATTGTGGATATCCTGAAAACCTGACCTGGCTCCGGCTCTCGAGGACTGGAATTGCCTACCCCTGGGTTATTCCAGTGTGATGCAGAAGCTTACCATAGCCAGGTTTGATTCACAGGTTTTCTGTTTGTGTCTACACAAGCATTTATAAGACAAAACAGCTATTATAGACTCTTGACAAAGGCAGGATTGCCAAAACACTGCCAGTGTCCAGTCCACTTGTTTGATACAGTGCTGTTCTCCAATAAAGTACACTTTGGAATAACCCATCGCTGAGTGTTCAACATCTTTTGCCTCACAGCCTCCCCTTTTCTAAATGAAAAATGTATGCACAGAAAAATCTTGATACCGAAAACTGTGCACATACTTTATTATAAGAACTTTCTGTGCATGTTTTTCTGTCTGTGCCCTTTTAATAATTTGCTGTGTTTACTGCATAGGGAGGAAAGTGGTTTTTTTGGTTTGTTTGTTTTTTGTAAATATTTTTATTGAAAATGGTCGATGGCACGTACAGCAGAGTACAAAATCATCAAACGCCAAGACATCAATACAATAGTAAGTGAGGGAACGCGTTTCAGTGTTTTTGTTTTGTTTTTCAAGCCTTGTGTGTTTGACTTGAGTGCACACAATACACAATTTATTTCATTGACCTCTGAGTGTTTGATGATTGAGAATAAAACACTAAAATGAAGACATAAGAATGTGTAATTGGAATTGGTGGGTCTGAGATGCTGAAAGGATGCCTGGTGGAGCTCCAGGCAGAGAATGAACTGGGATGTACACTGACTCCGGAAGGAAAGCAATAAAGGAAACATGTTCTTTCTTTATTGAATTACACAGGAAACTGATGTGCTTGCACTGTGCCAAGTTTGAAAAAAAATAAAACATTTTTTCAATCCCAAAGCACTGTTTCTAACAGGCTTCTTCCATTCTTGAATTAGAGCTCCCACTGCGCCCCATGGGAGGCAGGCTGTCTCATATCCCCTTACCCTGTCCTCCGTCTCAGTATCACTCCCATTGCTATGTAGAAGGCTGAGCTTGCTGTGTCTTTCTCTGCCACGTAGGAAGTGTTTGGCTTCATTGCCTCTCCCTCTGCCACTCAGGAAGCTGCTAAGTACCTCTCATTCTGCCACACAGGAAGCTGCTAACCATCGGTGTCAGCTCTGTGGGGGCAATGAGTGCCTGAGTGCCCTTCCTCCCTTCAGTACTGAGCAAACCTTTTAACTGAGCAGGGAGGGGAAATTGAAGTTGACTTTAGTACCAGCAATCAGATTCGGTTCCTATACTGGCATAACCATTTTACGTGCGTTGCCAAAGTTACTATATTTATTGGTAAATAAAAAGAATAAAAAACAGAAGGAGATAATTTTCAAAGTAATAGTAACAGTAAAAAAAAGTTATACAGAGAGGTCAATAACAGAAACAATTCCCAGGTCCTGGTTCTAGTCCTCATCACCCCCCCTCCCACACACACACACACACGCACACACATTTGTGCTCTCTATGGGATATATATTTTTTCTATTTCTGATTTTTTATTTAATCATAATAGGTTTGTGTCTATAGTCTCACAGTTTCATATAATTTTCAAACACAGCTTTCTTCGTTTCTTACTTCTGGTTTTTCTATGTTCTGTGTGGCGCAGTGGTTGAAGCTACAGCTGCAGCACCCTGGGGTTGTGGGTTCAAACCCCGCGCTGCTCCTTGTGACCCTGGGCAAGTCACTCAGTCCTCCATAGCCCCAGGTAAGTTAGATAGATTGTGAGCCCACCGGGACAGATAGGGAAAATGCTTGAGTACCTGATTGTAAAACCGCTTAGATAACCTTGATAGGCGGTATATAAAATCCTAATAAACTTAAACTTACAATGACACATGTCTTTATAGGACCCCTGATTTAGGCAGTTATATAAGCCAAAATACGGACCATGCTTGGTCCAAGGAATTCATTCATCAATTGAAGTCCATTCCTACTGCCACACCATCTGTCAGCTGTTCTGACTTGCTGAAACTGAAATCATCATCTAGGTAGCTACACCTTAGCACGTAAGACATGTGTGTTTTCTATATAAATTGGTATATCAACTAGATTATTGTCTTATTCTGTAGCTGCAACAACCAGGGTGGAATTGTCCAAGAGAGAATGATGTGCACTAAAAAAGTGTCCTTCAATCCGTCTGGTGAAATGACGATCTCTATTATTCAAACATCAAATTGACAAATTGACTCGACATGCGCATGTTTCGGCCAACAGGCCTGCCTCAGGAGTCTTAAAAATCACTAATGATGATATACGAGGTATACTGACACTCGAATGAATCTGACCACAAATCAATCAAAGAAGAGTGTCATGCCTATAGGCGTTGTACCAGCAGACAGCATTCGTTTTCCTTGTGGCATGACACTCTTCTTTGATTGATTTGTGGTCAGATTCATTCGAGTGTCAGTATACCTCGTATATCATCATTAGTGACTTTTAAGACTCCTGAGGCAGGCCTGATGGCCGAAACATGCGCATGTCGAGTCAATTTGTCAATTTGATGTTTGAACAATAAAGATCGTCATTTCACCAGACGGATTGAAGGACACTTTTTTAGTGCACATCATTCTCTTTTGGACAATTCCACTCTGGTTGTTGCATATTTGTGTCTGTGGTGTTGTTTTTTCCCGGTTTTTTATTTTTTTTTTTTTTTTTGCTTATTCTGTATCTGAACATTTGCAAATGCTCTCAATTTTTAATGTTTCTAAATGAATTCTGTGAGTTTGTGTGCTCAATAAACCTGCAAGTTTCCAGTCCAGTGCATCGACTCCACTTTACCGACTGCTTTTGCCGGCATTGTTTATTTAACTTATTTGGTGTTATATCCCATCCTCCCGGGAGAGCTCAGAAAGGGTTACAAGTTTACATACATATTAAAGTGTATTTAGACAAGGTGATGGCAAACATGAGGCTCCTTTTACGAAGCTACGGTAGGGCATTAACGCGCAGAATAGCACGCGCTACACTGCTGCGTGCGCTAGACGCTAACGCCAGCATTGAGCTGGCGTTAGTTCTAGCCGCATAGCATGTGGTAATATCCTGCATGCGCTAAAAATGCTAGCGCACCTTAGTAAAAGGAGCCCATGGTGTTGAAAGACATTGTTTGACAGAGATGGCAAAACATAGTTATCAAAGCACGGTAAAATATAACATGACAAACATGATATGGTGAGTCATAGCATGATGAGCATTGTGTATGACAAAACGTAGCATGGCAAACAATGCATGACAAACGTAGTATTATATATACAGCATAGCATGGCATAAATAGTATTATATGTACAGTGGTGCCTCGCATAACGAACGCCTCGCACAACGAACGCTGCACACAACGAACTTCATGTCTTGATTCACACAACGAACTTCGTTTCACACAACGAACTTCGTTTCACACAACGAACTTCGTTTCACACAACGAACTTCGTTTCACACAACGAAGTCGCCCGAGCTGCCGATGTATTGCATCCTTCCGCGCAGGCACTGCAGGCAGTCGTTAGTCACTGCGCTTAACTGCCCTCTCTCACTGTATACAGTCGTCCTTTTAAGATAAACTCAATATTTTTTATATATCATGGCTTCTAAAAAAAGCAGGAAGGTGATTTCTGTTGAAATGAAACGGGAAATAATTAGAAGGAGTGAATGTGGGGTAAAACAGTGTGACCTCGTCAAAGAGTTTGGCCCCAGCAAGACCACCATTTTCACCATTTTGACAAATTTATCTTTTTTTATGTCATCTTAGCATATTTTATGCTGCAGAACGAATTATTTTTTTTAACATGTATTGTTATGGGAAAACGCGTTTCACATAACGAACTTTTCGCATAACAAACTTGCTCCTGGAACGAATTAAGTTCGTTGTGTGAGGCACCACTGTATATACAAGCATAGTATGGCAAATATAGCATAGAAAACAGTGTTCTATATAAGCAAAGCATGGCAAACATAGAAACATTGTTGGATCGATATTGTAACACCAGGGGAGGTGACACAGCGCGTATGCTGTGGAGGAGAGAGCAGCAGTGGATTTTTGACTTAAACACTCTCCACCCACACGGTCTTAACAATGATATTGAATGGGTTGCTTTTCTCTAATCTTGTCTGGCTCGAGCAGTGCATCTGTGAAGTTTTTTGCTCTCGTCAGTATTTTTCATGACGTCATCACGCTGATGACGTCCGGTTTCCTTCCCCCCTCTGGTTTAAATACCGGAGCGGGTGCCGGCGTTCTCTGTTGCATGGAATTTCTTCTACATTTTGTACAGTATGTACTTTTGTGTGCTCTTATCTGTTATGACAGCTGCCAAGCTTATTATATTTAGCATAGATATGTGACGTTGTGAGGTCCGTTGCCCATATCTATAGCGATTTTCACACCTATTTTTTGCATTTCAGATATCCTTTGAACTCTGTTATGGTTGTTACTCTTTATCAGCATTAAATCTTTTTCTGGCGGGGTCTCCTGAAGCAGACGCCGAAACGGGGCCGCGTCGGGACCCTGATGAGTTTTTACTTTACAACCAAGTTCAGCTAAGTGCTTTAAAGTAATTGTGGCAACCTAAATGCAAGAAATTTCTTTTGACCTAATTGCATACAGTATTTCAATCAAGCAATTAAGAGATATATACTCTGTTGAAAACATATTTTTACACCTTTGAGCCGGTCTCGCTTTTACCATTGATTAAGCAATGATTGGAAGATAAACTCTTTTCCCAAGAGGGGGTTACCTCTCCCTCTTCAGAGTTT
Source organism: Geotrypetes seraphini (assembly GCF_902459505.1). Taxonomy (NCBI): domain Eukaryota; kingdom Metazoa; phylum Chordata; class Amphibia; order Gymnophiona; family Dermophiidae; genus Geotrypetes; species Geotrypetes seraphini. The sequence goes on from NC_047088.1 coordinate 69,818,282, forward strand.
TATTTCTCTGAGCTCAGTTCTTGTACAGCGAGCCCTCCTCTTAGGTTGTATAGATTATAGAGTCAGTCTCCTTTTTTCTACAGTTTAGTTTTTTCTGACTCATAGTTACCTTGTCCCTGCTGAAGTGGAAACATAGAAACATGGCAGCCATAGAAACATGATGGCAGATAAAGGCCAAATGGTGCATCCAGTCAGCCCATCCGCAGTAACCATTATCTCTTCATTGTTTCCACATTGCCCCTGGTCAGGTGATGTTTCTTGTCTGTTTTTTGCTGTTTCTCCTCTTTCCTCGAAGATTACCCCGTTTTCCCTGCTCATTCTTTCGTGGAAAGTCTTGATTTTCTCAGTTAGTTTGGGGAAATACGTACGTATCTCTGATGTCTTTGTATTACGCATAGTGCAATAGGAAAAGCACTATGGTCCAGATTCTATAAACAGCCCCTAAGCACGTCTACGTTGTAGGCGCTGCTCCGCTGCACCGCTTATAGAATCACGCTTAGTGGTGCCTAAGCACACCTAGGCATTGCTAGGTGTCCTAGAGGTAAGTGCTGGTATATTAGGACAGGTTTTTCCTGGCCTAGCTCAGGGCTAGATTCTCAAAACTTTAACGTGGTCGCTAAATTGGTTTCTGACGGTTTAGCCTGCAGGCACTCGAGCGGCAGAATATCAAAAGTCTTTAGCAAGTTCTAGCAGTCTCCAACACTGCATTGCAAATGGGCTCTCCAACAATGAAATGAGCACTCCGGTGGATTCTTAAAAATCACCAAGCCATTCTCCAAGAGCAGCGTTGGCTTTTGGCGACAACAATCAGCGACTGATCTGGGGGTGCTGGTACAGTGCCAACACTGCTAAAAGTGCATCTTGTGGTGTGTGTTTTGACAATGGCTAATGAAAAAAAATAAAAATTATAGGCTGACACTGGTCACTAGCAGATCATGCGTAGGGTTACCATATAGCTCCAGAAAAAGGAGGATGGATTGAGACATCTGGGTTTTACTTCCATTGCTTTCAATGGAAGTAAATTCCAGATGTCTTTATCTGTCCTCCTTACTTCCATTGCTTTCAGTGGAAATAAAACCTGGATATCTCAAACCGTCCTCCTTTTTCTAGAGCCATATCATAACCTTAATCATGTGGCTTCCTCTCCCATTACCCTCCTGCCACCCCTAGAACCCCGAGATGGAGTTTCCAGAATTCCTAAACTGAAACAGTACAAGTAGATGCTGCTGAAACCTGATTTACGTAGGGTGGTAGGTAGCTTCCTTACAGACTTCTGCTCATTCCAGGACTTAGAGGCACTGTCCAGAGGCTCTGCGTACAGACTAAGGAAGGGCTTCTGCGTAGCACTTCCACAACTGTTCTGTAGAGCAAAGGTTCTCAACCCAGTCATCAGGATACATCCAGACAGGTTTCAGGATACCCACAATGAATATGCATGAGATATACGTACAGTATTTGCATTGAATGGAGATAAATGATCTCATGCATATTTATTTTGGATATCTTAAAAACCATACTGGGTTGGTGTGCCCCGGAGACTGGGTTGAGAACCTCTGCTGTAGAGGAAACCCACAGCTGCAGAAGAGATACCAAGTTATCCGGTTCCAGGCCAGAGACTTTTGGTCAGTCCTGCTTTTGAACTTACATCCCAAAGCAGTGTGGTAAATAAATTTGTAGTGCCTTATCCTGCCCATTGAAATTAGTGTCGTTACGCACCAGAATGGGGTGGTTAGAAATCCAGGACTGGCCAAAGATCTCCAACCTGGAACTGGGTAACTTGGCTTCTCTGCAGCAGGGCAGTCCAAAACAGGCAAGTGCTGGGGAGTTTGTGTGTATATTCACCAGGCTCTCTGATTGTAATTATGCTGCTCAGCTAGAAAACAGGTCTCTATTATATAACATTCTATATAGTCTCTGCTGAAAAGTTTGAAGACCAAACTCAGGACTATCCTGGTGTAAAGCAAAGTGCTAACTGTAGCCTGAAATACCATGGTCTTTGATATAATCTTTGGCATACTTAATATTTTAGGCCACTTCATCCTAATGCACTGTATGTGCTATTACAGGTTGGACTTTCCTTGTTTAAATCTTTGAATGACTGGGGAGGTGTCAGGACCCCTAGAAGTCACAATGTCATTGCCAGGAAAGGGATAAAGTTCATTTGGGACATCCACTCTCACAGGGTGTTAGCTCCACATACTTCTCTTCACACTAGGCCCTAATCACTTCTGTGTCCAGTATACCCTGCTTTAGATGGTGTGTACTTCTAAAACTATATTGAGGGGGAAAAAACCAAAATACATAAATGTAATCAAAAGGGTTCTGAGTCACTTACTTTCCTTTCCTTTCCAATTCCTCATCATTAAAATCTGCTTTCTGAGCATCAACCCTTCCTCCATTTCAACCCTTCCGGCATTTCAATTCCATTCTGCTATGCATTGAGGCTCACAGATGTCTGGCCCTATTTGGCAGCACTGCGTAAGGTGTCTTGATTTGATTCCTACAGGTTCGGTGGAGATGGAGAAGCAGCGTTCAGAGTCCAAACTGCAGGCCAGATTTAAAATGGAGTCACTGTGGAGGGTCCTCTTAAATAATCCAGGGTCTGAGGTCATATGATTGCTTAGATTCCCCCATTCCCTGGTGTCCCACCTACTTCTGCTTCTTGGCCTAGAAAGTGACCTGACAAACTGCAGAAGCAATTCTAGGACCAGTTTAACTATTAGTCGACTGCTCAGTGTGGCTGTTTCTGGAGCTGGCAAGGAGCAGGGCAGTCCAAAGCAAAATAATAGATTCTGATAGCCACACACACTAAAAGAACCATCAGTGTGATCTTTTACCTGCAAGAAAGGTGAGTACAATTCAAAAACCCCATTTACTCAAGTAAATAGATTTTGTAAATTTTCTTGTGCTTCAGCACTGCCAGAATCGAAAAATTTTCTCTCTTTTTATGTCTCTAAAACTATCTAAATACAGCATAAATACATGCACATATATATGTACTGTTCTATTGATTATTGTTGTTAATACTTGCTGCTGCCTACCCTACCCTAGATCACCAAGACATCTTTCAAGTGTGCCCAGGAGGGTGGCCTAGGGGGGAATCCTCAGGAGGGATGGATGAGTTTAGGGGGTCTTACGGAGGGGGATTTCCAGGGGGGCTCCAGGAAGGGGGATGGATGCTCTGAGGGGGCTTTAGGAGGAAGGTAGTTGGAGAAGGGTCAATGCTCTAGGGGTGATTTGTATACATTCTCTGGGGAAGGGACTTCAGGAGGATGCTCTGGTGGATGCTTCTGGAGAAGGACTTTGAGAGGAAGGATGCTCATGGAGGAGGGGGGACTTTGGGTGGAGGTTAGATGCTCTGTGTGGGCCTTGGAAGGATATATGTTCTGGGGCATTGGGACAAGGGTAGATGCTCTTGGGGACAGGAACAGATGGTTTCCCGGGGTACAATTTAAAATGCAATTATAAGTACAAATTTTTAACTGATTTAAAAGTTGTATATTTTTTTACAGGATTGTTCTAGGAAGGATGCTGTTGAGGTGTTCATGATTGTTGTGTTTAATTATCAGAACTTCTAGCAGTCTGAAAATGAATTGAAGGGGATGAAAGTTGAACTAGGATGCTTAATACTCTTGTAACAGCCCTGTGTAGCTCTGTCAGTGCAGGTCTAGTGGACCCTTGCATGCTGACAGACCTCTGGATTGCTTCCTGCAAGAGCTTCCTGTTGGGGTACGCAGGGTCTGTCAGCACATGAGATCTTCTGGACCCAGCATAGAAATTTCATGCTGGAAATGGAGCTACTACAGCAGCACGCTCTGACGAATACATGATATCAAAGTTCCAATGCATATAAAAGTTTGGCACTGGAGGGAGGTGACTATGCCTAAATTTGGACCTGCCAGAGCCCAGAAAAAGACTGATGGGACAGGGTAAGAATCAGGCAGCGAGGTTAGAATATGACCAAAATAATTCTTTCTTTGTGGGCCTAAATCAGTAAGATTCTTCTCCTGTTCTGTGTCATGGGAAAAAACTTAGTGAATCTCTCTCTCTCTCTCTGATTTTGCCGCTGACTATATTAGGGAACAACCAGTTTATTCTTGCAATAGCACAGTGCCCTGTATTTACCTTATACAGTACAGCTGAGTTTCTCCAGGGTCTTAGAGTCCCTCTTGTTCCAGTAGCAGTTTGGAGAGTGGCAGCAAACTGGGAAATTGGCCAGATTCACAGCCTAATCTTGTTCATCAGCAAGGACAGCAGAACCTAGCTTTGGTTAGAGAGGTCAAATAAATCAAGGTCCAGGTTCTGTAGTTCAGCAAACTATTAGTAGAGCCTTGGCTCCGTAGCCCATCTTATTCTGCTGCCTATGAGTTTATTGGTTTGTTTGTTTATTTATGTACTAATTATTTATTTTTTAGTTCTTTAGCCTATCCTCCCAGTAAAGCTCGTATCTGGTTACAAAAAATACATTTATAATATCTTCCACAAACACATTTGAAACAAAAGATGTAACAGATTAAAATTATTCTTCGATATTCTAAAATTAAAACAAAAAAGTTGTCACAGCCTTACAAAATCATCTAATGACCTCATAGAAGACATCATAAAATAAGAGTCAGCTCGATTACAAGACTCTTAAGGGAAATAGTCTTCCTGAAAGCACACAAAAATACCTCTCACTTTGTGATGGCAAGGAATATATACAAATGTAAATTGACAATTTTCTTAATATATATTCTGGAATTATTTGATGAAACACTTTAAATGCCAACACTAACGCCTTAAAAATACATTTCCTAATTGGAAACCAATGTGCAGAAGCCAAAACAAGATCTTGGATGCCTAGATTTATTTTTTTTTTAGCAATCCCTACAAACAGCACATTAAAATAGTTCATATATGATAGTATATATGGATAAAGCAACTGTGCAAATTCAGATTATGTAAAATATGGATCTTACATAGTTGGCACAAATAATAAAAAGAATATAAGAAAATAAGATTTGCCATACTGGAACAGACCAAAGGTCCATCAAGCCTTGTATGCTGTTTCCAACAGTGGCCAACGCAGATCACAAGTACCTGGCAAGATCCCAAGAGGAGTAAAACAGATTTTATGCTGCTTATCATAGGAATAAGCAGTGGATTTTCCCAAGTCCATCTTAATAATGACTTGTGGACTTTTCTTTTAGAAAACTATCCAAACCTTTTTTAAACCCTGCTAAGCTAACTGCTTTCATCACATTCTCTGGCAACGAATTCCAGAATTTAATTACACATTGAGTGAAGAAATATTTTCTCCTGCTTGTTTTATATCTACTACTTAGTAGCTTCATCGCATGCCCCCTAGTCCTAGAATTTTTGGAAAGTAAACAAGCAAATCACATCTACCCATTCCAGTGAGAAATATGATTGGTAAATTTAAACTCACATCCCATACTATACCTAAACTATAGATCTGAATTTTTGCCATCAAATTGGACTTTTCCCAAGAAAAAGAGGAACGAGGGTACAGACAATTATCCCAATGCGCCCATAAAAGTTCAGCTTTAGATGCATTTAAGTGCAGTTTTTTAGGGTCAACCAATTTTTTATTTCAATCAGACAGACCCTCAGCTTTTCTAATTGAATTTCACAAGCTGATCCTAATGAAATATGTAACTGAAAATCATCTGCAAATAAATGAACATATATTTCATGTTTCAATGCAGTATCAATAACAGGTCCTTAAAAAGCAATGGCAATAACAAAGCATCTTGTTAACCATTTAGGTTTAGAAATATCAGAACTAACTAGCACACTCTGTGACCTTTATTCCAAAAAAAGATGCAAACCAATGCAAGGCAGCATCACAGATCCATATCTCTGTTAACCTAGAAAGGAGAATGGTATGATCAAGCATATCGAAAGCAGCATTTAAATTCAATAATACAAATAAAACATCATCTTCTTTATCTAAATAATTCCAACAATTATCAGCAATATCCAATAAAACCATTTCTGTACTATGAAACTTACTAAAACCCAGGCATATGGGATCTATTAGGGAGAGGAGGAGATAACGGATGTTGTGGATGGGCAGACTGGATGGGCCATTTGGCCTTAATCTACCATCATGTTTCTATGGGGTCCCCAACCCCCCCTTTGAGTCCGATGGGGCCAGGAGGGAGCCCAAGCCCTCCTGGCCTGGCGACACCCTCTAACCCCCACCCCCCACTAAACTACAGGCAGGAGGAATCCCATGCCCTCCTGCCCTCGACGTAATCCCCCCACGACCGTCCCCCTGAACCCACAATTGTCCACCCGCTGACCCGCGACCCCCCCACTGACCCAATCCCTCCACCCCTCCCGTACCTTAAAACTTGTTGGTCAGACGGACGGGTGCCAAACCCGTCCGTCCGACAGGCCACCCAACCGGCCCATGTGCCTAAGGCCCCACCCACATGAGGGGCCTAAGACAACTGGGCCGATTCTAGTTGGCCCAGGCGCCTCAAGCCCCACCTGTGGGCGGGGTTTGAGCCACCTGGGCCAATCAGGCCCTAAGGCCAGCCATTCCCGAAATGGCTGGCCTGTTGGACGGACGGGCTTGGCACCCGTCCGTCCGACCAACAGGTTTTAAGGTATGGGGAAGGGGAGTGGGGGGGTTGCGGGGTCGGTGGGGGGCCGATCTGGGGGGCGGTCGTGGGGGGTTTGCATTGAGGGCCTGGGATCCCTCCTGCCCGTATTTTAGTGGGGGGGGGGGGGTTAGAGGGTATCGCCAGGTCAGGAGGGCTTGGGCTCCCTCCTGGCCTGATCGTGTGGGGGGGAGGGGGGTTGGAGATCACCAGTCCAGAAGTCAAAGCGGAAAGTCATAGCATGGGATTAGAAATGAATATAAACAAGATGAAGATTATGAACACAGAAAATGATGAGGATTGTTAGCTTGAAGGCAACAGAATAGAAGTTGTAAAGCAGCGGTCTCAAACACACGGCCCGTGGGCTGCATGCGGTCCCCCAGGGACTATTTTGCGGCCCGCAATCTGTCCTCTCCACTTCACAAGTTTTCCAATTGTGGAAAGGACAATCGCATACAGACTGCGACTGCGGCTCACCTAAAGCAGGGGTCCCCAATCTGCTTCACTTCCCTTCTCACTGCCCTCCCTCAAGCCACCGCAATCGGGGAACAGGCCAGCACCGAGGTCTTAGTTCTCCCTGCTTATCTTCCCCAGCTCGGATTCGAACAATTCTCGCCACCCGACGTCAATTCTAACGTTGGGGAGGAAGTTCAGGGAGATGAGGAGCAGAGGTGTAAGGGGAATCTGCTATAGTAGTGAAGCGGGCTATGTGCTCTGATGCAGAAATTCACATGATAACATATCAACAATATTTATGATAGCATTATATCTTATTACTCCAATCCATTCATCTAATCTGCATAATCCAATATTTGCATGTTCCAGTGTATGCACATCTAATGCTCCTCAAGGTCCCAGTACAACCTTTCTGCAAAATATTGCTTCTGGGACTAACACATGTCCAATGCCCAATACCCGAAGGCCTAGTCCTAGAGAATATATGTTTCCATAGCAATCTGGGTGCTCTCCCATGTCCGTGCACATATTTTGTACATGCATTATTTGCATAGCATTGTTTAATGTATTGGGGTAAACTTTTTTTTTTTTTTTTTTTTGGGGGGGGGGGGCGGAAGGTTAGAGAAACTGCACTGAACGTGAACACAGAACTCTAATCCGAGACCACATCACCCCAGCACTAACATCCATGCATTGGTTACCTATGCAAAAACACTGCACCTTTAAAGCCTTAGTCCTAGCCTTCAAGACCTTCCACAAGTTAATACCAAATTACATGACATCAAAACTACAGATCACTGAGATCTCAAGCAGAGAGACGGCTCACGTTACTACCTGAAACAGCGCGCAAACGCTCTTATTCACAGTTTATACCCCAATTTTGGCACATCATTCCCCTTTCTGGAAACGTCAATCGCTCCTCCTAAACTTAATTGCTCTACTTCATCACTGACGCTGAAACCGTGGATTGAAGACAAAGTTTTATTTTATTTTTCTTTCCAGCTTATGATTTATCTTTAATCTTATCTATTGTTTTGCCTTTTGTCTTTGTTTTGTTCTATTTCTATCATTTAAATTTCTCCAGAATTTTTTATTTTATTTTTATTTTTCCTCTAACTCTACTTTTCACTTCTCTATTACCCTCCAGGTACTTTAGTTAGATTGTGAGCCTTCGGGACAGTAAGGGAATTTTTCAAGTACCTTTCTTATTTCTAATCTTAATGTATATTTTCTGTAAACCGCTTAGAACCTAACGGATGTAGCGGTATATAAGAAATAAATTACATTACATTACATTACATCCATTAGATCGCTACACAGTGTATGGAACTTTAGGAAGGCCGTGAAAACCTTCATTAATCCAGCTCCTTAATGACCAACACTACTCATGGGAACTTAACTGCCGATCACCAATCATGTACTCTCTTACAACACTAAAGCTTTAGTACCTTTATGTTATGTTCTGTTAGCACAGTGAATGCTGCTCTAAAACTATGCTGTCATGTAATAAATTCTATGAATGCTGCAATATCTTCTAAGCTATGTCTGCCAAATTTGTCTTTCACTTAATTTTGTCCTATCTATGCTGTGAATGTACCTTTGTAACCCGTTCTGGGCTCCTTTGGGAGGATGGGCTAAATAAATGAATACATAAATAAATAATTAAATAATCCCATTGAAGCACGGTGGGCGCTAGGGCCCAGGAGAACTACTGTACGTGTGGTCAGACCGACAGGCACACCTGCTTCACCACATCAGCACTAAACTGTATGCAAGCAGGCAGAAGGGAGTGTTCCCGAGCGCCAGTATAGGAATTCTGCTCTGCCGGCACGGCGCGCGCGACGACGGGACGGTGAGGCCATCGGACCCCCACCCCGGGCCCCCCGCGAAAGGAAGCGGCTTCTGCCTACTGAGAAAGCGCGGCAAGGCGCGCGCTCTCTGCGCAGGGCTCTTTGCCTTTGTGTTCCGACACTCCAGTCCTACAGTTTAGAAGTGAGGCGCGCGGGCTCTCTGCCTTTGTGTTCCGACACTCCAGTCCTACAGTTTAAGAAAGTGGGGTTGATCCCTTGCCCTCGGCACAATTCAGGGGCTGCAAAGCTCCAGCGCCCCGTCGCTGCCAAAGCCAGAGCAGACTGTTCTGTTTTATTCCGGGGGCCACTCTACCCTTTCCAGTCCGTAGATTGCCAGCAAGTAAACAAGGTTCCCACGGTAACTGAGTGCGAGAGGAGAAAGGTTTGTCTCCCGGGAGCTTCCCTTTGTGTGAGGTGATTGAAGCGCGAAGAATTTGCAGCCCGGGAGGCTGTCCTTTTCTTTCTTTGCCGATCGTCCCGGAGAGCGGGCGGGGTTGAGCTGACCATGCTTCAGTCGGGGCTCCCTTCTGGTGTGACAGCTGCTTGTCGTTTCATCTTGGCATTGGGGGTTTTGCATTGTAAGTTCTGCGAGGCATTGAAACCGGTCTGATGAGTGTGTGCTTTCTTTTTTTAAGTTTGGGCAAACGCGTGGAGCGATCAGACATTTGAACTTTACCCAGCATTCTTGCGGGACTCTGAACATTTGGATGGAGTTTTAAGAATTTTTTATTTTTTTTTTGTATTACCACGTTGGCGATTAACGATACATGTTGGGTGCATAACTGGCCCAAGGTCGTTTGCCAGCCAGTGAAGCTTCATTAGAAGGGGTGAAATGGTGTGGTGGCCGTGTTAGTCCACTTTCCAAGGGACTATAAAGAAATAAAACAAAAGAAATAAAGGTGATACCTTTTTTATTGGACTAACTCAGTGCGTTTTATGATGAGCTTTGGAGGGTAACCCTTCTTCATCAGATCAGAAGGGGTGAAAGTGAGTGGTTTCGCCTGGATTCTGCCAGAAACTTGACATTGATTCCTGTAGAGAGGGGTCCAGAGCCTGGAGGATGGACAGTGTCTGTGAGAGCCCAGCTGGGGAGGCTGCCCAGTCCTCATTTCCTATAGGCAATGGAGGCTCTGTCCAGTTGAGACCCAGCCCCACCACCAGACTGCCTTTCGGTATCCTGATCTCCACACTCCTCTTCTGCGGAGAATGCATCACCGCCAGCATTCTGGCTGCCTTCTACAGTCGCTCGGATGATGGCTTTTGGATGGGCATGACCATACTCTTCATGCTGGTTCCTTCCGTCTTGATCCAGTTGACCCTCACTTTCATCCACAGGGATTTGGGTCGGGACAGACCGCTGGTGCTGCTGATGCATATTCTGCAACTGGGACCCATCATCAGGTGAGAGGAAACTCTTGGCCCTCCTGTAAAATTGAAACAGGACCTCTTTCTTACCCCTCCTAATATTGTTGTCACACAGACGCCTAATTTTCTTCATTAGCCAGTTTTGGGTTAGTTGATCAGGGTATACTCCTCTCTCTGTCTGTCTAACTTTCCTTACTCAGCCATTAAAACACTTCTTAAAACAAGATATGTTCTTCATATTTTCCCCATAGACTGAAAGCAGGAAATTTCCAAGCTACCAGAATATATTGAATTAGGACCATCAACCTGTCATTGTAGTTTGCCTATTTTGGGGGGGAGGGTGGCAAAGTGTAAGGAAACAGCTTTGCGCCTGCCCTGCTCCTCCTCCTCCTCGTAGCACCAGCACATTCAATATGCAGTTCATGAAGTCAGCTTCAAGGAAGTGCTGGCCCCGTGACTATACGTTATGAATATGCTTGATGTGCCAGCCTCATGGACGAGAAGGAACAGCTACAGCTCAGCTCCCTCTGCCCTGTCTGGAGTGGCAGACTCTCAATCTTCCTTCAGGTTGTGAACTGTGGGGATCCTTGCCAGCCAGACTGTTCCACCAGTCAGCTGTACTGACTACTTTGTTGCACCTGCCTGCTCCCTAGTATTTAACAGTCTTAACAGCATAGCTTTCAGCTTCTCAGATGCACGCAAGCTCCAGTGGCACGACAAGCCCATGTACCATGACTGTGTGCGTCAAGATAAGCTATGGAGAACTCTGACACAAATGGTTTTGGAGACTGTATCTGGCGAAGGATGTAAGAAGACTTGAAGCGGTCCAGAGGAGGGTGACGAAAATGATAGGAGGCTTGCGCCCGAAGACGTATGAGGAGAGACTGGAAGCCCTGAATATATACACACTAGAGGAAAAGAGGGACAGGGGAGATATGATTCAAACGTTCAAATACTTGAAGGGTATTAACGTCGAACAAAATCTTTTCCAGAGAAAGGAAAATGGTAAAACCAGAGGACATAATTTGAGGTTGAGGGGTGGTAGATTCAAGAGCAATTCTAGGAAATTCTACTTTACGGAGAGGGTGGTAGATGCCTGGAATGCGCTCCCGAGAGAAGTGGTGGAGAGGAAAACGGTGACTGAGTTCAAAGAAGCCTGGGATGAACACAGAGGATCTAGAATCAGAAAATAATATTAAATATTGAACTAAGGCCAGTACTGGGCAGACTTGCACGGTCTGTATCTGTATATGGCCATTTGGGGGAGGATAGAAACATAGAAGATGACGGCAGAAAAGGGCTACAACCAATCAAGTCTGCCCACTCTGCTTACCCACCCCCTGTCTATGCCCTAATGACCCAATTTCCTTATCTTGACCCTCGTAGGGATCCCACATGGGTATCCCATTTATTCTTAAAGTCTGGCAAGCTGGAGAGGGCATTAATGGCTGGGAGGGTGTATATGGGCTGGAGTAGGTTTTGACAGAGATTTTGGCAATTGGAACCCAAGCACAGTACCGAGTAGAGCTTTGGATTCTTGCCCAGAAATAGCTAAGAAGAAAAATTTTAAAAATTTAAATCGAATCAGGTTGGACAGACTGGATGGACCTTTCGGGTCTTTATCTGCCGTCATCTACTATGTTATGTATGTTACTAACTTAGTTGATAAAGAGCCTGTATGAAAATCAAGAAGCTGCAGTGAGATCAAAATATAGCAACACTGATTTCCAAAAAAACATGGTGTCAGGCAAGAGATGCATCCTGTCACCTTACCTGTTCAACCTTTAGAGCAAAGCCATCTTCAGAAAAGCAGATTTGGAAGAAGAAAGCATTGGTTTCAAAGTTGGTGGTCAAAATATAAACAACCTGCGCTGTGCAGATAATATAATGCTCAACACCAGCAGAAAAGAAGCTATGCTATATCTACTGAAAAAAGTCAAAGCGGAAAGTCATAGCATGGGATTAGAAATGAACATAAACAAGATGAAGATTATGAACACAGAAAATGATGAAGATTGTTAGCTTGAAGGCAACAGAATAGAAGTTGTAAAGCAGTGGTCTCAAACACACGGCCCGTGGGCTGCATGCGGTCCCCCAGGGACTATTTTGCGGCCCGCGATCTGTCCTCTCCACTTCACAAGTTTTCCAATTGTGGAGAGGACAATCGCATACAGACTGCGACTGCGGCTCACCTAAAGCAGGGGTCCCCAATCTGCTTCACTTCCCTTCTCACTGCCCTCCCTCAAGCCACCGCAATCGGGGAACAGGCCAGCACCGAGGTCTTAGTTCTCCCTGCTTATCTTCCCCAGCTCGGATTCGAACAATTCTCGCCACCCGACGTCAATTCTAACGTTGGGGAGGAAGTTCAGGGAGATGAGGAGCAGAGGTGTAAGGGGAATCTGCTATAGTAGTGAAGCGGGCTATGTGCTCTGATGCAGAAATTCACATGATAACATATCAACAATATTTATGATAGCATTATATCTTATTACTCCAATCCATTCATCTAATCTGCATAATTCAATATTTGCATGTTCCAGTGTATGCACATCTAATGCTCCTCAAGGTCCCAGTACAACCTTTCTGCAAAATATTGCTTCTGGGACTAACACATGTCCAATGCCCAATACCCGAAGGCCTAGTCCTAGAGAATATATGTTTCCATAGCAATCAGGGTGCTCTCCCATGTCCGTGCACATATTTTGTACATGCATTATTTGCATAGCATTGTTTAATGTATTGGGGCAAACTTTTTTTTTTTTTTTTTGGGGGGGGGGGCGGAAGGTTAGAGAAACTGCACTGAACGTGAACACAGAACTCTAATCCGAGACCACATCACCCCAGCACTAACATCCATGCATTGGTTACCTATGCAAAAACACTGCACCTTTAAAGCCTTAGTCCTAGCCTTCAAGACCTTCCACAAGTTAATACCAAATTACATGACATCAAAACTACAGATCACTGAGATCTCAAGCAGAGAGACGGCTCACATTACTACCTGAAACAGCGCGCAAACGCTCTTATTCACAGTTTATACCCCAATTTTGGCACATCATTCCCACATCCATTAGATCGCTACACAGTGTATGGAACTTTAGGAAGGCCGTGAAAACCTTCATTAATCCAGCTCCTTAATGACCAACACTACTCATGGGAACTTAACTGCCGATCACCAATCATGTACTCTCTTACAATACTAAAGCTTTAGTACCTTTATGTTCTGTTCTGTTAGCACAGTGAATGCTGCTCTAAAACTATGCTGTCATGTAATAAATTCTATGAATGCTGCAATATCTTCTAAGCTATGTCTGCCAAATTTGTCTTTCACTTAATTTTGTCCTATCTATGCTGTGAATGTACCTTTGTAACCCGTTCTGGGCTCCTTTGGGAGGATGGGCTAAATAAATGAATACATAAATAAATAATTAAATAATCCCGTTGAAACACGGTGGGCGCTAGGGCCCAGGAGAACCACTGTACAAGTTTTCCAATTGTGGAGAGGACAATCGCATACAGACCGCGACTGCGGCTCACCTAAAGTAGGGGTCCCCAATCTGCTTCACTTCCCTTCTCACTGCCCTCCCTCAAGCCACCGCAATCGGGGAACAGGCCAGCACCGAGGTCTTAATTCTCCCTGCTTATCTTCCCCAGCTCGGATTCGACCAATTCTCGCCACCCGACGTCAATTCTAACGTTGGGGAGGAAGTTCCGGGCCAGCCAATTACTGCCTGGCTGGCCCGGAACTTCCTCTCTGACGTTAGAATTGATGTCGGGTGGCGAGGATTGGTCGGTCCCGCGCTGGGGAAGATAAGCAGGGAGAGCTAAGACCTCGGCACTGGCCTGTTCCCCGATTGCGGTGGTGGCGACCTGTTCCCCAATGGTGATGGCTTGGGGGAGGGCAGGGAGAAAGAAAGAGGGGGGACAGGGAGACAGAAAGAAAGAAGGGAGATGGGACACAGACAGAAAGGGGCATGGAGGGAGAAAGACAGAAAGAAAGGGCGGGCATGGAGGAAGGAAAAAAAGAAAGAAAGGGGGCACGGAAAGAGAGAAAGATAGACATATAGAAAGAAAGGGGGCATGGAGAGAGAGAGAAAGAAAGAAGGGGGCAGGATGAAAGAATAAAAAGTTGGGGGATGGAAGGAGACAGATGCCAGACCAGGGGAAAGGAAGGAAGGAAGGAGGGAGGGAGAGAAAGGAAAGAAAGAGATGTCAGACCATGGAAATAGGGACAGAAGAAGAGAGAGATAGAAGGGAAGGTAAGACATGGAAACGTAGATTTTGAAAAGAAAACAGAAAAATTGAATATTAAGTTAATGCCAAAGATGGATGCAAGCTTTATAGTTTATAAATCTTTCCTTTAACTGTTAAAGCAAAGTTGGCATTTCTTTAATAAGACATTAACTATTTTTTCTGCGGCCCTCCAAGTGCCTATAAATCCAAAATGTGACCCCACTAAGGGTTTGAGTTTGAGACCACTGTTGTAAAGGATTTCAGTCTCCTGGGCTCTTTTGTAAACAAAGAAGCAACTAGCAAAGGTTCTCAACAAAGTATTCAAAAGTAAGGAATTAATGCTCCAAACAAAAATCAGACTTGTCCATGCACTCATTTTCTCAGTGGTCAATTACGGATATGAAAGCTGGACACTACGGAACTATGACAGAAAGAAGATTGACTCATTTGACCTTTGGTGACGAAGAAGGATTTTATGCGTGTCGTGGACCACCAGAAGAGCTAACAAATCAATTCTGAAAGAGATCAAACCGGCTATGTCACTCGAAGCCCAAATAATGATGTTACGACTGTCTTATTTTGGTCATACTGTCAGAGTAGAAAGATCACTGGAGACGGACATCATGTTTGGGAAGATCGAAGGAACCAGGCAAAGAGGACCACCTGCAACCAGATGGCTGGACACATTGAAAGCAACCATGGGGATGATGCTGGAGGACCTTACTGGACTAGTACAAAACCGATTTCTACTAGGACTCGAGTACCAAACAACGGAGAATAACAAACTCTTCACAAAACGTCAAGAAGTCCAAATGTCTTCAAACAAACACACTTTAATGCCAACCAATAACATAAAACATGCTAATCATCTGACATATTATCTGACTCAACACTGGCCGTGTTTTGGCCGAATAGCCTGCCTCAGGTGTCCTTGTGAGTGACAAACCAGATAATTCTGCTACGAAGTGGCACTCACAGTGCATTTTAATTTGTTCTGACTTTTTATTCATAAGTATTTGTAAATTCAGTGGTTTCTTTGAAGACCAGGTGTACTCTGCTTCTTTTGGACTACTTAACTTACTCCCCCCCCCCTTTTTTTTTTACAAAGCTGCATAGGCTTTTTTATTGCTGACCGCTACGGCCGGCGATAAAAAAGCCTAACGCAGCTTTATAAAAGGAGCTCTTAAACAGCAAAAAACATCCGATGACTACTCGTGAGTTCAAAATGCAGCAATCGGGCTTTTGAAAAACCTACAAACCTTGTCTCCTCTGCACTCACCTCAGCCCACTGGTTACTCAAAACCAAACACTGCATCTTCAAGGGCCTAGTGCTAGCATATAAATCCCTCCACAACATGGTACCCAGATACTTCTCACATAAACTTCCTCCCTACACTCCAAGGAGAGTATTATTCTCTCAAAGTGAAATATGCCCCAGTTCCAAACGGCTCAAAAATGATCTTACTCCCATTTCCTACCAAACCTTTGGAATAACCTACTTGAGTCCCTTGAGGGACTTCTGAACTTCAAGAAAGTTATAAAAAGCTACTCTTATCCCTTAACCTCAAACCTCCCCTGTCCTATTTCTCCACAGACAGCAGCTAAGATATCTGATACTAGAAGATGTTGATCATTTATGTATAAACGATGCCCGCACACCAGGAAACAAGGTAGCCAAAGCATATGTCTCACATGCCAGGCTTGTAAATTTGTAAACTGTATTATTAGACAGCCTTCTTTTACCACTCACCCTAACTGCATCCTCCACTTGATTCTAAAGACATGGCCTTGCAGGACAACATGCAATGTTTGAAGATTATACATATATAATTTTGTAATCTCCAGGGGGCATGTTCCACAGGGTGTGATTCCAGCTTGGTGCAGTCCTGCTTGCATTAGAGCTTTACACTAGAGAATGACACGGTGACAAAATTCATCACCGTTCCCGTCCCTGCGGATAACCGCGGGAAACCATTTTCATGTCATTCTTTAAGGAGAGAGGGAAGAATCAGAGTATGAATGGCCACAACCACTGACCCACAAGCTTTGCTTTGAAGAATGCTGGTGTAGAAGGACTGAGGTTGAAATAGACACTAGAAAATGACATGGGATTATTTCCCGCGGTTATCCGCGGGGACGGGAACGGTGATGAATTTTGTCACCGTGTCATTCTCTACTTTACACTAATGCTTACCACATGGCTTTCTAACAGAAGCGTAACACAAAAGTTTTGCTTCCCAATGCAGTAACTAAATACTATGCAAACAAGTGGAATGCAAAAAATGTGCACTGATGGGACTGCACAACGGACACAGGAGCACAGTGGCAGCTATATCTTGTGCACAAGTCTGAGCACAAAAACATTGTATTGGCACTGGAGGCTGCACGCAGATACATGTACACTTGTACTGGAATGCAGTTTTATATACAGCATTTTTGCATACCAATATTTATGCACAGAATAGCATTCCAGCACATGTATGTATACCTAACTCTGAATGCCAGTACAATTTTTTGTGCTCAGACCTGTGCATATATACAATTTTCAAAACTCCTGCACTTTGCTTTTCCTTCCAGCACACCTTCCTCTCAGATCTGTCCTTTTTTTTTTTCTCACCCATGGTGGGTTTCATACACTCTCAGAAAAGAAGAAACAGGCATGATATCCTCACTAAAGCTGATTGGAGAAGAATTAGATAACCTTTTCAGTGGCTTAGTAAGGGTGAGCGGTGCCCAGAGCGGTGGAGCCCCTCCCCCGCCCTCTTCCTTGCCCCACCCCCACCCCCGCTGCGTGCACACCCCCTTCCCTTTCCCCATACCTTTTTTGCTTCTTCGGTGTGAGCAGCATGTTGCCAACATCTGTGTCAGCTCGCCCTTTGACATCACTTCTTAGGCACGGATTCTGGAAGTGACATCAGAGAGCGTTGACATGGGCAGCTCCCTCGCGCTGGGGGAAGGCAAGAGGCACGTGCAGCCCGCACCCCTCATACTACGACAATGAACCTTTTACACCTTCTACCTGGCGTGAAAGCCCTGGTGTTATGCTCCCTGTAAAGAGAGAGCAAGCCCTGGTTGACTGAGTTGGAAATACAAAGGAACAGGGGGTAACTGCTTGGTGACAAAAGCCCTAGACAAATGTATAACTGTGTAGGCTCACTCCCTCTTCAGCTATTAGATAAACATATAACTGTATAGGCTCTGCTTGCCCCCACTTCAGCAGCAGCTGTTATGTAAATGCATAACTTTGTACAGTCTCACTCTCCTCA
This sequence comes from Geotrypetes seraphini, assembly GCF_902459505.1. Classification (NCBI taxonomy): domain Eukaryota; kingdom Metazoa; phylum Chordata; class Amphibia; order Gymnophiona; family Dermophiidae; genus Geotrypetes; species Geotrypetes seraphini. Next base: position 69,836,063 of record NC_047088.1, read on the forward strand.
GCTGTTTCCTTTGGAAAGGTGTGTCAGCAGTACATGCTATTTCCAGATCTAACCTTGGTCGCTGATGACCATTTCTCAGAGACATTTTTGAGAGATATTTTGGAGCTGAGTTAGTGTGTAGTGCACGTGTCAGAATGTTCAATTGAAATTAATTGAATTAGATGATTTAATAGTTTTTATTTAAACAGTAAATCAAAGAAGTCTTGTAAGTAGTAATTTTATAATAAAAAATATATATATATAAGATTGGCTTTCTAAATATCACCTTTCCCAAATCTTACTTGTGAAACCATATAACACATATCCATTTCCTCCTGGGGCAGTCTCCTGTAGCTGTTCCTTTAGCTCTTCTTTCACATAAAAATCTGAAATAGCCTGGCTGAAGTATGGAAAATCCTGGCCTTTCTGGACCTTATACAGCTGTGCTATCTGGTAAAATATAAAGTGAAAATGTCTTGAAGCTCTCTGTTTGGATGTTGCTCTGATCCAGAGTTTCCAGCAGTGACAAACACATGGACCCCTCCCAGCAGGGGCAGCCTGACAATGTTCTGGGTTCCTAACCACCTATCAAAAGTGATTAAATTAGATAGAAGCTATGGGATATTGGGCCCCGTGCTGCTGTGGAGGGGGCTAGGAGGGAAGGAAAGGTGCCAAGTTATAGAATTACTCTCATAATATAGGGCTAGATTCACAAAGCAAACCAAACGTGTACCGATCGGTTTGCGACCCCGGCCCGATTCACTTACCTCTCTTCTGACCATCCTCCGATCTGCGCATGCAAACGAGGGCAACGGCATGCAAAGTAGGCAGGGACACGATTCAGTAATCAAAACCCTGCAACACTGACTGGGCTGGCCAATCAAAAAAAAAGCGACTGCTGAGGATCAGTCGCTGAAACCCTTTCTGGCTGCCCTGCCTTCTGCCACCCTGCTCTGCCCTGTCAGCCCCTATCCTGCAGCCCCAAACGTGCCTGCTTGCCTGCTCCGAACACGCTGCCTGCCTTCCTGCCACGAACGCGCTGCCTGCCTGCCTCCTTTCCCCGCACTGCAAACCCATGGTTTTAACCCGCAGGCTTAAGCGGGTTAAAACCACAGGCTCCATTAAAACGATCGCCTTTTTTTAAAAAAAAAAATCTATGCCGGCCCTGAGGTCCAGTGCATGCACGGGGATCGCTATCGAGCGATCTGGGAAGGCAGATGGGGGTGTTCCTCCGATCGCCCCCATCTGCATATTGGGGCTTCGTGAATTCATCGGACCTGCCCAGATCGGGCCCAATCGGGCAAATTCGTTAATGTAGCCCATAGGCTTTTGCCAACTCTGATATTCAAAAATGCCACACACTGGTCACAAAACTGTGTAGCTACTGTATATATTTATTTTGTTTTCTATCCCGTCCTTCCCAAAGATCTCAGAACAGGTTACAGGCTAACTAACATACATAATATACAGTTAACAGGTTACAATTTACCATAGTTACAGTGCAAGGTTTATCAATACAAGTTTTTGTCCTAACTTGATACAAATTAGGGATCTAAAAGGAAATATATATAATATACAGTTTTATCTTTCTAATCATCTCATTCCACATCTCTGGTTCTGCTTCCCTGTGCTCTGTCTATTCACTTTCTCTTTTTTCCTCTTACTTTCTTCTCTATATCCATCTTTCACGATCAACTTTCATTTTTCTTCCTCCTATTCAAATCTGTCTAGTTTGTCTCTACTCAACCTGCCATTCATGGGCACCATCTTCTCCCTCCCCTTCCGTTCCCTTCTCCCCACCACTCCATACTCACCATTTCTCTCCTTCCCTCCTCTCTGTCACACCTCCCTTTTTTTGTCCCATTTCTATTTCCAGAAACTGGCCCTTTCAAACATCATCCTACCCCCCTCCCCTTCCTACCTGCACCTCTTTCTCCCAGCAAAATCTTCCTGTGCTCCTAACCTCTCCCCCTTCCCTGTGATCAAGTCTCTCTCTTCTTCCTCCTTTCCCCCTCGCCTGTGGTGAGGCATCTCTCTCTATCCTTCCTCCCTCCTGTTGTCAGGTCTCCCTCCCCTCCCCCCCCTGTGGTCAGGTCTCTTTCCTCCTTCCCTCCCTCTAACCTTCCATAGTTAATGGATATCTTGGGCCTTCTCTAAGTCCTGTTATTCCAGTGGTCCATCTGGCCCTGTTTCTCAGGATACCTGTTGGTAGGCTGCTCCTTGAATCTGAAAAGTGGGTCTTAGAAGATTTTCTCGATGCCCACAAGATAAAGGGACACTGAGAAAGCCTTATGTAAATCACAGACTAGGCAAGCCACTTACCAAGGATGATTCCAAAGTATACACAGAGTGAATGAACTTCCAGCAGATCTGAGGGATCCATACTGTTGGATGTATTGGGAGACCAGTCTATTTTATCTGCTGGGACTCTAGGGATTTGAATTTCCTCTTAATCTTCAAGCCAAGGGCCTTGTCACCAGATAAAGAATCTACCTGAAGACCTAATATTTGTCTCGTATGATTTCATGGTATCACAAAGTACAGTAAAGGATACTGTTTTCTTCAACTCTTTTTTTTTTGTTGTTGTTTAAATCTTTACAAAAACCTTCCATAAACTATTCACATTGCTATCAGCCTGCCTCCTGAGGCCTTGTCCTACATTTTGGGATTTGCTGTTCTAGGTTGTCCCCAGGTGAACAGTGTTTTCTACAGAAGATCCATGCCCTTCTTTCAGTTTAGAGTATTGCTAACACAGAGAGCCCTCCTCTCTGGCAATTCTGATTTCATTATGTCCCTGAGCAAACAGAGAAGTGGATCATGTACCACTTTAAATGTGCTTCCTTTGCCCATGCACGGGCAAAAGCTTGACATTAAATAATTAATAGAGCTCCCTGATGCAGCCTTTTATATGGGAAAACAAGGACCGTGTTAGGCCAGTCATTGAGTTAAGTGGCAATTGTTTTTCTTTTCCCTGTGTACAGTGGTGGACCTTTTGTCCAGTTGCAAAGTCACATTTTGTTTAAGTGGAGGTTTCTTTGCCCGTGATAAGACTATGAACGGTTAGAAATCCTGAGTAGATTGCCATTTCAATTATATATCCTTGAGGCTTTTTCTCCACCAGTTGGTTAAATGTAAGGACCTGTCCACCGCTGGCTGATAACATATATATATTATGGATTTAAATGTCTCTATCATATTTCCCCTCTCCCATCTTTCCTCCAAAGTACACATATTGAGATCTTTAAGTCTGTCCCCCATATGCATTATGACGAAGACCACCAACCATTTTAGTAGCCTTCCTCTGGACCGACTCCATCCTGTTTATATCTTTTTGAGGGTGCGGTCTCCAGAACTGTACACAATATTCTAAATGAGCTCTGGAAAAAGACATCTAGCTTTTGACAATCATAAAAGAAGAAGAAACAGCCTGGAGATCACATGCACTCTCTACCTGGAGAGCTGGAGAAATATCACCTTTGGTATTTACACTCAGCACTGTTCCTGAAACTGGAATTAGCTGCAGTGCAGACATCTTTCCTCTCTCCCCAGGATTGAAATCTTGTTTTCTGTTGTATGCATGATACCTACTGTTCCTGGCTGCAGAAAAACAACCACAAAATGAGCAATTTATGTGGGTGGGGTGAGGGGGAATGGAGTGTGTACAGAGATAATGTAGGTTGCATATCATATCAGTTTTAAAATTCTATCTTTAAATTAATAAGAACTTGTGTTTTCCATAGACACCCCCCCAAACCCCAAATTCCAAACCCTGGCAGTTCTTCGCCCTCACTGTGTTAAATGCTGTGTCTGAATCGCAACAGATTTGAATTTTGGCATGAGTGGAATCACAGCTGCTACTGCTAACTCCCATCACCCTCCCTGTTGCCAGTTGTTTTGCCTAATGATCAAAGCACAGGAGACCTGCAGAGTACTATTGCTCATAGCACAGGCTGAAGTGCACAGTCATGTTTCTGTTGTGATCTGAGAAGCTCTCATGGTGGCTATTTGCAAAAAAACAGTGACAGATGGGAGCTCTTGCTATCACTAAGCATCGTTGGTGCTGTGCATACACCTCTCCCCATTCTCAAATCTGATTTTATTAAATTTTGAAATTTCTTTATTGCAAGCCTAGTGTACATTGCTCAGAGTGATGTACACTTCTCCCTCCATATTTGCAGAGGGTTAGGGTCACAGAGAGCCCGCGAATACCAAGGAATCACGAATAACTTTTCGCTTTCATATTTGTGGGGTTTGTGGTATAGCCCTTGCGAATACCATGGGATTGCAAATAGTATTTGCAATTGTTTTTAAAAAACTTTTCTTTCTGCACCCGCCAGCAACAACAGGATTAATTAGGCACACAAGATTTCCCACCTCCTTTAGTTTGCCCGACCCCGCTGATGCAAGTGGTCAATGCCAAAAGGGTTAAAAGGAAAGATTTGCCTTTTTGTGGATAATACAAAGATTTGTAACAGAGTAGACACCAAGGAGGGAGTGGAAAACATGAAAAAGGATCTGCAAAAGTTAGAGGAATGGTCTAATATCTGGCAACTAAAATTCAAAGTACAAAAGTGCAGAGAAATGCATTAGGGGATTAGAAATCGTAAGTAGAGAAAGACACAGGAACTGGGAGGTGAGAGGCTGATATGAACGGATGAGATCTTGGGGTGGTAGTGTCAGAAGATCTAAAGGCAAAAAAAAACAGTGTAACAAGGTGGTAGCTGTTGCCAGAAGAATGCTAGGCTGTATAGAGAGAGGCATAACCAGTAGAAGAAAGAAGGTGTTGTTACCCCTGTACAGGTGGTTGGTGAGGCCCCACCAACAATGGGCACATGCAAATACAGTTTTCCCCTGCGAATTCGCATTTCGCAAATCGCAGTCTGCTCCAACCACCTCTTCCTGTATTAAAGTTGGGCAACGCCAATCAGGAGCTGCGTATCAAAGCAGGTTCTGATTGGTGTAGCCCGACTTTACTACAGGAAGAGGCGGTTGGAGCAGACCGCGAGTGATTTTCTTTACCTGCCGGCGCTCCAGCTGCCCTCTCCTGCCTCCCTTGCCTTTTGACATGCAAAAAAATGCATTCGTGGGTTTTTTTTTTTAATTCGCGGGGGCTCCTGGAACAGAAACCCCCGTGAATTTCGGGGGAGCACTGTATAGCGAATCTTTGCCGCTGTCCGCCAACCTCGTTTGCATGTGCAATTTTTTGAGAATGTCTCACTGTTTTAGATTTGCTATCAAAACAGCTGCGTTAGCAGACCGTCGCTTTTTAACGTGGGTTTTTTGAGAATCCCGACCTCAGTGTTCCTCCACCCCCTTAGTGTTTCTTTCAGCATGGTGTGGCTCTCCATCAGCCTGTGCCACAAGATGCCTCCATTCTTTTGCTATTCTTGCAGGACTGCAGGGGAGTTGCGCACTGTGTACAGAGCTGCACACACACTGCCGAAACAGAGCAGCAGCATGGAAGCAAAGCTTCCAGAGAAGGGGAGAGCTGATTTGTTAAGAGGAAGGTGCAGAGATTGGCCAGGATGGAAGAAAGAAGGTGGCAAGGGGCAATGAAAGTTGGGGGATCAACAGGATGGTTTAATGGTTAAACAACCCTTAGGCACCTAGAGTGCCATAATTTGGGGCATGGAACACATCCTCCCAAATTGCTATAGCTGCTGCTATTTCTGTTTCTTATCCTGCTCCCTTCCTTTCAATAGGGCCTGTTTAGGACTGATAAAATAAATACTGGTTTGCTGCATCCCACCCCCTCCCTCCCAATATAGTTAGTGCAGGGCAAAAGGAAGGGCCTTTAGCTCCCACTTCCACTCCCTCCTTGTTAATATGGCTAGCTCCAGTGGGGCTACAGGAAGAAACAGCTGTTATTGCTTCCTCCTACCCGTCCCCTCCTTCTCAGTACTAGGGCTATGCAAGATTTTTTTTTTTTTTTAAAAAAAGAAGCCACCACTGCTGTTTCCTATCCCCCTCCTTCTAATACAGATTTGAAGAATCACTAATTCCCAGCAACTCCATCCATGTAGTACCACTCCCCTCCCTCCTGATGCTACCAGTTAAGGCTAAAAAAAAAAAAAGGCCTGGTGCATCCACCCTCTCCCTCCCTATATGGCCTGCCCTGGGCAACAGAGCAAAAACTGACTCCTGCCCCACCCCAACTGCAGCTTCTGTAGCCAACATGTGAGTGGATCCCTTCCCAGAAGGGGAATAAATGGGCACTATGAAAAATTTTAGTGTGCTTATCAATAATACTCCTAAGTAGTAAACAAAATAATATCCACCATCCAAAATTACAAAAAATTGCAAACATATAGTATTAATATATAATACACAGGACTTCAAGTCATTTTGAATAATTAAGTAAATCTGTACCTGTAAGGACATAAGTAATGAGTTCCAAAGCATTTCTAAAACCTATTCCGTCTGACTAGTGCCTTTCTTCTTCCTGTCCATTCCTCTCAGGGTTCTGTCTCCAAATGGGTTAATTTTGCACGTTCTATGATCTCACCTCTATGCCAATGAGTTGGAGAGTATCTGTGATTTACAGCTAATGTTCCTTTAACACTGACTTTGTTCCAAAGAGACCCTCTTTCTGGAATTCATACTATACTGTACTATACAAGATGTGCTTGGAAATTTTTTTGATCAGGCTGATTTCACCTAGTCTAGTTTTTGTATCTTACTGTTAACATTTTCATAGTCTGATTGCATTTTTTGTTATTGGAGAATCTTTTTGCCACACAGTACAGGATAGTCACACAGACCTAATATTTCTATTAGCAATGCTGCCCTTAACTGTTTCTTCTTTCCGGTTTTCTTGCATTGCATTCTTTAACTGTGAGAAATTTCCCAATTGGTTACAACTGTTGGAGAATAGAGATGTAATGTTAATATCATAGCTTGTCCAAATATTAATTGTAAGACTATAATTAATTTTTGCCTATTGCATCTCTTTATGGTCCAGGTGTCTGTCTCACACTCTCCATAACGTCAACACATGATGTCTTATCAGAGAAATAAAATTTGTAAGGAGTAGAACTAGGCCCAAAAGCAGGCTTTATTAGCAAAGAAAGAAGGCTCACACCAAAGGAATGCAGGCCTTAATTAGTAGCAATACCAGATTGTAAGAGTGGACAGCAAAAGAAAAAAATAGAAATAAAAATAAAAATAAAAATACAGTATATATATATGAATCTTATAGAGAATTAGTGTGCATGAAGCCCATATAAATATAAAGTATTCTATGTTATGCATAAAACAGTGGACTCAAACCTAATAGGGAGATACTAGATTATAATCTGTGAAGATTTCTAATATAATACTTCACTAATCACAGTTCTAACAATGTATATCAAAATCTTTCAAATACTAATTGTAAAGTGCTCAGACCCGTAACCAAATAAATCTGTGCTAACAACAGACTATGGTTAAAATGGGACCATCATCGCTCTTTACGGTCCCAAACCACTTGCTATACTTAAAGTATATTAAATAATAATTAATGATGAAATCACTTATCTGATGTAGCAAGCGGTTGATGGAAAATGTTGAAAATAACTATAGATCCAATAAAGTGCCAGTGCTCTAGTGAATGCTAATAAAAGACATTAGCCATGTTAAAAAGATGACACCCCCCCCCCCCCCCGACTCAAATTTCGATGACTCTTCCTCAGGAGGGGACACCTGTATCGGCTACTGTCGACTCGGACTGCAAAGGAATCAAGCGAGTGGTTTGGGACCGTAAAGAGCGATGATGGTCCCATTTTAACCATAGTCTGTTGTTGTCACAGATTTATTTGGTTACGAGTCTGAGCACTATTGCAATTATTTTTTGAAAGATTTTGATATACATTGTGATTAGTGAAGTATACATAAAACAGTATCAGATTATAAAAGAAGAGGAATCATAGAAACAAGGTTAGAAAAAGAGAAAAATATTGAGTACCAGGCAGAGACAGGACGTCTGAAGTAATTGTTCATTATCCCCCTTTTACTAAGCTAAGGTAGAGGTTTCTACCACAGCCCAGAGGGCCAAATGCTCCGACGCTCATAGAATTCCTATGATTGTCAGAGCATTTAGCGCCCCAGACCACAGTAGAAACTTGTACCACGGCTTAGTAAATGTGGGCCTATATTTGAAGAGAGTTGCAGAAAAACAAGGTAGAAAAAAAAGCTTGTTAGTGACTTCAAAGAAAGCCTGATTTGTTTTTAGCATTCTTGGATAAGCTCTGTTTCTGTCTTTTGTTCAATATTGTCATCCTGCTTGTTAGAGCAAGCAGATATCCCAAACCCCTGTACTTAGCCCAACTCAGAGGCTATGTATTGTCTTGATTGATATTTAACCTGTTCTGTTTGCATTATAGAGGTTAAAACCAGAGATGTACAGTATACATGTAAAACAAAATTAAAGTAGTCAAGCCATTATATTAACATTACATCCCCATTCTCCAACACAACTTCTTGATTATCCACAATTCTATCTGACTCGTGATCATGGTGTTTTTCTGACACAGCAGTGTTCTTGTTTACACTCCTTTCAGGAGAAGGAGGAAGGGCAGGTTGCAAGGAGAAAGTGAGCTCATTTTAGGACAAACCTGTCTGGGCAATGCCAGCACTTTCTTTTTAAGGAATCCTCTTGTGGGCTAATGCATGATCAGCAGGGGTGGAGAGGAAATACCAGTCTGGATCTAAGCTGAGGCTTTCTCCTGTGTGGTTCTGTTAAGGGACAGAATGTTTTCACAGCTCCTGAATGTAGAAATCGCCTTAGGCCGTTTGGGGTGGTGAAGCAATAAGAATCCAGTTTTAAAGAAGAGGACCATTTTTGGAAGAGAAATCGTATCATCTTCAGGATGTTTGGAAGTAAATAGAATTGATGTCAATAAAAGTCAAGCTCATTCTATATAAAATCTATCCTACACACAGAAATAACACATCTTAACTTCTCTAACCCAGGGCTGTATTTATTTATTCAGATCTGATATTCCACTCTACAATCCTAAACAGTATCCCTAGACCAGTTTATCGCAAACTGTGTGCCGCAGCACACTGGGGAAGAGGAGAGGTACCGGCTGCCTACAGGACGTGCCTCTCGTGGTGAGAGGCACATCCTGTAGGCAATCAGCCAGCGCCAATGCCTCTCTTCCTCTCTGGCCCTCTTTCCTGCTGCCGCCCCTCACTGACGGCTCCAGGCCCATCTGGAGGGCCTTTGCACATGTGCAGATGTCGACGTGATGACATCACGCATGTGCGTGACATCATCACAGCAACGTCCACGCACGTCCGGATGCCTCAGACAGCAGCCACTATGTTTAGTGTGCTGCGGCTCGGCAAAGTTTGCGGGACACTGCCCTAGACTATATAGAACAGCTGAAAAGCCTTACCTTTCAGTTTTACCAGTGATATCCAGAGGGCTTCATTCATTTGCACTGGAGGCTGCATTTATGAGAAAACTGTGCTGGTGCTAGGGAATAAGTACATGAGCTTCAAACTAGGTGACAAAGTTGTGATACCCTCTCAGCCAGCATCAGTTTCCTTCCCTCTGCTCAGTGGCAGTGCTGCAGTTCTTCCCAGTGGCTGATGGGCACATACACCTGTGGTAAGGGTCCTCTCCTATCCACCAGACTTTAAATTCTCTCCATCTTTTACTTCAAGGCCCATTTTCAAAGCACTTAGACACACAAAGTACCATAGAAGCATGACAGCAGATAAAAGCCAAATGGCCCATCCAGTCTGCCTATCCGCAGCATGCATTACCTCCTCCGCTCCCTGTGAGGCCCTTTTCAGCTGTTTGATGTCACATCTGACTTGGTTTCCTGGACATCTTTTCCCTTAAGAGCATAAGAATAACCATACTGGGTCAAACCAATGGACTATCCAGCCCAGTATCCTGTTTCCAACAAGTCAAAACAAACATTAAAACTTTTATTTCTGTTCTTATTTTTGCATTGAGATATGTGCAGACCCTTGACGAAGGCTACAGCCAAAACACAGGCCATGTCGGGTCCGTCAGTAAAATCTGCTTCCTCTGAAGTTTGACTCCGCGTGCTGTTCCATCTGTGGCCCTCTACATTTTCATTGCTTAGAGCTTTCTAGAGCAGTGGTTCTTAGCCTATCATCTGTTGTGACACACCATACAATGTTCACATGTCTGACGCATTGAGCACAACAATTCACAACTGAGCTGAGAAAAAGCCATACATATCATTTCAGGGGGCTAACAATGATGCAAGAGAAATACAGATGCAATGGTGATGACTGCCAGGGTGGAGGAAAGGGATCAGCCAGAGGGGCTGCAATATTTCCCGTTGGGTTTGCTAACAGAAGTAGGGACTAGTTATGGAGATTTCATGTACTAGGCCTCCTGATTTTCAACCTTCCTCAACCTACCGCACACATGGCTGTTACGGAAAGCTCAAAATTGCTGTTTGTCAAATTTGTGGTGACACACTGGTTGAGAACTGCTATTCTAGAGTGATCTACTGAGTATACAGTATGCATCACATCTCATATTGGCGTTTTCTCATGGGGCCACCATGATGCCATTTAAAGTTATTATTAGGAGAAGCCAGCTCCTAGGGGACGTGGGAGTGTTTTGTAAGGATTCATATTCTTCTGTCCTTGATAGCATCTGTTACAGGAATGTAACTCATGCTCTCTCTAAAGACAAGCAGGATGTCATTGTCCTTAGAAGTTATTTAATTTTCCTTCCATTTTCTGTTAAAGTGCTAGCAGGCAAGCCTCTGTATTTTTCATTGCACCTGGCCATTTTTGTCAGTGTTTTGTTGTTGGGGTTTTGTTGTTGTTGTTTTTTTTTAAATAAAGGTGACCCTGAAATCATAAGAACAGGCCCTAAAGGGGGTGGAGTTGAATTTTTATACCTCAAAAAGATTCCTCAAGACAAACTGATCAAACCTAGGACTAGATGCACTAAAGAGGATTGGTAAGACCTTGTGGGTCTGCTCCAATCTTATTTTTGGCTGATTCAAAAAGAGCTTTTGATGCACTAAAAGGTTTGTATGCAAATGATTCACACGGGGTTCGCCATAATCCCCAACTCTGCCAGCTGATTGATCACTGTGAAAGTGACTCTCACACATGGGCAGAGCCGGCAGGGAAAGCCCAAACAGCTGAGAGGTAGGGGAAGCCCCGAAAGCAGCCTCCTGCCATTCAGCTGTTCGGGTCAGGAAACCTTTTTTTTTCTCTTTTTCTTTTTAATGAGCACAGATGCTGTGTGTGTGTTACTGTTGAATCAGGAATCCCTCTCCAAGCAGTTATGGTATGGGAATGTAGGCTAAAAGGTCAAGTCACAGCCTTGTGGATTTCTTCCATGGAGATGGATGGGCTAGTGACTCTGCTATGGCTTTGACATGAGCCTTGACATTGGTTCGTGTATACTTGGCTACAACAGTCCTAGGTTTAATATCAAAGAAACAAAAAGCTGGATGGACTTTCTAAGGACTTTAGTCCACTCCAGATAGAAGCGTATGGCTCTTTAACAATCCAAGGACATTTTGGTTTTGTGGACAAGTGGTCTGGGAAAAAATATTGGAAGGATGATTGACTGGTTAAGGTGGAAGTCTATGTGTGGACAGAACAACCCTATTATCAATAAATCTTTTTATGGCAACATGTTAGATATGTCAACATGTATACCACAGCAAAAAATGACTTACCACAGGGCATGCTGAAGCATCTCAGTAATTTTTGGTTGTGTATGTGTTATTTATTAATGCTGGGGGCAGAGTGGGTGTGTTCTGTGTTAACTGGTTAGCGCAGCTACATTTCTGCTCACTCACCGATTAGTGCATTCTGAGCGTGTAAGCTTGTACCATTTATATAATGGATGGAGGTAGGGGGCTTATGTGCTAATGGCCATACACTAATGGGAAAATTAGCATGTGGCCATTATTATGGAAACTAGAAAAACTGGCCCTTTTACCCTGGTGGTAAAAAATGGCTTTAACCTGTGGGTATGACCTGCGTATGGATGCAATAAGGCCACTTTTTAACCATAGTTTGGTAAAAGGATTCCTAAAGCATAAAGCTCAGACTCTGCATGCCACAGTGACTACCACCAAAATAAAACCTTCTAGCTCAGTACTTCAACTCACAGGTAACTAATGGCTCAAAGGGAGCTTCCCTCAGCTCGATTAGTACCACAATGAGAGCCCAAGACACAGTAGGAAGCTTGGACAGAAGTAAGCTCATCCAGTCACTGCTAAGGAGTAGCCTAATGATTAGTGCAACAGACTGAGCTCCTGAGAAACTGGGTTCAATTCCCATTGCAGCTCCTTGTAACCCTGAGCAAGTCACTTAACCCTCTATTGCCCCAGGTACAAAAAAAACTTAGATTGTGAGCCCACTAGGGACAGAGAAAGTACCTGCATATAATGGGCCTGATATTCAGACCACAGGAGACAGATGGCTGTCTCCCATGGTCTGCAGAAATTCAATGGCAGTGCTGCATCTAGCAACCGGCAATGAATTTCCAGTCTAGTTTTGGCCAGCCGAGACATAGCCAGCTAAGACAATATTTAGCAACTGGCTGGCTAAGTCTTAACGTCTAAAGATAGACCTGCCTTTTAGGTGGGTCTTTCTGGCTGCCGAACTTAGCTGGTGAACCATTGTATATTGGTGGTGACCGGCCTGTCTTACAACATAGGTGGTCAGTGGTTAACCTGCTGAGCCAGATATTCAGGAGCAGATAGCCATTAGCCAGCTGAATATCAATGGATAGATGACTAAGTGCTATTTGGCTGGCCAGGAGCTGTTCATGGCCGGCTGAATAGCACTGAATATTGTGGGGGGGGGGGGGGAATGCATATAGTACTGCATATGTCTAATAGTGCTATAGAAATTAGTAGTAGTAATAGTACTTTCTATAAACAAAGAGTTCTTAATGCTGTGAAGTCAACTCTTTGTCTTCTGAGTTATAATTTTTATTGATTTTATATAATAATTTATACAAAGTGCAAGAAAATATCATAATAACATCAAACAAACAGCACTTTATACTACATCAAATTCTTAAAAACAACCCAAACTTCCTCCCACCCAACCCTCCTTACCCCTCCTGGATGTGTATAAAGAATATGAATAATGCAATAAATAATCTGAATAAAATAAAAGAAACCGCCATGGTCTTTAACAAACATATCCAGTGGGCTCCAGATGTCATTAAATGCCCGGAACTGACCATTTTGCTCCGCTAACATTTGTTCATACTGATAATACAAACACAGTGACTCCCACCAGAATGTGAAGTTTAGACGACCCCAATTTTTCCAGTTTCTTGTAACTAACTATAACCCAACTCCAGACATTACCAAGAGAAGCTTATTTTTGTGAATTTCAAGCGGACTCTCAGGCATAATAGAAGTTCCAAATAAAACGGTCCCACATGATAATGGAATAGGATACACCAAGAATCGAAGTAATTTTGCCCCATATGGATTTCCAAAAGGCCTTAATTAACGGGCAATGAAATAACAAATGATCTAATGTGCCTGGCTCAAGCTGACAATGCCAGCATTTATTGGAGCGATTTTTATCTACTTTTTGTAACCTTACTGGAGTCCAGAACACTCTGTATAGCAAAAACTACAGAGTCTGCCTCAATGCAGCAGAGGTTGTGCATTTCACTCTACGATTCCATATTCTGGACCACTGATGACATTGAATTTCCATACTCCAAATATCACAGAGACTTGTTTTAGATTTTTTAGGCATATACTCAGATAATAACTTGTACCATTTAGACGCCACAACTCTTTGTCTTGAGACCAGTGCTGAGGTGGGGATGGGAAGGCCCCTCCATGGCGAGTTCTTTCAGTCATTCTCAAAACGGATACCATGGTGCTTCCATCTGAAAAGATGCTTTGCTCTAGAAAACAAGTCCACATTGTGAGACTATAGGACAGTAGGAGTGTGTGGCGCAGTGGTTGGAGCTACAGCCTCGGCACCCTGGGGTTGTGGGTTCAAACCCCGCGCTGCTCCTTGTGATCCTGGGCAAGTCACTTAATCCTCCATAGCCCCAGGTACGTTAGACAGATTGTGAGCCCACCAGGACAGATAGGGAAAATGCTTGAGTACCTGATTGTAAAAACCGCTTAGATAACCTTGATAGGCGGTATATAAAATCCTAATAAACTTGAAACTTGAAACTAGTACTTTTCTATTTATTTTTCATAGCAACATGGGGTAGAATATTGTTGTCCAAATACTGCAGGACAATTCATTTTGCACAGGTAGTAAAGGGCAAGATGTCAGACCATCCTGGGTGCCGGCGTCTCTCCTCCTTTCTGCCCCCTGTGTACCTTTTGAAAAGTTTGCAAACACGAGCAGCATCTTCCGCTTGCTGCTTGGGCCAGCCTTGGCTCCCTTCTGACGTTACATCCTGGCCGCAAGACCAGGACGTGACATCAGAAGGGAGCCACAGGTGGAAGGTACTGCTCATGCCAGCAAACATTTCAAGAGGTACGAGGGGTGCTCAAGTGATGGGGAAGAGTTGGGGGGGGGGCGCATGGCATGGCAATGCCGGGCACCACCTCCCTCGCTACACCACTGCCATTTGCAACCACCACTATGCTTTTATTTCATGCTCTCCTCGGCCACACAACTTAAAATTTTTCCAGCTATACTCCTGCTCACTAAAGTGACTGGAATATCTCTGATATATAAATTTAATTAATGCCACACTCTATTATATCTCAATATTCTTAATGTCACCTATTGCTTACGGAAATTTCATAGATATTTCTTCATTTCATAACAGGTTCAGTCCAAAATCTTTTGAAAATGTTTATATGACCTCGGCAGCTAAACTCGAGTGTCATATTTCATGTAACACTCAAGCCTGAAAGTAGCCAGCCTCCTCATCGGCCTTTCAATAATTTTCTTAGCATTCAAATATAATTTAAATATATAATTTAAAGTCAATGAAAGAACTTATCTCATCTTATGTGGATATACTGAATGGGGCTCCGAAGTGAATTCAGCGTTTCGCATTATAAGCTGTTTCAAGGAGTATTCCCCATTTAAGAAATGACACCACTCCGTGTACATCTCTGAAACAGTGTCTTGCATTCTTGGAGGATTGCCATCCTCCACATTCTGAAAGTTGTGGCTCTAACAATTATTCAGAATTCCATTCTTTCTAGCTCTCTAAGCAGTTATAATTCTTCTAAATTGGATAGAATATTTCCATTGTACAGAATTTTTGAACCTCTTCCCAGCCAGTTCCCTTGAAACTCCTTTTCAACTCTGTCCTTGTAGAACTCCCACTTTCCCAGAATTACCCACATTCAGACCCATCTAAACTCCAGCATTTGTCTAGAGCAGTATCCCGCAAACTTTCTTGAGCCACGGCACACTAAATTAATGGCTGCGGCTCGAGGCATCCGGAAGTGCGTGGATGTCGCCATGATGACATGCGCATGCACGATGTCAACATCTGCACATGTGTGAGGGCCCTCTAGACGGGCCTTGAGCCGCCAGTGGGGGGTGCCAGCAGGGAAGAGGGCCAGAAAGAAGGAGAGGCGCTGGCGCTGGCTGATTTCCTACAGGATATGCCTCTTGCTGCGAGAGGCACTTCCTGTAGGCAGTCAACCAGCACCGGCACCTCTCCTCCTCCCCAGTTTGTCGCGGCACATCTGAAAACTCAGGAGGCACACTATTGTGCTGCGGTACACAGTTTGCGATACACTGGTCTAGAGCAGGGATCACAAAGTCTCTCCTTGAGGGCCGCAATCCAGTCCAGTTTTCAGGATTTCCCCAATGAATATGTATTGAAAGCAGTGCATGCACATAGATCTCATGCATATCCATTGAGGAAATCCTGAAAACCCGACTGGATTGCGGCCCTCAAGGAGGGACTTTGAGACCCCTGGTCTAGAGCAAGGGTTCTCAAGCCATGGATACACCTAGCCAGTCAGATTGTCAGGATATTTACAGTGAATTTGCATGAGATAAATTAGCATGTACTACCTCCATTGTCTTCTCATACATATTTATTGTGGTTATTCTGAAACCCTGACTGGCTGAGTCTGTCCCAAGGACTGGGTTGAGAACTACTGCTTTTTGCCATGGGTTCCCAGTGCAGACCTCAGGAGTCACCCAGCCTGAAGGAGTTTCAGGAATATGAATATGCATGAGAAAGATTTGCATGTGCTATGCAAATCTCTCTTGTGCATTTTCTTTGTGGATATGGTCATGTTTCTGGAATCCTGTGGATTTCAGGACTGGAGGCAACATGGATTCACTAGAGGTAGGTCTTATCAGACAAATCTGATCAATTTCTTTGACTGGGTGACCAGAGAATTGGATAGAGGATGTGCGCAAGATGTGGTGTATTTACATTTTAGCAAAGCCTTTGACAGTGTTCCACTTAGACATCGAATAAATAAACTGAGTGTCCCTTGGGATGGGTTCCAAAGTGACAGGCTGGGTCAGGAACTGGTTGAGTAGAAGGTGACAGAGGGTAGTGACTGAAGGTACCTTTTAGGATAAGGCCCTCCGTCAGTAGTGCAGAGACTTGAGCCAGAGACTGAAGAGATTTAAAAAAAGGCTTTTATTAAACAAGCATATATGCTGGACTTCTGAGCAGAACTGGCTGCATAAACAGAAGACCCTGAGGATCTCGGACACCAAAGTTATATAGGATCCTAACCAGTTCAAACCAGTTCTAACCAGCTCTGACCAAAAGGTAACAGCAGAGAGAAAAACAAAACCATAAATCCATCCTATAATCTATACATCAAGGCTAACTAACAGGCTAACATCCTATTGCCCCCCTGGCCGTGCCAGGCACTAAGACAGATACATAGAACAGGCCTGCATGCATACGTGATTTCTCAGAGCAATAAAATGGAGTCACAAGTTGTTCTTTGTACTAATTATGACCCACTGATCTAAAATGGAATTTTCTTCATCTACACCGTGACCCAGCTATGTCAGCTAGCTAGGGATCCTTCATTCCCAACTTTTCTTCTGTAGGCTAGCTGACTAGCTGGGTTACGGGAGGTCAGGGCCATCTGTATCAGAAGTGGGGACTGGGTGATAGGAGGAAAGGGCCAGGACTAGAGCGGTGGTACTTTTGTCAATCGTAGTCCTAATAGTACGGTTAAGGGTTTTCAATAAACATGGTAACAGGCAAGGAAGAACACAAAATATGACAGAGAATACCAGGAAAATTATGGTGAGGGCTTTAAAGAGTCCCGGTTTGGAGGCCCAATCAGTCAGTGAGTTAAGTCCAAACATATCATCATCAGCCCAAGTAGCAGGACCGTAGACAGCAATGATGCGCTCCGGGGGCCAAGTGTCTTCCCATTTACCAATTTCCAGGCTTCTTTCAGAACGGGCCCGTTGATCGAATACTGGGACAGCCAGATGTTCTCCTTCGGATAACGGGAGGAGGAAGAAGGCTGGTTTGATAGTGCCCAGAACACAAGTGCCAGTCCAATTTGAGGGTAGAGTGGGGTATGCCGTTTTCCCACAGATCCAGTAGTATCCTTCTGGTGCAGCCCAAGGGGCAGAAGCAGGCAGGTTGAGGTAGACATTTAATGTGGTAGCATTGCCAGTAGTATTCCATCGTCTGGGTATTTTTAACTTAGGATCTCCGGTCCAATACGTCCAACCGGGCTGAGAGGTGCTGTTTTTAGTCCATAAGGATTGGCACTGCAGGTGTCCAACACGAGTGGTAAAGGATGGTCCGAGACGCTGTATGCAGTGTTTTGCCAGAATGGAGTTTTTCAGAGGCCAGCTGGGTGCCCCCGCAGACATAACAGTTTGTCAGATTTAAGGTGGCTCCTATGGCTTCAGCGAACTGTATGAAAAGGTTGCGAGTGGTGTCAGAGGGCACAAAGTCTTGTTGGTCAAGTTTCATATGTTCATAAAAGTCAGGAAACACAATGCTGTGTTGTTCAGGGATCCGGTGTCTCTCAACGAGTTTGATGTGTAAGACAGTACCAGGGTCCGTGCCTTTACCATATATCTGTAGGCCCACAAGATAGCGAGCTTTCCGGAGGCTATCATCGAGGTTCCATTTAAACGGCTGTAGGATAGTGAAGTTAAGTGGATTACAGTTCTGGAGGCCACAGTCAGAGGTAGTCACCACTTTGGATAATATGGCTCGGGTGGTAGGCAGTCAGGTCATACCCCAAGTAGCCCAGGATACACATTTCCAGTAGTTACAGTAGTAGTGTTCGGAAGACCCTTCACAGTGGGACGGCTTCTGTCCCGCCAGGCACATGTATTTATCGTTGTGCATATATTCCCTCCTCTATGCTAGGGCACCACAACGTCCAAGGAAGGTGGGGTTCTGGTCCATGGCATAGCAAGCATCAAAGAGGACTGAGGCCGGGACATGGGGATTAGTGACCAGGGTTTGTTGAATCAGGGGGCCCTGATCCCAGACTGACCTGACCTCTATCCAAGTATCCCTATTAGTTGCTCTGGGGTCGAAACAGATCTGTGAATATCCATTATTACATATAGAATATTCAACCTTGTTATATATACATACAGGGGTCACTAGTTGATCCTTACACTCATAATTAGTTTGAAATCTAATAACATTTTCCGTTTTGCCCCCATTGTCCACTAGTGCCACACAAGGGGCACACCCAGGCGTGGGAGGGGTAGGGGACATGGACAATGTTGGCAAGATGTAAATCACAAGCAGTAAATATACAACAGAGTTCATATTAAATATCTTGACAGATCTCTGGATCAGACGTGCGTGATTACTCTTCCAGAGTGTGGGGCAGCCGCGTGATTTTCAGTTGAAGGTCAGTAGGCCCTTTTTTACAAATATACTCAGCAGCGGGCTTCACACGGCTGTAGTGAATCCAAGACTCATGGCGGGACAATTTGACAGCTGTGGGGGAAGCAAGTAAGACAGTGAAAGGCCCTGCCCAAAGGGGTTTCAGCGGTTCTTTCTTCCATACTTTTAGCCACACTTGGTCCCCAGGTTTGTAGAGGTGAACAGGGGTTGTAATTGGCAGCGGGGCTCTAGAAATGACCCAGTTCTGTAATTTCATAATGGTCTTTCCTAGCTGCTTTATCTCTGCGTCTGTGATAGCGTTCCCTATCTGTTCAAGAGACTCAGGGTCTGGGCTGACTATCGGCGGGGGTCGGCCATACATGAGCTCAAATGGGGACAACTGATTGCGTTTACCTGGGGTACAACGGATGCGAAATAGAACAGAAGGGATCAGTTTGGGCCATGGCAGGCGGCTTTCTTCTGCTGCTTTGCCGAGGAGGGTTTTAATAGTTCTATTGATGCGTTCAACTTGGCCAGAGCTCTGGGGTGATAGGCCGCATATAATTTCCAGGTGATTTGCAGAGCCTGAGAGACAGCTTGTGTGACTTGTGATATGTAGGCGGGGCCATTATCGCTGCCAATCACTAGGAGCAGGCCATAGCGAGGGATGATGTCATGGAGTAAAGCCTTTACTATTTCCCTACTTTTCTCTGTGCACACTGGGTAGGCCTCTGGCCACCCAGTGTGGGAATCAATGAAAACCAGGAGGCAACGGAACCCATGGGAGGGGGGCAAGTAGGCAAAATCAGTAGAGAGGACTTGCATGGGGTGTGAACCGATAGGCTGGTGACCAGGAACGGGGGATCTGACAGAAGAGGGGTGTGTCGGAGGCAAATGACACAGCGGAGCAGAACATGGGAGATGAGTTGAGAGAGATTCGGGATATAGAAATTCTGTCGGAGAAGAGTGCGGAGAGCTGGGTTACCGGCATGAGAAAAATCGTGTGCACGTTGGACAACAGTGAGGGCCAGGAGTTGTGGAACATACAGGAGGGGGGTGGATGTGTGGGAGGAGGGTATAGTAATCCATCCGGATGGGAGGGTGCAATGGCCAGATTGCTGCGTGGCCCACTTGCGCTCGGGGTCAGTGTACTGGGGGGAAAGGGAATGAAGGAAAGGTTGAGGGGAGGAAAGGGATAACAGAAGAGGGGGTGTGGGCGGACCTTGGAGGGCCGCCTGGCGAGCCAAGCGGTCAGCCAAGGCATTACCGCGGCTGATGAAATCACGGAGGCGACGGTGGGCCCGGCAGTGCATGATAGAAACTTTGGAGGGTAGCAAGATAGCATCCAAAAGGTCCAGGATGAGTTGGTGGTGTTGGATAGGGGATCCAGAGGAGGTGAGGAAGGAACGCTGGCGCCAGAGGGCAGCGTGGGCGTGAACAGCTAGAAAGGCAATTTAGATAGGAAAAAAACAAAAATGCAAAAAGGGAGAGAAAAATCTCCAAAAATGGCCAATGGTATAGTTGGTTTCCCCGGGGTACCCCACAAACCAAACAGATAGACAACACAAAGATTACAGGGCATAAACAAACATAGAAAACAGAAAAGGCGTGAAACTTTTCTTCCAGCTGGCAAGGATTCAGAGCTGAACTTAGATCTGCAGAGAAATGCACAGTTATACAAAAACAAACGTCCATCATAGCACGAATCATAATTGTGTGCACACAGTGGCAAAGTAAAGTGCGATATAACACATGGCATAATAATAAAAGGCATCTATTAATGGTTACTGGAACGTCCGAAAGAGAAAACGTAAGAATGTGATCACTCTGGCTTGGTGCCCTGCCAATTACATTCATAAGGCAGACAGGGACGCAACTGCTAGGGTGTGCTTCAATCTTGAAAAATAAGCAAAACTTACTAGGTAAAGTAAGATACAGTGTACAATGTTAAATATAGAGGTATTCTGAAGTATGGCAATGTCAATTCAAAGGAAAAAAAGAAACATGTTAAATGTTAAGTGCAAGGTCATTTCAAGGTTACTGAAAGCAGAACATTGTCCTCCTTCTCTGGGTAGAAAAAGGCTCATTGTAACAGGTCCAGAACAGCTCTGTATGTATGACTGCGAAGACAAAGAAGAGACATTTTAACGTGACACCACCCCTGAGGTCACTTAGCCATGTTCCCTGCAGGCAGACCTGGAACCCTTGTCTGCCACCTGGGTCCCGCTACACTCTGAGGAGTGGGCACTGCTGCAGACTAGATGTAGCTACTTTACTCTGCACTGTCCTTACATAATAACTACCCCCTTCCTCTGGAGTTTGAGCTACCAAGTTTATTTGAAAGGTATTTCTGTTTCCAATTGTATTTAAAATCAGATTGATAATAACACTTTATACAAACATGCATGGGAAGAAAGAATTCATAAAGAACACCAGGATAAAGACACAATACGGGAAAGCAAGGGAGACTGTTAGCACAAAAGAAGTAATCTCAATCCATCCGTTATCAATAAAACTCATTCATAAAGGAAAAAAAAAAAAAAAGTTGACCACATTACACCGCTATTGATTAAGTCCCACTGGCTACCTATTAGCCACCGAATTACTTTTAAGATATTATTCTTGGTTTTTAAAGTTCTAGCTTTCAATGAGCCTCACATTCATGTCTAGAATGATCATTCCTTATTATGCCCCTCGTTCTCTACGATCATCATCACAAGACTTATTAACTGTCCCTTCCTTAAAAATTGTGGGTACAAGAAGAAATGACATGTTTTCTGTTACAGCGCCACAAACGTGGAATGCACTGCTACTGTACATCAGAAAAGAAAAAGATCTTATCTCTTTTATAAAACTCTTAAAAACTTTGTTATTTAACTTTGTACTTGTGTCTTAAAATTGTTTGTCCTCTAAAATATTGGTTTGTTTTTTTTTTGTTTGTTTTTTGTTCAGCGCTTAGAATGTTTGTATAGGCGATTCATCAAATAATAATAAAACTTGAAACTTGAACTTGAATTATCAAGCCCATGTTTAGCAAATATTTCAATTTTCAGAAAAATATGGATACTTAACCTCTATCATTGTTAGTCTTGTACTTTAAATCCCCCAACACTGGAATACAAAGGCAGGGATGTGCCCAACACAAACCCCACATGTCTGACAAACGGTTGCTTTTTTTTTCTTTTTTATTACCAGCAGACACACTTTGACAACTGCGAGAACACGTAAACTATCTGGCTCAACTTTCTTTAAATTGCTCACTGTCTGTAACAAATCCACTGCACGCAACATATATCTAAAATCACAGTCTTTATTCTCGTTCATCATTGCGAACTCACATTCTTAATTCTGTCTTGATCCACATGCATTTTACCCTGTTAAGCAACTTACACTATCCTGTCTGCAACTTTCGGCAAAACAATCATGCTGGCTTGCTTTACCAACCTTTCCCAGGTTTCCAACCTAAATGCTATTTCCATCTCCCCGGGTAATTTCTCAACATCACCAATTTCTCGTTCTCTGTGTCTTGTCAGGTGTCCCCAGAGCTTTTGTTTTATTAATTTGACAAGTATGACAAAAAGTTGATTAAATTCCAAATACTAAGCCTTTGACAACAATAAAAATAAGGATGAAGAAAACAATAAAAAAATCTTAGGGTCGCTATAATCGCCAGAAAAGGCAGTTGTAAAATATTTAAGCATGATCTGAAGGGGGTCGGTGGTGCTCTGACCCATATTATACAATCTATATATGCACCCAACAAAAGTTCCAATTTCCAGAAACCAGAATCCTATATATCTCTCTGTGCTTCACAACGGATTAAGAAGTTACTAGACAGAAGAGGTAGAGACAGGATAGAGAAGGAATCAACTTCTCACTTACCAAGACAGGTCCGGTACCGGCACAACAAAACCAGGAGCCAGAAATCTCCACCGATTCGTTCCTTCTCGAGGTGCAATCCGTTGTCTTCGACGAGAAACCGTTCCTGGTCAACCACCAGGTTAATGCCGGCTATTACGGGTCTCGTAGGAGGCAAGGTTTGAAATCCTCCGAGGGAGACGATCGTGCCAAACAGGCTCAAGTCTGTAGATCAAGTCCCTGTTCGGCTGCGCCAAATGAAGGTACCTTTTAGGATAAGGCCCTCCGTCAGTAGTGCAGAGACTTGAGCCAGATCCTTCAGTGACCAATGGAGATCGCTCTGAAGAAAGGGTTGTTACCAGTGGTGTGCCTCAAGGTTCTGTTCTTGGGCCTGTTCTTTTTAACATTTTTATAAATGATATTGCTGAAGGGTTGTTGGGTAAGATTTGTCTCTTTGCGGATAATACCAAAATCTGCAATAGAATAGACATGCTGGATAGTGTGAATAACATGAAGAAAGACCTGGCGAAGCTTGAATAATGGTCTGAAATTTGGCAGCTAAAATATAATGTTAAGAAATTCAAGGTCATGCATTTGGACTGCAAAAAGCCCGAGGGAACGGTACAATTTAGGGGGTGAAGAACTTTTGTGTACGACAGAACAGCACGACTTGGGTGTTATTGTATGTGATGATCTTAAGGTGGCCAAACAGGTTGAAAAGGTGACGGCGAAAGCTAGAAGGATGCTAGGTTGCATAGAGAGAGGTATGGTCAGTAGGAACGGCCAGTATATGCCTCTGTATAAGACTCTGGTGAGACCTCATTTAGAATATTGTGTACAATTCTGGAGGCTACACTTTCAAAAAGATATAAAAAGGATGGAGTCGGTCCAGAGGAAGGCTACTAAAATGCTGTGTGGACTTCGTGATAAGGCGTATGGGGACAGACTTAAAGATCTCAATCTGTATACTTTGGAGGAAAGGCGGGAGAGGGGACTCGCATATGGAGTACAGTGTCCAGTACTGGTCGCCATACCTCAAGAAGGACATGGCAGTACTTGAGGGAGTCCAGAGAAGAGCGACTAAACTGATAAAGGGTATGGAAAACTTCTCATATGCGGACAGGTTGAAAAAGCTGGGGCTATTCTCCCTGGAAAAGCGGAGACTTAGAGGAGACATGATAGAAACCTTCAAAATCCTGAAGGGCATAGAAAAGGTAGACAGGGACAGATTCTTCACACTGTGGGGAACCACAAGTACAAGGGGGCACTTGGAGAAATTAAAAGGGGGCAGGTTTAGAACAAACGCTAGGAAGTTCTATTTTACCCAGAGGGTGGTGGACACGTGAAACGCGCTTCCGGAGGCCATGATAGGACAGAGCACGTTACAGGGCTTCAAAGAAGGTTTGGATAGGTTCCTAGACGATAAGGGGATTGAGGGGTACAGATAGAAGTTGAGGTAGGTTATAGGAATAGTCAGGGACCACAGCACAGGTGATAGACCTGAAGGGCCGCCGCGGGAGCGGACCGCTGGGCAGGATGGACCTCTGGTCTTACCCAGCGGAGGCAAATTCTTATGTTCTTATATGATAGAGTCATTTAAATACCTACGTAATATAAATGTGCATGAGTCAAGTCTTTCATTTGAAAGGAAACTCTGCAATGAGAGGGCATAGGATGAAGTTAAGAGGTGATAAGCTCCAGAGTAATCTGAGGAAATACTTTTTTACGGAAAGGGTAGTAGATGCGTGGAACAGTCTCCTG
This sequence comes from Geotrypetes seraphini, assembly GCF_902459505.1. Classification (NCBI taxonomy): domain Eukaryota; kingdom Metazoa; phylum Chordata; class Amphibia; order Gymnophiona; family Dermophiidae; genus Geotrypetes; species Geotrypetes seraphini. The sequence goes on from NC_047088.1 coordinate 69,860,418, forward strand.
GAAGAGGTGGTGGAAACAGAGACTGTATCTGAATTCAAGAGGGCCTGGGATAGGCACATGGGATCTCTCGGAGAGAGAAAGAGATAATGATTACTGTGGATGGGCAGACTAGATGGACCATTTGGCTATCTGTGGTCATGTTTCTATGATATTCTGAAAACCCAACTGGCTGGTTATGTCCTGAGGACCAGGTTGAGAACCCCTACTTTATCTGAGCTGCTGTTATGAGATAACTAGCTTCTTATCTTTGTAGAGCTGTAATGACAGCAGAAAACCTGGGCCATGGCAGTTAAGATTTCAAGTTAATGAAGGCAAATGGGGTTCAGTGATTTCAGAACCATTGGAGAAGATTTAGGATCTTTTCCCAATTCAGTGCCTTTATTGCTTACTATGTTGTACTGTCAATAGTATATAATATTTTGACTGCTGTTTGACTGTTGTAATTGGCTTGATCGTGTCTGGCTTAATCTTACTCTACACCACCTTGGATGAATTTCTTAAAAAAAAAAAAGTCAGTAAATAAATCTTAATAAAGTGAGGAGTAGCTAAGGAACTGGGTTCGGTTTCCACTGTGGCTTCTTATGTCTCTGGGCAAGTCACTTAACCCTTCATTGCCCCAGGCACAAAAGTTAGACTGTGAGCCCACTAGGGATAGAAAAATACCTTTAACTAATATGTAAAACCACTTTGGTTGTCCCACTAAAAGACTATATAAAAATAAATTTTTTAACCACTACAGTGAAGAACCTCTTTTCACACTACAACCTACAGCACTACACTAGTACGAGGGACTACTGAAAAGTTCTCTGCCCAAACAACAAAGTTGGGGCAGTCTCCATCGAGGGCTATATACAACAATTTTCCACATTTCTCATTCCTTATATTTCTGATGGAACAAAAAAAGTAGAAAATAACTGGACTAAGTGTATAGCCCACAATGGAGACTGCCCCAATTTTGATGGTTGGGTTGAGAACTTTTCAGCAGCCCTTAGTATATGCTTTTATTTTTTTTTATAAAAAGCACGTACTTCATTGATTTTGTGCTGATAACTTCTAAAATCAAGATGAAAATTTAATAGAATCAAGTTCACCTCTATAAAACAGAGAATATAGTAGAAATATCGGGCACCCCGTTATTCATAGTAGGCCCTCAAGGATGGTAAGCTCATGTCCAGTTTTTTGGGTTTACTTTAGGGCTGTGAAAATGGAACTTTTTATAGTGATGGGCAGATTCACAACATTTTATAGTGACGGGAGCAAGAAATGGTGCAAGCCAGTGTACATAACTTCACCAATCATAAAATAATGTACTTCAGCCTTGGGGGGAAGCATTAATGTGCGGAGAGAAGCTGATGGAAAGAGTAGGTGGAGCAGTGTGGTGGGGCTTGAAAGAAAGGGCAATAATCTCTGCTACCAAACTTTAGAAGAAAAGCAGCAAAAGATGGCAATGATTGAATGTATCATCTCAGGCCTTAGACACCCCCCCCCCTAAAAAATAAACCCCAAGGAGGTATAAATATTACGGAGCTGAGCAGGACATGTTTTGTGCTTGCAGGTGTGTGGAGGCATTGTTCGTGTACTTCCAGATGGGAAGACAGGAGGAGCCATATGTCAGCATCTCTCGCAAGAAGAAACTCAAACGTGGATTCCAGGAGGAGATTGAGCAGGAAATTGGCCACTCAGCCCGTAAGCTTGCCACACATCGCAATGCCTTCAAACGTACAGCTGTCATACAGGCTTTTTTGGGTTCCACCCCTCAGCTTACCTTACAGCTGTATGTTAGTGTGGTGGAAAAGTACATTACAGTTACAAGAGGTGAGAAAAAATGTGGCTACTTGCCAAACATGTTGATTGATAGGGGCTACCTTTCTGGCTTACTAACAGAGTTAGAGAATGGTTCAAAATGTGACCAACAAATCTCAGCAAGGTTTGGATTTCTATAATAAATATTCCAATAAGTATCTATTTTTTTATCCCAAAATCCAGACCTGGCAGATTTTTGGGGAAATGACTAGTGAAGATCTAGTTTCTTTTAATTGATGTGTGGCCTTTATCAAGTTGGCAATGAGAGAGTTTTCAACTCCTTTGCTAGGACAAAGCTTCACTAAGCTAAGCTGTCTCCCCCACCAGTCATGCTCCATCACTGTACCTCCTCATTCATGCTCCATCAGAGCACACGGTGCATCACATGCCATCTCCTCAAATGGCGTGATTTTCCTGCTTAGCTTCTAAATCAGTGTATCACAAACTGTGCCGGCAAGATTTTGGGTGTGCCATGAAAAGCCAGGAGGAGAGGTGCTAGCTGACTGCTTACTGGACGTACCTCTCATGGCGAGAGGCATGTCCTGTAGGCAGTCAGCCGGCACCGGTGCCTCTCCTCCTATCCACACTTCTCCACCAGCGTAGCAATTGCAGGCTCAGGGCCCTATCTGGAGAGCCTCCGCGCATGCGCAGACATCAGCATTGAAGGGATGACATCACACATGCATGTGCTGTCATCACATTGACCTCTGTACATTTCAAGATGCCCTCCAGCCGCAGCCCTGAGTTTAGTGTGCCGCGGCTGCAAAACGTTTGCGGGACACTGCACACTAAACCTAGTGTCCCTGGCTCAAGACACTCCGAAAGTGCGCTGGCATGCTGACATCACGTTCATGCATGACATCAGCGCATGCACAAAGGCCCTTCAAGCGTGCCTTGCGCCGAGAAGGACCTGCGCTGGAGAGAAGGTCCAGCAGAGAGAAGAGGCCAGCGGCAGGAGATTGCTTACAGGACGTGCCTCTCTTTGTGAAAAGCACATCCTGTAGACAGTCAGCTGGCGCTGGCATCTCTCCTCTTCCCCAGTGTACCGCGGCACACCTGAAATCTCAGGAGGCACAGTGGTGTGCTGCAGCACACAGTTTACAATACACTGCCCTAGACAGCCTGGATCATTCCTCAAAGGACTGTTATCAGAGATATAATTCATAATATGTAAGGTAATTCTCATTGGATGCAGTATTTATTTATTCATTTATTCATTCAATTTTCTATACCTTTCTCCCAAGGGAGCTCAGAACGGTTTATATGAATTTATTCAGGTACTCAAACATTTTTCCCTGTCTGTCCCAGTGGGCTAACAATCTATATCTATCTAATGTACCTGGGGCAATGGGGGGATTAAGTGACTTGCCCAGGGTCACAAGGAGCAGTGTGAGTTTGAACCCACAAACCCAGGATGCTGAGGCTGTAGCTTTAACCAATATGTGGGTCCAGGTGGGGACCAGTATAACTTGGGTGGGTGGCTATTGGCAAATTAATCCACACACTCCACTCTTTACCAGTATTCAATAACTCCAAGCCAGAATTGTAATTCTGAACCAAATGTTTACTAAAAAAATAATCTTCAGGACAAAAGGATAGATTCAGAACAATAGCAATAGGCAGAGAGCAAAGCTGAGATTAGACATTAGGTGTCAATTCTCTAAGAGTGTGCTTCTCCTTATAGGTTTCTGGTGCTGCACAGGGAGAGTCCACTTTATTATGACATCTTGGTACCCAGATTCAATTCTAAAGTACTAGTGTAACCCAGTATTAACACACCTTACATTCATTTGCCAGCAGTTACACCACCACAAACTTAGTGCAACTGATGGTACCTAAATACAACAAGGAAATGTTAAACTTATGTGCGTAACTGGAAGCCCCTCCCATGTTCCTCTCATGCTCCACCCACATGTACGCCCCCTGGCATTTATGTGCATCCTTATAGAGTAGCATTATGCATACGTGCTAATTTTATTGGCACTTATTTGCTAAAATAGAGCAAAATAAAAGGAACAGAAACCCTACGTAAAATCCAACAGAAAGAGAACAAGTGGGGAGTGGGAGAGAATACGTCAACCTTGGGACAAACAAACCTTTTATTTCCATAAATTCAAAATAAATACAAGAGCACATAAATAAAAACGCATGTATAAAAAGCCCTATGGATGTAAAGTCCTTGTATTGAAAGGATCCGGCCAATGACCCGACACAGTCTGTGTTTCGTCCCCCAGGTGGAGGCCTGCCTCAGGGGTGTGTCTGTTGGTCCACTAGTTGTCACTTCAGTGTTGGGAATACCAAGTTTTTATACATGTGTTTTTATTCATGTGCTCTTGTATTTATTTTGAATTTATAGAAGTAAAGGTTTGTTTGTCCCAAAGTTGACTTATTTGCTAAAGACATATTATTAAATTTTGCCAGGAGACCTCTCTTTTCTCTTGAATAGCTTTCGATGCTGGATTGAACTCAGATGTAGTCACAGGTGCAGTTCCCTCTGGCTACCTACCCTCCTTGCTCAGATCTGAGGGATATTGTTGTATTGTCTCCTCCTTCTCAGGATTGGTGGCTCACTGTGGTTCTTTTACACTCCAGAGATACTTAAGAACATAAGAATAGCCATATTGAGTCAGACCAGGGGTAGGCAATTCCGGTCCTCGAGAGCCAGAGCCAGGTCAGGTTTTCAGGATATCCACAATAAATATGCATGAGATAGATTTGAATCCAGTGCATGCATTCAGCGTGGCTCCTGGCGATACAAACCGCTAATGTGGTTTAGTAGAAGGGGGGCCTAACCTTCACTCGCCCACCATTTCCCTCACCAGCTGCAAGCCACCATAGGAAGTGGGGGAACTAACCCGCCTGCACGACCATCCACCAATCACCTACCAGCTCTCTCCCAGAAGAGGAAGGGATAAGGCGAGAGTAACACCCACTCACACACTTCAGATCGAATCCGTGCCACGCATAACCTCACCCCAAAGCAACAGCAGCCAATCCATGGGCACCGAATCGGGGAGGCCGATTTTTTAAAAAGGGAATCGATTCGAATCGATTCACCCAAAGTGAACCGGTGAACCGATTCGAATCGTGAATCGGGCAGCACTAGTGTGGAAAGCTCGCTCCTGCCCACTACACCTCTGGACCACCAGAGATTCCAGCGGCAGAGGAGGTACAATGTACAGGACAGGGAGGGGGGACAGGGTGCATAGCCTGGCGGAAAGCTCGCTCTTGCCGCTACACCTCTAATGTAAGCTGCTGAAAAGTTTAGCTAGCACTGGAGGAGTTGTTATATTTCATGTACTTTCCTTTGCTGAATTTTTAAATAGAGGCACACACTGGAAATTCTCTATATGCAAATATTTTGGGGAGTTGGGGAACTGATTTCATTGAGTGGTGAGTGAAGCTTGTGCTTCCTGAAGATTGTTCAGGCAATTATTGTGTCAGGGGCCAGTCCCATGACTCTTTCCAGTCGCTAGCCCTGCTGGTGGAGGCAGTGAGAGAACACTAGATCCTTAATAGTCCGTGACATTGTGGTGCAAGCAGTAGCTGTGCCACCAGTGGCCTAGCGAGGGTGAGAGGCACCAAGGGAGGTGGCACCCCCGTCCTCTTCTCCACCCCCACCCCCATCCTCTCCTTCCCTATGTGTGCCCCTTCCCTTCCCCCATACCCCTTTAACGTTCCTGGCGCGAGCAGCAACCCCAACCTGCTGCTCATGCCAGTAATGGCTCTTCCTCTGATGTCACTTCCTAGGCAGGAAGTGATGTCATAGAAAAAGCTGATGCTGGTGCGAGAAGCAGCTTGGGGTTCCTGCCAGGAACATTAAAGAGGTATGGGAGAAGGGAAGGGGCACACGCACATGGCAGGAGGGGGTAGGGAAGGAGCAGATGGGGTGGGGGTACCACCTCCCCAGGCGCCTCTCAACCTCGCTATGCCACTGGTGGCACAGCTACTACTTGCACCAAAATGTCACAGGGACTATTAAGGATCTTGTGTCCTCCCACTGCCTTCATCAGCAGGCCTTGTAACTGGAAAGAATCATATGGACCCACCCCCCCCCACCCCCCCATTACTATGCCACTGTGTGCCACTACCATAAGCCATTTCAATCTCTTTGGTATTGTGCTGATGTTAGCAGAGATGGTAATATAGCCAGGCTAGTGATAGTTGTATGGCCAGATAATTTGGTAGTGTATTGTGACCCAGTAAAACCTGAATTTACGTGACACACTAATACTCTTTTCTTTCTGTGTCACTATACAGCAGTTCTCATGGGCATATCCCTGGCATCAGTCACTTACGGTGCCCTGGTCTGCAATATTTTGGCCATCCAGATCAAATATGACGACTACAAGGTTCATTTGCGCCCACTGGCATTTGTCTGCATTGTGCTGTGGCGATGCCTGGAGATAGCCACACGAGTCACGGTCCTGGTCCTCTTTTGCAGTGTCTTCAAGGTGTGGATTGTGCCCGTTGTTCTTGTCAACTTGCTGGTCCTCTTCTTTCTACCCTGGGTCCAGTTCTGGAGAAGCAAAGCCCCTCTGCCAGATAACGTGGATAAAAACTTCAGCCGCGTAGGCACCATTGTAGTGCTCTGCATGGTCAGCTTTCTGTATGCGGGCATCAACATGTTCTGCTGGTCTGCTGTGCAGCTGAACCTGGCAGACCGGGACCTGATTGACAAGGCGCAGAACTGGGGGCGACTGAGTATTCACTACTGTGTGCGCCTGCTTGAAAATGCGGCCCTCATTATCTTATGGCACTTTTTCAAAACGGACGTGTTTGAGTACTTTTGTGCTCCTCTGATGGTGACTCAGCTGCTGGTGGGATACTGCCTGGCCATCTTTTTCATGCTTCTCTTCTACCAGTACTTTCACCCTTGCCGGCGGCTCTTCACACACAATGTTGCTGATTGCCTGCGCTGCATCTGTTGCCGTAGGAGCCGCCCACCCACCTCGCCTCTTGTGACTGTAGAAAGTAATGAGCAAGGAATTAGGCACAGCATTGTGTGACCTGGACTTGGCAAGATATATGGAAGGCCTTCAAGATAGAGCTATAGTTACAAGACTGAAGATTTCAACAAAACACCATAGCCTTAAAATAAACAGGCAAGACTGTAGTGATTAGGGCTCTGTGTAGCCAAGCAGAAGTCCTGGGATCGATTCCTGGCCTAGTCTTCTGCTCTGTGGGCTGGCCACAGTTGGGAGCACTGCTGAAATGGCCCTCACACCCCCTGGGTATGGCTTTTATGGGATATTATTGGATTTAACTATTTGACAAGCCCTGTCCTGTCTTTCTGGCCTGGGAAGATAACTTATAGAGTTTGTGAGAGAGGACTGAGGGAGCATATTGAATGGCAGAGCTCAGGAATCTAGTAGTTAGACCAGCAGGCTGAGAACTAGGAAAACCAGAGTTCAACTGCCACTACTTGTGATTTTGGGCAAGTCTCTTAACCCTCTATTGCCTCCGGTACAAACTTAGGGCCTCTTTTATCAAGCCCCATAGCATGGTTCTGACATGGTAAGTGATCCAAAGCCCTTCGGGATTTAAAGGGCTTTGGGGTTCTGCCGCGTGACACTCACTAGCTTGGCTTCATAAAAAAGGCGCTTAGATTGAAACACTCTGAAGAGAGGGAAATACTGTCTGTACCTGAATGTAGGGTTACCATATTTTTTCATGGCAAGAAAGAGGACACATGGCCCTGCCCCATTCTACCCCCAGCCCTGCCGCCACACAACTTCATCTCCTCTTTTTCCCAGAGCTTAGGGCCACGTCTGGAAGGCCTCTGAGCATGCACTGATGTGACATGATGATGTAACATGTATGCATGTGATGTCATTGCGGCACATCTGCGCATACTCATTGGCCCTCCAGATGTAACCCCAAACTCTGACAGAGCTGGCGCCATCCAAAACCTGGACAAAGTGCCAAGTTTTCTAAATCCATCTGGATACCAGGACAGTCCTCTAAAAAGAAGACGTGTCCAGGTAGATCCGGACATCTGATAACCCTACCCTAACTTTGCTACTACTGTAAAGGTGTAAACTGATCCTTGCAAAGGAGAACAGTAAATAGAAAAAAAATCTGACTTTTATGAGTAAAAATGGTGCTGTTTTATGTGTTTTTAAAAAAATGTTTGATATATGAGACTGATGAAATTGTTTACAAGGATGTGAGTTCTGCATTATTTATGTCCAAGTTTGTAATGCTGTGATTCAAGGCAGAAAGTGTTTAGGTATGACTCTTTCAAACACTGACCAAAATATCAGAAAATTAAAGCCAAAATTCCATTTGTACACTGTAACTTCTAATGCAGTCCCTGGGTTTCACATAATAAACACACAGAACTGGGTTGTTTGGGGGTTTTTTGCTTCAGTTTCTCTTTATCCTTCATGACTTTTCAGTAAGGGAGCAGTAATCAAATATTTGTTAAGTAAACCTGTGTTTACCTGTGTGAAACAAGGTTTGATTACCGATTCCTCCACCCCCCATATGTGGGTAAGTGGATGGCGATAGGTTAGAAGAGAAAATATACACACAGTGATTGCATTATCAAATCATTGAATTTTCAAACAGTATTATTTTTGTCTTCTAAGCGGTTATTTTTCTGGGAGGTGGAATTCAGCCTTTGTATGTGTCTCATATTACACCTTTGTACAGAGTACAGAGAGAGAGAGGCAGAAGAAAATGAGAGAGATCATTAAACACATTCTCCCAGACTCCCAGTGGGGTAGCGAGGGTTGGAAGCGTCCGTGGCAGTGGCACTCTCCTCTTTGCTCCCCTGCTCCTTCCGTGTCAACCCTCCTTCCTCTCCGCCCCCCCCCGCTCCCCCCCACACTTGCGCCCTCCCTTCCCACCCCGTACCTCATTAAATCTTCACCGGCGTGAGCAGCTTCTCAAGTCTGCTGTTGTTCACACTGGTGTTTCCTCTGATGTCACTTCCTGCCCCCATGATCCAGAAGTAATTTCAGAAGAAGACAGACCAGCGCAATCAGCAGGCTGGAGCAGTTGGTTGCGCTGGCGAAGATTTTTAAAGAGGTATGGGGGGTGCGGAGAAGGGAGGGCACGAGCATGGCATGAGGGAGTGGAGAGGTGTCAGCGCCCCACCAAGATGGTGCTCAGTGCAGTCTGCCCCCCCTTACTATACCACTGCAGACTCCTATTAAAAATCTGGCTGTCTTGCTTCTTCAGCTTACTCATTGCCATCATATTTGTGTGCATAAGGCACCCCTGATTAAATTATATGTTTCAGTTCATTCATAAGTGAACAGAAGCTGATACAACCTCTGTATGGTACAATGTCAAACATCAATAAAAAGAAGAAGAATTCCCATATTAGAATATCCAAATGCACAAAAAAAACGTAGGGTGTGCTTTTTACTCACTATTTTTGTACAATGTTAAACACGACACTTCTTCCAAACTTTAATTCATAATTATTATTTTTTATTTTATTTTTACATATTCAAAATAACTGTAAATATAGCAGTGCAAATGATTGGCCTGTCATGCAGTTGATTCATTACTTCCGGTACTTTTTAAGTTGTTAATAAGGCCAAAGAAGGTTAAATGATTCATTAGGCATTTTGAGGTCCTTTTACTAAGCTGCAGTATAAAGTGGACTTAGCATACAGGTTTTTCCCATGCACTAAGGCCATTTTTACTGCAGCAGTAAAGTGGCCAATTTTCCTTTTTTTTGCATTAGTGGCCATGCACTGATGTCACCATAAACGCGCAGCCATTAAAAAAATTATTGAGTTAGTATTTACCGATACCTATTTTGTAGGTAGGAAGGCCCTGAACTTAGGCGCCTAAATTGTTGGTACCCGCCGATTTAGGCGGCTAACTTAATGTTTTCAATTGGCTTAATTGGAGCTGTTAATTTGAAGTGCCATTAAAAACTGAATTAAAACAATTTTTAAAAATTAATTAGCCAGTAAGTGCCTAACTCGGTTGGCCGCTATCACCTCACAGCAGGTGTCTACATGGAAAGTAGGTGAGGTTAGGGGCGGAGTTTGGGCGTGGATTGAGTTAGGATTGAGTGAGAGCCGCTATAGTCATGTTATCCCACTCCTAAAGTCACTTCATTGGCTTCCCATTCGTTTCCAAATAGAATTCAAACTCCTCTTACCTACAAATGCATTCATTCAGCTGCCCCTCACTATCTCTCTTCACTTATCTCCTCCTATGTTCCTCCCCGTAAGCTCTGTTCAGCTGGTAAGTCCCTCCTGTCTGTGCCCTTCTCTTCCTCTACAAAGAAAAATGAGGAGACCCAATAATCCACAGTGAAAACAAAAAACTGTGGATACAGATGTTCTGGAGATAATTTATTAAACACTGACATATAAAAACATGAAAATTCAATTTAAAAAGTACAATGATAAAAAATAGTGATAAAAATCCAACCGGACCCTACACGGTGCGTGTTTTGGCGAACAAGCCTTCCTCAGAGGTCCAATGGTTTGCAAACTCATGTATAAAGAATTGGACTGAAAACAGTCTATTGTCTTTAAACATGTGAGCAAAGAACACCGCAGACAAGCTCAAGTAGCAAAAAAAAATGCTACTTTTTCTCTATCAACTCCATACTCCATCCCTTCTATTTTACTGTGCTGAACAAATTGCCTGAATTCCCACGGTGGGCTCCATCTCTGGTTGTATTCAAGGCTCAGTTAAAAGCCCACCTCTTTGAGAGTGCTTTCAACTCCTAACTCCTCTCACCTTAGGTTCTGATTCCTCAACCCTATTTGTCATAGCTGTTTGTCCAAGTTAGATTGTAAGCTCTTCTGAGCAGGGTCTGTCTATTAAATTGTCAAAGGGTTTGCGAGCCCTTTGCGACCTGATTTCCCTCCTACAGCATTCACTAACCTGTTTTGCGATCCGATTCTGACCCGCACATGCAAATGAGGGGAACTGCATGCAAAGTAGGTAGGGACGCGATTCACTAAACAAATTTCCCGATCCGACTAGGCTGGCTGATCAACTCAAGAAGTGACTGCTGAAGACCAGTCGAAAACGTCTTTCCAACTCTCCAGCTCCATAGAAGTCCTGCTCTGCCCCATGTCTCCTGCCTGCTCGCCTTGATCTTCCTGCCCTGCTCTGTCTCCTGCCTGCTCGCCCTGATCTTCCAGCCCTTCTTTCTGCCCCGAGCTCCTCTTTCTGCCACCTTCCCTGCAGTGCAAGCCCGCGGGTTTAAAGCGGGGCTGCACACCGCAGTGCAGCCCCGCTTTAAACCTGCGGGCTTGCACTGCATGGAAGGCAACAGAAAGCAGGAGAGTCTGGGCGGCAAGATTGCTTGGAAGGGGGGAGCAGGCCTTCCGCGAAGTCTTTGGGGAGCAGGAGGAACCGCAAATCCTCCTGCTCCTGCCCCTCTTCATGACGCACTGCCAGTGTGGGCCTTAGGCCCCGCCCTGATTGGCTCAGGCGCCCCAGGCCCCTCCCAAGATAGGGAGGGGAAGTTTAATTTTTTGTTAAATCGGGCAGATATTTAAATCGGACAGATATTTTGCGTGTGCATGCAAAATATCTGCCCGATGAAAAAAATTTTTAAAAGCCGGCAGAGAAGCCCTGACAGCAGTTTCTCCTGTCACTACTGTCAGGGCTTTAGCGATGCGTGCAGTTGGCTGGGGGTGTGCCAACAATCGTCTCCATTTGCATGCAGGCCTTTAATGAATTCCGTTGGCCTGCATGCAAACGGAAACGGATCGCACACGGATCGGAGGGTTAGTGAATCTAGCCCAAAATGTACAGCGCTATGTACACCGTTCAGCATTACAGAAGTGTTAAACAGTAGCTGTAGTAGTAGGCACCGATAAAGAATCTGGCCCTAAGGGTTCATGTGGTCATCCTGTGCTAATCAGTTAGTGCACGATAATTATCTGTGCTAACTGATTAGTGCAGAAACACCCCTTTCCACCTCCAGACATGCTCCCTCTGTGCAAAAATAAAAAATATTTCGTAGTGCATGAGTATCATGTACAGATTAGGAATTTACCACTGGACACCTGAGCATGTCCCATAGTAAGCCATTTTAAGCTGTGGTCAATGTGCACCAGTACTTACCACAGCTTAGTAAAAGAAGCCCTTAATTAGTCAAGGGAAGATAATCCAATGGTTGAATAAAAGCTCTGACATTTCTAACCTCTCAGCTTTTTGATAGCCAGCGGTAGTAGGAAATGGAACGGGTTTAACCTTATCTTTTGTTCCCCCGATCTTGAAAAAGAGATACGAAACGCGTCGGGAAGGGGAACCGATAAGGATTTAAAGATAAGTGATTTAACTTTTACACTATTTAATAAATTATAACAATAAGTTAAAATAAGTTATAAATTTAAAAATTAAAAAGTATAAAAACAAAGAGTGAGGAATAATGAAGAATCCCACTACCACCAACTTGGTTTGAGTAGGTGGAATCTGAATTCCCATTCAATATGTTTGTGCTGAGTGGAGAGTTCAGTTACCAGAAACATTGCTAAGAAATGGAAGCTAGATGGAGCTGTTGCAGTCAGAGCAATATCTGGAAGACCTAGGAACATTTTAGATACAACTGTCCAAGGACTTGTCAGATATGCAAAGCAGATACTCATATTTACCTGGCAGGAAAGATTGTCCATGATCTAAAAAGTGGCACATTCCTGGTGAAGCTTGTTCATTGCACCTGTGACCTGCAGACCCCTGTGATTTCCCCACTGTGGGAAACACAACAGCATAATTTATGGTAATAGTGGATTGCATTCATGCATTCTCCTGGGTTCTTGTGAGCTCTGTTTAAAAGCAGTCTTGGGATTTTTTTTAAAAAAAATTTTAATTATTTATTTATTTCAAGGCTTTTGCCCTCTTTATAGCTCGACCTCCCCAGAAAGCCCAGAAGCCCAGAAAAGGTTACAATAAAATAAAAATTAGGTGCCTAGAACTTCCCTATCTGTCCCGAAGGCTCACAATCTAGCTAAAGTACCTGAGTAAACAATTAATAAAAAATTAAAGATATAACAAATTTCCAAAAATGGTGAGGAAAGGGTATAATTCAAATTTATCACAGCAGAATCTTTGTCACTTCACATACAAAACTTAGATTGTCTTTGTCTCTTCTCACCCCAAGAAAATAAATTTTAATAATAAAAAGATGTGCAAACTAGAATCCATACATTACTATAAATGATCTGCTGAAAAGTTTAGCTAACACTGGAGGAGTTGTCCAGAGTGTAGTACGAGGGACCACTGAAAAGTTCTCAGCCCAACCATATGTTTGTTTAAAGTATGCAAAAGAAAACCTTGGTAAATCTGAATCTTTTTGGAACAAAATGCTTTGGACTGATGACAATAGAACTGTTGAGTTACAATCTCACAAAACACATTTGTAGAAAAAAAAAAGGTCACCAAAAGAGTTTACAATGGAAACAAGTCAAGGTCGATAGCTCAATCAAATCAGGAAAAAGACTTGTGAAAATGATTATCAAACTGAACCAAAGCTGAGCTCTCAGATGCCTGCAACACAGAATCACTATGGAATTCTATGCGGTATTAGCAGGGTAGAGTGGTATCTTTCATTGAGCTCTGCTTTTTTTAGTATGAGAATAAATATACTTTTTCTTTTTTCAATTTGTAAGGTATAAAATATGAAACCAAACAAAAGAAATAAATACAATCAAGTGACAGCAAGAACCCAGCACTTATCTTAAAGCTGTTAGTACGCCGGTCTGTAACTGCTGACACCAGACATAGCCCAACGGGCTAGATTCAACTTAGACAGCGCCATTTTTGATTCTAAGTTGAATCTAGCTGCACCCAACGACACAAACCCCTGATGAAGCCATAATATGGTGAAACGGGGCTCCCGTTGGGCTATGTCTGGTGTCAGCAGTTACAGACCGGCGTACTAACAGCTTTAAGATAAGTGCTGGGTTCTTGCTGTCACTTGATTGTATTCATTTCTTTTGTTTGGTTTTATATTTTATACCTTACAAATTGAAAAAAGAAAAAGTATATTTCTCATACTAAAAAAAGCAGAGCTCGATGAAAGATACCACTCTACCCTGCTAATACCGCATAGAATTCCATAGTGATTCTGTGGTGCAGGCATCTGAGAGCTCAGCTTTGGTTCAGTTTGATAATCATTTTCACAAGTCTTTTTCCTGATTTGATAGAAAAAAAAAGGTGACACATTTGAAGAACATTTTGCCAACTATAAAATTTAGGGGTGCGTCTATTATGCTTTAAAACTGCAGTAAAACCTTAGTTTGTGAGCATAATTTGTTCCGAAACCATGCTTGTAATCCAAAACACTCCTATATCAAAGTGAATTTCCCCATAAGAAATAATGGAAACTCAGACAAAATACTGTATGTTCTCGTATTTCAAGACCTCGCTCGTTTAAAATAGTCACTACACTCCCGCAGCATCAGAGAGAGAATAACAGTCGGCTCAGTTGTGATGATGTGATGCGTGTATACTGTATGTACTTGTATTGCAAGACATTGCTTGTTTATCAAGTTAAAATGTAATAAAATGTTTTGCTTGTCTTACAAAACACTTGCAAACCAAGTTACTTGCAATCCAAGGTTTTACTGTATGTGGAATCCAGTGGCACTGAAAATACTGTATGGCAGTGGTCTCAAACTCGCGGCCTGGGGGCCACATGCGGCCCGCCAGGTACTATTTTGTGGCCCGCAGTCTGTATTAGTGCTGTCTGTACTAGTGCTGCCCACTCTTTGCAGCGTCCTCCAACTTCCCCTCTGGCCTCCTGCTCTTACCTTCAGATAATTACCGCAACCTGCAGAGAGATTTGTCGGTGCTGTAGCGATCCTTGCAGGCTACCGTCGTTCTCAGCAGCATGATCCCTTTGCCACAATCCTGACCCTGAAGTCAGAAGAGAGGCAGGACCGCGGCAGAGGGAATGTGTAGCGGAGGCCAATGGCAGCTTGCAAGGAACGTTACAGCACCGGCAATCTTCTCTGCAGGCTGCGGTAATTAGCTGAAACTAAGACCGGGAGGCCAGGGGGGGAAGCTGGAGGACACTGCAAAGAAGGGACGAACATGCAGGCCTTCGGGGGGGGGGGAGAGGGGGGAAGATTTATAAACTATAAAGAGTTTTACCTCATGCAAAATTGTCATTTTTTTAATAAGACATTAACTATTTTTTCTGCGGCCCTCCAAGTACCTACACATTCAAAATGTGGCCCTGCAAAGGGTTTGAGTTTGAGACCACTGCTGTATAGGTAGAAAAAAAAAGAATGCATTTAACTAAGGGCTCCTTTTACTAAGGTGTGCTAGCGTTTTTAGCGCATGCACAAGATTAGCGCGCGCTACAGCACGCGCTAGCTGAAAATACCGCCTGCTGAAAAGGAGGCGGTAGCGGCTAGCGCTGCAGCATTTTAGCACGCGTTATTCCACGCTCTAAGGCCCTAACGCGCCTTTGTAAAAGGAGCCCTAAATATCAGGATATCCTAGATTACACTAATGTCCCACAGACAGTGAAGAAATTGAAACTGAAAAATAGGGTGGATATTTCAGCAAGGCAGTGAACCAAAAAATAACTCAGAGACAGCCTTGAATTTATTACAAGAGAAGAAAAAAAATGAAGGTTTTGGAGTGGCCTTCATACTTGAACAAAATCTGTGGCAAGATCTCAAGTGTACAGTGGATGCAAGAACCCTAAAGATATTTTGGAGCTAGAAGAGTTTTGAAAGGCTAAGCAAAATTCCAAGAGCCAGAAAAGAAAGAATTTTAGGCAGCTCGAGGAATTTCTGGAAGCTGTTATTTTTGTTAAAGGAGGTGAACATAAGAATTGCCATACTGGACAGACCAAGAGTCCATCTAGCCCAGAATCCTCTTTCTAACAGTGGCTAATTCAAGTCACAAGTACCTGGCAGAATCCTCAAAAATAGAAGATTCCATGCTAGTAATCTCAGGGATAGTAGTGGCTTTCTATGTATCTACTTTAATAGCAATTTATAGACTTTTCCTCCAGGAACTAGTTCAAATCTTTCTTAAACTTAGATACACTAATGGTTTTTACCACATCTTCTGGCAATGAATTCCATAGCTTAACTATTCATTGAATGAAAAATATTTTCTCCTATTTGTAGGGGTGTTCTATAATTTTATCTACCTCAATAGGAAAGAAGAGTTTTTTTAAAAAAAATTGTTTTATTTTTCAATATAGTCCCCTGCTAACTCCATTCACTAATCCACTTTTCTTGCAATGACTTTAATCCCTTTGAAAAGCATTCTTCTATTTGACCTTCAAACCAGGAAGTCACAGCTTCCTTGATGTCTTCATCACTTGAAAACCGCTGTCCACAGAGAGTTTTCTTCAAAACTAGGGACAGGAAATAATCCGAGGGAGCCAGGTCAGGACTGTAGGGTGGATGGTTCAGCTGCTGAAACCCACATTCTCAGATAGCAGCCTGTGATTGTCATGATATGTGTACCGGCATATTGTGAAGAAGCAGCAGCCCAGCTATGAGTTTTCCTCATCTTTTCTTTTTGATTGACTCCCACAAAGTTATCATTGTGTTGGCATTATGGTTGTCTTGTGTGGCTTTTATGGGCATGCCAAATGTAGTGATGCCACCCGATCAACCACCACTACTGAGAATAATAACGCTCTTGGCTCCCGAAGGTACGGATTATCTAAAATAGGGAGATTAAGCAGAATTATCGCACGTCTAGTCAGGCAGGCTGCATGATGTGACCCCCTGGTTGTCTTGTGTGGCATGAACTCCAGAATCAAAAGTCCTTCATCATCCCAGATGACAGTTGCCATGACTTTGCAATGGCGGCTATGTGTGCTGAGTTTAAAAGGAGAGGTCAGTTGTTTCCAGAAGAATGCCATGCAGGGACCTTGAACCTAGTTGGCTTCTATAAGCCTAACTCACTATTTAATCAGGACACACCACTGAAGTACTGTGATCCCTAGCCTGGTTCACTCGGACCAAGTAGGATTTGTCCCCAGATGCTTTGTACCTTCAAATATCCTATGAACATTGGCAGCCCTAAAGGAGGGATGGGGATGAATGGAATATGACATTCTAGCAAGTCTGGATGTTGAAAAAGCCTTTGAGAAGGTCACTTGGGAATATCTCATTTGGGTTCTAACCTGTTTTGGCATAGTAGGTCCCTTCCAGGACTAGGATGTCAATTTATATAGAGCCCCCCACAGCTCAATTAGTCAATGGACAGCACATGGCTCCTTTTCCATTGGAGAGAGGTACCAGGTAGGGATGTCCCTGTCCCTTCTTCTCTTTATATTCTCCCAGGAGCCCCTATCAAAATTAGGACCTCTTCTGATATAATGGGTGTGCACATAGGGGGACAGGAATACAGAATGAATATTTGCGGATGACATGATGCTCTTTATTGGCAGTGGTACAGAATCACTCCCTAAAATAATACACATGATTCATCAGTTTGGTTCTTTTTATGGTCTATGTATTAATTTTGGTAAATTGGAGGTGCTGCCAATGTTGGGCACATGTGCATCCCTACAGTTTCAGGATTTAACTCTGTGCTGTGCACAGGAAGAACTGAAATATTTAAGGATCATTCTCAGTGCAGATTGAGCTAAGATATATCAGTGGAATATAAATAAGCTCTTGGGGATTCAAGATCTTTGTTCAAGGTGGGGGTGAGCTGCCCTTGTCCTTTGGTAGTCCTAGTGGAAAGCTTCTATATCCTTTGCAAATGTTACCTATATGGATATGCAGAAAGGATAAACAATTATAATGGTAGTGATTGGTTCCTTCTTATGGCACTCACATAGAATTAGGATTAGGTTTTAGGAATTAACTCAGAGTAGGGAGATGGGAAGTCTTGGTCTTCTCGATAGCTGCACTATTGAGATGGATCCATAAACTACATATAAAAATTTTTGCTTCGCCCCAGCAGACCTGGTGGACAATTGGATGGCCAACTTTATGCAACTAGCAACTTAGGCCCAAAACGGACTTAGACGTATCTTTTGATTATGCCTCTCCATGTGTTTTTCTAAATAGGGCATAATGAGTTATCTTCCTTATTTTTATGGGTGATAAATTTCACCAGTATGTTGCTTGATAAAAAAACTACCATTACATATGGTATGGTTTTATAAATCAAATATTGTTTGCTAAAGGTTGCCTGCCTGTCAAAGCTGAATTCCTGCATGTTGGGTGAACCAGCTGAACTAAATACATTGGTGAGAGGTAATGAAAAGTAAGAACAGGATGTACAGTGTGAGAAAAATACCATGTGTCAGATTTATTATCCTATCTGTTTATAAGGACACTTGCCTGGTGTCAAAAGATTTTGGGTCAGTCTCTAATGATTATTATATCTTTATTATTTAAAAAGTTACAAAAGTACATAAGTATACAATTAGTATCAGGACGTAAATTTGGCTAACTAACTGAGGAACTCAGTTGATGAATAAGTACTTGGGTAAGGCCTTTGTGTGCGTTAGTGGTGACAGGTAGAGGGTGTGGTACAGTGGAGAAGAAAGATCCGTGGTGAGATATGTGTTATGTAAGTAGGCTGAGAACCAGGGAAGCCAGAGTTCAAATCCACTGATACTTGCTTGAGTCACTTTGCTTCAGCAAAATAAACTGCTCATTATAGCTAGAGTTACCAGACATCTAGATATACCCATACATGTCCTCTTTTTAGAGGACTGTCCAGACGGCTTTTTAAAACTCGACACTGTCCGGATTTTAAAACGCTTTGAGTTCAGGTCTATGTCTGGAGGGCATCTGTGCATGCGTGGATTCAACTCGGTGACATCACATGAATGCACATGTGTGTGACATCATCGTGTCACAGCCGTGCGTCCACAGAGGCCCTCCAAATGTGGCTCCGAGCTCGAGGTTTGGGGGTGGGGTGGAATGGCGTGTGACTTGGGCTGAACAGGGTTGGGCATGGTGGAACTGGGCAGTGCTAGGGCGGGGCCACATGTCCGGATTTTATTGTTGTAAAATCTGGTAACCTTAACTATAGAGAACAAGTAGCTCAGGTTTACTTAATAGAAATGTAATAACCTTACCCTCCATTTTTTCTTTTCTTCCACTTCTTACCTGTATATATCCTCTTCTGGCTTCAGTTTCATATTTGAATGCATGGAGCTCTGCAATCTGATAAGAGCTGCTGGCCCCATATTTTCAGGAATCTGACTGAAACCAGTAGAATGAGGCCCTCCCCCCATGCTCTTCAACCTCTTCATATTCTCCCTCGGTACCACTCTAGACACCCTAAACGTTATATCTTGGGCAGACTGGATGGACCATTCTGGTCTTTATCTGCCGTCATCTACTATGTATCTATGCGGATGATATAACCATATTCCTCCCCTTCGATACCCAAGACCCCACCTCATTAGGCAACCTAAAAATAACACTGGAAGCAGTGGAAAAATGGATGTTAGACCATAAACTGAAGCTGAACTCGGAGAAAACAAAATTTCTACTACTTGAAAAGGATAAAACCCCGTCCATAACAGAATTTGAGGTAAACACTACCAAATACACCATACAGCCATCCCTAAAAATCCTTGGAGTATCGATAGACAGATGCTGTATAATGCAAGTCCAAATCAACAAAATCACCCAAAAAGCTTTTTTCACCATGCGCAACCTGCATAAAATCAGAAAATTCTTTGACAAAGACCACTATAAGATCATAGTCCAATCCCTTGTCCTAGGACTAGTGGACTATTGCAACATCCTCTACTTACCATGCCCCTTAAACTTGATAAAGCAGCTACAGACCATCCAAAATACAGCCCTTAGATTGATCTATTCTCTTGGAAAATTTGACCATATCACCAATGCCTTCCTAGATTCACATTGGCTACCAATACGAGCCCGAATTCAATTCAAATTCTACTGTTTATTATTCAAGGCAATAAATGGAATTGCGCCCACCTACCTGAACAACCGCCTAAACCGAAACTTCACACCCAGACTAAGGAGAACACAGATCCTATTCTCCTACCCACCACTCAAGGGTATTCATCGCAAGAAGATGTATGATAGCCTCCTAGCAACGCAGGCGGCAAAACTAGACCCCTCCATCTCTATTCTGTTGACTACCGCATGCGACTTTAAATCTTTTCGAAAAGAAATCAAAACTCTGTTATTCAAAGAAACTATCTTGTCCGCTTATCCCCCTCCTCCATAACATCCCCCCCTGCATACTCCACCATATAACCAACCCTAATCTCCTCCCTCCCTACAAGTTTCCTCAAATGTCCCCCTTCCTTAAACTTACCCTCTTAGCCTCCACTTTGTATCTAACCCTATCTCTTATTCTAGCATCTCTATGTATCTTTCCTTAAAATTTGTAACTTCCTGGAAATGTCCAGCCATCTTCAATTGTAATCCGCTTAGAACTGCAAGGTACAGGCAGAATAGAAGTCTCTAATGTAATGTAAAAAGTATCACTCCCATTCTCTTGTAGCGCTGATGATCATACAGAATTAGGTTTTGTGCACCACAAAGATTCAACAAACTCACAAGTGTGCCACAGCATAAAAAAGGTTGAAAAGTACCGCCTTAGGCCAGGGCAATGATTCCCAAACCTATTTTAGGTGATCTCCAGCTAGCTGGGCTTTCAGGATTTCCACAATGAATATTTACAAGATAAATTTACATGCAGTAGTGACAGTGCACGGAAATCTATTTCATATATATTGCAGATGATCTGAAACCCAACTGGCTTGGGATTTTCTGGGAAAGTTTTGGGAACCATTGCCCTACTGTCTAGAGGTTAATACTAGAAATTTGAAGTGGTTTGTAGGGTATTTTCTGGGGTGCTATTTCTATGATATGAGCATAACCTAGTAGTAACTCTTGGCCACAAACCTTGCAGTTTTTCTATGTTTAGCTATGAGTGGTTTGGGAAATATTGCTGTACCTTGGTACAAGGCCCAATTCATGACTTCAACTTCACCTTACACAAGAATTGACTAATGCTGTACTTTTGGCCTACTTCTACGATTTCAAGAATTCTAACTTCAATACTGTTAAAGCAATATCTGTAATCAGCAACAGTATCTGCAAATTTCCCCCTTTTGAGGGTAATATACAGAAATAAAACAAAAATATATAGGAAATAGGGTAATACATTTTTTTATTGAACTGACAATGCATTTTTTTGATTAGCTTTCGAAGGTAACCATTCTTCTTCAGATCAGAAATAGGCAAATATTGACAAATATCAATATAAGTGAAACATAAAAGCATTTCAATGGCAGTATCACAGGAAAAGGGAGGGGTGGGTCAGGTGAGAAAAAAGGAGGGCTGGTTGGGTAAGAGACGGAGAGATATGGATGGGTGAAAGGGTGGATGAAAATCAATGATTTTAAAATTTTAAATTGGACCTTTATGATTTAAATTGAAATTTTTTTAATAAAAATATTTTTCCTCAAAAGCAATCTATAGATAGTTTTCTATTTTAAGATATATATAGTTCAGAAGTTATTCATCATGAAATAAGGAGTAGTTTTTAATTATGTAGCATAGGGCTGTATATTCATGCAATATTTAAAGTTTTTGGTAAATGAATTCCATTAATCCATTTATAATGTCACAAGCAATCTTTCTATCTAAAAAATATTATCACAGATGCTTGGTTTTGCATTTCTCAAAATTGTAAATTTGTGTTTGCAGTGATCACATTCTCTCTTCTTCACAGCAAAAATGTTATAAAATATACAAAGTAGAAAAAAAGACCTTAACCTCATTATTCTTTGCAAATCGATATACTGTACACAAAATCTACCCCTTACCTCTTAAGTGCTAAGTTTACATATCTACACAAGGATCTAAGAGTGAGGAGAGAGGGGAAAGCAGTATAAATGAAAGTGAAACCTTTTGAGCAGAATACTCCACAAGTCTTAGAATCTGAGTGTGTATATCCTGAGGTTTATCATATTATTCTCTTCTTAGGAGAGAAAACTTATGGCCATAAAAGAATCCAGTTTGGGAATATTTTAATGAAGTTCCTCTACCTATAGGTAAGGCATTCAAAATGCAAATACTGCAACAAAGAAATGCAAGGCCTGGTGGCGCGAATGAAATAACATCATGAGAAGTGCTTTGTTGAAGAAGACAAAAGGAACATGTTTGAAAAGGCTGGATCTTCAGGTTGGTAAATGTTTTGATTTCATCATATTTCTTAAAGACTGCCTTGAGGATTTGACTAAAAATATATTTGTTATTATTACTGCATGTTACCATCATTTTGATACAGTTGTTATGAAAAATAAAGAATTGAAACAAGCAAATATTCCTTTCATGGGCAGTATTGAGTGTCAGTAAATACAATGAGTAATACTTAATAAGCAGAAATAGTATCAAAAATATCACTGACTTTTTTGTTTAGGGGAATTTATCATTAACCCAAAGGATCTGGCGAAGGACGTAAGAAGACTTGAGGTGGTCCAGAGGAGGGCGACGAAAATGATAGGAGGCTTGCGCCAGAAGACATATGAGGAGAAACTGGAAGCCCTGAATATGTATACCCTAGAGGAAAGGAGAGACAGGAGAGATATGATTCAGACGTTCAAATACTTGAAGGGTATTAACGTAGAACAAAATCTTTTTCAGAGAAAGGAAAATGGTAAAACCAGAGGACATAATTTGAGGTTGAGGGGTGGTAGATTCAGGGGCACTGTTAGGAAATTCTACTTTACGGAGAGGGTAGTGGATGCCTGGAATGCGCTCGGGAGAGAGGTGGTGGAGAGTAAAACTGTGACTGAGTTCAAAGAAGCGTGGGATGAACACAGAGGATTTAGAATCTGAAAATAATATTAAATATTGAACTAAGGCCAGTACTGGGCAGACTTGCACGGTCTGTGTATGTATATGGCCATTTGGTGGAGGATGGGCTGGGGAGGGCTTCAATGGCTGGGAGGGTCTAGATGGGCTGGAATAAGTCTTAACAGAGATTTCGGCAGTTGGAACCCAAGCACAGTACCGGATAAAGCTTTGGATTCTTGCCCAGAAATAGCTAAGAAGAAAAAATAAAAAAATTTAAATTGAATCAGGTTGGGCAGACTGGACGGACCATTCGGGTCTTTATCTGCCATTATCTACTATGTTACTATGGATAAGTCTTTCTGACTAGTGATTTAAATTGATTTAAATCAAATGCACCCTGATGGGTGATAAGAAGATGACAAAGCAGTATAAATTCATGGTTTGTAATGTGATAGAAAACCAAGGTCTTTGTTAAGTCCTTTCTGGTGGGTGTCAAAATGTTTTATCAAAGGTTTTATGTTCCTGGATTGTCTTAAAATTTCCTTTTAGTATTTTTACCATAAAATCATTGATGCAGTGTTCTGAAGTGTTATTTGACAGAGGTGATATCCTGGTTGGCACTGCAATTTTTTAATATGACATTTGTGTAAATTGATCTTAGTCTTTAGCATATGGCTTGATTCTTCAATATATCACCCATCTTTACATTTTTTGCATTGAATAATATATGCCACATTAGAAGATGAGCATATGAAAGATTCCCTTATGTTTTCCTTTGTGGGTGACTGTGAGGTCCTGTAAAATGTGTTGGCACAGTTTATAGCTTGTTATATTGCAGGGACATGTGCTTCTATGTGAGCTTGTGTGAAGAGTTTGTTTTTCATGAGTTTTTGTTTCAGATTAGGTGGCTTTTGGAAGGGCCAGCATGAGTGGAGCTCCTGAAGGATGAATTACTGAAAGAAATATTCCCAGCTCCACCAATTGAATGCTGCTTCACAGCTCTATCTTGGATCTACATCTATGTTTCTTCATATCTTCCAGCTTGGCCCAGGGATCAACAAGAATTCAACAAACTTTAGAAGCACTTCCAGGCAATGCAATATTTTGCTGTGCTGTTAATGTAGAGCAGATTAAATATACAGTATTCAAGGAACATGAAGGAGCATCAGGGAAGGTCTGGGTAAAGGTAGTTGGGTGGAGGATCCATGGCTTTCTTTATCTCTGGGTTTCTAAAATAACCCCATTACCTCCTAGAATAAACATACTTACAGTCTGAGTAATTTGGCTCTAACTTCCTGGTTTTCCAGTATTACCAATCCATAGCTACATTACTGGAAAGGTATTCACTGTTGAATTTCCTGGCCTAGACAGGTTTAGAATTTCTTTGATTGCATCACTTCTCACTAGATAGATTATCCACTGGACAAAAAGGCATAGAGCCTGCTATAGCTATAGGCATTGTGACCATCACTTCTCTCCATGTGCTGCCTGTCTGGAAGTGAGGTCACTCTTTGGAAGACCAATGCTAGACATGCAGAAGTTCAGGAGAGAAACTGGAAAGAGGGCCTCAAAGCCAGCCTGCAAAGCTATGCCTCCTTCAGAATGAAGCAGGCTTGGGACCCCTTGTGGCATGGAGGCCCAGGGCAATTGCCCAGTTTGTCATCTCCTAATTCCAGCAACAATTCTTTGTACTCTGCTGTTCTCTGTTCACTGAATTTTGCTCTGTGATTATAATAGAAAAGAATTTTACCTGCAGCAGGGTAAGAACAGAAGCAGCAAAGAATACAAGTCATGATCAGTTCACTGACTGCAAACCTTTTGTTGCCAAGCTGAAACTTTCTGAACTTTGCCCTTGTGGTCATGGTTTTCTCTTTGGAAAATTACCACTGGGGAAAAGGACAGACACCAGAGTAAGAGGAGAAGACATGGATAATGAATACAGGCAGAAGGAGCAGCAAACAACAATATAATAAATCCAATCCAATCCAATATGCAATATTTAAAAGACATGATGGAATAATTTTACAAGATGCTGAAACCAAGACAAAATCAAAACTTATACATACAAAAAACCCACACACATTAAATATGCCAGCTGTATAAATTTAGTTTAACTGGACCCTAGAGGTCCTTCATTTTTCCTATAAAGCTTCTGTAAAGTCCTATTAGCTATAAAGTTGGTATGTAAGTTGAAGATGTGGGTTTTTCTTTTTTTTTTTTAAGTATTTTATGAAAGCAACATAAGCCTACTAATTTCATGCACAAAATGTACATCAGCTCCAAAGACGGTATAAATGTTTGTGTATGTTTCAGCTCTGTCACAGCTCCCCTTGGAATCGGCCCCTAACATGCCTATGTACTGATTATATAAAAGCAGCCATATTCTCCTTTTCACATAAATATTACCTATGCAAGAATCTTTTCCCATGGGTATGAAAAATACTTGATAAAATTACTGCACACGACTGTGAGGAAATCAGTGTCCAGAGTTGGGGAAGATTACAAAAGATTATTCAGACTGACTTGCTATGTGAGCTCACATCCATTAGATGGCACCATAGAAGGCATAATCTTGATTACATTCTCTGAAACCAAATATTAGATTTAAAGCAATAATTGTGCAGAATCTAGAAAATCTTATAAATTGCAGCTGTTAAGGCTGATGTTTCTTTCTGAAAAAGAGGTCTGCAGAGGTATCTCAGATTCAAGTGCCTCTTGTATTCTACAGGTAAAACAAACGTAGGGTTACATACTAGACATCTGGATTTACCCATACATGTCCTCTTTTTAGAGAACTGTCTGGGTGTCCAGACGGTTTCCTGGACTGGAGAGAATTTGTCCGAGTTTTGGACTCTCTCCAGTCCAGTCTCCATTCTGGAAATAAATATGGCTCTCCCGTCAGACTATCCCTACACCCACGTACATCTTCCAGTACTGCAATTTCCAAACTTTAGGCAACTGCCAGCCTGCAGTTTAAGCAATATGATTCCACTGCCGTCGGCCTGCCCTGGAAGCCTTCGTTCTGAAGCAACTTCCTGTTTCCGCTTAAGAGAATAAGGGAGGGCTACCTGATGTCCACAAGCAGGCCAGATTTTCTGAATATTCAAAATAAATATGCATGAGAGAAATCTGCATGTATTGCCTCCTTATTCAAATCTCTCTTGTGCATATTCATTGTGGATATCCTGAAAACCCAGCCTGCCTGTGGACCTTGAGGACCAGAATTGAGAAGCTTTGGATTAAGGGATAGGAGATCAGGCAGGTGCAAGAGAGCAGGGTCGGAAACACCCACTGCACCAGTCCTTCAAGAAGTGGTGCGGGGCCAGGAAATATGCCCAAAAGATTGCTCCTGCCCTGCACCACTGGCCGTGACATTGGAGGAGACAGTCGACAGCCATCCAGTGAGGAAGCTCGAGGCGGTCCAGAGCTAGAGAGCTATTTTAAAAGGTACGGGGGGGGGGTGGGGGGAGGACCCCAGCGCCACGGCTTATCTAAGGGGGGGGGGACCCCACCGTCACGGCTTATCTAAGAGGGTGGCCTATCTAACAGCTTTAAAACCTACATCGGTGTTTCCTGTGGTCTATACAAAGAGATGGCCTATACATGGGGAAATACGGTAACTGACTTGCCCAGGTTCACAAGGAGCAGCACCGGGATTTGATCTCACAACCTTTGGGTGCAGAGGCAGTAGCTCAATCAAAATAAGTCAATGAATCAGAGAGATATGCTTTGTGTACTAAAATGAGAACCTTAAATTTACGTCATGTACTAATCAAGAGCCAGCATTCTCATTTAAAGGTCCTTGTATTTATGCAGTCAAAAGACAAAATTCGGGTAAACTAATTCAAATAAGACACATGAAAAAAATAGGCAATGTAATAATCATGTCATGTGTCCATAATATTTAGATGAAAATATCAAATGCTGTACTTCGAAGATTGATTTCAATCTCACAAATGCTCAGAAAAATGTAATCCTCCCAGGGGCGAAGCCCTATAGGAGAACCTATCACTTAATCACTGCATATGTGCTGCTGATTGAAAATGGATATCAATATCAGTTTAAGCTTTCTGCCCATCGATTTGTTGTACTTTTTCCTTGATACCTACGGTCCTCACAATTCTCTCAATTGTGACTTTCGCATTTGGACCCCTGACGAAGGAGTGTTTCTCTGAAACACGGCCCACATCGGGTTCCACATTTCCACACATGAGAACCACTATTGAAATCGCTATATTTTATTAATTTTAATAAAGTAGCTTGACACTTTCTACATCGTCTCCTTAGTTTTTCCTTTTGTTTTTCAAACACGTCTCAAACCTGATGTCTGAATCACTGCTGAGGTATGGGCCTGCTCACTCTAATAAGCCTCATTGAACTTCTTTGTTGAATACTGATAATTCTAGTCAACCACCAACAGAAGGATATAGTCCTCACATGGAAGACTATAAGAGAGAATGAGGCAAATTACTAGATGATGAAGAACCAATCCAGTAGCAAACCGTCTTTATGAAAAGCAGTGTACATCCCTCTACAAAGGACATACTCATTAAGAAAATTGAACTCAATAGACTCAACACGGCCATGTTGCGGCAGCAGTGCCTACCTACATCAGGAATCACAACATGCCAAATGCCGGGTCACAGATAAAATATGATGAGCTACTCAAGTGGTAATATAAAACTGCTGTTCACCAAAAACAACAAATTAGACATAAGAACATAAGAATTGCCACTGCTGGATCAGACCAGTGGTCCATCGTGCCCAGCAGTCTGCTACCGCAGCGGCCCTTAGGTTAAAGGCCAATGCTCTAATTGAGTCTAGCCTTACCTGCATATGTTCTGGTTCAGCAGGAACTTGTCTAACTTTGTCTTTAATCCCTGGAGGGTGTTTTCCCCTATAACAGCTTCCAGAAGAGTGTTTCAGATTTCTACCACTCTCTGGGTGAAGAAGAACTTCCTTACGTTTGTACGGAATCTATCCCCTTTTAACTTTAGAGAGTGCCCTCTCGTTCTCTCTACCTTGGAGAGGATAAACAACCTGTCTTTATCTACTAAGTCTATTCCCTTCATTATCTTGAATGTTTCGATCATGTCCCCTCTCAGTCTCAGAAGAGGCCTAGTTTCTCTAATCTCTCACTGTACATCAACTCCTCCAGCCCCTTAACATTTTAGTCGCTTTTCTCTGGACCCTTTCGAGTAGTACAATGTCCTTCTTCATGCATCAGCATAGCTCGCTTAACCCACCAAAGACCTAAGTATCTGTACAATAACCAACAAATATTAAGGAAAGTCCTGCCGTATATCCTTTTTCTGAATCTGAAAACATCCCCTTCAAAACTTTAAGGTCTCCTTGTATTTCTTCAGTTACTAATAACCAGAATTTGGCACATTTGCATCTATTCTAATCTGAAAGTTTTTAGAAAAGAAGTAAAATATTTGTATGTTATTCCTGCTGGTTCTTACCACAGTTGCTATCTCTTTTTTCCTATTATGTATGTCTCTGTCTTGAATTGTATCCAGAGCTAGCTCTAGGCATTAGCAAAGCAAGGATGTACTTGAGATGATACATTTCAGGAACTGAGCCTTCTTCCCTTTATTCAATCTTATTTTCTTCTAGATTAAATAAAATATCAAACATCCACTACAATAGCGCTGAACTTACTTTTTATCTTTTCATATACATAGCCTGTAATGCTAATACCATAGAGGAGTATTAGCATTGCAAGAAAAGATAAATAGTAAGTTCAGCGCTATTGTAGTGGATGTTTGACATTTCAGGAATGGCATTTTAGACATCATTATGACAAACAAAGGCTAGGGTTGTGCATTTGTTAAAATGCATTTGTTTTCATAGAGGCCCTTTAACTAAAGCTTAGAATGGGCTGATGGAATTAGTGCATGTTAAATATTAAAAAGCTCATATTATACCTATGAATGTCTTAGCATTTAGTGTGTGTTAATTCCGTTAACATGTATTAAGTTGTAGTAAAAGGTCCCCATAGTATGTCTTTGATTTAATACATGCTAACCTACAAATTAATCTGACACCATTGACTCTTCTGCACAGGTGTAATTTGAGCGCCCTCAGTTTTGTTTCTTGGACCTGTCTTTTTTAATATTTTTGTGTGTGATATTGCTGAAGGGCTGCCTAGTAAAGTTTGCCTCTTTGCAGATGATACCAAAATCTGCAATAGGATATTGGGTATGATCGTATGTGATGATCTTAAGGTGGCCAAACAGGTTGAAAAGATAACAACAAAAGCTAGTAGGATGCTTGGGGTGCATAGTGAGAGAAAAGAAAGATTAGGTTCTTACCACAATAATCTTCTTTCTTGTAAATGTGTCTACTAGTCCTGAACACTAGGGTTATGCATCTGAACCCGCAAGTTGCTTTCAGAATGCTGTCAATCATCTTTGAACTCCGTCGCCTTCCCAGGCAGCTGCTCCTACCCCTTCAGTTTGTATAAAACCAATCAAGGAGCACTGTAAGACATACTGAAAAGAGGGAAACGTGGAAAAATCCTCCACACTGTAGTTCTGCTCTGTAACAAATATATCCATTAACATTATAACATTCAATTAACTGATCAAAACATATACAAAAACTGTGTTCAACCAGCACCAATCTTATCTAGAGCTCATAGCTACTGATATGTCCTGCTATGTTTTTGATTTAATGCATGCTAACCTACAAATTAATCTGCCTACCATTGACACTTCTGCAAAGGTGTATAATAAATAATTTGAGTACCCTCAGTTTTGGTTCTTGGACCTATCCTTTCTAATATTTTTGTAAGTGATATTGATGAAGGGCTGCCTGGTAAAGTTTGCCTCTTTGCAGATGATACCAAAATCTGCAATAGGGTATTGGGTGTGATTGTATGTGATGATCTTAAGGTGGCCGAACAGGTTGAAAAGGTGACGGCGAAAGCTAGAAGGATGCTAGGGTGCATAGGGAGAGGTATGGCCATTAGGGAAAAGGAGGTATTGATGCCCCTGTATAAGACTGGTGAGACCTCATTTAGAATATTGTGTACAATTCTGGAGGCCACACTTTCAAAAAGATATTAAAAGGATGGCATCAGACCAGAAGAAGGCTACTAAAATGGTGCATGGTCTTCATATTAAGTCATATGGGAACAGACTTAAAGATCTCAATCTGTATACTGTGGAGGAGAGGGGAGATAGGATAGAGACGTTTAAATACCTACATGATGTAAATGTGCATGAGTCAAGTTATTTTCAGTTGAAAGGAACTCTGGGATGAGAGGGCATAGGATGAAGTTAAGAAGTGATAGGCTCAGGAGTAATCTAAGGAAATATGTTTTTACAGAAAGGGCGGTAAATACGTAGAACAGTCTTCCGGAAGAGGTGGTGGAGACAGAGACTGTGACTGAATTTAAGAAAGCCTGGGATGGGCACGTGGGATCTCTTAGAGAGAGGAAGAGATAATGGTTACTGCGGATGGGCAGACTGAATGGGCCATTTGGCCTTTATCTGACATCATGTTTCTACGCTATACAGGATCACAGAGTGGATTTGGTCTTCAAAGAACAATTTGAGGTGCTGGTTTTAGGCCTTAAGGCAGTGGCCGTAGTATCCTTTGTGATGTGAGCCTGCCACAAAATGCTACATCTGGCGGGGGTGGATTATGTGGCTGATGCTATCTGTGATATGCTCAGAGTTATGAGTAAAGTCTCAGCTTATACAATTCCGCCTTCAGAATGCTCTGGAACAGGCAGGAGATTCAACATCTAAAGCTACTTTGAGCAGACTCCCTTTTAAGGGGCAAATGCTCTTTGACAAAGGACTGGAAGAACTGATGACAAGTGTAATGGACTGTTGTCCTGAGTTTAGGTTCATGCTGAGACTTGTAGTCTTGCTTTTCTTAGGGAACTACAAGTCCCTTCATGCAACAGGATAAATCCAGGACTGGATGATCTCTGTCCTGCAACTCTGGATCCAGTTGGCAGCCTTGCTTTTACCATTCTTTTCCACACAAACACTGTCTTACACACCTCCCTGTACTCACCTCCTTCCTTGTCACATCAAGTGTTATGTTGCAATCCTCGACATTTTTTTGCATTTCCATCAGTTAGAGGCTGTTTATATAAAAAGTATTTGGAACTAACGCTCTCTTATCAGGCTGTATGTTGGCAAATGGAATTCTTGCCTCTAATCAGATCTTCTATTTCCTATTCACATTGCAGAAAAATGTTAAAAACCTATATGTTAATTTTTAGGGGGAATGATTTTATGGTCCTTGTTTCTACTTTGTATCTTCTGGTTTACTGATATGGTATGATATTGTATTGCATTGTAATTCACTGTCATTGTACAGTTCTCTTATCTTGTTACCCACATCAAACTGGAAGGTATTGCGGGAAACAAATGAAGATTTATGTTATTCTATGTTTAGCTGAGCTGAGGAATACAGTTTTCAGAAAGAGTAATCTAAGCAAATGAATCTGTTTTAAAATGGCTAGATTTCTTTGAAAATTCTCACTTTTGGCTTAATTCACCTCTGTCTGGCTAGAGCCTCTCCTTTTGAGGCTCTGTTGGCATAAGAATGTACCTGAAGAAATGTAAATGATTAAGAAAAGACCCAAGGCACTGTGGTGCTGGAAGGAATTCATTTCCTGAAAATCATGAGGGAATTCACCTATCCAGCTGCAGTGATGGGATGGAGGTCAGGGTGAGAACACCTCACAGGTTATATAAAACAGGTGAAGAAAGAGAGAAACATATTGACACATCCATACAGGACAGACAGAGAAGTGCACAAGGAGCTGCCTCAATAAGAGCAACGTACTGCCCGGAGCCAGGCAAGAAAGCCAGGACACTTTAAGACAGAAGAGAGCCTGAGTGGGGTTGCAAGTACTTTCCAAATACCCTCATGGGAAACTGGTTGGTGAATCACTGGTTTTCAGCTGTGGTGCTGGTAAGCAATCTTGTTTACTTATTTGATTTCTAAAATAAGCTTTAACCACAATAAATAGTTGAATAGGAAAGGCTATTAAACTAAAATAATTATTAGGAATAATGTGCTTGAGAAGAAATGTGAGGTCAGACAGAGGGAGAGCAGCTCTACTCTAGCTATGACAATACAGGTCAACTTATAAGAACTTGCTTCTCGCTAGGCTGCTGAGTCATGTGAAACTCATATTTGGCACTTTAGCTGAGATAAACAGCCCTGTCAAGGATAGCTGACTGCTGGGTCCCTCTTTCCTCCGTAGCCTGTTGCCTGCCTCTGTGGACTTCTTCTCCAGTCTTGGGTTGCTTGCCTTCGGCTGCTTTGAGACCTGCCTGTCATGTAGCTGTCTTGGGAAATTGGCAGCCTAAGCAGTGAAGACACTGTTTTGATTTTATTTTTCAATTTTTTTTTTCCAGTTTATGAATTATTTTTATTTTCATTCCCTGTTTTTACCGCTTTGTTTTTATTTTATCATTTAAATTTCCCCAGAATTCTATTGTTTAACGGTTCCTCCCTTCTACTTCTATTCCCTCTCTCTACTCCTTCCAACCTTCCAAAGTCCTCCCTACCCTCATCTAACCCCTTCCTCTGTAACGTCGCCTAGAGCTTGTATAGGTATGTGCGACTAACAAATGGAAGAAATAAAATAAAAATAAAATAAACATGGGGGGAAGCCATTTGTCATCCCCCCTAACCTTGTAAGCTCTTTTGAGTAGGGATTGTCTCCTTTGGGACTCTGTACAGCTCTGCACACATCTGGTAGTGCTCTAGAAATAATTAATAGTAGTAGTCGATCAGTAGCATAGAATGTTGATACTATTTGGGTTTCTGTCAGGTACTTGTGACCTGGATTGACCACTGCTGGAAGCAGGATAGTAAGTTATATGGACCATTGGTCTGACCCAATATGGCTATTCTTATGGGGTTTTTTAAAGAAATAGTAACAGTTTTGGAACACGCCAGGAAAATAATAGCACATATAAAACAAACTGGAAGAAAGTATACTGTATACAGTATATTCAAGTTATGGAATTTGTTGCTGGATGATAGCTGGATCTACAAAGAGTTTAGACAATTTCCTGAAGGAAAAATCTACAAACTGTTATTAGCCGGGTAGATTTGGGGGGAAAAAATACCACTTATCTCTGGAAATAAGCAATATGGAATGGACCTGCTCATGGGATCCTGCCAGATACTTGTGAACCAGACTGGGCTTGTTGGAGTCAAGATGCTGGACTTGATCCAGTATAATATGTACATCTTCGGGCGGGGTACCTCTTTTATTGTTTTTACTCTTGTTTGCTGGAAGAATTATGAGACTTGTGCGCTTTAAAGATTATGCATGTTGAATTGTGAGCCGCTTTGGCCAAAAGCGGAATATAAATGTTTAAAAATAAATAAATAAAATAAATCTTACATTCTATGATGGAAAATCCACACAGGACAAAATTGTGGTACATGAAATATTAGTTCCAAAGTACAGTTTTAGTCACCTTTAAAAAGAAATCGTCTCCCTTTTAGATTAGTGTAGAAAAGCTGACAAAATGCTTTCAAAATGATTTTAACTGAATCATCATGTATCACTTTCCTTAGATCTATGTTAAAGCTCATTTGCTGTGAGGAAAAATATGTATTATGGCTAGAGTTTTTCTTCTGCTGATTTTGGATCGTTGGTGGTTTCCCTAGGCTGCTGGTAACCTGGTTGTGCCCCGTCCAACTACCAGCCAAATCTAACCCTACTTAATGTGGACCAAGGGCACTGATCTTAGTTCAGGTCAGTCTGCTCCCTACTTCTGACCATAAAGACCAGATCTCGAGATCCCCAGCTAGGAGAAGGTGGCTTTGTCTTATTTCAGGGGCTGGAAGCTCAGTGAGGGCTTCAGCACCCCAGGCTGGGAAATGCAGAACATAGGGCTTCTTTTACGAAGGTGTGCTAGCAGTTTTATCGCATGCACCGGATAGCCGAAAATCTACCACCTGCTCAAAAGGAGGCGGTAGCGGCTAGCGCACGCTATTCCACGCCTTAAGCCCCTAGTGCACCTTCGTTAAAGGAGCCCATAGTTTTTAGGTTCACGTTCTACTTTTATCTTACAGTGACCAAGACTAAACCATGACAGAGTTTTCTATTGCTCCGACTCACATTGAATTTCTTAGTAAAAGAGGGCCTTAATCTCAATCTCTTCTTTCTGAAATCATTACATTAGAATTTCGGTTCCACAATTACCTAACAGGGATCACTGCAGATTACAATAAAGACTATGATCTACTCAGAAATAGACCCAGTTAAACATAAACAAACTACAATCAACACAGTATCATCTATAAAAGAAGCAATCTTCTAGGAAATTATAGTAATGCAATAATACAAGTTTCTTAAATTAAAAAAAAGTTTTTAAAGCTTCCGAAATGGTATGTTATTACTTTCTGATCTTATAGAAACATAAAAAATGACGGCAGAAAAGGGCCACGGCCCATCTAGTCTGCCCACTAATGACCCACCCCCTAACTACCTCCATGAAGAGATCCCCCATGCCAATCCCATCTTTTCTTAAAATCTGGCACGCTGCTGACTAAACAATTTAACTGATGTTACAGATATAAATTGGATATGAAATAAATTGCGAGAAGAATGGCCTATCCTACCCAGTAACAAAGTAGCCAGATCCACTAAATAATGAGGGGCCAAGCCATATTGGATTTTAAATGTCAGGACACAAAGCTTGAAGTGAACCAGCGACCAGTGTAATTTTATCAAATTTATAGAGAAAAAGTCAATCTTATAGCAGTGTTCTGCACTGTCTGTAATCTCTTCACAAAATATTTAGAACAGTCTTAGGCCACTCCCAGTGCATCCCAGGATGCACTGGGAAGGAGGTCTCTGGTTGGCCCAGGTGCCTAAGACCCCTCCTAAGGGAGGGTGTGAGCATCCTTCCGGCTGGACATTCAACTGAAAGGTATGGGGGTTGGAGGGTTGGAGGTAGAATTAGGGGTGCAGGACCTGAGCCTTGAGGGGGTGTTGGGGGTTCGAGTTCAGGGGGTGTTGACAGGAGGGAGTTGGCATCCCTCCTGCCTAACTTGTTTCGGGGGTGATTTTAGGGCAGAAGGGAGTGGGCATTGCACCTGCCTGGCTTACTTTGGGGGGTTCCAGGGCAGGAGGGAGCAGGCATCCCTTCTGCCTGGCTTACTTTTTGGGTGAGGGTTTGGGCATTCTGGCAGGAGAGAGTTGGCATCCCTTCTACTGGCCAAATTTGTGTGGGGGTTCTGAAGTTGGGATTTGTTGGAGTAAGATATTTGAGGTCTTTTTTCTCCACTATTTGAAACTTGTGCATTCTCTAGTGATATAATTACTAAAGTGCTTAGCCTGTTTTCTGGTTATACTCTCTCTGTATATTAGGCTTTGCTAGTAAGATTATATAGTTTATTCTTCTTTATAACTTATGTATAAGGTTAACCATTCATCCATCCATCAGTCTCTAGCAGCCATTGAACCCAGGTGACATCCCTGACTATGTTATAGCCTGAGATTGATCTTATTTCCAGTAAGTCATCTAATGATCTCTTCCTTACCCAGTTATTACATTACATTATGACATTTGAATCCCACACTTTCCTCTTGAGTTCAGTGTGATTAACAAATTAAGAAACCGGGCATTCCCAGGAAGTTGAATTACTGTATTTAGTATTTACATATCACTTAAACAGGTGTGTTTTCAACTGTCTCCAGAATATACTATAATTCATTGTGCTAGGCAAATCATTCCATCTATTCAGAACCTTATAAAAACACATTCCTGAAAATATTTTCTTGTATACAGTCTTCCTGGGACTGGGGTAATACAAAATTAAAAATTCCCTAGCTTTTGATCTTGAATTTCCTTCTGGCAGACTAGTAGTTTCTTCTTTCTTTAGGTATACTTATCAAAGTTATCTAAACAGTTTATAATCAGGTACTCAAGCATTTTCCATATCTGTTCTGGGGAGCTCACAATCTATCTAAAGTACCTGGGGGAATGGAGGATTGAGTGGCTTGCCCAGGGTCACAAGGAGCAGCAAAGGGGGATGGAACTCCTCTCGTATGAGGCAAGACTAAAACAGGGCTCTTCAGCTTGGAAAAGAAACAGCTGAGAGGAGATAGGATTGAAGTCTACAAAATCTTGAATGGAGTAGAACGGGAGCAAGTGGATCGATTTTTCACTCCGTCAAAAATTACAAAGACTAGGGGGACAGTCGATGAAGTGACAGGGAAATACTTTTAAAACCAATAGGAGGAAAATTTTTTTCACTCAGAGAATAGTTAAGCTCTGGAACGCGTTGCCAGAGGATGTGGTAAGAGCAGATAACATAGCTGGTTTTAAGAAAGGTTTGGACAAGTTCCTGGAGGAAAAGTCCATAGTCTGTTATTGAGAAAGACACAGGGAAAGCCATTGTTTTCCCTGTATTGGTAGCATGGAATATAGCTACACCTTGGGTTTTGGCCAGATACTAGTGACCTGGATTGGCCACTGTGAGAACGGGCTACTGGGCTTGATGGACCATTGGTCTGACCTAGTAAGGTTATTCTTATGTTCTGATGCCTCTCCTTCATGAGAACATGTAACTAGGACAGCAACCATGTAATATTAAGAAAACTAAAGAACATCATTTATATGCAATTCAACCAGCAATCAGTGTAATCTTAGTATTGGGGGTGGCCCTCTCAAATTTTGAGACTTTAAAGATCAGTTGAGTCACAATGTGTAATAAAATGAAATATTTTTTCAAAATAGATTCTTTACAGACTATATAAATGATGTTACAATAATCAACATGGGCTAAGACCAATGTTTGTACAATTACCCCCTCTTCTACGAAACCGCGCTAGCTCTTTATATTCCAGACACAGAAATAGGCAAACCTTGGAGTGCCTGGCATTCAGAACCACCACTGAACCATAGTTGCCTCGGAAGGCTGCCTGAGCCACTCGTGAACTTGTTGGCATTGGAGATTTTTGTTGTTTCCCCCGACCCTTGAAGGAGCAGATACCTGCACAGTAATAAAGCTGCAGTTGCCTTTGGCCTCAGAAGTTCAGCTAGGCCTAGTTCCCCCATCCCTTTCAAGGATTGTCAGAAGTAGTGCTCTTTTTAGGAGCAGAGCAATGAAAGGGCCTTGGAGGATATTGCCGCAGTGTTTCTATCACCATGAGAATATCACAAAACAAATCAACTCCTTGCATGACTGAGAGCACAGTCCTATATCTCTGTTCTATCTTTGCTTTTGGTAGAAGTTTGAGTGAATTTGTTATTTTATCTGAGAAAAAGAGAGCTCTGTGTCCCCTTATTCAATAACCAAAAAGAAATCAGTTGAGTTTGAACTCAAGAGAAATTAATCCTAATTTATCTTTGCCTGTTGATACTCTACCAATTACATTTTTGACTCAAATAAAAATGGGGAATTGAGTTCCTATGAGCATTGGGAGCAGCACGGGCCATTCAGCACAGCTCCCCGTGCTAGAAACTGCTATCGCAGTTTTGTAAAAGAGGGGGCAAGTCTTACAAGATTCCATGTTTCTATCATCGATCCTAAAAAAACCTCTCACTATTATCACTTTTTTTAAAATTTTATTTTAATACATGGAATCCACTCCATGCAAACTTTTTTTTTTTTTTTTAAATCTTGCTTCAGGCTTACAGCAATATAACTTGCTCAGTAGAACAGTCCACACTTATCTTTGTGGTTGTAAACAGGCATGGCCCAACGGGACCCATTTCACCGTCAATATCAGCTTTATCAAGGGTTCTTTTGGGCTGCTACGCTATTTTTGTGATTAACCATGGCTCTCTCTGCTTGTGCTGTTGGCTACACGGCTGTGTGAATTGCATGTAGTAAATTTAATTTAAAAAGTGATAACAGTGAGTTTTTTTAGGATCGATGATAGAAACATGCAACCTTGTAAGACTTGGTTAAGGTTTATTCCTGAATATCAAGCAGGTTTCTGAGGTGAGATGTTTGTGATTGCGTTGACCTGTTCTATAATGATACCCCTGACCATCTTTTTTGGTTGATCAGTGGAACCTTGTAGAACCCATACCCAGAGTTCCAAGCAGATGACAATTTGCCTTTCATTTTCCCTGATATGTTCTATTTGTTTGGGAACCTCTAAACTATTCTAGTACAGCTCCTTTGATGCTGTAATGATCTAAAATCAACAACAAGATGTCAAGGTCTACTAAATAAAATGCACTGGACATATCAAAGTTCCAAGTTTCCAAGTTTATTAAAATTTGAAATACTGCTTATATACTGTATAGTCATATCAAATTGTATCAAGAGAACCCTCTTTCCTATGCTAGTTTCTTGTCTAATCTCAGGTGACCAGTAGTGTCTGTATCCAACTCCTAAAACCCAAGACTTACGTAAGATGTTATGTTGTTTCAAACAATTGATTAATTTACTGCCACCAGACTGGATAATCTTAACTAATAGTGGAATGGAAGCCACTGGTCTATAATTAGATATAGCATTCAATCGAAGGGAAGGGCTTTTTTTTTAATAGGGGTGAGTATTGTATTCCTTTTCTTTACTGAAAATTTCCCTATTTCAAACATCTCCAACCAATTAAAAAAAGTAAAATACTCAGGTGGTGCCTTCATCATCAGATATGAGGGAAAGGCATCTAATGAGCAATATGACATTGCAAATTTCTGCAAATTTGCTTCATGCCCAGAATTAACATTTATAAGATTGCTTGCAGGCTATGGTTCTGAATGGAGATTTGCATACCCAAGGCTTTGGTGAACATAAAATCATAAACATCGTCTGAGAGTCTACCTATAGAATGGCCTGCTACTTTTCTTCAGTACTTTTACCATAACATTTTTTTCTAGAATTTGATTACATAGTAACATAGTAAATGACAGCAGATAAAAGACCTGCGTGGTCAATCCAGTCTACCCAAAAGTCACATTCATTCTGAAGGCAACAAACCAGTAGTTATTTGTTTTACTTGCTAAGTTCTGGTATAAGATGTCTTCCCCTCTCACCCCCCCCCCCCCTCGAGATCGGTAAGATCAGTACTCAGATGATTTGATTGTGATATAAAATACGCAAAATTGCTCCTGATCCTTCTTGCCGCATATGGGACAAAGACCACAGAATTCTCTCTGGCTTTGGCTATACTCCCCCCGTTATTTTATGTACTAACTGACATTTGTTGAAAATTTACCAGATGCTATAGGCCCCCTGCCCACCCTGGGGCTAACACACTCCTGCCTTCTTGCCCCCCCCCCATTCTCTCTCACCCCCACACCTCACCTGCTCATGGTTCCCCTCTATTCCCTCAGCCTTCCCTGCTGACCTCCAGACCTATGGATTCATAGGGATCATGAACCATGTTCTCTGTTTCATGCCAGCTGTCCTGTTACCTCTTCTTTTATTTTATAGACTCTATGGATTTTTGTATATAGCTTTGTTGCACTGAGCGATGGACAGTCTGCTATGTAAACTCAGCTAAACAATCATCAGCTCAGCTGTTGGCTTACGGGAAACTAGTGACTGCCTGAACTAGGCATCTACATTCCTCAGCAGAATGCGCATGAAACCCCAGTGTTTTAATGTATTACGAGTATTAGCTTGATGATATATAAACCCCTGGTGGTGAGAGGAAGATCTTTGGCAGCAAATTGAGGGACTCCATATCTCCATAGAAAAGTTACTAGCAGTTTGGCACATGGTAGAAATGCCCTTGTATGACCAAAGGGAAAACTGGAAAGCAAAGGTTATGGGCACCTCTTAAGAAGCCAAGTCTTTAATCAACGTGCATAGATATGAACATAAAACAGTTTGTATCCAAATTATGGTCCAAGAAAGTTGATGAACCGGTACCCAACAAGGTCTGTGTTTCGAAGAAACACTCCTTCCTCAGAGGTCCTAGTGTAAAAATGTGGATGTGTCAGAGAGATATGTATGCGTTAATAAAGGAAATGTGAGTGGTGATAGCAGAAGTGTGTGACATGATGAGCCAATGTATAATTGTGGTGAAACAGTTTTACAGTATTATTCCTTCCCTTCCTCTCCCTTCTCACCTTTTTACCTCATCTCCCCCGGTTTTTCCTTTCCTCTTTCTGCACCCCCTTGTAACTGTTATTGGATCATTTTGTAATTGCTATTGGTTATACTATACACTTGATAGCTAACTCTCTGTATCCTCGTTGCATATGTACAGTCTCTTCTCTTGTAAACCGCTCTGAACTGTTTTGTGGTATTGCGGTATACAAAAATAAAGTTATTATTATTATTAATATTGGAGTGTAATTAATGAATGCTAATCAGTCAAGTGAAAAATGTGTAAAATGTGGATACACTTAGAAAATATGCATCCCAGAGTGGAGAATAATGCCATATGGGCCGAAAGACCATGAAATGTGAAAATAAGGTGGATCAGCGCATAAAGCTAACATTTGATTAAAGACTTGGCATCTTGTACATCACTCCTGCAGTTTTTTCCTTTGTTTGCTATTCGACTTATCACTGCAGTTCTGTTGGATTTTTATTCTTGTGTTCACCTCTTAAGAAGTTCTTTAAGCTTGTTTACAGAAGTAGCCTAGTGGTGGGAAAGCCAGGGTTCAAATCCCATGTGCTGATACATCTTGGACAAATTGCTTTACCCTCTGTTGCCTGAGGAACAACTTAAACTATAGGTGCATATAAATAGATAACTAGCATGTACATTTGAATGGAAAGGCAAGTAATACATTTAAAGAAGTGGCGAGGCGTGTTGAATATTAATAAAATCAGGTTACATTCATTCCTTGTTGGCCACCACAGAGCATGCTGGAGTTACTGAGTTGTTTGGACGAAAGGTTGCATGAGTTTGGCCAATGCTAGAATTTATTTCCTAGGATATTACAAAGCTAAACTAAACTAAACCTTAAGTTTGTATACCGCATCCTCTCCATAAAGATAGAGGTCGGCACGGTTTACAGGTAATTCAATAAATGAGGGAAAGACATAATAAGAAATTAGAAGTTATAAAGAGGATAGATAACTTTACATTTTAGAGAAAAGCCAGGTTTTCAGATGCTTTCGGAATAATTGGAATGAGACTAGATTCCACAGTGGGGCAGGAAGGTTATTCCAAAGCTCAGTGAATTTGACGAAAAGGGATTTCCCTAATTTATCAGCATAAATGACGCCTTTTAACAAGGGGAAAGATAGTTTAAGTTTTTGGGCGGATCTGGTAGTGTCAGGTTCGAAGAATTCCAAGATAGTGGAATTAGGGGAGGAAGAATGCCAGTTCAGTGGTAACATTTGCTAAACTGTCGTCACCTTTCTAAACACTGTTGTATTGTTTTCTATTTTAAATAACTACAGCATTCAATTTCACTTAAAAATGTATTTTTGCCAGCCTAGTTTTCGCCACTGACTTATCTATGTTATACTCCCTCTGTTTCTTCCCAGGCAGCCTGGTTGGGGCTGAATATCTTCTTGTTTGTCAATGCTTTCTTATTGTATGAGAGAGACAAGAAATATGCCTACACCAGGGAGATCCTGGGGGTGAGTATGGAAGTGCAAGTCTCTATCACTGACCTTCCAAGCATACAGTAACTGGGATTTTCCCAGCTTTCTGAAGAAGTAATGGTTAGTTCAATGGCCGGAGAACCTAGGGAACTGGGTTCAATTCCCACTGAAGCTCCTTGTGACTCTGGGCAAGTCACTTGACCCACCATTGCCCCAGGTACTCAATAAGACCCAAATTCTCTATAGTGCGCCTTAAATTAGGCAGCGGTAGGCGCCCTACCACTGCCTTAT
Source organism: Geotrypetes seraphini (assembly GCF_902459505.1). NCBI lineage: Eukaryota > Metazoa > Chordata > Amphibia > Gymnophiona > Dermophiidae > Geotrypetes > Geotrypetes seraphini. The sequence goes on from NC_047088.1 coordinate 69,901,709, forward strand.
TTAATTGGTGGTAAACGGTGCGGTAATTGACCACATCATTTAAAACCAATTAAAATCTAATTTATAAAACAATGGCGTCCAACTCCCGTCCATAGAGGTGCTAACATCTAAAGTAGGCGTGGTTTATGCCAAAAGTGGATGTAGGTGTTTCTATGGACATGATTCTCATTGAAAGTAGGGGCTAGACATGTAGGCCTGTGAAACCCTGGCCTACATTTCTCGCGCCTACTTTCAACATGGCTGCTATTTTCTAAACGGTAAAATCACGTGATTGACATGCGATCGGCACCTAAGTGGCCACTGCTTTGCCGTTTAGAGAATCCAGCCCTAAGTTCCTGTAGATATCGTGTAAATTGCTTCGATTGTAACCACAGAAAGGCGGTATATGAAGTCCCATTCCCTTTCCTTTCTGGGGCAGTTTCATGCTAGAGAACAAAAGGAATGCTTCCCCAGAATTCACATTTTGCATTCCACCTTTATGTGATATGCAGCACCACTAATCACAGCAGATCAAAGCAGTTTGCAATAAAAAAAAAAAATATATAGAAGGAATAAACAAAGGAGAACTACATAAGGGGATCTAGTTTACAAGTAGGAAGAATAGCATCAATTGAATCGTTAACAAAGAGTCAAGAGAGGGAGCTCGCTGTCCCACACACTATCTCACCCTTTCCCACTTCTCAAAACTGCACAATTGACCTTTACCCTCAACCCACTGATACATCTTAGTACCTAGGGTACGGATTCTACATAGAGGATGCAAACCTCTAAATCAGTGTCTCTCAAATATTTTTTAGCTCTGGCATACTAAATGGAGCAAATGTTTTTTGTGGCACATTATAACTGAAATTATAAAATTGCTAACCTAACAAAAAATTAAATTTAAGAGTTCTTTAAAGTTTTTAAGATACTAAACCATGCAAGAGGTTTTTTTGTGCCGGCTGACTCGCTGAATGCAATTCTATGACCACCAGAGCAACACAGAGCATTCAATGTGCTGGCCAGCATTTAAATCCTCTTGCACAGTTTTGTAAAAGGGGGGTGGTAAAGTAGATAGAATAGAACTGCTAATCAATGCAATGAATGAACTTGTTTTGAGTGCAAATTAGCTCAAAACACGGCGCAATAGTCGACAAGCAAACATGCATTCATCATCCACCATCTGCAGTCATTCTCTTTTTTTTTTTTCCATTTAATTTCTGTCAGCGCTGAAAATCCAAGATCGCAGAGATAAGAATATCTAAACAGTAACAAAGCCTTGATTGTTTTGTTGCTCAAGTTAGGATAACCACTGCATAAAAAATAAAACTATAATGACTTGCCGTTAGTTTTCAAGGACCAATTACATCACAGAACCATTGTTCATCTAGACCAGTGGTCTCAAACTTGCGGCCCGGGGACCACATGCGGCCCACCAGGTACTATTTTGAAGCCCTCGGTATGTTTATCATAATTAGAGAATGACATGGTGACAAAATTCATCACCATTCCCGTCCCCGTGGATAACCGCGGGAAACTATCTTCATGTCATTCTTTAAGGAGAGAGGGAAGAATCAGAGTATGAATGGCCACAACCACTGACCCACAAGCTTTTGCTTTGAAGAATGCTGGTGTAGAAGGACTGAGGTTGAGATAGACACTACAGAATGACAGCGAAGTTACAAATAAGTCAAACAATCAATATAGCTTAGCAAGTCGGGAGAAGGCAAGAAGGAGATAGCGAGGTATAAACAAGTCAATCAGCGTAGCTTAGGAAGTACTGTACCTGTATTTACTATATGTTGTACTTGATTTATTATATGCATTGTATATGTTTTATATTTTTATGAAATGTAATCCACTTTTTAAACCATAAGTTTTTGAAGTAATTTAAGTTAAATTATTACTGCATTTCTAAAGCACCACTGGTCATTCATAGTGCTGTAATACGGAAGTCTCTTCTCTATGAAATTTACAATCTAATTAAGTCACACGGACAAAATACATAAATATGAACCTTCAGAAAATGTATATCTTGTAGTAAATGCTATGTCTATAATCATAAAGGCTTTGATCAGGAACACAGTCAAAGGTTTAAAAGTAGCAGCAAACTAGTTGGTTTTTAGGCAGGGCATCAATATGGCAAATTATATTTAATGTGAGCAAGTAGAAAGTGATGCATGTGGGAAAGAAGATCCCAAACTATAACTACACGATGCAAGGTTCTCTTAGGAGTCACTGCCCAGGAACAGGATCTAAGTGTTGGGGGGGAGGGGGATTCTGCTCATTTTCATTTACCAACAACATTCCTATTAATTTACACGTTCCTAAAAACTAGACCTTCTAAAACCAGAAGGTCCTGCACTCCAAGTCTTATGTTGTTAACGTGAGGCTTCTGTTCTCCCTCTAAGCTGCTGCTAAACTCAGAATCTTCTTTCTGTTCTTCCTGCAGTCGAGCCTGGCTTGGGCTCGTGCTTCTGCCGCCTGCCTGAACTTCAACTGCCTGCTGATCCTGCTGCCAGTTTGCCGGAATCTACTCTCCTTCCTCCGTGGCACTTGCTCGGTGAGTTATATTCATATTGTAGGACGGTGAGGCTTGTTAGGCTTCAGTGAACATGTGGAGCGAGTGGCATTCGAAACAAAAAATTCCTATCGACCAGTTTTCATTGATAAACTTTTAATTCCATGTGCATTTTGCAGCAATCAAAACATGTTCACCATCCCTCTAATATGAGTACTCTTTTACGACGCCACTTGCAAATCCATCTTCTCTGTCACAGCTCCTTCCAACTGATCTTCGTTTAGAAAACTCTTTAGATAAATATAAATCCAAACTTAAAACGTTCCTCTTTAAAGACGCCTTCACCCTGTAAATTCCATTATCTATGAAAATTGATCATCCTTTGCAGAAATCCTAAGACAAACAAAACGCTTCTTATGAAGTGACCTCCCTAACCTAACTGTATAGTACTTCCCCAATATTCGCGGGGGTTCCGTTCTAGGAACCCCCGCGAATGCTGAAAAAATGTGAATACAGTTTTTAGCGGGGGGAGACAGGAGAGAGCAGCCGGAGAGGCAGGACTGAGCAGCCGGAGCGCCGGCAAGTGAAGGAAATCACTCGCGTTATGCTCCGACCGCCTCTTCCTGCACTAAAGTCGGGCCTCACCAATCAGGAGCTGCTTGTCAAATCAGCTCTTGTTTGGTGAGGCCCGACTTTAGTGCAGGAAGAGGCGGTCGGAGCATACCACAAGTGATTTCCTTCACTCGCCGGTGCTTCGGCTGCTCTCTCCTGCCTCTCCGGCTACCCTTTCCTGCCCGGTCATTCGCGGTCGGAAAATACCACGAATGACTTGGACCGTGAATCACCGACTGCGAATGACCGGGGGAGCACTGTACTTCCCTTTCCCATTTTCCTCTTTATTTTTATTTTATCTCTCCCTCCCATTCTCTCCTAATGTATCATATATGTATATGCAGAAATATTCCCCATTTTCTTAGTGTAGATAAGTTTCAAAAAAAATTTTTTTAATTTTTATATATGCATTTCATTTTATTTAAACCGTTTAGATTCCTGTATGATAAACGGTATATCAAAAATAAAGAAACTTGAATTCTGTCTGACGAAGGGGTTGACTGAACGAGGTGAATTCCTTATCTGTCAGCTTATGCAATAGCTATTCCCTTTTTCCTTTCTAGTGTTGCGGCCGCACCATGAGGAAACAGCTGGACAACAATCTCACCTTTCACAAGCTAGTGGGGTACACCATTGCTCTTCTTACAGGTAATATGTCTCCTAGGCTAATGAGATTGAGGATGTTCCCACTGGGTCCATAGAGTTACCATATGGCTCCAGAAAAAGGAGGACAGATTGAGACATCCGGGTTTTACTTCCATTGCTTTCCGTGCAAGTAAAACCCAGAAGTCTCAATCCATCCTCCTTACTACCATTGCTTTGAGTGGAAGTAAAACCCGGATGTCTCAATCCGTCCTCCTTTTTCTGGAATAAGTGAGAATACTCTGGTCTCCATAATTAATATTCTGTGATTTTGGAAACTCAGTAATTGGCACATAAACTAATTTCCCAGTTGATTGAGCATATGTGGTCAAAACTGGCTCTAATACAGCAGTGAATGAGCACCCACACCAGATTTATTTCTTTGTAATTGTTACAACCTTTATCCTTCTGACTAGGGCAGTGATTCCCAACCATGTCCTGAAGGAACACCAGGCCAATCGGGTTTTCAGGCTAGCCCTAATGAATATGCATGAGAGAGATTTGCATATGATGGAAGTGATAGGCATGCAAATTTGCTTCATGCATATTCATTAGGGCTAGCCTGAAAACCCGACAGGCCTGGTGTTCCTCCAGGACAGGGTTGGGAATCACTGGACTAGGGAAAGATTGTAGAGAGGGATCCATATTAGTTCTAGAGACACTCATCCCACTTAGGGAAGTAATTTTAGTCCTGGATTTGTTGCTTCAGAAGTGACTAATACTAAAATAATGGTCTATGGCTGGAGATTTGTAGTAATCCACAGTGGAAAGGTTTCTTTGTGTAGCCAATATAGGTGATCTTGGTTCAGTTTAGTAAGTACAATGGATGACAGCAAAGTACCTGCTCTTAAACCTGGATTGAATTGATAGATTAGATGGCAGAGATTTATTTCTTCATTGTTGACTCTTTTATTGCTTAAAACAACAAAACCTAGAGCTGTTATTTCAATCTTTCTCCACTGTTAGCTGTCCACACTATTGCACACTTGTTTAATATCGAACGCTACAATAAAAGCAGCCTGGAAGATGAGAACCATTTCTTGAGGAAACTCTCTGACATCGGTGGCGAAGATGGCTCCTGGTTGAATCCTATCCGCTCAAAGCTAGACAGCTCAGTTGTAAGTCACTTACCCCAGACCATGTTACTCATCACCTAATTGTACTTATTTCATGCTTCCTTTCTTTTTTGTCCCTGCTTGAAAAGCTGAAGTGTTTCATTTTTGTATTCTTACTTTTAGAGTCCCACATATGTGGCCTTCACCACCATTGCTGGCATTACCGGGGTGATTATCACCTTGGCTCTGATCCTCATGATCACCACATCAACAGAGTTCATTCGCAGATGCTATTTTGAGGTGTTCTGGTACACCCACCACCTCTTCATCATCTTCTTTGCAGGCCTCGTCATCCATGGAATTGGGTAAAGCAGTATTTACAGAACATGCTTGTCCTTTATAACAGTGTTCTCAGTAAATGTGTCAATACTTATGCTCTGTGGTCCTGATTTGATAAAGGGTGCCTAAATGATGCCAAATACTGAGCCATATAAGAGCCTTAACAAGCGTTAATTGGCACTTAGGCATCCAAAGGATGTGGTCGTCATTTTGTAGATGTGGCCATAATTTCATGGACGCCTATTGGGGAAAACTCATGCATTACTCAATAGGCGTGGGCTTGGAATGGGGGTAGTTTGGGCGAGGCTTCAATATAGACATCCTTTGAGTCATTTACATAATGCTAAGCGACCTAGGGAGTCCATATGATGCCTATATTGTAGATGAATGGAAACCAAGTCTATTTATGAGCTTAGTTTGAGCTTCAGCTAGATGTCTAAACAGTGCTGAGTGCCGCTGAGCGCAATTCTACAAAGGACACCTATCTTGGATGTCTAAATGGCACCCAACATTAGACACGCTTTGCAGAATCAGGTCCTAAATATCCACCCTTCCATGACAGACATCAACCTACAACACAAACAGGAAGTCTACATGCCTGGACAGAAAAAAACATAACATGCACACAAAGAGAATACACATAGCTTTTACAGTTTAGAATATACAGATAACCTTTCCAGTTTTTTGTGCCCAATTATCAGAATTGTCATAGAAGGCAAAATCCACAAATTGCATATATCGATTCACTGTTTTTGTCCACACCGGACATAATTAGATTGTAAGTTCTTTTGAGCAGGGACCGTCTCTTGTGTGTTTGATGTACAGCACTGCATGCATCTTGTAGCACTATAGAAATAATAAATAGTAGTAGTAGTAGTAATAGTAGATTATGTACAAACCCTGAAATGATAAGGCCACCTGATATATAGTTTTATATACTTTAAACCTTCCTGACCTTAGTGGCTTTCACTGTCCAGGCAAAGAGAGGTGAAGAGAGGAAATGGAGGAGTCCTGAGTAGAAGAGTGGAAAGGGAATGGGAAAGGAGGGGACAGAGAGGAAGAGAGTTGTGGGGGGAGGTTTCAGTACAGAAGGGAAAGATAAGTCAAACAACATCTGATTTGCTTAGTCTGTTCTCTGTGTTTCAGGCGCATTGTACGTGGACAAACAAAGAAGAGTATGGAAACACATAGTTATGACAGTTGTAAAGAGGACTATAAGAACTGGGACGATGATGACTCTGACTGCAAAGAACCAAAGTTTGAAGGGAATCCGCCTGCCGTAAGAATCCTTGTACTTTTAAAAACTGTGATGGTGTGCATTTATTTGGTTGGCAGCTACAGAAGTGCAAATCAATAACTCTCTAACAGGTCAATTTTCAGAACCCTAAAGCCAGTGCTAGAGGGAATTAGAGCCGGACCAGCACAAGCATTAGGCTGTGCCCATGTTCAGAAGCAACCAGTGCAGGGAACAGTGTTGAAGAACAGTGCAAATAGCATATAAATCAGGGGTCTCAAAGTCCCTCCTTGAGGGCCGCAATCCAGTCGGGTTTTCAGGATTTCCCCAAAGAATATGCATGAGATCTATGTGCATGCACTGCTTTCAATGCATATTCATTGGGGAAATCTTGAAAACCCGACTGGATTGCGGCCCTCCAAGAGGGACTTTGAGATCCCTGATATAAATGTATTCAGACAAACTGCTTAGCTCTTCCCTCCTAATGCTCAGAAACAGCGCAGCAGTTACACTCTGACCTTACCACAGGAAACTTAATGCCAGCATGGAGCTAGCGTTAGGGTAGGATTTTAATTTATCAGGGTACTGTTGGTGAAAGTTGCCTTGGCTGGGAGTTCTCACGGGGCTTTCTTTCTTGAATCCTTTTCAGACATATCCCTTCCCTCTCTTTCCTCCAAATCTGGCTCCTATCAAGTGATCAAGTTTCCCAGCCTCAGCCTGTCTCCACCCCCTGCCCCTCTATTCACCATACCATCTCCAGCTGATACAAAACACTGCTGCAAGACTCATATACTACAAATCAAAGATTTAAGCATGTCACACCACTGCTTAAAGAACTGCACTGGTTACTGATAGAAAAAAGAACAGAATTCAAACCATGGGGCTCATTTTCAAAACAAAAAGATGTCCAATAAATAGCTTAAAATGGCACTTGGTCATCTTAAGGGAAGGTGGACTTGTATGCTGCGTTTTTGTAACACTGGAGGATTAAGTGACTTGCCCAGGGTCACAAGGAGCAACACTGGAGTTTGATCACACAGCTTCTGGGTGCAGAGGCAGCAGCTCTATCATTGAGCCACATCTTCCCCCAGGCATGTGCCCCCTCCTTACCAAAAAATAACTTTCCAATGCTTAAGGCTAATAGCGCACATATGATTTGCATGCTATTCGTGTTAAATACTGGGAAGTTATTTGTCAGTGTTGCTCCTTCAGTATCTTCCTGCGCTGTAGAGAACAGCGCAGGAGTTCTGAGCATTGGCCAGTTAGTAAGCTAGGCTGTTTCAGATTGTACCAGCTATACCTGGACACCCAGTTATGGTCTTGAATTTGAAAAAGATAGAGGTAATGTTCATCAGGAATGATGAATTGTTGCTTAATACAAGAGAACTGAAGGTGCGGGATGTGACTTTATTTGTCTCACCGCATATTAAGACGCTAGGGGTATATTTGGATGCAAAGCTCTCTATGCAAGAGCAGATTATGCAGACGGTTAAAGGTGCATTCTTCAAGTTGAGATTGCTGTTAAGGGTAACATCTATGATGTCAATATCAGATTTTCGGTCTGTGACTCAATGTATGGTGATGTCTAGTCTTGATTTTTGTACACTTCTCCCTCCATATCCACGGGGGTTAGGGGCAGAGCCGGCCCGCGAATAATATTCGGGCCGGTTCAGCCCCTAACACCTGCTTCCCCTGGCTATTTTAAGCCCTGTAAGCCCCCCTTAAGCTGTACCTGGTGATCTAGCGGGCTTTCAGGGCAGGAGCGATCTTCCCACGCTCCTGCCCCGTGCAGATCGCTCATAGGAAATGGCTGCCTTGAGCTCCCGTCATAGTCTCGAGAGACTATGGGAGCTCATGGCAGCCATTTCCTATGAGCAATCTGCATGGGGCAGGAGCGTGGAAAGATCTTTCCTGCCCCGAAAACCCACTAGACCACCAGGTAAGGCTTAATGGAAGGCTTACAGGGCTTAAAATAGCCCGAAAAATAAAAAAAAATTTTGTTTAAAAATCGCGAATAACCGAATCTGCGGATGCTGAAAGTAATTCCTTGTTGGTAGGTATTCCAAAATGTAAAATTAAAGCACTACAGGTAGTAGAGAACGCTGCAGCTTGGAAGAATCATATTATACAAGTACTGAAAAGCTTGCATTGGCTACCAATTCAATTGTGTGGATTGAATACAAAATTCTGATACTTGTTCATCAGGTAATTTATGGGGAGACACCTTTGTATCTGAAACAGCTTTTGACACAGTAATTCTAGAAATTTGAGATCGCAATCTGCAATGAGGTTATCGGTTGATACTTTAGGTGAAACACGTTATTAAAAAGACCCACAAGCAACAACTATCTCTGTTGTTGGTCCCTGTCTGTGGACTACTTTACCTGGGTTTTTAAGACTATGTAGAGAGAAATTGTCTTTTAAGAAACAGCTGAAAACGTATTTATTTGTTAAAGCTTTTCATTAGTTTTAAAGAGAAATGCACTTTATAGTTCATATAGTACGAACCTTTTATTAGTGCTATGCTAGTTTTAGTGAATACATCTGAAAGAATAGGATAGGATGTATAATTTATAATGTGTTTGAGTATGTTTTGTTTGTGTGTGCTTGCTATTGTAACCTGCTTGGGCATGAAGCGGGGAAGAAAATTTTAAAAATAAATAAACATGCCTATCAACTATTCACGCTATCAGTTACCTCGCAAATGGTACTCTGTTGTCCTTTCTAAATATCAAAAGTCGCGTGGGACTTTCAACATACAGTATACATACTGACACCCACTGAATTCCTCAGAGAAGGCTATTCACGCCTCTTGTCGTTCTGCCTTGCATGACACAGCTCCAACCCCAACCCAAATACCAACCCAGCACTCTCTCTTCTGCCCCACCCCCTCTTCCATTTCCATCCTTAGCAGTTATTCCCTCTCTTCCTACCCCCCCCCCCCCCCCTTCCAGGCCCTAGCAGCCACCTTCTGTCTCTCAGCTTGGCACACTGAAAAGTCTACTTGCCTCCCTCTGAAGCCAATACAATTTAAGAGGCCTTCATCCTCTGCAATTCCTATATCAGAACTCATGAATGCTTATCAGCTCTCCCTTATATTCAATTGGAAGCTGATGCGCACATCGGGCCCAAGTAACAGACATACCTCGTATTTATGGCACACACAGACTAGTAAAAAGCCCAGGAAAACGATAGGAAACCCTCTCCAGCTTTTCCCTCCATCCTCGCCTTAGTTAGCAGCCGTTCCTTTCCTTCAGGTGGCTGGATCTCAGCTCCCAGCTAGCTAGGCTGCCCATTTTCCTTGGCACCCCTTCCTCTTCTACTTGCGGACTGCATAGAGCCTAAAATAGGACTAGACGAAGCACACAGATACCACACATAGAATCGAACTGAACACAAGAACATAAGAATTGCCGCTGCTGGGTCAGACCAGTGGTCCATCGTGCCCAGCAGTCCGCTCACGCAGCGGCCCTTAGGTCAAAGACCAGTGCCCTAACTGAGACTAGCCTTACCTGCGAACGTTCTGGTTCAGCAGGAGCTTGTCTAACTTTGTCTTGAATCCCTGGAGGACAAGAATTAAAAATCAATAAATAAGTGTTCCCCCGCCTTCCATTGTGCCATGCCATTGATTTGTTAATGTTCCTCAAATTGTAGGCCGAATTGTAACCTATCTTGAGCTCTAATTTGAAAAGGCAAGTGAATAAATCTAAAATCCAAATGTATTTTATAGATTGGAGGACATCTATTATTAGCTTTGTGTAGACAGGCAAGCTGTCAATGAGCAGGGTACTTGTTCAACGGCTCCCCCTTCTGCTTCTATTCCTTTCTCTCCTCTCTTCTACCTTCCAAAGTATTTAGATCAATGCTGTCTTGTTAAAATGTTTATTTTATTTTTATTTTTCCTCTAACTCTACTTTTCACTTCTCTATTACCCTCCAGGTACTTTAGTTAGATTGTGAGCCTTCGGGACAGTAAGGGAATTTTTCAAGTACCTTTCTTATTTCTAATCTTAATGTATATTTTCTGTAAACCGCTTAGAACCTAACGGATGTAGCGGTATATAAGAAATAAATTACATTACATTACATTACTTTAGGAAGGAATAATGGACTGAAAAGAGAGGAGAACTCTTTGATCCCTAATCTTAGGCAATGAGACATGGAGACTATAGCAAGTCCAGTAGTTTTGTCATTTTCAGAAATGGAGCATTCTTGGCATGAGATTCTCAGATTCAGGAATGCTGAAGGGCATTTAGGAATTCACACTTAGAGAATGACACGAGGACAATTTTGTCCCCGCAGGAACTCAATTTCCCCATCCCGTCCCTGTGAGTTTTTCTCGCTGCTCTTGTGTCTACCCCATTCCTGTAAGCTCTGCCTTAACTGCACAAGCTTTGAACACTTATGATTTTAAAGTGTTTGAGGCTTGTGCAGATGAGGACGGAGCTTGCAGGATAAGAACTCATGGGGACAGGACGGGAAAATGAGTTCTGTGCGGATGGGGAAAGCTTTGTCCCCGTGTCATTCTCTACTAGTGAAAAAATAAGGACCATTTGTCCTGAGCTCTGGGAAACAATTCTATTTTACTAAGTTTGAAATCTAGCCTGCCAAGTCTGTCTCCCAATGCATCTGCCACATCTGTCCGGGATAGTCAGAATCCATCAGTGTCACCCCACCTGGAGTGGTGTCAGACTAACCTGAAGTCTCCAGACCTCCCTCCCCCACACACACTTATGAAAAGGGACCTCCACCCTTCTCCAGACCTTTGGGCCAGCACTGATCTTCTTGGTGCAGGGTCCTCTAAATTCAGTATGTTTGCAAACATTTCTCTATTTTCTCCACAGACATGGTATTGGGTCTTGGCTCCCATCATTCTTTACATCATTGAGCGACTGATACGGTTTTACCGCTCTCAACAGAGAGTTTTTGTTACAAAGGTAAGAGCTTTACTGATGTTTCCACTTTTCTCTCTACAGTTGAATTTTCCCTGGCATACTTTGGGTATTGCATTGCAGAGGACAGCTCTACCCTCCCAGTTTCTGGTTTCTCCCAGCAGAAGTTCTGGCAAAGGGGCTGATGTAGTAAAAGGCTCTAAGCCTTGTGCAGGGCAGAGAGTAATATTGGAAAGACATTTTCCTGTGCACAGTTCAGGGCCTAATGCAGGAAAGATGTGCAAAAATGTGCACACATTAGCACCATTCCATTTACATTTTACACAGTTGAAGGCACTAGCTATTTCCACACAATGCAGGGAAATGTACACAAGCCCCTAAGGCTTGAGGCATGACCAGTCCCCTGATCCGATAACTACCTACTATCCTTCAGCCTGCAAATCAGAAACTCTTAAGTAGGGGCAAAATAGATTACAATCAATTCTGGACCACAGTTGCCACTCGCCTAGCCAACATACAACTCAACGACCGAGATTCCGCAACTCACAAAACGTTAGACTACATTGCCACGCTGCACCCTCCACAAAGTGAGGACCGCCAAACATTCCCCATGGTGCAATGACATCCTATAAGCTGGAAGACAAAACTGTTGACATCTAGAAACCCACTCCCTTGACCATAAACAAACATGGAAAACAACAATGAAATCCTACCCACATCAAGTGGCTGACACTAAAAAGTCTTACTTCGCATCTCTAATAACTAACCATACCTTAGACATTAAGAAACTTTTCCAAATAACACGGGCCATCACTGCCCCCCAAAGACCAGGCACAGTGACCTCAGACACTCAACCCACCTCGAAGAACTAGCAAGCTATTTCCAAGACCAAATCATAAACGTATGGGCAGAAATCAAAAGAGTGTCTAGTACTGTGCAACCAGAGATTCAAGCTGACCTCAGTACTGAAGATCCTTGAAAGGCAGACCAATCCTGGATCGCCTTCAAACCTCTCTCCCCTGAGGAGGTTCTTCCCAAACTACACAAACTATCTTCCAAAAGCAGCAAACTAGATACGTGCCCGTCTCACTTATATGCCCACATCCCACATGAACTCACTCACTGGATGACTTTGATCAACAACCTCCTACAGAGGAGCCAACTTTCTTCCCAAATGAGTCATAATGCTCTCACACCCATCTCAAAGAACCATGGAGTAGACTTATCTGCACCTTCAAACTGCAGACCTATAGCTGGTATACCTCTGCTCACCAAACTACTCGAAACACTGGTCTGCAAACAACTAACAAGCTACACAGACAAATTTTCCTGCCTACATCCCTCCCAGTATGGCTTCAGACCCAAACACAGCACAGAAACACTACTGAGTCAAGCTGATGCTTAGCAAGGGACACCAATCAATCCTCCTACAGTTTGATATATCAGCTGCATTTGCCTTTGTAGATCATCAGGTCCTAATAAATAAACTCAGTGAGTTAGGCCTACATGGAACAGTCCTCAGCTGGTTTAATGAGTTCCTAACAAACAGAGACTACTGTGTATGGAAAGATGATACCTACTCCCAAAGCTGGAAAGCAGACTGTGGAGTACCCCAGGGGATTCCTACTCTCACCAATGCATTTCAACATCTTTATGAGCTCCCTAGGTACTCTCACCTTTACCAGTGGAGAATGTCTATTATCCTATGAAGATGTTATAGTCCTCCTAAGCCCACTGTATACCGATGCTGGTGATCCACCGAAATAGTGTACAAAGGCATTGAAACAATATACTGGGCAACCTCCAACAAACTAAAACTAAACACAACCAAGACCAAGCTTCTCTGGATCCATACCACCATGCAAGCAGCACCCACCACCCTCACTTTAATCACTGGCACTATGCTAAACATTGAAAAGACCTCCAAGATGCTAGGAATCCTGATAGACTCTACTTTATCCTACACACCCAAATATCCAACCTCTGCAAAACCTCTGCAACCCCCCCCCCCAAAAAAAAAAAAAAACCAACCCAAAAAACCAAAAACTTCTGCAGCTTAAAGCAATTGAAACTGATCAAACCATACTTCTACAACCACTTTGTGATCCTGGTCCAAATGCTAATCCTAACCCAACTTGACTTCTACAACTCCCTATATGCGGGACTATCCTCCACCCAAATGCACAGGCTCCAACTGATCCAGAGCACACAATCAGGCTGATTTTTGGCCTGAAAAATATGACCAAGTCTCTGCCTACTATCACGCCCTCCAATGGCTGCCCTTAAAGGCCCAAATCATGTTTAAACTATCGTGCAGAGTATACCCTGCACGAGTCACCAACACTCCAGAGCACATAGCCTACATGTTCTCCTCCTCCGCCTTCACCTCAACCAGGGTAAGCAACACCAACCAGCTGATCATCCCCCTCATCCAAAGGAGTGAAATTCTGGAGAATTTTCGGTTCCCTCTTCACATATATTGCCTCAAAAACATAGAACTCTTTCCCGCCCTCCATAAGAGCAGAACCAAACTACCTCATCTTCAGGAAAAAGCTGAAAACATACTTGTTTGACATTCTTCCTGCAACATGACCCTCAAATTCACCTCAGACAATGAAGAAGTCCTACACATTGTAGCTCTTTTTTTTTTCCTTCCTGTAACTATGTAACCCTCCCCTACGATAGATTGTACCCCCTCCTTTTTACTGTATATCCCCATGTGGCACAATGGGCCTTTTATCCTGTAAATCGCCTTGAACCTGAACTGGAAAAAAATGCGATTTAAGAAGTCCTGATTAGATTAGAATTTAATTCCTGGTCTGACGTGGAGTGAAAAGTTAGTTCCCAGTTTGGATGGCTACTGTTAGTTCCTCTGTTGTATAAAGATATTTGTATTTATTTATTTATACCCCGCCTTTCCCAAGGAGGGTCACAATAGATTACATACACAAACAGAATCAAATACAGAGCAAGAGAAGAAAGAGATAAAGGAGATTGAGACCAGGACAATGAAGTGCAAGTTAAAAGGTGAGAATAGGACCTGAAAATTGTGCTGGTATCATTTGGTGAGATGCACACTCCTTTATGCATATACAAATCTATAATGGATCCTATTAGCTTAATCTTGTCTATTTGTCGTGTGTGTCTAATTTATCTCAACAACTTTCATTATGTTAATACTGATAACCCAGAATTCAGATGTGCCTTCTTAAGGGTTATTTTTTCTTATACCATAGCAACTAACACCCATTGTTCATTGATCAGTGTTTTTCAAGAATTTAAGTCTTTAAAACTCAATGCTTTCATGCAATTCATGCTATTTTACAACATGCTATTAGTGTAATTTTTTCAAATTCACTTATCTTTTAAGTTTTTATGTCGGCTGAAGATCTATTCTCATTCTGACCTGTTTCACCATAGACGGCTGTATTTGTGAAGGCCTGTTATTTTTCTGCCCTGTGCTTAGTTTAAGATTTGATTGCAAAATGTAAAACAGGGACTACTCTATGGCAGAATCTTTAACTATAATTTTGCCAAAGCCAAATAAAGATCCTACGTTGGTTTCAAATTGCAGGCCTATTTCTCTGATTAATGTAGATGGAAAACTTCTGGCTAAGTTATTGGCTTTATGCTTGGCCAAGGCTCTCCCTTATATTATTGGTATTATTGATTGCTCAAAGACATTCTTCAAACAACACCAGACTGGCTTTCCACATGTTAAATTTAACAAAAGCCATGGAAGATCCGGCCTTCTCTGTGTCTTTGGATGCAGAGAAGGCTTTTGATCGTGTGGAGTGGAGTGGACCTTCATGTATCAAGCAATGGATTGGTTTGGTATTAGTTCTGGATTTATATAAATGATTAAAACCTTGTATAGTTCCCCTTTTGCCAGATTATATATTAATAATACTTTTTCAGAATGTTTTCGTCTGGAGAGGGGAGTTAGACAAGGGTGTTCATTATCTCCTTTGCTTTTTGACATTGTACTGGAATCCTTGCTATTGGCTATTCAATAGGCAAAGGAGATTCAAGGTATTCCTTATGCAGATCGGGAATATAACGTCTCTGCGTATGCAGATGATATTTTGCTTCATTTGAGGAATCCTAAAACTTTTACTGGATTTGATTGACCGATTTGGCAAATTTTCTGGCTATAAAATACATTGGAGTAAATCAGAGGTTCTTCCACTAAATGTACATTGTCCAAAAGGATTATTTGATTCATTCCCCTTTCTTTGGAAGGAAGAGGGTATAAAATATTTAGGTATTTGGATACAGAAAATGTTGGAAGAGACGATGAAAGTAAATGAAAAATCTTTACTGCTGAAGGTTACAGAAATGTGTGAGCAATGGAACCCTTTACATCTTTTTTGGTGGGGGAGAATCCAAACTGTTAAGATGATGATTTTGCCTGTAGTTTGTTACCAAATGGGTATGTTGCCAGTGTTTTTCAGGGGTCCTTTTATAAGAAATTAAATAGTATTTGCACTAAATTTGTTTGGCTAGGTAAAACTGCAAGAATTGCTTTAGTATCTGTACAAAAACCAATTGCGGCGAGGGGGGGGGGGTACCATCAAGCCTCTATAATGCGTCAGGGTGTGTATTGGATCTTCCCCGAGCTCATGGCAAATCTTCCAGACTGGTTATAGTTGGAACGGCAACTCCTGTCTCCATTGAGATTGGGTCACATTTTAAGTATCAAGTTATGTAGGTTATATAAGGACAATAGAATTTTATTAGAGACTTGGCAGACCTTAAAATTTATTAATAATTTAACACCTATTCCAATTCATAAATCCAAGTGTCAGTCCCTTTGGCTGGACTCCAAGATTCAAATTGGCGGGTTTAAGGTCATCTGGAAGCATTGGATGAAGGAGGGCATACATACTCTGAATGATGTAGTATCAGATGGAAAGCTGCTTGACTTTTCACGACTGCAACAAGCACTTGGTATTGCTAAGTCTCAAAATTATAAGTGGTTGCAGTTGAAACAGACCATTCAGAAGGGGTTCCCTGATTGGCAAAATCTTATAAATCAGTATAGTTTGCCAGTCCTATGCTTCCAGACAGATTTCCTGGGACATCAGGCCGCTCAATGGTAAATTAATATCTGAATTTTTGAATAAGAAACCAAAGACAGGTCTTTGTGACATTTGGAGCATTGAGATAAAGCAGCAGATTTCTGTGACTCAATGGCCACGAATTTTGACTTGGAGGATGAGATGTATGGTGTCTGTGTCTATGAGACAAACATGGTTTTTCTTGTTACATAGATCTTTTTGGACCCCTGTTCGTTTATAGAAATTGGATAGTTCTCAGCCTGACACTGTCATCTCAATGTAGGGACATTGTATCATCTACTGTTCTATTGTCCCTTGATACTTAGATTTTGAAAATCCATTTGGGGTCAACTGAATGAAGTATTGGAAAATCCTGTAGCATTGACGTATGATACCATGCTATTTGGCACGTTAATGAGGCTAAAAGTCAAATATCTTCCCATAATAATAAACTTCTCTTTATTATGACAGGGTTGCCATACAACTTATTTTGAGGAACTGGAAAAACTGGGATCTGTTAAATTATACTTTCTGGTGGGAATCTCTATGCCACACTTTTAAAATGGAACGCATGATGGCCATGCAACAGGGACATTATAGGAAATTTATGGAGGTTTGGGAGCCATTGACAAAATTCTGCAAGGAGTGATTGCTGATTTTGCCCTTTGAGCATACACGACCAGGGTGGGTGGGGAGATGCTTTTAATTTGAGTGCAATTATTGGAAATGTAGAAAGGGGGGGGGGTGGTATAGGTATTTGTCATAAAATATAATTTGATAGAAATTAAGTGCAGTTAAAGTGAAAAATGTCTGTATATTATGTTGCACTTAATTTTGGCTTTAAAATGAATAAAGAAATTTTTTTTAAAAACAACAAAGATTACTGCACATTTGGGCATATATATTTTACTCTGCTGTAATTTACATAATCTTAGGAGCTCTTTTACCATTTGGCAGAAAGCACAAGCTTGTGCTTATTGCTTACCTCAGCTTAAAAGAGCTTACTGCAGGATGCCTAAGTGTGGGTAGCAGGTGTACATTTGGAACTTAGGCCTCCTTTTACAAAACTGCGATAGCAGTTTCTAGTGTGGGGAGCCACGCTGAATGGCCCACGCTGCTCCTGACGCTCATAGGAACTCAATGAGCGTCGGGAGCAACGCAGGCCATTCAGCGCAGCCCCTGCGCTAGAAACTTCTATTGCAGTTTTGTAAAAGGAGGCCTAAGTTCCAAATGTACACATGCTACCCACATGCTAAACATTATTTTTAATTTTCGTTTTAATAAGGGAACAGGTATGGAAGATGGAAAGTAGGCATTTCAGCAGTTCTCAGCATGTCTGCATTGTCACATGCTGATTAGCGCAGTATTAGAATGTGAGCCCTTACCACCTACAAAATAGGTGGTGGCAAGGGCTCACATGGCAATCTTTTTTTTAATGCCCATGCGCTGGTGACATATTAGCATTAGAAAATCAGCCTTTGTACTGCTGCACTAAAAATGGTCTTAGCACATGGGAAAGATGCGTATAAGGGCACACTAAGGCCACTTTTTAGCTTTGTAAAAGGACCCCTTAGTATGCCACATAGGGAGTAAAATGGGCTTAGTATGCATTGAGCTATAGAGCACTCTCTAAAGTTAAAAGGGGACAGATTCCGTACAAACTAAGAAAGTTCTTCTTCACCCAGAGAGTGGTAGAAAACTGGAACGCTCTTCCGGAGCTATTATAGGGGAAAACACCCTCCAGGGATTCAAGACAAATTTAGACAAGTTCCTGCTTAACCGGAACATACACAGGTAAGGCTAGACTCAGTTAGGGCGCTGGTCTTTGACCTAAGGGCCGCCGCATGAGTGGACTGCTGGGCACGATGGACCACTGGTCTGACCCAGCAGCAGCAATTCTTATGTTCTTAACTTATTACGTCGCCCTCGGACAATGTTATAGGAGATCTAGTAGTGATGAACATCTCAGCTGATCATTCATTACATCTACTGTAGAAGAGGTGGCTATGGCATGGCTTTCCCCTTCTCATCAAGCATTGATGAAGAAAGTCAGTTATTCTCCCACCTTCCAGCAGGAATCACTGAAGGAAATAGTGCCCCCATACTGACACCTTGGAGCTCATTCTTTCATGTCCTTTTTACCTCCAGGCTGTTATGCACCCATCAAAGGTTTTGGAAATGCAGATGCAGAGAAAGGGATTCCAGATGGAAGTAGGGCAATACATCTTTATTAACTGTCCCTCCATCTCCCAACTGGAGTGGCATCCTTTTACCCTAACCTCTGCCCCGGAAGAAGACTTTTTCTCTGTACACATCCGATCAGCAGGAGACTGGACAGAGAAACTAATCGACGCATTTCAACAGCAAAAGCCAAATACACCCAAGTAAGTTGAAGGAATATTGAAACAAAATAATGCTTAAACGGTGTTGGGATACATTTTCAATAATTTCTTAGCATTTTCTCAATGGCCACAAATTTGGAATTGGAGGATGAGATGTACAGCGTCAGCATCTATGAGACAGATTTGGGTTTTCTTATTGCATAGATCTTTATTGACCCTGGTTAGGTTGCAAAGGTTGGATAATTCTAAATCTAATAGATGCTGGCATTGTCATCTTGATATAGGGACGTTAGGGCATTTGCTTTATTTTTGTCCTTTGTCAAATTAATATGATACTGGAAGTTCCT
Source organism: Geotrypetes seraphini (assembly GCF_902459505.1). Taxonomy (NCBI): domain Eukaryota; kingdom Metazoa; phylum Chordata; class Amphibia; order Gymnophiona; family Dermophiidae; genus Geotrypetes; species Geotrypetes seraphini. The sequence goes on from NC_047088.1 coordinate 69,920,731, forward strand.
TTATCACTATCATATGATATACTATTATTTGGAACGATATTATTAACCAAGAAACCTATAAATGCAAATCAGAAAAAATTGCTCCTCATCATGACAGGAGTGGCCATGCAGATGATACTGAAAAATTGGGATAACTTTAATTATAGTTTTTGGTGGGAGTCCTTATGTCAAATTTATACGTTTGAAAACATTTATTCTATACAGAGGGACACGAAAAGAAAATCCAATGGAATCTGCAGTAAACAAACAGCAAGCAAAAACCAAAACCAAAACTGCAGACCATGTGCAAGATGTAGGCACTGTTTATTACAATCTTAATGCAGTATGTTAAATATACCACCTTATTACCAACCAGTGGGTCCACTGGTTGGTAATAAGGTGGTATATTTACCATACTGCATTAATATTGTAATAAACAGTGCCTACATCTTGCACATGGTCTGCAGTTTTTGTTTTGGTTTCTATACAGAGGGGACATCATAGTAAATTTAAGGAAATTTGGGGCCCATTAACAAATTGTTGCAAGTTATGACATATTAATATTATTTCCCTTTGTTTTGTGAAAGTGTTATACACATCCAGGAGGGAAGAGGAGGGAGGTTGGGAGGTGGCATTTTAAAACTGTATATTATTTGATTGGAACAGAGTGCAGTTCTGTTTGCACTATGTATTTGATGTAAAAATGAATAAAGAATTAAAATAATAATAATTTCTTAGCATTTTATGTTGGTAAAAATGGAGTTAACCAAGTCCATCAGCCATATTGGCTAAATGGATCTTTAGCTGACAGAAATTACATGGGTGCTTTCATAATTTTACGTGCTTGGCCACATAATACAGAGGTACTCTATGGGACCTTTCAGAAGAGTCATTGGAAACTACAGAGGTAAAATTCAGCAGTGATGATAACCTACTTGACCTTGTAACTATGTATTTGTATGTAACTGTATTAATAATTATACTGTTCTACCTGTACTAGCAACTCTATTGAATGTCAGTGTCAAACAGTCCATTGTAACTTCCTGGGTAACTGATCCAACCTCTTGTAATGTAATCTGACCTTGAACTGAAATAGGTAAAGGCAGAATAGAAAATCTGATTAACCCTTTAATTGACTAATGGTGAAAACGACTGCTTTACGGAACTTGATGTTGAACGAGAGCAACAGTGGAGATGCAGATGTCCCATAAGAGCCATAGAAGACACATGTTGCTTCTGAGCAACAATGCCAAATAAAGGGTTTAAATAAAATAACACGATCGGCACTGCTATACAAAAAGGTGTTCTTTTACTAAGGTGTGCTAATGGATTTAGGTTGCGCTAAGTGCGGTGCAGCCCATTGTATACCTAAGGGCTCCATGGCACTTAATGCACTCAAATTCATTAGCATGTACTAAATCTGTTAGCACACCTTAGTAAAAAGAACCTGCACAGTCTCATATTCGTAATCTCAGAGTGAAGGGAAAGTGCTGGGGAAAAATGTGCTGCTGTCTTCAGTCTCCTCTTTTCAACTGGGCCTCTTCTCCCTTGAAAAGAGGAGGCTGAGAGGGGACATGATCGAAACGTTCAAGATAATGAAGGGAATAGACTTAGTAGATAGAGACAGGTTGTTCTACTTCTCCGAGGTAGGAAGAACGAGAGGGCACTCTCTAAAGTTAAAAGGGGATAGAGTCCGTACAAACGTAAGGAAGTTCTTCTTCATCCAAAGAGTGGTAGAAATCTGGAACACTCTTCCGGAGGCTGTTATAGGGGAAAACATCCTCCAAGGATTCAAGACAAAGTTAGACAAGTTCATACTAGATCAGAACGTACGCAGGTAAGGCTAGACTCAGGGCTCAAGTCCTTGACCTAGGGGCCACCGCGGGAGCGGACTGCTGGACACGATGGACCACTGGTCTGACCCAGCAGGGGCAATTCTTATGTTCTTATGAATGATCAATTAGGAGACAGCCTGCAAAGCAATGGGCTGTAACCAGCTCAAAATGGGCTTCACCCCTTAAGCTCTGATTTGTAAGTCTGCATTAAAAGTTCCCCTACAGATTGGGGTAGGGTTACCATATGGCTGCAGAAAAAGCAGGATGGATTGAGACATCCGGGTTTTACTTCCACTGAAAGCAATGGAAATAAAACCCAGATGTCTCAATCTGTCCTCCTTTTTCAGGAGTCCTATGGTAACCCTAGATTGGAGGGGGGGGGGGGAGGGAAGGAAGGGAATGGGACTTGTATACCACCATGCCATGCTCATGCCTTCCCTTTCCCCACCCCGTACCTCTGTATTATCATTGCTAGGGTAAGCAACATCTGTCTGTTGCTCATGCCAGCCTGGTTCCCATGTGAATCACTTCTGGGTCTTGGGGCTAGATTCAGAAGGAAATCCAATGCTGGCGCAAGGAAGCCACTTGCGCTGGCGAAGATTTAGAGGTACGGGGGTGGTGAGGAGGGAAGGAGCGGGGGGCAGAAGGAGTGGGGGCACAGAGAGGAGGGCATGAGCGGGTGCTATGGCCCAGGGTGCCCCCGACCCTTACTACGCCACTGCCACTAGGTAGCTCCTTCTCCTTCCCGCACTAAACATTTTACTTCTTAGTAGCTAGAGAAAAGAGCACAAGAATAAGAGAGAAAGTGGATCGATTTTTCACTCCGTCAAAAATGACAAAGACTAGGGGACACTCGATGAAGTTACAGGGAAATACTTTTAAAACCAATAGGAGGAAATATGTTTTCACTCAGAGAATAGTTAAGCTCTGGAACGCATTGACAGAGGTTGTAGTAAGAGCGGATAGCAAAGCTGGTTTTAAGAAAGGTTTGGACAAGCTCCTGGAGGAAAAGCCCATAGTCTGTTATTGAGAAAGACACGGAGGAAGCCACTGCTTGCCCTAGATCGGTAGCATGGAATATTGCTACACTTGGGTTTTGGCAAAGTACTAGTGACCTGGATTGGCCACCGTGAAAACGGACTACTATGCTTGATGGACCAATGGTCTGACCCAGTAAGGCTATTCTTATGTTCAATGCAAGCTAGATATCTTGATCCATAACCAATTTTTGTCTGATAGGATTGCTGTGGATGGTCCATTTGGCACAGCCAGTGAAGATGTTTTCCAGTATGAGGTCAGCATGTTAGTTGGAGCTGGAATCGGTGTCACCCCTTTTGCTTCTATTCTTAAATCCATCTGGTATAAATTCCAGCATGGAGACCAGAGCCTCAAAACAAAAAAGGTAAACACAACGAATTCACCACAGATGACTCTGAATCCTTCGCTGTCATATACAAAGTGCCTGTCCCGTTCTCTTACTTTCCCATCAAGGGCAATATAACTATCTTAGTCGTGGAGGCTGTTTACTTTAGGTTTGTACTAACTGAAGGCTCCATATATTCTCCCCCTAAATCTATAAACTAGGGTGCCCAAATTTGGGCTTGGTTTGCAAATTTACACATGCAATTTATACAACGTCAATTGTGCGCACAACCTAATAACTGGCTGTTAATTGGCTTTAATATGTATTAATTGGTGCTAATTGGCACTGATTTTCAGTTGTGTGTGCACCTGACCCATATATATGGTTGGCACTGTTCTGTAACATATGTGGGCCTTATCTGTGTATGTGTGAGGGGGTTGAACATGAGGGTGGAGGATGAGTGAGTTCGCCAGATTCATGCATAGAGGTGTAATTTGAAAGCACTTAGACACACAATGCTCCATAGGGTACAGTGGTACTTTATGTGTCTAAGTGTTTTAAAAATGAGCCCCATTACTTATAGAATAGAGTAAGTTCTATGTGAAAGTGCTGCAAGGTAGCCACGAACCCCTCCGCCCACCATTGGGGTGGCATATGTGGTCCCGGCTGTATATTGGCATGTTTCTCCCTCCCTATTCACATATTCTCTAATAGCACCAACCCCCCCCCCTCATGCTTACCATTATAGAATACCACTCCTGGTTAAGTGATAATTGTGAGGCTGTCTACCATAACTCACTATTTCACGGACCTGTAGACCCTGCCTTTGGATTTTCTATACTTCCTCTTTGATTTATGGGGTCTCCTTTCTTTACTAACCTCTATGCCAATGGTTCCCAACCCTGTCCTGGAGGACCACCAGCCAGTCAGGTTTTGGGGATAGCCCTAATGAATATGCAAGAGAGAGATTTGCATATAATGGAGGTGACAGGCATGCAATCTGCCCCATGCATATTCATTAGGGCTATCCCATAAATCTGACTGGCTGATGGTCCTCCAGGACAGGGTTGGGAACCACTGCTCTAAGTGACACACTCTGGGATTAGTGATCCTGTCCACACTGAACTTTTAGCCATCTTTTCCTGGCTTGTAATCATAATGCTGTATCACTGACGGTGTATCCAGTTTGTTTCAGTCATGTCTGTCATTTGCATGCAGATTTATTTCTACTGGATCTGCAGGGAAACAGGAGCATTTGCTTGGTTTGCAGACCTGCTTGCCTCCTTGGAACAGAAGATGATGGCGTCAGGAAAAGCCGATTTCTTGAACTACAGACTCTTCCTTACCAGCTGGGACAGTAACATTGTGAGTCAACGATTGTTTACTTGGATACCTTCAGCAGATGGTATTATGTACTATTGGAAGGTTAACAGGAGAGAGGAGAAATACAGTGCCTTACAAATGCATTAAAGTTAGGAGTTTCTTTTGCTGATCTTGCACTTCCAAAGTGAAAGGACAATTATAGAAATAGCCCAAAAGTAACTAGGGGCTAAATTCACTAAGCAAACCAATCGTATACCGATCGGTTTGCGAGCCTTTTGTGACCCAATTTCCCACCGACCCAATTCACTAATCTATGTAACGATCCAATCCCAATTCGTGCATGCAAATTAGGGGAATCGGCATACAAAGCAGGAAGGACGCGATTCACTACCCTTTTTTCCTGACACACTGACTGGCTGGCCGATCAAGAACAGGCAACTGGTGAGGACCAGTCGCTTGTGTAAAAAAACTGCTCTCTGCCCCAATTCTGAGTGTGAGGCTCCACTCGGAGTACTGCCTGCCCCGACTCTTCTCTCTCTGGCTCCCCAGCTCTCCTGCTCTCTCTGCCTCCCCGACTCTCTCTGCTTCCACTGACTCTCCTGCTCTCTGCCTGCCCCGACTCTCTCTGCCTCCCACGACTCTCCTGCTCTCTGCCTGCCCCGACTCTCTCTGCCTCCCCCGACTCTCCTGCTCTCTGCCTCCCCCAACTCTCTCTGCCTCCCCCGACTCTCCTGCTCTCTGCCTGCCCCGACTCTCTCTGCCTCCCCCAACTCTCCTGCTCTCTACCTCCCCCGACTCTCCTGCTCTCTGCCTGCCCCGACTCTCTCTGCCTCCCCCGACTCTCCTGCTCTCTGCCTGCCCCGACTCTCTCTGCCTCCCCCAACTCTCCTGCTCTCTACCTCCCCCGACTCTCCTGCTCTCTGCCTGCCCCGACTCTCTCTGCCTCCCCCGACTCTCCTGCTCTCTGCCGCTTCTCTCTCCCTAACTTCTTCAGTGTTTCTAGGCCTTTTGCTGGAGCCGCTCTGCTCTCTGCTCCTTCCAGCCAAGCTCTGCTCTTGCTGCTCCAACTCTTCTGCTCTCTGCCGCCCTTCCCCGCAGCACTGCGGGGAACGGCGGCAGAGAGCAGGAGAGTCAAAAATTGCCTGCTGTTAATGCCAGGGATCGCCATTCCAGAGCAGGAGACGCACAGAAGCTAAAACGGACACACAACGCATGGAAAGCAGATGGTCTGCGCATGCGTCAGGATCGCACACTAGCGATCCGTGCAGTCGGAGGGGGGTCTTCTTCCAATCACCCTCATTTTAATTTTTTTGTGTTGTGAATTGGTCGGGCCTGCACAGATCGGGCACGGAAAGGAGGTAAGTGAATCTAGCCCTAAGAATAAGAAATCAAAAGATCATGATTGTAGAAATTGTCACACCTTTTGACTCAGTACTTGACGAAAACTTCTTGCCCAACAATAATAGCCATGAGTTGTTTAGGATAAGCATTTAGCAACTTTGCACAACTGAATGGTGTTGAAATTAGAAAATCGAAGGATATGTGGTAATGTCTTATTGTGGATTAAGAATTGATTGAAAAATAGAAAAGAGAGTGTGGGGTTAAATGGTTAGTATTTTCAATGGAGGATAGACAGCGGGGTTCCCCAAGGGTTTTTATGCTGGGACTGCTGCTTTTTAATATATTTATAAATGATCTAGAGATGGAAACAACTAGTGGCATCATTAAATTTCCCAATGACACAAAGTTGTTCAAAGTTGTTAAATCACAAAGAGGATTGTGAAAAATTGCAAGAGGACCTTGTGAGACTGGGCATCAAAATGGAAGATCACCTTTAATGTGAGCAAGTGCAAAGTGATTAATGTGGGAAAGAGGAACCCAAACTATAGCCATGTGATACAAAGTTCCACATTAGGAGTCACCACCCAGGAAAGGATCTATGTGTCATTACTGATGATATGTTGAAACCCTCTGGCTAAGAAATCATATAGAACTTTAGGAGTTATCAGGAAAGGAATGGAAAACAAAGATGAGGCTGTTATAATGCTTTTGTGTTGCTCCATGGTGTGACTGCACCTCAAATACTGTGTGTAATTCTGTCAGCACATCTCAGAAAAGAAAAGGTACATGGAGAGGCCACAAAATGATAAAAGGGATGAAATGACTTCCCTATGAGGAAAGCTAAAGTGGCTAGGTTCTTCATATTGGCTCAGGGAAGATATGTTAGAGGTCTGTAAAATACTGACTGGAGTGGAACGGGTAGACATGATTCACTTGTTTATTCTTTCCAAAATTCTAGGACTAGGGGGCATGCAATGAAGCTACTAAGTAAATTTAAAACAAACTGTAGAAAATATTTCTTCACTCAATGTGTAATTAATTAGTTGAATTTATTGGCAGAGAATGTGGTAAAAGCAGATAGCGTAGCAGGGTTTAAAAACGGTTTGGATAATTTCCTAAAAGAAAAGTCCATAAATCATTATTAACATGGACTTGGGAAAATCCACTACTTATTTCTAGGATAAGTAGCATAAAATCTGTTTTACTCTTTTGGAATCTTGCCAGGTACTTGTGATCTGGATTGGCCATTGTTGGAAATAGAATACTGGGCTTGATGGACATTCTGTTTGTCCCAGTATGGCAACTCATATGACAGTTGGCTGGGGATCATCTGTGGACCACAATCTTTGAGTTTTGCCACACATTTTCTATTAAAGTCAAGTCTAAGCTTTGACTGGGCCACTTGTGAATATTCACTTTCTTCTTGCTGAGTTCTCATTAGTCCATTTTTGTTGTTTAATAAAAGGACCCCTAAATGTCTCTTTGCAAATGCTATGCAACACAACCTATGGCATTTCAGCAATGGCTTCCTTCATGTCATTTCTCCATAAAGGCCATGCTTGAGAAGAAATTTTGAAATTCTTGTAAAGGTAGCATCTTCTCTAATGCCAGCAAATCTCTAAAGTCTTTTTTAAAGTAATCTTGGGCTTTACAGTAACATTCCTCGATAGTTTCCTTAGCCCAAAGCTACTGACTAGAAAAACAGTTGATTGAGGCAGCATCTTGGTAGTGTAAAATTGAACTCAATTAATTTTTAGGCCCACAGGTCCTCCCTAGTCACAAGATATTAATACAGTATATTTCTCCCTCTATATTCACTCTGATAAGGGATTAACAGACTTGCGAATACAGAAAAACCGTGAATAACTTTTTCATATGTTATTTGCTGTTTTCTATTACAAACCATCGTGAATATGGTGAAACCGCAAATAACATGGCGGGAGACCTGGCCTGTTCCTGGAGAGGCAAAACACGGTGAAGAAAGTGCTGGGAATCAGCGATTTTCTCTGTAAACACTTGGAATCAGCGATTTCTCTATGCTAGCTGATGTCATTTGGTGGTGGTGGTGGTGGGGGGGGGGGGGGAAGCCAGCGTGCTAAAAAACGTGAATAATCGAAACTCCAATTGCTTAAACCATGAATACAGAGAGAGAAGTGTAATGATCACTTCAATATCACCTAAAATAATCCTATAAAAATGGATAAAATTGTAAAAATACTCTATTTGTTTGTATGGTTGTCAGGACATATTGATTTGCTTTAACGTCCTCTGTCACTCCCTAGAAGCTGCCACTCCTGATAGTTAAACCAGTCCTATAGTCATGTAACATACAGGAATTACTTAAAATTACTTTCCTTTCATACCCTCCTTCTGTACTTTTCTTTCATGTGTCCTTTACTATGCTTATTGTAGTTCTCCCTACTTCTCTTATGTATTGGTACATCATGTTCGTGTGTGTCAGTTGTAGTTAATAATTAAGGCCCTGTTTTAAAGTGTAAATCGCTTTGAATTAATGATATTGTGATGCATCAAAATTTATTTATTTATTTTTAGTTTCAAAGTTTTTATTTTGAAATGAAAATACAAAAGAAAATATACAATAATCTGGAAACAGATACAATCAGAAACAAACCAAAACACACGATGAAAAAGTCTACCGTGTGGTGTCTGCGCGGAGACAAATGGTCCCAACCAAGAAACCAAACACCAACCCACCCCCCAAAAAAACCCCAAAGCCCCCCCCCCCCTCCCCTCCAAGCACTCCAGTGTCAGAAATTCTAAAGGGCACTTCGGGCGCCATGGGACAAACTGTCCCAAACAGGAGCCCAAATCACCCGGAATTTCCTCCATCGACCAGGGCCACAATTCTTAACATCCAAATATTCATACTTCAACAGGGTAAACAATTCATTTTTCCACATAGTAAGGGTAGGCACCTCTGCTTGCCGCCATAACAAAAGGATACATTTACGAGACAACAACAAAGCTTTTTTCAACAATAAGGAATTACCCTTAGAGAATCCCAAAGAGATGAATTGATAGAAAAATAAAACATCCGCCCTCAGGGGAATTCTTTTTTTTATAATTGTCTGCAGATGGAAACCAACAAAGGACCAGAAAGTTTGTATTCTGTCGCAGGACCAAAACATGTGAAACAGACCAGCTGGTGTAGAATGGCACTTAGGACAATCAGCATGAGTAGCAAAGCCAGCAACCAACCAACGCCCTGTAGGGGGAGATGCAAAGTCTCAACAAGAATTTGTAGTGTTGTTCCTGCAACACCACCGAGCGAGTCAGGCGCGGGAGATGTCGCATAAGAAGATGCAAGCCCTCACCAGTAATCTTCTCAGTAGAAGCAAGGTCCTGATTCCAAACCACTGCAACAGCATCAAAATTCCAGGGAACACTAAAACTTCCCAAGCTGACCTGGTAAAAGGATAAACTTGCTTGGGATGGATGAGACAGGGTCAAGGTTTCCTGAACCATATCTGCCATATCTTCATTCAAAGTAGAGCAGTCCAGGGAGTGCAGATAATGGATGACTTGGCCATAATAAAGCCAGTCCCGAGCCAGCAAGACACCCCAAGCTTGAAGATCAGGGAAGGGGACTGGGTCAGCAACAACAAAATATTATCGGCAAAAGCCAGACACCGCACTTCATCCTGACCCACAGGAAGGCTCAAAATAGAGCCATCCTCCCTGATACAGTGCAACACAGGTTCCAAAGATAAAATAAAAAGTAAAGGAGAAAACGGACACCCCTGACGAGTGCCCTGCTCCACCCGGAACCCGGCTGACACAGCGCCATTAACCAACACTGCCGCACTGGGATTGGCATAAAGAACCCGCACCATGTCCAGAAACAGGCCCCCCAGCCCAAATTTACCCAAAGCCAAAAACAAGTATTCCCAATCCACACAGTCAAAAGCTTTACGGGCATCTAAACTAATCAGGAGGGCTGGAAGAGAATAAGTAACACCAAGGCGGCCATAACTTTTCTCACATTCCACACCGCCTGCCTCCCCCGAATAAAGCCAACCTGGTCCGGATGAATCACCTCAGGCAAAAGGGAAGATAAACACGTAGCTAAAATTTTTGCTAGCAAAATTTAAGTTCATAATTAAGTTCATAATTTAAGTTCATAATTAATTAACAAAATAGGACAATAAGAGTCCACTGACGGATTTTTATCAGGTTTAGGGATCAATACTACATGAGCATGATTAGCATGGGCCGGAAAGTGCCCATCCAACACTACCTGAGGAAAATAAGCCTCTAAATGCTTGACTACATGACCTTGCAGAATTTTATAAAACTCTGATGAGAGACCGTCAGGTCCCGGTGCTTTGGACAGAGGTGATTCTTTAATCAGCTGACTAATCTCCAAGGCAGTGATCGGTTCATGTAAAAACTGATTAGACTCCCCCGAAAGTTGGGGCAAATGGAGAGTCTGGAAATAAGAATGTAAAGTGGCTGGGATGGACTGCCGCTTGGTATAAAATTCCCGAAAATGCTCATAAAAAATCTCCATCAAGCGGTCCCGATCAGTGACAAAAACACCCTGAAAGTAAAGTCCTTTACAAAAATGAGGGCCCTGCCAAGGATGTACCAAATGGGCCAGAAGTCTACCAGACCGATTACCATATTTATAAAACCGATGGCAGTAATATTGATGGGACCTCTGACTATGTTCATGAATCTTAGATTGCAGGGCCACCCGAGCCACCAGAAGGGAATCAGAAGCAATCCACTGACATTTACAAACCTCTGCCTTCCGGTGTAAATATAAAAGATCACGCAATTGTTCCTTGCGTTGTTGGGCTACATACGCTGTCGTTTCCCCATGAAGAACCGCTTTGGCAGTTTACCACTGTAACACCGGATTGGAGGCTGAAGAAATATTATCCAGTAAAAACTGCTGCCAGTATTTGATAATATGAGCCCGAAAATGCCAATCCCAATATAAAAAAATGAGGAAATTTCCACGGACCAGGTCGACCTCCAAATTGCATACCCCAAACCTCCACCCATATCAAAGTTCGGTCGGAAATAGTAGGGACATCAATTTCTGCTCGATTCACCCGGGACAAAAAAGAAGGGACAACCAAAATATTATCTATTCGGGACATGGTGGGATGAGCACGGGCCACATGTGTGAAATCCTTATCCAAAGGATGATATAATCTCCACACATTAACAAGGTCCAAAACCCTACAAAATTGAGTAAACCCTCTGGCTGATCTGAAATCCATAGGAGAGGCCCCTCACAATCTATCCATATCTGGGTCCAAGACTGCATTGAAATCCCCCAAAACCATCAAGGGAACATCCGGAAAGGTGGCGCCCAGACCCACTAGCTGCTGAAAAAAATCAAGGTTAAACACATTTGGAGCATAAATATTTGCCAATACCATCTCTTGACCCTGAATATCCAAATGAAGAAACAAATACCTCCCCCCTGTATCCTTAACCACTCTATGCACAGTATAGGGAAGATGTTTACTAAGGAGAATAGCCACCCCTGCACTATGGGTAGTGCCCGTGGAATAATAAACCTCTTCAACCCATCCCCTACCCATTTTCTCATGTTCAGCATCGGACAGATGTGTCTCCTGCAGACAAGCCACATGCATCCCCTTCTGCCGGAGAATTTGTAATATCTTAGACTGCTTCACCGGTGAGTGTACACCCGCCACATTCCACGAACACACCCTTAGAGATGGATCACCCATGGTTGGTGTAAAACAGAATGGTCAACTCGAGCCTGAAAAATAAGAAAGGGGTCCAATGCCCAGCCCACATAAGACCCCCCCAGCTCTACAAATCCCATATAACATGCCCCCAAGTCCTACCAAAACCAAGATCCCCGACAATGGAGTGCTGAACCCACCCAATCCCAACTAGAGGTCTGCACGGGAACGGGGATCGCGGGGATCCCGCGGGTTCCCCCCCTGGCCCACGGGACTCCCACGGGGACGCCCCCTGGCCCACGGGACTCCCACGGGGATGCCCCCCTGACCCACGGGACTCCCACGGGGACGCCCCCTTGCCCACGGGACTCCCACGGGGATGAAAACAACCTACCTAAATTCTGGCGATGCAAGCATGCAGCTTACAAGTCTGGCGTCGCGTCGGGAAATAGCCATGTTGAGCAGTGAGCTCAGCACGTACACAGATGAAAGCCTTGCTTGCTGATTGGTCCGGTGGCCCCGCCCCACCGTGCCGCCGGACCAATCAGCAAGCAAGGCTTTCATCTGTGTACGTGCTGAGCTCACTGCTCAGCATGGCTATTTCCCGACGCGGGCATTAGGCTGTTTTTTGTCATTTCGGGTGGGGGATGGCAGCGGCAGCAGCAGCCTGAAAAAGAAATCATCCTGGCCGGGTTCGGTGTCATGCTCCGGAGCTTCTACAGCCTTCCTATCTCCCTCTCCCTTCTACCTGCGGCTCTCTTCGGCAACTCAGCAGCAGCTTCTGACGTCGGGGCCTACCCTCTGCGAGTCCCGCTTGTTTCAACTTCCTTTTTCCACAAAGGTGGGATTCGTAGAGGGAAGGCCTCGATGTCGGCAGCTTGTCTTGATCACCGCTGCTGACGAGTTGCTGAAGAGAGCCGCGGAGCAGGGGGGTGTTGCCAGGTGCAGGTAGAAGGGAGAGGGCCAGATGCAGGACTCGTGGGTGAGGGAGGAGAAGAGAGAGGGGAGAGAAACAAAAGGAAATATTTCATACTGGGCTGGGCCGGAGTGGAGAGAGGGTGGAAAGATTCTGGCTACAGGGTGCATTAACAAAGGAAAAGGGGGGAAAGCTGAAAATGGAGATAGTGACACAAAGAAGAGAAAGGGTAAGCAGGACCTTCTGAATAAGGATAGAGATACAGAGGGGACATGAAGAGGAGGTGAAATAGAGACATAGAAGTAATGCTGAAAAAGTGTGTGTGTGGGGGGGGGAGATAAAGACATTGAAAGGGCAAATGGTGAATATGGGGTAAAGACAAGGACAGAGACAAATGAAGATTCTGAAAAAGTGGTGAGATACGGATATAGGTGAGATGGACACAAAGAAGGGTGATGCTGGAAAATAGGTGGAATGGTAATTCTGACAGACACAGAAGGGAAATGCTGGATCAAGGAGAGATGGGGCTCAGGCTGGATAGAATGAGGAGAAATGCCTTGTTGGCCCGGAACTTCCTCTCCTACGTCAGAATTGACGTCAGGGAGCGGAATGCTGGTCAGCGCGACGCTTCTGCAGGGAAAGCTTGGGACGGCGGTGGCTTAGGGGCTATTCTCCGATGGCTGTGGCAGCAAACCGAGTGGCTTGGGGGAGGGCACGGAGAAAGAAAGAAAGGGGGCAGACAGAGAGACAGAAAGAAGGGGGAACAGGGAGACAGAAAGAAAAAGTTGGGGGAGAGAATGAGGTCTGGAGGAGAGGAAACATACAGGAGGCTGAAAGAAAGGAAGAAAGATTGGATGCACAGTCAGAAGAAGAAAGTGCAACCAGAGACTCATGAAATCACCAAACAGCAAAGGTAGGAAAAATGATTTTATTTTCAATTTAGTGATCAAAATGTGTCTGTTTTGAGAATTTATATCTGCTGTCTATATTTTGCACTATGGCTCCCTTTTACTAAACCGCAATATTGTTTTTTAGCGCAGGGAGCCTATGAGCATTGAGAGCAGCGCGAGGCATTCAGCGTAACTCCCTGTGCTAAAACCTACTATTGTGGTTTAGTAAAAAGGGAGGGGGTGTATTTGTCTATTTTTGTATTTTGTTACCGAGGTGACATTGCATAGAGTCATCTGCCTTGGGAAATGTATATGGCAGATATCTTTATTTTGTGTTCAAAAGAAAAGGAAATGCATTTCTGGTTTTATTTCTACAGTGTTGAAGTACTTGTTGGCCCTTGCTGTGACTGGTGGGGATCCCCAAGCACCGCCAGCAGAGGACCTCCTCTAGAGATGGTCAGAACTCCCCTCCACCAAGCGCAGCAGTCGCTGGCAGCATCCATGAGCCACTGAGGTGCCAGCATCTGTGACTCAGGGACGCTACTGCTGCCTGCCAAGCTTGGCAAAAGGGACCCCAGGCCAACTGCAAAGGAAGTCCTCAGCTGACAGTTTGTGGGTTCTCATCAGCTGAGTATTTATATTTTATATTTACATTAGAGGTTCTGGTAGAAACCCATTTACAAAGTATGTATTCTTCCCAATTAATATTTCCAAATTAATAGTCTCTTTGCTTATTTGTAAATGGGTCTCTACCAGAGCCTTTAATTCAGTAGCATAATTAAATAAAATAACTATTTCTGAAGTTTATAGGGAAGGATGGTGACGGAGGGGATTCCTCGCGGGGACGGGTGGGGACGGAGGGGATTCCTCGCGGGGACGGGTGGGGACGGAGGGGATTCCTCGCGGGGACGGGTGGGGACGGAGGGATTCCTCACGGGGACGGGTGGGGACGGAGGGATTCCTCACGGGGACGGGTGGGGATGGGTGGGATTTTGGCGGGGACGGGTGGGGACGGGTGGGATTTCTGTCCCCGCGCAACTCTCTAATCCCAACCCCCCCAAGGGAAACATCCCCTCCCCTTCCCCCTTCTCCCCGAAGTTCCCACCCAAAACCACTTCACAAGTTACGTCCCTATCCTCGCCCCAACTGAACAAAACCCAGAGGACCCTTTAAACTAATACAATCCCTACGCACCAGACTTACAAAGACTCACTTATGAACCTGCTTACAAACCCCCCCCCAAAAACAACAACACACCCCACTCCCACCAATCAGTCCAACCAACAATCACAGCATACCACTGATTCCAATACCAGAACTCTATGGGGTCCCAACAGCAGCAGCCACAACACCCGACTGCCTCCTATTCACTACCGGAGAAACCACCACGATACCCAAAGTATTCACAGAAGTCAGTGCGGTGGCCAAAGAGTCAAAAGTCTATGTGCATCCATCTTTCTGAATCCTCAATTTTTCCGGATAGAGTAGGGCAAACTTCACTTTGTTGGCATACAGAGCCGAGCAAATAGATGCATCAAAATTTTAATAAAGCTTGAAACTTAAAATCACAGCAGAGCAATGGGAAATGACCTGTTTCATGATTATTGGTAAAACGGAAGTAATTAAGCAGATATATTCCAAATGTTTGTAGAATGCAAATTAGGTTCCCAGAAGCAGTGTGATACATCACTACCCTAATGAGGCATGTTGTTTAACCTGTTATTGCTCTAATTCTAGGCGGGCCATGCAGTAATTAACTTTGACAATGCCATAGATGCAGTAACCGGTTTGAAACAGAAAACTTCCTATGGAAGACCAATCTGGAATAATGAGTTCTCTAAGGTAGCAGAAGACAACCCTAGGTGAGTCTGGAGCTTCATCACTGTTGTAAAAGGCTGGCTTAAGATAACCATGCACTGGTTTGTGAAAGCAAATTAAGAGACCTTTTTTCAAAGCTGCAGTAAGTACTAACTCATGGTTTACAATGGGGTGCACCGAGGAACCCCCCACAGTAATTTGGGAATGTTGCTTGCGTTCCTCACACACTGAAAAATAAATTTTATTTTTTTAGCACTGGGCAGGTCTGGGGGTGGGGAGGAGGTAGGTTCTGCACTAATCAGTTAGTACGGGGGCATTTCTGTTTGCTCACCAAGAACACAGGGTCTGGCCTTAGAATGTAGAAATGCACACGGATAAAGGCAAGTGAAATGTCAATACCAGCTGGTAATTTATTATGAAATGTCCACACTGGTTGCTACTCGTTCATCGCTAATATTTTACAGTGTTTTTCTTTGATATATTATGTCAGTGGCCCCGAAGAAGCCACTGAAGTCACAAAAGCCAAAACTGGGATCCTAGTTGGGATTTCTCTGATTCCAATTACCGGTTTAGGACTTTGCTTCATGGACAAAAACTTTATTAGAGATCAGTGGTCTCCATCCCTGTCCTGGAGGACCACTAGTCAGTTGGGTTTTCAGGATAGCCCTAATGAATATGCATGGGATAGATCTGCATTCCTATCATCTTAATTACATGCAAATCTCTTTCATGCATATTCATTAGGGCTATCCTGAAAACCTGACTGGTTGGTGGTCCTCCAGGACAGGGTTTGGAACCACTGTTATAGATTGATACGTTTTGTGGACATTTCATAATAAATTACCTGGCAGTACTGACATCTCACTTGCCTTTATCCGTGTGCATTTCCGTTTCCTAACAGATTTGGGCAGCTTTAACATATTAGTTCAGGGGTGGGCAACTCTAGTCCTCAAGGGCCGGAATCCAGTCGGGTTTCCCCAAATGAATATGCATTGAAAGCAGTGCATGCAAATAGATCTCATTCATGTTCATTGGGGAAATCCTGGAAACCAGACTGGATTCCGGCCCTTGCGGACTGGAGTTGCCCACCCCTGTGCGAGTCCCTACCATATAAAAAATAGGTGGTAGTAGGGAATCATGCACTAATGGGAAAATTAGCATGTGGTCATCAATATAAAAAATAAGAAAATTGGCCATTTTACCTCAGCAATAAAAATGGACTTGACATGCAGGAATAAGTCGTGAAAGGGTGCACTGTCTAAAACCACTCTTTACTACTGTTTGGTAAAACGGCCCCTAAGTATTAACACTTTTCCCCTTGCTCATACCTGTTTATGCTGAAGTTGAAGAGTTAATCTGGCTGGAAAAAAATACTCTTTCAGCTACTAGCAAAGGCAGACAAGAAATTGGTGTAAGATGCATAAGGAAGCATTGTGGTACAGACAGTGCCCAGAGAGCAGGACAATACCAGTTCATTTTTTCCTTTAGGTGAGCTGGCAGCTTCCTCCTGTTTCAGCTGAGTTGGAACTGGCCTCTAATGGGTCTTCAGTTTTATTTAATCTATATCTCCTGATGTGAGCTAAAGCCTCAGCACCCTGGGGTTGTGGGTTCAAATCCCGCACTGCTCCTTGTGACCCTGGGAAAGTCACTTAATCCCCCAGTGCCCCAAGTACATCAGGTAGAGTATGAGCCGCCAGGACAGAAAGGGAAAAATGTTTGAGTACCTGACTAATTTGTAATCCACATAGATTTGTAGAATATGCGGAATATAAATAAATAAATAAGTAAGTAAAACAACAAAAAAAGTGGCTTCAAAATGATTTACAATGTAAAATTCATATCTATTCAAATAAATAACCAGAACACACACACCAAAAAATGAGTCATAATATACCATTCCTGTACCAAGGGATTTTTTTCCTAAAATTCTTATATCTGATATGTAATTCAGCCCAGCCACTGCAACAGTGCTTGGCCAGTGGACATGACTTCCACTGGATCTATTCTAATGGGGACCCAAATGGGGAGTCTCTAAGTGGTACTTGTATAATAGTACCTGGGCACCCACATTCTAGCGTAAGTCAGCATTTACAACAAGAAGGTTCACCCACTTAAACCATAACATAACATAAACGCTTTCTTCTATACCACATAACAGTAAAGATCCATGTGGTTTACAAAAGTAAGGAGGCATTCAAGATGGACAAAGTCAGTTACCTAAGAATCTAATGAATAGGTTTTTAAGTTTTTCCTGAAATGTTGATACGAACATGGGGGAATTCTGTATAGATCATCAGACTCCAAATGTTACATCCAATAGCTTCCCTGTAATCTTCTGGAAATGACCAGAATCGCTTCCTTTTGTAATCCGCCTAGAACCGCAAGGTATTAGCGTAATAAAAGAAACTAATGTAATGTAATCTTGCAAAGTAATTTATCGTCACCAATTTAGCCATCAACATTTGGTGTTAACATTATTATTAGGATTTTTGATATACCGCCTATCAAGGTTATCTAAGCGGTTTTACAATCAGGTACTCAAGCATTTTCCCTATCTGTCCCGGTGGGCTCACAATCTATCTAACGTACCTGGGGCTATGGAGGATTAAGTGACTTGCCCAGGGTCACAAGGAGCAGCGTGAGGTTTGAACCCACAACCCCAGGGTGCTGAGGCTATAGCTTCAACCACTGCGCCACACAGTTAATTGCCCTATGTCCTATTCTATAATAGGTGTGCTTAATTTTCAAACTTCATCACCAATCCTGTCCCCACAGATAACCATGGGAAACCATCCCTTGTCATTCTGTAGTGTCTATCTCAACCTCAGTCCTTCTACACCAGCATTCTTCAATGCAAGGCTTGAGGATCAGTGGTTGTGCCCATTCATACTCGGAGTCTTCCCTCTCTCCTTAAAGAATGACATGGGGATGGTTTCCCGTGGCGACAGGAATGGTGATGAATTCTGTCACTGTCATTCTCTAAGTGCAACTCCAAAGAGGGGCGGGGGGGAGCATGGTCAAGCCAGGGGTATTCCCTGAATGTAGACAAGTGTTATAGAATACCTGCATTTGCACATCTATCTGCCGTTAGTTGGCAGGCATAAATAAATGCTCCTGCTCAAAGTTATCTCCCCCAGTCAAAAGTAAGACATTGATGAATGCGTAGCCACTAACGTTTTCAATGTCCGTTATGTCCTTATCTGCCGTTAGTTGGCAGGCATAAATAAATGCTCCTGCTCAAAGTTATCTCCCCCAGTCAAAAGTAAGACATTGATGAATGCGTAGCCACTAACGTTTTCAATGTCCGTTATGTCCTTTTCTTTATCTCATATAAACTCTTCTAGGGCTTCAGACATGCCATTAGGTGCCAAACATTTCTATGGTCACCGATCAAACTTTTGGCCATGGCTTCCTCACTAGCCCCATTTATATTCTTTTTTTCACATTTTTTTCTTTTATTAAAGTACTAAGTGCTATATTTTGACTTAATAACTTATTTCTTAAATAAGTGTAAAACTTATCATAACTTAGTTAACTTATCTTAATTCAGTCTTTTCTCATATTATCATCGGGAAGGGACCTGTCATTCGACATGTTTCGCCTCTTGGCTGTTTCAAGAAAAGTCCCCCCTTTTCAAACTTATTCGTACCATCCCGATCTGCATAATATTTCTCAAGAGGCGAAACATGTCGAATGACAGGTCCCTTCCCGATGATAATATGAGAAAAGACTGAATTAAGATAAGTTAACTAAGTTATGATAAGTTTTTAAGCTTATATAAGAAATAAGTTATTATGAAAAAAACATGAAAAAAGAATATAAATGGGGCTAGTGAGGAAGCCATGGCCGAAAGTTTGATCGGTGACCATAGAAATGTTTGGCACCTAATGGCATGTCTGAAGCCCTAGAAGAGTTTATATGAGATAAAAAAAGAACATAACGGACATTGAAAACGTTAGTGGCCTGCTCAAAGTTAGGCATGAAGGGCCTGATTCTATATATATAATGCCCCCCCAAAAAAAAAATCAGCATCGATCATAACTGTGTTAGCGTAATTTTATAAACGGTACGTCATATATAGAATCAGACTTATTTTTATTTAGATTTATGTTCAAATAATTTTTATTAAAGGCAAGAAACAAAAACAATACAAAACACTTTCAAGTTTCATAAGAAAGGACAGCTCAATCCCTCTACTCCCCCCCCAAGCAGATCCCCCTCCCTCCCAACCAGCGTCATCCTCAAATCAGCAAAACTATGAATTAAAAAGGAGAAAGTAACAAACATAGGCATCAAGAATTAAAAAGGCTAGAGGAGTAATAGGCCCTGATTCTACAAAGTGCGTCCCGATTTTAGGCAGCTGTAGGCATCCTACAGCTGTCTAATCAGCCAATCGGGATGCACGTTTTTTTAAAAAATGCTCCCCAGGCAGGCCGCCTATATTGAAGGCGCCTCCGGGAGCCTGGGGAGGCCCGCAAGACACCTAAGCTCGCCTAAAGGCCTTAGGCAAACCTAGGCGGCCCTACGCGTCTCCCTAGTAGAGGAAGAGATGCTTAAAATGTAGGCCAGCAAAATGCCTTCAATGCTGTAAGTAGACGCGGCCGCTATACTGATCGCGGCAAGGGATCTCCCTGCTGCAGTAAGTATAGCGGCCGCGGCCGCCTGTCCCATCACCGGCAGGAGGATGCCCAACTCCTCCTGTCGGAACCCCGAACTCCACCTCCCCCCAAACTGGTAATCGCCGACAGGAGGATGCCCAACTCCTCCTGTCGGAACCCCGAACCCCCCTCCCCCCCAAACTCGTAATCGCCAACAGGAGGATGCCCAACTCCTCCTGCCGGAAAGCCCGATGACCCCCCGCCCCAACTAATCTCCCTCACCCCAACTAACCTTTAAATGTTGGTCAACTGGACGGGTCTTGCTGCCGTCCAGCCGACAGGCCCGCCTCGTGGAAATGAGATGGGCTTGCCCCTTCCCGGCCCATCCCCGCTAAATCTAGAAGCCTGGACCAATCAGGCCTTAGGCATAGCGGGTCCGCCCATCCCCACTAATCCTAAGGCCTGATTGACCCAGGTGCCTAGCCTGGCGCCTAGAGCCTGGGCCAATTAGGCCTTAGATTAAGTGGGGATGGGTGGACCCGCTATGCCTAAGGTCTGATTGGTCCAGGCTTCTAGAGCCTGGGCCAATCAGGCCTTAGGCTTCGGCGGGATGGGCCGGGAAGGGGCGGGCCCGCCTCATTTCGACGAGGCGGGCCTGCCGGCTGGACGGGCAAGACCCATCTGGCCAAAAGAAAAGGCTAGTTTGGTGGGGTGGAGGTTTGGGGGCTGTTAGCGCGGGGGGGAAGGGTGCGTCTGCGGGCAGGCGGGATTGGGCACTCTCCTGCCAGCGATCGATATTGTCAGGAGGGGGGGGCATCTTCTGGCAGGAGGGTTTCGGCACCCTCCTGCCAGATCGGTAGTGTCGGGGTGGGAGGGAGATCGGTAATGTCAGGGGGGGGGTCGGTAGTGGGGGGGGGAGAATCTTTCGGCATGAGGTTTTGGGCACCCTCCTGCCTGCAATCGGACAGGGGGCTGCGGCCTGCTATACTTATAGCGGCAGAGAGATCCCTTGCCGCGATAAGTGTAGCGGGCCGTGTCTAATCTAACCCGATTCTCTAACCAGCGTCTGTAACATGGACGCCGGTTACAGAATCGGGGTTTAGTGTAGGCCCGATTCTGAATAGGACACCTCTCCCGGGCGTCCTATACAGAATCAGGGCCTTAGCGTCTAACTTTAGGTGACCTGTCACAGAATAAGGGAATAAATGCCCCTGTTGAGCTGTTTGTGATTTCCTTGGCATCTCCAATGTTGGTCAGCTTAGAGAACATAGTGTTGCACCGGAATCAAATCCTGGTTCTCTGCAAGGCTGTGCGAAACACTTACCACTAGGCCACACACCTATGAGCATGTGCTAAGGAGTTTGTAGCTGTTTCCTTACCACTTTTTTTTTATTATTATTTAACAGATCAGTGGTGGGTGTTTTCCTCTGTGGTCCTCAAGCATTGGCTAAAACCCTGCAGAAGTGTTGTCACCAGTACTCCAGCCTTGATCCAAGGAAAGTCCAGTTCTACTTCAACAAGGAGAACTTTTGAGTAAAAAGAATGGCAAGCAACCAAATATGAAGCTGTGCTGCATCATTTTCTCTCTTATGGTTTCAATTCAAGCAACCCCTGACTGAATTGCCTCCTACTGCACTCCCCTATTTATCACACATTTAATAATAATAATAATAACTTTATTTTTGTATACCGCAATACCACAAACAGTTCATTTAATGGTCTTAAGAAGCTTAGCATTGCACCAAAACATGAGATCCTACCTTACCACGGTCTCTTAAGAAGCTTAGTCCAATGGAAGATTTGACAAGATGTTGCAATTACTTGTCCTCTGAAAACACTTCTAGAACACTTCATTGTTAGATGGGCTAGTTGCATTATCTGCCGTGTTTGTCTTGGTAGGATTCTCATTTCTGAACAGAGAAATCAGGAAAAGGAAGCTTCTTTTGTTGTTGCTATTTTCATGCAGTTGTGCTAGGCCTTGTTTTGCATAAACAGATGCTGCTGCCACCAGTCCTTTTTCCATCACTTCTTAAGCCTGGCAGAACCTTAGGGAATGACAGCAGGCACAAGTAGGTTCTGTGGTCACCTACTTTTCTTCATCTGTCATTCATTAAAATCTCTATTCCTATTTAGAATGGTGGGTAACAAAGTCGAAAGCACAATAAAATAGCACAAGATGTATACCCATGATGGTGCTAGAGAGGCTTGAGATAGAGCCTCCGAAATACAGGTTTAAGCCTGGAACTCTGGGATTTCCTGAGTCCTGATAGCTTTGTCTCATTGCACTGAGGGTACATCTACACACAAAAATTTAAATTTTATATAGGGGCCAATTGACCCCGATAGACTTCGACTTTGTTACCCACCATTCTAAATAGGAATAGAGGGATTGTTTAAGTATTGTTGATTTTCTACCCTCTGCGATTTTTGCATTGGTGACTCATTAAAATCTGGCAGGCCCAATTGACTCTGCTACAAACACTAAATTAAAAAGTATTTTTCCAAGCCTTATCTATATTAGCTTTGTTCAAATTTTACAGAATATGTAGGAAAGAAATAAGATCTCAATAGCAAAAATAATGTTCCTGTCCTGCAGTCAGAGGAATCATGTGACTGTTTCTGAAGGAAAGATCAATGATACTGCTTAAGGAAAAAGCTTGTGGAGAGACATTTTGATCAGAAGACTTCCAAAAGTTGACTAAACAATGTTAAGTAATAATGTGCACTTAACGTGGGGAAAAAAAGGCTTTCTGCAAAATGGGTTAAAACATTTTACAGTAATTTGCCTGTTAAACTTTTTTTTGGTAGGGGCATGTCATGAATGGAAAATGGGCATGGAAGCATTATCCAGTTAGTGCATTATTACTGGATAATACAGGATTAACATGGAAGCATTTAATATCTCCTAAATATGAGTCAGGCAGTGCACCCACATTATTATTTTTGCAGATTTCAGGCACTAGGGGAAATATTAGTGTGGCATGATCTGCAAAGATAAAAATAGGGCTTTTTTTTTCATTTTTAGGATGTGCTAAAACTAGACCTAGCATGTGGGAAAGTCCTAAGTTAAAATGTGCTAAACCCATTTCTTATAAAAAGGCCCCGAAGATAGGCGGGCAATGCCATGCAGTATTCTGTACTACTGACTGGGTGTCTTGGCCCAAATCAGATCTCGCATCCTCTCATGGTCACTTCCTATCACATTTCCTATGTTAATTTATGGTGATCAGTCAGATCTGGAAAGAAAATCATCAGTGTTTTAAAATCAGTGTTGGTTCATTTGCTATCACTGCCATGCAGTGACTGGACTAAACTCAGTGATATGTATATTGCTCTTTAATGTGTATCTAAGAAAATGCATTTTGTAAATAGTGTTAACACTGTATTTATGTTGCAATGTATCTATTAAAATTTAACTTTTTATATTTCACTTCTGTTACTTGTATTTTGATAGTTCAGCATACAGTTATTTGAAAATTATTTAAAATTGATCTGTATTTGTTTCCATTTAATCAAAGCACATTAGGAGGGCTTCCAGTATTAGCTATTTGGAAAATAGTTCTTATTTCCAGCTAATCAGTATTACCTAAGAATGCTAAAAATAGGTGTTTTTGGTATTTAGATATTGCATTCATATTTTCTAACTTTTCTGTTATTTACAACTTTGGGCTCCTTTTACAAAGGTGCGCTAAGTGTTTCAGCGCACGCACCGGATTAGCGTGCGCTAGCCAAAAGTCTACCGCCTGCTCAAAAGAAAGCGGTAGCGGCTAGCGTGTGTGGCAATTTAGCGCACGCTATTCCATGTGTTAAAGGCCCTAACGCGCCTTCGTAAAAGGAGCCCTTTATATATTATCTATTGTGGATAACCCACCATCCAAAGTAGTTCAACCCAACACACACATATTATTAATTATTCTTTGAAGTTTATATGCCTGCTAAAACCCGACAGGCTCAGTTTTGGAGAAGCATAGCACACATAAGCACTAGCATACACTAATGATCCTATGCTTCTACATATCCCATAGTAACAATTCACATTTTCAAACCCATGGCATGAATGCATACATAAAGAAGGCTTTAAAAAAAAACCCCAAAACAACCCAAACTTTGGATGATGTAAAGTAATAATAATTTTTTTAAAAAAAAGGTTCAGTCCCTACAATAGAAACAAAAAACAGTGATGACTAGAGGGGAACAAAGGACTCCAGAGTCTACCTTGGTTGTAAATATTTTATTGTATTATCAGCGCTATGTAGAAAACTACATTGGTATTTTGTTGTGGGTTTTTTTTTTTTTTTTTTTTTAATATTGATTCTGAGAAAGAAACCTTGAACTTAATCTGGCACAAATTCAGTTCTAGATCACTGATGCAAAACAAGCTGTGTTGGATACTATGGTAAAATATTTACAACCAAGGTGAATGCGTCTCCCTTCTGGTCAGCACCTCTTCTTTGTGTTTCTTTGCAATTGATATTGGGAGCTATAGAAAGCATGCACGTTAATAGGACCATGGAGAGAAATCTTCCTCCCACTTCTCAAGAGCCACCAGCAGAAAGAAAAGGAGAGGTCTCTACCACATATGAACAGCCTGATCCTGACAAGTCTCTCATCACTGTCTGGTCTCCAGTACAGTTAAGGCAACAGCCTTCCCTTCCCCCGTCTAATCCAACCAATGAAACCACTACTGACCACTACTGCTGCTAACATGACATCATACAGATTATGGGGAGATGAAGTTTGTACATTCCCATATTTCTGTGCTATTATTAGGGAGAATCAAAGAAGGTAGATGGTGGAGAGACTAAGCAACTGGGGGAAAAGGGGGGGTGGAGAAGACATTCTTTCATACTAATGTCAATTTGCAACAAGCACTCCCATTTAGAGTGGAAGAGTAGCTCAGTTTTAAGATTCATAGATTTATTCCAATTTATACATTACCTCCCAAGAAACTTGTCACAGTCCAGCATCCAAACTTCTCCCCAATTCAACATATACAAGTTCCAAATACATACATTCCCAACATATACAAAAATCCAGCAACATATCCATTTGCCACCCCTCTTGCAAATAAGGAAAGCCTGAGTTCAAACCCTGCTTCTCTTGCTTAGATCGAGTCATTTCACCCTCCATTGCCTCAAGTACAACTCCAATCAAGGGTTCTCAACCAAGTCCTCAGCATACACCAGTCCTGTCAGGGTTTGAAGACATCCACAATAAATAAAAGTTCATATGTTCATAAATAAAGATTCATAGGTTTACAAATATTTAAACACGAGATAAATTTGAATACACTGCCTCTACTGTACACAAATCTAGCCAATGCTTATCCTTAATGGGTATCATGAAAACCTGACCGGCTGGGTTGAGAACCCCTGAAACAGACTGAAAGCCATGCTGAATTATCCCATTCTGTACATCTGGCTGCCCGGCAGACACTCGTTCCTGCCCTGGGAAAGGGAACGACTACTGGGCAGTGACAGAAGTCTGGCAGCCCAAAGCTGAGGGGATGCAGCACCTGGGACCACACAAAGCCCCAATCACTGTGAGTCCCAGTCACTGGTGGGTGGAGTTGGCAGTCCCTGCACTGATGTGGATGGTGCACCGCAGCATACCACACTGGCAGCAACAAAGCAGGACAGTGCAAAGGCTCTGTTGAGTGCCCAGCCCCATCTGGCCCTGCACTGGAGAGAAGAGCAGAGCGGCAGACAAGAGGCACCCAAAACAGAAGGGTCGAAGTCCAAGGCTGACGAGCTGAGGATAAGACAAGCTGGGCAAGGGCACTGGGGCTTGGACAGGAGAATGTATAATTGGGGGGGGGGAGGGTATCGCTCCCCCCACCAACATGCTGAATTGTAAAGACCCAGACTCAGAATAGGATGATCATCACTGCCAGTTCATCGTGCTGAAACGGCCACAATTAACTGGCCGCAATGAATCATCCTAGATCCCTTGTCAATATAGGAAAAAAAGGAGATAATGAGAAACTCTCCCCCAATCCTTTATTTATAACCTCAATGTCCTCATCAGCTACTCCCCTGGTTACTACTCCAGTGGAGGTGGTGAGCAGCTACCAAAAACCACCCCATTATACATCAGCAGTATACATCCTCCCCCAAAATGTAAAATCTTAGAAAACATTGATCAGAATTATCAACACTGGCAGGTGTATTCTAGGCCTTTCAAGCCATCTAACAAATGACATCTGTACCTGAAAAAAAGTATTTGTGAAAGATTATGATCTAGAGCAGAAATTCCCAACTCTGATCTGGAAGACCACCAGGCCAGTCGGGTTTTCAGGATAGCCCTAATGAATATGCATGGAGCAGATTTGCATGCCTAGCACCTCCATTATATGCAGATCTCTCTCATGCATATCCTTTAGGGCGATCCTGAAAACCCGACTGGCCTGGTGGTCCTCCAGGATAGGGTTGGGAACCACTGATCTAGAGACTTCATAAACTGAATGTCAGTAAAGATGTAAGATCCATTTTCACAAGTGTGTACACAGATACAGGAATGGCATTCTAAACTCTGCATTACTCTCTACTTCCAGCATGTACTCTAAGTCAATGTACAATGAACCCCAGAACCATAGCAGGATTAAAGGATAAGAAAATTAGACACATGCCTATGATCAAAATACAGAGATGTGCTAATTCATTGGTTCCCAAGGTAGATTTCTTTCCTGGTAAGTTAGGGCTAGATTCACTAAGCAAACCGATCGTGTGCCGATCAGTTTGCGCTCACTTTCTGACTCTGGCTCGATTCACTAATCTTCCTCCAGACCCCGTACCCGATCTGCGCATGCAAATGAGTAAAAAGGCATGTAAATTCTTAACACATCGATTCATGAAACCATTTCATTCAAACCGACTGGCCTTTCCGTTCCAAAAAGTTACGACTGCTGAGGACCAGTCGTTTACATCCTCGCAGACTATTTCTGCCTAGCAACTGATGCGTGCATGTTAAGAACTCCATTAAAAATAGATATCTACCCCTCAAAAAATCCAAAATATATCTAAACTTTTAAGTATATGTAAACTTTCATGTACATAAGCATTAAAAATATTTTTACATTTTTTTGGAATGTGCATAGCGAGCGCAGTAGTGAATATCGGATTTGTAATGCGCATGGTGAGAAAATCGCGGATTAACCCCGTGCTCTCCTTGCGCATTGTACATTTCAAATATAAATGCCAAACAACAAAAAAAATCAACACGTTGGAAAAAACAATGAAAGTGAATGAAAATTTTTTATTACAGAAGGTAACAGAAATGTGTGAGCAATGGAATCCTTTACATCTTTCTTGGTGGGGGGAGAGTTCAAACTATTAAAATGATGATTTTGCCTGTGGTTTATCATCAAATGAGTATGTTACGTTTTTTTTCAGGGGCCTTTTTATAAAAAGTTAAATAATATTCTCACAAAATTTATTTGGCTGGGCAAAAAGACTAGAATTGCTTTAGTATCTCTACAAAAACTGATTAAAGAGGGAGGGGTAAATTTTCCCAACTTTTATAGGTATCATCAATCCTATATTATGCACCAGGGTATGTATTGGATCCTCCCAGAGCCTGTTGATAATATCCCAGATTGGTTATGGTTGGATGGTGCCTCATGTTTCCTCTGCGATTATGCCAAGTACTTAGTATCAAAATGCCTAGATTATATAAAGAAAATAGATTATTTATAGACACATGAAAAACAATATCACAAATCAAACTATATGGCTGAACTCCAAGATTCAAATTGGCGGATTTAAGGTCATATGGAAGCATTGGATAATTGCAGGAATATGTGTATTAGAAGATGTTATTTCTAATGGTAAACTGCTTGAGTTTTCACAGTTGCAACATAAATATGGCCTTAATAAATCAAAAAATTTTAGATGGATGCAACTGAAGCAGGCCAGTCAGGTGGGGTTCCCTAAATGGAAAAATCTTAATAATCAATATAGTTTAGAGTTCTTATGATTTCAGGTGGATTTCCTGGGACACCAGGCCGCTCAGTGTGGTACAAATTAATATCTGGATTTATGAATAAAAAACCAAATACTGGTCTCCGGGACATTTGGAGCATTGAGATTAAGCATCAAATTACTGCATCTCAATGGCCATGAATTTGGTCTTGGAGGATGAGATGTACGATGTCTGCATCTATGAGACAAACATGGTTTTTCCTGTTACTTAGAGCATTCTGGACCCCTGCTCGTTTAAAAAAATTAGATTGCTCTAAGTCGGATAGATGTTGGCATTGTCATCTTGAAACAGGGACTTTAGATCATTTATTGTTCATTTATTATGGCATTCTGGAAATCAATTTGGGGCCAAATTAATAGTTTGTTAGAAAATTATGTGGCATTATCGTATGATACAGTATTATTTGGCATGTCTTTGAGGGCTAAGAGCCAAATATCTTCCAAAAATAATAAACTCTTACTTATTTTAACAGGAGTCGCCATACAACAAATAACATGCAATTGGAAAAATTGGAGTAGATTAAACTATAGTTTTTGGTGAAATTCAGTGTGCCATATTTATAAAATGGAAAGAACATTAGCTCTTCAGAAAGGAAATTTTAATAAATTTCAAGATGTGTGGGGACCATTTACAAATTATTACAATGAATAAATATCATTTCCCTGGTTAGTACAAATGAAATAATGGGGAGGGGGGTAATTTTTTGAATTTTCACTAGGTGCTTTGAATGAAAGGAAAGTCTTTATTATATGATATGTGTTATGATATATTGAAGAGTTGGGAGGGAATGGGATAAAATATATTAAGTATGATTAATTATAGAATTTCAAGTGATATATTTAAGTTAAAATGATGTTACTTTTTGTTACACTTGATGTAAGTTATAAAAATGAATAATTAAAAAAACAAACAAAAAAAAACAGCGTGTGATCCCAGCGCATTCAACAGCTGTTAACTGTTGTGCCTTCTAACAACTTAACAGTACTTTTCCAGAGAGAAATGGATGGCGCTCGCAAACCTCCGATGCTATTTCTCCTTAAACCTCTCCAAAAAATTTTTCAGAAAGCTACGGTCACAGCTTATACAGCTTGCAACAGTACTTCAGAAAAATAACGGTTGGTAAGATGACTTCTTTATATTGCCTTTTTTATGACAACAATGCTTTGCGGTAGGCGCATTTGGAGCCCGCTAATGATGTCCGCGATTAAACCACGTCCCATTTCTACGCAGTGAAGTCCTAAAGAGCTAACGCATGCGTTATGTGCTTCAAAACCAACAAGGATACAGTGCGCACATGCGTCGATTGATGTTTTAGCGCTAATAGCGGCGTGTTTACAATTGGATCATTTGCATGGACAAGCTTTACTGAATTGATTGGCTACAATGACTCTGAAACGGATAGAACACGAATCGGATAGATTTCGGGACTTTAGTGAATCCTGCCCTTAGTTACTGTGTGTGAGGAGGGGTGGAAGTAGGGTTGGAGGTGAGAGTCAAAGCCATTACTGCCTGCAGAGGTTTGTTTGTTCTCCCCATCTCCTGTGGATTGTCCTCTAGCTGGCAAATAGCATTTACCTTCCTTCTCTACTAGTGTTTCTCTGAGAGAATTAATTGGAGCCTTATTTCTGGGAATTTTAAATGTATTTACATTAAGATGGGGGGATATGTTTGTGGGTCTAGAGGCCAAAGAGTTAATACTACCCTGCCCAAATCTGCCTTAAAGGACAGTAGGCTAACACTTGAACTTGTATTCACTTCACCAGAAATCTGCATAATTTTGGCGTTGACAAGAGGTCATATCCTAATGCTAATGGTGTCTTATATACTGCTATATCTCCTACTGGATTCAAAGTGGTTTACAAAAAATTTATAAAGGGTGATTAAGAACAAAAATACTGAAAATTATAAATAATATTGCTAAACATCATGGTTTGAGTGAAGTCCATTGTTCAAAGAAATACCTATTAGTATTCTTCTTAACTTTTTTAAAGAGGTTCCAGGGGCGATTTGTGAAATGAGACCAATGAACATCCTGTTGATGCCATGTACAATGGTGAAAACTATTGCAAAGAACATAGTGATTGGTCATTTGGATAAACATGGCTTAATGGGAAGGCCCAGCACAGATTTAGCAAAGAGCAGCTGCAGCTTACTGATCTACTCGTATTACAATTCTTTCAAAGTGCAGATAAGACAAAAATAAAGGTGAGTTGGTTGATACAGTGTATCTGGATTTTCAGAAGATATCTGACAAAGTCCCTCATTAGAAATTAAAATGTAATAGGGATAGGAGAGGAAATATATCACTGTGGTTTAATAACTGGTTAAAAGACACTAAGCAAAGAGCAGGACTTTATGGTGGATGTGATTTAAGGAATGATGTACTGTATGTAAGGTGAATGGTATCTTTGAAGTGAGTGGGTCGGTCCTATTTTTATGGAGTTCTAGTCATTATTTGAGAACTTAAGATTGTAAATTTGTAAACCTCTCTGATCCGGGAAGGTTGGGCAGTATATCAAATCTTTTAAATAAAAATAAACATTTCCCAAAGGAGAAAAGTAAATAATAGCAAGTCCAGGATTGTACTAGAATTAGTGTTGCTTAACTTACTTGTCAATTATCCCGAAAAAGGAGCAATGAATGAGGTAAATTAATGGGCAGGTGACACTAATTTAGCCAAAATAATAAAAACACAGGCAGATTCAAATTACACAATAACCTTCTAAGACTGGTGAAATGAGCATCTAACTGGCAAATGAACTTTAATGCAGGAAAGTGCCAAGCTTATCCTGATTATAAGAAAAGACTTTGAAGTCATTATTTATTATTATTATTATTATTCTTTATTCTTATATACCGCCATACCCAGTGAGTTCTAGGCGGTTTACATCAATTAGCAAATGATCTGCATTGAATAGCAGATTTACAACAAAATTAGAAGTAGGTTTACAAAATTAGAAGCAGATTTACAGCATAATTAGAAGTATTTTTAACAGCAAATTGCAGGCTGAATTACGATAAATTACAGTGATTTGCCGCAGTCAGCCGTGAAATTACAGCGATTCTTAACTGTCTGCAAAGAGGGCAGGTTTACAACAATATTACAGAAATTGCAGGTTTGATCGAGCTAGGTAGGGGAGGTAGAGAGTGGGGGAGGGAGGGACTGGTGAAGGAGGAAGGGGGCAGGGGTGGGGTAAGTGTCATGTGAGGTGAATGGATTATTAAGGGTCGTGTTTGCTGAAAAGGTACGTTTTTAGTAGTTTTCTGAATGATAGGTAAGTGGGGGCCTCGAGTATCATTTGTGCTAGCCATGGGTTCGACTTGGCTGCTTGGAAGGCAAAAGTTCTATCAAGGAATCTTTTGAGAGGACAGTGTTTAGGCGAAGGGAAGGCGAACAATTGAGTTCTCCGTGATGTCCTGTTGCTGCAGTAAAGGTTAAAGTGT
The DNA here is from genome assembly GCF_902459505.1 of Geotrypetes seraphini. Classification (NCBI taxonomy): domain Eukaryota; kingdom Metazoa; phylum Chordata; class Amphibia; order Gymnophiona; family Dermophiidae; genus Geotrypetes; species Geotrypetes seraphini. Next base: position 69,951,908 of record NC_047088.1, read on the forward strand.
GTGTTTATGTAACTTGGGGAGGAGCCGTTAACCGATTTGTAGCAGAAGCATGCAAATTTAAAAAGAATTCTAGATTCAAATGGTAGCCAGTGTAGTTGGTGATAGAAAGGGGTGACATGTTCCCATTTCTTTAGGCCAAAGATGAGGCGCACCGCGGTATTTTGGACTATTTTTAGTCTCCTGGTAGTTTTCTTAGTGGCGTTAAGGTAGATGATATTGCAGTAGTCGAGGATGCTGAGGATGGAGGATTGTACAAGTAGGCGGAATGCATTGTCATAGAAGTGTTTTTTTATGGTGCGAAGTTTCCAAAGTACCGAGAAGCTTTTCCTAATTATGAGGTCGGTATGGTTATCTAGAGATAAGTTTTTGTCCAGCGTGACTCCCAGAATTTTTATGGTCGGATCAAGGGGGAAGGTCTTTCCTTTTAGTTGAATTGTGGTTTCCTTAATTTTATCTTTGGGGGAGGCTAGGAAAAATTTTGTTTTGTCTGGGTTTAATTTCAGTCTGAATGAAAGCATCCAGAGTTCTATCTGGTTGAGAGTGTTTGAGATGTGGTCGAGTAGTTCTTGTGAAAAGTTGGTTAATGGGATGGTTATTGTGATATCGTCTGCATAAATGAAGAATTTGAGATTTAGATTGTGTAAGAGTTTACCTAGTGAGGCTAGGTATATGTTGAATAGGATGGGGGATAGGGGGGAGCCCTGTGGGACCCCGCAGGTGTTGTCCCAGCAGTATGAGAAAGAGTTATTCTTGAGTACCTTGTATGATCTATTTTGTAGGAACCCCTGAAACCAATTGAGGACCTGGTCTGAGATGCCTATGTGCGCTAGGCATTCCAGGAGAATGGTGTGGTCGACCAGGTCAAAAGCACTGCTCAGGTCGAGTTGTATGATCAGGGCACTTGAGCCCTGACTGAAGAGTGTGAGGAGGTGGTCGAGAAGGGAGGCTATGATGGTTTCAGTGCTGTGGTCCGCACGAAATCCTGATTGGTTGTCACTTAGAATGTTGAATTTTTCAAGGTATGCGGAAAGTTCCGCTTTTACCAACCCTTCCGCTATTTTGGTAAATAGGGGGATGCTGGCGATCGGCCTATAATTAGATGGGGAATTTGGTGGTTCTTTCTCATTTTTTAAAATTGGGGTGATCATTATTTGACCCTGCTCCGACGGGAAGTTACCTTTGGATAGTAGGTAATTAACCCATGTCATCATTTTTGCTTTAAAATGGGGGGAGGCCGTTCTCATGATTTTTGGTGGGCATGTGTCCAGATGGCAGTAGGAGTGAGTATACTTGTTGTAGTAAGTATTGAAGGTTTGCCAATCGGTTACTGCGAATTGTTTCCAACTAAGGTCGACTTTGGCTCCCGGGTCTGGGTTTGGTGGATTCATGTCTGTGAGGATGGGGAAGAGCTCGAGGGGGTTGGGGATGGCTGGTAGAGTTGTTCTTATTTTTTGGATCTTGGTATTGAAGAAGTCGGCAAGGGTGTTGGCGGTTAAGGTGGCTTCTTCGTGTAGGTTTGTGTAGGTTTCTATGTTGTATAGATCGTTGACCAATCTGAAGAGGTTATTGCTATTGGTTTTAGGATTACCGATTTTGTGGGAGTAGAATTTTTTTCTTTTTTCACTAGTGAGGGTTTTGTACTGTTTTAATTTTTGTCTCCATGCCAGTCTGTGTTCTAGCGTTCCGGATTTTTGCCATGATCTTTCGGCTTTTCTGAGATCCTTCTTGCATTGCAGCAGTTCAGAATCGAACCAGCCCTCTTGGTTGGGGGTTCTTATTCTGCGGGTTTTTTTGGGGGCAATCTCGTTTAGTATATTGGTACTATCTTGTATCCAGGAGGTCATGATTTGTTCCGTATCTTCTATTGGATTGGTGTTGATTTCGAAGTGGGACCAGAATTCCATTGGGTCAATCTTTCCTCTGGTATTGTGGGTTTTGACGGTTCTTGTTTTTTCGCTTTTAGGAGGTTTAAGTTGGCATCCAATGGTGAAGCTACATAGGCGGTGATCGGACCAAAGGGAGTCTGACCAGTTGCCTTGTTTCCAATAAAAAGTGGGATTGGTCTGTTCCTTGGAGGATAGAGTTACCAGGTCTAACTGATGTCCTCTTTGGTGGGTTTTGATCGGGGGGTGTTTGTCAAAGCCTAGTTGTGAGAGCAGTGACCAGAAGTCCGCGGTTTCAGGTTGGTCAGTTTGCTCGAGGTGTATGTTGATGTCCCCACACAGTAGGTTGTATGGGCTTGTTAGAGAATTGGTAAGAAGTGATTCAGCGAAGTCGTCTTTGGTGGTGGTCCATTTTTTGGGGGGTATGTAAAATAAAGTGATGGTTAGTGAGGAGGGCAGAGATGTTGATGCTAGGGCGATGGTTAGAATTTCGGAATTAGGTGAAGAGGTTGTGTTAAGAACGGAAGCATTGAGATGGTCTCGGAAGATTATTGCTAGTCCTCCTCCTCTTCCCCATGTTCTGGCTAGGGAGAGTATCTTGAATCTTGGTGGTAGACAATCTTTAATAATGATGTCTTTGTCTGAAAGCAACCAGGTTTCTGTGAGAAGGACAAAGTCGGGGTTGTTTTCAGTTAGCCAGTCTTTGATTAGTGTGGATTTATTCCTCATAGATCTGATATTCAGGTAAAAGCCCTGCAGGGACTGGTGGTTGGTGTGATTGGGTGGGGAGTAGTGGGAGTACGCCAGTTTTTTTAGGGTTCTTAGTTTTTTTGGGTGGGGCTTGGTCGGTTTGTAGTGGTGAGGGGGATTGTTGGGCAAGTGGGCGTGCAGGTGGTCTTGTGTGGTGTGGAGAGTGTATGTAGTGGTTCTGGGTTTTACCGATCGGTGCAGCGTGATGTGGATGGGAATGGGGGATGCATTGGAGTTGTCTGCGTTGCAGAGCCTGGAAGAGAGCAAGAGGAGTATAAGTAGAGCTACGCATTGTTGTGTATTTGGCTTGGCCATTGTGAGGGGCTCGTCCCAGCTGTGGTTGGAGACGTTGGGGAGTTTCCTGCGATTGAGGTCAGGATTAGTGCAAGGGGGGAAAAACGGAAGTTGGGGTTTCTAGATTAGTGGGTCAAAGGGCGGTTTAGTAGATTATTGCTGTTCTGGGCATCCAACGTAAAAAAAAAAAAAAAAAAAAAAGAGAGAGAGGGAGAGAGAGAGATAGCAAAACTAAAGATATAGAAAAGGGCGATGAAAATGGTTAAGGGAATGGAATGACTTCCAGGATGGAGAAGAGACAACTGAGAGAGCATATGATAGATATATATATAAGAACGAAACTGGCAGCAGATTTAAAATGAACTCTATGACACAAATAAGCTTTGAAACTGCTACTGAAGGAATTTGCCAAGACTAAATATAGCTTGGTTTAAGCAAGTTTGGACAAAGTTTTTCCATGAGATCAAGTAAGCTTGAGGATCACCACATCTTGCTTCTGGGAGTATGTAACAGAGAAAGGATCTTCTTATTAGAATCTGCAGGTATTTGCAAGTAAACTGAATATGCCACTAGAGACAGGATGCCACGATCAATGGACCACGGCATCTTTTACCATTCTTATATCTTCTGCTGGTTTTGTCAATAAGAATGTATCTTTTTGTAAAATGACTCACTCTAAAGACAAAAACTGTGATTAAATACTGCAGACAAATACTCTCTAATATCATACTACTAAATCAACTGGCAGTCTCCCATCTCTGAGCTTGTTTTATTTTATAAGGCAAATATTATGCAAGTCACTCATTCAGGAGTCAGAAGGAAGCATTTCCTTAGTCCTAGCCATCTTTATCTCTATTTGTTACTGCAGGGAAATTCCACCATGGCAACTTCAAGGAAGAGACTGTTCCCCAGCACAATAAAAACATAAAATAACCTATGCCCTGAACCAGGTCACTACTACTCATGGAGGGGCTTTTTCAGGAAGGAGGGGAAGGATCAAAAGTAGACATTATCAAGAGGGTGGTAAGGATTGGAGGAAGGGTACTGTGTGGGAGGGGGAGAATAGGCTCAGGGTGGAGGCTGAGAGATTGCTGTGTGGATTTTTTTAACTCTCAATGAACAGCTGTCATGCTTACAGACTGCTGACAGCATGGCTGCACTTAATGCCAGCAATCTGGACTGCTATTGCATGATTATGTACAGTGCGATAGCTGATTTTGCTGGTCATGCCCCATTTCCACCCAGATCTCACCCCAACTTGTATTAAGCATTTACCACATGATTTTTACAACACAGTAGTTGTTAGCACAGGCCTGCATGAATAGCTATCATATACTAAAACCCACTACTTAGAATTTGCCACAAATGTGAAGCTGGGTAAACTTAGAAGAATAAAAGAGCCTCCTGCAGCAACTTTTTGTTGCAAGGCTCAAGTGCTAATGGCAGCCCTATTAACTCCCGACTCTCTTCCCAGTACACAATCTCCCCCACCTTTTCCTCAGACTTGCTGCTGGCATACCTTCATAACAGTTATTCTGTTTTCATCCAGCTACATCTAGCTCTATATGAGCTTGAGCTGTGTGCTATCCAAAATCCCACTCTATTCTCATATGGCAAAGACCACCAGGTAGTCCAGCTGTGGTGCTGGAAGAAAACAGAATAGCTGTTCAAAAGAGAGCACCACAAACAAGCCTCCAGGGAAAGTATAGGGTGAGATTTAAAACCTAAAGAGGAGGAGATTGGATGATGGTGATTGAGAAAGTGTTTGCCGTTTTGGCTGATAATGGGTCTTGGCTCCTGCAATAAAGCTTCTTTGACATGCTCACTGGTCCTCACTTGAAAAAAAGCAAAGATCTCTGTCCAACAGATATTATGCTGGAAAGCATGGACACAGCATGAGCCATTAAGGAGAAATTAGGTCTAACCTGCTAATTTTCTTTCCTTTGATTGCGCCAGAACTTGTGGGTCTGCATCCTACTGGTAGATTGACATAAATTCACAAGTTCTGGACTCATTTGAAGAGACCTTTCATTTAAAAAACTGGGTATGAAAATAAAACTGATATATATATTAGGATAAAAACTAAGGGTTCCTTTTACAAAGCCGCGCTAGTGGTTTAACGCACGTAATAGCGCACGCTAAACTGCCAGCCGTGCTAGCCGCAACTGCCTCCTCTTGAACAGGCGGTAGTTTTTCGGCCAGCGCAGGGGTTAGCGCGTGATGAAAAGTTGCGCGCGTTAAACCAGCTAATGCGGCTTTGTAAAAGGAGCCCTAAATGAGACTTCAGTTCATTTGCAAGGTAAAAAACTAAAGAAGAGATTGAAATACTGACAAGAGATGACAGTAATGCCATGTCACAAAATACAAAAACTTAAAAAAATTTGAAATTTTATTCCTAACCACCATGAAAACACGCAAACCAAATCTGAGAAATAAAACAAGGGAAACAAGCACTGGATGAAAAATGTCTTTACAGTGTAAGAATGATGGAAATCCCAGCTCTTCAATGGAAAATGGAACAAACTGGTGGCAGCAATGTTCAAGATGGTCATATGTCTTCTCTGCTGGGAAGATAGCTTCAGTTAGATTTTAATGGGAAATTTTCTTCATCCTTCCCTCAGGTTTCCACACTTATTCTATAATAATGAAGAGAGAAATTTGGAACACATGAATAAAAGTTCTTGTACAATGTGAAAAAAGGTAAATTGTTTGAAAGTGAAAATATCAAGTATTTTTCTTATCCAGACTGCTTCTAAATAAGAATGCATGCAACATTCAAATAATTTGAAAGTAATGGGATCATTCAATCATTTTGCGTTACATGTTCCAAAGGGCCTATAACTAATTTTAGATGCTCATACACTGTATTTTATCTCTGTGTAAATAGAAATTAACAAAGTGTGCTGTGATAGAAATTACTCCCAAAAGTTTGAGAAGTATTACTATCACTTACCTAAATCTGTTACCCCCTTTCTTCCTCTGCTAAACAGGCTAATAATACTTTAAAAACAACAACCCCAAAACTCCAAAATAACTAGTTAGGTTGCCTACAAAGATCCCTAGAACTAACCCCCTAGACCAGTGATATTCAATGATGACTACAAACTGGTTGAGTTTCAGGATACAGCTAACGAATTGGCATGTCATAGATTTACATACAGCGGAAGAAGGATGCTTCCTATTTTCTCTCATGCACTTTCATTAGGGATAACCTAAAAGTTGGAATCATTTGCAATTCACAAGGATCATCAGTCATTACCCCTGCACAAAACTAACGGGAGACAGAAATCAGCACACATGTGCAAAGATGGTGCAGTTGCAAAAAACAAAGAGCAGGAAAAGCCTTAAGAACAATGCTCAGGTTAATATCTCTATCCTCTTGAAAAGTACCCTATTGCCAAAAAAGGCTAAGTCTGACTTTGGGATAGTGCTGGGGATAATGAGGAAGTAGAAGCATCAGTACTATATGGCCTGCACTAACTACTGGCTCCAGAAAACATTGCTGTCCCTTCCCTTTTTCTTGCTACTTTGGAAGGAAATGATTCTGCAAATATTAAAATACTAACTGTAAAATCTCTGCAACAACTATGGAAATGATCCTTAAGAAGGCTTTCTGGCAGGCTATCTATCTATTTGCTGCCATTTGCTTTTATAATGTTTTTTTGGCTTGATCAATGGACTCCTGATGAAGGCAACTGTGTCAAGATATGGCTGCTGTCAAGTCCGTACCATACAACCATTGATCATCATAATAATAAAAGTTTTACCTTGGAAAATATTGGATCATCAGTGTTTTATATTTTATTCATTCCCACTGTGCTTCTCTGCCACATGGCACTTAGCACACGTTAAAGTGTGTTACCATACACTAAGAGCTCCTTTTACGAAGGCACAGTAGTGGTTTAACGTGCGCTAAACCGCCGGCCGCGCTAACCGCTAGCGCCTCCTCTTGAGCAGGCGGTAGTTTTTAGGCTAGCGCTGGGGTTAGCACATGATGAAATGTTGCACGCGCTGAAGCTGCTACTGCGGCTTCTAAAAAGGAGCCCTAAGTTTTAGTACAGGAGTCCCTGGGTATGCTAACAAAATAAAGGAAGGAAGGAAAAGATGGGTGGGTGGCATTCTAAGTTTAATGAGGCATTTCTCATGACCCAGGCATAATAAGGGCTTTTCCCCTGTATATATACAATCCAGGAAGCTCACTGTGTTGACGGCTGCTTCAAATAACTATCAATCCAACAAGTTTCTGGGATCATTAGTCTGGTTAATGCTGCCAGTACATGAAAGTTACAAAGGGTGTAACTGGAAACCATGGCACAAAATTAATTGTTCTTCCTCCATATTTCAGCATAATTTTCAAATACAATTCCAGCTTGATTACTGTACTACAGGGACTTTCCCCATTTCTGCTAGGCTGAGCAAGAGGAAATATGTAATACTGGCTTTCAAGGATTTGTTTCCTAGTACAAGTATTAATTAATTTTCATTTCTACCACTAGATGTACTATAATTAAGGAAACAACAATCCTTCAATAATTTTTCTACCTAAGTAGGAAAGAAAGGAGCTAAAAAAAAAAAAAAAAAAGAATTATTAGCTCCATACATTTCATCCACTTTTCCTACAATGACTTTAACCCCTTTGAAAATAATTATTCTGTTTAACCTTCAAACCAGGATGTCACAATTTCCTTGATGTCTTCATCACTTGAAAACCGCTGTCCACGAAGAGATTTCTTCAAAACTCTGAACAGGAAATAATCCGAGGGAGCCAGGTCATGACTGTAGGGCAGATGATTCAGCTGCTGAAACCCACATTCTTGGATGACAGCCTGTGATTGTTCTGATGTGCACCGGCGCATTGTCGTGTAGAAGCAGCACACCTGTGAGTTTTCTCCTTGATTGACTCCCTCAAAGTGATCATTGTGTGGGCATAACTCTCCCCAGTTACAGTAGTCTTGTGTGGCATGAACTCCAGAAGCAAAAGTCCTTCATCCCAGAAGACAGTTGCCATGATTCTGCCTGCAGATTTTTCTGTCTTGAACATTTCTGGGGTGAGGATGACTTGTGCTTCCACTGCATTGACTCCATTTTGGACTCAGGATCTCTGTGATAGACCCAAGTCTCATCTCTAGTCACCAAATGATAAAAAAAATCACTTGGTATTCATGGAACATTTCTAAGTTCTGCTAACAGCACTGGAACCTCATGGCCTTCTGACACGGTGTCAACATTCATGAAATCCATCTTGCACTAATCTTGGATATGCCCAACTTTTCATGAATTATTTACCAAACTGTATATGCCAAGATGCCCAGCTATTTTGGGAAACCTTCATTTGTCTGTCTGACAAAATAAAATCCTCGACTTTCTTGCACATTTCTGTGAAAGTTGCTTCCACAGGCCATCCAGTGTGAGGGTCATCTTCAATGGACTCTCTACCCAACTTAAACTGCTTGCTCCAAAATTTTTTGGTAGGATGATGGGGCAGACTCGCCATAAACTTTAGTCATGCATTCATGATCTCTTTTGGCTTTTTCCCTTCTTTTGTGAGAAATTTTATTACTGAACGATGCTCCAAATCTAGCAATTTCTTACTTGATTCACATGAGGACTCTTTTGACGTCCTGTCTCTTGGAATGTTAGATTCGCACTGAGCTGCAACTGTGCATGAGTAACCTTGAGACATGTCCCAACATGCACAGACTTGTTTCAACATACTTGCTACTTTCATATTCAAGTAGATAAATTATTGAACACCCCTCATATGGTTCCTCCAACACAGTACTATGTTGAAGGAAGGAGCACATGAAGATAAAAAAATGGCAAGAACAAACCAGGGGAAAACAAAACCACAGACACAAATACAAAGAAACCAAAATGGAATTGTCCAGATCAGAATGATGTGCACTAAAAAAGTGTCCTCCACCTCATCTGAAAATGTGAAGATCTTTATTCCTCCAATGTCACAATGGTACATTCAAACGACTCTATGTCTCGATAAAAAAATGGCTACATCTGAAGGCAAGTAAACAAAATGATGACATATCAAACAACTGTACAAGGGGCTGACTGATTCAAATTGAGATTATCTGGGGAGGAAGTGCGACAATACATTAAGAATGTTAGAAGGAAGGAAGGAAGTGATGTCACCAATGCAGATGGGAGCTCTGATCTGGCCCTGAGCAATTCCCCTAATTTACAGCATGATTTCGACTTACTTTTTGTTGAAGGTGGTGGCTGGTCACATGTAGAATCTAGGGCAACGAAGAAAGGTAAAAATGAGAAAATGGTGCTAAAAATGGCTGAGCAGCAGTTGGGTCGCATCGCACATGGCGCGAGTGTAATGGAGGAGGCCAGCAGGCGACACATGCCTGATGCGAGAGAGATGGAATCCCCTGAGGTACATTCACCGGGGCCGGAGGGGCAAGAGCTGCTCACGAAAGTCGGTATGCGGCAATGGATCCAAGAAGCGAAAATGGAGATATCGGCAGTTGCAGTACAGGTGTGTGAGGCTGTGCAGGAACTCCGGTCTGACCTCGTGCAGCTGGGATCTCGTGTGGATGTGGTGGAAACCAGGCTTGCCAGCTGCGAGGAGGGAAAGACTGGCATTCAGCAAAAAATGGAAGATATCAAAGAGGAGTACACCAGATGCTACTGGACAAGCTGGAAGATTTGGAGAACTGCACCCTTAGAAACAACTTGCAGGTGAGGGATCTTCTGGAGTCTGGAGCCTATAGACATGTCAGGGAAATGATGTCCAGATTGTTGAAGTGGCTACTCCAGGATGACTCGCTGGCCCCTGGCACTGAAAGAGCACATTGAGCCTTGTGGCCCCATGTGGTGGACAGAGCTAAGGATATTGTGATTTGTCTGCAGAGTTTTGTGCTCAAGGAAAGGGTCCTGTGCAGGGCCATGGATTTGGGCACTATGACCTGGGAGAGTCACCGTCTGGAGTTTTTTTATTAGGACCTGGCAACCAGCACAATATAGAAGCGTCGTTTCTTCACTCGGGCCTTCACTAGAGCTAATATGAAATACATTACATTTGTGACTTTTATTCCGCCTTAACCTTGCAGTTCTAGGCAGATTACAAAAGATGTAATCTGGACATTTCCAGATAAATTACAGGATCAGGAACAAATTATAGGTCTGTGACTTATGTGGAAGTAAGAGGATCAGGAATTATTAAGGAACAGTATTAGTTTGTCTTGATACGGTACAGCATTAGTTTGTCTTGACAAAATTCCTGAATAACAGGACTTATCAGTTTGGGCTCCTTATTACTGTAAATGATGTTCATACCAGAGTTTCCTCTTTGAGGGAAGCTCAGGCTTTGCTACAGAAGGAAGGTGTGGAGATCCCGGAAGAATCTGGCCAAAATGTGGTTATCCAGAATGCCCTGCAGCGACTAGTGAGCTTCAGATGGCAGAGTTGAACGAGGGGCCCATGTGCCTGAGCAACCATCTGCATTGGCCTTGACTAGCAGACATTCTTGACTTGAGGAAGATCGTTAATGCTCTATTAGTGATACTTTTTGATACTGGACTATTGAGAGTTCTTTATCTGTTCTGCTGTCCATGGGAATTGACTTCTAGTGCATTGGGGTGTTCTCTTGGGTGGCATGCTTGTGTCGTGGTGTGATTGGGGCTGTAGCCTTACAGGTGTTGAGAATGGATGAGTGTGTGGGGGGGAATAGGTGGTCTGATTGGGGAGCAAGTGTTGCTTGTCTAAGTGATGGTACTTTGGAGCTTGGTGGGGAGTGTGCATTTTATATGGAGATATACATTGTATTTTGCTTAAAGTTGTCTTGGGCAATGGAGACTGGTTACTTCCTTGGCTTATGGTGGGAAGTCTTGTAGATCCCACTTGGAGGGAGAGGGGTGGTCAAAGGGGGGATGGGAGTTGAAGTTGGGGTGGGAGATTTGGGTATTGGTGTTCCTTCTCTAATTCTCAGCATTTATGAGGGGGATTAAGTTAGTGTTGTACAATATTAGAGGGTGCAGTACAGCTGGATCAGTCCATCACATTGCTGGAAGCTCGGTGGGTTCTACAGTCTATGAAGCTTGGGAAATCTCCGGTGCTGGATGGCTTTACAATAAAGCACAGTTACTTACCGTAACAGGTGTTATCCAGGGACAGCAGGCATATATTCTCACATGTGGGTGACGTCATCTACGGAGCCCCGATGCGGACAGCTTTTTCAAGCAAACTTGATTGAAGATTTAAAGTTTGCGCTGCTGCTCCACGCATGCGTGCCTTCCTGCTCCACTAGAGGGTGCATCTCCCCCTCGTGGTCTCCAGTTCACTTAACCAGCAAAGAAGCCAACCTCGGGGAGGCGGACGGGTTGTGAGAATATATGCCTGCTGTCCCTGGATAACACCTGTTACGGTAAGTAACTGTGCTTTATCCCAGGACAAGCAGGCATGATATTCTCACATGTGGGTGACCTCCAAGCTAACTGAAAAGGGGTGGAGTGAAGTTGGCAATTTAAGCAAATAGATTACGCAGTACCGATTGGCCGAAACGGCCATCGCTCCTGGACAATGTATCCAGGCAGTAGTGGGAGGTGAAAGTATGAACCGAAGACCACGTGGCAGCCTTGCAGATTTTCTCAATGGGTGTGGACTGGAGGAAGGCTACGGAGGCTGCCATCGCTCGGACATTACGTCCCGTTACTCGACCATGCAGCGCGAGACTAGCCTGAGTGTAGCAAAAAGAAATACAAGTAGCCAACCAGTTGGACAAGGTGCGCTTGGAAACTGGGTGACCCAGCCGATTAGGGTCGAAGGACAAAAACAATTGTGGAGCTGTCCGATGAGACTGAGTACGTTGGAGGTAAAAGGCCAGCGCTCTCTTACAGTCAAGCATGTGTAGCGCCGTCTCTCCGGGGTGAGAGTGGGGCTTGGGGAAAAATACTGGCAAGACGATGGACTGGTTGAGATGAAAATCAGACACCACTTTAGGCAAGAACTTAGGGTTGGTGCGGAGGACCACCTTGTCATGATGAAATACCGTGAAAGGTGGGTCCGCTACCAGCGCCTGTAGCTCGCTGACTCGCCGAGCGGAAGTGAGTGCGAGCAGGAAGATCACCTTCCAAGTGAGGAATTTCAGATGGCATTTGTCTAATGGCTCAAAAGGGGGTTTCATGAGTTGAGCCAGGACCACATTAAGATCCCAAACCACCGGGGGAGGTTTGAGAGGGGGGTGGACATTCAAAAGACCTTTCATGAAACGAGAAACTAAGGGATGGAGTGAAAGGGCTTTTCCTTCCAGGGGTTGATGGAAGGTAGCAATTGCACTAAGATGTACCCGAATGGAGTTGGTCTTCAGGCCAGAGTGAGAAAGATGGAGAAAATACTCCAGGACCAAGGGGACCGGGACTGACACCGGGTCCTGGTCGTGTGAGGAGCACCAGGACGAGAATCTGGTCCACTTTTGGGAATAGCAGGTTCTAGTCGAGGCCTTCCTCGAGGCTTCCAGTATTTCCTTGACTGATTGCGACACAGGGAGAGAAGTCAGGGGGAGAGAAACCAAGCATTCAGATGAAGAGACTGAAGATTTGGATGCAACAGCGAACCCTGGCTCTGCGATAGCAGAGAGGGAAACAGAGGCAGAGGCAGTGGATCTCTGGTACTGAGTTGAAGTAGAAGGGAAAACCAAGGTTGGCGTGGCCACCGAGGAGCAATCAAGATCATGGTGGCTCGCACTGGTTTGAGATGGACCAGCGTCCGCAGAATCAGAGGAAAAGGCGGAAACGCGTATAGAAACCTTCCCTCCCAATCTAGGAGGAAGGCGTCGGCCTCGAGGCGGTCCGGGGAGTACATCCGGGAGCAGAATTGAGGGAGTTTGTGGTTGAGGGGGGAGGCGAACAGATCTATCTGAGGAGTCCCCCACTTCTCGAACACCTGTCGTAAGGTTTGAGCGTGCAGCGACCACTCGTGTGGCTGGAGAAGGCGGCTGAGTCTGTCTGCCAGGCAGTTTCGCTCTCCTTGTATGGACACCGCTCGAAGGAAGATGTTGTAGGAGATCGCCCACTTCCAGAGACGCAGGGCTTCCTGACAGAGGGCCCGAGACCCCGTCCCCCCTTGCTTGTTTACGTAGTACATTGCTACCTGGTTGTCGGTTCGGACGAGAACCACCCGGTTGTGGAGCAGATGTTGAAAAGCCACAGCGGCGAGATAGATGGCCCAAAGCTCCAGCACGTTGATGTGGCAGCGGCAGTCCTCTGTTGACCACATCCCCTGAGTGCGTAGGCCATCCAGGTGAGCTCCCCAAGCGTACTCCGATGAATCCATGGTGAGTACTTTGTTGTGTGGAGGGGCGAGAAAAAGTAAACCTTTGGATAGATTTGAAGAGTCGGCCCACCAGAGGAGCGATCGTTGCAAGGAAGGAGTCACTGTCACGGGACGGTCGATTGGGTCCCGTTCCTGACGCCATTGGGAGGCCAGGGTCCATTGAGGAATCCTCAGGTGGAAGCGGGCGAAGGGTATGACGTGGACGGTAGAGGCCATGTGGCCCAGAAGAGTCATCATCTGCCGAGCTGATACCGAGGTCAGCAGCGAAATCCTTTGGCTCAGACTTACTAACGCCTCTTGACGTGGAGGGGGAATGAAGGAGCGGAATCGAACCGTATCCAGCACGGCCCCGATGAACTGTAAGGACTGAGAGGGGCGCAGTTGGGATTTTGGGAAGTTTACCTCGAACCCCAGACCTTGAAGGTAAATAATATGTCGGGTCGCTGAGATAACCCCCTCTCTGGACGGGGCTTTGATCAGCCAGTCGTCTAGGTAGGGGAATACCTGGAGGCCCTGCGCGCGTAAGGCAGCTGCGACCACCACGAGGCACTTCGTGAAGACTCGGGGTGACGACGCCAGGCCAAAGGAGAGGACTCGGTATTGTAGGTGCAGGTCCCCCACCTGGAAGTGCAGGTACTCGCGGTGAGCGGGGTGCACTGGAACGTGTGTAGGCTTCCTTCAGATCGAGGGAGCAGAGCCAATCGCCCTCGTCGATGAGAGGGTAGAGAATCGGTAGGGAAAGCATCCGGAACTTTTCCCGCACCAGAAATTTGTTGAGTCGCCTCAAGTCTAGAATTGGGCGCAGGTCTCCCGTCTTCTTTGGTACCAGGAAGTAACGGGAGTAGAACCCTTTCCCCCATTGGTCGGGGGAACCACCTCCACTGCCCGTAGGCGAAGCAGTTCTCGAGCTTCTGAGAGAAGGAGGGGTAACTGAGTTCGGTTGGGAGGGCACGCTCTTGGAGGATTGTCTGGAGGGTTTTCCCGAAAGTTGAGAGAGTATCCTGATGAGATCACGCCAAGGACCCATGCGTCCGACGTGACTTGTTCCCAGCGCGGGTAGAAGGCTCTGAGGCGTCCCCCGATGGGAAGGAGGCCTGGGGCTGTGGCGGAGGGGGCCAGCCCCCATCCGCTTATCCCGTCAAAAGGACGGGGATGGTTTGGCGGTCGCAGGCGATTGGGACTTGGGCGGAGCCCGATGGTGAGCTTGCGGGCGTCTGGGTGGAGGCCGTGAGAAGGCAGGGGTGGACTTTTGAGGGTAGCGGCGAGGAGGGGCCCTGAACGGCCTGGACGTTGGCGGTTTTGGTTTTTGCCGAACGAGGGAGGCAAACAAGCGTTCGTGCTCTGAAAGGTGTTTCGTAGCTGCCTCGATAGTGTCATCAAAAAGTTCTTTGCCCACGCAGGGGAGGTTAGCCAACCGGTCCTGTAAGTTGGGGTCCATGTCGACGAGGCGTAACCAGGCTAGGCGGTGCATGGCGATAGTGAAGACTGCCACTCTGGAGGAAAGTTCGAAGCCATCATAGGCCGCGTGAAATAAATGGAGGCGTAGGTTGGAGAAGACCTCCTGGAGCAAGTTAAAGGCTCCTTGGCGTGAGGCCAGCAGGTCGGTCGCAAAGGCTCCCAACAGTCCAATGAGATGTTTCAAGTAGGACGTGAAGGTGAAAGTGTAACTTTGTACCCTAGAGGCCATCATAGAGTTCTGGTACAGTCTTCTGCCGAACTTATCCAGGGTTCGGCCCTCTCGAACTGGGGGGACCGCCGCTGAGACCCGGGAGGGGTGGGCCTTTTTCAGGGAAGATTCTACCAACAGCAACTGGTGGGAGAGCTGTGGTTGCTCAAAACCTGGGTATGGTACTGTACGGTACTTGGACTTCATTTTGGAGGGGACAGCTGTTACCATATAGGGGGTCTCCAGATTCCTGAAGAAAGCCTGTTGGAGTACCTGATTGGGTGGTAAGCGAAGGGACTCTCTGGGCGGCGACGGTAGATCTAGTTCCGCCAGGTACTCTTTAGAGTATCTTGAGACGGACTGGAGGTCTAAGTCCTGAGCGTGGCCCATGTCCTGGACAAAGCGAGTGAAGGAGGGGCGAGACGTTCCCGGGGCCCCGTGCGGGGACGGTGAATGAGACCTCCATCGGGCGGAGAAGGACGGGGAGGCTTCCCTCAAGTATCGAGGTTCATGCTCTGACCCGTGCTCCGAGACCGGGGAAACACTGTGGCAGTGTTCCGGGGTCAAGGACCTACGTCGTCTCAAGGAGCCCCTCTGAGACGATGCCGGGGTACGGGGTACCGATCGATGTCGAATCGGTGACCTCAACCCGGACTCCCTCGGCGAAAGCCTGGGACCTCGGCTCGGAGCCCCGGTCCGAGGGGGAGTTAGGAGGATGTGAGGGTTGGAGAGTGATAACTCAGTCACCTTCAGCGGTCCTGTACGGGGCATCGGTGAACGGCCTCGTAGTGTGGGAGAACTCCGGGCCTTCTTAAAGGTACGGCGGTTCGAGGTTTCGTTTGTCTTAGCGCAACGCTTTGCCCCATGGCGGTCCGTGGAGGGAGAGCGTCTCGGGCGCCTCGGCGAGGAATCCGAGGAGGATGGAATGCGGTGAAGCTGGCGCACTTTGCCCTGAGGAGGCTCGACGCGAGGCTCAGGCTGGTCCGGCGCACGCGAGGTCGAGGCCGGTTGTAGATGGGCCAGTGCAGCGGACAGCTCCGACGAGATCATCGCCCGGAGCAGGTCCTGGAAAACGGGCACGGACAGCATCGTGGGCATGTCCGATGCCTCGGTGCACTCCACTGGGGGCGACCTCGTATCAGAGTATTCCCGTGTGGTGGAGGCACGGCCCGAAGGCTTAGAAGGCTTCGCCGGGGCTGAAAGCATGGGGCTTCCACCATGCGTCGCCGGTGTCCCCGAGGCTGGCTTCTTCGCTGGTGCGGAACCTGAAGAAGGAAGAGGAGACTTACCCGGGGTCGAGGCTTTTTGCTGTCCCGAGGTCTTCGGGGTCGAGTCTCGAGGTAGTGCCGAGGTATTCGGGGCCGAGGTCAAGGCCGGGGCCGACCTCGAGGCCGAGGTAGAGGGTTGGTCGGCGGTGAAAAGGTCCGCCATGCGGGCTTTTCTTCGACGAAGGGCACGGTTCTGAAAAGTAGCGCACTGGGGGCAGGAGTCGGTTGGATGGGCGGCCCCCAGGCAGAGGATGCACCGGCGATGCGGGTCTGTGATGGAAAGAAGCCGCTCGCACCGGGTGCACTTTTTAAAGCCGGTCAAAGGCCGGGACATAGAAAAATGAAACTGGCCGAGGCCCAAGTAGCCACGCGGCCGTGGCGACCCGGAAGCCTCCGGGTCGGTCAAAAAGAAGCAGGAACAGATAAAAAATTAAATAAAAAACGCGCACAGCGACTAAATCACTAAAACAAGAAAAAATCGCGGTGCTAGAAGGCATTTGGGGCAGAGCCTAAAAAACACGTCTTCTAGGCTCGGCGGAAAAATTTGAACTGGAGACCACAAGGGGGAGATGCGCCCTCTAGTGGAGCAGGAAGGCACGCATGCGTGGAGCAGCAGAGCAAACTTTAAATCTTCAATCAAGTTTGCTTGAAAAAGCTGTCCGCATCGGGGCTCCGTAGATGACGTCACCCACATATGAGAATATCATGCCTGCTTGTCCTGGGATAAAATAAGCGCTACTAAGATATGCTTCTGTCACCCCTTCTGTACTCTCAATTCCTTAGAGGGTGGCAGTCAACTGCCCTTCTTTATGCATACTGTCCTCCAACATGGCAAGTGACATGGCTATGTTTGCATTTGGAGGAGCTTTCCCTTGAGGACTTAGATTTTGGGCCCTAGGTGGGTTGAGGGGTTGTAAGGGGCTTTTTTTGTAGAATCCTTGCTAGATCTCTACGAGTTAGAGTTAGGGGTTTGGATTGGAGGTGTGTGCTGAGGGTATATTCTTTGTATAATGTGGGGGGTATTGCATCTAACAAATGTGTTTTCTGTTTCTTTGCCTGTTTTACAGCTGGTTTTCTCTTGTGATGATGTTATGTTTGTCTCCTAATTTTCATTTTGTAATGGTTGGGCATCTATGAATAAAAAGCTTTTCAATTAAAAAAAGAAGGGGTGGCAGTCTAACAAAGCAAGCCAGAAAGGCTGAGTTTGTCTCCAAGTTTGATGATTTCTAATATTGTTCATGCCAACGCTTTCAGCATGATGATAATCGCTGAATATAAGTTCTTTTTTTAAAAAAAATTCTTTATTCATTTTTACATATTTCAACAAGTGTATCAGATGAAATCATTCAAATTTGTATATATACACTTGATTAACTTTCATGTAACACTTAACATTTCAGTCAATACCTATGTTCTATAATATCTTAAATATTATATACTACACTAGTGTTTAAGCCCATTACATTAACGGGTGCTAGAATAGATGTCTGTCTGTCTTTCTCCTGCCACCCTGTCTCTTTCTTTCTGTCTCTCTCCCTGCCCCGTCTATCTTTTTTCTTTCTGTCTCTCTCCCTGCCCTGTCTATCTTTCTTTATTTCTTTCTATCTTTCTTTCTCCCTCCCGCTGTCTATCTTTATTTCTATCTTTTTTTCTTTCTGTCGCTCTCCCTGCCCAGACCCTCACTGAATAGCCCGTTACATTAACGGGTGCTAGAATATATGTGTGTGTGTGTGTGTGTCTGTCTTTATTTCTTTCTCTCTCTGTCTCCTTAGCCGTTTTCTGTATTTCTGTCTCTTTCTTTTGGCTGTCCACCACCACCCCTTGCATGCTCCCTCTGTCCATTCTCCCTTCCTTTTACCTCCCGTGTCCACCACCACCCCTTCACTGCTCCCCTTATCCAGCAGCAGCCCTTCTCCCTTTGTTTTACCTCCCCCCTGTCCATCAACACCTCTTCCTGCTCCCCCTGTCCAGCAGTAGGCCTCCCTTCCTTTATTCCCCCTGTCCATCAGCACCTTTTCCTGCTCCCCCTGTCCAGCAGTAGGCCTCCCTTCCTTCCCCCCCAAGCAGTCTGCAATAGTTACATTTTTGAACTTGCATACATTTTTTAAATGTTTTCACATAAAAAGCAATCACCTCACATACATCACTGGCTCAAACTCCAACTTCCATTTCTGCTGGCATCTTTGTCTTGGGGGTGGCTCCTCCCTGGCACTTTCAGGCCTTTCCTGGGGAGCATTAACCAGCGCTAATGTGCGCGAGTGGCTCCAGCACCGGCTTCTCCACCCGGACCCTGGGCACGCGCGGCGCGTTCCACCCCTTAGCTACCCGGAAGTACCGGGCTTCACTCGCCTGCTCCCGGAGAGTAGCCCAAGAGAGAGGGGGGGAGTGGCTGCCGTGGTGATCTGGCCGACTCCCTTGCTGGAGTTATTTTTCTGTTTAAAGGTGCCGCGGCGGCTCCTCTAACGATCCCCGCCTGCATTAGAAGTCTTCTCTGAAGCAGGTGCGGCTGGTGACAGGAGCCACCGCGGCACCTTTAAACTGAAAAAATAAATCTGGCAAGGGAGCCAGCCAACTGGCAGTTCAAGTCGGAGCTTCGGTCTGGCCTGCTCCCTGCTGCTCCTTGCCGTATTGCATTTTTTAGTTGAAAGACGCGGCGGTGGCTCCTCTCATGATCCCCACCTGCGTCGGAAGTCCGACGCAGGCGGGGATCATGAGAGGAGCCACCGCTGCGTCTTTCAACTAAAAAATACAATACGGCAAGGAGCAGCAGGGAGCAGGCCAGACCGAAAAACAGAACCCTAAGCCGCACATGCGCACTCCTACTTGCGGGTCCCTACAGCTCACAGAAAACCGGCGCACGCAGTGAGAGTGCGCGGCTTAGAGTTTTATTATATTAGATTTAATATCTAAAGAATTAATATTAGGATAGAAAACCCTCCCATCCCCTCCCTCTACAGAAATTCTATCTACAATATATCAAAATTATTAACACATTCATATACATTATAGTATTAATAAATATTACCCACTCTTGTCGAATATCTTACTTTGGGAAAATGTTATTACTCATTGCAAAAATCTGTTAATGGTCCACATATTTTCTGAAACTTATCAAAATATCCTCTCTGTGTTGCTATTGTACGCTCCATTTTATATATATGACATACAGAATTCCACCAAAAGTTGTAATTTAATCTGTCATAATTTTTCCAAAAAGTTGTAATTTAATCAGTCATAATTTTTCCAATTACATGTAATCTGTTGAATGGCTACTCCAGTCAATATAAATAAAAGTTTGTTATTATTTGATGAAATTTGACTCTTTGCTCTCATTGTCATGCCAAATAAAATAGTATCATATGTCAAGGCCATCGGATTATCTAACATCCTATTTATTTGAGGCCAAATTGATTTCCAAAATAATAATATAAATGGACAATAGAATAAAAGGTGATATAATGTCCCAGCCTCAAGATGACATTGCCAACATCTATTAGACTTAGAGCTTTCTAATTTTTGTAAACAAACATGGGTCCAAAAAGCTCTATGCAAAAGAAAGAACCATGTTTGTCTCATAGATGCAGACACTGTACATCTCATCCTCCAAGACCAAAGTTGTGGCCATTGAGATGCATCAATTTGATGCTTAATCTCAATACTCCAAATGCCCCGAAGGCCAGTTTTTGGTTTTTTATTCACAAATCCAGGTATTAATTTAAACCACTGTGCGGCTTGGTGACCCATGAAATACACCTGAAAGCATAAGAATTCCATACTATATTGATTATTAAGAGTTTTCCATTCAGGGAACCCCGCCTGAAGGGCCTGCTTCAATTGTAACCATTTAAAACTTTGTGATTTGTTGAGACCAAATTTATGTTGCAATTGTGAAAACTCAAGCATCTTACCATTAGATATTAAATCTTCCAATGTACATACTCCTGCCATCATCCAATGCTTCCAGATGATTTTAAAACCGCCAATTTTGATCTTGAGGTTTAGCCAAATCGTTTGACTTGTTGATTTATTTATCGGAATAGGAGCTAGATTAATTACATATCTTAAGGTTTTCCATGTATCAACAAATATTCTATGATCTTTATATAACCTTGGCATTTGATACTAAGAACATGACCAAGTCGCAAAGGAAACATGAGTCTCCATTCTAACCAGAACCAGTCTGGGATATTATCAATGGGCTCTGGGAAGACCCAATATATACCTTGACGCAATATATAGGCCTGATGATACCTATAGAAATTAGGAAAATTTACCCCACCCTCCATAATTGGCTTTTGTAAAGACACTAAAGCAATTCTAGGAATTTTACCCAGCCAAATAAATTTTGTTAGAATACTATTCAACTTTTTATAAAAAGACCCCTGGAAGAAAACTGGTAACATTCCCATTTGGTAACAAACCACAGGTAAAATCATTATTTTAACAGTTTGTACTCTCCCCCACCAAGATAAATGCAGAGGATTCCATTGCTCACACATTTCTGTCATCTTCTGTAATAAACATTTTTCATTTATTTTCATTGTATCGTCCACTGTATTTTTGATCCAAATTCCTAAATATTTTAGACCATCTTCCTTCCACACAAAAGAAAATGCATCAAATAAACCCTTTGTACAATGTACATTAAGTGGAAGAACTTCTGATTTATTCCAATTTATCTTATAACCTGAAAACTTTCCAAATTTCACAATCAATTCAAGCAAACATGGAATGGTTGTTTCTGGTTTTCTCAAAATAAGCAAGATATAAGTTCTTGCTGGTTCAACTTGAAAGGGAAAGAGAAGGATCCATGGTTGGTATTGATGCACCATTAGTTGCACAAGTTAAGCAGTAAAAGAGAAAACAGAATCTTACAAGACATTATCGAATGGAAGGTTGGCAAAGAAGAGAGACTTATGGCAAAATGTCTAGTCTTTGTAGATTTGCTCACAGTGATAACCCAAATTTCTAAACTCAGTTTATATTCAAGTCAATCTTTATCCTCCCCTTTTTTTTTAGGGGGGGGGGTAGGTTTTGGATCAGTTTACATTAGAGTATATATGCTAACCAAGAAATAACTGAAATTTGAAAAGTGGTTTCTGAAACCACAGCACTTACTGAAACCTACATAAATGCATCCAATGTATCAATGTCTCAAAGGTAGCTAGCTATTAATTCACACAACAGGCCACCTCCACATTCTCTCATCAGTGACTCACTCATATTCAGTTTACAGAGCTCTCTGGGAACAAGGTCACAAAGACCTATTGTATTTTGGCTGGAACTTTTCTGTACCTGGAAGGATGCCATATTCTAGCTGGCAGAGTCCCAGTGTCTCAGCACTAAAGAAACTCTGATCTGTCAACATCAGAAAGAAGGGCTTCAATTTCTGTACTGCCTCAAACAAGAAAAGCAAGACTGGTGAATGTTTTTTTTCTCATTTCAAAACTCTACTGCATTCAGCTCTCAGTTGAAGAAAGTTTTCTTACCTGGGGTTTCAGCATCAAGCTTCAACTGGCTTTTGTTACAAGGAGCCACAGCTCACTGGATAATTTTTCATTTTTCAAAAGAATATAGTACCTTGGCACTCCCAACAGACTTAACTGCAGCTCTGAACAAGGGCATTCAAATGGCTCTTCTCTCCTTTTGTTTTACATAAGGAAGATCCTCCTGACTCTCACCTGTCATGGTGCACCTGTGGATTTCTGTATCTGCTCCTTCAGGATAAGGATGCTTTGTCTTTGCTCAGGAGGCAGCATGGCAATCTGATCTGGAGTAAGCTGCAGAACCTGCATGATCAGAGCAGCCTGTGGGAACATAATTATTTAGAAACACCATTAAGGTCCAGGAAACTGGACCACAGTGAGACCTGAATTTGAAAACTTCATCTACCAAAACTCATTAACAGCAGAATATAACCTCATCCTAGGAGACCTAAACCTACACCTAGAAGACACAACCTCCACACCAGCAAATAACTGTCTATCCTTCCTCAATGCCTTTTCCTTCCAGATCCTAAACCCACAAACCACCCATGAAAAAGGTCATCAACTGGACATTGCTGCATTCATGACTCACCAACCATCCAATCCAGCAATCCAAACTCCTAACGGAACATGGTCCCCATCCCTATGGTCAGACCACTACACATACAACTTCAACATCAACTGGACCAAGACCAAACACACACCTCAATCTAAAAAAACCACATATACCACACGCAAACATATCGACCCAACCATTTTTTGGTCAAATGTAGATGAAACTATCCAAGACTGCGACCCAAAAAACTTCATCTCCCACTGGAAAAATGTGTCCACCAACATCCTTGATGATCTGGCCCCCCTACAAACCAAAACCAGAATCAGCAGGAAATCAGACCAATGGTTTGATAATGAATTGCTCCAACTCAAAAGACAGTGTAGAAGATTAGAAAGAAAATGGAGAAAAAAGAACCAAGATCAAACAAAAACCGACTGGAAAAAAATCAACAAACAATACAAAAATCTACTAAGGGATAAGAGGAAAAGCTACTATACTAATCTCATAGGCACGGAAACCCAAGATTCCAAAAAAATATTCCAAATCCTGAAAGAATTAACAGACACCAAACCATACACAACCACCACGAACACCCCTCCACCATCACCCACCCTCTTAGCAGAACACTTCAAGAACAAAATTACCAACACCAGAGCCACTCTCATCCTTAACCCATCCCATCAAAACACAATCACAAACCACCCTTCAGGAAAAGAGGCAACTGCAGCAGACAGAATCTGGACTCAATTCCCCAACATACAATGGTCAGAACTCAACAAATTCTACAAAAAATACAGTCATGCCTCCTGTGACCTCAACCATTGCCCCTCATATCTCCTTACCACCTCTAGTGTAAAATTCCGCACCATAATTCTACAATGGATTCAATTCACGCTCACAGAAGGCACATTCCCTGCTGACCTCAGCGAAATCGTCATCACCCCAATCCAAAAAGACCCAAAAGCACCACAAAACCACCCATCTAACTTTAGACCTATAGCCTCAATTCCGCTATATGTCAAAATTATAGAAGGCCTAGTAGCCAAACTCCTCACCAATTACATAGATGACCACAACCTACTCCACCCCATGCAATCAGGCTTCAGAACAAACTTCAGTACAGAGACACTACTAGGCTCCCTTATGGATACCGTCAGACAACACCTTAGTACAGGGAAAAAAAATGCTTCTCATACAACTGGACCTAACTGCAGCATTCGACTTAGTGGATCACAACATCCTTCTACAGATCTTAGACGCAATAGGCATCTCAGATAAAGTATACTCTTGGTTTGAAGGATTCCTAAAACTCAGAACCTACAGTGTAAAATCAAACAAAGAAAAGTCAAAATCCTGGTCAAACCCCTGCGGCGTACCACAAGGATCTCCACTATCCCCTACCCTCTTCAATCTCTACACTGCTTCTCTAGGAACGCATCTGGACAATCTGGGCATAACCACCTATAGTTATGCTGATGACATCACCATCCTCATCCCATACGATCATTCTAAACCTACCATAACAGACAAACTTCACCAAACACTTGAAACAGTCACAACCTGGATGAAAAATCACAAACTTAAACTCAACCAAGACAAAACCAAATTCATCCTTCTCGAAAATGACAAGGTCCAAACCACAACCAACTTAGATATAAACGCAATCAAATATCCCATCCAAACCACCATAAAACTGCTTGGCATGACCATAGACAGATGCTGCACTATGCAACCGCAAATAAATAAAACAATTCAGAAATCATTCGCAATCATGAGAAATCTGAGACAAGTCCGAAAATTCTTTGAAAGAACACAATTCCAACTTATAGTACAATCCCTAATACTAGGTATATTGGACTACTGCAACATCCTCTTCCTTCCCTGCCCTGCAACTACGATTAGACAACTCCAAACAATCCAAAATACAGCTTTGAGACTCATCTACTCATTGAGAAAACATGACCACATCACTGAAGCCTTCATCAACTCACATTGTCTTCCAATCCAAGAAAGAATCCAATTCAAATTCTACTGCATATTATTTAAAACCCTACACGGAGACAGCCCATCATACCTGAACAATCGCCTCATCCAAGCACCCACTACCAGACACAGAAAAACGCACTCCCCATTCATACCCCCCCCAATCAAGGAAGTAAAAAGAACAAAACTACACGACGGCCTCCTAGCCACTCAAGCCGCAAGGCTGGACAACCAGATCTCCAACCTTCTGATGACCACCCCAGACTATAGGACGTTCAGAAAAGAAATAAAAACCACACTTTTCAAGAAATTCCTGAAGCAGCAATAACATCACGACCTCTTAGTAACTCTAAAACTGACATCTGATCTACCCATTACTGCACTAATAATAACAAAAGAACCTCCACTATGACCACCTATTAATTCTTTTACAAACCACCTCTCCCTCAACAACCCGTTAAATGTTTATAAGATCTACAACTTACCTCTCTAGCTAATCATTGTAACTCTGTTTTTTATTTAAATTAACCTTTTGTAATCTGCCTTGAACCGCAAGGTAATGGCGGAATAGAAATCCCTAATGTAATGTAATGTAATTAACGGAAACCTGTGGAAGGTCTAACTTAAAAGCAGCCCTATTAAAGCTGCCATGGTGATATCTGCTAAACCTTAGCACAGGCATGCTCAATTAGAAGAGATTAAGTTCTTACCTTACTAATATCTTTTCTAGTAGATAGGTGTGTCATTCTGTATGATAGGGTATTCTCCCCATGCTCGCAAGTCATGAAGAAGGAAGGAGAAATTAGGTCCTTACCTGCCAATTTTCTTACTTTTAGTCCCTCCAGACCGGCACAGAAACGGTAGAGACTGAGACACTAACTTTTGGCTACAGTACACGTGCGCTGTGCAGTCCCTATTACAATCAGTCTTAACGAATAGCCAAGCAGAAAACAACAAGGCTGAAAAACAATAACATCCCAACTCCTCACTTACAAGAAGACCAAGGGAAAACACTGTTGGATACTAATTAGAACAAGAATATTTCAGAAACTCCCCACAGTTAGCCAGCTAAACTAGCTGAACCAAATGCCGCTGCTCTTTAAACTCCTCAAACCACCAAAAACAAACAAATCCCGCAGAAAAACCAATACTCTTCGCAAAAATACCAAACAAATGACAGGGCGGGGTCTGTGCTGGTCTGGAGGGACAAAAAAAAAGAAAGAAAGAAAATTAGCAAGTAAGAACCTAATTTATCCTTCTTTAGTGTCCCTCCAGGCTGGCATAGAAATGGATGGGACATGCCAAAGCAGTACCCATCATGGATGGGACCTTCAAAGGGCTGCCACAAGAACACGCTCACCGAATACCGTGTCCTGAAGTGCCTGAACATCTACACAGTAGTGCCGATCAAAGGAATGGAGAGAAGACCAAACCACAGCTTTACAGATATCCACTGGAGGTACAAGAGAAAATTCAGACCAAGAAGCTGCTTGACCCCGAGTTGAATGGGTTTTGAGAAATTCCAGAACAGGCTTCTTTTGGAGGAGATACATTGAAGTTATAGCCTCCTTGATCCAGCGCGCAATGGTAGCCTTGGAAGTACTGTCCTCCCATGAGGGCCCGCTAAGAAGACAAAAAGCCAGTCCGATTTACAGAACTCTGGTGTCCGCTGAATATAAAAGCGAAGGGCCCTATGGGTAACTGCCTCTGCTCCAACGAGCCCTTCCGATTATCCAAGACTGGAAGGACCACAGACTGGTTGACATGAAACAGCGAGACCACCTTCGGAAGAAAGGAGGAAACTGGCCGCAGTTCGACCCGCTCCCTAGAGAACTCCAGGAAGGGAGGCCTACACGAAAAAGCTTGCAGTTCTGAAACGCGTCTCACGGAAGTAATGGCCACCAAGAAAAACTGCCTTAAGAGTAAGGTCCTTCAATGTACAGCTGTCAAGAGGTTCAAATGGAGGACATACAAGCATGGAAAGGACTAGATTGAGATCCCAGGCAGGAACTGATGACCGAATTGGTGGCCAGATCAATTTCATAGCCCTCAAGAACCAAATCACATTCAGAGAGAAGGCCACACACTTACCCCGCAAAAGACCACAAAAGGAAGAGAAAGCGGCAAAGCAGCACTCTGTACCAGAAGGGAAGACCAGGCAAGGCCTTGCTCCAGGCCATCCTGCAGAAATTCCAGAATGTGAGGCAAAACAGCTCGAAGGGGAACCACACCATTTACAGAACACCATTCCTAAAAAATACGCCAAACGTGGACATAAACCCAAGAGGTGGAAATTCTCCGAGACCCTAAGAGAGTGGAGATCACTTTATCCGAATATCCCTTCTTCCTTAGGTGAGCCCTTTCAAGAGCTATGCCTAAGACAAAAGGAACCCGGATTGAACATTGGAATGTGGCCCTGAATCAGAAGATCGGGTGAGAGGGGCAGCGGGAGAGGATCTGCCACTAGCAAACAAACCATATCCGTATACCACGGGCGCTATTACCCCTCCTTTTCTTCCTACCCTTTCTTTCCTGAACAGATTATAGCCCGGTATAACTACATCCCAGTCATGATTCTCCATGAACCACATCTCTGTGACTGCCACTATATCCAACTCATCTTCTTCCATCACAGCTTCTAGATCCAGAATCTTGTTTCTCATACTTCGAGCATTAGCATATACTGCTTTCCAGACATTGCCCCTTTTTCCCATCAACATAGAGGTATTCAGTGATTTATTTACCTGAGGGCTTTTTACTCACCCGGGGCTTTGATCACCCTGCCCCATCACTTCTAGTTTAAAGACCTCTTCATTAGATTAGCCAGCCTGTCACCAAAGACACTTCATAGATGGATACCATTCTTGCTCAGCAGTCCTTGGAAAATCATCTGGTGGTCCAGGAAGCCAAAACGCTTTTGATGACACCATCCACGTAGCCACACATTCATCTCTAGGATGTGTACTTCTCTGACTTGGCCCTTACCCTGGACAGGGAGGATGGACAAAAATTCCACCTGTGCACCTGACTGCTTCACCTTCTCTTCCAGAGGCACAAAGTCACTTTTGATATGTTTGCAGGGGTACCTGACAGTATTATTAGTGCCAATGTGGATGATCCGAATCAGGAAATAGTCATCAGGCTTGATGAGTCTTGGCAATCTCTCCGTAACATCTTGGATTATGGCACCAAGCAAACAGCATACCTCCCGGGACATCATGTCTGGTCTGCAGATGGACACTCCCACCTGGAATACTGCGTCCAACACTGGTCGCCGTACATGAAAAAGGACATAATACTACTTGAAAGGGTTCAGAGAAGAGCAACAAAAATGGTTAAGGGACAGAAGGAGTTGCCATACAATGAGAGGCTAGAGAAACTGGGCCTCTTCTCCCTTGAAAAGGTGAGACAGAGAGGGGACATGATCTAAACAGTAGAGAAAGAGATTGTTCACCCTCTCAAAGGTGGAGAGAACGAGAGGGCACTCTCTAAAGTTAAAAGGGGATAGATTCCGTACAAACGTAAGGAAGTTCTTCACCCAGAGAGGAGTAGAAATCTGGAATGCTCTTCCAGAGGCTGTTATAGGGGAAAGTACCCTCCAGTGATTCAAGAAAAGGTTAGATAAGTTCCTGTTTAACAAGAACGTATGCAGGTAAAATAGGGCACTGGTCTTTGACCTAAGGGCCACCGCGTGAGCGGACTGCTGGGCATGATGGACCACTGGTCTGACCCAGCAGCGGCAATTCTTATGTTCTTATCTTCTGTACCCCTCAGAAGGAATCACCATCCACCACTACCTTATGCCTCCTAGTGGTCATGGATCCAGTAATTTATCAGAAAATAAAAACCACAGAAAGTATGGTTTTAGAGGTGGGGGATCCTAGAGGAAGTGGTGGAAACCTGTAAAAACAGTATTTGCAGCCCCCCCCCCCCCCCCAATTTTGCCCATAAGCTGTAATAGCCTTACTCTCTGTGACCTGTGTTGTGGATATGCTGCAGCCTGCCTCAGTTCTCTTTAAAAGTAGCCGGATCTGGAAAAGAATCACTGCCTCACTGGAACTGTCCTCCAATATTGAAATCTTCAAGCTGCTAGTCAGACCAAAGTCTGACTGATCCTCGACCCCTGCGGACCCACGTACACAAAAGGGGGGAGGCAAAATGCAGCTGGCACCCTGAAGAGGCCCACTGAGCCCCCTGTGGGAGCCTAACAGCCAGCACTCAAGTCCCTGCAACCCAGTAGGAAAACAACACTTCTAGGGGTCCGGACCCCAAGCTCCATAAAGGTTTCTGCAGTCTGGCCAATAGGTACCAAAGAGAAACTGGCATGTGAGCTACAAATCTCAAATCTACTTCTCCATGTAGGCAGAGTTTTCCCCTCGACCTGAAGAGTTCTAAAGCATTGAAAATTGCAAAAAAAAAAAAAAAACCACACCAAAATTTAGGGAAAAAATATACAAAGCAGATCAGAAAGACTCCGTCTGGCTCATGTGAGGAAGAGCCCTCTGATGAAGGAGGAGGAATCGAAAACCTGGAGTGGATGGGGCATGTGGACTTCCGAGCATGGGGAAAATACTCTTATCGGGCAGAATGACACACCTATTGCACTAGAAAAGCATGTCTTAAAAGTACAATGCATGCTCAGGCATGCAAAATCCTTCTTTGAGCTGAATAAGCAGGTTCTTCAGTGGGTGGAACAGCAATTCCTGTTCTTTTGCTTACCCACCTTCTCATGGTCTTGAGGGGTGACTTGGTTCTGTCCAGGACTGAAGCCCCCTTGATTTCCTGTTTGCATCCCAGCAACCTGCAAAACAAGACATAGAATTGAGACCGCCCTTTGATTCTCCTTTTAAACACATACAAAATCTATGCAGAGACACACAAAAACTACATTCTGTACCACACAAATAGGTTACATATGCATCACAGGTAAATTCCATATAAACTTGGATTATAGATTTATAAAATTATGGAGGAACACAACTTGTAGTCAGATCTAATATGGTTAGGTGGAAATACCCTGCAGTGACAAAAGGCTTACTGAAATACAGAAAATGAGAGCAGGGTTGCTTCTGATGCTTACCTGTAACAGATGATCTTTGAAGACAGCAGATAACCAGTCAAAATGGGTCACATGAATGTATTTAGTGCCAAATTGACAAAACATTCCAGCGAGTTTTAGGCCTATGCTTTTTTACAGTTCATGAACACTAGTTTCCCTCAAATCTATACTACTACTACTCATGTCAGACTGTTAGGGGTGCAATTAGACGCATAACTTACAATGCAGACACACATTATGCATGTTATTATAGGTGCTTTCTTTCAATTAAGATTACTATCTACGGTTAAATTGATGATGTCCATTACTAATTTTCGGCTGTAGTACAAAGTATGGTTGTGACAAAATTGGATTTCTGCAATTCATTGTTGATGGGCACTGTGAAAGTTAAGATTAGAGCATTGTAAATTGTTCAGAACACAGCAGCAAGAATGATTACAAGAGTGGCCTGGAATGAGCATATCATTCCAGTGCTGAAACAATTGCATTGGTTACCGATTGAAATAATAATTTATTCTTATATACCATCAAAGCCATAATAGTTTGAGGCGGCTGAAATGAGGATTGAGTATACAGTTTTAATGATTGTGCATTAGGTGATCGATGGGGTGGCTCCCTGGTATTTAATTCAAGTGTTGAAACATTATACTCCTCCTAGAGCTTTGAGATCTCAATCTGTAATGCGATTATCAATTGAAGCACTTGGAGAAACACATTAGAGGTAGGCAATTTCAGTGGCAGGTCCATGTTTGTGGAATGTCCTGCCAGGGTACCTGAGATTATGTAGGGTCAAAATGTCTTTTAAAAACAACTGAAAACCTTATTATTTGAAAAAGCTTTTTATTAGTTTTATTGAGAAGGCTATTTTAGCGTTTGCTAGTATACTTTTTACGGAAAATATTTGATGAGATTGTTTTGCTATGTTTATATGTATTCCAGCTATGTATGTTTTATTGTTATCTGTTTAAGTTTAAGCGAATAAGAAATTTTTAAAATAAATAATTTCTAAAACAACTCTGGCTGTTTGGAGGGGGAAAGGGAGGTGGAATGAAGGACTGTAAAAGTGTTACAGGTAAACAATATCACTTTCGCTATAGACCTGAAGGTTCACGGAATCACAAGAGTGATTCCCTAGTAAACAGGTTTGTGGTAACCCCACGGTTATCATGAGAATCCCCACCCCAGGTCCAAAGGACCCCTGTGGGAATCCCATCCAGGTCTATACACTTATTCTGCACCAGGACAATTTGCCCAAGTTTAGCCTCCCATCTGTTTATTCCAATGGACTCTGTACTACCCATTTTGTCCCCATCTAATAACAGCATTTGGCCCCTTGGCTATAAGATAAACTGTACTGTACAAAAGCATTAGTGTCATATCTTCTGTATGAGTATGTTATTTGAACGTTCTGATATGTATTTGCTAGTTGTTTTTTTAAGTGTTATGTTGACATTGTATTACCTCTCTCTTATCTGATTTTCATTGCTGTTATAAGTGTATTTTTGAAACGGTTTCATGATAGTCCTTGTTGAGTTTCGATCTGCTGATTTTGAGTTTATCTCAATGAATTTGTTTATATTTGGTCTTTTTACTACCATTACGCTGTTAACAAAATTGTAAGTTTTATGTTAAATTGTACTTGCTGTACACTAACTTGAGTGAATATCTTCATAAAGGTGGTTAATAAATTCAAACAGATAAAAGGTTTCAAAAGACTTCTTATATACACTCCACACCCCATTTACTTGCAGGAATAGGAATGGAGGAGATTTCTGTCCCTATGCAACTCTCTATTCCCCAGTTAAGGCTAAGAGCTGCCTTCAACAAGATGGTAAGAACAGGAGCTGGTAAAAGGTGGGAGATATTTTATAAGCAAATATACAGTGTGTAAATGCAGATGATATAACGCTCATCACCAGCAGCAAAGAAAACGTACTGTATCTACTGAGAAAAGTCAGTCGAAAGTCATAACCTGGGATTAAAACTGAAAATAAATAAGACAAAAATCATGAACACAGAAAATGATGAAGATTTTGAGCCTGAAGTCTCTTTCATAAACAATAAAGCAACTAGCAGGAAAGAAATACTCTGCAGAAAAGCACTAGGTCACTCTTCAATGAAGGCTCTCGATAAAGTATTCAAAAGCAAGGAAATAACACTCCAAACGAAGATCAGACTTGTCCATGCTCTCATTTTCTTAGTGGTCAATTATGGACGTGAAAGTTGGACACTATGGAAACAAGACTCATTTGAGCTTTAGTGCTAGAGAAAGATTTTATGCATGCCATGGACTGCAAGAAGAACTAACAAGTCAATTCTGGAAGCGATCAAACCGGCTATATCACTTGAAGCCCAAATGAAGAAGTTATGACTGTCTTATTTTGGTAAAACAAGAAGAAAAACTGTGGGACTGATTATCTTGATGCGGTCTTTATTTGAACAAGGTGCAGATCAAAGAAACCAAAATAAAAATACAGTAAAAGTTTTGTGGTATAGACCCGTCACGGGCCGTGTTTCGTTCATGAAAGACCTTCTTCCGCGGTCCGGTACTGCTATAAGCCACAAGTAAGAGATTGTCAAATAAGCAAAACAAAATACTGTGTGAGAGTAATCGTAGCTATGTAAGGCGATGTCAGTCGTTTGCTGTTTTTTGTGTGGCTTGACTGACAAATCTGTGGCCTAATTCTGGAGCCAGAGTGCCTGCCATGCTATGACCACTGAAGCTTGGGTCCTAGCCTGTAAAGTGCATTCATCATAAAACTGGCTCCAGACTTCAAGCACACTGAGTTGCTGAACTCAACAAAGAATAGCTCATACCATGTAATCCACACATACAGTGGTTTGGATACCCATATTCAAGGCTATAAAAGGTTTGTTGAAAAGCAATTCAACTACACAATGCCCTCCTCCCAGATCACCGTCTTGCTCATGACTGTAGTCACATCAGCATCCAGCTTAGGGAGCTAAATATCCCTATGACCTTGGTGCCCCTAAACACCAAGTCCAAACTCTATTCTTCCAGTCCCTATCCTATGGAGGGTCTTAAGGAAGGGAAAAGACCTCATGGGCCACCTTAGCCCTCCAGGATTGAGACCTCATCCACCAACTCCTTTAGTGATATCTCCATCATATTCAAGGAGTATGTCACCAGGGAGATAAGGAAGGACAGCTCCTCCATCCTGAAAAGGACGAACACTGGAAACTAATTCACATCTGAAGGGTAGACTTCCCTTTCTTCAGGGGTCATCCTGCACAGGAGTACATGATTCCTTTCTTCAGGGGTCATCCTGCACAGGAGAACCTAATTCCTCACTATCTCTCCTGAACCAGTCCTCAACCTCCTGAATCTCTAAACAGGACTGCAACTACCATCCAGCCTGGGCCTCTTCAGGTCCTTTTTGCACAATCCCTGCTGCCCCATTGGACCCCTTTAGCTATCTTCTGAAGACCGAGATTGCACAGAATCTTCACTGCCCTGCACCAAGCCCACACCGAGGAAGGGCTGCAGCTCAGCCCTGGCCAAGCAGCTACAACTCCTGGAGTTCAATCAGGTAAAGGTCCATGGACTAACAATGAGACCTAATACCAGGGACTTGAGCAAGATAAAGGGCCATGACAGTTGAAGAGGTGCCACCCATTCATAATAAAAGGCCTTTAGGCATTTTCAGAAAGCTCTGGAGGAATCTGTCTCTAGCACCAGTTCTTTCAGACCCACTTGTTTCAAAGAAATATAGTAATTACAAAACTATAAATTTCTGTAAATAAATTGAAATCAAATAGCTCTACCAACCATCATTTGGCACAATTCTGCTGCTCTTCTTTAAAGTTACCTGTCTGGGAACCTGAGGACCAGCAGCCCCCATGTTAAGAGGCCCAGGACCCTGCATTCCGACAGGCATTGGGCCTCGGGGAGCAGGACCTGGTCCTGGGCCTCTGTTTTCTAGTCCTCTGGGTTCCATAGCTCTAGGATCTCTTCCGGCTGCATTCATGAGAGGATCTCTTCCGGCTGCATTCATGAGAGGATCTCTTCCGGCTGCGTTCATGAGAGGATCTCTTCCGGCTGCGTTCATGAGAGGATCTCTTCCGGCTGCATTCATGAGAGGATCTCTTCCTGCTGCATTCATGAGAGGATCTCTTCCAGCTGCATTCATGAGAGGATCTCTTCCAACTGCAGTCATGTGAGGATCTCTTCCGACTGCAGTCATGTGAGGATCTCTTCCGACTGCAGTCATGTGAGGATCTCTTCCGACTTGAGTCATGTGAGGATCTCTTCCGACTTGAGTCATGTGAGGATCTCTTCCGACTTGAGTCATGTGAGGATCTCTTCCGACTTGAGTCATGTGAGGATCTCTTCCGACTTGAGTCATGTGAGGATCTCTTCCGACTTGAGTCATGTGAGGATCTCTTCCGACTGCAGTCATGTGAGGCTCTCTTCCGGCTGCAGTCATTAGAGGATCTCTTCCACCTGCAGTCATGAGAGGATCTCTTCCGCCTGCAGTCATGAGAGGATCTCTTCCGGCTGCAGATATACAAAAGAATGTATTTTAGTGAAAATGATTAGAAATACATTTCAGTCACAGAGCTTTATCGTGTTATGCAGCCACATACTTTAAGTTCAATTCACTAGGGATTTTTCCCTTCATACTTGAAAGTAATGTGTTGTGAAAACTGGATAAATCAGGGTCAGTTAATTCAGAATTTCCTGATTTTTTGCAGTTTTTCCTGGTAGGGTTGTTTCTTCATTCCTTGTACAGTTCTAAGTCCCAATCAGAGAGCTTTAAGCACAGAAATAGGAATTAGAAACAGACATAGGCTTCTGCTATAAAAGTAAGAAAAATGAACCTAATGCATTTAGCTAAGTTCCAGATTCAGTTTTCAGATACGATATTATTTGGAAGTGTGCCACTCCTTTTAAGAAGCAGGCTCATGGAAAACATTAATATAAGACAACACGTGGAAGGAACTGGGGGGACCACCAGGTTTGCACCCAAATCTGCCTAGCAGAACAGCTGCTCATCCCCCAGCTCAACTGGCTCTAATTTCTTTAGTGATACAATAAAGCACAGTTACTTACCGTAACAGGTGTTATCCAGGGACAGCAGGCAGATATTCTTGACTGATGGGTGACGGCACCGACGGAGCCCCGGTACGGACAATTCTAGAGTGATTGCACTCTAAGAACTTTAGAAAGTTCTAGCTCGGCCGCACCGCGCACGCGCGAGTGCCTTCCCGCCCGACAGAGGCGCGCGGTCCCTCAGTTAGTGTAAGCCAGCTAAGAAGCCAACCCGGGGAGGTGGGTGGGACGCAAGAATATCTGCCTGCTGTCCCTGGATAACACCTGTTACGGTAAGTAACTGTGCTTTATCCCAGGACAAGCAGGCAGCATATTCTTGACTGATGGGTGACCTCCAAGCTAACAAAAAGAGGGATGGAGGGAAGGTTGGCCATTATGAAAACAAATTTTGCAAAACAGATTGGCCGAAGTGTCCATCCCGTCTGGAGAATGCATCCAGACAATAGTGAGATGTAAAAGTGTGAACTGAGGACCAAGTAGCAGCTTTGCAGATTTCCTCAATAGGAGTGGAACGGAGGAAAGCTACAGATGCTGCCATAGCTCTGACTCTATGGGCCGTGACAGAACCTTCCAGTGTCAGTCCGGTCTGAGCATAACAGAATGAAATGCACGCTGCCAGCCAATTAGACAACGTACGTTTAGAAACAGGACGTCCCAATTTATTCGGATCAAAGGACAGAAAAAGTTGAGGAACTGATCTGTGGGGTTTCGTACGCTCTAGATAGTAAGCTAGAGCCCGTTTACAATCCAAAGTATGCAGAGCTTGTTCCCCAGAATGAGAATGAGGTTTTGGAAAGAAAACCGGTAGAACAATGGATTGGTTGAGATGGAATTCAGAGACAACCTTAGGGAGAAACTTTGGATGTGTACGCAAAACCACCTTGTCATGGTGAAAAACCGTAAAAGGTGGATCTGCGACAAGTGCATGAAGCTCACTGACCCTCCTGGCAGAGGTAAGAGCAATAAGGAAAAGCACTTTCCAAGTGAGAAACTTGAAAGGAGATGTAGCCAATGGTTCAAATGGAGGCTTCATCAAGGCGGAAAGAACCACATTGAGATCCCAGAGAACAGGAGGGGCTTTAAGAGGTGGTTTCACATTGAAAAGTCCACGCATGAACCTGGATACCAGGGGATGAGCTGAAAGAAGTTTTCCATGGACTGGCTCATGAAAAGCTGCAATGGCACTGAGGTGGACTCTGATGGAAGAGGACTTAAGGCCAGAGTCAGACAAAGAAAGCAAATAATCCAACAACGTCTCCACTGCCAGGGAAGTGGGATCAAGATGATGAAGAAGACACCAGGAAGAAAATCTCGTCCACTTTTGATGGTAACATTGCAGAGTGGCTGGTTTCCTGGAGGCATCCAGAATGGAACGAACGGGCTGCGACAAAAGAGTATCAGTCGAAGTCAGCCCGAGAGATACCAAGCTGTCAGGTGCAGAGACTGGAGGTTGGGATGTAGAAGGGTTTCCTGCTGTTGCGTAAGCAGAGATGGAAACAGAGGAAGAAGAAAAGGTTCCCTGGAACTGAGTTGAAGTAGAAGGGAGAACCAATGTTGCCTGGGCCACCTCGGAGCAATTAGAATCATGGTGGCTCTTTCCCTCTTGAGCTTGAACAAGGTTCTCAACATGAGAGGCAGAGGAGGGAAGGCGTACAGGAACAGATTCGACCAGTCGAGGAGAAAAGCATCTGCTGCTAGACGGTGCGGAGAGTAAAGTCTGGAGCAGAATAGGGGCAGCTGATGATTGTGAGGAGCTGCAAAGAGGTCTATCTGAGGAGTGCCCCATTGAGTGAAGATAGACTGCAGAGTTACAGGATCGAGTGTCCACTCGTGAGGTTGGAGAATTCTGCTGAGTTTGTCCGCTAAAGAATTCTGTGCCCCCTGAATGTATATAGCTTTCAGGAAGAGATGGTGATCTATGGCCCAATTCCAGATCTTCTGGGCTTCCTGGCATAAAAGGCGAGAGCCTGTCCCACCCTGTTTGTTGATGTAGTACATCGCAACCTGATTGTCTGTGCACAACAGAAGGACCTGAGGAAAGAGAAGATGTTGGAAGGCCTTGAGGGCATAAAACATCGCTCTGAGTTCCAGGAAATTGATTTGATGCTTCTTTTCCTGGGCTGTCCAAAAACCTTGAGTCTGGAACTCGTTCAAGTGAGCTCCCCATGCATACAGAGAGGCGTCGGTGGTGATGACTAGTTGATGAGGAGGCTGATGGAACAGAAGACCTCTGGATAGATTTGAGGATACCAACCACCATTGAAGAGACTGACGCAGAGATAATGTCACAGATATGTGTCGTGAGCAAGGATCCGACGCTTGGGACCACTGAGTAGCAAGGGTCCATTGAGGAGTGCGCAGGTGAAGACGTGCGTGAGGTGTGACATGAACTGTGGATGCCATGTGCCCCAAGAGTACCATCATCTGTCTGGCTGAGATGGAAGGTAGTGAAAGCACCTGCTGACATAGAGACTGAAGGGTCTGAAGACGATTGGATGGTAGGAAAGCTCTCATTTGGAGTGTATCTAGGATCGCTCCAATGAATTGAAGTCTTTGAGTGGGGATGATATGAGATTTGGGTAGATTGATCTCGAACCCCAGAATTTGTAGAAACTGGATGGTTTGGTTGGTGGCCAGGAGAACTGCTTGAGCGGATGTGGCTTTGATCAACCAGTCGTCCAGGTAAGGGAATACATGAAGGTAGTGAGAGCGTAGAAATGCCGCTACCACAATGAGACATTTGGTGAATACCCTTGGAGATGAGGCTAGACCGAAGGGCAGTACCTTGTATTGGTAATGACAATGATTGATCATGAATCGGAGATATGGTCTTGAGGTTACATTGATCGGTATGTGAGTGTAAGCCTCTTTGAGATCGAGGGAGCATAGCCAGTCGTTTTGATTTAGAAGGGGATAAAGGATGGCTAAAGAAAGCATCTTGAATTTTTCTTTTACCAGATGTTTGTTGAGATCGCGAAGATCTAGGATGGGTCTGAGATCTCCAGTTTTTTTGGGGACTAGAAAATAACGGGAGTAGAATCCCTGCCCCTTTTGATCTAGAGGAACTTCTTCTATAGCGTTCAGAAGGAGGAGGGATTGGACCTCCTGAATAAGGAGGGCCGATTGAGGACTGTTCAAAGCAGACTCTTTTGGCAGGCTTTGAGGAGGAAGAGTCTGAAAGTTGAGAGAGTAGCCGTGGCGGATGATGTTGAGGACCCATTGGTCCGACGTGATTACTTCCCACCGGCTGAGGAACAGAGAAAGTCGACCTCCTATAGGCTGAGGCAGGAGAGCAGGAATAGGGATACTGGCTATACTGTGGAGAATGAAGTCAAAAGGGCTGTGACTTCTGCTGAGGAGGTTGTTTCACAGATTGTTGTTGCTGCTGCTGTCTGGGAGGCTGACGTTGTTGTTGCCTCTGACGCCTGGGTTGCTGAGCAGTGGTAGTTAATGGACGAGCTGTGAAGCGGCGTTGATAGGCCGACTGCTGTCTATATGGTTTTGGTGGAGGAGGCTTCTTTTTATTTTTAAGCAGAGTATCCCAGCGCGTCTCATGAGCCGAGAGCTTTTGTGTGGTTGAGTCCATGGAATCCCCAAAGAGCTCATCCCCTAGGCACGGGGCGTTGGCTAACCGATCTTGATGGTTAACATCAAGCTCGGATACCCGAAGCCAGGCCAAACGGCGCATAGCCACCGACATTGCTGTCGCTCTGGATGTAAGTTCAAAGGTGTCATATATGGATCTAACCATAAACTTACGCAATTGGAAAAGAGACGACAAGCAGGTGTGAAAAGAGGAATGCTTTCGTGAAGGAAGATATTTTTCGAAAGAAGCCATGGTGGTAAGGAGATGCTTTAAATAAAAAGAGAAATGAAAAGCATAATTACTAGCCCTATTTGCTAACATAGCATTTTGGTAGAGCCTCTTACCAAATTTATCCATGGCCCTTCCTTCTCTGCCAGGAGGGACAGATGCATATACACTGGCTCCTGAAGTCTTTTTAAGGGTGGATTCGACAAATAATGACTCGTGTGGAAGTTGAGGTTTGTCGAACCCAGGAATGGGAATTACTTTATATAGAGAATCCAGTTTACGTGGGGCCCCTGGGACAGTTAAAGGAGTCTCTAAATTTTTATAGAAAGTTTCCCTCAAGATGTCATGAAGGGGAAGTTTCAAAAATTCCTTTGGAGGCTGATCAAAATCAAGGGCATCCAAAAAAGCTTTAGACTTTTTGGATTCAGCCTCCAAAGGAATGGACAAGGATTCACACATCTCTTTCAAAAAACAGGAGAAAGAGGAAGTGACCTGTTTGGAGGATGGGTCAGGGACAGCCGAATCCTCCTCCTCTGAGGAACATTCGCCTTCAGAAAGAAAGGGTTCCTCTGAGTCCCCCCACAGATCAGGATCCCTGACATGGGAAGCATGGTCCTGAGACTCCGGTGTCGACGTTTGAATGTGTCGGGTTTTGCGCACCGACTTACCCGACCTCATCGATACCGAGTCAGGAGATGTTATCGGTCGCACCGGTGCCGAAGTCTGTACCGATTGATGGTGAGCTCTCGGCTCCGGTGCAAGAACTGGCATCGATACCGATGAGGTTAGGTGAAGCGGTACCGAAACAGTGGAAGCGGGTAATACGGGTTCCACAATCGGTATCGATACGGGTTGTTCCACAACCGGTACCGATAGCTCGGTGCGGGCCGGCACCGGAAGGTTCGGTGTCATGATAGCAGGAAGGAGTCTTTCTAATTGCTCCTTAAGCTGCACCTGAAGGATGGCCGTAATGCGGTCATCGAGGGATGGCACCGGTACCGCTTTTTTCTTCTGCGGTACCTGCGGTGCCGCTCGACGCCCCGGAGATGAGGAGCCCGATGTCGAGGGACTCACCTCTATAGGGGCGGAGCGCTTCCGCTGGCGTCTTACAGGCGGCAGGATTGGACTCACTGCACTCGAGGCCGGAAGACGTTCCAGCGGGGAAGGCTTCTTAGCTGGCTTACCTGACTGTTGAGATGCCGGTGTGGAATCACGCGGCGTCGAAGACGAGGGTGCCGACTGAATCGGTGCCGAAGCCGGAGTCGAAGGAACGGGGTCGGACATCTCGGTACCGAACAGTAATCGCTGCTGTATCTGGCGATTTTTTAATGTCCGGTTTTTAGAGTAGCACAGCGGGTGCAAGTAGAGGCCTGATGCTCAGGACCCAAACACTGTAAACACCAGTTGTGTGGGTCCGTGAGAGATATAGGCCTAGCACACCGCTGGCACTTTTTAAAACCCGGTTGAGGGGGCATGAAAGGAAAAACGGCTTCCGCCAAATCGAAGGCCGAGGCTTCGATGGTGGCAGAAGGCCCCGCCGGGGAAAATCAAATTAAGAAAAGGAAAAAATATTATTTTTTTTTTTTTTTTTTTTTTACAAAAGAAAAAAAGAAACGAAATAAGGCCAAAGCCAAAAAGTTTACGCGAGCGGGAAGGCAATAGAAAAAAAGTTTCAACAGCCGTTGAAAAAAACGCGTCTTCTTAGCTCCGCGGAAACTAAGAAACTGAGGGACCGCGCGCCTCTGTCGGGCGGGAAGGCACTCGCGCGTGCGCGGTGCGGCCGAGCTAGAACTTTCTAAAGTTCTTAGAGTGCAATCACTCTAGAATTGTCCGTACCGGGGCTCCGTCGGTGCCGTCACCCATCAGTCAAGAATATGCTGCCTGCTTGTCCTGGGATAATACTTAATTCAAAACTCATTACATTTCTAGACAGCAAAACCTCTCGGATCAATGCGGTTCACAAAAGATAGAAACTGGCCATTCCCAGTGAACTACAGAGTAAACATTAAACAATTAAATTCTCTAAAAATTTTTACAAACAAAAATGATTTCAATAACTTTCTGTAATGTATATAAGAACAACACCTTCTAAATAGAGGGTGTAACAACTCCTTATCCCAGGTAGCTGCCTGAAAAATGAAAAGGCATTGCTGGAACTTCTTATATACATAAAATTTTCTTCTTTTCTTTTATAGTGTTCAGAAAATGGCTACCTTCTCAGCAGCCAATTCCCATTTTCCCAACAAGTGTGAAAAGCACCCGTTTTCGATCATCACACTAATTGCTCATGCATATAATCACAATAGTTCCAAAAATATTTTTCCCTTTCAACTGAGAAGTACTGGTAAGTTAATGTATTTATCTTTTAAAGTAAATCTGAAGTCAGCACAATCAACTCCTCTAGTGACTTTTTACATATTTCAGTTCTTTAAGTCATCAATGATGATTGCCAGGAGCAATTTTAATTTCCACAATCCACTGTGATATCTTCAAGTATATAAAAGACTCCCAACACAGATCCAAGTTTCATCAGGGGATAACAAAAAAAAATTAATTTATCTATTATTTAAAAAATGTTTTAAAATTTTCCATAACTCACTAGTGAGACTTCTCCCTGCTTCACAGTAACTGCCAGAAAACACCAACAACCATCACACTTCTTATTGGTTCTCCTATCTCTAAGATACTCATATTTCAATGGTTATCCCACACTGTCATTTTCAACTCAGTCTCATTCTTCAGAACACTGACATCAGATCAAATGTTTGTATTGGAGCTTTATGATTATCATTTGTTCTTAAAATACATTATTATTCTTTTGAGATGAGGATTTTTTTTTTTAAGGTTTTTTCATCAGCTGAGTTTCTAGCATATTTAGCACAATTGGTATTATCTAAAAATTACTTCCAATTTCTGGGCAAGTTTTACTTACAAATAAGGAGCAGACCATCCGTGGCTTTCATATTCATGTCTCAGTTTGAGGAAAAACGTATCTATACATCTGTACACTTTGATAAGGTATATTGAAGGTATAGATTCATAGGCAACATATTCTTTATTTAGTTGGGAAAGAGAGGGAGTTGGAAGATTTTATTGTATGGGCCAATACTTGTGATTTACACATTCAGTTTACAGCAAATTGGCATATACACACTATACAAATTTTAGACATCCAGATTACATTTGAACATAAAAATTGCCGCTGCTGGGTCAGACCAGTGGTCTATCCTGCCCAGCAGTCCACTCATGCGGCGGCCCCCAGTGCTTTAAATGAGTCCAGCCTCACCTGCATACGTTCCAGTTTAGCAAGAACTTGTCCAACTTTGGCTTGAATCCCTGAAGGGTGTTTTTCATTATAACAGACTCCGGAAGAGCATTCCAGTTTTCTACCACTCTCTGGGTGAA
This sequence comes from Geotrypetes seraphini, assembly GCF_902459505.1. Classification (NCBI taxonomy): domain Eukaryota; kingdom Metazoa; phylum Chordata; class Amphibia; order Gymnophiona; family Dermophiidae; genus Geotrypetes; species Geotrypetes seraphini. The sequence continues at coordinate 69,993,439 of NC_047088.1, forward strand.
GAACTTCCTTACGTTTGTACGGAATCTATCCCCTTTCAACTTTAGAGAGTGCCCTCTCGTTCTCCCTACCTTGGAGAAGGTGATGAGGACATTACGTGGACGGCTTCATCGACTTGTCGATCAGAACTCCCAAGTCTCGTTCCTGGGAGGTCTCTCCAAGTACCGCCCCGGACATCTTGTATTCGTGCATGAGATTTTTGTTTCCTACATGCATCACTTTACACTTATCCACGTTGAACCTCATTTGCCATGTCAATGCCCATTTCTCGAGTGTGTTTATGTCACGTTGCAGATCTTCGCAATCCTCCCGCGTCTTCACTTCTCTGAATAACTTAATATCGTCCACAAATTTAATCACCTCACTCGTTGTACCAATGTCCAGATTATTTATAAAGATGTTGAAGAGCACGGGTCCAAGCAATTAGCTCTCCGGCACCCCATTTACCCCCACTCTCTTGTTTCCTATGCTCCAGCCAGTTTTTAATCCACATGAGTATTTCACCCTCGATTACATGCCTCGCAATTTTCCAAAGTATTAGTTCATGTGGAACCTTGTCGAACGCCTTCTGAAAATCCAGATATACAATGTCAACCGGGTCGCCCATGTCTATCTGCCTGTTTACTCCCTCGAAAAAGTGCAGCAAGTTTGTCAAACAAGATCTGCCTTTGCTGAAACCGTTCTGGCTGGTCCTCATCAGATCATGCCCGTCAAGGTGATCAATGATGCGGTCCTTTATCAGCGCCTCTACCATCTTTTCCAGTACCGAGGTCAGACTCACTGGTCTGTGGTTTCCCAGATCTCCCCTCGAACCTTCTTTGAAGATCGGTGTAACATTTACCACCTTCCAGTCTTCCGGAATCTTTCCCGATTTGATCGACAGATTGGCTATTAGTTGAAGCAATTCAGCTATAGTCCCTTTCAGTTCCTTGATGACCCTCAGATGGATGCCATCCGGTCCCGGGGATTTATCACTCTTAAGCCTATTGATCTGCATGCATACCTCTTCTAGACTGATTGTCAACCCTGTCAGTTTCCTGTCTTCGTTTCCAACATATAGCCTGATGGGTTCCGGTATGCTGTGTATATCCTCTTCGGTAAATACAGACGCAAAAAAATGTGTTCAGTTTGTCAGCAATTGCTTTGTCCTCCGTTAGTACTCCCTTTATTCCATGGTCATCCAATGGCCCCACCGCTTCCTTCGCGAGTCGTTTCCTCTTAATATATCAAAAGAATGGCTTGAAGTTTTTCGCCTCCTTGGCTATTTTTTCCTCGTAGTCTCTTTTGGCCTCTTTTGACCAGGGGAAATTTTTGACAACCATTTATAGAAAAAAATGGCTAGAAATATATTATTACATTTCCAAAAAGTTTTCATCCATATTCATATGAGAATATACCAATGGGACAGTTCTTCCAATTAAGATTATGCTCTGCCAGAGAAGAATTTAAGACTCAAGCGAATGTTATGAGTCGATGATTCCAAGAAAAAAGATACCCTAAATGAGTTATACAGAGAGCAAATAAGAGGATTTTTGTGCACAGAGACAGTGGCTTTTAACATCTCAAGAGAAACAAAGAGGGTCTGAATTAGCATGTATACTTCCTTTTTCACCATGGACATCACATATTCATTTATCAATAATGAAGCATGAAAGATTAGGTTTCTTACCTCTGCTAATCTTCCTTCTTGTAAATCTTCTCTGGATGCTGAATGGATGGGATCTTGTATCTCTATTAACTTCAGCTGCAGGCAACTAAAAGATGATCCCTCTCCTTTGGGCTACCTGCCCGGGAGCTTCATATCTTACTCAGTTAGTAGAAAAGCCATGTAGACCTATGACAACAGGAAATAGAAGAAAAGAAAGAGAGGGCACAGGAACTCCCATTACCAATCAATTCTGCTCAGGGCTTTAAACTAGGTAAGTCGGGGGAGGGTACAGGCACAAACAACATACCAGGCGAACTAAAATGCCAATACATTTATGAGGCTGAGGAAAGTAGACACCGAAATTCTGGGTCAGGGGTGAGTGCACACACTTTTGAGTCGGGAGTAGGGTCACATCATATTTATGGGTCACATTGTAATTCCGGGTCTAGGGGGAGTACACACTGTAGTTCTGGGTATATGGGGAGTACACATTGTGGTTCTGAGCCTCAGGAAAGCACAAATAACACAAACAATGCTAAAGGTGTTCAAATAGCTCAAACAGGAATATCCCCATTGAGACATAACAAAAATATAACATGGAGGGCTATGTACGTCAACGCACACAGTTTAGGAAACAAGATCCTGGAATTGGAAACAGAAATAAGGAATGCCGACCTGGATGTGGTGGCGATATCCAAAACCTGGCTCACAGACTCCCACGGGTGGGACATGGTCATACCGGGTTACAACTTGCTTCGCCGGGACAGAGAGGGTAGGAAGGGAGGGGGTGTAGCATTATATACTAAAGATGACATTAAGGTCACGAGAATCTCAGATGTCCAGTATACTGGGGAATCCCTTTAGGTTAATTTGGCCAGAGGGAAGAACAAATGCTTGTATCTTGGCGTAATTTACAGACCCCCAAGACAACAGGATGACCTGGATATGGAAATAATCGAAGATATAGAAAATATCACTTTGCGTGGGGACACAGTATTGCTAGGTGACTTCAACATGCCTGATGTGGATTGGATTACACTTACCTCTGCTTCCGGCAGCAGCAGGAGGCTATTAAACTCTATGAAAGGAGCAAGCCTCAGGCAACTGGTGTTGGAACCGACAAGGGATCAGGCAATACTGGACCTGATACTTACCAATGGAGAAAGTGTCACAGAGGTCTCGGTGGGCGACACATTGGCCTCCAGTGACCACAACATGGTATGGTTCAATATCAGGAAAGGTTTCACTAAATCTACTACACTAACCAAAGTCCTCAAATTCAAGGACACAAATTTCAAAGAAATGGGAGACTTCGTTCACCAGGCGCTACAAAGCCAAGAAGAAACCGATAACGTGGAAGACATGTGGTCGACTTTGAAAGCAACCATACAAGAAGCAACAAACCGCTATGTAAAATCAGTAAGTAAACGGCGAAGGAACAATAAGCCACAGTGGTTTACTGCGGAGATCTCAGACCTGATCAAGGAGAAGAAAAAAGCATTCATCTCTTACAAACAATCAGGGAAGCAGGACTCTAGAGCAGACTACCTGGCCAAATCAAAAGCCGTCAAAACAGCAGTCAGGGAGGCTAAATTCCTCATGGAGGAGTCTCTAGCAAAGAACATCCAGAAGGGAGATAAATCCTTCTTCAGGTATATCAGTGATAGAAGAAAAAACTCAGGCGGGATTGTACGTCTTAGGAAACCAGACGGAGACTATGTGGAAAAGGATTCGGAAAAAGCCCAACTATTAAATGAATACTTCTGCTCAGTCTTCACCCGAGAAGCGCCAGGGCTCGGCCCTCAGCTACAGACAAGGGTTGGCTCAGTTGACCCGTTTAGTAACTTTGAGTTTACGCCCAGCAGTGTCTACGGTGAGCTGTCAAGGCTCAAGGTTAGCAAGGCAATGGGGCCGGACAACCTGCACCCCAGGGTGCTTAGGGAGCTGAGTGATGTCTTGGCGGAGCCACTGTCTGCGCTCTTCAACCTCTCCCTTAGTACAGGCAGCGTCCCGTTGGACTGGAGGACGGCTAACGTCATTCCACTCCACAAGAAAGGCTCAAAGATGGAGACAGCAAACTACAGACCAGTGAGTCTAACATCGATAGTGAGCAAACTAATGGAAACTCTAATCAAACACCAATTAGATAAGATCCTGGATGAGGAGAATCTACGGGATCCCCGACAACATGGATTTACTAAGAGGAGATCCTGCCAATCCAACCTGATCAGCTTCTTTGACTGGGTAACGGGGAAGCTGGATATTGGGGAGTCCCTGGACATCGTGTACCTGGACTTTAGCAAAGCATTCGATAGCGTACCACACCGCAGGTTACTGAGCAAGATGAGTTCTATAGGATTAGGTGACACATTGACGAAATGGGTTGGGAGCTGGCTTGGAGGTAGGCTCCAAAGGGTGGTGGTGAACGGCACCCCCTCCGAAATGACGGAGGTGATTAGTGGAGTACCACAGGGCTCAGTCTTGGGCCCAATCCTATTCAACATCTTTATAAGAGACTTGGCAGAAGGGCTTCGAGGTAAAATAACATTATTCGCCGATGACGCCAAACTGAGTAATGTAGTGGGCAAATGCACAACAGACGAAGATTCAGTGCCCGACAACATGATGCACGACCTACTCCTACTGGAGCGATGGTCTAGGACATGGCAACTCAACTTCAATGCCAAAAAATGCAAAGTTATGCACCTGGGCAGCCAGAATCCATGCAAGTCTTATACCCTTAATGGCGAGATCCTAGCAAAAACAGTAGCAGAACGAGACTTGGGGGTAATCGTCAGTGAGGACATGAAGTCTGCCAATCAAGTGGAGCAGGCTTCGTCCAAGGCAAGACAAATCATGGGCTGCATACGAAGGGGTTTCGTCAGTCGTAAGGCGGAAGTCATTATGCCATTGTATAGATCCATGGTGAGGCCCCACCAGGAATACTGTGTGCAATTCTGGAGGCCGCATTATCGCAAGGATGTGCTGAGACTGGAGTCGGTGCAAAGAATGGCCACCCGGATGGTCTCGGGACTCAAGGATCTACCATACGAAAAACGGCTTGACAAATTACAGCTATACTCGCTCGAGGAGCGCAGAGAGAGGGGGGACATGATCGAGACGTTCAAGTATCTTACGGGCCGCATCGAGGCGGAGGAAGATATCTTCTTTTTCAAGGGTCCCACGACAACAAGAGGGCATCCGTTGAAAATCAGGGGCGGGAAACTACGAGGTGACACCAGGAAATTCTTTTTCACTGAAAGAGTGGTTGATCGCTGGAATAGTCTTCCACTACAGGTGATTGAGGCCAGCAGCGTGCCTGATTTTAAGGCCAAATGGGATCGGCACATGGGATCTATTCACAGGGCAAAGGTAGGGGAGGGACATTAAGGTGGGCAGACTAGATGGGCCGTGGGCCCTTATCTGCCGTCTATTTCTATGTTTCTATGTTTCTAATATGGCATTATACTAAAAACTATGGCCAAAAGTGGCCAACTGGAAACAAACATTATAAACTACAAAACCTAGGAAAATCCTGGAACATGGACACAGCCTGAAGATCGGAAGGGGTACCCCCCGGGGATCCCCCCAACCCTTAAACCCAACAAGGGGGAATACGCGTGAAATTCTTAGGGAGGCTGGTCAACGACAGAAATCCAACTTACCAGTTACTGAAGAGGCGACCTGCGGATCAGACAAAATAACAGATGGGCGGGCATTCAGCATCCAGAGAAGATTTACAAGAAGGAAGATTAGCAGAGGTAAGAAACCTAATCTTTCATTCTTGTACAATCTCTCTGGATGCTGAACGGATGGGACGTATAAAAGCCATCCTAAAACTCAATGGGGTGGGGCCCGATGAGCCCGCCGCAAGAACCGAAGCACCAAAGGCCGTATCACCCTTAGCCGTCACATCAAGCCTGTAAAACCTGGAAAAGGTTTGAAGGGAAGCCCATGTGGCCACCCGACAAATTTCTGCAGGCGAGACCGCATGAGATTCCGCCCACGAGGAAGCCATTCTTCTGGTAGAGTGAGCCTTCACCCTGCGCTCTACCCCTTTGCGGATGAACCAGGGGAAAGATGGCTCCCAAATCTGGAGACCCGATCCAATCTGCAGGCTGTCCAGAGGGCTTACTGCAGTTTCAGGCTTACAGAGCACCCTCCAGAAGCAGACAAACATTAAAATGTCTGTGATCTCCCGCTGAAGGATCACTCGTACCGAGTTGATCCGCAGCACATGGACAAACCCATGAAAAAATAAAAATAAAAAAGGACTAGGAAGATAAAACAAATCACGAGCAGAATTAACTGAGATGATACCATGCAGATAAGCTGCAGAACAAACTGAGCAAGACAGGAAGCTCCCGGGCAGGTAGCCCAAAGGAGAGGGATCATCTTTTAGTTGCCTGCAGCTGAAGCTTATAGAGATACAAGATCCCATCCGTTCAGCATCCAGAGAGATTGTACAAGAATTGGCAATTGTTTAGATACTATCAGGTTTTTCAAAAGATCCCAAAATTAGCATATAAGAGAGGGGGGAAATAGAACTGTTCATCTTATGCATTTGGTTTTGAAGGAAACAGTGCTTCATAGAATGGAAGGGGGTCATTTTAAATGTCAACATTGATCTTATTGTGAAGTCTGTTGGGAAGCACACCAAGTCCTGGTTCAAAGGACAAACTGGGTGTATTATTTACATCAAAGAACTGACTGCACCTCTTCTCAGGTGGTTTACTGCCTTAGATGTCCATGTAATCTGTATAATATTGGACATATTATATATGCATATCACTTTAAATATCTTAAATAAAAATTTTTTCTTGATTCTTTTTTTCTCCCAATATCTTACTACATAATAATAATATAAGTGAATGTGAAAGCTCAGACTCAACAACCACACTCTAGTGAAAGATCATGGAGCCAGTTGTAAATGAGACCATCACAGCTAATCACAGTCTTATTCCACCGCATACAGACTTCACTTTCAAATACTAATAGAATAGCCTGTACTTATCTGAAGCAGTGGAGTTGCTGGGATGTGTCCCACAACTGCTCCGGTCCAAAAACCAAAAGAAAACAGAAGATGCTGCTGTCTCAAACTTCCCTCGACTGCGGTTAAGTTACAACACGTAATGTTGGACATAACCAAAAAAAGTTTAAAAGTATGAGTGGGAGAGCATTTAAGTAATACCCGTTTGCAGGAGAGAAGCTCCCCTTGTGGATCACTGGTTGCAAACATAGCTTTACAAGTGATGATGCTGATACAAATTCAAAACCATGGGGGGAGGAGGAGGATAGAGAGAAACCGCTACCCAGCTGCTATAGCAAGAATAGCATTTAATTTTTCAGTGGAACACTATTGAATCCTTGGGAATGGATAAGAAAATTAAGTGGGTTAATTTGTAGTTAAAATAACCTTGGGACATATAAGTTAATGAACAGCAGATGTCAGAATGCACTGAGTTGAATATGACAGTGTGGGATAACCAATGAAATATGAGTATCTTGGAGATGGGAGAACCAATAAAAAGTGTGATTATTCGAGTGGCATTTTCTGGCAGTTACTGTGAAGCAGGGAGAAGTCTCACTAGTGAGCCATGGAAAAATTTTTAAATAGATGAATTTGAGAATAGTTGTGTGAATATTCACTTTATTTTTTTAGAGTTATCCCCTGATGAAGCTGGCACTGGTTAAACTAGGATCCCTGTTGGGAGTCTTTTATTTACTTGAAGATATCACACTGGATTCTGGAAATTAAAATTACCCATTACCCCTTGCGATCAACGTTGATGACTTAAAAAACTGAAATATGTGAAAAGTCACTGAAGGAGTTAATTGCGCTGATTGATTGCAGATTTGCTATAAATGATAAATACATTAACTTGCCAGTACTTCTCAGTTGGAAAGGAAAAAACATTTTTGGATTGATTGTGATTATATGCATGATCAATCAGTGCGATGGTCGAAAACGGGTGCCTTTCACACTTGTTGGGAAAATGGGTACAGACTGCTGAGGAGGTAGCCATTTTCTGAGCACTATAAAAAAAAGAACAAAAAAGTTAACAAAAATATGAATTTTATGTTGTAATGATTTTTGAGTATTATTGTCTCAGTACAGATCAGTGGTTCCCTATCAAACAAATGCTTAAAGAAACTATAACTAATATGTCTGAAATGAAAGAAGAAATTTTAAATATACATAGACAAATGGAAGTTAACAACAAAAGAACAACTGAACTAGAATCAAAAATGGAAACTATAGAATGTGAATCAAAAAGATGTAAAAACGACAGCCTGGAATTAAATAAATTAAAAGATCAACTGGAGGATTACGAGAATAGAGGAAGAAGAAAGAACATCAAACTCTTTGGAATACAAGAAAATTTAGAGGGAAAAAATACTATCCTTTTCCTTGAAAATTTAATTCCAAAAATTCTACAATTAGACTTGAAACAACCAATTGAAATTGAAAGGGCGCATAGAATCCCAACTAAAAATTTAGAAAATAAAAACAGACCAAGACCAATCATTTTCAAAATGTTGAGATACCAACAAGCACTAGAGATACTAAATGCTGCAAAAAAAGATAAAAACTTAAATTATAAAGGATCAAGATTATGGTTTTTACCAGACTTCGCCAAAAACACAGCAACTAAAAGGAAAAGACTACTAGACATGAGACCTCTACTCAAAGAAAAAGGATTTAAATATGGTCTATACTACCCGGCGAAAATGAGAGTGTCATCTGGAGACAAGTCCTTATATTTTGAGGATCCCGAAAAACTAAAAGAGTTCCTCTCTAAACCAGAACCTATGATATATTAACATAATATATTAAGATGGTTTTGAAGACTCTATGAAAAATTAGAGAATATAACATATTGAAATATTTGAAGAAATGGAGGAAAACAATACAAAGAAAAGATAATAATAATTATATGAAAGAAAGAACAGAATATAGGAAAATTATTAAATAATACACTGCATATATGTTTAAAATAATTATATGTTGAAATCATAATACTATGGAAATACAAATTAACATATTGTTAAATGAAAAATGATACATTAATAAAATGTTATGGAAAATGATTAAATAAATATAAAAGATCAATATAGATAGATAGAAGGGAAATTTGTTTAAACAATTGAATATTGATTGCCTGGAATGGGGAGAATGTTAGGATTACAGTTCCAATGTGTATCCTTAAGCAGCCAATGTATTGGGTGGGAAAGGGAGGGATAAGGAAAATACTTATTAGAATAATTAAGGGAGATACATTAGGGTTAAATATGTGTGTCATGAAGAAAATTTTTTGGAAATTAAATATGAAAGAGGAGAGGAAGAATAAGATAATGAAAAGTATTAAAATATATAATGTCTTTTAAAATATATTCTATTAATGTCAATGGCCTGAATCACGTAATTAAAAGAAAAAAAATATTAACATTTTTAAAAAAACAAAATGCAGATATTTACTGTCTGCAAGAGACCCATCTTAATATGAAGGAATCACAGAAATTATCAGGTGGATGGATAAAAGAATGTTTTTTTGCACCAGCAGTGGGTAAAAAAGCAGGGGTTGCAATCCTTATAAATAAAAAATGTATGGCCAATATAAAGGTAAAAAATTCAGATCCACATGGAAGATGGATACATATCGATATAGGTATGGGAAATGATACCCTGACGTTATTTAATATATATGCCCCTAATTCGAATCAATCAGAATTTTTCAAAAAGCTACAAAATATGTTATTACCACTGGCTGCCTCTAATTTAGTGGTGGCTGGAGATTTTAATGCTGTAATGGATCCATTATTGGATAAAAAACCAGGTAAAAGTATTAAATCTTTAGGCTTAGATAATTTGGTTCAATCATGTGATTTGAAAGATATATGGCGTATTCTTCATTTTAATGATCAGGAGTATTCATTTTGTTCACAGGTTCATAAATCATTTTCAAGAATAGATTATATTTTTGTTTCAACAAATAAAGTGCAACAAGTGATTAAAGCTTCCATTGATCCTATTATCATTTCGGATCATGCGGGAATATGGATAGAATTACAAATAGATCAATTAGAAAATAATAGACCTCTTTGGAGATTTGATAATGCATTGCTTGTGGATGACAAATTTTTGGAAAATTTTAAAACACAAATTAATGAATTTTTTCAAATAAATTTAGTGGAAGATACATCTATAGAGAATGTATGGGATGCATTTAAAGCAACTATGAGGGGTAATATCATATCATATTCAGCTTTTATTAGGAAACAAATTAAAAAACAATATATAGAATTAGAAAAAGAAATAAAAATATTAGAAGCTAAATTGATAAGTAAATGGGAATATGAAGTTTTGCAAGCTCTTTTGAAAGTAAAAGGTAAATATAATGAATTAACTTCAAAAATGATAAGAAAAGATTTGTTTTCCAAACAAACGGTGTATTATGGAAATTCTAATAAGGCGGGAAAATTATTAGCAAATTATCTTAAGGCAAAAAAAAGGAGAACTAATATTAATGGAATAAAAGATGATAATGGTATAATAACAAATCAAACAAATATAATATTAAAACAATTTTTAAATTTTTATAAGGATCTATATTCTTCCGAACCTTATTTGGAGAAACAAAAAGATGGAAAAAAATTTTTAGATTTAATAAATGGACCTAAGGTTCCTGATCATATAAAACGAAGTTTAGAAGAACCTATATCATTAAAAGAATTAGAAACAGCATTGAGATCTCTTAGAGTTGGATCCGCTCCAGGTGGTGATGGTTACACAGTAGAATTTTATAAAACATTTCAAAATATCCTCTCCCCACATTTATTAAAATTATATGAAACACAACTTATAAAAGGTAATATAAAAGGTACTATGGCTGAATCAATAATAATTGTTTTGCCTAAGCCAAATAAAGATCCTACTTTGGTTTCAAACTACAGGCCTATATCTTTGATAAACGTTGATAATAAACTTTTGGCGAAAATTTTAGCTTTGAGATTAGCCAAAGCTCTCCCACATATTATAGATATGCATCAAACGGGTTTCGTTGCTAAAAGACATTCCTCCAATAACTCTAGACTATTATTTCACATGCTAAACTTATCAAAAAAAATGGATGAACCGGCATTTACAGTATCATTAGATGCCGAGAAAGCATTTGATAGGGTAGAATGGAATTTTATGTATCAGGCTTTAGAATGGTTTGGTATAGGTTCTGGATTTATACAAATGGTAAAAACATTGTATAGCTTCCCGATTGCAAGATTAAATATTAATAATAAGATATCTGATGGTTTTCAATTGCAGAGGGGAGTTAGACAAGGTTGTCCTTTATCTCCTTTGTTATTTGATGTTGTATTAGAACCCTTATTGTTAGCAATACAGCAAACGAGGGAGATACAAGGAATTCCATATTCAGATATGGAATATAAAATATCGGCTTATGCTGATGATATTTTGCTTTATTTGAGAAATCCAGAGTCTACCTTATCTTCGTTATTGGAATTAATTGATAAGTTTGGCAAATTTTCAGGTTACAAAATTAATTGGAATAAATCTGAAATTATACCCTTGAATGTTTACTGTGTAAAAGGATTATTTGATATTTTTCCATTCATATGGAAAGAAGAAGGATTTAAATATCTAGGCATTCAAGTTAAAAAAACAATTGAAGATACTGTAAAAGAAAATGAAAAATATGTATTAAAAAAAGTAACGGAGTTATGTGAACAATGGAACCCATTACATATATCTTGGTGGGGCAGAGTTCAAACTATTAAAATGATGATGTTGCCTGTGGTTTGCTACCAAATGAGTATGATACCTATTTATTTTCAGGGGTCCTTTTATAAGAAGCTCAATAGAATTTTAACAAAATTTCTTTGGCTTGGTAAAACACCTAGAATAGCTTTAGTAACCTTACAAAAATCAATTAAGGAGGGAGGGGTAAATTTTCCAAATTTCTATAGGTACCATCAAGCCTATATTCTACGTCAGGGTATGTATTGGATCCTCCCAGAACTTATAGATAATGCACCAGATTGGTTATATTTGGAATGGCGCCTTATGTTTCCCCTAAATTTAGTTCATTTACCAAGTATTAATATACCTAAAAGATACAGAGAAAATAAAATAATAATGGATACTTGGAAAACATTGAGATTTATTGATAAATTAACACCCATCCCAATATATAAATCAACTAATCAATCCATATGGATAAACTCCAAGATCAAAGTAGGCGGAGCTCAAATCCTTTGGAAGAACTGGATTATTGCAGGAATTAGATCTCTAGATGATATTATTTCAGAAGGTAAACTGCTGGATTTTTCACAATTGCAACACAGATTTGGTCTTAATAAAACACAAAGTTTTAAATGGTTGCAATTGAAGCAGGCCATTCAGGTTGGGTTCCCTGAATGGAAATCATTAAACAATCAATATAGTTTAAAGTTTTTATGCTTTAAAGCAGACTTCCTAGGACATCAAGCCGCATTGTGGTATAAATTAATATCTGGATATTTGAATAAAAAACCAAAAAATGGTCTAAGAGACATTTGGAGCATTGAGATTGGACATCAAATTAATGCATCTCAATGGCCACTAATTTGGTCTTGGAGAATGGGATGTACAGTGTCAGCGTCTATGAGACAAACATGGTTCTTTTTATTACATAGAGCTTTTTGGACCCCTACTCGCTTACAAAAACTAGACAGTTCTAAATCTAATAGATGCTGGCACTGTAATCTACAACCAGGAACATTAGATCATTTATTATATCATTGTCCTTATATTAAAATATTTTGGAATTCAATTTGGCCACAAATTAATAAATTAATGGAAAATCATATTGCAATATCATATGATACAATTTTATTTGGAACAATGATGAGAAAAAAAAGTCAAATTTCACCAGAAAATAATAAACTTTTATTAATTATGACAGGGGTTGCCATTCAACATATAACTAACAATTGGAAAAATTACAACAACCTAAACTACACATTTTGGTGGAATACAATTTGCCATGTTTTTAAAATGGAAAGAACAATAGCAATACAAAAGGGGACATATAATAAATTTATAAAAATATGGGGGCCATTGACAAAATATTGTAATGATTAAATAATAGAATACTTTTTCTTCTTTTCTTCTTTTAGAGATTTTTTTTTTTTTTTTTTTTTTTTTTATGACACACATATAGGGGGGGTAAGGAAAACAATTTATATATAATATATTATAATATATGATACAAAATGTAACAAATGATTAAAAAATAATAGAAGGTGGGGGGAGGGAAAATGAATAAAATTTATCCAGAATATATTGTATTAGATATAAATATGTTATTGAATAATTATCAATTGTATTCTAATTTGTTGTATACTTTTATAAAATTTGAAAATATTATATTAAAGCAATAAAAGGGTGGGGGGAGGGTGAAGGGGAAAATCAAATTCAGACATACATTGTATTAGATATAAAAGTGATACCATGCATTTATCAAATGTATTTTATTATTATGTACACTTTTTGTAAAATTTGAAAATAAAAATATAATGGGAAAAAAAATAAAAAAAAAAAAAAAAAAAAAAAAAAAAAAGATCAGTGGTTCCCAAACCTGTCCTGGAGGTTCCGCAGCCAGTCAGGTTTTCAGGGTAACCACAATGAATATTCATGAGAGACATCTGCAAGCAAATCTCTCCCATGAATGCAAATCTCTCTCATGAATATTCATTGTGAATATCCTGAAAACCTGACTGGTTGGGGAGCCCCCAGGACAGATTTGGGAACCAGTGGTATAGATGAATGAAGTTGTAATTATTCTGGGAATCAGAAAATTGAATCTCCTTAATTAGCATAATGATAAATCTAATTCCTTTAGACCAGGAGCAAGGCTGAAATTCCAATCACATAGCTGTACAGGATAAGCCTCTACCAGCCTGCTGGAGATAGAGAATACTGGCTGGAATCATGTACACAGTAGCCTTTAAGGCAGAGATCTGCCATACTGTCTCCACCTGCTGGTAAATGGACATAACCCATTAGTCTGGGCTGATCCTTGGGACATAATTGAAATATGAATTAGAAGCAGACAGTAACATAGTCTGCTGCTATAAAAGTAAGAAAAATTAACCTGCTGCATTTTACTAAGTTCCAGGGTCAGTTTTCAGATACAATATTATTTGGAAGTATGCCACTCCCTTTAAGAAGAGAGCTCATGGAAAACATTAAAACAAGCCAACAGTTAGCAGGAGATGCACTCACACAAGATATGCCAGTAGGCACAGATGTCCTGAAGTGGCTGGGATTTCAGAGTGCCATAGGGACTAGTCCTTCCCACTCACACATTCTATGGTGGCTTACAAGAGGTTTAGTATAGTTTTCTCAACCTCTTGTTACCACCTTTTCATAGAGGCATAATAGAGGAACTATTGGAAGAATTCTCTTACTCTATCAATTACAAGCAAATTCCAGGTGTGGCTGATTTGGGGAAAGAGAAGTGAAGGAATATTAGATAAGATTTTGTCAAGCTAAATTCAGCATCTGAGGTTCAAACTAGAGAATGACATGGGGAAACAATTTGTCCCCGTCTCCATCCTGTCCCCGCGAGCTCAGTCCCTATCCCCACCAACCATCTGATCCCATACGCTCAAGCCCCAAATAATTGATTTTATATTGAACTTATTTTATTAAAGTATAAAAAGAAACAATATTCTATACAATTGTCATTTTATAAACACAACATAAGAACATAAGAATTGCCACTGCTGGGTCAGACCAGTGGTCCATCGTGCCCAGCAGTCCGCTCCCGCGGCAGCCCTTAGGTCAAAGACCAGTGCCCTAACTGAGTCTAGCCTTATCTGCGTACATTCTGGTTTAGCAGGAACTTGTCTAACTTTGTCTTGAATCCCTGGAGGGTCAACAAAATTCCTGTCTCTCTTCCCTTTCACAAATATCCCCTCCACTATCGAGAAAACCGAATAAGCCAAATTATTACAGAATGCTACAGAAAAAAAATCATGCTAACAGAATACTGCAGTCACACGATAGGAATAGTATTAGGGGAGTGCAACTAATGCAACTGCCCCTTGGTCAGAGAGAGCCCTATGCCAGTGGGATGCTAAAGTAGCACGGCTTGGGCTTTGTCGTCCCCAGTTATGTCTAACACCAGCTCTAGCAGGATACATATTTCAAATCTGATATACTCTAATCACAAAAGAGAAAATAAAATTATTTTTTTCTATCTTTTGTCGTCTTGTCATTTTATTCTTTAAATCATGTTGGTCTTAGGTGCTGGTTTTTGTTTTCTTTTGTCTTCTCTTTACTCACTTGCCGGGGTCTCCTGACCATTTGACATTTCTTCTTTCTCCATGTTCATCATCCATCTTCTATCTCTATGTATATCGTTCCCCATGTTCAGCATCTCCCTTCTCTGTCTCCTATACGTCCATTTCTAGTATTTACCCTGTGCCTATCTCCCTGCTTCCATTATCACATTATTCTATGATCCCCTACCCCTGTGTACAGTATCACTTCACCATATCCCTATGCCCCCCTGTCTAGCATCTTCCTTCTGTGTTCTTATTCTCCCCATGTCTAGCCATCTTCTCTCTGTGTCCATATACCCTCCTATGTCTAGCATTAACCGTCTGTGTCCATATACCACCCCCATGCAGCATTCCCCTTTTTGTCCCTGTTCCTATGCTCCCATCCATGCCCACCATCTCCCCTCTTTTTGTATATCTCCATGAGTCCAGCTTCTCCCCTCTCTTACTCCCTTATATCAATGTGTTTCTCACAATCTCTTTCCTCCCTCCCTCTGCTATATTCAATATTTCATTCACTCTTCCCTTTATCCCCTTGGTTCAACTTTTTTTCTTTCCCTTCCCCTTCCCCTACCACATGGGCCCAGCATCTCTTCCTCTTCTTACAAATCCCCAAACCAGATCCAGCAACTGTCTCCCTTCCCTTCAGCTCCAGCTGGTCCAGCAGTCCAAGCAATCCCCTTCACTCTTTGCGGGTGAAGCAGCCCCCCCCCTCCCTATCATATGTCCAATAGCCCCCCTTCCTACTGATCGTGGGTCAAAACCAGCAAAAAAAAACACAAAAAAAACAACCTGCAACTCCCCTGGGTCGGCCCCTTTGTGCCTCCTGGGACTGGCCTACCAGCCATGGAAGAAAAGGTAATATTGCACACTGGGCTGCTCCAGGACCTTCTTCTGGCCAAGTCCCTTCTTCAGTTTTTCCAGAAGTTACATCAGAAGGAGGGACTGGAGAAGCCCTGTGTGCAATGTTGTCCCTTCTTCCACGAAGCTGGTAGGCCCACCCTGGGAGGTACAAAGAGGCTGACCCAGGGGACTCGCAGGGATTTTCTTTTTGCTGGTTTTGACCCCGATCAAGAGTGAGTGAGGGAAACTGCATGTGAGGAGGGCTGTTGGACCAGTGATAGGGAGGGAGTGGAGCTGCTGGACCCGCGATCACGAGGGGGGGCTGTTGGCTGGGAGGGTTGGGAAGGGAAGCGACTCGCAGCAGATCCATTATAGGGACAAGACCATTTACTGCTCCGCAGGGCAGTGAAAAGCCTTGTCCCCGTATCCGCAGCAAAGGGTCAATTTTTTCCTCCTATTCTTGTGGGATAGCCATGGGAAATAGTCACCGTGTCATTCTCTAGTTCAAACTTCTTAAGTATCCTGATCCTACATATGCATGTCCTTCAATGTAGTCCTGGTAGTGGAATCTATCTATGTGATCAGACAGTAAGAGGTATATGGCCTGGCAGTAATAAAAGGGACAGAGATACTGAAGGGTTGGTTGAAATCAGAAGAAAAGAGGAAAGTTTGCCCTCTTCAAAAATAGATCATTTTCTTAAAACAAGGTCATATTGTCTTTATCAGATTAAAATGATGATTATGCCAATTTAGGTAAGACAAAGCTGAGCTAGGTACACCCCTTTTTAAAAGCTGCCCATGTTGAAATGATAATTTTTCATGACTTTAATCATCAGATTCCCCTACACAGTCCATCTAAACCTGCTGAAGTTCACCCTCTTACCTCTGTTATCCATCGGTGGTCCTCTCTGGTCCATCATGGGCCCCCTTGGCTCTCCCATCATTGGTCTGGGTTCTCCCATTGGCCCTCCTCTCATTTCATGTTGGGGCGGTCCACGGGTCTCATGAGCGGGGACATGGTGCATAGGAGGCCCCTGGTGAGGAGGTCCAAGGTAACCCCTACTGGGAGAAGACAAAACAATTTTAAAAAAGATTAAAATCTATATATCTGACTTATTGCTATAAATATTATTGCATACTGTCTCAGGCATGAATGGGAAGATTTTATTTAATGCTTATTAATTCACTTCTTTTTACTACTGTCATATAATATAGCCATGCAAGCTTACCTGGGCTCCCCTTCTCCTGTGACCGACAGCAGTGTCCCTCCTCGTGGGTCATTTGGACCATCTCCCAGGAGACCTCGGGGCAGCACACTAGAGGCTGGAGGACCACGCTGCATTGGAGCTCTGGGATCAACCATGGGAACTAAGAGGACACAAACATGAAGGTAAACTACTTTCAGCTTCACTGCTGAAGAACTTTTCCAAAGCACATTAAGTTAACCAAGCAGCTATTGCTTTAAATTCATGCACAAAAATGTGTTGAATCACACAGTCAGAATGCTCATACCCTTCCAACTATATCTCTCCCTGCCATTACTACCCTAAACAGGCATGGTGCCTGGCATCCCTTCCCAAACCCAGGCTGTTAGCTAACGCCCTTCAATGTACAATACAGGTACACGGACAGGTATACTCTCCCTGAATCCTGCAATGTGCCCCACTGCCCAATAACCCTCCTTGAATCAATGCTGTCAGATGCTTCCTTGCTGCATCATGAAGGCCTGTTACCCACTACCTGTGGAAACTTCAAAAAAATAAAAATATAGCTTTGCAGCACCAACAGGATGCATACCCATAAGCAGCACATCAGAAAATAAGAAAGAACAAACTAATCAAAGAGTGCTCAGAAAGTTTGAAGTGTCACAAGAATGGATGAATTAAAATGCTGGTTTCCATGCAGCACACACTAAGTATTAAAAGTTGAGTGTGCCAAGGATACCTGGAACACGCTCGATTGGTGCAGGGCCGGTGGGTCCCACAGGCGAATGCTGCAGGGTCCCTTGGTGAGCAGCAGAAAGAGAGTAGAGATAAGTAGTTAACACAGTCGGTCTCACTCACAGACACATCCATCTCTCCAGCCAAAAGCATACCTGAGGCAACAACACAGCAGTCAAACCAAGGAGGATGTCAGTCATG
This sequence comes from Geotrypetes seraphini, assembly GCF_902459505.1. Lineage (NCBI taxonomy): Eukaryota > Metazoa > Chordata > Amphibia > Gymnophiona > Dermophiidae > Geotrypetes > Geotrypetes seraphini. The sequence continues at coordinate 70,011,413 of NC_047088.1, forward strand.
CTGCACCACAGCCTACCCAAGTTTGCAAAAATAATAAACAACTCAGCAAGAGATTTATAAATGAGGATCCAACCCACAGTTAAGTGCAGCACAGAATTTGAATGGCTAAGTTTAGCTGAAATCTCTTTACTGCTGATTTCAAAAATACAGCATTCAATTCAAAAGAAAGTTACCTTCATTTAACAGCAGCAGTCTATCATCATTCTCATGTTTTTTTATAGCTGCATTTTGATTAAAATCACAAGATTTAAAAAAGTTTAATTGCAATTAATCACACGAGTATTTTATTTATTTCCCACTAACACTCCTTGCAATTCTGAGAAAGTCACTTAACCCTCCATTGCCCCAGGTACAAAATAAGAATCTGCTGTATATAATATGTAAATTGTTTTGATTGTAGTCACAGAAAGGCGGTATATTAAATCTCATCTCTCTTCTCCCTCCCTCCCATTCCCCCAGATCACCATCTCAGTCATATATTCTACTGGTGGCCCTTCCAGTTCTGCTTAAAGGTCTACAGCTCACTCCCTTCTCTCTATAAACGGTTTGGCATCTGTTGTTCTCCCCCCCCCCCCCCCCACAACTTGCCTACCTTAAAAGGTGGTCTTCTGCTGGTTCCCAACAGTGGCAATGCTGCACATATGCTGCCTACAGCCTGTTCCAAAGTAGAGAGTTGTATAGGGACAGAAATTTTACCCATCCCCAATGGAATCTACCCAATATCCACTCGTACCCAGTAAGATCCATTCCATTCTCACAATTGATCTCCTCAATCCCCACCCATTTCAACAGAAATCAATGCTTTTAATTATTCACAGCCCTCTGTTTCCTCCCAACTCCAACAGCCTCTCATGATTTTTTGATGGCATTCACTATTCAATCAATGATCATTCCAAGCCTCAATCTAGCACTTCAGCTGCCTTTCTCTGTATGTTCCAAGTCTAACTCTGGTGTTCCAATTGCTTCCCTCAGCGCCTTCCAAACCTCATTCTGGAAACACCAGAGATCTTGACTACAGTTCTGTAAGATTCCCATAGTAACTTCTTCCATCCCCATGGGAATCCCACGGTAACCTCTTCCACCCCGCAGATATCCCATGGAACTTCTTCCATACCTGCAGGATTCCTGCAATGCCATTCCCGTGCAGCTCTCTACTCTAAAAGCTTTCCCTCTGTCCCCTCCTGCCTCCTCTGACATGACTTTCTATTTTTATATGGTCAAGATTGGTCAGAGGGAAAGCGTCAAACCAGGCTGCAGCAGCAAATGTGCAATGCTGCTGCTGCCATACAGCAACAGAAGCCCATCTTTAAGGAAGACTGGTGCAGAGGCTAGTGATGTTGAATTGTGGAGGGGGGGCAAAAGGAAGATGTTGGCACCAACAACAGGGGTTGGGAGTGGAAGAGAGCAGAAGAGATGTTTGGAGGAGGTGCTGCAATATGATTAATTTTCTTAATCACAATTAAATTTTTTAAGCGCAATTAATAATATAATCACAGAGTTAACTGCAATTAACTTGCAGCCCTAATGATTTTTGCTCTACCATTCTCCTCCATCCCTCCCTAATATCTCTGAGGGATATTCTTATACTCTCATTGTTCTTATATGATCCATGCCCCCCCCATGCCACTGATCTTATATGATCCATGCTCCCCCCCCAGTCCAGATACCCTATAATCACCTTTCCAGAATCCTTCATCTCAATTATTCCTCTCTTGACCCTCTTCTTATTCTCCCATACTGTTAATACTAAACTTCATGTCCTTGGGGCTTTAAATGAACACAGACTTTCTATACCACTAGAAATGCTTTCCTGCATTTGGGAGAGATTTTTACCTTCTGCTATAGACATAGGAGAGTGTAATTTATTTCTCCAACAGCAGAAGGAGGGTGGGTTTCCCTCTATCCAGTACTGAAGATGACATTTTATCCTCATTATGTCTACCTTTTGCATAAATAGCCATTCTCCTTTTCCTTTATCCAGCAGAAATTCTACTGGGTCAAATTACTTGTTTAGGAATATTTACTACATACAGAACTGTTGGAGATAATTCACCATCTGTGGCCAGTTCCACTGTTTATAAATATAGCCTTCCCTTGGTAGTATTTTAGACATACGGCCTCTTTTACAAAGCCGTGCTAATGGCCCCGAAGCCCTTACAGATTTAAAGGGCTTTGGGGCTGTTGCTGCGCAGCTTTGTAAAAGAGGTGTATAGTGTAGTCTATATGCATCCCATGTGGTGAGCCTTGACCTCAGTTAAATATGCTCTATGGATGATACGATATTGATATTCTTACAGCTTGGCATTATTACTTATGGTGTTCATGTCAGTAGTTATAATATATTGAGGTAATCCCCCGAGGTCATTCCCATTATTTAAAAAACATTAATCTTTACTAAGATAACCATTTGTTCAAAAGGATAACATTTTGATAGTTCAAATTACATAACACCACCTCCCATCTCCTAGTAATGGTACCCTAATATTAAACAATAGTAGTAGTAGTAGCAGTAGCAGCAGCATTTTCCCATTTTTCTTTATGAAGTCTTGAAACTAAGAAGAATCTCTTCTTTCACCTTCTCGTCCTTTGTCTTTCCCTCTTCCTTCCTCCTCTCTAAATATAAAATTAAATAAATATCTGAAGTTCTGATAAAAATCTAACCTGCACAGTACTGCACTGTGCAGGTTAGATTTTTATCAGAATTTTATCAGAACTATAGACATTATTTTAATTTTATATTTAATTTTGTATGTAATTCTATTGGTGCATTTGGTTCTTCAATGCACCATTTACCCTTTATGTGCTCTACGAAAATTTTCCATATGCTAAGAGTACTTTTTTACTTTTCAGTTCTTATTAATCATTTCTTGTGTACATGTACGGTCTGGTTTCTGTTAGTAGTGTCTTACCATAGTAGTAGTGACATTTCTATTTATTTAAGGTTTAGGCGGTATATTGTTTTCCTTTTTCTTATGATCTATTTGGTTCCACATTAACTATCGTATTTTCACTCATATACCGCGCACCGTGTAAAACGCGCACAAGGGTATACCGCGCGGGGAACACAAATTTATGTAATAAAATGTTAATATAGCGCGCATGCTAAAACTTCCTCCCGCCTACTCCGAACCGGCATCCTCCCCCCCGCTCGCGTCACCCCCCTCCCCCTCTGATCCGAGATAATCTGATCTGGCATTCCCCCTGCGAACCAGCATCCTCCCCCCCCCGCTCATGTTACACCCTCTCCCCCACGATCCTACATCCCCCCCAGCACTGCAAATACAATTCTTACCCGATTGGGCACCGGCACCGGCACCAGCACCAATGCACAGCATGTGCCAGTGCCAGTGCCCGAAGATCCTCCCTCGTTGGTTTGGGCTGGGATGGGCTGGGCCGGGCGGTGCGAGAGAGATCCTCCTTCTTCCACTGCCGGGCTGGACTAGGCTTTGAGCATTTGCGCATGCTCAAAGCCTTCTGGTCTCGCTCTCTCCGAGATAATCTCGGAGAGAGCGAGACCAAAAGGCTTTGAGCATGCGCAAATGCTCAAAGCCTTCTGGTCTCGCTCTCTCCGAGATCGAGATTATCTCAGAGAGAGCGAGACCAGAAGGCTTTGAGCATGCGCAAATGCTCAAAGCCTAGTCCAGCCCGGCAGAGGAAGAAGGAGGATCTCTCTCGCACCTCCCGGCCCAGCCCAGCCCAAACCAACGAGGGAGGATCTTCGGGCACTGGCACATGCTGTGCATTGGTGCTGGTGCCGGCCCAATCGGGTAAGAGTTGTATTTGCGGTGCTGGGGGGGATGTAGGATCGCGGGGGTGACGCGAGCGGGGTGGGAGGATGCCGGTTCGCAGGGGGAATGCCGGATCAGAATGTAAAAAAAAAATTGTAAAACGCGCTCACACGTATATGGTTATGCACGTATATGAACAAAAGGGAGAAAGAAAATCCAACGTAGTCTGCAGTAAACAACAGCAACCAGAAAACAACAAACAGACTGCAGACAATGTACAAGATGCAGGCGTTGTTTATTAGTAAATGCAGTAACATATACAACCTTATAGCCAACCAAGGGACCCGACACGGTCCATGTTTCGGATGACACGCCTTCCTCAGGGGTCCTAATGAATTTAAGCATAAATACTTAAGATAATGTGTGAACATAAAAAGGTGAAGCAAGCAAATGGTAATGTGACAAAGGTGATAATGTCATACAAGAACATATTAAAGAGAAAAAGTAAAAATGTACAAATAATATCGGGTGTCTCTGAGTGTGATTGAAATATATAATGATATAGTGCAAAAGGATGCAAAGATTTTTAATAACTAGAATATCACTGAATGAAAAACTAGAAATGAAGTGACACGTGTCAAATGAAAAGCAATTATATATCAACATAGGGATACGTGACAGACGGAAGAAACAAATCACTAATATAAGAAAAGAAAAGGGAACCAGAAGTGGTGGTGAAACGAGAAATGGAGCAGACCAACAATAAAAATAAACCAAATCTTAATAGTCGGAAGTGATACTGCATAATGAAAAAGGGGCAGTAAGTGTGTGAATAGGAAACCAGCATATAGGTAAGAAAAAACTGAAAAGACATACCATGGTGGTTAAGGTATAAAGCAAACTGTGTAAAAGATAACAAACTGATGAAAATAAAAATAATAAGGCATGGAGTCAATAAAAGCATTGGTCCTAAAACATTAAGAACAGAACTGAACAGGTTAAGAATATCTAATATGTACAGTGGCTGTCTCATACTGGAATTTGTATAACATAGGATACAAAAGACAATATAGTATAAATCTTCATAATATGCACTTCTTAAAAGGTTGTAATCAATGTTATGAATACAACTTAAAATAACAGATGATCCAAATATGCTGGAGAAAGTGCATTTTAACGCCTAACAGTTAATAAAACCCAAACTAAAATGTACTATATGAATGTTATTGACTCCATGCCTTATTATTTTTATTTTCATCAGTTTGTTATCTTTTACGCAGTTTGCTTTATACCTTAACCACCATAGTATGTTTTTTCAGTTTTTTGTTACCTATATGCTGGTTTCCTATTCACACACTCACTGCCCCTTTTTCATTATGCAGTATCACTTCCGACTATTAAGATTTGGTTTATTTTTATTGTTGGTCTGCTCCATTTCTCGTTTCACCACCACTTCTGGTTCCCTTTTCTTTTCTTATATTAGTGATTTGTTTCTTCCGTCTGTCACGTATCCCTATGTTGATATTAATTGCTTTTCATTTGACACTTGTCACTTCATTTCTAGTTTTTCATTCAGTGATATTCTAGTCATTAAAAATCTTTGCATCCTTTTGCACTATATCATTATATATTTCAATCACACTCAGAGACACCCGATATTATTTGTACATTTTTACTTTTTCTCTTTAATATGTTCTTGTATGACATTATCACCTTTGTCACATTACCATTTGCTTGCTTCACCTTTTTATGTTCACACATTATCTTAAGTATTTATGCTTAAATTCATTAGGACCCCTGAGGAAGGCGTGTCATCCGAAACACGGACCGTGTCGGGTCCCTTGGTTGGCTATAAGGTTGTATATGTTACTGCATTTACTAACAACGCCTGCATCTTGTACATTGTCTGCAGTCTGTTTGTTGTTTTCTGTATGCACGTATATGGTCACGCGTATGGTTATGCACGGTTTGTAAAATCGTGTATAACGCACGCGTTATATGCGTGAAAATACGGTAGTTGTATCTATTTTTACCTATCGGTCTTTTAAAGTTGGCCAAGTATTTTACCTATCGGCATTTTATCTTTACCAACTATTTTTTCCACAATTGCATATCTTTACTTTAAATTTGGTATGTATCTTGCATTTTGCCTTCTCGTCATACTTTAGCATCACAGTTTTTGATTCACGGGGTGTACACTCCAGGATTCTCAGCACACTGCGTCTGCCTATTTATGATCATTTAAAATCACGCCTACTTAGCATAGTTTTGCTTATAATTAGTGGATCTTCTTGTTTTCACTTTTTTCAATATTCACTCTCCCATATTTGTCTCACTTTTTCTCTTTTAGTGACACGCAGTCACTTTCACAGTCACCTTTATAACCACTGTCACTTTTGAGACCACTTCTTCACCATAACAATTCAACTTGGACCATCTATGTTGGCACTCATGACAACTACAAGATACCGTATTTCTCCCAAAATAAGACAGTGTCATATTAATTTTAGGCCCCAAAAACACACTAAGGGGCTCATAATAAAAAAAAAAAGTCTAAAAAGTGGCTTAAATGGCTACTTGGACGATCAAAAAGCCTGATTGTCCAAGTACCCATAATCAAAGCTGGTGTTAGACGTATCTAAAACCAGCTTAGGCCTTTCCCCTGCCTCTAAACGCACAGAGAGAAAAGAGGCATTTTTAGAGGAGGGGAAAGGGCGGGCGGTGGGCAGGAGGTGAGCCGACCTACAACTAGGCGTACAACACGTATAACCAAAACATTGACAGGTTGCCTAGTCGGCACTTATACATTTTGTTTTAGACCAAGTCAAAAAAGGTATAAGTGCCGAAAAGGGGCCGCTGAGCTGATCTTGGCTGCTGCGATCAGCTCAGCGGCCCCAGCAACCTGCCTACCCCCTACAGCAATGATCGCGGCAGGAGAGATGGCTCATCTCCCCTGCCGCGATCCACCCTTCCCCCCCAACGATCAGGGCAGGAGGGAGCCCAAGCCCTTCTGGCTCACGGCACCCCAAATACATTTGGGGCAAGAGAGAGCCCAAACCCTCTTGCCCCAGCAGCACCCTGATTACATTCGGGGCAGGAGGGAGCCCAAACCCTCCTGCCCCGCGATCCCCAACCCCCCGTGTCCGATGGGGCCAGGAGGGAGCCCAAGCCCTCCTGGCCCTGCGCTTTCCAACCTCCCTCCCCCCCCCTACGATCCAGCCAGGAGGGAGCCCAAGCCCTCCTTGCCACGTGATCCCCACCCCCTATAAGATCGGGCAGGAGGGAGCTCAACCCCTCCTGCCCAGGTGGACCTCTTACCCCCACCCCCACTAAAATACGGGCAGGAGGGATCCCAGGCCCTCCTGCCCTCGAATCGCCCCCCCCACGACCGCCCCCCACGAACCCCCGATCGCCCCCCCAACCCGTGCCCCCCCGGACTCCCCCAATCCCACCCCCCATACCTTGAAAACATTGGCCGGACGGACGGGTGCCAAGCCCGGACACAGTCCAGCCCAGCCAAGAGGGAGGATCTTCGATGCTCAGCCCTAGCCCAGAGGGAGGATCTTCGGACACCGGCATGTCCTGTGCGTTGGTGCTGGTGCCAAATCGGGGTAAGGGATATTATTTGGGTGCTCAGCGGGGGATGCCGGTTCGGAGGGGTGGGGGGAGCACTCATAAATCCAGTTAAGCTTGGTTTCCGAGGTGCCGATTTTGCGAATGTTTTGCTCGTCTTGCAAAACACTCGCAAACCAGTGCACTCGTAAACCGAGGTTTGACTGTATTATTATTTTTGAATCAAGACTCTAGAACCCCCAAGGAAGGTGTTTTTTCCAAAACACAGCCCGTGTCAGGTCCACCAAGCACAAATGCGGATAAAGTTTTATATTCGAGCCAACCTTTTTTTCCTCCTTTTTTTTTGGGGGGAGAGGTTACCTCGGTTTATATTTGAGTATACAGGTAACTGGCCCATTGAATCTGGACTAGTTAACACAGAGGAATGGAAAAATTAGGTTTACCTGATAACTATTCCCACAAGTCCTGGAATAGTGGGAAAGACTAATGGAAGGAAAATTATATCCATCAACCAGCAGGTGGCAACAGAAAACAGAGAACTGAATTATGCCATATACACATAAGTCAATCAGCTCAGATCCTCAGTATTTATGTAGACAAGCAGTAAGAAAAAAGAAGAAACACCAACAACCTTAAACATGAAAACATCATAAAAACTGACAGAATAAACATTATTTTCTGGACCATCCACAGAAAGGGCACAGGAAGAGGGTGCACATGGCAGGAGAAACCTACTAATAAGTGACCTACAGCCGCTCCATATCTCCTAACATTGCCTGAAAAAATATCAAAACCATGGGTAGGTCCCTGGAATAGTGGGAACGACTAATGGAAAGAAAATTCAGGCAAGAACTAATTTCTCCTTCAATTATACCTCTTCCCACTATTCCAGGAATTGTGGGAAGTGAGCAGACACACCGTAGTAAACTTTTCAGATCCTTTTAGTCCTGAAGCAACTGTACTGGTGAAACGCTGGTCATCGGCGGCAGTGGGATCAGTCACAGATGTTAACACTAATCTACAATCTAATATAATAAAATCCTAGCCGCGCATGCGCACTCTTACGAGCGTGTTACCTGATCTGTAGTTCTGTGGTCAGCAGAGTGCGCATGTGCACTTACCACGCATCTCTCTCTCTCGCAGCGGGCTTGCCGGCTCCGGCCACACTGACAAAGTTTATTTTCGAACCTCACCAGCGTCGGAGAAGACTTCTGACTCCAAACCTGCCGACTCCAGCAGCGTCCGCAGCACTTTACACATGCTGCTTCGGGGCCTTCTACTGCCCTGATTTGCTCTGCCGCATCTCTGTAGAAGGCCCCGAAACAGGGTGTGTAGAGTGCTGCAGATGCTGCTGGAATCGGCAGGTTTGTCAGGATCGCGGGAAGGGAAGGGGGCAGTAAGGGATTAAGGGAGATGGCCAGACCTCGGGAAGGGAAAGGGGGGGTAGGGGAAACGCTGCTACTGCACAGGGAAGTGGTGTGGGGGGGGAGGGAAATGGAGCGGGAGGGAATGCTGCTGCTGCTGCACAGGGAAGTGGGAGGGATCGAAATGCTGCTGCTGCTGCACAGGGAAGTAGGGTGGGGGGAGGGAAATGGAGGGGGAGGGAATGCTGCTGTGGCTGCTGCACAGGGAAGTGCATAGGAGGCAGGGAGAGAGACAGATAGATAGAAAGAAAGACAGACAGCGGGAGGAAGGGAGACAGAAAGAAAAGAAGAAAAACACAGGGGCAGGGAGACACAGAAAGACAGACAGCCAAAGGGGGCCAGGGAGAGAGACAGACAGAAAGAAAGACAGCGGGAGGGAGAGAGAGACAGAAATAAAGACAGACAGACATATATTCTAGCACCCATTAATGTAACGGGCTAAAATACTAGTAACATATAAACATCAATGATTAAAGACCATGGATATCAAAGTCTATAAGATAAGTGTGCTTAAACTAATTTATTTAGAGACTGTTTACAGGTGCATACAAATTGTGGGGAGGTTTTTATGCTCATAAGAAGGCATAAATAAGCCCGAGAGGAGTGTCCTGAGGCTTTTCCTCCCCAATTACATCATCCCATGACTGCAGTATTTGAGCTACTAGTTCTAAGAATACTTTTATGAGTGGATGATATTCTATGTTGGCTCCACTGGCTTCATAAGTTAGAACTAATGTTTATGTCCAAAAGCAACCCTCAGGACCCCAAGACTGCTGCCTGCAGAACTGAAACACCAAAACGGTTTCTGAACGTGCTAGAACATCCACCCTATAATGCTTGATAAAGGTATGCAGTGTAGATCAAGTAGCTGCTCTACAAATAACCGATGGAGACGAAGCTTCCACCCACAAAGTTGCCAAACATCTTGTAGAATGAGCCCACATCACAGATGGGAGGGGGGACTTCTCCAGAAGCATATAATTAGAGGCTATGGTCTCCTTCATCCATCTTGTAATCATAGGCTTGGAAGTCATCATATCCAATTTCAGCTTACAAAAAAAACACAAAAAGCTTATCAGATCTTCTAAACTCATTTGTGATTTCCGGATATCGGAGAACTCTCCAAACATCCAAGAGCTTCAAGAAGGAGTACCGAGCTCCCTCTTCTTCCCTACAAAAAGAGAGAAGTTCCACAAACTGATTAATATGGAATGCCGATACCACTGTCACCAAAAGGAAGGAACCATTCTGAGCGAGACCCCCACTTCTGTAAAACAGAGAAAGGGATCCCAACAAGACAGGGCCTAAAGTGATTCCAAGATGGCCGCGATGGAATGACTGTGGGTGAGACGCTCCCAGAATAGTTCCCCCACTTTACCTTCACGCTATGAAAATGCCGAAGAGAAGGGGCAGGAGCGCTGCGGGAGCCTCGTGGCGCTCAGATACCCCTCCTATGGCGACTATAGACAAATTTCTGAGGTGCTTACAGCAGGAGCAAGTTTTGTCGGGGATTCGCCCGCTGGAGGTTCCGGCAATGAGTGAAGCGGTGGTGAACTTTCCTGGGCTCGAGTCGACGCTGAGCTCCAACGCAAGATCCCCGCCCCAGGGAGCCAGCTCACTGCGGGACGATAAGTCTATCATAAGAACATAAGCAGTGCCTCCGCCGGGTCAGACCATAGGTCCATCCTGCCCGGCAGTCCGCTCCCGCGGCGGCCCAAACAGGTCACGACCTGTCTGAATCACCAGAAGGGGCTCCCTTGCCACCTTGGTTTCTCATTGAAGTCCTATCTTCCCATCGAAGTCCTAACCCTCCGTTCTTGCACATGCAAGAGGTGGACTCTATCCCGGGAGGCTATACTGAGCTTGGCCCCGGAAGAACTCAATCCTGGGGCAGAAACAGCGATGGAGCAGCCAGAAGAACAAGGCAGAAGAGAGAGAAGCCCTGTGACTGGAGGAACTCAATCAATACAACCAGGTACATTTGCTTCTTTAAAACCTATTAATGTTACCCTGGATTCAATTTGGGACCTAGTTGCAAGCTTGGGACAGACTTTATCCCCACAAATACTAGAATTGGAAAAAAAAGTTTTGGAACAAAAGGAAGAATTTAAAGTTGTTAAAGAAGATACCTCTTCACTGAAAACTAAAGTGGACATAATTGAAAAGGAATTATTAGAAGTAAAACAGGTACAGGGTACTTTAATTAGAGATAACACCAATTTAAGAAGGAAAGTTGAAAGTTTAAAAAATATTTCTCATTTAAATAATCTTTGAATTTTGAACTTTCCTAAAACTTCAACGATATCCGCAAAAGAAATGTTGAAAAAATACCTAATTGAAATATTAAATATTCCTGAAGATATGCTTCCTCCTTTCCTACAAGTATTCTCTCTTCCGACTAAAATAAAAGAAGAATCTTCTCCGTTGGTACAAAACCAGAATTCTCAAATGGATGTGACAACAATTTTGGAAACATCCCTTAAGGAAATATTAAAACCCGCTACTCTTTTACTCATGGTGGTATTAACACCTGATAAAAATTGGTTACTGAAATTGTTTTTCAAAAATAGAGACAAAGAATTCCTTGGACATAAGATACAGATGTTCCCAGATGTGACGAAGGAAATCCAAAAACGTAGACGTCAGTTCCTGCTCCTTAAACCAGGGGTAGCAGCAGTGGGGGGAATTTTCTTTCTGCGATACCCATGTAAATGTATTGTAAAATATAGATCCAATACATATATATTTTTTGAACCATCTCAGCTAACAGAATTTCTCGCTATGAAATGCCTTGAAGGGGATCCAAAAACATCAAGTTAATATTTAAAGATATTCCCGTAACCACAGTCAGGAAATTGCTATTTTGTTGTTTAATTGGATGATTCCATTTTCCTTATTTCACTCATTAAGATTCTTGGATCTATATAAATAATGGACTAAAGATTGATTAAGAAAACTATTTTCTTTGTATTACATATTCATTTATTATATATTGTAATGTCTTTCTCCATATTCTGAACAAAAAGTTGTTTCTTGATGTGTTAAATACAAATAAAGAATTTAAAAAAAAAAAAAGACAGGGCCTAAAGTTCCAAAACATGACGCACCAAAGAAATTGCCACCAGGAATGTCACTTTCAATGTCAGATCCTTCAAAGTAAGCTTCTTGAGATGTTCAAGTGAGGTTTCTGCAGAGCCCTCACAACCAGATCGAGATTCCATTCTGGGCAAAGAGTATGACAAGGAGGGTGCAAGTAGTCAACCCCTCTCAAAAACCAAACATCGTCTGGATGTGTCACCAAAGAAATTCTGCAAACGGCCTCTATAACAAGCCACCTTTAAATCCAACAGTAAGCCCTTGTGCAACCCTGACTGAAGAAATGCCAAGATCTAAGCAATTGTAGAAGAGAAGAGGGAAATCCCCTGCTTCTCACACCAACATTCAAACGTCCTCCAATCTTGTGCATATGACATGGAGGTAAAGTGCTTCTGCACCTGTAGCAATGTAGTAATAACAGAATCAGAATAATCTTTCAGCATCAATCTAGCCCTTTCATACTAGACCCTGCTGCAGCAGCTCCCGACCCTGTGGAAGCCAGAGAGGAGCTCTGCACAACAATTGCATCAGATCCACATACCAAGGTCTTCAAGGCCAATCCGGGACCACTACAATTAACGGAACTTGGTACCAAGCCACTCTTCTTAACAGACTACTTACTACTGGCCATAGAAGGAAAACATAAAGGAACACCGAATCCAATCACTCCTGAAGGAGATCATCGAGACCCATTGAGCCCGGTTCCTTTTGACAACCGAAAAACCTAGCCACTTTGGCATTTACCTTCATCATCATCAGGTTCAGATGTGGAAGTCCCTAACTGAAATACCATGCTGGACAATTCCCACTCCCCTGAGTCCAACGAGGTCCTGCTGAGGAAATTTGCTTCCACATTCAAAGAGCCCGCAATGTGAACCACTGACAGGCAGAGCAGATTCTTCTTTACCCAGCGCAAAAGCAGACAAGCTTCCCTTGCTAGCTGCGGGTCCCCCCCAGTTGTTTGTTGATGTATGCTACAGCTGTCACATTATCTGAGAACACTCTAACCGGAGCTACCTGCCAACCAATGAAAAAAGGTGATCAGGGCTTTCTGCACTGTTTTGAGCTTCAAATGACTGAAAAGCCAGAGAGTCTCCTCTACCAACCAAGTTCTCTGCACTAAATGAAACCAATAGTAGCCCCCCCCAGCCTGATAGGCTGGCATCTGTGGTTACTATATCCCATTATAGGATGGGAAACAGAACCTCAATGGTCAGATTCTTTGATTAATAACCACCACTGCATACTGGTCTCCAAGGAAGGCAAAATCTGTAATTCTGGGACACCGATGACCAGCAGCTGAGAAGAGAATCCTGCAACAAGCGCATAAGTGCCCATGCCCAGGCAACCACCTCCATGGTCACTGTCTTGGAGCCCAAAACTTGGACATAATCCCAGACTCGAGACCTGTCCTTCCTCTGGAGGAGCTGAATCTGCTAAATCAGCTTCAAGCAGGGAGATCTGAGAAAGAGCCTCTTCTATGTGTTAAACATTCTTTGATAGGACTTTAGAATATCAGGTGGGGAAAGCGAATTCTTGGATAAGCCCGCTGATTGCTCAGTCTTATTCTTATCCTATATTTAGGAAATTATTAAAAACTCATTTGTTTGATAATCAAGAATGTTGATCTTCAAGCTTTTTAATGATTTTTTCATGCCGTGTTTGTAAATTTTTCTTTACAATTAGGTTGTATTTTAAATCGAGATATTAATACTTGTATGTTTAAGTTATATTTTAACCATGATGTATAATTCTGCCCATAGAAATGTATATACGATTGTATTTATCTACTGTTGTGAACCACCTAGAACTAATGGCAGGGCGGTATACAAGAAATAAAATTATTATTATTATTATTATTATTATTAATAAACAGAACCCCTAAATATTCCAGGGTCTGCATCACAATGAGCTAGCTCTTCTCAGCGTCGATCACTCATCTCAACAGCTGAAGATGAATGACTTTAGACACTGCTGATATATTGTCCTGACACGAGAATGCTTGAATAAGCCAGTTGTCCAAGTAAGGATGCACCTGGATTCCCTGGCATCCCAGAAAGGATGCAACCATCACCATGCTCTTGGAGAATGTCTGTGGCACTGTTGCCAAACTGAAAGGCATAGTCCTGAAGTGGAAGTGACGACCAAGTACCACAAAGCATAGGAAATGCTGATGATTGAGATTGAGAGCGGTGAGAAACTCGCCTACTTGAACAGAAGTGAATACCGACCTAAGAGTTTCCATGAAAAAACGTGAGACAAAGAGACAATTATTGAGGCTCTTGCACAGAGCCCTCCCTTTTCGGAATACAAAGTGGATCGAATATCTTCCCTGGACTTGCTCAGCTGGCAGAACTGGTACAATTGCACAAAGCATCTGCAAGCTGTCTATGCTGACTCAGATCTGTGCCACTTTGGTGCCTCCTCAACAAGTGTACTTCAAGAATACAGGAGCAATTGGGCGGGAGAACTCTAGCTTGCATCCATCCTTCAGGATATCTAGGACCCATTTGTTATGGCAAACTACTCTTCTAAAAACTCCTGAGCACAACCCCCAATCAAAAGAACAGACCAGCCTGACATCATTGTGAAGGCCGGGATGCACTAGACACCCAAGCCACCTGTGAAACAAACTTTCTGTCTTCCTGAAATGAAGACTGATGTGCTTGAAAATGGGTTCTCTGGCCATATTGTTGATGGACAGGCCTGCAATGCTTACTGTCTCGAAATCTAGCATGGATGAATCCTAAAGTTCGAGTAGAAACTCTTGGCTTGTCCTTGGGCAAGCATCAAGGCTCAGTCTCCCCAAGATCCTTAATCAAATTGCTGAGGTCTCCTCAAAAAGCCATCTGACTCTAAAGGGCAACTTCACCAGACATAGCCACATCAACAGTCTCATTCCTTAACCAGAGCTGCTTATATGCCCTTAGCCATAGTGCACAACATGTTGTAAATGGTATCTGCCAAGCAAGCTTGCTCTGCTTCCACATAGATCGCTTGGGAGCTTTCAGGTGGTCCAGATATCCGATGCCATTTGACGCATGATCAAGCCACAAAGGAGCTGCAGTCAAACACAGGGAGGCTACCTCAAATGCCTGTTTCAAGACATTTTCAAGCTTCCTATCCCGGAGAACCTTCAGAGCAGTGCCTCACTCCACAGGCAGAGTAGTCTTTTTGGTCACTGCCATAACCAAGGGGTCAACTTTAGGCAAATGCAGCTTTTCTTCCAGCAGAAGGGGATATAGATGCGGAATCATCCCCCTTCTTAGGAGAAAAATCATTTTCTTCAAAAGGTTCCCTTATGGAAGGCTCATCTGAATAGAGCGAGGCCAGGTCAGACAGAGGAGAAATGAAACAATGCCTCTTCAGGCACCTCATGCAGCTCTAAACGTGAACTACTGGAAAACTGACTGGAGAACCCTCAGCCTGTCCCTGCTTCATCAAATAGGCAATATAAAGAAGCAAAACAAACTCAGGTGAAAACATCCCCTCTGTAGACTCCTGCTGTTCAGCTGAGCCCTGCGGTGAAAAAACAGAGGCTGCAATCTGAGGAGGAAAACCCCAAGCCAGCGCTTCACTGCTCACTATACCCACCAAAATAGCTGCCATTTCTACATTTGTGGAAGGGAACCATGCAACTGCCCAGGAGCCCAAAGTTAATCTAAATAGCCACTGCTATCTACACTCCCCCGACATCATTTTGCCGGCAGAGTCTGCTGTGTCTTTTGGGTTCCCTGGCTTGCACACCATTCAGTAACCCAACGATGTCCAGCGAGCCCCACACTGGAAACATTGCTTAACACCTTCGGCAGGTGCTACCATGATCAACTGCTGCTGAAGTACACTGATGAAATTCTCCCAAGTCCTCGACCAAAGGCCCCTCCTCCTCCACCAATTGAATCTGAGAACCCCCCCCACCCAGTCTTACCATTGCTGGCTCCTCTTGCTTCCTCTCTCCCAATGCTCCTGCACTCTGCTAATTAGGAGAAGTTGCCTTCACTGTATTTCAGTAAATGCCATTTTGTTTTTCAGGTGCTGTGAAGGTTGTTGGAAAGGCACATGATAGAAGCGACAGGTAGGGGAAAGAGAGGGAGGCTCCACAGGGTAATAGACACAGGGATCTAAAACCTCCAGATATGACTCCTCAATACTCAGCATTCACCAGCTCAGCTGGTTACAAGCTGACCAACTGGACTAGGAGCTAAGGACTCAGAACCAAAGGCTGAATAGCATGTCCATCTACCTGCTGAAGATAGAAAATAAAGGAATTATTTCAGTAAATGCCATTTTGTTTTTCAGGTGCTGTGAAGGTTGTTGAGGATTGATTGAGGATAGCTCAATTCTGTGTTTTCTATCTTCACCTGCTGGTTGATGGACATAATTACTCCCACAAGTCCTAGAATAAGTAGGAAGAGTCATAATGGAAAAGCATGATACACAGAACAGTTTATGCTCTGCATATTATTAACTATTACACTGGGTGACAATGTATGATTGTATTGACGATAAAGCAGCCTAAAATTGTACACTCCAATTTTAATGTGTTTTTAGTACTTTAGTACATAAGCCCATGTGACTGTATGACTGCAAAGCATGGTGGATCTTGCCTATATGATTCAATTTTCTGTAACTTAACTTTTCTTATATTTAAAAGAGAACACTCAGATCACTGACTGGGGATTCTCAAGGATAATTAACTTTTCAGCACCAAGACTTAAGATGGAGGAACAGTTCTACACCTTTCATGTCTCAGGCAACCCCATATGTTGTGCAATCTCCTGGACCTTCCAATCACTGATAACACTTGAGAGGCCACCTAATGTATCTCAGCCCTTCTTCAATACAGCTCTGGGAAATCCTGCAAGATATAAGGAACTCCCTCCTGAATCAGCCAAATAGAAATACCTAGAAGTTCACAATATTACACAAATTTCAGTTTTTTGTCTTAGGGTCTAAGTTTTCTTCACTCAGACACAGAACAGGAAAAAGTCTCTAAAGTAGAATTTGTTACAAAGTTTAACTTGAGAAGTTTAGTGTAACTTTATTATTACACTAGCTATATAAACACAAAACCAATAATTTATTTTCAAGTAATATGGGGGAGGTGGTGTCAACAAGTGTGGACTGTCACACAGGAGACTGGGTTCAATTGCTAAGCTGGGCAGAGTTGAGGAATCAGCCTTCAGAGTGTCACAGCCCTGTCGGGAGGGGATGAGGGAGTACTATCCAGTTCATATTGGCAACATGTACTGTCCTAGCTCATGGTATTGCAGCCCAGTTTCCAGTCATCCCCCAAGGCAGGAGCCCAAATCCCATGAGTTTACTCCCTCCTGATGATACGTGGAGTGAAACTCCAGTTGAGGAACCAGGTTTAGGCACTTTCGGGTGTGCACTATTGATTTTTTGGTGTTTTCGGTTGATTTTGTTCACATCTACAGCAGAGGAAACTAATCAGAGAAATGGTGCATCACTCCCAGTTAAGTACAACTTTTTACCTGGGTTTTACACGCTATACACGATGCATTATATAGGACTACACTGTGGTTATGATGGTCCCAGCTAGCAACCCCTGCTCTAGATATCACTATGATTTCATTTTGAGCACTGAGATATGCAAGTCTGAACACAGCACTTCCATATACATAATTGATTGGTTATATTAATGACTGATTATTTATTATTATTATATACAGTGGACTTTTTAAATAATATATAGAGCCTGTGTGTAATGCAGTATAGCCCTAAGAAAAGCCAGATTAGACTTAGCTGGAAGCCCAAAAAAGTAGGGGAACATTTCAGAGTTATGGAAAAAGGACAATTTTGGTTTTGTTTTTTTACCTTGTCCCCTCTCATGAGGTACTGGTCCTCCTGCTGGAATCCCAACCTGGGGCTGTAGACCCCCTGTAAATAGAAAGGTAGTGAAAAAAACAGGAAGAAAGAATGCATTTCCTCCACCAGTAAACACACAGATCCTTGGAACGGAATGTTTCTTCCTTTCAGCTCTTAAACTCCACCTAGGTACAAGGGCTTGCAATGTAGTGACCTCCAGACCTGCCTGTTTTCAATTAACTAATATTAACCTACTGTAATCCAATTTAAGAGCAAAAGCAAAACATAACACTGATTCATTTTTGCAAAGTGCACTGAGCATGGTACACAAGATTTAATATGAGAGGCTTTAGGGAATGGCTTCTTGCTTCCAAGAATCTATCCCCAAGATATATATCACTTCAGGATGGCAAGTGCCACCCCAAAATATTGCTTTGCCACCCCAAAATTAGCACTATCCCCATGAATCTGGCATTGCCTCCTTTCTTTCTTTCCACTCCCTCCTGCATGTGCATCTCCCCTTCCCTCTGTCTGCCCCCAGCCCAGGCCCTAAAAACTTGCATGTTCACTGGCACTGCTTCTATCAGGCTCTTTCTGGCTAGCCCCAAGTTCCATCCCTCAGTTGCAACTTGCTGTTGCAGCATAGGCAGGATTCAGCAGAATGAAAGAAATCTTAGAATGGCTAGAGAGGGCCTGATGTAAGCAATGCCAGTGTACACATGTTTGTAGGGCCAGTGCTTACATTTGGGGAGAGGTGGGTTGAGAATAGATGGAAGGGAAGCAGAGATTTTGGACTCACAGGAGGGAACATGGTGAGGGAAAATGCTATACTTGAATGAAAGGGAGGGAGGGAGGGAGAGAAGAGTAGGGCAGGTGGGGGAATGCTGCACACGATGGAAAGGAAAAGGGAATGCTGAACATTGTTAGAAGAGGTGGAAAACTACATAGAATTGAAAAGGAGACAAAAAATGGAAGAAAGCTAAATGTGAAAGATCATGCTAAAGATGGATGTAGAGCAGGAAGTGAAGAAAGGATGCGAGAAAAGAAATAGCAGATGGACAGGAGGCCCTGGAAACAGAGTTAAGAGCACAGATTGAGAGAAAAATAACCAGAGACTGGGGACAAGATGATTAGAAAAATAAAATCACTGTGTCTCCAGATAGTTTAAATATCTACTAAATGAGCAACTTTGTTGGTGATATTTAAAACAGAAATTGAAAAACAACTTATACTTAAATTGTATTTTTTGAATAAACAAGCATTATTTTGTGGATAACAATTAATGATTTTTCCTGATGTGTCCAGACAGACACAACTTAGGAGGAAACAGTTTCTACAGCTTAAGCCTAAAGTTTTAGCTGTGGGAGCTACTTTTTTCTTAAAATTCCCTTGCAAATGTTTGGCAAACTATAAAGCTGATAAATTTGTTTTTGTAGATCCGTCACAATTGGAGAATTTCTTGATTGATAAGGTTACACTGAAAGTTTCAAATACTAATATAGTTGTTGAAGAAAGTTAAGGAAATAAAGGATTTGGTCATTTTGTCTGTCAAGGATGATTGTAAATTGTTTTCCTTATAATTTTTATTGTACTTTTAGGTTGTACTGAGCGGCCTTTGACAAGGTGGACTTGGCATAAGTCTTAAATTTGAATTTTAAGTTGTTTCTTTTGAATTGTTTTCTATTTGCTTTTCCTGATTTTTGTTATTGATGTAACAAATATTAATAAAAATGTAAAGAAAAAAAAAGAAAAAGAAAAAAACATACTATGTTACTATATTATTTTCATTTTAGTGTCTGAATTATGGCAGTTTTGAGAATTTACATCTGCTAGTTGGCATTATTTTGCACTATATAGAATGAAATGCATTTCTTTCTCTGCATGCAGAATCTGGCATCTCAGGTTTCAGTTTATTTTTTTCTATCTTAGAACTTTTACTTTTTGGTTGCTTATCCTGTATTTGAACATAAGTTATCTATGTTCTGCATGTGTGACTAAAGCCAGGATGGGGTGCTGTGGAAGAATATATGAGAGGAAAGAGACAGGTCTCTGAAAGAATTGAGTAAAGCTAGAAATGAAATTAATGTGGTCAAGGAGATGCAATAGATTAGATAGAAGGTAAGAGACAGAATAGCTTGGAGACCTTAAAAGAAACGAGAGACATGCATAGAGCTAGGGCTGATGAGGAGATGAGTGGCAGTGGAAGTCTGATGAGGGCTGAAAGAGTGAGTATATAGGTTGGAAATGGGGGATTTAGGAAGTGGATGAAAGGTAGAGATGGGACAGCAGACTGGGGAAATGGGCTGGAGAGGGGATGAGATGGAGATTAGAAAAGCTACTAGGTAGATGAGAGGTGAAAAAAAAGGCAACTAAAAACTAGAGGATGAGAGAAAGGGAGAATCATTTGGGTGGATAAAGAAGCAGAGAAAAGTGAAAAAAGAAACATAAAAAAAGATCAATGCCAGGAAGATATAGAAAAGGAAGGGATGAGAGAGAAAGAAGACCAACACAAAAAGTGGAACAGACTGGGACCAACAAAATTAGAAAGTGCCCAGATGACCAAGGTGAAAAAATATTATTTATTTAATACTTTTTAAGGATTGGAATGTGTTCAATTTGAGGAAACGTACATATTGCTTATTTTTGCATTTAGCAGAGTACAGGAAAAAAATCATATATTCAAGGTGATATACAATACTAAAATTATGTTACAACATATAAGGGGACTATCAATGCTACAGACATGACTTACAAAACTGAATGAACCACTAGGGAAGGCAAGGATAGAAATACATTAATTGACAGTAAATAAAACAATAAAGGGGAGCAGCACAGGGTGGGATTTAGAAAAAATCCAAAATTAAAAAATGGGCTAAAAAACAGCGATTTTGAGTAAGGGTTTGCTGTCAACAACTGTATTCTCCAGTCATCATCCTCTGTTCTATTATGATTTGAAGGGCATGACTGATAAACAACATACAGAGCTTTGCAGGGACTCCGTCAATTCCATATCAAGCCACCGGGTCTGTTCTACCTTGCCCCAGCTACAAAAAGACTCTACTGACACCTAGAGGTTATATATTTTAAGTTCCGCAATTACATTTACTTTTGGGTTTGGTTGATTGAATTTAAAAAAAACAAACAAAAAACAAAAACGACGTTTGAAATTTGGGACTGGTGATCAAGGGTGTTTATCCTCATCATTTATACATTTGTTTGCACATGTTCGTGTCAAATGATTCCCTCACACTATGACAAAGCTAAAGGACCCATCTCAACAAGATGCCCTCAGAGCCCCCATGTCATATACTAACAAAAGAAAAAAAGAAAAAGACAAGTGGAACTGACCTCCAGGAGCCACAGGACCAGATGTTGGCATTGGTCCTGGTGCTGGACCACCACCTTGCATGGGAGGGTGCTGCATCATAGGAGGGGCTCCATTCACATGCATTCCACCCTGTACAGAGAATATATTGTTAACAAAACAAAGTACTATGCACAAGTACACTTGTCACGACCCACCAATTATCATGGGTGAGAAATTTCTCTCTCTAACCCTAAGCTGATCTATTTAAATTCAACTCAGTTTACTAGATTTCTAAGATTTTCCAAGGCCAAAAGCATCAAATGTCTTGCAAATGCTATTGAACTCTTTCATATTTTAGCACTCTGCTGTCTAAAAATTAAATTCAAAACACGAAGTGGGAGTTCTCTCAGGGTTTCTGCAGCTGGCATTGTGCTTGTTGCAGGTTTCCAAGTCTCGCTGCGTCTTTGTCAAGTAGAAACTGATGTTTCAGCCATCATACTATGTCTTTCTTCAGGGTATGCACTGAAGTCTGCAGTGTGACCTTGGAAATAGTGAGTTCACTGACTTGATTGGTGGACTACCCTGTTCCCAATTTGCATTTTGGTGGAAAGTCAGTTGGTCAGATGCCAGCTGCGGAAACCCTGAGAGAACATCTTTAAACCTACCATAGACTTTTCCATTCTATGGACTTTTACAACAAAAACAGTGGCCAACAGAGTTTTGGTATAACCGCCTCCCAAACAGGCTGTTGCCCTAAGCCATTGGTGGTACAGTGGCAGTATGATTCTGAAGTGGTGGGAGCCCATCTGACAGGCTGTACACCGATATTAGACTCTGTCATATTATGTCTGAAGACATTGGTGGTGCAGTGGCAGTATGATTCTGAAGTGGCACAAGACCAACCGACAGGATATATAGCAATGTAAGTGTCTGCCATAACATGTCTTGAATGTTCATGAAGTAATCATAGTCGAAAGGAAACATGAACATCCAGAAAGGCGTGCTAGTCTCTTTATGGTCATAGACAGAAAAGAAACTCTGGCAGTCACCACCAACACTGTAACAGACCAATGTATGTAATGAGAAAGAGGAATCCAACTTTACAGGCTCTACACACATTAGACTCGCATTAGACACAGTAATGTTCAGATAAGTATGGAGACAGAGTTCAATGTTGAAGAAGTTCTGAAACAGTGAAGTGAAGCCTGGACTGAAGTTAAAGACTGTAGACGTGGTCGGTACCGATGTTCCGCCATCAAAGAGAAAAAATTTTACCGATACCATTGGTCACTCAGCCGGTACCCAGTATTGTTGGAAGTACCTTTGGCATCATCAGTACCACATAACTTTCAATAACCTAGACCAGATCGGTTTACCGGTACCGTTGAAAC
Organism: Geotrypetes seraphini; assembly: GCF_902459505.1. Taxonomy (NCBI): domain Eukaryota; kingdom Metazoa; phylum Chordata; class Amphibia; order Gymnophiona; family Dermophiidae; genus Geotrypetes; species Geotrypetes seraphini. The sequence continues at coordinate 70,033,761 of NC_047088.1, forward strand.
ATGTCCCCAACTCTAAGAGAGCTTTTCTTGGTAAGCCTGCCCCGAGACCTAGGGCTTGGATGCCGATATCACTGGTACCGCAGTTAGCGCCTTCCATTTTACCAGTGTGTTAAGAAGCACTGGTACCATCACTTTCGGTACCCAAGGCACCATCGACACTCTGGGCACCCTCGGTGCTAGTGGCAAAAGTAAGACACGGGTACCTTTGAGACTTGTCTGCCGGTACCTTAAGTGTCAAGACTCGCCTAAAGAGGGAGCTAAGAAGGGAAAAATGCTTGAGGACCTGAATAAACTCATGTAAACCGTTCTGAGCTCTCCTGGGAGAATGGTATAGAAAATTGAAAAAATAAGATGCAACCCTCACTGAAGATAATTGAGTCGCAAGTTGGTCGTTGGAAAGTCGGCACAAATGAACTCAATGCCATAAAGACTTGTGACATAGTTGAGTGAAAATTCCCAAAAGTAGCCAAAAAACAATCAACGAGGAAAGCGCTGCAGGCAAAATTTAAACTGAGGCTGAAGCGATGTGAAAAGGACCCGCTGACAAGAAGCCCTTGAGGGAAAGAAAACCCGTTGTTTGTTTGGGGGGTTTTTTGAGTCCTTTAATAAAAGGGTAAACTAATATGATGATAGATCAGGAACACTTCTAAATTCCAGAAATTAGCTGCCCCAAAGCTACATAAAAATTCTATGGAGAACAGGAAATTACGGCAAAAATCAGAACTGCTACATTGCTAAACACTACTTACAGCATAGACCATAATGGCAGCTTCTATGAAGATTCAGTAATACTACAAACTGCAGAAAAATACTATCAAGGCACACAGAACTGATGTGCTGGTAGTCACATCTTCTCTGAATAGTTAACAATGGCTGCTCAAATGCACAAACTACTCGGCATGCCAGAGAGGATGGCAACCTTGAACCAGGAAGAAATTGTACACTGCTATCCACAAGTTTTTTGAACTATGAACAAACACAATGCACAAGCATTGCAAAGGACCGTTAATATCATGCCTAGGTTAAAGCAGATTAAGGATTCTCAGGACACACCTAGCCAGTCAAGTTATTAGGATATTTACAATAATTATTAAAGAAATAAATTTGTATATGCTACCTCCATTCTACCATCTCATGCATATTACATTACATTAGTGATTTCTATTCCGCCAATACCTTGCGGTTCAAGGCGGATTACAAAGGCCATTTCCAGAGGAATTGAAGAGTAGAACGATTTGCTACAGAGAATTGGGATGAGTCTTGCGGTGTTAGTTTGTCTTCAAGGATGTCTTGAATAGGATGGTTTTTATTTCTTTTCTAAACGATTTGTAGTCTGTAGTCGTTATCAATAAATTGGAGAGTTGGTAGTCTAGTTTTTCTGCTTGAGTCGCTAGAGTTTTTTCATTTGACGTCTCTGATTGGGGGATGAGTGAACGGTTTGTGCGTTCTCCTGTGTCTGGTTGAGATAGTTTGGATTAGGCGATTGTTTAGGTAGGCTGGGCTGTCTCCGTTTATGGTTTTAAATAGTAGGCAGTAGAATTTGAATTGTACTCTTGCTTGTATTGGGAGCCAGTGTGAATCTAGGTACGCCGCCGTGATGTGGTCGTGTTTCCTCAGTAAATAAATAAGTCTTAGCGCTGTGTTTTGAACAGTTTGTAGTTGTTTTATCATGGTTGTAGGGCAGGTGAGATAGAGTATGTTGCAGTAGTCTAGACGACCCAGGGCTAGGGACTGGACCAAGAGCTGGAATTGTGTTCTGTCGAAGAATTTTCAAACTTGCCTTAAATTTCTCAAGACCACAAATGATTTTTGTATTGTTTGTTGATTTGTGGTTGCATGGTACAGCATCTGTCTATTGTCATTCCTAGAAGTTTTAGAGTGGGTTGTATAGGGTATGTGATTGAGTTTATTACTAGATTTGTTATAGTTGGGGTTTTATTATTTTCGAGGAGAATGAATTTTGTCTTGTCTGGGTTCAGTTTCAGTTTGTGATTATTCATCCATGTTGCAACTGTTTCAAGTGTCCTCTGTAGTGTGTCTGTCATGGAGGACGTTGGTTGGTCAAAAGGAAGGAGAATGGTGATGTCATCTGCATAGCTATAGGAGGTTAAGCCTAATTTGTCCAGTCAGGTGCCGAGGGATGAAATGTAGAGATTGAAGAGAGTTGGGGATAGTGGAGATCCTTGGCGTACGCCGCAGGAGTTGGACCATGGTTCTGGTTTTTCTTTGTTCAACTTGACTCTGTAGGTTCTAGATTGTAGGAAGCCTTGAAACCATGTGTGAACCTTGTCTGTGATTCCTATTGTTTCTAGTATTTGTAGTAGGATGTTGTGTTTTGTTGATATCATTGTTGATATCCTGAAAACTGGTGTTTTGAGAACTGTGTTGAGAACCCTTGAACCAGACTAATAATCAAACTAACAGGAAAAGAAATCACAGTTGTGATTCAGCATTCCAGTCATGAAGGTGGTGGCCACAGCAAGAGAGTTCATGTAACAGATCCTGGCAGAGGAATTCAAGATGGCGGGATCGAGAGGAATTCAAGATGGCGGCAGCAGATTGCTTGCGCTCCTGAACCGATCTGGGAGCGTTCTACTCAAAGTTTCTTTTTGCTAACCAGATGCTGCACACGAAGCGCAAGGGGATATTTCGGGTGGATTCCTCGACACCTCAAACTTCCTCCCCGATGCAGCGATCGATTTGGGAGTTTGCAACCATGCAGAATCCTGTGGAGTTATCTGGGGTGTTGGCGGCGTTACCCTCCACACGAGGAGAAGTGGAGGACTTTGCTTTGGAAACATCCTTATCTCCCCCAGAAGCTGTTCTTCCACCACGACCTGCTCCAACCGCGGCACGTCTGAGGAGCCTTGCCGAATGGACTTTGCAGGGGGAACCCCGGATCAAGGGACAGAGGCCGTGGGAGGAATGAAGGAGCAGGGAAACTTGGGAGCTGTAGGAAAATCCAGCTCTCAATTGATCAAACTATCCACAACTTTTTTGAACTATGAACACAATGCACAAGCATCGCAAAGGACCATTAATATCATGCCTAGGTTAAAGCAGATCAAGGATTTTCATGACACACCTAGCCAGTCAGGTTATTGGGATATTTACAATAATTATTAAAGAAATAAATTTGTACATGCTACCTCCATTCTACTATCTCATGCATATTCATTGTTGATATCCTGAAAACTGGTGTTTTGAGAACTGTGTTGAGAACCATTGAACCAGACTAATGATCAAACTAACAGGAAAAGAAATCACAGCTGTGAAGATGGTAGCCACAGCAAGAGAGTTCATGTAACAGATCCTGGCAGACTTCTACATCTCTGTAAATTTTGATGCAAGTGGTGTGACAAAAATGGACCCTTTTCCAGGCCAGCGGTGATGGTCAAGAACAGAAGCAGCAGCATAAACTGAAAAAATAACCAATGTAAAATTTACTGACTGCTCATATAACTTTTCTCTTATATTAGACCCTGGCTACCCAAACATCAAGGCCATTAAGTTATTCAGAGTGCATCAGTCTGACTCCAAATATTTGTCCTCACTTGTCAGTAAGTTTTCATTTACAGTATTTTTCGATCCATAAGACGCACCTGACCATAAGACGCATCCACCTCTAGAGGAGGAAAAATCAAGAAAAAAAAATTCTGAACCAAATGGTGTGCCCTGTACCCCCTCTGGAAGTCTAGTAGTAGGCTGGGACAGGGTACAGGGCACATCTAGTGGTAGGCCTGCCAGCCAGCCAGATTCCAAACCCCCATCCAGTGTCAAGCCAGCCAGCCCAAAGGCAACCAGCCAACCCACCCCAAGCCAGCCAGTCCCAGGCCAGCCAGCCAGCCAGCCAGCCCAAAAGCAACCAGCCAACCCAACCCAAGCCAGCCAGCCATCAGTCAACCCGGCCAGCCAGCCCAAAAGCAACCAGCCAACCCAACCCAAGCCAGCCAGCCATCAGTCAACCCGGCCAGCCAGCCCAAAAGCAACCAGCCAGCTAGCCAGTCCCAAGCCAGCCAGCCAGCCCTCAGTCAACCCGGCCAGCCAGCCAGCCAGTCCCAGGCCAGCCAGCCCAAAAGCAACCAGGCAACCCACCCCAAGCCAGCCAGCCCCCAGTCAACCCGGCCAGCCAGGCCCAGTTCAACCCGGCCAGCCCAAAGGCAAGCAGGCACTCCCCCCCCCCCCGGTACCTTTTTTTGGCATTCCAACGGTCCAGCACGCTTTCCGTGCTCCTGCCTGGGTTCCGCTGCTCTCTTCCAGCAGCGGCACAGCAGTGCAAGACGCAGGCGCACACTTTTTGCATGCCTGCTTTGTTCCTCCCTGCACTCCAAATGGCTGCCTGTCAGTTCTTGTCCCGCGCCTGCCTCCTGCACCGCTGTGCCACTGAGGCTGCCGGAAGAGAGCAGCGGAACCCAGGCAGGAGCGCGGAAAGTGCGCTGGACTGCCGGGACGCCAAAAGGAGGTATGGGTCTTGTTTAGGGGTTTATGAGGTTTTTTTACATTCGCTCCTTAAGACACACCCTTATTCCACCCCCTTTTTGGGGGTGGAAAAAGTGCGTCTTATGGAGCGAAAAATACGGTAATATTACTTTTGCTCCTGTGTTAAAAAATACCACCCTTAACACCACACTATTCTGTATTTTTATTTAGTTCTTTATCTACTGCTATTAATGAATCACAGGTCAAAGTGATGATTCCATTCTAAATAGCACAGTTACTTACCGTAACAGGTGTTATCCAGGGACAGCAGGCAGATATTCTTTACGCATGGGTGACGTCACCGACGGAGCCCACGGTACGGACCTTTTTACTAGAAAGTTCTAGTTGGCCGCACCGCGCGTGCGCGAGTGCCTTCCCGCCCGACGGAGGAGAGCGTGGTCCCCAGTTAGTATAAGCCAGCTAAGAAGCCAACCCGGGGAGGAGGGTGGGACGTAAGAATATCTGCCTGCTGTCCCTGGATAACACCTGTTACGGTAAGTAACTGTGCTTTATCCCAGGACAAGCAGGCAGCATATTCTTTACGCATGGGTGACCTCCAAGCTAACAAAGAGGGAGGAGGGATGGTTGGCCATTAGGAAAATAAATTCTGAAGTACAGATTGGCCGAAGTGCCCATCCCGTCTGGAGAAAGCATCCAGACAGTAGTGAGTAGTGAATGTGTGAACTGAGGACCAGGTGGCCGCCTTGCAGATTTCCTCAATGGGTGTGGAACGGAGGAAAGCAACAGAAGCGGCCATAGCTCTTACCCTGTGGGCCGTGACAGCGCCGTCTAGTGACAGACCGGCCCGAGCGTAACAGAACGCGATGCAAGCTGCAAGCCAGTTGGATAGCGTCCGTTTAGAGACCGGTCGACCCAAACGATTTGGGTCGAAGGTCAGGAAGAGCTGAGGGGACAAGCGGTGAGCCCTTGTACGATCAAGATAGTAAGCCAGGGCACGCTTGCAGTCAAGACTGTGCAATGCCTGTTCTCCGGGATGTGAATGAGGTTTCGGGAAGAAAACAGGCAACACAATGGACTGGTTGAGGTGAAAAGCTGAGACCACCTTTGGAAGGAACTTTGGATGGGTGCGCAGAACCACCTTGTCATGGTGAAAAATAGTGAACGGTGGATCGGCAACCAGTGCATGAAGCTCACTAACCCTCCTGGCAGAGGTGATGGCAATGAGGAAAAGAACCTTCCATGTCAGAAATTTGAGCGAAGTTGTGGCAAGCGGCTCAAAGGGAGGTTTCATGAGGGCAGATAAAACCACATTCAGGTCCCAGACGACCGGAGGAGGCTTCAGAGGTGGTTTGATGTTGAAGAGGCCCCTCATGAATCGGGAAACCAGAGGGTGAGCCGTGAGAGGTTTTCCTAAGACAGGTTCATGGAATGCCGTGATGGCACTGAGATGGACTCTGATAGAGTTAGACTTGAGGCCTGCATTGGACAGGGAGAGCAAGTAGTCCAGAACAGTTTCCACCGCTAAAGAGGTGGGATCGTGATGATGACGGAGGCACCAAGAGGAGAACCTGGTCCACTTCTGATGGTAACATTGGAGGGTGGTCGGTTTCCTGGAGGCGTCCAAAATGAGACGGACAGGCTGAGACAGATTTCCTGAAGAGGTCAGCCCGAGAGAAACCAAGCTGTCAGGTGGAGCGAAGACAGATTGGGATGTAGTAGAGACTGATGTTGCTGTGTAAGTAGAGTAGGAAACACAGGCAGAGGAATGGGATCCCTGGAGCTGAGCTGAAGCAGGAGGGAGAACCAGTGTTGACGAGGCCACCGGGGAGCTATGAGGATCATGGTGGCTCCGTCCCTGCGGAGTTTGGATAAAGTCCGCAACATCAGAGGTAGAGGAGGAAAGGCATAGAGGAACCGATCCGTCCAGTCGAGAAGGAATGCATCCGGGGCCAGACGATGAGGAGAGAAGAGTCTGGAGCAGAACTGGGGCAGCTGATGGTTGTGAGGAGCTGCGAATAGGTCCACCTGCGGAGTGCCCCAGCGAGCAAAGATGGAGTGGAGCGTGGGAGGGTCCAAGGTCCACTCGTGAGGTTGAAGGATGCGGCTGAGATTGTCGGCCAGGGAGTTCTGTTCGCCCTGGATGTAGACAGCCTTGAGGAAGAGACTGCGGGCCGTGGCCCAGGTCCAAATGCGAAGAGCCTCCTGACAAAGGAGGCGAGATCCGGTGCCGCCCTGTTTGTTGATGTAGTACATGGCAACTTGGTTGTCCGTGCACAGGAGCAGAACCTGAGGGCAAAGAAGGTGCTAGAAGGCCTTGAGAGCATAGAACATGGCTCGTAGTTCCAGGAGATTGATGTGATGAAGACGCTCCTGCGGGGTCCAAAGACCTTGGGTGCGTAGGTCTCCCAGGTGAGCACCCCATGCATAAGGGGAGGCATCCGTGGTGATGATCATGGAATGCGGGGGCAGATGAAAAAGAAGGCCCCTGGAAAGATTGGAGGAGTTCAACCACCATTGTAGAGATTGCCGAAGAGACGATGTCACAGAGATGGGATGAGAAAGAAGATTCGAGGTCTGCGACCATTGGTTGGCCAGAGTCCATTGAGGTGTTCTGAGGTGGAGTCGTGCCAGGGGAAGCACATGCACCGTCGAGGCCATGTGGCCCAGGAGGACCATCATCTGTCTGGCAGAGATGGAGTGATGAAGGAGCACCTGACGACACAGGCGGAGCAGGTTCCGCTGACGGTCGGAGGGGAGAAACGCCCTCATCAGTGTGGTGTCGAGAACTGCTCCAATGAACTGAAGGCGCTGCGTGGGAAGCAGATGCGACTTGGGGTAGTTGATCTCGAACCCCAGGAGGTGGAGGAGAGAGATGGTATGATGAGTGGCTTGTAGCACAAGCGGAGACGTAGGTGCTTTCACCAACCAATCGTCCAAGTAGGGAAACACCTGGAGGTTGTGAGACCTGAGGAAGGCCGCCGCCACAATGAGGCATTTGGTGAACACCCTGGGTGATGAAGCGAGGCCAAAAGGTAGCACTTTGTACTGATAATGGCGATGGTGCACCTGGAATCTTAGGTAGCGACGTGAAGCTGGATTGATTGGTATGTGAGTGTAGGCCTCTTTGAGGTCCAGGGAACATAGCCAGTCGTTCTGAGAGAGATGAGGGTAAAGCGTGGCAAGGGAGAGCATTCTGAACCTCTCCTTGACAAGACATTTGTTGAGGTCCCTGAGATCGAGAATGGGACGTAGGTCTCCTGTCTTTTTTGGAACCAGAAAGTAACGGGAGTAGAATCCCCGGCCCCTTTGTTCCAGAGGTACTTCTTCGATGGCATTGAGGAGAAGGAGGGATTGGACCTCCCTCAGGAGGAGGGGGGTTTGAGTTGAAAGAGAAGCAGACTCTACGGGAGGATTGTCTGGTGGAAGAGTCTGGAAGTTGAGAGAGTAGCCGTGGCGGATGATGTTGAGGACCCACTGGTCCGATGTGATGACCTCCCAACGGCTGAGAAAAATGTGGAGCCTGCCTCCGATTGGTTGAGGGAGAGGCAATGAGGGTGGAAGACTGGCTAAGCCCTGGAGAGAGGAGTCAAAAGGGCTGAGAAGGCTTGGCAGGTTGATTAGACTGTGCACGAGCCTGGTTGTGGTGTTGTTGGCGAGCCCGCCTAGGTTGCTGTGAAGGCGGGTTAAGCGGCCTAGCGGAGAACCTGCGCTGGTATGAAGACTGTGGTTTGTAAGGCCGAGCAGGAGGGGCCTTCTTCTTTGGTTTAATGAGGGTATCCCATCTGGTCTCATGGGCGGAGAGTTTTTGTGTGGTGGTATCCAGAGACTCTCCGAACAATTCGTCTCCCATACATGGGGCGTTGGCTAGTCGGTCCTGATGGTTGACATCCAGATCAGAGACCCTGAGCCAGGCCAGGCGGCGCATGGCCACAGCGATGGCAGATGCACGAGAGGTGAGCTCAAAGGAGTCATAGATGGAGCGCACCATAAATTTTCTAAGTTGAAGCAGGCTGGAGATGTGCTGCTGGAATAGTGGAACCTTGTGCTCCGGCATGTACTTTTGCATGGCGGAGAGTTGCATTACCAGATGTTTCAGGTAGAATGAAAAGTGGAAAGAGTAATTGTTTGCCCTGTTGGCAAGCATGGCATTCTGGTAGAGCCGCTTGCCAAACTTGTCCATAGTTTTGCCCTCCCTGCCAGGAGGGGTAGAGGCATATACACTGGAGCCTTGAGTCTTTTTTAAAGTGGACTCAACCAGGAGAGATTCATGGGGCAGCTGGGGTTTATCAAATCCCGGGATTGGGATAACCCTGTAAAGGCTATCCAGTTTACGGGGTGCCCCAGGGACAGTTAATGGATTTTCCCAATTTTTATAAAAAGTTTCCCGCAGGATGTCATGCACGGGTAACTTCAGGAACTCCTTAGGAGGTTGATCGAAATCTAATGCCTCCAGGAAAGCTTGTGACTTCTTGGAATCGGATTCCAGAGGCAAAGATAAGGCTCCTGATAACTCCCTGAGGAATTTTGAAAAAGAAGATTGCTCAGGTTTAGATGTGGTATCGGGGGCCGAGGGCTCTTCGTCCGACGACGATGCATCCTCCTCGGTACCGAGGGGAGATTCCTCCCAGAGGTCCGGGTCTCTGACATCGGTGTGTGCGTGCCGAGAGACTGGAGTGGAAGGTTCGGTATGATGAGCTTTAGACCGAGACTTGCCTGAGCGTACCGAGACGGTACCGGGGGATGAAGACCTGTGTCTGTCTCGGTCCCGGGAAGAACGGTGCCGGTCAGGTTCGCGGGAAGACCGGTGTTCCGCTCGGTCCCGAGGAGGATCGGATGTCGTCAGAGCTACGGTCTCGGCATGGGCATGGATATGCGGTGCCGAGAGAATGGGCATGGAGGGGTCCATAGGTACCGATGGCGTGGATACCGGTTGGACGGTGTGGGGCTCGGGCCGGTCTGGTACCGAAAGCAGCGGTGCCAGGATAGAGGGCAAGAGCTGTTTAAGTTGCTTTTGGAGTTGTTCCTGCAACTTATCCTGGAGGATGGCCGCAATGCGGTCATCCAGGGTTGGCACCGGAACCACTTTTTTCTGCTTTGGTTCCATGGGTGCCGCTCTACGCTCCGGCGATGAGGCGGCCGATGACGAGGCACTCACCGATATCGGAGCGGAGCGCTTTTTAGTTCGGCGTGGAGCCGAAAGAGCCGGTGTCGCCACCGAGGTGGGAGGGCGATCAAGGGTGGAAGGCTTCTTAGCCGGCTTACCTGGCGCCGGTGGCGCCGATGTAATGTCAGGCGGTGTCGAGGTGGTCGGTGCCGACTTCGATGGTGCCGCAGTTGAAGAAGTCGAGTCCATAGTCGGGCCGGTGCCGAACAGCAGACTTTGCTGGATTTGGCGATTCTTCAAAGTGCGTTTTTTAAGAGTGGCACAGCGGGTGCACGAGTCCGCCCGATGCTCCGGTCCCAAACACTGTAAACACCAATTGTGTGGGTCAGTGAGGGAGATCGGGCGTGCACACCGCTGGCACTTCTTAAAACCGGGCTGCGGGGGCATGAATGTGAACACGGCCTCCGCAAAATCAAACCCCGAGGCCTGGATCGTGACAACAGGCCCCGCCGGGGCAAAGACAAAAAACGAAACAAAAAGAAAATAATTTTTTTTTTTTTTTTTTTTGGAAATGAAATAAAAAAGAACCCGAAGGTAAATAAAACGAAAAAAGAACGCGAGCGGGAAGGCAAAAGAGGATTTCAATCGGAGTTGAAAAACGCACGTCTTCTTCGCTCCACGGAAACGAAGAAACTGGGGACCACGCTCTCCTCCGTCGGGCGGGAAGGCACTCGCGCACGCGCGGTGCGGCCAACTAGAACTTTCTAGTAAAAAGGTCCGTACCGTGGGCTCCGTCGGTGACGTCACCCATGCGTAAAGAATATGCTGCCTGCTTGTCCTGGGATAAAACTTGTATCCTACAATGCAAGCATAAAACACTGGCATCACTTGCTAACCACACACACAAACACATTCCATTCAAAATAATATGTTGTTAGCACCCTAGAACAAATATATATGCAAGCATATAACACTCATAATTTTCTGCATCTCAATAGCCACGAATTTGGTCTTGGAGAATGAGATGTACAGTGTCTGCATCTATGAGACAAACTTGGTTCTTTTTGTTACATAGAGCATTTTGGACCCCAGTTAGATTACAAAAATTGGATAGCTCTAATAGATGCTGGCATTGTAATCTGGAAGCAGGGACTCTAGATAATTTAATATTCTTTTGTCCCTGTATCATGGCCTTTTGGAAATCAAATTGGTCTCAAATTTTTTTTTTTTTTTTAATTTTTATTTATTATCAATTAATTACAGACAAAGAATTAACTTTGAGAAGAAAATTAGAAAAAATACCATCAATATCATTGAAATACAAACTTTTCACAAACTTAATATATAGTCCACAACTGGGAGAACAAAGTAAGTAAATAATCCCTTCCAGGAAAAAGGGGAACAAATACAAATGTTTAAAGAATAGAGCAGTTAACCTCGGCTAATATTAATAGACATGAATAAACCTGTGCTTCCTAAGGAGCATCGAAAATCCCTTTCCCTTCTAAGAAAAAACGCAGCTGTTCTGGTTCAAAGAAAATATACTTATTTTGTTGGTAGTTTATAAGACATTTACAGGGAAACCTCAACTGAAAGGAAGCTCCCAAAGAAGTAACCTTAGATCTATATTGAATAAATTCCTTCCTTCGAATCTGAGTCCATTGTGAGACATCAGGAAAAATATAAATTTTTCCACCCAGATAGAAAATCTGCTTCAAATTAAAATATAATTTCAAAATCATGTCCTTATCTTGAAGAAAAACAAAAGATACTATCAAAGTAGCACGACCCAGAATTTCAATTTCAGATGATTCCAATAGCTCAGAGATTTCTAACTGTGCTTGTTCTTCCTCTTCTTTCTTTTCCATCATAGTTCTTTTAAGGAAATAAAGTTTTTGTATAGGAGGGATATTAGACTCTGGAATTTTCAATATGGAAGTCAAAAAATTTTTAAAGATCTCTCTTGTAGTCATGAGTTTTGGTATAGGAAAATTCAGTAGCCTTAAATTCAGGCTCCTATATTGATTTTCAAGATTTTCAATTTTCCGTAGATAAAAAGTTTTATCTGTAACTTGTTGTTTATTAAAAGTCTTGACTTCCAGCATAGTTTGTTCAATCTCCCCAATTTTCTGGTTTTGCTGTTGAACCTGAGATTCCAATTGATTAATTTTCAATGGGAGCCCAAGTGTTAGGGAAATAACGTTGCTACATACCAAATGAAGATTTTCAATTGCTGTCCAAAGAGAGTCCAGGGTTACCACCGGTGGTCTGAGAAGCGGCTTGAGTTGGGTCAGCTGAGACAGGTCTTGCTCCAGCCGCTGAACTCCATTGCGGCTTGTGTCTCTTCCCGACTCACCACCGCTCTCATTCGGTGCTCCTCCCTCAGTCGGCTTCAACAAAGTTGGAATTGTTGAAGAAATCGCCTCCAAACCTGCTAGCTGCAGCAAATCCTCCCTCCCTTCTATTCCCAGGGAGCCCTCTGATCGGTAGATCGACGCAGCCGCGTTTCCAGGCACTGGGGGAGGGTCAGGTCCAGCTGGGCTCAGCGAAAAAACGCTGTCTAAGCTGAGCCATTCCTGCGGCTCTGCAGCAGATAAGCCCGTCGCCAAGGGGACTGTAAATGAAGTCATTACAGTCTGTCGCGGTGTGGATGTTACAGACAGAGGTAGAGGGTTAATCCTCTGCCTTCCCCTTCTTTTTGGCATTGAAAACAAGAGTGAAGAAAAAACGTGGTAAGTAAAGAGTACACTCGCCAAATCAGGAGCTCACAAAAACGTGTCCTGCTCTGTCGCCATCTTAGTTTGTTCTCGTCTCAAATTAATTGTTTATTAGAAAACCATGTAGCTCTATCATATGATACAATTCTATTTGGGACGTCAATGAGAATAAAAAGTCAAATTTCATCAAGCAATAATAAACTTTTATTGATAATGACAGGAGTCGCCATTCAACATATCACCAGAAATTGGAAAAATTACACTAGACTTAATTACACCTTCTGGTGGAATTTGTTGTGCCATATATACAAAATGGAAAGAACAATTGCCTTACAAAAAGGGAATTATAATAATTTAAAAAAAAATTGGGGGGCCATTGATAACTTAATGTAATGATTAGACGCCTTTTTACACTGAAAGTATAATTATAATTATGGGAAGGGGGTGGTATATAGTTATATCAAAGGTTTAATCAATATTTATGAATATAACACATGTATAATTTTTTTTATTACAATATTTGTGAGAAGGGTGGGTGGGGGAAGGAGATAATTTATGTATTTAAGATGATAATAGAAAGAATTTCAAGTGATGTGTATGTCTCCCCGCTGCTGGCCAAGCTCCACTGGCTTCCGATAATCACCAGGGTCCACTATAAATGCGCCTGTTTAACTTTCAAAATCCTATATGGTATCCTCCCTCCCTTTATCCCTCTTTCTTGGAATTCCTCAAACCCTAATACCACCAGATCCTCCCACAAATTAAAACTATCCTTCCCCTCGCTAAAAGGCGTTTCCCACACAGGAAAACTAGTGACCTCCCTCCATTTCAAAATCACTGAGCTCTGGAACAACCTTACCTCCCCTCTTGGGAACTTGAGCTCTCTCCAAGTTTTCCGCAAACATCTGAAAACCTGGCTTTTCTCAAAAAATGTAAGTCTCCCTCCAACTTAGGAATCAAGGAAACTCTTATATCTTGGCATCCCAAGTCCTCTAAATTTTCTTCACACTTCTACCTCTAACCCTATGTTGTAGTCCCTTCCTATTTCTCCTACTGTAAACCGTGTCGAGCTCTACGAACGTGGAGATGATGCGGTATACAAACCTAAGGATTAGATTAGATTAGATTTAATTGATGTAATATTGTGTTCTTGATGTAAGATGAAAAAATGAATAAAGAATTGGAAAAAAAAATAAAACACTCATAATCAGTTTTTACATACACCTCTCAATACATTCACACTCATATTCAGTAGGCCCAGATGCACTTTAGAAAGAACTCTCACCATTGGCTGTGGATGGGATACTGCAGGATTTGGTTGGCTAGGAGGTGCATTTGAGACTGGCTGCTGCTGGCTTCCACCAGTCAGTGGTGGGACACAGGCTGGGCGATGCAGAATTTTCTGGGAAAAGATGAGGACGATATTAGTTCATGATTGTCATGCAATTAATCAAGGAACTACCCAACTCTACTTCCAATAAGAAGAGTAATACCCACCACAGCTATTTCCGGGTCAACAATTCTCATTACCACTTGGGCCTGTAGCAAAGCGTATGCCAACTGGGGATTCTGAAGTAACATATTCCGTGCCTCCTGAGGGCTGTTCTGCACACAAAGCTGGAAAAAATACCCACAATGCTTCCATCAACATAACAAAGATAACAGCCCACAGTAGAAACTCTGGCATTTCTGGGATCTGGACTGTTTGAACTAGTTCCCAGAAGATAAAAGGAAGAAAAATTGTGTTATTATAAAGGCACAGGGTGAGGGGAAAAGGCAACCCATACAAGACCCACAGTGATAAACAATCTCAGTTACATTTAGGAGTTCCAATATAGTTCACCACATTAACCAATGGGAAGATAGCTGCAATGTTATTTATATTCACTGAAGACTGATAGTTAAAAGGGCTTGTCTATCTGTTTGGAGTTGGCCAAACCCCGAGGTTTCAATGTCTGGCTGGTTGGAGTTAGTCAGATTCTGAGGTTTGAAATTTATCTGCAAAAAAAAAAGATGGGTTTGGAGATGTTCCTAGGCCATGGAGAAACCCCATCTGGTTATCATTGATATTCAAAACTGGCCAGATAAAATTAGGTGAACATAAGAATTGCCATATTGGGTTCAGGTCTATCTATCCCAGAATCCTGTTTCCAACAAGCACCTGGCAGAAATCCAAAGAGTAGCAAGGCTCCATACCCCCAGGGTTTTGGATTTTCCCATGTCTGTGTTAAAAGCAGATTCTGGACTTTTTCTCCAGACAGTTGTTCAAACCTTTTGGGGGGGGTTTTTAAGTCCAGATACACTAACTACTTTGACCACATCATATGGCAAAGAATTTGTTAACTGAAAAAACATGTCCTCCTATTTGTTTTAAAAGTACAGTATTAACATTAACTTCATGGAGTATTCCCTTATCTTTGTACTTTCTGAAAAAGTAAACAATTGATTCATGTTTACCCATTCTCCTCCACTCAAAATTTTATAAACCTCTATCATATCTTCCCCCCTACCCCCACCCCGTCTCTTTTCTAAGTGGAAGAGCCTTAACTTCTTAAGTCTTTCCTCATATGAGAATCCTATCCCCTTAATTAATTTGGTTGTCCTTTTTTGAACCTTATTTAATTCAGCTATATTTCTTTTTTTGAGATATGGTGACCAGAATTATACAAAGTACTCAAGATTACATTACATTACATTACATTAGTGATTTCTATTCCGCTTGTGCCTTGCGGTTCTAAGCGGATTACAAGTTAGAAGACTGGACATTTCCAGTAGCATTGCAGTACATATAATCAAGAATGCGTTAAGTTACAATTGTTGTTCTGGACTTTTCCAGGATAAATTGGTAGTAGATAGTAGATAGTGATAGGTTGTTTAGGCGAATAGAGATAATATTGTCCGGATTCTGTTGTTTAGACGAGTAGAGATAATACTGTCCGGATTCGGGTGTTGCTGGTGGTGGTGTTTGGGTAGTCATGAGAGTATTTTCTAATACTTTTGTGAGGTTATGATGATGGGAAGTGTTTTTTGAAGAGATGAGTTTTGATTTCTTTTCGGAATGCTTTAATGTCTATTGATTTGGTCAGTAGATTGGTGATGGTAGTATCGATCTTTGCTGCCTGTGTCGCTAAAAGGCTGTCATATAGTTTCTTTCGTCGTGTTCCTTTGAGAGGGGGGTGAGTGAATAGGCTCTGGGTTCTCCTTAATCTGTGTGAGAGGTTACGGTGTAGTCTGTTGTTTAGGTAGCTGGGTGCTGTTCCATGTATTACTTTGTATAGTAGACAGTAGAATTTGAACTGGGATCTTGCTTTTATTGGTAGCCAGTGTGAGTCTAAGTATGCTTTGGTGATGTGGTCATATTTGCCTACTGAGTAGATGATTCTGAGGGCTGTGTTCTGAACTGTCTGTAATTGTTTTATCATGTAATTTGGGCATGATAGGTATAGGCTGTTACAGTAATCTACAATACTCAGTACTAGGGATTGTACTAATATCTTGTATTGATCTTTGTTGAAGAATTTTCTTATTTTTCTTAGGTTACGTATTGTGAAGAATGCTCTTTGGATGATTTTGTGGATTTGAGACTGCATTGTGCAATTTCTGTCTAGTAGGATTCCCAGGATTTTGAGTGTGCTTTGCATTGGGTACTTGATTGTATTTACTTCTAGTTCTGTGAGAGATGGTTTTTTTTCCCTTTCCAGTAGTAGGAATTTAGTTTTTTCCGAGTTCAGTTTTAGTTTATGACTTGACATCCATTTTTCTACCGTTTCCATTATCATTTTTAGGTGGTTTGTGGATAAGGGGTCTTGAATATTAAAGGGGAGGAGGATAGTTATATCATCTGCGTAGCTGAATGATACTGTGTTTAGGGCGTCTAGGGTTATGCCTAGGGATGCTATGAAGAGGTTAAATAATATGGGTGATAATGGTGATCCTTGTGGTACTCCACATGGGTTTGACCATGGGTCGGATATGTGCTCTTTTGATTTGACTTTGTATGTTCGTGTTTTGAGGAAGCTTTGGAACCATTTGTGAACATTACCTGAGATTCCTATTGCGTCTAATATCTGGAGTAGTGTGTGATGGTCAACTAGGTCGAATGCCGCAGAAAGATCGAGTTGAATGAGAAGCAGCTTGTTTCCTTTGCTGAGGTGTTGTCGGGCAATGTCTAATAGTGATACCAGTAGAGTTTCTGTGCTATGGTTGGATCTGAATCCAGATTGTGATGGATGTAGTATGTGATGGTCTTCAAGGTAGTTGGAGAGGTGTTGTGCGACAAGGCCTTCTGTTATTTTAATGTATAGAGGGATTGAAGCGATTGGTCTATAGTTTGCAGGATTATCTATAGGACCTTTGGGATCTTTTAGGATAGGTGTAATTATGATTTCTCCTAATTCCGGTGGGAAATGACCTTCACTTAGTGTTGTTTGAAGCCATAGTGTGAGGCTAGCTTTAAATTTGGTGGAAGCTGTTGCTAGTAAGTATGAGGGACAGTTGTTCAAGTCACATGAGGATTTGCTGTATTTTTTGTAAAGCCTGTTCAAGTCTGACCATTGTATCTTTGGGAAGTTTGTCCATATCCTGTCTGCTGGGATTGCTTCATCTGTTTTGGGATTGATTCGTATTTCTTCTATGTTGATTCTTGAATTGTTGAATGTGGATCTGGTTGTGATGATTTTGTGTTTGAAGTGATCCGCTAATTGGGTGGCTGTGGGAGTTTGGTTTCCTTGGGTGGCGAGAAATGGTTTGGTATCGGTGAGATTTCTTAAGATGTCAAAAAGTATTCTTGTGTCTGGTTTTTCGGTGCTGATGAGTTTGGAGTAGTAGTTTTTTCGTTTTTCCTTCAGTTTGGTATTGTATTGTTTGATTAGGATTTTCCATTCATCTTTGATGTGGTTGTGTTTTTGTTTTTTCCATGATCTTTCTAATTGTCTGCATTTTCTTTTTAGTTGTAGAAGTTCGTCGTCGAACCATTTATTAGATGGTCTGTCTATTTTGTTTTTTATTGGAGCAAGTTCGTTTAGTGTAGATTCACTGAGGGTCCGCCAGCTGTTTATGAATTCTTTGGGGTTGTTGGGGTCGATTTCGGGGTCGACTGTGTTCCAGAATGTGTGAGGTTCGATTTTCGGTCTGAATTTGATGAGTGTTTTCTTTGGGATGGGTTTGTTGTTATTTTGAGCCCAATTTATGGTGAATGAATATTTGAAATGGTCTGACCATAGAGTAGGGTGCCAGGACCCGTTTGAGATGTAGATGTTTTGTGTGTTTTGATTTGGAGATGAGTAAGCTGCTATATCAAGTTGATGACCTTTTTCGTGTGTGGGTTCTGGGTTGAGAATTTGATAGGATAAAGTGTTGAGGTATGAGAGTATATCTGTTGTTTGTTTGGATGATTGATCTTCTAAGTGGAGATTTAAGTCTCCGAGGATCAAGTTATGTAGTCACACCATGAAGAGATACAGAAGCGTGATAATACTCTTGCCTTTTTTTCTATCAGTTGTATGATTAGGGAGTACTCCTCCTCTTTCTGATGCCAAGTCAGAAGCAGCCTCAGCAGACATCAGAGGAACCCCCCCCCCTCCCAATTCCTGGAGGGGCCATTTATGAAACCAGAAATGGAGACTTGAAAGAGATGGGGACTTATATACTGCCTTTTTGTAGTTTCACAACCACACTCAAAGCGGTTTACATACAGGTACTTTAAGCATTTTCCCTCTCTGTTCTGGTGAGCTGATAATCTATCTAATGTACCTGTGGTAGTGGAGGATTAAGTGACTTGCCCAGGGTCACAAGGAGCAGCGTGAGGGTTTGAACCCACAACCTTAGGATGCTGAGGCTTTTAGCTCTAACCACTGCGCCACACTCTCTGCATTGAAGGCAGAAGAAACTAGCAGCTGTACTCAGCTGCTGAATCCTACAGGCAGTGCAGCACTGGACTGCCTGTATGTATGGACCTGTGCTGCACACTAGGAGCTAGGCCAGAGAACAGTGGCACCAGCCTACAAAACCTACCACTTGCTAGAGGTAGAGAAAATATTGGATTTTTCCTCAGAGTACCAGCCCTTATACTAGTGATATAAGTGGAAGAAGTCAGTTTTTCTACCTCAATCTGCTGGCAGGAAGGGGATACAACCCGATAGTACAAGATGGACACTGAGAATGTCTGTTTCCACAAAAGGCTATCCCACAGTTATGGAGATATCACTGAAGTTATCTGGATAAATCCTGCTGGATACTGCACAAATAATATCCAGTATATCAATGGATTTGTATTACCATAAGAAAACCCTACATAAAATCAGGCTTGAGAGGGCAGGGTGCAATGCTGGGGAAGGGGCGCACTAACAGTGGGATTCATAGTCATATAATGTAGCAGGGTGCAATACTGATGAGGCTCTCTGTCAATACATGGATTCACACCTGCAGTGCTACAGATGTACTATGATTCATCCAGGATCTGTATAGTGTAGCATAGTACAATACTAGGGAAGGTGCACATTAATGCAATAATTCACACTCATAGCTTTGCAATTGCAGTACTAGGGAGGATGTGCTCTACAGTTTGTACTGAAAACGAACAGCACAATTGTACTGTAACCTATTGCACTAGATGGTTAAAAGGAGTAAACTCTTGCAAAAAAATAAAAATAAAACAAATTTAAACACCGCCCTTCTGGGCATGACAAAAATGTTTTACTTACTGTATATTCCATACAAACAACAATTTTGCTAGGGGTTTGATATCTTCTCTGATCATATTGCTAAATAAAGGGTGTCTATATTTTTCTCCAAAGTGATTTGGGTGTTTCATTCACACAATGAAAGTGTATAAAGGTTGTGGTTATTGTTATGTATTGTAGGATGTTCTGCAAGATTGTTTTCTGGCACCGTGGATATTCTGATAAGATTCTAAAACTACAAGATTCAAAAACTACAAGAACGAGAGGGCATTCGGAAAAATTAAGAGGGGACAGATTCAGAACCAATGCTAGGAAGTTCTTCTTCACCCAAAGGGTGGTGGACTCCTGGAATTCGCTTCCAGAGGGTGTGATAGGACAGAGTACAGTATTGGGGTTCAAGAAGGGACTGGATCATTTCTTGAAGGAAAAGGGGATAGAAGGGTATAGATAGAGGATTACTATACAGGTCCTGGACCTGATGGGCCGCCGCATGAGCGGACTGCTGGGCATAATGGACCTCTGGTCTGACCCAGCAGAGGCACTGCTTATGTTCTTATTTCTGATCTGAGTGGGATTTTTGTTGAACTTGTGTTTCACCCTTTTTTGTACAGCGAGTCTAACAATATCATTTAGTATTATTTTTATTCCTTTCTTACTTACCTTCATTTGTTTCATCAGTTCAAACATCTGCTCAGGAGGCAGGCTAGCCACAGCCCGGCTGATCGATTCTGGGGCATCCTCAGGGGACACAGGGTCACCATAGGGAGACTCAATAATAGGAGCACCTGTGCCCAAATCTGTCAAAGAAAGAGAATTCAATGTAACGAAGATAAAATTCTCAGCTCTGTCACTTCTCAGGAATATGTGCTGCTAGTATCAGCCCTTTCAGGCTGTCAACTGGTCTTCTCTATTCCTACCCCTAACACCCTACTATTGAGGTGTATTCTTTTCTCACTACTAGTTTTGAAGAAAGCACAGTAAATACATTAAGGCCCAAATTCTATAAAACGGTGCCATTGTCGTCAGCTGCCTTAAAACAGTTGCTGGTCGCGTGTCAATCACGTGACAGCGCTGTTTGTAGAATCACGGATTCAAGAAAGGTAGGTGCCAGAAATGTAGGCCAGGGTTTCAAACCTACATTTCCGACACCTTTCACTTCAATTGCACCTATGGAGGCGCTTTACAACGTCTACTACCACTTCCAGCATTAGCTACGCCTACAGTGGCATTAGGCATCGTAAAGCGCCTCTGTAGGTGTGTTGCAGGCACCATTTTTTTAGGCCAACATAGGCACCTTAAATTTTTTTAAAAACCACTTTTAAATGGCATTTTGCATTTAACTTAAGCGCCGGTAGGGTGCCTACTGGTACCTAATTTAGGGTGCCTTTTATAGAATATGGGCCTAACGGAATAGCATAGCAAGACAAAGTAATGCAATCTAAAGGCCAAAAAATAAAACTTGCCATAACAAATAAGTAAAATGTTATCCGAGAACTGATTCACAAAGAGGAGAAATTAGTTCTTAACTACTAATTTGCTTTCCTTTAGTAGTAATAGATCAATCCAGGACTTGTGGGTTATACCCGTCTGCCAGTCCACAGTGAAATAACTCAGCATTCCGATAAAGCAGTCCAAAGACATAAGAAAAAGTCAACTGGAAAGGTCTCCTTCTTATACAATAAACAAATTGGGAGGCAACAAGCCTCTAACAGTTCCAACTGCTGAATCAACTCAATGAACATCAAACAGAGCTATATTCATTCTAAGGGATAACTGAAAATACAGCAGACAAGGGAGAGGGCCCCTGAATTGATCAGTTGCTACAAAAGTAAAGAAAATTGATGAATTATCTATGATCTCTACTATCCACGTTATGGTATTTTTCTGAGGATTGTATGTACGTTTATTTTATTATGTATTTGCTTTTAATTTGTCATCATTTTAATTTTGTGTATGTAAATTATGTAAACCTACTAGTCAGACATCATATAATAATAGGAGGGGGGAGGGATACAAAGATAGGTTTCGTTACATGAATGATGGGTTTTGAGGGAGGGTGGGGAGAGGGTTACATTTATATGCTTACAATATAATGTAAGATATAAGATATAAGTGCCTTGTTTCATTGTGTTGATTATGAATATTGTACACTTGATGAAAGATTTTTAAAATGAATAAATAATTTAAAAAAAATAAAGAAAGAAATAAAGAAATCCTTAGCATAGTACAGATCAATCCAGGACTTTTGGGATGTACCAAAGCAGTCCTCAAGTAGGGTGGGTATCTGAAATCTCAGCAGACAATGGATGCTCCAAAGGAAGCAGATGCTCTAGCCATGATATCCAGCCACAAAAGTGGAAGTAAGGAAGAAGTAGGGAATTACAGGCCAGTAAGTCTGAGTTCTGTGGTAAGCAAATTAATGGAAATACTTTTAAAACAGAGAATGGTCAAGTTTCTGGAATCCTGTGGATTACAGGACTGGAGGCAACATGAATTCACTAGAGGTAGGTCTTGTCAGACAAATCTGATCAATTTCTTCGACTGGATGACCAAAGAATTGGATAGAGGATGTGCGCTAGATGTGGTGTATTTAGATTTTAGCAAAGCCTTTGATAGTGTTCCACACAGACGTCTAATAAATAAACTGAGTGCTCTTGGGATGGGTCCCAAAGTGACAGGCTGAGTCAGGAACTGGTTGAGTGGAAGGCGAAAGAGGGTAGTGAGCAATGGAGATCGCGCTGAGGAAAGGGATGCTACCAGTGGTGTGCCTCAAGATTCTGTTCTTGGGCCTGTTCTTTTTAACATTTTTTTTTTTTTTTTAATTTCTTTATTCATTTTTTCATATTACAACAAGTGTATCAGAAAAATACATATAATCTTATAAACACACACTTGATTTTCCTTCATGAATACTTTAAGTACAATATATCATATTTATATTCATATTTTTATAATGTTTTAGATAATATATAAATCATTTAATATGTATGACAAATATAAATAAAATAACCCCCCCCTTCATATTTCAGAAACTCTAACCTAATACTTAAAAATACATTAAATTAATTTATACATATTGTAAGGTAAATAAAATAATACCCACCCACATCCCCACTTATCAAATCTCTTATTATGGGAATATGTTATTAATCATTACAAAAATCTGCCAATGGTCTCCAAATCTTCAGAAATTTACCAAAATAACCTTTCTGTGTTGCTATTGTGTGCTCCATTTTATATATATGGCATACCGAATTCCACCAAAAATTATAACTTAATCTGTCATAAATTTTCCAGTTACATGTTATATGTTGAATTGCTACTCCAGTTAATATGAATAAAAGTTTATTGTTATGTGATGAAATTTGACTTTTTGCTCTCATTGTTGTACCAAATAAAATAGTATCATAAGTCAAGGCTACTGGATTGTCCATCAACCTATTTATTTGAAGCCAAATTGATTTCCAAAATAATAATATATATGGACAATAGAATAAAAGATGATCTAATGTCCCAGCCTCAAGATGACAGTGCCAACATTTATTAGACTTAGAACTATCTAATTTTTGTAAACGAACAGGGGTCCAAAAAGCTCTATGCAAAAGAAAAAACCATGTTTGTCTCATAGATGCTGATACTGTACATCTTATCCTCCAAGACCAAAGTCGTGGCCATTGAGATGCATTAATTTGATGCTTAATCTCAATGCTCCAAATGTCTCTAAGACCATGTTTTGGTTTTTTATTTACAAATCCAGATATTAATTTATACCACATTGCGGCCTGGTGACCAGTAGAAGCCACCTGAAAGCATAAGAATTCTAGGCTATGATAATTGTTAAGATTTTTCTATTCAGGGAACCCCGCCTGAATGGCCTGCTTCAATTGCAACCATCTAAAATATTGTGATTTATTTAAACCAAATTTATGTTGCAATTGTGAAAAGTCAAGCAGTTTGCCATTAGTTATTACATCCTCTAAAGTACGTATTCCTGCCAACATCCAATGCTTCCAAATGATTTTAAAACCGCCTATTTTGATCTTGGGGTTTAACCAAATTGTTTGAATTGTTGATTTATTTATTGAAATAGGAGTCAGACTACTTATATACCTTAAAGTTTTCCAGGTATCAACAAATATTTTATGATCTTTATATAACCTTGGCATTTTGATACTAACAACGTGACCAAGACGCAATGGAAACATAAGTCTCCATTCTAACCAGAATCAATCTGGAATATCGTCAATGGGCTCTGGGAGGATCCAATACATACCTTGTCGCAAAATATAGGCTTGATGGTACCTATAAAAGTTTGGAAAATTTACCCCGCCCTCCGCAATAGGCCTTTGCAAAGACACTAAAGCAATTCTAGGAATTTTTCCCAGCCAAATAAAATTGGTTAGGACCCTATTTATTTTTTTATAAAAAGATCCCTGAAAAAAAATAGGTATCATACCCATTTGGTAACAAACTACAGGTAAAATCATCATTTTAACAGTTTGTACTCTCCCCCTCCAAGATAAATGTAAAGGATTCCAATGCTCACACATTTCTGTTACTAAACTAAACTAAACTAAACCTTGGGTTTATATACCGCACCATCTCCACGAATGAGGAGCTCGGCACGGTTTACAAGAAGAAAGATGAGAGAGGAACTACAATGGAGAGATTAAAGAGTTAGGTGTAAAGGGGGAAGGTGAGAGGCCTAAGAGGGGGGAAGTGTTACAGTTTTGAGAATAGCCAGGTTTTTAGGTGTTTGCGGAAGAGTTGGAGAGAGCTTGAGGTTCGGAGAGGGGAGGGGAGGTGAGGTTATTCCAGATCTCAGTGATTCTAAAGGGGAGGGATGACCCAAGTTTGCCTACATGGGAAATACCTTTTATGGAAGGGAAGGATAGTTTAAAAATTTGGGAGGATCTGGAGGAAGTAGGGGTTGGGGAGTTCCAGGATAGAGGGATAACGGCAGGAAGGATGCCATGTAGGATCTTGTAGGCCAGACACGCACATTTGAAGTGGATCCTGGGGATTACTTTTTGTAATAAATTTTTTTCATTAATTTTCATTGTATCATCCACTGTTTTTGCAATCCAAATTCCTAAGTATTTAATACCGTCCTCCTTCCAAATGAAAAAAAATGGATCAAATAAACCTTTTGTACAATGTACATTTAGTGGAAGAACTTCTGATTTATTCCAATTTATCTTGTAACCGGAAAATTTTCCAAATTTTTCAATTAACTCAAGTAAACATGGAATGGTACTTTCTGGATTCCTCAAATAAAGCAAGATATCATCCGCATATGCCGATAATTTATATTCCCTATCTGAACGGGGAATATCTTGTATCTCCTTTACCTGCTGAATAGCTAACAACAAGGGTTCCAAAACAATATCAAAAAGCAAAGGAGATAGTGGATAACCCTGTCTAACTCCTCTCTGCAGATTAAAACGTTCTGAAAATGTATTATTAATATATAATCTAGCAGTAGGGGAGCTATACAACGTTTTAATTATTTGTATAAATCCTGAACCTATACCAAACCAGTCCATTGCCTGATACATGAATGTCCATTCCACTCGATCAAAGGTCTTCTCTGCATCCAAAGAAACAGAAAAGGCCGGATCTTTCATGGCTTTTGTCAAATATATGAAAAAACAGAATTGACCCACAGTCTATGTTCAAATTCAAGTATAATTTTGAATTTTGGTATGTTATTTAAAGGAAAGGATTGAAAGGAATAGAATCAGTTCAATTTAGTAGTCATAAATCCACAAATGTGGAAAAAACCTTTAAACTTAAATGTCATTACTCCCATGGACATTCAGTATGAGCCGTAAGAAAGGCGCTCGATATATCTCAAAGGCTAACCTTGCGATGACTTGCATCATCCAGACTTTTGTCTGGGTTAAAGTCACTGCCTCATACATCATGTTTAGTCCATGATAAGGGAGAAAAAGACTTTAGATGTGGAAAAAATAATGTGTGAAAAAAATTGAATAAATAAATCACCAAACTATCCCTAACAATCCTTACTCATAGAGTGAAACCACATAAATCACAAAATCTCCCCAAGGCTGGTATAATAAAATGTTAATGGCTAAAATTGCCTGTGCTCCAATATAATGTCCATATCTTGATAAAGTGCCTGTGTTAAATCAACGGACAAAAAAAATAGTGTCAAAAACACCCCAAAAAAAAGGAGAAAACTCGAAAAATTATGTGAAGCATAAGAAAAAAGAGTCCAAATGTGTAAAATCACAAACTCAAAAAGGGCTAGAAAAGCACCTTGTGAAAAAACTATGACAAACAAGTAAATCCTGGGCGTACACTGGTCGAATTTTAAATCAAGTTCTTCAAAGACCAGAAGTTCTTAGGTGGATTGAAAAGAACTGCAGATGGTAACACAGTAGAAAGAATGTTGTAATTCCCCCTAATTGTGCACTAGCCCCAGAGTTTTTGAAAAAATGAGTACTAAGTCAAATAAATGATACTTAGCTTCGAGTATTGAAAGAAAAAAGTGTCCAATGTTAATCTCCACTCGACGAAGCTCCGTTTCGTCGCCTTCATCAGGAGCGGGGATCCGGAGTAGTAGAAAAGCGACAGGCTGAAAATAAGGCTGTCAGCTGCTTGGGCGATGGTTAGACATTAAAGCCATCAACCTCTCTTAGTGAGGAGCGGTTCCAAATGATTCCATCTCCTCTGAACAAAGTAAGGATTGTTAGGGATAGTTTGGTGATTTATTTATTCAATTTTTTTCACACATTATTTTTTCCACATCTAAAGTCTTTTTCTCCCTTATCATGGACTAAACATGATGTATGAGGCAGTGACTTTAACCCAGACAAAAGTCTGGATGATGCAAGTCATCACAAGGTTACTACCTGAGCCTTTGAGATATATCGAGCGCCTTTCTTACGGCTCATACTGAATGTCCATGGGAGTAATGACATTTAAGTTTAAAGGTTTTTTCCACATTTGTGGATTTATGACTACTAAATTGAACTGATTCTATTCCTTTCAATCCTTTCCTTTAAATAACATACCAAAATTCAAAATTATACTTGAATTTGAACATAGACTGTGGGTCAATTCTGTTTTTTCATATATTTTGGACTGTATTGGCCACAAAGTCCTTTAGGGTTTTTAGTGGTTTGCTATTTTTTGTCAAATATAACATATGAAAAGCAAGTCTTTGAGCAACGAATCCTGTTTGATGCATACCTATAATGAAAGAGAGAGCTTTAGCCAATCTTAAAGCTAATGTCTTAGCTAAAAGTTTACCATCTTCATTGATTAAGGAAATAGGCCTATAATTTGAAACCAAAGTGGGATCTTTATTTGGCTTGGGCAAAACTATGGTTAAAGATTCTGCCATAGTGCCTGTAATACAACCCTTAGTTAGTTGAGTCTGGTATACATTTAATAAATAAGGTAATAGGGTATTTTGAAAAGATTTATAGAACTCTACTGTATATCCATCACCACCTGGAGCGGATCCTACTCGAAGGGATTTCAAAGCTATTTCTAATTCTTTTAGTGATATTGGCTCTTCTAAACTTCTTTTTATATGGTCTTTAAACTTCTTTTTATATGGGTTTTTTAACATTTTTATAAATGATACTGCTGAAGGGTTATTGGGTAAGATTTGCCTCTTCGCGGATGATACCAAAATCTGCAATAGAGTAGACACCCCAGATGGTGTGAATAACATGAAGAAAGACCTGGCGAAACTTGAAGAATGTTCTGAAATTTGGCAGCTAAAATTTAATGCTAAGAAATGCAAGGTCATGCATTTGGGCTACAAAAACCAGAGGGAACGGTACAGGTTGATGTTATGAGTGAAAATGCGTGACAGCTCCCACTCTGTCGGATCCAAGGTTGTCCTGCTGAAAAAATTCACTTGCACATTCAAATTTCCTGAACTGGGGGCAAGGCTTACTGCTAAGGCACCTCTACAAAATTTTTGGGTAGGTGGAGGCTAGGGGGAGGGACCCAACACGAGACCCGCCAGGTTTGACACCCTGAGGTTGGACAGACCCCCAAACAGGGCCCACCCAAGATCAGTCCGGCACAAAAATGGAGACTAGGAGCCCTAAAACAAATTCCAACAGTCCTAACAAGGGGAGATGGGTACAGCTCACCAACACCTGCTGGAGACTGAGAGCAGACTGAAGTATATAGGGAAGAGACAGCTATTATGTACCATACCAAAGTTTGGTCTCAGTCTCCACCTGCTGGTCATGATGAGCTATTACCCATCAGTAAACTGTAATGGTCTATCAGGTGCTACAGAACATTAGTTTTCTCCAAATAGTGGAGGACTCTCCACACATCCAATTTGTGCAAGATCCAATCCTTTCACGCTGATCTCGTGGTGCAGAAGGCAGGTAAATGAACCTCTTGATTGACATGAAAATCAGAAACCACTTTCGGCAGAAAGGAAGGGACTGTACGGAACATAAGAATTGCCGCTGCTGGGTCAGACCAGTGGTCCATCGTCCCCAGCATTCCGCTCTCGCAGCGGCCCCTAGGTCAAAGACCAGTGCCCTAACTGAGACCAGTCCTACCTGCGTACATTCCGGTTCAGCAGGAACTTGTCTAACTTTGTCTTGAATCCCTGGAGGGTGTCTTCCCCTATAACAGCCTCCAGAAGAGTGTTCCAGATTTCTACCACTCTCTGGGTGAAGAAGAACTTCCTTACGTTTGTACGGAATCTATCCCCTTTCAGCTTTAGAGAGTGCCTCTTGTTCTCCCTACCTTGGAGAGGGTGAACAACCTGCTTTTATCTATTAAGTCTATTCCCTTCATTATCTTGAATGTTTCGATCATGTCCCCTCTCAGTCTCCTCTTTTCAAGGGAGAAGAGGCCTAGTTTCTCTAATATCTCACAGTACAGCAACTTCTCCAGTCCCTTAACCATTTTAGTCTCTCTTCTCTGGACCCTTTTGAGTAGTACCGTGTCCTTCTTCATGTACAGCGACCAGTGCTGGGTGCAGTATTCCAGGTGGGGGCATACCATGGCCCGGTACAGCAGCATGATAACCTTCTCCGATCTGCTCATGATCCCCTTCTTAATCATTCCTAGCATTCTGTTCGCCTTTTTCGCCACCGCCGCACATTGCGCAGACAGCTTCATCAATGAGTCTGTTATGCACAGAAAAGGCTCCTTACACGAAAGAGCCTGAAATTTTGAAATAAGTCATGCAAAGACAATAGCCACTAGAAAGACAGTCTTGATTGTCAGTTCCAAAAGAGTAGCATCCTTCAGCGGTTCACATGGGACTTCCACAAAATCCTACAGAATATTAGAATTCCATGCAAAGGAGGACACAAATGAAGCACCCCTCTGAGAAATCTGGTCACATCTAGATGGGCTGTCAGCAAACAGGAGGTGGCTCTATCTTTCTCTCAGTAATAGGAGGAGCACATGGTGAGAAAAGTGTTGGATTTCTACAAACACTGGATCACAGCTACATATTGACCATCTCGAGCATAGAACCTGGAAGGGACATACCATAAATAGAGGATACAAAGTTGTTTCATAGTGGACTGGCTCTAAAGGCACAGTGAAATTCAGTGCTCTCTTACCTCCACTTGCAGGCAGATGGGCAAAACCCACAAGTCCTGAATTGATCTGTGCCACGCTAAGGAACTGTTTATTAATATAAAAAAGCTGCACCAAAGAGCCTATAATAAGTTGACTTGACATGGGTCTCTGTTTCAGCAGAAATGCCTGCATCAGGAGTCAAAACATCTTTAGAGTTCTTAAATAGGATAAAAATGTCCTCAATAACAAGTGCAGAATTACATAAAAACTCTGCTATTTTGGATAACCTGATGACCCAAGGCTTTCCTTACCTATGCATATTTAGACATGAGAAAACTAAGAGACAGCTAAGAGAGAAATTCTCCAACCAGTTGCAACTATTCAATCTTTAGCTACAGAGGACTAGGATATGAGTCAGCATGCTACTGGATGTTATCACCTGAAACAGAGATGATTAGTGGGGCCACTACCCATTTATCCACAACTTCTACTCACTCTTTAGCTCTTCTTTGTTTTTTTCACTGGCTGCATTGTCCACACGCAGTGCCCTTCCACTGAATTCACGCCCATTGAGGTTTCGCATGGCACTGAGAGCTGTTTCTTGGTCTTGGTATTCACAGAATCCATAACCTTTGGGTTTCCCAGTCTCCCTGTCATATACTAACCTGAATACAGTGAAGAAAGGAACACATTACACAGGCCAACAACAACAAAAAATTCTTGGTGCCTTGGGTTTTTGACCTGTTCCTGGGGTTATTTGGGGCGCTGATCCAGAAAATTGCACTGGATAGACCACATCAGCTCTAGTTTCTTAGATATGGTTATGGGAAACAGGACTGTGGAGTCGGAGTCGAGGAATCAGAGACAATTTTGGGTACTGGAGTTGGAGTCATGGGTACCAAAAACTGAGGAGTTGAAGGATTTATCTACCAACTCCACAGCCCTACCAGGGCTGTGGAATTGGAGTTGGAGTCGAGGAGTCGGAGACAATTTTGTGTACCTGGAGTCAGAGTTGTGGGTACCAGAAACTGAGGAGTCGGAGGATTTATCTACCGACTCCACAGCCCTGATGGGAAAGTAGATATGCCTTTGGGATAGAGCCAAACATGAACATTGGGCAAATAAAGATTGGCCGCCAAAGGAATATATGGTGAATGGAGGACAAAATGTAATTAATGAACCTTTGGTAGCATGAAATAGAATCATGCTGCCACCATTACATATAAAGCCAGGCCTGAAGAAACAATTTGTAAAGACTTTAAATAAAGAAAGTTCATGCACTGAATATATAGCGCATATGTTACCTGGATTTACCATGAAAAAACTGAAGTCAGGAATTTTCGATGGTCCACAGATCAGACAACTTATAAACGACCCACATTTCATAGCATCAGTGAATGAAATTGAATCATACACCTGGTCTTCATTTGTTCTTGTGAAAAACTTTATTGGCAACAAGAAGGCAGACAACTACACACAATTAATAGA
Source organism: Geotrypetes seraphini (assembly GCF_902459505.1). Classification (NCBI taxonomy): domain Eukaryota; kingdom Metazoa; phylum Chordata; class Amphibia; order Gymnophiona; family Dermophiidae; genus Geotrypetes; species Geotrypetes seraphini. Next base: position 70,063,733 of record NC_047088.1, read on the forward strand.
GGATATGTTCTATCATTTCAACAGGCTTGGCTGTAACGTGAGTGTTAAAGTCCATTATCTACACAGTCACTTAAGTGAAGAGCAAGGTGAAAGATTTCACCCAGACATAAAAACAATGGAAGCTAGATGCCAAGGAAGATTGGATGCGAACATGATGGCAGACTATTGTTGGAATCTTATACAGAATAGACCTGGCAGATCTCACTCTTGGAAATCTTACAAAAGGAGCTTCTTGTATGTCGAATGACTGGAAAGTTTGTATCATAAACTTGTGCTTTTGTTGTGAAATAAGTAAATTTCATGCTGTACACTTTTCTTTTAATTTTTAACGTTTCCTTCATGCTTAAAAGATATTAATTTAAACATTACATTAAAATATCCTGATTTATTTAATGGGTGAGCAAACTGAAGAGTGGTATATGGCAGTGTTTCTCAATTTCTTCAAGTCAAGTACCCCCTAAGTCTAACAAATAACTGAGTACCATACCCAAGCTCCGCCCTGGACCCACCCAAACTCCACCCCTGACCCCACCCCCATAATAATAGTACTAATTGTAATGCAATTTCTTCCATCCATTTTTCATATACACACAATATAATCTTATTAATATATAATGGTAACCACAAAATTAAAAAAAAACCACAAAGCACACTGTATGCAGAGAAAATTTTAATTATCATTTGCATTTGGTTGGTTTTTATTTCAAAGAGGTCAAGGCAGATGACTTTAAAATATGCAATGTCACCTCAGTAACAACTACAGAAAACCAGACAAATATAGTGCAAAAGAAAGACAGCAGATATAAATTCTCAAAACTGACACATTTTGATCACTACATTCAAAATAAAATCATTTTTCCTTCCTTTGCTGTCTGGTGATTTCATGAATCTCTGGTTGCACTTCATTCTGACTGTGCATCCAATATTTCTTTCTTTCTGCCTCCTGCATGCTTCCTCTCCTCCAGACCTCATTCCCTTCCCCAACCAACATCTCTCTCTGTCCCTCCATGAGTCCAACTTTTCTTCCACTCTCTTCCACCCCTACTGACAACATGTCTGCCTCTCTCTCTCAATGTTCTTCTCTCATTCCCTTCCTTGCTGCAAAGGGAGTGGGGAAAAAGAGAGAGAGATCCAGGGTGCATCTCTCCCACTCCCTCTACTGCCACATCCAACATGTCTTCCTTCTTTCCACCAGTCCAACATTTATTTCTCTCTGCCTTCTACATGCTTCCTCTCCTCCAGTCCTAATTCCCTCCCCCAACCAACATCTCTCTCTCTCCCTCCATGATTCCAACATTTTACTCTCTACCCTTTCCCCCTTCCCTTGATTATGACATTTCTCCTTCTCTCCTTTCTGCCCTCCCCATCCATCTCTCTCTCTCTCTCCATGAGTCCAATACTTTATGCCTCCTGCACGCTTTCTCTGTTTCTCCTCACTCCTTCCCTCAAGTGTGACATCCCTCCTTCCCACCACCACTCACAACATGTTTTCTCCCCATGCCCCATTTCTCCCTCTCCTCCACACCATGTCCATGTCTCATCACTCTTACTCACCCTGCAACAGGTGTATTTTTTATTTTAATGTAAAGGATAATTTAGGGGGGACCATGTGTGTGATCTGCTGGGGAGGGTATTTTTGGCACCAATTTTGGTGCAGATCTAAAGAGCTTCTTTGTTGCTGACCCTAATGTTACCATTAGCCCACAGTCATTAAAAAAATACAGTGGGAACACTTATTGATACCTATTTTGCATGTAGTAAGGGCTTTTGAGGTATTTCTGCACTAATTAGTGTGCAGTAATATGGATGTGTTAACTGAACAGCCTTGATATGTTCACTGTCTCTCCCACACAAAGAAAAAACAACTCATTTTTAGCATGTATAGATCTGAAACTTACCACAGAACACGAGAGCAGCTTCAACAGTAAACCTTTTTAAGCTGCTGTAAGAGTGTGCTAGCACTTACTGCAGCTTATTAAAAAGATCCCATATGCAGTTATTTTGTGCATATGTACACACAGAGGTATATACTTCACTCAACATGGAAAATAAATAATTACATTCTCACCGGAAACTGACGACAGGACCAACTTCAGAAAAAATGTCCTTCAGTTGCTCTTCTGTTGCTTCATATGGAATATTCCCCACTTCAGGTCACATAATAAAAAAAAGAAAAATGCAGGTGTCAAATTTAGTGATTAAGGCCCAAATTTTCCAGAATGGACCACCATTTTTCAGTGTGCTTTCTGGCTTAGATAACTCACAATACTTCTATTTTGATTTCACTTGGCTTTACAGATCAAGTTGAGACTGCACTCCAATTAACTTTTCAGTTGGTGTTACACCTGTAAGCTATTTGTACTGGGGACTTGAGAGGCAAATGATCTGTGATGCAGGAATATCAGAACAAACAGCAGACCAAACAAACATATGAAGAAAAATAGTTTAATCATAACAAAACATGTGCGTGATGTGGCCACATTTCACCCGAATGCTGTCAGAAGCAAGAACTGTAGGCAGAACAATAAAATCCAAATAAAACAGACATTCATAAAAATCAATAAGCCCATAAACATCAGCTAAATAGTAATAAAATCATTCTGTAGAAACCAAATCACATTATATCAAATAATAAGAAAGACTAAAAGAACATACATATATACAAAAAAATGCAAATATATAAGAAACCCATGCATATAATAGAATGAACAGTGGGCAGAACATAAGAACATAAGAACATAAGAAATGCCATCTCCGGATCAGACCTTCGGTCCATCAAGTCCGGCGATCCGCACACGCGGAGGCCCTGCCAGGTGTACACCTGTCGTAATTTATAGTCCACCATATCCTTACATGCCTCTCTTAAGGAGATATGCATCTAGTTTGCTCTTGAAGCCTAGGACGGTCGATTCCGCAATAATCTCATCTGGGAGGGCATTCCAGGTGTCAACCACTCTCTGAGTGAAGCAGAACTTCCTGACATTAGTCCTGAACCTGTCCCCCCTTAGCTTCATTACATGTCCTCTAGTCCGTGTCAAATTGGACAACGTAAATAATCTTCTCTGCTCTATTTTGTCGATTCCTTTCAGTATTTTGAAGGTCTCGATCATATCCCCACGCAGTCTCCTTTTCTCAAGGGAGAATAATCCTAGTGTTATAAGTCTGTCCTCGTATTCCAGTTTTTCCATACCCTTCACCAGTTTTGTTGCTCGTCTCTGCACCCTCTCCAGCAGTTTTATATCCTTCTTTAGGTAGGGAGACCAATGTTGGACGCAGTATTCCAAGTGTGGTCTGACCATTGCCCTATAAAGCGGCATTATAACTTTCTCCGATCTACTCGAGATTCCTTTCTTTATCATGCCCAACATTCTATTTGCCTTCTTTGCCGCTGCCGCGCATTGTGCCGACGGCTTCAGGGTCCTATCTATCAGTACACCCAGGTCCTTTTCTTGTTCACTCTTCCCCAGAGTTGCACCAGACATTGTATACTCGTATTCCTTATTCTTATTTCCTAAATGCATTACCTTGCATTTCTCCACATTGAACTTCATCTGCCATTTCTCCGCCCATGTTTCTAACCGACACAAGTCGCTCTGGAGTTTCTCTCTATCCTCATGCGATCTGATCGCCCGGCATAGTTTTGTATCGTCTGCAAACTTGATGATCTCACTGGATGTTCCTTCCTCCAGATCATTGATATAAATATTAAAAAGGATCGGCCCAAGTACCGAGCCCTGGGGTACACCACTAGTCACTTTCTCCCAGTCGGAGAACTTCCCATTTATGCCCACTCTCTGCTTTCGGTTTTCCAGCCATTTGCCTATCCATCTTTGTATATCCCCCTCTATGCCATGGCTTTGTAGTTTCCTGAGAAGTCTTTCATGTGGAACTTTGTCGAACGCTTTCTGGAAGTCCAAGTATATTATGTCCACCGGCTTCCCACTATCAATTTGCTCGTTCACGGTCTCAAAAAATTGGAGTAAATTCGTCAAACATGATTTCCCTTTCCTGAATCCGTGTTGACTGGGTTTCATCAAGTCGTGTGCGTCCAAGTGCCGGACCATGCTATCCTTGATCAGTGCTTCAACCATCTTGCCGGGGACAGACGTAAGACTCACAGGTCTATAGTTGCCCGGTTCCCCTCTTGATCCTTTTTTGAAAATTGGGGTGACGTTCGCTATCCTCCAGTCGTCCGGTATCTGTCCAGTTCTGATTGTCAGGTTTGCAAGTTTTTGCAATAACTCTCCGATTTCAACCTTCAATTCCTTTAAGACTCTCGGGTGAATTCCATCCGGTCCAGGGGATTTGTCACTTTTAAGTTTGTCGATCTGATAGTATATCTGGTCTAAGTCCACTTCAACTGTGGTGAGGCTGTCTTCTATTTCTCCTGCAAACACTTTCTCCGCTTCAGGTATTGTTGAGGTGTCCTCCTTCGTAAAGACGGACGCAAAGAAGGAATTTAGTTTGTCTGCGATTTGTTTATCTTCCTTGATGTACCCTTTTCTTCCCTGGTCGTCCAAGGGTCCGACTGCCTCTTTTGCAGGTTTTTTCCCTTTCACGTATCTAAAGAAGGGCTTGAAGTTTTTGGCCTCCTGGGCTATTTTTTCCTCATATTCCTGTTTTGCATCCCTCACCGCCTTGTGACATTTCTTCTGATCATCTTTATGTTTGTTCCAGGCTTCGGTTGTCTTTATGTATTTCCATTTTTTGAAAGAGTCCTTCTTTTCTTTTATGGCTTCCTTCACCTGTTTGGTAAGCCATGCCGGTTCTCTTTTGCTCTTTGATCTCCGATCTTTGGAAATCCTCGGAATGTAGAGATCTTGTGCTTCTGTGATAGTATTTTTCAGTAGGGACCATGCCTGATCTACCGTTTCAAGTTTGTCCACCTTCTTTTCGAGTCGTTTTTCTACCATGGCTCTCATGCTATCGTATTTACCCTTTTTAAAGTTCAATGTGGTGGTTAAGGTTTTGGCATGTTTCCCTTTCCCGATGTCAAGTTTAAAGTTAATTACATTGTGATCACTCGTTCCCAGTGGAACCATGACTTCCACTACTGTTATCGGTCCCGTGAGGCCATTTAGGACCAAGTCCAAGGTGGCGTTGCCTCTTGTCGGCTCTTTTACCATTTGTTCCAGGAAGATGAAAAGAGTTTAAGAGGAGTAAGTAAGTGTGCTCAAAAATTCCTAATCTTGAATATTACTCATAAATATGTGCAGGGAACTTAAAAATGTGATAAAAGTTCACATAGATTCAAACAAAAACATACACTTCTCTCTAGAGTTTTTGGACTTGTTACCCTCTTAATACTTCTTGTTTTATTTAGAAGTGGTTTTGCTCTTTTTAATGTGTTTTTGTGATTTTTGAAATTAGATTTGGCAGTTTAAATATCATTTAGAAAGAGTGATTTTTGACCCTCTACTAGACATATAAACCGTCTGGCTAGGAAATTAGGTTGATTTGCTGGAGACACAAGTAAAGGATTGCTGCAGGATTGTATGTGCTTCATAAACCGAGAGAGGAATTATTTTCACTCTGGGTGGTTTTTATTGTTGCTGTGCTTCCCTCAGATGTGGAAGAGACTGCTGGAGCTAGCTTTGATTTACAGACATCTTTTTTTTTTTTTTTTTTGCTATTTGTGGGGAATACAGTAGAATCTCAGTTAACTTGGTCTTGGTTAACTGGCACTCAATCAACTGGCAAAAAAAAAGCTGGTAGGAAAAAAGAAAAAAAAAGACCCCTGAAGCACCAGTGGAAGCAGTCCTGAGCTGCAAACCCCCCCCCCCCCCCAAGCACCAAAGAACTACAAGTAGCGGCAGTCCTGAGCCATAAACCCCATCTCTCTTCCAACCCAAAGCACCAGCGTCCTGAGCCACAAATCCTCCCTCAAGCCCCAAAGCAACTGATAGAAGAATCCTCCTCCCTTCTGCCCTGAAGCACCAGTGCGGCAGCAGTCCTTTTATCATTTTTTGTCACCCTTCACTGTACCTTTTCTAATTCCGTTTTATCTTTTTTGAGATATAGCGACCAGAACTGCACACAGTATTCGAGGTGCAGCCATACCATAGAGCGATACAAGGGCATTATAACATTTTCATCTTTCTTTTCCATTCCTTTCCTGACAATTCCTAAAATTCTATTTGCTTTCTTAGCAGCCACCACACACTGAGCTGAGGGTTTCAACATATCCTCAATAATGACACCTAAATCCTTTTCCTGGGCAGTGATTCTTAACATAGAACTCAGCATTACATAGCTATAGTTCGGGTTCCTCATTCCCACATGCTTCACTTCGCACTTGCTTACATTAAACATCATCTGCCATTTTGACGCCCAGTCTTCCAGTATCACAAGGTCCTCTTGCAATTTTTCACAATCCACTTGCAATTTAACAACTTTAAACAATGTTGTGTCATCAGCAAATTTAATTATCTCACTAGTTATGCCCATCTCTAGATCAATGATAAATATGTAAAAAAGCAGTCCTAGCAGAGACCCCTGGGGAACTCCACTATTTACCCTTCTCCATTGAGAATATTGACCATTTAAATCAAATACACAATATCAACCAGTTCCACCTTTATCTACATGCTCATTCACCACTTCAAAGAAATGCAGTAGATTGCTGAGGCAAGATTTCCCTTGATTAAAACCATGTTGGCTTTCTCTCATTAATGCTGAAGGGAAAAGCTTCAGAAATTACTAGGAAATCCTTCCACCATAACTATGAAGGTTGAGCTCACAATGACAACTCACCCCCCCAACTTCTATCATTGGCATAAAAAACCTTCAGTGTCAGTTAATGATCAAGTCTTCAAAAACTGTAGTTATGCTATGTCTCAGAAATAACATTAAAGCAATTAGAAAATATTTGAACTGCTCATCTGTGCTTCAGGTAAAATAATTGCAGATCCCTTATCCTATCTGATGGTGGCCATTGTTTCGCAGCCTTACGGTCATGAATGAATTTTGTCTCAATAGATCCTGACAGTCCCTGATGCAGCAACCGCAGAGTCGCAAAATGATGGCCACCGTCAGATAAGAACATAAGAATAGCCTTTCTGGGTCAGACCAATGGTCTATCAAGCCCAGTAGCCCATGTTCATGGTGGGCAATCCAGGCCACTAGTACCTGGCCAAAACCCAAAGAGTAGCAACATTTCATGCTACCGATCCAGGGCAAACAGAGGCTTCCCCCATGTCTCAATCACAGACTATGGACTTTTCCTCCAAGAAATTGTCCAAACCTTTCTTAAAACCAGCTACACTATCACTCTTACCACAACCTCAGGCAATGCGTTCCAGAGCTTAACTATTCTCTGAGTGAAAAAATATTTCCTCCTATTGATTTTAAAAGTATTTCCCTGTAAGTTCATTGAGTGTCCCCTAGTCTTTGTAATTTTTGACAGAGTGAAAAATCAATCCACTTATACCCATTCTACTCCACTCAGGATTTTGTAGACTTCAATCATATCTCCCCTCGTCCATCTCTTTTCCAGACCAAAAGAAACAAAGAGTGAGCTGAGTATGCCACATAAAATTGATCTATAGACTTACACATTTCAAATATCACTACTGGAATTAGAATATCAAATCACATGGGGATATCTACACAATATTTTAGCTTACTTTCTTGGCCATGGCACTCTGTAACCCATTTAAGATATATTTTGCTGAGACAATGTATCTGTATGCCTACCTTGCTTATGCAGCCGAACAAATCCAAAGACAATGAATAAGTAGAGCTCCAGGCCACGTCACCTAAATAACACCTAGTAACAAGGTTAGACCACCACAAAAACCCATTGGACGTAAGTTTATCAGTTAAGAGCCTGACCAACGCCGAGGGGAGGCGATAGCAACATAGAACTGTAGAGTACGTCCATATGTAATACGAAGTTTAGGAGAGAAACTAGATTGTGAAGCCGGATAATCTTTACAAGCTCGTGCTTCTACCACTACCAGGCCTAGGACCAGATCCTCCTTTAAGTAACTTATGTCCAAGAAGTTGTTGTAAGCAAAAGGATTACAAAGAAAAAAAAAAGCCGCAAAATAAACTTTAAGCGATTTCTGAGACAAAAGCCTTTACATTCATTCCTAAACAAGACCCTGTCGGAAAATCTAGAAAAAGTGCTGGGGTCGAGGGGGCTTTTGCTACTCACAGGCCCACACAGCTCTGGCCTCTCTCTATAGTCCAGTACGTGGAAAAACACATTTTCCCTATTCTCCTCCTAAAAGCAACCTTGCTCTTACCGAAAACAGACCGCAAAGAGCGATCCACCGCAGGATCCCTCACCGCCAAGCTCGCCATCTTCCACCAGACCACCGCACAGCTTCCGGTCCGACAGGAATAACGCTCCACTTACTTCCGGTCCAAGCCTTTTGGTCTCCATGGTAACACTGCTCTCTTTGGCCCTACGGCGAGACAGTTGGTGCAGAGGTCGCTGTGTGGAGACGGCGTGTGTTAGCTCTGTTTTCAGTGCTAGCAAAAATGGAGTGTAACTGCGCGACATTAGGGTGTATAAGCTGTGGGAGATCGGGAACCATTATTGTGGGAGGAAGAGGCCAGGGCGGAATAGTGTGTAACTCTGACGATCTGCGATCTCGCTATCCTTAGGCTGGTGTCTGCGCTCTCGGGAAGTGATTTTAAACAGACACCGTGTGAGTTTGTTGTAGAGGGTAAGGAATTATTTTTCCTTGTATTAGTGTGTTCACATGGGCTTTATTTTGTTCATAGAATGGTAAGAACGAACCATATTTTCTGCAGGGAGAATGATGATTTGTTGGAAACTGACACACACAAAAAATCGGGGAGCAAAGATATTGAATGTTGACTTGAAACGGCCTGGAAAGAGGTGCACTGTCATCGTACACCGGAGATCAATGTCATTACAGGGGGGGTGCAAGGTGGGTCTGTGTAGCAGGGAGGTGAAAATGGAAAGCTCAGCCAAATAACGGAACAAGATAAAGTCAGGATCGCCTGGATTTCACGGATTCCCGTTTAATGGTCTGATAGTTTTTACATGTTTTGCCAAAGTGATACATAGAGTGGTTGAAATAAAAGGGAAAACCTTACTTCTGATAACAGTAGCAGCATAAACATAAGAACATAAGAAGTTGCCTCCGCTGAGGCAGACCAGAGGTCCATCTCGCCCAGCGGTCCGCTCCCGCGGCGGCCCATCAGGCCCATTGCCTGAGCAATGGTCCCAGACTATCCCTATAACCTACCGCTACTCTTATCTGTACCCTTCAATTCCTTTATCCTCTAGGAACCTATCCAAACCCTCTTTGAAGCCTTGTAACGTGCTCCGGCCTATCACAGCCTCCGGAAGCGCGTTCCATGTGTCCACCACCCTCTGGGTGAAAAAGAACTTTCTGGCATTTGTTTTAAACCTGTCTCCTTTTAATTTTTCCGAGTGCCCCCTTGTACTTGTGGTTCCCCGTAATCTGAAAAATCTGTCCCTGTCTACTTTTTCTATACCCTTCAGGATCTTGAAGGTTTCTATCATGTCTCCTCTAAGTCTCCGCTTTTCCAGGGAGAACAGCCCCAGCTTTTTCAGTCTGTCAGTATATGAGAGGTTTTCCATACCTCTTATCAGTTTAGTTGCTCTTCTCTGGACTCCCTCAAGTACCGCCATGTCCTTTTTGAGGTACGACGACCAATATTGGACACAGTACTCCAGATGCGGTCGCACCATTGCACGATACAGTGGCAGGATGACCTCCTTTGTCCTGGTCGTGATACCCTTCTTAATGATACCCAACATTTTATTTGCTTTTCTTGAGGCTGTGGCGCACTGTGCCGACGCCTTTAAAGACGTGTCCACCATCACTCCCAGGTCTCTTTCAAGGTTACTTACCCCTAGCAGTGATCCTCCCATTTTGTAGCTGAACATCGGGTTCTTTTTCCCTACATGCATGACCTTGCATTTCCCTACATTAAAGTTCATTTGCCATTTTTTGGCCCATTTTTCTAGCGCCGTTAGGTCCCTTTGCAGATCTTCGCAGTCTTCCATAGTTTCAACCCTGCGGTAGAGTTTGGTGTCATCCGCAAATTTAATAACTTCGCAATTTGTTCCCGCCTCCAGGTCATTAATAAATATATTGAACAGGAGCGGTCCCAGCACCGACCCCTGCGGAACTCCGCTCGTGACCCCATGCCAGTCTGAGTAATGGCCCTTCACTCCAACCCTCTGTTTCCTGTCTGCCAGCCAGTTTTTGATCCATCGGTGGACCTCCCCTTGCACCCCATGTCTCCACAGCTTTTTAAGCAGTCTTTCGTGCGGTACCTTGTCAAAGGCTTTTTGAAAGTCAAGGTAAATGATGTCAATGGATTCCCCTTTATCCACCTGTCTGTTTACCCCCTCAAAGAAGTACAATAAGTTTGTGAGGCATGACCTACCCTTGCAGAAGCCGTGCTGGCTCGACTTTAGCTGTCCATTGTTTTCTATGTGTTCACAGATACTGTCCTTAATCAGTGCTTCCATCATTTTTCCCAGGACCGAGGTCAAGCTCACCGGCCTGTAGTTCCCCGGGTCCCCCCTTGAACCCTTCTTGAAGATGGGTGTGACATTTGCAATTTTCCAATCCTCCGGGATCTCTCCAGTTTTTAAGGATAGGTTACATATTTGGCGAAGTGGCTCTGCTATTACGTTCCTTAGTTCCTTGAGTACCCTTGGGTGAATGCCGTCCAAATTACAGTAATTTGTGTTAATAAATTACATAATATTACACCTTGTCCTGTCTGTCTTGACTAGATTGTAAACTCTTTAGAGCAGGGACTGTCTCTTCTATGTTTTGATATACAGCTACATATGTCTAGTAGCACTATAGAAATGATTAGTAGTAGTAAGCTAACAATTCACCAACTTCTCTCTTTATATCAAGGTTGTCTTTTAAGGGGCTTGTGAAGCATTGGTTCTGTTTTAGTCAGCTTCCAGCTTTAGCCATGTCACTTGATCACTCCGGGTCCTTCTGGTCTCTCAGTGCCAGGTAATCTGGTTTTTGGCCATGCTCTGGCCACACAAGGTAGCTTTGCCCTGGCCAAGCAGCCACTCAAGGTAGATTCACCCTGGACTACATGGACACTAAAGAAATGTTCACCCAGGACCAAATGGGCATTCAAGAAATGTTTGCCCTGGACCATGCAGCCACTCAAGGAAGAATTTACTGGGGATTAGGCATAAGCACCCCACTGCCCCTGATCACTCAGAGAATTCTTGTTGCTATAAACTTGCTGTTAGTCTGGGCAGAAAGGTCTTAGGCACAGGGGCCTCTTTTTTTAAAGGTGAGGTCCACTTCTTCAGGATCCTTCATTCATCCTATCTGGAGCCTGAGGTTAATTTTTTTTCATTTATATTTTATTGCCATTTAACCATAATTTACAAGAATATTCTCATTACAGAAATTCAGAAAGTAATTATAATACTTGAAGGAGCCTAGAGGCCAAGATGGGAGAACTGGAAGTCACAGCCAAAAAGGGGGACCTAGATATCATTGGAATCACAGAAACATGGTGGACTGAGGAGAACAAATGGGACGTAGTACTGCCAGGGTACAAACTCTATAGAAGAGACAGGACTCACAAGAAGGGTGGAGGAATAGCACTTTATATAAGGGACACCATTCACTCGACCAGACTGGATACAGCAACCAAGGCGGAAGGATTGGAATCCTTATGGGTCAAAGTACCAGGAAGAAATGAAGCAGACACAAAATTGGGACTGTACTATCGCCCACCTGGACAAACAAAAGCAAACGACAAGGAATTGGAAGCAGAATAGAGGGCGGGAATGCAAAAGCGGAAGTGTGATGGTAATGGGGGATTTTAACTACCCCGGGATAGACTGGAGTATTGGAAACTCTAACTGTGCGAGGGAAACAAAATTCCTAGAGGCTGTGGGGGACTGCTTCATGGAACAACTTGTCAAAGAACCAACGCGAGGGGATGCCACTCTCGACCTAATCCTCAACGGGCTAGGGGGACCTGCAAAAGAAGTGGAAGTAGTAAGACCTCTAGGAAACAGCGACCACAACATGATTCGGTACAAGTTAGAAGTGGGAACATCAAAAGTGAAGAGAACCACAGCGACAACACTCAACTTCAAGAAAGGGAACTACGATGCTATGAGAAAAATGGTGAGAAAGAAACTTAAAAACAACTCAAAAAGGATGGAGACCATAGAGAGAGCCTGGTCTCTATTCAAGGACACGGTGCAGGAAACACAAAACCTGTATATCCCCAGTTTTAGGAAAGGGTGCAAAAAAAATTGAACAAAAGACCCGGTGTGGATAACACATGAAGTGAAGAAAGCGATAGGTGACAAGAAAAACTCATTCCGAAAATGGAAAAAGGACCAAACCAGGGAGAACTGGGAGGAACACAAAAAACACCAAAAAGAATGTCACCGAATTGTTAGGAAAGCAAAAAGAGAATATGAAGAGAGGCTGGCGGGGGAAGAAAGAAACTTCAAAACCTTCTTTAGATACGTTAAAGGGAAGCAACCGGCGAGGGAGGAAGTAGGACCGTTGGATGATGGGGACAGAAAGGGAGTGATAAAGGAGGAGAAAGAGGTAGCTGACAGGTTAAACAGGTTCTTCTCGTCAGTCTTCACGAGCGAAGACACATCCAATGTATCAGAGCCCGAAGAGATCATAAGTGGAGACCAAGAAGAAAAACTGTCGCGAATAGAGGTAAGCCATGAGGATGTCCTCAAACAGATAGATAGATTGAAGAGCGACAAATCACCAGGCCCGAATGGAATCCACCCAAGGGTACTAAAAGAACTAAGGAACGAAATAGCGGGAACACTCCAACATATTTGTGACCTATCTTTGAAAACTGGGGAGATCCCAGAAGATTGGAAAATAGCAAATGTCACACCTATCTTCAAAAAGGGAGCGAGGGGTGACCCGGGGAACTACAGGTCGATAAGCTTGACCTCAGTCCCGGGCAAGATGGTAGAAGCACTGATAAAAGACAGCATCAGTGAGCATATAGAAAGAAATGGACAACTGAAAGCGAGCCAGCATGGCTTCTACAAGGGAAGATCGTGCCAAATGAACTTACCGCACTTCTTTGAAGGGATAAACAGCCAGATAGACATCATTTATCTCAACATCCAGAAAGCCTTTGACAAGGTACCTCATGAGCGGCTACTGAAGTAAAGGCTGCTTTGTTTACCTCATTGGAATAACTACAAGACGGCATTGTATCTTCCAAAACAGACAATATTCGTTTATTGTTAGTATAAAAACTTACAGTATTACAGCAGCAGAGACATATCAGACAAATGTATTGTCAGTTCAGAATATGCAATGGAGAGAAGAACTTGCCCCCATATGCTTAGCAGGGGGCTAGCAGATCCCCGTAGCATAAGTAAGTGAATCTCTCTGGCTTTACCTAGAATGCACGTGTTTTTTATACAGAGCAATTCTTCCTTTGTTCCAAAAAAGTCCATCCTCGAATTCTGGTTATGTAATTCCCTATTGGTACATAAAATAATGTATACCTAACTCCTCCTCTCAGTCCACGCCTCTCTCACCTCCACCCCCCTCCCCAGTAGGGGGGCCTTGCAGAAACAGAGAACTCTTGGTGAACTTTCTTTCTCCAGCGCTGAGATCACTTTATCACTTTGTAGATGTTAATTAGTGGTTTTACAATTCTGTGCATCTTCGGGATAGTGTCCTTGTATGCTGAAAGTTGGCAAAGGTGACCTTTCAACAATCCAGCTGCTTGGTTCCCATAACTTGGTTCAGAGACAGGGAGCAAATGTTTTGGTACCAAGTTCTCTCATCTCGCTACACCCACATCGTCCTGCAGGGATCCTTGCTCATTATAAAAGTTTTATGGCTTTCCAGGGTGCATGGCATATGAAGTCATACAGCACTGATAACAGTTCAGCAGAACCTTGGAGAAATATCCTCCCAGCAGGGAATGGAGACAAAAACGTTAGCATTGCAAAGGCTGCAGGTGTTTACAGACAGCAAGGTACAGGCTGGGCCTGGCTATGGGAAAATATAGGTCTGTAGTGTCCAGCATACACAAGTGAAAATATAGGTCTGTGGTGTCCAGCATACACAAGTGCCAGTATGTCCAGTTGAATCATCTGTATGTCCAGGTTATCCATGTCACTACTTAGGAAGTTGTGGAACCACGGGGTGGAAGGGGACGTATACAGATGGATTAAACACTGGTTGGCAGACAGGAAGCAGAGGGTTGGAGTGAAGGGCCACTACTCGGACTGGAGGAGGGTCACGAGTGGTGTTCCACAGGGGTCGGTGCTCAGACCGCTGCTGTTCAATATATTCATAAATGATCTGGAAACAGGGACGAAGTGTGAAGTTATAAAATTTGCGGATGAAACCAAACTGTAGCAGGGTTAGAACCGCGGAAGAATGTAAAGACCTACAAAGGGACCTAAACAAACTGGAAGAGTGGGCAAATAAATGGCAAATGAACTTCAATATAGAGAAATGCAAAGTCATGCACATAGGGAAGAAGAACCCGATGTTCAGATACAAAATGGGGGGATCAGTGCTAGGGGAAAATAACCTTGAAAAGGACTTGGGTGTGCTGGTGGACACAACAATGAAATCAACGGCACAATGTGCAGCGGCCTCAAAGAAAGCAAACAGAATGTTGGGTATTATTAAGAAGGGTATTACGACCAGGACGAAGGAAGTCATCATGCCACTGTATCGCGCGATGGTGCGCCCGCATCTGGAGTACTGTGTCCAGTTTTGGTCACCGTACCTCAAGAAGGACATGGCGATACTAGAGAGGTTCAGAGGAGAGCGATGAAAATGGTAAAAGGGATGGAGAACCTTTTTTACACAGACAGGTTAGAAAGGCTGGGGCTCTTCTCCCTGGAAAAGCGGAGACTCAGAGGAGACATGATAGAGACCTTCAAGATCATGAAAGGTATAGATAAGGTAGAAAGGGACAGATTCTTCAGCCTATTAGGGACCACACAAACAAGGGGGCACTCGGAGAAATTGAAAGGGGACAGGTTTAGAACCAATGCTAGGAAATTCTTTTTCACTCAGAGGGTGGTAGACACCTGGAATGCGCTTCCTGAGGTTGTAATAAGACAGAGTACCCTACCGATCTTCAAAGAAGGATTGGATAAATTCCTGAAGGACACAGGGGTTGAGGGATACAGATAGAGGTAGAGATAGGTTATGAAAGAGGGCTTATATAGAAGGATAAGGGGACTAAAAGGGCTTAGACGCCAACCACCTTACAGGTCATGGACCTGATGGGCCGCCGCGGGAGCGGACTGCTGGGCGCAATGGACCTCTGGTCTGACCCGGCAGAGGCAACTTCTTATGTTCTTAATATAAGGAAAAAATATATAAATCTTCATTAGAGCACCATAGCTAGGGAGGGCCCAGGCAAAATAAATGAATAGACATTGCAGAAATAAATATATAAATAAGGCTTAACAGCTAATCCCACTGTCACAATAACCATTCATAATAACAAAACATTGCCAGTTACCAATTTCTTCAAATCTATAAGGTGAACTTGCAGAACGGCCATTATTGAAATTGTGGGCTTGTTATTCTTTCCAACTCAAGGGAGGTTGAAAGGAATTATACAAAAAGGTTAAAAATATCTTTTTGGGGGCAAAATGGGATGGGATGGGATGAAACCTGTCATGAGGCAAAAATGATAGAAAAACACATTGAGTTTGGAAATAGGCCAAGTCAGACTATATTATATTTAGGTAATCTATGGCCCTAAATCTTTCTGTTGAAAATCTAATAGATCTTTTTTTTTTGTTGAATCATGCAGTTCAGTGCATCAAAGTTGGTAGCTTTGTAGTGAAATTCATTTTAAAAAGTCTGATAAAGCATCCAGCCTGAAATGTCACTGTTTAGAGACCATAGTGCAAACAAACAGCTACTTCATTTAAATTGGAATGGCTGACTGAAATGGTCACACCAAAATTTCAAAACGTGATACATGATAAACCCAGAAATTTTCACACATGATGATAAGAGTGGAGCTAATGGCTTATACTATAGGCTTATATTGTCAGGATATCAAAGTTCTTGCATAATTTTCTACAAGGTGTGGAAGTTATATTTCTTAAAGTGTCACTTGCAAGCAATTGTCATACAGAGGATATAACAAGGATTAGAAACAAAAACCCTTCCTTACACAGAAGACTGTTTAAAATGATGCTTGAAAATCAAGTTGAAAAGCAAACTCAGCAAATTAATCTTGAATGCAGATGTTCAAACACAGAAAAAAAATAAGGGTTCTTACTGAGTTTTTTCATTGGCAATTGAAGAGGTCCTTTTACTAAAGCTTAGCATGTGCTAATGGATATTAGTGCACACTAAATGCTACACATTCAGTTTTATACCTGTAGGCCACTTGGCACATGCTAATGTCTATTAGCGTGTGTTAAGCTTAAGTAAAAGGGCCCTGAAATGATTAGTTCCATGCTTTCTGGTCAGGACGTCATTGAGAATATGGGAAAGTATGTTTGCACACCAAAAATGCTGGCAAAAAATAAAATTATTACAAAATACTCAATCCAAAAAGTTATGTGTCCCATTGATGGCCCATCATTAGAGGCTGTGGGAATCACAATCCAGTGAAGAAAAAAAGCCTCAAAATATACAGTAGCAATTTACAAACAATAAAACAAAGCTACCTTGCTATTATCCAGATGATGAAATTCAGGAGTGGTCTGCTTTAGGTTTTGTAGCAAAGCCAAAGGTCACTTCAGTATTTGAATTGATAAGGTCAAAACAGAAAATTTATTGCCAAAGATGCTGTTAAATCAGAGCAATGTCTTCAAGTTTTCTGTGGCAGAAAAATCAAAAGCAAATTGATCTCAAGTTTATTTCAACTTAATATACTTCTTTAGAGTACATTATTAAAGTGGTTTGCAATTAATACTATACATTATAACAAATTGAAAAGAAAAGGAAATATAATACATAGGAAAGAATTACGGTAACTAGGATTAGTCAAAGAGAGGCTGGAAACTAAGACCAACATTACAAAATCCCCAAACCTCAACCCTAGTTAGGCAACGACAAGGCTCCTAAGGCCCAAATGCCTTATGGAACAAATATGGTTTTAACCTAACATTAACAGACAGGTAAGGGCAGCTCTGCTTAGAGATCCATTGGAATAGACTTCCAGAGGCAAGGACCCTAAATACTATACAGTGGCAATTCTTATATTCAATATATTCATCACTCAACATATTGATACGAGGGGACTTAAAATGAAATTGAGATGAATGAAGAACTCTCGAAAGGCAATAAGACTGCAGAAGTTGAAAAAGGTGTTAGAAACATAAAACATGATGGCAGATAAAAGCCAAATGGCCCATCCAGTTTGCCCATCCTCAGCACCCACTACCTCTTCCTCTCCCTAAGAGATCCCACATGCATGTCCCAAACTTTATTGATTTCAGACCCAGTCTTTGTCCTCACCACCTCTTATCAGGAGACTATTCCACACATCTACAACCCTTTCTGTATAAAAGTATTTGCTTAGATTACTCCTGAGCCTATCACCTCTTAACTTTATCCTTTGCCCTCTCATTCTGGAGCTTCCTTTCAAATGAAAGACACTCGCCTCATACAGTAGGTATTTAAACACCTCTATAATATCACCACTCTCCTGCATTTCTTCCCAAGTATACATATTGAGCTCTTTAAGTCTGTTCCCATATGCCTTTTGATGAAGACCACCAACCATTTTAGTAGCTTTGTTCTGGACCGACTGCATCCTGTTTGTATCTTTTTGAAGGTGTGGTCTCCAGAATTGTACACAATATTCTAAATGAGGTCTCACCAGAGTCTTATACAGGGGTATCAATACCTCTTTTTTCTGTTACATATACACAGGAATCCATACATTAGGTGATCAATCCATGCTCATGAACCACTTGCAGAAGGACGTCAGTCATATCTTTCAGCTCCTCTTTTTTTTACCAGTGGAGTATAGCTCCCTCTCCAGTTTTTCCTTTTGCAAGTGAAACAAGAAGAGGTGTTCTGAGGTAGTCATTGCTACTCTTCTTCAAGCAAAGAAGCAATCAACATTTGCGGCCTACATTAAGGGCCTCTTGTACTAAACTGTGCTAGAGGTTTTAGCAACAGAAGCCACGCTGAATGACCCACGCTGCTCCCGACGCTCATAACTCTATGAGCGTCAGGAGCAGCATGGGCCATTCAGCGCAGCTCCCCATGCTAAAACCGCTAGTGCGGTTTAATAGAAGAGGGGGTAAGATGTGGAAGACTTTCTAGTTCTGGTGCTCCAAAGATCAGGTAGAGCCTTTCATGGTGCCAGTTCCTGTGATCCTGGCATTCCTTCAAGCCAGGTTAGAAAAGGGTCTAGCAGTGGTGTCTCTCAAGGTCCAGGTAGTGGGCCTCTCATGCTTCTGAGCTCAAGGAGGAAAACAATTTCTTGCATGTCATGCTGATGTGACCCAGTTCTTAAAGGGAGTGCTCAGGTTATGATTTACCATACACTGGCCTTTTCCATCCTAGAATCTTATATCGTTCTGAAGGGCCTGTCCAAGCCTCCATATGAGCCTTTCCATGAGGCGTATCTTCTGGACCTCATGGTGTAGACGATATTCTTGGTGGAGACAGTCTCCGTGAGACGGATATCAGAATTGTAGGCTCTTTCTTGCAGAGAGGCTTTCCTAAGGATCTCGGAGGCTGGGATATCATTGTAAAAGTTGTGTTGACTTTTCATGTTAACCAAGAAATTTGTTTACCCATTTTTTATCCTACAGGTTCAAACAAACAAGATGAGATATTGCAAAGGCTAAATATGCAAAGAGTTCTACTCCATTACCTGGAAAGGACAAAAGAGTCTCACCTTTACAACCATCTTTTTGTGCTAACCAGGCAGTCCAGAATAGGCAAGCCAGCTTCCCAGACTTCTATCGCTAGATGGATTTGCAGGGCAATTTCATCAGTGTACATTGGCTATGCCAAATGGCCACCTATTTCTATCAAAGCTCATTTTACCAGAAGTGTGGCATTTTCATGGGTGTAGTCCCAGACAGTTCCACCTGAAGAGCTACTTGGTCTACTCTTCATACCTTTACAAAGTTCTACAGAGTGGACATGGTAGCTTGAGAGGAGAGGACGCCGCTTTTGCATCATTGGTCTTTTGGGCAGGCCTTCCCTAGACGTCTAGCACTTCTTTGGTATGTCACCTAATGTAAGAATTCCTGTGTAATGTTTAGAAGAATGAAAGATTAGGTTCTTACCTGGATAATCTTATCTCTGTTAATATGCAAAGGATTCCATACAGCTCTCCCTGTGCATTCTACAATTCACCTGCTTTCTGTCTTGGTCCAGAACTGGAACAATTCACCTGCTTTCTCTATGGTCCAGAACTGGAATTCTTCTGTTAGTTGGATGAATATGCATGATTAACTTACCAGTAAAGTACTGAGTTATTGAGCATTGCAGTTCTGTATGTGTTAATGCTAGTTGCACACAGCAGATTGGTTCATTGATACACTTGTGTTGCAAGTTTATGCTAATAATTGTTTTTTCTCATGAGTTACAGAGCAGAGCAGAAATATGTTATTTCCAGGGAAGTTCCCCATGCCCCTCCTTCTCTATTCTCCTGTTATAGTGGAGCTTGATTGTTTTGGTACAAACTGAAGAGGGAGCTTTACTCCACTAGTGAAGGAGGAGAAGCTGAAAGATGTGATTGACACCCTTCTTTAAGTGGTTTGCAAGCATGGATTGCTCACCTAATGTACGGACTCCTGTGTATATTAACAGAAACAAGATTATCCAGGAAGGAACCTAATTTTTCATTCCCACTGGCCATATCTCTCCCTATGCACCCTAGCATTCTTCTACTTTTTGCCATTGCCTTTTGAACCTCTCTGGCCACCTTAAGATCATCATATACTGTCACACCCAAGTATTCCAGTTGGCTAAAAGAAGCAGTTTGTATATTGATCTGTGAGGAACAGGGAGCCAGTGTTCTGCCTGCAGTAGGGGAGAAATATGATCAAAACTCCCTGCACCTGTAAGAAGATGGAAGGCTGCACTGTGCACCAGTTGTAGGCAGTGGATATTTTTCTGTCAGATACCATAAAGAAGAGCATTAAAATAATCTAAATTTGTGATCACTAACACATGAACAAAAACACAAAGGGTAGATCCCAAAAATAAACATAAAACTGAATATAGCATTGTAGCTTAAAAATAATTCCCAACTATTTCTGAAATATGGTAATGGGAGGATAATGTGGCATCTGGCATCACCCCCAAGTCCCGCACAGACTGAGCCTCGGGTAGAATGTGTCCTATCATCTGACTAGGATGCACTAACACTGTTTTGTCACCTTCAAATCCTCAGACACTATGGAGCTCATAATCAAAACTTAAACTTGTTGTTTAATTGTTTAGATATAAGGTGTATTACATAATATTCAAGATATTATAGAAAATAAATATGTAATGAAATGTTGTATTTAACGTGTTACATGAAAGTTAATCAAGTGTGTATTTATAAGTTCGTATGATTTTATCTAATACACTTGTAATATGCAAAAATGAATAAAGAATTTAAAAAAAAACCTTAAACATCTAAAAACCCGCCCAAATCGGCACTTGGTTGTCCTAAAAGACAGGTTGTCCAAGTGCCGATAATCAAAACAGCTTTTTGAATGTACCCAGGGACTTTTTAGGCCTCTGAATCCCACTGTGCGCCCAGAGCTGAAAGGGGCGTTTCTGGAGGAGTGGTTAGGGTGCGATGTGGGCCAACCTAGACTTAGTCGTTCTGCGGGGATAATCAAATGTTCGACAAGACTTCTAGGCGAAACTTATACATTGTGAGTTAGACCAGTGATTCCCAACCCTGTCTTGGAGGACCACCAACCAGTCATGTTTTCAGGACAGCATTAATGAATATGCATGGAGCAGATTTGCATGCCTGTCACCTCCATTATAGGCAAATCTCTCTCCTGCATATTCATTAGGGTTATCCCAAAAACCCGACTAGCTGGTGGTCATCTGAGACAGGGTTGGGAACCACTGAGTTAGATTATGTAAAAGCAGGTATAATGCCAAAAAAGTATCCAAAGTGACCCGATAACTACTGCAGAGACAAAGGAAAGACCCCCACACACTCCCCCTGTGTTTACTGACCCGTCACACCCTGACAAAGTTCAGAATAAAAACGTACATACCTGCCTCCGGAACATCAGTACCTGCTATAGGAAAGACTAGTAGAGCTGCACACAGGTGGCTTAAGTAGTTGGGGTGTGGGCTAGTGAATCATAGAGAGGAGGACCCAGGCCCATTAGCCACTCTAGCCACTACATTCATGGTGGAAAATGTGAGCCCCACAAAACCCTACTGTACTGCCATATAGGTGGCACCTGCAGCTATAAGGACTATTGGGGTTATAGACAGGTGGGTATAGTGGGTTTTGGAGGTATTTTGGGGGATGATGCTGGGAGGACCTTTCCAGACTAGCACAAAATTGATTTCTTTTTAGATCCACAATTCATCAAGTCACTAGGACTCGAGCACAAGTTGATGGCACCTAACAACAACAACTAAAAGAAGTCAATGAAAATGTTCAACAATTCAGAATATTTCCTTTTAATTTTCTTTTACTATGGTGATCAAATGCTTTAGTGATGTTTGTCAGACAACTTGTACTGCCAACCTAGGTATGTCACAGAAAAGAAACAAAATGGTTTAGGCATGTGTTAAGGCATGGAAGCGAGTGTATGTTTCAGTGTAAAAGAGCTGGGTACCAATCTTGCTGAGGGAGGAAAGTTTTTATATTACTATTAATACCTAGCATCAGTACCTGTAGTTGGCAATGCTGCTTATTGGTACAATCTCTGCTTGTTGTGGACTGGGTAAAAACTAGATCTGGAACATAGTAAAACAGAAAGTAAGCAAAAAAAACTACTCTGGTAATTTGCTTCTCTTCTAGATTGGATTCAGAATGGAAGAAGAAGAGAAAGTAGACAACACAATTACAGCACTGGTAACCG
Organism: Geotrypetes seraphini; assembly: GCF_902459505.1. Lineage (NCBI taxonomy): Eukaryota > Metazoa > Chordata > Amphibia > Gymnophiona > Dermophiidae > Geotrypetes > Geotrypetes seraphini. The sequence continues at coordinate 70,085,751 of NC_047088.1, forward strand.
AATCAATGTTTTCAGAGCTCTACAGGTATGGATCAGGGAGAAAAACCCTTATTTTGAGTGAAGGTGCCAAATACCTAGAATTGTCAGATTGGTAATTGTCTTCCGATTACTTTTTTTCTTTTCATCATATTTCAACTTAATGTAATCATATCCAAAATCTGCGATACGAGCAAAATAGAACAATTATATTAAACACAGTAACAGTCCAAAAAAAAAAAAAATAGATTTCCTTTGCATCAGCAGCAGAGACTAGTGGGTTGTGCCCATCTACTAGCAGGTGGAGATAGACTTCAAACTTTGCACTCTGCCTTATTGGATGTCAAGCATCCTGGTCAATTAGTATACTCTGACTCTTGCAGGAAGATGGATGTGCTATGATGAGCTCCTGGTTTCTGCTGCTCAGCTCCTTGGCCTAGTTCAGTTGATCTGAGCGGTGCCAGCTTTACGGGTTACACCTGGTCCCCCCAGATCCCTACCTCACACTCCAGGAAATACACCTGGTTATTCCAGGTTCCTATCCCACCATCCCAGTGTTTTGAAGTGCTGCGCCTAAAGGGAAAAAAATTATCAGGTAAGATATAATTTTACCACATTCGTTCACAACAAATAAATATCTGATGCAGTTATCCCAGCCAGCCCACTACAATGAAATTAACCCTGAGAGGTCTTACCTATTATCCCAGGACAAGCAGGCAGGTATTCTCAGTAGTGGGTGATGTCATCCGACAGAGCCCCGATACGGACGTCTCACAAGCATATCTTGCTTGAAGAAACTCAGAAGTTTCGAGATGCCCGCACCGCGCATGCGCCAGTGCCTTCCCGCCCGATGGTCCGGGCGTGTCTCCTCAGTTCTTTTCTTTCCGCGGAGCTGAGAAGTTTTACTTCGATTCTGCGCTGACTGAATTCCCGTGTTTTGTCTTCTAATAGCCGCGGTTTTGAGTTTCTTTTACTCTTTATCGTGTGTTTTATTTCTTTTATTTCTTTTTAAAAAAAAAAAAAAAATTTCTTCCGGTAATTCGGCCGGGTCGGCCCCGTGGCTCAGGCCCCGCTCCTTCGATCTCGTGGCGGAGCTTTTTCGGCCTATGTCCTGGCCAATTACCAGTTTTAAAAAGTGTAGTAAGTGCCAGCGTGCGATTTCGCTGACAGACCCGCATCGACGCTGCCTGCAGTGTCTTGGTCCAGAACATTTCCCGAAATCGTGCCGGCCTTGTTCCACTCTCACAGTGCGGGCGTTTAAGCGTCGCTGTTTTTTGTGGGAGTCGATGTTCAAGATGGAAGCTGCAAAGGAACTTTCAGCTTCGACTTCGGCTGGTGCTTCGTCTGCATCTACGAAGCCCTCTACCACTCCTCCTACACCGGGTCTATTGAAGCCGGCTTCATTTGTCCCGTTTTCGACCCCGACTTCGGCGCCGGTGCCTTCCTCCATCTCCTCGGATCAGGTACCGCCTTCTACCATTCCACCTGTGGTTATCAAAGTGCCGAAAGCTTCCAAGCAAAAGCACTCGACCACGAAGGAGCGCGAAGACCGTGTTGGAGGACCCCCTTTCGGTGCGGATCCCTCCATATCGGCTTCGTTGAGGTCCCTTTTGGAGGCTCAGTTTGTCGAGCTCATGCAAACCATGGGACCCAAGTTAATTGCCACCATCCAGGGTGACTTCCCGGTTCCGATTCCGGGGGGCGGACCGCCCCCTCCTCCTCCTCCTCCTCGCTGGTCGATCTTGCTGCTTGGCGAGGAGGAGCGGCGAATGGCGGCCGGTCCCTCGAGGCGGGCCTCCTTTAGTGACATGCCCCCTTTAGAGCCCATTACACCTCCGGACGAAGAGGTCTGGAATCCCTCTTCTGGTAATCGAAGCCCTGGGCATCGCAAGTCACAGGAAGAGTTCTTCCGCACTCCTTACCAGGCCTGGGCTGCTTCTCGAGAGGCGTCGAACCTCCCGCCTCTGCGCTCTACGGCCACGAGTCCCATCTACTCGTTGGAGGCGTCGGGAGACCATGCTAAGCATCAACACTCTAGATCCCCCTCCAGACACCGAGAAGGACATCGGTCCAGACATTCATCACGGCACTCCTCGCGGCACTCTACAGTATCACCGCAGAAGAAGCTGCCGCGTATGGGGTATTCTTCGTCGGACATGTCTCCTCCGCAGGGGCCAGAGTTCGAGGAGCCGTGTGTCTCTTACTCCCCCTGTCGATCCCAGGTCTCTGTGGATCCCGAGGCCTCGACTTCGTCCAGTCCCTCTCGAAGACCTGTGCTGGCAGATCAGTTGTCTTTTTCTTCTTTCCTCCGGCAGATGGCGGATGACCTGGACATTACCTTGGACTCCGGTTCTCGATACTCCAAGGAATACCTCGACACCATGCACTTGCCTCATCCTCCTGCGGAGTCTCTTCGTCTGCCTCTGCACAAACTTCTCGACCAGACGTTCATGAGATGTTTTGAAACGCCGTACTCCATTCCTGCGGTCCCTGGCAAGTTGGATGCCCGGTACCGCACGGTTCATCACAAGGGGTTCGAGGGCCCTCAGCTCTCTCACCAATCCCTGCTGGTCGAATCCTCTCTCAAGCGGTCTCATCCGTCCCAGGTGTACGCCTCGGTGCCTCCGGGTCGCGAAGGCAGTACCATGGATAAGTTTGGGAGGAGAATATACCAGAACTCGATGATGGCTTCCCGAGTTCTCAATTATACTTTTCATTTTGCAACTTATTTGGAGTTCTTCCTGCCTGTGCTTCGGAAGTTCACACCTTCCATTGAATCTCAGGCTCGCTTCGAATTCAAGGAAGTAGTTGCTTCACTGTCCCAGCTACGTCTCCAGTTGATGCAATCCTCTTACGATGCCTTTGAGCTTTTGGTGCGGGCTGCCGCCTGTTCTGTGGCTATGCATCGATTGGCATGGCTTCGGACCATTGACATGGACCCGAACCTCCAGGACAGACTTGCCAATGTTCCTTGTGCGGGAGCGAATTTATTTGACGAGTCCATCGAGACTGTGACGAAGAAGCTATCTGACCATGAAAAATCCTTTCAGTCCATTCTTCGGCCCAAGCCTAAGCCTCAACAATCTCGACCTGCTAGACCGCCCTTGATCTATCAGTGGCTTTATACTCCGAGGCAAGCTCCGGCTGCGAGACAACCGGCGAAGAGACAGCCTCCACAGAAGGCTCAACAGAAGCCTCAACCGTCTACTGTCCCCAAGGCTCCTCAGCCTTTTTGACTCTCTCTTAGGGAGCATAACCAACCTCGTTCTGCCATCCCCTGTTTTCCCCATTGGGGGTCGCCTCCATCATTTTTTCCATCGATGGACGGCTATCACCACCGACCTCTGGGTCCTTACCATCATCAGGGAGGGGTACTCTCTTCAGTTCCATCGGGTCCCCCCGGACCACCCTCCAAGAGGTATCCTTCCAACTTGACACAGACCGCCCTTCTTCTTCAGGAAGCTCAGGCTTTGCTCCGGCTTCGTGCCGTCGAGCCGGTCCCTGTGGACCAGCAAAACCGGGGGTTTTACTCCCGGTACTTCCTTGTCCCGAAGAAGACGGGCGACCTGCGACCCATTCTGGACCTCAGGGTCCTCAACAAGTTCTTGGTCAAGGAGAGGTTTCGCATGTTGACCCTTGCTTCTCTCTACCCCCTCCTCGAGCAGAATGACTGGTTATGCTCTCTAGATCTCAAGGAGGCCTACACTCACATTCCCATTCATCAGGCCTCTCGCAAGTTCCTCAGATTTCGGGTGGGACATCTGCATCTGCAGTATCGAGTGCTTCCATTCGGCCTGTCCTCGTCTCCTAGAGTCTTCACAAAGTGTCTGGTAGTAGTAGCCGCTGCACTCCGGAACAGGGGTCTTCAGGTCTTTCCCTACCTCGATGACTGGCTCATCAAGGCCCCCTCAGCCCCAGAGGTCATTTCAGCGACCCTGGCAACAATTTGCTTTCTGCAGAGTTTGGGCTTCGAAATCAACTTTCCCAAATCTCATCTACAGCCTTCCCAGTCTCTCCCCTTCATCGGGGCGGTCCTGGATACCACTCAACTTAGAGCGTTCCTTCCTCCTCAACGCATGGAAGCTCTTCTTCATCTCTGCCAGTCGGTATCTTCTCACCAGTCCATCTCAGCGAGACACATGATGGTGCTCCTGGGCCACATGGCCTCGACAGTTCATGTGACGCCTTTTGCCAGACTTCATCTCAGGATTCCTCAGTGGTCTCAGGTGTCAGACCTGTTGACTCGAAACATCACAGTCACTCCTGCTCTTCGGCAGTCTCTACTTTGGTGGATGACCTCTTCAAATCTATCCAGAGGTTTGCTGTTTCACATTCCTCCCCACCAGAAGGTCCTCACCACCGATTCTTCGACCTATGCATGGGGAGCTCATCTGGATGGTCTTTGCACTCAGGGATTCTGGACCAGTGTAGACCAACTCCATCAGATCAATCTTCTGGAGCTCAGAGCCATCTTCAATGCTCTTCAGGCTTTTCAACATCTGCTTCACGACATGGTGGTCCTCATTCGCACAGACAATCAGGTCGCCATGTATTATGTCAACAAGCAGGGGGGCACGGGCTCGGCCTCCCTCTGCCAGGAAGCTCTCAGAGTTTGGGATTGGGCGGTTCGCCACAACGCCTTCCTCAAAGCTGTCTACATTCAGGGGAAGGACAATGTCCTAGCGGACAACTTAAGTCGTCTCCTCCAGCCTCACGAATGGACACTCCATTCCAGGCCCCTTCATCAGATCTTTACAAAGTGGGGAACGCCTCAGATAGACCTCTTTGCTGCTCCCCACAACTTCAAACTACCTCAATTTTGCTCCAGGATCTACACTCCTCATCGTCTCGAGGCAGATGCCTTTCTACTGGATTGGGGAAATCGCTTTCTGTATGCGTTTCCTCCTTTTCCTCTCATTCAAAAGACTCTGGTCAAATTGAAATCCGACCATGCCACCATGATTCTGATAGCTCCTCGGTGGCCCAGACAGCCTTTGTACTCCCTTCTACTTCAACTCAGCAACAGGGAGCCATTCCTTCTACCAGTGTTTCCTTCACTGCTTACTCAGCATCAGGGATCTCTACTTCATCCCAACCTGCAGTCTCTCCACCTGACAGCTTGGTTCCTCTCAACGTAACTCCTCATCTGTTTTCCCAGGCAGTGAGGGAGGTGCTGGAGGCTTCCAGGAAGCCTGCTACTCGACAATGCAACTCCCAAAAGTGGACTAGATTCTCTTCCTGGTGTGTTTCTAATCGTAAGGAGCCTCAGCGAGCCTCCCTATCTTCTGTATTTGACTATCTTCTACACCTGTCTCAGTCTGGACTCAAGTCTACATCTATATGAGTCCACCTGAGTGCTATTGCGGCTTTCCATCAGCCTCTTCAAGGGAAACCTCTCTCTGCTCATCCTGTGGTTTCCAGATTTATGAAAGGACTTTTCCATGTCAATCCTCCTCTCAAACCTCCTCCAGTGGTTTGGGACCTCAACGTTGTCCTTTCTTGTCTTATGAAACCTCCTTTTGAGCCTCTCAACAAGGCTCCGCTGAAGTTTCTCACTTGGAAAGTGGTTTTTCTGGTTGCCCTCACTTCTGCCCGCAGAGTCAGTGAGCTTCAGGCCTTAGTGGCGGATCCACCTTTCACAGTGTTCCATCATGACAAGGTGGTCCTTCGCACTCATCCGAAATTCCTGCCTAAAGTGGTCTCTGAATTTCATCTCAACCAATCCATAGTTCTTCCTGTGTTTTTTCCAAAGCCTCATTCTCATCCTGGAGAATCAGCTCTTCACACTCTGGACTGTAAACGTGCTTTGGCTTTCTACCCAGATCGCACCAAGCCACACAGAACTGCTCCTCAACTTTTCGTCTCCTTTGATCCAAACAAGTTGGGACGACCTGTATCGAAGCGCACCATCTCCAACTGGATGGCGGCTTGTATCTCTTTCTGCTATGCCCAGGCTGGATTACCCCTTCCCTGTAAGGTCACAGCCCATAAGGTCAGAGCAATGGCGGCCTCTGTAGCCTTCCTCAGATCGACACCGATTGAGGAGATTTGTAAGGCTGCCACTTGGTCCTCGGTTCATACATTCACCTCTCATTATTGTCTGGATACTTTCTCCAGAAGGGATGGACAGTTTGGTCAAACAGTGTTACAAAATTTATTCTCCTAAGTTGCCAACTCTCCCACCATCCCATTGAGGTTAGCTTGGAGGTCACCGACTAGTGAGAATACCTGCCTGCTTGTCCTGGGATAAAGCAATGTTACTTACCGTAACAGTTGTTATCCAGGGACAGCAGGCAGCTATTCTCACGTCCCACCCACCTCCCCTGGGTTGGCTTCTCTGCTAGCTACCTGAACTGAGGAGACACGCCCGGACCATCGGGCAGGAAGGCACTGGTGCATGCGCGGTGCAGGCATCTCAAAACTTCTGAGTTTCTTCAAGCAAGATATGCTTGTGAGACGTCCGTATCGGGCTCTGTCGGATGACATCACCCACTAGTGAGAATGGCTGCCTGCTGTCCCTGGATAACAACTGTTAAGGTAAGTAACATTGCTATTCCTCACCTCCTGCTTAGCCAGTAAACTCCAATAACTACTTAGAGTAAAATAACACAAATAAGTTTTACCCTAAGAACTGAACAATTACAAGGAAACAGAAAAGATAGCACCTAGGGCCAAGAATTCCTAGCATTGCTTCTGTATAGCATTTGACAAATTAGAAAATATATGAACTTTTGAACACATAAGCAGCTCACTCAAATTGTGGAAATATAAACATAAGATAGCATTGTAATCTGGCTTCAAAGCAGACATCACTACAGTGTTAAAGTTATCTTTGTATGATCACTTCTAAGGAGAATTCCAGGAAATCTGTGAGATTCATATCAGATGAAACTTCCTACTGTAAATTATGAAACTCAGAGCATTCCATGTCAGTCATCAAAGCTCCCCCTTAAAAGGGAAGGGGCCAACGGCACGTGGCGAAGGCAAGCGGCAAAGGCGCTCACCTTAGCGAGAGCACCTTTGCGAAAGGCCTCAAGAAGGGCAGAGTCAGTACATCAAGGAAGGGCAACAAGGTAAGAAAATCAATAACTAACACAGCAAAAAATCAATTAGAACATAAAAGCAAAACAAAGCAGACACAGAGGGCACTTACACACATGACATCAGCAGGTCACACGTAAACTGTTAACTGTTATCTTAAAATAGGAGTGTCAGCCAACACAGAACACCACAACAATACTTAACACTAGACGCACGTGACAAATTAGGAGTGAATACAGGGCAAAACACCCAACAAAAGGAGTAAAGAATTAGCAAGCAGCAGACACAGAAGAACACACACACTCACACAGGTATAAAAGAACCAGTGAAATAAAAGAGAGTACTCTGGAAAAACGTGAACGACAATGGAAGCAGAGGGAAACCAGAAGATGAGCTTTCCAGTGTTCTGTACAGACTGTCATATGTATGACTACCTCCCCTCAGAGAGACAGTCATATGTATGCGGTCGGTGTCAGGAGCTGAAAAGCTTGAAGAAGGAAGTAAAGCGATTAGAGGGCAAGATACAGGAGCTAGAAGGACTTTACACTACGGAGGACCCAATCAGGACAGCTGAAGACTTCATGAATGAGAGACACATTGAGGAGGAAGTAAGGGAACTCGAGAAATTCATCAAGGATGCCTACAGGAGGAGGGTGGAAGAGAACGAACTTCAGATGAAAGATGAAGATACACCAACACCAACATGGAAGGGAGAACAAGAAACAGATGACCTCAAAGAAGATGCCCATAGAGGAACACCGCATGAGGGGGAGAAAATGGCTAGTTGATGCCTAGAAGAAGAAACAATGAAGCATACCAAGGACATAGAAGAAGAAGCAGCAAAGCACTCCGAGGACATTGACCTGAGACCGAAGCGAAAATTAAAGAAGGGAAAGTCAGCGATCCTAGTGGGAGACTCTATCCTGAGGTATGTGGACAGCCACATAGCAGGAGGGAGAGAGGATCGACTAGTGACCTGCCTCCCAGTAGCAAGAACCAAGGACATCGTGGACAAAATTGGAAAGATCCTGGAAGGAGCGGAGACGGAAGAGATCACAGTAATGATCCACATTGGGACGAATGATGTCAGCAGGAGAGACTACAGAAGAAGCACGTTGATAGAACAGTTCAAGATTCTGTGAAGGAAGTTGAAGATGAGGACTCAGAAGATAGCGTTCTCAGAGATCTTACCGGTACCGAGGGCAGATGTAAAAAGGCAGGAGGAATTACAATCAATAAATGCATGGATGAGGAGATGGTGTGAGGAAGAGGGTTTCCACTTTGTGAGGAACCGGACAATGTTCTGGGGCAAGAGCAAGCTCTATAGGAGAGATGGACTGCACCTGAGCGCGGCGGGAACTAGACTTCTAGCAAACAACGTCAGGAGAGGAATGGAACAGGCTTTAAACTAAGAAGTAGAAAGCCGACAGTTGACCAAGTGTCGACGATTTGGAAGAAGGTATCCCGTGAAGATACTAAGGGGGAAAAAGGCTGGGAAGAAACAACGGGCAAATTACAGGAGTTGACTAACTCAGAAGAGGAGGTGAGAAGAAGCTAAAGATTGAAGCACAGGGAAAGGAAATGAAGACAAGAAAATACCAGGATCTAAATTGCATATATACCAATGCAAGGAACCTAAGAAACAAAATGGGGGAATTAGAAGCCATGGCCAATGCAGAGGACATAGACATCATTGGAGTCTCTGAAACATGGTGGAATGAAGAAAACAAATGGGATACTGCACTGCCGGGGTGCAAGCTCTATCACCAGGACAGGTTAGGACAGAAAGGAGGTGGAATAGCCCTATACATAAAAGAAAGCATACAATCGACAAGAGTGGACACAGCAGAGACGATCAACAATCTGGAATCGCTATGAGTTAAAATACCAGGAAGGAAAGGGCCTGAAATAAAGATGAGCCTCTACTATCGTCCACCCAGGCAAACCGGAGATATTGATGAAGAAATGGAAGCTGAGATAAAGCGAGAATGCAAAAGTGGTAACACAGTTATTATGGGAGACTTTAACTATCCCGGGATAGACTGGAGTCTTGGAAGCTCAAAATGCGCTAGGGAGACAGATTTCCTGGAGGCTACACAAGATTGCTTCATGGAGCAGCTTGTTAGAGAACCGACGAGAGGAAATGCCACTCTGGATCTAATCCTAAATGAGTTAAGGGGACCTGCAAAGGAAGTGAAAGTACTGGGACCGTTGGGAAACAGCGATCATAATATGATCAAGTTCAAGGTTGAGGTAGGAATACCGAAAGGAAAGAGAACCATAGCGACAACTTTCAACTTCAAGAAAGGAAACTAAGAAGCAATGAGGGAAATGGTAAGGAAGAAACTTAGGAATACTTCCAAGAAATGGCAGACGGTAGAACATGCCTGGTCTTTTTTCAAGGACACGGTGAGCGAAGCGCAAAATCTGCATATCCCCAGATTCAGAAATGGGTGCAAAAAGAGTTGAAGAAAAGACCCGGCGTGGATAACTAAAGTAGTGAAGGAAGCGATAGGCAATAAGAAAAATTCATTCAAGAAATGGAAAAAGGACAAAACTGAGGAGAACTGGAAAGAGCACAGGAAGTATCAAAAAGAATGTCACCATATGGTTCGAAAAGCCAAAAGAGAGTATGAAGAGAGGCTAGCCAGGGAAGCACGAAATTTCAAATCGTTCTTTAGATATGTTAAAGGGAAGCAGCCGGCTAGGGAAGACGTGGGACCGCTGGACGACAGAGACAGGAAGGGAGTGGTGAAGGAGGAGAAAGAAGTGGCAGAAAGACTTAACATGTTCTTTTCGTCTGTATTTACAAATGAAGACACATCCAACATACCGGAACCTGAGCAAATCTTCAATGGAGCTCAAACAGAAAAATTAACATCCATGAAAGTGAGCCTTGAAGAAGTACGCAGGCAGATAGAAAAATTAAAAATTGACAAATACCTGGGTCCGGATGGAATCCACCCAAGGGTTCTATCCCTGAAAACAGGCGTGATCCCGGAGGATTGGAAGATAGCCAATGTTACGCCCATCTTTAAAAAGGGATCAAGAGGTGACCCGGGAAACTACAGACCGGGGAAAATGGCAGAAGCATTGATAAAAGACAACATTGATGAACATTTTGAAAGAAACAAACTCCTGATAACCAGCCAACATGGATTCTGCAAGGGGAGATCGTGCCTAACGAACTTATTGCATTTCTTCGAAGGAATTAACAGACGGATGAACAGAGGAGACCCCATAGACATCATATCTAGATTTCCAAAAAGCCTTTGACAAGGTACCCCATGAACGCCTACTTCGGAAACTGAAGAACCATGGGGTGGAAGGAGATGTACTAGATGGATCAGAAATTGGTTGGCGGGTAGGAAACAAAGGGTAGGAGTGAAGGGCCACTACTCGGACTGGAGAACGGTCACGAGTGGTGTTCCGCAGGGCTCGGTGCTTGGACCGCCGCTATTTAATATATTTATAAATGATCTAGAAACAGGGATGAAGTGCGAGATAATAAAATTCGCGGATGACACCAAACTATTTAGTGGAGCTCAGACTAAAGAGGACTGCGAAGAATTACAAAGGGACTTGAACAAACTGGAGGAATGGGCGACGAGATGGCAGATGAAGTTCAACGTCGAGAAATGTAAAGTACTACATGTGGGAAGCAGAAACCCGAGGTACAGCTATACGATGGGAGGGATGTTATTGAATGAGAGTACCCAAGAAAGGAACTTGGAGGTAATGGTGGACATGACAATGAAGCCAACGGCACAGTGTGCAGCGGCCGCTAAGAGAGCGAATAGAATGCTAGGTATAATCAAGAAGGGTATTACAACCAGAACGAAAGAAGTTATCCTGCTGTTGTATCGGGCGATGGTGCGTCCGCATCTGGGGTACTGTGTCCAATATTGGTCGCCGTACCTTAAGAAGGATATGGCGATACTCGAGAGGGTTCAGAGGAGAGCGACACATTTAATAAAAGGTATGGAAAACCTTTCATACGCTGAGAGATTGGAGAAACTGGGACTCTTCCCTGGAGAAGAGGGGACTTAGAGGGGATATGATAGAGACTTACAAGATTATGAAGGGCATAGAGAGAGTGGAGAGGGACAGATTCTTCAAACTTTCGGAAAATTAAAGAACAAGAGGGCATTCAGAAAAGTTGAAAGGGGACAGATTCAAAACGAATGCTAGGAAGTTCTTCTTTACCCAACATGTGGTGGACACCTGGAATGCGCTTCCAGAGGGCGTAATAGGGTAGAGTACGGTACTGGGGTTCAAGAAAGGATTGGACAATTTCCTGTTGGAAAAGGGGATAGAGGGGTATAGATAGAAGATTACTGCACAGGTCCTGGACCTGTTGGGCCGCTGCGTGAGTGGACTGCTGGGCACGATGGACCTCAGGTCTGACCCAGCGGAGGCATTGCTTATGTTCTTATAGATATTGAGCCCTCACTACCAGCAAAAGGACATCCAATGATATTCTCAATACATCAGTAAAATACTTCTATACTGTATCTACCAGGTCAATCAAGGAAGATTTTGGGAAGTTCAGAAACCTCACATTATTCTTCTCTTCTATGAAGTACTTCACTCTCCAATATAAAAAGAACCTTTGATCTCTCCCCAAGGCCTCATTAAGATCTTGCACCTCAGTCATCCTAGCTTCCAAAGAACCAGTCTTAATGGCATGCTCTTCTAGAACTTGGGCCTGTGCCACAGCAGTCTCAGAAACAATTATTCTTGCATCCATAAGCTTGCCAGGTATCTTCAATAGAGAGGAATTAAGCCCCTGTATGGCATTCCAGAGTGACTCCAAAGTCACAATAGCTAATTTCTTTAACTCCTGCACTACAATAGTGGAAGCAGTTTCTCCCCCTGTTTGGGCAATTTCACCAACAATTTATTGAGTTTGCTGACCTCTCTTCATCTGAGCAGCTCTATCCAGGGGAAAGGACACAGCCACTGGGGTGGAGGGGTCCCTCTGAAAGCTGCAAGGCCAGCATACTCTCAGCTTTGCCAAACAAATGCTGATCCTCCACATGATATTATTCTGGGTTACAGCAAGGCCTCAGAGAAGCCCCATCTAAACTGCTACTAGTCAACAAATCCACCAGCACGGCTGAAGGGATAGCTGCATTAGAAGCCACAGAGACTCAGTAAACCACCAGAATGGTCTGCCTCATCACAGGGAATAAGCCAAATAGAGGTGAACATTACCAGGTCTCTTTCCCTTTCTCTTCTCCATGCTCAAGCTGGGTAAAACTCCAGAGACAGATCAAACAAATGCCACATGTAAGAAAGCACCCAGTGGCATGACTTATCTAGTTGCCATTTAGTCTTCCTACCATTGTGACTAGAAAGCTTGCTTTTCTGCAAAAACTTCTCACCTAGATTTTATTATCCTGCTACATTTCATTACAAGCTGTTTATAAATCTCTGCTATACCCTACCTGTAATCCAAATATTTTCCTAAAGATTGTGTCTATGAAGTGCAGTCATCTTGTTTAATAATACAAAATTGAGCGCTTTGTCATTTTTTTCCCAGGTTTTCTGAGTTTGCATTTTGCTGATCATGACCAACAAATTGTTTTATCTGAGCACCTAATAATATATCTTTCACAGTTGAGAGACCTGATTGATCTAAAGTCCTGGTTTGTTATACAGTATGACACATTAAGGGCGCCTGGTAGGAACCTGCTCTTAGCTGTACCCTTCTCCTCCACTGCCAAATCCAGACTTCGTTCCTTTCATCTAGCTGCTCCCTATGCCTAGAATAAATTACCCGAGTTTGTCCGCCAAGCCCCTTCCCTTACCTTGTTTAAAAGAAGACTGAAAACCCACCTTTTTGATATAGCCTTCAATCCATAACCCTACTCCTCTGCCCACCAACCCAGCCAGCTGATTAACCGTTCCCTTAACTGTATCCATGACATCCTGTTTGTCTGTCTTGTCTGTTTAGATTATAAGCTTTTTTGAGCAAGGACTGTCTTCTTTGTGACTGCACAGTGAAGCGTGTGTCTGGTAGTGCTATGGAAATAATTAATAGTATTAGTAATATTCTGTAAAGAAATGTAGATTCCTACTTTCCTTTATAGAATACTAACATAACTAGGTGTATATATATATATATATGTGCCTAGCAGTTAGGTATGGGCTGTAATCATTGGTTGCTTGTTGCAAACATCTCGTATTCTCATTGCATGTATCTTCTTGCAAACCGCTCTGAACTTATGTATCTTGTTGTAAACCGCTCTAAACTTATGTATCTTGTTCTAAACATATGCTTCTTGTTGTAATCACCGCATACTCTTATTGCATGAATCTTGTTGTAAACCGCTTTGAACTTATGGTATAGCAGTATATAAGAAATAAAATTATTATTATTATTATTTATATCAGCCCTAAAGCTGATGTAACTTTGGGCATCAGAATAGTTCCAACAGCTGCAGCTACTGAGGAATTTGGCATTTGGATGAAATATTAAACTGAGGTCTAGACAATCTATATATCTCTTAGATAACATTTTATCCTACATTATTAATGGTTATACCAGGCTATGATCCATTTCCAAAATAGATTGTATGGCTTGGTACCTGTCAAAATCCTCTATTCACTGCTAAAACACATAATTTCACACATAAAAACCTTTCTAACCTTTGGGAAGTACAGCGTTGAGGATAAAAGCATTACAATGCCTAGTGGCCACATAAATTCTTCCTTTTGATTCTACAAACTTTTCTTTCACATCACAGGAAGTATTTGGAAAGAAAGGGAATCTTGGCAAATAGCTACCGAATGCAAAAGCAGACAGATGGCACTGTAACCTTACCAGTCCTGGAAAAGAAACTGACAGAGTCAATCCTACAGGAGCTCAGGACAAGTGTGGCTCCTGGGAGCACCTGTGCAGTGACACAGATGAAGGTAAGCAAGGTCTTGTTTGTGTTGATTGATTGACGACTGAAAATGATAAAACATTTATATATATATATATATATATATATATATATAGTCAATAGCAAAATTATCACTTAAAATTTGGCCTAATTAAAACTGGAGCGGGTTCACTGTCTCTTAGCAAGCAGAGAGGTATGGATGTAGACTGTTGGTAGACTCAAAATACAAGGATCTTATTAGCCTGGATCATATAAACCAGGGGTGTCCAACCTTTTGGCTTCTCTGGGCCACATTGGCTGGAAAAAAGTTTTCTGGGGCCGCAAAAAAGCGCAAACGCTGCAGCAAGACTGAGGAGGGAGCCGACAAGACAGTAAATACTCAGGGGCAGCAGAGGAAAACATTGCATCGCCCTCGACCGGGGCCACACAAAATACTTCACAGGGCCCTCGGGCTGCAGGTTGGACACCCCTGAAAACCTTAAACATAAACACAACCTGGACATAATGCTGTCTCCTTGCCAGGGATGCGAAGGGTGAATGGCTTGGGTGAGATTGAAGATAGTTTTCTATTTTTATACTGCACATTCCACTTGTGTATTATTGTCTAATTTTACTTTATTTCAGTTGATTTGTTTTTACTTTGTTCATGCTTTTATTATTTATAATTTTGATAAAAAATAATAAGCTTGATTGTTGTACCATATTTTGAGTATCATGTAGCGAAGAGATGTGAAACAAGAATATCTTTCTTGCAATTATTTTCTTAGGGGTCTTTCACTAAGGCGCGCTAGCCGATTTAGCACGTGCTAAATGCTAACGCATCTATTATATTGTATGACACGTTAGCATTTACCGCATGCTAAATCGGCTAGCGCGCCTTAGTAAAAGACCCCCTTAGTTTTTGATGATCTGTACTGTAGTGAAAGAAAGACATTGTAGAAGAAGTAAAAGGTGGCAAAATAAAAAGTTTTAAGGTCATTTCCATAGCTCCATTATAAGGTAAGTGGTTCAGAAATGTCTAGGTTTTGAGCAATGCTCTCAGGATCAAAAGAATACCATTGTTTTTGCTTCTTAACAGCCATTGTGTTTAAAGTTTCTGTTGTGGTAGAGCTTCACATCTTTGGGATCCTTATCTTCTAACTCCCCATAAAAACAACAACTTTTCTTGTGCAGTTGAGATCTCAGTTATGATTTCTAATTGTGTTTTAATAGTTTCAGCAGTGGCGTACCAAGGGGAAGGGGGGGGAGGTCCGCCCCGGGTGCACACCCCAAGGGGGTGCACAGCTGGCTGCTGCCGGGGAAAGGCTGCCACTGGGAAAAGGCCGGCGCCGAGTTCTCCCTCCCTGCTTCTCTTCCCCGCGGGCTGATCAACTCTCGCCGCTCAACGTCAATTCTGATGTCGGAGAGGACGTTCTGGGCCAGCCAATCACTGCCTAGCTGGCCCGGAACGTCCTCTCCGACGTTAGAATTGACGTCGGGTGGCAAGAGTTGGTCGGCCCTGCGGGGAAGAGAAGCAGGGTGAACTCGACACCGGCCTGTTTCCGATGGCCAGTGGCAGCCTTTCCCCAGCGGCGGTGGCAGCAGCATGTTTCCCAATAGCAGTGGCATGGGAGAGGGCAGGGAGAAAGAAAGAAAGAAAGGGAGGGGAGACAGGAAGCCAGAAAGAAAGAAAAGGGGGGGACAGGGAGCCAGAAAGAAAGAAAGTGGGGACAGGGAGCCAGAAAGAAAGAAAGGGGGGGGACAGGGAGCCAGAAAGAAAGAAAGGGGGCAGGATGAAACAAAGAAAAAAATGGGGCATGGGGAGAGAGAGAGAAAGACAGACATAGAGAAAGAAAGGGGGCATGGAGAGAGAAAGAAAGAAATGGTGCACGGAGAGAGAGAGAGAGAAAGACAGAGAAAGAAAGGGGGCATGGAGAGAGAAAGAAGGGGGCAGGGTGAAATAAAGAAATGGGGCACGGAGAGAGAGATAGAAAGAAAGGGGGAATGGGAAGAGAGAAAGAAAGAAGGGGTAGAGTGAAAGAAAGAAATGGGGCACAGAGAGAGAAAGACAGACAGAGAAAGAAAGGGGGCATGGAGAGAGAAAGAAGGTGAAAGAAAGAAATAAATGGGGCATGGAGAGAGAGAGAGAAAGACAAACATAGAGAAAGAAAGGGGGAATGGGGAGAGAGAAAGAAAGAAGGGATAGGGTGAAAGAAAGAAATGGGGCACGGAGAGACAGAGACATAGAGAAAGAAAGGGGGCTTGGAGAGAGAAATAAAGAAGGGGGCAGGGTGAAAGAAAGAAAAAAAATGGGGCACGGAGAGAGAGAGAGAGAAATACAGACATACAGAAAGAAAGGGGGCATGGAGAGAGAAAGAAAGAAGGGGGCAGGATGAAACAAAGAAAAGTTGGGGGAGGGAATGAGGTCTGGAGGAGAGGAAGCATACAGGAGGCTGAAAGAAGGGAAGAAATATTGGATGCACAGTCGGAAGAATAAAGTGCAACCAGAGAATGATGAAATTACCAAAGGTAGGAAAAATGATTTTATTTTCAATTTAATGATCAAAATGTGTCTGTTTTGAGAATTTATATATGCTGTCTATATTTTGCACTATGGCCCCCTTTTACTAAATCGCAATAGCGGTTTTTAGTGCAGGGAGCCTATGAGCATCAAGAGCAGCATGGGACATTCAGCGCAGCTCCCTGCGCTAAAAAACGCTATTGCAGTTAAGTAAAAAGGGAGAGGGTATATTTGTCTATTTTTGAGGTGACATTACATAAAGTCATCTGCCTTGACCTCTTTGAAAACCCGCGGAATATAAATGATAATTAACATTTTCTCTGTGTACAGTGTGCTTTGTGTTTTTAAAATTTTATTGTTGGTAGATCATTTTGACTTGGCTACAAAGGTAAGGGGGAGGGAGGGAGGGAGGGGAGCTGCTGAAAGACATCTAGTAATCCTTGCAGGCTTGACTGTGCAGGGAATTATTTTTGCAAAATCATGTTTTGTTATGTGACTGGCATTATTTAGAGTAGACTTTAATTTCTATGAATGAATAGAATGTAAATTATATAAAATTACTTGCTTGTTTTTATGTGCGTGCACTAAAGGAAAGTGGGGAGAGAGTAGGCTGAGGACGCTAAAGGGAAATGGGGAAGAGAGAGTGGGAGAAGATGCTGATTTATAAATTGACAATTGTACAGAATATTGTTTCTTTTTATACTTTAATATAATAAGTTCAACATAAAACAATTCAAGGCTTGTGTGGATGAAATCAGGTGGTTTGTGGGGATTGGGACCAAGCTTACGGGGATTAGTCCAATAAAATGGTATTTTCTTATTTCTCATTATTTGTTTTATTTTTATTTGTTAATTTGTAAAGTGGTGATTGTTATGTATCAGTTTTTTCAAATTTACATCTACTGTCTTTATATTTTGCACTGTATTAGAGGACATGTATTACTGTTTTTGTGGTGTTGTGGTGTTGCATTATATGCAGAGTCTGGTTTCTTGGCAGTTCAGTTTAACTTTTGTCTACATATTTCTATTTTTAGTTTGTGATTATTCCATATTGGGAGAGGGTGTAGCTGTCTGTATGTATGAAAGGGACATGGCTTTCTGATAGCATCGACTGTACAGGATCAATTGACTTTGCAGGATCTGGCTTGTTTAGTTTTACAATGTATGTGTTGGTGTTCTAGTGCTCACTGCAGTGTTTAAGATGCTGCCTTTTCCTAGGTACACTCTTGTTGTGCGATATGTAGATTGTTACTAAAAATCATATTTTTCATATAGATGGGGGGGGTGTCAAAAAATGATGGACCCCGGGTGTCACATATGCTAGGTACGCCACTGAGCTTTAGCACATAGAACCTGGTTTCATAACAAAACACCTATTTGAGAAGCCCAAAGAGACACTTATGTGCCTTTGTAAAATAGGCATCCAGAATAAGCCCCAGTAGTGCACAAATGCCAAAAAAAACACATATTCCAAAGCTGGTGTAAATTTGTGTATACACTCATGTATTTTATAATTCACAACTTCCTCCCTTCTGTGCATAAAACTACACACCACTATGTTATCTTGCGTATTTGTAAGTGCATATCCTGCCATGCAATTTTATGAAAGGCTTATCTTGTCTGTTAAACAGACATTACAGGTGGAAAACATTTGTAAACTTACTCCCTTTCAATCTAACAAAAATACAGAGAATTTGAAACTTGAAAATCAGTATATTTTCTTCCCTCCTCCCATGCATGCTTTAAAATCGCCAGGCAGACAAACCATAGTCCCAAAATCCCCACAGAACAATCTATGTGAATCAACAATAAAATACACAGTGCTCTCTATTGCTTGCCATTCAGCCTTGGTTCTTATAGCCACCAGGATTTACTTTAAGCAATGACTTATATTCCTCCCAAAACATAACCCCTTTCCCATCTCTAACCCACCCCCAAAGTTATTGCTTAAGGGTTTACTCAGAAGCAGAATGTGTGGAGGGGCATAATCAAAAGAAACGCCTTAAGTCTGATTTGGATGTAGGACGTTAGTCGCCCAAAGTCAGCAGCAGCAAAATGATCATTCTCAAAAAGTACATCCACAATAATTTTTTTTTTTTTCGAAAATCTGTCTATACATCCAGGCATTTGATCATCCAGTCCACCACTACATCTATCTTTATACCA
The DNA here is from genome assembly GCF_902459505.1 of Geotrypetes seraphini. NCBI lineage: Eukaryota > Metazoa > Chordata > Amphibia > Gymnophiona > Dermophiidae > Geotrypetes > Geotrypetes seraphini. Next base: position 70,104,327 of record NC_047088.1, read on the forward strand.
CATTATCAACCAAAAATTCATCCAAGTCTAAAACGTCCAGAACAAGATCTTTTGGACGTGGGGTGGGGGGGGTGGGCGGCCAGCATTGTGATGGACTGGCCACCCAGACTTGGCTGGCCAACAAAAGGCAAGGGAGATGTCTTTTCAACCAATGACAGAGTCTTTATTCAAGAATGTTGTCCCAACAAGGATCCTAGTTTTGGCATAATCAAGATGCCTTCCTCAGGGGGGACACATTTAAAAAGCTCTGAACACGATTTTTTTCACCTCAGCATGTTCAGAGCTTTTTAAATGAGTGTCCCCTGAGGAAGGCACCTTGATTACGCCAAAACTATTATCCTTGTTGAGATAACATTCTTGAATAAAGACTCTGTCATTGGTTGAAAAGACGTCTCCCTTTCCTTTTGTTGGACTGTCTGTAGCTCAAGGCAAGGTATTCTTCTTTTGCCTCCCAGACATGGCAACAGAGCAGTGGGGCACCTTACAGGGCACTGCTATGAACTACAGAAAAAGGGTGCCACATAAACATCTCACAACAACTCCCTTATAGGTCATTATGAGCCCCCCCAACCCACTATACCTACCTGCCTACAACCCCAATAGCCCTTATGGCTGCAGATGGCACCTATATGGCAGTACATTAAGGTTTAAGGGTTTTTTGATGGACTCACATTTTCTACCATGAATGTAGTAGCTAAAGAGTGTCTTATGGGCCTGGGTCCACCTCTCTATGGTTCACTAGCCCACTCCCCAGACTACTTAAGCCACCTTTATACAGCTCTACTAGCTTTTTTTTTTTTCATACGTTACATTTTGTATAATATATTATAACATACTATGTATAAATTAATTTTTCTTACCCCCCCTTTATGTGTGTCATAAAAAAAAAAAAAATCCTTAAAAAAAAAAAGAAAAGAAGAAGAAAACATCATATTATTTATTCATTATAGTATTTTGTCAATGGCCCCCATATTTTTATAAATTTAATATATGTCCCCTTTTGTACTGCTATTGTTCTTTCCATTTTAAAAATATGACATATTGTATTCCACCAAAATGTGTAATTTAGGTTGTTGTAATTTTTCCAATTGTTAGTTATATGTTGAATGGCAACCCCTGTCATAATTAATAAAAGCTTATTATTTTCTGGTGAAATTTGACTTTTTTTTTCTCATCATTGTTCCAAATAAAATTGTATCATATGATATCGCAATATGATTTTCCATTAATTTATTAATTTGTGGCCAAATTGAATTCCAAAAAATTTTTATATAAGGTAATAAAAGGGTGGGGGGAGGGAAATGGGATAAAAATTGTTTAGATTATATTATATTAGATATAAAAAAGTTATTGAATATGTATCAATAGTATTCTAATATGTTGTATACTTTTTATAAAAATTTGAAAATTAAAATATTATATTAAAGTAATGAAAGGGAGGGGGGAGGGTGAGGGGGGAAAATCAAATTCAGATATATAATGTATTAGATATAAAAGTGATAATATGTATTTATAAATTGTAATTAATTATTATGTACACTTTATGAAAAATTAGAAAATAAAAAATATTTGGAAAAAAAAATATACAGCTCTACTAGGCTTTCCTATGCCAGGTGCTGATGTTCCGGAGGCAGGTTTGTACGTTTTTATTTTGAACTTTGTGGGGGTGCAGTGGGGGGTGGGGGGGTCTTTACTTTGTCCCTGCAGTGGTTATCTGGTCACTTTGGATATCTTTTGGGCACTTACACGTGTCTTTACATCATCTAAGTCACAACGTATAAGTTCCCTCTAGGCTAGGCAGTCTCGTCAAACCTTCGATTATCCCTATAGGACGACTAAGTCTAGGCCCACATCCTGCACACATCCCGCCCTAACCACTCCTCCAACAATGCCTCTTTCAGCTCTGGGCACACAGTGGGATTCAGAGGCCTAAAAAGTTCCTGGATACATCTAAAAAGCTGTTTCGATTATCGGCACCTGGACGACCTATCTTTTAGCTTGTCCAAGTGCCAACTTGGGCGGGTTTTTAGACATAGTTCAGTTTCGATTATGAGCCCCATAGGGTTTAAAGACTTTTCTAAGTCATTCAAAGTACAACTACAGGCCCTTGAAGTTTGCTGTTGAATATAAGAATCCCAAATTTGCAGGAAATTCTTCTTTCACATAACTAGGTCTTTTTAACATTGTAATTATTTTACTAACTTTTAATCCTGGTTTTATCCCATGATATGTATGTACTTCGCTGATTGTTCAGTTTCTTTTTTTTTTTTTTTAATCTTTATTCCTTTTTATTTCTTTCAACAAGTGTACAGTATTATTACAATTAATTTACATAACACACTTGGCATTCTTAAATAATATTATTATACATGCTTTTATTCCCCCCCCAAATCCGCCTAGAACTCTTGGTAATGGCGGTATAAAATAATAATTTTGTATTATTATTATTATAAAGTCAATATTGTATGCATGAATGGTGTTTGTTCCTCCAGTAGCAAAAGGAGGGGGTGGAAGTAGTTCCCAATCTACTGATTCAAAATGCACTTTTCCTCACAATAACAATTTTTCTAGTTCAAAAGGCACATCATTCTGGAATACTTGGGTAGTACAAAATGCAGCTGCTCTTATGATCACAGGGTTAGCCTGGAATGATCACATTACGGTAGTATTGAATAGTTTACATTGAATACAAAATTTTGACAATAGTTCATCAGGTAATTTATGGGGAGACTCCTTTGTATCTAAGACATCTTTTGAAGCAGTATATGCCTACTAGAAATCTGAGATCACAATCTGCAATTTATCTATAATATAATAAAAGCCTAAGCCGCACATACGCACTCCCATCGCGTGTTCCGTTTTCCGTGCGCTGTAGGGCACCGCAGATAGGAGTGCGCATGCGCGCAGCGCCACCACGGCGGGTCTTGCTGCCTGAAGGATAAAGCCAAGAAGCAAAAAATACTCCCTCCGTCCCTTCCTGTAAGTTTGCCGCACCACTGCTCCCTTAATGTCTTTGCTTCCCGCTTCTATTGTCTCTCCTCCCCCGAGGCGGATGTTGGACGCAGCAGCTGTCGGCCTTGCTATTCTTCGGTCTGCCCTGCTCCTTGCCTTACTATATTTTTAAGTTGAAAGACGAGGCAGTCGGGGATCTTGAGAAGAGCCACTGCCGCCGCGTCTTTCAACTTAAAAATATACTAAGGCAAGGAGCAGGGCAGACCGATCTTCAAAATGGCCGCAACTCCTGCACAGAACGCCGATGTAGCCATCTCCATTGACTGCTAGCCTCACATCTGGCATCCCCTCTCTCGCTTGCCTGATAGCCTCACCTGCCCCGCCTTCTTCTTCCTGCCAGTCTCAGCCGGGCTCATCCTCCCCTCTTCCCTCCCCCCTGGCAACCCTGAACCTATTCTCCGTTCCCCATCGCCTCCGTCACCGCTCGACACTCTTTAATAAGATGGCGGGATCGCTGGTGGAGAGCACGATATAGACCGCGTCGGCTGTCGGCGGCTGTAGGCCGCTGGGGTTGATCTGGTATGGGCTGTAGGGGACGTGCATGAGGAGCGGGTGGGGGGGGGGGAGGGGAGAAAGAGTTTCTGCTCCTCCAGTCTGGCTGCCACATTATAGTGGGTGTGGCAAATTCTCAGTGTGGAGGACTTTGTAAAGGAGAAAAAACTGTCCCCCTTCTTACTCACAGTGATGTCCCCGTGGCCTGTGGTAGCAAACATGGAAAATGAGGCAAAGAAAGGTAAAAAGGTAAGACTGAGGGAGTGCGGGATGGGATTCTACCCAGGCTGTCTGTGCTTGGAAATTGAGAGTTGAAGGGGGAAAGCGATTTCACCCACCCCTTCCCACACCTGTCCATATGGAATCTAATCCATATCATAGCCAAATCTCCTCTATCCCCACCCCTACCTGCAAGAATCAATGCTGTTACTTACTTGCTGGCAGCCCTCCTTATACTCCTGACCCCAACTGGGTTTTCCTTTGTACAGCTTCACTCAGTTTTCCGTATGAAGCGGGTTCATGTCATGTCATAGTGCTACAGAGAGTGGTCTGAGGATACCATTGGGGGGTGGGGTTTCAATTGGTGCAGGCTCTGGTGTTGGGGTGCGGTTGGGTGAAGAGGGTTAAAGTGGCACATGTTGGAATGGGGAGGGAGACAGTTGCATTACCATGGGAAAGGGCAGGGGAGAGACGACAGAGAAATTGGTAAAAAAGGAAGAGAAGCTGGGTGGGGGTGGAATATAGGGACAGGAAAAATTCCCTTGGAGGCAATGGAAAGAAGGATAGATAGGACTGGAGCTGGGACTGAAAGGGTGATAAATGCAGTACAGGATCGATGAGGGCCAAAAGAATACAGAGGACTAAGGAAATGGTGAAAGGTGAGACTGGGATCAGTGGGAAGCAGGGTCTGGGCATTGTAGAGGCGGGGCACAGCTGGGGTCAGGGTCAGGATATAGGTGGGGCTATTCTAGCATCCATTACTGTAATGAATGTAATGGGCTTAAACACTAGTGAAGTTATAAATTGATGTATTAGATGAAAGACGCAAGCAACAGCCATTTTGGTGGTTGGTCCACATTTATGGAACACTTTGCCAGGGTGCTTAAGATTATGCAGAGAGAAAATATCGTTTAAGAAGCAATTGAAAACACTTTTATTTGTGGAAGTTTTTTGTTAGCTCTGTATAACATGATATTTTATGGTTCATTAAGGGTGAACAGTTTTATTAGAATTTGCTAGTTTTAGCAAGTATATGTGGAAGTATTATGCTAGTTTTAGCTATTTACGGAAAAATTGGATAGGATACATATCATATGGAAATATAGGATAAGATGTATATGTTGCAAGATATTCGAGTATGCCATGAATATATATGTTTTCTAATGTAACCCGCTTAGATGGTAAGCGGAGAAGAAATTTTAAAATAAATAAAAATATCTCTGGTTGTGAGATCCTGTGTAGAACCTCATGAACATTTTTCTGCTCCACCTCCTATCCCTCTGGGCTGTCCTGTAATACCTCAGTTTTACTCTCTACACATGAGATGGTAGGAGCCTGTCTATTCTGCTCATGTTTATTTTAAAGTTAATTTCGGGGTTTTTTTATCCGGTTGTGAGGCTTTTTGATGTTGCACAGGCTCCCAATTTAGAGATATCTCTGGCTGCAGAGAACACAAACTCTGAGGGCAGTAGTCTGTAGCCAAGGGGCAGCCTGCTTGGCCAACCTGCATTAACAATCCGGGAGCTCAAGGACCATTCCCTTGGGTCCAAGACTCACTCCAGTTTTTGTCCGCAGAGAGCTTAAGCGCAGGATAAGTGGCCACGTGGTGGTTTTTCTCCAGGATTGGGTGCAGAATGCATTTCCTCCCCTGACTTTGTGTGCAAGTTCCAGTGTGGGTATGGGGCCAGTTGGATTGAGGGCAATTTGAAGAAGCAAGCTATCTGGATGTCCTGGCTTTTCTGAGGCTTCTCTGGCTGCTGTTTCATCCCTTCTGCAGCTCTCAGCACCAGCATGGCATAGTAAAGCTATGACAGCCTATGACAGAAATTGGTGGTAGTGGTGAGGAGTTGTCTTTAAACATAAATTTTAAAGGTTTCTGGGGTAGGGCCAGGGTTCTATTTTGTGATTAGAGTATATCAGATTTGAAATATGTATATCCTGCCAGAGCTAGTGTTAGACATAACTGGGGACCGCAAAGCCCAGGCCGTGCTTCTTTAGCGTCCAGCTGACTTAGGGCTCTCTCTGACCAAGGGGCAGTTGCACTCCCCTTATACTATTCCTGTCATGTGTGACTGCGGTATTCTGTTAGCATGATTTTTCTGTGTAGCATTCTGTAATAATTTTGCTTATTCAGTTTTTTCAATAGTGGAGGGGATATTTATGAAGGGGAGATAGGGGTTTTATTGATCCTTGCTCTGTATTATTTGTGTTTATAAAATGACAATTGTTCAGAATATTGGTTCTTTTGATACTTTAATAAAATAAGATCAATATAAAATCATAACTATTAGAGACTTCTGCAGATGGGATCAGACGGTTTGCAGAAACGGAGACTGAGCTCGCAGGGATGGGGTGGGGCCAGAGACTGAGCTTGCGGGGACTGGGCAGAGATGGAGACAAATGTTTTTCCCTCATCATTCTCTAATAAACAACCCAAGTATTACAGAATGATGTGCCTATTTCTTGGATCCCATAACATATGATAAAAGCTATTATGCTAGGACAAGCAGGCATCATATTCTCACATATGGCTGATGTCATCCACGGAGCCCGGTACGGACAGTCTGATAAGTGAACTGTCACTTTACGTTTCAAAAAACATCGCGACTTACTGCACAGCATATGCTCGAGTGCTCTCCTGCCTGCCGAGGCATGAGGTTCCCCCAGTTCTTCGTTTTCCGCAAAGTGAAGAAGTTCATTTTTTTCCTGAACTCTGTTCAGTTTTTTACTTGCCTTCCTGCTTTGTGTCTTTTTTTCTCTAAATATTTTATTTTTATTAATTTTTTCTTCATTTTTTTTTAAATTTCAGTTTGACAGGGGTTTTTAAAAAAACTTTCCATCAAGCTAATCCCTCGTCTTCACAGTGGGGGACTTACAGGGTCATGTTGAGTTATCAACTTTTCTTTGGGTTGATAGCTTTTTGGGTCATTTTGTTTTCTTTTCTATAGAGCAGTTTTTACAGCGCGTTCATGGAAGGTGCTAAGTCTTCACAGCCATCGATGTTGAAGACATCGGCATCGCAGGACCTACTGGTGTTGGGGAAGCTGGCTAAGAAGCCTACCATTTTCCAACAAGCATCACAGGTCTCTACAGCATCGAGTCAGTCGATGCAGATCAAACAATGCAGGTTGTCTCATCTCCAAGGTGTGCTTCCTCGTTGAAGTCACCCACACTGAGGCAACCTGCCTTCGGAACCAGTGTCATTGTTTCAGGAAAGACTCAATGAGTTTTTCCAGAGGGAGTTGGGTAGTATGTTTAAGCTGCTTCTGATGACACAGCCTACTCCCTCGGTACTGGCCCAGCTTGAGCATAGTATTACAAGGCCTGAAGGTACCAATGCCAGCTGTTCGGTGGAGCATTGATCATTCCCTGTGAGGCATCAACATTCCTCATCTTGATGCGTTCATCATCCAGTCATCGTTGTTGCAGGTCATCTCACTGATGTTCATCGTTGAGGCATCAAACATCACCTTCGAAGCATCAACATTCCTGTTAAGGTACCCTCGTTGATCCGAAGCATGGAAGCACAAACGAGATATACACCAGTCATCCTCTTCGAGGGATCGGTACCAACGGCATCAGAAGATTTCTCACAGTCATTGTCCTCGTCGTTCTCCATCTCCAAGTCTTCTTTATGATTCAAATTTACGTACTTTCTCAGACTGGTCACCTACTGTGTCCTATCCTCACTCATGTAGTTTCTCTCCACAACAGTATCCACAGCATTCATCTTCTCAGAGGAAATCTCCTTTAGAGAGACTTTCTTTTACCAAATACAGTATATCAGGCAGTTGGGCAGAGCTTTGCCTGTTAAGCTAGAAGCCGATACTGCCCGTAGTGCAGAGTACATGGAAGCTTTGGATTATGATGAATCTCCTAAAGAGCTCCTCAGGCTACCACTTCATGGTATTCTCAAAGAGACTCTGGTTAAGAAGTGGGAAAAACCCTTATCTGTTGCAGTGGCCCCAAAGAAGCTCGATTCTTTATACAGAATAGTTTTTTCTGCTGGGCTTGATAGGCCACAACTTCAGCATCAGTCATTAGTGATGGAATCAACCCTTAAGAAATCTTCTACTATCAAGGTTTATGCTTCGACACCTCCAGGACTTGAGGGCTGGACTATGGACAAATTTGGTCATAGACTCTACCAAAATACCATTCTGGCTAACAAGATACTCAACTACAATTTTTATTTTTCCTGTTATTTGAAACATTTGATCAATCAGCTACTTAATTTTGACCAATATATTCCTTCGCAACACCTTGCACAATATCAGCAGATTATATCTACTCTGAAACAAACTAGACAGTATATATCAAGGTCAACCTATGATGCATTTGAAATGTCTTCCAGAGCATCGGCTATGTCAGTTGCTATGAGATGCCTGGCATGGCTAAGAGTCTCTAATATGGACATTAATCTTCAAGATCGATTAGCCAACATTCCATGTTTAGGAAATGAGCTATTCGGGTATTCTATTGAAGCAGCTATGCAAAAGTTAACATTGCATGAAACCAGTTAGGATTCTTTGGTTAAACCAAAGGCTAAACCTTCCACTTCAAGGCAGTTGACCAAGCCTTCTTATTCATATCAGAGGCGCTATACTGCTAAGCAACCTGTTTCTAGACAGCCTTCTCAGAAGGCTCTCAAAAGTCTCAATCAGCAGCCCCTCAGAAGCCTGCTCAGTCTTTTTGACGCACTTCTCGAGAACATAGCTGCTGTTCCTCTCTCACAGCCTCTTCCTCAACCAATCGTGGGTTGTCTGCAAATTTATTATCAATGTTGGTCTCTGATAACGACCGATTCCTGAGTTCTCAAAGTAATCAAGGATGGTTACTCTCTTCATTTTCTCTCCATGCCTCCAAATCATCCACCAAGAGAGTCCTCTTTCAACCATCAGCAGAAATCCCTTCTTCTTTAGGAAATAGAGGCCTTGCTTCATCTAAATTCCATAGAGGTAGTCCCTCCCTCCCAGAAAAATCAGGAATTCTACTCCAGGTATTTTCTTGTCGCAAAGAAGACAGGAGGTCTGCGCCCCATACTCGATCTCCGACATCTCAACAAGTTTCAAGTAAAAGAAAAATTTTGAATGTTATCTCTAGGAACTCTGTATCCCCTGTTAGATCACAACGATTGGCTATGCACTCTAGATCTCAAAGAGGCTTATACCCAAATACCAATTCATCCAGCTCACAGAAAATTTCTGCAGTTTCGAATTGCCCATCAGCACTACTAATAAAGGGTTCTACCCTTCAGTCTGGCCTTCTCTCCAAGGGTCTTCACCAAGTGCCTTGTCGTTGTAGCAACAGCTGTAAGAAGTCAAGGATTTCAAGTCTTTCCTTATCTTGACGATTGATTAATAAAAGACACTTCTCCACAAGGTGTGCGCTTTTTCTTCAACATTTGGGTTTCGAGGTCAATTTCCCCCAATTGCAACTTCAACTCTCTCAAACTCTTCAGTTTATAGGAGCCTGCTCGAGACCGTCCAACTCGGGGCTTTTTTACCACAACAAAGACAAGACAATCTCATACAACTTTGCAATCAAGCTTCTCATCTTCCAAACATCTCAGCCAGACACATGATTAGACTGTTGAGTCACATGGCCTCCACAGTTCATGTTACTCCCTTCGCGAGACTTCATCTCAGAACAGCTCAGTGGTCTCTAGTATTTCAATGGTCTCAGGCTCTCGATCCCTTTTCCCAGAAGATTACTATCACACCATCACTGTGTCAGTCGCTTCAGTGGTGGATGAATTCTTCCAATCTTTCCAGAGGGCTCTTATTTCAAATACCTCCACATCAGAAAGTTCTGACCATGGACTCCTCCATGCATGCGTGGGTGCTCATCTGAATGGTCTCTGGACAAAGGTCACTGGTCTGTTCAAGTTCAGAAACTCCATATCAATCTCTTGGAACTCAGAGCAGTCCACAAAGCTCTGAAAACGTTTCAAGACAGTATATCCAATCATTTGCTCCTTCTTCACACAGACAATCAAGTCATGATGTATTACATAAACAAACAAGGAGACACAGTTTATCTAACTCTCTGTCAAGAGGCCAAGAAGATTTGGAAATGGGCAATTCCTCAGAATAGGTCTCAATTTATGTACGTTCATTTGTAATCTGCCTAGTTGATAGGCGGAATAGAAATTTTTAAAATAAATAAATAAACATCTTTTTGAAAGAGATCTGTGTTCAAGGAGAGCAAAACACTCTTGCCCACAAACTCAGCAGGTATCTTCGGCCACACGAGTGGACGCTTCACTCCAAGGTTTTACATCAGGTTTTCTCCCTTTGGGGAACTCCTCAGATAGACTTGTTTGCATCCCCTATCAATTACAAACTGCCTTAATTCTGTTCCAGTCAATACTCTCATCGGCTGGAGGCGGATGCTTTTCTCCTAGATTGGACGGACAAGTTTTTCTATGCATTCCCTCCACTACCACTCATTCTCAAGACACTGGTCAAACTCAAGCAAGAGTCAGCCACCATGATTCTAATAGCTCCTCGGTGGCCCAGGCAACCATGGTTCTGACTGAAGTGGTTTTAAGACCTGAGTTGGATAAATGTAGAAGGTATTCCAACACTAAAGAAACGGAGGAGGATGAAGCATCATGATGATGAAGAACATACCATGCTGAAAACCATGTCCACTTTTGCTGGTAACATTGCTGAGTTGAAGATTTCTGCTTCAACTCAGTCAAAGATCCAATATCTCTTCAGATCTTCCCATCTCTTCTCACTCAGAGTCAAGGGTCACTTTTACATCCCAATCTGTAGTCGTTACACCTGACAGCTTGGTACCTTTCGGCATGACCTCAACAGTCAATGATTTTTCTGATCCTGTCAGAGTCATTTTAGATGCATTCAGAAAATCTTCCACTCAGTAATGTTACCAGCAGAAGTGGACATGGTTTTCAGCGTGATATGCTCTTCATCATCATCATGATGCTTCATCCTCCTCTGTTTCTTCAGTGTTGGATACCTTCTACATTTATCCAACTCAGGTCTTAAAACCACTTCAGTCAGAGTTCATCTTAGTGCTATCAGTGTGTTTCATATTCAGATCAACAACAAACTCTAGCTTCACATCCTCTTGTTTCTAGATTTATGAAAGGTCTTTCAACATCAAACCACCTCTCAAACTGCCTCCGTGGCTTGGGATCTTAATGTTGTTCTGTCCAGACTGATAAAGCCTTCATTTGAACCAATGTCGTTGGCTCATCTTAAATTCCTCACTTGGAAAGTAGTATTTTTAATCTTCATCACTTCTGCATGTCGAGTGAGTGAGCTTCAGGCCTTGGGGGCAGACCCACCTTTTACAGTGTTTCACCTTGATAAGGTGGTTCTCCACACTCATCCAAAAGGTAATCTCGGAGTTTCATCTCAACCAGTATATCGTGTTACCATTTTCTTTCCAAAACCTCATTCACACCCTGGTGAGACAGTTCTTCATACTTTGGATTACAAACGAGCTTTGGCTTATTATTTAAAAGGACTCAGTCTCATAGAACATCTCCTCAACTGTTCATCTCCTTTGACCCAAACAGACTGGGCAAGCCTATAAGCAAGAGAACTATTTCCATATGGATGGCGACTTGTATTTCTTTTTGCTATGCTCAGGCTGGGCTGCAGCTAGGGGTCCATGTCACGGCACATAAAGTCCGGGCTATGGAAGCTTCAGTTGCATTTTTGCGTTCCACTTCCATTGATGAAATCTGCAAAGCAGCTACTTTGTCCTCAATGCATACCTTCACTTTTCACTACTGTCTGGAACCTTTTCACTTCTGCCAAGCAGTTTTACAAAATGTATTCTCTTAATTGGCCAACTCTCCCTTTATCCCATTTCAGTAAGCTAGGGATCCCATATGTGAGAATATTCTGCCTGTTTGTCCTAGGATAAAGCACAGTTACTTACCGTAACAGGTGTTATCCGGGGACAACAGGCAGATATTCTCACCTCCCACCCACATCCCCAGATTGGCTTCTTATCTTGCTTACGGAATGGGGGGGACTTTGCGACTCGGTGGGCGGGAAGGCACTCGCACATACACAATGTGGGCATTCACAAAGTTTTTTCAAACTTAAAGAGACAGTTCAAGTGTCACACTGTCCATTATAGGCTCCGGGGATAAGATCACCCATATGTGAGAATATCTGCCTGCTGTCTCCAGATAACACCTGTTACGGTAAGTAACTGTGCTTTGCCTGCCCCTTGCTACTTGGAACAAAGAGGAGTTATTGTATGCCTGTTTGATATGCTAGTGTTTGAGAAAAGTATGCCCAATGGAATACTCTATATTGACATACTTGTATCTCTCCATTGAGTACAACCCACAATGTCTTCTTTTTCCCCACCCAATTTGTTATAACCCTAACCCTTCTATCTCCATTTTTCTCTCTACAATGTAACTTTACCCACCCTTTCCCCTCTTGCCCTCACTATCCAGTTGGTCATGTTAAAGTCTTCAATGTACACTACGTATTTTAGTTTATTTTAATATTTTATAATTACTTGTACCATTTCTTTTAGAAAAAATTTATTTTTTAAAAACTTTATGTAAACCGGCTAGATATTTGCTTGATAGTCGGTATATTAAAATTCTAATAAACTTGAAATTCTAATAAATAAACTTGAAACTTGAAACTTTAATACAGCATAAGTTCCATGTGCCCAAAATAAGTGCCCATTGAGTGAAAAGATGCGAATAGTCTTTTGGTGGAATGATTTATATAAGGCCTTTGATAATGTGACATCTACTTATTATTTCTATAGTGCTGCCAGATGCACATGATGTGTACATTACATTAACCATGAAGAGACAATCCCTGCTCAACAGAGCTGCAGTCTAATCAGACAGACAAACAAGATAATTGAGGTAGGGAACTACAGAGGGAGAGACAAAATAGATGTGAGTACTTTACAAGTGGGTTGGAGTTAAGAGTTAAAAGAAGCATTGAAAAAGTAGGATTTTAGTCTGGATATGAACACCGCCAGAGATGGAGCATGACTTATCTACTCAGGCAGCCTATTCCAGGTATACGGTGCAGCTAGATAGAAAGGGACAGAGTCTGGAGCTGACAGTAGAGAAAAAGGGTACAGTTAGGAGAGACGTACCTGATGAGTGGAGTTCCAGGGGGGAGTATAGGGAGAGATGAAAGAGGAGAGATACTGAGGAGATGCAGAGTGAATGTACTGGTAAGTCAACAAGAGGAGTTTGAACTGTATTAGGAAGCGGATAGAAAGCCAGTGGAGTGACTTGTGACTTGAAGAGAGGGGTATTATGAGCATAGCGACAGTAGCAGAATATAAGCCGTGCAGCAAAATTCTGAACAAACTGAAGGGGAGAGAGATGGCTCAAGAGAAGACCTGTGAGAAGCAGATTGCAGTAGTCTAGATGAGAGTGTGGATAAAGGTTTTGGTAGTGTGATCAGATAGGAAATGTCGGATTTATGTGATATTATAGAGAAAGAAATGACAAGTTTTAACAGTCTGTTGGAGAGAAGGAGAGATGAGTTAAAGATGACCCCAAGATTGGGAGGATAAGAGACCCTGAGATAGGGAGGATAAGAGTGTTATCCACAGGAACAGGGAATGGGGGAAGAGAGAAATGGGTTTAGGTGGAAAGATAAGAAGCGCATTCTTGGCCCTCTCTAAAATTTCTACTCCTAAAGGTTCCTCCAGTGAGCCCCTAATTCTAGAACTAAGAGCCCCAGTGTCCAGCGATCTTATATAGTGGATTAAATATTAAGTAAGCAAACTGATCTCCCTTGTAATCTGTACCTGTTATTGCAGCTCTTCATAAGAGAAAATTACTCCCTTAAAGGGAGAAGCATCTTCCAGTTCTTTCCATGAGCCTGCTCCCTCTGAATCTAGTCTCTGATGGCTAGATCTTGCAGGGAGGCAATATTCAGAGTATATGACTAGGTTACAGAGAAGATCAGTAGCCTCAAGGACTGTAACAGTGCTTAGTCCTTATGAAATACTCTCATGGGTATTTTCTCCCAAGGGAAAAAAAACCTTAAGAAATTGCTGTGACTGGGTGTCCCTGTTAACTTTTTCATTTGTTGTTTTATCCAATCCAACAATTATTGAAATGATATGATGCACATGGGGATTCTGGCAGGGTGCTTTTATTTACATCCACACAAATGTGCAATGGTAGATGCAGATGTGGCAGAAAGTAGGCTCTTAAGTTATAGGTGGACCTCCTTGGGGTTTTTCTTTTTCAGAATCCTGTTCTTTCAAAGAGGGCTCGTGTTCAGTCCCCAGCCCAGAAGCTGCGCCAAGAGCTGCATTGCCTAATGGAACGGTATGGGATCAGTTGGGAGCGAGAACTAGACAGAGACCTGCCTCATACCTGGCAGCGTCACGGTGATCTTATCCTGCTGAATGAAGATTGCTTCAGTGCTCCTGTGTGGCAGGCACTGGGTAAGAAGAAGCTTGGTTACTGGTCAGAGAAGTGTCACACTGAAAGAGAAATTCTTTTACTGGGAACTCACATTTATGTGTCCTTTGCATGCCTAAAGGTACAGAATACTAGCATTTATGTATATAAGTGCAAGCATGGCACTTACAGTAAGCTCTATTCTATAACACAGGCAATCATCACCCTTATATGTAACTTACAGTATAAGTCCCTGATAAAACTGCAGGTGTGTAAATGCAAGGCACTGATACCAGGTTACACTAGTATTCTATAACAGAATCCAGTCACCCAGGTTCTGTAACAAAATAGACTCTCACCACATGACATCAGGGTGCCCATTTATAGAATTGCCACCCTCCAAATACTGACCAGTGTCCTGACTCCATTTTATTAGGAACAGAGCTTTGGGACACTGTTGCCTCTACCCTGGGAGTCCAGCGTGTAGCCAAACAGGGACGCGTGTCTTCAGATGGGTTGCGATCCCCAACAGTGACCCTGCTACTGGGAAACAGCAGCTGGGTAGAACATGTAGACAATGGAATAAGGTTTGTGTTAGATATTTCTTCACACTAATGCTAAGTCTACTGCTAGCCAGTCTCATTCCATGCTCTAAAACTTCCTGCCGTCAAAAATGTGTATGTCTTGAATATTATTTAGACTATTGAGCTATTTGAATATATGTCTACTCCTTATTTTCCTTCCTTTAGTGCTACATATTTATGTGCTTAATTTTCATTTGATAACTGGACAATGTTTTCAAATGGCTCAATAGCTACAAAGTGAGCAGATATGTGGTAATTAATTTTCAAAGAGAAACTATGAAGGTAATTCTATAACAGGGCACATACTATAGTCTCTGGTTATGGCACCTATTTTTATCTTATTCTATAAAGAGAAATAGGTACTTACCGGTACTTTTCTTTATAGATTACTAGTCTAAATACAGAGAACATGGATACCTCAGTGTTCCCTCTAAGATGTACATATGAGTAGGCACTTTTTTCTTTCCGGCAGACAACTTTTTCTTTTGTGACACACAGAATACTGCTATTCCAAACCTGGTGAGCCCTGATCTCACACATCCTTTCACTCTAAGCCTGCAATGAGAGGCCTGCTGTGTTCCTGCCCATTCTGACACCGACTTTCTGTTTAGAATGCAAGCAGACCTCCTGTGTAGGCATAGTGAAAGTCTCCACTGCTGCTTTTTGTTTTAGCTACTGCTACTATAGCTGAGCTCTGGGACAACAGCTGCCCTATTGCTCCAATACAAGGGAAAAGGTGAGATGCTGGACAGGGCAAAAACAGAGGGACAGGATTATGCTGAAGAAGAATAAGGAGATGTTGAACTATGGAATAGAGGATGGTGGAAGAGAGGGCCAAGAAGATGGTTATTTATTTATTCATCTCTCTCTTAAGTACAGGATAGTTTTTTTTAAAGCCACAGGCTGAAATAACCCCAGATATTCAATGCTGGGCCATGTCTGGGCTCCAGAATTGAATATCTGGTTATGCGTGGTTACCTGGAAGTTAACCAGGCACTGGCCAGCATTCAAATTGGTGTCCAGTTAGCTCAGCAGATAAAGTTGAAACAGTCTTTTTGCTATCCTAACTTTATCCACTTACTTATCTGGTTAGTGGACTGAATATCACTGCTAACCGATTTAATTCCGGCTCTGCCCCCCAGTCTACTCCAGCACTAAATAGACAGTGTCTGGATAGTCTCAGATAATATTCAGCAGCACTAACTGCTTCAGAGACACTGAATATGGCCATTTCAGAGAGGTTTAACTGTGTAGGAGCTAAACAGACTAACAAACTCATAAACATTAAACAGCTTTAACAGAACCCACCCTGTAAGTTCATAACTGCACACACTTAAACTGCCACAAAGTCTTGCAAAAATAAATGAGCCTTCAGAAATTTCTTAAATGACTTAGGCCTGGATTCACTAAACATAATTGCTAATACCGACTGGATCACTGTTGGCCGATTCTCTGGCCAATTGTGGAAGAGGGATCAATGTACCAAAAAGATTGCATGCAAATGATTCGCGCATAGATTCATCGTAATCTCTGTCTCTCTCATCTGATTAATCTACGTGAGAGTGAATCTCACAGATGCACAAAGACAGCAAAGGGAAACCTGAGCAGCTGAGAGGCAGGGGAAGCCCTGAAAGCAGCCTCCTGCCACTCAGCTGTTCGGGGCAGGAAACCTTTTTTTCTTTTTTTTTAATGGACAGATGTTGTGCGTGTGTTACACGCCCTAGGTGTCTGAGCCAATAAGGGCCTTCCCTCCCTGTGCATCACATGGTGCACCGAGGAGAAGGTTCATCAATTTTAATGAGTTGGCCTCGGAGCTGGAGGGACCATGCTTCCCTCCAGCTCCCAATGTCTACAGAAGGTATGGGGGGTATTCAGGAAGTGGTGTTCGGGGGAGCATCTGGTGGCAGGAGGGAGTAGGCATACCTCCTGCCAGTTTTCTTTCATGGGGGGGATTACTGGTGCCACATTCGTCAGGGAGGGCCATCATTGGCGGTGGAGGACTTTTTCATTTTTTTTTTTTCTTTTTATGGGACAGATATTTTGCAAGTATATTGGTATGTTAGGTAGTACAAACCATAGTATGTAATCTTTCAGTAAAGAACTATGTGGTGGTAGTTGGGCGAGAATGAAGAACAACAGACACGCTTAACTAGGTTATGTGATGGAAATGAGAGGTTTGTAGCAGGAAGGAGGTTGTCCTATCACACTATGTTGGATGGAGAAAGGTGCTAAGATAATTTGACCAAGGTTATGTTTGCTGTTGTAGATACACATTTGATGTGACCAAGTGCATGTTTTCCTCTGGAAATATCAGAGAGAAGTTACGGGTGGCAGGTTTGCTCTGCAGGGATGAAGTGGTGGTGGATCTTTATGCAGGTAAGAATGAGAGAAGGCTGTGCTCTTTTCCACATTACTCACTTCACAGCTTTATGTTCTTTTCAGAGAGGCTCACTTATAGATGGTAAACCAACCTTCAACTTCCTTGAAGTCTTTAGTAGAGTTTTATTGGATTTGGATAGTTAGTCATATTTGAAACTGAATAGATTTGCAATACTTGGTATAAATAAAAGTGATGAGCTTTCTGGAGGAGATGCAAAGTTATAAACAGAGTGTGTTGTCTGTGAAAGGTTCTGAGTGTTATCAGTGGTCTTTAGGCTGGCATACACATGTTCAATGGCTCCAGAGGACTTCACTGTTCCCTGTTGTATGTATATACAGGACTAGATTCAGTAAATGGCACCCAAATATGGGCACTGAAAAAGAAATTGGTGCTACTTGCTGTTTTATAAAGGATGCTCAGGGATGAGTGTTCTTTATAGAATAGCATTGGGTGTCAAATTCTATGCCAAACTTCAGGTGCGAGGACTTACACCAAATGAAAACTGGTGTAAATCCTGACACATAAATTAAGTGTGCATCACCAGTGTTCAATAAAACTTTGTGCATATTTAGTGAACACCTCTGACCCACCCATGTCCCTCCTATAGTCATGCCCCCTTTTGAGTTGCATGCTATAAAATTTGCATGTGGATTTTTATAGAAGAGTGCTTAGTGAAATCACATTCAAATCCATTTCATTGCAAATTAACACAAATAATTGATTATTACAGCTGAATTATTGGTGCTAATTGGCTCATTAGCCAATTTAGTTTTGTACACTATTGAGACCCATCATGCAGTTTTGTGTGCCATTTATAGAACTACCCTTACAGTGTACATTTGAGAGTGAGGTTACCACAGTAATTACCAGTAGACTGTTCTGCAGTAGTGCCGGAGGAACAGAGACCATTATCATGACATTCCTGCCGTAATGGGGAAGCCCTCCCTAATTTCCCATGCTTGCTGTCTCAGCTCCAATGGTCCTGCCTCTCTCTTCAAGTTGATCAGGGCAGCAGCAGCAATCCCCACACGCCGCCTGCCGCTGATCTGGAAGCTTCCCCTCTGTTGCAAACTTCTGTAGCAGAGGGAAAGCTTCTGGGTCAGCAACTGGCAACATGTGGAAATTGCTGCCGAGGACCCATTGAACTTGAAGAGAAAGGAGCTGAGCCAGTGCTTTCCCTCTACAACAGGGGTGTCAAACTCAATCACATTAAGAAGCTGAAATCCAAAACACAGTCTAAGTCATGGGCCAGATTCCGCCCCAGACACCACCCCCATAATAATACTGATTATAACATCATTTTTTCCATTCATTTTTCATATATACACACAATATAATCTTATTAACACATAATGGTAATGGCTAACCACAAAATTAAACTACACAAAACACACTGTATGCTTCTCAATATTCATTCCTACCAGAACACAGATAATTATGCAAATACGTGACCAGAAACTAAAAGTACTAATATATTTTTTTAAACCCCTAAGATTCAAGATTCTGCATGCAGTACAAACAACCCCAGAGAAAAAGAAACAAATTTATTTCTTCCTGAGCAGTGCAAAAGATAGATAGCAGATTAAAATGCTCAAAATTGATACAATTCAAACACTAACTTGAAAATAAAATCATTTCTCCTACCTTTGTTGTCTCCCTTCCTCCATGCTATGCCTTCCTCCAGCCAGATCCAACCTGGCTGTTTTATGCAGCCAGCGTTCCAATGCCTCCAGTGTTACCTTGTGGCTGGCTTCCTCCTCCTCACAGCTATAGTGTGCACAGAGCCACGTGCAGCGGCTCCTCATGTATCCTGCACCTGAACTGGAAGCCTTCTCTCTGACATCACAATGTCAGAGGGAATGCTTCTTGATGAGGTGTGGGACACGCAAGGAGCCGCTGCACACTACGGCTATGAGGAGGAGGGAGCCAGCCACAAGGTAACACTGGGGGCATCAGACCATGGGCCGCATAAAACGACCAGGCAGGCCAGATTTGCCCCGTGGGCCTTGAATTTGACATCTGTGCTCTACAATGTCCTGAAACCACCAAATTGGGGGAGAAAAGAGGGAGAAGGAAGACCAGAGAAGGGAAGGGAGAAGAGAGAGTTGCCAGGCCATAGAGGGGGAAGGAAAGGAGAGGGGAGAAGAGAGATGCCAGAGGTTAAAGCATGGAGGGGGAAGGGGAGGGAGACAGAGAAACCAGACCTGGACTGGAGAGAAGAAAGGAAAGGAGAAAGATGGCAAACCATGGGCATGGGGGGAGAGATGCCAGACAGTGGGATGGGGTGGGTGAGGGAAAAGATAGAAGGGAAAGGAGACAGAGATACCAGACTGTGTGGTGGGAAGGAAGGAAGAAAAGAGATGAGAGAAATGCCAGAGCATGGAGGGAGGGGAGGTAGAAACAGTGAGAGGAGAAATAAAAATGGAGAGAGGGGTGAAGCTGGAACAAATCATGTAAAAAGAATAGAGGGGGCACAGGCTGAATGGAGGGGGACAAGTGCTAAATGAAATAGAGAGAGGGCAGAGTGTTTATGGAAGGGGCATAGAAAGAGGGCAGATGCCATATGGAAGGGGAGAGAGAGCAGACAGTGGATAGAAGGTAGAGAAAGGGCGGACAGTGGCTGGAAGGGGCAGAGAAAGAGTACAGACGCTGGATGGAAGGAAAAGAGTGAAGAGAAGATGAGGAAAGTAGAAACCAGAGACGACAAAGGTAGAAAAAGAAATGTTTCTCTTTGTTTAATACTTTAGGATAAAGTACTATTGTAGCTGTGCTGATAGATGTTTATAAATAGAAAATGGAAATAAGGTGATATTTTTATTGGACTCATTTTAATACAATTTTGACTAACTTTTGAAGACCAAAATTCCCTTCCTCAGGTCAAGATAAGTTACCGTAACAGCAGAGTACTGTTCTGATCTGAGGAAGGAGGTTTTGGCTTCTGAAAGCTAGTTGAAAAAGGTATTAGTCCAATAAAATGGTATTATCTTATTTTCAATTTGTTTGTTTTATTTCTATTTGTTAATTTGTAAAGTGGTGATTGTTATTCATCTGTTTTTTTTTTCAAATTTACATCTATCTTTATATTTATATTTTGCACAGTATTACAGGATATGCGTCACTGTTTCTGTAGTGTATGAGAGTCTGGCCTCTTGGCAATTCAGTTTAACTTTTGTCTACAAATTTCTATTTTTAGTTTGTGATTACTTATTACATTCTGTATGAGGGTATATTTGTGTTGTGTGTGTATGAAAAAGACATGGTTTTGTGCTAGCATTGATTGTGCATTGACTTTATTTTTCTTACAGAGTCATTTAACAGGTGCATTCTAACTACAGAGGAGATTGGTGGTATATTAGGCTAGACTAGAGTAACAATATCTTCCTCAACAACAGCAGCAGCAGATGAATCCAGAGACAAGTGGGATAGCAGACATCTACCAGAACTGATTAACAGGTGGTCCTATTGGTTGGCACTCTCCCTGTATCTCCAGTATTCTCTATCTCCCAGCAGGTGATGGTCGCTTTTCCACTAGCTCCTGGATTCTGGCTGGCATATTTTTATTCTTCTGTTGAGATTATTCTCTTCAGGTAGATAGGGGTGTTTGGCTGAGCGGTGCCAACTTTGGGAAGTACACCTGGGCCCCCCCAGGTCCCTACTCCACCCTCCTCTCCTTTGGGATTGAGGTTATTCCTGGTTCTTTATTTTTCTTCTTCACCTTACAAAAAAAACAAACAACCAAAACTTTAAAACCAGGGTGCTGCAACTGGATAGCTTTCCTGGCTGTTCCAGTTGCAACTACCAGCCTTAACAAAGGTGAACTCGGGTAAGAAAAGGTTTTATTTTCTAGTTCTATTTCTGCTTGCTGGTTTGGTTTGCCGGGTTGGTTGCTGCAGTGTCGCTGAACAGGATTTTGTTGGCGGCCGATTTTGATTTGCTCTGCAGTTCGTTTTCATTGTAATGGCGGCAGAGGCAGTTAAACGGTGTTCCCGCTGTGGAAAGCGGCGAACACCATCGGGCCTCTGTTTGGCGGGGTTGAAGGCCGGCCGACTTCTCTTGCACTCGCGGCTGATTCCGTTCCGCTTCAGTGCACATCAGCGGCTGAGCAGGCAGTCAGCGGTTTTTCTTCTTCTGTTGCCGTTGCGAGCCGGTTTTCTAGGCAGGAACAGATTCTTTCGACGCAGGCTCCTGCAAATTCAGTGTTTTTTTCCACAGAGTTTGTTATGTTAATGCATAAAGCTTTTTTGATGCAGACTCTCATCTTGCGCAGCAATGGGCTGGTGATGTGGACCAGTTACCGGTTCTTCATGCCAATGGACCTCCTCAGGAGTCTCAGGACGCCCCTCCGTCCAGAAGGTAGCGCCTATGGACGGAGGGGACTCTCTGTCTGACTCCGCCTTATCTCTTGCTCTTCCAGATTCTCTGGAGGAAGGTGAGGTGGCAGATTTGGAGTTTGAGGATGCGCTGGCTAGGGAGGTGGATGATCCTACAGCGCTCCATCTTTTTCATAAGGAGGAATTGCCATATTTTATTTCCAAAGCACTACAGGGCCTTAATATCTCTCAACCTGATCCACACGCGCTAGGGTCGGCTAATCCTCTTATGGCGGGCACGAGGAAACCGGCTAAAACGTTTCCGGTTCATGAGGCGATGCAAGAACTTATTTCGGCTCAATGGAACATGCCTGAGACTGGTCTCCGAGTCGCTAAGGCTATGCGTCAGTTGTATCCGGTTTCACATGACGAGCTGGATAAATTTAAGACCCCCATGGCGGTTACCAAGAAAACTACCTTGCCGGTTGAGTGATGTATAGTGCTCAAAGACATTCAGGATAGGAAGATTGAGTCTTCACTTAAGCTGTCTTTTGAAGTAGCGGCAGTTACCCTGCAAGCGGTGGTGTGCAGTTCATATGCGGCGCGGGCTTGTTTGCAATGGGCTCAATGTATGGCAGATCAAATGATGGAGACGGGGGTTTCAGTTCCACCTGACTTCCCTGATTTGGAGACGGGTCTAGCTTATTTGGTGGACGTCCTCTATGATATTATTTGTGCTTCGGCGAAACAAATGTCTCTTTCTGTTGTTTCTCGCAGATCATTGTGGTTCCGGCACTGAGCGGCTGATGCGGCTTCCAAGCTTAGACTGGTGAGGCTTCCTTTCAGGGGTCGTTTGCTATTCAGAGACAATTTAGAAAAATTGGTTAAAGATTTTGGTGATACCAAAACGCAAAGGTTGCCGGAGGATAAACCTAAAGCCCCTTTGAAAGCTTTGTCTGCCAGATCTTGCTTCAGGGATGTTAAGAGATATCGGCCTGGAAAGCCATCTTTTCCGCCTTTTTACGGCTCTTCCTATAATTCTAGGCCTAGGTTTTCACAAAAGAATTCCTTTCGTCCTACAAAACCCCAACCTGCTCAACCAGCCCGAACCCCGATCTCACGTAATTCACAATGATGGGATGTTGGCTCCCTCCATAGTGCCCATAGGGGGTCGGCTGTCTTCCTTTCTGGCGGAGTGGGCCAAGATAACATCCGATCAGTGGGTATTGGACATAATTCAAGAAGGTTACAAATTAGAATTTTCCTCTCTCGTCACAGATTCTTTCTTGGTCTCCCCTTGTACAGGGGCGGCCAAACAAGAATCAGTACAGGTCATCCTTCAAGTTCTTTTGGAGATTGGGGCCGTGATTCCGGTTCCTCCGGAGGAAAGGGGACAGGGCAGATATTCCATTTACTTCATAGTGCCCAAAAAGGGAGGTTCGATCAGACCGGTCTTGGATCTAAAGAAGGTCAATCGCTTTCTACGGGTCAGGCATTTCCAGATGGAGACAGTGAGGTCGGTCATTGCGGCTTTTCAGCCGGGGGAATTCCTTACGACGCTCGACCTCAAGAAAGCTTATTTGGCCACCGCATCAGAAGTATCTTCGCTTTGCAATTCTTAGCCAGCACTATCAGTTTCGAGCCTTGCCATTCGGCCTCACCACAGCTCCACGTACGTTCTCAAAGGTCATAGTAGTAGTAGCAGCGTTCCTTTGCAGGAAAGGGATTCGGGTACATCCTTACTTGGGCGACTGGTTGATCCGGGCGTCTTCCAGACAAGAGAGTTTGACGGTGACCCATAGGGCGATATCTCTTCTTCAATCTTTGGGGTGGGTCATTATTTTCCAAAGAGCTCTCTCCCCTTCCCAGTCGTTGGAGCATCTGGGCGTGCAGTTCGACACGAGTCTGGGGAAGGTGTTTATACCCAAGGACCGGGAGCCAAGTTGCAATCTCAAATTCGACTGCTTCTCCAATTGCACAGACCAAGGGTTTGGGATTATGTGCAAGTACTGGGCTCAATGGTGGCGGCTCTGGAGGTGGTGCCCTGGGCTCGCTTCCACATGAGACCGTTGCAGCAGTCACTTCTATCTCGGTGGTCCCCCGTGTCTCAGAACTACAGTCAGCATCTTCAGTGGATGCCTCATGCAGCGCTCAACATGCACTGGTGGCTAAGCGAAATCAATCTGTTCAAAGGAATGCCTCTTGCGACACCGGACTGGATCATCGTTGCAATGGATGCCAGTCTGTTGGGTTGGGGAGCTCAGTGCCTCAATCTTCAGCACAGGCTGTCTGGTCTCAGGAGGAGGCCAAATGGTTGATCAGTTTACTAGAGTTGAGAGCGATTCGACTAGCGCTTCGTGCATTTCAGTCCATGATTCAGGGCCAACCGACGAGGGTCTTTTCGGATAATGTAATGGCAGTGGCTTATGTCAACCGACAGGGGGGAACGCGCAGTCCTCAATTGGCGAGCGAGGCGATGGTCCTGCTTCAGTGGGCGGAAGTTCATCTTCCTCTTCTCTCAGCGGCGCACATTGCGGGACAAGAAAATGTTCAGGCGGACTTCCTCAGCAGGAATCTTATGGATACTGGAGAATGGGAACTCTCCGCTCAGGCGTTCAACCTGCTTGTTCAGAGGTGGGATCTTCCGGAGATAGATCTAATGGCCTCGTCTCTAAATGCAAAGCTTCCTTGGTTCTTCAGCAGACGCAGGGAGCAGGCGTCCGAGAGGGTAGACGCATTGGCTCTTCCGTGGCCTCCGGGTTGTCTCCTTTATGTGTTTCCTCCTTGGCCGATGATAGGTCAGGTGTTGCATCGCATCTCTCACTTCTCGGGCACAGTGATCCTGGTAGCTCCAGATTGGCCTCGTGGTCCATGGTATGCGGACCTGATGCGTCTGTCGACAGGCGATCGGTTGACATTTCCGGTGGCTCCGGACTTGCTAACTCAGGGTCCGATCTGCATGGAAAATCTGTCACACTTTGGTCTTACGGCCTGGCTCTTGAACGGTGTCAGCTGAGACGTAGGGGATATTCAGAGCCGGTTATTTCCTTTCTTCTTCAAGCCAAAAAGAGATCTACTTCTGCTTCGTATGCTAGAGTCTGGAGGGTTTTCGATTCTTGGTGTTCTGCTTGGGGTCTGTCGCCATTCCAGGCTTCTCTCTCTTCCATCCTTTCTTTTCTTCAAGAGGGAGTTGCCAAGGGATTGGCCTATAATTCTCTTAAGGTTCAAGTGGCTGCTCTTGCTTGTTACAGAGGCCGCGTGGCTCGTTCTTCCCTCGCATCACAACCTGATGTGGTTCGCTTTCTAAAAGGGGTGCAGCATATTCATCCCCCTATTAAGAAGATATGTCCGGAGTGGAGTCTTAAGGTAGTCCTTGGGGAGTTGCAGAAGCCTCCCTTTGAGCCTTTGTCGACTGCAACTTTGAAGGAAGTGACGTTAAAAACGGGTTTTCTTGTGGCAATAGCTTCGGCCAGGCGGGTGTCTGAATTGCAGGCGTTGTCTTGTAGAGATCCTTTTTTGTGCATTTCAGATTCGGGGGTGTCTGTGAGGACTGTTCCATCGTTTCTTCCTAAAGTGGCATCAGCCTTTCATGTTAACCAGTCTCTCTTCCTGCCTGCCTTCCAGAAAGAGGATTGGGGGAGAAGTTCTCTTCGCTACGGTTCCTCGATGTACGTAGGGTACTTCTCCATTATCTCGAACTTACTAACGACTTTTGCCGTTCAGATCACCTCTTTGTGTTATTCGCGGGCCACAACAAGGGTATGGCTGCGTCTAAAGCTTCCATTGCTCGATGGATCAAGGAAACCATTGCTTCCGCTTATTTGATTTCAGGAAAGCGGTTGCCGGACAAGCTTCATGCTCATTCCACCAGAGCGATGGCTACTTCTTGGGCAGAGTCCAGAGGTTTTTCTTTGGAGGAGATTTGTCAGGCGGCTACTTGGTCTTCTAAGAACACTTTTTCTAAGCATTACCGGTTGGATGTGGCGGTGCGTGCGGAGGCTGCCTTTGGTGCGTCGGTTATTGCAGAGGTGGCGTTTGCTTCCCACCCTGATTGAGGATTGCTTTGCTACATCCCACTTGTCTCTGGATTCATCTGCTGCTGTTGCTGAGGAAGGAAAAATTATGTTCTTACCTGTTAATTTTATTTCCTCTAAACGCAGCAGATGAATCCAGAGCCCCACCCTTTCTAGCTATTTGATCTCTGTTTCTGTTTCCTGTGTTTCTGAAGTTTTGTTATGGTTGGTAATTGTTTTCTCTATTGTTGCCTTTACAATTTATGATGGGAAAGAAGTTTTTTACATGTTGACCATATTTCTGGTTACGACTGCTTGGGCAAAGAGAAATACTGGAGATACAGGAAGAGTGCCAACCAATAGGACCACCTATTAATCAGTTCTCTATCTCGGCCTGCTGATAGATATGTGCTATCCTACTTGTCTCTGGATTCATCTGCTGCGTCTAGAGGAAAGAAAATTAACAGGTAAGAACATAATTTTTCCTTCCTTTCTGCTTTGAACAGGAAGATGCGGGAAATAAAATTAAGATTGCAGGGATGGGTATACAAAGTATGCTTCACTGTGGGGACGGGGTGGGAACAAGAAAAAAAAATCTTCTGTTGTAGGGAGGGAATGGGATGAATTTTTGTCCCTACATCTGCAGTCTTGGGATTGAGTGTGTTCTTAATGGTGCACAGAAACATTCTTTTGCTCTTCAATGAAGGCATGGGGGGGGATAATTTGCACAAAGTGGCACACTAATCCCCCCTTTTTTGAAGCTGCATTAGGCTTTTTTATCACCGGCAGGATTTTTTTTGCAGGTACTAATTCAACCAGCTAAGTGAATATTCAGTTCTAATTTAATAGCGGGCAAAGATAGGATTGCTATTTATGAAGTCTGATTTGCCCGCTATTGAGTTATGGACTTTTAGAAAATTATCTAAGCCCTTTTTAGACCATGCTAAGCTAACTGTTTTTATCACATTCTTTGGCAACAAATTCTAGAGTTTAATTACACATTGAGTGAACAAATATTTTCTCTGGGGTCTTTTCTTTTTTAATTTACTACTTAGTAGTTTCATTATGGGTCTCCTATTCCTTGTATTTTTGGAAAGAGTAAACAAGCAATTCATGTCTTTCCTTTCCACTCCACTCAGTGTTTTTTTGACTTCTATCATATAGTGGCTGAATTTCTTTTCTCTCCCAAAATAAGTGGGTGGGTTTGGAATCCATGGAGAAGTTCATATTGCAACTGACCTGTAATCACAGGACTGTTAACTTACTGTATTTGTTTCTGTCTCCTTCTTCTTCAGGAATTGGCTACTTTACCTTGCCATACTTGGTGCATGCTGGTGCAGCCTTTGTTCATGCCTGTGAATGGAATCCTCATGCGGTGATAGCATTGAAGAAGAACTTGCAGCTGAATGGTGTATCAGAGAGGTGTCAAGTCCATGAAGGGGACAACAGACAGGTGAGCTGCATTGCAGTATTGAGGTTTGGGCAATACTGCACTTTCTAGTGCAATAGGCACATCATTCTGGAACCTTTGGATTGTCACCCCCCTGATCGCAAGATCTGGTGTAGAGAGCCTCATTTACATTCTTCTGATCTGCCTTCCATCACTCTGGGCTGTCCTGTAAATCCTCAGTTTTATTCTCTATACGTGAGATAGTAGGAAACTGTCTGCCCTGCTTGTGTTTACTTTTCATTTAATTTGGGGGTTTTATCTGGTCATGAGGCTTTTTGGTGCTGCTTTGGTTCCTGTTTTCAAGACATATCTGGCTGCAGAGAACACAGATTCTGAGGACAGTAGTGTGTAGACAAGAGGTAGCCTGCTTTGCAGGGCACCTGCTTGGCCTGCCTGCATTAACAGTCTGGGAGCTAAGGGACCATTCCCTTGAGAGCAAGGCTCGCTCCGGGTTTTGTCTGCAGAAAGCTTGAACACAGGCTGTGTGGCCACTCCCTCCTGCCGAAACACCTTCTGAAAACTTGCCCCCACCCTCCATGGGAGTGGCCTAAAGGATCTGGCCAATCAGGGCCTTAGGCCACTCCCAGGATGCACCGGGAAGGTGAAGGCCCACCATTCTGTGGAGGCGGGCCTTCCAGCTGGAAGGAGTAAGCATACTTACAAGAAAAAAGTTATGGGGTGTCCAGGTGGACTTGGGGGGTGTCGGGGTGAAGGCAAGTTTTTAGGAGGGTTGCAGCAGGAAGGGAGTGGGTATCCTTCCTGCCGTTGATCTTCGGAAGGGGTTGGGTTCTGGACAGGTACCTGGAGGACAAAGGGATTGAGGGGTACAGATAAGAGTAGAAGTAAGGTTATAGGGATAGGATTAGAGATAAATGGTAAAATTAGTCAGAGACCATTGTTCAGGCAGTGGGCCTGATGGGCCGCCGCGAGAGCGGACCGCTGGGCGAGATGGACCTCTGGTTTGCCAAGCGGAGGCAACTTCTTATGTTCTTATGAGGGACTGGGCTTCCCTCCTGCCTGTGATCTTCGGTGGATAGCGGCAGGAGTAATTGGGCACTTCTCCTGCTGCGGACATTTGGCGAAGGGCTTTGGGGGTTCTGGCAGGAGGGATTGGGCATCCTGCCTGCCAGCCAATTTTATGGCTGGGGGGTTTCCTGCTGTGGCCACTGAGCTAATCATGGCAGGGAGATTTCCTTGCCACAATCAGCTCAGCAGCAACGCGATTCTCTAACCGGCGCCTGTGACATGGATGCTGGTTAGAGAATCGGGGTGGTTAA
The DNA here is from genome assembly GCF_902459505.1 of Geotrypetes seraphini. Lineage (NCBI taxonomy): Eukaryota > Metazoa > Chordata > Amphibia > Gymnophiona > Dermophiidae > Geotrypetes > Geotrypetes seraphini. The sequence goes on from NC_047088.1 coordinate 70,132,454, forward strand.
GCTGGGTTAGGTGTCTATTAGGATAGACGCAATTCTATATAGGATGCCCGTGTGCAATTCTCAAAATTCGCTTAGGCAGCTGCTGAGACTGGGCATCCTATACATAATCCAGCACTCAGGGCCTATTGATATGTCTAGACTTTTGGTTTTGTGGCTTAGGCCAGGGGTTTTATTTTCAGATACTTTTTAATGTCTTTTTAGTTATCTTGTTTTTCATTATCAGTTTTTAATGTTACACTTTTTATATTTGTGATCTGGAAGATAGACTAACCAACTGGTGGTACTTCAGGACTGGCTTGAATACCCCCATAATCCTGCCTAGAATATTGAATGCAATTCCCTCCAAATAGTACTAGAGAGACACTCTTATAATACCTTGAGAGGACTGTACCTTTTTACACAAGTACGAATTTGGTTATTCCTCTATTTGTGTTCCAGTGCAGCACTTCAGTTCTTGAAAGTAACTCAGTTAGTAGTGTAGAGGGACTAAACACAATCTCATATTTTCTTAAATCAGGGGTTCTTTTGCACCCCTTTTAACTGATCAGGGAAACCCTTATTCATGCTTCCTAATCAATGTGTCTTCTGGTAAGTACTGACAGCTACATATGTCACTGTTAGCTGCTAATAGTGCTAACAACTAATATGTCACTAAAATTACAGTAATACACATTTGTTCTACCAAAGAAATCACACTTAAATCAACAGTGCTTACATAATTTGTATATAATGTTGTTGAAAAAAATAACCATTTGCAAATTATATGATAAAAATGTACCTATTTGAATACTAAGGGCTACTTTTCCAAAGGTGCGCTAGCGTTTTTAGCCGGATTAGCGTGCACTTTAGCGCGTGCTACCCGAAAAACTACCGCCTGCTCAAGAGGAGGCGGTAGCGGCTAGCGCGTGGGGCAATTTAGCGCATGCTATTCCGTGTGTTAAGGCCCTAACACACCTTTGTAAAAGGAGCCCTAAGTGAAGTTCTCAGCCCAAGGAATTTACCCAGCTACCTGGTTAACTTCCTTTGAAAATTGTCCTAAAATCTGCTTTCACTCTGTCTAGAAAGTTTAAATAAATTTACTCAGATTTCAAGACCCTTCTCCGCACCCTATTTGATCTCTTCCCACATCTCTTGGTGTTGTGGGTACCACTGGTTAAGAATCCCCTACTTTCCTCATCCCAAAAATGGTATGCACAGATGTAGTCTAGACCAGTGGTTCCCAACTCTGTCCTGGAGGACCACCAGGCCAATCAGGTTTTTGGAATAGCCCTAATGAATATGCATGAGAGAGATTTGCATATAATGGAGGTGACAGGCATGCAATCTGCCCCATGCATATTCATTAGAGCTATCCCAAAAACCCGACTGGCCTGGTGGTCCTCCAGGACAGGGTTGGGAACTAGTGGTCTAGACTATACATGTTATGTCTCACTCCATTAAAAAAAAAAAGCCAAAACCAACTTATTTATCCCTCCCTGTATTTCTTTCTCACCTCCATTTTCTTTCTTTTTTAACTTTCTTCATTGAGTAAACCAGGCAGTCTAATTCACAACAATTAGACAGAATTCCATCCCCAAAACATATACAAATAGAAGGATAACTCAGAATCCTAGGTTGTTGGTACATCCTTTACTTTTCTGCTTGTCTTCCAGCTAGCCCTACGTGATGTGGCTGACAGAGTGAATTTAGGGTTGATCCCCAGCTCTGAGGAGGGATGGCCTGTTGCCTGCCAGGTACTCAGGCAAGAAAAAGGAGGAGTTCTACACATTCATCAAAATGTTGAATCTTTCCAAGGAAAAGGAGTTCAGTGTCCTAGCAACTATCAGCAACTCCTATGTATGGGAACCATGTACCAAGAATACAACAGTGCCAACCAGCAAAATCAGAAGAGTGGCACAAGTGCAGCTGAGGATTTAGAGAATGACAGGTGGGGGACTGTGATGAAGCCTGAATGGCGAACGTGGGCAGAGTCTACTGAGGTCCGAATTGGAATTCTACTTCAGGATATACACAAGAAACCATGGAAAACAAAGATCCTGCATATTGAACGAGTGAAATCTTATGCTCCTCACGTGGACCACATGGTAATGGACCTGGAGTGTCGACCCATGAATCCATAAACAATCGAGAGATGCCGGATGAGACTAACAAGTTTTACTATTCCATGCTTAAAGCTCCCCAAAGATTACTGAGTCCTTTTCAGTTAGATAAATGTGTCTGTGCCCAGAAGTCAGCTCAGTTTGTCATTAACGTTCAGCATCTCTGCTGGTACCTTTATTCTCATTTTATCTGACATCTGATGTGTACAAAACTACTTTTGTCACACCCAGTAGTGTACCAAAGTGGGGGGCGGTCCGCCCCAGGTGCACATCATAAGGGGGTGCTCCCGGGGTCAGCGTCATGGTCTGGGAACTTCACTGCTCTGCCGGCTTCAGGCCTTCCGGGTCCTGCCTTCACGGAAGCAGAAGAAAAGCCCAACACCAGCAGAGCAGCGAGTTAAGGCTTCTGACAAAGAGAGAACGCTCTAAACAAGCTTCTTATGGCTTGCCGGGGCCTTCCCTCTGCTGCATCACTAATAACATCACTGATGACACGGCAGAGAGAAGCCCTGATGGAACAGGCCGCAAAAAATCTCCAGGTGGGGAACGGTCGGGTCCGGAGGTTCTGCACAGGGGGATGGGAGGGAGGGATGGAAAACTGCTACACATGGGGATAGGAGAGAGGGATGGAAAACTGATGCACAGGGGGGGGAGAGAGGAAGAATTGTTGGACATGGGGTGGAGGAGAGAAAGGAAGAGATTCAACAAAGAGGTAGAAAAGAATGAGAGGGAGAAATCCTGCATATGGTGAATGGGAGGGAGACATGCATGGAGAAGAGAGAGGGAGAAATGTTGGACATAGGGTGGAGGGCAGGGAGAGATGGTGCTTGGGAGAGAAAAAAATATTTCACATTATAATGGAGGGGAATAGAGAGGTTTGACCCAGGGCACAAGACTGGGAGAGAAAGAGTAAGAGTGAGAGGGATGATAGATAGTGGGAAAGAAATTTTGGCTATGGCAGTAGAAAGGAAGGTCCAGAGATGGAGATGGGTGATGAGCATAGAGAAAGAAGAAAAAAATCAAATTGGTAGGAGACCCTGGCGAGTGAGTTAACAGAAGACAAACAGAAACTAGAGCCTGGGACCAACATGATTTGAATAATAAAATGACCAGACAACAAAAGGTAGAAAAAATAATTTTATTTTCAATTTTGTGATTACAATATGTCAGATTTAAAATGTGTATCCTGTCAGAGCTGGTGTTAGACAGCAAGCATGAGCTAAGACCTAAAAGAGAGAGGAAAAGTCTTTTTTGTTTATTTTGTTTACACCACAGCACCAGCATGGGGTTGGAGAGGCTAAAACACTATGTAATGTTATATTGTAACATTGTGAATGTTAAACTGTAACCCGTTCTGAGCTCTCTGGGGAGGATGAGATATAAAACTAAATAAATAAAATTAATAAAAATATTTTGATCTGGAAGGCTTTCTTCTAACATCAGCTCTGACATCAGAGGGAAGACTTTTGGGTTAGCTTCAGGAGAGAGGGAGGAGAATGGGAGCAGGGATCCTTGGCAGCGGTTTCCTTGTCTGTCCTGGCAGGCTCACAATCTATCTAATGTACCTGGGGCAATGGGGATTAAGTGACTTGCCCAGGTTACAAGGAGCAGCGTGGGTTTGAACCCACAACCCCAGGGTGCTGAGGCTGTAGCTTTAATCACTGCGCCACCCTCTCCCACATTAGTGGAATGTGTAGGAATACCCCACAGGAAACACACAGTCTTAGAGTCGGGAAGGAGGCGCTGCCAGGGGCTAGCTCCGAGTCCCTTTTTATTATGCTTCTAAGCTAATGACATCATAGTAACTCCCTCGTTTACACATCTCATGATTGGTGGGTACATGTTTTACAATGGTGGATACAAAGATGTCTATGTACATGCTTATACATCGTGATCACCCTCCCTTTACCTCGTGCTTTTGCCTCGTGATCATCCTCCAACTCAGCACTTAGACAAGGGCCTGATTAACATGTGGACAGTGCAATGCCTGTCAGCTGATGTCCTTTCCAAATAAGTACAGCTCAAATAAGATAAGCATGTGGCAGTCCAATGGTTATAATGCATACTCCTTAAGCTATCTTAATTAGCCTTAAGCTCAGGGCCTGCACGTAGGCAAAGTCTGATTGTTGCCCATATAAGGGATAAGGGTAAACCTGTCACTTTGTGGGGGAAAAGGTCTTGATAAATCAGTTCCCATCAACTGGTAAACTTTTTTTTGGTTTCATTAATAAATTTCCTACAAATAAGCTGTAATTATATTTGCAAAAATGCACATACAGGCCTCATCTGAAAGCCCGGACAGAAAGGACCTTCTATGTTCCAAATTATCACAGATTGTGATAACATTTTTTTTTTTTTTTTTTTAATAACAACCTTCCCTCTTTCTCACAAAATCTGTTAACTGTTACTTAAAAATTTAATTCAGGAATGTTGATTCTCCCTTTCTAGGTGTCAAAGTGGATTACTTAAAATCAATAACAAAAATAAGTGGGGAAAGTATGCAAAGTATGACTCGTTAAATTCTTTCCATCCCATCTGCACACATGTTTGTGTGTGGTTATGTTGTTTGTGTGTGTCTCTTTGACTTTGTTGATGGAGCAGAAGGATAGAACAGTCATCAAACCAGTTCAGAATCTGTGAGTTATGCCCATTGACCAGAGGATGGAAACAGAAAAAAAAGAATGCTTCGCTGAGTAAGGGTATCTGCAGCCTTAGATGCTCATTGTTTCTCTGTCTCCAGTGAATTGTGATGGATAGACTTTGCAGCTGTTGGACTGCTTACTAAAGCAACTCCGGACCCATTTGGAGCACTGGGCAGCAGTTGAGCAGTTTGAGGTTTTAAGCTGAAAAAGAAAGAAAGAGGACATTTAGGGAGTTTCATTTGGAACAGAGATTATAGTTGGAGGAGTTTAAGTTCTCCACCCCACACACACACACACTTATTCATAGCTGCTTTCTTCCTTCCCCTGAAAGGGGTTTAAATGATTGGATGGGAAGTTGCTTCCTCAACTTAAAGACATACATCAGAATGATTCTACAGCGTTTGTTCCAGGCTACACTAGCAGTGAGCAGAAACACGTAGAAATATGCCCCAAATAATGAGAAGGGATGATTTCCTTCTTTGGCCAGGCCCAAGGGAGCTATCACAAGATATTTCTTAAGAATTTGTCTAGTATATTTAGTTAGTTAGTAAGTTATATACCACCTATTAATTGTCTAAGCGGTTTTCATTCAGGTACTCAGGCCCGGATGCACTTAACTCACCATGTGTCTAATGATCGTCACTAAGCGTCGACCTAATGTACCAACTGATGCGCAAAGTGACTCACTATAGGATTTTCTGTGCGTTCGTTGCAGCCTCCAACTCTGCCATGTAAACGACCTCATTAGTATTAAAACAAGGTCATTAATATTAAAACGAGCACTCCGATTGATGTCCTAACATCACTTAGGTATGCACTAAATCTAACGACGACTACTAACAGCCCAAAATTACTGACCTGTCTAGAACTGTGTTACCGAAAGGTCTGCCATATTGCACACCCCTCTTGTCAGCCATGATGGCCCCTGAAAAAAAAGAGGCAGAAAGGATGCCCACACCCTCCTGCCTTGGAAACCCGAACCCCACACACCCTCCTGACCACCCACCCACCCACCCTCATGTGATGATCTGATCTATAATAATAATAACTTTATTTTTTCTATACCGCCACAATCATGCAACTTCTAGGCGGTTTACAGTGAAGAGAGCTGGACAATCAGCGAATTACAGAATACAAATAGGGAAGATGTCACTGAGCAGTCAGTGATTACAGGGTACAACTAGTGAGAAACACAATATCAACATGTTACAGTGAAGCGGGCTGGACAATCAGCGAATTCCAGAATCTAGTCTTCGATTTATATACCGGGTCATCTCCAGCTCGAATTGGTTTACAAGTAATTAAAGACCAGCAAAAAAATGAACAAGAGCATAAGAGAAAATAAGTGTAGAGCAATCAATTTCATGGCCACCTGGACCCTCCATGCTTCCAACCCAACCCCCCCCCCCCCCCATGAAGATCACAGCCACTCAAACCCAACCCTCTCTCCCTGTGAAAATTATGACCACCCGAACCCCCTTCCATACTCCTGACCCCCCCCCCAAGATTGTCATCAGGAGAGATACCCATTCCCTCCTGCCTCAGCCACCCAGACCCCACTATATCCCTCAACCCGCCCCCATACTTTATACTAAAGAAGACAGCAGGAAGGATGCCCAGTAGAGAATGACACGGTGGCAAAATTCAGCACCGTTGCCGTCCCCGCAGATAACCGTGGGAAACCATCTTCATATCATTTTTAAGGAAAGAGGGAAGAATCTGAGTATGAATGGCCACAACCACTGACCCGCAAGCTTTGCTTTGAATAATGCTGGTGTAGAAGGATAGAGGATGAAATAGACACTAGAAAATGACATGGGTTTATTTCCCGCGGTTATCCGCGGGGACGGGAACGGTGATGAATTTTGTCACCGTGTCATTCTCTAATGCCCAGTCCCTACTGCTGACAGGCCTGCCTTGCCAAAATGGGGGGCCCTTTCCCTTCCCGGTGCATCATGGGATGCACTGGGCAGGGGTTTAAGGCTCTGATTGTCTCAGGCGCCTATGGCCCTCCCTTAACAAGCTAAAGACGGTAGCTTTGTATTAACAGCTTGTGGAAGACAATTACCAATTGTGGCTGAATTATCAAACTTGTTCATGGAGAATGAGAATGATGAGTCCATATGGGTGCAGGAAAAGTGATGTAGTCAAACATGGAGGAAGGAAATAGTCACTGGAGTTTTCTATGAATAACAGTTAAGTTAAACTAAATAGCTTGCTTAGAATGTTTACTAATCTTAGAAATCTAGTTTCACATAATCTTTGAATAAAAGTGGAACAGGAAGACAGAAAATATGTTATGTTTCTTTAGTCAGGGTATGAACTGAATGCTGCTACAGGCTGCACAAACGCTGAAGAACACCCAGGTATATTTGCTTAAAGATATACTGTCATTTCATAAGGTCAAAAGAAAGTGAAGTTGATCTAATTTGGATTTGAGGCATCTCATTCATTGCAGAAGAAAACTGCCTCACAAAAAGATAGACTGGGATTAGACCAGGGGTATCAAACTCAATCACATAAAGGGCCGAAATCTTAAAACATAGGCTAAGTCGCGGGCCAAATTTTTTATTATAATACATACCCCCCTCTTCTACAAAGCCACGCTAGCGGCTGCCGAGCAGCAACAGCCCCGAAGCCCTTTAAATCTCTATGGGCTTTGGGGCCTTTACCGCGTGGTTTTGTAGAAGAGGGGGTTAATCTTAGTATAAATATCGATCCTTTTTTCAACATCAAGTGTGTAGACCAAAGGACTCGGGCACTGCACACTGCAAATAAAATCAATATAAAAATCTTATCCTTCCGGCTTCCTGATGTAGCGTAGCGAAACATAGACTGTGTTGGAACCGTGAACTGACCTTTTCAGATAAGTGGTCTACTGTTAAACAGCTTTTGTAGAGCCATAACATTTGCCACTCTGGTAGAAGCGAGAATCCTTGCTCCATGCAATGTGTTATGATTAAAATTCAAGCACCTTTTCAGCGACATTGTACTGCTACTGTGGTGCCTTGCTGAAGAGCTTATGAGCACATTTAAATATTTAAAAGCCTTTAAATGTTATATGATGATATTATTTCAAAAACTTGCCCAGTATTGATGAGAGGGGGGTCTTTTGTGTTTTGTTCTATACATTCATCTTTAGCATTAACTTTTAACATTCAACTTTCTTCCATTTTTCTGCTTTCTTCTCAAAATCTATCTACTTTCCAGGTCTTCCATTCCCATCTATCCATGTGTACCAACTCCTCCCTCTTTCTTCTCCCCTATTTCCATCTAGCCATAAGAAAATTTCTTCTTATCTCTTCCCTGCTGCACCCATTGCTATGCACCATCTCCTCCCTCTGTCTCCCCTTCCCCTCCATCCCTGTACACCAACTCATCCCACTCCCATGTCATAGAAACATAGAAAATGATGGCAGAAAAGGGCCTCGGCCCATCAAGTCTGCCCACTCTAATGACCCTCTCCCCAACTTCACCCCCCAAGAGATCCCACATGCCTATCCCATTTTTTCTTAAAATCTGGCACGCTGCTGGCCTCAATCACCTGCAGTGGAAGTTCATTCCAATGATCAACCACCCTTTCAGTGAAGAAATACTTCCTGATGTCACCATGAAATTTCCCACCCATGATTTTCAGCGGATGCCCTCTTGTGACCCCTTCCCCCCTCATATGGTTTATTTATTCATTTGTTCAATTTTCTATACTGTTCTCCCAGAGGAGCTCAGAATGGTTTACATGAATTTATTCAGGTACTCAAGCATTTTTCCCTGTCTGTCCTGGTGGGCTCACAATCCTATTTAATGTGCCTGGGCAACAGGAATTAAATGACTTGCCCAGGGTCACAAGGAGCAGCGTGGGTTTGAACCCACAACCTCAGGGTGCTGAGGCAGTAGCTATAACCACTGCGCCACACTCTCCCCAGAAGTGTTCTTTCTGCAGCACTTCCTCTTCCTGCATAGGCAGGATGCTGCAGAAAGAACACTTCCGGGGCAGGCTGGCTTTGCACCAGCTGTAAGGTGACCATACATCCCGTTTTCAGACCTCCTGTCCCGTTGTCCCCACAGACAGCTTCGGGACACCGAAATGTCCCGTTTTCAGGGACAGCGTCCCGAAGCTATGCTCGGGGACAACGGGATAGGCGATCACTTCCTGTCCCTCACTGCCGCAAAAAAAAAAAAAAAAAGCCTCCCCATCTTTCCCCCTGTCTGCTGTTCTTACTGCCCTGCCGCTACAGCTGCTAAACCCGACAGGAAGTCTTCTTTCCGATGTCAATTCTGACGTCGGAGAGGATGTTCTTGGCCAGCCAATCGCTGGACTTAAGCAATTGGTCAGTCTGTGGTGAAATGATGTGAATTGAGATGACTTATATGTTAGGCTATCTGCCCAGTACTGTCAGGTCTTTCACCTTCAGAGCAGAATAGGGACAAGCAATGACTGGCTCAAAGATAGCTGACAATAGACTGAGGAATAGCCTGATACATTCAGCATTTACCTCATTCTAACGTCCAATTCAGGCATTCTGATTTCATGGTGATTGCTCTGACATCTCTGCTTATGAGCCAAGATTCAGGAAGATGGGTATGGGTGACACAATCCTAGCATGAAACTCAGCACCCCTTTCAATGCTTCCCTACATGACTATCGTACCTACATGACTTATTATTAGTCATCACTTCTCCTAAATATTGGAATGATGTCATTGCAGCTATAGAAATGAAAGACAACAAACAAATTAGATATTAAACATTGGCAAGCCTATTTTTATAGCCATCTTTTCAGATATTTCTGTCAGCCCAGCCTTAGCAGTCAGCATTTTCTGGTGGCCTTACCAATGTCAGCAAAGGCCTATGGGAGATCATATCATTCATATCTGACCTTAGGGCGTGTCAGTGCAGATGGGCTAGCAGCCTCAGAATAAAGTAGCAAAAGACTTTGGACTAGATTCATTAAGCATACCGATCGTGTACCGATTGGTTTGTGATCCCTTTGTGACCCGATTTCCCTCCGACCCAATTCACTAAAGTGTTTAGCGATCCCCTCCCAATCCGTGCATGCAAATAGAGAAATGGCATGCAAATTTGGGAGGGCAGCGATTCACTAAATACTTTGGCTAACACCGATTGGACTTGCCGATCAGAAAAGAAGCGACTGCTGAAGTCCAATCACTTTTATCCTGGCCGACTCTCCTGCCCTTTAAAACCACGGGCTGGCAATTTTTGCAGAATACATAAAAAATGAATTATTCCTTTTTTATATATTCTATATAATTGCCAGCCTGTGCTTTTAACCTGCCCCCCCCAGCACCGATGCCCCGCTGAACACAAGGCAGTAGGGATTCCATTTCCCTCCTGCCATCGCAAATGCCACCAGGCTGTGCCAGGCCCACCTCCCTTCCTGTAGTAGGCCATCCAGCTGGCTGGGCCCAGCCCACCCCTTCCCCGTACCTTTAGAAATGGTGGAAGCAGGAGGGGTGCCCAGTCCCTTCTGCTCCTCAGGCTTCCCGAGTCCCATGGTCTTGGGGAGCAGGAGAAAGGCCAAAAGTCCTTCTGCTCCTGCTGCTCCACCATATTACTGGCCTTAGGCCATGCCCCAATGTATCATCTGATGCATGGGGAGGAGCCTAAGGCCCTGATTGGCTGAGACACCTTGGGCTCCTCCCTTGGGAAAGGCCTGGGGCGCCTCAGCCAATCAAGGACTTCCTTAGGGAGGAGTCTAAGGAAGTCCCTGATTGGCCATAAACAATGTTGCATCAGGGTGTGGCCTTAAGGCCAGTATCGCGACAGAGCAACAAGAGCAGGAGGACTTTTGCCTTTCCTCCTGTTCCCAAAGACCATGGGACTCGGGAGGCCTGAGGAGCAGGAGGGACTGGGCATCCCTCCTGCTCCCACTGTTTCTAAAGGCACCAGCCAGGATCCCATGTCTAGTGAGGATATGATAACCCTTGGGTGGGTTGGTTGGGTTTTTTTTTAACTCTTGGCAAGAGTTAAAGGACTGACTCAGTCCAAAAACAAATATTATGTTTAGCTGAAGCAGCTACTGTTGGCTAAATAAGCATGCTTGCCCTGCATAATAGCACACCCAGCAGTAAAGTTCACACAGCTGTACCTAACGCCCATTCTTTTGTTCCTCATTCAAATGATTTTTCAGATGTTGATCTGTTTGGGATTAATCCTTTCTCCTATATTAGGTACTTTGCTTCAATTTAAATTATAACCTTTTAGATGCACAGAAACAGTAAACAATAGAATTCAGATGGTCTTTCCAGAGTATACCATAATCGAGAAGTGCATTCATAGAATACCTTTCCCTTTGAGCAGTGTATCCTTCCTTCCCCACACTCTAGGGGCATTTTTATGTGACTGCAATATTAATGTACTAACGTGAAGTAATGTACAACTTACTCTGGCTGAAAGTCTGATACTATCTATGGCAAATGTTTTTGCAGCACATATAATTGAAATTATACAATTGCAAAACCAACAAAAAATGTGAGCTATTTATTTAAAGTTCTTTAAGCTATATGTGGGTAATTGAAACAATAGTGAAATGAAAGTAGATAGAATTGCTAATCAATGTGATAGATGTGCTTGTTTTTGAGTGCACGTTAACTCAAAATGCGGCTCAATAGTTGACAAGCAAACATGCATTTGATCATCCATCATCTGCAGTCATTCTAATTTTTTCGATTTCATTTCTTTCAGAGATGAAAATCCAAGTTCGCAAAGATCCAAACGGTAACAAAGCCTTGATTGCTTTGTTGCTCAAGTTAAGATAACTACTGCATAAAAAATAAAAATTACTTGCCTTTAATTTTCAAGGATCAATCATATACCTTTATGCACACAGGCACATTGACAGACTCTTGTTTAAGTGTCATCTATCTAGTGTCATCTAGTGTTTATTTATGAAGGGAATTAAAAAAAAAATAAAAATAAAGTAAATTTCTGGAATCTCTTTGGGGCACAGCATTGTGCCTTGGCACACATTTTGAGAGAAACTGATCTATGGATTTACAGTTATACTAATCTCTCACACAAAAATGCCTTGTATTACTTGTTGTGGAACATATTCTCTATGGCTCATTAGTCCACCCACCAGGCTACTTAAGACACCTGTGTGCAGCTGTACTAGGCTATCCCCATACCAGATGCTGCTGTTTTAGAGCCAGGTATCTACTTTTTTGGTCTCATTTTTGAGTGGTGGATGGGGGGCAGTGAGCACAGGGGGTGAGGGTGTCTTACCTTGATACATGCAGTGGTCATATGGTCAGTTTGGGCACATTTGTGGCACTTAGACCCTTCTAGTTCCAAATGTGCAAGTTCCGTCAAGGATATCTTGCAAAATTAAATTTTTGATTACTGAAGATGTTCATGTCTGACCCACCCTTGAGGCCGCCCAGAGCCCACCCATAACACGCCTCCACCATGCCCATCTTGTGCCAATTTAGCATGCTTTTTAGATGTCTATGTATTTTGATTATGAGCCTGATATTCCTCCAGATTACAATGTAAGAAAAAAGATTCAAAAATAAAAATATCATTAGCTTTCAAAAGTATTTTTTTTGTCTAGGGTAAAGATCTTAAGATGAGACTCAAGCTGTACTAAAAGTAGCTGGAACATTGAAGGCTTTGTAACAGGAGGAGCAAATAAAGTCAAGAGGGTTTGTGAAACAGTAATACTGTTGTGGGAAGTGGTATACAAAATGGTGGAACATGTAGACAAACATGATTTAATAAGACAGAGTCAGCTTGGGTTCACCCGAAGGAGATCTTGCCTCACCAATTTACTTGACTTCTTTGAAGATGTGAATACACATGTGGATAAAGGTGAGCCAGTTGATGTAGTGCATCTAGATTTTCAGAAAGTTTTTGATAAAGTTCCTCACAAGAGGCTCCTGAGAAAATGAAAGTCATGGGATAGGTGGCAAAGTTCAGTTGTAGATTAGGAATTGGTTATCAGATAGAAAACAGAGGGTAGGGTTAAATGGTAATTTTTCTCAGTGGAGGAGAGTAAACAGTGGAGTGCCGCAGGGGTCTGTACTGGGACCAGTGCTATTTAAATTATTTATAAATGATCTGGAAATTGGAATGATAAGTGAGGTGATTAAATTTGCAGATGACACTAAACTGTTCAAAGTTGTTAAAATGCATGCGGATTGTAAAAAATTGTAGGTAGACCTTAGGAAATTGAAAGACTGGTTGTCCAAGTGGTAGATGAAATTTAATGTGGACAAATGCAAAGTGATGCACATTGGGAAGAAAACCCCAAATCACAGTTACCAGATGCTAGGGTCCACCTTGGGAGTTAGCTCCCAAGAAAAGGATCTGGGTGTCATTGTAGACAATACAATGAAACCTTTTGGCCAATGTGTGGCAGCGCCAAAAAAGCAAACAGGATGCTAGGAATTATTTAAAAAAGGGATGATTAACGAGAGTTAGGACCAGGGAAGAGTGTGAGGACCTGCAAAGGGACCTGGACAAGCTGGAAGACTGGGCAAACAAATGGCAAATGCAAGGTCATGCATATAGGAAATAAGAACCCGTTGTTCAACTACAAAATGGGGGGGGGGGGCACTGCTGGGAGACAGCGGACTTGAGAGAGACTTGGGTGTGCTAGTGGATGCACCATTGCAGCCATCTGCACAGTGCGCAGCAGTGTCGAAAAAAGCCAACAGGATGCTGGGCATCATAAAGAAGGGTATCACGACCAGGACGCGGGAAGTCATCATGCCACTATATCGGGCGATGGTGCGCCTGCATCTGGAATACTGCGTTCAGTATTGGTCGCCGCACCTCAAAAAGGACATGGCGGTACTTGAGAGAGTCCAAAGGAGAGCAATGAAGCTGGTAAGAGGGCTGGAAAACTGCCCATACGCCGAGAGGCTGGATAAGCTGGGTCTCTTCTCTCTGGAAAAGAGGAGGCTCAAGGGAGATATGATAGAGACCTTCAAGATCCTGAGAGGCATAGAGAGGGTGGATAGGGACAGGTTCTTCAGACTGAGAGGGACAACAGGTACGAGGGGGCACTCGGAGAAACTGAAGGGGGATAGGTTCAAGACAAATGCAAGGAAGTTTTTCTTCACCCAAAGGGTCGTGGACACATGGAATGCGCTCCCGGAGGAAGTGATCAGGCAGAATACAGTACAGGGATTCAAAAAGGGATTGGACGGATTCCTGAGGGACAAAGGGATCGTAGGGTACTGAAAGGGGTGCGGGGACAAAGGGACAGGAATTTGATGGGAAAATAGGACTTCGATGAGAAACCAAGGGGTGATTCAGACAGGTCATGACCTATTGGGCCGCCGCGGGAGCGGACTGCTGGGCGGGATGGACCTGTGGTCTGACCCAGCAGAGGCATTGCTTATGTTCTTATGTTCTTAAGATTGTTATAATGCCCCTGTATCGCTCCATGGTGCGATCTCATCTGGAGTATTGCGTTAAATTCTGGTCTCCTTATCTCAAGAAAGATATAGCGGCACTAGAAAAGGTTCAAAGAAAAGCGACCAAGATGATAAAGGGGATGGAACTCCTCTCGTGTGAGGAAAGACTAAAACGGTTAGGGCTCTTCAGCTTTGAAAAGAGATGGGAGATATGATTGGAGTCTGCAAAATCCTGAGTAGAGTAGAATGGATACAAGTGGAATGATTTTTCACTCCGTCAAAAATTACAGACTATGGGACATTTGATGAAGTTATAGGGAACTACTTTTAAAACCAATATTTTTTCACTCAGAGACTAGTTAAGCTCTGAAGCGCGTTGCCAGAGGTTATGGCAAAAGCAGATAGCGTAGCTGGTTTTAAGAAAGGTTTGGACAGTTTCCTGGAGAAAAGGTCCATAATCTGTTATTAAGAAAGACATGGGGGAAGCTACTGCTTGCCCTGGATCAGTAGCATGGAATATTGCTACTCCTTGGGTTTTGGCCAGGTACTAGTGACTTGGATTGGCCACCGTGAGAACAGGCTACTGGGCTTGATGTACCATTGGTCTGACCCAGTAAGGCTATTCTTATGTTCTTATGATATAGTACATAAGATCCTAAAGTTTAAAGTTCAGAGATGGATATGTCAAAAAGGAAAATCACTGTTCAGTAGACAGTTGTCATTACTAGAACTATCTTCTTCATTCATGACTTTCTTTAAGGAATGATGCATTTTAAGCAAAACTTTACTAACTTAAAATACCACATTCTCTCAGGCAGGTGGTGTTCTGTCCATTCCAGTTGGCTACACATAACCTGTATACATTATACAAGTACAGAAAACTAAGGCTAACTAGGACAGATAGGGATAAATGAATGTAAACCGTTCTGAGCTCCCCTGGGAGAACGGTATAGAAAATTGAATAAATAAAAATAACTACTGTACAAAAACTTCCTACAAGTTGGTAAAGGTCCACAGTGAGCAGCTTTAGCTAGAGAGCCATCGTGCCCTTGGTTATTCTCATTGTGGCATTTGAATCTGTAACGTGGTAGAAGTTTTTGTACAAGTCAAGGATGTTCAGCTCTAAACATCTTTCAAAAGTACTGCCCAATTTCCATGCAAAATATATAGTGAAATACTGTTCCATGAAGTATATTTCTTTCAAACCTCCACAGTCAACTTTATTAATAGCAAGAGGGCTTTGGGAGCTTCAAGTTACGTTTAAGATTTGTGTCTGTGCTTTTTTTTTTTCATTATTGTTCATTAATTTCTGACAGACTTATTTTTTCTCAGTTTTCTGTTTTTGTCTTTCCCCTATTATGAACTTGATATACATTATTGCGTTATTTCTTTTTCTTTATTATGTATAATTTCATTTTTGATAGTTTGTATCCTTAGCATTTTTCTGTACAAGCTTATATTGGTTGGTAATAATTGTAAACTGCATAAATATAAAATAAATCTAATCTAAACCTTAGGTTTGTATACCGCATCATCTCTACATTCGTAAAGCTCAACACGGTTAACAAAAGTTAGGGTAGAAAGGAACTCCAGTGGAGGGAAGAGGCAAAATGAAGAGAAAATTTAGAAGACTAGAATAACCAGAGAGGGAGGAGGAGTTACATTTTTGAGAATAACCAGGTTTTCAGATGTTTACGGAAGAGTTGGAGCTCAGATTCCTAAGAGGGGAGGTAAGGTTGTTCCAGAGCTGAGTGATTCTGAAAGGGAGGGAAGAACCTAGTTTTCCTACAAGTGAAACGCCTTTTAGAGAGGGAAAGGAAAGTTTCAGTTTTTGGGTGGATCTGGCAGAATTGGGGTTAGAGGAGTTCCAAGAAAGAGGAATGAAGGGAGGGAGAATACATTGTAGGATCTTGAAAGTGAGGCAGGCACATTTGAAGTGGACTCTGGAGATAATCGGAAGCCAGTGGAGCTTGGATAAAAGCGGTGAGACGTGGTCAAATTTGCTTTTTGCGAAGATAAGCTTAGCAGCGGTATTCTGAATCCGCTGGAGTCTTTGAAGGTTTTTCTTTGTTAGGCTAAGGTAGATAGAGTTGCATTAGTCCAGTCTGGAAAGGATGGTGGATTGGACAAGGACGGCAAAGTGTTTTTGATGGAAACAGGATCTCACTTTTCTCAGCATGTGAAGGCTGAAGAAACATTTTTTTACTAAGGAGTTGAGGTGGTCGTTGAAGGAAAGTGTAGAGTCAATGATGACTCCCAAATAAAACACATTGTCTACCCCTGTGTTAGCATCTGTGGCATGTAGTCATGCCTGTTCATCACTTCCAGAATGTTGATCTTTTCACCAAGTTTCTCCTCCACCTTTTCCCAGTATATTTGCTGCTCTTGCTTATTGGCTGAGTTTACATCAGTGTTCTTCAACCACCGGTCCATGGACCAGTGCCGGTCCACAGAAATTTCCTGCCGGTCCACAGGGCCAGCATGTGCATCAGGCCCAAAACAGTGTTCTTCAACCGCAGGTCCACGGTGCAATCGATGCGGCGTTATCTCGAGCCAGCTCCCTCTTCCTAACTGATTCAGTGCACAAAACCATGGGCATGACTTTAAAATATACAATCTCATCTCAGTAACAACTATAGAAAAGTAGACAAATATAGTGCAAAATATAGACAGCAGATATAAATTCTCAAAACTGACACATTTTGATAACTAAATTGAAAATAAAATCATTTTTCCTATTTTGTTGGCTGGTGATTTCATGAGTCTCTGGATGCACTTCCTTCTGACTGTGCATCCAATATTTCTTTCTTACTTTCTGCCTCCTGCATGCTTCCTCTCCTCCAGACCTCGTTCCATTCTCCAACCAACATCTCTTTCTGTCCCTCCAGGAGTCCAACTTTTCTTCCTTTCTCATCCCCCAGATCATGTGCAGCATTTTTCACCACTGCCCACCAGCCTCATGCCCATTTCTCCTTCTTCACCCCTCTCCAACACCATGCCACATCTCTCTTTCCATCATTATGCCCAACATTCCTCCCCCTTGCATTCCCTTCAATCTATCCCTGTTCCCTCTCCACCACCATATCCAACATTTCGCCCTCTCATCCTTCCATTCCCCATGAATCTCTACCTTACTCCTCTCTCTCTCTACCCAATTTTCCTCTTCCTTTCCCTATGTGCACCATCTCATTCCTTCTCACTCACACACTGAGGCCCAACAATTGTCCCTTATAATTCCCTCCCTTCTTCCTATGTTCCATTAGTGCTCCCATTCCACCTCCCTTCCGTGTCCTGAGTTCGTGCCCCCTCCCTGCCTTCCAGCATTTGTCACACCCCCTTCCTCCCTCCCCCAAAGCCAATCCGCACCAATGCCACCCAACAGCTCCATTCAATCATCTCCCAATGCCGCCACAACTCCAGGCAAGGAAGAGTCAGTTGCTTGTAGCGATTGCACACCACTGGCCCATAAGCCTTCCCCACAAGCTTTCCCACCGCTGCAACTCTAGGCAAGGAAGGGCCAGGCATGTGCAACGATTGCATGCCACCAACCCACAAGCCTTCCCCTCCTCCCCCCCCCCCCAATGTCAATTCTGATGTTGGAGAGAAGGTTCTGGGCCAGCCAAGCAGTGATTGGCTGGCCCGGACCTTCTCTCCAATGTCAGAATTGATGTCGGGTGGAAGGCATGTGGGCTGGTGGCGTGCAATCGTTGCACACGCCTGGCCCTTCCTTGCCTGGAGTTGCGGTGGTGGGGGATGATTGGAGCTGTCGGGGAGCAGGAGGGAGAGATCCCGGGCGACAATGTTTTTATATTGCACAGTCTCTCCGCAATTGACTCATGCTGCCTTTGCAATCGACATGTTGGGCACCCCTGATCTAAGGGAAATGCTTCATGGCTCTAAGTTTTAATTTCTATTAATTTTATACTTTGGGTTTACTTCATGAGCATGTTTGCAAATGAAGTTTTGTAATAGGTCCTATGACCTATTTGCCCAGATGGGAAACAGTTTAACTTGAAATCTTCCATAGCATTTCTTAAAGTGGTATAAAGTTAATCATATGACACTCTTAAACAAGTAACCTAGAAGTCATAATCCATGTCTTGTGCTCCTATTGTTCCAAAGAACTAGGTCCATTCCTTCTTGTAGTGAAATTTCCCAGTGTCTCAGTGGAGAAGGATGATGTGTACATAAGCACCATTTCCTCAGTCTGGAGACCTTCCACCAACATCTCCGGTGATACTTGACAGACAGGTCATCTTAATATTACATAATGTAGGAAGCAAACAACTCACACCCAGGGAGAACTTCCCTTTTGACAAACCTGTTCTGAAAATTAGAAAGGATAAGAAACACAAAAAGTATTAAAACTGAATTCAGTTGCCTTTTATCTTTTTAGTTTAAAACATTTTTATTCAAGTTTCTAAATAAACAGCCAGATTGAAATGAAATTTAACAACCTACACCCATTTCCTTCCCTCTCTCTTAACCAACAGATGAAAATCCTCCTAATGTACTTCCCCTTAATCAACTGAGTAAGTCAAAAAATTCCCTTAAAGTGGAGGACTTGGTTCTTATAACCTCCTTTCACGTGATTCAGCTGCTTTTTACAAGCAAGGATGAAAAATTGGCACACAAAGGTAGAGGCGGGCCAAGATCTTTCCTGCACACAAGTATAGAATATAAAACATTCTATTGGCAAAGTGTCAAAAGATAAAATAGTGTTTTATATTCTACACTAGTGTGCAGGAAAGTTCTTGGACTACTTCTACTTTTGTGTGTTTTGGCTTTGCTACGTAAGGGTTTTCTCCTAACTAGAAAGGCAACCATGATGCCTAAAAAGCTCTTATGCTATAATATTCTTGGGAAATTCTTACACTGGTCCAATCAAAGGGAATTTCACTGCCTGGAAAGATTTCAATGACAGCAAATTAATGATTGACCATCATCGCAAAAATGAGGAAAAAACCTTAGAACAAACTAAGGGGGACCCTTTTACTAAGCTGCAGTATTATAGCAAAAAATGCTTTTCCATGGTGTGTGCTCAGGATTCCCATGATAATTTTGGGGATTGGCACATGCTACCCACACGCTAAAATATAAAATCTATTTTTATTGCTGGAGGCAAGTCTGGGGCAGAGAGTGGGCATGTTCTGTGCTAAACGGTTAGCGCAGCTATGTACATTGCCATGTGCTAACTGATTAGTGTATGGCTAGGATGAGAGCTTTCACTACCTACAAAATAGGTGGTGGTAGGGGCTCATGTGCTAATGGAAAAATTAATACTGCAAATAGAAAAATTGGTCTCCACTGAATGTAAATCTTTGTCATGAATATTCATTGTGGATATCCTGAAAACCTGACTGGCTGGGGTGCCTCCGGGATCAGGTTTAGGAATCACTGCTTTACAGATTCACATAACTTTATTGGCCTGTGTTGCCAAAGTAATATATGCAGAAGTAATTTTATAACAGAGTACTAATAAAAATTAAAAAAAACCACACTTCTATTTTATAAAGATATGTTATGTGTTTAGCTGCCTCTATACAAGAGGCTGCTGCAGTAATTACCAGTAGTGCATAAATGCTCTCAAAGTTACACCTGATTCAATGAAACTGCAAACTATGTGCATGTACTTTAGTTCTGGTATATGCTTGTGTTATTAAATAAAATACATAGAAATACAACAGAATGCACCCAAATGCAGACCCAGAGAGTACATACAGACCTCTTCAAAGGTCACATGTTCATCTTGGCACATGTACTTACTACACATGCATATACATCCACAAATTTTTATAAAAGCCATCTCCATATGTAGAACATGCCTCACACAAAAAATGTTTTATGAAATAATATTCAAAGTGGTTAAAAGGGAAAATTATTTTTCAAAACCATAGCAGTAAAATAAAGCTATAGGGCAGAGAAAGACCTTGCATTCCAGATTCAATGACAGTGGGGGATTGTACAGAGTACATGTGTGTATAAACTTGAGTGCAAATGTAGGAGTCTAGGAGGTTCTTTGCAGACTTGTGATGTTCTTTACAGGACACAGGTGAGGCCTATCACAAACTGCAGGTCAGACAGGAAATATCTGCTTAGGGATTTCCAAGGATGGGTCCTGTGCCCTTCCTCCAGGCAGCTCCTGGACAAATCCAACCCCAACCCCAATGTGCAGTGTCAGGTAAACCAGAGGAAGCAGCCACTCAACAACTGACCACCACCACCATCACTTGTATCTATTTGTCACTTTCAAACCAAATCTCCCCTCTCCCCAATTGATAGCTATCTTTCTCAAACCCAATCCAACCCCCTTCCCCCACTTCCTTTCTCTAAAACCCAACTCAATCTTCCCCATCCCCAGTATGGCATCTCTCCCTGTCTCCAAACTAGCCCAGCCCACTCTTCTGGGTCTGAAATCTCTCATCTATCAAACCCAACCCATCCCCCAGTCCAACATCTCTCTCTCACAAATCCAACCCTCCCTTAACTGATAGCTCGCCATATTTCTCAAATCCAAGCCAAGCCCACTCCACCCCACCCAACCCCTGGTCTGGCATCTCTCCTTCTCTCTCAAACCCACCCAACCTTACCCCCCCCAGTTTGGCATCTCTCCTTCCCTCTCTCTCAAACCCAACCCAACTCAATCCATCCCCCTAAATTTAGCATTTCTCCTTCTCTCTCAACCCTAACCCCATCCCTAAGGTGACCATACATCCCGTTATGGGACCGACATTCCCGTTGTCCCGACCCACCGCTTCAGGATGCCGAAATGTCCCATTTTCAGGGACAGCATCCCGAAGCTGTGCGAGGGGACAAGGGACTGGCGATCACTTCCCTTCCCGCGCTAAAGCCTGCCTCCCTCCTTTCCTCCCTATAGCGCCGAAATGGTCAGGGGGGGCCCGACAGGTCTGGAATCACCCTCCGTATTCTCAGGGCCGGCATTAGGGGATGGCAAGGGGGCCCCGCGATCCAGGCAGCTCACTTAGCTGCCATTAGCCCTGCCTTTGGCTGCGCCGGTAATGCTAAACTGGACGATAAAAGCAAAGAGAGACGCCGCAGAACTTTTCCACTTGCCTGCATCGCTCTAAGTTCTGCCGCTTTCGATCCCGCCCCCCTCTGAAGTGACTTCCTGTTTTTGAGGGGCAGGATCGAGAGCGGCAGAATTTAGAGCGATGCAGGCAAGTGGAAAAGTCCCGTGGCATCTCTCTTTGCTTTTACTGTCCAGTTTAGCATTACCGGTGCAGCCGAAGGTAGGGCTGATGGCAGCTAAGTGAGCTGCCTGGATCGCAGCATTACTGGAACACTCTGAAGGCCTTCTATACCATTCAGGCCTATTAAGTTGGGGAAAGAGGGGACGTACTGGAATGGGATTTGGGAAGATGGTGGGTTGGCTGGTTCAGGAAACGGGAGAAAGCTGTTAAATCAGATAAGGAAGGAAAAAAGGAACACAGGAAGATGCTGGACATGGAGGTTGTAGGGTGAAGGAAAAATGAGTAGAATGACAGGTGGGAGATGCTGGACACGGGGTGGATGCAATAAGAAGAAAAAGGAGGTTCTGGATATTGGAGTAATAGGTAGATAGGGGGGCATGCTGACACAGAAGGAGGGAGAAGGAAAAGGGAGAGGAACAAGAGATGCCAAGTCCATGGGAGGGAAGGAAAGGAGATACCAGACCATGGAGGGGGAGGGAGGGATGCCAGGACATGGGGGGGGGAGGAGACAGATGCCAGACCATGGGAAAGGAAGGAAGGAGGGAGGGAGAAAAAGGAAGGAGAGATGCCAGATAATGGAGGGGGAGGGGGAGTTGGAAGGAGAGGAGAAATATGCCAGGGCATGGGGGTGGGAGAGACAGGAAACAAATGCCAGAGCATGGAGGGAAAGAGATGCCAGGGCATGGGGGAGGGAAGGAGATAGAGATGCCAGACCATGGGGTGGAGTGGGAAGGAAGGAAAGGAGAAGAGAGAGATTCCAGAGCATAGGGAGACAGAAAAATGGAGAGGGGGTAAAGCTGAAATGAATCATGTACAAAGGAGACAGTTTATGGAAGGAACATAGAAAGAGGGAAGATACCATATGGAAGAGAGAGAGGAAGGGGACACTGGATGGAAAGGGCAGAGAATGGAAGGGGCGAGACAGAGGGTGAACAGTAGATGGAAGAGGTAGAGAGAGGGGGGACAGACACTGAATGGAGAGGGACAGACGCTGAATGGAAGTGTGGGGGAGAGGAGGGACAAACATTGAATGGAAGTGGGGAAGAGGAGGGACAGACACTGAATGGAAGTGGAGGGAGAGGGGGAGCAGATGCTGAAAGGAAGTGGGGAGGAGAAAGAAAAAAGAGCACATGCTGGATTGAAGGAAGAGGATAGATACTGAAAGGGGTGAGGGAAAGAGGTGGCAAGCTATAGGTAGACACAATGAAAGAGGGAAATTGAGGACTGAAAAGTGAGAAAGAATTTAGACAGAGGCAGAAAATAAATTGAGAAGGAAGAACAGGGAAGAACAGGAGGAAGGGAGCAGAGAGAAAGATGCCTGAGCAGGAGGGAAAGGGAGGAGACAGATACCAAACCTGGGAGGAGGAAAAGAGGAAGGAGACAGATACCAGATCTGAGGGGAGAAAAGGAGAAGAGAGATATGCTAAAATCTGCTGGGAGGGAGGAAGGCGAGAAAGAAGCAGAGAAGGGGGGGGGGGGGCGGCATTGTAAGCAGATTAGAAAGACTAGAGAGAGAAAGGCCTGGACCAAAGGGGAAAGACAGGAGGCAGATACAGGACTATGGGAGGTTCAGACAGAGGGGGATAGACCCTGGGGAAGAACAGGGAGATTTAAGATCATAACAGAGGAGGGAGAGAGAGGGAGACCTGGAACAAAGGTACAAATGAGAACTGGATCTGGGGAGGGTAACAGAGGGAAAAGAGAGAGAGACCTGGACCCAAAGGGGATGGGGCTGGATTGTGATAGAAATGTTGGATGCGAAAGAAAGATTGGATGCACAGTCAGAAGGAAATGCAACCAGACTCATGAAATCACGACAACAAAGGTAGGAAAAATTATTTTATTTTAAATTTAGTGATCAAAATGTGTCCGTTTTGAGAATTTATATTTGCTGTCTATATTTTGCACTATATTTGTCTATTTTTCTATAGTTACTGACATTGCATATTTTAAAGTAATCTGCCTTGACATCTTTGAAAAAAACCCGAAACTCGTAAATGATAATTAACATTTTCTCTGTGTACAGTGTTCTTTGTGTTTTTTAAAAATTTTATGCTTACCATTATGAATTAATAAGATATTGTGAGTACATGAAAAATGAATGGAAGAAATTGGGGCGGGGCTGAATATTAATAGATGTTCCGTCTGATGAAAAAAAATAAATGGTCACATTACCCATCCCCCAGTCCAACATCTTTCCCTCTCTCTGAAACCCAAAACAAACTGCTCCTGGTATGGCATCTCCCCCTCTCTCTCAATGCCCCCTCCCCTGGTCTAACATCTCTGCTACTCTCTTAAATACAACCCCAGCTGACCTCTCTCTCAAACCCAACAACACAAATCCCTGGTCTAGCATCTCTCCTTATCTCTCAAACCCAATCGCCCTCCCCAGGATGTCTCCCTGAAACTCAACTGGTATTTCTCTGTCTTTCTTAAACCCAATTCAACCCCCCCCCCGGTCTGTCATCTCTCTCTCTCTCATATCCAACCTAACCTAATCCCTTCAGTTGGAATTTTTCCTTCTCTCTAAAATCTCTCCTTACCCATCTGGCTCTCTAAAATCTAATGAATCCAGCTCAACCCCCAACTAGTATCTCTCTTAAATCCAATTCAACTCCTCCCTCTCAGTCTGGCATCTCTCCTTACCTCTCAACACCTCCCCTCTCCGTTTGGACTCTCTCTCTCTCTGTGCTAAACCCAATTACTCCCCTGGTCTGGCATCTCCCCTCTTCTCTTAAACCCAAACCCTCCTCCCCTACCCATAATCTATTCTGTCCCTCAAACCCAACTCCTGTCTAGCATCTTTCCTTCTTTCTCAAACCACCTCCCACCCACTATCTTTTATGCTTACATTTTGTAACACTGTAAACTGCTCAAATAGTCCACTAATGAGCGGTATATCAAAAACGAATAAACATGGAAATTTTCCACACTGTTAACCCAATTTCCCCCTGATCTGGCATCTTCCACCTCCTCTCAAACCAGAACCCAGCCCAATCCAACCTCATCTCCAACCCACCCTCTCGACTCAGCATTTCCCCTCTTTCCCGTCAAACCCAAACCGAACACCCCGCCTTAAACCCCCCTCCGGACTCTGCCTATTCCACCACCCCCGTCCCCTTCCTCCACTTTGGCATCTCCTCCCACATCCCCCCCCCCGGTCTGGTATTTTTTTCCTCCCTCCCTCCCTCCCTCCTGCATCTATGAGGTCACTGGCAGCAATTCACACAGGTTGCCAGGTACCAGGCCAGCCCCGAAGCTTTCCAGCGGCTACGTTTCGCTCCCTCTGCCACAACTTCCTGTTTCCGGCAGGGCGGGACGCGGCAGATGGAAAGAAGTTGAGGCGGAGGGAGCGGGACTCTGGAGAAGCAAAGTTTTGGGTGGTGTTGGAAACTTCAGAGACAGGTTTGTAGGTTGGACGCGGGGATGGGGCGTTTGAGAATGAGGGAGAGAAGTCGGGACGCGGACGGTGAGACTCGGGAGAATGGAAGAAAGAGGAAGAGATGCCAGACCGTGGGCAGAGCAATCCACGCGCTTTAAATTCGGGTGAAGAGAGCTGTTTGGGTTGTGAAAATGCGCGTAACTTGGTATCTCTGGGATATCTGTTCTTTAAGGCTGGCTGAGTTTTGCTTGATATCTGTTTGGAAGGTGGAAAACAATTGCTATTGTCTTTAAAATTGGCAGTCTGGATGATGACGTCAAAATTCAAATGCAATTGCCTGTGCATTATATTTAGATACTAGCTGATGGCCCGGCGTTGCACGGGTATTTAATTATAGCAATAACACTGTAAATGGATTCAAATAAAGATACTTTATAGTGGTGAATGAAAATATTTTTTTACTTTATAAAAAGTACAATATTCAAATTATAATGTGAAATATTTGACAAAATGAATACAATACAACTAACACAAAACTTGATTATAAACATTTTTAGTTTCACCTCCAGGAGCAAGAACATATACATTATTGGGTGAACCCACCCTTCCCACGTGTGCAGGTGGGCCGCGAGACCCCCAGAACATATCACCCCAGGTAGTGAGGGATCTGCATTAGAGAATGACACGGTGAAAAAATTGGTCCCCGTCACCGCCCCGTCTGTCCGGCCAACTACCAAAGGTACGGGGAAGGGGGGTGGGGGGGTCGCCAGGGGGGTCGCGGGTCGGCTGGGGGGGCGGTCGGAGGTTCTTGGGGGGGCGGTCGTTGGGGGGGAAGGGGGGTTTGCGTCGAGGGCAGGAGGGCCTGGGATCCCTCCTGCCCGTAATGTAGTGCGGGGTGGGGTTAGGGGGTCGCCGTGGCCAGGAGGGTTTGGGCTCCCTTCTGGCCCGATATTGTCGGGAAGTCGGCGGTCCTTCGGGGTGGGGGTGCGAGTGGTCCTGCCGGGGGGGGGGTGTTTCGGACGTCGGGGAGTCGGCCGGGCAAGAGGGCTTGGGCTCCCTCTTGCTCCGATCGCGGGTGCGGGTGGGAGCGCGTGCGAGCGGTCGTTCGGGGTGGGGGTGCGAGCGGTCCTGCTGGGGGGGTGAATCGGGCGTCGGGCGGTAAATAGCGGTTCCTAGAAGGGGGTACATTGGCCCGCGGGGACAAACCTGTTCACCGTTTCCGCGGTTGGTGAATGGCCTTGTCCCCGTCACCGCAGCGACTGCTAGTTTTCTTCCCCGTTTTCGGCGGTGACCCGCGGCTTAAATGCGGTGGCCGCGGGTAAACCGTCACCGTGTCATTCTCTAATCTGCATACCAAGTTTCGTTCAAATCGGTCAAGCCGTTTTTGAAGTACTGTGAGAATGGCAGCTGTCTACTTTTTTTCCATTGACATGAATGGGTGAAATCTGATTTTCTGTTTGTAGCGCCGCCAACGTGTGCAGGTGGGCCGCGAGACCCCCAGAACATATCACCCCAGGTAGTGAGGGATCTGCATACCAAGTTTCGTTCAAATCGGTCAAGCCGTTTTTGAATTACTGTGAGAATGGCAGCTTTTTCCATTTTTTCCATTGACATGAATGGGTGAAATCAGATTTTATGTTTGTAGCTCCGCCCATGTGTGCAGGTGGGCCGCGAGACCCCCAGAACATATCACCCCAGGTAGTGAGGGATCTGCATACCAAGTTTCGTTCAAATCGGTCAAGCCGTTTTTGAATTACTGTGAGAATGGCATCTTTTTACATTTTTTCCATTGACATGAATGGGTGAAATCCGATTTTCTGCTTGTAGCTCGGCCAACGTGTGCAGGTGGGCCGCAAGACCCCCAGAACATATCACACCAGGTAGTGAGGGATTGGCATACCAAGTTTCGTTCAAATCGGTCAAGCCGTTTTTGAATTACTGTGAGAATGGCATCTTTTTACATTTTTTCCATTGACATGAATGGGTGAAATCCGATTTTCTGCTTGTAGCTCGGCCAACGTGTGCAGGTGGGCCGCAAGACCCCCAGAACATATCACCCCAGGTAGTGAGGGATCTGCATACCAAGTTTTGTTCAAATTGGGCAAGCCGTTTTTGTGTTGGCAGCTCTTTACATTTTTTCCATTGACATGAATGGGTGAAATCCGATTATCTGTTTGTAGCTCCGCCCACGTGTGCAGGTGGGTCGCGAGACCCCCAGAACATATCATCCCGGGTAGTGAGGGATCTGCATACCAAGTTTCGTTCAAATCGGTCAAGCCGTTTTTGCATGATCGCGGCACATACATACATACATCCGATTTTATATATATAGATAAATCACAAACTTTAACTACTGATCTTTTAGTGGATGCAATTAAGATATGTTTCTTAAGAAGATCTTTTCTCGCATGGAACCAAGTAAGAATATATGACGGCAGATAAAGACCTTGTAAATTGTGACAAGCTGCTTTTGGATAGTTCAACGTTTTTGCTGTTTTAATATTTTTGTGATTCTTACCTAATTTTGATATTATTCGTTTTGCTTTTTAATGTTCATATGGAATAAAATGTTGGTTTTATTTATATTTGTGGGTCTAACTTTTGTATTATTATTATTTATTTAGCTGGATTACTTTTATTTATTCAGACTGTAAAATGCACCTCTTATTTTTCCCTTAGTCTGCTGTAAATTTATACTCCAATATATTAGTCCAGATCCTGGATTAAAAAGTGATGATTGTCTTTTTATGCTAATATTTTAAATGATGGTTGTTATTAATAACAATTACTTTACCAGCAGGTTCTCTCTCTAAATCAATTTTATTAAATCTTACAAGTTAGATCTTGGAAACAGAAAGTAGAGTAGCATGCAGTTATGTAGTACACTTAATTACGGTAATTGCCTGAAGACATGACTCACTAATTTTCCTTTGTGGGTGTTCTCCTTAAGAGGGTAAAACATTTATGGTTCTGGTTCTGTTTTTCCTTCTGTCACTCTTCCTGTTAAGTAGATCTTAAGCTACTTTTGTAGATTGATGGCTTTTTTAAATGATTTTATCTTCCAGAAAATGTTTGTTTTGTTTTAATTCAAAGTAGTATAGTATCTGTCTGATGGTATCCGTGATTATAAAGCATATTGAGACTCATTTACTTTAATATACCTAATCTGAAAGGAAGTGATTATTTAAAAAAATAGAAGAAATGTTCCTGAAACTGCTTTATTGCTTAGCTCTAAAGAAGTGTTTGAGGAATGCAGAATATCTGTGTGTGCACGTAATACAGTATATGTATATTTTCTTTACATTTTGTATTTGGATTAGGTTTGTAGAGGTACTCCTTTTTGCAAAACAAGACATTGTTATAGAAGAATGAACACTTTAAATTATGTATGTTAATATTCAGTATTATTAATGGTTCTGCACCTTTTCCATTCACATTGATTCTGCCGTTTTCTCTGTCTGGGAAAAGTCTTTATTCCAATGGTCAGTTAAAGGTAAGATAGTATTAGATACCAATGCGTCCATTCTCTAACGATACCTTACCAATTTGCAAATATTTGGAATGTTTTGCCAATAGAAATTAGACTGGCAACAAACAATGAAATATTTAAGAAATGCTTAAAAACTTTCTATTTAAGCAGTTTTAATAAATTGTAACTGTAGGTGGTTATGTATACTTTTGGCTTTGTATGTTCCAGTATCTAATTTGAGCTGGATTATTTTATTGTGATCTGCATTGAACCCTATAGGTAAATGCGGAATATAAATGGAGCTAGAATATAATGTGTATAAGAGAGAGAAAGCTAGTCTTCCATGTGACTGTTATCCTGAGATCAGCCTCGACATCCAGGGCCGGATTAATCAATAGGCCCAGTAGGCACGTGCCTAGGGCCCGAAACTGTGAGGGGGGCCCGCTGAAGGAGGAAGACTCTGATGTGAGATCATATATCCAAACATATGATCTCATATAATTAGCTCATGAATATATTTTATTGTTAATACACATCTATAACCCCTCCCCATAACTCCCATCCCCCCTTAAAACTATATAGCAGCCTGAAAGCACTCATTTAGATCAGTCCCCTAAAGTCCCAACCTGGGACCCTATAAATTATCCCAAATCAACCCCTTATCACTGTTATACTATATTTTGAACCCATTCATCATTAAACATAAGAATCTAATGCCTTTAATATACCACCAACTAGGGAAATTAGATTTCATTAATATACCACCAACTAGATTAACCCCCTAAATACCACCCAAGCACTCTAAAAATTTCCTCTAATCAACCTACTATCCTCATTATATTTTGATCTAACCTAGTCTACAAGAACTAAATAATTTAATATCATATATTTAATCATATTAAATTTTAACCTAACGAAACATATAAGTATATTATCTTTCAATCTAATTATTAGACTCTAAAACATTCAAAAAATCATATTAATGTGTCATAATCCATAAGAAGAGATCTACTAGAATATGTATTATATTTTATATACCCATAAACTTTCCCAATTATAATATCATTCTTAATACTTAAATTCATCATAGAATATAAATTGTGTTGCTTACATATATAATTATATTGCATTCATGTATCATTCTAAATACCTTTCCAAAAAGTTATGTAAAAACACAAAATTAAACAAATATTTAAAGCTTAATGAATCATAATATAAATGACTAAGAAAAACACATCTATAACATTAATATATAATAAAGAAGCATAACCCTAAAAGAGTATATCACCCACAGTCCTTATGACAGTGCTCCAAGCTCCTCACTACGCTGCCTCAGTATCTGTTTGCAGGCCCCAGTCCCAGAGTAACAGCTAGGCTGGAACGGCGCTCCACACAAGTGCCTGACCGTGCCACTGGGTCTGAGGGTAAGGAAGGATCTATACTTTTACTAATACTAAGTATCTTTTATTAATACCAAGTAATTTTTATTTAAAAATTTGGCCCGCAACTTAGCCTGTGTTTTAGATTTCGGCCCTGTATGTGATTGAGTTTGACACCCCTGGTATACACTTGGAGTAATGTGCTCATTTAAGATAAACCTGCAATCAAACAGTGCAGAATGCAGCCACCCATCTGCAAGATATGAAATATGTACACTCCTTCCTTATTCGCGGTTTCGGCACCGGCAGTTTAGATTATTTGCGGTTCTTGGTGCCATGACCCCCCCCCCCCCAAGTGAATCAACCTTACCTGGTGGTCTAGTGATGATGCAGGGCAGGAGCAATCTTCCTACACTCTTGCTCCATGCAGAGCCTTCATCGAAAATGGCTGCTGTGAGTTCCCGTGGTCTCACAAGACTACAACGGGAACTCATGGCAGCCATTTTCGATGACTGCTCTGCACGGGGCAGGAGTGTAGGAAGATCGCTCCTGCCCCGCATCATGTTTGAGACACAGGTGGGGGTGGGTCAGAGTCGACCCAAAAGTAATTTGTGAATTTTCCATATTTGCGGCTCTGCCCCTAACCCCCACGAATATTGAGGGAGGAGTGTAATTGGGAAGATAAAAAATACAATATTATCCAGGAAGGGTGTTAATAATGCTTGTAGTACTGTTCAAAAGTTACAATCTGAAAGAGACTTAAGGTTTCAATAAGAAAATGATCTTCTGAATAGTATTATTACTACTGCTATTTATTATTTCTATAGTGTTACCAGCTGCACAGTGCTGTACAATAAAACACGCAAGAGACAGTCCCTGCTCGAAAGAGCTTATGACAGGACAAAAAGGGTGAATCTATACATGCTGCTCAGGTATGGAATTACAAGGGGAATGATGAAAGGGTAGGAGACTATAGAGGGAATGACAAACATATGGGTGCTTTATAAGTTGTTTGGATTAAGACTTTAAAACACAGCTTCAAAAAAGTGGGCTTTCAGCCTGGATTTGAATATTGCCAGAGATGGAGCCTGATGTACTGAGTCAGGCAGGTTGTTCCAGGTAGAGAATGACAGGGGGACAAAGATTGTCCCTGTCCCAGCAAGCGTTGTCTCTGCCTCATCCCCACAGGCTCCATCTCTGTTCCTGTGAGCTTTGTTCCCATCCCTGTGGACTCTGTCCTCATTTGCACAAGCTTTGAACAATTATAATTTTATATTTAAATCGTTTTATTAAAGTATAAAAATGGACACTATTCTGTACAGCTGTTTATAAATCACAAACAGAGCCTTGCATTTCTATCTGGTAAACTTGTGATTTAAGCAGTAACGCCTAGATATTTGCATTCTGGGACAACTTCAATCTCAATGTCATAAGTTTGAACAACCAAAAAACATCAGATGTTTTGCTATCTCTGATAAAGAAAGAAAAAGCAAATAGCAGTAGCTATACTACTTCATTATATAGAGAATGTGAAACAGCTCTTTGTAGAACAGAATCCATTGCAGTTGCATAAAGTTATAGTTTTTCTGTATCTTTGTCTTGGACTGAAATCACTTTCTTTGGCAGAAAGTAGACAGTAGCAGCAGCAGCACTATAGCCATTCTGGCACTTCTTGGAAAGTAAATTACAGTAAATGCTAGTTACTGTGGAAGAAACAATGAATAATTTGAGGATATTGAATCAAGTCTTGAACTGCGATTCATTCAGTGTAAAGAGATGCATTTGGGAAAGAGAAACCTGAACTTTAGCTGCATAATGCAGTGTTCCATATTAGGAGTCACTGCCCAGGAAAAGGATCTACGTGTCATAATTGAGAATACGTTAAAACCCTCCAGAAAGATGCCAGACCATTTGAGGGGGGAAGGGGGAAGACAGAGTTTGTCTGACCATGGGAGATGGATGAGATGGTGCACAGGGATGAAAGAGAGACATTGGGAGGAGATGATGCACAGCATAAGAAATGCTTCTTATGGATAGATGGGAATAGAGGAGAAGAAAGAGGGAGGAGATGGTACACATGGATAGATAGGAAGGGATGACATGGAAAAGTAGATAGATTTTGAGAAGAAAGCAGATAAATGAAAGAAAGTGGAATGTTAAAAGTTAATGCTAAAGATAGGATGTACGGCAGAAAGTGAAGAAGAGAAAAACAACAAATGGATAAGGTGGCCCTGGATATACAGCTAAGCGCATAGACAGAAGGAAGTGCAACCAGAGACTGGGAAAAGATGGTTTGAAAAACAAAATCACCAGACAACAAAAGGTAGGGGAAATGATTTTATTTTCAATTTAGTGATTGAATTGTGTCAGTTTTGAGAATTTACATCTGTTGTCTATATTTTGCACTGTTCAGGAAGAAATTCATTTGTTTCTATTTTTCTGGGGTTGTATTACATACAGAGTCTTGCATCTTAGGGTTTCATTTGTATATATTAGTACTTTTAGTTTGTGATCCCATATTTGCATAGGGGTTATCTGTGTTCTGGTAGGAATGAATGTTGAGAAGCATACAGCATGCTCTGTGTAGTTTAATTCTGTGGTTAACCATTATGTGTTGTTAATAAGATTATATTGTGTATGCATATATATGAAAAATGAATGGAAAAAATGGCATTACAATTAGTACTATTATGGGGGCGGGGTCTGGGGGCGGAGCTTTCACCCCCCCTTAAAAAAACATTCTGCTGTCTATGCCTAGAATGACTATTTGAATAAAGTTGGGATTAAGTATGGTAATATCTATGAGGTAAAAATAACCAGGTGAATAGCTGGAAGGTGTCTCGGGGTGAGGAAGGATCTATACTTTTACTAAAACTAAGTATCTTAATAAAAAATTTGGCCCGCGACAGCCTGTATTGTGTTGCATGTATTTATTTTTTTATTTATATACCACTTATATCTTAAGTGGTTTATTTACACTCAGATATTTTATCATAATTCCCTATCTGTCCTGGTGGGCTCAAACTCTATCTAGTGTACCTGAGGCAATAAGGGGATTAAGTGACTTGCCTAGGGTCACAAGAAGCAGCAAGGGATTTGAACCCACAACCTCAGGGTGGTAAGGCTGTAGCTCTAACCCAAGGCTGCCCAATTCCGGTCCTCGAGATCTACAGATAGGCCAGGTTTTCAGGATATCCACAATGAATATGCATGAGAGAGATTTGCCTGCACTGCCTTGTGCTGTAAAGAGTGGA
Source organism: Geotrypetes seraphini (assembly GCF_902459505.1). NCBI lineage: Eukaryota > Metazoa > Chordata > Amphibia > Gymnophiona > Dermophiidae > Geotrypetes > Geotrypetes seraphini. Next base: position 70,165,270 of record NC_047088.1, read on the forward strand.
GTCCCTCAGGGCTTAGCGCTGTTGGTGCTACTATTCAATATCTATATGGCCCCTATAGGTCAATTGTTTCAATCTCTGTAGGTTGATTATCGACTATATTCAGATTATATTATTTTTTTCTTTCCAGTACATGTATGGGGAAATGAATTTGTAAAGTTCTTGAACAATTGCATGAAATATATTGTTGAATGGGTGGGAGAGCAAGGTTTGAAAATGAATGTTGTTAAGACAGAATTGATGCTTATGGGGAAGGTAGACCAAGATAGGTGGCCAAAGGAAATAAAGGTAATGGACAAAGTCCTTCCAGTGAGAGAATCAATGACAATCTTAGGAGTTAGACTTAACTCAGGTCTTACAATGAATTATCAAGTGGCTAAGACGGTACAGATATGTTTTACGCAAATACATTTACTGTATTGGGTGAAACTGATGTTGGCGCCTTTTGATTTTCGTACTGTAATACAGGCAATGGTTTTATCAAGGCTGGACTATTGTAATGCCCTATATCTTGGAGTGATTAAGATGAGGTACAGGGCATTGCAAGTGGTATAAAATGCTGCAGTCAGATTGATAAAACCAGAAAAAATTGACCCTAGGATATCCATAGAGAAAAGAGTCCAAGAGAAACCAAAAAAACACTGTGGAGTGATGATGTTCCTGAGATGGACTTTATTGAACATTTCAAAGTTCCAAAAGTACAATTAAGCAATCCACATGAAAATAAAGTAGTCCACATAAAAACTGCTGAAAGCATAGGACCCAATACGGTCTGCGTTTCGACAAGATAGTCTTCTTCAGGGGTCCCTCAAAGTCTTATGGTAGTAGATATGTGGAATAATTGTCAAAAAATTGGAGAAGCATATCTAAAACCCGGACACTACAGTGAGGTGTATGTATCTACTACCATAAGACTTTCAGGGACCCTTGAAGAACACTATCTTTTCGAAACGTGGACTGTGTTGGGTCCTAAGCTTTCAGCAGACTAGGTCCTTTAGGTTTTTATGTGGATTACTTTATTTTCATGTGGATTGCTTAATTGTACTTTTGGAACTTTGAAATTTTCAATAAAGTCCATCTTGGGAACATCGTCACTCCACAGTGTTTTTTTGGTTTCTCTTGCAGTCAGACTGATCACAGGAGCACCAAAATATTCTCAAATTATACATTATTATTATTATTATTATTAGGTTCTTATATCCCGCCATACCCAAAGAGTTCTAGGCGGTTTACATTCGTTACATTAGGATCCGGTCTGAACCCGGATTTACAAAAATTTTATCGGAATTGCAGGTAGCGCGGAAGGAGGCACAGGTTTATCGTAGTTGGGTTAGAGGATAAAATGGAGGGAGTGGGAAACCAGAAGAGGGGGGGGAGAGGGAGGTGGGGGTGGGGGGGTTGGAGTGTATGCGGGGAGTAAGGACTAAGGGTCTTGTTCGCGGAAGAGGTGTGTTTTGAGAAGTTTTCTGAAGTCTAGGTAGGTCGGGGCCTCTAGCATCATTTGGGCTAGCCAAGGGTTCAGCTTGGCCGCCTGGAAGGCGAAGGTTTTGTCGATGAATCTTTTGAGCTGGCATGATTTTATGGAGGGGAAGGTAAACAACTGGATTCTGCGGGATTTCTTGTTGGTGCAATACATATTGAAATGTGGGGAGAGGTATTTTGGTGAGAGACCAAATACTGTCTTGTAACAGATGCAGGCGAACTTGAAGAGGACTCGGGATTCGAAGGGTAGCCAGTGCAGTTGGTGGTAGAAGGGGGTGATGTGTTCCCATTTGTTCAGGCCGAAAATGAGGCGGACAGCTGTGTTTTGAATCAGTTTTAGTCTTCTGGTGATTTTCTTAGTGGAGCTTAGGTAAATGATATTGCAATAATCCAGTATGCTGAGGATAGAGGATTGAACTAATAGTCGAAATGCAGTGTCATCGAAATATTTCTTTATGGTACGGAGTTTCCAGAGTGCTGAAAGGCCTTTCTTGACAATGAGGTCGGTGTGGTTTTCTAGGGATAGATGTTTGTCAAGCGTGACTCCTAGTATTTTTAATGTTTGTTCGAGTGGGAAAACCAATCCTTTCACCTGGATTGTGGTGTCTTTGATTTTGTCTTTGGGGGTGGCTAGAAAGAATTTTGTTTTGTCTGGGTTGAGCTTTAGTTTGAAGGAGAGCATCCAGAGTTCTATCTGGCTGAGTATGCTAGTTACGGTATGTAGTTGAGAAGATCCTGGGATAGACTGGTTAGAGGGATGACAATTGTGATGTCATCTGCATAGATGAAGAATTTGAGCTTAAGTTTGTGAAGGAGGTTACTGAGTGAGGCGAGGTAGATATTGAACAGGGTGGGGGATAAGGGGGAGCCTTGTGGTACACCGCAGGAGTTCACCCAGCTGTAGGAGAAGTTGTCATTTTTGTGTACCCTGTAGGATCTGTTTCGTAGGAACCCTTGGAACCAGCTGCACTTGCACCTGCTGCCTGTGATATTTAGAGTGCAATATAAGATTGTGATGATTTGTCATCGATTTTTGTATGGTACAATTCCAGAGTAATTCAAGGATAGGATTACTATTTATCACCCCAAAAGATCTTTGCGCTCTGAAAATTTAGCTTTGCTGAGGGGCAATGTTAATACGAAATATATAGAAACTTGTGTAATGACCTTTTGTTGCGCTGGGGTAAAGTTATGGAATTTGCCGGAAGGACCGTTAAGGAAATGTGTCAACAGAAAGACTTTTTAGAAAATTCTTAAAAACACAATTGTTTTGTTATTGCCTTTTTTATAGGGTCTGACTCACCTTGATCGAAGATTTATTATGAATTTTAATCCTTATGTTGTGTCTGTCTCTTTGTATTGTTATAAGCATTAGGTATGTTTGATTCTATGTAAACCACCTAAGGTTAGATCAGTGGTCTCAAACTCAAACCCTTTGCAGGGCCACATTTTGGATTTGTAGGTACTTGGAGGGCCTCAGAAAAAATAGTTAATGTCTTATTAAAGAAATGACAATTTTGTGTGAGGTAAAACTCTTTATAGTTTATAAATCTTTCCTTTTGGCTAAGTCTTAATAATAATAATATTGTCATTTATAGCTAAGGAAACATATGATCAAGAAACTGTTTTATTTTACTTTTGTGATTATGAGAAACATACCGAGGGCCTCAAAATAGTACCTGGCGGGCCACATGTGGCCTCTGGGCCGCGAGTTTGAGACCTCTGGGTTAGATGGTAAAGAAATTTTTAAAAATAAATAATCATCCACCTATTGAGAACTGGGGGGAGAGGAAGGGGAAAGAAAAACAAGGGCCAAATTGGTTTTCTCTAATACCCTGAAACTTGAGAAGAACAGTCAGTAAGAAACCAAATCCAAACCAAAAGTCTATAATAAAAAGAAACGAGTAAAACAAATTGAAAAGAGATTTTAAAGAACCAAAGGACTATCCCAGAGAACACAGTGGCAATGTTTCCAAATGGCAGGAACAACACTGCATGAGAAAAAAGCCAGATGTGATGCTACCAGCTTTAAAAGCTGCTTTTTTCTTTGGCTGTGGGAAAATTGATGGGTTAATAGGGTCAATATTAAAAATGAAAATAAACTTTAAAAGTGACATCTTTAGCCGCATTTTAGATGGTCCTTTTGTAACAAGAAAGTAAAAAGGGGGTACTAGGGAACTCTTTTACTAAGCTGCAGCAAAAAGTGGCCTTAGTGTGCCCTTACGTCGGTTTTCCCTGTGCATTAGAGAATGACATGGGGATACATTTTTCCCCGTCCCCGCAGGAACTCAATTTCCCTGTCCCATCCCATTCCTGTAAGCTCTGCCTTAACTGCACAAGCCTCGAACACTTATGATTTTAAAGTGAGATTTCTGCGGATGAGGACGGAGCTTGCAGGAATGGGGCAGGCATAGGAAAAGAACTCATTGGGACAGGGAAAAATTTGTCCCTGTGTCATTCTCTAATGGGAACTATTTTCTGCAATAACCCACAGGAATGGGGGAAAATCGACCGTTTGCTACGGGTATGAGAACCGCTGAGATTTTAACCTTGGTTTTATATTTGCGGTATATCAAATAAATTGAACTTGAACAAGGCTTTTCACCGCTCCGCGGAGCGGAAAATGGCTTTGTCCCTGCAGTAAAGGATCTGCTGCGAGTTGCCATCCCACCCCTCACGGGTCCAGTAGCCCCCTTTGCTCCCTTCCTATTGCAGGTCTAACAGTCCCCTCCCTCACTCCTGATCGCAGGTCAAAACTGGCAAAATCCCCCTCCACCACCACCTGCAACTCTCCTCTTCGTCAACGAAGAGACAGCATCACACGCAGACCTGCTCTAGGACCTTCTGGCTGAGTCCCTCCTTCCAATGTAACTTCATCATTTTGGCTTCAAGTGATATAGCTGGTTTGATCTTTTCCAGAATCTTTTTTTTAGTTCTTCTGGCAATCTGCAGCATGCATAAAATCCTTCTCCAGCACCAAAGCTCAAATGAGTCAATCTTCTTTCTGTCTTGTTTCTGTAGTGTCCAGCTTTCGCATCCGTAAGTGAGAAAATGAGTGCATGGACAAGTGTGTTCTTTGTTTGGAGTGCGATTTCCTTGCCTTTGAATACTTTGTTGAGAGCCTTCATTGAAGATCAACCAAGTGCTATTCTGCAGAGTGTTTCTTCCCTGCTAGTTGGTTCTTTATTTATGAAAGAGCCCAGGAGATTGAAATCCTTTACAACTTCTATGCTGTTGCCTTCAAGCTCAAAATCTTTATCATTTTCCGTGTTCATGATCTTATCTTTGTCCTGTCTTAGTAAAAAGGCCCCTGTGTTTACTCAGCTTGGAATCAATTGGAATATTCTGCAAAAAAGGTAAATTACAAAATATCATTTTCCTGTTCACAAAAGCAAAGTTTGAGGGGAATGATAGCCATTTTCTATACTTTTGATACATAGGCAATTAAGAAAGAAGCTAACAATAAGTCAAGTGACTAAATATTTAGAGAACTTCTCCGTCCTTTTACAGCTAGTACAAGTTCCTAATTTGCAGGTTTACTGTTCAGATGCTAAAGCAGCAAATGAGGTCTTTAAGTTAAGATGACATCTGCCTTCTTGTGTATTCTCCCAAATCTTTCACTTCCCAAGTGATTGATTTCCACTCCTATTTAGATCATCTTGCACAATAAAAAAGTCACCTACATACAGTAAATAGTTTTCTGAGAAGTTTGAGGCGCCTCACAGGTATAATAACCCAGCTTAGATCCCTGCAAAAAACCATTATTCAAAATTTTCCCAAATTTATTACATGGATTTCATTATGCAACAATTTTTTTTTTTGTTCCTGGGTAATAAGTGTTCATATACCTCAGTTTGCCTGTTTGTTGTGATAGTAAAAAGAGATTATTGTGACTAATGGGATAGAAGTTTCTCAGTTTGCCTGTTTGTTGTGATAGTAAAAAGAGATTATTGTGACTAATGGGATAGAAGTTTCTAATTCAATTGAGCAGTTGTGGTGGTTTGCATTTCAGAGAGAAGAGAGAAACCAGTGAACTTTAAACAGTTCCTTTTTGTGTGTGTCGGTTATAATATAGGCAGCTGTGGCACCCTGACCTCCAACCCTAAGGATTCTACACCACTCCACACACACAATGTTTTTCATGGTGACAACTTGGCCGTAACTTTATTAAAATACACAGGAGATTGGCACCACGTATCAAACAATCAGGCTACTCGAGCCAACTTAATATCACAATGTCGCCAGAGAAGCAGCTTTCCAGCATACCCCATTCAGCAAAAATGTTAACTCGCAAGCACTGCTCACAGGATGCCCCACTGCAAAGCATGAAACCCATCTCAGGCACAGCTATTCCTGCTGCACCATATAGTCAGTTTATGAAATCAGTGTTAGATCAATGTCCTAGGCTTAGGTATTCCCATCACACCCACAACTACAACATTTGCATCGAGCAGGGTACCCAGGTAGCAGCAGGAAGGGTTTCCCCAGCCCACCGTTGGCCAAGCAGCCTTCTCAAAGCTTGGTTGTTGGCTGACCTGGGTGCACAGTACCATGTTACTGGTTCTTGCACACACCCTTGGGTATTTTCACCTTGTAAAAATTTTTTTTTTTTCATAAGTACAAAATAGAGAAGAGTCTTCTGGTACATTCAGAGATGCTTCTATTTGGTATACCAGTTAAACATTCCTCTTCAGTTTGTCAATATAGGCTGGGGAGGATGTTAAAAAATACATTGGTTCCTAGTTGGTCATAAGTCAGTCATTCGTTGGCTCTGAGGAAGAAGAATGCGCTAAAACTCTTGAGAAAGGAACGATGAATTTAGAGAGGGATGAAAGACATAGTATGTATATGATGAGGGGGAGGGGACAGTTAAGGTCACCTCTGCTGTACATCTCCAGTAAAACTTCTGAGCAAGTCTGGCATATCTGGAAGCTTTTGTGTGCTTTTGGACCACTGCATGAGGATAGAACTTGTGCAATAGCTTCCTGACTGGTTCAACTTCATTCTTAGTGTTTATTATTTTCCCCTCCTGTGAAAGTATTGTAGGTGTTGTCAGGGTGTGGGTGTGAACAGACATTAGAAGAACAAACTTTTTGGCTTGTTGCCCTAACAGTTTTGTCCTGCTCCCTGGAACCTGGTGCCCTGAGTTGTCATTTGCGACTATCTGAGGAATTTTTTCCCTCTTTCACTTTAGTTCAGATATTTGCAACAATTTTAGTCCTTGGCCAGATCTTATCTAGGGCTTTTTCTAGAAATTGACAATCATGGGTGTGGAATCCTAGCCACTGAGCATCACCATGCCGTGATGTCTATACCTGTGCAGCAGATATATTTCTAGCTAGAAGACTTGATCTAAGAATCAAAGCCAGGTCTTTATGCAGGGCAGAACATGGAACTGCTACTGAGCCTGCCCAAAGAGCAGACTTATGGTGCTAGCAGTGCATGTCTTGAATGTGCCAGTGACATAGAGAGCTAAAATAGTAGATGACAGCAGAAACAAATCATTTACCCATTTATTCTGCCCAGTCTACTAAAGGTACTTTCCAGAGTAGGTTCATAGACAAAAGTGTGCGAGGACAAAAACACTAAGACAGATGAATGCAGGACGTCAGCGTACCAGATTAAAAGGTAATTTTAAAGCGCTCAGGGTGTGTGTGGAGAGGAACCCCCCCCCCCCCCCCGATTTTACTTAGAAGTATTGGTGCTGGCGTTGGGGGGTTTGGGGGAGGAACCCCTCTGCCCCTCCCATTAGAGAGGAAAGTGTAATTTTTCCAGTGTTTTAATGAAAAATTAGTTTCCTCTGTAAGGGGGGCTTCCCCCCCCAATGGTAGCGGCAACACTTCTAAGTAAAGTGTGGAGGGGTCCCCCCACATAGTGCTTTAAAGTTACCTTTTAATCCGGCGCACTGATATCCTGAGCGTATTTGTCAGCATTTTTGTCCGAGCACGATTGTCCGGTTTGCTTTAGTCCCGTCGTCCCCAGAGCATCATCACCTGCAAGATATTCTTGTTATATCACTATCTTGGGTAGATGAGCATGTAAGGTGCTCTTTTAGTTCCCTCTACAAAGCTCCATAATCCAGAATAGTTGACAGTACTAGCATGATCATTACCCAGACATCTGGCATATTAGTGAAAGAGTAGCCTTAAGATTAGAACAGTGGGCTGAGTATCAGGGAAGCCCAGTTCAAATCCCACTATGGCTGATTGTGACCTTGAGCAAGTCCCCTTATCCTCCAGTACCTCAGATACAAACTACTCTTTTACTAAAGTTTAGTGTTCACTAAGAGATATTGTTGCATGGTAATTGCTGTGTGTCCTGTTTTATTTCTATGGGCTATGTGATACTTAGTGCTTGCTAAGCTTTTGCAAAAGGGTCCCTTAGATATTGGTTCTCCAAGGAAAGATGGTAAAGGCGCTGAAGGACCGCATCATTGATCACCTTGACGGACTCAATCTGATGAGGACCAGTCAGCAAGGCTTCAGCAAAGGACGATTTTGCTTGACGAACTTGCTGCACTTCTTCGAGGGGGTAAACGGGCAGATAGACAAGGGTGACCCAGTCGACATTGTATATCTGGATTTTCAGAAGGTGTTCAACAAGGTTCTACATGAACGACTATTTTGAAAAATTGAGAGCCATGGAATAGAGGGTGAAATACTCATGTGGATTAAAAACTGGCTAGCGGACTGGAAGAACGTCACCAGTGGGGTGCCGTAGGGCTCGGTGCTTGGACCTGGGCTCTTCAACATATTAATAAATGATCTGGAAATGGGTACGATGAGTGAGGTGATTAAATTTGCAGGCGATACGAAGTTATTCAGAGTAGTGAAGACGCAGGGGGATTGTGAAGATCTGCAATGTGACATAACCACGCTCAAGAAATGGGCAGTGACATGGCAGATGAGGTTCAACATGGATAAGTGTAAGGTAATGCATGTCGGTATAAAAAATCCCATACATGAATACAAGAAATCCGGGGCGGTTCTTGGAGAGAGACCCCCCAGGAAAGAGACCTGGGAGTACTGGTCGACAAATCATTGAAGCTGTCTGTGCAATGTGCGGTGGCGGCGAAAAGGGCAAACAGAATGCTAGGAATGATTAAGAAGGGCATCATGAACAGATCAGAGAAGGTTATCATGCCACTGTACTGGGCCAAGGTACACCCTCACCTGGAATATTGCGTCCAGCACTGGTCGCTGTACATTAAGAAGGAAACGGTACCACTCGAAAGGGTCCAGAGAAGAGTGACTAAAATGGTTAAGGGGTTGGAGGAGTTGCCGTACAGTGAGAGATTAGGGAAGCTGGGCCTATTCTCCCTTGAAAAGAGGAGACTGAGAGGAGACATGATCGAAACATTCAAGATAATGAAGGGAATAGACTTAGTAGATAAAAACAGGTTGTTCGCCCTCTCCAAGGTAGAGAGAACGAGAGGGCACTCTCTGAAGTTAAAAGAGGATAGATTCCATACAAACGTAAGGAAGTTCTTCACCAAAGAGTGGTAGAGAACTGGAATGCTCTTCCAGAATCTGTTATAAGGGAAAACACTCTCCAGGGATTCAAGACAAGGTTGGCCAAGTTCTTGCTGAACCGGAACGAACGCAGGTAGGGCTGGTCTCGGTTAGGGCGCCAGTCTTTGACCTGGGGGCCGCCGCTTGAGCGGACTGCTGGGCATGATGGATCACTGGTCTGACCCAGCAGCGGCAATTCTTATGACAGGAAAATACCTATTGTATCTGGATGTAACTCACTTTGTGCTACAAATGGAGGAAAAAGGCATGAGCTAAATCTAAATAAACAAATACATGCTTTATTAGTGTAAATAGGGGAAAATTTACCTTGCGCTGCAGGAGAGAGGAGTTGCTGATATTGCTAGAAGGGGGGCCCACAGGGCAAATTAAATTAAGCGATTCAATAAGTCAAAAATAAACTTGAAACTAGAGGCAGCCATGAATCCCACTAGGCTGGCTGCTGGTGAGGGAGGAATCAGCAATCTTCTTCATCCTGTGCAAGCCCGGAGAGGCCATGGATGCACATTACATTTGCACTCTGGGTCATGGGAGGGAAGGCAGAGCAGAGAGGCCAGAAACCGGCAGGGGTATGAGCTGCAACACAGGAAGAGTGCCACGGCAGAAGAAGACTGACCAACTGGTTCCCTGGAGCTTGGGGAGCTGTGGGCCATGGATGGAGAGAGAGAGAGACAGCAGAGCCCAGGGGAGGGCTGAGAGTGTTTGGCTATGCTGGAGCCCTGTAGAAGAGGCGGGCCTGCAGGAAAGGACAGGCCCAGTCAGAAGTCAGACAAGTGACAGCCAATAAAGTGGACCAGCGTGAAATTGGCACACAAAAAAGGAGGAAAAGGGCAGGAGCTCCCAATTGGAACAAATCCTGTGCCAATCAGACTTGGAGAAGCCAGAATAGCCCCGAAAGGGCCTTGGAAGGAGGATCAAACCAGGCAGGAATAGTGAGAGAAGGCCATGGTGCAGCAAGCCCAGGAGGGCAGCAGACAAGCCTGGGCAGGAGAGGGAGAGAGGAAACAAACAGAGGGGGCAGACCAAGCAGCAAGAGAGAAGCCATGCTGCAAGGAAAGAGGGAACAGGAAGCAGTGGAACCAGACCGACAAGCCCAGACACACGAGAGAGAAGGAGACGTGCCTGGACAGGAGGAGAACTGCAGGCCAGAAGGAAGAGATGCTACAAGGAAGCTGAAGGCGGCTGGGAGAGAGCCTGGTTGGGGAAGAGAGTGAGCTCAGGAGCAGAGAAGATGATCCCAGGCAGGTGCCTCTAGGAGAAAGCTGCCTAAGGAGGGAGATGCTGGCTGCTGAAACCTTGCGCTTCAGGAGGGATAGATGGCTAACTGGGAGCGGTGAAGGGAAGCTGCATATGGGACCCCTTGAAAGAAAAGAGAGAGAGGTAGAGAGCGCTCAGGTGAGCCCCAAACAGCTGCAGCCCATTCCCTGAGAACTTTCATTTAGGAGTCTGCCTCCAAGAACCTTTAAGTGAAAGCCTGCCTTTGAGAAGCTTTGCTTGAATCATGTCTTTGGGGACTTGATTTAAAGCCTACCTCCAAGAACTCTATTTAAAGCGTGCCTCTGAGTCTTAGTGATAGTTAGTCAGTGATTGTATTTTAGTGTAGGAAGGGTGGGAGGAGCCAAACTGAAAGGGGTTCAGAAGTTGCTGCTGTTGGGTAGGAATAAACAGGAGCCCCCCTTTGCATATTTTCTTTTCTTTTGTATCTAGTTAGTCTACATGGTCTGTTTGCCAGAAACCCCCCCCCCCCCCTTTCATTGGCTGAGGACCAATGATGATGTTCAAAGCCCCGTTTAAGTGTTTCTGCTTTTAGCATTATTAAACACCCGGGTGTTTGAGATCTGTCTTCAGTTAGCTTAGCGGTAGATACAGAACTGTAAACTTTATCAATACACCATTGTTATATTTACAGTGCCACCTTTTCACAGAAAAAAAGTTGTTGCCCTTTATGTTCTGGGGTTAGTGCTGTTATGATATACAGTAGTAAGATTCTGAATAGGTTTTTGTATGTAGTGTTTTTGCAGTGGAGGTCTAATCTTCCTAGCCTCACACAGATCGACAGGGCTGCAAAACGTTGCTCTCCCTGAATGGGAGATAAATTGCATTATCTAACAACTAGTGACCACCATTTCAAGGCATTTTTTATCCTTGGAGCTTTACCACCTTAGGAGCCAGGACTGTGAAGTTGATACACTAAACCTGTGACTCCACCTCCTCTGTTTTTCTACTGTCCTTTGCCAACTCCTACTAAATTTTTTGTTCTATATCTAAAGTACTGGTAAATAATATATTTTCCAGTACTTTAGATCCAGGACAAAATATATATAAGCATAAAATGATACATTTTTTAAAATATATATATATCTATTCATTTTAAATATTACATCTAGTGTATAGAAAAATCAACAATCAATATACAACATCACTTGAAACTCTACAAATTCTCAAAAAGAAGATTTAACCCCAACCCACCCTCCAAAATTGTATTCAAGCAAATACATCCTACATAATATAATAACATATACCATTTGTTCTATAATTTGTTATTAGACTTTAAAACCCAACCCCCCACCCTCCAACAATATATATAGTAAGTAGGGAAAAATGCAAATTATTCATTATAATAACTTATTAATGGCCCCCACACATCCTTAAATTTATTAAAATATCCTTTTTGAACTGCTAATGCTCGTTCCATTTTATACATAAAATGATACATTTACCATATAAGATAATGTTGGAGTTGATACATTTTCCGATTACAACTCTTGACTCCACAGCCCTGTTAGGGACAGGCCTAGAAAGAGGGTGGCACGTCAAAAGTGCGCAAGACATTTTGTCACGTCAAAAGCATGCAAGTCATTGGCGTGCTTTAACGCCTAACTGAGGGGGGGGTGTGGGGAACCCCCCACTACACTTAAAACTGCTCGCACTCCCGCTGGGGGCACTACACTGAAAACTCCCGAACAGCAACAGAACGGAAGTTTTCAGTGTACTGGGGGTGGTTCCCCCTCCCAACCCCCCTTCCCCCAACGGGAGTGCGACCAGTTATAAGTGTTCTGGGTAGTACTGGGGGTTCCTTCCGTTCCCCTCAGAACGCTAATGGTAAGGCATTAAAGTGGAGGAACAAGCGGCACGCATTCATCCTGCATGGAGTTGTTGGCGCGCCAATGTTCTGCGCGCTTTCGTCGGTGTACCAGAAAGAGTGTTCTTCTGTGGGATGTAAAGTTCTAAAAGTCTCATTTAAAGTGTACAAAACAATAGTCAATATCAGATTACGGTATGCTAAATTTATAACAAACTGGTGACATCTTGTGGCATGTTTTATTCAAAATCTAAGATGACTGTTGCAATATTTGCAGTAAGCAAGCTTGAGCAGTGGTTCTAATCAACAGTAGTTGCTCTCTTGTGGTGTGCCCCCTAGAAAAAGGAACATTTTAACTGAACTGCCTCATTTCCAAAATTACCGTATTTTTCGCTCCATAAGACGCACCCTAGATTTAGTGGAGAAAAACAAGAAAAAACCCATTCTGAACCAAATTCTCCCTGCCAGGCTCTGCACCCTGTCCCCCCTCTGGTGGTCTAGTGGTAGGCCGGCACAGGGCAGGCAGGCACAGATGTCGAGGCAAATGACTTTTCAAAATATGCAATGTCACCTCAGTAAAAATTATAGAAAAATAGACAAATATAGTTCAATATAGACAGCAGATATAAATTCTCAAAACTGACACATTTTGAACACTAAATTGAAAATAAAATCATTTTTGCTACCATTGTTGTTGTCTAGTGATCTCTTTCTTTCTTTCTTTTTCCTTCCTTCCTCAGGCCCAACAGTTGTCCCTTTTTCCCTCCCTCCTTTGTTCCCCTCACTGCCTTCCAGCCTTTGTGTTCTCCCCCCCCCCAACTCAGGCCCAACAATTGTCCCTTCCTCCCTCTCTCCTATGTCCCCACTGCCTTCCAGCATCTTTCCTCTTCCGCCCACCCCACCCCCAAGCCTGCCCGCCTGCTGGATTTAATTACCTTCCACCGCTGCCGCTGTGAGGACATGTCGATGAAGCAGCAGCGGCAGGGGGGGGACGGGACTCCTGGCTCAGGTTGAACTCATCAGCGCAGCACCACAAGCCATGGCCGCGCTGCAGCCCGAGAGCAAGGGATGACCAGAATAAATTGCTGGGAAAGGCCAGGCGGGTGCAGCGATTGCACGCCACCAGCCCAGAAGCCTTACCCCTGACGTCAATTCTGACGTTGGAGAAAAGGTCCGGACCAGCCATTGGCTAGCCCAGACCTTCTCCTGATGTCAGAATTAACGTCGGGGGGTAAGGCTTCTGGGCTGGCGGCATGCAATCGCTGCACCCGCTTGGCCTTTCCCTTCTTCTACTTGTGGTGGCAGTGAGTGACCAGTAGCAGCAGCGGCAGTGGGCGAGGGGGGGGCTGTAGTCTAAATAAGGTAATGGGGGTTGGATATTTGCTCCGTAGGACGCACCCTTTTTTCCACCCACTTTTTTAGGGAAAAAAAGTGCATCTTATGGAGCGAAAAATACAGTACACAATATAATTCACTGCAGTTCAGTGCAGAAAGAAACCAGAAAAGGAGACCTAGATTAAGTAAGCTGTCACTTAGCCTGCCATAGAGCTGTCTGCCCTTGTAGTGACTTTCTGGTACACATCAGGAGTTAGAGATGTGCTGATAACCAAGAAATGAAAACCCTAAATAAGCTTATTCATTTTGGAATGCATAACATAAGGTACAAGTAGATGGAGTGCTGCTTGAAATGAGACTTAGCTAAGAAAGGAACAACTCCATTGTGGAGGCACTTTTTGCTTAGGTGCTGTTTCATCTCTTGAGTTCTGCTCATGCTACACGACTTGTCTGATTTTAGATAACATAACATTGTGATTTGCCAACTTGGTTGCTCCCAAGAGCCTGTATTAAAAAGACCATCTGACTGGTTAAGTGTGCAGAGCTATGCAGTCCAGACTGAGACACTGTTAGTATGTTTTGTGACTTGTGTGTGATTTTTCTCAGTAATTTTGAGGTCTTCTTTTTATCTTTTTACAGTTGTTACCTTCTCATTCTGTACAGATGCTATCAGGAGAGAACATGGACCTTTAAGGGGCATTGACAGGGAGGAAGCTTGATCTCTGGAGCACACCCAGCTCAGAATTGTTGGAGAAGAGGTAATGTTTTATTTTGCTTTGCATTTTTGTAACTATTAGCACAAGGTAAAGGTATGGCAGACAAAACAGCACCTAGATCATTTTTGAGGGAAGAGGCAGCAAATACCTGCAGTCAAAGCAAAACAATAGGTCTGATAGTCACATTGATTTGAAGACTTGTCAGCATGTACTCTCATCTGCAGAGAGTACTCAAATAAGTCCTCAAATAAGAAACATATCATGGTACTTTTGTAATTGCCCTTAGTAAAAGCATGATGGCCAGTTTTCATTTTGGGATTGATTATGTTCAGCAATCAAGTACCTGAATACATTCATGTAAAACCGTTCTGAGCTCTCCTGGGAGAACGGCATAGAAAATGGACTCCACCACCTGTACACACCAGAATGGCCACTACCTTGATCTTGTTCTCTCCTCCATCTCACCATCTCTCCACCTCAGTTCTTCCTGTCTCTGACCATCATCTGATAACCTTCAGAACTCATCTCTCCACCCAAACCTATATGCCCTCTCCCTAAGTTCTCTATCTCAGTAGTTAATTTGTCAGCTCCCAATCTCAGGGGTCAACTTTGACTCCTCTGTCATCATCTCTGCACAAATCCATCAAACTGCTAAAATTTTAATCTAATATAACTTTCCATTTCTTTCTCCAAACTATCGCTCAAATCCAACCCTTCCTGTCTACCAAAACCTTTATCCATACCCTTATTACCTCTCACCTAGACTACTACAACCTGTTTCTCACTGGTCTCCCGTTTAACCACCTCTCTCCCATTTAATCAGTTCAAAATGCTACTGCACGACTTATATTCTGCCAGAGTCGCTATGCTCACATCATATCCCTCCTCAAGTCACTTCATTGGCTTCCTATCCATGTCTGCGTACAGGTCAAACTCCTCTTATTGACCTACAAGTGCATTCACTCTGTAGCTCCTCAAGATCTCTGTTGCTTTATCTCTCCATATACTCCTCCCCAGTAACTCCATACATCAGGCAAGTCTCTTATATCTGTGCCCTTCTCCTCCACTGCTAACTCCAGACCATCTTTCTTATGCTGTATGCCTGGAACATATTGCCTGAGTCAGTATGTCAAGTCCTGTCCCTGCAGTATTCAAGTCCATACTAAGACTACATTTTCAAGGTTGCTTTTAACTCGGAACCCATTATAGCCTGCAGGTCACTTGGTACTCCATAACCCCAGGTACAAAAACTTAGATTGTGAGCCCGCTAGGGAGAGAGCTAGTACCTGCGTATAATGTATACAGCGTTGTGTATGCCTAACGTGACCATTATTTTTTTTCCTTAAAACAGGACATCTACTAATTTTCAGTCCCGCCCCCCAATCCCACCCCAGCCTCGCCCCCAATTTCTTCCATTCATTTTTCATGTACACACAATATCTTATTAATTCATAATGGTAACCATAAAATTTTAAAAAAACACACAAATCACACTGTATGCAGAGAAAATGTTAATTATAGTTTATATTTGGGGGGGGGTTCAAAGAGGTCAAGACAGATGACTTTCACATATGCAATGTCACCTCAGTAACAACTATAGAAAAATAGACAAATATAGTGAAAAATATAGACAGCAGATATAAATTCTCAAAACTGACACATTTTAATCACTAAATTGAAAATAAAATCATTTTTCCTACCTTTTTGTTGTCTGGTGAGTCTCTGGTTGCACTTCCTTCTGACTGTGCATCTGTTCTTTGTCTTTCTTTCTCACTCCCTTTCTCTCTCCCTGCCCCCCTGTCTTTCTTTCTCCCTGCCCCCTTTTCTTTCTGTCTGTCTTTCTTTCTCCCTGCCCCCTTTTCTTTCTGTCTGTCTTTCTTTCTCCCTGCCCCCTTTTCTTTCTGTCTGTCTTTCTTTCTCCCTGCCCCCTTTTCTTTCTGTCTGTCTTTCTTTCTCCCTGCCCCCTCTCTGTCTTTCTTTCTCTCTCCCTGCCCCCTTTCTGTCTTTCTTTCATATGCATGCTATTTGGTTACTGCTTCGTGGTTAGCAAGGGTAGGGGGCACTCGGGGCAGAGGCATACTTCTGCGTCCCATTCCTAAACCCTCAGAACCCTCTGCAAATACATCGCTAGGAGCTCATTAGTATTTAAATGAGCTCTCCTAGCTCTGGAGCTGCCGGTAACTGTTATGTGTTGTGCGCACACAACAGCATTAAAAAAATGTAGCCCTGCTGGCAGGGGTCCCCAAAACCAGGGCTCCCTGACACCCCGTGACACTAAGCCCCCCCTTCTGATTTCTCCAACCACTCCCACAATCCCAAAACAAAATCCTGGTGGTCTAGTGCAGTGTTTTTCAACCTTTTTACACCTATGGACTGGCAGAAATAAAAGAATTATTCTGTGGACTGGCATCGGTCCGTGGACCAGCGGTTGAAGAACACTGGGCTAAGTTGTGGGCCAGACCCCGACCCCATAATAGTACTAATTGCACCTTGCACGTCCCGTGCCTCATCTGGAAGCCTTCCCTCTGACGTTGCAAAGTCAAGAGAAGGCTTCCGGTTCAGGCGCAGAATGCCCATAGGAGCCACTGCCCGTGGCTTTGTGCACTGAATCAGTTAGGAAGAGGGAGCTGGCTCGAAGATAACGCCGCATCGATCCCACCGTGGACCGGCGGTTGAAGAACACTGTTTTGGGCCTAATGCACATGTTGGCCCTGTGGACCGGCAGGAAATTTCTGTGGACTGGCACTGGTCCATGGACCGGTGGTTGAAGAACACTAGTCTAGTGTACTGGGGGAGTCGAGTCAAACCTCTCCCTCCCCAACTTGAGGACCCTCCACCAACAACAATGCCCCCTATACCTTTTGTTGAAAATCAGGCAGGAGGGATGCCTAATCCCTCCTGCCTTGAAGAACTGCCTCTTCAAAATGGCGGCCCTTCCCCCTCCCAGTGCATCCTGGGGGAGGGGGTCTAAGGCACCTGAGCCAATCAGTACCTTAGACCCCTCCCAGTGCATCCATTTTGAAGAGGCAGGTCTTCAAGGCAGGAGGGAGTAGGCATCCCTCCTGACTGATTTTGAGTAGTGTGGGGGGTGCGGCTTGCTATTGGTGGGGGTGGGGTGTTAGGGGAGGGTCCCAGTTTTGGGCTCATGCAACTTATTTATTTTTTTAATGAGTTCAGCTGTCTGAGCACGACAGCTGTACCCATTTAAAAAAATGTAAAAACGGCCCCTGCCTGCCTGACTGCCAGTTGAGCTGATCAGGGATGGGGATTCCCTGATCAGCTGAGCCAGCAGGACTTCCCCAAAGCCGCCATGACTTTGGGGAGTCCAGCTGGCTCAGATGATGGAGGATTCCCCTGCCCTGGTCAGCTGTACTGGCAGGCAGGGAGAGCAGGGGCTGCTTTTTTTGACAGGCCAGGCAGGAGGAGGAGCAAGTGCCAGACACAGTTCCTCCCCCTTTTTACCTTCAATTCTCTGCACAAATAGTATGCATATAATTTGCATGCTATTATGCTGAGCATCGCTAGTAAAAGAAATATTGCTCCCACCACGGTATTTTTTACCATGGTGTGAGAGTTTTGTGTATCTGGCCCTAAGTAGGTACAAAGGTAAATTTGCAAGCACACCACCCAAGTCTTCCTGCTTGGAAGCTAACCAAATGTTTATCTTGTCTCTAACTAGCTATGCTGCTTCAATGCAATCTATGTTTTGCATGGAATTTCACAGCGGTAGCCATGGCGATTGTGCATGTTTATATAAACAAGGGAGGTATCAGAGCCAAGAAGGAAGGTCTTATTTGCACACACTTAAGATGCTGCAGAGATGACATGCATTTTTGTTGCATATCGTGCCATGTGTTGGTCCTTTTCTGTCAAAGGAAAGCTTACAACCAGGGCACACACTTTCACATGTTCAGTAAGACTAAGGATGTGAGACATGGGTTGCTAATAACATTTACTGTACTATTGGAACATTTTCAGTTTCTCAGAAGTGATTTGGAGGTGCAATGGGGGATAGTTTTTCTTTTCTTTTTTTAATATTAGAAATACTACTCTTGGAACCTCACCTTGAAACATTATGCTTAATTTCTGCGAAAGGGTTATCCTAGGACAAGCAGGCAGCATATTCTCACACATGGGTGACGTCACTGACGGAGCCCCGCAGCAGACAGCCTCGAAAGCAGGCTTGCTTTATAAGAGCTTCTGAGTGCTGCACCGCGGATGCGCGCATGACTTCCCGCCCGAACTAGGGGGCGCATCTCCTGTGAGGATCCTCAGTTCAACGTTTTCCACGGAGCCAAGAAGTCCTCTTCATCTTCGCTCTGCAGCAAACTTCGTTGCCTTCTTTCACCGCGGCTGTTTTTTTATTCTTTCGGTCACTGTGCTTTTATTTTATTATTTAACAAAATTACCAAAAAAAAAACCAAAAACTTTTTTGTTTCTTCTTTTTTCATCCGGTCAGCGGTCTTTGGGCCTAGGCCCAATTGCTCGTATCGTTCGACACGGACTTTATTTTTTCTATGTCCCGGCCCCTTATCGGGTTTAAATGCTGTCGCCAGTGTAAAAAGACGATTTCCATCACCGACCCTCATTCTGGGTTGTTTGGGGCCTTCTCATTTTCCTGGAGAGTGTTCTGTTGTTGGACTCTTCAGCCTAGGGCCTTTCGTCGTCGGTGCGACCAGTTCAAGCAACTTTTTGGCGGCATGGAGCCAGCCCCTGGCAAGGCCTCGACCTCGGCCCAGAGGTCGGACTCGGTTTCGAAGACCCCGTCTTCCATTGTGGCCTCGGTTTCAAAGGCCTCGCCCTTGACTTCGGCAGCTGCCTTGGTCTCGAAGGCCTCGACCTCGGCTTCAGCTGGAGCTTCGGTCTCGAAGGCCTCGACCTCGACCCCTCCCTGGCTTTTGTTCCTGCTAAGGCCTCGACTTTGGTCTTGAAGGCCTCAACGGTGCCTCTAGTAAAGATGTCCTCGATGGGTAAGTCTCCTGTCTCTCTTTCAGGTACCGTGCCTAAGAAGCCACCAGAATCCTCCTTGAGACCTCCTCCTAAGCGTGCCTCCAAGAGTAAGGAATACTCATTTTCGAGGTTGCCCTCTTTGGAGCACACTGCTGCACCTACGAGACCGGATTCCTTTGTCTCAGTGCCTATCTTCGAGGACATTTTGACCATTTTAACCACGCAGATTTCCTCGATAGTGGCTCAACTTGTTCCGTTGTCGACCCTGCCTCCTAGGGACCAGCCTGAACATCAATCTGATCCTCCAGTGGTATTGCCTCGAGACAGGTCTCATAAGCCGAAGCGACTCTCTTCTAGTGACTCTTCACCTGAGCCTCCATCGATTTCTCTCCCGCATCGCTCGAGGCATTCGAGGCATTTTTCTTCGAAGCTTTGTGCAGAGGCGTCTGTGTGCCAGTCTCCCTCTATAGATACCGAGGCGTTTTGTATCTCGTTCTTACACAGCGAAACACAAGTCTCAATCTCGAGAGGCCTCGACTCGGAGTTTCTCAAAATCAAGGACTCCTCCATCGAAGCCAACTGTACGAGACTCTTCTCCTCCTGCATCGACACATTCTATGCCTCGAACTCCGGGAACATCACCAGTGAGGAGTGTGAAGCGCAAACATTCGATGACTCCACCTCAGGTAGATAGTGCAGCTTCTTCAATTACCATGCGTCTTGGGTCTGAACCTTTGTCTCAATACTCTAGAGAAGCGTCTCCCTCCTATTCTGTGGCTCCAAGGTCTCGTACTCCTTCTCCAGATGAGTCCTCCTCAAAATCTACTTCTTTTGCTAATTTTGTTTTTGATATGGGACAGGCCCTCAAACTGGATCTTCATTCTGATTCTAAGTATACTCCAGAATACTTAGCAGACATGGAACTTTCTCATCCTCCCAAAGAACTTTGAGATTACCTATGACTCCAGTCCTTAAACAAACTTTCATACAGAATATGGAAACTCCCTATTCTATTACGGCTATTCCATCCAAATTGGAATCCAGATACCGTACTGTTCCCTGTAAGGGATTTGAAAAATCTCAATTATCCCATCAGTCCCTGGTGGTGGAATCATCTTTGAAAAAGACTCATCCTTCCAAGCTTTATGCTGCAGTACCTCCAGGCAGGGAAGGTCGTACCATGGACAAGTTTGGCCACCGTTTATACCAAAATGCGATGATGGCCAACAGGGTTCTTAACTATAATTACCCTTTTACTACCTATTTCAACCATTTTTTGAAATTGTTACCTTCCTTTCATCCTGACATTTCCAAACCACGTCTTCCAGAGTTTAAGCAAATCCTCAAGACTCTTTCTCAGTTAAGACTCTTCATGCTGCAGGCTTCCTATGATGCTTTTGAATTATCATCTCGAGTTTCTGCCTTTGCTGTAGCCATGCGTAGACTGGCTTGGCTACGTATTGTTGACATGGATCCCAATCTTCAAGATCGATTGGCCAACTTACCTTGTCAAGGTAATGAATTGTTTGATGATTCCATTGAAGCGGCTACTAAGCGCCTCTCAGAACATGAGCGCTCTTTTGTTTCTCTCATTTGACCAAAGCCCAAGACACCTCCAGCTCGGGCATACAAATAGACACAACATCGTTACCCTCAGAAAACGACTCCTGCTTTTTCCAGGCCTCCACCTCGTCATCCTCAGCAGCAGCAACGTCAACAGAAGTCTCAAACTCCTGCTGCCACCAAGCCAGCTCAGTATTTTTGACGTTCCAAGCTTGAGCATTCCAACCTCCCTGCATCGGAATTCTCTTCTGCCCATAGGGGGTCGTCTTTCCCATTTTTATCATCAGTGGGAAATGATCACCTCTGACCTCTGGGTTCTCACCATTCTGCGAGAGGGATACTCTCTTCATTTGCTTCAAGTACCTCCAGATCACCCTCCAAGAGAGTGTCTTTCCAGTCGGTCGCAACTTCCTCTTCTTCTTCAGGAAGCTCAGGCTCTTCTTCGCCTTCGAGCTTCGAGAAGATTCCTCTTTCTCAGCGGAACTTGGGGTTCTACTCCCGTTACTTTTTAGTTCCAAAGAAAACGGGGGATCTGCGACCCATTCTGGATCTCAGGGCTCTCAACAAATTCCTGGTCAAAGAGAAGTTTCGGATGCTCTCATTGCCCACACTATATTCCCTGATGGATCAGGGAGATTGGATGTGCTCGCTGGATCTCAAAGAGGCTTATACCCATATCCCCATTCATCCAGCCTCTCGCAAATATCTCAGATTCCAGGTGGGAGATCTTCACCTACAATACAGAGTCCTTCCTTTCGGGATTGCCTCTTCCCCCAGAGTCTTCACAAAATGCTTGGTGGTGGTGGCTGTAGCTCTTCGCACTCAGGGTCTTCAAGTTTTTCCATACCTGGACGACTGGCTAATCAAAGCCCCCTCTCAACAAGGGGTTATTGCAGCGACCCAACAGACTATTCTATTCCTCCAAAGTCTGGGGTTCGAAATCAACTTCCCAAAATCCCAGTTGACCCCATCTCAATCTCTCCAATTCATTGGGGCCACCCTGGATACTGTCTGCCTCAGAGCGTTTCTACCTCCATCACGTCGAGATACCCTCATTCGCCTTTGTCATCAAGTGTCTCATCTTCCATCAATTTCTGCAAGGCAAATGATGATTCTACTCGGCCACATGGCTTCTACAGTTCATATGACTCCTTTTGCCAGACTTCACCTTCGTATTCCTCAGTAGACCCTGGCATCCCAGTGGCAACAGGCGATCGACCCGCCTTCTCAACAGATTACAGTAACTCCTTTGTTGAGGCAGTCTATCCACTGGTGGATGCTCTCTTCCAATCTTTTCAGAGGTTTGCTGTTCCACACTCTACCTCATCAGAAAGTTCTCACAACGGACTCATCCACTTATGCTTAGGGAGCCCATGTCGACGGCCTTCGTACCCAGGGTCTGTGGACTCTGCAGGACCGTCGTTGTCATATCAATCTGTTGGAACTCAGAGCGATTTTCAGTGCTCTCGAAGCTTTTCAACATCTTCTTCACGACACGGTGGTTCTCGTGCAGACGGACAACCAGGTGGCCATGTATTATGTCAACAAACAGGGTGGAACGGGTTCCCATTCTCTGTGTCAGGAGGCTCTGAGGATGTGGAATTGGGCGATTCATCGCAACATCTTTCTGGCGGACAAATTGAGTTGCCTTCTACAACCTCACGAATGGACAATCAATTCTCCCACACTTCGTCAAGTTTTTGCTCGCTGGGGAACCCCACAGATAGATCTCTTTGCATCCCCCCTCAACTACAAGCTGCCTCAATTTTGCTCCCGGATATACTCTCCTCAGCATCTCGAGGCAGATGCTTTTCTTCTAGACTGGAGGGATCAGTTTCTTTATGCCTTCCCTCCGTTTCCGCTGATTCTCAGGACTCTTGTCAAACTCAAGTCAGCACGTGCCACAATGATTCTGATAGCTCCTCGGTGGCCCAGACAACCGTGCTACTCCCTTCTACTTCAACTCAGCACCAGGGATCCTCTGCTTCTACCAGTTTTTCCCTCTCTGCGTACTCAAGAGTCAGGGTTCCTTACTCCATCCCAACTTGCAGTCTCTACACTTAACAGCTTGGTTCCTTTCAACCTAAACGACTCTTTCCAATTCTCTCAGTACAAGATATTTTGGTAGCTTCCAGAAAGCCGTCCACTCGGCACTGTTACGGCCAGAAGTGGACTAGATTTTCTGCCTGGTGTTCCACCCATCAGTTAGAGCCAAAGTCTACCTCCTTGGCTTCTGTTTTGGATTATTTACTTCACTTATCGCAATCTGGACTTCAGTCTACATCTATTCGAGTCCATCTCAGTGCGATTGCTGCTTTCTATCAGCCTCTTGATGGGCAACCTCTCTCTGCACATCCTATGGTTTCCCGATTTATGAAAGGTCTCTTTAATGTTCATTCGCCACTTAAACCGCCTCCAGTGGTCTGGGATCTCAATGTTGTTTTAGCTCAACAGATGAAACCTCCATTTGAACCAATTAATAAAGCTCACCTCAAGTATCTCACTTGAAAAGCAGTGTTCCTGATTGCCTTCACATCTGCTCGACGAGTCAGTGAGTTACAAGCTTTGGTTGCAGACCCACCTTTCACAGTTTTCTACCATGACAAAATGGTCCTCCGTACTCATCCAAAATTCTTACCTAAAGTTGTTTCATAATTTCATCTCAATCAATCTATTGTTCTGCCAGTATTTTTCCCAAAGCCTCATTCTCATTCTGGAGAAATGGCACTTCATACTTTGGACTGCAAACGTGCCTTGGCTTTCTACCTGCAACGCACTCAACCTAACAGAACAACTCCTCAGCTTTTTGTCTCCTTTGATCCAAATAAGTTGGGAAGTCCTATCTCGAAGCGCACCATCTCCAACTGGATGGCTGCTTGCATCTCTTTCTGCTATGCTCAGGCTGGTCTTCCTCTGCAGGGTCGGGTCATGGGCCTTAAAGTTCGAGCTATGGCGGCATCTGTAGCTTTCCTCAGATCAACTCCTATTGAGGAAATCTGTAAGGCTGCCACTTGGTCCTCGGTTCATACTTTCACCTCTCATTATTGTCTGGATACTTTCTCCAAGAAGGGATGGCCATTTTGGCCAATCTGTTTTGCAAAATCTTTTTTCTTAAATTGCCAACTCTCCCTCCATATCTTTATACTTAGCTTGGAGGTCACCCATGTGTGAGAATATGCTACCTGCTTGTCCTGGGATAAAGCACAGTTACTTACCGTAACAGTTGTTATCCAGGGACAGCAGGCAGATATTCTCACAACCCACCCACCTCCCCTGGTTGGCTTCTTGGCTAGGTATCTGAACTGAGGATCCTCCCAGGAGATGCGCCCCCTAGTTCGGGTGGGAAGGCACGCGCGCATGCGCAGTGCAGCACTCGGAAGCTCTTATAAAGATCTTCAAGCAAGTCTGCTTTCGAAGCTATTCGCTGCGGGGCTCCATCGGTGACATCACCCATGTGTGAGAATATCTGCCTGCTGTCCCTGGATAACAACTGTTACGGTAAGTAACTGTGCTTTATCTATTGAGCACATGACACTTCTGAGCTGAGGCTGGAGTTTTTGTCTCTGACTCCACTATCTTTTCATTGCATTGTGTCAGCCTTTCATGCTTTTGATATCTGGGTGTCTTCACAGTTCTTGCTTAGGAAATAGGCCAGTAGCTGAAGATGTCTCAGGGGTCAGAGCTCGTGAACTTGAGCTTCTTGTCAGAAACAGAGAGGGAGTTGATCCTGCAGGTCTTGCAACGAGATGAAGAGCTCCGAAAAGCAGAGGAGAAAAGAATTCGGTAAGATGGTGCTGGGGAGCAAGTAAGAGCTTAGGCAGACTGATTTCCCATGGTCTGTCTCTGTCTAACATTTTCTTACAGGCATCCCTGTAACCAAATGTTGGACAGTGATAAGCTGTAATAGATCTTTTCCATTATATTAGGGCTAGGATATCAGATATGGCCTGTGGACTGCTTTAAAACCTTAATAAACCCTTTCATCCAAATGATATGGTCAGAGCCCAGGTGTTGAAGACTGGGCTGGAGGAATGGCAGAAGTACCCATCAAGAAGTTCCACTCTGACTGAATTGAATAATATCCTAAGGATATTATTATTATTCCTAGTATGTCTTGTTTTTAGCCAGTGCACTATAAGTCTACTAGCTTTGTTGTTAAACTCAAAATAACGTGACTAAGGAATCACAGATGATAACTCGGGTCCTCTGCCTCAAATACTCTATGTTGTCTCCTAGCTTCCCCCAACTGGGGCAAGAGGATCTTATCCCCAGACTCCCTTTCAAGAGAAGCAACCCTCTGGTGCGATTCACACTCCTGTTGCCTTTGATGCTTTTTCTGAGTTGCTGTGGAAATCAAATGGCCAAGCATAGTAGTCTTTAGTCCTTCCCATATAGCTTCCAGTGAAACACCCTCTGTACAATTAAACTCCAAATACTTCATCATTAAGTGTTCCACCTCCCCTCTATCTGACGATCCTTCAAAAGGCTATCATTAATATACCAATAGAGGGCGCCCTGAGCCCCTCACTCATATTGAAATTCCAAGCAGTTGCTGAGAAAACAGCAAAATAACTCTAGGGGGTTACCTTTTTTTTTTTTTTTTTTGCTTTACGCTCTATATTCCATATTTCAGTCAGCACAATATTAACATGGACTGGAGCAACTGTACTTCTTGCAGATCTCTTAGACAACCTCCTGTTCTGTAGCTCATGGCAGTCGAGTTTATTACTTTTATTTTGAAGATGGCTGTAAATAGCATCTTAATGCTTCTGTTTTGTTCCTTGGGATAGGCGTTTGAAAAATGAGCTCCTGGATATCCGAAGGAAAGGGGCAAAGAGGGGCAGCCAACGCTATGGCGAGCGGACTTGTGCACGTTGCCAGCAGAGCCTAGGCAGACTAGGCCCGAGAGCTAACACCTGCCGGAATTGCAATCACCTAGTATGCAAAGATTGCCGCTTGGTGAGCACCAGTGGCAACTGGAAATGCAACGTCTGCATAAAAGAAGCGTAAGTCTATGCTTTAGACATGTTTGATGCTAATCTAATCTAATTTTTCTTCTTGTTTGCCGCCTCTTCCCATACCACAGTTAGGGCTTGATGCAGTTGCAATAAACATCAGATAAACATATTCAATTATTCTAAAAAAGTTGGAAATTAAAGTCTTTAAATGTTTTTGAAAGATATAATAAGATGTGCAACCTCTTAGACTGAACAGAAGGCCATTCCAAAATTAAGTAAAAATGAATGAGAGAGAATGGGAAAAATAAAACTCTGACCCCTCTTTAATGATGGAAATGATAAAGAATGTGTAAAAGTAAGTTCATTTAACTTGTCTTGAAAAATGCAAAACCAAAGATGTAAGGGACACAATAGATAGGCCATGGTAAATCTTAAAGTCCATACAAGCACATTTGAACTTAATTCTGAATTGAAGAGGAAGCTAGCGAAAAGTCCTCAAAAGAGGTGTGACATGTTCAAATTTCGTTTTACCAAAAATCAAGCGGGCAGCCGTGTTTTGGATTGAACAAGCATAGCAAAATGATGATGAAATAAAGTGTGAAATGTCTCAAAAATATTTTCTGAATAAATTATCTGGTGATGAAATAAGAGCAGTATCTAAAATAGGACCTAATATTCTAGAGGATTTTTCAACAAGTAATGATTCTCCAGAATCCCAAAATATTTTTTTATCAGGAAAACTAACTGGCCAGAAGGAGGTTGTGTATAGTATGTGTGCTCTGTAACCAGGGCTAAAGGAGGATGGAAATAATGTTGAGGCTTAATATGGGGATGACATCTAAATATGTGGAACAAAACTTGTATTCTCTATCTTTCAAACCATTTGTTGAGCCCTTTTTTTGCTTGCAGAGATTTAAAGAAGACTACTGGTGACTGGTTCTATGATCAAAGAGTGAATCGTTTTGCCAACAGACTTGGGAGTGACTTGGTCAGGATGTCCCTTCGACGTAGGCCTTTAGGTAGGTGTCAGCTGGAAGTCTTATAAATTCAGTGCAAGTTTCAAGGAGTTGAGACCTTCTGAGCTGTTTATTGCATTTTCAGTTCATGATCAAGGTATTTATGGGGATGAGGACGACAGGAATCTGCAGTATTGGTGACAAAAGAGCCATTTATTTTGTGGATGGTTAGGGATGGGGACCAGATAATGTCTCTTTTCACACCTCTAGTGTCAAATCAGTGGACATTGAAAACAACTTAATTACTGGTACTTGTTTAACATAAAGTGTAAATAATATGAACGTGCTTTTCTTGAATTTGCAAGATTGCTCAAATGTGGGTTGGGGACAGGGATGGTGAGGGAATCGGGAAGAAGATGAGGGGATAGGATGGGAATGGATCCAAACTGGGTGGACATGAGAACCAGATTATGACCTTGTGCACACTAGAGAGTTGTGTGGGAACAGAAATCCCACTTGTTCCCGCCCGTCCCTACCAGAATTCCCACCCGTCCCCGCAAGGAATCCCCTCCATCCCTGCTGGGCCCCATGAGGAATCCCCTCCGTCCACGCAAGGAATCTCCTCTGTCCCTGCCCATCCCCCCATAAAAGTTACCCGTCCCCATAAAAAGTTACCTGTCCCCATAAAAAGCAGCAATTACTTCTGACAGTTTTGATTTTTTTTTTTTTAAGTCTTTATTTAAATCAACAATTAAAATACAATATAAACAAATAACAGTGAACAGAAATAAGAGATGCATATATCACCGTAAAGAATTAGAATAGACATTAGGTCATATGACTGTAGGGTCACACATTTCTTGTTAAAAGAAATAAGAGTTGGATTTTTTTTGGCAATATAAAGCTCATATCTTGAGAGCAAACAAATCTGGTTCCACCATCTGGCATAGATATCTTGTGAGAGGTCCTTCCAAGATCCACAAATGATTTTTAATGCAGCAATGAGTAAGAATCAAACAATATAGCATCAAAATAATTTAAAGACAGACTTGAGAGAAGCACTTTTCAGGACAATGGTTGCATAAGAAAAATATGCCAAAACTGAACTGGAAACCCCAAAACAAACTTGGCAAGTACTTCATTTTGTACTAATTAGTGGCATAACTATGAGAGGGGACTGGGCCTCCCACTTTGAGCTTAGCCCACTTCAAAATGAGCAGCTCCCTTGCTGTAGCTTGTGGGACAATTTGTTTTTCCATCACCTTGGTCCCAGTTTCTGCTTTTGTCTATCTTCTACTAATTCTCTTTCCAGGCCTTGGGAACCCTGGTTCCATCCCCATGAGAGTCCCGTGAGCCTGGGGGGGGGATCCCAATGGGAGTCCTGTGAGCCTGGGAGGATCCCCGTGGGAGTTCCGTGAGCTTGGGGGATCCCTTTGGGAGTCCTGTGAGCTTGGGGGGATCCCTGCAGAAGTCGCATAGACCCGGGGGGGGGGGTGAAATCCCCATTCCCGTGCAGGTCTCTAGTGCACACCTCTAGTTCATGAGAATGCTGCTGAACTATGCAATATGCAATGCTGATCTTACTCTATGTAGCTAGGTTGTGTGTGGATGTGTTTGTTTTTGGGGTGGTTTTTTCACTTACATCTTCGTCTCAAGCGTTGAAAATCCTACGTTTTAGACATTACAAATTCTATAACAAAACTGGAAGTGCAAGGATCCTTCAGCTACAAAAAAGAGGATTCATCCTGTAATGTGCATTGTTTGCTGTGAGGTCATGTTGTGGGAGAGGACTTTGGAATAGATGAATGCTACCTTTCTCTCTATATGTGCTGGTTGTTAACTGGTGCTTCCTTCTTTCCCTGCTTCATTTTAGACTGTTGTGATTAGTGATGTGCTGATCACTTGCTGGTCTTATGGGAGGACTCTCACTGAATGCAGTATTGCTGGTGAGAACCTCTTGATGAAAACTGGTAATAATACATCACTGACATCATGAGCTAGTTTGTAAACCCTCTCAAAACAAGGAAATAACTACTGTACTGAATGTAACACACCTTGAGTTTCTATTGAAAAGCCATGAACTAAATCAAAATTTTTTAAATGGCACTGTACCTCGGAAGTTGAGTTACATGGGGATAGGGATCTCACCCATATCTACCGAACCTGCTAAGTTCCATTATCCCAGGACAAGCAGGCAGCATATTCTTAACACATGGGTGACGTCACCGACGGAGCCCTCGGTACGGACCTTTTTAACTAGAAGTTTCTAGTTGGCCTCACCGCGCGTGCGCGAGTGCCTTCCCGCCCGACGGAGGAGTGCGTGGTCCCCAGTTTCTTCGTTTCCGCGGAGCGAAGAAGACGCGTGTGTTTTTTCAACAGCCGTTGAAACCACTTTTTGCCTTCCCGCTCGCGCTTTTTTCCCCATGACAAGGTTGTTCTGCGTACCCACCCTAAATTCCTTCCCAAAGTGGTCTCGGCTTTTCACCTCAACCAGTCCATTGTGTTGCCCGTCTTCTTCCCTAAGCCTCACTCGCATCCTGGGGAACAGGCGTTGCACACGCTGGATTGTAAGCGTGCCCTTGCTTACTACCT
Organism: Geotrypetes seraphini; assembly: GCF_902459505.1. Taxonomy (NCBI): domain Eukaryota; kingdom Metazoa; phylum Chordata; class Amphibia; order Gymnophiona; family Dermophiidae; genus Geotrypetes; species Geotrypetes seraphini. The sequence continues at coordinate 70,194,430 of NC_047088.1, forward strand.
TGATCGTACCAGAGCTCACCGAACATCCCCTCAGCTATTTTTGTCTTTCGATCCCAACCGTTTGGGTCGTCCTGTCTCCAAACGGACACTTTCAAATTGGCTTGCTGCCTGTATTGCATTCTGCTATGCTCGGGCCGGTCTCTCACTGGAAGGAGCTGTCACGGCCCACAGAGTCCGAGCTATGGCTGCTTCTGTAGCTTTTCTCCGTTCCACGCCCATCGAGGAAATCTGCAAGGCAGCCACTTGGTCCTCAGTTCACACGTTCACTACTCACTACTGTCTGGATGCGTTCTCCAGACGGGATGGACACTTCGGCCAATCTGTGTTACAAAATTTATTTTCCTAATGGCCAACCATCCCCCCTCCCTCTTTGTTAGCTTGGAGGTCACCCATGTGTTAAGAATATGCTGCCTGCTTGTCCTGGGATAAAGCACAGTTACTTACCGTAACAGGTGTTATCCAGGGACAGCAGGCAGATATTCTTACGTCCCACCCACCTCCCCGGGTTGGCTTCTTAGCTGGCTTATCCTAACTGGGGACCACGCACTCCTCCGTCGGGCGGGAAGGCACTCGCGCACGCGCGGTGCGGCCAACTAGAAACTTCTAGTTAAAAAGGTCCGTACCGAGGGCTCCGTCGGTGACGTCACCCATGTGTTAAGAATATCTGCCTGCTGTCCCTGGATAACACCTGTTACGGTAAGTAACTGTGCTTTCTGTCCCCACAACTACAGTCCCAGTCCGTGTTTTCTCCACATAGCCAGACTCAAACTGCCCACCATGTATCCCATCAAGGCCGCTCCTGCACCAGGTTATTACTTATTGGCTCACAGCCCTCAATTTCCTCCTGACCAAGAGTGTTCCAATCCTCAGTCTGGTCACTGTTCTAATAGCCTCTTTCAATGCATTCTAAGCCTCATTCTGGTGCTTCAGTAGCCTCTCAGTACATTGCTCCTGCTTATGCTAATCCCAATTCTAAAATAGCTGCCCGACTATCTACAAGAGTCTGAGATGCTATTTAAACATGGAGCTACCGGGGAAGGAGCAATGCGGGATGCTCCTGCCTGAAAGAAGCCACTAGACCACCAGGGCCTTTAGAAGGTAGGTCTGGGGACAGAGGTATCAGGAGGAACCAGTGGGTGACCCAGGGAGATGGATAGGGATATGTTTTCAGTTCTAACTGGAAATGCTTAGGACTGAAACCACAATTCAGTCAGCCTCTATATTGAATATTAGCATACATTATTTAAACAGTGTTCATGCTGCTATAGGAAGCCAATGCAATGGTACACTTTATATTCCTGAGGGAAATCTGTGGAAAATGCACTTAAAATCTTGTGCACAGTATTTGAAAATTCTGTAAGTCTTATTTGTCAGGACACAATGTAATCTAACTGAACTATAATGAATTAAACTAAGATCTTTAAGATGCACAATTTGTTTTAAGATTTAGAGCAGAATTTCTGTGCTACAATATTGCACCAAAATGGTGGCAGTTGCAAGAAGCCAGTGCTGGCGGCAGCTCAGGCTTTAATGGATCACTGCATTTAAATCCACCAAAGTAGAAGCCCTATACATATGGCTATAAATCCTGGATTCTCACATTTATCACTCCTATGTTTTCCCATTCCCTTCCAATAAGATGCACACATACTTTGAATGCTCAGCTCATCCTTGCCAGTCTCATCACAGTACTGTACTCTCAATAAACCAATTCCCTTTCAGCAAACCAGCCATCTAGTTTGTTGTTCCAAGCAGATAGAACAGTATGTCTCAAATTTTGTTAGCTTTGGCACACTAAACCGAGCAAATGTTTTTCATGGCACATTATAATTGATATTATAAAATTTCAAAACCAACAAAAAATTTAAATTTGAGATTTTTTTAAATTTAAAGTTCTTTAAGCTATATATGTATGGGTAATTGTAACAATGGTGAAACTAAAGTAGAATAAAATTGCTAATCAATGCAATGGATGTGCTTATTTTTGAGTGCAAATTAACTCAAAATGCATCTTGATAGTCGACAAAGCTACATGCATTTCATCATCCACCATCTGCAATCATTCTCTTTTTTTATTTAATTTCTGTTTGAGCTGAAAATCCAAGTTTGCAAAGATAGAAGATCCAAATGGTAACAAAGCCTTGATTGCTTTGTTGCTCAAGTTAGGATAGCTACTACATAAAAAATAAAACAAAAATTATTTGCTGTTAGTTTTCAAGGACCAATCATGTCAAAGAATTTTGCTTGTCTGGGCGGTTGCATCCTTATGCACAAAGATACTCATAACATTGACAGACTCTTGCATACACGATGCACATGGCATCTATTCTAGTGTATACTTAAGAAGGGAATTTTTAAAAATAAAGTAAAATTCTGGAATCTCTTGTGGCACACCCAGAATCTCTTTGGGGCACACCACTGTGCTGTGGCACACAGTTTGAGAGACACTGAAATAGCATAACATAATAAATCTTATATACTGTGTCAAACCAAAGGCTCAGAATGGTTTACAGTAAATCAAAATAGCTTGGAAAAAAATCCAAGAACATCAAAACATAAATTGTTAAACTCATAAAAATAAAACAACAAAATTTAAAGATTAAGCTTAAAATTTGTTAAACAATCAAAATTTAAATAGTTTACATCATTTCAAATTATTGATTTCTGTCTGAATTTCCAAAGGAAGACCATTCCACAATAACCAGCTCATTCTTCCTCAGCCCACCCCTGACAAAACAAGCAGAGGACTGATTACTATCATGTTGCTCTTCTTTCAGTGCAGAACTGCTCTGTTTGTGTAACACAAAAGTGCTCATGCACACTTCTGTAAGAATAGTACTTGAGTTCAAGCTGGAATTTGTAAGCAGCTCTATGGTGCTGTAAGGAAGACTGTTGCCATAGAGCAATGAACAGTTGAAGAGCCTTGTGGCTTTTGCTTTCTATGATCCAGTTATCCAGCCAGTTTCTGTGGGGAAGGGGAATTTGACATAAATTCTATATATGTACTCACACAGTTGCTGCCTCCCCCCCCCACCCTGAGTAATTTTAAGAACCAGTGGGGAAAGAGGCAACTTAATAAGATCAGTCATCCTTCCCCTGATTTATATGCATTTTTGTGGGACTGAAAATGACCTTCCACTCGGCATAGTCCTAAAATATCAGGGCATTAAAAAGGTGCATGCATCTGTCTGTTTAAGCTTTAGTTATTTTAAGTTCAATAAAGTTTTATTAGTTTTGGTAATGAAAAATAGAACAGAAAACATATCAACAGTATCAAATACATAAAGAGAACCGATGTCTGTGCATAAGCAGATATACAAGAAAATCAGATCATATCATCAAAGCCAGCGTACACTGAAAAACATAAGCATCATTATAGAGGAACATAAGCAAATAATATAGAATAAAATCACAAGTGAAGCAGCAGTAGAATGAATAATATCTATCCACAATAGAAGTAACCCAGTAGTAATAACACAAAATAGTTATTTCAATCATATTTTGAGCAGTATTGCATTACAGGATCCCAAATATCATGAAAGTGTGATAATGAACCCACTTTCTTTGCATAAAGACGTTCATATTTGATAATAAGAGACACATTAGACCACCATGCAGCATGAGAAACATTAGATAATGTTTTCCAATTGGAAAAGATGACCCTAACAGCCAATAATAGGAGTGCTCTCAATAATATGGTCTCAGAGGTAGACAGCTGTGTCTGTAATGCAGGTGCTCCCACTATTATCGCTGCATAGGAGATATGTACTTTAATATGCAAAATCCCACATATGTCCTTCCAGATCATGTTCCAGAAATCTCCCAGCATTGGACAATCATAAAGCATATGTCTAAGCGTACCATCATGCAATAAACATGACCAGCATAGTTTGGATAAAGATGTGTTCATTTTTGCCAGTCTGCAGGGAGTCCAAAATGCTCTATGTAATAAAAAGAAAGCTGATTGTAAAATGGAGGCAGAATGTAGAGCTCTACCGACAGAGACCCACATCTCAGTCCAAGACTCCACATCCAATGTTAAGTTGAGTTCTCTATGCCAAGTTTCACTAACATTTGAATCCCAAGAAAACTTAAAGCTCTTTATGAGCCTATACCATTTAGACGCCGTCTTAGTAGAACAGGCGAGTGTGGTGCAACTGGAAAGAAATGTAGGAGTGTCAGCGGTGTAAGTATGAGATTTAAGTTCCTTTTTGAGACAATGAGTCAATTGTAACCATCTGAAAAATTGGGAAGGAGGTAAATTATACAATCTACATATTTTCGGAAAGGGGAGCCAGGAGATACCATCAAATAGTTGCGATAACAACCATATGCCAAGGTCTTGCCAGGATTTCCAGGAAATCATTTTGTTCTGTATCAGAAAGTTTGGATTGTTCCAAATCGGAGCAAATAGCGTATAAGACCAGTGTATTGTAGATAATTTGTCAAATTCTCTAATTGCATGTAGGGAGGATACCACGACCGGATTCTTTATAATATCCTGAGTTACCTGCATTACAGGTGTATGTTTCAAAGGTATAGGAGTACTATTTATCTCTAAGGTCAACCAGGGAGGTATATGTTTAGGCAGTGAAGAATTGAACCATTGAGCACTTTGTCGAAGCAAAAAGGCTAAATGGTATTCCTGTATACAAGGGAAATTAACACCACCTTCCATTCTGGGACATTTAAGTTTCTGTAAGCTAATTCTAGGAGTTTTCCCATTCCACAGAAAGGAAACCAGGATGTTTTCTAGTTTTTTATAATCAGAAGGCTGCAATACACAAGGAAGCATACTTAAAGTGTAATTTAGTACCGGAACCATCATCATTCTGATAGTATCCAGTCTACCCCACCATGATAATTTAAGAGGTGACCAGTTTGTAGATAGCCGTTTGAGTTTAATAAGTAAATATTCTAAATTATAATTAATGGTATCTTCGACAGTAGGTCCAAAATAAACTCCCAAATACTTGATCCTAACAGAGGACCATACAAATCCATATTGTTTCATTTCCGTACTATATTCAGGGCAATTAAGTGGCATAATTTCAGTTTTTATCAAATTTAGTTTGTAGCCAGATATAGTAGAGTATTGCGTTATTAATTCTAAGATATGGGGAATAGATTCGGGGGTTGTATATAAAAGAACATCATCGGCATACGCCGAGAGTTTTATCTCCATAGACCCTATACTAAGACCAACTATACTAGAATTAACCCGTATCGCCGTTAGGAAAGGTTCCAGCGCAATATTGAAGAGGAGCGGTGAAAGGGGGCATCCCTGCCGGGTGCCTCTCTTAGGGTGGAAGGGAGCTGAAAATAAATCATTAATGTATATGCGTGTCGTTGGGGCCGTATATAGTAACTTAATCATAGAAATAACGTAGTCTGGAAATCCATACCAGTGAAGTACTGCAAATATATATTCCCATTCGATGCGGTCAAACGCTTTTTCAGCGTCCAACCCCATAAGTAATAAGGGGGTTTGTAGGGATCTGGATGCATGTATAACATCTGTCAGCAATCTGGTGTTGTCACTGGAAAGTCGACCGGGCATAAAACCTGTTTGATCAGGTGAGATGATTTGTTGTAAGCTAGGAAGCAATCTGGTGGCTATAATCTTTGCAAATATTTTTGCGTCAGTATTTATAAGGGATAGAGGTCTGTAATTAGTTACATTTAGAGGAGATTTATCAGGTTTAGCCAACACTATAATTGTTGCTTCGGTGAAAGCTTTAGTTATTTTAAAATATATGTGTATGGTGCTCTGGGTTTGACGTTAAACCAACTTGCTTCCCTGGTCTCACTATAACCTTAAAGTGTAAATATTTTATTTTTTACAAGGCTACAAACGAGAGACCATTGGACAGGCCCTTCTCCAGCAGGGTCAGCTGAATGATCCGAAAACCACATCCAGATTTGGGCAGCGAGGCTCTCGGGAGCAGTCAAAGGGTGTCAGGTAATTAGGAATTTAATGCAATGAAGGACAAAGGATCTTTGAAGTGGAAGAGTGACTTGGTGGTTAGAACAGCAGCTGAGAACCAGGAAAGATAGGTTCAAATCCCACTGCTACTCCCTGTGATCTTGGGCAAGCCACTTAACCCTCTGTTATATCAAGTACAAATTTAGATTGTTTCTACCAGGTACTATGACCTGGATTGGCTACTGTTGGAAACAGGAGACTGGGCTAGATGGGCTATTGGTCTGATCCAGTATGACTGTTCTTATGTTCCTATGTTGTTAAGTTTTCTGGGAACAGGAAAATATCTAAATATCCTGCCTTTTGCTGCAGCTGAAAAAAAAAAGGTGTGATCTAAATCCCAAAATCCTTTCCCCGTCCTTTTTGCAGCTCCATTACATAAACATGGGAATAAAACAGGGAAAATGTTGGCCAACCTTTATAGAATCTGGAGGGATAAGAAGATGGAGGATATAGCTAATGAGTTTCTTAAATATTTTAAGGTAGCCTACAGGAGAGATGTAGAATTTTCTCCTGATATAATTAGTGATTATCTGCGGCAGTCCAGCTTGCTTGTGTTGGCTGCAGATGAAAGCAGTGAAGGGGGGAGGGGGATTAAACTCCACCCCCAGACTGGATGAGTATTCTTATGAATTTTATAAACTGCTTTTTCTTCAACTTGGTGATCCTCTTTTGGCATATTATAATGAGGTGGTGTTTACAAGGTCAGCATCTATGAAACAAACTTGGTTCTTTTTGTTGCATAGAGCTTTTTGGACCCCAGTTCGTTTACAAAAGTTGGATAGCTCTAGGTCTAATAGGTGCTGGCATTGTAATTTAGATGCTGGGACTCTAGATCATTTATTTTTTTCTGTCCCTTTGTCAATGCCTTTTGGAAGTTAATTTGGTCCCAAATTAATTCAATGTTAGAAAATCATGTTGCCCTATCCTATGATACTATTTTATTTGGAACGTCTATGAGATTCAAGAGTCAAATTTCAGCAAATAACAATAAACTTTTGTTAATACTGACGGGGGTTGCCATTCAACATATTACTTGAAATTGGAAGGACTGTACTAAACTTAATTATACCTTTTGGTTGAATTCAGTTTGTCATATTTATAAAATGGAGAGAGTGCTTGCTATACAGCAAGGAAATTATAATAGTTTCAAAAAGATTTGGGGGCCATTGATTGCATATTCTAATGATTAGACACCTTGGACACCTTTTTATTACATAGGACTATATTTAATGTGGGGATGAGGAGGTATGTTATGTGATTTAATGATGAATGGGATGGGTGGGTGGGGTCTTTTTTTATATGCATTTGACAATAATTGTTAGAATGTCAAGTGATTTGTACGAATTATCTCATTGAATATTGTACACTTGTTGCAAGAGTTAAAACTGAATAAAGAATTAAAAAAAAAATAATGAGGTAGTGTCTTCTGGTGCCTTTTTGAGATATGCTAATGAGGCCCTAATAACATTACTTCCTAAACCTGAAAAACTGGAAGACCTCAAACTAATATAGGCCAATTTTGCTACTCAATGTAGATGTGAACCTGTCCATGCATATGTCCTCTTCCTCACAAATATTATTAACTGTGACCAATCAGGCTTTTTCAAGGGGAGGCAGTTGGCCTGCAATGTGCAGAAGGCTTTGATAGCCATTTGACAACCAATAACATGACATCCCTTCTCTTTTGGTAAGCCTGCATGCCACAAAGGCATTTGGTTGAGTTAGTTGGAGCCAGTGGCGTACCTAGGGGGGGGCGGGGGGGGGCGGGCCGCCCCGGGTACCAGCCCTAAGGGGGTGTTCCCGGCCTTGCCGTTCAGTCCCCCGCCACCCCCGAAGGACCGCTCGCCCCACTGACCTTCCTGCACCACCTGTGAAGCAGCCCGCAGCAGGATCGCGAAGTCAGCGTCAGCATCTCTGCGCTGCTTCCTGCGCCGCGATCCCGCCCCTCCTCTGACGTCAGAGGAGGGGCGGGACCGTGGCGAAGGAAGCAGCGCAGGGATCGCTGACGCTGACTTCGCGATCCTGCTGCGGCTGCTTCATAGGTGGTGCGGGGAGGCCAGGGGGCGAGCGGTCCTTCGGGGTGGGTCGGGGCATCAGGCCTTCAGGGTGGGGCGGGCGGGCAGGCAAGCAGGCTTTCAAGGGGGAGGGGGTGACAGGCAGGCAGGCAGGCCTTCAAGGGGGGACAGGCCTTCGGGGGGGGGGTGCAGACCTTCAAGGGGTGCAGGCCTTCAAGGGGGGCAGGCAGGCCTTCAGGGGGGTGCAGGCCTTCGGGGGGGGTGTAGGCCTTCGGGGGGGGTGCAGACCTTCAAGGGGGTGCAGGCCTTCAAGGGGGGGAACAGGCCTTCAAGGGGGGAAAGGCAGGCAGGCCTTCAAGGGGGGGACAGGCCTACAAGGGGGGGGACAGGCCTACAAGGGGGGGACAGGCCTACAAGGGGGGGGGACAGGCCTTCATGGGGGGGTGCAGGCCTTCAAGGGGGGTGCAGGCCTTCAAGGGGGGTGCAGGCCTTCAAGGGGGGGAAAGGCAGGCAGGCAGGCCTTAAAGGGGGGACAGGCCTACAAGGGGGGGGACAGGCCTACAAGGGGGGGGGACAGGCCTTCAAGGGGGGTGCAGGCCTTCAAGGGGGGAAAGGCAGGCAGGCAGGCCTTAAAGGGGGGACAGGCCTACAAGGGGGGGACAGGCCTACAAGGGGGTGGGACAGGCCTTCAAGGGGGGGACAGGCCTTCGGGGGGGTGCAGACCTTCAAGGGAGTGCAGGCCTTCGGGGGGGGGGGTGCAGTCCTTCAAGGGGGTGCAGGCCTTCAAGGGGGGGAAAGGCAGGCAGGCAGGCCTTCAAGGGGGGGACAGGCCTACAAGGGGGGGAGAAGCTACAAGGGGGTGGTACAAGCCTTCAAGTGGGGGACAGGCCTTCCGGGGGGGGGGGTGCAGACCTTCAAGGGAGTGCAGGCCTTCGAGGGGGGACAGGCCTTCAAGGGGGGAAAGGCAGGCAGGCAGGCCTTCAAGGGGGGACAGGCCTACAAGGGGGGGGAGAAGCTACAAGGGGGTGGGACAGGCCTTCAAGTGGGGGACAGGCCTTCGGGGGGGTGCAGGCCTTCGGGGGGTGCAGACCTTCAAGGGGGGGACAGGCAGGCAGGCCTTCAAGGGGGGGACAGGCCTACAAGGGGAAGGGACAGGCCTTCAAGGGGGGTGCAGGCCTTCAAGGTGGGACAGGCAGACCTTTAAGGGGGGACAGGCCTTTGGGGGGGGGGACCATGATTTAGAAGTACACGGAGGGAAGGGTGTTCAAAGAGACATGCATATGCCAAACTTTGGGGGGGGGAAGAAATAATGGGTCTGAAAATAGAGGAGAGGGAGAGAGATGATGGACCATGGGATTTAGGGAGGGAAGGAACAGAAAGGGAGAGAAATTGGACACAAGGGATGGTGTGGAGGAGGGATAGAGATACTGGATAGGAGGGTAATTAGGAAAAGAAACGGAGAGATGGTGGACTCTGGGATGGTGGGGAAGGAGGGAGAGATGCCGGATGAAAGGGTATTTAAGAAAAGGTGGATCTGTGGAGGGAGATGAAAAAAAGGAAAGATACCAGACTTCCTGGGAAGGGAAGGGAAATGGAAAGGGAGGACAGAGTTGGCAGATGGATGGTTAGCATGCAGAAAGAAGGAGACCCTGGCAAGCAAGTTATCAGAAGAAAACCAGAGCCTTGGACCAACAAGATTTGAAATATAACCAGACAACAAAAGGTAGAAAAATTAATTTTATTTTCTGTTTTGTGATTATAACATGTCAGATTTGAAATGTGTATCCTGCCAGAGCTGGTGTTGGACTGCAAACGTGAGCTAGGATTTAACAGAAAGAGGAAAAGTTCTTTTTGTTTCTTTATTTTATTTACACCACAGCGCCAGTGTGGTTAGGAGAAGCCAAAGGGGGTGAAAAAGCTATAAAACCCACCAGGAGTTTTGAAAAAAATCACCCAACTGGGCAGGAAAATCGAATTGAAAAACCAATTCAATAGGGCTGAATCGAATCAAAAATTTTTTTTCCTGTATCTGGCAGCATTAGTTTGCGCTACTGTCTTAGACTTTAGGACCTGGGATTGGGGAGAGATGGCATCCTCAGTACTTTATAATGCAAGTGAAACGAGGATTTGGTCAGACTTTTGAAGGGTCTGCAGAAAAAAAATATTGTATAGGCCGGGGACATGAGACAGCAGGAAATGGGAACTTTTCTTCCTTCTATTTTTGTGAATGGAAAGGCTGAGGATGTCAGAGAGGTCAGTTAAAATATGTGCTTTATAAGAAAATATAATAATGTGTTTTATAAAGTTTATAGCATAGCTGGCCTACCCAGTGAGGTGTTCCTAGTGGTGATGGTGGCAGCGTGTCAATGTGTTGAGAGGAAGAGGTGGTCTGGGAAATTCTGCTGAGCAAACTCCGGGCCCATTTCCACCCCCCAGTTAGTCCACTCCACTCAACTGATTCACACACTGAGTGGGTCTTTGGGTGTTGTTTTGGGATCTCTTCCAGTGGTTTATCTCCTTCTGGTCCAAGGAAGGAAACTTTGTTATCCTTAGCATTGACCTACAGAATATGTTTGTAACAGCGCTGCTTGTGTGGCATTAGGCTATGTAGTGATCGAAAGAAAAAAACAGACCTTTGCACATTTTTGCACTATATGGTGGGTGTATGAGGAGATTCACATTTCCTGCACAGCTAAGTCCATGTGAAGTTACCTTGTGCTGTATTTGACATCTAGCAAGGTCTCTGTTTGAAAGGAAAGATCTAAACTTAAAAATGAAGTGGCCAGAAGTTATGGTAAAAGCAGATAGTGTAGCTGGTTTTAAGAAAGATTTGGTCAAATTCCTGGAGGAAAAGTCCATAATCTGTTATTAAGACATGGGGGAAGTGTCTGCTTGCCCTGGATCGGTAGCATGGAATGTTGCTACTCTTTGGGTTTTGACCAGGTATTAGTGTCCTGGATTGGCTACCATGAGAATGGGCTACTGGGCATGATGGACCATTGGTCTGACCCAGTTAGGCTATTCTTATGTTATGTTCTCATCTGTAGGGGCCTTTGTTTTCACTTCTTATTTTAATGTATTTTTTTTCTGGGAACTTATCAGTGTTTTTTATAATGGGAACAAAAATGGAAGAGAATTAATGTGTGTGGAATGGGGGGTAACTAATTTCTTCAGCTAAATAATTCAATCCACTTCAAACAGACATAGGAGAACTTGTGCACCATTCACACACCCTCCAACCAAAAACGTCAAAAGAAAAAAACTGTTCGACAACCTCCTAGCCATTCGAGCTGCAACACTCGACCCCCAACTCTACAACCAATTGATATCAACCACAGACTGCAAAACCTTCAAAAAGAAATAAAAACCCTTCTATTCAAAAAACACATAAAACCGAACTAACACAATCAGAACTGTCCCAAGCATCACCTGCAACTACTCCATATGTACTTCTAATGTCATGACAATTTAGACATAATTTATGTTATGTTATGTTTGGAATAATGGTTACATATATGAGGTTCAATAAAAGAACATTTTCACTGCCTGTTTCTATTCTGACCATTTATTCCATTTCATGGTTATTGCAAAAAAAAAAAAAAAAAAATTTTTTACATGGGGGGGGGGGGGGTGTCAAAAAATGATGGGCCCCGGGTGCCACATACCCTAGGTACGCCACTGGTTGGAGCTTCATGTTTCAAACCCTGGAACATGTGGGAATAGGGGGCTGGTACTATGAGGCCATCTCTGCCCTGTACCCAAACCCAGTAACAGCCCTCTTGGTGAATGGGGATGCATTTTTGTTAATTAAAGGCACCAGACTGGGATGCCTCCTTTCCCCTCTTCTTTTTGTTCTTACTTTAGAGCCTCTCTTATGTACCCTAAGGTGTGAGATATTAATACCAGATTTGTTGGTGGGGAAAGAAGAAATTAAAGTATTGGGCTTTGCAGATGACCTTTTACTGATAATGACTCGGTCCTAGAGTGCCCTCCCAATGGCAGTTGAGCTGATTGAAGAGTATGAATGTTTGCCTGCAGAAATTGGTGGTTCTGCCAATGATGCCCTCTGTGCTTACCAGTTGAGGGGGTCAGTTTCCTCTCCAATGGGCAGATGGATGGTTTTATACCTGCAGATCTGAAAAGGTTATATTTTCTGAATGTTCTCCCTTTGTTACAATCATCTTTCTCTAAGCTGAATGTTTGGAAATCTTATCCGCTGTCATTGATGGGTTGCATATATCTCTTTTAATATGATGCTGGTGCCCTGCTGGTTTATACCCCTTTCAGATGCTCCCCTTGTACTTAAATGTTAGAGAGGAAAGGGTATCAGCTAGACTGTTGAGGGCCCATCTCTGGAGGGGAGGGAACGCTAACCTGTTGCTCGTGCAGGTGATGTTGCCAATGGACAAAGGGGATATGGTCCTAATAAATTTGAGTTACTTGTGGGCTGTGGTATGTGACACATCAGTGACTGGTTTGGGGCACACAAGATTTTACCTGTACAGATATGGAAATATCACTATTTTGAAAGGACCATTTCAGTGCTTATTTGCATGCAGTGTTGCTGTTGGACTCTCACAGGGGGCTCCTTCTCCATATTCTTTTTTTAACCTCTAAGATGGGTGTGGAGGTGAGTCTGCCACTTCCACGGTATCTTCTATGCCTGCATACCATTCCTATCTATTTGGGGCAGCGGACATTTTAGACCCGGATATTAAGGGACAGCCTTTATTCACTGGAATAAATGAGGGATCATTTATCTGTTTCATGTTATGAAAGAATAAGCATATCTTGAAATCCTTCCCTTCACTAAAGGAAGACTTTTATCTTTCCTCGAGGGATCATTTCACTTATATACAATTATGGCATTATATTCTTCATCTCCCGAGGATCTCATTGACAATGGACACAGAGGAACTGTTATTGATGGTATTTACTTTTGGTTCTCAAGAGCATGTCCCCTTGAGATTTCATCATATACATTTAAAAGAACACTCTCCAACGATGGACTTTGCAACTTTGCTTGACAAATGGTCTTGGGGACTTGTTGATTTCGCTTCTAGGGGAATATGCTTTCTTGTCTAATCATCAAGTTGAAATCACTTAAATTCAACATGTCTTTAAGGGAATTACAGTTCAAAATTATTCAGAGACTTTATATTGCTCCAGATAGAGCTCACCAGTTACATATTGTGGCCATAGCCTCCTGCCCGAAATGTGGGCATGTGCTCTGGACTTACACTGACTGTTTTTTTGGAAACAGATTTTTCATTTCATCTTAAATATCTAGCAAGTTTCCATTATCCCACCAGATGTTATTTACCAATACTGAAACCTAGATAGAGGGGACTGACTTAGTTTACAAGATGGTCGATCCTAATGGTATTACGCAGCATATTGTGTCAGTGGATCTCGCCTGATTCTCCCATAGAATAGCTATGGTGAGCGTACTTATTCAATTTGTTACAATGGAACATTGTACTCCTGACTTTTCCTCACCAGGCAATCTGGGAACCATTCTAGAACATGCTTTGACCCATAGCCAAATTTTGAATTTATAAATGCTCTGTGCAGAAGTTGATTGGTTTATTATGCAATTTCCGGGAAGTAAATAGAGAGGGGGAGGGGGGTTTTGGATGGTGGAATATGAAAACGCTGTATCTGTTGAACATTGTACTAGATTTGAATCTGTCAAGCATTGTGTAAGTTCAGCAATAAAAAAAAAATATTTAAACATAAAAGAAAGTAACTGGCCATAAACCACCTTTTCAGTAAACTTAGATAAGAAGCAAAGGTTAGAAACTGGTCTATAATTAGCAGCACACATAGGATCAATAGCCTGTTTACAAAGTCACAATCTCAAATTATTGTGAACAATATTTAGAGCCAGGGGAAATTAAGCCCTGAAAATTACCTTTCAACTAAGTAGGTGGAAGTGAATCCAACTGACAATATGACACATTCATTGAAGACAATTTGGAGAGCTCTATTAGGTAAGCAAAAGAGGACCAAGAAAATGTCAGGAGAATCTTAGAGGGCTCTGAGAAAGCAATAGAAGAAGCACAGGCCAGAATTAAGAAAGAGACCCAAGAAAGACCTTAATTTTTGAGACAAAATACTGATCTAAGCAATCTGGACAGAGACCTTCCATAGGTAAGGTGAAGCAGAATAGGATCTAATCATCTTAAACAGTTGCTTTGAAAGATTCGGAGATGTGGAAATAGGCCTTGAAAAATAAGATCTCAGCGTTTTAAAAATTGTAATTATAAGAACCAAACAAGATACTTCAGAGAAAGCAAGCCTTGGTAAAACCAAGGAAAAGACTGATGACAAGATGGAGAAGATACACGCAAAGGCATAAACCTGTTTCTGTAGACTTGTTCCAGCTTGAAACCTAATCCTCTAAAGCAGGTCAAAAATATTTTCAGAAAAAACATGAATAATGGTGTAGATAAGGATGGGTCTAACTGTGAGAGATGGTGAGACCTATAAAGAACTGCCAGTTGTGAAATAGTATTAATAGAGTCTAGAGAAAGAAAACATTAGAGATAGAGAACATGTAATAACATAATTGGACCGAGGAAGAAGAGTTGAAACAAAGCTACTAAAGCAAAAATCAGATGTAACTGTCTCCTTTAATCTTTCTGACTGCACCCTTACTTCTCTGATACACTTTATCACTGTATGTGATTTTAATCAACTATTCTCCCTTTATAGTGGTGGGACCATAGAACCCAAGGACCAGAGGAGTGACACTGAATCCATGGAACAAATGAGTCTGAACAGTTACAAATCTGATTCCAAAAGAAGCACACCAGTCAATTCAAGGTGATAACCTTACTTTCTTCCAGTACCTGGCTAAATCCAACCTATTAATGTGCTCATTAACTTGATCAAAGAATTGAGGGCTTTAGCAGCACTGAATACAGAATTTGTCCCTTTAAAAAAAAAAAGTTTAGGTCTTCCTCATTTCTCAACAAACTAAGAGTCCAGATTAAGATCTCCTGCATAAGGCTCTTGTAGGGAGTTTAGGATAAGCGAGCTTGGCGATTTCTGTACAAACAGGCTGAACTGAGAGCCTTGGACATTCCTGTCTGTCCAAACATGTTCAACAGATATTCTGGAAAACAATGTTTCACCATGTGATGCAAAATTTAATCTTCAAAATTCACTGTTCATGAATATAATGGGCTGTTATTGAAAAAGCACTTTGTGTTCAATAGTTTTTGAATAACTAACCACAAGACCTACCATGTTGTGGTGACTCATTGCTTCTGCCCATACTGGTTCAGTCTCTAAATGGCTGCCATGACCTCCAGCAGCAGTCTCAGAAGCCATTTTGACTCAGAAGCTATGGATAGGAATGAGTGGGGATTGCTCCTGCCCCTACTAGCCATCAATGACAGGGTAAGCCAAGGAGGGGGCTACCAACATGGTCGAGGGGTGTGGATTCACAAGGGGGGCCTGCCACGGGGGATGCTGGGATAGTAAGAGGGGCTGCTGCTGGCAGATAGATCCAGGAAAGAGGTACATTTTGGTTGTTTGGAAGGGAGTGAGTGAGAGCTGTTTGAGAGCAAGGGCAATTTTGGTTGCAGATTCAGTTTTGTTTGGGCTCTAACCAGCATGCTTCTAAAATCTTTATAGATGACACATGAGATCTGCCACTATTGTACCAGGCAGGCAAGTAAAGAAGTGATCCTCATGTTCACCAGGCTCCTTGATATATAGATTCCTAATGATCAAGTTGCCAACCACAATGGTGATGCTAACAGGCATATACATATCCTTGGAGAGGCTTACTTGGTTCAAGAGGATAACAGAATTGCCTGGAGGGCAGATTCTGGCTACAGGATTGCTATCTGGCCCCCTCCTCGCCCTTGGTAATGCTTTTCTTTTTCATTACCCTCACTGGCAGCACTGGTGCAGCCAGATTGGAAATAGAACCACTCTCTTATGTTCTTAAAGATCTTGCCTATGTACCTCCCTCTTCAAACTTCCAAGAGTCGTACACCGAATTTAAACAGTTTTTTCTCCCACATTTAAAGCAGAACTTAAATGCTGCTTGCCCACCAACCATGGCAGCTTCTATTAGCTCTCCCATAGGAATATGATATTGCGCACTTGCTTTCTTCTAAATTTGTTTTTCAAAGTACCGTAATTATTATTTCTGCAAACTCCTTTCGATCCACACTGCAAATAAAATAGGAGAAACAAATAGGGTCACTGTCAATTTCTATCAATACTTTGATTTGATAAGGTGTTAGCTCAATACCATATCACTCTAACTCATCTTGAGTTACCACTGAAATGGAATGAGAAACTACAAAAGAATGTAGCCCTGAACAAAATCAATACATGTTCCTACTTTTATTTCTCATAGCTTTCTCAAAATAGAATTAGGCTGACCCAGTGACTCAGGAAGCATGTCTGGTCATGCCCCTAGCTGGATTCCAGAGTCAGCTCTGTATTCTTAAGGGGGGAGGAGTGGAGAAAGTCTGATCATAAGTCAAGGGTGATAGCTGGTGGCTAGGTCTTGAGCCCATAATTGTAAGGTTCTGGAAGGAATCTTAGTACATGGCCTATGGTCCTGAACCATTGCTATGGCAAATCTAGACCTGTTAGAGAGAGGAATATCCCTGGGTTTTTATGAGGACTCAGAGTAGCAGATCCCAAAAGAGCTGAAAGTTTAAAGGAGCAAGAGCAAAACAAAAATAAGCAAAATAGAAATTGTCCCATGTTTAAGAACACAATACTTTTATTTTATAGTACACTTCTAAACAAATAAGACACTGTTTTTTATGAGTATAAGCATGGATTGTCTAGTATTCATCTGCAGTGATGTATGCAGTTCAGTGGTTAGCCTAATGGCTGGTGCAATGGCCTGGGAATCAGGGGAACTGGGCTCAATTCGCACTACAGCTCCTTCTGACTCTGGGCAAATCACTTAGCCACAGACCTGGAAGGCCAGTCAGGAAAGTACTGGCATATTGGTGCACAGACTTTCTCTTCTCTCCCAAAATGAACCTTCCATTTTTAGGGGTTCAGAAACGGGTGGATACTGAGGGTCAACAGGCCGTGGTGGTACTGGATCACGAAGGTGATTTGTCCATGCACAGGCTGTTCAAGCCAGTGGATCTATTGAATATTGTCATGGAGGCATTGCAAGAATTAAAACTGAAATTGCCACAGTCCTCAACTGCACAGACATCTGTAATAGAGAATGACACGGGGACAAATTTTTCCCCATCCCTGCGGAAACTCATTTTCCCATCCCAGCAAGCTGTTTTCTGTCCCTGCCCCATTCCTGCAAGCTCTGTCCTCATCTGCACAAATCTCAAACAAGCTCTGTCCTCATCTGTACAAGCCTCAAGCTTTAAAATAAGTGTTCAAGGCTTGTTCGGTTAAGACAGAGCTTACAGGAATGGGATGGGGACAGTGACAAAACTAGTGGGGATGGGGAAATTGAGTTACTGCGGGGATGGAGAAATATTTCTCTAATCTGTAATGAGTGGTTCTAAACCTGAGACTACATGTTTCTCTTCCCATCCAGATATTACGAGCATTGGGATTCTCTGGAGGGTCCCTTAAGAGTGACAAAGCTATATCTAATGGCAGCAGATGTTTGTCACACCTAAGGTGGACTCAGTAGTTCTTAAAGATGTGTAGGATTGCAGATTAGATTTAGTCCTTGAGGTAATTTGAGGCTTTAGCACTGGTGATAAAAGTGGTTATGGCAGCATCATAAATGGAACGTGCTTGTCAAACTAGACTGCCCTGCGCTTTTCTTTTGGAGGATGATGCTTATCTCCACCTGGTATTAGCAGGAGTGGACTTTGTGGCAAATGCTCTTTATGACATGTTTAGAGCCCTGAGCAAGGTGTTTTGTTTCTACCCGCAATAAAAAATAAAAAAAATTAAAAAAAAAAATTAAAAAATAAATGCCAAGAAAGCTACCTGAAACCTAAATCATCCTACCGAAACCGACTATCTACCAACGTATGGAAACAGACAACTTGCTATGTAATGTAATGTAACCTGATTTATCTTCCAATGTTATTATGTCTATACACTCATTCTGTTATTAAGTCTATACCCTCAATCTGTATTCTCCAATGTCATGTACCCTCCTGGAAATGTCCAGTTCTCTTCTTATGTAATCCGCTTTGAACCGCAAGGTACAAGCGGAATAAAAATCACTAATGTAATGTAATGTAAAGTTCTGGATCAGGCAGTGGGTGGGTGACTCCTCTTCCAAAGCCACTTTGAGCAGGCTACCTTTTTTTTTTTTTTTTTTTTGCAATTCTTTACTTATAAGAAAGAGCATAACACAGTCATCACTTAAGCAAATATGGTAACAATACAAAATACCCCATTGCCATACTGTGAGCAGGCTATCTATTAAGTGGCAAATACTTTTAAGGACAATCTGATGACCGGTGTGGCAGTATGTTGCCTAAGGCCTTGCCAGATGCGCGATCCAGGATCACTGGGAGATCCAGGCATAGTGATTTTCTTAACTCTCGTTGTGTTTGCCAATACTCTGAGCAGAGATTTTACCAGGGATCCAGGCAGAGGTTCGATATCCTCAATCCTCCAACTCCCATCTCATTGCAGCCTCCAAGAAGCAACAATGACACCAGGTTGATAGCCCCTCCCCCAACGCTGATAAGAGGGAGGCTATCAAGAGTATTAGAAGGCTTGGGCAGAGATTTGTTCAGACGAGTGTGTCTTGGACATAATTCGAGAGGGTTACAAGCTCAATTTCTTTCATCCTTTATAGGATTTATTTCTGGACTCGCCAGCCAGCCACCTGGAAAAAGCAGTCAAGATCTGAGCTTTTAAATATTTGAGCCACAGAGCCCATACCAGACATAGAATTGGGCTTAGGCAGATATTCTATACTCTATATATTTCATCGTGCCCAAAAGGGACTCGGAGGACTGGAGGTCGATTCTGGACCTAAAGTCAGTTGATGTGGCACTAAAAGTGCCATGCTTCCACATGGAAACCGTAAGGTAAGTCATTGACTCAGTAGTTCTGTGGGAATTTCTAGCCTTGCTAGATTTGATGGAGGTCTATTTACATATTCCCATATTTCCCATTTATAGGTGGTACCTGCGGTTTCATGTGTTAGAGAGACATTTTCAGTTCTCAACTCTCCCCTCTCCTCTCCAGACTCACAACAGTGCCTCACACCTTCACCAAAATAATGGTTGTTGTGACAGTTCATTTGCCCAAGTTAGGGATACAGGTGCACCAATATCTGAACGATTGGCTGATCAGAGCCCCATCCAGAGCCGAGGGGGAGATTGCGGTAGTACAGGTTGTGCAGACATTGTAGCGCCTAGGCTGGATAATCAATTTCCAGAAAAGCTACCTCGAGCTGACTCAATCCCTGGAGTACCTGAGAATCCAGTTTGACATAGCAGGAGTTGTTTTTCTTCCCAATTGGCGCCAGATTTTGGCCATCTTTGTGCTTCTGATCTCCAAGGCCTGGCATTACCTTCAGGTGCTAAGGTTCATGGTGGCGACCATAGAAGTAATCCCCTGGGTGAAGGCTCACTAATGCCTCCTTCAGAACATGCTGTTCTCACGCTGGCCGCCTCAAAATGGAGTCTTCACAGGCCATTGGTCTGGAATCCAGAAGTACATAACAGTCTGCGATGGTGGTTCTGACTGTAGTCGCTGGCAAAAGGTATGCCACTCTGCATAGACTCTTGGATGATCCTGATGATGGATGCCAGCCTTTATGGCTGGGTAGGTCATTGCAGTGGTCATCCAGTGCAAGGCAGATGGTCACCCTCGCAGAGGAAGTGGTCTGTCAATCGATTGGAACTGAGAGCCATTCAGCTAGCACTTCAGATGCTGGAGCACACCCTGGAAGGCAAAGTGGTCAAGGTCTTTTCAGACAATGCCATGGCAGTGGCAAAAGTCAACAGGCAGGGGGGCACCAAGAGTGCTCCTCCTTAGACTGGAAGCCCACTTGTTATTTTATTGGGCAAAAGTGCACCTACAAGCTCTCTCAACCGTTCATGTAGTGGGGATGGACAATGTTCAGGCAGACTGAGCTGACAGACACTGGACCCCGGAGATTGGTCCCTATCCCAGAGAGCGTTCAACACATTGTGTGCCGATGGGGGCATCTGACATTCAACTTGATTGTGACAGCAATTAGACCGTAAGATTCTTCAGCCGAAAATATAAACCTGGAAGCGCAGACATGGATACCTTAGTACCACAGTGGCCCGTGACAGGCCTACTGTATGTTTTTCCCCCTTGGCCTATGATAGGCAGAGTAATTTGGAGGATAACGTCTCACCTGGGCTTAATGGTTCTCGTAGCCCTAGATTGGCCGAGATGGTCCTGGTATGCAGATCTAGTGGGTCTAAAGATAGGTCCCTCAAGCTTCCCATTCATCCAACCTTATATCAAAGGACCCAATCGACCTGGAAGATCCGGAACACTTTGGGCTTACGATATGGCTCTTGGGAGCATGGCACTAGAGTGCAAATAATATCCAGAAGTGGTTATTACAACTCTCTTCAGGTCTAAGAAACCAGCAACAGTTGCTGCTTATGCAAAGGCTTGAAAAATATTTAGAGCCTGATGCGACAGCAGAAACATGGAGCCTGTTCAGGCATTGATTGCTACAGTCCTGACGTTTCTCCAAGATGGTCTTGAGAAGGGCCTAGTAGTTGGGTCCCTTAATGTCCAGATAGCAGGCCTGTCATGCTTTAGAGTGAGGGTGGATACGGTTCCTCTAATCTGTCACCCAGATGTCTCCTGATTTTTTGAAAGGAATGTTGTGGCTGTGTCCACCCATAAGATAGCCTTTTCCAATGTGGAATCTTAACCTGGTCTTGAAGGCCCTCTGTATTAGCCCTTACAGGGAGCATCACTAGTGGATCTTACAGTGAAGATGGTATTTTTGGTGGCTCTTGGCCTCAGCGAGAAGAGTCTTGGAGCTGCAGGCCTTGTCCTATAGAGAACTGTTCCTCAGATTTATTGAGGTAGGAGAATCAATATGCATGGTCCCTTCCTTCTTTCCGAAGGTTGTTTTGCCCTTCCATGTTAACCAAGAGGTTCGTCTGCCCATCTTCAGTCCAACGGGGTCCAAGAAGGAAGATAAGATTTTGCAGGTGCTGGATGTCAGGAGAATCCTTCTCAGGTATCTCAAGGTGACCAATGAATGTTGTCTGACTGATCATTTGTTTGTATGATGAATCTAAGCCGGTGGGGAAAGCCAGCTTCTAAAGCTTCTATCTCAAGATGGATTTGTATGGCCATACCTGTAGCTTACATCGGGATTGGAAAGTAATCCCTAATTTTGTTGAAGGCACACTCCACTAGGGATGTGGCGACTTCCTGGGTGATTCTGCTTAAAGAGATTCTGCAGCGACATGGTCCTCCTTCCACACTTTTACAAAGTTTTACAGGGTGGATGTAGCAGCTCGCCTGGACATAGCTTTTGGGTCCTCAGTGCTGGCAGCAGGCTCACTGTCCCACCCCAGACTCTAGGGATTACTTAGGTATGTCCCAGCTGTTCAGGACCTCTACACCCATTGCACTGGAAAGAAAGGATTAGGTTCTTATCTCAATAATCTTCTTTCTTGTAGATGGGTGTAGAGGTCCTGAAACCCACCCATCAGTTGTTACTTTGCCTGTTTGGGGTTCCAAGAAATGTACTGCAGTATAATAAACTAGCTGCCTCAGCCTAGTAGATCTTAACACATGATTGCATCCCCCTATCAAGCAGGGTTGCAAAGTGATGAGGCTTCTTCAGTTCAAGAGCCTAGCAAGAAATGGTAAGAACTCCTTAACTGTTAGTACAGGTTGCACTCAGGTAGGCAGCTGTTTTATTCTACCTTGTATTTTTTTTCATTCAAATGTTTAATTTATTTGGTTTATGCACGGTATTTACAGAGCAGAACAAACCAGTTATTAACTGGGGAGTTACCCCAATCCCCCTCCTTCTGTGTATTTTGATTATATAGTGATGTTAAATTGCTTTGGTATAAACTGAGGAGCTATAGTACTGCCCTCTGGGGAAGGAGGTAGGGCCTAGAAAATGACTCATGCCTTCTGTAAGGAATGAGGGTGACCAGTTGTTCAGGTTTTCTACACCTGTATACAGGAAAGAAAATTATCGAGGTAAGAACCTAATTTTCTTTTTCAGACTCCATAGCCACAATCTTATTATTTTTATGAAAATTATATTCAGTTTATAACTTCCCTCTCTTTCCCCCTGCCCTGCCCTATTTTTGTTTCTTAAGTATTGGTACAAGCAAATAATTAAGTTGTCTTTGCCTGTATCACACAGTGATTTCTCTATTGCATTGTCATCCAAAACAAGTTTGTGCATTGTCTTAATATCTCAAATTTTGAAGCAGTTTGAACAAATGGTTATTAGGATATTGTACTCTTAATTACTGAAATGATTTAATATCCTTTTTCAATAAACGGTTTTGTATTAAAGCCAGTAATGTAAATAATTAGAGATGAATAAAATAATGTATAAAAATGGGAAACAAAGAATCCTTGTAGGAGGTGGGTGGGTGTGTTGCCTACAGCATATTACAAACACACCAAAAATTTGGCAAAACTTCATGTCCCCTCTCAAAACAAACAGCAATGACCAAAAAATTATACTCGTCTGATAACAAATTACAGGAGCAATCATCATCTTAATGGTTTGAACTCTTGAATTGAATTAATTATCAGGGGATGGATTTTTGATACGTTGTTTTTCGTTCTTCCCCTTTCGATACTCACACTGAATGTTTGTTTCACTGGCAGTTTTGATTATAACTTTTACATCGGACTAGATGATGTTCGGGGCAGGATTTAATTAGGTTATTCAACCTGGTGCTGGTCACCCATAAGTTTCCTGCCTGGGAATTAAAAAGTATTTATTAATTATATATTATTTAACTTTTTGCCCCTTACTGATTTGTCCTATTAATTTTTTGGCCATTTCTGTGTTTGTTTTGGGAGGGGAGTCAAAGTTTTGCCAAATTTTGGGTGTGTTTATAGTACTGTATATTAGTTTTGGCATATTTTGGTTTGTTTTTAGCCTACAGCATATGCCATAATTCTAAAATGAATTTGTTTAACCCTTTCTCATTTCCAGGAGAAATTCCTTAGAGAAAGCTAACACCACTCAAGGTGGAAGGAGAAATCTTGGCCCTTCAGGTGCAAATGTAGGAACTCTTACAGTTCCTTTCCATTCCAAAGATCATTTCTCTGACTCGGAAGGGGTAGGTTCTTTATGCATAGAAAGAGGGACTTGTCATTTTAATGAATATGCTTGCTAAAGTGTTTATGGGTCCAAGTTGTAGATCTAATGCATAATTTAGGAGAAAAAGGTATAGGGTATACAAGGGTCAATTGAAGTTTCTGACTTAATCAAGAAAACAACTTTTTTTTTTTTGGGGGGGGGGTGAAAATAAAATTTATTTTCAACATAGTTTTCTTTTAACTGAATGCATAATATCTATGACCGCAGAATATGAAGAAAATTTCTTCCCAGACAGCCACTTTTTCAGGTTTGGAATCAGAAAGAAGTCGCTCAGGGCAAAATCCAGAGAGTATGATGGATGGGGAATTAATTCGAACCACAATTCATGCAAATTCACCATCGCGATTGTTGATGTGTGAGTCAGTGAGTTGTCCTAGTGGAAGAGAGGACATTTTGTCTTTATTTCAGTGCTTAGACATTGTAATAAACCAGCATAGTATTTGCAATGAATGGGTTTTCCCTTTTCCAGATAATCAATAAAAATTATCCCGTGGAAATCCCAAAAGATTGTCGCCATCACCTTCCCAGCATTTGGAGCCGCTTTTGCTTTCTTCTGAGTCAGTTCATTTCTTGTAGTCCATTGTTTAGATTATTGTTTTGTCTCAGTCTCATCCAGTCACAAAATGCCACAAAAAGTCATTCTCATTGTGCTTAAAACGCTCAAGACACGTTTTCAAAATGTCCAGTCAAGCTCATTTTTGGTTGATGGTTAATAAACAGAACACCCATCGCACAATCAACTTCCTCATACCTAAATATTCGTGTAAGATGGTGTACACGTTCTGATGAAATGCCAGCAGCCTCTGCTACCTCATTTAAAGTCATTCGGCGATCTTCCATCACAATTTGGTGAACTTCAACCATTTTGTTGGTTGTTGCTGTTTTTGGACATCTGGAGCGTTCTTCATCAGCAATGCTTGTCAAGCCATGTTTAAACTCAGTAGCCCATGCTTTCACCATTGAAAATGAAGGAGATGCATCACCATACACTGAGACTAACTCAGATTCAATTTCAGTTTGCTATTTTCCCTTAAAATGAAGGAATTTTAACATGGCACGATACTCTATTTATGTCCATCTTTTCTAAAGTTGAGCATTTGTTCATTTTACAAGGCTGATATGACAAAACTAGACATCAGACTGTCTTGAAAATCTAGCCTTAGTCGTTTGTCAACACCATCTGACAGCCAGCTGTAGAATTGTGATGCTAATCTTGCTCTTTCTTGGTCAGGCCGGAGACCTTTCAGTTGACCCTCATAAGTCAGGCTGCTGGGGAACCAGGAGTGCAAATTTTTTTATTTCTCTTCCCACTAACTTATTTTGATGTAAATTTGGTAGGGGTAGCTTATTTCATTTTCACCCTAATGAATGCTTTTTGCTTCTGCCAACCCCCAGTATTCGTCCTTCCTTCCCCTCCCCTCTTCATTCTTCCCTACCTCTTAAACTACAGACTTGTTGCTGTCATTTTCTGGCTGTGACTTCTTGCAACTTGCAGGGCTATACAGCCACATTATCTTGCAGACAGCTCTCTGTGACTTTGCCTGACCCACCCCATGCATGGGCTAATGAGCCTGAATTCAAAGTGAGGAAGTTACTTACAGCCAGTACAAGTCACATGGACAGGCACAGACTTCTCTTGAGGACCACTGCCTCACCATCTCCAAATTACTTCTAGGGTTTGAATTTGCTTCTATTTCTGGGTTTGTTTGTTTTTTTTAACTTCCAGGAATTGCGTTTTGGGAGTCGAAGTGCAGGATCAGCAGATGAAAATGAAGCTATATTTCAGAGAAACGCCAAACGTATCCTAATACCTTCAGGTAGATGGGAGTAATATTTAAACTTTCCTTTCCTGGATTATGTGGGCTTGGAGGAACTTGTTTTCAGTGTAAGCAACTTAGTTCAGCATTTTTGCATTTCTTTCCTCCCTTAAGATTACAGTAAGTCTGTAATGGATCTGCGTCCAGAAGAACCAGAGAATGAGGGAATCTCCATAGGAGATCGAAGCAAGTCTGTTCCAGGACTTAATGCTGAAATGGTTTGTATGCTGAACTCAAATTTAATAATTTCCTTTTTAAACAAATAAGGAAAGATTTTCCCCATAAATGTAAATCGAAGCCTGAATTATGCAGCTATTTTGCAAGAGGTATTCATAAGTTTCCTGATGCCTGTGAAGAATGCATTTAAAATGTATGGAATATTGAAGGTCATGTCCATTTTCTGGACAGAATGCATATTTTTTTAGGAACTGGGCGTCCATAAATGAAATTTGGAAACTGCCTACATCCCTAGGATCTAAATCAGGGGTGTCCAACCTTTTGGCTTCCCTGGGCCACATTGGCTGAAAAAAAATTTTCTGGGGCCGCGCAAACGCTGCAGCAAGACAGAGGAGGAAGCCGGCAAGACGGTGAACACTTGGGGCAGCAGAGGAAAACACTGCATCACCCTTGACTGGGGCTGCACAAAATACTTCACGGGGCCACATGCGGCCCTTTGGCCGCAGGTTGGACACCCCTGATCTAAATGAAACTCAAATGTCAAAACAAATTGCATCTGAAACCTTTTAAGTGAAATGGGGGTACAGATAGCGATATTGCAAATTCTTTGAGATTTACTCTAAACTGATTCTTTAAGAATTATGTAGCTTTTCCCTTTAAGGTATTAAAAACCTTTTTCTTTTTTTGGGTAGGAGGGTAGAGGCTGACCAAAACTGCTTTTTTTTTTCGTTTTGTCTGAAACCGAAACTGCCAGTGAAACTATCTACCTAATACTGGATGAAACTGCAGCCAAAACATGTTGCCTGGTTTTGTCTGAAACCAAAAACTACAGTTTGGTTGTGTAATTGTGAACTAGTAAGACCTAAAGGGGATTGTCAGAACTTATTGTCAGCAGCCCTCTGCTAAACCCATAAGAGATTATTTCTAGGAACTGAAAGCACAGGATGACAACTGGGAGAACCATTTTAACAACTATTTCTCAAGTCTGGCATGTTTAGGTTCCCAAATCAATGCATTAGGGTCCTAATGCTGCTTGATGAATCCCCCCAAATCACTTTACCAGACTTATTTTCCAAAAGACTAAACAAAAAGATGTCCTTTTAAGGATTATTTTTAAAGAATTTCTCTAGCTCAGTGTGCAGTCTAATATAAATTGGCAGTGCATTCTATTCATTGGGACCTGTTAAAGAAAAGCACATTTTCTTGTTTCTTCATAACAAATCTTACAAAAATTAGATAAATCTAACAACCTTAATCTCTCTGGTCTCATGGACCTAACTGGATAGTAAGTCTTCAAAGCAGATACCAAGTGAAAAGAGACTGTCGACTTCAGCACTTTAAAAATGATTAACAAAATTTTAATTTACACTTGAAAAAACAATCGGTAACCAGGAGCTATAAGTTCAAAAACAAAATACCAGATAGTCATGTTGCTGCATTTTGCACTTTCTGCAGCAGTGTCAGAACTGGAGAGGCTTAAATAAAAGTCATTGCAATAATCTTGACAAGATTAAAGATTGAACAACATTACAAAAATCTTCAATTTTGTATCATTTACAGTAACTGAATTTTAAAAAAGAACTCCTTTACTACATTCTTTATATGTAACATCATTGAAAAGTTCTTGTCAAACATAAAAACATGATTGCAAATAAAGGCCGAATGGCCCATCCAGTCTGCCCCTCCACAGCATCCACTATCTCTCTTCTCCCTAAGAGATCCCACATGCCTGTCCCACACTATCTTGAATTCAGATACAGTCTTCATCTTCCACAACCTCACTAGGAGACTATTCTATGCATCTACCACCCTTTCTGTAAATAATAATTATTTTCTTATATTACTCCTGAGCCTGTCACCTCTTAACTTCATCCTATGCCCTCTCCTTCTGGAATTTTCCTCTATTTGAAAAAGACTTACCTCCTGTACTTTAACACCACAGAGATAGCAAAGTTGTTTACCTGTAACAGAGGTTCTCCATAGACAGCAGGGGAATTCAGCCACACTTGCCTGCCCACCATCCCCACAATAAGACTTTTTTTTCTAAATAGGGGCTCAAAAGGCAAGGTGTCTGCACATGCTCAGTAAATTAAGGGATATTAGCCTTGAAAAAACCCTTCGGGTGAAACATGTCAGCGCGATAATCCCTGAGAATTAGACCACTATAATTCACCAAGCTAAAATACCTTGATACTTTTATGATAAAATTTGAAAATTAAGGTTTACCTAATAAGACCTGGTGAGAAATAGGTACGTTAAGCCAGATACAATCAAACTATATTGAGTATCGTTGGTATCTCTGAGGGTCTGTCACACTGAAAATACGAACACTATTGATGCAAGTGTGAGAATATGGTTCAATGAATGGCCACCAGGATGGTCTCGGGACTCAAAGATCTCCCGTATGAGGAAAGGCTGAATAAATTGCAGCCATACTCACTCGAGGAACGTAGAGAGAGAGGAGACATGATAGAGACATTTAAATATATCACAGGCCGTATTGAGGTGGAGGATGATATTTTCTTTCTTAAAAGTCCCTCGGCCACAAGAGGGCATCCGCTGAAAATCAGGGGAGGGAAATTTCATGGCGACACCAGGAAGTTCTTCACCGAAAGGGTAGTTGATCATTGGAAGAACTTCCACTTCAGGTGATTGAGGCCAGCAGCGTGCCAGATTTTAAAAGGAAATGGGATACACATGTGGGATCTCTAGGGGGTAAAATCAAGGGGGGTGGGTCAATTAGAGTGGGCAGACTTGATGGGCTATATGGCCCTTTTCTGCTGTCATTGTCTATGTTTCTATGTATGTTTCTAGTCTCTCACAAGAAATTCTGCATATTACTAAGATAGTGCTGTTTATGAATTTCTTCCAGAGTATACATATTAAGGTCTCTAAGTAGCAGCCCTCTGTACCAACTGCATCTTATTTATTATATCTGTTTGAAAGTGCAGTCTCCAAAATTGCACCACCGGAATATCATATCCTCAAATACAAATTTGATCAGCTATTTTCATCTCATCAAACTTCCCTATAAATTTCACCTCAGTTTTATTCCAATTTAAAACTAACCTATTCTGTTTTAACCAGTCAACCTCTTCAAATAAGACTGCCTCTAATTTTTCCAAGGTCAGTCTCGCTGATTCTTCTACTGGGATAAAAAACTGTACATCATCAGCATATACTCTGTATTGAACCACCAATTTAATACATAACTGAATAGATTAAATTGTAAATAAATCACTGATAGCGATGAATATTATGGGTTGGAGGTAACTAGACATCATTTAGATACCCAGTCTCACAAGGTCCTTCTGCAAATCTTTATCTACTTGTGCTGTGGAAACAAATTATGATGACATAAATCCCTCCTAAAGATATATATATATATATATATATATATATATATATATACTAGTCTTATAGCCCGTTACATTAACGGGTGCTAGAATATATGTGTGTCTCTCTCTCTTTATTTCTTTCTCTCTCTCTCTCTCTCTCTCCTTAGCCGCTTTCTTTCTTTCTGTCTTTCTTTTTCCTTGGCTGTCCATCACCACCCCTTGCCTGCTCCCCCTGTCCATTCTCCCTTCCTTTTACCTCCCCTGTGTCCACCACCACCCCTTCACAGGTCTCCTTATGCAGCAGCAGCCCTTCTCCCTTTGTTTTACCTCCCCCCTGTCCAGCAGCACCTTCCTTCTCCCCCTGTCCAACATTAGGCCTCCGTTCCTTTTTCTTCACACACACCCCCCTGTCCATCAGCACCTCTTTCCTTCTCCCCCTGTCCAGCAGTAGGCGTCCCTTCCTTTTTCTCCCCCCCCTTTTTCTCCCCCCCCTCTTATCCCTGTGATACACTTACCTTGCTCTGCCCGTGATCAGAGGCTCCCGACAGCCGCCCAGTTGCACCCATTGGAAAAGTTCCCTCTGCGGCATCCTGCACCCCTCCTGACGCGACTCCCGCTGTCCCGCACTTGCCCCTGTGTCTTTCTTCTTGTCTTTCTGTGTCCCTCCCTCCGTCTGTCTGTCCAAAGCAGCATTTCCTCCCCCCACACCAGTTCCCTGTGCACCTGCCCCTGTGTCTTTCTTCTTGTCTTTCTGTGTCCCTTCCTCCCTCTGTCTGTCTGTCCAAAGCAGCATTCCCTCCCCCACACCAGTTCCCTGTGCACCTGCCCCTGTGTCTTTCTTCTTGTCTTTTTGTCTTCCTTCCTCCCTCTGTCTGTCTGTGCAAAGCTGCATTCCCTCCCCCCACACCAGTTCCCTGTGCCTGCATTAGTGTTTCCTCTACCCTCTTTCCCTTCCCACAGTCGCGACTACAAACAGTCGCGGCCCCGAGTCATTTGGCGGCCCCCCCCCTCTTCCCTTACCGCGGGCCCGACTGGCGATTTAAGCAGCGTGTCAGCAGTCTTCACACGCTGCTTCGGGCCTTTCTACTGCCCTGATTTGCTCCGGACGTGCCAGAGTAAATCAGGGCAGTAGAAGGGCCCGAAGCAGCGTGTGAAGAGTGCTGCATATGCTGCTTGAATCGCCAGTCGGGCCCGCGGTAAGGGAAGAGGGGGGGCGGCAAATGAGTCGGGTCCCGGACAGCGGAAAGTTGCTGGGCTCCTCGGTGGGGGCGCTGAGTGGCCGCGATCCCTCTCCTCCCATACCCCCCCCCAGAGGAACGGAGATCGATTTGCCGCCATTTTGAAGATCGTTCTGCCCTGCTCCTTGCCTTAGTATATTTTTAAGTTGAAAGACACGGCGGCGGCGGCTCCTCTCAAGATCCCCGACTGCATCGGACTTCCGACGCAGGTGGGGATCCTGAGAGGAGCCGCTGCCTGTTCTTTCAACGTAAAAATATAGTAAGGCAAGGAGCAGGGCAGAGCGAAGAACATTGATTCCCATAAGATCATCCGCCTCGGGGGAGACAACCGCCGTGTCAGACATCAGCCTCGGGGGAGGAGAGAGGACTTCAGGCAAGGAGCAGGGCAGATCAAAAAACAGCACGGGCCGACAGCCGCCGTGTCCGACATCCGTCTCTGGGGAGGAGAGAGAGAGTGTTTCCGGCGCACTCCTATCTGAGATGCTGTACATCTCACGGAAAACGGACCCACGCGATGGAACTGCGCATGCGCGGCCTAGCGTTTTATTATATTAGATATATATACACACACACACACACAGTGGTTTACGAGCATAATTCGTTCCAGAAGCGTACTCGTATATCAAAGCAACATTCCCTATAGGCCATAATGGCAACGCTGACAATTCATTCCACAACCCAAAAGGTGCCAAGGAACTGGGAGGAAGTGGCGAGAGGTGGCCCAGGAGTGTGTACCTGCCGGGTGCTGCAGTGCCGTCTCAAAGAAACGCCTCCTCTGTCTGCTAGCCGCTGGAGAACCCCTGAGCCCATGCAGCACCACTTCGGGGCGATGCCTCTTCTGTCCACCAGCCACTGGAGAACCCCTGAGCCCACACAGCACCACTTCGGGGGGATGCCTCTTCCATCCACAGGTCAGCCTTCCATACCAGGTGCCTTCCACACCATGTTGGAGAGCCTCTGAGCCCACGCAGCCAAGCGCCGTCCCACCTGCACGTTGCGTATGATCACACACAACATCAATAATTGACATGCGTGATCATACGCAACATGCAGGTGGGATGGCGCTTGGCTGCATGGGCTCAGAGGCTCTCCAACATACGGAAGGCACCCGGAGTGGAAGGCTGGCCGGCGGACAGAAGAGGCATCCCCCTGAAGCGGCGCTTCCTGCAGTTGTAAGTGCTCGTTTATTGGGGCGGTGCTCGGTTTGTGAGACAAAAGTTTGCTGAGTGTTTTGCTCGTCTTGCAAAGCACTCGCAAACTGCGTTACTTGTAAATCGAGGTTCCACTGTGTATATATATATATATATATATATATTGCTGTAATCTTTTGGCATTTGTGCAGAACTATCTGTCCTAACTGATCTACTGCAGATCCTTGTGTTTTAGGAGGAAGAAGAGGAAGATATTGATAGCCTGGTGGCAATTCATCGAATGACAACTGCAAGGAGCAGCCTAAGAAGTGGTGCCTCCACAGTGAGTGGTCCTTTTGTTTTTTTTCTAATTATAGTCAAAATGGCACACATTGTTACAGAGTAACCATAATATACGTTGAGATACAATTTCACACTATGATCCTGGAACAGATTGGAGCAGAGGAGACTGTCTTGTAATAAGATCCTGTTAAGAAGTGGAGCTTGGACAAACAAAGGGTAGTTCTATCTCAGGGTGTCAACAGTTAA
The DNA here is from genome assembly GCF_902459505.1 of Geotrypetes seraphini. Taxonomy (NCBI): domain Eukaryota; kingdom Metazoa; phylum Chordata; class Amphibia; order Gymnophiona; family Dermophiidae; genus Geotrypetes; species Geotrypetes seraphini. The sequence goes on from NC_047088.1 coordinate 70,225,978, forward strand.
GCTCTCGCTAGGTTCTCTCTGGGTACCTTTCTATAAAAGAATGTAGGCACCTACTTTCCTTTATAGAATAGTAATGTAACCGGGCCCAGATTCTATAAATGACTTCTAAAGTTAGGTACTTAGATCCACACGCCTAGCAGATATAGGCACCTAACTTAATTTTCTTAATTGACGCCGATAATTGAAAGTGCCATTAAAATAGGTATGAGAAAATGAATGCTGATAGGTTGGGGCATAGCAATTTATTTAAACTGGTTTGGGGCCCATTGACGTCTTTTATTACTTCATTATAGTTGTCTTTTGTCTTTAATTTTTGTTTATTTCCATGCACATCCAGGACAGGGTGGGAGAGGGTGGATATCTCTTTTGTTTATTCCTTGATTGAAATGTATTGGAAGGGAGGGGGGAGTTATTTTTTCTGCATTATTATTGATTGACTATAAGTGCTTATTTTGATTATTAATGTTTGTATAATTTCCTGCACTTTGTATTAGTCTTGAAAACTTAATAAAGATTTTTTTTAAAAAAAGAAAGTGCCATTAAAATAAACAAAAAACTATTTTAAAAAATCAATTAGTCTGTAGGCACCTAACTCATTAGGCACCTACCACTTCTTTTATTTATTTATTTGGTTTTATAGTCCATTCTCCCAGAAGAGCCCAGAACGGGTTACAGGTTAACATACACAGTATATACATACATAGTAAGAGTTCGTAGTTTAACAATTATTACTGAGCTAAAATGGGTGATGGTCCTAATAACAGTGCAGGATAGGTTTGATAACTTTTCCCTATATTAGCATTAAGTAATTTCTTATTAGTTTACATACTTAATATACACGGTAGCAGCTTACATACATACAGAGCAGAATAGGTTCAGCAACTTCTCCCTGAATTATCAATGTCTTGTAGATCTGCTTACCTAATAAGAGGTGGCAGTTTGCATACATAGTAAAGTTAGCAGTTTTAACAATTGTGAGTGACTTAACATGGGTTTTGGAACCATTAACAGCGCAGGATAGATTCAATAACTTCTCCTATTTTATGCAGTTTCTTTTAATACTGTACCGTAGGTCCATGGGCAGGAGCAGTCTATGTGACTGTACTTGGAAAGAGGTAGGTTTTTACCGCTTTCCTGAAGTTGAGTAGACTGGTTATTGATCTGATAGCAAGCAGGATTTGATTCCATAACCTGTGAAGGAAGTTAGAATAAGTGCGCCTGCGGGCAGTTTCCAGTTGGAGGGTTTGCGCTGGTGGAGTAGTCTTTCGGCTTGTGATCTTGGAGGTCTGTTTGGGATATATGTTGATAGCTTTCCTGACATATAGGCTGGGAGCGGATTGTCATGGAATTTGAAGGCTAGTGTTAGGTCTTTGAAGATGCATCGGTTTCTAATGGGTAGCCAGTCTGCTGTGGCCAGTGCTGGAGTGAGGGGGCCACTGATATTTAGATTTTTGAGTAGGTGAATTACTGCATTTTGCACACATTGTAGTCATTGCATATTCTTTGCGGATAGCCCTACGAATAATGAGTTGAAGTAGTCCAAGCAGGATATTACAGAGGCGTAGAGTAGTTGAGAGAATTCTGCTTCAGAGAAATATGGTCTTATTTTTCATAATTGGCACAAGTAATAGAATGATGTTGATACAGTCTGGGAGATATGACTTGTGAGTGATAAGTCAGTCAAGAATAACTCCAAGGCTGCGTACTTGGTCTTTGACTGTAAGAGTTGTGTTATCCCAGGAGAGAGAAGGGCGAGGATGGATACAGCTTTTCTTAGGGATCCATATTATTGTTTTGGATGCATTTAGTTGTGGTTTGTTGACATCCAATTTTTGGTTTTGGATAGGCAATATTGTAGTTTTGTGATCTGAGTGTCTTGGGTCTTACCTAGCAGAAGGTAAAGATGGTTATCGTCTGCGAAGGAATGAATCCTAATGTCATATTTTGAGGTGATGTCAAGTACTGGTCTGATGTACAGGTTAAAAATGGTGATAGTAAAGCGCCTTGGGGTATGCCATATTTAAGTGGTTTGGGTTGGGACGTGTGTGACCCAAGTTGTGCTATCTGTGATCTTCTAAGAAGGAGGAAAACCAGCACAGTGCAGTGTCACGGACGCCAATGTTAGCTAGTCTGGATAAGAGAAGAGTGTGGTTAATAGGTGTCAAAGGCTGTACTTAGATCTAGGAGGGACAAGCAAAACTTTGTCTCTGTTGTCTAAAAATTTTTAACAGTTGTCAATGTCAATTAGTATTGTTTTGGTGCTGTGGTATTTCCTGAAACCTGATTAGTAGATGGACAGTGTGAGTTTTTTTAATCTACAAAGTCTTGTAGCTGTTGTAATACGATTTTTCCCAAGATATTTGATATGAAAGGGAGGTTCGAAACAGGTCTAAAGTTGCTTGGTTGGTCAAGGTCAGAGTTTAGTTTCTTTGGGATAGGATGTACTATGGCTAGTTTCCAACTCACAGGTACTATTCCAGACTGTAGTGATTCATTAATTAAAGGAAGTTGATTGACTGCAGGAAGGTTACTTTGGTTGATATCAGTAGGTTAGTTGGACAGGGGTCTAGGGTCGAGGTTGTGGGGCATAGTGTGTCTATTATCTTGATCAGATCGTTAAGTGTGACTGTTTTTAGGAGGCTAAGGTTATCGGTTCATGGTGAGATGTCCTGTGTTCCATCGATAGGGATGATTTGCAGTCATTTGTCCTCCGTGTCTTGGCTAGATCCGGACTTTTTTGTTGTACCATGTGTTATGAGGGGGTATTAGTGGTTTGCAGGGCTTTGACCTCTGAATCTAGGTTGGAGCGAACCTTACGCATTTTCTTGTGGAAGAAGGTGGATAATGTTTCACTGTCTAATTTTGATTGTGGGGGATGGCTCCTCGAGGAGGTAAAGAAGTTTTTGTTAACGCAAAGATTCTTCTAGATCTGTTCAGGGCCTTTAGAAGTAGGTTGGAGGAGTAGGCCTTTTTTGTTTTGAGGGTAGGCTTTTTGTATTCGTTTAGCAGGTTTTTCCATAGGGATTTGGCTTTTTGTTTTGCAGAATGTTCTTTCAGCTTTTCTTACCCTTCTTTTTATCAGCCTTAGGTTTTCTGTGAACCATGAAGGTGACCTTGTTTTTGCCAGTTTTTCATAACAGGTTTGTATTCCTTTGTGCCATTTTGAGGGGCAAAGCCATTTTGAGGCTTCTTCTAAGTTGTTTCCAGTAGGTCCTAATTCTTTAGTCAGTTTGGAAACGGCAAGGGAAAAGGATTCAAGGTTGACTGTGTCAGGATTAGAAATTAATGTAACCTTGGGTTTGGCCATATCTGACTGGTTTGACTGGCTGGTAGGTTGAATGTGATAAAGTGGTGGTCAGACAATGGTACTGGGATGTTGATGCCAATGGTGTATGATCTTGTGGAGGAATATCCAGGGTGAAGATCAGGTCTAGTATGTTCCCTGAGGAATGCTGGGTGAGCTCATCATCTGGGAAAAGCCTAAGTCCGATAGGGTTGTTTAGAAGTCCAGTGGTGCTCCCTTAATTGTGGAGTAGTCTTGGAAGTTGAAGTCACCTAAGAATATTATTTGGTTGTGTGATAACACTAGTTTACTGATTATAGCTAGCAGGTGTGGTAGATGTGTGGAATAGTCTCCCGGAAGAAGTGGTGGAGACAGAAACTGTCTGAATTCAAGAAGGCATGGGATAGGCACATGGGATCTCTCAGAGAGAAAGAGATAATAGTTACTGCGGATGGGCAGACTAGATGAGCCATCTGGCCTTTATCTGCTATCATGTTTCTACGTTTCTAAGTAGTTTAGGGTGGTCATAGGCGAGTGGGGTGCTCGGTAGATTAGAACAAAGATGTTTGAGGAAGAAGGATGGGGGAGGGACAGATTTCATGTCAGATTAATTGTATTATCAAAAAAGGATGTATAATTATATATAAATTTGGAAGGAATATTTTATTGATATGGAAAAGGGTGGGAGGTGGGGGGGGAATAAAAACATGTATAATAATATTGTTTAAGAATGCCAAGTGTGTTATGTAAATTAATTGTAATAATACTGTACACTTGTTGAAAGAAATAAAAAGGAATAAAGATTTAATAAAAAAAAAAGAACAAAGATGGTCTTCTTGTCATGCCCTATTGAGAAGATAAGGCATTCTAGGGCGTTTAATAATATTGAGTCAATGGTTTATGGATTCATGTTGGATTTAATAATGGCAGCTACTCTTCCACCTTTTTTGTCAGGACAGGAGCAGTGATGAGGAAGCACATGGTGATAATATTTAGGCCAACAATCAGAGAGATTATCTTAGGATCTGTTGTTTGATATAGTTTGTGAGAGGATGTTGGCATAATGTCCTTAGGTGAGTTGCTTGTTGTGAGGGATATGTAGTCTAGACAGTTCATGGTGGCAAGTTCAACTTTGGTAGGGTCAAGTAGCCGATGAACTGCTTGCTACTATTGGTAATATTACTCACTGTACTTTTGGTCCAAGAGTGTTGGGTAGGCCTGTTCCCCTGCAGATGTTAAAAGATATTCAAAAAGTTGTTCTCCCAAAATCCCATGAGGCCCTCATGAAGGGCCTCACAAAAGGCCCTTTGGCATGGCCCACCAACAGGGGAGGCCTGCTTATTAGGCTGCCCTTTAAAGGGCCGAAGAGAGGCTGCAAGCTCCAGATGGAGGGCGGCATGGTCCAGTGCGGTGAGTGGGGAGGCCCAGATCTCCCTTCCCCCTCACCTCACTGGAGTGGAATATGAGATAGGCATCTACCAGCAAGTGGGCATGGCTAGGGGAAGATTCAGGGTCAATTTTAGGTGTGTTTTTTCTTAGGCACTAGTAGGCACTTAATGGGTGCAATCATTTAGGCCAAGAAAATCCTGGCCTAAATGGCATTGCGTCTAAGGATTCAATGCCTACTGGTGCTTGTTTGCTTAGGCGCCACTAGGCATGATTCTATAAATGGCACCTAGCTGATGATTGACAATCACGATCAACAGCGCCTGGGAGTTAGGCGCTGTTTATAGAATCAGAGCCTATATGCCTACAATTTAGGCACAAGCACCTACTCCAACTATAAACCTAGTGTACTGTGGGCTCTTAAATGGGAAAGATACATGCATGCTTTCTAGTATTCTATAAAGTGCTTATGTTGTGTACACCCCCTTGAAAATAAGTGCTATGCAAGATAGGTGCAAATTTGGCATATTCATGCTTATATATGCTAGTATTGGAAATATTTATCCATGTAATGCGTGAGCAGAAGTTAACACCAATTTTATAGAATTGCCCTCAAAGAAGGTAAATTTTATAGCACTTTGCCTAGGGGCTATTTTATAAAGACAACCTAGGTGCCTATGTATCTTATACAATAGCCTCACAAGTAAATACACTTGCATTAATTTACATGTTTGGAAGTTGGTATAAGCTTGTGTGTCAAGTAAAATATGTACATACATGAAACTTCACCCACTTATGCCCAAGTTCCTCCCCTGAACACACATACTCTGTTCTCTCTTACTTTGTGATGTTTTTCCACACTTACTTTACTGGTATACATGCATGACCTCTGGGGTAATTGTTAGAAAAGCCATTTTCACCTCCCAAGTGATTTGTACGAATTATTTGTTTGATTATTTTACACTTGTTGTAAGATTTGAAAATGAATAAAGATTTAAAAAAAAAAAGAAAAGCCATTTTCTTGTGGATAAAGCCATGGTTTTTCTATAGGAAAAGTTTATAGAATTATCCCCATAGTGTCTCAAGGCACTGATAATCTTGGCATGTTTAAACCGGACATACGAAATACTTAGGAATACTTTTTGAATTTCGTAATCCCATTTATTGATGTTGTTTGTATGCAGTTCTCTACCTAGGCTGTTACTGTAAGCATTTCAACTTTCCTTCCCCCCCTCCCTCACTGCAAAAAAAATAATGTTTTATGCATGAGTTACTTAATTTTACTACTCTGTGCTTGTCCCGCAAGCATGCCAGAGCAGCATGAGATATTAAATGAGTTATTTCAGCTTTAACATTTTGGTAATGTTTAAAACCATTAAGGTACAAGAGTGAAGAGGAGTTCAGTATGTCCAAGCATTTAGTAGATGGTTAAAGAGAAGATATTTTGTTTCTGAGAGGTAGAGAGAGATGAACTGGCTTTTGTAAAATACTTTATCAAATGAATTATGCACGAGTCCTTTGCAACAAACTACATATAGAGAAACTCTCTGGGACAGGAACTCTTAATTTAAATGGGCACCTGAAGCAGTAGGAGATGAAGTTTCAGAGACAGAAACAGATTTCAATGTAGGTTTTGGTCGCAGCTAATTGTTCAGATTCAGAGGTGAGAATCTACAGTCCAAGAGATGACAATTTGGAGATGGGAGGCTATCTCCTTCTACAGACCTTTAAGGGGGGACACTTGGGTTGAAATCTCTACTAACTGTCTAGTTGGTAGATCTGAAGTGCCCGACTGTTGCAGGTGAACTGAAAGCATTTGACTTAGGATGCCACTCCCTGCTGATCAGGGCCAGATAGCAATGCTTTGAGGCATCATTCTAGCCCTGGCCTTCCCTCAGCAGAGCACATTTTTCTACAAAGATCACTCCCACCTCAGTAGCTGGGTATGATTTTGAGGAGGGTATATTCTGGGACCAGCACTGGCAAGGAGTTGTATTATTAAATCTTATACTAGCCTGTCACCAGACTCCTATAGATCAGGAGGAAGCAGCAGGGTAGATGGGAAGCCAGCATAATATGCAGGAAATTCAGACCTGAGGAGGTGACAGCTTGGATTTCAGTACATTTTTTTAACTTGTTAATTTTGAAAGTTTGGTATGTATTTTTTAAGTGATATGTTGTGCATCCAGTGTGTTCATTCTTTCCGCCTCATTTTTTTTTTTTTTTTTTTTAATGCTTCTCCCTAAAAGTATTGCTGCCCAATACCCTAGGCCAGGGCTAGGCAATTCTGATTCTCGAGAGCCACAGGCAGGTCAGGTTTTCAGGATATCCACAATGAATATTTATGAGATGGATTTGCATGCACTGCCTCCTTAAGATACAAATCTATCTCATCCATATTTATTGTGGATATCCTGAAAACCTGACCTGCCTGTGGCTCTTGAGGACCGGAATTGCCTACCCCTGCTCTAGGCTATCCACTTATCACCAGATTTTATACTTTGACCCTCAGTTTCGTTACTCCTCTTCCTCCTTCAGACTTCTTGCTCAGTTAGCATCTTTTGCCATGAGCCTTAATTCAGAAGTTACAGGAAGGATTATTTTTCTTATATCTCCTCCCAATTCACTTTAGTCCATTAATTGCAACAACAGCCCTTGGTTGAGGGTCATTTTCCAAAGCTGCTTTTGTTCTCATTTTTACAAGGGTTTTAGTGTTTTGTTTACAAGGTGTTTAGTTTTGGTGAGAAAGAGGGTGGGGGAGGGTACAAGAATAAGGTGATCATGATATGACAAAGTGTGCTAGATTTAAGAAATGAGCCAAAGTCCCATAGTGCCTTTTAACCAATTTGCATTGCATATGAAAATCATTTCTGGAACTAACACTCGCGCTACAAGGTATCTAATATCTGATCAGTGGCTTGGTCTTGTCTTTATTTCAGAGCACGTTGGGCAGCATGATGAGTATTTACAGTGAGGCTGGGGATTTTGGAAATGTTATTGTAACTGGTGATATCATCTTCACCTTGAAATATGACCACAAGACACAGTCCCTGAACATCCACATCAAGGAGTGCCGCAACCTGGCTTATGGCGATGATGCAAAGAGACGCTCCAACCCGTGGGTGACTAGCACCAGCTGCCAACTCTGCATTTAATTTTTAAATTACTGCTAGAATTTTACTCCATGATGGAGGAAACTGATGTGAGGTTTCTTAGCAGTTTAGGAACTATACTTAGCAGTTTAGAGAACTATATTATTTTTCTAATCCTTCTTTTTATTTTAAATAGCAGGGCTAGAAAATGAGGCATCTCCCAATTAAAGTATTAAATTAGTGAGGTCAGCCTAAGAAGTGATATGACTGTCTTAAGGTTTGTGGGATTCAGGTCTTTATCTGCCGTCATTTCATTTTACTATTAATACAGTAAGCTGCTCTATCCTTTAGCACAGAGGTTTACTTCTGATTTTCTAGTGTGGATATTCCTGATTCTGTGAGAATTTAGCACAGGAAAATCAGTGGTAAAGACATGTGACGGGAAAAACTAAATTTTGGGGTGTTTTTTTAATTTATTATTATTTTTTTTACTTCAGCCTTTCATGATAGGAGCAAATGGGTTATCTAAGGTGAAGTGCAGCACTTGACCTCTGACCTTTTCCAGCAAGCCTTTCCTGGTAGCCTAGTGAGCCCCTGAACTCCCTGACTTCTTCTCTCCCTCCACCTTTGTAGTTGGGAAGTATGAGTAATGCCTGCCTGCTACAGTCTCTGACACCTGCATCTTATAAACTGATGGCGTCTTGCCCTTAAAGATTCATCAGGATGTATTCCTTAGGGGTCAGGCACCACTATGTTGCAAAATATTAATGAAGGAACAGGACGTTACTGGATACTTTTGTGGACTAGTAAGTGCCATTGGTCTATGAGGTTGGGGTGCCCTGGTCAGTTAGCCCTGGGGAGGGAGGGATAGCTTGGTATGAACACTGAAACTGGGCACACCATTCTCTTCCAGCCCTCTGTCAGCACGGCACTGAAATCACCTAGGCAAGATGGTTGGCTTGTTGGGAATGAGAAAAGGCAGGGTAAAATTGTTAGTGATGAGATATAGTTAAAGTGGTGAGCACATGGTAGGGGCACATAGTGGCACGTGCTAACATTCATCATAAGGAATCTGCTTTCTTCTTGTGCATTCTCCCTGTGCTAGCTTTACACTGTAGCCATTTGACCCAGACAGTCATTTTTTACACTCGGCCTCTCATGAGCAACATCTACTTTTGCCATAACATCATCCTCACTCCCTGCAGTATAGCACTCTTATTACCCCCTCGATTACTGTGCTCACTTCCATCCAATTAGACTTGCACAAGGAATGGAAGGAGGCTGGGTGCTGTGGAAACAGGCTTAAAGGCATCCTCTGTTAGTCACCTGGGGCACTTCTTCTCTTCAGCAGCTGGTAAGCTAGATCTCGGGAGATCAGCGGCCTTGATCACATGTAACTGGGACACACAGTGTCCATTGTTTATCAAGGGAAGGAATTAAATTCAAATATGTAGTGACAGCAGAAATCACTTGCTGATTACAAAACACATTTATACGGGGACTCCTTGTCAACCCACTGTGGATATTGGATGTAATTGGTTATTTGCAGAAATAATGCAGCTTACAGAGGATATCTGCTGAAAGGGGCAATGTAGCTAGCTATGGATGATTATGTTTTTAGTAAAGATTGATTCTGTTTTGGATTTTTCTTGTCTGTTTTATTTTATAAATATGTTTGAGACAGCTTTTTCATGAAGTAGATAAATTGTGTCCTGTCATAGAAAATTATACATTTTATCAGAAGTTATCTATATTGGAAGACTGAATCCAACACATTTTGTTCCATATTTAGAAGCAAAACATGTAGTATGTAGAATATGTGTTTTGGCTAAATATGTCCTGTGGGGTCACAGTTAAAGGGGTTACGATTTTGCAATGGCAGACACAGTTCAGTAAGAAGTTGCTAGCAAACAATTATCAACCACTTTACTAAACACATCTCATGTTGCTCTGACTGATCCTGTGTGCTTAACTGACATTGATGTCTTCAGGGTTTTCCCAAAGGGAAGGGTTTAAACTTGGATACCATCTGACACATACATATGATGAGATGCTCCTCCAACCCCCTGTGCTGAGCACAAATGCATCACATTTTGCTTTGTAAAATTACTGGAAAATAATACAAAAGTACCAGCCATAAAATATTCTGTATGACCATATTACTCCTGCTAGCACAACTTCAATGCAGAAATGAAACTAGGACTTAGGGCTGTACTGGTCATAATTGGTGAATTTGGGAGGAGGCTGCTCATGGCTAGGGATGATTACAGGTGCTTTGTTTTCTGATCTGGAACCTTTTTAGACCATTTGCTGGGTACAGAAAAGGACAAGAGAATGCTCCAACATTATGTGATGTGACATGGTCCCTCTATTCTGTTTACAGATACGTTAAGGCTTACCTCCTGCCTGATAAATCCCGTCAAGGAAAGCGAAAAACCACAATCAAACGTAACACAATCAATCCATTGTACAATGAGGTCTTAAAGGTAAGCAGCATATATTTTCTGTAACATATTAAGGTTTCTAATAAGATGCAGCCTTCTATACCACAAGATTCTAAAGGTGAGCAGCACATACCATGCACATGTACCATGTGTTCCTGAAGGTGAAAGTAAAGCCTGTAGTGTTATAACAAGAGCTTTTGAATAGTGTGACACAATACAGAGAGGGAGAGCTCGTATACAAGGAAGGGTCAGGATGCTTGTGATAATCTACAATACTATCCACCTAAACAAAAGCACTGTCGCACAAATCTCTGTTGCACTCTCACAGGATCCTTAGAGATTAACAGGGGTCTCAAGTGCTCACAGCCAAAGATCTGAGATATTTTTCAAAAACAATGGCCAATATCATGAGCTATCATCGGTCCCGTTTTTATTCTCTATACCTATGATTCGTGCATATTTATTTATTCTTGATGTATTCTTTATAAAACTATGTATTTTTTTCTCTAGTAATTTGCCATTCCCTCTTAGTCAGGAACGCTTAGCTTTTTATCATTCAGTTTCTTCCTTATAAATAGTTTATAAAATATATAAATCGGTGTTTTGCTATTTCATCTACTTCAAGATTACTTAGCTTTTTCCTTTTTTCTTTATTCTTTCTCCTGCTATTCTTTTCTCCTTCTATATAGGAAGTTGAAAAATAGCAGGAGAAAGAATAAAGAAAAAAGGAAAAAGCTAAGTAATCTTGAAGTAGATGAAATAGCAAAACACCGATTTATATATTTTATAAACTATTTATAAGGAAGAAACTGAATGATAAAAAGCTAAGCGTTCCTGACTAAGAGGGAATGGCAAATTACTAGAGAAAAAAATACATAGTTTTATAAAGAATACATCAAGAATAAATAAATATGCACGAATCATAGGTAAAGAGAATAAAAACGGGACCGATGATAGCTCATGATATTGGCCATTGTTTTTGAAAAATATCTCAGATCTTTGGTTGTGAGCACTTGAGACCCCTGTTAATCTCTAAGGATCCTGTGAGAGTGCAACAGAGATTTGTGCGACAGTGCTTTTGTTTAGGTGGATAGTGTGTTTCACAAGTTTAAGTAAGTGGTAAATAATCTACAATACAACATAATTTATTCAGGATATTGGATAAGGACTTTCGATGCTGAAACTGTAGATTGATTCTTACATAAAGGAAGTTAAAAAAAAACCCCACCAAAAGAATTTCTACTTTCTTAGACAATACAATTTAAAAGTCAGATTTCACAAATTACAGGATAAAGCTATGTTCATATCTGGTAGCCTGTTTGCAGTCTTGCATTATAGGACAGCTTTGTGCTCAAATTTGTATCAAGCCTCAAAATACAGTAGCAGGAAAAAAAAAATTAGCTCTTTTAATATAACATTAACATCTTGATAAATTAGTGCAAGTGAAATTTTTCAAAACACAAAAACCCTGTGAAGATATACTACAAAAGCCGATTTGACCAAAATCTTCCATCTAATTCATACCTAGCCTACTTCCCTCCACATATCTAACCGCCATACTTTATAATAATCCAAATACCTTCCCAAATCATTGTGACTGCTGACTGAACATCCAGGTTACATGATCTCCTGCACAGGCTGCCATATAGATTTTGCTATACAATAAAACCCTGATTCTGTATAGGGGTGCTAAAGTTAGGCGGCAGTACACATGCTAGGGCTACCTAACTGACCAATCACAGCGCATGTTCTCTGCAAAAAATTAGATGCGCCGTTCTAAGGTGCCAGTCTTGTGCCTACGGAGGTGCATAGTAATGTGTACAGATAAATACAGAGGCATGATTTGCACTGGAAGTTGCCTTAGGCATCTGTACACATTGCTAGGTGCCTCTGTTGGCCCAAGACTGGCAACTTAAATGTAGGCGCCTGTACAAAACTATAGGCCCGATTCTACAGCGTGCGCCTAGTGGTTGATTGACAACTGCATGGCTGCACATCTACAATGTAGGCATGGTTTGTAGAATCAGGGCCTAAGTGTCTTGCTTTCTATGAGGACTTCTAGAAATTACTGTACTTGCAACCTTCCAGATAGACCCAGCTGCTAGTTTAATTCTATCACAAGGAACAGAGAGGCTGTTATGGACACATCTACTGGTCTTCACAGAAGGCAGAGATTGACAGCATAGTTGGAGTGCCTGCAGAACCTTTTAGCCAATTGATCTATGATAGTAGCCCACTGTGTTCAGGGCACATTTTGTGTGCTCCTTTGTATGCCATCTTTTAATTGGTCATGTGCCATAGGTAGAAGCTGGGATATATCTTTGCAGTACATGTAATTAAGCTCTAGAACTCATTTTCAAAGGATGTGGTAACAGCGATTAGCGTATCTGGGTTTTAAAAAGGTTTGAACAAGTTTCTGGAGGAAAAGTCCATAGTCTGCTATTGAGATAGACAAGGGGAAACCACTGCTTGCCCTTGGATTTTCTACTATTTGGATTTCAGCCAGGTACTTGTGATCTGGCTTGGCCATTGTGGGAAACAAGATACTGTGCTGGATAGACCATTGGTCTGGCCCAATATGGCTATTCTTATGTTCTGAAGAATATAGGCGAGGGTCAAAGTGCACTATATGAACCAGATACAAAAAGCACTAATGCCATTTTTATTGTTGGACCTGATAAGAGTCATGTTTTGGTAATGTCAGGGGTCTTCCCAATAGAAATACAGAGAGTTGTGAGCGAGTAAAAAAAAGCATTGACTCCTGTATTTTAAATGGTTGGAATTATTTTTGCATTTCTGTTCTTTCACACCAAAACACAGCCCGCAGTTGTCTCAGATTATGAAGGCCCTTGGTGCTTTTTATATCCTATTGTTATCTACTATGTTTGAAAAACCTGGTTCATACATGCTGTCTTAATCAGAAGATGATGTATTGGATTTACAAAGTCTGGCTTACAGTGTAAATGGCGCATATGTTAAATGAATTGATTTCATGTTGTATGGAATCAGGTTCACTGGAGGTAGAGAGAGATCATTTTTTTTTTCTTTTGGACAGTGATAATGATAATCTGTTTGATCCATTTGAGCCTTTTCTCTAGCAGGTCCAAAGGAATGCTATAAGCTACCGGTTGAATTAAATGCCTTCATTTTAGAAGCCACAGGGCTTGATTAAGGCATAGGCAGTCTAGGCAGATGCCTCAGGCCCAAGAGTTTAGGAGGGGCCCTTTTGGATGTGTTAATTCTTGCCCTGTTAGTTCAGCTGTAGGCAAAAAGAAGAGTTGGGTGGGTCAGAACCACCAGTTCCCACAGATCTCTGTTAATTCTCCTCACACTCCTCACAGTCAGCAGTAGAAGTGAGTAGCTTTCTCCTCTGTTGGTTTTCCTCCACAGTCAGAACCTCGCAGGGCCCCATTTGTGGGAGCTTTAAAATGTATTTATATTATAATGGGAAGCTCAATATACAGGTTGCCTAGGGTTCCCAAACAATAAATCCTGCTCTGAGGAGCCATTCTTAAAAGCCTGAAGGCATATTTTTTTTTCTCCCAGGCCTTCCCAGCAGCTTAAGTGTATGTGTTGATTTACATGGCAGCTTTGTTTAGTTTTTATGTTTCATTTATTTAAAAGATTTTTTTTATTTTGTCTGGTTTTATTTAATTATACTATATGTGCATATTTGTAAACCATCTGGAAAGATAGGCGGAATATAAATCCCTGTAAATAAATGTGTGATATTTGCCAAAGGCTCTGTTTATTTACTTTGATGGGTGCTATGCTTTGATAGTACTGTTTTTCTTTTCTCCCCATAGTATGGGATCACAGAGTCTTCGCTAGCCACGAGGACTCTGCAGCTGTCTGTCTGGCATCATGATCGGTTTGGCCGAAACATTTTCTTGGGAGAAGTGGAGCTGCCCTTGGATTCCTGGAATTTTGAGAGCCAGGCAGAGGAGTGCCTGCTCCTGCACCCAAAGGTGTGTACACTTCACAGAGGGGGGGTGCATCTCTTCTTTTGTCACCATTCTGTAAAATGGCTTATCAGAATCTTTTCTTCTTCAAATCTCTTATATCCTACTTTCACTGCCGTTTAAAGAAACAAGACCTACAGTATTGGTGGTCTTTTTTTCCCCCTCTAGAGAATACAGTATTACTATACTTCAGCTAACAGGAATTACTCAGGGTGAACTTTTTTTTTTTTTTTCTTAAATTTAAAGGAGGTCTTTATGGAAATAATATTAAATAACAGTGACAACGTAACTATTAAGCAAGAACAATTCCAAAGTTGCATATTGAAACTTTCACAAATTCAAAAGCCTCAAACCCCCCCCCACCAATTTCCCTCTGTTTAACATCTTATCCCTCTCCCTACCCCCCAGAAAAAAAATAAGAGGGACAGAGGTTATTGAAAATAAAATGGAGAAAGGAAGTAGGGAGACAAGAAGAAGCGATTAATACATACCATAACAAACATTTGAGAATCCCACCAAACATCACCTTTGACTATCATGAACCCTATTTACCAAAGTTAAGCTATGGTGTACTTCTCAAATGGACCCCATATCTTCTCCCATTTACCCAGAGTTTTCCTTCTAAAGGATTAAAAATGGAGACTAATAATCTTGAGAAGATCTTTGGAGTAGTTGAGGGGATGTATGGAGTTATAAGCAGTTTCCCTCTTCGATCCATTCTTTTGTTTTGATTTTTTTTTCTCTCTTTACATTGTTCCAGATATGGGCTTTTTGCTATGAAAAGGTGTGTGGAATTCCTCCATGGCTAGAACTTTTTTGACTACTACTGTTATTTCTGTAGCGCTACCAGACACATGCAGTGCTGTACATTAAACACACAAGAGAAGGCCCCTGCTCAAAAGAGCTTACAATCTAATTATGACAGACACTGGACAAAAATGGTGAATAAAATATGCAGTTCACGTAGGGAAATACAAAGGGATGAAGAGGTAGAGAGAGTTAGGGAATACATAGGGAATGACAGACAAATATGGTGCTTTACAAGTCAGTGGGGTTAGGACTTAAATGCAGCTTTGAAAAAATGGGCTTTTAGCCTGGATTTGAATACTGCCAGAGACAGAGCCCAAGTCAGGCAGGTTGTTTCAGGCATATTGCGCAGCAAGGCAGAAGGCAAGGAGACGAGAGTTGACAGTAGAGGAGAAGGGAACAGACAAGAGGGACTTGCCCGAAGAATGGAGTTCCCAGGGCAGAGTATAGGGAGAGATAAGAGAAGAGTGATGTTAAAGTGCTGCAGAATGAATACACTTGAAGGGTTAGTAAGAGGAGTTTGAACTGTGTGCAGAAGCGGACAGGGAGCCAATGAAGTGACTTGAGGAGACGGGTAACGTGAGCATAATGACACAGGTGGAAAATGAGATGCGTAGCAGAGTTCTGAACAGATTGAAGGTGAGAGAGATGGCTTTGCGGAAGACCTGTGAGAAGCAAGTTGGCAGTAATCCAGGCGAGAAGTGATGAGAGCATGGATTGGGAGCGTCTTGACAGCAGTTGTAATCTCTTCATAGACCTACTGTAATGCAGTGGTTCCCAAACCTGTACTGGTGAACCCCCAGACAGTCATATTTTTAGGATATCCATAATGAATATGCACACGACGTGTATGTACAGTAGTAGAGGCAGTACATGCATATCTATATCATGAAACATAGAAACATGATGGCAGATAAAGGCCAAATGGCCCATCTAGTCTGCCCATCCACAGTAACCATTATACTGAATATACTGAAAATCTGACTAGCTGGAGGGTCTTCAGGACAGGTTTGGGAATCGCTGCTATAGGGTATAAAGATAGGTGAATAACAACTGGTTTGACAGTTAATTTTTTTTTCAAGTTTTATTAAAATTTTGATTCAATCACAATATAATGTCAAAGTGATTTACAAATAAAAGAAGGGGTCCATCCTGTTTAAAATACATTGAAGACAAAGACATTACAAACCTACACGTGAGGAGAGCGGGAGGAACTACAATAAATACAGAAAAGAAAGACAAAGGTCAAAACATAAGGGAGGTAAAAAGATTCTTTGTTTTTTAAAGAAGAATTGAATTGTCTCGTGTTCAAGTCTCGAAAGCATCCTTATATAACCAACATTTTAGCATTCCTCTGAGAAGAAATGGGAAATAGAAAAGCATCATTAAGTAACAGGATTGAACTTGACTGCCCTGATCTCTGACACATTCTCCCTTCTTTTATAAAGGCAAGCTTTGGGGAAATCAGTGTTTGGAATATGACACAAATGCAAGCTCATACAAAAACCATTTTCAGTCTTTTTAAAGGGACTCTTTTTGGAAGTGTTGAGGGTTAATCTCTGTTAATTTGTTCTTTTTGTATATTGCAGGGTACTGCAGACATCGACAGCTTATCATTATTCAAGGGAGAGTTAGTTGTTTCTCTAAAATACATTCCACCTTCCAAAGCTCCAGGTCCTGCTGACAGGAGGAAGAGGAAGAGTAAGTTTGTTCCACCACCTAATATGCCTTGGTATTTATTGCTAAGCAGGGAAAGTGATCAGTATGACAGTTTTTACCAAACAGAACAGGTATTATGCAGAATTGAGCCTGAGGAGGGTGCAGGGTCATGAGGGAACTTTGCTCTATTGTCCCTAGCCAAGGACTCTGCTGCTCTAGTAGTTCAGCCCAGCCAGTGCAGGAAGAGAGAGAGTTAAAATGGAGGGAGCTTTTTAGCTTACACTTCAGCCCCTCCAATTACAGAAATTACATCAAGAAACATTTTTATTTTCTAAACTGTCTTGGGTGATTTGTGAGGAAGAAAGAGATGAATGAAATCTTGTGAATTTCTGTGTGTTATGTTTAGAGCCCGACTGGGTTTTGGTTTTGGCACAGAAACTAACCTGAAAATCTGGGTTTCAGTTTCAGCTAAAAATGCAAGTGAATTTTTGGCTGAAACTGAATTCCCCTCCCCCCCCCCACCCTGCAATCACTTTTTGGCTGGCACCCTCCCTGGCCTAACTTTAAACTTGCTGGTTGTCTAGTGAGTCTTCAGGGGAAGAACAATTCTCAGTCACTTTTGCTCCTGTGGGTTCAGCAGCCTTGCAAGACTGCTGCTGAGGTCCTGGCAGCCATCTTGGGATTGGAAGCAGGAGCAATCTCCAGGAGAGTGATTGCAAGGGGAAGGGGAGGTTTGAGGGGGTTCATTTTCATCCCTCATCGAACTACAAATTTCAGATGCTGTTTGATTTTGGTCAAAAACGAGAATCCTGATTTTGGTTGATCTCTCGTTGGGTTTGATTATTTCTTTTTTTTTTGTGAGATTTTATAAATTTAGGACTGCCATTTATCTGCCTGGATTGTATGAGTGCTGAAAATCATTGCTGTGTTCCACATATTTTCCCTGCACCTTGTCTTCCTCTGTTACCACCCACTTTTTATGTTCCTAAATTTAGGAAGTCTGTGAAATTGAGTACTCAACCCTAGTAAATTTTCAGTTATGCTAATTTAGCATAAATCCTTTTAGGGTAGCATAATTTGGATAGAAGTTGATTATGATTGAGCTAGTGAGAAGTAGAGAGTTGCGCGGGGACAGAAATCCCACCCGTCCCCGCCAAAGTCTCACCCGTCCCCACCCGTCCCCGTGAGGAATCCCACCCGTCCCCGTGAGGAATCCCTCCGTCCCCACCCGTCCCCGCGAGGAATCCCCTCCGTCCCCACCCGTCCCCGCGAGGAATCCCCTCCGTCCCCGCTCGTCCCTATAAACTTCAGAAATAGTTATTTCATTTAATTATGCTACTGAAATAAAGGCTCTGGTAGAAACCCATTTACAAATAAGCAAAAAGACTTTATTAATTTGGAAATATTAATTGGGAAGAACACATACTTTGTAAATGGGTTTCTACCAAAGCCTCTTTTGTTTATAAATTTTTATCAACACAACTAATATACTACTTTATCCTGAAGCAAAAAAAAAAGAAATAGAATTCTTTTCCTACCTTTGTTGCCTGGTTTCTGCTTTCCTCATGTTCTCATTCAGTTCCTTCCATCCACTGTCTCTCTTCCTTCTGCGTCTTCCATTTGCTCTGTTACTGTGCCTCTCCCTTTCTCCCCCTTCCAAATTGGTCTAGCACCCATCTTCTTCCCTCCGCTCCCCCCATAGTCTGGCATCTCTGTCTTCTTTCCTGCCAACGTCTTCTCCCCACTCTCTCTTCCCCATTTCCTTTCAGCGTCCTTCTCCCCCCATCTTCCCCATGTCCTGTCAACGTCCTTCTCCCCCTCTGTCTTCCCCATGTCCTTTCAGTGTCCTTCTCCCCCTCTGTCTTCCCCATGTCCTTTCAGTGTCCTTCTCCCCTCTCTGTCTTCCCCATGGCCTTTCAGCATCCTTCTCCACCCCCCCCCCCCCCGTCTTCCCCATGTCCTGTCAGCGTCCTTCTCCCCCTTCTGTCTTCCACAAATGCTTTCAGTGTCCTTCCCCCCCGTCTTCCCCATGTCCTGTCAGCTTCCTTCTCCCCTTCTGTCTTCCACAAATGCTTTCAGTGTCCTCCCTCCCCCGTCTTCCCCATGTCCTGTCAGCGTCCTTCTCCCCCTTCTGTCTTCCACAAATGCTTTCAGTGTCCTTCCCCCCCCGTCTTCCCCATGACCTTTCAGCGTCCTTCTCCACCCCTTTGTCTTCCCCAGTGCTTTCAGCGTCCTTCTCCCCCCTCCTTCTCTCCCGCCCCGGGTGCAGCACAGCCGGGCAGGTCCCCTTACTTTTGTGACGCTTCCCCGACCGATAACAGCCCTGGTCCGACAAACCTCCCTGCTCTTAACTGCGAATCTAAATTTCCTTCTTACAGCTGCTGTAAGAAGGTAATTTAGATTCGCGGTTAAGGGCAGGGAGGTTTGTCGGACCAGGGCTGTTATCGGTCAGTCGGGGAAGCGCTACAAAAGTAAGGGGACCTGGCCGGCTGTGCTGCACCCGGGGCGGGGCGGACCGCCCCCCTCCCTTGGTAGCCACTCGAGCCGCGAGGCTACTCCTCCTTACCTACCCTGCCTGCAGCACAGAGCCGAATGGAAGCCCTCCCTCCCCTCCGATGTCGGCGCTGAAGTCGGGAAGACTTCCGTTCGGCTCTGTGCTGCAAGCAGAGCAGGTAGGGAGAAAAGCCGCGCGACTTAGTACATCCAGCCCCGCAGGAACCCCGCGACCCTCGGAGGCGTCCCCACGGGATCCCCGCGACCCTCGGAGGCGTCCCCACGGGATCCCCGTGACCCTAGGGGGCGTCCCCACGGGATCCCCGTGACCCGAAGGGGGAACCCGTGGGATGCCCGCGGGATTCCCGTCGTCCCCGTTCCCGTGCAGCTCTCTAGTGAGAAGCTTGAGAGAACTGTCTGTGTATGTTGACTGAACAGCTAAGGTTATTGAAGTTCAGGCCACATTGCTCTTGCCTGTTCTGTTCACTGTCTCATTTGCAGCATTGATTTAGTTTTTCTTCCTATAGCGCTTAGCCATACTGAGCTGCATGACCTCTACAGCAAACAATCCAATAGCATGTTTCTCACCATGTCCAACTGCTTCTTTCTTACAGAATGAGACAAGAAGCCTACATTAGAGGGCTCTGTCAGCCAGAATTATGTTTTTATTTTTTAAGTAGATATCTGTATGATTTTATTGGGAAAAGCTAAACAGAAATCTACCTCTTCATTCTGATGATGTTTATGTTTATTAAAATTTTAACCACACTTTGATTTAATAACTGCATGGTGTACAAAATATATAAAAACAAGAAACGAAAAGAACACCATTTAAAATAGGAAAGCAAAGAAAAGACAAAGCAAAAAAAAATTAAAATCAAGTAAACTATAGATCTAAAAAACTAAAAACATAACAATTTTTGTTTAAATCTTGTTTAAATAGTTGCCAAAAAGAAACAGGATCCTAAGTCACCAATCCTCTCATAAAAATGCTAAACCAAAAAGATGCGTCTTAACCATTGATCTGAATCTAACATAAGATAACTCAGAACAAATTATGACTGGGAGGGAATTCCACAGGTGAGGAACTGCTGCAAGAAAGGCAGACTTCTGCGTAGATGCTAGACGTACCAAATCAACAGCAGGCAAAGCAAATTGGTGAGCAGTCAATGAACGTTATCTACGAGAAGGCTTATAGGGAATTAATAATTTTCCTAAATAGTCTGGTTGACCTGATTGTAATGCTTTATACGCAAGCGTTAAAGCCTTATGCATAAGGCAAAATCCATGCATCACTTGCTGGTTTTATTTTACATCTAACTGGCTGCCATCTCAATAATGTCCCAAGAGCATACATATTCATGTTACAGATCAGGTACATTTCTGTAACATCTTTATGCAGCTATGGAACTGTAGCAAATAGAATATGTGTGCATAGAACCTGTTTTAATGCACTCATTCTGGTGTGTGACCTCTGTGTATTGTGTAACTGGTCGCATTTGTGCCCTTCATAGGTAAGGGAGAAGAAGCAGGAGAGCTTCAAGTTTGGATCAAAGAAGCCAAGAAACTGACTGCAGTCAAACAAGGAGGAACATCGGACAGCTTTGTGAAGGGGTAAGTACAGGAGGTTTGCTAGCTAATGCACAGGCAGCTGGTGACCCATTTTGTTGGGGAAGCTGAAATAAGCATGGAGATGGGATTGGAAAACTGCTCAGACTCTCATCCTCCTCAACCAGTAGTTTTAAATGCAAGCACAAGAGTTCTGGTGGTGGCTGCTGCAGGAAATGCTTCCATCTCTGCTCACTGTCACCTGCAATGCTTTTATAGATGACGGACGCCTAAAACAGGAAACCTCTGCCTATATAGGACACTTGTCAAGTGTGCTCTAGATGAAACCAGTTTTCCCTATGCCTATACTGCCCAGAAAATACACATTGCAGGGTGCTGTTGCTCCTGCCTGGGTTCTGGAAGTGTTAACATCTATTTTCTTATAGCAGCTGCCTATGGGCAAATGGGAGGGGGCCATCTTGAAGGAGGAAATTCTAGGACTAACCAGATAAATCCCAGAATGGAGAATGTTTGAGGTGTTTCGCAGTACCAACATCTTTCTGTCTGAACAGTCCTGGGGATTGTATACAGCAAAACTACAGTTTGGAAGTTGCTTGTCCTTCTCTTCTGTTGTGTGTGTTACCCACGCAGTGAGCAGTTTTGTGCATTGGGTCAGCAAATCCAGTCATTGCTAAACCAGTTAAAACCGGTTTAATGATGATCGTTATACAATCGCTAACTTTAGTGCAACTGGGCCTGGTTCCCTCCAAATGGATCAGGTTTTACATTTTTACAATGGTTGTGGTGGTAATTAAAAGAAACTGGTGAAAGATTGATTGGTAATGAACGTACGTACTTCTTCCTCTAGTTACCTGCTGCCTATGCGGAACAAGGCCACCAAAAGGAAGACACCAGTGGTGAAGAAGACATTGAACCCACACTACAACCATACTTTTATGTACAATAGTGTAAAGCCAGAAGATCTCCAGCATGTATGCCTGGAGTTGACAGTCTGGGACCGGGAGCCACTGGCCAGTAATGACTTCTTGGGAGGAGTGCGTCTGGGCATTGGCAATGGTGAGGGTGTCATCTAGTCATATACTTATTAGTACACATCTTCTCTTAGTGGTCCGCTTTCCCCTTTTCGTTGTGTAGTGGTTCCCTTTTCCTAGTCCCTGATATGTAATAAACTACCTATATAAAGGTAGGAGGAGGATGACCTGCACAGAGCAGCAGTTACAACCGTGTCACCTTAGTAGGAATAGAGTTAGAACATTTTGATCTTGATCTGCCATACCCTATTATGTGTGGGATCTAATAAAAAAAAAAAAAAAAAAGCTGAGCGCCTAAAAGTGTGACCTCTCTGGGAAATGGTGACTATAGCAGCAGATCCAGAATGTTGAGAATGGCCAGTTTTTCATGTCATGAGGCCATAAGCAGTTTACTTTTTTGGCGCGCTGTTGCCTTCACAGACGCTTTATCGTGCTTTGACCATTGTCAGTTCCCTGCCTGTTTTTGCAGTGTCCATTCATCCCCTGATGAAGGCATCTAGTTGGGAAAATCTAAGCGTGTGCTAGACTAACTTATACTCGCATCAAAATGGACATTATACCATAGACTGTGTCTATTTCTATGACATTTTTATTTATTGACTTAACAAAGGATTCCCTTGGTTGATATTTGAACATCTCTTTTGCCTCTTGTTTCTGGATCTCCTCCTTAACAATATTTTTAGTAACACACTCTGCTATCCCTTCTTCCTTTATTACTAGGCTTGAGCAATGGAGAGTCTGTGGATTGGATGGACTCTGTAGGAGAAGAAGTGAGCCTGTGGCAGAAGATGAGGCAATTTCCAGGATCCTGGGCAGAGGGAACACTTCCACTCCGGACAACTATGGCTAAACCAAAACCGTAATCAAGCCAAAGCCAACCTGATTGGACTAGTACCAAAGCAAAAACGGAATTATCAGTCTACTCCTTAAATAAAACTGTGTGTATATATATATTCAAATGTAGAAATTGGATACCTTTTTTATTTTAAAGCAGGCTAAAGGATGTTTATGCTCAGCATTTTTATTCCTTTTTTAAAATATTTGTTTAGTAAATAAATTCCTTCATCAATCTTTGCACATTGTGCTGATACTCTTCACTAAATGTTCTAGCTTTTGCTCTCTTTATCCTAAACCCAGGAGGAGAGGGAATTTGTTCTTCCCACCTCTTTTCTTTTTTAGACCAGTGACCATATCAGGCCCCCTGTTCTGCCACTGCTCTGTGTTTAGTTACAGCCAATACTCTGGGGTAAGAGAAAGCTGTAAAAAGTGATATCTGCTACTACATTTATATAGTGCTGCTAGACTTAAGCGATAATTTAAAGATCTAGATGTCTGGGGACACTGGTATTAATTGTCTTTCTTTATGGTTTAAAAAAATTTTATATTAAGAGTGGTACAATAGACTTGGTGGAAAAGGACAGGGTGAATCTCCAAGGTAGGGAGAATGAGAGGGCACTCTCTAAAATTGAAAGGGGATAGATTCCGTACGAACATCAAGAGTTAGATCAGTATTAAGCACAGGGAAGCAAATGTTACTACTACAATGTCTCAGCAGCATTTGACACGGTCAACCACACTCTGCTGCTAAATAGACTAACTGAAATAGGAATTTCAGGAATAGTATTACAAGGATGCTGGCCACATGGATGAGAGAGGCTGAAGGGAAGAGAGCATGCAGGCCTCATGGGGTGAGGGGGGCTGGGAGGGGAAAGGAGAGAAGGTGCTGGACCCTTAGGGGTGCTGAACCTGCAGGGAGAAGGAGAGAGAAGGGAAGGTACAGAAATGGAAGATGGATGGTGAGCATAGAGAAAATGTCAAATGGGCAGGAGACCCTGGCGAGTGAGTTAACAAAAGATGAACAGAAATCAGAGCCTGGGATCAACATGATTTGAATACTACAATGACCAGACAACAAAAGGTAGAAAAAATAATTTTATTTTATATATTGTGATTACAATACACTTCTTCCTCCGTATTCGCAGTTTCAGCATTCACGGTTTCGATTATTAACGTTTTTTAGCTTGCTGGCTCCTCCCTCCCCCACCCACTTATTTCAGCTTGCATAGAGAAATCGCTGATTCCCAGCACTTTCGTCACCGTGTTTTGCCTCTTCTTCAGGAACAGGCCAGGTCTCCCACCATGTTATTCGCGGTTTCACCATATTCATGGTGGTTTTTAATAGAAAACGACGAATAACATATGAAAAAGTTATTTGCAGTTTTTCTGTATTTGCAGTTCTATTAATCCCCTATCACAGCGAATACAGAGGGAGAAATACATCAGATTTGAAATGTGTATCCTGCCAGAGTTGGTGTAATCGAGGACCTAACAGTGTTTGTTTTGTATACACATGACAGCGGTGGGATAGGTCAATTGGCAGAATCGAAAATTTATTCCCTGAATTGGACAGCTCTACTGCAATGCTTTACTCTCAGGTTTCTCTGTGAAACTAATGAACAAACTCCAACTGTTACAAAGTATTATAGCAAAACTTATATACAGTACTACAAATCAAGATTTGACCAGGGCCGGATTAATCAATAGGCCCAGTAGGCACATGCCTAGGGCCCGAAACTGTGAGGGGGCCCGCTGAAGGAGGACAACTCACCTTGATATTTTTTAAAACAGCAATGGCCCTCCCCGCAGCAACAGCAATGGACCGCCCCCCCCGCCCACAGCAATGGCAACGCGGCTGGATCTATTACTGGAAGGTCCCACAGTGACTGCTTCTGCCGGTCCATCCCCCTCCGACGTCACTTGCTCTGGAAGAAGTGACGTCGAAGGGGGATGAACCAGCAGAATCAGTCATCGGGGACTTTCCTGTAATAGATTTGGCCGTGTTGCTGCGGGGGGAGGGGGCTGTTGCCATTGCTGCGGGGGGGGTGGCTGTTGCCATTGCTGCGGGGGGGTGGCTGTTGCTGTTGCTGCGGGGGGGGGGCCTGTTGCCGTTGCTGCAGGGGGGGCCTGTTGCTGTTGCTACAGGGGAGGGGCATTGCCGTGGGGGATAACTCGTTGCCATCAGCGGGCAGAGCCATCAGCTGCAATGTTTGGAGGGGGAGGGAGAAAGGAGCATGGAAGGGTGGTGGAGGGAGAGAAAGGGGGCAGGGTGGTATGGAAGGGTGGTGGATGAAGAGAAAGGGGCTGATGGAATTGGTGTGTAGGGGAAGGATACTGGATAGAATTGGGTTGAAGGAAAGAAAAAGGGCAGATGCTGATGGAAGTGGGAGGAAGGGAGAGGAGAGAGTGAAATGCCCGACCATGGGGGTGTGGGAGAGGGAAGGAGAGGAGAGAGAAGCCAGACCATTGGAGGAGGGAAGAGAAGATGATGGATGCCACACCAATGTGGGGGGGGGAAGAAGAGATGGAAGGGAGAGACTGACAATTTCTGGAAGAGGCACAGAAGGACAGAAGATGAAAGGAAGAGAGTGACAAGAAGATGAGGAGAGCAGAAACCAGAGAAGACAAAGGTAGAAAAAAAATTTCTAGTTATTTTTTTGCTTTAGGGGACATGCATCGCTATTTCTGTGGTGTTGCATTGTATGCAGAGTCCAGCTTCTTGGTGGTTTTATTTAACCTTTGTCTATGTATTTCTATTTTATTCCCCCTTATACAAAACTGAAGAGCATTTTTTAGCACTGGTCGTGGCTAAAAACCATACTACAGTTTTGTAAAAGGGGGAGAGGTTAGTTTGTGATTACATATTCCATACTAAGCAAAGGTGTTTTCTGTGTTCTGTTTGTATGAAAGACATGGGTTTTTTTTTGTTAGCGTTGACTAGCCTTGTTTGGCGAAATGCAACAGGCATGGTTCTTGGTAGCACCTTGAATTAACATGATTTGAATCTCCTTATTTTTCTGACAATCTTCTTTTGTTTCATGTTGGATTCTTTGGTGGACTGCTTGCCTTGTCGTTTCATTGCAAGTTAACATACATGGAGTGGAACGTACTAGAGGAGTTACAGATTTGGTTGTTTATCCATAGTAACATAGTAGATGACGGCAGATAAATACCCGAATGGTCCATCCAGTCTACCCAACCTGATTCAATTTAAATTTTTTTGAATTTTTTCTTCTTAGCTATTTCTGGGCAAGAATCCAAAGCTCTACCTGGTACTGTGCTTGGGTTCCAACTGCCGAAATCTCCATCAAAACCTACTGCAACCCATCTACAACCTCCCAGCCATTGAAGCCCTCTCCAGCCCATCCTCCCCCAAACGGCCATATACGGGCCATGCAAGTCTGCCCAGTACTGGCCTTAGTTCAATATTTAATATTATTTTCTGATTTTAGATCCTCTGTGTTCATCCCACGCTTCTTTGAACATATGGGTTACAGTTGGTTGATGTAGAGTGCCTCAGTTGAGAGGCGTTGTAAACTTGGTTATTAATATAGACTTATATTTTGGATAGTATTACTGCTTTACAAATATTTGAACACTTTTTTATATGCATGGAAAGGGTTCAGAGTTAAAGTCCTGGGTAAGTAGGTGGGAAGGAAAGGAAGGGGGATTTGTTCAGAGATATTTGGGGGTTGCATAGAAGAAAAACTGTGCACTGGTATGCTAATCTTTGTTTGTTTTGAATTTAAAAGAAAAGAAATACAAGTGGAAATAAAGAAGTAAATAAGAAAACAGATAAATGGGGGCAGGACATGGACAGGGTCAGGGGGACCCAGTGTACTTGGGGTGCCTAGGGCCCTTGAAGAATTAATCCTGCCCTGGATTTGACCATGTCACACCACTACATATAAAACTACACTGGTTACTGATAGAAAAAAAAGAATAGAATTCAAACTATGCTGCTTAGCATTTAAAATGCTATATGGTGATGTCCCTAATAGCTTCCCCAGATTTACTGAACTATTTGTTAAATCTGCTGATCAACAGCCTGATCCTATGATGCCTAACTCTGAATGATATAAAATACAAGACATTTCACAGTAAGTCATTCAACTTACAAATAGCAAAAGTATGAAACTCATTTCCCATCATAATTCACACAACCACTGTATATACACTGTTTTGTAAAAATCTAAAAACATTTTTTAAAGAAATCCCTACCAGGGATCCAAAGAGACTCAGACTATGTTACATAAAGTTATCAAACTGTTATAAAATTGTGTAAACAATATCAAAGGTAATATATCAAAGATAGCAGCTGTCCATTAACATTGTCTTTATTTTGGGTGACTTGGGTCCTTGATACTCCTTGCAAAATCCACCTTGAGGATTGTAGAAGTTCAAGGTGTTTTTCTATAGTAGAGCACCTCAATGGTGGAACATGATTTCAGAGCAAATTTGAATAATTGACCTCAAAACATTAAGGGCTCCTTTTGCAAAGGTGCGCTAGCGATTTTAGCGCGCGCTAATCTTGTGCGTGCGCTAAAAACGCTAGCGCACCTTCGTACCTGATTCAGGGAAAAAGATTCGATTTGATTCAGCCTATTGAATCGATTTTTAAATTCAGTTTGATTTTTCTGCATACAAAAGTCTGCAATAGTCCAATTGACTAACCATTAATATAATTAAACTATGATCTAGTTCAAAACAATTTCTTATGCATCTAAGACATCTCATAGACAAAAAGACCTTTTTTTTACTAAAAATGTCACATGGGCCTCAAATGATAGATGATACAGAATCCTTTAGTTAATACTGTTTATCCCAGGACAAGCAGGCAGCATATTCTCTACATGTGGGGTGACGTCATCCACGGAGCCCCGACGCGGACAGCTTTTCAAGCAAACTTGATTGAAGATTTCAAGTTTGCTAGTGCTGCATCACGCATGTGTGTGCCTTCCTGATCCACTAGAGGGCGCATCCCCTCCTCATGGTCCTCAGTTCTTAGTTTTCCGCGGAGCCAGAAAGCCCTGTCTCTCTTCTCTGCGTTCTTCTAAGTGCCTTTCTAGCACCGCGGCTTCTTTATTTTGTTAGGGAGTCGCTGTGCGTTGTTGATTTATCGTGTATTTTCTTTGTTTCAAAAAAAAAAAAATAAATATAAAGGATTTTTTCTTGTGATTCCACCGGCAGGCCCTTCTCGGGCTTCAGCCATGCTGCTAGGCCTCGTTTGGCTGCAGCTGTGTTTCTTTTTCCCTGGCCTCTCTCTGGGCTCACCTCGTGTGAGCTGAATGGCCGGGACCCAATTTCCTTCGATCGGATCGATCCCCGGTAAGTATTTATTTCTTTCTAGGTGTGTTACCTCGGTAACGCCGCCGGCTGAGTCTCAGGCATTCCGGGCATCGCGTGCAGTCGGGCCTGCCTCTCGGAGACCTTCGAAGCGTGCCTCCTTTCATGGGAATACTCTTCTCGAGGTTGCCCTCATGGAGCGCACTGCTGCACCTTCATTACCAGTTTCATTGGTACGGTGCCGACTTCTGAACGACTTCGGTGGTCCTCGACGTCGACTGGAGCTTCGTGCCTCGACCTCGACTGGGGCTTTGTGCCTCGACGTCGGTGGGGGCTTCGTGCCTCGACGTCGACGGAGGCTTGGTGCCTCGCCGTCGCCGGAGGCTTTGTGCCTCAACGTCGACTGAAGCTTGGTGCATCGCCGTCGATTGGGGCTTGGTGCCTCGATGTCGCCTGGGGCTTTGTGCCTCGCCGTCGACTGGTGCTTCGTGCCTCAACGTCGTCTGGGGCTTTGTGCCTGGACGTCGACTGTGGCTTGTTGCCTCGGCGTCACCTTGGGCTTGGTGCCTCGATGTTGACTGTGGTTTGGTATCTCGCCACCGCCTGGGGCCTTGTGCTCGATGTAGACTGCGGCTTTGTGCCTCGACGTCGTCTGAAGCTTTGTGCTTCGATGTTCTGCCTCGACGTCGACTGTGGCTTGGCGGATGCTTTGTACCTTCGACATTGGCTGCGGCCGTGTACTCCGCGTCGCCTGACGCTTGTGCTTCGACGTCGCCTGAGGCTGGGGGCCTCATCGTCGGCTGAAGCTCTGTGCCTCGTTGTTGACCGTGGCTTCGTGCCTCGCGGTCGACCGGGGCTTTGTGACTTGACGTCGTCTGGGGCTTTGTGCCCCTTGGTTGACGGTGGCCTGGTGCCTTGACGTCACCTGTGGCTTGGTGCCGCGATGTCGCTGGGGGGCTTTATACCTCAGCATCGGCTGAGGCTTGGGCCTCGGCGTAGACTGCGGTTTTGTGCCCCGTTATAGACGGGGGCTCTGGGCCTCGACGTCTCCGGCTCCTGTTTGGGAGGGTTCCCCGCTTTCTCTCGGTGCATTCCGGGCGGAAGTGCCGGAATCTTGTAGTACGGAGTTTGGTCTCCTGGAGGAGACTCTCTCCCTGCTCGGGCTCTATTGCTCCCGCCAGGCGTCGTCTCGCTTGGCGCAGAGTGTGGCTGGGGATCCGAACCTCCAGGATCATCTCGCCATTTTACTTGCGTGAGTACTGCGTTTCTTGAACCTCTCTTGCGGCGGACACTAACCGCCTCTCAGAACGCCTGCAGATGAATCCCTTCTGCCTTGGCTCCTTCTCCGGCGGGGCCCTCCGGATACCTTTCCTGTGTTATCTCGGCCTCTTTTGCAGCGGCCCTAATAGCTGCAGCAGCGCCAGGTTATGGTCCAGCTGCCGGCTTCGGCGGCACCTGGCCGTCCTTTGGACTATTCTCGCATGGCCTTTGGACTGCTCTCCTTTTGGGGATTCCTCCCCTCCCTTCAGGAGGGGTGTCTCCTTCGGGTCTATGCACCGGGGGGGGGGGTAGACTCGCCTCTGTCGGTTGGGCGTTCCCATCTGCCCATCTGAGTCTTGTCCGGGCCCTTCCTGCCCTGCACTAGGCTCTTGTCCGGGAGCTGTTCGGCTTCTGTCCGCCCCAGTCTCGGGAGTCCGTCGGGGTGGACTTGAACACAGTTTGTTTGCGCTCCTTCTTGTCTCGGCCTCGGGGGAGGCCCTTGTTTGTTTATGCCGGGAGGTGGCCCCTCTGTCCTCGGTCCACCTCCGGTCTTTTCGGCGCTGCCTCGGCAGGCCGCCCCTCTGCGCCTGAGTCAGCTGGTGTTTCAGCGGTCTTCGGTCTCGGCTGAGCCGATGTTGATCCTTTTGGGACCATGGGCTTCACGGTTCAGGTCCCGCTGTTCGCCTGGTTTCCTCTTCGTGTTCCCCACTGGACCTGAGCGTCTCAGTGGTGGCAGGATCAGGATCCGGCTTCCCAGCACATTGCGGTGCCTCCCTCCTTGAAACGCTTGCTTCATTGGGGGATCACCTCGTCGTATCAGAAGATTCTGCCGATGGACTCCTCTGCATAGGCTTAGAGGCCCGCATCAGCCGGCTGGAGCGCCGGGCCATTTCCACTGCCGTGGTGGATTTTCGCTCTTGGCCGCAGGATTGCAGGGTCCTGGTGCGTAAAGACGTCCTGGTGGCGATGTATTCTGTGACCCAGCCAGGGGGTACGGGTTCCCTGTCACTTTGCAGGGAAACCCTTCGTTATTGGTAGGGGACGTTATGCCGCAACCTCTTTCTTCGGGCGGTGTATTTCCAGGGCGATCAACGTTGTTTGGTAGACACGTTGGGTCGCTTTTCAGCCGCATGAATGGTCGCTCCATTCTCAGACTCTGCGGCAGGTAGTTGTTCGGTGGGGAACTCCACAGGGAGTTCTGTTCTGTTCTCCCCTCATTCACTGGTTGCCTCGATAATGCTCGCGGATGTTCTCCCGGGTTCGCCTCGAGGCGGATGCTTTCTTCTCGATTGGACGGGCAGGTTCCTCTATGCGTTCCCTCCCCTTCCTCTGATTCTCCGGTCTTTGGTTCACCTCCTGTCGGTCTGTGCCACCATGATCTTGATGGCTCCTCTGTGGCCCCGGCAGCCGTGGTTCTCCCTTCTCCCTGCTCAGTGTCAGGGAGCCTCTGCTTCTACCTATGTTTCCTTCTCTGCTGTCTCAGTGTTGAGGTTTTCTGTTGCATCCCAATCTGCAGTCTCTACACTTATCAGTGTGGTTCCTCACCACGTGCTTCCCTCCTTCTGTTTCTCTCAGTCGGTAGGAATGTTCTCTAGGCCTCGCGGAAGAGCTCCACTCGGCAATGCTTCCCAGAAATGGCCCAGATTTGCTGCGTGGTGTGCTGAGCACCACATGGATCCGCTGTCTGCCTCCTTGCCTTCAGTGCTGGATTATCTGTTCCACTTGTCTCAATCAGGTCTCGAATCAATATCTCTTCGAGTCCACCTCTATGCGTTTCCTGCCTTCTTTGGCCGCTTGATGGGCTGCTATTCTCTGTCCATCCGACGGTTTCCCGCTTTATGATGGGTCTTTTCAATGTTCATCCTCCGTCAAGCCCCCTCCGGTGGGTTGGGATCTTATTGTGGTCATGGCGCCATTGGTGAAACCTCCGTTTGAACCCATTGCTGAAGCTCTACTTCCCCTGGCGGGTGGTATTCCTGGTTGGTCTCACGTCTGTTCGTAGAGTCTGTGAGCTGCTAGCTCTGGTTGCGGACCCGTCTTTTGCTGTATTTCATCATGACACGGTGGTCCGGCGTACTCATCCCAAGTTCTTGCCTAGGTGATTTCGGACTTTCATCTCAATCATTCCATTGTTCTTCCGGTCTTTTTTCCGCTGCCCACTCGCCCCCGGGCGAGGGGTGCTTCACACTCTGGTTTGTATGAGGGCGTTAGCCTTTTCCCTGCATCCTTCTGAGCCTCATCGGACGGCTCCTCCACTGTTTATCTCTTTCGATCCTCGTCCATGGGGTCGCCCTGTTTCCAAGCGCACCTTATCCAACTGGTTGGCTGCTTGTTTTTCCTTCTGCTACGCTCGGGCTGGTCTCTCGCTGCACGTTCAGGTCATGGGACATTATGTCCGAGAGTTGGCGGCGTCTGTCGTTTTCCTCAGAGCCTTGCATATTGAGGTTCTCTGCGAGCTGCCACTTGGTCTTCGGTTCATATCTTCACCTCTCACTACTGTTTGGACGGTTTTCCCGGCGCGACGGCCATTTTGGCCGGTCGGGGTTCCATGCTCTGTTTTCATAATTGCCAACTTTCCCTCCGTCCCTTTTTGGTTAGCTTGGAGGTCACCCACATGTAGAGAATATGCTGCCTGCTTGTCCTGGGATAAAGCACAGTTACTTACCGTAACAGGTGTTATCCAGGGACAGCAGGCAGATATTCTCGCAACCCTCCCACCTCCCCAAGGTTGGCTTCTTTGCTAGCTATCTGAACTGAGGACCATGAGGAGGGGATGCGCCCTCTAGTGGATCAGGAAGGCACACACATGCGTGGTGCAGCACTAGCAAACTTGAAATCTTCAATCAAGTTTGCTTGAAAAGCTGTCCGCGTCGGGGCTCCGTGGATGACGTCACCCCACATGTAGAGAATATCTGCCTGCTGTCCCTGGATAACACCTGTTACGGTAAGTAACTGTGCTTTAGAGCAGAAGCAAATGAAGAAAAACCCCCAAATGTTATTACTAATTATTTCTATAGCGCTACCAGATTTACGCAGCACTGTACAGAGTCATGAAGAAGACAGTCCCTGCTCGAAGGAGCTTACAATCTAAATACTGACTCATGGTTATAGCACAACACAAGCTAGTTCTAAGTAAGCAGGAAGCCTTACGGGACAATAAAACTGCTGAGGTTTAAAATTATTAATTAAAACACACAGATGTGCTGCATTTCTTTCAGTCAGTCCTGCGATTAGTGATCAATGTTTTAGAACGGTTTAGTCCTTCCAACTTTTGCAGTAAGTACACTGATCCCTGTGCAGACATTGCTGTGATGCATACACATAGAACGTGTGGTCACATGCTAGCAAACAGCGAAGGAGACCCTGGGAAATCAAACTGTCACAGACTGTCACATACGCTGCACCCCTTCTATTTCAAAAAGTCCCCCAAACAAGGGTACAAGAAACGGCAGACTTTCAAGTTGGAGGATGGATCTGCTGCTGTTTCCCTTTCTGGACTGCCCCTAGTTGTCAGTGAAGCAGTGCAAAGGCCTGCTGGCATCAGTTCAGGCTCCAGGCCTTACCACCTGACTGCTGGAAAGTTACTGCACAGATCCCTGTCCTGGAAAGAAAACCCACATCTGCTTTTGGAGTTTGATGCTGCTTCATACACAGCTGTTGCCCTCAGCTGATTCACATTCTCCCTTTCTTTTCAGCAAGAGAATGACAAACAGCTACTCGGTCATGCCTTTGCATTGAACAATTTCTTCCTCTGAAGTCAATCTTACGACATTTACAAATAGGACAGTGACTCATTTAGGTAAACAAAATGCAAAAAACTATGGACAAGGTGGTTCACAGTCAAGCAGTGATCTCCGCTCTTCGGGCAAGCCTTTCTTATCTGTACCCTTCTCTTCCACTGTTAACTCCAGACTCCGTCCCTTCTTTCTTGTGGAGCCGTATGCCTGGAACAGGTTGCCTAAATCAATACGTCATGTTCCGTCCCTGGCAGTGTTCAAATCCAAGCTAAAGGACTGCTTTCAACTCTAAACTCCCCCTCACTGCTTTCAGATACCTATACCCATTATAACCTCCCCAACCCTGAAATGTCCTGTCTAAATTAGATTGTAAGCTCTTCTGAGAAGGGACTGTCTATTGTATGTTAAAATGTACAGCGCTATGTACGCCTTTCAGTGCTATAGAAATAATAAATAGTAGTAGAAGTAGCAAGAATGAGAGATGCCAGGGGTAGTGGTGCCCATCCCCTACCCTCTTCTCTACCTCACCCACACACACCAGCTTCTTCCCTGCTGCACACGCATGCCCCTTCCCCTTTTAACTTTTTCAGCATGAGCAGCATCAACACTAACTTGCTGCCCATGTCAGCTCTCCCTCTGACATCACTTCCTAGACACAGGACCCGGAAGTGACATCAGAGCTGAAGCTTGTACCAGCAAAGAGCTAGAGGTACGGTTGTGGGGGGGGGGGGGGGGAGGACGAGAGCTGGTGCCCCCGCCAAGATGGTGCCTGGGATGGACCCCCCCCCCTTACTACACCACTGCAGTCAATATAAAAACAACAAAACAAAAACTCAGTAAAACAGACAAATGGATATTTTGTAGCACTGATCTGGAAACGGTCTAATGCCACCGAGTGTGATGCCCAAAATACTGTATGCAGAAAGGCACAATTAGGTAGCACATATCATGCACTGGAAACAATGTAAATAGATACTACAATATTACTGTGCAGAAAAGCACTGATAAAACTGGAGAAGACAAAGACGTTCTGATCCTCCTCTGGACATTCCTGTTGCCAACAATAAAAAGTTTGATGCAAGAATATTGGGCATTGTAATAAGAGAGGCAGACAAGCAGCGTTACTATTAGAAATTCTGTGTGTGGTGAAAAAAGATCCTCAGATACTAATAAATGCAAGTACACTTCTCCCTCCGTATTCGCGGTTTCAATTATTCACGTTTTTTAGCTTGCTGGCTTCTCCCCCCCCCCCCCCCACACCCACACCCAATTACATCAGTTTGCATAGAGAAATCACTGATTCCAATAATTTACAGAGAAAATTGCTGATTCCCAGCACTTTCTTCACCGTGTTTTGCCTCTCCTTCAAGAACAGGTCTCCCACCATGTTATTCACGGTTTCACCATATTCACGATGGTTTTTAATAAAAAAAACAAAAACAATGAATAACATAAAAAGGTTATTTGCGGTTTTTCTGTATTTGCGATTCTGTTAATCCCCTATCACAGTGAATACAGAAGGAGAAATGTAGAGACCACCAGAATATACAATTTCTATTGAGCACCACTGGCATGACCAAAAAACCTGTAGTGCAACAAAAGACAGCATTTCAGCCTGTTTTTTGAAAAACAGCTTGAATCTATTATCCAAGTCTTAAACAGGTCGTCCAGTTCATTAGATCCATTTTCAACTAGTGTATATTTAACTTTGACAACGGATTTGATACTGTCATTGTTGCTTATTGTGAATAAATCTCTACAACAGGTATCTGTTCCAATATGATTGAAGAGAGCTGAGGTTTGTCCTGTCTTGAAAGCTAAACAAAACATGAATTTGATAACAAATTATAATCGTCCAATCTCTTCATTAGGCTTTATTGCAAAAATTTTAGAAAAAGCTGTTTTATCACAGTTGCAAGATTTTATAGATGAAAATAAGAGTTTGGACAATTATTGATTTGGTTTTCATCGAACGCACTCAAACAGAATTGTCGATTTAGATCCTATAAGAGCTAGATTCAACCATGGAGAATCATATTTTATGATATTTTTAGTCATTTCTGCTGCATTTGACACGATTAATCATCAGATTTATTTTTAAGGTTGGTTTGAATCATTTTTCAAGTTAAACAATTTGATGATTATCTGAATGGTGCCCCATTGTTGGAGGTGTATCTCAAGGTTCAGCTGTAACAGTTGTACTGTTTAATATTTATCTGTCACCACTTTGTAAAATACTCTCACAGCTAAATGAAAGCTACCAAATTTATGTTCATATACAATTTGTAGTTCCAATTTTAGAATCAGTCTCCCAAATCTAATTAAATTAGAAGAATGCTTTTATGCAGTGAGTGAGCGGATGCTTCATAACCTCTTGAAACTTAACATCGATAAAACTCAAATTTTACATTAGGGAAGGGCTAGACAACCAGATATATTTCCCTTGGAAGTGTTCGTTGATCAGGTTAAAATTCCGGTTCATAGACAAAATCGCGCGAGACAACGGCACGCCAACAACTGAGTGCAGACAACTGAGCGCAAGGTTGACGGCGCGCCGAAGAAAAGCACTATTTTAAAGGGTTCCGACGGGGGTGTTGGTGGGGAACCCCCCTATTTTACTTAACAGACATCGCGCTGGCGTTGTGGGTGGTTTGGGGGGTTGTAACCCGCCTCGAACTTCCATGGCTTTGGCGGTATATAAGAATAAAATTATTATTATTATTATACTTGAAACTGAACTTTTTGCCTGTTTTATAGGGAAAAAGTTCAGTTTTAAGTATAATGTGGGGGGTTACAACCCCCCAAACCCCCCATAACGCCAGCGCAATGTCTGTTAAGTAAAGTGGGGGGGTTCCCCCCCACACCCCCCATCGGAGCCCTTTAAAATAGTGCTTTTCTTCGTGCGCCGTCAACCTTGCACTCAGTTGTTGGCGAGCCGTTGCATCGCGTGATTTAGTCCTGTCACCAAAATTCCAATACTTGACCAATGTAGATATATAAGAGTAATTCTTGATTCAACATTATCGTTTAAGCATCAGCTCTGCGGCATTTGATACTGTAGATCACTGCCTGCTCATTGATACGCTGTCCTTGCTTGGATTTCAGGGCTCTGTTATCTCATGGTTTTCTTCCTACCTATCCTGTTGCACTTAGCATGTGCT
Source organism: Geotrypetes seraphini (assembly GCF_902459505.1). Taxonomy (NCBI): domain Eukaryota; kingdom Metazoa; phylum Chordata; class Amphibia; order Gymnophiona; family Dermophiidae; genus Geotrypetes; species Geotrypetes seraphini. The sequence goes on from NC_047088.1 coordinate 70,261,985, forward strand.
CTGGAGGATTCTCCTCTGCTGTCATTCTGCTATTAGTCAGCATGTCTCAGGATCTCTTCTTTTCTCCATCTACACTTCTTCCCTTGGAGTTCTAATCTCCCACGGCTTCCGGTACCATCTCTATGCTGTCTGACATTGCTATATGGATGTCTCACCACCATGTATAGCAGTGTCTATCAAACCTTTTTTAGTTTCGGCACACTAAACGGAGCAAATGTTTTTCATGGCACATTATAATTTAATTTATAAAATTATAAAACCAACAAAAAATTAAATTTGAAAGTTTTTTATTTAAAGTTCTTTAAGCTATTGAATCAATGGCAAAACTAAAGTATATAGAATACAGTTGCTAATCAATGCAATGGATGAGCTTGTTTTTGAGTACAAATTAACTCAAAATGTAGCTCGATAGTTGACAAGCAAACACGGGTTTCATCATCCACAATCGCAGTCATTTTCTTTTTTTAATTTAATTTCTGTCAGAGCTGAAAATCCAAGTTTGCAAAGATAAGAAGATCCAAATGGTTGCAAAGCCTTGATTGCTTTGTGGCTCAAACTAGGATAACTACTGCATAAAAAATAAAAATAAAATTACTTTCCGTTAGTTTTCAAGGGCCAATCAGGTCAAAGAACGATGCTCATCTGGGCAGTTATATCTTTAATTTAAGCACACAGATGTTGATAACATTGACAGACTCTTGTGTATGCGACGTACATGTCAGCTATTCCAGTGTATACTTATGAAGGGAATTTTTAAAAATAAAATAAAATTCTGGAATCTCTCATGGCACACCCAGAATCTCTTCAGGGCACACCACTGTGTCTTGGCACACAGTTTGAGAGACACTGAACATGGCTAAGATGGAACTCCTTATCTTTCCTCCTAAATCTGCCTCGCCTCTCTCTACATTCTCTATTTTGTTGGATAACACTCTCATTTTCCCTCTCTCATCAGCTCACAACCTCGGTACCATCTTTGACTTGTCTCTCTTCTCCTCTGTGGATATCCAACAAACTGCCAAAACTTGTTGCTTCTTTCTTTCTTGCTAAAATCTGGAGTTTCCTTTCCGAGCATGCTGCCAAAACTATTATCCACGCCCTTGTCACCTCTCGCCTGGATTGCTGCAACATGCTTGTTGCGGGTCCCTCCCTAACCCATTTCTCCCCCCTTCAATCGGTTCAGAATTCTACTGCGCACCTTGTATTCTGCCAGGGTCGTTATGCTCACGTTACCCCTCTCCTCAAGTTGCTTCATTGGCCCCCCTGTCCGCTTCCACATGAAGTTCAAACCTCTCTTACTGACCTACAAGTGTACTTACTCCGTGGCTCAATATCTCTCTTCATTTATCTCTCCGTACACACCATCCTGGGAACTCTGTTCTTCGGGTAAGTCTTTCTTGTCTGTACCCTTCTGCATTGCTGCGCTGTATGCCTGGAATAGCCTGCTTGAATCAGTACACCAAGCTCCATCATGGAGAATAGTAGAATGTCACAGGCTATAAATTTTAAAATAGCATAAGCTTATAAATTATTTTTTTGAATTTATTTTGATTTGTTACCCATATTACAGCTTCTGAATTCCAGAAGGAAGTCTCGCTTTAGCATTATTCAAATGTTTAGATGAGAATTTGAGAGGCTGAGGCTCCTCTTCAACATAACCTGTCATGTTACAGTATGCACAAAACTAATCATTTAAGACAATACTCAGAATTTAGAGTCTTTTCAGACAGTGAAGGGAAAACAAGGAGGATGTGTATTCGTGAGACGCCCAAAGGGAAGGTATCACTGGAGGACTCTTTCCTAATCACATTCATTCTCTGAGTTTGCACTCATCCTAGGGGTATGTTGAAGCTTTTAAGAGGAACATTCTGGCGCAGTTCCTTAACCTTTTCCTATCGTGTGTCCCGGATGACGGGACATTCCAAAATTGACATAGACAGTCTGTATGGACTAATAAAGAGCCAGGAACACAAAATATTTGAATTTACAGACTTATGACTTATTTACATTATGTTTACAATAGCCGTAAATGATAACGGTGAATAATACAAAACTTTGCTAACATAATTACAATTGGAACCAGCGTAACATAAAATTTATTACTATAGGAAAAGGTTAAAGAACCAGTGGGACTTAGAGAGGAGAACGAGGTTGAAGCTGGTAGTGAAATTGATGAGGAAAGTCTCGGTGGGGATTATTGGAAGATGACCTGTCTGGATCAGGGTAGAGAACAGCTAATCTGAAGAAGCAACAGTTTACACCCAAAGTGGGCAGAGGAAGTGTTTTCTCTGGAAGTTGAGGAGTAGTCTAATAGTTAGAGCAGTGGGTGGGGCAACTGGATTCAATTTCCACTGCAACTCCTTTGACCACAGGCAAATTACAAAGAAATGACTTCACAGTCATGTAGGAAACAACCTATGAAGAATAATCTCATTTCCTTTCCCCTTTGTTTAATAAGATTAGGTACAGAGCCTCCATTTCATTGTTTTCTTACCTCTTTATCCATCACTCATCACTGTCTGTTCTGGATGCAGCCCTGATCACCCATTAAGCAAAATAAGCATTATCCAACATGAATTTCAGTGTTTTTCTAAATCACTATAAATATATATATTTTCTACAATAATGATATTTCTTAGCACTTTTTGAGTCTTGGGGCTAGATTATCAAAGCAAACCGATCGTGTATCGATTGGTTTGCGACCCCTTTACTATCAAATTTCCCTCCGTCCTGATTCACTTACCTCTCCTGCGATCCGCTTCAAATCCATGCATGCAAATGAGGTGAAACGCAAGCAAAGTAGGCTGGGACGTGATTCACAACACCAAATTTCAGATCCGACTTGGCTGGCCAATCACCTGAAGAAGCGACCGCTGGGGGCCAGTCAAAAACATCTTTCCGACTCTCCGGCCCTGCTCTCATCTCCTACCTGCTGCCCCGATGCTCTTCTGCCTGCTCTGCCCCATGCTCTTCTCCTGCCTGCCACCCCGATGAAAAAAGCAAACAATAAAAAAAAGTCATGACCCCAAAAACCTCCTGCAGCCCCCACTCTCCCGGACTCTCCCACTGCCCCGAAGAACAGCCTGCCCTGAAAACTGCCTGCCTGCTCTGACTTCCACCCTCACCGCAGTGTAAGCCTGTGGTTTTAACCCGTGGGCTTTTAAGTGGGTTAAAACTATGGGCTTCTAACGTTGAAAAAGAAAAAAAAAAAATCTAAGCCAGACCTGGAGGTCTAGCGCATGCACAGATGGTCTGTACATGCGTGGGGATCGCTTAATAGCGATCCTTGCCTGCAGATGGGGGCATTCCTCCGATCGCCCCATCTGTTGGAAATTTGTTGGAAATTCATTGGACCTGCCCGAATTGGGCAGGTTATTGAATCTGGCCCTTAATGTCTTATCAATTAAGCAGTGGGAGGGCCGAGGGGTACCATTGTTGGGCTATGTGTAGGACATCAGTTGACTTTAAGCCTGCCCTGTCTGGATGCATGCATTGTTTGATCTTTCAGCTTTTGTGTTTTGTGGCTGCTGTTCTCTCAGTACAATTGCACAGCTTTGTGTAAACGTAGGGAACTGTGCAAAAAGAGAGAGAGAATATATTTTTCAATTATTGATCAGATTTGAGGGATTATAGTGGAGAAACTACAACTCAAAGGAAGAAAATGTGATAGACAGAGGTCAGTATGTACTGCAACTGATGACTTTTGATCTTTGAACTCAGATTGGAGTGACAGACTGATGTCCTAAAGTCTGCAAGATCATTCGCAGGGGTCTGTGCTCCTAGCCCTCAAGGCTGCCTCTTGCTGGCTCAGCAGATAATTATCTATAAAGGTAAAGAGTTCATCTGAGCTCACTGGCTCTCGGTATCGTTCTCGGTCCATCCCATACTTGTCAACCAGCACGACACTAAAGTAGGAGCGAGAGAGATGGAGAGCCTGCCTGTGAAGGAGAAACAGATTTAGCTCAGTTTTAAAAGAAAATTTCCTGTCGTACTTGTGGATCAATAAATAAACCCTGACATTGTATGATGAAGCTATTTTAATTATCTTTTCTAATGAGCATAAAATTTTACATACAATTATTAAGTACTCTGTAAGGAAGGGAACTGATGCTTAATGACAACATACATTTAAGTTTTCCACAATACTGATTTGTCTCATTGATATACCAGTAACCCTTTTTCCGAACACACAAATTCTCATGACAGTTCAATTTTGATAAAATATTGTGTGGGCTCCAAGTTAACAAAAATAAGACTCTGGAAGATCCATGACCTATGACCCAATGGCTTAGCTAGGATTGAAAGGGTCCTGGGTGGAAAATTAAGATGGGCCCCTATAACAACAGCTTTCTCTGGGGAAGGGGGTAGGGAGAAAAGGGGAAACTCCTTAAGAGCTTCATAAAACAAACCCTGCAAAAAGCAAATACATTCTAGATCTTTATAGAAAACCTCACATCATAATAGAAATTAATATACAAGATATCAGAGGTGTACATTTCCAAAAGCTGGCATATTACAATAAATACATAAACTACCTTTATTGTCTAAGCATTGCTTTGGTCCCAGTGTCTCTTTTCTGCCTTTCTGACATTTCTTTTCTCTCTCTGTCTCTTATCCAGCAACTCTCTTCTATTTCTCTGTCCCTATTCTCCTCCTGTGTCCCTGTCCTTCATGCCCAACATCTCTATGTCTTTCTCCATGGCCAGCTTCTCATTTCTCCCTTTCCTTCAACCCCATCTCCCCCAGAACAGCATTACTCCCTCCTTCCCCCCTTGTGACCCCTTACTCTGGCACCTGCATTTCTCTGTCTTTCTTCCCACCTCATCACTGGGCCAGGATCCAGGATCTCTCCCTCTCACCCCTTTCCCCTGCATTCTTGCATCTCTCTCTTCCTCTTTCCCATTCAGTTTTAGTCTAGGGTCTCTCTCTCTCTTCTCTCAGTGCCTCCCCCTCCCCCCAGTGCTAGCATCTCTCCTCCACTCTCTCCCCCCATGGTCCAACATTTCTCTTTGTTTACCCCCCCCCCCCCCCCCCCGGTACTCCAAAGTTGCAGCAGAGGGCTGACAGAGGCAATGATGTAAACAAACTGCCTGCAGCTGACCCCATTAGAGCCTTTACTCTCCTATGCTCCATATCCTATGATAAAAACTTTGGGCAGGACATGATAGAGAAAAGCAGGGCTCTCTCTCAGTGGTAGCTATGCCCCTACTTGTGACTTAAAGTAAAGAATTATGATTCAGAGTCTCAGCCCTGGAGGATTCAGGCACCAGTTTCTTAATGTACAGAATAAGAATTCAGTCTCCTGGGTTCTTAGTCCTGTGATGTGTACAACAGACTTGTTCCCAAGTTCTACACACTTATTCCTCATTAATAGTTACTGTGGACTTATTTGCTATCAGATATCAAGCAGACACAGGCATCAGAAACCTTCACTTGCACCTCTTCCCAGCCCTTGTACCTGAGTGCCTCGACAATCTCATCTGACAGCTGGAGCTCTCGGATTCGTCCCACCTCACGTGGGGGCTGTCCCACTAGCTCTATCACAGTTACATGACGCAAGTCTAGGCCACAAGTGGCTTGCTGTAGAGAAAGACAGATGGTGTCAACCTTTCATGAAGAAACTGAACTTTATCAGGTAATTGGGGCACCCCAAAGGCTTCAATCCACAGTGCTATAAAAAATCTTGAGTGACACGATGAAAGCTACTAAACACTTTCCTCAGTTCCTTTGGATTAGACTATGGATTGGTTGTTTAAAAGGAAGTTGGAACCTCAAAGTATTACGCAATGTTTTGGAAGCACACACACAAACTATTTGCCATGTAGTTTCTAGTGATAGTGCCAAAGGGTGTAACAATGTCCAGTTTGATAAACAAGCCTGCATACAAAACCTTATCCTTTTTGCAAGTGTCATGAATGATATGTATCTTGCTAACAGGTATCTTCATGGGCCAGAGCCCATTGAATAAAAAGATGCAGAACAAAAGGTAGATCACAATTCACATCAGTGATCACCTCACAGGAATCACCCAGACATAAGGTCAGGTAAATACTGTTATGAGGAAAGACTAAAACGGTTAGGGCTCTTCAGCTTGGAAAAGAGATGGCTGAGGATATGATTGAAGTCTACAAAATCCTGAATGGAGCAGAACGGGTACAAGTGGATCGATTTTTCGCTCCGTCAAAAATTGCAAAGACTATGGGACATTCGATGAAGGTATACGGAAATACTTTTAAAACCAATTTGAGGAATTTTTTTTTCACTCAGAATAGTTAAGCTCTGGAACACGTTGCCAGAGGATGTGGTAAGAGCGCATAGTGTAGCTGGTTTTAAGAAAGGTTTGGACAAGTTCCTGGAGGAAAAGTCCGTAGTCTGTTATTGAGAAAGACATGGGGGAAGCCACTGCTTACCCTAGATCGGTAGCATGGAATATTGCAACTCCTTGGGTTTTGGCCAGGTAAACTAGGGACCTGGATTGGCCACAGTGAGAGCGAGCTAGTGAGTTTGATGGACCATTGGTCTGACCCAGTAAGGCTAGTCTTAAGTTCTTACTGTTTATACTGTAATTCTTATTAGCAAAACTGCATCTTGGTTAGACTGAAGGGAGAACATTTTTCTGCTAGGTGTACACCAGCGCCTACCTCACATCGCAGTCCCTAAAGATAACAGGCAGGCTAATATGCAATGATGTAGGGATGGAACACAGCAAACACACACACACAGGATACGAGTCGGGATGGCGGCGATGCCTGTGGCTAGCTCCGAGTCCCTTTTATTATGCTTCTAAGCTAATGACATCATAGTAACTCACTCGTTTACACATCTAATGATTGGTGGGTACAAAGGTACATGCTTTTACATTGGTGGATACAAAGGTACATGCTTTTACATCATGATCACCCAGCCTTTACCTCGTGATCACCCTCCAACTCTGCACGTAGGCAAGGACCTAATTAACACGTGGACAGAACCTGAGTCTGCAATATGCAATGCAATGCCTGTCAGCTGATGTGCTTTCCAAATAAGGACAGCTTAAATAAGATAAGGGTTAATGTGTGACAGGGGTCTTGTGACAAGAGGGGAGGGGGGAACGCCTCAGCATTCTGTCACAAGGTGCTAACATTTTCCCTTGCTTTAGAATGCCTACGTGGCAAGAGGGGAGAAGGAATGAGGAATAATTCATAATTCTTTCACCGGGCCTCATAATATCAGTGTGCTGATATTATCCCTGTTTCAGAACATTACTACACAGTGAAAGATACCAAGATTTCTGTTAAGTTGGTATTGCTAGTTAAATTTAATTAGATATATCTATCCTGTGACACTGGATGTGCAGTTTGACTAAACCAGAAAGAGATAGCATTGATATATTCAGTGCCATCCACTTATCTGGATAAAGTTTGTCATTTCCATGGCATGTCTCTCACTCCTCCTTAAGATATCCAAATATCTTTTAATCAGAGAACTACCTGGCCCAGAACATTTAAACACCATTATTTATCAGGTTAACTCCCCCAAATCTCGTAACTGGATACAATGTCTAAGTATAAACCGTATAGAGATTAGTTATGTGACTGTGTTTAATGAGAAAATAAGTCTGTTTACCATATGTAAAGAAACATTATCCCAGGACAAGCAGGCAGGTATTCTCACTAGTGGGTGATGTCATCAGACAGAGCCCCAGTACGGACGTCTCACAAGCACGTGTTGCTTGTAGAAACTTAAAGTTTCTAGATGCCCGCACCGCGCATGCGCCGGTGCCTTCCTACCCGGAGATCCGGGCGTGTCTCCTCAGTTCTTTCTTTTCCGCGGAGCTGAGAAGTTCAACTTCATCATGCGCTAGCTGAATTCAGTTAAATTTGCCTTCCTTGTCCGCGTTTTCGCTTTCTTTTAATTACAGTTAACAGTTCTTTTCTTTTCGGTAAAAAAAAAAAAAAAAAAAAAAGAAGATTATTTCCTCCGGCGGGTCGAACGGGCCGGCCACGTGGCTCAGGCCCACTGGCTTCGACCTCGCGGCGGAGATTTTCCGGCCTATGTCCCGGCCAATCACCGGGTTTAAAAAGTGCAGCAAGTGCCAACGCGCGATTTCACTCACGGACCCTCACTGGCGCTGTTTGCAGTGTTTGGGCCCTGACCACATTCCGAAATCGTGCAGGCCTTGCTCTACCCTTACGGCACGCTCATTCAAGCGGCGTTGCCTATTGTGGGAATCGATGTTCAAGATGGACGCAGCTAAGGATCCCTCAGCCTCCACTTCATCCGATACCTCCCCGGTTCGGGCAAAACCGGCATCGACCCCTCCTGCATCGAGCGTGGTGAAACCGGCATCGCTCGCCCCGACACCATCCACGAGCTCGACGTCGGTGCCTGCCCCGGTCTCCTCGGTTCAGGTACCTCTTCCTTCCACAGTGCCACCAATGGTCATCAAAGTGCCGAAAGCTACTAAGCAGAAGCACTCGGCCTCGAAGGAGCGCGATGTCCGTGCAGGAGGACCCCCTTTCGGTGCGGATCCCTCCTTATCGACTTCGCTACGGTCCGTGCTGGAAGCTCAATTCGTTGAGCTCATGCAGACCATCGGACCCGGGCTCATCGCTGCCATACAGGGTGACCTCCCGGTACCGATCCAAAGGGGCGGTCCGCCCCCTCCCCCTCCCCCACACCGTTCGACCTCGACAACCGACGAGGACGAACGGGGGAGGGCGACGATGCCCACGCGGCAAGCCTCGCTTACCGATATGCCGCCATTAGAACCCATTACGCCTCCGCGCCAACATGGGACCAGACCTCCGATCGATACTCGAAGCCCTGGGCATAGTCAGGAAGAGTTCTTCCGTACTCCTTACCAGACTTGGGTAGCATCGCAAGAACCCGCATCGCAAACCCAGTTACGATCCACCGCTTCCAGCCCTATCCACTTGGGGGCCTCGGGAGACCATGCGATGCACAGACGATCCCGATCCCCGTCCCGCCACCGAGACGGGCACCGATCGAGACACTCATCCTGGCACTCCTCACGCCATTCGGAGGTGTCACCGCAGAAAAAACTGCAACGTAGGGGATACTCCTCATCAGAGGTGTCCCCTCCGAGGGGCCCGGAGTACGAGGAGACACCGGTGCCCGATTCTCCTTGTCACTCCCCGATGTCCACGGACCTGGAGGCCTCATCCTCCTCCAGCCCGTCCCACAGACCGACGCTGGCGGAACAATTGTCCTTCTCATCATTCCTCCGACAAATGGCGGATGATCTGGATGTGACCCTTGACACGGGCTCCAGATACTCCAAAGAGTATCTGGACACCATGCATTTACCTAACCCTCCAACGGAGTCGCTTCGGCTCCCCTTGCATAAATTACTGGACCAGACCTTCATGCAGTGCTTCGAAACGCCGTATTCCATACCGCCGATCCCCAGCAAACTCGATGCTCGATACCGCATCGTGCACCATAAAGGGTTCGAGGGCCCTCAACTCTCCCACCAATCCCTACTGGTCGAGTCCTCCCTTAAACGCTCTCATCCCTCCCAGGTCTACGCCTCTGTACCGCCGGGCCGAGAGGGGAGAACGATGGACAAATTTGGTAGAAAATTCTACCAAAACTCCATGATGGCGTCACGGGTGCTAAACTACAACTTCTTTTTCTCTTCCTATCTGGAGTTCTTCTTGCCGGTGCTCCGCAAGTTCACTCCGTTCATAGACAACCAAGCTCGATTCGAGTTCGAGGAAGTGGTAGCCTCCCTCTCCCAATTACGCCTCCAGCTGATGCAATCCTCCTTCGATGCATTCGAACTCTCGGCACGCGCCGCCGCAAGCGCGGTAGCCATGCGTCGCCTGGCATGGCTCCGTACTATCGATATGGATCCCAACCTACAGGACAGACTCGCCAACGTACCATGCGCTGGAGCTGACCTGTTCGATGAGTCTATCGAAACTGTTACCAAGAAGCTGTCGGATCATGAAAAATCCTTTCAATCCATCCTACGGCCCAAACCCAAACCTCAACAGTCTCGACCTTCCAGGCCACCCCTGATTTACCAGCGGCGTTACATGCCCAGACAAACGCCTGCTGCGAGACAGCCTGCGAAGAGACAACCTCCCCAGAAGTCTCAGCAAAAACTTCAGCCACCGGCTGTACCTAAGGCTCCCCAGCCCTTTTGACGCCCCTCCCGGGAGCATAACCTCGGCCTCTCCCATAGGGGGCCGCCTCCATCTTTTTTACCACCGATGGGAGGCCATAACCACGGACCTATGGGTCCTCTCCATCATAAGAGAAGGATACTCTCTTCAATTCCACCGGGTCCCCCCGGACCATCCTCCAAGAGAGTATCCTTCAAGCTCGACGCAGACCGCCCTTCTTCTTCAGGAAGTCCAAACCTTACTTCAGCTTCGGGCTGTCGAGCTGGTCCCGTCAGACCAATTGAACCGAGGGTTTTACTCCCGGTACTTCCTCGTCCCGAAGAAAACGGGCGACCTGCGACCCATTTTAGACCTTCGGGCCCTCAACAAGTTCCTGGTCAAAGAGAAGTTCCGCATGTTGACTTTGGCTTCTCTATACCCCCTCCTCGAGCAGAACGACTGGTTATGCTCCCTGGATCTCAAGGAGGCCTACACTCATATCCCCATTCACCCGGCCTCCCGAAAGTTCCTCAGATTTCGGGTGGGAAATCTGCACCTACAGTATCGAGTGCTACCATTCGGCCTATCTTCGTCCCCCAGAGTCTTCACAAAGTGCCTGGTGGTAGTGGCCGCAGCACTCCGGGACAGGGGTCTACAGGTGTTTCCATACCTCGACAACTGGCTCATCAAGGCCCCGTCAGCCCCAGAGGTCACTTCGGCGGCCTTGGCTACAACCTACTTCCTCCAGAATTTGGGCTTCGAGATCAACTTCTCCAAGTCTCATCTACAACCCACCCAGTCCCTCCCCTTCATCGGAGCGGTCCTGGACACCACCCGACTCCGAGCATTCCTGCCCCGGCAACGCATGGAGTCTCTTCTTCATCTCTGCCAGTCGGTGGCTACTCGCCAAACCCTACCGGCGAGACAACTGATGGTGCTCCTGGGCCATATGGCCTCCACAGTACACGTGACACCCTTTGCCAGACTCCACCTCAGGATCCCCCAGTGGACCCTGGCATCACAGTGGAATCAGACATCCGATCCACTGTCCAAACGCATCGTAGTCACACCTGCTCTTCGGCAGTCTCTACTTTGGTGGATGACCTCTTCGAATCTATCCAGAGGTTTGCTGATGCACTCTCCCCCCCATCAGAAAGTTCTCACAACCGATTCGTCGAATTACGCATAGGGGGCCCACCTGGAGGGTCTCCGCACCCAAGGATTCTGGACCAGTGCGGAAAGACTACACCAAATCAATCTATTGGAACTCAGAGCCATCTTCAATGCGCTCCAAGCTTTCCAACACCGACTCCACGACATGGTAATCCTCATTCGCACAGACAATCAAGCCGCCATGTATTATATCAACAAGCAAGGAGGCACGGGCTCGGCCCTCCTTTGCCAGGAAGCTCTACGAGTCTGGGACTGGGCGGTGCGCCACAACGCCCTACTCAGAGCAGTATACATCCAGGGGGAGAACAACGTCTTAGCAGACAAACTAAGCCGTCTGCTACAACCGCACGAATGGACTCTCCATTCCAACCCCCTTCACCAAATCTTCACGCAATGGGGGACGCCTCAGATAGACCTCTTTGCGGCTCCCCACAACGCCAAACTGCCTCAGTTTTGCTCCAGGATCTACACTCCTCATCGCCTCGAGGCAGATGCTTTTCTACTGAACTGGGGGAAACGATTTCTATATGCGTTCCCACCATTCCCGCTGATCCAGAAGACTCTGGTCAAGCTGAAACTCGAACGGGCCACCATGATTCTAATAGCTCCTCGGTGGCCCAGACAACCTTGGTTCTCCCTCCTACTTCAACTCAGCAGCAGGGAACCAGTACCACTTCCAGTGTTTCCTTCACTACTTACTCAACATCAAGGATCACTACTTCATCCCAACCTGCAGTCTCTCCACCTGACAGCTTGGTTCCTCTCAACGTAACCCCTCACCAATTCTCACAAGAAGTGAGGGAGGTCTTGGAAGCTTCCAGGAAGCCCGCCACTCGACAATGCTACTCCCAGAAATGGACCAGATTCTCCTCATGGTGCGTTTCTAAGTCAAAGGAACCTCAGCGAGCTTCCTTATCCTCCGTGCTGGACTATCTCCTACACCTATCTCAATCTGGGCTCAAGTCCACATCCATACGAGTCCACCTGAGCGCTATTGCGGCGTTCCACCAGCCTCTACAAGGGAAACCCCTCTCGGCCCATCCGGTGGTCGCCAGATTTATGAAAGGACTCTTCCATGTTAACCCTCCTCTCAAACCACCCCCAGTAGTTTGGGACCTCAATGTAGTCCTTTCCCACCTCATGAAGCCCCCGTTTGAACCACTCAACAGGGCCCCTCTGAAGTATCTCACCTGGAAAGTGCTTTTCCTTGTAGCCCTTACGTCCGCTCGCAGAGTCAGCGAACTCCAGGCATTGATGGCGGACCCACCATTCACAGTATTCCATGACAAGGTGGTCCTCCGCACTCACCCGAAATTCCTGCCTAAGGTGGTCTCCGAATTTCATCTCAACCAATCCATTGTACTTCCAGTATTCTTCCCTAAGCCTCATTCTCACCACGGAGAATCGGCCCTTCACACTCTAGACTGCAAACGTGCCTTGGCTTTCTACCTGGATCGCACCAAGCCACACAGAACCACTCCTCAACTTTTTGTCTCCTTCGATCCTAACAAGTTGGGAAGACCCGTATCAAAGCGCACCATCTCTAATTGGATGGCGGCTTGTATCTCTTTCTGCTATGCCCAGGCTGGATTATCACTTCCTTGTAAGGTCACAGCCCATAAGGTCAGAGCAATGGCAGCCTCAGTAGCATTCCTCAGATCAACACCAATCGAGGAAATTTGCAAGGCTGCCACCTGGTCCTCGGTTCACACATTCACCTCACATTATTGTCTGGATACCCTCTCCAGACGGGATGGACAGTTTGGCCAACCAGTATTGAAAAATTTATTCTCTTAAGTCGCCAACTCCCCCTCCATCCCACTGAGGTTAGCTTGGAGGTCACCCACTAGTGAGAATACCTGCCTGCTTGTCCTGGGATAAAGCAATGTTACTTACCGTAACAGTTGTTATCCAGGGACAGCAGGCAGCTATTCTCACGTCCCACCCACCTCCCCTGGGTTGGCTTCTCAGGCTAGCTACCTGAACTGAGGAGACACGCCCGGATCTCCGGGTAGGAAGGCACCGGCGCATGCGCGGTGCGGGCATCTAGAAACTTTAAGTTTCTACAAGCAACACGTGCTTGTGAGACGTCCGTACCGGGGCTCTGTCTGATGACATCACCCACTAGTGAGAATAGCTGCCTGCTGTCCCTGGATAACAACTGTTACGGTAAGTAACATTGCTTTATAGATCTGGTAGCCTACAGAAAACAAATTTAGGTTCTGCTCTTTGTATGTGGTGAAATAAGGATAACATCAACATAGCAGGATGGAGCTCTATGGTTTCCAGGCACACTCTGGGAAGTCAGGAGATGTTATCACCTGCAGACAGAGCTCCATGGACTAGATTCACTAAGCTTTGAGAGACTTCTCCGAATAGTTTGCGAGTCTTCTCTGATCCCGACCCGATTCACTAACCTTCTGGCTGATCGGATCCGCACATGCAAATGAGGGGAAATGGCATGCAAAGTAGGAAAGGAAGCGATTCAATAAACCAACGAAGGAACACCGATTGGGCTGGCCGATCCAAAAAGAAGTGACTGCTGAGGACCAGTCACTCACGTCCTCTCCGACTGTCCTGCTCTCTGCTGACCTGAAATCCCAGCCCTGCAGCCCTCAAACCATCAAAATAAAAAATATCTCCCTTGTGCAAAAGGCACCCTGTTCTCTGCTCTGTTTATAACCCGTGGGTTTAAAACGGGGCTGCACTACGCCGTGTTCTGCTAGTTATTCCAGTCTGGCTGCAAAGTGTGTTCTGTTATGATTTTCATGGGGCGAGCGAGTGCAGCCATCCCCCCCCCTCCTGTTTTGACCTCAAGCTTGTGCGGAGAGCAAGTGCAAGCGCGAATCGCATTTCCAGGCAGAGAGGATGGTCTACGCATGCGTCTGGATCGCTTGTGGGCGTGTGTCTGAACAGATCATTTACATAGGGACTCTTTAGTGAATCGATCGCCCGGCAAGACTCGGACACGGATCACCCACGGATCGGATCAGAAAGGTGAGTTTAGTGAATCTAGGCCCATGTCTAGCACTTTTGGGAATCAGGAGATACCCTAATCTTTGGGATATTTTCTGAGGTGTCAGTAGCTGCACTCACCTGCAAAATTGTGTTTTGTAGTTTATAGAAGCGGTCTGAGGATTCAGGCGCGGAAACCAAGAGAAGTCGGCGTTTCTCAAAGAACTGATCCATAAATGCCTCAGCTGAGTTCACGCCAACATTTATCTTCATGGCTAGGGAATGGAGAGAAAAGGGAAAAGCAGAGAGCACTGAAGTCAAGAGCAAATGAGGAAAGGGTCTCCAAGTGTTCAATGTTCATACACACCTACTGTGCCTCAGTGATTCAAGCTCTGGCATGAGATATTAATTCAGTCACAATTTTGGTATTCACAATGATGATTTCACATGTAAGAACTGGGGCCTAGTCATACTGCAGTAGAATAGAATTTAAATTACCGTACATAATTCAGCAGTGGGCTAAAGTGTCCCTTGAGCAGATGATCCTGGTAAACTGAGATCTGCCCTAGTAATGCATTCTGCAGTGCACGCTGGGATCAGTGTTGCTCTAGCGTCCTGTTACCTCCAGACAGCAGTCAGCACACAGAAATGTAGTCCTATGCAAAATCACTTTTCCTGCTTTCACAACATCATAAACAAATATATCCTATTTCAGCTCTAGCCTGCACGGAAACTAGGGATTCTGGCACCACAACTGTAAAGGCAATCCAGCAGCAACCTCCATTTGCTACAAGGAAAATAAACAATAAGATTTGTTTTGTGAATCGCTGCCTGCCTACATTTTAATGCCGCTCCCCCTCATTTGCATGCCTGGATCAGATTGGATCGGAGGATGATCAGGACAGATGTTAGTGAATCGGGCCGGAGGAAAATCGGGTCGCAAAGGGGTCGCGAACCGATCGATACACAATTGGTTTGCTTAGTGAATCTAGCCCTATGTGTTTGAAAGAAGTGATAGTAACTTCCACCTTGAAGAAAGAAGGACCAGACAGAAAAAGTTGAACAAATTTTAAACCAATCTCAAATCTCCCCCATGTTGGCTAAATTGATAGAAAAATGTGTCATTAGCCAATTGCAGGGATTTTTAGAGGATAACAAGTCATTGGATGATGTACAGGCAGAATTTTGAATTGGGATTGGTACAGAGACTTTATTAATGGCAATGTTGGATCAAATCTATTTCATCTGGATAAAGGTACAAGAGTTTTGCCTTTATCACTGAATGTATCTGTATTATTTTAGTAGAATGTATTTTATTATTCGAGAGGTGTCAAAGTTTGGGAACTGATCGTATTGCACTAAAGCAGGTCATCGCCTTTTTTTGAAGGGAGACGATATAGGGGGTTTTGGTATGATCTATATTTTTTGAAGTCCATCCATCGTTACATCATCTTCACTGGTTTCTAATTAATGAACAATTTTTATTTCAATTATGAACTGCTTTAATTATTTTCATTAACATGGAGTTGATATCTAAAACTTGTTCAAATAAATAAAGTTGTTATTTTATTTAAGTGTTTTGTAAAAAAAATATGTGTGGTTATCACCTACAGAGATGAGTGGATTATCTTTGGTATTGTATTCACTATACAAATGCTGGTGATTCCATAGTGTATCTCATGACTTCAGTTCTGGGGAAGATGGCGGAAGCGCTGATAAAAGACAGCATCGATGAGCATCTAGAAAGGAATAAACTGATGAAAACAAGCCAACATGACTTCTGCAAGGGAAGATCGTGCCTAACGAACTTATTACACTTCTTTGAAGGAATTAACAAACAAATGGACAAAGGGGACCCCATAGACATCGTATACTTAGATTTCCAAAAAGCCTTTGACAAGGTACCCCCATGAACGCCTACTACGGAAACTGAAGAACATAGATGGATCAAAAATTGGTTGGCGGATAGGAAGCAAAAGGTAGGAGTGAAGGGCCACTTCTCTGACTGGAGGAGGGTCATGAGTGGTGTTCTGCAGGGGTCAGTACTCAGACCGCTGCTGTTCAATGTATATAAATGATCTAGAAACAGGGATGAAGTGCGAAGTAATAAAATTTGCAGACGACACCAAACTATTTAGTGGAGTTGGGACTAAAGGGGACTGTGAGGATTTACAAAGGGACCTGAACAAACTAGAAGAGTGGGTGACGAGATGGCAGATGAAGTTTAATGTAGAGAAATGTAAAGTCTTGCATGTAGGAAACAGAAACCCGAAGTACAGTTATACGATGGGAGGGCTGCTAATGGGTGAAAGTACCCTAGAAAAGGACTTGAGGGTACTAGTGGACAAGACAATGAAGCCGTCGGCACAGTGCACAGCGGCCTCTAAGAAGGCGAATAGAATGCTAGGTATTATCAAGAAAGGTATTACAACCAGAAAGAAAGAAGTTATCCTGCCGTTGTATCGGGTGATAGTGCGCCCGCACCTGGAGTACTGTGTCCAATATTGGTCACCGTACCTTAAGAAGGATATGGCGTTACTCGAGAGGGTTCAGAAAAGAGCGACGCAATTGATAAATGGTTTGGAAAACCTTTCATATGCTGAAAGATTAGAGAAACTGGGGCTCTTTTCCCTGGAATAGCAGAGGCTTAAAGGGGACATGATAGAGACTTACAAGATCATGAAGGGCATAGAAAAAGTGGAGAAGGACAGATTCTTCAAACTTTCGAAAACTACAAGAACAAGAGGGCATTCGGAAAAATTAAGAAGGGACAGATTCAGAACCAATGCTAGGAAGTTCTTCTTCACCCAAAGTGTGGTGCACACTTGGAATGCGCTTCCAGAGGGTGTGATAGGACAGAGTACGGTATTGGGGTTCAAGAAGGGATTAGATGATTTACTGAAGGAAAAGGGGATAGAGGATTACTATACAGGTCCTGGACCTGTATGGGCCACCGCATGAATGGACTGCAGGGCATGATGGACCTCTGGTCTGACCCAGCAGAGGTACTGCTTAGGTTCTTATGTTCTAGATTTCGTAAAAGGTACTACCACTTCAATGCACACAAATGTTATTTACTGCAAGTCCCATTTTATTCAATAAGATCTGTTTGCTAATAACATGCACTAACAGCATTAGTGTGAACTAATAAATCTAGCTCTTTGACATCCTGCAAGAAGACATGCATTAATCCTCTGTATTCTGGAAGAGGGGATAAGAATCTGGCACTTACGCACACAGATGGGCTGGGAACCTGCCCATACTTGGCTGAAGAGACACACCCGGGAGGGGAGTCCTTGGCGATCATAGCCTCCATCACAGAAATAATTGCAGGTGGCACCATAGTTATTGCCTGCCGAAGTGCAAGTGATGTAACCATGGAGGGGTGGTTTCAGAACAGGGCATCTTCTCACTGTGAAAAGAGGACAAAGCGTATGGTAAGTGTATTGTAAGCAGACGCTGGCCATGGTTCTGTTACCCTTTCCAGCTTCCACAGGGTAACCTAAAGCAATTCACAACTCTTCAGTGTTCAGGTTTCTAGGTAAGCACCACAGGATAATACACTTGTTTCCATGTCAAATAAATTCTGATTGTTAAAATGAGGGGTGAAATTATCATGGAACTCTACATAGTGGGAGGGAAGGAATGCTGGTTTCATAGGTATGTAGAGGAACAAAGAGAATAAGAATTGCCGTACTGGGACAGACCAAAGATCCATCAAGCTCCGTATCTAATCTAAGCTAATTCTTAGATATACTAAATAATCTCCTAAAAACAGGAGCTCAATTCGGTTTCCAACAGTGGCCAACCCAGGTCCCAAGTACCTAGCTATATCCCAAATAGTAAAACAGATTTTATGCAGATTATCCTAGGAATAAGCAGTGGATTTCCCCAATCCATCTCAATAATGGCCTACAGACTTCTCTTTTAGGAAATTATCCAAACCTTTTTTAAACCCTGATATGCTAACTGATTTCACCACATTCTCTGGCAACGAATTTCAGAGTTTAATTACACACTGTGTGAAGAAATATTTTCTCCAGTTTGTTTTAAATCTACTACTTAGTAGCTTCATCACATGCCCCCTAATAAGAACATAAGGATTGCCATACTGGGACAGACCAAAGGTCCATCAATCCCATTATATTTAAGGATCAACAACTTTTCTGTTTAGGGATTATATAATAGTAAGCCAGTGCAAATTCCACAGGTGCTTTTATCTTTAGAGTCTGCATTTGTAAGCAAAATATCCTGGGAGTTATGTTTTGGTTCTAGCCAATGGAACAATTATACACACAGAGAACTGTGTCTGGTTTTTGGCACAAAAATACACATGCAAATCAGAACTGCATGTGAGATTTAATTGTTCATTCTCCAGGAAATGCCTCAATATGCTCATTGTTGGGGCAGGGCATGTATCTGTGTATGCACAGAAAGCTGGCAATAATCAGTGCATTTGCATAGATAAAACAGCATTTTTATCTATGGATAAGGCTTTTATTATTGCCCTTCAGAATTCAACCAGTTGAAAGCATATGTCATTAAGACATCTTTATCTTGCCCCCTACATAGTATCCAGCAGGGAGAAGAGAAGATCTGGAAGTGCTGAGAATAGGTAGACTAGGGCACTGCATATAATCTTTGGGCCTGCAACGGTTATGTTTATGTTTATTTAAGATTTCATATACCGCTCTTGCATTTTATTGGCCTATGCGGTTTACAATGTATCAAACTAAAATGAAATTAGGTACTTGAGAAAAACTATCCTATCTATCCTGAAGGCTCACAATCTAGCTAAAGTTAGTTAGTTAGTTGGTAAACCACTCATAGCTGTGAGGTGAATTAACCCCAGATATTCAATGCTGAGGCACCTCCAGCCTCTAAAACCGAATATCAGTATTAATGCAAAAACCCGGAAATGAACCAAAAACCGGTGGCTGGTTAACTCAAGGGATAAAATTAGGATAACCTTTTTGCTGTCCTAAATTTATCTGCATACAAAGAGGGTATTTTACAAAGCTGTGGAAGAAAGGCAGTGGCATAGCAAGAGGGGACAGGAGGGGCGGACTGCCACAAGCATTGTCTTGGCAGAAGCACCGGACCCTCTCCTCCTCTCTGCCCACCCACTTCTTCAAATCTTTGCCAGAAGCATATTTTACCTGCTATTTGTGCTGCTGAGCTGACCTCAGCTTTCCTTCTGACATCACTTCCTGGTCATGGGAACAGGAAATGACATCGGAGAGAGAGCAGAAGCTCACTGTCAGTGAAGATTTGAAGAGGTATGCAGGGAGGGAACATGTGGGGGTGCAGCGTGGTGACACCAGCACCTCCTTCCCTCGCTATGCCACTGGCCCCAGACCACCCCTAACCTAGCTGGTTAGAGAATGGCCAGTTAAAGCCAATATTCAGCAGCACTTCCCGGTTAAATGCCGCAGAATATCAGCAGCCAGTCAGCTCAGTAGGATTGAACTGAGCAGGAGCCTCTCCTGCCTTGTTAAACCTCTTGGAATATTGATCCCTTTATAATTTGCTGCAGTATGGAGCCATCATTACATAGAAAGGGCAGTGTGACAGAATAAAGCTACAGTTTGCAGAAAAGCTCACCCTTCCTAAAGAAAAGGACAAAGGAGGGAGAGGTTGTAATGGTGGTGCTCATAGTACAGACAGAAAACAAGAACTAGTTGATCTGGTGATAATGACCACAAGTCACCTTTTAATAAAGGCCAAGGAAATATGTGGGGTTTGTTTTTTTTTAAGAAAATTGAGATCTGAAAGAAAACACTATACTTTTTTGAAAAAAAAAAGATCTCTGTGATGTGTACTCTGAATAGTAAAGTATTCTCATATAGTTCACTTTGCCATACAACAATTGCTCAGAGCTGTGTGCAATTGTGATAACTTAAAGGTTATTTTATGCTTATTTAGATTTGTGCGCTCTCTAAAACTACACAAATATATTTGAAGCAAAAAAAAACATCATCTGTTTCAAGGAACCCACTGAGATTTTTGCATAACTTGAGTGAAATAAAGTTAAGGTGGTTGTGCTTCAACACTCGAAAGAACTGTCAATATGACAGGAGCTCCCAAAAGCGCATGTTTTCATTCATTTATTGTTGTTCACTCATGCTTCTTCAGTATTTGTTCAAGGTAATTACATTCAGGTACAGCACATATTTCCATGTCCCCAGAGGGTTTGCAGACTAAGTCTATGACTGGTTCAAGGTCACAAGGAACATTAGTGGGATCTGAATCCTAGCTTCTCTGGTCCTAATGGTCCCTACCTTGTACCTTGACAGTGAACTTGCAGCTGGCTTTGTTGTAGGCTCGATCATAAGCAGTGTAGCGGATAATCTGTTCCCCCTCTGGGAGTTCTGAACCAGGTTCTGGACCTCGCAGTTTCACTCTGGAGAACAAACAAATAAATATACACCACCAAATAATAAAAAGTAAGAATGGAAATGGCACGTTGTCCCTTTTTTTCCTCTCTTCTCTTTCCTGAGGAATAATATCTTGGGTCATAAGCCCTATCTAGTCTCTCCTGTTTAATTTCTGCTTCAGTACCATTGATGCCAGTTGCTCTCTTTCTCATCACATCTCCACAACTGGATTTAACTCTCTACTTATCCCATGCTTGCTTTCTTGAATTCCATTATTGCTTTTCTCTCCAGCACCTCCGTTCCTCTTGGAGCCTGACACAGTGACCTAAAGTACATTCTTTCCTGTGAAAAAAGTTTTTCTTGTGAATTTACTTACCTTACACTGTTTGATTTTTTTGCCACCAAACCAGCCCAAAGCAAATTATCTAACCCTTCATTTAAAAAAGCAACAAAACCAGTATACCTAAAGGATTTAATTCCTGCAAGTCCTTTCCTGGAAATACACCTAATAAAGCCATGCTTTCATACATTTTAAAACATTTTCTTGGCATTGGATTTGACATAGATCCAATTACTTATTTGAGTATCTTTCAAACATTTGAATATGTCTATCTTAAATTCCCTGTTTCCTCTGAGTCTAAGCCATAAAGTTTTAGGTCTTTACACCTCATCTCATATAGCTTTCAATGTAGGTATGTACCATTTTGGTAGCCATTTTCTGGACCCTCTACCACTACTCTCTTTATCTCCTGTCAAAGCTAAAAGCTGCAGAATTGGACACAGCATTCTAGATGTTGTCTCAATGATTGACGTACAAAACATTCCTGAAAGTCATTTGACTCTCACCTTGTGATGATGCCATCAGCAGAATCTTTTGCTTGTGGTAGGTTCCAGTTCACCAGCGCCGTTAGCTTATTAGGCTCAGCCACCTTTTCTCGGGAGGGAGGGCACTGAATCTTTGGAGGTTCAATGTCTTCAAAAATAAAACAATATATCCAGAATAAACTCCAGGAAAGCACCGATATAAACCAGAGCAAATATCTCAAAATTAAACCCCAAGGGAAATGGTGATATTTTCCAGAGCAGATATCCAGAAAAACCTAAGGCCAATTTTCCCAATTGTCCTTATGGATTGCTTTCTCAGATGGACTCTCATTATTTCTGATTTAGTTATGCTGACGACATCACAATTATTATTCCACATCCCTCTTTACTCTCCAATATTACTCAAACTATTACTGAAGTATTTGAACTAATTGAGGATTGGATGTTGGAATTCAGACTAAAATTGAATTCAGAAAAAACTAAATTCTTTTTTGCCTCGCCCCATCAGAATTCATATGAGGATTCTATTACTATCAGGACTATGCAATATCCAGTTTGTTCTTCGGTTAAAATATTGGGAGTTATTTTAGATCAGAATCTAACTATGCAGAAACAAGTTGATATGGTAGTTCGCAAGGCTTTCCATACTTTATGGAAACTGTGGACTCTCAGAGCTTATTTTGATATCTCTGCATTTTGATATCTCCACTTTGAACTTCACGGTATAGCGGTATATAAGAAATAAATTATTATTATTAAGTCACTGGTGCAATCATTGGTATTAGGACACCTAGACTATTGCAATATTGTTTATTTAGCGAGGGTAAAGAAGAATATTTCCAGACTGCGACTCATACAGAACACAGTGGTGAGATTAATTTATGGTCTGAGAAAGCATGATCACATATCCCCTTTTTATCGTGAATTGCATTGGCTGCCCATGTTATCTTCAAGTTTGGTTGTATCTATTACAGAATTATAACAGGTCAGGCTCCTTCATATCTGTTGGATGTATTCATAGTCTCCAAGCTAAAAAGCTCTCGTAAAGCTCATGCTCTTTTCATCTATCAGTCAGTAAAGGATTGTAAATTTAAAAGATATCACAAGCGTACGCCTTCATATCAAGCCGCTGGTCTGGGATAAAGATTTTAAGCAACTATTCTCTGTATCTGTTTCATAAGTGGATTTCAGAAGGCATCTAAAGAATTATTTGTTTTTTAGATTCTTCGGTAACTAATCTCCTTAAGAATTTCATTTGTGATATAGATTAATCTTTTGTAAACCGTATAGATCCTCATGGTTATGTGGTCTATAAGTTGATTTTATGCTATGTTATTTAAAGACTTCCTTTTCCAGAGTTTGTTGGTGTTTCTTGGCTTTCTTTCTATCTGCCTGTCTGTCTTAATAGAATGTAAGCTTCATAAAGCAGGGATTATCTATTAAAGATACACAGCCAAAATAATTTTATTTTGTTTAGTTTCCCATTTTGTTTATTGGAATTTTCATTTTGTTGTTTTTTGTTCATTTGGGATAAAATCAAAACTAGTGTGCATGAAAGGCCCAGTATAGGGTTTTCCTATTCTCAGGCAAAAACCAACATGAAATGACTTAGGGAAAATGTTGACATTTTCCATATCATTTCAAATGAATGTATTACCTTTAAGGATCAGGCTGGCGACCAAGACTGAGAAATTTAAGAACTTGTGGAAAGGACAAATGTTTGTTCTAGCTTTTGGGGGATAATTTTGGTCAAGTATGATTGGCTAGCCAAATGCAGGTCAATAGTAGGAATTATGTGCTATTATTTGGATATTTGTTATGTTGTTTTAAAAAAGTTTTATGATTTTTTTGTAATATTATGCATGTTTTATTGTGATCTGCATTGGAAGCGACTGCAGAATAAATGGTTTTGCATGTTCTGTCATAAAATAACTGACGAATGGATAGGATTGTAAGAAGATGTTGCTGAGATAATTGTAGTGAACGCGAGGTTTCTTAGGGGATCAGAAGTCCCCCAGTATAGGCCTGAAAACTACTTTACTAGAGCAAATATCCTAGATAAACTCCAGGGGTAAGTGATACACATCAGATCAGATATCCAGGATACACTCCAGGTAAGCTGTGATATACATATCATGACAGACTCTATGCAGTAGTAAGACTTGTATATGTGGAATTTACCTACACAGATTGGCTCAGTGCCACTCCATGTCCCGTCCTCCATGCAGGTTCGACTGCGATCCCCCTCAATGAGGTACCCGGGAGCACAGGTGTAATCGCAGCGCGAGTCTACATGTACTCCAATGGAACAGTAGTAGGAGCCGTTTGGCAATGCTGGTAGCACATGGCAGCGAATTCCTGGAAGACAAATAACATCAGCAAGTTTATTTAAAACGTAGAGATCAATCTGGAGCATCATAGACTTTTTTCTTATATGACAAGCATTGGGGTAAATAACAGTAGCGAGTAGGAGGAAAATATATTAACATACTTACATTAAGGAAGGAGAGAGAAGTGGGAGGGTATAGGAGGGATTGGGGGGAATGAAACTTGATGTTAGAAGAGTATCTGAATGTTTTAAAGCATAGTTTTGTGATATGTGGCTATTTGTAATGTTCTGTTATTTTTAAATAAATAACAGGGGGGGGGGAAATAAATGATATCAGTACCACAGGAGAGTCTAATGATCCACAAACATGAAGCAGTATAAAAAAGAAAGTAGATTTCACACGAACAGCTGAAGTATAAACGAAGTCCTTTTAGTTTAAACAGAACACTAGAGAAACAACATAAAGAAGTCTATTCAATAATTTTGTGTCAGAACAACATTATGTTACCCCAACCTCTATTCTCCATCCAAAATACCCCCTTTTCTTTATCCCCCTTTACCCCTCAGTATGTCAGAGCAAAGTCCTTGACATGTAGAAGATATGGACTCTTATAACCCTCTCCAGTTAAATGTATCCTACCCTTCCCCCTAATCCCCGCCCCACTTCCCCATATTACCCTCCCTTCAAATATTTCAATGAGGGGATTATATATGCATATCTTTAAGAATATTACTTCTAATCTTAGGAAAGAAGTCCTTTTATTATAAAAATGTGCCTACTGTGGCCATGTTTCAGGGTTCAACTGCAATACAGTATATACTCTTATTAGTAAACAATCAACTAAAAAAAATATATAGCACATTTACATCAATGTATGATAAAATAAAAAAAGAAGTCAAACATTTATAGTGAGTAGGAACCAGCTGTCAGAATGTGCACAAAACAGGGCTCCTTTTACTATGCTGCGTTAGGGCTTTAACGCGGGAATAGCACACGCTAAACGTTAACACCAGCATTGAGCTGACATTAGTTCTAGCCACGTAGCGCGGGGTTAGCGCGCGCTATAAACGCTTGCGCACCTTAGTAAAAGAAGCCCATAGATTCTAGGAGGGGAGTGTTACATAGTGGTTAGAGCTGCTGCCTCGGTATCCTGAGATTGTGAGTTTGATCCCAGCCTGCTCCTTGTTGACTCTGGGCAAATCATAGAAATGTGATGGCAGATATAGGCCAAATGGACCATCTAGTCTGCTCATAAATCATTAGCACTCCACTGCCTCAGGTATTATAGTTAGATTGTGAGTCTGCCAGGCCAGATAGGAAAAATACCTAAAAGTACCTGATTACTGTTCAATATACAGGGCTATGCAATTGTGCCCAAACTCATGCGTCCATCTTTGAACAACCTATACAGAATCCAGTTTTGGCATATAGCATGTGACCAGTACACAGAATATTTATTGAGATTTATTAACCGCATTTATGAAGAGATTCACCCAAGACAGTATTCAGATACTCCAAGTATTTTCCCTATCTGTCCTGACAGGCTCACAATCTAACTGTGATACCTGGGGCAATGGATGATCAAATGACTTGCCCAGGGTCACAAAGAGTGGCATTGGGATCAAACCCACAACCTCAGGGTGCTGAGGCAGCAGCTCTAACCACTGTCACGCCTCCACTCCATACTAGAGTTGCGCGGGGACAGAAATCCCACCCGTCCCCGCCAAAGTCCCACCCGTCCCCACCCGTCCCTGTGAGGAATCCCACCCGTCCCCGCGAGGAATACCCCCGTCCCCACGAGGAATCCCCTCTATCCCTACCTGTCCCTATAAACTACAGAAATAGTTATTTCATTTAATTATGCTACTGCATTAAAGGCTCTGGTAGAAACCCATTTACAAATAAGCAAAAAGACTTTATTAATTTGGAAATATTAATTGGAAGAATACATACTTTGTAAACGGGTTTCTACCAGAGCCTCTAATGTTTATAAATTTTTATCAACACAACTAATATACTACTTTATCCTGAAGCAAAAAAAAAAAAAAAAGAATTTTTTTCCTACCTTTATTGCCTGGTTTCTGCTTTCCTCATGTTCTCATTCAATTCCTTCCATCCACTGTCTCTCTTCTCTCTGCATCTTCCATTTGCTCTGTTACTGTGCCTCTCCCTTTCTCCCCCCTTCCAAATTGATCCGGCGCCCATCTTCTTCCCTCCGCTCCCCTCATAGTCTGGCATCTCTGTCTTCTTCCCTGCCAGCGTCTTCTCCCCACTCTCTCTTCCCCATTTCCTTTCAGCGTCCTTCTCCCCCCATCTTCCCCATGTTCTGTCAGCATACTTCTCCCCCCTCTGTCTTCCACATGTGCTTTCAGTGTCCTTATCCCCCCTGTCTTCCCCATGTCCTTTCAGCGTCCTTCTCCCCCCTCTGTCTTCCCCATGTCCTTTCAGCGTCCTTTTCCACCCCCGTCTTTCCCATGTCCTTTCAGCGTCCTTCTCCACCCCTTTGTCTTCCCCATGTGCTTTCAGCGTCCTTCTCCACTCCTTTGTCTTCCCCAGTGCTTTCAGCTCCTTCCCCCCCTCAGTTTTACCTTAAGCGCCTTTTCCTCTCCACTCCACCTTTCCTCCCTTTCTCCCTCCCTGCCCCTTACCTTTGTGGCGCTTACCCGCCCGACTGACAACAGAACATGCCCAGTCCAACAAACCTCCCTGCCTTGTAGCCGCAAATCTAAATTACCTTCTTACAGCAGCTGGAGTATTGAAGCTGCTGTAAGAAAGTAATTTAGATTCGCGGCTACAGGGCAGGGAGGTTTGACGGACCGGGCCTATTGTCAGTCGGTCGGGAGACCTGGCTGGCTGTGCTGCACTCGGGGCGGACCACCCTCTGCCTTGTACCACTGCCTTTTCCCTGCCTGCCCTGCCGCAGCACACGAACGGAAGTCTTCACGATGTCAGCGCTGACATCAGGAAGACTTCCATTCGGCTGTGTGCGGCAGGGCTGAGGGCAGGTAGGGAGACGAGCCTCGCGGCTGAATACATCCAGCCCCGCAGGAACCCCGCGACCCTCGAAGGCGTCCCCACGGGATCCCCGTGACCCTAGGGGGCGATCCCACGGGATCCCCGTGACCCGAAGGGGGAACCCACGGGATCCCCGTGGGTCCCGCGGGATTCCCGTCGTCCCTGTTCCCGTGCAGCTCTCTACTCCATACTGCATGTTTGGGCATGTATAGTGTGAACCGTGTACAGGTTGGGATTCAGTCAATGTGGATTTATGCAGTGTTCTTCTAATGATGGTTTCGTTACTTCATACCAGGACAGTCATGCAGTGGCTTCACACATACTTACTTCGACAGTAGGCGATCCCTGACCAATGACGGCTTGCCAGGCACTGCACAGACCTGGGTCCTATCAGCCGGAATCCGTGGTCACATGACAGCAGGCAGCGCGTACCCAGGGTGCTGCGGTAATTCCCTCCCTGTGGAGAGTAACAAGCTGTCTCACCATCAGGGAGGTTTAAGCTGTAACACCATCGAGGGGCTAAAAACAGGGGGAGAGAAGAGTGATCAATACTCTGTTACATAAAACCTGGGGGGGGTGTTTGAGGGGGTTAGGGGAATATTATCTTTACATAGGTCAATCAGATTTCGTCCTTTCAAAAATCTAGAACTGAATCAAAGAAGAAAAGATGCACTCCCTAGATTTAAATTACTCCTATGGAAAAGCAGGACAGACAGACAGAGATAAGAGAGAGTGGCTTTTCAACCCTTCTCAAGAGACACGATTCTAGGGTATTTGCAGAATGCAAAGTATGAAGAAATTTGGAGTATATTTCAGATGTGAAAAAGGTTTCCTTTGGTGGTGAGTTTTGGAATTTGCTCATCATATTATGTAGGAACTGAACTGAAAACGCTTAGGATTCGCTCTTTGTAAAGGCCTCATAACCTTGCGCACCTCCCTGAATGCACTGCTCCTACTCAAGCATGGCTAGTTAGGAACTTCAGATACAGTACCTCGAGCAATGACCATCGTCACTGCTTTTAGTGACTTTAACCAAGTCAGCTGATACCCTCACTCTTTCTTTAGCACAAAACAGGAGACTCTGCCAACCTCTATGAAATGTCTGAACTGTAAATTCCAATTAGGCCTGACGCAGTTAGAGATACTCTCGTAAGCATATGGCCCACTAAAAGCTAAGTGGGACTGTCACTAGTTAGGAGAGGGGCAGCATGACTATCTTACCTCGGTGGTCCAGGACGGGAGTGCGGGGAGCCTCTTCAACATATACCTCATTGTGAAAGTTTTCATCAGAGGAGTACCCAGAACCTAAGAAGAAAGAGAAGATAGCAGATAAGACCCAACCTCTTATAGACTGTGGTTAAAGATTATGCTTATCATTTCATTTTTGTGTGCTTGCGCATTGCTCCATGATCAGGAAGTTCACAGAGGGTTTAGGCAGTATTATATGTCATAACGCGCAGGTGTTATTTGCACCACCTCCAAAGTCATCCACTTATTTCATAGAAACATGTTGGCAGATAAAGGCCAAATGGCCCATCCAGTCTGCCCATCCGCAGTAACCATTATCTCTTCCTCTCTCTAAGAGATCCCACGTACCTATCCCAGGCTTTCTTGAAATCAGACACAGTTTCTATCTCCACCACCTCTTCCGGGAGACTATTCCATGTATCTACCACCCTTTCTGTAAAAAAGTATTTCTTTAGATTACTCTTAACTTCATCCTATGCCTATTCCAGAGATTCCTTTCAAATGAAAGAGACTTGACTCATGCACATTTACACCACTTAGGTATTTAAAAGTCTCTATCATATCTCCCCTCTCCCACCTTTCCCCCAAAGTATATGGATTGAGATCTTTAAGTCTGTCCCCATACGCCTTATGATGAACACCATGCACCATTTTAGTAGCCTTCCTCTGGATTTCATATTATAATCCCTCTTTCTATTTAAAAAGAGTTTACTCTGAGATAAGCTTGATCATGGCATTTGCAGCAGAATTAGCTGTGGAAGGAATGAAGGGCCAGGGAATGAGTCTGTATATGCTTCTCTTCCAAGCTTCACCTCCTGTTAGGAAGAGTGTGGGAACTGCAGAGCTTGGGAAAGGAGCACATGCAAACTCCATCCCTGATCTCACAAGCCTTCTTAAGCACAGTGGTTAGAACAGGAGCGCTCTGTGTGGTCCAAGAGTAGCAGCAGCATGTAAGTAGCAGTTCAAGAGGTCCAAAGGAGGAACAAACCAGCAGCAATATCAACATGGTGAAAGGATGCAAAGAAGACTTTTAAAGAACGGATGCACAACAAGAAGGGATGGATTAAGGCCAACAATGGTGCTCCTCTGCCCTTCCGATTTTTATCTGACAAGACATTAAGACTCAATAAGTGCTGAGAAATATCATTATTGTATGAAACAAAACATTATATATTGGGGGCTGAACAATTGAAACGTTAATAATGTGATTAATGCATTGACGTTAAATAAAATTAACGGTATTAACGCAGTCAGGCCTACCTTCCTTCCCAGTTAATAGTATTCTTCATCTAACCAGTGCTCTGCACCAGAAGTGAAGTCAGGCAGAAGCCATATTCAGAGCTGCTTCTCTGCTGTTGCTGCCACTGTTCCCACTCCAGAGAGTCACCCTTGCCGCTGCTGCCCTCCCTGGAAAGTTGCCTTGCCGCTGCATGCCACTTGCCTCCAACTGCGGCTTCCTCTACTTGCCAACTGACACCGACACCACCGCAGTCCACTATATCCCCCCTCCTCTAACATTTCTTAGCCTGCCGGCAGTGCTAGCAATTAAAGTACTGCCTGCAGGCTAGCCAGCTCCAGTCTCTCACAATCTCTTCAGTTCCTGCTACACTGAAACAGGAAGTTACATCAGCTGTTCTGGTGTACTAGGAATTGAAGAGACTGCAAGAGACTGGATGGCTAGCCTTCTGGAAGTGCTCTGCTTTAAAAGCTAGCACTGCCATGAAAGTTTAGAGTGATGGAGGGAAGGAGGAGAGAGAGACCTGACCATGGGGAGAGGAGGGAGGGAGGGAGAGAAGAAGGAAGGAGAGATAGCTACCTTACCAGGGAGAGGGAAGGAGTGAGGAAGGAGAGATACCTTATCAGGGGGAGTGAGGGAGTGAGGAAGGAGAGAGAGAGAGAGATATGCCCAACCATGGGGGTGAGAGGGAGGGAAGAAGGACAGAGATACCCAACCACAGGGGATGGAGGGAGAATGGAAGGATGAAGAGAGTTACCCGTCCCTAATCTCATATGCCTTCTTAAGCATGGTGGTTAGAGCAGGGGGCACTCTGTGTGTTGCAACAGTAGCAGCAGCACAGTAGATAGCAGTTCAAGAGGTCCAAAGTAGGGTAGAAGGAAGGGAGAGATAGATACCGGACCACGGGAGGAGGGAGGGAGAGAGAGACCTGACCATGGGAGGAGGGAGGGGGATAGAAATAGAGATAACATACCATGGGGGAGAGAGGAAAGGAGCACAGGAAGATTTGCTGGGAGATAGATGTGCAGATGGGGGGGGGGGTCAGGGTGATGCTTGAGAGGGCCAGATTCTGGAAATAGAGATGGAAAAAATAAGCGAGATGGTAACAGAGGAGGGAAGTAGAGAACTGGTGAGCACAAAGTGATGGAGAGAGGGAGGAGGGAAGAGAGGGTACTTATAGAAGGGAATGGAAAGGAAATAGAGGGAGATGATGGTGCCCAATGATGGCAGGGAAGAGACAGAAACTAGACAGATTTAGAACCTACCCCAGCCTGCTCTACTTTGCCCAAGGATCTGCCCATAGCTCCACCCAGTCCTGCCCATAGCTCCATCTCTGGCACAGGCTGTTTTGTGGCCAGTGGCAAAGGAAGTGGCTTTCCTATCCAGCAACAGCAGGAAACGCCTTCATAAAACATCATCTCTTGGTGTGGTCATCTACCAATGGTGTTCTAAACACTCAAGCCCTAAAAGTCTTCTTGAGATAGGATAAAGCCTGTGATGCTGTGCAACTCCTTGCAACAAAGCCTCACACTGTACTGGGTCTGTGGTGATGCTAGTGGTAAATTCCATTATCATTTTAGGACTTCGCTTGGGTATGTTGTTAACCACTGTGTCTGTGGTGATGCCAGTAGCAGTCAGTGTTGTCACATTGAAGGTGGTGAATGACACAGCCGAGCGAGGTGTTAAACTGATAACTGACTTCACCACAGACCTAGTGCAGCGTGAGGCCTTGTTGCAAGGAATCGAATGGTTCATAGTCATTCACACGCGGGACTTCGGCGCACCGACATTGCAGCACAGAAAAATAGGTGCAAGACCTCAGCATGCCACCTAAAAAGGTACTTTTAAAGAGCTCCAATACAGGGTGTGAGTGGGGAACTCCCCCAGTTTACTTCATACTCTTCGCGCTGCCATTGGGGGGGTTGGGGGGTTGGAACCCTCCATTATAGAGTAAACTTAACTTTTTCCCAATTTTTTAGGAAAAAGTTAAGTTTTATCTATAATGTGGGGGGTTGCACCCCCCCCCCCAATGGCAGCACGAAGAGTATGAAGTAAAGTGGGGGGATTCCCTCCATACCCCCCGTCGGAGCTCTTTAAAAGTAACTTTTTAGGCGGCGCGCTGGGATCTTGTGCCGAATTGTTGGCTCTGCAATGTCGGCGTGCCGAAGTCTCGCATGCTTTTGTCCCATCACCGAATTGAACAGCCATTGGTAGGTGACTACACTAAAGTGTACGTGTTTAGCTATTAGCAAAGTATGTTACATTTATGTTATTTTCCACAATAAAGTACAGATATTGAAGGTTCATTTAATGAAATACTGCTAGACCTTTTGCATAAAATGTTTTTTAATCAATGTTTCATTGCTGAGTATGAAAACCTAAAACTTATAGCTATAATACCAAGAAATTTGTTCCATTAAGCAAAAGTAATAGCATATTTTAAGAAAAACAGAGCTTTATGTAATCAGTGTCTCTGAGTGACCCCGGGATGGGTTTTATATAATTAAAAAAAATATTTTCTGATCAAGCACAATCAAATTCATGGGAAAATCTTCAATTTGCACAGTTTTTCCAACTTTAGGTTTTTCTGATCTTAAAAAAATTGCTGCTGTGGCAGACGTCCCAAAGTTGAACTGGGAGGTTCTGGACACCGCTATTTTCAAATAAGGGCCCAGACAAGGGACTGAATGATGACATTCCAGAGGAATAAAGTCACATTTCCACTCTCCGCAAATTCCAACAACATGTTTCAGTTCTCTTCCCCCTTTCATTATTCTTTTACAATTCTGGTTTCCATCAGTAGATACATGAATATTTTCCTACATATCATATTAATACCAGATGTTCCTACCGGATTGGATAATGTCTTCTTACATATAAAATATCCATCTCACTGTTTCCAGAGCAGAGCAGCAGTGGGACAAAAAAGCCACCTTAGGTGAAACCAAGCAGATGGGACTTGATTTTATTCTGAGATGAGTTCCTGAATTCATGAATGAATGAGCAGACAGAACTCTTCAGAGTGCACAATCCTCCTGCATATATTACATTACATTAGAGATTTCTATTCCACCATTATCTTGCGGTTCAAGGCGGATTACAAAAGAGTAATAGATGGAGGGTTACAAAAGAACTCTGGTTATAATTAATCCAGGCCAGAGTTTAGGACTATAGTGGACTACTGTTAAGACAATTTGTGCTATATAAGTATTGGTCCCATTTTATGTAATGAGACCTTGTTACTAATAACAGCAAAATAACACACTTAACCTAAATTACCTATGACTAATGTATCCTGTAAACTGCATTTTATGTATATTGGTATTAGATACCTAGTATGTGTCAAGTAGGATAAAACTTGTACATATTGAAGAACCTTGCAATGGAACTATGGGAAATTGTAACCTGTAAACTGTATACAATGTACTGTATATTGGTATTAGATCCCAAATTTGTGTCAAATTAGGACAAAAACTTGTATCAAAAAAACTTGTACTATAACTATGGCAAATTATAATCTATTAACTGTATATTATTTATGTCAATAAAATTTCCTTCACAAAAAAATGTCACCGACTAATCATCCTATCCAATAGTAGATGGACTTTACATGAATGAATTCCTCCTCCTTATGTTTAATACCTCAATTATTTCTTTAAACAACCGTTCTGGTATTATATTATGTATGTCAACCTGTATCTCATTCTGAGCTCTTTGGGGAGGCAAGATAGAAAATGAAATAAATAAATTGACTAACTTATACAGCCTCAATATTACACATTCTAAAATAGAACAAGGTAACATCTCGGAGGGGGGGGGGAAGGGATCACATTTCGGGACCAGGCAACAATATCAATAATCTTATGATCAGGATACTGAAATGTAAGTTCAGAACAATGTAAGTATGTATAGACATTTTAACTCAAACTAATCAAACGCTTCAGAACTAAGAAAAAGAATTTAAGACAGACCTGGACTTTTAATTTATTATTTAAAAAAAAAAAAAAAAATCACGTCTCTGTCAGCTTCTCATCACTTTAATCTTCTTCACTCTTCCCTTCACACCATCACTGCAATTAAAGCAGAATGTCTGTTTGGGGGAGGAGAGTGCACTCAGTGGCTTAGTAAGGGGGAGGGGCACCCAGGGCGATGGTGCCCCTCCCCTGCCGCTTGCACCCCCTTGCCTTCCCCTATACCTTTTTGGCATGTTTTCTGACTTCACTTCCTAGGTGCAGGTCCCAGTAGTGACATCAGAGAGAGCGCCAAAAAGGTACAGGGGAAGGCAAGGGGCATGCATAGCAAGGAAAGGATCGGGGAGCAAGTGAGCGGGTGGGGAGCGAGAGGGCAGGCGGCTTGGGGGGGAGGTATGGAGAGGAGGAAGGGTGCTGCTGCGCCCTTAGGATGACCACACCCCTGCATCCCCCCCTCCCCCCATTGTTAAGGAGAGAGAGGCCTAAGCCTATGTCCCAATGGAGTCCATGACTGTCAGAAAGTGAGTGGAGTACAGAAGGTCTTCCAATAAAGAGCCACAGCCTCAGCACCCTGAGGTTGTGCGTTCAAATCCCACACTGCTCCTTGTGACCCTGGGCAAGTCACTTAATCCAACTCCTATAACTTTCTCACTTATATTCAAGCAACGATTTACTTATGCCATAATTTCATTGAAAGTTTCATGCACATCACATTTGAATGAGGGGAGAGCCTCAGAACCCCGTGCATAATAATGTCAATTACTGCACTAGAAAGAGAAAAGATCTTCACCGGCTCTTGACCCCCTTTCTACTTACAGCAGACAAGAGCCGGTGCAGATCTTTTCCCTTTCTAGTGCAGTAATTGGCATTATTATACACGGGGTTCTGAGGCTCTCCCCTCATTCAGATGTGATGTGCATGAAACATTCTGCCGTGTTGCAGAGAATCCCCAAGTACTCCAGGGATTGGGTCAGTTCCAGGTGCCTCTTTTGAAAATTGATAATCAATCACTGGAGCAGGAGCTGGACAATTTATGCCAATGCCTTGTGACCTTTGGTCTTGGATGGAGCCTTGATTAACCAATCATCCAAGTATGGGTGTACTTGAATCCCTGCCTTGTGTAGAAGTCCTGCTGCTACCACCATCCCCTTGGTAAAGGTGCGAGATGCTGTTGGCAAACCAAACGGTAGTGATGAAAACTGAAAATGCTTTTCCAGAACATGGAACATGGGAAACTCTGCATTCCGGGAATATGGGGATATGTAACTAAGCCTCAGTCAAATCCAGCAAGGCTAAGAATTCCCCCAGTGCTACTGAAGCAATGACTGACCACATGATCTCCATTCGGAACACGGGCACATTTAGATAGCGCCAAAGTGGTCTGATCTAATTTCAGTGGTTCTGTCCAGGCAAGTGCTACTGATTGTCCACTTCGGAAAACAGGCACATTAATACTTTTGACTGTTGTGTTCATTTTTTCTTTGTGTTTATTTTAGTCTCTGTTAACCGAATCGAGCTCTATTTTGGTTGATGACCCGGTATACAAAGCTAAGTTTTGGTTTAGTTTTAGTTTAGTCCAGTTAACAGGATTTGTCCGGTTAGGAACCACTGAATATCTGGCCCTACATATGTACCCCGTAACTGGGGAGACTGGTCTCTTTTTGCTGTTGAGTGGTGATATAGAAGAAGGTGAACAACTAAGCCTTGAACAGTAATTCTTTCCCTTGCCCCTCAGAATCCACAACAAATAAACACTCTGTAGTCTTTCGAGCTGCCACAAACCATGGTCCACTGAGGTTTCACCTCTCCATGTGCTTATGCTCTTGAGAATGAAAGGTGACAGTCTACAGCACTGCAGCCTATCCTTGTTCCTACCACTGTACTCTATATCTGTTCCAAGAATGCTTTAATCTGCCACAATTTTGATTATCACTACATCCATCAGTAGGCTATTCCAAGCATCTACCACCCTCTCAGTGTTGACAGAGGTAGTGGTAGAATGACAGCCAGACCCTTCCTTCCAGGAAAGGCATAATTTTGTGGTGGTTGTGATGGAAGGTTAGTTTTGCATTTATCCTGCATGTCTTCAGAATGGCTAACCTCACCAATTGTGTCTGCCCTTGATTTCTATCCTTGGATAGACATTGCCAGCCTCACTTTAGTCTGAAAACCATAGTGGTTGACTGCCTGGGAGCCAGGGACCCCTCTCTAAACAAATACCCCCTCTGTCTGTCTCTTTTCTTGTTGGTTTGTTTTTTTGTCTTCCTTCTAAATCCCAAGCCCCTTTCATCTCACAAACTCATTGTCATGACCTCTTCATTGCCTCTTTTTCAGCTTGCTCGGCAAGACTAAACAACCTTTTTATACTCAGAAGACAGCTGATCTCCTTTTGAAAAGGAGATCCACATTTTTGTGTGTAATAATCTTAACAAAACACCTCTCAGATACCTGTGATTCTGAGCCAGTTTATACAGAGGTTATTTTAATGTAATTTATTAATCTATGCACTACCTTTCCAGAAAAAACTGCTCAAGGTGAGCTACAATATCAGAAAACTAGTGGGTACAATAACCCTCAAAATATAAAGCACACCATAAAACATTCAAAAATATAGAAAAAAAGTCACCAGAATAAAAACAATGAAAAACAGAACATAAGAATAGCCTTACTGGGTCAGACCAATGGCCAATCAAGCCCAGTAGCCCGTTCTCACGGTGGCCAATCCAGGTCACTAGTACCTGGCCAAAACCCAAGGTGTAGCAATATTCCATGCTACCAATACAGGGCAAGCAGTGGCTTCCCCCGTGTCTTTCTCAATAACAGACTATGAACTTTTCCTCCAGGAATTTGTCCAAACCTTTCTTAAAACCAGCTACGCTATCCGCTCTTACCACATCCTCTGGCAACGCGTTCCAGAGCTTAACTATTATCTAAGTGAAAAATATTTCCTCCTATTGGTTTTAAATGTATTTTCTTGTAACTTCATCAAGTGTCCCCTAGTCTTTGTAATTTTTTCATGGAGTGAAAAATTGATCCACTTGTACCCATTCTACACTTCAAACTTGCCATTTTACAGCTAACTAGTTCAGTTCCTTTAAAAAGGGAGTAATATGCCAGGGACCATAGACCATGGCTCCTTCCAGAACCAGGTACATGTGACCCCTGAGTTTAGTCAGTAGATGCTGCTATTGAGTAAATTACTTGGACTTTCCCCACCATCACCACCATGATGCTGTGACCTCTGATTTTGCAGACTCCCTGGACATCACTGGTTTGAATAACTAAGACAAGCAAATCAACGTGGTAAGAATAGGCCTAAATCACACATCCATTTTAATGCCATCATTTCTGTATGATTCATTCTCATTTAGCTCACCAGCTGTCCGCAGGGCAAGGTCAGTGTTTTTATTCAGTGGGTCACATGTACAATATTTCCCATTTCTGTTTTGGGAAACTTAGTGCATCTTGTTCAGTGTGTCCCAGATATGCAATTAGCAGTAGCATACTTGAGTACAGTGCTTATTTCCAGCAACATAGCAGGTCAATGTAGATAAATCAAGCAAGGAGCTCACCTTCGTAGTGCAAAGGTGCCACCAGTCTCACAAGAAACAGCACAAGAAGTTTCAATTGTACCATTCTGGAACATAGGTGGCAGAGGGGGATCCCAGATCCTAGAATTCTGTTTTGAAGAAATGCCTCCCAAACTTCAGAGAAACAGAGCTGAAATCCCCAAATCAAGAGGAATGTTGGAGCAGGACCTAAAAGCAAAGAAATAGAATTTACATCAGGGAACTATATTGTCCACAGCACTGATATGTTTCTGTCACTAGAAACAAATATTTATAGTTCATGATGGCCCTATGAAACCTGGGTTCCTAGAGGAGTGCAGCTCTCAACTGGCCCAAGTGACAACCAGTAGGAATTCTCTTGCAAGCCAGTGTCCCGAAGGGTAGGCCCAGTGCAAAACTTTGAACCTGCTGAGTCACTAATGAGGGATTCTACTCTGTGATGTTTTCAGATAAGAATATAAGAATAGCCTTACTGGGTCAGACCAATGGTCCATCAAGCCCAGTAGCCCGTTCTCATGGTGGCCAGTCCAGGTCACTAATACCTGGCCAAAACCCAGAGTAGCAATATTTAATGCTACCGATTCAGGGCAAGCAGTGGCTTCCCCCATGTCTTTCTCAATAACAGACTATGGACTTTTCCTCCAGGAGCTTGTCCAAACCTTTCTTAAAATCAGCTATGCTATCCGCTCTTACCACAACCTCTGGCAATGCGTTCCAGAGCTTAACTATTCTCTGAGTGAAAAAATATTTCCTCCTATTGGTTTTAAAAGTATTTCCCTGTAACTTCATCAAGTGTCCCCTAGTCTTTGTCATTTTTGACAGAGTGAAAAATTGATCCACTCAGGATTTTGTAGACTTCAGTCATATCTCTCCTCAGCCACCTCTTTTCCAGGCTGAAGGACAAAATGTTATCATGCTGCCCTTTGTGTCATACATACTGTTTTTCCTAAGATGGTTAATTTTATATGTTCATTTATACTCGTAAGCTCTGTCAGTCAATCAGCTTGTATGAATATATACTCCGAGTCAGTTTCCAACTCATATAGCTTTAACTTAATATATTATTTTAAGGCCTCAGTTACACCACCTCCACCGCTTAAGTATATTCTTTTAGCAGGGAACTTCGGGCATTAGATCAACATCGGCCTTACCTTACTTAATCAAGAAGTTTAGAATTTAGAATTAGCCCTTATTTCCAATTTTTTGGACCAAGTTACTTAGAAATATAATTTGCTACCAAATGAGTATGATACCTATGTATTTTCAGGGGTCCTTTTATAAAAAGCTTAATAGCATTTTAACAAAATTTCTTTGGCTTGGTAAAACACCTAGAATAGCTTTAGTAACTTTGCAAAAATCAATTAAGGAGGGAGGGGTAAATTTTCCAAATTTCTATAGGTACCATCAAGCCTATATTCTACGTCAGGGTATGTATTGGATCCTCCCAGAACTTATGGATAATGCACCGGATTGGTTATATTTGGAATGGCGCCTTATGTTTCCCCTAAATTTAGTTCATCTGCCAAGTATTAACATACCTAGAAGATACAGAGAAAATAAAATATTAATGGATACTTGGAAAACGTTGAGGTTTATTGATAAATTAACACCTATCCCAATAAACAAATCAACTAATCAATCTATATGGATAAACTCCAAGATCAAAATTGGCGGAGCTCAAATCCTTTGGAAGAACTGGATTATTGCAGGCATTAGATCTCTAGACGATGTTATTTCAGAAGGTAAACTGCTGGATTTTTCACAATTGCAACATAGATTTGGTCTTAATAAAACACAAAGTTTTAAATGGTTGCAATTGAAGCAGGCCATTCAGGTTGGGTTCCCTGAATGGAAAACATTAAATAATCAATATAGTTTAAAGTTCTTATGTTTTCAAGCAGACTTCCTAGGACATCAAGCCGCATTGTGGTATAAATTAATATCTGGATATTTGAACAAAAAACCAAAAAATGGTCTAAGAGATATTTGGAGCACTGAGATTGGACATCAGATTAATGCATCTCAATGGCCACTAATTTGGTCTTGGAGAATGGGATGTACAGTGTCAGCATCTATGAGACAAACTTGGTTCTTCTTATTACATAGAGCTTTTTGGACCCCTACACGTTTGCAAAAATTAGACAGTTCTAAGTCAAATAAATGCTGGCACTGTAATCTAGAACCAGGGACACTAGATCATTTATTGTATCATTGTCCCTATATTAAAACTTTTTGGAATTCAATTTGGCCACAAATTAATAAATTGATGGAAAATCATATTGCAATATCATATGACACAATATTATTTGGAATGATGATGAGGAAAAAAAGTCAAATTTCACCAGAAAATAACAAGCTTTTATTAATTATGACAGGGGTTGCCATTCAGCATATAACTAATAACTGGAAGAATTACAACAACCTAAATTATACATTTTGGTGGAATACAATATGTCATATATTCAAAATGGAAAGAACAATAGCAATACAAAGGGGGACATATACTAAATTTATAAAAATATGGGGGCCATTGGCAAAATACTGTAATGAATAAATAGTAGGATTTTTCTTCTTCTTTTCTTCTTTTAGGGATCTTTTTTATGACACACATAGAGGGGGGGTAAAGAAAATAATTTCTACATAATATGTTATAATATATTATATAATATGCAATGTATGAATGAAAAGTAATAGAAGGGTGGGGGGAGGGAGAAGGGATAAAATATATTTAGAATATATTGTATTAGATATAAAATGTTATTGAATATTCATCAATTGTATTCTAACATGTTGTACACTTTCTATAAAATTTGAAAATTAAAAATATTATATATTAAAGTAATAAAAGGGTGGGGGGAGGGTGAGGGGGAAAATCAAATTTAGATATATAATATATTAGATATAAAAGTGATACTATGTATTTATCAATTGTATTTTAATATTTTGTACACTTTATGTAAAATTTGAAAATAAAAAATAATGGAAAAAAAAAAAAAGAAATATAATTTTCAACTCATCTTAATTTGTAGTTTAATTGCTAACTATAGTTACGACCTTTTTCAAGGAACTCCCAGTGCCGCTCGTGTCATCCTCCAGAGGATTAGGGAGGGTCGGATGACACGAGCAGAACTGATTTGTAAACAGTTTCAATTGCTTTTATTAACAAGTAGGAGGCATATAAAATATTTTAATAACTAATCCACCCCCACCTCCCTTTTAACAAAACTGTAGCACGGTTTTTAGCACCGGCTGTGGCAGTAACAACTCTGATGCTCATAGAATTCCTATGAGCGTTAGAGCTGTTGCCACCACAGCCAACACTAAAAATGGCGCTAAGGTTTTGTAAAAAAAAAAAGGGGGGGGGGGTGTTGGTTATCAAAATATTTTATATACCTCCTACTTGTTAATAAAAGCAATTGAAACTGTTTACAAATTGTAGGTGCCAAATTTAGATGCCTTATGCTGGAAATCACTGCTAAGCTCTAAATTCAGATTCCCAACCTAACCCCTTTCCTACCCCTGTCTACATTCTAATAAAAATAATCACCTACAGGAAATTCTGGAACCTATTTATTTTTAATATCATCCCATAAGCTACTATGTGCTGGAGAAATATTGAAATCTTGTACCTCCTCTTGTCCCTAAATGACTGGTTCCCAAGAGGACCATTCCTTTTAGAATTTATTCTGACGGAATTTTTCAAAAAGCCCCAATATCCCAGCATCCTTATTCTGGATTACTCTCACACTTTGATTGCAGGTCAGACTCCTTTATGTTAGTTGACCAGGTTAACCATCTCTCATTCTGCCGTGTTGCAGAGAATCCCCCAAGTACTCCAGGGATTGGGTCAGTTCCAGGTGCCTCTTTTGAAAATTGATAATCCATCACTGGAGCAGGAGCTGGACAATTTATGCCAATGCCTTGTGACCTTTGGTCTTGGATGGAGCCTTGATTAACCAATCATCCAAGTATGGGTGTACTTGAATCCCTGCCTTGTGTAGAAGTCCTGCTGCGGGGAGCAGTTTACCGGACCGGAGGAGAGTTGTGGGGTGTCCCGTTGCTGGTCCCGGTTGTGCAGCGGCGGCTTCCTCTTTCCTGGCCGGCGGCGCAGTCAGGCACTTACAGAGACGGACCCCTGACGTCATTGGGTCCGTCTCCGACAGCGTAAAAAGCACCCG
Source organism: Geotrypetes seraphini (assembly GCF_902459505.1). Classification (NCBI taxonomy): domain Eukaryota; kingdom Metazoa; phylum Chordata; class Amphibia; order Gymnophiona; family Dermophiidae; genus Geotrypetes; species Geotrypetes seraphini. The sequence goes on from NC_047088.1 coordinate 70,302,975, forward strand.
CTGCTGCGGCCATACTGGGAGCAGTTTACCGGACCAGAGGAGAGTTGTGGGGTGTCCCGTTGCTGGTCCCGGTTGTGCAGCGGCGGCTTCCTCTTTCCTGGCCGGCGGCGCAGTCAGGCACTTACAGAGACGGACCCCTGACGTCATTGGGTCCGTCTCCGACAGCGTAAAAAGCACCCACTGCTGCGGCCATACTGGGAGCAGTTTACCAGACCGGAGGAGAGTTGTGGGGTGTCCCGTTGCTGGTCCCGGTTGTGCAGCGGCGGCTTCCTCTTTCCTGGCCGGCGGCGCAGTCAGGCACTTACAGAGACGGACCCCTGACGTCATTGGGTCCGTCTCCGACAGCGTAAAAAGCACCCACTGCTGCGGTTGCGGCCGCAGCCGCGCGGCCGCAGGGTGTGGCCGAAGGGGCATGTCCTAAGGGGCACGCAAGGCCCCTTGGGAGCCCCTTAGGAGCCACGTGGAGTCCGGGAGCCGGTAGTGGGCAATTTAATTTGGGGTACATAGACCCGGATCGGATCCTGCTCCCTATTATTGGATCTAAGATGTTCATTCCATGTCTGCTGCAGTGAGGATGTCGTTGAAGCTTTTCTTTTTCTAATAATGCCGAAAAGACGAGGAAGGAACACCGGAGGAGCCTCCCGGCGACCCTTGACCCCAGTGGTTACTATTGATGATTTTCTCCGATGCCTACAACGGGAACAAGAAGGGTCGGGGGCTAGCTCGTTGGGGACACCACCGGAGAGTAGTGCAGTGGGTTCCCCTGAGCATGATGTCACTCTTAGCCCCGACGTTAGGACGCCACCTCTCCAACCGACGCCGCAAGCTGCCAGCTCCCCACGGGACCAGAATCCACCTGAGGAGGTGGTTTCTTCTTTGTCCACAGAGGCTAGTATGGAGGGCTCGCCGAATATGACAACGGGACTTGCGACCGGGACAACAGAGGTTGGAGGAATACAAGACGTCATTGAGGTAAAGCTAATTTCAGAACATTTAGATACTACACCATTACAACTTTTCTCACCTACAAAACCTCCTACAGTCACACTCGAAGCATTATGGGACTTGGTAGTGAATCTGGGGAATTCCTTAAATCCTCAAATAAAAAGTTTGGATAAAGAATTAAAAGAACAAAAGGAAGAAATAAAAGTTTTAAAGCAAGATATGTTACAATTTAAAACAGAGACACAAAATACAAATAAGGAGCTAACGCTACTGAAACAAAATCAAGATATGTTGGTTAAAGATAATATATTACTCAGGAAGAAGTTGGAAGTACAGGAGAATAATGGTCGAATAAATAACTTGAGACTTATAAATTTTCCAAGAATCCTGTCAACTTCTCCTAGAGAAATGGTGAAAAGATATTTTATGGAAATTTTGGAAATTCCTGAAAACTCCTTACCTCCTCTTACAAGAGTGTATTACCTACCTACTAAGCCCCAATTCAAAGAAGAAGAAAAAATTGAGGAACCCCGGGAGAGGTCATTGGACATTTCGGCTATACTGGAACAATCAGATAGAGAATTGGCTGTTCCAGCTACTCTCTTGTTGTCTGTTGCTTTGGCTCCAGACAAGGATTGGATATTAAAACTTTTCTTTAAAAATAGATCCAAAGACTTCCTGGGGCAGCATATTCAGATTTTTCCTGATGTCTCTAGAGAGACTCAAAAAAGAAGAAAAGAATTTTTAATTCTAAAACCTGGAGTGACTCAAATAGGGGGTATTTTCTTTTTGAGATATCCATGTAAATGTGTAGTTAGATATTTATCATTGAAGTATATATTTACAGAGCCATCTCAACTGATTAGCTTTCTCTCAATGAAACGTCTAGAAAAAGGAATAACAACGTCCATGGAAAGTTAGTTTCCTGCACTTTAGTCAGATAAGGATTTTTCTTATTTAATTAATTTGAATTATATATGTTCTACTCTTAATTATGGATCCAATAATATTGAGGACTAGTGTGAGATCAGCTAGATCAGTATTTCCTTGTAGTAATAATTTTGCAATTTTAGTTTAATATGTTGTTTGATCTCACTTTACTGTACAAGATGTATACGCTTGGAAATATTGAAAAATTTTATAAACAAATAATAAAAAAAAAAAAATAAGAAGTCCTGCTGCTACCACCATCCCCTTGGTAAAGGTGCGAGATGCTGTTGGCAAACCAAACGGTAGTGATGAAAACTGAAAATGCTTTTCCAGAACATGGAACATGGGAAACTTTCTGCATTCTGGGAATATGGGGATATGTAACTAAGCTTCAGTCAAATCCAGCAAGGCTAAGAATTCCCCCAGTGCTACCGAGGCAATGACTGACCACATGGTCTCCATCCGGAACACGGGCACATTTAGTGCTGTATTGATAGACTTCATATCAAGGATTGGTCTGCAGTCATCTGAGTCTTTCCTGGGCATGATAAGTAAATGGAGTACCCTTCCATGATGGACCAACACTTTGTAAGGGTCCCCCCACCCCCACCTCCCGAACAGCCACCAACATACTACCAGACTGTGCAGACTATATTTAATTTAAGCTAAAAAAAAAAGCTCACAAAATCAGAGTCAAATTCCTGAACTACATCTCCTAAGGACCTTTGTAGAGACACTTCCTGTCTCCTCATTGGTTCCGAAGCGTCTGTGCATCTGCGTTTCGATGCCATCACTGAGTATCTATTTGAAGGCTCTAGGAGGGAGTTTTGACCCAGCATCTGAGCCTCCTGTGACTCCAAAATCCTGAAGGGACCAGAGGGAGCTAAGCTCATTGCTCCTGTACCCCTCACATGCCTTGTGGCACATGGCCAGCTATCCAGCACAAAACTAGCATGATACAGGGGTAGAAAGGCCTGGGGAGTCCATAAAAATCAATACTAAAACTGAAGTGTTTTGAGGCAGATAGAGGCTTTTAAAATAAAATTGGGAAATCTAAGATGGCATTTAGATGCCAACAATTGGCCCAGAAGAACTAAATAAAAGCTTCAAAAAATTCATAAAAGGGATTTTTGGAGGAGGGGGACCTTATAGGAAGCCCCTGAGACATTGAAAAGTTCAGTTCTTGAAACTCCACACAGTCTCCCATAGACAGTAATAGACGGTACTCACAGAACTGTCTGGTGCTGTGTCTGCATCAGCTCACACTGCAGCTATACAATGGAGAAGATTTCTGCCTCTGACAAGTATATGCACAGAAAGTGGAATTGTCCCAATCAGAATGCTGCACACTAAACAAAAGTGTCCTTCAACTCATCTGATAGATCCAAATGCCTTTATTCATCCAAAGCCTCATAAATTCATCCAATGACTCAATGACCCGACAGGCACATGTTTCGGCCTAACCGGCCTGCCTCAGGAGTTCAACCTCAAAAATATCAGCAAACAAGCACAGAGCAGTATACTGTAAAGGCACAAAAGGAAATTCTGATGCTCGAAAACCTGCCAGTGAGCAGGAAGGGGGCAGGGCAGCCCGAATCAAATTCCTGCCTCTGTTTCTCAGGCTGCAATTCCACTTTGGTTCTGTGCTTTTGATTCTGTGGTTTTGTTTCCCCTGTTTCTTTTGTGTTTCTGACAAGTATATAACATCCTCCAACTGCTTGTCTCTTCTGAAAAGCCTGAAACCCTTGACCCCACTAGCTCCTCACATATCTTTGGGACACAGCTGGCACCTGCAAAAGCCCTCTGGACCAATGCAGGACCACTCAGACTGTGCTTAAGTGCCTGATAAATCAGGGGTGAGCTGAGCTTCCAGGGAAACACAGCTTAAGCTATCCGCAATCTTAGTGCATAAGAACATAAGAATTGCCACTGCTGGGTCAGACAAGTGGACCATCACACCCAGCAGTCCGCTCATGCGGCAGCCCCCAGGTCAAAGACCTGTGCCCTAACCAAGACCAGCCCTACCTGCGTTTGTACTGGTTCAGCAGGAACTTGTCCACTTGTCTTGAATCCCTGGAGCGTGTTTTCCCTTATAACAGACTCCGGCAGAGCATTCCAGTTCTCCACCACTCTCTGGGTGAAGAAGAACTTCCTTACGTTCGTACGGAATTTATCCCCTTTTAACTTCAGAGAGTGCCCTCTCGTTCTCTCTACCTTGGAGAGGGTGAACAACCTGTCTTTATCCACTAAGTCTATTCCCTTCATTATCTTGAATGTTTCGATCATGTCCCCTCTCAGTCTCCTCTCTTCAAGGGAGAACAGGCCCAGCTTCCCTAATCTCTCACTATACGGCAACTCCTCTAACCCCTTAACCATTTTAGTCGCTCTTCTCTAGACCCTTTCAAGTAGTACCGTGTCCTTCTTCATGTACGGCGACCAGTGCTGGACGCAGTATTCCAGGTGAGGGCGTACCTTAGCCCGGTATAGCGGCATGATAACTTTCTCTTATCTGTTCGTGATCCCCTTCTTAATCATTCCTAGCATTTTGTTCGCCCTTTTTGCCACTGTTGCACATTGCGCAGACAGCTTCATTGACTTGTCGACCAGTACTCCCAGGTCTCTTTCCTGGGGGGGGTCTCTCCAAGAACCGCCCCGGACATCTTGCATTTGTGTATGGGATTTTTGATACCGACATGCATTACCTTACACTTATCCACGTTGAACCTCATTTGCCATGTCGCTGCCCATTTCTCAAGCATGGTTATGTCACGTTGTAGATCTTCACAATCCCCCTGCATCTTCACTACTCTGAATAACTTCGTATCGTCTGCAAATTTAATCACCTCACTCGTCGTACCCATTTCCAGATCGTTTATGAATATGTTGAAATGCAGGCTGGTTAGGCAGGTGCCTTGCAAAAGGGTTGCCTCCCACCCCAGCTTCAGTCCTCTGAACCAGAGACTTAATCTTCTCCCAGGCAGAGCTGTCCCAGAAATCCATGGAACCTCTGGAGCACCATGAAGCCTCAAACTTTGGATTAAAACCAAAAAATAATAAATCCATTGCAGAGCAGAAGAAAAGACACCTTCTCAACTCACTTGCAAAAGAGAAAACTGAGGAGATGGGGCACTGCCCATTGATACAAGGAGGCGGAGATGAAAATCTGAGAAGGATTCCTTCTGCACAACTCGCAGGTAAAGAAGAATAACCACTGGTCAAGACTCATGTTCCTTTTGCACTGGAATTATACTATATTTAAAAACTTTAGAGGGGCAGTAAAAGTATTTTACCAACACTGTTCAGGACACACCGAGTCAGTCGGGTTTTCAGGACATCCACAATGAATATGCATGAGACAGATTTGTATCCATTACTTCCACTGCACACAAATCTAATTCACACATTTTCATTTTGGGTAGCCTGAAAACCGAGGACTGGGTTGAGATTCCCTGGAGTATAGCAATAGACACATTCATCCACACCCTGTCCCTCACTCACACCTTACAGAAGCACAGAAAATCTCTTTCTTTGGGTGTGCATGTGTGATCAGTAAGGAGGGGATGCAAGAAGCAAGGAAAACAGCAATATGGAAAGATTTTATAAGTCTTTTACTCTAAACAGAAGCTCACAGTGCTTTACAATCAGCACTTTCAAAACATTCCTGGCAGGCAGCCACCTCCTAGGTGCACATCACGAACACCATGATTATAGCCTAGTTGCACACAAGGAAATAAGGGCATAGGTTTAGTATTTGGCTGAACAAGAGAAGAGGCAAGAGAAGTGAAAAGGGCAGAGTGTGAGAGGTAAATACGAGGATAAAGGCTTTGCCAAAGTCAACACAGAAAGCCAGAACGCCGTGCCTATGCCATGCCATCATATCCTCAATACCATGCATAACCAAACTGGATGACTTGAAGACATGTGAGCTAGGTACTGCCAACAAGGTCTACACAGAACAGTTCTTTAAAACATGATATTAAATGGGAGTAGCAGAGCAGGGATTAGGACCCACAAGCATTACAAATTTCCTAACTCCCTGTACTATATGCTAACTAGTAAACCACTCTGGAGAGGAAAAATAACAGAAGTTGAAAATGTACAGCACTGAACTTTGTCAAAGAAAAGCTGAAAACAGTGGCCATGGATCATTCCTCAAGTCTGAAACTCAAATTCAACCTCAGTTTATCATCAGAGGCGCAGGAGAAGGTACAAGAGAGATGATCTAACTAACAGAGCCTCCTTTCAGACTTCTGGGTCCCAGAATTCTGGACGATCTTCTCACCTGTTCAAGCAATCCTTACCTTTTTTTGGCCCTTGCAGGGAGTCTTTCTTCCACAGACAGCTTCCCGTAGTGCTGGGCTCTGCTGCTGTCCCCACAGATGTTCGGTATCTGAAGGCTGCCAGAAATTCCCCTACGCTGAAGCCATGGCTGGGAGCAGGAGGCGGGGAAGCAGCTGAGAAAGCCAACCAGGGGGCCTCTCTGCTGCACACCGCAAGTGAGATGCTGCTGGCCTGCTTGTTAGGGGGAAATAGCCTCGTTTAAAAATAAGTGGACTACTGCTGCCCCCCAAATCTGGAGTGATCTCCTAATTAAAAACACACTGAGAACAGTGATGTGGAAAGGCTGTTTTTAGCGTAAGCCTGAATATCGAGGTCAGCAAATTACTGCTCCTATTCAGACAAGTTTTAATCAATAGCAGCCTCAGGAGTGATGAAGGGGGTGAGGCCTCTTCTATATTTACAGGGACTTCCTGACCAGACCACAGAACCAAAGCTTTGCTTCTACCACTTACAAGTTGGATGCTTTTAAGTTTACTTTAATGCCTGCCATGATGTTGTCTATGATATCTTTAATTTCATCAACATATGTGTGTTTTGTTACAGACGTTTCTCAACGTCCTTCAGGGAATATGACGAATTTCCAGGGACTGCAGGAAGAAACTATATTCATGTTTCACTGGCTTGTTCAGAAAAATATTACATACTAGGTAAAAAGGCAAAATAAGGCATCCTTTTACTAAGCTGAAGTGAGCACTTGTGCTCACCACAGGTTAAAATCCACTACCGCAACTTTTCAGATCTGTTCGCACTTCCCACCTGCTAAAAAATATTTTTTGTGTGTGTGCTGGGGCATATTTGAGGATAGAGAGTAGGTGTGCCCAGCGCTAATTGGCTAGCACAGCATGCTAACCGATTAACATGGTTAATGCGGTAGCCCCTACCAATTACAAATAGGTACGAGCAGAAGTAAGGGCTCCCATGCTAACGGTCACATGTTAATTGGAAAATTAGAATATGGCCATTAATTGTGGAAAATAAAAATGCGGCCATTTTACAGCTGTGCTTAAAGGTGGCCTCAACATGTGGGAAACCGTAGCACTTATAATAGCGCAGGCCACTTTTTGGTGCAGTTTCGTAAAAAGGTCCCTAACCTTTTCGCAAGGAGAGAGGGTAGGGGTGGGGTAGTCTAGCAATACACTGGAAATTTTGGGCCCCTTTTCCAAAGCCACAGTAAATGCACCGAAGCCCATAGGAATTGAATGGGCTTTGATGCATTGCTACCCCAGCTTTGTAATAGACCCCTCTTTGCATGTAAGGGCATAATAGAATAGTTATGTGAGAAGTCCAAAACGCTGCCTGTTTTATAAAGTCAACCAATCCAGCCAAAAAGTGAGGAAATATCAAAAATCAATAGCCAAAAAAACACACTCTCAAACTATAGAAAATATTTTAACAGTCATCATATATAAAGAGGATTAAGCTCTTAATGCAAAGTTAGTGCGCACTAACAGGCTACCACAGAAACACGTTAAAGTGTTTTGCAGCATTTTTGCCTGTTTGCACATGCTAAACCACACGTTACAAAATTTTGAAAAATATTTCTTCGAGGTGGCATGTCATGGGCATAATGTGGGCATTCCAGGATTAGCCAGAAAATGTGTTGCTATCCAGTAAGTCACTATCCAGTAAGTGTGATTACTATGCGCTAAGGAGCTCATAATCAAAACTTACATATAGTACATCTAAAAAATCACCCAAGTCAGCTTTTTGGATGTATCCAGGGACATTGTGCGCCCATTGTGCGCCCAGAGCTGAAAGGGGCATTTTGGAGGATGGGGCGGGATGTGGGCTGACTGAGACTTAGGGCCTGTTTTACAAAGCCGCGCTAGCGGCTGCTGCTTGGTAACGGCCCTGAAGCCCATAGAGATTTAAAGGGCTTCGGGGCTGTTACTGTGCGGCTTTGTAAAACAGGCCCTTAGTCATCCTGCAGCAATATTCAAATGTTTGACAAGACTGCCTAGACAAAACTTATACGTTGTAAGTTAGACGATGTAAAGACAGGTATAAGTGCCCAAAAAGCACAGTTACTTACCGTAACAGGTGTTATCCAGGGACAGCAGGCAGATATTCTCACATGTGGGTGACGTCATCTACGGAGCCCCGACGCGGACAGCTTTTCAAGCAGGGTTGCGAGAATATCTGCCTGCTGTCCCTGGATAACACCTGTTACGGTAAGTAACTGTGCTTTATCCCAGGACAAGCAGGCAGCATATTCTCACATGTGGGTGACCTCCAAGCTAACCAAAAAAGGACGGAGGGAAGTTGGCAATTCAAGAAAACAGATTACGCAAAACCGACTGGCCAAACCGGCCGTCGCTCCTGGACAAAGTATCCAGACAGTAATGGGAGGTGAAAGTATGAACCGAAGACCAAGTGGCAGCCTTGCAGATCTCCTCGATAGGCGTGGACCTGAGGAAAGCGCAGAAGCCGCCATCACTCGGACCCTATGTCCTGTAACCCGACCATGCAGCGCGAGACCAGCCTGAGCGTAGCAGAAGGAAATACAAGCCGCCAACCAGTTGGACAAGGTGCGCTTGGAAACAGGACGTCCCAATCGATTAGGATCAAAGAACAAAAACAATTGAGGAACCTTCCGATGAGCTTGAGTGCGTTGAAGATAAAAAGCCAACGCCCTCTTACAGTCGAGAGTGTGAAGCGCCACTTCCCCAGGATGAGAATGGGGCTTGGGAAAAAACATCGGAAGAACAATGGACTGATTGAGATGGAAATCAGACACCACCTTAGGTAAAAACTTGGGATGAGTGCGGAGAACCACCTTGTCATGATGGAATACAGTAAAAGGCGGGTCCGCCACCAGAGCCTGAAGCTCACTAACTCGTCGAGCAGAAGTAAGTGCCAGCAGGAAGATCACCTTCCAAGTGAGGAACTTCAGATGAGATTTATCCATAGGCTCAAATGGAGGCTTCATAAGTTGAGCAAGAACCACATTGAGATCCCAAACCACCGGGGGAGGCTTGAGAGGAGGATGGACATTCAAGAGCCCCCTCATGAAACGAGAAACCCAAGGGTGAACAGATAGAGACTTCCCATCAAGCTGCTGATGGAAGGCAGCAATCACACTAAGATGTACTCGAATAGAATTTGTCTTAAGACCAGACTGAGACAAATGAAGCAAATACTCGAGAACCGAGGATACAGGAGCCGACAAGGGTTCTAGATGATTCGTAGAACACCAGGCAGAGAATCTCGTCCACTTCTGGGAATAACAGAGCCTAGTCGAAACCTTTCGAGAGGCTTCCAAAACCTCCCTGACCGACCGGGAGAACTGAGGAGAAGTCAGGTGGAAAGGAACCAAGCCGTCAGATGTAGAGACTGCAGATAGGGATGTAACAACGAACCCCGACTCTGAGACAGCAGAGAGGGAAAAACAGGCAGAAGAAGAGGCTCCCTGACACTGAGTTGAAGAAGGAGGGAGAACCATGGCTGTTGAGGCCACCGAGGGGCAACCAGGATCAGTGTGGCATGCGTAGATTGCACCAGCGTCCGCAAGATCAGAGGAAAAGGCGGAAACGCGTAAAGGAACTTCCCCTCCCAAGCGAGGAGGAAGGCATCGGCCTCGAGGCGATCCGGGGAGTACATCCTGAAACAGAAGAGAGGTATTTTATGATTGAGGGGGGAAGCGAACAGGTCTATCTGAGTGGACCCCCACCGCTCGAACACCTGACGCAAGACCCCGGAATGAAGAGACCACTCGTGCGGCTGCAGGAGGCGGCACAGCCTGTCCACCAGACAGTTCCACTCCCCCTGTATGTAAACCGCACGAAGAAAGATGTTGTGGCGAATAGCCCACTCCCAAAGATGAAGAGCCTCCCGGCACAGAGACCGGGACCCCGTGCCCCCCTGTTTGTTCACATAATACATTGCCTTCTGATTGTGCGGACCAGGACCACTCGGTCCTGAAGCAGATGGCGGAAAGTCACAGCGGCCAAATAAATGGCCCAAAGCTCCAACAGGTTGATGTGACAGCGACGGTCTTCCGCCGACCACAGTCCCTGGGTCCACAGACCGTCGAGATAAGCCCCCCAAGCATACTCCGAAGAGTCCGTGGTCAGGACCTTGTGATGCGGAGGGGCAAGAAAGAGCAAACCCCTGGAAAGATTGGAAGAGTTGGTCCACCAACGGAGCGAGCGTCTCAAAGAAGGAGTCACCGCAACGAGACTGGAAGCTGGGTCCCGGTCCTGACGCCACTGCGAAGCCAACGTCCACTGAGGGATTCGAAGGTGTAACCGGGCAAACGGCGTGACATGGACAGTGGAGGCCATGTGGCCCAAGAGAATCATCATGCGCTTCACCGAGACCGAGGACAGCAGAGAAACCTGTTCGCTCATACGGACAAGCGCAGCCAGTCGAGGAGGAGGGAGAAATGAACGAAGACGAACTGTGTTCAGCACGGCCCCGATGAATTGTAGGGATTGCGAGGGGCACAACTGGGACTTGGGGAAGTTTACCTCGAACCCCAGACTCTGAAGAAATGTCGGGTCGCTGAGATAACCCCCTCCCTCGACTGGGCTTTGATCAGCCAGTCGTCCAGGTAGGGGAACACCTGAAGGCCCTGGGACCGCAGGGCCGCCGCCACCACTACAAGACACTTCGTGAAGACTCGCGGGGACAAAGCCAGCCCAAACGGGAGGACCCTGTACTGGAGGTGCAGGTCCCCCACCTGAAACCGAAGGAACCGGCGACAAGCTGGATGCACCGGAACATGTGTGTACACCTCCTTCAGATCGAGGGAGCAGAGCCAGTCCCCCTCGTCCAGCAAGGGATAAAGAGTTGGAAGTGAGAGCATCCGGAACTTATCCCGAACCAGGAACTTGTTGAGGCGTCGCAAGTCCAAGATCGGATGCAGGTCCCCAGTCTTCTTTGGGACCAAGATGTAGCGGGAGTAAAAACCCCGCCCCCGTTGACAAGGGGGAACTTCCTCCACCGCCCGCAGGCGAAGAAGGGCCTGAGGCTCCAAGAGAAGCAGGGATAACTGCGCCCGATTGGAAGGACATGCGCTTGGCGGACTGTCGGGAGGCAACTCCCAGAAATTCAGGGTGTATCCGGAGGCAATCACGCCCAGGATCCATGCATCCGACGTGATGCGCTCCCAACAGGGGTAAAAAGCTCTGAGACGGCCCCTGATGGGAAAGGGTGCTGATACCAGCGCGGAGGGGGCCCGCCCCCATCCGCGGAGACCGTCAAAAAGACAGGGAAGGCTTAGCCGCGGCCGGCGGCTGAGATTTCGGCAAAGCCCTGGGGTGCGCCTGCTGACGCCTCGGGGGCGGGCGCGAAAATGCCGAGGTTGACTTCTGGGGGTACCTCCGGGGAGGAGTCCTAAAGGGCCTCGAAGGAGTCGGCTTCGCCTTGGGCCTTACCAGGGAAGCAAAAGACCTCTCATGCTCCGAAAGGCGCTTAGTAGCAGCCTCGATGGAGTCATCAAATAGCTCATTCCCAACACAAGGCAGGTTGGCCAGGCGATCCTGGAGATTAGGATCCATGTCAACCAGCCGGAGCCACGCCAGGATGGCTTCTTCACTGGTGTCGAACCCGAGGAAGGAAGAGAGGACTTACCCGGAGCTGAGGGCGCTGAGGTCAAGGTCTTCACGGCCGAGGACAGCCGAGGCGGGGCCGAGGTCATCGAGGCCGAGGTCAAGGCCGGGTCCGAAGCCGCGGCTGACGTCGAGGCCGAGACCGAGGGCTGCTCCACTGCAAACAAGCCCGCCATACAGGCCCGACGGCGGTGGAGAGCACGATTTTGAAAAGTAGCGCAGCGGGGGCAGGAATCATTGGGATTATCAGCCCCCAGGCACAGGATGCACCACCATTGAGGATCGGTGATCGACAGCAGCCGATCACATCTAGTGCACTTTTTAAACCCGGACAAGGGCCGGGACATAAAGCAAGAAAAAAAGGCTGCAGCCAACGAGACAACCCGGGATCCCCCGGGAGCCGAAAAATGCGAAACTTTGCAACAAAAAGCAGGAACAAACAAAATACTCGCGCACAGTGACTCACTGACAAAAAAATAAAGCCGCGGTGCTAGAAGGCACGTTCGGAACAGAGAGACCAAAAACAGGACTGTCTGGCTCCGTGGAAATGATAGAACTGGGGACCACGAGGAGGGGATGTGCCCTCTAGTGGAGCAGGAAGGCACACATGCGTGGTGCAGCACAGCAAACTTGAATCTTCAATCAAGTTTGCTTGAAAAGCTGTCCGCGTCGGGGCTCCGTAGATGATGTCACCCACATGTGAGAATATGCTGCCTGCTTGTCCTGGGATAAGGGATTGTATTGTTCCAACATGCATTTAATATTTCCTAAGATGGGACATACTGAATTCAGGGGTTGCTTTTTGCTCATAAAAAATATTATGAGGGGAATTTTTGATAGAACATCTAAGTTCGACGTTGAACGTTTCCTGTAAGACGTCCAAAAGTCAGGACAGGCAAATGCCCATTTTCAAAACTGCTAGATGTCCAAAAAAAATTTCATTTTTGAAAATGATCTATTTGGACGTCTTGGCTGTCAGGATGTCCAACCTTAGGACACCTAACTTTTTTCAACCATCTAACATTTTCAACCACAAAAACATCCAAGTTCAAATCATCCAAATCCAGATCATTTGGACATGGGAGAGGCCAGAATAACACATTGTAATGGACTGGCCACAGAGACATGCCAACAGAGCAGAGGGACACCTGAGACGGCACTGCTATAGATACATAGAAACATGATGGCAGATAAAGGCCATATGGCCCATCTAGTTTGCCCATCCGCAGTAACCATTATCTCTTTCTCTCTCCAAGAGATTCCATGTGCCTATCCCAGGCCCCTACTATACCTTCCTTTGTTTAATTGTTCCTATTTAGCCCCCATTGTTTCCTTTTTCCATATTCTTCATTTTGATTTATCCTCATGTCTCTGCTAATATGCATTGCATGCCTCTATGAGATACACTAGGCTATATGCCTGTAGGCTGAGTGGAATTGTTTAACTTCCAATACCAGTCCACAGTGGAGTTTAAGGATGACAGTCCTGCTGGTAGACCCCCAGGTTGCATGCAAGGATTGTGACAGTGTCTTAGAATGGAGTGGAGAAGTGCAGTGGATGGACCAGGGGGCTGAGAACCAGGGAAGCCAGGATGCAAATCCTATTCTACTTGCGGCCTTAGTCATAGTAACATAATATTGTAAATTATGGCAGATAAAGACCAGGTTGCAAATCATTTAACCCTTCATTGTTATAGGTACAAACTCATGAAAACTCCTAGCATACATGAATGTAACATACCATGAGCTACTTCTGAAAAGATAAGAGTTAAAGTCGAATAAATAATATAAATAAATTAACAAACTAGAAACTCATAGGACATTTGGGAACTTTTATCTCTTCAAATAAGCCCCATCTAGTGGTAAAACATAAGAACTGCAGCTGAGAAAGTACTGTAGTCATGCATTGCAGAATTTGATCAAAAATAGGATAAAACCCATCTTGATTACTGTCCATCTTCATTACATTCCAAATATTGTGTTTCATGACAAAAAAGACCATTGTAGAGCGACTTGTGCTTATCGTACCTTTCTTCTATGATGCAGTACTACCTATAAATGTGTGCACTGGATGGATTTGTAATCATTATACACTGAAGTCATTTTTCAAAGTAAAATGGCTTAGCTATGAATTTCTTTCTTCTAGCCAGATAAAGTGAAGGAGTAGTTAGTGCTAGCTGGTGCAGTGGGAACTGTGTGTGATTACTATTGTGGCTCCTTGTGACTCTGGGCAAGTCATTAACCTTCCATTTTTTCGGATACTAAAACTTAGATTGTGAGCCCCCTAGGGACAAAGAAAGTACCTGCATATAATACATGTAAACCTCTTTGATTATACCACAAAAAGGTGATATATCAAATTCTTGACTTGAGCTACAAAGTTTTCCCAAAGATGTGTTTAGGACAGGGAAGGAAGGCAGCCTACCTGCATGTCTAGTTCACATACGAACAATGAGCATTACCATACATAACAGATCAGAGGTCCATTAGGTCCAGTATCCTGTTTCCAACAGTGGTCAATCCAGGTCATAAGTACTTGGCAAGATCCCAAAAAGAGTAAAAATAGACTTTAAGCTGCTTATCCTAGAAATAAGCTGTGGATTTTTCCACATTTCCTAAATATACTTCTCTGGCTATTCACAGTTTTTGTCTTTATGGCTCCGCCCCCAAATAGCATCATCCTGGAGTGCTGAGAAAGATCAGCGCATTTTTTTTTCAGCATGGTGGGGCAAATGGCAGTGTTGGAGAAAAGTGCAGAGAGAAAATTTTAGCACTTGCTTCAGTGTGGTGCAGCAAATGGCAGTGTTGGAGAAAAGTGTGGAGAGAAAATTGCTAAGGTGTATAGTAAAATTCAAGAACTGCAATTCCTAGCTTGTTTTTAAAAGCAATTGCAAATAACAATGTTGATTTTTATTTGCAATTTCATAGTATTCGCGGGGGGTTATACCAAAAACCCACAAATATGATATTAAAAAGTTATTTGCATTTTTTTGGGTATTTAAGAAACATAGAAACATAGAACATGAGGGCAGAAAAGGGCCACGGCCCATCTAGTCTGCCCACACTAATGGCCCACCCCCTAACTATCTCCATGAAGAGATCCCACATGCCAATCCCATCTTTTCTTAAAATCTGGCATGCTGCCATCTGAACATATCCCCCCACGAATATGGAGGGAGAAGACATCTTAATAATGGCTTATGGACTTTTCTTGTAGGAACTTGTCCAAATCTTTAAACCTTGCTAAACTAACTGCTTTTACATAGCAGGTGCAAAGTACACATTTTCTTTAAGTGTTCACACTGCATTCTAAGTTTCAAAGAGAAACAATACAGGCTATTTAAAAACTGTTCAGTAGATAAATGTAATGCACAAATGACGAACAATTTATACACTAATGATCATCTATTACAAATAGGTAAGGAGATGAAGCTCTGCCCACTTGGGGTAATTCTATAAGGAGCCACCTAGAGTTAAGTGACATGAACATGGGTAAATGCTGATATTCAAGTTTGGTTGTTTTTGCTTCAAGGTACTCTATGGCTTAGCCCCTAAATACATAACAGACCTTTTCTCTTTCTCAACCAACAGACACAAGCGAAGCTCACACTTGAACTTCGTTTCTCCACCGGTTAGAGGTTGTAAATTTAAAAGTCATTATCAACATCTTCTTGCACATCAGGCAGCATTATGGGGTAAAAACCTTGAACAATTGCTTGTGCCTACTACCTATGGAGAATTCAGGAAACGCCTGAAAACACATCTATTCCTGAAATACTTAGGAAACCAACCTATTCAATCTTAGTCCTTATCAACCGAGCGCAAGAACCACCTGTCACTAAATCTGTACTTTGTTTGTTCATTCAATCTGTAACTTTCTTTATTCACTCAATCTGTAACATTTCTAATCATTGTAAACCGCATAGAACTTCACGGTCCTGCAGTATATATTATTATTATTTTAGTCGTGTACAAGCAGATAGGAAAGGAAAGGGGAATGGGATTTGATATACCACCTTTCTGTGGGTACAATCAAAGCAGTTTACATATTATATACAAGTACTTATTTTATACCTGGGGCTGTGGAGAGTTAAGAGACTTGCCCAGAGTCACAAGCAGCTGCAGTGGGAATCTAACCTAGTTCCCCTGGTTCTCAGGCCAATGCACTAACCATTAGGCTATTCCTCCACTCATGCGAATGTAAACGAGCAATTTCTGGCTATGTGCTATTTTGTTTTTTGTTTTTTTTATTTAAATTTTTTCAAAACAACAATTCACAAGCATAATCTTGTTCCATGAAATACAGAGAAAGAAAAAGAAAACAGATTCCACCAACTTAATATATCAAATTTGAACAAAACAATTCAAATTGAAAATTTAAGAAAATTAAAGAAATATATTTTTATCCCTTCCTTAGACCACTAAAAAGGGGGGTGTGATAATCATATACAAGTTGGAGACATAAATTTAAGAATTTAATTTAAAGGAAAAGGCTTAATGAGGCACGGCTACCCTTCAATTTATTTTATCCTTTTCTACATCATACCTTGGTGATCCTTTAACTCTTAGTAATCTTTTTAACTTTTAGAAACTCCTTTAAATGTTCTGAAAAGAAGAAAACATATTTGACTCCCAAATACCTTACCAAACATTTACAGGGGTAAGCTAGAAGAAATGTAGCACCCAATTTAAGAGTTTCTTGTCGTAGGGAAAGAAATTCTTTCCTTCGCTCCTGAGTCACTTTAGAGACATCCGGATAAATCCAAATACGTTGTGCCCCAAATAATTTTTGAGAATTTTTAAAATATAATCTTAAGATCATATTTAAATCTTGCTCAAAAACAAAAGATATTAGAAGTGTAGATCTTGCAGTATCTGGGTTCAAGGTTTGTTCCAAAAGAGCAGTAACATTGGCAAAGTCAATCTGTTCCTCTTGTCCATTATTTTTCTCTTGTTCAGCATTTTTTTCCTGAGGAAATTTTTTGTTTGGCAAATAATAAATCTTATTTAAAGGAGGAATATTTTCAGGAGAAATTCCCAAATTTTCAATCAAATATCTTTTGAAGAAATCAATAGGCGGAGTAACAGATGAAATTGGGAAATTCAATATACGAAGATTCAATCTCCTATTATAATTTTCAAATTGCTCTAATTTCCTATGTATAGAGGAATTATCTTTAATTATTGCTGTTTTAAACATTTGAAGCTGTTGTATATCCCCCTGTATCTGTTTGTTTTGGTTTGAGAAATCCAGTTTAACTGAGTCAATAGATTTAGTTAAAGTATCAATTTTAAAGTTGATATTTGTTACCTCCTCAGTATTTTTAGCCATAGAAGCCTCCATAAGTTGCAGAAGCACCCAGATATCTCCCAAGGAAGCCTCCGATGGTGTAGGTGTAGATATGCTGATTGTTGGTTCTTTCAGCTTCCCTGCACTTGCTCGTTCCGGTCCAGCGCCCTCACCGGGCAGTCCCATGATTTCCCTTCTGGGGTCATGTTTCTCCCGCTGCTGAGTCCCGGCTGTAGCAGGACACCCGGGGACGAAAGGATCCGGAGGGGACAGAGATATTTCACTCCCCGAAAGGGAGAAAAGCTCTCCACCGCCTTTTCCCAAAACCGGGTCACCTCCTCCGATAACACGGGTTGCCGTCAATTGAGTTGTAAAGAAGCGTTCCACCGTTTGCTGGATAGTTTGCTGCATGGGTGTCGAAGAGAGGGCTGGCGAGGGAACAGCCCTCAACACCCCTTTCCTTTTCGGCGGCATTGCACTCAAAAGAGAGGTAAGAGGAAAAAAACTCCTTCAAACGTCCGGCAAACGTCCCGATCTTCTTACACCGCTTCACTGCGACTCACTCACCGCCGCCATCTTGTCACACCCGCCCATGTGCTATTTTGTAAATATTTGATGGTGTGTACTATGCAGGTGGGTGGAGCATTGGCAAGGCACACCTGAAGTCTGAGACTTTACTACTTTTGTAGTTGGACAAGATCTGTGTACCATGGGCGCCAGGGCCAATCTGGTGCTACAAAGACTACTGTTCCTTTCTGATGTGCTATTTTGCGGATCACCTGGACTATCATGAGCCAGGGGGGGACATACGTACAGGAGCCCTGTCGCTGGTCATGGTTGAACCAGAGCATCTTGCCCTGCATTTCTGGGTTTGTATCTTTGGCTGAAGAAGTGATTTGCATTTTTGTTCTTTGCAGTCACCAAGAGGTTGAACGTCGGATGACCCCATCTTCTCACAATGGCCTAGAACACTGTCAGGGACAGCGACCACTCTCCTGGGTCTACTGTCTGCTGAGATAATCCACTTGAACATTGTCCACTCTGGCCACGTGCATCGCAGAGATTGCCTGCAGGTGAGATTCCTCCCAAGAGAACAATGCTTTTGACTCCTGCTGAAGCATTCCGCTTCTGATGCCTCCCTGCCTGTTGACATATGCTACTGCCGTGGCATTGTCAAAGAAAACTCTGCTTTGTCCTCCAGCATAGACTGCAATCATTGAAGCGCCAAACTGCTCATAGCTTCAGCCTGTTGATAGACCACTTCCACTGTGACGGAGTCCAAGGGCCTTGAACTGGGTGACCATTGCAATGAATCTGCAGCCAAACAGGCTGGCATCCATCGTTTGCACAACCCATGAATTGATCCTGAGCATGATCGCCTTCACTAGAGACTGTGAACAGAGCCACCAGCTCATGCTGCATTTGGCTGCCACTGTCCAGGGAAGCAGGACATGCAGGGAGTCTCTCTGTGGCAACCAGCAAAACAATAAGGTGTCCTAGTGGGGGCCCATGTATGCCTTTGCCCAGGGCGCCACTTCTATTGTGGCTGCCATTGACCCGAGGACCTGAAGGTAATGCCAAGCAGTAGGCTATGGCTTGGCCAACAGGTCTGTAATCTGACCACAAAGTTTTTGTTTGTGTGCTTCTGGAAGAAGACTTGGCCTTCTGCCATATTGAGTATGATTCACAGATATTTCAGGGACTGTGTTGGGACCAGGTGACTCTTTTGAAAGTTCACAATCCAACCCAGAATCTCCAACGTCTTCACAACTACTGCTGTTTCTCCTTCTGCTCCGGACAGTGCTCTGATGAGCCAATCGTCCAAATACAGGTGCACTTTTCAACTTGCTCTGCAGAGATGAGTGGCCACTAAAGTTCGGCACACTATTGCCAGCCCAGAGGGAAGCGCTTAGAATTGATAGTGATTCTCTAACACATGGAATCTGAGGAACTTTCTGTGTTCTGGAAAGATTGGAATGTGAAGACAAGCTTCTTTTTTTTTTTTCAAAATATATTTATTGAAAATGGCAAAAGGTCCGGACAAGCGACCACAAGCAGAGCATAAACATATACAATGTCACAGTATCACAGAAGAGAAGAGGAACATCAGCAACAAGCATGAACTCGCCTCTCCCAACTGAACGCAGCCAACAAACGCAAGGCAAAGCGCAGCAAGAGGCCAAAACTAGGAACACAAAAACTCCTTCCCAGAGCCCACAACGATGAGAAGCCCGTCTGGACCCTCAGCCATAAATTTTTGTGAATATTCCCCACAGGCAACAACACCCAAACCGTCCATCAAGCACACCAGTCCTCACAACAGACGCTCACAAGACACCCAGTCACCACACAAACTGTACTACCAGTCACACCTACCCCCCCACACCCAAACCCAACCCCCCCCCCCGCCCCGGTGAGAGTGCAAACACGAAGTGAACCGTGATGAAGACAGCAGTAGAAATAGAAAAATTCCTGACCAGTAGGATGGCCAAAGAAAGCCCTCAAATAGAAGAGATCATGGTGAAAGAAGCTCCAGCAAGTGCTCCCACAGAGCAACATAGTGTCTCAACTCTAACTTACTAGATTTACTGTAGGCGCGGATCTCGAATTGCGCCATCTCTCTCAGCTTGGTCCGCCATTGGGCCTGGGGGGGTGTGTCCTCGGATACCCAGTAAGTCATAATCATCTTCTTCCCCACTAGAAGAGCATTGTAAAGGAATCGTCTTTGCGGGAGTGAGAGACCCTGTTCCCGTAATGACCCCTGGAAGCCCAAGAGGAGAGTGCCATAGTCCCACTCAATATTGCTGTGAGTAACCACATCAAGAAGGCCCAGCAGCCCCGTCCAGATAGTGAGTTTTGTGCATTCAAGGAGAGAGTGAAGGTACGTGCCAGGCTGTGATTTACATTTACTGCATAGGTCGCTTTCCCAAAGTCCTATCTGAGCCCCCCGTTGTTTAGTAATATAGACTCTGTGCAAGATTTTATACTGTAGTTCCTGGTAGTCAGCCGATTTAGAGAAAAGGTAAAGAGACTGGAAGCAGTCCAAAAATTAGGGCTCGGAAATACTCAAACCCAGGTCCCCCTCCCACCTCTCCCGTAGGGCACTCATCCCAGGAACCTGAGCCGAGAGACGGAGAACACTGTACCAGTGAGACAGCCGATTGAACGCCGGCGGGGTCACTTCGAAAATCCGGTCTAGTGGCCCCGCGTCCCAGCCCCGCGCATGAGTCTGCCGAGTGGCCTCCCAATAGTGACGGAGTTGAAAGAAAGAAAACAAGTACCAGGAGGGGAAGTCCCATTTCGTCTGGATCTGTTGAAACGAGGGGAAAGTGCCACCCGAAACAGCCAGAACATCGGAAATGGTGCGACATCCACTGCGTGCCCAAGCCCTGAATATCGTCCGTCCCCAACCGGGGAGAAAACTCGCATTACCCTCGAGGAATATAAAGGGCGAAACCGCAACCGGCAGATCCTGCCTACGCCGCCACCACTGCCAGGCCCTCCTAAATGGAGCCAACAGGGCTGAGCGACCCCCCGAGCGAGCCAAATGGTCCGGCTGAGAATGAAGCAGGTTGAAGAACTGAAAAGGTAGGCTCCAAGATGCAACCCAGCCCTGCGGAAAGTAGCGCGCTACACCGGTGTGGCCCTCGTGAATCCACCGCATTAGGGCCGCTACATTGTACAGGCGTAAGTCAGGGACATTCAGCCCTCCCCTTCCTCTAGCCAGCATTAGCTTTGCCAGAGCAACACGAGGAGCCTTAGAGCGCCAAAGAAACCTAGAGATCAAAGAGTGAAAGCGGAGGACATCAGGGCGGCGAATCCAGATCGGCACTGTCTGGAGCGGGTAAAGCAGTTTGGGGAGCATGACCATCTTCACCAATGCCACTCGACCCAGCAAACCTAAAGGGAGATCCTGCCACTGGAGGCACAGTTTCCCAACGGCGTCAAGATGACGAATAACATTCATAGAGTAAAATGTGGCTGGGTTGGTGCTGAGATAAATACCCAGATAACGGACCGGATGAAGCGACGGCGGGATGGGTAGTAAGGCATGCCACGGTTCCACGGGGCCGCCAGCCAGCAGCAAGAGTTCGGATTTACTACAATTAACCAGCAAGCCAGATAGGGCCCCAAATTCCCGAACAATAGTCAAAGCCGCCTCCAGGTGTATGGGAGCCCGATCCAGATATAGTAAAATGTCATCCGCAAACATGCTAATTCTGCACTCCTGTCCCCCCACTAGGATGCCACGGACCTCCGGGGCCTGACGTATTTTGATAGCTAGGGGTTCTATGGCTAGTAAAAATAACAGAGGAGATAACGGGCACCCTTGCCTTGTTCCCCGCTGCAATTCAAACGCCTCCGTCAAACTCCCATTGATAAGTATACGGGCCCGCGGTTTAGTATATAAAGCTTTAATCCAATCCAAAAAACTCCCTGTGAAGCCGAAACCCTCCAATATCTGAAATAAGTATTCCCAGGAGACGCTGTCGAACGCTTTCTCCATGTCTAATCCCGCCACTGCCGATTGCCCTCCCCTACCCCTATGCTCGTGAATGGCCCCTAACACTTTGAACAGATTCATGGAGGCATACCGACCCGGTACGAAACCCACCTGATCCGGGTGAATCAGGTGCGGTAGATAGCAATTAAGCCGCCGCGCCAGGGTCATAGCCAACACCTTAATATCCTGGTCCAGAAGAGAGATCGGGCGAAAAGAGCTCACCAGGTCAGGGTCCTTCCCCGGTTTGGGCAACAATACTATATGGGCCATGTTGTCAGAAAAGGGGGCGTCCCCTCTCACCACCGCATTACACATCTTACTGAGCGGAGAAGCCACCAGATCCCCCAAAATCCGGTAGTATTCCGGACCCAGGCCATCCGGTCCCGGAGCCTTAGCCAAAGTGAGCGAGCCAATCGTAGTAGAGATCTCCTCCGCCGTAATAGGCTCATTGAGAGACGCGGCTTGGCTCGCCGACAACAGGGGTAACTTCAAGTCGGCGAAGAACTGTGACATAGCGTCGGCATCCAAAAAACGGCGGCCGTAAAGGGCCTGATAGTATTGAACAAACTGGGAGGCAATGTGACTCTCCCCCTCGTGGCAAACCCCCCTAGAGTCCTTAATAGACGTGATGACCTGTCTCTTTTTGTGCGGGCGGATCAAGTTGGACAGGAGCTTCCCCGTTTTACTACCCCACCTATAAAGCTGGTATCTTTGATAGTACAAGGAGGTCTCCGTTCGCTTATTGAGAAGTTCCTCCAGCTGACCCCGCACCATCCGCATCTCCTCCCGATCCGAATCCGATAATGTGGTGATATGGGATTGGCGGAGGGCATGCAACCGAGTAGATAGCCTCAAGAGCTCCCCCTCCGTCTGTTTACGTTTGCCAGCAATATAAGCGATAATGTGCCCACGGAGCACTGCTTTGGAAGCGTACCAGAATGTAACGGGGCCCACATCCGGCGTGTCATTAGTAAGTTGGTAATCTAACCAACGCGCCCTCAAGAAAATGCGGAACTCCGGGTCCTGGTACAAGGAAGAGGGCAATCGCCAAGAGGAGGTCCTTCCCGCCGGCGCCACGCATAAACGGAGTCCCACTGGTGCATGGTCAGATAATGTGCTCTCATAAATTTCAGAGTGAGTAGCCCTAGAGAAAAGGCGTTTATCAAGGAGGAGGTAATCCAGCCTGGCATACACCTTGTGGGCATGTGAGTAAAAAGTGAAATCAATGTCATAAGGGTGTAAGGTGCGCCAAACATCAACCAGCTCTAAGTGTTGAGTGAGAAAGCCTACCCCACGTGTGTCGTGGTCCCGGGTCCGTGCCCGAGGCGGCTTACAATCCACACCCGGATTTGCAGTGATATTGAGATCCCCGCCCACAACTAAATTGTAATCAGAGTGCTGTGAAATATGGGCCAATACAGTGGAGAAGAACTTGTGACAGTAGACATTGGGTGCATACAGGTTGCACAACAGTAACTTAAGACCCCAGAGCTCTCCCAGCACCAGAACGAAACGACCCTCCGGGTCCTGAATTTGCTTATGAAGATGAAAAGGGAGGTGTTTGTGAAGGAGAATGGCCACCCCCCGCTGGCGGCCCGTATAGGCCGAAGAAAACACGTCCCCCACCCATCCCCTGCGTAACTTGGTATGTTCCAGCCGAGAGAGATGCGTTTCCTGTAGGAAGGCTATATCCGCGCCCAACTTGCGGAGGCAAGAAAGCACTCGCGATCGCTTAATAGGAGACTTGATACCATCCACATTGAATGTGAGTATCTTAAGGTCAGCCAGGATCAATTCTAGGTGGACTGGAGCCGAGCAGAGAAAAGAGAGAAAAAACCACTCCTGGGTCTCCCAGCTGAACCCAGTAGCCAGACAACAGATACCAAATAAGTCTGCACCTCCCCGGTACCTCCCCCCCCATTCCATCCAACCCACAGTCCTAGCACAATCACACCGACATACAAAACCCCAT
The DNA here is from genome assembly GCF_902459505.1 of Geotrypetes seraphini. NCBI lineage: Eukaryota > Metazoa > Chordata > Amphibia > Gymnophiona > Dermophiidae > Geotrypetes > Geotrypetes seraphini. The sequence continues at coordinate 70,326,508 of NC_047088.1, forward strand.
ACATACACCCCCAACAACCTTCCCTAGCCCCCCTCGCCCCCCTCCCACCCTCCCCCACCCCTCCCCATTCGTGTAACCCATACACTGTCCCCAACAAACCCACTGCCTACCCATAGCAGAACCCTCCCCCCTCCCGCAAACTGTCCACCCCAAATGGACCATTACAGCGAACAAAAAAGAAACATGTAGGATATAAGAAGTCCAAATCAAGCCGAAATGGGTTCAAGAGCAGTGCCATGCCCCAACAGCTGAGGGTTAGTGTCCAGAGGTACTCTAAAATGGCGTGGTAGAAAGCAGCCAACCTCGGATCCTAAGACCACTCGAGGATCCGACCAATGCACCAGCAGAAACCATCAGAACACAAACAGCAACAGTCAGAGCGGCAGGTGTCCGCCACAGGTCAGCATCCGAGGCATCCAAAGCACAGCATAGGCCCGGCGGTCGAGGATCAAGGAAGAGGGTGGGCTGCCAGATTGCCCACATAGGTGCGGGCCTCCTCCACAGTGGTTAGGGTCTCAGAGGCACCATTCCTCCAGACCCGCAGCTTGGCAGGGAAAACCAGGGCAAACTGGATCCCCCTCTTATGAAGCTCAGAGCAGAAAGGTGACATTAACTTGCGTTGGGCAGCAACTCGCACTGAATAGTCATTAAAGACCAGTACCTTCACCCCCTCGTATTCCAGGGCTCCAGCCTTGCGGTATGCCCTAAGCAGCGCTTCCTTGCCTCTCCAATTACAGAAACGTGCAATAGCTGTGCGTGCTCTTTTGCCATCCCCCGATTTGGGGCCAATACGGTGGGCTCTTTCACAGTCAAAGTGCAGGCCGGAGCCCGACAGGCCCAGTGTCTCCGGCAGCCATATAGTGAAGATCCGGTACAGGTCAGCATCTCCGACAGATTCTGGTAGACCAACCAGCCGCAGGTTGTTACGGCGGCTGCGGTTTTCCAGCTCCTCAAGTTGGTCCTGCATGTCAATGTTGGTTTTACGGAGCGCCGACATTTGAGCCTCCAGAGACGCACACGTGTCTTCCTGGCCTGAGACCCGTTGTTCCACTTCAGTGAGGCGCCTCTGCTGGGAGTCGAATTTTTCGTGCACCTCATCAACTGCCGATTGCAGTTTGTTGAGGCGGTCCGCCAGGGCAGCCGAAACCGATCGGGTAATTTCCTGAATCCAGTCTCCCGCAGGGATGGTGAATGACGCTGGCTCCGCCGCCATTTTTACAGCGGGAGACTGAGGCCGATCCCGAGAGGTCTTTGCCGAGCGAATTGGCATGCCCGACGACAACGCGCCCCCGAACTGCGAAGTTAACAGCGCAAGGCTTCTAGCACTGCTCCCGAGGATCTCGCGATTCAGCTCGGGTGGAAAAGCGCTGAGAAATAGCCGATTTCAGCGGGATCAGGACGGAGCTCTCCGCTCCCACAACCGGTCAGGTAGGCTGCATCACGTGACCCCCGAAGACAAGCTTCTATCAAATCCAGGGCAGCTAGGAACTGTTCTGGTTCCACCGCTGAAATGACAGACTGAACAGTCTCCAGCCAGAACCGGGGAACTCTCAGAGCTGTGTTGACATATTTGAGGTCTAGGATGGGTCTCCACTCCTCCAAGCCTTTCTTGGGCACAACAAAGTACATGGAGTATCTGCTGAAGCACAAGTCTTCTGGATGGACTGGTTCTATGACCTGAATATTTAGCAACGTTACTTGGACCCTTTTTGCCTTTTCTAGCTGGCCTGCCAGTGAATCCACAAATCAGTTGGAGAGAGAGCACACAAACTCCACCTTGTAACCCTCTCTGAAAATCTCCAGGACCCAGCTGTCTGTCATGATCTGCTCCCAGGCCTCCAGATAATCCAAGAACTGACCTCCAATCTTCAGGGGGGGGGGGATCTTGAGGGTTGGCCTCAGTGTGGTTTTTTTGCTGGCACTGTGTAACACGAGCCTGAACCTTGATTTCTCCAGTTCCTGGAGAATTTCTGTCTGGAACTTTGAAAGGCTCTCTGGGTAGAGGCTCCTGTGGAGTACTGACGAGAACATCAACACCCTCAAAAGGACCCCCAGCACTGGCCTCTAGCTGCTCGGGGTCTACTGTCAAGTAAAGATTATGGTCCGCGATCTTGCACACTGGCCATAAGATCATCTAGGCCCTTGCCAAACAGCATCTGCCCCCTGAACAGTAGCCTGCTCAGCATCGCTTTAGAAGTCGAATCACGCGACCATTGCCTGATCCAAAGCATACAACGGGCGGAGATAAAAAATACTGAGACTTTCCCCATGACTGTTTATATCATGGAGTGCATCTGTTACATAGTCAACTCTCGCTACAACAGCTGTGGCAGGGACTCAGCCTCTGCCAGGTCCTGGAAACACAGGCACGTGCCAAAAAGAAGGCAGCGGTTGCAGCCTTAATCCCTAAGGCTAGGGCTTCAAACTGCCTCCTGCCACTCTGCGGTCCTGTGGATTCTTTAAAACCATGCCACCCTCACTTGTTTGGGAAGTGCATTGTTTGTGAAGTGGGCTACCAGGAAATCCACCTTTGACATAGCAAACATTTGATAGAATTCTTGATCCATGGGATATAGTTTAGCCACTTCAGTGGAGAAGATGCGGTATATAAACCTAAGGCTTAGTTTAGTTTAGTTTAGCTTAGCCATGGTTTTAGCCACCCTTAGGGAACCTTTGGGGGGTCTCCCAGGGCTCTGTGACTAGGATCCTCATGTTTGGATCTCATGGAAAAGATGTGGGTTGAGCCTAGACCCCACTCAGAAGACAACACTGGGAGGGCGGGGTTTGCAGAGGGTTTATCTTCAGTTCTCGAAGGGACACAGTAATGAGCTCCAGCCTCACTTTAGGACAGTAAAGAGATTAAATCTGACCTCTCGTCCTCTGAGTCTCGCAAGGCTGCCCTATGAAATCTCGGCAGCCATTTTCAAAATCTTTGAACTGGTAATAGTAAGCAGCTCTAGCAACGGCAGGGGCAGGAAGGATTTGGGCTCTTTCCTGCTTCCAAAGAAACCACTAGACCACTGGGGACATTAAAAGGTAGGCTTGGGGAGGGTGCCATGGGTCCCCACTGCTGCGTTATTTTACTGTGGCAGCTATTCCTGTTCCCATGGCACTACCATGGAATGGTCAACCATTGCCATAATTGGCAATGTTTCCCCATTACTGCAGGAATTCACATGGTAATTGCGATTTTTGCACTGTAATACTTAATGTGTCACTCTCTACCCTGAACAGCCTGCACTCAAGCTCCTGGCCAAGTCAAGGAAGCGAGCAAGTGCTGAGGGCCCAGAACCCTGAGCTCCACAAATCTTCAGCAGGCTGGCTGCACAGGTTCCCAAAGGAAATACCTGCCAGTTGTAGACTGAGGGGCAAATTCTATAAATGGCATCCCAAATGTAGGCAGCGGTAGGCATCTATCCAGCGTCTAACCAGCCAATCAGGACACACATTAAAAAAAAAAAAAAAAAAAAACCAACAACCTGAGGCAGACTGCCTAGACTATAGGCATCTGTCATGGGTACAAGGTGGTGCCTAGGAATGCTTAAGCTCACCCAAGGTTGGGTGTGGTTTTGCCCAGAAGTGGCCTTGGGCAAGCTTAAGTGTCCCTAGGTGTCTCCCTAGGGCCACAATAGGTGCCTGAAATGTAGGCCAACAAAAAGCTGATCTACATTTCAACTAGATGTAGTCGCTAAGCTTATTGCTGCAAGAAAATCTCCCTGCTGCAATTAGCTGAATGGCTGCGGCAGGGAACCCCCAAATCCCACTGCAAGTCGAGTGGCAGGAGGGATACCCACTCCCTCCTGCTGCCACCCCCAAACCTCCCCTCGAAGTTTCCCAGCAGGAGGGATGTCCACTCCTTTCTGCTGGAACCATGAAACAACTCCCCCACCTTCGATAGGCAGGAGGGATGCCCATTCCCTCCTGCTGCCAGACCTGTCGATCCCCTGAACCCCCAACAGTCCCCAACTCCCACCCGACATTCCCCAATACCCACCCAACACCCATCTGACATTCCCCAACACCCCTCATACCCCAACATTCTCCCTAACACCTCACGAACCCCCCAAGATGGCCCGGCAAGAAAGATGCCCACTCCCTCCTGCCAGCAAGCCCGCCTCTTCCAAAATGGCATTAGAGCCACGTGCAGGAACCACTGCTTGTGGCTTTATGAAGAAAAGTGCAGCTGGGAGGAGGCAGCCGGCCAGCGGAAGTAAACACCCACGTGAGGGAGGGAGGCATGAATTTGGGACCCAAGAGGGAAGGACGACAAGGGACATGTTAGGACATGGAAGGGAGGAGGAGGGTCGGGTCGCATTTGGGCAGGTAGGAAGAGGGGGTGCATTGGTTCAGGGAGAGGCAGGTCCCCGGTTCATAAATACGAGGCTGACATAAGTCGGGCATTCTTATTACCTATGGTTTTTGTTTTATTTCTATATATTACCTTGATGCTCTTCACAGAATACATGGTACTCACATCTGTGTTATGAATGGGTTTTTTTCATTCACTATCATGCCCATTTTTTATTTTTTTTTGCATCCAACTTTTTTATCAGTTGGAATAGGAACGTCTCATGTGATCATAACCTCTTTGGGTTACTGTTTACAGAGTTTCCAATGGATGAGATGTGCCACCTTATTGTGCTCTTTTGTACAGAAATTTTCTGCCATTCAGCATTTTCTTAAAGAATCTACATGTCTGTTGTACAATTTTTTTCTGTGTTTGCTATGAACCTCTCGTCCCTAAATCTGCTCCCCTGGGCTGCAGCTATCAATCTTTTATCCTTAGATTCAATTCACCTGATCATTCCTGTGTCCGTTTTTGATTATTCAGTTGTTCCTGGGGCACTACTTTGTATCACCAACTGCTCTTAAGCTTTTAGATGAGGGTAAGGTTTGTTTCATCCCCTTGCTTTAAAAAACAAACATACACAACACTTCTTTAAAACAGGCCTCTTCTTTCAGTAAGGATAGTTTAACACCCTTGAGGGTGACACCACAAGTCTGAATGGAACCAGGCGCAGCCACAATCCACCCACCAGCTGTTTCCGGCGCGGCGAGCGTCCGGCTATTTTCGGCAGGGCTCGGAAAGCGCTCGGTTGTTTCCGGCTCGGGGGGGAAGAGGCGTTCGGCTGTTTCCGGCGGAGCTCGGGCGAACGGCTCGCGAGTGGCGCTTGCGGTTTTCAGGGCATCGGGAGAGACATGGCGTCGCCTTCGCGGAGGCTGCAGACGAAACCTGTCATCACCTGCCTGAAGAGCGTCCTGCTAATCTACAGCTTCATCTTCTGGGTAAGAGGCGGGAGGCCCCCGAGTCCGGAGGCGGAAAGAGCGGAGCGCTGCGTGCGCGCGCTCTGTTAAGCTGGGAGAGACCGATCTGCGTGGAAAATCGGACAAAGGAGAATGGAGAAGGGCTTGGGAGTCTGTGGTTAGCATTAAACGGGGGGGATCGAAGGGGGGGTTGCTGGGCATTCTAATTGGGCCACCTGAATAGCTAAACTGAATCGATTGTATTCGATTCCTTTTTATTGCACTGTTGGAGTGGTTTAAAGAGCTGGTTAGCCCAATGAAAATAGATTACCTGCAGCTCGTTTATTGACGCCTCCTTTTCTGCTACAGATTGTAAAATACACTGACAGATTGTTTATAAATGGGTAGAGAGCAAAAGGTAACACTTTTCTGTACACACTCACTCACTGATTGATTTAAGTCAGTTGGAAGGAAAGGCTTTCACGAACTGGGTTGTTGCTTTGTAAGACATTTCTCTTTGTAGGGGGGGGGAAGCCTTATTACGTAGCTCGAGCCAACCAGTTTGCACTTTTGTAGTTGACCCTGCAAGAACACATTGGTAGCATGTTGGCAGGACTATGGGATTAGGTTACGTTTGTAGTCCGTGGCTTGGTTTAGGAACTTTAAAAGAGTTACAAACTAATCAAGGTGATTTTAATGCACTAGAGCAGTGGTTCCCAACCCTGTCCTGGAGGGCCACCAGGACCAATCGGGTTTTCAGGCTGGCCCTAATGAATATGCATGAGAGAGATTTGCATATAATGGAAGTGACAGGCATGCAAATCGGCTCCATGCATATTCATTAGGGCTATCCTGCCAACCCGATTGGCCTGGTGGTCCTCCAGGACAGGGTTGGGAACCACTGCACTAGAGAGCACTAACACATCACGAGGCATGTCTTGTGCCCCATGGGTAAGGAGATGCTTTTCAAATAGCAGTACAGTATTTTATTTACAGAAAATACATGCATTTCCTTATGTTCAGATGATATTTCTGAAGTAGTGTAGCAGATAAAATGCTATACATTGGGATTGATTAGTTTATATTTTATTTATTTGTATCCCGCTTTATACAAAAGGGTCACAACAAATATATACATAATAAAACAACAATACATATACAATAAAATAACAACAATTCACATACTTTATCTTGCAGAATAAGTGCCTTTTAATAATCTTTTAAAATTACTCAAATTTTCATGCTGGCGTATATACAACGGGATCTCATTCCACTGGGGAGGGCCTATACAGGAAAACATGCTCACCCTGGTTACTTTCAGCTTTAATTGTTTAATCGTTGGAATATGGTCTCACCCAGTATGGCTATTCTTATGTTTGTAAGCAATATGACTGGAGAAATACAGAATAGTGTTTTGTGTTGTTTCCTGTGATCAACTTTAGATGCAAGGACTAAACCCTGGCATAAATCCCCTTGGTACACAAGTTGAGCATACTTCCCTGAAATTCTTTTAACTGCATGCATCCGTTTGGGATACACCCCTCCCATGGCCACACCCCCTTTCTTAGCTTAAAACAAGGATTTTTATTTATTCATTTATTTGATTTGAATTATTTAACTTCTTATAGATTACCTACAAGCTAAAAAAGCTATTAAAATGGTGTCATTCACGTACATATATGTATAGGCTTGGAAGCATATGATAGTAACCCCATAGGGTCCTCAGATCCAAATATGAAAGATTCTGGTCACTTATTATTATTTCTATTATTAAACCTGTGCAAGCAGTCAGACAAAAAGAATGAATGAGTGAGAATCCACTAGTATACGTGTATATAGGGAAGGAAGCAACAGTTTACCAAACTCTTCAAAGAATTAGATCAGCAAACTAGGAAAAACAATTAAATACAGTGGAAAATATAAAGTGTTATTCCAAGAACCATCTGAATGGTTAAGAGATGATTTTAAACCTAAGGTTAAGCAATTTATGGTAGCAGCCCAGGACAGCAGATCTACCCCTTCACCCCCCTTCCTTCTACCCTCTCTTCTCCATTCTGAACCTCTACTTAAATCGCTGTATAATCCATTCTTAACCTGTACTTAAATTGCTGTATAGTCCTTGTACTTAAACTACTGTATAGTCTTTGTATTGTCCAAATGTACTCCACTGTGAATGTTTGCTTGTAGGCCTTTCTGAGCTACTGGGATGACGGGATAAAAATCAAAATTAATAAATATAGATGAGATGATTCACAGTAAACTTATTAAAATTTTGTACAACAGACATCTGTAGATTATCTAAGAGCTGGCAATAGTTACTAGTTTTGTAGCTGGCGGTGAAGTTCTGAAGGTAAAATAAAGTCTATACAGAGAGAGGTACAGTAAGGTGGCCTGTCTCATCCATTGTACATTTTTATAAAAGTTACAGTATTGCTATATACTGGAAAAAACACTTGAAGACTGAAGATGTTAGGATCATTTGAGACATTTTCATTCTAATTGATAAAAAGCTGAACAGAAGAAAATAGGTCATAGTGGTAAAGTGTGAAGGAACTATATTGATAATACAGGCGCGAGTGCGATTTGGTATTCACACAATTCACAGCGCTACAGTTGGAGAACAAGAAAATGTAGCAGAAAAATACAGAAATATTTCTGATCATTTTGGATGACATAGGCTTGATTTAAAGAGACTCACCTTGATAGATTGCCTTTACATATTAAATCTTAGTAACTCCATGAGTAGGGTTACTATATGGCTCCAGAAAAAAAAGAGGACGGATTGAGATAGCCGGGTTTTACTTTTTCTGGAGTCATATGATAATCCTATCCATGAGGTGATGAAGGTGAAGACTGTATCTTAATTCAAGTCAGCTTGGGGCAAGTACGTAGGATCTCTAAAGGAGGGGAAGGAATAATAGATAGTATTTATATATTTGGATTTATATCCTATCTTCCCCAGAGATATCGGAATGGATTACAGTTTAACATTCACAATGTTTCAATATAACATTTTTCATTGCATTATTTATGCACCGGTTATTATATGAGCCCCTCAGAAAGCCATTACCTATTGGGGGGGGGGAGAAGTTACCCATTATCACTTGAACACAAAGGTCTTCTTTTACGAAACTGCGATAGCAGTTTCTAGCGCGGGGAGCCACGCCGAATGGCCTGCGCTGCTCCCAATGCTCATTGAGTTCCTATGAGCGTCGGGAGAAGCGCAGGCCGTTCAGCGCAGCTCCCCTGCTAGAAACTGCTATCACAGTTTCGTAAAAGAGGGGGGGGAAAAAGTAAAACAAGTGATCCTAGAGAAGGGCAGACAGAACTAGTCCCTGAGATCAGCTCAGATACGGAATGCATGTGAAACGCTTTGTGTATGAATGTTGGATTAAGCAGGTAATGTGTTCTGTTCTATTCTCTTTTCTTCCTCTGCTTCCTCAGCCAGGGATAGTTGTCAGGTAGGTACATTTGGTGCTTGATATGATTCTGTGAACAGGGTGTCTCTGCTTTTCTGTATTATGTCTGGGGTGCAGGTGAGTCCGTTCTGTATCAGCCCACCACATCCCCAAAAGATCACTGGTGAGTGTGTGGTGTAGTGGTTAGAGCTACAGCCCCAGCACCCTGGGGTTGTGGGTTCAAATCCCACACTGCTCCTTGTGACCTTGGGCAAGTCACTTAATCCTCCATTGTCCCAGGTACATTAGATAGAGTGTGAGCCCACCAGGACAGATAGGGAAAATGCTTGAGTAGCTGAATAATTTGTAATCCGCATAGAATTGTAGGATAAGTGGAATATATTTAATTAAATAAATAAACTGGTGGTATTACATACAGGAGTGACTTGCTGTAATTGTGAACAACTCCTTAAAATTGTAGGCAGATTTTTGGATTACAGTATGTTGTCCTTAGCTTAATGAAATTTTCCCTCGGTGGGGCGACAAGCATGTGCTGTTATCACTGTGACCTTATTAATGTGTTTAAGAAATCTCACTGTGCTTCCTGTATCTTATCTGGGCTAAAGAGTCCAGAGTCACAGAATGCACTGTGCAGCTGTACTTAGTCCTCCTTACAGATAAGATGTATCTTGGTAACTGCGCCCTTCCATCACCACAACTCTGTTCTCTCCCCACCTTCCAGGCCTCATCTTACAGCTCCTACTTTCTGATGATCACATGATGTCCTTATAACTCAGAAAACATCTAAATGAAAACTTTTAATGCTGTAGTTGTCTAAGTGCTGAGAAAATAGTGGATAGGTGTGACATGCTGAACGCTGAACACTGGTGTTAAATCAATAAGCTATGTGGGACAGGGTGTAACCGTGTTAGCATTAGATGAGCTCTGAAGGACATGATTTAATATGGATGAATGTGTAACAGTTTTTGTTTAGCTCAAACGTATGTCATTGGTAGCTCCAGGTGAGTTGCATGTTAGACCCAATCACTCAAGAGCTCACTGGGAGTAGAGAAGTGGCCTGGCGGTTAGCGGGCTGAGAAGCAAGAAGGCCCAGGTTCAGATCCCACGACCACCCTTTGTGACCTTAGGCAAGCCACTTAACCCATCCATTACTTCATGCAGAATCTTAGATTATAAGAGCTCCGGGAACAGGGAAATACTCACTTTTCTGGCACGTAAGTGCTGATGGTACTGAGCTGTGACTGGGTCTTTATTTATGTTTTTAGTTCACAGGTGTTATCCTGCTGGGTGTCGGCGTGTGGGGAAAGGTGAGCCTCGAGGTGTATTTCTCACTGTTGAACGAACAAGGCACCAAAGTCCCCTATGTGCTTATTGGCACCGGCACCGTTATCATCCTCCTGGGGACTTTTGGCTGCTTTGCTACCTGTCGCGGGAGCACATGGATGTTAAAACTGGTAAGTGGGTGAGGTCTGACGAGAGTTGAGCTCTGTTTGCTGTTTCCTTGCCCATATGCTGGGGATATCTCGTAGGTGTTTATACTGTAAACATCAGGTTAATGACCTAAGCGTGACAGCCCTTATTGTTCGTATGGGCATACTGGGATCCTTGGAGAGAATTCTGGATACAGTGAGTCTGTCCTGGATTCTTCCTGCATATTTCAGTGGAAGTAAACCCTTATTTTTACAAAACATTGCCTCCAGGTTGCTTTTAGGAAGAGATTTCACAGTAGGTATATAGACCTACTTGAGCTGTGACGCATCAAAGTGAGACAAAAATACAAATGTATCCTTTTTATTTTTTTTTTCATTCCTATAGTGTTGTTGAATTGCAATCCTGGAGGGCTGCAGAGTGATAATTTATAATGAATATGCATAAGTGAGATTTCCATGTGCTGACTCAGTTGCGCACATATAAGAATGTTTGACTGGTTTTTAGGATATCCTTGTGTTGCAATCCTTAGTTTGATGCCCTGATTATTTGTTTGTACTGTAATATGTTTCTGGTGGAGCTTGAAAATGGCTTTCTCCTCATATAATGGAATTTTTTAAGAGACATCGGAAATGTGTCAGAGTGAAATGTCTGCTCACTATGCAAAGAAATAATTGTGACACTATTACCTTTTGCTGTGCTTTGGAGTGCAGTCGGTAATACGTAATATCATCTGTGTTTAGCTTGTACCATGTAGAGCAGGGCTATTCCATTCCGGTCCTCAAGGTTCACAGGCAGGCCAGGTTTTACAGGATACCCACAATGAACATGAATGAAAGAGATCTGTATACCAAGGAGGCAGGGCATCCAAATCTCCCTTATTTATTATGAATATCTGAAAACCTGGCCTGCCTGCGGACCTCAAAGACCTGATGTAGAGAGTAGCTCCATACCATGCAGTATGTTCCAAGTGGCCGGAGCAATGTTATGGAATTCAATCCCAGATTCCATTCATCTAATTTCTGACTTCCTGGTATTTCGGAAAAGCCTGAAGGCATAGTTTTTCTTACTAGCTTTTCCAAATACAAGCAATATATAAAGTGGTAGCTATTTGGCTAATTGCTTTATGGATTGGTTTGGGGTTATAGGCTGTCTGTTTTTTTATTGAGTATTGTTATGTTTTGTTTGAATTGTGTATGTGCTGCTGTTACCCACATAGATGTTTGATATGCGGGCTATAAGTGTTTTAAATAAAATTAGAGCTGGCACTGCCTTAATATCAGAGCCATTAGGATATTGCACAACAGTTCATGGAAATTGTGATGTGGAGGCCGTATGGGTCTCAGAGCATCAAAGACTGGTGGCAGGTTGTGGGTATTTCTGGTTTGTTTAGATTTATTACACCCAGCAAGTACAAAGAAGTAGAACTTTAAAATCCAAGAATTACAATTTATATGCCACACATGATAAATGTGAACAATGTATTGTCATTATGCTGGAAAACAGGCAATTTTGAATTAAAACACTTCCCCTCCACTGTTGTTTCTTATCTAGAAGAGGACTAAATGCCTGTTTTACAAAGCCGTGCTAGCGGCTGCCGTGCGGCAACAGCCCCGAAGCCCTTTAAATCTATATGGGCTTCGGGACCGCTAGTGCAGCTTTGTAAAAGAGGCCATAAGTGGCACTACAGTCCCTCTGTACATACATTATTATTATTTTTTTAACTTTACCCCACCTTACAGCCCCCACACTCAACTAATTCCCTGTTAGATTGTTGGCTGGTTGTAATGCTGTGTGTTGCACTAAAATAAAATTTATTAATGATACTTCAGGACAATGAAGTCTGAGACACCCAGAAGCAGTGTACAAAATTCAAAATGTAATACAGAGGAGTGAGAATGGACAAACCCAAAAATAATTATCTAAAGAGAAGGGTGTATGTGAGTGGTGGTTTCGGGTGTCGGCATTCCGAGGATTCTTCAAAACTGCTTCTCTGGAATGCCTTGGTTTTTAGGCCAAAGGCACCTTTTCCCTTTCTAATTTGGGGATTCACTTTTAACTAATTTTTGTCATTTTTAGATTTGGGGAAACAGTTTGGACCTTAATACAATATGTACAGAATGAGGCTTCTATTCAGAAAAAAAACTGTAGTAAAAATTATGGGGTCTTTTTTAGTAAGGCGCTCTAGCGGTTTTAGTGCGCACTAAATGCTAATGGGTCCATTATATCCTATGTATCAAAAACCATTGAAGTCAAAATGAGCTGTGGAACATTTCTTACTTAAACACACAGGGACAAGCCTCAGATAATGGAGTGAATTTTTTCTCTTACTCCTGGTAACATCACCGGCTTGACTCATCCTCCCTACCATAATTAAAACGTTAATTACTTATTCAATATTAGTTTTATTAATATATTATTTATTCCTTCAATAAGTAATGAATTAACGTTTTAATTATGGTGGGGAGGATGGGTCAAGCCAGTGATGTTACCATGAATAAGAGAAAAAATTCACTCCATTATCTGAGGCTTATCCCTGTGTGTTTAAGTAAGAAATGTTCTACAGCTCATTTTGACTTCTTCAGTGGTTTTATATATAGGGTCTCAAACTCAAACCCTTTGCAGGGCCACATTTTGGATTTGTAGGTACTTGGAGATCCACAGAAAAAAAAGAGTTAATGTCTTATTAAAGAAATGACAATTTTGCATGAGGTAAAACTCTTTATAGTTTATAAATCTTTCCTTTAAGCTAAGTCTTAATAATAATAATAATAATATGGTAATTTATAGCTAAAGAGACATATGATCAAGAAACTTTTATTTTACTTTTGTGATTATGATAAACATGCTGAGGGCCTCAAATAGTACCTAGTGGGCCGCATGTGGTCCCCGGGCTGTGAGTTTGAGACCACTGTGTGTGTATATATATATATATATATATGTATATATATATATATATATATATATATATATATATATATATATATATATGTATGTGTGTTTGTGAATATATAATAGATAACCATTTAACTATTTAGTTTCTCATTACACTTCCCCCTCCCCATTTGCGGTTCGGCAATCGCAATTTCACATATTCGTGATTTTTTGGGGAGGGGGAAAAAAGAAAAAAACCCCACAGTTTAACCTTCCCCCCGGCGTCTCAGTCTTACCTGGTGGGCTAGCGGGCTTTCGGGGCAGGAGCGATCTTCCTACACTCCTGCCTCGTGTAGATCGCCAATAGGAAATGGCTGTGGGAATTCCCGTCGTAGTCTCGAGAGACTACGGGAACTCACGGCAGCTATTTCCTATTGGCGATCTGCACGGGGCAGGAGCGTAGGAAAATTGCTCCTGCCCTGAAAGCCCGCTAGACCACCAGGTAAGGCCGGGATGCCAGGGGGAAGGCAGGAGGGAGGCGGGGGTGGGTCAGAGCCGGACCAGAAGATATTCGTGGTATTTCACCATTCGCGGTCCGGCTCTGCCCCTATCCCCCGCGAATCTGGAGGGAGAAGTGTATATCCTATGGACACATTAGCGTTTAGCACGCGCTTAAACCGCTAATGCGCCTTAGTAGAAGGACCCCTATATGAGAGGAGCAAAATCAAACCCAAGATTGGAAAAGGCATTCACTATAAAATGTGTCCTTTACCTCCAGCAGATTGTGTGTGCGCTCATTCTGTAGCTCATCGTGCTAGTTTCTTTCTGGACAGTGAAGAAGTTACTAGCATTCTTTCCCAGTGACCCCCCCCCCCCCTGTATATGTACATACATTCTCACAGCCAGATGTCTGCGCACAAGCTGCCTGTGCCGGTGGAGGAGAACACAGATGTACATTATCAGAAGCATGAAGAATTCTATAGCAGCTCTAAATCAGGGTTTCCCAGCCTTTCAAGCCCTATGAAACATGTAGGAGGAAGAGGACTCTAGTAGTTAAATATGCTGGGGAGACACTGAAAGCCCCTACCAGGGGTTGCAGGGACTCTGAGAAGGTGCTGTGTGTGCTGCAGAGACCTCCCCAAGCTCGAAGGCCGCAGTCGGAAGCCTTCAGGCATGCATGGGTGTTGACACAATGATGTCGCGCATGCACATGATGTCATCACAGTGACGGCTGTGCATTCGCAAAGGCTTCCAGATGCAGCCTCTCTGAGCTTAGGACTTCCAAAACCTGGACAAACTGCTGGGTTTTGACAGTCCTCTAAAAAGAGGACATGTCCGGGTTTTCCTGGACGTCTGGTAACCCTAGGTATATGCGAGTATACATATGCTCAGAAAGGAATTATTGCACATTTTAAGAGCTACTGCTCTGTTCTACAAGATGCCGAAAACAGAGCTCATGTGCCAATCTGGGCCTAAACATCAGAGAGTAGTGACTTCATTTTTTGTTGAACATGCAAAATCGCAAACTTGCACAAAGATATCAAAATAATGTAAACCAAAGTCAGACCTCCACTATATATATGTTCAAATCACAATAGTTCCTCAGAATGCCACACAATAAAGTAGTGTGGTAGCCGTCCTCACTGGAACATTTTTTTGTGAATATTGAACTAATGTGCAACTTCTTGTTATGTCTTGTAATAAGTTATAAAAATTTATAAAGTGTCAGTGCATTATTTATAAAGCATAATGGTCTCTATAGTTCTATTTAGTGCATAGTAAATAACTTAGCTTTAAACCAGGTCTGCCTCATTCCCCATCGACGCGTTTCAAAATTTTCTTCAGGGTTGGGGACAGAGAGAGCAGAACTATCCGGATTTTTAGCAAACACTAAGTCTCTATGTTGATTGCTCCAGCAATTATTTATTTATTTATTTATTTATTATTTATTTATTTATTTAGATTTATATCCCGTTCTCCCAGTAGCTCAGAACGGTCTACAAGTAAACATACACAGTAGAAGTAGTTAGGCAAATAAATGTGCAATAGGTTTAGATGCTTGGACATACAAGATTGAGCAGTATTTATCAGGCTACAGACAATTTTTCAGAGTATAGACAATTTATCAGAGTACAGACTAAGAGAGGACTATACTGAAATTTAGGAGAAGTTAAATAGGGGAGAGAAGAGAGAGGTGGGGTTTAAGGGGGGGTGTAGACTGAGGGAGACCTTTAGTTGAAGAGGAGGGTCTTTACCATTTTACGGAATGTCAATAAAGAGTTCTGTTGCCTGAGTTGGGGGGGGAGTTTATTCCAGAGATGTGGGATGAAGTGGCTGTAGGATCGTTTGCGGGCAGTTTCTGAGAGGAGGGACCTTCCAGGGGGAATGCATAGGCGTATTTCCGATTTTGAGCGGAGGGTGCGAGTGGGGGTGTAGATGGGAAGCTTAGATTTTATGTAGGAGGGGGGTGGTGGCATAAATTCTCTTGTGGGCTACTGCTAGGGCCTTGAAAGCACAGCGCTGGCTAATTGGGAGCCAGTGTTCAGCGCAGAGTGCTGGGGAGACGGGATCATGGTAGTTGAGGTTGTGTAGGAGGCGGATAGCTGCATTTTGGACACGTTGGAGGCGTTTGAGATTATTTTTGGTTAGTCCATTGAATAGGGAGTTACAGTAGTCCATTCTGGAGAGGACATATGCGTAGAGGAGTTGGGCGAGGTCAGGTGTGGAGATGTAGGGTTTGATCTTTTTCAGTTGGCGGAGGTAGTAGAAGGAGGTGGAGATTACTTGGGATATGTGGGCAGATAGGGATAGGTGTCCGTCTAAGGTTACTCCTAGGCTGCGTACCTGATCTGTTGCCGTTAGTAGAGTGGAGTCCCATGCTAGGGTAGGACGTGTGAATTTGGTGCTTTTTTTTTCTGATCCATAAGAGTTCTGTTTTAGTGGCGTTTAGTTGAAGTTTGTTGTTTGACATCCAAGTTTTCATATCAGAGAGGCAATGTTGGAGGTTAGTAATTTGGGACGATCGGTTCTCGCCTAGTGGGAGGAGCAGCTGGATGTCATCTGCATAAGAGTGGATTTTAATGCTATATTTCTGCGCTATATCAATGACAGGCCTGATGTAGAGGTTGAATAGGAGGGGGGATAGAAGGGCGCCTTGAGGAACACCATATTTTATAGGCTTGGGGCGAGATTTGTGAGTTCCTAGTAGGACAGTCTGGGTCCTTTGATGGAGGAAGGAGGTGATCCATTGGAGGGCTGTGTCCTTGATTCCGAGGTCATAGAGTCTGGATGTGAGGAGGTGGTGGTCGACTGTGTCAAAGGCAGCGCTGAGGTCAAGTAGGACTAGTAGGGCATCACTGCCTTTGTCGAGTATTGCCCAGCTATCATCAATGATGTCAAGGAGTACTGACTCTGTGCTGTGGCCTTTTCGGAAGCCGGATTGGGCAGGGGATAGAGCAGCTTGTTCTTCAATGAAGGGGTGAAGTCGGTGGAGCACAATTCGTTCAAGGAGTTTGGAGACAAATGGGAGGTTGGAGACTGGGCGATAGTTGCCGGGTTCGTTAGGATCAAGAGTGGGTTTTTTGAGAGTGGGCTTGATAATAGCTGACTTCCAGCTGAGGGGCACAGTCCCAGTGGTTAGAGAGGTGTTAATGATGGGGAGGATGGATTCTGCCATGGCGTCTTCTGTGGACAGCAGGAGGCTGGATGGGCAGGGATCGAGGATGGTGTTGGAGGGTTTGAGTTCTCTCAGGGTTTCGAGAACCTCGGCATGAGTGGCCATATGAAATTGGGAGAGAGCGGCGGAGGGTGGGGTATTTGGAATCGGTTGGGGTTGAATAGGAGTGGGTTTGGTGTTGGTGTCAAGATTATCTCGGATGGTTTGTACTTTGGACTGGAAGAAGTCCGAGAGAGTCTCGCTATCAAGTTCTGTTTGGTTGTTGTGACTTTTTCTTTGGGCGCTGGTGAAGAGTTGGTTTGTGAGGGTGAACAATTGTTTGGATCTAGAAGGGGCTAGTTGTAGGAGGCGAGAGTAGTAGGTCTTTTTTGCTTCTAGGATGGCAGCTTTGTAGGTGATGGATATGTTATTCCAGTGGGCTTTGGTTTCCGAGTTCGGGTGTTTGACCCAGATCCTTTCTGCTTTCCTCAGCGATCGTTTTATGGATCGGAGGTCACTGGTGTACCAGGGAGCAGGTGCTTTGTTGGTGATTATTTGGGTTGTTTTTGTCTGGGCGAGGCTATTATAGAGGGATTGGATGTTGGAGTGCCATGTGGAGGCTGCCTGGTCAATGGAGTGGGGATGTTGGGTGCAGGTATCATTTAGGGTGCGAATGCCCGCGGCCATGGCTGGAGGGCTGACTGAGTTAGGGAGTTGACGTAGGGTGGGAGGAGTAGGGTCTTTACGCGGGGCTAGGGTAGTTTCGAGTGGGAGTTCGAATTCAATGAGGTGGTGGTCTGACCATGGGACTGGTGTGGTGGTATAAGTTGTTTGTTGGGGCTCTGCAGTTGGGTCACTAAGGGTGAAGAGCAGGTCTAGGATGTTGCCTGCTGAGTGCGTGGGGGTGGTTATAGCCTGATGAAATCCCAGGTCGGTGAGGGAGGAGAGGAAGTTGTCAATTTGTCCTGAGGTGTTGGGGTAGTCTGGGAAATTGAAATCTCCCAGGATGGTCACGTGTTTGTGTGAGATGGATAGTTCAGTGATGAATTCGAGGAGGGTCTCTAGGGTATCTGCTGGGGAGCTAGGGGTTCTGTAGAGGAGTATGAGGGCAATTTTGTGTTTGTGGCCTATGGTGAACGCAAGTGCTTCTAAGGAGGGAATATTGATGGAGTTTATCAGTTTAGGTGTGGCGGAGGTCTTGACAATGGTAGTCACTCCACCTCCTTTCCCAGAGGTACGTGAACAGGCTAGGGCCTGGTAGCCTGGAGGACATAGTTCGCCTAGTGTTATCCCATCATTGTCTTGGAGCCAGGTTTCAGTGATCATGAGGGCGTCCCAAGTCTTGTCACAGATGAGGTCGTGTAGGAGGAAGGATTTGTTGTTAACTGATCTTGCATTGATGAGTGCCAGTTTGAGTGTATTGCTGGGGGGGGCTTGTTGAGAGGGAAGAATGGGGATGAGGTTGGCAGGGTTTCTGGTACGGCATTTTTTAGGTCGTGAAGAGAGATCACCGTATCTGCCTTGGCCTGTAATTATGGGAATGGTGAAGTATAGTGTTGTAAGGAGTGTAGGGGAAGTGGTGGAAGTGGGGGTGGTTGGGAGGGTGGTTTGAAAAGTGGTGGGAGGGGGGGCGGGGAAGGTGGTAGCTTGAAGAGTTGGGGGCATGACAGGAAGGGGGAATGGGTGTTGGGTCGGATGGAATTCAGGAGAGTCTCCCTATCAAGTGTTGGCTAAGTCCTGCTGTTGTAGCTAAGCCAGGAGAGGCTTGGGCAATAGATGACTGTTGCAGAGTGTTAAAAGTTATGTTAGTTTTCTGTCGTTACCGATAATATTTGCAAAAGAATGCACATGTATTATTGTAAGATTGTGGGTGTTTGAGTTGGGGTAGCAGTCAGCTATGAGTTCTCCTGTGTCGGGAGGGGGCGGAGTAGGGCTCCCACGCTCCTCTCCTCAATGCAGAGGGGGGCCGATGTGAGGGCAGGCTCTTCCGGTGTGGCGAAAGTTTTCCAAAGAAGGTTCCTCTGTGTCGGGAGGGGGGCGGAGCAGGGCTCCCACGCTCCTCTCTCGATGCCGGGAGGACCGGAGAAGAAGGCAGGCTCTCCGGTGGCAAAAGTTGTAGAAAGTCGGCTTCTCTGTGTCGGGAGGGGGGCGGAGCAGGGCTCCCACGCTCCTCTCTCGATGCAGGGAGGACCGGAGAAGAAGGCAGGCTCTCCGGTGGCAAAAGTTGTCGAAAGTCGGCTCCTCTGTGTCGGGAGGGGGGCGGAGCAGGGCTCCCACGCTCCTCTCTCGATGCAGGGAGGACCGGAGAAGAAGGCAGGCTCTCCGGTATGCTTTATAAATAATGCACTGACGCTTTATAAATTTTTATAACTTATTACAAGACATAACAAGAAGTTGCACCTTAGTTCAATATTCACAAAAAAATGTTCCAGTGAGGACGGCTACCACACTACTTTATTATGTGGCATTCTGAGGAACTATTGTGATTTGAACATATATATATAGTGGAGGTCTGACTTTGGTTTACTTTATTTTTTGTTGGCACACCAGGGTATCTTGGTAGGAAAACGGTGCTCTAAACCAGTGGTTCTCAAACCTGTCCTGGGGGACCACCAACTTGTTCGGATTTCAGGATGTTCCTAATGAATATGCAT
This sequence comes from Geotrypetes seraphini, assembly GCF_902459505.1. Lineage (NCBI taxonomy): Eukaryota > Metazoa > Chordata > Amphibia > Gymnophiona > Dermophiidae > Geotrypetes > Geotrypetes seraphini. The sequence continues at coordinate 70,345,782 of NC_047088.1, forward strand.
GAGGGAGATTTGCTTTTAATGGAGATGGTAAGCATGCAATTCTTTCTCTCATGCTGACTGGCTGATAGTCCTCCAGGACAAGACTGAGAACCATTGCAAGTCTAAACAACACTTATGAATGATGCCCTCTCACACAGTTTATCCCAGGGGACTTTGATCCTAGTCAAAGATGACATCTTGGAGGCATGACCTGCCACACCTGTAAACCTATTTTTTAAGCAGCTGAGAATTTTCCCTTTTTACTGTGTGCCAGAGCTGGGATCTGTTCAGTTTTAATAATGCAGGAGCAGAAACCAACTCCGCTGTCAAGCCTTTCTGAGACAATATCCAGCTCTGTGGTGAATACATGGAACTGTGTATGGTTTAATGTGCAGTCTGTCTGTTGGCATTCACAGGAAATACCCGTTCTTTGAAGGGCTTGGCCAAATTCTGGCTTCTAGACAGAAATATAGCCCAGGCACTGAAGTTACTTAATCTCATTAGGCAGAGTGTTATATTGTTCAAAGTTCCCCAGGCACTTATGTTATCCAGTTCTCTGCTCAAATTTTAGGGACTGTCCTATAATGTCCTGTAAACTGACACTAATTGAGTGGGATAATAGACACACTTCTCTCCCTGCTATTAGGACTGTAACGCAGCAGAGTTCACGGGGGGACAAGGCCGTAGCAGCCTGTTAGAGTGCTGCTGGCCCGATGCGGCAGGGGTCCAATGGGAGGGAGGGAAGGATGGGGATTTGGCTGCGTGGCGGGTTTGGGTGCTTGGGGGGGTGCTCTCTCAAGGATTCTGTTGCACAAGGGATGGGAGGGAGGGAAGGGAAACTGCCGGCGAATCCCGGGACTAGGGCTTATTTTGGGGGTAGGGCTTATATTAAGACTGACCCTGAAAATCTTGCTAGCACTTATTTTCGGGGAAACACGGTAGATATGAATTGTTGTACTACTGCTCTGCCTCCATTGCATGTGGAGATCTGCCTATATGGACATCTTTCCAAATACATGCATGTGTTGTATCTTCTGGGTAAATGGACATGACATTGCCAAGCAGATACCCCTGAGACAGGAGGTTTTGGACATTCCTTCCTTCCCAGTTACTTCTCCAGAATATTTGCAGGGGTTCAGCTGGGTCCCTCTGGAAGGCTTGCTCTTCTAAAACATGTAACTTTTTTTTTTTCCTCTTTCTTTCTTTCTTCTCATCACCACATGGGGATATTTTTTTTTTCAGTAAAATAACTTCCCAGCTGTTCTTGAATGAGACATAATCTCTGGCTCTTACTCCTTACAGCTCAAAAGGGGGCATAGATCACACACAACACACACTTGTCGAATAGAGGTACTGATTGGAAGGAGTGTTTGCTTAACACACTTTTTTGTTGGGTGTTAATCTCTGGAGCTGGTGATCCTGTTGCCAGAGTTCCTGTCTCCAGTTTAATGCAGCTCTGACTGAGCTATGCCTTTAACTCTGTTTTGTGTCTCCACCAAGCAGCAGTTCATCTTCTAATGCTTTTTGATTTTGATTTTTTTTTTCTTCTGTTCTTTCCATAGTATGCCATGTTCCTGACCATCATCTTCCTAGTTGAACTGGTAGCAGCCATTGTAGGTTTTGTCTTCAGACATGAGGTGAGTGTGGACAGCCAAGAGCGGGGCTTCAATTCACTGGTTATCCAGGCCCTACATTCAAGATTTTGTCATTGCCCTTCCTTATGAGATTGTGCCTAGTCTCCATCAGGATGGTATATGGGAGCTGGCTTGTTGGTTATGGTGATGGTCCTAGTGAATAAACATGTGGATAAAGGTGAGCTGGTTGATATAGTGTATCTAGATTTTCAGAAAGCTTTTGATAAAGTTCCTCATGAGAGGCTCTTGAGAAAATTAAAGAGTCATGGGATAAGTGGCAAAGTTCAGTTGTGGATTAGGAATTGGTTATCGGATAGAAAACAGAGGGTAGGGTTAAAGGGTCATTTTTCTCAATAGAGGAAACGGTGAAGTGCCACAGGGGTCTGTACTTGGACAGGTGCTATTTAACTTATTGGAAAACTGGGTGTCCAAGTGACAGATAAGAACATAAGAATTGCCGCTGCTGGGTCAGACCAGTGGTCCATCATGCAAGTTTCAAGTTTATTTAAATTTGATAAATCGCTTATTACATGCCCAGCAGCTCGCTCACGTGGTGGCCCTCTGGTCAAAGACCAGCACCCTAACCGAGACTAGCCCTAACAGTGCACGTTCTTGTTCAGCAGGAAATTGTCTAACTTTGTCTTGAATCCCTGGAGGGTGTTTTCCCCTATAACAGCCTCTGGAAGAGCGTTCCAGCTTTCTACCACTCTCTGGGTGAAGAAGAACTTCCTTACGTTTGTACGGAATCTATCCCCTTTCAACTTTAGAGAGTGCCCTCTCGTTCTCCCTTCCTTGGAGAGGTGAACAACCTGTCTTTATCTACTAAGTCTATCCCCTTCAGTACCTTGAATGTTTCGACCATGTCCCCCCTCAATCTCCTCTGTTCAAGGGAGAAGAGGCCCAGTTTCTCTAATCTTTCGCTGTACGGCAGCTCCTCCAACCCCTTAACCATCTTAGTCGCTCTTCTGTGGACCCTTTCGAGTAGTACCATGTCCTTCTTCATGTACGGTGACCAGTGCTGGACGCAGTACTCCAGGTGAGGGCGCACCATGGCCCGGTACAGGGGCATGATAACCTTCTCTGATCTGTTCGTGATCCCCTTCTTTATCATTCCTAGCATTCTGTTTGCCCTTTTTGCTGCCACCGCACATTGCATGGTTTGCTTTATCAACTTGTCGATCAGAACTCCCAAGTCCTTTTCCTGGGAGGTCTCTCCAAGTCCCGCCCCAGACATCCTGTATTCGAGTATGAGATTTTTGTTACCGATGTGCATCACTTTACACTTATCCACGTTGAACCTCATCTGCCATGTCGATGCCCATTCCTTGAGCCTGATTATGTCACGTTGCAGATCTTCGCAATCCCCCTGCATCTTCACTACTCTGAATAACTTCATATCGTCCGTAAATTTAATCACCTCGCTTTTCATAACTATGTCCAGATCATTTATAAAGATGTTAAAGAGCACGGGACCAAGCACCGAGCACTGCGGCACCCCACTGGTGACGCTCTTCCAGTCGGAGTATTGTCCGGATTTACCCCCACTTTCTGTTTCCTATGCTCCAGCCAGTTTTTAATCCATGTGAGTATTTCATCCTTGATTCCATGGCTCGCAATTTTCCAAAGAAGTCGTTCATGCGGAACCTTGTTGAACGCCTTCTGAAAATCCAGATATACAATGTCAACCGGATCGCCCTTGTCTATCTGTCTGTTTACTCCCTCAAAGAAGTGCAGCAAGTTCGTCAAACACGATCTGCCTTTGCTAAAACCGTGCTGACTGGTCCTCATCAGCCCGTGTCCATCAAGGTGATCAATGATGCTATCCTTTATCAGTGATTCTACCATCTTTCCCAGTACCGAGGTCAGACTCGCAGGTCTGTAGTTTCCCGGATCACTAGGAAGAATAACCCGAATCACAGTTACCAGATGCTAGGGTCCACCTTGGAGATTAGCTCCCAATTGGGTGTCAACGTAGACAATACGATGAAACCTTCCACTCAATGTGTGGCGGCAACCAAAAAAGCAAACAGGATGCAAGGAATTATTTTAAAAGGGATGGTTAACGAGACTAAGAATGTTATAATGCCCTTGTATCGCTTTATGGTGCGACCTCATCTAGCGTATTGTGTTCAATTCTGGTCTCCTTATCTCAAGAAAGATATAGTGGTGCTAGAAAGATTCATAGAAGAGCAACCAAGATGATAAAGGGGATGGAACTCCACTCATATGAGGAAAGACTAAAACGGTTAGGGCTCTTCAGCTTGGAGAAGAGACGACTGAGGGGAGATATGATTGAAGTCTACAAAATCCTGAGTGGAGTAGAACGGGTACAAGTGGATCAATTTTTCACTCCATCAGAAATTACAAAGACTAGGGAACACTCGATGAAGTTACAGGGAAATACTTTTAAAATCAATAGGAGGAAATATTTTTTCATTCGGAGAATAGTTATGCTCTGGAATGCATTGCCAGAGGTTGTGGTAAGAGCGGCTAGCCTAGCTGGTTTTAAGAAAGGTTTGGACAATTTCCTGATGGAAAAGTCCATAGTTTCTTATTGAGAAAGACATGGGGGAAGCTACTGCCTGTCCTGGATCAGTAGCATGGAATGTTGTTACTCCTTGGGTTTTGGCCAGGTACTAGGGACCTGGATTGGACACTGTGAGAATGGGCTACTGGGCTTGATGGACCATTGATCTGAGCCATTGATTCTTATGTTCTTATGATCTAACCTTTCGGCTCCTGTAAGTTCCCCATATTTAAATTTCTTTGATTTTTGAGTTGGGACAGGGTGAATAGTGATACACAGTACAGCTAACAACTTTTCACCTTTTTATTTGTTCAGAATGTAATAATGAGCCATGTATTAGTTAATGGGTATTTAATCAAAAATACAAAGGATTTTGCTTGGAATAACTAAGAGCTGAGAATTGGAGCTTATATTTATAATTTATTATTAGGCCCCTCCCCACCCATAGAGCAGCTCAAGGTCTTAACTAATTAGTCCAGCATATCTCCTTTCACCTCCTGGCCATTTTTTTTGGCTGCTGTCTGCATTGAAACTCCAGCATTAGTGTGGGACCTTTCAGGCACAGGGCCACCCTCAAGTACTACCAAATTCTGCCCCCTCCCCCTGCATGCCTCCCCTCCCTGATGCAGATGTCCTGTTGGAAGGGGTGAGATGTGGCAAGCCTTGAGGACAGGCCTATACTTTAATGTGGTTCTCAGTATGGCATGGGGCTTTTAAGTGCTATTCTGCTACCCTAGGTAGACATGTAGTTTGCTTAGCACCAGGGCTGGCCCTGCCTAGTTAGCTAGCACATATGATTTTGAAGTATTACAAAATGTATTTGGTAGATATGAAGTTACAATTTCAGAAGTGTCGCATATTTTGATGAGTTAAATTTTCATGCTGTTCCCATTTAAGATCATGTGGCCCACTGAGAAAACTTGGGCACCCCTGCATTCAATACACAAGTCTAGGACTATAATTCAAACCACCTATTCTTACAACAGAACAAAAAGCTGCTTTTTCATCTACTGAGCCTGAATACTAAATTCTCAACCACGTCACTATTTTTTACAATGGTTTGAGACTTTTCTGTCCTCCCTCTCCAAGAGGCACTGGATTTGGCTGATAGTCTCAGCAGTCCTTTCTGACTGTGTGTTTAGAAGACCTGAGTTTTCCACATGACTTTGCGGAGCATTAGCGTTAGCGGAGTGGAGGGTTTGGTTTTTTTTGTTACAAGAGAGGATGCACAAAGAGAATAATAGTTTTGGAGACAGTAGGATCTGCAAGTGTTGATTTTGGGAATAGGTTTGATGGGAACAGGTTTGATGGTGATAGCACTGTGTCTCATTTCACATTTCTTCACCTGCAGATTAAGAGCAGCTTTAAGATGAGCTACAAGAAGGCCCAGGATGATTACAGAGACCCTCCAGATGCCAGCAGCAAGGCTGTAGACACCATCCAGCGTAAAGTAAGTGCCTGCCTGGGAGAGAGGATTGCAAACTGCCTTTCAGTATAGGTGGATAGATGAACTCGGTTAGTTTATTCCAGGCATACAGGGGTGGAAAGATGAAAGGAACAAAGTCTGAATTTGAAGTGGAGGAAAAGGGTACAGATAAACAATTTTTCTGAGGAACGGAGTTCTTGGGGAGGTGTATAAGGAGAGAGAGGAAAGATGCTGATGGGCTGCAGAATGAACACACTTGTAGGTTACTAATAGGAGTTTGAACTGTATGTGAAGGTTAATTGGAAGCCATTGAAGTGATTTTAAGGAGAGGGATGAGGTGAGTGTAGTGAGGTTGTCAGAAGTAAGTTGTGCAGCAGAGTTTTTGTACAGATTGTAGGCTGGAGAGGCAGTTCAGCAAGAGACCTATTAGAAGCAGTTTGCAGTACCGTATTTCCCCATGTATAGGCCACGGCTTATACATGGGTTTTACAATCTCCTGCAATGGATGCGGCTTCCTTATATGGGGTGGCCTATCTAAAGATATCGTGTATAGGCCGCCCCATTGGAAGATCAGCCGCAGAGTCCCCCGTACTTGCAGCTCCCTTCTGGATGGCTACTGGCTGCCTCCTGCCTCGTTGCAGCTAGCGGTGCAGGGCAGGAGCGATCTTTTCAGCGTCCAGCCGGCCCCATGCTGCTTCCTCAATGCCTGTGCCAGTTCTTGTGGGACTCCACAGGCATTGAGGAAGCAGAGCAGCGCCGGCTGAATGCTGAAAAGAATGCTCCTGCCCTGCACTGCTGGCTGTGACGAGGCAGGAGGCAGCCGGCGAAGGTATTTATTGGGGGTAGAGGGATGTAAAGGCCACCCTATTGTATAGGCTGATTTAGGTTTTAAAACCCTTAGATAAGCCGTGGCTAGTAACATGGGGCGGCTTATCTAAGCGTTTTAAAATCTAAATCATTATTTCCTGCGGCCTATACATGGAAGTGGCCTCTACATGGGGAAATATGGTAGCGAGAGTGTGAACAAGAGTTCGGGTAGTGTATTCAGAGAGGAAGAGGTGATAGAAATGACAGACTTTAGCAGTCTTTTGAATGTGGGTAGAAAATGAGAGGTTGGAGTCGAAGATGACTTCAAGGTTATGAGCAGAGGAGACAGAACAATAACAGTATTATTTACAGAGACGGAAGACTTTCAGTCTTTCAAAGTCTTCTTCATATTTTAGCTTCATGAGACTGGCTGAAGATCTTATTTATTTTAGCCCATCCTCCCAAAGGAGCTTAGAACGGGTTACAAATCAGGTACCCGAGCATTTTCCCTTTCTGTCCTGCCCGATCTGTCTAATGTACCTGGGGTAGTGGAGGATTAAAAGTGACTTGCTCAGGATCACAAGGAGCAGTGCGGGGTTTGAACCCACAACCTCAGGGTGCTGAGACTGTAGCTCTAACCACACTATCGTAGAAGATACAAAGATTGAGTATTTATAGTTCAACCCAGGTTCTCCATTCATTGCAAGAGGCCTTCTATCTGTTCCAGTTTTAGTTACCATAATTGCATCCAAATTATGGAATACCCTTCCCCCTAAAGCTCGTCTTGGTAAAAATATTTGGGTTTTAGAAAAATCATTATAAATGGCTTTTAAAAAAGTGTTTAATATGTAGAAGGCTTATGTTATAAGCCCATATTTTTTTAAAAATATGCTTTTTGGCAGATTTGTTTGGTTTACTTTTTAGCTTAGAGTGGATTTATAAATTGATTTTAGAAACATGCGAATTCTTGTTAAGTGAAAAAAATAAATCAAATACTCTTTTTGGAAAATGTTTCTTTTGATTGCTAAAGGTCACGTTCAAATGATGAATTCTAATCATTGGTACGATAAATGTAAATGGAGCTTAGGCCCAAGCCTTCCTTTGGTGACTGGTACAGTAGCATCTGGTGGTTATGGCTGGCCACCTTCTTTAATCTGGCTGGGGCAGAGAGAAATGCTGGAACAGCTTAAGTGGAGCTGTGCGCAGGGCAGGGGCCTAGTGAAGGAAGTTCCACGGTTGTGGGTGGATGGCATAATAATTAAAGAGGAGAGAGGAGATCTGTGTTAACTAATGCTAATTAAGAGTAGTCATTATTTCTGTCTATTTTTAAAGCTTCATTGTTGCGGCGTCAACAACTTCACAGACTGGGCAAGCAGTCAGTACTTCAGGGAGAATGGCCTGCCCCACAGCTGCTGTAAATTTGCCAACTGTACCAAGGATGAGCTGAAGAACATGACTGTAGCTGAAGGGAAGGTATTTAACCAGGTGAGTAGGCAAACAAAGAAGCATTTCAGCCTTGTGTGTCAGCAGGGGCTTTATCTAATGTCGTCATAACTTTGATTAGTCTTGTTTTGATGGGATAGTTCACCAAGTCCTGCTGCAGCCATCACAGCTGTAATGTGATTCTGTCCTAGGCAGCCACTGTGTTATTTTTTTTTTTTGTTTGCTTAGGGTTGCTTTGCCAGCGTGACAACAGTCATGGAGTCAAATATGGGTGTTGTGGCTGGCATTTCCTTTGGAATTGCCTGTTTCCAGGTAAAAATCCATTTGTCTTTTTCTTACATTAAGACTTTTGTGTGCTCTTTCTATGATTGTGCAAAAGATGTTATTTTTTTTTGTTCATTATCTGGGTTTTTAAAATCTTCCTGTAGTTGATTGGAATATTCCTGGCCTGCTGTCTATCCCGCTACATCACAAACAACCAATACGAGATGGTCTAATTGGACACTAAACATGGCAGCCATCAAGGTATGTAAGAGCCAGTAGTGTGGACTGGTGTACCTACACACCTTTATGTACAGAAAATGGATGTACTAATACAGTGTTCTTCAACTTCTGACACCTATGGACTGGCGGAAATAAAATAATTATTTTGTGGACCGGCACCAGTCCGCGGACCGGCAATTGAAGAACACTGAGCTAAGTCGTGCCCATCTCCGCCCCAGACCACGCCCCATAATAGTACTAATTGTAACACCATTTTTTCCATTCATTTTTCAAATATATACACACACACAAACAATATACCGTATTTTCACGTAGATAACGCGCACCCGTGTAAAACGCACACACGGGTATAGCGTGCGGGAAACTGAAATATATGTAAAAAAATTTTTGTATACCGCGCACACCCGTATACCGCGCATGCTGCCCGACTCTCCCGTCACCGCCCGACTCTCCTTTCGCCCACCCCGACTCTCCTTTCGCCCGCCCCGACTCTCCTCTCCCCCTTGAAGTCCTGTCCCCACCCTGAAAGCCTGATGCCCCCCCGACGTCCGATTCACCCCCCCCCCCCCGGCAGGACCGCTCGCACCCCCATCCCGAAGGACCACTCGCACGCACCCACACCCCCACCCTGAAGGACCGCTCGCACCCCCAAAGCCTCCCGACCCCCCCCCCCATCATGTAGAAGCTCCTACCGGTGTCCTGCTGCTTCCTCTTGGCGGTCCCGCCCTTTCTCTGACGTCAAGCCCTCTTGCCCCGCCGACTCCCCAACTCCCCAACAATATCGGGCCAGGAAGAAACCCAAGCCCTCCTGGCTCTGGCGACCCCCCCCCCCCGCTAGTTGTTCGGGCCAGGAGGGAGCCCAAGTCCTCCTGGCCCTGGCGACCCCCCCCGCTAGTTGTTCGGGCCAGGAGGGAGCCCAAACCCTCCTGGCCACGGTGACCCCCTACCCCCACCCGCACTACATTACGGGCAGGAGGGATCCCAGGCCCTCCTGCCCTCGACGCAAACCCCCTCTCGCCAACGACCGCCCCCCCAAGAACCTCCAACCACCCCCCCAGCCGACCCACGACCCCCCTGGCCGACCCCCACGACACCCCCACCCCCCCTTCCCCGTACCTTTGTGTAGTTGGCCGGACAGACGGGAGCCAAACCCGCCTGTCCGGCAGGCAGCCAACGACGGAATGAGGCCGGATTGGCCCATCCGTCCCAAAGCTCCGCCTACTGGTGGGGCCTAAGGCACCTGGGCCAATCAGAATAGGCCCGGGAGCCTTAGGTCCCTCCTGGTGGCGGGGCCTTGGGCACATGGTCGGGTGGTGTTCTACGATACTGTGTATTGTCCAGAAACACTGTCCGTGTTGAGTCCAGACTGATAGACCCAATAAAGATCTACTAGTTGTACAACATCCTGACTGGTGACATCTCTTCCTCACAACTCTTGTGTTTGGACTGATTAAGTTATCAATAATTTAGTAACCTCCCCTACCAGGTCGGGGGCTTCCCTCTTGGTTCCAGGACCGCACGATTGGGGAAGTTCATTAGGAGACTACCTTTTTAGGAGATAATTTTACTAGATGTCAATACAGTCATCTTAAGACAATAAATGTCCTATCAGTATTTTTTTGTTTTACATCCCACAAAATGTTTAGAGACTCGTATCGGCTAATCTGGGATGTGCCCTACTCATAAGCGAAATAGACATCGGACACAGTATCCAATCGAATTTATCTTTTCCAGATCATGAAAATCTTTCTGTGGGACATACACACCAACCATAATATTAAGATTGAGGTCCAAGATTCTTTTATATAGGTTTAATTTCTTTCAAAAAATGAAGTCATTCCAACATTTGGTATCTCTCTGGTTTTGTTTTCTTCTGTGGGTTATTTTTTTATTTTATTTTTTTTCTTATCGCTCAATGATTCACTGCTTGCCTATCTTTGGGGTCTTTCTCTCTACTTCCTCCCCCAATCCAACTAGCAGGAGCACAGGGCTGGTGATTGCTTGCCTCTCCTTTTTCTGACCCATGCAGACAGGAGGATAGAGGGTTAGAAGCACCCAGGGACTAAGAAAGGTAATCCCAGCTCTGTATGCACTCTCTGGTTGCTGTCAGCCTGGGGACAAGGTTGAAGCTGCCCAGTGATCACTACCTTTGAGATGATGGATGTAGCCAGGAAATTAAAAGATGCTGCCAGGGACAGTCCCCACCCCCCCAAAAAAAAAAATCTACGATGTCTGGTAAGCTTCAATAAGGGAGGAAGATGGGTAAAAGGGAGCAAGTAAGAAAATAGATGGGTGAGAAGAGGAACTTTGAGAGAAAGTAGTGAGGCCAGTGGTGTGGAGAGAGAGGGCACTTGCAGCTCTTCGCCCTCCATGCCATGCTTGTGCCCTCCCATTTCCCCCTCCTGTACGTCCATAAATCTTCAATAAAGAGTGTAGATGCTTGAAGAGCTGGGACATATATTTCTTTATTTCAGGAGAAAGTATCAGTGTTTCGGCTCTTAGCCTGCCTCGGATGGGTCTTTTGAGCAATCATACAATTTTTCTTTGGTGCCAAACTTTGATTGAACTATTTTCAGCAATTCATGGAAATAGATCTTGTCCTCTTTCTCTATTCAAACTTTCTAGACCTGCACGGGAAGAAAGGGAAGGGGCAGACAGATACCATGGGAGGAGGGGAAGGTAAGGCAAGAGATATCTGATCAGGAAAAGGAAGGGGGAGGGGAAGGGAAAGACAGATGCCAGACCACAAAAGGGGGAGAAGAGAAAGGAAGGAGGGGAGAGATGCCAGGCTGTGGAAAAGAGCAGAGAAAGATCTCAGACCTTAGGAGAGAGAGAGAGGGAATACAGATGTCAGACCACAGGAGAGGGAAAGTGAAGGAGGAGATGGTACACAGGGATGGAGGGGTGGGGAAAGAGAAGGGGAGAGCAAGGGTGGAGATATTACATAGGGATGGGAAGAGTGGGGAAGGTGAGAAGATGGAAGAAATGCTGTTTATGGATAGATGGGGTGAAGAAATAGGGAGAAGATGGTACATATGGATAGATGGGAAGGGAAGACATGGAAAAGTAGATTTGAGGAGGAAGCAGAAAAATGGAAGAAAGTTAAATATTAAAAATTAATGCCAAAAATGGATGTAGGGCAGAAATGAAGGAGAGAAAAACAGCAAATGAAAAAGAAGGCCCCAGTGGAAACATAGTTAAGAGCACAGACAGAAGGAAGTACAACCAGAGACTGGGAAAAGATGAACAGAAAAATAAAATCACCAGCCAACAAAGGTAAGAAAAGTGATTTTATTTTTAATTTAGTGATTAAATGTGTCAATCTTCAGAATTTACATCTGCTGTCCATATTGTGCACTTGTTCAGGAAGAAACATATTTCTTTCTATTTCTCTGATGTTGTACTGCATGTAGAGCCTGGCATCTTAGGGTTTTGTTTGTGTCTATTAGGACTTTTAGTTTGTGGTCCTGTATTTGCATGGGGTTTACCTGTGTTCTGCACGTGTGGCCAAGGAATGAATGTTGTGAAGCATTATTGGTGTCACGGCCCCAAGTAAGAAGATATTTGTTGACAGTTTGTCTGGGTTTTGTCTGCATCTGGAGAGCCCCTGTGCATGTGTGGATGTTGACGTGATGCGCATGAGCTTGATAGCATCACATTGACGTCCACGCATGTGCAGAGGCCCTCCAGATGCAGCCTGGAGCTCAGGGAAGGAAACATGAGGTTCTTGTGGGGTCTGGACCAGTGGCAGAACAGGGCGGGACTGAGGGTGGAACAGGGCAGGGTCGGGGCAGAATGGAGCAGGACCAAGTATCCTCCCTTTTGTTTTTGTTTTTAAAGAGGTAATCTGGTAACCCTATCTTAGAAGGTAAAGTCAAGCCTTCTGAGATAGATTGATTAACTGCTTTCCTCACTGGGTAGGGGTAAGGAGAAGGGGAATTGGGATTTTGGGAGATGGTTGGATTGGGGGGGATGGGAGTAGAGAATGACACGGTGACAAAATTCATCACTGTTCCAGTCCCCGCGGGAACCATCTTCATGTCATTCTTTAAGGAGAGGGGGAAGAATCAGAGTATAATTGGGCACAACCACTGACCCGCAAGCTTTGCTTTGAAGAATGCTGGTGTAGAAGGATTGAGATTGAAATAGACACTAAAGAATGACAGTCTCTGGTATCCAGAGCAGATATTGTGATGTCATAATGCCTCATTCCACCAGTGCCTAAGAACCAATCACATCAGTGATGTCACAATGGCTTCATTATCCTTGGCTCACATAAGAATCAGAGTATGAATTGGCACAGCCACTGACCCGCAAGCTTTGCTTTGAAGAATGCCGGTGTAGAAGGACCAAGGTTGAAATAGACACTAGAAAATGGCATGGGATTATTTCCCGCGGTTATCCGCGGGGACGGGAACGGTGATGAATTTTGTCACCGTGTCATTCTCTAGATGGGAAGACTGTTACTTGTTTACACATTGTTACAGCAGTCATTTTGAGGAGCAGGAGCTTAGGATGATCGATCCTGCCCCGTGTCACCGCTAGACCACCAGGTAAGGTCTGGGGAAGGTCCAGGAAGCAGAAGGGAGACGAGGGTGAGTCAGAGCTGGCCCTGAAAGTTTATCTGCGATATTTCAATATTTGCGGGCCGGCTCTTCCCCTAATCCCTGTGAATATTGAGAGTCTGCTGTAATTTGGTTCCTGCCTTGAGGCCTAGACTGGCCACTGTGGAAACAGGATATTAACCCAGTATGGCTATTCTTATGCTCTTAAAGGAGGTGGATATATAAAATATTGTCGAGTCCTGATTATCTGGCATATATGGGACAGACAGGTGATCAGATAAATAAAAATGTTGTTTACTACTTCTACTAATCATTTCTATAGCGCTACTAGACATACTCAGTGCTGTACATCAAAACATAGAAGAGAGAGTCCCTGCTCAAAAGAACTTGCAATCTAGTCAAGACAGACAAACTGGACAAGAAGGTGCATCAATATACAGTATCGTAGAAGAACACCACCAAAATGGCTGCCAGCACTTGTCAAAAATTTTGTAAGCAGATTGCTCCTGCCAAGATTTCACTACTAGACCGCCATGGACTGCAAGGTCGATCTTGTGTGGAGGGTAGGGGAAGGGAGTGTCAAATTATCATGTCAGATAATCTGGAAAGTTGGATAATTGGGACTCTACTGTAAATGAAAAATGGTTATAAATGAAGGGTCATATGCCAGATGCCAGCCTTGTTTACAACTGAACTGGAAGTAAAAAGGAGCAGAAAAAGAAAGTTAACCACATTCTTTCTATATTGTCAGCGTTTATGCAACTGGGCCACAGAATCTCAAACTTGCTGACTTCACTTATAAGCTGCTACAAGAAGCCTGAGGCTCTGGTTTATAGATGTTTTGGGCTGAATTGGCAACTTTTTAATTTTTATGCTGAACCTTGAGGTTTGTACATACTGTAAATGTTTTTCCTGGAATGCTGGCACAGTTCTAATAATGACTGTGGCATTATGGTCACATCTTCCACTCTGCCACAAGCAAGTGTCTTTTTGCACGTATATATATTTTTCTAAAGGTCAAATGCTCATTCCTAACTCTGTTAGTTCATGTGTAGTTTTTGGACCTTCAAGTTAGACTGCCCAGACGTTCATACTCAGGTAAGAACTTTTTAACTGCAGTTTGGTCAGTGGATGTGGCGTGCACTGCACCTCATGACCTTTTGTGATAGCGCTCCTTCCCTCTCCACCTGCTAGTCTTCACCTTATAAGGTAATCCAAATGTGCTTCTCCTCCCCTCTATTAGATGCTTTATTCTACTCTTTCTTTTTAGCTCCATGGAGGCACATCTCTCCTCTTTTTCTGCCTGAGCCAAGAATGCACTCTTCACTTGAAGCTGTCATGGGACAGTTTTTTTTTTTTTGGGGGAGGGACAGTCTCTTCCTTCCCTCACTCTAAAGCTTTTACAGCCAATTACAGAACGCACAGTAGTCCTGTCTTGACCATGTTTTCAGACCACACGTTATCTGACCCCTGCCCTCCAAAGGGTGATGAGAGATAGGAGACGGTGTTTTTCATTTTAAACAGCAAAAGCAAAAAAACCCGAGTTTAAAACTGCATGAGGACCGATTTTCCTTGCCTTTCTGCATGTCATTTGATTTGCTGTGGATAACATCTGTGGCAAATTTTACATTGGAGGAATCTTATGGTCTTCAAGCCTGCTAAGTTTTATTGAATCTTCAGTTTTTATAAAACGCTAAGCTCTAAAAACCCTGTGAAGCCCCACTTTGCATGGACCTCTAACATGGTATGGAATTTTATATTTAAGACTCAAATCTGAGCTATAAACAAGCAAAAAAATTCTGAAAAATATTCAAGGTGACAATTTTAGGATTATGCACCCGTTTTTCTGAAACGTCGGCCTGCCCATGTGGTGCTTGAGATCTGCATGGTATATTTTTTAGGCTATCTTTCAGGGTTAAAATCTACTTGTGCCTGACTATATACACATTGTATATAGAAAGATAAAGTTCCCCGAGATGCTATTGTGCCTCTTATGTACAGTACCTTCTGACTGCTTATACCTCTACTCACCTTATCTTCTGGTCAAAATATTGCTTCTATAGAGCTTTGGTGCTGGAGAAGGATTTTGTGTGCCATGAACCACCAGAAGAACTAACAAATCGATTCTGGAAGAGATCAAACCGGCTATATCAGTTGAAGTCCAAATGATGACGTTATCACTGTCTTATTTTGGTCATACTATCTGAAGAAAAAGATCATTGGAGAAGGACATTGTTTGGGAAAAACAAAGGAACCAGGCGAAGAGGGTGACCTGCAATCAGATGGCTGGACATGAAAACAACCATGGGGAGGGATCTTACCAGACTAGCACAAAACCGACCTCTCTTTAGATCTGTAATTGATCAAGTCGCTAAGACTCGAGTAAGAGTCAGTGGTACCTAACTAGTCAACAGTCAGTAGTATTCTTCTGTCCTCCTTTGATGGGGGTGGGGGGGAGAATCGGAGGATTGTGGACTTTTTTTCAAGGATGAGAAACTAAAGCTGAGGCCTTTCTCTGTTTCAAGATCTGAGGAGGAAGCGGGCGCTAAGAGTTTTTTCCCTGACTTGTTATAAATATTAATAAACAACACAACTTTTGAACAAGAGGTAAGCCATGTTGGCTCGCACCAAGGTCCATGGAAACCAGCATCCTTTGTCAGATAGAGGCTAGTTCAAGTGAAATGTACCCTGCAAATCCTAAAATATAGATTTGAATCTTTTGGCTCATTTTAAGGGATGGCTTCTGAAATATACCTGACCAATTTTTTTTTTCAGGCTACTTCAGAGGTCTTTTGAATCCTGTCATATTAGTTGCCTTAACAAAGTCCTCTAGCAGCACATTTTACAACTTAATTGGACACCCCTAAGTCCCTCTTCTTTTGTGTATGGAAGTGCTTCAGTCTTATACTCTTACTACTTTGCTTTTTTTCTTTTCAGCCTAAATCTGTGACCCTTAATATTTTTTGTTGTTGTTAGCATTAAATTTCAACTGCCGAATTCTAGAAAGTTCTTTAAGCTTCACAGCTCCTTTTTCACATTATCAATACTAATCAGGGTGTCTACCCTATTGCAGATTTTGATTTCATCCACAAAGAGGCAAATCTTTCCAGACAGTATTGCTTACAAAATTATTAAGTTTGGTAGCCACACAAATTATTTACCAGTAGAGAAGAAAAACAGAGTTGACTGTAGAATGAACAGAAGAAATCAAGAAAGTGTGTCCAATAGATCAAGCAACTGTTTTATTTACCTAACATGTACTGTTTTTTGGCTCCATCTTCATTACTAGAGCATTTTGCTGAAAAGCTCTGAACTATTCTTCAGGAAGAAAACCTATATGGTTTCTGCTATACAGTCTGGAACATTAGACATTACCTATTATCCTTTTTATTTACCCCTTTATGGTAACTGATCCTAGATGTAGGCGAAAGCCAAAACGTGGTCTGTGTGTGGTCAATAAACATTTATCTGATCTATCTAAATGCTCCCTCCTGTTCTTCCTTTTGTTCCAAGTGTGCCACCTTGTGTTTTCCTGCTTATACACATATACTATGTCAATAGGTGCTCCATAGTGCCCTCTAACATTGTCTAGATTAGGGGTGTCCACACGTTTTTGGCTTGCGAGCTACTTTTAAAATGACCAAGTCAAAATGAACTACCAACGATAAAATTAAAAAAAAACGCAAAGCACACTGTACACAGAGAAAATGTTAATTATCATTTATATTTGGGTTTGTTTGTTTTTGGGGTTTTTTCCAAAGAGGTCAAGGCAAATGACTTTAAAATATGCAATGTCACTTCAATAACAACTATACAAAAATAGACAAATATACCCCCTTCCCAAAGCCAAATCCCCACCCCAAAACATAAACAGTCATACTGGTACTCTTCAGTATAAGGAGCCAAATCCCCACCTCAAAATTTCCCCCTTCTCTTTCTTTCTTTCTCTCTCTCTCCCTGTCCCCCCTTTCTTTCTGTCAGTCTGTCTTTCTCTCTCCCTGCCCTTCCACCTCTGGTGATTTCTCCCTGCTTCTCCGACACCAGGCACAAACAAACGCCGGGCCCACAGCCTTCCTACTCCAACGTCAATTCTGACGTCAGAGAGGAAGTTCTGGGCCAGCCAGGTAGCGATTGGCTGGCCCGGAACTTCCTCTCTGATGTCAGAATTGACATCGGGGTGGGAAGGCTGTGGGCCCGGCGCTTGTACACGCCTGCCCTGGTGTCGGGGAAGCAGGGAAAACAGAATGCAAAAGCAACGCAAGTCTATTGCGATCGACTCGTGTTGCCTTTGTGATCTACTGGTCGATCGCGATCGACCTTTTGGGCACCCCTGGTCTAGGTGATATGTGCAGTCTGCTACCTTTGCAATAAGCTTAGGATTTTGCCTGCCATCTGAGGACACATTCTTGATGCAAGAGAATGAAACATCCTTTGGAGGAAAGGTCCTAGCTACAGGGTCATTTCCTGCCACACCCAAGCTCCTTTAACTGTGTGTTTCTCTAAAGTAGCACAAGAGCTGCCAGGCTAGAATAGCGACAATTCTCTATCCATGAAGATTGCCTGTGTCCGTCAGCTGCTCTTGGTCTGACCTCCAGCCTTCCCTGATAGCAAGATAGTCTTTGTACAAGTTGCATACGTTTATTTATTTATTCAGTTTTTCTATACCATTCTCCCAGGAGAGCTCAGAGCGGTTTACATGAATTTATTCAGGTACTGACGCATTTTTCCTTGCTAATCTCTTACCAGCTGGTAGGTAATCACAGATGTGACACTAAGACTGGATAGCCCCCATCTTGCCATTAGACTGCTGCTTGCATCTTAAATTTATTTGAAACCTTATAGGAAGAGGTGATGCCTAATTAAATTTTAATTACTTAAGGGGTCCATTTGCTAAGGTGTGGTAACTGATTTAGCGTGCCTTAGTAAAATGACCCCTAAATTTATGTGGTGTGCATTGTGTTGTGTTTAGCATTAGATTAAAGATGGGGTTAGTGTAAATTTCCCTATTGATGCTCATTGTGAAAAATTGCTTTCCTCGTTTAATTGAGGTAACGGTCTGTTTATCAGCGCACAATCCTGGGCTGGCAAACCAAACACTTCAGCTCTCGCACCTTAAAAATGAACTACATTTTTACAAGCTTGCTTTTTTTTTTGTTCTTCTCCAAACACTGCTTTTACTCAACAAAATCTGTGTGAGTGATTTGAGTGTATAACTCATGTGTGGGTCATTTTGGTTTTATTTCTAATTAGTTTTTAGCTTTCTGTTTTACTAAAAGCTGTAAAAAACCATAAGAACAGCCTTACTGGGTCAGACCAATGGTCCATCGAGCCCAGTAGCCCATTCTCCTGGTGACCAATCCAGGTCCCTAGTACCTGGACGAAACCCAAAGAGTAGCAACATTCCATGCTACCCATCCATGACTAGGTGATCAAGCTGGCAAATAAATTTTAATCAGAGTCCAACGCATTCATAAATAAAACAATAGCGGAACAAGGACCTGACATGGACTGTTTCAGCTAATTTGAATGCATTAGGGGTGCATGAGAATCTCAATATATTCCACTAAACTAATGATCTAAAAAAAGTTATACAGTTCTCCCCTGGTCATTCGCAGTCAGCGATTCATGGTCCTGGTCATTTGCGGTATTTTCCAACTGTGAATGACCGGGCAGGAGAGGGCAGTTGGAGCGCCGGCGAGTGAAGGAAATCACTCGCGGTATGCTCCGACCGCCTCTTCCTGTACTAAAGTTGGGCCTCACCAATCGGGAGCTGCGTGTCAAAGCAGCTCCTGATTGGTGAGGCCCGACTTTAGTGCAGGAAGAGGAGGTCGGAGCATACTGCAAGTGATTTCCTTCATTCGCCGGTGCTCCGGCTGCTCTCTCCTGTCTCCCCCGCTAAAAACTGTATTTGCGGTTTTTCAAGATTCGTGGGGGTTCCTGAAATGGAACCCCCGCAAATATTGGGGGAGAACTGTATATAAAAAATAACCAATTGGGTGTAGCTTACAGCGAGATTTACACTAGCAACAAAAAGATGTAGAACTTGGCCAATTTTTTTTTTTTTTTTTTTTTTTCTCTTAGTAAGCACTGTGCCTGAAAGACTTCTCTCTCCTTTCTTATTTCATGTGATTTTAGGGATTCTGCTGCTGCTTTCTCTGGATTGCCATTTATGGCCCTGACCTGCACTGCTGTGATGCTCTCTGAAGGGAAGAGACTAGCCCAGCTGTGATTCTGAAGATGGGGTTTTGGACAGCCCCATGCCATCATTCATTCTTTAGTGCAAGAGGGATGTCATCATTTTTGAATTAAAAACACTATGTGCCTTCTACCTGTATGTCTTGCTTAGTTTGAAAAAACCTGTCTACCCTCTCATGTATTATATACTTTTTTTTTTCTCTCTTTCAGCCTTCATTTAACTTTAGTTTTTTCTTATCTTCGGGCCTTTACTTCCTAAGTCCCACATGGCAACTTAGTTTCATCTAAATTGCCTACTTGCACAAGATTAAAAAGGGAAATATAGAATTTTTTTTTGTTAGATTGGAGGGAGGGGAGAAAGGAGAGAAGATGGATGCATTAACAGTGGCCCACACTTGATATAATTTTGTCTTACCCTACCCTTGTATTAATCCTGACTCTGTGTTTGGCCATTGCTACAACTGTGTCCACAATTTCTTTTTGAGATATGTCCATTCCCTCTCCCCCTCGACTTGAACCTGGAATGTTTTCTTTTTTATGTGGAATTTGTCATATATGTGAGATTGTAATACTAATTGTTTCCTATCATCTGCTGTGCAAAGGAGCTCTGAAAAATCAGGGCTGTGGACTGACTTTCACTGCAGGTCCTGGATCTGTGGCCCTGCTCAGTGCTTGGCTTCCCCTTTTTTTTTAGGCTCACAAAACTAACCTACCAGAGTGTGCTCCTCGCTCATCTCCACCAGACTTGTTTTTCCTATCCTTTCCATATTTCTGTACCTCAGTTTTTTAGCTCATGTAGCTTTTGGTAGGTGGTAGTTGTTTTCTTGATTCATGGATTTGCTGCTCAGGAGGTTTAGCTCAATACCTTTGCCCTTCTGGAGAAGGGACAGTTCTCATAGGTATGGCTGTGCCTTGGTTGTCAGTATTATGTGCTTCCTTAACCTGTGATTAAAATTTTTATTTGTAATAAAAAATAAATTCAGCCTTTGTCCTGAATCTGAAGTGTGTTTTATAGTGGAGGTGAGGGTATTTTAGAACATCTCCACCCCTTAAGACTTGTTTGTAATATCTGTGGTTTCCTTCTTTATTTTCCAGCAGAAACTCTTCAGCTTGAGTCAGCCTGGTACCTCTGTGGTAGTGCTCTGCATTTTGGGGGGGGTCATCTGTTGCTAGTGACATGGGATGTTGTGAAGATACAGCTCCTAGGCTGGAGGCAGTTGTGATCATCAACAAGTGTGACCCCTAAATGAATGGATTCAAAGCCTGTAATTCAAGGGTTTTTCCAAAATGATTCTTCCATTTTCAAATGTCTATGTATTTGTTAAATTCAAAAATAGTGATAGGTGATACAGCAACCGAAAGCTAAACTGCAAGTTTTGTCTGTCAACTTATACGTGCTTTGTGACTTCCCGTAGTTACATGATCACCACTGAGACGATAGTTAATTATCTCCTAGACTTGCACCAGCATTTCTGCCGTCACTGACTCCACAGTAGTAACAATGCAATTTTTGAGCTCAGCCAGGTTGTGGGCAATGACGGCTGGCACGTGCATAGCATTCTTAATGTACCTTAAACAGAAGAAGACACACGGTGTAAGATCCTGTTGCCTTTAAAACTCATGCTGCACTGTGCTTACTTATTCAGACCTCAAAAGGTGTGGCACTTTAAAAGCTTTCTGCTGTGCAGTTGCCATTTTCCCACACACTAGCATGGAGATTTACTGTTTCATTTGGTGTATGTCTAGTTAATATACAATTGATAGGTATGGAATTATCCTTATTTGAAACTGGATGAATCAATTTGAAAAACCCTTGTCTACTGAGAGGGAATATAACATGCCTGGGTGGGTATGAATTGAGGGCGCATGATTCCAAATCCCAACTTTGATTTTGCCTGAGCTGGAAATGAAGAGGCTTCTGGCTTAAAAGGGGGGGGGGGGGGGGAGGGGAGGGAAAATGCACTTTCTTTCTACAGCTTCTAAAACACAAATTCACAACATAGTGATAGCCATAGGTCTTATCTAGTCTTTCCAGCTTGCTTCCTGTTGTAATGAGAGAGACCCCCAGCTGCTGCTCCTCTCTGGTTCTTTGGAATTGAGGACCTCTGTATCTGTTTTATGAGCTGAAGCTAAGGGTAGCGGGAGAAAGAGGGAAACCTATGCTAGGGATGTAACCAGTAAATTTGTGAGTAAGGCTACCTCCCGGTAGTTTGGCATTTGGTGCAGTTGAAACACACGCACTTGCATACACACCCTTCAGCCCAGCTCTGAAGCATGAACTTGAAGATGCCTTGAGAAGAAAACAAATTTTCCACTGTGCTGATACAACTTTCATTTTATAATGGCCAGCAAATAGTTATGACTGCTTAACTCATCGTCACTAATGCCCTGAGACAGATTTAAGTTGCTATCCTATACTTGGCCAATCCTGTAACATTCAATTCACTGCTTTTTTTTTTTTTTTCAGTGAATCCTGTTGCATATGTGTAAATAAAGGATAGCATATGGAGTAAATGTTTAAAGTGCTATTGCTATTAAACCAACCTTCTGGTTTGGTAATTATTCATTGTTTAATGAGATGAGATATGGCCTAGGCTTTTGTGTAATTGAAATGGCATGAACCAGGATCTAGGAACATTTTAATGTGGCATTCATCTTGCAGCATGAGGATTTCACTTAGATTGTGAGCCCTCTAGGTTCCAGGGGCAAAACCAACCTTTATGGTTGTAGTACAGAAAGGTGGTATATCACACACTCTGAAGCCGAAAGGTGACTATGTATTCCCCAGGAAGATCTCTCCAAATGGAAACGGCATACAAGAGCTCATACAGCCACTTCATCCCTTGGCTTTGGAACCAACTACCTGCACAAATAAGATCTTGGGACTTGATGGCCTTCTGAAAAGCAATGACGACCTTCCTCTTCAATTGAACGGCCACCAACAGACTCTTCCTTATTCCCGTCTTCCTATGAACACTTGTTCTGCATCTTACCTTTTATTAATTTACTGTGGTTTTCCTTCTGCATCCACCATCGATGTACTGATGATGATCTTGAAAATGTCTTTGTAATATATTGTGAGTGTCCTTTTGTACCCCGGTCTGAGCTCCCAGGAGGACAGGATAGAAATTGCAGCAAATAACTAAATCAACTTTTTCCTTTCCTGTAGCTAGGCATGCTTGAGAATCCGATATAAAATCACTCTATTTCTGATTAAAGATTCTGCAGCTCGGGTGTGTATTTTTTATTTATTTTATGTTTATTTAGTTTATTAGTATATGTTCTATTTTATGTATAAATTTGTATTACTTGATTTCCTTTGTTTTTGATTGATATGTGTAATTTATATTTGAAAAAGTTAATAAAAATTATATTAAATCAAATCATTCTTTAATATTCAAATATTCCTTCTCTAAAAGGCCATATCAGCTTATAATAGAAAAAAATATGCTCAGACAAAGAAGCAAAAACAAGGGGTGAACCCCAAGAATGTCATCTCACCACCCAATCATCGCATATTGATATATTTCAATTGATATCAAAATTTTCATTATGCTATGTCCCACACTATGAAATTTTGATATTAATTGAAATATATCAATATGTGATGATTGGGCGGTGAGAAAACATTCTTGGGGTTCGCCCCTTGTTTTTGCCTCCATCCCTGAGCATATTTTATTTATTTTTTTTTTTATAATCTTTATTAATTTTAAAATAATTTCAATAAGTGAAGAATAATAAATAAAACATTTACACTATAGACATCACTTAAAATATTACAAGATTCTTACAGACCAATAACCCTCCCACCCAAATTATTCTTTATCATTTTTTCTATTATAAGCTGATATGACCTTTTAGAGAAGGAATATTTGAATATTAAAGACTGATTTTATATTAATTTGCCATATTTTCTTTAATCACTCATCATATGGAGTACCAAGTCTGGTTCCCTCTTATTTATTTATAAAATTAGAGCATGGAATGAGGACAAAGTTTGTCCTCATCCCTGCAGGCTCTGTCTCCGTCCATACCCTGTTACTTTGGGTTCTGTCTCTATCCCTATCCCCACCCTGAGGACTCTGCCCTCATCTGTACAAGCCTCAAGCACATAATGATTTTATATTTAAATCTTTTTATTAAAGTATATAAGGTGACAATATTTTGTACAATTGTTGTCTGTAAATCACAAATAGAGCTATTTTGATCTGGTTTTGGTACAAGCTTCCCAAAGATTTGGTTGCCTGTGTTTTTTTGGGTTAGTTTTTTTTTTTTTTTTTACATCATCTGGGAAGATAATTTGAATGTCTTTTCATATATGAGTACAGAAGAGAACCACTACGGTGTAGTGGATGAACAGAAAAATAAGTGTTTATTAAATGTTGGACATGCTTGCTGCCAGCAACAATGAATGAATCTGTTGCAGTAACAGTAAGATGCTTGAGCAATTGGAAGGAAGGACATTACAGGTGCTAGGCGTTTGATTAGCAGACAAGACTTTTGTTGTCACATCAAAAGCACAAAAACCCCACAAATATTTAATATGGTTCATTTACCTCCTTTACAAAGCTGCTTGGCGGTAACAGCTCCGACATTGATAGAATTCCTATGAACATCTGAGCTGTTACCACTGTGGCTGGTGCTAAAACTGCTAGTGGGGCTTTGTAAAGGAGGGGGCTAAATCCCAAACCAGCTTCTGCAGTTTTTTAAATCATTGAATTCAGTTGCCAGTTGGCTAAGATGTATTAACTTTTTACATGTCGATACCAGTGATTTATAAATGCCGTTCCAGTTGGAATAGCCTGTTTAAGGCTAGTCTCTTAGAGAATAACATGGGGGACACAGTTTGTCCCCCATCCCTACCCCATGGTTACCCTTCCTATGTCATTCGCTACTTAAAACACCACAGGAGAGAGCCATAGTGCCCTCCACACTCTCTACTTAACCCCTACCTTAGCTAGCATAACTCTTTTGGGTGTTGGGCAAACCAATAGATTCCATAGCATAAATTTACTTGTTCTGATGAATATGTTAGGCTCTTCCTTTTTGTTAAAGCCTTGCTAATCCAGGATCCAAAGAAGTCGGGAGATTGAGAAGCTATGAGCAAGGGTTAAACGAGAGTTTAATCTACAGGATATAACAGAGCAGTTTCTCATTCATACACAGGTATAGACTGCTGAAATATATGCAACAAATAAGGGACAGTGCATAACAACTAAATTCCAAGTATTGGACCCACCTAAAAACTGCATTTGGACACTTGCAATCTGTACAAAAGCTGGAGGCAGGGAAAAACTGCTCTTGTGAGTTTGTGTCCTGTCCTGACCCATTCTTTAGTGCAGACTTTACCCTACTCTGGTACATGGGCACCGTCCTCCTGTGTGCTGGAGTGGTGCTATTTGCTAGTTACACTTTAATCACAGTGCAAATAAACAGGCTGTGGTGAATTACTGTTGGAATAGTGATTGGAAATTACCTTGTTACCTATAGGAGATTGACCTGAACCAATTACCACTATTACTTTAAAGTAGGGCTTTCAACCCAGTCCTCAGGACATACCTAGCCAGTCAGTTGCTGGAAAAGCGACTGACACTTGTGCAGAATAGAGGTCTGCATGGGAACGGGGATTGCGGGAATCCCGGGTGTCCCACGGGGACCCCCCCTAACCCACGGGGACCCCCCCTCTGGCCCACGGGACTCCCACGGGGACCCCCTTCTAGCCAACGGGACTCCCACGGGGATGGAAGGCTTTGGAAGCAGGGTTCGTCCATATAATATAATGGACACATCAGCCTTAGTAAAAGAAGGGGTTTATAAGTTAATTACCTGAACAGAAAACAAAAAAAGGGTTCCACCAAAGAGATTCCACAAGGAAAACAGCACCGCAAACACAAAAGAGACTGTGGAATTGATGATCCTATCAGAAGTAATTGCTGCTTTTTATGGGGACGGGCGGGGATGGAGGTAATTCCTTGCGGGGATGGGTGGGGACGGAGAGGATCCTGACGGGGATGGGTGGGGATGGAGAGGATCCTGACGGGGACGGGTAGGGACGGAGAGGATCCTGGCGGGGATGAGTGGGAATGGAGAGGATCCTTGCGGGGACGGGCGGGGATGGATGGGATTTCTGTTCCCGCGCAACTCTCGTGCAGAACTGGCAGGAGAAGCCCCAAAGCAGCCTCCTGCCGCTCAGCTATTTGGAACAGTAAGACTTTTTTTTTTTTTTTTTTTTTAATGGGCATAGATGTGTGTGTATTACATTCAGACAATATCTGTCCCCATTTTAAAAAAGTCATGCTGCCCCCTCCCAATGGCCCTCAAACAAAAAAAATTTGGCAGGCTACCTAGACACCCACCCACCCCCACTCCTCTGACCCACCCCATACCTTATTCAGAAGACTGGCAGAAGGGATGCCCACTCCCTCATGCTGGCAACCCTGCCTCTTCAAAATGGTGGGCCTTCCTCTTCACATTCTGGGATGCACTGGGAAGGGCCTAAGGCTCTGATTGGCCCAGGCAACAATTGTTAAACACACAGTGAGTTTTGTGCATCCGGATCTCTGTTCATTGGGTAAATCACTCTTATGTGCTTGTGTACAGTATTGTATATGTCTAGAAATAAGCAGTAATAGTGGTAGATGAGTGGTTGCACTTTTATTCCCAAAAGCTGCTCAATTTGTCTTTTCAGATCTATTTCCTTCCTGTTCAGATATGGAGGTTTGTGTATGAGTTGCCTGCAAGGTTCAAGCAGCAGGATGGCTTCATGGAATGCAGTGGAGTATGAGATCATGAGATTAGCATTGGGTGTTAGAACAAGCCTTCAGTTTAAAATCTAAACCTTCTTTTCTGGTCTTAATTCAGTTCCACAGCATTTACCTTGCCAGCCCTTGGTAGAAACCTCTAACGTGGTTTAGTAAAAAGAGTCTTTAGATTGTGATCTCTCCAGTGACCTGAATATATTCAACTTGAGCTACCATTGAAAAAGGTGTGAGCTAAATTAAATCGAAAATCCTTTCACTTAGGGTTACTGTGTGGCTCCAGATAAAGGAGGACTAATTGAGACATCTGGATTTTATTTCCATTCCATCCCCACGGGCACTGTCCCCACCCTGTCTCTGCAGGCTTCATTTCCATCCCTGCCCAGTTCTCACAAGCTCTGTCCCCGTAGATTCTGCCCTCATTTGCATAAGCCTCAAACATTTATGATTTTATATTTTAATATTTTTAATAAAGTATAAAAGGAACAATATTCTATACAACTGTTTATAAATCACAAATAGAGCCTTCCATTTCTCTGACTGGATCTAGGATTTAGCCAATTAGCAGTGATAGTCAGTCTGTTAAAAGTAAGAGCAGTAAAAAGAATGCTCAGACTACATCCAGGTAGTTACCCGGGGTCTGGTCTGAATACTACCAGGACCTGGAAAAGACTGGTGGCTGTTTTATGCCTTGCGTATTTCATTGCTGCTATCCAATGTTTAAAAAGCCCATGGCAACCAATGTTTAAAAAAAAATGTTGACCACCAAAGGCTGAATATTGTCCCAATAGTATGCTGCACACATACTCCACTAGGAAGATAAATTATGATTCTGTGATGATATATCTAGATATCCCACTATATCACAGCTCTAATAAAGATGATTATTGAATTAAAAGTAAAGTGCTCAAACCCTTCAACCAAGCTGTTTAGTGATGTCACAAAACTATAGCTGCCTCTGGGACCATCACTGCCTTTACGGTCCCATTGCCTTCCCGCTTTTACCAAGTAAATGTTCAAATTAAATTTTTAAAAAAACTAAAACAAACTTATCTTGTGTATTGTGCGGGAGGCTTGTTATTTACGCTTTCAGCGGCCATAGCTGCATTAATGTTACCATTAGCACATGGAATCTACAAAAAAATTAACACATGAGCACTTACTACCTCCTATATAAGAGGCACTAAGGACCCAATGCTATATACGGCGGTGACTAATGCAGTGCTAAGCGATTCTATAAAAGTTAGGCACCTTTATAGAATCACGCCCAGCACCGCCTAAGTGACCTTAGGTGTCACTAGGTGTCCTAACTTTAGGCAAACCCTATTTATGCAAGGGTTTTCTTGGGCTATATGCATGCACCTAAGTCCAAAACAGATGCCTACATGCAAAACATGCTTATTATCCACCCCCTATCCATGCCTACTTTGTGATAGGTGCCTTGGACCAAGTTAGGTGCCCAACATCCAATTAAGTGCAACTTACATCAATTACAAGAGTTGCTGTTAATTATTAGTGCAGATTAGGTCTATTAAACAATTAAGTTAGGTGTCAAACTTTTTAGGTGGACTATATATAATTTGCCAGTAAGGTGGGGGGGGGGGGGGGAGATTCATCAATGTGTGCTACCACAAGTTGTGCTATTTTAACTCAAGGTCTCATTGGATAAAATGGGACCCTGTGCTAAAATACTTGTAACCCATCTTAACAGTAGTTTTACTGATCTCATTTAGCCATGTTCCAGACATAAGGATAGACATCAAAAAGCCCCCCCCCCCCCCCCCGTGGTTGATCCAGGTCACAAGTACCCAAAATCCCCACACAGTAGCAACATTCCATTGTAGAAAGATTTATGGATGACTAATCAGTTACATAAACAAATACGTGCCTGTCTTAGTCAGATGCTAGGGAAAACCATAATCTCCTTACCCAAGGTTCGTTATTTTGCCAGTTTATACTAAGAAGCATAGAGAATTCATAAGCCAGCAGCAATAACTAATTATTGTTCACAATGTCTCTGTACATACATATATCTCATTACATAATTATTACACCACACTTTCTAGATAAATGAGTAAAACTAATTCTTACACTCTAAATAATTCCTTATAATAATTCCTGAATAGCAGCAACTAAAAATATAGCTTATCACCCCGAGTAACTTTACATCTCCTTATCCCGAACCACAATAGAATTCTTTTATCTAACCCCAGCTGATAAGATAGATAAGTTCCTTATTCTCACCATCTGATTAGGCCATAGCACAGATTCAGGTGAAAGGGAAGACGTCTTCTACTCAGCACTGAAGATAAGAATTCTTTTGGTACAGGAACAAGAGTCCGTTAGTCACTGGAACAGCTATAAATTAGGTTGGCAGCAAAGGTTTCCTTTATGTGATGGAATCCAGATTTGTATAAATAAATAAACTGAGTGCCCTCGGGATGGGTCCAGAACTGGTTGAGTGGAAGGTGACAGAGGGTAGTGATCAATGGAGATTGCTCCGAGGAAAAGGATACCAGTGGTGTGCCTCAAGGTTCTGTTCTTGGGCCTGTTCTTCTTAACATTTTTATAAACAATATTGCTTGAAGGGTTGTCGGGTAAGATTTGCCTCTTTGCAGATAATACCAAAATCTGCAATAGACTAGACACGCTGGATGGTGTGAATAACATGAAGAAAGACTTGGTGAAGCTTGAAGAATGGTCTGAAATTTGGCAACTAAAATTTAATGCTAAGAAATGCAAGGTCATGCATTTGGACTGCAAAAACCCAAGGGAATGGTACAGATTAGGGAGCGAAGAGCTTATGTGCATGACAGAAGAGCGAGACTTTGGTGTGATTGTATGTGATGATCTTAAGGTGACCAAACAGGTTGAAAAGGTGATGGCGAAAGCTAGAAGGATGCTAGGTTGCATAGGGAGAGATATGGCCAGTAGGAAAATGAGGTATTGATCCCTCTGTATAAGACTTTGGTGAGACCTCATTTAGAATATTGTGTACAATTCTGGAGGCCACACCTTCAAAAAGATATAAAAAGGATGGAGCTGGTCCAGAGGAAGGCTACTAAAACAGTATGTGGTCTTCATCATAAGGCGTATGGGGAAAGACTTAAAGATCTCAATCTGTATACTTTGGAGGAAAGGCGGGAGAGGGGAGATATGATAGAGATATTTAAATACCTACGTAATGTAAATGCGCATGAGTCAAGTCTCTTTAATTTGAAAGGAAACTCTGCAATGAGAGGGCATAGGATGAAGTTAAGAGGTGATAGGCTCTGGAGTAATCTAAGGAAATACTTTTTTACAGAAAGGGTGGTAGATGCATGAAGCAGTCTCTCAGAAGAGATGGCGGAAACAGAGACTATGTCTAAATTCAAAAGGGGCTGGGATAGGCACATGGGATCTCTCGGAGAGAGAAAGAGATAATGGTTACTGTGGATGGGCAGACTAGATGGGCCATTTGGCCTTTATCTGTCATCATGTTTCTATGTTTCTGTTTTCTAGTTCTGTGAGATGCCAGGGAGGAGGAGAGGCGCTGATGCTGGCTGACTGCCTACAGGACATGCATCTTGTGGTGAGAGGCACATCCTGTAGGCAGTCAGTCAGTGCCAACGCCTCTCCTCCTCCAGAACCCCCAACTGGCTACTCAGGGCCCCACCTGGGGAGCTTTTGCGCATGTGCGACTGTTGATGTGATGACATCATTGCTTTGACATCCGTGCACTTTCGGATGCCCTTGAGCCATGGCCACCACATTTAGTGTGCCACAGCTTTGCAAAGTTTGCAAGACACTGGTCTAGTAGGTTTAGGGGGAGTTTTGGAGGGATCATCCCCCTCCTTTTACTAAGATAGAGGTTTCTACTGTGGCCCAGGGTAATAAATGCTCCAATGCTCATAGGAATTCTATGTATAGAGAAATATTCTAGTGGCTATACTTAAAACTGGAATCAGTCCATGTAATTTATATCAAAAAACATCTAGTTAAATATATTCTTCAAACATTCATAAATGAAGATTCATAAAGAAATACTTTGATATTCGATCCTCAGAGGGTTAATCTCCCGTTGGTTCAAGTGGACAAAGCCCACCGAACCCGATCTTCATAGGATCTCATTGGATCAAAATATAACGGTTTTTTTTCTTTTTTTTGTATCAACTCCAATATAAATAGTGAGTATAAAACTTATTTATATTGGAGTTGATACAAAAAAAAGAAAAAAAGAAAAAAAACGTTATATTTTGATCCAATGAGATCCTATGAAGATCGGGTTCGGTGGGCTTTGTCCACTTGAACCAACGGGAGATTAACCCTCTGAGGATCAAGTATCAAAGTATTTCTTTATGAATCTTCGTTTATGAATGTTTGAAGAATATATTTAACTGGATGTTTTTTGATATAAATTACATAGGAATTCTATGAGCATCAAAGCAGCATTGGAGCATTTAGCATTCCAGTCAGCATTAGAAACCTCTACCGCAGCTTAGTCAAAAGGAAGGGTTAGTGAATTTCTTCTAGCAGCGAAGCTTGGTTGTTTTTCTTTCTTTTATTTTTATAGTATTTTGCCTTTATGTTGTTGAAAAACATCTCTAAAAGTTGACATATTTCAATAACTGCAGAATAAAAAACGTTTCTATCTTTTGTTGTCTGAGCAGTTTATTTTTCCATTCACTTAGGTCCTAGAATCCCTTTTCTGTCTTTTTTTTGTAACTGTCTTCCCACGATCACCTATTTCACATTTTGTTGCGATCTGTCCTTTCCAGCTTCTGTCCCTCCTGTTTCTATCCTGAGCTTCTCCCCTCTGTGTCCCTCTGCATTCTCCTGCATCCATCATTCCTCTGTCAAAATCATCCCTTTTCAAGCAATATCCCTGTGTATAGCAGTGCAGTCTTTCTATGCCCTTTTCAATGCTCTCTCCCCATCAAGCATTCTTCTCCATGTCTGTCCCTTTCCGTGTCCAGCATTGCTTCAGTGTACCAGTCTCTATGCTCATTCCCAAATCTAGGATCTCGTCTCTGTGTTTCTGTGCCTCTCGGTGTGCAGAATCTTCCACTCCTGAACCAGCCTCTCTCCCTTACCTCCTCAAGCCTGCAACTCTCACTCATCCCTCTCACTCTCCCTCTCCTCTCCCGTCCAAATCTCTCTCTCCCTCACAACATCCCCAGCCAGCATCATACACTATCTTCCCCATCCCCCTGAACCAGCATCTCTCACCTTCTCTCACTGCCCCCCAAGCCAGCATTTCTCTCCCTATTTGTCCCTAGCCAGCACTCTGTTTTCTCCCTATCCTTCCTGAGCCAGCATCTCTCTCACTCCTGTCCCCCCAGGTACTTCAGCAATGATTCCAATTGGCAACCTACCACTGGCTCTGCAGGCTTTTCTCTAAAGCGGTCCTGCCTGAAGAAAGAGGAAGGACATCATCAAGGGCAGGAATGGCCCGAGGTTGTCGTAAGAGCAGATAGCGTAGCTAGTTTTAAAGAAATGTTTGGACAATTTCCTTGAGGAAAAATCCATAGTCTGCTTTTGAGAGGGACATGGGGGAGGCCACTACTTGCCCTTGATCGGTAGCTTGGAATATTGCTACTCCTTGGGTCTTGGCCAGGTATTAGGGACCTGGATTGGCCACCGTGAGAACAGGCTACTGGGCTTGATGGGCCAGTGGTCTGACCCAGCAAGGCTATTCTTATATTCTTAAGAAGCCTTCAAAGCCCGTGCAGGCTGCCTGAAGATGTCATGGCAGTGGTTTGGGCTGCAGAGAGGCAGTGCCGATGTTATTCTGGACCACAGAGAGGGTGGGACTGCTGATGTGATTCTGGGCAGAACATAGGTATTCTGTGTGCCTGGGGAATTCTGCACAAGGTCTGCATTGTATAGTTGCACAGAATTCCACCAGGAATACACTCTACAGGGTCTGCCACTGTCATTTTAGAAGATGGAAGCACAGAGGCAGTAAGGAGTGAGCATCATTTTTGCCTTTTCAAGATACTTTGGTGGGAGGTCCTAGGGGGGTTCAGCAGACACCAGATATTTTTTAGGGGGGTCAGGGAGTCTGGGTTTAGAGGATTAGGGATATCTTGTGTGTGTCTGTGTGTGTGTGTGCTGGTGGTAAATCAGAGGATATTTTTGATGGGTGGCAATGTTAAAGGAAGTTTAAAAAATATATCTCCCTTCTTGTCAGTGCATGAGCCAACCACTGCTCACACACTTGCCAGGGAGCCCTTTTTTTTTTTGGCTCTTCTGCAGTAAATGGATGCACTCTACCACTGTGATGTGTTCTTTTTTTTCCTGTCAGTTCACACTTTTTTTTAATGCAATAGTTATTTCTATGCCATTGGATAGCAAAAGATTCAAGTTAGAAGCCATACATTCATCTGTTTGCACATAGCTCTAATTTGCAGCTTTCTCTATTATACCCTAGTGAGCTACCCTGTAGTTTCTGTCCTTTGAAGGAACTGGCAAACAGCAAGAAGTGACAGAAATCAGGCCCCAAGCCTCACCTCCAGAGGATTAATGAGGAGAGGGGAATGAGGTATATAATATACCTCACTGCTCCAACTGACATTTCTTAGCCTACTCAAGCTGAAGCAAAGTAGGTCTCTGCTCTTCCAAAACATATTAAAAATAAAGTCTAGGCTAAATTCAGTGGATTAGAAGCAGGAAACTTTGGTTCTAGTCTCTGTGGAGGCCACAAGTGGGCCTTGGTCTGAAGGGACTGAATGTATGCTCCAATAGCAACCTCTGCTGGCTAACGAGCAGTATTGCAGTTAATTTTAAAAATGCTCAAAGTGTACCTAGTGGTCTCCAAACCATGGCCTGCGGAGCTCAATTAGCTTGCCATGGTTTTTTTTCCTGTCTGTGATGTAAAACTTACTTTCACATGCAGCAGTGGTGAAGACAGCAAGACTAGGGGGTCCAGACTTCACTGGCTGAAGCAGTAAATAGTAGCACAACATAGCAACAAACTTAGCAAACTCCAAGGAGGTTCACTCACATTCAAATACTATCATATGCCCGCCTCCCCCCAATGATTCTTTCAGTATTTGAAATGTTCTATATGTTTGGGGACCCATGGCATAACGTACAGTTTTACATAACTAGACTTCCTTCACTTTGGGACTGACTCTCCTTCTATGCCACCCACAGAACATGTTGGGGATGAGAAAAGTTATAGGAAATTAACAAATTAAAGACATTTTTAAAAGGGAATGTGTTTTGTGAACCCCCAAAATTGGAGGAAAGCAATTCCCCATTATAAAGGCCTAATATCCAAAAAGTGAGACTATTTTTCTACTCTAATGAGATTTGGGCCTTTAGATTCAAAAAGGGTATGTAGGCCCAGATGCACTAAAGTCACCGAACGTCTAATGTTCATCGCTAAACTGACTGAACCAGTATAGTGTCATTATTTAACTGACCGATGTACTCAATGGCTCACCGCATGCTTCTCCATGCATCCCTTGCAGCCTCCAACTCTACTATTTAAACAATCTCATTAGTATTAAAATGAAGTAATTAATATTAAAACCAGCCCAACAGTTCATAACCTAACATTGCTTTGCTATGTACAAAAAATATTGATTAGTTTAAATAACCCAAAAAAAACCCCAACAGGTCTAGCCTATCAATAACTGTGTTACTAACAGGTCTGCCATATTGCTACCCTGAAAAAAAAAGAGAGGCAGGAGGGATGCCTACTCCCTCCCACCTCAGAAACCCAGACCCCCATGCTCCCTAACCTCCCCCCCCCTCTGATTGTCCCAGGCACCTAAAGCACCTCCTATGGGAGAGGCTTTAGGCGCATGGCCAGTCAGAGCCCTAGGCTCCTCCCTTGTGCATCCCAGGAAGCAACAGGAGTTGGAAGGCTCACCATTTTGAAGAGGTGGGCCTGCAATATGGAGGGAGTAGGCATCTCTCAAGTCAGCCTTTGTCATAGACATACAAGGGGTGGGGTGTTTGGAGGTGTTGTGGAGGAGCGGGAGACCCCAGTGGGCATTCCTTCTGACAGGGGTGTTGGAGGTTTTCAGGAGGGCCAGAGGACCCTGGTGGCAGGAGGGAGTGAGCATCCTTCCTGCTGGGAGTGTCGGGGCTGTCAGGGGACCCTGGTGGCAGGCATGGGCATCCCTCCTACTAGGGGTGTCGGGGCATTGTTAGGTGGCTTAAGTGAGCTGCTTGGTAGGCTAGCAGTTTTGTGACAATCTTTTTTTAGGCCTTCCATGAAGAGAAAAGGGGGTGGGAGTTTAGAAGAAAATAGAGTTGGATCTCAAAAGGCAGGCTGGTGAGGTAAGAGAGACTGGGCAGACTGGACAGGTCTTTATCTGCCATCATTTACTATGTTAAACTTGAACACTTCCATCATGTAGTTTGGTAGGAGGCCGTACAGTGCCTTATATATAAAGCAACCCAGTTTGAACAATAAGCAGGCCTCGATGGGGGAGCCAGTGAAGTTTCTTATAGTAAGGCTTGACATGGTCGTTTTTTCCTAGTACGAAGATAACGCATGTGTTGAAGTGTTTGGAGTCTATTGTAGTATTTCTGAAGGCATGAAAGATAAGTAAGATTACAGTAGTCTAGCATACTGATGATCAGGGCTTGGTATAGAATTTGAAAAGGAACGGTGTCAAAGTAAGGTCGAATGGATCAGTTTCTAGAGTGCTGTAAAACCTTTACAAACTATGACAGCTACTTGGGGTTTCATGGTCATATTTCAATCTAGTGTCACTCCTAGGATTTTAATAGTGGACTGTAGTGGTAGGGATTTTCCCCTAATCACAATGTTTTCCTCGTTCAGGTTTGAAGGGTTTGAGAGACAGAACTTGTTTTTTTCAGGGTTTAATTTCTGCCTCTTTCCCTTCCTCCCTGATCTGGTGTCAGACTCTCTTATTTTGCTATCCCCCTCCCCCTGGTGTCTCTTCCTCTCCTCCCTCACCAGTATTTCCTTACACTTCATTTTGCAGCTGGCAATGCTACATACACTTGTCTCTTGTCAGCCAGGGGCCTTTCTTCCGATGCTTGTCTGAAAGAGAGAGGGAGGCAAAAGATGTTGGACTTGGGGGTGATGGAATAGGGAGGGGAGAGGGATACATGCCAGACCCTTGGGGTGGGGAATGGGGGTGGAATGAGAAACACTGGGGAGAGAAAGGCAAGAGATGCTAGACTTGAGGGGTAGGGAAGGACCCTTTTGGATGTAGGAGGAAGGGAAGAGAGCAGGAAGAGATGCTGCGGCCTGGGGAGGAGGAGAGGAAGATAGATGAAGATCCCTGGGGTGTGGTGCCCCTGTGTACCTGACTGCCTAGGGCCCACGGAAAGGTAAATCCTACCCTGAGCATAGCCTGATTTTTCCTTCCCTTCCCCTTCTAGATTGGAAAACTTCTTTTGGCAGGAGGTTACCATGTTGGCAGTGACTCCGATTGGCTGCCTCAAAGCTTTCTCTATGTCACGTTCTGCCCAGGCAGAAACAGGAAGGTGTGTCAGCGGTGGAACATGGCAGAGAGAAAGCTTTGAGGGAGCCGATCAGAGTCACTGCCTTGTTGGCAACCCCCTATCATAGGAAATGTTTTTCTCAACGTAGCCTGGAAGGTAAGGGGGAAGGGAGGAAAACATCGGGCCGTGCTGGGGAAAAGGTGACGAGATACCAGGCTATGGGGCCCCTTGAAGCTATTTTGTTAGTTGAGGGGAGGGGAGTGGGAGAGATGCTGAGCTACGTGTGGTAATAATGGAAGATGGGGAGATCAGGGAGGAAGCAATGGAGGGAAAAGATTAGGCCCATCTCCTTAATTTCTGCCCTGAGCTCCAGCATTTCTAAAACCAGCCTTGTACACAGGAGCAGGTAAATCACACACCCGAATTAGTGAAAAATACATAACTAAAATACACATGTACTCTTGATTTGGAAATTGTCCTTATTATTTAAAGCAGCAGTCTCAAACATGCGGCCCATGGGCCGCATGTGGCTCTCCAGGTTTTATTTGCGGCCCGCGGTCTGGAGGCGATCATTCTCTTCCTTTTGGAGCAGCAGCCGGCTCGTTCGTTCAAAGCCACGGGTTGGCGGCTCCTTGCGCTATCCACTCCTGCATCGGAAGCCTCTCTGATGTCACAACATCAGAGAGGCTTCAGACGCAGGCACGGATCTCGCAAGGAGCCGCCACCCGCAGCT
Source organism: Geotrypetes seraphini (assembly GCF_902459505.1). Classification (NCBI taxonomy): domain Eukaryota; kingdom Metazoa; phylum Chordata; class Amphibia; order Gymnophiona; family Dermophiidae; genus Geotrypetes; species Geotrypetes seraphini. Next base: position 70,381,767 of record NC_047088.1, read on the forward strand.
TTGAACAAACGAGCCGGCCAGACACGCTGCTGCTCCAGTGGCGTACCAAGGGGGGGGGCGGTCCACTGTTCTCCCTAGAGTGCGGCTCGTCTAGAGAAGTGGTGCCCAACCTGCTTCCCTTCCCTTCTCACTGCTGCCATCGGGGATCAGGCCGGCATCATGTTCTTTGATCTCCCTGCTTCTCTTCCCTGCGGTGCCGACCAACTCTCGCGGCCTGACGTCAATTCTGACGTCGAGAGGATGTTCTGGCTAGCCAATCGCTGCCTGGCTGCCCGGAACATCCTTTCCGATGTTAGAATTGACGTCGGGCAGCGAGAGTTGGTCGGCCCTGTGCAGAAGAGAAGCAGGGAGATCTCGGCCTGTTCCCGATAGCGGCAGCGGCAGCAGCCTATTCCACGGCGGCGGTGGCATGGGGAGGGCAGGAAGGAAGGAAGAAAGAAAGAAAGAAGGTGGGGTGGGGACAGGGAGCCAGAAAAAAAAGCAAAAAATGGGGCACGGAGGAAGGAAGGAAGAAAGAAAGGAGGGGGGACAGGGAACCAGAAACAAAGCAAAAAATGGGGCACGGAATCAGAGAAAGACAGACATAGAGAAAGAAAGAAAAAGTTGGGGGAGGGAATGAGGTCTGGAGGAGAGGAAGCATACAGGAGGCTGGAAGAAGTATTGGATGCACAGTCAGAAGAATAAAGTGCAACCAAAGACTGATGAAATTACCAAAGGTAGGAAAATGATTTTATTTTCAATTTAGTGATCGAAATGTGCCAGTTTTGAGAAAGAAAAGATATTGAACTTTAAATGTGAGTGCTGCAGAAAAAAATAGAGTACTTGCGAGGGCCGCAGAAAAAATAGTTAATGTCTTATTAAAGAAATGTCAAATACAATGAAAACAGCAAAATCACTTATGGTAAATTACTGGAAGAAGATATCTAGCCACAATAATGCCAAGCCTCAGAGACCGATAATTCAAGCCACTCTTGCTGAAAAATGATTCGGTCAAGATCTCAATCATGGGCTAATGGCATGGAAAAGTCATAAACTTTTAAACTTTTTTATATATAAGACTTTTTTAGATTTTTTTGTATTTAAGCTTATAATTTAAAGCCTTAAAGTATTTTTTATAATAAAGCATCCAATAATGCAAAAAAAGTGCATAAACGTGAAAAGGCACTTAGCTTAATTGTGAAGCGGCACTGCATTCAACCCAACGGGGCCACCGTTTCACCTGCGAGGCTATTTTTTCTGCGGCCCTCCAAGTACCTACAAATCCAAAATGTGGCCCCGCAAAGGGTTTGAGTTTGAGACCACTGATTTAAAGGATACAATTCTCTTGAATTAAAATTTTCAAAACTATTTTCTTAAATGCTAGCTCCTTCCCAAAGCCATCCTCAGTAACATCTCCTCACACTTTGGGTAAGCAGGTACACAGCCCAGACATCCACAGATAGGGCAGACAGTTTTACTCATAAAATGGCTTTGAAAATTACCTTCTTTGTTAGTACTATGCAGTGTACCTATACATAGGTGAATACTGTCATAGAAAGAGAGGAACTGAAAATAATGTTTCAAGTTTGTACAACAGTGGGGGTTTTAAGTGGCATAGATCTTGCATTGCAGTGTTGATCTTGCATTGCAGGCCTTCAAGGAGGGAACAGGCCTTTAAGGGGGGGACAGGCCAGGGATGGTGGCATAGGCCTTCAGTGGGGGACAGGCAGGCCTTCGGGGGGGGGGACAGGCCTTCAGGGGGTGGGACAGGCCTTGGGGGGTGCAGGCCTTCAAGGGGGGAATAGGCCTTTAACGGAGGGACAGGCCTTCAAAGGGGGGACAGGCCAGGAATGGTGGCATAGGCCTTCAGGGGGAACAGGCAGGCCTTCAAGGGGGGGGACAGACCTTCAGGGGAGGGGGGCCCTAGTGTAGAAGTACACGGAGGGAGGGAAGTGGGGTTCAAAGAGACGTGCATATAATGGACTTTGGGGGGAAGAAATAAAGGGTCTAAAAATAGAGGAGAGGGAGAGAAATGATGGACAATGGGATTTAGGGAGGGAACAGAAAGGGAGAGAAGTTGGACACAAGGGATGGTGTAGGGGGGGGGATAGAGATACTGGATAGGAGAGTAGTTGGGAAAAGAAAAGGAGAGATGGTGGACCCTGGGGTGGTGGAGAAGGAGGGAGAGATGCTGGATGAAAGAATAGTTAAGAAAAGGTGGATCTGTGGAGGGAGATGAAAAAAAGGAAAGATGTCAGACCTCCGGGGGAGGGAAGAGAAACGGAAGGGGAGGACAGAGATGGAAGATGGATGGTTAGCAGGGAGAAAGAAGGAGACCCTGGCAAGCAAGTTATCAGAAGACAACGAGAGCCTGGGACCAACAAGATTTTAATAATGACCAGACAACAAAAGGTAGAAAAACTAATTTTATTTTCTATTTTATGATTACAATATGTCAGATTTGAAACGTGTATCCTGCCAGAGATGGTGTTAGACCGCAAACGTGGGCTAGGATTTAAGAGAGAGAGGAAAAGTGTTTTTTGTTTATTTTGTTTACACCACAGCGCCAGTGTGGTTAGGAGAAGGCAAAGGGGGTGAAGAGGCTATAAAATAAACCCACCAGGATGTTTGAAAAAAACAAAACACCCAATTGGGTAGGGAAATCGAATCGAATCACCAATTCAGTGTGCTGAATCGAATCAAATCGAATTTTTTTTTCCTGAATCAGGCAGCACTAGTATAGATGGTATGCTTCTCTTCATAGGCTTTGTTGACTCCTCTCCAAACATAGCATTTATGGCCATAACCATAATGTTCAATCTTGGTCTCATCACTCCAAATGATTTTGTTCCAGAAGTTATGAGACTTCCTTACATGCTATTTTGTGGCATTGGTGCAGCTTTTTTCTGCCAACTCTATCATGAATTTTTGTTCAAGTATCTCCTTATTGTGCATGCTGAAACACTTTGTTTCAGAAAAGCCTGTATTTCAGTAGAAGTTTATTTGTGACCCACATAGAATTGCTGGATATGTGGGATATAAATTTTTAAATAAATAAATAAATAAAATAAAGTTGCTTCTTTGCATCCCTTCAAAGTTTCCTGGCAGTTGAGTCTGAAATCTTTTTTGGACTACCTGACCATGGCTTGGTATTAACAGCACCCATAATTTTCCACTTCTTTGTCCGAGTTTGATTTGCATTTTCAAATCTTTGGATGCCTTTTTATATCCTTTTCCTGATTTATAAAGTTCAGCTACATTTGCTTGTAGATACTTTGATAGTTCTTTTACTTTCCCCATGCTTCAGTAACCAGCAGTTTGTGCATGAAATGCGCAAGGATTTCTCAAGAGCTTAGAAACTCATTAACTATGAGGTTCATAATCGAAATTGAAATGTCTAAAAACCTACCCAAATCGGCACTTGGACGACCTAAAAGACAGGTTGTCCAAGTGCTTATAATTGAAACGGGTTTTTAGACATATCCAGAGACTTTTTAGGCCTCTGAAAGCTGCTGTGCAACCTGAGCTCAAAGGGCGTTTTTGGAGAAGTGGTAAGGGCGGGATGTGGGACAACCTAGACTTAGGGCTAGATTCACTAAGCCCACCGATCAAGTTCCAACCACTTAGCGACCTCTTTACGACCCGATTTCCCTCTGACCCGATTCACTAACCTCTGTCCCGATCATCCTCCGATCCGCACATGCAAATGAGGGGAACGGCATTCATATGTAGGCAGGAAGCGATTCACAAAAAAAAAAAAAAAAAAAAAGATGGACACCGACTGGGCTGACCAATCCAAAAATAAGCAACTGTTGAGGACCAGTCTCTCAGGTCCTTTCTGATTGCCCTGCCTTCTGCCGCCCTGCTTCTCTGCCCCGCTCTCCTGCTCTCTGCCCCATCTGCTCTCTTCCCTGCAGTGCAAGCACATGGTTTTAACCGGCAGGTTTAAAGCAGGTTAAAACTACGAGCTTGTAAAAAAAAAGTAAAGCTCTGCCGGGCACGGAGGGCCAGTGCATGCACAGACCATCTATAGATGGTCTGCGCATGCGTCGGGATCGCTTTTCAGCGATCCATGCAGTTAGTTGGGGGCGTGATTCCGATCGACCTCATGATTCGTGAATCAGCCCCCCAGACATGGATCAGATTGGATCCCTCACGGATCCTTAGTGAATCTAGTCCTTAGTCATCCTGCAGGGATAATCGAAAGTTTGAGACTGCCTAGATGTAACTTATACTTTGTGACTTAGGTGATCTAAAAATAGGTATAAATGCCCAGAAGGTATCCAAAGTGACCAGATAATCACTGCAGAGACAAAGTACAGACCCCTCCACACTCCTCCAGTGATCACTGACCCCCTCACACCACCATGAAAATCAGAATAAAAACATAATACCTGCCTCCGGAACATCAGCACCTGGCATAGGAAAGCCTAGTAGAGCTGCACAGAGGTGGCTTAAGTAGTCTGGTGGGTGGGCTAGTGAACCACAGAAAGGAGGACCCGGGCCCATAAGCCACTCTAACCACTGCATTCATGGTGGAAAATATAAGCCCACCAAAAACCCCCCAAACCCTACTGTACTGCCATTTAGGTGCCACCTGCAGCCATAAGGGATATGGGGGTTATAGACAGGTAAGTATAGTGAGTTTTGGGGTTGTTTTCGGGGGCTCACCATGAATGCAAGGGAGTTGTGGTGAGATGTTTATGTGGCACACTTTTTGTGAAGTTTACAGCAGTGCCTTTCAGGTGCCCCACTACTCTGTTGCCATGTCTGGGTGTCCAGTTTATCACTTTGCTGGCCCCTCCCATATCCAAAGAGTCTTGTTCTGGGCGTTTGGGACTTGGATGATTTTTTGGATGAAGATATGGTATAAAGATGGATGAATAAGCAGACAATTTTCAAAAAAATAAATAAATTTTGGACGTATTTTTCGAGAATGGACTTTAGACGCTGCCGATTTTGGGTGACTAGCGTCCAAGGCCCAAGACGGACTGAGACTTTTTTTTTATTATGCCCCTCCACATATATACATACACTAAACACAAGTAAACAAGGTACACGTGTGGATACTTACCCTTCAATGTCATCTCAACCTGTGTGTGTCAACTTGAGCACTTTAGTGCACTCTTACTCAGGTCTTTCCTGCTTGCTAAAGCCATTTTAACCATGGCCATAAACATTCCCTCCCTAATTTTCTATTTATTGCCATGTGCTAGTGTTACCATTAGCACTTGGCCATTAAAAAAATGACACTAAATATGGCTATATATACTTGTCAGGTGAAATATCAATATTTGAATTATTGTGAGCAAAGCTGGATATATAGATTGAATACTGTCAACCCTAGCGATTGAATGCCAAACTCAAATGGATTACATTGATTTAAATAAGGCAAGGTATCTGTGATGATGGTCGCTGGTTGCTTGATGAAATCACATGTGAATGGGTTAATTAAGAGTCTGAGTCGCTGTCACCATTATTAGACCAGAGGAAGCATGGCGGTAACGTCTTAGAAAGGTCAGTTTTGATATAGGGATATAATTATTTAAAAAGTTTTTTTAGATATTTATTCATATTTCTGTAGGGAAATCTCCTTGACACAGCTGATTGCAAAACATGAATTCATGTCGGAGCCCTGCATTATATCTCTTAAGATGAGTATTAAACCTTAATTATAAATTGCAAAGGGAAGAGTGGTGTTAAGGAAAATTTTAAAAATTGAAAATATTTGATAAAGATTGATGAGGAGGCTGGTAACCACAATCTCAAAATGAAAGGATTTTGAATTTTGAGAGGTAGCTGCTGAGGTCTTTAGTTAAATCAACTAAGTTGATATACGAGTATTATATGTGTGAAAGCTGATTACTGAAAACAAAAAAAAAAAATCTGACCAGGTGAGCACCTACCACTACCTATTAAGGAGGTGGTGAGGGCTCCTGCATTAACTATTTACTAACCAGTTTGCACACAGTAATGTAAATGAACTAACTGGTTAGTACAAGAATGCCCACTCCCTGCCCCCTCAAAAAAAATTAACCCACAGTTAGGGTGTCCGGTCAAAAGCGCACCGGGACAAAGGTGCGCCCAGACAATTGAGCGCAGCGCAGAGGTGCGCGCCGCTCAAAATTCATGTTTTTAGGCCTCCGACGGGGGTGTGTGTGGGGGGAACCCCCCCCCCACTTTACTTAATAGACATCGCGCCGCGTTGTGGGGGTTGTAACCCCCCACATTTTACTGAAAACTTCACTTTTCCCTGTTTTTAGGGAAAAAGTTAAGTTTACAGTAAAATGTTACAACCCCCCATAACGCCGGCACGATGTCTATTAAGTAAAGTGGGGGGGTTCCCCAACAAAACCCCCCGTCGGAGCCCCTAAAAAGCACAGTTACTTACCGTAACAGGTGTTATCCAGGGACAGCAGGCATATATTCTCACATGTGGGTGACGTCATCTACGGAGCCCCGGCGCGGACAGCTTTTCAAGCAAACTTGCTAGAAGTTTCAAGTTTGCACACTGCACCACGCATGTGCGTGCCTTCTGCCCACTAGAGGGCGCATCCCACCTCGTGGTCCTCAGTTCCATAACTAGCTTAGAAGCCATCCCCGGGGAGGTGGGCGGGTTGTGAGAATATATGCCTGCTGTCCCTGGATAACACCTGTTACGGTAAGTAACTGTGCTTTATCCCAGGACAAGCAGGCATGATATTCTCACATGTGGGTGACCTCCAAGCCAAACCAAAAAGGGCAGGTGGGAGGATGGCAATTTTAAGAAAACAGATTTTGTAAAACTGACTGGCCAAACCGGCCGTCACTCCTGGACAGAGTGTCCAGACAGTAGTGAGAGGTGAATGTATGAACCGAAGACCAAGTGGCAGCCTTACATATGTCTTCCATCGGGGTGGAACGGAGGAAGGCTATCGAAGCTGCCATTGCTCGGACCTTGTGCCCCGTGACTCGACCCGGGGGAGGAAGGCCAGCCTGAGTATAGCAAAGGGAGATGCACGCCGCCAACCAGTTAGACAGAGTGCGCTTGGAAACTGGGTGCCCTAATCGATTGGGATCGAAGGACAAGAATAATTGCGGGACCTTCCGATGGGACTTGGTGCGTTGAAGGTAAAATGCCAACGCCCTCTTACAGTCAAGCGTGTGAAGCGCCGTCTCGCCAGGATGGGAGTGGGGCTTAGGGAAGAACACAGGAAGGACAATGGACTGATTGAGGTGGAAATCAGAAACAACCTTCGGGACAAACTTAGGATGGGTGCGGAGGACCACCTTGTCATGATGGAATACGGTGAAGGGTGGGTCCGCAACCAAGGCTTGTAGTTCCCCAATCCGCCTAGCGGAGGTGAGGGCAATCAGAAACACCACCTTCCAAGTCAGAAATTTCAAGAGGGACTTGTTGAGTGGCTCAAAGGGTGGTTTCATCAGTTGAGCTAAAACCACATTCAAATTCCATACGACTGGGGGAGGTTTGAGCGGGGGACAAACCCTGAGTAATCCTTTCATGAAGCGTGTCACCAAGGGATGGAGAGACAGAGGGCGTCCATCCAGGTGTTGGTGGAAGGCGGAAATCGCACTAAGATGGACACGCACCGAAGTGGTTTTCAGGCCAGAGCGCGACAAATGGAATAAGTAGTCCAGAACCGAGGGTACCGGGGCCGATACCGGGTCCAGGAGGAAAGAAGAGCACCAGGTGGAAAACCTGGTCCATTTCTGCGAATAGCAAAGCCTCGTCGAGATCTTGCGGGAGGCTTCCAGCACTTCCCTCACTGATTGAGACAGGTCCGGAGGGGTCAGGGAACAAGAAACCAAGCTGTCAGGTGCAATGACTGCAGATTGGGATGTAACATGGATCCTTGATTCTGAGATAGCAGAGAAGGACCGACAGGCAGAAGAAGGGGTTCCCTGGCGCTGAGTTGGAGCAGTAGGGAGAACCAGTTCTGACGCGGCCACCGAGGAGCTATGAGAATCATCGTGGCCGTGGACGATCTGAGGTGTACCAACGTTCGCATGATCAGAGGGAAAGGAGGGAATGCATAGAGGAACTTCCCGTCCCAATCGAGAAGGAAGGCATCCGCCTCCAGACGATCCCGCGAGTACATCCGAGAACAATATAGTGGTAGTTTGTGTGCCTCCGGAGAGGCGAACAGATCTACCTGTGGCGTTCCCCAGCGAGCGAAGACCTCGTGCAGAACTGCTGAGTGTAGAGTCCACTCGTGGGGTTGCAGGAGTCGACTGAGTTTGTCCGCCAGACAATTCAGTTCCCCCTGGATGTAGACCGCCCGGAGGAAGATGTTCCGGGAGGCCGCCCACTCCCAGAGGCGAAGGGCCTCGGAGCAGAGGGGCCACGACCCCGTTCCCCCCTGTTTGTTCACATAGTACATTGCTACTTGGTTGTCCGTGCGGACGAGGACCACCTGGTCCTGTACTACGTGAACGAAGGCTCGAAGTGCTAGGAAGATGGCCCGAAGCTCTAGCACGTTGATGTGACAGCGACGGTCCTCCGCCGACCACAGGCCCTGTGTGCGAAGACCGTCGAGGTGGGCTCCCCACGCGTAGTCCGAGGAGTCCGTGGTCAGAACCTTGCGAAATGGGGGAGTGCGAAACATTAGTCCCGTGGACAGATTTGAAGAGTCTGTCCACCAACTTAGCGATTTCCGCAAAAGCGGAGTCACCGAAATGAGGCGCGACTCCGGATCGCACTCCTGGCGCCATTGTGATGCGAGTGTATACTGAGGGATCCTCAGATGCAGCCTCGCAAATGGCGTGACGTGTACCGTCGAGGCCATATGGCCGAGCAGCATCATCATGCGCTTGGCCGACACCCTTGGTAGTTGAGAGACCTGGCGGCTCATCCGTACCAAGACTTCCAACCGTTGGGTCGGAAGGTAGGAGCGCAGGCGCACCGTGTCCAGCACCGCACCTATGAATTGAAGAGACTGAGCCGGCCTCAACTGAGACTTTGGAAAGTTTATCTCGAATCCGAGGGTTTGCAGGAAGGCAATAGACTGTCGGGTCGCTGAGATAACCTCCTCCCTGGTCGGGGCTTTGATGAGCCAGTCGTCCAGGTAAGGGAACACGTGGAGCCCGCGAGACCTCAGGGCTGCCGCCACTACTACCATGCACTTCGTGAATACTCGTGGGGACGCGGCCAGGCCGAAGGGCAGGACTCTGTACTGGAGGTGTAGGTCTCCCACCTGGAATCGTAAGAATTTTCGGCAGGTGGGGTGCACCGGGACATGGGTATATGCTTCCTTCAAGTCGAGGGAGCACATCCAGTCCCCTTCCTCCAAGAGAGGATACAAGACCGGGAGAGATAGCATTCGAAATTTCTCCCTGGCCAGGCATTTGTTGAGCTTCCTGAGGTCGAGTATGGGGCGCATGTCCCCGGTCTTTTTTGGGACCAAAAAGTAACGGGAGTAAAATCCCGTCCCCCACTGGTCCTTGGGGACCGGCTCGACCGCCCGAAGCTTCAGGAGAGCTTTGGCTTCGGTCATAAGGGTCGGTAGTTGCGACCGGTTGCACCAGGCTAAACTTGGGGGACTGTCCGGTGGTGAGGACACAAAATTGAGCGAGTAGCCTTCGGAGACGATCCGGAGCACCCAAGCGTCTGAGGTAATCGCGGTCCATGCCTTCCGGAAGGACCGAAGACGCCCCCCGATAGGAAGGGGTTCTGGTGAAGGTGCGGAGGGGAACCCGCCCCGTCCGCTCAGCCCGTCAAAAGGAAGGCGCGGGCTTAGAAGGGCCCTGCGCCGGGGCTTGGGTTTGTCCCCCTCTGCCTCGTTGAGACGAACGTCTCGGAGGCGGTCTTGAGAAGGACGGGGTCGACTTCTGGGGGTACCGGCGCGGCGGAGGCCGGAAAGGTTTCTGTGGCGGGGGCCTAGGTTTGGGGCGGACCAGGGATGCTAAAGAGCGTTCCTGTTCCGACAACCGTTTGGTCGCCGCCTCCAAAGACTCGTCAAATAACTCGGACCCCACACAGGGCAGGTCTGCAAGACGTTCCTGCAGGTTTGGGTCCATGTCGAGGGTGCGAAGCCAGGCCAAGCGGCGCATGGCCACTGCGAGGGCCGACACCCTCGAAACCAGCTCAAAGGTGTCGTACACTGAATGGAAAAGGTACAACCGCAATTGAGACAGGTTGGACATAAACTTATCGAATCCTGCTCTTTTGGAGTCCGGTAACGAGTTCCGATATTGAGGAAGGTCCTTCACCATCCCACGCAAGTAGGAGGAAAAGGTGAAGGAGTAATTTAGAACTCTGGTGGCCATCAGAGTGTTTGAATAGAGGCGACGGCCAAACTTGTCCAGGGTCCGCCCCTCCCTGCCGGGTGGAACCGCCGCAGAAACCCGTGAGGGCTGTGATTTTTTAAGGGCAGATTCCACCAGGAGGGACTGGTGGGAGAGCTGCGCCTTATCAAACCCTTTCGGGGGAATCGTCCTATACTTTGATTCCATTTTTGACGGGACAGACGTGCCTGTAAGAGGGCTCGACAAGTTCTTCAGCCAGGTCTGCAGGAGGACACTGTTGAGAGGGAGTCTAGGTACCTCTCTAGGGGGAGTGGGAAGGTCCTGTTCCTCTAGAAATTCCTTGGAATATTTGGAACCTACCATCAGGTCAATCCCCAGGGCTTGGGCCATGTCCTGGACAAAAGATGAGAAGGAGGACGGCCTAGCCTGGGGGGACGGGGTTCTCGACCGTCCCACCGAGGAGCGGGGGGAGGCCTCATGGGAATACTGAGGATTCCTAACCGATCCTGAATCCCAGGATCCTCTCTCCACGGCCCTCGAGGGGGAGGGTGAAATCATCCTCCTAGGGGAGTCCCTGGGGGAGGATCCCGGGGTCCGTGGGGTCCTCTCCCGTTTCCTCGGCGAGGCGGCGTGGGAAGACTTTCCCCGAGGTGAGCGGAGGAGCCTCGGATTATCGAGGCGCAACTCCGACACCTGCAGCGCCTCGCCCCCGAACGACGAGGAACGATCGCGCCGAGGCGAGCCCCGGGGTCGCTTAGGCTTCCTCGATCGGCGCCTCGTCCGAGGTCGCCTCGAGGGCGAGGCGTCCGGGGAAGATCCCGAAGCCGAGGAGGAAAGTCGGCGCACTCTGCGGAACTTTTCTTTTGGGCGGACACTGCGCTCAGGAGGCTCCCCCGAGGTCGAGGTCCGGGGCGGGGCCGAGACCGAGGTGGACGGGGCCGCAATACCCGAGACCGAGGTCGCCGAGGCCGGGGCTCCCGAGGTCGAGGGAGCCGAGACCGGGGCCTCCGAGGCCGAGGGCGCCCCGGCCGAGGTCGACGTCGCCGGGCCCGCAGCACGCTGCAGCACTTCCAGGGCTCCCGACAGCTCCGATGAGATCAAGGCTCGAAGGAGATCCTGGAAGGCCGGAATCCCCACGAAGGTGGGGAGTTCCGAGTCCGGGGCACACTCCCTGGAGGGCGACCTCGGTCTCGAGTATTCCCTCGGGGTGTGCGGAGTCGAGGTCCGATGCGGGGCCGGGGTCGACCCACCCGCTTTGGCCTGACTCGAGGATGGCTTCTTTGCTGAAGGGGATGGAACAGAGGACTTACCCGAAGCTGGCTTCGATGACGACGGCTTCGAAGATGAGGGCCGAGGCGACGCCGAGGCCCCCGAGGACGCCGAGGCCGAGGTCAAGGCCGGGGCCGAAGCCGGGGCCGACGTCGAGGCCTTGGGCGGCGCGTCGACGGCGAACAATTCCGCCATTCTGGCCTTACGGCGACGGAGGGCCCTGTTCTGGAAGGTAGCACAGCGATCACACGAGGCTGTTGGATGTTCGGGCCCAAGACAGACAATGCACCACCGGTGAGGGTCGGTGATGGAGAGTAGTCTCTCACACCGGCTGCATTTCTTGAATCCCGTAACAGGACGGGACATCGACGAGAAAAAGAAGAAGGCCGGGAACGACCGACGTTCCCCGGCTCAGGCTTCCGGGAGCCCCCGGAGCCCAACGAAAAACAATTATTATTTTTTTTTTTTTTTTTTTTTTTTGTAAGACGGACGAAAAATAAAGCAGCACCGCGATTAATCCGATCAATAAACAAACTAAACGCGGCAGCTAGAAGGCAAAAACACTGGAGCTCAGATCCACAGGGCTTTCTTGCTCCGCGGAAAAATTTGAACTGAGGACCACGAGGTGGGATGCGCCCTCTAGTGGGCAGAAGGCACGCACATGCGTGGTGCAGTGTGCAAACTTGAAACTTCTAGCAAGTTTGCTTGAAAAGCTGTCCGCGCCGGGGCTCCGTAGATGACGTCACCCACATGTGAGAATATCATGCCTGCTTGTCCTGGGATAAACAGTAATTTTGAACGGCGCGCACCTCCGCGCTGCGCTCAATTGTCCGGGCGCGCCTTTGTCTTTCGCGCCGTTGTCTATGAATCCACAGTTAGTGTATGCACTTCCTAAAACTAACATGAAACACATTAGTGCATTCATCTTTTTTTTTTCTGCGTTAGACTCACTTAGCACCTAGTGCAGCTTAGTAATGGGACCTCTAAATGTAAAATTATACTTAATCTTTTTTCCCTCTCTCTCTTTTTTTTTGCAAATCAAACCAAACACACAAGTCCAAGTAGGATGTTGGACACAGAAGAGGTTCTGACACCACAGTCCAGTGCTAACATAAAATATATTATTAGAAACAGCAGCAAGAATAAAGAAATCCTCAAAATGCAAACACACTTTTTGTATAAATATAAAGAAACCAACAGCTTTTAGGGAGAATTCTCCACTGGCAAAGTTTTGCATGTTGCACTCATTTCTACAATGCTGATGACCAAAAATTAATTTCATGTTGGGGAGATTTCAGCTTGGTCTTGTTCTTCCTGCTCCTGTTCCAAGACTTTCTAGCCCCTATCACAATGCTAAGGCTGAGAGAACAGATGCCAACATCTGGAAGCTCTTAAGAAGGACATATGCGGTAAGGAAGGAGGAACATGGCACCTCCTACAGGCATTGGAACAGGGGAGCCTTTTAAATGGGGCAAACTTGAAAAATACATCATACTTTCGGATTAAGAGGGAGGATGACCAGTTCTATTCCAAATGCAAGGTAACAAGAGGCAGGGCAATGGCAAGGGGGGGGGGGGGAAGAAGAGACAAGGCCAAGACTAGACTGAAATCTCAGAAAATAGCCAGACTGGGTCCCAATCCCATGGACAGCTGACATTTAAAGCCTGCCTTGGAAAATCTCCATAACTGTGCTCCAACAAAAGGGCAGAGGGTGAAATATATAACTGTCCCACGTTCACACAGAGAACAAACATGTCATCAGGATAAAGCTGCAGCTCCCACAGAATGGGCCAACCAAATGAAAAGGAAGAGAGAAAAATATGGGGAAAACCAACAACACAACCCAAAAACTCCAGCATGGAGGGGACGAGAAAAATGGATTGTCTGACCTTCAAAGTCATTTTTTTCTGTTTCTTTTCTTTCTTAGCACCCGTACAATAAAACTGTACCATTTACAATAATAATAATAATAATAATCATAATAAAAAAAATCTCAGTTCAAAAAAGAAGTTAAAGTGTCACCATATTTACTTCTTAAACACATTGCTAGTCTTCTGACAAAGGGGCTTCCTCACTCCTTTTTGCAGCTGACTCGCTTATTCTCTCTCTCTCGCTGTTAGAACGCCTTTAAAAATTAGTATTTTTGCTTACAAAAGTAAAAAATAATGGAGGAGGGGCAACAAAGCCCCATTCCACCTCATCTGTCCCAACATGCACTGCTCCTGATACCCAGCATTCCCTTGTGACAGCGATCTTTGCGACTGATGCATTCCCATGGTCCATAAGGTAGCTCTGCCTCTCCAAGTTGTGTGTGTCATGCAGCACAAGAGATTCTGGGAATGCAGCTCAGAGCTAACAGCCACAATCTCTGCCTGAGGGGAAAGGGTAGATGGAAAAAGGTGGGGAGAGGGTGGGGGGAGGGAGACTGGATGGTGATGAACAACACTGCTATCAACAGATACTTTGTCCTCTGGAGAAATCTGGCACCTCCCTACCCCGCCCCCACCCCTTTTGTGTTTCTTAATGGTCCTTCTTTACAGAGTGCTTTTCTTTCCTAGGGTGAGAAGCTAGTCCTTTCCCCTCCCAAACCCAGCTGGCACAAATCTCACCCTCTTTATGCATAGAAAAAACACTGACACACCACTGCAGCTGCCAGCTTCACATCTGCAGGACACCTCAAACACTAGCAGAAGTGTTCTCTATGACAGCAACTTCTGGCTGCCATTTTTACCCTATGTATTCTGCACTTGTTTGGGAGAAGCAAAGAAAACTCCTTTTTGTTCTTAATCACTACTGTTTTGCTTCCTGCATGCTTACTTTCTTCAGAGAAAAGCAGCAGGAGCATTCCCTCTGGGCACACAAGTCTCTCTCCATCAGTTAGGAAGAGAAATTTTGGATGTGTAGTGGGTAAGGTGATGAGCCAGACTGTCACTGTGCTTCTGTTTTCCTGAGACTCACTATGCCACCAGGAGGCACTCAAATAATTATTAGGCAGACACCGTGGAAAAGGAAGATGAGCACAGACAATTCAACAGGGCAGAGCAGCAGGAGAGAAAAGTGGTTTGGTTTTAGAAGTGGGTGGCAACATTACAGGATGAAAAAGGGAGAGAGTGAGAGAGCAAGCAGCATGTTTTCCCTGCACAGTAAATCCCAGCTTTGGCCAGCACTGTCCCACCTCTCCAAGAGGATTCACTCAACTCCTCAGACCCTACAAGGGGCCTACACATCTTGTCAGCAGAGGCACTGGCCTAGTATAGGATAGAGGGCACATTCCTTCCCCTCAGAGCCTCTGCTACTTTTTTCTTTCTCCTCTGATACAGAAGTTCAGACAAAATTTAACTCTTCAGAGGACACTTCCTGAAGAGTCAAAGACAAGATGCAGTAGTGCCTTCCTCAGGCCTCACATGAACAGTTGCATCACAAGGCTCCTTAGATCACCTCCAGCACAGAGTGTGTACATCTCTGTCTTTTCACGTCTTCTTCACCAGTCAATGACAAGTCAATGTGAAAGGGTGGAGAGAGAATTAAAGTAAGGAAATACGCCAGTCACCATTGCTGGCATTTGTAAGGTTGCCTCCCATTGGTCCAGATTATTGCCTCATGATGCAGCAGATGCCAACCTGAAGTTTGTTTCCCCCGTCAGCTGCTGTCAGCGTAGAACTCCACCTCTGACCCCAGAAGCTTCAGCAGCTCTGGTTCATACCTCACCAACTCTATAGTCTCTCCACCTTCCTGTGGCCACATCTCAAGGCCCTCGGGCTGGGACAGCAGCTGGCTCGTGGACACCTGTCGGTGGAACTCCTTCTTAGACAAGCTGGCAATTTCAAACTGGGGGAAACGTGCCTGGAATATCCGGGAAGAAATTTTCAGCCTCTTGAGAACATCAGAGAACAGGAACCAGTTACTTGGCCTGTGGAGATGGATAAGATATAGTTATTCTTTTTGAAACCTTACACACAATATAACCCCTTGGCCAACTCCATGCTCTCAATTGTTTTCTTTATCATGCTGTGAGAGACACTACCAGCTCCCAGCCTCTCTCAGATCCACCAATTGCACAATTTAAAGGGCATAACATTACCTCACAAGGCTACATATACCACACCCATGGATAATATTCTTAGAAAACTAAATAATTTCATGAAAAGTAGATGTACTCGTGGCAATGGTGATTAACCCTATAGGTTACTATGACAACCACAAGTAGCTTGAACACAAGGAAATTTGGTTCCCTTAATTCTGTGTTATTATTTTCAGCTTTCAGTCTTCCCCATTTTCTTCACTGATGGCAAGACAAACACTTCACATGCAGCATATAATAAAACAACCTTCCAAAACCACTGCACATTCAAGCCCTTGCCTCAAATCCTCCAATTGAATGTGTTCTATTACTGCTATTTCAGCATTCCATATTCACAACTTTCCCACCCCTTCATACTCATGCAGAAACAAGGCTATCCCAGGTTATCTAAAGTCCTAGGCCTTCCTTGAACATCTGAAATGGGCTCAGGCAGATAGAGTGCACAAGAGCTGAGGGCACTGGTGTGGTATGGTGATGGTCAAACAGTAATTTGGAACAATTCTAAATCAATTGGGACTGCTCCCTTCAGTACAGTGGTCTCAAACTCAAACCCTTTGCAGGGCCACATTTTGGATTTGTAGGTACTTGGAGGGTCTCAGAAAAAATAGTTAATGTCTTATTAAAGAAATGACAATTTTGCATGAGGTAAAAAACTCTTTATAGTTTATAAATCTTTCCTTTGGCGAAGTCTTAACAATAATATTGTAATTTATAGCTAAAGAGACATGATCAAGAAACTTTTATTTTACTTTTGTGATTATGATAAACATATCAAGGGCCGTGAGTTTGAGACCACTGTTTTAGTACATACACCTGCATTTCCCGCTTCTTTATAGCAAGGGAATCATTTCAGTGCCTTTGTATTTTCGGAAGTTAAAGGTTTCCATATGTTCAACTTTGAAGATATGCTCATTAAGAAAGAAAGAGAAGCTCCAATTCTTTAAACAATGGAACATTTTGATATACCAATTAGAGTCATCATCCAATGTTTGTGAAGTTTAGTCAGTACAGAGAATCCACCAGAATAAAGTAAACTGAAGCCTGCTTGTTTCATGCTGTTCTTCCATACCACTGATGCATAAAATGAGACTGTTTTCATTCTGCTGGTTGTTTTGTACAACTAACTGACTTTTAAGATAGTAAATGACTGAATTTTTATAAATGATGCCCTTACATTTGTTTAGTTTCTAAGTGGAGATGAAAAATGGCAAATTGCTTGAGACATCCTACACCCCAAGCATGCCTGAAGAGGATATGGCCTACCTAATATAAGCCTACCATTGCAGAGCTCAGCCCCAAAGGCCATTTCCTGTATGGCCCTGTACCAGCTAGAAAGACTTCATACAATGGTCATGTAAATACAGGAAAAATCACAGGCTAAAAGTGTTCCAGTCTGTCCCAGAATTTATGAACTGTGTGTACTATACATTACAACTTTCAAAAAAGAGGAGAAAGGACTTTGGTCAACAACAGTGTCATGAGTGCTTGGAACAGAGCTCAGAATGAATGAGTCCTTTAATTGAATATGACAAAAGACTCCATTTGTTCATACTGTATTAAGTATAAGATATTATCTAAATCAAAGGTACAATACTAGCATCTTATGCCAAAACACAAACCAACTGATCTCAAACTGAAATCCAGATTAAAAATGTACTGAAACACAGAAAATGATGAAAGATAAAAATCATACAACCTATCCAGTCTGCTTATCCATATTAACCACTAATCCCTTTTACCTTACAGATCCTCTGTACCTGTCCCATGCTTTTTTGAATCTATAATTAAAAAAACGCTAAGCGCTCATGCGCACTCGCGCCGCGTGTTCCCTGATCCGTCGGGATGTGGCAGCACAAGTGCGCATGCGCTAGATGGCGCGGAGTGAGGGGCCGGGACTTAGGGGAAGGAGAGCAGGCCCGGGATTCGGCCGGCCCTGGCCAGGCAAGACCCCCTTCCTCACCGCACCCAGGCCCCGGCGCTCCCCGCCGGCAGAGGCGGAAAGAGATCTAAGCCCACAATTCTGTTCCTTTTGTACTCCCCAGAGAAGGGGGAGGTGCGAGGCTGCTGCGGCCTTCCTCCCCCGGTTCTCCCACGGTGATCAGCCTCAGTGTGTGAAGAGAACAAGCAGCGCTGAGGGTATGAAGTGAAGAAGCTGACCCGTGAGAGATGGGGGGAGGGGTAGCGGGGGCATGTGAGCTGACTGCGCAAGCGAAGGAAGCCTCAGTGACACTGAGCCGCGAGGGAGAAGGTGAGCGGAAGGGGGAGCGGCGGAGAGGCGGGGCCGGCCGAGAATGGTCCTGGAGACCCTAACCCTGCAGCGGCCTGGAGGCTCTCAGGTGCGTGTCCTGGGCAGGTCCCCGCTTTCCCTGCTTTCAGCGGTGAGGAGCAAAGGCCCAGGTAAGGGCTGCCATTGTTCCCGCAACGCTAAATTGACCTCACTCCTTCGCCCGGGCCAGGTTGCAGCCAGGTGGCCAAAGTTTACATGCTCCGGTCGGAGAACAGGCGGGTGGCGGTCGCT
Source organism: Geotrypetes seraphini (assembly GCF_902459505.1). Lineage (NCBI taxonomy): Eukaryota > Metazoa > Chordata > Amphibia > Gymnophiona > Dermophiidae > Geotrypetes > Geotrypetes seraphini. Next base: position 70,399,859 of record NC_047088.1, read on the forward strand.
GCCTCTTGGTGTGCTGTCCCGTCTACCCGGTCCTAGCCTCTGACTCGGATCCTATATTTCTTCCCAGCAACTGGCAGGAAAATTTGTGTCACTAACTTACTGCCTGGCCATATGTCTGTTGCAGTTTCAGTTGGCTTGCAGATGGGAAATGACTGGTTCGGAAAGTTTTTGGGAAAGCTGCACCAGTGTCCTGGTTAGAAATGTTGAACAAAATAAATAAAATAAAAATTGTGCATTGCTCTGCAGTCTCCTCAGGCGCCGTCTCCATCCTCACTCCGAATCCCTACAGCAAACTCCATCTCTGACAGTGTTCAAGGCCCAGTTAAAAACCCACCTCTTTTTAGATTACTGTTTAAGCAAGAGGCTTAATATGGAGGGCAGACCCGAGAGGAGGTAAGGGGTGCTGCTGGACAGGGGAAGAGGTGCTGACGACAGAGGGGAGGGGCAGAAAAAGGAAGGGAGGCGTACTGCTGGACAGGGGGAGCAGGGATGGACAGGTGAAGAGGTGCTCATGGACAGGGGGGCAGAAAAAGGAAGGGAGACATACTGCTGAACAGGGGAGCAGGAAAGAGGTGCTGATGGACAGGGGAAGAGGTGCTGATGGACAGGGGGGGAAAGGAAGGGAGGCCTTCTGCTGGACAGGGGGAGCAGGAAAGAGGTGATTATGGACAGGGGGAGGTAAAACAAAGGGGAGGCCTGCTGCTGGATAAGGGGAGGGGTGGTGGTGGACACAGGGGACGTAAAAGGAAGGGAGAATGGACAGGGGGAGCAGGCAAGGGGTGGTGGTGGACAGCCAAGGAAAAAGAAAGAAAGAAAGACAGAAATACAGAAAGCGGCTAAGGAGAGAGAAAGAAATAAAGACAGACGCACACACATATATGCTAGTACCCGCTAATGTAACGGGCTATAAGACTAGTTCAGATATAATTCTCTACTCCAGCACCTCCACAGGTAGGCTGTTCTTCTAACCAGCCATCACTTTTTCATAAAGAAATATTTCATTATATTACTTCTGAACCTGTCCCTTTTCACCTTAATCCTAGGTCCCCTCATTCCAGAATTTTCTTTCAATTGAAAGGAAAGGGGAAAAGGGATTGGGACTTGTATACCGGATGAGATTAAACACAACTGCAAGGGAGGCAACACAGTTATCATGGGTGACATCAATTATCTGGGGATAGACTGGAACCTAGACACCTCTTGGTGCGATAGGGAGACCCTGGATGCTATAGGCGACTGCTTCTTGGAACAACTTGTCAAGGAAAATATGAGAGGAAATGCAATTCTGGACTTATTTCTAAATGGACTACAAGGACCAGCGCAAGGTGTGGAAGTAGAGGGGACGCTGGGAACCATTGGTCAAAATATGATCTGCTTCGACCTGGACACAGGGGCGAAACATCGATCCAGAACGACAGCCACGGCATTGAACTTCCGAAAAGGGAATTACGAAGGGATGAGACTCATGGTGGGGAAGAAGATTAAGAAGAGGATAAACACTGTAAAAACACTAGAGCAAGCATGGTCCCTTTTTAAGGACACAGTCACCAAGGCGCAAAATCTATATATACCATGTATCAACAAGGGATCCAAGACGAAAAAGTACAAGAAACCGGCGTGGCTCACTGTAGTGGTGAAGGAAGCGATCAGAGACAAGAAGACTTCGTTTAAGGAATGAAAAAGGTCAAAAACGGACGAAAACTGGAAAAAGCACAAACAGCATCAAAGCAGGTGCCATAAGGCGGTAAGAGGAGCCATAAGATACTATGAGGAAAAAATAGCCAAAGAGGCAAAAAACTTCAAGCTGTTCTTTTGATATATTAAGGGGAAATGACCCGCGAAGGAAGTGGTGGGGCTGTTGGATGACCATGGAAAAAATGGAGTGCTAAAGGAGGACAAAGCCATCGCCGACAAACTGAACACATTTTTTGTGTCTGTATTTACTGAAGAGGATATACACAACATACCGGAAGCCAATAGGCTATACGCAGAAAACAAAGATGGGAAACTGACAGGGTTGACGGTCAGTCTAGAAGAGGCATGCAGGCTTAAAAACGATAAAACCCTGGAACCGGATGGCATCTATCCGAGGGTAATCAAGGAACTGAAAGGGGCTATAGCTGAACTGCTTCAACTAATAGCCAATCTGTCGATCAAATCGGGAAGGATTCCAGAAGACTGGAAAGTGGTGAATGTTACGCTGATCTTCAAGAAAAGATCGAGGGGAGATCTGGGAAACTACAGACCGGTGAGTCTGCCATCAGTACCGGGAAAGATTGTAGAGGCGCTGATAAAGGACCGCATCACTGATCACCTTGACGGACACAATCTGCTGAGGACCAGCCAGCATGGCTTCAGCAAGGGAAGATCTTGCTTGATGAACTTGCTGCACTTCTTTGAGGGAGTAAATAGGCAGATAGACATGAGCGAGCCGGTCGACATTGTATATCTGGATTTTCAGAAGGCGTTCACAAGGTCCCGCATGAACGACTACTTCAAAAAATTGCGAGCCATAGAATCGAGGGTGAAATACTCATGTGGATAAAAAAACTGGTTGGCAGATAGGAAACAGAGAGTGGGGGTAAATGGACAATACTCGGTCTGGAAAAGCATCAAGAGTGGAGTGCCGCAGGGTTCGGTGCTTGGACCCGTGCTCTTCAACATATTTATAAACGACCTGGAAATCGGTACAACGAGCGAGGTGATTAAATTTGTGGACGATACGAAGCTATTCAGAGTAGTGAAGACGCAGAAGGATTGTGAAGACCTGCAACTGGACATAAACATGCTCGAGAAATGGGCTGCGACATGGCAAATGAGGTTTAACGTGGATAAGTGTAAGGTGATGCATGTCGGTAGCAAAAACCTTATACATGAATACAGGATGTCTAGCAGTACTCGTAGAGAACCCCCCAGGAAAGAGACTTGGGAGTACTGGTCGACAAGTTGATGAAGCCATCCGTGCAATGTGCGGCGGTGGAGAAAAGGGCAAACAGAATGCTAGGAGATCACGAAGGGGATCACAAACAGATCGGAAAAGGTTATCATGCCTCTGTACCAGGCCATGGTAAGCCCCCACCTGGAATACTGCATCCAACACTGGTCACCGTACATGAAGAAGGACACGATACTACTCAAAAGGGTCCAGAAAAGAGCGACTAAAATGGTTAAGGGGCTGGAGGAGTTGCTGTACTGCGAGAGGTTAGAGAAACTAGGCCTCTTCTCCCTTAAAACACATCTGTTCCTGAAATACTTAGGTAACTGACCTATACAACCTTAGTCCTCAACAAATGATCTCTAGTACTGTTAATCACTGTTAATCACTAATTTTGAACGTTATTTATTCCACTCAACCTGTAACCTCTTTAATCATTGTAAACCGCATAGAACTTTATGGTCCTGAGGTATAACAGTTTGTTCACCCTCTCCAAGGTAGGGAGAATGAAAGGGCACTTACTAAAGTTAAAAGGGGATAGATTCCGTACAAACGTAAGGAAGTTCTTCTTCACCCAAAGAGTGGTGGAAAACTGGAAAGCTCTTCTGGAGGCTGATATAGGGGAAAACACCCTCAAGGGAACCGGAACATACGCAGCTAGGGCTGCTCTCAGTTAGGGCACTGGTCTTTGACCTGGGGGCCGCTGAGGAAGCAGACTAATGGGCACAATGGACCACTGGTCTGACCTAGCAGCGGCAATTCTTACGCTCTTATGTACAACCACACTCACATATGGGTACTTCAAGCATTTACTGTGTGTTTATGCCATGGAGGTATTAAACGCCTCTATCATATAACATAACATAAAACTTTATTTCTATGCCGCAATACCTTGCAGTTCAACACGGGTAACATGATAAAGAGAAATGTACAGACAGTGAAATACACTAATATGACAATATCATTCCCTTTAAAACTTTCTAAACAGATACGTTTTAACAGATTTCTATAATGTAAATAAAAAGTAGATGTCATAATCAAAGGACAAAATTCTTGCTCCCAGTGAGTTGCCTGATAAGAAAGCGTTTGCTTTAAACATTTGTTATATGTACAGCCCTTAACTGAAAGAAACACAAAATAAGTGAAACTGTGCAAAGGACACTGAGAAAGATTATAAGAAAAACGATCAACTAAATATCCAGGAGCTAAACCATGAAACACCTTATAACGCAGGCAACCAAATTTAAAAATGGCCCTAGTATCTAAGAGAAGCCAGTGTAACTTGCAATAATAAAAGGTTACATTACATGGTGAAACTTACTCAGATGAAAAATCAAACATACTGCTGTGTTTTGGATTACACGTAATCTATGTAGATGTTTATAACAACCACCCAACAATGTTACAGTAATCCAAAATAGACAATACTTATAGATTGTATTAGATAGAGAATGACATGGGGAAAAAAATCTGTCCCCGTCACTGCACCATCCCCGGCCCACCGTCCCCTTCACTGCCATCCCATTCACCGCCCCATCCCCATCCCCACAACATCCATATAAGCCTCAGTACTGCAATATTTAGCTTATTCCTTCCTTATAAATCAAAGTTCTGGCTGCTGAACTGGAGAAAGTTTGTTCAGCTGGCAGGGCTTTGTTTATAAATTTTTATCAACACAACTAATATACTACTTTATCCTAAAGAAAGAAAAAGAAATATAATTTTTTTTTCTACCTTTGTTGTCTGGTTTCTGCTTTCCTCATCTTCTCATTCAATTCCTTCCATTCACTATCTGTCTTCTCTCTGCATCTTCCATTTGCTCTGTTACTGTGCCTCTCCCTTTCTCCCTCCCTTTCAAATTGGTCTGGCACCCATCTTCTTCCCTCCGCTCCCCCCATAGTCTGGCATCTCTGTCTTCTTCCCTGCCAGCATCTTCTCCCCACTCTCTCTTCCCCATTTCCCTTCAGCGTCTTCTCCCACTCTGTTTTCCCCATGTCCTTTCAGCGTCCTTCTCCTCCCTCTGTTTTCCCCATGTCCTGTCAGTGTCCTTCTCCCCACTCTGTCTTCCCCATGTGCTTTCAGCATCCTTTCTCTCCTCTGTCTACCCCATGTGCATTCAGCATCCTTCTCCTCCCTCTGTCTTCCCCATGTGCTTTCAGCATCCTTCTCCCTACTCTGTTTTACCCATTTCACTTCAGCGTCTTTTCCTCTCCACGCCACATTTCCTCTTCCCTGCTCCTTACCTTCGTGATGCTTCCCCCCCTCCCCTCGGACAACAGGCCCGGTCCGACAAACCTCTCTGCCCTTTACCTGTGGCCAGCGATGTCTAAACTGCCTTCTTACAGCAGCCGGAGCGTTGTAGTTGCATATGGCTGCTGTAAAGGTTGTCTCTGATGCAACTTCCGGTTGCGTCAGAGATGACCTTTATGGCAGCCACACGGAGCTTCAACGCTCTAGCTGCTGTAAGAAGGCAATTTAGACTCGCGGCCACGAAGGTAAGGGGCAGGGAGGGAAAAAGGGAGCTGTTTCAACTCAGCGGTGGCAGTAGGGAGGGAGCGTGATAGGTGACCGCATGCGTTCCTTCCCTTAACTGCGGGGACAAGGCCATTCACCGCTCCACGGAGCGGTGAATGACCTTGTCCCTGAAGCCACAGTGAACACAGGTTTTTCCTCACCGTTTTGACGGGCTACCCGCGGCTAGCCACAGGTAACAGCCACCGTGTCATTCTCTAGTATTAGAATCTGAAAGGATATCTCATCAAAATAAGATCTAATGGAGAGTAACTGCCAAAGCACAAAAAAGCTTTTTTGAGCCACAGCATCTACTGGTGCACCCATTTTCAAGTTTCTATCTAGCTGTACACTTCTCCTTCCGTATCCATGGTTTCCGTATCTGCGTATTCGCTTATTCATGATTTTTCAGCTGCTGACTCCGCCCCCCAAAATTACATCATCATTAAAGTACTTTTTTCTTTTACTTTACCATACTGAACCGATAAAAAAGTTTATTGCTTACCATTAACTCTGAAAGTCGCGGCTTATAAACTTTCTCCCAAAAATTCGCTGTTTCCATGCTTCCCAGTATGCACTGAGAAAAACACTGCTTCCCAGCATCCATAGAGAGAAAAGCTTCTTCCCAGCATGCCTGCCCAGAAATCGCTGCTTGCCTGCCCTGAAATCACTGCTTCCCTGCCCTGAAATTGCTGCTTGCTTGCCCGCCCAGAAATCGCTGTAGAAAAGTTATTCGCGGTTCCAATAATAAAAACGGAAGGCTTTTTCTAAAAACCGCAAATAACATTTAAAAAGTTATTTGCAGTTTTTCCATATTCACGCCTATGGTCCGCCTGCATCCCCTGTGAATACGGAGGGAGAAGTGTACTTCTAAATTTTTTTATAGCAGATTATATAGAATATACCATTTCATTCAAGTTCAGGCCATCCTCTGTAAGTCTAGTAGGAATGGCAAAAAATCTCTTATCCATTTTTACACTGTTGATATTATCTATTAAATTTGAATGCAATATGTTGATGGCAAAGACACAAGAACAAAAACACTGTGGAGAAGACGATGTCCAAGATGCAGGCTTTATTGAAAATACAGTCAATTAATCCACATGATGAGATGTCTAGGACCCAAGTTGGAGACTATGGGCCCAACACGGACTGTGTTTCGACAACCCTGTCTTCCTCAGGGGTTGCTGAAGGTCCTAATGCAAAAACTCGTGGTCAAATATGGGAGTAAACCGATCCTGGGAGAAAACTCTGCACAACTGAGAAATTCTCAATAGCTGGAGAGACCCAGGATGGCAAAGATGCAACAGATAATACAATTGTAATATCATCTGTAAAACTATAAAGTTTGACCCCAAGTCTAGACAACCAATGAAGACAGGTGGAGAAAGGGGCGATCCCTGTGGAAATCCACATGAATTACTCCATTTATGTGACAAACCTCCATCAGATAACACCTGATAGGTGCGAAAAAGCCATAAAATCATTGGTAAACATAACCTGTAATACCAATAGAGTCTAAACATTGTAGCAGTAGCCTAAAGGCACTGTTAAGATCGAATGTAAAATGTCTTAAAGCACCCTTTAAATTTAAAAGTTCAAGATCGTACCACTGGTTTGATTTATGTTGATATTTATTACGTACACATTTGGGCAATATCATCTAAAATATCAACAGAGTAAAAATTATATTGAGGAGATGGAGGAATTCTTAAATCATAACATCGCCCCTCTCCTGCCTTTCTTCGAAAGTATATTTAAATGTCCCCATATACTTTATGATGAAGACCACTGAAGCCAGAATATTGTTTAAGTTTAGTTGCACCTGTTTTAAAGTATTGTTTGGTATGGCTCCTAATTACTTGTCTTTATGCTTTGAGCGACACAGACCTAATAGGAATACTCGAAGGCAACGTTTATTTACTTTTCCAACTATTAAGCCCTGTCGATACAAGAGATTTTTTGATAAATTGCTCAGTTTTCAGGCAGGTAAAATGGATCAGTGGCTAAGAACCATTATTTCTCAAGCTCATTCATATATGTCCTTCAGAAAATTACTAAAAACTGATCTATTCAAAAAATTTGTAAACTGATGTCCCAGATTATTTACTAGTAAATTACATACTGATCTTATAGCTAGTACATTTTTGCCAAATTTTATTGTATTCCAACATATTGTATTTTATTCATCTATTGTATAATTCTAGTTCAACTTTTTAGAATATTGTATTTTATTCATTGACTGTATATTTTTAGTACTGTATGTGAACCGCCTAGTACTATGTGGTAGGGCGGTATACAAAAATAAAATTATTATTATTATTAGCCATCTTCTGGACTAACTCCATCTTGTTTACATGATTTCAAAGGTACAATCTCCAGAATGGTAGACAGTACTCACCTCCTTTTTCCTGCTGGTCATTCCTCTCACTATGCCCAAATCTTTCTGACTTTTGCTGTTGCCTCTTCTAACTGTATAAACTACCTTAAGATCATACATGCTCGCACCTGAATCCTGCTCCTCTTTCACACACAGAAGTACTTCATCCCCTAAACCAGGGCTACTCAATTCCAGTCTTTGAGGTTCACAGGCAGGCCAGATTTTCACAATATCCACAATGAATATGCATAAGAGGCAGTGCATGCAAATCTCTCTCATGCATATTCATTGTAGATATCCCGAAAACTTGGATTACCTGTAGACCTCGAGGACCAGAATTGAGTAGCAGGTTTTCAGGATATCCATACTGAATATGTATGATATTGATTTGCATGCACCGCCTCCTTGGTACAAAAATCTATCTCATACATATTCAGTGTGGTTATTCTGAAAACTTGACTGGCTGGGTGTGCCCTGAGGACTGGATTGAGGAGCACTGCCCTAAACTGTACCAACCTGTCGGGGTTTTGCAGCTCAAATGCATAACTATATTTTTTTAGCATTAAAACCTGGCTGCCAAATTCTAGACCAATCTTCAAGCTTCGCTAGACAACCCCTTTATTACTCACACCTTCTAGGATATCTACCCTATTGCAGATTTTGATATAATTTGTAAAAAGTCAAACACTTCCCAACAGCCCTTCCACAAATCTGAGTAAACGATAAAGGTCAAGAAACCAGTTGAAAATCTGTTGTATACACTGCCTTTTAATCCCTCTCTCCTCATCCTCTCCCATTGATGGAATGATCCATTAAAAAAAAAAAATAAAAAAAAAAAAGTGCATCTGTTAATCCTCTTTCACAACCTCTGGTCTGTAACTAAAGCTGACCACACCCTTAGCATCAAGGCCTCGATGATTCTTACTTTTTTCCTGTTTCTAGGCTCCTGTTAACAATTTAGCGAACTAGATGGTAGGTGTCAGAAGCAGCCATCCAAATAACTAACAGCTCTTTCGCACCATACATGCATCCTGTTTGAACAGAGATAGGCTAATCTTATATAGTTCAGATTCCACAGAGACAAGCTACTCACCAGCCAGATACAGAGATCTGGATGCTATAAGAGGGCAGAAAGGGTTTGTCTGAGAATTCAAACAAGAAGCTGTCTGATTCGGAGGGTTCTTCAGCCCCGTCCAAACTCTCTGGGGGGTTCAGTAAGATGTCGACACCAATCTCTTCCTTCCCCTCTGAAATATAAAAAGAACACTTGTTTCTCTTCCTTTCTTATTTATTCAGTTTTCTCTACCGTCATGTATTTATTCAGGTACTCAAGCAGTTTTCCCTCTCTGTCCCTGCGGGCTCACAATCTATCTAATGTATCTGGGGCAAAGGGGGGGGGATTAAGTGACTTGCCCAGAGTCACAAGGAGCAGCATGGGTTTGAACCCACAACCTCAGGGTGCTGAGGCTGTAGCTTTAACCACTGCGCCACACTCTCCCCTTCATTGTCAAAGTCCACGGGAACTGGGAATGACAAAGGCTCCTTAGAGCAGGACTTCTCAGCCAAGTCTTTGGGACATACCTAGCCAGTTGGGTTTTCAGGAAATCCACAACCTCCACTCTATGCAAATTATCTTATGCAAGTTCACTGTAGATAGAACAAAGCCTTGACTGGTTGGGAATGTCCCAAGGACCACAAACATAAGTAATGTATATAAGACAGAGTGAAGAGTGACCCATTACCTGTCACAATCTTCCAAAGTATGCAAATTAACTTCACTCTTAAACCAATACAGCTAGCTTGCTATACTGAAGGTGCCCAATTCAATCTTAGAGTCAGCTAGGGCACTGCAAAGACTGAATACTTTTCAGGTCCAGAAAGACTGTTTCAGCTTCCCTCAGGTAAAGCAGAAGAAAGTGTAGGAGAAATGCAGCTGAACTCACCAAATATAGCACTGCTGTAGAAATCCCAGGACGTGCGAGGGTCCCCTTCAGAGCGCCCTCGAAGGTCGGAGAGGTAATCTGGCAGAGAGAAATCATAAAGTCGCAAATGAGAAGGGCAGGGGCAGAGAGAACAAAATACAGGAAAAAAAAGGGGATTCTAGAGAGGATGAAGAAGCAAGCAAATGTTACTACTGAACAAAAAGGTCCTCGGGAACAAACACTGTAGGGATGACAGAGCAACAGCCTGGAAGTACTTACCACTGAGAAACCCCCTCATCACCTCGCTGCTGGCGAGCTTCATGGCTGTCTGTCCCGAATATGTGGCCAGGGTGGGGTCAGCACCATAGGACAGCAGAAGCCAGACTGTCTCAAGGTTGTCATTCACCACTCCATCATGAATGGGTCTGTCCAAAGAGAGACAAGCATGAATATAGGATTAAGAAAAAGCACAGTTACTTACCGTAACAGGTGTTATCCAGGGACAGCAGGCATATATTCTCACATGTGGGTGACGTCATCTACGGAGCCCCGATGCGGAAGCATTTTCAAGCAAACTTGATTGAAGATTTAAGTTTGCTCTGCTGCTCCACGCATGCGTGCCTTCCTGCTCCACTAGGGGGCGCATCCCCTCGTGGTCTCCAGTTCATTTAACTAGCAAAGAAGCCAACCTCGGGGAGGTGGGCGGGTTGTGAGAATATATGCCTGCTGTCCCTGGATAACACCTGTTACGGTAAGTAACTGTGCTTTATCCCAGGACAAGCAGGCATGATATTCTCACATGTGGGTGACCTCCAAGCTAGCTGAAAAGGGATGGAGGGAAGTTGGCAATTTAGGCAAATAGATTTCGCAAAACCGATTGGCCGAACCGGCCATCGCTCCTGGACAGAGAGTCCAGACAGTAATGGGAGGTGAAAGTATGAACCGAAGACCACGTGGCAGCCTTGCAGATTTCCTCAATAGGTGTGGACCTGAGGAACGCTACGGAGGCTGCCATCGCTCGGACCTTGTGTCCCGTTACTCGACCATGCAGTGCGAGACCAGCCTGAGCGTAGCAGAAGGAGATGCAATCGGCCAACCAGTTGGACAAGGTGCGCTTGGAGACTGGGTGACCTAACCGGTTTGGGTCGAAGGACAAAAACAATTGTGGGACTTTCCGGTATGGTTGAGTGCGTTGGAGGTAGAAGGCTAACGCTCTCTTACAGTCAAGAGTGTGGAGCGCCACCTCTCCGGGATGAGAGTGGGGCTTGGGAAAAAACACAGGTAAGACAATGGACTGATTGAGATGAAAATCAGACACTACTTTAGGCAAGAACTTTGGATGAGTGCGGAGTACCACCTTGTCGTGATGGAATACCGTGAAGGGTGGGTCCGCCACTAGAGCTTGTAGCTCACTAACCCGCCGAGCGGAAGTGAGCGCAAGCAGGAAAATCACCTTCCAAGTGAGGAATTTTGGATGGCATTTGTCTAGGGGCTCAAATGGAGGTTTCATTAGTTGAGCCAGAACCACGTTAAGGTCCCAAACCACCGGAGGAGGTTTGAGAGGAGGGTGGACATTCAGAAGACCCTTCATGAAGCGAGAGACTAGGGGGTGGAGCGAGAGGGCTTTCCCTTCCAGGGGCTGATGAAAGGCTGCAATCGCACTGAGGTGTACTCGAATGGAGTTGGTCTTTAGGCCGGAGTGAGATAATTGAAGTAAATAGTCAAGGACCAGGGGGATGGGGACCAACACCGGGTCCTGGCTGTGAGAGGAGCACCAGGCTGAGAATCTGGTCCACTTTTGGGAGTAGCAGGTTCTCGTTGAGGTCTTTCTAGAGGCCTCCAATATCTCCTTGACTGATTGAGACACGGGGAGAGAAGTCAGGGGGAAAGAAACCAAGCATTCAGATGAAGAGATTGAAGATTGGGATGTAACAGCGAACCCTGACCCTGTGATAGTAGAGAGGGAAACCGAGGCAGAGGTAGTGGATCTCTGACACTGAGTTGAAGTAGAAGGGAAAACCAAGGCTGGCGTGGCCAGCGAGGAGCAATCAGGATCAGGGTGGCTTGTACTGTTTTCAGGTGGACAAGCGTCCGCAGGATCAGAGGGAACGGCGGGAACGCGTACAGGAACCTTCCCTCCCAGTCGAGGAGGAAGGCGTCGGCCTCGAGCCGGTCCGGAGAGTACATCCGGGAGCAGAAGAGAGGCAGTTTGTGATTGTGGGGGGATGCGAACAGATCTATTTGAAGTGTCCCCCACTGTTTGAACACCTGTCGTAGGGTTTGAGAGTGCAGTGACCACTCGTGTGGCTGGAGGAGGCGGCTGAGTCTGTCCGCCAGACAGTTTTGTTCTCCTTGTATGTACACCGCTCGAAGGAAGGTGTTGTTGGAGATTGCCCATTTCCAGAGGCGCAGGGCTTCCCGACAGAGGGACCAAGACCCTGTTCCTCCTTGTTTGTTTACATAGTACATTGCTACCTGGTTGTCGGTTCGGATGAGGACCACCCGGTCGTGGAGCAGATGTTGAAAGGCTACAGCTGCGAGATAGATGGCCCGGAGCTCTAGCACGTTGATGTGACAGCGGCGGTCTTCCGCTGACCACATCCCCTGCGTGCGTAGGCCGTCCAGATGGGCTCCCCAAGCGTACTCTGACGAGTCTGTGGTGAGAACCTTGCTGTGATGAGGGGCGAGGAAGAGTAAACCTTTGGAAAGATTTGAAGGGTCGGCCCGCCAGCGGAACGATCTTTGCAAGGAAGGAGTCACTGTCACGGGACGGTCGATCGGGTCCCGGTCTTGACGCCATTGAGAGGCCAGGGTCCATTGAGGGATTCTCAGATGGAGGCGGGCGAAGGGTGTGACATGGACGGTGGAGGCCATGTGGCCTAGGAGAGTCATCATCTGTCGAGCTGATACCGAGGTCAGCAGAGAGATCCTTCGACTCAGACTTACTAACGCCTCTAGGTGCGGAGGGGGGAGGAAGGAACGGAGGCGAACCGTATCCAGCGTGGCCCCGATGAACTGTAGGGACTGCGAGGGGCGTAGTTGGAATTTTGGGAAGTTTATTTCGAACCCCAGACTTTGTAGGTAGGTAATAGTCTGTTGGGTTGCTGAGATAACCCCTTCCCTGGACGGGGCTTTGATTAGCCAGTCGTCCAGGTAGGGGAATACCTGGAGGCCCTGGGAACGTAAGGTTGCTGCGACCACCACGAGGCACTTGGTGAAGACCCGAGGTGATGATGCTAGGCCGAAGGGGAGGACTCGGTATTGTAGGTGCCAGTCCCCTACCTGAAAACGCAAGAACTTGCGGTGAGTGGGGTGTACTGGGACATGTGTGTACGCCTCCTTCAGATCGAGGGAGCAGAGCCAGTCGCCCTCGTCGATCAGGGGGTAGAGGGTCGATAGGGAAAGCATCCAAAATTTTTCCCGTACTAGAAATTTGTTGAGGCGTCTCAAGTCTAGTATTGGGCGTAGGTCTCCCGTTTTTTTCGGTACCAGGAAGTAACGGGAGTAGAAGCCCTTCCCCCGTTGGTCGGGGGAAACCTCCTCCATTGCCCTGAGGCGAAGCAGGTCTCGAGCCTCGGAGAGGAGTAGGGGTAGCTGCGTTCGGTTGGGAGGGCAATTCCTTGGGGGGTTGTCTGGAGGAATGGCCCGAAAGTTGAGAGAGTATCCTGATGAGATCACGCCAAGGACCCATGCGTCCGACGTGACTTGTTCCCAGCGAGGGTAGAAGGCTTTGAGGCGGCCCCCGATGGGAAGGAGGCCTGGGACTATGGCGGAGGGGGCCCGCCCCCTTCCGCGAATCCCGTCAAAAGGACGGGGATGGTTTGGAAGTCGCAGGCGGTTGGGACTTGGGCATGGCCCGGTGGTGGGCTTGCGGACGCCTGGGTGGAGGCCGCGAGAAGGGAGGGGTGGATTTTTGTGGGTAGCGGCGTAGAGGGGCCCTGAACGGCCTGGGCGCGGGCGGTTTAGGTTTTTGCCGGACGAGGGAGGCAAACGAGCGTTCGTGTTCGGAGAGGCGTTTTGTAGCCGCCTCGATCGTGTCGTCGAACAGTTCTTTTCCCACGCAGGGTAGGTTAGCCAACCGGTCCTGTAAGTTGGGGTCCATGTCGACCAGGCGCAGCCAAGCTAGTCGGCGCATGGCGATAGCAAAGGCTGCCTCTCTGGAGGAGAGTTCGAAGCCATCGTAGGCCGCGTGGAATAGATGGAGGCGCAGGTTGGAGAGGGACTCTAAAAGCAGGCCAAACGCTCCTTGGCGGGAGGCCGGTAGGTCAGTCTCAAAGGCTCTCAATAGTCCAATGAGGTGTTTGAGGTAGGATGTGAAGGTGAAAGTGTAGCTTTGCACCCTAGAGGCCATCATGGCGTTTTGATATAGTCTCCTGCCGAACTTGTCTAGGGTTCGGCCTTCTCGGCCTGTGGGGACCTCGGCTGAGACCCGAGATGGGTGGGCCTTTTTCAAGGAGGATTCTACTAGCAGCGACTGGTGGGAGAGCTGTGGTTGTTCGAATCCCGGGTAGGGTACTGTGCGGTACTTGGCCTCCATTTTGGAGGGTACGGCTGTGACCATGTAGGGGGTCTCCAGGTTCCTGAAGAAGGCCTGTTGGAGTACCGGGTTAGGCGGTAAGCGGAGGGACTCTCTAGGCAGTGATGGCATATCCAGCTCCGCTAGGTATTCCTTAGAGTATCTGGAGTCGGACTGGAGGTCTAAGTCCAAAGCATGGCCCATGTCCTGGACAAAGCGAGTGAAGGATGGGCGAGATGTTCCCGAGGCCCCGTGCGGGGTCGGTGAACGAGACCTCCGTCGGGTGGAGAAGGATGGGGAGGCTTCCCTCAAGTATCGAGGTTCCTGCTCCGATCCACGCTCCGAGACCGGGGAAGTACTGTGAAAGTGTTCCGGGGTCGTAGATCTCCGACGTCTCGAGGAGCCCCTCGGAGACGATGTCGGGGTTCGAGGTACCGATCGGTGTCGAATCGGTGACCTCGACCCGGACTCCCTCGGTGAAGACCTACAACCTCGGGTCGGAGTCCCGGTCCGAGGGGGAGTTTGGAGGATGCGCGGGTTGGAGAGTGATAACTCAGCCACCCTTAGCGGTCCCGTACGAGGTGTAGGTGAATGGCCTCGTAGAGTGGGGGAACCCCGGGCCTTCTTGGAGGTACCGCGGTTCGAGGTTTCTGTCGTTTTATCACTACGTTTTGCACCGCGGCGGTCTGTGGAGGGAGAGCGCCTCGGGTGCCTCGGTGAGGAGTCCGAGGAGGATGGAATGCGGCGAAGCTTGCGCGCTTTTCTTCGAGGTGGCTCGACGCGAGGCTCAGGCTGGTCTGGCACATGCGGGGTCGAGGTCGAGGCCGGTTGCAAATGGGCCATTGCAGCGGACAGCTCCGACGAGATCATCGCACGGAAAACGGGCACGGACAACATCGAGGGCATGTCCACTGCCTCGGTGCACTCCACCGGGGGCGACCTCGTATCAGAGTATTCCCGTGTGGTGGAGGCACAGCCCGAAGGCTTGGAGGGCTTCGCCGGGGCTGTAAGCATGGGACTTCCGCCATGCGTCGCCGGTGTCCCCGAGGCCGGTTTCTTTGCTGGTACAGAACCTGAAGAGGGAAGAGGGGACTTACCCGGAGCCGAGGTTTTCTGTTGTCCCGAGGACTTCGGGTTCGAGTCTCGAGGCGATGCCGAGGTATTCGGGGCCGAGGTCAAGGCCGGGGCCGAGGCCAGGGCCGACCTCGAGGCCGAGGTAGAGGGTTGGTCTGAGGCGAAAAGATCCACCATGCGGGCTTTCCTTCGACGGAGGGCCCGGTTCTGAAAAGTAACGAACTGGGGGCAGGAGTCGGTTGGATGAGCGGCCCCCAGGCAGAGGATGCGGGTCTGTGATGGAAAGAAGCCGCTCGCACCGGGAGCACTTTTTAAAGCCGGTCAAAGACCGGGACATAGAATAGAAACTGGCCGCGGCTCGAATAGCCACGCGGCCACGGGGACCCGGAAGCCTCCGGGTCGGTGAAAAACGAAGCAAGAACAGTTGAAACAAGAAAAAACTCGCGCACAGCGACTAAATCGAGATAAACAAGAAAAAATTGCGGTGCTAGTAGGCAGTTGGGGCAGAGCCTGAAAAAACACGACTTCTAGGCTCAGTGGAAAATGTTGAACTGGAGACCACGAGGGGATGCGCCCCCTAGTGGAGCAGGAAGGCACGCATGCGTGGAGCAGCAGAGCAAACTTAAATCTTCAATCAAGTTTGCTTGAAAATGCTTCCGCATCGGGGCTCCGTAGATGACGTCACCCACATGTGAGAATATCATGCCTGCTTGTCCTGGGATAATGCTTTCTTCACATCACAATGGCTCTAATCTACCTTGTTCCTTACAGGTATATGCAGGCTTTACTATAAAGCAAGAGGGCTTGTGCAGTGATGATGATGCTTTGGGCAGAAAAGACTGTTGGGGAGTGGGAATACTTGGTCCTGTTGAAGCTGCAGCCCCGGGTTCTTAGTCCAATATTCAAAATGATTTAAATGGCCAGGAAAGGCTCCTGGGAGATTAAAATGCCTGTCCAGGCTATCTGGGGATATTCAGTGGCACTTAACTAGTTAGTGCCCAAGCTAAAACCAATTATTTTGTGAGCATTAACCAGTTAAGAAAACTGCATAACCAGTCCTATCTTTATGTGGTTCTTTATATTTGGTTAAGTACCAAATATAGCACTTAACTATCTGTGTTTTAGCTGGCTCCCTATATTTGGAAACTCAATGCTGGAGCCCGGACATGGCCCAGCATTGAATTTCACAGTAAAAAGCCGGCAACAGTCAGCAAAACACTGATCACCACCAGCTGAATATTAGGCCCCTGGTTATTTGTTCCTAGCTAGAACTGGTGAGGGGCTGGAACTCTTTGGGATACACACACCAGTTAGCACAGTCCTCTGCTCCCGCTGGGACAACTGGAGCGAGAGGGATGCATACAACAGAGACTTTGGGGCATGAATTTTCTTTCTCTTTCCCAAAGATATTCCCAAGGTTGCTGCCTGGAGGCGAGAAACATCACTGGCAAGATTGAAGAGGAACTTTCTAAGAAAAATTGAATTTTCATGCAATAGAGAAGCAAGTTGTTGCATGAAAAATCAATTTTTCGTAGAAAGAGTTTTCTTAAGAGTTGTTCCTCAGTAGCAGATTCAACCATTAGCATTAACTTCAGATAAATATCAGAAGCAGATGTTAGAAAGCTTCTTCTGAACCTGTTGTTCCTAGTCACAAGACACCTGCAGGATAAGCTGGTGCCAGGGGAGTCTCTGCACTGTGGCAGCATCAGGAGGGAAGTCCAAGAACTCCATGCCAAACTGCAGTGCTATCAAATACCCCTCCCTTGCTTTCTATTATCCCCTGCAGTCTTTCTCCTTGACTTCAGAATCAAAGCACATAAGAGCGCCAGCCCTTATTCAATTTTCCCTTGCCATGCAGGGAAAGTCTTCACTCTCCTTACCTTGTACCATCCTGGGCACTGCAATTCACGTTTGCCCCATGGTCCAGCAGGATCTGCAGAATGTCCGTCCACCCTCGGGAGCAGGCCTCATGCAGGGCCGTGTAGCCGGCATTGTCCCTGTGATTCACGTCGCCCTGATCTCGCTGCAGGCAGTACAACACCACATCCTAGAAGCAGACACATCCATGCAAGAGATGAGTGAGAGCCTAGCAATTGCCTTTGGGAAGAGATGCTTTCATGGCACAATCTTTGCATAAGAACCTCTGTGCTTGAGAGCACAATAGACTACCTCATCATTCCCTTTTTGTGCTAGCGCAGCCTCAATGTGCCCACAACCACATCTGCAGAAATTGGGAGATGCTCCTGGGTTTAACCACATGTCTAGGCAAGTGTCACATGTACACTTCTCTTTCAACATTTCAGATTTTTGCAGATTGGGTTTCAGAAGGCAATCTTTAAATCTAATCAGCCAGGCCCCAAGTCTGTGCATACTTTTTCCCATGTACCTCATTTTGGAAAATGCAAAATTACATGAGCTATTCCGCCCTCTAGGTCTAAGCCCTTAATAGGGACACCCCCACTATCTGTGAAGAGGATGGGCAATATTTTTTTAAAAAGTCCTTCTATATGGTTTGTATCCTACAGAATTGCTCTGAAACTGTGCTCTATTGGGGTAGTTTTGAATTGCTCACGTAATATCTTCTTTTTGTTGTGTGTAATCTGCTAGATTTTCTGAGCAAAGCAATTCTATACCTGAGCAACCACCCCCCCAGGCAAGTATTGGTGTGCCCAATAGCTAGGCACCCACAGTTATACCACTCAGCTCGTTTAAGTGTGGATGTCTAAATGTGGCAAGCAAGCACATAACTCACATGCATGCAAGTGGGAGCCCCGCTTATGGCCCACCTGTGTATATGCCACCCTTACATTACTCGCTCTGAAATATTAACCCCCTAATTCTATTTTAAAAAACACTGAAAATTGCATGTGCAAATTTGGGCATGTACCCAATATGTGTGTCCAGCGAAAACAAAAACTCTGTGGAAATGGTGATGTTCAAGATGCAGGCTTTATTTAAGACTATACAATTTGATAATCCACATAAAATATATCTAAGACCCAAACCATTGGGAGTTATGGACCCAACACGGTCCGTGTTTCGACACTGCTGTCTTCCTCAGGGGTCCCTAAAAGTCCTGATATGAGAACACGTGGATTAAAAACGGAAAACAATACTGAGTGGTAACTCTGCACGGATGAGGATTCCTCAAAAGTGGGATTCGGGAGACGGGGACACATTTTTTCCCTGTGTCATTCTCTATGTGCATTCATTTGCAAGCTAGCTGTGAGTATTTCCACTACATCTACTGCTGCGTTATTGGTCACGTGCATTAAAATTCTACATAGAAAAAGAGGCATCCACTTCATTTATTTATATAATAGCATAGCCTTCGAATAGGCACTTTCCTAGAGTTTAAATCTAGGCATCCTGTTATAGAATTATTCCCATGTGGCTACTGAACATTTAAGGATGCAAATCTAAGGACTCCTAAAACCTTCTCTTTTAAAGCTATTATCTCCAATATTGCCTTTTAAATTACATTCTTTCTGCCTTTTTAAAATTATAAACTAAACTTAGATAAAGGATTCACAAGATTGCATCAGAGGTTTTGATGGATGGATTTTCAGATACTGTGCTGGTTCTGTTTTGCTGGATATTATGTATAAAGCTGACAGGAGCTTTGATTATTACAATGTTTTTTGGGGGGAAAGGGGCATGATTTTTATTTGAGTTTTGCAATTTGGGTTTCCGAGACTATGTTACATTTGGAGCAGTTTGGAGCCCTAGGTTAAATATGGTATTAGTATGCATTAACTGTTAGGAAATATGAATCATTATGTTGTTTTGTATGTTTACTGTTAGAACCATATTGGTTGTATTTAGTTATCTCGATACCAAGATTAACATAAAACTCAGGAAAAAACCCCATCTTTTAGTCAAGAGGCGAGCACAGTGACACATTCCTAGTCCAGACAACACTACCTGTTCAATACAGAGTGAAGATTCAGGCATGATGTTGGCACCACGGTGGAACTACAGTGGTTCCTCATTATACCATCACATTTACTGAAACTGGGGTTTGCAGGGAAAAACCCCCTAGGTTTTTTTTTTATGTTTATGTTATTTGTTTTTGCAGGCTGGTGATTTTTTTTTCTGCATTATGTTCCGTCCTGTACCCTTCCCCCCCTCCCCCCATAACATATCATCAGGTCATGATAAATAGGGTCCTGACCAAAAGGTGCAAACTGTGGCTCGTTTTATTACTGGAGCATGAATTCCAGAGTTTAATTACACATTTGAGTGAAGAAATATTTTCTCTGGTTTGTTTTGAATCTATTTAGTAGCTTCATCACATGCTCCCTAATATATTTGGAAAGAGTAAACAAGCGTTTCATATTCAAATTGTTACAGGACAACTCGCTGTCTGTTTTACATTCTGTTCTGCATGCGGACTGTGAAGAATTGCAGGCAGACCTTAGGAAATTGGAAAACTGGGCGTCCAAATGCCAGATGAAATTTAATGTGGACAAATGCAAAGTGATGCACAGTGGGAAGAATAACCTGAATCACAGTTACCGAATGCTAGGATCCACCTTGGGGATTAGCGCCCAAGAAAAGGATCTGGGTATCATCGTAGACAATAAGATGAAACCTTCCGTCCAATGTGCGATGGTGGCCAAAAAAGCAAACAGGATGCTAGGAATTATTTAAAAAGGGATGGATAACAAGACTTAGAATGTTATAATGCCCCTGTATCGCTCCATGGTGCGACCTCATCTGGAGTATTGTGTTCAGTTCTGGTCTCCTTATCTCAAGAAAGATATAGTGGCGCTAGAAAAAGTTCAAAGAAGAATGACCAAGATGGTAAAGGGGATGGAACTCCTCTTGTATGAGGAAAGACTAAAACGGTTAGGGCTCTTCAGCTTGGAAAAGAGACGGCTGAACGGAGATATGATTGAAGTCTACAAAATCCTGAGTGGAGTAGAATGGGTACAAGTGGATCGATTTTTCACTCTGTCAAAAATTACAAAGACTAAGGGACACTCGAAGTCACAGGGGAATACTTTTAAAACCAATAGTAGGAATTTTTTTTTCATTCAGAGAATAGTTAAGCTCTGGAATGTGTTGCCAGAGGATGTGGTAAGAGCGGATAGCATAGCTGGTTTTAAGAAAGGTTTGGACAAGTTCCTGGAGGAAAAGTCTATAGTCTGTTATTGAGAAAGATATGGGGTAAGCCACTGCTTGCCCTGTATCGGTAGCATTGAATGTTGCTACTCCTTGGGTTTTGGCCAGGTACTAGATTGGCCACCGTGACCTGGATTGGCCACCGTGAGAACGGGCTACTGGGCCATTGGTCTGACCCAGTAAGGCTATTCTTATGTTTTTATGTTTATCAGCTGGCGTGTACTTTACACTCTTCAGACAGGATGTGTTTGGAAGTGCAATACTATCCGTTCAGGCACCAGTGTTCTGGAATGCCCTAATCTTAGAATTAAAACAGAGTCTTACCTTTCTGCAGTTTAAAAAAGGTCTAAAAACGACCTAATTTGAGCACTGCTTTGCAAATTGAGGAGATAAGGAGCTAGACCCCTTTTCCCCCGAGATGAAGCGAGAATGCAAAAGTGGTTACACGGTTGTTATGGGAGACTTCAACTACCCCGGGATAGACTGGAGTCTTGGAAGCTCAAGATGCGCTAGGGAGACAGAATTCCTGGAGGCTATACAAGATTGCTTCATGGAACAGATTGTTAGAAAACCGACGAGAGGAAATGCCACTCTGGATCTAATCCTAAATGGGCTAATGGGTTCTGCAAAGGAAGTGGAAGTAGTGGGACCGTTGGGAAACAGCGATCATAATATGATCAAGTTCAAGGTTGAAGTAGGAATACCGAACGGAAAGAGAACCATAGCGACAACTTTCAACTTCAGGAAAGGAAACTATGAAGCAATGAGGGAAATAGTAAGGAAGAAACTTAGGAACACTTCAAAGAAATGGCAAACGGTAGAACATGCCTGGTCTTTTTTCAAGGACATAGTGAGCGAGGCGCAAAATCTGTATATCCCCAGATTCAGAAAGGGGTGCAAAAAGAGTCGAACAAAAGACCCGGTATGGACAATAAGCAATAAGAAAAATTCATTCAGGAAAGGAAAAAGGACAAAACTGAAGGGAACCGGAAGGAGCACAGGAAGTATCAAAAAAAATGTCACCGTGTGGTTCGAAAAACCAAAAGAGAGTATGAAGAGAGGCTAGCCAGGGAGGCACAAAATTTCAAACCATTCTTCAGATATGTTAAAGGGAAACAGCCAGCTAGGGAGGAGGTGGGACCGCTGGACGAAGGAGACAGGAAGGGAGCGGTGAAGGAGGAGAAAGAAGGCGCGGAAAGACTTAACATGTTCTTTTTGTCTGTATTTACAAACGAAGACACAACCAACATACTGGAACCTGAGCAAATCTTCAATGGAAATCAAGCAGAAAAATTAACATCCATGGAAGTGAGCCTTGATGATGTACACAGGCATATAGAAAAACTTAAAACTGACAAATCCCCGGGTCCGGACGGAATCCATCCAAGGGTTTTGAAGGAATTAAAGAAGGAGATAGCGGAGCTACTGCAGCAAATTTGCAACCTATCCTTGAAAACAGGCGTGATCCAGGAGGATTGGAAGATAGCCAACGTCACGCCCATCTTTAAAAAGGGATCAAGAGGTGACCCGGGAAACTACAGACCAGTGAGTCTGACCTCGGTTCCGGGGAAAATGGCGGAAGCACTGATAAAAGAAAACATCAATGAACATTTGGAAAGAAACGAACTTCTGATAACAAGCCAACATGGTTTCTGCAAGGGGAGATCGTGCCTAACTAACTTATTGCACTTCTTCAAAGGAATTAACAAACGGATGGACAGAGGAGACCCCATAGACATCATATACCTTGATTTCCAAAAAGCCTTTGACAAGGTGCCTCACGAGCGTCTACTCCGGAAACTGAAGAACCATGGGTGGACGGAGACATACATAGATGGATCAGAAACTGGATGGCGGGTAGGAAACAGAGGGTAGGGGTGAAGGGCCACTACTCGGACTGGATGAGGGTCACGAGTGGTGTTCCGCAGGGCTCGGTGCTCGGGCCGCTGCTATTTTAATATATTCATAAATGATCTAGAAACAGGAACGAAGTGTGAGATAATAAAATTTGCGGATGATACAAAACTATTTAGTGGAGCTGGGACTAAAGAGGAATGCGAAGAATTGCAAAGGGACTTGAACAAACTAGGGGAATGGGCGGCGAGATGGCAGATGAAGTTCAACGTTGAGAAATGTAAAGTATTGCATGTGGGAAGCAGAAACCCGAGGTACAACTATACGATGGGAGGAATGTTATTGAATGAGAGTACCCAAGAAAGGGACTTGGGGGTAATGGTGGACATGACAATGAAGCCGACGGCACAGTGCACAGCGGCCGCTAAGAAAGCAAATAGAATGATAGGTATAATCAAGAAGGGTATTACAACCAGGATGAAAGAAGTTATCCTGCCGTTGTATCGGGCGATGGTGCGCCCGCATCTGGAATACTGCGTCCAATATTGGTCGCCGTACCTTAAGAAGGATATAGCGTTACTCGAGAGGGTTCAGAGGAGAGCGACACGTCTGATAAAAGGGATGGAAAATCTCTCATACGCTGAGAGATTGGAGAAACTGGGTCTCTTTTCCCTGGAGAAGAAGAGACTTAGAGGGGATATAATAGAGACTTATAAGATCATGAAGGGTATAGAGAGAGTAGAGAGGGACAGATTCTTCAAACTTTCGAAAAATAAAAGAACAAGAGGGCACTCGGAAAAGTTGAAAGGGGACAGATTCAAAACGAATGCTAGAAAGTTCTTCTTTACCCAACGAGTGGTGGACACCTGGAATGCGCTTCCAGAGGGCATAATAGGGCAGATTACAGTACTGGGGTTTAAGAAAGGATTGGACAATTTCCTGCTGGAAAAGGGGATAGAAGGGTATAAATAGAGGATCACTGCACAGGTCCTGAACCTGTTGGGCCGCCGCGTGAGCGGACTGCTGGGCACGATGGACCTCAGGTCTGACCCAGCAGAGGCATTGCTTATGTTCTTACTTATTGTTACTATGTATGTCATGTTTAAGCTGCATAGAATTGTTGCATATGCAGGCTATAAATATTTAAATAAATAAATATCAACCCATTCCACTCCACTCAGTATTTTATAGACCTCTACCATATCTCCTCTTAGCTGTTTCTTCTCCAAGCTGAAGAGCCCCTCCAAGCTGAAGAGCTTCAGGCGTTCCTCATACAGATGTCGCCCATCGCTTTTATCATTTTCGTCGCCCTTCTCTGTACCTTTACTAATACTGCTAAATCTTTTTTGAGATAGTGACCAGAACTGCACACAGTATTCGAGGCGCAGCCGCACCATGGAGCAATACAAAGACATTATAACATTCTTATCTTTGTTTTCCATTACTTTCCTGATTACTCTTAACATTCTATTTGCTTTCTTAGCTGCTGCTGCATACTGAGCTGATGGTTTCAATGTCTTCTTAACGAAGATACCTACATTCTTTTGCTGGGTGGTGACTCCTAACATGGAATCCTGATTCACATAGCTATAGTTTGGGTTCCTCTTTCCCATGTGCATCACTTTGCACTTGCTTACATTAAGCATCATCTGCCATTTTGATGCCCAGTCTCCCAAGGTCATCTTGCAATTTTTCATAATCCTCTTCTGATTTAACAACTTTGTGTCATCAGCAAATTTAATTATCTCACTAGTTATTCATATCTCTAGATCACTGATAAATGTTATAAAGCAGCTGTCCCAGAACAGATCCCTGGGGAACCCCACCATTTACCCTTCTCCATTGAGAATATTGACCATTTAACCCTACTCTCTGTTTTCTATCTTTTAACCAGTTGTTAATCCATAGTAGGCCATTGCCTCTGCTAGCAGTTTCCAGTCCTCTCTAGGGACCCCAGAATCTGAAATCCAGCAATGTGAGGGCTGTATGTGTTGCTCCTTTCACCTTCCTACCCTCCTAGGAAAGCACACAAACCTATGGGCTGTTCTCTCACCTTGTAGCCCAGGCGGGCAGCACGCTGGAGCAGAGTCTCGCCTGCATTCTTGTTCACAATGAGTCTCCGAGCCTCTGGAGGGATATGCTGAGTAGGGCTGCCTGGGGAGCTGAATGCACTATTACGCTTCCCCTTGCATAGAGGAACTGTGTCACGGGACTTCCTGGGAGATGATGATTTCAGAGCGTGGCTTCTGGGTGACTGACCCCACCACTGTGCCTTTCCCTGGACAAGCAACAGAAAATCATTTGTTTATGCCAGAAAAAAAAGGGGTGGGGTGGGGAAGGTAGCAAGAATCAAACCCTGTACATGGCAAAATAAAGAAAGAGCCCCTCACCAAGGACAGGAAAAATAGTATAGAGAGAAATCTAGAAGTTAAACAATATAATTATGAAAAACAATTTATGAGGGTTAATTGGTACAGTACTTTCGATTGGTCTGAAGGACATTGTGCTCAGCCTTCACACAACCAAATATCAAGCTCTGAGTGCTGATACAATTATAATACTTTGTAGGTATATGCCGTTATACTAATGATTAATATATCTGCAAAACAATTAACATATTCAGATCCTCGTGACTTTCAGAATTATAAAAGTTTCAAAGGAATTTTACTAGTAGCCCATCAGGGACCCACTTTATACTCTTCATTAAGCCAAATTCCAATCATATTTTTATATCTTTCAATTGCAGTTAAAATCTCTTTTTTTGGCAGTTTTCACACTTATCATAGAAAAATTGACTGATGCGTCTCAAAAAATATATATGGCTCTGGAGACATTATTCCCCCAACATGAATCCATGTTTCACCACAGGTGAATCATGGGAGTCTCTGATTTCCTCCGTGGAGTTGAATATATAACCTGGAGGAAGTCAGAGACCCCCATAATTCAGCTATGACGAAACATGGATTCATGTCAGGGGAATAACGTCTCCAGAGCCACATTTACCTTTTGAGATGCTTGAATCAACTTTTCTAACTATGGAAATTGTCCAAAAAAAAGGTTGTTTTATACTGCAACTGAAAGATAAAAATGATTGGAATTTGACTTAATGAAGAGTATAAAGTGGGTCCCTGATGGGCAACTAATAAGATTCCTTTGAAACTTTATGCTTCTGAAAGTCACAAGGATGTGAATATGCTAATCGTTTTGCAGATGTATTATTGGTTTTTACTGGTTACATTTTGATATACAGTAGAATCTCCGTTATCCGGCACCCACGGAGATTGGTGGATACCACATAACTGTTTTTCTGGTTAATTGAGAGTGTGTTAGAAACCTACGCATCAGAGGAAAGGACTCGCCAGGGCTGGCCATGAGCAGCCTGTTTTGAGGCTGTCTTCTGCTGACCTCTCTCTGCCCTTTGGGTAAGGAAGAGAGGGAGAGAGGGAGGGAGCGGGGTACCGCCACCTGCTTCTGCCACTTCAGGGCTTGAGGGAGGGAGGGAAGAGGGCTTTGCGGCTCAGGATCGCTGCCATGCTAGTGCTTCAGCGTGGAAGGGAAGAGATTCAAAGCTGCTTGAGGGAGGGAGTGAGGATTTGCGACTCAGGACAATGCCACTGGTACTTCAGGGGATATTTTTTCATTTTACGCCGGCGATTTCTTTGCCGGTTGTGTGAGACTCTCGGTTAACTGAGACCCAGTTAACAGAGATTCTACTGTACCTGCTATTTATTGTTTTTGTACCGTTTATAACTTCTGGAAGATTTTATTAGCAGACACTTGGTGAAATTCACTGAAGGATGTTTGACTCCTACCCCAGAATGCTCCCTTGTCCCCTCCACATTGCTTCTGTCCCTTTTAAGCCCATTTCGCTCACACAGCTATTTTCTCCACCCTTTGTGCAGCGTGGAACACAGCCTTCATATATGCCTGTACAGCCCATGCTGCCTCTTTCTGTCTGAGCTGCCCATCTTGCTACTTCCTGGTGGCTGTTTTCTAGTGCTTCATATGGATCACTGACAACAAAGCTCTACCGCTGAAATGTATTTTAATACATGGCAGGTCCTTTTTTCAAGATACCTGCCGATTTAGGCGCTGTTTATAGAATCTGGCCCTGAGTGAAGAAATATTTTCCTCAGTTTGTTTTAAATTTACTACTTAGTAGCTTCATTGCATGACCCCTAGTCTTAGTAGATCAGGGATTCAGGGAACTGAGGAGTCTGGGAACTTTGTGACTGACTGGGACATCTGATGGGAGTGGGTAATGAGAAACTGAGCAGGGATTCAAGGACTGTGACCCAGTGAGTCCAATATAATTGGGTGGCAATATGTATAAGGGTATATTATACAGGCCGAAGTATTTGAGATAAAGAATTAAATGGTGGAATACTGTGACATGGATTATTTTTGGATTGAAATGAACAGATCACATCTCGCAGTATTATTATAAATTGCATTGGTTGACTGTTCAGGCCAGAGTGATTTTTAAGTTGGGATGCTTATGTTTTAAGGTTCTGAATGGATTGCTGCCTAGTTATCTTTCTGATTCTTTCAAATTTGTTGATAGGAAACATTTACGTATAGTATGTCACTTTGATTTTCCATTAATAAAGGGATGTATCTATAAACGTTTCCTTAATAAAATGTTGGCCTTCCAGGCGGCTTTATGGGAGAAAGAAATTGGTATTCATATATCATTTTATGCATCACATTCAGTCTTTAGAAAAACATTGAAAACATATCTTTTTGGGAAACATCATGATTAATCTTAGCTTTAAAAATTGTTGGAAATTTATTTTCTGTTAAATTCTTATGACTGTTTGTGATCTGCTACATTGTTAGTAACTCTTGACCTGTAAACCGCACAGAACTGTGAGGTCGCTGCAGTTTATAAGAACTAATGTAATGTGAAAAAGAGGAAAGAGAATGATTTGTGAGATGACAGAAAGACCTGGAGGGGAGGTATAAGGGAGCATAGGAAGCTTAGTAGTGGACAGAGACAAGAGAAGGGGCTGGAATCAGGGAGGCTGGTAAAGTGACAACAGAGGAAGATGTAGAAGGGCTGGAGAGGTGATCTGAGTACAGCATATCAGCAAACGGTTTCAGGGCGTGAGTGAAACACAGAAGGCTAGGGAAGGAGTGTGAGACAGAGGAAGAAATAGATTGCTTGGGGGGAGTATGAGTGAAAGTTGAAAGGTTAGTAGGTAGGTACAAGGTAGAAAAGAAAGATTGAGGACTGAAGCGTGGAGATAGGGAGTGAAACGATGTGAAATCTAGCTATTAGTAGATAGGAAAAGAAAAAAGAAATGAAGAAAAAGGATGAAAGGGAAAGATTAGAACCAGAGACAGATTGATAGGAAGGTAGAATTTTTTTTTAAAGGGGTCAATTTGGGGAATGTGTATTTCTTACATATTTGTATTTTGCTCAGTATACAAAAAAAAATGTTGTGTGCGTGTGTGCATGGATACATGTGCTACCAAGGTGTACACTGAAGACAGACTGACTCTAGGAGAACTGCACAGTCCACTTATAGGTTACTTACAGGTTGCTGAGTCTAAGTCTCATACCACTGCATAACACATTTGCCTGTCCCAGTCTGGAGGAACACTATAGAAATTCTAATTCTCAGCTTGCACATTTTCAGTTGCTGAATGTATCTCCCTGCTCACCTCTAAGTGGACTCCTCAAACTAAACAACCCCTTTTTCTCTGACATACTGAACTGCTGATCATACCTTCATTTCCTCCTCTGGTTTGCCCCCAAGGTGTTTGGTTTTGCACTTGCGTTTTCCGGAAGGCTTCTCTGAACTTGTGTGTCCTGGTGAGACCTCCACACAGTCCCTGGAGAAAGTGTTTTTGAAGTCAGAGTGCCTCCGTGAGTCCTGAGGAGATGTTCTGCCTCTTGCCCATATCTCCAAGGCTCTGCCCACTGGGGATTGTTTTCTCTTTCGAACCCTGAAATCTGATGTGTAGGAATCAGGTGAGCAGCCAGCCATCAATGAGAGAAACAACAAAGAAATCTGAAAACACAGCAGTTCCTAGCCACTAAAATTCACTGGTTTGCACCGGTATTTTTAAAATGTACCATTGTACCAAGAGAATCCCTAAATTTTAAGTCTCCTGCTCTGTCTCAGCTCTCTGAACACACAGCAGTACCCTGAGCTCAATGCTATGCTTTCGCTGGATTGTGAGAATGAAGGTCTCCATAACCAGGATGCCAGTAGGCCATATATAGATGATATCTAAATTCTGATCCAATGTTTCAACAGTTGGAATAATGAAATGCTCCGAGTCCTGTTTTTAGAGAATACCACAGAGAACTCATGTGTAGTCCACAACTGAATGAACAGAGAGATATTCTGTGTGAGTTAATAAACCTGGGGAGATGGGTAGGGAACATCCAGCTCAAACTGATACCAGAGGTAAAAATGAAAAATGCTGTGAATAATCCTAGATTCTTATTTTATCCCTAGAAACACATGTTAATGTGGTGATAAATAAAGCTCTTTTTAAACTCAAATTGGTAGGTCCCTTCATTCGGTTTTACGGATGGCTGATTTTAAAATGATAATGCTGAGCACAGTATAGTACTGTTCATGCTTACTACTGTAATTCTATTTAGTTAAGACTGACATAGAAAGTAATGAATAAACTTCAATAGTGAAAAATGCAGCAGAAAGATATTTATTATGTAAAAACAGATGGGAAAGACCATGCCATTATTGCCCTCATCACACTGGTTATCAAATGATCTGCAAACTCAGTTCAAGTTTTTAATTTTGGCTTTTACTGTAGAATCCTTTGTGAAATAGGGTTGCATTAACTGAGACAGAAGGTTCTATGCTATAAGCCAGGCTCAGGAAAGTTTTTTCAACTTTCAGCAGTGACAGAGTCTGTGCTAACGCGGAGATTCCCAAACCTCTCCTGGGAACCACAGAGTCAGTCAAGTTTCTAGTAACTTCATAAGGGGAGAATGTGGCGCAGTGGTTAAAGCTACAGCCTCAAAACTCTGAGGTTGTGGGTTCAAACTCACGCTGCTCCTTGTGACCCTGGGTAAGTCACTTAATCCCCCATTGCAAACCATTCTGAGCTCCCCTGGGAGAACGGTATAGAAAATTAAATAAGATAAGATAAATAAATATGTATATGCTGGGTGTCCAGTGCATGCAGATCTCATGCATATTCATTATGGATGTGCTGTCCTAGCGGCAGGTCTTGGAAGCCCTGTGCTAGAGCAAACCAGACAGGGTGCTTTTACTGGCACTGCACCCACATTCTGGAACCAGTTACCTGCTAAGCTTGGAGAGAGTAAGAGGAAGTTTTGCAATTCTGAAAATATTTTAAAGCCTGGCTATTCCCATCTCCAATAACTTGGTAAGAGACATATTCAGATATAATATTACAGTAACTATTTTGTCATTTTACTGTGTACCATTTTTGGAAGGAATTTTCTGATGTGGTGGGTTGTCTGTCCTATTTTTGTTATATGCTGCAATCCACTTTGCTCTAGTTTTTGGTTGGAAAAGCACAGAATATAAACACTATATTAAATTTAATTAAATATGGGTTCTGTATTGAGGAAGCTGGAAAGAGGAGCTTGTAATTTGGATTTTAAATTTAGCTCATACTTTTCTATTATCAGCTCAAGCCAATTTATATTCAGGTACAGATGGTGTTTTCCTGTCCCTGGAGGGCTTACAATCTAGGTTTGTACCTGAGCAAATGGAGGGTTAAAAGACTTGCCCAAGGTCATATGGAACATTAAAGCACAGTTACTTACCGTAACAGGTGTTATCCAGGGACTGCAGGCAGATATTCTCACGTATGGGTGATGTCATCCACGGAGCCCCGATACGGACAGCTGCACAAGCAGTGTTGCTTGAAGAACTTTAGAAAGTTCGCGACTGCTGCACCATGCATGCGCAAGTGCCTTCCCACCTGACGTAGGGCACGCGTCTCCTCAGTTCAGATAGCCAGCAAAGAATCTGGCCAGGGGAGGTGTGTGGGTTGTGAAAATATCTGCCTGCTGTCCCTGGATAACACCTGTTACGGTAAGTAAAGCACAGTTACTTACCGTAACAGTTGTTATCCAGGGACAGCAGGCAGATATTCTCACACATGGGTGACGTCACCAAAGGAGCCCCGCAGCGGACAGCCTCGAAAGCAGACTTGCTTGAAGATCTTTATAAGAGCTTCCGAGTGCTGCACCACGCATGCACGCGTGCCTTCCCGCCCGAACTAGGGGGCGCATCTCCTGTGAGGATCCTCAGTTCAGATACCTAGACAAGAAGCCAACCAGGGGAGGTGGGAGGGTTGTGAGAATATCTGCCGGCTGTCCCTGGATAACAACTGTTACTGTAAGTAACTGTGCTTTATCCCAGGACAAGCAGGCAGCATATTCTCACACATGGGTGACCTCCAAGCTAAGCATAAGGGGACGGAGGGAGAGTTGGCAATTTAAGAAAAAAGATTTTGCAAAACAGATTGGCCAAAATGGCCATCCCTCCTGGAGAAAGTATCCAGACAGTAATGAGAGGTGAAAGTATGAACCGAGGACCAAGTGGCAGCCTTGCAGATTTCCTCAATAGGGGTTGATCTGAGGAAAGCTACAGATGCCGCCATTGCTCGAACTTTATCGCCCGTGACTCGACCATACAGAGGAAGACCAGCCTGAGCATAGCAGAAAGAGATGGAAGCAGCCATCCAATTGGAGATGGTTCGCTTCGAGATAGGGCGTCCCAATTTATTAGGATCAAAGGAGACGAAAAGTTGAGGAGTTGTTCTGTGAGGTTGAGTGCGTTGTAGGTAGAAAGCCAAGGCACGTTTGCAGTCCAAAGTATGAAGCGCCACTTCTCCAGGATGAGAATGAGGCTTTGGAAAAAATACTGGCAGAACAATAGAGTGATTGAGATGAAATTCTGAAACAACTTTAGGTAAGGATTTTGGATGAGTATGGAGGACCACCTTGTCATGGTGGAAAAATGTGAAAGGTGGGTCCGCAACCAAATCTTGTAACTCACTGACTCGTCAAGCAGACGTGAGGGCAATCAGGAACACAGCCTTCCAAGTGAGATACTTGAGGTGAGCTTTATCAATTGGTTCAAATGGAGGTTTCATCAGTTGAGCTCTAACTACATTGAGATCCCAGACCACTGGAGGTGGTCTAAGTGGCGGATAAACATTAAAGAGACCTTTCATAAATCGGGAAACCATAGGATGTGCAGAGAGAGGTTTCCCATCAAGAGGCTGATGAAAAGCAGCAATCGCACTGAGATGGACGCGAATAGATGTAGACTGAAGTCCAGATTGCGATAAGTGAAGTAAATAATCCAAAACAGAAGCCAAGGAGGTAGACGCTGGCTCTAATTGACGGGTGGAACACCAGGTAGAAAATCTAGTCCATTTCTCGCCATAACACTGGCGAGTGGACGGCTTTCTGGAAGCTACTAAAATATCTTGTACAGACTGAGAGAACTGGAAAGAGTTGTTTAGGTTGAAAGGAACCAAGCTGTTAAGTGTAGCAAATGCAGGTTGGGATGGAGTAAGGAACCCTGACTCTGAGTAAGCAGAGAGGGAAAAACTGGTAGAAGTAGAGGCTCCCTGATGCTGAGTTGAAGTAGAAGGGAGTACCATGGTTGTCTGGGCCACCGAGGAGCTATGAGAATCATAGTGGCACGTGTTGACTTGAGGTTTACAAGAGTCCTGAGAATCAGCGGAAACGGAGGGAAAGCATAAAGAAATTGATCCCTCCAGTCCAGGAGAAAGGCATCTGCCTCCAGACGCTGAGGGGAGTATATCCGGGAGCAAAATTGAGGCAGCTTGTAGTTGAGGGGGGACGTAAAGAGATCTATCTGCGGAGTCCCCCAGCGAGCAAAAACTTGACGAAGTGTGGGAGAATTGAGTGTCCACTCGTGAGGTTGTAGAAGGCGACTCATGTTGTCCGCCAGACAGTTGTGTTGACCTTGAATGTAGACAGCTCTGAGAAAAATGTTGTGATGAATTGCCCAAGTCCACATCTGCAGAGCCTCCTGGCACAGGGAATGAGAACCCGTTCCTCCCTGTTTGTTGACATAATACATGACCACCTGGTTATCCGTCCGCACGAGAACCACATTGTCGTGAAGAAGGTGCTGAAAGGCTTTGAGGGCATTGAAAATCGCTCTGAGTTCCAACAGACTGATATGACAACGACAGTCCTGCGAAGTCCAGAGACCCTGTGTACGAAGGCCATCGACATGGGCTCCCCAAGCGTAAGTGGATGAGTCCGTGGTGAGTACTTTCTGTTTTCGACAATTCTTTGAACTCCCATCCTTATGTTTTTCCCTACCTACATTTCTATTATAAATTGTATTTCATTTCCCCTTTTTCCCTTCGTTCATGTTTGTTTTTATTTAATGGTTATATATTAATTAATTTTTTATTGTTAATTTTAAAAATGTAATTTTTATCTTATAGTTGTAATTTAAATATTTTCTTTTATGTATGTACATCGCTTTGAAGCAAGATTAAGCGATTAATCAAAAATTTTAATAAACTTGAAACTTGATGAGGCAGAGTGTGGAACAGCAAATCTCTGGAAAGATTGGAAAAGAGCATCCACCAGTGGAGAGACTGCTTCAACAAAGGAGTTACTGTAATCTGTTGTGAAGGCGGGTCGATCGCCTGTTGCCACTGGGATGCCAGGGTCCACTGAGGAATACGAAGGTGAAGTCTGGCAAAAGGAGTCACATGAACTGTAGAAGCCATGTGGCCGAGTAGTATCATCATTTGCCTTGCAGAAATAAATGGAAGACTATACACCTGATGACAAAGGCGGATGAGGGTATCTCGACGTGATGGAGGTAGAAACGCTCTGAGGCGGATAGGTATCCAGGGTGGCCCCAATGAATTGGAGAGATTGAGATGGGGTCAACTGGGATTTTGAAAAGTTAATTTCGAACCCCAGACGTTGGAGAAATAGAATAGTCTGTCGGGTCGCTGCAATAACCCCTTGTTGAGAGGGGGCTTTGATTAGCCAGTTGTCGAGGTATTTAAAAACTTGAAGACCTTGAGTGCACAGAGCTGCAGCCACCACCACCAGACATTTTGTGAAGACTCTGGGGTTAGAAGTGAGTCCGAAAGGAAGGACTCTGTATGAAGATCTCCCACCTGGAATCTGAGATACTTGCGAGAGGTTGGGTGAATGGGGATATGGGTATAAGCCTCTTTGAGATCCAGCGAGCACATCCAATCTCCCTGATTCATCAGGGAATACAAAAGTGGGCAATGAGAGCATCCAAAATTTCTCTTTGACCAGGAATTTATTGAGAACCCTGAGGTCCAAAATGGGTCGCAAATCCTCCATCTTCTTTGGAACCAGAAAATAATGGGAGTAGAACCCCAAGTTCTACTAAGAAAGAGGAATCTCCTTGACAGCTCGAAGGCGAAGAAGCGCTTGAACTTCCTGAAGAAGAAGAGGAAGTTGCGACCGATTGGAAGGACATTCTCTTGGAGGGTGATCTGGAGGTACTTGAAGGAAATGAAGAGAGTATCCCTCTCGCAGAATGGTGAGAACCCAGAGGTCGGATGTGATCATTTCCCACTGATGGTAGAAATGGGAAAGACGACCTCCTATGGGCAGAAGAGAATTCCGATGCAGGGAGGTTGGAATGCTCAAGCTGGGAACGTCAAAAAGACTGAGCTGGCTTGGTGGCAGCAGGAGTTTGGGACTTCTGTTGACGTTGCTGCTGCTGAGGACGACGAGGTGGAGGCCTGGAAAAAGCAGGAGTCGTTTTCTGAGGGTAACGATGTTGTGTCTGTTTGTATGCCCGAGCTGGAGGTGTCTTGGGCTTTGGTCGAATGAGAGAAGCAAAAGAGCGCTCATGTTCCGAGAGACACTTAGTAGCCGCTTCAATGGAATCATCAAATAATTCATTACCTTGACAAGGTAAGTTGGCCAATCGATCTTGAAGATTGGGATCCATGTCAACAATATGTAGCCAAGCCAGTCTACGCATGGCTACAGCAAAGGCAGATACTCGAGATGATAATTCAAAAGCATCATAGGAAGCCTGCAGCATGAAGAGTCTCAACTCGGAAAGAGTCTTGAGGATTTGCTTAAACTCCGGAAGATGTGCTTTGGAAATGTCAGGATAAAAGGAAGGCAACAATTTCAAAAAATGGTTGAAATAGGTAGAAAAAGTGTAATTATAATTAAGAACCCTATTGGCCATCATCGAGTTTTGGTATAAACGACGGCCAAACTTGTCCATGGTACGACCCTCCCTGCCTGGTGGTACTGCAGCATAAAGCTTGGAAGGATGAGCCTTTTTCAAAGATGATTCCACCACCAGGGACTGATGGGATAACTGAGATTTCTCAAATCCCTTACAGGGGACCGTACAGTATCTAGATCCCAATTTGGAAGGAATAGCCGTAATTGAATAGGGAGTTTCCATATTCCGCATGAAAGTCTGTTTAAGGACTGGAGTCATAGGCAATCTCAAAGTCTCTTTGGGAGGATGAGAAAGTTCCATGTCGGCTAAGTATTCTGGAGTATACTTAGAATCGGAATGAAGATCCAGATTGAGGGCCTGGCCCATATCAAACACAAACTTAGCAAAAGAAGTAGATTTGGTGGAGGACTCATCAGGTGAAGGAGTACGAGACCTCGGAGCCATAGAATAGGAAGGAGACGCCTCTCTAGAGTATTGAGACAAAGGTTCAGACATAGAAACATAGAAAGATGACGGCAGAAAAGGGCTATAGCCCACCAAGTCTGCCCACACTACTGACCCACCCCAATAAGTCTAGATGCTAGTGAATCATCTTACGTAGGGATCCCACGTACATGTCCCATTTGCTCTTAAAGTCAAGCACGCCGGTGGCCTCGACCACCTGCACCGGAAGCTTATTCCAGTGATCTACCACTCTTTCCGTGAAAAAATACTTCCTGGTGTCACTACTAAATTTCCCCCTTCTGAGTTTAAGCGGATGCCCTCTTGTGGTCGAGGGTCCTTTGGGGAAGAGGATGTCATCTTCCACCTCGACACGTCCTGTGATGTATTTAAATGTCTCAATCATGTCCCCCCTCTCCCTGCGTTCCTCAAGAGTGTAGAGCCGCAGTCTGCTCAGTCTCTCTTCGTACGAGAGACCCTTGAACCCCAAGATCGTCCTAATGGCCATCCGCTGAACCGACTCGACTCTAAGCACGTCTTTACGGTAATGTGGCCTCCAGAATTGCACACAGTATTCCAGATGAGGTCTCACCATGGTTTTGTACAGCGGCATTATGACTTCTGGTTTCCGACTGACGAAACTTCTATTGATACATTCCATCATTTGCCTTGCCTTGGATGTGGCCTTCTCTACCTGCTTGGCAGCCTTCATGTCTGCACTGATGACTACTCCCAAATCTCGTTCTACTGAGGTTCTAGCTAATGTTACTCCATTTAAGGTGTAAGTTCTGCACGGATTTCTGCTACCGAGGTGCACGACCTTACATTTCGTAGCATTGAAGCCTAGCTGCCATGTCGAGGACCAGTTTTCCAACGTTCGAAGGTCCTGTGTCATACTATCCTGTAAAAAGCTTTCACTTACTATATTGCATGGTAATGGAAGAAGCTGCACTCTCTACCTGAGGTGGAGTCATCGAATGTTTGCGCTTTAGACTCCACACAGGCGACGTCCCTGGAGTTCGAGGCACAGAATGTGTCGATGCAGGAGGAGAAGAGGCTCGTACAGTTGGCTTCGATGGAGGAGTCCTTGATCCTGAAAAACTCCAAGTCGAGGCCTCTCGAGATCGAGACTTGTGTTTCGCTGTAGAAGAACGAGACACAGACGCCTCGGTATCCATAGGAGACTGGGACACAGACGCCATTGCACAAAGCTTCGAAGAAAAATGGGCGAGACAGGAGAGACTTCGATGGAGGCTCCGGTGAAGAGTCACTGGAAGAGACTCGCTTCGGCTTATGAGATCTGCCTCGAGGCAACACCACTGGAGGATCAGGGTCGAGGACGGAAGAAGTTGAGCCACTGTCGAGGAAATCTGTGTGGTTAAGAAGGTCTTCAACATGTCCTCGAACATAGGCACCGAGACAGGGGGATCTGGTTTCATAGGTGCCACAGTGCGCTCCAAAGAGGGCGACCTCGAAGATGAGTATTCCCTACTCTTGGAGGCATGCTTAGAAGGAAGTCTCAAAGAAGAGTCTGGTGGCTTCTTAGGCACGGTACCTGAAAGAGAGACAGGAGACTTACCCAGCAAGGACAATTTCACTGGAGGCACCGTCGAGGCCTTCAAGACCGAAGTCGAGGCCTTAGCAGGAATGGAAGTCGTGGTCGAGATCGAGGCCTTCGAGACCGAAGCTCCAGCCGAAGCCGAGGTCGAGGCCTTTGAGACCGAGGCGGGTGCCGAAGTCACGGTCGAGGTCTTCGAGACTGAGGTCGGGGTCTTCGAAGCCGAGTCCAATCCCGAGGTCGAGGCCTTGTCAGGGGCTGGCTCCATGCTGCCAAAAAGTTGCTGGAACTGGTCGCACCAATGACGAAAGGCCCTAGACTGAAGAGTCCAACAGGATGTACACTCTTCAGGGGAATGAGAAGGCCCCAAACACCGAGAATGAGGGTCGGTAAGGGAATTCGTCTTTTTATACTGGTGACAGCGTTTAAACCCAGTAAGGGGTCGGGACACTGAAAAAATAAAGTCCGTGTTTCTTCTGTGGAGGTCTGGCATAAGACGCAGACTTTGGAGGATAATGCCTTTGATAAGAGATAGATGGTTTGTATCCTCGGGAAGCAGAAGATTTAGCCTTAGGTCATGCTCACACAGTTTCTTGGTGGCATTTTCTATGTAGTCCCCAAAGAGCTTGTCACCAAGACAAGGGATGTTTGCTAATCTGTCCTGGAGATAAGGATCCATATCAACAATTCGCAATCAAACCAGCCATCGCATGGCCACTGAAAATGCTGTAATTCGAGAGGTCAGTTCATAAGCATCATATGACGACTGCACCATATGTACTCGAAGCTGGGTGAGAGTACGATACATACGTTTGAAGGCAAATATTTGAAAAAGTTTGGCATGGTCTTTATCCAAAATTTCAAATATGAAGTAAAGAAAAAAATTATAATTCAAAATTCTGTTGGCCATCATAGAGTTTTGGTACAATCTGCAACCATACTTATCCATGGTGCTACCCTCACGTCCTGGGGGTCCCGTAGCATACACTTTAGAAGGATTAGACCTCTTCATAGAAGATTCCACCATCAAAGACTGGTGGGAGAGCTAAGGCTTCTCAAAACCCTTATACTGGATGACTTTGTAGCGAGAGTCCAGTTTCCCAGGAACTGCAGGAACCGAGTATGGAGTGTCCAAACTTCTATGAAAAGTTTAAGGATGCCATTTATGGGAAGCTTAAGCAATTCCTTAGGAGGATGTTTAAGTTCTAACTCCTCCATATACTCCTTGGTGTACTTGGAGTCTGCTTCCAGTTTAATTTTAAGGTCCATACTTATCTGATGAATGAATCGAGTAAAGGAAACTGGTTCAGATGGTGAAAGCTCCCTTTGAGAGGTGGAACGAGGAGAACTCTCTGTTGGGGAACCAGATGCTGCCATGTATGAAGGCGAAACCCCATGGGTATACTTAAAATGAATGTCCAAATCCTCATGCATGGAGGAAGAAGAGTATTGCCGGTCAGAACGGTGTGGAGTTGAAGGAGTGGGTGATGCAGGTGAGAGATGTTTAGATTTGGAGGCATGCTTTCCCGATGTTGAAGATGGTGATGAATGTTTTGAGAAACTGGACCCATGCCTCTAAACACGACGGTGCTACTGTCAACACTCCGAAGAAGAATGATGCTTCGGTGGAGGAGACTGAAGTTTTGATGAACAATTTTTAGGAGAGGGTGATCGATGTCTCGATGATCAATGTTTAGGAGAGATTGATCGATGCTTCGATGCTCATTGTTTCAGAGAAACTGATCAATGCTTCGATGGCCGATGCTTCGAAGAAGATGAAGACTGGTGCTTCGATAAAGGTGAAGAATAATGCTTCGGTGGAGAGCTATGCTAAAAAGAGCGATGCTTTGGTGAAGCAGATTGATTCCGAGAAGACTGATGCCGAGAAGAATGGCTCGAAGATGAGGATTCCTGTCGTCGAAACAGCATCGGTGTCTTGAGACCTTCAGTCGGCATGGACCAATTCTTAGGCTGGACTGATATTGGAGGTGCCGACATGGGAGTGACCATGGAGAACATGCTGCTAAAATCCAACTTAAAGAGAGCATCGAGCTTCTCTTTAAAGGCTTGCACCGATACCATAGGTGTAGACATCGGTATTACTGGTGTTCTGGCTCAGTCCGGTGAGGAAGACATCGAAGAAGATGCTCCATGAGATTTGGAGGAGAGTCGCATGAGAGGTCTCTGTGTGGCCAGCATGAATGGACTAGATGCCTGTATGGCCTGTGACTCTGTCTGGGAAGCTGGTGGCTTCTTTGCTAGCTTACCTGACTGGGATGGGAACATCGACTTAGACATCGGTGCTTCGGGCAATATCAAAATCTTTGAGGTCAATGGTTTACCCGATGACGAGGGTTTACCCGATGATGATGTCTTAACCGGAGTAGTATCCATATTACCGAAGATTTTAGCTTGTTGGATATGCAGGTTCTTTATGGATCTCTTCTGTAGTGTGGCACAGCGTAAACAAGACTCCACACAGTGGTCTGGGCCCAAGCCCTGAATGCACCACTTGTGGGGGTCTGTTAGTGAAATTGTGCGCTGACACCTTGTACACTTTTTAAAGTTGGTAATCAGGTGGGACATGGACAGGAATACCGCCTCAGTCAAATTAAAGTCGGAGAGCTGAGGTGGCGGACAAAGCCCCACTGTCAAGAACGTCCGAAAAAAGAAAAAAGAGAAAATATATATATATTATGTTTAACAAGAGAAAAAGATCAAGCACAGATGTAAACCGAAGGAAAAAACAAAACTCGTGGCTGAAAGGCACTAGTAAACTCTCACGCAGAACGTCGAAGTAAGGGCTTCTCAGCTCCGTGGAAAAACTAGAACTGAGGAGACGCATGCCCTACATTGGGCAGGAAGGAACTCACACTTGTGCGGTGCGGCAGTCGCAAACTTTCTAAAGTTCTTCAAGCATAGATTACAATTAATTCAGAATACTGCTGCGAAGCTGATCTTTGGCTCCCAGTTTTTTTAGAGTGCAATTTAAATGCGCTTGTATTTCTTTTAAAATTATACATGGTATCTTTAATCCTCTTATTCCTTTATTTTGGAATGTTTACCGATTCTCCTTTGCAAGAGGTATCCAACAATTTAAACTCTCCCTTCCTTCTAAAAAAGGGATTAAAGGAGTCAAGATCTTCAGTCAATCTTTGGTCTTTAATTCTCTCAACTCTGGAATGATCTCCCCTTTTTTTTTTTAAGGAGTTCCAGTTCGTTTCAATTTTTCAGTAAATCTTTAAAAACTACTCTATTTGCCAAACATTTTGAAAATTAATTCTTTTGAAATTTTGCTATTATCTTCTATTTATCATTTGTAAATCACTCCCTGTTTATTTAATTGTTGTAAACCTAGTCGAGCCTTCTCAGAATGATGACTCGGTATACAAAGTTAAGCTTTAGTTTAGTTTAGTTTGTGCAGGTGTCCGCATCGGGGCTCCTTGGATGACGTCACCCATACATGAGAATTTGCTGCCTGCTTGTTCTGAGATAATAGGATATACCTAAGGACACCTGCCTACTGCATGTTGAAAGGGCTTACCGCAGGATGTGTACTGCTGTCCCACGGTAAAACTGCCTATCTGCATGCGTACACCGCCTGCTAAAATAATTTTTCTGAATTTTCTCAAAGGGGGCTGTTTGGGGGATGGAGAGTAGGTGCTGCAGCGCTAATCAGTTAACATATGACGCATTGCTGCTTGCTAATTAATTAGCAAGGGGTAAATAGGTGTCACTAAGGGCTCTTGCAGAAACTCTTTTTAATGGCCACGCACCAATGACAAAATTAGCATGTGGCTACTAATTAAGAAAATGAGAATGTCAGCCATTTTCTGGCTGCGGTACAAGTAGTTTAGTAGGTGGGAAAGACACACATTAACAACTCGCTAAGGTCACTTTTGCCACAGCTTTAGTAAAAGGACCCCTAAGTCTCTGTCTTCATATCTTACTCCTTCCACACTGCTCCTTGTGACCCTGGGCAAGTCACTTAATCCCCCATTGCCCCAGGTACATTAGATAGAGTGTGAGCCTGCCGGGACAGATAGGGAAAAATGCTTGAGTACCTGAATGTAAACCACTTAGACTAGAAGTGGTATATAAATGCATAAATAAATAAAAAATAATAATAGTAAGATCAAATCAACTACCAAAATATTTGTGCTTTAAAATGTTAGTGCAGAAGGAAACAAACAAACAGCAGGTCCAAAGAAAGTGAGCCCAATGTTTTTGGCACAGTGAATAGCTGGCATGTTATATATTACTTGGTTCTAAATTAAAAAAAAAATAAAAGGCAGAAAAAACATAACCGTACAATGGTACCTGAACACTAAGCAAGAGAGCAGGCTCCAAAGTTGAAGAAAGCTATGCCACTGATTTAGATTCTACTATCTACCAAAGAATGTTGCCTACCAAACTTTATAATCCTGAACCATAAAGACCTGATGAAAACACAACAAACTTCTGAAGCACTATCACCTTATCAAAGTGGGAATGTTACCCATAATCTTCTGCTCTTCCTGAAATGGAAAGAATGAACATGGACCCAAACCCCCCCAGCAAAACTGGGAACATTTGGAGAAAGGTGATCCATTTTTACATGGTACACAAAATACATAAAAAATGATGCAAACTATCTTGTGGCACTTCCTCTAACATTTACCTTAAGAGTGGTTCTTTATCTCTATTATGTGTTGTCATTAATCAAAGAGTAGGTTCTTACCTGGATAATTTTCTTTCAGTTAATCTACTATGGATTCTGTACATGTAGTGATTTATCCCTTCTTGTGAACTGGCTTGCAGAGAGAGAATACTTACAGCTTTGAGCACCTCCCCTATAGAGGCGGAGCCCCAGTACACACCTCAGTTTAGTCCCAAAGCAATCAAGCTCCACTGGAACAAAAGACAAAAAAGGAGGGGAATGGGGAAAATCCCCACAATAATAAGAAATTCTGGTTTGCTCTGCAACTCAGAGCACAAGAATTAAAAGAAAACATCCTAACAACTGAAATGCAACCATAGAAAAACAACCTGCTGTGTGCAACTGGCATGAACATTAAGAAAGCCAGAGGCTGAGGAATATACTTATATATACCGGATTTCTTGGCATTTAGCCATCTGGCTGACAGGAGAAGAACTCCAGGCCTGGAACACAGAAATATCTGAGGCAGAAAGCAGGCAATACAGGAAAGGCAGAGAGCGGGCTGTACAGAATCTGTAATAGATTAACTGAAAGAAGATAATGCAGGTAAGCTACGATGCAAATGGGAAGAAAAAAATAGAAAACATGGTAATACAGGGGGAACAAAACAATTTTTAGACATGTTAGTGATAGAAGGAAGTGAAAAAGTGTCATTGTGAGACTCAAAGGTGAAGGGGAGGAATATGTAGAAGTTGATAAAGATGAGGCTGAATTACTTAAACTGAAATGCTGGGAGCAGGACACAGAAGACAAATGTAAATAGGAATGGTGGTGTGGTAGACTCTGAATGATTTTCAGAGGACTGTGTTTGTAAAGAGCTAGCTAAAAGTGGAGAAAGTGATGGGGCCAGATGACATACATTTGAGGGTACTGAAGGAACTTAGGGAAGTTCTAGTGGCTCCACTAGCTCACCTTTTCAATGCTTCTCTAGAGTAGAGAGTGGTACCAGAGGACTTGAGAAGGGTGGATATGATCCCTCTCTACAAAACTGAAAATAAGGAAGAGGTAGGGAACTACAGGCTGGTAAGTCTGGCTTCAGTGGTAAGTAAATTAATGGAAACATTTTTAAAACAGAGAACAGTTAAGGTTCTGGAATCCAAAGGTCTACAGGACAAGGCACTATGGATTCACTAGATGCAGGTCTTGTCAGACAAACCTGATCATCTTCTCTGACTGGGTGACCAGAGAGTTGGATAGAGGGAGAGGGCTTGATGTGGTATATTTAGATTTTAGCAAAGCATTTGACTCTGTTCTACACTGGTACCTAATAAATAAACTAAGTGCCCTCAATATAGGCTTCAAAGTGACAGACTGGGTCAGGAACTAGTTAAGAAAAAGGTTACAGAGCGTAGTGGTCAATGGAGATCGCTCTGGGAAAGGACTGTTACCAACGGTGTGCCACAAGGTTCGGTTCTTGGCCCTGTTCTTTTACGTGATATTGCCAAAGGGCTGTC
The DNA here is from genome assembly GCF_902459505.1 of Geotrypetes seraphini. Classification (NCBI taxonomy): domain Eukaryota; kingdom Metazoa; phylum Chordata; class Amphibia; order Gymnophiona; family Dermophiidae; genus Geotrypetes; species Geotrypetes seraphini. The sequence goes on from NC_047088.1 coordinate 70,442,542, forward strand.
TGGTAAGATTTGCCTCTTTGTGGATGATACAAAAATGTGCAATAGGGCAGACATCCCTGATGATGTAGAGAACATAAGGACCTACTGAAATTTGAAGAATAGTCTGTAATTTGGCAGATAAGATTTAATGCTAAGAAATACAAGATCATGCATTTGGGCTGCAAAAACCCAAGGGAACAGTACAGTTTACGGGGAGAAGACCTTTTGTGCAGTTACAGGGAAATACTTTTAAAACCAATAGGGGGAACTTTTTTTCACTCAGAGAATAGTTAAGCTCTGGAACGTATTGCCAGAGGTTGTGGTAAGAGTGGATAGCGTAGCTGGTTTTAAGACAGGTTTGGACAAGTTCCTGGAGGAAAGGTCCATAATCTGTTAATGAGAAAGACATGGGGAAAGCCACTGCTTGCCCTGATCGGTAGCATGGAATATTGCTTCTCCTTGGGTTTTGGCCAGGTACTAGTGACCTGGATTGGCCACCGTGAGAACGGGCTACTGGGCTTGATAGACCATTAGTCTGACCCAGTAAGGCTATTCTAATGTTCTTATATTCTTATGCACGAAAGAGGAGTGGGACATGGGTGTGATAGTATGTGATGATCTTAGGGTAGCCAAACAGGCTGAAAAGATGACAGCGAAAGCTAGAAGGATGCTTGGGTGCATAGGGAAAGGAATGGCCGGTAGGAAAAATGAAGTAATATTGTGTACAATTCCGGAGACCATACTTCAAAAATATATAAACAGGATGGAGTTGGTCCAGAATAAAGCTACTAATGGTCAATGATCTTTGTCATAAAGCATATGTGGACAGACTTACATATCTCAATATGTATACTCAATTATGTATGCTCTGGAACAGGGGTGGGCAAACTTTTTGACTCGTGGGCCACAATGGATTCTTAAATTTGACAGATGGGTCGCACCAAGAGCATCTTTCTATCCCTCCATCCCTCCGTGCAGCAGAACCCTTGTCCAGCTTCCATCCCTCCCTCCCATCCCTTGTGCAGCAAAACCCTTGAGCACCTGCCCAGCCACACAACTGAACCCCTGCTGACCCTCCATCCTTCTCTCCCATCCAAACCCCACCGACCGTGAGCCCTACATACCTGCCCTCCAGAGCAGCGTCGGGCAGAGGGAATTCCCCAACAAGAGAAGGCTGCGAAGCAGCCTGTTTAGAGTGCTGCCAGCCGACACTGCCCTGGAGGGAGGTATGTAGGGCTTGCGGTCGGCGGAGTTCGAATTGTCAGCGGGCCGGATTAAAAAAACTAAACGGGACAGATATGGCCGGTGGGCCATAGTTTGCCCATGTCTGCTCTGGAACATATTGCCAGAGGTTGTGGTATGAGCGGATAGTGTAGCTGGTTTTAAGAAAGGTTTGGACAATTTCCTGAAGGAAAAGTCCATAGTCTGTTATTGAAAAAGACATGAGGGAAGCCACTGCTTGCCCTGGATCGGTAGCATGGAATGTTTCTACTCTTTGGGTTTTGGCCAGGTACTAGGGACCTGGATTGGTCACCGTGAGAATGGGCTACTGGGCTTGATAAACCATTGGTCTGACCCAGTAAGGTTATTCTTATGTATTCTGGAGAAAAGGTAGGAGCGGGGAGATATGATAGAGACATTTAAATACCTACGTGACATAAATCTGCATAAGGCAAGTATTTTTCATTTGAAAGGAAACTCTGAAATGAGAGGGCATAGGATGAAGTAACCTCAGAAAATACTTTTTCACATAAATGCATGGAATGGCCTCCCGGTGAAGGTAGTGGAGACAAAAAGTGTATCTGAATTCAAGAAATCTTGGGACAAGTATATTGGATCTCTAAAGGAAGGGATAGTAGATGGCATCATTAGGTAGATTAGAAAAACCATATTATCTGCCTTCATTTTTCTCTGTTTCTATTTCTATATTTTTTCCCATTTATAACTCAAGATTTTGCCAAATCCCTGTCTAAATAACCAATATTCAAAATAGGAAGGGCAGGTTTTAGTGGTTACTTTAGTTTATTGGGATTTATTATCCGTCTTTATGAAGAGGTTCACCCCAATCTGAGTATGCAAGTGACGCCACACTAGTCTTGAACAGTACTGTAAAGTCTTGTATTTTCTGAATGACCCAGCAGGGTGGTTAGATGAGTGTAAGAAGTGTTACAGTATATGAGGCAGAGAAACTTAGCTTAGAGCAGAGAAAGAATGTGTAAATACCCCATGCTAAGCTCAGTAATCACAACAGTGTGCAAAGAAATAAGACCTAAATTGTAATCAGGCCGATAATGTGCCATACACAATGCAAGGAAATAAAAAAGCTTGTGAGTAAATCTAAGACTGTTCCACAGTAAACTCATTTAATCTGGCATGCTGACAACTTACTTATGCTTTTGAGACATTCAAATGGGACCTGGACATCTGGTTTCAGGTGAGGGAGGCTAAAAGGTTTAGGAGCCTTAGACATTGTGGCTACAGGAGATGGTTTTGTTAGTAGTGGGATGTGTGTGTGCATGATCAGTTCAACATCTCTACCTGCTTTGGCTCTCCTTCTTCGATAGCAGTAGGCCACTTCTTTCTCATCTGCTCGTTCAGTCAGATAAACTCCAGTCTGGTATTTCCTGTTTTTCTGCCGTCTCCTCTTCCTTCTTTTAACATGGCTTTCCTCCTCCTCCTCTTCATCTTCAAAGGTGCCCCAGCGCTTTCCTGCTGCTCCTGCTCTCCGAGAGCCTCTAAGGTGGTGGGAACGTCTCTCAAACACAGGCCCATCTTTTGCTTTCCGCTCACGATAACGAGACACTCGATAGCCCTTCCTCAGCCTCCGCCTCTTTGACAGCGCTTCTTTCTCATCTTCCCCCAGTGTTGGTAAAACATCATGTAGGGAGGAGTCATACAGTCCCGATACACCACCAAAATGACTGCTTCCTATGAGGAAGGGAGAGAGAAACCAAACCCAATTAGACCAGATAAAAGGCACAGGCCAAACCAAGTTTGCAAACCAACAAGAAATTAAAAATGCTGCATTGTGGCAAATCTCTTTTCTCCTATCCTCTTCCTCACTGGTAAATAAACAATTTAGGCCCCCTTTTACAAAGCCCGTGGCAAATGCTCCAACGCCTATTCAATTCCCAAGGGCGTTGGAGCATTTACCACGCCAGCCCATGCTGCTGGCTTTTGTAAAAGAGGGGTTTAGTGAGAAACGCCCTTCTGTTCTTCAAAGCAGCTACTAAAAACAGGCATCTTCAGGTACATTTTCATATCTACATAGTTATGGTACAACCATAAAAGCACAGTTACTTACCATAACAGGTGTTATCCAGGGACAGCAGGCAGATATTCCTAACGCATGGGTGACGTCACCGACGGAGCCCCGGTACGGACACTTTTAACTAGAAAGTTCTAGTTGGCCGCACCGCGCATGCGCGAGTGCCTTCCCGCCCGACGGAGGAGAGCGTGGTCCCCAGTTAAGATAAGCCAGCTAAGAAGCCAACCCGGGGAGGTGGGTGGGACGTAAGAATATCTGCCTGCTGTCCCTGGATAACACCTGTTACGGTAAGTAACTGTGCTTTATCCCAGGACAAGCAGGCAGCATATTCTTAACGCATGGGTGACCTCTAAGCTAACAGAGAGGGAGGAGGGATGGTTGGCCATTAGGAAAATAAATTATGTAACACAGATTGGCCGAAGTGTCCATCCCGTCTGGAGAAGGTATCCAGACAGTAGTGAGTAGTGAATGTGTGAACTGAGGACCAAGTGGCAGCCTTGCAGATTTCCTCGATGGGCGTGGAACGGAGGAAAGCCACAGAAGCAGCCATAGCTCTGACCCTGTGGGCCGTGACAGCACCTTCCAGTGATAGACCGGCCCGAGCATAACAGAACGCAATGCAGGCAGCAAGCCAGTTGGAGAGCGTCCGTTTAGAGACAGGGCGCCCTAGACGGTTAGGGTCGAAGGACAAAAAGAGCTGAGGGGACGAGCGGTGAGCCCTGGTACGGTCAAGATAGTATGCCAGGGCACGCTTACAGTCCAGCGTGTGCAACGCCTGTTCTCCAGGATGAGAATGGGGCTTAGGGAAAAGACAGGCAGCACAATGGATTGGTTGAGGTGGAAGTCCGAGACCACTTTGGGAACGAATTTAGGATGGGTACGCAGAACCACCTTGTCATGGTGAAAAACAGTGAAAGGTGGGTCGGCCACCAGTGCATGCAACTCACTAACCCTCCTGGCAGAGGTGATGGCAATGAGGAAAAGCACCTTCCATGTCAGAAATTTGAGTGAAGCAGAGGCAAGAGGTTCAAACGAAGGTTTCATGAGGGCTGATAAAACCACATTCAGGTCCCAGACGACTGGGGGAGGCTTCAGAGGTGGTTTGAAATTGAAGAGGCCCCTCATGAACCGGGAAACCAGGGGATGAGCCGTGAGAGGTTTTCCAAGGATAGGTTCATGAAACGCAGTGATGGCACTGAGGTGGACTCTGATTGAGGTGGATTTGAGGCCAGCATCGGATAGAGAGAGCAAATAGTCCAGTACAGTTTCCACCGCCAATGAGGTGGGATCGTGGTGATGCAGTAGACACCAAGAGGAGAACCTGGTCCACTTCTGATGGTAACATTGGAGGGTGGCCGGTTTCCTGGAGGCATCCAAAATGAGACGGACAGGCTGAGACATATTCTCTAGGGAGGTCAGCCCGAGAGAAACCAAGCTGTCAGGTGGAGCGAGGACAGATTGGGATGTAGTAGAGACTGATGCTGCTGCGTAAGTAGAGTAGGAAACACAGGAAGAGGAATGGGCTCCCTGGAGCTGAGCTGGAGCAGGAGGGAGAACCAGTGTTGGCGAGGCCACCGAGGAGCGATGAGAATCATGGTGGCTCTGTCCCTGCGGAGTTTGAATAGCGTCCGCAACATTAGAGGCAGTGGAGGAAAGGCATAGAGGAACCGATCCGTCCAGTCTAGCAGGAATGCATCCGGGGCCAGACGATGAGGAGAGAAGAGTCTGGAACAGAACTGGGGCAGCTGATGGTTGTGAGGAGCTGCAAAGAGGTCCACCTGAGGAGTGCCCCAGAGAGCAAAGATGGAGTGGAGTGTGGGAGGATCCAGGGTCCACTCGTGAGGTTGAAGGATGCGGCTGAGATTGTCAGCCAGGGAGTTCTGTTCGCCCTGGATATATACAGCCTTGAGGAAGAGACTGTGGGCCGTGGCCCAGGTCCAGATGCGGATGGCCTCCTGACAGAGGAGGGGAGATCCGGTGCCGCCTTGCTTGTTTATGTAGTACATGCCGACTTGGTTGTCTGTGCACAGGAGAAGAACCTGAGGGTAGAGAAGGTGCTGGAAGGCCTTGAGAGCATAGAACATGGCCCTGAGTTAGAGGAAGTTGATGTGATGCTGACGCTCCTGATGGGTCTAGAGTCCCTGGGTGCGAAGATCTCCCAGGTGAGCTCCCCATGCATAGGGGGAGGCATCTGTGGTTATGACCATGGAGTGAGGGGGTAGATGAAAGAGTAGACCCCTGGAAAGATTGGAGGAGTTCAACCACCATTGAAGAGATTGCTGAAGAGACGATGTCACAGAGATGGGATGAGAAAGAGGATCCGTGGTCTGTGACCATTGGTTGGCCAGAGTCCATTGAGGTGTCCTGAGGTGGAGTCGCGCCAGAGGGAGTACATGGACCATCGAGGCCATGTGGCCCAGGAGGACCATCATTTGCTGAGCTGGAATGGAGCGACGAAGGAGCACCTGACAGCAGAGATGGAGCAGGGTCCGTTGGCGGTCTGAGGGGAGAAACGCCCTCATCAGAGTGGTGTCGAGGACGGCTCCAATAAACTGCAGTCGCTGTGTGGGAAGCAGATGCGACTTGGGGTAGTTGATCTCGAACCCCAGGAGGTGGAGGAAGGAGATGGTGTGCTGAGTGGCTTGTAGCACAAGAGGAGACGTAGGTGCTTTCACTAACCAATCGTCCAAGTAGGGGAACACCTGGAGGTTGTGGGACCTGAGAAAGGCCGCCACCACAATGAGGCACTTGGTGAACACCCTGGGTGATGATGCGAGGCCAAAGGGTAGCACTTTGTACTGGTAGTGACGGTGCTGAGCCTGAAATCGAAGGTAGCGACGTGAAGACCGATGGATTGGAATGTGAGTGTAGGCCTCTTTGAGATCTAGGGAACATAGCCAGTCGTGTTGAGAGAGAAGAGGGTAAAGCATGGCAAGGGAGAGCATTCTGAACTTTTCCTTGACCAGACACTTGTTGAGGTTCCGGAGATCGAGGATGGGACGGAGGTCTCCTGTCTTCTTGGGAACCAGGAAGTAGCGGGAGTAGAATCCCTGACCCCTTTGGTCTGGGGGTACCTCTTCGATGGCATTGAGAAGAAGGAGGGATTGGACCTCCCTCAGGAGGAGGAGGGATTGGGAGGAGTGAGAAACAGACTCTATGGGAGGATTGTCTGGTGGAAGAATCTGGAAGTTGAGAGAGTAGCCGTGGCGAATGATGTTGAGGACCCACAGGTCTGATGTGATGACCTCCCAACGGTTGAGGAAGAGTTGAAGGCGTCCTCCGATCGGCTGAGGAAGAGGCAATGATGGTGGGAGACTGGCTATGCCCTGGAGAAAAGAGTCAAAAGGGCTGAGATGGTTTTGACTGAGGGAGAGGCTTGGCAGGTTGGTGAGACTGTGAGCGTGCCTGAGTTTGTTGTTGCTGACGAGGCCGGCGAGGTTGCTGTTGAGGCGGGTTGAGAGGTCTGGCCGAGAACCTGCGTTGGTAGGAAGACTGCTGTCTGTAGGGGCGAGCAGGTGGAGTCTTCTTCTTAGGTTTGATCAGGGTATCCCACCTGGTCTCGTGGGCAGAGAGTTTCTGGGTGGTTGAGCCAGGGACTCCCCAAAGAGTTCATCACCAAGACAAGGTGCGTTAGCCAGGCGGTCTTGGTGATTAATGTCGAGGTCAGAAACTCTCAGCCAGGCCAAGCGCCTCATGGCGACCGCCATGGCAGATGCTCGAGAGGTCAGCTCAAAAGAGTCATAAATGGAGCGCACCATAAACTTCCGGAGTTGGAGCAAACTGGAAATTTGTTGTTGAAAAACCGGGACTTTACACTCAGGGATGTACTTTTGTAAGGAGGAGAGTTGTTGTACCAAATGCTTCATGTAGAAGGAGAAGTGGAAGGTGTAATTATTAGCCCTGTTGGCAAGCATGGAATTCTGATAAAGGCGCTTGCCAAATTTATCCACCGTTCTGCCCTCTCTGCCAGGAGGGGTGGAGGCATAAACACTGGAGCCCTGGGTTTTCTTTAAGATGGACTCCACTAGAAGGGATTCATGGGGTAGTTGAGGTTTGTCGAACCCCGGGATAGGAATGACCCTGTATAAACTATCCAGTTTTCGAGGAGCACCGGGTACCGTGAGAGGGTTTTCCCAATTTTTGTAAAAGGTTTCCCATAAGATGTCGTGGACGGGTAACTTCAAAAATTCTTTGTGGGGTTGTTCGAAATCCAGGGCGTCAAGAAAAGCCTGGGACTTCTTAGAGTCGGATTCCAATGGGATAGACAGAGCCGCCGACATTTCCCTTAGAAATTTTGTGAATGAGGATTGTTCAGGTTTGGAACTGGTATCGACCATCGAGGGTTCCTCGTCCGTTGATGAAGCCTCATCATCGGTACCGGGTGGGGATTCTTCCCATAAGTCCGGGTCCCTGACATCGGTGTGCGCAGGACGGGACGGTGGTGTGGATGGCTCAGTGTGGCGAGTCTTAGAGAGAGATTTGCCAGAGCGCATCGAGACGGTACCGGGGGAGGAAGACCGGTGCCGGTCCTGGTCTCGGGGGGACTGGTGTCGGTCTCGATGTCGGGAAGGGTCGGCGTCAGAGCGTGGTTGCACGGGAGGATTGAGTGGTTCAGCCGCGAGTACCGGCATGGAGGTGTTCAACGGTACCGATGGTGTCGATACCGGTGGTATGGTGCGAGGCTCGGGCCGGTCCGGTACCGGAAGGAGCGGGGCCAATATTGCTGGCAAAAAGTGTTGGAGTTGTTGCTGTAGCTGCTCCTGCAATTGGCTTTGGAGTATGGCCGCAATGCGGTCGTCCAGAGGAGGCACTGGTACCGCTTTTTTCTTTTTCGGTACCATAGGTGCTGCTCCATGCCCCGGCGATGAGGATGCCGATGACGAGGCACTCACCGAAATCGGGGCGGAGCGTTTGCGGGGTCGGCGTGATGTCGGGAGGACCGGCGTCGCCGCTGTGGCAGGAGGGCGCTCAAGGGAAGTGGAAGGCTTCTTAGCCGGCTTACCTGGTGCCAGCGACCCCGAGGAAGGATCAGGCGGCATCGAAGTAGTCGGTGCCGACTTTTGCGGTGCCGTTGACGGCACGGCCGATTCCATGGCAGATCCGGTACCGAAAAGGATATTCTGTTGGATATGTCTATTTTTTAATGTACGTTTTTTTAAGAGTAGCACAGCGGGTGCAGGTGTCAGCCCGATGCTCTGGACCCAGGCACTGTAGGCACCAATTGTGCGGGTCAGTGAGAGAGATCGGGCGTGCACACCGCTGGCACTTCTTAAAGCCCGGCTGAGGGGGCATGAAGGGAAACACGGCCTCCGCAAAATCAAAACCGGAGGCCTGTATGGTGGCAATAGGCCCCGCCGGGGCCGGGCTGAAAAATAAAGAAAAAACAAAGTTGTTTTTTTTTTTTTTTCACTATTTAGAATGGAAAAGAAACCCGAAGGAAAAAGAACAAAAAGGAAGACAATTTCGCAAGCGGGAAGGCAAAAATCAGATATTTCAACAGCCGTTGAAAACACATGCGTCTTCTTCGCTCCGCGGAAACGAAGAAACTGGGGACCACGCACTCCTCCGTCGGGCGGGAAGGCACTCGCACATGCGCGGTGCGGCCAACTAGAACTTTCTAGTTAAAAGTGTCCGTACCGGGGCTCCGTCGGTGACATCACCCATGCGTTAAGAATATGCTGCCTGCTTGTCCTGGGATAAATTCAGGTATTTCACTATCAGATGCTTCACTTTCAAAACCCAGAAATGCACAGCTATATATTCCTGTTGAAGTGGGATACAATTTAAGTCCACTGCCACTGTGGACTACAGGAAGCTACTAGACACTCGTGTAAAGAAAGATTAATCTTTCTATAATTTGATCAGTACTATAGTCAAAAGAAATTATAATTGCTCCATTGTGGTAACAGCACTGCCTATGGGCCTCCAAGATCAAACCTTACTTTGTCCTTGTATTCATTTCTTTGCCTTTGCACTTAATCCTATCAAAATGTTTTATATTTAGTATTTTCACACTACAGTATTTAGAATAGCGGCCAAGCGTCTGTGACTTTGATCACATCTTGTTAAAATAAAGTGCTTTGTAAAACTCCTTCACACATTTTTTATATTCTAAAAAAAATACAATTGAAAATGCATTAAAGCAGGAGTTTGTTTCACTAATTTTACAAAATGTACTCAACAATTTCAAGCAAAAAGAATAATAACAGATCTGAGTAAAGATCTTAAGATAGCCAAACAGGTTGAAAAGGCAACAGCAAAAGCTAGAAGTGCATAGGAAGAGGTATGGCCAGAAGGAAAAAGAAGGTATTGATGCCCCTGTATAAGACTCTGGCAAGACCTCATTTAGAATATTTTGTACAATTTGAAAACTGCACCATCAAAAAGATATAAACAGGATAGAGTATCCAGAGGACTAACGAGTGGCTAGATGGATGGTGCAAGGAGATGAACTTTGGATTTCTAGACCATGGAGAGGCACTGCAGGGACTTCAGGGACCAGACAGACTCCACCTGACCAAAAGAGGTAAGAACGTCTTCAGACGTCGACTAGCCTGCCTACTTCGAAGGGCTTTAAACTAGGTAAGTTGGGGGAGGGTACCCACTCACACTCCGGAGCAGTAAGTAACTATCCTGAGGAGGTGAGTCGCCATTCTGAGTCTGAGGTAAGAACACACAATGAAAACAATACATTAGGGTCACACTAACTCAGGCGGGAAACTCTGCACAGGGACTTAGCAAACATAAAGTATGGAGGGCTATGTATGTCAATGCACACAGTTTGGGCAATAAAATTCTGGATTCAGAGACAGAAATAATGAACGCCGACCTAGACGTAGTGGCGATATCCGAGACTTGGTTCACGGACTCACACGGGTGGGATATGGTTATACCGAGTTACAACTTACTTTGTCGAGACAGGGAGGGCAAGTTAGGAGGAGGGGTAGCTCTATACACTAGAGAAGACATCAAAACTACCATAATCACAGATGTCAAGTACACCGGGGAATCCCTCTGGGTGAACCTGGCTAGAGGAAATGAAAAATGCCTTGGTGTGGTATACAGACCACCAAGACAATAAGAAGACAAGGATATGGAATTAATCGAAGACATAGAAAACATCACTTTGTGTGGGGATACAGTACTGTTAGGGGACTTCAATATGTCTGATGCAGATTGGAACACACTTTCCGCAACAACCAGCCGCAGCAGTAGGTTGTTAACCTCCATAAAGGGTGCACGGCTCAAACAATTGGTATTGGAGCCCACTAAGGACCAGGCGATACTGGACCTGGTACTCACCAACGGAGAAAGCGTATCGGAAGTTTCGGTAGGTAATACACTGGCCTCCAGCAACCATAACATGGTTTGGTTCAACCTTAGGAAAGGTTTCACCAGATCAAACACAACAACAAAGGTCCTCAACTTCGGGGCACTGACTTCAAACACATGGGAGATTTCATCCGTTGGGCGCTGCAAGACCAAGCTGAAACCAATAATGTAGAGGCTATGTGGTCAAACCTGAAATCTACCCTACATGAAGCAACAAATCGCTATATAAAAACAGTAAGCAAACGATGGAGAAATAACAGACCCCAGTGGTTCATTACAGAAATTTTGGACCTCGTTAAAAAAAAAGAAAAACGCATTTGTTTCCTTCAAACAATCAGGAAGAGGAGAGGCAAAAGAAGACTATCTGGCCAGGTCCAAAGCTGTCAAAATGGCAATCAGAGAGGCCAAGCTTCGAATAGAAGAGAATTTAGCAAAGGACATTAAGAAAGGGGATAAATCCTTCTTCAGATACATCAGTGATAGGAAAAGAAACACAGATGGGATAGTACGCCTTAAACAAACAAAACAAAACTGCAGATCTGTACAAGACGTAGGCAAAGTTTATTAATGACAAAAATATGCAAACCCTTTTACCAATCAAGGGACCCGACACGGTCCGTGTTTCGGACAAACCTTCGTCAGGGGTCCATGGTAAAAATAGAGGGAAAAAAACAAAAAAATCAAAAAAATCACAGAGATACTGTATAGTGGCGGCAAGACATAAGCGGCGTCAAGGTCCGTCACTGTAAAAAGCCGTCAAAAGAGTACAACCTTAAGAAAGCAGACGGGACTTATGCAGAATCAGATTCCGATAAAGCCGAACTACTAAACGAATACTTCTGCTCAGTCTTTACCTGCGAGGCGCTGGGGTCCGGTCCACAATTGCAAGCAAGGCAAAGCTCAGAAGACCTGTTCTGGAATTTCGAGTTTACACCCAGCAGCGTCTACTGCGAACTGTCAAGACTCAAAGTAAACAAAGCCATGGGACTGGACAATCTACACCCCAGGGTGCTTAGAGAGCTGTTTGATGTCCTGGCAGAGCCGTTATCTGTGCTCTTCAATCTTTCCTTGAGTACGGGAAGAGTCCCCTTGGACTGGAAAACAGCTAATGTCATCCCACTCCACAAAAAGGGCTGCAGGACAGAGGCTGAGAATTACAGACCGGTGAGTCTTACATCCATAGTGAGTAAACTCATGGAAACACTAATTAAGCATAAATTAGATACGATCCTGGATGAGAAGAATCTACGGGATCCCCACCAACATGGATTTACCAAGGGAAGGTCCTGCCAATCCAATCTAATTAGCTTCTTTGACTGGGTAACAAGGAAGCTGGATGTGGGGGAGTCCCAAACGCTTAATGATTCCATTCATTAGTGCATCAACAAGTGGGCTGGCAAATTTGAGCGGCCTGATGGAAGTAAGATATGCACACAGGGAAGAAATCGTTGGCAGAAGAACTCCCCTTGAAACACTGGTCTTCAGCCTGCAGCATGTCCAGTGCCACAGCAATTAATCAATCAGTCTCATCACCTTAATATGCTCTGCCATGAAAGCAATTTCATTTGAGCAGAAAGTTGTTAGGGAAAGCTTCTCACAGATATCATTGAGCACAGTTTCAGACTTCTCCACAACAGAATACAATTTGCCAACAGCATAATAGTGTGGTTTCCAAAGTTTTGTACACTATTTCAGCTGCCTGGTTGAAGACCAGTTACCAACTGAATGAATTCTAGTGACTCGACCACTGAGAAGGCTTGCATGTCCCCAATAACAAAATTCATGATGAGATCATTGATCCTTTTCTGTGACACAATGATGCTCCCATTACTGCTCCTTGAAGGGATTCTGATGCATCTGGCGAAGAACAGCTTGCTTATCTCCTCAACGAAAGCAGTTTATCATATGCATAGCCAGGTAGACGTTTTGCAGGTGCTTCTTAAGATTTGCTGTAGTTTTGGTTGCAGGTTTTGGTTGTAGGTCTGCTAAGAAGCTGATGGACAAAGTTTGCAACATACACAGATATTTCTGCTGTCTGACCCTACTAGTGTAAAAAATTCAGTGAAGACTGAATGCTCAAATGCCAGGGAGGGGCCTAAGGCTCTGATTGACCCAGGTACTTAAGGCCAATTAGAGCCTTAGGCCCCTCACTGGCGCATCTGAGGATGCACCAGGGAGGGGAAGACCTGCCATTTTGAAGAGGTGGGCCTGCCGGTCGGAGGGAATAGGCATCCCTCCGGCCGGCCTTGGACTGAGAGGTACAGGGGTGTTGGAGAAGGTGGGCATCCCTTCTGAAAGGGGTGTTGTCGGGGGGGATGAGAATCAGCAGCAGCAGGAGGGAGTGTGCACCCCTCCTGATGGGGGGGGGGGTAATCAGGGGGTGGGAATCACCAGCTGCAGGAGGGAGTGGGCATCCTTCCCACCAGATGTGTCAGAGGGACAGGAACCTCAGCAGGAACCTCATATTATATCTCCTGCTGTCCTTTAATTCGGGGGTCTTTTTTTTATGTGTAGGTGTAGTCTGCGCGTGTGCCAATTGCTATCATCAGCGACTTGTCACAAGCAAATACAGCGACCCTCAGCGAACCTCATTTGCATTAACAGGTTTTTGTGAATGACTCATCTTTTTGCAAAATGTTATATTTACGTCTGAGATAGCAGCTCATCGGATTTTACCGTAAAGTTTGAGAATCTTCCCCAAACTCAATTAGGAAGGAGGCGGGAGCTTGATAACAGCTTACCTGACTGACTGCGAGTTCTGCTGGTCAGGACCACAGGGATAAAGTCTTGGAAACTGTTCTTCGATTTTTTTTCAGGGTAGTCTAGGGAAGAAAAGACACACATGTGAGAAAATGCCAGCACAGGCAGACAGCAGAAAACTACAAAGCCTGTTCAGACTTAAGGGGTTGTACAGCCCTAATAAAAGACTGTAGATATCTTAGTGATGCCGCCTCAGTCACTGTAAATTTTCCAGCTAAACTTATTTTCCCAGTCATTTCTGTTTAACATAAGGAATGTCTGTACCTGTGCTAGGTTCCACGGGGCCTAGGCCTGCAGATAACGGCCTAAACTCTTGGGCTCCTGGTGATAGCAGCTGCCCTATGCTTGGATTAGTGTCATGCACAGGAAATGTGTCTAGAGCCATTTCCCAAGCATCTTCTGCTCCCTGCTCACAGTACATGCTGCCATCTCCTGGACTCTCGTATTACTGCAAGGCTCCTAAACTTGCCAGGACATGCTTTCTAACCACTCTCTCTCCCAGCTGGCAAGCAGTTTGCCTATTTAAGGGGAGATGCTCAAAAATTTGCCATGGAAGTAAGACTGATTGTAGCCAGTCTTACTTGCAAGGCAGCTCAACCTCTGATGTACAAAAGAGTTCTCGGGAGGCTTTTACCAAGCGTGGTAGCAGCCATTGAGAACCCTATGCAAATGCATTACAAGCAGCTCATTAGTATTAAGATAAGCACTTCTTGTAATGCACTGGAGGGAATGTCCACCTCTTACTGTGCAAAATTTTCTCGCAGGTCTGGAGATGCCAGTAGCTGTTTGTGCATGTTCTGTGTGAGCATACAACTGTTAGATGCAGGACATACAATCACACAAAACATGCACAACAGCTACATTCATATTGTGTGTGAAATGGAAACAAACAAAAGAAACTTGCTCAAGAGCTCCAGCAATCGGAATCTGTACTGGGCCTGCTCACAAAAGCCAATTCACTACCAACATTTGGAAGCAATGTTACAAAAAAGCTAGCTCTGTGGGTACTGAGCACCCCTCAATACTGAGCAAGCTATTTTCTTTTATGTCCAGGAGGAAATCTGTATTGTGTTTGGTACCCCTAATCATTTTGCAATGTTGGAGTCTATAAATGCCACCTCCATATCCTTTCTTTACCCCAAAATGATGCCCATATCATAAACAAATGAATTTGTCTTTTCATTTCTGTGCTGACAAAAGCTGGTGTTGACCATAGCACTGACATTGTAGATCTTTGCTCCTATATCATTACAGACCTTTGCTTCCTCCTGGCAGATTAAACGCTGTCTCTCCAACCTCTTAACAAAACTGTTTACATGAAGGAAATAACAAGCAGCGCTGGAATATAACCTACACACTAAGACACAGACTAGTTACAGGGGATCTGTAACCAAGTAACATCAGGAAGTGAGAGTGGGGACATAGGAAGTGCTGCAGCCTGAGTTACTGTGATTATGCAACAGCCTTCAGGCACTGGACACACACAACTGTGTTTTCAAAGTATTTTGAAAACTCTCAAGAGGCAGTAGCTCTTCTTAGACAACTACTAACAGCTGGAAAGTGGGTAGGGGCAAGGGAAACCCAAACTACTCTGAAGGAATATGCTGTTGCGCTGTAATGGTGAGCAGCAGGACAATACAACTAATTCAGCTGCAAAGGGCATGCTCATAAAGTCAAATGGTTTGCACTGCATGTCACAATATGATGGGAAAGCTACTCAAAGTTCAATTTCGTTGAAAAAGCTCCTGGACCTCCAATGGTGAAATGAGTACCATCACTTAGGGGCTGCCTGTAGGGATGCGAAGATATGTGGGGCCTTGTTTGCATATGTCAAGGGCTGAAAAGTAGGATCCTGTGTGAAATCAGTTGCTCAATGGTAGAGCGCCAGTCTCAGATTTTAGATTTATTATTTTCCAAACCTGACTCACAGTGAGCTTTGTTGGCTGGTGCTCACATAGTGCTGGAAAGGATTGGAGTATGTTATGGATCATATGCAGCTCCCATATTGTGGGAACTTTATAGAGAAGTCTTTTGCTAACATCTCAATAGGGTTATAATCTCTTGTGCTGCTTGTAACTAATAACTATTTGCTTGCTTAGCAGGATGATCAACTACTCATGCTGCAAGCATAGCACCATAGGCGACGAGACCATGAAACTCAAAATTTTAAATGGTCATGTCTGGCCAGCACTTAGCTGGAAGGTGTCCATAAGGCCCACATACTATAGAAAATATTGGTGGAGTACTCAGTAGAGAACGCCATTCTTTCTGATCCAGTGTTGAATCAGTGTGCAGAAATAATATATATTTTGCTAGTCCAAAATATGTTCAGAATGGAAGGGGGTTAGGGTGGGAAGCAAAATTCTTCCAGTAGGACTGGAGGGTCTGGCCGGGAAGGGAGGGGTTTAACATCTGAAGACCTTAAAAGTGGCCAAACAGGTAGATAAGGTCACAGCAAAGCTAGATGGATGTTTTGGTGCACAGGAAGAGGCATAGCTAGCAGGAGTTCTGTGTGCAATTCTGGAGAGAGACTTAGAGATCTCAATATGTATTTCCTGGAGGAAAGGTGTTGTAGGAGAGATGTAATAGTCACGTTTCAGTACTTCCAGGGAACAAATGCAAAAGCGGCAGAGCATCTTTCAGTGGAAAGGAAGCTCTGGAATGAGTGCACATAGATGAAGTTAAAAGCGAATAGACTCTGGCATAATCTAAGAAAATATTTCTTTATGGAAAGGGTGGTGGATGCATGGAATACCTGGTGGAAGTGGCAGAGACAAGGATTGTATCCAAATTCCAGAAAGTATTGAACAAGCACCAAATATCTTGGAGAGAGAAGGGCTTTAGAGCATTGCAGCTGATATGAATACACTGCATGGTCTTTATCTACAGTGATGTTCTATGTGAAACCCTTAACAAACTATCACCTCCCCAACACACACACACATACTAAAGAATTTAAAATAAATTCATACTGATCAAGTAGACTAATGGCTCTACCATATGAGAAGAGATGCGAACTGGTCAGCAAATGTGTAGACTGGTGATATATCTCTAAGGAAGGCCTGCAGTCAGCAGGATGAGAAAACAGGTCAAAACAAGTACCAATTTTCTGCCAACTGCTGACTCCAGACTCACACAGATCTTTAATTTTTCAGTTAGGGGTTATCTCAAGCCCAACTTCAGGAAGGCCTGTGAGATCAGTCAGCTTGCACTCCACTGAGGTAGAAGCAGGCCTCTGAGAAGAATATACGCTCTATCCCTGTACATTGATACCTAATTCTGCCTCTACCTGACCCCTGGGTAAGGAAAGTCTATAGCGGGATAAGTTATTTTCTTTTTAAACTGGCAGCTCTACATGTCGGCAACCTTGGTCTGATTTGCAAGACCAACTACTGCTATAGAGGCACTATTGACAGCCAACCCCTTGTTCAAGAGGGCATCTCAACTACTGCACAACAGTGACACCTATAGGTGGGATTCAGTACACAAGTAAACCAGGGACCAAAGGGAGAGGAGGAGGACAGAAAATAAAAATGGGGGGGAAACTCAAATGGGTATGATTGCGAATGCTTACAGTGCTGTAGGCCCAAACGGGTAGATTATAATTAAGCAAGAAGCTCAAAGGAGCAGCTAAAAGCTACCAGCAATAAACTAGTGTTTGATATGACGTAACTGTCAAACTCCTGTAGTAGACAGCAATACAGGGAAAACAAACTGGAAACAGTCAGGTAACATTTGGTTCTTTTTGTTCCTTTGTGCATTTTACCTTCTTCTTGCTGGAAATATTCAGGCTCAGACTTTATGGCCTTCCTCCGCCGGCGCTTCTGCCGAACAACAGCAAACTCCTTCCCATTCTCAGGCTGCTGTTTCCTCCACTTTGGGAAAGAAGAGAAGCATCTTTTCAGGCAAAGGACAGTCTTTAGGCAGATATCATACACATTGGGCTGGCACAGATTACAATCTTTCATGGAACAGCACAGTTTATTCAATTTTTTTAAATTTTTGAAAGACATAAGATATTATTTTCATGAGATATAATATAATGATATTTGAATTTGGGAGGGGGGTGGGGGTTAAATCTTCTTGTTGTATAATATTGTAGATTTTCAAGTGGTATTGTAATATGTTTGTTTGATATTTATTGTACACTTGTTATAAGATATAAAATGAATAAAGAAATTAAAAAAATAAAATAAAAGGAAACCACACAAGCATGGTAAATATGCAATTTAAAAGTCTGACTTGATCTTTTGTGTCAATCATTTTTGGAAAATGTCACCTGCACTTGCTATTACAAACCCCACATGAACTTTTCAGCTGCTCTAAGAGGGCAATTTTCAGACAGGTTAATTTACCTGAATGGTCAAAAAACTTCCCCACACTTCCAAAGACAGGGGTTAGTCTGTCCACAAGATCATTCTGGTTTTCATAATTTTTCTATTTTCCCCATCACAGATGACTTGACTAAGAGACTGTAGGTTCTGTCACCGACTGAATACCTGAGCAGGGATTTCTCCTCGGAGACAATGCTCCTCAGCACTTCTCTAAAACCAGCCGTCACTTTACACATGAAGTTTAAAAGCTCCTAAACCTAGGCCTACTGCTGATTCACAGGACCAGCTCCATGATACATCTTTTATCCAGTCCCAATTTTGAAGCTTTCTGTATTCAGAGAGATAAAAACATAAGAATTGCCATACTGGGACAGATCAAAGGTCCATCAAGCCTTTTTAATTCAGGTTGGGCATTTTAAAGCACCTATGTAGGCACAATTCATGTGAAAAGTAGGTGCTAGAAATGTAGGTCTTGAAAACCCTGGCCTACATTTATATATATATATATATATATATATATATTTATTTTCTTTTTTTGGGGGGGAGGGTGGTATTCTTGGTTAATTGTGCAAAACAAATTCAAAATCAGTCTGTTTGTGAGTCTGTGCTAAAATTCAATCCATAATGAAACCAGAAGCACTATTTATTCAGCAAGACAAATGCATGGGGGGAGAGTGTGGCACAGTGGTTAAAGCCACGTCCTCAGCACCCAGAGGTTGTGAGCCCACCAGGACAGACAGGGAAAAATGCTGAATAAATTAATGTAAACTGTTCTGAGCTCCCTGAGATAACAGTATAGAAAATTGAGTACCGTATTTTCACATAGATAACGCGCACTCGTGTAAAACGCGCACACAGGTATAGCACGCGGGGAACATAAATCTATGTAAAAAAAATTTAATATAGCGCGCACACGTGTATACCGCGCATGCTAAAACCTCCTCCCGCCTACTCCGAACCGGCATCCTCCCCCCCGCTCGCTTACCCGCATTTTACAACTTTTTTAAAAAAATCCGATCCGGCATCCCCCCTACGAACCGGCATCCTCCCCCCCGCTCGCTTACCCACGTTTTACAACTTTTTTTTTAAAATCCGATCCGGCATCCCCCCTACGAACCGGCATCCTCCCCCCCCCCGCTCACGTCACCCCCCTCCCCCGCGATCCTACATCCCCCCCAGCACCGCAAAACATGTCTTACCCGATTGGGCAGCGGCACCAGCACCAATGCACAGGAGGTGCCAGTGCCAGTGCCAGTGCCCGAAGATCCTCCCTTGTTGGTTTGGGTTGGGCTGGGCTGGGCGGTGCGGTGCAGGAGAGATCCTCCTTTTTCCTGCGCCGGGCTGGACTAGGCTTTGAGCATTTGCAAATGCACCGCACCGCCCAGCCCAGCCCAGCCCAAACCAACCCAAATCAACGAGGGAGGATCTTCAGGCACTGGCACATCCTGTGCATTGGTGCTGGTGCCGGTGCCCAATCGAGTAAGACATGTTTTGCGGTGCTGGGGGGGATGTAGGAACGCGGGGGGGGGGTGACGCGAGCGGGGGGGGGAGGATGTCGGTTCGCAGGGGGGATGCCGATCGGATTGAAAAAAAAAAGTTGTAAAACGCGCTCACACATATAACGCGCACGGTTATGCACGGTTTGTAAAATCGTGTATAACGCGCGTGTTATATGCGTGAAAATACGGTAAATAAATATGTCATTTTAAAGTACACTGGAATTCTCATTAGTATAGTGATGTCTTTTGTTCTTCCACACACATGGTCCCTCTCTGTGGGTAATTCTATAACTGAGACCTGATTGGTGCATATTCTGTAAAGGAAAGGAGAAAGACTATTTCCCTTTATGTAATACTGTACTTGCATTATCAGTTATATGTGTGCTTAGGCATGAAAACTTAACATCAGCTATAGAGCTGATGAATTTGTTCATGCCTAGTTTTGGAAGACACATTCATAACTTATAAATTACAAGTGTAAATGTGTGTCTGACACCCTGCCCAGGTGTACACCTACCAGAAAACTATGTACTACCAATGACAGAACACTTAAGTGCACTTTCTAAACAGTTATGTGCATAACTTGTGCACAAATGTTAGCATCTAATTTATAGAATAACCCTGTCTAAAACAGCTCTGGTGGTATTTACGAGGTAAATTTTAAAATGATGAGGCTGTTTAACTGTGAGACTTGGACAGCTAGATTAAAAACAGAGGGGTTATTTTACTAAAGCTCAGCACACGCTAATGGGCATTGGTGTGCACTAAGTGGCATGTGGCCCTTAGTTATAAAATAGAACACACAGCATTTAGCACACTAATGTCCATTAGCACACACTAAGCTTTAGTAAAGGGCCCCTGAGTGGGAAAGAACTGCTAAACTTAACTGCTCAAAAAAGTGGGCAACCAGGAGGCAGAGTTGGGATAGGGGGCAATAATTAGGCATAGAGTTAGGCTCAGATTCACTAAAGATAACGACTCAATCGCTGTTGGCCGATTCTCTGGCTGATTTTTAAACAGCAATTGATTCACTATCAAGTTTGCATGCAAATGATTTGCACGGAGGTGCAATTTATTTGCATGCAAACTCACCGACTCAATCTGTCAGTGAGAAGCAGCCTCATGTCACTGCTGTCAGGGTTTCTGCCGGGGTTTTTTTTTTTCTTTTTTTTATTGGGCAGATATTTTGCGTGTATTACACACGCAAAATATCTGCCCAATAAAAAAAAGCTCCCGACAAAGCTCCCACTCCCTCCACCCCCGACCCCCCAAAAAAAATGGCAGGAAGGATGCCCACTCCCTCCGACACTCCCCCCGAATATGGCAGGTGGGATGCCCACTCTCTCCTGCCATCGCCCCCTCCCCTGTGCGAAATGATATAGCAGGAGGGATGCCCACTCCCTAATGCCGTTGGGTCCCTTGGGTCAGGTCGAGTCTCCCTCCCCCGGTCGGGTCAGGTTTCATCGTCCTCCTCCCCCTAAGTTGGGAACAGGAACATAAGAATATAAGCAATGCCTCCGCTGGGTCAGATCTGAGGTCCATTACGCCCAGCAGCCCGCTCACGTGGCGACCCAACAGGTCCAGGACCTGTGCAGTAATCCTCTATCTATACCCTTCTATCCCCTTTTCCAGCAGGAAATTGTCCCTCCTGCTCCTCCGCTAGCTGCCCATCAGCAATATGATGCACAGGGATGGGCGGGCCTAAGGCCCTGATTGGCTCAGGTGCCTTGGGCTCCTCCCAAGGGAGTTGCCCGAGATACCTGAGCAAATTAGGGACTTCCTTAGAGAGGAGCCTAAGGAAGTCCTTGATTGGCCATTGTTAAACCCGATGCAAAATAGCCATGCAAATGTTAGTGAATCAATTGCTTGGCTATTTTGCATGGGGTTTTACATATTTGCATGGCCGGATCGGAAAATGGGTGATCGAGGAGAAAAACAGGCGATAGGCCGTTTTGTGAATCGGGTCGGTTAGCAGCGATTGTCGCTAAACCTGTAAAAAAACAGGTTTAGCGACAATCGCTGACTTTAGTGAATCGGGGCCTTAATTTCCAGTGACGAACATTAGGGAGGTAGTTGATTGTTGGTATTATGTGATGAATTTAGACATTCACACCTAGCTTCTACAGTAGCAGGCCTAACTCTGAGGCTCAATTTTGGCCATTAAAATTTAAGAAAATATTCAGGGGCAGGCCTAGCCTTGTAGGTTTAGTTGAAAATTCTACACTAATACCACCACCAGGCTGCCTAGATCAGGAGCTTAGATACAGCAGACAATCAGCTCTTCAGTGTGCAGTCAGTATTTGGACCTCAGGAAACAAGAGAGACTATCAAAAACAACTAAAATAATAAGATCTTGCTGAGGTCCCCAACAGGGCAGAGGAAGAGCAGTCTCACTTTATTTAATTCAGAGAAGCTTATGAGCCAAACTCCTAACTTACCTTCCTTTTGCAAGGACCTTTTCCCACTCTGCTGGAAGACTCATCTGCTTCCTTGGTTTTGCATTTCATTTTCTTCTGAACCCGTTTGGCCAGAAGCTCTTCCTGACATCTAGACTTGCACCTGCCACTGCCTTCCTTTTTAATTCGGGATTTTACCTTGATTTTCATATCTGTGTGTACTCCCGGCATCTCTATTGGGGACCAACCTGCTCTGTTATATGAAGTGGAGCAGGCAAAGTCCTCATAATCGTCCTTCTCGATTTTCACTTTACTTAAGTCCACCTCCTGGACACAGGGAAGAGTGTTGGTTGCAGAATTTTTCCGAAATCTGCCAAAGGCCTTACCATCACACAAGTCTGATTCAGAATCCTTCCTATTGCTAGTTCGGCTCAGCACAGGCTGATCCTGCATCTTTCTGTGTCTCTGCTGATCATGGGATAAGTATGCTCCTAATACTTTGTTTTTAGGCTTGGATTTCTGACTGCAAGTCATTTTAGGTCTATCAGCCTGTATCAGGGTATCCCTAGGGAAGGGATCACAGTTGAGTGCTTCAGAAGCACAGTTCGCAATAGGGATCTCTTTCCTCCCTTTCACATTCCCAACAAGTCTTCCTCCTGCCTCTGCTGCATTTGACTGATGGAACAAGGCAGAACCCTGTGATACTGGAGCTAAGAAAGGATGACTGGAGGCGTCCTTAGAGGACGTCAGCAGTGGGCCACAGACTCGGCCTTTTGCTGGTAGCTCCTGTTCCAAAGACTGGGGCCTCATCATTCTCTGCTGCCCTTCAAGCTTCTTTTCAGCAGTGGATTTCTGAGGAGGTATACTAGTTTCAGAGGGATGGATATTGGGACATGAGCTATACTCGTTCACTGGCACAGACACTTTGGAAGGATTACCTTGAGTTACATGTAGCTGCTCAGTAGTTGAAGCTCCAATTGACAGCAGAGAAGTTTGATGATATGAAGACCAAGTTACTGGCAGAACCTGAGGACTAGAGGGTTTTCCGTTGACTGGACATTTGGGATAAACAGTCCCATGCCCATGTGCATTCCATAAGGAGAATTCTTTTGAAGAACATACTGTGGTTCCAGAAGGGATTCGTCCATGAAGGTATCGCCTGGCTGGCTGTGGTCCCTCTAAGATGGTCTGATTGTCTTTCTTTCCACAGGCTCCTGGATTCTTTAGCTCCCCTTGATCAACGATAGAAATAGGTTCCTGCTTGGCAAGATGTCGCAAGTCATTACTTAGTCCTGTATTAGTGTCCTTATTGAGCAACAGAGAGGCAGGCACTGGGTTGGCCACCCCCACATAGGTGCCAGGGATAGTGCTGATCAAGGCGGCAGAATTTTTAACCCAAGCGCCTGATGTACTCAGAAGCTGTGAGGAGGCTTGCTCACCATTTCTTAGCAATTCTGGGAACATTATATAGGGAGAAGGTGCACGAAGACCTGGTGTAACACTGCTGCTAGTGTAGCTGTTCTGTGTGGCACGCAGTGAACTGCAGTCAGACTTTGACAGCACAGTGGAGAGAATGGCTTTCCCACTGGTGTGGACAGGTGTTAATATTGGCATAGGAGGTGTTTTGCGTTGGTTCGGTGGCATAAGCTTTTGGCGTTTGGATTTGGAGGACAAGTCAAGAGGCATTTCACTACAGTCCTGAGGTGAAACCATCTCTCGTTCAAGCTGTGGAGGAGACTTCAAGGGAGAAAAGGAACCAGGAGCCCCATCAGTGTGCTGATCAGAGTGACATGGAGGCCTGGCATACGAGGTGAGGCCTAGGAGGGGAACTGGGCTCCCACAAGACACTGGCAGAGCAGGATGGGGAGATGACATCTGTTTAGTACCTGAAGCTAGAGAGACATCTGCACAAGAGAGATTGCTCACAGTAGATGTGACATTATTACTGCAGCTGGGCGGATGGGCTGGCGTAGTGCCAGCAAGTCTGTTTATTTCCATGGAAACCATTTTGTGATCTGAAGTCAAGGGTCTGCCCACTGAAGAGGTATAAGGGTAGGAGCGCAGTTCTTGAGGTGCAATGATACCAGAAAGACACCTCTCCTGTAGATAAGAAGACAATACTGGGAAAGTGAAAGTGGGTGTGACCCCAAGTGTGGTTGGAAGAGTGGTCACACTGAGAGGCTGTCTACAGCTTACAGGCGGTATGTACACAAGAGGCTGGCTCTGTGTTAAAACTGTTCCAGGCTGAAAAGACAGAGGCAATTTTTGCACAGCAGGGCTCTGAGAGGTGGAGTAACAGACTCTGCTCATGCTGAAAGAGGTCAAAGTGTTGAAACTGGAAGACGCCACAGGGTGCACACCTTCCAATGCTTGCCCTGAAACTTTTACCCCAGTATTCAGGGTTGTCTTTTGTTTTCCAGAGTTCTCCGTTTCTGCACATTGAAGGCAAGCAGGTGGAATCTCCATCGGTTTCTCTGCGACTAGGGTCGGTGTCCTGCTGTTCTCTGGATCTGGGGTTCCTAAGAGCAAAGAGTCGAGCATCCTGAGATCTCTCTTGTCTGTCAATGGTGCAGCTATCTCATTGGTCTCTGGTGTTACTGCTTTGTCTGTAGATTCTAAAATCTGAGGATCCAGACCCCTGTCTGACCTACACCCAGCAATCTCTTCCACGCTTTCATCTTCATCCAGCATCCGGACATCAGCACAGTTCTTCACTGGTGTGAGCTCCACCTGAAACAGAAGAAAGAGGCTGAATTTCTGAAAACAATGGCTAGTGTTTCTTGCACACCTCTGCTAGTTCAAGCCAGACCTACTACTTTCTACTCTGAACACAGCTAGTAAAATGGATCCCTTCTTTTTAATGATGCATTTAATACTTAATTTAATAATTTCTTAAAGTTAGTAATTTTAATAGTTTACACCTTACTACTTAAATGTTTTCCATATTGTGTTTTTCCTTTGTTTTGCTTTTACTTAACAAATGTATTTCAATACCCTTCTTACCTTATGTAATGTAAATATGTATTACCCAATGTAATAATTTATAGTTTGTACTGTTTGCTTTTTATTGACTACCTTTTTAATATGTACATCGCTTTGAATTTGATTAAGCGATTAATTAAGAAAAATAATAAACTTGAAACTTGACATCTAACAATGCTTTGTGTTGTCAATGGGAGATGTCAGGTCATTAGAAACTCCTGCATTTCAGGCTCATCCACGTTCTAAGAGATGCAAAAGCAGAAGTGAAAGTTCACTTTTAAAACCTGGGAACTATTGTTGATCTTAATTAACAAATAAGTGTTTGGCATGCAGAATTACCACAATACCAGATACCAAAATCAGAGAGTGAAAAAGTAGCTTAGAGCACCAGGCTAACAACAAGGGAAGACTGGTTCAAATCCTGATACTGCTCCTTGTGGCCTTGGGCAAATCACTTCACCCTCCATTGCCTCAGATTTAGAGGGCAATTAAAACCAGGGCTGAAAATTACTGCTTGTTTTCGGCCAAAATCATCATCCCACCCCTCCCCTCCCTAGCAAGCCATTCTCCTGGGCCCTGGCTCAGCCTACCCCCCCCCCCCCCCCACACACACACACATAGGCCCTTCCTAAGCCTACCTTTGAAGCCCTGGTGATCTAGTGTCCTCTTTGGGACAAGGACAATTCAAAGTCACTCCTGCCCCTGCTGGCTCTGCAGTCAAAATAACTGCTGCAAATTCTGGTAGGCAGGAGTAACTGCCAGTTCGAATCCCAAAATGGCTACTACAACCTTCTGCAGCAATCTTGTGAGGCTGCCATGGAAAGTTACAGAAGCCATTTTGATTGCAGTGCCAGCAGAGGCAGGAACAACTCAGGATCGCTCCTATCACGAAGAAGTCACAAGACCACCAGGGATTTGAAGGTAAGCCCAGGAAGAGCCTACATAAGGTGGGTGGGTGGCACAGAGTGGTCGCAGGGGCAGGAAGTTTTGGTTTCAGCCGAAAATGCACTTGCGTTTTGAGCCAGAAACAAAGCATGGCCGAATATGGTTGCTTCTACTTAGGTTGTATGCCCTTAAGGGACAGGAAAAAACCTAGAGTACCTGAATGCAACTCAGCTTGATCTAATATTGAAAAAGGTGACAGCTAAATCCAAACAAATACATAAAATTAATTTTCAGCAGAGGCAGTGATTCTTAAATGTCAGTACAAGTGGCCTTGAATAACATTTTGGGTACTTGTGTCTCATTTTGGGTACTTGTGAAAGACAGATAAGTAAATAAGCACGAAGAAAAGGAAAACTCTCAAGGTACTGTTAACCCAGTAGTTTTAAGGTCCCATGATTGCTGCTAGCTGTTTTCAGCCATAGAAGGTCAATTCAATACCCATCCAGGAGAGGGAGCCAAGCTATGTCATAGATCTGCTTAAATAACAAAGTCCTGTCTGTACAAGGAGTCCTAGCAGAAATGCAGGCACTTATATTGCTGGGTTTATCTGGCAGTGGGTTACTGGTGGCAGGAAAGCCACAGGGGACCTTGGGAGATAGCCACACTAGGTTCAGTGGCTATTCAGTACAACAAGCTTTGTCGTTAGATGTACAAAGGGGGTTGAGTGTGAACTAAATAATGGATGTTGCATACTCATTTACCCCAAGAAACTGGAGTATAAAAGAGAGACAGTTCTGCCTTAGATACGGAGTGTTATCTTATATCCTATCTGTAGTCATGCTGTATAGCTAGCATCTGGGATACTTTTTGCAGTTTGGAGAGGAATAACTGGGTACACGGACTGGGTCACTGCTATCATCTACAGGCAAGATGGCCTCATTGATACCCTCCCCCCCAAAAAAACAAAAAACACCTCACCTTCCAAACTCACCTTGGAAAGGCCACCGCTTACACAACATTCCTGAGACCCAAGGTGCTCGGAGCTGCCAGTCTTGGACTCTTCATCAGACAAAGGTGTTCTTCTATAATACAGAATAAACAATGTTAAAAATACACACCAACAGAATATATACAGAGCTCACGCACAACTCATAAGCATCAGATTTGTTTTTAGAATTTTGACCCCTGCTCTAGAACTCAACAAGGTGACGTGGCAGCCACTTCCAACTGATGTCATAAAGGTGCTGAATGACATCACAAAGGTCTAGACAATGACATGACCCCAGTCTAAAACAGCCACAACAGGTGCAGAATGTTACTTCTTGGTATACTGAAAAGGGAATAGGCCATCTATGTGTGAAGGCCAAATAAGCATCTATTTTAAGTCAATTTTATAGGCACAAAGGCCCATAATCTATAAATGGCGCCTTAAGTTAGGTGCTGGTAGGTGCCCTACCGATGCCTAACTTAAGTTGAAAATGCCGTTTAAAAAAAATTAAAAGTGACTTAAAACAAAAAATGTACCAGCACTTTAAAAAATGGCACCTGCATCATACATACAGAAGTACTTTACAACGCCTAATGCCACTGTAGGTGTGGCTAACATCAAAACTGACGCTGGGTGTTTTAAAGTGCCTCTGTAGGCGCGACTCATATGAAAGGTAGGCACCAGAAATGTAGGTCTTGAAAACCCTGGCCTACATTTCCGGCACCTACCTTTCCTGAAGCTGCAATTCTATAAATGGTGCCGTCATGTGATTGATACACGATCAATGGCCATTTTTAAGGCCATCGCCGCCATTTTATAGAATCTATACCAAAATGCCTATGTATCTTTATAAAATGCTGATGGCAAAATGGCAGAAGTCTAATCTAATCTAATCTAATCCTTAGGTTTGTATACCGCATCATCTCCACGTTCATAGAGCTCGGCGCAGTTTACAGAGAAGAAATAGGAAGGAACTACAACAGAAGTCATGCTTACTTTGAAGCCATGGACTTTTATGCCACTCAGGAGCAGGTATAAATATTCCTTTCAAAATATGTACACATATTTTATAAACTATCCCCCAAATTCTATAAAGTTGGGCACCTACTGTAACTTTATGCTTAGTGAGCAAAGTTGCACATGCAATTTATAGAATAAGGTCAGCTAAGTGCCTAACAATTGTTTAATTAGTTGTTAATTGGCATTAACTAATAATTGCCAATTAATAATTAGCAGTTAGGCACAAAACCGACCTCTATAAAGAAACCCTCAAATTCTATATATGGTGCCTTATATTGTGGGTGCAAATTGGTACGCACAGTTGATGTGTGTACAACTTAATTGTTTAACAAGTCTAATTGGAGCTGATAATTGGTATTTAACAAGTCTAATTTGAGCTAATTGGCAATTAATGCCTCATAATTTATGCTAATTGGCTCTAATTAAAAGTTACACTCACAACTTGGTAGGCACTTTCTATAAAATGCTTCACACCATTTTTGTATGCGAATCTGAAAAGGGGGTGTGGCCTAGTGAGCAGCCTGGGAGGATCATGGGTATTCCTAGAATTTACATTTGCTGTTATAGAATACATCTGATATGTGTAAAAGTTAGGTGCAGGGATTTAGCCCTGTTTCCACTGGCCTAAGTGGATGTGCCTAAAAGTTATACAATACACTGGCACTTGGAGCTGTTCTAGTTGGCGCCAATTAGTTTGGATCTATACAGAGAATCAGGCCCTGATTGTGTAATTTTCATGGCGTGCAACTGCAAAGGGGCATGGACCTAGAAGGGGCATGGTTGGATCAAGAATGCCAAAGAGTTACATACACAGATTATATAATACTAACAATTACATGTGCAACTGCTTACTTTTAGGCACAGAACTGCATACTTACACTAGTATTCTATAATGGAAGTTATGTACAGAACCACTGTTATAGAATTTGTGCTTAGTGCGCATTATTCCAGTGCCTAAATTTTGGCAACCTTTTGAGAATTTGCCCCTATGTGAGTAAATTGAAAAAATTTGTCCACACCATGCTCAAACTCTATCCTCAAATATACCTATACCAGGTCACTTAATAAAACATAAATCTTTATTTATATACCGTGAGTGCCTTTCAGTTCAAGGCGGTTTACATAAAAATTGCTGAGAAGAGTCAGCGAGCTACATTAAAGGAGAAGAGAACTGAGAGACTGGAGGATCGCAGAGAGGGAATTAAGAGGACCTAATCGAGAAGGGAGGAAGTTCATAGTCTGAGAGTAGCAACATGGAGTTGGATCAATGGAGTCGGCAGAGTTTTTCTGGGGACTTAAGTACATACTTTCTCTTCACTTTACTTTTACACAATTGGGGCAATTTTATAAAAGCTCTTATACACTAAGTAAAAAAAGGCATTTATATGTGAGAAAATCTTCTTTAAGAAATTATCCCCAAAATGAAATTCATATGCGGCAAAAACATACTATACTGTATACTACTGCCTGTCCATTGTAGCAGTACTAGCAAAATAACTTTTCAATAATTCTACCAGTAGCTAAAACAAGTCACTAAGATCTACCCCCATCCTCCCACACTTGCGGCCTACTGAGTATTTCATTCCTGAGAAGCTATTTGTGTCTCAAACAGCAATACTAACTAGAGTCTTCAAAATATTAACCTGCTTATTTCCTGGCTCTGTTCCCTCCTCTGTGAATCTAATTTATAGGTCTCCTTTATATTCTGCAACTTTTTTCCCTTATGGCCATGCAGCCTGTTAAATATCTCCACCTTTCCTTCACTCGTTGAATAAAAACATTCTTTACACATATTGGTGTGACACTTGCAAAGGAGTCTGATAAAAATCAGTACAGTGCCACCCCAGGTATAGAGTATTTATCAGAGCTTCTAAAACCTGTCCTAATGAGCCCCATAGCCAGTCCAGAGTCTTCAGCTATCTGCACTGATTATGCTTGAAGCATATCTGCAGACACAGAAGATACAGCATATGCAAAAGGTTTCTTCTGCATATTCAGTATAGATTGCCTGAAAAATGGCAAGGCTGTGGGCTCATCAGGCCAAGTTTAAGAAGTTTAATTTACATTCCTAATGTACAAGGAATTGTTGGAAATTTAAGCAAAGTCATCTCCTCGGGAACAGAATCTAAACTAGAACAATGAGGGTGCTTAAAGAGATTCTTCTTTTAACTGACAACTAAAGTACGTAAAAGCTTTTTTTTTAACACTGTTCCTTTAAAGTTTTTGACAGCTCCTCCCATTTGCCTCCACAGCCACTCCCACCACTATGACCCATAGGTTTAGGAGCTGCTGTGAGTACCAATAGCCCCCATGCTGGTATCATTGTGTAAAGCATACACGCAAAAAAAGAAATAGAAGGGTTTACTTAAAGAGAATTTTAAAAATTAAAAGGACCATAAGAAAACTGTGCACTGTTTATTAAGAAAAAAAGTATAAAATGCAATTTAGTAGGCTGAAAAAAAGAAGACTAGAAATAAAACCACGAGAATAAAAGTAGAATCAATAAAAGAGCAAATTGATATTTGTTCAGGATCTAGCTAGCAATGACACTTCAAACTCTGGTTTTATTCTCTTTGTCCTTTTTCAGGAGAAGACATTTCCAAAACTAGTTTTCAGGCTTTGCAACTTATGAGTTACAGAGCATCATTCTTAAGTTATTTTTAGGCAAAAATTAATGGGCCATCATTCCACATTCTCTGCATCTCCACATCTAATCTGCCTCTCTCTCTCTCTAACCTGTACAGCACATATGAAAAAAAAAAAAGAAAGAAATCAGTGACTTGGGGTAAATTCAAGAAATGGTGCCTGTAAGCCGATTTTAGTCTACAAGTTGAAGGGAGTAAAACGAGCTGTAATATTTTCTCCTTAGAGTCTGGGAAAATCAAATAACTTTAACCAAAACAGCAAAAACCCAGAACTCTATTGACAGAAACAATAATATATACCACTCAAAAAAAGGCTATATAAACTTCTTCAAAAAGTAAATGCTCAGAGACATGGAGACCATGTAGAAAACCATATGTAGGGTCTCACTATCCGATCACTGCAAACTTTTGAACAAGTGAAAATTGCAACTTCTTAATATCAAGAATCAAAATAGTTCCAATCTCAATAACAGGTATATAACATTATACGATGACTTATCTGAAAATATATTGAAGGGTCCCGACATGGGCCATGTTTCGCTAAATGCTTCAGGGAATCCCACTCGTTGGATTTTAAAAACCGGTAATGATTCCGCTGGAAGCTCAAAACGTGCAAATTTTTGCAATGAAGACAAAAGGCGGTGAAGATTCGGACTTATCTCTTAAAGACTTCTCAAATCTAAACTTCTCATGATAGATTTAGCAGGTCTCTGAGCATTTACTTTTTCAAGAATTTTATATCGTCCTTTTTTTAAGTGGTATATAATTGTTTCTATCAATAGAGTTCTGGGTTTTTGTTTTTTGGTTGAAATTTAAGTGCAAGAATGATGCACGCTAAACCTGAATTCTATTACGGTAATTCTTCGTGGATTTGCTGTTGGTATTTTCACACCAAACTTTAGGCACAAGCATGTACACCAGCTCAAAGGCTAGTGTACATGCTTACACCTAAGTATTGGAAGTGAGGTAGTATAACATTACTACCGTGTTTCCCCGAAAATAAAACCTACCCCGAAAATGATCCCTAGCAGGATTTTCAGGGTAGGTCTTAATATAAGCCTTACCCCAAAAATAAGCCCTAGTCCCGGGATTTGCCGGCAGTTTCCCTTCCCCCCATCCCTTGTGCAGCAGGACCCTTGAGAGCACCCCCTCCCCACCCAAGCACCTGCACCCACCACGCAGTCGAATCCCCATCCTTCCTACCTCCCATCGAAACCCAACTGCGAGCCCTACTTACCTCCCTAAGCAGCGTTGAGCCAGCAGCACTCTAACAGGCTGCTTCGGCCTTGTCCGCCCATGAATTCACTCTGCCACATTACTGATGACATCATCAGAAATGTGGCAGAGTTCACGGGCAGACACAGCCGAAGCAGCTTGTTAGAGTGCTGCTGGCCCAATGCTGCTTAGGGAAGTAAGTAGGGCTTGTGGCCGGGTTCCGATGGGAGAGTGGGAAGGATGGGGATTCGGCTGCGTGGTGGTTGCTCAGGGAGGAGGGGGTACTCTCTCAAAGGTCCTGCTGCACAAGGGATGGGAGGGAAGGGAAGCTGGGCAAGGGTCCTGCTGCACGAGTGATGGGAGGGAAGGGAGGATGTACATACCCCGAAAATAAGACCTAGTGCCTTTTTTGGGCCTAAAATTAATATATGACACTGTCTTATTTTCGGGGAAACACGGTACAATATTGCTGTATAACATCATGCCTAACTGCTTGGCATGCTCTTGATCTACCCATGCTCCTCCCAGGTACATCCTCTTTGGAATTGCACACCACAGAAATTAAGTACAGTGGAACCTTGGTTTACGAGCATAATTTGTTCCAAAAGCATGCTCGTAAACCAAATTGCTCGTATATCAAAACGAGTTTCCCCATAGGAAGTAAGGGAAACTCGCTTGATTCGTGCCCCCCCACGAGGCCACCGGTGCTGCTCCACCTTACCCCCACCCACGAGGCCACCAGCGGTACTCCACGCCTCCCCCAAGACCCGGCATCACCCCCCCTCTGCTCACGTCACGCCCCTCCCCCCCCCCCAGCGATCCGGCATCTCTCACCCACCCAAATACAATCCCTTACCCCGATCTGGCACCGGCACCAATGCACAGGACATGCCGGTGCCAGAAGATCCTCCTGCTTGCCTGGGCTAGGCCTTAAGCATCTGCGCATGCTCAAGGTGTTATGGTTATTGCTCTCTCCGAGATTCTCGGAGAGAGTGAGAACCAAAAGGCCTTGAGCATGCGCAAATGCTCAAGGCCGAGCCCAAGCAAGAGGGAGGATCTTCAGGCACCAGCACGTCCTGTGTGTTGGCGCTGGTGCCAGATCGGTGTAAGGGACTGTGTTTGGGTGGATGAGGGATGCCGGATCGCCGGGGGAGGGCGTGACATGAGTGTGGGGGGGATGCCGGTTCGCGGAGGGGGGGTTCGCAAATCTAGTCAATGCTTGGTTTGTAAGGCACGATTTGCGGGAATGTTTTGCTCATCTTGCAAAACACTCGCACATCGCGTTGATTGCAAACTGAGGATTGACTGTACTCGGTTTATAGACTAGGGGTATAAGCCAGTTATGCAAGTAACTACAAATTATTGCCAACTAGTCCTTGTTACGGCCAATTATTGATATTTAAGTGCCAATTTAGCAAATGAAGTTACACGCATAACCAACCGTATTCTATCACCTTGCTTCCAATTGTGTGTCTAACTTTGGGCACCATTTATAGAATCTGGGGGTAAATTATTAACTGTTATTCTACTAAAGTACACACGAGGGTTGCATCTTCACCACTACAGTACGGAAGTTCTGAAACTGGATGGAACAATACACTCATCCATGAAAGTACCTTGGCTCCATCAGAGGGGAAGCCTAGCAATTACAGCAGTAGACTGAGAACCAGGAAATTAGAAATCAAATCTTACTTCTAGCACAAACAATCCTTGTGACCCTGGGCAAATCATTTCATCTCCTATTGCCTCAGGTACCCACTTAGATTGTAAGTTCTTGGGAACAGGGGGATTATTATACCTAACAATGTCAAGAGTTGCCTTGAGCATTATTTTGAAACTAGTGTTTAAGCCCGTTACATTAACGGGTGCTAGAATAGATGTGTAGAATTTCTTTTTTTCTGTCTCTCTCCCTCACGTTGTCTATCTACCTATCTTTCTTTGTCTCTCTCCGTGTCCCCGTCTTTCTTTCTTTCTCTCTCCCCCTGCCACCTCTATCTTTCTTTCTCTCTCTCCCTGCCTCCATTCTTTCTGTCTCCCTGCCCCCTCTCTGTCTGTAAGTCTTTCTTTCTTTCTTCAGTGGCAGCGCTGTAAACAGGCTGATCGCGGCCAGCCCCGACAGGGCATTTCCTCTACCGCATCCGAAGTAGAGAGCTGCATGGGAACGGGGACGAAGGGGATCCCACGGGTTCCCCTTTCGGGTCACGGGGATCCCGTGGGGACGCCCCCTAGGGTCGCGGGGATCCTGTGGGGTTGGATGTACTCGAGCCGCGAAGCTCGTCTTCTTTTCCCTACCTATCCTGCCGCAGCACACAGCCGACCGGAAGTCTTCCACGATGTCAGCGCTGACGTCAGAGGGAGGGCTTAAGCAAAGCCCTCCCTCCCTCCGACGTCAGCGCTGACATCGGGAAGACTTCTGGTCGGCTGTGTGCTGCGGCAGGGCGGGTAGTAAAAATTCAAGGCAGTGGCGTACCAAGGGGGGGGCCGTCTGCCCCGGGGCAGCCTTTTACTTATTCCCTTTTACTCACTGTTAGACCTTTGCATGCCTGGCTCCTCATGTTCAGAACACAAGACTTTGTGGATTTTGGGATGCGTATGGGGTGGTTATATAAAAACTTTTTTGTTATGTTAACTTGCTGAGCTGGGGGCAAATATGGAATTTATTTTGCAGTTTAACTTTCTCTTCATTTATTTTTAATTTTGTGTGTGCCATGCTTTGCTGTGTTACAGGAAGGCAGTTTATTTAATCTGTGTATAGACCATTTCTCTCTCTTGGGATTCATTCCATTATTTGCCTTTATTGTCCATGTTTGTCTCTTAGGCAGAGTTTGCATTGTTCAGTGGATCACATGTGGAAAAAGATTTTGTTGAAGCTCCATCCCAGATGCTGGAGAACTGGGTTTGGGAGAGCGAGCCACTTCAGCGCATGTCCAGGCATTATAGAACTGAAAGGACATGGGGAAGACAGAGGGGGGAGAAGGATACTGAAAGCACATGGGAAAGATGGGGGGAGAAGGACGCTGAAAGGAAATGGGGAAGAGAGAATGGGGAGAAGATGCTTAAGGGAAATGGGGAAGAGAGAGTGGGGAGAAGATGCTGAAGGGAAATGGGGACGAGAGAGTGGGAAGAAGACAGAGATGCCAGACTATGGGGGGAGCGGATGGAAGAAGATGGGTGCCAGACCAATTTGGAAGGGGGGAGAAAGGGAGAGGCACAGTAACAGAGCAAAATGGAAGACACAGAGAGAAGAGAGATAGTGGATGGAAGGAATTGAATGAGAACATGAGGAAAGCAGAAACCAGGCAACAAAGGTAGGAAAAAAAATTCTATTTCTTTTTTTTTTTTTGCTTCAGCATAAAGTAATATATTAGTTGTGTTGATAAAAATTTATAAACCTTAGAGGCTCTGGTAGAAACCCGTTTACAAAGTATGTATTCTTCCCAATTAATATTTCAAAATTAATAAAGTCTCTTTGCTTATTTGTAAATGGGTTTCTACCAGAGCCTTTAATTCAGTAGCATAATTAAATGAAATAACTATTTCTGAAGTTTATAGGGACGGGCGGTGATGGAGGGGATTCCTCGCGGGGACGGGTGGGGATGGAGGGATTCCTCACGGGGACGGGTGGGGACAGGTGGGATTCCTCACGGGGACGGGTGGGATTTCTGTTCCCGCGCAACTCTCTAATCCGAAGTGATGCGGAAGAGAAAAGGCCCTGCCAGGGCTTGCCGCGAACCGCCTGTTTACAGCACTGTCACTGCTGCTTTGGAAAAGGAATGGGGGGTTGGCAGGTCAGGACTGCTGCCACTGCCCTGAGATGCTTCCCTGCTCGGTGGTTCCTCCCTGCTCGGCAGTTCCACTGTGCTGAGATGCTTCCCTGCTCGGCAGTTCCTGCTGCCAGTGCGTTGAGATGCATCCCTTGCTCGGCGGTTCCTCCCTTGCTCGGCAGTTCTATTCTACTTCACATGCAGAGGCACACGTTGAAAAAAACCACCCGAGCTGCTACTACCATGTCTCTGCCTACTCTGCCACTGAGCTACGGATCACGGAGGCAGGGATCACGGAGATAGGAGTGCGCATGCGTGCTTAGGGTTTTATTATTATTGAAGGCAGATTAAAAAAAAAAAAAAAAAAAATCCAAAAGTTAGCAAGTCAAACGGCTAATAAAACTACCATTACCTTACTGTATGGCAGGTCCACGTTGCTTCACTAATAAAATGCAATAAAAACATGCCTGATTGAAAAGCAGCAAACTTTGGATTTTAGAAGATGCCTAGCACGCCCATGTGTTAATTTCAGAGGACATGTGATTTGCGCTTGTAGAACCTGGTCACAATTAGTGCAGCTGTTTTAGGGTCTCTTACTGAGGAGGTGCTAAGTGAAGTTAGAGCGTGTTAAGTACTGTGTGCTCACCACATTATGAGATGCACAGTCTAGTTCAAGTTCATTTTATTTACGAGTAATATATCGCAAATATAAAACCAAGTTTAAAATCTAAGCGGTTTACAGACTCATCTAAAAAAAGGAGGGTGGGGGAACAAACTAAGACCAATTACAAGGTCAACAAACATTAGTAGGAACATGAAGAGCGAACAAAATGGTTGGTTACAATGAAATCTAGGGTACGAAAAAAGGGAGAAGGATAAAACATAAGGCTAGGAAATAAAAGGAAATCCCTTTTATGTTTTGTTTTTTTTCCTTTAATCTGCTCTATCTGATTCTGAACAGAAAGCCTGTGAGAAGTAGTAAGCTTTTAACTGTGCCTTGCATTTTGAAAATGAACTTGTAGTGTAGTAAGGAGTTCCAAAGTGTAGGTGCCATAACCAAGAAAGAATTCCTGTGGATGTAAAGAAATAGCTGTCTAAATGAAGGGACAGTTAGCAGTTGTTGTTGTGAGGATCGGAGGGCTCTCTTTGGGGAGTAATAAAGCAGAAGACTGAATAGGAATGAAGGAAGACCACAGGATAGAATCTGGTAAGAAAGAACATTGAATTTGAAAGGAATACGATATGAAATGGGCAGAATGTGTTCAGCTTTTAGAAGAGGAGTTACGTGTTCGAACTTTGGTTTCTATCCATGACCTGCCTAACACAATATACGGTATCAGGTCAAAAGCGCGCCGGGACAAAGGCGCACGCAGACAATTGAGCACAGTGCGGAGGTGCGCGCCGCACAAAATTACTGTTTTTACGGCTCCGACAGGGGGGTTTTGTTGGGGAGCCCCTCCACTTTACTTAATAGAGATCGCGCCGCGTTGTGGGGGCGTTGTGGGGGGTTGTAACCCCCCACATTTTACTCAAAACTTCACTTTTTCCCTGTTTTTAGGGAAAAAGTTAAGTTTACAGTAAAATGTGAAGGGTTACAACCCCCCAAACCCCCCACAACGCCGGCGCGATCTCTATTAAAAGTCAAAATGAATGCTTACCTATTTATAACTGGATATGCCAGGGTTATTTATTTCAGCATTTAGCTCACAGCTTTTCAGGGGTAGTTCATGGTGAATTACACTTAAATAGATATTTCCCTGCCCCCAGAGGGCTCACAATCTAAGTTTGTATTTCAGGCAATAGACGGTTAAGTGACTTGCCAATGGCCACATGGAGTGTCTGTGGGATTCAAACGCTAGTCTCTCTGGTTCGCAGCCTGCTGCTCTAGCCATTACATTACCCCCACTGTATCTCTGCTTGTACTGGCAGATAATTTTCAAATTGAAACTGTTTGCATGGTTCTTGTTTGAAAAATACCAATCACAAAGCACATACACTAAAAATACTTGTGTACATTACACTTGCTATCTGTGCAGGTAGCATGGGAATGAAGGGTAAATAATGCTCATATACAGGAGAGACCAAATGCTCAAAGCCTAGTCCATCCCGGCGCAGGAAGAAGGAGGATCTCTCCCGCACCGCACCGCCCAGCCCAGCCCAGCCCAAACCAACGAGGGAGGATCTTCGGGCACTGGCACTGGCACATCCTGTGCATTGGTGCTGGTGCCGGTGCCGGTGCCCAATCGGGTAAGAGATGTTTTGCGGTGTTGGGGGGGATGTAGGATCGCGGGGGAGGGGGGGGTGACGCGAGCGGGGGGGGGGGGGAGGATGCCGGTTCGCAGGAGGGATGCCGGATCAGATTGAAAAAAAAAAGTTGTAAAACGCGGGTAAGCGAGCGGGGGGGGAGGATGCCGGTTCGAAGTAGGCGGGAGGAGGTTTTAGCATGCGCGGTATACGCGTGTGCGCACTATATTAAATTTTTTTTAACTTAAATTTGTGTTCCCCGCGCGCTATACCCGTGTGCGCGGTATATGGGTGTAAATACGGTAATACAGTGGTGCCTCACACAACGGACGCCTCGCACAGCGCACGCTGTGCACAACGAACTTTATGTCTTGATTCGTACAACGAACTTCGTTTCACACAACGAAGTCGCCCGAGCTGCATCCTTCCGCGCAGGCACTTCCCTCTTGCCCCCCCGACTCCCCGACACGATCGGGGCAAAAAGGAGCCCAAGCCCTCTTGCCCCGCCGATTCCCCAACTCCCCGACAATATCGGGCCAGGAGGGAGCCCAAGTCCTCCTGGCCACGGCGACCCCCTAACCCCACCCTGCACTACATTACGGGCAGGAGGGATCCCAGGCCCTCCTGCCCTCGACGCAAACCCCCCCTCCCCCCAACGACCGCCCCCTCCAAGAACCTCCGACCACCCCCCCAGCCGACCCGCGACCCCCCTGGCCGACCCCCACGACACCCCCAACCCCCTTCCCCGTACCTTTCTGTAGTTGGCCGGACAGACGGGAGCCAAACCCGCCTGTCCGGCAGGCAGCCAACGACGGAATGAGGCCGGATTGGCCCATCCGTCCCAAAGCTCCGCCTACTGGTGGGGCCTAAGGCGCCTGGGCCAATCAGAATAGGCCCGGGAGCCTTAGGTCCCTCCTGGGGGCGGGGCCTGAGGCACATGGGCCCAACCCGACCATGTGCCTCAGGCCCTGCCCCCAGGAGGGACCTAAGGCTCCCGGGCCTATTCTGATTGGCCCAGGCGCCTTAGGCCCCACCAGTAGGCGGAGCTTTGGGACGGATGGGCCAATCCGGCCTCATTCCGTCGTTGGCTGCCTGCCGGACAGGCGGGTTTGGCTCCCGTCTGTCCGGCCAACTACAGAAAGGTACGGGGAAGGGGGTTGGGGGTGTCGTGGGGGTCGGCCAGGGGGGTCGCGGGTCGGCTGGGGGGGCGGTCGGAGGTTCTTGGGGGGGGCGGTCGTTGGGGGGAGGGGGGGTTTGCGTCGAGGGCAGGAGGGCCTGGGATCCCTCCTGCCCGTAATGTAGTGCAGGGTGGGGTTAGGGGGTCGCCGTGGCCAGGAGGACTTGGGCTCCCTCCTTGCCCCGATCGTGTCGGGGGTGCCAGGGACCACACGGAGTCACCCACCGTACCACCCGATTCGGGTAAGAGCAGGTATCGGTGGGTGGCTTATTTGCGGGGGGGTGCCTTATTTTACATTTTTTTCTAAAAAGGGGGGGCTGTCTTATTTGATGGCCCTGCCTTATCATCGGGGAAACACGGTAGAAAAAAAAAAAAAAATGAACAGTTAAGTCCCAGTTTTTGCCGCTGAGACTCTGCCCTCTCTCACTGTAAAATTAGACTCTACTTAGTCTGTCTTTAAATTTAAAAAATGTGTGTTGTTTTAAAAAACAATTATGTTTTTAGATGTATCTAAATAAAAATAATAACCAAAAATTTATCTTTTTTTATGTCATCTTAGCATATTTTATGCTACAGAACGAATTATTTTTTTTAACATGTATTGTTATGGGAAAACGCGTTTCACATAACGAACTTTTCGCATAACAAACTTGCTCCTGGAACGAATTAAGTTCGTTGTGTGAGGCACCACTGTACTCTACTATCCAAAAGATATCAGTGTTTGGTGACACAGGATCACATAGTCACACAATATTCCAAAAAAGCTCTTAACCAATCAGCACATTCCCTGTAGTCCACACTTTGTAAGATACATCACAAAGATGTTGATGGGCTAAAATGTGAAATTATTTTCGCAAAAAAGGGTAACATGCAAAAACCATCAGCAAAAAATGCCAGAATTTTGGCATTTTTGTCTACTTTTTGCATGTATTGCTCCCTTTTTACATAACAAGTTTGCAAAATGTGGCCTTCGCTACATGAAAAAGTATATTTAAATCCATAAATAATTAGCTGCTTCAAGGAAAAAAACAGCAAAGCAGCTCATTAAAATACTGTAAAATCTGCCATTGACTTTGTTGCTTATTTATCTATATGCCATACACAAGCTAAACAGGACTTAGAAACTGATTTGAAATGGCTTTACTCCTACTAAATGGGGAAAAGCCCTTAGTAAGTGCACATACATAGCTTTCTACAGATACAGAAGGTATTTGGACAGTGAAGCAACTGTATAGAGGGCACCTTCACAAATTACTTCTGTACCCCAGCATCTAGGTGATTTCTCTTCAAATGTTTGCTAGATGAATATGGGTACAAGAAGTACCTGTGAACACTGTCCCTGCTATACTTGTGAATGGGGTTAGGCAAAGGAAATGGCTCACATATACTGGAATATTCAACACACTTGTGCAATTTTTTTGTCAAGTACACACAGTTTAAAGTTGCTAAATCTAACAAAGCTAGGAAGCAAGATTTAGATGTAACATGTAGGGTCATTTTCAAACAAAGCCAGCAGTTAGGCAGCAAGATCCTTTTTGAAAATTGATTTTCTAATGATTTGTTGGCAGCTTTGTGCCTCATGTAACATATGTTAACCAAAGGGATGAAGACAAAATTTGTCTCAAAGCGAGCTTGTTAGTTAAGTTTGATCAGGTTTTTCTGCTAATGCCCAAAGGCCCAGCCCCAAAAGCTAACAAAATTCAAGAGTTGTGTTAAAAGAACATCTACCTTATATGCTTGAATAAAGGATGAGATTCTGGGCCAAAAAAAATGGTCTCAAAATGAGGGTTTCGTCCTAGATTCTGGATGGGATCCCTCCCGTCCCGGCCAAAACTAACAACTTTTTTACCCCCTACCTAGCTTTTCTCACATCCCTGGTGGTCCTGCGCTGTATAAGCAGGAGCAAACCTTCTGTGCTCCTGCCCTGCGCTCCTCCTTCCGATCTCATGGCTCACAGGCACACAGGAGCGAGCTTCTTGAGCTCCCGCCTAGCCCTGCGCCACTCGCTGAATGACTGCCACCAGTTCTCGAGACTTGTGAGAACTGGTTGGAGCCATTCAGTGAGCAGTGCAGGCCCGGGTGGGAGCTCAAGAAGCTTGCTCATGTGTGCCTCTGCGCCGCTGGCCGTGAGATCGGAAGGAGGAGCAAGAGGCAGGAGCACAGAAAGTTCGCTCCTGCCTATACACCGCTGGACCACTAGGGAGGGGCCTACCACTAGACCACCAGAGGGGGAAGAGGGTACAGGGCAGGAAGGTGAAACATGGTGCAGAGCCTGGCAGGGAGGAGGGGACAGGGTGCAGAGCCTGGCAAGTAGTGCGGGGGGTGGGGGTGGCTGGGTTCAGAGACTGGCAGGGAGGGGCTGGCTAGTAGGGCAGTTAGGGAAAGGGGCTGGGTGCAGAGCCTGGTAGGGAAGAGGGATGGGTACAGAACCTGGCAGGGAGGGGGGCTGAGTGCAGAGTCTGACAGGGAAGAGTACGAGGGAAGGGATACTGAGTGCAGATCTTGGCAGGGCATGCACTTGAATATTAAGCCCCTGTCTTATATTCGAGTCAACTATTTTTCCTCCTTTTTGGGGGAGAAATGGGGGTCTCGACTTATATTTGAGTAAATACGGTATATCCATTTAATAGTAATTTAGGTTTTTATTGGACAATTAAAAAGTAATATTGGAAATGAATATATCTAGAACAGCTAACAGCTCTATGGAGATTTAGATATGCACCACTCTGGGCAACAGACTTATTAAAGGATCCTCCAACTTTCTGCCACTAACATCTTCCTTGTT
Source organism: Geotrypetes seraphini (assembly GCF_902459505.1). Classification (NCBI taxonomy): domain Eukaryota; kingdom Metazoa; phylum Chordata; class Amphibia; order Gymnophiona; family Dermophiidae; genus Geotrypetes; species Geotrypetes seraphini. Next base: position 70,483,815 of record NC_047088.1, read on the forward strand.
TTGCAACTAGAATCATTGGCTTATGCCACACTAATATACTGATCCCTGCTACCACTATCTGTAGAGGTATCTATCTGCCCATAAATTACAAAAGAGCAGCGTTAACTCATCACAAATGTTGGCAGTTCTCAGATAGACTGTGGAGCATTGTCAATCTAAAATCAAGAAAAGGTTAAACGTACTAGAGGCCAACCGAATTTCAGTTTCAGATTTGGCATCAAAATCGACCTGAAATCTGGGTTTGGGTTTCAGCCAAAAATGCCTGTGCATTTTCAGCTGAAACCAAACCTCTTCACCTCCTACCATGATTGCTCTCCTGTGCCCCCCTTTTGCCCAATCACCTGTAGGCACCTGTAGGTCTGTGGTCTAGTGGTCACTGCTCCCTAAAAGTTGCCTCTTCGTCGGCAGAAACAGAACCCACTTGTTCCTGCTCTATGTACTGCTCTAATCCAAATGGCTGCCAAGACAGGAGGTCCTGGCAGCCATTTTCTGACTGGAACCAGCCTTTTTGGAATGGGACAGTAAATGCAGGAGGGGGGCTTTTATGGTTGGGGAAGATGGAGTGGAAGGCATAGCCTTAGCACTCTGAGGCTCTGGGTTCAAAACCTGCACTTTTCCTTGTGACCCTGGGCAAGTCTACTACTACCAGCGCTGTACATTTTGACATTTATAGACTGTCTCTGCTCTGAAGAGTTTAAAATCTAACTTGGAGAGACAGAGTGACATATAGGTTTGGGGATGCAGAACCCAAGTTTAGAGGACTTAGGAGTCAAAAGCACTTTCAAAGAGGTGGGCTTTTAACTGGGCCTTGAACACTGCCCCAGGTACATTAGATAAGATTGTGAGCCCACCAGGACAGATAGAAAAAAATGCTTGAAGTACCTATATGTAAATTACTTTGAGTGTAGTTGTAAAACTACAGAAAGGCGGTATGCAAGTTCAAATCCCTATCCCTATTCCTTATTTACTGTTTCTGCCAAAGCAGCCAATTTCAGTCACAAATTCAGTTTTGGTAGAAACCGAAGATCCTGGGTTCGATCAGGCTCTAAAATGTAACACTAAAGAACTGAACTGTCTTACTGGATTAGTATATAGCTTTCTGAAATACTGGTAACTGAAAAATACAGGATTAGACTTTTTTCATTTCTATCAGTTATGCAAGGCTCAAAAAGTCTTCCCCCCCAACCTTAGACCAGATGTTTAGTTCTCTATAATGAATAATGTACTCATTAGCGGAATATATTTTTTTTAAACACTCTCTCTAGATGCTATCATTTTTAATTCAAGACAAATAATGCTTGTTACACCTAGTCACTGAAACTCTTGCTATCTAGCTTTATACCTCCTGACATATTATAGGGGTGCTGTCATAGCTAGTAAAGCCATGTCAGAAACAGCAAGGATTATCTGCAAGGATCATCATCTACACATACCAAAGACTATGTTCCTATAAGAAAGAGAATCAGATAAATGCCTGAACACTCTTCAGCATGAACGAATATTGCCCTGGTAACTTTGTAGACGCAGACAAGTTAGTTTCTATTGCAAGTCTGGCCAAGGTATACCATGGTTCTCACCTGTCTTCATTGATGCCACACATCCGGATACAATCTCCACTGGTCCAGTTGTGCACACCACTATAGAGTGGAGCTGCTGAGATCATGACAGATGCTCACTATCAAGGAGCCACTGCAGTCGTATTAGGCCCCAGCTTTGTCTGACTGCACTTCAGTGATTTCACCTGCAAAATGTAAACAAACATGAAGAAGTGCTTTTAATTTGTGTTCATTTTATTCTTCTCACTTTATCACAGCTACTAGAAAAAAAGAAGTAAAATTGTCTCCCTGGACTGGTTGTTGGCAAGACTTCACCTGATTTATGTATCCAGTTCTGGAGACCTTACCTAAAAAGCGGTAATCCAGAAAAGGGGTACCAAAATGAACTATATGAAAAGCCACATGAAATTTAAGGGATTAAATATTATATTCTACAGGAGAAATAGAGTGATAATAACATTCAAATACTTCAAAGTATAGATAATGTACAAGTTTTCAAATGAAAGAGCGTGCTAAAGCTCGAGGTCACAGCATCAAGAAAGCAAGGAGAAGGGGAAAAGTCACATCAGATGGCTCTATAGGCAGACTCGATGGACCAAATTGTCTTTATCTGCCCTCATATTTGGTGTTTCTATGTTTAGAACAATCAGTTTTGCTACCAGCTTCTTGGAGGGACAATTCTGGGAGACATTATCCAGACCAGTATTTAGAAAGGCAATCCACCTCCAGGCAAAAGTAAGGTTACAATACAACCCTTGTAGTCAAAAATTTAGTTTTTGGAAGTCAACAAATGTCATGCATACAAAGAAATATTCTTCTTAAGAAAAAAATGTTTTGACATTAAATTATTTTCAACCTCCAATTTTTTAGAGTTTTTAATTTTATAAAATTTAAATTAAAAAAATAATATGAATAAAGTAAATGTAAAGCTTATTTGCTTCGTCAAAAGCAAACAATGCAAGGATACTGACATCCAGCATCCCTAGGTCATGATGGTGAATTTTATTGCCACCAAAATAAATAAATTCAAATCCCAATATAGGCATGATCTTAGAAGTTTCTTGCTAAGAAATCAGCAATGTTTTGGTGCCTCTTGACATCTGCTTGCTTTAAACCTTACTCCCAGTGAGGAAGAGAATTTTGCAATAAAAACTAGATCACAGACTATCTTTTCCTACGGTGCAAAGCAGCTGCATTTCCGACCTGTCACATACATATTTTGCACATGATGGTCACATAATAAATAAAAAAAATTGAACTTATAAGTTGAGGTCCAACGGGCATCAGCCGCATCATGCATCTAACCCAGTTCTCCGTGAACTGCTGAATTTCTACTTTTCTACTGCACGTTAAAATATCACATGTGCATGTTCCAGTTTTCAGGATTAAAAGTTTCCATAATAAGAAGACATCGGATTAAAGACGAGGCTCGAACTGGTAACCAAAAAAATAACGTTAGTCCCGAGCAACCGAAACAAACTCCCAAAGCCCTAAAAACCAAAAATATTTGAAAAAGAAAAAGAAAAAAAAAACAACCAAACTTGCGTACAGGGAGAAGCGAAAGCTCAGCGCCGGCTCGGGAAGTCTGGGCGGCAGAAAGTGGGTAAGCAGCACCCGGTGGAGATCTGCCAGCACGTCCGGAAGCAGCGAGCCCTCCGGGGGCCGGGGTCAGCACACGTGCCCCCACCCTGCCGCATGTGACAAGGGAGGGCCAGAAAAAGCTCGACTACAGAGCATCACCCCTCCCTCGTCCCTAACAGCGAATCCTCCCTCTCCACACTCCACCACCCCCAGACGATCTCCGGACAAGTCATTGTACCAAGGCAATATAAATATAAGGCCCCCCCCCCCCCAACAAAAAAAAAAAAAGTCAGAGTGGGTATGGGCGCACACCTCCCTTCCTCAGGTGAGGAAGGAGATGCTGCGGTCTCTGGCACTACCTTCCCCGGACATCCCCCTCCCCCCCAGGAGATACGGACGGATCTCGTCGTGATCCGGGCAATACAGCTCGTAACGCCCGGTGTGCAAGATGGGTAGAAGCACACGTCCCCCCCCCCTCCCGTTTCCATGGAGACCCCCCGCCCGAGGGTGGGAGAGAGGAAGGCAATGGGGAGTGGGGGCGGTGGAGAAGCAACGAGTCCTTCACTCCATTCCCCTCCCCCCCCCCCCAAAAAAAAAAAATAAATAAATAAACCGAGAGATCAACACCTAAACTGGCGGAGAGAGACCCCGCTCTCTCCCAGTACCCGAGGGGAAAGCCAAGGCCGAGGGTCCCTCCCCGGGGCAGCAACAGCGCTCGGCGGGTCGCGGCCGGCCAGCCAGTTCGGGGGTTTAAATGTCCGGAGCGGCGCGGACACGGAGAGGACGGGGGATCGGAAGGGCTCTAGGAGGAGAGGGAAAGGGGGGCTGGGACACGCACCTGTTCTCGGTCCGCTTCGGCCGGCTGGGGGGGCTCGGGCCGCCCCTTCCCTGCCCGCCGTGGGTCGGACTCTCCGAGCTGCGAGAGGAGGTTCGGCGGAGACACTGGGAAAGAGGAGAGAGCGAGAGAGGAGGGGGAGAGTGGAGGGGTGAAGAGAGAGAGAGAGAGGGCGAGCGAGCCAGTGTCGCTCTGGGGGCGTGACGGGAAGTGTAGTCCCGCAACTGCGACACCCCTGCGGCCGCCGAGGCAGGGCGAGGCCGGCAGAACACTACGACTCCCACCGTGCACCGCGCGGGCGAAAAGAGTGTTAAAAAAAGGCAGCCCAGGGAGAGACCCAGAGGGGGAGGGAGAGAGAAGGACAGGGGATCGCTGCGCTGCCGATGTCTCAGTTCCGTAAGGAGTAGATTCGGAGGGGTGGAGGGGGGGGGGAGAAAGGTGTATAAAAATAACCCCAAACTCCTGCCTGCCCACTCCCAAAAGGTGGAAAATACCAGCAGCCGGGAAAGCATCTGAAGAAGGATCTCTCAAATACTGACTCAAACTATTTTATCAGTTGAAATTACAGTTGGAATAAGTTGGGGTACTCATGCCTTCCCCCCACCCCAAAATCATTCCTTCTCTGAAACAGACTCTAGCAGGTGGCGGACCAACAGAGTGGGAGGTTCAGTGTTAAGTTCGTCAGAAGGAGACGCTTTTCTGAATCCAATACGCAGAGAGGTAAATTGTCAGGTCTCCCCGCTCGGCTTCGAAGTTCATCACTCTTTTCCCGTAACTCCAACGAATAGAGGTGACGGCAGAGCGGACCGCGATGGCTTGGAAAAGCCGTAGAATACGCCCAGCGACCGGGTGCCAGGCAGGCAAGCCCTGGGTCCAGGTGCCGAGCGGACCTACCACGCCGCAAAGCGGAATACCCCTCGCTCCCAAATAGAGAGAATAATAATACACACACACATCCCGATCTCCCAGGCCTCGGCAGGGAGGGTTTGGCTCCATCTCACCGACTCTAGTCTAGATCTGTCCCCGCTGCTTGGCCTCCATATGCCAGAGGGCGAGCTGGCATGGTGGTCAAATGGCTGACGAGTTTATGGGGGGGGGGGGAGGGGTCGCTGAAGAAAACGGAGAAAGAGGGGACCTGTCCTCTAAACACTACTACAGCACTACTAAACAAAAGTATTTTCCCTGACCTCTGCTTCATGGGAAACCCCCCCCCCCCAGCTTCAGGCAGATGCTGATATGAAATGAAACCCACTCCTGCAAGGGGGGGGGCAATGTCCCAGCTCTCGCGCTCCCCCCCCCCCAACTGCACACATGGAGACAGAACCAGATATGAACACCCAGACTGCCCGTCATCTAATTAAGGAATGCGCCCTGGATCTCTCTGCAGCCCCGAGCAGCCGAAGCCTTTTCCCGGCTGCTGTCCTGCCCGAGGCCTCAGAACCTGCCAAGTCAGAGAAAGGGAAGAAACCAGCTCAAGGCGGATGTGCAGCCGGGGACTGATGCCATTTCACCTCCCAGCCCCAGAGGGCCTGTATGGAAGAAGAGGCAAGGGGTATGGGCACTGCCAAAGGCCGAGGATGGTATCAACGGGCATGCAAGGAAGATCAGCCTGTGCCAGAATGTAGAAGGAGAAATGTGTAACTAGTGCTGAGAAGAAAGAAAGGAAAAACAACCGAAAGTAAAGAGGGGGGAAGCACTCCCAGGTACATAGGGAGAGGTGAGAACACCGCTAGGTAGAAAGGGATCAAAAGGAAGAGCGCTATAGAAAAGGGGAAAGGAAAGTGCAGAAGCTGGGAAGCAATGCCAGAGAGGGAGATTTAAAGGGCAAACGGAGAGGGGTAGTTGAATACCTAGTGGCAAAGAGCATATCTGGAGGGAAAGGGCATAAGTGATTAAAGGGCTTTGAAAAATGGCGCTGTCGGGTATAAGTGCACAGTAAAAAGAGAGGGGTGCTGAAAGTGCCTATGCCTAGATAAATGGGAGACCGGGTCTATTGGGTGCAGAGAGAGGAAACTCCGCAGAGTTCAAAGGGAGGAAAAGTGCAGAGGGAAGACACACTTCAGAGGCCAAAGGGAGAGAGAGAATACTGTAGGGTGCAATGGAAGAGGGCACCGCTAGAAAAAACAAAAACAGAAGGGTACTGCAAGTGCCCAGAAAGAAGAAACACTGCATGGTGCAGAGGGAGAAAGCTGCTATATAGGTGCAGAGAAAGAGAGGGAAACATTGTAGAATTCAAATAGAGCAGGCACTGCAAAGGGACGAAACCGCAGGACTTAAAGGGAGGAGACACTGCAAATATGCAGAGATGGAGTACTGCAAGTGCCCTGCCCAAAGAAAGGGGGGGCCACTGGAAGGTCCAGAGATAGGCAACTGCATATTGCAGCGTTAAGAGGGAAAGAAACACTGCAGAGCTCCAATGAAGCAGGCACTGCAAAGGGACCAAATCACAGGGCTCAAAGGAAGGAGACACTGCAAAGATGCAGAAAGAGAGAGAAAATGGTAGGTGTAATGGAAAGGGCACTCTAGGAGCAGATGGAGTTGTACTGCAAGGATGCAGGGAGATGAAGGATCCTGCAAGTGCCCAGATGAAGGGGGGGGGAGGGGAAGCACTGTCCAGGTGTGGAGAGAGACTGCACTGTTGAAATGGAGCAGACATCATTAAGGGACAAACAGGGCTAAAAAGGAAGCACTGCATAGCTGTAGAGGTCGATAGACGGGTACACTGCCAGGAGGAGATGAAAGTTCCCAGAGAAAAGGGAGGGGCCATTCCAAATGTACGGCGAAAAGAAACACTGCATGGCCTCAAAAGAGCAGGCACTGCAACTGTGCAGAAAAGAAGGGGACACTGCAGGGTCTAAAGGTAGAAAGCGCTGCAGAGGTGCAAAGAGAAAATACTGCAGGGTGCAGTGAAAGGGGACGCTGGAAAAAAAAAAAAAAAGGAAACCTGTAGGGGGGATGCATGCAGGAGAGATTACTGGAAGGTACACGAGGAGAAGGTCACTGCAATGTTGCTGAGCCAGGAATCGCTGCAAGGTTGCAGGGGAAAAGGGTATTGCGAGGTACAGGGGCACTGCACGAAGCACTGCCAAACTAGATAGGGCACTTTGATGCACTTCGATGTGGAAACTTCAGGGTCAGAGATGAAGTGGGGGGCACAAGTAGACCGAAAAGGAAAGAGGCAGCCTTTCAGGGTGCAGATGGAGGGGCGCTTCAGGGTTAGAGGGGGGAAGGGCACGGGCCGAACTTAGAAGGTAGGTCGCAGCTGTGTGCAGAGAGGAACTGGGCACACCAGGGCGCAGAAAGAGGGACGAGCCGCGCTGCGGACGCTTTGTCCGGAGGGAGGGGGCACAAGAGGGCTTAGACGTCAAAGGGAAGGAGAGGCGCTCCGGAAAGGAGGGGGGGGGTGCTGTCTCCACCCTACTGTCGGAGACTCAGATATGGGACACTGTGGCTGACGGGCCCGTTTAGAAAAAGAGGAACTGGGAGATGCAGGGCCCGACTCACCGGCCCGGTGACGCCGAAAGTCCCCCCTCTCCCCCCCCCCCCCAGTCAGTCGCACAAGCGGCGAAACCGGCCGCATCTACTCGGACCCGAAGTCCGGATTCATTCGAAGGCTCAATATATATTTTAAACTCTGCTTGGCGATCAGAGAGATTCACCTTGATCGAGCCACAAAAATAGTAATAACACAGCAAGAGATTAAGGAAACAGCCCTTGGGGTGCAAGAAAGGTGACCACAGCAATAGATTCCTTAAAGACCTGGTTCTCGGCAGAGCTAGAAGGCCGGCTGGGGGGGTCTGGCGGTCGGAAGGTGCAGGAGATCGCTGCGGGGATCTGGGAAAAGGGAGGGCACGGGGAGGAGGAGGAGGAGAGGCGGAACTCGTCGGACATGTGCACTTGGGGGGGGAGGGGGAGGGGGCACTGCGGGGCCCTGGGATCCGCTCCGAAAGACCATCCCCCACCCTTCCCCCGCCCTCTCCCGGGACGTGCAGCGACGAGGAGCCGCAGCTGGGAACTCTCTCTCCTCCTCTCTACACTCTCGGAAGCTTTCGGTCTCCTCTTTTACCCGGAATCAGTGTGAAGAAAATGAGGAAATCCTCATCTCGAGACGGCCACCTTCAACTGTAGGATATTTCTCCAAAAGCTAAATCACATCCTGAGAAGGAACACGTTGGAGTCAACCCCCCCTCCCCCCCAACCCATAACCAGAATCTATAAAAGTACCCCAATCAGACGCTCCCTGAATCTTTCTTTGCCCTTGACACTCTAAATTGTACATTACCCTAGGAACCATTAATTTCCTCCTTTGCTCAGATCTGCTAAATCTGTCCCTTCCACTCTGTGGCCTTGAACCTACCTTAGGATGCTTAAAGCTGGAACAAAAAAGTGCTGCTTTCAGCCCAAGACCCAGCTCCAGTTCCATTTGTCCTCTCCTGAGTATACCTCTCACAGTACAAACAAAGGGAAAAACCAACAAAATCTGCAGTGAAGGATGCGAAACAAAACCAAAAAGAACTGCAGAAACACGCACAATGATGCAGGCTAAATTTATTGGTATAAAATAATTGAGTGCGGTTAATAATGCCACCTTAAAAACGAATCTAGGGGCCCAACACGGTCTGTGTTTCGGTTAACATGCCTTCATCAGGGGTACCAGGTCAATAAGGGATCAATTAAAACCGCAAACAAGAAAACTGTACAAATAACCCGTAGCCTGATAAAATGACAAACCGAGAACAGTCGGTGGAGATTGGAAACACAAGGCCATAGCCTGTGAAGTAGCAACCATCAGGGGACAATCCAAAGGAAAACTCCTGCGTATACCTCTCACAGTGCCACAGGTCTGGTGCCTTTCAGTAGCAGGTGGCATCTTCTACTGTACCTAGGCCTCTGAGTAGTCTGCTGAGTAGTGCATTATTTACTCTTCCTCCCTGCACTGCGCCACCAAAAGGTTCTGCAGGGCCATTCCTGTGCAAGGTTGGTGTTAGATATCCTGGAAACCCGGAAAGAAATTGGGGAGGCACAAAGCTTACTAGCAGTCTGCCTCCTCCAGCTTTAGGCAGGCTTGGAGCCTGCTTACCCCCCTCCTCCCTCCATAACTCCAGCCCTGTCCCTATGGAAAGCCCAGCTTCGCTTCGCCATGCTCCTATTGCTACGGCTGTTCTTCTTGCAGCCTATGTTATCATCAACTGCTTGAGCCCAGCCTTTCATACAGCAGATCTAGAGATGCCCTGTCACCCCGCGCTATGGGTTGTCAACTGGTTCTGTTTCTGTTGATTATGTTAATGCTGTCTTGGGTATGTAGTTCTGATTTCTATAAGATCAACCTGAGCATTAGAAATGGAGTTAGTTGTCGATTATCTATGCTTCAGCACCAGATTGATCAGATCTATGTAAAATGTAAAGCTAGTTATCCTCTTCATAGCCTCTAATTTCTTATATGTCCTTCCCTCATTTATTGAATTACCTGTAAACCGTGCCGAGTTCTATCTTTATGGAGATGATGCGGTATACAAACTTAGTTTAGTTTAGAGCAGTGGTCTCAAACACGCGGCCCGGGGGCCACATGCGGCCCGCCAGGTACTATTTTGAGGCCCTCAGTATGTCTATCATAATCACAAAAGTAAAATAAAACAGTTTCTTGATCATATGTCTCTTTAGCTATAAATGACAATATTATTATTATGACTTAGCCAAAAGGAAAGATTTATAAACTATAAAGACCTCATGCAAAATTGTCATTTCTTTAATAAGACATTAACTATTTTTTCTGAGGCCCTCCACATACCTAAAAATCCAAAATGTGGCCCTGCAAAGGGTTTGAGTTTGAGACCACTGGTTTAGATCATTCCCATTCACAGCTGGATCCATCCCCACCAATAACAAAAAAACTCCCCCAAACTTCTTTGAACAAGATCTAGCTTTGATCCTACATCTTTATTTCCGTTATATACTTACGCAGCTTTTGGGACATAAGATTTGGATATTCTCAGATTTGGCGAAAACAACGCAGGAGAAGAGGAAATTATTTCTTGCTATGCGTACTGAGACACGCTCTCTTGGTACTTTATTTTATTTGAGATATCCATGTAAATGTCTTGTTAAATATTTGGGGAATAACTATGGGCTCCTTTTACGAAGCTACGGTAGCGGTTTAATGCGCGTAATAGCGCGTGCTAAACCACCGGCCGCGCTAGCCGCTACCGCCTCCTCTTGAGCAGGCGGTAGTTTTTCGGCTAGCGCAGGGGTAGCGCTTGATTAAAAGTCACGCGTGTTAAAGCCGCTACCGTGGCTTTGTAAAAGGAGCCCTATGTTTTTTGTTCACCTGGCCGTTTGAGAAGTTTTCTTGATGTTAGAAAATCATTAATTCCAGATGTGTCCTCTGGTACTCCTGTTGACGATATAATTAACTTTTGTGATTTATTTCCTTTTAATTCCCTTGATATCACTACTCTGTCCTTTATTAATAGGGGACTAATGGAGTTTTGCTTTTTCCTTTTTTTTTTTTTTTAGGAAGTTTTTTCCTTTCATTTTGCTTATTAAACGAGAATGTATATCGTTGTTTATTATTTTAAAAAATCAAGAAAGATAAAATAAAATAAAAACTTATTAAAAAATTAACAGGCAATTTCTTCACTGGCCCTAGGGCTCAGGCTGTAGCATGTAGTGTTGGAGCCTCTTGTATGACAGGGCTAGTAGGAGTCAGGCATGCACAGAGATGCCTGGGACTAAGGGAAGATGACTGTTGCTCTTGTTCCTGTCAGAACAATGCTGAAGGAGTGTCTCAAAGGAGACTTTTCATTTTCAGGTGATTAGAGCAGCAGGTTATAAACTAGAGAGACTAGGGTTTGAATCCCTGTATCCTTGGGCAAGTCCTTGAATTCCTTGTAGCCTTGGGCATATCACTTAACCCTCCATTGCCCCAGGTACAATCTTACCCCCCCCCCTTTATAAAGCCACATTAACATTTTTTATCACCAGCCACGTTGGTAAAAGCTCCAATGCTCGTAGAATTCCTATGATCCCTCTGGGGACATGGAAAGCTGAATACTAAATAGATGTCCCCTTTAATCCTTGGGGCTGGCAAATGTAATTTTACCATCTGACCATGCCATTAAAGAGGGTATAAAAAAAAAATAAAAATATGAAAGCTATTAGCCACTTCACACTGGTTCTTTCCATGCTTAATCTGTCATTGGATTACTCTATACAACTCCTCTCTGTCCCCCTTCCTCCCTACACAAAAGATAGTGTTCATTGTAAATGAATATCAGTATCTTCTGCACAGATGGGACCTCAGAGAGAATGCAAGTAGATGTATATGGCAACTTCTTCAGACAGGCTGGCTTTAGGAGTGTGAGACCCATGTGGTACCTCAGAGCACCAGTGCTTAAAAAGGCCACTGCCAACTGCAGCACTTGGTGTGTGTGTTGGGGGTGGGGGAGGGAGGTTGAACTTCCATGGTTTAAAAGGGTGCTGTCTGGTATGAGAAACCTCCCCAGCCATGGAGCACATTTTTCTGTACAAGATGTTTCTGATCCTAAAGCTGGCACTCACTTTGGAAGAGTTTTGGGATCAAGAGCAAAACGTGGGAAGTCAGAGATCATGCTGTTTACCTTCTGTCCTCTTCTCTTTTTCTTACATTTGATCAACATCTTGGGGATGTAATTGAGGGAAGCAGAGCAGCTCCAAAAATGATGTGAAGAACATCTTGTAAATGTGACTCTGAAACTAGGACTATAGAAACAGAAAGGGGCAAGATTCTGTGCTCTAGAAAAATGTTCTATGCTCCACTAGCTTGTTGTCCTCCAGCAGCAGTGACAAGAGCCATCACCAGGACAGTTTTCTTCATCTGAAGCTCTGAGATGGATGCTGTGAAAAATGCAGTTCTTTTCAAGGAACCAACCCTCAGTATCATACTTTGTCTCCAGCCTGCCACTGCCAATCCTTCAGGTTTCTGGGAAATGATAGCCTACTGGTACCAACTCTGCTACCTTCTGGCCTACAGCATGACTGGCTTACGACAGTTCTGCTATTGGCTTCATCTTTCGTCTTGAGCCCATTGATGATTCTCTACCGTAAGAATGCATATTCATTTAAAATGATTTGAAAAAGAACCTGTAGGGTTTTTTTCTCTTTTGTCATAAATTTTTATTTTATATTTATTATATTAAAAAATGTATAGTCTGCACAATTTACAATTTTAGGTGGACTACAATAAAAACATACACAATAGAAAAGTAACATTACACATATTTAAACACTATGGAGCTCATAATCGAAAGAGAAAAACGTCCAAAAACCGGCCTAAATTGGCACTTGGACGAACATTTCTCTAAAACGTCCAAGTGATGATAATCAAACCGGGTTTTGGACGTATTTCTAAACGACTTAGGCCTTCATAGAGCCGCTCAACGTCCAAAGCTAAACAGGGCATTTCGGGAGGCATGTCTAGGGCAGGAGTTGGGCGGGACGTGGGCCGGCTTAGACTTAGTCGTACAGCATGTATAACCGAAAGTTAAACAACAGAGCCTAGAGGAAACTTGGTTGTTTTGACTTAGACCATCTAAAACATGGTCTAAGTCACTAAAACCCACCTAAACTCACCAGGTAATCACTGAAAACACATAACACAGACCCCCACACACTACCCCAGTGATCACTAACACCCCCCCACCCCAATAAAAATTTTAATCATAACTTGAAATTTCATCCTCCAGGGGTGTCCTCGAGGGCCACAATTCAGTCGGGTTTTCAGGATTTCCCCAATGAATATGCATTGAAAGCAGTGCATGCACATAGATCTCATGCATATTCATTGGGGAAATCCTGAAAACCCGACTGGATTGCAGCCCTCGAGGACCGACATTGGACACCCCTGCTTTTCTAGACCATCATCACCTGGCTGCCTAGCATAGGAAAGCCTAGTCGTCCAGCCCAGAGGCAGCTTAAGTCATCTTGGGGGTGGGTTTGGACCCATAGAGAGATGGACCCATGCCCATAAGCTCCTGTAATCACTGCATTGTTACTGAAACATGTGCACTCCCCTATACACCCCCAAAACTCTTTTGTACTGGCATATAAGTGGCTCCTGCATCCATAAGGGCTATAGGGGTGGTAGATAAGTGGGTCTAGTGGATTCTGGAGGTGGTTTGGGGGGCTCACCGTCACCTATAAGGGAGCTGTAGTGAGGTGAAGCCATGGCACCCTGTTTGTGAAGTTCACAGCAGTGCCCTGTAAGGTACCCAACTATTTAGGTGCCCTGTCTGGGTGTTCTGTCAATCACTTTGCAGACCCCTCCCACGTCCAACAGGGCTTGTTCTAGACGTTTTTGACTTGGACGGACATTTGTACGAAAATGGACTATAAAGGTAGACGTTTTAGATCAGATCTGCAGGACGTATAATTTGGATGATTTTCGAAAGTCAAAAGAAGTTGGACGTCTTTCGAAAATGTCACTTAGGCACTTTTTGACTTTGGACGACTTGTGAAATGGACGTAAACAGACTTAGACGTCCCTTTTGATTATGCCCCTCCACAAGCACTCGTATACTACTATAGACATTATAAACATGCATTTTAGTACATTTCAATACTATTGGAAATATCATCATAATAGACAAGTTCAGGCATTTACTAATTTCTTGCCAAATGCATGCAGAAATAGCAGTTTTCAAATACCGTATTTTCACGCATATAACGCGTATACGTGTATAACACGCATATGCATATAGCGTGCGGGTCCAAAGCATTTCTGTAAAAACATTTTTGTATAACACGCACACGCGTATACCGCGCATGCTGCTATAACCTCCTCCCACTCCCGCTTACTCTTCTGGCCTGCGAACCGGCATCCTCCCCCCCGCTCGCGTCACCCCCCTCCCCCGCGATCCTACATGCCCCCCAGCACCGCAAAACATCTCTTACCCGATTGGGCACCGGCACCAGCACCAATGCACAGGACGTGCCAGTGCCAGTGCCCGAAGATCCTCCCTCATTGTTGCTGGGCTGGGCTGGGCTGGGCGGTGCGAGGGAGATCCTCCTTCTTCCTTGTGCCGGGCTGGACTGGGCTTTGAGCATTTGCGCAGATTGAATCTCGGAGAGAGCGAGACCAGAAGGCTTTGAGCATGCGCAAATGCTCAAAGCCCAGTCCAGCCCGGCACAAGGAAGAAGGAGGATCTCCCTCGCACCGCCCAGCCCAGCCCAGCCCAGCAACAACGAGGGAGGATCTTCGGGCACTGGCACTGGCACGTCCTGTGCATTGGTGCTGGTGCCGGTGCCCAATCGGGTAAGAGATGTTTTGCGGTGCTGGGGGGGATGTAGGATCGCGGGGGAGGGGGGGTGATGCGAGCGGGGGGGAGGATGCCGGATCGGAATGAAAAAAAAAATTGTACAACGCGCTCACACGTATAACGTGCACGGTTATGCACGGTTTGTAAAATCGTGTATAACGCGCGCGTTATATGCGTGAAAATACTTTTTAAATGTTTCCAGATTTCTCAGAAAAGGCAATGTGTTCCAAAGTTTTGGTCTTGCTATATATAAGGTAGAAGACCTATGTTCTTCTACACAAATTGAATGAAAGGTGGGAGCATTTAATAAATTTGATAATGCAGATCATAATGTAATGGATAGTTGATACAGATCAGAGCTTGAAGAGATTACTGATGGAACGCTATTAGTCAACGCCTTAAAAACTATCAACAGAAATGTGTATTGAATTCTATATTCAATTGGCAACCAGTGTAACTGCATCATGCAACTGAAGAAACATGATCAAATTTTGATAAACCTTATACAGTGAAACACCCGCTGTAGCATCTTGTGCAATTTGTAAAGACTTCAACATTTTTATCGGTGATCCTAATAACAAACTGTTATAGACATTAAGGGCTCCTTTTATCAAGCCGCGCTAGCGGGGTTAACGAGCGCGACGTTTCATCATGCGCTAACCCCTGCGCTGGCTAAAAAACTACCACCTGCTCAAGGGAGGCGGTAGCGGCTAGTGCGGCCGGCGGTTTAACGTGCACTATTACGCGCGTTAAACTGCTAGTGTGGCTTGATAAAAGGAGCCCTAAAATGTGGAATGATAAAACTCTTCAGAAAGTGTATGCATCTGATAGGCTACACATGCAAAAGAGTGTGCATTATTTTTGACATTGATCCTGAAAGAAAAAAATTGTAAAAATGAAAATTCCTATAAATGATACAGGAAACTAAACAACAAACATTTTTAGGCTGCACATCCCTAATCTAAACTACTATACTACTACTGCTGTTATGTGTCTTAAATTTGTCATTATTTTATAATCTGCTTTGGAGTTACTGTATCATTTCTATAGTGCTGCAAGGTGTACGCAGCCCTATCAATTAAACATGTAATAGACGATCCCTGCTCAATAGAGATTACAGACAAGACAAATGGGGCAAATAGGGGTTGGGGAGTTTCTTGCAGAAGGAATGATAAGATTGATATAGGTATCTTACGGTGAGTGAGTGTTAGAGATTGAAAGCAACCTCAAAAAAAAAGTGGGCTTTTAGCTTGGATTTTAATAATAATAATAATAACAGTTTATATACCGCAATACCGTGAAGTTCTATGCGGTTTACAAAAGATTAAGCAAAGGTACAAATTGACTGACTTCAAGAGGGGAAGAAGAAAGAGAAGTAATAAGACAGGAAATTCATTGTTGAGGAGAAAAGTGATCAAAAGGACAGTAGGTCGCTATTGAGGAGAAAGAGATAAGTGGATCAGTTGTCAAGATGTTTTAGGAACAGGTGTGTTTTTAGACGTTTCCTAAATTCCTCATAAGTAGAGGGCGAAAGTAATTGTTCTAGGTCTTTACCCCATGATGCTGCTTGGTGTGAGAGAAGGAATTCATGGTGTTTCTTCAGTTTGAATACTGCTAGAGACAGAGCTTGACGTATTGTCTCAGGCAGTTTATTTCAGTCATATGGTGCAGCAGGATAGAAGGTATGGCGTCTCGATTTGGAAGTGCACGAGAAGGATGTGGACTTACCCAAAGAATGGAGTTCATGGGGGAGAATATGGGGTGGTGGGGGATAAGTGAGGAGAGATACTGATGGAATGCAGAGGGAATGTAAGTCAGTAAAAGGAGTTTGAACTGTATGTGGATGGGGAGCAAATGAAGTGACTTGAGAAGGGTAATGTGAGTATGGTGGCTCTGGCAGAATATAAATCATCGTGCAGCAGAATTTTGAATGGATCAAAGGGGAGAGAAATGGTTGAGTGGTAGACCTGTGAGAAGCAAGTTGCAGTAATCTAGGTGAGAGGTGATGATAGAGAATGACACGGGGAAAAAATCTGTCTCCGTCACCGCCCCGTCCCCAGCTCACCGTCCCCTTCACTGCCCCGTCACCGCCATTCCCTTCACTGCCCCGTCACCGCCATCCCCTTCACCGCCCCGTCACCGTCACTGCCATCCCATTCACTGCCCCGTCACCGTCCCCACAGCATCCATATAAGCCTCAGTACTGCGAAACACCATGAAGACAGAAGAGAGTCCTGCCACTACTACTACTGCACTGAGAATCTGTTTCAGTGCCTCTGCCCTGTAGTAAAAACAGAACATAAAATAAATCAATTGACTTGTCCACCCTTGCAATGACGTGTCCCCTATGTTCACCTATAGCTCGAATCAGGTCAATTGTGTACACTAAAAATGCCTACCTGAGCACATAATCATGCCGATGCTGCAGTACAATGAGCAACAGGAGGATCTGGAGCATGAGCGCAGGCAGGCAGTGATACAAAAACGGCAGACACCCGACCGATTGCAGCGTTCCGCCATCTCCCTCCCTCCACCTCACCTTAGATGTAGAGTATGCCGGCTTTCTTTTTCGCCCAGCCAAACGCGCGGCTGCTCATTTGTTCAATATTCTCCTCTGACGCAACCAGAAACAGGAAGTTGCAGGAGAGGAGAAGATTGATCAACTCGAGCATCCGCGCATGCGCGGCTTTTTGAACGCGTGCGGCTGGGCGAAAAAGAAAGCCGTCATACTCTACATCAGTGTTTTTCAACCTTTTTACACCCATGGACCGGCAGAAATAAAAGAATTATTTTGTGGACCGGCAAACTACTAGGACTAAAGTTTAAAAACCCCATTTCCGCGAGCTTGGTCACCTCAGTAACTATAGAAAAATAGACAAATATAGTGCAAAATATAGACAGCAGATATAAATTCTCAAAACTGACACGTTTTGATCACTAAATTGAAAATAAAATCATTTTTCCTACCTTTGCTGTCTGGTGATTGATTTCATGAGTCTCTGGTTGCGTTTCCTTCTGTCTGTGTATCCTTTCTTTCATTTCTTTCTTTCTGCACTCAGGCCCAAGAATTGTCCCTTTCTATTCCCTCCCTCTTTCCTTCCTATGTCCTTAGTGCCCCCGGTGCCTCCTTCCCATGTCTTTAGTGCCCCCAGTGCCTCCTTCCCATGTCCTTAGTGCCCCTTCCTGTCTTTAGTGCCCCCAGTGCCCCCTTCCCATGTCTTTAGTGCCCCCAGTGCCTCCTTCCCAAGTCTTTAGTGCCTCCTTCCCATGTCCTTAGTGCCCCTTCCTGTCTTTAGTGCCCCCAGTGCCCCCTTCCCATGTCTTTAGTGCCCCCAGTGCCTCCTTCCCATGTCCTTAGTGCCCCTTCCTGTCTTTAGTGCCCCCAGTGCCCCCTTCCCATGTCTTTGGTGCCCCCAGTGCCTCCTTCACATATCCTTAGTGCCCCTTCCTGTCTTTAGTGCCCCCAGTGCCTCCTTCCCATGTCTTTAGTGACCCAGTGCCTCCTTCCCATGTCCTTAGTGCCCCTTCCTGTCTTTAGTGCCCCCAGTGCATCCTTCCCATGTCCCTCTCACTGCCTTCCACACTTTGTCCCACCCCCAAAGCCTGCCTGCCTGTCTACCTCTCTCCCTCCCTCCCTAGTCATAGTCAGCCTGCTGCCTCCCTGCTGCTCAAAAAAAAAAAAGCCTCCCTCCTTCCTTTCCCCTGCTCTTACCGCATGCTGCAGCTGCTAAAGCCGACAGGAAGTCTTTCTGACATCAATTCTGACGTCGGAGAGGACGTTCTGGGCCAGCCAGGCAGCGATTGGCTGGCCCAGAACGTCCTCTATGACGTCAGAATTGACTTCCTGTCGGCTTTAGCAACTGCAGCAGGGCGGTAAGAGCAGGGGAAAAGGAGGGCGGCTTTTTTTTTTTTGTGCCTGTCCCTTAATCTTGCCAGCCTTGCGCGGACCGGCAGAAATTTCCTGTGGACCGGCAGTTGAAGAACAGTGCTTTACATCTAAGGTGAAGTGGAAGGAGGGAGATGGCAGAATGCTGCGATCGGGCGGGTGGGGACCGCGTGATCCTTGATTGCCTCACTGCGGAGACAAGTCCATTCACCGCTCCACAGGGCGGTGAATGGCCTTGTTCCCGTCCCCGCAAAGGCCACTATTTTTTCTTCCCCGTTTCGGCGGGTTACCCGCGGCTACTCGTGGCTAGCCGCGAGTAACAACCACCGTGTCATTCTCTAGGTGATGAGAGTGTGGATAAGGGTTTTGGTAGTGTGCTCAGAAAGAAAAGGTCAGATTTTAATAATATAGAGGAAGAAGTAACAGTCTTTAGTGGTTTGTTGAATCTCAACAGAGAAAGAGGAGTTAAAGATGACCCCGAGATTGCTGACAAGATAGGGAAGATGAGAGGTGGGAGACTCAAGAGCAATGTAAGGAAATTCTTCTTTACGGAGAGGGTGGTGGATGCCTGGAATGTGCTCCCGAGTGAGGTGGTGGAGAGGAAACAGTGACGTAGTTCAAAAAAGCATGGGATGAACACAGAGGATCTAGAATCAGAAAATAATAGTAAATATTGAAGAACTAAGGCCAGTACTGGGCAGACTTACACAGTCTGTGTCTGTACATGGCCGTTTGGTTGAGAATGGGCTTGATTCCTGTGGAGATTTCTGGTCTGGAGAGGTAGATCTGGGAGTCATCAGCATGGAAGTGATGCTGAAAACCATGGGAGGAGATCAGTGCACCAAGGGAGTGAGCATAGATGGAGAAAAGGAGAGGTCCTAAGACAGAACTTTGAGGCACACCAACTGAAAGTGGGATAGCAGTGGAAGAGGATCCACTGAAAGTGAGATGGGAGAGATAAGAAGAAAACCAGGAGAGAACAGAGTCCTGGCATCCCATTGAAGACAGCATATTGAGGAGTAGGTGGTGATCAACAATGTTGAAAGTAGCAGATAGATCGAGAGGGATGAGGATAGAGTAGAGGCCTTTGGATCTGGCCAGGAACAGACCATTGGAGACTTTAGCAAGGGCAATTTCAGTGGAATTCAGTGGGCAAAAGCCTGATTGAAATGGGTCAAGAATAACTTGAGATGAAAGGAAGTCTAGACAATGGCGGTGAACAGCACTTTCAAGTAGCTTAGTTAAGAAAGGAAGAAGAGAGATGGGGGAGATAGTTGTAGGGGCATGTAAGGTCTAGTAAGGATTTTTTTGAGGAGAAGTATATCTATAGCATGTTTGAAGACATCAGGAACAATTGCACTGGAGAGTGATAGGTTGAGGATGTGACAGCTAGGAAAGACAACATGTGTTCCTTAGTGAAAGGGAATTAAGTAAATTAAACTAAACTAAATAAAACTGTATTTATCTATGAGGGCTGATTGAAAAGTAATGAGACTTTTTTCTTATTCAGAATCAGATGACTCCACAGGATCTGAACATTTTTTTTTCAAAGCAGTGTCCTTAACATTCAATACATTTTTTTGCAAAACATGCAGTAGACATTTTTGTGACACCACTTTTAGTGCTATGGTGTTTATCACTTCATCATCTGAAGAGAACTACTTTCCGCGCAATTGTTTTTTCAGGGTCGGTAACATTTCTAGGGTTACAATATGGCTCCAGAAAAAAAGAGGATGGATTGAGATATCTGGGTTTTACTTCCATTGAAAGCAATGGAAGTAAGGAGGATTAATTCTTCAAGGGCCCTGCCCATGCCCCACCCACACCCCGCCCCCCTGCCCCACCCCATTTTTGTACCTGTTTTCTGAAAGTTAGTCAAAAATGTATTAAAATTAGTCCAATAAAAGGGCCATCATTTTTATTTCTAACCATTTATCAAAACATCTACAATACTACTTTATCCTAAAGCAATAAAATTTTAAAAAAAAATTTTCTACATTTGTCATGTGATTCTTGCATCAAAAATGTAATGCTGTAATGCTTCTTATTATTTTTACTATTTTTTTAAAAATATTTTTTTAATGCTTTCTTAATGCTCTATATCCACAACCTTTGTTAAGTGAAAGACTCTTTACAATGTGCTCAGTGCTCCTCCACCCAGGTCATTAGCAAAATGCTGTAACCGTGTATGTGACTGCTGGGAACCATCATTGCACATGTATGTTCCCACCTATATATTACCTAAACTTCACAAAACAACCAACCAACTTTAAATTGCTACTTATCTTATCTTTAGCATAGATGTACCTCATGAAAGACTTCTGAGGAAATTAGAAAGTCATGGGATAGGACGTAATGGATTAAGAACTGGTTGAAAGACAGAAACCAGAGAGTGGGTTTAAAAGAGTTTTACCTCATGCAAAATTGTCATTTCTTTAATATGACATTAAGTATTTTTTTCTGAGGCCCTCCAAGTACCTACAAATCCAAAATGTGGCCCTGCAAAGGGCTTGAGTTTGAGACCACTGGTTTAAATGGTCAATATTCTCAGGAGAAGGGTAAATAGTGGGGTTCAATAATCACTACTAACTATTCCTACACAGCTAGAATTCCCATTCAACCAAAAAAGCAAAATCTGTGAATCAAAAAGTGTAACAGCTAATACACCATTGCTAAAAGGAGGAAAAAACCTCAGAATCCCGTTAGGGAAGAACCCCTCTCTAACTAGACAGGTAAATAACGTCATCGGTCGAAAACCTCCTTAGACCTAGTTTTAAAGCTAGTGTTGGTTCTTAAATTAGTACAAGTCCACACTGAAAAAGCTAGTGTTAAAGCTGGTGTAAATTCTTGAACTGCTATAAGTCCACACACTTTATTCACACTGTTAATGGCGATTAATAACAAAACTTATCAAATCGTACAGCAGCTCAGAACATGTCAAAGATCTTATGGCATTTTCTGGCATGTTCAGGCACAGGCTGCCACCCAAACCAATGATGGCCAAAGCATTTTGTCTTGTGGCTGCTTCAGGGAAAGGGAGGGTGAAGCACACAATAACAGTTCATTCGGTACCAACGTACTCACTTTGGCCATCGTCGGTTTGGGCAGGAGCGTCAATTGTTGAGGATACATTGAAACCCTCAGCTCAGAGTGTGGTGGCTGCTAAGAAAGCAAATAGAATGTTAGGAACTATTAGGAAAGGAATGGAAAACATGAAAATGTTATAATGCCCTTGTATCGCTCTATGATATGGCTGCACCTTGAATACTGTGTGCAGTTCTGGTCACCCTATCTCAAAAAAAGATATACAGTAGTGGAATTAGAAAAGGTACAGAGAAGGAACGACTTCCCTATGAGGAAAGGCTAAAGCGGCTAGAGATCTTCAGCTTGGAGAAGAGATGGCTCGGGGCGATATGATAGAGGTCTATAAAATAATAAGTGGAGTGGAAAGGGTAGATGTGAATTGCTTGTTCACTCCAAAAATACTAGGACTAGGGGACATGCAACGAAGCTACTAAGTAGTAGATTTAAAACATGCTGGAGAAAATATTTCTTCACACAACATGTAATTAAACTTTGGAATTCATTGCTAGAGAATGTGGTGAAATCATTTAGCTTAGTGGGTTTAAGAAAGGTTTGGATAATTTCCTAAAAGAGAAGTCCATAAGCCATTATTAAGATAGCTTGGGGAAATTCACCTCAGAATCCCCATAAGCAGCATAACATCTGTTTTACAACTTGGGATCTAGCTGGTACTTGGGACTTGGGTTGGCCACTGTTGGAAACAGGATACAGGGCTTGATGAACCTTCAGTCTGTCCCAGTATGGCAATTCTTATGTTCCTTATCTGCCATGATGAAACGTACTGCTGTACTGCTGTGACTCAGCAGTCCAACTGCAGGTTCAGAAACATCGATTTATGAGCTTCACAAGAACCAGCACAGCATTGCCATTTCTACTTCTTGGAAAGAAAACCAGAGTCAGTCTCATTACTTTTCAATCAGCCTTCGTATATTCTGAAAATACACTGAAGACCCGATATTTATTTTATTTATTCATTTTTAATATTTCTATACTAAGTCCTAGGCGGTTTACAGTATATCCATGTACATAATACTTAACAGCAGTACAAAAGATATTTCAATGTGTTATAAGTGAATCCTTGTTATATTGCATTCACCCATTTTTTTTTTTTTTTAATTCTTTATTTATATTTTGAATATATTATCAAGAATAAACTTCTTTTACAGAATATGATTAAGTCAACATAACATAAAACAAATGAAGTAACATTTATATAACAAAATTACTATTTACTCAATCAAAATTAAAGTCCCAAAATTTGAGATCCAAGATGTTCCTGAGTGAGAAACTATTTAAAAGAAAAAGAAAAATTCAAATTACAAATTAGGCGGTCAGATGAGAATGGACCAAGAGTAAATTTATGCATTGAGATTTTCTTAATCCCCTTCAAGGCCCCTCCTGGAGAGAAATCCTGTCAGCTGCGAGGGTTCAAAGAAAATATAATTGCAAGATTTATACTTTACAATGCATTTGCAAGGATATCGTAAAAGAAATGATGCCCCCATTGCAGCAACCCCAGGCTTAAGAAGCAAAAATTCCTTCCTTTGTTTCTGAGATTCCCTTGTCACATCCGGAAATATTTGAACTTTATATCCAAGAAATTCTTTATGTCTATTCTTAAAATAAAGCTGTAATATCCAATTTTTATCTGGTGATAAAACCACCGTAGCCAATAGGGTAGCTGGAATAGCTACCTCCCTCATTGAAGATTCCAATAATGATGTTATGTCCATTTGTTCGCCCTGACCTTGTTGTTCTAATTGATGTTGTTCTTGCAAATTTTTGGATGTTGGCAAATAATATATTTTAGAGAAAGGAGGAAAAGCATCATTAGGAACATTAAGAACCTCACAAAAGTACTTTTTCAAAACTTCTTTTGCTGATAAAGAAGGAATCTTTGGGAAGTTCAAAAATCTAAGATTATTCAACCGCATATTATTTTCCATCATTTCCACCTTTCTCCTAAGGTTGAGATTGTCTTTAATCAATGTCGTTTGGACTTGATTTACTTCACTTATCTTTTTATCTATTTTTTCCACATTATTTTTCATCAATATATTTTCCTGTTTAAGTCCATTTATTTCATTTCTTTGTTCTAGGAATTTGTCTTCTAGTGCTTTAATTTGTGGTGACAATGTTTGTCCCAGAGTAATTACCAAGTCCCAAATAGAGTCTAGGGTAACATTCATGGGTTTAGGAACAGAGAATATACTTGCTTGCATTGTCCCAGCTTCCACAGCAATGACAGTCTTCTCTCTCTGGAAACCTTGCTCCATTTCATGTCCCCTCGTTGTTCTCACCGCAGTCTCATCTTCCTCCAGTGCTTCGCCCATTTCAGCCTCCCGGGAAACGAAGTCTGCCTCCTCGGACTGACTACTCTCCCGTGGAGAGCTAGCACGCTGCGGCTGAGGGGGCGGGGTTCTAGCGTCGGGGCTCAGAGTTGACTCTAGCCCAGGGAAGCTTGCCGCGACCTCACTCCTTCCCGGCGATTCCAGCGGGCGACTCCCCGATGCAGCTGCTGCCTCTTGGTTTAGACGCCGCAAGAAATCCTCCATGGACATCTGAAGAGGAGTCTCCGGGCGCCTCGAGGCTCCAGAAGCACCTTTCCCTCTCCTTTTCGGCATCGGTAAAGCAATAAGTAAACGTTGTTACGTTAGAATCTCTGGCGGCGTCTCCCTCACTCTCATCAGCTCGCGGCCATCTTGGATCGGTTCTCCACCCATTTTTTATTACATGCAGTGACAGCTGACATCATCAACCTACCTGAAAGGAATGATATTGCAGAACAATTATCTAAGCACAAATAGCTGAAAAAAAGAGGAAAAAGTACTTGTTTTATTTTTAAAAAAGTAAAACTAAAAAAAATAGGTGCTAACCTTTGACTGCATTATAAGCAATCCAGCATTTCTTTCTTTCATTCATTAAACAGTATATATTTCATCCACTTCTGTCAAAGATTGTCCATGGCAGAATTACCCCATACAAATCAAAAACCTGAACTGAAGGCCTCCACAAACAGCCATCGTTGGCTTGCATAAAACTCTAAAGTTCTCCTACCTTAGGGCTTTAGGCAATGAGTTCTGTAAATCCATGTGAACCTCCTAAACTGAGGGAACATACTAAAAATTAGCATCCTGTGATTGTAACGCTCCACTGGAAAATAAGGCATTAAACAATCTTTCAAATGGCTGAGGCCTATCCTTTAAAACCAAGTGTTAAACTTAGACTGCTATATAATGCCTGTAACTTCAGGCAAATATGCGTACACAAATTACAGTCTGTAATTAGTGGGTTGCAGCATTATATCAAGCTGCCTAATATCAGGCCTATCTATAATCTGCCATGCAAAACAAATATGTAATTTGGTTTTCTCTAGCTGCAGTGTATCTAATGCTGATACTGAATAAGAACTGTTTAAAGTTATAGTTCAACTCTTTCAGAATGGAAATTCTTTTAGTAACCTGCCAATTATAAAGAAAATTAATCAGTAGTTATTTGTAGTTGCAAGGTATTCAGTAATTTCATTTATGATTATTTTTATAAAATGTATAATTTTGTAATCAACCAATTTTATTTCTTTATTAAGACTAGAAAAAGGAACAGCAGACTTGCATTGGAGTCTTTTGTCTGACAGGACTGGGAGGCACCATTTGAGCCTGGGGAGGGAGGGCAGATGGCTTAAAAAAATATTTTTATTTATAACAACTTTCTTATTACAATCAAGCAGAATGATTACAACTTGAATAGATCAATTAAACATAATAGAAACACCTAAGAACAGGAAAAACAAATTATTTAGATATCTAGTCCATAATATTTTGAGCAAATCAACAGGAAATAAAATTCAAATGAAATATCATAACACAATAAGAAAGCGGCAATATTCTGAATTACCTACAGCCAGTATAGCAAGTTATACATTATTTGCTACAGATGTTCCTCCTTTTCTTGATTCAATAAACTCTAACAGCTGTTTGGGTTAAAAAAAATAAGAAATTCTTAGTTTGATAGGTAATGAAACACTTTACAGGAAATTTTAACAGAAAAGTTTTCCGCCCAAGGCAAGGATTCTTGGCCTTAATGCTAAGAACTCCTTTCTCCACCTCTGGGACTTTTGAGCCATATCAGGAAATATACAAATTTTGGCCCCCAAAAACTGATAATTTAAATAACGAAAATACAAACGCTAAATATATTCACGGTCACTTTCAAAAGCTAATGTAACTAATAGGGTTCTCCTTTCAGTTACCACCTCTAGTGAACTCTCTAAGAAGGTTGTCAAATCCAAATCCCCTCCCCTTATCTCCTTGGATCTCATTAGGAATAGAAGCCTCCCCAGAATTTTTTAGCTGTAGATAATTAACTCTAACTATAGGAGGTAAATTATCAGGTGGGATACATATTTCCTTAAAATATTTTCTAACCATCTCAATAGGGGAGATCACAGATTAAGGAAAATTCAAAAGTCTCAAATTATTCTTCCTCAACTGTTTTTCAAAGCTCTCTATTTTTCTAGCTATGTAAGTGCTTTCTTTTAAGAGTCCAAACTCTGTTTGTTTCATTTTGGAGAGTTTTGTCTCCTGTTTCTCTAATTTTTCTTTTATTTGAGCTCAACTTTGGAAAAGACTGTTCCATAGTTAGTAGATAAAGTAGAAAAAGATAACTTAAGATTAACATCCATAACCGATATAGCTTGCCATAGTGCCTCCATGTCAATTTTTGCGGGTTTCTTCAACACTCCAAATTGTATGCTGGTCCTTCCCGAAGCACCTCTCACTTCAAACCCAGTGTGGGGCTGTTGATCTTCTCCCTGCTCTCCCTCTACCAACGGGGCTTGAGCTGGGCTCCCTCCAAAGCCGGAGAATGGGGATTCCAATCTAAGGAACGACGCTTCCAGCTCTCCCTCCACCGGTGTACTTCCGGGTTGGAGTGGTATCATCCGCTGCTCAGGGCTCAATGACACCCTTTCTGCCTGCATGGGTTCGCCCGAACAAACCAGGCTTTCCCCCGAAGTAAGAACTGCAGACTCACCCGAATGGGAGAACGCTTCAATTATTGTTGCCTGCACCATCCACTTTTGGTTTGCCGGCACCGCCAGAGGGACAGTGTGGGTCTCCCCCTTTCTCTTCCCCATATCCTCAGGTAGGGGAAGACTCCTCAGCAGCAGATGGCTCTTTTCACTCCTGCAATGGTCAGCATTAATAGAAGAGTGCTAAAAGCAAATCTTTAAGGAAACTTCCCTTTAGGCCTGGGGATTGACAAGGATGCTTGTGTCACCTGCATATGCTCTCCAACTGGGTGTTAAAAGACAACCCACAATATTCAGCCAGTGGTGGACAGCAATTTTTTGTCCACCACCAGCGCTAAAACCAGAAATTTAATGGTGTGCCCTGTCTGGGCTTTGGCATTGAATTTCCATTCTTTTTAAAGCTGGCTAGCGCAAGACCAGTTAACATAATATTCAAACTTAACCAGCCATGTATAGGACAGCTATTTATGCAGTCTTATTTATCTGCTAGACCTGGCCGGTTAGAACATAAGAATAGCCTTACTGGGTCAGACCAATGGTCCATCAAGCCCAGTAGCCCATTCTCACGGTGGCCAATCCAGGTCCCTAGTACCTGGACAAAACCCAAGGAATAGCAACATTCCATGCTATCGATCCAGGGCAAGCAGTGGCTTCCCCCATGTCTTTCTCAATAACAAGATTATGAACTTTTCCTCCAGGAAATTTCCAAACCTTTCTTAAAACCAGCTACGCTATCCACTCTTACCACAATCTCTGGCAATGCATTCCAGAGCTTAACTATTCTCTGAGTGAAAAAAATGTATGACCATTTAACCCCACCCTCTGTTTTCTATCCGATAACCAATTCCTAATCCACAACTGAACTTTGCCACCTATCCCATGACTCTTTAATTTTCTCAGGAGCCTCTCATGAGGAACTTTATCAAAAGCTTTCTGAAAATCTAGATACACTACATCAGATGTCTCACCTTCATCCACATGTTTATTCACACCTTCAAAGAAGTCAAGTAAATTGGTGAGGCAAGATCTCCCTTGGCTGAACCCATGTTGACTCCATCTCATTAAATCATGTTTGTCTACTTGTTCCACAATTTTATTTTTTATAATTGTTTCCACCATTTTGCCCGGCACTGAAGTCAGGTTTACTGATCTGAAATTTCCTGGATCTCACCTGGACCCATTAAAAAAAAATCAGCAATAAAATGGGCCACCCTCCAATCTTCAGGTACTACAGATGATTTTACCAACAGGTTACAGATCACTAACAGCAAGTCAGCAATTTCATATTTGAGTTCTTTTAGTACCCTGGGATGTATACCATCTGGTCCAGGTGATTAATCACTTTTTAACTTGTGATTTGGCTTAGTACATCTTCTAGATTCACTGAGATTTCTTTCAGTTCCTCTGTATCATCACCCTTGAAAGCCATTTCCAGTTCAGGTAGATCTCTTACATCTTCTTCCATAAAGACTGAAGCAAAGAATTCATTCAGTTTCTCTGCTATGGCCTTATCCTCCCTGAGTACAACTGGACTCTGTCCCTGGAATGCTCCCAGACTGCCCCTGACATAGCTGGCATGACGTTTGGTGCTAACCGGTCATTTTCAGTGGCACTAACTAGTTAAATGAAAATGATCTGATAGCTGCGAACACATTAGTTAACTAGTCAGTAGCTGTTCCTAGCTAGTTAACTTGCTTTTAATATTGACTGGAACAACTTCTAAGTCATATCACTTGTGAGACTTTCCATGCCTGGCCTGGCCTGCCATCATACTACTCTGGAAACTCCACATTTTTCCTCTGTTCCACACTCCAAAATGTTGTCCCAGTCTTTGAGTCAGCATCTTATCACATCACATCACACTCACTGAGAAACCTTAGCCATATTTCAGATGCCTCTAACTCTGCCAGCTTTATCAATACCTATCTTTTCTACAACTTCAAATAGTTCACCTCTGCCTAAGTGATTTAAAGTTTTGCTAAACTATTCTAAATACAACTCTAATCTTAGCTAGTTCTTTCCTGCTACTCTTGGTCACACCTAGATCTTATCAACACCCTTAATCTCTACTAGGTCTTATCCCAAAATCAAACCCAACTTGCAAACACTCATAACCATACCCGGTCCATCCATATACTTTTATATTCAACTAATATAGTTCTTTTTTGACTAGTTGTCAGGAGCTAGTCTGACCCTAGGAAAGGGATGATAGCTCCCCCAAATTAAACAATATCACAGTAAATTTGTTTCCCTCTGGCATCCTAGCCCTTATTCTCCCTCCCCAATAAGCAACTACCCCTAGTCTTATGGAATTGACTCAACATATTAGCTGAAATGTTATTCCCAAATGAGATTACCTATATGATCCAGTTTAATTTTAACTTATGTCCTACTCAGCTCCTGGAGCCATGCATCGTTCTACTCATTTCTCCATTAACATCACATTTCTTATCCAGCACCCCTAACTCACTCCAGAACTTAACCACCCTATAACTTCTTAGCTTGTCCAGTGCTAGTCACCTTCACAAGATACCCCTATTCCATATGAAATATCTTCCAAGTTATCTCTGTTCATCCAGTTTTCTGCTGTACATTGGTAAAACGGTCCCGCGCGCTTTTGTCTTGCGCGCATTTGACTTGCCACCTGGTAAAACATACCATATAAACCAAGATTTTTGGGCCCAAAAATGAGGATCTCAGTTTATATTTGAGCCAACATCTGACCACCAGCACCACTACCTTGTCCTTCTCCCCAACACTGATGCTGTTATCTTGTGCTCCCCCTCTTTCCTGAACTCCAGCACCGCTATCTTGTCTTCCTCCTGCTCCCTGAACACTAGCACCGCTTTCCTACATACATGCCTCCCCCTGCTGCTATTATCCTGCAAACATTGCCCCCCATTCCCCCCCCCCGGTAAACCCCACTGCTTCACCTGGGAGGTCAGAAAGCCATTCAGTGATTGGGCAGCCCCTTGGAGCCAGTATCCTTCATACACACTCACCCTAGAGCTGCTATCCTCCATACACCACCCCCCCTAGCATTGTGCTTACTCGTTGGTGCTGCTGCCAATCCGCTGTATGCTGATCCATGCTCAAGGCCTACTGGCTTCCGCCTCCTGCAGGATTCTCAGAGAAGGCGGGATCCGGCAAGCTTTGAGCATGTGATGGCCCCGCACTGATCAGCATATGGAGTTGGCAGCAGCAGCTTTCTTCAGTACTGAATGGTGTGATACCGTCTGGAGGGAGGTGATGAGAAAGGGGTCTGTAAAGCATCAAGGTGACCTAGATCTGCTGAGTCTTTTTTAAGCAACTTAATTACAAGAGAGTTCCTTATTGGTAGGAAGTCAACCAATCAGCAACAACATTGATATCCTTGGGAGCGGCCTCCTGAGCACGATGGACCATTGATCTGACCCAGCAGCGGCAATTCTTATGTTCTCTCACACTGGTGGTGAAATAGCCAAGCAGTATCTTTAGCTGAGGTTGGTTTGTTACACGGTCATTATAGAAGACTGTTGTCACCGGATCTCTCCGAATAGTGTATCAGGAGCTATTTAAGGGTCTTCTGAGAAGTTTTTTTTCACAATTATTTTACAAACTTGACAATTTACCTTCTTTTGCTATTGCTTGTTCTTCCCTTGTGAGATTGACATACCCTCACCCTCCTTGAGAAAGCTTGTGACGGTGAAACAGTGCAGTGGCGGAAGTTAGAGGACTGTTCAAGTACTGTATGGGGTGTAAGACTGCATCGCCAAGCAAGGGACTGAGTGTATTTACTTTACATACAGATATAATTAAGGTGGTTTTCACATTGCTTCATTTTTTAGATGATATAACATTTTGTGAATGTTAGAGAGGTTCTTTTTTTTTTTATGAGTCAAGTAATGATTAGAAATAATTATCTGACGCTGTTGTTTGCTGCTATGGCCTTGTTTGAGCTTGGCTTGTGAAGTAGACTGGCTTACTAGAATCACCCAAATTTCTAATCTCGGTTTATATTTGAGTTAACCTTTTTTTCTTCTTTTGGGGAGGGAAAGGGTCACCTTGGTTTATATTCGAGTATCTGTTGAGCAGAATGTAGATTCCTATAACATACTTACCAAAAGAGAAAAAGGTATGACTTTATCTTAATCTGTGTTGCTTGGCATTTTTTCATCCAAATAGGAATAGTGTAGTTACTTATGTAGTAACTTTGTGAATGTGTGTGAGACTGTGTGAAAGTGTGAAGTTCTTTGTTTGCACTTATGGAAGATGTACCTGTGTCTGGATATTTGTCAGCATCCGAAATTCTGTGTTAAGTGTGTGAAAGTGTGTGTCTGTGAAGATGCCTAAACTGCACATGATTATCCGTGGAAAATCCTAAAACATCCTCGTGTTGACTGACCGATTTTGCGTTTGTGCGAGGTCAAAAGAGAACTCTCGTGTACTTTTCCGAGGCAGTCCTGTTTTGTGTTGTTTTTTTTTTGAGCGCGAACGTCCCGGAGGGACGGTCTTCTTATTCATAAATAAGTTACTTGTCTGTGAAGCTCCCGTCCCGAATTCATCCATCTTGTATCCAGCGGTGGAAGTGCCGCTGATTCTTGCAGGACAGGAAACGAACTGATGTCACAGGTTGTTCGCGCTCAACAGCCCACGCGCAAAATTTTCATGCAAATTCAGTACCACGCACATTTATTTATTTTATTTTATTTAACATCTGTAAAGGTCTAGGGTAGAGATGTGTGTGTGTGCGTGTGCTGACGTTGCATATAAAGCTTGAGTTGCGAGTGTTTTTATAGGGGTGGAAATGGGCGAGGCTTGGCATGTGTGTGAGTTAATGAATCAATGCTATTGTGCAGCAGAGAGGGAGGGGCAGGGGGATTGCAACAGGCTCGATTTGTGTTTGAGGTTGTGCTGGGCTCTGGAGGGAGCATGCATTTTTTTTTTTTTTTCAGTTGTGACTAGTACCACAGTAACTGTAAAAAGCGTTGCATCGCTTTCTGTTTATGAAGCGGAGGGAGTGCGATGGGAAGACTGGATATGGGATGCCTTGTAAAATTGGTTGGTTTGGGGGGGGGGGTTTCTGCGAATCTGTGGAGCTGCATGCATGTTTTGCAGGTTATGGAATGACTGGCCTTTTATCTGCAACTATAAAGGCTGTATCGTACGCTTGCGTTTAAGGATTTGTACGTAAAGGTGTGTGGTTTTTCGGGTTTTCTGCATGTTTTTTTTTTTTTTTGTCTCCGGCTATGTGAGGCTCCGTGTGGGTGTGGGAGCTTCAACTGCGTGTCTTGACTTTCATAGTGAGTGAAAGCTAGTGAGAGCTTGTGGTGCTGTGTTTGATTTGTAAGGTTATTTCTTTATGCTAGAGTTTTAGGGTGTATGATGTCTTTTAATGCTCATATCGGATTCTGGAGCCGAGTAGACACGTGACTGTCTCCGTGCTTGAGTATGTTTATGCGTGGTATATGTGTGCATAAGGCTCTGCCTGTGAACTGAAATCTAAATGTGAAGTGAGTTGTCAAAGGTCAGGTTATATTTATGTACTATACTTACATTATTGTAAACCGAGTCGAGCACTTTTTGGTTGAAGACCCGGTCTATAAAATTAAGTTTTAGTTTAGTTTAGAATAGAGCATCAGCGAGATTTGACCCCTGAGCGGCCCTGGTTCGTTTGCCCTAGCCATTAGGCTCCTCCTCCTGCTGCTTGACATTGCATATTATTTTTAATGTAAACTGTTCGGATGGATTATTATTCAGCTCACTGTCATAGGATCCATTTAGCTTCCAACACGTAAAGAAGACCGACTGCTGTTTTGTTTTCGCAGACTCTGTAATTTTTATCTAATAACACATTCAAAACATCTGAAAGGTCTTTGTCATGGCCCAGCTTGCCTCCATGCTGACCTGGTCGTTCCCTGACCTCCTGGTTACCATTAGTCACAAACGTGTAAATCCTAGTGAACCTCACCAGCACAGTCTCATCAGCTGTAAACCTGGCTCTCTCTCAGTTACAACCCACACTCAGACTGAAGCTCTTCCTACATGCCCAGAGTGTGGCATCTGCTGTTTGACACACCTTGAAGTAGTGTCCCTGATATCACCTCAGTGTAGGGGTCTCAAAGTCCCTCCTTGAGGGCCCCAATCCAGTCGGGTTTTCAGGATTTCCCCAATGAATATGCATGAGATCTATGTGCATGCCTTCTTTCAATGCATATTCATTGGGGAAATCCTGAAAACTCGACTGGATTGCGGCCCTCAAGGAGGGACTTTGAGATCCCTGCCTCAGTGTGTGGTTAGGTTACCTTTCTACTAAGCCAGGGGTAGGCAATTCCAGTCCTCGAGAGCCGCAGCCAGGTCAGGTTTTCAGGATATCCACAATGAATATGCATGAGATAGACTTGCATCTCAAGGAGGCAGTGCGTGCAAATCCATCTCATACATATTCACTGTGAATATCCTGAAAACCTGACCTGGCTGCGGCTCTCTTGGACAGGAATTGCCTACCCCTGTACTAAGCTACCGAAATCTGCCTTTGATGAGCATACAAGAGTAGACCCATCAAAGCAAGCGCCTGCTTATTGCATCCCCTGGGGATATTTTAGGTTCTGTTGTTTACTAAGGGGTCTTGCTTTTATCCCAGGACAAGCAGGCAGCATATTCTTAACGCATGGGTGACGTCACCGACGGAGCCCCGGTACGGACCTTTTTAACTAGAAAGTTCTAGTTGGCCGCACCGCGCATGCGCGAGTGCCTTCCCGCCCAACGGAGGAGTGCGTGGTCCCCAGTTTCTTCGTTTCCGCAGAGCGAAGAAGACGCATGTGTTTTCAACGGCCATTGAAAAACTAATTTTTGCCTTCCCGCTCGCGTATTTTCTCACTTTTTTCCTATTTTTCTTATCGGATTCCCTTATTTTTGTTTAAAAAAAAAAAAAAAAATCGTCGAGTTTTCCTTATTTTTTCAGGCCGGCCCCGGCGGGGCCTGTTGCCACCATACAGGCCTCCGGATTCAATTTTGCAGAGGCCGTGTTTCCCTTCATGCCCCCTCAACCGGGTTTTAAGAAGTGCCAGCGGTGTGCACGCCCGATCTCCCTCACCGACCCACACAATTGGTGCCTCCAGTGCTTGGGTCCAGAGCATCGGGCTGACACCTGCACCCGCTGTGCTACGCTTAAAAAGCGTACTTTGAAAAATCGGCAGATCCAACAAAATATTTTGTTTGGTACCAGATCTGCCATGGAACCGGCTGCGACGTCGACGGCACCACAAAAGTCGGCACCGACAACATCGACACCACCGGACCCTTCCTCGGGGTCGTTGGGCCCAGGTAAGCCGGCTAAGAAGCCTCCCACTTCCCTTGAGCGCCCTCCTGCCACGGTTGCGACACCGGCCCCGCAAACGCTCCGCTCCGATCTCGGTGAGTGCCTCATCATCGGCCTCCTCATCGCCGGAGCGTAGAGCGGCACCTATGGTACCGAAGAAGAAAAAAGCGGTACCGGTGCCTCCCCTGGACGACCGCATCGCGGCCATACTCCAAACACAGTTACAGGAGCAGCTGCAACAACAGCTCCAACAACTGTTGCCGGCATTGCTGGCACCGCACCTTCCGGTACAGGACCGGTCCGAGCCTCACACTGTCCCATCGGTGTCGACCCCCTCGGTACCGATTAATACTTCCATGCCGGTGCTCTTGGCAGAAACACCTACAGTACATACCCGTGATGCTGCCGACCCTGTCCGGTCCCAGGAACGACATCGGTCTTCCTCACCCGGTACCGCCTCGGTGCGCTCAGGCAAATCTCTTTCAAAGACCCGCCATGCCGAGCCCTCCACACCGATGTCCAAACGTACGCACCCCGACGTTAGGGACCCAGATTTGTGGGAAGACTCCCCTCACGGTACCGAGGAGGACGCTTCATCAACCGATGAAGAACCCTCCATGACCGACACCGTCTCAAAACCAGAGCAATCCTCTTTCTCCAAATGCCTTAGGGAGATGTCAGCAGCTCTTTCCATTCCCTTAGAGTCCGACTCTAAAAAGTCTCAGGCTTTCCTCGATGCCCTAGACTTTGAGCAACCTCCCAAAGAATTTCTGAAGTTGCCCGTCCACGACATCTTACGGGAAACTTTCTATAAAAACTGGGAAGCTCCCCTCACGGTTCCTGGAGCCCCTCATAAATTGGATAGCTTGTACCGGGTTATTCCAATCCCAGGGTTTGACAAACCTCAATTGCCCCACGAGACCCTCCTGGTGGAATCTACTTTGAAAAAATCTCAGGGTTCCAGTGTATATGCCTCCACCCCTCCTGGCAGAGAGGGAAAAACCATGGATAAATTTGGTAAGCGCCTTTTCCAAAATGCCATGTTAGCCAATAGAGCCAACAACTACACCTTCCACTTCTCCTTCTACATGAAGCATCTGGTGCAACAGCTCTCCTCCTTACAGAAATATCTTCCTGAACGTAAGGTCCCTCTTTTCCAGCAACATATTTCCAGCCTCCTCCAACTCAGGAAATTCATGGTTCGCTCCATCTACGACTCATTTGAGCTGAACTCTCGCGCATCTGCCATGGCGGTGGCCATGCGCCGTTTGGCATGGCTGAGAGTCTCTGACCTAGACATTAACCACCAGGACCGCCTGGCTAACGCACCTTGTCTGGGTGATGAACTCTTCGGAGAGTCCCTGGACTCAACAACCCAGAAACTCTCAGCACATGAAACCAGGTGGGACACTCTGATTAAACCTAAAAAGAAGACTCCACCTGCTCGCACCTACAGACAGCAGTCTTCCTACCAGCGCAGGTTCTCGGCCAGACCTCTCAACCTGCCTCAACAGCAGCCACGCCGACCTCGGCAACAACATCAAACTCAGGCTCGCTCTCAGTCTCACCAACCTGCCAAGCCTCTACCTCCGTCAAAACCATCTCAGCCCTTTTGACTCTTTTCTCCAGGGCATAGCCAGTCTCCCAACATCATTGCCTCTTCCTCAGCCTATCGGAGGACGCCTCCAACTCTTCCTCAGCCGTTGGGAGGTTATCACATCAGACCAATGGGTCCTCAACATCATTCGCCACGGCTACTCTCTCAACTTCCAGACTCTTCCACCAGACAATCCTCCCGTAGAGTCTGCTTCTCACTCCTCCCAAACCCCCCTCCTCCTGAGGGAGGTCCAATCCCTCCTTTTTCTCAATGCCATCGAAGAGGTGCCTCCGGACCAAAGGGGTCAGGGATTCTACTCCCGCTACTTCCTGGTTCCCAAGAAGACAGGAGACCTCCGCCCCATCCTCGATCTCAGGGACCTCAACAAGTGTCTGGTCAAAGAGAAGTTCAGAATGCTCTCCCTGGTCACGCTTTACCCTCTTCTCTCTCAACACGACTGGCTATGTTCCCTGGACCTCAAAGAGGCCTACACTCACATCCCCATCAATCTGAATTCACGTCGCTACCTCCGCTTTCAGATTCAGCACCGCCACTATCAGTACAAGGTACTACCTTTTGGCCTCGCATCATCGCCCAGGGTGTTCACCAAGTGCCTTATTGTGGTAGCGGCCTTCCTCAGGTCTCACAACCTCCAGGTGTTCCCCAACTTGGACGATTGGTTGGTGAAAACAACTACGTCTCCACTTGTGCTGCAAGCCACTCATCACACCATTTCTTTCCTCCATCTCTTGGGGTTCGAGATCAACTACCCCAAGTCGCATCTGCTTCCCACACAGCGACTTCAGTTCATCGGAGCAGTTCTCGACACCACTCTGATGAGGGCGTTTCTCCCCTTCGACCGACACCGGACCCTGCTCCACCTCTGTCGTCAGGTGCTCCTTCATCAAACCATCCCAGCTCGACAGATGATGGTCCTCTTGGGCCACATGGCCTCGACAGTCCATGTACTTCCTCTGGCGCGACTCCACCTCAGGACACCTCAGTGGACTCTAGCCAACCAATGGTCACAGACCACGGATCCTCTTTCTCATCCCATCTCTGTGACATCGTCTCTTCAGCAATCTCTTCAATGGTGGTTGAACTCCTCCAATCTTTCCAGGGGTCTACTCTTTCATCTACCCCCTCACTCCATGATCATAACCACGGATGCCTCCCCCTATGCGTGGGGAGCTCACCTGGGAGATCTACGCACCCAGGGACTCTGGACCCCTCAGGAGCGTCAACATCACATCAATTTCCTGGAACTCAGAGCCATGTTCTATGCTCTCAAGGCCTTCCAGCACCTTCTCTGCCCTCAGGTTCTTCTCCTGTGCACAGACAATCAAGTCGCCATGTACTACATAAACAAGCAAGGCGGCACCAGATCTCGCCTCCTCTGTCAGGAGGCTCTCCGCATCTGGACCTGGGCCACGGACCACAGTCTCTTCCTCAAGGCTGTCTACATCCAGGGCGAACAGAACTCCCTGGCCAACAATCTCAGCCGCATCCTTCAACCTCACGAGTGGACTCTGGACCCCCCAACACTCCGCTCCATCTTTGCTCGCTGGGGCACTCCACAGGTGGACCTCTTTGCAGCTCCTCACAACCATCAGCTGCCCCAGTTCTGTTCCAGACTCTTCTCTCCTCACCGTCTGGCCCCGGATGCATTCCTGCTCGACTGGATGGATCAGTTCCTCTATGCCTTTCCTCCACTCCCTCTGATGTTGCGGACGTTATACAAACTCCGCAGGGACAGGGCCACCATGATTCTCATCGCTCCTCGGTGGCCTCGCCAACACTGGTTCTCCCTCCTGCTTCAGCTCAGCTCCAGGGAGCCCATTCCTCTTCCTGTGTTTCCTACTCTACTTACACAGCAGCATAAGTCTCTACTACATCCCAATCTGTCTTCGCTCCACCTGACAGCTTGGTTTCTCTCGGGCTGACCTCTCCAGAGAATCTGTCTCAGCCTGTCCGTCGCATTTTGGATGCCTCCAGGAAACCGGCCACTCTCCAATGTTACCATCAGAAGTGGACCCGGTTTTCCTCTTAGTGTCTCCTGCATCATCACGATCCCACCTCATTGGCGGTGGAAACTGTACTGGACTATTTGCTCTCTTTGTCCGATGCTGGCCTCAAGTCTACCTCAATCAGAGTCCACCTCAGTGCCATCACTGCGTTTCATGAGCCTATCCTCGGAAAACCTCTCACGGCTCATCCTCTGGTTTCCCGGTTCATGAGAGGCCTCTTCAATGTCAAACCACCTCTGAAGCCTCCTCCTGTCGTCTGGGACCTGAATGTGGTTTTATCAGCCCTCATGAAACCTCCTTTTGAGCCTCTTGCCACAACTTCGCTCAAACTTCTAACATGGAAGGTGCTTTTCCTCATTGCCATCACCTCTGCCAGGAGGGTTAGTGAGCTGCATGCACTGGTCGCCGATCCACCGTTCACTGTTTTTCACCATGACAAGGTGGTTCTGCGTACCCATCCTAAATTCCTCCCCAAGGTGGTCTCGGCTTTTCACCTCAACCAGTCCATTGTGTTGCCTGTCTTTTTCCCTAAACCCCATTCTCATCCTGGGGAACAGGCGTTGCACATGCTGGATTGTAAGCGTGCCCTTGCATACTACCTTGACCATACAAGGGCTCACCGCTCGTCTCCTCAGCTCTTTCTGACCTTCGATCCTAACCGTCTAGGTCGTCCTGTCTCTAAACGGACGCTTTCCAACTGGCTTGCTGCCTGCATTGCGTTCTGTTATGCTCGGGCCGGTCTCTCACTGGAAGGTGCTGTCACGGCCCACAGGGTCAGAGCTATGGCTGCTTCTGTGGCTTTCCTCTGTTCCACGCCCATCGAGGAAATCTGCAAGGCTGCCACTTGGTCCTCAGTTCACACGTTCACTACTCACTACTGTCTGGATGCCTTCTCCAGACGGGATGGACACTTCGGCCAATCTGTGTTACAAAATTTATTTTCCTAATGGCCAACCATCCCTCCTCCCTCTCTGTTAGCTTGGAGGTCACCCATGCGTTAAGAATATGCTGCCTGCTTGTCCTGGGATAAAGCACAGTTACTTACCGTAACAGGTGTTATCCAGGGACAGCAGGCAGATATTCTTAGTCCCACCCTCCTCCCCGGGTTGGCTTCTTAGCTGGCTTATCTTAACTGGGGACCACGCACTCCTCCGTCAGGCGGGAAGCCACTCGCGCATGCGCAGTGCGGCCAACTAGAACTTTCTAGTTAAAAAGGTCCGTACCGGGGCTCCGTCGGTGACGTCACCCATGCGTTAAGAATATCTGCCTGCTGTCCCTGGATAACACCTGTTACGGTAAGTAACTGTGCTTTTCTGTCTCTCTACTCTGTTACACCATATATGAAAATAGTTCTATAATGAATGGCAGTGACTACAGAAGGGAATATATTTTTTTTCTCTGAGTTGTAATTACTAATGCTTTGTTTCCCACAAAGCTTAGAGAAAAAATGAATCCTATTCCTTGAAAGTCAACTCCTTCTTTTTGTCAGAAACTATCATTTCCTGGGGGGGGGAGGGGGAAGGTGTATTCTTCTTTGCCACAAATGTGGAAGTATTGTTTATTGGATGGATGGCTTATTGTCAGAACATACCAAACTGTCTAGCATGAAGGAGTCTTCCCATTTAGAGATTCTCCGTTTCTATGCTAGGGAAGGGAACAAGTCCGTGTTAGTTGTTTGAATTTAGCTCACACCTTCTCATTGTACAGTAGATATTAACGTGGAGAGTGCCAAAACGTGTCATTATTTTCTCTACAATATCACTAAAATCTGGCCTTTCTGAGCACACTGCCAAGACCCTCATCCAAGCTCTCATCACCTCGCGCCTGGACTACTGCAACTTGCTTCAAACAGGTCTTCTGCTAGGCCATCTCTCTCTCGCCTTCAATCTGTTCAGAATTCTGCTGCATGCCTCATATTCCACCAGTGTCATTATGCTCACATTATCCCTCCTCAAGTCACTTCACTGGCTTCCTGTCCGTTTTCACATACAGTTCAAACTCCTCTTATTGACATACAAGTGTATTCACTTTGCAGCTCCTCAATATCTCTCCCCATACTCTGCCCCAGGAACTCCATACATTGGGTAAGTCTCTCTTGTCTGTACCCTTCTTCTCTACTGCCTGCTCCCAATTCCACTCCTTCTACTTGGTTGCGCTGTACACCTGGAACAAACTGACTGACTCAGTATGTCAGACTACGTCTCTGACAGTATTCAAATTCATGCTAAAGGCTCACTTTTTTGAAGCTGTGTTCAGTGGCGTAGCGAGGATAGGAGACGCCCAGGACAGTGGTGTCCCCCCCACACACACACACCCTCTGCTCTGCCCCCTCACTCCTTCCCCATCCCCCATGCCACACTCGTGCCCTCTCTTCCCACCATACCTCTTTAAATCTTTGCTAGAATGAGTAGCTTCTCCGGCCTGCTGCTCGCACTGGTGTTGGCTTTCCCTCTGATGTTCCTGACCCCAGGACCAGGAAGTGATTTCAGAGGGAAGCCAGGCTGGTGTGAGCAGCAGTCTGGAGAAGTTGCTCGCGCTAGTGAAGATTTAAAGAGGGGTGCACAAGCGTTGCATGGGGAGGCAGAGAGGTGCTGGTGCCCTCATCAAGATGGAGCCTGGGGTAATCCACCCCCCTTTATTATGCCACTGGCTGTGTTTAAGTCCTAACCTAACTCACTTGTAAAGCACCCATATCTGTTTGTCATTCCCTCTATAGTCCCCTACCCTATCCACCTCATCATTCCCTTTGTAATACCCTACCTGAGCAGCATGTATAGAGTCACCCTTTTAGACCTGTTTTTCTGTCATAATTAGATTGTAAGCTTGTTTGAGGCTAGAGTGTTTAAATTTGGATGCATTTGTTTCAAAGTTTTATTTGACTTAGCACCAGCTTACCTTGTTTCTCATTTTAGTTTTTTAATTTCTAAGAAAAATATTCGTAGATCTGGTTGGTTTTATTTTTCTTCAGCAAATGCATGTCGTTAGAAAAATTTTTTGGATAGGACCTTAGCATTCCAAGCAGGATTAATGAATTCATGTTTGAATCTTCTTGTTTCTCCATTTCTTACTTACTATCAATTTTGAAAAGAACTTAAAACCCACTTATTTAAACAATATAATATACATTACTGATTTTCATATTATCATGTAGTTATAATGTACTTTTAATCTTTTTATCTATACTTATATTGTGTTTTTTTTATTCATTAGTTTTAATGCTTGCATTAATTACTTAGAATTTTATTTAGGTATGATGTTATTATTATATTGTATGCTGAGAACCTATTGTGTAAACCGCTATGAACTGCTGGTTAGATAGTATATAAAAATAAATTATTATTATTATTTCCAGCAGGGATTGTCCCTTGCATGTTTAATGTACTACACAGGGGTAGGGAACTCTGGTCCTCGAGAGCCGTATTCCAGTCGAGTTTTCAGAATTTCCCCAATGAATATGCATTGAAAGCAGTGCATGCAAATAGATCTCATGCATATTCATTGGTGAAATCTTGAAAACCCAACTGGAATACGGCTCTTGAGGACCGGAGTTCCCTACCCCTGTACTACACTATTTGCATCTGGTAGTGTTATAGAAATAACAAATAGTAGTACAGTATTCCCCCGATATCCCCCGCGAATCTTGAAAAACTGTGAATACAGTTTTTCGTGGGGGAGACGTGGGGATAGGCGGCAGCCACTTCCCGGCCCGTCAGCAAGTCTGAAGAATGCTGAACAGAAAAGTACGTGATTTGGGCACCTCACAAGAGACACGCGCTCCGGCGAGGAATCTCGGACCAGCTGTGTGTGCACGAGGCAGGAAATCCAGTGGTTGAAGTCACTTCCGTAGGTGTTTATAGTGGGGGAGACAGGAGCGAGCAGACGGAGCGCCTGTGAGTGAAGGAAATCACTCACGGTATGCTCCGACCGCCTCTTCCTGCACCAAAGTCAGGCCTCACCAATCAGGAGCTGCTTTGGCAGGTGCTCCGGCTGCTCTCTCCTGCCCGGTCATTCGCGGTCGCAGCCTCTCGTGGTCCTGGTCATTCACGGTCAGAAAATACCATGAATGACGGACCATGAATCACC
Organism: Geotrypetes seraphini; assembly: GCF_902459505.1. NCBI lineage: Eukaryota > Metazoa > Chordata > Amphibia > Gymnophiona > Dermophiidae > Geotrypetes > Geotrypetes seraphini. Next base: position 70,525,085 of record NC_047088.1, read on the forward strand.
GACCGCGAATGACCGGGGGAGTACTGTACTAGTAGTGGTTACTGCTTTGCTCTGTATGTCATCACTGTCCCCCCACACACACACCTAGTCATTAAATACCATGTATATAACCTTTTCCAGTTATCAGCTTTATGCTCTTTATCTTATTAGCCAATATACTCTCCAAAATATGACAAATACTCATATTAGACAATCAAATAATTACCGGTACAATCAGGCTAGAAATGGTATTAAAGGGAGGATTGTAACTTGTGTACTGCCTTTTTTGTAGTTTTACAGTCATACTCTAAGCGGTTTACAAAGGCCACAGCTTCATTTATTGTGAACCATCAACACCTGAACTGAAACTATGATTATCCAAACATTTTACAGACCTTGATCAACCAGCCTGCCACACACCATAAAAGCAAGATGGCTTTGCCACTCCCACATGGCATCTCCTTGATGTTCGGCAGATTGGGCACAGGAACATAAAAAGTGGATTATAGGGGTCAGCCAGGGTTGGGGTTTGGTACGCCTACAGAACATGAGATGGGAGGGGTGAGGGTATTTAGGGCAGTGGTAGTATAGGAAAAGACAGCTTCACTGGCAAGACTTACATAGAATAGTGTTCAAGAGGAGGGGTAATATGGTGGTGGAGACAGCACAAGGGTCAATAGCCTGAAGGTTTCTACACATCTTGGTAGAGAGTGGCTGTGTGAGTGGAAGAGGAGGGTGATGGGTTTTGAAGGTTATCAGGTGATAGTTAGAAGGGGGGAAGAACTGAGGTGAAGCGATTAGCGATCGACCATTTGGAGGAGAGAACAAATTCAAGGCAGTGGTCCTTCTGCTGTTTAGGGGTGGTGGAGAACAGCTGAAGGTTGAATGAGGATGTAGGAGTTAGAGGGATCGTTAGCATGGATGTTGAAGTCACCAAGAATGAGGGAAGGGGACGAAGGTTCAAAAAAGAAGGAGACCAGGAGTTGAAGTCTGTGAGAAAGGAAGAGAGGGATGTCAGGGGGTCACTAAATGACTGCTATTCTGAAAGGTAGAGAAGGGAATAGGCGGATGGAGTGGACTTCAAAGTAGGAGAAGCAGTGAGCCTGAGGTGGAAGAAGGGGTTGAAATGTACAAGAAGGTAAGAGCAGTAGCCCAACACCACCTCCATGACCAGCTGGACGAGGCGTATGGGAGAGAAGGTAACTGCCTTAGTATAGGGCAGCGACAGAAGCAGAGTCTTCAGGTCAGAGCAAGGTTTCAGTTAGTGCAATCGGATGAAGAGCATGAGAGATAAAGAGGTCATGGACATAAGCAGTGGCGTACCAAGGGGAGGGAGGGGGGGGGGCGGTCCTCCCCGGATGCAGGCTTAGGGGGGGTGCACAGCCGACCAGGTCCGGAAAATTCCATGGTGAATTTGAAACAGCTCTCTTTCTCCCTCCCTGCCCCTTACCTTCGTGGCCGCAAGTCCTTACAGCAGCTGGAGTTGCGTGTGGCTTCCATAAAGATCATCTCTGACACAACCGGAAGTTGCATCAGAGACGACCTTTATGGCTGCCATACAGCAGCCGGCTGCTGTATGAAGGCAGTTTAGACGTCGCCGGCCACAGGACAGGGACGTTTGGCGGACCGGGCCTGTTGTCCTGGGGGGGGGAAAGAAAGCGCCACGAAGGTAAGGGGCAGGGAGGGAGAAAGGGAGGAAAGGTGGGGTGGAAAGGAAAAGATGCTGAAGGGAAATGGGGAAAACAGAGGGGGGGAGAAGGACGCTGAAAGCACATGGGGAAGATGGGGGGGGAGAAGGACGCTGAAAGCACATGGGGAAGACAGAGGAGGAGAGAAGAACGCTGAATGGACATGGGGAAGACAGGGGGGAGAAGGACACTGAAAGCACATGGGGAAGACAGAGTGGGGAGGACGCTGAAAGGACATGGGGAAGAGAGAGTGGGGAGAAGACACTGGCAGGGAAGAAGACAGAGATGCCAGACTATGGGGAGAGCAGAGGGAAGAAGATAGGTGCCAGACCAATTTGACCCCATGTTTTTACCTTTGTATTTTGAATTTAATATAGAATGTAACCATTAATGAACTTTCCCGTTGTTTCAATATAATACGTAACAACTTAATTCTTATTTTAAATTGTGTTTGTTTTTGTAACATTGTTTATTTATACAATATTTTACCTATGTTTATAATTATTTGTATTATTTTGTACATCGCCTTGAATGTAGAGAAGGCGATTAATCAAATTATTTAATAAACTTGGAAAACTTGGAAACTTGGAAAGGGGGAGAAAGGGAGAGGCACAGTAACAGAGCAAATGGAAGACGCAGAGAGAAAAGAGACAGTGGATGGAAAGAATTGAATGAGAAGATGAGGAAAGCAGAAACGTTTTTTAGCGCCAGACGTGGTGGTAGCAGCTCTGATGCTCAGAATTCTGTGAGCGTCAGAGCTGTTACCACCGTGGCTAAAATCCACACTACAGCTTTGTAAAAGGGGGAGGGGTTAGTTTGCGATGACATATTCCATATTAAGCGAAGGTGTTTTCTGTGTTCTGTGTGTTCGAAAGACATGGTTTTCTGTTAGGATTGATGGTGTAGGATTGATCTATACTAGTCTGGCTTGTTTAGTTTTACAATGGGTGTATTGATGTTGTACTGCTCACTGCAGTATGCAGTATGAAATGTGGCTTGTTACTAAAAATCATGTTTTTCGTACAGATGGGGGAGGGGGCTGCCAAAAAATGATGGGCCCCGGGTGTCACATATGCTAGGTACGCCACTGGACATAAGTGAGTTTGTTGGAGACAGAACGAGCATTCCATAGGGCACACGAGAAAGGGAGAGGAGAGGAATAGAGAGGAGACTGGAGATGCTGCGATGGGACCTGCATGAGTAGGGGAGGAGTTGATTAGGACGGAGGGTCAGAATTGGGATTGATTTCACTGGCAGAGAGCATAAGAAGAAGCAAGAGGATGTAGGAGAGGCATGGGGAGGGTGGCGCCGTGGATGAGATACATGCAGGGAGAGGGTAGATGGCTGAATGAGAGGGAGAAAGTGTTGAAGCTTTAGGGCTGTGAAGAGGGTGGAAGACAGAGAGGGTGAGGTGATGAATTAAAAAAATGACTGCTGATGAGGAGTTCAGTGGTTTGGGGTGAAGAAAAAGATTGGGAAAAGTCAGTAGCAAGAGGAAGAGGTGTACAAGAGCCATAAAAGAGGAAGGGTGAAGGAGTGGGCACTTTGTGCCACTTTAGCAGACTTAGATTAGTGAGACTTCTGAGGCAATGGTGGCCCAGGAGTGTGCTGTGTGGTCAAATTGCTTGGGAGGTAGTATCATAGAATGAGGGTGAGAAGAAGCTAATAGAAGCAGACCTACTGGAAGGGTTTGCATGTGAGAAGCATGGTTAAGTATGCAGCAGAGGTGAAAAGGTATGGGTTAAAATGAATCTGCTTGTGCTGTCCCACAGGCAGATAATAATCAGGAAGTCTGCAAACAGCTCTTTTAAGCAGCTGGAAGGTGAGGAGTGGGTGTGGCTCACTGGGCTTTAGGCTTTGGTCAAGAGACTGTGATCTTATGCTGGGAGGCTTAGAACAGAGGCCTGGATGCACTAAAAATGGTTGCTTTGGGCCGATTTTTTTGGATGATTTTAAAACAGCAATCAGTGTTACAAGTTTGCATGCAAATGAGTTTCGCGGAGGTAAGCTGTAATCCCATCCGATCGATCGTTCAGAAAGCGACTCTCATACATGCGCACAGCCAGCAGGGGAAGCCTGAACAGCTGAGAGAAAGGGGAAGCCCCGAATCAGCCTCTGGCCACTCAGCTGTTCAGGGCAGGAAGATTCTTTTTTTTTTAATGGCACAGATGTGCATGTGTTACACATGAACAATACCTGTCCACATTGAAAAAAAATCTCTGCCACCCCCCCCCCCTCCTGCCTCTGCTTCCCCGACAATGGCCACCTCCCCAAAAATGGCCCCTGAAAAAAAGAGCAACAGAAAGGATGCACACTCCCTCTTGCCACTGGGTAGCCCACCACAGAATTGACCTCCGATGACGCGAACCCTCTGATGCTGCAAACCGCTTCCCCTTTCCCACCCTGAACTTTGAAAAAACTTTCAAGTTTCAAGTTTATTATAAAATTTGATTAATCGCTTATTCCAAATTCTAAGCGATGAACAAATTGATAAAATTACAAAATTAGGGGAGACAAACATAACTAACAAAAAAGACTAAATCTATGAAACATAATAAAAACCAACTTTGCAAACATAATAAAACACAAGGAAAGAATAGGAAAGAAATACAATCTGATTAATAAAAAGAAAGATAATTAAGGTCAAAAACAATAGGAAGGGGAAAAAAAATCGGCTGATGCTGATTTTTTTCAGTTCAGGGGTGGGGAAGGGGAGGTGGTTTGCGGCATTGGGGTTCGGTTCTACAGTGAGTCACCCGACGGTAGGAGGGAGTGGGCATCCCTACTGCCTCTCTTTATTTTTGTTCCAAGATAACATCGGGGTGGGGTTGGGTAGCATAGAAACATAGAAATAGACGGCAGATAAGGGCCACGGCCCATCTAGTCTGCCCACCTCAATGACCCTCCCTCTACCTTTCTCTGTGAATAGATCCCACGTGTCTATCCCATTTGGCCTTAAAATCAGGCACGCTGGTGGCCTCAATAACCTGTAGTGGAAGATTTTTTCTTATGGGGCAGATATTGTGTGTGTGTGTGTGTTACACATGCATATCTGTATCCATTTAAAAAAACATGAAAAAATATGAGAGACTTGTCATTTTTGGGGTCATTATTAGCTGTCGCTAAATTTAGTGCATGCCTTAGTGATGTTAGGCCATCAATTGGAGTGCTTATTGTAATATTAATAACTTCATTATAATACTAATGAGATCATTTGCATGGCAGTCAGAGAATGTACGAACGCATGGAAAAGCACGCGGTAAGCCATTGTGTATATCGAGACTGCAAATTAAGGTCATCGCTAAACCAGTCAAACTGGTTTAGTGACAATCCCTAGATGATCGGAGACTTTGCGCATTCGGGCCAGAGAGAGCATGACTGCATATATAGCTACTCCTCAATGACCAAGTTCCGTTCATACAACTAGGTCATTAAGTGAGAAGTGTCTGAAGATTGCTCCCCCAAACAGTACATCCTGGACCCCTCCACAGCTTACCTTAAAGCCCTGGTGGTCTAGCAGAGAAGCAGTGCAGGAGCGATCTTCCTATGGTTATAAGAACATAAGAATTGCCACTGCTGGGTCAGACCAGTGGTCCATCATGCCCAGCAGTCCGCTCTCGTGGTAGCCCTTAGATCAGGGGTGTCCAATGTCGGTCCTCGAGGGCCGCAGTCCAGTCGGGTTTTCAGGATTTCCTCAATGAATATGCATGAGATCTATTTGCATGCACTGCTTTCAATGCATATTCATTGGGGAAATCCTGAAAACCCGACTGGACTGCGGCCCTCGAGGACTGACATTGGACACCCCTGCCTTAGATCAAAGACTAGTGCCCTAACTGAGTCTAGCCTTACCTGTGTACGTTCTGATTCAGCAGGAATTTGTCTAACTTTGTCTTGAATCCCTGGAGAGAGACTGCCACAGTAACTTGTGGCAGCCATTTTTAATCACATCTTTCATGGGGCAGGAGTGTAAGAAGATCTTTCCTGTCCTGCTTTACTCTGGCAGTCATTAACTAGGTAGGTTGTTAAGTGAGGAGTAGCTGTACAATTAATAAATAAAGCAGAGGAGGTACAGTATATACACTCTGTATAGTAGAGAATCCATATGTAATTTACAGAGAAAGCAAATATATTTACCATGCAGAGAGGGAAGATTATATTATTTTAATGAAGGTAGGGAAGAGACCCACAGGTAGATAATAATCAGGAAATATGCAAACATCTGCACCCTAGAAGTTGCTGCCCTGTGTGAATGCCTAGTCTACCTAATGGTTAAAGCCAGCCCAATCTCTGCTCTCAATGGTCGTTAATTCTCCTCTGTTGTCAGAAGTCTTTTCCATAGTAATGAAGGTGAGATATGGTGTCCATATGATTATACAGTATACATGAGAAACATAGGTTTTCAGAATCATTGATTAATAGTTTGAAGACCACGTTATTTATTTTATAGATTTATGTATCAATGTCCCAACAAACTGACCACGGTATTTTCTTTTTTAAAAACCTTTATTAAGCCAATCAAAACATAATACAAAAGCTGAAAAAAAGGAACATAGCCTCCCCTGACACAGCAGGGGGCATAGCACAGCAAATCCTGACATAACCAGATTCTTTGGTGCTTACTAAGAAAACACAATAAAACTACACCCTCCCCACCCTATCCTCCCTCCAGTCCCCCCCACCAGAAGGATGTGTGTCAGGAGTACACTCCTAAAACAGCTAAATAAGTCCTCTCAAGAAGGTAAGTGTCCAGAGCCAGTCTGTGCAAGCTGCCACTGATCAAAAGCGGACCAGATCTTACAATAATTCTGCGATTGGTTCCGTTGAAGAGCAGTCAGTTTCGACATTTGTTGTATATAGGTCACCTTGGCCACCAGCACCTGTACTGGAGGAAGGGTCAGCTGCTTCCAAGCGGCAGCCAATAACAGCTGGCCTGCCATCAAAACCAAATGTACCCATTTCCTCTGATGGACGGGCCAACCTGCCAGTCCAACATTCAGCAAACAACATTCAATGGATTTGGGGACATCCCGACCCACCACTTCCCCCAGAAAGTGCCACACAGTATCCCAATAAGATTGAGCCTTGGGACAGGACCATCAAATATGTTCAAATTTACCCCCCCCCCCTCCCCCAGTTGCACCAGCACTCGGAACCAGAGCCAGCAGCTGATTTTACTGGAAAAATGGTCAAATACTTGGCAACTGAGCTTTAATGCCAAAAAGTGTAAGGTTATGCACCTTAGTAGCAGTAACCACTGCAGAACATACACCCTGAATGGTGAAACCTTAACAAGAACTGTCGCAGAACGGGACCTGGGTGTAATCATTAGTGATGATATGAAGACTACCAATCAAGTGGAGAAAGCTTCAACCAAGGCTAGACAAATGCTGGGTTGCATCCGAAGAAGTTTTGTCAGTCGAAAGCCTGAAGTAGAGAATGACACGGGGAAAAAAATCTGTCACTGCACCGTCCCCGGCCCACCATCCCCTTCACCGCCCTGTCAAAGCCATTCCCTTCACCGCCCCATCCCATTCACCGCCCCGTCACCGTCACTGGCATCCCATTCACCGCCCCATCACCGTCCCCGCAACATCCATATAAGCCTCAGTACTGCAATATTTAGCTTATTCCTTCCTTATAAATCAAAGTTCTGGCTGCTGAACTGGAGAAAGAGATGTTCAGCTGGCAGGGCTTTGTTTATAAATTTTTATAAACACAACTAATATACTACTTTATCATGAAGAAAAAAAAAGAAAAAGAAATATAATTTTTTTTTCTACCTTTGTTGTCTGGTTTCTGCTTTCCTCATCTTCTCATTCAATTCCTTCCATCCACTGTCTGTCTTCTCTCTGCGTCTTCCATTTGCTCTGTTACTGTGCCTCTCCCTTTCTCCCCCCCCTTTCCAAATTGGTCTGGCACCCATCTTCTTCCCTCCGTTCCCCCCATAGTCTGGTATCTCTGTCTTCTTCCCTGCCAGCATCTTTTCCCCACTCTTTCTTCCCTTCAGCGTCTTCTCCCACTCTGTCTTCCCCATGTCCTTTCAGCGTCCTTCTCCCCACTCTGTCTTCCCCATGTGCTTTCAGCGTCCTTCTCCCCCTTCTGTCTTCCCCATGTCCTTTCAGCGTCCTTCTCCCCCCCCCTCTGTCTTCCCCATGTCCTTTCAGAGTCCTCCCCCCCTGTCTTCCCCATGTCCTTTCAACGTCCTTCTCCCCCTCTATCTTACCCATGTCCTTTCAGCGTCCGTCTTCCCCATGTCCTGTCAGTGTCCTTCTCCCCCCTCTGTCTTCCCCATGTCCTGTCAGTGTCCTTCTCCCCCCTGTCTTCCCCATGTGCTTTCAGCGTCCTTCTCCTCCCTCTGTCTTCCCCATGTGCTTTCAGCGTCCTTCTCCCCTCTCTGTCTTCCCCATGTTCTTTCAGCATCCTTCTCCCCCCTCTGTCTTCCCCATGTCCTTTCAGCGTCCTTCTCCCCCTCTGTTTTACCCATGTCCTTTCAGCGTCCGTCTTCCCCATGTCCTGTCAGTGTCCTTCTCCCCCCTCTGTCTTCCCCATGTCCTGTCAGTGTCCTTCTCCCCCCTGTCTTCCCCATGTGCTTTCAGCGTCCTTCTCCTCCCTCTGTCTTCCCCATGTGTTTTCAGCGTCCTTCTCCCCTCTCTGTCTTCCCCATGTCCTTTCAGCGTCCTTCTCCCCCTCTGTCTTACCCATGTCCTTTCAGCGTCCGTCTTCCCCATGTCCTGTTAGTGTCCTTTTCCCCCCTCTGTCTTCCCCATGTGCTTTCAGCATCCTTCTCCCCCCCTCTGTCTTCCCCATGTGCTTTCAGCGTCCTTCTCCCCACTCTGTTTTACCCATTTCCCTTCAGCGTCTTTTCCTCTCCACCCCACATTTCCTCCTCTCTGCCCCTTACCTTCGTGGTGCTTTCACCCCCCTCCTCCGGACAACAGGCCCGGTCCGACAAACCTCCCTGCCCTTTACCTGTGGCCGGCGATGTCTAAACTGCCTTCTTACAGCAGCCGGAGCGTTGTAGTTGCATATGGCTGCCATAACGGTCGTCTCAGAGATGCACATGCAGCTTCAACGCTCTGGTTGCTGTAAGAAGGCAATTTAGACTTGTGGCCATGAAGGTAAGGGGCAGGGAGGGAGAAAGGAAGCAGTTTCAACTCAGCGGCGGCAGTAAGGAGGGTAGCAGTAGGGAGGGAGCGCGATAGGTGACCGCACGCGTTCCCTCCCTTAACTGCGGGGACAAGACTATTCACCGCTCCACGGGGCGGTGAATAATAATAATAATTTTATTTTTATATACTGCCAAAGCCATGATATTTCGAGGCGGTTTACAGCAAGAGGCGCTGAACAATCAGCGAAGTAGTTACAATTCAAAGTCATCAAAGTAGTTACAATACAAAGTCGAAGAAGTTACAATGCAAAGTCATCGGAAATAAGGTACAGGTTAGAAGGATACATTAGATTCATAGGTTACAATAGGTTAAACAAATTCATTTTTATTGATTTTCTAAAATTGAGGTATAATGAGGACTGGTTGATGATGTTAGCCAGCCAGTCATTCCATTTACCTGCCTGGGAGGCAAGAGTTCTGTCCAGGAATCTTTTGTAGGAATGGCCTTGTCCCCGTAGCCACGGTGAACACAGGTTTTTCCTCACCGTTTTGGTGGGTTACCCGTGGCTACCCGGTGTTAGCTGCGGGTAACAGCCACCGTGCCATTCTCTAGCTTGAAGTTATAATGCCGTTGTACAGGTCCATGTACAGAGACCTCATCTGGAGTGCTGTGTTCAGTTTTGGAGGCCACATTATCGAAAGGATGTGAAAAGAATGGAATCAATTCAGCGAATGGCCACTAAGATGGTCTTAGGATTCAAGGATCTCCCATATGAAGAATGTCTAAGCAGGCTGCAATTATATTCTCTCGAGGAACGCAGAGAGAGGGGAGACATGATAGAGACATTCAAATATCTTACAGGCCGTGCTGAGGTGGAAGAAGATATCTTTTTCCTTACAGGTCCCACGGCAACAAGAGGGCATCCACTCAAACTCAAGGGTGGGAGACTTCATGGTGACATCAGGAAGTACTTCTTCACTGAAAGGGTGGTTGATCGGTGGAATTGTCTTCCACATCAGGTAGTCGAAGCCAGCAACGTGCTCAACTTCAAGAGACGATGGGATAAACATGTGGGTTCACTCTGGAGAAATGCTTAGGGGGAGGGTTCTTTTAAGGGGAGGGTTTTTTGAGTGGGCAGACTTGTTGGGCCGTCAGCCCTTTTCTGCCGTCATACTCTATGTAATCTATGTAAATATCGCCCAAAGGCGCACCGGTGTATAATACCAACAATAAAATAACTTGTACCCATTTGCAACCCTGTTACTGGCAATAGATACCTTAAATAACGATCAAAAAATAATCCCCCCATTCCTGATCAGAATAGCTCTTACCCAATATCCCCTCCTATTGCTGCCTATATTTCAAAGCTGACCACGGTATTTTCAACATAGATTCTGAATACAATATAATACAATAAAACAAGCAGTAAAAACATCAAAATGATATTGTAAAACACATCATTTAAAAATGACAAAATTAAAAAGAATAAAAATAACCAGTAGTTAATACTAACTTTATCACAGTATCTTTTTTTCAACTGGGGTATAATCTATATATCTGTATATCTATATGGATAGCTAAATATTTTTATACCAAATTAAAGAAATAGGGGTCTTTTTACTAAGGCGTGCTAACCGATTTAGCGTGCACTAAATCGGTTAGCATGCCTTAGTAAAAGGACCCCATAGTTTATTTTACATTTTAGACAAATATGTGATGACAGGTGAGGAAACTTGATCATGAAAGTTGTAAGACCAGCTTGTGGTTTCGGGGGCTGTGACTGAGGGCTCCTTTTACAAAGCCGCACTAGGGCCTTAATGCGCGGAATAGTGCGTGCTAGATTGCCGCACGCGCTAGCCGCTACTGTCTCTTTTTGAGCAGGCGGTAGATTTCCGGCTAGCATGCACTATAGCGCGCGCTAATCCAGTGCGCGTGATAAAACCGCTAGCACGACTTTTAAAAGGACCCCCGAGTGTGATTATTGTAGATATATTAAGGAAGAGTTCATTGTAATGAAATTACATTAAGGAAATGTTCATTGTATATTCCAGAACAGCCTTTTCTAGGAGAAAAAATGATTCACTGAGTTTGTAGAAAAAACATAAATGGCCTCTTTTACAAAGCTACGCTGCGCTAATGGCTCCGAAGCCCATAGAGATTTAAAGGGCTTCAGGACTGTTGCCGCGCAGCTTTGTAAAGGAGGCTGAAAGTGTACATTCATATCTCAGATTCCTCTGAATAAAAATACTCAAGAGGCAGTCTACAAACATCTGAGCAACTTGGGTTATCTCTTGCCATTTGAAAACCAATAAAAAGCAGGTGAGAACACCAGTTTGCGTCCTTAGTGTTCTCAGTTTGAAAGAGGATTTCTGAAGTATATACAAAAAGGCTGATGCAGAAAAGTATACTAGGCTTTTTTCACTAGTTCGCTTGGCTGAAGTACAATTTTGTGGGCTCAGAGCTACCACTAGTGTTAACATGTAGTTAACACTGGGTTTGGACACACATTATTGTGCGTCAAATGCTCAAAGGGCTCAAGTATAGGTGTTAACATGCATGCTACAGATGGCTACAAATTGTATTGAAATATATTAAAATGGATGGTAATAAGGCCATAATATTCATTCCCAATGCACAAATGGAAGCGCTGAAATGCTCAGAAGGAAATGATGGCCCATAATGCTGAAAAATGATCATCAGGTCAGGGACAGCATAGAAGGCTTTGAGGAGAGGATTTATTTGCCAGTTTTTTACATCGAACTGATGATTTTGTTTTCTTTAACCAGTAGAAGGCTTCTGCAAGTTTGAAAGATAGACGGGAAGGAAGAAAGTTGCATGCGTGTCTGAACAAAACTGAAAGTAAAAGCACACATCTACACCCAGTCTATACCTAAATACGAGACTTGCAAAAACTTCCATGTGCTGGTAACATTTGAGAGGCTCATATGAGCCTCGTATTTAGGTACTGAAGAAAAAGCACCAATGTATGCTAGCGCTTCAGTTTTTGTCTGCGCATGCATGCAAGAGTTGCACTTTCCTTTGTGTGCATGTCCTTCCTGCACTTTCTGCAGTGGCGTACCTAGGGTATGTGGCACCCGGGGCCCATCATTTTTTGACACCCCCCCTCCCTTGTAAAAAATTATTTTTTGTAATAACCATGAAAAATAAATGGTCATAATAGAAACAGGCACTGAAAATTTTCTTTTATTGAACCTCATATATGTAACCATTAATCCAAATATAACATAAATTATGTCTGAATTGTCATGACATCAGAAGTACATATGGAGTAGTTGCAGGTGATGCTTGGGACAGTTCTGATTGTGTTAGTTCGGTTTTATGTGTTTTTTGAATAGAAGGGTTTTTATTTCTTTTTTGAAGGTTTTGTAGTTTGTGGTCGAGGTCAATAGGTTGTAGGGTTGGGGGGTCGAGTGACGAACAGTTTTTTTTCTTTTGACGATTTTGGTTGGAGGGTGTGTGAATGGTGCGTGAGTTCTCCTATGTCTGGTTGAAGTGGATTTAATTATTTAGCTGAAGAAATTAGTAAACCCCCCCATTCCACACACATTAATTCTCTTCCATTTTTGTTCCCATTCTAAAAAACACTGATAAGTTCCCAGAAAGAAAATACATTAAAATAAGAAGTGAAAACAAAGGCCCCTACAGATGAGAACATAACATAAGAATAGCCTAACTGGGTCAGACCAATGGTCCATCATGCCCAGTAGCCCATTCTCATGGTAACCAATCCAGGTCACTAGTACCTGATCAAAACCTAAAGAGTAGCAACATTCCATGCCACCGATCCAGGGCAAGCAGACACTTCTCCCATGTCTTAATAACAGACTATGGACTTTTCCTCCAGGAATTTGTCCAAACCTTTCTTAAAATTAGCAATGCTATCTGCTTTTACCATAATTTCTGGCCACTTCATTTTTAAGCTTAGATCTTTCCTTCCAAATAGATACCTTGCTAGATGTCAAATACAGAAAGAACAAGATAACTTTACAAGGACTTAGCTGTGCAAGAAATGTGAATCTCCTCATACACCCACCATATAGTGCAAAAATGTGCAAAGGTCTGTTTTTTTCTTTCGATCACTACTAGCCTAATGCCACACAAGCAGCGCTGTTACAAACATATTCTGAAGGTCAATGCTAAGGTTAACAAAGTTTCCTTCCTTGGACCACAAGGAGATACTGACAAACCACTGGAAGAGATCCCAAAACAACTACCCAGGCACAACACCCAAAGACCCACTCAATGTGTGAACCAGTTGAGTGGAGTGGACTAACTGGAGGGGGGGGGTGTGGAAATGGGCCCGGAGTTTGCTCAGCAGAATTTCCCAGACCACCTCTTCCTCTCAACACATTGACACGCTGCCGCCACCACCACCACCATTAGGAACACCTCACTGGGTAGGCCAGCAATGCTTATAAACTTTATAAAACACATTATTATATTTTCTTATAAAGCACATATTTTAACTGAACTCTCTGACATCCTCAGCCTTGCCATTCACAAAAATAGAAGGAAGAAAAGTTCCCATTTCCTGCTGTGTCATGTCCCCAGCCTATACAATATTTTTCTTCTGCAGACCCTTCAAAAGTCTGACCAAATCCTCATTTCACTTGCATTATAAAGTACTGAGGATGCCATCTCTCTCCAATCCCAGGTCCTAAAGTCTAAGACAGTAGCGCAAACTAGTGCTGCCCGATTCAAGAAAAAAAAAAATTTCGATTCGATTCAGCCTATTGAATTGGTTTTTCGATTCAACTTTCCTGTCCAATTGGGTGTTTGTTTTTTTCAAACATCCTGGTGGGTTTATTTTATAGCTTTTTCACCCCCCTTTGGCTTCTCCTAACCACACTGGCGCTGTGGTGTAAATAAAATAAAGAAACAAAAAGGACTTTTCCTCTCTGTTAAATCCTAGCTCACGTTTGTGGTCTAACACCAGCTCTGGCAGGATACACATTTCAAATCTGATATATTGTAATCACAAAACAGAAAATAAAATTAGTTTTTCTACCTTTTGTTGTCTGGTTATTTTTCAAATCTTTTCATCCAGCATCTCTCCCTCCTTCCCCACCACCCCAGGGTCCACCATCTCTCCCTTTCTTTTCCCAATTACCCTCCTATCCAGTATCTCTATCCCCCCTCCACACCATCCCTTGTGTCCAACTTCTCTCCCTTTCTGTTCCTTCCCTCTCTAAAAACTATGGTCCATCATCTCTCTCCCTCTTCTCTATTTTCAGACCCATTATTTCTTCCCACCCAAGTCCGGCATATGCGTGTCTCTTTGAACCCCCTCATTCCCTCCGTGTATTTCTACACCAGGGCCCCCTTCCCTGAAGGCCTGTCCCCCCCTTTAAAGGTCTGCATCCCACCCCTGAAGACCTGCACTCCTCCCCGAAGGCCTGCACCCCCCGAAGGCCTGCACCCCCCCCCTTGAAGGCCGTCCTGCCTGCCTGTCCCCCCCCCCTTGAAGGCCTGCCTGCCTGATCCCCTTGAAGGCCTATCCCCCCCCTGAAGGCCTGTCCCCCCTTGAAGGCCTGCCTGTCCCCCCCCCCTTGAAGACCTGTCCCTCCCTTGAAAGCCTGCCTGACTGCCTGTCCCCCCCCTTGAAGGCCTGTCCCCCCTTTGAAGGTCTGCCTGCCTCCCCTTTGAAGGCCTGCCTGTCCCCCCCCTTGAAGGCCTGCCTGCCTGTCTGTCACCCCCTCCCCCTTGAAGGCCTGCCTGCCTGTCGTCCCCCCCTTGAAGGCCTGCCTGCCTCCCCTTGAAGGCCTGTCCCTCCCTTGAAAGCCTGCCTGCCTGCCTGTCCCCCCCTTGAAGGCCTGACCCCCTTTGAAGGCCTGCCTGCCTCCCCTTTGAAGGCCTGCCTGTCCCCCCCCTTGAAGACCTGCCTGCCTGCCTGCCTGCCCACCCCACCCTGAAGGCCCGCTCGCCCCCCTGGCCTCCCTGCACCACCTATGAAGCAGCCCGCAGCGGGATTGCGATGTCAGCGATCCCTGTGCTGCTTCGGAGCTGCTTCCTCCGCCACGGTCCCGCCCCTCCTCTGACTTCAGAAGAGGGGTGGGACCGCGGCACAGGAAGCAGCGCCGAAGCAGCTCAAGGATCGCTGACATCGCGATCCCGCTGCGGGCTGCTTCATAGGTGGTGCAGGGAGGCCAGGGGGGTGAGGGGGACTGAACGGCAAGGCCGGGAGCACCCTCTCAGGGCTTGCACCCGGGGCGGACTGCCCCCCCCCCTTAGTACGCTACTGACTTTCTGTTTAATAATGTGATTTAACCTTGCATACAATTTAAATATAATTTGCTTCAAGCATCGTTAAACTAGTTTTTTGTATTACTGTTGCACTGTGGGCCTATCTACATGTGTCTTTTGTGCCTGGGTTTGAGCATCAGCCTCTATGCAGAAATGGGTTTTGTGCATAAGCTAAACATGCACAAAGCCTAGCACCCAGACCCATACACAGCAAGTTTAAATCCGTGGTAATGAGGTTTTCAATAATTCAGTGCCGGTGCAGAGAAGTGCGCAGAAAACAAAATATTGTAAACCGTCTAGATACCTGTGATGGGCGGTAGAACAAAAACTAATAAACTTGGAAACAAAACAAAGAGCTTACAATCTAACTTGGACAGACAGACATGACATATAGGGTTGGGGAGGCAGAACCCAAGGTGAGAGGAGTTAGGCGTCGAAAGCACTCTCAAAGATGTGGGCTTTTAACTGGGCCTTGAACACTGCCAGAGACGGAGCCCGCCGTAGGGATTCGGGGTAGCTGCCTTTTGCCCAAATACGCTGAAGAAAAGCGCTGAACTTTTTTCTCGCACTCCAGGATGACATCATTTGGGGGAGCCAGCTAGATAAAAAACGTAAATAATCAAAGTTGTGAGTGCCAAACCCATGCATATGGAGGGAGAAGTGTATTGTACTTAACCTCATAAGTGACAGCCAGCCACACAAGCCTAGATATTCCAGTGCTGGTGTTCAAACATAGCTTGGCATTTTATATCCAGCCATAACAGCACTAGTTGAATATCTACCCCAATAAGTTGAGTTTAACTTTTATTACTCATTTGGAAAGTGAGTATTTAAAGCATTCTTATAAAAAGTTGCTTAAAAATTAGCTCCAAAAGGATCATAGTAGTGAATTAAGTACAAAGGGTACAAATGGACAATCTGGTTGGCCTTATCTGTCAATGTCATCTATGGGGTCGATACTTAAACTGATTGATTCTGCCAGGAGAGGCCCTTGCCTGGTTAATTCATACTGACAGGCCCTAGAGCAGATACTCGGTGGCATTTAACAAGAGAGTGCCACTGAATTCTCCAACTGCCATGGCCCTTTCCATTTACTTCTGGGGCAGTCTGAGAACAGACCCAGAAGCTATCTTGGCATTTGCTGATAATCAGTACCGGTGCCTGGATAGCTTCCCAGGCAAGCAGGACCAAGTGCTATCTTGCCCAGATAATTATCTGGATACTGGAGTAGGGTTACCAGATGTCTGGGAAAACCCAGACGTCCTCTTTTTAGAGGACTATCTGAGTACCTGGAGGAATTTCCAAAATCCAGCAGTTTGGATTTTGGAAGTCCCCAAGCTCGGGGTCGCATCTAGAGGCTTTCTGCACATGTGTGGACATTGATGTGATGACATCATACGAACATGCGCATGAACATGACATCATTGCATCGATGTCTGTGCATGCGCTGAGGCCCTCCAGACCTCGGGGAAAGAGACAGGAGATTGGACTGGGGCGGAGCTGGGGTGGGGCTAGGACAGAACCGGGAAGGGCCAGGTGTCCTTTTTTTTTTTTTTTTTAAGGAATTCTGACAACCCTATACTGGAGCTGAGTATCGGTCAGCATCCAGATAACTTCTGACAGCTAGACAAGACCTAGATATTGAGAGCCAGTGATAGGATAAGGCCTGGCATTGAATATCCAAGTCAACTTTAGCTCACAGTGATCAGCACCTTAAAAATCACAAATCATTAAGATCAGTTGCAATTAAACAATCCATATCTTTTTGTGTTTCAAAAAGCCATATGGACACCTTATAAATTATCTAAAATCAAAAGCGATACATCAAATAAATGTTGGTCATATTTAAAAGAGATTGGCACTTTAACCCATTCACTGTACCACTGTGATAATATCTGTGATTACTGGGCAAAAGTTTGGGACACTATCTGTAACTTGCTGAGAATTAAAGAACCACTAACATTGAATATTATTGTATTGGGTCATTGTGGGCTTCAGCAGCCAATATCTGATGATTTATATTTATATCTAACCAGATCTATATATAGGTCACAACTTCTCCCTTTCATTTTTAGACCTTGTTTTATTTGTAAAACATTTTTAATTACCCTCCTGATGTTGTTTTTCCTTAAATGTTCTCTTACTTTCTTTAATAATTGTAGTTCACTCCTTTTTCCTTATGTATCACTTATTTATTGTGTACATTGATTGTATGTTTGCCTGTTTAAATTGTTTTATTTTGTCCTCCCCCCCAAAATTTTTTTAATTGTTATATGCATTGAAAATATTTGATATTGCGTTTACATCAAAATTTTAATAAACTTGAAACTTGATGATCACTCTAAGGCAGGGGTGTCCAATGTCGGTCCTCGAGGGCCTCAGTCCAGTCAGATTTTCAGGATTTCCCCAATGAATATACATGAGGTCTATTTGCATGCACTGCTTTCATTGTATGCTAATAGATCTCATGCATATTCATTGGGGAAATCCTGAAAACCCGACTGGATTGCGGCCCTCGAGGACCGACATTGGACACCCCTGCTCTAAGGGCTCCTTTTACTAAGCTGCGGTAGCGTTTTTAGTTCGCGCTGCAGATTAGCGTGCACTGCCCCCCGCGCTACACGGAAAAACTAACGCCAGCTCAATGGCGGCATTAGCGTCTAGTGCGTGTGGCATTGCAGCGCACGCTAAAATCGCTAGCACAGCTTAGTAAAAGGAGCCCTAAGTTATTATGAATTTTGCTTAATTTGGCCATTAAAATCATCTTAAAGCATTGGAAGGATGCATCAATGGTAGAATATATAACCTGGTGGAATACTGTTTGTATAACTGCTAAATTTGAATGTGTTGCTGCAGAAAGATTAAGGGCTCCTTTTATCAATCCGCGCTAGCGGGGTTAACACGCGCGACTTTTCATCACGCATTAACTCCCGCGCTGGCCAAAAACTACTGCCTGCTCAAGAGGAGGTGGTAGCAGCTAGCGCGTCCTGTGGTTTAGCACACGCTATTAAGCGCGTTAAACCGCTATTACGGCTTGATAAAAGGAGCCCTAAATGCGTTAAATAAATTTAATAAAATATGGGAGCCATTAGAACATTACAGTCATGTACCTGTTAAACCATGAGGATTTGTTTGAACGAGGTATACATCCATACGGTCTTATTGTATTTATGATAGCATTAATGAGTAAATGTTAATTGTTGTTTGTATTGTTTCTTCTTTCTCTCTTTTATATATACATATGACTCATGTTATAATGTACTGTTCTGTATTTTGTGCAAATACTAATAAAAAATATTGAACTGCAAAAATTCAGAGATGATCACCACTTTTCCCTCTAAGCTAAGTGGGAGTCCTCCAACTGCATTGTTGCCAGTATGGGGTGGTGCTTCAGTGCTGTGTTTTAGGGTTGCCAGATTTCCTCTTTTAAAAAAAAGAGGACACCTGGCTCTGCCCCATTCCGCCCTACCCCCACACGAACCTCGCGTCTCTTTCCCCGAGCTCGGGGCTGTGTCTGGAGGGCCTCTGCGCCGGCGCGGACATTGGCGTGATGATGTCATACACATGCATGTGATGTCATGGCAGTGATGTCCGCGCATGCGCAGAGGCCCTCCTGATGCAGCCCCTGAGCTCAGGGCCTTCCAAAACCCGGACAAACTGCCGGGTTTTGGAAATCCCTCAGGGCATCCAGACAGTCCTCTACAAGGAGAATATGTCTGAGTTTTCCTGGACATCTGTTAACCCTATTGTGTTTTCAATTGCTAGGGACTGGCAGGTTCCGTGGAATACATGCAATACGTAATTACTTTTACTTTAGCATACATGAGCCTTATTGTACTTGTTTTGCTTTCTTCCTCTTCCCTGATGATTTGTAGAGAGAGAGATCAAACTGAGCATGTTCAGCCACCTGGTTCTTCATCGACTGCCTGTTATGCTGCTCTCTTCTTTCATTATTGTCCCCTGAGGAAGGTGACATCGTCACCGAAACTTGGATCCTAGTCAGGACTTTGTTTAAGTTTAGTATTTTTTTAAGATGTTTCATTTTTAATAAAAGACTCGTGACCATCAGTTGGTTTTGACATCTCCAGTGCCTCTTTCCGTTGTTTGTTCAAATGTTAATGTCATGTTAAACACACATTTTAGAAACACTTTTAAACCCTTTTCAATAATGCCATAGGATTCTATGGAAATTGCTAGCATTTCTGATTAAATGTATATTCCTAAAACAGACTTTCATAAACATAAATCTGCCTCTTACACATGCATGGTGGAAGGCAAAAATGAGCAGAGATGATAAATGTAAATCAATTTGAAAATTATTTATTTAAAAAAATATTTAACTGAAGTCAAGTGCCTGAAGGCAATTTGTGCATTTACAAGGGTCAATCATGGATGTGTAAACAGTTGCTAAATTACTTAGCAGATATCCATAGCCATCTTTCATAGATGGATTACATGGAAATCTGATACATCTGATGAAGAAATCTACTTCCTTAAAATGTCTTGAGGGAACACTGTGTAAGAGTAATCTGGGTGTATCCTATGATTCCATTTCTCAAGCACCTGAAGACAGTGAGTTGCAGCAAACAAGACCCTATGTCCACCTAAAAAGGTCTGTCTGCAGGCCCTTCTGTAACCCTGGACTGGTCAGTGTCATCCAGCATCAGAACCTCACATAGCTCTCTTCCTTTTACAAACAAACTGAGAATCTTTGGGCTGCTGTAGAGTGGCAGGCCTAGTACAGAAAGAAGAGGAAACACCAAAGGGCAAACATCCACCCAGGGAAATGGAGGATTTAGTCCAATGTGTCACATCCTATTTCCCATAACTCTTTGGGGAGCACTCCAGAATTTAAACAATGTGAGGAAATAGCAGATATAGAGTAAAATCCAGACTGCTGTTGTTAGCACTGGGATAGTGCACAAGAGGCTGAAGCCTTCAGGAACATAAACACAAATGAAGCTGTGGCAATCTCAAAACCTGGATAAGGAGAATACCAGATGCACCATAGAGGGTGCACCTTCCTTTGAGCAGGTCATACCTTTTGGAGGAGATGATTGCTCAGAGCACCAGTGCTGGGAATGGATAAAAGACATTCTCAACTCACAGGCCTAGATGCACTAAACAGGGTCGGTAAGACTGATGCTCAACCAAAGAAGAAAAGGGTGCATCAAGGAACACAAACAGATTGCGGATAGGCTAAACCCATTCTTTGCATCTGTCTTTACCAAGGAGGACACTGCATCAATACCTGAAACAGGGAAAGTATTCAAGGGAGAAATAGAGGAAAGCCTCACTACTGTGACTGTGGATTTGGACATTATATACTATCAGATCGACAAACTAAAAAGTGACAAATCCCCTGGACCAGATGGAATTCATCCAAGAGTGCTAAAGGAGCTTAAAGTAGAAATCGGAGAACTATTACAATCTCTAGCTAACTTGTCGATCAGAACCGGGCGAATACCAGACGACTGGAGGATAGCGAATGTCATCCCAATCTTCAAAAAAGGATTGAGAGGAGAACCGGGCAACTATAGACCTGTGATTCTTACATCGGTTCCAGGGAAGATAGTTGAAGCACTAATAAAGGATAGCATAGTGCAACACCTGGAAAATCACGACCTGATGAGAGCTAGTCAACACGGCTTTAGGAAAGGGAAATCATGTTTGACAAATTTAATTCAATTTTTTGAGGAGGTAAACAAACAAATCGATAACGGTGAACCGGTGGATATAATATACTTGGACTTCCAGAAAGCATTCGACAAGGTTCCACATGCAAGGCTTCTGAAGAAACTACAAAGCCATGGAATAGAAGGGGAAATAGTAAGATGGATAGGCGGATGGTTGGAAAACAGATTGCAGAGGGTGGGCATAATTGGGAAGTTCTCGGATTGGGAAAAAGTGACAAGCGGTGTGCCCCAGGGTTCAGTTCTTGGACCAATTTTGTTCAATATCTTCATAAACGACTTAGAAGAAGAAACAACAAGTAATTTAATCAAGTTTGCGGACGACACAAAACTGTGTAGGGCAGTTGGGACACAAAAGGACAGAGAAGAGCTCCAGAGAGATTTGAACCAGCTAGAGAAATGGGCGGAAAAGTGGCAGATGAAGTTTAATATAGAAAAATGCAAAGTGATGCACCTGGGTAAGAAGAACAAGGAACATGAATACAAAATGTTAGGTGCAGCATTGGGAAAGAGCGAGCAAGGGATCTGGGGGTACTGATAGACAAGACCCTAAAGCCGTCGGCTCAATGCGCAGCGGCGGCAAAGAAAGCAAACAGGATGTTGGGCATGATAAAGAAGGGAATCACGAGTAGATCGGCGGACATCATAATGCCGCTTTACAGAGCAATGGTCAGACCACACTTGGAATACTGTATCCAACATTGGTCTCCCTACCTGAAGAAGGATATAACCCTGTTGGAGAGGGTGCAGAGACGAGCCACGAAGCTAGTAAGAGGCATCGAGAATTTTAGCTACAATGAACGCCTCAGAAAACTGGGATTGTTCACCCTCGAGAAGCGAAGGCTGCGAGGGGATATGATAGAGACTTTCAAAATACTAAAAGGTTTCGACAAAATAGAGCAAAAAACATCGTTATTCACATTGTCAAATGTGACTTGGACAAGGGGGTCATGGACTGAAACTGAGGGGCACTAGGCCCAGGACAAATATTAGAAAGTTCTGTTTCTCGCAGCGAGTGGTGGACGCTTGGAATGCTCTCCCGGAGGTGGTTGTGTCGGAGACCACCATTTCAGGATTCAAGGGCAAGTTGGACGCATACCTCCTTGCAAACCACATTGAGGGATACGGGTAAACAAGGTATTAGCAGGGAACAGTGGGATTGGCCTCCACATGTGCGGGTCGCCGGCAGGATGGATCTAGGGTCTGATCCGGCGAAGGCATTTCTTATGTTCTTATGTTATGTTCTCTTGTCAGCAGGCCCGCCACTTCGAAATGATGGGTCTTCCCCTTCCCAGTGCATCCTGGGATGCACAGGGGAAGGGCCTAAGGCCCTGAGTGGCCTGGATACATTAAGCCCCTCCTATGGGAGGGGCCTTAGGTATCTTGGCCAATCAGGGTCTTAGCCTACTGTTCAGTGCACTCCAGGATGCACTGGGAAGGTTAAGGCCCACCATTGTCATTGTTGGAGGATTCAGGGAACCGTGGTTGTCATCGGGGGATGCAGCAGCTCGTCATTGGGGGGAGGGGCAGGGGCTAAGCTCACTTTTTTTAAATGGCACATCTGTGCCCATTGAAAAAAAAGGTATGGTATGTTATAAATATATTAATTTCAGGGCTGAACTATGGGTAGGACAGGCAAGCACACAACAATGGAGTCATGTCAAGTAATCAGCCACGGGTATATTGTTCAGAAGTCACTTTATTGATAAATATGCTACAAAAGCTCATAGACTCATAGACAGGTAAGCAAATGGTCTTGACCAGTCGCTTTTTTCGTATCGCTAATAATGATAACTTTTTTTGTACATCATTAAGCCATGATGCTAGAGCATCAGTCGTTTTGCTAGTTTATATGGCATTTTAATATTGACCTTATTTCTATGGCCGGATTGGAGCATGAGCGAGTGTGCAGAAAACCACGTGGTGAGCCATTTTGTGCATCGGATCGGCAAATCTGGTCATCAATAAATCAGTCAAAACTGGTTTAGCGATGATTGTTAGATCATCGCCGACTTTAGTGCATCTGGGCCACAGTCTGGTAAAGGAGGAAGTTATCAATGAAGGCTACTAGTACTGTCAAAATATGTTACTGTATGTTAATCCCAGTTATAAGTAATTGGGGGTGGGGTGGGGAGGGAATTCAGTAAATGGCACCCAAAGTTTAAGCTCCAGGATGATGCACACTAACCCCCTCTTTTGCTAAGGTGCGCTAACTGATTAGCGTGCGCTAAACACTAACGCGTCCATAGACTAATATGCACGTGTTAGCGTTTAGCGTGCACTAAATCGATTAGCATGTGCCAATCGGTTAGCGCACCTTAGTAAAAGAGGGGGGTAAGGCTCAGATTCTATTGTGTTTATTGAGTAGAGGCACAGAGCAGATATGCGTATATTCTGTAATTAGTGTCAATTAGCGCTTGTTAAAGCTAATTGATAGTTATCGCCCTTTTCTTTAACTGTACACCCAACTGCATGCCTAAATTTGGGCCCCATTTATAGAATTTGGGTCTCGTTGCATAAAATGGGGCTTGTGTTACAATAGCATGGGTTAGTGGTAAAATAACCTGTCTTAATGGTAGCCCATATGGATAACATCTCCCTAAATGTAGCCATCTCCTAGTCTCAGTTACAAGAAACATACCGGGAGATGCTCAGAAGGAACTCCTGTTCTGTTCTCTACAGTGAATACCACAGGGAACAGTGTCAAAAAAATAACTTCCCAATGTTCAACACTAATAGCATGCAAATCATATGCGCACTGTTAGTGGTGAGCACTGGGAAGTTATTTTTCAGGAACGAAAAGGAACATGCCTGGCTCATGCACACAAGAGCTGGGCATAAACGAAGCTTCTGTGTGCATGTCCAGTCAAAGTAGAGAGTAGAGCTTATCTCAGTGTGCTCTGAAGAGCTGCAAGCTCTGCCTCCAGCCTTGCCTAATTGACTCTCTTTTGCAGCCACTATTCTGACCCCTTAACACGAGCAGTGAAAGAAAGGCCCTGCATCCCCATGGTTTACCGCCAGGAAGGGAAGCCTGACTACTTTATTGCATGCAAGAGAGTGAGAGCTAACTGGGAAAGTATTTATCAGCCTCCCTCA
The DNA here is from genome assembly GCF_902459505.1 of Geotrypetes seraphini. Classification (NCBI taxonomy): domain Eukaryota; kingdom Metazoa; phylum Chordata; class Amphibia; order Gymnophiona; family Dermophiidae; genus Geotrypetes; species Geotrypetes seraphini. Next base: position 70,548,917 of record NC_047088.1, read on the forward strand.
TTTTCCAATTCATAAGCTCGTACATATAGGGTATTGGTAGGCAGCCTATCAGCCCTGTGGTTATGTGACTGCACTATGCATGCAGTATAAGTAGAAGCAGACAAGTCAACCAGCCAAACCTTCTTCTGCCGAAGAGGCTCGAGAGCAAAGCAGGGCAGGGACTCATCCTGTCCTAATGCCAGCTCCAAGCTGGCGTTAGGTTTTCAGCAGTAAGGGCAAGGTCTAGGTTGTGTGCCGTTTCTGAGCATTAGAAGGGAATATCTAAGGCCTCATCTGCATGCTGTTTGCGGTGATCTTCAGTTCCCATGCTGCTCCCTGCGCTAGTGCCTCTGAACATCTTGAACATACTCTGTCATTGGTGCTAATCCAGTTCTAATCAACTCTAGCACCGGCATTGGGTTCAGAACATTGGCTTGATAAGGCAGTGACTCCTGGTAATGGGTTCATAGAGGTGCTGAACTGGGCCTTCAGTGGAAGGCAGCTGCAATAAGTTAATCAGCACACTATTCAGGTTTCAATCGTTTGAAGTTATGTGAGGTAGAAGTCACAATTCAAGGCTAAAGTTTTCCAGTATGTAGAGCAGAGGCAAATACATAATTTATAGTTGCAATTGTTTGTTCAGACCTGTTAAAGGGCTCTTCAGATTAGTGGTCAATCAGGTGTTATAATGCTCTATGGGTGCTTGAGTAAACTTTATTACTCTAATGAGGGAGAATTTGTGTTGGGTTGCACCTTCAATCGGCTCCTGTGGGTGTTATAGAGCACAGCAGGGGAAGATTCTCAAAACTGTAACGCCGTTGCTAAACTGTTTACCGACGGTTTATCAAAACGGATTATCTCTGTCAATAGCGAGCTTTCTAGCAGTCTCCGACAATGATATGCAAATGGGTTCTTCATCACTGAAATGAGCCCTCTGGTGAATTCTTTAAAAATGCCGAGCCATTTTCTAAAAGCGGCATCGGCTTTTTGTGACAAAAATAAGCGACTGGTCCAGGGGTGACAGGTCAGTGTCAGAGACTGCTAGAAAGCCTATGTTGTGATGCAGCAGGAGAGATGCCCATTCTCTCTCCCACTGCATCACAACCCCCCCCCCTTCTGGAATGGCGGCGACACCCCCCCTGCAGCAGGAACGATGCCCACTCTCCCCACTGCCAAGACACCTGCAGCCGTACTCAGCCCCCACAGCGGGAGAGATACCCACTCTCCCCGCTGCCAAGACACCTGCCGCCGCTCAGCTTCCTGCACCGCCCACAGCAGGAGAGATGCCCACTCTCCCCGCTGCCAAGTGACCTCCCCTCCCACCTCCAACGCCCCCTCCCCCTTACCTCAACATAGATGCATGGAGGGCGCGGACTCCCTCCTCCCAGCTGGCCTGTCTGTGTTGTCTAAAATGGGCCTTCCCCTTCAAGATGCACCGGGGACGAGCCTGAGGCTCTGACTGGCCCAAGTTGTATAGGGCCCCTCCCATTGGAGGGGCCTTATACAACCTGTACCAATCAGAGCCTCAGGCCCCTCCCCAGATGCACCGTGAAGGGGCCTAAGGCTCTGACTACCCCGGATGCCTAAGGCCCCTCCTATGGGGCGTCTGGGTCAATCAGTATTCAAATTCTCCTTTATAGCAGGTTGCAGAGTAATAAGTCCACAGAGACCAATAAGACATGGTCATACAAAAACAGCAATCTCAGCTGAAAAATTCAAATCCCAACGGGAGTACCTTGTTTTGCCAGTCGCATCATCAGGAGAAAGCAGAGCAGCTGATCCTCCGCACAGGCTATACTGCAAAAAAATGGTGAAATAAGATGGAAGCATCACTACTTTTCAAAAGTCATGCAGAACTACGTTGCCAATAATGAAATTAGGTGATGACAAAACTTAAGAAACCACCCAATCGAGGCAAACTGAAGGGCGAAACTCAATCACAAAAACGCACGCCATTCAAGGGCTGCATTCCAACCTCCAGGACAAGTAATTTGAAAAGCAAAAATCAGCCGCTGCTGTTGCTGGTGCAGTCTATGTCTAAGGAGGTCAACGTGAAGTTGTTCAAGCACAGAGCATTTAAGATCAGTGAACGCATGGTCATAGGAAAGACAATGTTCTTCAAGAGGTTCATTAATCTTCCTTTGGATTATAAAGTGTCTGTGTTCGATGAAATGGGTCTTCAATTGACGAGATGTCTGACCGATGTATATTACATTACAGGGACAGATCAAGGCATAGATTACATTCGCAGAGGTGCAGGACGTAATAGATCTAAGTCGTAAAACTTGATCAGATTTAGGATCTCTAAATTCTGTAATATCCATCATTATATCACAGACAGAGCAATGTCCACATTTAGAATGTCTACCACATGAACCATCCTCTGTTCCCAATCTCTGCCTACAATAGCAGGACACAGCATATTACGTAAGTTAAAATTGCGTTTTTGTGAAAACAAAAAAGACATATTGAAAGCAGATACAGTGGACAAAATATTTAAATTTTTCTTGATAAATCGCACCATCTGTGGGGTATGCAGATTATATTTGAGAACAAAACTCATTGTGTCCTCATTCTTCTTAGATTTATATTGTAATAATTGTTCTCTATGATTAAAACGTGCTCTTCTAGTAGCATTCTTGAAGGTTTTTGTCTGGATAGCCCCTGGCTACAAAATGATCAGCCAATTCCATTGATCTTTCAGTATACACAGCCGTAGATGAACAGATATGATGATAGCATATCAATTGAGAAAAAGGGATTCTCATGCGGGCATGGATAGGATGCATACTAGTGAAATGTAAAAAAGTATTACAGATCAGTAGGTTTAGCAAAAAACGGTAGTTACAAAACCTGTAGTCCTTCGCTGCACCTTCACATCAAAAAAATTCACAGTATGAGTATCCCAGTGTGCTTCGAAACAGATTGGTGGATGGTGTTGATTAAGGTTATTAACAAACAGCAGCATATCTGCTTCAGACCAAGTCCAAATCATGAAAACATCATCGATATAACATCACCAGCAAAAAACATGTTGGAACAAAGTGGCAGAATAATTCAATTTTTTTCTCAAACCAGGCCATGAAAAGATTAGCGATTGCTGGGGCAAAAGACACCCCCATAGCCACACCTTTGATCTGCATAAAAAATTGTTCTTCAAACAAAATATAATTATATGTCATGGCCAAGGACGTAAGTGAGACTGGGTATATGTAAGATCAGGGCATGTTAGGGAGATAAAATTCCTCGATAAAATCAAAGACAGCTTTATGAAGCAGCTGGTTCAGGAACCAGCAAGAGGTGAAACAATTCTAGATCTAGTTCTTAGTGGAGCACATGAATTGGTGTGGGAGGTAATGGTGCTGGGGCTGCTTGATAACAGTGATCCTAACATGATCACATTTGATATAATCCCTGGAATAAGTTCACACACAAAATTCAACACAACAGCATTTAACTTATTCAAAAATACCATCCTGGAAGCCCAGCCTAGATATATTCCATGCATTAAAAAAGAAGGAAGGAAAAGTAAACAGCAGCCGGCGTGGTTAATGAGTGAGGTGAAGGAAGCTATTAGAGCTAAAAGAGAATCCTTCAGAAAGTGGAAGAAGGATCCAATTTAAAATAATTGTACAACAGCACAAGGAATGTCAAGTCAAATGCAAAGCGCTAATAAGGAAGGCAAAGAGAGACCTTGAAAAAAAGATTGTGTTTGAAGCAAAAACACACAGTAAAAACTTTTCTAGGTATATTAAAAGTAAGAAGCCAGGAAGAGAATCAGTTGGACTGTTAGGCGACCAAGGGATATAAGGGGCTCTCAGGGAAGACAAGGCCATAGCAGAGAGATTAAATTAATTCTTTGTTTCTATCTTCACCAAGGAAGATGTGTGGGAGTTACCGATGTCAGAAATGGTATTAAATTCTGATGAATCGGAGAAATTCATACAAATCTCTGTAACACTGGATGATGTAATGGGTCAATTTGACAAATTGAACAGTAGCAAATCGCCTGGATCAGATGGTATACGTCCCAGAGTGCTGATGGAATTGAAAAATGAACTTGCATAGCTACTGTTGGTAATTTGTAATTTTTCTTTAAAATCCAGCATAGTTCCGGAAGATCAACGTGATGCCAATTTTTAAAAGGGGTTCCAGAGGCAATCTGGGAAATTATAGACTGGTAAGTGTGACATCGGTGTCGGGCAAAATGGTAGAGACTATTATAAATAACAAAATGACAGAACACATAAGCATGGATTAATGAGAGAAAGCCAACATGGATTTAGTCAAGGGAAATCTTGCCTTACCAATCTACTGCATTTCTTTGAAGAGGTGAATGAACATGTGGATAAAGGTGAGCCGGTTGATATTGTGTATTTGGATTTTCAAAAGACATTTGACAAAGTACCTCATGAAAGAGTTCTGAGGAAATTAGAAAGTCAATGACCTGTAAGTGATCTATTACTCTAAAGCGCTTTGTACTGTACAGTAACCCTCTAATTGTACCCCTCAATCCCCTTTTCCTTCAGGAATTCATCCAATCCCATTTTGAAATCCAAAATCGTACTCTGCTCTACCACCTCCTCTGGAAGCGCATTCAAGGTGTCCACCACCCTCTGAGTGAAGAAGAACTTCCTAGCATTAGTTTTGAATCTATCCCACTTCAATTTGTTTGAGTGTCCTCTAGTTTTTGTTGCCCCCGCCAGTCTGAAGAATCTGTCCCTCTCTACCTTCTCTATACCCTTCATGATCTTGTAAGTTTCTATCATATCCCCTCTAAGTCTCCTTTTTTCCAGGGAAAAGAGCCCCAGCTTCTCCAGCCTCTCAGCATATGAAAGGCTTTCCATGCCCTTTATAATTTTTGTTGCTCTTCTCTGGACCCTCTTGAGTATCGCCATATCCTTCTTGAGGTACGGCAACCAGAACTGAACGCAGTACTCCAGATGTGGTTGCACCATCGCCCTATACAGTGGGAGGATAACTTCCTTGGTTCTGGTAATGATACCTTTTTTGAAAATGCCCAACATTCTGTTCGCCTTTTTTGAGGCCGCTGCGCATTGTGACGCTGGTTTCATTGTTTTATCCACCAAAACCCCCAAGTCCTTTTCTAGGTTGCCTTCCCCCAATATCATTCCCCCCCATCATGTAGTTATACATCGGGTTTCCTCTCCCTATGTGCATGACTTTACATTTTTCTACATTGAAGCTCATCTGCCATTTATTTGCCCACTCACTCGGCTTGTTCAGGTCCCTTTGAAGTTCTTCACATTCCTCAACAGATCTAACCTTACTGGAGAGTTTTGTGTCGTCCGCAAATTTTATAACTTCACACTTGGTCCCTGTTTCCAAGTCATTAATAAATATATATTGAACAGCAGTGGTCCCAGCACCTTGTCGAAGGCTTTCTGGAAGTCCAGGTATACTATGTCAATGGGGTCACCTTTGTCCAATTGTTTGCCTATTCCCTCAAAGAAGTGCAGTAGATTCGTTTGGCAAGATCTTCCAGTACAGAAACCATGCTGGCTTGTTCTCATTGTTCATTGATACGGTCCTTGATTAATGATTCGGCCATCTTCCCCGGAACCGAGGTTAAGCTGACCGGTCTATAATTCCCCGGGTTGCCTCTGGATCCCCTCTTGAAGATAGGTGTAACATTCGCTATCCTCCAGTCTTCCGGGATTACCCCTGTTTTCAAGGATAGGTTACAAATCTGCTGCAGTAACTCCGCTATTTCGCCTCTAAGTTCCTTTAGTATTCTCGGATGGATTCCGTCTGACCCCGGAGATTTATCAGTTTTTAGTCTATCTATCTGCTTGAGTACGTCTTCGAGGCTTACCTCCATGCACGATAATTTCTCCTCCTGATCCTCCTTGAATAATTTTTCCGGTTCCGGCACATTGGATGTGTCTTCTTTCGTGAAAACTGATGAGAAGAACATGTTTAATCTGTCTGCCACCTCCTTTTCCTCCTTTACCATTCCCTTCCTGTCACCCTCATCCAGGGGTCCCACCTCTTCCCTCGCCAGTTGTTTTCCTTTGACATATCGAAAGAATGGCTTGAAGTTCCGTGCCTCCTTGGACAGTCTCTCTTCATACTCTATCTTTGCTTTTCTGACCTGTGCTCTTTCCAATTTTCCTCGGTTTTATCCTTTTTCCACATCCTGAAAGATTTTTTCTTGTCTCTTATCACCTTCTTAACTTCATTGGTTAACCATGCTGGGTCTTTTGCTTGATTCTTTCTGCACCCTTTCCTAAATCTGGGTATATACCGATTTTGCGCTTCGTTCACCGTGTCCTTGAATAAGGTCCAGGCTTGGTCCACTGTTTGTGCCTTTCTAGAACTGTTCCTGAGTTTTCTCTTAACCATTTGTCTCATGGCATCATAGTTCCCTTTCCTGAAGTTGAACGTTGTTGCAATGGTTCTCCTCCCCTTTGGCATACCTATTTCCACTTTGAAGTTGACTATGTTGTGATCACTGTTCCCTAGTGGTCCCACTACTTCCACTTCTTGGGCAGGTCCTCTCAGCCCTTGGAGGATCAAGTCCAGAATAGCTATCCCTCTCGTTGGTTCCTTGACAAGCTGTTCCAAGTAGCAGTCCCGTACAGCCTCTAGGAACTCCGATTCCTTTGAACATTTTGAAACTCCATGGCTCCAGTCTATCCCGGGATAGTTGAAATCTCCCATAACTATGGTGTTTGCGTTGTTACATTCTCGCCTCAACTCAGCTCTCAGTTCTTCATCCATTGCTTCTGTTTGCCCAGGTGGGGGGTAGTATACTCCCAACTTTATCTCAGTTCCCTTTCTTCCTGGTATTTTAACCCAAATTGATTCCAGTTGGTGGTTTGTTTTTGCTACATCCGTTCTGGGCTCCCCTGGGAAAATGGAATAGAAAACTGAATGAATGAAAGATTTTATAGAAATCTATAAAATACTGAGTGGCGTGGAAAGATTAGATGTGAATCACTTATTTACTCTTTTCAAAAATACTAGAACTAGGAGGCATGTGATGAAACTATTAAGTAGTAGATTTAAAGCAAACCAGAGAAAATATTTCTTCACACAACATGTAATTAAACTGGAATTCTTTGCTGAAGAATGTGGTGAAATCAGTGAGCTTAGCAGGGTTTAAGAAAGGTTTGGATAATTTTCTAAAAGAGAAGTCCATAGGCCATTATTGAGATGGCTTGGGGAAATCCATTGCTCATTCCTAGGATAAGCGGCATAGAATCTGTTTTACTATTTGGGATCTAGCTGGGTGCTTGGGATCTGGGTTGGCCACTGTTGGAAACAGGATACCGGGCTTGATGGACCTTCAGCCTGTCCCAGTATGTGTTGAGCATTTTAACTTTATATTCATAGCTCAAACTGAGAAATCCCTTGAATGCTTATCCAAACCTCTAGTTATCCTCCCATAGGAAAACACAAAATGATCAGCAGTGCCTACCACATATATAAACCATATCCAGGCCACATGAACAATAATTTTGGCCATAAAAAAATCATTATATAGCCAAAATTGTCTATCTGAAAAACAGGCCAGATTTGGGGTATTCTGGGATTGGTAACATTTGTGTAACTTGGATCTCTAAGCAACTCTCACAAATGGATACTTTCAAGTTACACCTACTATCTTAGATGTTTCAGATTATATATGGATATTCAGTGGTCACTGAATATATGCATGATTTGAGACTGTGTCACTGAATATATGCATGATATTCAACCATGTGAGTTAGACATTTCAATTATACATTCTTCATGTGGCTGAGTATTGATGTCAAAGAGGTTTCAGTGTGTTTATTCCTGCCTAATTGAGGATTCTGGGTCTCTCTTCTCCTTACAATGAGACATCTTTTGCTCATTTGAAAGGAAGCTCTGGAATGAGAGGGCATAGGATGAAGTTAAGAGGTGATAGACACCAGAGTAATCTAAGGAAATACGTTTTTTTACAGAAAGGGTGGTAGATGCTTGGAACAGTCTCCCAGAAGGGGTCGTGGAGACAGACTGTGTCTAAATTCAAGATGGTCTGGCATAGGCATATGGGATATCTCAGAGAGAGAAAGAGATAATGGTTACTGCAGATGGGCAGACTAGATGGGGGCCATTTGGTCTTTATCCGCCATCATGTTTCTATGTTTCTATAACCAAAAAGCTCTATGACATCACAATGTAGGTGTAAAGAGCCTTAGCCAATAGGGAGAGGAGGAGATAATGGTTACTGCGGATGGGCAGACTGGATGGGCCATTTGGCCTTTATTTGCCATCATGTTTCTATGTTATTGAGAAGTAAGTATGGAAGTCCATCTTGCTCATACTGTGTAAGAAGATGCCCTACCTCCTAAATAGTAATCCTTTGTGAGCAGAGGTCTCAAAGTCCTTTCAGCTCCACCAGCATTTAAACTGTGCGCCCTTCAGGGACAGGGAAATATCTAGTGTATCGGAATGTAACTCACCTTGAGCTACAACTGAAAAAGATGTGACCTAAATCCACATTCATGTTGATCATCATCATCTGACATGCTTCAAGTAGACTCTCTCAGCTCCATGTTGCTTAGGTTCCTTTCACCCCACTTTCATTCAGATACCAATACACTGAGGCCCTGATTCTATGCAGGTCATCTAAAAAAACTGATGCCGACTAGTGCAGGGCTAAGAACGATTCTATAAAAGTTAGATGCCTTGCATAGAATCACGTTTAGTAACACTTAAGTGGTGTTAGGCATCACAAGGCACTCCAATTTTAGGCACAATGTATTTATGCCAGCGTTTTCTTGGTCTAATTGTGTGCACCTAAATTAGGCGCACAGTGGCGCCTCAGTCAAAAACAAACACCTAACTCGAAAACATGCCCATGATTTGCCCCTAACCATGCCCACATTTAGGTAGGCACTTTGGACTAAGCGTCCACTTTTTATAGAATCGTGTTTTTTTGAGTTAGACACCTAAAGTTCAATTAAGTCCAATTATCAGTGCCGATTAAGCCTATTAATCAAGTCAGGCGCCTACATCGGCTAGGTGCACTGATGTAGGCATCTAACGTTAGGCAAACTTTACGAATCAGGGCCTGAACATCTAACAAAACCCATCAGGAGTATTGAGATTAAATTGCCATTTCTGCAGAACTAGGCCTTTATTGGAAGCATATAAATGACCACTTGTGTGCTGCCCAGAATGTTAGGGCCATCACTATACTATGTTAGCTCCAGTGTATTGGTATGATTGTGCGATCTATCACTCTTTTCCCATAAGATCACACTATTAGAGGCACTTCTGCTACTCCTATGCAGTCAGGTAAAATAGTTTGTAGTAGATCTTTCAGATTGCTTCCAGAATATATTGCCCTTTTTGAAATGGAGGCTCCTGTATTGGGAATTATCCCATTTTGAGGGAAGTAGCCTATTCCATACAGGAACCTAGGTGCTTAGGTTTCATTATAGGAATATTATGTAACCTAGTATTTTGTGCCTAACATTTTGGTACTGCTAGCCATAGAGCTGGTGTAAGTGTGAGCACCGAAGTATGGCAGATACAAAACCTGCAGTATTCTATAAGTTATGTGCATAAGTGGAAGCCCCATCTATGTCCCACCAAAGCTCCACCCCTGTGTATGTCCTCCTTGGGAATACTTGCTATTGTCAAACTGATATTTGCAGAATTGTGCTTGGGTGGCAGATTTAGGGTTACCAGATTTTGTGTCCAAAAATCCCAGACGCATGGCTGCGCCTCATTCTGCCCCCCCCCCAGCCCCGCCCTGTTCTACCTCCAGCCATGCTCCCAACAAGCCTCTTCTTTTAATCCCTGACCTCCGGGCCGTGTCTGAGGGCTTTCAAGCATGCGTGGATGCATGTGACATCATCCACGCATGCGCAGAAGCCCTCCAGATGTGACCAGAGCTTTCCAAAACCAATCTAAAAAGAGGACAAGTCCAGGTTTTCCCGGACATCTGGTAACCCTAGACCAGTGTCCCACAAACTTTTCGGCCGACGGCACCCTAAACCCAGTGCCCTGGCCAAAAGGCACATGGAAGTGCATGGAGGTCCATCCGGCCATGACCCTGACCCTGTCGCTTCAGTGGGGGGATCCTGGAGGAGGGGAGGTGCAGGGAGAGGAGGAGAGATGCCATCAAGGAGGAGAGTCATTGGTACCAGCTGACTGCCTCTTGAGAGGTACGTCCTATAAACAGTCAGCCAGTTCTGGTGCTCTCCTCCTTACTGGCGTCTCATCGGGGCACACCTAGAATCTGCTGTGGCATACTAGTGTGCCATGGCACACAGTTTGCGATATACTGCCCTACACATATTGGTATAAAGGGACATTAAGTGCACACATGCATATTCATTAGACATATCCTGGAAACTGACCCATTAGCAGGACTGAACGTGAAGATCAAGGCACTAGGCATTAATATTTACATGTGTGTTACTCACTTAGATGTTTAATAGTGCTGCCCGATTCAGGGAAGAAATTTTCAATTTGATTCAATTCAACCTATTGAATCGATTTTTCGATTTGATTTGATTTTCCTGCCCAATTGGGTGGCAGGTTTATTTTGTAGCCTCCTCCACCACCCCACCCCCTTTGCCCTCTCCTACCCATGCTGGCGCAGTGGTGTAAACAAAATAAACAAAAAAGACGTTTCCTCTCTCTATTAGATCCTAGCTCACATTCGCTGTCTAACACCAGCTCTGGCAGGATACACGTTTCAAATCTGACATAGAGTAATCAGAAAACAGAAAATAAATTTTTTTTTCTACCTTTTGTTGTCTGGTCGTTATTCAAATCATGTTGGTCCCAGGCTCTGGTTTCTGTTTGTCTTCTGTTAACTCGCTTGCCAGGGTCTCCTGCCTATTTAATGTTTTCTTCTTTCTCCATGCTCACCATCCATCTTCCATCTCTGTCCTCCCCTTCCGTTTCCCTTCCCTCCCCCAGAGGTCTGGCATCTTTCCTTTTTTTTTTTGTCTCCATCCCCGCAGTCCAGCATTTCTCTAATGACCACTCCCCCCATCCAGTATTTCTATCCCCCTCCCTCCACACCATACCTTGGGTTCAACTCCTCTCCTTTTCTTTTCCCTCCCTCCCTCTGTTCCATTGTCCACCCTCTCTCTCCCTCTCCTATTTTAAGGCCCCTTATTTCTTCCCCTTCCCCCCCACTCAGGAACCCCTCCCTCCATGTACTTCTAATAACTACACCAGGGGGCCCCCTGAAGGTGAATTGATTTGAATCAGCAAATCGGGCAGCACTAATGTTTAGATATTAACGTATATGTGTGGATGTGCACATTCAATGCACATATATACCAGTATACTACCTAAATTCAAGAAAAGTCGCCTACAGTCAAGCACCAATTCTACAACAGCAATTTTGTGCATAATTGCCGCTATAGAATAACTTGCGTAATTGCCGTTATAGAATAACTCGCATAACTTTAGTTGCGAGCACTTGCGCCATGTCAAAGGCCAATGTAAATGACTGCGCCTAACTGTTGGCAGATGAACACGCAATTGATAGTATTCTTTAACTTATGTGCACAATGAGCAAGTATTTGATCAACAACTGCAAGGACCGGTGTCAGGTCAAAAATGCACCGGGACAAAGGTGCGAGCAGACAATTGAGCGCAGCGCGGAGGCACGCACTGAAGAAAATTACTGTTTTTTGGGCTCCGACGGGGATGTGTGGGGGGGGAACCCCCCTCTTTACTTAATAGAGATCGCGCCGCGTTGTGGGGGTGATGTGGGGGGTTTGGGGGTTTGTAACCCCCCACATTTTACTGAAAACTTCACTTTTTCCCTGTTTTTAGGGAAAAAGTTAAGTTTACAGTAAAATGTGGGGGGTTACAAACCCCCAAACCCCCCACAACGCCGGCGCAATTTGTATTAAGTAAACTGGGGGTGCTCCCCAACAAAAACCCCCGTCGGAGCCTCTAAAAACAGTAATTTTCTTCGGCGCGCGCTTCCGTCTTGCGCTCAGTGGTATTTACAGCCAATTAGTGCACGTTAGCCGTTAAATTGTTTGCACAATTTTATAGAATGAGAGGGATAATAAGAACATAAGAATAGCCATACTGGGTCAGACCAATGGTCCATCTAGCCCAGTACCTTGCTTCCAACAGTGGCCAAGCCAGGTCACAAGTACCTGGCAGAAATCCAAAGAGCTTACAATCTTGTCAAGACATGGACAAAAAGCAAATAAGAGGGTTAACATTACAATAAGAAAATTGATTGGGAAGAATTAAAGCAGGGTGAGAGTTAATCAAGGTGAATGAGGTTGCAAGGAATGAGAGAAGGGAGGAAGGCTACATAAAGCTGCCAATAGGGTGTTTAATGGTTTACCTTATATTAAGGCAAAAGGGGTCTGTGGCCTCACATTTTTTTTTTTACTATTGCTGTCATATAAATGTATTATCTTTAAGAGGTTAGCTAAATCCTAAACAGAATTTTATTGCCAATGGCACATGACTGTGCAAAAGCTAGATGTAATGAAATTTCAGATATGTCATGCTTTCAATTAGTTCTCCTTTCTTAAAGAAGCTGAAGCCTTACCGATTTTTATGTGCACTGAGTTACACTGGTCTGTCACAATGTCACTCGGGCCTATTTTCACCTGTCATTATTTAGGCCTCAAAACTTTTTCAACTAAACATTTAGCTTATATCTCAGACCTCTTTAAATTCTGTGATTCCCACTGGCTTGAATGCCGAAATAGAATGGACGACCTTAATTTGAGGCTAAAAAAGAACAGGGGGGCGTTTTTACGCTAAGACTGATGTCATCACGTTCAGGAATAATTTGGACATTTAAAGGTGTGAACGCCGCGGCCATGTTTCCTGTCTTTAAATCCGACGCGGGGAGCATGAGCTGGAATAGCTGAGGTAATTTAAAATTATGCTAACACTACCAAACTATGTTAAAACTATGTCGAAACCATCTAAATGTGATCTATTATAGTAGAGTGATACTACAATAATATTTCTAATATTTTGCAGGGGGATTCCTTGATACAGCCCGCAAGGGCGAAACGTAGTCTACGTCGGAGTGCGTACCCCCACCCGCGTAGCTAAAGATAAGTAATATGCTTTAAAATATAAATCTTAATCAAAATTATCCTAAAAATTATTAAATCGATAAGAGACCTATGACGATCAGGGGTGCCAATAACTCTGCATGCTCTAAAGTATAATGGCATGTAGCTGGTACTACTGAGGTCTGAGATATAAGCTAAATGTTTAGTTGAAAAAGTTTTGAGACCTTCTATATTTGCTGTATGCTGTATTAAATATCAGAAGGTTACAAGAATATAGTCACAACGAATTATTTAGGCCTGCAATTCTGAGGTTACCGCTTCCTGTAAGGAATACACGTGCACTGTAACCACAGTCCCCTGACCGCTCACTTAGTGATGTCGAAGCAAATGTTTTACAGAAAGAAGCATGTGAATCATACACAGAATAAGGGGGAAAAGATGATCTAGGAAATCCAACCTATCTTTAGGAATTCTCTGTTACTTTGAACATTGAGCTTTCGAGAAAGTTCTACATTTAGAGGTCCTTCTACTAAAGCGCGTTAAGCACTTACCCTCTAATTTTATAAAATTGTGTGCCCATTTTTAGGTTTAGTGTGCAAAGTTGGGTGCTCAATTTATAGAATTTTGTCAGTTGCACATGCAACTTAGTGTCAACTAACAGCCAATTACTAAATTAACAGCCAATTATCGAATTCAGTTTGTGTTAATTGGCACCTATTGGCAGTTGTGTGCACAACTGACCTTAGTGGCTATTCTAGAAGCTGTACACGCAATTTCTGTCACATGGCATGTATGGAGAGGCATGTGTGGGTCAGGGTGTGGCTATGAGTTAGGTCGCAGGTTATAGAATACTAGGGGGTTATGAACCTGCCACCAGTCAGGCACAAGCACATATGCTAGTCTTTGACATGGCTTGCATCTAAGGTTAGGTACAAAACTACAAACTTATGCTAATATTCTATATCAACAGTTCCACATGGAACTGCCTTTATGCTAAATTTCAGCAAAACCACTTAGAGCATTTTGCAGTATTGTCACAGTTAACAGGTAGTAAACTGGGCATTAAGGGGGAAATTCTAGAAATGGTGCCTACATTTAGGTGCTGTTACCGGCACCTATGTTAATTAACAAATGATATTTTAAATGCCAAAAAAACGTAAAGTTAAAGCTCCTACTTGTGCCTAAATATGTTACCGAATCGAGCATATGTAGGTGTTCTAGACCGCCTAATGCCACTATGGGTGTGGCTAACACCAGAAGTGGCATTAGACAAAGATAGGCGCCTTAAATGTAGGCCTGGTAAACCCAGGCCTACATTTTTGGCGCCTATCTTTCGCAGAGGTGAGATTCTCTATAGGGTGCGTCGCGTGATTGGCACGCGATCAGTGGCCTGGTTTTTAACTGTCGGGCGACATCGGTGCCCTATAGAAAATCCTGGCCTAAGTGCTTTATGTGTTAGAAGGCATAGCATGTGTGGACATTGGGTGTGGTAGGTATTTGGCAGTTAATACACTGCATTTACTGCATGCTATATGGTATTTAAATTTGGCTCCTTTATCATATTTCTCTTCTGTTCCGGTTGGCCAGGGTCACAAAGAGCAGTGGGGGATTTGAACCAAACCTCAGGGTGCTAAGGCTGTAGCTCTAACCGCTGCACCACACACTCAGCCATTAAACCACATGTCAGTTCCAAAGCCAAGCTTATATCCTCTTGATTCACAAGTAGTCATTTCTATAGGATAAATATCAAACATGTATTTTCAACATTTGTCCAGTTCCTCTGCTGTTTTATAAAAAAAACCCAAAACTCTTTTGGCCTCTGTGTTCCTCAATCAAAGCACATGGAAAAAAAAATAAAAAAAAAATATATATATATATACATGGCCAGATTCTCAAAATAAAAATCTGCCTTTAACGTACATGCTAAATAGGCTCCGGGAAGGGGCCTAAGGCTCTGTTTGGCTAGATGCATAAGGCCCCACCCAAAGCAGGGGCTTTAAACAACCAGGGCCAATCAGAGCCTTAGGCCGCTTCTTACCTGTACTATCACAACAGCAGAGATCGAGCTCTGCTGAGTCCCTCTAAAACTATATTAAGATTCCAGGATGCAAATGGGTCTTGAATCGGTGGTCGTAGTCACTTCAAGAACACATGTCTGGATGGGACGCTAGCAAAGCTCTCTTCTCTCGGTCCCAGAAATATGAGAGCCCTGCTACTTGAACTCAAGGGATGCCACCGCCAATCCCTTGTCAAGGCTCTCTAGGAGGAATGCCAGTACCAGCAAGATTGGGGCATTGCCTGGTTTTAAATTTTGTCTGCTGCACCAGTGCTGAAATGTCTCCCATGTCTTAGCAAATGCTGAAACTGTCATTGGCTGTTTGGCTCTAAGGAGAGTAGCAATGACTACTTCTGAGTATACTTTTTTGACTAGCACTGCATGCTCAAGAGCCATGCTGTAAGACCAAAGTGTCTCAGATCTTCTAGAGCAATCAGCCCCTGGGAGAGCAAGTCTGGATGCACTTGGAGTCGAAGACTTTGCTCCTTTTGTAGTCATACGAGATCCGTGTACCAATATGGCACTACAAGAACTACTGTTCCCATGTGATGTGCTATTCAGCGAATCACGCGGACCATCATGGGTCAGGGAGAAACTTGTACAGAAGGCCAGTCTCTGGTCATGGTTGAACCAGGATATCTAGCTCTGCACTTTCTGGTTCATATCCTTGCAGTCGCCATGAGGTAGAATGTGGAACAATCCCATCTTCTCACAATGGCCTGGAATGCTTTCAGGGACACCAACCACTCTCTTGGGTTTTATGTCTGCTGAGATAATCCGCTTGAACGTTGTCCACTCCTGCCTGCAGGTGTGTTTCTGCCCAACAGAACAATGCTTTCACCTTCTGCCAGCATGGAGCCTTCCTGGTGCCTTCCTGTCTGTTGACATAGGCCACTGCTGTGGCATTGTCAGAGAAGACTCTGCTTTGCCCTCCAGCAAAGACTGCAGGCGGTGCAGCACCAGACGAACTACTCGTAGTTAAGGCCTGTTGATAGACCACTTCAGCTGTGATGGAGTTTATTGTCCTTAAACTGGATGGCCATTGCAATGTTCCCCCCAGCTGAACAAGCTGGCATCCATCATCAGGATGACCCATGAATTGATATGGAGTAGGATTCCCTTTGCTAGAGATTGGGGGTGAAGCTACCAGCACCTGCTTTGTCTAGCCTCCACTGTCTCTATGAGGTGACCAGCAAGACTAGAAGGTATCCTGAAAGGGACACATGTGCACCTTCACCCAGGGGACTACCTCTATCGTGGCTGCCATTGATCCAAGGACTTGAAGATAATGCCACACAGTAGATACTGGCTTGGTCAACAGGTCTGTAATTTGACCACAAAACTTCTGTTTCCATGCTTCAGCCATGTTGAATAAGACCCCAAGATATTCTAGGGTGTGTCGGAACCAGGTAGCTTTTTCAAAAGTTCACAATTCATCCCAGACTCTGCAATGTCTCCACAACTACTGCTACTGCATTTTCTCCTTCTGCTCAGGATGGTGCTCTGATGAGCTAATCATCCATGTATGGGTGCACCTGCCAAACTGCTCTGCAGAGATGAGTGGTCAGCATCACCATAACCTTGGTGAAAGTTTGGAGCACTGTTGCCAGCCCAAAGGGAAGCACTGAGAATTGATAGAATATGAGGAACTTTCTGTGTTTTGGGAAGATGAGGATGTGAATGAAAGCTTCCATCAAATCTAGGGCAGCCAGAAACTCTCCTGGCTCCACCGCTGCGATGACGGACCGAACGGTCTCCATCCAGAATCAAAGAACTCTCAGGACTACATTGACATGTTTGAGATGCAGGATGGGCCTCCACTCCTCTGAGCCTTTCTTGGGCATGAAAAAGTATATGGAGCATCTGCCAGAGCCTGAGTCTTCTGGTGGGACTAGTTCTATGGCTTGAATGTCTAGCAACCTTTGTAACGTTGCTTGGTCCCTTTTTGCCTTCTCTGGCTGGCCTGCCATTGTATCCATGAACCAGTCAGAGAGAGAATGCACAGACATTATCTTGTAACCCTCTCTGATAATCCCCAGGACCCAGTGGTCAGGCATTATCCATTCCCTAGCCTCCAGATAGGCCAAGAACCAACCTCCAATCTTCAGAGGAGCGGTTTGAGGACTGGCATCATTGTGGCTTTTTGGCTAGCACAGCAGAGCGGGAACTTGAACCTTGGTTCCTCCAGTTCCCGAATTGTTGGCTGGAATTAATGTAAAGGCTTCTGTGGTATATTGGCGAGAGTGACGGGTCCCTCGAAAGGATCCCCGGCTCTGGCCTTTAGCTGCTCGTGGTTTTCTATCTGGTAAAGATCGTGGTTAGCAATCTTGCACACTAGCCATAAGATCATCTAGGCCCTTGCCAAACAGCATCTGTCCCCTGAACAGGAGCCTACTTAGCTTCACTTTAGAGGCCGAATCACCCGCCCATTGCCTGATCCAAAGCTTACAATGGACGGAGATCAAAAATGCTGAGACTTTCCCCATGACTCTGATTATATCATATAGTGCATCTGCTACGTAGTCTGTTCCCACCAACACAAGTGGAGGCAGGAGCTTAGAGTTCATCAGGCTCTGATTTCATAGTCTAGAGTGACAGGCATGTGCCATGAAGGAAGTCAAAGCTGCAGCCTTAACCCCTATGGCTAGAGTCTCAAACTGCCTCCTGAGGACCATATCCACTGCAGTCCTACATATCCTTTAAAACCATGCTTCCCTTACTTGGTAGGGAAGTATATTAGTCACCTGGGCTACCAGGAAATCCACCTTATGCACAGCAAACATTTGCTGGAATTCCTGATTCATGGGAAAATAATTTAGCCATGGTTTTAGCCACACTCGGGGAGCCTTCAGAGGTCTCCCAGGGCTCTGTAACTAGGATCCTCATGTCCGGGTACCATGGAAAAAACATGGTTTGAGCCCAGACCCTGCTCAGAAGAGAACACTAGGAGAACGGAGTTTGCATAGGGTCTGTCTTCAATTCTTGGAGGGACTCGGTGATGATATCCAGCAAAACAGAGGACTTAAAAAGTTGGCAAATGGAAGGATCATCTCCCTGGTGGTCGAAACCGCTTCCTGGTTCTCTAGATGGGTGTCTGCATCTTCCATCAGGGAAACCTTACTTTGGGACAGTAAAGGGATCAAATCTGAAAACCTTGTCTGCCGAGTCCTTGTCTAATGAACCATTGTAGTCCAGAATAGCCTCAGTCCTCAGGGAAGAAGTGCTCCAAGTATCCAGCGAGACCCGCACGCTGGTCCACTCGTCCATGGACCTAACCGATGGATTTCTGCCTTGTTCATAAGCCTGCCAGAGCAAATTAATGAACTCTGGGGTAAAGGCTTGAGAGGACAACTCTCCTTGCCCCTTAGGGTGGAGCAAATGGCTTTTCTTGGGCTGCAAAGCATCTACACTCTTCTTGGATTGCTGTTCTGGGGTTCCAGAAGTTTTTCATTTCCCCCGATGGGACCATCTGCCTTTTTTCAGCCCTAAAAAAGGTGAGCACCCCTGCATCAGCTCTATGCAAGGGTTACATGCTGTCAACATTAGTGCATGACCTGCAATAAAGTATTTAAAAATAAGAGCTGTGTTAAATCCGGGCTTAGGACACAGAAAAGTCCTGTGTTAAAACATGTTAAGTCCTGATTTTTACCACAGTTTAGTAAAAGTGCCCCTTAGTAAAATCACATGGGCTGATTTAGTTTTATTTATTTATTTAGGTATTTACATACTGTCTGTCAAGGATATCTAAGCAGTTTACAATCAGGTACTCAAGCGTTTTAGTTAATTTGTGTATTTCTGACATCATGTTCAGGATTGGCCAATTGGATGCAGTGCATGTGAGGTCATTTTTTTGTGAATCTCTTGTAGACTCCAAGGCACATATTTGCATATACAGTAGTCATATCAGGGAGTTCTGGTAAATTTAACCCCTGAGATGTCAGACATTATAAAGCACTCCTTGCACATAATCCTGCTTGTGAGTCTTCTGGGTAGATGGGAAATGAATTTCTTTACAGTATCAGCGTTGGTCTCACAGCTAATGCTCTGAGCTTGCTTTACAGTCCTTACTTACTGGAAATTCAGTCCAAGGTGACAGTTGTTGGAAGCTACAAGTATTCAGAAGCTGTGCTATTGTTTGAGGGGAGAGATAATAAGTATGAGTTGGTGTAGAACTCTTTCAGGGTGAGAGAGGTCTAGGTTATTTTGCCATGAAGATGTTTTGCATATAGTCATGTTCTGTGGGTAGTTTGCTACTATTAGTACAAGTTAAAGGGTAAAAGATCCTGGATTAAATACACTGCCTTTCTATGGTGGTTTACATTTTATTATATGCAAGTTTACTTCATCTGTCCCTAGTGGGCTCATAATCTAAATTTTGTGCCTGGGGCAATGAATGTGACTTGCAGAGTACTGTTTTGATGTAAATTCCTGTGTCTGATGACTATGTATCTGTGCATCTGTCTGCTGAAATGTTAAAATCGAATGTTTTAACAAAATTACAAAAGAAATCACATAACAGTATATGAATATAATGGGTGTTTTTGGTCTTGTAGGTTCCTCCTGCTACGTTTTGGGCTTTCTGGTTCAGTCAGAATTGGCCTCTGCTAGGCTATGGCTCCATGATTCTTAATTCACAGCTGCTTAAATGATTTTGCTGTATCCTCTTTCAAACCGTAGCTCAGCTGTTGCAACAAGTGTTCCCTGATGTTTACAGTAGAACTTGATAACAGAATTCCTGAGGCCAGCCAGTAGGTGTCACCATTGTGGAAAGGCTGGGACTCCCTTTCCAGAGGGGCTAGGAACAACTGTCTCTGAATCTTCTCCAGCCCTGGCCAACTTGGGGGTGAATTCCAGGACTGGGACTGAAACACAGATTTTCTGCATGGCAGCATCATCACTGAACCAACCGATGAGTTCACTATCCTAAATTTAAGTGAGACATAGTGAGTATTGCTATCACTTGCCATTTCAAATGCGCCTGCCTAGCTTTTAAGATCCTACACGGCATCCTCCCTCCCCTAATTCCACTATCTTGGAACTCCTTGAGTCGCGACACCACCAGGCCCACCCAAAAACTTAAACTCTCCTTCCCCTCACTAAAAGGTATCCTCTCTGCGGGAAAATTGGGAAATCTCTCTTCTTCAGAATCACAGGGCTTTGGAATAATCTTACTGCCCCACTACGGAAACTGGGCTCCTTCCAACTATTCCATAAGCACCTGAAAACTTGGCTTTTCACAAAAATGTAATGCTCTCTTCCCCCCTGTATACAACCGCCAACCCCATTATGTTATTCCTTCTTATAATAAACTCTTGTAAACCATGCCGAGCTCTATAATTATGGAGAGGATGCGGTATATAAACTTAAGATTTAGTTTAGTTTAGTTTAAATATCATGGAGGATGCAGCTCTCAAATAATTCTGTAATCAATGCAAACCAATATAATCTCATTTGACAATCCTAATCTGACAGCATCATGGAGTGGTGATACAGACTTGGTTACATCTCATGGTAGCTCCCGTTTCTGATCAGAATTATCCTCATTGTACACTATCCTAGAGAATCCTGTCTCAGAACCCTGGCCAGTGGACTATACACTGCAAAGACCAATGGAGAAGACATCAGCGATTCATAAGTAACCTTTCTTGGTGTCTCAGGATTTTGATAGTCAGGTTTCATGCTCAAAGCTTGCTGCCACAAGCAGAACCTCTTAGCACCATTTTGGACTGATTAGCACCTCATCTAATATCCTCTCTTAAATAATAGGAAAATGCCTGACTGTGACAGGACTCCCAATAGCACGCAGAGATCTTGTTACGACTGAATACTTGACAAATGCTGCTTTGCAGCTAAAGAATCACCAAGTGATTCCCACCGCTGGTACACATTTTAATTCACCTCCAAATGTTTCTTTGCTGTCTATGTGGTGAACTGGGTCAGAAACTGGCTGTCGGACAGACGCCAGAGGGTGGTGGTTAATGGAAGTCGCTCGAAGGAAGGAAAGGTGACTAGTGGAGTCCCTCAGGGTTCGGTGCTAGGGCCAATCCTGTTCAATATGTATGTAAGTGACATTGCTGAAGGGTTAGAAGGAAAAGTGTGCCTTTTTGCAGATGATACCAAGATTTGTAACAGAGTAGACACCGAAGAGGGAGTGGAGAATATGAAAAAGGATCTGCAAAAGTTAGAGGAATGGTCTAATGCCTGGCAACTAAAATTCAATGCAAAGAAATGCAGAGTAATGCATTTGGGGATTAATAATAGGAAGGAACCGTATATGCTGGGAGGAGAGAAGCTGATATGCACGGACGGGGAGAGGGACCTTGGGGTGATAGTGTCCGAAGATCTAAAGGCGAAAAAACAGTGTGACAAGGCAGTGGCTGCTGCCAGAAGGATGCTGGGCTGTATAAAGAGAGGCATAGTCAGTAGAAGGAAGAAGGTGTTGATGCCCCTGTACAGGTCATTGGTGAGGCCCCACTTGGAGTATTGTGTTCAGTTTTGGAGACCGTATCTGGCGAAAGACGTAAGAAGACTTGAGGCGGTCCAGAGGAGGGCGACGAAAATGATAGGAGGCTTGCGCCAGAAGACGTATGAGGAGAGACTGGAAGCCCTGAATATGTATACCCTAGAGGAAAGGAGAGACAGGGGAGATATGATTCAAACGTTCAAATACTTAAAGGGTATTAACGTAGAACAAAATCTTTTCCTGAGAAAGGAAAATGGTAAAACCAGAGGACATAATTTGAGGTTGAGGGGTGGTAGATTCAGGGGCAATGTTAGGAAATTCTACTTTACGGAGAGGGTGGTGGATGCCTGGAATGCGCTCGGGAGAGAGGTGGTGGAGAGTAAAACTGTGACTGAGTTCAAAGAAGCGTGGGATGAACACAGAAGATTTAGAATCAGAAAATAATATTAAATATTGAACTAAGGCCAGTTACTGGGCAGACTTGCACGGTCTGTGTCTGTGTATGGCCGTTTGGTGGAGGATGGGCAGGGGAGGGCTTCAATGGCTGGGGAGGGCTTCAATGGCTGGGAGGGTGTAGATGAGCAGAGATTTCGGCAGTTGGAACCCAAGCATAGTACCGGGTAAAGCTTTGGATTCTTGCCCAGAAATAGCTAAGAAGAAAAAAAAAAAAAAAATTTTAAATTGAATCAGGTTGGGCAGACTGGATGGACCATTCGGGTCTTTATCTGCCATCATCTACTATGTTACTATGGGAATTCCACATTCATCACCCCAGTTAGATTGAGCAGGAAGAAATAAATAGATGACTTGGAACAGGACCAGTTGTAACTCACTAGGCGTTACAATGTCATTTTTGGAGAAGCCCCTGTTTTGATATGTGTGGAGAATGTAGAGAATGTGAAAGGGAGTATTTGGGGCTGTAGGGGTGTATGGAGGATGTCTGTTGTGGGTGGGGTCCTGGCTCAATCAGAGAGAATTCACGTGTTTAGTTCAGCACCTCAATCATCTTGAAACGTTGGCTCCTAGGGCAGGGTGGATGTCTGCGTCAGGTGCACAACCGAAGGGAATGACTGGTCTGATTGAGGTGTTAGAGGTGAGATACAGGTAGAGATGTCCGAGGCAGGTGTGTAAAGATGGTGTCAGGAGAACACCCTTTCTCAAGCTATCTTTTGCACGTTCTCTCTTCCCCTCTTGTTCATGTACACACATGGAACTGTGAGAAAAGATGAGCGCACCCTGGATACACCAGCAGCAGAGAAGCACTTAAGTGGTGAGTTATAACACTGAACCTAACATGTGACCAGGGTGATTTGAAAGAAAGACTGAGAGACGGCTAGACAAGTTAAGATTACTCTCACCGTCTGCCAGAGAGCTGCAGCCACTGACCCTGGATTCGCTGGTTAGATCGTAAGGCATGCCCTCCCCCTACCTGCAGCTGCTCTCATGTTTTCAGGGCATAGGACTCCTCCCCTTTTAGAGCTCTGGTCAGTTTGTGCCACATGGTAGTTAGCTCCCCCTTCTGGCGTAACAGGGTGATTGCTTGGCAGACTGCCTTAGTCTTTCTGTTTCTGTTGTCATCCCTCACTTTGCTTAATCATAAAACTGCTTCTGACTACCTTAAGAATAGTTATTCATCTGCATGATATGTGAGCCTGTGGATTTTTAGCTAAACCAATGTTGTACCAAGATTTAACTCTTGAATACCTGGTAAGTTTTCCAACAGCATCCAGATATGCTGAACAGGGTTGATCCAGTTTTGGGTTTATACCCCACTGCATGCAAGGACTTGAGGTTCTGAATTCCCCCATTACATTCACTAATGAAAAAGCAAGACTACAATGCCCTGCATTCAATGGGCTAAGTCCAAGACTGGATCAGCTCTGTCAAGCGCATTTGGATTCAGTTGGCAAAGTTTCCAAGTTTATTAAATATTTGATTAATCGCTTATTAACATTCTAAGCGATGTACAAAGTATAAAATATTAAATTACCATAGTTGAAGGGAAACAGACAATCCTAATCACCACCACTGTACCCCAGGGGCAGAAGGGAAATATCCTTATACATTTCACTTGAACTTTGTGTGTGTGTTTTTCATTATTGCCTGTTGTCCTCAGAGAACCTGTTGACAATTCTATATTTTCACATTTATATCTAACTGGGCCCAGTTATGGTTAAATATATACTATAATGTCAAAGGATGGTAGTGAACTAGGTCTTGATACCAGGTTACATATTATTAATAGTTTATTATCCTAAGGGCAGACAGAATATCACTGAAAACTGATTATGCATTATGGATAGAATGATGCTCATACTTGTCTATGGTTAATCCTTTAAGCAGGGGTAGGCAATTCCGGTCCTCGAGAGCAGGAGCCAGGTCAGGTTTTCAGGATATCCACAATGACTATGTATGAGATGGATTTGCATGCACTGCCTCCTTGAGATGCAGAAGATCTATCGCGTGCATATTTATTGTGGATATCCTGAAAATCCGACCTGGCTCCGGCTCTCGAGGACTGGAGTTGCTTACCTCTGCTTTAGGATTACCATATGGCTCCAGAAAAAGGAGGACGGATTAAGACATCTGGGTTGTACTTCCATTGCTGTCAGCAGAAGTAAAACCAGGATGTCTCAATCCGTCCTCCTTTTTCTGGAGCCATATGGTAACCCTATTTATGAGCAGCTCTCTAACTGCAACTCTGCTTTCTGAAATAGCACTAGTCCTCCTTTGCCTCAGTGTGTTCACTGGCTCACAGGTAAATGGGTTGCATATGCTACTAGAATACTCATTTCAAGGCCAGTTCCCCTCAGAATCTTTTTACAGGCAAGCAGGCAGGCTGGAAATAGTTTATTTACCTTTATTTATTAATTTTTTAAATTGGGATTTATTAAGTGCGTTTATGAAGAGATTCACTTAAGGTGATATATAGCAGATACAGTTTAATATAAAACTTAGACAAATTTAACAATAATAACATGACCAAATGCAGTATAAACACAAATACAATCAATGAGGTAAACTTGGAGATGACAATCCTAGTAACAGTATCAGAAAAACTTGTAGCGGGAAGCTACGACAGCGTTATATACTGTATTTTATGACAGTTTTCTGTAGTATTAGTCTGTGATCATTTCAATGTTGTCTGACATTCTAGGAAGGAGAAGCAGAGAGGATATATAAGGACAACAAAACCCAGAATGTGTGAGTGTGCTGATCCCTCATTCCTCCTACAGAATTACAATCTTTGAATTACTTCAGTCAGTCTAAATGAGAAAATATATTTTCACTCCCCTCTCATAAATGTTCCTCTTACAAGCTGCACCGCAACCCAGCCATCTGTTACCGGGCACAAGGGAAGAGGAAGAGGAAATGCTAGCCTTACATTCTGACTTCACTGTAGGATTCATGTTTACTACTGTATATAGTGCTGATCTTTCCTCAGATTATAAACAGGCCCAGTGTAACTGTTAGGCAAGACTATGTGGTTGCCTAGGGCAGCAGCTTCTGGGGAAGCAACTGAAATTAAAGCAAAACAGATCTGGACAGCCACACACACATTTGAAAATATACAAGCCTTTTTACAGGATTCTGGTGTTATGGATGAGGTGATCATAATCGTTGAGTTCAGGTATCAAAATCTGGGTTGGGGTTGACTAGCTGGGGGTCTGACAGTGTAGATGTACCTAGCACAGTGTTTCTCAACCTGCGGTACGCATACCCTAGGGGGTATGCGGACCGCCTGTTGGGGGTATGCGGGCTAACTGCCATCTGCTCACACTGCCCGCAACTCTGGGAAGGGAAGGGCCAGGTGCGTGCAGCGATTGTACACCGCCGGCCCACAAGCCTTCCCCCTGATGTCAATTCTAACATCAGAAAGAAAGTCCGGGCCTGCCAATCACTGCTTGGTTGGCCTGGACCTTCTCTCCAACATCAGAATTGACGTCGGGGGAAGGCTTGTGGGCCAGCGGAGTGCAATCACTGCACGCAGCTGGCCTTTCCCTTCCCAGAGTTGTGGTGGGGGGGGGGGAAATTAAATGGAGTGGGCGGGGGCAGTGGACCGGGGGAGGAGGAATCGGCAGTGGGTCAGCTTGGGAGCAGGCAGGCTTCAGCGCGGCTTCAGGAGAGGGAGGAAGGGGGGTGGGACAAAGGCTGAAAGGCAGTGAGGGGGAGGGGACATGAACTGGGGACATAGGAAGGAGGGAGGAAGGGGACACTAACTTGGGACATAGGAAGGAGGGACGGAATAGAAAGGGACAATTGTTGGGCCTGAGTGTGTGAGTGAGAGGGAAAGAGATGGTGCACATGGGGAAAGGAAGAGGAAAATTGGGCATAGAGAGGAGTGAGGTAGAGATGCATCGGGAATAGAAGGATGAGAGGGAGAAATGTTGGATATGATGGTGGAGAGGAAACAGAGGGTAGATTGAAGGGTATGCAAGGGGGAGGAATATTGGGCATAGTGATGGAGGGAGAGACGTGGCATGGTGTTAGAGAGTGGTGATAGAAGGAGAAATTGGCAGTGCTGAAAATTGATCTGGGGAATGAGAGAGGAAGAAAAGTTGGACTCGTGGAGAGACAGAGAAAGATGTTGGGGAATGGAATGAGGTCTGGAGGAGAAGAAGCATGCAGGAGGCAGAAAGAAAGAAAGAAAGAAATATTGGATACACAGTCAGAAGGAAGTGCAACCAGAGACTCATAAAATCACCAGACAACAAAGGTAGGAAAAATGATTTTATTTTCAATTTAGTGATCAAAATGTGCAGTTTGGAGTATTTATATCTGCTGTCTATATTTTGCACTATATTTGTCTATTTTGCTATAGTTGTTATTGAGGTGACATTGCATGTTCTAAAGTCATCTTCCTTGACATCTTTGAAAAAACCTCGACTATAAATGATAATTAACATATTCTGTGCCTACAGTGTGCTTTTGTGTTTTTTTTAAATTTTGTGGTTACCATTCTGTATTAATAAGATTTTATTGTATGTATATGAAAAATGGATGGAAGAAATTGCATTACAATTAGCATTATTATTATGAGTCCGGGGCGGAGTTTGGGCAGGTCTAGGGTAGAGTTTGGTCGGGGGTACTTGGTTGGTATTTGTTAGGCTTAGGGGGTACTTGGCTTGAAAAGGTTGAGAAACACTGGTCTAGCATACCCTATATTTATTTATTTTATTTATTGAGCAGTTTTTCAAAATACAAATTCCTGTATACATTGAAACATGCGATCCTGGGGAAAAAACGATGAAATATCAGAATGTCTATCATGCAATAATCAAGAATTTAGCCCTCTTTAGCTGAGGAGAGTCTGCACTGTATTCCACAAGTATGAAAGAAATAATAAAAAGAACATCTCTTACAAAAGCACCCAAAATATTTGCACACACCCTGATTCGAAGCTCTACTGAACAGGGACTGTCTCTTCCAAGTGTTTGTAAAGTGCTACATAAAGTCATGACCTCATCAGAGGATGGGGATGATGCATGCAGCTCCACTCAGGGGTGTGGCCAGGCTATATAATGTACACTATAAACTAGGGAAATTTAAATATGAGGAACGGCTGAATAAACTGCAGCTCTACTCCCTAGAGGAACGCAGGGAGAGGGGGGACATGATCGAGACATTCAAGTACCTCACGCGCCGTATCGAGGTGGGGGAGGATATCTTCTTCTTCAAGGAACCCACGTCAACACGAGGGCATCCATGGAAAATCAGGGGAGGGACATTACATGGCGACACCAGGAAATACTTCTTCACCGAGAGGGTGGTGGATCGATGGAATGGTCTTCCGATACAGGTGATTGAGGCCAGCAGTGTGCCTGATTTTAAAGCTAAATGGAATCGAAAGGTGGGATCTCTTCGCAAAGGGAGGTAGGGGAGGGTCATTGATGTGGGCAGACTTGATGGGCCTTGGCCCTTATCTGCCGTCACCTTCTATGTTTCTAATGGTGATCACCTTAAATAAATAAATAATAATAATAATAAATATAATAAAAATTACACTATCAAAACTAGCTTCAGAGAGTTCTATTAAGTGAACGCTCAGACCCACAACCTGAACTCTAGTGATTTTTCACGGAGCCAGTTGCAAATGAGACCATCATAGCATGTTCACTGTCTTTGTCACCTGCTTCCAATTACACCTAAAAATTCTACATAGATAAGCAAGTTGTTACTTATCTGTATTGCATGGTGGCAAGGGTACAACTCTGCAACTGCTCCAGGTACATTCTTAAATTCTAAACTGCTGTCATACTCTCTCTGATCCCCCAACCTAGGTTTCACAGTTGGCTTCTTCAGGAGGGGACACTACGGGGATAAAATATAATCAACCAAACTACCACCCAGTGAAAAGTGGATCCTGCCGTCCACTAAGCACAAGACACATCAAAATGACTGTTGTCTTCAGTCTTCTTATAAGTACTGCTTACTATTTCTGTAGCACTACTTGTATGCAGCACTTTATACATACACATAAAAGAAAGTCCCTGTTCCATGAACAATCTATTCAAGACAGACAAACAGGACAAATTAGAGAATTACAGAGCTGCCAAATTACTCAGTTCCAGGAGGGAGATTTTGGGTTAATCTTAGAATTCTAACATTCTTCATATAGTTGCATTATGGGAACTGCAGAACTGATTTCAGTGTGTAGCAGAGCTGCCAGGAAGAAGACCTTTAGACCAGCCCTTGTTTTAAATTTACATTCAGACAGAGGCGCTGGCTCTGTGTGTGCTAAGGTGCCCGAGTACCTCTAATATTTTTGGGACCTCAAAGGGGGGGACGGTCCATCCTGGGTGCAGCTCATTAGGGGTGCTTCAGTCCAGAGTCCAGTCTCTCCATGTTGCAGCCTGCAAGCTTCAGGCCATGTTAATGAGCTAAACATGCTGACATGTTTAAGGCCGGTGCCTGAAATGAAATATAGAACATAGAAATTTGCCGTATTGCTATTGAGAATTTTGTTAGTGGTTCTTCTTTCCGCTGTCAAGCCGTTTATAGTCTCGAATCGCTCAATAACGTAGACAAAAAGGCACGTAGTGTCAGTGGGTCCTTTATGCTACAGTTACAGCATTTACAGAGAACTTTACCTGTGGAATTATTTCTTCCTTCGCTGTCCTGAAATGTCTTTGCAGTCCACGATGAATCAGCATGGCTCGTGTCCCGTTTTCGTCTTCCTCCCAGGATTCGGTGGGAAAGAAAGGAGGAGTAATCCGAGCAATAAGTTTGAAGCT
This sequence comes from Geotrypetes seraphini, assembly GCF_902459505.1. Taxonomy (NCBI): domain Eukaryota; kingdom Metazoa; phylum Chordata; class Amphibia; order Gymnophiona; family Dermophiidae; genus Geotrypetes; species Geotrypetes seraphini. The sequence goes on from NC_047088.1 coordinate 70,577,672, forward strand.
AGGAATGAACACATGAGAACAATTTTTGATAGCAGATGTCTGCACAGGAACGGGGATCACGGGTATCCTGCGGGTCCCAATCTCTCCTGCCGGACACCCTCCCCAAAAAAGCCCCGCACGATCGATCGCACTCTTCATCGGTAGGAGGGATGCCCTGTCCCTCCTGCTGACACCTCTCCTGTAGCGGCAGGTGGGATGCCCAGTCCCTCCTGCCAGCCCCCCCCCTCAAACACCTCGGCACAATGAAACTCTTCACTGGCAGGAGGAATGCTGGTGGAGTGTTGTGCTTCATGGAGGCATGGTCCTGCAGCAATTGTGAGTGCTGCTGCAACCTGGTCCAAATTAGAGAGCTGAACACGGATGATGGGAATCCCGCGGGTTCCCCCTTCGGGTCACGGGGATCCTGTGGGGACGTCACCTAGGGTCACAGGGATCCCATGGGGATGCCCCCTAGGTCATGGGGACCCCGTGGGGACGCCCCTCGGGTTCTCAGGGATCCCGCGGGGTTCAATACAACTCGAGCCACGAGGCTTGTCTGATTTTCCTACCTGCCCTGCCGCGAGGCTCATCTTCCATTTCCTGCCTGCCCTGCCGCTGCACACATAGCCAATCGGAAGTCTTCCCCGATGTCAGAACTGATGTCGGAGGGAGGGCTTATGGAAGACTTCCGGTCAGCTATGTGTGCTGCGGCAGGGCAGGCAGGAAATGGAAGACGAGCAGTGTTCTCCCTAGCACCCGGTTGTCCCCCCGCCAGCTCAGCCGGTGCAGAGCCCTCCTCTCAAGCACAGGCTCTGCACTTTCACCCTCTTCCCGGCGCCTTGGAGCCTGCATTTATCACTTCCCTCTCTCCTCTCACTTTCCGGCCCTCTCTTCCTCTTCTCACCTCCCCTGCAGTGCTCCAAACTTGCTGTGGGTCGCCGGCAGTAATTGTAAACAATCCACCAGCTGCCGCCCCGCAGCCTTCCATCTGCCGCGCCCCGCCTCCTCTGACACAAATTCCTGTGGATGGAAACACTGCGGAGGAGCGTGGGCTTGGGGAGGGGCTTATTACCTCTCAGGGATACCAAAGCTCTAATTCCGGATCTGTTTCCATTCCAGCGGTAGGGGAAGCGATGTAATCCACGTCACAAGGAGGTCAGGGATAGAAACGGTTCACTGGGCCAAGGCATGCTTTAAGAGGAAAATAAGTTTTTAAATCCTAGTGTGTTTTTGTTTTAGGGCTAAGTTCGGTGATTTTAAGCATTTCCAAAGCTCGTTGTAAGCACCAAAGAGGTGGTTGTCTCGGGGGAGGGGGGGGAGATATTCAAAGCAATTTCACTGTCCCTAAATGGCTCTGGGTCACTGAAACCAGGTATGTTGGGGACATTCTGTGGCTGGAGTGAGCATTTGGCTAGTAAAGGACTGATATTCAAGACAACTTGCCAAAGTCAAATGGGACTGTGTTTAAAACTCAATCCTTACTTTATGCCATTCACCATAGTCTGTTAAATACTGAATATTCCACTTAACCTAGAGTTTAGCTGACTGTAAACCCATAGAGACACTGGATCTGGACAGGGGGGGAGAGGAGAGAGAGACAGAAAAGGACCTTGAGGAGGGGCTGGAATGCAGACTTGAACCAAAAGGGAGGAGGAAGACAGAGCAAATGCTGGACTAGAGGGGGTAGAGAGGGGAAACACACTGAACTGAGGAGAGCGAGATGCCAGGCCCTGGGGAGAGGGAGGCAGACAGAAAAACCTGGAACAAAGGTGGGAGGACTCAATATGTTAGCTTTGGGAAATGTATATAGCAGATGTTTTTGTATTGTGTTCAAAAGAAAAGGAAATGCATTTCTGGTTTTATTTCTACAGTGTTGAAGTACTTGCTGACCCTTGCTGTGACTGGTGAGGATCCCCAAGCACTGCCAGCAGAGGACCTCCTCTAGAGATGGCCAGAACTCCCCTCCACCAAGCACAGTCGCTGGCAATATCCATGAGGCACTGAGGTGCTAGCATCTGTGACTCAGGGACGCTACTGCTGCCTGCCAAGCTTGGCAAAAGGGACCGCTGGCCAACTGCAAAGGAAGTCTTCAGCTGACAGCTTGGGGGTTCTCATCAGCTGAGTATTTAATTATATTGTATATTTACATTAGAGGCTCTGGTAGAAACCCGTTTACAAAGTATGTATTCTTCCCAATTAATATTTCCAAATAAATAAAGTGTCTGCTTATTTGTACATGGGTCTCTACCAGAGCCTTTAATTCAGTAGCATAATTAAATGAAATAACTATTTCTGAAGTTTATAGGGACGGGCGGGGACAGAGGGGATTCCTCGCAGGGACGGGTGGGGACGGAGGGATTTCTCATGAGGACAGGTGGGGACGGAGGGATTCCTCACGGGGACAGGTGGGATTGGTGGGGACGGGTGGGATTTCTGTCCCCGCGCAATTCTCTAGTCCAAATGCAGTGCCTGAGCCACTGCGGTAAGCTCTTCTTCAGCCTGCACGGCATGGGGGTGAGTGCCAGACTATTATTCCCCACATGCTTGCCGTGCCGCCATGGGAGAGAATGGGCAGGCCAGAGCTAAGATTGGGCAGGCAGGGCTGCCTGTTCCACTCCAAAGTCCCCCACCATCCATCACCCCCGCATGGTATGCTCCCCTCCTGCTTTCTTTTCTATCGCAGCTTATGCCGTAACTTTAATCCTCACACAATAATGTTTTCAGTCAGTTGGTCGAGTCTGGAAAATGCTTGAAGTACCTTTATGTAAACCACTTTGAGCGTGGTTGTAAAACTACAAAAAGGTGGTATACAAGTCCCAATCCTTTTCCCTTTCCTTTGTGTGGCTCTTCTCAAAATTCCTCTGCTCTTTTCAGCATCGAGAGTTGGGGGTTGGTGAGCAGGGAAGTTGCTGGTGTTGCTACATCTCCTTCTCAGCAAGGGTGGTGGGTTATTGCTGGTGTCAGTCCAGCTGCTGCAGGCCTCCCAGAACAGCCGGGATCTCTTGATGTTGGTATGGGTGATATTGCTACTGGGGGATTCCTTTCTCCTCTGGAATCTTGGGGGACTGATTCCTCTCCAGGCAGGCTCACTCCCTACAGCTGAGCTCTGTCTGCTGTAATCATTCATAGCATGTCCTTCTTTTGGCACCAGCTGCTGTGTTTGCAGAGCTCTGATAGCATTTTGTGCTTCTCGGTTGGGAGGTCTGATTGTGGGAGGGGTGGCTGGTTTGAGTGCAGGAGATGGCAAGTGGTAACTCTGCTGAGGAGTTGAAAACGGCATTGGAACAGAAAGCACAGAAAGTGAAGGCAGCTTTGACCCTGCAGGGCTATGAGAAGTCAGCCAGCAGATCTTAGCAGCAAGGGCTGCTGGGAACAACAGGAGGTGAGGCTTTTAGGAAGAGGGATCAAGGAGATGCATCTATGTTCCTCGGCCTCAGAGGGGATTGGCAGGAGCAGGTGACAGATCCATGTCCTACATTGGCCTTAAGGAGCCAGAAGCAGCAGACCTTGGTCTCTTCCATGGCCAGCTTAACCTATGGACCAGGTGAGGCTCTGGCCCAGGGTGCAAAATGCCCAGGACTGTAACATGACATGACGTCACTGGCCCATAAGTTAACCTACAAACACCTCCTTCCTCTGATACTGCAGCCAAGTCCGGCATGGTGCAGCATCATAAGCCAGCTGCCACGAGGGGAAAGTGCCAGGGTTAGGGCATTGAGGAGGGAAGTACAGTCTAAGCCAGGCATGGGCAACTCCGGTCCTCGAGGTCCGGAATCCAATCGGGTTTTCAGGATTTCCCCAATGAATATGCATGAGATCTATTTGCATGCACTGCTTTCATTGTATGCTAATAGATCTCATGCATATTCATTGGGGAAATCCTGAAAACCCGACTGGATTGCGACTTTGACATCCCTGAATAGCATAAATGTTACATAGAACTTATTTGCATGTAATATATGATGGAATCAGATTACATACTTAACAGATATTTCTGAAACAGTGATTTACAAATAGCAATTTCATAGGTAGTAGGTTGCAGATATTAACATTACATCAAGTTAGGGTTATCTCATGGCTCCAGAAAAAGGAGGACGGGTTGAGATATCCGGGTTTTACTTCTACTGAAAGCAATGGAAGTAAGGAGGATAGATTGAAACATCTGGGGTTTACTTTCACAATGGGACTTGGCTGCAGTATCAGAGGAGAGAGGTGTTTGTAGGTTAACTTATGGGCCACTGATGTCATGTCACAGTCTTGGGCATTTGGCAGATGTCTCAATCCGTCCTCCTTTTTCTGGAGCCATCTGGTAACCCTACACCAGGGGTCTCAAAGTCCCTCCTTGAGGGCCGCAATCCAGTCGGGTTTTCAGGATTTCCCCAATGAATATGCATGAGATCTATGTGCATGCACTGCTTTCAATGCATATTCATTGGAGAAATCCTGAAAACCCGACTGGATTGCAGCCCTCAAGGAGGGACTTTGAGATCCCTGCCCTACACCAAATAGATCTTCAGTGTGATTATCATTACACAGTGTGAAATCTAGATCGCATTAAGACCTGTCGCTTTTATCTCTTTTAATACCACCAAAATTCACCCCCTTCCTCTCTGAGCACACTACCCGGACCCTTGTCCAAGCTCTCATAACCTCAAGCTTAGATTACTGCAATCTACTACTAACTGGTATCCCCCAGTGTCACCTCTCCCTTTACAATCTATGCAAAACTCTGCTGCACAACTCATCTTCTACCAACCTCGCTACGCTCATGTCACCCTTCTCCTTAAGTCACTTCACTGGCTCCCTATCTGCCATCGCATACAGCAGTGGTTCCCAACCCTGTCCTGGAGGAACACCAGGCCAATTGGGTTTTCAGGCTAGCCCTAATGAATATGCATGAAGCAAATTTGCATGCCTATCACTTCCATCATATGCAAATCTCTCTCATGCATATTCATTAGGGCTAGCCTGAAAACCCGATTGGCCTGGTGTTCCTCCAGGACAGGGTTGGGAATCACTGGCATACAGATCTTATTGCTGACCTACAAGTGTATTCATTCTGCTGCCCCTCAATATCTTTCCTCGCTTCTCTCTCTTTATACACCTCCCAGAGAACTCCGTTCCTCAGATAAGTCACTCTTAATGTTACCCTTCTCCTCCACTACCAATTCCACACTTTGTTCCTTTCATCTAACAACTCAGGGGTAGGAAACTCCGGTCCTCGAGAGCCGTATTCCAGTCGGGTTTTCAGGATTTCCCCAATGAATATGCATTGAAAGCATTGCATGCAAATAGATCTCATGCATATTCATTGGGGAAAACCTGACTGGAATACGGCTCTCGAGGACTGGAGTTCCCTACCCCTGATCTAAGTGCTCCCTGTGCCTGGAATAAATTACCTGAGTTTGTCCACCAAGCCCCTTCCCTTGTTTAAAAGCAGACTGAAAACCCACCTTTTTTATATAGCTTTCAATCCTTAATCCTATCCTACTCCTCTGCCCTCCATCCCAGCCCGCTGATTGACCATTTCTCTTAACTATATCCATGACATCCTGTTTGTCTGTCTTGCCTATTTAGATTGTAAGCTCTTTTGAGCAGGGACTGTTTTCTTATTCTTTGTGACACTGTGCAGTGCTGTGTGCATCTGGTAGCGCTATAGAAATAATTAATAGTAGGGTTCCGTAACTAAAGCACGGAGGTCAATGGCACACTGACAATGGTGCATCGACACCTGCGCGCAGGATGATTGCGCACCACCGTTTCTAGTGCTTTTACGGCTTACTGGTTCTGAGGGAGGTGGGGATGGAACTCCCCCAGTACACTTGTAAATGGTCGCACTCCTGTTGGGGGGGGGTTGGGGGGAACCTTACCATACACTGAAAACTTCCGTTCTCTCGCTGTTCTGGAGTTTTCAGTGTAGTGGAGCACGAGCATTTATAAGTATAGCTGGGGCCCACACCCCCCACTCATAATGCTACCGATAAGCCGTAAAAGCACTGGAAATGGCGGTGCACAATCATCCTGCATGCAGGTGTTGCCGTGCGCTTGTCGGTGCACCAATGACCTGCGCGCGATTGTTGTACCACCAATAGTAGTAGTAGTAGTAGTCGTTTTCAGATATTTGCGGAACATATGAGTAGTATGCATAGTACAATAGACTCTCAGTTAACCGGCACCCATGGGGAGTGACAGATGCCAGATAAATATAGTTTCTGGTTGCATGACAGTTACTATTAAAAATAGGCCTAACTAATACTATACCCCATACAATGCCATACCATAAACCGTTCCAGACAAACTACTGGACATGTGGTAGGCATAGTGTGGGTGTACTCAGGTGTGGCATGCCAAGTTTACACTTAAATTTCCACCAGAAATTGATTTGATTTTCATTTAAAGTATTTCTTATATTTTTTTGTTTTGGTTGCTTGAGAGTTCTGGTTAATTGAGTTAATTGAGTTAATTGAGTTAATTGAGTCTACTGTAGTACCATGGAACTCCTCAGGAAGAACTCACCAGAGTTGCTGATCAGCTGAGCCGGCATGGGGAGAGCGGAACCGCGGTCAGCTAAGTCTTGGCAGTGCTGGCACTGCTGTCATCTCAACTGATTGTGGCTCCACTTTCCCCTTGTTGGTTCAGCTGGTCAGCGACTCTGGTGGGTCCTGCCGGCTCAGCTGATCATGGCTTCCCCTGCCGGCTCAGCTGAACGGGGCTCTGGAACCACGATCAGCTTAGACTGCGGAGGGAGAGCAGTGGCACTGCTGGCAGAAGGAAGGTGAGGTGGCAGAGCCTGTGCTGATATTTTGCCTGCTCAGAAGAGCTGTGGGAGCAGGCACCAGGCACAGCTCCTCCCCCTTTTTACCGGGCTGCAGTGCACAAATAGCATGCATAAGGTTTACATGCTATTTGTGCTGAACATCACCCGATAAATTAAAATTTCTCCCAACCCAGTATTTCTTACCTGGTTGCTGGAGCTTTGTACATCCTGCCCTGAGTGAGCACGAGAGCAGTTAACAATAGAAATGTGGCTGTGAGAGACAGAGTGCATCTGTTTGTCTATGTTTATCTCCAGCTGTGAGCCTCTCCTTTTTTATCTCTGTGTATGTTCAGGGTGGGGCAAATCTAGCCTTAAAACATTTCTCTTCAAAGATGCTTATGAGATCTATTCCTAGGACCTACCACTCATGAGACCCAGACAATTGGCCTAACATCAAAGACTCCCTTTACCCCTTTCGTTCTTCCCTTCCTCCTTTCTTTTTATTTCATGCAATGTATCCTTCCCATTTACCTTTATGTAGCATGTTTATGTCTGTACTGTTCATGTAAGCCTGTTTCCTACGATTTTTATATTTTAAAAATATTTATTTTATGTCTGTATAATTGTAAACTGCTTTGCATCTAAAAGCGGTATATCAAGTCCAAATAAACTTGAGGCCCTGTTTTGATCACCACTGTAAGAGAGAATATAGAAAGTGCCAGAAAATGGAATGGAAAATTATAACGAAGGCAAGAAAAAAAGTGTGCCAGAATCAGCTTTCTGCACAGTGAGCTAAAGAGGACAGTCACAGCTATTTTAATGGAAAATATTCAACATCTCTTTGGGCCAGAGCTTATTGCTACCAGTAGTAGCTGATGGAATAATAGCAATTTTACATTGTTTCCTTGTGGTCTGTCCAGTACGATAATTTTGAAAAAGCATATTATGATGTTGCATGGACGGTTGAGCTTAGTTGCAGGTTGGCAATATCTCTATTCCACCTGCGAATCCAACGTGTGTGGTCATTAAAGCTTTGCTGTGAACATTAGTTCTGTACTAGCTTAAAATAATATCATAATACCATGGTTCCCAAACCTGGTCCTGGAGGCTCCCTAGCCAGTCAGGTTTTTAGGATATCCGCAATGAATATCCATGAGAAAGATTTGCATTCACTGCCTCTACTGTATACGAATATCTCTCACAAATATTCATAGTGGTTATCCTGAAAAGCAGATTGGCTGGGGTGCCTCCAGGATCATATTTGGGAATCACTGTCCTAAGAGATTGATATCAGGGACAGGCTGGGCCACTTCTGGTTTTGCTCTGTTACATCTATCAACTGGTTGTACTGTAGGAAATATTGGAACGGTAAGAAAAAAAGAAGGCAGCCAGTCTACTAGATCTACCATAGGGGGAAACAAAGAAGCAAACCAAGCAGAATCAAAAAAGAGTATTGAACATACTCCCTGGACAAAATGATGTGCCCGATGTGGCAGTGTTTCACCAATATGGCTGTGTCTGGAACAAACCAAAACCAAATATAAAATTTAATAATGAAAACCACAATTCATAAAGATAAAACATTTGCAGTAAAAGTGTGTATTCATAAACCTATGAGTCTGTGTATTCTCAAACTTGAGTCACTATGGTAATAAAACCATTAGAAATATGAACAAGATAAATACAAATATAAAACCAAAAAACATACATATAAAAAAAAAGTGTGCGCATATAAAAGAAAATTAAAGCTTACCTAGATGATAATAGACACTCTAAAAACACCAAAGCTGCATACACAACCAGCTGATGATGTGTGCGTTAGGTGCCATCGACTTGAGTTCGAGTCTTAGCGACTTGATCCAAAAAGAAGTCACTCAAGTGCTAGTCTGATGAGGTCTTCCAGCGTCATCCCCTAGTAGTTGTCAATGTATCCAGCACCTAGTTAATACAGGTCACCTTCCTCGCCAGTTCCTTTGATCTTCCCAAACATGATGTCCTTCTCCAATGATCTCTCTCTTCTAGCAGTGTGACCAAAATCAGATAGTCGTAACTTCATTGTGTGGATTTAGAGTGACAGATCTCGTCTGATCTCTTCCAAAATCGATTTGTTAGCTCTCTTGGCGGTTCATGACAAGCATAGAATCCTTCTCCAGCACTAGAGCTCAAAAGAGTCAATCATCTTTCTGTCCAGTTTCTGCAACGTCCAGCTTTCGCGTCCGTAATTGACCACTGAAAATGAGTTCATGGATCAGATCTATGTTTTAACTGTTGTTTCCTTGCCTTTAAATACCTTGTCTAGAACTTTCATTATAGAGTGACCGATTGCTATTCTGCAGAGTATTTCTTCACTGTTGTTGCTTCCTTGTATACCAAAGAGCCCATAAGATTAAAACTCTTTAAAACTTCTATTCCATCACCCTCAAGCTCAAAATCTTCATTAATATCCTTATTCATAAATCATAATCTTTGTTTTGTTTATATTCAGTTCTAATCCCATGTTATGACTTTCGGCTTTAACTTTTCTCAGCAGATACAACATGTCTTCTTTACACGCTGTGAGCATTGTGTCATCTGTATAACGCAGGCTGTTTATATTTCAGCCATGTACTTCACGCTCAATACAGTAATAGATTAGTGATCAGTTTAACCAGCAAGTTTGGATGAGATGGCACCCGCTGCTGCAGGTTTAAATTAATTTGTCGGGGAATTGTTGGGAAAGCCAAAATATCTGGCAGTAAAACTGTAGCCCAGGTATCAGATTTGAGGTCTGTTTTCCAAGGGAGCTCTGGATGCATCATGAGAATGAAGAAACTGGGTGATTCAATTATAGACATCATCATTTTTTTAATGAAGAATTATTTTAAATATTTTTTTTTTCATTAACTGCACATTACAGAAGCAATGCTTTTGGAACACAAGTACTATATGAACACAAATTGCTCCTATTTCCTACAGATTTATAAATCATCAATGTTTTTATGGCAAAGCAGCTAAACATTAAGCATAGGGGTAATTGCATAAAGTCATTTTCCTGTGTATAATGCTGCGTATCAGATTACCCCATGCATGAAAGTATGTGCGATAGCAAAGACGTTCTGGAGAGCAGTCTGGGTACAGTACGGATGGAATTGCAATTTACACTCATACTTTATAAATATGCACGATTGTGCATATTATATTGCATACATTTACACCTGCTCTCTAGCAGGTGTAAATGTATGTGGCTTTGTTTTTGCAAGTATGTTATAACTACACATAAGTGCTGCATATATGTATTTAATGAAATCAGCAGCAAGTAGGGGCTTTTATGCCCTCTTGATCCAGATGGCCAATTATAAAATGACCCTCTTATTGTCTTTTCCCTCTTTTATGGTAGGTAATTTTGACAAGAGACTCCATGTGATGGATAGTAAAAGAGGGAAATAAATCAATGTGCAACCAGTCTGAGCAAACGACAGCATCACGCTAGATCAGAGAACAGCACCAGAAATCCCTGAGATAAAGGGACTGCTCACAATTTGTGGCCAGTGTCCCTGGCTGCTTCTGGTTCAGAACTGGTTCTCCCTGATTCTGTCTCTATTTAATCTGAAGTCCTCCCCCTCTCTTCCTGGCTGCCAGAAGGAGCAGCACTTTAATATACCGTAGTTCTTCTGTTGGAGTCAGGCTCCCGTGTGGATTCCTGAAGATCTTGTGGCTCACACCACAAGACTTGACCCGAGTGGCAAAAGGAGCTGATGTGGTTTTAAAGCGCTGCTGCTCCTGTGAATTGGAAGGGGGAGAATGGAAGTACTGGAGACTCACCGCAGTAATGATTCTGAGAGGAGGGAAGCCCTGTATCAGCAGCTGGGGTGGGTTCATAGAGAGAAGACAGCAGATGTAGGCATAGGAGCCAACTTTTTTTAATGATTGGGGGTGCCAGCGACTTGATGAGTTACAGATCTAAAAAGAGAATGGTTTTGTGCTAGTCTGGTAAGGTCCTCCAGCATCATCCCCATGGTTGTTTTCAACATGTCTAGCCATCTGATTCCAGGTCACCCTCTTCACCTGGTTCCTTCGATCTTCCCAAACATATTGTCCTTCTCCAATGATTTTTCTCTTCTGACAGTGTAACCAAAATAAGACAATCATAACTTCATCATCTGGGCTTTGAGTGACATAGCCGGCTTGATCTCTTCCAGAATCAATTTGTTAGTTCTTCTGGCAATCCACGACACATATAAAATTATTCTCCAGCACCAAAGCTCAAATGAGTCAATCTTCTTTCTGTTTTGTTTCCATAGTCTCCAGTTTTCACATCCATAATTGACTACTGAGAAAATGAGTATATGGACAAGTCTGATCTTTGTTTGGAGTATTATTTCCTTGCCTTTGAATACTTTGTCAAGAGCCTTAATTGAAAAGTGACCCAGTGCTATTCTGTGGTTTAGAACAAATGCCAGGAAGTTATTTTTTACCCAGAGGGTGGTGGATACATGGAACGCGCTACCGGAGGATGTGATAAGCAGAAGCACGCTACAGGGCTTCAAAGAAGGTCTGGACAGGTACCTGGAGGACAAAGGGATTGAGGGGTACAGATAAGAGTAGAGGTAAGGTTATAGGGATAGGATTAGAGGTAAATGGTAAAATTAGTCAGAGACCACTGTTCAGGCAGTGGGCCTGATGGGCCGCCGCGAGAGCGGACCGCTGGGCGAGATGGACCTCTGGTCTGCCTCAGCGGAGGTAACTTCTTATGTTCTTACTTCTTCGTCTTATGAGTATTTCTTCCCCGCTAGTTGTTTTCTTTGTTTACAAAAGAGCCCAGGAGATTGAAATCCTTTACAATTTCTATTCTGTTGCCTTCAAGCTCAAAATCTTCATAATTTTTCCATGTTCATGATCTTCATTAATCCCATGTTATGACTTTCAGTTTTGGCTTTTTCAGTAGATGCAGCATGTCTTCTTTGCTGCTGGTAATGAGTGTTGTATCATCTGCATAGCGCAGGTTGTTTATATTTCAGGCACCAACTTTGAAACCAATGCTCTCTTCTTCCAAATTTTCTTTTCTGAAGATGGCTTCACTGTAAAGGTTGAACAGGTAAGGTGACAAGATGCATCCTTGCCTGACACCACGTTTTATTGGATACCAGTGTTCCCATATTCTGTTCTTTCTGCAGCTTCTTGATTTTCGTAGAGGCTCTTTATCAGCACAAATTACGAAGTCCATATAAAGTCAAAGCATGGTGGGTTTTGAACACAACTGGTCAGGCTGTCTTTAAATGAAGAGCACAGCAGATGGTGCACACACAAAGAAGACTTGGGGTAAAAGAAATACTAGAGGAAGCCCTGCAAGTCCCACCTGTCTCTCATCCTTGCCAACCCCAACTCATCACATTTTACCACCCTACTTCCAGCCCATCTACACCACATTCACGCTATGCCTTCCAGTCCACACTGGCTCATCTATACAACCCATATTCTCCTCCTCCCAGCCAGTCCTCACTAGTCCCTCTTCCCTACCTAACCTGTACATACCATACAATTATTAGGGAGAGCAGGTTACTTAATATTCTTCCTGTAACTACTCCACTCCCCCATTTTATATTTCTATGTTCTCTACTTCCTCCTGCCTTGACCCCTACTAATTAGGTTTCTCTTACTTTACCTTGGTCAGTGCCCCTCCCCTGCAGGCTAGACTCACTTACCTTCATACCTCCCAAGCAGATTCATCACACATTTTACATTTTATATCCCCACCCTACCTGGCAAAGATCATATTCCTACTCCCCCTTCACATCTAGAATTCAGACTGAAATACCATAGCAATTCCACATCTAGAAAGGCGCTATGAGCTGCTCCACGACCTGCCCAGCAATCAGTTGCTCCATAGCCCTCAGGGCCACATATGCATGTGGTGCTTCCTGCCTTCAGACTGAAAATCCCAAAGATCATTTGCTGAGCAGGAAATTAATGAACCTAAAGGTGTGCATTCATATCAACTCACTGTGTGGCAGCCTACCTACTAAAGCTCTGGTGGTTACAGAGTAAGTGCTTGACTTGGGGAGCTGAGTTAGCACTAACCTGAGTGCCATCTGCAATTTGGCACCTCATTTGGTAGTAACAGCTTTGGCACAATGTCCTCTCCCCCCCTGTAAGATCTCGTTGGGGAGAACGGGATAGAAAATGAATGAATGAATGAATTAAATAAATTAGTGGTGACTCCAGCACAACATCCCTCTTTCTCTCTCCTTTTACCAAACATCCCTTTCTTTCTTTTCCATTCTCTGCCCAGCAACATCATCCCCCATTCCCCTCTGTCCCTGGCTCACATGATGCGGAAGAATATGGGGTGGCACATCACTATAGCAGTACCCTCTTATTCATTGTGCCCTGCATAGTCACAAAAGTCACTCCCCCCCCCCCAAAAAAAAAAAAAGTTAGCTTGTAGCAGAGTTGTGCTGGGAGTGAGAATGGAAAGCCAGGGCTTAGTGGCTGAGCCAAGAGGGAAACCAAACCAAGAAACATATATAGTTGTGATTCTTTTTCTGTCTTCTGATGTCAACATCATTTCTCCTTCCTCCACATATATTTTTCTCTCCATGGTTTCTTTCTACTCATTTTCTTCTACTCTTCCTCCCTCCTCCACTTCTCACTCTCTTCTCACCTTCATGTCCGTTCTTTCCACTCTGATCCCTCTTTCCCTCAGATGTTCTTTTCCCAGTCCCACATAGCTATTCTCCTTCTCTTACTCCTGGCAAAATTCTGCTCAATTGCGCAAAACAGAATTTGTGCAGAATTCTCCATCCACACAGAATTCTGCACACACTGTACAGATTTCAATGCAGACCTTCCAAGTCTTCTATGGCCCAGGTCATCTCCCACACTCCTGCTGAGCTGAGGCTTTCCGTTCTCTTCCTGCGCCTGCTCTTGACCCAACATCCCCTCCCATGTGCAGGTTTGGTCTCTATCACTCTGACTGACTCCACCCTGTGTGGATCCGGCATCTCCTCTACCCGTGGGCTCTTCCAAAGCAGCAGTGGCGGCTGGCTAGCAGAGGCAGTGCTATGAACAAGCTGCTTGTGACCAGCCATGCCAGGGCCTTAACTCTGCTGTGTTGTCTATTTATGATGTCACTTCCTGTAGTAGTAGTAATAATAATAATAATAAATCTTTCTTTTTATACCACAGCACCTCTCAGTTCTATGCAGTTTACAATAAAGAAAAGCTGTAAAACACCGTGATGGTACATCAATAGCAATTGGTCAGTTGGTCCGCTGCTTTGGTTCAGTCTTGCCTCAGTGAGCCCACACCAGTGTCCCCTCCCTGATGAAGAGGTGAAACTCGAGTCGGGGGACGGGATTGGACGAATGAATGAAAAGTTCTAGTATTTTAACGAAGCACATGAAATTTATAAGCACATAGTCACCATTGAAGATTAACGACAAACAACTACCCGCCCTACTCAGATAAGTACATCGAGATTATCTGAAAGTATAGTTGGTTAAAAAGGGTGGGCAGGGGACAGGTGAAGGCGATGATGGTCCCCTTGTTAACCTCAATGTAGTGACATCACTATATTTTAGGTTATATGGTCTGAGCACTTCACTATAATATTTAAAGCAATTATGGGATGTTAATATTATTAATATTAAAGTAAAACTGTGAAAATAATATTATACATCAATAGCATGGAAATTTAATACAAAATCGATAAAAACATCAGACAAATTTATCAAATAGATAAGTTTTTATATTTTTCCTAAAATCTTGATAGGAATAAGAAACCACAATTAAACCACTTACGAAGGTGCGCTAGAGTTTTTAGCACACGCACAAAATTACCACGCGCTATAGCGCAGTAGCTGAAAATCCACCACCTCCTAAAAAGGAGGCGGTAGTGGCTAGTGCGCTTGGGAATTTAAACGCGCGCTATTGCGCGCATTAAGGCCCTAGCACACCTTTGTAAAAGGAGCCCTTAAAGTTTTACTCCATTTGCCTGCTTGATAAGACAAAGTTCTTTCAATAAATCTTTTATATCTACATCCTTTTAAGGATGTAAAAGAGAATAAAGAACAACCATGAGTGCGGCGATCAGTTTCAAAAAGTCTAAAATGTTTCACCATGTAGCACGGTGCATAACCAAACAATGTTTTATAACTTATGCAAGCAAATCTGAAAACTAGCCTAGCCTCAACTGGGAGCCAATGTAATTTCTAATAGTAAGATGTTATGTATTCAGATTTTTTCAGGTTATAAATTAAACAAACCGGACGACGAGGCAAAGAAAAGGTCCTGGCGGAGTTGACCTCAAGCAGCCTGTTCACAGGGCTGCCTCTGCTGACCACTCACTGCTGCTGCTGCTGCTGCTGCTGCTGCTGCTTTGGGAGGGTCCACATGTAAGGGAGATGTCAGATCCCTGGGGAGAGGTGCCATTCGGAGAGAGAGAGAAAGTCCAGCCCCACAGGGGAGGGGGGTGAGGTGAGAGAAGTCAGATCTGTGGAGAGAGGAGGGGAGAGAAGGGGACATGGATGCTGGACCTGCAAGTGGGGGTGGGGGAGGAGGAGGAGGATAGAGAGAGAAAGTAATGCTTGGCCAGTGGAGAGAGGGAAGGGAGAAGAGATGCTTGGCCCGTGGAAAGAGATGCCAGACCACGGAGAGTGAGGAGAGGATCCAGTGTGCGAGTGAGAGAGGTGTTGGTGGGTGATGTGGCAAGGGGACATGGATGCTGGACCCACAAGTGGAGGTGGGGGTTGAGCGGTAGAGAAAGGAAGAAAGAATGACCCAGTCTAGAAAGATGGTAGGAAGAGAGGAAGAGATTCTTAGCCAGTGGAGAAGGAGAGAGAGATGCCAGACTATGGGGGCCAGGAATGAGATTTAGGGCTCCTTTTACTAGGCTGCGTTAGCGGTTTTAGCACGCACTGCATTGCCATGCGCTAGATGCTAACGCCACCATTGAGCTGGCGTTAGTTTTTGGCGCGTAGAGCGGGGTTAGCGCGCGCTAAAAACGCTAGTGCACCTTAGTAAAAGAGGGGGTTAGAGTGAGAGTAAGAGAGGGGTGAGATTTAGAGGGAGACAGAACTGCAGTTAGACTAAGAGAGGGAAATTAGGAGGCTGGAGCCTGCGAAAGGAAAATACATTTTGCTGAATTTTAAAGTATTGTGTACAGAATTTTCATTTTTTGTGTGCAGAATTCTACCAGGAATAATCTCATTCAACTCTTCTTCTTCTACTACAATTTATCATTTCTATAGCGAAAGACATATGCAGCACTGTACATTTCTTCTGTACTTCTTCTGTTTGCAGTTTGTCTCCCTTATGCCTGCCCTTCTTCCTCTCTCCCAAATCATGTCTCCTGCTAGCAGCCTTTTCCCACACAGCCCATGCTCTCTTCCTGAGCTCCTCACATCCTGTTTCTACTCTTCCCACAGCTCCACTATCAGTCCCTGTCCCCAGCACCCAGCCTCTTTACAGCTCCTATGTGCCTCTTTCAGCATTTCAGAGCGGAATTTTCTCTCCTAACCTGTGTAGGGTTGCCAGATTTTCCAATCGGAAAATCTGGACCCCCCTAGACTCACCCCCCAGGCCCGCCCATTCCCACTCTGTAATGCCCTAATCCCGCCCCCAGTTCCGCCATAGCCCCCTCCCCCCGCTGCCTGTTCTTGGGTAAGAAGAAAGTCCACACGTGACGTCATTGTGTGGCATCCACGCATGCGCGGACCTGCTCCCTGCCCGATGGCGATATGAGGAGGCTTTTCAAAACCCGGATAAAGGAGGACATGTTCGGGGAAATCCGGACGTCTGGTAACCCTGAACCAGTGACCTCTTTTCATATCCTTCATCCCTTCCTTGATCCCTTTATTCCTGTTCCAGTCCTTGTCTGTCTTTTTTTTTTTTTTAACTGTAGCTGCTATAGGTATTACTGCTATAGGTAACATATATATATACACATAAGAATAGCCTTACTCAGTCAGACCAATGGTCCATCTAGCCCAGTATCCTGTCTTCATGGAGGCCAATCCAAGTCACAAGTACCTGACAAAAAAAACAAATAGTAGCTGCATTCCATGCTACCAATCCATAGATGTAGGGAGACAGAGAAGGCACAAGATGAGGATGAGGAGAGGTGAAGAGGAAATACCCAGAATGGAGAGAGAAATTTAAAAAAGCAGAGTGAAGACTAGGGACTAAGAAATGTGGAAGAGGACCCAGGATGGAGGGAAGAGAGGTGTCAAACTATTAGCCAGATGGAGGATAGGAGGATGGGATTGAAGAGACAGGGAGAAAGGATCCCTGATGATGGTAAGAAGAGGAGGACTGGAGATGTGGTAGAAAGGGAGGAAAAGGAAGAGCAAGAAGGAGGGAGGACCCTGGATAATCAAAGATAATGAAAGGGAAAGAGGACTCAGGAAGGGGGGGGGGTGGAAAGAATTGAAAGAGAGAAAAGATTAAAGGGAGGAATCCAGGAAGATAATGGGATGAGGAAAAGGAGAATAGAGCAGGAAAAAGAGGACAATGATGAAAGGAGAACAGACAGGAAGAATAGGAAATAGAGAGCAACACAAGGAGAAATAAGAGGTGGACAGAAAGAGAGAAGGAAGAGAAAATCTTAAATATCCAGGAAGGAGACAAGTCTGAAACAGAAAAGGATACCAGAAAGCGATAGAAAACATAAAAAGAATAGAGATTAGCAGAGAATACAAATGGAGAGAGGCTGAGCCAGAAAATCAAGACGGAGACACCAAAGGTTAAACTCTGTTATCTGAAAAAGAATATCAATTAACTAATCAGTGCACAGCATCCTGTGACTAAGTTCAAAGTCTCATGACCTAGCTCTAGCTGCCGCATGAAATTTACATGTTGCGAACTGTGAGGTTATGTCTGCTACAAAATTAATTGGTTCTATACAGGCCATACTTGTCAGCCTTAAACTGAAGTTATGTATGAGCTATACAGATTAATAACAAGTCCAACATTGTAAAAAAGTGCTCACTTATTGTCATCACAGAACAAACAGAACAGGATACCTCACAGATACATAGAAACATGACAACAGATAAAGGCCAAATGGCCTAGCTAGTCTGTCCATCCGCAATAATCATTATCTCTTTCTCTGAGAGATCCCACGTGCCTATCCCAGGCCCTTTTGAATTCAGACACAGTCTCTGTCTCCACCACCTCTTCCAGGAGAGTGTTCCACGCATCTATCACCCTTTCCGTAAAAAAAGTATTTCCTCAGATTATTCCAGAGCCTATCACCTCTTAACTTCATCCTATGCCCTCTCATTGCAGAGTTTCCTTTCAAATGAAAGAGACTCGGTTCATGCACATTTACATTATGCAGGTATTTAAACGACTATCATATCTCCTCTCTCACGCCTTTCCTCCAAAGTATACAGCAATCAACAGTGGAGTAGAAGGAGAACCATAGGCCTCTGACATCAATAAGTGACTGGCAGAAACAGGCTAGACAGTTCACTGGAGACTGGTGAAAGCAAACCTGCGAGCAAGAATTATCAGGAAAAAGGCCTTCCTCAACTGAAGTTCAGCATCGTAAATGTTTGAACTGGGCTAAAGAGCATGTCAGCTGGATCATAAAGCAGTGGTAGAAGGTGTTGTGGAGTGATGAGACCCGAATCTCCATATTTGGCAAGTGACGGTGTCCACTATGCTTGTCGGTGACCAGGTGAGAACTGCGTGCCAGAGTGTACTACTGCCACTATGAAGCATCCTCTGAGTGTGATCTTGTGGTGCTGCATGTCCAGAGACACTGTGGGTCAATTGCATGATGGAGTGATGAATGCTGAAAAATACATAAAGGAGTTCCTTCAGCCCAAGGTCCTAAAGCTAGAAACATCTTTAGTGCCAGTTGACCATTCATTTTTCAACAGGATGGTTCCCCATGCCACACAGCCAAGAAATGTCTCCCCTGGTTCAAAGAGAACAAGGCTGAGTTGCTGGACTGGCTATTAAACAGCCCAGATCTCAACCCCATTGAGAATCTCTGGGTCAGATTAAAGAGATCACTAACAGCAAAGTGACTGTCCAAACATGAGCTTATAGCAGCAATAATCAGCTCCTGGTTCCACATAATAACACCTATTGATCTCCAAAGACTTGTGGACAGCATGCCAAAAAGATGTGAGGCAGTAATCAAGGCTAAGGGATATCAAAGGCACTACTAGCGAGACTGATAAAGTCATCTAATAACTGGACAAATTATCATTATTAGCTTGGGTAGCTTATGAATAACATTATTTTTGTGAAATATGCTGGTCTTGTTAAATGATTACAGAGTTTCTATTATTAGTTGAAAATGTATGCATTAAATACAATTATGATGTTATTACCATGGTTTTTTTTCAAACATAATACCTAAAATGCTAGATGTTCCACAATTTTGGCCACTAGTGTATCTCTTTTCCCCTTCCTCCACACCACCCTACGTCTAACTTCTCTCCTTTTCTCTTCTTTCCCTTCAGACCATTGCCCACTCTCGCTTTCCTCTGTTTCCGGGTCCCATAAGCTCTTCCTCTTCACCTCCCCCATGCCCAGCCTGGCCCTCCCACTTTCTACTTTAAAAAACCCCCAAAAAACAGCTGGTCCAGGAGACTTTCTTGGCCGGCTTGTCCTCCCCTTTCCATCAATGCCTGTCTAACGTACCTGTGGTCTAGTTGACAAATCTGTTTTTGTCGAAGGAGACCACTGGCTTTGGCAGTCTTTCTGAAACGCTGCCTGCGCTCCCCTTCCTCCTTTCCTTCTGCTGCGGACCATCCTCAATGACACAACTTCCTGTTTCCACCTGGGTGGACTGTGGCAAAAGGAAAGCAGGGAGGGTTGCTGAAGGCAGTGCTTCAGAATTGCTGCCAAGGCCAGTGGTCCTCTGCAACAAAAAATGAATTTGTCAGTGAGACAGAAGGTAGGGGCAACATCAAATCAGTGTGGATAGAAGGTGGAAGACATGATAGCCCATGGAGGCCCCCCCCCAGAGCCTGGGGGCCCAGAGCTGTTGCCCTATTTGTCCTCCCAATGCAGGCCCTGAATGTGACTTCATGGGCAGCATCCCGGGCAGTCATGCCCAAGGAGATTTGTAGGGCAGCTACATGGTCCATCCTCCATACTCTTTCAAAATTTTACAGAGTGGATGTGACGGTACAACCTGATGCCACTATTGAGTCCTGGGTGCTGGCTGCAGGCTCATCTGCCCCACCCTAGACTCGGGGGACTGTTTTGGTACGTCTCACTGGTTCAAGATTCATATGCCTTTTGCACTAAAAGGGAAGATTACATTTTTATCTCGATAATTTTCTTTCTAGTAGAAAGGCATATGAGTCTTGAAGGCCCGCCCCGTCAGATTTCATTTAGCCTGCTTACTGTCTCAGATATGTATGTATTTCCAGATGTTTTGATGTTAGCCTGTCAGACAGGTCTGAAGAGTGATGAGATATCTCTATTGTAAAGAGGCAAGAGAGGCACTGTTAGATCTCCACAAGTATTAGTGCTGGTTGAACAGAGAGGAGGAGATGGTGGATGCTGTGGTTGGGCCATTTGGCCTTTATCTGACATCATGTTTTTATGTTTTGAACTCAAGTAAGTGGTTTGTTCTTCTCCACCCTGTTTTAAGTTATATTCCTATTGACATTGATTAATTTCATTGTAATCACTGAAGAGCAGAACAGAATTGGGCTTGTCGAGGCGGTCCACGAACCCCTTCTTTTTATTTCTCCTCTTATAGTGGCTGTTGACTGCTTTGATATGAACTGAAGAGCTACAAAACAGCCTAGTGATGCAGGAGGTGGAGCTGTGAAAAAAAAATTGTAGACAACGCCTTTTACACAACTCGTG
Source organism: Geotrypetes seraphini (assembly GCF_902459505.1). NCBI lineage: Eukaryota > Metazoa > Chordata > Amphibia > Gymnophiona > Dermophiidae > Geotrypetes > Geotrypetes seraphini. Next base: position 70,598,226 of record NC_047088.1, read on the forward strand.
ATTAGAGGAGAATAACCTACTGGTTGAAGACTCATATGCCTTTCTACTAGAAAGAAGATTATCAAGGTATGAGAGAACCTAATCTTCCCATTGTCACTATGGCTGCCATTTTTATGCAAGTCTCAATGTTTTCTTTTTCTTTTTTTTCCAAAGAAAAACAACCATAGCAACAATTTATACTTCAGCTTTGGGTCTCCTGAGGCAGGCCTTACGGCCGAAACACAATTCGTGTTGAGTCATTGTGATATATATGCAATAAAGTTTCTCCATATGAACACTACTTTTGCCTTCAGTTCTCCATCTACTCTGCTTTTGCTTATTGTGCATTTATTGCCATCACCACGTGGAGGTGGTGCTCCAGATTACTCCACCAAAAATCTGGTAACATTACTTTCACCAAACTACTCATCACAAAGAAAATATTTGTCCTGTAGATCAGTGGTTCCCAAACCTGTCCTGAAGGACCCCCAGGCCAGTCGGGTTTTCAAGATAGCCCTAATGAATATGCTTGGAGCAGATCTGCATTCCTGGCATCTACATTATATGCAAATCTCTGTCATGCATATTCATTAGGGCTATCTTGAAAACCCGACTGGCCTGGGGGTCCTCCAGGACAGATTTGGGAACCACTGCTTTAGATCAATTAAACTCATATTAATTAGGCCTAAGCACATAAGCATTGCCTCTGCTGAGTCAGACCATAGGTCCATCACGCCCAGCAGTCCGCTCCCGCGGTGGCCCCCCAGGTCAATGACCTGTAGTGATCTATTACTCTACTTTCTATTACTTTACAGCCTTCTGTACTGTATAGTAACCCTCTAATTGTACCCATGGATCCCCTTTTCCTTCATGAACTCGTCCAATCCCCTTTTGAACCCCAAAGTCGTACTCTGCTCTACCACCTCCTCTGGAAGCGTATTCCAGGTGTTCACCACCCTCTGCGTGAAGAAGAATTTCCTAGCATTTGTTCTGAACCTATCTCCCTTCAATTTTTTTGAGTGCCCTCTAGTTTTTGCTGCTCCTGCTAGTCTGAAGAATCTGTCCCTCTCTACCTTCACTATACCCTTCATGATCTTATGAGTTTCTATCATATCCCCTCTAAGTCTCCGCTTTTCCAGGGAAAAGAGCCCCAGCTTCTCCAGCCTCTCAGCATATGAGAGGTTTTCCACTGTGTGATATAACAGTAGCCAAAAATGATTTCATTTTGACAGGTCCACATAATGAGATATGTGTGGGCAGTGTAGGACCGCAAAGGAGGTGGGGGGGGGGGGCCTCCAAAATTTTATGCTCTGTCCATTGCCTTCCCTACTTGGCTGTGACTCAGTGGGCAAGATAGGAACTCCTGGGGGCATGTTGCATAGGGTGTGTTTCTAGCTTGGGGCGGTTCTAAATGTTTCATTGTTGTCTGAAACTGCTTGTGAAACACTTATAAACTTTCCCAGACTCTGAAAAATGAGCCAATGTGCCACTCTTCTGTCATTTAGCTGGCCACTGACCAGTTAAATTACTTGATCAGGGCTAGACGCTAATTTTCAGCAGTTAACCAGCTAAGTGCTGCTGAAATTCGCAGTTACTGCCTAACTCAAAGCTGACTATGTTGGGGATATTCTGGGGGTGGAGTCAGCACTTGGCCATTTAAGGGTTGATATTCAGCCCGTAAGCAGCAAGGGTCACTGTATAAATGGGACTGTATAAGTCTGTCCTATCTTTATGTGCTAACCTATGGCTGCTTAAGGGTGAATATCGACTTAAGCAGCTATGTGTTAGCTAACTCAGAAATAACCATATTTATTCCTCAGATCTTGAATAGAAAATGCCATTCTATTTATTTTATTTATTTGTATTTATATACCACTTATAGCACACATGTGGTTTGCATTCAGGTACTCAAAATTTTCTTTATCTTTCCCAGAGTGCTCATACTCTATCTAATGTGCATTCTTATCTTGTATCCTTCTACACACCTCATCTAGAATAATGGACTTTGACTCCAAGCTCAAACTAGAGATCTGCACGGGAACGGGGATCACGGGAATCCCGCAGGTCCCGTGGGGATCCCACGGGTTCCCCCCCTGGCCCACGGGACTCGCACAGGGATGCCCCCCTGGCCCACGGGACTCCCACGGGGACGCCCCCCTGACCCACGGGACTCCCACGGGGATGAAAACAGGCCTATCTAAATTCTGGCGATGCAGGCATGCAGCTTACAAGTCCGGCGTCGCAGCGGAAACAGCCATGCTGAGCAGTGAGCTCAGCACGTACACAGCTGAAAGCCTTGCTTGCTGATTGTCCGGCAGTACGGCAGGGCGGGGCCGCCGGCCCAATCAGCAAGCAAGGCTTTCAGCTGTGTATGTGCTGAGCTCACTGATCAGCATGGCTGTTTCCCGCCGCGATGCCGAACTTGTATTTTGCGATACAACTGTAAGAAAGCAGAGGGGATAACTAGGAGACCTATCACCAGCGCTGTATACAAACCAGAGGAGAGGTCTTGATGCCTGGAGGTTTGCTGCCAGTTGGCTCCTGAATCACAGAGAAAGATCGAGGGAATGTGCAACAAATGAGTTATGAGGTAGAGGCCTATGATCAATGGTGAAGTTACAGTGTGAGGACATTCAGTGAAGTGTTTTTCCACATGTCAAAGGGGTTTGGGCAATAACAAAGAAGAGATTATCAGACTGGGAGCCCACTGAAAAGGTAAGAAAGAGAGGTGTTTGCAAGTGAACTTGTATTTAAGCTGCATGCCTGCATCGCCAGAATTTAGGTAGGCCTGTGTTCATCCCCGTGGGAGTCCCTTGCTCTATGGCTGCAGGTCTCCTTACTCTGGGGCACCAGACCTCCTTCATACAAAGGCCGGTAAAATATGTTAGCTTTGGGAAATGTATATGGCAGATGTCTTTGTTTTGTGTTCAAAAGAAAAGGAAATGCATTTCTGGTTTTATTTCTACAGTGTTGAAGTACTTGCTGACCCTTGCTGTGACTGGTGGGGATCCCCAAGCACCGTCAGCAGAGGACCTCCTCTAGAGATGACCAGAACTCCCCTCCACCAAGCGCAGCAGTCGCTGGCAGCATCCATGAGCCACTGAGGTGCCAGCATCTGTGGCTCAGGGATGCTATTGCTGCCTGCCAAGTTTGGCAAAAGGGACCCCCGGCCAACTGCAAAGGAAGTTCTCAGCTGACAGCTTGTGGGTTCTCATCAGCTGAGTATTTATATTTTATATTTACATTAGAGGTTCTGGTAGAAACCCATTTACAAAGTATGTATTCTTCCCAATTAATATTTCCAAATTAATAAAGTCTCTTTGCTTATTTGTAAATGGGTCTCTACCAGAACCTTTAATTCAGTAGCATAATTAAATAAAATAACTATTTTTGAAGTTTATAGGGAAGGGTGGGGACGGAGGGGATTCCTCGCGGGGACGGGTGGGGACGGAGGGGATTCCTTGCGGGGACAGGTGGGGACGAGGGGATTCCTCACGGGGACGGGTGGGGATGGGTGGGATTCCTCATGGGATGGGTGGGGACGGGTGGACTTTTGGCGGGGACGGGTGGGATTTCTGTCCCCGCGCAACTCTCTAGCTCAAACCCCAAGGCCCTGATATTCAATCACTGTGGTCAGTATTGGATTTAAGTGCTGGTTACAGAGTTTACATCTATACCCAGATACTCAGTGCCAGCTGATACCCAGATACTGGTATTGAATATTCTAGTATAGACTGAAGTTACTTGGGTACTGCTGATATCAGCCAATATCTACTTATTGGCAATTAATATTATAGTATAGACTGAGTGGTGAAAGTTACCTAGGTACTGCTAATATCAACTGATACTCAGATATTGGCATTGAATATCCCAGTATAGACTGAGTGGTAAAAATTACCCAGGTACTACTAATATTCAGCACCGGTACCTGGATGATTATTTAGGTAAGCTGGGATTGTCCTAAATGACCCAGCAATGAATATCATTGGTACCCAGATATGTTTGGGTTGTACCTTGGCTCTTCCTCCAGACTGCCCCAGAACCATTCGGAAAGTTCTGGGGCAGACAGAGAAGATAATGCAGATAATGCCACTGAAAATCCAGGTACAGCCCTGATGAACAGCATTTCTCTGGGTAGGAGCCATTTCCACCTGGATAAGTGCCACTAAATATCAAGCCCCACCCAAAGAGTCAGAAGGGATGAGAGATCATATTTCATATTCAGCCTGAACCCAGCCTGTCACTACAGCCTTCTAGTTGGAAAGAGTAACACATTTGGCATAATGCTTTTTTCCTGTAAGACCACATTTAGGACTCTGTCTACTAAACTGTACACATTTACTGTACATTAAATGAAAAAAATCAGAGTGATAAGTGCAAAAGCTGTGTCCAGCATGGCCTCATCCAGTTGCTGAACAATACACCTCTTTACTGTTAAATAAATATACAGTTAGTGCAAATGTACATACATATATATGTAGGGGAAAATTCAATATAGATGGTTAAAAGTTGGTCCTCATAAAAATGGTCACTAACCCCTCAGATTCTACAAAGCTGGGCACACAAAATTCCAACTAGTGCACAAATGTGAATGCACAATTGATAGAATAGTACCCATTGTGTGCGTAACACACTTTTTAAGTTAGTGTGGATCCCCTGGTGGTGGAGTGGTGCAATTACTATTAAATACAAATATGATGGAAATGTCATGGTACCTGGAAGAGTTCCCAAATAACTCCACACAAGCAAGGGATTCAACAAGAAAGAATTATATAGTTTATTAAATAGAAATAGATGAAGAGTGCTTGGTAAGCTCTTCAGGTAGGTACCAATTTGTACGGCTAGATGTTATTTAGCAAGTGGTAAATTTACAAAGGTAACAGGATGTTAAAGTTGCCACTTAAATTTTGTAGACGTTCAAGTTAAATGCTATAAAATCAAAACCATTTCACATGTTTACACACAAACGTAATTATTTCTTCGTTTCCCTCAGTGGTTCGACTACTGGAACTTAATTCTGCAACTATCAACCTTTAAGTACTATAGCATCAGATAAGTATTCTTCTTCACTTATACTCTAGATCCTTTGCATTAAGGCTATGATTCTTGGTACTCAACATTTTTTTCTCTTCTTCCCCTACAGGTGTCAACAGGTTCACATTCAGGTAAGTATCATACAATGAACATCTACAGGTAACTTGAGTACTCAGATCTGAGTGTGTTATGTTGGAATGAATCTGGCCTAGTACTCTAAATCTGTGTGCACACAGTGTTACCAGTCTAGGAAAATCTCTGGAAATGTTACAGCTGTCACGTTGGGTACCATGATTCTTTGAGGCCCATGTCTCTATAGGCAGGTGAGATCAGCTCACTGACTCAGGAACTCTGGGGTACCTACTGACTTAACTTAAACAGATCAATAAAGTAAAACCCTAACTCCTGGTCCTCAGTCAGTGAAAGGGGTTTCTGGCAAAAGGACCATGTAGATGACTGATTAAATACAAAATAAAAGAAAGCCTTCCCCAACAGCAGTGGCTTCTTTGCTCTTTCAGTTTGGCTCCTCCCACCCTTCCACCCCTAACTGCAATTACTGGCTGACTATCCCTAAACCCCAGGTACAGGCTTGCAAATCAAAGTTCTTGGAGGCAGGCTCCTAAATAAAAGTTTTCAGGGAAATGGGGTGCAGATGCTTTGGGGCTCACCTAGGCTTTCTCTCTCTTTCAGGGATCCTACATGTAGCTCTCCTCTCTGCTTCCAGCTGGACTCTCTCTGTCTCTCCTGTAACATGGGGTTCCAGCAGCCAGGATCTCTCCCTCTCATGCAGCTCTCTCCTTTAGCTAGGGCTAGCAGACGTCCGGGAAAACCTGGACATGTCCTCTTTTTAGAGGACTGTCCAAGTGCCCAGACAGACTTTCCAAAACCCGGCAGTTTGTCCGGGTTCTGAAAAGCCCCAATGAGCTCTGGCTGCACCTGAAGTGCCTCTAAGCATGCATGGATGATGTCACACTTATCTGCACATGCTCCAGGCCCTCCAGATGTGGTGAAGAAGAAAGGAGGCTTTGTAAGGGTGGGGCTGGGGGCAGAACGAGACTGAGCTGGAGGTGGAACTGGATGGGTTTGGGGAAGAACAGGGCGGGACCATGTGTCTGGGGTTTTGCGGCCCAAAATATGGTAACCCTACCTTTAGGCAGCTCTCTCTCTCCTGCAGATCTGTTCTCCTTCAGCCCCAACAGCTCTCTTTCTTTCTACCTCTTCTCTCTGTAGACCTCTTCTTCAGCCCCTTCAGAGTTCACCTGTAGTTTCCTCCTGCAGCCTGTTCTTGCCTGTCTCCCAGCTGCTTCTGCTCCTCTGCTCAGCTTCTCTCCCTCATGCAGCATTTTCCTCCTGCACAGACTTGCCTTTTCTGCCCAGGCACACCTCTCTTCAGTTTTCCTGCAGCATGGCATCTTCTCTCTGGCTGCTTCCTGGTCTTTCCTTCTCCTTTCCAGCCTTCCCTTGGGTTCCTCATGCCTCTTGGACCTGATCGGTGCAGGCTACGATTTGCCAGGCAGGGCTCTCCTGGCTCTGAATGGCTCAAATTTTGCGCTGTTCCACTGGATTGGCAGTCTGCTGTTCCTAGGGTTACCAGATTTTATGAGTGTAACACCTGTCCCCACCCAGATCTGCCCTATTCCGCCCAAGTCATGGAACTCCCTGGTGGGTTAAATACGAATTTGCCGTGAAAAGGGCATGTTCAGAAAATTACTTAAGACGCAGTTATTTGTAGATGCCTTTCTCTAGCCAATAATTTTCCTCTCTGACAGAGTTGATGAGCTATTCATGATCTTTACTATGCAAGCTATGGTATTATTTTGTAATCATGATTTTTGAGGATTGTTTGTATGTTTATTTTATTACTAGCTTTATAGCCCGTTACATTAACGGGTGCTAGAATGTATGTGTGTGTCTGTCTTTATTTTTTTCTCTCTGTGTCTTCTTAGCCGCTTTCTGTATTTCTGTCTTTCTTTGTTTTGGCTGTCCATCACCACCCCTTGCGTGCTCCCCCTGTCCATTCTCCCTTCCTTTTACCTCCCCTTATCCAGCAGCAGCCCTTCTCCCTTGTTTACCTCCCCCCTGTCCATCAGCACCTCTTCCTACTCCCCCTGTCCAGCAGTACGCCTCCCTTCCTTTCCCCCCATCCATCTGCACCTCTTCCTGCTCCCCCTGTCCAGCAGTAGGCCTCCTTTTTTTCCCCCCTATCCATCATCACCTCTTCCTACTCCCCCTACTCCCCCTGTCCAGCAGTAGGCCTCCCTTCCTTTTTCCCCCTGTCCATCAGCACCTCTTCCTGATCCCCCTGTTCAGCAGTAGGCTCCCTTCCTTCCTTTCCCCCCACCCCCTGTCCATCAGCACCTCTTCCTGCTCCCCTTGTGCAGCAGTAGGCCTCCCTTCCTTTCCCAACCCCCACCAAAGCAGAATCTCCCCTCTGTCTATCCCCCCCAACAGTCCAGCATCTCCCATCAATCCATCCTCACCTCTGTCTGCCGTTCGCCATGTGGTCGATCCGCTGCTGACAGGCGGGGTCCAGCTCCGGCGCATCACTCGCGCACAGCAGCGGGAGCAGCGCCACCAGCAGCAGTGCCGCCATCGGGAGCCCTTCTCGAGGGAGCGGAACAGGCTGCTGAGGAGCTTCGGGGGCTGCTGAGATGGCAGAGATGGAGCAGCCAAGCTGAACTGGCATCCCCCACCCCTCCCCGGTGCCAGCAACGCTCTCCCTCTCAGCGAGCTGGGCTGTAAAAAAAGGAGACTGTGACGTATAAGCGCGCATGCGCACTCGTGCCATCGCAACGGAACAGGGAACACGCGGCGCTTAACATTTTATTATTATTGATGTTTTTGTTTTAAAATTATATATGTAAATTACGTAAACCATTTAGTTTTAAACGGTATAGAAATTTTTAAAACAAAAATAAATAATTCCACTCTAGCCCTGCCCCTGAACCTCTTCTCAAGCTCAAAGCCATGTTTGAAGGGCCTCCGAGCGTGCGCAGGTGTGATGTGATGACATCATATGCATACACGCATGCATGTGACATCACTGCGTTGCATCCGTGCATGCGCAGATGCCCTCCTATTGCCATCCCGCACTCTGTTTTCAAAACCTGGACAATGTGCCGGGTTTTGAAAAGCCGTCCAGATACCTGGACGGTCCTCTAAAAAGGCCTATTTATGCAGCCTACTTTGAACATTAAATATAACCAGTTAGGCACTGAATATCCATGCCTAGCAGGCTATGTTGCTTGATATAGTTGGTTAATGGCTAGCAGCTAACTGGGATATTCAGTGGGAGATATGCAGTTATCTTCTGAAGAATATCCATAGGTAGGCACCGATATGCTATTTAATCAGCTAGGAGCCATTCCTGGCCGATTAAATATCGGGAGGGGGAGGGGAAGGATAGCACCTAAATACTGTAGCACGCTACTACAAATGTGGTGTGCCTATGAGCAGATCAATTGTAAGTCTTGCAGTTGCATGTGTAAGTTATTCAGAACACTGTCAACTTTAGATACCAGCATTTGACATGGCGTACATGCTCATGCCTAAATGATTAGATACACCTCTTGCAGGTCCAATGCACTCCTCCAGGGTGTAAGCATATCTTTTTATCACTGCAGCTCATGCTTCCTTGAACTTAGGCTGCAGCCAAATGGTCCAGTACTTGGCACCATGGGTTTGAATCTTAGAAAATTTTGCATTGGGTTTTCATAGGGTAAGGGAAGAAGTGTGTGTGGGAAACCCAAGTTTCTCTGCCTGGATAGGAGGCAGAATGAGAGAGTACGGAGATGTTAGAAAGAGCCAAAAAGACAGAAAGAAAGATATACAAAATGAAAGAGGAAAAGAGAAAGTTGCTAAAGTAGAAAGATTTATAGCACAGAAAGTGTTACCGTTCCTCAGCAGAGTCAGGAATTAGAACATGTGATGGCCATTGTGAGAGTGTGTTGCAGAGACAGCTGGTAGGATATCTTTTGCAGAAGTCTGTAAGAATAAATCAAATGTCTGCACGTGCTCTATTCAGGCTGAAAAATAAATCTTGTAGTTTTTATAGAAAACTGGTGCTTCCCCCCCCCCCCCCTATGTATTTTTCTTCAGATTTTTTAGCAGTGGAGCATATCATTTCTGCTAATCTTTCAGATATTCCTACCACCGTGTGTCTGTAATGACTGCAGTCGCATTAGCCATTCCCTTACCCATAGCTAGCTCTTCCAAGAGCTATCTGAATACAGACAGAAAACGCTTCTTGAAAGCATTCTGAATAGCACAGGTCCATTTTATGATAGGATAGCATTACAGTGCTTCACAGCATGGGCCGCAGCCCTACATTTACATATCTCAAGTGGTCAAAATCATTTGACCTTTGGCTCTACACTACATCTGTAGAAGCAGCTAATTGCAGGACAGCAAGCTCTGTCAGACTATTTTGCTGTAACACTCCGTGCATAGGCATCGGAACGGGGGATGCCACAGGGGCCATGGCCTCTCCAGAAATTCTTGGCTGCTGTGGTTTGAGCCCTCCCACCCTTCTCCCGGTGTTTGCTTAAATCTTCGGGCAGCCACCGTGCAGCATCAAACAGGAGGCCTGCCCCAGAACACTTCCGGGGGCAGGCTTGCTCGTGGATGCTGCATGGCGGCTGCTGAGGATTTAAAACTAAAGCGCAGGGAGGAGGTGGGTGGGGGGACGCGGGAGCTGTTTAGAGGTTGTGCACCAGGGCAGAGCTCCTGGGCTCCCCCAAATAAAAAAAAGCGTTCCGCTGCCTTTGACTCCATGTACCATGCTTTCTCACCCTTTTGCATTATCCAGAGCAGTATCTCTCAAACTGTGTGCCATGGCACAGTGGTGTGTCCAGAAGAGATTCCGGGTGTGCCGTGAGAGATTCCAGAATTTTATGGAAAATCTGGTAACCCTATGTCTAGGGCTCTGGAGGACCAGAACTCTGCTGTAGAGTTTGGCAAAGGGATTTTGCTCTTCTGCAATCAGTAGGGGCTTTTCTATTAACTTGATTTTTGTTTCAGTGCAAATGGTCTTTAGAAGGCAAAAAGAATCCCTTGGAAAATTTATTGGCAAGCACACATGGTTTTTTTGAGTCATAGGTAAATGGTGGGGTGTTTTTCCTTGGTATATATGAGTCTCATTGTGCAGTATTTCTAGACACAGTATGATTTTTCAGCATACATAAGACCTGCCATTTCCTCTTACTAAAGAGAAAGACTGAAGGGTTTCAAAAAGATATTCATTTTCCATTATCTACCTCCTAATACCGTATATACTCGGATATAAACCGAGGTAACCCCCCCCCTGAAAAAAGGTTGCCTTGAATATAAACTAAGGTTAGAAATCTGGGTACGTGAGCGTTGTTTGTCAGGGATCATGCCATAAGTAATCACTAATTTTTCAAATGGGCTGTTTCAAGTCCAAAAAAGTTGAAGGAGAGCCAACAAATATTTTCCCACTTGGGACCACGACACCAACCAAAGTTTCTGGACTTCTATCCCCACCAGGACACCTGGCCTCAGTCATACATGCAGAAAACAGAAAAACCCTTTTCAAATACAAACCCACAAACTAAAAGTACTATTATACACAAACGAAAACCTAATATGCCGGACTCTGCACACAGTATTCCACAAGAGAAATAGAAAGAAATGCATTTTTTTCCTGAACAGTCCAAAATATAGAAACAGATGTACATTTTCAAAATTGACATATTTCAATCACTAAATTGAAAATAAAAACATTTTTTCTACCTTTGTCGTCTGGTGATTTTATTTTTCTGATCATCTTGTTCCATCTGTGCTCTTAATGCTATTTACAAGGCCTCCATATGCATTTGCTGTTTCTTTCCCCTCATTCACTTTTTTCACTACATCCTTCTTTGACACTGATTTTCATATTCAGTTTTCATCCATTTTTCTGCCTCTATCTCAAATCTATCCAACTCTTCCCCTTCCCTCCATCCATGTGCCCCATCCTTTCCCCTTCCCTCCATCCATGTACCACTATCACCTTCCTCTCCCCTCCATCGATGTGCCCCCGTTCCTCTTCTCTCTGTCCCACTCATTCAGCATCTCTCCCTTCTTAAGAACATAAGAAACGCCTTCACCGGATCAGACACTAGGTCCATCTAGTCCGGCGACCCGCACATGCGGAGGCCAAGTTAGGTGCTCCCTGTTGGAGACCCTGATTTCCCGTATCCCTCGATGTGATTTGCAAGAAGGTATGCATCCAACTTTCGCTTGAATTCCAGAACAGTAGTCGCCGTCACAACCTCCTCCGGGAGAGCATTCCAAGCGTCCACCACTCTCTGTGCGAAACAGAACTTCCTGACATTTGTCCTGGACCTGCTGCCCCTCAGTTTCAGTCTATGACCTCTTGTCCGTGTCACATCTGAAAAAGTGAATAATGATGTTTCTTGGTCTATTTTGTCAAATCCTTTTAATATTTTAAAAGTCTCTATCATATCCCCTCGCAGTCTCCTCTTTTCAAGGGTGAACAGTCCTAGTTTTCTGAGGCGTTCTTTGTAGTTCAATTTTTCCATACCTTTGACTAGTTTCGTGGCTCGCCTCTGCACCTTCTCCAACAGGGCTATATCTTTCTTAAGGTATGGAGACCAGTGTTGGACACAATATTCCAAGTGTGGTCTGACCATTGCTCTATAAAGCGGCATTATGACGTCCGCCAATCTACTCGTGATGCCCTTCTTTATCATGCCCAACATCCTGTTTGCTTTCTTTGCCGCCACCGCACATTGAGCCATGGCTTCAGGATCCTGTCTATCAGTACCCCCAAGTCCCTTTCTTGTTCGCATTTGCCTAATGTTACACCTAACATTTTATATTCATGTTCCTTGTTTTTCCTACCCAGATGCATCACCTTGCATTTGTCTATGTTAAATTTCATCTGCCACTTTTCTGCCCACCTCTCCAGCTGGTTTAGATCCTTCTGGAGATCCTCGCAGTCCCTTTGATAGCCAACTGCCCGACATAGTTTTGTGTCATCTGCAAACTTGATTATATTGCTTGTTGTTTCCTCTTCCTGGTCATTTATAAAAATATTGAACAAGACGGGCCCAAGAACTGAGCCCTGGGACACGCCACTAGTCACCTTCGCCCAGTCCAAGAATTTCCCATTTACCCTTACCCTCTGCATTCTGTTCTCTAGCCATTTGCCGATCCATCTGAGTACGTCTCATTGTATTCCATGACTTAGTAGTTTCCTCATAAGCCTTGTGTGCGGGACCTTGTCGAATGCTTTCTGGAAGTCCCAGTAAATTATATCCACCGGGTCTCCGCTATCAATTTGTTTGTTCACCTTCTCAAAAAATTGAAGTAAATTTGTCAAACAGGACTTCCTGAAGCCGTGTTGACTAGCTCTCATTAGGTTTTGATTTTCCAGGTGCTGCACAATGCTATCTTTAATTAGTGATTAAACCATCTTCCCAGGAACTGACGTAAGACTCACAGGTCTGTAGTTACCCGGTTCTCCTCTTGATCCTTTTTTGAAGATTGGAATGACATTCGCTATCTTCCAGTCGTCTGGTATTTGCCCAGTTCTAATTGACATGTTAGCTAAGGTTTGTAGTAGTTCTCCAATTTCAACCTTAAGCTCCTTTAATACTCTTGGGTGAATTCCATCCGGTCCAGGGGATTTGTCACATTTTAGTTTGTCAATCTGATAGTATATCATGTCCAAATCCACATTTACTGTGGCGAGGTTTTCATCTATGTCTCCGTTGAATACCCTCCCTGTGTCTGGCATTGTTGTAGTGTCCTCATTTGTGAAGACAGAGGCAAAGAATGAATTTAGCCTTCTTCCTCCCTCCTAACAGTTCCACTAAATGTTCTTCCACCCAGTTCTGAAGCTCCCCTTACCACGAAAGCTGCAAAGATATTGCTAGGGTGGGAACGATTCTCTTGTGCTGCTGGTGGCCTGCTGTGCACCGTTCCTTAGCTGTTGTCCACCCAAACGGAAACAGGAAGTTGCTTCAGAGGGGGATGGACTGTGGCAAAAGAAATGTACCAGAGGAGGCCACCGACAGTGCTGGAGAATTGAAGAACAATGGCTTAGACATTCCTATCCTCCACTACCTGCTTCCCTGCCCCAGACTGACATCGCATCGTCCAGCCAGCAGGCCCGTCTCTGTCCAAATGAGGTAGGCCCGCCCCCTCCCCTGCCCAACCCACAGGATCCTAGGGCTGGATCCTGCTGGTGATCTTCGGGGGCAGGGCCTACTGGCAGGAAGGGTTGAGCACCTTTCTGCCGGCGATTGTGAGTTCTGTGGGCAGGAGGGGTTGGGCACCCTCCTGCCGCGATCGTCGGGGGGAGGGGGGACTGCTGGCCGTAGCCGCTATACTAATCGCGGCAGGGAGATCCCTTGCTGCGATTAAGTATAGCAGCCGTGTCTACTTACCATGTAGGCCAGCATTTGGCTGGCCTACATAGTAAGTGTCTCCCACTCTACTAGGGAGATGCAAAGGGCCGCCTAGGCTCGCCTAAGGCTACTGCCTAGCCTTAGGCGAGCTTAGGCAGGCTTGCAGGCCTCCCTAGGCTCCCAGAGGCGCCTTCAATAGAGGCGACCTGCCTGGGGGCATTTTTTAAAGAAAATGTGCCTCCCGATTGGCTGATTAGATAGCTGTAGGATGCCTACAGCTGCCTATAATTGGGACGCACTTTGCAGAATCGGGGCCTAAGTGCTAAGACACCCATAGGAATAAAATGGGGCATCTTAACATTTAGCATGCACTAAATCCATTAGTGCACCTAAGAAAAAGGAACCCAAAATGTGTTTTTTTTACTGCTTGTTTTCATTTGTTACCTACATGCAATGACAGCCCATCCCTAGTGGAGTGGAGGGGTAGCCTAACAGTTAACACAGTGGACTGGGAAACTGGGTTTGATTCCCACTGTAGCTCTTTGTGACTGGGGAAAATCACTTAACCCTTCATTGCCCCAGGTGCAGAAACTTAGATTGTGAGTGAGTGTGTCCAGACTACAAAGGATCATAGAAAGAGGAAAAGCTGATAAGCTAGAGCAGCAGTGTAAGAGTAAAGATGCATATGGAAGAAAAAAAAGCAAAAATAGGGAAACAAAGACTTTTTTAATGGTATAATTTATTACATATCCTTCAAACTTACTTTTATGACAAATGGCATTATTAATCTAGATTAAAAGGGGTAACCACTCTTGAAGTCTTCCTTAATGAAATGTCTAGAATGTCAAGGTCGTGATAACAAACATATCCAATCAATCACATACCCCACCCCCTTTTACAAAACCGCGATAGTGGTTTGTAGCGCAGCTGGTGCACTGAAAGCTCTGCGCTTCTCCCAAAGTTTATAGGAACTCTATGAGTGTCAGGAGCAGCGTAGAGCAGGGGTGTCCAACCTTTTGGCTTCGCTGGGCCGCATTGGCCGAAAAAAAAAAATGTTTCTGGGGCCGCAGAAACACGCAAACGCTGCAGCAAGACAGAGGAGGGAGCCGGCAAGACGGTAAACACCCGGGGGCAGCAGAGGAAAACACTGCATCGCCCTCGACCGGGGCCGCACAAAATACTTCACTGGGCCGCAGGTTGGACACCCCTGGCATAGAGCATTCAGTGCGCTGGCCAGTACTAAAAACTGCTATCACAGTTTTGTAAAAGTGTACGTGTGGGGGATAGTGAAATAAATATAAAATCTCCTGGCACTTAAGGCAGATACCATTATAATAATTACCATAAAATAGCAATAACCATAAGCTCATAAGAAATGCCAAGTGCCAATGATCCATCAAGCCCGGCATCCTTTCTTTGTTAGTGGCCTTCCTTAGTCAATAGCTACTGGGGGAAGTCTATTTTCGTTCACTTCCACAAGTAAGAGGGTGATTCCCAGTCATATAATGCACATAAAGCTGTGAGACAAGTAGCTAGCAGTTTGGGTTCAGTCAGTGCCACTTAAAGCAGCTTTGCTTAATGTAAGCCTTGATCCCAGCAGCTTTAACACATATGGGGAGAACTGTTTGTTTCTTTTGCATATGGTTTCTAACTGGGAACATCTGATCTCCCTGCAGCAAAGAGGTTTTCTACTGGTAGAAACTTATACTAAAGCAAACATTGTACTCGAGGACGGATCCTTGGGTGGACCTACAGTGCCCAGGCCCAGGGGCCCAAAAGACTGACAAGCAGGTTTTGCATAGCAGCATACTTGGTGGTGGTGTGTTTTTTTTAAGGAATGTGATAAATCTATTTAGAAACATAGAAGCTTGATGGCAGATAAAGGCCAAATGGCCCATCCAGTTTGCCCATCTGCAGCATCCAGTATCTCCTCCTCTCCCTGCGAGATCTTACATGCCTGTCCCATGCTTTCTTGAATTCAGACATAGGGCTAGATCACTAAAGATAGTGACTCAATCGCTGTTGGCCAATTCTCCAACAGCGATTGAATCACTATCAAGTTTGTATGCAAATGATTTGCACGGAGGAGGGGAGAAGAGGGGGAGGACTTTCCAGGCAGGAGGGAGTGGGCATCCCTCCTGCTGTTTTATTTTTTGGGGGAGCGGGCAGGCACCTTCATGGCAGGAGGGAGTGAGCATCCCTCCTGCCTTTTTCTGTAGGTGGGTGAAGGGTAGGGGGAGGTCTTTCCTGGCAAGAGGGAGTTTGTTTTAGGTTGTGTCACTGCATTTGTCGGGGGGGGACATGATTGTTGGGGGTCATTGGCTGAGGGCCGTTGGCAGCGGTGGGGGATTTTTTTTCTTTTTATGGAGCAGATATTTTGCATGTGTAATACATGCAAAATATATATGCCATTGAAAAAAAAAAAAAAAAAAGAAAAAACCCCAGGCAGACCTGTTGGTAACACAGTTATCAACAGGTCTACAGCAATTGGGAGGATTGGTAAAACCCAATGCTAAATAGCCAAGCAATGTAAGTGAATCAATTGCTTGACTATTTTGCATGGGGTTTTACTAATTTGCAGGGCCAGATTAGAAAATGGGCGATCAAGGGAAAAACATGCAATGGGCCGATTTGTGAATCGGGTCAGTTAGCAGCAATTGTTGGTTTAGTGACAATCGCTGACTTTAGTGAATCCTGTCCATAGTCTTTGTCTCCACCACCCCTACTGGGAGACTGTTCCACGCATATACCATGCTTTCTGTCAAAAAGTATTTCCTTACATTGCTCCTGAGCCTATCATCTCTTAATCTCATCCTATGCCCTCTCACTTGTCTCCTTTCAATTGAAAGAGACTCTCCTCATACGTATTTATGCCACATAGAGACTTTTAAATACCTATCATATCTCCCCTCTCCCACCTTTCCTCCAAAGTATACATATTGAGATCTTTAAGTCTGTCCCCATATGCCTTTGACATAGATAGGCCATCAACCATTTTAGTTGCCTTCCTCTGACCGACTCCATCCTATTTCTATCTTTTTGAAAGTGTGGTCTCCAGAATTGTACACAATATTAGAAATGAGATCTCACCAGAGTCTTATACAGGGGCATCAACATCTCCTTTTTCCTACTGGCCATTCCTCTCCCTACGCACCCAAGCATTCTTCTAGTTTTTGCCACCGCCTTTTCAACCTGTTTGGCCACCTTAAGACCATTACATACTGTCACATCCAAATCCTGCTTCTCTTTCATGCACTGGGACAATCTGAGATTTACACCTTTAAGACTGAAATGGAGCTACAGTCAGCCATCTAGAAAAGGAAAAAGGGTGATCACTATCCTAGATGGGGACAACTGATGAGTCACTTGACACTGTGAGTCTCAAGAATGTAGTGAGCAGCAGTGTTGCATTTGACAGTGCTTCCATTATGTTCTCCGACTTTGCTGTGACTAAAAATAAGCCTGTTACTTTAGACAACCTGTGGAATGCAATTGCTGGATTTGTAATATCTTTCACCAAAGTGCATGGTTAAAATTCCTGATTTGGATCTTAAGTTAGAGGACACATCTAAATAGTTCATGACTTTGGAAGAAATGTGGTTAAAATACAAATATCAGTAGCCTCTGGGTATGGCCGTTTGGTGGAGGATGGGCAGGGGAGGGCTTCAATGGCTGGGAGGGTGTAGATGGAGTAAGTCTTAACAGAGATTTCGGCAGTTGGAACCCAAGCACAGTACCGGGTAAAGCTTTGGATTCTTGCCCAGAAATAGCTAAGAAGAAAAAAAAAAAAAATTTTAATTGAATCAGGTTGGGCAGACTGGATGGACCATTCGGGTCTTTATCTGCCGTCATCTACTATGTTACTATGTTACTATAACAGTTGAGAGATTAGAGAATGTTATAGATGCTACACTTAGAAATTTGTAAATCTTAAATTGTCTTTAGTTCCACATGTTGAAAGGCTCTGTTGATATTTTTCTGAGATATTAAAGGTGCCTCAGTAATCCTTTCCTCCTTTCTCAAGGCTTATTATCTTTTCCCTTTTGTAGAAAAAGAAAGAGTGGAACAAAACATGTGAAAGGAAGCCAGTTTCTCTTGATTCTTTAAGAAGATGAAACTTTTATCTATGTGGGTGTAGTCTACAGACCTCTGACTCAGCCGTAACAAATTGATAAAGATCTGATTGCAGATATCCAAAAATTCAGAATGAAAGAGGTGTTGCTGTTGGGTGATTATGAAACAATTTGTAACATAGTAGTCAATAGCAGATAAAGACACACAATCTGCCCAATACTAAAACTGGAAGCCCCATCCATGCCACTCTTCTGCTTCACTCTAGCAAGAAGAAGGTGAAGGCAACTGCACTCAATTACTCTCTCCAGCTCAGCCTGCTTGGCTGAACTAGCATTGCAGCCCTCTGAATATTCTGTACACATTAACATGCATGCTAGTCTGGCACTAATTGCTTTTAATGCTGACACTAGGGTTTGAGCATCGGCCCCACAGGACAGGATGTCCGCTTATTATTTAGGTTGCTCAAGTATTTGCTCATGGAAAGGGTAATAGATGCCTGGAATGCCTTCCTGCACTGGCTGGTGGACTTATAAAAGGATTAGGATATACACAATGAATCTCTAAAGGCAAGAGGATTGAGACAAAGCATAGATTCACAAAACAGCAATGAAATTTGTTTCTTTATTATGTGTACAGCCTATTCATCCCAAAAGGCTTCAGAACACTTTTAAGCAATAAAAACAAACTGAAAATTTCATACTCCCTCCCCCTCAACCTTCAATAGTTAAACTTAGCAGTCAGAGTTATTGTGGTGTTTAAACTTAAACTATGATATTCAGTAAAAGGTCATACTCGGACACTGGTGCTGAATATCTGGGTATAAAGTGGCCACAGGAAGTTAGCGACTGAGGTTCAGCACCAGTATTCAGATAATCATGCGGCCAACATAAGACAGCAAAATGGACAGAGAGTTATCAGGGTAGCTAGATAACTTCCAGCAGGGCCGCCATCAGGGCAGTACTACCAGTCCTGCATTCAGGGTCCCGGAGCTGACAGGGGGCCTGGGCTCCCCCAGGGTCCTAGGCCACAGTCTAGGGAGGGGGGGGGGGGGGCGAGCCGCCCCAGATGCACAGGAGAGAGCTGGAGTTCAATACATCTCGAGCCGCGAGGCTCGTCTTCTGTTCCTACCTGCCCTGCCGCTCATATATAGCCGATCGGAAGTGTTCCCCGATGTCAGCGCTGACGTCAGAGGGAGGGCTTAAGTGGTAGGGCAGGCAGGAAACAGAAGACAAGCCTCGCGGCTCGAGCTCCGTTTTGCTGAGAAAATTGCAAAGATGGGCTGAGAGGCAAACGCGGAACACAAAAGGGGGGAGGGAGTGCGTTTTGGACACAAGGCATGAACTTGGGAGAGAGGAAGGGAGGGAAAGAGATGCTGAGGTGGGGGAGAGAATGGATTTTTGGACACAGAAGGCATGGACTTGGGAGAGAGGAAGGGAGAGAAAGAGATGCTGAGGTGGGGGAGGGAATGTGTTTTTGGACACAGAAGGCATGGACTTGGGAGAGAGGAAGGGAGGGAAAGAGATGCTGAGGTGGGGGAGGGAATGGGTTTTTGGACAGAAGGCATGGACTTGGGAGAGAGGGAGGGAGGGAAAGAGATGCTGAGGTGGGGGAGGGAATGGGTTTTTGGACACAGAAGGCATGGACTTGGGAGAGAGGAAGGGAGGGAAAGAGATGCTGAGGTGGGGGAGGGAATAGGTTTTTGGACACAGAAGGCATGGACTTGGGAGAGAGGAAGGGAGGGAAAGAGATGCTGAGGTGGGGGAAGGAATGGGTTTTTGGATACAGAAGGCATGGACTTGGGAGAGAGGAAGGGAGGGAAAGAGATGCTGAGGTGGGGGAGGGAATGTGTTTTTGGACACAGAAGGCATAGACTTGGGAGAGAGGAAGGGAGGGAAAGAGATGCTGAGGTGGGTGAGGGAATGGGTTTTTGGACACAGAAGGCATGGACTTGGGAGAGAGAAAGGGAGGGAAAGAGATGCTGAGGTGGGGGAGGGAATGGGTTTTTGGACACAGAAGGCATGTACTTGGGAGAGAGGAAGGGAGGGAAAGAGATGCTGAGGTGGGGGAGGGAATGGGTTTTTGGCACAGAAGGCATCGACTTGGGAGAAAGGAAGGGAGGGAAAGAGATAGTAGTGTACACGGGGAATAGAAGAAAGGAGAATTTTTGGTCATAGGGAGGGAGTGAGGTACAGATAGTGGCATACCAAGGTGGGGGAGGGTGGGGGGTGGTCCACCCAGCCCCGCCCCGGGTTTATGTCCCAAGGGGGTGCACAGCTGGCCACCCTCCAGTGTTCTTCCTTGGCCGGCAAACTGCGGCTCTTTAGCCACTTGAGTGCCACCGCCGCCATCGGGAACAGGCCGGCGCCGAGTTCTCCCTGCTTTTCCCTGTGGGGCCGACCAACTCTCGTCACTCACGTCAATTCTGACGTCGGAGAGGACGTTCTGGGCCAGCCAATCGCTGCCTGGATGGCCTAGAACGTCCTCTCCGACATTAGAATTGACGTCGGGTGGCGAGAGTTGGTCGGCTCCGCGGGGAAGAGAAGCAGGGCAAACCCGGCGCCGGCCTGTTCCCGATGGTGGCAGTGGCAGCCTATTCCCCAGTGGCGGTGGCAGCATTTTCCCAATGGTGGTGGCATAGGGGAGGGCAGGGAGAAAGAAAGAAAGGGGGGGGGGGAACAGAAAGCCAGAAAGAAAGAAAGGGGGCAGGGTGAAACAAAGAAAAATGGGGCACAGAGAGAGAGAGAAAGACAGACATACAGAATGAAAGAGGGTGTGGAGAGAGAAAGAAAGAAGGGGGCAGGATGAGAGAGAGAGAAAAACAGATATACAGAAAGAAAGGGGGTATGGAGAGAGAGAAAAAGAAAGAAGGGGCAGGGTGAAACAAAGAAAAAGTTTGGGGAGGGAATGAGGTCTGGAGGAGAGGAAGCATACAGGAGGCTGAAAGAAGGGAAGAAATATTGGATGCACAGTCAGAAGAATAAAGTGCAACCAGAGACTGATGAAATTACCAAAGGTAGGAAAAATGATTTTATTTTAAATTTAGTGATGAAAATGTGTCTGCTTTGAGAATTTATATATGCTGTCTATATTTTGCACTATGGCCCCCTTTTACTAAACTGCAATAGCGTTTTTTAGCGCAGGGAGCCTATGAGCGTTGAGAGCAGCGTGGGGCATTCAGCACAGCTCCCTGCGCTAAAAACCGCTATCGCGTTTTAGTAAAAAGGGAGGGGGAAAATTTGTCTATTTTTGTATAGTTGTTACTGAGCGGAATATAAATGATAATTAACATTTTCTCTGCGTACAGCGTGCTTTGTGTTTTTAAAATTTTATTGTTGGTAGATCATTTTGACTTGGCCACAAAGGTAAGGGGGAGGGAGGGGAGCTGCTGAAAGACATCTAGTAATCCTTGCAGGCTTGACTGTGCAGGGAATTATTTTTGTAAAATCATGTTTTGTTATGTGACTGGCATTATTTAGACTTTAATTTCTATGAATGAATAGAATGAAAATGATATAAATTACTTGCTTGTTTTTATGTGCGTGCGCTGAAGGAAAGTGGAGAGAGAGTGGGCTGAGGACGCTGAAGAGAAATGGGGAAGAGAGAGTGGGGAGAAGACGCTGATTTATAAATTGACAATTGTACAGAATATTGTTTCTTTTTTATATTCATCCATAGCTGCATGTTACTGATGTGCTCATATGCACTTATTTATTATCATAACATATACATCATCATTAACATGCAGCTGTGGATGTGTAAGGACAGGCTGAGGAGGATGGATGGGAAGGAAGAAGGTGCACATATCAACATATCATACATTTTTAACATGCATGATGCAGCTATAGGCAAGCTGAGGAGGATGGGATCATACAGATGTGTATGTTCAGATATGCGCTCAGATGTGTAGTTTTTTCTGATATATTTATTAAGCTTACAGTATTTATAAAAACACATTTAATACTTGTTACAAAAAATATTGTGCAATTGTGATCTACTTCTGGCCTACAAAGGTCAAAAGAAATCCTTAACTGAGATTTTACATTCAAAAGTGAATTATAGCTACTAGCACTATTATTTATTAGTTATTTATTATGCAGATGTTTGTCAGTTTGTTATTAGTTCAGTATTAGACATATGTTAGTTTAGAATAGATAGGTATAGATTAGTTTAGTTTAGGTTAGGTTAGGGCCTTGCTGAAAGAGTCTACCTTGATGTGGTTGCAGGCTTACAAATATTTTGGTCAAAGAGTGCGGTGACAGAGAAAAGTATGTGTGTATTCAGCCCATGGAAGAAGGGGGGGGGGAAGGGGTGCGTGGGGGGCCCAATAGGATTGCTCAGTAAGGGGTCCAGAAATTTCTGATGGCGGCCCTGACTTTCAGCTCAACTTTGGCTCTGACCCAGCAGTATCTGGTTAGTGCTAGGGAGGCTGGAAAAGATTTTCAATAGCATTATCCATAAAATGCTGCTAAAAAATTAGTGACTGGCCCCAGGGTACAGGAATTTTCTGGGTAGGAGCCATTCCTACCTGGATACTTCCCACTGAATATCGGTCCCTCGGTATTCAATTACAATTAATCATAAGCAATCAGAAACAGCCTAGATTTACAGACATTATGAAAAGAAAGCAAGTTATCACTCATTCTCATCTCCAGTGGAAGTCGACTCATATAGCAGTGTTTGATTATTATAAATTAGAACATAAAATTTACCATACTGGATCAGCCCAAAGGACCATCCAGACTAGCAAGTCTCCCAAAGCTGGCAGGACTCCCAAAGCTACAGTATAAAGAGATTCCATACTACTTACCTCCAGGGACAAGCAGTGATTTTCCTCAGAGCTTACCTTAATAATGGTTTATGGACTTTCTTCCAGGCATGTATCCAAACCTTTATTAAACCCAGCTTTACCACATCCTCCAGCAATGGACTTCCAGAGCTTAACTATGCATTGAGAGGCTGATGCAGAAAGCTACTATGACTCTAACAGCGGGATTATTAAAGGTCGTATGCACATGTTAAAGTCCAAGCACTACAGAGAGTGTTTGAGTGCAGGTGTTAACTCATAGAAGACATGGCCACAAACCCCCAATTCTATATATGTTGCCTAAAAGTGAGACACACTGTATAGAATCATGCTTAGTGGTACCTAAGCAGCCTTAGGCATCTTATCTTTTAGGCACACCATATTGATGCTAGGGTTTTTTTTGTTCTAAATGCCAGTGCCTAATATGAAAATATGCCCACGATCCACCCCTTAACCATGCCCACTTTTAACTACATGCTTTGGACTAGGCACTTAGGGCTAGATTCACTAAACTGCCGATCGTGTCCGATCTGTGGCTGATCCACGGCAGGCCAACTGATCCATAAAGGGTCAGTATTTAAATGGGGGGTGATCGGAGGAACGCCCCCCTCCGACCACACGGATTGCTAGTGAGCGATCCTGAGGCATGTGCAGACTATCTTCTTTGCCTGTAGATGGTCTGCGCATGCTTACAAAAGCAGCAATTTTTTTTTCTTTAAAATTTCACTTTCGAGTCCGTAATTTTAACCCACTTTAAACCCATGGATTAAAACCGCAGGCTTGCACTGCGGGGAAGGGCAGGAGAGTCGGGGCAGAGAGCAGGAGATCGGGGAAGAGAGCAGGCCGGCAGAAGGCAGGGCAGTCAGAAAGGACCTGAGCGACTGGTCCTCGGCAGTCACTTATTTGTGATCAGTGAGCCCAGTTGGTATTCCTCTTTTTTTTTTTTTAGTGAATCACTGCCTGCCTACATTTGAATGCCATTCCCCCTTATTTGCATGTGCGGATCGGTGGATGATCGGGACAGAGGTTAGTAAATCGGGTCGGAGGAAAATCGAGTCGCAAACTGATCAGTACTCGATCAGTTTGCTTAGTGAATCTAGCCTTTACTTTTTATCAAATCACGCTTTGCAAGTTGTGCGCCTTCAATTAAATCTAATTATGAGGTGTTATTAATTATCGGCACTAATTTAAGCCTATTGATCTATTAAGCTAGGCACTGGACTTTATAGAATTTGGGGGACATTGCATTAAAATGTAAGGTAATTAGGCCATTAAACCTTCTGTGGCAACATAGAGAAGGAAAACCAAGAAAAATCCAATGGGTCTGCAGTAAAAGGCAAACACCAAAAACAAGAAAAAGACTTCAGAGTGGAATGTACAAGGTGCAGGAATCTTTATTGGAAATCTATACAAAATTGTAATCCATATAAATGGCTCTTGTGTACATGGAGTACAGACACAGAGAAGGAAACAGTGGCTTTTGATGCAAAGGCAATGTGAGAAATTTTTCATCAGGTTTACCCACTCTTTTACAAAGCCACGTGGCAATGGCACAGAAGCCCATGAATTCCCAATGGATTTTGGTCGATTATAGGTGCCTACATTTTATAGAACCGTGTTAGATGCCGTGGTATAACCCCCGTGGCCGGCTAAAAAACTAATGCCTGCTCAATGCAGGCGTTAGTGGCTAGCGCGGCAGGCGGTTTAACGCGCGGTATTATGCACATGAAACCCCTACCGCAGCTTGATAAAAAGACCCCTTAGCTTTTTGCAAGGCACCGTTTTATGCTCGCAGTAGTAGCCATGCGCTTAGACATCCGCGCAAGATTCTACAATGTGGCTTTCTGCATAAGCGCCTGAATGGAAAAATATTTTCTCTGATTTGTTTTTTAAAAAGAGTAACTTCATGGTATGCCCCTTAGTCCTTGTACTTTAAAAAAAGAAGTAAATATTATATTCATATCATTCCATCCCACTTATCTGCCCTCAGGATCTCTTTTCCAAATTGAGAACCCCAATCTCCACAACTTTTCCTCATATGAGTCATTCTTTTTCCTTAATCATTTTGGTCACTTATGTATCTCTACTTTTCCTAATTATGCTAAATCTTTTTTTTTTTAACAGATGTGGTGACCAGAATTGCATTCAATATTCAAAAGTGCAATTGCACCATGGAGCACTGCAGAGGCATTATATATATGGTTTTGTTCTCTATTTCTCTTTCCTAATAATTCCCAGTATTCTGTTTGCATTTTTGGCCACCACCACACACTGAGCAGAAGATTTTCCTGTCTGTTGATTTCTAATATGGAACCTAGCTTTTTGCAATTATACTTTTGGCTATTCTGCCCTATGTGTATTACTTTGCACTTGTTCACATAAAATTTCATCTACCATCTAGAAGCCTAGTAACATAGCCTCCCAATGTCATCCTGCAATTTTCCACAATTACATTACATTAGTGATTTCTGTTCGGCCAATACCTTGCAGTTCTAGGCGGATTACAAAAGAGAACAGGCAATTTTGAATACTTTTGTAATATCTGCACATTTGATCACTTCACTTGTAATTCTTGTTTCCAGATCATTTATAAATATGTTAAAAAGCACCAGTCCCAGAACCCATCCCTGTGGTACTCCACTATGTACTTTCCTCCATTGAGAGAAGTGTCCATTTACGTAACTCTACTTTCTGTTTTTTATCTCTTAGTTGGTTCCCAATCAACATTAGGGCATTGCCCCATATCTCACAATGTTATAATTTCTTTAAATGAGAGGGGGCTGCTTTGAGCTGGCAGGCTTTTTTCTATTTCATCAACAGGCACTCTCTGTGGTCAGTAACCGACATCAAGAACTGGAGGAAGAGGTCCTGCTAGACCTCTTAAAAGGTCATCTAGCCACAGAACGCGGCCTGCAGACGTGTGCCCATGGGCATGTGTCCGAAGGGGTGTACCAAAAGGGGCAGGACATGCCTCTTTGGAGCCTGAAGGAGACCAAACTGAATTGTGGATGTTTTTATTGATAATGGGGAAAAGAAAGGCGAAGACAGTTTTAACTGTTCCCGTCAAGGGGCCTATGGACCATCATTTATTATGTTCCTTTGACACTTACTGCCAATACTGGTCAAGTGAGTATACTTTCACAATCTGCTTCTTTATCCTCCGGTAAACCATCACCTCATCCTCAACTGGAAACATCTCAAGAGATAAATGAGCCAGTCCCTAGAATTGGTAAAGGCTCATCCTCTCAACTAGAATTGGATCCAAATTTGGGGAACCTGGAACAGAGTAAGGTACCTTCGGGATCTTTTTCTCTTGTCCCGGTTCAAATAATAACTTTACAAGATATTTGGAATGTGATAAATCGAATAGAATTATCTTTGCAAAATACAGTATCTAAACTATGTTCATTTTCTTCTGATGATTAAAGTGAATGAGCAGGAAACTCAATTAACTGCAATTGAAAATAGATTAGAGAAATTAGATATATCTGTTTCATACTTGAAAAGTACAGCAGTTTCAAACATTAAAAAATTGTACTTCTCTCCATTTGAACATGAAGAAAATGGAAAATTTATTAAGCACAAGGAACCTTAGGTTTTTGAATTTTCCTATTTCTCATTATTTAGCACCATTGGAACTCCTGAAGATATATTTAAAAGATGTACTTCAATATCTATGTGTTGACAAAATAATACTATCTTCCAAGAAGTTCCAAGGGTGTGTGATCCAATTCCAATAAGGGGAAATAGACCACTTGGTATCTCCAGCTAGTCTGAATATTTCACAGTTTTTGGAATCTTCTAAAGCCAATACAGTTAAGAGAGCTACCTTGCTTTGTTACCTTTCAAATTGAGGTAGAAAAGAGAGATATTTTGAAATTATATTTTACCAAGAAGCAAGCATTGTTTTGTGGTCAGCAATTGATTATATTTCCCGATGTAACCAGGCAAACACAGTTATGCAGAAAGCAATTTCTACAACTAAAGTCTAGGACTTTGGTGATAGGAGCTTTATTTTTTCTTACATTCCCATGTAAATGCCTGGTTGCATATGGAAATAATAAACATACCTTTATGGATTCTCATTTGGAGTTATTTCTTCAAGATAAGAATGTACCTTAGATATATTCTGAAAAAGAATTAGTGGTGGTTGAGGATAAAGGTGATTAAAATATACAAGTTTATCTTGCCTGTCTGTATGATATACTGAAGAACTAAGAAATTATTTCTTATTAGATTTTATTTACTTTTTAAAGCAGTCCCAATAACGTGGGCTAGACTTAATGTTATATTGCCTAGATTATTTTCTTATATGTGATTTACCTTTATTTCTATAATTTTATTATGTTATGTAATAAATGAATACAATAAATAAAATTTAAAAAAATGAGTGTCAAACATTTTCTGAAATTCTAGATATACAGCCCATTCTCAAAATGACAAATAATGAAACGCTTAATCTATGGGAAAATATAGGTTAGGTTCCAGCAATACACATTGTGCCTCAAAAACGTGAAAAGTGAACAATGGATCCTATTGGGAAAATAAGGTTAGGTTTGACAGCACTTGGAGTACCTGTAGATGCTTTTAATTCACTTTCTGGATGCTTGGGGTCATATCTGGAAGCAAACACCAGACTCCATTATTTAGTTTTTATTTATTGTATCTTTAATGCATCATTTTTGTAAACCGCTTAGAAACCTCATGGTTATTAGCGGTATATAAGAATTAAATTAAATTAAAATGAAAGCAAAGAAAGCTGTTTTTTTAAGAGCAGGTCTGCGAATATGTGAACACAGCAGCGCAAATGGATAATAGCGGTCAAAAGGGATGAAACCATGGATACACAAAATCAAGCAACAGGAATGTGCGAATAACGAAAACGGACTGTATGATTAACTGTCTAACTTTTATCTATATACACCTTCAAAAAAAATGCAGCAAACTGATGAGATAAGACTTCTCTTAGCTAATTCCATGTTGACACTGTCCCTTTAAAGGGTGAGACCAAAAAAGTAATCTCCTACAGTTTTTTGCAGTTTTCTCAGCAACCACTTTGAATTTCAATGCGAAATTTCACATACTTATTTAGCCATCATGTTTACGTATTACTATTAAACAACATTTTACTATCTTAAGCTGCACTGATGTTACTAATATGTTAGCATTACTACCTAGTAAATTTTTGTGCATTAAAAATGTTTAAGCTAAAACACAGTAAAATAATGTCATTCAAACAACACAATTAACAATGGGTCCGAATTTTGCAGTCTCTGTGAATATTCTAAGTGTCCACTCCCCCCCCCCCAGCTTTAACACAGGCTGTCAGTCACTTTGGGATCGGTCCCTGTGGCAGGCTGACCCAGATCATTTGCAGCGCTTCCTTGAGTTTGGCGATTGCTTGTGGCTTTGGGTGGAGCTTGTGCTAGGCCTCCAACATAGTAGCTCAAGGAGGTTTAGGTCCAATACATTTAGAATCCACTGGTCCATTATAATAAAATCTGAACATGTGGCCCAGAGTTAGTCCTGCGCAAAACGTGCTGTGTGTGCTGGTGCACCCTCTTACTGGATGATGAATCCGGTGGGCAGCAGTTAATTGCAGTCTTCATTGCAGAGCCAATTTGATCGACAAACTGACAAATCTTCTTCACAGTGCTGAGCTTCCTGTTCTTGAGATCATATGCAGCTACTGTCACTTTTGCTCTGAAATCTTATTTGTGCAGAGTCTGGATTCTTATTTTGTCTGCTACCAACACTTTGCTCATGATCACTGTTCCAAAACAAAATGTTTTTAAATAAATTATCTGTAAATTATCAAATACAAATTATTGTCTACAAATTTCTACGTCAATGTGATATCATTAACAATAAACTGGTACCCCATTTGTTTTTCAAATAATGGTAGTGTTACAGTGCAACAAGAAGACACCACACACAGTGGAGATGATCAAAAGGAACAACCGGACACCAGAAGTAATGGTAATCACTTTAATGTTAAACTTTTGACAAGACTCAATTACCGTAGGCCATGTTTTAGCCTCTAGGCCTGGATCAGAAGTCTTAAACTTAACAAAACAAATCCAAATGGAATTAAGTGATGTATTCGTGTCTGCCTATTCATGAACAGTTTGCAATGTAGCTTCAATCTAAATCAGCTGAAAACCTACAACCGTTCAGCGTTCATCAATAAAGAAAGAAATTCACTTGATGCAGACCTAGAAGCCAATGCATAGCTATATCAAGTCTGTTGAAAGTTCCACATTAAAGTGATTACCATTACTTCTGGTGTCCTGTTGTTCCTTTTGGTCATCTCCACTGTGTGTTGTATCTTCTTGAGCTAACAAATGAAAGAACCTCCCTCACCCCAAGAAGTCTACAAAGATTAGGGAAAAGAGATGAAGTCCAACTCCAAACTGAGCAAAAAATGAAAATAATTCTATAATTTAAGAGTATTAAACGGACAAGCCCTCAGTCACACAGCAACCTCTGGAAACTCCAGGGAAAAGCTGTCGCGGGTTTACACCCAGAAAGGTGTTAACTGCGAAACATCCCCGGGCTTGCTCCGGATAATATTTATAGTGCTTAACTAGTGCAAAATGTGCAATGTGTGAAAAAACTCAAATGAAAAAAACACACATTATCATAATAAAGAAGGAATTCATCTCTTACCCCTAAGCTGGGGGCCAAACTGGAAAGTTAGTGTCCAAATCCAACCAAGCTCCTGTAAGAACTTAGCTTCTCCGTGTGTAGTGGAGATGGTGATCCATAAGCAGTAAATGAAGTAAACGTCCAACGGACTCCGTTTCGGGGGTGAACACCCCCTTCCTCAGGAACCGCACTGCTCAATGACTCTCAAGTTCGTGAATGAAGCAGGAAAGAAATGGCACTGGTTTGGAGAGGACGCCCTCTTTTTAACTCGCAGAAACAGAAACAGGTGAAATGAAAAAGTCAGGTGATCAAGCACCTGACCAAGACAGCTTGCAAAGGAACTTGAAACAAATCCTTTAAAGAAACATTCACACTCAGTAAGTATGTTGCCACTCTATATAGTCATTCAGACCCTTAGGGGTTAAAGATTGAAGCTCGAATATCCAAAATTGTTCTCTGTGTTGAAGTTGAGTCAGTCTGTCTCCCTGGAAATCCTCAAAAACTTGCTCCATAACAAACCACCTGAGATCTTGAAAGGAGTGGTCGGCTAGTATGCAATGAGGGACCATGGGAGCAGTCATGGACCCCGTGTGTATACGTGACCTGTGTTCTATGAGACGGGTCCTAATCGGTCTCTGAGTGCGCCCAACATATAGCATGTCACAAGGACACAGAATGACATATATCACCCAGTTGGACCTGCATGTTGTTAACGATTTAAAATTGTAGCACTTTTTAGTTCTCGGGTGCTGCCAACTCTTTCCTTCTAAAGTAGAAGTGCAGATGTCACAAGTTGCACTGCATTTAATGTGTTGAGCTATCACCGTATCGATGTTTCTTGTGGTGTTGCTGGATTAACTGGGATAGCTTGTTGTTGTACCTCCTCCATATAGGGTTCTATTTTTTGTATCTTCTTGAGCAGCATGGAGTGTTACAGTGCTAACACTTTTAAATGCATGAAAATCACTAGGTGGTCACAATAGAGTCTGCAACTTTGCCATGTTTAATTGCATTCCATTGGACACACAAACATATATCGTAAAAACAAATAAAGCTGTAAAATTTTATGTTGAAACTCCAAGGGGTTGCTGAGAAAACAGTAAGAAATTGTAGGGGGGTTACTTTTTTTTTTTTTTTTACCTTACCCTGTATGTGTTTATAATTATTTTTTACAACCCAAAGGGGTTGAGAATATTGAGCATCTTGGGATAAAATAATTCAAATTTATGAAGTGGGTTGAAATTTGGAATGAGGGAAAACCCAGCATAAAATGATACAGATCAGACTGGGTGGTTCCAGAGGAATGAGACCTTCCCCCAAATGACCCAAAGCATTTATAGGATAAAAACAATTCCTGCTTCTGTAATGGAATGAAACTTGGGCAGGTGAGGAAAACTGAGTTTGAAAATAGGTCAAACTGGATCTAGAGTTCCAGGGAAATAATACCCTCCCCCAATAAAATAATGGCCCAAGGCTTCTAAAACATGGAAACTTAGATTATGAAGTGTAAGTTAGAAAAAAGGGCAAGAAAATTTAAGAAGTAGAATTCCCTACTCTTCCAAACCTCTAAACTGCCTCCACAGCCCCAAAACTATTCACTTGTAACTACTCCAACACCCTGTATATTGTCTCCACACCCAAAAAGAGGCCCCCCTTTTATCAAGCCACGTTAGGGGTTTTTTTTTTCCGCTGGCCACTGTGTTAGGCACCTATATTGGCGTGCCTAGCCAATAATTGGCACTTAACATCTCATAATTGACATTAATTGTACTTAATTGAAAGGCATCTAACACGGTTCTATAAAATGTAGGCACCTAGTCCAAAGCATCTATCGAAAAGTGGGCATGGTTAGGGGTGGACCATGATTGTGTTTTCAAGTTAGGCGCCACTGTGCACCTAACTTAAATGCATGGAATTAGGCCAAGAAAACCCTGGAATAAATATGGTGCACCTAAAGTTACAATGCCTAACGCTGCATTAAGTGGTGCTAAGCATGATTTTATACAGTACACTCAACTTTTACAGAATCATGTTTAGCACCACACTAGTCAGTGCTGATTTTTTAGGTGACCTATATAGAATCAAGGCCTAAAACCCATAGGTATAATATGAGCTTTAAAATTTGGCATGTGCTGTCTTAATGTGCGTTAACGGTGCATTAAATGCAAACACTACTTGATGAATTCTCCCCTTAATCTAAAAAAATAAAAACACGATTCCAGCTAAGGACCCTTTATACAAATTCACGGTACCGTAGTAATTCCCACATGGCAAATGCGATGCAGTCTCAGTTCCTATGGGCTGTGTCGCATTTGTTACGCCTTGCTACTGTGTTTTTGTAAAAAGGGCCCTATGTTATTTACCTGGGGCTCAAACATATCTAGAGTCCAGTATAATTCCCCAAACTTTGTCCCATTCAATTTTTGAAGATTTACCAGAACATAAGATGGTATCAACTGGAAGAAGGCCAAATCATAAGACCTTGGATTTTAATCTATTAAGTTTGAAAAGATGTACCCGGGCACAACTATTTATTAGCTCAATATCAGACCAATACCGAACAACCACACACACACAAAAAAAAGACATTGGCATTTAGAATAACTACCGTGTTTCCCCGAAAATAAGATCTACCCTGAAAATAAGCCCTAGTATGATTTTCGGGGTAGGTCTTAATATAAGCCCTACCCCAAAAATAACCCCGGAAGCCTAACCCGAATGTCTCTGGATTCACCGGCAGCAGCGCTTCCCCCTGTCCCTGCCACACAGCCGAACCCCCACTGACCCTCCCATAATCTTATCTTTCCCTCCCACCGCAGAGATCAACATACATCCTTCCTAACAGCAGCGTTGGAAGCATTCTAAACAGGCTGCTTCGCGGCCTTCTCCCGCTGGGGCCTTCCCTGTGCTGCATTGCTGATGACATCATCAGTGATGCGGCAGAGGGAATCACCGGCAGGAGAAGACCATGAAGCAGCCTGATTAGAGTGCTGCCGACGCTGCTGTTAGGAAGGAGGTATGTCGGTCTCTGCGGCGGGAGGGTTGGAGGGGTTCAGATGGGAGGGAGAGATGGAAAGATGGGAGGGTCAGCGGGGGTTTGGCTGTGCAGGGGGGATGGGAGGGAGGTATAGAAAGATGCTTGGTCAAGGGTTCTACTGCATGGAAGGAAGGGAGGGATAGAAGCTGTGCAAGGGTTCTGCTGCATGAGGGATGGGAGGGATAGAAAGAGGCTGTGAAAGGGTTCTGCTACACAGAGGGATGGGAGAGAGGGATAGAAAGATGCTGCAGAGGGAAGGCATAAGGGGATGGGTGAGAGGGGGAGGAAAGATGCTGCACATGTGGGGGAGAGAAAGGAAGGGAGAGCTGATCATTGTACATGAAAAAAATAAGACCTAGTACATTTTTTTGGTCCCAAAATTAATATAAGATACTGTCTTATTTTGGGGAAAACATAGTATATTCCTAACTCAGTTAACATTAGGCTCTGTAGACTCAGATAAATGTTAAAAAGTAGAGGGGACATAAAGAACATATCTGCGATAAAGATAAATTCAATTTTAAAAAACCATCATTTGAACTTAAAAAGAAAGTAGAGAGGAAATGGGAGATCCCTAAAATACCCCACAGGTGGATAGCCAGGTGAAAGAGATTTCCATGTTTTTGAACACAAGTCCTTTTACTACTGCTTCCGATTAATCTGTTCGAGGTGAAATGTAAAAATTCCAAATATCCAGTTTGTTCCTTAACTATTTCAGACCTCCAAGCATGAAATGGGCAACATGGAATGAGTATGAAGATACAAGCAATGAACAGTAGCCAGGCTTGAAGCTTTGCAGAGCGAAACCTGATGTCTAACTTTGCTACCTGGATGTCTCACCACCATCTAAAATTAAACACAGCTTATTTTCCTCCTAAACCCACCTTTTCATTTTCTATTTCTCTGGATAGGGCTCTCATAAGCCCCATCTCATCAGCTCGCAACCTCGGGGTCATCTTTGACTCAGTCTTCTCTTCACATATCCAACAGATCCCCAAAACCTGTTTCTTTCTCTACAAGTTAACTAAAATCTGACCTTTCCTTTCTGAGCACACTGGTAAGACCCTCATCACCTCTCGCCTAGATTACTGCAACCTGCTTCTCGTAGGTCTTCAGCTA
This sequence comes from Geotrypetes seraphini, assembly GCF_902459505.1. Taxonomy (NCBI): domain Eukaryota; kingdom Metazoa; phylum Chordata; class Amphibia; order Gymnophiona; family Dermophiidae; genus Geotrypetes; species Geotrypetes seraphini. The sequence goes on from NC_047088.1 coordinate 70,631,296, forward strand.
AATCCTTTCTCTCCCCTCATGCCTCATATTCGATATGCTCACATTAATCCTTCTCAAGTCACTTCACTGGCTCCACATACAGATCAAAGGCCTCTTATTGACCAACAAATGTATTCACTCTGCAGCTCCTCAGCATCTCTCCTCTCTTGTCTCTCGCTAACCTCCTCCCCAGGAACTCAGTTTATCAGTCTCTCCTGTCTGTACTCTTCTCCTCTACTGCCAACTCTGCCCCTGGAACAAACTGCCTGACATGATACATCAGGTTCCTTCCTTGGCAGTATTCAAATCTATGCTAAAAGCCCACTTTTTTGAAGCTGCTTTTAAGTCCTAACTCCAACCCACTTGTAAAGCACTAAAATATGTGGGTCATTCCCTCTATAGTTCCCTACCTGAGCAGCCTGTTGTAGATTCACCTTTTTATCCTGTCACAATTAGATTATAAAGCCAAGCACAGTACCGGGTAGAGTTTTGGATTCTTGCCCAGAAATAGCTAAGAAGGAAAAATTTTAAAAATTGAAATTGAATCAAGTTGGGCAGACTGAATGGACCATTCGGGTCTTTATCTGCCGTCATCTACTATGTTACTCTGAAAGTCTCTCGAGCAGGTCCTGTCCGTGTCCCGTGTATTAATGCGCAGCGCTACAGAAATGATAAATAGTAGTAGTAACGTCCAATCTGTGCAAACTCGTCTCAGTTCTTTCCAGCTCCACTGCCCGGCAGTTTCTCTTCCGAGGCAGCTCTGCATATCCGTCAGGTCCCTTTCATCCATCTAACAGAAATTGTTAGCGGTCTCTAACTCGCCAAAGCTGTGCTGTATTTCTCCCAGGCATCCTTCTCCTCCATGCGTCTGCTGTGCTGCAATTTTTCTCTTATGCGTCCTTCTCACATCAGTCCCACCATTACACAGATAACCCCAAATAACCCTGCGTGGCTCTAAGGTAGCGCGCACGCGTGTATCCTGGGTACTATTTTATCTTTCGCTTCTGACTTGAGCTTTTTGCAGCTGCCGGCGTGGGAGGGCGGCGCGCGGCTTCTGCTCTTCCTTTCTCTTCCATGCGCGAGCTTTCAGCAGGGAGAAATGCGCGCGGGCTAAACACCACACGACAGCATCGGAGGGGGAGGAGAATGCGGGGGCGGGATGCTCGACGTCAAAACAGTGGTTTGTGACCGCCCCCAGCTTCCGAAGCACATGGATTGGAAGAGAAGGCTGGGTTAAACCAAATTTCTTAAAGCGGAACTCTGGTTAGAAAACACTTTGGAAAAAAAACCCTATTTCCCGGCAGACATCTGTCCCTTTTTAAAGCTATACACAACGCTGGGAGATGACGTTTTCGCAGCACGGTTCCATAGTGTAGCGGTTATCACGTCTGCTTTACACGCAGAAGGTCCTGGGTTCGAGCCCCAGTGGAACCACTTTTTTTTCCCCTCCCCCTCCCCCTCCAGAAGATTGATTATTTCAGCGAATAGTTTAATATTATTTGCCGAGTTTATTTATATAATCCATATATTTGTTTTAAAATACTTTTCACTTAGTCTACCTATATAGGGACTCTCGGCATAACAACTTAAAAGCCAACCAGTTCAGTCAGCTGACAAATACCATTCGGTAGACTAAGGTCTTAGTCAAAATTTAGCTGTTAGGTAGCAACTCAGGTTTTGTCTAAATAATATTCAAAGAGCCATGCTGTTTCACCCAGCACCATTTTCTTTTTCGAACAGAAGCAGCAGATGGAAAATATGCCTGTTGGTTATAAATCTGACCAAGCAGGCCAGGCTCCATAATTTGCTTCAGTGGTGATTTTCTATCAGATCATCAACCTGGAACCTTTTAAAAATTAGGGTGTTCCTGTGCATCTACTTTACACGAACTGGTACTTAGCACAGGATTTACCACATGAGCTTTTTACCACCTACCAAATAGATTTTGGTACAGTAAGTGCTCCCACCATCATTTTTTTTAATGGCTGTGCGTGACCATTCAACAAATGAAAAAAGTTGTTATCACAGCAGTTAAATGGCCTTAATGTGGGGGGAAAAAAACCTGCGCAAGGGCATATAGGGCCACTTCTCTACTGCAGTTAAGTAAAACAGCCCCTAAACTAAATCATTAGTGGCGTAGCGAGGATGAAAGGCGTCCCCCCCTCCCGCTTGCACCCCTACTCTTCCCCATACCTCTTTAACTTCCCTGGCATGAGCAGCATCACCAACTTGCTGCCCGTATTTGCTGATGTCACTTCCTAGGCGCGGGACCTGGAAGTGATGTCAGATGGAGCACTGATGCTGGCGCGAGCAGCAGGTTAGAGTTGCTGCTGTTGCTGGCAAAGAGCTAGAGGTACAGGGGGATGGGGAAGTGAAGGCACACACAGTGGGGGAAAGAGTGGAAAGGAGAGGAGGAGGAGGGGTGCCGGCGCCCCCACTAAGACAGCACCCAGGGTGGACCGCTCTCCCTTACTACACTACTGTAGAGCATTAGGATAATCTGGCTGGTGGCCTCTTCATTTTGTTAGTTTCTGTCTTGAGATATGGCTTCTCACCTCGTATGATATCCTGCAGTTTCTGAGTGGGACGGTTCACCCAGTCATAGCTACTTGACCCACTACTGGATCCTTGAATGTCCTCTTAAGGCTGTAGCCAACTAGGATCCCAGTTTCGGCATCCGTACATGCCTTCATCAGGGGACGAATGGACACTGTCGTGAATGAGGGACTGCAAAAACAGGCAGGGAACTAACAATGGTCACAGCATGATGAATGTGTCTGTGAAGGCAACAGCGCACCTAAAAAGTAGATTGAATAAGTTGGATAATTCTAGATCTCATAGATCTGGCACTGTCATCTAGACATAGGAACATTGAATCACTTACTGTTTTATTGTCCTATGATACTGAGTTTTTGGAAGTCAATTTGGGGACATATTAATAATGTTTTAGAGTCTGCAATCCCTTTGACTTATGAGGTAGTGATTTGTGGAACTGTGTTGCATGTAAAGAATCCCTTAGATAAATATAAAAGGCGACTCTTCTTAATTATAACGGGTACAGTACAGTTGATTACGCGCAACTGGAAAAATTGGGACCATCTTAATTTTACCTTCTGGTGGGCATATTTAAGTTTATTGTATAAATATGAAAAAATAAATGCTTATTTGTCAGGGAACATAAAAATTTTAAAATTAATTTGGGGCCCATTGATGTCTTTTGTAGAATCATTATAGTTTTAACTTTTGTTGATGTATTAATTGCACATCCAGGGGGGATATAAGTTTTTAATGGTCTTCTATTTTATGATTTTTTTCTGGGGTGATGGGAAGGGAGGGGGTAATTTTTGTTAGGATTTGAACTGTTTCTGAATGTTTATAAGTGCTTAATTTTCATCGTTATGACAAGTATGTTATATTGCACTTTTGTAAGAACTGAAAATTTAATAAAGAATAAATTTTAAAAAAGGCTGTAGCTATAGACTAGATTTAGAATAAGAGATCAATGACTCATCATTTTTTACCCCTTTTACAAACTGGAAGATGAGGGAGCATCAGCACTTTCAGGGACAGATAGTAGAAAATATGCATGTGCATGAGTTTTGTAGTGCTGCTCCCTGATCAAGTGCTGGTGAATCTCAATAGGATGCATTCTAAGATGATTTTCATTGTGGTAACGTATTCATATTTCAGTTTTTATGAAATCTCCTCTGGCCCTCTTTGTATGTTATTTAGTGTTTTAGCCCTGAATTTTATTCCAGGCACTTAGGACACTCATAGTAATAAACCTAGCAATGATCCTTTACAAAATAACTTCCAGTTTAAGCAGGAAAATGGGGGAGGGAAGAGAGATAAAAAGTTCTGAAGCAAGAGAGTAAGTTTCTTGTCCCTTGGTCTCCTCTAATTTTGTGGCAACAATAGGAGTGGTGCAAGGGTATTAGATGCCATCACAAAAAAAACCCAAAAAACTCCACCACACATATATATATATATTTTGTATGTAAAAGATGCTTCAGAAGTGGCCATTACTGAACTACATTAGATGTCAGCACTGCAGCTAACAGCTCACTGGCACAGAAACTCAATGAGCATCGGAAGCAGCGCGGGCCATTCAGCGCGGCTCTCTGCGCTAAAAACTGCTAGCACAGTTTGATAGACGAGGCCCTTAGTCCAGCAATTTTCCACTTTTTTCGTTCCATATTTTTCCGATGGATCAAAATAAGTGGAAAATTACTGGACTAAGTGTTAGTTGGGTTGAGAACTTTTCAGCGGCCCCTTGTACCACTATATGCATCTCCATCTTGACACACTACTTGTAAATTCAATAATTTTGTGATCCAACATTTCATAGTCACTTCTTACTATATGATATTTCTAAGTATCCATGCAACTTATACAATTAGAAAGCAAAAAACAAAACACTTATCTGAAACTATGCAGGAGAGCCACTTGCCTTAACTAACACTGGCAAGCCACAATGTAGAGCAGGAATGCAAAGTCAGGTAAATAACCTTTCCCCCCAAAATTTTTCAGTCTTCAAATGTTAATAAAGGGCCATTATTTGTTTCATCAACAACACTTTTCTGTGTTGGTGCAGGCTATTATATTGGCACAGCTAGACTATGTCAATTCGCTTTATATTGGCTTGAGTAAGTGTAACCTAAAAAGGCTACAATTAATTCAAAGAACAGCGGCCAAATTGATTTTTGGACAAAAGGAATATGATCACGTGCCCTCTCTTTTGAGGGCTCTTCATTGGCTCCCTGTTCATTCAAGAATTCAAATCAAATGTGCCACTGTAATATTTAAAATTTTACATGGTATTGTTTCCTCATTAGTCACTGTCTCTTTAAATTGTCTGTGGTCATCAAATTCAAGAAGTTCTCAAAAATATAAACTTGCCTCTCCTTCTTTTAAAGGAATTAAAGTATTAGGTTACATGTCCCGATCTTTTGTATTTTCATTTGCAAAACTTTGGAATGGACTTCCTTTTGATATTAGAACTTCCTTCCTCTGGTCTATGTTGTTGGCAATCTGAATCAGAGGGACTTCACCTTGAGAAAGCTTACCAGCGAAACATGTTGGTGAATGTTTGTCCCCGATCTAGACTACAAGAATGAAGTTAAGTACAAACGAACTTAGTTATAATTATTAAACGAAATATTTATTTAAATATTTAAAAAGTTAAAAATTTAAAAATCTAAAATATATTTAAAAATCAATTTATCTTTAATTAATCTACTTATACAAATATTACTGTTGATCTGATGAAGATTTAACACATAAAGCTTGGAGTAATGAGACTATTTGAATTCTGAGTGGTGTTGCTGAGGATCCTAAAAATTGATGAAGGGTGTTACTCATAGGGTTTATTAAGTATATTTTCCCTATTGCTAGTTAGAAATGCTATTCAGTGCATAAATATTAGCACTGCAACAACTTCAAGAACATGCACAAATCTATGCCAATGTTTTTCTGTTCAAACATGTGCACAGCTTGTGCGACTGTGCACATGTGTCTGTTGTGCTCTCCCTGGTGAATGCACAAGTGTCGCACAGGTCCTATTTGTATATACAGTAATTTGTGTACTGCAATGGTGAGCAAAAATGAGACTTTAGGAAGCTGTGTGCTAAGCCATCAGTGCACAGCTCTAACAAAAACTTTTGGCATCAGCCCATTTGTACCTGAGACAATGGAGGGTTTAAGGCCTTGATTCTATAAAGTCCACCTAAAGTTAGGCGCAACTTAATTGATGATCAATAGGCTTAATCGGTGCTGATATAGGCACTCAACTGGACTTTATTTATTCATTTTTTTATCCTTTCCTCCCATAAGAGCTCAGAACGGGTTACAAGTTTACATACATAATATGGCACCCGGGGTCCATAATTTTTTGACACCCCTCCATGTAAAAAAATATTTTTTGTAATAACCAATAAACTGAATAAATGGTCATAATAGAAACAGGCAGTGAAAATTTTCTTTTATTGAACCTCATATATGTAACCATTATTCCAAACATAACATAACATAAATTATGTCTGAATTGTCATGATATCAGAAGTACATATGGAGTAGTTGCAGGTGATGCTTGGGACAGTTCTGATTGTGTTAGTTCGGTTTTATGTGTTTTTGAATAGAAGGGTTTTTATTTCTTTTTGAAGGTTTTGTAGTCTGTGGTCAAGGTCAATAGGTTGTAGAGTTGGGGGTCGAGTGTTGCAGCTCGAATGGCTAGGAGGTTGTCGAACTGTTTTTTTCTTTTGACGTTTTTGGTTGGAGGGTGTGTGAATGGTGCGTGAGTTCTCCTATGTCTGGTTGAGGTGGATTGAATTATTTAGCTGAAGAAATTAGTTACCCCCCCCCCTTTCCACACACATTAATTTTCTTCCATTTTTGTTCCCATTATAAAAAAAACTCTGATAAGTTCTCAGAAAAAAAATACATTAAAATAAGAAGTGAAAACAAAGGCCCCTACAGATGAGAACATAACATAAGAATAGCCTAACTGGGTGAGACCATGGTCCATCATGCCCAGTAACCCATTCTCATGGAAGCCAATCCAGGTCACTAGTACCTGGTCAAAACCCAAAGAGTAGCAACATTCCATCCTACCGATCCAGGGCAAGCAGATGTTTCCCCCATGTCTTAACAACAGACTATGGACTTTTCCTCCAGGAATTTGTCCAAACCTTTCTTAAAACCAGCTACACTATCTGCTTTTACCATAACTTCTGGCCACTTTATTTTTAAGCTGAGATCTTTCCTTCCAAACAGAGACTTTGCTAGATGTCAAATACAGCACAAGGTAACTTCACACGGACTTAGCTGTGCAGGAAATGTGAATCTCCTCATACACCCACCATATAGTGCAAAAATGTGCACAGGTCTGATTTTTTCTTTCGATCACTACATAGACTAATGCCACACAAGCAGCGCTGTTACAAACATATTCTGTAGGTCAGTGCTAAGGTTAACAAAGTTTCCTTCCTTGGACCAGAAGGAGATACTGACAAACCACTGGAAGAGATCCCAAAACAACTACCCAGGAACAACACCCAAAGACCCACTCAGTGTGTGAACCAGTTGAGTGGAGTGGACTAACTGGGGGGTGGAAATGGGCCCAGAGTTTGCTCAGTAGAATTTCCCAGATCACCTCTTCCTCTCAACACACTGACATGCTGCCACCACCACCACTAGGAACACCTCACCGGGTAGACCAGCAATGTTATAAACTTTATAAAACACATTATTATATTTTCTTATAAAGCACATATTTTAACTGAACTCTCTGACATCCTCAGCCTTGCCATTCACAAAAATAGAAGGAAGAAAAGTTCCCATTTCCTGCTGTCTCATGTCCCCGGCCTATACAATATTTTTTTCTGCAGAGTGCAGACCCTTCAAAAATCTGACCAAATCCTCATTTCACTTGCATTATAAAGTACTGAAGATGTCATCTCTCCCCAATCCCAGGTTCTAAAGTCTAAGACAGTAGCGCAAGCTAGTGCTGCCAGATTCAGGAAAAAAAATTTCAATTCGATTCAGCCTATTGAATTGGTTTATCGATTCGATTTTCCTGCCCAATTGGGTGTTTTTTTCAAACATCCTGGTGGGTTTATTTTATAGCTTTTTCACCCCCCTTTGGCTTCTCCTAACCACACTGGCGCTGTGGTGTAAATAAAATAAAGAAACAAAAAGGACTTTTCCTCTCTCTGTTAAATCCTAGCTCACGTTTGTGGTCTAACACCAGTTCTGGCAGGATACACATTTCAAATCTGACATATTGTAATCACAAAACAGAAAATAAAATTAGTTTTTCTACCTTTTTGTTGTCTGGTTATTTTTCAAATCTTGTTGGTCCAAGGCTCTGGTTGTCTTCTGATAACTTGCTTGCCAGGTTCTCCTTCTTTCTTCTTTCTCCGTGCTAACCATCCATCTGCCATCTCTGTCCTCCCCTTCCGTTTCCCTTCCCTCCCCCGGATGTCTGCCATCTTTCCTTTTTTTGTCTCCCTCCACAGATCCACCTTTTCTTAACTACCCTTTCATCCAGGAGCTCTCCCTCCTTCCCCACCACCCCAGGATTCACCATTTCTCCCTTTCTTTTCCCAACTACCCTCCTAATCAGTATCTCTATCCCCCCCCTCCACACCATCCCTTGTGTCCAACTTCTCTCCCTTTCTGTTCCTTCCCTCCCTAAAACCCATGTCCATCACCTCTCTCTCTCTCCTCTATTTTCAGACCCATTATTTCTTCCAACCCAAAGTCCGGCATATGCACGTCTCTTTGAACCCCTCCCCCTTCCCTCTGTGTACTTCTACACCAGGGCCCCCCCTCCCCTGAAGGCCTGTCTCCCCCTTAAAGGTCTGCATCCCACCCCTGAATGCCTGTCCCCCCTTGAAGGCCTGCCCCCCCCGAAGGCCTGCACCCCCCCTTGAAGGCCTGCATCCCCCTGAAGACCTACACCCCTCTCGAAGGCCTGCCCCCCCGAAGGCCTTTCCCCCCTTGAAGGCCTTTCCCCCCGAAGGCCTGCACCCCCCCAAAGGCCTACACCCCACTCGAAGGCCTGCCCCCCTTGAAGGCCTGCACCCCCCGAAGGCCTGTAGCCCCCTGAAGACCTACACCCCCCTCGAAGGCCTGCCTGCCTGTCCACCCCTTGAAGGCCTGTGCCCTCCCTTGAAGGCCTGTCCTCCCCCCTGAAGGTCTGCCCCCCCCCCGACGGCCTGTAACCCCCCCGAAGGCCTGCCTGTCCCCCCTGAAGGCCTGCCTCCCCTTGAAGGCCTGCACCCCCCGAAGACCTACACCCCCCTCAAAGGCCTGTCCCCCCCTTGAAGGCCTGTCCTCCCCCCCCCGATGGCCTGTCACCCCCCCCGAAGGCCTGCCCGTCCCCCTTGAAGGCCTGTCCTCCCCCCCCTCCACAAGGTCTGCCTGCCCGCCCCACCCTGAAGGCCTGCTGCCTCCCCCCCACTACCTCGAAGGACCGCTCAGCCCCACCACCACCACCAGGAAGCACTGCTCATTCCCCCGGCCTCCCTGCTTCATTTCCCTGGGGAAACAGCCTACAGCAAGATCGCGCGATGCCAGCGATCTTTGCTTGCTTCGGCTGTTTCCTCCGCCGCGGTCCCGCCCCTCCTCTGACATCAGAGGAGGGGCGGGACCGTGGCGGAGGAAACAGCCGAAACAGGCAAAGATCGCTGGCATCGCGATCTTGCTGCAGGCTGTTTCCAGACGCGACACCCGGCGCAGTGGGGGGGGGGGGGAGGACCGGACCGGGAGCACCCCCTCAGGGCTTGGCAGCTGGGGCGGACCGCCCCCCCCCCTTGGTACGCCACTGGTTTGAGTACCTGAATAATTTGTGCTCCACATAGAATTGTAGGATACGCAGAATATACATGACTAGTCTTGAAGCCCGCTACATTAACGGGTGCTAGAATAGATGTCTGTCTGTCTCTCTGGCCCCGTCTGTCATTCTTTTTCTCTGCCTCAGCACTGTGAGGTTCTAGAGAATGACACGGTGACAGAATCCATCACTGCCACTGTCCCCACACATAACCGTGGGAAACCATCCCATGCCATTCTTTAGTGTTTATCTCAACCTTAGTCCTTTTACACCAGCATTCTTCAATGCAAGGCTTGAGGGTCAGTGGTTGTGTCCATTCATACTCTTGATTCTTCCCTCTCTCCTGAAAGAATGCAGATGGTTTATTGCGGTTATCCGCAGGGATGGGGACAAATTCTGTCACTGTGGCATTCTCTAGAACCTCATAGTGCTGAGGCAGAAGTTTTAACCACATCAAATTTGGTACATTTTCAGAGAATAGTTTTGCCCTCAGTTATCCAGCCACTGGTCTGTTTTTCTTCCCCCCAACCTAACTAAAGCCTAACCTTCAAGATCCTCCACGGTATCCTTCCTCCTTTTATCCCTCTATCCTGGAATTCCTCAAATCCAACCTCCACTAGATCCACTCAAAAATTAAAACTATCCTACCCCTCCTTAAAAGGCATCTCCCTTGTTGGTAAACTTGGCTCTTCCCTCCCTTTCAGAATCACTCAGCTCTGGAACAGTCTCCCTTCCCCTCTCCGCAATTTGAGCCCCCTTCTACCATTCCGTAAGCATCTGAAGACCTGGCTCTTCTCCAGAACGTAACCCCGTCCCGCTCCTGGCACTCTCACACCAACCTCTCTTCTCTCATACTTATATAATTCCACTGGAGTTCCGTTCCTTCCCTAACCATGTAAACCGTGTCGAGCTCCATCTGCGGAGATGATGCGGTATATAAACCCAAGATTTAGATTAGATTAGATTAAAGCAAATTAGCTCTGACATTCCTGCATCTGAGGCATAGGACTCCTGCCATTGAAAGGCTATGTTTCAAGAAACAGATTGATCTGACAAAAGTTAACACCAGCCTTTTTGTGAGGGGGGGGAGGGATTGGGGGGAGGTGATCACTTGGGTAACCAAGTCTACTTCTACCTTTGTAGTTACCCTGGAAGACTGTTTATAAGCATCTTAAATAAACTAAAATCCACAGGCAAAGCCAGCATCTCTCTCTGTTAACAGGCCACTTCGGTGTCTTTGTAGAGTGCTAGGAAGCCTCTGTAGCCCTTCAAAATACCGCTGTCAATAATTTGAAGGTGGGCTGTCGAGGACCTCCACAGGGTTCCCTCATGGCAGCGGAAGTGCCTCCAGGTGGGGTACTTGGCCTAATGCGCCTTACCGTCACTCCGTACTTGAGCGCGATGCCCTGCAGCATATCGCCGTCGCTCACCAGTTGCTCCACGTAGTTCTTGGCCAGAGGCACCGTCATGCTAGCCGTACTGCCGTAGGAGCGCATCTTGGTGTGGGCCAGGCTCTGGGAGAGCCCACGCAGACCTCCATCAAGGAAAAACAGCACTACTGGCCGAAGTTTATTTTAAAGTTTAAAGCCGCTGCAGCGGCTCCTCGCACTATCGCTGCCTGCGTCGGAAGCCTTCTCCGACGCAGGTGTGGCTCATAAGAGGGGCTGCCGCAGCGGCTTTAAAATAAACTTCGGCCGGTAGTGCTGTTTTTCCTTGATGGAGGTCTGCGCGAGCAGGGAGGCGGTGTGGGGCCATTTATTTTTAATTTTGAAGGCGGCACGAGCTGAAGCAAGTCGTCTATCTGCAGACCGTCTGCCTTCCGCCGACAGCCGCCTTGCCTCAAAGCCCTCCTCCAGGCAGCCAATGCTCTGCGAGTGCTGGTGTAGCGCATGCGCACTCGTGCCACCACATCCCGACAGATCAGGGAACACGCGGCGCGAGTGCGCATGCGCACTTACCATTTTATTATTATAGATTAAAAAACAAAAATTGTGTTTTAATATTACTTCTAATCTGTTCCTATAAAGGGGGACATATTTCTGTATCATTCTGCCACTTTTTCTTGATCTCCGACCACATTTCTTGATATTTGATGAACTTCTCCCTTTACACCCAATTTAAAAAAAAAAAAAAATCACTTAACTCTGCTACCTCTATGATCAATACATTGCTGATGTTTTTCTTCTTTGCCACTAAGTGGCTGATTCTATAAAGAGCGCCTAACATAATTGACAAAATACCCTCAATAATTGGTTAAAAAAAATTTAATTAGGTGATAGGTGTCCGAGTCTATAAAAGATAAGCCACTATCGCATGGTGTTTAGCAGCACCTAACACCAAAGTGGGTGTTTCTAAGGGCAGAGCATGACTTAGATGCCGCTAAGTGAGATTCTCCAAAAACTTAGGTGCCTGAAATGTAGGTCTTTAAAACCCTAGCCTACATTTCAGGCACCTAAGTTTTTACATAGGTACTGCTAGCTGTGTAATCGACATATGGCTGGTGCCATTTTTCTAAGCACCTGACAATTTAGGCACCATTTATAGAATCAGCCCCTAAGTCTGGTTTTACTTCATTCAGCTTTATATCCTATAAGAGGGAAGAGCAAATACTGCATGCCACAAGATTCCTCTGCCCATCCTATGGTGGTTATCTATAGCCCTATGACTAGAACTTCCAGCTCCCTTCCCCCTGCCTTTCTGAAGGAAGTATCCCAGATTTGCTTTTCCAAAAAATTGGTAGCCTGCTTATCCCTAACCCGAGTAAGGGTGCTGCTTTAAAGGCACTGGGTAGCCAGTTCAAATCTCACTACTCGCCATCTTTTGGGAACACAAAGTGAAGCGAGAAGGCAATATTACTAATGCTTTAATTGCCAAAGCAAGCAGAGGAAGATGACAAAAACTCCCTTGAATGAGTGACATCCTGCAAGCAGTCACACTCTGTAGATGACATCTATTCTTAGCAGTGATCACTATAAATGGGTAGGCTGGATGCCAGTCTGCCATTCTCTAGTGTCTTTTGTGATGGTGCTGTTGGCCACTTTCCTGCCAGCAGTGAAAAGCCACATTATATACCCGGTCCCAGTTTTCATTATGCACACTTCAGTTAAGAGACATTGGTGGACAGCCAAGTGATTGACCTTCCTGTTGCAGTTTGTGACTCAGTCCCCTTGGCCCTCCCTTATGGGCTGTTTCCTCAAACATGAATTGGAACGTCCTCCAGATGTTAGTGTGTTTTTGAGCTGCACTTCTACAGCTACTGGAGAATAACTGAGGGATTAGTGCAGAAAGGCTTGCAGAGAGCTGAGCATGTAGCATCTACTGTAAGCTCATAACTGCATCATGCAGAAAGGTAATGTTATACAAATGTTGTGTGTAGAGAACTTGCATGATAATTAGGGAAAGCCTACCAGGCACATGTGCACAAGGGTTGAGTGGTAAATGTGGCTTCTTGTGTGCATGTCTGAAGAAAACAAAAGGCAGCATCTATCTGCAGCTGGTGTGCACATAACTATTAGCCTTGCAAACTTTTCTTGCACAAAAAAAGCAAACAAGATGCTACAAATTATTAGAAAAGGAATGGTAAATAAGACTAAGAATACTATAATGCCTCTGTATCGCTCTATGGTGTTATCTGGAGATTGATTTTTCCATCAAGTTGGTTTCAGTTTCTCTTTTTCCTGCTTTCCAGTCTTCTGCAAAATCTTCTTCAAGCAATTGCTGTAATTCTTTTCTTCTCTTCTCTCTCCTGTCTTGTTGCATTCCCTCACTACAGCTGTCTCTGACATATTTCCATTCAGCTCTTTCCTCCCTTTTTTTCTATTCAAATTTCACCCCTTCTCCCTCTTCATGTTTCAGTTACCTATCAAATTTCCATCTTCTCTCACTCCCTCTTGTTCTCGTCTATCTTCAGTCTGCTCCCCATTAACATTTTTACTTACTTTAATTACTATCCTCAGCTCATTCATTTTCCTGCCAACCCACTCCCCCACGATGCCACCATTCCCAGCTTCTCCATCCCTGCCTAGCAATTGCCCCTTCTTTCGCCCCTCCCCACCCTCAAAGCCTGAAATCTTGCTGTCCCTTCCACTCCACCCCCAACCAGCATCATCCTCTTTGTTCTTGTTCCTCCATAGTCCAGCATTTCTCCTGCCCCTGAATCCAGCTCCCACTTTTTGCCCTTCCCACTGTTGCATAGCATTTTTTCCTCTCTCTCCGCCACCCTTATGTCCCACACATCTCCTTCTCTCTCACTGTCCACTATCAAATGGTGTACATCAGAGGGTACTGAATGACCCATAAAAAAGTATTCATGAGTAGGTAGAACAGTCTATAGCAGGGGTGTCAAAGTCCCTTCTCGAGGACTGCAATCCAGTCGGGTTTTCAGGATTTCCACAATGAATATGCATGAGATTTATTAGCATACAATGAAATCAGTGCATGCAAATATTTCTCATGCATAGTCATTAGGGAAATCCTGAAAACCCGACTGGATTGCGGCCCTCAAGGAGGGACTTTGACACCCCTGGTCTAGAGCATAACATGGGAATGAGTACCCTGTGCAAATCACTCACAGGAAATGGCTCGAGACACTATGGGAGTTCAAGGCAGCCATTTCCTGTGAGCGATCTGCATCGGGCAGGAGCGTGGGAAGATCGCTCCTGCCTGAAAACCCGTTAGACCACCATGTAAGGCTTAAGGGGGGGGGGGGGGCTTTCAGGGCTTAAAATAGCCAGGGAAAGCGGGGGTTAGGGGCAGAACGGCCCAAATATTATTCGTGGTTTTTTAATATTTGCGGCACGGTTCTGCCCCTAACCCCTGGGAATACGGAGGGGGAAGTGTATTCCTAATGACAAGAGATTTTTTTCTTTGTATTTAATTAGAAGTACCTTCTGTGGGGTCATGGCCCCATAAGCCTTAAGCTGCAACTACAGTTTTCCCCCCCCCCTTATTTTATAACTTCATTCATGACCCCACTCACTGCAGTAACAGAGCTTGGCCAAAAGGCAGTGCATCCCCAAAATCTATATGCACCAGTGGGGGTTAGGTAAATAATCCATGGTAGCATCCCCTGCTTGAGAACCCAAGGCCCAATATTTCCAAAAGGAGGGGTGGAGGGGGATCCAAGTAGCCTTCACTTCCCATTGCACCTGCAATGGGGAAAACGAAGCAAGTTCTAAAAGATGCCAGTCTGTAACCTGGCATAAAATTTCACCTATGACCTACTGTGGAAATTGAGCTTAGGCCCTCTGCATTGCCACCCAGGCTGGCCCTCGCTTTTTCTCTCCCATAAGAAAAAACACTGCAGCTACATGACTCTGGCATTACACATTTGCTTTTCGCTGAGGCTCATGGTTCACTCTGCAGGAGAGCCCCTGGCTCCTCCCGTGTCACCTTCTCTGGAAAAAGCGAAGGTGGGTGTCGTGAGGAACATGCTGTTAACACAGAAGCTGCAAGTGCTAGAAGACTGTGATTAAGACACACACATATATATTTTTTTATTTTAACAGTACTAATGAGACCACACTCTGAAGGCTTTGCAACAGTACTGAATCAGACGTCCTTCCTCTGGGGATTATTCTGAAACACTGGAAAAAAAATTTTCAATGCTGCTGGTTAGGGCACATATGATAAAAAGAACAACCCTCGCAACTATTTGTAAACAGTCATGTCATGTTCCTTCAAAGCAGAAAGTCTTTTTGAAAAATTTTCAATCCAATTTTTATCAACAGAATGCAGGCCAGATCTTCTGTGGAGGCATCTTTGCACAGGTTGGTACCTTTATTTTGTACATTTTTATTAATAACAGGTTTTTTTTTAATTTATAAATTTGCTGGGCAGATGGAAGAGTGTGTTTTGTTCTAATCATATATCTATCTCTGTTAGACAGTCATACCCCAACACCTCATAATCTGAAAGAGCAGCAGAGAGAGCTAATCGCAGAAGCTGCTTCAGTTTCTGGCAATTGTGCAGGGCTGGCTGATGGGCAAACTGCCGTTGCTGAAACACTCAGACAAATCATCTATTTGCCTTTTATAAGATGCCCTAGGGAGCTGCTTTTGCCATCTTCTTTGTCTACTGTATGAACTATCGACGGGTACGGGGCTTTCGTGGGTTCAGTGCATAGGCAGGCTTAGTTTGCTGGGAAGTTTGAGTGCTCAGGAATGTGTCCTCATCTGCCATGGGTGCTATTACATGTCCCAGTTTGGTGATGACACGCGGTACGGTCAGCCGTTGGAAGGCATATTGTGTGTTCCATGTAGCACCAATGGGTGTACGGATGCTACTCTGGAACTGCCTACAGTTGTCGAAGGGGAAAGGGAGTTCATTCACCTGCAGCAAAGGAGATAAAAGCCCAGGATTACTTTACTCACGGCTCAGAGTTTCCCCAACCCCTAGCAGGAGAGATTGAAGCAGCTCAGAAACTTTTCTGTCCCTTAACACATTCTCCCCTTTAAGAAGTCAAGTGATCCATCCTCCACATCAAACCTTGCGGAAGAGTGTATTTAAAACTTTTTTGGGAAACTGACTGCATCACTTAAATATAAGTCAGCTGACTGATATACATATATATAGCACAGTTACTTACCTCTAACAAGTCTTATCCAAGGACAGCAGATATTCTCACAGATGGGTGATAGCATCTAGGGACTGGGGCTCCGTGAATGATATCACCCATCTGTGAGATTACGCTGCCTGCTTGTCCTAGGATAAAAATACACACACACACCAATTTTAAACTTTATTCAAAAGATCATTTTAACAATAGAAAAGAGTATTCATACAATTCTTGATAAATTCCAGTACTATGAAAAAAATAAATTCACCCTTACCTCCCCATGCAGCAGCCTCCACAGTAGGAATAAAATAATTTGTAAAATGTTTACAGATGGAGCTGCGGTTCCCAACATTCTATCTTACCATTCCATTCTCTTCTGTTAGTTTGAAGTTTCCAAGCCCAGTAAATGGCCCAGATTTTATTAAAACGAACAAGATTGTCCATTTCACAAGCCAGCTGATAAAAATATTGAGAACTTCCAGCTGAATAGGGCCACTGTCAGTTATTCAATGCCAGGCCATGCCCAGGCACCAGTACTGAATATCTGGTTATATAGCGGCTGCTAAAACTTATGTGGTTAAGTACAAGATTCGGCCCTTAACCACAAAAGATAGGCCTGCTTTTTATGTGATACAATTTATGCAAAATCACACAATACAGTATATGAAAAACTTACTACTGGTAAGTATTGGAAGGACTGCCACAGACGTTCAGACAAATAAAAAAAATAATAAATTGTGGAGAAAACAAACCTCAATACAGTTTTTCCCGGGCCGCAAGGTACCCAAAAGAGCCTGTATCATCACTGGAATGAAAAAACTCCACAACATCAATATAACTCAATCAGTTACAATGATATTTATCAGAATCAAAGGCCATTTTGAAGAACTGCGCCAGCGGATCAAAGGTGTGTTATTGATATCAGCTTGATTTTTTTCATCCCCTGTCGTAGCATTTTTTATGAGGCGAAACAGGTGGACCCCTGTCAGGATAAGACAAGGAAGTTGGATTTAATGGCTGTGTTCCAGAACACTGATTCCAGCTATTTGAGATAAGTGGTTTCATACTTTTTTTTCTCTGGACAGCATTTCTATCAATTTTTGATAGAGTTGCTATTACACGCTAATTAAGAGCACTTTCAAAACATTGCATAATGCCCACAATTGAAGTTTATTGGTGTGGAGCCCTGATTTCAACAGACTCACAGTGATAAGGAAGATTTTGATAAATATAATTAGACATGATTGAGTTATATTGATGTTGTGGAGTTTTTTCATTCCAGTGATGATACAGGCTCCTTTTGGGCACCTTGTGGCCCAGGAACCACTGTATTGAGGTTTGTTTTCTCCACAATTTATTTATTATTTTTTTATTATTTGAGCTTTTGTCTAAACGTCTGTGGCAGTCCTTTCAATAATTACTAGTACTAGTATTGTGTGATTTTGCCTACAGCTTTACCACTACACCCCCCTTTTTTCAGTTTTGTTCTTTAACCCAATTTATGCAGCCATCTTAAGCGGCTAAGGGCTGAATATCAGCACTTGAACACACAAGTGTCAACTCCATCCCTGGCATGACCACAAGTTAGGTAGTTTTGGCTCAGGCACTAACTGCAAATATTCAGCAGCACTAAATGGTTAAGTGTCGCTGAATATTCAGTTAGCTATGGGCAGGCAATTTAAATGGTCAACAGCCTCTATGGGCTGTTTAAATAGCTCTGAATAGTGGGAAGAAGTAATACAATGACTTAGATAACAGTATTTCGCCAATGCGGATGGGCAGACTAGATGGACCATTTGGCCTTTATCTACCATCATATTTCTATGTTTCACTGATTCATATTTTTATCACATCAAAATTAGGTTAATGTAATGTGCTATATTGTGGCCTACCTAAATGTTAGTTACACAGCTTGCAATTAGAGCAAAATACAGCAATTCATTTGTTAACGGGCAAAAGCATAAATGATCACGTATTGCTAAAATAAATTTACTGGCTCCCAATCCAACAGAGAATATGGTTTAAGAATTTATGTATTAAAATTGGATGGTCAGGAATACTTGAAAGAACATCTCAAGGCATATGTTCCACATTGACAATTACACTTCTCCCTCCGTATTCACTGTGATAGGGGATTAACAGAACCGTGAATACGGAAAAAACGCAAATAACTTTTTCATATGTTATTCGCTGTTTTCTATTAAAAACCATTGTGAATATGGTGAAACCGTGAATAACACGGTGGTAGACCTGGTCTGTTCCTGAAGGAGAGGCAAAACACGGTGAACAAAGTGCTTTGAATTGGCGATTTTCTCTGTAAACGCTTGGAATCGGCGATTTCTCTATGCAAGCTGATGTAATTTGGTGGGAGAAGATGGCAAGCTAAAAACCGTGAATCAAAATCACAAATGCTGAAACCGCGAATACGGAGGGAGAATTGTACATTCAGCTAGAGTTATTAGAAAGACCATATGTATGTGTGTGTGACACATATTTAGCTACTTTGTGGAATAATATTCCGCTTGAGCTTAGAACAGTTAGTTTGTTACGGAGCTATTAAGAGAAAACTTAATGCCTAGGTCGTTTAGCTTATAAATTGGAATGAAATAGAAGTACTTTTTATTGTAAACCACCTCAAGACTTATCTGGGTGAGACAAGTGGTCAAATAATAGTAAAATAAAAGTTCTTATTTCCAACAACAAAAGATTAAGTTCTTACCTTTGCTAATCTTCTTTCTTGTAAATCCACACTCTATTCCTAGACAAGTGGGTTATGACCGGACCACTGCCGAATCCACAACATCCTACATGCCAAAATGGAATAGGCCAACAGTTTGCTAAATACTTTGAAAATGTCATACAGTGCATCTGCCATATAATCCACCCCTGAGATCAGAAAGGTGAAATCCTGGATCACTATTGCGTCAGGATCATGTCGGAGCTTCAAGTGACAATGTCTGGACACAAAGAGGCCGCTGCCGCCTTCAGTCTGGTGGCCACTTGAAGACAAAATTCACTCTGTGGTCCTGAGGGTCCTTCAGCACTACCCCATCATCACTGGGGAGAGAAGATCATTTAGTCACCAGTGTTATCGAAGAATCAACCTTGGGGGATGCAAAGCACTGGTTAAAAGCGTCTGCCATTAGGTAAAGCTTGGACATGGCTTGTGCGCATTTCAAGGGACCTTCTGGTTCCTCCCAAATGTCTGTGAGCATCTTGATGATGGCCAGATGATCAGAGAAAGTGAAAGACTGTGGCTTTTCATTTCTCATGAGAGAGCATTCCACAGTAGCATGCTGATCATCCTCCAGGTTAAGCTCCTGGAGGGACTCGGAAATCAAATCAACCAGGTTCGAGGGTCTGAAAAACTTCCACGCCGTGGGATCATCATCCAGATCCAGGGTCCCATCCGGATCCTGATCCTGGAGATCTGCGAGCACAGCAAACATCCTCTGCGGTAGCAGTGCAAGCCTGTGTGAGCAAAGACATGGTCAGGGTATCCAGGGTGAACGCATCAACAGCTGGTGCAACAGGAAGTGAAGCAATGGGGAGACTGGGCTTATGACCTGTGTCCTGGGAAAGAAGGGTCCTCATGAGAGGCGAGGATGTCTGACCATTTTCTTTGCCAAGTAAGCCTGATACATCATGTTGATATATTCAGGGGAAAATAAATCATCTGAGGTGGGAGCTGACTCCTGCAGACCCTCCTTAGAACTTCTGGAGGATTTGCAAGGTTTAGATGCCAAATCGTGGCTGTGTTTCACTTGGGCCACAACAGCTCTGTCCTCGGTGCCGCTTTAGAATTTTTAGGGTGCCCCGGCTAGAAAGATCATCTGGATCCTCTGCAGGGGTCGAGAGAACTTGGGCCGATATTTCACTCCCTCCCTTGCCACAGTGCATGTGGAACACAGCTGCTCACCGAACAGCCATCTACTGCAAACAGTGCATGAATCCAAAGAATCCTGCCCTGGTGAGTCCATCTGAGCAGTTTCCTTGAAAAACGAAGCTTGTAGAGGCAAAAAAATGTTAAATTCAAATTGGGAAAATCCAAGATGGCTGCAGCGGGTGCTATTTTCAGAATAAAATAGCCTGGGAAAAGCACACGGCAGTTTCAGGATTTAAGGGGTTGGGTGGGGGACTAGGGCTAGCTCCCAAACTGCCCCAAATCCACTTTTGGAGATCCCCCCAAATCACTGAAACAGGATATTAGCTCTGTACTCACTGTGCCACAAAGGGCTGGAGACTGCAGTAAAGGGAGCTGAAACAACTTACGTAGAGATTCTTTGCCTCAACTACCATACAAACTGGGTTAAGGGTCTTCTAAGTGCCTTACCAGCCTGATTCCAATGGCCGGTCTCCACCACCACCAGACATCCCTGTGGACGAGACATGGTTGAGGGAAGCAGTTGGCTCCGATCCCGGGCATACCTCCATGGAGCCACGCAGCCTGTGCTCAAACCCACTAGTGTACAAACCTGGGGTGAGCAAGCTCCCCAGGGAATGGTCCCTGAGCCCCTATCCAAAAGTGCAGGCTGTCCAGAGGGTGTACTGCCAGGCAGCCAACCCCCTGGAAACAGACTTTCCGCAAAGTCTGCGATATCCTGCAGTCACAGCTGTCCCGACAGGGAATCTCTGCAGAACAAGGTGCAATTTTTGAACAAAAAGACTGAGTTTAAAGAAAAATAAACACGAGCAGAAAAGACAAGCTTCTACTGTCTGGCTTGTAGGAAATGCAGTGGGAGGCTGAAAACTCTGTGATTGAGTAGAGTGGGAATAGAGTGGGATTGTACAAGAAACCCACATTATTTACCTACATATACGAGTGCTTTCTGCAACGGCATCTGTGCAGGAAAAAAACCTCACTCTTACGGATAAGACAGTCACACTCACATAGAAGTACTATATAACCTTACAAAAAAATAGCCTTTCAAAAAAATGTTCCTTGGTCTTTAGTCCTGAAGACTTCATACAATGATAGACCCTGCCATCGGTGAATCTAGCAAGGCTGCCTTCTAATGGGCACAGCCATACACAATTCTATACTAATCAAGTCCAGTAAAGCAGTTCTCTGGCCACATAGCAAGGACTGCAGCGCAACTAGAGGGCAGTCAAGGGCTGAGGAGATGCAGAGGTCATAGCAGGAAGGGGAGAATATAACACTAAAAGGATCATGGATTTAAATTAACTGGAGGAGGAGTGTGTGGTGCAATGGTTGGAGCTACAGCCTCAGCACCCTGGGGTTGTGGGTTCAAGTCCCATGCTGCTCCTTGTGACCCTGGGCAAGTCACTCAGTCCTCCATAGCCCCAGGTACATTAGATAGATTGTGAGCCCACCGGGACAGATAGGGAAAATGCTTGAGTACCTGATTGTAAAAACCACCTAGATAACCTTGATAGGCAGCATATAAAAACCTAATAAACTTGAAACTATTTATACAGATTGTGTGCATTTGCTGAGATGAATGTTTACTCCATCTGTGACACTCTACACAGCAGTAAGATTTTTGCAAGGTATGTATACTTTTTAATCAACCTCTGTATAGGAGACCTTCACAGTGACAGTTATATCTTATACTTTATTAGGGGACAGCACAGTATTATTGCTTACCTGGTGGGCTGTTGCCAACAGATCTCGTTTCTCATTTATAATGACATTTGGAAGCTTGCTGTCTTTTCTCGGAGGGCCTGGTGCAGCTCTAATAAGAAACCTGAAAATGCTGGGTGTAAGTTTCTGCTGAGACACAAAGTAACTGGATTCTTCATCAGCTCCAAGACCCCTTGTTGGAGCAACATATGACCTACTCAGCTAGGGTGCATTTTAGGGATCAGAATCATGTACACCTCTCCTTCAAATCTACCTGGCTTTAGAACATGTATGGAATTTTTATATTGTTCTAATAAAAGGTATTTGTCTGAAAAAAAAAAAATCCAGAAACATATCCCCTTATTACAGCTTTCCAAGACTGGTGATAGTGTTCCCCTGTGAATTTGCGGTTCGCGGACTCAGTCATTCGTGGTATTTTCTGACTGCCTTTTCCGGTCAGAAAATACAGGGAATGAGTCCGCGAATCAGTCTTCTGCACAGCCGATTCCTCCTCCTCTTCCCCCCCCACCCCCCGGAGCATACCCCTTTACTGCACCTGCCAGCGCCCCAGCTGCCCTCATCGGCCTTTTTACAGACTCAAAACTGCATTCACGGTTTTTCGAAATTTACAGGTGTTCCTGGAATGGAACCCCTGTGAATTTCGGGGGAGTACTGTATATACTGTACACAAGGGGAAAGCAGATGCAGACACTACCACACATCCTCTTCTAGCATCCACACATGCTCAATTACTGCAACCTTCCTCTCTCATATTCAGGGAAGATACAAAGACTCTTTGCTTACCTCTTCCTTTTTTTAGTACTGGGTTTCAATCCTGTGCCACCCCACTCGCCCCAGCCTGGCAAAGTCAGGTCTATGTTCTTGGGCTTCCCTGCTTGCTCAGAGTTGCGTTTCTCCTTCAAGAAGTCCTTGATGACATCATCACCTGCAAAGGCCTCCTTAATGATCAGCTTTTGATTGCCTTCTTCTTCCTCCTGTAAAATGCCACAAGTTCACAACAGACATCAGTCTAAAGGTGGACCCTTGAAACCAACAACTTCTTGAACATTTCCTCACCTCTTCCTCCACTGTCGTAGGCAACGTGGGGGTTTTAATTGTATGTGATGAAGCAGAGAGTACACTTTTCAAGTTAATTAGGCTACTTTTTTTTCTCTTCTTTTTTTCCCCAGGAACAGTGGTCACTGTCTGCTGTTGCTCCTCTCGCCTAAGTGGATTTATCTGTTCCTCCTCACCTCCTGCCCACTCCTCTCCGCCAAGTGCTCCTACTTCCTCCACGGTTTGTACTCTTTGCAGCTGCTCCATTAGGAAGGGGCCCTCCTCCCTCACAGAGGGCTCATCTGCTATTTTCTCTAGTCCATTAACATCAGACGACATTGCACAGGTTGGACTCCTCTCCAATTCCTCAGGCTTCCCACTGTGATCCAGATCTTTAGATGCTAACATTTGTTGATCTTTTATGTTATCTTCAAGATCAGATGTTTGCCCCTCTTCAGGATCTGGAAACAAACCACAGAATATGCAATAAACTGACAGCTCCCAAAACCTTTCCCTCAAGAGTTTTCCTCAAAACAAAGTCAAAGAGGATTGCTGATAAATTAAAAAAAGAGTCATGTTAATAAAAATTGAGTGAAAAATAATTTTAAGTGTGTAAATCGGGGTCTCCAACCTTTCCAAGTAAAGGGCCACAATGTGAATATAAAAAGCTCTGAGAGCCCCACAAATATTTCAAACTTTCATATTCTACTAATTTTGTAAACCACCTTGACCTGCTTGTTCAGACTGGGTATTAAACATTAAAAATTAAT
Organism: Geotrypetes seraphini; assembly: GCF_902459505.1. Classification (NCBI taxonomy): domain Eukaryota; kingdom Metazoa; phylum Chordata; class Amphibia; order Gymnophiona; family Dermophiidae; genus Geotrypetes; species Geotrypetes seraphini. The sequence continues at coordinate 70,654,575 of NC_047088.1, forward strand.
ACTAATATTGATTCTATAGCACTTCAAGACTATATTTAACCCGCCACACTTTATTTTGAGTTGTCAACAGAAGCAAATTCCATAAATGAAACATCTGAGTAAGAGATTGTTTAGAGTTGGACTATATCAAGTGGGCAAGATTGAAATTAATGCATTTGTAGGATTTGAAGAGCATTTCAGCCAACTGTTTGAGGGCTGTAATGGAGGATTTTGGGGCCGAAAATTGAAGATCACTTGTGCAGATACTCTAAAATTAAAAATTTTAAAAGCTCTTTCTATGCATAAAGTCAGTCTACATTCCCCCCTCCCCCAGTCCAACATTTTGCTCTCCATTTCATCTGGGTCCGAGACTGATCAACAGTTACTGAATGAAGAGATCATATATTTTTTCACATTATGATACTTCTTTTTGAATCTCTTTACAATAAATATATTTGTTTACATTTTTTTCCTGTCTTTTCATTAGAAGCTCAAGTCTCATTACCTCCAGTACTTGGATGTATTTCCCTGAGTATTCCCCCTGAGTATAAATTATGTTGAAACAGATATCACCCTAGAGATTTTCATAAAATTTTTCTCCCAGAACTGAGTGTGACATTTCCTGATACAGCACCTGTCTGTCACTGCTGGACTGGGTTCAAGTTCAACATATGAAAAAGTTAATTTAAGTTTGGCTTCTTTAATCATAAAAGACACACATAACTTGTAGCTGGAGGAAGTTACAGGAACATAAAGATTCTTGTACATGTCCCCAATTTTTTTAAAATAATAGCCTACTATGAAACTCACCCATGTCATCATTGGACTGTTCCATTTCGCCATCTTCCACTTTCTGCTGCTGTTTCCTAAGATGACATCTTTCCTCAAATTCTTGTAGAAGAGTTTCTTCTTCAGACAGTTCCAACTCCTTTTCCTCCTCTTCAATGTTCTTAGTTCCTGTGTCACTCAAAATAGGAGGCTCCTGGAGTTCCTCTTCTATGCCAGAATCCTTTGCATCACTTCCAAGTTTTCCTAGCATCCAGGGATTTGAGCTGTCAGCACTCAGTTGCACTTCATTGATGGAGGCAGGGACCAGTGTCTCTTCCTCCACTTCTGCTTCATCACTATCAGACACCACCTGGAGCTTCTTGGTCAGCTCTTTATTCTTAGCCAATTGTTCCTGCATTGCTTGACGGGCCTGAGAACAGCAAAAATGGAAGAACACTTTTAGTAATCTGCAGAAGGGGACTTAGCGTTAGACATTATAAAAATCATTGAGTTATCCCAACAAAGAAACAAGTGATCCATGCTTTGTAACCACTCTTCCATTAGGCACATCACCTTTGTTTGGTTTTAATTTAATCACTTTTAAATTGAATCTCTGGCTTAGAAATCACTCAAAGTTCGGTGACGTCACGAAAAGAGCAGCTGATGCCTGGAATGCCCTCCCTAAGGGAAGTAGTGGAGATGAAAATAGTGACAGGATTCAAAAAGGCAAGGGATGAACACAGAGGCTCTCTAATTAGAAAACGAATGGTATAAAGAACAAAACTTAAATGGTTGTATGTGTGTTTGATGTGTTGAGTGGTCCTTAGATGGTTACTACGGTTGTGAAGAATTAAAAGCCGATACTGGGCAGACTTGCCTGGTCAGTCCCCTGTATATGGCAATTCGGTTTAAGATGGGCTGGAGAGAGCTTCAGTGGAAAAACTCCAATAATTTGGAACATTAGGGCAGTGCCAGGCAGACTTTTATGATCTGTGTCCCGCAAATGACAAGATAGTTTGGATAGGCTGGAATGGGCTATGACGACAACTCCAGTAGTTGGAACCTAAAGACAGTACACAGAAATATGACTACCCATCTGCAGCATCCACATGCCTGTCCCACGCTTTCTTGAATTCAGACACAGTCTTTGTACTGGGCACTCTTCTATGTCTATGTCCATGAAATATCAAAGAAAGCCAATTTAACCACAAATTAGTAATGAGTGTGACTGTTGAGCAGACTAGATGGACTGTCATAGCTGGCCGTTTACACAGCCACAAGAACCTGGAACAGCCTCCCTACATCTATAAGGACAGAGACAAAACTACCTCTTCTTCAGGAAAAGACTGAAAACGTACTTCTTTGTTAAATTCCATACAACTCAGTAATTCAACCTGCTTGCCTAGCTAAGAATAGTTGACATTCCTTCACCTCTTTTTGACTCTATTGCTAAACCCCCCTTATCCCATTTGTGATTCTGCGATAGTCATTTCCCAGCTACTGTATACCCCTATACTCTGTGTAAATGTAACTCTTCCTCCCTTTGCCCTATCTGCCCGCTATGGATTACCTTCACTCATTGAAGAGATGTAACTAACATTGCCCATACTACCTCATGGGCCTCTTAACTTGTAAATCGTCTGTACTGGGTAAGAGCAATACAGAAATTTAGATTAGATTAATATTGAAGTTTTGAAAAGCCCAAGCACTTCACCCTGAGTGAAGCACTGGGGAGAGTGTGGCACAGTAGTTAAAAAGCTACAGCCTCAGCATCCCTGGGATTGTGGGTTCAAATCCACATTGTTCCTTGTGACCCTGGGCAAGTCACTTAATCCCCCCATTGCCCCACGTACATTAGATTGATTGTGAGCCCACCGGGACAGACAGGGAAAAAAACGTTCTGAGCTCTTCTGGGAGAACGGTATAGAAAATTGAATAACTAACTAACTTGGTACTACAGATGGCAAAAAAAACCCCTATGTGGTGATAATATTCACATTCAGGAATGCCAGTAAGGCTCCAATGCAAAGCAGCAAAAGGGAGACAGGAAGAGCTGAGCCTAGTCCAGAGCACGTGGCAGAGCAGTAAGCGGAGGAAGCAGAGAGGGAGCTAGCAGGGAATAGAGCGGAAAGAGGAGTGAGAAGGCAGTGAAAGCGGAGAGAGGGGCTGAGAAAGCAGAAAGAGGAGCAGAGAGGGAGGCAGATGGGACACGGAGAGGGGAAGAGGCGAGAGATAACTCCGCCTACCCCCAACGTCGCCAGCCAAACTCCCCCATAAAAGGGGAGGAGCCAACAGTGAAGAGTCCACAGCGCTAGGCCAGCCAAAGGGAGACAGGAGGAGCTGAACCTAGTCCGGAGCACGTGGCAGAGCAGTGAGCGGAGGAAGCAGAGAGGGAGCTAGCAGGGAATAGAGCGGAGAGAAGAGCGGAGAAGGCAGTGAAAGCGGAGAGAGGGTCGGAGAAAGCAGAAAGAGGAGCGGAAAGAGGAGTAGAGTAAGCAGAACAAGCAGAGAGGGAGGCAGACGGGACACGGAGAGGGGAAGAGGCGAGAGATAACTCCGCCTACCCACCGACGTCACCAGCCGAACTCCCCCATAAAAGGGGAGGAGCCAACGGCGCGCAGCCGTTCGGTGAGCGGCAAAGGTGCTCGCCTTAGCGAGAGCGCCTTTGCGAAGGGCCTCAAGGAAGGCCAAATCTCTATCACTAGGATTCCAGAAATCCACTGAAGACTCCAGAAAACCACCAAGGTAAGGACACAACACACAACAAGGTGGAGTACAACCAGGCACATACAACTAACTAACTAACTCTCAAACTATCTTTCAAACTTTCAACCAGGCACATACAACCCATCTAAAACATACAACTATCTAACAGGCAGACCTTTCTAACTAACTAACGGGCAGGCAGAGGCCTAACAGGCAGACCTTTCTAATGAACTAACAGGAAGACATACCTAACTAACTAACAGGCAGATCTCTCTAACTAACTAACAGGCAGACCTTAGCAGACACCCAAGCAGGGGTAAGGAGAAAAAAAAAAAAAATCTTGAAAATGGCAGGGAGAACTAGGAGCACCAAGACTACAATCAAGACCGGCGTTCCAGTCACCGAAGAGATCCAGAGGATAGCCACGGCCTACGTGCAGATGGAGGACGACCCAGGAAGGTGGACAGAGGTCTCTGTGCAGACTGAGGCTATCCCCCAGCAGAAGACTTCGGTCTCCATACAGACAGATGAGGTTGGTCAGCTAGACGGAGACATCCTGCAATTGCTGAGGAGCCTAAGGGAAGAGGTGAAGCGCCTGAGAAGCATCCGGGAAGATGAGGCCTTCATCGACGGAGTCATCCAGGAGCTGTCACAAATCACCAAGCAGGCGAAAGACAAGACCATCCTCGAGACGCCCAAACCGACCAAACCTACAACTTTGTAACCAACAATTGGGGTACAGGAAGAGGCTAGAGACGCTGACTCCTGGCAGCTGGTAACCTCCTCTACAGGCAAACACAGAAGACCTTCCTCTTCTTCTTCTTTTTCTTGCAAACACGGCAGTTTTACATCAACCCCCACAAATCACCTTGAGGAACAGATTCCAGCTTTTACAGGAAGGAGCTGCCAGTGAAGCATAGGAAGTTGTCCAACAGATGGCTCCGGTTCCGGGGGCAACGGATCAGCTCCCCCCGAAGAAGCGCAGAGTGGTAGTCATTGGGGATTCCCTGCTGAGAGGCACCGAGGGACCAATTTGCAGACCAGATATGCAATCCAGAGAGGTTTGTTGTCTACCAGGAGCCAGGATCCGGGACGTGACCACCTGCTTAGAACGACTTATCAAGCCACAAGACCACTTCCCCATGCTTCTCATCCACGTCGGAACGAACGACATTGCCAGGAACACCCCGGAGAAAATACCCGAAGATTTTAGAGCCCTGGGTGAGAAGCTGAGGCGGATGGAAGTGCAAGTGTTCTTCTCCTCGATCCTTCCAGTGAGAGGTAAGGGAAGAGCCTGGGAAGATCGTATCCAGAGGGCAAACGAATGGCTACATGGATGGTGCAAAGAGATGAACTTCGGATTCCTGAACCATGGAGATGCACTACTAGGACTACACGGACCAGACGGGCTCTACCTGACCAGAAGGGGTAAGAACGTCTTTGGACACTGACTAGCCCGCCTGCTTCGTAGGGCTTTAAACTAGGTAAGTTGGGGGAGGGTACCCACTCACATACTGGTGTGGTAAATAACCATCCTGGTGGGGTAACTTGCCACTCCATTTCTGAGTCTGAGGTAAGTACACACATGGCAAACAGTACTGTAGGAACCACACTAACTCAGGCGGGAAAATCGCCACAGAGACCTAGCAAACATAAAGTATGGAGGGCTATGTACGTTAATGCCCACAGTTTAGGCAATAAAATTCTGGATTTGGAAACGGAAATGAGGAACACCGACCTAGATATGGTAGCAATATCTGAGACCTGGTTCACGGATTCCCATGGGTGGGATATGGCTATACCGGGATACAACTTACTTCATTGAGACAGAGAGGGCAAAACAGGAGGAGGGGTAGCATTATATACTAAAGAGGACATCAAAGTTACCAGGATCGCAGACGTCAAGTACACCGGGGAATCCCTTTGGGTGAATCTGGGGGAATGAGAAATGCCTGTATCTTGGTGTTGTATACAGACCTCCAAGACAACAGGAAAACATAGATATAGAACTAATCGAAGACATAGAGACCATCACTCTGCGTGGAGACACGGTGTTGTTAGGGGACTTCAATATGCCTGATGCAGATTGGAACAAACTTTCCGCTACGACCAGCGGCAGCAGAAGGCTACTAACCTCCATAAAGGGAGCACAACTCAAACAGATGGTATTGGAGCCCACTAGGGATCAGGCGATACTGGACCTGGTACTCACCAACGGAGAAAGTGTCATAGAGGTTACGGTAGGCGATACGTTGGCCTCCAGTGACCACAACATGATGTGGTTTCACTCAGGAAAGGATTCACTAGATCTAACACAACCACAAAGGTCCTCAACTTTAAGGGCACTAACTTCAAAAGCATGGGCGATTTCGTCTATCGGGTGCTGCAAAACAAGGCCGTAACAGATAATGTAGAGGTAATGTGGTCAGCTCTGAAATCTACCCTACATGAAGCAACCAACCTCTATATAAAAACAGTAAGTAAACGGCGGAGGTACAATAAACCTCGGTGGTTCTCTGCGGAGATCTCGGACCTCGTAAAAAAGAAGAAAAGAGCATTTATCTCCTGCAAACAATCAGGAAAACGAGAGACTAAAGAAGACTATCTGGCCAAGTCTAGAGCTGTCAAAACAGCAGTCAGAGAGGCCAAACTCTGGATGGAAGAGAATCTAGCAAAGAACATTAAAAAGGGGGATAAATCCTTCTTCAGGTATATTAGTGACAGAAAAAGGAACACAGATGGGATAGTGCGCCTTAGGAAATCAGACGGGAATTATGTAGAAAAGGACTCCGATAAAGCCGAACTACTAACTGAATACTTCTGCTCAGTCTTTACCTGCGAGGCGCCGGGATATGGCTGCAGCTGCAGACAAGGGAAAGCTCGGAAGACCCGTTTCGAGATTTTGAGTTTACATCCAGCAGCATCTACTATGAACTTTCAAAGCTAAAAGTGAACAAAGCCATAGGACCAGATAAACTACATCCCAGGGTGCTTAGGAAGTTGAGAGATGTCCTGGCGGAACCGTTATCCGCGCTCTTCAATCTTTCCCTAAGTACAGGAAGAGTCCTATTGGACTGGAAAAAAGCTAACGTCATTCCACTCCACAAAAAGGGATGCAGGACGGAGGCTGCAAATTACAGACCGGTGAGTCTCACATCGATAGTGAGTAAAATTATGGAAACACTAATTAAACACAAATTACATACGATCCTGAACGATGATAATTTACGAGATCCCCATCAACATGGATTTACAAAGGGAAGGTCCTGCCAATCCAATCTGATCAGCTTCTTTGACTGGGTAACAAAAAAGTTGGGTATGGGGGAGTCCCTGGACATCGTGTACTTGGACTTCAGTAAAGCTTTTGCTAGTGTCCCACACCGCAGGTTATTGAGCAAGATGAGTTTGATGGGATTAGGAGAAACATTAATTGCATGGGTAAAAGACTGGCTCAGAGGTAGACTTCTGAGGGTGGTGGTGAACGGTACTCTCTCCAAAACGTCGGGAGTGATCAGTGGAGTGAGTCCGATCCTATTTAATATCTTCGTAAGGGACCTGGCTCAGGGGCTTTGAGGTAAAATTACATTATTCGCCGATGACATCAAACTATGCAACATAGTAGGCAAAAGCACAGTGCTCGACTGTATGACGCAGGACCTACTCTTACTGGAACATTGGTCCTCAACTTAGCAACTAAGTTTTAATGCCAAAAAGTGTAAGGTCATGCACCTTGGCAGCAGAAATCCATGCAGAACTTACACCCTAAATGGTGAGACCTTAGCAAGAACTGCAGCAGAACGAGACTGGAGAGTGATCATTAGTGAAGACATGAAGACTGTCAATCAAGTGGAGAAAGCTTCATCCAAGGCTAGACAAATGATGGGTTGTATACGAAGAAGTTTTGTCAGCTGAAAGCCCGAAGTTATAATGCCGTTGTACAGATCCATGGTGAGACCTCATCTGGAATATTGTGTACAATTCTGGAGACCACATTATCAAAAGGATGTGCTGAGAATTGAGTCGGTTCAGCGAATGGCCACCAGGATGGTCTCAGGACTCAAGGATCTCCCGTATGAGGAACAGCTGGGTAAGTTGCAGCTATACTCACTTGAGGAACATAGAGAAAGGGGAGACATGATTGAGATGTTCAAATATGTCACGAGCCGTACTGAGGTAGAAGAGGATATCTTTTTTCTTAAAGGACCTACAGCAACAAGAGGACATCTGTTGAAACTCAGGGGTGGGAGATTTCATAGTGACACCAGGAAGTATTTCTTCACTGAAAGGATGGTTGATCATTGGAATGGTCTTCCACTGCAGGTAATTGAGGCCAGCAGCATGCTGGATTTTAAGAGAAAATGGGATAAGCATGTGGGATCACTTCAAAGAAGAAATTAGGGGATGGGTCATTAGAGTGGGCAGACTTGTTGGGCCGTGGCCCTTTTCTGCCGTCATCTTCTACGTGTCTATGTTTCTAACCATGCATGTGATAAGAAATATGCCAAAGGTTTCTCAAAATAAAATGTGATCTGCCTTCCATGAAGAGTGCAATGCAGAGTTTTAGGGAAGCTACAATATGAAATGGTTAAAGTAGGACAGAGACTGGAGAAACTCAAGCAAAAATAGAGGGAGGACACTGAACAGCCTCCAGAGACGGTTTAGTTGTATGAGATGGAAATGGTCTGATGTAACTTGTGGAATGAAATCGAGGCTATGGAGAATCAAATTTGGCAAAGCAACCTGAGATTGCCAGAGGTACCAGAAAAAGATGAGAAATGCAATTATAAAAGCATGGTTCAGCAAATCTGCAGAACACTTCTTTCAGCTCTGAAAAATAGAAAATCCAGCAGTATCCTATAGAAACAGCACACAGGGCCTTGGGATCTTGGCAGGAAGGCAAGCCTAGAGATAGTTCTGTTTCATAAGTACAAGGTGAAGGAGACTGTGTTGCAAGCTATGAAAAAATTGGGTAAAATTCAATGGGAGAACTGCCCAATAGAAATCTACAACAATCTCTCAAGTATAACTCTACAAAAAAAAGAAGAGAATTTCAGAAGATAATTATTTATGGGCAAAAAGAGTGAAGTATTGCTGGCTTTACCCATCTAGCTTGCAGATACAATTCATGGTATTAACATTAGAGCCAGAACTGTGGAAGAAGTGACTAAGGGACAGATTCTCAAAACTTAAGGTTGCCTATAACGCGGTCGCTAAACCGGTTCCTGCCGGTTTAGCCTGCATGCATTTTAACGGTGGATTATCAAAATGGCTTATGGTGGCCTTTTGCAAGCTTTCTAGCTGACTCTGCCTTGTAAATGGGCTCTTCAATATTTAAACGAACACTCCGTTGGATTCTTCGCCAAGTCATTCTCCAAGCACAGTGTCGGCTTTTAGCAACAAAAAGTCAGCGACTGGTCCGGGTGTGCCAGAACAGTACCAGCACTGTGAAAAGTGCATCTTGTGGTATATGTTTTGACTGTGGCTAATGAAACAAAAAAAAAAAAATTACATGATTCACAAATTATAGGGTTTTTTTTTAGGGGGAGTGGTAAAAGCACGCTTTTTGTACCTGGCAGCAGGAGAGATGCCCATTCTCTTCAATTGCCACGCAACCCCCCTCCCCTTCCGCCGTGCCTTCGACAACCCCCATCCTTTCCCCCTTACCTTACTTAGATGGCTGGCTGGAGGGATGCCTACTCCCTCCAGCCAGTAGGCCTGCCTCTTCAAAATGGTGGACCTGCTCCTCTCCAGTGCATCCTGGGATGCACTGGGGAGGGGAGTCTGAGGCTCTGATTTGCCCAAGTTGTACAGACTTCATAGGGTCATACATACAATTATAATCAGTGGACATACAAGAGACTAACAGATGTACATAATAATTTACCCCCCCCCTTTTAAAAAGCTACGCTAGTGGCTGCCACACAGTAATGACACTGAAGCCCTTTAAATTCCTATGGGTTTTGAAAATGGGGAGGGGGGGAAGAAGATCTGAATGAAAGGAAGCAACATAAGCACTGGCAAGTTAGATGCAGGCATTGCTAAAGAAGGCTAAAAAAGAATTTGAAAAGAAGTTTACATAACAAAATCTTTTTCAGGTACATTAGTAGCAGAAAACCTGTGAAGGAGTCAGCAGGAAGGACAAGGCTATGGTAGAGAGATTAAATTAATTCTTCGCTTTGGTCTTTACTGAGGAAGATGTAAGGGGTGTTGTTACCTGTGCCAGAAATGATATTTAAAAATGGTGACATGGAAAAACTAAAGAAATCTTGGTGAACCTAGAAGATTTAATAGGCCAAAAATCTCCTGGATGGTATACACCTCAGGGTACTGAAGAAACTCAAAAATGAAATTGCAAGTTTCGTATTGGTAAAATGTAACCTCTCACTAAGATCATCCATTGTATCTGAAGATTGGCATTATTTTAAATATGCACATCCGGGAGGGGGGAGGTGAGGGGACTGTAGGTTAATGGATTTTGAATTGATATGGGATGATTATAGATATTTTATGTATGGTCATTGTGATTGTTTAGAGGGGATTAATTCTGAAATGGATATTACAAGAATATTAAGTGTGATATTTGAGCATAAAATGTTATATTTACTGTTACACTTATTGTAAGTATTGAAAATAATAAAGAAGTGGAAAAAAAAGAAGATTGGCATTGTTAGCCACTTTCCAATTTTTTAAAAGAGTTCTGGGGTGATCTGGGAAACTACAGACCGGTATGTCAGTGCTGGGCAAAAGGGTGGAAATTATTATAAATAAAACCAAAATTACCAAACACACAGACAAACATGAGACAGAGTCAGGATGGATTCAGCCAAGGGAAGTCTTGTTTCACCTATTTGCTACACTTTTTTGAAGGCATGAATAAAAACATGGATAAAAAATAAAAATAACTTTTTGTATACCGCTGTACCATAACAATTCAGAGCGGTTCACAGCAAAAAGAAACTGCACACACACACAGCAAAATTACATCAAACATATTCAGATTAATACATCATTAAGATTATGAGATTAACCAAATTTGTCAAATAGGTAGGTTTTTATTGACCTTCTGAAGGTTTGATAAGAGAAAGCATCTGGAATAAGATCACTTAGATGACATTTGTTCTATTTACCTGCTTGAAAGAATAAGGTCCTAACCAGAAATCTTATAAATACAACCTTTCAAGGTTGGAAAAGTAAACAAATAGAGGGGCATAATTTAAAAAAAAAAACGTTGAAGTCCCCTTTTGGCCTAAGGTCTTAAACATTGAAAGTAGAAGCAGGGAAAATGTCCATTATCAAAAAAAAAGTCCAAAAGGAGGTTTTTTTTTATAATGGCCTGCCTCTCCGTTCAGCTGTTTAAATGCCCAGACCACCACTACGTTTAAACTTACACCATATAATCAACCTACAAAAAGCCTAAGTCCCAAAACAAGGGCTTTTAGGTGAAGGAGGAGCCAGTCCTTCACCTAAAAGCTGGATTCTGTAACCGGTGTTTGTCAAAACCAACACCGGTTACATAATCCCCTCCCACAACGATCCGGTCAGGAGGGAGCCCAAGCCCTCTTGCCCCGCTGACTCCCCGACAGCATCGGGGCAAGAGGGAGCCTAAGCCCTCTTGCCCGCCGACTCCCGACAGGAGGGGCCTAAGACAACTGGGCCGATTCTGGTTGGCCCAGGCCCCTCAAGCCCCACCTGTGGGCGTGGTTTGGCCCACCTGGGCCAATCAGGCCCTAAGGCCAGCCATTTTGGAGACGGCTGGCCTGTCGGACGGATGGGCTTGGCAACCATCCAAAAAATTTTTAAGGTACGGGGAGGGGGGCGCGATCAGGGGGGCCATCGTGGGGGGGGGGGTTGCGTCGAGGGCAGGATGGCCTGGGATCCCTCCTGCCCGCATTTTAGTGGGGGTTAGGGGGTGTCGCCTGGCCAGGAAGGCTTGGGCTCCCTCCTGGACCCATCGGACTCGGGGGGGGGGTTTTGCGGATCGCGGGGCAAGAGGGCTTGGACTCGCTCTTGCCCCGATGCTGTCGGGGAGTCGGCGGGGCAAGGGGGCTTGGGCTCCCTCTTGCCCCGATGCTGTCGGGGTGTTGCCGGGCAGGAGGGCTTGGGCCCCCTCCTGCCCGATCATAATAGCCGGGGGAAGGCTGATCGCTGCAGGAGAGAGGGCTCATCTCTCCTGCCAGCGATGGTGATCACCCACCTCCCTCTGAACCGCGGCACTTCGTGGTGAAGATCGCCGGCAGGGGAGATGCCCTGCCGCGATGCTCATCCTGAAATGCCGCGGTTCGGAGGGGGGTGGGTGATCACCATCACGGCAGGAGAGATGAGCCATCTCTCCTGCAGCGAACATTGCAATAGGGGGTAGGCAGGTTGCTGGGGCCACTGAGCTGCAGCGATCAGTTCAGCACTTATACCTGTTTTGACTTGTTGTGCCGACTAGGCAACCTGCCTAAAGTTTTGGTTATACCTGCTGTACACCTAGGTGTAAGTCGGCCCACCTCCCGCCCACAGCCCGCCCTTTCCCCGCCTCTAAAAACGCCTCTTTTTGCTCTATGCGTTTAGAGGCAGGGGAAAGGCCTAAGCTGGTTTTAGATACGTTTAAAACCAGCTTTGATTATGGGTACTTGGACGATCAGGCTTTTTGATCGTCAAAGTACCCATTTAGGCCACTTTTTAGATGTTTTTTAATATTTTTTTATTATGAGCCCCATAAGTTCTACATGTACGGCTGGTAATTTCTGCAAGATCAAAGTACTTTAGGAGATAATTTGGAGCAGTGTCTATTAATGCTTTAAAACATAAACAGGCAAATTTGAAAATGATTCTGGCTTCCACAGGTAACCAATGTAATTTTTATAATAAGGTCTTACATTGTCAGATTTTTTTCAAGCCAAAAATCAGGCGTACTACCACATTCTGAATAATATTTAGTCTCTTGATTTGATTCCCAGGTAAACAATATTACAGGGAAGTCTCTGTAAAGGGGAGCTAGTTGATATATTATATCTAAATTTTCAGAAAGCTTTGGACAAAGTCCCTCAAGAGAAAACTCCTGAGAACATTTAAAAAACCATAGGAGAGGAGGCAATATTTGTTGTAGATTGGGACAAGGTTAAAGGAAAACAGGGAATAGGGTTAAATGGCCAATTCTCTCAATGGATCAAGGTGAACATTTGAGTGCCACAAGGATCTGTATTGGGAGCAGTGCTTTTTACAAATTTATAAATACTGTAATTTGGAAATGGGAACGATGAATATAAGGTGATGACATGAAACTATTCAGAATTGTGAAATCGTATGCAGACTATGTGAAACTGCAGGAGGACCTTGAAAGACTGGGCATTCAAATGGCAAATGAAATTTAATGTGGAGAAATATATTGGGAAGAATAACTCAAATTATAGCTACATGATGCAAGACCACATTATGAATAACAAGAGGAGGCAGCCAAAAAAAGCAAACAGAGTGTTAGGAATTATTGGAATAGAAATGGGAAATAAATTAAAGAATATCATAATGTTTCTGCAGTGTTCTCCGCAGGGCCTTTTAGCTGGGTGCTCCGCCCGCCTAATTTAGATGACTGCCCGGCTGTCATTTATTGGGAATCCTGCTGCTGCTGCCGCTCAACATAAATAAATCCCCCCCCAAAACTGCCTCTCACCGGCTTGGAGATGTGAACTCATGCTTCGGGGCTCTAAGGTGTGTGCCAGCTTCTCTTCTCTTCCCTCCGAAACCGGAAGTTACGTCCGGTGGGGGGGGGGGGGAAAGAAGAGAAGGGAAGCCGACATGCACACCTTAGAGCCCCGAAGCATGAGTTCGCTACGGGCTAAGGCAGGAGACTGGTCAAAGACGGATGGAAGCTTACAACTCGCTGCTGGGTCCTGCCTACTTTTTCGCGAAGGCAGGACTCGGCAACGAGGAAGGCCCGAAGCAAGTTGTAAGCTTCCCTTCGTCGCTGACCTATGGAAGATAGGTCAGTGATGGAGGGAAGCTTACGATTTGCCTAGCGACTTTGCTGACGGATGTGTGAGCTGAGAGGGAAGGGGCGGCTGGGCAGGGCTGATGCTGTCGATGCTCATCTCACCGCCCTTGTTTTCGTCGCGCGGCCGGTGGCGGAAACAGTGTAGAGCTAGAGCTGGCTGCCGTGGACCAGGAGCGGGCGTTACTGGCTCAGCAGCGGCAATTGCACGTGCTTTTCACACGCTACGGCGACAACAGCTCGCTGACGGTGCAAGACTTTCAGCAGCTCCTGTGCAGCATCGGTTTGGGGCAAGTCAAGTGGCTACCGGGGGAAGAGGAGGAGGAAGATGCCTGGCACTGGGGCTGGCACCACGGCGGCCATGGCTCTGGCTGCCTGGCTCCTGTTGCCCACTGCAGCTTGGCTCTGGCAGCGCCCACAAGCCCCGAACTGCTAACCAGACACAACTATCCCAAGGCCATTACAGCCGGAGCCCCAGGAGGTGAGACGCCGAGTGCTACTGTGACTAAACCGATTCATTATTTGCCTGTGACTTTCTGGTATTTAGGATTAACTCTTTCCATTCAACCCTTGACTTTAAACACACAAGTCTGGAAGTCTAAGCACATTTATTTATGTTTACAGGTATTTGGGAACATAAAACATAGTGAAAGCTACTTCCGACCGGTGATAAGACAAAAGCGCGCGAGACTTTGGCACGCCCACATTTCAGCATAGACAAATTGGCGCAAGACCTCAGCGTGCCGCCTAAAAAAGTTACTTTTAAAGAGCTCTGACGGGGGTGTGGGGGGGAACCTCCCCACTTTACTTCATACTTTTTGCGCTGCCGTTGGGGGGGGCGGTGTCATTATAGAGAAAACTGAACTGTTTCCTAAAAAATTGGGAAAAAATTAAATTTACTCTATAATGGAGGGTTCCAACCCCACAACCCCCCCCCATGGCAGTGCAAATAATATGAAGTAAACTGGAGGAGGGGGTTCCCCACTCACACCCCGCGTTGGAGCTCTTTAAAAGTAACTTTTTAGGCGGCATGCTAGAGTCTTGTGCTGATTTGTCATAGAAAAATAGAAGATGACGGCAGATAAGGGCCATAGCCCATCAGGTCTGCCCACTCTATTGACCCACCCCCAAGTCTACTATCCTAGGGATCCCACTCCTAGTGACAGGTTCCCTTGGCTTAACCCAGTCTAAGGGATCCCACATGGGCATCCCATTTGCTCTTAAATTCTTGCACGCTGTTTGCCTCGATCACCTGCACCGGGAGCTCGTTCCAAGAATCAACCACTCTCTCGGTGAAGAAATATTTCCTGGTGTCGCCTTGAAATTTCCCGCCCCTGAGTTTGAGCGGATGCCCTCTTGTGGCTGAGGGTCCTTTGAGAAAGAGAATCTCTTCTTCCATCTCGATACGGCCGGTAATATACTTAAATGTCTCGATCATATCTCCTCTCTCCCTATGTTCCTCGAGTGAGTACAGCCGCAAATTTTTCAGCCTTTCCTCGTACGATAGATCCTTGAGCCCCGAGACCATCCTGGTGGCCATCCATTGCACCGACTCTACTCTCAGCACATCTTTTCGGTAGTGTGGCCTCCAGAATTGCACAGTGTGGCCTCCAGAATTGCACAGATGTCCAGAATTGCGCTGAAGTCCGGCACGCGAATGATTATGAACAGTTGCGACCTTGAGCCCCCCCCCCCCCGAAAAAAAAAGATTCTGCAGTGGGAGGGTCGTAACTGGTATTATTTAATAGAGCAGGGACTGGATGCTTGAAGAATGTGATAATTTTTAACTGCCCAATGTGAGCTGTAAACAGTATATAGGCGATATGAGGTTTTAAGGCATTATGGTCTTAGATAATAATAATAATAATAATATTTTATTTTGTATACCGCCATACCCAGGGAGTTCAAGGCGGTTCACAACAGATAGATGAATTACATACAGTGCGATTCGAAAAAAGAAGAACATAACAAGGCAATCGTAGGGTCAAACTCGTTTACATAATCGATTTAGGAGGGGGGTAGGGCTAAATACGGGATACATACAGTGTGTGCTGCAGTAGGATACAATAGAATTTAAGAGAGGAAATTAAATAAGAGCATATTAGATGGAAAAAGGGGGGGGGGCAACAAACTTGGAAGGGGGGTGGGAAAGTAAGGGGGGGGAGAGGGGAGATGAGAGATATGCTGATTTGTTGGAGGCAAGGCATGGTAAAATGTTTATGTTCTTAGTTTTATAGTTTATCTGTAGCAGGTTGGTACAGCATGGACTAGGATGCTTGGCATAGACAAGTCCATTAGACTATGACATCTGTGTTTTGAATGGTGTACAAAGTTGTAACATGGCTGTTGAGGGAGATAGAGAAAAAACTGTAAACCCTGAGCACGTTTTTTGAAGGATGTGTTTTGTTGGGTTTTTTTCTGAGTACCATGAATAGAACTAGTGTGCATCTTTCTGCTCTCTGCACCTGAATGAACATGTTTTCTCCTTAGTATCCTTTGACTTATTCAAGGAAGGTATTTTCCTAGTATGGTAGTCCTGGAGTTATTGCTGCAATTATTGATGCTGTAGAGAAACACTTTTCTAGATTATACATCTTATTGTTTGGGGGTGTATTGGGGGGAGGCTTATCCTTGCTTTTAAAGTTGGACTTATAAATGTATTCTGCATTATTTTTATTTTTGTATTAATAGGATTTTTTATAATTTTGACATTGGGGAGGAGTATTTTAATGGTTGTACAGTAGGGTTGTGTGTACATGAAAAATGAATGAAAGAAATTGCATTCCAATTAGTACTATTATAATGGGAGTGGGGTCAGGGACGGAGCTTGGACTGAGCTACTCAGTTGGTATTTGTTAGACTTAGGGGGGTACTTGGCTTGAAGAAGTTGAGAAACATTGGTCTCTGGGTGACTAGTATGGAGTTCACTCAGTAAGGGTCCCTTTTACAAAGCCACAGTAGCAATTCTCCCATGGCAAATGCACCAAAGTCCATTCGATTCCTATGGGCTTCAGTGCATTTGCTGTGGCAGAATTGCTATCGCAGCTTTGTATAAGGAGCCCTAAGGCAGGAACTACTGTCTCTGTGCTGTGTCTTAAAACACAGATTGCCGGGGATGCAAAGCATTAACTGATTCAATATGAGTTTGAAGTTGGTTGAATACCACTCTCAAGTACGGTAGTTTTGAAAGAAATGGAAGGTTTGATACTGGCCAGTAGTTATTCGGAATAAGAGAATCTACATTACTTTTTTTCAAGGGTGGCTTAAATGCTACTGGAACACTGCCTAAGTGTCAAACCTTAAAAAAGAAAGTCATAGTGAGCATTGGAAAATAATTAATAACAATTAACTAATAAAAATAGCGCACATGTAGTGATCTTTTTACTAAGGCGTGCTAGCTCTTTTAGCGCACACTAAATGTTAATGCATCCATAAACTATAATGGACACGTTAGTGTTTAGTGTGTGTTAAAATGGTTAGCAAGCCTTAGTAAAAGGACCTTTTCATTTCCCCCACCACCAAATTTCCCCATCCCGCACCACCCGGCTACTTTTTCATGCCACCCAGCTGGAAAAAATTTCTGGGGAGAACACTGTTCTGTATTGCTCCATAGTGAGACTGCACCTTGAGTATTGTGTGCAATTCTGGTCACTGCATCTCAATAAAGATATAGTGAAACTGGAAAAGGTATTGAAAAGAGCAACCAAAATGATTAAGGGTTGGAAGTCTCAGGTTAGGGCTTTCAGCATGGAAAACAGATGGCTGAGGTCTATAAAATCCTGAATGGAGTGGAATAGGTAAACATGAATCAATTGTTTACTCTTTCAAAAAAATACCAGAACAAAGACTAGCGGACACTCCGTGAAATACATAGTTGCAGATTTAAAACAAATAGGAGAAAATATTTTTTCACTCATTGTACATTTAATCTCTGGAACTCGAGGTAAAAGCAGTTTTAAGTTTCTTCATTTTTGATATACCGTCTATCAAACAAGTGTCTAAACGGTATACATTACTATGAGATTAAATTTGTATTTTCTCGTATGCACTGATCCTTTAATAAACATATTTTCAAAAAAAAAAAAAAAAAGGGGTGAATTAAAAGTTCACACTGACATACATGGAACGAGAGGGAAGTAGGGGAAGGAAAGTTTTTACATACATCGAAGTAAAATAATAAAAAAGGGAGGTGAATGGAGATGCATTAGGGAGGGGAAGGGATCACTTCAAGAGAAGCGTTTCGGTGTTTCAGAGCAATTCAGCGTAATGTTTTCCAAGGGACTTCACGAGAACTAAGGGCATCAGAAGCGAGAGCTGGCACTAAAGAGTATAGGCAGTTAATGTAGCTGGGTTTAAAAAAGGTTCGGACAAATTCCTAGAGGAAAAGTCCATAAATTGTTATTAAAGTAGACTTGTTCTGCTTATCCCTGGGATTAAGTAGCATGAAATCTTGATGCTTTTTGAAAGTATGTCAGGTACTTGTAACCTGGACTGGACACTGTTTGAAGACAGGATACTGGGCTAAAAGGTCCCTTAGTTTGGCTCAGTAGAGCAACTCTTACATTCTTATCAATTTCATATGCCTATTTTAGTTTCTTACCTCTTGGTCGTACTTTGCCATAATCGCCTTAGATCGGGCCCATTTGCCACTGTTCTGGTGCTTCAGGGACATTCGCTCCTGCATAGAAAGGAAAAAGCCAGAGGCTTTACACTCAAGTATCTCTTGCCACTAGAAATTTTTTTTTGGGGGGGAGGGGGTTCAGAAAGGAAACATGTTAATCACCTCTATTCGAATTCTCTCCATTTTCTGCAATTCTTCCAAAGCAGCTTCTGGATTCTTCATCTTCAACGTTTCAAACTCCTTTAAGGCCTCCTTCTGCTTGCCTTTCTTCTGTACCTTGTGATACCTGAAGTACCAATACAGGAAAGAATTACATCATAAAGAGGACAAAAAGGGAAAACACAGCCTTCCAAGACATGCATCTACCTAGGCCCAGGATTTTTAGGATTCTATTTCCAAATCTGAGGTTTTCAGGTTATAGATGCACAGCAAAGCACAGTGGTCTCAAACTTGCGGCCCACCAAGTACTATTTTGAGACCCTCGGTATGTTTATCAATCACAAAAGCAAAATAAAAATTTCTTGA
This sequence comes from Geotrypetes seraphini, assembly GCF_902459505.1. Taxonomy (NCBI): domain Eukaryota; kingdom Metazoa; phylum Chordata; class Amphibia; order Gymnophiona; family Dermophiidae; genus Geotrypetes; species Geotrypetes seraphini. The sequence goes on from NC_047088.1 coordinate 70,673,147, forward strand.
TCATATGTCTCTTTAGCTATAAATTACAATATTATTATTAAGACTTAGCCAAAAGGAAAGATTTATGAACTATAAAGAGCTTTTACCTCAGGCAAAATTGTAATTTCTTTAATAAGACTAACTATTTTTTCTGAGACCCTCCAAGTACCTACAAATCCAAAATGTGGCCCTGCAAAGGGTTTGAGTTTGAGACCACTGGCATAGCATGAAGAACCTCAGGAATCGGACCAGAGATTCATTTTCTCTGAATCAGCAGATGCTGCTATCAAGGAGAAATTATGTCTTATATAATAACTTTCTTTCCTATAGTCTTACCAGACCAGTCCAGAACATGTGAATTGTGCCCAACAGTTGTGAGGCCACAGCTGCAGAATGCCTTCCCTGTCTCATTAAACTGGTCAACAAAAAAAAAAAAAGGTTTTCTTGGCTACTAAAACTTAAGAAGTGTTCTTAGTTAATTTAATGATGCCGATTTCAGATCCATAATTGAAATTCAGCTAGCATGTCAGGTTTCAGAGATACATGCTACTGATTTTTTTAGACAGTTTACCATATCAGCACAATATTGCAAGTATGAACTGTGTCTCACCAAACTTGTGTTAAGGAGTTTATTCAGAAAACAACATGAAGACAATAAGGAGACATGTTACAGCATATATTTAAGTCTCTCTTAACTCACACAAAAGTGATGTCAGCATGTTCAGAAATGTTTGACACACTTGCTTTTACACTTTTACTGTACATTTGTCTCCAACAATAGTCTCCCATCATACTGGGATTGAACTTTCCCTAATATCTGCTTTCCATCACCTTGATATCTTGAAATCTTTCCCATGCTCATCGCTGACATTACCAAGACTGAGTGGGAAGAAGTCAAGAAGAAATGCACTTTAAGTGACATTCTGGCACCCATTAGCTAATATGCTGTCAGCATGTTCTCCACAAGCTCAGCAAAATTCTCTGATCTGTGATTACCAAGAAAATTCTGAACAACCAACACGAATGCTTCCCATGCTGCTGATTCAGCATGGTTCAGCTTCTGTTTGAATGCATCATCAAGGATCAGTTTATGGATTTCGGGTCCAACAAAAACACCTTCTTTGATTTTGGTTTCACTTTTCTTGAAACCAAACGCACTATCGCCATGACAAAATTTTTCAGCAGTCCAGTTTTATGTGAAGTGCTAGAAGATAGATTTTCTCACGATGTACTAACGGCAGGTGCTTCACATTGTATCTGCCAGGTACGGATTCATCTTGGTTTGGCCATTGTTTCTGCCTGCAGTGGTTGTTGGCATCATCACGACTGTTCCAGGACACAAGAAGCACATGTATTTGGTGTACCCCAGCTGCAGACTCAGAAGGTGTGACACAACTTTGAGATCACCGCAGAGGTTCCACTGGGATCTGCATAGCGTGTGAGTTTTAAAAGTGTCTCCATTGACTTGTACGTTTCCTTCAACCCAACTGCATGAGCAACAGGAACAGATGGCTTCTGGTTTTCATTGTGTAAGGCTTGATTTGCTTGAATCAATGAATAGTCTCCATTTGTCAGAAACATGTTCATATCCCAGTTCACACATGAAACCATTAAAATCAGTACAGAAACAAATATTTCCCTCCATTTGGTAAAAGGAAGCCAGGATGGTGTGATGATCATGGAAAAAGAGATACTTGATGTCCTGCCTTAAAAGATTCCATTGCTTCAGCCTTGAACCCAACAATTCTGCTTTCTCCTTTGACAGTGAAAAGTCTCTAACCAGTCACTGTGTTAATCTGGAATAGCAGACAGTGCAGCACACATGAGGTGCCCACACTATCTTGGTCACCAACTTTACAGCCAAAATAATGCTTGTACTGTATGAACTTTGAAGTCTGCTGGACAGATTCTTTCGCTGATCTTGTGCAGTAAATTGTCCGAGAACATAACAGAAATTAGGATGGTTAACACAACCTCGTTTGCTCATAATAATTATAATATCTTAGACAAAACCAAATAAAATATAAAAATTCACAGGTAGAAAAAGCAGCACAATCACTTTTTAGTGTAAACTTTCAAATTACGTATATGTGATCGATGAGCTTTCCTAAAATGCAATATTGTGTTTCAGAAACAGTAAAATACCGATGCTTCACGGTATCGATATTGTAAAAAAATGATATAAACACAAACTGATGCATAACTTAAAAACAGAATGTTTTCAGTTGACCAGTGTAACATTAGTGTACCTCTTTCCAGCAGTTTAAAGAACTTTGAAGACATCTATTTATGACAGCTTTCCTGACTGTATGATACAGAATTTATTAGTACAGCTTGGAACAGTTTTGTGTGTGTTCTATTTTTGCATATGTTACTTTGTTCACTGCTTAGATGTAGGTGGTTAGATGTAGGCGGGTTATAAATGTATAAATAAAAAAAATATTTTAGAATTCTAGGCTCTACCTTATAAGTGCATTGTGCAGCCTCAAGTGTTCACCATTTCATATGATAAAGCAATGGTGTTCATGTTCTTACTTCTGTTCAACTGTTATCCATACATTACCTTTAATAAAAAAGCACTTTTATGCTCTACTGACATACAGTTCTCCAACTGGGACAAGAGCTACCTCAGAAACCCATCAGATAAGTTGAAGTTATTGCACACTACAAGCATCTTGAGCTGTGAAAATGATAAGAATTGGAATGATGTGATATCTCTGAGAAAGGGCAACTAAAGCCTTCAGAAAAAAAAAAATGTTTTAATGAATTCTGTTAGAACAAACAATTTGTAACACAACAGTCCAAACCCTATCCTTTTATGTGGGGCGGGGGGGGGGGGGGGAAGTAAGTTACAGAAGTTTTAATTAGGACTGCATTTTGATTAAAACTTTAATCACAAATTAAAGGAGTGTTTTTAATTTCCTCCACTGCAGCTCCTTATGACTCTGGGCAGTAGTGTAGCGAGAGTGAGAGGCACTCCTCTCCTGCGTGCACACACACCTTCCCTTCCCCTGTACCTTTTTAAACTTCCCCAGTGCGAGCAGCATTATCAACTCGCTGCCCGTGTCGGCGTTGACTCTCCCTCTGACATCACTTCTTTGGTGCAGGACCCAGAGGTGATGTCAGAGAGACCTTTGGATAATGCAGAATAGAAATGTAGAAAATAAATAAATAAAACTGAGAACCCAAAGACTGTATCATCTTGTGTTGCTACATCCACTTTGTAAAACTTTGTAAATGTATGGAGAGTAGTCCACATAACTGCCTTACAAATCTCCTTGAAAGGAATTGCCTAAGACTCTGCCCATGAAGAAGCCAAGCCTCCAGTAGTGTGTGCTGTCAAGGAAATTGGCAGCTGTACACCAACAACTGGAAGGGGACAAGTTTAGAACCAATGCCAGGAGGTTCCTCTTCACACAGAGGGTTGTGGACACATGGAACATGCTCCAGGAGGAAGTGGTCGGGCAGAGTACGCTACGGGGATTCAAAGAGGGATTGGATGGATTCCTGAAGGATAGGGGGATTGAGGGATACAAATAGGGGTAGATAAGAGTATGGAAAGAGTATAGATAAAAACAAGGGGGCTATAGGGCTAAATCAAGATAACCTGACAGGTCATGGACCTGATGGGCCACTGCGGGTGTGGACTGCTGGGCACGATGGACCTCTGGTCTGACCCAGCGGAGGCAAATTCTTATGTTCTTAACAAGATCGCCTTACGAATCCATCTAGAAATGGTTGCCTTAGATGCTGGCTTACCCAGCCTAGCAGCATTGGTAAGAACAAGAAGATGACTGGAGAGTCGAAATCCATTCATCACTTCGAGTTAAAGGAGAAGAACTCTCTGCACATCTAGTAATTTCAACATTTAGTTTCTTTTCTTGGAACCCACAGAATGGAACGCGGGTAACCTAACTTCCTCACTGATATGAAAGGCTGACACCACTTTCGGTAAAAATGAAGGAACTGTGAGAAGGAAGACTCTCGCTTCTGTAAGACTGAGGTTCTCTGCATGATAGTGCTGAAACTCCAAGGCTCTTCTCACCGAGATAATGGCTACCAGGAACACTGTCTTCAAAGTAAGATCCAGCAATGATGCTCCTGCAAAGGTTCGAATGGAGCCTTACTGAGCCCCTTCAAAATGATATTAAGATTCCACAATGGCTGTCTTACTGGAGGCTGCAACCTGAATACTCTCTTCAAAAATCTAGCTATTCCAGGCTAAAAGCCCTTTTCCACTCAGGCTCTGAAACACAAGACCCACTACCTGCACTTAAAGGAGTCCCACTGCCAGTCCTTTGTCCAGACCGGCCTGCAGAAACACCAAAATCACCGACACCAGGGCTTTTAATAGCTCCATCTTGTCCTTCACACCAATGTTGAAATAACTTCCAGGTCTTTGAATAGGCTGCAATCATTGTTGGTCTCTTGACTCCTAAGGAGAGTAGCTATGACCACTTCAGAGTAACCTTTCCATACTACAGCTGTGCATTCAAAAGTCATGCTGCAAGACCAAAGCATTCCCGACTTTCCATGGGAACTGGACCCCATGACAGGAGATCTGAATGCACTCACAATTTGAGACCTCTGTCCTTAAAAAGGGGTAGGAATCAGGTTCCAAATTCAGGTTTCGGTCATGCACTTACATGAAGCTTATAGTAACTTAAAATATGTAAGATAATCAGTATATTAGAAGTAACAGTAATTTTTAAAGCTATTAAATCTGATCCCCATCAAAGAAACTAAGCTTTAATGAGCAGAGTGGGATGACTGCCCTCCAGTTGGCTAGTTCCTCAGAGTGATATTTGTAAGCTTAATGACCCTAGAAAAAACTAAGAAAGTTTCCTGTTTTGTCATTCCACCAAAAAGGACCAAGAGAAGCCAAAACAACTTTCTTCACTGAAAACCCTGTTGGAAAGAAGGTGAGCCCTTAGAAGCCAAGTGACTTAAATTTTCTTATTTCAGACCTCCTCATGGAAGGAAGAAGATCAAAACGCAGACAAAGCTAAGGACCTGTCTAGGGAGGAAGTTGATCTCATGGAACTCTCACTCAAGAGCTAAGGTCTGTGACCAAAAGCTGCTATGAGATAATGAGTCTTGAAGTGATTCAATTACTAAGTTGAAATGTCAATGACATTAGGATCAAATTTGCAATTTAGCTCAAGAATGCATTAAGTCTGGATGCACCGCTATACCGGCCTTCCTTAAATGGTCACTTGATATTTAAAGAAACAAGCCTAAAGTTCAACATCAGCTTCTGAAGAAGGCAAAAATGTTCACCAGAACCTCTCAAAGGCTATGAAAAGGAGAGTCTTCAGGTTCAGAAGGGAGACTGGATATCTCAGAAGGTGGCTTCATCAACCACAAGGGGCTTAAGGTGTCAGCAACTGAAGGCTTGAGTATGATTGCAAACTGTAACCCGTTCTGAATTCTTTGGAGAGGATGGGATATAAAACCAAAGAAATAAATAAATATGACTTTTGACTCTACAGTTTTCCTTAGGTCTGAGCAAGCTCTGTTATTACTAGGGTAAAGTCATATTTTTCCATGCTCAGGGTATGAGATTTCTGAGCCTTATTATTCCATACCCTGTGAGGCTGGAAAAGACATTCCACCCTTGACAAACTGAAGAGGGAACTCTGGCATGCCAGACCCTCATTATTTGAGTATTGAGAGCTTGCAAAAACATTCTGAAAAAAACAAAACAAAACACCACACCCAAATACAGACAGCACAAATCTCAAAGCTGAATCCTTTCTTTTTGCATTGTTTTTTTTATATACCTTTGTGAATTTTATCAGTTCTTACATGTACTGGTATACTTGTTTTTACTTTTGTGTATGTTTTGGCACATAAATATATTTTAACCCTATCCTTCAGACAATATGCAAAATAAAACAAGGCTGACAAGAGTGGAAAAGGTTTCTTTAGATCTTAAAATTCCCCTCAGATTTGTCACAAGAATCAGGGAGCAGACCCTTATGCTTCCTAACTGCACACATGCTTATTTTACAGCAATACTTTCTCAGCCTAGAAATATCTAAGTACAGCAATACATATCCTGGAGCTGAGGTGCTATGCAGATTAAAGCATTGTCTTGATCGGGGTGGGAAGTGATTAACTTTACAAATTTCATTCATTTGCTTTAACATTTTGCCTATGTAATTACCAAGCTGCATGGTGTACAAAAAAAAGTTATCACTTTAAAATATTGTGTGCTAGCCAAACTATATCTTTCTTGTAACTTTTGTTTTTGTGAGTTTTTGAGGTCTTTTTGCTTTTGTTTATAGTTTGGATTTCTTATTTACAGTTTAGCAGGTTTCATTTATGCTTTCTGAACCAAAATGTATGCAGGGCCGCCGCGTGAGCGAACTGCTGGGCACGATGGACCATTGGTCTGACCCAACAGCGGCAATTCTTATGTTCTTACTCTCTTCTAAGCTTCTAGACTGGACCCAATCACAGAGACATAGTAACATAGTAGATGACGGCAGATAAAGACCCGAATGGTCCATCCAGTCTGCCCACCTGATTCAATTTAAATTTTTTTTTTTTTTTAATTAATTTTTTCTTCTTAGCTATTTCTGGGCAAGAATCCAAAGCTTTACCCGGTACTGTGCTCTTCTTCTAGTACAAGTCCACAATGGCAGATCCTCCTAAGCCTAGGCCATAGTAGCAATTCTTCCACTCTGACTCTCCCAGCAGAGGCAGTTATTTTGATCTCATGTGCCATAGCTGAGGTAAGTTATGGCCTAGTTGCAGGTTGCAAGTGCTAATTTTAGGCATCTAGATGACTTGGTGCTTAAAAAATTTTGCCACTAATACTTAAAAAGTTATATACAGGTCTCCCTCCCTATCTTCGGTTTGGCATTTGTGACTTTGGTTATTCACAAGTGTTCTCCAGATCAGCTTGTTGGGAATTTATTCTCCGAGGAACAGCTGAGCGTGGTTGGGCCTGGGACAGAGCTGACTCTGCCCCTGACTGACATCATCCAGAGGTGCCGAGAGAAAAGGCCCTGACTAACACCACAGCAGCGTGTGACAGTTTTGCAGTAGCTACACCAGAGATATTAAATAAAGTCTACAGAGAGGAATGATGTGAGGAAGAGATTTAAGAGGATGACACCACTGAATCCATGGAAAGAGAGATCGCGAGATGAGATAATTTATTTACGAACTTATGGTATTCACAAGGGGGCTGCGCCCCTAACCCCTGTGGGGGGGGGGGGATCTGTATATGATTATGCACCCAGTGCCAATAATAATTAGCTTATTAATCTCTGCAGCTTACTTTAGCATTTAATATTATGTGTATTTAAAGTCCCATTTTGCTCTGTAACAAATTTTGTCAATAACTGCTGTTTGTGGCTATCTGAAATAACGTCACAGAAAAGATGATTTACTTTTTGCTTTTAATCTTCTTCTCTCTTCTGGCCTTGGCTTCATAATAGGACTGAAGTGCTCTAGCCTTCTGCAGTTCTGCCCGACGTAGCTTTGCCTGTAGGAGTGAAAAAAAGAGGTAAATTCTACAAACAGCCATAGAATGAGAAAGAAAGGCTGTATATCCAGCTATCTGCCAACACTAATGGGGTTCACAGTGACATAAATGTGGTTGTGATGTGACAATGTGGAATTAATGGAGTTTTTAGATTTAGTTCAAGCCTTTTTTTCCCAGTTGCAGCTCAAGCCGAGTCAAATTCAGGTACAGTAGATATTTTCCTCTCCTTGGAGGGCTTGCAAACTAAGTTTGTACTTGAGGGAACAGAGTTTTAGTGACTTGCCCAATCACAAAGCGTTGCAGTGAGATTTAAACTGAGCTTCTCTGGTTTTCAGCTCACTGCTCTAATCATTTGGCTACTTCTTCACTTGGATAAACCCATGTCTGAGGCTGCTTTGCAATTATACGATACATGCATTGTGTCCTACATTAAAGGAGAAAAGCCTATAGAATCTAATCTAATCCTTTGTTTTATATACCACTTCTTCCCTGCAAAAGAGAACTCGATGTGGTTTACATTAAGACTTTGCACAGTATATTAATTAAAAAAAAAATAAATGCTTACCTCCTCCAAACTCATGGCTTTCAGTGATGCCTCCTCCATTGGTGTTAGCAGGGGATCTGTTAATGGCTGCTTATTCTTATGTAAGATGTTAAAAATTTCTTGTTCCAGTGGAGTGCGTGCCTTTGTTAAACATAGACAGATAAGCTACAGATGAGCACACTGAACCAGGGAATATAGAGGAATTACATTATAGCTGCTAATTTTCTTTCATTTAGTCCCTTACACCAAAATAGACATGTGGGTATTCACACTCCTATTCTGAGAACTACTGACTTCAAAAACACCCCATAAGACTCCTATGCAGACAATAGCTAAGACCATTTAACAATACCTAATAATCTACTTAATAATAATCCCCAATTCAATCAGAGACCAATTTGCAACAACAAACTACCAATAATTCTCCAACCGACAATGTGCAGACTTAGGAAGACAGATAAGAGTGAGACTAAATCCACATTCTGAACAATAAAGGCCTCCAGTTCTACTAATCTTTTCCCCAAATGGGTTTCAGGCTGGTCAGGAAGAACTAAAGGAAACAAAATTAGCAGGCAAGATCTAACTTCACCTTACTAAATGTCCCTCCAGAGGAGTCCAGATGTGTGGGAAGCATAAAAGCAGTATTTCTTACAACTAGAAACCTTATACCATGTTATCAGGATGTAGACTGAGGAATCTAAGAAATATTGTCACACAAAGGAATACAAGGACAACCAGACAGCCACATTACAACTCTCTGTGGAGGAATAAAAGCCATGCTTTACCCAAGAGGTAGCTTTCTCCTGGCAGAATGCGCTGTCAAAACTGAGGGAATCTTCTGGTCTTGTAGAAATATACGATGCAATGACCTCCTCTATTCAGGGGGCTACAGATGCTTTTGAGGCCACTTCTCCCTTCCTAGGACTTCCAAATAATACAATCAAGCAGTCCAACCGGCAGAGTTCTTCCATCCTATCGAGATAAGCAGTGTACCACTTTCCTCATATCCAACTGATAAAACCAATTTGCATCCTCATCGTCTAACATATCCCCCAACACTGGAAGTGAAATGCTTTGATTAACATTGAAATCACTAGAAATGATTCCTAAGACAAGGTCTGCAACTCAAAATTCTCTTAGCCAAACAAAAGACCAATGGTAGCACTGCCTTCAAAGTCTTCAACCTAGCTTCCTCAACAGCCTCAAAGGGCATGCCCCCAACACCAATAACACTAAGGGCTCCTTTTATGAAGCCGCGTTAGTGGTTTAAAGCACATAATATTGTGCGCTAAACTGCCGGCCGTGCTAGCCGCTACTGCCTCCTCTTGAGCAGGCGGTAGTTTTTCAGCTAGCGTGGGGGTTAGCGCATGATAAAAAATCACGCGCGCTAATGCGGCTTCGTAAAAGGAGCCCTAAGTTTAAATCCCACAGAGGCACAACTGGACATCTCAGAGGTAAAAGAAAATGCTCAACTCTCAGATGAGCTACATGGACAATTGGTTAATCAGGGCTCCGTCCAAGACTGACAGACATAAGGTAGTGACACAAGTTGTCCAGCTCCAGCAAGACCTGGGATAGAATATAAATTCCTGAAAGAGTTACCTGGAACCGACCCAATCCCTGGCATACTTTGTGAATTGAATGAGCGTAAGAGCATTTACCTTACCGACCTACGCTAAAATGTTTTATTGCGGCTTGATAAAAGGGAGCCTAAGTTTGATTACGTGAGATATGATGCTAAACAATTGCAAGCTCTTTTAGATAATAACCCCCTCTTTTACTAAGGCTCACTAGTCATTTTAGAACGTGCTAAATCGATAGCGCGCCTTAAAAGGACCCCTAAGTTTCCTATCTAATAAGTAGGCTTTAGGTGTATACTTTGGCAACTATCGTTTCATTTAGTTTGAAGTTTTTTAAAATTTCTTTTTTATAATTCTCTATATTTTTTCTTTGGTCCTCCTGGTCTTGGGGACTAGGGAGCTGGAGAATTAGCACTTATATTTTTTTCTTTTTTTTTATTTATTCATTTTTGAATTCTTACAACAAGTGAATTAAACATATTATAATCAATTGTCATATATCACTTGTATTTACAAACAAATCATCTTGTAATACAGAATAAACCCCCCCCCCCCTTTTTTATCAATATTCCTATTTCCATATGATATACATTTCCCAGCCCGCCCTCACATATCTACTACCCATGTGCTAAGATATCTGATCATTAGAATAATTAGTCAATGGTTCCCAAATTTTTTTAAAATTATGAAGATTCCCTTGTTGTAACGCTAACACCTTTTCCATCTTATATATATGACAAACTGAGTTTCACCAAAATTTATAATTTAATTTAGAATAATCTTTCCAATTTTGAGTAATCTGTTGCATGGCGACCCCTGTTAATATCAACAATAACTTGTTATTGTTTGCAGAAATCGGACTCTGAGTTCTCATTGCTGTACCAAATAATATAGTGTCATATGAGAGTCCTACATGATTTTCTAATAATTTATTAATTTGGGGCCAAATTAGTTTCCAAAAAGCATTTACACAGGGACAAAAAAAAAATTAAATGATCTAATGTCCCAACTTCTAATCTACAGTGCCAGCATCTATTAGACCTAGTACTATCTATCTTTTGCAAACGCGTAGGGGTCCATAAAACTCGATGTAACAAAAACATCCATGTTTGACTCATAGATGCTGACCTTGTAGACCTTAACCTCCAGGACCAAAATCGTGGCCATTGAGACGCAGAAATTGTCTGTCCAATCTCAATACTCCAAATATCCCTAAGTCCATTTTTCTTTTTTTTTTATTTAAAAATCCATATAACAATTCAAAATTATATTTATTTTTTTTATTCTGTCTGTATTTTGGAATTCTCATTCTAGTTCCTCTTTCAATTTTTTTTTCTTTCTTTGTTGTGCCTGTCTTTTTTGGTTCCTTTGTTTTGCTTTATATTTCTGTCTTTTATTTAGCCTCTCTTCAATGCAGGCAGCAGTTCCTCTCAGATCCAAACCCAAATGTTGGCTCTGCTTCCAGTCCAATCTAATGACCTCCTCTTCTAGCCAAGACCCAATTGCAGCAGGCACCATATGGCTGGTAATCTTCTATTCCCAATTATATGAACATAGTCTATATTTCTTCTTACACTACAGCCCACTTGACATTTCTTTTCCCTAAGAAAGGCACAATTCGCTGTCTGCCTATCTTCTCGGATAAACTTCAACAGTTTTTACTTCACAAATTGGGAAAAGCAACACCTTATACTTTGCCAGGATAAGCACCAAATGTTTATTCACTGCATCCATGTACTCGTTTCACAAAATCAAAGGGTGGCCACAAATCTACTGAATTTGCCAACTAAATTTCACCAAAGGGAGGCCCAACTCTGGGATATTCTTGACTCACTCTCAAGTGCAATCCCTTTATATCAGGTGTTTACATGATGCTACGGCTACCTACCTGCCAGGTGGTCAGCACTTCTTCTATGGGTTTAACTACAAGTGGCTCCTGGTTCAGTGGGAACACCAGCTGATCTGCTCTCCGGTTCTGCAGAACTACCCTATCCCACTTAGTAATGGCTTTAGAGGCCTTTTCATAAGCCACTTGCCTCTGGATCTGTATGGCAAGACAAGGAAAAGAACATGTTTTAAAAGAGTTGGGCAGACTTTCAGCAATAAAAGATATTCATATGCCACTTGGTCTATAAAGAGAGATCAAGGGCAAAGAAAGCAGAAGAGACACAGGGGTCCTTTTACAAAGCCATTGTAGTGATAATCTCACAGCAAATACACCAAAGCCCATGGGGATTCAAGAAAGCATGGGATAGGCATGTGGGATCTCAGAGAGAGGGGAAGAGAGAATGATTACTGTGGATGGGAAGACTTGGATGAGCCATTTGGCTTTTATCTGCCATCATGTTTCTATGGCTTTGGTGCATTTGCCATGGGAGAATCGCTACCATGGCTTTGTAAAAAGGGACCACAATGTCTACAGAACAGATTACCCAACTTAAAAAAAATGTTTTTATAAGCTGGAAGCCAGATCATCATAATCATGAACACTCATATTCATCAAAGACTGTGTGTGTACAGTCCTACAGTACTGATCCTTAAGAATACTGTAAAATACAGCTGGGGAAAGCATGGTTCATGGAATTTCTTTCTGACCCTTCTGTCAGAGAATTGTATGTCTGGCTTAACAAGAGAGAGTGAATGAGACAGATTTGTTCATAGAGGATAGCTGAGGGAGATGGGGGTGCTATGTTTGAAGTTTCTATGTTGCACACCCTGGACATTCTCTCCGAGGAATATATTGGGCCATTATTTTTTGAGAGTTTTTCTCTGGAACCCCTGCCTGATCTGGCCTATTTTGGAACTTAATGTGACTTTGTCATCATTTTTGTCCCCATACCAAATTTTGTCTGCTATTGAGACAGACATGGGGGAAGCCACTGCTTACGGTGGGATCAGTAACATGGAATGTTTCTACTATTTGGGTTTTTGCCAGGTACTTGTGACCTGGATCGATTACTGTGAAAACAGGATACTGGGTTAGATGGACCATTGGTCTGATCCAGTATGACTATTCTTATGTTCCTTATATATACATTAGCTAGCCCTGCTTCAGAATCAAAGCTGCTTTGATGGAATAGATGCAAAACAATGGAGAAAAGGGCAGAACTGAACACAAAGAAGATAATTTTCTTTAAATTGCCTAAAGCTGAGTGCCAGAATAATGTATGCTGAGCATAAATTCTATATTGCCGTTATAGAATATTAGCACAAGTCTGCTGTTGCATGCCTAACATTAGGTTTAAGCATCTAAGCTAGCTAAAAGGCTGGTGTAAATGCTTGCTCCTAATTGTAGGCAATAAGGCATGTAAATGCTAGCATTATATAACCAGAGCACAAAACTGTCTGACATACCCCAGACTCACCCATTCTCCTCTTGCAGTTACAATGTAAGGAAATTGAATGCACATTCTGTAGACTACTGGACTAAGGGCATCTTATTATGCAATTAAGTTATATGCGTTAACAGACCTTATTCTATAACTTGTGTTTGCAAGTTTACAGAATTAAAGGGGAAAGTTCTTTAGAGCAGTGAAAGGGAAGATACTGATCGTGCTGGATACTGAAATTCTGTTTATTCAAAGCAGATAGAGTATGAGAGGAAAGCCAGAAGAAGCAGGACCTTAAAGACCCTGAGAACCTACAACTGTGATTGCCTACCTTTTTTCATGTGGTGTCACACCTGATGCTAGATTCACTTTGTTGCAGTACAATAAAATCAATATATTTTAACAATCCAATAGTGAGCCTTCTTCAACTACACTTTCCTTCACAAACACCTTCCTCATCCACTGTCACCACATACACCTTCACTTACCCAACTTCTGTCCCAGAAGCAACTAAGAGACATACACCCCTCCTTACATTCTGGGGAATTGTTTTTATTTTATTCTTTTGGTCTATTGTATACTTTAGCTTCTTTTCCTTTTCCTCCAGTCACTGACCCACCATGTCCTAATTCTTAAACTCTTTGTAGACACATTCTTCTACTCCACATCCTCTAACTTCCTGCAGATATTTTTTTTTCTCCATTTCCTCCCCTCCTCTCCCCTCCCTCTGAGCACCACAGTCTTCTTCCCAGCACTGTCTTCCTTCCGTATCTAGCAGTAACAAGTAACCCACTGATATCAAAGGCAGTTCCTTGTACAAGCTAAAACCTGTCTTGCTTCTTCCTCCCCATCAGCGGCAGTTCCTTAATTACCCCTTCCCCCCAACATCAACAGCAGCATTGATTTTTCAAGCCTGGCTAGCCTTCACCCTCCCCCAGCACTGGTATTGTCTCCTCTGTCTAGCTTTGAGATATTCACCTTCCCTTCTTGGCACAATCACCTTTCTTTCACCCTACTCCATCACATCGATGCAATCATCTGTCCCTCCTCCCACATGATTTACTCCAGCAGACAGAAGTCATCATGAGGTAATTTTACCTGCTGCTATATTCCAGTTTCCTCTGAAGTCACAACCTCATGACGCTCCAAAATCTCATGAGAGCTGCCAGCTGTGCACAGCTTCAACTGCAGAGGATGCAGTGCAGCAGCGGCAGCTAAGAAGTGCTGCTCATTAACTGTTAATGGAAGAAGACTGCATAAGGACAAGATGGAGGATGTAAATGAAAGACAGGTGAGGGCAGTGTTTCTGACCAAGGCCTCCCATTCTTTCTTGATGGCTTTGCCCTAACCATGTGTTTTATCTGCTACTAAAAAATTTGCCAGCACACTGTTAGAGGCATTTGATCTATCAAATAACTGGGCTCAATAATTGTTGTTGCTGCTGCTGCTTTAGATGGCAGCAGTTTGGATGCAACTCCTAGGATGCAACACACTTATAAGATCATAGCTCTTTCCTTCCTACATACCCTCTGTGTCTCTTCTTTGCTGAGAGGCAACTCAACTGCCGCCTTCTGCTTCACTTTATTCAGTTGTTTCTTCAATGACGACGAGACCTTCATAGGCTGAAGCAGTTCAGAGAGTTCAATCTTGTCACTGGCACCTTCAGAGAGTCAAGATAGGAAGGATAAAAGTTACTTGGGGCCAAGGATGTACAGGGATGTCAGGTTATTAGGATTACAGAAACTGCCTGGATACAAGTTTGCCAGGGACCATGAAGACAGGAATTCATAGCCGTTTTATCCAATTTCCATCCATGGGTATGCATGTCTAGTATTTAGGCAGATAGAATAGCCTTCATTTATAAAGTGCCTGTTGCAGAATCCTGTTATTTGTAGTAAACCCTGTACTTTTTCTGCCATGCAACATAATAGCCTTGGACTTTACATTATGGGGGATAAACATGGATAAATGCACAGTAGAGAAAATGACACAGGGGAAAAAAAATTGTCCCCGTCTCCGTGAGCTTGGCTCCGTCCCTGTCAGCTCAGTCCCCGTCCCTGCAAACCATCTGATTACATCCCCCCAAGCCTCGTATAGTTATGATTTTATACTGAATTAATTTTATTAAAGTATAAAAAGAAACAATATTCTGTACAACTGTCATTTTATAAATCACAAATAATACAGGGGAAGGATCAACAAAACCCTCGTCTCCCCTTTCCTACCCCTCACAAATATCCCCTCCACTATCGAGAAAACTGAAGTCAAATTACTACAGAATGCAACATAGAAAAATCAAGCTAGCAGAATACTTAAGTCACACATGGCAGGAATAGTGTTTGGGGAGTGCAACTAGGGCAACTACCCCCCTGGTCAGAGAGAGCCCTAAGCCAGCCGGACGCTAAAGAAGCATAACCTGGGCTTTGAGGTCCCCTGTTATGTCTAACACAAGCTCTAGCACAGAGGTCTCAAAGTCCCTCCTTGAGGGCCGCAATCCAGTCGGGTTTTCAGGATTTCCCCAATGAATATGCATGAGATCTATGTGCATGCACTGCTTTCAATGCATATTCATTGGGGAAATCCTGAAAACCCGACTGGATTGCGGCCCTCAAGGAGGGACTTTGAGATCCCTGCTCTAGCAGGATACATATTTCAAATCTGATATATTCTAATCACAAAATAAAAAATATAATTAATTTTTTCTACCTTTTATTGTCTCATCATTTTATTCTTGTTGGTCTCAAACACTGGTCTCTGCTTTCTTATAACTCACTTGCCAGGGTCTCCTGATCATTTGACATTTCACCATGCTCACCATCCATCTTCTATCTCTGTGAATGTATTGTTTCCCATGTTCAGCGTCTCCCTTCTCTATGTCTCCTATATGTCCCTTTCTAGTATTTCCCTGTGCCCATCTCCCTGCCTTCATCATCTCTTCATTTTATGACCCCCTCCCCCTCTGTGCACAGTATCACTTCTCTATATTCCCTGTCTAGCATTTTCCTTGTGTGTTCTTATTCTCCCCCATGTCTAGCCATCTTCTCTCTGTGTCCATATACCCTCCCATATCTAGCATTACCCCTCTGTGTCCATATACCACCACTGCACACAGCACTGCTCTGGGAACCATCTTTCCGCCGAGTCCCTCCTTCTAATGTAACTTCTGGTTTCGCTGGAAGTTACATCGGAAAGAGGGACTTGATGGCAAGAAGGTTCCCAGAGCAGTGCTATTTGCAGGAAGCTTCCAACTGGCTGGTAGCGGTTTTGTGTGTGTGTGTGTGGGGGGGGGGGGGGTTGCCACCAGCGATTGGGGAGCCAGAGAGGAGGGTGTGAGGATTGTTGAACCCGTGATAGGGAGAGAGGAAGGGGGGCTGTTGGACTTGCGAGGGGGGCTGTTGGTGCACCCGTGATCGCTGATCGGGAGGGGAGACAACTCATGGCAGATAATTTACTGCAGGGACAAGGCCATTCACCGCTCTACAGGGCGGTGAATAGTCTTGTCCCTGTACCTGTGGCAACCAGTCAATTTCTTCTCCCGTTCCTGCGGATTACCCATGGCTACCCACAGGAAACAGTCACACTATCATTCTCTAATGCACAGCTTCTACCTATAAGGACTTCACAGAGCTGCAGTAAAGCCAGACTGCGGTAAAGTGAGACTATCCTCTCACTCATGTGCTAGATGCTAACTTCAGCACTTCCACTTCAAGATTACATTCCTTGTTTTTAGTATTTACTTTTTAATGTTTTCTGCTGTTTCAGGGCAATTTTTCTACAGTATTTCAGTTATCTAGCCTCTGTGCTTTAGATTTTTGACAGGACTAGCTGTCCTATGTTTAAACAAAGTGCTAGAATAGAGCATCTCCCACCATGCTTATGAGATATGGGGGAGAGAGAGAGAGAGAGAGAGATACAAACATACATAACTTCCAAATATAGTAGCAGCAGCAGTGGTCTGCCACCATCTTCTCTCTGCCAAGTGTCTCTGTGCTAGGGAGTTGAGGGTATACTAAACTGGAAAAAAAGGTTGTAGGGACATTTTCTCTATGTACCCATGTTTAGTATCATTCCCTTTAGAAGTTGCAAAGGCTTGCATGGGAGAGAGAAAAAATCTCTTCTGCACAAAAACAAAACCAACCCTGGATGTTACAGACTTTACACCACAATGTATACAAGGTCATTCCTTCAGCTATTACTATTATTATTTCTAATGCTATCAGATGTACTCAGCGCTATACATAGTCACGAAGGAAGACAGTCCCTGCTCGAATGAGACATGGATGTATCCTAGAGAAAAGGATGAGGTAAGAACCACTCTGCTCTTGTTTTCAACACATCTGTAATAAGAATGATCTCACCTTCTGAGCTGACACTGAACTCCGACACGTGGAGACTGGCTTCTGTTCTCTCACCCAGTTTCTTTCTGTACGTAAATAAGTAAATAAGAATTATAAAGGGAAAATTCTATATGCTCATAAAAGATTTTTCACCTTTTAACTGTAATACTTCTTCTAAAATAGACCTTTCCGGTCACTGGCTAAGTGAGAGTGACTAGTGGCCAAATACTCTGCTTGCTTAGCATGAGCAAGTCCCACTAGGTCAGCGTTTCCCAACTTCTTCAAGCTAAGTATGCCCTATGTTGAACACATTTCAACTGAGTACCCCAAGCTCTGAGCAGCAGATAGTTTGAAATGGACCTTTTAATGTTAAACAGTTAACTAGGCAACATACATAACAAATACAGGTCACTGCAACTGGCATATAGACCAAGACATAGTTGGTAGAATCTGTTATTTCACTCTCATATAAACTGCTTTGCCCTTTGACAGGTGGACAGACAGGGCCTATTTATTAGAACTAAGGCTGCATGTTACTTGTGATTAATGTATTATTAATCGCGATTAACAATTAATCACATGCAGCACACTTTCTGCCTTCCTCCCTCTCCCCTTCCCCACATGGTCCGACATCTATCTCTCCCTTCCAAGACCTGACCAAAGTTCACCCTCCCCCGCCCCCATCTGGGATTACCTTTCAAGTCGGTCTTCATCTCTGCAGCACCAGTGGCAGCTCTACTGAAAAGAGACATGCATTGGACTGGGGATGGGAGAAAAGGAAGAGAGAGAAATGGACCTGGGGCAGGGGGGAGAGACAGAATTGGACTGATGACAGAGGGGGAGGGAGAAACAGGGTTGGACCTGGGGGCAGAAGAAAGGAAGATATTGGGGAACCCTTGGAGATCTGTGCCCCTTCCTTTGTGCTCAAGCCCCTTCCAGAGCTGCAGTACCTGTTAAGTGGTTGGTAGGATACCTGAAACCTCATCAGCCAAAGAAATATGCTGCCTAAGTTGTCCTTTCCTCCTCATACTGCCTCAGCAGCAAAGAATATAAGTAGCATGCCTCCAGTCATCGATACTTGCACTCCCCCAAGCCACTCACATCCCACCTGCCCCTCTCTGACATCTCACCTTCCCATAGCCTGTCTGTTCCTTTTCTCTCTTCAGTGAGTTTGTTGATTTTGCTGTCTCATGAGATTGGGAGCTGCAAAATCAACATGCTCTTTTTGCACTTCAACACATATCAGTTACTGCAAAATGTCTAAAGCCTTGTTTCATGGTATGGCAAACTAAAGCTAAAGTTTTGATATCATCTAATAAGGCCAAAAATACATTCCCTCCACTGCAGATCACAAAGTTGGAACCTTGTCATACCATAACAGCGCCGATAGTACTATAAATATTACACCAGGCTCTAAACACTAATACACCACCTAGTGAGAAGACAGGACACATAGGACTGCTACATGCTAGCAGAATACCATACCATGGTCACACATGCAAGACATAGATAGATCCTCAACAAATATGAAATAAGAAACCACAGATCAGTAACAGAGTTATGAAGGCAAAAAAAAACCTTCAAGAAATCAGGCTCTGCATTTATAGCAATATTAGAAAAATAGAAACTAAAATACAAGGTATCAGATATGTGCATTTCCAAAGGCTGACAAAATACCTTTTTTTCCCTACCTTTGTTGTCTAAGCATTTTATTTTTTCATTCGTTTTGGTCCAGTATCTCTCTTCAGTTTTTATCTGGATTTATTTCTCTTTTTACAGGAACTCCTGTCCATTTGACATTTCTTCTATCTCCATGTCCACTATCTATCTTCCCTCTGCATTTCTATTCATCCTAATCAGCATTTCCCTTGTGTGTCCTTTTCTCTTTCATCCCCCCATATTCAGCATCTGCCCTCTGGGTCCCCAATCCTCTTCCTGTCACCAGTATTGCCTCCTTCTATGTCTCCATCCCCTACTGGTCCAGCATCTCTCCTCTGTGCCCTGTATCTATGCTCCCTCAATGCTCAACATCTCTTCTCTGTGCCTCTTTCTTCCATTCTGCCCCCACCCTAGGCTTAGTATCTCTCCCTCTTTTCCTTACTCCTCCTGCAATCCAGTATCTCTCTCTTAATGTATCTTCCCCTCGATCCAGACTCTCTCTTTCCCTCCCCACTGCCTCCTCCAACAGTACCTCTTTTCCTCCCCAGGTCCAGTAGTACCTATCCTTCCCTCCTTCCTAGGTCCAGCAGCACCTGACCTCTCCTGTCACCAGTTTACCATACTTTTCCCTCTACCACTCCAAGTCTAGCAACATCTCCTCCTCTCCCTTTCTTTCTCCCAACTCTGGTTTAGCAGCACCCCTCATTTTTACACCCTCTCCCCCAGTCCAGCAACACCCCTCCTTCTCACTTCTCCAAGTTCAGTAGCACTTATCCCCAACCCTCAGTCCAACAGCACCTCTCCTCCCCAATAGGGTCAGCAGCATCCTTCCTTCTCCAGCCTAGCATATCTCTTCCACCACCTGTCCCTTTTTCACCCTTCTCCCCGCGATTCATTCTAATTTGCTTGGATTGCTGCTGATAGCAGCAGCCCAGCAAGTCATACAGATAGCTTTTGACTGTATGACTGAG
The DNA here is from genome assembly GCF_902459505.1 of Geotrypetes seraphini. Taxonomy (NCBI): domain Eukaryota; kingdom Metazoa; phylum Chordata; class Amphibia; order Gymnophiona; family Dermophiidae; genus Geotrypetes; species Geotrypetes seraphini. The sequence continues at coordinate 70,693,044 of NC_047088.1, forward strand.
AAAACAGGAAGTTCCATCAAGGAGGTGGATGTGGCCTAGCAAAGGCCCCGAGGCTGCCTGTATGAATCACTGAGATGGTGCTACTGGTAGCAATTCAAGTAAATAGCGCTGGGGTGGGGGTGGAGCCCAGAAAGGGAGAGGTGGGAGTGAAAGAGAGAGAGAGAGAGAGAGAGAGAGAGAGAGAGAGGGAAGACGAAGGATGACAGGAACAATGCAGTACTAAGTTCCTTTGTGCATGGGGTAAGAGTACCACATCTTGGGAACCTTTGCACTAGATGAAAACTTCATAAGCCCCATAACCATCCAAACCCTCAAATGTATGAGATTCTATAACCCCTAACAGCAATGAGACCAAAACATACCTTTTCTTCCCATCCAGAGATGCAATGGCTTCCAGAAGCTTGTGATGTTTCCTTTCCTCATCACTGCCTCCCTACAGGAAAAGCAAAGAAATAAAAACAAAGGGAAAAGCTCGTCATTTTCTCTTTGTCAACCAAGCAGAAGCGATGTCACTACTACCACACTTGAATCTTACTGCCAGCACAATAAAAACTTTACAAAGGCATGCCCCAAGAACCACCTAAAGGGCCTAAGAGCCGATAGAAAGCAATCTTCTTGTTTAGTTTATTAAAAATGTAACATACCATCGCTTTGAATTTATGATATTGCAATACATCAAAAATTTTAATAAACTTGATCCATTAAGGTAAAGTAACAGTTTATGATTTGACCATAAAGAGAAAAGGATAAAAAGTTACATTGCATAAAGAAGAGTAAAAAGAAGTGTTTTATCCTACATAGCTGTGCCATAAAATCGCAGTTATAGGAGCATGGAGCTATTCACAAGATGAGCAGTTATCACAGTAGCCTCCTCATCAGTAAATACTGTAATGAATTTGTTTTTGCCTTAAAGGGCACATACCCAACCATAAAAATGTTTTTTATGGGTATTGGGTAGCACATTTTATGTTCTTACATCCATTATAATTTATTTTCTTTATAGAACTGTGACGAAATGCAGTAGGATAACTAATTCTATTCAAAATCTATTTTACTTTCGAAAAATAAAAAGCTTCTTTTAAAGCCAACAACACTCAAACATTGATGATGTTAGACTGACCAAGACTGATTGACCAAAATTTGCTACAGCATGTTGCAGTCAATTAAATCAACCTTGTATTTTGAGCTGATTACTGAAAGATTTGTTATCACTGTTGTCAAGGGCTTTTCAGTTATTTTAGATCCCTGATGAAGGCAATCTAGCCAAAACACAGGCCTGTGTCAAGTCTTCCTGGATTACTAAGGATCACAATGAAACTTTTTTGGACTAACTTCTCGATTATCAGCTTCACTGAATAGACAATAGCCACACTTATTTGAAATATATAGACTGCACTTCTCTCACAATTCTAGGCAGTTAACATAAAAACATAAAGGTGTCCAGCACACTCCATCATTACCTGCAAGTTTTCTATGTATAAAATTTACATCATCAGCTTTTAGAATAGTGCAGTATTAACTTTGTGATAGAAGCCATGAACCATATACAGCTCTCTACAAGCCTTTTCCGTGGCTCCTCAGTGCTGTGTGTATTAATGGAAGCTACCCTTCTTTCCTTCCAACCAATATATCTTTCATTTTATCTTTAACAAGATGATCTAAGCATGTCTTGCCTGTGCTACTCCGATGCAGAAGACCAAACCTTTGTGTGTGTGTGTGAGTGTGTGTGGGGGGGGGTACCAATAAAGAAAAGCATAAATTATTTGGAAGAACGGGTTCAAACAAAACACAGGCAGATCGGCAAAGAGAGAAATTTGCATGAGACTAACAACTTACTTCATCTTCACTGCCGCTCACAGGGTGTTCACTGTAAAACAAATCTTCCTCTTTAGCCATGTAAGTGGAAAAGTGAATACTACAGCCCTGTAGAAAATAAAAAGAAAGTTGGAAAGAGAACAGCGTGCTAATACACTACTATAATTCTTTAAAAAAATCATCATTTTACATTTTCAGACTCACCCACGATACGTTTTTAGCAAAAGCTCAATTAAATAAGAAAGAGGAGAAAAATGTGGTACAAAAGGTATACTCTTCCGCACAAGGCACGAACTAAGTGAAGTCACCGGAAGTACATTACCTTCTGTTTCCGGTTCCACCGTCAAATATAAAAACGTCATACGTCACACGACGCCTACGCACCAGAATTGACCCAAGTGGATCTTGCTTTCTTTTCTTCCAGAAGGGCTGCGTCCGCCTGGATCCAGCCCCCTTTGCTTCCTGAAGAGCTACATTCACTAGGAATCCAGCTTCCTTTAAAAAAAAAAAAAAAATCTAGGAGGGCTGCAATCACTTGGATCCAGCCCCCTTTGTTTCCAGAAGAGGTGCATACACCTGGATCCAGTTTTCTTTTTTATTTAGGAGGCTTCATCCAGCAGGATCCAACTTCCCTTTTTTATGTAGGACGGATGCATCCAGCTAGATCCAACTTCCCTTTTTTAATCTAGGAGGACCATCCACCGTCCTAGATCTAACTTTCTTCCAGAAGGGCTACATCCACCTGGATCCAGCCCCCTTTGCTTCCAGAAGAAGTGCATCTACCTGGATCCAGCTTCCTTTTTATCTAGGAGGGCTGCTACCACCTGGATCTAGCTTTCTTTTCTTCCAGAAGGGCTGCATCCATCTGGATAGCCCTCTTTGGTTCCAGGAGGGCTTCATTCACCTGGATCCAGCTTCCCTTTTTTTCTAGAGCCTGGGTAAACTTCTCTAGTGCACTGTACTGACCACAAAGCAACTCCAGGAAACTGCTTGCAGCTCTAAGGCTAAGGCTCTAAGGCAGGAGGGATGCCCAGTTCCTGCTGGAATCCCCAAAGCCGCGCTCCCATAGTAATGTTCTAATACAAGGCAAGCTCAGCACACTGACCTTTCGCCCTTGTGTATGAATACTGAATCATTCCTCATTCCCCCCTCCCTTCTTGATACAAGACCCCTGTCACATATTAACCCTTATCTTAATTGAGCAGTCCTTATTAGGAAAGGACATCAGCTGACAGGCCTTGATGACTGCAAAGACTCAGGTTCTGTCCATGTTAATCAGGCCCTTGTCTAAGTGCTGAGTTGGAGGGTGATCACGAGGTAAAAGCACAAGATAAAGGGAGGGTGATCACGAGGTAAAAGCATGTACAGTGGTACCTTGGTTTACGAGCATAATTCATTCCAGAAGCATGCTCGTAAACCAAATTACTCGTATATCAAAGCGAGTTTCCCCATAGAAAGTAACATCTCCCATAGAAAGTAACATCGCTTGATTTGTTCCTCCCCGAGACCAGTGGCACTGCTCTACCCCCCTCCCCTGAGAACCGGCATTGCTCCCCCCCACTCATGAAGGCCCCCCTGCGTGATCTGCCATCCCTCTGGCACCCGGCACCAACGCACAGGACATGCTGGTGCCCGAAGATCTGTTGTCCTTTTCGCTAGGCCTTGAGCATCTGCGCATGCTCAAGGCCTTAGTTCCTGCTCTCTCCGAGATTTGGATCTCGAAAATCTTGGAGAGAGCAGGAACTAAGGCCTTGAGCATGCGCAGATGCTCAAGGCCCAGCGAAAAGGATGACAGATCTTCCGGCACCGGCACGTCCTGTGCGTTGGTGCCGGTGCCAGATAGGGGGTAAGTGATGAGTTTGGGTGGGTGATGGGTACGGAGAGGATGTCGGATCGTGGCGGGGGGCATGTGAGCGGGGGGGTGTGTGCCGGATCGTGCGGGGGGATGCAGGATCGCGGGGGGAGGCGTTCGTACATCGAGGCAAGCTCGGTTTCCGATGCACCGATTTTGCAAATGTTTTGCTCGTTTTGCAAAACACTCGCAAACCGGTGCACTCGTAAACCAAGGTACCACTGAACCTTTCTTTGTATCCAATGTAAAAGCATGTACCTTTGTACCCACCAATCATTAGGTGTATAAACGAGGGAGTTACTATGATGTCATTAGCTTAGAAGCATAATAAAAAGGGATTCGGAGCTGCCCCTGGCAGCGCCTCCATCCCGACTCTAAAACTGTGTGTGTGTGTTTGCTGTGTTGCATCCCTACACACACCCAAATGTCCTCGGCAAGAGGAGTGCTGAATTCTTCCTTCCGCCACCTCGCTGAGACATCCACCTGGCAGGAGGGATGCCCACTCCCTCCTGCCGGAACCCCCCTCCAAAAGGTATGCCTCCCCAAGCTCACCTGGACCCCACCAATACCTTTTTTAGTTGTCTGACCAGAGGGATGGTGGCCGGCAGGCCTGCCTTCCCCTTCAAGGTGCATCATGGGATAAATTGGAAAGGGGCCTAAGGCCCTGATTGGGCCAGGCACCTAATGCCCCTCCCACATAGGGGGTGGGTGCATGGGAGTGGCCTAAGTGATCTGGCCAATCGGAATCTTAGGTCTCCCAATGCACTCTGAGATGCACTGGGAGTGGCTTAACATCCAATTGGCCAGATCCCTTACGCCACTCCCATGCACCCACCCCTATATATAAATACATCGTTTATATCCAAATTAACTGAATTACAAGAGAAAAATATCAAGTTTATGCACCAAGGTTGGCAATGTAATTATGCAAAATGAAACGTCTGAACAGCGTCCTTCAGAAACTGGCCTTTCACAGGGCTCTATATTATCCGAGTCCCTTTAACATCTATCTAGCCTCCCTCTCAACTTAGGCACAGTGAATAGGGTTTATAATGTACGTCTATGCAGATGACATTCAGATCCTATATACACTTGATCATCAATCTCCCAACGAGATAGTATCTATTAATGAAAAACTTGATCAAATCTCTACATGGCTTGCAGAACATTGAGTTAAACTGAATCCAGATAAGCCATCAACCATCTACTGATGAGGCTAGTTTACCACATTAGATTAAAATAACAAATATAGAAGTACCTTTTGTGTCTTCAGTAAAATTCTAGGGATTATTTTCGATCCAAAGCTAACTTAAAAGTTAGAAATTTCAAGTGTGGTAAAATGCAGGTATCAGGCAAAAAGAAATTGTAGACTACAAAATATACAAAATACGGAAATTCGTTTAATATACAACCTGCGAAAATTCAATCACATTACTCAGTATTAGAAATTAGCACACTGGATGCCAATTCCCCATTGTATTGCTTATAAAATACTATCATTAATTTAAAGTTCTGCAAACAGATGAGCCTCCTTATTTGGCACATCTTTTGAATTTATATGCTCCTTCAAGATCTCTTAAGATCAGAAAATCAAAAACGCCTAACGGTACCATCGTCCCTTGAAATAGTCCACGAACACATCCAAGCTTCAACCTTTTCCGTGAAAGGCCCCCAACTCTGGAATGGTCTACCGTTAACTAGATTGCTAGAGAATTTAAAACAGATTTTAAAACATTTTTCTTTTCTGATGCATATATGTAGAAGTAGGGGTGGTTTGACATGGAGAGAACCTTGGAGACAACAGACTAAAGAAATAAATAACATTAGATAGATTATGTTGCTGTTTGATTTAAAATTTTTAGTTAATTTTATTTTGATTATTGTATTTTTTAAATCTTTTAGACTATGTAAATTACTTTGGGATTCTTCTATTAAACTGCGCTAGCAGTTTCTAGCATGGGGAGCCACGCTGAATGGCCTACGCTGCTACCGATGCTCATAGAGTTCCTATAAGCATTGGGAGCAGCGCAGACCATTCAGCGCGGCTCTCTGGGCTAGAAACTGCTAGTGCAGTTTCGTAGAAGAGGGGGTTAGTTGATTTTTAGACTTTAAGCCGCCCGGAAGGCTATGGAAAATTTGGAACCTTGATTTGCAACGCAAGTGGTGTCGTGCAACACATTTTGCATATACTTGTACATCTTCAAGGGACACTTTTACTTCAAAATTAGTCTAATTACACTATATACTGTAAATATAAATAGTATAAATACCACCCAGTAGAGCAGGATATAAATAAATGTATCACAAATTTCTTTTAAGAAGGGCAGGATGTATCTTGATCCAACATGAATTCTTTCCATTTATGTAAGATTCACCGGGATCCAGCAGGAATTCTCATTATAAGGGCAAGATGCACCTGGATCCAGCATAAATTATCTCTTTGGAGAGAGTGGCGCAGTGGTTAGAGCTACACCGTGAGATTGTGGGTTCAAACCCCATGATGCTCCTTGTGACCCTGGGCAAATCGCTTAATCCTTCACTGCCCCGTGAGCCCACCGGGACAGCTAGGGAAAATTCTTGAGTACCTGTATGTAAATCGCTTTGAGTGTAGCAGTATACAAGTCCCAATCCCTTTCCTTTGGGGGCTAGAACTACCTGCATTAAGCACAGATGCTCCCCAGAAATTCTGGATCCACCTGGATTCTCCCAAGGGCTGGAAGAAACAGGATCCAGCATGAATTCTCTCTATTTAGGCAGGATTTACTGGATTACAATAAACTATGGAGAACTCTAGTGCAAATGGGAATACCCAAACACATAACTCAGCTGATAGAGAGCCTATATGAAAATCAAGAAGCTACAGTGGGCTTATCTTCAGGTTCTAGGATCCATGGTTGCCACACTGGATGTGGTTCCTTGGGCAAGGGCGCACATAAGAATAGCCTTACTGGGTCAGACCAATGGTCCATCAAGCCCAGTTCTCACGGTGACCAATTCAGGTCCCTAGTACTTGGCCAAACCCAAGCAGTAGCAACATTCCATGCTACCGATCCAGGGCAAACAGTGGCTTCCCTCATGTCTTTCTCAATAACAATCTATGAACCTTTCCTCCAGGAAGTTGTCCAATTTTTTCTTAAACCCAGCTACGCTATCCGCTCTTACTACAACCTCTGGCAATACGTTCCAGAGCTTAACTATTCTCTGAGTGAGATATGATTGAAATCTACAAAATCCTGAGTGGTGTAGAATGGGTACGAGTGGATTGATTTTTCACTTTGTCAAAAATGACAAAGAATAGGGGACACTCGATGAAATTACAGGGAAATACTTTTAAAAACCAATAGGACTCAGAGAATAGTTAAGCTCTGGAACGCATTGCCAGAGGTTTTGGTAAGAGTGGATAGCGTCGCTGTTTTTAAGAAAAGTTTGGACAATTTCCTGGAGGAAAAGTCTGTTATTTGACATGGGGGAAGCCACTGCTTACCCTGGATCGGTAACTTGGAATATTGCTACTCCTTGGGTTTTGGCCAGTTACTAGTGACCTGGATTTGCCACTGTGAGAATGGGCTGCTGGGCTTGATGGACCATTGGTCTGACCCAGTAAGGCTATTCTTATCAAGTGTAGCAGTGAGCACTGTTGAAGGGCAAAGCCTACATCTTTACTCCTTTATTAACTGACTACAAAGAAAGGAGGTATACCGTTAAAGCAATTTTCAATACCATTTTCAGTCTCTTATAATATTCTTTATTGATATTTGTGCTGTATTATGGCTCTTTTCTCTACTCTTACATATTTACATCTACAGTATATTCTTGCTCAATCTTCGGTTAAAGGGATGTTTTCTGACATTTTCCTTTCATGTGTCCAGCCAAAAGTTATCTAAGAAACTTTTCACTAATTGGAGTTCTCCTGACCTAAGCAATAATCACTGTGCTGTAAAGCTTTATCTCATCTACATCCAGTGTGATGATACCTGCAAATCTTTAGTATTTCTTTTAAGGCTCAATCCATGGCCAAAGTTTTTACAAGCTTATTCAGTGGATTAAGCACCAGATAAAAGAACTGCAGTCTCATATTTCCTCATGCCCCAGATTTCATCATTTGCTTTTGTACTGCACAAGAAGACAAACACACATAAAGGTGAATTTAATAGATACATTATAAGACTACAGCTATCATCCAGTTACAATCAGTAACCAAATCTATATCTGCTCTAGCACTCAGATTCACAACACATTAATATGCATTTCAAAGGCCACCTCTTACAACATACAGCACAACTTCAGAATTTCTTGGCACAGGCAGCACATAGGCTGGATCACTCCCAGTTGCTACTGACACGTGTACATTGTTAAAGGCATTCAGAGCTATCCTGTACTCCAATAACTGAAATGAAGGGATGAGATTTGAGGAAAGGGGTGGTGCAGGAATGGGGAGCTGAAATCTCCAGGCCTGTTATTTGAACGACTAAACCTAAAGACAAATATGATCCTTTTTTTTTTTTTTAGAAACGGCTTTTTTTTTAGAAACACGGCTTTTTTTTCCTTCTACAAAAAAAAATCAAATACACACGGCTTTTTTTTCCTTTAACAAAAAAAATCTATCAGTTAAATTACTGAGACTAAAACTTTGTTAAGAAGGCCTGAGAAGAGCCCACATGACTTGTACATGGGTGGAGGTGGTGTGAGAGACAACAGACAACACAGTATCACACAAATACTTAGGTACAGTGAGCCCTTTCTCTCTCCTGCATGTAGTTTGAACTGTACATATTAGGGGGTCGTGACTAGATTCAGAAAATGGTGCAAAAAAAGTATGTTGAGTGCTATTCTAATGGTGTTTTCATTGGGATGCCATTTATAGAATAATGTGTAGTGCCGGGATCCATGCCCGATGGTATAAATCTTTGTAAGTAAATTAGTTGCAGATCCTCTGAATTCTATAATATTGCATGTATCTTTCGTGAACGTCCTTGGTCTGTCCATGTCAGAATAGCAGTTAATAAGATGCATGTGTAAATAATGCTAATCGGGCTCAATTAACTTCAATAATTGGTTGTTAATACTCAATTATTGCTAGTTATTCAATTAAATTCAGCATGCCCAAATTTGTGTGTGCAATTTTAGGCACCATATATTGAATCCAGGGGTTAGTGCATAGTTGCTTAACATAAAATTTTAGCTCCCCAAAGCACTTACCAAATAGCATCACATCACTGCTGCTTTAAAGTGTGAGCTGTCAGAAAAAAACAGTGCATGCTGCAAAATATCTAATTTCCCGTTGGTACATAAGCAGCTCTCACAGTGATAGTTAAAGGAAAACATTAAAAAAATTCCTGCTAGATGCTGGGTTTCTGGTGCTGTAATGGACTTTCCACTCCCCACATGAAACAAAAGTTCACCTATTTGACAGACTGACCCCATGCGGTGCATCTCTATTTTGCAAGAAGGCAATGCAGAGGCATGAGTGAGTGGGGATCCAGGTGGCTACAGTCTACCAGATGAACAGAGATCTTATTTTGGAGGAGGGGTGTTGAGAAATTTGGGGGATTATCTTTGGGGTCAGGGTGGGGTAAGTGATCTGAGGTAAAACACTGTACACATTTCAGATTACAAGCCAAGGAGTGGGTCCTCAACACCTCCTATGACTTAGTATGATCAACTTTCCATTCTTCAATGCAGTTCTCTGCATCTACATTAAATAGTGAATTAGCCTTGTTACCATATGCACTACGTCCCAAGGCTTTGCACAGGGTTAACTTGTGCACAAAAAACCTTTCTGCATCATATACCCACAAAAGTGTGTGCTAACCTTGCACATGGTCTGAGTTCACTTTATTGCATTGGTTCTCAGACATGCAAAGACTGCACAGTACCACTGAGGACATTCCAGATATAGCAGCATACAACAGAACCAATAAGGACAATAACATCAACCATAAGAAATCTGTAGGTGCCAATGAGTAATGAATACCCCCTATATTGTGCAAGTTCCTTCAGTGTGTTTAGGGAGGGGTAATTTGTGTTGACATCCCCAATTGTTTTGAAATGCTGATCCCCTATGACTGCAACTGTCATACTGTCCCATCCTTAGGCTTTGATACAGAATTCCAAAATCCAGCTCACTTTCTAAGAACCAATATCTGTGTTATCATTCCCTCTGTAATTCCCCCACCTGAGCAAAGTGTATTGATGCAGCTTCTTGTCCAGTTTGTCTTGATTAGATTGTAAGCTCTTTTGAGCAGGGACTGGCTCTTCTGTGTTTCGGTATATAGTGCTGCATATGTCTAGTAGCATTATAGAAATGATTAATAGTAGTAGTAGAATAACTAGAGTAGGGTGGAAATCTATCATCTGCCTAGTTTCCGTGACACCACTCAGAAACACTTTTATTAATTATTAACTTCCCTTGCACTGCTGAAGCCTGGCACTTTCACGACATTAGAACAGTGAAATAAAGACTGGCACCCTGCCATACATGTGCACTCTCCAAAATGCACAGTGAGCTTATGAACAAGTAAGCTGCAGCTCCAATGAGGAAGCAGAAGAAAGTTGAGGTTTAGAGAACAACTAAACCCAAACCTTTGTTCCAGTCCATCTTCAATCACCCCAATAAACCCAATACCAAACCCTCCCTTTTTCCAAAAGATATGTGCAATATTATGACTGCAGAACCAGAAACAGCTGTCGACTTATGAAGTACTTTCTTGATGCACCCTGAATGGAGAAGTGTAGGATTTGCCCCACATTCCTCTTGTCTAGTTGCCACAGGAGAGAAGTCTGGAGATGTGGTATAAAACAAAGTGCTTAATTTGGCAGGGACACTGATCACTTGCAAAGCTATTAGATGGTGTTTCACTAATCTGGCAGCTTCAGTCTCTCAAGCTTGGTATCTGTGCTGTGCCACATCTGATTCAGCGAGAAGTGGTAAAATGTTGGTCTGGCAGCTCCACCTCCCCCTTCCCACTCTTGTGGATTATTTAGCTCATGGGTCAACCAGGCATGCAAACAAAGCACAAAGCAATAAGAATATAAAGTAAATTGTGTAAGAACATTTTGGATGCTCTAGATCAGTGGTCTCAAACTCAAACCTTTGCAGGGCCACATTTTGGATTTGTAGGTACTTGGAGGGCCTCAGAAAATAATAGTTAATGTCTTATTAAAGAAATGACAATTTTGCATGAGGTAAAACTCTTTATATTTTATAAATCTTTCTTTTTGGCTAAGTCTTAATAATATTGTGATTTATAGCTAATGAGACATAATGATCAAGAAACTATTTTATTTTACTTTTGTGATTATAATAAACACACTGAGGGCCTCAAAATAGTACCTGGCGGGACACATGTGGCCCTTGGGCCGCGAGTTTGAGACCACTGCTCTAGATCTTCATGTGCAAGGTCCAGAGCGTGCAACTGCAGGGGGAGTGTGGACTTTGGAGGACATGGGTGGGTTAAAAGCATGCCTAGTAGTTACACATGTGGGCTATAGAACACTAGCAATTATATGCCTAATTGACTACATTTTGGCACAAGCATTTACACTAGTTATTGAACATGCCTAAGGTTAGGTGTATAAAGGTGGACTTACTTTAGCATTCTATAACAGCCAGCATGCATCATCTTGATCTATATAGAATTACCCCCTAGATGTGCAGTACTATGTCTCCAGATGCAGGACAGCTGAGGGAGAGAGATTTAGTGCCAGTATAGAGCTGCTCCCTCTGCAGTAGGAAACATTACTTTCTTTGGTGCAATGGAGTCTGGCACTCCCAATCATTTTAAAATGTTTGCAACTATAGTGCTAAGACTTTAGTGATCCTCACAAAGTTGCACCATCTGCTGAATGATTTTAATTGTTGGGGATGGATGGGCCATACATTTCATATAATGTCTTTCTGTTAGTACAACCAAAGCACTTTACATACAGGTACTTACACACTTATTTTTTTAGTGGTCAATTACAGATGCGAAAGCTGGACACTATAGAAAGAATGACTCATTTGAGCTTAGGTGCTGAGAAGGATTTTATGTGTGCCATGGACTGCCAGAAGAACTAACAAATCGATTCTGGAAGAGATATAAACCAGCTATGTCACTTGAAACCCAAATGATGAAGTTACGACTGTCTTATTTTGGTCACACAATCAGAAGAGAAAGATCATTGGAGAAGGACATTGTGTTTGGGAAGATCGAAGGAACTAGGGTTACCAGATGTCTGGATTTATCAAGCACATGCGTGTGACATCATTGCATCACACCTGTGCATGCACAGATGCCCTCCCGACGCAGCTCTGAGCACAAGAACAGTTTGAGTGCGTGACTTGGAGGATGGGGCCATGGATCTGGATTTTACAGGAGTAAAATATGGTAACCCTAGAAGGAACGAGGAGAAAAGGATGACCTGCAATCAGATGACTGGACACATTGACAAGATATACATAGTGCCAATAACTTGGCATGCTAGTACTTTTATGGGACCCTTGCTTTTATATAGTTGGGTTTTTAAAGACAGTAAAGTGGTGCGGTAACCTTATTAGTCCATTTTTAAATGTAATAAATAGAAATACAATAAAACCAAAAGAAAATAAGATGATACCTTCTTATTGGACTAACTTTAATACAGTTTAACTTTAATACAGCATTCGAAGGCAATACCTTATGTATCTAAAGAAAGTTTTTGTAGCAGCCTATGATGCGCCCTGGAGCAACTAGGTGGCGCTGTGGTCTTCATACATAGAAAGAAGCAGCGAGTGCTTTGTTTATGGAGACTTTGCTTACTGACACAATGATCTGTGGTAGGCTATGGGCAGTCGAAGCATGCACAGACGGAAAAAAGCTGCTGGCAGCAGGGGCAGGAGTGGGCGCTGTACCTGTGTCTTAACGTCAACAGCGTCCTGTTCCCGGCTCCTTGTGATTTTCCACGCCATGTTTTAGAGGTTTCTCCACAGGTGCTTTTGTGAGAAGCCTTTGGGGATAGAGGCGTGTCCTCAGCTCACAGAGAAGTTAAGGCATGGGCACTGTCTGGTAGTGCAAGGTGATTAATGTGTCTGCTGTAGCCTTGGAGTCTTGCATATGCAACCCGTCAGGGCACAGGTTCGTAAGGGGCTAGAGTGTCGACTTATATACACCCGTCCTGTTTGTGCAGCCCATTAGGGCTTGAAGTGTGAGCAGTCTGTTTCTCCCTATTCACGCTCAGAAAGGGGCGATCTCTCACGTTGAGTCATCATGCCCCTGCTTCGCCAGAATGAGGAGAAATGGCTCTGGAGAGGTTTGTTATCCCAGGCAGAGGATCTTTCAGTTCTGTGTTGTCGATGGGGAGGTGCCTGGAACTGGACACTTGCCGGCAAAGGCGTGAGATGTGTCCCTGGAAATTGATCTATATTTTTTGAGGGGTAGGGAGAGCGAGCAAAAAAAAAAAAAAAAAGCCATTTTAGAACACATTTAAAATAAATATATTAAAAAGGAAGCACAAGGAGGGAGGGATTTAGAGAAGAGCAGAAGGATCCATCTTCCTGGTAGGGTGGATAGAATAGACTGGAGAGGAAATGGGTGGGGACGGTTGTTGCGGGGAGACCTGCACATGCTCAGAATGCCTTCGAGAAAAGCTTTCTGAGCCTTAGGAGAGTTATAACCTGTTCATGGTACCACTGGATGATGTTGCCCACGTGTGGCACACTTATCCTTAGCATTTTATTGATACTTCAGCTTGTCTGCGGTGTTCTTTGCTCACATGTTTAAAGACAATAGACTGTTTTCAGTCCAATTCTTTATATGTGAGTTTGCAAACCATTGGACCCCTGAGGAAGGCATGTTCGCCGAAACACGGACTGTGTAGGGTCCGGTTGGATTTTTATCACAGTATTTTTTATCATTGTATTTTTTAAATTGAATTTTCATGGTTTTATATGCCAGTGTTTAATAAATTATCTCCAGAACATCTGTATCCACAGTTTTTATTTTTATCGGTGGATTGTTTTCACCACTTATCCTTCTTTCCATAGAGAGCCTCTGTTAAAAGTAAGTAACCTAACTGTGCCCCCATTTATCATCTTTTCTGCATAGCGCAGCAAAACGTCCTGTTGACACCCCCCACTTCTGACGCTTGTGGGTTAAATAGCTTATGGGTTTTCAAGACCTACAAACAAAGCTCTAGGAATATGAAGCACATTGTGTAAGAATAGTTTTTAATTGTATCGAAGCCTCAATAGCTTTTAACTTTATATGGAGAAAAAGCATTTTCTTGGGATTTCAGAATGGTAAAATAGACCTGTAGTGATCTTATGGAATAGGTACTATGAGAAGTGGGTGAAGGTAGCGATTCAGTGTACATTCACCTCCCATTTCTCTTACTGCTAACAGGGTGAAAGGATAACTAGATAGAAACATAGAAACATGATGGCAGATAAAGGCCAAATGGCCCATCCAGTCTGACCATCCGCAGTAACCATTATCTCTTCAAGAGATCCCACATGCTTATCCCAAGCTTTCTTAAATTCAGTCACAATCTCTGTCTCCACCACCTCTTCCAGGAGACTGTTCCATGCATCTAGCACCCTTTCTGTAAAAAAAAGTATTTCCTTAGATTACTCCTGAGCCTATCACCTCTTAACTTCATCATATGCCCTCTGATTCCAGAGCTTCCTTTCAAGTGAAAGAGACTTGACTCATGCACATTTATATCACAAAGGTATTTAAACATCTCTATCATATCTCCGGTTTCCTCCAAAGTATACATATTGAGATCTTTAAGTCTGTCCCCATACACCATATGTTGAAGACCACACACCATTTTAGTAGCCTTCCTCTGGACCGATTCCATCCTTTTTATATCTTTTTGAATGTGCAGCCTCCAGAATTGTACACAATATTCTAAATGAGGTCTCATCAAAGTCTTATTCAGGGGCATCAATACCTCATTTTTCCTACTGGCCATACCTCTCCCTATGCACCTTAGCATCCATCTACTTTTCGTCATCACCTTTTCAACCTGTTTGGCCACCTTAAGATCATCACATATAATCACACCCAACTCCTGCTCTTCTGTCGTGCACATAAGTTCTTCACCTCCTAAACTGTACCTCTCCCTTGGGTTTTTTGCAGCCCAAATACATAACCTTGCATTTCTTAGTATTAAATTTTAGATGCCAAATTTCAGACCATTCTTGAAGCTTTGCCAGGTCTTTCTTCATGTTATTCACAGCATCCTGGTCATCTACTCTATTACAGATTTTGGTATCGTCCACAAAAAAGCAAATCTAACCCGACAGCCCTTCAGTAATATTGTTTATAAAAGGGTTAAAAAGAACAGGCCCAAGAACAGAACCCTGAGGCATACCACTCAGAGCAATCTCCATTGATCACTACCCTTTGTTGCCTTACACTCAACCAGTTCTTGCCCCAGCCTGTCACTTTGGGACCCATCCCAAGGGCACTCAGTTTATTTATTAGATGTCTGTGTGGAACACTATCAAAGGCTTTACTAAAATCTAAATACACCACATCTTGCGCACTCCCTCTATCCAAGTCTTTAGTCACCTGGTCAAAGAAATTGATCAGATTTGTCTGACAAGACTTGCCTCTCGTGAATCCATCTTGCCTCCAGTCCTGTAATCCACTGGATTCCAGAAACTTCACCATTCTGTGTTTTAAAAATGATTCCATTAATTTGCTTACCACAAAAGTCAGACGTCCCATCCTGTAATTCCCTACTTCCACTTTTTTGGAGAGGGACCACATCCACCCTTCTCCAGTCCTCCAGTACCAATCCCAACTCTAGAGACTCGCTGAAAAGGTCAGTCAGCGGAGCCACCAGAACTTCCCTAATTCCTTCAGCACCCTCAGATGTACACCATCCGGCCCCATCATTTTGTCTACCTTTATTTTAGCTAGTTCTTCATTAACACAACCCTCTGAAAATTGATCAGGGTCTACCACTCCTCCATCCCTATTCACATTTATCTTTTGCGGTTTCGCTCCCAGCGCTTCAGCCTTGAGCACAGAACAGAAATATTTGTTAAGCAATTCAGCCTTTTCTTTATCAGCTTCTACATATTTCTCCCCTTAACATTTGAGTCTCAAGCTGTGTAATGTTTTCTGTGGTAACAAAAGTATTTTTAGAGAGGCAGGACAACAAATAGCCACTGTTAGTGTCGGGATCCATTTTACAATGCATTTGGTAAATTGGTCAGGCAGACTTCTACTTTGGCGCAATGGAGAGCGCTCCTTATACAACATTTACAAATGGAGCGGCGGAGAATACCCAACTTAGATACTCCTGGTGGCAGACAGTTTCAGTTCACCTGGGAGCCTTTTTGGGACTCCTTAACACTGACTGCCCAAAGTAGATTACTAAAACTGTAACCAAGCTACTTTGTCTAGTCTTTTCTGGAGCAAGTTAGAACATTTTTGGTCATCAGGGGAGGGAGAAAATATAAAATTATTCAACTTGGTTTAATTTGCCTATACTGCAGTTGTTTTATCTTGCTATTGTTATATGTTTGTTTTTCTGCGTTGTCTTTATAAAATATGTTAAAAAAAAATTGGCCAGGCAGTTTTCTCTGCTCTTATAGCTATGAGTTGCAGGTTGTGAAATAAGAGAATGAGACATTCTCAGTTGCCAATGTTGATCAGATTCATAAAGTGATAATATGACTAAATAACTGCTTGGACCATAGTAACATAGTAGATGATTGCAGATAAAGGCTCGAATGCTCCATCCAGTCTGCCCAACCTGATTAAATTTAAATTTAAAATTTTTTAAATTTTTTCTTAGCTATTTCTGGGCAAGAATCCAAAGCTCTACCCAGTACTGTGCTTGGGTTCCAACTGATGAAATCTCTGTCAAAACCAACTCCAGCCCATCTACATCCTCCCCGCCATTAAAGCCCTCTCCAGCCCATCCTCCCCCAAACGGCCATATACAGACACAGACTGTGCAAGTCTGCCCAGTACTGGCCTTAGTTCAATATTTAATATTATTTTCTGATTCTAGATCCTCTGTGTTCATCCCATGCTTCTTTGAACTCTGTCACTGTTTTCCTCTCCACCACCTCTCGGGAGCGCATTCCAGGCATCCACCACCCTCTCCGTAAAGTAGCTTTGCCTCGGTCCCGGGAAAGATGATGGAAGCGCTGATTAAAGACAGCATCTGGGAACACATCGACAACTATGGGCAGCTAAAGTCGAGCCAGCATGGCTTCTGCAAGGGCAGGTCATGCCTCACGAACTTATTATACTTCTTTGAGGGGGTAACCAGCCAGGTGGATAAAGGGGAATCCATAGATATCATTTACCTTGACTTCCAAAAAGCCTTTGACAAGGTGCCAAACGAAAGACTACTAAGGAAGCTATGGAACCATGGGGTGCAAGGGGAGGTCCACCGATGGATCAAAAACTGGCTGGTGGACAGGAAACAGAGGGTTGGAGTAAAGGGACATTACTCAGACTGGCAATGGGTCACGAGCGGAGTTCCACAGGGGTCGGTGCTGGGACCGCTCCTATTAATATATTCATTAACGACCTGGAGGCAGGAACAAAATGTGAGGTTATTAAATTTGCAGATGACACCAAACTATATCGCAAGGCCAATAACATGGAGGACTGCAAAGATCTCCAAAAAGATCTGACAACACTGGAAAAATGGGCCAAAAAGTGGCAAATGAGTTTCAACATAGGGAAATGCAAGGTCATGCATATAGGGAAAACCCCCCCGATGTTCACTTACAAAATGGGGGGATCAGCGCTAGGGGTGAGCGACCTTGAAAGAGACCTGGGAGTAATGGTAGACACAACATTGAAGGCGTCGGCGCAGTGTGCCACTGCCTCAAGGAAAGCAAACAGAATGTTGGGTATCATTAAGAAGGGTATCATGACCAGGACAAAGGAAGTCATCCTGCCACTGTATCGTGCTATGGTGCGCCCGTACCTGGAGTACTGTGTTCAGTTCTGGTCGCTGTACCTCAAGAAGGACATGGAGGTACAGAGAAGAGCAACTAAGCTAATAAAGGGCATGAAGGACCTCTCATATACTGACAGACTGAAAAAGCTAGGGCTTTTCTCCCTGGAAAAGCGGAGACTTAGAGGAGACATGATAGCAACCTTCAAGATCATGAAGGGCATAGAAAAAATAGACAGGGACAGATTTTTCAAATTAAGGGGATCAATAAGTACAAGGGGGCACTCAGAGAAATTGAAAGGGGAGAGGTTTAGAACAAACGCCAGGAAGTTCTTTTTCACACAGAGGGTGGTGGATACATGGAACGCGCTACCAGAGGATGTGATAAACAGGAGCACGCTACAGGGGTTCAAAGAAGCTTTGGATAGGTACTTGGAAGACAAAAGGATTGAGGGGTACAGATAAGAGGTAGATTATAGGGATGGGATTAGAGGTAAGTTACAAAATTAATCAGGGACCACTGTTGAGGCACTAGGCCTGATGGGCCGCCACGGGAGCGGACCGCTGAGCAAGATGGACCTCTGGTCTGACTCAGCGGGGGCAACTTCTTATGTTCTAACATTGCTCTTGAATCTACCACCCCTCAACCTCAAATTATGTCCTCTGGTATTACCATTTTCCTTTCTCTGGAAAAGATTTTGTTCTACGACCATTTAAATTTGTGTTCTACATATGTACTGAAATCACTGCATGGATATTTCAGAGACTGTAACAATAATAGTGAATACGTTTTTACAAGAAGGTTGCCAAGTTGGCTAAAGATTTGTTAGTTTTTGCCCTGTTCTAAAAAGGTTGAAGTTGGACCCATTAGTGAGTAATTACTGTCCAAATTTATCCTTGCCTTTTTTTGGGTGAAGATCAAGAAAGTAGTTGTTGCTCCGTTGAACCATTGTTCATGCGCTGAGGATTTTGAATTAGAGAATGACATGGGGACTGTTTACTGCGTTAAACCGTGGTCACTGCAGTAAAGGGGACATTTGCAACTGGTTTACTGCAGGAATGGGGACAAGACTTTTTACCGCCCGTGGAAGCGGTGAAAAACCTTGTTCATGTGGTAAAAAAATTGCACCCGTGTCAGACTTGGCATCTCCTCCCCAGCTATTCATGCGCCTATTTTAACTTCAGGAGCCAGCTATGCCACAATGAAGATAGAAGGAAACCAAAGCCTGAGACCAATGTGATTTGAAGAACAAAATTACCAGACAACAAAAACATAGAAAAAAATAAATTTATTGTAGATTTTGTGATTAGAATATTTCAGATTTGAAATACGTATCCATCTAGAGCTGGTATTAGACATAACTGGGAACTGCAAAGCCCAGGCTGTGCTTCTTTAGCTTCCAGCTGGCTTAGGGCTCTCTTTCTGACCAGGGGGAAGTTGCCCTCCCCTAACACTATTCCTGCCATGTGTAACTGAAGTATTCTGTTAGCTTGATTTTTCTATGTAGCATTCTGTAGTAATTTGGTTTGTTCAGTTTTCACAATAGTGGAGGGAATATTTGTGAAAAGGAGGGGAGACAGGGGTTTTGTTGATCCTTGCTCTGTATTATTTGTGTTTATAAAATGACAATTGTACAGAATAGTCTCTTTTTATACTTTAATAAAATAAGTTCAGTATAACTATTTGAGGCTTGTGCGGATGGGATCTGACAGTTTTCAGGACGGGTACTGAGCTCACGCGGACAGGGCAGGGACGGGGACTGAGCTCACAGGCATGGGACGGGCACGGTAATAAATTTTTGCCCCGTGTCATTTTCTGTTTTGAATATTCTAGTTTGGATACATGGAGAATGTTTCATGTTTATTAAAATTTGCAAACGCTTATAATAATTTCAAAGTGAGTTACATATATATTAAAATCTGGGTAACAAAAAACACTTATTCATATGTACAGGACAAATTTATAGACAGACTTACAGGAAACAAGTGGAGAGTGGGTAGAACTACAAATTTTTAAAGAAAAGCAACATTGAAGGGTAACATAATAGGATGGGAAGAGAGGAAGGAGCAGAATGCTTAAATAAGTAAAAAGGGAGTCTGCAGTAATGATGTTGGCAAAAAAGAATTTAATTTTCAAAAGCATCTTTGTAAAGAAAAGTTTTTAGTGAACTTTTAAACCTGTCTAGTACAGATTCCTCTCTAATATAGAAGCGTACCATTGAAACATTGTCGAGTATGGATATGATATGGCAGAGCTTTGAAGTAGGGAAATACTGGTGTCTGGTGAGTTAAGAAATCTAGGCATTCTTTTAAACTCAGTTATTTGATACCATGTGACGACTACTTTGAGAAAGGTGATATAATACCTGAAGTCATTTTTCAACAAAAATAATTTTAAAAGTGTAGTTCATCGAATAGGCTCCGACTACTGAACCATGACATGCCCCCTCTTCTATGAAACTGCGCTGAATGGCCCACGCTGCTCCTGATGCCCAACAACCTTTTTTTTTTTTTTGAAGGGGCCAGGGGGGAGGTGGAATCCCGTTCCCAGATTAGTAATAGCTGTCAAAAACTGGTTTATTTTCCTTATTCGAAAAAAGGAATCCAAAAGAACTGCGCTGGGCGTCAAGTAACAGAAAACCAAAGAGAAATACAGCAGAGACAATGTACTTGATGACAAGTCTTTATTTCAGTATTCCATAACAAAAAGGAAAACACAACTCATGTATGGCAATGCAAAACACAAAAAAAGTGGGGAAGGGACACATTACATCAACCTCAAGAACAATCAATTTATTAAACCTTAAATAGGTTTGCATTATTTCTTGTATATGTTTTAGCTATCAGAGAGTCTTTAATCCTTTTTTGTACTGGACCCCATCACTGTCTGTTTCGGCTTGGAAAGCCTTCCTCAGGGGTGTGCTAATTAAATCCAGTAGATGGTGCCAATATATTTGAAAAGGAATGCGCTCTCAGTTCGAGTATAAAAGCTTGCAAAATCAACGTTGTGCCCAGTCCCAAAACGCTGTGAGCAATAGCATCTGCTGAATAGCTTTTTGGAACTGGGCACAATGTTGATTTTACAAGCTTTTATACTCTAAGTGTATTCCTTTTCAAATATATTGGCACAATCTACTGGCTTTCATTAGCACACCCCTGTGGAAGGCTTTCCAAGCCCAAACACGGATTGTGTTGGAGTCCAGTATAAAAAAAGGATTAAAAATTCTCGGATAGGCTTGCATTATTTCTTGTACAGTATATGTTTTAGTTATTTATTGTTTCTAATAAATTGATTGTCCTTGAGGCTGATGCACTGTGTCCTTTCCCCATTCTTTTTTAAGTCTTTATTTCAATCAATAAATGTTGTAGAAATGTGGTTCACCTATGTCAGGGGTGTCAAAGTCCCTCCTTGAGGGTTGTAATCCTGTCTAGGATTTCCCCAATGAATATGCATGAGATCTATTTGCATGCACTGCTTTAATTGTATGCTAATAGATCTCATGCATATTCATTGGGGAAATCCTGAAAACCCGACTGGATTATGGCCCTCGGGAGGGACTTTGTGATGAAGGAAAAGAGACTCGACACGGTCTGTGTTTTGACTAACATATCTTTCTCAGGGGTCCAATAAGCGAAAGGGCCACACAATGTCCAAATAAAGCGGAACTCGCAGTGAAGCTAAGTGCCTGGAAGAGCTGCGTATCAACGGGTGTACTTTAGTAAATTTCAGTCCCTGCAAACGATTGGTAGAAGCTAGCATTTTTCTTTCCAAAGCAGGCTTAATTGGTGAAAAACAAAGATGCAAATTGCTTCTTTATTTCACCTATCTTCATATCTCCATTCTCTTCCCATATAGCTGCCCTTTGCTTGCTTGCTCGCACGCCCTGTACCACCCGCTCCACCCAGATCTCTCTTTGAAGTCTTGGACCTAGTCCATTTACCTTGGCTACCTAACAAGCAGCGCTTTCACCACGTGTGCGCTGCGATTGGTTTCTCCGTAAGTTTGAGCCGCGCCCAGCAGGAAGCTCAGGCGGGTCTAGCTGTTTGAAGTCCCGCGATACTTGAAACCGCGAGACTTCCCGAACTTCCTGCTCCGAGCGGCTCCAGCTGGAGAGAAAGCCCCAATCGCGGAGCGGCTCAACAAACAGTGTTTGGGGGGAGGGCCACGGTGAGTGGGGGAGGCAGCGGTGACATCTCGGGCGCCCGAGGGAGCAGGAGAGTTAACGGACGCGCAGTTTTGGCGTGCTTCTGCCCGTACGTAACCCACTACGGCCCTGGTAGGTTATACCAGGTTTTTCATGTATAGAGAACTGGCCATTATGTACTGTGGCTTGATTTTCATGTTTTATCGTTTATTACACTGGGGTTTTATTATTATTATTCATGCTTTATATTTTTCACATTTAATAATAATAATAATAACTTGTGTGTGTTTAGATTCTTAGATAATGGGAAAAATCGTTTACATAATGTGCATCCCACTGCTAGCTGATTGTTCTTGTTGCCCGGTCTAATTGGCTATGAGTGTGGCTCTTGTTTTCGTAGGGCTCCTGTATCTTTTTTTCTCCATAGGCGTCATCTTCGAGTACTTATTAAATTTTATTGCACAGCTTTTAACAGTTTCACATTTTGTAACTGGATTATAATTGCAGCTCTCTGGTTCTTCTAAGCGCATCTCTCGGAACATCTGTCCTGCCACCCCTACTCCGAACTTCTTGCATGAGATACAGTTCATTGGTATTGGTAAACTGAACAAAATAGGTTGGCAATGTCGGCTACCTGTGACTTTGAATACCTGTTGTATAGGCAGAAGAGATTGCTCGCCCTGAATGTAGTTATCCCAGTTCATCATCTGTAGGAGTCAGTTCCATGCCACCATGGATCTGGTTTATATAATAGATTGCGGGGCTTTCCTGTATGTAATTTAGTGAGCTCAGGTCACCATACCAATAGACAGCTGATGAAAATAGTCCCGAAAGTGATCAGAAATCTATTTGGGATGCCTTCTTATATTCTGTTACTCAAGCTTTGGTGATGGCAGCCCTAGTTTTGAGGTTTTGTAACAATCCATACTGTTTGTTTTCTGTTAATTTCTGAACTGTTTGTGTATGCTTCCGTTTTGGATTCTTTCCTTCTTGTTCTGGGAATTAGTATATGCTTGCTTTGACTTTTGTGATGGGTGAATTGTGTGGCTCTGTGTCATCATCTCAGGATAAATATTACTTGTTCAGCTAGGGATCTTCTGCATTTATTTTGAAGGAAAGCAGTGCAAGCCTAATTGTATCTCTGTCCTTTTCTCCTTGCCAGCTTTGCTCTTTCCTTTTTAAACTCTGTGAAATTGAGTTTCTGTTTTTGTTGTGAATACTTTGCCTTTTCTAGAGTTGAACCTAATCCCAATGTTGGGTTCAGTGCTATAAACCTTTTTCCCCCTCCTATACAACTACAGGCCCTTAATGATGGTTCTCTTCCTCACTAGAGCCTTTTCCCTCATTATATCTGTGCTCTCTGCCTTTTTGTGTCTATAAAATATAAAATACACGTGTTCAGGTCAGTATGAATGTGCAACACCCTTTAGGCCCCCTCCTGTTCATATTTGATATATACTACAAATCAATAGCAAAATCTTTAAGGTCTACATCAGTGGTCTCAAATTCGTATCCCGCCAGGTACTATTTTGAGGCCCTCGGTATGTTTATCATAATCACAAAAGTTAAATAAAACAGTTTCTTGATCATATGTCTCTTTAGCTATAAATTATAGTATTATTATTAAGACAGCCAAAAGGAAAGATTTATAAACTATAAAGAGTTTTTACCTCATGCAAAATTGTCATTTCTTTAATAAGACATTAACTTGTTTTTTTCTGAGGCCTCCACGTACCTACAAAGGGTTTGAGTTTGGGACCACTGGTCTGCTTGGAGTGGGTGAAGGTATACTACTCGGGGAGGGTAGATATTTATAGCTACTAAAGGTGGGGGGAAATGAGGCATTTACAGAGACGTTAAATCAAGTACACTAAAGAATGGAGGTACAATGCAGTTATGCCTGAGACTCTCTTTACATTCGTATCTCTCCTAGAAACATAGAAACATGATGGCAGTTTAGCCACATTTTATGAAATTTTAACTTAAATCTCTCCCAGCAAGCTAGAGATGCCCTGACAACAGAAAGTAAAATAACCTTCACACAAGGAAAATGCTTGAATACCTGAATAAATTCATGTAAACCAATCTGAGCTCCCCTGAGAGAATGTAGAAAACTGAATAAATAAATATGCAAAGCAACAATATTGTTGGAAATATCGGCTACTGCCTTATTTACTTTTATTCCCTGATTTCCTTTAATTTATTACTACTTCCAAATATAAAGGGAGAATATGAAAGCAAATAGGGAGCATAAAGTCTACCGCTTCCTTTTACAATGTCACATAGACCCTAGTCTTTTGTCTCACATTTTGTCATTAAAGAATCTCTGTACTTACCTGTATGCTTGTATACTTTTCTTTTATTCTATTTCTATAGCTTTCATCACTTTTACTGTCAGCCAGTTCCAAGCATCCACCACCAAGATAAATGTGTTTTTTTGGGTTTGTTTTTTTTACCTAGTAGTAGTATTCTCTTGCTCCTTTTATTTCATCTCTGTCAAAACCAGGGTTGGGATTTGTGCAATGAAGCTTTGTTCACAAACAACCTGTGGATTTTCCCCCTATATACCCCTTCCCAACTTTCGTCCATGTGCCATTGTACCATGTTTGCTTCTGGAACCTTCCATTTATGGGCTCCAAATCTGGCTTCTGTATTGCCAATGTGTGCTGACTTGTGACCCTGTTCCCCTCTTTCTGTTCCCAGGGTCTGTAGATGTTGCCTCTGTGCGTTTCCAGCTGACCTGCGATACATAAGTGTTTCCCAAGTCGGTTCTGGAGTATGCTGCTACCAGTTGTGTTCTCAGGATATCCACAGTGAATATGCATGAAATACAGTGGAGGCAATGTATGCAAATCGGTCTCATGCATATATATCCTAAAAACCTGACTGGAATCGGGTACACCAGGACTAACTTGGGAAACACTGATGTAGAAGACATGAACCTTCACATGGGCAACCAGAGTGGCTCAAATGTTTTCTAATATTGCTTGAAGTTGCCTCCTAAGTTGTGTTCTAGGTTTTTGTTGCTTATTTATAACTTTTTTGATGTAGTAGTCTTTTATTATTCCTCTGCCTTCCCTTTCAATGTAGTATTTACATACTTAGGTCTTTTGGTGCACAGTAGAGAATAAAACAGGGACAAATTTGTCTTCGTTCTTGTGAGTTCTATCCATGCAAGCTCTGTCCTCATCTGCACAAGACTCGAACACTTAGGATTTTAAAGTGTTCGAGGATTATGCAGATGAGGACAGAGCTTGCAGAGATGGGACAGAATGGGGACAAACTTGTCCCTATGTCATTTTCTAGTGCAGACTCTGTGCCATTGTGGTAGCTTTTTTTCTGGACTTCGTTTTGCTCGTCTATAAACAGGGATTCTCAACCCGGTCCTGGACACCTAATCAGTCTGTTTTTTCAGGGTAGGGGCTGACTGAATTTTGGTTTTAGCTTTGTCATCAAAACCAGTTCAAAATCTGGATTCAGCCATGCTTCAGTTTCAGCTGAAAATACCAGTGCACTCGTCTGCAAACAAACCAATCTCTGCGCTGCCCTCCCTGGACCGACCTTAGAAGTCCTGGTGAGTGACTTTCCACAGCAACCTCATGAGATTGTTTGTAGAAAGTCATTGCAGCCATTTTGAGATTGGAGCCTGTACTGGGCATATCTCCTGTTGCACTCTAGCATTTCTCTAGCACACAGCACTGTCTTGTTGCACTGTTTTGCAACCTTAATCCTTGTTACGATCACCATGAGATTTTTTCTTGTTTGATAATCATCAAAATCTCAGCTCAGGGATGCCCAAATCTATCCTGGAGAATCTCTATATTGGCAAGAAATATACATTTTGTGTACAGTGGAGGCAATACAGTATATACAAATCCATGTTCACTAGAGAGACGAGGGATGTTGAAAAAGTTCTCAGCCCAACCAAGGAAGGAATGACATGGAGCCATGAAACTTACAAGTTTTTCCACATATTCACCCCTATGTTCAAAACACTCGGGTACATCATGTCTGAAGTTTCTGTAATCCTTCCAAAAAGTACTCTGATTTCTGGTCACTGAAATACTGCTTCGCTGCTGCAAATTGCCTCCGAATCACTCAAATTGTCACCCTTTCAAACTCATGTTAAGGTATGGAAACAGAAAATAGATGCACAATCTGGTGAGTAGTTTGGATGGTCTATGCACCGAAACCCCAACTGCATTAAAACATCCATCACCTTTCCAGCTTTTGTAAGCAGGTGCATTGTCTTGAAAAAAAAAAGAACTACTTTCTGCAGCTTCCTTGTTTTTTCTTTCAATGCCTCTTTTAATCAACACAGCAAGTTACAGTAGTAGTCTGCATTAACTGTTTGGCCACTTGGTAGATAGTCATTATAACACACCTTCTTGATCCGAAAACACTGGCCATGAGCTTTCCTGCTGGAGAACCTGAGTGCTGCCATTGCATGGGCTGTTGTTTTGTCTCAGGATCATAGTGGAGTAACCATTTTTCATCAACAGTTGTTCCAAAAGGTTGGCACCAGTTCACTGAAAATGTTGTAAAAAACCAACTTGGAAATGTCTACTCGACATTGTTTCTCATCCGCATTCAAACATTTGGCCACTCACTTGGCTGACAGCTTCTGCATACCCAGCTGCTTGTGGATTATATCCCCAGCATGTTCCATGGATATCTGTAGTGTCTCAGCAATTGTTTTAGCCAATATTTGCTGTTCTTCCAAAATCAGGTCATGGGCATGGTCAACAGTTTCAAGAGTTGACACCGTTTGAGGCCTCCCAGACCTTGCTGTTTCTTTGGTCTCAATCTCCACACTGAAAGTTTGCACTTCATTGTGGAGTATGATGGGACTTGGCACTCAATGTTTACATCATACATTCATGGATTTCCTTTGGAATTTTCTTCTGTGGGAATGGGAACTTCATGATAGCTCAGAGTTCCACACTTGAAAATTCCACACTTTACGTTGACGTGGTTCAATCAGTGATCTGAAACCATGTCAACATAGCATTACGATTCTGCAAATTGGCACTTTGCAAAATAAAATACCAGGAATTTCCAAATTCTGGCAGACCCCCAACTGAGTTTTCACTTTACAAGGGGATGCTGAAAATTTCTCAGCCAAACCAACTTCCTGAATTCTGAGCGTTATTTTGCCACTGTAGTTGAAAATTGTTATAGTCGGTTGTGTATGGAATCCCTTAGATTTCTTCATCCCAAACATGCTGCAGAATTTTTTTTCTTAATTTCTTCATTTTTTATTGGAGATTTGGAATCTAAAAATAGGACAAGCCTACTACTAACTTCTCTGCAGGGTGGATTTGATTTAAATAGCTAATCAGAAAGACTTGATTTAAATCAGGCCTGCAACATTATGAATGGATTAATGGGATTCATTTATCAAAAAATTTAAACATTGCATGAATATGCAACCTCATGCTATATAGTTAGTTAATTTCTAGTTCGCCTTTATCCAAAGAGGCTTACAAAAGTAAACATACACAATAAAAACAAAATACCAGACAATATTAATAGGTAACAAAAGTCTGTTGAGCTATAAGATCCAACATATTACCAGATAACATAATTCATTTACAGAGCATATCTCATTTTAACAATTCCTTACACTATCACAGTATCATTGAGTACCATATTTCATAGTACAAAACAAATGTTTCTTTACAAATTTTCTTAAATTCCTGCAAGTTTTTCAGATGTTGTAGATTCACAGGCAACTGGTTCCACTCCATGGGAGCTGCATAGGAAAATATATTTTTCCTTGTACTCTCATAATGTAAGCTCCTCCAAAGCTCGAACAGTAAACGTGGTATCTCAGTTGTCAATCAAATGTACTTCAGATCTCAGTTGTCTTCCGGGAGTATAAAGTGCTAAACAGTCACACAAATACCTAGGTGCCATATGATTAACACTCAAATATACCATCAAGAGAAGCTTGTATTTTACTTGAAATTCCATTTTCAAGCAATGCATTGCAATATAGTGTCTGGTGATATGTTCACACTTATCAGCTCCACACAACATCTGTATTATGGAATTCTGAGCCGCCTGTAAAGCATGTAGACATGTTACTTGGAGTCCCCAAAACACAAGATTACAATAATCCAGCCCAGCAAAAACTACAGTCTGAACAACTTTCTTAAAGTCATACCTTTACAAATATGATCTAAGCTGACTTAACAGCTGTAGTTTAAAATAATTTTTTTTGATTACACTCTGTACATGTAACCAAAAGCTGAGAATCCAAAAGAACACCTAAATAAGTCGCACTTTCAGCAATTTTCACCTGGCTATTCAACACATTAATTGCCAAAGGAACATTTTATCAACCTGTTCTCTTGACATTAACATGACTTTAGTCTTAACTACATTCAACATCAATTTTTTTATTAGTCATCCAATCCCTAATTGACTCAAGAATTTAATTCATTCTCACTTCTGCTTGCAATAACGTACTCTCTATAGGGAAACACCCCCCCTGAATATCATCTGTGTATATCTTATAGGATATCCCGTGATGCTTCATCAATTTACAAAGCGGAGTCAGATATAAATTGAACAAAATGGCAGACAATGTAGAGCCCTGTTGTACCCCCATAGTCATTATTCTATTCTGGGAAATATTTCCCCGCGCACACACTTCCTGTTTTCGATCTTTGAAAAATGACCTCTCCCTGCCTTCCAGCCTTTGTCCCAAATTTAAGTTGTACGCCAGGGATCCCTGCTCGCCCCTGCTGAAGGGGATCCCTCCCTGCCTGCCCGCTCGCACCCCCTCCCCCGAAGCCTACCCAGTTCCTTGTTGGAGCTGCACTCGATTCTTCCTCTCCCTGCAAACTCCATGCAGGGACGGCATGAGCAGTGATTCACACCTGTACGTGGCTGGCCCACAAGCCTTCCCTCTGATGTCGGCTCTTGATGTCGGAGGAGGTTTCCGGGTGAGCTACTTAGTGCAGCGTGTGAGTTGCGTCTCTGCATGGAGTTCGCTGGGGGTGGAGGGAGCTAGTGCGGCTCTATCAAGTAACTGGGTTGGCTTCGCGGGGGGGGGGGCAGTGTATGCAGGGAGGGAGGGATCCCCGGCAGCGACTTCAGCAGGGGAACAGACAGGGATCCCAGGTGGCAGCGGCTTCTACAGATGGGCAGGGAATATCCGCAGTGGCCAGACTGCATACCCCTAACTTAGGCTAAAAATGTATTCTTCTCAGCTGAAAATCAATTTTTAGGAGCCTAAAAGTTATGCTTTATAAGTTTTTAGGCCTGCCATTTATTTGCTTAGATATATGAACTTGGTACGGAAAATCAGTGCTAAGCTCTTAACTTATTGTGTTTTTTTAAAATGTTGCTTAGTGAAATTTTGAATAAAAACATACGCTTAACCTTAGTAAATTTTCGAGGCCAGCTTATGAGCATAACTCTCAAAGTTAGGAGCATAAATGCTTTGAATAATGAGCTAATTTTTATCTTTGATCTCGGAACATGATGATTCATGGTACTTTCCTTTAGTAGTAACCTGGTTTACCCACTACTGAGTCCAACTGGTCTGTAGTTCCCAACCTCTTCTGTTTCCCTTTTATGAAGAGAAACATAGACCGTATGGCCTTTATCTGCTGTAACTTTCAATCCATCATCATCCATCATATCTATCTCTATATATAAAACTCTAAGCGCGCATGCGCTGTTGAAACTGCGTGATTCCTGGTGCCGTGAGGTGTGCTTCTGTGGCAGTCCTCACGGTGCCTGCGCTAGCTGGATGCGCGTGTGCCAGCGACTCCTCCCTCCCGCTGCCGCTCCTCTTCAAAGCGGCCTGCTGAGGTTCCCCAGCGGCTGTAGCGAACCTTGCAGGCCGCTCTCCACCTTCCCGAAGGCGGGCAGTACTGGGGCAGGACGTCGGGCCTGCTGCACGACGATCTGCGCCGAGAGGACCAGCTCCATTTGGAGGCATGGAGGGAGGGTAAGAATGGGAGGGAAAGGGGGCTGCTTTGGGGGGAAGGGGGCCACAGAGCACACAGGCATGGTAGAACAGGAGACCAGGGGAGAGGGAAAGGGGGCTGCTTTGGGGGAAGGGGGCCACGGAGCACGCAGGCATGGTAGAACAGGGGTCCAGGGGAGAGGGAAAGGGGGCTGCTTTGGGGGGAGGGGTATGCTGGGGGCAGACAGCAATCATCAGGGGGGAACAGAAGGGGGCCACGGAGCACGCAGGCATGGCACAACAAGGGGAGAGGGAAAGGGGGCTGCTGGGGAGGAGGGGTGTGCTGGGGGGCACAAAACAATCATGCTTTGCTCTGGGAAGGGGGGACACAGAAGGGGGCCACAGAAATACAGGCAGGCATGGCGCAACAGAGAAATATAGGTAGGCAGGGGGCCAGGGAGAGACACAGACAGAACGAATGACAGACAGACAGCGTCCAAGGAGAGAGAGAGACAAAGAAAAAACCCCAGACAGACAGACATCTCTAGCACCCGTTAATGTAACGGGCTTAAAGACTAGTCTCTTTATAAGAGATCTCGCGTGCTTGTTCATGTTTTCTTTAATTCAGATACAGTCTTCGTGCCCACCACCTCCACAAGAACATTGTTCCACATATACACCACCTTTTCCTGAGTCTGTTCCCCTTTTAACTTCATCTTGTTTCCTTTCAGTTGAAAGACTTGCCTCCTGTGTGGTTACGCCACAGAGAAATTTAATGTCTCGATCATATCTCCCCTTTCTTCCAGGGTATACATATTGAGATCTTTGTCCCTATATACTTTATGATGGAGACCAATGTCTATTTTAGAAGTCACCCTCTGGACCAACTCCATTTTTGAAGGTGCCGTTTTCAAATTTTACACATAAATGGGGGGAGGGGGCATAACAGGGGACTTATACAGAGGCACTATTACCTCCTCCTTCTTGCTAGCCATTCCTATCCCTATGCACCCAAGCAGCATCCTTCTGGCTTTGGTCATCACTTTTTCTTCCTGTTTGGACAACATAAGATTGTCATATGATCACTCCAGGTCTACTCTTTTG
Source organism: Geotrypetes seraphini (assembly GCF_902459505.1). NCBI lineage: Eukaryota > Metazoa > Chordata > Amphibia > Gymnophiona > Dermophiidae > Geotrypetes > Geotrypetes seraphini. Next base: position 70,723,780 of record NC_047088.1, read on the forward strand.
TGTACAGAAGTACTCCATCCTCCTATATGGTACTGTTCCCTTGGGCTCCTACAGCCCAAATGAGTGACCTGCATTATTATTATTATTATTTTTTTTTTAGCATTAAATCCTTTCCAGAAATTGCTAACCAATTCTTCAAGCTTTACTAAGTCCCTTCTCAACATCCATGCCATCAAGAGTGTCTATCCTATTATGGAATTTGATGTCATATGTTAAGAGGCAATCAAACACCCCTTGTTAAAAAGATCTGACTAATCCTAGAGGCATTCCATTTGTAACATGAATAGTTTCTGAAAATTGGGTCAAGATCTACTACACATCCATTCCTAAATCTTGGTCTATTTCTCCTGACCCTAAGGAAAACCTGTATGTCATGCCAAAGTAAATACTATATATACTTGAATATAAACTGAGATTTTAGGGCCTCTTCAGTAGGTTAGTTAGTTTGCTGTACCGTATTCACACTCTTCGGTTTTCTGGAAACATTCCTGTCGTCAGAGTGATTGAATAGAACTGTTCTTTTTAAAATCTCATGATGTTTTCCATTACTTTAATCACTTTCAGCTTTTCTAGATTGTGGAGGCGATCTCTGCTGTAAATGGAGTGATTCTGTATTTCTAGTGTATTTATAATCATGCTAGTTACCAGTAGTGGTGTGTGTTCAGTCTCTTCTAAAGAACTTCTGTTCAGCATTCAAGTATTTCAGCTCTTTCTTTGTCATCCTCTACCTATTCTTCTTTTCCCCTCAGTTGTACAATTGCTCTTCTTTCTTTTACTGATGCAAGAAAAAGGTCTTCCTATACTTGTTTTACTGCTTTAACTTATTTTTTTTTTTCCTCCTGGAAACTTTAATTGCAACTGTCGGTATAACTCTTCAGAATTGCTCTTTACTTTGGCTGCAATATGTGCTTTCAGGTCTTGAGATAACCAATAATCATTTGGTACTAGCCTTTGTATCACAGGGGCCTTCATATGTTAAAGAAATAAACTTCTAAGGCTATATGGTATGTGGATAAAGACTAAGGGCTTCTTTTACTAAGGTGCGTTAGGAATAGCGCGCACGCTAGACCTTAACGCCAGCATTGAGCTGGCGTTATTCTAGAAGTGTACCGTGCGGTAATTTTGTGCGTGCGCTAAAAACACTAGCGCACCTTAGTAAAAGGAGCCCTAAATCTGAGGTGGGGAAACTGTAGAGAGCTTCGGTATCTTTATAATTTTCATTTAAGAGAGGTTAAAAAAAACAAACCCTGTTTCTCTAACTTAGGACATCTCTGAACCCTGCTAAAGAACATTTTTTTTTCTAACGGGCATTTCCACCTGAGGTACTTCTAGTGTTACCCGAGGTACTGGTCCAATATTTTTTAAAGATTACATCCTCGCAGGTTCTCCTTACCATGCTATTTTATATATAGTCCTACAAACAGTAATTCGGAGAGAGTTTTTCCTCTTGTAAGATCCTTCTTAAGGGTAACTTTGTGGCTCCTCATTTTGTGTGCCTCATTCAGAGCTTTGACATCGATTTAATACAAAAAAAACCTTGCTCACTAGACTTAATTCCATCTTCACGGTGAAATCATCATACCATGACATGCTCCTTTTAGCATTTCTCCTTATTAATCTTGGGGTAGATATTAGCTGATGACAGTCGGTGTGTAAATAATAAAAAACATTAACCATGACTGGCTGGCTAAATTTAACCTCAGATATTCGGTTCTGGGCTGTGTGCGGGGCCCCTGCACTTGAATATCTAGGGTTAAATGGTGCTGCACTGGCTGCCAGAGTTTATCAGGTTTCAGGTTTATTTAAAAATTTGATATACCGCCTTATCAAAATTCAAAGCGGTTTTTCATAATATATAAAAACAAAGAGTAGAAAGGCATACATTAAAAACAAATTATAATTATTAAAACAGACAGTCAAACACATAGACGAACATTATCTTACCGAAACAAAATGACAAAGGGTAGAAATACATTTGTGTAATGAAAAAGAGAGGGAGAAGGATCAAAACAAAAGGGAGGGAACAAAAAGTAAATAATCTAGCACTTTGTAGAAAAGATTAAAATGAATAAGAAAAGTAAGGAGCCAAGTTCATTACAGTCCTTAAAAGGACTATTATACTCCAAATGCGTCTTTAAAAAGAAAGGCCTTCAAGCTACTTTTAAATTTATCAAGTGATGAAATTTCTCTTTATGTAGGTCTCAGCTAATATTCCATCCAGAACCAACATAACTTTTTTTTTTTTTTAAATTTTATAATCCCCTGCCCTCCTCCTGAGCCCCTCCAAAATGGCCCACCTCCTTCCTCCTCTCCATCCCATGCCTGTAAGCATCCCCTTCCCCCCCAGTCCTACCTGTATCCCTAGTGGGCCAATGGGAGCAGGAAGAAAGGCCACTTGCGACTGCCTTCAAAAAATGGCTACTGCAACTTTTGAGTATGAGAGAGTGCGGCAGCAGGTGGGGGTTTTTTGTTGTTGTTGGTTTGAAGACATATAAACAAATTCAAACTTTACGAAACACCGCATCATGCCTCATTTGCAATGCCAACCATTTTAATTATATTAACGCCCTTATTTTTTATAATTGCATTGACTTCCACTCACCGTGAGGATCAAATTTAAAGGTTCTCTGTCTAGCCACACAGTCTACTACCTAGGAGCCCCTACCCATCTTGTTATCATGCACTGTCACCATGATTAGATTGTGAGCCTGCCAGGACAGATAGATAGGGAAAGCACTTAAAGTACCTGGTCCCTGTTTTTAATATAAACCACTTAGCATTCCCTTTGGATATATGTGGTATAAAAAGAAATATTCCTTATATTCCTAGCAGACAATAGCATTCCCTCAAATCCTGTCAGATGGTCCTTCATCCCTACTCATTGGGAATCCACAAGACATTCTGCTGCTTTCCTGCACCATGTTTGTGGAATAGCCTTTCCTCTGGACTTTTGTTCTGAACATTCCTTTTCCAGATTTAGGGTCCCTTTTACAAAGCTGCGGTAGTTCCTATGGGCTTTGGCGTATTTGCCATGGGAGAATCGCTACCACAGCTTTGTAAAAGGGGGGCCCTTAGGGTGTTATTGAAGACCCATTTGTTTTTAATTGTCCTTTGGCCATATGTGTTAAAGCTCTCCAGTTGCTGCCCTAGGAAGCCATTTCCTATCTTTCCTTTACCCCTATTTTCTTTTTTTATCTTTAAGAATGGCCCTTATTTTAATTTGGCATTTCTTTCCATGCTCTTATTTTTCAGGGTAATAGGTGAGACATTCTAGACAGATGGGTAGTGTTCCCATAGTCACATGCCATCTGCACCCCGGATTTTGCTTTTTGCTCTTTAGCTCCACCTGCAGTTCTTCCCTTCTGCACATGCGCCTGCAGGAGTGTTTGTTCTGCTATCCACATTTTATTATTTTATTTCAGGGGTAGGGAACTCTGGTCCTCGAGAGCCGAATTCCAGTCAGGTTTTCAGGATTTCCCCGATGAATATGCATGAGATCTATTTGCATGCACTGCTTTCAATACATATTCATCGGGGAAATCCTGAAAACCCAACTGGAATACGGCTCTCGAGGACTGGAGTTCCCTACCCCTGTTTTATTTGGTGTATTTTTCATCCCTTTCTCGGGGTTTCTGGTGCTCGGAATTTTTTTCAGCTCTGCCTGCTTTGAGAACACACAGACTTCGGTCTGTAGCTGAGAGGCCAATCCCAGTGGGTACCTGTTCGCCAGTTTGCATATTTTTCTTTGGAGCTCAGGACTGTCCCTGAAGTGGTCTCACCATCTGTTAAGCAAGGGTCAAACGCAGGCCGTTGGGCATCCTTAGGATACTCGGTGGTGTCTTCTCGCCTCCGGTTTGCATCCTTCGGTCAGCAGAGGTGGAGGTGCAGTCAGGCTTAGGGTATGACTGGCAGCCCGTAGATCAGCTTTGCAGAGGCATTCTCAGCATAAGGCAGTGATTCTTTCATTCGGCTGCTGTTAGAGAGCTAAGGCAGACTGCAGCACAGATCCACAAACAGGTCACAGTGAGTATACAGGCAGTTACAGCCTGTGAGGTGAATCGGGGGAGGTTTGAAAAGAGGGGTTTTCAGAGTTTCTGCATGTTTCCCTGGGTTCCCCCATCTGAAAAATCCTAAAACCATATTTTTTTTTTGCCTTTGGTAAGTGTAAAAATTATTGCAATTTTGTTGCGAATTTCTTGACAGCAGCCATTTTGGATTTTTAGCAATCTTTTTTTCTAAACCTCCATGCTTCTCCAAAACTGCAATTTTTGCCTCAAAACTTGTTGGGATAGAGTCCTTGGGCTCTCCTGTGGATTCATGCCAGGATTATGCAAATGTAGGGCGTTCAGAGCGTCCTTGCGCCATATGGTGTAGCCAGGGGAGGCGGCAGTATCAGGGTTAGCCTCTCTCCTGCTGAAGCAGGTGACTAAACATTTGGCTAGCCTGGTGGGGTGACCTTCTTTACTTTCGGGGCTTGGCACGGCTGCTAGTGTTATGTGCCTGGCTGCGGACCTTCTGCAGCCTAAGAAATACAAAGTTAAGTCATCTAAGAGTGACTATGCCCCAGGAGATGAACACTTTCTCAGAGTTTATAGAATTTTTGTGGAATGAGTTTCAAAGCCAGCGTTCTCCCCCCTGCCTCTGAGGCGTCTCTCTCGGTGGTGTTGTTTCTTGGGATACGTCCTTGGCTCAACCTGCCACTATTCTTGTGCTGCCTGATCCTGATGCGGATGACCAGCTTGCTGACCCCTTATTTACAGGCGCAGCTCTTCCTGGGATGGGAGATAGAGACTGTGCTGGATCTGTGGATTCCTCTGGGGTTTTGGAACCTGAAGATGATCCCACAGTTCTGCATTTATTTAAGTCTGCGGCTTTGCCAGATCTTATTTCTGAATCTTTGCTGGAGTTCAATTTAGCCACTCAGTTGGCTCTGTCTACTTCTTCCTGGCTTTGTGGTGTGCGCCCACAGTCTACTACCTTTCCCTGGCACCCTGATATGAGCGTTCTAGTCTAGCAGCAGTATGACTCTCCAGAAGGTGCTCTTAACATAGCCAGAGCCATGTTACGCTTGTATTTTCTGGCACAGGAGTGTCAACAACTTTTGGGTCAGCCCAGGGTGGATTCTTTGGTTGTGCAGGTGACTAAATGCACATCTCTACCCAGTGAAAGTGGTGTGGTGCTAAAAGATATGCAGGACCACCGTGTGGATGTGGCCCTCCGGAGACTCTTTGATGTAGCTGCTTTAGGCATTAAAGATGCTTTGGCGATGTCCTTTGTTGCAAGTGCCGGTCTCTCTCCACTGCGTACACTGGAGAGCGAGGCTGTGAATCTTCCTCATCAGCTTCTTTTGGCTGGGTTGGATTATATTACACAGCTCCTGATTGATGAGGCCCGACTTTAGTACAGGAAGAGGTGGTCGGAACATACTGCCAGTGATTTCCTTCACTTGCCGGCGCTCCAGCTCCCCTCTCCTGCCACTCCAGGTGCCCTCTCCTGCCCCTTCATGGTCGGAAAATACCGCGAATGACTGGGACCACGAACCTTGGACCGCAAATTCATGGGGGAACACTGTATGTGTTTCAGTTTTATATGGGACTAGTTTCTGAGCTCCTTTGAAGCCTTTGGTGGTGGTTAACATTACTGTTTGATTTTACTTCTTGAGCAGAGCAGGTTTTTCTGAGTCTGTTTGCTTCAGGTGCCTCTACTTTACGTTTATTTGCTCTCAATGCTTGGGTACTAACTGCAGGTGAAGCTAAGGAGCCCAGTGACCTACAACAGAGGCAAAAGGAAACATACAGAGTGGATTCCTTCCGCAGATGGATATGCGGCTATGGGGACATTACCCATCTGTCTAGAATTTCTTGCCTATCAACTGGAAAAGAGCTTACCAGGGTAAGTACATAATCTCTTTTTATTCTGTAATTTTGTAAACTGATTTGTCCTATTATTAAAAGCAGTATATGAAGTATCTCCAACAAACATAACAAATTCAGTGAGTTTAAGTATCCCCATTGAGTGGTTCTCCCTCCAGAGGGTATGTACATAGTGGGCTAACTGCATGATAGATGCTTAAGCATCTGTGCTATATACCCTAGGGTTCTACTGATGGTCCCCGATTTGGCGTTATTTGTCCATATTCTCGCAGTACATGAATGATAGAAGAGATTCTCCCTTCCCTCCATGAATTATCTTTTTAAGAACTAAAATAGCAGTGAAGATTTTTCTACCAGGCTTTTGAGAGGTTGGCAGGGTGACGCTCAAGCCATTAAAAAAAAAAAAAAAAATCCTTTTGTACAAAGTTTGTGGTTATGCAACTTAAGAAAACAATGTACACAACAAGAACTTTTATACAGCAGTCATGAGTCATCTCTGATTATTTCCTAATCCCATAATGTTCCCCCCCTCCCTCCCCTCCCCAGAAATGCTTGTATTATTAATCCAACCATAGCTGCTAAAACCACCAAATACCTATCAGTCTTTCAACCTATTATTATTTAGCACTATGTCCTTTATTATGAGTAGTCCAAGTTTCATACACATCCCATATCTTTTGAAACTTACTCTCGTGTCCATGTCATAAAGCTATGAGTTTAGTCGTCTGATAAACATAATCCAATTTAAACAATACCATGTCTGTAGTAGGTATTATTTCCTGTTTCCAAGGTGCCACCAAGGTTACTTAACTCACTTGAAAGAAACAAACTTGTCGCCAGCTTAAGCAGCTCTGGTTTTATGCTCCTAGGTTTAAAATATGAAAGACAAAAATCTACTCTTTTGGAATAGATGTTGCCAATTAAAGAACTGCATGTCTACCAGATATGATGCATGTCCCCATTTGTACCATACTCTCTCCAGCATTTACTACGGTTTCCCCAAAAATAAGACATAGCATCATTTTCGGGGTAGGTCTTAACATAAGCCCTACCCCAAAAATAAGCCCTAGTCCCGGGATTCGCTGCCAACTCTTCAACATGGCCCCGCCCCCCGTCACCGCCCCTCCACCATGCAGCCAAACCCCTGCTGACCCTCCATCCTTCCCTCCCCGCTGATCGCGAGCGAGCCCTACATTTAACCGAAGCAGTCGGGCCAGCAGCACTCTAAATAGGCTGCTTGGCCTTGTCCATTGTGGATTTCACTCTGCTGCGTTACTGATGATGTCATCAGTAACGCGGTAGAGTGAAATCCCCGACAGACAAGGCCAAGCAGCCTTATTAGACTGTGGCTGGCCCGACGCTGCTTCGGTTGAAGGTAGGGCTCGCTCGCAGTCTATGGCTAGTGAAGGATGGAGGGTCAGCAGGGGTTCGGCTGCGCGGTTGGAGGGGGTGCTCAAGGGTTCTGCTGTACAAGGGGATGGAAGAGAGAGAAGGATAGAAGCTGGGCAAGGGTTATGTTGCCCGAGGGATGGGAGGGAAGGATAGAAGCTGGGCAAACTTCTGCTGCACAGGGGGATGGGGGGGGAGAGAAAGGAAAGAGGAAGAATTAAGGTAAAGGAGAGGAAGGGAGAGATGATCATGTGCATACCCCAAAAATAAGACCTAGTGCCTTTTTTGGGCCCCAAACGAATATAAGACAATGCCTTATTTTTGGGGAAACACGGTAGTACCATATTTATAGTTCTTTTAGCAGTCAACCGGGTGAAACTGAAAGAAGCCAAGAGAGAGAGATGTCCAGCAAAAGCAAATGGTTAAAAAATTGAAAATGGGAGATGCAATTTTTTTCAGCTATATTAGTGAAAGGAGGAAGATGAAAAATGGAATTGTGAAACTAAAAGATGCTATGAACCGATATGTGGAGAGTGATGAGGAAAAAGCAAATGTACTAAATAAATACTTTTCTTCTGTGTTCACGGAAGAAAATCCTGGAGAAGGACCGAGATTGTCTGGAAAAGTTACACAAGAAAATGGAGTAAATTCTGCGTCGTTCACTGAGGAAAGTGTTTATGAACAACTTGAAAAACTGAAGGTGGACAAAGTGATGGGACCAGACAGGATCCATCCCAGGATCCTGAGGGAGCTCAGAGAGGTTCTGGTGGGTCCTATTAAAGACTTGTTCTCTGGAGACGAGAATGGTTCCTGGAGATTGGAGAAGAGCGGATGTGGTCCCTATTCACAAAAGTGGTTGCAGAGAAGAAGCAGGAAACTACAGGCCAGTAAGCCTCACTTCGGTTGTTGGAAAAATAATGGAAGTGTTGCTGAAAGAAAGGATAGTGAACTTCCTAGAATCTAATGCAGATATGTCAAACTCTTGCCCGCGGTGTAGTATAATTTGGCCCGCCAGACAATTAAAAAATTTAACTTAAGTTGGCCCGCTGGCAGACAGAGTGCGATTCAGGTAGTGCTGCAGTTTCTCCCGCTCTTACCTTCCAATAATTTTGGCAGCCTGCAGAGAGGATCGCCGTAGCTGTATTGATCCTTGCAGGCTGCCGTTGTCCTGAGCACCACATTCCCTCTGCTGCGATCCTGCCCCTGACGTCAGAGGAGGGGCAGGATCGTGTCAGAGGGAACATGGTGCTCAGGACGATGGCAGCCTGCAGGGATCGCTACAGCTATGGCGATCCTCTCTGCAGGCTGCCAAAATTAGCAGAAGGTAAGAACTTGACTTTTTTCAAAACCTATGAGGGATGGGCAATATATTTAAATTAATTGGAGCTTTTTGCCAAGCTGTTTCTCAGCGAGCAGCATTGGCAGAGAAACAGCAGAAGGCACAGACAATGAGGGCAAAATGACTGAGCATCTGTTAAACTTTCTCTTCTAGGAATAGAGCTCCTGAGCAAAAAAAAAATGAAGCAACAAAGCAGCACAGTGGAAACACACTAGAAATTTTTTTAACCTAATAGCAAAAGTTTTTCACTATTCAGATGCATTGTGTTTGGAAATCAAGTTGTTAGTGTGGCTAAAACAGAGGAGAGAGAGAGATGGTAGAAAATAGGATTTAGGGAGTGAAGGAACAGAAAGAGAGAGAAGTTGGACACAAGGGATGGTGTGTGGGGGGTGGGGGGATAGAGATACTGGATAGGAGGGTAGTTGGGAAAAGAGAGTAAGTCTTTATTTATTTTGTTTACATCACAGAGCCAGCGATGGGTTGGAGAGGTTGTAACCCTATACTTCTACTAAGACTAAGGGGTCCTTTTATTAAGGTGTGGATTTAGCGTGCACTAAATCAGTTAGCGTACCTTAATAAAAGGATCCCTAAGTATCTTAATAAAAAATTTGGCCCACGACTTACCCTATGTGTTAGATTTCAGCCCCTTATGTGATTGAGTTTGACACCCCCGATCTAATGGGTTGCAGGATCCGAGGCAACATGGCTTTACTAAAGGTAAATCGTGCCAAACGAACCTGATTGAATTTTTTGATTGAATGACCAAAGAACTGGATCAAGGACATATGCTAGATGTAATTTACTTAGATTTCAGCAAAGCCTTTGACATTGTTCCTCATAGGAAGCTCTTGAACAAACTTGAAAGGCTGAAGTTAGGACCCAAAGTGGTGAACTGGATTAGAAACTTGTTGTCGGACAGATTCCATAGGGTGGTGGTTAATGGAAGTCGCTCGGAGGAAGGAAAAGTAGTAGTGGAGTCCCTCAGTGTTCGGTGCTGGGGCTGTTCCTGTTCAATATGTTTGTGAGTGACATTGCTGAAAGGTTAGAAGGAAAGGTTTGCCTTTTTGCGAATGACACCAAGATTTGTAACAGAGTAGACACCGAGGAGGGAGTGGAAAATATGGAAAAGGATCTACAAAAGTTAGAGGAATGGTCTAATATCTGGCAACTAAAATACAATGCAAAGAAATGCAGATTAATGCCTTTGGGGATTAATAATCGGAAGGAGCTGTATGTGTTGGGAGGTGAGAGGCTGATATGCACAGATGGGGAGAGGGACCTTGGGATGATAGTGTCCGAAGAGCTAAAGGTGAAAAAACAGTTTGACAAGGCGGTGGCTGTTGCCAGAAGGATGCTGGGCTGTATAAAGAGAGGCGTAACCAGTAGAAGAAAGAAATTGTTGGTGGGGCCACACTTGGAGTATTGTGTTCAGTTTTGGAGACCATATTTGGTCAAGGACATAAGAGTTTTGAAGCGGTCCAGAGGAGGGTGACGAAAATGATAGGAGGTTTGTACCAAAAGATGTATGAGGAGAGACTGGAAGCCTGGAATATGTGTACCCTAGAACAGGGGTAGGCAATTTTGGTTTTCAGGATCTCTACCATGAATATGTATGAGATGGATTTGCATGCACTGTCTCCTTGAGATGCAAATCTATCTCATGCGTATTTATTGTGGATATCCCGAAAACCTGACCTGCCTCCAGCTCTTGAGGATCGGAATTGCCTACCCCTGCCCTAGAGGAAAGGAGGGACGGGGAGATATGATTCAGATGTTCAAATACTTAAAAGGTATTAACATAGAACAAAATCTTTTGCAGAGAAAGGAAAATGGTAAAACCAGAGGGCATAATTTGAGGTTGAGGGGTGGTAGACTTGAGAGCAATGTGAGGAAAGTCTTCTTTACGGAGAAGGGTGGTGGATGCGCGCCCGAGGGAGGTGGTGGAAAGGAAAACGGTGACAGAGTTCAAAAAAGTGTGGGATGAACACAGAGGATCTAGAATCAGAAAATAAAAGTAAATATTGAAGAACTAAGTTCAGTACTGGGCAGACTTGCACGGTCTGTGTCTGTATATGGCTGTTTGGTTGAGGATGGGTCGGGGAGGTCTTTGATGGTTTAGATCAGTGATCTCAAACTCAAACCCTTTGCAGGGCCACATTTTGGTTTTGTAGGTACTTGGAGGGCCTCAGAAAAAATAGTTAATGTCTTATTAAAGAAATGACAATTTTCCATGGGGTAAAACTCTTTATACTTAATAAATCTTTCCTTTTGGCTAAGTCTTAATAATAATATTGTCATTTATAGCTAAAGAGACATGTGATCAAGAAACTGTTTTATTTTACTTTTGTGATTATGATAAACATACTGAGGGCCTCAAAATAGTACCTGGCGGGCCGCATGTGGCCCTTGGGCCATGGGTTTGAGACCACTGGTTTTAGATGGACTGGAGTGAGCTTTGATGGAGACTTCAGTAGATGGAACCTAAGCACAGTACCGGGCAGAGTTTTGGATTCTTGCCCAGAAATAGCTCGAAGAAGAAAAAAAAATTTAAATTGAATCAGGTTGGGCAGACTGGATGGACCATTCGGGTCTTTATCTGCTGTCAGCTACTATGTTACTACGTAGAGTACAATCTGTACAAAATCTTGTAACTATTTTCAACCAAGTTACTTACTATAGATATTTTCAAGAGAGATTTCGGTCCCTTTCCCACTCCTTTCTATTGTATGGGCGGTTCTCAAGTTGGACTCCCATTTATCAGTATACCGTATGTCTTTATCGGATACTTTTGTGTCAAAAGAGCTTTATGTAGTCATGAAATTTTCAGTAACCTTTTCTATCTCTACCACCTAGCGCATGTTCGAAGTTCGTTATCTCAAGTCGAATCATCTTTGGCCTTATGGCAAATGTAATCCTTGATTTGTCAATACAGAAGTCATCCCCTTTGTGCAATACTATACTCTTCTTGTAATTTTGTAAAAGGTGTAATAAGTTCTCCATATTCCCATATTTGTTCCAAATATCTTAGTCCTTGGCTTGCTCAGTGAACATAGGTAGAGACTGTCTTGCTAGGTACATATCCAGATGTAAAACATTAGTTTGCCATGTAAACAAAGGAAAGCCCAATAACTTTCAGTATTCTTTAATATAATCTGAATTTCCTGCTTTGAGAGCCAAGGAATAGTCCATAATGGTGTTACCTGTCCAAAATTGCTCAATTCTTAATCAGATTTTTCCAGTGACTTCAGTTAATTCGCTATAATTTGCAATTGTGCTGATTTTATAGTAAAGTTCAAAATTAGGTACTCTCGTTCCACCAGCAATATTCAGTTGGCATAAAACATCCTTATGTACCCTAGGTGGACATGTGTTCCATATGTATAAAAAATTTTCCTTTTGAGGTACTTAAAACATGTTTTGCAATAAGGATAGGCAAAGCCATGAGTAAGTATAGTAATTTAGGTTGAATCGGCATTTATCCCAGGACAAGCAGGCATGATATTCTCACATGTGGGTGACGTCATCTACGGAGCCCCAGCGCGGACAGCTTTTCAAGCAAACTTGATTAAAGTTTCAAGTTTGCTATGCTGCACCACGCATGTGCATGCCTTCTTGTCCACTAGAGGGCGCATCCCCACCTCGTGGTCCTCAGTTCAGTTTTTTCCGCGGAGCCAGAAGCCCTGTGGAATTTTTGCTCTTTAGTGTTTGCCTTCTGACACCGCGTCTGAGTCATTTTTCTCGGTCGCTGTGCTTGCTTTCTTTTTTTATTCGTTTGTGTGTTCGGTAATCGTCGAAAACAAAACAAAACAAAAAACCTTTTTCGTCGGCTCCGGGGGCTCCCGGTGGCCGCGGGACCTCGTTTCATTCCCGGCCGTTTTTCGATTTCATGTCCCATCCTTTGACGGGCTTTAAAAAGTGCACCCGGTGCGATCGGCTACTTTCAATCACCGATCCCCACCGGTGGTGCTTACTTTGCCTGGGTCCCAAGCACCCCACCGACTCCTGTCCTTGGTGCTCGACTTTTCAGCCAAGAGCTCTCCGCCGCCGTCGGGCCAGAATGGCGGAGCTCTTTGCCGTGGACCCCACGGCGGGGCAGGTCTCGACGTCGGCCTCGGCTTCGGCCCCGGCCTTAACCTCGGCCTCGACGACCTCGACCTCGCCGCGACATCCTGCTTCGTCGAAGCCTGCGTCCTCGATTTCGAAGTCGACGGGGGGTAAGTCCTCACTTTCTTCTTCAGTTTCAGCCTCGAAGAAGCCATCCTCGGGATCTTCGATGGGGGCGGGTGGGTCGTCCTCGGCCCCGCCCCGAGCGTCGAAGTTGGGTGCCCCGCGGGAATACTCGAGACCGAGGTCGCCCTCGAGGGAGCATCCGCCGGCCCCGGATCTACCGGCCATGATGGGGGTTCCTGTTTTTCAGGACTTGCTCCGGGCCTTCGCGCATCTGCAGCCGGCTTCGGCCTCGAGTGCCCCGGCTTCGGCAGCCTCGGTCTCGGTGCCCTCGACTTCGGCCCCCGTGGTGGCTCCGGCCTCGACCCCGACCTTGCCCTCGACCTCGGTCGACTAGCCGGAGCGGAATGTGCGGCCTTGGGACAGGGTGCAGCGAGTTCGGAGGATCTCTTCCACTTCTTCCTCGTCGAGGTCCTCCCAGGGCTCCTCGCCCTCGGGTCGGCCTCGGGCGAAGCGCCGGCCGAGGAAGCCCAAGCGTTCTAGGGGTTCTCCTCGGAGACGCGGTCGCTCCTCGCCGACCGGGGCTGAGACGCTGTGTGTCTCGGAGCTCCGCCTCGATAATCCGAGGCTTTTCCGTTCCTCCGAGGCAGGGTTATCGAGAGACTCCTCGCCGAAACGGAAGGGGCAGGCCTCGGTACCTCGTTCCCGGGGAACTTCCCAAAGGGGTTCCTCGGGGCATAGGCGGTCCCCGACCCCCTCGAGGTCGCTCGGGGCGTCGTCGTGGGGTTCGGGGTCTGGTACTGGTAGGGAACCTCGGTATTCCCGTGAGGCTTCCCCTTCCTTTTTGGCGACGCGGGCCTCTCGGTCTCCCTCCCTGCCTTCCAAGCCCTCCTCCTTTTCGAGATTTGTGCTTGATATGGGGAGGGCCTTGGACCGTGATCTGGTGTCTGGTTCTCAATACACCAAGGAGTTTTTGGAGGAGCAGGATTTACCCTCTCCCCCGAGGGAGACTCCTCGTCTGCCTCTCAATAAGGTCCTCCATCAGACCTTCTTGAGGAACTTGGACTCCCCTCATACAGTCGCAGCGGTTCCATCAAAAATGGAGTCGAAGTACCGTACCATCCCATGCAAGGGCTTCGAGAAAGCACAACTGTCTCACCAGTCGTTGCTGGTGGAGTCGGCATTAAAGAAGTCCCAGCCTTCTAGGATCTCGGCTGCAGTCCCTCCCGGGCGGGAAGGGTGGACCCTGGACAAGTTTGGTCGCCGCCTCTACTCCAATTCCATGATGGCGGCCAGGGTCCTTAATTATGCTTCCACTTTTTCATCTTATCTGAGGCAGATGGTGAAGGCATTACCCCGTTATCATGGGGTCATGCCGGATTCCCATAAGGGGGACTTTGGTAAATTTATGGCCAACTTGTCACAGCTGCGTCTATACCTGTTTCATGCTGTTTACGACGCATTTGAGTTGGCCTCCAGAGTCTCCGCCTTTGCAGTAGCGATGCGCTGTCTCGCATGGCTCCGAACGGTTGATATGGACCCGAACTTGCAGGAGCGCCTAGCCAATCTGCCATGTGTTGGATTGGAATTGTTCGATGAGTCCTTGGAGGCGGCGACCAAACGCCTGTCCGAACATGAGCGCTCCATCGCCTCCTTGGTCCGTCCTAAGCCACGGGTACCGCCACAGAAGCCATTTAGACCTCCACCGCAGCGATACCTTCAAAAGTCTACACCAGCATTCTCGAGGCCTCCGCCCTGCGACCCCCGCAGAAGGGCAGAGGGGCCCAGCCGAAACCTCAGACGCAAGGGGCGTCTAAGCCGGTGCCGTCTTTTTGACGTGATGCGCGGATGGGGGCGGGCCCCCTCCGCACTCTCGCCGGACCCCCTGCCCATCGGGGGCCGGCTGTGGGCCTTTCATTCGGCCTGGGCTATGATCACGTCAGACGCTTGGGTGCTCCATATCATCTCCGAGGGTTACTCGCTGAACTTCTCAGCCATGCCACCGGAACAACCGCCAGGGGCATCTCCTTGCAATCGAGCCCAGCTTCCTCTTCTACTCTCGGAAGCCAGGGCCTTGTTGAGCCTTCGGGCGGTGGAGCCGGTCCCCCCAAACCAACGGGGGCGGGGGTTCTACTCCCGTTACTTTTTGGTCCCAAAGAAGACCGGGGACTTACGCCCCATTTTGGACCTCCGGAAGCTCAACAAGTTCCTGGTCCGGGAGAAGTTCCGTATGTTGTCGCTTCCGGTTTTCTACCCTCTGTTGGAGGA
The DNA here is from genome assembly GCF_902459505.1 of Geotrypetes seraphini. Classification (NCBI taxonomy): domain Eukaryota; kingdom Metazoa; phylum Chordata; class Amphibia; order Gymnophiona; family Dermophiidae; genus Geotrypetes; species Geotrypetes seraphini. The sequence goes on from NC_047088.1 coordinate 70,738,816, forward strand.
AGGGGACTGGATGTGCTCCCTAGACTTGAAGGAAGCGTATACTCATGTTCCGGTGCATCCTACCTTCCGCAAGTTCTTACGGTTCCAGGTGGGAGAGTTGCACCTTCAGTATCGGGTCCTCCCTTTCGGGCTGGCGTCGTCTCCTCGAGTCTTCACGAAGTGTATGGTGGTAGTCGCGGCTGCCCTAAGATCTCAAGGGCTGCAGGTCTTCCCCTACCTGGACGATTGGCTGATCAAGGCGTCATCCAGGGAGGGGGTTATCTCAGCGACCCGACAGACTATCATCTTCCTTCAATGTCTGGGGTTCGAGGTGAACTTTCCCAAATCGCAGCTGTGCCCTGCTCAATCCCTTCAGTTTATCGGGGCCGTGCTGGACACGGTTCGCCTTCGTGCGTTCCTCCCCCTTCCGAGGCTGGAGGCTCTGCTTCGACTATGCCGTCAGATTTCGCTGCAGCGCTCCGTCTCAGCGCACCGTCTGATGATTCTACTTGGCCACATGGCGTCGACGGTTCATGTCACACCGTTCGCCCGATTGCACCTGAGACTCCCTCAGTGGACCTTGGCCTCCCAATGGCATCAGGATCGGGACCCGCTCTCCTTTCCTGTTACAGTGACTCCTTCCTTGAGACGCTCGTTCCGTTGGTGGACCAACTCTTCCAATCTTTCCGGGGGTTTGCTCTTTCTCGTCCCTCCGCATCGCAAGGTCCTGACCATGGACTCTTCGGAGTACGCATGGGGGGCTCATCTCAACGGTCTGCGGACTCAAGGTCTATGGTCAGCGGAGGACCGTCTTTGTCACATCAATGTGTTGGAGCTTCGTGCCATTTTTCTGGCAGCTCGAGCGTTCTGCCACCTGCTGCGCGATCAGGTAGTCCTCGTACGGACGGACAACCAAGTGGCAATGTATTATGTAAACAAGCAAGGGGGGACGGGCTCTTGGTCCCTGTGCCGGGAAGCCCTGCGCCTTTGGGAATGGGTGGTCTCCCAGAACATCTTCCTGCGGGCGGTTTACATTCAGGGAGAGGAGAATTGTCTGGCCGACAAACTCAGTCGTCTTCTCCAGCCGCACGAGTGGTCGCTAAACTCCCGAGTTCTGCAAGAGGTCTTCGACCGCTGGGGGACTCTTCAGGTGGATCTGTTTGCCTCCCCGGAGACTCACAAACTGCCCCTCTATTGTTCTCGGATGTACTCCCCGGACTGTCTCGAGGCCGATGCCTTTCTTCTCGACTGTGGAGGGAGGTTCCTTTATGCGTTTCCTCCTTTCCCTCTGATCTTGAGGACGTTGGTTCATCTCAAGTCGTCCAGAGCCACTATGATTCTCATTGCGCCTCGTTGGCCTCGTCAGCACTGGTTCTCCCTGCTCCTTCAACTCAGTGTCAGGGAGCCTCTACTTCTGCCTGTTTTTCCCTCTCTGCTGTCTCAGAGTCGGGGTTCGCTGTTGCATCCCAATCTTCAGACGGCTTGGTTCCTTTCCCCTTGACTTCGGTTTCTGTTTCTCAGTCGGTCATGGAGGTGTTGGAAGCCTCGCGCAAGGTCTCGACTCGGCTTTGTTATTCCCAGAAGTGGACCAGATTTTCATCCTGGTGTTCTTCGCACCATCTGGATCCGAGTTCGGTTCCGGTGTCCTCGGTTCTGGAGTATTTGTTGCATTTGTCCAAGTCTGGGCTGAAGACGACTTCTATTTGGGTGCATCTTAGTGCTATTGCTGCTTTCCATCGGCATCTCGAGGGTCGATCTCTCTCTCTTCATCCTCTGGTGATTCGTTTCATGAGGGGTCTAGTGAATGTTAATCCTCCTCTGAAACCTCCTCCTGTGGTTTGGGATCTTAATGTGGTCTTGGCTCAGCTGATGAAGCCTCCTTTTGAGCCTATGGACAAATCTCATCTTAAGTTTCTCACTTGGAAGGTGATCTTTTTACTTGCACTCACGTCCGCGCGTCGGATTAGTGAGTTGCAGGCTTTGGTTGCGGACCCGCCTTTTACTGTGTTCCATCATGACAAGGTAGTTCTTCGCACCCATCCAAAGTTTTTACCTAAGGTTGTGTCTGATTTCCACCTCAATCAGTCTATTGTTCTTCTGGTGTTCTTCCCGAAGCCCCACTCTCATCCTGGGGAGGCGGCGCTTCACACGCTTGACTGTAAGAGGGCGTTGGCTTTTTATCTTCAACGCACCGAGTCTCATCGGAAGGTTCCTCAATTATTTTTGTCCTTTGATCCTAATTGGTTGGGACGTCCTGTTTCCAAGCGCACCTTGTCCAACTGGTTGGCTGCTTGTATTTCTTTTTGCTACGCTCAGGCTGATCTCGAGCTGCATGGTCGGGTCACGGGACATAAGGTCCGAGCGATGGCAGCTTCTGTTGCTTTCCTCCGGTCTACTCCGGTGGAGGACATCTGCAAGGCTGCCACTTGGTCTTCGGTTCATACTTTCACCTCCCACTACTGCCTGGATAAGTTATCCAGGAGGGACGGCCGGTTTGGCCAGTCAGTTTTGCAAAATCTTGTTTTCCTAAATTGCCATCCTCCCACCTGCCCTTTTTTGGTTGGCTTGGAGGTCACCCACATGTGAGAATATCATGCCTGCTTGTCCTGGGATAAAGCACAGTTACTTACCGTAACAGGTGTTATCCAGGGACAGCAGGCATATATTCTCACAACCCGCCCTCCTCCCCGGGGATGGCTTCTTTGCTGGCTATGGAACTGAGGACCACGAGGTGGGGATGCGCCCTCTAGTGGGCAAGAAGGCATGCACATGCGTGGTGCAGCATAGCAAACTTGAAACTTTAATCAAGTTTGCTTGAAAAGCTGTCCGTGCTGGGGCTCCGTAGATGACGTCACCCACATGTGAGAATATATGCCTGCTGTCCCTGGATAACACCTGTTACGGTAAGTAACTGTGCTTTTTGATAGCATGAATACACCCTAACCAAGATAGTTAATCCCTTCCATATCTCTAAACCAAATAACTCGCACAATTTGGAAGGGAAGTTAGTTAGCCTCATAAAGATCTGTCAGATTGACTCCTAGATATCTGATAATTTTCTGTCCCATTGGAAGGGGAAATAAGTTTGCAATTGAGCCACCATCTAGGTAATATTTTAAGATCACCAATTTACTCATATTAACCTTAAAGCCCTAGATTCGGCCAAAAGCAGCAATGTTTGTTATCTGTGTCAAGGATTCTTGTGGCTGAGTTAAGGTCAACAAAATGACATCTGTCTATTTGTATATTATTAATGTCAGGATTTGTTCTGACCATTTGTGCTATCTGGTCTATAGAGATGCAAATATGAGCAGTGACAATGCACAACCTTGACAGGTTTCATGATGAAGCTCGAAAGATTGTATGAGCCATTAATTTCCAAGCACGCCAACAGCTTAATATACAAAAGGTGAAGCTATCGCATATATCGACTAGTAAATCCAAATCAAAGTTTTACAAGATTTGAAACATGAATGGTCAGTGCACCCTATCAAAAGCTTTTTCTACATCTACAGACAATAGTTTAATGGTTACACTGTCCATTCTAGCATATTTTATGAAATGCTATACGCATGTTATCAAATGTCCGTTGGTCTGTAATAAAGCCAGTTTGATCTGCATGAATCAATATTGGCATCACCTTCTGCAAATAACTTGTTATGATTTTTGTGAAAATGTTATAGTCATAATCTAGAAGTGAGATGCTGCTACGGTAAATGCTACTGTGGTTTTGTGGAAGGGGCACCTAGAATGGTAGCCTTAGGAGCCATATTTTTCTTAAATTTCCCTGCAAATGTTAAATTATTTTCCAAAGAAAGGATTGTGTGATGTGTGGGTGGGTTAAAATTTTTTTTTAATTCATTGGAATTACATAGAAACATAAAATAGAGTATGACGGCAGAAAAGAGCCGACGGCCCAACAAGTCTGCCCACTAAAGAACCCTCCCAATTTCTAAAAGTTCTTGAGAAATAATTGATTTTTGGAGTTTTATGTGTAATACTGTGTCTTAATTGTTTGGGCATTAATCCTATTTTATTTTTTTAATGGTATATTTCCTATTTTTCTAAATAAATGGTTGTCCTTTAATGTGGCTTGATAAAATTTCCTTTAGTATATATTTTTTTCTGCAATTTTTTTTTGTCTTGAACTTCCATATTTGGTTTCTTTTGTTTCAAAGAAACTAAAGTTGTAAAATAAAAAAAAAATTAAAAACAGACACCTCCATATGATACAATATAACTTGAATTAAGGCTATCCAGAAACTCACTTTGTTCATCATTGGTGGCATAAATGGTCACTATTGTATACAAATATACCCAAGCCATTTCTAAGTTTTTATGTTTGAGTGATTAGAAATCTAAATCGCCCAACTCGTCAATGTAGTATTCTGGTAGCATGATACTATGGTTGGCTATCCTGGTTTCTCCCCCCCCCTCCTTCCCGGTTTGGTTGTACTTAATATGACTGTTCTGTCCTATATTTAATTTGGGAAATCCATTCCTAACTCTGTGTAAACCTGTACTCCGCCTTGGCCTTCCTTTCCAGATTAGGCGGTATAGTAAGCTGCTTAAACTATAAATGTCTCGTCACAGATTTCAAAGGTGACCTGCAAGTCTTTGAGACAATACACCTTGAGGGTAGGCAGTTAGAGGATAATAAACTCTAAGAATTTCTCATTGCCTTCTCTTTTTCTTCTCTTTTAAAGGTGTGTCCTGGAAAATGCTTTGCACAACTGACCTGCTAGAGCAAAGGCCTGGATTTCTTGGTATAGCTGCCCCTTTGTGAGGGAGGTTTCCTGTAGGCCGGATTTGGACATAAAAGGCACAATGTCGGTCATGATGATGAGGAAGAAGGTGACGAGGAAGTGGGAGAAGCTGCCTGGAAAGAACTCCTTCTGTTGTGATGGCAGGATCATGATGGCTAGGCAGAAGGGTATCTTTTACCTGACGCTCATACTCATCCTGGGCACCTGCTCGCTCTTCTTTGCTTTTGAGTGAGTTCATGCATCAGAAGATGCTAGATTCTCTTAAGCAGTGCCATTTGTGGTGAATATTTACTGGTAGTTCACAGCTGCTGCATAGCTTACAGGATGCTTCGTGTTGGAACCTTCAGATAAAATCTCTTCTATGTGTTGCTCTCGGATGATGATGAAACCATAGAAAAATAAAGTTCTGACTCATACATCTGATGAAGAGAAGATCAATTAGTTATGGTCCTTCTCTCCAGAATACATTTTGTTGAAATAATAGGTTTTCTTTTGTTTAAGAGTAATCTTCACATAGGTGCTTCATAAAAGTATAACTGGTTGATATTACCTTGCTGTAGTGTTCAAAGTTTTATTGAATACTTTCACTCAGTCTGTGGAATTGGTACACCAAACCTTTGAGTTTGACTTCTCTTTTTTATGCTCCCAACTACTACTGATATTAGGCTTTTAAAATTTTTGTGCTGGATCTAAAGGACTATACTGTTAAATATAACTTTTATTTACTAGAACTTTATATCAGGACAAAAATAGATATATCTCAGTATAAAATGAACATTTACAGGTTGGATTCTGGATTTGGCCAAATTCATAGGATGATCATGCTATGCTGCCTATATACTGTAGTGTATAGCAATCAATATCTCACGATGTTAATGGTTGCAGCTTCTTACTACTACTACTACTACTGCTGCTGCTGCTACTATTATTTATAATTTTCTAGCCCTAGTGTCGGTACTGGGGGGGGGGGGATAAGGGGGCGATCTGCCCCAGGCGCAGTTCATTGGGGTTCTCCAGAATCTGATCCCTCCATGCTGCAGCCTGCAAGCTTTGGGCCACCAGCAGCATTGATCAACTGAACACACTGCCTTTGGTGGTCCAGAAGTTTTCCCTCTGCTGCAGTATTCTGCTTCTGCGGGGAAAGGAAGCTGAAGCAGAGGGAAAGCTTCCAGGGCCACTGGAGGCAGCATGTTCAACTCGCCTTTGGTGCTCCGGGCCACTGTCGGTGCCTCTTGATTCTGGCTAGAGGAGGGTGGCCACCTCCCACCTTTTCTTTCTTCTATGTGTAAAATGTGAAATCGGAGCAGACGGTGAATGGAGCCAGCCGCAGATAGTTTTAAATAGTGTAGAGTATGGATCGGCGGGCACCCACCACTGGCCTGGAGGAGAGAATGGAGAACAGAGCCGTCCTTTCCAGTGCATTTATGTGCAGCTGCAAGGGGAAGTGCTATGGGCCCTCATGTTGAAAGGGGGCCACGAATTGTTTCAAGTTTATTTAAAATTTCTTATACCACCTAATCAGACTTCTAGGCGGTGTACAATAACAGTGCCATAAAATCAAGCTAAAAATTAGTAATACTAAACAATACCAGGGTATATTAGTTCAACAAAGACATGGCATACAGACTTACTTCAAACAAATGGGAAAATGGGCAAGAACTGCAATCTTTGGAGAAAAGAACACAGAGGAGGGAAAAAAAGAAGGGTGGGTGGGAGTAAAAAATAGACAAGCATTTAGTCCTTAAAAGGACAATTATTGTCCAAATGCATCCTGGAACAAGAAGGTTTTTAACTTGGATTTAAATTGGTTTAGTGTGGACTCTTTGCGTACGAAATTGGGTAACGAGTTCCAAAGGGAGGGTGCAGTGACAGCGAAATTGTTAGATCTCAATCTGTTGATTAACTTTAAAGATGGTATGGTAAGGTAAGCAAGGGGCAGGGAGGCGACCATTGGTGCTGGTGCACCGTTAACTCAGCAGTGTGTGCATTCCCCTGCTCAGGGCTGTCTTAATCCCTGTAGTAATGAAGAACAGTGGACTGGGTTATAAAGAGCCTCTTTGCTCTGTCTGAAAGTCTTGCCTATACCTTCTTGCCAACACTTCATAACATACAAGAGAATGAATGTGTGTTGTGTTCTGTTAATGGGGTGCTACAGCTGCAAGTATAAGTGTGCGTGATTAGAAACGGTCTTTAAATTTTTTTTTTTCTTTTTTCTAAAGGTAAACATCATAGTGCTAACTAGTGGGTAGTACTGGCGTTTTTGGTGGGGAGGGGGCATTGTCATTGCTGCTCTTTCTTGGGCCGGTCTTTGGGTTTCTAGAGCAGGAAAACTCTTCTTTTTGGGCCCGAGGGACTTGGTAGTTTTCTTTTTGTTAATACCTGGGACATGGTATAAAGGGAAGGGTTGATTTTTGTGTGGTTTTCACCCCATCTTGAAGCTTTGGTACCCAAGGCCCTGACATAGGGCAGAGGGAGGAGGCTAACCCCTGACTCCGCACCCATTTCTACCAGCTATGAGACTTTAGGAAGGATAGGTACTTGGGACTTTGGGTTCCAAGCTTATGGAACAAAGCTTTAGGCTTCAATGTAGAAAAGGTTGTGTGTATTTTACAGTGGGTGTATTGATGATCTAATGCTCACTGCAGTTTTTTTACTGCCTTTTCCTAGTTACACTCTTGTGTGACTCATGGATTATAACTAAAATTAATAATTCGGGGTGCGTGTGTATGTGTTAAATGATTGCCTCAGATGTCAAATACAGTATACTAGGTACACCACTATATTATTATTATAATAATAATATTTTTATTCTTGTATACCACCAAAGCCATGAAGTTCGAGGCGGTTTACAACAAGAAGCGCTGGACAATCAGTGAAGAGGTCACAATTGAGAGTCATCAATACAATCTTACACAATGAAAGAAGTGGAAAGCTATATAGTACTTAAGGTTACTGGTTGGAATAGCAGAGCTATAAAAATTCTTAGTTTACAAATTGATTGAACAAACTCGTTTTGACCAATTTTCTGAAATTGAAGTAGGTTAGTCCTACTAGATGTACAAAGCACTGTATACATTACAAAACACCTGAGAGAGTTCCTGCTCAACAAACTTATAATCTATTTAAAGCAGACAAAACAGATGATTTTAGTAAAAATATATTACCAAAGTGGGTCATCAAACTCTCTAGGTTTCCTTGCTTCTTATAAATAAAGCATGGAGATTTTGGTTGGTTTGGCAACAATATGTATTACAACTACTACTATTATTTCTATAGTGATACCAGATGCACGCAGCGCTTTGCAGAGTCACAAAGAAGAAGAAAACAGTCCCTGCTCGAAAAATCTTACAATCTAAACAGCCAAGACAAACAGGATGGCATGGATTCAGTTAAGGGGAATGGTTAATCAGCTGGCTGGGTTGGAGGGCAGAGGAGTAGGGTTAAAGATTGAAGGCTATAGCATAAAGGTGGATTTTCAATTTACTTTGAAACAAGGGAAGGGACTTGGCAGACAAACTCAGATAATTTATTCCAGGCATATATTGATGATGAATTTTAAGTTTACATCCTCTAACCGGCGGAAAAACAAAATTCAGGTGTGAGCTTCTCTTATGTTGTTGGTTGCAAAAGAAAAAAAGCTCAGTTATGAGAGGATGAGAGAATACTAGGGGAAGTTGGGGTGACCCAATAAATACAGTTTTTTTATGTAGGTGTGTTTTTGTTGGTTTTTTGTTTTTTTTTGCACTGTGCCTAAACCTAAAATTAGAAGTCCTAGTTTTAAATAAAATCAACATGGTCTGTTCTATTTGTGCTGCAGGGGATTTATTTTTTATTATTTTTGTTTGCTAATGTTCAGAGGCTCTTTTTGGAGGGAGGGAGACATCTCTTCACAAGGCCACTTTGTGCAAGGTGGTTCTTCTGTTTTCTTTATACATATGAGGCAGTTATACTGTTTTAAAAATCATTCCCTCACCCCAAAGCTTTTGGTATAAATATTCAGCTAGCAGCTGTGAGTGACTGACTGTTTTTAACTACTTGTGGCTTTATGCCCCAATATCCAAATGAATATTGGTCTGAAATTTGGCAGCTAAAATTTAATGCTAAGAAATGCAAGGTCATGCACAGTACAGTTTAGGGGGGTGAAGAACTCACTCATATACATGACAGAAGAGTGGGACTTGGGTGTGATTGTATGCGATGATCTTAAGGTAGCCAAACGGGTTGAAAAGGTGATGGCGAAAACTATAAGGATGCTAGAGTGCATAGGAAGAGGTATGGCCAGTAGGAAAAAGGAGTTATTGATGCCCCTGTATAAAACTCTGGTGAGACCTCATTTAGAATATTGTGTACAATTTTGGAGACCGCAACTTGAAAAAGTTATAAAAAGGATGTAGTTGGTCCAGTGGAAGGCTACTAAAATGGTGCTTGGTCTTCAACATAAGGTGTATGGGGACAGACTTAAAGATCTCAATATGTATACTTTGGAGGAAAGGCAGGAAAGGGGAGATATGATAGACGTTTAAATATTTACATGGTGTAAATCAAGAGTCGAGGCTCGTTTGAAAAGAAGCTCTGGAATGAGAGAGCATAGGATGAAGTTAAGAGGTGATAGGCTCAGGAGTAATCTAAGGAAATATTTTTTTACAGAAAGGGCGGTAGATGCATGGAACAGTCTCCAGGAAGAGGTGGTGGAGACAGAGACTGTGTCTGATTTCAAGAAAGCCTGGGATAGTCACGTAGGATCTCTTAGAGAGAGGAGAGATAATGGTTACTGCGGCTGGGCAGACTGGATGGGCCATTTGGCCTTTATCTGCCATCATGTTTCTATGAGTGGAAAAAAATGGTATTGTGAACCTGAGATCCAAAAGGGGACAGGACAGATTTTTATGACCTAGAGGTTTTTATTATAGCAAAGTATTTGTCTTGTTTATCTGAGGCATGAGGACCCTTTTGTTCCCTTACCCCCTGCACTGAAAGTTCCAGCCTTGAAGAGAATTTACAATAGTGTAGCCTGACTAGAGTTGAGGTAGAATTCAGTGATGTGATAACATGGTAATTAATGATGGGGCTTATCATCTTTTGAGCATTTGCATACAGTTCAGTGACTTCTACCAAGCTTAAACAGAGACCAAAGAAACTATTTAACCAGAGAGAAAAAGGAATATTCTTTTGAGTAGGGCAGAAAGGAGAGAGACTGTCTGTCACAAGTCTGTTTGTCTGTGAATGGTCCTACTCCCTCAGAATTTTTTTTATATTCATAAGAAGCATTTATGTATTATGTACCCAGATTTTTAAAAATACTCATGTATATTTCACCAAGAAAAAGGACATTATTAGTGATGTGAAGGGGTGTGGGTGGTTGGTGTTTTATGGTGGTTTTTTTTTTTTTTAATTCTTGATGGGGAGAAGTACTTTTTAGTGACCAAAAGTAACATTTGTCAGCAGATGGACAATACTTTTTCCACTTAAGGGACCAATTTTCGGCCCTTAAAATGAATAGGTGAAACCAGACAAAGGACTGTGTTTTATGTAGTCTGATTTGCCCGTTTAGAGATGAATATTGGCACTTAACTGCTTATGTGGTGACTCTTCTGCCAGATCGCCTGCCCTATAGCACAGCTGATTTTGACTTAGGTGGTTAGAGAGGGTATTCAGCGATACTAACTGCATAGGTGATTTAACTAGGCAGGAGCCAGTCCTGTTCTTGCTTCATTGTACACATGACGTAGTTCAGAGTTTAGATATCGTGGGGAAAAGCAAGACTGCATATCTGGACCTTCAGTGGAGTAAAGTCGATACTAGGCTGACCTGTCCTAGATAAGGCATCTGGTGACATCTAAAGCTTAAATTACTAAGCTTTTATTTCCCAGAGAACAGGGAATCGGGCCTGCAATGGAAATATAATCCTAAATTATTCACCCTTGAATTTAATGCGACTGAAAAAGAAGAAAGAGTAATTTGAGCCCAAGGTCCCCTGTTCCCTCAACTTAAGACACAGTTTATGAACACAGTTTTCTACTTTCGCCCTGATCAGGCATTCCTAATGTAGACTTCTAAAGCCTTAGGCGTATGATTCATTTGTAGGATGACATCACATCCTTTGAGTTTGTGTATTTGAGGCATATGGGAAAAAAACACAGAATTTTGCAGCCTCAAGCTGCAGAAACCTAGGGAAGTCGGGGTTCAAATCTCACTTCTGCAGCTGATGGCTATTTGACCTTGGGCCTCAGATACAAACACAGGGCTAGATTTACTAACCTGCATTTATACCTTAACACAATGGTTCCCAACCCTGTCCTGGAGGACAGGATAGCCCTAATGAATTTGCACGGGGCAGATTTGCATGCCTGTCAACTTCATTATATGCAAATCTCTCTCATGCATATTCATTAGGGTTAACCTGAAAACCCGACTGGCTGGTGGTCTTCCAGGACAGAGTTGGGAACCACTGCCTTAACACACATTCAGTATAGGCTCTGTTAGGTCCCATTGACAATATTTACTAAAGTACCTGCATGTTTTATGTAAAGCTTTGGTTGTACCACAGAAAGGTGGTATATCAATCTAATAAACATGACACGTGGTATTTACTGTTTAAAATTTGTTAACATCAGTTAGTCAATCCTAGCTTTTAAACTGTAGACCACCTGAGGCAGGGTCCTGAAACACACCTTTTTTTGGACACTGCCATTTCAGTGCTGCAGAAAATTTGGAGACATAAATGATGGCATCTGAAAGTCCTCTACTCTCCTCCCCAAATGCACTGATCTCTGGTATGTGGAGCATGGCCTGTGCCTCTCTCTGCCGTAGCCAGGGGTTTTTGGACAGAAGGGAGATGTGGGCTACCTCATGTGCTTGAAAGGGAGGACAGTTCCTTGGGAAGACTGTTCTGTTCTCTCTCTCTCTCAAACACTACATGAGCCAGCCCACATCTTCCTTTTGCCCATGGACCCCCTGGCTTCAGCAAGCAGGATTGTGCTCCTGAGTACTAGAGGTCATTGGGCGGGTGGGGGAGGGGAGATCTAGAGAACTTTTAGGTGTTGTCATTTGGGCATCCAAACGGCAGTGATGAAAAATCACGGGTACCCAAATGGTGGCCCAAACTCGTCACTCAAAGCTCACATACCTGCACAGGCCTGCTTGACTTGTAACCCACCTTCAGCATTGGTTTGAAAAGGTGAGTAATTTAAAGTCAAATCCTGAGTGGTTGAAGTAATTTAATGCAACTGGTCACAAGCTGTTAACTGTCAAACTTGAAGGCAGCGCACAATGTTGTCCAAAATTGATTTTTCATAAAAAGAGAAACATAGTCATTTCAGATCATGGATAGCTTGTAGAGTGTGAAAATCAGCAAATGTTACTATGTGAGTACTTGTAAATCTGTTGCAGGTCTTTGACAGGAATATTCATTTTCTGGGAAGGATTGGTAATTACCTGCATCTTCGACATTATATTTGTTCTTTGGCCCAAACAGCTTTGTCTGAGGATGTTTGGAATATGAGACAAGAAGCTTTACTGCTTAATAAACTGGAAAGGACTAATTTCTTTTTATCAAAAGGTAGTGCAGAACTTGACAACTAAATGGGACACTGAACTTTTAGTTCAGAAGTGGTTGAATGATCTAACTAATAAATCAGCACTTAGAGGTGATTTGAGATCATTAATGAAATGATTGCCTTCTCTAACATGTTCTACATTATTACAGGAATGACGGTATAAGTTTCTGACTCAGTTATATATATCTCCATGCGGAGTACAAGCAGCAGGTTTTCACCGGATAACCAATGTTCAGAATGTTCTTTGGCACCTGTGAATTTAGTTCATGTTTTGCAATTCACCCATTTTGGTCAGCAATATTTTTATATTTGAGCTAGAGAATGACACGGGGACAAATTTGTTCCTATCCCTGCAGGAACTCAATTTTCCCATCCTGTACCAGCGAGTTTTGTTGCTGTCCCTGTCCCATTACTGTAATTTCTGCCTTAACCATGCAAGCCTTGAACACTTATGATTTTAAACTAAACTAAACTAAACCTTAAGTTCGTATACCGCATCATCTCCATAAAGATAGAGCTTGGCAAGGTTTAAAGGTAATTCAATAAATGAGGGAAGGACATGATAAGAAATTAGAGGTTATGAAGAGGATAGTTAACTTTACATTTTAAATAGATAGCTTTATGTTTTGGAGAAAAGCCAGGTTTTCAGATGCTTTTGGAATAATTGGAATGAGCCTAGGTTCCGCAGCAGGGCAGGGAGGTTATTCCAAAGCTCAGTGAATTTGAAGAAAAGGGATTCCCCTAATTTACCTGCATACATGATGCCTTTTAACGAGGGGAAAGATAGTTTGAGTATGTGGGCGGATCTGGTAGTGTCGGGTCTCAAAGAATTCCAGGATAGTGGGATTAGGGGAGGAAGAATGCCATGTAGGATCTTGAAAATTAGGCAGATACATTTAAAGTAAATCCTAGAAATCACCGGAAGCCAGTGAAGTTTTGACAGAAGTGGGGAAACATGATTGAATTTGCTTTTTGTGAAGATCAACCTAGCCGCAGTTTTCTGGATTCGCTAAAGTCTTTGAAGATTTTTATTGGTTAGACTTAGATAGATGGAATTACAATAGTCCAGTCTGGAAAGAATGATTTATTGTACAAGGATAGCAAAATGTTGTTGGCGGAAGCAAGATCTCACTTTCCTCAACGTGTGAAGACTCAAAAAAACATTTTTTTACCAGAGAGTTGAGATGATCATTAAAGGAAAGTGTAGAGTCAGTAATGATGCCCAAAACTTTGCTTGAGAATTCGATCTGCAGTGAGGAACCAGAAGGTAGTGGAATGAGCTTGGGTAACTGATCTCATTTTGGGCCAAGCCAGAGTAGTTTTAAAGAGTTTGAGGCATGTGCAGATGAGGTCAGAGCTTGCAGGAATGGGGCAGGGACAGGAAAAGAACTTGCAGGGACGGGAAAATGAATTCTCGCCGGGATGGGGACAAATTTGTCCTCATGCCATTCTCTAATTTGAACTCCTTTTGTCTGTTGATGACTATTTCACTTGAATTAATGTTGTTTGATAGTGTTTGGTCAACCTTTTTTTATGACGAGAACAGACGTTTATTCCAGAGGGCATATCTTTAGGCCCCCCAAAAATCTATTTTGCATAATTGGAGATCTCTGAATATACCTACATTCACTCAGAAGAAAAGTGATCTATATTAGTTAAAATTGGAGTGCCTGAATGTTATACTTGCTACTCCTAAAGTATGGAAGTTATTTCATTGTACATGGTCTCTTATCTAGATCAGTGGTTCCCAACCCTGTCCTGGAGGACTGCCAGGCCAATCAGGTTTTCAGGCTAGCCCTAATGAATATACATGAGAGAGATTTGCATATAATGGAAGTGATAGGCATGCAAATCTGCTCCATGTATTAGGCCTAGCCTGAAAACCCGATTGGCCTGGTGATCCTCCAGGACAGGGTTGAGAACCACTGATCTAGAGGGCATTGCCTTACTAAATATTCAAAAAGGTGGTTGCTTTTTACTGTTATGTGGTTCTGCACCCTTGGAGTGGGGGGTAAGAAACATAGAAACATGATGGCAGATAAAGGCCAAATGGCCAGTCTAGTCTGCCCATCTGCAGCAACCATTATCTCTTTTTCTCTCCGAGAGATCCCACGGGAGAAAGGTAGGGGGTGGAGGGTATTGCAGGTTGATTTTGTTCCTCTTGGTGACTGATGAAATAACCTGCAGTCACTATTTTGTATAACTTGCAGATCTTTGGTTTACTGTGTTAAAAAAAAAAAAATCACTCTGGGATTGATTAGTTCCACTCATAACTTGTTTGGTAGTTTTACCTCTCAAATTGAGGAGTTGAGTTTTTTGTAATTTCTTTCGATGTTGATAAAGAATATGTTTAAAAAAAAAGAGAAAATATATACACTAAGGGCTCCTTTTACTAAGGTGCGTTATGTCCTTAATGCGCGGAATAGCGCGCGCTAGACCAGTGGTTCCCAACCCTGTCCTGGAGGACAACCAGGCCAATCGGCTTTTCAGGCTAGCCCTAATGAATATGCATGAGAGAGATTTGCATATAATGGAAGTGACAGGCATGCAAATCTGCTTCATGCATATTCATTAGGGCTATCCTGAAAACCCGATTGGCCTGGTGGTCCTCCAGGACAGGGTTGGGAACCACTGCACTAGACCTTAACGCCAACATTGAGCTGGCGTTATTCTAGAAGCGTGCGCAGTAATTTCGTGTGTGTGCTAAAAACGCTAGCGCACCTTAGTAAAAGGAGCCCTAAATTTTCAGAATATTATTCTGTATTCCTGTTCTGCATGGAGACAGCAGAACAAGGCCTTCATGTACCTAGATCAGACATGGGTAACTCTGTTCCTCGAGGGCCGGAATCCAATCGGGTTTTCAGGATTTCCCCAATGAATATGCATGAGATCTATTTGCATGCACTGCTTTCAATGCATAATCATTGGGAAAATCCTGAAAACCCGATTGGATTCCAGTCCTCGAGGACTGGAGTTGCCTATGTCTGGCCTAGATGCATAATTGAAGAAAGTGGGGAGTACAGGAAGGAGACTAAATAGATGGAACTTTAAGAAACTGTAGAATCAGTCTTGCCTAAATCCCAGACTTTTTTTTTTTTTTTTACTTAAAAAAAATTATACTGCTGTGTTTAAAAAGGGTTTTAAAGATTGATATTTGCTTGAAGTTGACTGGCTGGTCTTGCAGGAGAACTCAGCTGGGGGCTCTAGAGGTAGCACCTATAGATTCGATTTTGGGGGGAGATGCTACTTGTGTCATAGACAATATTCACAAAAAGGACCTCTTGACCTGTATGGCAGCTGTTTCTGCATCTCTCTCACACATTATGCTTCTGTTTCCACAAGTTTTGTTTGGTCTGGAGTGGTTCTTTTTTCTTTTTTTTAATTGAAGAAAATGTAACATGAAACATACCGTAACGCTTAACCGCTATACAATACTCGCTTCCTACCCTTCCCCTTTTATACAATGCTGCTGATGATTGATTTTACAATATTTTAATACCCTTGCCCCCCAGCTGGTTCTAACTGGTTTCTCACCCTGTAGATGTCGCTACCTTGCTGTGCATCTGTCTCCGGCCATCCCTGTCTTTGCTGTTGTTCTCTTTCTGTTTGCCGTGGCGACTCTCTTGCGGACAAGTTTCAGCGACCCTGGGGTGATCCCACGAGCTCTTCCTGATGAGGCAGCATTTATCGAGATGGAAATAGGTGGGTCTCTCACTTGATTGAGGTAACACAAAAAATATTTTTTAGGGGGGGGGAGGGTTTTCCACAAAATCAGATGCATGAGGGATGTTATGTCTAAAATCTAGCATTATAAATTCTTATACAGGATTGCACATCTGTGGTTAAAAGTTAATACTCTTTAACATGACCCTGAAAAAAGCTGCTAACTTGTGGCATGTTTGAGTGTTAGTGGAATAGACACATTCCCAACCTCTGGAACCTGGATGTCATGAACATCAACAAAAGGGCCATGGAATTCAGGGACTGTACATAAAGGTTAAGGGCCTTATTCTGTATAGGACAGCTGGTCTCAGCATCCGCCTAAGTGACTTTTGAGAATTGCACACGGACATCCTATATAGAATCACATCTGTACTCACGGACAGACACATAACCCCATATAACCACCCCAATTCTCTAATCGGCATCCATGTCACAGGTGCTGGTTAGAGAATTGCGTTGCCGCTGAGCTAATCACAGCAAGGAAATTTCCCTGCGGCGGTCAGTTTAGCAGCCTCAACAGGGACCCTCCCCCAGCAAAGCCCCCCCACCAATTGTCTGTGGCAGGAGGAATGCCCAATTTTTTCTGCCGTAACGGTGAACCCTCCCAATACAGTCCAAGGCAGGAGGGATGCTCACTCCCTTCTGCTGATGGCCCCATCATCCCCGAACTCCACCAAACACTCCCTGACTTCACCCTCAAAAACCCTCCCGTAGCTTTTTCTGATGGCTGGCAAGAGGGATGTTCAGTCCTTCCTGCCGGCAGGCTCGCCAGTGCAAAATGATGGGCCTTCCCCTTTCTGGTGCATTCTGGGATGCACCGGGGAGGGTGCCTAAGTCTCTGATTGGCTCAGATGCCTAAGGCCCTGGAAGGTTCAGCGTTGTGGCAGGAGGAATTGGGCACTCCTCCTGCCGTGGACATTCAGGGGGGAACCTTCTGGGGTTCCGGCAGGAATGAGTGAGCATCCTCCTGTCGGCCGATTTCGTGTGTGGGGGGATGGCACAGGTTCCTGCTTTGACCACTAAACTGATCGTGGCAGGGAGATTCCCTTGCCGTGATCAGCTCAACAACCACATCTATTTGAAATGTAGACCATCATTTTGCTGGCTTACATTTTAGGTGCCTATCGTGGCCATAGGGAGACGCCTAGGGCCGCCTAAGCTCACCTAAGGCCACTTCAGGGCGAGCTTAAGCATCCCTATGTGTCTCCCTCAACGGTGATGGATACCTACAGTGTAGGCAGCCTGCCATGGGGGGTATATATAGTTTTTTAAATATGTGTCTCGATTGGCTTGTTAGACAGTGGTAGAACACCTACCACCGCCTACAATAGGGATGCTGTTTATAGAATTTGGCCTTAAGTGTAAATTGGTGAGCTTTCCCTAGTAGGAAACAAACTCGAACCAAATACTGTATATACTCTATGAGAATTTTTTGTTAAAAAAAAAAAATAAATTTCACGTCAGTTTATATTTGAGTCTTCCCCCACCTGCTTTGTTTTGTTTGGCATTTCTTCTCTTTACTTCAGGCCATTTGATGCTCCTACACAAAAAGATTACAGTCAGCTGGTGCGGAGCCTTGAATATGCTCAGATGCTCAAAATTCCAGCACACTGCAATCCTTTCTGTGTCAGCTGACCGGAGAGGGAGATAGAGAAGAAAGCTGGACACCATGGCAAAGGTGGGGGAAAGGGAGTCATGCTGAACACTGATGGGGAGGGGTGTAGAAGGGGAGGAATGCCAGATAACCCAGTGGGTGGGGAAGGAGCAGTGAATGCTGGAATATAAGCTCTTGGGTTATATTTGAGAACAACCCCCCATGGGTTTATATTTACAATTTTTTTTTTTTAATTTTTTAGTTTCTGACCTGCTTTTAGTAACCTAATCCTGTCTCCACAAACCTAAAAGGAAAGAGACTAAACTTCCCTGAGTTGGAATACTCAATGAGCTTCTAATACAGAAGTGCATAAAATGTTCTCAGTAGCCTGCTGATGGTCACTGCAGTGTATGTGAAATTGACAGAAAGCTTGCTCTAATGCTCTCTCTTTTTTTTTTTTGTCCCTGCTGAGCTAACTTGAGCTCATGTGTCCTTGAAGCCTTTGACTTGACTGTATCTGGACTTTACCTCCTCATTCTTTGTGGGGAGATGGTATTTGCATGGGTTTTTTTTTTCCTTCTTCACTGGAATGTTGTATCCTGTATTTGGGAACTTGTTTGCACTTGTTTAGCAGGTTTAACTAGGACATTGACATCTTTGTTTCTGAAGTGTAGAAATATTTGCAGAAAACAGTTGGTATGAGCACCATTTACAGGCTCTTCCACATAACTCCTTGCCTCCACTATCAAGTTAGTTGGGGCAAGAAGAGAGCTGGGAGAGGCTGCTTGAGAATGTTACTAAAACATTTCATTTGTCAAACTGACATTTCATTAAGTATTGACTAGTGCGTAATCTCTACTCTAATTGTAGGCTGAATGTACATGCATACACATTCCCCAGAACCTAGGGCTCCTTTTACAAAGGTGCGTTAGGGCCTTAACGCAAGAAATAGTGCGTGCTAGCCGCTTCTGCCTCCTCTTGAGCAGGCGGTAGTTTTTTGGGTAGTGCGCACTTAAAACGCTAGCGCACCTTTGTAAAAGGAGCCCCTAGTTGGGTTCAAGAGCTTTTTTTAGAAACCAATTAAATGGGTGTAATGCTGTGTAATTTAATATTTTTTACATTTATATTAGTAAATCCTGCTATATTGCCAGACCATAAATGATCTAGGTGGCTTACAAAACAAATTATACAAATAAGATAGAAAAGAACTCCATAAAATATAGGAAAAGTCTAACCATTCTTACAAGAGTCAAAAATTTTTTAATGTATCATAAATCTCACATTCTGTTGCTCTGATCCCCCAACACCTCGACTAATCCAAGTAGGTCTTTGAATCTTAACCTAAATTTAAGAAGCTAAACGGTGGTGTACCAGTCCCAATCCCTTTCCCTGTCCCTTAAAAGCTTTTTGCCTGCATGGGAAAAAATGGCTTTGTCACCCTTTATTTTGTGTGGAGCTGCAGCAGGTTGAAGTAAAACCAGGTTGTCATTGCCCTGCAGCCACAAGAGAACACTATTCTTGCTTTCTTTTCCTCTTTTGGAGAGTTTCCTGCAACTATATGCTACTAGGCCTTCCATCCCAGATGTGGCAGATTGTGTCGATTGGTTGAAGAGGTTTAGAAGTTGTAATTTTAGTCAAAATACTGAAACAGAATGATGACATTAGCTTTAGTGCAGCACATATTTTTATCAAGAGATAAGAGGGGATGTGTCCAAAATGGCAGCATGACTTAGCGATGGTGAGACTGGTGTTGGATCTCTTTTTTAATTTTTTATTTAACTTCTGTTGTGAATTGCCTTTTGCTTTAGGTGCCCCTTATAAAAATGAAGTGGGGGGGTGGTAGTAAAGGCTGTCTTTTCACTGGCCAGGACATCTGTTAATCAGAGGATTGGCCAGTACTCCACAGGGACCTCGGAGTTGAAGAATGGAGAAGGAAGCCCTGTGGTAGGAAAGAAGGGAGGAACATCTGTCTGTTTAGGGTATGAGATCACCTCTGGATTCCAATTTGTCACTGTGTTCAGCAGCATCAGCGTTGCGTGTCGAGACCCAGGCATTAGAACTTGTGTCACCGAATGTCTCAGGTGGGGGTGAAACGCCAGACAGCAGCCTCTGTGAAGAGGAAATTGGGTTTTGGTCAGGTACTAGGGCTGGATTGGCTACTGTGAAAACAAGCTACTGGGCTTCATGGACCATTGGTCTGACCCAGTAAGGCTGTTCTTATGTTTTTTTCTAAAGGTATGTCCTTGTACAATCTTACTGTGATCTTCTTTGTACCTCCAGGGGGAATTGGCAGAATATATGTGTACTGTTAGATTAAATTTATCATTCAAGTCTTTATATTTCAGAAAATGCTGAGTTATGGGATATTTGTACAATTCTCTTTTTTATACATATACATTACATTAGTGATTTCTATTCCGCCATTACCTTGCGGTTCAAGGCGGATTACATAAGAATTGTCGAGAAATTAAGGTAATATGTGTTGGGTAATTAGAACATTTTAGATTTTTTTTTTATTTTTTAAATCTTTATTCATTTTCATATCTTACAACAAGTGTATAATATTCATTCAAAAAAAATTTACAAATCACTTGACATTCTTACTTAAGCATAAAAAGAATCCTTCCCTACCCATCCCATCCATTAGTAATAAATCAATTAAAACAAATATATATTCCAATCCCACCCTACTTATATCCTTATATAATAAAAAGAACATTTTAGATTTGATATGAGTAGACAGTGTGGTAGGTGGAGCTTGGGAAGGAACTGGTCATGTTAAATAGGTTTTATGTATTTTTTGAAGAGTAGTTTTTGTTTCTTTTTTGAAGGTTTTGTAGTCTGTGGTCGAAGACAGCAGATTGGTGATTTGTCTGTCTAGTTTTGCTGCTCTGGTGGTCATTAGGTTGTCATAGTTTTCTTCGTTTGACATTTTTGGTTGACAGGTGTGTGAATAGTGAGTGGGTGCTTCTGTGTCTGGTTGAGGTGGCTTGAATTAGTTGGTTGTTCCAGTAGGCTGGGCTGTCTCTATTAATAGCTTTGTATAGTAGGCAATAGAATTTGAAGTGTACTCTTGCTTGTATTGGGAGCCAGTGTGAGTCGTGGTATGCCTCTGTGATGTCATATTTTTTCAATGAGTAGATGAGTCTTAGGGCTGTATTTTGTATTGTTTGTAATTGCTTTATCATGGCAGCTGGGCAGGGGAGGTATAATTTGTTGCAGTAGTCTATTAGTCCAAGGATAAGAGATTGTACCAAAAGTTGGAATTGTTTCCTGTCGAAGAATTTTAAAATTTGTCTTAGGTTTCTCATAGTTGCGAATGATGCATTTATTATTTTGTTGATTTGTGGTTGCATGGTACACCCTCTGTCAATCAGTATTCCAAGAAGTTTTAGCGTGGGTTGAATGGGGTATGAGATCGAGTTTATTACTAAGTTTGTTAAGGTAGGAGTTTTGCTGTTTTCTAGGAGGATGAAGTTTGTTTTTTCAGAGTTATATATAGGGGTTTGGTTTCTTTCAATGGGTTAAATGACTTCAATCAGAATTTTAGTTAATAGGTTCAAGTAAAAGGGGGGGGGGGGTTGCAATCCTTCCTTCTAGCTCCTCCTCACTAAACTTGTTAATCATCTGTTTACCTTTTGTTTTGGTTGGACCCTTGTTCATCAAATTTTTTGAGGTTAGCAGAAATACCTGTGTTGGACATGATGTATTCAGCGAAAAGTGACCCTTTGTTTCAGGGGCCTAAAGCAGGGTTAAAGCCTGAATTTTCATTTTTTTTTCTTTATATAAGGCAGGGGTTCTCAAACCAGTCCTGGGGACATACCAAGCCAGTCTGATTTTTAAGATATCCACTATGAATATGCACATGATAAATTTGCATGATCTACCTCCACTGTGTGCAAATCCTGTGCATAACTTGAAAATCAGACTGGCTTGGTGTGTCCCAAGGACTGGATTGAGAACCCCTGATCTAAGCTCATTGAAAAGGCAGTTTATATTCAGTTACAAGAGTTTGAGAAGGGCAATAGCTTTGGCTCCCTTAATTCTGGTTTAGAGAGCACTATAGCTTGGAGGCAGTCTTGCTTTCTCTTGTAAAGGATCTTTGGTGTTGTATAGATAAAATGGAGAATGTGCTGTCTTTGCTATTTTAAGATTATAGATTCTTTTAGAATACCTGCTATGGCAGGACTATGTAATTCCAGTCCTCAAGGCCCATAGGCAGCCAGGTTTTCAGAATATCAACTTGAGAGATTTGCATGCACTGTCTCCTTAGTTTTCAGATCTCTATAATACATATTCATTGTTGATATCCTGAAATCCCAGCCTGCCTATGGACTTCAAGGACCAGAATTGAGTTGCTCTGTGCTATGGGGTTAGGTGGTGAGGTACTAGATGGATTCATGTTTGTTTGATAGAGTAAAACATGTGGGGTTAGGAATAAAGATTTCTAATGCTCATTGAAGAACTTTGAAAAATTTTGCATACGAGCAGTTGGCGTTGAATCTCTAGAAGACTAGTGTTTTAGTTCGTTTGGCATCATGGGTGTTTTGGCTTTTCAAAATATAAAAGTATGTAGTTTGAGAGTAAAACGGGATGTTGGCATGACATTTGAAGGTCAGATCTGTGATGTGGTTTTTATTTCCATCAATCATAAAAGATTCAACCTTTCTTTGAGCAGTGGGGTTTTGCTATGGCTATTATCTTGTATTTTCTATTGCAACACTATATATTTTGGCTTGTTAGCAAAGCATATGAGACAGTTGCAGCAAGTAGAAAACGCTTTGGCTAAACTCTTGATTGGGTCCATCAGAAGATGAGTCACCCATTTGGTTGTCATTACTTTGGTCACCAGTTTAGCACCAAATCATCCCCTTTGCTCTTAGGATGATAAAAAGCACAATGTTACTGCCTTCCAAAGTTTTTGTAAACTGGTTAAAGTTTGGATAATGTGTGATTTAGTCTGTGATGGAATACATTAACTAACTCCAGTTTTGTGATTACTTAAATCAACTTATACATTTCAGAAGATGTTAGGCATCTGTTTACTAATGTTTGAGCATGCTTGATGGGAGTATAGGGGCTCAGATGTTCAGACTGAGCTATGGCATTCTGAGTTAGGTTTTAAGGATTTCCATAATGAATATACATGAGGTCTATTTGCATACAATGGAGGCAGTGAATGCAGATCTCATACAATATTCATGATGGAAACAGTACAAAGTAGACTAGGCTGTGGCTCTTGGATTGGTTTGGGGGCTTTCTACAATCTATCCTGCTGTGAGATTAGGGAATGCCATATAATTGAGTGTCTTTTTATTATATTGTATTGTACTATATTTGCATATTTTATTTTATTAAATTTTATAGCCTATTGTTATTCTAAGCGACATATACAGTTATATCTAATAGAAACAACAGATAAAAACATGACATAAGTTTTTACAGTTGCATAAAAAGAATATAGAAACATGATGGCAGATAAAGGCCAAATGGCCCATCTAGTCTGCCCATCCGCAGTAACCATTATCTTTCTCTTTCTCTCTCTCTCTCTTCCCCTCCCCCTCTTCCTCTTCCTCTCTCTCTCTCTCTTCCTCTCCCCCTCTTCCTCTCTCTTCGATCCCACGTGCTGATCCCAGGCCCTCTTAAATTCAGACACAGTCACTGTCTCTTCCACCTCTTCCGGGAGACTGTTCTATGCATCTACCACCCTTTCTGTAAAAAAAATATTTCCTTAGATTACTCCGGAGCCTATCACCTCTTAACTTCATCTTATGCCCTCTCATTGCGGAGCTTCCTTTCAAATGAAAGACTCTCTAAAAAAAATTATTTCCCATGCCATACTTCAAAAGTAAGTGCATCCTAACTTATTTTACCCTGCAAGCGTTTTTAGGAGGATAGCATAAAAAATAGGGAAAAAAATTAAATAAAACTATGAATATGTATAAGAGTATGTATCATCTCATTAACAAAAGCACAGTGGACTTCAAAAATTTATGGAGCATCCACTGACTGTAGTCTCATTTACTGAATTCTTAATCCTGGGATGCTTCTTCATTAGGGGGCATGATTAGTCAAACATGCACTTGTGCATTCCTTGACAAGCCTCCCCATCCTTTTTTTTTTAAACCAACTTTGTGGCCACCTAGTGATCCAACAAAGCATCTGTCACTGTTCTGAGCAGTATGTTTGAATTCAGCCTAAAAAGTTGTCATAGAAATTTGGCTTTCACCTTGGTTGGCCAACTGTTCTTTCTATAACCTGAATCCAAAGGTGATATTTTTAGTGTTTTCCATGGATACAAAAAAGTGGCCCAAATAAAGAGACCACTTACCTAGTTGAGATCATGCCCCAAAACTTTAGATATCTTCATTAGAGGAACCAACATATCACCTGAAAAAATTTCATCAATTTCTGAGATGTTCCAGTAGGGAGCTCTGGACCACTTGGCCATTGTAATGACCAAGTGGAATGACCCTACTGTCTGAATCCAACTCTTATGTGTATATATGAAATAAGTTTACCATTATAACGTTATAAACTTTTATTTTGAAGCTGGGTCTTGAGTTGGTACGCTTTTACTGATTCTGATGCTGACTACACTGCCCTGTGGGTTTCTAGCTTTTTAAAAATCCTTCAAAGGAATTTTCTGACCTGCACCTTTACCTATTGATGTACTAAATTTTATATTTCTCTGTGGATGAATCTTCTTTTTTTTTTTTTTGCAGAAGCAGCCAATGGAAATGTGCCACAGGGCCAGCGCCCACCTCCTCGTATTAAAAATGTCCAGATTAACAACCAGATTGTGAAGCTTAAGTATTGTTACACGTGCAAAATCTTCCGACCTCCAAGGGCGTCCCACTGCAGCATCTGTGATAACTGCGTAGGTGAGGGCCACTACTGGAGGAAGGTTCTATGGATAAGTTACTTGGGGGAAGAATTGGGGGAGGGAGATGGCAAAGTACTGTAGAGCAGTGAACAGAGAATGATAGATTAATAGTGGAAGGGATACACGATATTTTTCGACTGCTATGATTTGTGATAGGAGCTTTGCTTTGGAATGGATGGGGTCAGTGTTAATGACAGGATTGCTAGGATATGGGGGGCGGGGTTTGTGGTGGGTTGATTGACTTGCTGAACATGAGGTCACTCAGGACACCTCTTATTCTCTTCTCGCAGAACGCTTTGACCATCACTGCCCATGGGTGGGGAACTGTGTTGGAAAGAGAAATTACCGTTACTTCTACCTCTTCATCCTCTCCCTCTCCCTCCTCACCATCTACATCTTCACCTTCAACATTGTCTACATCTCTCTAAGTGAGTTAGCTGCATGGAGCAGCAATTACACATTTAAAAAGGCATTGGTACTACTTTTGAAAGGCTGGTGAGGGATATGGGAGGAAAGGGGAGGGGAGTCTAGGGTTCCATATGGGAAATTTGCGTGTGCATCTACCCAAAGTTGACTTACTGCAGTGGGACAGACTGACTGGATCATTTGTGGTCTTTATTTGCTATCATTTACTGTGGGCCTGCTCTATTTTTGGTGCTTGGGAATGTGGAGGAGTTGGAATTGGGATGTAGGGCACTATTGACTGATTTTCAATTTTACTTGGACCTGTCTTGTAGACTCTTTGAAGGTTGGCTTCCTGAACACATTGAAAGAAGCTCCTGGAACATATCCTTTATACTGCTGAGTGCTGCAGAGCCTTCAAAGATGACATTTATAAAATCTCTGCACAAGGAGCCTGTATTGGCAATTGTTTCTTCTGTATGCTTTAATATTGCCTCGTATTCTAAAATGCTGAGAACTACTTTCTGTCTAATTTTCTGCATGGCATCTATCTGGTTTCATCTTTGGGGTATATTTGTGTATTTTGGTTTGGGAAGGAATGAGTGTGGGTTGACTTTGGGTTTTTTTTTTTTGTTTAACATTTCCTCCTCGTCTGTTGTAGGTGGATATACATTTAATTACTTGCTGCCTAAGGGCTGGGATGGTTCCCTCTTCAGTGTTGATGTTTTACCTTTACTTTTTTATTTTTTTTCTCTTTGCTATTAGAAGTTGTTCTGTGCCTAGAGTCCTGATAGTTATCACTTCTTTGTATAGTTGTGTATAAAGGCCTAGGTGCTCCCAGTCAAATTGTGTGGTTTTTAAATGAATCCCTAGGTGAACAAAACCTGAAGTAGCTTACTACATGGTACAGAGTTTAAAATGCAGCTTCTTTCTGCAAAGCTTAATGCATAATTACTATTTATTTGCTTATTTTAAGAGAGAAAAAAAAAATATGGGAGGATCGATTTGTTATCCTTTGAGTTTGTGGCAGCCAGTGGCATAGGAAATACTGTGCAGGTGGAAGAAAGAATGGATTCAACTAAATGTCAACATATCCTAGAAGCGTTCTGCAATTAGTGAACAGAGTTTTGGGTATTTCAGTAGTACAATGATGTTTGATTTGAAGCATACATGAAAACTGTAAAATTATTAAGGAAAGAGAGATGATTTTGAAATGACTTGCACAGTTCTGAAAGACCTGAGTATTATGAAAATCTCGGGGTATGCCTGGGGGAAAAGGATCACCCAAGAATTTATGAAAGTTAGAAAGAAGTGGTACTTCATATAAATAAAATATTAAAGCAATAGAACTGCAGAGCTTAATCTACAGTAGTGGTCTTCAACATGTGGCCCCGAAAGTCATCTATTGTGGCCCTCTTAACAGAAGGCCGAAATCCTGTAAATGCATTAATTTCAGTCTTGCCCACTTGATATTGTAACTGCAATCTCTTAGGTGTTGTTCAGGTGTCTCATTTTATGGAATTTGCTACTGTTGACAATCCAGAATAAAATAAGTTTTTAAAATACATCTTTGTAGAATCAATATTAGTATTAATTTTTACTGTTTAATACCCAATCTGAACAAACAGATCAAGAAGGTTTACAAAATTTAGTACAGTCCATTCTTGTTATTTGCGCATTCTGATGCACAATTTCCCATATCTGTGGCTGCATCTATTGTGACCAGTATTTCCCATTCGTGCCATTGTGTTATAGAGAATGACATGGGGACAGATTTTGTCCCCATCCCTGTGGGATCTATCTCTATCCCCATCCCTATGTGTTCTGTCCTTGTACCTGCCCCATCCTTGGAAGCTTTGAATAATCCTTGGAAGATTTGAATAATCCTTGAACTTGTGCCTGCTCTAAAAAAATCTAGTTTCCTTTGCTTTCATTTTCACTTCGTTTCTGGTGTTTGCTTACAAATACGGCCCCCAAGTGTCCAGAGAGTGAATTACAAGCGTCTACAATGCTGTCCCATGCAGGAACCTAACCTATTTGCTTGGTAGGATCCACAGTTCACTTTCTGTGATTTTAGAGAGACAGCTTGTACTGCTGGAACCTAACTTCTATTTTCCCCATTGACTCACATGTTTCGAAGTGATTGCTGCTATTTTTGTCGGGCTGGTATTTTATTTTGATTTTATGTTGAATGATTTTTATTTTTGTGTAAGATGTCTGAAATGTTGTGTGTGTTGTACTTCGCCTTGTAAA
This sequence comes from Geotrypetes seraphini, assembly GCF_902459505.1. Taxonomy (NCBI): domain Eukaryota; kingdom Metazoa; phylum Chordata; class Amphibia; order Gymnophiona; family Dermophiidae; genus Geotrypetes; species Geotrypetes seraphini. The sequence continues at coordinate 70,765,975 of NC_047088.1, forward strand.
AGGCGGATTATAAATAAATAAACCATAAATCATTTTCAGGAACCATTCTGCCGCGAATAATAAGAACAGACTGTATGTGTAAGCTTGAAATCTTTTGGTTGCCCTCAAAGCTTTCTCGTGTTCAAAATGTGGCCCTTTATGTGAAAAGTTGGAGACCACTGATCTGTAGATTTTCTTCAAAGGCAGAAGAAATAGATTTAATTGGTAATTTACAAAATTGCTATGAAAGCGGATGACTTACTGATGGTTTTTGTTAGTCAGATACTGCCTGAAAGATCAGAATAAAAATTGACAAAATACTTCCTAATTTGTTTTAGGACTCCTTTTACGAAGCCACGTTAGCAGTTTAACGCGTGTAATAGTGCGCGCTAAACTGCCGGCCGCGCTAGACGCTAACGCCAGCATTGAGCTGGCATTAGTTCTAGCTGCTTAGCGCAGGTTTAGTGTGCGTTAAAAAGCTGCTTGCACTAAAACCGCTAGTGCGGCTTCTTAAAAGGAGCCCTTAGTTCATATAATAACATAAGATTGTCCTTGGACAGCTGGCTATCTATTAGGGACCCCCGAGATGCTAGAGGAAAACTTAAAACTGATATTTTTCATTATCTATCATAAAAGGATGATTACTCCAACTAGGTTCTGACTTACCCACCAGCAGCAATGGAATGCTCTTCCCTCTTTGTCTAGGCTGTGAATTCTTTAGGATTTACTGTCAAATTTGATAGTATTTTATTGATTGTGTTTTTAGCTACTAATTATGTAAATTCCTGTATTATCCCATTTTTTTTCCTTATCTGCATAGAGCTATGTAGGTTGTGGAATATAAGACTTTTTAAAATGTAATATATTGATTGGGATATCCCTGCTGCAATATCATCTAGATGTAGGGAGAATTGTTCCAGTAGTTTCTAATGAAACGAATGTGGGAGGGGTAACACTAAACCTAGTGCTCAGTAATAGTGTTTGTCATATTGGCTGATATTTTTTTTTTTGGGGGGGTACAGGTGGTGGCTGTGCACTGAAGAGCAAGAATCCTAGATTTCAGGAAAGCTAACTTTGTCAAGATGGATGAGTACATTGAAGAATCATTAACTGGACAGAAAGAAGTAGAAAAGCAATGGGAAGAATGGAAAGGAGAGATTTTAAGGTTAATGGACCTTTTTGTAAGAAAAGTAAACAGGAAAGAGGACACTGTGACTTTTGAAAAGTAGCTGAAAAGAGAAAGATGGGCAACAGTACCTGGGGAAAGCTAAGAGAAGCTGGAAAAGAGGAAACTAAGGGCTCCTTTTACGAAGCGCGTGTGACTTTTCATCACGCGTAACCCCCACGCTAGATGAAAAACTACCGCCTGCTCAAGAGGAGGCAGTAGCGGCTAGCACGGCCGGCGGTTCTTTGTAAATGAAGAGAAAATACTCAAATAAAATGGAAGTGCAAGTGTGTCATTGTGAAACTCAAAGATGAAGGGCAGAGAGAGAGGCTGATAAGAATAAAGCAGAATTGTTTAACACTTATTTCAGTGCAATAGGTGAGACATTTTTAGAGTAGGGGTGTCAAACTCAATTACATAAGGGGCCAAAATCTAAAACACAGGCTGTTGCGGGCTGAATTTTTTATTAAGATACTTAGTCTTAGTAGAAGGATTCTGGGTTAGATGGACTCTGACACAGTATGGCTCTTCTTATGTTCTCAATTCCTCAGAACGATCTCCATTGACCACTACCCTCTGTCATCTTCCATTCAACCAGTTCTTAACTCAGTCTGTCACTTTGGGGCCCATCCTGAGGGCACTCAGTTTATTTATTAGACGTCTGTGTGGAACACTGTCAAAGGTTTTGCTAAAATCTAAATACACCATATCTAGTACATGCTGTACAACACCAGAGAAATAGAAACAAATGAATTTCTTCCTGAACAGTGCAAAATATAGACAGCAGATGTAAATTTTCAAAACATTTCAATCACTGAATTGAAAATAAAATCATTTTCCTACCTTTGTTGTCTGTTGATTTTTTTTTTATTTTTAATCATCTGTTCCCAGTATCTGGCTGCACTTTCTTTTATCTGTGCTCTTAACTCTGTTTCCAAGACCTTCTTATCCCATTTGCTGATTTTCTCTCCTTCACTTTCTGCCCTACATTCATCATTCATTTATTTATTATTGAAACCAGTTGCTTTACTATATCCACTACATTCATCTTTGGCATTAACCTTAAACATTCAACTTTCTTCCATTCTTCTGCTTCTTTCTCAATCTATTTTTCCATGTCTTCCCCTCTCCATACTTGTGCCCCATCTCCTTCCTCCTTTTCTCATAGTCCCATGAATCCTAAACAGTATTTCTTCCATCTCTTTTCCCTTCCACACTCCTCCCATCCCTGTCTACCAACTCCTCACTCTCTCCCCCTCCTGTGTTCTGACATCTCTGTTTTCCCCCTTCCTATGGTCTGGCATATTTTTTTATTTGCTTCCCACAGTTTGGCAACTCTATCCTTTCCTTCCCCCTACTGTGGTGTGGCATTTTTCTCTCTTCCTTTCCTCCCCATTCCTGTGGTCTGACATCTCCTTCCATTCCTCCTTCCCTTGATCTCGTATCACTCTCTTCCCCTTCTCTCCTTCCCTTCCTCTCTTCCCATTGCCTATCTCTCTCCTCTCCTCACAGTCTATTATATCTCTCCTCCTCCCCTTCCATCCCTGCTCTGCACCTTTGCCCACTATCTTTCTCTCCCTTCTGTTTCCAGCGTCATAAGTTCTTCCCCTTCCCCTCTCTCTCACCCCAGCCTCCCCCACACTCTTCTCCTTCCTGCAATCTGGCATATTTCTCACCATCTTCTCTTCCCTCCTCTCCCCCTTCCTGTGGTCCATTTCCCTCCTTTCCTTCCCCCTTCCTGTGGTCTATCATATCTTTCTTCCTGCCTCCCCTTCCATCCTGCTCTGCACCTTTGCCCACTATCTTTCTTCCTGCCTCCCCTTCCATCCCTGCTCTGCACCTTTGCCCACTATCTTTCTCCCTCTCCCTTCTGTTTCCGGTGTCATAAGTTCTTCCCCTTCCCCTCTCTCCCACCCCAGCCTCCTATTTAAGAAGCTGGTCCAGGGGGGCTTCCTGGCCTGGCATTTCCTCCTCTTTCTATCCATGCCGGTCCAATGTTGTCCTTACCTTCAGTCTTACAGACACATCCATTTTTGTTGTAAGGACTGCTAGCCTCGGCAGCAATTCTCAACTGCTGCATGCGACCCATTTCTGTGCTTTCCTTCTGCCGCGGTCAGTCCCCAATGACACAACTTCTGTTTCCACCTGAATGAACTGTGGCAAAAGGAAAGTACAGAGAGAGGCTGCAAGTAGCGGTTGTGAATCGATGCCAGGGATGGCAGCTCCCCTGTAACAAAAATGGATGTGCTGCAAGACCAAGAGAAGAAGATGTTGGACTGGCACCGATAGAAGGGGGTAGACATGCCAACCCACTAGGTGCCTCCCAGAGCCTCTGAGCCCAGGGCAACTGCCCTGTTTGCTCCCTGTAACACCGGCCCTATGCTGTGGCACAGTCACTGTGGGCCACATAAAACAGTTAGGTGGGCCGGATTGCTGCAGAAAGGCCATCAAGAAAAAAAAAAACCCTGTAAAAATTGGTGCTTCCAAAAAGGCGACAGAAGAGACCTAGGTGTCAAAAATATTGGGGATCTAGTGAAGCTTAAGGAATGTTCAAACCTTGGTCCTCAAGGGCTGCAACCAGTTGCATTTTCAGAATTTCTCCAATGAATATGCATGAGATTTATTTGCATGCACTGCTTTGGCTGTATGAAAATAGATCTCATGCATATTCATTGTGGAAATACTGGGACTGAGGTTAGATACCCCTGGTCTAGAGTGTGGCAGTTAAGATTTAATGCCAAAAATATCCAGTCTTTTGCATTTGGGCTGCAAAAATCAAAGGGAGTGATTTATAGTATATACAGTAGAGTGATATTCTTATGAGTATGGAAGAAGAGCAGGTTCTGGTATTGGATCCTAAGTTGACCAAATAGGTAGGTAAGATGATGGCAAAAGCTAGAATGATACTTAAATGTATATGGAGAGGACTAGCCAGCAGGAAAAAGGAGATGATAGTGCTTTTGAATGTCTCAAGTGAAACCTTATTTAGAGTACTGTGTTCAGCTCTGGAGACTATTCCTTCAAAAAGATATAAAAAAGATGGAATCGGTCCAGAGGGAGGTTGCTAAAATGGTCGATTTTCATTATAAAGCATATGGGGACAGACTTAAAGATCTAGAATTGTATGCTTTGGAAGAAAGGCACAAGGGAGTGATATGAAACCTTTAAATACCTCTGACACAAATGCACAGGAGGTAGGCCTCTTTCAGTTGAAATGAGGGTGACAGTGGGTAGACTTAGAGAAATGTAAGAAAATATTTGCTTATAGAAAAGGGGATAGATGCATGGAACATCTTCCTGGTGGAGGTGATGGAATTGAGGCATGTATTTGAGTTCAAGAAACATGGGGCAAGCACAGAGAATTTCTAAGGGAGAGAGAGAGCTTTAGTTACTGTGGATTGGCAGACTGGCTAGGTTGCATGGTCTTTATTTTTCCATAACTTTGTGGTTTTTCTATGAGCATACAAAAAAATTCCAAAAAGCAAAAGTAAACTCTACTGGCTTCAAGAAACATTTGTAAGCTGTTTCTGCCAAATGAAGTATTAAAGTACTGATGCACTTGTCATACTCACTGTTTTCTTTATTTTATGTCTAAAAATAGCTGCAAATAGTACTTAATACATTAAAATTTTCAGAAAAGGTGTGTTAACTTTGTACTGTGTAGATCAGTGATCTCAAACTCAAACCCTTTGCAGGGCCACATTTTGGATTTGTAGGCACTTGGAGGGCCTCAGAAAAAATAGTTAATGTCTTATTAAAGAAATTCCAGTTTTGCATGAGGTAAAACTCTTTATAGTTTTATAACTCTTTCCTTTTGGCTAAGTCTTAATAATAATATTCTAATTTATATCTAAAGAGACATATGATCAAGAAACTGTTTTATTTTACTTTTGTGATTATGATAAAAACATACCGAGGGCCTCAAAATAGTACCTGGCGTGCCGCATGTGGTCCCTGGGCCGCGAGTTTGGCTTATTTGGGGTTTGCTGAATCATATAACTTGACCAGGAATACATTTGTCTTTTGTGAATGATAGGAAAGAACGATATCTACACAATTTTAGACTTTAAATTATTTAGATCTTTCGTGTATGGTTGCAGCAATATGGTAAATGTAAAAATAAATAAATTTTGCTGTATGTTGAGTGCTGTAGGATCCTGCTGTACTGTAGATGTGCACCTCAATCTATTGTCTGATTGTAGTGCTTTAAGACTGGCAAATGTTGAGATTTTAATTCCTTAACCAATGTTTTACGGTGCTGGAGGTCTTCATTTGCTTCTTCACACTCTGGTCTGTTGTGGGCCTAACTGGATTTCATACTTTCCTAGTGTCAATGAACCAGACTACCAATGAAGATGTAAGTTCCTCTGTCAGCATCCCTGTGTTCCTCTGTGATACATGCATCTTCAGGGTTATCAGGCTTCAGGAACCCTATCAGTGTGTGATTACTTCAATTTGTCCTAGATAGCTAGACTTGTCAGTTTTTGATTACCACTAGAGAATGACAGGGGGATAGATTTTTTTCCCCATCCCCGCAGAAACTCATGTTCCCATCCCGGCGAGTTCTTTTCCTGTCCCCGCCCCATTCATGCAAGCTTTGTCCTCATCTGCACAAGTCTCAAACATTTATGATTGTAAAGCCAGAGCTTACAGGAATGGGACAGGGACAGCGACAAAATTCACAGGGTCGGGACAGGGAAATTGAGTTCCTGTGGGGACAGGGAAAAAATTGTCCCTGTGCCATTCTCTAATTGCCACTTTGGTTTTGTATAGGTTTATGCTAGCCCTAATTGGGTTTAAAATCTGAATCTGTTAAGTGCATTAACACTCTTAACAGGGTAGAGGAAAGGTAGAGGGTAGAGGAAAGATTTTGTCTTGCCAACAGGCTTACTCGCTCACCCCAATTCTTGCATTACATTGTTTGTGGGGCAAACATCTGATCTCTTGCTGATGTGCTCACTTAAAATAGTTCCTGTCTTCATTTAAATAAGACTTATTAATCCACAATTAGGTTTTTAAAATTGACTTGTTTCCTCCTCTATACTTCCAGCTGAAATGCAAACAGGATTAGAATGTGTTGCTATGAACCTTTAACAACCCAGAGATGTATCCTCTAGATTCCTAAATACTTATTCACTGATGTGACTGTCTGTCTGGAAGCCTGCATTCATATGCCCCAAATTTCACCACCTGGTGTCATCCTTTTTAAGTAATGATTATGACCTCCTCCCCCTGGCCTTTTAGTATCTCCATCCAGTTTAGGAAGCGGAAGACCTGACTTGGGACATTGAATTGGAGTCCTTCACAAGGCAGTGCCTGCCCCTATTAAGCCACTTTTTGAAAATTTTTACCCTTTACCAAGTTAAGGGCTAGATTCACTAAGGGCACGGATCGGATCCGTTCTGTGTCTGGGGGTCTGATTCACGAATTGCCCTCATGTAAATTAGGGCAATCGGAATCGCGCCCCCAACCGAGCGCCCGGATCGCTCTGTAGCAATCCCGATGCATGCGCAGACCATCTGTAGATGGTCTGCGAATGTGTCAAAGAGCAGCAACTTTTTTTTATTAACTTAGTCCAACGAGCCTGTGGTTTTAACATGCTTTAAACCCGTGGGTTAAAACTACGGGCTCGCACTGCAGGGGAAGGCCAAGGCAGCGCTTGGGGCAGAGAGCAGGAGAGTCGGGGGCAGAGAGCACGCAGGAGATTCAGGGCAGAGCAGGCCGGCAGGAGCAAATTGGTAGAGAGTCAGATCAAAGCAGGCCGGCAGGAGTAAATCGTGGCAGAGAGAAGGAAAGTCGGGGGCAGAAAGCTGGAAAGTCAGGATAAACAGCAGGCAGAGAGCAGGAGATGGCAGTCAGAAAGCAGTGAACGACTGGTCCCCAGCAGTCGCTTGTTTATGATCGGCCAGCCCAGTTGGTGTTGCAGGGTTTTCGTTAGTGAATCGCTGCCTGTCTACATTTCAATGCCATTCCCCCCTCATTTGCATGCACGGATCAGAGGATGATCGGGACAGAGGTTAGTGAATCGGGTCAGAGGGAAATTGGGTCACAAAGGGGTTGCACACCGATCGGTACACGTTCGGTTTGCTTAATGAATCTAGCCCTTATTGTCTGGAGTTAAGAGAAATAATGTTATCTGTCTTAAATAATGTAAATTGCCTTTGGCTGTTTTGTTCTTTAGAATCTGACAGTTTTCATATTTTGTAGGAATTTTTCTGCAAATGCTGCTTTCCCCTGTCTCCCTTTTGCCCCTCCTCTCCTGTTCTTTTCCAGCTTTTTTTTTTTTTAACTCATGGCTCTATTATATAATCCCACTCATCACAGTGCCAGATTTTGTTTTACAGATTCTGCAGAATAGTCAGAATTATTTTTTCTTGCAGGTTTAACCAATTAAAATGGTCCTTGTCCTCAGCTGAACCTTATCTAATTGCTCACTTTTTGAAACATGCTGTAGCTAGGATGTGCTTAAATACAGGGCAGTTGATAACTGTTCCATCCTACTATAGAGCTTAACTCCTTTTTCCTGGGAGGAATGATGAGACTGAAGTGGTGTATAGGATATTAGGAAATCAGAAAGAAACAGGGATAGGCTGTTATTGAGGCCAGTTTTCTTGCAACAATTTTCTAAATCCCAAACATCAAAGCTGATGATACTCCAGATTTGATCATGTATACTTTTAATCCCATCTCACCTTTTTTAAATATTCACTCTTAATCCTGCCATCTTACTCAAGACTTTTTATTTATTTATTATTAGCTTGCAAGCTCCAAGGAGCCCTGCCAGTCTATATAGTGTGTATATGTTCAGCATTTGCAATAGAATTTATTAGGCTGTAAACTTGGTGGGGCAGAGACATTAGATAGTAAATATCTGTATATTACTGTGAATGTCTAACAGTGCCAACCAGTAGGACTAATGTGATCTACAAATGTAAATGAAGTACATAGGGAACAGTGATCTACACCAGTGTTTCTCAACCTCCCTATGCTGTACCTCAGGGGGTATGCTCCTGGGATCTCTCCCTGCCTGCCCCTCCTCATGAAACCACCGCCGATTCCTCCCTGCCCTTCTCCCAAAGCCGACCCTGCCACCCGACATGCTCCATTCCCACACACACCCCTGCCGCCACAACAGGGACAGGTCAGACGCGTGCAGCAATTGCACTCGGCCAGCCCAAAGGCCTTCCCCTGACATCAATTCTGACATTGGCGAGAAGGAAGGTTCCTGGCTAGCCAATCGCTGCCTGGCTGGCTCTGAGCCTTCTCTCCGATGTCAGAATTGACATCGGGGGAAGGCCTGTGAGCTGGCCACATTAAGTCGCTGCACGCGCCTGGCCTGTCCCTGTTGTTGCGGTGGTGGGAATGGAGTTTGTCGGGTGGCAGGTTCAACTTCGGAGGTTAGAGCAGAGAGGAATCGGTGGTGACAGCTTCAATGGGGGGGGGGCAGGGAGGGAGAAAGGAAGAAAACGTTAGGGGGAATGGAGTGTGTTGGGTGGCAGGCTCGGCTTCGGGGGTGGGGCAGGAGGCAGGGAGAAATCGGCGGTGATAGCTTCAGCGGGAGGGGGGTGGGGGGGGGCAGGCAGAGAGACAGGAAGAAAAAATTGGACTCATGGAGGGACAGAGAGAGATGTTGGTTGGGGAATAGAATGAGGTCTGGAGAGGAAGCATGCAGAAGGCAGAAATAAATAAATATTGGATGCACAGTCAGAAGGAAGTGCAACCAGAGACTCATGAAATCATTAGACAACAAAGGTAGGAAAAATGATTTTATTTTCAATTTAGTGATCAAAATGTGTCAGTTTTGAGAATTTACATCTGCTGTCTATATTTTGCCCTATACAGTATTTGTCTCTTTTTCTATAACTACTGAGGTGCTATTGCATATTTTAAAGTCATCTGCCTTGCCCTCTTTGAAAACCCCCCGAATATAAATGATTAACATTTTCTCTGCATACAGTATGCTTTATGGTTGGGTATTTTTAAAAAATTTTGTGGTTACCATTATGTATTAATAAGATTATATTGTGTGTAAATGAAAAATGGATGGAAGAAATTGCATTATAATTAGTACTATTATTATGGGGGTGGAGCCAGGTTTGGAGTTTTGGCGAAGCTTGGGTGGTATTTGTTAGGCTTAGGGAGGTACTTGGCTTGAAAAGATTTGAGAAACACTGATCTATACTATAGTATGTTTGTTTACAGGCAGTGTTTTTTTTCTTTCATCTGAGCCACTTACCACTAAACTTTTTTGCAGTTATGCTATGGCCCAGCACTGCTGAAACAAGCATTTCTCATATTGGTGAGGGCTGGTATGACAATATTTTATACCACTCCTTTCTTGCTGGAGCAGGTAGCAGGGTCAACCCTTCCAATGAGTAACTGGCTGTATTTGCATACGGCTCCACTTTTCACTTGTACAGACTTTTGCAGGGCTCATTTGCATACGAGTCCATATCCCTCTGTATCCCCCATAGGACACCCTGGTAAGCAGTATGGATTGAATTACTCTGCTATAAGTAGTTGATTTCTTTTTCTTTGTTTAGCAGTTAGAAGTCCTAATTCTAGATCTCTCCTGCTCTCCCTGTGAGTAGAGTCATCATAAAGTTCAGGCTACTTCTTGTCTGGGCTGCTTAGCACTGAGAGACAGATGCACAAAGCCTGCCATGATGGCATTGTTCATTTAGGCTGTTTTTAACCAGTCTAAATGAAGTATTATTCTCCGTCTAATGCACAGAGGCTTTTGGCTGCTGCTTTACTGTGCACGAAATCAGTGCTCAAAAGTCCCATGCTAATAAAATTTTTGATATTAAGACAAATTCGTTAGCAGATCTGTGCGATGTCCGGAACAGGTGTACAAATTTCCCCCCCTCCTTTTTATGGTGCTGAGGCCCCTTCCAGTGCATCCCAGGATGCACTGTGTAGGTAGGGTGCTGCCTTTTTGAAGAGGGTAGGCTCTGGGACAGGAGGCAGTAGGCATCCCTCCTATCCCAATGGAAAAAGGTACATGTAGGGGTGGTCTGGGGGGGGGGTTTGAGTTGTTGAGCTGGGGATCCAGCTTATGGGTGATGTTTGACCACTGGATCACCAGGGATATTTCATTTTAGCTTGGGGAGTCAGGAGGGGTCTGCTAGACCCCTCAAGCTAAAGAAATTCCTGTTGAGCCACTGTATTACCAGGGATGTGTTTTTAGTAGATAGAGGATCTGGAGGGGTTCCCTGGGCATGCATATAAGAGCTGTACTTCCCATATAGCTCTTGTGGGCATTCCCCAGGAAGTTCTGACCCCCCTTTAGCGTCCACTGCTCAACACTTATAGCGTGAATATAGTTTGCATGCTTTTACTGTTGCGTATTGGTCACTAAGAAAAAAACAGTGTTGGAACAGTGCTGGAATTTTGTGCATCTTCCCAAGTTATGGTTAGACTTGGAGTAAGTTGTGAGTCACCTCCGTTGTCTAAAAGAGCTGTGCCCCTCATTTACAGTCAAGTTGCCCTCTGTAGAGGTAGAACAGCCATTAATAAGGTAAGGATTGTCAGAATGTGGATTCTAAAATTTATTTTAGAGAGAGCCACGAATAATGGTATTTTATAATGAAAAGCCAGGAGAGCAGCTTGTGATCATTTTCTTTTCTTTGTCTGGACCAAAGCCACTCATTTTACACAAAGCAGGCAGCCTGTGTTATAACCTGATGCTTTGGAAATCTTTTTCTGCCTTTTCAGTTTATTTTTGTAAGATCTTCTTGAGCTGGTGCAGGGAACACTCTTCTAAACAATAGCACAGTAAGTGCTGCATACAGCTCCAAACTAGAGCTTTGTTTTGAGTTTAGGCAAGGCAACTCTTTACCTGAGATGGGTTGGTGCTTCCCTTGTGAAAGGAACAGGACATTAATGTTCAGGGATCAAGACACATTTCATTTAACTTTCTCCCCCTCCTTCCTTCCTTAGATTAAGGGCTCGTGGACGGGTAAAAACCGCTTACAGAATCCGTACAGCCATGGGAATTTTGTGAAGAATTGCTGTGAAGTTCTGTGTGGCCCTGTGCAGCCCAGGTAAGAGCTGAGGGAGAAATAATGAAACAGGGCAGTAAAGAGCTGAGGGAGTTCGTTGTTCACTTTGATATATCACAAAATCAGTAATACATCTAAGTGATTTACAAAAGTCAATAATACAGGAATAGTATATAAAGGAAGGGGGAGGTCAGAATGAAAAGTTTTTTATAGTGCACATGTTCAGAGTTTTATTTTTAAGAAGAAAAACGAACACAGGTGGGTAGGGCACTGGCAATGAATGGGTCAAGCTGAAAAGGAGTGTGGGGAGGTGATTAGCAATCCTGGGGGAATGCCTGGGAGAAATAGAAGGCTTTAAGAAAAGACCTAAACTTTTTGAAGGATAATTCTATTCTGATATCTAAGGACAGGTTATTGTAAAGAATTGGGGCTAATACAATAAACCAGGACTGTTGTATAGGATTGCAAATTGTACAGCTCAAAAGGATGAGGAGTGATGAAGACAGAGGGCAATTAGGGGAGAACGTGGAGACCTGACGGAGCCTTTTTAAAGGAACAGATAGGCACCGAGTGGTTCATGACACGGTACTGTTCCTCTTCTAGCAAAACAGTCAATATGCAGAAGTTCTCCTTCCAATTATCACTTTTCTGTTTTAGAACATAAGAACTGCCATCTCCGGATCAGACCTTCGGTCCATCAAGTCCAGCGATCCACACACGCGGAGGCCCTGCCAGGTGTACACCTGGTGTAATTTTAGTCACCCATATCCCTCTATGCCTCTCGTAAGGAGATGTGCATCTAGTTGGCTTTTAAATCCTAGAACGGTGGATTCCGCAATAACCTCCTCTGGGAGAGCATTCCAGATGTCCACCACTCGTTGTGTGAAGCAAAACTTCCTGATATTTGTCCTGGACTTGTCCCCCCTTAGCTTCAGTCCATGTCCTCTTGTCCGTGTCACATTGGACATTGTAAATAATTTTTTTTTCTGCTCTATTTTGTCGATTTCTTTCAGTATTTTGAAAGTCTCGATCATATCCCCTTGCAGTCTCCTTTTCTCAAGGGAGAACAATCCCAGTCTCTTAAGTCGTTCCTCGTATTCCAAGTTCTCTATACCTTTTATTAGCTTCGTTGCTCGTCTCTGCACCCTCTCCAGCAGTTTTATATCCTTTTTTTATTGGCTTATGACATCTCAACTCTTATGGGCAGGTATAGCCACCTGAAGTTCACTTAGACCAGGGGTAGGCAATTCCGATCTTCGAGAGCCAGAGCCAGGTCAGGTTTTCAGGATATCCACAATGAATATGTATGAGATGGATTTGCATGCACTGCCTCCTTGAGATGCAAATCTATCTCATGTATATTTATTGTGGATATCCTGAAAACCTGACCTGGCTCTGGCTCTCGAGGATTGGAATTGCCTACCACTGACTTAGACTGAGCTATTTTAGCTTTACTTGAGCTGAGGTGAAAGACGAAACAGGTCTTGCACTCCTTACCTGTGTTAGATGCTGCATTACTCTAGGCTTCTCCTGTTCTTTTTTCAGCCACTTGACATTTTAAACCCCAGGGGAATTATGTACTAAAAATGGCAAAATTATACAGAATTCCCTGGAGAGTACCCTTTCTATACTCCTTTATACATTTTCTTTCTGCATTTTTTCTCCATTATATCACTTTCCTATTAACATTTACACTTCTCCCTCCATATTCGCTGTGATAGGGTATTAACAGAACCACAAATACAGAAAAACCGCAAATAACTTTTTCATATGTTGTTCGCTGTTTTCTATTAAAAACCATCGTGAATACGGTGAAACCGCAAATAACATGGCAGGAGACCTGGCCTGTACCTGAAGAGAGACAAAACACGGTGAAGAAAGTGCTGGGAATCGGTGATTTTCTCTGTAAACGCTTGGAATCAGCGATTTCTCTATGCAAGCCAATGTAATTTGGGAGGAGGAGCCAGCAAGCTAAAAACCATGAATAATCGAAATCGTGAATGCTGAAACCGTGAATACGGAGGGAGAAGTATAGTTATTTTCTAATTTCTTGATTTTATTATTGTAAACCGCTCAGTTGGTATTGCCTATGATGTGGTATATCAAATAAAAACGAAATTTGAAATTTGTCTGCAGTGTAAAATCGTGGACTAGAATTGAACATAAAAAAGTCAACTTTGTCAGAGGAACTAATCTCTTGGCTTCCATTGTTTGGTGGCTGAGGAAGGGTTAAGTTGTGTGTATAATGTGTCCTTTGGTCCTTTTGCCCACAGTGTGCTGGATAGAAGGGGGATTATATTGGATCAGAACAGTATAGTTCCACTGGAGAGCAGCATTCCTCCACCAGGTGTGGTATGTACCACTGCATGCGTATTTCTGGTTATTTATACTGAAATGTGTACACTGCTGGATTGAGGGACACTTGCAGGGGACTGTATATTTGCGCTTCTGAAGCACTGCAATTGCAGTACTTCAATATTTAATATGGGTACATTTGTCTCCCAGCTCCTGAAGTCACTGAGGCCTCAATGCTCAAAAGTTTTCCATGCCAGCAAACTTGTTAAAGCAGTCTTACTGGCACTGACATTGTCCTTCCAATGTTTTAAAGGGTTTTCCATGGCTGCTGCTGATCCTTGTAGCAGCCACTGAAAGCCCTATTCAAATGCATTCGAAGGAGTACGTTAGTATTCTAATGATCTTTCCATGTGATACATGAAATGACCCCTTAATTTCTAACAAAAGTTTTTCTGACAATTCTGGAGCTGCCGGTAGCACGCGTACAACACACGCACAACAACTACACCCTCTGCCCCCACAGCTAAGCAGGCAGCTCCAGCTCTCCCTGCTGGCTCATCTTGATCATGGCTCTGGAGCTGCGATCAGCTGAGCCAGCAGGGAAATTCCTGAACCCAATTGGCAGCTTCGGGTAGTCTGCCGGCTCAGTTGATCGGGCATTCCCTTGCTGGCTCAGCTATTTGCAGCTCTGGAACTGTGATCAAGATGAGCTGGCAGGAGGAAGAACAGCAATGGCAGCAGGAAAAAAATGGATGGCGTGGAGAGGGACGGGGAAGAGAGGAGTTGTGCCTAGTGATATGCTCTTCTGAGCATGCGCCAGGCACAGTTCCTCTCCCTTTTACCAGGGCTACTCCACACAAATAACTTGCATATAATTGGCATGCTATTGTGCTGAGCACCATTTGATAAGTACCATGTTGGGTGCAATTTTTTTTGTAATACCATTTTATTGGAGCTTTGAGCATCGGCGCCTGAATAATATAGCCACAAAAGGACCTTCAGGGGAGCTGCCACTTCTGTAGGATATTCGCCCTCTTCATCTCCAACCAGAGCTTAATTTGCAGACAAAAAGGAAGTAGAACTGGATGAGGTGGATGGCTCAAAGGCATAAGCAATAGAAGAGAGGCTTAATTAGAGAGCAGAGCAGCTGTTGTCTGAACTACTTCAGACTCGCATCCTCCCATTCTCTTTCCTACAGGCTACTTGGAAGGGAAGGGGCTGGAACATGATGTACCTGCTACTGTAGTTCTAGTGTCTGAAAAGAACTAGATTCCAGGCCACTTCTCTAGGAATTATTTTTCCTCTTTTTGCTTTTAACTTTTCATTGATGACCTAGAAGCAGTTCAGTAAATGGTGCTAAAATCTAGGCTCTATGCTAGTATTCTGTAACAGCAAGCTTGTGCACAACTAGCAATAGTCATCAGGTGTCACCACTTACATCTCCTCTATGGCAGGTGTAATTGTGAACGCCTATCTGACATTCTTGTACAATCCCACTTTATTCCGGGACCAGTGGGTTATTTCTGTCCACCTGTCAGGACTTTGTAGGAAGCCTCAAAATTCAGAGGCTTAAACCCATCCCCCTCATACCTCATCAATGTAGGGTGACACCATCCACGGAGCCCGGCATGGACAGTGAAAAGTGCACTGGCACTTTAAGAACTTAAAAGCTTTGACTGCCTGCACTGTGCATGTTCGAATGCCTTCTCGCCGACATAGACTCGCAGTATCTCAGTTCTTCGTTTTCCATGGGGCAAAGAAGTTGGGTTTTCTTGTGCCGCAATGCCTTTCCTTCAGCACGATTAAAATTTTGAGCCTTGTCTCTTTTCTTTTCTTTTTTTTTTTTTATTTTAGTGCCAGAAACTGTTCTTAAGCGTCTTTTCAGACCGGCACAGCTCACTGACCAGCAGGTGGAGACTGGCTGTAGTACAAGATGGCTGTGCAGTCTCAAGTACAATCAGTCTGCTCTCAGTCTCCAGCAGGTGGAGGTGGTAAGCTTGTGCAGTCTTCCCTGAGGTAGTGTAGGGCTGTTGGATTTTGTTTGGAGGCCTTCTGGTCCCCCATCTGTTGTGCCGGATTGAGCTTGGGGGGGGGGGGGAACTCTTTCGGGGGTCTGTCTGACCTCTGGGGTGCCACACTTGACGGTTTGATTCCCTTCCCCCACCTCCCTGAAATTTTTTCAGTAGATGTGCCTCAGCTGTAAGCCTTGCCACCTATACCAGCAAGACATATGGCTTAGAGAGCCTGTGGGGGTCAGTTCAAGTAAAGTTATATTGGGAAAAAAATTCCTCCTATTGGTTTTAAAAGTATTTCCGTCTTAAGATAATATTGGTTAGGATTTACAAGTGATTTATATGTATTATATGTTATAATCTTGTATTATCCCAGGACAAGCAGGCAGCTATTCTTGACTGATGGGTGACGGCACCGACGGAGCCCCGGTACGGACAATTTTAGAGTGATTGCACTCTAAGAACTTAGAAAGTTCTGGTAGGCCGCACCGCGCATGCGCGAGTGCCTTCCCGCCCGACAGAGGCGCGCGGTCCCCAGTTTCTTAGTTTCCGCGGAGCTAAGAAGACGCGTCTCTCTCAACGGCTGTTGTGAGAGGATTTTTTGTGAACTTCCCGCTCGCGTAAACTTTTTGAGGAATCTTATTTCCTTTCCTTTTTTCTTTATTTTCTTTCTTAAAAAAAAAAAACAAACAACATTTTGTTTTTTTGCCTGTTTTTCGGCCTTGCCCCGGCGGGGCCTTTAGCCACCATCGAGGCCTCGGCCTTCGATTTGGCTGAAGCCGTTTTTACATTCATGCCCCCCCAACCCGGCTTCAAAAAGTGCCAGCGGTGTGCACGACCAATTTCACTAACTGATCCTCATAATTGGTGTCTCCAGTGTCTTGGTCCCGACCATCGAGCGTCAACCTGCACCCGCTGTGCAACTTTAAAAAAGAGAACTCTTAAAAATCGAGAGATTCAACAAAAATTATTGTTTGGTGCCGAGATGTCTGATTCTACACCGGCACCGACATCGGCACCGGCGCAGTCGGCACCCACATCATCGACACCACGCGATACCGCGGCGGTGTCGACTCCAGGTAAGCCGGCTAAGAAGCCTTCCCCGTTGGAGCGTCCTCCGGTCTCGATGGCAGCGAGTCCAATTCTGCCGACCTCGAGGCGCCCACGGAAGCGCTCCGCTCCAATAGAGGTGAGCCCCTCGACATCGGGGTCCTCATCCTCGGAGCGTAGAGCGGCACCGCAGGTACCATTAAAGAAAAAGACGGTACCGGTGCCTTCCCTTGAGGAGCGTATAGCTGCTGTTCTGAAGGAACAACTTAAAGAACAGCTACAGCACCTCCTACCTCCAGCCCTGGCATCGAATTTACCGGTACCAGTCCGGTCTGAGCCACCGGTACCGATAGTGGACCGTCCTATTTTATCGACGTCCACTCTATCGGTACCGGTACAGTCGGTTTCCTCGGTCTCCATGCCGATTCTGGCGCCGGAGCCGAGAGCTCACCATCAAGCTGTACAGACTTCGGCTCCGGTGCGTACTGTAGCATCTCCCGGTACCGAATCAGGCAGGTCGGGGAAGTCTCTTCACAAGTCCCGGCATTTAGAGCCTTCCACTCCAGAGTCTCGAGACCGGAGTTCTCAGGTTCGAGACCCTGACTTATGGGGTGACTCGGAGGATCCTCTTCTTTCGGAGGGAGAATGCTCTTCTGGTGATGAGGAACCGTCTGTTTTAGGAGCCTCCTCTAAACCAGAAGTGTCTTCCTTTTCTTCATTTTTGAAGGAAATGTGTGATTCTCTCTCCATTCCTTTGGAGGCTGAGTCAAAGAAATCCAAGGCTTTCCTTGATGCCTTGGACTTTGACCAGCCTCCAAAGGAATACCTTAAACTACCTCTCCATGATATATTGAGAGAGACGTTTTATAAGAATCTGGAATCTCCTTTAACTATCCCTGGAGCTCCTAGAAAGTTGGATTCCTTGTATAAAGTCATTCCTATTCCTGGGTTTGACAAGCCTCAATTACCTCATGAGTCCCTTTTAGTTGAGTCCACTTTAAAAAAGTCCAAAGGGGCTAGTGTATATGCCTCAGTCCCTCCTGGCAGAGAGGGCAAATCTATGGACAAGTTTGGTAAAAGGCTATACCAAAATGCTATGTTAGCAAATCGATCAGGAAATTATGCATTCCATTTCTCTTTTTATCTTAAGCACCTAATACAAAATCTCACTGCTTTTGAAAAATATCTTCCTGATAGGAAAAAGTCTGCTTTTCACCACACTTGTTCATCTCTTTTACAGCTTCGAAAATTCATGGTAAGATCTATCTATGATACTTTCGAGCTGACCTCCAGAGCCACTGCCATGTCAGTGGCCATGCGAAGGCTAGCCTGGCTTCGTGTTTCAGAACTGGACGTTAATCACCAGGATAGGCTAGCCAATACACCTTGCTTAGGGGATGAGCTGTTTGGAGATTCCATGGACTCCACTACCCAGAAGTTATCAGCTCATGAGACCAGATGGGACACGCTTCTTAAACCTAAGAAGCCTCCACCAACCAGGCCCTTTCGTCCACAATCAACCTACCAACGTAGATTTGTGGCTCGTCCTCTGCCTCAAACTGCACAACAACCTAGGCGTCAGAGGCAACAGCGTCCAGTTGCTAGACAACCTCAGCAACAACAGCAGGTAAAACCTACTCCTGCACAAAAGTCTACCCAATCCTTTTGACTTGGTTCTCCAGAACATAGCCAGTCTTCTCCCTCCTACTCAACTTCCACAGCCTATAGGAGGACGCCTTTCTTATTTCATAAGCCGTTGGGAACTTATCACGTCAGATCAGTGGGTTCTGAACATCATCCACCACGGCTACTCTCTCAACTTTCAGACTCTACCTCCTCCAAGTCAACCAAAAGAGTCTGCTTCGCACACTCAGTCTTTCCTTCTTCTCCAGGAGGTTCAATCCCTTCTCCTTTTGAACGCCATAGAGGAGGTTCCTCTAGATCAAAAGGGACAGGGATTCTACTCCCGTTACTTTTTAGTCCCCAAAAAAACAGGAGATCTCAGACCCATTCTAGATCTCCGCGATCTCAACAAATGTTTGGTCAAAGAAAAGTTCAAAATGCTCTCTCTAGCCACTCTTTATCCTCTTCTAAATCAAGGCGACTGGCTATGTTCTCTCGATCTCAAAGAAGCATACACTCATATACCGGTCAATCTGGCCTCCAGACAATACCTACGCTTCATGATCAATCGTTGTCATTACCAATACAAGGTGCTACCCTTCGGTCTTGCCTCCTCTCCGAGAGTATTCACCAAATGTCTGATTGTGGTAGCTGCCTTCCTGCGATCTCACCACCTTCAGGTCTTTCCTTACCTGGACGATTGGTTGATAAAGGCCAATTCATCTCAGACTGTTCTCCTGGCCACCAACCAAACCATCAGGTTTCTTCAACTTCTGGGGTTCGAGATCAATCTACCCAAATCTCATCTCATCCCCACTCAGAGACTTCAATTCATAGGAGCTGTCTTGGACACAATCCTTATGAGAGCGTTCCTGCCGTCCAATCGTCTTCAAACGCTTCACTCTCTATGTCAGCAGGTGCTTCCACAGCGTTCCATCACAGCAAAGCAGATGATGATTCTCTTGGGTCACATGGCCTCCACAGTTCATGTCACGCCTCTTGCACGTCTTCACCTGCGCACTCCTCAATGGACACTAGCTACCCAGTGGTCCCAAGCGACGGATCCTTGCTCACGTCACATATCTGTGACATCATCTCTTCGTCAGTCTCTACAATGGTGGTTGGTATCCTCAAATCTGTCCAGAGGTCTTCTGTTCCATCAACCTCCTCATCAACTAGTCATCACCACCGATGCCTCCCCTTATGCATGGGGAGCTCATTTGAACGAGTTCCAAACTCAAGGTCTTTGGACTGTCCAGGAAAAGAAGCGTCACATCAATTTCCTGGAACTCAGAGCGATGTTTTATGCCCTCAAGGCCTTCCAGCATCTTCTTTTTCCTCAAGTTGTCCTGTTGTGCACAGACAATCAAGTTGCGATGTACTACATCAACAAACAGGGTGGGACGGGCTCCCGCCTCTTATGCCAGGAAGCCCAAAAGATCTGGACTTGGGCCATAAATCACCATCTATTCCTGAAAGCTATTTACATTCAGGGAGAGGAGAATTCCTTAGCGGACAAGCTCAGCAGAGTTCTCCAACCTCACGAATGGACAATCGATCCTGTAACTCTACAATCCATCTTCGCTCAATGGGGCACCCCTCAGATAGACCTCTTTGCAGCTCCTCACAATCATCAGCTGCCCCTATTCTGCTCCAGACTCTACTCACCTCACCGTCTGGCAGCGGATGCTTTTCTCCTCGATTGGTCCAATCTGTTCCTGTACGCTTTCCCTCCTCTGCCTCTCATGTTGAGAACCTTGTTCAAGCTCAAGAGGGATCAAGCAACCATGATTCTGATTGCTCCGAGGTGGCCCAGGCAACATTGGTTCTCCCTTCTACTTCAACTCAGTTCCAGGGAACCTTTTCTTCTGCCTCTGTATCCTTCTCTGCTTACTCAGCATCAGGAAACTCTTCTGCACCCCAACCTACAGTCTCTGCACCTGACAGCTTGGTATCTCTCGGGCTGACTTCTCATGATACACTCTTGTCTCAGCCTGTTCGTTCAATTCTGGATGCCTCCAGGAAACCGGCCACTCTTCAATGTTACCATCAGAAGTGGACACGGTTTTCTTCATGGTGTCTTCTTCATCATTATGATCCCACTTCCCTTGCAGTGGAGACATTGTTGGATTATCTCCTTTCTTTATCAGACTCTGGCCTCAAGTCCACTTCAATCAGAGTCCATCTTAGTGCTATAGCAGCTTTTCATGAGCCAATCCATGGAAAACTCCTCTCAGCTCATCCCTTAGTGTCCAGGTTCATGCGGGGTCTTTTTAATGTGAAACCACCTCTTAAAGCCCCTCCTGTTATCTGGGATCTTAATGTAGTTCTTTCCGCTTTAATGAAGCCTCCATTTGAACCCTTGGCTACTGCTTCTTTCAAGTTTCTCACTTGGAAGGTGCTTTTTCTTATTGCTCTTACCTCTGCCAGGAGGGTCAGTGAGCTCCATGCACTAGTGTCGGATCCACCTTTTACGGTCTTTCACCATGACAAGGTGGTTCTGCGTACTCATCCAAAGTTTCTCCCGAAGGTTGTCTCTGAATTCCATCTCAACCAATCCATTGTTCTGCCTGTCTTTTTTCCAAAACCTCACTCTCATTCTGGTGAACAGGCTTTACATACTTTGGACTGTAAGAGGGCTCTGGCTTACTATTTAGACCGTACTAAGCCGCACAGATCGTTCCCTCAACTCTTTCTGTCCTTTGATCCAAATAAATTGGGACGTCCTGTTTCTAAACGTACGTTGTCTAATTGGCTGGCAGCGTGCATTTCATTCTGTTGTGCTCAGACCGGACTGACACTGGAAGGTTCTGTCACAGCCCATAAAGTCCGAGCTATGGCAGCATCTGTAGCTTTCCTCCGGTCCACGCCCATTGAGGAAATCTGCAAAGCTGCCACTTGGTCCTCAGTTCATACTTTTACATCTCATTATTGTCTGGACACATTTTCCAGACGGGATGGACACTTCGGCCAATCTGTTTTGCAAAATTTGTTTTCCTAATGGCCAACCTTCCCTCCATCCCTCTTTTTGTTAGCTTGGAGGTCACCCATCAGTCAAGAATAGCTGCCTGCTTGTCCTGGGATAAAGCACAGTTACTTACCGTAACAGGTGTTATCCAGGGACAGCAGGCAGATATTCTTGTGTCCCTCCCTCCTCCCCGGGTTGGCTTCTTAGCTGGCTTATCATAACTGGGGACCGCGCGCCTCTGTCGGGCGGGAAGGCACTCGCGCATGCGCGGTGCGGCCTACCAGAACTTTCTAAGTTCTTAGAGTGCAATCACTCTAAAATTGTCCGTACCGGGGCTCCGTCGGTGCCGTCACCCATCAGTCAAGAATATCTGCCTGCTGTCCCTGGATAACACCTGTTACGGTAAGTAACTGTGCTTACTTGTTGTACGAATTGAAAATGAATAAAGATTTTTTTTTTAAAGTATTTCCGTCTAACTTAGTGTCACCTTGTTCTTTGTAATTTTTGATGGAGTGAAAAATCGATACACTTGTACCCGTTCTACTCCACTCAGGATTTTGTAGACTTCAATCATATCTCCCCTCAGCAATCTCTTTTCCAAGCTGAAGAGCCCTAACCTTTTTAGTCTTTCCTCATACAAGAGGAGTTCCATCCCCTTTATCATCTTGGTTGCTTTTCTTTAAACCTTTTCTAGTGCCGCTATATCTTTCTTGAGTTAAGGAGACCATAACTGGACACATTACTCGAGATGAGCGATATAGGGGCATTATAACATTCTTAGTCTTGTTTGCCATCCCTTTTAAAAAATAATTCCTAGCATCATGTTTGCTTTTTTGGCTGCCGCCACACATTGGGTGGAAGGTTTCATCGTATTGTCTACAGTGATACCCAGATTCTTTTCTTGGGTGCTAGTCCCCAAGGTTGATCCTAGCATCCGGTAAATGTTGTTTGGGTTATTCTTCCCAGTGTGCATCACTTTGCATTTGTCCACATTAAATTTCATCTGCCATTTTGGATGCCCAGTCTTCCAATTTCCTAAGGTCTACCTGCAATTTTTCACAATCCACATGCCATCTGCAAATTTGATCACCTCACTCATCGTTCAATTTCCAGATCATTTATAAATAAGTTAAATAGCACCAGTCCCAGTACAGACCCCTGCGGCACTCCACTGTTTACTCTCCTTCATTGAGAAAAATGTCCATTTAACCCTACCCTCTGTTTTCTATCCGATAACCAATTCCTAATCCACAACTGAACTTTGCCACCTACCCATGACACTTTAATTTTTTCAGGAGCCTCTCGTGAGGAACTTTTATCAAAAGCTTTCTGAAAATCTAGGTACACTATATCAACCGGCTCACCTTTATCCACATATTTATTCACACCTTCAAAGAAGTCAAGCAAATTAGTGAGGCAAGAGCTCCCTTGGCTGAACCCATGCTGACTCCATCTCATAAGAACATAAGAAGGTGCCTCCGCTGGGACAGACCAGAGGTCCATCTTGCCCAGCGGTCCGCTCACGTGGCGGCCCATCAGGTCTATCGCCCGAACAGTGGTCCCAGACTAATTTTGTAACTTACCTCTAATCCTCTAATCCTATCCTTATAACCTACCTCTACTCCTATCTGTACCCCTCAATCCCTTTGTCCTCTAGGTACCTATCCAAACCTTCTTTGAAGCCCTGTAGCGTGCTCCTGCTTATCAATTCTTCTGGTAGCGCGTTCACCCTCTGTGTGAAAAAGAACTTCCTGGCGTTTGTTCTAAACCTATCCCCTTTCAATTTCTCCGAGTGCCCCCTTGTACTTGTAGTTCCCCATAATTTGAAAAATCTGTCCCTATCTACTTTTTCTACACCCTTCATGATTTTGAAGGTTTCTATCATGTCCCCTCTAAGTCTCCGCTTTTCCAGGGAGAAAAGCCCCAGCCTTTTCAGTCTGTCAGTATATGAGAGGTCCTCCATACCCTTTATTAGCTTAGTTGCTCTTCTCTGGACTCTCTCAAGTACCGCCATGTCCTTCTTGAGGTACGGCGACCAGTACTGGACACAGTACTCTAGGTGCGGACGCACCATTGCACAATACAGTGGCAGGATGACTTCCTTCGTCCTGGTCGTGATACCTTTCTTAATGATACCCAACATTTTGTTTGCTTTCTTTGAGGCTGCCACACATTGTGCCGACGCCTTCAAGGTTGTGTCTACCATCACTCCCAGGTCTCTTTCAAGTTTGTCACCCCTAGTGGTGAGTTTCCCATTTTTCCCATGTTTGTCTATGTGTTCCACAATTTTATTTTTTATAATTGTTTCCACCATTTTGCCTGGCACTGAAGTGAGGCTTACCGGTCTGTAATTTCCCCGATCTCCCCTGGAGCCCTTAAAAAAAAAAAAAATCTGTATAACATTGGCCACCCTCCAATCTTCAAGTACTACAGACGACTTTAGCGACAGGTTACAGATCACTGACAGCAGGTTAGCAATTTCATGTTTGAGTTCTTTTAGTACCCTGGGATGTATACCATCTGGTCCTGGCGATTTATCACTTTTTAACTTGTCAATTTGGCTTTGTACATCCTCCAGATTCACCGAGATTTCTTTCAGTTCCTCCGCAACATCACCCTTGAAAACCATTTCTGATTTAGGTAGATCTCTTACATTTTCTTCCGTAAAGACTGAAGCATTCATTCAGTCTCTCTGCTTGGCCTTATCCTCCCTGAGCGTCCCTTTTGCTCCTTGATCATCCAATGGTCCCACATATTCCCTCACAGGTTTTCTGCTTCTGATGTACCTAAAAAAATTGCTATTAGTTTTTGCCTCTTTTGTAAGTTTCTCTTCATATTCTTTCTTAGCTGTCTTTATCAATGCTTTCAATCTAACTTGCCAGTGCTTGTGTTTCTTCTTATTTTCTTCATTCGGGTCCTTTTTCCATTCTTTAAAGGATGTTTTCTTGGCTCTAATAACCTCTTTTACTTCACCTATAATTGAGTGTTAATTTTTTTATGATTGTGTTTCTTGTTTTTCTGTTTCAGGAGGAGAAGACTTCTCATGAGTTTCATAATTTTTGATTCACTGAGGATAGCTAGCCAATAGGAATATAAAACTTATTTATGGAAGAACATTTTTATTAAATGAAGTGACTTGTACAAACTCACAGTAGAATATGTAATAGAACAGTTTCAACCATTTGTATTTAACAAAGAGGTTATACTCAGCAAAAGAATCAAATCTGTTTACACTCAAATGATTTTAATTTTTTTTCTTCCCCCCTCCTATAGCCACCTCCCCCCCTCTCATCATTAGAGCAGTGAATTAAAACCTTGCTGGAAATATATCCCAAACTTATAGCGTTTGACCTTGCAATTTGATGTCTCTTTCTTTGGAGGCCTTAAGACAACAAACTACTGATAGAGAAGTTGTACTCTTATACTAACCCCATCTCCATCAGTAAATGGCCTCTGAGTTCACAAAATCCTGAACTGCTTAGCCAATCGTTACCCCCCCTTGTCTTTTAACAAAAATTAAAAAACGTTGCATACAAGGCAACTTGAAAATAGAAGATAACTGTTTGACTCCCTATACTATGAGTTTCCTGTGCACACAAAATGAGGTTGCTAGTAATGTTAAGAAATCCTTTTTCAAGGAGAGGGTGATTAGTATTTAATGTCCTCCCGAGAGTAGTGGTGGAGAGGAAAATGGTGTCTGAATTCAAAAAAGCATGGGATATGCACAGTAGATCTCTAATTAGAAAACGAATGGCATTAATTTAAGAACAAGGCAGACTTGCACAGTCTGTGCCCTGCATATGGCTATTTGGTTTAGGATGGGCTGGGGAGGGTTTTGATGGAAACTCCGGTAATTTATAACATGAATGTGCTGGATGGACTTTTACAGTCTGTATCCCACAAATGATGTGATGATTTGGATGGGCTGGAGTGAACTTTGATAGCAGCCCCAATAGTTGAAACCCAAGGTATCAGCACCCGGTAATATATAAAACAAAAAGACGATTCAATTTACGCATGAATTTTTATAATGCTTAAATTGAATCATCTTTTTGGGCAGACTGACTGGACCATTCAGGTCTTTATCTGCTGTCATTTACGAAGGGATTTTTTTTTTGTACTGTATAGGCCTCGACAGTGGAGGCACTACTGCATTAAAAGTGCTGGCTCCAACTGGAGTCGTTATCCAGAGGCCTTCCTCTCCATATAGTTGTGGATAATACTAACGACAGATGCAAATCTCTGTGGCTGAGGTGGTCATTGCGAGGGTCACCCAGTGCAAGGCCGATAGCTGTCATCGCAGAGAACATCAACAGACTGGAGTTGAGAGACATTCAGATACCTCTCCACTTTTCTCGAACAGAACTTAAAGGCAAAGCAGTCAAAGTATTCTCAGACAATGCTATAGCAGTGGCATGTGTCAACATGCAAAGGAGGACCAAGGATTCTTCTCTGAAGCTGGAAGCCCAATTGTTTCGGTGGGCAGAAGTCCACCTGCAGGTGATAATGGCGGCGCACACAGAGGAAGTAGACAATGTCTAAGTTGACAACCTCAGCAGCGGGGAATGGGCATTCAACTGCATTGTGAAATGCTGGGGATGCCAGACGTTCAATCTCATGGTTTCGACAGGCAACAAGAAAGTCCCTCTGTTTTTTAGTCAAAGATTTGAGTCAGGCAGCATCAGAATGGATGCTCTCATGCAGCCCCTTTGCCAGCAAGAGAACTGCTATATGTGTTTCCACCATGGCAGATGATGGGTAGAGTCATTTGCAGAATAGCAATCCATTGGGGATTAGTATTCCTTGTAGCTCTGGATTGGCTGCATTGTTCATGGTATGCAGATCTGGTCCATTTGCAACGGGACAGCTGTCTCAGACTACTGCTGCATCAGGGCATTCTGTCACAGGGGCCCATAGCATTAGACAATCTGAAATGCTTTGGTCTTGCATCTTGATTATTAAGCGTGCAACCTTAGTGCAGAAAGGATATTCAGAGATGGTGATATTGACTCTCCTCAGTTTAGAAACCCAGCGAGAGTGGTGGTTTAAGCTAAAGTGTGGAATGTTTTTCAGCTTTGGCGCAAGGATAAGCAGTTGGATTCTTTCTGGGCTTCCATTCCTAAGGTTCTCTTGTTCCTGCAGGAAGGGTTGGAGAAGGTCTTGGCAGTTAGATCTCTTAAAGTTCAAGTAGCTAGTCTTTTATGCTTCCAGGCCATAGTAGATCGAGCATTTCTAGCCTCTCATCCAGATGTTTCCATGTTCCTGTAGAACAGCATACGATTCCTTATATCACACCCTGTTAGAGATGGATACAGCCTGCGTTGAATAATAGTCTGGATTGAATTTACAGTGGTTTGGCTCGTGCCAGCCAAAAGAGAAGAAAAGAAAATTATTGTAAGGCAGTGGGGTAGTTGCTGTCATAGAGCTATACAAGTGTTGGTTCTGGTTGCAGACAGGTAGATTGTGAGTTGATTCCACCTTTAGTTTTGCAATTGTGATGTTTGTTTACTGTTTTTTTTTTTTTTTTCCTGATGCAGAGCAAAGCTAACATTATTGGGGAGTCTCCCCTGAACCCCTCCGTGTAACTTCCTCTTAGGAGATATTGCTTGCTTTGGTACAGACTGAAGAGGGAGGGCACTGCCCAGAAAGACGAGAAAAATAAGAAAAATGATTGCCTTCTACAATCTTGCTCGCGAGTTGGGATTCACAACCCATCTGTAAGGCTGTTCTACAGAAAAGAGGATTTTCAAGGTAAGAACCTAATCCTTCCTTAACAGTATTAAATTTTGTACCTTCGATAATGATGGGTTTTAAGTTTCCGCCCCCCCCCTCCAATTTTTTTTTCCCTTCAGCAGCATTGATGCATGAAATCTGTTTTGCCAATGCCAAAAAGTGGGCAGATCACTATGGGGCTCATAATCAAAACTTAAATATGTCTAAAAACTCACCCAAGTCGGCACTTGGACTATCTAAAAGACAGGTCTGCTGATAATTGAAACAGCTTTTTGGACATATCCAGGGATATTTTAGACCTCTGAAACCCAATGTGTGCCCAGAGCTGAAAGGGGTGTTTTTGGAGGAGTGGTTAGGGCGGGATGTGGGCCAACCTAGACTTAGTTGTCCTGCAGGGATAATCAAATGTTTGATGAGACTGCCTAGGCAAAACTTGTTCGTTGTGAGTCAGATGATGTAAAGACAGGTATAAGTGCCCAAAAGTTATCCAAAGCGACCAGATAACCACCGCAGAGACAAAGTAAAGACCCCTGTGTTTACACACACTCCCCCCATGTTTACTGACCCCATTGCATCCCCTCAAAGTTCAGAATAAAAACGTACATACCTGCCTCCGGAATATCAGCAACTGGCATAGGAAAGCCTAGTAGAGCAGCACAGAAATGTCTTAAGTAGTCTGGGGGTGGGCTACTGAACCATAGAGAGGAGGTCCCAGGCCCATAAGCCACTCTAGCCACTTCATTCTTGGTGGAAAATGTGAACCCACCAAAACTCCCCCAAAACCCTACTTTTCTGCCATATAGGTGCTACCTGCAACCAATGTTCCCTCTAAGGATTGATGAGGTGTGTGCAAAAAAAAATATGCATGAGCGACAAGTTACATACTCCACAAATTTATGAGCAGGCGCGGAGGACGCATTTTTAAACAAATGTAGTTTATCCTTGTACTCCTTGTGCAATTTTAATCATCTATGGATATGTTTGTATGTTTATTGTTCAAATGGTTTTATTTATTTCCCCAAATTTATTTTTGTTATACGCATTGAAAATATTTGATATTGCGTTTTAATCAAAATCTCAATAAACTTGAAACGAGTGCCCATGAGATTGTGGGAGGGTTAAATACTCAAAGCTTAGAAGAATAACAATTTACTTAAAGTTTTTGCTACGCCAGCTTTCTGGTATCTTTACATACAGTGGCGTACCTAGCATATGTAACACCCGGGGCCCATCATTTTTTGGCACCCCCCATCTGTAAGAAAAACATGATTTTTAGTAACAAACCACACGTCACACATGAGTACCTAGGAAAAGGCAGCATCTTACATATTGCAGTGAGCAGTACATCAATACACCCATTGTAAAACTAAACAAGCCAGACCAGCACAGATCAATCCTACACCGTCAATCCTAACAGAAAACCACGTCTTTCGAACACACAGAACACAGAAAACACCTTCGCCTAGTATGGAATATGTCATCACAAACTAACCCCTCCCCCTTTTACAAAACTGTAGTGTGGATTTTAGCCACGGTGGTAACAGCTCTGACGCTCATAGAATTCTGAGCATCAGAGCACCACGGCTGGCGCTAAAAAACGCTCCACAGTTTTGTAAAAGGGAGGATAAAATAGAAATACA
This sequence comes from Geotrypetes seraphini, assembly GCF_902459505.1. Classification (NCBI taxonomy): domain Eukaryota; kingdom Metazoa; phylum Chordata; class Amphibia; order Gymnophiona; family Dermophiidae; genus Geotrypetes; species Geotrypetes seraphini. The sequence continues at coordinate 70,794,444 of NC_047088.1, forward strand.
CAGCTTCAACGCTCTAGCTCAGGGGTGCCCAAACTTTATGGGCTTGCGAGCTACTTTAAAATGATCAAGTCAAAATGATCTACCAACAATAAAATTAAAAAACACAAAGCACACTATACGCTGAGAAAATGTTAATTATCATTTCTATTCTGGGTTTTTTTCAAAGAGGTCAAGGTAGATGACTCTATGCATTGTCACCTCAGTAACAACCATACAAAAATAGACAAATATACCCCCCATCCTTTTTATTAAACCATAATAGCAGTTTTTAGCGCAGGGAACTGTGCTAAATGCCCAGCGCTGCTCTCGACGCTCATAGGCTCCCTGCGCTAAAAAACACTATTGCGGTTTAGTAAAAGGGGGCCATAGTGCAAAATATAGACAGCATATATAAATTCAGACACATTTTGATCATTAAATTTAAAATAAAATCATTTTTCCTACCTTGTCTGGTGATTTAATGAGTCTCTGGTTGCACTTTCATCTTCTGACTGTGCATCCAATCTTTCTTCCCTTCTTTCAGCCTGTATGTTTCCTCTCCTCCAGACCTCATTCCCTCCCCTAATTTTTTCTTCCTCTCTCCCTGCCCTTTCTTTCTTTTTTTTCCTCTTGATGCCCCCTTTCTTTTTTTCTGTTTCCCTTCTGTCTCCCTGCCTGCTCCCTTTCTTTTTCCCTACCCTCCACAAAGCCACTGCTGCCACCATCGGGGGAAACAGGCCCCAAAGCTACCGCCACGGCTGCTCCAAGCTCTCTCTGCTTCCCCCGACGTCAATTCTGCCGTCGGAGAGGAAGTTCCGCCCAGCCAGGTAGCGATTGGCTGGCCCGAACTTCCTCTCCGACTGCAGCCTTAGGGCAGATGCACAGCCGGGACGGACCGCCCCCCCTTGGTAGGACACTGAAGACGAGGCAGCGGCTCCTCTCACGAATCCCCACCTGCGTCGGAAGTCCGATGCAGTCGGGGATCTTGAGAGGAGCCGCCGCTGCATATTTTCACTTTAAAATAGAGGCCGCCGCCGCTTCCTCTCACCTCCTCCCGCCCTCGAGTGAGCGACAGGGGAAAGCGTATGAGCGACGCCACTGAAAATAGTGAGCGATCGCTCATGCGCTCACCTTAGAGGGAACACTGCAACCATAAGGGCTATTGGGATTGTAGACAGGTGGGTATAATGGGTTTTGGTGGTGTTTTTTTTTGGGGGGGGGGGTTTCACCATAACCTATAAGGGAGTTTTGGTGAAATGTTGATGTGGCACCCTTTTTGTGAAGTTCACAGCAGTGCCCTGTAATGTGTCCCTCTGCTCTGTTGCCATGTCTGGATGGTCAGTCCATCACAATGGCCCCCTCCCACATCCAAAAGGTCTTGTTCTGGACATTTGGGAATTGGATAAATTTTTGGTCAAGAATGTGGTATAAAGATAGACGTAGTGGCAATCTGGATGATCAAATGACTGGTCGTACAGATAGCCCATTTTTGGGGAAAAAATATTTTAGACTGACTTTTCGAGAATGGATGTTTTCCTGCTGCCAACTTTGGGCAACTAGCACCTTACGTCCAAATCAGACTTAAGATGTTTTTTTTATTATGCCTCTCCAGTTATCCAGATGCTGAGAATAGTCTCTCTTAAAATACCAGCCCTACTTTCTGAATCAAAAGTCAAGTACTTCCTCCCTGCAGTGTTAAGTGATTCAAAGTTATCCAGTAACCAACCGACCAGTGATGGTGGGAGCTGCTGTCCCATTACCTGTTTCAAGTAATACAACACTGTACACCAGAATTGCTTTACAGAAGCGCAGGACCAAAAAGCATGGTCAAAAGAACTATTTTCCTGCCACATTTTAAGCAAATAAGGAAATAATTCATATTTATAGACCTGTATCTGGGTGAAATAAGCTTGAAATTTTGGCTGATTTTGATGCTTATGAGGGAATCGGAGATCTCTAAACTACTGAGTCTTTGTATAATAGGCAGTGCTTCTCTCTCTTTAGAGCATGGCCAGAATTTACCCTTTCACGTCATCTTTCTCACATTTCTGTGCATGATAGTGGTAAGCTGGTTGATTTTGGGGTGCTCTGATGTATGTTCTCTTAAGTTTGTCCCGTTTCTTCTGTGAAATGAGTAGTGATTTTGTGCTCTTATTGAGTACAACTTGCTTATTTTACTGTTTTGTTTTTCTTTCTCCTAGATCACTACGTCCCCATTGATCTCCAAGGAATTGCCCAATGAGCCTACTACACCCAAGGATGTCCATCCTGAGGCTCTGGGGATGTCTACATCACCACCAAAAAACTCTGAGGGCACCAGAGGAAAAGAAAAGTAGCCTATCTGTGCTGGAGGAATTCCTTTTTTGTTTCATTTTTTGTTTTGTTTTTGTTTAATCAAAGCCAAACCTGGAGAAGAAGGCAAAAGGACAGTGTTGAAAAACAAAGGATGTTCCTTTCTGCCATTTTTTTTTTTGCATTAGAATTTCCACACGTGTTGTGACTCAAGGTCTTGTGGAACTGGAATGCACTTGTTGATGTCAGGAGAGAAAAGACATTCCTTGACCTGTGGTCACGCCTTTCGAGGCAGGAGGTGGCTCTGACCATGTCACACATTCCATGTTGGTAGCTTGTCTCTCTTCTCCCCTTGTATTTTGAAGAAGGGCAGTTGGGGGAGATGCTAAAGGACTGACAGGAGAGGGGAGCTTCCACTGATTTCCCCCCCCCCCAGTGGATGAATGCACTGTGAACTCTTCTCTGACCTGTGGAAACGGACAGCGCTGATTGGCTCGTATCTTCTTCCTGGAAGGTGTAGCCTTTATTGAATCTAAAACTGAGACAGTAATCTGACTGTCAATATTTGTTTTTCCCTGCTCTGTGTGTCTCAAGAGAAGGGTTTGGGTGTTGCTGGCAAAGACTGGATGGGGTGGGTCCTTTTTGAAAAAAATGTCTATATTTCCCCCTCCTTCCCTCTCACATTTAAACACTATCTGTTAGAGCTCCAGATAAGTCATGTGGGGGCAATGTCTGCTCTGAATAGCCAATTCAGTGACATCTCTCTCCCAAATCTGCACTTGATGTTTGCAAACTATGGAAGATATCCAGTTCAAAATTATTCCTTCTATCTGGCCTTTGGCTGGCATCTGCTTTTCAGCTTCACTCAGAGTCCATGTGTGGGGTTTCTGTCCTCTTTCATAGTGCCTATGAAGAATGGGTACCAAGGGATCATGGTTGCTATATGGATCCCATTCTTTCAGCTCTTTTGCAAGATGAGAAGGCCTACAAGGCTGCTACTTGCCTTAGTTGTGATTCGTTTGCTAGTGAATTGTGCCCTGCTTTAGGCTGACAATTGAAGCATCCTTTTGCCGTCTGGTGAGGTGCAGAGGTCTGTATTGGTGCTAATGTTGGAGGAGACTCTTTAGTCTCTCAGTGCTTGCTTAGGTGCCCCAAAACTGCACCAATCTGAAAGTATTTTATTCAATATTGTCTGTCTTGTCTTTTGGCAGTATTTAATGCACAGATTAAAAAGTGTTCTGGTTTGTCAGGGCATAGTGCTGCTTGGAAGGGGAAGAGATTTCAAACACATGAGACTAGTAGGTTGTGAATCAATTTTGGACTGATTTGTGTTCCGTACAGGTGCAATAGGGGAGCAGAGTGTTATGGTTCAGTTATAAAATGTAAAAAAAATTGTAAAAAATTACATAAAACCCTTTTAAAACCCCTGCTGCTGTTATTGGGCCCTTTTCCTTTCCAGTCTGTGAATTCTACTCCCAGTCCTGGAAATGCTCTGGTTCACCTTCCTTGTTTCAAAGGGGCTGTTCTGGGGATGAATATGAGCTGCTGATGGTAAGGGGATGGGGGTCTGGCCTGTAACTTTCCATGATGTGCTGCTTTTTTTTCCTTATAAAAAAAAAAAAAGGGAACTTAGCCAGCGAGGGCAAATCCTTCCAGCTCTTCATTGGTCATAACCATTGCAAGTATGTGATTTCATGCCACTGAAGTGCCAACTTGGATGGGGTGGGGGAAGAGAAGGACAATGTTAAATGCACTGATCCCATCCTGCTGTGGAAGATAAACTCCTGTGCTCTCCTGTCCATGGCTCAGCCTCTTACCGTGCTTCCAAAATTTGTTTTCCCTCTCATGATAACTCTGGGGTTTTAACAATGGCATTTGAATTGGTTGGAGTGCTCGGTTCATGTTGCTGGATTTCTCGTTTTCCATCTTTCCCATACTGAAGAAACCTTACCAACCTTTTTCCCCTTTTCCTGATGTATCCTACTTAAACTTCAGCTGTTGGCCTGACAGCCCCATCATCACTTTCTCCTCTGAAATGTGTGAAATTGTTCCTTTCCCTCTCCCTTGCCAACATGCTGCTGACCAAATCTCTAACCTGGAAAAAATATTTGTTAAACAAATTGTGTGTAAATCTGCACTTTTGGGATGTGAAAGCACTGATTTATTTTGATGTTTATTTTGTATTATTTTGAATTATTTACCTGGTATTTTTAATTTCATAATGAAGAAAATCTTACTCTGTTTAAGAAATGGATTGGTGTTTTGAATCATTTTTGTTCTTTGGTCGTCTTTTCCTGTGTGTTAAATGAATCTCGGGGACAATTTCTCCAAATGGGATAACTTTGCACATACCATAACAGGAATGAACTCTCCTAAGCAAGGTATATGGAATATGATCTCAGTCTTTCAGATTTACTGCTAATGCTTGGTGTAGAGCTTGCATTGAGCCAAAGAGATCTTTTTTCCTGGCGATCATAAGATGTAATATGTATAGGCTACTTATCCAGGTGATTGCTGTGGGGAGACAATCTTTTCTCCAGAAATGAGCAAGAGAGATGCAAGTACACTTGTTGAAGTCCTAGACCCCTAGCCAGTTGGGTTTTCATGATATCCCTAATGAATATGTATGATGCAAATTTGCTTACCTGTTATATGCAAATCTGCCTAAGCTGAGGGTCCCCCCCAGGACAGGTTTAAGAACTGTCTTAGATTGATCCTGTGTGTTGGTGCTCTCCCCTAGCTGCAGTAAGTTTTTGGCTTACTGGGCATGTGCAGGGACTTCCACCTTCTGAGACTCTTTCCCTTGCCTTAACATAAGGAAATGTGGAGTCCTATGTTGAACACAGGCTTTATTAAGATTCAAAAGTGTATTCAAGCTTAAAAATAATACAGTTCATCCACAACTTTGGTGATTGGAGAGGACCCAACACGGTCCATATTTTGACCAAAAAGGTCTTCCTGAGGGATCCTAATTGGTCTCTCCAAAGGATTTTGGTGAATATGTTAGCCTACACCCAGCGTAGGTGAAAGTTTTCGGGCATATTGCCTTGCCAGTTTTTTCTTAGCCGTTCCTAACAAGTCCCACATATACACAAACATTTTCAATTCCTAGTAGTTAGGGATCAAGGAATTGTCGAATTTCCAAAAAAGAAAAAGCTAATCTGTTACCTCTGTAGTCTCCTCAAGAACCTAACTGGTTTAAGAAAACAAAGCATACAGAGAATCTTCTCAGAAAACTCTTAAATCCATCAGACTCCAGGACCACGTGAAATTCCTTTCTGCTGAAGAAAACAACTGTTCCAGTTTAACATGGCTCCATCTTTTGGCAGCATGTACTAGTCACACCCACCAGCCACACTGATGGCTCCCTTCCCCCCAGGGTCTGGTTTTGGCACTGCTGGGGAGGTGACACGCCGCTCCCTGACAGGCTCATAGAAACATGACAGCAGATAAAGGCCAAATGGCCCATCTAGTCTTCCCATCCACAGTAACCATTATCTCTTTTTCTCTCTCTGAGAGATCCCATGTGCCTATCCCAGGCATTCTTGAATTCAGCCACAGATTAAGATTGGATTAAAACAGCAGAGCCTGCTGGAAAGCCAACGCGGCTGAGAGATGCCAGCATCAGGAGACTTCTGTGGTCTGCCTTTTCTCAGTCATCAAATCATGGGAATGGCTCTGAAGGGACCCACATGGCCTCCAGCCCTCTCCTACCATGATGCTTTCCTCAGCAACTGGCTATCTCTATCACTCTCTCCCCCCAGGGTCCTGTTTCGGCCCGCTGGGGAGGTGAATTGCTTCCCTTACATCAGCTGATCGGGAAAAGACCGTGGCTGCTTCAGGACATGGCCAACAATCAGAGATTGAATAATGTATACCAGAAGATGCTTTGTCCCTTCTACACCGGCCAGTGTGGTGCTGTTGACGGAGACAACACTGAAGCCTACCACTTCTTTTTACCACCTCCAGAGCACTGGGAAAGCTTCTGTGGGCCCAGCTTTGGCCTCATAGTCTTCTCCCTCACCTAACAAAGACTCGCTAATGAGAAAGGTAGGTCTTGTGGGCATCCAACCTTCTTCCTACCCCTACAGAGCTGATGAATTGCTCAAATGACAAGCCAGAATCCATAGGGCTTCCTGCATACATATTAACCATGTCGATTACCAAATTTCTTAAAAATGGTAATGCTTGTGTGATTTAAGTTTACAACTCTCTCACCCTATAGATTAAAACATCTAATGTGGCAGCATGTTGAATACAGGCTCCATTCTCATTACATTGCACCTCCAGCTTTTGTGAAGTTGGCTTCCCTGTTAAAAGTTACAAGTTTGTGAAGTTGGCTTCCCTGTTACAAGTGGGTACTGCATTCAGAACAAGCATTGAGCTTGAAATCATAGTTTTCATCTGCTTAATTGAAGCAGAACTTTATAGTTGTAAAACTGAAATTGATTGCAAAGCTAAAGCTGCTTTTGAAATATCCTCATGTCCTGAGATTTCATTGAAGAGTTGTAAAAGTCTCTCAACCAGCTGTTTATCCCCAGATATTTACATAGATTTAAAAAAAAAAATCAAGATTGTTTTTTGGAGGATTTTTATTGCATAATCCATTGTGACCAGTCAGGCTCTGTTCCTGACATGTTCCCAGTTAAAAATCCTAAGAAAGGTAGAGTTAGGGCTAAAAAATGTCATTTCTAAGCCTATGCCACAACATCAGCCAAGTTTTCCTGATTATGCTAAGGAAATCCTATCAGAAAATTAGCCTTTCTCAGATGAACCTGATTATGAAGAGATGGAGACCCTCCCCAGTGACCAGAAAACCTGACTGGATTGCGGCCCTCAAGGAGGGACTTTGAGATCCCTGCTTTAGAGCCACTAGACCAGACATGGGCAACTTTGGTTCTCGAGGGTTGTGAATTCAATCGAGTTTTCATGATTTCCCCAATGAATATGCATTGAAAGCAGTGCATGCAAATAGATCTCATGCATATTCATTGGGGAAATCCTGAAAACCCGATTGGATCCCGCCTTCGAAGACCGGAGTTGCCCATGTCTGCACTAGACAATGACTCTCTCACATTCCAAATATGGAAAGCAGTTTTTCTCCCAGCCATTATATCTGCACACTAAGTCAGTGAACTCCAAGCACTAGTATCTTACTATCATTGTACTCTATTCTTTCCTAATCATGTCCAACTGTGCATACACCTGAAATTCTTAATGAAAGTGGTTTTGGATTTCTACCTGAATAAGAATATAATTCTGCCATCCTTTTTCCCTCCTCCACATACCTTACTAGCGGAACAACGCCCTCATACTTTAGACTGCAGAAGAGCACTACTGTTATCTTCTGAGAAACTGCTTTTCATCACTTACAACTGACCATCTGGGTCAACTAGCTTGTAGGTGAACCATCTCCATGCAAATTTTCTGTCATATCAAATTCTGCTACCAAAGAAAAGATCAACAATTTGCTGGCTGGATTGGCACACAGTTTGTGCTGCAGCTTCTTCAGCGGCAAACCTCAGATTAAACTCGCTGCAGGACATTTTTTTTTTTTTTTTAAATGTGGAACGCTTCACGAATTTGCGTGTCATCCTTGCGCAGGGGCCATGCTAATCTTCTCTGTATCGTTCCAATTTTAGTATATGTGCTGCCGAAGCAAGCACGCAGGACATTTGCAAAGCAGCAACCTGGTCCTCTGCTCATGCTTTCAGTAAGCTTTTCTGCTTGGACCGGGGCCCAGCATAAGAGATTAAGTTTTGGACAGTCTGTCTTACACAATTTAATTTGTTCCTTGTATTATCACCGTCACCCTAATATACATTATAGCTTGGGACTCACCAACAAGTGTGCCTGCATCTTCCCTGCTTATCTCTGAAGAAAGAGGGCTCTCCGTAGCAGGGGAGTGCAGCCACACTTAACCCTTCCACCATCCCCACGGAGGCAAGGGGAGGAGCCTTAGGCAGGAGTGCCTGCACATGCCCAGTAAGCCAAAAGCTTACTGTAGCTAGGGGAGTGCACTGATGCACAGGATCAGTCTAGGACTTCACCAAGTGTGGCTGGTTTCAAGTTTATTAAAATATTTTTTAGACCGCTTATTCTGCTGTCTATGGAGAATCCATGTTATAGGTAAGCAACTTTGCTATCTATTCCTCCTCATACTAGGACTGAGTTGGCCATACCTCCCTCTGGCATGCCTTTATCCACAGTTATGGAGAGGCCAGTTGTAAACAATTGATGACTTGATGTCTCTTTAGGTCTGGTCTGTCTTCAGGCCCTGGTCATACTACTTGCTTATACTTTGCAGATCTGGAGAATCAGAACTTAAGGCATTGCTTCTCAATGCTATCCTGGAAGCACAAGGAGCTAATCAAGATATTGGGATTAATAATAATAATTTTATTCTTATATACCGCCATACCAAAAAAGTTCTAGGTGGTTCACAACAAGGTGAGTTAATACATGGGATACAGATAAAATACAAATTAGAATAATGCACTTAAAAACAGATGAAGAGAGAAAGCATTTACAATATAATGCAGAAAATACTGGCATTGCAGGGAAAGAAGTAATACATAGAACAGATAAAATACATCAAGTTGAATATAAGGAACTTGATTAAAAAAATGAAGCAGAATGCATCAAGATACCAGCCCAATGAATATGTGCAAGAGCTTTGCATATAAGGAAGGAATTTAAACCTTTAAGCACTGGTGCTGAGAATCAAATGTTCAAGTCTGAGCAAACCCAAAAGTAAAAGTACATGTTGTCTCTCTTGTTTTATATGCTTAACTATAAGTCTTCTTGTGAAAAAAAATTGAAAAGCTTATATTTAAAGGTGCAGAAGAACAGTGCTGATGTGTGCGCATGCCCAGGTTTGTCTGGGCATGGGCACAAGAATTTAATGTTAAGTGCAGCTCATGTGCACATTTGCTAGGCATTTCCTCTCCCCTTTGGTCTCAAGGTGTACATATGATTTGCATGTCATTAGCAAAAGGGATTGGGAGGAATTTGATATACCACTTAATGTATTAAGTGGTTCACAGTCAGGTACTCAAGCACTGAGCATTGGGGAGCAAATTTTTTTGCACTGTTCCTGCAGTATGGGGCAGGTGCTGTTTGCTTTAGCATCAGAGCTTCGAGCATGGAGTATCAAAGCGTGATTTGGGGTGCCAATAAACAATGCTTTTTTCGGCCTGTGGTGCCTTGGAGACATCTGCTGGGCACTCTAAAAATTACTGTGTGTGTGTGTGTGCCACTCTAGAAATTAGTGTGTCTGTATTTTTAAATCCTAAATAAGAAAAATTCTCCCACCTGAGGTTTTGCATTGGATGTACCAACCATTTGATTTCTAACTCCTGGTGTTCTAATTGGCTTCTTTCACACTGGCAATACAAACATTTTGCTTCATGAATTAATTTAGCAGGTAATGTTCTGATTTGGATTTCTTTTTCATTACTGAGAAGAGATAATTTGGGGGGGAAGTGGATAAACTGTTTTGGTTGCCATGGTAGCTCATATGAGTGCATGGGAATAAAAACCAATAAATAAAACCTAATATAAGTGAGATTTTTTTTTCCGTTCATTGAACTAACAATATGTTTGTTGACTAGCTTTGAGTCATTTAAAAAGATATCACCACATATAGAAGTATATTTTTAGTATGTTGATAATAATTTGTCTTGTGGTCGTCTTCCCCCCCCCTCTTCAAACTGCCATAGGCCCCTTCTAGTGTGATAATTCAGAAGCCTCACAGCTGAAAGTAGAATGATATGGAGGGAGGGGCATGACAGGATTTAGAACTGATAAGGATAGCCAGTGCCTATGAACAGAGCCAGCCTGCTTCCCAAAGCTCTGAGCCCTATCATCACTGGGTACATATTTGGAGCCAGCCCAACAAGCCACAAACTGAGATAACTGTTGTGTGCTTCTAGTAAAGGATGAAGGACTCCTGAGGAAGGCATTATCAGCCAAAACATGGACCATGTTGGGTCCTGCTACACATTCTACTGTGTATAATTTTTTTTTTTTTTACTGTTAAAATTTTAATAAAAAACATAATTTATATTTTCTTATACTAAAAACTCACCAATACTTTGTTTCACACTTGTTCCTAGTAAAGCCACAATTGCTAGTGACTCTTTTGTCAACACATTGGGCATGCTGAGAATTAGAGTGAAAGGGCTTATTAAATTCTGTTACTCAAGTCAGCCTTTTGTTTTGTTCCAAAATCTTTATGGACCCTGAAGGTTATGTTATGACACTAGAGTGGTAAGAAATTCAATTTAATTGAACTATAAAATGTTGGTATCTCTAGTGTGTTAAAGGATGGGAATTAAACTCTGCTGAGTAAGATGTGTTGTATGGAATTTAATAATGTATATCCAGGAGGAATAAAAGCAAAGTGAAGAAGTTTAACAGCAAATGTTTCATTACAAAGTTCCTGTGCAATCTTTACAAACTGTGTGAATGTAGTTTTCTGGTGTGGCAGTGATGAATTCCCCAATACACAGTGGCCATTGCAGAACTCTGAGTTCACCAGGGCTGTATTGGCTTATAATATGGTGATTCTGTATTTAAATCAGTAGAGCAAAGTATTTTCTCAGTTACTACTACTACCGTGTTTCCCTGAAAATAAGACATTGTCTTATATTAACTTTGGGGCCCAAACAACACACTAGGCCTTATTTTAAGGGATGTCTTATTTTTCCCTGGTGCCCTATACCTTACCTGAAGGTGCTGCAGTAGAGATGACTGACTGAGACAGAGACTAGAGCAGGGGTGTCCAATGTCGGTCCTCGAGGGCCGCAATCCAGTCGGGTTTTCAGGATTTCCCCAATGAATATGCATTGAAAGCAGTGCATGCAAATAGATCTCATGCATATTCATTGGGGAAATCCTGAAAACCCGACTGGATTGCGGCCCTCGAGGACCGACATTGGACACCCCTGGACTAGAGAGTTGCGTGGGGACAGAAATCAAACCCATCCCTGCTGGAATCAAATCCATCCCCGCCCTGAGAAGATGCTGTGAACCTTTTCATAAATTGACCTCGCAACAACCCAATTGCTGTATATAATATAGGTTTATTAGCAGTAGACAAAAGTCAGCTTTCATGGAACAATAAAGTACAGCACATTGAGCCAATGGTTAACATATGGAGTGGCCTGCTCTGATATGTATCCATCCTGAAGCTTAGGCCAGCTGGTATGCTACTTATATACTTTAGTTCAGTAACTTAAAGTAACACCTAGTTACGGATTATATGCTCACTTTTTATTGGGTTGACACATCTAACGTATCTATTGATTGTATAGTCTGCATATTTATCTCGGAGCCGTACTAAAGCATGATGTCACCTAGTGTCAAATCTGACATGCCTCCCTATTTTCCTTGACAATGCATTCTTAATACTAAGTTCAATAATTTCTGAGAGTGGGCCTCCTCCCTTCCTGAGCTTGATTGTTGATTGTCAGCATTTCTGATAACTTTTGGTAGGACAATTTGTTTGGGTTTGTCTTCTGGAAAGTTCTGAAACATTCAGTGCTGCTACCGTCAGCAGATATGTGCCAGTTTCTGGGGCAAAGTTGAATCTTTTACATAGGCTTCTTGTCTCTTGCTGACAGGGAGAGAGATGATTGTTCAGAAACTTGAATTCATAAGCACACTGTCTCTCTTAAAAATATCATCAGGGGGTCTCTTAGGGGTCTTCACATTCATTCTTATGATGGTCTTATTCCCTATTCTTCCTCATCCCCTCTTGAAGCCTAAGGAGGCTTCACCAATCTAGATCAAGGTATAGATAAGGTTATTGTTCCTACAAAGTCGACCACATCGAGAAGGGGGAAAGGAGGAAGGGCCATTATTCAGGAATCAAGCTTAGTAAGATTAAGAAGACAATTGTCACTACCACCCCCAATCTAATAGGATACCAGCTTCATGAGGACTCAGGATAAATCTTGCATATAATAATAATACATGAAAGCAAAAGAAAACAATCAAAAAACATTACGCATAGAAATAGTTAACCAGAAAAATATCTGGAAAATTCTGACATTGATTGCACATTTGATATTTAAGGGCTTCATCTTGTCATAAGGCCACCCCTCTAGAATAAATCAACGAAACTTTTAACTGCAAGCTTGATTATTTCCAGGTCGGTTGAGGTGAGAGATAATCAGGGTATAGATATGGGAGTCTAAACAGAATGAAAAATACATAACAAGGTTTCCCCCCCCCCCCCCCACTGAAAGATGCAATCAGACAAAGCACACGAATCTTGCAATAGGTTTGTTGCTATCATACTATTGCAAACACATGATAATATACATAAACTAACACTGCATAAGTCCAGGAAAAACAACTCAAACTTTAAAGTTCTGTCTTTTGAATTTCACTCTGCCATTTTAGGCCGATGATCTCGGTGGCAATAGTAAATTAGACAATCGGACCTTTTTATGGTGGCTAATGAAGAAAAGTCTCAGTGCGGTGTGTCAATCCATGTTAGGCCGCAGTACTCGGCTATGGACAGTCTTTCCAGAAATCAGGCAGTTGTTAAAGTCTCTTTCTTTGTACCCTAGTCTTCTCTATGTGGGAGAACTTGCCCCTCCTCTGGATACTCTGTAAATGGAAGTCCTCAACAAATGTTAAAAAGATGATTGTATTAAAGAGCAAAAGTGCAAACAGCAAAATTAATTCATCATAGCTATCCTCATCATATTTGAATATGTGCCTCACAGTTGTATAGTAATGTCTCAAAATTTAGCACCTTAAATCTTTTCCAATTGTAAGCAGACTCAACAGACATGCCACCACCAGCCATATGTGATTTGGAAAGGCTGTGTATATCACTAGTGGCATATATTCAACATCTGTGCTGTTTTTATTTTCATTTAAAATTTTTATATATATTATATAATTTAATTCTTGTCTAAAATACTACCATCTTGGTTAGTATGAACAATTAAATTCATATATGAAGCCAAAATCATTTAGCTTGACGTCATATCTTTAGTTAATGCTACAATACAAAACTCTTGAATACATTGGCAGTGGTCACATTTGTAAAGGCCATAGTCTAGCCTAGGGGTAGGCAATTCTGGTCCTTGAGAGCCGGAGCCAGGTCAGGTTTTCAGAATATCTACCATGAATATGTATGAGATGGATTTGAATGCACTGCCTCCATGAGATGCAAATCTATCTCATGCATATTTATTCTGGATATCCTGAAAACCTGACCTGGCTCTGGCTCTCGAGGACCGGAATTGCCTACCCCTGGTCTAGACAATTATGGCATTTACATGTTTATATGGGCTCTAATAGCATCCCAATAACGTTCATTGGTAATTTGTACACATAAATTCTTATTGCTTTACAAATCTTTCATTTGATAACAAGGCGGTACAAGGAAGAAAAAGTGTATCACATGCTTACTTATAAGAGAGGGATAATTTCAAAACATATGGGAGACTCGTAAAAATAGAACAGACCAGGAAATAAATGTTCCCAAGTGAGCAAGGATAGGAAGAAAAAATCTCCTTCAACATTTCAGGCCCAAGGACATACACACTCCCTCCCTATGACCAAAAATTCTCATTTCTTCCATTCCCCTTGTACACAACTATCTCTCTTTCCCTCTCACTGACACACCCACACCCAATTCTCCCTGACAGTGGAGGGAAGGCTTTGCGTCAGTCATGTGCAGATTAGCCATTGTTAGAAACAGGATACAGGGCTACATGGACCTTCAGTCTGCCCCAGTATGGCTATTCTTGTGTTCTTTTAAGAACTCTGTAGTATTAAATATTGCACATATGCATATGGATGGACAGTACTGTTGCAGTAACCTCATTAGGCATTCACATTCCTCACACCATACAAATAAAGAAAAAGATTTTCACATGCATCAGATTGATTCCATCTACATTCTGTCACTTTTATTTTATTTTTTTCTCTCTCTGTTACTCCCCCACCTCCATCTGTTTTCCTTCTCTTCTTTTCAAAGTCCTAGGGTCCCAGAGAGCAATGTAGGAGCAAGATGAGATGCTCTGTCACACTCCACCCCCTACCCTAAATGCTCTTCCAACAGGCATAGCCTGTCTTTGTTTCCAATCTCGGTGATTTATTATTTTGCTGCCGGCTTCTATGGAAATTTTTTTCTCCTTATTAGTATCTCAATAATTTAAGTTCAGCTCAGAAATTTCCTGGAATGACAGATTATGAAAACATATTATGGCTAAGACAAGAAACACTCAAAATCACAAAATAATATTATTCGTAACAATATGAGCCTTCTTTAACATACTGTTGCTTCTATATTACATGTTCTCTGTTTCTCTTAACTCTCCTCTCTTAATCTTTATTCCATTTGTTTTGCTGACTCTCCTAAAGACAGTTTCTTTCTGCCTGTTTTTCTTCCCTCATTCCCACTTTCCCTCTCTCTCTTCATTTTTCTCATTTCAAACAACCTCCCTGCTTTAAATATGCTGCCTGCTTTGTACCCATAAGATGTTCACTCAGCATGTTCAAAGTAAGAAAAGGCACCTGTTTCCTCTGAATCGTACATGCTCTGGTGTACTCCTCTCTTACTTTGCATCCGGATTCAGAGACCAGAATAAACGGTCAGTAAGCAGGGCATTTCATCATGAATCCCACATTTTCTTCAGAGCTCTATAATTCATACATCTCAACCGGATCTTGAACAGAGGGCAAGGTTTCATCTAAGGTTACCTTTGTTTGCAGAATAATCTCTCTGTGCAAGGCCTCCACGTTTCAAGCATGTCAGTTGGAGATTTGCAGTGTGTCCATCCGCATCTCTCTTGCTCTCTCCTCGCACGCTTCCAACTTCTTCCAGCCTGCACGCGGCACGTGACTGACACGACATCGGGGAAAGACTTCCGGTTGGCTATGTGTGCGTGCTGCAGGCAGGAAAAAAAAGATAAGCCTCGTCTGGACTTGAGCTGCCTCCAACCCCGCGGGATGCCCGAGACCACGAGAGGCATCCCCACGACCCGAGTGGGCGTCCCCAAGGGATCCCTGGTGTCCCCATTCAGCTCTCTAACAGAGATTGACTGAGAGCAAGTGGACTCTAGGACCCTGAGGCATCCACCAGGAGCCCCGTTTCAGGCCGTGCTGCAGCTGCTATAAGCAACTGATAAAATTGCTTGTTCTGCTCCCTGTCAGTAGTGGAGACAACTGGGACAAAATGCAGGTTAGAGGGACATTCAGCAGCCACAAGGAAGCTTCTGTGCGGCTGCTGCAGCTGATCAATAGCTTTTCTTGCTTTGTCAGCTGCGGAGACAACTGGGACAAAATGCACGTTGGAGAGACGTTCAGCAGCCAAAGGGAAACTTTTTTGTGCGGCTGCTGTAATTACTTTTCCTGCTCCCTAGCGGTGGCGGAGATAACTTCTGGGACAAGCACAGATTGGAGGGGGCCGAGTCACGCTTCTTCGTAACTAGGGCTTATTTCCAGGGTAGGTCATAATTTCAGGGAAACACGGTATTATTAATTATTTTTATAGTGCTACCAGACATGCGCAGTGCTATATAGAGTCACAAAGAAGACAGTCCCTCCAGCTCAAAAAAAGCTTACAATATAAACAAACGAGACAGACAAACAGGATGACATGGATACAGTTAAGGCAGGGGTCTCAAAGTCCCTTCGTGAGGGCCCCAATCCAGTCGGGTTTTCAGGATTTCCCCAATGAATATGCATGAGATCTATGTGCATGCACTGCATTCAATTCATATTCATTGGGGAAATCCTGAAAACCCGACTGGATTGCGGCCCTCAATGAGGGGTTTTGAGATCCCTGAGTTAAGGGAACCTTTGTTGCCAAACCATTTTTTGTCACCGTTTAAAAATGTTTAGTGTGTACTTCTATAAAGGGTGCCAAAAGTTAAGTAAAGCACGCAAAACACTAATTCTTCTATTTTTTAAAAAAATCTTTATTGATTTTCAAACTACAAATGCACAATAAATGATTCATGTATTTGTACATTATATAATAAGCGCAACAAACCTTACAACTATTACTGCACAAAGAAATTTCCCCCCCTCCTCCCAGTTACTAAACACATTAAATCAAAACCTTCATGAAACTATTCATACATTCCTATATCAATACTATTCCCATTCCCCCACCCCCCACAGGATGTTTATGTTTATATGTCCACAAACTGAAAAATTATTCCTCTTTGCGATATTTAGCCAATAGTTCCCAAACATCCATAAAATTCTTTAATCATCTCTGTTGTATGGCCATGCAACACTCCATTTTATATGTATAACACAGGGATTCCCACCAGAATGTGTAGTTCAACCTATCCCAGTTTTTCCAATTTCTTAAAATAAGCTGCATGGCAACCCCTGTCATTACTAATAGAAGCTTGTTATTTCTCATTGATAATTGGCTTTTAGCTCTCATAAGAGTACTAAATAAAATAGTATCATAAGATAAAGCCAACAAATTCTTCTAACAGTATATGGGCGCTCAGATTCCATGTTAAAATACTAGCTCTTATAAACTAACATTTTGTCAGTTACACATGGAATCCTTAAATGTACTGCATCCCCAATAGCCTAAATTTTGACACAGATATAGTACTGAAACTGTTCTGATCATACTTAGTGAGTTACATTCTCGTTTAGAAAAAAGTGATGTAGCTCTTCTTGTATCATTAGATTTGTCTGCATTCAACCTGGTAAATTAGAACATAAGCGTTGCCATATTGGGACATACCAAAAGATCTTCAAGCCCAGTATCCTGTTTCCAACAGTGGCCAACCCCGGTCACAAGTACCTGGCAAGACCGCAAAGAGTAAAACAGATTTTATGCTGTTTATCCTAAGAATAAACAGTGGATTCCCCCCAAGCCATCTTAATAATGGCTTGTGGACATGTAGGAAGAGAGATGCTAGGGCGTGGGGGGAGGGTAGGAAAGGAGATAGAGATGCCAGACCAGAAAAATGGAGAGGGGGGTGAAGCTGAGATGAATCATGTACAAAGGAGAGTAGGGGGACAAGATAGACAGTTTATTGAAGGGAAATAGAAAGAGGGAAGATGCCTTATGGAAAAGGAGAGGGCGGACACTGGATGGAGAGGGCAGACAGTGGATGGAAGTAAGAGAATGATGAGGAAAGCAGAAACCAGACGATAAAGGTAGAAAAAAAATTTCTGATTGATTGATTTATTTTTGCTTTAGGCTAAAGTATTATTGTAGCTGTGTTGATAATCATTTATTAATAGAAATAAGGTGATACTGTTTATTGGACTAATTTTAATACATTTTTTACTAAGGCAGAGACCATAACTCCTTTCCTCAGGTCAGGACAGGGATACTGTAACAGCAGTATAGTTTACTGACTTGAAGAAAGAGGTTTTAACCTCTCAAAGCTAATTGAGAAATATATTAGTCCAATAAAAGGGCGGGCACTAAATTTTCTTCCCGCCATGCCCCATGCCTCCTACCCAAATGCAAAATATAAATTGGTGGGCTTCCCAAAGCCCTGCCAGCTGAAGATCTCTTCCTCTAAGTAGAAGGGGGGATGTTGCCAGAGGTGATTGGAGGTTGCATAGAAGAAAAACTACACTGGCACTGGTATGGTAATCTTTGTTGTTTGTTTTGAATTTTAAAATAAAAGAAATAAAGTGGAAATAAAGAAGTAAATAAATGGGGGTGGGGCAGGGGATGTGGAAGGGGGTGGGGCATGCGGGTGGGATGGGACAAGGGACCCAGTGGATGTGTGTGCCTAGGGGCCTTTGATGAATTAATCCTGCCCTAGTAACCACCCAATCAACATCCAAGCTTGGAGATGGATCATTACATTACATTAGTGATTTCTATTCCGCCATTACCTTGCGGTTCAAGGTGGATTACATCCAAACTAAAACAAAATTACATTCAAAATCTGAAGGAATAGAATAAGCGATGACATAGAATTTTTAAGGTAATATATATTGGGTAAAGAGTTACCAAAGGGAAGTGGAGGTCTTTAGGAGATAATAATAGGGTGAAATTATGGGTTTTAGATAACATTTGGTAGATAAAAGAGTATTAGAGAGATCTAAGGGTAAATAGAGTGTTGGATATTGGGTTGGGATTGGTTGTGCTGGATAGGTTTTATGCGTTTTTTGAAGAGTATGGTTTTAATGTCTCTCCTGTAGACTTTGTAGTCTGTAGTCGAAGATAACAGTGGTGATTTGTCTGCCCATTTTAGCTGCTTTGGAGGCTATTAGGTTATCCAAAAGAAAACCATATATTGTGTGTCCACTGGAATAGTACCATGCAAAATGTCTTCCAAGAGTGACAGTACCAAAGTCCAGTACAATTGTGCCTTGGGACAGGCCTATCAAATGAGCAGAAAAGAGCCTGACTGACCATAGTTCTGCCAGCAATGGTCAAAGCCAGGCACAAAAAGCTTATGGAGCCACTCTGGACTTTAATGCAACTGATCGAGCATCTTGTATCCATTAAATTTGTTGTAATAGACACCTTTAATAAATTGCAATAAACACTTTCTTGCTGCTTAGTAGTTAAAGATTATCTCCCTCAACACCTGCTCCCACTTTTGTTCAGATGGTCAGTTTGCAAAACTATTATGACTTTATACAAATAGGATATGAGCCCTTGACTTACCCCCATCTGAAACATTTTTACTATGGTAAAGTTTCCTCCTCTCCATTGTAGAAGCAATGTGATTGTCATTAAGGACCTGATTCTATATATCATGCCAAAAATCAGCGCTGACTAGAACAGCACTTAAAGTGATTCTACAAGGTGTGCATACCCCTTATAGAATCGTGCATAACTTTTAGGCACACCCATTTAAACCAGCAAAAACCAGGCCTAAATGCCTGTGCCTAAGTTGTAGGTGAATTAAGCATATTCTATAACAATGTGCATAACTTTTAAGAATGCTCACGATTCGCCCATGCTTTTTTTCAAATTTGCTCACTAGAATTGGTGCATTCTTTTTATAGAATTGAGCTTTCCAAGTTGTGTATAATTTTTAATTAGTGTTAATTATGAAGTGTTAATTGCTAATTATTGGCACCAATTAGACCAATTAAGTTGTGCACACAAACTGGCTTTATATATCAATTTGTGTGCAAAGTTTAAGGCACCATGGGTTAGATCAGACATAGGCAACTACGGTCCTCGAGGACTGGAGTTGCCCATGTCTGGGCTAGATGCACTAAAGTCAGCGATTGTCGCTAAACCTATTTTCACAGCCTTAGTGACGACCGCTGTTACTGATTCGATGCACAAAACGGCCCACTATGTGTTTTTCCCTCAATTGCCCATTTTTGGATCCACCCATGCAAATTGGCTATTTTCCATGGGGTTTTAGCTAAGTGATTGATGCACTATCGGTAACTGTGTTACTGGCAGATCTGCCTGGGGTGTTTGTTTTTTTTTTCCCAGTAGCACAGATATTTTGTGTGTGTTACACATGCAAAATATCTGTCCCATAAAAAAATAAAAAAAGTCCCCCACCATCAATTTCGGCCCTCCCCAATGACCCCTGCCAAATGCGGCATCCCTGAGCCATTCCTCACCCAAACAAATGACGGGAAGGATACCCAATTCCTCCTGCCATGCAGAATGCCCCCACGCCAGGCACCTGTTTGTTGGAAATTTTTTATTTTTTCTATTTTTAATTTTGTAAATCACATTGGATTTGGATACTGCGATTATATCAAATATTTTAAATAAACTTGAAACCCTGGAGCCACTGAACCTCCCAAAAAAATGGCAGGAGGGATGCCCACTCTGTCCTGTCACTGGATACACCCTCACCCACCTTCCTGTACCTTTTTAAAATGGAAGCAGGAAGCCTGCCTGTCTAAATGCCTTCCCCGTGTATCATGTGATGCATGGGGAGGGGCCAAAGGCCCTGATTGGTTCAGATGCCTAAGGCCCCTCCCAAGGGGTGGGGCCATAGGCATCTGAGTCAGTCAGACTTTAGGCACCTCACTCTGTATCCAGGATACTGGAGGAGAATGAGCCTAAGGCCATTATTGACTTGACCAATTAGCTTGACCAATCAGGGCTTTAGGCTCCTCCCTCAGTATCTTGGATAAAGAGGGAGGTGCCTAAGGCCTGACTGACTCAGATGCCTATGGCCCTACCCCTTGGGAGGAGCCTTAGCCTCTGAACCAATCAAGGCCTTTGGACCTTCCCTGTGCATCACATGATGCACCGGGAATGCATTTAGACTGGCGGGCCTGCAGCAGGAGCCTGAGAGTGGGCTTCCTGCTTCATTTTATAAAAGGTACGGGGGAGGTTTGGGGGGTGGGGGGCAGAAGGTGTCAGGAGGGAGTGGGCATCCCTCCTGCCAGGGTAGGATTCAAAAGAAATACTTGTAACCTTGGACAAAGTCCAAATAAAGAAACGACTGCAAATTAAACAAAATAGTTTATTTAGGTCTGCAATGTACCTGTACAAACAGGTAAAAACAGTTTATTAGTATGTGCTATGTACATGCTTAAAGATTCAGATACTATCTTCTATGAATGGCTTCTTGACTATTTCTACAGTACCAACCTGGAGTTTAATTCCTGCTGCTAAAAATACAATTTCTTAAGTCAAGCCTAATCAGTTTCAGTCCTTGAGGTCCACAAACAAGCCAGGTTTTCAGAATAGCCACAATGAATAATCATGAGAGAAATTTGCATACCAAGGAGGCAGTGCATGCAAATTTCTCTCATGCATCTTCAGTGTGGATGTCCTGAAAACCTGGTTTGCCTGTGGCTATCGAGTACCAGAACTGAGTAGCCCTTTCTTTAAGTGATCATATTTGTGGCAGCAGGAATTAATCTAAGGTAATTACCTAGGCTGATTTCATAACTGTCCTGTATGGAAGCAGAGGGCAGATGATTCAGTATCCAAAAAGAAATCTCTGAAATTTGTATAATAACCTCCCTTCTACTTGCTGGGCTATTGTTGCATGCTTTCTTACCCCTTCTGGTCATGCAGGCTGGCACAGTAAATGATCTGATGCCCATAGGAATTGAATGGGCGTTGGAGTACTCAGTTGTGCGGCTTTGTAAAAGGGGGCCTTAATGCCCTGCCTTGGTTTCTTTCTTTTAAAGAAACCTGCTTCTCTTTCTGCACTTGCTCATATTTTCATCCTTGGGCAATTTCTTGGAGTTTTGGTGAGGGTTGTGGACATGATGGAATTTTCTTGCTTTCCATATTTTGGAGTTGGGTGCATACGTTTAATTTAAATCAAGTTTTATACACCCAAACATTCCATTCTTGAATCAAAAAGCCTAAGTCCCTAACAAAAATGTTAAATAAAACGGGGGACAGAGTTGATCCTTGTCACATTTCACCTTTCTCCATTAACATCCACCTTTATAGCTGTAATCATTTAAGAGTTTACCTTCTGGGCCTAACCTTGCCAATTTATTCATCCGTATTGCATGATGTAATCAGTCTTCAGTGCTTATCTCAAACATGAGACTCACTAGTAACAAAAATATGTAACAACCAAGGAAAAATAGTATGTGGATGCCTTAAACACAGTTGTAAGAGAAAATTTCTGTACAAGAAATTATGATTGAGTTTCTGGGAAGAATCACTCATAGATCCAACCTAGTGCCCTTCCTCCCCCCTTGAAGAAATGGTACAGCCTTAAGGACAAAAGGCCTTTCCTGTGGCATAACACACATTTTAAAGGAAGAGTTTGAATATCTAACTGGAATCAGTCCAGGCCACTATAGTGATCCTGTATCACTGATCCAAGCTTAATGCAAGTGATTATCAATGCTGCAAAGGCAGAGAGGACTTCTTCAGTAGGTTAGGGTCCACGGTGGTCTCCAAATTTCCCTTCAGTTCCCCTGTAACTATAATCAGAGAACTTTGAAACAAAGGGAATCGTCTGCTTGTCAGAGGACGGTGGTGTTCCTTTATGCCTATCAGGCAGACTCTTCAAGAGATAAGCTATGAAAATGTTCCTTGGTGTTGCTCATGTCGGGGTCTTCCCGGCCATTCTCCAGGCTTTCTGAGCCCTCATAGCAGCCAGAGTCCCGGGGGATATCCGTGTTGGGATCCATCATTGAAGATTGTGGCTCAGAACTGCTGTTTCTTCCTTCTTCAGTTTCACTCCCAGCTAAAATGAGCAAACAGAGTGAAATAGGATGAGAAACAAGGTTGTCCATTTCTAAATGCAAAGATTCTTGGAGCTAGATACAATTTATGACAGCAGCAAAATGCCAAGAAAGAAATAAAGACCATCATTTTCACAGACTAATTTAACTAATAATGCAACAGATAAAGAGGTAACAACATAATGTAATAAAGGAAATAGTTGACTACCTCCTACTAATTCTAGATAACTAGAATTATCAGGATGTACTGTATATACTCCAATATAAACTGAGATTTTTGGGCTCTAAAAATGGCCCAATAATGGGGGGTGTCTCGGTTTATATTCGAGTCTTTACTCGAGTACTTCTCTAACTACTGTAGTTTAAAAAAATATCAAAATTTAAACCTAGCGAGGGTCTAGCTGTGAGGAATAGAGTTGCAGATCAGGGGCAGGCACGACATGCAGGCAGGCAGCTGATTCCTTCTGGCAGCGGCCGCAGTGGTCCTCCATGCTGTTTACCGGCCACCAGGAGGAGGGGAGAATGAGGTGTCAGCAGCGCGTCTGGATTGCAAGCAGCCCTGCCTTCGGTCCTAGTCCTGCAAAATTGGCAATAATGAAGCCAGATGCCCCGGGGGAGGGGGGCCTTCCCTTCTGCCAAATTGCTATAGGTTCTGCCAGTCTCGATCCCACCTCTATGAGCGTCAGGAGCAGTGCAAAGCATTCAGCATGTTGGCCTGCACTAAAAACTGCTATCGCTGTTCTGTTAAGGGGGGGGGGAAGGGATTTGTTAAATAACATAACCTCTAAATTGTTAATAGAGGGCTCCCTTTCTCAAACCGTGAGCCGGTGAGGTAAATGCTCTGATGCTCACTCAATTCCTATGAACATTGGAGCAATAACCTCGCTGGCTTGTGATTAAAAGATTTCCTGCGGTTGGATAAAAGCCAGCGATAGTGAGCCTAATATTATATACCTTGACAACTGGCACTTCTGTAGTATATTAATGCATTATTGCCTGTAAGCATTCATGTATTTTTCTTTCTTCTTCTTTTACATTGTTGATTGTAGTTTTCTGTGTAGGTGATGATTTATATTATTGATATAATACTATATTTCTCTTGACTCCTTTACACCTGTTTATTATTGTATGTTTCTTAAAAAAAAAAACCAACAACTTTTGAACTAAAAGAATGTAGTTGGGGACTAAAAAGGCAGGACTAATGTAGTCTTTCTAGAGAAATGGATTCACTGGGCAGTTCTGACCAGCTAAACATGTTCACTGTGCTAAACCTAAAGCTCTGCAGGTTTTGTGTGACTATCCTGCAGCCAAAGTTCTGCATTTATTAATGTCATCTTTTAAAGTCTCTATAAAAACTAAGGCCCCTATAATACCAAGAAATTTGCTCCATTAAGCAAATTTTGGGGTCCTTTTACTAAGGATTGCTAGCCGATTTAGTGCGCGCTAAATGCTAACGTGTCTATTATATTCTATGGACGCATTGGCGATTAGCGTCTGGTAATTAGCGCTTGTTAAATCGGCTAGCGCGCCTTAGTAAAAGAGGTGGTTTAAGAAAAACAGAGCTTTATGCAACCAGTGGCTTTGAGGCACCCGAAGATGGCCTTAAAATTTGTTTTTTTTTTTTTTTTTTTTAAATTATTCATTTTTTAATCTTACAAGTGTACAAATAATAAAACTTTTAAAATTAAATACATCACTTGGATTTCTTTCTAGTATAACATCAAATAAATAAATTTATTCCCTTCCCACCCACCCTTTCCTTTAGCATTCAATCAAAAATATACAAATATAAATATTCTTTACGATTGATTAAACCTATAGTAAAACTTTAATTCACCCTCCTCCCCCCATTTGCAAATATACTTTCAATAGAAAATGGTGTCAACTCATTACAGTAAGTCGTCAATGGCCCCCAGATATTTTTAAAATTATTATAATACCCTTTTTGAATAGCAATTATGCTTTCCATTTTATAAATGTGACATAACGAATTCCACCAGAAGGTATAATTTAATCTACTGCAGTTTTTCCAATTACTTGTGATATTTTGAATGGCAACCCCTGTCATAATCACTAAAAGTTTATTGTTGTTTGATGAAATCTGACTTGTTCTCATTGATGTACCGAATAGAATCGTATCATATGATAATGCTGCATGATTATTTTCTGATCAAGCACAATCAAATTCATGGGGGAACCTTCAATTTGCACAATTTTTCCAACTTTAGATTTTCCTGGACACCCTTACTGAATAATCAGGACGTAGCACTCCAGAGATCTATCTCCAGTGCTGTTCCTTAACTCAGTGGTTCTCAAACCATTCCTTGGGACACTCTCAGCCAGACAGGTTTTCAGGATAGCCACAAGGAATATGTACGACAGAGATCTGCAAACCTATCTAATATATACGCATTGTGGATAGCTTGAAAAACTGGCTGGATGAACTTCAGAAGCACTACCTTAACTAGTTACCAATTACGACAGTGTTTCTCAACTCAGTCCTGGAGTACTCCCTTGCCAGTCAGGTTTTCAGGATATCTACAATGATTATACATAAACTTGATTTGTATACATTGCCTCCATTATATGCAGATTTCTTTCATGCATATTCATTATGGATATCCTGAAAACCTGACTGGCAAGGGAGTACTTTAGGACTGAGTTGAGAAACACTGAATTACGAGACCACAAAGCGTAACCATCTGCGGCACTTCCTACCTCTTCTAATCTCAGATGGAGTCTGTGCCGGTAATTAAACTCAACAACAAAATATATCCTCAAATTTGAATATTATGTTTATTTTCACTACCGCTTCATTGCCATTTTGCACACGCTGGTGCAGGTTTTTCAGTGGTTGTGCACCTCCAACTTTTATTATTAGGTTTAGGTTTTTTTTATTTTTATATATACCGCCTACCAAGGTTATCTAAGCGGTTTTACAATCAGGTAGGTACTCAAGCATTTTCCCTATCTGTTCCGGTGGGCTCACAATCTATCTAACGTACCTGGGGCTATGGAGGACTGAGTGACTTGCCCACAAGGAGCAGCACAAGGTTTGAACCCACAACCCCAGAGTGCTGAGGCTATAGCTTCAACCACTGCGCCACAGTATTATATAGGTCTAGATTTTTTTTTTTTTTTTGCATTGGGTATAATAATATTGTTAGTAATCAGGCATCCAGCTTTGCACTGTATGTAGAGCAGTGGTTCCCAACCCTATCCTGGAGGACCAACAGCCAATCAGATTTTCAGGATAGCCCTAATGAGTATGCATGCAGCAGATTTGCATGCCTGTCACCTCCATTATATGCAATATAATATAATATAATATATTACATGCATTTTCATTAGGGCTATCCTGAAAACCTGACTGGTTGGTGGTCCTCCAGGACAGGGTTGGGAACCACTGCTGTAGAGCAGTGTTTCTCAACTCGGTCCTGGAGTACCCCCTTTCCAGTCAGGTTTTCAGGATATCCACAGTGAATTTGCATAAACTTGATTTGCATACATTGCCTCCATTATATGCAAATGTATTTCATGCATATTCATTGTGGATATCTTGAAAACCTGACTGGCAAGGGGGTACTCCAGGACCGAGTTGAGAAACACTGCGTAGAGCACAAACCAGTTAGTAATTGGCTGAGTGAACACTGATAACTGTTATGAAATGAAGTTTGGCTTTTGTGTACTAGCTGGTTTTCCAGGGTCTGATTCAGGATCTCACATGATAGGGCGGGGGGGGGGGGGGGGGAAAAGGAAAGAAAAATTGGTTTGGCTCTTACTGTCGTAATCTAGCAATAGTTCTGCTGCAGTGAGGAGCTTGGCTCGTTGCTGTGGGTCTGTGATGTTCAGCTCATTTAGATGGGTTGTAGTTAGCTCCTTGAAGTCTTCTAAGGTCTGGTACCCATTCACCAAGAAGGTAGAAGTGTGCTCCTATGAGTATCAGAGATGAAAAAGACAAGGTGACAGATGATGCCGATTGAACAAGCATTGTTTTTTCTCCATTACATCTTTGGAAGGTGCGAGTTTGCTTCTCTTAGAGATGCAAAATGTGTACTGGATCAGACTGTCTTTAATCACTCACCACTTTAAACTCCACACTCAACCGAATACTTGTTGAATGGACTAATACTTTTTAAATGGACATTCAGAATCCACCTTTTCATAATAGAACTGATGGTGTTAAGTGGTACTCTTCATCATTCCATCATTCTATTAGGATTATTAACCTTTTTAAAAAAAACTTTTTGTTATTTATTATAAATTAGAATAACTTATCTTTTATAGTTCCTTATCGGTTCCCCTTCCCGATGCGTTTCGCATTTCTTTTTCAAGGTCGGGGGAACAAAAGTTAAGAGTAAACTTTTTCCATTTCACTGCTTCCGCTCGCTATCAGGTTCCCCTGACCTTGAAAAAGAAATGCGAAACGCGTCGGGAAGGGGAACCAATAAGGAACTATAAAAGATAAAAGATAAGTTATTCTAATTTATAATAAATAACAAAAAGTTTTTAAAAAAAGGTTAATAATCCTAATAGAATGATGGAATGATGAAGAGTACCACTTAACACCATCAGTTCTATTATGAAAAGGTGGATTCTGAATGTCCATTTAAAAAGTATTAGTCCATTCAACAAGTATTCGGTTGAGTGTAGAGTTTAAAGTGGGGAAAGATTTATTTACTTGAATGGTGAGTCAGCTAAGTGTGGTTTAATCACTCACATCAGCTAGCTTGCCAGCAGTTTATTATTACCATGGTATCTTGTTAGACTGGAGGGACTTTGAGATCCTTGTGTTAGAGTCATAGGGTTACTACATGGCTCCAGAAAAAGGAGGTCGGATAGAGACATATGAGTTTTACTTCCATGAAAGCAATGGAAGTAAAACCCGGGTGTCTCAATCCATCCTCCTTTTTCTGGAGCCATATGGTAACCCTAGTAAGGCGTGATCTCAGCGCCACAAAATCTGAACATGAATGCCATTGAGCGATGAGCTCCTGCTATTCATCTGACAGCAAGCAGCCCTGTTAAAGTCCACCACCAGCATTGAACCTGGATATTCAAGGCCGGGCCATATCTGGTCACTGGCATTAAATATCTGTTTTATTTTGGGTTTTTTTTTAAGCCAGCTAGTGCATACCCGGTTAACTCAATATTCAGAGGTAACCAGCAATTCGTTAGCACATAAAGATAGGACTGCAATTTTGCAATTTTATTTATACACTAACACTGACAGGTTAGCTCTGAAAATTGGGAGCTCACTGGACTCTGCCCTCAAAATGCTCCTGACATTGGCAGTTTGCCCTTTGGCACTAACTATAACCTGTTAAATGCCACTGAAAATCACCAGTTAGTCAGTGACAAGCAAGTTTAAAAAGTTGGTGGCCATTCTCGGCTGGTTATCTTGTGCTGTGCCAGAAGGTGGCAATAATAAAGGCACATAATAAAGAGGGTTAACTCTCTTATACATTGTTTCAGTTGTTATTTCTATGAGGGGCCACTGAAAAGTTTTTAGCCTAACTAAGAAGAGACTGATGTGGAGCCATGAAACTTACAAATTATTCCATACTTTTCTTGACACTTTTTGTTTCAATGAGGCAAGTATATCTAGTAAATGGGCAACCATGCCATTGTGACATCATCGATGAAGTTGGCTCTTAGGCATTGGTGGAATGAGGCATTGTGACATCACAATACAAGGGGCAGCTGAAAAGTTCTCAGTCCAACCAAGAAGAGAATGATGTGGAGCCATGAAACTTACAAGTTATTCCACACTTTTCATGAAAAAACGTGGAATAACTTGTAAGTTTCATGGCTCCACATCATTCTCTTCTTGGTTAGACTGAGAACTTTTCAGTGGCCTCTCATATAGCATCAAATGATAATTCATTAGCTGACCTGACTGTGCAGAATACCCTGGCCAGGCACTGCCATATTGGGTTTGTGGCTCACCTGCAAGCTGATGCGCTCCAGCAGTTCCTGTAATGTCTTGGCTTTTGGTCGCTTGTTCCTGCCGTGCACCCGGGATTTCTTGGGACGTTCTGTCTCCTCAGGCAGGATTTCTACATAGATAAACTTGAATGATCCCATCTTATTGTTTAAAATTCCCGTCCATGTGCCTACCACAGGCTTCTCTATGATATCTATGACATCACCTTTCTGTTCAGTGAAAAGAAAAAAAAAATATGGTGAAAATTATGAGAAATAATTTCAAGGCCTGCTGTGGATTATTGGATCCTCTAGTTATGTACTTATGTACCGAATGACATTAAGAGCAGGATGCACAAAGCTCTGATAACCTAGTAAAAAATATTAGGTTGAGAGTGATTTTGTTTTGCTGGGCTATGCTTAGCACAAGTAGCATCCAAGTTAAATGCATGCTATTTATGCTGAGTAGCCCTGTAAAAGGGGGAGGAACTGTGCCTGGTGCCTGCGCAGAAGAACTAAGCAGTAGACACAGCTCTTCGGCGCAGACCCAGTACAGCACCCAATTGTCGGAGCTTGTGTTTATTGTTTGTTTTAACACTCCATTATGGACACCACTGTTGTGTGTCTGTTATGTGAGTATGTATCCTTCGCCTAATAGCTGTGTTCCGACTATAGGCATGGGACAGACACTCACACAACAGACACACAAACAGCTACCAGTAGCTCCAGACCTTCCAGAAATTTGACCCAGTAAGAAGTGGGCATTCCCTTCTGTGCATTACAAGGAGTGCTCATTTTAATATTAATGAGCTGCCTGTAATGCATTTGCATAGAGTTCTTGGTGGCTGCTACCGTGATTGGTAAAAGCCCCCGAGAACTCTTTTGTACAACTAGTCTCCTCTACAAGGCAAACATTTGAGCATCGGAGTCATCTTACTCCTGCTCTGTTTTTTTGGGAAGGTCCATTGAAGGGTCCATTTTAAATGTGCAAGTGTGGCTTTGTTGCTATGCACCATTCTAGCTACCAGGATCAGTCGCTGCAGGCTTCCCCTTCTTTTTTTTTTCATTTCTTTTTATTTTGAGGGGGGGGGGACTTCTTACAGTAGTTCCATGGGCCACAAGAGTACAGGCCTATAGGATCTTAGTGACCTCTTGGTCATCTTTTGTGTGTTTATTGGGGGAGGGGGAGTTGGGGTTTGGGGGGTTTTGCTGGTAGGGTGGGGTTGGGGAGCTGAGGGGGGATTGCTGCTTCTGTTTTATTGTCTATTCAACTACGTTGTATTGTTGGATGCTGGTTCTTTTGATTTTGTTATGTTCCTTGCTGTCTCTTGCTTGGTATTCTCAATAAAAAAGATTTGAACATAAATGTGCAAGTGTCTATATGGGATTTTTAAGAGTCTATATGGGATTTTTAAGAGTCTATATGGGAGTCTATATGGGATTTTCTCCCCATTGTTTCCTCTTTCTTTCAGTTCTTATCATTTTCAGTCTATAAGGAATATACATAAATTTCAACTAAGGTTTCCTGCCATTAAAGGGATTCAAACTTTAGGTAGGCTTTCACATTCTTTGCCATTCACTATGGTTAAAATTTGCAATGATCTTCCTTCAGTTATTAGAATTCACTCTTCATTGACCTGCTTTATAAAAACATATCTATTCACAAAATTTCTCACGGATAATTGTTAAAAATCCCTTGCTGACAATTTGCTGACATTTACTGATTCTCCCTTCATTATTATTCCTCATCTATGGTCTTAACATTATGTAGTTAACCGGTCTGAGTCCCTCTGGGAATGACCCGATATATAAGAATAAAGATTAGATTGGAAAATTAACAAAGAAAACACAATGCAACTCCCCCAACCATAGATTTACGAGACGTCCGGATTTACCCAGACAATTCCTCTTTTTAGAGGACTGTCCAGGCATCTGGATGGCTTTTCAAAACCCGGCACTTTGGGTTCTGAAAAGCAGTTGATCTCGAGGCTGAGTCTGGAGTGCGTCTGCGCATGCATAGATGCGACGCGGTGATGTCACATGCATGCGTGCAACATCATGTCACATCTGTGAATGCGCAGATGCACTCCAGACTCGGCCTGAAGAAATGAGGTTTGCATGGGACTGGGGTTTGGGGGACGGAACAGGGGCAGAACGGGGCAGGGCCACACATTCTCTTTTTCCAGATGCAAAATCTGGTAACCCTACCCAACCACCTGGGGTTATGCAAACACATTACATTGCCTATATTACAAATAAGTTGAGATTTCATTCAAAATTATAATTTAGCATTTTGACAATACTAATCTAAAGGATCCCAAACTTTTTTAAACATTGAGAAACTCCTTTTAATTGTGGCGGCAGCCTGAGACATGCAACATTCCACCAAACAGTATTATACTTCCACTTAGATAATGTAGAGGGTAGAGGGTGCAAATATAAGAGACACCATCAACAACTGCTATCATATCAAGCAGCCATATGGGGTAAAGACCTAGAAAAATTAATTATGCACACAAACAACTATGAAGAATTCAGGAAACACCTAAAAACTTACCTATTCTTGAAATACCTAGGTAACGAACCGGAACATCAACCCCCCTCGTAACATCACCACATACCTGAACGTGCAAACTGCTAACCCCAACCCCTATTCGCTAAATATGAACACTCTATGAACTTACGGAATATTTCTACTTCTGTGTAAACAACTTGGCACTTCCTGGCCTTGCAACACACAAACTGACGTTAACATTATTAATGTTATCAGATGTACACTGCTATATTCTCTAATTCGTTGTACGAGATATACACTGCTATACTCTTTAATTAGCTGTTCGTAAAGTTTCTCTTGATTGTATTTACAGTTTCTTTTATTGTAAACCGCCTAGAAGTCGCA
The DNA here is from genome assembly GCF_902459505.1 of Geotrypetes seraphini. NCBI lineage: Eukaryota > Metazoa > Chordata > Amphibia > Gymnophiona > Dermophiidae > Geotrypetes > Geotrypetes seraphini. The sequence continues at coordinate 70,825,657 of NC_047088.1, forward strand.
AGATTGTTGGCGGTATATAAGAATAAAGTTATTATTATTATTATTATTATAATGTAGTCCATAATGCTATAGCCAAAAGTACATCAAACAATCTAGCCCTTTCTTTCTTTATTAGATGAGATAAAGTAGCCGATCTCCAAATAACCATTTTATCTCATCTGAGGTTCTGCTATCATGAGGTGTCCCTCAGGGCTCAGCCTTATCTGCAACTCTGTTCAACATCTATCTCTCTCTTTTAGGAAAATCATTGGATGAGATGAGTGTTTCTTATAGAATATATGCTGATGATGTTCAATTTTTTTGCAGGATTAAGGAATGGGGGGGGGGGGGAATGACCCTTAAGCTAAATGCATATATGGATAAGATTAATGATTGGATGTATGGTAGCGGATTTACATTGAATATTGATAAAACGGAAATAATGATTGCGAGAGATCAGAAGAAGCACCTATGGCCTCGAGAGGTTCAATTGCATGAGCACCTGATTGTGATCAGAGAGGAGATTGAGGTGTTAGTCTCGATGCAAAATTAACATTGAAATCTCAGGTGGCGAGAGTTGTTCAGCTTGCATATTTTATGATGTGAAAGTTATCTCAATTGAAGAATGTATTATCTACTTGGGATTTTAAACAATGGTTTTGTCAAAGCTTCTAATGGCATCTACTTGGGGATGTCATCTGTCTGTATGAAAGCATTGCAGATTGTTCAGAGCTGGGTATGCTACTATCTTGACGGGGACATCCCATTTGGAACACATTTCTACAATTTTAAAGAAGCTTCATTGGTTGCTGATTTGCTTCTGTTTACAATTCAAAATTCTGAAATTTGTTCACAAGGGGATTTATGCCACTTTACCTGACTATCTGCTAAAGCAGGGGTAGGGAACTCCGGTCCTCGAAAGCCATATTCCAGTCGGGTTTTCAGGATTTCCCCAATGAATATGCATTGAAAGCAGTGCATGCAAATAGATCTCATGCATATTCATTGGGGAAATCCTGAAAACCCGACTGGAATACGGCTCTCGAGGACCGGAGTTCCCTACCCCTGCACTAAAGTGTTTGATATTGTGTAGGCTGACTAGATCGAGATCAGAAAATTGTTTACTATTGGATGATAAACGGGAGGAAGTGAGATATATTAATACAATTAAGTCTTGTTTCTCTATTGCAGGCCCAGTCTTATGGAATGAAATATCAGTACCTTTACAATTTTGTAGAGATGTGTTGCAGTTTAGAAAATTGCTAAAAACACATTTCTTTGTTCAAGCTTTCTATTGATACATGAATGTTTTATTCGCTTTGTAAGATGGAATTCTTTCTTGAAAAGAATGTATGATCAAGATTTTTAATTCTGTTTTATTTTTGGTATTTTTGTTTTATATAGCTGAGAGATATGTTATGGTTTTAATATTATGCATGCTTATTGTAAGCCACTTAGGGCTCCTTTTACAAAGGTGCGCTAGCATTTTTAGTGCATGCACCAGATTAGCACATGCTATAGTGCGCGCTGACCAAAAAACTACCGCCTGCTCAAGAGGAGGCGGTAATGGCTAGTGCGCGGGGAATTTTAACGCACGCTATTCTGCGCGTTAAGGCCCTAACACACCTTTGTAAAGGAGCCTTAGGCATTAAGCAGATTATAAATATGTTAAATAAAAATAAATAGCTCAAATCAGGCCAACTTTCTAATACACTAGTAATCCGCTCCTACAGTGGAACCCAAAACTATATATGAGACAAATGCCCACAGCAGACCTAAAAGACCAGCAACTATTATAACCATTAACATTCAATTTTGTGACTTCTGAAGGGGTCCACAAAGCCCAATGGTCTACAGCAGTGATTCCCAACCCTGTCCTGGAGGAACACCAGGCCAATCGGGTTTTCAGGCTAGCCCTAATGAATATGCATGAGAGAGATTTGCATATGATGGAAGTGATAGGCATGCAAATTTGCTTCATGCATATTCATTAGGGCTAGCCTGAAAACCCGATTGGCCTGGTGTTCCTCCAGGACAGGGTTGGGAACCACTGTTCTACAGCAAGGGTAGGGAACTCCGGTCCTCGAGAGCCGTAATCCAGTCAGGTTTTCAGGATTTCCGCAATGAATATGCATGAGATCTATTTGCATGCACTGCTTTCAATGCATATTCATTGGGGAAATCGAGGACCGGAGTTCCCTATCCCTGGTCTACAGCATAGCACCAGAATACTTTACAATGGAATAAGAAAATGCAGGATGACTGGGGGGACCTGCAAAGGAAGTAGCGGTATTAGACCCACTGGGAAACAGCGATCACAACATGATCCAGTGCAGACTAGAACTGGGATCATCCAGGGTGAAAAGAACCACAACAACAGCGCTCAACTTCAGAAAAGGGAATTATGATGCAATGAGGAAAATGGTGGGGAAGAAACTCAACGGCAGCACAAGGAAGGTAGAGTCCGTAGAAAGCGCCTGGACCCTGCTCAAGCGTACGGTGCACGAAGCACAGAACCTGTACGTCCCCAGGTTCAGAAAAGAGTGCAAGAAAAATCGAATAAAGAACCCAGCATGGATAACGGCAGCTGTAAAAAAGGCGATCAGTAACAAGAAAGCATCGTTCAAAAAATGGAAACAGGATCAAACGCAGGCCAACCAAAAGGAACACAAGGAAAGCCAGAAGGAGTGCCACCGAGTGGTTAGGAGAGCAAAGAGGGAATATGAAGAGAGACTAGCGGGAGAGGCAAAAAATTTCAAATCATTCTTCAGGTACGTAAAGGGGAAGCAACCAGCGAGGGAGGAAGTGGGGCCCTTGGATGATGGGGATAGAAAGGGAGTAGTGAGGGAGGAAAAAGAAATAGCTGACAAGTTAAATGACTTCTTTACGTCGGTCTTCACGAGGGAGGACACATCCAACATTCCGGAACCAGAGGAAGTAGAAAATGGAGATCAAGATAACAAGCTGGTCAAATTAGAGGTGAGCCAGGAGGATGTCCTCAGGCAGATAGACAAGCTAAAGAGCGACAAGTCGCCAGGTCCGGATGGCATTCACCCAAGGGTGCTCAAGGAATTAAGGAATGAAATAGCAGAGACACTTCAGCAAATATGCAACCTATCCCTAAAAACTGGAGAGATCCCGGAGGACTGGAAAATAGCTAATGTCACGCCCATCTTCAAGAAGGGTTCTAGGGGCGACCCGGGAAACTATAGGCCGGTAAGCCTCACATCGGTCCCGGGAAAGATGATGGAGGCACTGATTAAGGACAGCATCTGTGACCATATCGAAAAAAATGGACAGCTAAGGTCGAGCCAGCATGGGTTCTGCAAGGGTAGGTCGTGCCTCACAAACTTGTTGTACTTCTTTGAGGGGGTAAACAACCAGGTGGACAAAGGAGAACCCATAGACATAATTTACCTAGACTTCCAGAAAGCCTTCGATAAGGTACCACATGAGCGGTTGCTCAGGAAGCTATGGAACCATGGGGTGCACGGGGAGGTCCACCGATGGATCAAAAACTGGCTGGCAGACAGGAAGCAGAGGGTTGGTGTAAAGGGCCATTACTCGGACTGGCAAGGGGTCACGAGCGGGGTTCCTCAAGGATCGGTGCTGGGACCGCTCCTGTTTAACATATTCATTGACGACCTGGAGGCGGGAACAAAATGCGAGGTCATCAAATTTGCAGATGACACCAAACTATTCAGCAAGGTTGAAACCACGGTTGACTGCGAGAATCTCCAAAGGGATCTTACGACATTGGAAGAATGGGCGAAAAAGTGGCAAATGAGCTTCAATGTAGGGAAATGCAAGGTCATGCATATAGGGAGAAGGAACCCGATGTTCACTTACAAAATGGGGGGATCAATGCTAGGGGTCAGTAATCTGGAAAGAGACTTGGGAGTGATGGTAGACACGACATTGAAGGCGTCGGCACAATGCGCCACAGCCTCGAGGAAAGCAAACCAAATGTTAGGTATCATTAAGAAGGGTATCTCGACCAGAACGAAGGAAGTCATCCTGCCACTGTACCGGGCTATGGTGCGCCCGCATCTGGAATACTGTGTACAGTACTGGTCACCGTACCTCAAAAAGGACATGGCAATGCTTGAGGGAGTCCAGAGAAGAGCAACTAAACTGATTAAGGGTATGGAAAACCTTACATACACTGACAGACTGAAGAAGCTGGGGCTGTTCTCCCTGGAAAAGCGGAGACTCAGAGGAGATATGATAGAGACCTTCAAGATCCTGAGGGGCATCGAAAAGGTTGACAAAGACAGATTTTTCAATTTGAAAGAAACCACAAGAACAAGGGGTCACTCGATGAAATTGAAGGGGGACAGGTTTAAAACAAACGCAAGGAAGTACTTTTTCACACAGAGGGTGGTGGACACATGGAACACCCTTCCGGAGGCCGTGATAAGAAATAGCACAGTACAGGGTTTCAAGGATGACCTGGATAGGTTCCTGGAAGACAAAGGGATTGAGGGGTACAGATAAGAGCAGTGGAAGGTTTAGAGATAACTGTAGAGGTAGGCAATAAAATTAGTCAGGGACCGCTGACCAGGCAATATGCCTGATGGGCCGCCGCGTGAGCGGACCGCTGGGCTGGATGGACCTCTGGTCTGCCCCGGCGGAGGCGACTACTTATGTACTTATGTACTTATTTAAGGCCACAAGCTTGGAATAAAACATTGTCCATGTCTTTTGGTTATCCAGAGTTGGAGAATCTTTTCAAAAGGTTATTTATTTAAAAATGTGTTTGAACCTTAAAAATTCTGCTAGCAAGAGGCCAATTTTAAAACAAGAGGCAAGTTAGAGGCCAATTTTAACGTCATTTTAGGTATTCTAACTGATTTTGTCCCTCCCTAATGTTATTATCTTACATGTGTTCCTTCCCCTTTTTCCCTTGTTACCATGAGTTTGTTAACTGTCGTCCTATGTCTTTAATTGTTTAAACATACTGTACATATGTCCTTCCTTTTTTTTAAAAAAAAGAATTGTACACTGCTTAGAAAGTTTGATAAGTGGTCAAATCAAATTTTAAATAAACTCGAAACTATGCAAATCAATCTCAGGCATATTCATTGTGGATATCCTGTAAACCTAACTGGCAAGGGGGTACTCCAGGACTGACCTGGGAAACACTGTATGAAGAATGCACATGCGCTGTGTATATGTACACTAGGATGCCACTAGGTCCTTCTAGTACTGCCATATATTCTTCGTGGCTGAAGTCATGCTCTGCCATGGTCCAGAGAAGAGCGACTAAGATGGTTAAAGGGTTGGAGGAGTTGCCATACAGTTAAAGATCAGAGAAACTGGGCCTTTTCTCTCTCGAAAAGAGGAGATTGAGAGGGGACATGATCGAAACATTCAAGGTACTGAAGGGAATAGACTTAGTAGATAAGGACAGGTTGTTCACCCTCTCCAAGGTAGGGAGAACGAGAGGGCACTATAAAATTGAAAGGGGATAGATTCCGTACGAACATAAGGAAGTTCTTCTTCACCCAGAGAGTGGTAGAAAACTGGAACGCTCTTCTGGAGTCTGTCATAGGGGTAAACACCCTCCAGGGATTCAAGACAAAGTTAGACAAAGTTAGAACCGGAACGTACGCAGGTAGCGCTAGTCTCAGTTAGGGCGCTGGTCTTTGACCAGAGGGCCGCCGCGTGAGCAGACTGCTGGGCATGATGGACTATTGGTCTAGCCTAGCAGCGGCAATTCTTATGTTCTTAACACTTTGTGCACCTCTGATTTTTCTTCTCTCAAAGCCGCTGGCAAGGAATTCCCGATTAGGGGGGCCGTGACAGAAAAAATAGTAGATCACCTCATATTAATAAATCTCAAAGATGGAACGGACAGTAGATTTTGATCATTAGACCTTAAAGATCTTGAGGGCGTGTAAGGGATAAGAACTCTGCCTATGAATGAGGGAGGTTTGGTCAATTGAACTTTAAACGTTTATAGGGGGTACTGAGGGAGGTGCTGGGGTGTTGCATAAGTATAGACAGCTCACCAGGTCGTGCAGGTGCAAGGCCGGAGGGTTAGGACTTTGATGGGAAGATAGGACTTCGATGAGAAACCTAGGGGGCAAGGGGGCCCCTTCTGGTGATTCAGGCAGGTCATGACCTGTTGGGCCGCCGCGGGGGGCGGACTGCTGGGCGGGATGGATCTGTGGTCTGACCCGGCAGAGGCACCGCTTATGTTCTTATAGTGCTATTTTTATGTAATTCTATGACTGACTGGCAGCCAGTGCGCGCTCTTCAAAAGGGGTGTTTGACATGATCCAATTTTTTTGATTGAGTAATCATTTTTATTGCAGTGTTTTGGATTATCTGAAGCTGTCATAATTCTTTTCATGTGATGCCCTTGTACAGGGAATTACAATCGATCTTTGAGATTACTAGGGAGTGCATCAGAGTGGTTAGAGAGAGGCAAACAACAGCTCCATTGTATACAAATTGCAAATCTCTTCCATGCGTATTCATTGTGGATATCCTGAAAACCTGGCTCGCAAGGGGGTACTCCAGGACTGACTTGGGAAACATTGCTTTATCACTTGGTGTAAGCGTGGATAACAACTTCCACAGAGGCAGATATTTTGTAACTCGGTGCTGGAGCTAAAGTTTAGGAAAGCTAGAGACCTGCGTTCTGATTACACTAACTGTAGCAATCATCGTTAGCAATTAAGGCAGCACTTATAAAGTGCCAAATATAGGACTCCTTTTACGAAGGTGCGCTAGCGGTTTTAGAGCACGCACCGGATTAGCTAGCCGAAAATCTTCCGCCTGCTCAAAAGGAGGCGGTAGCGGCTAGCGTGCGTGGCAATTTAGCGCGCACTATTCCGCGCATTAAGCCCCTAGCGCACCTTCGTAAAAGGAGCCCATAGTCTGCCAAATATGGCAGATTTATTGACATACAAACTTCCTCTGCAATTGTCTCTTTGCTTGGACAAAAAATATGCCATTTTCCACTTGCTTCCTCTTAAAAACTCTCTTTTCCCCAGTGCATTTCATTTGATATTAAGATATCATCCTTTATTGCTCTACCCGGAGCAATGGACAGTATAACACTGGAGTATTTCCATTTAGTTTGGAATTTTCCCAATTTCTAATATGTCTTATTCCTAACTAATTTTTTGCAACTCTCTCAACTATTTATCTTCAGACATACTATCTTAGCTCTGTTGTTATTTTCTTGTTTTCATCATCTGCACTTTCTTCATAATTTTCACAGCCATCTTGGTGTGGCATCCGGAACTGGGTGTAGTACTTTAGAGGCCCTTCCATTGTGGGGTAGAATGGAAAATTTATTCCATTTACATCACACAGACTTTGCTGCTTTGGATCATTGTTATTATATGAGGGGCTGCCGTAAAGTTCTCAGCCCAGCCAACAAAGTTGGGGCAGTCTCCATCGAGGGCTGTACACCTAGTCCAACAATTTTTTACTTTTTTCACTCCATATTTTTCCGATGGAACAAAAAAAGTGGAAAATCACAGGACTAAGTGTGTGGAGGGGCATAATCAAAAGGGACGTCTAAGTCTGTTTTCGTCTAAGTTGCAAGTTGTCCAAAGTAAAAAAACAGCCTTTTCGAAAAATATGTCCAAAATTTTTTTCTTTCGAAAATCGTCTAATTATACATCCTGAAGATCTGATTGTCCAAGTCACTAAATCGTCCATCTTTATACGACATTTTCGTCCAATTTTTCATCCAAGTCAAAACGCCTAGAACAAGCCCTGTTGGACATGGGAGGGGTCTACATAGTGATGGACTGAACATCCAGACATGGCACCTAAATAGTGGATACCTTACAGGGCACTGCTGTGAACTTCACAAAAAGGGTGCCTTGTCTTCTCCTCACTACAGCTTCCTTATAGGTTATGGTGAGTCCCCCAAACCACCTCCAGAATCCCCTAGACCCACTTATCTACTACCCCAATAGCCCTTATGGCTTCAGGAGCCACTTATATGCCAGCACAAAAGGGTTTTAGGGGTGTATAGGGGAGTGCACATGTTTCATTATCAATGCAGTGATTACAGTGGCTTATGGGCATGGGTCCTCCTTTGCATGAGTCCCTAACCCACCCCCAGGATGGCTTAAGCCGCCTCTGTGCTGGATGACTAGGTTTTCCTATGCCCGGCTGCCAGGTGATGATGGTCTGGAGGCTGAATTTTAAAGGTGTGATTAATATTTTTATGGGGGTGGAGGGGGGGGGTTGGTGATCACTGGGGTAGTGTATGGGGGTCTGTTTTATGTGTTTGCAGTGCTTATCTGGTGACTTTAGGTGGGTTTTTGTGACTTAGACCATGTTTTAGTTCCGTCGATCCTCGGCTGTATAACTTTCTGTTATACATGCTGTATGACTAAGTCTAAGCTGGCCCACGTCTCACCCAACTCCCGTCCTCGACACTCCTCCTGAAACGCCCCATTTAGCTTTGGTCGTTCAGCGGCACTATGAAGGCCTATGTCATTTTTAAATATGTCCAAAACCCGGTTTTAGTATCAGCACTTGGACGTTTTTGAGTTATGGTCGTCCAAGTGCTGACTTAGTCTGGATTTTGGACGTTTTTCTCTTTCGATTATGAGCCTCATGGCCTTCGACAGGGACTGCCCCAACTTTGTTGGCTGGACTAAAAACTTTTCAGCGGCTCCTTGTATCAGAGCTGTATTGAGCAATGGAGATTTAGGACTCCTACAAAGATTTGATGTAGGCATCTGGAAAATTTACTTTTATAGGCAGAAAGTCAATCTTCTTCCTTTCCAGCAGCTTGTAAGCAATGGTCAGTGTACATGACACACTCGGTACTTACCCTGAGTTTGAGAGAATCCTTATCATAGGGGCTTGGTGTGAAGTCTGTATGAACACGAGCTCTACCGCAGAATGGCCCTGTATATGGAGGGATGGTGTCTTCAAGCCTCATGCTGTCCCTATTACTCATCATATATGATGGACTGTATACCTCGCTACCTGTGGGAAAATTCAGAATGGTAGATATTAACTGAAGAAAATTATTTATAATGCCATTGTCTTTAGAATTGGAAATGAGATATCTGTGTACTTTTCCAAGTTATAAAGCATTTACCAAAATATGAGGCTCAAAGTGGATAGACTGAAGAGTATCAGAAGGAAATATTTATTCACCGAAAAGGTAGTGGATGCATGGAAAGAACCTCCCAGTAAATGTTACAGAGATCAAAGCTTTAGTAGAGTTAAAGAAAGCTTGAGGCAAGCACAGAGAATCCTTTGACATTCAATGTGGAAGTAAAGCCTCAGATCTGGATACACTGTGCCTTACTGACTCCACATGGGCTTGGAAATTCTTACTGCCGTCATGATCCAAGTTTTTATCACATTCTACACATATGTTGGGTTTGTGTGCCTTTAGCCTCCAGAATGTACAGTACAGTAAAACCTTGGTTTGTGAGCATAATTCGTTCCAGAAGCATGCTTGTAATCCAAAGCACTCATATATCAAATCGAATTTCCCTATAGGAAATAATGGAAACTCAGATGATTCGTTCTACAACCCAAAAACTTTAATACAAAATACTATGTGCACTTGTATTGCAAGACCTCACTCATTTAGAACAGTCACCACACTCCTGCAGCGTCGGAGAGAGTAGAACCATCGGCTCAGTTGTGATGTGTGTATACTGTATGTACTCATATTGCAAGATATTGCTTATATACCAAGTCAAAATTTATTCAAATGTTTTGCAAAACACTTGCAAACCAAGTTACTTGCAATCCAAGGTTTTACTGTATATGCAAATATGCGATATTCACCAAATGTGTACAAATTCATCTACGTATCTGAAACATGCCATCACTCCATTCTTTAAGGGTGGGAGAGCTGGATATGGTGAAGGGCAGCAAGGATGCAGTCTCTCTTGCATGGCATTTATTTATTTATCTATACCGTTCTCCCAGGAGAGCTCAGAATGGTTTACATGAATTTATTCCTTGTCTGTGCCGGTGGGCTCACAATTTATCTAATGTACCTGGGGCAATGGGGGGATTAAATGACTTGCCCAGGGTCACAAGGAATAGCGTTGGTTTGAACTCACAACCCCAGGGTGCTGAGGTTGTAGCTTTAACCACTGCTCCACACTCTCCCCTAGGGGAGAAGGTAAAAAGGATCCCCCCAGGAACTCATTCAGATAGTAGTATTGTGATCAGTGTGCTCTTGATCCACAAAACAACAGGTTTTGCATTGTGCTCTGTCTAATCACAAAGCTTGGCTTAGCCTTTTTTTTCTTTTTTTATTAATAGAAATAGAAGTACTCATTTTGCCATATAGATATGGGAATTTGATTTGAAAAGGTGAATAATTAAACCTGAGTTTAAGGCAAGAAACAATTCAGGTATAGGCTCATTCCAATTATTCCGAAAGCATCTGAAAACCTGGCTTTTCTCCAAAATGTAAAGCTATCTATCCTCTTCATAACCTCTAATTTCTTATTATGTCCTTCCCTCATTTATTGAATTACCTGTAAACCGTGTCGAGCTCTATCTTTATGGAGATGATGCGATATACAAACTTAAGGTTTAGTTTAGTTTAAATAGAATGTAACTGATTAATCTTCTATCTTTTGTTACTCATAAAGGTGAATGAGTGAAGTATCTAGTAAGTTCTTTTACAAAATTGAATGAGAACATACTGGTGCCAATTTTCAGCTGGCACAGTGAATGGCTTAAGTTAAGTACTGGTACTTAATCCATATATTTAGTGTCACTTTCCATATAGGTATTGAATAAATATATTGGTCAATGACCCTACTGGCACTATCCATTTTGGAATAGTTGGGAAGCAGGAATAGGACCTGGCAGATTTTCATGGTCTGTGCCTCAAAATTTACAGGGAGAGAGAGATTATGTGGCTCAAAAAAAAAATAAAAAAAAATCCAACTACCATCATAAGTTGCCACTTGAATATCCATGTGCCGATTTGAGAAGCTGACTTTCTGGACATTTAGCGAGGCGATTTGTCCGCTGTGCAACAAGAGGTCTAGGGGTATGTTGGGAAGTGTGTTATGGGCATGCTTTGGGGGCACTTAACATAGACGTCTTGCAGCAATAATTGAACCTTTCCCAACACATCCTGGATGGAACTTAGACGTTCAGAGCTAGACCTATTTTAGAAGCGTCTAAGTGCTACAAAGGAACCCAAACTAACCAGATGACCAATGGATACATGAAGGTATGACCCCCCCCCACACTCTCCCACTGATCACTGAACCCCTCCCACTCCCTAAAAAACTCTGAATGAAAAAGTACATACCTGTCTCTAGAACAGCAGTACTTGTTATGGGAAAGCACAGGTGTCTTAAGAAACTTGGTGAATGGGCTAGTGAACCACAGAGAGGAGGACCCAGGCCCATGAACCACTCTAACCACTACATTTATGGTGGGAAGTGTGAGGCCATCAAAACCCTACTCTACTGCTATATAGGTGCCACCTGCAGCCATAAGAGGTACTGTGATAGTAGACAGGTGGGTCTAGTAGGTTTTGGGGGGGCTTACCATAAATTATAAGTGGGTTATGGTGAAATGTACTTCTGTGAAGTTCACAGCAGTGTCCTCTAAGGTATTCTACTGCTCTGTTAGCATGTCTGTGTGGCCACAAGGATGGCCGTTCCCATATCCAAATGGTCTGGATTTGGATGTTTTCAACTTAGATGGTTCTTTGGTTGAAAATGGGGTATAAAGTTGGGCTTCCAAAGGGCTAGATGTCCTGTTGGCCAAGATGTTCAATTAGGCATCTTTCTAGCTTTCGCCGTCACCTTTTCAACCTGTTTGACCACCTTAAGATCATCACAGAGTGTGGTGGACACATGGAACGCGCTTCCGGAAGTTGTGATAGGTCAAAGCACATTACAGGGGTTCAAGGAAGGTTTGGATAGGTTCCTAAAGGATAAGGGGATTGAGGGGTACAGATAGAAGTAGAGGTAGGTTATAGAAATGGTCAGGAACCACTTCACAGGTCATGGACCTGATGGGCCACCGCGGGAGCGGACCGCTGGGCACGATGGACCTCTGGTCTGACCCATTGGAGGCAACTTCTTATGTTCTTATGTGATGATCTTAAGGAGGCCAAACAGGTTAAAAAGGTGACGGCGAAAGCTAGAAGGATGCTAGGGTGCATAGGGAGAGGTATGGCCAGTAGGAAAAGGAGGTGTTGATGCCCTTGTATAAGACTTTGGTGAGACCTCATTTAGAATATTGTGTACAATTCTGGAGGCCGCACCTTCAAAAAGATATAAAAAGAATGGAGTCAGTCCAGAGGAAGGCTAACATAACATAGTAACATAACATAGTAGATGACGGCAGATAAAGACCCGAATGGTCCATCCAATCTGCCTGATTCAATTTAAATTTTTTAATTTTTTCTTCTTAGCTATTTCTGAGCAAGAATCCAAAGCTCTACCCGGTACTGTGCTTGGGTTCCAACTGCTGAAATCTCAGTTAAAACCTACTCCAGCCCATCTAAACCCTCCCAGCCATTGAAGCCCTCTCCAGCCCATCCTCCCCCAAATGGCCTTATATAGACACAGACTGTGCAAGTCTGCCCAGTACTGGCTACTAAAATGGTGTGTGGTCTTCATCATAAGGCGTATGGGGACAGAGTTAAAGATCTCAATCTGTATACTTTGGAGGAAAGGCGGGAGAGGGGAGATATGATAAGAGATGTTTAAATACCTACGTAATGTAAATATGCACGAGTCAAGTCTCTTTCATTCGAAAGGAAACTCTACAATGAGAGGGCATAGGATGAAGTTAAGAGGTGATAGGCTCCGGAGTAATCCAAAGAAATACTTTTTTACAGAAAGGGTGGTAGATGCATGGAACAGTCGCCTAGAAGAGGTGGTGGAGACAGAGACTGTGTTTGAATTCAAAAGGGCCTGGGATAGACATGTGGGATCTCTCATACATATAGCGGCTGAATATCTCTGCTAACTAAATAAATTTTAAAGTCACCCTTGCCCCATTCTAACCCAGCCCACAATTATATAGTTATCATTGGACTGTAACATGTTCTAAATGGCCCAATACTATCTGGATAATTTTTTACAGTAAATTATGTGGATAAGCCAATTATGTATTTACCAGATGCTAGCAAAACATATAATGGGATTTGAATATCAGCCTGATTGTGAATAAAGAGAACAGTAAAACTGAGAAGCTGATGATCACAGAAGGTTCTGGACTGAACTTGAACTGAACTGGTGCAACTTCATCTGGAGTATTGCGTTCAATTCTGGTCTCCTTATCTAAAGAAAAATATAGTGGCGCTAGAAAAGGTTCAAAGAAGAGCGACCAAGATGGTAAAGGGGATGGAACTCCTCTCGTATGAGGAAAGACTAAAATGGTTAGGGCTCTTCAACTTGGAAAAGAGACGGCTGAGGGGAGATATGATTGGAGTCTACAAAATCCTGAGTGGAGTAGAACAGGTACAAGTTGATCGATTTATCACTCTGTCAAAAATTACAAAGACTAGGGGACACTCGATTAAGTTACAGGGAAATACTTTTAAAACCAATAGGAGGAAATATTTTTTCACTCAAAGAATAGTTATGCTCTGGATTGCATTGCCAGAGGTTGTGGTAAAAGCAGATAGCGTAGCTGGTTTTAAGAAAGGTTTGGACAAGTTCCTGGAGAAAAGTCCATAGTCTGTTATTGAGAAAGACACGGGGGAAGTCACTGCTTGCCCTGTATCGGTAGCATGGAATATTGCTACACCTTAGGTTTTGGCCAGGTACTAGTGACCTGGATTGGCCATCATGAGAATGGGCTACTGGGCTTGATGGACCATGGGTCTGACTGAGTAAGGCTATTCTTATGTTCTTATGCTCTTAATAATATGAATTTATTTCACTGTATAACTCTTTTGAAGAAAACCTGCTAGAGTACGCCATTTCCAATCCCCATTTTCCTTCTCAAACTCGTGTCACTGCTGCCAAATTTATATTCCTAGATGTTGGAGGACAGAGCTGGCTCTTAGCATTGCTTTTTCTACTCACCCGCAGATGTCTGTCTGCTCAAGGGACTGTGCAGGCTCTCATCTGACTCTATGAAATACAAAGGCATCTTCTCAAGGCTGTCATCCGGAGAGACTGGTGATGAGGAGCCTTGCTCAGTGCATGAGTCCTGCAAAGAAAGATTAACAACAAAAGATACTATTGTAACATACACAAATACACACATACATTTATATTCTCTTCTTGTTTTTGCATCTGCTTATCCTTTTTGAGTAAACTGTATGGAAACAATGAGGCCTATTTTCCAAACTAACACTTCTGAGGGTGTTCAAAATTTGTAACATTTATTCAGTTGGTGTTAGCACCCTTGTGTTGAGCCAAAAGCTTCCTAGTTCACATATGGGATATATATAAATGAGCTGTGCCACCTACAAATGCATACAAGATCATAGGGGGCCATTTTTGAAAAGGATTCTTTGGGACATTGCTGAAACAAGGCTGCCCTGTGAACTTCTAAAAGCTAAGTTACTCAGCATTTCATATTCTGCTCTTTTCACTGGTTTTCAGCATTATATCTGCTTAATTTCTCTACTCCTCCCTGTTTCTTACTAAAAAAAAATATAAAAAAGCACAAAAAAATAAATCCTTCTCTTTCCTCTGTTAAATCTTATTTCCTCTTCCTGCATTTTTGTTTAAAATACTGTGTTTTAGGTGGTATAGAGCCTATATTTCTGGTGCCTGTGGCTCAGGGTGACTAAAGTAGGGAAAATCCTGTTATAAATCCTGTGTTTTAGGGTAGCACTGATAGAACCTGCATTTTTGTTTAAAATACTGTGTTTTAGGTGGTATAGAGCCTATATTTCTGGTCACTTCACAACCAATCAAGTCACTTCACAACCAATCAAGATGACCTTTATTCTATGCAATCACTGTGGTGCTTTAATTCCAAGACATACTATTTGGAGGCTTAAGGCTTGCCCCATCTGTCTTCAACTTGCCAGTATTAAGGAGGAGCTCTGCAAACTTAAACAGGAATTGAATACAATTAAAGCAGCTTCCATCACTCCACAAAATCATACCAACTTACCACCTCTACCTCAAAGAATAAAACAGCCCAGGAATAAATGGGTCACAGTAGGCTCAGGAAGATTGCGACATATAACACAGAAACATCCACCTTCACTAATATTACCTCTACAGAATTCCTTCGCTCCACTAGTGCACTGCGATACTCAGGAAAACAGAAGGGAGGTGGGACTTGAACCAATGAAGGAAACTCAAGAGAACAAGAGCACCCTAAGTACAAATAAAAAAGCCAAAAACAGAAAACTATTACTGTTGGGGGATTCCATCATCAGAGGCATTAACCTTGGAACACAGGGCAAGGAGACCAAAATAGTGAAATGTCTTCCAGGATCCTCAGCTACCAGGAGTTCCAGGCAAATACTGACTATAATTAAGGAAGAAACTAAGGATTTTAACACTGATGTTGTTATCCATCTGGGAACAAATGACCTGGCCAACAACTCCACACTTGCAGCACAGAAAGCTTTTCGGGAGCTTGGTGAGGGCGTGAAACCTTTTGTAAAGACTTTAGCTTTTTCTGAAATACTGCCTGCATATGGAAAAGGAGAGCAAAGAGTGAAAAACACAGAGGACTTTAATAGATGGCTCAGAGCCTGGTGTCATCAAGAAGGCTTCAGGTACATAGGAGGATGGGGAAATACATGGAAGGACAAGAAGCTATATTACACTGATGGGCTACATATTACTACAGCAGGAAAAAGAAACCTTGCAGAGAAATTTAGACAATATTTTTCTAGGCATTTAAACTAGAAGGTGGGGGTAGTGTATGTACGAAGGACAATTATAGAGACCACCCCCGTCAAAAGAAAAGATGTGATAGTAGTAAAGGCTGCAACATAAGCAATATCAGCAACTCATTTCTTAGTATTGCAACAGAAAGTGAAACGACACAAAAATCCATACGAAAAAGGAGATTATCGCTGAAAAATAGCTGGAAAGCGATGACCACAAATGCTCGCAGTCTAAGCAACAAAGTTCATGATCTGCAAGCCCTGATATTAGAGGCAGATCTAGATATTGTTGCTATCACAGAGACATGGTTCAGTGAATCACATGGATGGGATGCAAACATACCGGGATATAATCTTTTTAGGAAGGACAGAGATGATCATAAAGGTGGAGGAGTAGCTCTCTATGTAAAGATCAATATCCAAGCGACCGAAATGCAAGGGACCTGGGAAGAGGAAGAAGCGATATGGATTGCTCTGAAAAGAGAAGATGGAACTTCTATCTACGTGGGTGTAGTTTACAGACCTCCGACTCAATCGCAGCAAATTGATAAGGATCTGATTGTGGATATCCAAAAGTTTGGAAGGAAAGAGGAGGTTCTGCTGTTGGGAGATTTCAACCTGCCGGATGCGGACTGGAATGTTCCGTCTGCGGAATCGGAAAGAAGTAGAGAGATTGTGGATGCCTTTCAAGAGGCTCTGCTCAGACAAATGGTGACGGAACCCACAAGGGAAAAAGCGATATTGGATCTGGTCCTCACAAATGGAGAGAGTATCTCTAATGTTCGAGTGGGTGCTCACCTGGGTAGTAGCGATCATCAAACGGTTTGGTTTGATATAACGGCTAAAGTGGAGAGCGGCCGCACGATACTTAAAGTCCTAGATTTCAAACGTACGGACTTTAATGCAATGGGAAAGTACCTGAAGAAAGAGCTGTTAGGATGGGAGGACATAAGAGAAGTGGAAAGACAGTGGTCTAAGCTGAAAGGAGCGATAAAAATGGCTACGGACCTTTATGTGAAGAAAATCAATAAAAACAAGAGTAAAAGGAAGCCGATATGGTTCTCCAACCTAGTGGCTGAGAAAATAAAGGCGAAAGAGTTGGCGTTCATGAAATATAAAAAAACCCAAGAAGAGGAGAGCAGAAAGGACTACAGGGTGAAACTGAAAGAAGCCAAGAGAGAGATACGTTTGGCGAAGGCACAGGCGGAAGAACAAATGGCTAAAAATGTAAAACAGGGAGATAAAAATTTTTTCAGATATATTAGTGAAATGAGGAAGATAAAAAATGGAATTGCTAGGCTAAAAGATACTGGGAACAAATATGTGGAGAGTGATGAGGAGAAAGCAAATGTGCTAAACAAATACTTCTGTTCTGTGTTCACAGAAGAAAATCCTGGAGAAGGACCGAGATTGTCTGGCAAAGTTACACGAGAAAATGGAGTAGATTTTGCGCCGTTCACGGAGGAGGGTGTTTATGAGCAACTTGAAAAACTGAAGATGGACAAAGCGATGGGACCAGACGGGATCCATCCCAGGATACTAAGGGAGCTCAGAGAGGTTCTGGCGAGTCCTATTAAAGACTTGTTCAACAAATCTCTGGAGACGGGAGTGAATCCTGGGGATTGGAGGAGAGCGGATGTGGTCCCTATTCATAAAAGTGGTCACAGGGATGAAGCAGGAAACTACAGGCCGGTGAGCCTCACTTCAGTTGTTGGAAAAATAACGGAAGTGTTGCTGAAAGAAAGGATAGTGTATTTCCTTGAATCTAATGGGTTACAGGATCCGAGGCAACATGGCTTTACAAAAGGTAAATCGTCCCAAACGAACCTGATTGAATTTTTTGATTGGGTAACCAGAGAGCTGGATCGAGGACATATGCTAGATGTAATTTACTTGGATTTCAGAAAAGCCTTTGATACAGTTCCTCATAGGAGGCTGTTGAACAAATTTGAAGGGCTGAAGTTAGGACCCAAAGTGGTGAACTGGGTCAGAAACTGGCTGTCGGACAGACGCCAGAGGGTGGTGGTTAATGGAAGTCGCTCGAAGGAAGGAAAGGTGACTAGTGGAGTCCCTCAGGGTTCGGTGCTGGGGCCAATCCTGTTCAATATGTATGTAAGTGACATTGCTGAAGGGTTAGAAGGAAAAGTGTGCCTTTTTGCAGATGATACCAAGATTTGTAACAGAGTAGACACCGAAGCGGGAGTGGAGAATATGAAAAACATAGAAACATAGAAACATAGAAGATGACGGCAGAAAAGGGCCACAGCCCATCAAGTCTGCCCACCTCAACAACCCTACCCCCTTGAATTTACCCCCCTAGAGATCCCACATGTGTATCCCATTTCCTTTTAAAATCCTTCACGCTGCTGGCCTGAATCACCTGAGGTGGAAGTTCATTCCAACGATCGACCACCCTTTCGGTGAAGAAGAACTTCCTGGTGTCGCCATGAAATTTCCCACCCCTGATTTTCAGCGGATGGCCTCTTGTAGCAGAGGGGCCTTTAAAAAAGAAGATATCATCTTCCACCTCAATACGGCCGGTGATATATTTAAACGTCTCTATCATGTCTCCTCTCTCTCTACGTTCTTCAAGTGAATATAGCTGCAATTTATTCAGCCTTTCTTCATACGGGAGGTCTTTGAGTCCCGAGACCATTTTGGTGGCCATTCTTTGAACTGATCTGCAAAAGTTAGAGGAATGGTCTAATGCCTGGCAACTAAAATTCAATGCAAAGAAATGCAGAGTAATGCATTTGGGGATTAATAATAGGAAGGAACCGTATATGCTGGGAGGAGAGAAGCTGATATGCACGGACGGGGAGAGGGACCTTGGGGTGATAGTGTCCGAAGATCTAAAGGCGAAAAAACAGTGTGACAAGGCAGTGGCTGCTGCCAGAAGGATTCTGGGCTGTATAAAGAGAGGCGTAGTCAGTAGAAGGAAGAAGGTGTTGATGCCCCTGTACAGGTCATTGGTGAGGCCCCACTTGGAGTATTGTGTTCAGTTTTGGAGACCGTATCTGGCGAAAGACGTAAGAAGACTTGAGGCGGTCCAGAGGAGGGCGACGAAAATGATAGGAGGCTTGCGCCAGAAGACGTATGAGGAGAGACTGGAAGCCCTGAATATGTATACCCTAGAGGAAAGGAGAGACAGGGGAGATATGATTCAGACGTTCAAATACTTAAAGGGTATTAACGTAGAACAAAATCTTTTCCAGAGAAAGGAAAATGGTAAAACCAGAGGACATAATTTGAGGTTGAGGGGTGGTAGATTCAGGGGCAATGTTAGGAAATTCTACTTTACGGAGAGAGTGGTGGATGCCTGGAATGCGCTCCCGAGAGAGGTGGTGGAGAGTAAAACTGTGACTGAGTTCAAAGAAGCGTGGGATGAACACAGAAGATTTAGAATCAGAAAATAATATTAAAGATTGAACTAGGCCAGTTACTGGGCAGACTTGTACGGTCTGTGTCTGTGTATGGCCGTTTGGAGGAGGATGGGCAGGGGAGGGTTTCAATGGCTGGGAGGGTGTAGATGGGCTGGAGTAAGTCTTAACAGAGATTTTGGCAGTTGGAACTCAAGCACAGTACCGGGTAAAGCTTTGGATTCTCGCCCAGAAATAGCTAAGAAGAAAAAAAAAAAAAATTTAAATTGAATCAGGTTGGGCAGACTGGATGGACCATTCGGGTCTTTATCTGCCGTCATATGTTACTATATGGATATCTAAGTCTGATTTGGATGTTTCCTGCTAAACATCCAAAATTGGAAGCACAGTAAGTCCATTTCAGAAGCTTAACTGCTAGATGTCTAAAAATATATATATATTTTTTTGAAAATTGTCTACTTGGACATCTAAGCCAACAGGATGTCCAACCCTTAGGATGCCTAACTTTATACCCCATTTTTGACCAAAGAAAATGTCCAAATCCAGACCATTTGGATGTGGGAAGGGCCAGCATTGTGATGAACTGACCACACAGACATGCCAACTGAGCAGTGGGACACCTTAGAGGGCACTGCTGTGAACTTCACTTAAAAAGTACCAGAAGTATATCTCACTATATACTCCTTATAATTTATGCAGAGCCCTCCCCCCAAAAAAAAATCACTTTATTCATTAGTTTTCTATACCGTTTTCCCAAGGGAGCCCAGAATGGTTTACATTAATTTATTCAGGTACTCTAGCATTTTTCCCTGTCTGTCCCAGCAAGCTCACAATCTATCTAATGTACATGGGGCAACAAGGGGATTAAGTGACTTGCCCAGGGTCAGAAGGAGCAGTGTGGATTTGAACTCACAACCTCAGGGTGCTGAGGCTGTAACTGTAACCACTGCCCCACACTCTTCACTAGAACCACCTGTCTACCACTCCAATAGCCCTTCATAGCTATAGGTGGCACCTATGTGGCAGTAGAGTAGGATTTTGATAGGTTTTAGTGGGCTCGCATTTTCCACCATAAATGTAATGGTTAGAGTGGCTTATGGGTCTGGGTCCTCCTCTCAATGGTTCACTAGCCCAGGGGTAGGCAATTCTGGTCCGCCAGAGCCAGGTCAGGTTTTCAGGATATTCACAATGAATATGTATGAGATGGATTTGCATGCATTGCCTCCTTGAGATGCAAATCTATCTCATGCATATTTATTGTGGATATCCTGAAAACCTGACCTGACTCTGGCTCTCGAGGATCGGAATTGCCTACCCCTGCACTAGCCTATCCACTAGGTAGGCTCTAGTAGGCCAGTGGTTCCCAACTCTGTCCTGGAGGAACACCAGGCCAATTGGGTTTTCAGGCTAGCCCTAATGAATATGCATGAAGCAAATTTGCATGCCTATCACTTCCATCATATGCAAATCTCTCTCATGCATATTCATTAGGGCTAGCCTGAAAACCCGATTGGCCTGGTGTTCCTCTAGGACAGGGTTGGAAATCACTGTACTAGGCTTTCCCAAATTAAGTGCTGCTGTTCTAGAGACAGGTTGTGGGATGAGAGGAGATTAGTGAACAGTTAGGGAGTGTGGGGTGTCATCCCTTAATGTATCCAGTGGTCATTTGGTCAATTTGTGTACCTTTGTGGCATTTAGACACTTCTAAAACAGATCTAGCTCTGAACATTTAAGCTCCATCCAGGACATCTTGGAAAAGGTTCAAGGTGTCCAAGTTAAGCCTGCCCATAACATGCCCGTTGGAATTCTGGATGAACAGCAGGAAAAATGTCTCACTAGAAGTCCAATAAAAGGGTTTTGATTATTAGCACTTGGACATTCCGGCAAATAGAACATCCATGTGCTGACTTAGGCGGTTGTTTGGACATTTTAGTGTTTTGATTTTGAGCCTCATATTCATATATATATCTGTATTATTTCTCAAGCTAATGCAAACACTTACCTGCTTTTATCTTTGCAATGAAAATTCCTTCAATAAATTTAAAAACAAATCTCAAAACATTTCTATTTAAAGATGCCTACCAATACGAGAGAAATAAGTGAAAGAAAAAAAAAAAGCTTTTAAGAAGCGATATCCCTGTTTCCCTCTTGTTACTTCCCAGCCCTCTACACTCCCTTTTATTTTTATTTATAACTAGCTGATGCCCCGGCGTTGCACGGGTATTTAATTATAGCAATAACACTGTAAATGGATTCAAATAAAGATACTTTATAGTGGTGAATGAAATTATTTTTTTACAGCTTTATAAAAAGTACAATATTCAAATTATAATGTGAAATATTTGACAAAATGAATACAATACAACTAACACAAAACTTGATTATAAACAACATTTTTAGTTTCACCTCCAGGAGCAAGAACATATAAATTCTTGGGTGAAGAGACCCCCAGAACATATCACCCCAGTTAGTGAGGGATCTACATACCAAGTTTCGTTCAAATCGGTCAAGCCGTTTTAGATTTACTGTGAGAATGGCAGCTGTTTACATTTTTTCCATTGACATGAATGGGTGAAATCTGATGTTCTGTTTGTAGCTCCGCCCATGTGTGCAGGTGGGCCGCGAGACCCCCAGGACATATCACCCCAGGTAGTTGGAATTACTGTGAGAATGGCAGCTTTTTACATTTTTTTCCATTGACATGAATGGGTGAAATCTGATTTTCAGTTTGTAGCTCCGCCCACGTGTGCAGGTGGGCCGCGAGACCCCCAGAACATATCACCCCAGGTAGTGAGGGATCTGCATACCAAGTTTCGTTCAAATCGGTCAAGCCGTTTTTGAATTACTGTGAGAATGGCAGCGTTTTACTTTCTTTCCATTGACATGAATGGGTGAAATCTGATGTTCTGTTTGTAGCTCCGCCCACGTGTGCAGGTGGGCCGCGAGACCCCCAGAACATATCACCCCAGGTAGTGAGGGATCTGCATACCAAGTTTCGGTCAAATCGGTCAAGCCGTTTTTGAATTACTGTGAGAATGGCAGCTCTTTACATTTTTTTCCATTGACATGAATGGGTGAAATCTGATTTTCTGTTTGTAGCTCTGCCCATGTGTGCAGGTGGGCCGCGAGACCCCCAGAACATATCACCCCAGGTAGTGAGGGATCTGCATACCAAGTTTCGGTCAAATCGGTCAAGCCGTTTTTGAATTACTGTGAGAATGGCAGCTCTTTACATTTTTTCCATTGACATGAATGGGTGAAATCTGATTTTCTGTTTGTAGCTCCGCCCACATGTGCAGGTGGGCCGCGAGACCCCCAGAACATATCACCCCAGGTAGTGAGGGATCTGCATACCAAGTTTCGTTCAAATCGGTCCCACAGCTTTTTACATTTTTTCCATTGACTTGAATGGGTGAAATCAGATTTTCTGTTTGTAGCTCCGCCCACGTGTGCAGGTGGGCCGCGAGACCCCCAGAACATATCACCCCAGGTAGTGAGGGATCTGCATACCAAGTTTCGTTCAAATCGGTCAAGCCGTTTTTGAATTACTGTGAGAATGGCAGCGTTTTACTTTCTTTCCATTGACATGAATGGGTGAAATCTGATGTTCTGTTTGTAGCTCCGCCCACGTGTGCAGGTGGGCCGCGAGACCCCCAGAACATATCACCCCAGGTAGTGAGGGATCTGCATACCAAGTTTCGGTCAAATCGGTCAAGCCGTTTTTGAATTACTGTGAGAATGGCAGCTCTTTACATTTTTTCCATTGACATGAATGGGTGAAATCTGATTTTCTGTTTGTAGCTCTGCCCATGTGTGCAGGTGGGCCGCGAGACCCCCAGAACATATCACCCCAGGTAGTGAGGGATCTGCATACCAAGTTTCGGTCAAATCGGTCAAGCCGTTTTTGAATTACTGTGAGAATGGCAGCTCTTTACATTTTTTCCATTGACATGAATGGGTGAAATCTGATTTTCTGTTTGTAGCTCCGCCCACATGTGCAGGTGGGCCGCGAGACCCCCAGAACATATCACCCCAGGTAGTGAGGGATCTGCATACCAAGTTTCGTTCAAATCGGTCCCACAGCTTTTTACATTTTTTCCATTGACTTGAATGGGTGAAATCTGATTTTCTGTTTGTAGCTCCGCCCACGTGTGCAGGTGGGCCGCGAGACCCCCAGAACATATCACCCCAGGTAGTGAGGGATCTGCATATCAAGTTTCGTTCAAATCGGTCCCACAGCTTTTTACATTTTTTCCATTGACTTGAATGGGTGAAATCAGATTTTCTGTTTGTAGCTCCGCCCACGTGTGCAGGTGGGCCGCGAGACCCCCAGAACATATCATCCCAGGTAGTGAGGGATCTGCATACCAAGTTTCGTTCAAATCAGTCAAGCCGTTTTTGCGTGATCGCGGCACATACACACACACATACACACATACATACCTCCGATTTTATATATATAGATTGTAATTAAAACTTCCCTATCCCCCAAAACCTCTTGTTTCTAATCAGTCTTAATTTGTCATAGTATTAAGTTTACCCTCTTCTTATTTTATCTCACCTAAATAAAAAATTCTATTAGACTTTTTAAATTTTTAATATTGTAAACCATCCAGATACCAACTGTTACATCGATTAAAATTCTTAGTCACTATTGACCATAAACTTACATACCATGATCAAATAAGTTCCATTGTAAAATCCTGTTTTTATAGATTACGTATGATTCATTCCGTATCAAAATTTCTTGAGCCCAAATCGTTAAACATACTAATCTACTCTAATTATTTCTAAACTTGACTACTGTAATTCCTTATTTATGGGAATTACACAAAAGGAAAAAAAGGCATCTGCAGATAATCCATAACAAAGCCATTAAACTTATCTCAAATGCCCAAAAATTTGACCATGTCACGCCGCTCTTAGAAAAGGCACTTTGGCTACCAATAACTCATAGAATCTCATTAAAGATAATACTGTTATCATTTAAAACACTATCATCAAAAGAGCCACAATTAATAGACAAACTACCTATCCCTTACATGCCTTCCTGTTCCTTTGGTCTATTGACCAACACTTAGGGGTCCTTTTACAAAGGCGCGGTAGCGGTTTAACACGTGGAATACCGCGTGTTAAACCGCCTGCCGCGCTAGTACCTAACGCCTTCATTGACAAGGCATTAGGATTTTAGGCTGCCGCGGGGGTGAGCGCATGATGAAATGTCCGACGTGCTAACCCCCATAGCGCGCCTTGATAAAAGGAGCCCTTAGGGCTCCTTTTACTAAGCTGTGCTAATGTTTTTAGCGCACGCTAAAGATTAGCACGCGCTAACCCCGCACTGCACAAAAATACTAACGCCAGCTCTATGGAGGCGTTAGCGTGTAGCGCGCATGCTAAAACCGCTAGCGCAGCTTAGTAAAAGAAGCCCTTACTGACCATCCCGTTGTTAAAGAAAATAGGTACGCAAAGTCAAGATATTTTCTCTGTTACCACTCCTCAACTTTGGAACAACTTATCAAAATATTTAAGAGAAGAAAAAAAATTTAGACTGTTTCAAAGGCAACTTGAAGTGTTTTTTTTTATATAAGGATGTCTATAATTTATAATACGCTATCGACAGATACTTCATTTCTCTTCATTTAGTCCACTCCTAAGTGTTCTTCCCTTAAATGTTCCCTTTTCTCTAAGGATTGTATTTCTTCCCTTCCTCTCCTTTTGTACCAGTTAGTCAGCATTTTTGTATTTTTAAATTTTGTTATAGTATTTTAATTTGTATGGAACCCAATTTAAACTATCCTTACAGAGAGGGAAAGAAGAACCATAAATCGAAATCCTAGAGACAGGCTTAAACTGACAGAAGATAGGAGGGGTGAAAACGGTTTAGGAGATGGGCCAAGAATTTTAGCTCTCACCGTTTCTTCAGCTAGTGTTTTTACCGCCATCTTTCCCATCTTCCTGTTCATAGTTCGAGAAATCACAGCTCTCCACTTTTTGCTCAGCTTCACTCCTCCACTCCTGCTTGGTTCTTCAGCAGCTGGAATTCCTGCCTCATTTTCTGATATCTGCAGCATAATTAAAGATGATAACATTAAAGTCAGTTTTATTTCTAGGTGTTCAAATTCCTGAATTACAACTGGAGATCCTGAAGCCGAAACTGTCATATGGTTAGAAACATAGAAACATGATGGCAGATAAAGGCCAAATGGCACATCCAGTCTGCCCATCTGCAGTAACCATTATCTAATCCTCTCTCTAATAGATCCCACATGCCTATCCCAGGCTTTCTTGAAATCAGACACAGTCTCTGTCTCCACCACCTCTACCGGGAGACTGTTCCACACATCTACCACCCTTTCTGTAAAAAAGTATTTCTTTAGATTACTCTTGAGCTATCACCTCTTGACTTCATCCTATGCCCTCTCATTCCAGAACTTCCTTTCACATGAAAGAGACTCTACTCATGTGCATTTATACCACGTAGGTATTTAAACGTCTCTATCATACCTCTGCTCTCCTGCCTTTCCTCCAAAATATATAGATTGAGATCTTTAAGTCTGTCCCCATACGCCTAATGATAAAGACTACTTCCCCTGAACCGCAGTCTTAGCAGTTCATGTGTACTTCCTTCTTTCTGCTATTCGGTGTTTGCATCCCAAAAGTGTTCATATTGTTTTGTTTTCTGTGCCATTTATGGCTATTTTCATTTTGGTAGGGTTTTACTTTTTTATTTGCCATTTTGGAAGCAATATTGTTATTAGTTCACACTCTTTCCTAATAGTGCACACGTGTGTGCACTAATTCACTATCTCTCCCTTTTACAAAAGTGTAGTGCGGCTTTTAGCACCGGCTGTGGCAGTAACAGCTCCAATGCTCATAGAATTCCTATGAGCGTCGGAGCTGTTATCACTGTGGCTGGCACTAAAAGCCATCCTACGCTTTTATAAAAAGGGGGGTATAGTATGTATTCTTTTGGAAGTGTGCAAACTATTTACGACAGGGAAAACTCCTAAATTTTGTGGGTTTTCCCATCATTTCAGGCAAAAAAATGACATATTAAATACCTTTAACATTTCCAATTTCTTGCTAATCTATATGTCAGTCTCAGGATAATCAGAATTCAAAAGTTCCCAAGTATGACTTGCTCATATTTTTGTGAGTTTGTTCATATCTGGGTACCCAAGGTCATTATCCTTACTTTCAGTAGACTTCTTCCTAATATAAGTCTCATTAGGCCTCACTCCTTGGAGCTGCCTGGCACTGCTGTTTTAACTTTAAAGCTCCCCCTCTGTGCATTTCATCTGTGTATGCTGTCTTAACATAGAAACATAGAACATGAGGGCAGAAAAGGGCCACGGCCCATCTAGTCTGCCCACACTAATGGCCCACCCTCTAACTACCTCCATGAAGAGATCCCACATGCCAATCCCATCTTTTCTTAAAATCTGGCACGCTGCTGGCCTCAATTACCTGTTGTGGAAGATTATTCCAGCGATCAACCACCCTTTCGGTGAAGAAATATTTTCTGGTGTCGCCGTGAAATTTCCCACCCCTGATTTTCAACGGATGCCCTCTTGTTGCCGTGGGTCCTTTAAGGAAAAAGAGATCCTCTTCCACCTCGATACGGCCTGTGACATATTTGAACGTCTCGATCATGTCTCCCCTCTCTCTGCGTTTCTCGAGTGAGTACAGCTGCAACTTACCCAGTCGTTCCTCTTAGACAGTATGTTTCAGAAAAGTAGGGACTGTCTAAGATGTGTATCAATTACAATTAATGCTTCTCTCCAGCCCCATTTTTCTCAATCCCTTAAACAATTGCAAGCCTGACTCTTCTATAAATGTTATTTCTCAGCACCCATATGACCAGCTCTTCCTACTGATCTACGCATAAGGTGAATGAAAGATTCACTTTTGATGGATTTATTTTGTACTGTTTAGAAGATGGTTGAATGTGGGGTTACCAAATAATCGGATTTACCCAGGCATGTCCTTTTTTTAGAGAACTGTCTAGGCGTCTGGACAGCTCTTCAAAACCCAACACTTAGTCTGAGTTTTGAAAAACATTGAGCTTGGGGGTCACGTCTGGAGGGCATCTGCACAAGCGTGGATGCGATGCTTTGACATCACACATATGTATGCATGTGTGTGATGTCATCATGTTTCATCCACACATGTGCAGATGCGGACCCAAAGAGACAAGGTTTGTGTTGGGCTCAAGTTTGGGGGCGGAATGAGGCAGAGGCAGGGTGGGGCCACATGTCCTCTTTTTGGGGAGAAAAAAATATGGTAACCCTAGTTGAATGAATTTTGAGTGCTTGTGAGAGATGTACAAATGGACAAGCCTTATGGGTGGATCAGCAGGAAGGGGTTCTTTCCTTTAAGAGGCTTAAAGTTAAAACCTAATACAGTGGTACCTTGGATTACGAGCATAATCCGTTCCAGGAGCATGCTCGTAATCCAAAATGCTCGTTTATCAAAGTGAGTTTCCCCATAGGAAATAATGGAAACTCGCTTTGATGCGTTCCCCCCCCCCCCCCCCGAGAACCGGCATTGCTCCCCTCGAAGGCCCCCCCTGCAATCCGGCACCCCCCGCCACTATCCGACCCCCCCGACACGATCCAACATCCCCCCGACACAATTGGGCACCCCCCGCCGCTTCTTACCCTCATCTGGGCACTCTAGAAGATCGGACTCCTCGTCTGCTGGGCCTTGAGCATCTGAGCATGCTCAAGGCCTGCGAGTTCACGTTCACGTTCATGTATTGTGAGTAGAGACAGGAGTCAGCACCTGCTGAGGGTCACTATGACTGGCAGAGCTAAGCCTCAGAGTCTGTATCTTAAGAAGACTGATACTGTTCCGAGAACCTGTCTTTGGGACACACCCAACCAGTCAGGTATTTAGCATACCTACAGTGAATATGCAAGAGATAAATTTGCATGCATTACCTCTATTGTAAGCAAATCTAACTCATACATATTCATAGTGGATATCCTGAAATTCTGACTAGCTGAGTGTGTCCTGAGGACCGAGTTGAGATGACTAGATCACACTTTCAAAGAAACTGGTTGCATCTGCTTTAAACTCCAGCAAGAGTCCTCATTGATCTGTCTTCCATGTTGGGTTTGGAAACCTACCAGTTCATATTCGGCACACAGCAGTCAGCAGTTTTTTGTAAAGCTGAATGCCATGAGCCAAATTAGCCCTGGATATTCAATGCTAGGCTATTTCAGGGCACCTGCGTTGAATATCTGTGCTAATTCATGATATAAAAGCCAACAGAGATAGGGTTTACCCAGACATGTCCTCATTTTAGGGTGACGGGACTAAATCGCGCGAGACAATGGCACGCCGACAACTGAGCACAGACAACTGAGCGCAAGGTTGACGGTGCGCCGAAGAAAAGCACTATTTTAAAGTGCTCCAACAGGGGGTGTGGGGGGGGGGAATCCCCCCACTTTACTTAACAGACATTGCGCTGCCGTTGTGGGGGGGTTTGGGGGGTTGTAACCCCCCACATTATAATTAAAACTGAACTTTTTCCCTAAAAAACAGGCAAAAAGTTCAGTTTCAAGTATAATGAGGGGGGTTACAACCTCCCAACCCCCCCCAACGCCAGTGCGATGTCTGTTAAGTAAAATAGGGGGGTTCCCCACCAACACCCCCCGTCGGAACCCTTTAAAATAGTGCCTTTCTTCGGCGCGCTGTCAACCTTGCGCTCAGTTGTCGGCGCTCAGTTGTCGGCGCGCCGTTGTCTCGCGCGATTTTGTCTATGAACCCATTTTAGAGAACATGTACAGGCATCTGGACGGTTTTGAATGCTTCCAGCTCAGGGCCACATCAGGAGGGCACCTGCACCTCTACGGATGCAACACGGTGACATGATGAGCATGTGTGCATGCATGTGATGTCATCACATCACACCTGCGCCTGTGCAGATGCCCTCCCCATGTGGCTCTGAGGACAAAAACAGAATGAGGGGGATGGGGCTGGGGGGGGCGAGGCTGGGGCCGAACGGGGCACGACTTGGGTAGAACGGGGCAGGGCTGGGTAGAACTAGGCCTGGGGGCAGGGCCAAGGGTCTGGATTTTATAATAGTAAAATCTGGTAACCCAAACAAGAGATAATGTGAATCCCAGCTGAATAACAGCTGGGACCCACATAAGTGTTGTGTCAAAGAGAATCTGTTGATGTAGTGAATAATTTCAGAGATCTCTCATGCTTGAACTGGGAAATGTTCAATTTTTATGCTCATCACAGCTTTGTAAGAGCACCATATATTCAAATGTGCATTTAAAGAAGACTGTAAATAATGTTTTATTGTAAATAAAATTCTGACCCATTTTAGCACCATTGATTTGGATTCTGACTACAGGAATTAGTGCTGCCGCAGATCATGCTTCACTTTGAGTATGTTGAAAAGAACACTTACTCTGGAGAAAAACACCACTTTAAATGAGATGGCCGTATGGCGGGAAAGATATCCAATCAGGTTGTTTGCCTTAGTTGGCTGACAAGTATATGAAACTGGAACTGATGACAGACGCTGTCAAAGAATGAAAATTTGTGGAGCGAAGCAACTATCTTTGAGAAGAGGATAATGAGGAGCGTGTGGTGCAGTGGTTGGAGCTACAGCCTCAGCACCCTGGGTTTGTGGGTTCAAACCCTACGATGCTCCTTGTGACCCTGAGCAAGTCACTCAGTCCTCCATAACCCCGGGTACGCTAGATAGATTTTGAGCCCACCGGGACAGATAGGGAAAATACTTGAGTACCTGATTGTAAAACCGCTTAGATAACCTTGATAGGCGGTATATAAAAACCTAATAAACTTGAACTTGATAATAAGCATTTATTCTATTTACACTTCTCCCTCCGTATTCGCTGCGATAGGGGATTAACAGAACCGCAAATATAGAAAAACCGCGAATAACTTTTTCATATGTTATTCGCTGTTTTCTATTAAAAACCATTGTGAATATAGTGAAACCGCAAATCACATGGTGGGAGACCTGGTCTGTTCCTGTAGGAGAGTTAAAACACGATGAAGAAAGTGCTGGGAATCAGCGATTTTCTCTGTAAAAGCTTGGAATCAGTGATTTTTCTATGCAAGCTGATATAATTTTAGCAGGGGGGGGGGAGGAGGGGGAGAGGAGCCAGCAAGCTAAAACCCATGAATAATCGAAACTGCGATTGCTGAAACTGCGAATACGGAGGGTGAAGTGTAATCATTTAGTTTTGAGTTAGCATCTTTATTACAGTTGAATAAGAGAAATATTTCCTCTGTGCTCCTAAATATATCTTAGATTAATAATTGTTTCTCTTATAGTTTATGATATCAGGAGCTTCAACCCTGAAGAAAAACTATTGAAACATGGACATGTCGGTAGAGGCGCTCCCTGATTTCAGCTATGCATATGCCCACCCACTCGCTTGTCATCCTTAAGGTTGCCAATCTGCCTGATTGAAACATGATGCTTGAACCACAGGGTTCTGTATCTATGGAGTCCTGTGCAGTTCAAATATTTTCAGTTTGAAATGCAAAGGCCCCTGTTGAAACAGGTTGTTTGAACCATGCAAGGTTCCATAATACAGAACCCTACAGTAGAGGTCTGCATGGGAACGGGGATTGCGGGAATCCCGTGGGTCCCGCGGGAATTCCCCCTAACCCATGGGACTCCCATGGGGACCCCTCTTTGGCCCACAGTACTCCCACGGGGACCCCCCTCTAGCCAACAGGACTCCTACGGAGATGGAAGACTTTGGAAGCAGGGTTCGTCCATATAATATAATGGACACGTCAGCCTTAGTAAAAGAGGGGGTTTATAAGATAATTACCGGAACAGAAAACAAAAAAAGGGTTCCACCAAAGAGATTCCACAAGGAAAACAGCAGCACAAACACTAAAGAAACTGTGGAATTGATGATCCTGTCAGAAGTAATTGCTGCTTTTATGGGGATGGGCGGGGATGGAGATAATTCCTTGCGGGGACGGGTGGGGATGGAGAGGATCCTGACGGGGACGGGTGGGGACGGAGAGGATCCTGGCGGGGACGGGTGGGGTTGGGTGGGATTTCTGTCCCCCCGCAACTCTCTACTCTACAGTTCAAACAGATCACATTTTGATTAAACAGTAGGCAGCATTGGAAGAAGGACCAGAAGGAGACAGGAAGCTTCTGTACATGCAGTGGTGTAGCGAGGGTGAGTGGCACTCAGGTGGTGGTGCCCCTCCCCTGCCCTCTTCTCTGTCCCCCACTCCCCTGTGCCGCGTGTGCCCCTTCCTTTCTCCCATACCTCTTTAATTTTCCTCCACATGAGCAGCATCATGAACATGCTGCCCGCGTCGGTGTCGGCTCTCCCTCCGATGTCACTTCCGGTGCTTAGGAAGTGCTATCAGAGGGCGATCTGACACCAACACGGGCAGCAAGTTCATGATTCTGCTGGCACCAGGATTATTAAAGAGGTAAGGTGGAAGGGAAGGGCGCAAGCATGCGGCAGGGGGGTCGGGAAGGAGCAGGGGAAGGTAGAGGAGGACAGGTGCCGACATCCCCACCAAGACGGCACCTGAGGTGGACTGCCTCCCCCTTTACTATGCCACTGTATGCATGACTGCTGCTTTTGGTTGGGGTGGCAAGCCATTATTTTTGGGGTTCTTGCCATTGCATGCCACTCCATAGCCAATGCCTACGTCACTCTCTAAGCCAGGGGTAGGGAACTCTGGTCCTCGAGAGCCGTATTCCAGTTGGGTTTTCAGGATTTCCCCAATGAATCTGCATGAGATCTATTTGCATGCACTGCTTTCAATGCATATTCATTGGGGAAATCCTGAAAACCCGACTGGAATACGGCTCTCGAGGACCGGAGTTCCCTACCCCTGCTCTAAGCCTTTCTGATAGAATTCAGAACCTAATGTAAAGTGAACTGCAGGGTTAGCTCAGTACAGTGATAGCACAGAAATGTGATCTTCCTTTCTTCCTTCTCAGGGGCCTAGATAAGAAATCTAAGACCATCTGTTGCCTTAGTCTTTAATTTCTTTTCTGTAAACAATGGGGTTCCATTAGTGACAAGATTTCTTTTGTATTATTATTAACCTTACTACCAACAGGCTCAGCAGAACTATTATTGGAAACTCATCTCTAGTTCCCCTTTTTTGCATTGCTTAGACTCACAATAGCTTGTGATAATGAGCCAGCTGTGACCTTTTCCTTTAGGGCCGGACCCTCCCACCTACCCTCCAGCTGTCTGTGTTAGCTGGCTCTGTGCTTTGATCTCACTAACACGCTAATAACCCCTCTGTTGAAAAGAGAGACTGTTTCTTTAAATTATATCATTCTGATTTATATTTGATTCATTCTCAGGAGCACGCTGCCTCAATTGCTATTGTCCTTAGGTGAGTTCTGTGGTCTGTGTTGCTTTCCACTGGCCGGGTAGGCACCTCAGCTTTATGTGTCTCAAGGCTGGATTCTTAAAATCTACCGTGCCTTTAATGATGGTCGCTAAATCGATTCCAGCTAGTTTAGTATGACAGTATTTTACCACGCAATTATCAGAATGACTCACTCTGGTCTTTTCTGAACTTCCTAGCAACTTTCAACTCTGCCATGCAAATGTATTACAATGAGGTCATAAATATTAAAATGGACTCATTAATATTTAAATGAGCACTCTGGGCAAGTCTCCATCATCCGGTTGATTCTTCATGTGCGGCATTAGCTTTTGACGACCAAAAATTACCAGCTGGTCCAGAGGTGCCAGTACAGTGAAAAATTGCAAGAGGATCTTGGGAGACTGGGTATCAAAATTTCAGATGACATTTATCATGAGCGAGTGCTGCAAAGTGATGGAAAGATGAACCCAAACTATAGCTATGTGATGCAGGGTTCCACGTTATGAGCCACTGCCCAGGAAAAGGATCTAGGTGTCATTGTTGAGGATATGTTGAAACCCTCAGCTCAGTGTGTGGTGGTAGCTAAGAAAGCAAATAGAATGTTAGGAATTATCAGGAAAGGAATGCACAACAAAGATGAAATTGTTATAATGCCTTTGTATCACTCTACGGTAGAGCTTCACCTTGAATACTGTGTGTAATTCTGGTCACAGTATCACAAAAAAGATATAGCGGAATTAGAAAATGTATAGAGAAGCGTGATAAAAATGATAAAAGGGTGGGATGCCTTCCATATGAGGAAAGGCTAAAGTGGCTAGGGATCTTCAGCTTGGAGAAGAGATGGGTCAGTGAAGATATGGTAGAGGTCTCTAAAATATTGTGTAGAGTGGAAAGGGTAGATGTGAATCGCTTGTTGAAGTTACTAAGTAGTAGATTTAAAACAAACCAGAGAAAATATTTCTTCACACAATATATAATTAAATTCTGGAATTTGTTGCCGGAAAATGTAGCGAAATTAGTTCAGCTTAACAGGGTTTAAAAAAAGGTTTGCATAATATCCTAAAAGGTAAGTCCATAAGCCATTAATGAGATGGCTTGCAAAAATCCACTGTTTGTTCCTAGAATAAGCAGCATAATTTTTTTTTTTTACTCCTTGGGATCTTGCTAGGTGCTTGTGACCTGGATTGGCCACTGTTGGAAACAGGATACTGGACTTTATGGACCTTTGGTCTGTCCCAGTATGGCAATTCTTATGTTCTTATAACATTGGCAATCAGGACAGTGCTTATTTGGCTGATCCCAAAGAACCTGTCTAAAACAAAGGGGCAATGAAAGTGTCCTATATTCTATTGGTGAGAACTCCAAAACAGGAGGAGTACACTTTAGGAGGGGAATTCTGAAAGTATAAAAGGGAGAGCCCAGCTTTAAAATTAAGGCCTGCTAGCTTTAGCTGCCGACTCTGACCACATTGAGCTAGGGAAAGCATTCCAACCTTAGGCCCAGTTGAAATATAGGTAGTCCCCAAGTTACAGACACCTGACTTAAGTACGACCCATACTTAAGAACGCGGTTGTGGCCTTGTTAGATTCACTGAGCAGTAATTCCAGTGGCATAGACTCCTACACTTCTCCTGTAGCAGATTCAGGAATGATGCATGCTATAGGGTTACCAGACATCCGGATTTCACTGGACATGTCCTTCTTTTCGAGGAAATGTCCGGGGGTCTGGATGGCTTTTCAAAACCTGCCATTTTGTCTGGGTTATGTAAAGCTTCCAGGTAGCAGTGACGTCAGGATGGCACCTGCGTATACGCGGATGCAACGCAGTGACGTTATACACATGCGTGCATGCATGTGACATCATTGTGTCGCACCAGTGCATGTGGAGATGCCCTCCCAACATGTGACCCAGGGGGTGGGGCTGGTAGGCGGGGCTGTGGATAGAATGGGGTGTGACTCAGGTGGATGGGGCGGGCCATAGGTCCAGATTTTTGTTCCTGAAAATCTGGTAACTCTAGCATGCCACATTAAGAAAGTGTGTGGTTGTACATGCTGTACCTTAGAGGGAGCATTGGTAGGGACAGTTGGCCCTTTTGTCAGCTGGGAGCAGAGGTAAGAAGCAAGAATCTGAAAATCTACAAGTTCTGAGTTGCATACAATTTTGACTTAAGCACAGCTTTAAAACATAACTCGTTCTTAACCTGGGGCTGCCTGTAATTACTTTATAGCCATTTGGGGAGCAGTTCTTGCTACCCAGCAGTTTAGAGAAGCCACAGAAGAAATCTGAGACGTGTACAGTAGAGAATGACACGGTGACAAAATTCATCACCGTTCCCGTCTCCGCGGATAACCGCGGGAAATAATCCCATGTCATTTTTTTGTGTCTATCTCAACCTCAGTCCTTCTACACCAGCATTCTTCAAAGCAAAGCTTGCGGGTCAGTAGCTGTGCCAATTCATACTCTGATTCTTATGTGAGCCAAGGATAATGAAGCCATTGTGATATCACTGATGTAATTGGTTCTTAGGCACTGGTGGAATGAGGCATTATGACATCACAATATCTGCTCTGGATACCAGAGACTGTCATTCTTTAGTGTCTATTTCAACCTCGGTCTTTCTACACTAGCATTCTTCAAAGCAAAGCTTGCAGGTCAGTGGCTGTGGCCATTCATACTCTGATTCTTCCCTCTTTCCTTAAAGAATGACATGAAGATGGTTTACCGCGGTTATCCGCGGGGACGGGAACGGTGATGAATTTTGTCACCATGTCATTCTCTAGTGTACTGAATCATCTAAGGTGACACTGTTAGTTCACCCTTTCTACCTTGTATCCAAAAGAAAGTGTAACGTTTGTTTTTAGACCCTCAGAGACGCCACCAGAAGATCACATTATCATATCCTCTGGCTTTACGCACCTGATCCTCATCGGGTCAATATATGGTGTGTGTCCATCTCTAATTTTTATCTATTTTTAACTTTTTTTAATTTTAGTTCATTCTAAAACAATAAATAGTTTTAAAGAATATTATTATATGTAGATCAAATACTTAGCTTCGCTGGTGGTTGTTGGTTAGCAAGGGATTAAAGAGCCTTAAAGGCTTAAAGGCTCTTTAATCCCTTGCTAACCAACAACCACCAGTGAAGCTAAGTATTTGATCTACATATAATAATATTCTTTAAAACTATTTATTGTTTTAGAATGAACTAAAATTAAAAAAAGTTAAAAATAGATAAAAATTAGAGATGGACACACACCATATATTGACCCGATGAGGATCAGGTGCGTAAAGCCAGAGGATATGATAATGTGATCTTCTGGTGGCGTCTCTGAGGGTCTAAAAACAAACATTACACTTTCTTTTGGATACAAGGTAGAAAGGGTGAACTAACAGTGTCACCTTAGATGATTCAGTGATATTTCCTTGTAAAAATAACAGATTTGTATACTAGCCAGATATACCAAAAAAATTCTCTAGTGTACAGCAAGCAAAATTGTCACCCAGATAGGGTTTCCAGATTTCCTCTATATAAAAAGAGGACACCTAGCCCTGCCCTGTTCTGGCCCCAGCCTTGCCCCGCCTCCACACAAACTTCATGTCTCCTTCCCCGAGTTCAGGACCACGTCCGGAGGGCGTCTGCGCATGTGCGGATGTCGAAATGACAATGTCATGCATGCGCATGTGATGTCATCACGTCGACATCCACGCGTGCACAGACACACCCTCCAGACGCGGCCCAAGCTTGTCGGGTTTTGGAAATCCCTCCGAGCAGCAGGACAGTCCTGTATAAAGAGGACATGTCCAGATGTTCCCAGATGTCTGGTAACCCTACACCCAAACCTCTGCTCTGTATCGAGTGAAGTGGGAATCGGAGAAACCATGTCACTCCAATTTCCAGACCAAGGGAAAATAAGAAGTAGAAAATGACACGGTGACAAAATTCATCACCGTTCCCGTCCCCGCAGATAACTGCGGGAAACCATCTTCATGTCATTCTTTAAGGAGAGAGGGAAGAATCAGAGTATGAATGGCCACAACCACTGACCCGCAAGCTTTGCTTTGAAGAATGCCGGTGTAGAAGGACTGAGGTTGAGATAGACACTACAGAATGATAGTCTCTGGTATCCAGAGCAGATATTGTGATGTCATAATGCCTCATTTCACCAGTGCCTAAGAACCAATCACATCAGTGATGTCACAATGACTTCATTATCCTTGGCTCACATAAGAATCAGAGTATGAATTGGCACAGCCACTGACCCACAAGCTTTGCTTTGAAGAATGCTGATGTAGAAGGACCGAGGTTGAAATAGACACTAAAAAATGACATGGGATTATTTCCCGCGGTTATCCGCGGGGACGGGAACAGTGATGAATTTTGTCACGTGTCATTCTCTAATAAGAAGGCTGTGCTAACGAACTTATTTCTTTTTTTTATTGTTTGGGCACTCTAAAGTTCCAGTTCTCTTTGAAGGTTAGGAGATAGGAAACTACTACAGCTTTTATGGCTGCAGCCTTACAA
Organism: Geotrypetes seraphini; assembly: GCF_902459505.1. Taxonomy (NCBI): domain Eukaryota; kingdom Metazoa; phylum Chordata; class Amphibia; order Gymnophiona; family Dermophiidae; genus Geotrypetes; species Geotrypetes seraphini. The sequence goes on from NC_047088.1 coordinate 70,862,717, forward strand.
CTGGGAGATGAAAGACTTCCCATATCCTGCATGTCTACCAGGGCACCTGCTTGCCTGACATCCTTTTGGGATCTGCAGAAGTGTAAGTCTGTTCCAATTTAACATCCTGGGTAGAAGCTGACCAAATTTTGCTTTTGGTTTTGGTTAAGGTGCCCAGTGGCGTAGTGAGAGGGAGAGGCCACCCAGGGCGGTGGCACCTCCCCCCACTCCTTCCCCCTGCTGCACGCGCTTGCGTGCTCCTTCCCTTTCCCCGTACCTCTTTAACTTTTCTGGTGTGAGCAGCGTCCCCAACTGGCTGCCCACATCGGCGTTGGCTCTCTCTGACGTCATGTCCTAGACACGGGACCTAGACGTGATGACCGAGAGAGAGCCGACGCTGGCGCAAGCAGCAGGTTGATGCTCATGCTGGCGACAAGCTAGAGGTATAGTGGGGGCAAGTGAAGGCATATGCGGTGGGGGGAGGAGCGGGAAGAAGCGGGGGTCGGAGAAGAGGAGGGATGCTGGCGCACCCACCAAGAAGGCACTTGGGGTGGACCGCCTCCCCCTTACTAGGCCACTGACGGTGCCAAAACCAGCCCCAAATCCTTTTTCTGCCTGATTTCAGTTTTGGCCAACAGACTATAGGTATGGTTTTGATTTCAGAAGAAACTATCCCCCTCTTTGACAAAAGTGCACTATGCTTCTAAGTGCGTGTTAAACATGCACTAAACGCTAACACATGCATGTTATCCTATGGACGTGTTAGCAGTTAGCACACGCATTGATTTAGCGTGTGCTAAAACCATGCTGAAATGCTTAGCGCGCCTTTGTATAAGAGGGCCTATGTGTTTTTGTCGGAAATTGAAAATTTGTGCTTTGTTTCCCTCCTTCCCTTCTGAACAAGAGTTGCCTTCCCTCCTCCCCTCCCCCCATCTGTAGGTGCTTCCCTAAGATCTATCTTACAATCCCTGGTGGTCTAAGGGTGTAATTAGGTCAAGAGTTATCTTCATTCGCTCCTGCCCATGCTGGTTCTGTTCTTAAAATGGCTGCCATGACCTCTAGTGGCAATGTGCTTTTTTATTTTGGATTGTGCATCAGGCTGGTATAATGCCTACAGCATTTGGACTCTTTTACTCTATTTTAGTAAGAAACTAAATCCTGCAATGATATCATCTGGTTTTAGGGCAGATAAGAGGGGAACTCTAATTTATTTGTATCAAATCTTTAGAGATGATGGAACTTTACCAACCTGTTCTCAATTAAGTACTGATTACAGATGGCCCCATATAGATATTTATTCATATCTTCAATTACAATTTTATGTGTCTTCCTTAACTTCCAAATTTTTAAATTCAAAAGTTTTTGAGACTTTGTCTGAGGTATTTTGGTTGGAGGCCCAGTTAATAGTACCTTTAAAATATTTTAGGTACTTGATGCTGGAATTTTCTTCTAGCATAGATTATGACAAAGTAACTCAAGCTTGGAATGCTGAACTGAAAATCAATTTACAGGGTACATACCTCAAAAGATTTTTATCTTTATTACATGGTCTTCTATCTGACATTTCTTATTTTGAAATGGGTTACAAGTTTCTTTTTCGTATGTATATGGCGCCTTGGAGAGCCTATAGAGCAACAATTGTTTCTGTAGGCTCTTGTTTAAAATGTGATCATCCTAAGGCGACATTATCACATATGTTTTGGGAATGCTCTTTGATATCTCATTTTTTATCAGAATTTTTTTATAGGGTTAGTAATATGTGGCATGTTAAATGGCATTGTAATAGTTATAGCCTATTTTGGCTTTTTGACGTACAACATCCAGTGCATAGTAACATAGTAGATGACGGCAGATAATGACCCAAATGGTCCATCCAGTCTGCCCAATCTGATTCAATTTAAATATTTTCTTCTTAGCTATTTCTGGGTAAGAATCCAAAGCTCTACCCAGTACCATGCCCGGGTTCCAACTGCTGAAATCTCCATCAAAACCCACTCCAGCCCATCTACACCCTCCCAGCCATTGAAGCCCTCTCCAGCCCATCCTCTCCCAAATGGCCATATACAGACACACAGACCATGCAAGTCTGCCCAGTACTGGCCTTAGTTCAATATGTAATACTAGTCTTATAGCCTGTTACATTAACGGGTGCTAGAATATATGTGTGTGTGTTTCTCTTTATTTCTTTTTCTCTCTCTCTCTCCTTATCCGCTTTCTTTCTTTCTTTTTCCTTGGCTGTCCATCACCACCCCTTGCCTGCTCCCCCTGTCCATTCTCCCTTCCTTTTACCTCCCCTGTGTCCACCACCACCCCTTCACAGCTCTCCTTATGCAGCAGCAGCCCTTCTCCCTTTGTTTTACCTCCCCCCTGTCCAGCAGCACCTTTCCCTTCCCCCATACCAGTTCCCTGTGCACCTGCCCCTGTGTCTTTCTTCTTGTCTTTCTGCCTCCCTTCCTCCCTCTGTCTGTGTGTCCAAAGCAGCATTCCCTCCCCCTCTATTTCCCTCCCCCCACACCAGTTCCCTGTGCACCTGCCCCTGTGTCTTTCTTCTTGTCTTTTTGTCTTCCTTCCTCCCTCTGTCTGTGTGTCCAAAGCAGCATTCCCTCCCCCTCCATTTCCCTCCCCCCACACCAGTTCCCTGTGCACCTGCCCCTGTGTCTTTCTTCTTGTCTTTCTGTCTCCCTTCCTCCCTCTGTCTGTATGTGCAAAGCAGCATTCCCTCCCCCCACACCAGTTCCCTGTGCACCTGCCCCTGTGTCTTTCTGTCTCCCTTCCTCCCTCTGTTTGTCTGTCCAAAGCAGCATTCCCTCCCCCTTCCATTTCCCTCCCCCCACACCAGTTCCCTGTGCAGCAGCATTATTGTTTCCTCTACCCCCTTTCCCTTCCCACAGTAGCGACTACAAACGCGGGCCTGAGTCCTTTGGTGGCCCCCCCCTTCCCTTCCCTTCCCGCGGGTCCGACTACACATGGCGATTCAAGCAGCGTGTCCAGCAGTCTTCACATGCTGCTTCGGGTCCTTCTACTGGCCTGATTTACTCTGGCACGTCCGGAGCAAATCAGGGCAGTAGAAGGGCCCAACGCAGCGTGTGAAGACTGCTGGACACGCTGCTGAAATCGCCAGTCGGGGCCGCGGTAAGGGAAGGGGGGGGCGGCAAAGGACTTGGGTGCCGGGCAGCGGAAATCTTCTTCTACCTTGCCTCTCCTCCACCGTCGGGAGTCAGCGCCAGGAGCTTTAACGGCTGGTAGTTCCGCATTGAAAGAATCCCGCGCCTCTTTGAAAACTGTCACGCTGCTGGAGGCGACGGAGAGGGCAGGGTGTGAGCCGCGCATGCGCACTTCCTAGCTACAGCTCACAGAAAACGGACGCACGCTTAGGAAGTGCGCATGCGCGGCTTACCATTTTATTAAATTAAATTAGTTTCTGATTCTAGATCCTCTGTGTTCATCCCAGGCTTCTTTGAACTCAGTCACAGTTTTACTCTCCACCACCTCTCTCGGGAGCGCATTCCAGGCATCCACCACCCTCTCCGTAAAGTAGAATTTAACTAACATTGCTCTTGAATCTACCACCCCTCAACCTCAAATTATGTCCTCTGCTTTTACCATTTTCCTTTCTCTGGAAAAGATTTTGTTCTACGTTAATACCCTTCAAGTATTTGAATGTCTGAATCATATCTCCCCTGTTCCTCCTTTCCTCTAGGTTATACATATTCAGGGCTTCCAGTCTCTTCTCATATGTCTTCTGGCGCAAGCCTCCTATCATTTTTGTCACCCTCCTCTGGACCGCTTCAAGTCTTCTTACGTCCTTCGCCAGATACGGTCTCCAAAATTGGACACAATACTCCAAGTGGGGCCTCACCAATAACCTGTACAGGGGCATCAACACCTTCTTCCTTCTACTGGCTACGCCTCTCTTTATGCAGCCCAGCATCCTTCTGGCAGCAGCCATCCCCTTGTCACACTGTTTTTTCACCTTTAGATCTTCAGTCACTATCACCCTAAGGTTCCTCTCCCCGTCCGTGCATATCAGCTTCTCACCTCCCAGCAAATACAGTTCCTTCCGATTATTAATCCTCAAATGCATTACTCTGCATTTCTTTGCATTGAATTTTAGTTGCCAGGCATTAGACCATTCCTCTAACTTTTGCAGATTCTTTTTCATATTTTTCACTCCCTCTTCGGTACCTAAGGGGGTTAAAGATTTTTTGAAAAGGGTAATTCTCTCTGGATTGAAAGCTATTCTTTATTCATGGATAGGGCCTACAGGACCGAATTATGGTCATTGGAGAGCACGAATGATATATTTGGTGCTTATGGAGGCTATGTCTGTTTCTGACTGGGATACGAAACAAAGTAGGATTTTACTTGTTATTTGGAAACCATTCTTAGAAACATTGACTCCAACTGCTCGTAGTCGTGTTCTCTTATGTAGACCTTAAAAATGTATTTATTTTTTTATATGCAGTCCTGGAAGAAAGGGTGGGTAGTTCAAATTATAATCATAATTAGTCTTTATTTATTTTTTGTTATCCTATTTATATGCTTATTTAATCGGGAAATTGGGTGGGTGGTGAACAAGGAGTTTGTAAAGTATACAGTGGTAGTTGAAATTGAAATTGTTTCAGTTTATTCTTGATTGCTTATTTATATAACTATATCCATTTGTATTTCCACTCTTCATATTACTTGTATTTTCTCATGTTCAATAAAAATGATTTCACCGTTTAGTAAGAATCTATATCATGCTTGTCCTTTAACTAAATACAAAACAGATAATATCTCAATGCTAGTTTTTCTTGTTATTCATGTACAGTTTGAATAAGCATTCAAATCTGGTAATCTTCATCTTTTCTACATGTTCTCACAAGGGTCCTGTCTCAGAGGAGGATGAACTACATCTGCATTGACTTGGGATCCTAAACATGTCAGACTTGAGAAGTACTTGTTAAAATGGCTCTCCCAGTTGTTTTAAATCTACTACTTAATTATTTATTTAAAAAAATGTATATACTGCCTAAGTTCTAAACAATTTCCAAGCAGTAAACATTCATAAAATTAAATGGTTTTTCAGCCATCTTGTCAACATACTTAGTAGCTTCATCGCATGCCCCCTAGTCCTAGTATTTTTTGAAGTGAACAAGCCCAACCAACCTACTTCCTAAATTCTGAGCATTATTTTCCCACTGTAGCTGAAAAGAATGTTACCTTTGCAGAAACGAAATTGTATTTTTGACATTGTTTCAGATCATTGATTGAACCACATCCCCGTCATTCTTTTCTTGGTTGGGCTGAGAACTTTTCAGCACCCCCTTGTATTTCAGTTTAAGGAAGTTTGCTAAGATGAAATGTTAACACACTGTTCACATTCAGCCAATCAAAGTAGAGAATTTATGAAGTGTCTGTAATTGTAGAAGGATGAACCAATCACAGATAAGAAATTTTATAGACTGTAGGCTTAATAGACTTCCAGACTCCCACCTGCCACTTCACCTGTGAATACCTTAATGCTTCAGCCTTTGGGATTATAGCTCTTTTAGCTGTTTTAGTAGTTTATTGTTCAAGTTCCCTGTTGGTTAAGCCTCTTAGGATGACATACTTAAGGATTCTCGTCACTGGCTTGGTAGTGAGACACTATGAACTATGCCCATGATTATGTAAGAGGCTCATTCTGAACAGGAGACAGATGACATTTCCTGAGAAATCATGATGTTGAAATGGTCCTTCTTGTACATAACAGACAAGCTGACTTCCGCACTTATTAGGAAAAATGCTCAGGACCCCACTGTCAAGAGCTCCTCTTACTGTATACAAGACTCATGAGAGGTACTGAAACCTTTTATTGGAGCACATTATCTAAATCGGTGTTTCTCAACTCAGTCCTGGAGTATCCCCTTGCCAGTCAAGTTTTCAGGATATCCACAATGAATATGCATGAACTTGATTTGCATATGTGGCCTCCATTATATGCAAATTTATTTCATGCATATTCATTGTGAATATCCTGAAAACTTAACTGACAAAGGGGTACTCCAGGACCGAGTTGAGAAACACTGATCTAAATCATTGGTGTAGCTAGGACTGAATGGATCCTAAGTAGAAAAATTAAGCTAGACCTCTATAATATTTATTCCAAGGTACTGGGAACTGGAGGGGGTGGGGGTAAAGTGGAACCCCTTTAGATCTTGGGTAACCAAACCCTGCCAAAAAATGCACAGTCCAAACCTCTATAGAAAATTTGTCCTAATAAAGCAGCACTAATGTCCAGGACTCAAATAGAAACAACTCCACCTATAGAAAAAGGTAGTACCCTATAATATTATTATACTTCCTGCTATAAAAACAGAACAGGTCAGACTGCTATACGTAGAAGCTAAACAGTAGTAGAATACTGCACTTTCATCACATATGCAAAACACAGACTGACCCTCAGAAATAGTAAACAAGGACTACGGATCAGTAACATAACTGAAATCATCAAGAAGTCAGACTCTGCATGTACGGCAATACTAAAGAAATAGAAACTGAAATGCAAGCCATCAGAGAAGCATATTTCCCAGAGCTGACACATTTCAATTAATAAATTCAGAATAAAACATTTCTTTTCTATCTTTGTCACCTAGGCATTTTATTTTTCTATTTGTTTTGGTTCAAATGTCTGTTTTCTGTTTTTCCTCTATTTTTCCTAACTTTTTCCAGAGTCTACTGTGCATTTGACATGTTTTCTCTCTCCTTGTCTACTATCCATATTGCTACTGTGTTCCTTATCTGTCCTATCCAGCATCTACCCTCTGTACCCTTGTCCACATGCCCCCATCAAGTTTAGCATCTGTCTTCTCAGTATCTCTATCCTTTCTCCTCTGTCTAGAATCAACCCTCAGTTTCCCTATCCCTTCCCTGTATCCAGCATCAACCCTCATTGCCCCACCCTAGAACTAGTCTCTCTCTCCCTCCCTCCTTTGGTCTAGTGTCTCCCCCCCTCCTCTGGTGTCTTTATAGCTTTTCCCTCTGCTCCCTCCCAGTCCAACATTCATCACCCTCTTTCCTCCCTCCACAGTCTCTTCCTCTCTTTCCTCACCTATAGAATCTAGCATCTCTCTCTCATTCACCCCCCCCCCACTAATCTGCTGCCCACTACAGGAAACTGCATCTGAGGAGGCAAGATATGGCAGCTGGAAGACAAAGGGACTGGCTAGAACAAGTGTATCTTTAATTTCTGCAATTGCTGATGATCCATTCTGATTTTGCAGGGTTATGAGGGAGGAGGTAAAAGATTTAGAGGGAAAAACACTGGACCTGTGGGAAGGGTGGGAAGGGAAAGAGAGTGCATGACCCACAGAAGCTAAGAGCAAGGAGCCAGGAGCAAATTCAAAGAGGAGTGGCACAGCAGGCAGAGAGTTACAATAATCCAGCCTTGACATAACCAGAGAATGTAAAAGAATCTTCACAGAGTTTTGACTTAACATAGACCTTATAGAATGAATTTGGCAAAGTCTAAAAAAAGAGGAAGAGACAACACCAGAAATGTGCGAGTGAAATGATAATAGAAACATAGAAACATGATGGCAGATAAAGGCCAAATGGCCCATCCAGTCTGCCCATCTGCAGTAACCATTATCTCCTCCTCTCCCTATTGGTTAAGGCTCTTTATACCTGCATTGTGATGTCATAGAGCTTTATCCTATATAATAAAACGTTAGTGGTGCATGCGCTTTTAAAAAAGCGTGATCCCTGCCGCTGTGGTGTGTGATCCGTGTCCGTGTTCCATTTTAGAACCCGGCCAGGGATCACTCTGGCCACTCCCCTCCTTCCGCCCTCACTCACCAACCCGAAGCAAGCTCGAACACACCTCCCGCCCTCACCTCACCAACCCGAAGCAAGTTCGAACACACCTCCCGCCCTCGCTCACCGCTGCTGCCACTGCCGCTGATCCTCCTCTTCGGGGCAGCCTGCGATCGTGGCCGGCTTTGGCAGGCCTTGGGGGCTGCTTTACGGTCTCGGTGGCACGTTCCCTCTGACGCACGGGATCGCGTCGGAGGGAAGCGTGCTTCCGGGTTGGGGAGCGGCCTGCGAGGTTCGCTGGGGCCGACCACCACGATCGCGGCCTGCTTTGAAGAGGAGCAGGCCAGAAGATGCCGGGATGGAGGGAGGGTAAGCAGGGGGATCAATACAGGGGCCAGAGGGAGAGGGAAAGGGAGCTGCTTTGGGGGGAGGGGTGTAATGAGGGGAGACAGAAGGGGCCATGGAGAGATAGGGAAAGGGGGCTGCTTTGGGGAGGAGGTGTGCTGGGGACAGACAGTTTTGCTCTGGGGGAAGATAGGGGCCATGGAGAGACAGGGAGAGGGAAAGGGGGCTGCTTTGGGGGAGGGGTGTGCTGGGGGAGACAGAAGAGGCCATGGAGAGATAGGGAGAGGGAAAGGGGGCTGCTTTGGGGGGTGGTGTGCTGGGGACAGACAGTTTTGCTCTGGGGGGAAGACAGAAGGGGCCATGGAGAGAGAGGGAGAGGGAAAGTGGGCTGCTTTGGGGAAGGGGTGTGCTGGGGGGAGACAGAAGGGGCTATGGGGAGATAGGGAGATGGAAAGGGGGCTGCTTTGGGTGGGAGGTGTGTTGGGAACAGACAGCTTTGCTCTGGGGGAAGACAGGAGGGGCCATGGAGAGACAGGGAGAGGGAAAGGGTGCTGCTTTGTGGGGAGGGGTGTGCTTAGGGCAAACAGCTTTGCTCTGGAGGGGAAGACAGAAGAGGGCCATGGAGAGACAGTTAGGGAGAGGGAAAGGGGGCTGCTTTGGGGGGAGGTGTGTGCTGGGGGCAGACAGCTTTGCTCGGAGGGGGGGGGGACAGAAGGAAACAGACAGCGGCCAAGGAAAGAGAGATAAAGAAACACAGACAGACAGACATCTATTCTAGCACCCGTTAATGTAACGAGCTTAAAGACTAGTGGTTATATAAACATAGAAACATGATGGCAGATAAAGGTCAAATAGCCCATCCAGTCTGCCCATCCGCAGTAACCATTATTTCTTTCACTTTCTGAGAGATCCCACGTGCCTATCCTTCTTGAAATCAGACACAGCCTATAATTACACCAAGAATTTTAATTGATGTAGAGTACAACAAAGTTGTACCCTTTAAACTGAAACTTGGGAGCTGACAAATGAATAAAGTCAGACTTGTGTGCAGACTGGGGAGGATGGGCTAAAAAATGAAATAAATAAATAAATTTAATCCAAAGCTATAGAGAGAAACACATAAATAAAACACGGTGCAGTTTTAGACAACGCAGTAAAAAATATGCAAAAGGTGTTTTTATTATTTTTGTACAAAGGGCTGCTGAAAAGTTCTCAGCCCAACCAACAATGCTGGGGCAGTCTCCATTGAGGACTATATACTTACCCCCTCTTTTACAAAACTGCGATAGCAGTTTCTAGCGTGGGGAGCTGCGCTGCTCCCGACACTCATAGGAACTCAATGAGTGTCGGGAGCAGCGCGGGCCATTCAGCGCGGCTCCCCGCGCTAGAAACTGCTATCGCAGTTTCTTAAAAGAAGGCCTTAGTTCAGCAATTTTCTACTTTTTTCATTCTGTATTTTTCCAAATTCCTATGAGCGTCGGAGCATTTACCTTGCCAGCCCACGGTAGAAATCTCTACTGCCATTTAGTAAAAGGAGCCCTAAACCTTTGATTTACCCAAGTACAAAATAAGTACTTGCAACCTGGGTTGGCCATTGTTAGAAACAGGATACTGGACTTGATAGACCTTTGGTCTGTCCCAGTATGGCAACTCTTATGTTCTTACGTATCTAATATAATAAAACGCTAGGCCGCGCATGCGCATTTCCTATGTGTGCGCCGGTTTTCCGTGAGCTGTAGCGACACATAGGAAGTGCGCATGCGCGTGAAACTATCTCTCTCCCTCCCCCGAGGTGGATGACACCGAACCAGTTCTGACACCGCACTGGAGGGGGGGGGAGGCTAAATATTTATTCCGCCGGCCCTCTCAGCTTTTACCGCGTCTGCCAGACAGTTGGGATAGAGGACTTCAGCACGGGACCGCAGCCACCCGCTGATCGCATCCAGAAGCCCGCTCCGCTCCTGCAACAGCGGAAGGCCCCGAGCCCGAGTCAGCTTGCGCCGCCTTCAAAATTAAAAATAAATGGCCCCACACCGCCTCCCTGCTCGCACAGACCTCCATCAAGCAAAAACAGCACTACTGGCCAAAGTTTATTTTAAAGTTTAAAGCCACTGCGGCGGCTCCTATCATGAGGCTTCCGACACAGGCAGTGATAGTGCGAGGAGCTGCCGCAGCGGCTTTAAACATTAAAATAAACTTTGGCCGGTAGTGCTGTTTTTGCTTGATGGAGGTCTGCGCGCTCCTACGGCAGTACGGCTAGCATGAGGGCGCCTCTGGCCGAGAGCTACGTGGCGCACCGGGTGGGCGACGGCGATACGCTGCAGGGCATCGCACTCAAGTACGGAGTGACGGTAAGGCGCGTTAGACCAAATAACCCACCCGGAGGCACTTCCCCCGCGGTGAGGGAGCCCTGTGGAGGTCCTAGACAGCCCAACTTCAAATTATTGACAGAGGCTTCCTAGCCTACAAACACACCGAAGTGGCCTGTTAACAGAGAGAGATCCTGGCTTTGCCTGTGGGTTTTATTTTATTTAAGATGCTTATAAACAGTCTTCCAGGGTAACTACAAAGGTAGAAGTAGACTTGGTTATCCAAGTCATCAACCCCCCCCCAACTCCTCCCCCTCACAAAAAGGCTGGTGTTAACTTTTGTAAGATCAATCTGTTTCTTGAAACATTGCCTTTCAATGGCAGGAGTCATATGTCTCAGATGCAGGAATGTCAGAGCTAATTTGCTTTAGTTAGGTTGGGGGAAGAAAAACAGACCAGTGACTGGATAACTGGGGGCAAAACTATTCTCTGAAAATATAAAGGAAAGGTACCAAATTTGATGTGGTTAAAGCTGCTGCCTCAGCACTGTGAGGTTCTAGAGAATGACACGGTGACAGAATTTGTCCCCATCCCTGCGGATAACCGCTATAAACCATCTGCATTCTTTCAGGAGAGAGGGAAGAATCAAGAGTATAAATGGACACAACCACTGACCCTCAAGTCTTGCATTGAAGAATGCTGGTGTAAAAGGACTGAAGTTGACATAAACACTAAAGAATGGCATGGGATGGTTTCCCACGGTTATGTGTGGGGACGGTGGCAGTGACGGAATCTGTCACCGTGTCATTCTCTAGATTAGAACCTCACAGTGCTGAGGCAGAGAGAAACAATGACAGATGGGGCCAGAGAGACAGACAGAAAAAAAGACAGACATCTATTCTAGCATCCGTTAATGTAACGGGCTTTGAAGGAGGTGGTGATGGACAGGGGGGAGGTAAAACAAAGGGAGAAGAGCTGCTGCTGGATAAGGTGAGCAGTGATGGGATGGTGGAGGACACAGGGGAGGTAAAAGGAAGGGATAATGGACGGGGAGTAGAATACAGAAAGCGCTAAGGAGAGAGAAAAAGAAATAAAGACAGACACACACACATATATTCTAGCACCCGTTAATGTAACGGGCTATAAGACTAGTATACTATATAAACTGCTTTGACTGTAACTACAGAAAGGCAGTATATCCAATCTCTTTTCATTTCCCTGGCATCATATAGAACTGCTTCTTTGGGATAGGCATGGTAAAAAAAAAAAAGTGCCAACTGCCCTAGTTATGATTTCAGTGTTCATTCCTGGAGCAGTGTAAGTGCAGATCTGGCCACCTTGTTGGACAGAATATTTTTATGTGTTTCATTATGAGTGTTGAAGCATCTCCTTTGGCTTCCTATACAGCAAAGGGTACAATATGAAGTACAGTACTCCCCCGATATTCACGGGGGTTCCGTTCTGGGAACCCCCCGCGAATATAAAAAAAACCCGCGAATACAGTTTTTCATCTGGGGAGGCAGGAGAGGGCAGCTGGAGCGGCAGGAGAAGCCAGCTGGAGCACCAGCGAGTGAAGGAAATCACTCGCAGTATGCTCCGACTGCCTCTTCCTGTACTAAAGCTCTTCCTGTACACCAATCAGGAGCTGTTTTGACATGCAGTGTATTGTCTTTTAAATAAACACTGATCAACAAGCATTTTGCTACTGGAGTTCTGTTACCTGTACCTTAACAAGGGCCACATGCTGACTAAATCTGAAAACAGTTTTTTTCTATCACATCCTGTTTTTAAGTTATGCATTAGTTTGTGTTTATATAAGTTATGTCATAATGCTGCCATGAAGAGTCGGTATTTTACTGTTTCTGTAACACAATATTGCATTTTAGGACAGCTCATTGATCACATACAGTATACCAGTAATTTGAAAGTTTATACTAAAAAGTGATTGTGCTGTTTTTTGTTTTTTTCTTCCTGTGAATTTTTATATTTTGTTTGGTTTTATCTAAGATATTATAATTATTATGAACAGACGAGGTTGTGTTAACCGTCCAGATAATTTCTGTTATGTTCTCAGACAATTTACTGCACAAGGTCAGCGAAAGAATCTGTCCAGTAGACTTCAAAGTGCGTACAAGTGTTATTTTGGCTGTAAAGTTGGCGACCAAGATAAAGCGTGGGTGTGTGCTGCATTGTCTACTATTCTGGATTAACACTGTGGCTGAATGGGAAATGGAAGAAGATGCCTTTCACTGTACCCATGTTGTGGCATGAACCAACAAATCATCATTCAGACTGTTATTTTTGCATGACAAAAATTGCTAGATTCACAAAGAAAAATAAATCAAAAATTGTGTATCCTGATTGCCCGTCAGCAATTAAACCCGTTCCTCATGACTCGGAGAATCCAGTTCCAATTCCTCCTTCCACATCTGCAGCACAATGTGCCGAAAGTTCAGATGAAGAATGTGCCTCTGTTGCTGTGGAGGAAGTGTATGAGCCTGAAGTGGATGAAAAACAACCTCACCTGCTAACTCAAGAAGATCTTAATGATCTGGTTAGAGACTTGTCACTGTCAAAGGGGAAAGCAGAATTGTTGGGTTCAAGGCTGAAGCAATGGAATATTTTAAGGGAGAACACCAAAATATCTTTTTTCTGTGATCGTCACACCATCCTGGCTTGTGCCGATATGGCAAACTGTCTAAAAAAAAAAAAAGTAACGTGTACCTCTGAAAGCTGATGTGCTAGCTGAATTTCAATTACAGATCTGAAATCAGCATCATTAAATTAAGCAAGAACACTTCTTAAGTTCTCAGTAGCAAAGAAAAACTTTTTTGTTTGTTGACCAGTGTAATTTTCCCCTTCCTTTACAAAGCCGCGCTAGTGTTTTTAGCACTGGCCGCGACAGTAACAGCTCAGACGCTCACAGAAATTCTATGAGCATCAGAGCTGTTACCGTCGTGGCCGGCGCTAGAAACGCTAGCGTGGCTTTGTAAAGGAGGGGGTTTGTATGTTGACTGTAAAGTGTAGTTACTTACCTGTAACGTAGGTTCTCTGTGGACAGCAGGATAGTCAGCCACATATGGGGTGTTGTCCCAACACCTCCCAATTTGCGGATAAGCTCTCCAATAGCTCAGAGAGTTTTTTTTTTTTTTTTCCTCTGAGCATGTGCAGTGCCCGGGCCCCACTGGGCATGCCCGAGCCCTACCCATTTTCACCTGCTTCCCCCTAATCCCCAGGATGTTCCTAGCTGTGGCCGGGTCGGCCGTATGGGGAGGCGGTTGGGTTGTGTGGCTGACTATCCTGCTGTCCATGGAGAACCTACGTTACAGGTAAGTAACTACACTTTCTCCTAGGACAAGCAGGATGAGTCAGCCACATATGGGTGACTCCCTAGCCGAAGGATGTACCGACTGGACCTGCGCCTTAGCGCTTTGTGCATCCCTCGCCTGGCTGTGGAGGCCGAGCCGGGCAGGGTAATCAGGCAAAGCAGGTAAAGTTGTGGAAACAAGGTTTTAGATAAAGTGCTGTGTTAACTGAGCAATAATACTCACAGAACAGTGAACTGGTCAATGACAATCAATGAACAGTGAGAAACCAACTGGTCCAAAGTGACAATTCGTACTTGCATGTGAGAATTCATACTTACCTATTCCACATTCAGTCTAGACAGGAGTGCTGGAAGACCTACTTAACTCACAGAACAGCGAAACTGGTCAATGACAATCAATGAACAGTGAGAAAACCAACTGGTCAACAGTGACAATTCTTAACTGGTCAACAGTGACAATTCGTACTTGCATATGAGAATTCATACTTGCCTATTCCACATTCAGACTAGACAGGAGTGCTGGAAGACCTACTTAACTCACAGAACGGCGAAAACTGGTCAATGACTATCAATGAACAGTGAGAAAACCAACTGGTCAACGGTGACAATTCATAACTGGTCAATAGTGACAATTCGTACTTGCATATGAGAATTCATACTTGCCTATTCCACATTCAGACTAGACAGGATTGCTGGAAGACCTACTTAACTCACAGAACAGTGAAATTGGTCAATGTCAATCAATGAACAGTGAGAAACCAACTGGTCAACAGTGACAAATCGTACTTGCATGTGAGAATTCATACTTGCCTATTCCACATTCAGTCTAGAAGGAGTGCTGGAAGACCTACTTAATCAATATCTATAACACCCTACTTGAACAGTGTTTGTCGATATTTATAACACCCTACTTGATCAGTGTTTGTCAAGGCTGTGCTAGTGGTTGCTGTCCCTCCCGGGAGGGAACCTGTGCTTGGTGAAGGTGTGCATGGAGGACCAAGTGGCTGCATCGCAGATGTCCCCTATTGGTGTGTGGTGCAGATGTACCGTTGTGTTGGCTATGGTTCTGCGCTGGTGGGCGTTGGCTCCCACCTGCGGTTGATGCTGCGCTTTTCTATAGGTGAAGGGGATGCACTCTTATATCCAGCGCGCGCGCCTGCGTTTGGTGGCCGGAAGTCCTGGTCTGTTTTGGTCGTAGGAGACGAACAATTGAGGCTTGTCTAATCTGCTGCATAGTCAGGGCCTGCACACAGTCCAGGAGGTGTTGCTGAGGTGGCAGTGTGCCTCCCTGTGGGGAGATGTAGAGTGCCGGGAGGCATGCTGAAGCCGCCTTCGGCAAGAATCGGGGGTGGGTTCTGGGTACCACCCTGTTCTCATGAGGGAGTGTGTCGGTAGACACGATGGTCAGGGTTTTCCCAGCCAGGAATACGGGATCTGCCTCCCCCAAAGGTTTGAAGGGGTCGAGGTGAGATGATGCGGCACCAAGTTGAGGTCCCATCCGGGCGGTGGTGGTCTGACCGGTGGGTGCAGATTGGACAGTCCCTTCATGAAATTTTGTGATTACTGGATACCTCGACACTGGTTTGCTGTCTAGGCCAGCGTGGTATGCCGTGATTGCACTTAGGTGGACCTTGATGGAAGTGGGTTTTAGGTCCCCCTGAGATAAGCTCAGTATGTACTGCAGGATGTCCAGTATGGGGCAGTTGTAGGGGTCTCGCTGCGTGTCTGTGCACTGGTAGCGGAACCTTCTCCCTTTCAACCCATAGCGTTTTCTGGTTGAAGGTCTTCTGGCTGCCATAAGAGTGTGCTCCACGTCTTGTGGTAGATTCATCCTCTCATCATCCATGCAGTCAGGGCTAAGGAACGCAGGTCGTGGTGGAGGGGGTAATGAGAACTGCACTGATCTGGAGCGGGGAGAGGTGGGTGAACCGCTATCCCTTGCCGGAACGGGAACCCTGGTTGCAGGAGCCCGATCAGGGCAATCATGATCACCGTTGCTCTGTCCTGAAGAATCTTCTGCAGGACTTAGGGTGTTCCAACTCACAGACAGACCGTCGGGGCTGAGATGGCGATGGGTTGATCTCTTTGCGCAGAAGGTCGAGTATTTTGAGTTCGGTTCGGTTGCAAACAGGTCGATGCCCGGTGTGCCCCAGGTGCTGAAGATCTTCTTCATCGCCGCTGGGTTGAGACACCACTCATCGGGATTCAGCTGGTGGCTGAGTCTTTCTGCCAGGTCGTTCTGCTCCCACAGGAGGTAAGTTGCCTGGATGGTGCATTGAATGGAGTTGGAGAACTCCCACATGTGGCAAGCTTCCTTGCATAGCGAGGTTGACCCTGTCCCTCCCTGTTTGCTGATATAGTGCGAGGCCACCTGGTTTTCTGTTTGGGTGAGGATTGCCCTGCCTGTTTGAAGGTTTCGAGGGCATTCCCTAAGGCCCTGAGCTCCAGTGGGTGGGTGGTCAGAGGTTGGGTACACTGGTCCCAGTGATGTCTGAGGTGCCCTTTCAGGGATCACATGAGTAGTCTGGTGTGCTGCACAACAAAGACCGGAGCGTGCTGATGATGAGCTGCTGGCAGGGATGCACTGGGCCAGGGATGTCATGGCGTCGATCTGGTAGTCCCGTAGGACGGCCTTGGTCTGCGTGGTGTCGATGACTGCCCAGATGAACGATATCCCCTGGGTGGGTTTCAGGTGGGGTTTCATGTAGTTGATGAGGAACCCCAGTTCTTGGAGGAGGGTTATGGTGGTTGACGGGGCTGCCAGCTGTCGAGATAAGATAGGACGTGCACCCCTTGAAGGCGAGGATGTGCCACTGCCACACACTTTGTGAACGCTCTTGGAGTCGTTGAGAGTCCAAGGGGCAGGACCTTGTACTGGAGGCGTCTGTCTTGGCTTTAGAAGCGACGATGCCTCCTGTGGGCTGGGTGCATGGGATACTAGCCAATACTCGGGCTGTAACAGGGCCAAGACTGTACCCAGAGAGTGCATCTGGACCTTGTGTATGCATCTGTTGAGCTTACAGAGATGTAGGGACGAGCGTTGTCCTTGTCCATGCTGACGCGGGGGTTCCTGGAGTAGAAACCCCTTGGTGATTTCCTCTGTTCGTCACCGCCTCTATTGATTCTGCCGAAGCAGGTCCTCTCCTTGCTGCAGGAAAGTTGGGTCGTCAGATGGAGGGTGCCCCGCCCACTCGGGGGGGGGGGGGGCGGTAGTGGAGACGAATTTGGAATCCCTGCTTGATGATGCTGAGGGCCCACTGGTCGATGGTGATCCTGGGCCAAGCCTTCGCAGACAATCTGATCCTGCTGGGCCGGAGGGTGGTCAAGGTTCTGTTTTTGTCTTGGGGAGAGGGCTGCCCTTGGATGCCCCTGCCCCTCGGGCGGTGCTTGTTTGCGTAGCAGTTATGTTACTGTTGCGAGCGCTGGGGCACAGACTGCTGCCAGTGTGGACTGGCTCAGTTGTGAGCTGGAGTCTCTATTTTATTTTATTTATTTATTTCCTCTCACTGGCCTCCTGATAAAGCCACATCTGGAACTGGAGCGCAGCGATTCGTGCGCTCAACATTGCGCCCTCGAAGGTCTTTTTCCCCGTCAATCCCAGTCTCCTTGATGTTGGTTGCCCTGAGGAGGGAGTCAGCAAAATCTCGTCTCTGCAGTCCAGGAGGTTCTTGTGGACTGGAATCGCCACTGCCTGCGTGAAGTACTGGTACTGGTAGTTCAGGCCTTGTAGTACTCTGTCTTGGGTACTTGTTGTCCACCCACATGGATCTTGAGAAAGGCTGTGAGTTTCTGGAGGGACTTGGGGTGAGTCCTCGTTTGTGGGTTTTTGTTTTTTTTTTTTAGTAAATATTTATTTATTTTTGTGGATGGTGACTCGGGGCGTGGCTGGAGGCTGGTGTGTAGCTTGTTCCTCCGTTGCTTGGGTGCATGGCATGCTGCTGAACCGCGCCATGTTGTTGTGCGTGGCTCCCTCTAAAGGGGGGCATTGTGGGGAGTGTAGCCCGCTGAGAGAGGAGTGGGTCAGCAGGAGGATTAACTGTGGCTGCTGGTCCCACTCCTGGTGGTTCGCAGGTTCATGTGCTGCTCCACTTGACTGGTTGGGTGGCTCCATGTACCCCACCGCCCTTCTCTGTCCTTCTTGAGAGGGGGGAGAGCCTGCAGAGAGGGGGCAGGATGCACCCCTTCATCTGTGCCAGTGCTCCTGGCTGCGTTTCCCACTGTGCCTGGAGGCAGAGAAAGAGGAGTGATAATGCCTCTTGAGTGGGCTTCTCCTGCTGTACTGCCTATTGTATATTAAACTGTACAGCGCTGCATATGCCTTTCAGTGCTATAGAAATCATGAATAGTACAGAGTCCCTCATGCTAGCTGGAAAAGCACTCTGCCTAGGTTTTATGAAGAGCAAACAGCTTTTTAGACTGAGGAGTTTCAAACCCCCACCCTTGGAAAGGCATGGTCTGGCATGTCGCATCTCTGAAGATATCAGCACCCTGCTGAGAAAGGCAGACTCCTCGTTCCCAACCTGAGAGGGGGAGGGGGGCGGGGTGGGAAAGGTGTGAATTGTAGACTCTGCAGGACCCCAAGAGGGAAAGAAACATCGAGGTTTTTTTTTTTTTTTTTTTTCAGCATGTCCTTTATAAGCTGAACTCTGGGGCAGCATGTCTCCTACTGGGGGGAGAGGTCTGCAGGTCCCCTCCAAGGGAAAGAAGCATGGGAGATTCTTTCTCCTTAAATTCAGATTGGGAGGAGGGTGGGGCAGAGCCCTCGGGGCTGCAACAGATTATCAGAGGTTTTCCCAAAAACAAGCAGATAGGACTTACCTTTGAACCCCAATCGGCTCCCTTCAGAGGCTGGCTTTAAGAGGCAGCATGCCGTCTGGAGGGTGAAAGCCCCGATCTGTTGCTTGCAGAGGCTGTGGATTTACGCAGCAGCATGCAAGACTCCTATCGGCTGCCCTGCAGAGGATGGCTGCATGGCAACATGCAGGGATTCCTGGAGAGATCTCTCGGTCTGGCGAGACTCCTATCGGCTGCCCTGCAGAGGCTGGTTCTAAGCGGCAACATGCAGGGACTCCGGGAGATATTTCTCTACCAGGCCAAGTGCAGGCGGGGGGATTAGCTGAGCCAGGGCATCCTGGAGGCTCCTTGCCACTGTAGCATGTGGATCCCCCGCTGCTGCATTCTGATGAGGATGGCTGCTGGAGGAAGATTCTCGGGCCTCACTTCTCTTCATGCCCTGCGGAGGCTGGCTGTAAGCAGCAACATGCAGGAACTCCTGGAGAGATCTCTTGGTCTGGTGAGACTCCTATCGGCTTCCTGCAGGGGCCGACGGCTAGCGACAGCATGCAGGACCTCCGGGAGAGATTTCTCGACCGGGCAAGTTGCAGTTGGGGGGGTTGACTGAGCCAGGACGTCCTGGAGGCTCCTCACCAGATTCGTCTGTGGATCCCCCGCTGCTACGCTCCGATGAGGATGGCTGCTGGAGGAAGATTCTCGGGCCTCACTTCTCTTCAAGAAGTCTCTCAGTGCCCTCTTCCTTAGCTTGCGTGCCCGTGGAGACAGACGGACGCAGTGCATGCAACACTGTTCCTCGTGTGCTGTGCCCAAGCAGCGAACGCACAGGTCGTGAGGGTCCAGTGTGCTCATCCTTTTCCTGCAGCCCGGACATTTCTTTGATGTTTCTGGCATCTTCAAGATGATAAGTAGAACAAGTTTTGTTTGTAGAAAAATGGAGAGCTGTGGAAAAATCTGACCGATGGGAACGGGCGGAAACTAAAGACTGGGGATTAGGGGGAAGCAGGGGAAAATGGGTAGGGCTCGGGCATGCCCAGTGGGGCCCGGGCACTGCACATGCTCAGAGGAAAAAAAAAAAAAAAAAATTTCTCTGAGCTATTGGAGAGCTTATCCGCAAATTGGGAGGTGTTGGGACAACACCCCATATGTGGCTGACTCATCCTGCTTGTCCTAGGAGAAACTGCTAAGTTTTGTAAGCAGTATATAAATTTTTTAATAAATAATAATGTACATCGATGGATTGATTTTCTTCATATGTAATCTGCTTTGAGTCCGCTTTTGGGGAAGGAAGGTGGTATATATAAACCAAAACAGAAATAGAAGAATGAACGGACCATGCATGTTTTTATCTGCCATCATTTACTGTTACAATCTCTCCCTCTGCCTAAAATCTTCTGTGCCTTTCCTGAATTTACAGTTCTCATATTCACCACCTTTTTTTGTAAATAAATATTTCCTTAATTACTCCTGGTATATATATTGGGGCTCTCTGCCACCCAGATCTCTGTTCTTGTGCAATATCAAGCCTGGATTTCATTTAGAATGACAGATGAAAAGACTCACGTTGGCCTCCAGGTTGAACTCTTTGTTGCTCACAACAGGAGAGCTGGGCTTTGATTTTGCAAAGTCTTTGAAGCTGCTGGACCGCTGAAGTGAGAGCTAAAGCAAGGAAAGAAAAGAGAAGGATCTCAGGCATGGTAAAAAAAAAAAAAATAAAAGTGCCAACTGCCCTGGTTGTGATTTCAATTAGAGAATAACACGGTGACAAAATTCATCACCGTTCTCGTCCCCGCGGATAACCGCGGGAAACCATCTTCATGTCATTCTTTAAGGAGAGAGGGAAGAATCAGAGTATAATTGGGCACAACCACTGAGCCACAAGCTTTGCTTTGAAGAATGCTGGTGTAGAAGGACCGAGGTTGAAATAGACACTAGAAAATGACATGGGATTATTTCCCGCAGTTATCCGTGGGGACGGGAACGGTGATGAATTTTGTCACCGTGTCATTCTCTAATTTCAATGTTCATTCATGGAGCAGTGTAACCTGCAAAGAATGGCAAGTGCAGAATGGCAGGACCAGATGAATTCCAGTCTAGAATTCAAGAAATAAACCAAACCATGTCTCATCTATTGAATTAGAGTTTCAATTTGAGGTTCTTCACTGTAGATTTTTTTTTAACTTTCAGAAATGAATATATCCTTTTTGGTGAGAGACCATAGGATTCACTCACTTGTAAAACAAACGTATCATTCAACATTACAATCATCTGCACTGTTATTAAAGCAGGGCTAGCCAACCAACACCAGAATTCCTAAAGGTTTACTTGCATGAGGTACTAGTCTAGGTTATGTTATATTACATAATTTACTTATCTTCTCTGAGAACCAGAGCACTTGAGGCAAATATTTTCCAAGTTGTGGAATGATGATCGTTATAACTCTGGAAGCTTAGAGGAGAAAATAAAAAGATAGAAACCCTTGAGATGCAATTCTTAGACATTACTTCAGCTGGTAGACGGCGGGATTGGGGGCGGGACTGGGGCATAATGGGGCGGGGATGGCGGGAGGGTCTGGGGGGGAGGGTTCGGATTTTACTATAGTAAAATCTGGCAACTATATGTTTATAGAATCAGGCCCCCTGTCTCTCACACAACAAAAAATTAACCCTTTCCTTTGCAAAGCTGCACTAGTGTTTTTAGCGCTGGCCATGGCGGTAACAGCTCCGACGCCCATATGAATTCTATGAGTGTCAGAGCTGTTACCACAGTGGCCAGCGCTAAAAATGGTAGTGCCGCTTTGTAAAGGAGGGGGTAAAAGAATAAAGCATTTTTATATTAAAAATTTTCCCCCCAGTCTGTGTTGGCTCAGTAATATCTTCAAAATGAAAAGCAAAGTGTTTTGTACTAACCTGTTGAAAATAACTTAAAAATATTCTATGTCAGTGTGAACAAAAAAAAAATTGTTTCTCTGAGGCATATGTTGTCATGCACTTCACCAGACATCTGACAAACGGAGCCTGTCAGAGGCCATATTGGGGTATAGCAATGGAGCCCTCTTTAATATACTGTAGCTTTTTAAAGCTGACAGTTTCTTTTTTAAGTTCTCCTTGTCATGCTTGGGTTGGGTTTTTTTTTAAATGGCACTCTACCACATGGCAGAAACAAATGTGCAATATCAGTTCAGCAGAGCACATTTTCTAAAGAGTAGAGGCAGGAAGTGGGTATCAGTCAGTGGACTGCCACACGGCCACAAGCTGCACGATGCCAACACCTTGAAACAGAGCTTAGACCTGTAAAATTCAGATCTTGATTAGGCCTAGGCAAATTTCTTCACATCCTTGCCTGCATGTGCTTTCTCAGTAGCAATGAGAAAAATGTGCAGAAAACATTGTTTGAAGGGGGGCAGGGACTCCCGTTTCCATTCTGTAGGTGAACTATAGGAGAAGCCTTCACACAATCAGCCTCCAGGAATACAACCTTCCCCACTCACAGGTGTTTTTTTTTTTTTTTTTTTTTTGCAGCAGTTTGGAGGCAGCATCTGCAGCAAGACAGAAGTGAAAAATTCTGCAGCAGTATTTCTGAAATTTCCACATCTGGCATATTTGCTACTTATGTTCGGCTGAAAATTTGTCTACAGATACCCTGATGGTCAAAACTGGAACACTTATTGGTGGTGGGTCTGAGCTTTATTTTCCTGTCTGTGCCTGAGGCAATCAGCACTCAGGCACCGATGTGAAAGTAAGGCTACGATAGCTCAGATCCTTCCACTAAATATCAGCCCCAATTCCACGTAAATGGAAGGACATTCCCTTTGGGGAATCACCCAGGGAGCTCATTTTAATCATCTTGACATTATAATACAGTTTTAATATTAATGACCACTGGCTCTAACCACTAGGCCCTAGGATGTAGCAAGGGTGAGAGGCGTCCGGGGCATTGGTGCCCCTTCCCTGCCCTCTTCTCCTTCCCCCACCCCCTCTTGCCATGCATACCCCTTTCCTTCCCCCGTACCTCTATAATGCTCCCGGTGCGAGCAGCAACCCCAACCAGCTTCTCGCACCAGCGTTGGCTCTTCCTCTGACATCACTTCCTAGGTGCGTGTCCAGGAAATGATGTCAGAGGAAGAGCCGACACTGGCATGAGTAGCAGCTTTGGTTGAAAGAAGAGATGTCTAGGGTACCTCTTCTCTCTCACCAACCCAACCACCCTGTCCTGTCAGAAGGGCTCTCTGACCAACCCCCCTGACTTGACCCCCGATTGGACTGGACCAGAGAGGGCTGGGCCCCCTATCACAGCTCTAGTGATCTAGTAACATTCAACCCCCTGACCTTCTGGACCAGATTAGGCCTTCTAACTATCACTGCCCTGGTGGTTTAATAACTCAAACACCCTCCACCCCCGGCCCCGACTCCTCATCCCTGCCTGGTACATCCTGGGATGCACAGTGTGGGGTCTAAGTACCATATAAGGAGATTTTTTTTCCCTTCTATTCTAGTGTTTTCTATTTTGCCTCTACCTAACCAGTTCAAGGATGGATAACAAACCTAAAGAAACCCAGACCAATTTTTCTAGGAATTACATACAAAGTTAGAACACAAATGTACTTTACCATAATTAAAACCCAATTAAAATCAATCATGATGAAAACAAAAATGATTTAAAAAGTTTCCTAATCCAGAAATAATACTCTCAGATGCGCAATCCCAAAGGGAGTTGGTTCCAAAATCTAACCAACTGATATTGAATAGGCAACAAAAATTATCTGATAGCTTTCACTTTCTTTACCGAAGGAAATTTCATTTGGAAAGAATTTCTCATTTGATTTTTTGAAAGTGGATTATGCAATAAAGTCACCAAATTAATCAAATACTGGGGAACATTACCTACTAGAATCTTGAAAACTGTGACTCCTAATTTACCCCCCCCCCCTTTTACAAAACCACGATAGCGTTTTTTAGTGCAGGCCGGCACATCGAATGCTCACAGGAAATTCTGTGAGCATCAGGAGCAGCGCAGAACATTCAGCGCACCGGTCTGCGCTAAAAACCGCTATTAAGGTTTTGTAAAAGGGGGGTGGGGTTAAAATTTAATCTAGCTTCCAAAGGCGGTCAATGAAGTTTATTGTAACAAGGTTGAAGATGTTCAAATGTTTACAAGTCAAATATTAATCTAACAGCTGAGTTCAGAGCCAGCTGTAGTTGATTAATAGATTTGGACCAGATAACCAAAACTAACTCCCCCCCCCACACTTTTTACATACCTGTAGCTCAGTTTTTAGTTCTATGAGCGTCATAGCTGTTGCCACCACAGCTGGCGCTAAAAAATAAGCTATTGTTTGTTAAAAAAAGGTGTGTGTGTGTAAATTATAGTAGTCTATTCTGGACAGAATAATGGACTGCACTAAAATTTGAATAGGTTCCATCTTTAAGTATTTCCTAATGGACCTCAGTTTTCTCATTAACAAATAACATTGTTTAATTATATGGTGTACATATGTTTATGATAACACATAAACAAGTTATTGTCAATTTCTACCCCCAAAATTCGTGAGTGCAAATCCAAAGGATAAGTATTCCCATCTATAGAAATAGTTGTAACATATCTTGAATCCTTCTGAGAACCTAACCACCAAAATTTGGTTTTGTGTTTGTTCATGGAAATCCAGTTTTCAGGAATATCAAGATCATTATTTCGGCGAGAGTATCCATTAAGCACCAGGCAGGGGCAGGGCACCACAATTTTGAAAAGGATGGCCCAGAGGCAGGAAGGAGTAGGCATCCATCTTGCTTCCTATGTCAAAGGCACATGGATCACCAGAGCCAAAGGGGGATTTGAGTCATTAGACCACCAGGGCAGGGAGGGCGCTAAACCACTAAAACTGTGATAGAACACTAAACCACTAAAACTGTGATAGAGGACCTGGCCCAGCCAGGCTGGGAGTTCAAGTTGGGTCAGGTTGGGAGGGGTTTGGTAGTCTGCTAGACCTGCAGGGCAGTGGTAGGGGGTTATGCTTAGCCCTGGTGATTCTGCTCAGGCTCAGGGAAGGGGCTAAAATATCTGGAAAAGTTAAGAGAGGCTGGTTGAGTAGTCAGGAAAGCAAAGATGCAACTGGAAGAAAAAAATAGCCAACACGGTAAAATGGGGGGACAAGACTTTTTAGATACATATTAGTGATAGGAAGAAGTGCAAAAGTAGCATTGTGAGACTCAAAGGTGATGATCTTATGGTGGCCAACAGGTTGAAAAGGTGATGGCGAAGGCTAGAAGGATGCTAGGTTACATAGGGAGAGGTATGGCTAGTAGGAAAATGGAGGTATTGATGCCCCCTTATAAGACTTTGGTGAGATATAAAAAGATATAAAAAGGATGGAGTTGGTCCAGAGGAAGGCTACTAAAATGGTGTGTGGTCTACGTCATAAGGCGTATGGGGACAGACTTAAAGATCTCAATCTGTATACTTTGGAGGAAAGGCGAGAGAGGGGAGATATGATAGAGACGTTTAAATACCTACGTAATGTGAATGCACATGAGTTGAGTCTCTTTCTTTTGAAAGGAAACTCTGCAATAAGAGGGCATAGGATGAAGTTAAGAGGTGATAGGCTCCGGAGTAATCTAAGAAAATACTTTTTCACAGAAAGGGTGGTAGATGCATTTGTATAGTCTCCCAGAAGAGGTGGTGGAGACAGAGACTGTGTCTGAATTCAAAAGGGCCTGGGATAGGCACGTGGGATCTCTCGGAGAGAGAAAGAGATAATGGTTACTGTGGATGGGCAGACTAGATGGGCCATTTGGCCTTTTTCTGCCATCATGTTTCTATATTTTTGAGCATGTACCACCAGGGATGGCAGTAGCTTTCCCTATTTCTATCTCAATAGCAAACTGTGGACTTTTCCTTCAGGTATTTGTTCAAGTCTTTTTTAAACCCAGACACATTAACTGCTATTACCATATCCTTTGGTAAAAACTTTCAGAGTTTACTAAAAGATGAGTTTGAGGCATGTCCTGAAAACCCGCATTATTTTAATAATGCACTAATCTTAAATCAGTTGAATTACTATAATATTTTCTATAATGGTTTGAAAGATGTATCACTGAAGAGACTTAAATTAATATAGAATATGGTTGACCATATTTACTCCCTTCCTATTGACCACACAAGTCAACCATAACTTATATTCTTAAACGCTTATATTCAACGTCCAACATTTGGTCCATTGAATGATGTATGCCAGGTTTCTTAAGGTTTGCTCATATAGATCCCCTTTTCCAAAGCCGTAGTAGTTCCGGTGAAGCAAATGTTCCGGTGCAGCAAATGTGATGTAGTCCATAGGAATTGAATGGACTTTGTTGCATTTACTGTGACTTTGTAAAAGAGGCCCATAATTCCTTGTGCTCACTTTTGACCTTTGTGGTCACCACAGAATAACTGTTTGACAATGTCCTCACCAACTATGCTGGGAAATAACTTTGTGCATCTCCTTTAGTTACTTTGCCCCCTTCTTCAGCATGAGCGTCCTGTCACCATGGAAACCCATGCAATGGGTGTTGTACCATAGGGTCTGTCAGCACATGTATCCAGGAAGGCCTGTGCTAGAATTACTTGCAGAAGAAGTGCTGCTGTGGTTGTGGGGTGATCTTTGTCACAGCCAAGCCAGTCCTGGATCAAAGCACAGCAACTGCAGCAATGCTCTGGTAGCCAGTGGCGTACCAATGGGGGGGTGGTCCGCCCCGGGTGCAAGCCCTGAGTGGGTGCTCCCGGCCTTGAGGCCATTGGCATCCGATTCCCCCCCACGTCTGGGTTTTCCCCCGGCCCCCCCGCACCATTTGCAGTGGAGAAGCAGCCTGCAGCAAGATCGCAATGCCAGCGATCCCTTCGCTGCTTCGGCGCTGCTTCCTCTGCCGTGGTCCCGTTCCTCCTCTGATGTCAGAGTAGGGTTGGGACCACGGCGGAGGAAGCAACGCCGAAGCAGCGCAGGGATCGCTGACATCGCGATCCCACTGCGGGCTGCTTCTCTACCGTAGGTGGTGCGGGGAGGCCAGGGGGATGAGCGGTCCTTCAGGGTTGGGGGGCGAGCGGTCCTTCAGGGTGGGTTGGGGCATCAAGCCTTTAGGGTGGGGGAGGGCAGGCAGGCCTTCAAGGGGGGGGGCCAGGCCTTCAAGGGGGACAGACAGGCAGGCCTTCAAGGGGGGACAGGCCTTCAAGGGGAGGGGGATAGGCCTTCAATGGGATCAGGCAGGCAGGCCTTCAATGGGGGGACAGGTAGGCAGGCCTTCAAAGGGGGGACAGGCCTTCGAGGGGGTGCAGGCCTTCAAAGGGGGGGACAGGCCTTCAGGGGTGGGTGCAGACCTTTAAGGGGGGGACAGGCCTTCAGGGGAGGGGGGACAGGCCTTCAGGGGAGGGGGCCCTGGTGTAGAAGTATACGGAGGGAAGGGGGGTTCAAAGAGACGCACATATGCTGGACTTTGGGTGGGAAGAAATAATGGGTCTGAAAATAGAGGAGAGGGAGAGGAAGAGAGATAATGGACCATGGTTTTTAGGGAGGGAAGGAACAGAAAGGGAGAGAAGTTGGACACAAGGTATGGTGTGGAGGGGGGGGAATAGAGATACTGGATAGGAAGGTAGTTGGGAAAAGAAAGGGAGAGATAGTGGACCCTGGGGTGAGGGAGAGATGCTGGATGAAAGGGTAGTTAAGAAAAGATGGATCTGTGGAAGGAGACGAAAAAAGGAAAGATGCCAGACATCCTGGGGAGGGAAGGGAAACGGGGAGGACAGAGATGGCAGATGGATGGTTAGCATGCAGAAAGAAGGAAGAAGGAGACCCTGGCAAGCAAGTTATCAGAAGACAACCAGAGCCTTGGACCAACAAGATTTGAAAAATAACCAGACAACAAAAGGTAGAAAAACTAATTTTATTTTCTGTTTTGTGGTTACAATAGGTCAGATTTGAAATGTATATCCTGCCAGAGCTGGTGTTACACCGCAAACGTGAGCTAGGATTTAACAGAGAGAGGAAAAGTCCTTTTTGTTTCTTTATTTTATTTACACCACAGCGCCAGTGTGGTTAGGAGAAGCCAAAGGGGGGTGAAAAAGTTATAAAATAAACCCACCAGGATGCAGTGGCATACCTAGGGTATGTGGCACCCGGGCCCATCATTTTTTGACACCCCCCCATGTAATAAAATATTTTTTATAATAACCATGAAAAATAAATGGTCATAATAGAAACAGGCACTGAAAATTTTCTTTTATTGAACCTCATATATGTAACCATTATTCCAAACATAACATAAATTATGTCTGAATTGTCATGACATCAGAAGTACATATGGAGTAGTTGCAGGTGATGCTTGGGACAGTTCTGATTGTGTTAGTTCGGTTTTATGTGTTTTTTGAATAGAAGGGTTTTTATTTCTTTTGTGAAGGTTTTGTAATCTGTGGTCGAGATCAATAGGTTGTAGAGTTGGAGGTCGAGTGTTAGGAGGTTGTCAAACAGTTTTTTTCCTTTTGACGATTTTGGTTGGAGGGTGTGTGAATGGTGCGTGAATTCTCCTATGTCTGGTTGAGGTGGATTTAAGTATTTAGCTGAAGAAATTAGTTACCCCCCCCATTCCACACACATTAATTCTCTTCCATTTTTGTTCCCATTCTAAAAAACACTGATAAGTTCCCAGAAAAAAAATACATTAAAATAAGAAGTGAAAATAAAGGCCCTTACAGATGAGAACATAACATAAGAATAGCCTAACTGGGTCAGACCAATGGTCCATCATGCCCAATAGCCCATTCTCATGGTAACCAATCCAGGTCACTAGTACCTGGTCAAAACCCAAAGAGTAGCAACATTCCATGCCACCGATCCAGGGCAAGCAGACACTTCCCCCATGTCTTAATAACAGACTATGGACTTTTCCTCCAGGAATTTGTCCAAACCTTTCTTAAAATCAGCAACGCTATCTGCTTTTACCATAACTTCTGGCCACTTCATTTTTAAGCTTAGATCTTTCCTTCCAAACAGAGACCTTGCTAGATGTCAAATACAGAAAGAACAAGGTAACTGCACAAGGACTTAGCTGTGCAGGAAATGTGAATCTCCTCATACATCCACCATATAGTGCAAAAATGTGCAAAGGTCTGGTTTTTTCTTTCGATCACTACATAGCCTAATGCCACACAAGCTAAGGTTAACAAAGTTTCCTTCCTTGGACTACAAGGAGAGACTGACAAACCACTGGAAGAGATCCCAAAACAACTACCCAGGCACAACACCCAAAGACCCACTCAGTGTGAACCAGTTGAGTGGAGTGGACTAACTGGGGGGTGGAAATGGGCCTGGAGTTTGCTCAGCAGAATTTCCCAGACCACCTCTTCCTCTCAACACATTGACACGCTGCCACCACCACCACCACCATTAGGAACACCTCACCGGGTAAGCCAATAATGCTTATAAACTTTATAAAAACACATTATTATATTTTCTTATAAAGCACATATTTTAACTGAACTCTCTTACATCCTCAGTCTTGCCATTCACAAAAATAGAAGGAAGAAAAGTTCCCGTTTCCTACTGTCTCATGTCCCCGGCCTATACAATATTTTTCTTCTGCAGACCCTTCAAAAGTCTGACCAAATCCTCGTTTCACTTGCATTATAAAGTACTGAGGATGCCATCTCTCCCCCAATCCCAAGTCCTAAAGTCTAAGACAGTAGCGCAAACTAGTGCTGCCCGATTGGGGGAAAAAAATAAATTTGATTCGATTCAGCCCATTGAATTGGTTTTTCGATTCGACTTTCCTGCCCAATTGGGTGTTTGTTTTTTTTTTTTTTCAAACATCCAGGCAGTAGCGTACTAAGGGGGGGGGAGCAGGGGGGGGGAGGTCCGCCCCAGGTGCAAGCCCTGAGGGGGTGTTCCCAGCCTTGGCGTTCAATCCCCCCCGAAGGACCGCTCGTCCCCCCTGGCTTCTCCACACCACCTACAAAGCAGCCCGCAGCGGGATCGTCAGAGGAGGGGCGGGACCGCGGCGGAGGAAGCAGCTCCGAAGCAGCACAGGGATCGCTGGCATTGCGATCCTGCTGGGGGCTGCTTCGTAGGTGGTGCGGGGAGGCCAGGGGGGCGAGCGGTCCTTTGGGGTGGGTCAGGGCATCAGGCCTTCAGGGTGGGGTGGGCAGGCAGGCAGGCAGGCCTTCAAGGGAGAGGGGGGTAACAGGCAGGCAGGCCTTTAAGGGGGTGGACAGGCAGGCCTTCAAGGGGGGGCAGGCCTTCAAAGGGGGGACAGGCAGGCAGGCCTTCAAAGGGGGGACAGGCCTTCAAGGGGGGGGGACAGGCAGGCCTTCAAGGGAGGGGACAGGCCTTCTGGGGGGTGCAGGCCTTCAAGGGGGGGACAGGCCTTCAAGGGGGGGGGGACAGGCAGGCCTTCAAGGGAGGGGACAGGCCTTCTGGGGGTGCAGGCCTTCAAGGGGGGGACAGGCCTTCAAGGGGGGGGGGACAGGCAGGCCTTCAAAGGGGGGACAGGCCTTCAAGGGGGGGGGACAGGCAGGCCTTCAAGGGAGGGGACAGGCCTTCTGGGGGGTGCAGGCCTTCAAGGGGGGGACAGGCCTTCAAGGGGGGGGGACAGGCAGGCCTTCAAGGGAGGGGACAGGCCTTCTGGGGGGTGCAGGCCTTCAAGGGGGGGACAGGCCTTCAAGGGAGGGGACAGGCAGGCCTTCAAAGGGGGGACAGGCCTTCAAGGGGGGGGGGGACAGGCAGGCCTTCAAGGGGGGGACAGGCCTTCAAGGGGGGATAGGCCTTCAAGGGGATCAGGGGGGATAACTAATTTCTTCAGCTAAATAATTAAATCCACCTCAACCAGACATAGGAGAACTCATGCACCATTCACACACCCTCCAACCAAAATCGTCAAAAGAAAAAAAACTGTTTGACAACCTCCTAACACTCGACCACCAACTCTATAATCTATTGACCTTGACCACAGACTAGAAAACCTTCACAAAAGAAAAAGAAACCCTTCTATTCAAAAAACACATAAAACCGAACTAACACAATCAGAACTGTCCCAAGCATCACCTGCAACTACTCCATATGTACCGTACTTCTGATGTCATGACAATTCAGACATAATTTATGTTATGTTTGGAATAATGGTTACATATATGAGGTTCAATAAAAGAAAATTTTCACTGCCTGTTTCTATTCTGACCATTTATTCCGTTTCATGGTTATTACAAAAAATATTTTTTTATATGGGGGGGGGGTGTCAAAAAATGATGGGCCCCGGGTGCCGCATACCATAGGTACGCCACTGCTGGTAGTTATCAAAATCTTGCATTGAAGGAAATTGTCTGTGTTGTTTACGCCTAAATCTGGGCCTGTGTTTTATCTGCTATTTGTATTTTTAATTTTATTATGCTTTGATGTTTACTAAGGAAGGACAGCTTCTCAATTTTTAAAACATTTCAACAGCATACATGGAACATAAAGTACAATGAAAACAATAACTTCCCATTTAAAACAATAAAAAGAAAAGAGAGAAAATTAATTTTCAAAGTAAATAACAAAATGAGAAATCCTATTAGGTGCCTATCACAGTGAGGGGAACAAGAAACAAAGAATTGAGAAGAAATATATCTTTTTTAATCAGTAAAAATATACAAAAGCCATCTGAGATAAAAATTAAAAGGCAGGTAATTTGTCAGTGAGAAAGTATTTCAAGTGGTTGGGTAACCAATAAATATATCTATTCCCTTGATATTTTGATACACACTTACTAGGGGATTCTAAGAAAAACTGAGCACCACACTGAAAAGCTTTAGACCTGAAAGCCAAAAAATGCCTTATGTCTAGATTAAGAAGGCCTTATTATATCAGGAAAAATGGAGAATTTCAAACCTAGAAATAACAAAGTTCCCCATGAGAGACTCCTGAGAATGTTAAAGAGTCATGGAATAGGAGGCAATGTTCATTGTGGATTAGGAATTCAGTTGTGGATAAGTAAATCACTGAATACCTCTAAACGGATGGGAAAAGGGGAGAATGTCTGGAAAGCAATATATTGTAATGCTCGAAGTACAAGATTCTGGATCTAGAAGCTGTGATGGAAGAAGAAGAGTTGGATATAGTGATGATCACGGAGACATGGTTCACGGAGAGCTATGACTGGGATATTGGACAGAAAACAGATGTAGGGTTAAATGGCCATTTTTCTCAATGGAAGAGGGTAAATAGTAGAGTGCCATAGGGATCTGTACTGGGACCAGTTCTATTTACCATATATATAAATGATCTGAAAATTGGAACGACAAGTGAGATGATTAAATTTGCAGATGACACAAAACTATTCAAAGTTGTCAAAACACATGAGGACTGAGGAAATTGGAAGGCTGGGCATGCAAATGACAGATTAATTTTTAATATATATATATTTTTATTGAAAATGGCAGATGGTCCAAACAGGAAATTACAAGGAGCAAAAGAACAATGTGAACAAATGCAAAGTAATGACCCTCGGGAAGAATAATCCAAATCATAATTACCTGATGCTAGGGTCCACCAAAGGAGTCAGCACCCATGAAAAAGATCTGGGTGTCATTGTAGACACTGCACTGAAATCTTCTGCCCAGTGTGCAGCTGTGGCACAAAAAGCAAACTGGATGCTAGGAATTATTAGGAAAGGGATTGTAAATAAGACCGAGAATATTTTAATGCCTCTGTATCGCTCTATGGTGCATCCTCAGTTTGAGTACTGTGCATGGTTTTGGTCACTGTATCTCAAAAAAGATATGGTGGAATTAGAAAATATTCAAAGAAGAATGACCAAAATGTAAAGAGGATGGAACTCCTCTTAAGTGAGGAAACACTAAAGAGGATGGGGCTCTGCAGCTTGGAAAAGAGATGATTAATGGGTGATATGATTAAGGTCTACAAAATCCTGAGTGGTGTAGAATGGGTAAGAGTGAATCGATTTTTCACTTTTTCCAAAAGTGCAAAAACCAGGGGGCACTCAATGAAATTACATGGAAATACTTTTAAAGCAAATAGGAGAACATATTTTTTACTCCAAAAACAGTTATGCTCTGGATCTTGTTGTCAGAGGTGGTTACAGTGGTTAGTGTAGCTAGGTTTAAGAAACGTTTGGACAATTTCCTGGAAGAAAAGTCCATAGACTGCTGTTGAGACATGGGGGAGGCCACTGCTTTCCTTGGTTTGGCAGCATGGAATGTTGCTACTATTTGGGTTTCTGCCGGGTACTATGATCTGGATTGACCACTGTTGGAAACAGAAGACCGGGCTAGATGGACCATTGGTCTGACCCACTATGGTTGTTCTTATGTTTTTATAACATTTCTCAAAGACCATGGATCTATAGAAAGGCATAATGACATCTGCAACTTTGTTCTTCATCCTTTTTTGGAATAATTCTACATTCTAATTGTTTTGGGGTTATCTATCTATCTATCTCTCTATCTAACTATCTATCTATCTCTCTCTATATCTATCTACTTTTGACAGCCATAGCACACTAGGATGGAAATTTTAACATATTGTACATAATGACTTGAATATATTCTTGAGTGGTAACTCCTAGTACTACACCCACCATTTTGTAGCTGTACTTTTTAAAGTTTGGTATGATTGTTCTCTTTTGTTGTGCCTGAATCTGGTCTTATATCTGTTTGCAGTTTAGTGCACTTGGGGCAATTAATTATTCCTGAATATATATTTGGGCTTCTTTTTTAATTGCCATTTTTTTCTATCCTTTAATTAGTCTGTACACCGCTTTGACCTTTTGGAAAGGTGACATAGCATGTCTTTTAATAAACAATAATTAAATTTTCCCTATGAGCATTGCTGTACACTTGTCCACATTAATCTGTTTTTGCTCAAATGTTTATTTTTACCCTAGATTTCTGAAACAGTTTTGGAACACGGGGCAAAAATGGGTTAAATTTTATCCACCATTTAGATGCTCAGTTTTCT
Organism: Geotrypetes seraphini; assembly: GCF_902459505.1. Classification (NCBI taxonomy): domain Eukaryota; kingdom Metazoa; phylum Chordata; class Amphibia; order Gymnophiona; family Dermophiidae; genus Geotrypetes; species Geotrypetes seraphini. The sequence continues at coordinate 70,896,219 of NC_047088.1, forward strand.
AGTTTTACAAGATCCTTTCGTAATTCCTCACAATCTTCATCTGTTTTAACAACTTTGAATAAATTTGTGTTATTTGCAGATCTGATCATTTTACTTGTTACTCATTTCTTCAGATTATTTATGAATATATTAAATAGCACAGGTCCTAGTACAAAGATCCTTGGACACTCTATTATTCAATAATACCATTCAATAATATTCTGTTTCTTGTCTTTCGGCTGATTTCTAATCCACAATAGTCTATTGTCCCATGCCATTTAAGGACATAGGAATATTTAATTCCTTGAGGAGTCTTTCTATAAGGACTTTGTCAAACATCTTCTGAAAATCCAAACATACCACATCAACCAGCTCCTTTAATCACATGTTTGTTTTCACTCTCCAAAAAACAATCTAATAAATTGGTAAGGCAAGATTTATCTTTGCTAAATCCACAGTGACTGAGTCCCATTAAACCACATCTGTCTTTAATGATTAGTAATTGTATTTCTTTAGAATAGCTTCTATTATTTTGCCTTGTCTAAACCTTTCTGGATCATTCCTGTTGCCATTTTAAAAACTAGTGTTACATTGGTCACCTTCCAGTCCTGTGGCCATTTTAAATGATAGTTTACAGATTAAAAGCAACAGGTTACCTATTATAGAAACAATATCCTGGAGGGTCTGGATTTCAATGTTCTAATGTTCTACCTAGAATTTTAAATTTGGCTTCCAGAACCTCTGTCTTTCCTATATAACTATCTCTCTCTCTCTCTCTCTCTATATATATATATATATATACAGATAGCATTAGATTAGATATATGAAAATGGAAAATGATGTTTCTATATACAGTATATATAGATACTTAATAGATGATTTAGGATAATAAAGCTAAATACATTGTGGTTGATATTCAAATGATTTATCTGGTAAACTTTGGGAGTTAACCAAACAAATTACAAATTAAAAAAAAATAATTTACAGTACTGGTTAAAAGATAACCTTTGTCTAAGAACTCTATATTTGACAAAAAGGTCATACATTTAAAGAAAGAAGGAATCAAAGTCATGTCAAGGGTTGGTTAGAAATTTAATTGGATAGCATCAATTTTCAGCATTATCTGGTTAAAATTAACCGGTTAAGTGGGACTTCACGAACAGTAGTTCTGAGTTTACTGGATAACTTTAACCAGCTGTATTCTGTGGTGGCAACTTAACCAGTTAAGTAACTGAATATCTGGTTAAAGTTAATTGCATGTCTGATGCCAGTGTGGTATTCATTGCCAGTCCTCAAAGGCCATCAACAGGTCAGGGTTTTAGGATATCAATAACGACTATGAAAGAGTGAGGTCTCCATCCAACGGAGGTAGTATGCATGCAAATCTCTCTCATACATATTCATTACCACTCAAGTAGTCGGGATCAAATACAGTTCACTAAATAGCTCCTAATGCATCAATTTCAAAATATTCAAGAAGCTATTATTTTAATACTTTATATTCCTTTTAATTTACACTTGTTTAATAATAATGTATTATCATGTATCACAAATCATATTCTTACCACACACTAAATATCAAACCATATACCTCCATGAGCCCCCTCCCCCCCAATCTGAATAATAAATTATAATACAATACATAAATAGGACAAATGTCCATTAATTGTCTCTTTCAGTACTGGAATGCAGTATCTGTCACATCCCCTTGCAGGTCATGGTGAGCCCCCCAAAACACCTCAAAGAACAAATATAGATGTGACAAATACTGCATTCCAAGACTGAAAGAGAAAATTAATGGACATTTGTCCTGTTTATGTATTGTATTATAATTTATTATTCAGATTGTGGGGGGCTCATGGAGGTATGTGGTTTGATATTTAGGGCTCCTTTTACAAAACAGCGCTAGAGATTTTAGCGTGTGCTTAGCACACTCTTAAATTTCCGCACGCTAGCGAGCTGGCGTTAGTTCTAGCCATGTAGCGTGGGTTTAGCATGTGCTAAAATTCTGTGTACGCTAAAAACGTTATCGCAGCTTTGTACAAGGAGCCCGTAATGAATATGTTTTGTGATATGTGATAATATATTATTAAACAAGTGTGTAATTTGAAAGGAATTGAAAGTATTAATATAATAGCTTCTTGAATATTTTGAAATTGATACATATTCTTTAGGGATCTCCTGAAAACCTGACCTGTTGGTAGCCCTCGAGGCCTGGAAGTGGCAGTTATGTCATCTGACTTCATTGAATTTAAGGCTGACAATGACTGATAAAAGACCTGCTTTTGTGAAAAGGAGCTTTATCTTCCATAGGACAGAGTACAATATTTCGCTTTAGATTCAGACCTGAAAGAGAGTGCCTCAAATATTCTGCTTCTATGTTAAATTTTGACTTTTATTTATTTGTTTATTTGGGACTTACTGTATCCTTTTTAACTGAATAGCAGGGGAAGTGGGGAATAGGCTAAAACATATACCCCCTCTTTTATCAAGCTAGAGGTTTTTAGTGTGGGACAATGAGGTAAGGTAAGTGCTCCAATGATCATAGGAATTCTATGAGCATTGCAGCATTTACCACGTCTGCCTGTGCTAAAAACCTCTAGCGCAGTTTGATAAAAGCTGGCCATGGTGAAAATAACTACAAAAACAAAATAGGAATGGAGCCACATTTCACTAGATTGACATTATACTAAATTTTCATCACAAAATACATAAAACAGATCACAGGAAATGGTCCACCACACGACCAACTATAGTTCGAAAGCTAAGTGGGATAGGCTTGATGGGAAAAGCCAGGTTTTTATGCAGACTTAAACTGTTTTAAAGATACAAAGGGGTGCTGACAAGTTCTCAGCCCAACCAACTTCCTAAATTCTAAGCGTTATTTTGTCACTGTAGCTGAAAAGAGTGTTATCTTGTTTCGTTAAGTGCCAATTTGCAGAAACAAAATTCTGTGTTTTTTGACATTGTTTCAGATCATTGATTGAACCATAGCCACCATCATTCTCTTCTTAATTGGGCTGAGAACTTGTCTGCACCTCCTCGTAACTTGCTATGAATGGCTAACAGTAAGTTGTTCCAAAGAGAAGGGGCAGTAAAAAAGACGCACTGTGTCTGGTAGATTCTAATTAGGCAGTTTGAGGCCCAGGGAGAACTATATGGTGGTCATTTAATGATCAAAGGCATGAGCTGGAGTGTATGGGATGGTCAAAGTGCTCAGATATTGGGGAATACCCATTCTAAATGCCTTAAATGAAAGAAGCAAGACCTTAAATTTGATTGACAGGAAAACCAATGATGATTCTTGAGTATGGGAGTCACAATTATATTGTGATATTTTTTAATGGAGATCCTTTCTGAAACCATGCTTTCTCACAGGGAAGGAGCTTTTAGTTAATTCTCCAAAGATAGAAACATAGAAAGATGACGGCAGAAAAGGGCTACAGCCCATCAAGTCTGCCCACTCTATTGACCCACCCCATTAAGTCTGAATGCTAATGACCTAGTTTCCTCAGACTAGAGAAGACAAAGTAATGTGACGAAAAGAGCAGAGGAGATTCAGACAAAGAGTAGAAGATACCAGTCAGGGCTTATCTCAACTGTGGTGATCATATGTAAAAGTGAATGAAAGAAGCATTGCTTTCAAAAGCTCCCCACAAGAGTTGGTGTAATAAATGCACCACCTACAGCTTGTTTCTTTCCAAATTGGAATAACCTGATAATCTCACTTATTCCCCCAAATGAGAAAAGGAGATTTTGATGTTGGTAGTCTGTTCTAAAGTCAGAGTTTTAAAACCACTAAAGTGCAACATTCCACTTATAGGATAATCCCTCGTTCTTTCTTAGAAGAGAGGTTTAAAATAGGATGCACTAAATAATCCGGGCTCCTTTTACAAAGGTGCGTTAGGGCCTTAACGCGCGGAATAGCGCACGCTAAATTGCCACGCCCGCTAGCATTGAGCTGGCGTTGGTTCTAGAAGCGTAGCACGGGTTTAGGGTACGCTAAAATCCTGCGTGCGCTAAAAACGCTAGGGCACCTTAGTAAAAGGAGCCCTCCGCTGTGCAGTGATACGCTGCACCCTGATGCTGGAACTAAGAGGGGCTTGTGAAACTTAGTACCAGGGAGCATTCCTGCTGGGGATCGCTTCAACCTGCACAACAGTAAAAGGAACATAAATCTGGGAGAATAAAGGAGTAAAAAAAAAAAAAAAAAAGCAAACGTTTGAAACAGTGAAAACAGTCGAGCAGAACATGCTGATTATTAAATGGTCTTTGGAGGTTAATTTGAGAGAAAAGGGAGGGATGTTATCTCCCAGTGCAATGCATGGATAAAATAATGTATTTTAGAAGTGGGATGGTCAATGGAAAAAAATGGTGTAGTGTTGATTTGAGTCATCTTGTAATTGTAGTACCCCTCCTGAAGAAGCCAGCGGGTGAAACCTAGGTTGGGGGGGTCGGTATTGTGAATAAACGGAGGAGCCCGGAGCAGTTATGTGTATCATCCACACCATTCAAAGTTAAGTTGCTGTCAAATTTATTATTTTATTTTCTTCAAGTTTATGTGCTGTTATTTAGTCTTTGTTTGGTGGAGGAGACTGTGAACAACAATGATGGTCTCCTTAATAGCTGCTCCGTGAACTTGTTTCACCGGACCTCAGCTGTGGGTCTGAGTGTTCACTTAACCACATCAACTTGTGTTGTAATTTGTGCTTGAAGTAAAACAAAGGTGATTAGTACAACAATGGAAAAAGTCATAACATTTCTGGCCAGCAATGAGGAGCTGTCCTTAAAAAAAGAGAGAGCCAGTAATGTCTTCTGCATAGGTAATTGGTAATTTGATACTTAGCTGAATTAGACAAGGGGGGGGGGGGAGAATATCTCTTGTCGAGCATCCAGTCCTGAAGCCTAAGGATGTTTCACAAAATTCTCACATAAGAGCAGGTGGAGAATACAGTACAATAGAAATATTTCTTGCTGCTTACCTTCTTTTTTTGGGTGGTTTCTTTGTCCGAAGCATTGGATGGTTTCCTCCGTAACATCTCTCTCTTTTTCTTTTTTCTTTTTTTAAGGGGGAAAAAGTTACAAATAAAAGGGGCTACAAATGCTTGCTCTTTCTGTTTTTCAGAGCAGAAAGAAAAGTGTCACAAACTTTGCAGAAGTTTCTGCAGAAAATTACAGGAAGCCGACTCACGTGACCTGTAGTTACTGCAAGCGCTGTTAAAGTCTCCTGATGCAACCCCAGACGAAGATGCTGGGACCTGTGAACCAGGAAAGAAGCAACAGCTTAATGCGTTCAGACAAAGAGTCAGAGAGAATAGGAAGGAGAGAGGGCTAGAGACATTGTTCAGCAGGAATATTATTATCCTTTGGCTAGCATGCATTACCAATTCTCTGCAGCGGTTCACTTCTACCTGTAAAGCCCTACTCTTTGCATATCCTTTCTGTCATTTCTGCTACTATGCAGGGATCCAGTCTGGAGCAGGTTCAGGGGTGCCGTTACAGTGCCAGCACTTGTGTTTTCACTGTGGCTAATGAATAGAAAATGTATATCTACATATTTTTAATAATACTTAATATACCAAACTCAATAAAATTTCTTGAACAACAACAAAAAATAATAATAATAATAACAACTTTATTTTTGTATACCGCCATACCCAAGGAGTTCTAGGCGGTTCACATTTGTTTATCAAAAATATTACAAGTGGTTCACAACAATTGAACAATATTAGAAGCGACGAAGTAGTTGAGGTTAGAGAGAGAAGGGAGTGTGTAGGTCAGGGGGGGGGAGGATTGAGGTGGGTAGACTGGGTAGAGAGGTGGAAGGGGAAAGGATGAGGTTGTGGTTCATTGAAGAGGGGTGTTAGGTGTCTTGTCCATGGAATAGGTGAGTTTTGAGAGATTTTCTAAACCCGAGGTAGGTGGGGGCCTCAAGGACAATTTTGGCTAGCCATGGGTTCAGTTTGGCAGCCTGGAAGGCGAAAGTTTTGTCAATGAATCTTTTGGAGTGACATAGTTTTAGGGAGGGGAAGGCGAACAGCTGAATTCTGCGGGAGTGCTTGTTTATGCGATTCAGGTAGAAGTGAGGGTTTAAGTAGCTTTGGGATAGGCCAAATACTGTTTTATAACAGAAGCAGGCGAATTTGAATAGGACTCTGGATTCAAAGGGTAGCCAGTGAAGTTTATGGTAAAAAGGGGTGACATGTTCCCATTTTTTCAGGCCGAATATGAGGCGGACCGCAGTGTTCTGGATCATTTTAAGTCTCCTAGCGGTTTTCTTCGTGGAGCTCAAGTAAATGATATTGCAGTAGTCTAGTATGCTAAGGATGGAGGATTGTACTAGCAGGCGGAATGAGGTCTCGTCAAAGTAATTTTTAATGGTGCGGAGTTTCCAAAGCACCGAGATGCTTTTCCTGACTGTGATATCTGTGTGTTTCTCCAGGGATAAATGTTTATCTAGTGTGACTCCCAGTATTTTTAAGGTTTGTTCGAGGGGGAAAGTAGATCCTTTCACTTGAATTGTGGCGTCTTTGATTTTGTCATTGGTGGTAGCTAGTAAAAATTTTGTTTTGTTGGGATTTAGTTTTAGTCTGTAGGATAGCATCCAGCGTTCTATCTGAGTTAGTATACTTGAGAGTGAGGTAAGGAACTCTGGTGTGAAGTTGGTTAGTGGGATGACTATTGTGATGTCATCCGTGTAGATGAAGAATTTGAGTTTGAGGCTTTGCAGGAGGTTTCCTAGGGAGGTAAGGTAAACATTAAATAGGGTGGGGGACAGGGGGGAGCCCTGTGGAACTCCGCAGGAGTTGTTCCAGCTGTATGAAAGAGAGTCGTTCTTAAATACCCTGTATGATCTGTTTTGTAGGAATCCATGGAACCAGTTGAGAACTTGGCCGGAGATGCCAATGTATGCAAGGCGGTCTAGTAGAATGGTATGGTCGACTAGGTAGAAAGAACTGCTGAGGTCAAGTTGGACGATCAGGGCACTAGAGCCCTGGCTGAAGAGTGTTTGAAGGTGGTCAAGTAGAGAGGCTATAATGATTTCAGTGCTGTGATCGGAGCGAAAGCCTGATTGATTGTCATTTAGGATATTCAATTTTTCCAGATGTGTGGTAAGTTCGGCATTTACCACCCCTTCTGCTATTTTGGTGAATAGTGGGATACTAGCGATCGGTCTGTAATTAGATGGGTCATTGGGTGGTTATTTCGTGTTTTTTATTAATGGGGTTATCGAGATGTGGCCCTGTTCTATTGGGAAACTACCTGTGGATAGTAGAAGGTTTACCCATACCAAGATATTGGCTTTGATGTGGATTGGTGCAGTTTTCATAATGTTTGGGGGGCAGGTGTCCAGTCTGCAAAAGGAGTTGGTGTACTTGTTGTAATATTTGTTGAAGGTTTGCCAGTCTATGGTTTTGAATTGGTTTCAGCTTAGGTCTGTTCTGGACCCGAGGTCCGGTTTAGACATGTCGGTGTTTGGGAGTATTGGAAAGTCCTCGTGGGGATTGGCTGGGGCAGTTATAGATAACCTTAGTTTCTGTATCTTGTTGTTAAAGAAGTCTGCTAGGGTGTTAGCGGTTAGTGTGGATTCTTCATGATTATCAGTGAGCGTCTCGAGATTGTAAAGGTCGTTGACCAGTTTAAAGAGGTTACTACTGTTAGTTGTAGCGTTTCCAATTTTATGGGCGTAGAAATTTTTTCATTTTTCCTTGGTGAGGTATTTGTAATTTTAAAATTTGAGTCTCTAGGCCACTCTGTGTTCCTGGGTTCCAGATTTTATCCAAAGTTTTTCAGATTTTCTAAGGTCCCTTTTTACCAGTAGTAGTTCTGAGTCAAACCATCCCTCCAGATTAGGAGTTCTGATTCTGTGAGTTTTTATGGGAGCTATTTCGTTTAGAATGTTTGTGCTGTCTTTGATCCAGGAGATCATAAGTTGATCTGTTTCTTCATTTTGTTCTGTGATGGTTTCATAGTGGGACCAGAATACTATCGGGTCAATTTTACCTCTAGTATTGTGAGTTTTTTTGTTTCTTGGTGGCTTTTTGTTGGCAGTCAATAGAGAAGCTACATAGTCTGTGGTCAGACCATAGGGAGTCTGTCCAGTTATCCTGTTTCCAGTAGAATTTGGAGTTGGTTGATTCTTTGGCGGAGAATGTCACCAGGTCTAGCTGATGGCCTTTTTGGTGGGTTTTGATGGGTGGGAGTTTGAAATAACCTAGTTGGGAGATTAGCAGCCAGAAGTCAGCTACATCTGGTTGTTTTGTTTGCTCTCCCCACATAGTTGTTTTGTTGATGTCCCCACATAGTAGGTTGTATGGACTTGCTAGAGAGTTGGTTAATAGGAATTCTGCAAAGTCCTCTTTGGCTAGGGTCCATTTTTTTGGTGGGATATAGAATAAGGTGATTGTTAGGGAGGAGGCAAAGGAGTTTGAAGTTAGAGAGATGGCTAATATTTCTGAATTGGGAGAGGATTTGGTGTTGAGTACGGCACAATTTAGGTGGTCTCTAAAGATTATTGCTAGCCCTCCTCCCCTTCCTCAGGTTCTGGCTGGGGAAGGGGAGGGTTTTGGTGGAGGGTAGTAAAATCACACTTCTTTTGAGTTTTTGTGAGAGACAGGCATGTTTCATGCGCGCTTGTTAAAAGTCAACGTTTCTTCTTGAGTGCATGTATGATACCCTTGTCTTGTGTGTTTCTGGCTGTGGGTCTTGATTAAATTTTACATTAAACCTTTTTAGGAGGAAATGGAACAGCAGAGAAAAACGCTCTGTCTATAGCTGGGTCAGGGTATGGAAGAGTCAGCAGCTCATTTGCTGGGATCCCCATTGATTGGCATATACTGTTGTCACTTCCTTTTCAAGGTCTTTCTGAGCTCTAGGACAGCAAATCTTTCCATGGTACTGTTGGATGATGGCACCAGTGTGTGACTGACTCATCCTGTTTCTCATGGAGAACCTCTTTAACCTTTCTTCATAGGGGAGTCATTCCATCGCCTTTATTTGTGTCCACTTTTATCTCAATAGTTCACAGACAAATCTGATCAATTTCTTTGACTGGGTGACCAGGAGAGGGAGTGCGCTAGATGTGGTGTATTTAGATTTTAACAAAGCCTTTGACAGTGTTTTACTCAGATGTCAAATAAACTGAGTGCTCTCGGGATGGGCCCCAAAGTGATGGGCTGGGTCAAGAACTGGTTAAGTGGAAGATGACAGAGGGTCAATGGAGATTGCTCTGAGGAAAGGGATGTTACCAGTGGTGTGCCTCAAGATTCTGTTCTTTTTAACATTTTTATAAGTGATATTGCTGAAGGGCTATCAGGTAAGATTTGCCTCTTTGTGGAAGATACCAAAATCTGCAAAAGTGTAGACATCCCAGATGGTGTAAATAACATGAAGAAAAAAATTAGCGAAGCTTAAAGAATGGTCTGAAATTTGGCAGCTAAAATTTAGGGGGTGAAGAGCTTATGTGCCTGACAGAAGAGCGGGACTTGGGTGTGACTGTATGTGATGATCTTAAGGTGGCCAAACAGGTTGAAAAGCTGATGGCAAAAGCTAGAAGGATGCTAGGGTGCATAGGAAGAAGTATGGCCATAGGAAAAAGGAGGTATTGATGCCCCTGTATAAGACTCTGGTGAGACCTCATTTAGAATATTGTGTACAATTTTGGAGACTGCACCTTCAAAGAGATATAAAAAGGATGGTGTTGGTCCAGAGGAAGGCTACGAAAATGGTGAGTGGTCTTCATCATAAGGTGGATGGGGACAGACTTAAAGATTTCAATATGCATACTTTGGAGGAAAGGCAGGAGAGGGGAGATATGATAGAGATGTTGAAATACTTACGTGCCGTAAATGTGCATGAGTCAAATCTCTTTTATTTGAAAGGAAGCTCTAGAATGAGAGGGCATAGGATGAAGTTAAGAGGCAATAGGCTCAGAAGTAATCTAAGAAAATACTCTTTTTACAGAAAGGGTGGTAGATGCATGGAACAGTCTCCCAGAAGAAGTGGAAGAGACGGAGACTGTCTGAATTCAAGAAAGCAGGGGATAGGCATGTGGGATCTCTTAGAGAGAGAGGAAGAGATAATGGCTACTGCGGATGGGCAGACTGGATGGGCCATTTGGTCTTTATCTGCCATCATGTTTCTATGTTTCTATAATCCACTTGTACAGGAATTAGGTGATGGTACAGACAAAAATACATCTCCAAAAGCAACATACCACATTTAAAGAAAGAACCCCCCCCACCCTCCAAACTGTTTCATATCACCTCTTATTAATCCAACAAAAAAGGAGAATAGAAGTCCGACAGAGAAAAGAAGGACTAGTTCCAGGGAAATATCAAAAAAGAGTTTCAGAAGGTGAAAGAGCACTCCAGCCTATTCAACCTCCTATACAACAAATTCTGAGTGAACTAGGAATCTAAATGGACTGGATGACATAACCAAAGAAATGTCACAGTGAGAGAGAGCTGTTGCAAGTCTAATACTATTCAATATACAGTGTCTTAATACTAGGGTAAGTTCCTCCATCCTTCTTGTTTGTGGTTTTTCAAGAGCACAGGGTGTGTCTATAACTCTTCTCTTCTCGGGCTTTTCTGGGTGACTACCTTAAAGACATCTTAAAATATATTTTCTAGTTTTCTTTTCTTTTTTTACGAGTTTTATAAACTTGTGGTTAAGATCAAAAACTTCTCTGTGCAGAAAGCAAACAGGAAATTGAGCTGAGAGAGCTGTAGCTGGTTTGCAGTTTCAGGGAAGCCGAGATGCTGTGAAACTCTATCGAAAATAAAGTTCAGTGAGCTTTGCTCCCACCATACATTTCTACAGTGCTGTGCACCATCATAAACACTGCAAACATTAGTGCTGTTTAACTATCAATGCGTGATATTTAACATTAGTGCTGTTTAACTATCAATGTGTGCTGTTTAACTATCAAAGCGTGATATTATGTTCCCCATTGTTTAAGTTGTGATACCATTTTGCTGTGTATAACTATCAATAGCATTACAAGCATTAGAAACCTCAAATATGCTCAATTTAGCCATAGTTAATATTTGCATTTCTTTTGCATTATTAGAACATGATATATCAACATATATCATGTTCTAATTCTTTACGAGGGGGGCGCTGAAATGTTCTCAACCCAACCAAGAAGAGAATGACGTGGATATGGTTCAATCAATGATCTGAAACAGTGTCAAAACAGAGAATTTTGTTTCTGCAAATTGGAATTAAGATAGCACTCTTTTCAGCTACAGTGGCAAAATAATGCTCAGAATTTAAGAAGTTGGCTGGTTGGGTTGAGAACTATTCAGCACCCCCTTGTATATCACACTCTATTATGTTTTAATAAAATGTTTTTCATGGCACATGTGACCTTTAACAAATAATGGCCCTCTTTTCCTAAACCGCAATATAAGGGGCCACTAAATCAACCAACAAAGTTGGGACAGTCTCCATCGAGGGCTATACACTTAGTCCAGCGATTTTCCACTTTTTTCATTCTGTATTTTTCTGACCGAATGAAAAAAGTGGAAGATCACTGGACTAAGGGCCCCTTTTACTAAGCTGCGTTAGTTCTAGCTGCATAGCATGGGTTTAGCGTATGCTAAAATTCTGGGTGCGCTAAAAAAGCTTTCGCAGCCTAGTAAAAGGAGCCCTAAGTGTATAGCCCTCAATGGAGACTGCCCCCAACTTGGTTGGTTGGACTGAGAACTTTTCAGCAGCCCCTCATAGAAATTTCTACCGTGGTCCAGGGCGCTAAATGCTCTGATGCTGCTCTGACACGCATAGGAATTCTATGAGCGCCGGAGCAGCGTTGGAGCATTTAGTGCTCCAGGCTGCAGTACAAACCTCTATCTCGGCTTAGTAAAAGGGGGAGATATTATTTCCTAGAAGTTCAATAATTATATTTTCAGCTATGCGCCCTGAAACACTCCCTTGTTCTTTTCTAAGGCCTTCAATACCAACCATAGAACGAGTGCCAGAACCCTTCAGAATATTAAGCCAAGGGTTCATTGACATTTAGAACTGCTGAAGAGAAAGAGTAGGGAGATAGCATATAGTCATTCCCGCTGCCGGGGGGTGGGGGGGTTTTGGTTGGCAGCAGGAGAGAGTGGACATCTCTCCCGCTGTTGTGTTTTTTTTTTTTTTTTTCCTTTTGCATTTATTCTGCACCAGTGTTGGGCTCATGCAAATTTAGCGAGTCTTCGCTACTCTCCGCTAACCTCATTTGCATGAGTGTTTTGTGGAGAATAAGTCGCTTTTTTAAAATTGCTACCAGAACGGCTGCAGAGAGCAGCCCATCATTTTTTAATGCTTTTTTTTTTTGAGAATCTAGGCCTGAGTGGAATGTAATGGATAGACATAAATCACTTGTTTACTCTTTCCAACAATAATAGGACTAGGGGGCATGCAATGAAGCTATTAAGTAGTCAATTTAAAACAAACTAGAGAACATATTTCTTCACTCAATATATAATGAAACTGTGGAATTCATTGCTGGAGAATGTGGTAAAGGCAGTCAGCTTAGCAGGGTTTAAAAAAAAGGTTTGGATAATTTCCTAAAGAAAAGACACACACACACACACACACACATATTCTCTCTCTTACATTCTCTAAGCCTGCTTCACCTCTTTATAATTGTGCATTCCATGTGTTTGCTTGGAGTATATATGAGGGTAACCAGATGCGTTTCTCCTCACAAACAGAATGAATTTCCATTGGCAGACTAGACTGGACATTTTGTTATATATCCGTCATTATTTGCTATGGGGGGGCGGACTGCTGGGCGGGATGGACCTCTGGTCTGACCCGGCAGAGGCACTACTTATGTTCTTATGTTCTTATATACATTTATTGGCAGCCAATAAACATTTAACTTCCTTAACTTTGTATTTTAACACAATGGAGGCAATTCTGTAAGTCAGTGCCTCCATGTTACACACTGACAGTCTATTATTAAAACAGCTTATAGGGTCAAAACTCCATTATAGAATACAAGCGTCACCCAGTATCGGCATGCCTAATATTCATGCGTCCAGCAATTACATCAGTCATAGGCTCCTAAAATGTAGCAAGGACATATGCAATTTATTGTATTTTGTAAGTTTGTGCATTGTGCTAGCTCCTCCTCTGCCCCTACCATGTCTGCCCATGTGGCCATCCCCTTTGCATTTACATGCTATGTAAATTACACATGCCCTTACAGAATGGGGCTCCATCGATTTGCTGCCACTTATGTGAGTATGTGCCAATTTTTTTTGCTTGGTGATCCAATCTAATCTACAATTTGTGAGTCACTCTAGGTTCAAGGTGATTTACAATTCGGGTAAAGGCTGGGAAGTAAAGGGAGGAGAGGAGAAGAGGCTGGAAGAGGGGAGGAAGGGAGGAAGATCTAAAATGAGGTAGAGAGGAGAATTGGTGAGGTGATGTCAGGCAGTATCTTGGTCAATCTTGTCTTTTTACCTGGTCATGCTCCAGTGCAGGAAAAACAAAGAGATAAGATGGATCCTGAAGATCAGATACTGACATAGCAAGCACAGAACAAAGATTGCCAGAGTAATATTTATATCAAATTGAAAATCTTAAGTCACTCAAAAAGTCTTCCAATAAAAACCAAAAAACTTGAAGAGTAAACTTGTACAATATTAACTTTACTACAGGACCTCATCCACCAACATGATGTGTGTTTCAGAAGAATATGTATATAGAAGAAGCACTTTTCTTTGGCCTGACAGTTTGCTAGCACTGAACGCCAAGGAAAGAAAATATAATGCTTGCAGGTTGAAACAAATAGCATGAAAATTTTGGCTACAGGGATGTGATGTGAAGCACATACACAGAGGAAGCAGTACAGCCCCTGATGAAACCAAGGAGTGAAACGGTTGAGTAAACGTCGGGCCAAAGATAAGTGTTTCTTCTATATACTTATTCTTTTGAAACACACATCATGTTGGTGGTTTAGCCAAAAAAAAAAAAAAAAAAGGGAAAATGATATAAATAGAGGACCAATGATGAATACACCACCCCAGTAAGGCTATGAAAGAAAATCAAGTAATGCCCCGGGCGTATGAGGTCCTGTAGTAAAGTTAATATTGCACAAGTTTACTCTTTAGGTTTTTTGTTTGATTGGAAGATTTTCAGGGTAATATAAACCACAGCCAGATTTATTAACAATGACCTGACACAGCCATGTTTCAGCAGGTATGCCTACATCAGGTGCCAAATAGGAAATTCTTGGAAACAGTCAACCTCTAATATTGTTTAAAAAGCAAGAGAGACACTTTTTCACCTTTTAATTATTGATGCACCAGCTTGGTATGACACAGTGATTATTTAAAAAAAATAAATAAAAAAAATCAAAGTCTGATCTGCGCAGAGTCCATCCTTCCTCTTTGCTCCAGCCTTGAGCATCAGAACATCAGAATCATTATGGTGCACTGATTGCTGCTTTGTTCTATGGTGTCTTCATTTAAAGCAACAGGGGCCCCACCTAAATTCTTTTCTGGCAACCCTCATCCTCTACTGAGAGGTGGCTACATAGGAATAAAGGAAAATATTTTCTCTTGGGCTTTATCCAGCAGCTGTGGACACTGAAAGCTTAGGGCCCAATGCAGAAAGCTATAGCAAACAGAAGCACCCTGTTACCTTGAGACTTAAATGGGTGCACAGTGCACAAAGGGGTTCAGTGCAGAAGCTGATTTGCATGGTACACATGGGCATACAGTATATTACAATGGATGGTAATGAGTCCATTGGGTATTCCATGGAATGCTGCACAGAAATAGAGGATTTTAAAGCATGCATAATGTCTGAGGCAGCGTAGAAGGATTAAGTAAGAGGATTTAATGCCAGTTTTAACTTTGTTCTGTCACCATAACCAGTGTTAAGACAAAAAAGCACAAGGGGCCTTCAAGTTCCAGGCAATCAAAATCAAATTTATTGGACCCGACACAGGCCGTGTTTCAGCATACTCATCTGCTTCAGGGGTCTGCAGAGGAAAGATATATAATCAGCCCCTGCTAGTCAGCACTTCCAGTCCACAGAGCAAGGTAGTACTTCTTCGTTAGAACTGGCAGCATTTTTACTCACAGGTAGTAAGGAGCAGTGAATACATAATGAATGTCTGCAGCTTTATAAGACAGAACAGGTGGAACAGCTCTGTGCACATGTCTGAATAAAATGAAAGTGCAGCACACATCTACGCAAGAATTAGCCTCGCTAAACATTTATGTGCATGAAATTTTTTCAAGGTTAATGTTTGTGCAGAACAAAATCCCGTTTCATGCACAGATATGTGCTGGCACTTTCATTTTGTTTGGACTGTGAACAGTGAAGTTGCCCTCACTGCGGACCCTTTCAAGATCATGAAGGGCATGGAGAAGGTAGGCAAGGATAGATTCTTCAAACTACGGGGAACCACAGGCACAAGAGGGCACTCGGAGAAACTGGAAGGGGAGAAGTTTAGAACAAATGCCAGGAAGTTCTTCTTCACACAGAGGGTTGTGGACACATGGAACGCGCTCCCGGAGGAAGTGGTCGGGCAGAGTACGCTACGGGGATTCAAAGAGGGATTGGATGGATTCCTGAAGGATAGGGGGATTGAGGGATACAGATAAGGGTAGATAAGAGTATGGAAAGAGTATAGATAAAAACAAGGGGGCTATAGGGCTAAATCAAGATAACATGACAGGTCATGGACCTGATGGGCCGCCGCGGGTGCGGACTGCTGGGCGCGATGGACCTCTGGTCTGACCCAGCAGAGGCAAATTCTTATGTTCTTATGACCCTTTCTACGAGGGGGTGCTGAAAGGTTCTCAGCCCAAGCGAGAAGAGAATGATGTGGATATGGTTCAATGAATGATCTGAAACAACGTCAAAACAGAGAAGTTAAGTTCCGCAAATTGGCACTTAACGAAATAAGATAACACTCTTTTCAGCTACAGTGGCAAAATAATGCTCAGAATTCAGGAAGCTGGTTGGTTGGGCTCAGAACTTTGCAGTACTCCCTCTCCCTGTATATATGCATCAAATAGGCTTTCTCTGTTTAGTGCACAAGTTCTGCATGTTTTGAATTTATATCTCATTAGCTTACCGCAGTGTTGGGGTTTATTTTCTTGCTCAATCCGCTTATATAGGAGCGACACAATGAATGTCTACAAACCAACTATATATATATGAAACCTGGGTAAATATTACAAAACCGAATACAGTACTCAATTTAGGAACAGAGAAAAAAATACCTCAGACATCCAAACACAAATCAATGTGTTTTACTGGGGTCCTTATATCTTTCATCAGTCAAAAACCTCTAGTCCCCTCATTTTTAAAAAAACTTTTATCTTGCAATGTTCACAGTGCTATTAACTACAACCTGTTGCAAAATATATCAGTGTACAGAGCATTTATGTGAACCCGATGATGGACATGCTGTTTCACTCAACTAGCTTATTCAGAGGTAGTGTTTATTCATTCATAATGTTGCAGAAACTCAAACTTCTAGCACTTCACCTTTAATACTGCAAGCTGGACCAAGGCCCAATTTTTTAGCGAGACACAGGGGCATTCGTTCAGTCATTTTTCTGGCTCCCCTTTTAAGCCAGACCTTAGACAGTGAATATGAAAGAAGCCATATGAAATCAGGTCCTAAGTCTTTTAAAATTTACCCCATGAGTGTTATTAAGGGGATATTTTATTACCATTATGTACAAGTTCAAAAGAATATAAGATGTGCCTTGCTGAGTAAGACCAAAGATCAATTAAACCCAACACCTTAATCTGACAATGTCTAATCCAAATCACAAGTCTTTGGCAGTGTCCCAAAGAGTAGATCCATTTTCTGGTGTTCACCTCCATGGCAGTGGCTTTCCAAAATCTATGTGATGAATAAAATTTATAATTTTTTTTTATTCTGGAACCTGTCTAAACCCCTTTTATACCCTGTAAATGTGCGGGAGTCACATTTTTTGAAAAATAGAATATCCAGTACATCTTGCCTATTGGAGAGAGGAGGGAGAATATAACATGCCATGTGCAAAGAAAGGATAGGTTAAAGCAGGGGTGTCCAATGTCGGTCCTCGAGGGCCACAATCCAGGCGGGTTTTCAGGATTTCCCCAATGAATATGCATGAGATCTATTAGCATACAATGAAAGCAGTGCATGCAAATAGATCTCATGCATATTCATTGGGGAAATCCTGAAAACCCGACTGGATTGCGGCCCTCGAGGACTGACATTGGACACCCCTGGGTTAAAGGTTTACTGTAGTTGAGGGGCTGCGGTAAGTTAGGGTATAGGACCATGTAGGAGGACTGTGACCCAATGGTGAAAAGGGTCCTTGCACAATATTTTCTACCTACTGAGCTAAGCTCATTTCCTGTCCCTTTCTTTTTGCCCGCTAGCCAATCTGTCAGATCAAGACCTTTTGCAGGAACACATTTGCCAGCAAGGTGAAAGTCATTAAGCCCATGGACACTGTGGCAAGAGTCCCCTGAGAGAATGGCTCTGTGTTCCGCACCAGCCATGTGTACTCCTCCTCCAGCTTCTGCTGCTGAAGCTCTGGTCCAATGATGTTGCGGATGGTTTGATAGTAATTGTTCAGGTAATTAATCTGTTAATAGAGAGATGGAAGGCAGTGAGAAGGATGCATGAAATGGACCTAACATACCTCTGAATTCTATACCGGTCGCCAAAGTTGGACACCCAAATCTGGGCATCAATCCCAGAGGCGTGTATAAACAAATTAGTCAATTAGGTGGTAACAACCAATTATTGGTGTTGCATGGAGCTAATTGGCATGTAACTGGCAGCAGTTACACATGCATCTGCCCTACACCCTATTCTACAACATGTGCACCTAAATTTCATAGCATACAACTCAAAAGGGGGTGTGGTCATGGGAGGGTCAAGGCCATTTCCAGCAATTAGACACAATGTTACAGAATACTAAGATTGACACGCCCAACTGCCACACGTTGTGCATAAAGGTTTACATCAGGTTTCAGCAGGCGTAAGTCCTCGCGTCCAAAGCTGGGCATGGGAATCTACATTAAGCGCTATTTTATAAAGGTTGCTTGCAGTGGATCTTAAGGCACCATCTACTGAATCCGGCCCATAGCTCCTGTACCTCTTTGGACTCCATCTGCTGGGTAGAATCCTATGTGAACTGACCTGTGTGGCAGACATGATAGTGATGTCAATGAGCTTCTGGTCATAGGGCACCAGGGTGACTGCTTCAAAGGTGAGGTAAGGCTGCCCTCCAAACATATGCTGTGAACCAAGGAGACGAAAAGAGAGTAAAATTGAGAAAGACAGAGAAAGAAGGAAGAGAGGAAAAGTTTGTGTGTTTGTGAGGGGCAAAGAGAAATAACAGAAAGACAAGTGAGCACAATCAGAATCACACCGTGTATAAGCCAAAGTTTTCATTTTCTACTTTGAATATCAGACCTAAAGTGTGTGACAGAAATACATAAAACCAGTGGCTTATTCTTATTAACTTAATTTTATTGCAAGATTTATATTCTTCCATTACACACTGAATTATATATAAAACTATAAATACACAATCCGTTTTTCAGCCCGAGTCTATCCATATAAGTTTTGAAAATACAAAACTAGTGAAGTTACGTGTAAGTTCATTGGCCCCTATTGAACATATAACTTCTTTTGAAGATCAACATTATGGCTCAGAAACATCGTGTCACCAAAGCTGTTGCCCCTGTTACAATGTCTGCCGCTGTACAGAAAGAAAATATTACCCAATGAAATGAGCTGGTTCCATGTGCAAGATGTCTTCAGCTTGAACACTTCATGAAGGAAGTGAAGGAATTGAGAGAAGAGGTGGAAAACTTGAGTAGCATCCGTGAGAACAAAAGGCACATTGATGAAATGCTTCATAAGATAACAAAGATTTCCAGCATTGGGGAAGAGGAGGCCATGCTGAGGAAGGACAGCTGGACTCAAATAATGGGACCCTCTCTGGCCCACTTAAATCATTCTGAATATCGGAGTCCAAATATATCTACTCCACCCCCACCCTGATGCAAAATGATGCATGTGGGAAAGAGGAACTCGAACTATAACTATGTGATGCGGGGTTCCACGGTAAGGGTAACCACCCAGAAAAAGGATCTAGATGTTATGAGGATACATTGAAACCCTCTGCTCAGTGTGCGGCGACAGCTAAGCAAGCAAATAAAATGTTAGGAATTATCAGGAAAGGAATGGAAAACAAAGATGAAAATGTTATAATGCCTTTGTACCGCTCTATGGTACGCCCACACCTCGAATACTATGTGCAGTTCTGGTTCCGTATCTCATAAAAGATATAGCGGAATTAGAAAAGGTACAGGGAAGGGCAACGAAAATGATAAAAGGAATGGGACGACTTCCTTGTGAAGAAAGGCTAAAACAGCTAGGGATCTTCAACTTGGAGAAGAGACAGCTCAGGGGAGATATGATAGAGGTCTATAAAATAATGAGTGAACTTGAAAGGGTAGATGTGAATTGCTTATTTACTGTTTCCATAAATACTAGGACTAGGGGGGCATATGATAAAGCTACTAAAGAGTAGATTTAAAACAAGCTGGAGAAAATATTTCTTTACTCAATGTGTAATTAAACTCATTGCCAGAGAATGTAGTGAAATCAGTTAGCATAGCAGGGTTTAAAAAAGGTTTGGCTAATTTCTTAAAAGAGAAGTCCATAGGCCATTATTGAGATGGCTTGGGGAAATCCTCTGCTTATTCCTAAGAAAAGCAACATAAAATATGTTTTACTTCTTGGGAATTTGCCAGGTACCTGTGACCTGAGTTGGCCACTGCTAATTCAAAGCTTTAGGTTAACACTGCAGCTTCTAGTCTTTATTGTGACCACTAAGAAATAGAAAGCATTTTGCTCCACAGAAAAAGGAAAATGAAGCAGACATGAAAGTAGAAAATGTCCTCAAGCAGACAGCTTTCTGGGCTCTGGAACAAGAGATAAATTATATATAACCTTATGATTAGGATTTGTTGATCATTCATTTCCAGATGCCATTGGCTTGTCAGCTGTTATTTATCATTGCATTCTCTATTGATTCATTCTCTTCCACCGCAAAAGCAATAAATAGAAATAAAACAAATAAAATAAAATAAGATGATGCCTCATTTATTACCTTTAAAAGTAGAATAATATAGCTACCCTACCATTTCTCCCAGTATGAAAAAGAAACCATATCACCTTTGTCTGGGCTTCTATCACGAGGGCCACATCTTCGATGCGGATCCCAAACCCTCCATCATGATAATATCCAGGTTCTAGAGGAAATGAAAGAGTAACAAAGTAAACCTACTGCTCCAGAGGTCTAGATCTGCATCACAGAATAAACAGAGACTACCCAGGATCCTGCTAGGCTGTCACTGGCTCTCTCTGTGTATGCAGGGCAGGATTAATTCGTCGAGGGCCCCTAGGCACACAAATACACTGGGCCCCCGCCCCACCCCACCATGTGCCCAAGTGGAAACAGGAAGCTGTGTCAGAGGGAAGCTTTGGGCAAGCAGCACTGCTTGCAAAATTACAGTTCCTGTTGCCTCTCTTACCCGTGTTGCTTGCTTGTCTTACTTTCCATCGATGGAGGGGGGGCCCGCGTTGCCAATCGGGGGGGGGGGGGCAGTGTTGCCAATCGGGGGAGCCCACGTTGCCGATCGATGCTGGAGGGGCCCATTGCCATTTGGAAAAAACAATGTTGATGCCCTCCTTCATCGGGCCCCTCTGACCATTTTGGGCCCTAGGCACGTGCCTACTGGGCCTATTGGTTAATCCTGCCCTGTGTGTATGTCTCTTCTCCACTTCCTTTACACGTAACACAACCATGATCTTCTCAGGATTCCAGATGTGTTATGTAGTACAAAACTTCCCTTAATTCTGTATACATTTGGGGTAAATATTTAGCCAGTGGTTTTTTGGCTGCTGGTGGTGTTATGCCCAGAAATTCAATGCTAGGCCATGTCCAGGCACCGGCATTGAAATCCAGGTTTATGCGTCTGGCTATTTCTTTTTTGATTAAGTGCAATAAATGATACTGGCTAAATATAGTTTATGTTGTACGATTTGTCCTGTTAGCTTAGGCCATTAAGGCCCGGATTCTATAAATGGTGCCGTTTATAGAATCGCAGCTGTTTTTAAAACAGGCACCTTAAATGTAGATCAGCATTATATAGACCTACATTTAAGTTGTGTCTCAGCTCCAAAGTTCCCCACCCACCTCCTCCCGGTGCATCCACAAGCAGGCCTGCTCCTGGGAGTAGAATGGAGGGTTCCCAGGGCAGGCCTGCTGTTTGACGCTGCATGGCAGCTGCCCAAAGATTTAAAGCATAACACCAGGAGAAAGGTTGGTGGGTGGGAGGGCTAAAACTGGCAACCAAAAATTTTTGGGGAGGCCATGGCCCCTGAGGTCTTCCCCTTTCTGATGCCTATGATAGGGTTCCAATATGGCTCCAGAAAAAGGAGGACGGATTGAGACATTTATTCATTTATTTGGTTAGTTTTATATCCCGTCCTCCCCCATGAGCTCAGAATGGGTAACAAAGTTAACATAGATAATGCATAGACAAAGAGATTATACATTTACATGTTTACAGTTTAATTTTGAAATGCCATTGAACCTTGGAGCCTGAGATTTATGGAGCACTGCTTCAAACCCAGTAATACAAGACTGATGGAATCATCAGGCAGGGACACAGATGATGATCTATGATCTGGGATAAAACAGGGAGGCTAGCTAGAAAGAAACATGGCAAGGATAAGGTCCGGGATTTACTTCCATTGCTTTTAATGGAAATAAAACCCAGAAGTCTCAATCCGTCCTTTTTCTGGAGCCATATGGTAACCCTAGTTTAGCATCTCTCTTGTACCTCACTACCCTCTCTCCCCAGGTGGCCAGCATCCCACTTCCCCTCCCTCCCTTCCTCCCCAGGTGACTAGACTGCCCCTTTTCCATTCCTCCGCATCCCTCATTCATCTTCTCTTTTTGTCCCATAACCAGCATTTCCCCCTCTGCTCTGCTGCCGTGGCCTATCTGTTCCTCTGCCCAAGCTGACACTGCACTTTAAACCATTAAACACAGGCCTGCTGCATCCCACTCTCTCTGTGTGTCTCTAACACTTCCTGTTGGAAGTAGAGAGTAGCGTGGGGACAGAAATCCTGCCCGTCCCCACCCACACCAGTATCCCACTTGTCCCTGCCCATCCCCACCAGAATCTCCTCCGTCTCCGCCCATCCCAGCGAGGAATCTTCTCTGTCTGCGTCCATCCCCCCATAAAAGTTACCTGTCCCCATAAAAAGCAGCAATTACTTCTGACAGTTTTGATTTTTTTTTTTTTTTTAAAGTCTTAGGCCCTCTTTTACTAAGGTGCGCTAACCGATTAGCATGCGCTAATCAATTTAACGTGTGCATGTTAGTGTATGGACATGTCAGTGTTTAGTGCACGCTAATTCAATTAGCATGCGCTAATCGGTTAACGCACCTTAGTAAAAGAGGGGGGTTAGTTTATTTAAACCAACAATAAAATATAATATAAACAAATAACAGTGAACAGAAATAAGCAATGCATACATCACTGGAAAGAATTAGAATAGACATTAGGTCACCACAAAATCTTCCTGTATTAGAATGCTAAATAGTGCTCAGAAAAAGTCGATGAAAGACCAAACTGGGGTCAAGCCAAGGCCATTTTGAATTGCATCGAATGCGGCGAGAAGTGGACCGAAGGTTAGCGCACCTTAATAAAAGGACCCCTATATTTGTAGTTGGTTGGAATTGATGAGTGAGCACGGTATTAATAACATAAGAGCTGAATATTGAACATTACCTATAGAAGTAAACATTCCTTTGGCCATTGGTATATTGTTGGATTGAAATCCTACTGGCCCTAAAATAAAAGCAGATTATAAATGAATTATTCTTGGTGAATTGATACAAAATGGTCAATAAGACTTTTCAAGAGAGGCATAAAGCAGAACTATCAATTAGCATATTTACCAGATGGCTTTAGATTATCAGAGAGCAGTTAGGCCTCACTTGGTAGAAAATGCTTATACGCGATTATAACAGATGACACCTGTAGGATTACCGTAGTCAGATGTATGAGATAATATCGAATGTGTGCTGGAGAAGAGGTGGGAGCAAAGGGAGTTTTATGGTGGGTTGCAAGGTAATCCAAGACCTTTGAGATGAGTTTGCATTCTTAAAGAAGTTGACAAGGCTGCTAATAATGAAAGAACCAATATCTCTTTAGTGCTTTTGCGGCTAATCGCAGGTAGGGCTAGTCTCAGTTAGGGCGCTGATCTTTGACCAGAGGGCCGCCATGTGAGCAGACTGCTGGGCATGATGGACCATTGGTCTGACCCAGCAGCAGCAATTCTTATGTTCAATGGGAGATAACTGATTATCTCTTACCATATGGCTCTGAAAAAAGGAGGATGGATTGAAACATCCGGGTTTTACTTCCATTGAAAGCAATGGAATTAAAACCCGGATGTCTTAATCCGTCCTCATTTTTCTGGAGCCATATGGTAACCCTGCTCCTGCAGAATATTCACATATAGTGTCTATTGCTAACTGGATATATTGCCTGACTTATCTAGTTAGGCACTGATATTCAGTGCCTAAACAGAATAGTTTAGTGCTTAAGTCTGACTGCATAAATAGCAGTCCTGCCCTTTAAGTAGGGCTGAATATTGAGTCAACCAATTAACTTTATAGTGGCTTAAAAAAAACCCTGGATATTCAATGCTGGCAGCCAGAAGATCCAGGCATTGAAGATCCAAGCTTAATATCAATGGTGGACAGTAAAAGTGCTGCCCACTGCTGGCGGAATTGTTGTTGTTCTTAGGTGCCATCAACTTGTGAAGACTGCCGCTGCTTTGTGGTGACACATAGACTCTCCTCCCGGAAATCTATCCCGGTAGCTTGGCTTTAAATCTGCAGGTTCTTGCGGTGCCTTCCGCACAGGCATATGTCTTCACCGAAGGAGCACGCTTAAGCAGCAATACCTGCTCCATAATGCGCTCCTTCATGCGCTTTCTTTGAGCTTTTTCTGAATATACACATCACCGAGCTAAAATGCTTCTATTTATTTCATCTTTGTTTTTTCTTCTTATTTACTTTTCTTCCTCATCTACTCTCACCATCTGTATAACTATGGAATCACAGATCTCAGTTATATGGGGATGATATCCTTATATATAAAAATAATTTACTTTACCCACTTCCAGAGGCAGATGCTTACAATCTGTGCTCCTCACTTCCTCTATTCCCCAACATCACCTGCTGGGCGTAATAGAAAAACTAAATTTGGGCTAAATGTTCGTTCAATTAAAAACAAACATTATCTCATACAGAATCTTATCATGCAACATGAATTCCATATCTTCTGTCTTACTGAAATTTGGCTGTCAGAAGGAGAAGAAGCCTATCTCAATCAAGTTTGCCCCAAGGGATACTCCTTCAAATAGCACTGTCACGAACGCAAGAAAGGTGATGACCTTGCAGTTTTATACAATTCCTCCATTCCCCTCAAATTTGAGCCGCAATGCACATCTCAGCATCTTGAACTCCTTCACTTCAAGATTTCTAATGTCACCCTCCTAAATTTTCTGTTTCTTTATTTCCTTCCCCCAATTCCCAAAGACTCACTTATGTCCTTATAATCTGCCATCCTAGGCTTTTGCATATTGAATAGCAATCCAATAATTCTAGGAAACTTCAATATACATTTTGATGACTTAAAAACGTCACACAAGTCAGATATCCTTACACTAACCTCAAACCTTTCTTTCATTCCGCTAATTACCGCCTCTACACACTCTGCAGGTCTTACAATTGATATGACCTTCGTGCCAAAAACTTTCTCTTCGCTGTTTTCCATTCAACAAATTATCCCTCTTCCGTGGACAGATCATTCTCTAATTACCTTCTCTTTCTATACTTCACTTGTTTGCATCCAATCTTCTCCTAAAACTTACCTCTCTAGGGATCTCAGTAAAATTAATTCTTCAGCTATCAATGAATCATTTAATCTCAACCTTGAAGAATTTTCAAAACTCTCAATAGAAGAACAATCATTCGTATGGAACTCCTCAACATAAAATACAATGGATAAGATAGCGTCACTAAAACACCATATCACTTTCTCCTCATCCAAAAAAAATCCATGGTTCTCTCAGGAATTGTCACTTATTTGTCACCAACTTCATTTGTCGGAACAACGCTGGAGAAGACGTCACTCTCTTTCATCATTAAACCAATACAAAGAAAAAGTATCACTCTATAAACTCTCCATACAAACAGCAAAAAAATAAATAAAAAATTACACTAAACATATAACAAGAGCCCATTATACCTCTACTCTCTATGCAATCCTAAGATCACTTACTTCACAAAATAGTCAAAAAGCGAACAGCCTGACTAGACCATCTGCCCAACTTAGCAAATTATTTCAATATTAAAATAAAAACAATGCGGAACTAACTTACTCAGCCTTCTACTTCACAAACTCCAAGTTCACCCAATAATTCCATACAGTTATCATTTAGCAGTTTTTCAGAATTTTCTATACCATCATTATCGGATATCGAACGGACTCGTCAGAATACCAAAATGTCCAATTACACCTCAGAAGCAATACCTTCTTCTATTCTTAAACAGCATTTCAACATCTTTAGCCCTTTCATCTAAAAGATGATCTATAATAGTCTCTCCTCTAACTGGAAATGTGCCACCATTCACCCAAAACTTAAACAATCAAATTCCTGTGTCAAAGAATGTACAAACTATCGACCAATAGCCAATCTTTCCTTTGTAGCAAAGATAACAGAGAAAACTGTATTCAATCAATTTTCCTCTTTCTTGGAAAAAACAAATGCTTTTCATCCTAATCAAACAGGTTTTAGACCTCACCACTCTACCAAACTCTCTTTGGTCAGACTAACTACTGCAATTCTATACTTCTTAGATCGCCGAAATCTGTACTCTTAGTCTCGCTTGATCCCACAGCAGCATTCAACACGATCGACACTTCCTATAACTACAGAGGCTACAAAATTTAGGAATTTCAGGCACAGCCTTGAACTGGTTTACCTCTTACTTCAAAAATCGTTCCTATCAAGTGAAACTCGAGAACTCTGCCTCTGAAATCTTCTCTCAAAAATTTGGGATACCACAGGGCTCTATACTATCACCAATACTCTTCAATCTTTTCCTTGCCCCATTACTGACTCTCGCTCAATCCATAGGCTTTACCATCTTCACATACGCAGATAACATTCAAATTTTGCATCCTTTGAATCCTAATTCTCCAGGAGAAATTCAAGAAATAAACCTAAAACTCAACCAAATTAGCCAATGGTTTAATAAAAACATGCTTGCCTTAAACATCCAAAAAACTAATGGGTGTTTTGTTTCCAAATACCGATAAGGAAGATCTAACTATTCCCATCTGCATTTGAATCCACTCCATGAAGATTAAGTTATTGTGAGCAATCCTAGACAATAAACTCACTTACCATGAACAAATAAGCTCGGTAGTTCAGAAATGCTTCTACAAATTAAAACTAATATGTTTAATCTCTATCCTTCTGGAATCCACCTCTCTTAATATTCTCATTCATTTCTTGGTCATTTCTCACCTTGATTATTGTAACTCCCTATATCAAGGTATAACTCAGAAGGAAATTCATTGGTTACAAATACTTCAAAACACAGCAATAAAAATTATTTATAAAGCCAAAAAATTCGACCATGTGACTACCCCTTCTCCAAGACACTCATTGGCTTCCCATTCCACATTGCATAACCTATAAAATACTACTTCTGACCTTTAAAACTAGACTTGAACACTCACCAGCTTTCATTAACAAAGTCCTTACCCCATATATCCCATCGAGAACACTTAGATCAAACTCCCAAAATCTTCTAGTAATCCCCTCAGTCCGCCAAATTGTATACAATACAACACGTAAAACAATCTCTTCTGTTATGGTCCAATCACTATGAAATGCAATGCTCCAAGACCTCAGACAGGAATCCTCTTTGACAAAATTCAAATCCAACCTCAAAACGTTCCTATTTAAGGATGCATTCAATACATGAGAATAAACATTTCATTTGAGGATAACTTATTCTTCCTAATCTATTGTGTCTCCTCTATTTCTCTCCCTTTAAAATTTTTTTTTTAATGTAATGTATTCCCTCCCCCTCTTGGTCTCATGTTGGTATTGTCTATGCAACCACTTTTATATTTTACAAATAGTTTCTTATTTATTTATATAACTTATTTTTATTGTAAACAGTTGGACAGTAGAATTTCTGACTTTTTTTTGTGTGCTAGGGGTCCAGTAGTTACAACAGTACCTTTTTAGAGCCAAAGAAGCCTCTAGCAATGCCCGGTTCCTCACACCAATGGAACACTATTCCTACAATGCAGTGAACTTCCTCACACTCATGGAGGGGCATAATCAAAAAATACATCTAAGTTCATTTTGGGTCTAAGTTGTTAGTTGCCCAAAGTCAGACATGTCCAAAGTCCATTCTCGAAAAATACGTCCAAAATATTTTTTTTTTTGAGAATTGTCTACTTGTACGTCTAGCTGTTTGATCGTCCAGCCCACTAAGTCATCTTTCTTTATACCCCATTCTTATCCAAAAATTCATCCAAGTCAAAAATGCCTAGAACAAGAAGTTTTGGTAGTGGGACACCTTACAGGGCACTGTTGTGAACTTCACAAAAAGGGTGCCACATAAACATCTCACCACAACTCCCTTGCAAGTATGGTGAGCCCCCCCAAACCTGCTAGACCCACCTGTCTACCACCCCAATAGCCCTTATGGCTGCAGGTGCCACCTATATGGCAGTACAATAGGGCATTGGGGGGTTTTGGTGAGTGCACATGTTTCATCATGAATACAGCGGTTAGAGTGGCTTATGGGCCTGGGTCCTCCTCTCCATAATTCACTAGCCCATCCCGCAGACTACTTAAGCCACCTCTGTGCAGCTCTACTAGGTTTTCCTATGCCAGGTGCTGATGTTCTGGAAGCAGGTATGCACGTTTTTATTCTGATTTTTATGGCAGTGTGAGGGGGTCAGTAATCACTGGGGGAGTGTGTGTGGGTCTGTACTTTGTGTCTGCAGTGATTATCTGGTCACTTTGGATACTTAGACCTGTTTTTAGATCGCCTAAGTCACTACGTATAAGTTCCGTCTAGGCTAGGGGTGTCAAACTCAACCACATAAGGGGCCGAGATCTAAAACTTAGGCTAAGTCGTGGGCTGAATTTTTTATTAAGATATTGAGGGGTCCTTTTATTAAGGTACACTAATAGATTTAGCACACGCTAAATGCGCACCTTAATAAAAGTAACCCTTAGTCGTAGTAGAAGTATAGGGTTACAACCTCTCCAACTCCATGCTGGCTCTGTGATGTAAACAAAATAAATAAAAAAGACTTTTCTTCTCTCTTTTAGGTCCTAGTTCATGCTTGCTGTCTAACACCAGCTCTGGCAGGATACACATTTCAAATCTGACATATTGTAACCACAAAACAGAAAATAAAAATATTTTTTCTACCTTTTGTTGTCTGGTCATTATTCCAGGCCATAGTGTGGTGGGCCCGAGAGGAGCACAAACTGAGAAGGTGGTACTCTTGGACACAGAAGGGTACTATACTACATAGTTCAAATAGACTCTATTTAATAGAGGAAAAGACCACAAGCGACCAGCTCCCTGACAAGGACCAGGTGGATGTACATGTGGAAGAAAATCAATAAGACTTAACACTAGCTGCCAAAGCCAGTTTCTCGCTATCCAGCAAAATCCTTCACGGCTACATCCATCCCATTACAAAACTATCAATCTTCCCCTTTCTTTGCCAGGCACCAGACCTTCCGTTCTTACCCTTTCTGGGACCTGGGTCATGTTTCTCTTACCAGTGACTCTCACGTTTCTCCCTGCTACTCTTAACACAAGAATTTTCAATTTTTAGCACCAACGTTAATGAGGCAACGGCCCAATGTCAGTCTGGATGCTACACACCTTGGGGGCGGATCAGAAAGTGTAGGAGGTAGACTAATACTACCAAAGGGGTGCTCGGTATTATTGTCTATGTTGCTGCACCTGCAGCCATAGTTTTATTGTAATACAATGGTTTTTGGTCTGATTCGATATAGGGGTTTTTTTGTGTTTTTTTTTTTTTTAAACAAAGCTTTGTCTGTTATGTGTGCTTCTGCCGGAGGGCCAGTTTCAGTGCAAACTGGTAATTCTTCTGGCGGGGCAAATATTACTACACCGCGGGCCAGATTTGGCCCACGGGCCAGAGTTTGACATGTCTGGTCTAGGCAGTCTCGTTAAACTTTTGGTTATATATACTTGTAGTACGACTAAATCTAGGTCAGCCCACATCCCGCCCAAATCCCACCTTCACCACTCTTCCTAAAACACCCTTTTCAGCTCTGGGCATAGAGCGGCACTGAAAAGGCCTATGCTGTTTTTAGATATGTCTAAAACCCGTTTCGATTATCGGTACTTAGATGACCTGTCTTTAAAGGCAGGATTTTAGACATATTTCTGTTTTGATAATTATTAGTTCCATATTCTATCCTCTCTGCTTTATGATGCTCAGACTAAAATGGTGAGTGGGACCTTGAGAGACTGACACAATTTTTGTGCCGTTTTGGCATCAATTCTGCAGCTCAACTCAGCAAAGTCACATACACTCATGAATAGATAAGAAGTTGCCAATTCCATGTCCAGTTCCATGACCATAATTCAGTCCAACTTCCCAGAGGGGTTTTCGTGCAACCATCTCCAGATTTCTCCCTGCAACCAGAAGCAGTAAAACCTTTCAGACAGTGAGTATGAAACTATGGGTGGAAGATATACAGAGTTTCATAGCAAAATTTAAGCCCTCTGCTGACAGGGCCCAGGGGAGTAATCGTGAATCACTAACGGTAAGAAATGCAGCATTGTTTGACTCATACACCTACCTGAAGATTCTGAGGGAAAGATGAGTGTGGTCAGATCAATATTTCCCATCAACACTCGCGTATAAGCCTCCTGGTAGGAGCAAAGAGAAAGCAAGACTGAGATTCAGTCTTTAAACAGAGATTTAATCTGTGTATGTTTGTGTTTTTTGGATTTGGCTTCTTTGTGTAGTTTGTGTGGGCGTACTTTATTGTAGCTGTGTGTATGAGTATTTGTGTGCATATTTCTATGTGGTTATATTTCTGCTTGGGTGCTTTTGTTTGTGGGGGATGTATATTTATGTATATATGTGTTCTCTGTGGGTCTGTTTCCATATATCATAAAATTTTAAATCACTGCAATGCTACTGTATATACAGACTCTATATGCTAAAAAAAGTCCACTTTATTTGATGTACAATATGTATTGAACCATCAAACATTTGCATAGTCAATTATATGTGTTAAAGTATTGTGTTCAGATCCACATATCTCAGTGCTCAAAACGAAGTCAAAGTGATATGTAATGTAATGTAATTTATTTCTTATATACCGCTACATCCGTTAGGTTCTAAGCGGTTTACAGAAAATATACATTAAGATTAGAAATAAGAAAGGTACTTGAAAAATTCCCTTACTGTCCCGAAGGCTCACAATCTAACTAAAGTACCTGGAGGGTAATAGAGAAGTGAAAAGTAGAGTTAGAGGAAAAATAAAAATAAAATAAACATTTTAACAAGACAGCATTGATCTAAATACTTTGGAAGGTAGAAGAGAGGAGAGAAAGGAATAGAAGCAGAAGGGGGAGCCGTTGAACAGTAGAATTCTGGAGAAATTTAAATGATAGAAATAGAACAAAACAAAGACAAAAGGCAAAACAATAGATAAGATTAAAGATAAATCATAAGCTGGAAAGAAAAATAAAATAAAATAAAACTTTGTCTTTAATCCACGGTTTCAGCGTCAGTGATGAAGTGGAGCAAGTAAGTTTAGGAGGAGCGATTGACGTTTCCAGAAAGGGCTTCTTCAGGGAAGAGACTTGGCAGACAGTCCCAGGATGCCTATGTCTCCTCCCCTGCGATGTTCTCCCATCCATGCATTCCCTCCCAGACACACTGCCCGTGCCCCAACCGCTCCAAGGAGGCTGCCCCAGATGAGGCCCACGGTGAATGCAGGACTCTCTCCTCTGCGGGAAAGCCGCCCGGAGCCGACAGTCGATCTTCTTAGCATGATATCTAGAGCAAAGGTTGCTACATGATCATAACTTATACAACCCAGATAAAACAATATATAGATCACACCCGAAGTTGCCTAAACCTGGTCCCGGCCCCTAAACCTGGGTTTAGGCAACTTCGGGTGTGATCTATTGATTCTGTGGTGATTTCAGTTGATGTTGTTCACTTCTACATCAGAGAAAACTAATTAAGAGAAAGGTTGCATCGCTCCCAGATAAATACTGTATATTGTTTTATCTGGGTTGTATAAGTTACACACAATGCATTACATGGGGCTATACTGTGATTATGATGGTCCCATCTAGCAACCCCTGCTCTAGATATCACTTTGATTTCATTTTGAGCACTGAGGTTTGTGGATCCCGAGGTGCCTCAGCCAATCAGGGACTTCCTTAGGGAGGAGCCTAAGGAAGTCCCTGATTGGCCAAAAACAAACATTTTAAAAGTTTAGTGAATCGCGTCCCTGCCTACTTTGCATGCGTTTCCCCTCATTTGCATGCACAGATTTGAAGCAGAGCCGGAGGGAAATCTGCTTGCTAAGGGCTCGCAAACCGATCGGTTTGTGAATTGGGCCGGAGGGAAATCTGCTTGCTAAGGGCTCGCAAACCGATCGGTACAAGATCAATTTGCTTTGTGAATCTAGCCCTTAGTCGTTGTAAGGGGATATGGAGATACAGGAGGGGTTGGAAGAGATTGCACTGTTGCATATAATGAAGGTTGAAGTGAATGCTTTAGCTCTGTGTTTATAGAAGAGTTTAGATTATTGAGTGCTTTGAAATGAAAGGAGAGAGCATAGACTAGTAACCAGAACATGGAGTATAAGATGGAAGAAATGCATTATGAGAAATCATTGAATGAAACAAAAGATGTTTTGGGGTTAGGGAATATAGTACATAACAACAACAAACCAAGAGAATTGATTTCTTTGGTGAAATGTATTTTGGTACCCCTAGCCTCTGACAGTAGATTTGCATTACTTCAAGTAGTATGAAGGACTGGTGAAGATTTTTCTGGATAAGGTTCTGCCTATTTGGCAAGACAGGAGTGTGTTAGAGGTTGGTAGTGTTGAAGATGAGGGAGAGGATGTTAGGTTATGGGAGAAATGTTATGGGAGGTTTTTCAATTGATGGATAAATCTCAGATAAATGAAGGTATTACATTTATGAGGTCAACTATTAGTGTGGATGGGAGGAAGAAGGAGCGGATTGGTTGGTCTGGATGCTAAGTAGATATATGGCTATATGATCATTGTTGAAAAATAAAAAAATTGGAGGCAGGGTTTTTCTTAAGTTATCATCTTGTTGGAATTTTCCATGTCTAGATCAACTTACTGAGAAGGTGGCAGTTCATTGGTTGGTTGTTTTTATGGATATGTATGATTTGTTGGACCTGAAATAGTGCTACTTTCAGCACTGGGTGATTTGTTGCAGCTGACATATAGAGGTAGGAGTGCTGTTCTGCTCATGATCAATGACAATGTAAATTCTTGTTGCAGAGGTTGGGGGATGGGAACGTGGGCACTAGAGGAACAGTTTTGTATTGATTTCAATCTTGGCTGGAGCATGTAGTGCAGAAGGCTGTTCTGGGTTTGTTTATGGAACTTATAGGGAAGGGGTCCACACAAGAATCCATTTTATGTCTGTATTTAATTTGTATATTTGACCACTATGTAAGAAGCTTGCTGTAGGTATTGCCTGTGGGAGAGCGGAGTGATAGAGTGGATATACTGAATAAGTGTTTGAAGTGACTTGTTAGTTGGCTAAGTCAGTATAGTTTGAGATTGGATATTTTGAAAGCAGAGGTGATGTAGATAGGGACGGTGGTCTAGACAGGGGGCAGGAAATATGACTGTAGGGGACACAGATTCTTTGGATAGCCTAGATCAGGGGTGTCCAACCTGCGGCCCCATGAAGTATTTTGTGCAGCCCCGGTCGAGGGCGATGCAGTGTTTTCCTCTGCTGCCCCCGGGTGTTTACCATCTTGCCGGCTCCCTCCTCTGTCTTGCTGCGGCGTTTGCGTGTTTGTGCAGCCCCAGAAACATTTTTTTCAGCCAATGCGGCCCAAGGAAGCCAAAAGGTTGGACACCCCTGGCCTAGATGATGAATTATAGATTAACTCTGAATTATGGTATGTCCCAGGGCGGCAACACTTGCCTGAGGGAAACAAAGTGCTAGTGATAATGGGTGTGGCAGAGGCACAGTAGGAAAAGACGGGTGAGGTAGAACTTTTCAATTTTGAGACTCAAATGGTCCGCGTTACTTGATATTAGATTAGTGATTTGCAGTTCTAATGACTGGTTAAGACCTAGTTATTAAGCAAGTAGTGACAGAGAAAGGGAAATATAGAGCAAGGACTGTGGTAGAATTTTTCTGAGGCAGTGCTGGTTAGGAAATGAACTGTTACTGCATTTGAGAAGTGGATTGCAAGTGTTATATGGAGGTTTTTGAGGCCTGTTATAAATTGCTCTGAGTTTTTGGAAGTAAGCGATTCAAAAATATTGAATAAACACACAGAAACCAGAAAATGTATTGGCTAAATAGCATGATCAAGGCCATGTGGGTTATGTGATCCTCCCCCACTGCAGGAAACATAACTCACTTTCAGTATTGGGTCACATAGTTTGCAGATAGCTGCAATGTTGCCATAGACTTGAAATAATCTACTGCTTGAGGGAAGCTTAGTAGGCCTCATCCATTCTCTAATGCTGTATACCAGTGGTCTCAAACTCAAACCCTTTGCAGGGCCACATTTTGGATTTGTAGGTACTTGGAGGGCCTCAGAAAAAATAGTTAATGTCTTATTAAAGAAATGACAATTTTGCATGAAGTAAAACTCTTTATAGTTTATAATTTGTATATTGATGCACATATATATACCGAATCTTATATTTTTGGATCTGTCTTTTCACTTTCATTCTTCTATGATACAGTTTTAGAATGTTTTGATTTTTGTATTGCTTGATTGATGACTTCTTTTTCTTTAGTTCTGTTTTCTGTTACATATAAACTCAATAAAACTTATTGAACTAAAAAAAAATAAATCTTTCCTTTTGGTTAAGTTTTAATAATAATATTGTCATTTATAGCTAAAGAGACAGATGATTAAGAAACTGTTTTATATTACTTTTGTGATTATGATAAACATACCGAAGGCCTCAAAATAGTACCTGGCGGGCCGCGAGTTTGAGACCACTGCTGTATACTGAATAGTAGAAACACAGGTACTGCTATATGTGTCTGTTTCCATCAGGGCTGAGATATAATTGGCATGAAGAGCACAGAGGTCTTGATACATACCTTTTCAAGTGCTGTGGGTGTTCCCCAATGCAAAGTACGAGTGATATCGGTTGTTCCATCCCTGTAACAATCACATACAGAAGATGGGAGAGAGGAAATATACCAGAAAGAAGAAGCTTAATGGAAAAGATAAACAAGCTTTTAAAACAAAATGGCATCAAACCAGTGTCCTTCAGAGCAAAAGAGAACAGGAATATGTCAGGTAATAAGTATTTCTTTAATATTTCTACAAATTACACTGTATAGAATTAAACACTCAACAGTTGGGTGATGCCATATGATACTGACTGCTCTCCCTCAGAGCTTGGAAAAATACAGATTTTTCAATGTTTGAACAGGAGTTTCTGTACAGCTGCCCTCTCAAGAGTCCACCATTCTTTTTATCAAAGCTGCAGTGTGAACACGGTATTACGTGCGTTAAACCGCTAGCGCAGCTTGATAAAAGGAGTCCTTTGACTCCGTGCTATTTTTGTCTCATGGTAGGAGCCTGCCAGCTTATCCTACTCCTTTTTTCAGACCCAATTTTCAAATAGCCCATTTACCCAGAATATTCTTGGAGGGGTGTGTTGGGGAGGAGGGCACACGTGAAGGTTTGCCTAGGATACTAATATCCATGCACCAGTCCTGTTCTCTCTCATATAGGCCCCTTTTAACAAGCGCTTTAGGGTTTTTTATTGCCAGCGTCGGAGCTTTTACCGCAGCAGCCGTTGATAAAAAAATAACCCTAACACAGCATGAAAAAAGGGGCCTTAGATATTTATTTATTATTTATTTGGATTTGTTAACCACCCATTGGAACAACATGGGGCCCCTCAGCCTGTTCTGCCTGGGGAATGCCCCCTGAGCTATCCTAATAATTAGTGCAGGCCAGTTAGGTAGGTGCTCTGCAAAATGGTTGCCCTCCCCAGCTACAGCCCTCTGATCCCGAGGCTGTATCTTCTCCCAGGCAGAGCTGTCCCAGAAATCCTGGGAACCTCTGTAGCACTAGAAAGCCTCAAAAGTTGGATAAAAGACCTGAAACTAATAAATCAAATGCAGAGCAGATGAAAAGACACCTCAACTCGCTTGCAGAAGGAAAAACTGAGGAGCTGAGGCACTGCCCAGTGACACAAGGAGGCGGAGTTAAAAAATGTGGATGATGCTTTCTGTAGTCCTTGTGGGTGAAGGAAATAAAACCGATTGGATTGAATTGGATGTATTACGAGGATATATCACTTGTATGTGAGTATTAAACGATTTACAATACTAATACATTAGAAATGAGGTTACAAAACCAATTACATTGGAGATAAAAGTTACGTTTTTTTAATCAATCTAAATAACATAAAAAAATGAATCAGTATTTCTCACAAAACTACTGACTGGAAGAAAATGAGCCTATACTCACAGGTATTGTCCTCCAGAATCAATAAGGTACATTTCATCTACAGTAAGTTTCCTCTTGGTCTTATTTGAAGGACTGAAATAGGAAAGGAAGCAAATAAATAGGGAAGCTCAAAACACAGCTATCTTTACCATCACTCTCCTCAAACATCATCAGCCCAGATGACCCTCAGTGCTGAACTTCCATAAATACCCTTCATTGCTGACCTCCCTAAGCCAAGAGTACAGATATCCCCTGACTTTCAACTTCTGCTATTATCCCAGCAGTAGAGACACTGTTCAGTGCTAATCTCTGATATCCCAGCAGAACCCAGCAGCTCAACGTGCAGCAGAACCCAACAACTGAGATGCCCTTTGGTGCTGAACTGATATGAATAGCCCCACTGGGTCAGACCAATGGTCCATCAAGCCCAGCAGCTTGCTCCCATGGTGGCCAATCCAGGTCACTAGTACCTGGCCAAAACCCAAGGAATAGCAATATTCCATGCTACCGATCCAGGGCAAGCAGTGGCTTCCCCCATGTCATTCTCAATAACAGACTATGAACTTTTCCTCCAGGAACTTGTCCAAACCTTTCTTAAAACCAGCTATGCTATCAGCTCTTACCACATCCTCTGGCAACGCGTTCCAGAGCTTAACTATTCTCTGAGTGAAAAAATATTTCCTCCTATTAGTTTTAAAAGTATATCCCTGTAACTTCCCAACAATAAAAACATTCCTAAATGGCAATCCTCTGATACCCAGAAGGAGAATCACTTCTCATGATAACCATCAACCCCCTCCCCCCAACTCCATGACAATTCTTTATTCCAGAACAAGCACAATACCTGTAATGGGCAAGAGCAGCATTCAGGCCACTTGCAGAAATGGTTGCAAAACTTGGTCCTGCAGAATGTTTCTGCTTCCTGTGGAAGTTCAGAGAAAAGTAGCAATATAAGAGAAAAGGGAAACTGGGCAAAAGAAGGTGTCAGCAAGGATGACTTTTCTTTTTTTTCTTTGATCAGCAATTGCGTTTGAAGGAGGTATTCTGGTGGCCCTGGGCAGTGATGTAGTGAGGGTGAGAGTTGCCCAGGGTGGTGGCTTCCCTCCCCCGCCCTCCTCTCCACTACCTCCACCACTCCTTCCCTGATCCCACCAGCCACACCTGCCCCCCTTCCTTTCCGTTTCCCCTTACCTCTAGTTGAACTTGTTGCTCGCAGCAGTCAACAACGTGCCTTCGCAGCCCCATTGGCTCTCCCTCAGACGTCACTTCCTAATGATACCTAGAAGTGACGTCAACGGGAGATCCGACAGGGTTGTGAAGAGCACGTTGTTGACCACCGCGAAGAACAACCTCCGCTAGAGATATTTGGTAATGGAAAGGGGGCACAAGCATGGAGGGGAGGAATGGGAAGAGGTGGGAGGGGTTGGATAGGAGGAGGGGTGTCGGTGCTCTGACTAACATGGCACCCAGGGTGGATCTCTCCCCTCGTCCCCACCCTTACTACGCCATTGCATGTACACTTCACCCCCCTTGTATTTGCTGTGATGGGGGATTAACAGAACCGCAAATAAAGAAAAACTGCAAATAACTTTTTCATATGTTATTTGCTGTTTTCTATTGAAAACCATCGGGAATATGGTGAAACCGCGACTAATATGGTGGAAGATCTGGCCTGTTCCTGAAGGAGAGGCAAACACGGTGAAGAAAGTGCTGGGAATCGGCGATTTTTCTCTGTCAACGCTTGGAATCAGCGATTTCTCTATGCAAGCTGATGTAATTTGGGGGAGGAGCCAGTAAGCTAAAAACCGTGAATAATCGAAACCGCGAATACAGAAGGAGAAGTGTACATAGGAAAGACAAGACTAGCAATTGCATTCCTTTTTTATTGCACTGCTTTTCTCCATAGGGTATATATACACAGGGGAGAGAGAATAGGCAAACAAGCCACTATGCCAGTGTTATTTTCAAATATACACTGACCACCTTGTAAGAGTTGCCTCCTCTTTGTCCTGGTTTTTTGTTTTTTTTTAAGATACTGGGCTAGATTCCTTAATATTGGTGGTACAGGTCGCTGTCGCAGCTGCACATGTAACAATTTCAAAAAAGACGGGTCATTCTCAAAAAACTATATATGCATATGAGGTTCACGGAGGGTCGCCAAATTTACATGAGATGAGTCGCTGGTGATAGCGATCTGCACAAGCACAGAATAGATCACTGTAAGAGGTGTGCATGTGCGCATGCGCCAGGAAAAGTTACGCCGTAGGCATTCATATCGTGTGCATGCCTTTTCGGAGCACAATATATATACACATCATAGGCGCACATCACATAGAAGGCATGGGTGGATATGAGGGGCGGAGAACTACAAGCAAATGCTACGTCGCTGTGTCAGTCATAGATGTGCCAGCGCTATTGGATGAAGAGGAAGGGAGGGGAGGGGAGGTGCATGCACCAGCTTTCAACAAGCTCACATAAAACACACCTTTAATATATGCGCTCAAGAAGCGTGCTTTCGAAATTTTTTTTTCCCCCCCAAACTACTATTTGTGAATAGTGTATTTTTAAATTTTTATTTTATGATGAGCCACAGCCAGAAACACATGCTTGAGATGTGCATTGCACAGTATCAGCACCTCTGGACCAGCCGGTAATTTTTGGTCGTCAAAAAGCTGGCGCTGTGCTAGGGGAATCACCCAGCAATGATAGAGAATCGCCTGAAATGCTCCTTTAAATATTGACAAGCCCATTATTACTACCAATTTAATATTTATGACCTCGTTGTAATACATTTGCATGGCATAGTCGGAGTCTGCCAGGAAGGTCGGAAAAGACCACAGTTCTGATAATCAACTGGTAAAATATTGCCGGTTTAGCAACCATTGTTAAAGGTACAGTAAGTTTTGAGAATCCTCCTCTCAGAGTTATAACTTCAAGTACATAATGGTTGCAAAACAATGAATTAACCTGTGGAGTCGTAGCCTAGTAGTTAGGGCTGCTGCCTCAGCACCCTGAGGTTGCAGGTTCAAACCAAGCACCATTCCTTGGGCAAGTCACTTAACTTTCCATTGCCTCAGATACATTAGTCAAATTGTGAGCCCCTCAGGATAGATAAGGAAAAATACTTGAGTATCTGAATGTAAACCACTTAGGGGCTCTTAATCAAAATGGAAACATGTCTAAAAACTGGCCTAAATTGGCACTTAGACGATCAGTGAGACAAGTCATCCAAGTGCCGATAATCGAACCGGGTTTTAAACATATCTAAAAACGACTTAGAACTTCACAGTGCTGCAGTATGCCAAGAGCTAAAAGGGGCGCTTTAGGAGGAGTGGTGAGGGTGGGATTTGGGCGGGACATGTATAACCGAAAGTTTAACAACATTGCCTAGACGGAACTTGGATGTTGTGATTTAGGCCATCTAAAACCAGATCTAAGTCACAAGAATGTATCCAAAGTGACCAGATAACCACTGCAGGGACAAAGTACAGACCCCTACACACTCCCCCAGTGATCACTGACCCCCCTGCCATAAAATGCATAATAAAAATGTCACATATCTGCCTTCAGAACATCAGCACCTGGCAGCCTGGCATAGGAAAGCCTAATAGAGCTGCACAGAGGTGGCTAAAGTGGTCTGGGGGTGGGGTGAACCATAGAGAGGAGGACCCATAAGCCACTCTAACCACTGCATGCCGGGTGAAACATATGCACTCCTCAAAACCCTTATGTACTGCCATATAAGTGACACCTGCAGTCATAAGGGCTATTTGGGTGGTAGACAGGTGGGTCTAGTAGGTTCTGGGGGGCGTTGGGGGTCTCACCATGACCTATATGATTGTTGTGGTGAGATGTGTATATGGTACCTTTTTTGTGAAGTTCACAGCAGTGCCCTGTAAGGTACCCCACTACTCTGGTGCAATGTTTGGGTGCCCAGTCCATCACTTTGCTGACCCCACCTACATCCAAAAGGTCTTTTTCTAGGCGTTTTTGACTTGGATGAATTTTTGGATGAAATGGGGTATAAAGATAGATAACAGCGATCTGGACGATCAGACGGCTGGACGTACAGTTAGGCGATTTTATTTTATTTTTTTAAATTTTGGACGTATTTTTCAAAAATGGAGTTTTTCCATGTCCAGCTTTGGGTGACTAGCGACTTAGGCCCAAAACAGAGTTAGACATATCTTTTGATTATGCCCCTCTTAGGCTATAAGTGGTCTATAAATACTAAAAATAAATAATCCAATTTTGGTTGATCTAGATGAGATGGCTACCCTACTGGAAAAGAAGAAGGAGGTAATATTCAACGATTGTGAATCCTTTTAAAGAAATTTGGATTTCTCTGAATATCTTAATGTGGATATACAAGGGTGGTTTGAAATGTTTGGTAAAAAGGTAAGTTAATCAATGTAGTCTCCATTGAGGGCTATACACTTAGTCCAGCGAGTTTCCATTTTTTTCGTATCATAGGAAGAATAGCTTACAAAAATACTGGAAACTCAATTGTTTAAGGGAAGATTAGGTTCTTACCTTGATAATCTTCTTTCTAGTAGAAGGGTTCTCTACTGGATTTCTAGACATCTTTCTCAGAACGTCCAAACTCAGACTTAGACGCCGTATTGAAAATGCCCCTCCATGTGTTTAGTAATTTTTTCTTTATAATAGTCTGAACTATTTTGCCCTGCACTGCCGTCAGGCTTACTAGTCTATAGTTTTCTGGACCACCCTGGAACCCTTTTTAAAAAGTGACATTATGTTGGCTACTTTCAATTTTCAGATAACAAGGGTGATTTAGTGATGTTAAAAAAAATTACTAACAGTAGATTTGCAATTTCATTTTTGAGTTTTTTTTTCCAGACATTTGGGTTATATACCATCCAGCCTAGGTGATTTGCTGCACTGTAGCTTGTTGGATTGTTAGATTTGGCCTATTACATCTTCCAAGTTTGTTTCAGTTCTTCTGTCATCACTTTTAAATATCATTTCTGGTATGGGCAGATCCTATAGAAACCTTATGGCAGATAAAGTCCAAATGGCCCATCCAGTCTACCCATTTACAGTATCCACTGTCTTCATCTCTCCCTAAGAAATCCCATGTGCCCGTCCCATGCCTTCTTGAACTCAGACACAGACCAACTTCCTAAATTCTGAGCAACTGTAGCTGAAAAGACTATTATCTTATTTCCTTAAGTGCCAATCTGCAGAAATGAAATTCTGTTTTGACTTTGTTTCAGATCATTGTTTGAACCATATCCATGTCATTCTCTTCTTGGATGGGCTGAGAACTTTTCAGCAGCCCCCTCGTATGCCTCTTACCCTCATTTTACTAAGTTGCGGCAGAGGTTTCTACCACAGCTAAATGCTCCAATGCTGCTCTGATGCTCATAGGAATTCTATGAGTGTCGGAGCATTTAGCGTTCCAGTTCCAGGCCATGGTAGAAACCTCTACCACAGCTTAGTAAAAAGGGGTGTGTGTGTGTGTGTGTGTTCATTTTTCTGCTATAGCCTTATCCTCCCTAAGCATCCCTTTTATTTCTTGATGACCTAATAAGGGAATGGGACTTTTATACCACTTATTTTGTGGTTACACATTCAAAGCAGTTTACATATTTACAGGTACTTATTTTGTACCTGGGCAATGGAGAAATAAGTGACTTGCTATAATGCTGTAACTGACGTCTGCACATGCTTTTTGCTTCTAATGTACCTGAAAAAGGTTTTCACAATGAGGTTTTGCCTCTTCAGCAAGCTTATTTTCAAATTCTCTTTTAGCCTTCCTTATCAATGCTTTGCATCTAATTTGCCAGTGCTTATGCTGTTTCCTGTTTTCTTAATTTTTCAATTTTATGAGAAATGTTCTTTTTGGCTCCAATAGCTCTAGTGTTTCAATCTTCATCGCTGGAATATGTTTCTTTTTCCATGTTCATCCTATTAATCTGATTTGTTTTATTTTATTTATTTATTTATTCATTCATTTACGAGGGAGTGCTGAAAGGTTCCTAGCCCAACCAACCAACTTCCTAAATTCTGAGCATTATTTTGACACTGTAGCTGAAAAGAATATTATCTTATTTCATTAAGTAATGTAATGTAATGTAATTTATTTCTTATATACCGCTACATCCGTTAGGTTCTAAGCGGTTTGAAGAAAATATACATTAAGATTATAAATGAGAAGTAAGAAGGTACTTAAAAAATTCCCTTACTGTCCCGAAGGCTCACAATCTAACTAAAGTACCTGGAAATTAATAAAGAAGAGAAAATAAAGATGGTTGAAAAAAGAAAAATTCTATGTGAACTTATAGGATGGAAATTAAACTGACAGTGAAGAACTGTATGAAAAATACATATGGAATGCAGTTAGAGAGGGTAGGTTACAATCTATTTATGGTATTTGTTTAATTGGAAGGTGTTAAGGTGGGTAATTTGGGGGAAGGTTATCTGAAGGTAGGTGAATCTTCTGGAGGTAAAAGAGGAGGGGTTAAGATATTTGGATGAATTTTTTGAAAAGCAGGGTTTTGATTTCTTTTCTGAATGTTTTGAAGTTGTCTGATATTGTCATAAGATTGGAGATGGAATGGTTGATTTTTGCTGCTTGTGTTGCTAGAAGGTTGTCAAACATTTTCTTGCGCTGTGTGCCTTTGAGTGGGGGGAAGGCGAAAGGGTTCGATGTTCTTCTGTGTCTTGAGGTGGAGATTTGGTTTAAGCGGTTATTTAGATAGGAGGGGGAAGAGCCGTGTAATGCTTTGAATATCAGGCAGTAGAATTTGAATTGGATTCGTGCTTGTATGGGTAGCCAGTGAGAGTCTAAGAAGGCAGTTGTTATGTGATCATATTTTTTGAGTGAGTAGATCAATCTGAGGGCGGTGTTTTGTAT
Organism: Geotrypetes seraphini; assembly: GCF_902459505.1. NCBI lineage: Eukaryota > Metazoa > Chordata > Amphibia > Gymnophiona > Dermophiidae > Geotrypetes > Geotrypetes seraphini. The sequence goes on from NC_047088.1 coordinate 70,938,967, forward strand.
GGTCTGGAGTTGTTTTATCATAGTGGCTGGACAAGGAAGATATAGGGAGTTGCAATAATCCAGCAGACCTAAGACTAGGGATTGGACGATTAGTCTAAATTGTGCTTGGTCAAAGAATTTTCTGATTTTACGGAGATTTCTCATGGTTAGAAAAGCTTTTTGGGTTGTTTTGTTGATCTGGGGCTGCATTGTGCAACATCTGTCTATCGTAACTCCTAGGAGTTTTAGTTCGGGTTGTATTGGGTATTTGGTATTTTTGATTTTCAGTTCAGTGATGGTAGGAGTTTGGGCTTTTTCGAGCAAAAGGAATTTTGTTTTTTCAGAATTTAGTTTTAGTTTGTGATCCATCATCCATTTTTCTACTGTGTCTAAGGTTGTTTCTAGCTTTGTTGTGGTGGTGGTCTCTGATGGGTCGAATGGGAGGATTATGGTGATGTCATCAGCATAGCTGAAAGATGTGACATCTAGGGTATCTAAAGTGGCTCCTAGGGAGGAGATAAAGAGGTTGAAGAGCGTAGGTGAGAGAGGTGATCCTTGTGGAACTCCGCAGGGATTTGTCCATGGTTCTGATTTGATATCATTGTATTTTACCCTGTAGGTTCTAGATTTGAGGAACCCCTGAAACCATTTGTAGACCTTGCCTGAGATTCCTATGGCGTCGAGAATTTGTAGTAATAAGGTGTGGTCAACTAGGTCAAATGCTGCGGAGAGGTCTAATTGTATTAATATCATTTTTTTTTCCTTTACTGATGTGTTGTCGGGCTGTATCTAGTAATGTGACAAGTAGTGTTTCTGTACTATGGTTAGTTCGGAATCCTGATTGTGAGGGGTGGAGTAGGTTATGTTTTTCCAGATATTCGGTGAGGTATTGTGCCACTAGGCCTTCTATTATTTTAACGTACAATGGTATTGAAGCGATAGGTCTGTAGTTGGAGGGGCTATCTATTGGGCCTTTGTGATCCTTTATGATTGGAGTGATTAAGATCTCTCCTAGGTCCTGTGGGAATTGGCCTTCTGTCAATGTGGTTTGAATCCATAGCATGAAGTTGGTTTTGAATGTGGTGGAGGCGTTTGATAATATGTAGGTGGGGCAATTATTTAGGTCACTGGAAGCATGGCTGTATTTATTGTAGAGTCGGTTCATATCCGACCAGACTAGAATTGGGAAATCGGACCAGCTTCTGTCTGCTACGATGGCTTCGCTGGTTGATGGGTTTGTTGTTATCTTTTCTAGATGGGTGTGTGTGTTGATGAATGTAGATCTGATATTGGTGATCTTGTTTTTGAAATGGTCTGCTAGGTGGATGGCTGTTGGTGGGTGGATACCTTGGGTGGAGAGGTAAGGTTTGGTATCTGTGAGGTTCTTTAATAGATTAAATAGCTTTTTTGTGTCTGGGATTTTTTTGCCTATCATATTGGAGTAGTAGGTTTTTTGTTTTTCCTTGAGTTTGGTTTTGTATTGATTAATTTGGTATCTCCATGCAGTTTTAGTGTGTTCTAAACACTTGTTTTTTTTCCAGACTCTTTCTAGTTGTCTGCAGAGCTTTTTAGATTGGAGAAGTTCGGCGTCGAACCATTTATCAGAAGGTCTGCATATTTTGAATTTTAGTTTTTCTGGGGTTAGCTCATTTAGAATGGTTTCGCTTATGGATCTCCATTGGGATATAAATTCGTTGAGAGCTATGTTGGTGGTGGCGTGGTCTGCTTTATCCCAGAATATGGAGGGTTCGATTTTTTGGCGTGTTTTGAAGGAGGTTTTTATTGGAGGTTGTTTGTTAATGTTTTGAGGCCAGTTGATGTCAAAGGTGTATTTATAGTGATCTGACCAAAGGGAGGGGTGCCATGCCCCATTAGAGATATTGATTTTGGGTTTGTGAAGATGTTGGGTCATATAAGCAGCAAGATCTAATTGGTGTCCTTTTTCGTGTGTGGATTGGGGATTGAGGATCTGGTAGTTTAGTGCATTGAGGTATGAGAGTAAATTTATTACTTGTTTTGAGGTGTGATCTTCTAGATGGAGGTTTATGTCTCCTAGGAGAAGGTTATGAGGTGATGTTAGGGAGTTCTGGAAAATAAATTCTTCAAGCGCTTGTTTGTTGTCATTCCATTTTCTTGGTGTTGAGTAACAGAGGATGCATGTTAGAGTTTCTATGAGAGAATCATCGGATAGTTGACAGGCTAGGAGATCTAGGTGGGGAGTGGAGTGTTTGTCTAGGGTCTTTATATTGATGTTGTTTTTGAGTATGATGGCTAGGCCTCCACCACGTTTTTTTTTCCTGCAGATTAATTCAATTTTATAACCCATTGGGCAGAGTTCTGTGATGGAGGGATCGGATTCTGAGGTTAACCAGGTTTCGGATAGGAATAAGCAGCTTAGTTGTTTTTTAATTATCCAGTCCTTAATAAGGTCTGCTTTTGTGCTTATTAATCTGATGTTCATATATGCACAGGATAATGTAGTGTTAAGTGTTTTGGGAGTGGGTGAGCAGTTTGGGTGGAGGAGATTTTCTTTGGTTAGTGGGTGATAGTTGTGGTTTACCGATTTTGGTTTTAGGGTTGGTCTATTTCTCCAGTTGGTTGGTATGCTGATATGGTTGAGTGAGGAGCAGTCTATCAAGTTTCTGGGTGAGTATAGTTTTCTGGTAGGTGGATGGAATCTATGGGATTTTGTTAAGGTTGGGATAAAGGATGTATGATATCCTTCTGCTTTTCTGTTGGTTAGGAGTAGGAAGAATATTAAATGTAGGAGTGTGATTGTAGATAAATTGGGAGGCATAGTTATTTTTGTTTAGGGAGTCAGAGAGTCTGGAGTTAGGTACTTGGTGTGCGGCTATCAATATTATATAGGGTATTGCTGGTTCATGGGGAGCTAACAGTGTTAAGTAGGATTAAGGAGATCTATCAGTGGGATATAAGAGTATCGGCAGTAGCAATTTGTCTATGCTTGTCAGGTGGTTTTGGAGATAAACAGTACTATCAATTTAACAGGATCTATGAGGTAATGCAGAAATACAGTACTATCAGCTTGACAGGTTATATAAAGATATATGGTTATTTAGAGGATATCTAGTATTAATAGCTATCAGGCTCTAAGAGTGTATGTAGGTTCTTTTGGAGGTAAATAGTATTATCATTTATCAATCTATATGTAGAATTATTGGTTATTAAACAGTATTATCACTTATCAATCTATATGTAGAAATACAAGTTAATTAAGTAATACTATCACTTATCTAGCTATATGAAGAAATACGTCTAGTAATTGTATGTCTCTAATGGAAATATATGCTTAACAGTTATTTATGCAGGTAGGCAGTTTTATTTTCAAGTCTATGGGCTCCTGGTTGTAGCTACACAGCAGAAACAAAATGTTTTGACATTGTTTCTGATCATTGATTGAACCATATCTACATCATTCCCTTCTTGGATGGGCTGAGAACTTTTCAGCACGCCCTCATAGCAACATTCCACAGCTGAAATTGTGATGTTATAATGCTTCATTCCACCAATGCCTAAGAGACAAACTCATCAGTGATGTCACAATGGCTTGATTGTCATATACTTGGCTCACTTTTAATACATACGAGGGGGTACTGAAAAGTTCTCAGCCCAACCAACCAAAATCCTAAATTCTGAGAATTATGTTGCCACTGTAGCTGAAAAGAGTGTTATCTTATTTCATTAAGTGCTAATTTGCAGAAACAAAATTCTATGTTATGATATTGTTTCTATCTTTCTGTCCTCACCACTCTATTTGTCTCCTTAATATATCACCACCACCCCTTTCTACAACAAGTAGCTAGGGACTTGCCAATAAGTGTGACTACATCTCCCCTGCTTGTCTCCGGAGAAAATGCAATTTCTTACTTGTAACAGGGGTTCTCGGTAGACTGCGGGGGAATATAGTCACACTTACCCTCCCTCCTTCCCCTCTAAGTTATATATACAGTATCACTTCTTCAGCTAGAGACAAAACTGAGTAGCAAGGGGAGGGGCCACTGAAGGCGGGAATCCCTGCACATGCTCAGTAAGCCAAAGGCTTATTTTGGCTATGGGACAACATCAACACACAGGATCAGTCTAAGGACTTCACCTTGCCTGATAAGGCATATCTGATAGGGTCTAGCTTGCCTGTATCTTAATCTTATCCTGCACAAAGCCAGTTAACTGCACTCAAGCTGGACCAAACTAAGCCTAAAACCATATAAACCTACAGCAATTTTAACATCTGTGTGTGTGACTTAAGAAAGTCATCACATGTAAGGAGAATAATACACCTCCAGGCAGGGGCATAATGAGGGTGAGAGGCCCCCAGGTGGTGGCACCCCTCCCCGCCCACTCTGCCCCCCTGCTCCTTCCCCGGCCTCCCTGCCATGAGTGCCCCTTCCCCCATACCTCTTTAACTCTCCTGGTGCGAGCAGCATCATGAACTTGCTGCTCGCATCGGCTCTCCCTCTGCCATCACTTCTAAGGTGCGGGACCCGGATGTAATGTCAGAGGGAGAGCTGATGTTGACACGTGCAGCAGGAAGGAGTTGCTGCTTATGCCAGCGAAAAGCTAGAAGTACGGTGTGTGTGTGTGTGTGTGTGTGTGAAGTGAAGGCGTGCGCATGGCAGGGGGAGGAGCGGGGGGCGGGGTGGAGAGGAGGATGGATGCTGGCGCCCCCACCAAGATGGCCTGGGGCAGATCACTCCCCAGCCCCCCCTCCTTTACCATGCCACTACCTCCAAGGCATTTTGGTAAAGTAGTGAAGAATTGTACATCTTGAAGTGTATATGAGAGGAGATAAGAAGATTTTCTTTGGGATACACCATTATGAACCAGCCTCAGAGAGTAAGTAGCCATCCTTATGCTCACATTTCACTGCATGACACATTTATGCCTGTACTATGTGACTCTAGAGGGAATTATTGGGAGCTGAGTTCCTTGTGAAGGATTTTCAGGTATACCTCTCTATTACTTGTTAGCCATCTCTGTATTATCAGGGTGGCTTATTCTATCGTGTCTAGTGAAAAGATTACAGGTGTCATGCATCTAACACATGTTTAATGCAAGTTTATATCATGCCCATTGATCAGCTCTCTGCTGAACACATGCATATAAGAACATAAGATTAGCCACAGATTCATCTAGCCTAGTATGCTGCTTCCAGCAGTGCCAAATCTAGGCCACAAGCACCTGGCAGAATCGCAAAGTACGAAGATTCTATAAAAGCCAAAAAAACCCATCTTTTAAAGAACAGAAAAAAAAAACAGGTGCAAAGTACTGATAAAGAAAATAAAAAAAAGAATATGAAGAGAAACTTGCCAAAAAGGCAAAAACTCTTAATAATAATGTGTTAAGGTACATCAGAAGCAGAAAACCTGTGAGGGAATCCATGAGACCCTTGAATGATCAAGAAGCAAAAGGACACAGGCAAGATAAGGCCATAGCAGAGAGACTGAATGAATTCTTTGCTTCAGTCTTTATGGAAGAAGATGCAAGAGATCTACCTGAACTGGAAATGGTTTTCAAGGGTGATGATGTAGAGGAACTGAAAGACATCTTGGTGAACCTGGAAGACGGACTAAGCCAAATTGACAAACTAAAGAGTGACAAATCACCTGGACCGGATTGGCAAACATCCCAGGGTACTGAAAGAATTCAGACATGAAATTGATGAATTGTAACATGTTGCTAAAATTGTCTGTAGTACCTGAAAATTGGAGGGTGGCAAATGTTATGCCAATTTTTTAAAAGGTTTCCAGGGAAGATCTGGGAAATTACAGAATGGTAAGCCTGATTTCAGTGCCAGCCAAAATAGTGGAAACAATTATAAAAAATAAAATTGTGGAACATATAGACAAACATGATTTAATGGGACAGAGTCAGTATGGGACTCATAATTAAAACTTAAACACATCTAAAAACTCACCCAAGTCAGCACTTGGATGGCGAAAGACAGTCATCCAAGTGCCGATAATCAAACCTATTTTATGGATGTATCCAGGGACTTTTTAGGCCTCTGAATGCCGCTGTGTGCCCAAAACTGAAAGGGGTGTATTTGGAGGAGTGGTTGGGGCAGAATGTGGGCGGGACGTGGGCTGACCTAGACTTAGTCGTCCAAGCTGTTTTACTAGACTTTCTGGATGGAACTTATACGTTGTGAGTAAAACCAGGTATAAGTACCCCCAAAAGTATCCAAAGTGACCAGATAACCACTGCAGAGACCCCCACATACTCCCCCAGTGTTCACTGACCCCCTCACACCCACGCAAAGATCGGAATAAAAAATGTACATACCTGTCTCCAGAACATCAGAACCTAGTATGGGAAAGCCTAGTAGAGCTGCACACAGGTCTCCCAAATAGCCTGGGGTGTGGGCTATTGAACCATAGAGAGGAGGACCTAGCTCCATAATCCACTCTAACCACTAAATGTGGGTGGAACATGTGCACCCCTCAAACCCCCCAAAACTCTACTCTACTGCCATATAGGTGGCACCTGCAACCATAAGGACTATTGGGGTTGTAGACAGGTAGGTTTTGGGGGGCTCACCATATCTTATAAGGGTGTTCTGGTGAGATATTTATATGGTATCCTTTTTGTGAAGTTCACAGCAGTGCCCTGAAAGGTACCTCACTACTCTGTTGCCATGTCTGAGTGGCCAGTCCATCACAATGCTGGCCCCTTCCACATCCAAAAGGTCTTGTTCTGGGTGTTTGGGACTTGGACAAAATTTTGGTAGAGAATGTGCTATAAAGATAGATGACCTGGTGGTCTGGAAGAATGATAGCCTGGACATCCAGATAGATAATTCTCGAAAAAAAAATTTTAGATGTATTTTTCGACAATGGACATTTTTCCGCTGCCGACTTTGGGCATCTAGCACCATACATCCGAATCAGACTTAGAAATAACTTTTGATTATGCTCCTCTATGTCTTCAGCCACGGGAGGTGTTGCCTCACCAATTTGCTTGATTTCTCTGACTGTGTGAATAAACATGTGGATAAAGGTGAACTGGTTAATGTAGTATATCTAGATTTTCAGATAGCTTTGACAAAATTCCTCATGAGAAGCTCCTGAGGAAATTAAAGAGTCATGGAATAGGAGGCGATGTTCAGTTGTGGATTAGGAATTGGTTATCAGACAGAAAATAGAGGGTAGTGTTAAAAGGCCATTTTTTTCAATGGAGGAAGGTAAATAGTAGAGTGCCACAGGGATTGGTACTGGTTCCAGAGCTATTTAGCTTATTTATAACTGATCTGGAAAGTGGAAAGATGAGTGAAGTGATTAAATTTGCAGATGACACTAAACTGTTCTAAGTTATTAAAACGCATGCAGACTGTGAAAAATTGCAGGCAGATCTTGGGAAATTAGAAGACTGGGCATCCAAATGGCAGATGAAATTTAATGTGGACAAATGCAAAGTGATGCACATTGGGAAGAATACCCGGCCAAAACCCAAAGAATAGCAACATTCCCTGCTACTGATCCAGTGCAAGCAGTGGCTTCCTCCATGTCTTTCTCAATAAAAGACTGTGGACTTTTCCTCCAGGAAATTGTCCAAACTTTTCTTAAGACCAGCTATGCTAGCTGCTCTTACCACAACCTCTGGCAATGCATTCCAGAGCTTAACTATTCTTTGAGTGAATAAATATTTCCTCCTATTGGTTTTAAAAGTATTTCCCTGTAACTTCATCGAGCGTTCTCTAGTCTTTGTAATTTTTGATGTTGATCCACTTGGACCCGTTCTACTCCACTCAGAATTTTGTAGAATTCAAAATTTTAAGTATCTCCCCTCAACTGTCTCTTTTCCAAGCTGAAGAGCACTAACCTTTTTAATCTTATACAAGAGGAGTTCCATCCCCTTTATCATCTTGGTCACTCTTTGAATCTTTTCTAGTGCCACTATATCTTTCTTTTAGAAAAATGTACAGGGCACAATTTGGACGTTTGAGATTAGACCTATTTTAAAAATGAATAAGTGCCAAAAAGGTGCCCAAAATGACCAGCTAACCATTGGAGGGATGTATATATACACCCCCTCTCTCAGTCAGGGGTCACTAACCCCCTCCCACCCACAAAATATATAAACGAAACAATTCATGCCTGCTGCAGATGTTATGGGCAATCCTAGTGCAGTAGGTCTCTAGAGTAGCCTGGTGGGCAGTGCAGAGGACTCCAGAGAAGGGGGGGACCTAGGCCCATATCCTACTCTACCTACTACACTTGTGGTAGAGAGTGTGAGCTCACCTAAACCTACTGTACTATCATATAGGTGACACCTGCAGACATAAGGGTTATTGGGGCGGTAGACAGGTGAGTACAGTAGGTTTGGGGGGTGTTTTGGAGGGCTCACCAAATACCATAAGGGGGTTATCAGTACAAGTTTCAAAAAATGTGACCCAAGGAGTGAAAAAGTATCAAAAGTGGGGTTAAAAATAACAGAGAGATCAGATTTCAACACACATTACAGATCCTCACAACAGCAAAATCTAAACCTCAGCTACTACATCAAGGCAAAAAATTTTTCATTGTTCCAGATCTGGCTAAAACCACAGCCTTGAAGAGAAAGGCTCTTCTCTCTCACCGGCAAGAGCTCAAAGACATTGGAGCCAAATACGGTCTTATGTATCCTGCCAGGATGAAAGTTACTTACAATAACCATACCATTTCTTACACTGATCCTGATGAGCTGACTGCATTCCTGGACTCTCTGAAAATGCGCTAACATGTTGAGCTACTGATGTCTATGCTTGCATCTGTTTCCTGCTGTTAATGTTCTCTGCTGTTAAGATTTTCTGCTGTTATAGCTTGTTAATACAAGACTGTACAATTTATTGCTTAGTGTGAAAAAGCACACCACTTTCATGTTTCTCAAATTGAGTGAGTGTGAAATAATGTTAGCTGTTCCATATGAGTTATCTCTCCGTGCTCATAAGAGCACTCTTAAACTGTTTTCTTCCATACATGATATTTTGGTCTTTCTTTTTTCTGACCTTGTATTATGCTGCCACTGCTAGTCTATTTGCTCTTTATCTTATGCTTTCTTTATTTCTACCTTCTGGCAGAAGTGTCTGTCTGATATTTTGGTTAAGAAGAACACCAGATTCATCTGGTGTGATATAACATTAGCTGAGCTGATGTCACCGGCTGGTAATATTTATTGAGTGATGGGGGCAGGGTGGACAGAGGGTAAAGGGAATATATGAGGTGTTATCAAGGGTCTGTAGAATAAAGATTGACAATTTTATAAGAGGAAGTAAGAAAGGGTTAACAGACAGAGCTTGTAAGAAAGAAAAATGATTAGGGAGGTTTCTAAGGTGATGGGGTGGAGCAGTCACGTGATTGGTTGGATGTTGTGGCAGTTTGGAGTGAATTCTGTGAGGAAAGGGGAACAGTAGAGTAGTCTCTTCAGGAAAAGATTATTCTCTTCAGAGTATATTAATTCTTACTAAGAATATTATTCTTCGTTGTGATTTTAATGTTAAGAAGTTTGTTTTATTTTGAGTAAGGGAATTTTTTGCCTTGTTAACTTTCTCTGTGTCTGTGTTTTAGTCAGAGCAGGCTATTTTGTCTGCCAGGTGCTGGATTTGATGCCTGATTAAGCAGAGACTGCAATGGAGAGGGGTAGTTTGGGCTCTTCTGTGGAGGTTTCACAGCCTGGCAATACAACAGTCCCCTGTGTGGAGCAGCAGTTAGCGTTGGGCTGCCATTTGGTGAGTTGTCTGCACGACCGTGGGCAGAGTGGGTTGGCTGTGAGGGAGATGGGATGTATAAGGTGTTTGCTCGCTAATGTACAGTGTGTCAGAGAGGGACTTACCTGTTGGGGTTATTTTGTGTGACACAGAGAGGTCTTTCTGTTGAGGTGTAATTTTGCCAGGTTGTTTCTTAGTAGGCTAGTTTAGGGGAGCTGGCAGGTGGTTGGTCTTTAGTTCACGAGGATAGTGACTGGCTGCTCTGTGTGCCACACGGTTGGGCACTTATGGAAAGGTTTGATGATTTGACGTGAAATTCTGGTGTTAGAGGTAAGGAGGGAGTTGGGAGGTGCTGATGCTGCGTTCAGGTGTTTGTTTTTTACAGCTAGGCAGAGTTGTGGATTTGCGGCCTTCGCAGATTTGGTGTTCCCGTGTCTGGGAGCTGAGGAGCACTGGCAGCTGCCATTGCAATAGTTATGTGCTCAGCGGCTGCATGACTGTACGGCATCACTATTTTCACAGCATTGTGATTTAAAATGTTGTTTGGAGTGTCAATAGGGGCCATTTTCCTAATTTTTCTTTTGTGCTGTGGCCTTTCTGGTTCTCTTGTATCTTCCTGTGACTGGCATTCTTTCTGTGTCGATTCAGCTTGGTGTCAGCTGTCCTGACTTGTTAGCTTAGCTGGAGATGACCTATTCTTGGTGTTTCAGGTACATTCATATTATGTACTTGTGGGTTGTTGTTTTTTTCTAGGTTTGTGGTGTGTGTGTGTTAGGGGAAATAGATTTCTTGGTGTCTGTCTCTGTGGAAAGGGGGGCATTGTAATAAAAATGAGGGTTTGGTTTATTTGTGCTGGAGAAATTAAAGGGAAAAGTTTTTATGGTGTTAGTGGGGAATCATCTAGGTAAGTAGTGAGCAAATTTGAACACAGTTATTGTGTATGTCATGTATAGGAACTACTGAGTGGAGTGCAGAGAAAAGGGTGGATGTGAATTGCTTATTCACTCTTTCCAAAAATATTAGGACTAGGGGGTGTGCAATGAAGCTATTAAGTACTAGATTTACAACAAACCAGAGAAATATGTCTTCACACAACATGTGATTAATCTATGGAATTCATTGGAGAATGAGGTGAAATCAGTTAGCTTAGCGGGGTTTAAAAAAGGTTTGGATACTTTCCTAACAGAGAAGTACATAGGGCCTTATTGAGATGGCTTGGGGAAATCCTCTACGATAGGCAGCTTAATTTCTGTTTTATTACTAGGGCATGGAATTTGGATTATAGGATCTCACTAGGTTCTTGGGTCCTGGGTTAGCTACTGTTGGAAACAGGATACTGTTCTTGCTGGACTTTTGGTCTGTCCCAGTATCACAATTTTTATATTCTTATGAGGTGCAAGGCATCAGAGGCACTATTGGATAGAGTTAAGGAGGGGTTAGTCGAGTAGTCTGGAAAGTGAAGATGGAGATGGAAGGATAAATAGCTGCCACGGTAATGATGGGGTACAAGACAGTTTTAGATTTATTAGGGATAGGAAGACATGCAAAGTGATATTGTGGAACCCAAAGTAACAGCTGATAAAAAGATAGCTGACTTCTTCACTAATATTTTCTGTTCTGGGTTCACAGCTGAAGTGTTTGGGGATTAGGGTGTACAAACACCTCATGTGACTGGGGCAGGAGGTGTAATAAACCCTGATTGATTTTCAGTGGCTTGGGTTGTGAGGGTTCGTTAGAACTACGGGTGGATACTGCGAGGTACATCCAAGGGTAATGCAGGAATTTGGGGGTAGTTCTGGTGACTCTGCTGACTGACCTTCTCACTGCTTCTTTAGAGTCGGGAGTGGGTAATGCAGGAATAGAGCAGGGAGGATGTGGTTTCTCTCCACAACAAATGGAAAAAAGGCAGCACTAGGGATATACAGGCAGGTAAGTTTGACTTTTTGGTAAGTAACTCAATAGAAACACTTTTACAACAGAGCTTGGGGATTCACTAGAGATGGGTTTGGATAAGGAGAGTGTGGTGAATATGGTGTATTTTGATTTTAGTAATTTTACCATTTTCATAGGCATATCGTACTCAGTGTTCTCGGTATGGGGGGCTCCACTGATGGTCTGGGGCAGGAACTAGTTGGTCAGTAAGGTGTCAGTGGGTTATGGTCCCAGGAGATGGCTATGCCAAGGGGGGATCTTATCAGTAGTGTGTTTGAAGCTTTGTTATTGGGCTTGTTCTTTTCACAATTTTGTAAGTGGGATTGTTGTAGGGTTGTAAGTAAGATTTGCCTTTTTGTGGAGGAGGCCAAAACAGTAATGGACCAGACAGTCCTGATGGTGTGCCTAACAAGGATGGGCTTAAGTTTGTAGAATGGCTTCCTATTGTGCAGCTCAGATTTCATGCTCGCATGGTGTGATTATGGGATGAAGAAAGACCTTGGTGTACGAATGAGAAGTGGGGTTTAGTGTGATTATATGTGATGAGCTTCAGGAGGCAACCAGGTTATAATAGTGCTAGCAAAAGCTAGACAGATGTTTGGGTGCATGGGGATCTGTATGGCCAGCAGGACAATGGAAGTTTGCTGCCCCTGTAAAAATTTTGGTAAGACCTCCTTGTGAATTTTGTGTACATTTAAGTTCAGTTCAAAGGAAAGCTACTAAAAGGGTTGATGGTCTATGTCCTATAGGCATATGGGAACTGAGTTCATGATCTCCATCTGTATACTTTGAGGAAGGGCATGAGAAGGGAGATAATAGTGATGTTTAAATACCTATGTGGCCTAACTATACATGAGATGACTCCCCTTTTATTAGACAGCAAATCCAGAGTAAGAGGGCAAGGGATGCAGTGCAGCAGTGCTGGGCTCTGCAGTACTGTATGGCACTATGTTGTTACAGAAGGTGAGGTAGATGCATGAAATAGTTTCTGAATTGGGGAAGGCATTGGATAGGCACATGGACTCTCTGGGAGAGAGGAGAAGTTAATTGTTGCTGTGGAGGGATATACTGGCTGGACATTTTGGTCTTTATCTGCCCTTATGTTTTTTCTAGGTGGCTTTGCTTATGTCCTCAGACTGGGTTACGAGGAACTGCAAGGCGCTGGCTAGGTACTGGGAGCCAAACTGCTTTTTTGTCTCATTTTCTGCAATTTTTGGGTGCCAGAGGTGCGTTGCTCTTTTCTCATATGAAGCAGCCGAATGTTCTATTAGTTCTGTATGGTTTGTTTGTAGGATGATTTTGGAAGATGGTTCACTGGACATTTGCTGGTGTGGGAATTTTATGGAAGTTATGAAATTGGTACTGAAATTGGTTGTGGGTGTGTGTGATCCAGTGTCCATGTGCAGGGTTTACTTGTTTGTTTGTTTTTTGTATGAGGGTTTGGTGACATTTGTTTGCAGTATTGCCTGATGTGTGCACTTCATGATTTGTAGTGGTGCTCTGGCGATTAGCCTTTTTGTGGCACTTATCAGCTTATCGAGTGGGTGAGCTGGCACCTTCTCAACCTGCTATTGTGTTCAAGGGGTAGCTGTTTGAAGATGTTGGGTTGACTGCAGGTTAAATGCAATTGCCTATTCCCTGGTCACCTGCTTGGAAGGATCAGGAATTTGGATTCTTTTGTACGTGTGTGTGGAGTAACGGGAATGTGCAGTATCTTGTGTACCATTCTAGTGGGCTGGGGAGGATTGTCTTAGCTGTTTCTGAGTCCAGTGGGGCATGGACTATAGATTTTATGGTTAGGTGAATGGAGCATTTGTTGGGAATGACTCTTGCTAATCCTTTTACAGCAAATCCAATTTCTTAATCTCCTATTCTGTTTCACTTCCGATTCTTTAGATGGGTTGTGACATTTGTTCAGCAAAAGGAGAGGATTTCATACTGCCCCTGAGGCGGGATCTGTGTCTGTGTTTTCCCTAATGCCCTCACCCCTTTTGTTTTGTTTGGTCCTCTATTGAGTGTGTAAGGAGGACTGGGACATGGTTGCTATTGAGTGGTTGCATAAATGGGTTTAATACTAAGCTTTTGGAGTTACAGATAGCTTTTGGGGGTTTAGAGTGGCTTCTCATGAGTTGTTGCAGCTATTTTCCCTAGACATTATTGTCCTGATGCTGTCTACTTTTCAGGCATAGGTTTGGCCAATTTTATTGGGGTACTCTATAGAATTTGTTGGAGACTTGTTTTAAAGATGTTGGCCGCAGCTTATGAGGTGGGGGGAGCGGTGACAAGCTCGAGGCTGTCACCGCTTGTGGCGGAAAATGGGGTTTGGCCCAGTTGGATCTGGGAGATGAGCAGTTAATAAATAAATAAATGTAACACTCGTATGCGATACCGCTGCGAGGGGAAGCATGGCCTTGCGTCACCGTGGATCATGTTTGGGGGGAGGGGAAGCATGACCTGGCGTCACCGTGGGTCATGTTTGGGGGGAGGGGAAGCATGACCTGGCGTCACCGTGGGTCATGTTTGGGGGGGAGGGGAGGGGAAGCATGGCCTTGCGTCACCGTGGGCCATGTTTGGGGGAATGTTATAAATTAAAGACTTAACTGGAGCTAGTTTCGACACCGAATAGCTCCCTGGGGATGTGTGAAATATGCATTGGGGGTTTGTTGGTTTTTGGACACAGATTGTATTGTAAGTGAAGATAATATTCAGATAGATAATAAAGCTGCGGCCAAATATTTATTCCAATAAAACTGAGTTGTGTGATTATTGATTGATGGTGATTAGCTTTCAGTTGCAGGTGACGGGAATGCGAATGCTAATGTTAAGAAGAACACCAGATTCATCTGGTGTGATATAACATTAGCTGAGCTGATGTCACCGGCTGGTAATATTTATTGAGTGATGGGGGCAGGGTGGACAGAGGGTAAAGGGAATATATGAGGTGTTATCAAGGGTCTGTAGAATAAAGATTGACAATTTTATAAGAGGAAGTAAGAAAGGGTTAACAGACAGAGCTTGTAAGAAAGAAAAATGATTAGGGAGGTTTCTAAGGTGATGGGGTGGAGCAGTCACGTGATTGGTTGGATGTTGTGGCAGTTTGGAGTGAATTCTGTGAGGAAAGGGGAACAGTAGAGTAGTCTCTTCAGGAAAAGATTATCCCTCCCTCCCTCCCATTTGTGCTGGTGTTATGTTTTGTGTTAGTGTTGTGGGGTGGGGTGGGGGGTGTACATGTTATATGTCGACTTGGGTGGATTTGGTGAAGCTTATGGGGTTGGGGGAGGTGGTCGCAGCTTTGGGTGGGGCGGAAAATGGGGTTTGGCCCAGTTGGATCTGGGAGATGAGCAGTTAATAAATAAATAAATGTAACACTCGTATGCGATACCGCTGCGAGGGGAAGCATGGCCTTGCGTCACCGTGGATCATGTTTGGGGGGAGGGGAAGCATGACCTGGCGTCACCGTGGGTCATGTTTGGGGGGGAGGGGAAGCATGACCTGGCGTCACCGTGGGTCATGTTTGGGGGGAGGGGAGGGGAAGCATGGCCTTGCGTCACCGTGGGCCATGTTTGGGGGAATGTTATAAATTAAAGACTTAACTGGAGCTAGTTTCGACACCGAATAGCTCCCTGGGGATGTGTGAAATATGCATTGGGGGTTTGTTGGTTTTTGGACACAGATTGTATTGTAAGTGAAGATAATATTCAGATAGATAATAAAGCTGCGGCCAAATATTTATTCCAATAAAACTGAGTTGTGTGATTATTGATTGATGGTGATTAGCTTTCAGTTGCAGGTGACGGGAATGCGAATGCTAATGTTATGTCATTTACTTTTTTCTTATAAAGGTGATATCTGCTATGCTCTAACACCACATATAATAGATTATGGCTGACTTACATATCCTTTCTTTTAATGTGAATGGTTTGAACCATCCTATTAAAAGAAAAAAGATAGCCAACTATGTGTCTAATAAACATCCTGATGTGATATACTTACAAGAGACCCACCTCCCGCCCACTGCCTCCTTGAAATTTAAATTGAAGGGATATTCCACTCATTTATATTCTCCTGCAACTCAGAGAAAAAAAAAATGGGATATCAATACTTCTCAGTGACAAGCTATCCCCTGTTGTTCACTCTATTAAAACGGATTCTGACGGTAGATGGTGTCTAGTACATGCTGCGTTGCACTCTGTAGATTTTGTGTTCCTTAATATTTACGCTCCTGTCTTGGACCACCCAGATTTTTTTAAAGACCTTCAGCTGGCGTTAGTTGAACACGATTCTTGTTCTCTGATACTGGGCGGGGATTTCAATCAAATTCAAGATACTTACATAGACAGATCATCCTCTTGCAGACCCTCCAAATCCAAATCTTTTGCAGCTCTACATGCTTTAAAAGAAGCCTTCTCCCTTGTAGATCCATGGCGCTTATTAAATCCAAAAGGTAGGGAATATTCCCACTTTTCACCGCCACATAACACCTACTCGAGGATTGATTTCTTTCTTCTTTCCTCTCCTCTCATTCAAGATGTGACAAACGCTATCATACACCCAATATCTCTTACAGACCATGCAGTTATTTCTTTGCATTTATCTATTTCTGCTCCGCACAAAAAATCTCCTTCTTGGCGACTTAACAATACCTTACTCTTAGATGAGATAATAGTGGACAAAATCAAATCCTTTACTACAGAATTCTTCGAATTTAATACAAAAGATCCAGAAATTTGTCCTTCTATCATCTGGGAAGCCTACAAAGCTTCTCTCAGAGGTGAATTGATTAAGCTTGCTTCCTGGAAAAAGAAACAATCCATGCAAAAAGAAAAAGAATTGGAAATTTCTATTAAAAACCTAGAATTACAACATATGTCTACTCATTTACATGATCCATCCTTATTCCAACGTATTCAAAACCTTAAATATGAATATAATACTTTGGTCTCTTGCACGGCCCGAAGAGATATCTTTATCTCAACTTCTGGTCACTATATGGGAGATAATCTCATGGGTCGCCCTTTAGCTAGATATCTCAAAACCAAATCAAAACGTTTACACATTTCAGCTATTCAAGACCCATCAGGACAATTAGTAAGAACCAGACCGTTGATTTCCTCCCAATTTGAAAAATTTTATACTGCCCTATATCATTCTGAGTCTTCGGCCCCTGATTCGGACATAGATTCTTTTCTTGCTTCTTTAAATCATCCGACTATATCGGAATCTATTAAAACAAAACTAGATGCTCCTATAACTACAAATGAGATTGAGACTGCTATATCTTCCTTACCCGCTGGGAAAGCCCCTGGACCAGATGGTTTTACTGGTGAGTTTTTTAAAAGTTTCCGAGCTCTCTTGGCACCTCAACTTCTAACATATTATGATTTCCTCCACTCCACTCCGGACAAACAATTTAACTTCACTGAGGCCACCATTGTAGTTATTCCCAAGCCAGATAGGGATGCTACTATGGTTAAAAATTTTCGTCCTATCTCTCTCCTCAATTTGGATTACAAAATCATGGCGAAAATTCTATCACTAAGACTTAACACAGTGATCCCAACCCTCGTACATAAAGATCAAACAGGATTCATCAAACAAAGATATATAGGAGATAATATACGTTTATTTCATCATATAAATGCTCACGCTAAAACAATGTCGGAGCCTGTGATTGGCCTGGCCATCGATGCTGAAAAGGCCTTTGACCGAGTGGAGTGGCCTTTCTTATTCCGAGTACTGAAATGGTACAACTTTGGTTCCTTTTTCACAAATTGGATAGAAACATTATATCGTCAACCCACGGCCCGTATCCTGATTAATAACTCTCTCTCTAATAGATTTTCCCTTTACAGAGGTACCCGTCAAGGCTGTCCCCTTTCACCATTATTATTTGATCTAGCATTGGAACCTTTATTATCTGCTATCCGACAGTGTTCCCTAATAAAAGGTATTCCCTCATCCAATCGAGACATTAAATTGGCAGCTTATGCCGATGACGTTCTCCTCTTTCTCAGAGATCCCCTTTTCTCTCTACCCCATCTCATTCACATAGTTTCCCAATATTCTCGTCTCTCGGGATACTCTGTCAACTGGGAGAAGTCGGAGATCTTTCCTCTCAATGACCATATTTCCTTCTCAGATCTAGCTCACTTCTCTTTTCCATGGTCTCAAGGAGCTGTGAAATATTTGGGAATCCTAATTCATAAAGATCCAGATCATGCTCAGGATCTTAACATAGCCAAAATCAAAAATTTAATTTTAAATACTACAACGCGTTGGTCTCCGCTTTATCTGTCCTGGTGGGGTAGAATAGCCTCCATTAAAATGACTCTGGCTCCACAAATTAATTACATTCTTTCTATGCTTCCCCTTTTATGCCGGAAAAAATTCTTTCATTGGCTTAATATGAAAATTTCTGAATTTATTTGGAACAAGAAAATACCTCGTATTGCTCTCGCCAAGCTGAAGGCCTCTAAGATTAATGGCGGCCTAAATCTACCAGATTTTTACTACTATTACATTGCATCATTAGCCAAATATGGAGCTCAATGGATAGTTGACTCGAACCCTCAAGATCAACCAGCATGGTTCGAAATGGAACGCTTTTTATGTACACCACTACACGTCTCGTGCTTTCTTACAGTGTCAATACCTAGACACTTGAGAAGGTATTCTTTATTATGTGCAACGCAGCATGCTTTACGCCTATTAGATGCAGCGGCTGAAATTCACGCTGATGAAGGCCCACTCATGTCCCTTTGGAATAACTCTAAAATTCAGATCAATGGAAGATCCCTCTCTTGGAAAAGGTGGCAGCGGGCGGGTGTGTGGTTTGTTCATCAATTGATCTCCTCTAATTCTTTTGTCCCCTTTGATATTTTCCGTTCCACATACTCACTCCCATCCTCTGTACGATCACAATGGCTTATGCTTACTGGAATATTAGATAATATACATACACGCCCTGATTTTATGACCTCTATTCATACTGTTCGTCATTGGTCTACTCTGGCTTTACTGAAGGGTAAGGCAATATCTCTTTTTTATGGTATACTAAGAGATCACTTCTTCACTTTTTCAACTCAATCTATGAACCATTGGGACTCTATTTTGAAAACCACGCTTTCTGAAATAGATTGGGAACTCTTCTGGTCTTCCACAAATCGTCCTCTTTTATCATCCAGAGTTTCACAATCAATGTACTTTGTTATGTGGAATGCAATATGGACTCCATATCGTAAGTGGAAAGCGAATCTACAACAAGATTCTACCTGTTGGAACTGTCTGAAAGCACCCGGAACTCTCGATCACATGCTTTTCCACTGCAATATGGTTCATTCCTTTTGGCTTCGTATTTGGGATACCATAAAATCTATCACTAAATGTTCAGAAGTGATCTCCATGGATATTATAATTCTTCGTTCTCAACACCCATGTTTTGCACAATCAAATTGCCCGCCTAAACTCATTGACACCATGTTCGTGACAGCTCTAATGCATATTCTGAAAAACTGGAAATCATCCTCATTGCTAGACTACACTTTTTGGTGGAACTCCTTAAGTATGTACCATAAATTTGAATCTTATGCATATGAAAAGAAATTGTTTTCTCGATCTTCCACAAATTTGACACGAAACAAATCACCTTGGACATTCCTAGATTCATATGTTCGTTCTGCTCTATAGACACTTCTGCCTCTCTCTTTCTCTCTCTATATCTCTCTCTATTTCTCATTCTCTTTCTCTTCCTTTATATTTCTCTCTCTTTCTCTTATCCCTCCTGCTTCTCTGTCTTCTTCTATTCCTTTTCTAAGCAGTTCCAGATACTCTGGATCCTTCTCATTAATCTAGTTTTATTCAAATGATTGTAGATACGAATATTTGATACATGATTTTTATTATGATCTATATGTTTGAACTGCTTTCTGTTTATAATTCCTATAATATTCAATAAAACCATTGAACTAAAAAAAAAAAAAAAAAAAATAAAAACAGAGAGAAAGGCTATAAAAGGTTAGAGGGGCAACTTTTATCTTTGAAAGTTTTGTGTACTTTAGAGCAGTGTTTTTCAACCGCTGTTCCGCGGCACACTAGTGTGCCGCGAGATGTTGCCTGGTGTGCCGTACGGTCAGGGCCGCCATCAGGGCAGTACCACCAGTCTAGGGAGAGGGGCGGTCCGCCCCACGTGGACAGGAGAGAGCTGGACGGGGGACCCGTGGAGTTTAATACATCTCGAGCCGCGAGGCTCGTCTTCTGTTCCTGCCTGCCCTGCAGCTAACATATAGCCGATCGCAAGCGTTCCCCGATGTCAGCGCTGACGTCGGAGGGAGGGCTTAAGCAAAGCCTGCCCTCCGACGTCAGCGCTGACGTCGGAGAATACTTCCGTTCGGCTATTTGTGTGCGGCAGGTCAGGCAGGAAGCAGAAGACAAGCCTCGCGGCTTGAGCTTCGTTTTGCTGAGAAAGTTGCAAAGATGGGCTGGTAGGCAAACACGGAACACAAAAGGGGGGAGGGAGTGCGTTTTGGACACAAGGCATGAACTTGGGAGAGAGGAAGGGAGGGAAAGAGATGCTGAGGTGGGGGAGGGAATGCGTTTTTGGACACAGAAGAAATGGACTTGGGAGAGAGGAAGGGAGGGAGAGAGGAAGGGAGGGAAAGAGATGCTGAGGTGGGGGAGGGAATGCGTTTTTGGACACAGAAGAAATGGACTTGGGAGAGAGGAAGGGAGGGAAAGATGCTGAGGTGGGGGAGGGAATGAGTGTTTGGACACAGAAGGCATGGACTTTGGAGAGAGGAAGGGAGGGAAAGAAATGGTTGTGTACACGGGGAATAGAAGAAAGGAGAATTTTTGGTCATAGGGAGGGAGTGAGGTACAGATAGTGGCATACCAGGGTGGGGGGGGGCGGTCTGCCCCACCCCGGGTTTACGTCCCAAGGGGGTGCACAGCTGGCCACCCTCCAGTGTTGTCCCTAGGCCGGCAAATAAACACATTTAACCATTTGAGTGCCACCGCCGCCAACGGTGTTGTTGGCGGTGGCAGCATTATAAAATACTTTCTTTGTGTTTATTTGATTCCTATTCAAGAGAATTACTTTATATATAGTCAATATAGGCACAGAGTTAAATTTTTTAACATTTTCTAATGGTGGTGTGCCTCGTGATTTTTTTCATGAAACAAGTGTGCCTTTGCCCAAAAAAGGTTGAAAAACACTGCTTTAGAGTCAGTAGAATGGGACTATGCAATTTTTTTCCCCACAACTTTAAAGTCTGCAGGTACCTAAAGTGGGGTATGTGATTTCTGGGACTAATTACTTTTTTTTCTTGATAAATGTTTCTCATTTTTTAAAGATGTAATTAGTCCATACCTGAGGCTGAAATTTGGCAGGATTATGCAGTTGATATCCCTATATCTTGTGGTATAAATAAGTCACATACCCCTCTTTTGGTACTATTTATTCATTCATTCAATTTTCTATACTGTTCTCTTAGAGGAGCTCAGAACAGCTTTACATGAATTTATTCAGGTACTCAAGCATTTTTCACTCAGCAGGTCACAAATAGTTCTTTAGGTCTTAGCTCCAGGGCCCAGAGGGAGAATGCTATTGCTAGCAAGTGACTGAGAGTTTACTGTACCATAACTGACCCTCGCAGGCTGTCCACATAACTTGCAGAAGACATTTCATCCACTGTCCCTTTTGGGACATTCTTCTCTAACCAGACCAGGTACTGGATTACAGCCACAGCATCCCGAATCTGAGAAGGATCAAATAAGACACAACAGTGACTCAGAGGCCACAGTGAAAATGTAGTAAATCTTCATCTTCTCGGTAAGCATGCTATTCATTTCCAAAAGATGGCAATTTAGAAATACTTTCCAATGGGCTTATGAGAAATATAATATCTCTTAATACAATACAATACAGTGCAATATTAGGGGCATTTTCAAAAAAGGAATATGTCTAAAAGACGGCATAAACCAGCATGTGGCCATCCTAATCGCCAGGACCTCCAAGTGCCAATTTTTAAAAACCATCGTATTGGACGTTTTGCGAACCATTCTACTCACTGTGTGTCCAAGACTAAAGGGGAGAGAGTGTGTTGGAGGCGTGCTTTGGGTGTGCTTAGATTTGAATATCTTGCAGCTATAATCAAACATTTCCCAAGATATCCTGGACAGAACTTAAACGTCCAAGGCTAGACCTGTTTTTAAATCATCTACGTGCCAAAAAGGTACCTAAACTGACTAGATGACCCCCTGGAGGGACTAAGTTATGACCAATCACATTCCCCCAGTGGTCACTAACCCCCTCCTGCCCCCCACCAAATGTGACTGAAACAGTACATACCTGTCTCTAGAACAGCAGTACTTAGTATGGAAAATCCTAGTAGTAGCCTGGTGAGCCTGGTGAGTGAGCCAGTGTTGCACTAATATTCAATCAATGGAACAAGTCCTCACCGTCTCTCAACCAACCAAAATCAGGACTTATACACACAACTGCCCCAACAAATGTGTGATTTACCACACAAAAAGCTCTCAGATGCCTGCGCTGATAATTCATAAAGATTTAAATCAGCTATTAGCAGGTGTGCGGTATCTTTCATTGAGCTTGATGCGTTATGTTTTTATGTGATGCTAATGCTTAATTTTCACACCAACTTAATGGCATCGGCATAAATATTCAAAAATAATAAACAGAGTCCGGCACTTATCTTAAATATGTCAGCCGGTAGCTCTGTCTTGAATCTTGTAGCGTCAGCTGATGGCCCAATGGGACCCGCTTCGCCTGGTTACTGGCTTCTTCAGGGGGTCTACGTTCCAGTATGGACAGCTTCGCTTGCATTCATAAGCAAAAAAAAATGGCGACGGCATTAAGTTGGTGTGAAAATTAAGCATTAGCATCACATAAAAACATAACGCATAATAGCTGATTTAAATCTAAGTCTATATTAATAACCAAGTTTACATCGCCTAACTGCCTCACTCTACATCAGGGGTGTCAAACTCAATTACATAAGGGGCCGAAATCTGAAAAAAAGGCTAAGTCACGGATCAAATTTTTTATTAAGATACTTAGGGGTCCTTTTATTAAGGTATGCTAACTGATTTTGCGCACGCTAAATGTGCACCTTAATAAAAGGATCCCTAAGTGACTAAGGCTTAGTCTTAGCAGACATATAGGGTTACAACATTTCCAACCCCCCACTGGCTCTGTGGTGTAAACAAAATAAATATTGTAATCACAAAACAGAAAATAAAATTATTTTTTCTACCTTTTGTTGGCCCCAGGCTCTGGTTATCTTCTGATAACTCGCTTGCCAGGGTCTCCTATCCATTTGTTGTTTTCTTCTTTCTCCGTGCTAACCATCCATCTTCCATCTCTGTCCTCCCCTTCCATTTCCCTTCCCTCCCTTGGAGGTCTGGCATCTTTCCTTTTTTTGTGTCCATATCCGCAGCTTCGGCAATGGACCCCACCATCCCCAGATCCACCATCTGTCCTTTTCTCAACTACCCTTTCATCCAGCATCTCTCCCTCCTTCCCCACCACCCCAGGGCCCATCATTTCTCTGTTTCTCTTCCCAACTACCCTGTCCTATGCCACTTCCAGAAACTGTATACCTCCCCCTTCCATCTTTCCCTTCACCCCCATTGGTCTGTCATCCATCTTCTTCCATTCCCTCCTCCAATGATCTGGCATCTCTCTCCTCTCCTCTTCTTCCCTTCCCTCTCCCACTTCCACACCACCATGGTCTGGCATTTCACTCTCTTCTCTCTCTTCCCCCTACTTCCATCAGCATCTGCTCCCTTTCTTTCCCTCCAGCCTAAATCCTTCCATTATCCTTCCTCCTTGTTTTCCCCCTTTCCCTGCACACCAATTCCATCAACATTAGCCCCATTTCTTTCCCTCTGACCTAAATCCTTCCAGTATCCTTCCTCCTTGTTTTCTCCCTTTCCCTGCACACCAATTCCATCAACATTAGCCTCCTTTCTTTCCCTCCAACCTAATTTCATGCAGTATCCTTCCTCCTTGTTTTCCCCCTTTCCATGCACACCAATTCCATCAACATTAGCCCCCTTTCTTTACTTCCGACCTAAATCCATCCAGTATCCTTCCCCCTTATGTTTCCCCCCTTTCCCTGTACACCAATTCCATAAGCATATGCCCGATTTCTCTCCCTCCTCCACCATTTCCACACAGCAATGGCAACGGGCCCCCACCTGGCATCGACGATGACAACAACACCGCCCCCGGTATCCACAGAAACCAATGCATCAACGGCAACACAGCCATTTTTTTTCAGATGGCAACGGGCCCCCCCTTCCCTCCCTGCATGGCAACGGACCCCCACCCGACGACGACAACAAAGCCAGCCCCACCCACAGAAACGGTCCCCTACCCGACAACAACATTGGCCCCCCACCCGGCATTGACGGACGGCAATGCAGCCAGCACAGCTCGAAGGAGGTCCCACGATGACTGCGTCTGCCGGAAGAAGTAAGTGACGTCGGTGGGGGATGGACTGGTAGATGCAGTCATCGTGGTACCTTCTTGGAGCTTCATTGGTTGCATTGCCGTCCGTCGACGCCGGGGAGAGGCTGACGTTGTTGTCGTCGGGTGTGAGCCCGTTGCTGTGTGTGTGTGTGTGTGTGGGGGGGGGAGGGGCAGCATTGTTGTCATCGGGAGGAAGCCTGAAACCGTGTGAAAAAATATGGCATGGTAAGTTGTCCTTCAGCGATTTCGGGCCCTAGGCACGTGCCTAGTTGGCCTATTGGTTAATCCTGCCCTGCCCATGTTCATTTTGAAGCCAAAAGCTTTGAAAAGGCTAATCCACCAAAAAAGAAGGAAACCTTCTTGAAACATACATAACATAACATCTTATTTTTATACCGCATAACCATAAGTTCAATGCGGTTTACAAAAATTACATAATCTACAAGAAAGGGCCATAGCCAACTACTCAGACAAGTACTTAGGGAAAAGATAGTGTTTGAAATGTTAAAGCTCGATGCTCCACTATTCATAATTGTTTTTCGTATTCAGCCCTCTGATCTAAACTGACCACAACCTCTCTCCAAAAGCCAGGTATGAGGGATAAGATCACAAGCAGCCATTAAGGGCTCCTTTTACTATGGTGCGCTAGCGTTTTTAGCACACGCAGGAAATTACCGAGCGCGACACTTCTAGAACTAATGCCAGCTCAATGCTGGCGTTAAGGTCTAGCATGCGCGTCAATGTAGCACACGCTATTCTACGCGTTAAAACCCTAGCGCACCTTAGTAAAAGGAACCCTAAGTTGAGAGAAATATGTTACAGAATAGAGACTAGATATGCACACAAATCCAAATTGATGCCAATTAACTCCAGTTAACGAATGCTGATACCTCGTTAGCACATTAATTAATTAAATTAGCTTTCTATCCATTCATCCCCAAAGAGCTCAGGATGGGTTACAGGTTAACATACACTACATAATATACAGTCAGGTTACAATTTGTCAAAGTTATAGGGTTTTTTTCTACAAGATTTTGTCCTAACACAACACATACTAGGAAACTAATACCCATATCTGTAATATACAGTTTACAGGTTAAAATTTTCACAGTTAAAGTACAAGATTTGCACACACATCTCCCCTGTGTGCCCAAATAAGCTACATGTGTATCTCTAGCTCTTAGACCAGGAGTAGGGAACTCCGGTCCTCGAGAGCCGTATTCCAGTCGGGTTTTCAGGATTTCCCCAGTGAATATGCATTGAAAGCAGGGCATGCAAATAGATCTCATGCAGATTCATTGGGGAAATCCTGAAAACCCGACTGGAGTACAGCTCTCGAGGACCGGAGTTCCCTACCCCTGTCTTAGACACACACATATGCCAACTCTTAGCTGACTTAAGTGCTTGTGACTAACTTACAGGCATGTATGGAAAGTAGGCATCCATGCTGCTTTATAGAAATAGGCTTTATAGAAATGGCTGCCCTGGGGACTTACTTTAGGTCAAATTTAATTTTGTTTTGTGATGATTAAGTATTGCATATATTTTGCAGCTTTTCATGTTTGTATATCCTTTAATGTTTTATTTTAAGACACTTAGAAAACATTGATTGGCGGACATATATCTTTTAAAATGAATACATAAAACGCAGCAGAGGGAATCAATGCAAGCATAAGAGCAGGGTGGTGAAACTCTGGAGATGTAGAATGGTGGAAAGGTAGAGTATGAGGTGGGGAGGGGAGATGGAAAGCAGGGGGAAGAGGAAAGGTAGGAGCGGGTCAATGGAACAGTATAGATCGAGAACAGCACAGAGCCAGAGTGCTAGAGAGGTACTCTGAAAGACTGTATGTCATATCTGTCTGTCCAAGTTAGATTGTAAGCTCTTCCGAGCAGGGACTGTCTATAAATGTCAAAATGTACATACGCTGCATACTGTGGCCACCACTATAGCCCAGAACAGGGCTCCGTAGAAATCCTGGTGGCTACAACAAACAATGCACTGGCGTGTGACCCGGCATGGAGTCACCCTGCAGGACCGGATTTTTGGAAGCAATGAAGTGTTTGTGGCTTGAAGCCAAGTCCACCTGCATTGATTCAGGATAATTGGATTCACAGCCAGTACAAGCTTCTTGGAAGTCCATAGGCTCCTCGCTCAGAAGTGGTAAGTCTTCTGCTTGTTCCGCCTCAGTCCATTCCATCGGTATAGGTCTGCTGTCCTTGTTTGACCCAGGTTGATCCCTAGGGAGGCAAGACCCAAACTTCCTCCCTAACCGGCTTGCTGGTTTGAATGCCACTGCTGGCTTATCTACCCTAGGGGCATGCCCTGTTCTGATTGTGTCAGCAGAAGTCCAGGGGCCTCTTGAGCTCCCCTGGTGGTGACTAGGATAAAACTCACTCCCTTCTTCCTCAGATAAAACTGGCTCCTCCTGGTGGTCACTGGCATTATCTCCCACAATATACCTCTGGGAGATCCTGGGTTTTTCCTTCCGGGATTTTGCTTTTACTTTTTCCCCCAGCTTATCTGGGACCATGGCAGGCATCGTGTCTGACTGGTCACAATACGCCTTTCAGCGCTTTATAAGAGATTAGTAGTAGTAAAGAGTGGAGGAGGACTGAAATGGTAAAGATGTAGAATATAGCAGAAGTCAGATGATGGAACGATGGCCAGGTGAAATAGCAAAGCAGTGGGAGCGGGAGTAGGTGGAGCACAGGAGAGATGGAACAGTGACCTGTGGATCCCCCTCTGGAAACTTACATGCGATTTCCTCATTAGTTGTTGCTCTTTTTGGTTTTTTACTGCTTTGTTCTTCATCACTGGAGAGTAATTGTCAGTCAAAAGTTTCTCCTTTAGGTGCAGGAAAAAAAGCAAAATGCAATATGGTAACTAACAACATACACAAGAGGAGCTATTCGAAGGCACTAAAATCCAGATATAATTACTAGATGGGTAGGCTAAAAATTCAATGAAGTGAAATAAATTAGTAGACCTGCTATTAGGAGCAAGAGATATCATATGCCCACACACACACACAAAAATCATCTCAGATGTAAGACACAAGAGACAAGTGTTTATAATCCAGTGATAAACACAGAGAATACAGGTGAGGGTGTACACTAGGGGTGTCCAACCTGTGGCCCGAGGGCCACTTGCGGCCCTGTGAAGAATTTTGTGTGGCCCCGGTTGAGGGTGATGCAGTGTTTTCCTCTGCTGCTTCTGGGTGTTTACCGTCTTGCCGGCTCCATCCTCTGTCTTGCTGCAAAGTTTGTGCATTTGTGTAGCCCCAGAAACATTTTTTTTGGCCAATGCGGCCCAGGGAAGCCAAAAGATTGGATACCCCTGGTGTACACAGAAGCTCTTACATGACAACTTGGGGACACTGACAATTAGGCAAACTAGGAGGGGCGGAAGCTTTATGGGGTGCCAAACAACAGCTATAGTCAAAGCAAATCAATAGATCTCCATATCTACACAAACTCAAAGACCCACGAGGGTGTAGGTTTGCCTGCAGGGAGGGTGGGTAAATTTCAAATCGACCTCATTGGGCCAGATTAAGTAAAAGGCACCCATAGTTAGGTGCAGAAAATATTCATGCTAATCTCTAGTGGCGCAGTAAGGGTGAGCGGTGCCTGGAGTAGTGGCGCCCCTCCCCTGCCCCTTGATACGTGCGCGCCTCCTTCACTTTCCCTGTACCTTTTAAACTTCTCCAGCATGAGCACGCAGCATGACCAGGTCGGTGTTGGCTCGTTTTTTGACATCACTTCCTAGGTGCGGGTCCCAGAAGTAATGTCAGAGAGAGAGAGTGCCAATGCTGTTGCGGGGGAAGTAAAACAGGTATGGGAGAAGGCAAGTGGGGAGTGGAGAGGCGGAGAGGAGGAAAGAAGGAGGGGTGCTTTGCCTTTAGGAAGACCGTGCTTGGGGTGCACCACCCCCTCGCCCCCACCCTTAATACACCACCGCTAATCTCATATTCTATAAAGGTCACTTTGCGCTATGTTATCGGCACGAGACGAGCAGAAATATTTTCAGTAGCTGCGCCTCAGTTATGGAATTCTTTTGCCTGGATATATTAGAGGAGAATCCGTTCTAGATAAGTTTAAAAATTTTTTGAAAACGTTTCTTTTTAAAGATGCTTTCAAAAATTAAAATTCACCAATCAAATTTATATTTGTAGGTCTTTTGTTTTTAAACATTTTTGCTTCTGCTTTTAGCCCCTCCCTATTATGTAACCCTTCATTGTTATCTTTTTCTACAAATTTTGGAGTTCCATCCCCTCTCCCATTGTTGTCTGTAAGCCTGTCCATTTTTGTTAACATATGTGTGAAAATGTTCCTGTTAACCCTTTTTATATTTGTAATTCGCTTTGAAACTATCTTAGAAGCGTTTGCATCAAATTTTAATAAACATGAAACATGAAACGTGCCTGTTATAGAATAATGCTTAGAGAGGATTCTTGCACCCAACTTTGGATGCAAGGACTTACGCCTGCTGAAGCCTGGTATAGATTCTGCTGCCCAACTGAGGGCAGTTGGGCGTGCAAATCCAAGTACAGTAAAACCTTGGATTGCAAGTAATTTGGTTTGCAAGTTTTTTGCAAGACAAGCAAAATATTTTATTAAATGTTAACTTGATATACAAGCAATGTCTTGCAATACAAGTACATACAGTATACACACATCACAACTGAGCCGATGATTCTTCTCTACCTGACGCTGCAGGAGTGTAGTGACTGTTCTAAATGAGCGAGGTCTTGCAATACAAGTACATGATAGTATTTTGTATTAAAGTTTTTGGGTTGTGGAACGAATCGTCTGAGTTTCCATTATTTTTTATGGGGAAATTCGCTTTGATATACGAGTGCTTTGGATTACAAGCATGCTTCCGGAACGAATTATGCTCGCAAACCAAGGTTTTACTGTATTCTATAATATCATGTTTCATTTCTAGGCATGCCCCTAACTCACCCATGCCCCTCTCATGGCAATGCCCCCTTTTCAGTTGTAAGCTATGGAATTTAGGTGGCCAGATGCTTGTGCAAATCCAAACTATGCCAATTAACTCCAGTTATATGATTGTTAACACTGCAAAGCCTCATCTAGCCTGCATGCCCAACTTTGGGTGACCTTTACCGAATCTAGGGATTATATATGCCTTTATTAAGTTAAAGGTATGCAAGTCAATGTTTAAAAGCACTTGTAGAATCAGCATCATGTGTTAAGCCCATAAATGCTTTGCTTTTAAAATTTGCCATTAATAGATACAGTTACAAATACAGTATTATTTTATGTTGATGCCGCCTAGTGGCTCATTGTTTTATCTCACTGTTTTACTTTCGCGGTTGTACAACACAGTTCCTGCCCACCAGCTGCATTTAGGGCCGGATTCTATATAGGACGCCCAGTTTCAGGAGCTGACTAAGCGGCTTTTGAGAATCACACATGGGCATCCTACATAGAATCACGTCTGTCCTGGTGGAGGAGAGTGTGGCGCAGTGGTTGGAACTAAAGCCTCAGCACCCTGGGGTTGTGGGTTCAAACCCCACACTGCTCCTTGTTACTCTGGGCAAGTCACTCAGTCCTCCATAGTCCCAGGTATGTTAGATAGATTGTGAGCCCACCGGGACAGGTAGGGAAAATGCTTGAGTACCTGAGTGTAAAAAAAACGCTTAACCTTGATAGGCGGTATATAAAAACCTAATAAACTTGAAATGGACAGATGCCTAACCACCTCGATTCTCTAACCGACATCCCTGTCACAGGCGCCGGTTAGAGAATCATGTTGCTGTTGAGCTGATTGTGGCATGGGAATCTCCCTGCCACGATCAGTTCAGTGGCCATGGCAGGAAACCCCCCCAGCCATGATGTCTGCTGGAGGGATGCCCAGTTCCTCCTGCTGGA
This sequence comes from Geotrypetes seraphini, assembly GCF_902459505.1. Lineage (NCBI taxonomy): Eukaryota > Metazoa > Chordata > Amphibia > Gymnophiona > Dermophiidae > Geotrypetes > Geotrypetes seraphini. Next base: position 70,968,966 of record NC_047088.1, read on the forward strand.
ACTCCCTAAGCCCATCCCCCAATGTCCATGGCAGGAGGAGTGCCCAGTTCCTCCTGCTGCCAGCCCCTGAAGATCACTGGCAGGAGGGATACCCAGTCCCTCCTGCCGAAACCCCCCCTGAAAACATGCCCCCACTCCGACACCCTCAAGCCCACCCAGACTCCTCCCCAGTACTTATTTCTTGCAGGCCGGCTGGAGGGATGTTTACTCCCTCTGGCTGGCAGGCCCACCTCCACAGAATGGTGTGCCATCTCCTGCCTGGTGCTCAACTGTGAGTGGCCTTATACATCTGAGCCAATCAGGGCCTTAGGCCCCTCCCCGTACATCACATGATGCACCGAGGAGGGAAGTCCACCATTTAGGATCAGTGGACCTTTGAAGAAGGAGCGACTGTACTACCCTCCTCCTTCCAATGTTAAAAGTTACTATGGGGGGGGGGGGTTTCGGGGGAGCATCTGGTGGCAGGAGGGAATGGGCAGCCCTCCTGCCTTTTTTTAGGGGGGAGAAGGGTAGGGTAGGGGATGGTTCGGGGGGGGGGGGGCTCCATTGGCAGGAGGGAGTGGGCTTCCCTCCTGCAAAGTTTCTTTCATGGAGGGGAGAGGTCGGCATGGCAGGAGGAAGTGAGCACTACTTTTTCCATTTTCACTAGGTGGGGAGGTGTCAGTTTACGATGCCGGTTCATGGGGAGGGCCATCATCAGTGAGGAGGGAGTGCTTTTTTCTTTTTTTTTTTGTAATGGGGCAGATATTGTGTGTGTGTGTAACAAGTACAGCATCTGTGTCCATTAAAAAAAAAGAAAGAAAAAGATTCCTGCCCCAAACTGCTGAGTGGCAGGAGGCTGCTTGTGGGGCTTCCCCTGCCTCTCAGCTGTTTGGGCTTTCCTTACCAACTCTGCGCATGTGTGAGAGTCGCTCTCACAACGATCAATCGGAGGCCGAGTCAGGGATTATGATGAACATCCGCATGAATCATTTGCATGCAAACTTTTTAGTGCATCAATAGCTCTTTTTAAATCGGACAAAAAATCGGATCGGTGCAGACCCACACGGTATTACCAATCCTCTTAGTGCATTTAGGCCTGAGTATCAGCCGGTACCTGGTTAACTTCCAGGTCAGTGGACACACCCAGGTATGCAATACCAGGAACTGTGCATGCCCCAGAAATGAATATCTAGGGTTAGCTCAGCCTGCAAGCCGCTTACCACTGTGGGCTAAACATTGACCCCAGTGTGTTCCAGCAACTCTACAGTTAGTTTACATACTGCAGGAAGATTTGACCAGGCTTGTTTTTTTACCTTTGGGATCACTTCATAGAGCCCATAAGTGGTGTATTCCATGCCAATCCAGACTTTGACTTTGCCTTCAGTGTAGTTTCTCACATTCTCTTGGACTTGGTTGTAGTCTATAAGTTGAATACAAAGAGGTCCTGTGCAGTTCGTGTTCAGATATTTTTGAACTTCTGGTGTGATTCTGCTCACATTTACAAACAACCTTAGAAAAAATGAGACAATTTAGTTGCTCTCCAATGATTTTAGCGATTAGTGAATGCATTGCGCACTTCTCTGAATTATACTCTACCTCAGTGGTTCCCAACCCTGTCCTGGAGGAACACCAGGCCAATTGGGTTTTCAGGCTAGCCCTAATGAATATGCATGAAGCAAATTTGCATGCCTATCACTTCCATCATATGCAAATCTCTCTCATGCATATTCATTAGGGCTAGCCTGAAAACCCGATTGGCCTGGTGTTCCTCCAGGACAGGGTTGGGAATCACTAAACACAGATAACTGCAAAAGCCAATGAGCTTCTAATTGTTCCATTTATTATAATGTATTGACAGTAAATTAGGTCATATTCAGCACAAAAACACCCAGTCTCACCCACTACCCCATGAAAGGCATAATAGTTAACCTCTAGGGGAATATTTCTTCCTAAATCCAAGCAACATGCAAACTGTATGCTTTTAAAACACAGTGATGGCTTCACCCATGCTCTTCTATAGTGGATCTTGTGGTGATAAAGGGATCATTTTATAAAGTAGGCTAAATAAGAATAACATTTGTGTGTCAATTGCGTACATAAGAACATAAGTATTGCCGCTGCTGGGTCAGACCAGTGGTCCATCGTGCCCAGCAGTCCAATCACGCGGCGGCCCCCAGGTCAAAGACCAGTGCTCTAAATGAGTCCAGCTCTAAATGAGTTCAGCCATATTATCTCGTGTATAATGCGCACTTATTTTCCATCCAAAGAAATATCAAACTGTGGGTGTGTATTATAACTGGGCTTGGTCAGAAGGTGTTGAATTATACTATGGTATTACTTTAATGTTTGTAAATTATAGAATATAATATCTAGAACTCATATCTAATACTTACAGGTAGTTCAATGTGTTCTGAATTTAAATTCCCTATCCAGTAATCGTAGCACTTGTCAAAGATTTAACATATATAGCTTATGCTGTGCCGCATTTACATTAAAGGGACATTGACAATTATGCCTGTGCATTATACATAGGTATACAGTTTTTTGTATTATGTTATTTTTAAAAAGTCAGGGTGCGCATTATACATGAGATAATATGGTATATGCCTGGAGTTAAGTGCTTGTGTCTAACCACATATGCATGTACAATATATTTATTAGATTCAGATTTATTAATTACTAGTTGTTTAGCCCGTTACATTAACGGGTGCTAGCAGCCCTTCTCCCTTATTTTTACCTCCTCCCTGTCCAGCAACACCTCTCCCCCTTTCCCTGCTCCCCCCATATAGCAGTAGCCCTTCTCCTTTTATCTCCCCCTGTCCAGCAGCACCCCTCCCATTCCCTCCTCCCCCTGTCCAGCAGTAGCTCTTCTCCTTTATGTCCTGCTCACCCTCTGTCCAGCAGTAGCCCCAGGAAAAGAGTGAGGATCACAGGACCAAAGCTTTTACTGACATCCAAGTAGGGGAAATCCACTCTCCCCACCTCCTTGCTCCTGCTGCACTTCCTCCTTGGCTATACACACGCGCGCGCACACACTTACATACAGCTCTCCGGCTCCTCGCGCCCCTCCTCCACATTCCACTTCTTCGGCGGGGGCCAACGTTTTCTTTATTTTGTTTTCTTTTCACGTGTTCCTCCTTCATGGAAAAACAGCACTACCGGCCAACTTAGTCCCTTGCCGCCCCCTTCCCGCGCCGCACAACCACCTTTCCTTCCCTCCCTCCATCAGGTGCAGTGAATCCACCAATGTTAAAAGGAGCCACGTCGAAATCGGAGGCCTGCCACTGCCGTAGCACTTTCCCCTCTGCCTTGGCAGAGAGGAACGTGTTACGGTGGCGGCAGGGCTCCAATTTCAAAGCAGCTCCTTTTAACATAGGCGGAGTTGAACTGACCTGATGGAGGAAGGGAAGGAACGGTGGGGCAAATTTCGGCAACAGCAGGAATTGTTTGGCGGGCCAAGCACCGTGAAACTTTGTTTCTTTAGGCAGCCCCGGGGGGGGGGGAGGGGGTTGAATCGTCGATGTGCAGGCCGCTGAGACGGGAGTGAGCAGTTCGGCTTCCCCTATCTGGGGAAACCGGGGAAATCGCCGTGCCGAACTCAGCTGCGCGTCGGGAGTGAGTTTTTCGACTTCCCCTATCTGGGGAAACCGCCGTGCCGAACTGAGCTGCGCGTGGGGCCGTAGTAAGCGCGGGGCATGCTGCAGTCTTGGCGGCCACGGACATACGGATCATGGAAGCACGCTGATAAGACTGCGCATGCGCCGCCTACGGTTTTATTATATAGATAAACTACTTATTACTAAGTTGAGTACAAAAATCAGATACATAGGGCTCCTTTTACAAAGCCACAGTAAATGTACAGTAAAGCCACAGTAAATGCATCGAAGCCCATCCAATTCCTATGGGCTTTGGTGCATTTACCATAGCAGCATCATTACCACATCTTTGTATAAGGGGCCCTTAATAATTAAAAACACAATAGAAAATTTATAAAACATACACATACTAATACAGAAACATAACAACAGCACATTATCTGCTCTTCTATTAATGTTCATCCACGATTAAAAATAATTTATACTTATATACTCAGTCACGCTAGTTTTATGCAAAAGGAAAATAGGTACCTACTTTTCTTATAGGATAGGCAGAACATAGTCACTCGGTTATAGAATTATCCCCTAACTGTCCCTCAGACTAGCTTCAACCATGGTGATGATCTGATAATTTAGGGGGAAATTTTAAGCGCTCTGCAGGCAGGTGCAAATTCTGCTAGTACTTATTCCCAAGGACACTGCACCAAGCCTCAGCAGGAAAAACATTTTCATTTGGAAAATTATCCAAGAAAAAGTGCTGGCAGAGATTTGCACTTGCTTCTTCCACAGGGCTTTCTCCACAGAAAATAATGCACTTGGACACCTTCTTGATTTGGGAAGAGGGAAAGCAACCAACTTTTGTCCCTGCTCTTCTAAGTTCTCTAGTTGCTGATTTCAGGTGGGGCAAAATGTTGGCTGGGCCATGGTCCCAGTGGCCAACCCCATTCCACTGCTTACAATTATTATCTCCCTAACCTAACTATGCCCTATGTCAACATTCTTTTTCCCATTGGTGCATGTGTTGCCGATCCGTAGGGAAAGGGTGGGAAATTTTCAGACAACATCTTTGCTCACTTGGTATTTTCAATGGGGCTCATCTAAAAAAACCCAAAACATCCAAAAAGTGGCAGTTGGATGTTTTTCTCATCAAACCCTTTCAATTCAGTATTTTTGAAACCCATTTTGTAGACAGATTTCTATGCTATTCATTTGCAATGTGTCTAAATCTCAAGAGGGCATGTAGGAGGTATGGTTTAGGTGGGACTAGAGTAGGCTTATGCTTTGGATGTTGTCCTGCAATAATCAAACATTTTGGAGAACATCCAGAGCACTATTTGGACATATGGGGCAAGACCTGTTTTAATAACATATAAGAGCTGAAAAGGTGCCTCAACTGACCAGATGACCACTAGAAGAATGAAGGCATAACCTCTCCATACTTCCCCAGTGGTCACTGAACTCCTCCCACTCCCTAAAGATGTGAATGACTATATGACAGTTTCAGATGTTATGGCAATTCTATTAGAGCAGCAAGCGGGTTCCTGGAGAGCCAAGTGGGTGTTATAGTGAGCTATAGAGTTCGGGACTCAGGCCACAACCCACTCTATTACACTTATGGTGAAATATGTGAGCCTTCCAAAATCTACCCTAATCCCACTGTACCTACATATAGGTGACACTTGCAGGCATAAGGGATATTGGTGTGATGTTGAGTCCAGTAGGTTTTGGAGGGTTAACCATACAATATAAAGAGGTAACGGTAAGATATGCACCTGAGACTTTTAATGTAAAGTTCACTGAAGTGCCCACTAGAGCGCCCCGCTGCTCTGCTGGGATGTCTGTGTGGCCATTCTACTAAAACTGATTGCTGCTCTTACATCCTTATGGCCTGTTTTGTACAATTTTCTTTGGGACAGGTTTTAGTTTTTTTTATGTTAAAAAAAAAAAGACACACTGACCTGGATTCTGTAACCAGTGCCATTGTTGGTGGCTGCCTTAAAAGTGGCCACTGATCACATATCAATCATGTGACAGCACTGGGCACAGATTCATACCTCTGGCAAAGGTAGGCACGGGAAATATAGGCTGAGGTTTTCCTGGCTTACATTTCCGGCACTTACCTATAATGTGAATCGCACCTCTGTAGACGCTTTACACCGCCTAACGTCACTTCCAGCATTAGCCATTCCCACAGTGGCATTAGGCAGCCCAAAGTGCCTATGGAGGCACAATTTTGACACTAATTTTTGTAGGCGCCTTGAAACTCAGTTATAAACATCATTTTGTAACTCATTTTGGGCACCTACCAGCGACGTTTAGAGAATCCGGGCCACTATGCACATACACATCTAAGAAATGGCCATTTTTGAAACAAAAAGATGGATGTTTTCCTGTTTTGAAAATGGTCCTGTTCACTACTGTATTTTCATGTATTTTTCTACAAAACGTCCAAACTCGGATTTAGGCGTCATATCGAAAATGCCTCTCCATGCCTTCTAGTAATTGTTTCCAAACCTGTCTCAAGGAACACCTAACCAGATGGTAATTCAAGATACTCATAATGAATGTACAACAGAGAGATTTGATATTTATGTATATTTGCAAAAAACAAAAAACACCCTGGCTTGATATAGGCAAATATATCTCATGCATTTTTGTTGTTAATACCCTGAGGGCTCATAATATCTGAGCAGGAGAAGGGGGCGTGGTCATTGAGGATAGGTTTAAGAACCATTCTTGCAGCTTATTTCACTGTATAGGTCTGTCAGTAGACTTGTAATTTTTTAAAAGTGGTCCCATCAGCGTGCATTCACCAAATCACTCTATATTTGATTTGCTTTCATTGTTTGAAAGTCACTACTTTAGTCCACTCATTTTACAGTGCATCTTCAGAAGACAGAGTAAAGTCCTTGTGATACTGTATCAATCAACATTCCCTTTAAGGTGCCCTTTAAGTTGTGTTCCTACTGAGGGATGGTCCAGCATTAGCTCAGCTTCAGTGTATGGACCAGATAAGTGGCATGGGAGTCTGGCAGAATTTCCCTGCCTCATGTGATTGAAACTGATGATATCGCTGCACCAAATTTGGTGATAGGAATGCTGGCAGTGGACACCTGAGCACCTTAGAGAGAATGTTGGTATCAGCTTCATAAAGGATTCACTAAACCTTTTCTCAGGCTATCCCGGGAACAAATTTCTACCTTGTCAGCATTTTTTGAGAATTCATAGCACTGCCCTTGCTCTGACGTTTAGTAGGCAAAGTTCTGTAAACTGAGATATACTGTACCTGATGAAGTCATGGCTCAGCAATGTATAGGAATAAAAGAAGGGGTTATATGGGATGTCCTTGCCTCGCAGATTAAAGAGCCCTGTGGGAAGCATTGGCAGAAAGTTACCGCGAGAACTACTCAATCTACAAATCTCTCAGTTGTCCCATCTTCTTGGCTTTTCTTACAATAATTTTGTGCTATCCCATCTCTTTATAGTCTATTCCATTCCTTTGGTTTACATTCCATTCCTTTGGGTACATCCAGCCAGTTGGATTTTCAGAACATCCACAATGAATATACATGAGATAAATTTGCATGTACTGCCTCCATTGTCTGCAAATTTATCTCATCCATATTCATTGTGGAAATCCTAATAACTTGACTGTCTGGATGTGCCCCAAAGATTGGGTTCAGAATCACAGGTCTATTCTAATAATTTTAAATTCAGAAGAGTGTGAGATTGTAGGTCTCTATCGAATTATAAATGAACAGTATTACTATAATTGTGAGTCTAGGAGGTCTAGTGTAATATAGAGTGTTATGGAATTCAAGTTGGGGAAGGAGTGAGTTGAGTTATGAGACACACATTAATATGAAGCAATCTTAAGGGTGAGAGAATACTAAGGGCTCCTTTTACGAAGGTGCGTTAGGGCCTTACCTCTTGAGCAGGTGGTAGTTTTTTGGCTAGCGCATACTTATCCGGTGTGTGCGCTAAAAACTCTAGCGTACCTTCGTAAAAGGAGCCCTAAGTGATAAGAGAAAGCAAAGTTTTCTGAAGTGTTCTTTGGGGTAAAAATAGGAGGTATTCAGTAAGGCTGATTTCATCTGCAGTTTCCTGGCTTTGGACAATTTAAGTGATTATTATTACTAGCTTCTCACATGCAGATTCATCTAATGCTGAGAGCAATACTGCTGTGGGCTTCTGAAAATGTTGGCTCATCTGGCTCCGAATACTGGACACCTTTTCTTGCCATGTGCTCCCTGAAACCCAAGAAAAAAGAGAAGACATCATGAGCTCTATCTCCATACTGCATTTTTTTTTGTGGCACTAACAGAAGGATGAGCTACCTGTGAATTCGTGATTGAGTTCATAGATTTCATCGCTGGGAGGAGGAGGTCTTGTACTCCATACTGTGTCCACAAGGTTTGTTGTTATGGAGGAAAGCATTCTACCAGCGCTTGTTATAGGCTCAGAGTAACTGTTCCAGTCCTCTGTGAAATGTACAAGTGGAAGAAAAACTGTTAATACCATATCATCCCTTCCTCTTGTACTGTTAAATGCAGATTCAGTTGTAGGTGTAGGGTTTCAAATTGAAATTTTCATGTTTTACGTTTACCAAAGATTTTCTGTTCATTGACAGCAGAAACAGGCAACTCTTAATGATGCGGTACCACTACATTTCAGATGTACAGAACACTATAAATCAGGTTTACACAATTCTGCTAATTCTATATGTATAAATATGTACAAGTCCATTATAATACAATAGATTTGACATGAGCTCCTTCCCATGCTGACTTACAGTTCTGAAGAATGCAGTATGCAAGGAATCGATGGTTGCCTTCCCGAATATATACTCAAGATAAGTTGCAAACGGCAGATGAAATTGAATGTGGACAAGTGCAAAGTGATGCACATTGAGAAGAATAACTCAAATTGCAGCTATATGATGCTAAGTTCCACAATTTGTAGTCACCCCCAAAGTGCAGCAAGAGCCAGAAAAGTAAACAGAATTAAGAATAGAGAAAAATACTGTAAAGCTCCATGCACCTTGAATATTGTCTGCAAGTCTTCTCACCGGTGACCCATCAAATGCGCGCAGGACCAGAGCACTCTGACAAATGCGCCCTGACAATTAGGTGCAAGACAAATACGTGCACTGAATGGGAGGACGGACGGGACGGACTTGTGGGTAAACTTGCTACCCCACAAATGTCCATCGGCGCATTGAATGAGAGGACGGTGGATACTATTTTGTCTTTTTGAGGGTTACAAAGTAACCCTCTTTTTTGAGGGGGGTGGGGAGGGAACCCAACCCAACCCCCTCCATTACACTTAAAATATTCACTTTCTATCTAGTGTTAGGATAAGGTTTACCTCGTGATTATGGGAACCCTTTACAGAATTAGATATCTGGAAGGCCCTGATTTGCTGAGACTCCTCAGGCCCCTCAAGCCCCTCCCAAGGGACAGGGCTTGAGGAGTCTCAGCAAATCAGGGCCTTCCAGATATCCAATTCTTGTCCGTGTGCGCACTTGTTGGGGCGCATTTGTCGGAGTGCTCTTGTCCTGCACAGATTTGTCGGTGTACCCTTCTCACCATATCTCAAAGTAGACATAACGGAATCAGTAAAGATACTGAGATGGGTGACCAAAACAATTGAGTAGATGGAATGATAGATAGGGAGGTTGGAGGCTCATCAGTTTAGAGAAGAAATGGCTGAGAGAGATATGACAGAGACAGTGGTATAGCGAGGGTGAGAGCCTTGGGTGGTAGCACCCTCCCCACCCCCTTCTCCGCTGCCATGCATGTACATCCCTTCCTTTCTCCCGTACCTCTTTAACTTTCCCAGCACACGCAGCATCACCAACTTGCTGCCTGCATCGGCTCTCCCTCCGATGTCACTTCCTAGGCACGGGACCCGGAAGTGACATGAAAGGGAGAGCTGATGCTGGCGCAAGCAGCAGGTTGGAGTTGCTGCATGTGCTGGTGAAGGGATAGAGGTATGGGCGGGGGGGAGTGAAGATGCGCACACGGCAAGAGGAGGAATGGGAAGAAGTGGGAGGGCGGAGAGGAGGATGAATGCTAGTGCCCCCGCCAAGACAGTGTCCATGGGGGACCACCCGTTTCCCCTCCCTTACTACACCACTGGATAAATATAATTCTGAATGGAATGGGTAAACACAAATCAATTGTTTATTCTTTCAAAAAGTGCAAGAACTAAGGGACAGGGCATGAAGTTATTAAGTAGTACAGTATTTCCCTGGTCATTCATGGTTCGCGGTCCCGGTCATTCGCGGTATTCTCCGACCGGGACTTCCTGTGCTAAAGTTGGACTTCACCAATCAGGAGCTGCGTGTCAAATCAGCTCCTGATTGGTAAAGCCTGACTTTAGTGCAGGAAGAGGCGGTCAGAGCATTTCGCGAGTGATTTTCTTTACTCACCGTCGCTCCAGCTGACCTATCCTGCCTCTCCAGCTGCCCTCTCCTGCCTCCCCAGGCGAAAAACCGTATTCACGTTTTTTTGATATTCGCGGGGGTTCCTTGAACGGAACCCCCGCGACTATCGGGGGAGTACTGTACATTTTACCAAATTGGAGAAAATATCTTTTTACTTAAGCTCTGGAAAATGAGGTAAAAGCAGGTTATTGTAGCTCAATTTAAAAAAGGTTTGACAAATTCTTAGAAGAAAAGTAGAGAATGACAAAGGGACAAATTTGTTCCCGTCCCCACGGGACCCAATCAAGAAGCCGCTCAGCGCTGAACAGGAGTGCCAAAGTGCGCTCCTGCTCTTTGCTGCTCAGCGGAACAAGAAACTGGATCCCACGGCTACCGCCGCCGACCGGGTTAGCAGTGGGGCAGGAGCACAGAAAGCTTGCTCCTGCCTGCTGCACCTCTGGATCACCAGGGATCGCCAGAGGAGGTAGGAGGGCAGGGAGGGAAAACAGGGTGCACAGCCTGGGAGGGAAGGGGGTTGGGTTCAGAGCCTGACAGGGGAGGGAGGGGGGCTGGGTGCAGTGCCTGACAGGGAGGAGAGGGAAGGGGGCTGGGTACAGAGCCTGACAGAGGGGGGAGGGAAGGTGGCTGGGTGCAGAGCCTAATAGGGAGAGGCTGAGTGCAGAGGGTAGGGAGTTGGGAAGTCAGGGAGGACAGATGCTCAGGGGGTTGAGAAGACAGATACTGCACATATTGGGAGAGGGTTGAGAAAGACAAATGTATGGGCTGGGGGGTTAGGAAAAGAGAGATACTGCACAGGTGGAGTAGTGGGAAGGGAGAGAAAGAAATGCTGCCGGTGGGGGAGGGAAAGGAACAGAGAATTGTTGGACATAGGTATATGGTGTGAGGGAAAGAGAGATGGTGAATATGGGGAAAGGAAGAAAGAGGGAGACTTGCTGGACATGATAGTGGTGGAGAGGAGGGAGGGAGAAAAGTTACACTGGTAAGGAGGAGAGATGACCCAAAGAAGGGAGCGATGTCAGACCATTGAACATAAGAACATAAGAAGTGCCTCTGCTGGGTCAGACAGAGGTCCATCATGCCCAGCAGTCCGTTTGTGCGGCAGCCCAACAGGTCCAGGACCTGTATAGTAGTCTTCTATCTATACCCCTCTATCCCCTTTTCCTTCAGAAAATTGTCCAATCCCATCTTAAACCCTAATTCCGTACTCTGTCCTATCATGCCCTCTGGAAGCGCATTCCAGGTGTCCACCACCCGTTGGGTGAAGAAAAACTTCCTAGCATTGGTTTTGAATCTGTCTCCTTTCAACTTTTCCGAATGCCCTCTCGTTCTTGTAGTTTTCGAAAGTTTGAAGAATCTGTCCCTCTCTACTTTCTCTATGCCCTTCATGATCTTGTAAGTCTTGGAATGGGAAAGAGATATGCCAGACCACAGAATGGAAGGGAAGGAGGGGAGAGATAGATGCCAGACCACAGAAAGGAGAGGAGAGAGATGTTAGACCTCGGGAAGAGGGAGGGAAGGAGAGAAAGATGCCAGACCATGGGAAAGGAAAGAGATTCCAGGCTATGGGAAGGAGAAAGATGCTAGACCATATGAGGGGAGAAGGGGGAAGACAGAGATGTCCGACCATGGGAAAGAGATGATATGGTACTTAGGGATGGAGGAGAAAGTGAGACAGAGGGAGGAGATGGTGTACAGCAATGGGTGCAAGAGGGAAAATATAAGAAGAAATGCTTCTTATGGATAGATGGGAGTAGGGGAGAAGAAAGAGGGAGGAGATGGTACACATGGATAGATGGGGAGAATAAAGAGAGAGGAGATAGTACACATGGATAGATGGGAAGGGAAGGCATGGAAAAGTAGATTTTGAGAAGAAAGTTGAATGTTAAAAGTTAATGCTAAAGATGGATGTATGAAATATGAACAAGACCTGACTATAATGTAAATATAAGGTATGCTCAGAAAAGTGAAACTCTGAAGAGGGAGTGAAAACCCTCTCTTAAGGTAAGAGTTTACCGTCCAGTCATTGCATATGTTGTTCAAATAATCACTCTCTAAGAACTAGTAAAAATCGTAAAAATGTCTTGATGCTTTTAGACTTGATCAATGTAAATTCTGAGTCTCTTAAGTACAATAAATCTCACTGGAATACTGATGCACTTATCTTGTAGAGATAAACATTTTTAGGGGTCTCAATGTGGCCCCGTTTGGTGGTCTGCTTCAGGAGACCCAAAAACAATCTTTAAGACATGCTGTGATACATTTCCATGAGATGATCGTTTGCAAGATGTGTTCAAATACTCCAAATACTTAAAATGTTTGGAGTATTTGAACACATCTTGCAAACGATCATCTCATGGAAATGTATCACAGCTCACAGCATGTCTTAAAGATTGTTTTTGGGTCTCCTGAAGCAGACCACCAAACGGGGCCACGTTGAGACCCCTAAAAAAGTTTATCTCTACAAGATAAGTGCATCAGTATTCCAGTGAGATTTATTGTACTTAAGAGACTCAGAATTTACATTGATCAAGTCTAAAAGCATCAAGACATTTTTACGATTTTTACTAGTTCTCAGAGAGTGATTATTTGAACAACATATGCAATGACTGGACGGTAAACTCTTACCTTAAGAGAGGGTTTTCACCCCCTCTTCAGAGTTTCACTTTTCTGAGCATACCTTATAAGTGATTTTCACTCTTTCTGCACTGGTTTACATTATAATCAGGTCTTGTTCATATTTCATATATATATTTTGACTGACTTTTGCTATAATATTGTCCCTGTGTGTGGTTTAAACAAAGATGGATGTATGGCAGAAGGTGAAGGAGAGAAAAACAGCAAATGGATAAGGTGGCCCTGGATACACAGTTCTGAGCACAGACAGAAGGAAGTGCAGCCAGAGACTGGGAAAGATGGTTTGAAAACCAAAATCACCAGGCAACAAAGGTAGGGGAAATGATTTTATTTTCAATTTAGTGATTGAATTGTGTCAGTTTTGAGAAATTTCATCTGCTGTCTACTGTATTTTGCACTGTTCAGGAAGAAATGCATTTGTTTCTATTTCTCTGAGGGTAGTATGATTATGGGGGTGGGGTCTGGGGCAGAGCTTGCGGCCTCCCCCCCAACAAAAAAGCATTCCACTGCCTATGTCTTCCATAGTGTGTATTTTACAGTTGGGTGTTCACGTGAATGGAGTATGGGTGAGGCTTATATTTATACACATAAAATAGAATACTTTTAGTTAGGCATATATTTTTGACATTTAAGTGTGACCATTTACATTAGCTCAATGGCTTGTGTCTAAGAAATGTATATACTGTACTAGGTTATGGCAAGAGTGTGGTGCAGTGGTTAATGCTACAGCCTTAGAACCCTGAGGTTGTGGGTTCAAACCCACACTACTCTTTGTGCCCTGGGCAAGTCACTTAATTGTCCAAGGTACACTAGATAGATTGTGAGCCCACTGGGGCAGACAGGGAAAAATGCTTGAGTACAAGAATAAAATTCATATAAACCATTCTGAGCTCCCCTGGGAGAAAATTGAATAAATAAATACATGCTAGCATTCTATAAAAGAAAGAACATAGGTGCCCTCTAGGAGTTCCTTTATAAATTGCCTTCTACTTAATGATGATTACCGTAATTCATTCAATTTATGTAATTTATTGATATTTTCCAGGTAAATCCTTTTTAACATGTGTGAGCTTCCTTCCCTGATTGATTGCGAATAGTTGAGCTCCAGGCCAGAGAAGAGATAACTTACGGATAGAGAAGAGGAAGGGATCAAAGCCAATTGTCTCTCCAGGTGGTATTTCATTGAGAAGCCACTCCACAATGGAACTGATCCAGGCTGTAAGAAACAAGAAATTGTAAAACTGTTCATAAAACATATAACCTGCCCTATGTCTCTTCTTATTATGTATTTTTCATATTTAAATGTGGAAGGTAATCAGTTTTCGAGGGACCTGGTAAAAACAGAGTCCACCAGGACAATCTCCTGCTATAAATATAACCAAATACTATGGCACAAAGCAGGCTCTTACATAACATGCCTTTCCATGATATATGTGTGAATGTCCCAATGAAGTCATCAGACTTTCTGGGACACCAGGCTGCTCAGTGGGACAAATTGTTATCTGGATTTATGAATAAAAAAACAAGGACTGGTCTTAGGGACATTTGGAGCATTGAGATTAAGCATCAAATTACTGCATCTCAATGGCCACGAATTTGATCTTGGAGGATGAGATGTACAGTGTTTGCATTTATGAGACAAACCTGGTTTTTTCTGTTACATAGAGCATTTTGGACCCTGGTTCGTTTACAGAAGTTAGATAGCTCTAAATCTAATAGATGTTGGCACTGTCATCTTGAAGCTGGGACATTAGATCATTTGTTATTCTATTTTCCATTCATTCTTGCTTTTTGGAAATCAATATGGGGTCAAATAAATAATTTGTTAGAAAATCCAGTGGCATTATCCTATGACACCGTATTGTTTGGCATGTCAATTAGGACTAAAAGCCAAATATCCTCTAATAACAACAGGCTTCTGCTCATTATGACAGGGGTTGCCATATAACAGATTTCGAATAACTGGAAAAATTGGAAGAGGCTGAATTACAGCTTTTGGTGGAACTCTTTATGCCACATATTCAAAATGGAAAGGGAATTTTAAAAAAATTTCAGGTTATTTGGGAGCCATTAACAAGATACTGTAAAGATTGAAATTATTGCATAGAATAAATATTAATTCCCTTTTGTTCATACACGTCCAGGGTGGGATGGGTGGAAATATTTTATGATTTCTTTTGTTTATGATTAATTGTTGGATATAAGGGAGGGGGATATTTGATGAAAGCTATAATTTAAAGTATTATAACATTAAAGTATAAAATGATTGTATTTGTGTTATACTTATTGTGAGTTTTAAAAATATGATTAAAGATTTATAGATTTCTGTAGCCCTAAAAAAAAAAAAAGTTATCAGGAGAGGACAGAACATAGAGTGAGTGGAGACCTATCTCTAAAGGAAACAGGAAGTGAACAGGTACTGTGTAAGGCAGTGCCTGTGTGGAGTGTTCCAGCTTGGCGGGAAAGATATGGTGGTTTTGGGCTGAGGTGGGGCTCAGGAGAGGTTCACTGTATATATATAGGGAGGATCTGAGTGCACACAATAGAGGTGTTTCTGAAGTGACTTCGTTCTAAACCATTGTAAAACCAGTTTCAATATTCCCACACTTGAAGAAGTTGTAGTTTATATCTTGATTCTTCAATTGAACCTGAGCCCTGAGTGAGTATGATTGAGCTCTGGGATTGTGATCCTTCTGGAGCAAGACCAGCTCTAGCCTATACCCAGCTCAAGAGACTTTAAAAGAACATCCCCACAGAAATAAATCTCTTTTTGTGAGCCCTAGTGGGGGGGGAGGGGGGAGGGATAGCCTGACCCACAGAGCTGGCTTGAGCCCATGGACTGAGCATGCACAGGCTTAATGCTGTGCCAGTGAAGTCTCTTTCAAAATCATGAGGCACAGATTTATTAGGGCTGGCTTCTGGCCAAACCAAAACACAATGTCAACTCCAACCCACTCACAAAGAAATCCAGGTTCGGGTCTTTACCTCCTACCTTGATAATCTTTTACTATATAGACTGTGGAGTCCTAAGCTTGAGACTGTTCCTTTCTTCCCAGCACTCCCCTTCCCGGTATTGCAGCCTGTTTGCAGGATTCTTTCCTTGCGGCCTCTCTATTTTGTTCCCACTCTGGGATTTTAACTCCCTGCTCTCTGCCTGAACCCCACCCTCCAAGCTAGGTAGGCTAACTAACATTCTGAAGGTGACCTGGGCCTAGGGTTACCAGATTTTACTATTGTAAAACCTGGACCCATGGACCTGCCCCCCAAGCCCGCCCGGTTCTATCCAGCCTTCCCTGTTCCACCCAAGTCTGTATCAGTCTCTCCCCCCAGCTCCACCCCCCATCAACCTGTCCTCGTGATCGGCGCTGTGTCGGGAGGTCATCTGCGCATACTCAGGTGTGATACAATGATGTCACACACATAAGCATGACATCACCATGTTGCATCCTACTCCCCACTGCCCTCTGACCCAGCCATGCTGTTTGTCTGTCTTGCCTATTTAGATTGTAAGCTCTTTCGAGCAGGGACTGCCTTCTTTGTGACTCTGTACAGTGCTGTGTACATCTGGTAGGGCTATAGAAATAATTAATAGTAGTAGTAGTAGTAGTTTTAATCAGAACTGCCAGGCTAGGACAGCAAATGACCTGCGACCGAACCACTACTCAGCTCAGATTTAAATGAGATCTGACTGGCTTGCCTGATGTCTACACTGATTAAGAGAAGCTGGCTAATGTGTTTCCTGGCAGGGATGTATTTACGTGTCCTCTGCAGCTCCCAGTTACAGTCCATCTGCCGTTCAGCCTCTGTCCAGTATCGACTATCTGTCCATAGCGCAGCCTTGGTCATTGTCACCACAGCAGTTCCTGAAATACAATAGCAAGGACATCATCATCACTCATTATACATAGAAAGTCTGTTTGACTGAGGGAAAGTTAATAAGCTACTGTCGTTCATCAATTAAAAGGCAACTGTTCTAACTTTGTTTATGTTAAAAAATTTTTCCTAAATAAAAGCAAGTCAAACATACGTCCTCAACAAAAGATAGCTGGTAGCCTCTTTGTAATTTTAGGCAGCTTTATGTTATCATTATTATGTTCTATTGATGTTCTATCTGTTGCAATGTATGTGATTCTGTTTTTGTATGTACTTTATTGTGACCCGCCTTGGGAAAGGCGGGGCTTAAATAAATAAATACAAATAAATGTAGGAATTGCCCACTGAATGGCAATACACTGTCCAAACTAACACCTCACAAATTAAAACCCCAATTACTGTCCCCAAGTGGGTTATTGGGCAGGTGGGGGGGGGGAGTGTGGAGAGAATGGCTTATCAAGTAACATACGGGCCCCTGGCCTTGAGAATAAAACCACAGAGACAGTTCTGCGAATAAAAGGCCACAACTTTATTAACAATATGCATGAAATAACACCCTAGGAAGCACCCGAGCCATAAGCCCTCTCCAGGACGTGCTCCCCGCCTTGACCTCCAGCGAGGGAGTATGCGCTTCAGTCCATTCCGTGACCTGCCATCCTCCTTTCCTGCGAGGCCACTGCAGCACTCCATTATTCCACCTGCCATGCAAGCCAGCAAGGCGGACAATGTCTTGCTCGCAGGCACAGTATGCTCTCACCGCGAGAGTCCAGTCTCAATATTTTGCGGGAATTTTCAGGTCTCGGGTGCATCTGCTGTTATGACAAGAACAGTAAGAGTATAACCCAACAACAGAAAGTTGTAGTTTATATATTGATTCTTCTTCTTAACATTGCCGCTTCTTCTTACCATTACATAGCTGACTCTGCCAATCGCCATAAGAAAATACAGATTATTGGCATACTTCTTATTAACATAGACTCCTGCCTACTAAAGAAAAAAGAGGAAATTAAGTGGCGGGAGCAATCTGAATGCTGGGAGCACGGAGAAAAGGGCTGATGTTCCCAAGCGTTCAACATTTGAATTTGCCGTTGCCGGGTAGCTCCGCCCCTCATTCCCGACCCACCAAATGCGAGGGAGCAAACTCCCTTGACATCAGAGATGATGTTGGAGGGGACAGGGGGAGAGCTGAGGAAAGGGGATGGAGCAAAGGCCGTGCTCCCTCCGGGCAGCCGCCACGTTACTAGCGGCATGCTCGGAGGGCCATCGCTGCCGGCATGACTTACTGTTCAATTTTTGAATGACTTTTAAAGTAGTGCCTTTAGCAAAAAAACATAACAAAACAGGAAATGGACTAGTGGTTAGAGCAATGAACAGAGGGGAAATGAGGATTCAAAATAAATCTCACTTCCTCCACTGAAACTCCTTGTGACCTTGGTTAAAGTCAGGCTATCTCCTTTTGCCTCAGGTCCCACTTAGACGTAAGCTCTTTGAAGTGAAGACTTATTGTACTTGAATTCTAATAATGCTGTAAATTGCCAAGAGCATCAGGTAGAAAAGTAGACATAAAAAGAACAGCAGATGAAAAAAAAAAAAAAGAACCTAATATAGTTTTACTTTGATTTATATTTCAACAGTGAAGAAACAGAAACCTATACAAATATCCTGTTGATACATATGAAGCCCCACCCTGCACAGGACATCTGATTTGGATTTTCTGCTGCTGAATTGCACTCTGGTAAGGGCAATTGGAATTTATCATATGATCTGTTGCTAGATTATAAAACAGCTTTTGTTTGTGGATGAGCAAAACATAGCTCCAGGAAAACTAAAGGCGTAGACTTGTGCCAGTTCATTCTGCCTGGGTATTGCAGTTGTTCATTAACCCAGGGCTGATAAGCAAGATGGTTGGGTATCTATTTTTATTCTTTCCAATCCAATGAAACTTGGAGAAATTATACACAAGGGGGTCGAGATATCTGTCCATCTGTCTGCATCGCTGGGACAAAGGGATCTTGGTTTTAAGATGTAACTATTCATTTGTAATTCAAGATATTTGTATAAGTTTTGTTTGTTTTATTTTATGTATGTTATTTTTGTAATGCTGCTTAGGAATAGGTGATTGATAAAAATTTTAATTAAATAAATTTGATATGCTGCTTTTCTGTAGTTACTATCAAAGTCATTTACATATTATATACAGGCACTTATTTTGTACCTGAGGCATTGGAGGATTAAGTGACTTGCCCAGAGTCACAAGGAGCTGCAGTGGGAGATAAATTTCCAAAATTCAATGGAATGAAATTTGGTATGAGGGAAAAAACTGTAAAAAGAAAATAGGGCCAAAAATGGGCCAAATTGGATTGGGGGGGGGGGGGGGAAGGGGGGGAGGTCCAGGGGAGTATGTTAGAAAGGGATTCAGACTTATATACTGTACTGCTTTTTTGTAGCTTTACAACCACACTCAAAGTGGTTTACAATCAGTTACTTCAAGTATTTTCCCTATCAGTCCTGTTGGGCTCACAGTCTATCTAATGTACCTGGGGCAGTGGAGGATTGGGTAGCTTGCCCAGGGTCACAGGGAGTAGTGTGGGGTTTGAACCCACAACCTCAGGCTGTAGCTCTAACTACTGTGCCACACTCTGCTTCCCCCTCCAAATGTCCCATTTCATTCCTATTGGAAAAGGAGTTCCATCTTCTATAGCAGGGGTAGGGAACTCCAGTCCTCGAGAGCCGTATTCCAGTCAGGTTTTCAGGATTTCCCCAATGAATATGCATTGAAAGCATTGCATGCACATAGATCTTATGCATATTCATTGGGGAAAACCCGACTGGAATATGTCTCTCGAGGACCGGAGTTCCCTACCCCTGTTCTATAGCATAGAAACTTAGGGCTCCTTTTACCTTAGTAAAAGGAGCCCTATTCCGGGCTTTAACACGCGGAATAGCGCGCGCTAGACGCTAACTCTTCAACTGTCAGCGCCTGAATGCGTGAGGCTGTGCTCCATTTTTAAACCTGAACGGATCAACAACAAATATACAAGACTTCACTTCTCTGCCACTAATACTCTGAATGAGAAATCCCTGAGGATTCATTTTAACACATTATAATATATTGTTCAACGGCAATAAACTATCTTAATTGAATGTTATCTGCTCTTTTTGATTGAAATGCTTGGTGAGCCTGTTGTATTCGATTTCCTTCGCGACTGGCTAAGTCCAATTGGTGGGCAGCTGTGCAGTCTGATATAGCTGGGGTGATGGCGCATATGTAAACACTGACAGTTTTGAATGGATAAAATACTTCTTAGTGACATAATACGATGCATTCAAGATTCAACGAACAAAAACTTGTTACCGTGACTATCAACGAGTGTTCTCACGTGTTCATTCCTAGCTTCAAACTTATTGCTCGGATTACTCATCCTTGCTTTCCCACCGAATCCCGGGAGGAAGAAGAAAACGGGACATGAACCATGCTGATTCATCGTGGACTGCAAAGAAGACTTTACAGGTCAGCGAAGGAAGAAGTAATTCCACGGGTAAAGTTCCCTTTAAATGCTGTAATTGTAGCATAAAGGACCCACTGACATCACGTGCCTTTTGAGAGATTCGAGACTATAAACGGCTTGACGGTTAGCGGAAAGACAATAGCAATATTGTCGTAACTTTAGAACCACTAACAAAATTCTCGATAGCAATACGGCAAATTTCTATGTTCTATATTTCATTTCAGGTACCATATCATCTCAAAAATCTTTGTACCGAGGCCCGGATTTTCTCTCGGCAGCCCTGGTGATACCTCTGTCATTCCTGGTGCTTTTCCATGTCTCGCCCATGCTGAGAAGCCACCACCATGTACTCTTTTATGCTCTCTGAGGATGTGAAGGGAGGGAAGATCATCTGTGCTTGAGCTCTTTAATCAGCTGCAGGACATGGAGCCACCGTTGGACTTCAATTCCTCTCCACCTCATACCCCACTCCCCCACAGATGACTCTGCTTTGGTGTTCTGGCACTTTTCTCTGTAGAACATAGGTTCTCCACCTAGTCCTCAGGACACATCAAGCCAGCCTGGTTTTCATGATATCCACAACGAAGGATGCATAAGATAAATTTGCAAAAAGAAAAATACTGCAGACAGATGCATAAGATGCAGGCAAAGTTTATTTTAAACAAACAAACAAACAAACAGATTGTTGCTTACAGAGGAACCACTTTATGTTAAAAATGATACCCAACACAGTCCATGTTTCAAACAAACACTCTTCCTCAGGGGTCCCAAAAAGCAGTGGTTATAAAAGACACACAACAAATGCCTGATCTGTATGTTGTGTACTTACATAGAAACATAGAAATAGACGGCAGATAAGGGCCCACGGCCCATCTAGTCTGCCCACCTTAATGTCCCTCCCCTACCTTTGCCCTGTGAATAGATCCCATGTGCCGATCCCATTTGGCCTTAAAATCAGGCACGCTGCTGGCCTCAATCACCTGTAGTGGAAGACTATTCCAGCGATCAACCACTCTTTCAGTGAAAAAGAATTTCCTGGTATCACCTCGTAGTTTCCCGCCCCTGATTTTCAACGGATGCCCTCTTGTTGTCGTGGGACCCTTGAAAAAGAAGATATCTTCCTCCGCCTCGATACGGCCCGTAAGATACTTGAACGTCTCGATCATGTCCCCCCTCTCTCTGCGCTCCTCGAGCGAGTATAGCTGCAATTTGTCAAGCCGTTTTTCGTATGGTAGATCCTTGAGTCCCGAGACCATCCGGGTGGCCATTCTTTGCACCGACTCCAGTCTCAGCACATCCTTGCGATAATGCGGCCTCCAGAATTGCACACAGTACTCCAGGTGGGGCCTCACCATGGATCTATACAATGGCATAATGACTTCCGCCTTACGACTGACGAAACCCCTTTGTATGCAGCCCATGATTTGTCTTGCCTTGGACGAAGCCTGCTCCACTTGATTGGCAGACTTCATGTCCTCACTGACGATTACCCCCAAGTCTTGGGCGGTGATGCTGCATCAGCTGAAGTTGTGTACTTGGGCAGTGATGATGTTCTACTGAACAGCTGTTCAGTAGGACATCATCACCGTTCAAGTACACAACATACAGATCAGGCATTTGTTGCGTGTCTTTTATAACCAGTACGTTTTGGGACCCCTGAGGAAGAGTGTTTGTTCGAAACACGGACCATGTTGGGTCTCATTTTTAACATAAACAATCTGCTTGTTTGTTTAAAATAAACTTTGCCTGCATCTTGTGCATCTGTCTGCAGTATTTTCTTTGTCTTTGGTTTATCTTATTGTTTACTGCAGATTTTTTTGAATTTTCTTTTTGTCCTTAAGATAAATTAGCATGCATTGCCTTCATTATAGGCAAATCCCTCTCAGGCATATTCATTGTGGGTGTCCCAAGGAGTGAGTTGGGAACCCCTGCTCTAGAAAAAGGCACTGCATGCTAGACTGGTGCTTACAAGACAATTTACTGGTTATTGTCAATGTTTCCCAAAGAGAGGATCATGCGCCCTGAAAATGTTAGCAGTTTGTCTACAGTAAACAAAAAGGGCCATTTAATGGATCTGAAGAATTATTGGCCTAATTCCAATGTCCTGTTCTTAACAAATATATCAAAAAGTGGTTTCAATTCAATTGTTAATAAATAGAAATAACAACTCACTAACTAAAGTAACCCACAAATACGAGATATCTTAAAAAAAAATAAAAAAATAGAATCCTGGATGAAGGACCATAGTCTCAAACTAAACACAGAAAAAACATGGTTCCTATTAATGGAGAATGATAAACAACCTACAGCAACCAACATAAACAGTAACTCCCTAACTTACCCACTAGAGCAGGGGTAGGGAACTCCGGTCCTCGAGAGCCGTATTCCAGTCGGGTTTTCAGGATTTCCCCAATGAATATGCATTGAAATCAGTGCATGCAAATAGATCTCATGCATATTCATTGGGGGAATCCTGAAAACCCGACTGGAATACGGCTCTTGAGGACCGGAGTTCCCTACCCCTTCACTAGAGCCTGCACTAAAAGTATTAAGTGTCACTGTATAGATAGATGTGGCTCACTTCAATTACAGATCAACAATGTCGCCTGAAAATCCTTCATAACAATGCGCAACCTAAGACACATAAGCAAATTTTTTGAAGAACCACAATCTCATCTCCTAGTATAGGGGTAGGCAATTCCGGTCCTCGAGAGCCGGAGCCAGGTCAGGTTTTCAGGATATCCACAATAAATATGCATGAGATAGATTTGCATCTCAAGGAGGCAGTGCATGCAAATCCATCTCATACATATTCATTGTGGATATCCTGAAAACCTGACCTGCCTGTGGCTCTCGAGGACCAGAATTGCCTACCCCTGTCCAAGTACAATCCCTAATCTTGGGAATGCTAGATTATTGCAACATCTTCAGATGTCGTCAGAATCTTAGGTGCCATATCGGATTATAGAATATTCTGGAAAGAAATCAAAATAATGTTATTTAGGAAATATGTCTTGCAATGCTAATTCAATGTCTGTTTAATACTAAGCTCTGAAATATAATTCCCTGGAAATGTCCAGATACCTCTTATTGTAATCTGCCAAGAACTAAAAGGTTAAGGTAGAATAGAAGTCAATAAATATAAACTAAACTAAACTAAACCTTAAGTTTGTATACCGCATCATCTCCACAGAAGTAGAGCTCGACACGGTTTACAGGAATTACAAAAGAAAGAAACTCCAATGGGAAGAAGAAGAGCTTGGTAAAAAGGGGAGAGAGAAGGGATTAAGTGTAGAGGAGAGGGAGGGAGTGGTTACATTTTAGAGAAAAGCCAAGTTTTCAAATGTTTTCTGAAGCGTTGGAGGGAGGTCGCACTCCGGAGAGGGGCAGATAAGCTGTTCCACAGCTCGGTGATCTTGAAGAGGAGGGATGTTCCAAGTTTTCCTGTATGGGATATGCCTTTTAAAGAGGGGAATGATAGTATGAATTTCTGAGAGGATCTGGTGGAGTTGGGATTCGCGGAGAGCCAGGATAGTGGAAACAGGGGAGGAAGGATGCCATGTAGAGACTTGAAGGTTAGGCAGGCGCATTTGTAGTGGACCCTGAGGAGAACTGGGAGCCAGTGAAGCTTAGATAGAAGCGGGGAGACGTGGTCAAATTTGCTTTTTGCGAAAATTAATTTAGCCACGGTATTCTGAATCCGCTGGAGTCTGAGAAGACTTTTCTTTGTTAAGCTTAGGTAGATGGAGTTGCAGTAATCCAGTCTAGAAAGAATAATGGATTGAACGAGGACAGCGAAGTGTTGTTGGTGGAAGCAGGATCTGACTTTCCTTAGCATGTGAAGATCGAAAAAGCATTTTTTTACTAAGGAGTTGAGGTGATCGTTGAAGGACAGTGTGGAGTCCATGATGATTCCCAGAACTTTGCTTGTGTGCTCAAGCAGCAGTTTGGTGCCTGAGGATAGTGGGATGAGGGTGGGCAGCTGATCTAATTTTGGGCCTAGCCAAAGAAGTTGGCTAGGCCCAAATATACAGTGGAAATATACAGTGGAAACTTGGTTTACGAGCATAATTCGTTCCAGAAGCATGCTCGTAAACCAAAATACTCGTATATCAAAGCGAGTTTCCCCATAGGAAATAATGGAAACTCGCTTGATCGAATCTCGGCTAGAGGGAGAATTAGAAGGCCTTGAGCATATGCAGATGCATGCTCAAGGCCCGGCAGAGGCAGGAAGTTCTTCAAGTGGCACCGGCACATCCTGTGGGCTGCGTGCCAGACGGGGGGGGGGGGGGGGGGGGGGGGGAGGGTAAGTTTCAAGTTGTTCGGGCAGGGGTGCCGGTTCAAGCGGGGGGTGGTGGGGCTTTTGCATGCGGGGGGGGGGAGCGATGCTGGTTCTCGGGGGGGGGGGGGGGGGTGCTCGCAAATCGAGTCAACACATTGTTTGCGAGACAAGTTTTGTGAAAATGTTTTTAGTGAACATGACCCCTAAGGAACCCCCAATTTTCATTACTTTTCGCCCCCCTAATTCGCCCCTCGCTCTTACCCTCCTCCATGATAGCTTCTCTTTTCCCGACCTCCCCCAATCTCCCTCCCTCCCTCCTCTATCAAGTTCAGTTAAATTTGTTATATAGCTGATAAATTGCTGTAAATCTGCTCTCAACGCGGATCCTATTCTAACTGATGTAAACCGCCTAGAACTCGCTGGGTATGGCGGTATATAAGAATAAAATTATTATTATTATTATTATCTTGCAAAACACTCGCAAACCGGGTTACTCGCAAATCGAGGTTTAACTATAATATAAAAAAAAAGAAAGAAACACAAGATCACACCTTTTTACTGAACTAAGGGCTCCTTTTACTAAGCTGCGCTAGCGGTTTTTGCGCACACTTAGCGTGCACTGCAATGCCGCGCGTGCTAGACGCTAATGCCTCCATTGAGCTGGCGTTAGTTTTTCCACATAGCGCGGGGGTTAGCATGCGCTAATCTGCAGCGCATGCTAAAAACACTACCGCAGCTTAGTAAAAGGAGCCCTAACTTTTGAAGGCCGGAACAGTATAATATTGTACAATACTATTCTGAACGAGGACGAAAGTTTGGTCTTCGAAAGCGAGTCAAAAATGTCTTAGGGCTCCTTTTACTAACATGCGCTAGCGGTTTTAGCGCGCGCTATAATGCCGTGCGCGCTACACACTAATGCCTCCATAGAGCTTGCGTTAGTATTTTTCATTTAGTGCATGGTTTGCGCGCGCTAAAAACGCTAGCGCACCTTGGTAAAAGGAGCCCTTAGTGTTAGTTCAATAAAAAAGGATCATCTTAATGTTCTGTTTTGTTTAATTCTGTTTATTAACCTTTAAAGCAGACTAAGACAGCAAGCATACGATTTAATTCAATTGTTAGAACTCCCGGAAGATAAGGGTGAAATGGACCATTTCTCCTTATGGCTTTGCTGGATGATGTCCTTGAATTCGACCATGGTAATCAGAGCTCACTTCAGGTTTTTACACAATTAATTCTACTATCTTTTCTTGATGGGCTACCGCAGTCTTTAATGCTTGCCGATTTCTCCTTAGACCTGTGTGCTGTGAATTAAGGAACATTATGGATCCCCCTCATCTTATTGTATTGATATACTGACTCATTGCACAAAGGGATTCAGAGCTGTAGCAGCGGTCAGGTGGCTTTGGCGAATCTAATCAACTTATCACCTCCTATTTGGGTGCTGCTAAGAGCTCCTGTGTTAACTCTGCATAACCCAAATGCACTAACTGGGAAACGCTTCCGTAGCCATGATATGCCCCCTCCTGAAAAAATTTACTAAAACATAAATCTGCTGGGAAGCTCAGTCGATCTTTTGTTTTCAAGTTTGTAGAGATCTGGAATGAACTTCCTGACACCATTAGGCCAGCTGCAATTATTTCGTAAATTCCTGAAAACTTTGTTGTTCTCGCAATTTTTAAATGGTTTAACTACAGCCTCAATGAAATGATATTATAATTATCTTTCTTATGCTTTTCTTATGTACTTTAGTTTCTGATTAGTACTTCCTTCTCCTATGCTTTCTGCTATGTACTTTAGTCTTAATTATATGTGAACCGAGTTGAGCTCCACTGGGAGATGACCTGGTATATAAACCAAAGATTAGATTAGATTAGATTAGATTAGATATAATGGCAGGCACATTGCCACAAAACACTTCTCTTTTTTTTTTTAAATTCTTTATTCAGTTTAAAACTAACAATAAGTGCAACATAATTAATAAAAACATTTTACACTTTAACAGCACTTAATATTCTATCAAATTATATTACATATCAATTATATATATCAATCCCCCATTATACACCCAACAATTACCCTCAACCATAAATAGATCAAAGTATCCCCCCACCCACCCTGGACATGTATATTCATAAACTTTATTGATTTTCAAACTTTGACAGTGCAATACAATTAACTGAACATAAATACTACATAAAATGCACTATTAATTACACAAATAATATATAAAACAATCATTTTCTCCCACCCTCCTCCCAATTATTAATTCAGTGGGGGGGGGGAATGAAATGTATTTTGAGGATTAAAATTACTTATTTATAATAATGTAGCCACAAAACACTTCAATGCGCTTTGCAGTAAACATTTTTTTCCCCAGGTTAAGTGTGTGTTAGCCCTTAATGTGGTATAGTAGAAGGTAGTTGTAGGAATAATTAAGTCCATGCAAATAAAAATAAAGGCAGTGATTAGGGTTAATGAGGACATGTATACAAAACAATAGAAAACCGAATTCTAGGTAACGGTTTAAAGTGCTTCTTACCTGCTGAGCCTGCGAATCCAGTCATATACTCTCTCCTCTTATCACGCAATGCGATGTACTCGCTCTGAGAATCAGGGAAAACACAGTGGGTAGTACATTCTTCATAATGAAACTATAAGATATGACTGGGAACACAGAATACATGCCCTAATGCTGAACAGCAATACTCTAAGAAGATAAGCTAAATGATCACTAAATCGATCGGATCTCAAACGTTTCTGTGATTATAATTAGCCAATCCTGTGGCTCTGGCTATGCTTCCTGTGTGCAAAATTTCATATTCTATATATGCTGATGATATACAAGGTTTTTTCTTTTTTTTAAATCTTTATTAAATTTCCAAACTACCATTGTGCAAACAAACAATTTCAATATACATACTACAAGTTTTATTGCCTGTGATTGAGACTGTATCTGAGACTTTGATATGGTTAAACAGCTGTTTGATGGGCTTTATACCTCGATATTTGAGAATAATTTGACATTAAATGTAAAAAAGGCAGAAATTCCTTATGTGTTGAGGAATAGTCTGGATATATTTCTATGTGAAGTTTACCTGTCTCAAGAAGTATTATCTGTGTCATCTCAGGTGAAATATTTGGGAGTTATGTTGGACTCTGAACTAGAGAATGACATGGGGACAAAGTTTGTCCCACTAAAAATTAATATTAGAGGATTAGGGCCAGAATATATCCTTTACTAACTCAAACCATGGACAAATGATACACACACCCAGCAACACTACAAGGCCTTAAACTTACACCCAACAGCATTCACACTCCCACAAGAAAAAGGGAAAAGAGAAAGAAAAGAAGTGGAGGAAAAGGCCTCAGTTTGGCTTCATCTGGCCAA
Source organism: Geotrypetes seraphini (assembly GCF_902459505.1). Taxonomy (NCBI): domain Eukaryota; kingdom Metazoa; phylum Chordata; class Amphibia; order Gymnophiona; family Dermophiidae; genus Geotrypetes; species Geotrypetes seraphini. The sequence goes on from NC_047088.1 coordinate 70,996,681, forward strand.
AAAAACTCCACTCCTACAAAAGCTGTTCTATATGTAAATGCAAAAAAATAGTCCAAAAACGAGACAACTAAAGTAGCCTGCCAGGTGGTATCAACCAGCACGCCTAGTACAGATGAAAATCAGTGGGTGAATGTAACAAAAGGCAGTATAGTCCAGCTCATAACATCCACAGTAGAAGCAAGAAAAAATAACTTAGCTGCTAATTGCTTCCAAATCCAGGCCGGGCAGTCCTTGCACCCAACGGGGAACCCTCCGTTTCGCATGAAAATGCTGCGTCAGGGGTGTTCATATCATTGCTTCACATCCGGATATTCCAGACCCACCATACTCCTCAAACATCCTTACCACTTCATCAAACAAAGTTTGTCCCCATCCCCACCCCGTCCCTATAGAATCTGTCCCCACCATGTCCCCACAGGTTCCATCTCTGTCTCTGCCCCATCCCCGCAAGCTCTGGCCCGGACCCTGCTCCATCCCACGGACTGTGTCCTCATTTGCACAAACCTCCCCTGAACTGACCCCTCCCCTTCCCCAAAAATCAGCAGGAGGAATGCCTACCCCATCCTGCTGCCGTGAACCAACCCCCTCACACTGACTCCCCCGCCATGCCCCCCAACCAACCCCTCCCCTTCCTAAAAAAACAAAATCAGCAGGAGGGATGCCCACTCCCTTCTGCCACCGGATGCCCCCAGCTCTCCCGAACCACACTTGTTCCTTAAAAATAGATGACAGCAGGAAGGATGCCCAGTCCCTCCTGCTCACAGGCCCGCCACTCCAAAATGGAGGGCCTTCCCCTTCCTGGTGCATCCTGGGATGCACAGGGAGGAGCCTAAGGCCCTGATTGGCTCTGACGCCTAAGGCCCCTAGTTTTTAAAGCTCTGGACTCAGGGGAACCATTTTACCTACCATGTTTTCTGATTCCTTAGGCTTCCTCAAGAAACCTCAGATTTGCACATCAAAATCAATTTGTATGCCCCCACATAATGAGATATAATCCATGAACATATCTGCAAATCTATTTTCTTGGTTCGTGGCCTCAAACTCTGGAACTCCCTTCCATCAACCCTCCTTCTTCATACATCGGTAAGTTCAAGACAGATCTTAAAACTTTCCTGTTTAAAAATGCTTACTCATAGTCTTCCCTAGCCAGTTTCAGATTTCCTTGTACCTGTTCATCTAGTAAAATTCCTTTTCACGTCTCTAGGCCTGGGAACTGAAGACTGAATTGAATCCCATATGTAGTAACCATCACCCCTACTATCCTATTATATTTTGGAATTCTACCCTCCTTACCTCACATTCATGTCCATGTCTGCCCCTTTACACTCCTTCCTCCCTTTGACCTCATTATAAATTGCACGCCATGTAACAGGTTAGTCTGATATGTGGGATAGTAAATCCAAAATAAACTTGGAAACTTACCATATGTGCATCCGTGGCTGGGATGATATATGCACTAATATTTAAGTTTCTCATTTCCTGGCGTAAAGCACTCAGTTGCTGTGATGTGTTTACCACAGTGGGGGGCAGGATCTGATCACAAAGAGAAACATCTGGTGTTAGTGAAGGTTCCCTTTCCAAGGATATTGTCTATGGTAATACCTGGATTACTCTGGGGAAACTATATATGGTCATTGTCAAACAAATCATTTAAAGATGGGGTGGGCAAAACGTTTGGCCAAGAGGCTTCATTGAAATGCATGTCAGGGCAGGGAACAGCAATGCAGTTTGAAAGAGAGGGGAAGGGTGTATTCTAACCCCAGCAGGGTAAAAGAGTGAGCTTTATCAGAACTGCATAGAGACAAGAACAGAGCCTGATCAATCCAGAAGCGAAACACTAGCACTTAGTTGAATTAATAATTATACAATCCAAAAGGACTTTGCTTGTTTGATACGTGGAATACATCTGGTCTGGGCTTCCATGATGGTATTTTTAAATAACATCCATGCCTGGTTTACAGTCCTAACCTTTGCAACTGATCCTTTTAGCTTCTTTTTAACCATTTTCCTCATTTTATCATAGTCACCCTTTTGAAAATTAAATGCCTCTACAGTAGATTTCTTTTGTGCAGACCCAACACAGTTAACTCCTGTATTATGCCTTGCATTCCACTAAGGACCACTAAGGATTAAAATAATTGTCCAGCATATTTGCAGAGTATCATTCACATATGTAGGTACTAGGTATTCTATAATCTGAGAATGCAAATAGCACTTATGTGCTAGATCTATAGAATGAGGGGGCTGGAGTCCTGCACACATCAATGATTTTTGTAGCAGATATCAGGATGTGCCTCTTATACTAGCATTCTATTACAGCCATCACAAAATTGTTCATTCCTAAGATTCCTTAATGCTTGCTCTCTATGACATAAGGGCTATTTAGTTTTTGACCTATCTTCTGCATATAACCCGGGCATGTTTGGCATATCTGAAATGTGGCTAAGTGATGGTGATCAATATTTAGTCCAATCTTGTCTTAATGACTTTTCTTCCTTTGCCACTCATCATGACTCAAACAAGATCTTGAAACAGAAGGAAAGGAAGAATGGCTAAGTGCTCCTAAAGTTTTAGCTATACGGGTTAATGTTTTCTAACCTTACATAAGAACATAAGAATTGTCGCTGCTGGGTCAGACCAGTGGTCCATTGTGCCCAGCAGTCCGCTCACGTGGTGGCCCTCTGGTTAAAGACCAGTGCCCTAACTGAGACTAGCCCTACCTGCATACGTTCTGGTTCAGCAGGAACTTGTCTAACTTTGTCTTGAATCCCGGGATGGTGTTTTCCCCTATAACAGCCTCAGGAAGAGCGTTCCAGTTTTCCACCACTCTCTGGGTGAAGAAGAACTTCCTTACGTTCGTACGAAATCTATCCCCTTTCAATTTTCGAGAGTTCCCTCTCGTTCGCCCTACCTTGGAGAGGGTGAATAACCTGTCCTTATCTACAAAATCTATTTCCTTCAGTACCTTGAATGTTTTCATTATGTCCCCTCTCAATCTCCTCTGTTTGAGGGAGAAGAGGCTCAGTTTCTCTAATCTTTCGCTGTACGGCAACTCCTCTAGCCCCTTAACCATCTTAGTCGCTCTTCTCTGGACCCTTTCAAGTAGTACCATGTCCTTCTTCATGTACGGCGACCAGTGCTGGACACAGTACTCCAGCTGAGGGTGCACCATGGCCCGGTACAGCGGCATGATAACCTTCTCCGATCTGTTCGTGATCCCCTTCTTTATCATTCCTAGCATTCTGTTCACCCTTTTCACCGTGCCGCACATTGTGCGGATGGCTTCATCGATTTGTCGATCAGAACTCCCAGGTCTCTTTCCTGGGAGGTCTCATCTATCTGGTCTGTTTTCAGGATATCCATCATGGGTATACATGAGACAGATTTGCATACACAAATTATGCAAATCTGTCTCACACAGATTTGCATATTCAGATTATGCAAATCTGTCTCATGCATATTCATGATGGATATCCTAAAAATCTGACTGGTTAAATGCGCTTTTGGGACAGGATGAAGAAACATTGACATAGGTAGCTTTTTTCTTACAGACTAGGTTAGATAGTAATTGAGTGTATAAAGAGATGTTTATGCCAGTTCAGTGTCGGAACGTATCACAAAAGCTGTAAATAAGAAGCAGCAACTATTCTTGACTGCTCACTGGAGGGCTGGAAGTGCAGTTCCTTGTAGTCTCTTTCTCAGAGCTGGGCTGCTTGTACAGGCCTGCTGCATATCCTAGAAAAACCAAGGCAGAAAGTGGCTTTTTTAAAAGCAGTTGCACTAGACCTTGTGTTTAGGTTTATGCTTATTCAGATGTTGATATACTGCTCAAACTGCACAGGCCAAAGCGGTTAACAAAACAAATAGGTAAAAAGCAGAAAAGAATGCCATTTGATTGATAGGATAGATATCTACACGTAACACAATAATTTCACAGTGCACAGAAAATACTACAGAATATATAATAACAAAATATCTAAAATATCTAAAATACTGAAAACGTGGCTGTATATCTCGGTCACTGTTCTGCATCCAGGTGCTGCTGTCTGAATGCTAGACCAGGGGTAGGCAATTCCTTTCCGCGAGAGCCGGAGCCAGGTTAGGTTTTCAGGATCTCCACAATGAATATATATGAAATGGATTTGCATGCACTGCCTCCTTGAGATGCAAATCTATCTCATGCATATTTATTGTGGATATCCTGAAAACCTGACCTGGCTCTGGCTCTGGAGAACCGGAATTGCCTACCCCTGTACTAGACCATATTGATTACAGAAAGATCCTCCTAGTTTTTGGCATTAGAGGAACCAACTCCATCGTTTAATTTTATTTGAGGTTTGGGAGGTTCGTACATTTCCTAGACGAACTTGTCTCTTTTTGAAAATTTGGGACCCCTATATTTAAAATCTTTCTTCTAGAGCATGAAGTATGATTCTTAATGTTTTATATTGAAGCTTTGGAAACATTTATTGCATTCCAACATCTGGTAATTTGTGTCACCTTCCATTCTGGGGGAGGGGAGGGAATAGGGGGGGATGATAGTAATATGTATGGAAATACTTGAATTGTATATATGCTTAATTCCTTCATTACAATGTTATAATTGGAAATAAAAACAATGGGGGGGGGGGAAGGGAAGGGGGAAGGGGGAATGGAACAAGAGGAGTGCATAGAGTGAAATAGGATATATGGAAATATATTTTGGAGGAATGATAGAAATATGTATGGAAAAATTAGAATTGTGAATATACAGTGGTACTTCGGTTTACGAGTGCACTGGTTTGCGAGTGTTTTGCAAGACGAGCAAAACATTTTCAAAATCGACGCCTCGGAAACCAAGCATGGCTTGATTTACGAGCGCCCCCCCCGCGATCCCGCACCCTCCCCCCGTGATCCGACACCCCCCCCCCCCGACATGATCCGGCGCCCCCCTGCTGCTTCTTACAGTCATCTGGGCACCGGCACTGGCATGTCCTGTGCTTGGTGCCGGTGCCCGAAGATCGTCCTCCTCCTCTGCTGGGCCTTGAGCATGTGCGCATGCTCAAGGCCTGCGAGTTCACGTTCTGATGCTCAAGGCCCAGCAGAGGAGGAGGACGATCTTCGGGCACCGGCACCAAGCACATGACATGCCGGTGCCGATGCCCAGATAACTGTAAGAAGCGGCGAGGGGGTTGCCCGATCACGGCGGGGTGGGGGGGGCCTGATCGCAACAGGGGGGTGCCCAATTGTGTCGAGGTGGGTGCCGGTTCACGTCAGGGGGGGGGGGTGCTGGATCGCGGGGGGAGGGTGCCAGATCGTGGGGGGGGAGGGGGTGCCGGATCGCAGGGGGGCCTTCGGGGGGAGCAATGCCGGTTCTCGTGGGGGGGGGGGGGGAGAAACGTATCAAAGCGAGTTTCCATTATTTCCTATAGGGAAACTCGCTTTGATAAACGAGCATTTTGGATTACGAGCATGCTCCTGGAACGGATTATGCTCGTAATCCAAGGTACTACTGGTATTTGTAATGAATATCTTTTTGTATTATCTTATTGTATATTTATTTGATTCCTTTAATAAAATGTTTTAAATTAAATAAACGTCATTTCAATACACATATTTTCAAATGTGTGCTGTAATGGAAGAAATTGCAGATAATTACATATAAATGAATTATTGTATTGCATAACAGTAAGTTGCGCAGACAGGATAATATAATAGAAAATTTGAAGAACAGAAAGAAAAGAAAGAAGAGCCAAGCCTTGGACTACTATGGAAAGAACAACAAAAAGAGGCACTGGAGATGGCACAGCCAACTGATGGATATGAGTCTTTTATTCAAACTAAAACGACTGAAATAAGTAAAAACAAGCAAAGTCCAAGGATCCAAGTTTCGGCGACAGGGTTGCCTTCATTTGCGAAATAGAGACGCCGACATGTTTAATATTGTCCCCAGAGGAAGGCGACGCTGTTGCCGAAACTTAGATCCTAGTTCTAGATTTTGCTTGTTCTTAGAACAGGAGTTCTCTGCCCAACCTGCCAGGTTTTCAGAATATCCACTATGAATATACTTGAGATAAATTTGGAGGCAATTCTTATGTTCTTATGTCTTGCATATTCATCATGGTTATCATGAGAACCTGACTGGCTGGGTTTGTCCTGATTTTGGGTTGAGAACCCTTGCATGAAAAGTAACTACGGACTCTGTTTCTTCTTCTGTGTCTTACATCCAACTGTTTCAACTTCTGGAACCTGCAAGACACTTTACAAAGCCCCAATTTTCTTCCTCCTTCAGGTTTTTTGAACCAACCATGGTTATCTTTGCAGACAAATCCCTTTTTCGATTCTGACTTCATAAGTGGCACGCCTCCTCCAAAAGAGTTTCTCTCTCCTTGGCCTTTTACTTTGCTTTCATCCATTTCATTCCCTCCTTCCCTTTGCATCTTCCAGCCACTCCTCTTTCTTTCTTTCTTTCTCTTCTCAGAATGTATTATGATTTCTTTTGGTACTTCTGCAGTGACACAGAGGTTCCTCATTTTCCCTTTTAAATGATTCCCACCTATCTGGAAGCTACTGTTTCAACAACTACTATTTATCATTTCTATGTCTAAGACACTTGTAACAGTTAAGAGGCCCGCCTCAATTAAGTAGGAAATGAGTTTTAGGTTTTAATAGTTTTCCATGTTTTTGAAAAAGTTAGCATGAAATGCTTCATTAGATACAGGCTTTTTACTAACTACAGTATTATTAAAGTAATACACAATAATAAATAGGCCCCATGTAATGTGAAGCCCTAAGCTGAAGCTTTTCTAGCTTATATATAAACCCAGCCCTGCCTAAGAGACAATCCCTGCTCAACAAAGCTCCATTATAAACTTTAAAGCAGACAAACTGGAAAAATAAGATATTAGGAGATTTCATGTATTATGGGGAAAGCTAGCATGACTGGAATGTGGTGGATGGGACCCAATAGCAAACCACAAGAATGTAGAAAAATTTAGTCTGGATCAAATCCAAATGATTGGAATGGGGAGAGGATGGACCCTCTCTCAGGTGTTTAATTCTCATTCTTGTTAGTACAGTAAATCATCAGGGAATTAAAGAATTCAAGATAAAAGAGTGTTTTATTTTTAAAGTTTGTGAGAGTTCTGAGCCTGCAGTATAACAGCCAGGTTTTTTTTTTTCCGTCTAGCTGAATGTTTTGGGTTTTAAATTTGCACTGAGGGAAGAAGCACCTCATCCAGCTGGATATTATTCATCAGACTGGAAAAAAATCAACAAACAATACAAATCACAATTAAAGGACAAGAGAAAAGCACACTACACCAACCTAATAGGCACTGAAACCCAAGACACCAAAAAACTTCCAAATTCTAAAAACCCTAACCGACACCAAACCCTACCTGACCACTAACAATACTACCCCCCCTCAGCCATTCAGCAGAACACTTCCAAAATAAAATTACCAATGCAAGAGCTCCCCTCAATGACACCTCTACCCATCCTAACGAATTCACAATTCTCCCCATAGATAGAGATTCTACTGCAGCAGATAGAATATGGTCTCAATTCCCCAACATACAATGGCCTGAATTCAACAAATACTACAAAAAATACAGCCATGCATCCTGTGACCTCAACAACTGTCCACCATATCTCCTAAAAACATCCAGCACAAATTCCGCGCTCTTCTTCTAAACTGGATACAAATCTCGCTAATAAACGGCCACTACCCTACCAACCTCAGCGAAATCATCATCACTCCGATCCTCAAAGACCCCAAAGGACCAATAGACCAAATAGCCAACTACAGACCCATTGCCTCTATTCCACTCTACGTCAAAATAATAGAAGGACTAGTTGCCAAATTCCTCTCCAATTACCTAGAAAACCATAACATACTCCATCCCATACAATCCAGCTTCAGAAACAACTTCAGCACGGAAACACTACTAGGATTTCTCTTGGACACAGCCAGACAACATCTCAGCACAGGAAAAAAAATGATGCTCATACAACTAGACCTGACCGCTGCATTCGACTTGGTGGACCATAACATTCTACTACAAATCCTGGATACAATAGGTATCACAGATAAAGTATACACATGGTTTGAAGGATTCCTGCGGAGTTCCCCAAGGATCCCCTCTATCCCTGACTCTCTTCAATCTCTATACAGCCTCCCTCAGCTCTCACCTGGACAAACAAGGCATAACCTCCTACAACTATGCCGATGACATTACCATTCTCATACCCTTCGATCAACCTGAACTCTCCATGACGAACACAATATACCAAACACTAAAATCAATAGCAACCTGGAAGAAAGATCACAAACTGAAATTGAACACAGATAAAATGAATTCATCCTCCTAGAAAACAACAAAATACCAACCATAACCAACATTGAAATCAACGCAATCAACTACCCCATACAAACCACCCTAAAACTGCTAGGAATAACTATCGAAAGATGCTGCACCATGCAACCGCAAATCAATAAAACAATACAAAAGTCATTCTTAGTCATGAGAAACTTAAGACAAGTTCGGAAATTCTTCGAGAAAACTCAATTCCAGCTCATAGTTCAGTTCTTAATATTAGGCCTACTTGACTACTGTAATATCCTCTACCTCCCATGCCCTACAACCATAACAAAACAACTACAAACTATCTAAAACACAGCACTAAGACTCATCTACTCATTAAAGAAACATGATCACATTACAGAAGCATATCTCCAATCACACTGGCTTCCGATCCCAGCAAGAATGCAATTTAAATTCTACTGCCTACTATTTAAGACTTTATATGGAGACAGTCCAAACTACCTGAATAACCGCCTCATCCACAACACCGCAACCAGACATAGGAAAACTCACATTCTCATACCCCCCAATTAAGGAGGTCAAACGGAGAAAACTATATGATGGCCTCCTGGCCACTCAAGCAGTCAAACTAGACAACCAAATCGCCAATCTAATGACAGCATCCCTCGACTACAAGACTTTTAGAAAAGAAATAAAGACCATACTCTTCAAGAAAACTCTGAAAAAAGAAATAATACCGCAAGTCTCAAACTCCATCTCTCACTAAAGCCAACTACCCCAAACAAATAACCTTACCCATTTCTTACTCTTTTTGAAAATGACCAATTTTTTTTTTTGTAAGTTCTTGTTGTAATACATCTTGGATAATTCTTTTGTAATCCGCCTTGAACTGCAAGGTAATGGCGGAATAGAAATCCCTAATGTAATGTAATGTAATTTCTTCATGTTCTTTTCCTTATTACATAGCTGTTTTGCTATATCTGTGCCCATGGCTAAGTGCTTATTAATGTTGCAGGATGAAACATGGCATACTGCTGGCCCAGTGGCTCAGGGTATCTGCAGAATGCTGTGGAGGCAACATTTACTGCCCCTGGTGGTGGGGAGGGGGAGGAAAGAGGGGATCTCTGCCATCACTCAACAGTGATACCTCCTAGCCAGACTCAGAATCTTTACTACTGCTACTACTTATTTCTATAGTGCTACTAGACTTTTATTTGTTTTTATTTTATTTATTCAGTTTTCTATACCATTCTCCCAGGGGAGCTTAGAACGGTTTACATGAATTTATTCAGATACAAGCACTTATGCAGCACTGTATATATTATATGCAGGTACCTGTCCCTAGTGGACTCACAATCTAAGTTTTGTACCTGAGGCAATAGAGGGTTAAGGACTTGACAAGGTCATAAGGAGATGCAGTGGGAACTGAATCCAGTTTGCCAGGATCAAAGTCTGTTGCCCCAACCATTAGGCTACTCCTGCACTCCAAATCAAAATGGTTTACATATATTCTACAGTGTATGTACAGTACAGTAACAGGACTTTTTCTTTTTCATGGGATCCAGAGAGAGCCAGGATTTGTGGCCTCCATTGTGATGGCTTTGATAAACTGGAGGGGACATAAAAGGGCAACGCAAGTGGAAGCCCCAACCATGTCCCTCCTTCGCTCTGCCTATGTGAACATCTCTTGCAATTACACGCTATGGGGCTAATTTTCAAAAAATAAAAACAGCCAAAAAGTGACATAAAGGGGCAGAAGGACAATTTCCCAGCAAACCTTTCCAATTAACTCTTTTCAGAACCTCTTTTCTAGACGTACATCTATGTTGTTGATCAGTAGTTTGTCTAAATCTCAAGGGGGCGTGGTATAGGCATGATTTGGGCAGGTCTAGGGTGTAAATCACTTAGGCCAGGGGTGTCCAACCTGCGGCCTGAGGGCCACATGCGGCCCCGGTTGAGGGCGATGCAGTGTTTTCCTCTGCTGCTCCCGGGTGTTTACCGTCTTGCCAACTCCCTCCTCTGTCTTGCTGCAGCGTTTGCGCGTTTGTGCGGCCCCAGAAACATTTTTTTTTGGCCAATGCGGCCCAGGGAAGCCAAAAGGTTGGACACCTCTGACTTAGGCTATAAGTGGTATATAAATACTAAAAACAAATAAATTCATAGGTGTGCCTTGCATTTCATAAGTTATAGAATACTAGCACTTATGTTCACAATTGCAATTTAGATGTGCTCACGTACATCAACCATTTGATTGGTGTTAGTGCTTGGACCTAAAGTTGAGCAAAAGAATACCAGTGTACACTAGTGTTCTATAGTGGCAATTGTGAGTGAAATTGCCATTATAGAATTAGTGCTTAGGGGGAAATTCATCAAAGGGCTCTATGGGCCTGATTCTGTATAGGATGCCAGTGTCAGCAGCCACCTAAGAAACAGCCACTGATTGAGTGTCAATCACACAGCGGCATCCTATTCAGAATCAGGTCTGCACTCCCGAGCGTTTTGCAGGCCTACATTTAAGGCATCTGTTTCCCATCTGTAAAGATATGTACTGCTGCTTAAGCTTTCTCAAGGCCACTTCTGGGTGAAACCATGCCACGCCACACCTTGGGCATGCTTAAGCGTACCTGCGCATCTCCATAGATGCCTGCCTTCCTCGTAGGCGTCCTTTCTCAGCAGCATTTTTTCTAAATGTCTCCCGATTGGCTGCCGGTCGGCGGTAGGATGCCTATCGCTACCTAAAATTGGGACGCATGGTTCAAGAATCAACCCCTAAAGGCTAGATTCACAAAGCAAACTGATCGTGTACCGACTGGTTTGCGACCCCTTTATGTCCATATTTCCCTCTGGCCTGATTCACTAACCTCTCCTGTGACCAGCTTCCAATCCATGCATGCAAATTAGGGGAAACAGCATGCAAAGTAGGCAGGGACGCCAATTCCTCCTGCATTCTCAAATACCACCTTGCCGGGCCCGACCCGGCCTGGCCCACCTCCCTCCCTGTAGTAGGCTAGCCGGGCCTGGACCACCCCCTCTCCGTATCTTTAGAATCGTTGGGAGCAGGAAGGGTGTCCTGTCCCTCCTGCTCCTCAGGCCTCCCGTTATCTTTGGGAGCAGGAAGAAGCCCAAAGTCCTCCTGCTTCTGCCACTCTGCCACGATACTGGCCTTAAGCCACATTCCGATGCATCATCTGATGCACAGGGAAGGGCCTAAGGCAATGATTGGCCAATCAGGGACTTCCTTAGACTCCTCCCTAAAGACGACCCTGATTAGCTGAGGTGCCCCAGGCCTTTCCCAAGGGAAGAGCCCGAGGTACCTCAGCCAATCAGTGCCTTAGGCCATGCCCCATGATGCATCGGGGCATGGCCTAAGGCCAGTATTGCGGCAGAAGTAGGAGGACTTTGGGCTTCCTCCTGCTCCCTAAGATTACAGGAGGCCTGAGGAGCAGGAGGGACTGGGCACCCCTCCTGCTCCCAATGATTCTAAAGATACGGGGAGGGGGTGGTCCAGGCCCGGCTAGCCGGTTAGCCTACTACAGGGAGGGAGGTGGGCCAGGCCGGGTCGGGCCCGGCAAGGTGGTATTTGAGATTGCAGGAGGGAGTTGGCGTCTGTCCTGCCTTGTGTTCGGTGGGGCATTGTATGGGGGGGTGCGCAGGGCATTTTTTAGGGGTTTGGGGAGGGAGGAGGCACTTTGGGGGGCTTTTTAATTTTAACCGAGCAGTTATTTTGCTTGTGTAATACACGCAAAATATGTGCCCGATTAAAATAAAATTTTTTTTAAAAAGCTGGCAGAAGCCCTGACAGCAGTGACAGGAGGCTGTTTCTCCTGTCACTACTGTCAGGGTCTGCGCATGCTCTAGGATCGCTCTCTGGCGATCCTGGCCGTGGGTGGGCGGCGTGTCACTGATCGTCCCCATTTGCATGCAGGCCTTTTGTGAATTCGTCGGCCTGCATGCAATCGGGAACGGACCGGAGACAGAATCGGTTTTAGTGAATCTAGCCCTAATTGTGTTAGTGTGCGCTAATTACATTTGTATACGCTAACAATTAGCGCATGCTTAATACTAAAGACGCCCCTAGGATTGTAATGGGTGTCTTTAGTGTTTAGTGCATGCTAATGTACTTAGCAACCTTTGATGAATTCCCCCCTTAGTGTCCTAATTTCTGGCACGTATTCTTGAATTTACCCCAATGCACTTAATGTGTGAATTAGCGCACACTGTTTGACCACTGCGGGAGCAGTTAACACCCACTAGTTCATGTATTAACTGCTTAACACACTTTAGTAAATAATATCTAATGTGCTGAGCAAATCTACACAAAGGAAAAAGGAGCGAGAGAACTGGAAGACAGGACAGCAAGGCCTATTCTGACAAACTGTAGACATGATTTTAGAATATAAATACTGTCTTCAAATTCTACTAACATCACAAATTTATTTTACAGCAAAATAGCAAGAATTCCATCTAGGGCATCAGGCTGATAAAATAAATTCTTGGTCTTCTCTTGTGCCATGAACACTTTCCTTGATACGAACATGAGTGACTACACTACAGTGTCTCTGAGAAGGGGAAACAGGGGACACCATAACAGCATCTCAAGCTTGCTAGTAGATTTCAGATTTAAATACTTTCCCAACATACCACAGAGGATAAACATCCAGGCGCTGAAACTCCAGTGAGAAGGTGCCATGGTAAGTGTTCAGCTCTGCTTCACCCTACAGCAAGGCTTTAAAAAGAGAGAGACGCGAGCAGACCTATGCAGGTTGACAAGAAGTGTGTGGGTGTGCCTGCTTTGTGTCAGCCCGCCTCATGTCACTCTGGATGAACTTTTTCCACATCAGCTGCTGGTGCTAGCTTTGCATCCAAATTCTTTTCTCGTTGGTGTATGTCAGAGTTTCATGCTCCTACTTGCCTCACAGGAATGCCTGGAGCTGTGCGGGTCATAAGATTACTGTGCTCTTCCGATAATGAACTGGAAAATGGGCATTTGCCAACGTCAGTCCAAAAGTTCAAAGATCTATGGGACAAGTGACTGAATAACTTTTATTAGCAGCTGGATTCTGACACACATGGGAAATAACCATGCAATCCTTCATCTACAAGAGAGATAACATCTCAGAACAAAAGCAAGCTATCTCGTACATGCAACGGAGATAACCTATGTTCCCTCTAACTGGAGCATGTGAGTGATCACTCCCATATACTCTAGTAGCATCGCTCACAGATTTTACATGGTCGCTCACAAAAATAAATGCAAAAGATATAAAAAGGATGGAGGCGGTCCAGAGGAAGGCTACTAAAATGGTATGTGGTCTTTATCATAAGGCGAATGGGGACAGACTTAAAGATCTCAATCTGTATACTTTGGAGGAAAGGCGGGAGAGGGGAGATATTGCCCCAGGTACATTAGACAGATTGTGAGCCCACCGGGACAGACATGGAAAAATGCTTGAGTACCTGAATAAATGCATATAAACCGTTCTGAGCTCCCCTGGGAGAACGGTATAGAAAATTGAATAAATAAATAAATATGATAGAGTCATTTAAATACCTACATAATATAAATGCGCATGAGTTGAGTTTCTTTCATTTAAAAGGAAACTCTGCAATAAGAGGTGATAGGCTTTGGAATAATCTAAGGAAATACTTTTTTACAGAAAGGGTGGTAGATGCATGGAACAGTCTCCAGGAAGAGGTGGTGGAGACAGAGACTGTGTCTGAATTCAAGAGGGCCTGGGATAGGCACGTGGGATCTCTCGGAAAGAGAAAGAGATAATGGTTACTGCGGTTGGGCAGACTAGATGGGCCATTTGGCCTTTTTTCTGCCATCATGTTTCTATGTTTCTAAATCTAGAAAATTGTTGGTTTTTAGAACCTGTTGCTCGTGTGCGAAATAATTTTTAGAACTTGTTGCACACATGAAAAAAATTTGCACCAGCTGGCCAATTCTTAGAGGGAGCATTGGAGATAACATTGGAAGGAGACTGGTCAGCAAGGGTGTCTGTAATCCCTGATTCCACTCATTGAAGTCAGCACTGCAGGTCCCATAATGCCATAGGATATGACTTCCAGAAATCCTGATTTAGAATCTTCCTCCTGGAAACAGGTAACTCCACAGCTTTACAGATGACTCTTATAGTCTCCAGTTCTTCCTTACCCTTTACTCCTGGTGGAATTCTACACAACTGCGCAGTGCAGAATTTGCACAGAATTCCTCAGCACACAGAATTCACCTGTTTGTCTGCAGAATTTGAGTCACAGTGGTGCAGTCAATGGCTCTCCCTCTTCTCCATTGATGGCCTGGCATCTGTCCATCTGTTTCTGAGCCCCACCCTTGGTCTACTGCATAGGAATTGCTGCTGGTGACAACTTTAGGCATCTTCAGGCTCCCTTCTACTGTGTTCCTGACCATGATGATGTCACTTCCTATTTCTTCACAGGCAGGGACGTGGTAGAGAGAAGCCTGCAGAGGCGGCACAGGTTGCCTATAGAAGTCACCATCGGCAACATTTCTGAGGTACATTTGGGGGGGGGAGCCTTATAAAGAGATGGACAGATGGAAGGGCATGGGCCTCTGGAGGAGCAAATGCTGATGTGGGGCAGAAGAGAGGGAGAAAGAAGTAGGGACAGGGGATGAAAGGGAAGAGAGAGGAAGTGATGGATGTAGGGGTGGAGAGGAAGATAAAAAAAAATTGCATGCATGTACAGGGTGGGGGTGAGAAGGGCACACTCAGGTTATACCTGGGCCCACCCAAAATGGCAGGTCTGGCAACGCCTCTAGTTATAGCAGGTAATGAGACTACTGACTTCACTGAGGCACTGCAGGTCAGACCCCTCCTTTGCTCCATCTGTTAAACAAAAAAGTTACTGTGGCAAGCGTAAATGCACGTGGAGTCTGAGAGGAATCAGAAAAGATTACATTACATTTCATTAGTTTCTTTTATATTGGGTGGATTACAAAAGGAAGAGATTCTGGTCATTTCCAGAACATTACAGAGAAGCTATTGGTTGTAACATTTGGAGTCTGGTGATGAAGTGAGTTTATTGGTTGTATCAGGAGTTTGTCTTGACATATTTCTTGAAGAACCTGGTTTTTATTTCCCTCCTGAAGGCTCTGTAGTTTGGTGCTGAAATCAGTAGATTGGAGATGTGGCTGTCTAGTTTTGCTGCTTGTGTGGTGAGTAGTCCAGGATGACACGAGAAAGAGAACCCAGCTGCCGAGTTGCATATGGTCAGGCACAGGGAGGTACTCCTTACTAACGGTGATAGGCCACACTTCCCTGCATTTCCATCAAATCCCCCTTTTAACTTGAAGGACTGGATTTACAACAAAAAAATAACAAGTAGGCATTCGAGGTGTTCAGATCTCAGCACTCTCCGTTGTGCTATGATTGGCAGCGATCGACTCTCCATGGGTCCAGCAATTTATCCAACACTCTTCCAGGTCCTGAAAACAGGTATTTTAACTTTTTGCCAACGATTAATTCAGGCCACCAATGGACCGTTTTTCTCTTGGCCATCTCCCGCCTCCTTGGATAGCAACTTCCTGTTGTTGCACAGGCAGGACTGCATTAATCACAGGTGCCTGGACTCTGATGGAGGGACTAGGGGGTAGGACAAACTGCTGGACCTGTGGGAGGAGGAGAGAGGAGGCATTTCAATTAGATGACATGAGAATGTGATGGAGGCATTGGATACTAGTGGGTCAGGAGCATCACTAAGCGAGAAAAATTTGAAGGTTTTTTGTCTTGCAGAATTTGCAAATTTTGTGCACAGAGTTTAGATTTTTTTGGGGGACAGAATTTTGTTTGGCACAGAATTCTGCCAGGAGTAACCCTTTTTACATAAAGTAAGCTAGCTTTGAGACATATTCTTGTGCCATCAGCTTTTAGAGCTCTTTTTTGGGAGATTTCTGGTAGCAGCCCACATTTAAATTCACTCAGACCATGGAGTGTTTCTCATACTCAGGAATATTAAGGGCCTGTTTTACAAAGCCGCGCGGTAACGACCCCGAAGCCCATAGAGATTTAAAGGGCTTCGGGGCTGTTGCCGCACAGCAGCTGCTAGCGCGGCTTTGTAAAACAGGTCCTAATTGTTGCAATTTGCATCCTGTCCATCTATTTATTTATTTAACATATATTTATGAGAGACCACTGAAAAGTTCTCAGCCCAACTGAGAAGAGAATGATGTGGAACCATGAAACTTACAAGTTATTCCACACTTTTCTTGATTGGTGTAGCTCGACTTTACTACAGGAAGATGCGGTGGGAGCAGACCGTGAATTGAGAGTCCACGATTAGCGAACAGCGAATTTGCTGGGGAACACTGTATATGAATAAAAGCTATATTTTTATACATTGTACTATTATAAACACCTTTACATTTTAAATATCTTATGAGTGTTCAATAGTTTATTTCTTAGATGTTTATATTATGGATGTTTTCAGTTACAACAAGGGAGTCCAGGTGGCTGAGGCAGGAGGGAGTTGGCATCCCTCTTGCTGATCTTCACGAGTAGTGGAGGTTTTCTTTTTTTGTTGCATCCCATGCAGGCCCAGACAGTGCACCTGCCATGAAGTTTGTGTCCAAAATGGCAGAAGGCTCAGCTGTGAACACTCCTGCACCTCCTTGTTTAGCTGTATCTGATTTGGGCACTGCTGGGAGGCTGACACCAAATTCATCCAATCACAGTCTTCTGCTGCACCCTGCAGATCTTCTTCCCTGCTGAAGTGGGACAGTAAGATCCTTCCCTAGAAAGCTTAGATAAGCTAGTAAAGTAGGCAGGAAAACAAAGATGCAAATGAAAAACATATCCAATTTAGTAAACTAGGGGGAGAAGAAATGTGTTTTGGAGGCCGCACCTTCAAAAAGATATAAAAAGTTTGGAGTCGGTCCAGAGGAAGGCTACTAAAATGGTATGTGGTCTTCATCATAGGGACAGACTTAAAGATCTCAATATGTATACTTTAGAGGAAAGGAGGGAGAGGGGAGATATGGTAGAGAAGTGCATGAGTCAAGTCTCTTTCATTTGAAAGGAAGCTCTGGAATGAGAGGGCATAGGATGAAGTTAAGAGGTGATAAGACTCAGGACAAATCTAGGGAAATACTTTTTTTTACAGAGCAGGTGGTAGATGCGTGGAACAGTCTCCCGGTAGAGATGGTGGAGACAGAGACTGTGTCTGATTTCAAGAAAGCCTGGTATAGGCACATGGAATCTCTTAGAGCAGGGGTGTCAAAGTCCCTCCTCGAGGGCTGCAATCCAGTCGGGTTTTCAGGATTTCCCCAATGAATATGAATGAGATCTATTTGCACGCACTGCTTTCATTGTGTGCTAATATATCTCATGCATATTCATTGGGGAAATCCTGAAAACCCGACTGGATTGCAGCCCTCAAGGAGGGACTTTGACACTCCTGTCTTAGAGAGAGAGGAAGAGATAATGGTTACTGCAGATGGGCAGACTGGATGGGCCATTTGGTCTTTATCTGCCATCATGTTTCTATGTGTGTGTGTGCTGTTTTTTTTTTTTAAGATTTGTTCATGATAGGAGGTAGTACAAAAGTAGCATTGTGAGACTCAAAGGTGAAGAGGAGAAATATGTAGAAGCTGATAAAGATAAGGTAGAATTGCTTAATAAATATTTCTGCCCCCACAGCCTCCGATCCTCAGTTGTGACCTGTCATTAAGTAAAGGTGGCAAGACCAATCTTCTTACACCTGTGCTGGCTACCTGGAGAGTCTTTCCCTGCTTTTGTGTTCAAAATTTTCCAACCAGGAACGACTTAAAGCATTTTGAATTAATGCAAACTGAAAATGAGGATTAGATAAGGCAAGCAGGAAGGAGGGTGGTTCCTAAGTTCAACTAGGCTAGTCTTCATATTCTTTGGGATAAATACAAGCCATTTGTGTCTTGATCTTTTTGGCAGATAGGCAAAAAAAGAACACCTCGTCTTGAAATATCAATAGTATAACCGAAAGATTTTTTTGTTAAACAGCTTAAAATTTTTTTTTTTAACGGGTATTCTCGAACCTGCCAAAATTGAGATTTCCTATTCTGCATAGAAATCCAGAGAGGGAGGGAGGGAGGGGGGGGGGTGTTGTTTATTTTGTGTTTCATGCATAATATATAAGTGTTTTTAAGGAATGTTAATGATGTTTATTTTGTTGCATTTTCTGTAAGATGTTTTTACACAATCAATAAACAGTTTATTAAAAAAAAAAAAAGTTAAGGGAGGCGTCCTTTCAGTCAAAAACCACAGTCTTTATTCGAAAGTACGGTCCCAACAAGGATTCTAGTTTTGGCATATGAACAACTCCTTCCTCAGGGAACACTAAATAGATATACAAAACAAATATAAAATACATGTAAAATATAATTGAAAATAATTCCAGATTTGCACATGTAATAAATTTACAATTTTTGTGAATTTTTCTACTATTATTTGAATAGGACTCCTCAGTGAAAGCTGATTATCTCCGCAAATCTGAGTAAACAGCATATGGAACAGTGAGGAGAATAGAGTGAGCTGAATCATTTGGCAGTGATACTCCCCTCTAAGAGTGACCATAATGGTATATAACCCAAGCATGGATCAGAGTGTCCATGAGGAGATTCTCATGAATGTAGTCTGGGGAGGTGGTGTGGAGTGAGAAAAGAAGGAAGGCCTTGTTGCACCATTTAGCTGAATTAAATGAATATTAATTGTCTAAATACACTAAAATTACAGCTGTATGCTAAATATCGCAGAAGAAACTTGACTGGTTGCCTAAAAAGAGAGTAACAGCAATAACCTTTAGAAAAGAAGGCTACGGTTACTGAGAGATTGCTGCCAAAATTGGTTAAGGTGTGTCACTGGCTGGGGCACTGAAACTGCAAGTGCTTTGAAGAGACTAGAAACATAAAACACGAGACTGGAAGGGGCCAGAAAAAGGTTACAACACCACAGTCTGATAGGATGAGAATGGCTCTAGAGAGTTGGAAATTAACTACCACTGACATCAATAAGTCACTGGTTGAAACAGGGGTTTGGTATGAGGCCAGACAGTTCACTGGAGACTAGTGAAAGCAGGCCTGTGAGCAAGAATTCCCAGGAAAAAGCCCTTCCTCAACACAGTTCAGCATCGTAAACGTTTGAACTGGGCTAAAAAGCATGCCAGCTGGATCATAGAGCAGTGGAAGAATGAGACCCGAATCTCCATATTTGGTAGTGACAATGTCTGCTATGTTTGTCGGAAACCAGGCGAGGTCTGCTTGCCAGAGTTTGCTACTGCCACCATGAAGCATTCTCTGAGTGTGATGGAGTGGGACTGCATGTCCAGACAACGTTGTGGGTCGCTTGCAGGTGCTTGATGGAGTGATATGTAAATGCTGACAAATACATAAAGGAGGTCCTTCAGCCCAAGGTCCTCTCCTCAGTCAGAGACATCTTTGGTGTCCGTCGACCATTCATTTTTCATTATGATGGTGCCCCATGTCACACAGCCAAGAAATGCCTCACCTGGTTCAAAGAGAACAAGGTTGAGTTGCTGAACTGATCAGTAAATAGCCAAGGTTTCAACCCTATTGAGAACCTCTGGGCTAGATTAAAGAGAACAGCAGCAGCAAAGTGATCATCCAACAAACATGAGCTGATAGCAGCAATAATCAACTCCTGGTTCCACATAATAACACCTATTGATCTTCAAAGATTTGTGGACAGCATGCCGAGAAGATGTAAGGCAGTAATCATGGCCAAGGGATATCAAACGTGCTACTAGTGAGACTGATGAAGTCATTGGATAACTGGACAAATTATCCTTATTAGCTTGGGTAGATTATGAACAGCATTATTTTTGTGAAATGTGCCAAATATTATGCTGGTCTTGTTAAGTGATTACAGAGATTCTGTTTTTAGTCAAAAATTTATGCATTAAATACTAGTATGATGTTATATCCATGTTTTTTTTTTAAGCATAATGCTTAAAATGCTAGGTGTTTCCACAATTTTGGCTACTACTGTAGGTGTATCTAATTTATGCCAGGGTTTTCATCGCCTACAGATAGGTGCTGATATCAGAGCCTAATGGCAACTAATTCACAAAGAGATGCCTAACTCAAAATCTTGCCCATGATCGAGGAGAGGTGAGTAGTGTGAGAGGGGAGCAGAAGAGGCGCTAGGGGAGCAGAAGCAGGAGAGGCAAGGCGCTGGAGGAAGAGAAGGCAACAACAGGGTAGCGGCGAGAGTAGCTCCGCCCACCCCATCACGTCAGCAGCTAGCGACTGGGCTCCTCCATAAAAGGAGGCAAGCCAACGGCGCACAGCCGTTCGGTGCGCGGTGAAGGTGAGTGGCAAAGGCGCTCACCTTAGCGAGAGCGCCTTTGCGAAAAACCTTAAGAAGAGCCAAGTCGCAAGCGGACCTAGGGGGCAGCAAGGTAAGTAGTAATAATAATAATTTAAAAAAAAACCCACAAAAAAATCAACACACAACTACCAGCAACAGTTAGTACACAGACTAACCAATACACAGCAGACAGTTCACACACAGCAGCCAGACTAGCACACACAGCATCTGTGAGCACATCGAAAAAAATGGGCTGATGAAAGCGAGCCAACATGGCTTCTGCAAGGAAAGATCGTGCCAAACAAACTTACTGCACTTCTTCGAGGGGGTAAACAGCCATTTGGACAAAGGGGAACCTGTAGACATCATCTACCTTGACTTCCAAAAGGCCTTTTACAAGGTACCCCATGAGCGGTTACTTAGGAAGCTGTGGAACCACGGGGTGGAAGGGGACGTACACAGATGGGTCAAACACTGGTTGGCAGGCAGGAGACAGAGGGTTGGAGTGAAGGGTCACTACTCGGGCTGGAGGAAAGTCACGAGTGGAGTTCCGCAGGGGTCTGTACTTGGACCGCTGCTGTTCAATGTATTTATTAATGACCTGGAAACGGGGACGAAATGTGAAGTTATAAAATTTGCGGATGACACTAAACTCTGTAGAAGGGTCAGAACTACGGAAGAGTGTGAGGACCTACAAAGGGACCTAAGCAAACTGGAGGAGTGGGCGAATAAATGGCAGATGAAATTCAATGTAGGGAAATGCAAGGTCATGCATATAGGGAGAAAGAACCCGATGTTCAGCTACCAAATGGGGGGATTAGTATTAGAGGGAAGTAATCTTGAAAGAGATTTGGGTGTACTGGTGGATACAACAATGAAGTCAACGGCGCAATGCGCAGCAGCCGCGAAGAAGGCGAACAGAATGTTGGGTATTATTAAAAATGGTATTACGACCAGAACAAAAGAAGTCATCCTGCCGTTGTATCGGGCAATGGTGCGCCCGCACCTGGAATACTGTGTTCAGTATTGGTCACTGCACCTTAAGAAGGATATGGCAATACTTGAGAGGGTCCAGAGGAGAGCGACACGAATGATTAAGGGCATGGAAAACCTTTCATACACTGAAAGATTGGAGAAGCTGGAGCTCTTCTCCCTGGAAAAGCGGAGACTCAGAGGAGACATGATAGAGATCTACAAGATCATGAAGGGCATAGAGAAAGTGGAGAGAGACAGATTCTTCAAACTTTCAAAACATAAAAGAACAAGAGGGCATTCGGAAAAATTAGAAGGGGATAGATTCAAAACAAATGCTAGGAAGTTTTTCTTTACTCAGCGGGTGGTGGACACCTGGAATGCGCTTCCAGAGGATGTAATAGGGCAGAGTACGGTACTGGGGTTTAAGAAAGGATTGGACAATTTCCTGTTGGAAAAGGGGATAGAGGGGTATAGATAGAGGATTATTACGCAGGTTCTGGACCTGTTGGGCCGCCGCGTGAGCAGACTGCTGGGCACGATGGACCTCAGGTCTGACCCGGCAGAGGCATTGCTTATGTGCTTATGTGCTTATGTTACACAGCCGACACACTAGCCAATACTAGCCAACACACAGCAGGCAGTTAACACACAGTGGACAGTCCAACACTCACAGCGGATAGACTAATGGGAACATAGTAAACACCCGGCACATAGCTAGACAGCATCAGACAGCACCCAGCACACAGAGAGCAGACTAACAAACAAACAGCAGGCAGACTAATAGCAAGCAGGCAAACCTACACACAGCTACCAATCTAACAACCGGAGACTAACAACAGGCAGAAGGGCAGACTAACCAACACACAGACAGATTAACAACCGGAGACTAACAGCAGGCAGGAAGGCAGACTAACAACCGGAATACAACCGTAGTACAAACAACAACCAGAGTACAAACCCAAGTGAAAAGACAGGACCAAGAATGGCAGGGAAGACGAGAAGCACCAAGACTATAATCAAGGTCAACCCCCCAGCCGCCAAAGAGATCCAGATGAAGGCCACAGTCTCCGTGCAGACTGAAGAGAACCCCCCGATGGAAGGCGGAGATCTCTTTACAGACCGAAGTTGAGCCCCACCTGAAGACTTCAGTCTTTGTACAGACAGAAGATGGCCCCCAGCAACAACTCAACGGAGACATCCTGCAGGAACTGACGAGTCTGAGGGAAGAAGTGCAGCGGCTGAGAAGTATCCAGGAGAGCGAGGCATTAATTGATGAAGTCCTCCTAGAACTGTTTCAGGTCTCCGAACAAGTGAATGAAGACAGACACCTGAACCAACCGGACATGCAGCATTGGAAGTAATGACTGGGGTACAAGAAGAGACTCGGGATGATGAGACCTGGCAACTAGTCACTTCTGCAAGCAAACAAGAAGAGATTCGAGATGAAGGAACCTGGCAACTAGTCACATCTGCAAGAAAACAAAGAAAACAGTCCTCTACTTGGGTATCTTCAAGCAAGCACAGCAACCTCAGCAACCTCACATCGACTCCGCAGATCCCCCTGAGCAACAGATTTCAACTCCTACAAGAAAGACCCGCCAGTGGAACTCAGGAGGATATTCAGGAAGACTTCTAAGAGTGTAATCTTGAAACCCGGCAGACGACAACTCAAGAAGCAACGAATCAGTACCCCTCCATGCTGAGGGGTACCGAGGAACCGGTATGCAGACCAGATTTACAAGCAAGAAAGATCTGCTGTCTACCAGGAGCCAAGATCAAGGACGTGACTACCTGTATTGGTAAAATAATCAAGCCCCAAGATCACTACCCAATGCTTCTCATTCACATCGGAACAAACGACACCGCCAGGAACTCACCGGAGAAGATACAGGAAGACTTTAAAGCCCTAGAAGAAAAACTGAAGCAACTGGAAGCACAGGTGGTCTTCTCCTCCATCCTACCGGTAAGAGACAAAGGAAGAGCCAGGGAAGAACAGATCAAGAGGACTAATGAGTGGCTCAGGGGATGGTGCAAGGAGATGAACTTTGGCTTCCTGGAACACGGAGATGCACTTCAAGGACTGCAGGGACTGGATGGGCTGTACCTAATCGGAAGAGGGAAGAACGTCCTGGGATGACGCCTGGCTCACTTGCTATGGAAGGTTTTAAACTAGGTGAGCCTGGGGACGGGATCCACTCTCACTCAAGTTGGGTAAGTAACTCGGAGGTAAGTAATCGCATGAATACTGAAGGGGTCAGAGGAAGGGAGGGAGATAGAGCGGAAGACACAGACTTAGAGGTAAGCAATCATGTCGGTAGAGTGGGAGACAGAGGGAGAGATGGAGACTCCATCTTGGGGCCAGGGAGGAAAAAAAATCGCATGAACAGGGGGTCAGAGGGGATAAATCACGTGGACACTGATGGAGACAAAGGTAATAGTACGGATGACAAAGGCAAAATTGAAGGCACGATTGAGGGGGACAAAGGCAGAATTGGAGACAAGATTGAGGGGGACAAAGGCGAGAATGAAGGGAACAAAGGCAAAATTGGAGGCAAGATTGAGGGGGACAAAGGCAAGAATGAAGGGAACTAACTATCTCAGTCAGAAAACACTCCATGCAAAAAGATAGAATGCTAATGCCCGTAGCTTGGGCAACAAAATACTGGAACTAGAAACGGAAATAAGAAACGCCGACCTTGATGTAGTGGCGATATCAGAAATGTGGTTCTCAGACTCCCACGGATGGGATATGGTCATACCAGGATATAACTTACTCCGTCGAGACAGAGGGCAAATCAGGCGGAGGGGTAGCTCTATACATTAGAGATGACATCAAAGTAACTAAAATCACAGACATCAAGTATACGGGAGAATCCCTCTGGGTGAACCAGGGGCAATCACAAATGCCTATATCTTGGTGTTGTATACAGACCACCAAGACAAAAGGAGGATGCAGACGACGAACTAATGGATGACATAGAGACCATCACACTACGTGGAGATACAGTGCTGGTGGGTGTCTTCAATATGCCCGATGTGGACTGGAACAAACCTTGCGCTACAACCAGCGGCAGCAAGAGGCTACTTGCCTCCATGCAAGAAGCACACCTCAAGCAGATGGTATCGGAACCCACCAGGGACCAGGCAATCCTGGACCTGTTGCTCACCAACGGAGACAGTGTCGCAGAGGTATCAGTGGGGGACACCTTGGCATCCAGCGACCACAACATGGTCTGGTTCCACCTCAAGAAAGGATCCACTAGGCCAAACATATCAACTAAGGTCCTAAATTTTAAAGGAACTAACTTCCAGGGCATGAGGGACTATGTCTACAAAGTGCTGCAAAACCAAAACACAAGAGACAAGGTACAGGAACTATGGTCAACTCAAAAATCTACCCTGCAAGGAGCAACCAATATATACATCAAAACCGAGAGTAAACGACGCAGAAAAAATAGACCACAGTGATTCTCCGCGGAGATCTCAGAACTAATAAGGCAAAAGAAAAAAGCTTTCGTAAACTACAAGCAATCACAACGACCGGAAGCTAAAGAAACCTATCTGGCCAAATCCAGAAAAGTTAAAAAGACAGTCAGAGAGGCCAAACTCCGGATGGAAGAAAACATAGCTAGGCAGGTAAAAAAGGGGAGAAATCCTTTTTTAAATATGTTAGCGATAGGAAGAAGAACACAAGTGGTATTGGGCGCCTAAAGAAATCTGACGGCAACTTTACAGACTCGGACGCAGACACAGCTGAAATACTCAACAACTACTTCTGTTCAGTCTTCACCTGCGAAGCACCAGGATCCGGTCCTCAGCTGCAGACAAAGGGGAATTTGAAGGACCCATTCCGGGACATGGAATTTACTGTGTGCGAAGTCTACCAAGAATTATCAAAACTAAAAGTAAACAAAGCTATGGGCCCAGACAATCTATACCCTAGAGTACTTCCAGAACACCGGCATGTCCTGTGTGTTGGTGCCGTTGCCGAGTGCCAGATGGGGGGTAAGTGATGTGTTCGGGTGGGTTATGGGTACAGGGATGATGTCAGATCGTGGTGGGGGGGGGGCGATGCGAGCGGAGGGGGGATACCGGATCGCGGGGGGATGGTGGATCACATGGGGGGGGCCTTTGTGAGCGGGGGGAGCAATGCTGGTTCTCAGAGGGGGGGGGTAGAGCAGTGCCACTAGCCTCGAGAGGGGGTGGGTGGGAACGAATCAAGCGAGTTTCCCTTAATTTCTATGGGGAAACTCGCTTTGATATACGAGTAATTTGGTTTATGAGCATGCTTCTGGAACAAATTATGCTCGTAAACCAAGGTTCCACTGTACATAAAATATAAAAATCAAATGAACAGGGTACAATGTCATAATAATAATAAATATATGTACATATGTAATAATACACCTACATGACAGAGACAATAGGGAAGAGGAAAGAACTACAATGTATAAAGAAAAAGGAGGGAGAAGATCGGAACGTAAGGGAGGGAAGACATAACAACCAACAGTTGTTCAGAATAAAGTGCATCAAGAAATGATTAAAACATCCTAAAAAAGACGATTATAGTCCCAAGGCATCTTTGAACATGAATGTTTTTAAGCTGATCTTAAAGGTGGTTAGGTGCTGAATTCCAAAGCATTGGTTGGTTTCTCAAACACAGTAGTAGTGAAACTCCCATTTTCACAGGCGATCAAAATATCGAGAATAAGCATTCATTTTCTCGATATTTTGATCGCCTGTGAAAATGGGAGTTTCACTACTACTGTGTTTGAGAAACCATCTGACAGAAACGCATTCTTGTCGTATGAAAGTTGTCACCCTTTACATTTGAAGAAAAAGTTTACCTTTCTCCCAAATGCTCAGAATTTGGAGGAATTGCTGGGAAGGGGTAAAACGTGGACCTCACAGACCTGATGGACCTCGCGGATCTAAAACCGCATGTCCTTAAAAATCTGAGGTCCATGCCACTTATAGTTAGTTTCTGGCTCTGATAGACCTCGATAACAATTTAGCGCTGACGGATCCGTCTCAGCATAGGGAGGGAAAAGTATTAGGATCTGTCAGCACTAAAATGTCATTGAGGTGTGTCAGAGCCAGAGACTAGTGCTGGAGCGGCTCTAAAATGGATCCTTTAAACCGGTTTCCTGCAGCCCCAGTAAATTTAAAAATCTGAGGTTCGCGGCTCTGAGATACTTAGGCCCTCTTTTACTAAGGTGCATGTTAGTCTATGGACACGTTAGCAGTTAGCGCACACTAATTTGATTAGTGCACCTTAGTAAAAGAGGGAGTTAGTCCTAATTTGCCAGCATCAGAAAACACATTGGTATGTGGTTTGCCAAGTCATTTTAAATGCGTTTTTTGCAGCATATGTGAAATCACTCTACAAATGAAACAGGTCACAAGCCCATCTGATCGGAAGGTGTTTCGTATAAAGCATTTGAGCACCTATAGATTGAGTTTTGTGATATACAAGGAAGGGCATTTTCGATAGAGCGTCTAAGTCTGATTTTGGACTTATCCCGCAAGAAGTCCAAATGTTGGGGCTGGGAAATATCCATTTTCAAAACCACTAGACATCCCAAAAACATTTTTTTGGGAAAATGACCTACTTGGACATCTTAGCCCTTAGGATGTCTAACTTTTTTTTTTTTTTTTTGCTGTTTTTGAATAGAAACATGTTCATGTTTAAAACATCCAAATCAAGACCATCTGGATGTGGGAGGGGCCAGCATCTTAATGGATTGGCCACCCAGACATCCCAACAGGGCATTGAGGCACTTTAGGGGGCATTTGCTATGAACTTCACATAAAGACTGCCAGGTACATATTTCATCAGAACCCCCTTTCAGTCTCCTCTGTAAAAGCCAAAAACAATTTCCTTCTCACATCAAGATAAATCCATATCTTTTGGCCACAAAACAACTGTGAGTTACGGAAGAACTGTTTGAGAACCAAATTAAGGTCACTTTCAGAAACAAACAAGAAGAGAAACTTCAGATAATTATTCCTTCAATACTGCCAACAAATCCTGCAGCATATCTTCTCTCACTTGGGTCTGAATTCCAACTTCTGAAGGAATCCCTGACCCCTAACCCCTGACCCTGAAATGTGTTAAATTTAGGGTTGAAATATGTTTTCTTTGAAGCATATCCAAAGTCTTTCCTGGAAAGTAAACGAGACATCTAAAGTTTGACCATTTGTGTTAGCTCGGTTTTTTTTTTTTCTTTTTCATTCTGTCTATTGGCTTTTTCCTAGAAATATATTCCTTATGTTTTCCTGTAAATTATTTCTCTTTCTCTATTTTGTGGTCTAAGGTGGAGTGAATGTCTCTTTATTTCTTTCCCTTAAGAAAAGATTTAATTGCTTTCTTGTATTTAATTTATCTCTGTTTCATAAACAAGTCTATTGCTTGTAATTTGTTTCAAATGTATAAATAAGAACATAATAGCCTTACTGGGTCAGACCAATGGTCCGTCAAGGCTAGTAGCCCATTCTCATGGTGGTCAATCCAGGTCCCTAGTACCTGGCCAAAACCAGGAGTAGCAATATTCCATGCTACCAATCCAGTGCAAGCAGTGGCTTTTCCCTTGTCTTTGTCAATAATAGACTACGGACTTTTCCTCCAGGAACTTGTCCAAACCTTTCTTAAAACCAGCTACGCTATCCGCTATTACCACATCCTCTGGCAACACATTCCAGAGCTTAACTATTCTCTGAGTGAAAATTTTTTTCCTCCCATTGGTTTTAAAAGTATTTCCCTGTAATTTCATCAAGTGTCCCCTAGTCATAGTAATTTCTGATGGAGTGAAAAATTGATCCACTTGTCCTGTTCTACTCCACTCAGGATTTTGTAGATTTCAATAATATCTCCCCCTCAGCCATCTCTTTTCCAAGCTGAAAAGCCCTAACCGTTTTAGTCTTTCCTCCTTCTGCACTGTGTTGCAATTGCTTCCGCATACTACTACATGGGCTTCTTATTCTGTAAATCACCTTGAACCTGTTCTGAAAAAGTGTGATTAAGAAATCCTGATTAGATAATGATAATAATCATAAAAAACAAAAACAAGAAAATAAAGGAGAGGTAAGAGAAAGACCAAAGGGAATTGCAATAAGTCCAAAAATAGGTGAGCCGGGAAGGGCATATTGCTTGACAGTTTTCTCTTGCTTGGGATTCCAGCTTGATTCGAATCAGGGTTGGGATTTAAATACAACATCTGTGTCATGGAGCCTCACAACATCTAATAAAGGTTCTGCCTACTCTCTATTCCCCAACTGCCAAACCAACTCAAGGGATCACACCCACAAAACATTTGTTTTATTTGGGTTAAGTTTCAGAGAATGTTGGGATATCTAGTTGGTAGCACTTAGTAACAGCACTTAACTGTTAGTGCGTTAAAGTTCACTTAAGCTGTGTTCTGTAATAACAATAACTGGGCCTGCAGATGCCATTATAGAATGTGCATTCTGTGTTCTGCATTTTAGCCAACAAACATGGGCAACCTTTATGGGATTGATCCCTAATATTCTCCCCCTCAAAGCATTCCCAGTCATAGTTAATCCAGAGAACAGAAGACATGAGCCAATTATCAAACTCAGATTATCCACATGTAGGGTTACCATGTGGCTCCAGAAAAAGGAGGCTGGATTGAGATATCCGGGTTTAACTTCCATTGATTTCAGTGGAAGTAAAACCCGGACGTCTCAATCCGTTCTCTTTTTTTCTGGAGCCATATGGTAACTCTATCCACATGGCAATGAGTTGCGCTCCCCTGAATTTCAAGATGGGCTAAAAACATGGACTATGGTAATGGAGCTTGTATTCCACCAACTCTCTGAAACAAGTTCAAAGCAGATAACATAAAAAAATCTTAAAGAACATTAACATAATAATAAAAACTGCAAAACAGAATTTTTAAAAAAATAGATACGCTTTCAACTGTTTTCAAAATAATAAAGAAGAGGAAATCATCCTCAGTTTACCAGGTAAAGATGCCAAGCTGAAATGGCTTGATATGGAAAGGAGGCAGAAAGGGATTTTAAAAAAATATTTAATCCTAAATGAAGATGGAATATAGATCAGACAGGAATCTCTCGCACGGAGTATTTTGGAAAATCAGTTGTGGCAACCCATCTGAAAATCCTCATATCCAACCCCCTCCTGGATCCCAGTCACTGCAATCCAAACACTGCTCCTTATGGTTCAAATCTGCTCTTTTCTAAGGGCTCCTTTTACTAAGCTGCGATAGCATTTTTAGCGCACGCAGAATTTTAGCACACGCTAAAATCGCGCTACATGGCTAGAACTAATGCCAGCTCAATGCTGGCATTAGAGTCTAGCATGCGTGGCAATTTAGCGCACGCTAAAACCGCTAGCGCAGCTTTGTAAAAGGAGCCCTAAGTGTTATGGTTGGCCTAATGTTGATTTAGGTTTATGGTATAGATTTGTATAGCAAATCTGTCATCTTTCGCTCCAAGCATTACCTTGTACAATACGCACAGATGAACAAGCTTTATAGAAAGAGGAGATTATAATCAGAAGATAAGAGGAGTGAATCTTAGGCTCCTGGCACTATTGGACTTTGGATAAACTGCTCTCTAAACAGCAATGGTGACTAATTTATACAGCAGACAAGTAATGATTCTCCACACATATCAGCAGCAGATATTTAAAGCCAGGATCTGTGTGGGCTTTGGCTTTGAATATCCAGTTACTTTTAAGTCGGCTAACATATAGACACTTAAGTCAATATTCATCACTTAAGTGACAATGGGTTACTGCATAAAATAGGGTAGCCATTTCTGCAATTCTCTTTGTGCACTAACCCTAGCTGCTTAACCCATTCCATACCATACCATACAGATTCTTGATTCCCACAAATGTCGACTAGGAATCATTGCAGCTTACATAATATTAGAAATGATACAGAGGTGTATACCACATGTACATGAATATGTTGTAACAGATCAGTGTAGTGAAGAAAATTGATGTGTTTTCAGTGCCTTCCTGAATTGGAAGTGTGTGGTAAGTCATCGTAGGCTGCTTGGGAGTTCATTCCAGACTTTGGGTCCTTGGAATTCAAAGGTGGTCTCGAAGAGAGCTTTCCTCTAGACCTGGCGTGGGAAGGGGAATGGTAGCTTCCAGTGTTGAATTGTCCTCGAGTCATTGAAGGACTGTAAGACTGGGATGGCAGAAGTAAGACTGGCTGAGTTTATGGACCATATATGCAATTTTAAACTGAACCTTGCTTTTAACCGGTAGCCAGTGCAATTCCTTAAGCAGTGGGCTTGCCCTCTCATATTTGGTTTTGAAAAAGGATGGGTTTTGAAGTACCTGCAGTTTCTTAAGGTCTTTCTCTGCGATGTGGCAGTAGAGAGAGTAACAGTAGTCCAAGTCAGTGAGGAGGATTGCTTGGGCCACTGTCCTGAAGTTTTTCGGGCATAGGGCTGACTTGATTGTTCTCAGCTGTCTTAATCGAAAGAAGACCTTCTTGACTAGTGAATTGACTTGATCTCTCATGGTCAGTTCTGAGTTGAGTATTATGCTGAGTACCCTTGATGTTCTGCTTATAGCCATCTGCTTGCCCGTGTTCAAGGTGATTTCCTGTGGAGGTGGTGTGTTTTGGCTGCCAAACCAGAACACCTTTGTTTTCTGTTTGTTCAATTTGAGGAAATGCTGGTGAGACCATGAGTTTAAGTCTTCTATTAGTAATGTACTGAATTGTGTCTGGTACCAAGTCTTTAGCCACGCATAGGAGGTAGAGGTCATCTGCATAGGAGAAGGTGTGAATGTTGACCCAAGGCACTTACGTAGGTATTGAATAGGAATGGTGAGAGAGGGGAGCCTTGAGGGATGACACATGATGCCTTCCATGGTTGCGATTTCTTTCGGCATCTCCTAACTTCATAGGTTCTTAGGGTTAGGAATTCCGCAAACCATTTCTTCACATTCACATTAAGTGCTGAATATCAGAACTTAAGCGGCCAAGTGCTGAAACCATCCCTGGAATACCCCCAACATAGCTGGCTTTGTGTTTGGTGCTAACTGTGATATTCAATGGCACTTAGACAGTTAAGTGACTAGCCCCGACCAAGCAGTTTAATCAGTCAGTGGCTGGTTAAATCATGTTGAATATCAGCCCCCTTTTTAAAAAATTCCTCCCCTTTATTGCTGAGAAGAAAGAAGGAAACAAAGCTTCTCCTTCTGACCCTGGGCAAGTCACTTAATCCTCTACTTCCCCAGTTACATTAGATAGACTGTGAGCCCACCAGGACAGATAGGGAAAATGCTTGAAGTACCTGTGGTTGTAAAACTTCAAAAAAGCAGTATTCAAGTTCCATTCCTTTTCCCTTTCCTATCTGAAGACCCCATTTACATCAAGTGGGAGAGTTAAAGGGATTTATAAGCTGGCTAAATGGTACCTGAAAGAAATGAAGACAGGGTTGCTATTAAAAGGCATTTACCAAGTGGAACTTCTAAGATTGCAGATATCGCTAGAGCAATTTAAGGCTGACTTGGACATTTCTCTTTGAGGATGCTTTCCACTGATTCTGTCAATCTCTGCGAATGCCGGTTGTGAGTCCCTGGCAGCACAATCTGCAATCTCATGTATTCCTCCCACTATTCTATCTTCAATATTGTAGATCTCTCCTCCTTCCTTCTTCTTTTGGATTGGACTGGATTTATTAATTTTATATATCGTAAGCTTACCACAGTGTCAGTCTCGGTTATCAGTCTCCTTATATCGGTGGCGTAGCGAGGGTGAGAGGCACCCAGGGTGGTGGTGCCCCTCCCCTGCCCTCTGCTCCACCCCCCACCTCCACATGCTCCTTCCCCACCCCCTCCTGCCATGAATGCTCGCTGCTTCCCTTCCCCCCCTACCTCTGTAACGTTCCTGGTGCAAGCAGCAACCCCTAAGCTGCTGTCATGCCAGTGCTGGCTCTTCCTCTGATGTCACTTCCTAGGTGTGGATACAGGAAGTGACGTCAGAGGAAGAGCCACTGCCGGTGTGACAGCAGGTTTGGGGTTGCTGCATGTGCCATGAATGTTGCAGAGGTACAGGGGAAGGGAAGCGGCATGCATGCATGGCAGGGGGGCAGGGGGATGGAGAGGAGGACAGGTGCCTGCACTCTCACCAAGATGGTACCCGAGACAGACCATCACCCTGCTCCCGCTTACTACACCTCTGCCGTATACTATTTTGTTTTTTAGATTGTAAGCCACCCAGATGGCCCATCTGATGGACATGGTAGTACAATAAAAATAAACTTGAGAATGTAGTGGAACAAGCAAAGGAGCCCAGCTAAGAAAGAGAAAGATTGCACCAAGAAATTCTAGACAGAATTACAGACATTATTTTATTCAGCTAAGTTCTGCTAACCAGAATGGTTGTGGTCAGGATTTCAGATAATTTTTTGTTATGCAATAAAGTTATGATGGGGCAGCAGGGCCTAATTTAGTACTTAGTCCATTCCAAAGCCCCTGAAAGAATTCTCCCCCCCTGCCAGTGGGAGAGCCCACAGCTAACAGAGATGCCAAATTACCCATTTCCTGGCTGGAAATTTGGGGACAGTCCTGAATTTCTGACCACCTCATCCTGATGCATTGAATGACTGGTGGCACTGATTTCAATGGGCAGCATCAGGTATCACAAATCCCACACTGCTTTGGGATGTAAGTTTAAAACCAGGACTGGCCAAAAGTCTCCAGCCTGGACCTTGGTAACTTGGCATTTCTGAGCTAGAGTTTGTAGGATCAGCTGGTAGTGAAGAAGAAAACCAGCCCTAGTGTGTGAAGTGGCCCTGTTTCATTACAAGCAGAATATGAAGAATGTTCTGAGACAGACATTGTTTCCTGCTCTGCCCCTCTTTGCATCTTGAATTCTTTCCTTTCTAAATGGCTGCAGTCTAGTGGCTGTTTCCCTTTTTGCAGTAGTTAGCAGCTAAGGCAAATTGACAACCACTTTTGTTTTTTCTCCACTGCATATATTTGGTAGCACTATACAGTACAAATAAGGGATCACTCTCCTATCACTGCAGCTGTAGCACCTGGGAAACATGAAGAAATTCAAAGCAATGCCAGCATTGAAACTGTGTGCAAATCCTGGTACTTTAGTGCCCCCTGCTGGGCCATGAAAATAGTTCTCTTTTCATGTGTGCCTTCTCTAAGGGTTATTTGTTTGATATTAAAACTCATCTACAGGAAGCTGTTCAAAGAAATGGAAAAGTTAAGCATCCAGCACAGTTAGATGACCACAGAATGTCCTTTTTTAAAGTTCAGCAGAAAACATTCTTGGAGGCATAGCCTTGAGGTGCATAAATTGAAGTTGTAGTCAAAGAAGTATCATGCAGTTTCAGTCCAACCTGCACAATCTGCTGGAGGCAGAGAAATATTAGTCAATTATAAGCTATATCTGCTCTTATGCTGGTAATTTCACTATAAAAGTTTGGAACCTCTGCCTCTATCAGCTGGTAAGTAGGCATAACCCATCTGTCTAGCTGGATGAAAAAAAGAAAAACTATTGTCACTTGAAATCCTTAGGCAGACCTTAGCTGGGTTACTTCAGATAGTTGCACACAGATGTTGAAACTAGTTGATGTCCCAAACATCCAGATTAATTCTGGTCTGTTCTCTTTTCAAACCTTTTTTCCTGATTAAGTAGCTGGCAATGAAGCAAATCAACTCCCAGATGCTTCTAAGCAGTAGCAAGTCACAAGACTTCTTGCCTCTGGACTCAAGAAGTAGGGTCTTTTATAGTTGTTCTCTCTAACACAAAGGAAACCTCCCACTTATTGGGACACACATCTTGGCCAATCCTGCATTATACATCAGTCTTAAAATCAGCGACTCCAGAAATCTTCATTACAAAGATTAAGACCCATTTCTGGGGCGCAGATATACTTTCAAGTACAAAAAAGAAAAAAAAGAATTGGCGTTGGAAGTTCAAGATAAAAGTAATGGATCTCAGATACAGAAGAAAAGTCAGTCAGATAGGTGGAGCCTTATTCTGCATGGGAGCAACCTTAAAGGTCAGCAAGGATTTATTGTTATGGATTTGTCTATGACTTATACCCCTCTATGGCAGGAAGTTTCCAATTCCTGGAAAAGTTTAGAGTCTTGAGTAGTGAAGGAAAAAATATGGACTTAGACTAGTCCAGATGAGTTATTTTCCCCTGCCAGCAAATGGAGCCAGAGAAACAGCTCAGAGCTGCGTTCACTTCCTTTATAGAGGGTTAGTGCTGCCTTCAGCAACTTAGTATCCTCTATTGAAATTAATGCAACTGAAGTTGTTTTGAGTATCCAGTTCACTACTAATGCTAAAACTGATACATTTGGACATATAATTTCATAATCACTAACCCAGGAATTAGAATTCCATACACCGTGGATACAACTTCCTTTATCAGAGCAAGAATTCTTGACTGCCACGGCTTCGATGAATAGGTCCTGGACTAGTCTGACAGTATACATAGAAAGCAAAACAAAGAACAACTGCAGATAGAGGTACAAGATGCAGGCTTAGTTTATTGAAACAATTAGGGGTGCGGTTAAAGTCACCACCTTTTACAAACTAGGGGACATGACACGGTCCGTGTTTCGGTTAAGATGCCTTCATCAGGAGACCCTAATTTGAAAGGTATCAAATGAAACCACAACAAAAATAAACTCGTGCCTGATTAAAAAAAAAATGTTGCTGGAGCAAAGAGTCCGTGGAGTAATTGCTTTTTTGCAATTACTCCACGGACTCTGCACAAGTTTTGCTTTCATTGTTTTTTTTTTTCTGCAGACTAGTTGGATTTTGCTTTTGTTTGCAGTATACAAAGAAAGGAAATTAATAAGCAAGCCCACATTTCCCTTTTCTTATTGTCCATGCCAGTCCAATCCAGATAAGTGAGATTTGCCCAAGATCTAATCTGGGGAGGAGGTCACCAGGATAGCTCTCAGGTAGGGTTACCATAAGGCTCCAGAAAAAGAACGGATTGAGACATCCATTGCTTTCAATGGGAATGAAACCCAAATGTCTCTCTCCGTCTTCCTTACTTCCATTGCTTTCATTGGAGGTAAAATCCAGATATCACAATCCATCCTTTTTTTTTTCTGGAGCCATATAGTAACCCTACACTCAGGACTCTTAAGGTGCCAAACCTCCAGCCATGCATACATACTCTAAGGTACTTGGAGAAGGGGTGCAATTGAGGCAAGGACAATGCCCTGCCATTTTCCTCTGGAAGATAGATCCAAACTCTACCCTTGAGGCTCCTGTGCTCTGACTTGCCAACTCTTGTTAGTGTGGTCTTAAGTGATCATCTCTTTTGATTCTTCTTGAAATTGATGCCTTGAAAGACCACTATGCCTTATTAGGACATATCAATAGATCAAAGACCCATATGGGTACCAAAATATTTCAAATATGACTGATAACTGACTTGAGCATGGCCACCCCTGCCTTATCTTACCTGATTTATTATCAGAAGAGAGAAACCTTGATTTCACCAGAATAAAATACCACCCACAGAAGGGGGAGAGTATTTCGGAAAGGGAAAGAAAATTCCCAAGTATCAATAAATGCAATCAGAAACCAAGAAAATGCAGAAGAAATACTCAGAAAATGATCCCAGTTGTATTGGGAGACGACCTGATTAAAGAGAGTTTCCACATGTATCTTGATATGTTGCCAATGTATATCATTATATTTTTATTTATTTAACAGATTTGCTAGACCACCTTTTAAGAGGCAAGAGCCATCAAGGTGATATACAGATGGTAATTAAAAACCAATGAAACAAAATTAAAACAAAAGTACCCTCGGATTTTCCTGGAATGAAAGTAAATTGAAATATAGGTCCATCGCTGAGAGATACTGAAAGATTAAATTCTGAATACCTATTAGATATGCTAAAAGACTTAACACATAGATAGTCACCACTTAGAATCACCTGGTGGGGCCGTCTTGCTACAATAAAAATAATGATCCAGCCTAAAATATGCTACGTGTTAAGCATACTGCCTTACCTTGTACATAGGAAAATATACAACAGTATAGAACAACTCCTGAGCAAATTTTTATGGAATAACAAGAAACCATGAATTGCAATACACAAGTTTAAAACCGGAAAGTCAAATGGAGGCATCAATTTTCTAGATTTCTTTATATATCATCAAACATTTATAATGCGACAGGGCTCCATATGGATTTGCAGTAAAACCTTAATTAATCCCCCATCATGGTTAGCACTGGACAAAAGATTACTTTGTGCCAACATGCTTGCACTTTCTCTATCAATCTCTCCCTCTCCAAAACTACAAAAGCAAATGAATAACATTCATCGCTCAACTATGTCGGTATTATAACAATTCGACAGTGCTATGCAAATCAAATGGAATGACACCTCAATGATCTCCTTGTGGAATAATGATACCTTTAAAATCCAAGGCTTTTATTTTTAAAACAACAGAATGTAGATATATGCTATATCCAAGAGATTTATCTATCAGCTTTAGAGTCCAAAAAACTAGAAGGAGATTGGATAAAACATTGGTTTTTTTTTGCCCCAACTGTGGGAAACAAGGCAGGTGTAGAAACTTTGGTGAATAAAAAATGTAGTGCTATATTTAAGATGATTGCTGTTGATCCTTCAGGGAGGTGGTTACATTTAGATATGAGCCTGGGAAATATTATGCTGGCGCTTTTCAATGTATATGCACCTAATTTGAACCAATTTGAATTTTTTAAATCTCTACAACCATTGTTGCTACCACTGGCTGCTTCTAATTTAGTTGTGGCTGGGGATTTTAATGCTGTTATAGATCCTTTAATGGATAAAAAAAACCTAGCAGAATTATGAAGTCATTAGGATTAGAGAATTTGATACAAAATTGTGATTTGAAAGATATGTGGCGAATATTTCATTTTAATGATCGGGAATTTTCTTTTTGCTCCCATGTTCATAAATCTTTATCCAGAATAGAATATATATTTGTTTCAGATATGTTAGTTCAACAAGTAACACAAGCCTCCATAGATCCAATTATTATGTCTGATCATGGAGGGGTGTGGATTAAAGTTAAAATAAGTGATCAAGATAATAGTAGACCTGTATGGAGATTTGATAATACATTGCTTGCAGAACCAAATTTCATTGAGGAAATTCAGATAAAAATAAATTATTATTTTCAAATTAATAATACGGAAGATATCTCCATGGAAACTCTTTGGGATGCTTTTAAGGCAACCATGAGAGGCCAAATTATTTTTTTTTCAGCATATATTAAAAAAAAAATTAAAAAAAAAAATTTCCAGTTTGGAACTAGACATTAGGATTTTAGAATCAAAATTGATAAATGGGAATATTCTACACTACAGGACCTCTTAAAAGCTAAAGGGAAAAATAATGAGATTTCTTCTAAGCTGATAAGAAAAGATTTATTTTCTCAACAGGCATTGTATTATGGAAATTCAAATAAGGCAGGAAGATTATTGGCAACTATCTAAAAGCAAAAAAACAAAAATAGTGTCAGTAAAAGATGAAAAAGGGAATACTCATACTCAAATTGGTCCTATTCTAAAACAATTTTTAAAGTTTTATATAGTTCTATATTCTTCTGAGCCTTATTTAGATAAAGAAAAGGATGGATTTGAATTTTTAAATTCAATTAAGGGACCAAAATTCCTGAATATATAAAATAAAGTTTAATGCATAATGAGACTCCGTGCCTGGTCCCTCTCGGTACAGATGAAACTAAACGAATCTAAAACAAAACTACTCTGGCTCGGCCCAAAATTCGAACACCTGCCCACACTTTTCACACTACCCACAGGTGATACACTACAGCTCGAGATCTCATGCAAGGTCCTTGGTATTCCTCTCTCTCCCTCAATGACCACCTCAACTTCTTGGCAAAATCATGCTTTTTCAGCCTTCACATGCTGAGGAAAGCTAGATCCTACTTCAGCCAACAACACTTTGCCATCCTTGTCCAATCCATCATCCTCTCCAAACTAGATTACTTCAACGCCATCTACTTAAATCTATCAAAAAAAAGTATTCTAAGACTCCAGCTAATCCAGAATACTGCAGCCAAACTGATCTTCTCAAAAAGCAAGTCTGACCATGCCTCCCCACTCCTTGCCAAACTTCATTGGCTCCCAATAATCTCCAGAATCCATTTCAAATGTTCCTGCCTGGCTTTCAAGATCATTCACGGAATCCTGCCTCCTCTTATCCCACTGTCTTTCAACTCCTCCAGTCCCGACTCCTCCAGAACTGCCCAAAGGCTTAAACTAGCCTTCCCCTCTCCACGCGGCATCCACTATTCAGGCAAACTGGGAAAATCCCTTCTCTTCAAAATCACAAGTCTTTGGAACGACCTCACCACCCCGCTGTGGAACCTGAGTTCCCTTCAGTTATTCCGCAAACAACTGAAAACCTGGCTTTTCAGCAAATTGTAGCTCTATCCTTCCCCCCTTTCTCTCCCCCCTTCTACACATAAGTTCATGTAATCCTTTTTCTTCTTCTCTACCCACTATTTTAAGTTCTTGTAAACCGTGTCGAGCTCCATTCTCATGGAGATGATGCGGTATATAAACTTAAGGTTTAGATTAGATTAGATTAGATTAGAAAAGCCAATATCACTAAAAGAATTGCAAACAGCATTGAAGTCCCTTAGAGTTGGATCCACTCCAGATGGAGATGGTTTCACGTTAGAGTTTTATAAATCTTTTCAAATTACCCTATTACCATATTTGTTAAATTTATATCAGACTCAACTTACTAAAGGTTGCATTACAGGTACTATGGCAGAATCATTAACTATAGTTTTGCCAAAGCCAAATAAAGATCCCACATTGGTTTCAAACTACAGGCCTATTTCTTTAATTAATGTAGATGGAAAACGTTTAGCTAAAACTTTGGCTATACGCTTGGCTAAGGCTCTCCCCTCTATTATTGGTATGCATAAAACAGGATTTGTTGCTCAGAAACATTCTTCTAATAACACCAGGTTGGCTTTACATATGTTAAATTTGTCAAAATCCATAAACGATCCGGCCTTTTCTGTATCCTTAGATGGAGAGAAGGCCTTTGATCGAGTGGAATGGACCTTCATGTATCAAGCATTGGAGTGGTTTGGTATAGGGCCAGGATTTATACAAATGATTCAAACATTGTATAACTCCCCTGTTGCTAGATTATATATTAATAATAATTTCTCAGAATGTTTTAGAGGGGTTGTCCCTTGTCTCCTTTGCTTTTTGATATTGTATTAGAACCCTTATTATTAGCTATTCAGCAAGCGAAGGAGATACAGGGTATTCCTTATTCAGATCGGGAATATAAAGTCTCTGCTTATGCAGATGATATTTTGCTTTATTTGAGAAATCCTGAAACAGCTATTCCATGCTTGCTTGAATTGATAGAGAAATTTGGAAAATTTTCAGGATATAAAATAAATTGCAGCAAATCAGAAGTTCTTCCACTTAATGTCCATTGTACAAAATGTTTATTTGATTAATTTCTCTTTCTATGGAAAGAGGATGGAATAAAGTACTTAGGTATTTGGCTAAAAAATACTCTGGAAGAAACAATGAAGATAAATGAAAAATCTTTATTACAGAAGATAACGGAAATGTGTGAGTAATGGAATCCTTTACATCTGTCTTGGTGGGGAAGAGTCCAAACTATTAAAATGATGATTTCCCGTGTGGTTTGTTATCAAATGGGTATGATACCAGTTTATTTCAGGGTTCCTTCTATAAAAAGTTAAATTTTATTCTTACAAAATTTATTTGGCTGGGCAAAAAGGCTAGAATTGTTTTAGTATCTTTACAAAAACCGATTACAGAGGGTGGGGTAAATTTTCCAAACTTTTATAGGTATCATCAAGCCTATATTATGCGCCAGTGTATGTATTGGATCCTCCCAGAGCCCATTGACAATATCCCAGATTGGTTATGGTTGGAATGGCGATTCATGTTTCCTCTGCGATTGTGCCATGTTCTCAGTATCAAAATGCCTAGATTATATAAAGACAATAAAATATTAGTAGACACTTGGAAAATATTAAGATATGTGAGTAATATAACACTTATTCCAATTCACAAATCAAACTATATGGCTGAACTCCAAGATTCAAATTGGCGGATTTAAGGTCATCTGGAAGCATTGGATGATTGCAGGAATACGTGTATTAGAAGACGTTATTTCCAATGGTAAACTGCTTGAGTTTTCACAGTTGCAACATAAATATGGCCTTAATAAATCACAAAGTTTTAGATGGATGAAACTGAAACAGGCCATTAAGGTGGGGTTCCCTGAGTGGAAAAATCTAAATAATCAATATACAGTCGAACCTCGGTTTGTGAGTAACCCGGTTTGCGAGTGTTTTGCAAGACGAGCAAAACATTCTCGCAAAACGTGTCTCTCAAACCGAGTGTTGAGTCGATTTGCGAGCACCCCCCGATAACCGGCATCGCTCCCCCCCGCTCGCAAAGGGCCCCCTCCCGCTCGAATCGCCACCCCCCTGCGAGAACAGGAACCCCCCACCCGACCAACTTTAACTCACCCCCCCTTTGGCACCGGCACGCAGACAACAAGTGCCGGTGCCGCTTGAAGATCTTCTTCCCAGTCTCTGCCAGCTTTGAGCACGCATCTGCGCAGATGCATGCTCAAAGCCGGCAGAGACTGGGAAGAAGAAGATCTTCAAGCGGCACCGGCACCGGCACTTGTGGGCTGCGTGCTGGTGCCAAAGGGGGGGTGAGTTAAAGTTGGTTGGGCAGGGGATTCCTGTTCTTGCGGGGGGGGGGAGGGGGTGCCGATTCGAACGGGGGGGGGACCTTTGCGAGTGGGGGGAGCAGTTCTCGTGCCGGTGCCAGATGAGGGGGGGTGAGTTAAAGTTGGTCGGGTGGGGGGTGCCTGTTCTCACGGGGGGTGCCGGATCACGTGGGGGGGAGGGGGACTTTGTGAGTGGGAGGGGGGGAGCAGCGCCCTGGCCTCGGGGGTGGGGGTGGGAACGTATCAAAGCGAGTTTCCATTATTTCCTATGGGGAAACTCGCTTTGATAAACGAGCATTTTGGATTACGAGCATGCTCCTGGAACGGATTATGTTCGTAATCCAAGGTACCACTGTAGTTTGGAGTTCTTATGCTTTCATGTGGACTTCCTAGGACACCAGGCCGCTCAGTGGTACAAATTAATATCTGGATTTATGAATAAAAAACCAAAGACTGGTCTTAGAGACATTTGGAGCATTGAGATTAAGCATCAAATTACTGCGTCTCAATGGCCACGAATTTGGTCTTGGAGGATGAGATGTACAATGTCTGCATCTATGAGACAAAAGTGGTTTTTCCTGTTGCATAGAGCATTCTGGACCCCTGTTCGTTTACAAAAATTAGATTGCTCTAAGTCTGATAGATGTTGGCACTGTCATCTTGAAGTAGGGACTTTATACCATTTATTGTTCTATTGCCCATTTATTATGGATTTTTGGAAATCATTTTGGGGCCAAATTAATAGTTTATTAGAAAATCATGTGGCATTATCGTATGATACAGTATTATTTGGCATGGGTATGAGGGCTAAGAGCCATATATCTTCCAAAAATAATAAACTTTTACTTATTTTAACAGGAGTCGCCATGCAACAAATAACATGCAATTGGAAAAATTGGAATAGATTAAACTACAGTTTTTGGTGGAATTCAGTGTGTCATATTTATAAAATGGAAAGAACATTAGCTATTCAGAAAGGAAATTTTAATAACTTTCAAGATGTGTGGGGGCCATTAACAAATTATTGCAATGAATAAGTATTATTTTCCCTGATTTGTACAAATGTAAGAATGGGGTGGGGGGAGGGGGGGTTTATCATATGGTATAAGCGTTATGAGATGTTGAAAGGATGGGAGGGAAAGGGATAATTCTATTTAATATGAAGAATTGTAGAATTTCAAGTGATATATTTAAATTAAAATGATTGATACCTTTTGATGCACTTGATGTAAGTTATATAAATGAATAAAGAATTTAAAAAAAAAAAAATAATAATAAATTTTATAAACAAAGCCCTGCCGGGGCTGAACATCTCTTTCTCTAGTTCAGCAGCCAGAACTCTGATTTATAAAGAAGGAATAAGCTAAATATTGCAGTACTGAGGCTTGTATGGATGCTGCGGAGACAGTGGTCGCGGGGACGGGGTGGTGACGGGGATAAATTTTTTCCCAGTGTCATTCTCTACAATGCATGTCTGCATTATGGAGAAAATAAACCATTGAAAAAGAAATACATATAATCCAAATGAAATACATATAATCCAAATCCATAATAGAAAAATACACAGCTGAAAGCCGATGAGAATAATCAAAAACTCATGTAAAGAGAAGCTATGTTTTTCTAAAATAAAAATAATTTGAAAACACTCTTAAACAGATTCAGAGCCCTAACATGCAGTAAGGTACTGTACATGAGGAGGATGTACTTGAACAGCCAAAGCATGAATCTGGGTCAGAACAGTGGTCCATCGTGCCCAGCAATCCGCTTCCCTTAGGTCAAAGGCCAGTGCCCTAACTGAGTCTAGCGTTACCTGCGTACGTTCTGGTTCAGCAGGAACTTGTCTATCTTGGTCTTGAATCCCTGGAGGGTGTTTTCCCCTATAACAGCCTCCGGAAGAGCGTTCTAGTTTTCTACCACTCTCTGGGTGAAGAACTTCCTTACGTTTATACAGAATCTATCCCCTTTTAACTTTAGAAAGTCAACTACAAAGTAGAGGGAAATATAAAAGTTCATTTACAATGAATTACATTACAGTTTCAGAAGTAGCCCTAGAAAGATGAGAGCTGCAGACGGTGAGAGAGCTGTGGTGGAGTAGAGAGTGAGAAGTATAAAAGCCAATTTACAATGAACTACAACCCACAGTTTCAGAAGGGGGCCTAGAAAGATGAGAACTGCACAGGGTGAGAGAGGCGGGTGGTGGAACAGAAAGCGAGAAGTATAAAAGCCAATTTACAATGAATTTTGGAGGAATGATAGAAATATGTATGAAAATATCATAATTGTGAATCTATTTGAAATGAAAATCTATTTGTATTATATTATAT
The DNA here is from genome assembly GCF_902459505.1 of Geotrypetes seraphini. Classification (NCBI taxonomy): domain Eukaryota; kingdom Metazoa; phylum Chordata; class Amphibia; order Gymnophiona; family Dermophiidae; genus Geotrypetes; species Geotrypetes seraphini. The sequence continues at coordinate 71,040,376 of NC_047088.1, forward strand.
TTATTTATTTCCTTCAATAAAATGTTATACATTAAAAAAAAAAAAAATCCAAGGCTCTACTCTGAATTGGCAGATATTGCAAAATTGTGAGATCCATACCTTACAAGATCTTCTTGAGCATAATTGCTGGATGACTTTTGAAGAAATATGTAATAAATTTTGCTTACCAGTTAATCAACTTGACAGATGGCTCGAGTTAAAGCAATGTGTTAATACAGCACTTCCAGACATGTAAAAATCAAAACCCATACCTGATCTCCTTCATCAATGTACTGTCACTGCTCCTCTCAAAGGAGCTTCCAAATGAGATGATTTGTTGTGTCAAGGGCAGCCTGTCTCCATGCCACAATTGATGAGTGCTTGGAATATTGACTTAGATATTACTGCAGGTGATTTTTATCACTGTATTTTTTATCACTGTACTTTTTAAATTGAATTGTCATGATTTTATATGTCAGTGTTTAATAAATTATCTCTAGAACATCTCTATCCACAGTTTTTGTTTTCATCGGTGGATTGTTTTCACTGTGGATCATTGGGGCTCCCCATTTTTCTTTGTTGTGTTCCAAAGCTTTTATCTCAATTAGATCAGCTTCAGCTCTTCAGTTAGTATACTTCTTCCTACATCGAGCTGATTGGATCCCATATAAGCTTAGCAAATTCTCACACAAAGTTTCTAATTTATGTTGGTCCTGTGGGATATCAGTGGAATATTTAAATGCAGTCATCTTACATTTTACTGGGATAAGGTTTGGCATACCATCACATCCATATTGAAGATCCACGAACCGTTACATCTTAAAATTATTGTCCTTGGCCAACAGGGCCTTGCGCAACCTCTTTCAGAACCAAATGCTCGTCTCCTCAATATATTATTATTTTTAGCTATTAAGAACATACTGCATTCATGGAAGAATTTTTCCAAAGTAAACTTCATGGTCTGGTGGAACACTGTATGCATCACTACCAAGTTTGAAGGGGCAATCAGAGGAAAACATCAATCCACTGGTGCATTTCTTAAAATCTGGAGCCCTGTCCAAAATTACTGCATTTTGGACCATTGACATACAGTAATTTAAAACATATTGTTTAATACATATAATGATTACTTTTTGTTGGGTTAATATGATGCTCGTTGAGTGTACTCCATCATATTCATAATATTTCTCCTAAGGATAATGTGTGTACTGACTCCACTATGTATTACTCCATGTATGATATTACATAATCATGATTTGTTCAGTTAAATGATAAGTTTGTTCATTTATATCATAATATTAATAAAATCTATTTTTTTTAAAATCCAAAATAAAACAAAAGTAATTCTTACGAGTAAGAAGTCAACTTTTCAAAATTATTGGGCTGCCAAACCCAACTAAATTACCTCTCCATGGACACAGTCTAGGAGTTTGTTAATAATTGGGGGTGCTCAATCACCCACAGAGCTGGCTTCTATTATGAGCTCCAGATGGAGGCGCTCTTTGAAACAATGCAAGTATTGAGGTGAGTATTAGAGACTGACATAATCTCTAACATATGAGCATATGAGTAGAGCATATTTCTGTCATGGCACGAACAAACTTTTTGACCTGAGCCCAGGGCCAAATTAAGTCCAATGGATGCCCTCAGCCCCTTACATTTCTTAACTGACAAGACTTTAAGACCCAGTAAATGCTGAGAAATATAATTATTTTATGAAACAAAATATCAAATATATTTACAATGATTAGAAAACTGAAATTCATGTTGGATAATGGGTATGGCAGAAAGACGTGAAAGAGTTAAGGGCACGATAGCTAGGGGTGAAAAACTCCGTGGTACCCCTCTTACTTTGGTGCCCTAAGCATGTGCTTATTTTGTTTAATGGTTAATCTAGGGCAGCCTGATCCCCCATGGTTTGATTGAATGCACAAAATTAATTCATTTGAAGACTTCACTTCAGGAGAAGCCTACATACAGTTCTTAGATCCAATCTTTTTTTTTTTTTTAAATCTGTATGTATTTGATTTCTGCCACTTTTGCCCTTTTGCTTATTTTGTAAATACTTTATGTAACCAGGGTTAAAAGTTTAAAAGTTACCTGAGTGAGAAAAACAGGTTTTAAAGAAGATTTTAAAGGGGTTTTTAAAGTAAAGAAAGTCTGGAAGGTAAGATCTGTGTTTTTTTCCTATTTTGAGAAGTTTGGTTTGTGTATTGTTTGTATTGGTGCAGTTTTGAGGTTTTCTGTTGCTGATCTCTTGCACAGGTCTGCTGTCCTCATGCAGAGATCAGCAAGCAGTGGCTCTTGTGAAGGTAATTATTGATGGGTTTTTTTTTTAATCTAGAAGAAAGTTTCAGTCTGCTATTCTGTGAGAATCTTCTGGGAAATGTTTGAGAGATTCTCTGAGTAAGAAATTTATGTTGCTGATTTTTGGAGATGATTTTTTTTTCCAAGGTCCTATACCAAAATGCTTTTTACTTTGGATAAATTCTTGACAGCAAGCTATGCAAAATGCTTTATGGGATGAAAGTAGCATTATTTGGAAATGCTTTCTGCTGGGGGCAGATGACTTCAAATGGAGAAGATTTTTTTTAAAAGGTCCTATGACTGATTCATGTGAAATGTTGTAATAAACTATTGGTGAAGAAAAGTTTGTAAACTGCTTCGGAAACCTTTTTCTGGTAATATTTGCTGTAAAGTTTATTGAGAATTTGATTTTTTTTGTGTGTGATTTGAGATATAGGAAATTCTGGGGAGGGAAATAGTATAGGGAACATTCACGTTTTTTTTTTTTTTTCTAGCTTAGAAAGTATGTTAGGTATCTGTGGGGTTTATAGATGTAGAAAATGGTTTTCCCTTATTGATTTGGTTTTATAGTTAGAGTAGTAGATTGGTTTCAGGAAGATAGAGTCTGCTAGCAAGAGAAAGTCTGCTAGCAACAGCGCGCCAACGTGGTACCCTATACAGAAAAGACAGAAAGCCTCAAATAACCTAACCTGAAAAAAAAAAAAAAGAAGAACTGTACAGAGGGGAACTAAAATTACATTGTCTAGATTTGATATACAGCATTTTATTGTTTATTGTTTATTTAGTTATTTGATTAAACGCTTTATCGATTCTACAAAGCGTTGTACAGAGTAAAAAATTTTTCCTTTAGACAAACAATATTACAGTTAATACATACATTCTAAAAACTACAAAGCGAACAATAATACATGCAAAGTTATTATGGACGAACGAACAAAAGACACACAAGGTAAAGAGGGAAGAAATACAATAGCTATAGTAAATGGAAGAAACATTAATGGCAAGTACAAAAGGGCAGGGAGTTAAAAAAAAGAAAAAAAAAAAAACCTAAAATAAAACATCAGTTAAAATCAACTTTGAAATAAAATAAAACGTCAGTTAAAAGCATCTTTAAAAAGGAAGCATTTTAAGTTGCTTTTGAATGTTTTTAAATTATTTTCCATCTTTAAATAAAGCGGAAGAGAGTTCCAAATCGTTGGGGCTGTTACAGAAAAAATGGTAGTACGGCATGTGCCAATTATTTTTAATGAAGGCATATTAAGATTAAATTGGGATATGGGTCTCAAAGATCTCGGTGGGTCATAAGGGATCAATAATCTGTCGATAAAAGCTGGAAAATTAGTTTGCATGGTTTTGAATGTCAGAAGAGCTATTTTATAAGTTATCCTATGTGAAATTGGCAACCAGTGGGCATCTTTTAGCAGAGGGGTAACATGATCGTACTTTGATGCTCTTGAAATTAACTTAATGGCCGTATTTTGAATTAACTGCAGACGTTTCAAGTCCTTGTGATATATTCCTTTTAAGAGTGAATTACAATAGTCTATTTTTGAGATTACAAGTGAATGAATCAGAACGTTAAGGGAACTGGTGTCAAGAAGAGGGGCCAGTGATCGAATCATTCTTAGTTTGTAAAAGCAGTTTTTAACCAAGGCGCTTATTTGTGGACGGAAAGTAAGCCTACTGTCTATAAGGACCCCTAAGATTTTTATAATTGTAGTTGGTGTAAGTGGGGTGTTATTGATAATAACTGGGGAGATTAGTTGAGCCCCCTCTTTTCCAGGGAATAGGAGAGTATTAGATTTTGAAATGCTTAATGAGAGCTTATTAGAATTTAACCAGTCATGAACTATGCTGAGTTTATGGTTGATTGACTGAATCTCAGATTGGTCAGTTGATTCGATGGGGTGCAATAGTTGGAGATCGTCAGCGTAAGCATATACTGTGAACCCTATCAATTGGCAGAGAGTCAGGAGAGGGGACAGATAGATATTAAATAATAAAGGCAATAAAATAGAACCTTGAGGAATGCCAAAGTTTGAATGAAAAGGTTTTGATTTTGAATTATTAAATTGAACTGTCACGGCTCGCTCAGAAAAATATGATTGGAACCATTCAAGGGCGTGGTCTGCTACACCTATAGAAAGAAGATGATTTAATAAAAGGTGATGGTCGATAGTGTCAAATGCTGCAGCGAGATCTAATGAAATTAGAAGAACAGATTTGTGATGATCAAGATAATAATTTATGGATGTAGTGAGACCGAGTAGTGAGTACTCTGTGGAATGGTTTATGCGAAAACCGGTTTGATTTGGGTGAAGAACGTGTGTTTTGTCGAAATAATCGGCTAGTTGTTGAAATACAATTTTTTCAGTTAATTTACATAAAAAAGGGAGGTTTGCTATTGGTCTGTAATTGGAACAATTGTCCAGATTATTTTTTGGATCTTTGATAATTGGAAATATAATAGAATGTTTCCAATCAGGAGGGATTTTGGCTGTAGACAAACTGGTGTGAATAATTTGGAGTAAATATGGTCCAAAAACAGTAAAATGGCGTTTCAGAAAAAATGGAGGGATAGGTTCTAATTTGGAGCCTTTAATGTTAATGCAGTGTAGAATGTTTTCTAAAGCTTTCAGAGTTGGAAGGAGAAAATTAGATAAAGTAGTATGAAATGTCTGTGAACTAGTTAGCGTTTTGTCATTATTGGTCGGGCTTGGTAAATTGACGACAGAGGATGTATTATTGGAAATTTTGGATCTGATTAAGTTAATTTTTTCTTGAAAATAGTTTGCTAAAACTTGAGCTGTTGGAGTATCCTCAGTTAAGACTAATTTTTTATTTTTGAAGGAAGTTAGTTGTTTAAGAATTTTAAACAGGGCTGATGAGTTTTTGGTATCAGAAATTTTTTTCGTATAAAATTGTTTCTTAGTATTGATTTATTTATTTATAAATTTGTTTATTAAATTTTATTTCTATTTCAAATTTTGAATCCTTAGTGCTTCTTTATATCTATTTTGTTTATGGTTTAATTAACATTTTTTATTTCCAGTTTACATTACATTTTATTATTACATTCATTATTATTTTTTTATGTAATTCACTCCTTCTCCTTGGGAAAGATATCAGTTTACCCCTCGGTGTTCACAACTACAAAATAAATCTTGGTTCAAGAGGGATACTTTTTACTTCAGTCTGAGAAGGAGGGGGTTACGTAAAATGGTTTGATTGAATTCACAAAATTAACTCATTTGAAGACATCACTTCAGGAGAAGCCTACATACAGTTCTTAGATCCATTCTTGGGTTTTTTAAAATCTGTATGTATTTGATTTCTGCCACTTTTGCCCTTTTGCTTATTTTGTAAATACTTTATTTTGATTTTGCGAGGACTCTTCTAACAAAGATGCTTTAAGAAACCCCTAGTTGAATTTTTGAGTGTGAGCTTTTTATATAATTTTGTCTCAAATTATAAAGCACTCAGGGCCTTGGGAAATCAGTGTCCTCCTGCCCCCACCATCCCTTTTCTGTACCCTCTGGGATTGGCAAGCGAACCGCAGGTTACACTCAAAATGTGTTGTCACAGACCAGAGCATGAGCAGTCAATTCCAGGCTGAATGCCTGGGAGGCAGGGGGGTCTGAATCACTGGTAAATGTCAATCAGAATAAAGCATATACGCAGAGACAGAAATAGATCCTTAGGAGCTAAGTTGTACCTTGGATCTATGTGAGGTTTAAATCCTGGCCAATTACTATTTGCAGTGGATGTGGTCACTCTGTATCTGCCTTGAGAAAGCCAACTTACAGCTGCAGTCTCCTCTGTTCATTCACATTTTCTGGTCCCTTGCTTAGAGAGCCACTCAGCCTCTGAGATTCATAATTCAAGGGTTATTATGTCTGACAGTATAGTGGAAATGTAACTTTATCTCTCTTTCTCCAGTGAGTGACACTGCTGCTTACAGAGTCTGTCATCTCAAATTTCTAGTTTAGCTTTTGCCTGCATCTTTTGTTTTTAATTTGTGGTCCCTTTTTCTGTATTATGCAAGGGTTGGTCTATGTATGATTGAGATGAGGGATTCTACTAACCTGCAGTTTCTGTATAGCGATGTTCTAGGTACCAGTCCAGTTTATTCTTTTTCCCAGAAGGGGTGTTTTGATATCTCTCAAACTTTCTCGAGCCGGGGCACACTAAAGGTAGTAGCCATGGCTCGAGGCACCCGGAAGTGCGTGTATGTCCCCTTGATGACATCATACACATGTGTGACATCATCATGTCAACATCCGTGCTTGCACAGAGGCCCTCCAGATAGGCCCTGAGATGCCAGTAGGGGGTGCCAGCAGGGAAGAGGGCCAGAGAGAAGGAGAGGCGCTGATTGCTTACAGCAATGTTTCTCAACTACTTCAAGCTTATCTGTCTAACAAATAACTATTCATTTTTCATATACACACAATATACACAGCAGATATAAATTCTCAATCACTATATTGAAAATAAAATCATTTTCCCAACCTTTGTTGCAGTGGGGTACCTAGGGTATGTGATACCCGGGGCCCATCATTTTTTACACTTCCCCCGGCCCATCATTTTTTGACACCCCCCAGGCCCATCATTTTTTTGACCCCCCCTGCCCTTGGTACACCACTGCTATGGTTCGAAAAAGGCTAAGAAGCCGGCGGGAGCAGCGAAAGTGTCCTTTAAGGAACACCCTTCCGATCTGGCTCTATCCCGCCCCCTTTGTGATGCCACCAGTCAGCATTCTCAGCCCAGGCTAGATTGACCAATGGCTGAGAACGCTGTCCAGTGGTGTCACAAACGGGGTGGGATAGAGCCAGATTGGGAGGGTGTTCCTTAAAGGACTCTTTCGCCGCTCCCGCTGGCTTCTTAGCCTTTTTTTGGCTGTGGTTTTGAAAAGCTGTCAGGACTTCCGGACATGTATTCAAATGGATGACATGTCCAGGGAAATCCGGACTACTGGTAACCCTACGCTTAACACCTCATAATTAATTTCAATTAGCAGTCAATTGGTAGACATGATTCTCTAAAACTAGGTGCTTTATCCAAAGCAGCTACCTAAATATGGGTGTGGTTAGGGGGCATATTGTGGGTGCGTTTTGGATTTAGGCACCATTGTGCACCTAATTTAGATGCACACATTTAGGCCAAGAAAACTTTGGCATAGATATGTTATACCTAATAGGATGCTTAGCAATGCTTAATGATTTTTAGACAGCACATAAGAACATAAGCGATGCCTCTGCTGGGTCAGGCCTGAGGTCCATCGTGCCCAGCAGTCCGCTCACGCGGCAGCCCAACAGGTCCAGGACCTGTGCAGTAATCCTCTATCTATACCCCTCTATCCCCTTTTCCAGCAGGAAATTGTCCAATCCTTTCTTGAACCCCAGTACCGTACTCTGCCCTATTATGCTCTCTGGAAGCGCATTCGGGCAGAGTACGGTATACATGATTCCAGACAGTGTATTTAACTTTTATAGAATCATGCTTAGCATCGCATTAGTCGTTGCCGAGGCTTTTGAGGCTTTTGTGTTGTCAGAATGTACCTATTTTGCCTATGACTTAATCTGGCTATGTCAATTACAGCTCGATAAATATAAGTCTTGTCCAGGGTAGAAGTGAGGCTTTTATTAAGGTCCTAGGATCTCCCCATTTTCAATGCTCATAAACATCCTTAGAGTATAATAAAAATTGTCATATACTACTCATAGATTCAGCCTTGCTTAGGCATGTTTCTCTAAGAAGAAAGTGCCTATTGTGTCCATCTGTTTGCACGTGTGCAAATATAATGATTAGTACCAAATTCATGAAAAATTAAAGGAGCAGTGAGCCAAGGAGTGGCAGGGAGGACAGGCCCCATGACCCAAAGGTGAGATGGAAGTGGTAGAGAATGACGAAAACATGAGGCCAAACTTCCACTATGCCCAGTACTAGAAGAAAAGTGGTGTGGTGCTGATATTAGTGTGTCAGTGAGACTTAATCAGAAGAGGATTTGCTACAGCCTCAGAAGAAGAGATATCACAGCAGCACAATGAGTAGTATGGTAGTGGAGTCCCCAACCTCTGCCTGCCAAAAAGGCTGTGAGGCAGCTGAACATAAATGGTGTTGGCATGAGTTGAAGAACCAATAGTTTGTTATCCCTCTACTGGCCAAAAATAATGGTCAGACCTCAATTAGCTAATATCATTGATATACCTTTAGTTGTGAAATTAAGTGTCAGTGATAACCTAATTTATTTGTTCAATTTTCTATACTGTTCTCCCAGGAAAGCTCAGAATTTATTCAGGGTCACAGGGAGCAGTGTGGATTTAAACCTGCAACCTCAGAGTGCTGAGGCTGCAGCTTTAGCCACTGCACCACACTCTCCCCCTTAATTGAGAGAAGGGGAAAGGAAGTCCTGGGACAGGAAAAGGAAAGAATGAAGAAGGGCTAATTCACTCTCACACCTGCTCCAGCTTTCAGTCACAAATTCTTATGTTTTCCAGCACTCCTCACCCCTGTTCTTATAGGCATACCCCACACACTTCATTCAGAGTCATACCTCACACTGACAGACACACTTGGTGTACTCACATCACACACTGGCATTGACACGGGCCCAACACCTCCCACCTCTTCTGCACTTCAACACAAGCCAAACTTCCAAACACTTTCTAGCTGCATTCATACACACCCCACATCTCCCTTATTTCTATAGCCACTCAGGTCACACACCTACCTATTCAATCAGTGACATGTGCCTTTATGCAATGCTTAGATGATACACACTTTAAGTCCACCTTCGAGTCCCAAGGCCCTATAATTTGGAACTGCCTCCTGACCTGTTTATGCCAGATCCCTTCCTACCTTCAGCGTAGGAATGCTCTAAAAATGCATCTATTCTCACTATTGTCTATACTGTCTGACTCATAATGTTCCTGTTTTAAGCCTTATTAGTCTTATGTAAGCCGCATTGATTCCTAATAGACAGTTGTGGGGGGTATAAGAAACAATATGGTATGGTATAGTACGGTACCCTTTCAGCTTCTCTTAACTTATTTTGTCTCTCTAACTTTGTTTAGCTCTGGCACACTCAATAGAGCACATGTTTTTCACGGCACATTATAATTGAAATAAAATTGCAAAACCAACAACAAATTAAATTTCAGAGTATTTTATTTTTTTTTTTTAAAGTTTTAAACTGTATTTTATTTAACAAAATGAAAAACAATACACAGGCAGAATGCCAACAGCAAATCAACAATCTCCCACAAAAAAACACCCCCCTCCCCCAACCGAGTGACATAGGATAATACAAAGACAAAAGAGGAATAAAAAATCAGGTAAAAAACAAAACATATGCAAGATTTAAAAAAGGCCCCTCCAGGAGCCATACCTATGCCAAATACGACGAAACGCACCACAAGTGTCATTGTTCAAAGCAGTTCCAAATAAATCTGGACATCAAATAAATCTGATCTACCTTATACAAAAGATCAGAACGAGTAGGCAAATAAGTACGTTTCCAATAAGTGGCCACGCAGTCTAGCCGCCGTAGCAACCAGGGCCACAAAGTGGGTCTGATCGCTATCCAGGCTCCCCAAAGGATAATTAAGTAAAAACACTTCCATGCGCAATAATATGGGTATATGTAATACATTAATCACCAGTTGTTGAACCATCTTCCAAAAAGGTACAATCTTAATACAATCCCACCAGATATGCCCAAAATTGCCTAGACCTCCACAGTTACGCCAGCAGCGCCCATCTCCACAATGATAGAAACGGTACAACTTTTCAGGCGTAAGGTACCACTGAAATAACATCTTATAACCCTGCTCAACTAAGGGGGATGCTAAAGAAACCCTAAGTAAAGTACCATAAAGGTGGTCCCATTGCTGAAAATCAAAGGTCTTACCCAACAAGGTTTCCCACCTATGTTCATATGTGCGAGCCTGAGGCCTGGTGTATAAAAGAGCCCTATACAAACGGGAAATAAGGCCCACCCCAGATCCCATCCTAAAGACTTGAAGAAAGGCAGAATCCGCCCCTTCCCATTCAGGAATCACCCTCTTTTTCAGAAAGTCCCGAAGCTGAGCATAAGCGAAAAAATCCGTCGTCGGTAAGTCATATAAAGACTGTAAGGCCAAGTCCACCCAATACTAATTGACCCAGCACCCGGAGACCCTCCAATTCCCAGCGTCGAAAAATCCCAGTATCTCTGGCAGGCAAAAAACCAGGGGCAAATCTAATGGGAGTGGCATAAAAATAACGCTGACGCGGAAACCAAGTACGACGGACCTGGCACCAAGCCTGCAGAGTACACACCATCCCATAGGAAGCCCCGTTCTGCAAATCCCGAAGGATCTCAAAAGGTAGCCAAGGCAGGGCTGCTAATGGATAAGTCGGCTGCAGGGCCTGTTCTAAAGATACCCAGCGTTGAGAGGGATAAGCCCAATGGAATAACACCTGCAATTGGGCCGCAAAATAATAAGTGAAAAAATCAGGAACACCCATTCCCCCATGTAACCTGTCCCAATACATACGTTCCCTCTGTACCCTAGGTGGTTTATGTGTCCAAATATAAGCAAAGGCCCGCCGTTGAAGCCTAAGTAAGAACTGTTTAGGAATTGAGAGAGGCAGGCAGGAAAACAAGTATAAAAAACGAGGCAACACATTCATACGCAAAGCACTAATCCTACCCATCCAAGATAACCGTAAACCTTCCCAGCGATCCAGATCCGCAAAAACAGTCCGTAACAGCGGAGGGTAATTCAATTCAAAAAGATCAGAGAGCTTTCGAGATATACGAACACCAAGGTACCTAATAGACTTAGCCGCCCATCGGAATGAAAAAGTGGCACGCAAGTCAGCTACCAAGGAGTCCGGAAGCGAAACATTAAGCAATTCAGATTTGTCGATGTTAACTTTAAAGCCGGCCACCTTACCGAAGAGGTCCAAAACACGAAGCACCACAGTCAAAGACTGAAGCGGGCGAGTCAATGTAAACAAAATGTCATCAGCATACAATGAGATCTTATGTTCTTCACCACCCACCACAATCCCCTGAATATCCACATGTGCGCGAATAACGGCTGCTAAAGGTTCCAAAACCAATGCAAAAATCAGTGGTGACAAGGGGCAGCCCTGTCTGGTACCTCGATGAATCGAAAAAGAGGCGGTATATCTCCCATTAACCCTTAAGCAAGCCTCCGGGTCAGTATACAATAAAGTCACCCAATGTAAAAAAGCCCCCGAAATGCCCATCCTCTTCAAAACCGCTAGCATAAATGACCAATAAACCCGATCAAAGGCTTTTTCAGCGTCTACTGATAATAAAACAGCTGGTACAGAATACTGATGGGCCACTCCAATCAGAGTAATTTTTTTTAAAGTTCTTTAAGCTACAGTATGTATGGGTAATTGTAACAATGGTAAAACTAAAGTAGATAGAACAGAATTTCTAATCAATGCAATGGATATGCTTGTTTTTGAGTGCAAATTAACTGAAAACATGGCTCGATAGTCAACAAGCATACATGCATTTCATCATCCACCATCTGCAGTCATTCTCTTTTTTTTAAATTTAATTTCTGTCAAACAAAGAATTAATTTATGTCCAGCAGAGGCCAGCATAGGACCAGCTCTGCAGAGTCATATAGGAGAAGGCCAGCACTGCAAAGGAGCCAAAATTATCACATTTTCCTGGAATTAAGGAAAAAAAAAATTACTGTAGAGGAAAATTAATAATTGATGATATTAATGAATTGGCCAGAAACAAACACAACTGAAAATACAAGAGGATTAGGCCATTTCTTTGTAGATGCTAATCAACTACCAAAAATAATTCCCTAGATTTACCAGAAACAGTTTCTATGTTCTGACTGAAATAATTCATTTTTAGCTGCCATGCTTCAAAAGCTATTATCTAAGCATTTTCACCCTTTTCTCTTTAAGATCCGTACTTCACACTTTTGAGAATGTAAAGCTGAAGTATACTATGGTATCTTGGTACTATACCGGGCCTGAGATAATGAAGAATGCCATAGATCAATAGCATCAGTATCAAGGCAAGATATTTCTTTGCCTGATTAATGGTGTTGCTCAGATAAGACACCTGCTGGAGTTTCTACTGCCTGAAAGAGGAAACTCTGGCAACACACTGTGGGAAACATGGAAGCCATATAAAGCAGGGGTGTCCACACTTTTGGCTTCCCTGGGCCGCATTGGCCCAAAAAAATGTTTCTGGGGCCGTGCAAACGCTGCAGCAAGACGGAGGAGGGAGCCGGCAAGACGGTAAACATTGGGGGAGGGGGGGGGGGGGCAGCAGAGGAAATCATTGCATTACCCTTGACCGGGGCCATACAAAATACTTCAAGGGGCCGCAGGTTGGACACCTCTGATATAAAGGGTTGAAAATTTTCATTCAATCTCCTATCAGATTTGTGCCCGGGTTTCTACCTGCTCAGAACACTGGAGTATATAGGCGTTGGGAGAATGGAGGATTCCGTGTGCTGGAGCAGATGGTGCTTCAGGGGGAGTTGATCCATTTTGCAGCAGATCTCCCGGCCACAGACTTCTTCGCTCTGTGATTTTTTGCAAAAGAAGGTTTTCCAGAATGGGAGGGGGTGGACTCAGCATTTCTTCAGGTGTTCCGTATAGGGTCTGGTGTAGCATTAATTTCTCATTTGTATAAAGCTCTCTTGTATAGTCGCCCCTGGTTAGATTGTATGAGCACAAATGGGAGGACCTTTTGGGGAAGCCTGTGGAGTTTCAGCAATGGGAGCAACTTTATAGTGCATTGCTTCGGGTCTCTTTGGCCAAGCTGCTGATAAAACAGGGTTATAAGATGTTATATCGGTTCATAGTCATTCATGTGCGAGACTTCAGTGCGCCGACATTGCAGCGCAGACAATTTGGCACAAGACCCCAGCGCCACCTAAAAAGTGACTTTTAAAGAGCTCCGATGCGGGGTGTGAGTGGGGAACCCCCCAGTTTAACTTCATACTCTTCACGCTGCCGTTGGGGGGGGAGGTTGGGGGGTTGGAACCCTCCATTATAGAGTAAACTTAACTTTTTCCTGATTTTTTAGGAAAAAGTTAAGTTTTCTCTATAATGTGGGAGGTTGCACCCCCCCATTCCCCCAATGGCAGCGTGAAAAGTCTGAAGTAAAGTGTGTGTGTGTGGGGGGGGTTCCCCCTACCCCCCCGTCAGAGCTTTTTAAAAGTCACTTTTTTATGCAGCGCGCTAGTGTCTTGCACTGAGTTGTTGGCGCTGCAATGTCGGCGTGCGGAAGTCTCACGCGCTTTTGTCCCGTCACCTGTTATATCAGTGGTACTACACACCAGAGAAATTGTATCGCTTATTTAAACATGGAGATGGGCAATGTTGGAGAGCTTGTGGGGGGGAGGGGAACCCTTAGGCATGTTTGGTGGGATTGTTTTAGTGTTGTATTACACCTCTCCCTCCGTATTCGCGGTGGATGCGTTCCGGCAATAGGCGCGAATATGAAAAAAAAAATGCAAATAACTTTTTTATATGTTATTCGCAGTTTTGGGGAAAGTGACATCATTTTTTCTATTAAAACCGCGAATAACGTATCAACTGTTATTTGCGGTTTTTGAGGAAGAAGAGGAAGAGGAGAAGGCATCGGATGCGGGAGCGGAGGGAGTCTCCAAGGCAGATGCTGGTGCTACGGTTGAACCGGCACTACTTAAGGTTGCAGCTTGCTTGCTTCCAAGTGCCGGTCTCATTGTTTGGCGAGCTGCGAGAAGAGAAGGAGTTAGAGGCTCTGGAATGGCACTAGGACGCATGTGTTTGTGTCCACTCCTTTACCCTGCCGGCATGTACTGCAGCTTCTCTCTGCTATGAGCCTTGGCTACAAGGAGGACTTTGCGGGTTGGCACTCTGGCCCCCTTCTCCTTCTAGTTCTGGGAAAGTACCATGCCCTGCTTCCCTTGTTTCTTCCTTGATTGCCTTCCAGCTCCTTTTCTCTGTCCACGGTCTTGTGGTATACATACAGCTGTGCTACCCCTGTGATAGTGAGTGGGCAGCAGGGTTAGGCCGGCAGCGGTTTTCTTTTGGTGGGAACAGGCTGGACCTTGTCCTGCAAGAGATTCCATTGGCGTTAAAATAAATCTCTACGTGGCAAGATCGAGGACAGTAAAAGGAAAAAAGTTTAATGATGATGTTTTTTGGGGGGGGCGGAGTTAGTGGCTGAAAAATCATGAATAATCGAAACCGTAGATACAGAAACCGTGAATACGGAGGGAGAAGTGTATTTTGGAAGATGGTTCAAACTATAGTGTCTACTATATTGCACACTGATGTATTGTTGCAACTGGAAGTTTTCCTACTGAATAAGCCTGCTCTCGGGCTGGAGCATGGACAGGCTCATTTTGTGGTTTTGGTTGCTATGACGGCCAAACTCTGTGTGGCCTCATTTTGGAAACAGTCTATTCTTCCTGCACGGACTGATCTTCATATCAAAGTGGATCGTATCTATTTAATGTCTAAATTGACTGCATTGAGGACTGATACCTGTGGTTCTTTTTGCCAAATTTGTCATTCCTATGGATGTTGGAGAGGTATAACGTAATGACTTTGGGATGTTCTCTGTACTCATGTTTTTCCTGCTCCTGGACTATTTATTTTGTTCTTTTGAGCTTGTAACACTCGGGGGAGGGGGTTGTTGTTTTGGTGGGTGTTGCTTATTTGGTGTTGGCATTCAGCCTGTGTATTATTTTTGCATTATTGAATAAAATTGTTAAAAAAAAGAAGAAAATTTTCATGCAATAGAAGGGGTTTTCAGCCTGTGGCCTGGCTGCCCTGCGTAGGCCCACTCTTACTTTTGGAAGCTAAGCAGGGTTAGACCTGCCTAGTACTTGGATGGGAGACCACCTGGGAATACCAGGTGCTGTAAGTTGAAGGGCCCTATGTTGGGCAGTAGAAGGGTAGAAGGGCAGTAGTAGTGGGCATTCCTGTTGAGGGATGTCTTAGTGACAGTAGGAGGAATTGGGCACTCCTCCTGCTGCGGATATTTGGGGGGGGGGGCTTCGGGGGTTCTGGCAGGAGGGAGTGGCATCCCTTCTGCCAGTCAACTTTGAGGGGGAAAACGGGTTCCCTGCCGTGTCTGCAGTGGCTAAACTGATTGCTGCAGGGAGACTCCCTTGCGGCGATCAGCTCTTCGGCAATGCGATTCACTAACTAGCGCCTGTGACATGGAGAATCGGGGTGGTTAGGTGGGTTTAGGCAATTCTATATAGTACATACATGTGCGATTCTCAAAAGCCGCTTAGGTGGCTATTGAGACTGAGCGTCCTATACAGAATATAGTTCTAAAAGGCATTATTCCTTGTTGTTTCCTATCTCACTCTTTTAACTGAGGGCAGAACCAACCTATTGTCCTGAGCAGATCTAAGAGCTCTAGCAGGTATATAGAGAACTAGTGTTTTAGCCCGTTACATTCGTTACAGTAACGGATGCTAGAATAGCCCCACCTATACCCTGACCCTGACTCTGACCCCACCCATGCCCCGCCTTTATCATGCCCGGACCCTGCCTCCCACTGATCCCAGTCCCACCACCTCACCTTTCACCATTTCCTTTGTACCATTTTGGCCCTCCTAACAGGGTCTTTACTTAACCGAGGTGGCAGCAGCAGTCCTGATGTACCAACCTTTCCTCCCTCTGCCCCAAAGCAGCAGTGGTCCTACCATTTTCATCTCTCCCTTTCCCCCTTTCATAACCTCTACCATCTCTCTCTGACCCTGTTTCACCTCTTTTGCCATCTTTCCCTTTCCTGTCCCCCTCTGTCCTTCCCCAAGACCATCTCTCTCTCCTGCCCCCTCCACACTCCCTGAAGTCTATCTCTCCCTATCCCCTACCATCTCTCCTGGTCCCCCTAGTAGCCCCTCTGTCCTTCTCATCCATCTGTCTCTGTCTCTCTCTCCTCACCTCCTGCCTCTGCGGAGCTCTCGCAGCTCCTCCTCGTCCTCCTCCAGCCAGGCTTCAGCCATCTTCCGCCGCGGCCTGCAGCCGCTGACAACCGCCGCGGCCAACATCCACCTAGGGGGATTCTCGCGCATGTTCACTCCTACCTGCGGTGCCCTACAGTGCACGGAAAACGGGAGCACGCAGGTGGGAGTGCGCATGCGCGCTTAGGGCTTTATTATATTAGATAGTAAGCGCGTGAAGATAATCTGGTGAATATGAAAACAGAGCTTTATGCTTCAGCATAAGTACTTTAAATGTGTCCTATAAACTTTTGGAAGCCAGTGAAATTGTAGAAAAAGAGGTATAACCCTGCCAAACCTTTTTCTTAATATCCTAAGATTTCTAATGCCATATTTTGAATAGTTTGAAACCTTTTGAGGTTGTTTCTTGCATTGCCTAGAGAAAACTAAAAAAACTCTGTGGAGTGATGATGTTCCTAAATGGACTTTATTTGAAAGTGTCAAAGTTCCAAAGGTACACTGAAATCATCCATGTAAAATAATTTCATCCAAATAAAAATAAATGATCCACATAAAAGCCTTAAAGGACCTAGTCCGCTAGGGATACAGGACCCAACATGGTCTGCGTTTCGACAAAAAGTCTTCTTCAGGGGTCCCTGGGGGTCCTATAAAGGTGAGTACGTGGGAAACAATTGTGTGGTGAGCCGGAAGTGAGACACTGCTTGCGTTTGCAATAGAAAGGGCATTGCTTAATCAAGTTTTGATATTATTGTGAATGCGTGAATCAGGGTATGCAAGTTCTTTTCTTCAAATAGTCCTTTAATTGCTCGCATTGTTCTAAGAGTATAAAAACAATATTTAACCAGTGCAGAAGTGGGCTCCTATGGTGTAGGACAGGGGTGTCAAAGTCCCTCCTCGAGGGCCGGAATCCAGTCGGGTTTTCAGGATTTCCCCAATGAATATGCATTGAAAGCAGTGCATGCAAAGCGATCTCATGCATATTCATTGGGGAAATCCTGAAAACCCGACTGGATTCCGGCCCTCAAGGACTGACTTTGACACCTGTGGTGTAGGATGTAGGATATTTTACAAATAATAAAATATTCGTGTAAAAAGATGGCTGTAAAACACGTTTTCCAAATCACTTGGCAACCTTAATTCCATACCTGGGAGATAGGGAGGGTGGGTAATTACACAACCTACTTGATGCTACTTATGCAACCTACTCGACAACCTTCTTATGCATGCTTGGGACATATATGGAAGACAGTAAGATCTTACATGTATCTAATTCTTATATATGACTTAATTACTTTCATTTGCTTTGATGGACAGAGTTCAAAAAAGCGTGGGATGAATACAGAGGATCTCTAATCAGAAAATAATGGTATATGTTGAAGTACTGGGTAGACTTGTCACGTATATGGCCATTCAGTTGAGGATGGGCTGGGATGGTTAAGAATTTCAGGGCTGCTTAATTCCGATCCTTGAGATCTACAGCCAGGCCAGGTTTTCAGGATATCCACAATGAATATGCATGAGAGAGATTTGCCTGCACTGCCTTCTGCCTTCTGGAGTGAGCTTCGATGGCGACTCCAGTAGATGCACAGTACCGGGCAGAGTGCTGGGTTTCTGACCCAGAAATAGCTAAGAAAAAAGAACAATTTAAACTAAATCATTCAATTATAGAGAGTGTATGTTTGGGCAGACTGGATGGACCATTCAGGTCTTTATCTGCCCTCATTTACTGTGTTACTAAGTTACTATGTGCTGTCTGATGAAAATAGGAAGGCCTGTGTTTGCATTCCATGCAGTATGATGTGCAGTGACAGCACAGTTAATGATGGACAGTGAAAGAAGTATGGCGGAGAAAATGGGAAACAGGGCTTATGTTTTCAGGCTTTAGTGACTGTCAGATCTCTTCTCTGATATGACAGGTGAAGTGCAGCCTTAAGTTTCCACTGTTTGCTCAGTGGCTTAAGTTCAATCTGACCTCAGTCACAACCCTCACAAGCTAAATTCCTTACATTAACTATGTGTTTATTGGAGAGCTTTAAACAAACAGATAGAGAGCTGAGATTCCTTTTAACTATCTTGGCTTTCCCAAAGAATATGCATAGAAGTTTCCTCTGGAGACGTGAGAGGAGGAGGAAGAGGTGGTGTGGTTTGCTGATGGGAAGTTACCATAAACTACAGCTAAAACTACTTTCTTTGCATGGGCCTGTAGAGGAGCTATGCAGACATCTTTTAAGAGATTCTGCAAGAATCCTGCTGATTTCATTAAATCAGAGTCTCTCACACTGTGTGCCACAGCACAGTGGTGTGTCCCGAAGAGATTCCGGGTGTGCCACAAGAGATTCCAGAATTTTACTTTATTTTTAAAAATTCTCTTCATAAGTATACACTAGAATAGATGATATGTACGTCACGTACGCAAGAGTCTGTCAAGGTGATGAGCGTCTGTATGTGTAAAGATACAACTGCCCAGACACACATCATCCTTTGACGTGATTGGTCCTTGAAAACTAACGGCAAGTAATTTTATTTTTATCCTAACTTGAGCAACAAAGCAATCAAGGCTTTGTTACCGTTTGGATCTTCTTATCTTTGCAAACTTGAATTTTCAGCTCAGACAGAAATTAAATCGAAAAAAAGAGGATGACTGCAGATGGTGGATAATGAAATGCATGTTTGCTTCTCAACTAGTATCGAGCTGCTTTTTGAGTTAATGTGCACTCAAAAACAAGCACATCCACCAAATTGATTAGCTATTATTTCTACTTTAGTTTCACAGTTGTTACAATTACCCATACATAGCCGGTACATACATATATATATGTTGTTATTTCAGGCTCAGGATATGATCCATGTACATACAAAATACAACTAAATCATACAGTTCAACCAGTAAAATGTGTATGTGAAGTGTTCAGAGCACAAATCTCCTGCACATGTGCCGCCATAGAGACTGTTGTGGGACCATCATCACACTTCTATGCAGTGGCGTACCTAGGGTATGTGGCACCCGGGTCCCATCATTTTTTGACACCCCCCCATGTAAAAAAATATTTTTTGTAATAACCATGAAACTGAATAAATGGTCATAATAGAAACAGGCAGTGACAATTTTCTTTTATTGAACCTCATATATGTAACCATTATTCCAAACATACCATAACAACATAAATTATGTCTGAATTGTCATGACATCAGAAGTACATATGGAGTAGTTGCAGGTGATCATTGGGACAGTTCTGATTGTGTTAGTTTGGTTTTATGTGTTTTTTGAATAGAAGGGTTTTTATTTCTTTTTTGAAGGTTTTGTAGTTTGTGGTCGAGGTCAATAGGTTGTAGAGTTGGGGGTCGAGTTTTGCAGCTCGAATGGCTAGGAGGTTGTCGAATTGTTTTTTTCTTTTGACGTTCTTGGTTGGAGGGTGTGTGAATGGTGCGTGAGTTCTCCTATGTCTGGTTGAGGTGGATTGAATTATTTAGCTGAAGAAATTAGTTACCCCCCCATTCCACACACATTAATTCTCTTCCATTTTTGTTCCCATTATAAAAAACACTGATAAGTTCTCAGAAAAAAAAATACATTAAAATAAGAAGTGAAAACAAAGGACCCTACAGATGAGAACATAACATAAGAATAGCCTAACTGGGTCAGACCAATGGTCCATGATGCCCAGTAGCCCATTCTCATGGAAGCCAATCCAGGTCACTAGTACCTGGTCAAAACCCAAAGAGTAGCAACATTCCATGCTACCGATCCAGGGCAAGCAGATGTTTCCCCCATGTCTTAATAACAGACTATGGACTTTTCCTCCAGGAATTTGTCTAAACCTTTCTTAAAACCAGCTACGCTATCTGCTTTTACCATAACTTCTGGCCACTTCATTTTTAAGCTGAGATCTTTCCTTCCAAACAGAGACTTTGCTAGATATCAAATACAGCACAAGGTAACTTCACACGGACTTAGCTGTGCAGGAAATGTGAATCTCCTCATACACCCACCATATAGTGCAAAAATGTGCAAAGGTCTGGTTTTTTCTTTCGATCACTACATAGACTAATGCCACACAAGCAGCGCTGTTACAAACATATTCTGTAGGTCAGTGCTAAGGTTAACAAAGTTTCCTTCCTTGGACCAGAAGGAGATACTGACAAACCACTGGAAGAGATCCCAAAACAACTACCCAGGAACAACAGCCAAAGACCCACTCAGTGTGTGAACCAGTTGAGTGGAGTGGACTAACTGGGGGTGGAAATGGGCCCAGAGTTTGCTCAGCAGAATTTCCCAGATCACCTCTTCCTCTCAACACATTGACACACTGCCACCACCACCACTAGGAACACCTCACTGGGTAGGCCAGCAATGCTATAAACTTTATAAAACACATTATTATATTTTCTTATAAAGCACATATTTTAACTGAACTCTCTGACATCCTCAGCCTTTCCATTCACAAAAATAGAAGGAAGAAAAGTTCCCATTTCCTGCTGTCTCATGTCCCCGGCCTATACAATATTTTTGTTCTGCAGACCCTTCAAAAATCTGACCAAATCCTCGTTTCACTTGCATTATAAAGTACTGAGGATGCCATCTCTCCCCAATCCCAGGTCCTAAAGTCTAAGACAGTAGCGCAAACTAGTGCTGCCAGATTCAGGAAAAAAACTTTCGATTCGATTCAATTTTCCTGCCCAATTGGGTGTTTTTTCAAACATCCTGGTGGGTTTATTTTATAGCTTTTTCACCCTCCTTTGGCTTCTCCTAACCACACTGGCGCTGTGATGTAAATAAAATAAAGAAACAAAAAGGATTTTTCCTCTCTATGTTAAATCCTAGCTCATGTTTGCGGTCTAACACCAGCTCTGGCAGGATATACATTTCAAATCTGACATATTGTAATCACAAAACAGAAAATAAAATTAGTTTTTCTACCTTTTGTTGTCTGGTTATTTTTCAAATCTTGTTGGTCCAAGGCTCTGGTTGTCTTCTGATAACTTGCTTGCCAGGGTCTCCTTCTTTCTTCTTTCTCCATGCTAACCATCCATCTGCCATCTCTGTCTCCCCTTCCGTTTCCCTTCCCTCCCCCGGATGTCTGGCATCTTTCCTTTTTTTTGTCTCCCTTCACAAATCCACCTTTTCTTAACTACCCTTTCATCCAGCAGCTCTCCCTCAATCCCCACCACCCCAGGGTCCACCATCTCTCCCTTTCTTTTCCCAACTACCCTCCTAACTAGTATCTCTATCCCCCCCTCCACACCATCCCTTGTCCCCCCTTAAAGGTCTGCATCCCGCCCCTGAAGGCCTGTCCCCCCCTTGAAGGCCTGCCTGCTCCCCTTGAAGGCCTACCACCTGAAGGCCTGTCCCCCCCCTTGAAGGCCTGCACCCCCCCAAAGGCCTGCACCCCCCCCGAAGGCCTGCACCCCCCCGAAGGCCTGCACTCCCCCGAAAGCCTGTCCCCCCTTGAAGACCTGCCTGCCTGTTCCCCTTGAAGGCCTGCCCCCCCTGAAGGCCTGTCCCCCCCTTGAAGGCCTACACCCCCCCGAATGCCTGAACCCCACGAAGGTCTACACCCCCCTCGAACGCCTGTCTCCCCCTTGAAGGCCTGTCCCCCCCTTGAAGGCCTGTGCCCTCCCTTGAAGGCCTGTCCCCCCACCGAAGGCCTGCACCCCCCCGACGGCCTGTCACCCCCCCTGAAGGCCTGCCTGTCCCCCCCAAAGGCCTGCACCCCCCGAAGGCTTGTCCCCCCTATGAAGGCTTGCCTGCCTGTTCTCCATGAAGGCCTGTCCCCCTGAAGGCCTGTCTCCCCCCCGCCACAAGGTCTGCCTGCCCGCCCCACCCTGAAGGCCTGCTGCCCCCCCCACTACCTCGAAGGACTGCTCGGCCCCACCACCACCACCACGAAGCACTGCTCATTCCCCCGGCCTCCCTGCTTCATTTCCCTGGGGAAACAGCCTGCAGCCTGCACGATGCCAGCGATCTTTGCTTGCTACGGCTGTTTCCTCCACCGCGGTCCCGCCCCTCCTCTGACGTCAGAGGAGGGGGCAGGACCGTGGCGGAGGAAACAGCCGAAGCAGGCAAAGATCGCTGGCATCGCGATCTTGCTGCAGGCTGTTTCCAGACGCGACACCCGGCGCAGGGGGGGGAACCGGACCGGACCGGGAGCACCCCCTCAGGGCTTGGCACCCGGGGCGGACCGCCCCCCCATACCCCCCCCCCTTGGTACGCCACTGCTTCTATGTTCCAATCCATGAAAATTAAAATAAAAAGAAGCTGGTGCATGACACTTATCTGTTTGGATGCAGGCTCTACAGCGCTCCAGCTGAAATATGGAGATCTATTTTCGAAGTGGCACTGCAGGAGAACCCAACCAAGTGGAACTCACCTCAGGCTCATAATCCGAATGCTGCAGTGTTCCGATCCCCTCTACCCCAGTGGTCTCAAACTCAAACCCTTTGCAGGGACACATTTGGGATTTGTAGGTACTTAGAGGGCAATAGCAGTTTCTAGCGCGGGGAGCCGTGAAAAATGGCCCGTGCTGCTCCTGACACTCATAGGAACTCAATGAGCGTCGGGAGCAGCGCAGGCCATTCAGCGCAGTTCTTTGTGCTAGAAACTGCTATCGCAGTTTCATAGAAGAGTGTAACAGAAACAGAGCTGTCAATGTACAGGAGCTCTCGTGAGTTATATCAAAGGGAAATGAGGGTCCCAGTGTGCAATGCAGTCGAATATTCTTCCAAGGACAGAAACAAAATGGTCAATATGTTGACCCCCCCCCAAATGGAAAATCCATCTGATTCACAAACAAGTGGTGATGCTGCAGAAATTCTGTGGCATCCTTGAGAAATTTTCTGGCAGAATTTCACATGGAGAGAAGTGGAAAGCACCTGCAGGTGATATGCAGGTGAATCCTTGAAAAGAAGAGGAATGCAGATCTTGGTGCCAAGGAATGCCACTCACAACCGAGCTCTGAGTCATATCCCAATCCTGATGTATCCCAATGCACGAAAGGCTTCAACCTGCCTCTGCATTCGTCCTTCTGCGCTCTTCACTGTTCTTCTTAAAACAAAGCTAAGAGCCAAACAAAACACCACGGTAAACAGGACTGATCCAGGATGGAATAAAAACAGTGTTTTGCAGTTGTTTTTCCCCTCCCTTATTAGCTATTTCCTCGTCCTCCGTGCAGTTTCCTCGAGGTCTGCAGGTTGGTCTATGACTTATGGAGAGAATGAGCGACATCCTCCTTTTGTTTGTTGTGGACACATTTCCGTCACCTGCAACAAGCAACTCATCCAAAAAGATTTCTATTCATATAATAGCTGTAAAAAACACAAACACACATCATAACAAACAAACAAGATGCTAGCGGAGGAAGATGAGAAGGGGAGCCAGAGATGCTGAACTGACAGTGCATCCTGGGCTCTTTTGTATTCACTGCTGGATGTGAAGGGAATTTATGTGGCCAACAAGTGTATAGAAACAAGACGGCAGATAAAGACCAAATGGCCCATTCAGTCTGCCCATCCACAGCATACACTATCTCCTCCTCTCTCTAAGTGATCCCACGTTCCTTCCCAAGCTTGCTTGAATTCAGATATAGGGTTAGATTCACTACGCAAATCGATCGGTTTGCGACCCGTTTGCGACCCTGAACTGATTCACTAACCTCATGGCCAATCCGATTCTAATCTGCGCATGCAAATGAGGGTAAGCAGCATGCAAAGTAGGAAGGACGTGATTCACTAAACTTTTTCAGCAACACCGACTGGGCTGGCCGATTTAAAAATTTCAAGTTTCAAGTTTATTAAAAATTTGTTAGCCCGCATTTTCAAAATTACAAAGCGGCTTTCCTGCTCTCTGTCGACTTCTCCTGCCTTTCAGCCCCGACTCGCCTGCCCTTACCCGCAGTGTGAGCCCGTGGTTTTAACCCGCGAGTTTAAAGCGGGTTAAACCCACGGGCTCGCGAAGTAAAAAAAACAGTCAGCTAAGTAAAAAAAGTAAAAAAGCTCTGCCGGGCACAAAGGGCCAGTGCATGCGCAGACCATCTACAGTCAAGGAAGATGGTCTACGCATGCTCAAGGATTACTCTCCAGCGATCTGTGCGGTCGGTGGGAGGCATGCCAATGATCGCCCCTATTTGCATGCAGGCCTTTAGTGAATTCGTCGGCCTGCCTCCAATCGCCCACGGATCGGACACGGATCTCCAGGTTAGTGAATCTAGCCCATAATCCTTGTCTCCACCATCTCCAATGTGAGGCTATTCCACACACCCATCACCCTATCTGTAAAAAACATATAACCAGAGAAAAATGAAGGCAGGGAAGCACCATATATCCTATTTCATCTGCTATCTATTACATTTGCTATTCCTTTCTCTTCCTTTCCATAAAAAAAGTATTTCCTTAGATTATTTCTGAGCCTATAACCTC
Organism: Geotrypetes seraphini; assembly: GCF_902459505.1. Lineage (NCBI taxonomy): Eukaryota > Metazoa > Chordata > Amphibia > Gymnophiona > Dermophiidae > Geotrypetes > Geotrypetes seraphini. The sequence goes on from NC_047088.1 coordinate 71,065,041, forward strand.
TTAACTTCATTTTATGCCCTCTCATTCTGGAATTTTCCCTCATTTAAAAAAGGCTCACCTCCTGTACATTATTAATGTCATGGAGATATTTAAATGTCTTTATCGTATCCCCTCTTCTGTCTTTCTTCACCTGGTATTTTTGTTTCTGCATCACAATTTGGCTCTATGTATGCATGCTTGAGCCATACGATGGCAGGAAGCTCGGGAGTCTCACGGGACTTGAAACTGTGAGACTAATCTGAACTTCCTGTTCTGGGTGGCTCAAGTTTACATGAGAGCCGAATCACAGAGGGTGCTAGGAATCATGCTGTTTCCTCAGCAAAGACAGCCTGCGAGGTGAGGAAAATACCATGTTTCTGCTGCACAAGGGATGGGAGGGAGGGAAGGGGGAACTGCCGGCAAATCCCGGGACTAGGGCTTATTTTTGGGGTAGGGTTTATATTAAGACCTACCCCGAAAATCCTGTTAGGGCTTATTTTGGGAGTAGGTCTTATTTTCAGGGAAACACGGTAGGTAGCAATGTTAGAGAGAGAGAGAGTGAGTGAAGGTTGGAGGAGTTGAGAGAGGTAGTGGGTGAATGCTGAGGGGGGGATTGAGTGAGAAAACTAGGTGAAGGCTGCGGGGCAAGGGTGCAAGAGACTGGGGGAAGGCTCAGAGGGAGGGCAGAGAGGGAGGCTGGGTAAAGCAAGGAGGGCAAACAAGAAACTGGGTAAAATATGGTGGAGGGTGAGAGACCGAGTGAAGGCAAGGTGGTGGGTATGGGTGGGTGAGTGAATGAGAGAGACTGGGTGAAGTCTGTGGGGAGCAAGAGAGAGACTGGTGGGGACTCAGGTTTTGATGACATGTGAAACAAAGAGCAATTGCATCATTTGAAAAAGAAGACTACTGGCTTTTGCCAGTGAGTTGCAGAGACACTGTAAGAAACGTAGGCCCCCTTTTATCAAACCGCGTTAAGGTTTTTATCACCGACGCTCACAGAATTCCTATAAGCGTCAGAGTTTTTACTGCAGCGGCCAGCGATAAAAAAAAACCCCTAACGCAGTTTGATAAAAGAGGACCTAATTTACTAAAGTTTCTTTGTCCATAGACACAAAATGGGAAAAGAGCCCTTAGTAAGCCAGTTTCTAAAAGAGCTACTGCGGATCTGGGAGGGTATTTCACCCCTCCTCCACCCCCCTTCCGCAACTTCACTGGGGACAAAGTTGGAAGGATGGGGAGGGAGAAGTAAAGAGGTATCTGTTGCTGGTTCCTAAGTTTTGGGGCTGGATCCTAGATTTTGTGAAAATTTGTTAGGGCCTGCCATAATATATGCACTAATATTTACATATTCTCTCAAGTGAACATTGTATTCACATTGCTTATGTTTAGTGAAAGCTTCTATACTGCTACTAATGACTGGGGAGTCAATTCAGAGCGGTTTACATGAGCTTCTGTAAAAGTATTACAACACAGTTTTAGTGTTTTTTTGAGATGTTGTTCAGTGCAGACATATTTATACCATAATCAGTCATCCTATGTTTCTGTACACATTTATACCATAGTCCAGTGTGTCGCAAACTTTATAAGCTGCGGCACACTCGGGGCTGCGGCTGGAAGGCACATGGGCGGACATCGACGCGATGACATCACGCACATGCGTGATTACATTACATTACATTAGTGATTTCTATTCCGCTTGTGCCTTGCGGTTCTAAGCGGATTACAAATTAGAGGATATCTGGACATTACCGAGAAAATTATATAACAAAGATTCAAGTACATTACATGATACAGTTGAGAGTTACAAAATTAGAGGATATCTGAAGTTATCTGATGGAATTATATAACAAAGATTCAAGTACATTACAGGTACCGAGAGAATTATTTAACAAAGATTCAAGTACATTACATGATACAGTTGAGAGTTACAAATTAGAGGATATCTGAAGTTATCCGATGGAATTACATAGTAAAGATTCAAGTACTTACAGGAAACAGTGGAGAATAACAATATATTCGGGTAACTCAAGAGGATTACCTAACATTGAAGGGATAAGTTTATTGGATACATGTGGTAGATGCTTGTTTAGCGGTCTGGATATTTTTTTGGTAGGTATGATTCGAGGAATTGACTAGTGTGTTATTCACGGGGGAAAAGCATGTACGAGTGGGAGGAGATTAGTGAGTAAGGACGTGTTTTTTGAATAGAACTGTTTTGATTTCTTTTCGAAACACTTTGATGTCAGTTGTTTCGGTCATTAGTTTGGTGATGGTGGGGTCAATTTTCGCTGCCTGTGTCGCCAGAAGGCTGTCGTAAAGTTTCTTACGTCGGGTACCATTATGTGGGGGGAAGGTGAATAGGTTCCGAGTTCTCCTTGATCTGGGTGAGTGGTAGCGGTGTAGGCGGTTGTTTAGGTAGCTGGGGGCAGTGCCATGGGTTACTTTAAATAGTAGACAATAGAATTTGAATTGAGTTCTTGCTTTTATCGGAAGCCAGTGCGCGTCTACGTAGGCGGGAGTGATGTGGTCAAATTTGCTAAGTGAGTAGATGAGTCTGATGGCTGTGTTTTGAACAGTCTGTAGTTGTTTTATCGTGTTGTTTGGGCAAGGTAGGTAGAGGCTGTTGCAGTAGTCTAAGGTGCTAAGTATGAGGGTTTGAACAATGAGCTTGTAGTGTTCTTTGGTAAGGAATTTTCTTATTTTTCTTAGGTTTCGCATGGTGAAGAATACTTTTTGTACGATTTTGTGGATTTGTGTCTGCATTGTGCAGCATCTGTCTAATTGTATTCCTAGGATTTTGAGAGTGCTCTGTATTGGATATTTGGTTGCGTTTACTTCCAGTTCTGTTAGGGATGGTTTTTGTTCCTTCTCTAGTAGTAGGAATTTGGTTTTCTCTGCATTCAGTTTCAGCTTATGGTTCTTCATCCATTTTTCTACTGTTTCTAGTGTTGTTTTCAGGTGTCCGTTGGAGATGGGGTCTTGGATGTCGAAGGGGAGTAAGATGGTTATGTCATCCGCTTAGCTGAAAGATGTTATATTTAGGGCATCTAGGGCTGTGCCTAAGGAAGCTATGAAGAGGTTGAAAAGTATGGGTGAGAGAGGGGATCCTTGTGGTACTCCACATGGGTTTGTCCAGGGGTCGGATAGAAGATCCTTTGACTTAACTCTGTATGATCTATTTTTAAGGAATAATTGGAACCAGTTGTGGACTTTACCTGATATTCCTATGGCATCTAGTGTCTGGAGTAGTATTGGATGGTCAACTAAGTCGAATGCTGCTGAAAGATCGAGTTGGATGACTAGCAACTTATTTCCTTTGCTGAGGTGCTGTCTGGCTATATCTAGTAAAGATACCAGTAGTGTTTCTGTGCTGTGATTAGCTCTGAAACCAGATTGAGTTGGATGCAGAATGTGGTGGTCTTCTAGGTAATTGGTGAGATATTGTGCTACTATACCCTCTATGAGTTTGACATATAGTGGGATAGAAGCGATTGGTCTGTAGTTTGTTGGGTTGTCTATTGGTCCTTTGAGGTCTTTTAGTATGGGAGTAATTATGATTTCACCAAGATCCTGAGGGAACTGACCTTCCCTGAGGGTGGTTTGCAGCCATAGCGTGAGACCTGCTATGAATTTAGTGGACGCTGTGGCTAGTAGATAGGGAGGACAGTTGTTCAGATCACAAGAAGATTTGCTGTATTTTTTGTACAGTCGGTCGAGGTCTGACCATTGTGTCGTTGGGAAGTTGTTCCAGGTCGTATCTGCTGAGATGGCTTCGTCTATTGTGGGATTTATTAGTATCTCTTCTATGATGCTTTGAGAGTTATTGAATGTGGATCTGATTGTGGTGATTTTATTTTTGAAGTGGTCCGCTAGTTGAGAAGCTGTTGGAGTCTGGGTTCCTTGGGTGGCGAGGAAGGGTTTGGTATCTGTGAGGTTTTTTACAATGCTGAAAAGTTTTTTGGTGTCCGGTTTTTCGGTGCCAATGAGTTTGGAGTAGTAGTCTTTGCGTTTATCCTTCAGTTTGATTTTGTATTGTTTGATTTGGTATCTCCATTCTGTTTTATTGTGGTCTTGTTTCTGTTTTTTCCATGTCCTTTCTAATTGTCTGCATTGCCTTTTTAGGTATAGGAGTTCGGCGTCAAACCATTTGTCTGATGGTCTGCATATTTTGTTTTTTGTTTTTAGTGGTGCTAGTTTGTTCAAAGTGGATTCACTTGTGGAACGCCAGATGTTTATGAATTCTTTGGGGTTGTTTAAGTCTATTGCTGGATCTACTGTGTCCCAGAATGTATTAGGTTCGATTTTCTGTCTGGACTTGAAGCTTGATTTGAGTGGAGTAGGTTTGATGCTATTATGCTCCCAGTTGATGGTGAAGGTGTACTTGTAGTGGTCGGACCATAAGGTAGGATGCCATGAGCCGTTGGTGATATGGATGTTTTGTGTGTTGAGGTTGGGAGATGTGTAAGCGGCAATATTGAGTTGATGGCCCTTTTCATGCATGGGTTCTGGGTTGAGTATTTGGTATGATAGGGTGTTGAGGAATGTAAGAATATCCATTACTTGTTTGGAGGTATTATCTTCTAAGTGGAGATTAATGTCTCCTAGGATCAGATTGTGAGAGGACGAGAGGGAATTCTGGAAGATAAATTCTTCAAGTTCTTGTTTAGAGGTATTCCATTTTCCTGGTGTGAAATAGCATAGAAGGCAGTTCAGAGTTCCTGTGAGAGTGTTGTCAGAGAGTTGGCAGGCTAGTAAGTCTAGGTGAGGGTTGGAGTGCTTGGTAAGGACTTTAATGTTGAGGTTATTTTTTACAATGATTGCTAGCCCTCCACCTCTTCTGTTTTCTCTGCATACTAGCTCTAGTTTGTAACCGTTTGGGCAGAATTCGGTAATGCGAGGGTCTGAGTTGGAAGTGAGCCAGGTTTCGGCTAGGAAGAGGCAGCTTAGGTTGTCTTTGATCAGCCAGTCTTTGATTAGTTCTGTCTTTGGGCTGATAGATCGTATATTCATATATGCACATTTTATTGCTGTGAATTTAGTGGGAGAGTGAGTAGTGAGTGTATTGATAAGTGTTCTAGATGGTGTATGAAGTTTTTGTGTGTTTGCCTTAGTTTTTGTTGGTGGTCTTTTTCCCCAGATTGTGGGAATGTTTTCTTGGTTGGATGAAGGACAAGGTATCAGGGTTCTGGGGTTTTGGGGTTTCCTATTGGGTTGAATCTGTCTGTGTGTTGTTGTGAGGATAGGTATAGAATGTGTGTGGTATCCTGCTGTTTTCCATTTTTCTATGAGAAGGGAGAGCAGTAGTAGGACTAGGATGAGTTTGGGTGTGCATGTTGCCATTTTTGTGTATGGATTGGGGAGTTAGTACTAAAGTTCTTTGCTCTGTTGGTGTTATCTGTCTTTTTGAAGGGCCTATGCCTATGCCTATAGGTAGGGTTCGTGTAGGAATTTTGAGTAAGTTGTGAGAGTGGGTATTGGGACTTGTTCTTGGTGTTTATGGATGTTTAAACTGGATGGTGCAAGATGTCTATTAACAAATAAAATATTACAGGTATTCCAACACTCGAGAATAACCAACTGTTACAAGATATTCCAACAATTAAGTATAACCGACAATTAAGTATACCGACTAATAGGTATAACAATGTATATCAACAATTTGATATAATAGGTGTACCAAAAATTTTAACAAGGTATAACAGTGTATACCTACAATTTAATATAGTGAGTATACCAACAATTTTAACAAGTATATCAAGGTATACCAACAATTATGTCTAACGATTATGTCTAACTGGGTACCGCAACTAATTGGTAGTGGGACAAGCTAAATAATTACCTTTAGTTGGTGGGGTTTTTGTTTTTTTTTAGTTTAATTTTTTTTTTATTTTTTTTTATTTCACCACCGTTTTGTGAGCTTCAGAACCCTACAGTCTTCACTGCAGGCGCTTCACTGCAGGCGCTTCACTGCAGGCGCGCACTAAGGCGCACGCGCCTTAGCCATGCGCCTTCACCGGCGCACCGAACGGCCAAGCGCCGTTGGCGCGGTTCCTTTTGAAGAAGCTCCCCCGCTGGAAGGGGGAGGAGTGGAGCTGTGTTCAGCTCCCCAATGCATGTGCCGAGCCGCCGGAAAATCAATGCGGCCTCGGCGCGGTTCCTTTTGAAGAAGCTCCCCCGCTGGAAGGGGGAGGAGTGGAGCTGTGTTCAGCTCCCCGCTGCACGCGCTGAGCCGCCGGAAAATCAATGCGGCCTCGGCGCGGTTCCTTTTGAAGACGCTCCCCCGCTGGAAGGGGGAGGAGTGGAGCTGTGTTCAGCTCCCCGCTGCATGCGCCGAGCCGCCGGAAAATCATTGCGGCCTCGGCGCGGTTCCTTTTGAAGAAGCTCCCCCGCTGGAAGGGGGAGGAGTGGAGCTGTGTTCAGCTCCCCGCTGCATGCGCCGAGCCGCCGGAAAATCAATGCGGCCTCGGCGCAGTTCCTTTTGAAGAAGCTCTCCCGCTGGAAGGGGGAGGAGTGGAGCTGTGTTCAGCTCCCCGCTGCACGCGCCGAGCCGCCGGAAAATCAATGCGGCCTCGGCGCGGTTTCTTTTGAAGAAGCTCCCCCGCTGGAAGGGGGAGGAGTGGAGCTGTGTTCAGCTCCCCACTGCACGTGCCGAGCCGCCGGAAAATCAATGCGGCCTCGGCGCGGTTCCTTTTGAAGAAGCTCCCCCGCTGGAAGGGGGAGGAGTGGAGCTGTGTTCAGCTCCCCGCTGCATGCGCCGAGCCGCCGGAAAATCAATGCGGCCTCGGCGTGGTTCCTTTTGAAGAAGCTCTCCCGCTGGAAGGGGGAGGAGTGGAGCTGTGTTCAGCTCCCCGCTGCACGCGCCGAGCCGCCGGAAAATCAATGCGATGTCATCACATTGACATTCGCGCAGGTGTGGATATCCTCCAGCCGCGGCCCTGAGCCTCCTATTACCGCTGGTGGGGGGTGCTATGGAAGGAGAGGTGAGGAGAAAGAATAGAGGTGCTGGCAAGGAGGAGAGGCGCAGGCGCCGACTGACTGACTACAGGATGTGCCTTTCGCCATGAGAGGCGCGTCTTGTAAGCAGTCAGCCAGCGCTGGTGCCTCTCCTTTTCACCGGCATCTTGCGGCACACCTGGAATCTGTCGGGGCACACAGTTTGCGATACACTGCCATAGTCAATCATCCTACGTATATACTTACCCGAGGTGGCAGCAGCAGTCCTGACGTACCAACCTTTCCTCCCTCAGTGCCCCAAAGCAGCAGTGATCCTACCATTTCCATCTCTCCATTTCCCCCTTTCACACCCTCTACCATCTCTATCTGACCCTGTTTCACCTCTTTTGCCATCTTTCCCTTTCCTGTCCCCCTCTGTCCTTCCCCAAGACCATCTCTCTCTCCTATCCCCTCCACATATAATACTAGCATCATGAACTATGTTCACGTAAAGCATTATTATGGTTTATCATTTATTGAAACTGTCTATATCATCTGGCTGTGAGTGATCACAGCAGTTTACAAAGTAGAATAATACAGTAATTCAAAATAGAAAGGAACACCAGAGTAAAATAGGATAGAGCTACATCATTTGTACAAGTGTATCGTATCTTAAGATAGAGCATCCTACAGATACCCCACTATCAGTCCCCTTCCTCTTCCCCTAGAATGTCAGGGATGTAAGCATGACTCCACCCCCAAAGATGTGAGTGAAACAGTTCATACCTGCTTGCATGATACCTTCAAATGTTATGGCCTGACCTAGTAGCAGGCAGGCTCCTGGAGTAGCTGGTGGGTGGTGTAGTCAAACATAGAGATGGGGACCTGGGCTCATGCCCCACTCTAACCACTATGTTTATGGTGGAATTTGTGAGCAGGCATAAGGGTTGTTGGTGCGGTGTTCAGTTGGCTACAGTGGGTTTTGCGTAGGATTTGGAGGACTATGGTGAGATGTGTACCTGGGGCATTTTATGTGAGATTCACTGCAGTGCTCCCTAGGGTAGGGTTACCAAACATCCGGATTTCCCCGGACATGTCCTCCTTTTGAGGACATGTCCAGGGGTCCGGATGGCTTTTCAAAACCCGGCACTTTGTCTGGGTTTTAAAAACCTTTCCTTCATGCAGGAGGGCATCCGCGCATGCGATGATACGATGAAATAACCGTGGCGTCATTGCATCTCATCTGCACATGCGCGGATGTGCTGCCTGATGAGAACAGGCAGCAGGGGGGCAGGGCTGGGGCGGGTTTGGTGGCATGACGGGGCGGAAGTGGGGCATGGAAGGGCAGGGATGGGTAGGACTGGGTGAGCTTGGGGGGGCGGGTCTAGGGGGGTCTGAATTTTCCAGACCCCACTGCTCTGTTGGGTTGTCTGTTTGGCCAGTCTACCAAGAATGCGGGCCCTTCCTACATCCCAATGGCTTGGTCTGTGTTTTTTTGCTTTGACTATTTATTTCACAAATGGTTCAAAAAGATAGATGCACTGAGCACAAATACATTCATTAAAAAAACCCCAAAAACAAGATAGACATTTTGCAGTTTTGAAAATGGGCGTTTGGCACTGTATGTGTTCCGCATAACATCTAAACTCGGGTTTAGACATCATATCGAAAATGCCCTTCTTCATATAATAATGTCACAGTAGGCGCCTTCCTGCTCTCTTAATTTAGGTATCCACGGAAAAACGACTCAGAACTAGAAAATTATTTGCATGGATTATGCTTCTACTTTGCAACTGTATAGGCCTTAATGAAGCCACACTTGTATTTCCTTGTCATAAAACTGCAGCACTGGCCAGGTAAGTCAAAATACCCAGCTGCATCCTGTCTATGGCTTCCTTTTTAGCTTGGTATTGAAGGGCCTTTATATGTTAGTTGTGATATGCAAGGTATGCCTGCTAGGGCTGTTCCTAATAGAAATCCCACTGTTAGAGCAGAGGATGCTCAAGCTGCTCTATGTAATCCACAAGATATCCTTTTGCCTACTAGTACTCCTGTGTCCAGTAGGGGGAGTGCAAGTGCCAGAAGGCAGATTTCCCTTCCCCCATTTAGGAAGGGAAAGGAAGTCAGGATATCCGGCACACCTGAGCGTTTGGGGCGTGGTCCCCAGCTCTTAAACCTCAGGTCTGCATGGCTGGAGGGGGAGAAGCAAGCAGGCAGTGAAAGCAAGCAGTCACCAAGCTCAGGGCTGAGAGCTCTGCAAAACTATGCTGTTCCTAAGCAGATGGAGCTGGTAGAGGCTGGGGCAGAGGCACCTGAGAATCCTTGCGAAGAGTTCCAAGATATGGAACTGGATTTTGAACCGGAGTCTTTCACTGAGGTACCTGCCAGCACACAGCCCATGGAAGTCTGCTAGCCAAAGGCAAGTGCCTAATACTATAACTATGGATTACAAATGTACAAGTTTTTGTTTTAAGGCCTATTTTTGAGCAAGTCTGCCTGTGTTTGTTTGAAGGTGGTGGGGGTTTGCCCACGTTAAATGTGGAGGGATAGAGGGCCATATTTTGGCAATATTCCAGCACGTGGAGCACACCACCTTCCCCAGCACTACTGCGGCTGGAAGAATCAGTGCCGTGGCACTGGTTGAAACAGAAGTCTTTTTGGTAAAGGCTATGGACTTAGGCTGAGACTATATTTTGAAGGTACAGAGAACCTTTCTTGTTTGGAAGTCTGGCTACAAAGAAAAATAATCCTTTTTGCTGAGATTTAAGGTTTCTAGTTTTGGAGTTTTGAAACCTCTTTTCTTTTTGAGGAATATTACACTGCACTAGAACTGTTAAGTTTACTTAAACCTGATATTCAAGGACTTACCTATTGGTGGCTATTACCTGACAAAGTTTAGTTTCCTTAATTACTTTATGTTGAAGACTGGTGGCAAGTTGATATGTAAAGCAACCATTTTTGTTTTGGAAATTGCACAATTAAATCCAGTCTAGTTTTTTTAATTTTCTTATTTACCGTCTTTGCAGTGTGGTTTTTTTTTCTTTCTGTTTGGCGAATCCCTGATTTATTTATCCCTGTGTTGCTAGCCGCAGCTCACAGGAGCCAAAACTTCTGTGTCCCAGCGGCTCGGGACCCATTGCCCTGACCCCGCTGGTGACATAACGCCTAATGCAGCTTAATGTGCATGTGCTAACCGCGCTAAAAAAAAGTTTAAAGTTTTTTGGAGGTGTGTTTGGTGGGCAGAGAGTGGGATTTTCTGCACTAGTCAATATAGCTACATTACTGTGTACTGATTTGCACAGGAATGGTGCATGAGCCCTTAGGTCCTAGTTCTATGAATGGCGCCTACCTTCTAGGTGTCATTGAGCATAATTGTCAACCATCAGCTAGGCGCCATTTATAGAATCACACCTAGCAATGCCTAAGGGGTCTTAGGTACTGGTAGGTGTTGAAACCTTAGGTGCACTCCCATTTAGACCAGGATTTTCTTGGTCTAAATGAGTGCGCCTAAGATATTTTTGGATATATGTGATGCTTTTGATATTACAAGATTTTGAAATTAGGATTGCCATGTCTTCTGCATAGGGTGAACCAGGCCTAGTTTTCTTATGAAACTGAAATTACAAATCTTTATCTTTATTGGAATCTTCTATACTGCTCCTAATGACTGGGGAGTCAATTAAGAGAGGTTTTCAAAGACATCTCTAATGGATTTTAAATACAGATTCAGATGGATTCCATGGAAAAAAGATATGGGTTTGAGTGCTCCTTTCACTATAGATAATATCCATCTAAACCTGGTAACATCATTAAAAATACTGGGTGTCATCATCGATGAAAGATTTTCTTACCATGAGCATATAAACAATACTGTTAAATCTTGCTTTTATAGGCTACGAATGATTCGCTCGATTTCTAAGTTTCTAGAGCCAAAATCATTAAATATACTTATTCACTCTTTAATTATCGCTAAACTCGACTATTGTAATTCCTTATTAATAAATATTACACAAAAGAAAAGAAGCATTTTCAGATAATCCAGAATATTGCCGTTAAATTGATTCATAATTGTAAAAAATACGATCATGTCACTCCTCTTCTGATTAAATCTCATTGGCTCCCAGTTAATCACCGTGTCACTTTTAAAATTTTACTTTTAGTATTCAAAACTCTTTCTTCTAATGAACCTCAATTTATCATAGTTGTCCCCTCCTTGAAAGTTATTGGAACACGACGACATGATATGTTCTCAGTAATGGCTCCGCAACTATGGAATACTTTACCTCAATATATAAGAGAGGAAAATAATTTGACCCGTTTCAAAAGTAATTTAAAGAGTTTCCTTTTTAAAGATGCTTTTAACCTTTAAATCATATTCAAAGTTTATTTTAGCTCTTTCGTAGTTTTTACTCTTCCCTCCCTAATGTTCTTTCCATTTATGGTTCTCCTTGCTATCCTAAAATATTGAATTGTAATTCCTCCCCCTTTTTACCTTGTGTATCAGTTAGTCTGTAGGTCTGCAGGTCTAACCCATTATTTTAAAATTTAAATAGTATATTTACATACATGTTTATACTTTTTATTAAAGTTGTATCTCGTTTAGTGAATCTAAATAAGCGATTCATGAAATTAAAAATAAACTTGAAACTTGTCGGCCTCTAGCTGCTTGGCTAGTGTATCATGTTTGCATTTGTATTATCAAAACAAAAGAAAAAAACTACAGATATGATGTACAAGGTGTAAAACTATGATTCATGTGAGTGGGATAAAATATAATATTGAACAATCTATAAAAATTTGGGGGGTAACTTTGGACAAACATCTTACTTTGGAAAAACATACTGACTTGTTTAAGAAATGTATTTCGGTACTCTGGAAGCTTCGCACCATTAAGAAGCTTTTTGACGAAGCTTCTTTTCATCTGTTGGTGTAGACATCCATTTTGAGTATTCTGGATTACTGTAATATTGTTTATCTAGGGGCTTACAAGAAAATACTTAAAAAACTGAGATTGGTTCAGAATACGGCTGTCCGCCTTATCTTTGGATTAAAAAAATGGGAGCATGTTACGCCTTTTTATCAAAAACTTCGCTGGCTGCCGGTAGAGTCCAGAGTCCTGTTTAAGTTTTCTTGCATTTGTTATAAAGCTGTTTTCGGTATGTCACCAGGCTACCTTGCTCCTCATTTTTCTCTGAGTCACTCTAATAAGAATACACATAGGATAAACTTGTTTAATTATCCCTCTATAAAATCTTGCCATTGTAAGAAGTTCTTTGAGAGAACTTTCTCTTTTCAGGCTGCTAAATTGAATATGTGACTTGGAAAAACTATATTAGAGGTTATCTCCTATTCTGATTTTAGAAAACCGTTAAAGACACGCCTCTTTGATAGGTTGGTATCTTAATGCGTCCTGTTTTTAAATCATTTTCTTTTTAATTGATCTGTTTTTATTATACCCGCCTGTTTTATCTGTATGCTATTTCATTTCCACTGTATGAATTAATTTTTCTTGCTGTGAACCGCTTTGAACCTTTTTGGTATGGCGGTATATAAAAATAAATTATTATTAAGAAAGATTCAATGTAGCATTCAAAAAAAAAAAATTATAATAATAAAAACAAAAAAAAAAGATAAAAAATAGTTCTCAGGTGTGAGTCCACAGGACCCGACGGTTAATTTGTTTTTATTTTATTTTTTAGAATGCTACATTGAATATTTCTTAATAAAGATTAGTTTTACACCTTGTGCATCATATCTGCAGTTTTTTTCTTTTGTTTTGGTCTTTCGACTTTTAGCTGCAATTAGTTTGGATATCACTTTTTTTTTGTTTTTGCTCTGCATTTGCATTATTACACTATTATATATGTATGTATTGTATGTATGCTAGGTTTACACAAGATTACAGTTAACCATTCTAACTAAGGGCTCCTTTTACTAAGCTGAGGTAGTGTTTTTAACGCACGCCGCAGGTTAGTGCGCGTTACCCCCCGCGCTACATGCCAAGAACTAACGCCAGCTCAATGGCGGCATTAGCGTCTAGTGCGTGCGGCAATGCAGCGTACGCTAAGTGCGCGCTAAAACTGCTAGTGCAGCTTAGTAAAAGGAGCCCCAAGTATGCTATATTTACACCCTCTTATATAGGTTAACCGTTACAACTAAGTAATCTATATTTACTTGCATCCTAAATAGCTCTAGCAATGTTTCCAAATTCATCCTATTTACTCTCATCCTAGTTAATTCTAGTTACACTCATTCTAATTTTATTTAGTTCTGTTTACGATATTCACCATATCTTAAACACGTCATGTCCTATCCTCCTATTGTGTTCCTAGTGGGAGTCTGCTATTTTCCTCTGTGTTGCTTCCTCCCACTGTTGGCTCACAGTTTCAGTTGAAGTAATCTGAAAAAATCTTTATCCCTTTCTTGAATTTTCTGGTGTCCTTTTCTAGCTTTAATTCCTTCGGTAGGGCGTTCCACCATGTTGGAGCCATTACAGAGAACATTATTGCCCTTGTGCTTTTGTATTTGATGTCTTTGAAAGAGGGTATTTGTAGTAGAGACTCCTAGTGGTGGAGGATGGTTATGTATCTGGTCACAAGATATTGTGGTTCTGACAGGTGAATGGTTTTATGTGTCAGCAGTAAGATTTTGAATTTCACCCTGCTTTCAGTAGCGCCTGCCTTGATTTTCCTAGCAAAAACCTTACTGTGGCGTTTAAGTCCATAGAGGAACTGCCATAAAAACAGACTTATTCAGCCTATGCCAGTGACATGGAACCCAGAACTGACTCAAGAGTAGTAGATGCCCCAGGCAGACCCTCAGTCTTACACCCCCTCTCAATTAACTTTTTCAGACCCCTAGCCTATAGCTCCTTCCCCATCACGATTAAACTGAACAAGTATAATAACTACACAAATATCCTATTTTTTTAAAAAAGCAGGTTAAAATATTTGCTGATTATTATTTGAGTTAGTGAGGCTAGCTGCTTTTTGCTGACCCCCCAAAAAACTGCTGCCTTAGGCAACTGCTTGGTCTTGCCTAATGGTTGGGCCTGTGCTGATGGAACTAGTATCTCATTGATGATATCTATATATATAAAATCGGAGGTATGTATGTGTGTATGTATGTGTGTGTGTATGTGCCGCGATCACGCAAAAACGGCTTGACCGATTTGAATGAAACTTGGTATGCAGATCCCTCACTACCTGGGATGATATGTTCTGGGGGTCTCGCGGCCCACCTGCACACGTGGGCGGAGCTACAAACATAAAATCAGATTTCACCTATTCATGTCAATGGAAAAAATGTAAAAAGCTGCCATTCTCACAGTAATTCAAAACCGGCTTGACCAATTTGAACGAAACTTGGTATGCAGATCCCTCACTACCTGGGATGATATGTTCTGGGGGTCTCGCGGCCCACCTGCACACGTGGGCGGAGCTACAAACATAAAATCAGATTTCACCTATTCATGTCAATGGAAAAAATGTAAAAAGCTGCCATTCTCACAGTAATTAAAAAACGGCTTGACCGATTTGAACGAAACTTGGTATGCAGATCCCTGGGGTGATATGTTCTGGGGGTCTCGCGGCCCACCTGCACACGTGGGCGGAGCTACAAACAGAAAATCAGATTTCACCCATTCATGTCAATGGAAAAAATGGAAAAAGCTGCCATTCTCACAGTAATTCAAAAATGGCTTGACCGATTTGAACGAAACTTGGTATGCAGATCTCTCACTACCTGGAGTGATATGTTCTGGGGGTCTCGCGGCCCACCTGCACACATGGGCGGAGCTACAAACAGAAAATCAGATTTCACCCATTCATGTCAATGGAAAAAATGTAAAAAGCTGCCATTCTCACAGTAATTCAAAAACGGCTTGACCGATTTGAACGAAACTTGGTATGCAGATCTCTCACTACCTGGAGTGATATGTTCTGGGGGTCTCGCGGCCCACCTGCACACGTGGGCGGAGCTACAAACAGAAAATCAGATTTCACCCATTCATGTCAATGGAATGTAAAAAGCTGCCATTCTCACTGTAATTCAAAAACGGCTTGACCGATTTGAACGAAACTTGGTATGCAGATCCCTCACTACCTGGGGTGATATGTTCTGGGGGTCTCGCGGCCCACAACTCTATGTTGCTTGCTCAAGGCTGGGTTCACCCAAGAATTTATATGTTCTTGCTCCAGGAGGTGAAACTAAAAATGTTGTTTATAATCACGTTTTGCGTTAGTTGTATTGTATTCATTTTGTCAAATATTTCACATTATAATTTGAATATTGTACTTTTTATTAAGCTGTAAAAAAATAATTTCATTCACCACTATAAAGTATCTTTATTTGAATCCATTTACAGTGTTATTGCTCAACACCGGGGCATCAGCTATATGCTATATTTCACAAAGCAGTTACTGCTAGCAAAATGCATGTGGTAACATTTTTCCTGTGTATTCCCATATCAACTTAGTGATTAAAGAGTCAATTTATAGGTGCTTTTGAGCTATGGCCTCTCAACTTCATACCCTGAAATAAATCCAGTTTTAAAGACCCTCCTCTGTCAGTGCTGGTGATTTAGACACATCACAGACCTGAGAATCAGTCCAGAGGAAGAAATATATGTCCAGTGGGAGTAATTTATGGATAAATACTTCTCCTACAAACTGAGCTTGCTACTGTACCATCGTTAAACATAGGAAACACAGCTGTCAGATATACCCTACTGTAACAACCAGTGGGATTCGCTCTTAGATTAACCTCACCTGTCTTTGTACCACCTTTAAACAGAAAACAGTGCCCATGATCAATCCTTAGAGACATTTGTATGCAATACACATCTGTAATGAATTTAAACAGATACCGCAGAGCATCACATCTCAAAGAAGAGCATTAGCAAGAGATTTCTGTGTTGAATTCATGGAAAACGAACTGAACCAGCTGTTCTCTTTAGTATGAATCACATTTAAGTACAACTCCAGGCCTTGGCCTGGCGATTCACTCTCCCATCTTTAGAATAAGTTGAAGAATTATCAGGATAGGCACAGGACATCAGAAGAAAAGCTTTGTTAGAGCTTCCCTCCACTATGCTGGCAAACCAATAGTTTAGTTTTCTGAATATCCGTAAGGAATACCTGAGAGAAATCTGCATGCTCTGTGGCATTGTTAAGGGTACTGACAAATTTTGAGCCTTGCATGCCCCCACTTCTCTCCTATTTGACTAACCTTTATAGCAGCAGGTCCGACAACAGTGATTCCAGCACAGCATGCCTCCTCTCTTTCTTTTTGCCTTTACAGTCACATACTTTCTCTATCTCTATCTCTATCTCTATCTCTCTCCCCTCCCCCATCACCAGCCCTGGTCCAGCATCTCCCTTTCTTTCTCTCTTCATCTCCAATATCTTGCAGCAGCATCACTGTTTTGTACACAACGTTTTCCAAATGAACAGTGGAGAGGTGTCCCTCCTCTCTGATTATTGTTTGCCACCACCAACCCACTATTTCTCTTTTTTCGTTTCCATCCTTCTTCCTCATTTTCCACATCTATTTCTCTTGCCTCTTTCTCTGTCCCCAGCATCCATGCTCCCTGCTTGCCCTGTGGAATCTACCCTCTGCAACTTCCTTTACTCCTCTCAGCATCTGCCCTACTGTTTTCTCCTCCTTCCTTCAAGTAATGTCATAAGAGCATAAGAGCTTTTTATTTATACCTTAAGCCAACAAACAACTCATAGACCTCGGCGGTGCTACTGCATGAATTTAAAGTTTCACACACAGCAAATCTGCACCAAAATTGTCATCGGTCTCCAGGTATTATAAATGCACTTTTAAATATACTTAGGGGCAAATTCTATAAGAAGCTCCCAAAATTAGGCAGTGATATAGGCACTGTTCAAGTACAATTGGGTGCAGATTAATGAATCGCGCTGAGCAGCACCTATTTTGGAGGTACCCAATAAATAGGCCAGCTCCAGGCACAACTAAAATGTATGCTTAAGCATGCTTAAGAGCAGCGATTCTGTAACAAGGCGCCTAACATGAAGCCACGCCCACGCCTAACATGTATAGAGCCTATTTTTCTTAAAGGCCGCCTAAATTTGTAGAGGCTCCTTGTTACAGAATTGCTCTTTCTTGATAGGCGCCTGATTGAGACATGATTGAGACGTTTAAATTATCACCGGACGTATCAAAGTGGAAGATGATATTTTCTGTCTTAAAGGACCCACGACCACAAGAGGACATCCGCTCAAAATCAGGGGCGGGAAATTTCATGGCGACACTAGGAAGTATTTCTTCACGGAAAGAGTGGTCGATAATTGGAACAAGTTTCTGGTACAGGTAATCGAGGCCAACAGCGTGCCAGATTTTAAGAGTAAATGGAATGCCCATGTGGGATCCCTAAGAGGGTAGAGTTAAGGAGTTGGGTCGTTAGGAGTGGGATCTCTAGGAAAGCAAACCTAGGGGGTGGGTCAGTTGGGTGGGCAGACTTGATGGGCTATGGCCCTTTTCTGCCGTCATTTTCTATGTTTCTAAGTTTCAATTAGTGCTGATTAAAAAGCTTAATTGGGCTTGTTGTTCAATTTAGATAGGCGCCTATCTAGTTGTGCGCCTCCAAAATAGGCGCCTAACATTAGGCGCTGGTTACAGAATTTGGGCCTTAATGTTTTAAATTTAATATAAGAAAATACTCATCTTAGTCTACGCGGATAGGGGGTAGTGTTCCGACTTAGAGCTATGTTTCGCTGAAAGGCTGTATCAAGGAAATTCCCCCTGCAAAATAAGCATTAGCGACTCACTATTAAACTCACTATTATTATAGTTAAATCTTAACTTTTATTAATTAGTTTTTAGTTATTAATGTTGCCTTAGTTTGACAGTCCCATGTTTCCCGTGTCACTATGTTTAGAACAGAAAACATGGCCGTGGCTTTTATCTTTCTTTTTTATACGGGATATGGGAGTTCAGGCGGCTGAGGCAGGAGGGAGTGGGCTTCCTTCCTGCCAATTTTTTTTTTTTTTTACTTTGGGGGTGTGGGTTATCATCATGAGGGGGGGGTGTCCCAGCACAACTTTTTTAAAAAAAATTGGCACAGTTGTTGTGCGTGTATAGCACATGCACATCTGTGCCCGTTAAAAAAACCCAAAAACAACAAAACCCCTACTCTTCCTGTCCCAAACAACTGAGTGGCAGGAGGCTGCTTCAGGACTTCCCCTGCAGGCTCTGTGCATGTGTCAATCACTTTCTCCGATGACTGATCAGATGGGATTACGGTGGAACTCTGGGAAACTCATTTGCATGCCAAATTGTTTGAACATCAATCGCTGTTTTCAAATTGGACAATTAATTGGACCCACAGGATTTTAACGACAAGTTATGTGCATCCGGCCCTCAGTCTTCTGTCTCCAGATATCTAAACTTTGCTCTGGAGACTGTGCTTGCTCTGCTCCCCTCCCCCCTTCAGCCACTTTAACCTCCTTCTCTTCTCTGTCCCTGCTAGCTCTCCTTTAGCTTTTTTTTTCCCCCAAGCCTGGCTATTTTTATATCCAGTATCTCTCTAGTAAGCAGGATTAAAGGGAAGTGCAAAGGAGTTTCTTTGAAATAGCTCACATTCTGAGTATTACCTGGGGATATCAGTTTTATCCAGGTGTGTTTGATTCCTCCAAGGATCAAGGAAGCATTTACCAGAATCATGTGCATTAACACATCCAAACATCTAGGTATGCTGGGACCATCACTCACTGGAGACAAATGATATGGTTACATTTTTGGTTCCTGCCATCTTGCCCTTGTCAAAACTATACTCCCTCTATGGTGGTGCCAGAGGTAGGGGTGAGGTGGAGGTGGTGGTGGGGTTCAGGAGCCACTGGAGGTCCTTTATTGGAGGGAGAGGGTCAGCTAGCTTGTTTAAGGGGTGGCTACCTTTCTGCCTGTTTGTTAGGTTGTCTCAGATTATGTCATATTGGGGGAGGGGGATGCAGAAAGCTACTTGGTCATTTAGATCTCCTTGTTTGCTGCCTCAGACCTGGTGACAGTTTTTTGACATCGTGCTTGCACAACTATACATTTCTGCAGATTACTAAAAATCCTCCTTCCCATACATTTTAATATGCTGCACAGTGATGTATATTGTATAAATTAACTTCGATGCTGGGACCCCTCTTTCACCCTGTGGCCAGTAATGAGCACCTAGACCAGGGGTGTCCAATGTCGGTCCTCGAGGGCCGCAATCCAGTCGGGTTTTCAGGATTTCCCCAATGAATATGCATTGAAAGCAGTGCATGCAAATAGATCTCATGTATATTCATTGGGGAAATCCTGAAAACC
Source organism: Geotrypetes seraphini (assembly GCF_902459505.1). Taxonomy (NCBI): domain Eukaryota; kingdom Metazoa; phylum Chordata; class Amphibia; order Gymnophiona; family Dermophiidae; genus Geotrypetes; species Geotrypetes seraphini. The sequence goes on from NC_047088.1 coordinate 71,084,277, forward strand.
CGACTGGATTGCGGCCCTCGAGGACCGACATTGGACACCCCTGACCTAGACCATTTGTTAACCACACACTTCTGTCCATGGTAGCTTTCTGATTGGCCTCTACCTGAGTATGAAAAAAACTAGCAAGCAAATAAAGCTGAGTGTTTACTGTATGCGCCACCATATATAGTGACCAGTGGCCCTGGGTCCCCGGATAAAAGCTAAGTACCTTTATGCTTTATAAGGGTTTAATCCATTTATCCGGTGCTACATACTTCTCCAGGTGCAAACTTAAGAGCTTTCTTTTTAAAGATGCGTTCAATACTTAATTGAAATGTTAATTTGCTCTTTCGTTAATTGCTCTTTTGTCTACTTTTATTTTACCTATTTATTTGTCCTTCGATTCCTGTTGTGTTTTACCTTTAACTGTTGATTCTTTCCTATCTAAGATTGTATTTCTATCCCACCTGTCCTATTGTATTCTTGTCTTATCTTAATTAGTTTGTTTTGTGACTTATCCCCTTGTTAATTATATGGTCTATTTTATGTATATTTTAGACAATTTATTTTACCAATTTGTACATCGCTTAGAATTTGGAATAGGCGATTAATCAAATAATAAATAAACTTGAAACTTGAAACTTGATAGGTTGCTTGATTTTTGACAAATTAAAATCAGCTAATTAAATAAAAAAGTTTATTTAAAGATTATCTGAGTATAAAAATTAATATGACATTTTGGACCAGTGACAGTTCACTTTAAGTCCTTCTGTTTGGATATATTCCATTTTCAGCTGGATGTGAACACTTGAGGTCCTTTTGTTTATATCTGAAAAGAATTTCCTTCTATTCTCATCTCACCAGGAAGTTTTTTGGTCCTAGGACTATATATTTTGGGGTATTGTTGATTTTTCTTCAGCATAAGTGCCAACATTTTGAAATGATTGGGAGTGCCTAACACAATACAAATTGCCCATCCCTGGGCACAGTGAAGGAGTTTGCTCAATATGGCATTACAAAAATTTGTCCTCATAGATTACAATTAATTCAGAATACTGCTGCGAAGCTGATCTTTGGAAAATATAAATTTGACCATGTGACCCCTCTGCTTCAGAGTCTTCATTGGCTCCCGGTTTATTTTAGAATTCAATTTCTTTTAAAATTCTACATGGTATCTTTAATCCTCTTATTCCTTTATTTTGGAATGTTTACTGATTCTCCTTTGCAAGAGGTATTCAACAATTTAAACTCTCCCTTCCTTCTAAAAGAGGGATTAAAGGAGTCAAGATCTTCAGTCAATCTTTGGTCTTTAAATTCTATCAACTCTGGAATGATCTCCCCCTTTTTTTTTTAAAGAGTTCCAGTTCGTTTCAATTTTTCCGTAAATCTTTAAAAACTACTCTATTTGCCAAACATTTTGAAAATTAATTCTTTTGAAATTTTGCTATTATCTTCTATTTATCGTTTGTAAATCATTCCCTGTTTATTTAATTGCTGTAAACCGAGTCGAGCCTTCTCAGAATGATGACTCGGTATACAAGTTAAGCTTTAGTTTAGTTTGATACCTTCTCAACTCCCCGATAATAATGTTTGCCCTTTAAGAAACATTTTTCCATACATGATTGCTGGAGTTTTCTGCATTGAATCCCAGGGCTGCAAATGAAGCAGTGTGACAGCTGAAATATTGGCAGCCATTTTTAGTTTCTTGCCATTAGATTGTACTGACATCATGGCCCAAGAATGCTTAATGCAATTGCCCAATCTTTTCTATTGAGGATCAGATCAATTTTGCATGTCTGAAAGAGGATAAGGCTTAGGCATAGGAAAATAAACAGCTGATATATTCCCTGACTTGGAACAGAATAGACTTAAATTGCTTTATTACCTATCTTCATCCAATTAGCTGCTATTTCTCTAGTCCAGCTATTTTTTTTATCCGATCCAACCCAATAGATATTTGAAAAAAAACTATATATAAAACAGTTAAGAATGCCTGCTCATCCTTCTATTAGTCTGTCTGTCTGTCTGAGGACAAAATAACTGTCTGCCAATTTAACAGAAAAGGGCCAAAACTGATGTGAAGGAAAACCTGATGAAAAGCTATATTGAGTTTGAAAATGGGCAAAATTGGACTAGGGGTTCCAGAGAAATAAAGACTCCTCCCTACCCCCCAAAAGAATGGGATAGTGGATTTCTATAGGACATGGAGTTTCAGCATCAGAAACACCAATCTTTTGAAATACAGCAGTTAGAGAACTGCACATTTTTAACTGCCTCTCTCTTCACTCTCTGTCTCACCTTCACTTACACACAAATGCAGATTGAAAATAATTCTGAGGTATGCTCCAATGTTTTCTCCATTATGTACTCTATTCCACTATATCCAGTTCTTGCTGGCCTGTGTATTTCATTTTCTTTATTGTAAATTCTACTGTGAAACCTAGTGACTGAACTACAGCCTTTGTAATGGTTGCTATGAATTGTGAGACCTAGTGACTGTACCATGAAAAGTTCTCAACCCAACCAATAAGGGAATGACTGAGCCATGAAACTTACAAGTTATTCCACATATTCATCCCTAAGTTCAACACACTTGGCATATCATGTCTGAAGTTTCTGTAACCCTTCAAAAAAATACTGATGTCTTGTCACTGAAATACTGCTCTGCTGCTGCAATCACTTCTGAATCACTCAAAAATTGTTGCCCTTTCAAACTCTTTTTAAGGTTTGGAAACAGAAATAGTCAGATGGAGCAGGGTGAGTAGGGTGGATCAGTAGGGCAGATGGTCTATGCACTGAAACCCCAACTATCTCATAACATCCATTGTTTTGCTAGCCTTGTGAGCAGGTGCATTGTCTTACAAAAAGAGGACTCTCTTCCTCAGCTTCCCTCTCTTTTTTTCTTTCAATGCCTCCTTTAATCTGCAGCAAGTTACAGTAGTATTCTGCATTACTGTTTGGCTTCTTGGAAGATAGTTATTAAAACACCTTCCTGAGTACAAAACACTGTGGCCATGACCTTTCCTGCTGACTTTGAATTTCCTTGGTCTTGGAGAACTTGAGTGCCGCCATTGCATGGACTGTTGCTTTGTCTCAGGATCTTAATGGTATAACCAGGTTTCATCAACAATAACTAGTCATTCCCTGGGAATTAGATTTTCTAACCTGGACATTAAATTTAATAGTTATACAGACAATATAACTGCTGTGATTCCTATTCCATTTTCTTTGTCTCAAGTAACACAGTTAATATCGACTGTAATCTCCACTATAGAGTAATGGACGAATGAGTTCAAACTGAAACTCAACACAGATAAAACAAATTATTTTCTGGATACTCCAAGTAGGAAGAAGGTAGAACAGAGCTTAAATTTGAATGGAACTTCATACTCAATTAATTCCACAATCAGAATCTTAGGGGGTCATCTTAGACCAAGATCTATCAATGAAAGCTCACACCAACTTTCGGGTTCGAAAAAGCTTTTACACATTATGGAAATTACAAACCATCAGATCATACTTTGATACCTCAACTTGGAAGTGTCCACTCAATGTCATTTCTCATCCGCATTCAAACATTTGTGCACCCACTTGGCTGACAGCTTCTGTATACCCAGCACATTCTTTGGATATCTGTAGTATCTCAACAATTATTGTAGACAATATTTGCCGATCTACCAAAATCAGGTCATGGATATGGTCAACAGTTTCAGGAGTTGACACTGTTTGAGGTCTCCCAGACTTTGCTGCATCTTCAGTCTCAAAATCTCCATGTTGAAAGTTTGTACACCACATCTTTACTGTGGAGTACGATGGGCATTTGTCACTCAAAGTTTGCATCACACAGTTGGAAAATTCCACACTTTTCATTGACATGCTTCAATCAATTATCTGAAACAATGTCAAAACATAGCATTACGATTCTGCAAATTGGCACTTTCCAATATAAAATAACACTCTTTTCAGCTACAGTGGAAAAATAATACTCAGAATATAGGAAGTTGGTTGAACTGAGAACTTTTCAGCATTCCCTCGTATGTTGCTATTGGTTGTTATATGTACTCAGTAGCGTAGTAAGAGGAGCAGGGAGTGGACTTCACCAGGCACCATATTTGCGGGGCGCTGGTGCCTCACCTCCTCTCCACCCTCGTGTAACTCTTTAAAGGGTCCTTTTACTAAGGCGCGCCAGCTGTTTTAGTGCACGCTAAATATTAGCATGTGCTAAACGCTAATGCGTCCATTATATCCTGTGGACATGTTAGCGTTTAGCATGTGCTAATACTTAGTGCACGCTAAAACGGTTAGTGCGCCCTAATAAAAGGACCCCTAAATGTTTGCTGGTGCTAGCCATATCTTCCACTTGCTGCCTGTGCTGTGCTGGTACCAGGACATGACATCAGAAGGGAGTTGAGGCTCGCGTGAGCAGCAGGTGGAAGATGCGGGAGGTTAGGGACGCTTAAACAGCGCAGAAAAGTAGGGGAGCACACGGCATGGTGAAGTTACAGAAGCACAGTAATACCTGTTAAGATGAGGCATTAGCACCCTGTGGTAAACTGTAAAATTCATCCTTTGAAATCTTTTGATAATGACATGAAATGGTTAAATAATTACCACATTTGATTTCATTTTATTATTCTTTTCGAACCAACAGAATGTTTGGATATCACTCTGTTCTAACCATTTCTTTCTTCTGCTCTCCATATCAAAGACACATACACACACACAGCATCAAGAGAGATACAATATACACACACTTGCACTTGTGTATACAGAGGGGTTGGAAAGAATTCCATGAGCCATGCTTTGCATGCTTTCCCAACTTGTTTAACTTTTATGGTGAAAGCTTTGGAGAACCTGGATTACGAGGAAAGACTTAAGAGACTGGGGTTGTTCTCCCTTGAGAAAAGGAGACTACGAGGGGATATGATCGAGACATTCAAAATACTGAAAGGAATCGACAAAATAGAGCAGGAAAAAACGTTATTTACAATGTCCAATGTGGCACGGACATGAGGACATGGGCTGAAGCTAAGGGGGGACAAGTTCAAGACAAATATCAGGAAGTTCTGCTTCACACAACGAGTGGTGGACACCTGGAATGCTCTCCCAGAAGAGGTAATTGCGGAATCCACCATTCTAGGATTTAAGGGTAAGTTAGATGTACATCTCCTTATGAGTGGCATGAAGTGACATAGGTAGGGGTAGGCTAGATGCACTTCTCTTTAGGAGAAGCTTGGAGCGATATGGGGACCAAAACTATGCCAGGGTACACCTGGCGGGGCCTCCGCGTGTGCGGATCGCCGGACTTGATGGACCTAGGGTCTGTTCCGGAGATGGCGCTTCTTATGTTCTTATGTTATGTGTGAGCATTTGCAATACAGCAGTAACATAAAATATTTGAGATAGAATAAAGAAAGCAAACACAGTATATTGCAGCATACACTGCTCACAGTTTTATGTATTTACTTTGTGTATAATCTACCTATAATACTAAGTAGAGTACAATGTCATATACACTATGGAACATGATTTTTGTTCCTGGGCAGTAAGGGCCGGCTTCTCAAAAAAGTCGCTGAAAGTTAGGTGCCAAGAGGCGCCTAGATCATACCTGCTGGCACCTAACTTACCCACCCTTTTACAAAACTGCACTAACATTTTTAGCGCTGGCTAGGGTGGTAACAGCTCCAATGCTCATAGAATTCTACGAGCGTCGGAGCTGTTACCTCCGCAGCCCAGTGCTACAAACACTAGCACGATTTTGTAGAAAGGGGGGAGGGGGGAGGTTACTGTTTTCATTGGCTTTAAGTGGTGCAATACTTGATTGCACTATTAAAAAAAAATCTAGGCACCACTAGGCACCTCCGAAATTGGAAGCTAACACCTGGGCACCTAGCAGCATTTAGTGATTCTGCATGCCTAAGTAAAAATGTTTAGGGGTGGAGTTGGTCTTAGGAATCACTAAGTGCAATTAGGCGTGATTCTATTACGAATCTAGGTGCTGGATATGTAGGCCTTTAACATCGCCTAAGTTCATCATTAGGTGCCGGTAGCCCATTTTACTGTAATTCTTCACCAGATTCTCAACCAACTCCATGTAGTTTTTGGCCTTGCCTAGGACATCCCAAAACATTTGACTTTGTTTCTCTCCACAGAGAACTCAGTCCACTGTAGCCACTCCTTCTTTTGGTTGTGTGCTTTTGTGCCCTGCAGTCCTGAGGCAGAAATAGCAGGGACACTTGGTAAAACCACCTTGGAGACCCCTTAGGAATGCCACCATTTTGAAGTCTCCGATGGCCTCCTAGCCATACTCATCATACTTCAAGGTGCCTAGTAAGGTCATGATGCTGTTGGAATCCTTTTTGAGGAGCACTGAATGAGCCAGTGGAAGAGAAGGGTACTTGTTACCATTATGGAGCAGCACGACTTTGATGCTCTTTGATGAGCGGTCAATGAAGAAACACCACTCTTCCAATTGCCTCAAACAGATTGGTCACATTGTGGCAGAAACAGAGCCCATTTTAATGGGTGAAGAAGATGAAAAAAGCTTGGTGACACTTCTTCTGATCTGTGACTTGCAAACTTTCATCCAACAAATTTCAGTGCTTGAGTCCAGATGTTAAAAGCTCAGCATTGGACTTGATGAGACCAAGATCTCTGATCAAGTCATTAAGGTCTTTTTGGTTTGGATAGTATGGGTTTCTCTCATCAGCTGCACCACTGATATTGTAAATTGGATCTACAACCTCTCCCTCATTCTCTGACTTGCTCCTCTCTTCTGAAGACAGCTGCTGTCTCTCCTGGTCTGTGGGTATGGGGAGCTCAGGGCATTATGGCACCGGGGCGATGAATGAAGGAATGTCCAGATATGTGAATGCAGATGCATACTTGCCAGTTTGATGTTTGGAAGGGTCTACCATGCAGAAGTAGCAGTTGCTTGAGTGGTCTGTGGGTCCCTGCCAAATTCTTGGGATAGCAAACTTCATGGCTCTCTTTTTTTTGCTGTACCATCCTGTAGAAGAACAAAATGAAAACAATAAATTGATTTCATCTATGCAACCTATTTTGTATATGATATCTTTTCAAACTGTAACATTGAAAATTTTAAAATTTAAATATTTTTTAAAATGTAACATTCTAACCCTCCCTTTTATAAAGCCGTGTTAGCATTTTTTATCGCCGGCCGTGGTGGTAAAAATTCCGATCCTCATAAGAATTCTAGATATCCTAAAATTCCAGTACACTGGGGGGCAGAGAGGAGGAGAGGTGGCAGCGCCAGTGTTGGCAGTGACAGACACGTAAATGACCTATCTCTCATGGCATACCCGGAATCTTTGTTGACCATAAGTCTAATGTGAATTTGTTTATCATTCAACCACATATTGAAAGCCTCTTCCACTCATACTAGCTACCAATGACGTGTGGCACATCAGTCCCAGGTTATTTTGCAGAGAAAAAGCAAAATGTCATAGCTTTACTATAAAATGAAATTTGGGCTCTTTTGTTCAGCAACAGATTGTAGTATTCAGAGTATCACATACATAAAGACAGTCTGTCAGGTGTGTCACAACAGAAGAGATGATGAGAAACCCTGCTCCAATCCAAGATGTCCTAATTACGCAGCAATGGAACCTGATTTCCACTGAATCTCTCCTCTGCTCCTGGGCAGGTTGTTAGTCTTCAGTTGAAGATGCATCATTAAAATGAATTGTGCTTGTGGCAGGGCAGGTCCTATATACATTTTCAAGGAGAACATGCCATTCTTTCAGAGCCAAGTTTAAGACCCCTCACTGTACCTCTTACTTAGTGATGCAGGTTTGATATCAGTGCCTCCACTCCAGGACACACTGCAAATAGAAGGACAGACAAGGAACAACGCAGAAGCAAGCTAAAATAACAGGTGCCACGCTTCCTCAGTGAATAAATATCTTCCTTCCTATTTCTAGAAGACTTTGGAAAAGGAAGGAAGGATGAAGTACGTCATGTCTGTAACCTTCACTCTTTTCATCTTCTGTAAATGTCTTAGGAGAAGGGGCACAGAATGCGGATATCATCCATCATGGAAAGCTGCTGGTGTGTGTTTGTGCAAAGGGGACCAATATTTCACAGCTGGTCACCCTGTTTACAGGGTTGGTTTGGAAACAGTAAAAATAACTATTTCTGATCTTTATCAATGCTGCTGGTTAACCTAGATCCACCTGATGCTTGTATAGTTAATGAAACTAAGAAAGCATGAACTGGTTTGGGCTGAACTTAGCTCCTTAAATCCCAAAGACAAGTACTTTTCAGCTCAAACATGAATTTAATCTTCCCTAAGATTTGGCTGGATCAAGCTTACCTCTTGCTTATCACAAAGTTAAATGACATTTCTGAGGAAGAAATTCAGAATATGATGATTGACCGATCTGCTGCTATGCTGGTTTTCGGAAATAGAGAATGCATTGAGGGTTGCAGTATATGCTGTCAGATCTATGGAAAGAAATTAGACATGGCTATTATATGCAGCATTTAAACATAAAACATCAGAGTTCAAAAGGGCTCACAAGGAAGAAGAATAAAGGACAAAGTGGATAAAACTTGCATTTTGTGAGAGACAATGTAGTAACATTCCATTGACAGGCCGTAATGCATAGCAAAGCATTCTCTTTCATTACATTACATTACATTAGTGATTTCTATTCCGCTTGTGCCTTGCGGTTCTAAGCGGATTACAAGTTAGAAGACTGGACATTTCCAGTAGCATTGCAGTACATATAATCAAGAATGCGTTAAGTTACAATTGTTGTTCTGGACTTTTCCAGGATAAATTGGTAGTAGATAGTAGATAGTGATAGGTTGTTTAGACGAATAGAGATAATATTGTCCGGATTCTGTTGTTTAGACGAGTAGAGATAATACTGTCCGGATTCGGGTGTTGCTGGTGGTGGTGTTAGGGTAGTCATGAGAGCATTTTCTAATACTTTTGTGAGGTTATGATGATGGGAAGTGTTTTTTGAAGAGATGAGTTTTGATTTCTTTTCGGAATGCTTTAATGTCTATTGATTTGGTCAGTAGATTGGTGATGGTAGTATCGATCTTTGCTGCCTGTGTCGCTAAAAGGCTGTCATATAGTTTCTTTCGTCGTGTTCCTTTGAGAGGGGGGTGAGTGAATAGGCTCTGAGTTCTCCTTAATCTGTGTGAGAGGTTACGGTGTAGTCTGTTGTTTAGGTAGCTGGGTGCTGTTCCATGTATTACTTTGTATAGTAGACAGTAGAATTTGAACTGGGATCTTGCTTTTATTGGTAGCCAGTGTGAGTCTAGGTATGCTTTGGTGATGTGGTCATATTTGCCTAGTGAGTAGATGATTCTGAGGGCTGTGTTCTGAACTGTCTGTAATTGTCTTATCATGTAATTTGGGCATGATAGGTATAGGCTGTTACAGTAATCTACAATACTCAGTACTAGGGATTGTACTAATATCTTGTATTGATCTTTGTTGAAGAATTTTCTTATTTTTCTTAGGTTACGTATTGTGAAGAATGCTCTTTGGATGATTTTGTGGATTTGAGACTGCATTGTGCAGTTTCTGTCTAGTAGAATTCCCAGGATCTTGAGTGTGCTTTGCATTGGGTACTTGATTGTATTTACTTCTAGTTCTGTGAGAGATGGGTTTTTTTCCCTTTCCAGTAGTAGGAATTTAGTTTTTTCCGAGTTCAGTTTTAGTTTATGACTTGACATCCATTTTTCTACCGTTTCCATTATCATTTTCAGGTGGTTTGTGGATAAGGGGTCTTGAATATTAAAGGGGAGGAGGATAGTTATATCATCTGCGTAGCTGAATGATACTGTGTTTAGGGCGTCTAGGGTTATGCCTAGGGATGCTATGAAGAGGTTAAATAATATGGGTGACAATGGTGATCCTTGTGGTACTCCACATGGGTTTGACCATGGGTCGGATATGTGCTCTTTTGATTTGACTTTGTATGTTCGTGTTTTGAGGAAGCTTTGGAACCATTTGTGAACATTACCTGAGATTCCTATTGCGTCTAATATCTGGAGTAGTGTGTGATGGTCAACTAGGTCGAATGCCGCAGAAAGATCGAGTTGAATGAGAAGCAGCTTGTTTCCTTTGCTGAGGTGTTGTCGGGCAATGTCTAATAGTGATACAAGTAGAGTTTCTGTGCTATGGTTGGATCTGAATCCAGATTGTGATGGATGTAGTATGTGATGGTCTTCAAGGTAGTTGGAGAGGTGTTGTGCGACAAGGCCTTCTGTTATTTTAATGTATAGAGGGATTGAAGCGATTGGTCTATAGTTTGCAGGATTATCTATAGGACCTTTGGGATCTTTTAGGATAGGTGTAATTATGATTTCTCCTAATTCCGGTGGGAAATGACCTTCACTTAGTGTTGTTTGAAGCCATAGTGTGAGGCTAGCTTTAAATTTGGTGGAAGCTGTTGCTAGTAAGTATGAGGGACAGTTGTTCAAGTCACATGAGGATTTGCTGTATTTTTTGTAAAGCCTGTTCAAGTCTGACCATTGTATCTTTGGGAAGTTTGTCCATATCCTGTCTGCTGGGATTGCTTCATCTGTTTTGGGATTGATTCGTATTTCTTCTATGTTGATTCTTGAATTGTTGAATGTGGATCTGGTTGTGATGATTTTGTGTTTGAAGTGATCCGCTAATTGGGTGGCTGTGGGAGTTTGGTTTCCTTGGGTGGCGAGAAATGGTTTGGTATCGGTGAGATTTCTTAAGATGTCAAAAAGTATTCTTGTGTCTGGTTTTTCGGTGCTGATGAGTTTGGAGTAGTAGTTTTTTCGTTTTTCCTTCAGTTTGGTATTGTATTGTTTGATTAGGATTTTCCATTCATCTTTGATGTGGTTGTGTTTTTGTTTTTTCCATGACCTTTCTAATTGTCTGCATTTTCTTTTTATTTTGTAACTAAGATGGGGAGGGGACTTAGGTTTGTTTGTTTATTTCTCACCTGCCCTTATCCAGGGCGAGTTACATATTAACATACAAAATAAAAAATTTACATTTATCGTACAAAACACTTCAGAGACACACTATAACAAATTATATACTTATATATCAAATCAAATTACATATAATATACACGTCACATCAACAACGAATTTCATTTAAGGCCCACCCACACATACATCAAAATATAAAATTCCATAAGTTGATTTAATATTTTACTGTACTCCATTTTAAGTTTGGGGGGCAATTTCTCCAAGTGGATTACTTTTGTGCATACCATGATAGGAATGAACCTCACTCCTAAGCCAGGGTATGTGGAGTATGATCTCAGTCTCTCAAATGTACTGCTAACCCTTGCCATACTACTTGCATTGTGCCAAAGAGAACTTCTTTCTGGAGTTCATAAGATGTAACATGTATGTTCCGTGGATGCAAGTGCACTTGGAAGTTCTTTTTAATTAAGCCAGTGGCAACCAAAACAATGGGAAATATTTCTGTTTCTTTTGGCCACATTTTCTTAGTCTTAGACTGCATTTCTTGGTACTTGAGGATCTTTCCTCTTTCCACGCGATCGACTAAGTGCTTGAAACTGATACCTCTATTTGCATAGATCTCATACATATTCATTGTGGAAATCCTGAAAACCCAACTGGGTTGCAGACTTTGAGAACCGACATTGAGCATAGTTGGTCTGGCATCTCTCTTCTCCCGCTCCCCCTCCCCCTGCCACCATTGCTGCTTCTATTGGAGATGAGCCTACATGAAACATGCAGTTCATTGGCAGGACATATGAATCTGCATGTGCACATCATATAGATGTACAAAGGCTTTCCACTGACAGCGGCTTTAAAAGGCTGCTTAGTTGCTGTCTTTGCCAGCTGTGCCAGCACAGTGCTGCCATCCCCTGAAGCCTATGCTGCCTAGTAAGCCAGCCCTGTTAATGTGAAGTGGCATTTTAGAAAGGACAACCAACCCAGAATATGAATGTCCATGTCAATATGTCACAAACGGATGTCCATCTAACATATATTTTAGAACAGAATTCACTCTGTCCTAAAATACTCTACTACTACTATTAATTATTTCTGGAGCGCTACCAGACATGCGAAGCACTATACAGAATCACAAAGGACATATGAGATGGATGTCCATGTACTGGAAAGTCCAGCTTGAGCATTCATTTTTCAAATGGGAATGTCTAAATTATGAGCTGGGCAATGAGGGATATAGATGTCTTTGTGGCAGTAGAGGAACATCCATATTATAACATGGCCACACTCCTCCATGTGGAACAATAGCCTAATTGCTATGAACACTAAGAGGAAGATTCTCTAATATTGGCAGTAAAATTTGATGGGCCACTGTCACAGCTGTAAATGTAATTATTTCAAAAAGACGAGTCATTCTTGAAAAACCACGCATGCAAATGAGGTTCGCGGAGGTTCACAGAAGGCCGCCAAATGTACATGAGATGAGTCGCTGGTGATAGCGATCAGCACATGCACAGAATAGACCACGGAAAGAGGCGTACATATGCGCATGTGCCAGGAAAAGCTATGCTGTAGGCACATATATCATGAGCATGCCTTGTTGGAATACAATATATGCACGTCATAGGCGTGATGATAGTCACAGCATAAATCAGCACGATGACACTTTATTTCACAAATTTTACATCTTTTCTTTAAGAAATATTTTTGCAATGTGAGGTATATTCAAAATCAATAAATATCAGCATAAGCTATCCTCACAATAACAATAACATTAGGGGAAAATATCAGAAACTTGTTCCAAATTCTTAACTCTCTCTAATACAATAGTTTCAAGCAGTTGTTGAATTCCACTTCATATAATCCAATTATGGTAAGAGATAGACCTCAGCGGCTACATCTGTACCCGGTCATATCAATTACGGTACAGATTTCAATGTAGCTAGCCTCCTCATTAGTCTCACTCAACCACCACTATATTAGTATCAGTCATAGGCGTGTGTCACATATAGCTGTAGCTTGTAGGCGCTCGTACCACAAAGAGATAAAGGCCCAGCACTTTTATGGCAGTTTCCTTTTCGTTTTGACTTCTGGTGAATGGTATATTTAAAAATTTTTTTATGATGAGCCACATGTCTGAGATGCATTTTGCACAGTACCAGCACCCCAGACCAGCCAGTAATTTATGGTTATCATAAGCTGGTACGCACTTGAGGAATCATCCAGTGAGGATAGGGAATCTCTTGGAGTGCTCCTTTAAATATTGATTAGCCCTTTTTACTACCACTTTAATATTTATGACCTCGTTGTAATACATTTGCATGGCAGAGTCATAGTCTGTCAGGAAGCTCATAAAATACCACAGTGAGCCGTTCTGATAATCAGCCAGTAAAATACTGCCACACTAAACTGGCTAGAGCAAATTTAACGATCATCATTAAAGGCATGGTAAGTTTTGAGAATCCTCGCCTAGAACAGAGATCCAGAAATTACCAGTTCAAATCCTGCTGCAACATTTTGTAAAAAAATTTTTTTAATTTGTGAGCATTTCAAGGACAGAAAAATACCCATTTTTAAAAAATTTATTTTATCTCCAGCCAGTGGGGAACTGCTCAATCAGAGCACCTTTCTGTAATCTGGACAGATTTAAATACAGGCACCTATCTTTTTGAACATGGATGTCCCTTCCCCTTCTGCAATCAGAACTGGACATCCATCTTTGAGCCCCTCCCTAGTCCCCATCCAAACCACACCCAGACCACTCTCTCTTGCCATATGGATGTACTGCAGTGTTAGGTGGCCATATGCTGGAGCTTTATACCATTGGTATTTGGATGTCCATGCAATATAGATGTCTAAATGCCAGTTTTTAGATGTCCAAAACACAAATAGAGCTTCTAAAATAAGTACCACGTTTGTCCTAGTGACTAGATAGGTTGGCAAAATACTGACAATTCTACTGTTTTACTAGTGCTTTCACCATGGAAACATGAAAGAAAAGTTAAGCATGAATAGTCTAGACACTTTATTTCACAAATTTTACATCTTTTCTTTAAGAAATATTTTTGCAATGTTTAGACTTCAATACTGATGGCAATTATCTTTGTAGGAGAAACTTACCAGGCACACAGTTTTATGAACCACAAACATATGTTCTGTGTGTATAGACAAAAATTGAGAGTGAGTGCATGCTTTCTCCTGAGTGTTTACTTTTCTGTAGGCTCTTTTTGTTGGGTGCAAGTTCAATTTTTAACAAAAAAGAAAAAAAAAATTATATCTGGAAAATTTCAGTTTCTTGTGTGGGAGGTGAGGTGGATGGGTGGAGTGAGGGGTCACCGGTTGCAATATTTTATCTCATCCACTAGACATTATATGGTTTGGCAATACTGATTTTGGTTCAAAATGATGTGACCCTTTTATCTTCATTTTTAAAATTCATAATCATTCTTAGCACTAATCATGATCTATTTGTCTGGCATTTCCTGTTAAACTGACTGTAGTAGGGTCTCCTTAACTCCTCCAGACTAGATGATCATTATTTGCCAGGAAATGTTCTCCCATTGTTCACTATTACTCAAGTACAGACACTAGGGACATGCACCAAGAGTGATGAGTGAAATGGGGAACTGGCTGAGACATTCCAAATGTGTTTGATGATAGCGGAGGCACTTTTACAAGGTCAGTAGGGACTCGCAGCATTTTTTCCAGTTTATGGTATCCATTTGTGCAACTGGACTGCAATACGGCCCTTGAAAGTGCTGACTCTGTTCACACCAGCAGTTTTACAACTGACTTGCAATGCTTTCTTTTGTGAGGAAGTATAAAAACCTGGACAAAGGCTAGGAATGTCTCCCTCCTTGTCACTGCTCTTATTTTTGTTTGACTTCATCCTTCTCTTTCATCTGTGTACACTTAAGCTCACTTAAGGAATTCCAACGGCTCGTGCCAGGAAGTGTGAAACTTTGTAAATTTGCTGAAAGGACAAAACGCAAAGCAATGTGTTCACTGACTTTTTGCTTACCAGGTAACTAGAACGCAAGTAGCTATTTTAACTGCCTTTGGTTATTTTTAGGATAAACAGAATTTTCTCACGGGGGAGTGGTAGGGTGGGCAACTCTCAGAGGTAATTTTAGAGATATTTCTGGTAAGAAAGAGAAATCTAAGGGCCCATTTTATTAAGGTGCGCTAGGGCTTTAAAGTGCAGACTAGCGCCCGCTACATTGCCACGCGCGCTAGACCTTAACACCAGCATTGAGCTGGCGTTAGTTCTAGAAGTGTAACGTGCGATGTAGTGTGCGGTAATTTCCTGCAGTGGTTAAAGCTACAGCCTCAGCATCCTGGGGTTATGGGTTCAAACCCATGCTGCTCCTTGTGACCCTGGGCAAGTCACTTAATCCCCCATTGCCCCAGGTACATTAGGTAGATTGTGAGCCTCCCAGGACAGACAGGGAAAAATGCTTGAGTACCTGAATAAATGAATGTATGCCGTTCTGATCTTTCCTGGGAGAACGGTATAGTACTAGTATAACCGAGAATCGCTTCCAGTACTGTTCTTTCAGCCTTCAATGCGAATGCTTATCCTGATGTGTATTTGAAGTATTCTTCATTAGAGAGTGAGGATTCAGGTTAAATTAGAGCCTTGTCTGATCCAAGGGACTTTTGCTCAACTTGAATTAATCAAGCTGTAGTTGATTTGACCCAATAAGACTCAAATTTTATTTGTTCTTTTGTGACTAGTCTCACCAAAACTCAACATAGTTGTAATCCAGTTCAGTCCTTGCCTTTTGAGCTTGTTCATTGAGCATGAATAAATGTGAATCTGATTTGGCGATTTAGGATGAGACTGCCACAAGAAAGGATAAATGAGGTGATGGGTTCAAATCTGAGCTGTCTTACAATGAAAGTTCTAACCGTTCTGCAAATCAAATCTAGTGAGTCCAAAACAGTCATGAAAATACAAATTCTGGTTTAAATGAAGTCATAACTAGCTCAGAAACAAAGGTGAACCCTGAGTCAGGATTCAAGTTGACTTTCCGTCTCTGCTTTTAATATTGCTGTGATGTAAAAGAAAGATATAGCAGAACTAGAAAGGTTCAAAGAAGAGCAACCAAAATAATAAAGGGGATGGAACACCTCTCGTATGAGGTAAGACTAAAAAGGTTAGGTCTCTTGAAGTCTACATAATCCTGAGTGGTGTGGAATGGGTACAAGTGGATTGACTTTTTACTCCATCAAAAATTACAAAGGCTAGGGGACACTTGATGAAGTTACAGAGAAATATTTTAAAAAACAATAGGAGGAAATATTTTCTCACTTAGAGAATACTTAAGTTCTGGAACCGCGTTGCCAGAGGTTGTGGTAAGAGTGGATAGTGTAGTTAGTTTTAAGAAAGGTTTGGACAATTTCCTGGAGGGAAAGTCTGTTATTGAGACATACATGGGGGAGGCCACTGCTTGCCCTGGATTGGTAGCATGGAATGTTGCCACTTTTTGGGTTTTTTGCCAGGTACTAGTGACCGGGATTGACCACTGTGAGGATGGGCTACTGGGCTAGATGGATCATTGGTCTGACCCAGTAAGGGAATTCTTATGTTCTTATGAGGGCCCTGATCTATGGCATTTTTCTCCAGAAGTTTGTGTTGGGCAATACTATCACAAGGTACTGTTTTGAAAGAGCATCTGTTTATCTAAATAAATATGAATCGTTTTTGTGGGCAAAAGCATACACCTATCAGGATCTCAAAGTTCTCAAGGAGGAGAAATAGTTGAAGGCACATTTTAGATTATCTATCCCAAAACATACATGCAGAAATGACCATATTTAGATTGTGATACAACCTAAAACTAGTTACCCCAGCAGCATATAATATAATCAGGAAAATAGTATATAATACTGCTCATACTGGACAATACATATCAGTATTACAGGCCCAACATACTTGAAGGGCTCTGGCCTCAGAATTGGAGCCTACGCACAGCAGTGAATCACAAACTGAGAAGATCCGCGTAGTTAATACAGCTCCTGCTCCAATCATTGGCCAGTAGTTTAATTTTTTTATAAAGCAATTTAATGAAGCTAAAACCCTTTCAACTTTAAAGGGGTATTATACATATGTAGTAGCCAGGATTTGAAAAAATGTGAGACCAAAAAGACTTATCTCAGAACTTGACTTGTCTTTGTACCATGTTCAGTCACCAGTGTCTAATTTGCCAAATTATGGGGCTGTACTCCCTATTTTTCCATGTTGTTCGAGGGTTCATTTCACCTTTCAGTGACTCTCAGTAGGGGACACCAGGGCTATATGTCAGTTTGAATCTTCCCTGACGTTTTTTCTTTTGGAATGGGTGAATTCTCTTTCAGACATCCGGGTCCGTATACTTTTCCTAAGGGCACTCTTTCTCTATTTCTGAGGGGGCCTGGACTTCAGATTTCCATGCTTACCATGCTGGTTTCTCCTGTCACCATTTTCTCATGGCACATGCTAGACGGGCCTCCCGACCAGACAAGAAGGGCTGTACAGCTCCTTTTAACCAGGAGCCAGTTACCTATTCTATCAAACCCGCGGAGGATCACGCGCTATGTGGCTGTTAGCCTCATCCCTGAAGCTCTCATTAGCGATGTGAGCTTTGTCTGATACCTGTAAGGATGCTGTTGTTTTCCACGGGGCGGTAGATGCAGCATCTTGATTGAGTCTAGTACGTATTCACTTTAAAGGACATACGTATTTCGCTCATGTTGAATGGGGTTAGTACTGTTTTCATGGTTCCAGTATATTCCTCTTTACATTGTGAAACTTGATTTTCCCTAGGAGAATCTTCTTGCAGATCCTACAGTCTCATCCTGTCATTCCCTGACCTTCTGCACTTCATTCTGAGGGGATCTTGACTTCTTCCACTGACTCTTCAGGCTTTCTCATGAGGGAGAAGACGCTATAATGTCAGGTCAGGGGGCTGTGAAGATTTTTCAGGATGCTTGCATCCTCCTCAGGTTTCCAGTTCGTTCTTGGAGTCTCTATGTTTTGTGTTTCCCTTTTCAGTGTTACTGGTCCTCA
This sequence comes from Geotrypetes seraphini, assembly GCF_902459505.1. Lineage (NCBI taxonomy): Eukaryota > Metazoa > Chordata > Amphibia > Gymnophiona > Dermophiidae > Geotrypetes > Geotrypetes seraphini. The sequence continues at coordinate 71,102,257 of NC_047088.1, forward strand.
GGACAGTTCTTGTAGTTCTTCGGGAACTAAGGGACGTTGTTCCACTTCTTGCATGGTGCCCGAGACGGGGCATTGGGCAGGCTGGATCCCATTCTGCTGCATTAGTTTCTCGGGGTTACACATTTCTGCAGACAACCTGGGAGTATATTTACATTTTCTCTATGGACTCCGAATGGGCACTTGGTATGCTTGCCTCTCTTGGAGCAGCGCTTTCAGTTTTGGCACATGCCATTTCGCCTACCCAAGGCTTCACGAACGTTTTAGGTGATGTGGGCGGTGGTTCCGTTTTGGCGCGACCAGGCGATTCATCTAATTTCTTCTTGACTGCCTACTTGATTCGGACGACTTCCAGTCGGGCCATTTGACTGACACGGAAAGGGTGGTATCTTTTCCTCATTTCTTTACTCGTGCATCTTCGAATTTGCACAGCGCTCTTTTCTCCTGTACTATTTATAGGTATATCGGGGTGATGTTTTTATTCACATAAGAGAGACATGTATTTCTTTCCGGAGCCTTGGGCGTGGGGTCTCGGTCTCAGATTGGTATTCTTCTTCGCTTAACATGACCAAGAGTATGGGATTCTGTACAGTTTCTGGGATCCATATTGCTGACTCTACTGGGAACTTCGGCTTGCTTTCCCCTTCTTACGCTACAGCAGTCGCTTTTGTTCCGGTGGTTCCCGGGATCTCAGGGCTCCAATTATTTGGTATGCTCCTCCTGCATCGCTCTGTATGATTTGGTGGCTCAGTGCGATTTCTCTTTTCAAGGCATGCCTCGGTCTTTGCTGGACTAGCTCATGACCACCGACCATTTGGTCAGTATTCGGATGGGGATATTTCTCTACAGCTTGGGCAGTAGGTGTTGTACTCAGTTGGCAGGTGAAGTTGGTCTGCTTCAATGGGTGGACTCTCATCTTCATCTTCTGTTGGCAGAGTTTGGATAGACTTTCTCTCCACGGAATCTGAGCATGGCCCATTTCTTGTATGTTACAGTGTACAGCGCTGTGTACGCTCTGGAAAGTGTGCATGTTGGTAATAGTGTAATCTTCTGCATCCTGGATATTGAGATTTGTGGCTCAGGCGTTCTAGCTCTTTTTATGGATGTGAGATCTCCTTGACCTAGACCTCATGGCCTCGTCTCTCAATTCTAAGCTTCCTAGCTTCTTCGGCAGGCACAGGGAGTGGGAGTTAGAGGGGGTGGCTGCATGGCTCCTTTCTCACCTCTGCCTTCTCTTTTTCAGTGTTTTCCGCTGGCTGATGATGGCTTGGATTTGCCATCTCGAGCTCGCTTTTCGGGCACTGTATTTGTAGAATCTCTGGATTGGCAGAGCCATCCTTACTATGCGGATTTGCTGAGTCTTTCGACAGCCAGACTAAGAAGTTTCCTGGTATCTCCGGCTTTGCTCGCCTAGGGTCCGATCAAAATGGATATTTGTACTACTTTAGTATTACGATCTAGTTTTTTTTTTTTTTAAATCTTGGCTGACGTGTAAGGGTTATGCGAAGCAGGTTGTTTCTTGTTTTATCCAGGTGCTACGGACGTCTTCTCCTGTGGCTTCTGCTTCCTTTTGGAGGTTTTTCCTTTTTTGGGTGCTTCTTCACGTTTGAACCACTCCAGAGTTCCTTTTTGACACAAGTGTATTGCCGAGGGCTTTGTGTTCAATTCCCTTCAGCTTCTAGTGCCATTCTTGGCTTGTTACATGGGCTAGGTATATTGCTCTTCGCTTACTTCTCAGCTTCATGTAGTTCAGTTCCTAAACAGAGTGCGGTATATTCATGCTCCTCTTAGAAAGCCTGCTTTGGAGTACAATCTTCACGTACTTCTTCTCAATTTACCGAAGGCTTCATTTCATCATTGTCTTTTGGGACTCTAATGGGCTGTGCCGTTGAACATGGGGTTTCTTGTGGCCATGGCTTCAGCTCTGCAGTTTTCTATGTTGCAGGCCTTGTTCAACGAGAATTCCTATTTCTGATTTCCGACATATGGGGTATCAGTTCGGATGGTACCACTATTTCTTTCTAGGGGGGTGTCGTCCTTTCTTTTATGTCATGCTCGCTTTTCCTTCCTTCTTCCTGGGAGGAGAAATTGGGAGCAGTGCTTTTATTCACTGCATTTTTTGATACGTACGTAGCATTCTCCGTGAGCTCGGTTTCTAACGACTTTTACTTGTTTATATCTCCTTTTTTGTATTCTTCAAGGGACGCTTCAAACGTATGGCGGCGTCCGATGCCTCCATCGCTCAATGGGTCCAGGAGGACATTCTTTATGCTTGCTTGCTGGTAGGTAAGCGGTTGGCGAAGGAACTTCATGACCATTCCGCCGGAGCGATGGCTACTTCTTGGGCTCGGCCCAGAGGTTTTTTCCTTGGAGGAGATTTGTCTCGCGGCTAATTGGTCTTCCGAGAGTGCTTTCTCTCCGCAATTCTGATTGGATGTGGGGGCGCATGCGGTAGGGGCGTTTTGTGCTTCGGTTGTTGCGGAGGCGGCGTTTGCTTCCCACCCAGATTGAGGATTGCTTTGCTACATCCCATTGGTCTCTGGATTCATCTGCTGCTGTTGCTAGGGAAGGAAAAATTATGTTCTTACCTGTTAATTTTCTTTCCCTTAGACGCAGCAGATGAATCCAGAGCCCCACCCTTTCTGGATATTGTGTCTCATTTTTTTTTCTTTTGCAACTTTCGCAGTTTGTTATTATGGCAGGTTGTTTTCTGTATTATTGCATTTTGAGATTTGTTATGGGAAAGAAGTTTTTTACATGCTATGCCTATTGATGGTTATGGATGCTTGGGCAAGGAGCTATACTGGATAAACAGGAGTGGTGCCAGCCAATATGACCACCTGTTAATCAGTTTCTCTATCTCCGCCTGCTGGTAGATGTGAGCTATCCCATTGGTCTCTGGATTCATCTGCTGTGTCTAAGGGAAAGAAAATTAACAGGTAAGAACATAATTTTTCCATATGTTTCTAGATGGTTCAATCATATGGCGGGAATTACCAGAAGGTCACCAGAGCAACATAGCATCCTGGTAGGCTGGTAATGCAGCAACAAACTGGAAATTGTCCGGGTGGGGGGGGGGGGGGGGGAAAGAAAGGCTAAGTTATACAGAGCTTTGTAAGTTAGGCACAGAAGCTTAATGACGATTCTCTGTTCAATTGGAAACAAATGAAGTTGGAGTTATATGATCAAATTTCTCAGTACTAGTGATGATTCTAGCTGTGGCATTTTGAACAACTTGTAGCGCTCTCAGATTCTTCTTACTTCCTTGCTTGCTCCCTTCTCCTATACGTCTTTCATTTTCCTGGCACGAGCAGCATCATGAATTTGCTGCCTGCGTCGGTGTCAGCTATCTCTCTGTCACTTCCGGATCCCTTCCCTAGGAAGTAACATCAGAGGGAGAGCCGACACTGACATAGGCAGCACGTTCGTGATGTTGCTCGTGCCAGGAAAATTAAAGAGGTACAGGGGAAAGGAAAGGGGTGTGCCCGCAAAGGGGGGGGAGGGGGTTGAGAAGGAGCAAGGGGTGGAGAAGAGGGTGGGGGAGGGACACCACTGCCCTGGGTGCCACTCACTCTCACTATGCCACTGAGCCCAGTAGTTGGGTTTTTTTTTTCAAGTTTTTATTAGGATTTTATATACCACCTATCAAGGTTATCTAAGCGGTTTTACAATCAGGTACTCAAGCATTTTCCTTATCTGTCCCGGTGGGCTCACAATCTATCTAACGTACCTTGGGCTCTGGAAGATTAAGTGACTTGCCCAGGGTCACAAGGAGCAGCGCGGGGTTTGAACCTACAAACCCAGGGTGCTGAGGCTGTAGCTTCAACCACCGTGGCACACACTCCTCTTTCCAATAGTGGCTAGTCCAAAAAAGTGGCAAGATTCCATGCTGCTTAATACCAAAGGATAAGCTGTGGCTTTCTCCAGGCTTTCTCCAGGAATTTGCCCCAAACTTTTATAAACCCAGCCATATTAACTTGCTTTTACCATTTGCTCCAGCAAAAAGTTCCAGAACTTTATATGCTGAGTGAAAACATATTTGCCTTTGCTAGAAAGTGGATGATGAAAAACCCTGTAAGCTATACAGAAGGCACTGGCTCAGAGTTTTAGACTATTTTCCCTTGATTTGTTGTATGGATTGCACCAAATGTAAATGCATTGTTTGCTTAGTTACTCATCTACATCAAGCATCCCATTAAACTATAATTTTCCATTGGAAGTAACCCAAACTGGTGTCTGCTATGATTTTGTTCTGCTGAGAGTTTGCAGGATATATTCCATGAGCCTAAGCGCCTTGAAAGAATAACTTTTCCCCTGCCAAAATAAGTCCCTGGGTATATGGACAGTTTGATATCTCCTACTCTCACCCTAGAAACCTGGAGGGGAAGTCTATGATTGGTGCTAGAATCGGTGACTGCCTAAGAAGTGTCCACCAATAGCGTGTCAATCACGAACCAGCACCGATTATAGAATCACTTAAGGATCCACTGCTTTAGGCATACAAGCTTGTATTGTAAGTCTGTGAGGGCCAAGGAAATCTCACCTTGAGCTATATCCAAATTCCATTCTCTACATGGCATTGTTGGGTGTTGGTTTTGGGACTAAAATTTGTCCTTCCTGCCAGTTTTAGAAATGTTATTTTTGCCCTGTTGACTAGTTAAATACATGTTTGAGAGTTTGAAAGTTAGCTTCAGGCAACAATAAATGCTATTTCTCAGTTTCCTATATTTATAATGTTTATGTTTATGTTTATTCAGGTTTTTGATTGAACGCTTTTTCGAAACTACAAAGCGTTGAACAAAATTTAAAATTAACATTTAAACAAAAATTTAACAAATAAAACTTACATTACTGTGATGAAACATCTATTATTAATTAAATAATAAAAAACTACATGACTGACAACAAATACGTACTAGGTAAAAAGGACCGAAAAGCCCCTGGACATGAATAGGAAGAGGGGGAGAAATACAATCGGTATAGAAAATGTGAAAAACATTTAAGGTAAACACAAAAGGGAATTGGGAAAATAAATGTAAGAAACAAGATTAAGTTAATTACTAAAACACAGTTGATCAATTAAAAGCATCTTTAAAAAGAAAGCACTTTAAATTGCTTTTAAATTTTTGTAAGTTTTTTCCATTTTTAAGTGTATAAGAACAAATGAAAGTGTAACAAGGGAGACCTCTACTTTTTTTTTTTTTTACTAAAAGATCCTCTTTAATGCCAAAAGCCTAATTCATAAATCTTTATCAGAGCTTCATTAATTTATATAAAGGTTTAAGTAGGTAAAAAGCCCAACAAAAACACTTCAGGTGATGCCTTGTTATCAAGAAATATCGTATCTCTTACACTTGTAATTTAACTTGCATAAGGTAATCACAAATGCATTGTTAGAACTTGTTTGTTAACCTTGATTTCTATATATTTTATTGGTCCTAATACAGCAGCCACATCACCTTGATGGAAGTTTCCAGCTATTGAAGGAAAGAATTACACTGAGTATGCAGACTTCTTCACGTAGCAATTGACTTGAAATGCGGGCGAAATATGCTTTCAAATGTCAACAGTGTTGGAGCTGGAGCCCAGTTTTAACCAACTCAACCACACATACTCTGCATAGTGTCTTTCTGAGGCTGATTCTGGTAGGTCCTGAGTCAGTGCTCTGACTTACAAAATACAATTCAATTACAGATTCAATGCATCATCAAGTCACATAATACTCGTAAGGTTTGGGGTTGTTGTTTTTTTTTTTCCAGAAAAAGGAAATAACTGTCTAGACCCTTTACACAATCCTTGCAGGAATCAGACCATTCTACCACAGTCCTTAACAATGTGTACGTCAATGCTAACTGATAACAACACCATTAGTACCACAATATTTCCATTTAGATCTTCTTAGTCAACATCACAGTGTATAAAACATCAGCATTCTTTATCATCCTTTCTTAAAAGTAAGTTATAGCTCTTTATCCAATATCAGTTCCTAGCAGACACCCACAAAATGTGGTGGCCTCCCTCCACCCCTAGTGCAACCCAGGCACTCCTCCCTCCCCCTCCATAGCACAATTCTCTCCCTGTTCTTTTTTCTCATCCTCCAGCAAAGCTTTCTCTGTCCCTTTCTTTCACTCTCATTTCTCTCTCATTCTTTCTCTCTCAATATAATCCATTCCCTCTTTCTTAAATGCATGCTCTCTCCCCATCTCTTTTCTCCAGCTCAAAAGAAATGTTCTGTCTCCCTTCCCTTCTCTTCCCCAGAAAGACAATCTATCCCCCTCCCTACCGCCACAAAGATTTTTTCTCTCTCTCTTTCTCCCTCTCTATGTTGTCTTTGTCTCCTTTACCTTCCCTGGCAATGCTCTCTCTCTTTCTCTCACTCTTTTTCTTCATTTGCTGCCCCCCCTCTCCAGGTACTGTCTTTCTTTATTCCCTCTTCCTAAGGCATTCTCCGTCATTCTTTCACTCTTTCCATAAATTCACTAAATACATTCTTCCCATTCACAGAAATGCTTTTCTTTTCTCTCTTTTTCTTTTTTTCATTTGGTCTCATAAGAACATAAGAAGTTGCCGCTGCTGGGTCAGACCAGTGGTCCATCGTGCCCAGCACTCCGCTCCTGCGGCGGCCCCCAGGTCAAAGACCAGTGCCCTGAGACCAGCCCTACCTGCATACGTTCCGCTTCAGCAGGAACTTGTCTAACTTTGTCTTGAATCCCTGGAGGGTGTTTTCTCCTATAAGAGCCTCCAAAAGAGCGTTTCATTTTTCCACCACTCTCTGGGTGAAGAAGAACTTCCTTACATTTGTACGGAATCTGTCCCTTTTTAACTTTAGAGAGTACCCTCTCGTTCACTTTACTGATAGCAGCACTACGAGGACTTGAAGACTCGACACTGACAGTGTTTCGGCATCTATGCCTTTGTCAAGAGTCTCAATGGCTGGTAGTTCTATCACATAAATAGAGCATTCAATGCAGGTCAAATTTAGAAGGAACCGGAAAATATCTGGTGTCCAAAGCGAAGCTGAGGGTCAGGAGTGAAAGAGAGCAAGTTGCAAAGTTAAAGCACTTAAAGGGATATTGTGGCATACTAAGCCAACCTGTGCTTTTGCATTCTCATTTTCCATCATAGGGTAAGCTGGTGATCTCAGAGGCAGTGATTTTGATGTCGTGATCCAGTTCCTCATCTGGCTCATAGCTTAAGAGGGCCCTACTTCTTCCCCAGGCACTCTTTCTATCCTTCCTCTTTCTTTATCTCTCTCCTTTCTCTGTAAGCCTGGTCAAACGTACCTGGCAGAATCCCAAGGTCCATGTCTACACCTTACGAATGGAGTTCAAGTGCACATTCAACCTGAAAATGATATATAAATGGGAATTCCAGCTCCACAGCACAGCACATTACATTGCAAGGATAATTTTATAAAGGCATTTTATACATTTTTTATTTAGATTTTGCTCACATCTTTTTCAGTAATAGCTCAAGGAGTTATTAGCATGTATGTATCGATATATACACATAAAATGGCTGCTGTGAAATTGTGGCCGGTGTAAAAATATGCACAATGGCGTGAATACATGTACTTTTACTGTAGGCATTGCCAGGGCTGTGGTCTAGGTGGAGCATGGGTGGAGTCAGGAAATACATGTATTGATTCTAAACCAGTGGTTCTTAACCTTTTTTTGAGTCACGGACCACTTTAAGAATCTGATGAACTTGTAAAGGATTGTTTTTGTATTGCTTGGTGTGTTGGAAATTTGCATTGAAATTCCTTTTTTTCTTTGATATCTTTTGATATTGTAAATGTATTAAATTTCATTAAAAAAAAAGAATCTGATGAAAACTATGGATCCCCCTTCCCCAGAAATATTCACATAAACACAACTTTGCATGCAATGAATATAATGTACTTTATTTTTTGAGATTTGGCTGCTGCACACATATATGACATACACAAAGTATTGTTAAACTTTAAACAATCTAAAAAAACTCTCCTTTTCTTATGCGAAAAGTAATGGCCACTCAGTATAATTATGAAATACAATCCTCTTGTGCAAATTAAAACAGATCTTCTACTGCTACGCTTTCTTTTTTTTAATATTCTTTATTCATTTTTTCATCTAACAAGTGCAACAAATATTAAGTTAAACTTATACAATATCACTTGAGTATCTATTCTTAGTAATTTCACAATTAAAAATAAAAATAAATCCCTCCCTCCCAACCCTATTCTTACACATGTGATTACATATATATATTGTTCTTTATTAATCCAACCCATCAATTTATAATTAAACTTCCTCCCACCCCCCTTCCCAATACAATTATATCAGCTTGGGAAAAATGATTATTCATTTATTACAATATTCTATTAATGGCCTCCAAACCTCCTGAAATTTATTAAAATTTCCTTTCTGCAACGCTAACATTCTTTCCATCTTATATTGCTACGCTTTCTACTACCATTACTACTACTACATCTACTCTCTTATTATCTGCGAGAAAAATCAACAGTACTGGGCTGTATAGTGAATATAAATGTTAATTTTTATCTGACACTCATAGAACCTTTAAAACCCATCCATAGACCTCCCAAGGGTCCACGAACCCCAGGTTAAGAACCCTTGCTCTAAACCAGTGGTTCCCAACCCTGTCCTGGAGGAACACCAGGCCAATTGGATTTTCAGGCTAGCCCTAATGAATATGCATGAAGCAAATTTGCATGCCTATCACTTCCATCATATGCAAATCTCTCTCATGCATATTCATTAGGGCTAGCCTGAAAACCCGATTGGCCTGGTGTTCCTCCAGGACAGGGTTGGGAATCACTGCTCTAAACTATGCAGCCGCAGAACTGAAATTGTGGCGAACTGAAATTTACAAACTCACTTCAATTCACAATGAGGTTATTGACTGAGAATGAATTGTGGTTGGTGCTATCTCTGAGACTCAGATTGCCAATATTTAACCAAGATTCTGGATGACATTTCGTAACTCTGCCAACTCCCAACTCTGCCCCTTCTGCCTTGCCTAGAACAACCTGCCTGAATCAGTACGCCGAGCTCCATCTCTGGCGGTATTCAAATTCAGGCTCAAAATCCACTTTTTTGAAGCTGTGTTTAGGTTCTAACCCTTCCAACTTTTAATACTCTATATCTGTTTCTCATTCCCTCTGTAGCTCCTACCCTCTCTACCTCTTCATCCCTTTATATTTCCCTTTCCAAGCAACACCTGTGTCCTGTGTATCTGTCATAATTAGATTGTAAGCTCTTTCAAGTAGGGACTGCCTCTTGCGTGTTTAATGTACAGTGCTGCATTCATCTGGTACTGCTATAGAAATAATAAATAGTAGTAATAGTAGTAGATGCATGGGCCTACCCAGAAATTCACGTCTGGCGGCATTACAGCCAACAATAAACATTACTAGTTTCTGGATAAATCTTGGCTTTGCCCCTGGACTACCCGGGTGCTATATAGATAACACCAGGCAGTCTGGAGTGATTCTCAGTGGCATCATATCAGGATAACGCCATTGAAAGTCCATGGAGAACTCTACTGGTCAATGCTGCCTTTCTGAGTCGCAGGTGCAGCTACCTAGATATGTAGCTTTGAATATCAGCTCTTTAGATTGCACAAGAAATACTTATTGTACCTGAAAACTAACTTACCTTTGATCTCATACTGAAAAGGTATGAGCTAAATCCAAAAAAATAATATCTGACAAAATCCAAAATTCAGTAGAATGTCCCAGTATCATTTGTGAGAGCATGCCCATGAGGCAGTGTTGGTAGCAGCCTGGGGTGCATTCTTCTCCATGCTGGTGGTCATAGGCAGCGAAGCACTGCTCTATTTGGGGTTGCCTAGGAGCTCCGCCCTAGCGCACAATCTCTCGGCAGCTCTGGAGTCCCCCACCCACCTCATCCTGGTGCTATAGTTTTAAATCTTTGGGCAGCCGCTGTGCAGCATCCACAAGCAGGCCTGTTCCCGGAAGTGGAATGAAGGATTCCTGGGCAGGCCTACTGTTTGACGATGCGCAACAGCTGCCCAAAGATTTAAAATCATATCATAACACCAGGAGATGGGAGGGAAGGCAAGCAATAATCGGAGACCAAAAATATTTGGGGAAGCCATGGTCCTGTGACCATTCCGACGCCTATGCTGGTGGTACTTTTTATCTATCTAAGCATTGTTCAACTTTGTAGTTCCCATTGGCTTGGCCAATGGTGACACTGCTGCCCAGGCTGCCCCGTGTATGCAACAAATGACACTGGATAGCGTTTTTTTGGAGTGAAGGGAGAGGAGGAGAGGTGAGGAATGCAAATCTAGCCTTGAACATACACAATGAGTAGAAGAAGTATTTATTTACAGATTAAGCTGGTAACATTTGACTTTCAGTTTTGAGATAGACCTCCTTCTAACCTGGAATCAGCCTTTTGACATGCACATTCATGCAAATTCTGAGCTCCCCTTGGAAAACGGTATAGAAAATAAAATAAATTAATAAATACAAATAAATAAATTAACAGCTTTGAAAGAATCATGTTAATTCACATAAAATTTAATCTCAGCAAAGTATATATAAATTTACAGGTTATGCAAACCTTATTTGTCCAGGTCATCAGCTAAAGAAAATATTATATACCCTTTATTTACATAGAAACAGAGAACAATGAAGGTAGATAAAGACTATAATGATCGATCTAGAGAGCCTATCCATGCCATCTATTATCCCTTCCTTTCTTTTAGAGATCCAATGTACTTTCCCAAGCTTTCTTGAATTCATTACAATTTTTGACTCCACCACCTCCACTGGAAGGTTGATTCACACATTCACCATCCTTTCTAAACTAAACTAAACTAAACCTTAGGTTTGTATACCGCATCTTCCCCACAATCGTAGAGCTCGGTACGGTTTACAGGAGTTGAGAAAGAAAGAAATTCCAATGAAGGGTTAAAGGATAGAGTAAGAAGAATAATTAGAGGGCTTAGAATGCCAAAGATGGAGTAAGTATTACATTTTTGAGAATAGCCAGGTTTTCAGATGTTTGCGGAAAAGTTGGAGAGAGCTCAGGTTCCGAAGAGGGGAGGTAAGGTTGTCCCAGAGCTCAGTGAATCTGAAGGGGAGGGAGGTCCCTAGTTTTCCTGCATGGGAAATGCCTTTTAATGAGGGGAAGGATAGTTTTAATTTGTGGGTGAGTTTCTGAGGTTACTTCTGAGTCTATTCTCTTTCATCTTCATCTTATGACCCCTCATTTCAGAACTTCCTTTCAATTCCTCATAGGTATTTAAACATCTCCCCACTCTTGCCTTTCTTCCAAAGTATACATATTGAGATCTTTAAGTCTGTCCTCACATGCTTTATGACGAAGGCCATGATTGTTTTAGTAGTTGTCCTCTGACCGATTCCATCCTGTTTATATCTTTTTGAAGATGTAGTGTCCAGAATTGTAGACAATATTTTAAATGAGGTCTCACCAGTTTTATAAAGCCCTTTTCCCTACTAGCCATTCCTCTCCCTATGTACCCAAGCATCCTTCTAGCTTTTGCTGTTACCTTTTTTGTTTTGTTTTACCTGTTTGGCCACCTAAAGATAGTCTCATACAATCACATCCAAGTTCTACTCTTCTGTCATGCACATAAGTTCTTCATCCCTAAACTGTATACTGTTCTCTCGGGTTTTTGCAACCCAAATGCATGACTCTACGTCTCTTAGCATTAAATCTTAGCTGCCAAATTCTGGACCATTCTTCAAGCTTTGTTAGGTCCTTCCTCACGTTATCCACACCATCTGGGATGAATAACCTATTGCAGATTTTGGTATCATCTGCAAAGAGGTAAACCTTACTAGACAGCCCTTCAGCAATATTGCTTACAAAAATGTTAAAAAGGACTGGCCCAAGAACTGAACATCGAGGCACACCATTGGTAACATCCCTTTCCTCAGAGTGAGCTCCATTTACCACTACTCTTAGTCACCTTCCACTCAACCAGTTCCTAACCCAGTTTGTCACTTTCTTAGCTTGGATATCCATCTATCGTTTTGCAAATTTACATGGGTCAACAAGGGACACTGGCATGAACAAGTATACAAATATAAACAAATGCTCAAAGAAAAGCACCCCCAGCTGGTGGGTGACCATTCCATCAACACCAAGGAACTCTAAACTGACCAACCACCAAATAGTCCTAGCCCCCCCAGGAAGAAACCCCTCCAGTTAACAAACTCATTGATTTCCTCTGTTCAAAGATCCAGTTTCTCCACAATAAGCTCAACCCCCCCCCCCAACATACCAGAGAACTATTCATGTGCATTCTCTCCTCAGAATCACACAGCAGACCTAATTTGGGAAACATTTCTCCCCCACCCCCGGACTTAAACCTGTTTCAGAAGCTCTATGCCATATATGTGCATGGACAATGCCTAACGTGACCATTTATTTTTTCATCAAAACAGGACATCTATTAATATACAGCCCCGCCCCCAATCCTGCCCTAGCCCCACCCCCAATCCCACCTTAGCCCTGCCCCAATCTCTTCCATTCATTTTTCATATACACACAATATCTTATTAATTCATAATGGTAAACATAAAATTTAAAAAAAGCACACTACCCACACTGTACGCAGACAAAATGTTAATTATCATTTACGAGTTTTGGTTTTTTTCAAAGATGTCAAGGCAGATTACTTTAAAATATGCAATGTCATCTCAGTAACTATAGAAAAATAGACAAATATAGTGCAAAGTATAGACAGTAGATATAAATTCTCAAAACAGACACATTTTGATCGCTAAATTTAAAATAAAATCATTTTTCCTACCTTTGTTGTCTGGTGATTTCATGAGTCTCTGGTTGCACTTCCTTCTGACTGTGCATCCAATCTTTCTTTCTTTCTTATCCAACATTTCTTTAACAATCCAGCCCCATCCCCTTTGGGTCCAGGTCTCTCTCTCTTTTCCCTCTGTTACCCTCCCCAGATTCATTGTCAGTTCTCATTTGTACCTTTGTTCCAGGTCTCCCTCTCTCTCCCTCCTCTGTTATGATCTTAAATCTCCCTGTTCTTCCCCAGGGTCTCTCCCCCTCTGTCTGAACCTCCCATAGTCCTGCATCTGCCTCCTGTCTTTCCCCTTTGGTCCAGGCCTTTCTCTCTCTAGTCTTTCTAATCTGCTTACAACCCCCTTCTTTTCTCTGCCTCTTTGTCGCCTTCCTTCCTCCCTCCCTCCCAGCAGATTTTAGCATATCTCTCTCCTCCTTTTGTCCCCTCAGATCTGGTATCTGTCTACTTCCTCTTTTCCTCCTCAGGCATCTCTCTCTCTACTCCCTTCCTCCTGTTCTTCATTCTTAATTTATTTTCTGCTTCTTTCTAAATTCTTTCAGTCCTCAATTTCCCTCTTTCATTGTGTCTACCTATAGATTGCCACCTCTTTCCCTCACCCCTTCCAGTATCTAACTCTATCCTCTTCCCTCAGTCCAGCATATGCCATTTTTTCCCTCCTCCCTACTTCCTTCCAGCGTCTACTCCCCCTCTCCCTCTACTTCCATTCAGTCTGCCCCCTCTCCCCCCACTTCCATTCAGTCTGCCCTCCTCTTCCCCCCACTTCCATTCAGTGTCTGTCTCTCCTATCCCCCACACTTCCATTCGGTGTCTGTCCCCCTCTCTCTACCCCTTCCATCTACTGTTCAACCTCTGTCTCGTCCCTTCCATTCTCTGCCCTCTCCATCCAGTGTCCGCCCTCTCTCTCTTCCATATGGTATCTTCCTTCTTTCTATGCTCCTTCCATAAACTGTCTCCTTTGTACATGATTCATTTCAGCTTCACCCCCTCTCAATTTTTCTGTCTCCCTATGCTTTGGAATCTCTCTCTCTTCTCCTTTCCTTCCTTCCTTCTCACTCCACCCCATGGTAAGGCGTCTCTATCTCCTTCCCTTCCCTCCCCCATGCCCTGGCATCTCTCTCCCTCCATGCTCTGGCACCTCCTCTCCCTCTTGTCTGGCATTTGTTTCCCGTCTCTCCCCCATGCCCTGGCATATTTCTCCTCTCCTTCCATTATCTGGCATCTCCTCTCCTTCTTTTCTCTCCCTCCTTCCTTTCCCATGGTCTGGCATCTGACTCCTCCCCCCCATGCCCTGGCATCTCTCTCCCCCTCCATGCCCTGGCATCTTCTTTCCTGTCCCTTCCTGCCATGGTCTTGGCATCTCTCATTCCTCTTCCTTTTCCCTCTTTCTGTGTCAGCATGCCCCCTATCTACCTATTACTCCAATATCCAGAACCTCCTTTTTCTTCTTACTGCATCCACCCCGTGTCCAGCATCTCCCACCTGTCTTCCTACTCACTTCATGTCTGGGTTTTTTCCTTCACCAAACAACCTCCATGTCCAGCATCTTCCCGTGCTTTTTTCCTTCCTTATCCTTCTAAAACATTGGCGTGTCCGCCCCGCACCCCCTTAACTGATAGGTCCCTTCTACACCTCCCGAGTCCCCGCTGCTGCATCCCCCACTTCAGACCGCAATGCATTATCTTCTCCCCGAACACGGACATGTAGTTGTTTACCCCGCAGAGCCTTGAAACACTCCTTCCTACGCAGAGCTTCGGCCTGCAACCGCCGATGCCGTCTGCAATCTTCCCACAATGCACCGCTCCCACCAGGCCCCGCACAAACTACCACTGAGCCCTGCGGCTGCTGCGCTAAGGACCCATCCTAGGGGACAGTGGAGAGGGCAGAATGCATCAATTGGTGCCTGAGCACTGTTCCTATCCCATTAATGAAAGGGAAAGTCCGGAAGAAGCACTGCCCTGCCTGTCCCATTGGCCCCACACACAGTTTCGGGACGCAGTCTCTGAAAAAGGGACATTTTGGCATCCCGAAGCTGTGCATGGGGACAACGGGACAGGGGAACTGAAAAAGGGACAATCTTCTTCAAAACGGGACGTATGGTCATTGCCCATTAGGCACCTGCCCACTTGAGACCATTTGACTCCCTCCCCCAACTTTTCAGGATTTACTTTTCAATTGGACTTAGACAATGCTTAACAATGGCACATTCCTAGAGAATAAAGGGCATATCATGATAACATCCATTACAAAGAACAGCAAGGAACTAATTTCTTCTGTTGCTAACTACCGACCCATTGCCCCCACCCCTTTCTTTGTGAAACTACTGGAAGGACTAGTGTATTACCAACTGCTCAACTACCTAGAAGAACACAATATACTTCACGACTCCTAGTTAGGCTTTTGGCCACTATTCAGGACAGAATTGAATGACATCTATTAACTTTTCAGCAGAGGGCAGAGTGCTCTTATACTACAATTCGACCTAAATTTTAAAGATAAATCCTAACAATAAATGTTTGCTGTATTGTTTCAGGAGCTGGGTGGTTCTTCATGGCCCTTTAATTCGTTGGCTTTTCTCCCCAACAGTTTGCACAGGACATTAGAAATGACTTTTTGCTCATGTTATTTTATGTTACAAGAACTAATGTACATTAGCTCTGATGTATATACATTCCATTCAAATGCCTGTTTCTAGATAATTTAGCAATTAATTTAGTTTTCTGTTTCATTTCACAATGTGCATAATGGTGTGGCAGCCATTTTAGTCCACTTTTAAAGGCAATAAATAGAGATAAAATAACACAAAGAAAAGAAAATAAGATACCTTTTATTGGATTAACAATATAGATCAGAATATATACTGTATGAAAAACATAAAAACATTCCAATGACAGCCTCATGTGTAGGGTTACCATATAGCTCCAGAAAAAGGACGGATTGAGACAACCGGGTTTTACTTCCATTGTTTTCAATGGAAGTAAAACCCAAATAACTCAATACGTCCTCTTTTTTTTTGGAGCCATATGGTAACCCTATTCATGTGGAAAGGTAGAGGTGGGTGGAGGTAAACAAGGAGAGATTTATGGGTGATCAGAGGGTGACAAAGCAGTGTGCAAAGAGAGCTTATGCAGTACTCAGACATTCTTGTCCCAAATGCAAGCAATGTTCTAATGTGTAGGTGTAGATCTCTGTGTACCATTGGGTAATAAAAGCAGTGTTTTATTTAAGGCATCAGTATTAACTGATTCTTCAAAGTACAAACTTCTGTACTTATTGACTGAATCCTGGCATGATGTCTGAATCTTGGCACATGTTGTCCTGTTTTCCATACATATATTTGGAACATGATGGCAACAAATTTTCACTTGATTATAGACTATTGGAGTTTTCAAGACAGCTACTAGAAACCTTTTTATAAAAAAAACCTACAGGTCCAATATTCAAGCTGTGCTTTTAAATTTGTGACCTATTTTCAGCCAAATTTAAGCTCTTACATTTTCAGCTGACAATTCATCTATCTTTCTTAAAAATTATGGGCAGAAAATTCAAAAGGTTTAACCAGGGGTGGTCCGGAGCAGAAATGTGGTGGCATTATAACTTAGCTGGTTAGCACCCATATTCAGTCCACTAATCTGCTAGATATGCAGATAAATTTAGGACAGCAGAAAGGCGGTCCTAACTTTATACACTGAATTACCGTATATATTCAAATATAAACCAGGATTTTTGGGCCCAAAAATGGGGGTCCCGGTATATATTCAGGCCGGCGCCCCCCCTCCCTGAATTATTGCAGGACACCGCCAGGCTCTGCACCCTGTCCCCACTCCCTGTCCTGTCCTCATATCTCCTCTGCCGATCCCTGGTGGCCTTTGCAGGAACGAGCTTTCCATGCACATACCCTGCTGCTAACCTGGTTGGTGGTGGCTGCCGCAAGATCTGGTTTCTTCAGCCACTGAGCGGCACTGAGCAGGAGTGTGTTTTGGCACTGCTACTCGGTGCCGAGCAGCTTCCTGACTGGCTCTCATGAATTCTCACTTCCCTCCAGATCCCAACATCTACCAAATGTACGGGGGGTGGGGGGTATTTTGGGGGAGCATCCATTGGCAAAAGGGAATGGACATTCCTCCTGCCTTTTTTTCAGGAGGAAGAAGGGAGGGTAGGGGATGGTTGGGGGGGAGGGGGCTCTGTTGACAGGAGGCAGTGGGTATCCCTCCTGCCAATTTTCTCTCATGGGGGATGATTCCCGGTGCCGCATTCATTGGGGGTTGTCGGAGAGGGCAGTCATCGGCGGTGGGGGACATTTTTACTTTTTTTTTTATTGGACAGATTTTTTACATGTGTAACTCACACAAAATATCTGTGCCATTGAAAAAAAACAGGCAGTCCTGTCGGTAACAGTATTGACCTGTCAATTTTTTCCAATCGCTAAAACCCCTGGGTTTTTTATTTTTGCATAGCCAAACAATGTTAGTGCATCAATCGCTTGGCTACTTTGCATGGGGTTTTAGCTAATTTGCATGGCCAGATCGGAAAATGGATGATTGAGGGGAAAAACATGTGGTGACCCATATCAGGTCGGTAAAAGCGATCATCGCTAAAGCTGACTTTAGTGCATCTAGCAGTTTGCCCGAGGCAAGGGAGGTTTAAAGTAACATGCTTAAGATCACAAGGAGCAGTAGTGGGATTTGAACTGGGTTCCCCTTCTTGCCAGCTTGGTGTTCTACCTACTAGGCTATTTCTTCACTCCCGTACCATAATGTGGAGAAAATAAGCACATTTTAAGAAATTTCTTAAAAGATAAATACTTACTGATATTATGCAAATCACTAAGCAAAGACTTCCATAAAAATGGACCTGCATTGTCTAGGACTGTCAGTAATGTATGGGTTAAAAGTGGTTAAGCCTCAGGCTTTGAATCAAAGGTCAGTTGTATGCATGTGGTAGGATGAGAGAGAAAGGGAAGATCCTGTGCCTTGTAGCATAAGAGATGCAAATCTGGCCCTGGTTATAATCCACCTTGAATTCTCACTTTGATCTCAGGTAATCTGAAGTAGAAGATTTTTTTATGTTTTCAGCAGTGATAAACTCTCTGGTTTATATTTTCCAGCAATCTTGTCACCTAAAAATCCATCTAATACATTTGAATCCCCATGATACAAACCAGATCTGCAACAACATTAGCAAAAAAAAAAAAGTCCCCACTTGACTCTGAGAGTTCCTGAAAGAAGTGGAATGCAGGAAGCTAATCCACTCACACTGTTCTCATTTTAGTGATGTAATTGTTCATAATATCCAGCTTTTCAAATATATAATGGAATAGACACTAAGGGGGAAATTTTATAAAGTTAAGCACCTAACTTACTCCCTCCCATTTTACAAAACCACGGAAGACGTTTTTAGCGCCAGCTGGTGTGCTATATGCTCTGTGCTGCTCCGACGCTCAGCGCAGAGCATTCCGTGCCGGCCCATACTAAAATCATAGAAACATGATGGCAGATAAAGGCCAAATGGCCCATATAGTCTGCCCATCCGCAGTAACCATTATCTCTTTCTCTCTCTGAGAGATCCCACGGGCCTATCCTAGGCCCTTTTGAATTCAGACACAGTCTCTGGCTCCACCACCTCTTCCGGGAGACTGTTCCACGCATCTACCAAACTTTATGCAACAAAGCATTTCCTTAGATTACTTCGGAGCCTATCACCTCTTAATTTCCCCTCTCATTCTGAAGCTTCCTTTCAAATGAAAGAGACTTGACTCATGCGCATTTATACCACGTGGGTATTTAAATGTCTCTATCATATCTCCCCTCTCCAGCCTTTCCTCCAAAGTATACAGATTGAGATCTTTAAGTCTGTCCCCATTTGCCTTAAGATTAAGACCACATATAATCCTTTTGCACGTTTTTGTAAAAGGGGGGAGGGGGTTAATTAGTAAATTGTCTTCAATTATGAGCTTTAAATAAAAAAAATAATTGGGTGATATACACCTATAAAAGATAGGTGCCTATTGCATGACACCTAGCAGTGCCTAACTCCAAAGCAGGTGTGTTTAGGGATGGAGAAGGACTTGGGCGCCTCTAGGTGCGATTCTCTAAAGGACTTAGGTGCCTATAAATGTAGGCCTTTACAACCCTGGCCTATATCACCTGTTTTAAGTTCTGTAACAGGCGTCCAAGTGTTGTTGCCAAGAGAATATTGGCACCTTTTTATATGCCATTTACAGAATTTCCCCCTAAAGGTTGTGTTTATGACCTTCTGTTCCAGAATCTAAAAGTCAGCAATAATTAATCTAACACAGAAGCTGGCATATTTTATCAGATGGTTTGCACCAAAAATCAAAGTATTGATTGGGGCTGAGGATTATCTTGAGGTGGATACAAAATCAGTTTGTAGGATTTATGTCTACAACTATACTTACATATTGCCATCGCTCAAAACTAACGCTGATGTTAAAAGAGGGCTATCACCAAGTTAGCATGCATGTTACTGAAACCATTAGCACAGACCACATCTAAAATGTATTTAAATGCCATCATTATACACCCTGTAGCCATGCTCAAAAAATTAAACAAATGTTTCCTAAGTGCCTTTAGCATAGGAAACTTTCCACCAGCGTTGGAAAGGTTGATAAAGAGGAGAGGTGTCTAGAGGGACCCTGTCTCTTCCTACAACCCAACCACTCTGCTGCACTGTCTCCCCAAAAATAATGGCCTCCACTCCCAACATGGCGTGACCCATTTTTGGTCATTGGCCCCCCCCTTCCCCTCCTATTAAAAATAAATACAGTACTCCCCCGAAATTCACAGGTGTTCCGTTCTAGGAACACCCGTGAATTTCAAAAAACTATGAATGCAGTTTAGGAGCTGATCGAAGGTAGGAGAGGCAGGAGAGGGCAGCTGGGGTGCCTCTGGGTGCTGAAAATCATTCTCAGTATTTTCCGACCGCCTCTTCCTGGTACTAAAGTCAGGCTACACCAATCAGAAGCTACTTTGACACACCAGACAGTGTGTCAAAGCAGCTCCTGATTGGTGTAGCCTGACTTTAGTACAAGGAAGAGGCGGTCGGAAAATACCACAAATTACTGAGTCCGCGATTCGCGAACTGCGAAGTCGCGGGGGTTTACTGTAGTCTGGTGGATGGTAACCTCTCTCCTGTCACAGTGTCCTGTAGTCCAGTGGCCCTTCTCCAAGTCAAATCCAGCCCCTGTCCTTCCATCAGTCACCAATAATCCAGTGAACCTGGCTTTATTCAGTATCACTCCTCGTAGTCAGAATTGACTTGGTGGTCTAGCAGAGGCTGGCAACCCCCTATCCATCTCTCTACCCAGTCTTCCTACTTCACACTGCCCACTTGCTCCTTCTCTTTTGGGTGCAATCTTCAAAATGGTGGCACCCCACCCTGTGTGGTATATCCTGTGATACACTGGATGGGGCCTAACTACCATATAAGAGAGAAACTTGGTCTATCCCCTAGTGACCAAATCACAAAGAGCCTCAAGTACTTTGGCCTATCACTTAGATGTCCATACCTACCCCCTTCCAGCATGGGACCTCAACATTGTCTTACAACAGTTCCTGCGGCCCCTTTTTAAGCCACTGGAGAATACTCACATCAAATTCCTCTTTCTTTTTGTCATCCCTTTGCCAGTTTATCAGCGAGCTGTGTACCTTCATTGCCTATCTGCAGTATATGCTGTTCCATCATGCATAGGTCACGTTTAGGACTCTCTCCAAAGGCAGCGTCTTCTTCCACATAAATCATTCTGCTGCCTTTTTTCCAGAGCCTCATACAAGCACAGAAAAAAGGTAATTGTATACCCTCGACTGCACCTGAGCAGTCTGAATCTACCTTCAGGACAACGCCCACCCGCTAGGACTCATAGTTCTTCATCTCCTTTGACCCTGACAGACTGGAAGCCCTGGTCACTAAGTGAACACTATTCTTCTGGAGATCTGATTGTATTTCTTTTGCCTACAGCAAGGCGGGTCTGGAATTGACCAAGAAGGCCCATTCCTACCAACTCAGAGTGATGACTACCAACTTATTCAACATCCATGCCACTCCTTTTCAGGACATCTGCAACCCAGCCACCTGGTCCTCTGTCCACACCTTCACTAAATACCTTATTCAAACATACTGTACTCCATATTGAACATCCACCTACATAGCTTCTTAGCACTGCCTTTTAGGCAGTGTGACAAGTTGGCATTGTTGATGGTTGGCTATTGCTGTTCAAATCTCAATGGCATTGTTTCGTTAGGTACATCTCAACTGTTTTATGCTTTACTGTAAATTATTTGCCTTGTTATTGATCTTCATTGTTCTTATTAGCTCATTTTTATTACATTGTTTATTCATTTTCATTCATTCAATTTTCTATACTGTTCCACCAAGGAGCTCAGAACGGTTTACATGAACTTATTCAAGTACTCAAGCATTTCCCCCTGTCTTTCCCGGTGGACTCACAATCTATCTAATGTACCTGGGGCAATAGGGGGATTAAGTGACTTGCCCAGGGTCACAAGGAACAGTGTGAATTTAAACCTACAACCAATGGGAGAGCTTCCATTCAAGGGTGCTATTGGATGATGTTGACAACATGTGACTTTCTTATCCTGCTATCCATGGAGAACTCTTATAACAGATAAGTAACTTTGCTTTATCCCCAGTTTCTTAAGGTGATAGGTACTCACTGATTTCCTGCCTCCAACTTCCGATCCCTTCCCTGATTGGGACTGTTAATGGTTGCAGCTTCTGTATGTGCTTTCTCTGGCTAGGGACTCGGTCCAGTCTCCTTGTAGACCTCTTTGTCTATGGCATCCTGTGCCTCAACAAGGCAGCTGTGAATCAGGTAGACCTCATTGACCAGACACTTTAATTGGAAACTATTTCTCTATGCTCCTTGTTAGCTTCAAAGGACGGTTAGCAGCCCCTTGGCTTTTATTTCTTTTTTTATCTTAGTCCCCAATAGGAGAGCTAAGGCTCCAGAGGTAGGGTTACCGTAAAACTCCAGGAAAAGGAAGTAAAACCCGGATGTCTCAATCCGTCCTCCTTTTTTCTGGTGCCATATGGTAACCCTATCAAGGGGACCTGTGGGTGAGATTGCCTACTTACTGTTGTCTAATTATGAACCAAGTCATTAAGGGCATTTTCCATTGGTACAAGCTGGCAGATTTATAGTCCAATTCCAAACCATCCTGCAGCTACAAAGTAAAACTTAAGAGAAAAGCCTGAACTGATCCTTCAGTTGAAAAAAATTCCAATATGCAGCAAGCATCCAGCTGTTTAAAGTGTTCAACTTGAATGCTTCAATGGGGGTTGAAATTTGGAATTCCTTGTTTCATGTTAATCAGACTGGAGCAGTGGTTTTCAAGCTACAAGTGCTATAGAGACACAGAATCACAGAGAATGATGGCACATAAAGGTCGAATATCCTCTCTGGTCTGCCTATTTATACCACATATTTAAGCTCTATAACCTCTCTCCCTCAGAGACCCTCTGTGCTTGTACCTTGTGTTGTCCAATGAGTTTAAGCCACGACTTAGCACTTAAAAACTCTCCTGGACTGTCATTTCTGCATGGAACTTCTTGGGCTTTCTGGTTCTTCCCAGGAATCTCATTTCAAAAACAGCTGCTTCTGTTTGGGAAAAGAATCAGGACAGGCAAGTTGACCATGAGAATGGAGGACTCCCTGAGGTTAAGTATTTCTTCGTTCTGCCCCTTTCATTGTTAAAAGATGCTCACAATGTTAAATGAGACCTCACACCATCTAAATGGCATCATTGGTCTTGGAACAAGCAAAACACAGGATACTGGTCCCCCTCCCCCACGGTGGGGTATCAGTTCCATGCAACTACTTGTGGTGGGTCAATGGGGTCACAGACTGACTACCAAACTCCGGCCACCCAGCTGTGATTTAGGAGGGTCACTGACCTCAAGCAAACATTGAAAAGCAAACTTATTAACCTTATGAGGTGTGCAAGGAAGAGGGAATGGAGAATTCTACCCACTTCTTTAGTGGTTGGTATTCTCTGAGTGTAATTGTGTTGTGTGTCTGCACAAATAGGGATGGTGCATAAGCGTGAATTACCCTAAACAAATTTCAGCCTTGCATCTTTTTATCCAACATATACAGGACAGAATTAACGAATAGGCCCAGTAGGCACATACCTAGGGCCCGAAATGGTCAGGAGGGCCTGAAGATGGAGGGTTTTTTTTCCCAAACGGCGATGGGCCCCCCCCCCCATCATCGATCAGCAATGCAGCCCATCGACTTACCGATCGGCAACGGAACCCCCTCCCACATTGACAGAAAGTAAGATGAGCAAGGAATGCGGGTAAGAAAGGCAACACCAACTGTAATTTTCCAAGCGGTGCTGCTTGCCCAAAGCTTCCCTCTGATGCAGCTTCCTGTTTCTGCCGGGGCGCTTCAGAACGAGAAAGGTGGCCCAATGTACTTGTGTGCCTACGGGCCCTCGAAGAATTAATCCTGCCCTGAACATATACAATCAACTTTAGAAAATTTATATTGTGTATTAGTATGAATAAAAATTCCACACCCATCCTGACAATTTTATTGTACATTAAGTAAAAGAATATAACTGAATATTTAAAAATGTGACGCACAGACATTCTGCGCTAAAACCATCACATTATATGACATGGATATTATATTTACATGTACTACTGCTGTGCCAACCAAAGCAATTACAGAAGAGCCTACAAATCTATAGAGAAAACCAACCATAGCTCCCAGGACTGAAAAAGCAAGAACCCTAAACAGAAAAGATAATGCTGAGCTCTTGAACACCAATACACCTCATAATGGGAAAGCAGAGCAAATCAAATTACATAGAACAGTGGCATAGCGAGGGTGAGTGGTACCCGGGGTGGGGGGGTGATGCCCCTCCCCTGCTTTCTTCTCCACCCCTCCGCTCCTTCCCGAACCCCCTGCTGTGTGCTTGCCCCTTTCCCTGCTTCTCTTTCATTTTCCTGGCGCAAGCAACCTCATGAGCTTGCTGCACGCATTATGTCGGCTCTCCCTCTGACATCACTTCCTAGGAAGTGACGTCAGAGAGAACCGACACGGGCCGCAAGTTCATGATGCTGCTCATTCCGGGAAAATTAAAAAGGTAAAAGGGAAGGGGCACATGTGCGCGGTAGGAGGGGGGGGGGGCCTGGAAGGAGCACGGGGCAGAGAGGAGGATGGATGTCGGTTCCCTCACCAAGATGGCACCCATGGTGGTCCGCCTCCCCATCCCCCCTTACTAGGTCACTGACATTGAGATCCCTACATAGACACTACACACTAGCAGAATATTTCACCTCAGTCACACAAATACAGCACCAAAAGCACAATAAGGGGGACCACAAATAGAAATAGAACTTTGTGGACAAAAGCCAAAACAGAAGCACCAAGAAACTAGACTCATGCAGTGCAGCACTGGTGAAACAAAAAATATTGCCACCCATCAGAACTTCTGCCATCCACGCTCCCACCCCTTCCCCCAATGATGCCTTCTTTTCTGCCTCCCACCCCAGAAACTATTCTAGCTTTCTGTTCTGGGATGAGGTGGGCAAATAAGGTACCTGCCCCATAGGTAACACCTAAGAAGGTATCATCATGGTGATCACTCATCTTGTTAGAGGAAGTGCCCTGTTATTTCTTCTGTAGGCTGCAACACTCCACTGCTAATACACAGCCTGCCCTGTTTCAGTAAGTGTGAACTATGTGCCAGTATCCACACTCTTGAGCTGTTTATTTTATTTATTTATTCAATTTTCTGTACCATTTTCCTCGGAAAGCTTAGAATGGTGCACATGAGTTTATTCGGGTACTCAAACATTTTTCCCTGTCTGTCCCAGCAGGCTCACAATCTATCTAATGTACCTGGGGCAATGGGGGGATTAAGTGACTTGCCCAGGGTCACAAGGAGCAGCGTGGGTTTGAACCCACAACCCTAGGGTGCTGAGACTATAGCTTTAACCACTGTGTCATACTCTCCCCATAATCATTGCCAGAAAAGCTGTAATTTTATAAGTGAGGGTTTACATAAGCAAGCATGTGCTTACTTTTCCCTTTGTGGGTAGCAGCAAAGATGACCTCAAGATGTACACCATGGAGGACAGGAAATATAGGGGTGATGTGATACAGACATTGAAATACAGTATTTGAAAGATATTAATATACAAGCAAACTTTTTCTTGAGACAAGAAGGTGGTAGAACTAGAAAACATTAATTTAGGTTACAGGTGGGCTGACTCGGGAACAATTCCAGCAAGTACTTTTCATGGAGAGGGTGGTAGGTACCTGGAATGTCCTCCTGTGGGAGGTGGTGGAGATGAACATAGTAACAAAGTTAAAAAAATGGAAAGAATAGGGTTACCATAAGTCCTCTTTTAAGAAGACATGTTTTGGACTTCTTCAGATATGTCCTCTGGGTATTTTTACTTTTTATGAAAACATCCTCATGTTCATTTATGTGCCTTTAACCGACACACCTATTCTCATAATGTAAGAAACCATCTCTGGTCTACTGTTCAGTCTGGACACATGGGGGCGCTAAAGAGAGAGAAAGGCATTGCTGATCTCTATTTCCCTGCTGGTTGAATCTATCAGAGGAATTTTGTTCCTGTAGTACAACTTTAAACATATTTCATGCAAAGACTTCCACATGTATCTCAGACACCAGCCAAAGTTGTTCAGAGATATTTGCTGTTCTGATAAATATGCTTGGGCTCAGTCTCTGTTAAACTCAAATCCAGAACTTTTTGTAAAGTAAATCATCTACTGCTGTACTGTAAGTCAGTCACTGATATGTGTTGAATAACTGAAAATAAAATATATAGAACCACCAAAATAAACCAAAATGATAATTTCTTTTTTTCTCTATTTATAGACAGGAACAAGCCTTAGAATATTGAGTGTTAAATTATCACCCATTCAGGGTTCTTTCAAAGAGAAAGACACTTCTTTTCTCTTACTCGCATTCACATCACTGGCTTAAACCCATCCTCCCTACCATCTTTCTAACATCAAATATAATTTTATTTCTTCAATGATTTTCATTAAGACTACTACTTAATACTATTTACTACTATTTAATACTAGAGGGATTGTATAATTCATTCATAATAAAAACTATTTAAACCTTACAGTTCATTTCAGAGACTCTGGACCGGCAGAAAGTGCACTAGTGCTAAAGTGTACTAGTGCTTAAAGTGCCATTTCATAAAGTGTCATTCCAAAAAGTGCATATGTGCTGTAAACTTTTAAACCTCATGGAGCTTAAAGCACTTAGCTTTGTTCTTATGCTCTTTAACCCTTTCAGGACCATAAGGATCGTAGGCCAATTTTTGTGGTTTTGACGACATTTTTATGGTAAAAAGGGCTTGCAGATGCCAAAAAATTGATTTTTTTTGTGAAATATCATTATTTTTATTTAAAAAAATCACACTTCTGGCTTATGGACAGTGTGGCAAGTGAATCTTCTCGTCAATCTGGCAACGACGCTAATGAATGAATGTCGGAACCAGTTTGTTTACATAAAGGCAGTATCATATGGAATCCGTACATATCAAATTTAGAACTGTAGACTATCCCAATCAAAATTTATAGGATTTTAAAGTTATGGGACAAATATGTCCCTTGGTCCTGAAAGGGTTAAGAACCAGGACCGTTGTTTGCTACTTTTTTTTTTTTTTTCTACTTTTGAATAACTGAAAGCCATTTATTCATTTGCTATGATTAAATATTTCTATAGCAAAGGCAGCAACCATTTTTTTGTGTGTGTCCTATTTTTTGTCTCCAAAAATATGGTAACCCTAGGAAAGAATGGAACTAAACTTAGCAGAAGTTAGATGGCAGCTCCAGTAATTGGGAATCAAGGCCAGAGCTGGGCAGGCTTCTATGGTCTGTGCCCTGATTGCGGTTTAGATAATTCATTTTATTTATTCAATTTGCTATACTGTTCTCCCAGGGGAGCTCAGAATGGTTTAAATGAATTTATTCAGGTACTTTTGTCCCGGCGGGCTCACAATCTATCTAATGTACCTGAGGCAATGGGGGGATTAAGTGATTTACCAAGGGTCACAAGGAGTTTGAACCCATATCCTGAGGGTGCTGAAACTATAGCTTTAAACACTGCATCACACTCATTCACCGCAGTCACTTCATCACGGTCAGTTCAGCGCAGCCGTTTCGGTGTTGAATCATCCCATGAAACGTCCCACGATGAACATGCTATGAAAAACAAACAACCCCCTCCCCATCTAATAGGCTGCCCTCACACATCAAGCACTCCTCCTCATACACATTCAGGGACTGGGGGTGAGGGGGAACTGATCTCTCCTCCCCATGGTCTTCCATCTCTCCCTCTATCTTCCACTCTCCTGAGTCTAGCATGTCTCCACCTCTCTTCCCTGTCCTTGATCTGGCACCTTTCCCTCAAACACTCCCGCCCCCCATCAAACTCATATTTGAGGCTGTTCAACAATAGTACCACAGTACCAGTGCCCTGTCCCCTCTTGATATGGGACAATTAAGCGCAGCCATTTCAGCTCAGTTTCAATGAACTGGCCCTGACAAATTATCCTATTTTGCCTGATGGTGGCTGGACATATAGGCCAACGCTAGGCAGACTTCATAAATGCATATATAGTATTGCATCATACCATAGTCTATGGGCTCCTTTTACAAAGCTGCGCTAGTGGTTTTAGCGCGCACTAAATTTCCGCACGCGCTAGACGCTAACGCTAGCATTGAGCTGGTGTTAGTTCTAGCCGTGTAGCGTGGGTTTAGTGCGCGCTAAAATTCTGCGTACGCTAAAAACGCTATCGCAGCTTTGTAAAAGGAGCCCTATGAGTTTATCTTGGGAAGATGGACGTAACAGTTCTTTATCTGCTGTTATCTACTATATTACTATGTGTATGTTCAAAGTATGCACCTATTTCCACTTTGAAAATTATCACAAAATTTATGCATTTACATTGGTAGCTGCTCTTTAGAATGCACACATTTTCTAGGCCATTTTATGAAGTCATGCAGGTATTTTAAAAAGTTTGCATACAAACGCAAAACCTCTCCTTGACTTCATGCCTGAGAATGCCTCCACTCAGTCTGGGTAAAGTTACATGGACACAGGTTTATGCATGCAACTTTGCACACATTGTATGCAAAATCTTCTAAGCGCCTATTTCCATTTGAAAAAGCAGCCTTGTGTGCTTTAAAAATTGTCCTGAAAGTGCAGAGGTACAGGCACCATCTGACTGATATTCCAAATGATTTAATCAACCAGAAACAGCTGCTGACTGGTTATATCACTTATTTGGGGCTATCCACTAATTTTCAGTAGCACTTAACTGGTTATTGCTGCTGAAAATTAGCGATTAGTACTTAAATGAAAGCCAGCTATTTTCAGGGGAATTCTGGGGTTGGAGTCACACTTGGCTGAATAAGAGCCAATACATAGCACTTAACCATCCAGGGTACATGGGAACATATAAAACACAGTCCTATGGGCACTGTGTGCCCATGGCCAGTTACGTTCCAAATATCGACATAATGAGCCATGTGTTAGATGGCGCTGCATAAACTGGATATCCAATGCCATTGTCCCAGCACTGAATATCCAGAAATAACACTGAAGGCAGTCAGCAAAATGCTCACTGCTGCTGGCTGAATATTTACTCCCATATGGTTTAAAGTCATTACGAGCTGCACAGAGTCGTGAGCCACCAGCAGTATTGGAGAGAGGAAGCGGATGAGAGCTGGAGTGTGTGTAAGAATGGAAAAAAGGGGGCTAAATCAAGAGAGTGAGAGAATGAAAAGTATAGACTGTGGACGGGATTTAGGGCGGGGACTGTGGAGTGGATTTAGAGTGTGCGGTGGGGACTGGGAAAGAGAACTTGAGAGGATGAGCAGTGACTAGTGACGAGTGAAGGGGGTTAGAGAATGAGTAATGGCCGAGGGGATGAGAGTGTACAGCGGGAATGGAAAGTGGAGATGAGAATTAACAATAGTGGCTTGGGAAGGGAATGAGAGATTGAGCTGGAGAGCGAGTCATTAGGGAAGGCTGAGGAAACCAGCAGCATCAACCTGCCTTCATACTCGCCCACCAGGATCCAGATGCACCCATTCCATTCCATAATTATGGAATCGGTTTCCTCTGGACAAGCGCTGAAACTTCAGTGCCAAAATTCAAGAACTAACTAAAACAATATTTAAACACCATAGTCAGTCAGCACTGGCCATGGTGTCTAAATTTATACATGAATATTCATCATTGAGCTGCATTTGTACACGGTGCCTACTAGATATCAGGTGGTTGCTGGACATTATCTAGGTGCCGATGATATTCAATATAGTATCCAGAGAACTATTTGGATGAATTAAGACAATGAAGGGACAGAACAGCTGTCTTAACTTATCTGGATAGTTATCTGGTACCGGTGCAACCCTGATAGCTCATGGCTCCATTCCGGACTGCTCCAACACTATCCGAATAGCACCAGGGCCGTCATTAAAGATTTTCAGCAGTGGTATCAGAATAACATTGTTGAACATCAATGTCTGGCCCAGTAAGCAACACTTACTCAAGCAGGAGCCACTCCTACTCTGTAAGTACTCCTGAGTATCAGCTTTTTCAGAAGGCCTTTGGCACTTGTAATCGGTGCTGGGCTGGCCTCTTTGCACATATCACTGATGATGACTCCTCCTGTCCCTTTCCCCTGTCTCCTTTTCTTTTATCTCTACGTTAGGGTTGTAAACCGCTTTGATTCTGTACAGTTGTGAAGAACGGTATAGAAAATATATATTTTTAAAATATTCTTTATTCATTTTTAAAACTTACAATAAGTGCAACAGCATATAACATCAATTTATATTTAAATATAGTATATCATTTAATATCCTATTAAAATTTAATTCAGATCCCATAACCCTCCCTCCCCCCATCTACAATGACTTTCATCAAACATAAGAAGACATATAATAACCTTCTCTTCTCCACATTATTTGCACTTATAAGAAAACCAAAATACCCCCCTTTTCCCCCCTTAGTATAGAAAAATTGCTGTAAACTGTCTGCTCTGACCTGAATCAGCCACTGTTGATGGACCCAACCCAGTATACTAGCTTTTACATTCTTAAGTCCTTTTGACAGCAATAGTAACCATGAGACATTTAAAGATAAGTGCCTGCCAATTTTTCACAGTGGGATGGTGCAGTTTGTGCTATTCTTCTTGGCAGAATAGTTCTATCAAGTTGGTCGGGGATTATCTATGAACTTGCATTCAGACCTTGCAACAACTTATTCTATTGGATTCATTCCTAGGCTTTGACTGGACCGCTCATGCACAATTGATTTCTTCTTGCCAAGCCACATCATTGTTGTGCTTGCTTTGTGTTTAGGTTCATTGTCCTCCTGCCAGGTGAGTCTCCTCCTCTATCCTAGGTACATATACTACACTGGAACAAGTTTTCCTTCACAATCTGCCTATGCTTTGAAACCACCCATCTTTCTCTTGATCTTCACAAGCTTTTCTGTCCCTACTTCTGCAAAGCATCTCCATAACATAATGCTGCCACCTCCATGTTTTACTGTCTGGATTATACCAGCTAAATATACTGTATTTGTTTTATACCACACATACTCCCAGATTCTATACAGCCTACTAAAAATTGCATGACAAAATTTGAGCATAATCTTTCGGCTTTTCTGAGATCCTTCTTGCATAGCAGCAGTTCAGGATCGAACCAGCCCTCTTGGTTAGGGGTTCTTATTCTGCGGGTTTTTGTGGGGGCAATCTCGTTTAGTATGTTGGTACTATCTTGTTTCCTGAATCTGGCCCCTAATGCTTAGCACTGAGAACAAAAAGTTCCACTTTGTTGCCATCAAACTACAAAACCTTAACTCACGTGCTTGTAGTATCCCTTAAATGCAACATATCCTATGGCTTTTCTTCAAGAGTGACTTTCTTCTTTCTACCCTCTCATATATGACATATTTATGTTGTAATCTTGAAATTATTGGTCATCATTTTTCTCACTCTCAGCCAGAGAATTCTATAGCTTTTTTAAAGTAACCTTAGGTATCATGGTTGCATTTTTTAATAGTTTTCTTAGCCAACGACTACCAACTTTACAAGGCAGTATCTCGGTACTGCCTCACAGTTTTCACTTTACAGTGATGGACCTGACAGTGTCCCAAGGGATTTCTTATAACCTTACCTTAGTCTATATCTTTGAATATCTCTGTCTGAGAGGTTTTTTAGGAGTTCTATGTTAGCATGTTTAGATCTTTGCTTCATATTTATTGAGGATTATTGAGGGTGGTCACCTAGGGCAGCGCTTCCTGAGGGAGCAGCAAAGAGCAGCTGCAGTCAATGTAAAACAATAGATCCTCATAGCCACATAAACTCAAATAAACATCAGTATACAGCTCTATTTCCATGTGTGTGTGTGTGTAGGGGGGGGTGTTAAATGTAAACTCTTCTGTGAGTTGAGGGGTCACTTCACCAGCTGATCTTGGTACCAATTCTGAGAAATCACAGGTTCCTGTATAACATCGGGACTTGGAAAGGCCATGTTGGCTTCTCAAGCCACGCCCCATTACTAACCCATCCTTATTACTCCAAGCCTAACTATGCATCTTCTTCCTTCCTTTCTCCCCCCCCCCCCCCCGTGAGTAGACTTTATATCACCAGACAAGGTGATGCAGCAAGCAAAACACAGACACTTTCTGTTCGGAAAAAACCAGGCCGCAGTTGTTTATTGGAAACCAAAATAGGTGCAAACATTAACAGTAGACAGTGGCGTACCAAGAGGGGGCGGGGGGGGGGGGTGCATCCACCCTGGGTGCAGCCTTAGGGGGGGTGCACAGCCTGCCAGGTCCGGAAAATGGTCGATCGCCAAGGCAAAGTGAGTTGATCGCGGAGCCCATTCCAGGCGATCGACCATTTTCTGGACCTGGCTGGCTGTGTACCCTCCCTAAGGCTGCATAGGAGAGGAAGTTCAGGCCAGCCAATTGCTGCCTGGCTGGGCGGAACTTCCTCTCCGACAGCAGAATTGATGTCGGGGAGAGGAATGCTGGTTGGCTCGACGCAGGGAAGCAGAGAGAGCTTGGGGCAGCTGCGGTGGCGGTGGCTTTGGGGCCTGTTCCCCGATGGTGGCAGCAGTGGCTTGGTGGAGGGCAGGGAGAAAGAAAGAAAGGGGGCAGGCAGGGAGACAGAAGAGACCCAATGGCATCAGTTCCCATAGCTTACTAACAGCCAGCTGCTCATCACCAGATGAGCCCAGTACTCAGTAGCTTGGGACCATTGCCATAGGCCTGTAATAGAATTACAGCCACCCCCTCCCAATCAACAGAGCTGTGCCTAGTACCCAACAGAAATATCACCCTTGACAGGTCGCAAAGACTGTGAGGAACAGTCCAACCCACAACAGGTAAATGTGCCAATCACCTGGCATAATGCCCTAGAGAAGAGACAGATACCGAAATGCATTCCACCCCTGGCCACGTAACATGAACCAGACCCCTCCCTTCCCCTAGACTCCACCTACCAGAGTCATGACAGGACTTTAGTCCATCCCCCCTATTGTGCCCAGGATACACTTCCGCACAACAGGGGAGGGGGGATCCCCTTGTATTACAACAGGCAGACCAAACCAGACCAAGAGTCTAAGTCTGAAACCCCGCAAATGAAGCAAAAGGACAGCAACCCAAGCAGCCCCATTCGCAGCCACCAAACAGCCCCCTCACTGCAGCCAGCAGAACCTCCTGGTCCTGTCAGGCAAGCATCTTCCTCAGACAGAACCTCCGGTCCTGTCAGGCAAGTGCCTTCCCACAGCAGAACCTCCGATCCTGGCAAGCAAATGCCTCCCCCCAGACGGAACCTCCAGCCCAGCCAAGCAAATACTCGCAGAACCTTCCGGTCCCACCAAGCAAATGCCTGCAGAACCTATCCAGTCCCGCTGACCTGTGGCACCCTGACAGAGCATTGCGACCCATTCCAGCCACCAACGGACACCACCCAAGGGCCGAACAACTGGGCAAGTGCCTCGCTCAATAGCTCACTCAAGGAACTCATGAAAACCCCGCTGACAATAATTAGGAGAACTCGCCACAGAACCAAGAAACAGCAAGAGTTCAGGAGGAAAACTGGCAGAGGAAACCGGAATGACAGCCAATCACATGCCGACATACCAGGAGCAACCAACACCAATACAATAAAAGTGAATATGCCCTGATGCTCCCCCAAGTCAGTCGACTGTCAGCCATTCTCAAAGCAGACCAAAACAATCCTACACTTCCCTGTACCCCCTCA
Source organism: Geotrypetes seraphini (assembly GCF_902459505.1). Lineage (NCBI taxonomy): Eukaryota > Metazoa > Chordata > Amphibia > Gymnophiona > Dermophiidae > Geotrypetes > Geotrypetes seraphini. Next base: position 71,135,407 of record NC_047088.1, read on the forward strand.
AGTCAAATGTAGCCCCAAGATGCTGCTAAGCCTAGTCTCCCCCGACGCTGTGAGGCCGGAATCTAAAACCCCACCACTATGCACTAAGCATCTTCCCCCCAGGATGAGGGAGTGGATCCGTATCTGGGGGCTCCACTCCACACCACCACAGGTCCCTCAGCAGCCCGGTCCCAAACCCACAGCCAATGGGAGGGGATTTGTCACTGCAGAACAGAGAGGGAGACTCACCAAATGGCAGAATGACAAGGCAGCCGGTATCAGGGACACTGGCCCCCAGGGACGCATCCTGGGCACCCATATACTAGCACCAGCCGATCTGGGTCCAAGGGTCAGAACTGCACACCCACCAGAAACTCTGAAGAAACCACCGCACCATGCATGAGCGGATGCTCTACCACTCTGAACGAGACACATCCAGAGAATGGAAGAGCCTGTTTCCCACCAAGAACTGTTGTACACAATACTCTCCGAAAAGGAAAGGCAGTAAGGGGAAGCAAGAACTGGAAGCCAGGCTAGAATATCATAAGGGACATGTCCTCAACAAGCCAGACTCCCTGGGCCTGCCCCCTCATATTATTCAAAAGTCTGTCACCTAAAGGTCACAATGGTGGGCACCCCAGACAGGAGCCTCAGGCAAGAACTGAACTGACATTCAAACCCCCTGTACCACTCCAGATACCACCTCGATGCAGGGACCTATCATGCAACTGACTCAGGGACCTACCAAGCAACTGATGCATACCCTAAGCAACCAAGGTCCATCCCCTACCATCGGCAAAACTACCCCACCCGGAATCCCCCTACACACCGTGAGACCAGGTGTGGGAGGGGCCTCATCCACCAGCCTCCAAGGCTTCAGTATAACTAGCCCCCGGTGGCTAATCAAACACCACCCATCCATTTTCCCTGGCCCCAGACTCCCTATGCCAAACCTGCAAGCCAGGAGAACAGAAGCTGCAGCACCACCAGGGATACCAAGTATGTGTCGCAGTCCTAGCCAGAAGCAGGTTCAGGCAACACGATCTCCGCCCACCAGTGTACATGCCTACAGACATTTTGTGCCACCAGTTGCTACCACCTTGACTATTCCACTGCAAGCATGCCCACCGGAGAATCGTCCAACCTGCCGCACATCCTGCCCCAATGTGCCCACCACCACGGACCCACAGCTCGAGCAAGGTAAGAGTTGAGATGCCCCGATGATCCGAGCCCACAGACTCAGAAACCCCACCATGTACCTGACTATATTGACCTTGATAACCTCCGGAAAGCACCACCCAATGCTACTCGGTATACTATTCGCTGGTACCATCGAACGCCACCCAATCCGCACACTAAACTTGGATGCCCTCTATAAGAAAGTGCAGCCCAAAAAGCCCCGGTGCTGGAATGGAAAGGAGTCCATCAATGACCAGAGCCCTCATGAGGCAACCCACCATAATCTGAGTCCAGGAAAATCATGCCTGACAACCTATGGACAACACCTATGATAAGTCCCATTTGCCGAGGTGACCATTCGCAACACCATACCCTGAGTGGCGAAGACAGAGATCGAACCTCCCACCTCCGCAGTCACCGCTAGGATACCCAGGCTCTCCCCCCCCACCCAGCTGCAGGAGCTCCACGCCTTCAACTGCGGAGTCTGGCGAGCCCCACTTGGGAGGTCATCCTAAAACTGCATGACGGCATCCCACCCAACCTGACTCTCCCCAACTGTAGGAAGGTGCAGAACATCCCAAGAGAGGAAACAGCCCCTGGGCAAACCCCCACCAGGGAAAGCCGACCCCACATATCCAGTGTTAATCTGCAGAATGCATTGGTGGGGAAGTCTCGACAATGTAGGTGCGGGTACAATACAAGAAATCGCTAAAAACCCAATTGATTACCCCACATACCTATAAGGGAACCCCTCTTACAGACAAATGATCATTCCCTCCCAGCGGATGTTAAGATTGTCAGAAGAACTACATTTGTTCCCACACCAGTGAACCAATTAGTTCTGAGGCGGTAGGGAAAATGGCAACAAAATAAATTAAACCAGACCAACAAGCCCCCCAGCATCCCCATGCCCCCAACATTCCACAGTACTCCCCAATGAGAATCCTGCAACAACCCCCACTCCACAAATATATCATGCCCTGCTCAGCACTGCTGTGTAACTGAAGTTCCGGCCAGAGGGCCACTGTCCTCACCGTAAGGAACACCCTCCACTAACACCACCCTACCCGAAGGGAAGCCAAAACTGGCAAACGGAGAAGGGGACAAACGGACTGTCTGACTCCGGCCCATCCCGCAACTACAGGCACCCCAAGCGTGCATGCACCGCTCTCCCCCGCAGCCCCGTGCAGAAGCCCACGAGAATGCAGCGCATTCTCCATGACCAATGGAAGGTCTCTGCCACCAGACTTGATAGACTCGCCACAGCAGGTTTCCGCTCCAGCAGGTCCACGCTCCAGCCATGGAACCTGATACGCATCCTGCCTTTAGTGATAGATGCTAAAGGACCCCGAAAACTGTTGAGTAGTCATCCACCTAACCCCAGCAAACTGTGAGAATGACCTCCCCCAGGCAAGAATGTGCCATTCCATAGAAGGCCAGCCGCATGCATCGTCCACTTTGGCCTTCTCCAAGCCCCTCCTATGAACCACACACCCCTGCAATCACAAGCCCCCAGGAGGCACAGTCTCCTGCCAGGAAGCTGGAAACATCAACTCTCACTTCCCTATCCATGCCACCTGGGCCATTGTATGGCTAGACTGCCATCTATGGTTGTTGCCCCACTCCACAACCCTGGGGCCCCAACCTTCCAAAGTGCAAGACAGGAAAAGAAGTAATTGAAGAAGTGAGGGAGGAAGAAAAGGAAGCGTGCCCCTGCCTCCTGCTACCCTCCCCGCCAACCCCTATGCCCCGGTCAAGGCATGCCATATCCCCATTACCCAAACTGCAGGACCTTCCGTCCCTGCCACTCCACTAGCTGGACAAGTGGCGCCATCAGAAGCAGCCATCTCAACAGCCACGTACTACCTCTCTGTTATTCCGTCAAAGTGGCCACAGACCATCAAGCCTGGGCCACGTGCTTTGCATCAGCTGGACTCAAGGATCCTCTTCCCTCAACCTGCAGAGGAAAAACCAAAAGGGGAGCTGCAACCTCTCCAATCTGCCCAACATAACGGCATGCCTGCCTGCCTACCTGTTCCCAAATTGGGCAAACCCCCCTTCCCGAAGAAGGTGTCGACCCACACAGTGAGATGTGCATGAACCGGACGGAGGCCCGAGGGGGAGCCACCCCTGACACCGGCAAAATATGAGAACCAACCTGCCCAGACCCAACAGGAGCCAATGGAGTCCCTCCAACCCACCTAGCAATCTGAGGGCCTCCTCCGCAACACTTCACCCTCCGGTTATGCGCCAACCCTGAAGCCGCCAACAGCCCAGGGGTTCCATTGCAGCAGCCACTGCTGCGCCAATAATTGAAGCAGCCCCGCCCAACCGCATTTTCGTCCAATCCCCCCTGATGGTTCAGCTGCAAGAACCAGGCCTTTGCGCTAGTGAGGCACTGTGTGCTCTGCCCCGCGGTTGAGCCCAAGCCAACCCTCAACCCCCAGCTGTAAGACCCAAACCAGGCGCACCCGGGAAGAACTTGCCTCAGCCAATGCCAAAGGATAAGCCATGAAAAACCGCCTCTGAGGATCAAGAACAGGCTCTGAGCCTCGGCGGTCCAGGCTTTTATTCCTTTTCCAGGACCCTGCCCCCATCCTTTCCAACCAATCATTTTGCACTCCACAGGGCAGGAAGCCCATCTTCCTATTCATGCCTTCCCCTACCTTACCTGCCATTTCCACTATGCCTGCCACTTCTCATCGACTCCCCTGCTCCCTGCTACCTCTGAACTAGTTCCATCATGACCTTCCAGCCCCATATTACTGATGCCCCTTGAGACACACTCTTGGGCTTTTATTTCTATTCTGTGAGGTCTTTGCTAGAGAAACTCCTAGGCACTGAACTGTCCAATATATGAACAAGAGGGCATCCCCTTTACTGTTTCTGGTTAATGAATGAACATTATCATCTTTTGTGACTGAAGCATCATCTGGGACAGCACCAGTTGTTGGGTACCATTCTGTCACTAAATCTGATAGGGGGAGGGAGACAGGCAGAACGTTCCAGGAGAGATTCTGTAATTGCCTCCCTAATGTAGATTAGAACAAGCCAGAGAGAAACTTCGCCCATCTCCCAAAGTTTCCTGACAGCTGGTGAGGAAATGAGGCAGGGAAACGGTTAATTTTTTTTGGAGTGGGGGTGGAGGTAAACTTTCCTGTGTTTTGACATCCAAATAGCTGGAAACCTTCCTGGCAGCAATCCAAGCTGCAGTGTAATGCGAGTTATTTGTCAAAGGCAACCGCTTTGTTGCACTAACCCTCGATCCCTGAGCTGAAATCGTGGAGCGAGTGCTAAGAGAGAGAGAGAGTGGGGGAGGACCCCTTCACCACGGCTCGGCTGACCACATGACCAGCTGGGGTCTGATCCAAGGCAGACGGCTCCAATACAAAACGCAGGCAACGGGCAGAGGGAGAGCAGTGAGCACAGCTCCTCCCGGCAGAGGCGAGCCCCCTTGTGCAAGGAGCGCACGCCTTGGAAACAGGCACCACTTGCATCTCACATTCCGCACACACTCACTGCGCCGCCGACATGGATCTCCGGCTCTGGATCCTGGCGCTCCTCCTGCTCTTCTTAACCTTGACTTCTGTCTGTGGAGGTGAGTTTGCCTCCCCGTCCTAACCTGACAGCAGGGAGAAAGTCGTTGCACGAGTCTTCAGGTCCGATCTGTTCTGTGCTGGAGCAGACTATGGACACGGTTAATGATTAATCAAGGCCATTGACCAGCCAAGTTTCTGCAATTTAATAAAATCACCTGTTTTCATGCCGAATACTGCTGCTAGCAGGGCATTTCTTTCTCGGCTTGGTGACAGGCTGGCATAATTTGGTCTTGATTTAAATCCATATAGACATTGCTATTTCTCTTTTATTAATTGCATGTGCATCTATACATAACATGCATGCACACATGCAGTTAATATGCTATATAAAATATATGTGCGTATGCATGTTATGCACCATATTTATGTATCTGTTTTGTGGTGCATGGCTGTATTCTCAGAAAGGCAGGGCTATAGAATGAAGCTGCCGGTTCCGTCTGTGAATCTGCTGTGGGCGAGGTGAAGGACTTTTAGCTTGCATGGCGGTGCCCCACCTGAGACCTTGCACACTTGTTGCAGGAAATGTGCTCCCTTCTTTCTGTTGCCGCTTCTCACAGTGTCGGTTTGAGAATGAAGCTTTGTGTCCTGTCAGGGGTTGGATGGAGGGTGGGAATGGAGCCAGGAGCAGGTTAATAATATATCGGTGGGAGTCACCTGCCTGGGCTGTCGCAGTCATATTTGCTCTGTACTTCGGAGCCCAAGGACTGAGGGTCAGCACAGGGTGCATGACCGATTGCAAACCCTGCTGCCTAACATTGAAATCAAAACAGTATCACTTTATTATTGAAACAACTGTATTTTTTTTTTCTGTGTGTGTGTGTGTGGGGGGGGGGGGGGTAAGAGGGGGGTGTAATTAAGGTACTGTTTTGAAAAGCTTATTCTAGGGGTCCACAGATTCATGCTTCTTGTCCCTCCACTGTCATAATGAGCTGTCCAGGATTATATTCTGCAGAGATCAATGTCAAATTTATCCCTCCTGCTTATGATATTAATATTGATTTTAATTTGATGAGCCTATAACAAATTTTACTAATATATGAGCTGATTTAAATCAACAAACCATTATGTTTGGAGCTAATAGAGCACCAATCAATCAGGGAGTTTTATTTGGTCTGAAAATAATATTCATGAAGTCAGGCGGTTACCAGTTGCTATGCCCAGATGAACTGACTTAGAACCAGCTGCCCCTGAAAGGGCAACATAAGCTTGCCCAGTCTCTCCCTGAAATTCCACTAGTTGCTCCGATTGCTAGCATCTCTAAAGGCTCAGGATGAGTTATCTTAACAGAAAAACCCACAGAAGGAAGACAGCAAGTGAGGCCCAGGTAGTTTTTATGTGGAGAAATAAAGAAGGAAGAAATTAGTTCTTACAGGGCACAGTTTAAGCCATTGACAAGGGCTGGTGGGATGCACTCTACATGGGTGGCTGCAGCACTGTTGTTTATCCCATTGATAGGGACTGTTGGTAAGTTCTCTGCAATAACTCTTAGGAAGGAAAGAGTGAAATATATTCATGTTTATAAATGATATTTGTAACACTGTAATGGAATTCTATAGTAATGATAAGGGTAATGAATTTGATGTCACCTTTCTATGATAAAACCAAAAAAGGTTTACATATTACATACAAGCACTTTTTTTGTCTCTAGTGGAATCCCAATTTAAGTTTTTATACCTGGGGCAATGGAAGATTACGGTAAGTGACTTGCCCAGGGTCACAAAGACCTGCAGTAAAAAAAAAAAAAAATTTGTATATAATATAATAAACTGATGTACTGGATAAATGTGTACCAGGAGCTGGCAGGGGATCTCAAGTGGTATTAGTGACCTCCTCTGCTGGTCATCAGTGGCTTCCCTCTTATTCTCCAGACCTCTGTCCAAGTTCTGGGAATGATCTTGGATTCCTCTTTCCCCTTCAAGCCAAAAATTAACAGTGTAGTGCACTGGTCTTCACTAATTTTTATTTCCGGGCCATTTTGGATCCAAACGAGTTGATGGAGAGCCACCACATATCTTCTCACATGGGGCTGAAATTGGTTACCAGCATGTGACAATGACATCCATCTATTCTAACTCACTTTTAAACTTTTTCATTGGGGGTATCTTCAAGGAGGTGAGCATTTCCCAATGTAGTCGCTTCTATTGAGAATTGCCTTGTCCTTTAAGCTGATGACCCTTCCATGCATCTACTTCCTGCTTTTTGTCACAAACTCTGAAATTGAAAGACAGAGTAGTGAAGCAAAAACAGAATGATGATGGGAGTCATTTCAGAGGTCTCCACAGGCCACCATTGTCCCCCAGGCCTTGCACTGAAGAATACTGGTGTAGTGCATTCCTAGTTCTTTGCTATTCGTTGTATTAGGTCTATCAGTTAATCACCATCAAAGCCTTGTTCTCTCACTTGCCATTTCCCAAATTGACTACTGCAACACCTCTATAATGGACTTCCACTGGTTCTGTTAAAGTAAGGGTGGACAATCTTTTTACACAGAGGGCTACGTGAACATCACTATCCCTACGGGGCTGCACACATAGAATTCCCTTGCCTACATAAAATTTCCCCACTCCCCAGATAACCATCTCCCCAGGTTAAATTACCCCCACATAAAATTTCTCAACCCATATAAAATTATTTTACCTACATATGCTCTTCTTCCCTATTTATCCCCCCCTTTTTATGGTCTCTAGAATCTCTCTCTTTCCTTCCCTCTCAATAGTCTCCTGCATCTCTTTCCTTCCTACCCCTTCTTCTATCTATCTGCCCCACAATCCATGCAATGCACTGGTTTCCCTCTCTCTCCCCTGTGCCAAAATTCCATGTGCCTCAGTTCCCCTCTCTCTTCTCTGCCCCATAGTCCATGTTCCATGGCTCCCCTCTCTGTTTCCTGCCCCCACAATTCATGTGCCCTGATTCTTCTCCCCTGATCCCAGCATCACCCCTTGTCTCTTTCCCTCACTTACCGCAGACAGATTTACCCCTCTTTCTTCCAGCTCTGCCTTAACTGCACAAGCCTCGAACAGTTATGATTTTAAAGTGTTTGAGGCTTGTGCAGATGAGGACGGAGCTTATGCATTGGTGGAATGAGACATTATGACATCACAGTCTAAGCTTTAGAATGTTGCTACTTATGATTTTAAAGTGTTTGAGACTTGTGCAGATGAGGACAGAGCTTGCAGGAATGGGACAGGGACAGGAACAGGGACAGGAAAAGAACTCGTGGGGACAGGATGGGAAAATGAGTTTCTGCGGTGACGGAGAAAAATTAGTCCCCATGTCATTCTCTCCTCAGCAGCCCAGCCATGATGTCACAATTTCCACTGCATAGCCAGAGCTGCAGATGTGAGGGGAAGATGTGAGTCTCACCTGACTCACCAGGGCTATAAACCTTGCTTCCTTCAATGAAGCCTGTAAGTGCACCATCTAATGGAACCGACTGGATGCAGGCTGCAGCCTAGATGTGCCACAACATTTTGACACACCCCTAGAATATTGTTGTCCTAAGTACAGGCCAGCTAGGCTAGTATGAAAGTCCAGACCTGGTCACAAGAGAATGGTATAGGGTAGTCCTCTTTCTAGTGGTTCCTTCAAATCTGAATACTTGCCCACAATTTTTTCCAAGGCCTGGTACAGAACAGATGTCAAAGGCTCTGTAAATGTATGTGGCTTTTACCTTTATCAATTACCATTGTTCAAAAATGGAGGTGTAGATAGGATTACCATATGGTTCCAGAAAAAGGAGGACAGATTGAGACATCTGGGTTTTAATTCCATTGCTTTCAAAGGAAGTAAAGCCCAGATGTCTCAATTCGTCTTCCTTTTTTTGGAGCCATATGGTAACCCTAGCATGAAGTTTGAATAAGAGTCTTGAATTGCTGTAATGTTTCTCTGTATACCTCTCACCACTGCACAAAGTACACGTTTCATGTTTCTTTTAACACTGATTAAATGTTTGTGATCAGCTTCTTTGGTTCAGTCTGTCTTCCTCTTCAGTTGACATTGCCTCCTTGCTGCTCTTTATAACAGCCTGGATGTCCTGTAGCTAGAACAGTAATATTCTTAGTACAATACAATGGATGGAAAGTGTGCAGATACTGAATCCACATCTGTCTCCCTCATAGTGATTGTGTTCTTTGGATACTTCATACCTAAAAATCAATGGGGAGAGATGTTGGTGGTAGAAATCCATGGAAGCAGTACTTGATTGGGGGAGGGGAGGGTATGAATACATACCAAACAGGAAAGGGATCTCAGAGTGATCATATTTGATGAACCCGAGGCCATAAAATTGTGTGACATGGCAGGATCCAGAGCTAGAATAATGCTAGGATGCACAGGAACAGATAAGGAGGGAAGGCTTCACTGAAAATAAGGGTGAGGGTGCCAGCAGTAGGATACAGAAAGAGCAGAGGCTGTCCATGGAAGAGCCACAGTACTGGTTCAGAATCTTCCCCAAAACCCTATGAACTGAGTCTTAAGGAGCAATAGATCTCTGAAGTATCTAAATGTCTCTGTACAATGCACACAAAGCAAACATTTTCCATTGGAAGGGAAGTCATAGAGCATGAGGGAAGTCATAGAGTATGAGTTGGAGTAACCTTCCCAGAGACGACGGTAGGTGCATGGAGCAAGCTGCCAAAAGAGGTGCCAGACACAGAATTCAGGAAAGTACAAAGAGTCCATTAGGGAGAAGAAGTGAAGATTAAAGTACAATGATGCCATGTTAATCAGCCTAAAGTACGGAAGTAGCGGTCAGCAAACGGAAATAATAAAAGGCAAGACCTGTTTACTGAAGTTAATATATTTCTGGAATAGCTTTCTGGAGTTAACACCATTACTCATCTTCAAACAGAAGAAAAAAGAAAGCCAGAGACCAATTGGGGAGTATGTCATTGTAAATCAAAAAAGAACCAACAAGACCTGAGGTTAAAAAAAAAACACGCAAGGCAAACAAAAACAATACTGCAGGAAAATGTACAGGGTGCAGGAATTTATTAAGATGACAAAAACAAAAATCTTAAAACAAGTACATAAACCTACATAAAAAGATATCCAAAACAACTGGTCCTAATATTCATGTGAACTGGACCCGACCTGGTCCATGTTTCGAAGAAACACTCCTTCCTCAGGGGTCCCTAGTGTTGGTACATAGTGTATCAGAAAACAAGAATGGATAAAATAAACAAAATCAATAATAAACAGGCGTGAAAATCTATTGTGCAAGGCGCTGTTTATTTTATCCATTCTGGTTTTCTGCCCCACTTTACCGCTAGACCACCAGGTAAGGTTCCGGGGACGCAGGAGGGAGGTGGTAGTGGGTCAGAGCCGGCCGAGAAGTTATTTGTGATTTTTCACACTTTGCGGTCTGGCTCTGCACCTAACCCCCGCGAATATCGAGGGAGAAGTGTACATCTTCTCTATATATAATGCACTTAGGAGAGAATGGTGTCTGTCTGTCCCATGTATTCTGTATGCATAAGCACCAGTACATATGCATAGTCTGCCATAGCCATGCCTCCCTCACAGCACAGCATGCCTGTGCCCATGTATGCCCTCCACTTTACCCATTGAAATTCTCCACTTGCAGTACAGGCTACTGGAACTCATCTTTCAGAGGCGGCCACATGTGGGCGTGCAGCCCTCTGTGGAAATTTTTCCCTCACAGCACATTGAGAGTCCAGAGGATACAGGGAGAGAACTGGGTGAAAGCTCTACAATACATATTCTCTGACCTGGCTAAGGGGCGCCCATTGTGGAGGAGTCTCAGAGAGGTGATGGCTGCCAGACAAAATGGATGCACTGGAGTAGGAAGAGTTCATGGGGCACACAGCCAGACCACCAAAGACAAGCTCAGGAATGGCAGGGAAGACTAGAAGCACCAAGACTGCAATCAAAATTAGCGATCCAGATGAAGACCACAGTCTCCGTGCAGACTGAAGATGACCCTCCCCGATGGATGACGGAGGTCTCTGTGCAGACCGAAGCTAAGCCCCAGCTGAAGACATCGGTCTCTGTGCAGACAGAACACACCCAGCAACAGCCCAACGGAGACATCCTGCAAGAACTGACGAGCCTGAGGGAAGAAGTGCGGCGGCTAAAAAGTATCCGGGAGAGCGAGGCGTTCATCGATGAAGTCCTCCAAGAACTGTCTCAAGACTCTGAGCAAGGGCACAAAGACAGGTCCATCTTCGAGACACCCGCACCAACCAGGTTTGCAGCATTGGAAGTAACAACTGGGGTAGAAGAAGAGACACGAGATGATGACACCTGGCAACTAGTCACCTCTGCAAGCAAACACAGAAGGTGGTCCTCCTCTTTGTTATCTTCATACAAGCACAGCAACCTCACACCGACACCACAAATCACCCTGAGCAACAGAATTCCACTCCTACAAGAAGGACCGCCAACAGAACTCAGGAGGATATTCAGAAGGACATCCAGGAGTCGACCCCAACTCAAGAAGCAACGAATCAGCACCCTCCCAAGAAGTGCAGAGTGATTGTCATTGGGGACTCTCTTCTGCGGGGAACTGAGGGACCGGTATGCAGACCAGATCTACAATCAAGAGAGGTCTGCTGTCTACCAGGAGCCAGCATCCGGGATGTGACTACCTGTGAAGGAAAAATTATCAAGCCCCAAGACAATTACCCGATGCTCCTCATCCATGTTGGGACAAGCGATACAGCCAGGAACTCACCTGAGAAGATCCTGGAAGACTTTAGAGCCCTTGGGGAGAAGCTGAAGCAGATGGAAGCACAGGTGGTTTTCTCTTTCATCCTACCAGTAAGAGACAAGGGAAGAGCTAGAGAAGAACGAATCCAGAGGACAAACGAATAGCTATGGGGATGGTGCAAAGAAATGAACTTTGGCTTCTTGGACCACGGAGAGATACTGCAGGGACTGCAGGGACCAGATGGGCTACATTTAACCAGAAGAGGGAAGAACGTACTGGGAAGACGTCTAGCTCACCTGCTCCAGAAAGCTTTAAACTAGGTGAGCTGGGGGAGGGGACCCACTCTCACACTAGTAGAGTAAGTAACTCCATCTTGGAGCCTGAGGTAAGTAATCGTGCGAGTACTGATAGGGATATTGAAAGGGGCACAGGCAACACTAAGAGCGGCAAAGGTATGATTGAGAGGGACAAACTATCTAAGACAGAAAACACTCCATGCAAACAGAAAGAATGGACGGCCACGTACGTTAATGCCCGTAGCTTGGGCAATAAAATTCTGGAACTGGAAACAGAAATAAGAAACGCCAACCTTGATGTGGTGGTGATATCAGAAACGTGGTTCTCGGAGTCCCACGGATGGGATATGGTTATACCAGGATATAACTTACTCTGTCACGACAGACAAGGCAAATCAGGAGGAGGAGTAGCTCTATAAATTAGAGAGGACATCAAAGTTACTAAAATCACAGACATCAAGTATACAGGAGAATCCCTCTGGGTGAACCTTGTCAGGGGCAACAACAAATGCCTGTATCTTGGTGTTGTGTATAGACCAGCAAGACAAAAGGATGATGCGGACCAAGAACTAATTGAAGACATTGAGACCATCACGCTGTGAGGAGACACAGTGCTGTTGGGAGACTTCAATATGCCTGATGTGGACTGGAACAAACTTTCCGCCACAACCAGCAAGAGGCTACTAACCTCCATACGAGGAGCACACCTCAAACAGATGATGTTTGAACCCACCAGGAATCAGGCGATCCTGGACCTGCTGCTCACCAACGGGGACAGTGTCACAGAGGTATCGGTAGGAGAAGCTTTGGCCTCCAGCGACCACAACACGGTATGTTTCCACCTAAAGAAAGGAACCACTAGGTCAAATACTTCGACTAAGGTCCTAAATTTTAAAGGAACTGACTTTCAGTGCATGGGGGACTATGTCTACAAAGCGCTGCAAAACCAGAGCACGACGGACACTGTGGAGGTACTATGATCGGCTCTGAAATCCACCCTGCAAGAAGCAACCAACATTTACATAAAAACCACAAGCAAAAGGCGCAGAAAAAATAGACCACATTGGTTCTCTGCGGAGATCTCAGAACTAGTAAAGCAAAAGAAGAAATCATTCATAACCTACAAACAATTGCAAAGGCCGGAAGCTAAAGAAACCTATCTGGTAAAATCTAGAAATGTTAAGACGGCAGTCAGGGAGGCCAAATATAGCAAGACAGGTTAAAAAAGGGGATAAATCCTTTTTTAAGTACGTTAGTGACAGGAAGAAGAACTCAAGCGGTATTGTGCGCCTAAAAAACCTGACAGTAACTTCATGGACTCGGACGTAGACAAAGCAGAACTAAATAATAACTACTTCTGCTCAGTCTTCACCCGCGAAGCGCCAGGATCCAGACCTCAGCTACAGACAAAGGAGTGCTTGGAGGACCCATTCCGGGACTTTCCATTTACCGCGGGCAATGTCTACCAGGAGCTATCAAAGCTAAAAGTGATCAAAGCTATGGGCCCAGATAATCTACACCCCAGAGTACTATGGGAATTGAGAGATGTCCTAGCAGAACCGTTAGCCAAGCTTTTTAATCTTTCCCTAAGCAAGGGAAAAGTTCTCTTGGCTTGGAAAACTGCCAACGTTATTCCGCTCCATAAAAAGGGATGCAGGTCAGAGGCCAAAAATTACAGACCAGTGAGTCTCACATCAATAGTATGTAAACTTATGGAAACATTGATCAAAAACAGATTGGACACATTTCTGGATGACGAAAGACTAAGGGATCCCCACCAGCATGGCTTTACTAAGGGAAGGTCTTGTCAATCCAATCTGATAAACTTCTTTGACTGGGTGACAAAAAAACTGGATAAGGGAGAGTCCCTGGACATCATGTATTTAGACTTCAGTAAGGCTTTTGATAATGTCCCACACCAGAGGTTATTGAACAAGATGAACGCGATGGGTCTTGGTGAAACACTAACAGCATGGGTAGAAGACTGGCTTAGCGGCAGACTTCAAAGGATGATGGTGAACGGTACTCCCTCAAACACGTCGGAAGTGACCAGTGGAGTACCGCAGGGCTTGGTCTTGGGCCCAATACTATTCAATATCTTTGTAAGGGATCTGCCTCAGGGACTTCGAGGCAAAATGACATTATTTGCTGATGACACTAAACTATGCAACATTGTGGGCAGCGCGGCAGAACTTAACGGCGCAACCATGCCCAACACCATGGAACAGGACCTACTTTTATTAGAACAATGGTCCAGTACTTGGCAACTGAATTTTAATGCCAAAAAAATGTAAGGTAATGCACCTTGGTAGCGGAAATCCATGCAGAACATACACCCTAAATGGTGAAAACCTAACAAGAACTGCTGCAGATTGGGACTTGGGAGTAAACATCCAGGATGATATGAAAGTTGCCAATCAGGTAGAGAAAGCGTCAGCAAAGGCTAGACAAATGCTGGGATGCATTAGAAGAAGCTTTATCAGCCGAAAGCCTGAAGTTATACTGCCGTTATACAGATCCATGGTGAGACCTCACCTGGAGTACTGTGTTCAGTTTTGGAGGCAACATTATCAAAAGGATGTGAAGAGAATGGAGTCGATTCAGCGAATGGCCACTAGGATGGTTTCAGGACTCAAGGATCTCCCATATGAAGAACGTCTGAACAGGCTGCGCTTATATTCTCTCGAAGAGCACAGAGAAAGGGGGGACATAGAAACACAGAAACATAGAAATAGGCGGCAGATAAGGGCCAGGGCCCATCTAGTCTACCCACCCCAATGACCCTCCCCTACCTTTCTCTGTGAATAGATCCCACGTGTCTATCCCATTTGGACTTAAAATCAGGCACGCTGCTGGCCTCAATAACCTGAAGTGGAAGACTATTCCAGCGATCAACTACCCTTTCAGTGAAAAAGAATTTCCTGGTGTCCCCATGCAGTTTCCCGCCCCTGATTTTCCACGGATGCCCCCTTGTTGCTGCGGGACCCTTGAAAAAGAAGATATCTTCTTCCACCTCGATGCGGCATGATAGATACATTCAAGGGCCGCATTGAGGTGGAGGAAGAAATCTTTTATCCTACGGGTCCCACAGCAACAAGAAGGCACCCGCTAAAACTCAGGGGGGAAGATTTCATGGGGACACCAGGAAATACTTCTTTACCAAAAGGGTAATTGATCGATGGAATGGTCTTCCACGTCAGGTAGCTGAGGCCAGTACCACACTCGACTTCAAGGGACGATGGGACCATCTGGTGGGGTTGCTCCAGAGGAATGCTTAAAAGATTGATTCTCGAGGAGGGAGGGAGGGTTCTTGAGTGGGCAGACTTGTTGGGCTGTCGGCCCTTTTCTGCCGTCATACTCTATGTTTCTATGTTTCTCTATGACAGTCTAGCATTGAGTGACAGGACTGATGGGAATACAAGTGATGTGTGTGGGGGAGGGGAAGAGATGACTATGTGAGATAGGTTGGACAGAATGAAAGTGAGAAAGGGGGTGAAATGTCTGGGACAGGTCTTTAATTGGAGTCAGGCCTTAATGGGAGGATATCTAAGGAGCCTTCAGGAATTTCAGTGGGTATCAGCTACTATCATAATGCTGACCATATACACTAGGGGTAGGGAACTCCGGTCCTTGAGAGCCATATTCCAGTCAGGTTTTCAGGATTTCCCCAATGAATATGCATGAGATCTATTTGCATGCACTGCTTTCAATGCATATTCATTGGGGAAATCCTGAAAACCTGACTGTAATACGGCTCTTGAGGACCAGAGTTCCCTACCTCTGATATACACAGTGGTGCAGCGGGGGCAGTGGTGCCCTCCTTTTCACCCCCTGCTCCTTCCACACCAACCCTCCCTCCCTCGGTCACATTCACACCCTCCCTTCCCATCCCATACCTCTTTAAATCTTTGCCAGCGTGTGCAGCTTCTCTGGCCTGCAACTCACGCTGGCATTGGCTTTCCCCTCTGACATCACTTCCTGGCCCCACAACCCGGAAGTGATTTCAAAAGGAGCCAGGCCTGCACGTGCTAGAGTAGTTGCACGTGCTGGCGAAGATTTTAAAGAGGTACGGGGGTGGGGATGGGAGGGCATAGAGGGGGGCAGAGAGGTGCTGGCAACCCCCACTGAGACGGCGCCTTGGGTGGTCTACCCCCACTCTTCCCTTACTATGCCACTGCATATACACTCTGATATTATGACATCCATGCTCACGGAAGTGGGCAAGGCATAGATAAATAATGCAGTAAATCAGGGATGCTCATTGTTGGTCCAGGAGAGCCACAACCCAGTCGGATTTTTCACAATGAATATGCATGAGATCTATTTACATGCAGTGGAGGCAATGCATGCAAATAGATCTCATGCATATTTATTGGGTTGCGATCCCTTGAGGACTGACATTAAGCATCCTTGGAATAAATAGTTTAAATTGTATTTTATTGTTGATGCGTTAGCAAAATATCCAATGAATTACCCATAAATAGTGTTATAGTCACAGTATATATTTAAAAAATAGCTGAAATAAAAGCCAAATTAAGACACATGCTTGGTTTCACGGTCCATAGAGATCTGTGGCAACAAGGAGAGCTGAAAACCACATCCCTAACCTCAGAAATCATAGTGCAATGCTGCTTCTCACAAAAGCCACTAGCTTTGGGTATGAATATACCAAGGGCTCCTTTTATGAAGGCGCGGTAGTGGTTTAACGCATGTAATAGCGCATGCTAAACCGCTAGCCGCACTAGCCGCTACCGCCTCCTCTTGAGCAGGCGGTAGTTTTCCGGCTAGCGTGATTAAAAGTCACGCTCGTTAAAGCCGTTACCGCGGCTTCGTAAAAGGAGCCCTAAATGTATGGTTAAGTGTGCACAATGCATCTTGCATACCTATGGTTCATTCATATCTTCAGCAAAAACAAATGCCCTTTCTTGCAAGGAAATTGTGCTGCTCTTTTCTTCACAGATTAGGCCATGACATAATAAAATGCTTAATATTAACCATGAACCATGATAAGTTCATATTTCCGATGAGTTTAACCATCTCAGTTTCTTTTTGGCAGGCTAAGATAGATATTTGTCACATGGCATGGAAAATCAGTTTTTTGACATTTGTGAGGGGGTAATTTAAATACAAATCTTTACCATGATGACCTTTTTCCTCTCACTTTTATCATATTTGTTTTAAAATACCCATGCGTGATTTTCTGCATTTTTGTTCTGTGATTCTCTGCAGCTGGGAGGATCAGCTGTTGGTCTAAAAGATTGTTTTCTAATTCCAGGCCAACTTATTTTTCTTTCTAGGACTTATTTATTCAAATGGCTTAAAGATGCATAAGCTATTTTGGACGAAATAACATCTGTCATACTGCTGCTCTGCTTTGTATGGCTGAAAAGAGCTCATGATTCCCCTTTCCCCAAGTTTTTCCATTTTTCATTTTCAGTGGCAGAACTGATTTGCCAATATTCACTTTTTTGCTGCAAGAAAATTCTGCAGGAGTGATTTCACTGGGTATTTGTCCATAGCTGAGACTGGGGAAGGAGAGATTTATGCTTAAGATCACTGACTGAAGCCTAAGCCGGGAGAAGTTCTGAGATTTGAGTTTAAGACTCAGGGCCAGGGCTGTGGTGTGGTAACCAGGGCAACTGCCCTGGGCCCCCACTCCACAGGAGAACCCAAGCCTACCTCAAGTAGAAGGAAGCATAGCCTGGGAGACAGAAGTCACAGGACACTTGTTCTAACAAGAAAACAAGTCATTTGCCAACAGATATGAAAACTATTTGAGAATGATGAATGAGGTGCTGGGTAGGAGTGGGCTACTGTCTAGTGAGGCGTCAGATAAGTCTATGAATAAAGTCTCCACTTGGTGGAGGGGTTGCCTAGTGGTTAGTGCAGTGGGCTGGGGAACTGCGTTCAATACCCACTGCAGCTCCTTGTGATCTTGGGCCAGTCAATTAATCCCTCCATTGCCCCAGCTATAAAATAATTGTCTGCATATATGCAAAGCACCTTGGATGATTTTCCAGCTCCAGCATCCTGCCTTTCAAAAATGAGCTATTAGTAAATGATAAGGGAGGACAGCGATATATGTGTAGCCAGCTGTGTATACCAGTGTTCTTCAACCTTTTTACATCCGTGGACCAGCAGAAATAAAATAATTATTTTGTGGACCGGCAAACTAATAGGACTAAAATTTAAAAACCCCGTTTACGCTCCATCTCCGCGAGCTCGGTCCCCGCAAACCATCTGATCCCATCTGCACAAGCCGCAATTATGATTTTATATTGAACGTATTTTATTAAAGTATAAAAAGAAACAATATTCTGAACAATTGTGATTTTATAAATACAAATATACAGAGCACGGACCAACAAAACCCCTGTCTCCCCTCCCCTTCACATATATCCCCTCTACTATCAAGAAAACTGAACAAGCCAAGTTCATAGAAATATCATGCTAACAGAATACTGCAGTCCCCAGTTATGTCTCTAGCAGGATATATATTTCAAATCTGATATATTCTAATCACAAAATAGAAATAAAATTATTTGTTTCTACCTTTTGTTGTCTCTGGTTTCTGCTTTCATCTTCTTTTCACTCTCTTCCTTCCAGCGTCTGCCCTCTCTGTCTCTTCAATCCAGCATCTGCCCCTTCCATCTACTGTCTGACCTCTCCCCCTTCCATATGGTATTTGTCTTCTTTCTATGCCCCTCTCCCCTTTCCATCCAGCCTATGCCCCTCTCTCCTTTTTACACAATTCACTCCAGCTTCACTGCTCTCTTCATTTTTATCTCTCCTACACCAGATCTAGCATCTTTGTCCCTCTGCTGACCCCCCCTTCCCATCTCATTCCTATCTCTCCCCTTCCCTTCCTCTAATCTCCCTGCAAGCTGTTTCCTTCCTTTTTTCTTCTCCCTTCCCTCCTCCCCCTGTCCAGCAGTAACTCTCTTCCTTTTCCTTTCCCTCTTCCCCTCCCAGCAGCATCTCTCCTTCTCCCTCCCTCCAGGTCCAGTAGCAGCTGTCCCTTTTCCCCCCTTGCCCAGCAGCTTCCCAGACTCCTTTCCCTCCTCCCCTCCCAGCAGCATCTCTCCTTCTCCCTCTCCAGGTCCAGTAGCAGCTGTCCCTTTTTTTTTTTCACCATGCCCAGCAGCTTTCTCCCCTCCCAGCAACTCTCCTTACTTGCCAGCACTGCGATTCAGTAAGGCAGCCTCGGGTCCTTTGTTGGGTCGCACCGCCTCTGAGGAAAGCGGAAGTTGCATCATCAGAGGCGGCCGGACTCAGCAAAAGCTCCAAGGCTTCCTTCCTGAATCGCTGCGCTTGTAAGGAGAGCCGCTGGGAGGGAAGAAAGCACAGTCTGAGGCTCCCCATTATCTTTCCGGCCCTGCGCTCCTCAATCTTGCCGGTCCTGCGCAGACCGGCAGGAAATTGAAGAAGTTGATCTCGCTGGTCCTGCGCAGACCGGCAGGAATTTTCTGCGGACCGGCACCAGTCCGTGGACCGGCGGTTGAAGAACTGTGGTGTATACTGTATTATTGAATAAAAATATATTTAGTGAGAACCTTCTTATTTCCCTTATCTCCTTTTTGTAAATGTTCAGTTTCCAGGCTATTCTTAGTGAACATGCATGAGAGAGATGAGCATTCATATTGTCTAAACCTGGGGTGTCCAACCTGCGGCCCCGTGAAGTATTTTGTGCGGCCCTGGTCGAGGGTGATGCAGTGTTTACCTCTGCTGCCTCTGGGTGTTTACCGTCTTGCTGGCTCCCTCCTTTATCTTGCTGCAGCATTTGCACGTTTGTGTGGCCCCAGAAACATTTTTTTTCGGCCAATGTGGCCCAGGGAAGCCAAAAGGTTGGACA
The DNA here is from genome assembly GCF_902459505.1 of Geotrypetes seraphini. Taxonomy (NCBI): domain Eukaryota; kingdom Metazoa; phylum Chordata; class Amphibia; order Gymnophiona; family Dermophiidae; genus Geotrypetes; species Geotrypetes seraphini. The sequence goes on from NC_047088.1 coordinate 71,154,982, forward strand.
TCCCTGGTCTAAACGGTTTGCAAATCTGTCACCTGTGTACTGTATTCATTAGGAGTACCCTGGAAACATTTTGTGACTCTTGGATTGTCAGTGAATGCCACCGGTTTATCCCAGCACTGTAGTTTTGGATTCTGGCATGAGAACTGTTCATTTCCACCACCACATGTCCAACACAGCCACAGAAATGACTTGCACACAGTGAAATGATGTGATGAATTTCCCAGTTCCGGTTTTGAGAATATACAAGCAGATGGACAGAGAGGGTTATATTTAGATGCTGCATTCCAGATTCTGAATATATGTAGGTAGGTGTAGCAGAGCAAGTGTTGAAACCATCAGGACCTGATGTGGGGGAGGAAGGATACAGGCACAGCTGATGGAAGCTTTGCACAGCTGGAGAGGTTCAGTCTTTGCAGCAAGTTCTGGAGAGAGGGCTAGGGGAAGTCACTGAGGTGGTCTCCAAAAAAATGAACCAGAAATCGGAGCTCTGCATTATATCACAGAATGAGTCTTAGAATGTACAGTACGTAATATGCACACTTCTGTGCTTTGGTGCTCCTTGGTCTTCACTCCCAATCCTGGAGGCCTGCTGGATATGTGGGGAGGAGGCACTGGGTTGCAAGGGGAGGGACATGGGAGCTCCTGAAGTAGAGACACCAGTGGCAGGGAATTTTGATGCCCTTGATGTTACTACTCATGCAACAAATAAATTGTTGGTATCCATTCCAAGTCCCTTAGGACCATCTACAAGGTCAGGTTTTTCAGGATATCCCTAATATGCATGAGAGAGATTTGCAAGCAGTGGAGGTAGTAGGCACAGAGTGTTAGGAGAGAACGTGAGAAATATGCATGCAACCACTCTTGGAGTAGAAAGTCCTGCTGTCAATCCAAGTGCTTAGTCCCTATGACAGTTTTCAAGAAGACTGGGGGAAAAAAAGTATTACAATGGTCAGATTATAAGCAGTGGTCAGAAGGGCAGTGAAATCTGAACTTATCTAATGGTTTCGAAGCTGTTCTGATTCCTATAGGGCCTCATAAGTCAAAACATGAAAGCACACTACTTCCTCAGCTTCACGAGTACCTTTCATTCAAATACAGTCTCAAGGTGCTTTACAAATATTTTAACTTACAAACATTAGCGAGTGTGGAGCGCCATATGTTTGACTAGTCGTAAAGCTCTTTTTAAATTTGGAGAGTTAACTTGGCATTTCAGAACCACATTTTGACAGCATGGAAGTGTGCAGACCTAGGGATTCTTTTTCAAACTGTGGTAAGTACTAGCATGTGCATACCGTAGAGGGGATGTGCTGGGGCATTCTGTGGTAATTTTGCAATGTGCATATGTGCATAGAGTGCTAAAAAAAAAAAATAAATTTTTTTTAAAATTATATATATATTCATCGAGAGGGCATATCTGGTGGTGGAAAGTGGATTTTTCTGCGCTAATCGGTTAGCACATCTGGATTCCTGTGCACTGATTTGCACGTGATTCATGCATGAGCCCTTACCATCTACAAAATAGGTGGCGGTAAGGGCTCTTGCACAAATCCTTTTTAATGGTCGCATGCTAATGGCAAAATTAGTGCATGGCTGTTAATTTGGGAAATGGAAGGACTTATGAAAGGATGCAGCTTAGAAAAAAAGACTCCTTAGGAAGGCCATAAGTGGAGAATATAGGGATGTACATTTGTTAGTGTACACAGTTCATTAATGCACCTTAAAAAATCGAGGGGTCCTTTCACTAAAGGACGTTAAGCCCTAATGTGTGAAAAAACAATTGTCGCTAACATGTTAAAGCATTTTGTGGTAATTCCCCCTTTTCTAATTGTGCATTATATATTTTTTTTAAATAATATTTTTGGAGGGAGCATGTCATGGACAGAGAATGGGCTTGGAAGTATTATTCAGCTAGTGTTTTCTGATTAGCGTGTGCTAACTAGATAACGCAGGGATAACTTGGGAGCACTTATCACCTCCTACATAGGAGGTGGCAAGTGCTTTCATGTTAACTTTTTTTCAGTTATCATGTGCTAATTTCTACTACTGTTGCTACTGCTACTACTTATCATTTCTATAGCGCAACCAGGCATACGCAGCGCTGTACACCAAATTAGTGCATGGACTGCAAAAATATTGGTCGTGTTTTAAAGTGTTATGTTGAATCTAGGCTTTGCTGCACATGGGAAAGTCCCTTGTTAAGATGCACTAAGCCTAGTTGTAACTTCTTTTAGTGCATGCTATATAGATTTAGGGCTCCTTTTACTAAGCTACGCAGCTAGAACTAACGCCAGCTCAATGCTGGCGTTAAAGTCTAGCGCGCGGGGCAATTCAGCGCACGCTAAAACCGCTGTCATCTACTATGTTACTATGTTAGTAAAAGGAGCCCTTAATGTGCGTTAACAATGAATTAAGGTGCATTAAGTTGCTGAGCACATGTCAAAAAGTTTTAACACACATCAAATTTTTTTTATTTAAATCAGTGGTTTCCAACCCTGTCCTGGAGGACCACCAGCCAGTCAGGTTTTCAGGATAGCCCTAATGAATATGCATGGAACAGATTTGCATGCCTTTCACCTCCATTATATGCAAATCTCTCTCATGCATATTCATTAGGGCTATCCTGAAAACCTGACTGGCTGGTGGTCCTCCAGGACAGGGTTGGGAACCACTGATTTAAATGATGCGAGAAAATGAAAACATACAAAAATCAGGGGGGGAAAAAAGCCCAAATGAAATGAAAAATAACTACAAAGTTTTGCTCTATGCATATCCTTGATAAATAAAAGAATAGCAGAGTCTGAGCCCGATCCATCCAACTATGAACGTGATTGGTCTGGACTGACGTTTCGTTATCAAACTTAATATATGGTATGTGGGATGTTATGGTAACAAGACACAATAGCACAGGTCACAAAACTAGATGCCTTGCATGTATTGTCACACCAAAGCCCAAGTATTTGTACAGCTCAGCATTGTCTTGAGAAAAACTGCTATACAGCAGACCTGCCATGTCTCCCGCATTGTGAAGTTAACACCTCCTATCCAAAATCAAGAAACTCCTAATGCAGGAGACATAGGAGCAACCAGTATTTTCCCTGCCTGCATTCAACCACAAACAACTTCAGATCTCATTGCCAACACTTCTTGCTGAAAGATTTATAGGCAGGAAGTATGAGCCACCAGACCTGAAGCTGTTAAGGGTTGATTTGCTGGCAAAGAAGTGTTTGAGAGGGGATTGATTGTAGGCTGGGCATGGGCAGAAGGGGACAGAGCCATGGAGGGGCATTTTCGATAGGATGTGTAATTGAAGTTTGGACATTTTAGAAAAAAAGGTCCAGAAATCAAGTACAGAAAATGTCCATTTTCAAAACAGCCAGTCGTCTATCTTTTATTTTTGAAAATAACCTATGTAGACGTTTTGGTGCTTAGGATGTCTATCTTTTTTGGCCATTTTCAAAAATTAAAACGTCCACATCAAAAACACACAAAAGCAAGTTTTGCAGACGTACCCAACCACCTTGTCTGATTATGACAGGAGAATCCCGATTTTCTGAGTTGGTTTCGGGGAGTCCTGCCAGCTCAGCTGATGGGGGATTCCCCTGCCAGGATCAGCTGAACCAGCAGGGAGATCTGATTCCTCCCTCCTTCACACTTACTAATCCTGTAGCCCCCTACAGAGACCCACACCCTACACCCATACCCCCAACATACCCCAACAACCCCCATGCCCCCTAATACCTTTCCTCAGCACAATTGGCAGGAGGGATGCCCACTCCTTCCTGCTGCCAGGCCCCATCAAACCCTCCCCAAACACCTTGCACTGCACCCCGATACACCCTGAACTCCCAGCACCCCGCCCCAACACTCCCTGAACTCCTGACACTCCATTCAGACATCAACCCCATGCGTTCAGTGACAATCGGGCGGGAGGGATGCCCACTTCCTTCTGCCGGCAGACCCACCTTCATAATGGCTTTCCCTTTCCCAGTGCATCCTGGGATGCACCAGAGAAGGGCCTAAGGCTCTAATTGGCCCAGGCACCTAAGACCCCCTGCTATGGGAGGAGCCTTAGGTGCCTAGGCCAATATAGGCCCCCAACGACTGCTCAGCATACCTGGGGGAGCAGGTAGGGGTGATATGCCTGGAGGAAGGTGTGCTGTACCTCAGGTAGCAACTAAGGCAGGTACATCACCGCACAGAAAATGTATGACAGTGTGGACTAATGATGTCCTATGGAGTGTCTACCCAATTTGTGACTTCAAATGTTGGTTTCACAACCCACAGCTTGGAAAGCTGTGTGTTTAAAATATTGTATTCCCTTGGCATATCTGATAAGTGCTTTTCGAGAAATGCATTTTTCCCCCTTTTAAAATCACTTTGAGATAATAAAAATAAAATGTGCCTACTCGTACAATACTGTTCTCTAAGAGAGAGGAAGGGATTGTTGATGGCATGGATGGGCAGACTGGATGGTCTTTATCTGCCTTCATTTACTATATTTCTCAGTCTCTTTTGCTGTCCTGCGGCCTTTCAAAGTTTGAATCTCATGGTAGAACTATTTAAGGGCAGGGATCTCCACTTGAATGAACAAATCCATATTTAACTCCCTTCACCGTCATAGGTATGCCGTATATACCGGTAATTATCCTGGAGAGAATCTGGAATGTTTCACAGTTTGCTGGTGCCAGTGCCGCCTGTGCCCACCTTGTTGCTTTTCAGGTTTTCAGAACTCAGCCTAAAGTCACATGGCTGCAATTCCATCAGATAACTTGATTTAAAAACTGAATTGCAAAAGCTACCTAAATTGCAATTAATTAAGAATTGTTTGTTTTGGCCTTCTGATGTTATTGTTTCTGGCCGATTGCAAATTAATTGTCAATTGTACTGATCTTTGTGATCTGTAAATCGCCTTGATCTGTTTTTGGTACAGGTGGTTAATAAATGTGAGATGTAATGAATTGATCATCAAACAGAACTGAAGAGAGAAAAGTCCCCCTCCCCCCCAAAAAAAGTGAACAATCTGCTAATGGTCTAGTGCAGTATCATATCACTTTATGTATACGCATTCCACATCTGTGGTATGCTGTTAGCAGATGCATGATCCATTGACTAAACTTTTCAGAAATGTTAATATGCTTACAGTGTGTTAAGCCAGCTTCCTGAGTATTAAAGGCAGTTGACTTTGCTGTAGGCTCATAACACCTAGGCTGAATTGAAGCACATTACAGAATTCAGAGGGAATTAGAAAAAGACAACCATGCCATTCGTTTCATGTACTCATTTAATTATGTGATATAATACAAGGCATTGACATAGGCAATGTTTTGGAACCCAAAAATACTTCTCTAAGTCAATCAAATTGAAAGTATTAAACATGCAGTAGAAAAGTTTATTAAAAGCAATTTATATTTTGTATATGGAGGAATATAGACATTTTGGGGATGATTCTATAAACCACCCTGATTGTAGGTGACGGTAGGCGTCCTACTGTCATCTCACCAGCCAATCAGGATGTACGTTAAAAAAAAAATGGATGTGGTGAATGACACCTATATTCTAAGAGTCTGCCTTGCACCTATGGAGACGCAATTAGAGACGCTTATGGAAGTGGCCTTGGGCATCCGTGTGCTTCCCCATGCACAAGTACAAGGGGGCACTCAGAGAAATTGAAAGGGGAAAGGTTTAGAACAAACGCCAGGAAGTTCTTTTTCACTCAGAGGGTGGTGGATACATGGAACGGACTACCGGAGGATGTGATAAGCAGAAGCACGCTACAGGGCTTCTGCTTGGGTCTGGACAGGTACTTGGAGGAAAAAGGGATTGAGGGGTACAGATAGGAGTAGAGGTAGGTAAGCGGGAGCGGACCGCTGGGCAGGATGGACCTCTGGTCTGACTCAGCGGAGGCAACTTCTTATGTTCTTATGTCTCCGTAGGCGGAAGACAGATGTCTTAAATGTAGGCCTGTAAAATGCTGGCCTACATTTAAGACATTTGTAGAAAAAAAAAAAAGATGCAGTTCTATAAAGGATGCCGAAACCTGATTGACACACGATCGGTGGCTGCCGAGATCAGCGTCCTATAGAGAATCAGGCCCTTTGTGATTTTTTTTGTGTGCTGATAAATGTGCATACTCTTTCTCAATAGTGCGTAGATGTCCGAACCATCAAGAGTGTGCACCCTTAATGATGTAAAACCCCCTGAATAAAACAAAAATACCCGTAAACGACATGGCAAATGATAAATGAAAATTCTCTGCCCGCCCATCCCTAGTGATTATATAAACTCTTTTTGTGCACGTGAAACCCTGTTTTATGCACATAAAAAGGATTTCATAAAATTAGCCCAGTGATTATGTGCAGTACATTTGCATGGTTATTCTGGAGAGGATCTGGGCACGGTGTGGGTAGAGTTACAGCTCAAAAGTAAACACTTTTGTTTTGTAAAATGGGTGTGGTTTACAAAGATTGTGGGTGGAGTCACAGTTCAGAAGTAGACACATTCTTTGTAAAATGTGCATAGTTTGGACAGATTGTGGAAGGAGTCAATTCAAAAGTAGATGCATTGTTATATACACAGTAATCTCCAGAGCTCGTATAAATGTCCATGGCTTGTGTCTATGCCTTCATAAACAGGCTTGAAACAGTTGCCTACTTTGCTGTCACACTTAGGTGATCTTATACATTTACCCTCTAACTGTTCATGTCTTGGGTGCTGGACGTATTTAGCAAGATATTCTTGGGTAATAATTTAACATAAACTCATTATCTTAAATGTGTTAATAAATTATGACAGACAGCAAGATGATCCAGGATATAAAGATACTTTCATTCAGTCTGTTTAATCGCCTCCTTCTCCCCCCCCCCCCAAGAAAAAAATATTTGTGGCACAGGTAATTTTATATTTTGTTACAACAGTTACACCCGTGAACTTCTTAACCATCTCAAAGTCAATGTGAAGAGACTGTAGAGCAGATTTAGGCAACACCTGGCACTCAACAATCATCTTTCCTGCATTCTGCTCTCTTTCACATGCCCACACTACAGTTGATTCTTGAGCCTGCTGTTAATTTGGTGATGCACACGGTCTAGTGCAGCCAATCTGCATGCTTTGAAAATTCCTAAGGTATGGCTGCAGCCTGTACATAGGTGACACGAGGACAAAGATTCATCCCTGTCCCCTAACTGCCCCCGCAGTGAAGTGCATTTTTTATCTCATCTCCTCACCATCCCGATTTTTCATCCCTGTCCCCTCACCGTCCTCGCAGCTCCCTGCTCTCATCATTAAGATGATTTTATTCTATTTTATGGGCCTAAGGCATTGCAAATACACATTTCAAGCCCTGGGAGATTTTCTCAAACTTTTGATTGAAAGAACATCTTGTGAGGCATGATGGGTTCTGCATTGCACACAGAAAACCAAACATCAGCTCAATATTAGTGATATTTTAGTCCAAACAATAATTTTAGTTCTAATTATTCATGTGAAAACATGAACTTTTAATTCTTATTTTGTTCTAGTTCTGTCAGTGATGAAAAGTTTTGTTTTTATTCAGTCATGTCCCAAAACCTGTGCTTCTTATTCATTTCACAAACTCAGGGCAAATCATTTTAGTTCTTCCCAAAATTTTACCACCCCTTTTATAAAACCGTGCGGCAACGGCCCTGAAGCCCTTTAAATCCCTATGGGGCTTTGGGGCAATTACCTCAGTGGCCTGCGCTAAACAGCTTCGTAAAAGAGGCCCTTAGTTCTTAGTCAATTCACAAAATTGCAACAAACAAAGCGAGATGGGGGAAATTCTATAAGATGTGCCTAAAGATAGGCACCTAACGTTAAGTGCCTAACTTAAGTAGCAAATTGGCTTCAATTATGAGCTTTTAACATATTATGAGTTGAGTGGTTTTGTGTAATTGTAGGGATAATTGATCAGAGTCCTTTTTGCTTAGAGGGGAGAAAACTGCAGTGTTTTGGTCAATAAATCCATCAAGATAAGCATCCTGAATAAGGTTATGTAACTATAGAGATATATCAGAGAGATGGCAAATTTGTATATAACTTTATTATGGTCGTGCATATGAAGGATACTATTCACAAGTGTGAAAGGATCTGACTGTGCAAAGCAGCAGGCAGCATGTCAGAGGTCCTGGCCATACAAACTAGTGGAGCGCAGGCTGTAGGGTTAATGGAAGCATGAATGGTGACGACAGGGATTCCATTGCACTGCTCTTCCTTCCCCCTCCTGCCATCCTAAGACAAAGCTCCTTTCATTCTGATAACAAAACGCATCCTGTGGGGGACAAGGTCTTCCAGAGCAAAACAACAAATGATAGCAAGCCTTTGCCCCCAGCTCCTGGTGCCACTGCAAAATGAATATCCCAATGGAGTAACCAGAGACTTCAGCTCATTCTCAGGGTTCCCTTTTCAAAGGGGACTAAAAAAGCTCCGTTAGCTGACTTAATTTTCACACATTTCCGTATGTATGTACATTTTTTTTTTTTTTGCTGATTGTGCACTTTTGTTTATTCTATGTGCAGGTTTGAAGTTAAGAACTGCACATTTGTAAGAATACTAAGGTTAAGATGTCGGGGTGGGGGGGAGGGGACTAGTTTCTAAAGCAAGTACAGGAAGGCTACAAAAACACACGACCTCTCTATTAAAGTGCATGCTACACGCATTGCTTCCCGATTACACATTATTCTTGTCACGTAGAGATCCAGTATACACCAGTGACACATTGTGCTTGCTCATCGGACACCATATGCATCTCATCACATTCGCATTGGCTCCACTTAAAGAGCTGTTTCGTTCTTGTCCTCCAGGCCTGATCATTTCACACCAGCTGACCATTTTTTTTTTCCAGCTGCCATCGCTCAGTGAACTTGCTGGGGATGTGCTGCAATTACACTCCTATTGTACAAGGAATAAAGAACCCAATTTATACAAGGGCGCTCTCTCCAATCACTAGACCGAGCCCATGGTCTCTGAAATGTAAACTAAGCGTAGCTTTGGAATTTTCTTAAACTGCCCTATAGTAAATGGAGTTCTTTTTCTCCCCCCCCCCCACTTTCTTTTTCCCTTTTTATATTTTAAATGTAAACTGTTCCATAAGTTTTTACTCTAGGTCGGTATATCCAAATTTTAATAAACCTGAATTAGTTCACATTTCCTAGAACTCCCAGTAAATGTTTGATTAAAAATTTAAAAAAACAACAACCCAGAACTGGGGGAGTCTTGACTGCTGTAGAGGTAAATCCCTTTTCTATGAGATGTGGATTAATCTGCATGTCTAAGCAACCCTCTCTTGCTTACTTGTGGATTACTAAACAGGCATCTTCTCCTCCCCTCAACTGAAATCAAGATTAACTTGGATTTTTCTGCAGGTAATGCCCGACTTAGGAGGCTCTTTCACTTCTCTGTTGTCTCCCCTCACTTTTAGCTGTCCAGCTGCTCAAAGTTGTCACTTGCTTTATCATCATAACAGATCACAGTTGCTGACGTATAGGTTTCAGAACCTCTCTTGGAACAGTAAATCAACCTGTTGCATAGCTCCCTTTCAGGGAACAAAGGCGGCCAGGCTCAGTGGGCAGCCCTGCTTGATAAATGGCTGTGACTGAACTCTTACTTACTTGTTCCCCAGCAGTTCCCCATATGGTCAGGTCCTGTTGGAAAGAAAGGAGAGGAAGTCCATTATCCTAGTCCAGAATTCAGCATAAGGAATCCTAGAAAAGTGTCAGAATGTCCCCGTTTAGAAGTGAGCTATCCCCCTCCCTCCCTCCCTCCTTGGCCAAATCCATCTACTATGTGTGTGTGTTGTTTCCTTTTTATCATTTTCTTCCTGGCTCAGTTTGGTGATAGATGAAGTCAACCTTGCCCCCCACCCCCTTTTTTTCTCTCTCACTACTGTCTGCTCTGAATAACTTTCAAATGGATGCGCATATGAAGAATATCTTGGTTTTATTAGTGGTGGTCAAGAGGGCATAGTTGAGACTGTTTGACTTTGGTGACCGAGATTTGAACTGTATTTAAAGGGGAGTAAATGCCCTTTTTCAAAACTTTGGTGACCTGTTAGCACAACCCAGCGGACGATGACCCTTCGCTGTACCATTTGTGTTATTCCAGTGCATTTGTTCTGAAAGCCTTCAGATGGCTGTGAAAAAAGTGTACGAAGTCCGTCTAAAATATATATTAAAAAAATTATAACAGAACTTGTCAAAACTTCTTTTAAATCCCTCTGTTAGTTACCTTGAATGCATCGTCCAAAAACAGATTCCACAGTTCAGTTGTATGCTGTGATTTGTTTTCAGTCCGCTGGTCATTATTGTCACGGAATATCCTTTTTATATGTGCTGTGTGAAAGGTTAAACAACCATTCCCAACATAACCATTTCACCCCACTCGTGATTTTATAAACTTCTATCATAATCCCTCTCAGTTGTCTTTTCTCCATAGTTTTAATTTCCAGGGTCCAAAATGAAGGTAGGAAAAAAAAAAAAAAAGGTATTTGAACTTTCAAAGAATCCTGCTTTCTCAAGAATCCACATAGTGCCCTGAACATTGCAACACTGAAAGGCTATTGTGTGTATAGTAGGCCATGGCTCATTCAATACACTAGTTCAGCATTAGTTTCTAGAAGGTGGTGCTAATGAGGTTTTTTTTTTTTTTTTTAAATAATTCTTTATTGATTTTGAAACAAGAACAGTGTTATATAAATAAAACAACAGTATATTATTACATTCAGTCATAACACTAATATCTATATAGATAACAGAACTATCATTCAATAATTACATTATTTTGCATATAGTAATAACATAAGAACCAAGTAAATAATATAATATGAAACCAAGTTACCTAAAATATCATTATCAATATTTCCTCCCAACCCCCCAGCCCCCCACCCTCCCTGGATGTGTAAAGATAAATAAACCAAGAAAAAAGTAAGACAAAATACAGTATTATATTTGTACAAATGTAGTCAATGGGCACCAAATTTTGTTGAATATTCCACTAAGTCCCCTACACTCTGCATTAATTCGTTCATATTTGTATATAGTACACACATTCACCCACCAGAAAGTATAATTTATTCTATCATGATTCTTCCAATTACTTGTAATCAATTGAATGGCTATACCTGTAAGAATTAAAAATAGACGACTTTTATACTTATCTAAAGTGGGTTTAACATGTAAAATTGTTCCACAAATTTTAGCCTCATATGTTAATGGAATATTTGAATCTATAACTAGATTAATTTGTCCCCATATGGATTTCCAAAATATTAATATAAATGGACAAAAATACAACAGATGATCCAGAGCTAATGAGTTTTTAAATTAAGAGGATCAATTGAAACATAAAGTTCCCTAATGCTGCAGAGAGGATTCTCCAGTGGAATTTCTGGCATTTTTCACTGGATCAACCTACATATTGCTTTCTGATATGCCTCCTGGTAGCTGTGTGGGGTCAGCTTTATGAGGGGCCGCTGAAAAATTCTCAGCCCAACCAACAAGGTGTGGGCAGTTTCCACCGAGGGCTATTCACTTAGTCCAGTGATTTTCTAATTTTTTCATTCCATTGGAAAACTATGGAACAAAAAAAGTGAAAAATCGCTGGACTAAGTGTATAGCCCTCGATGGAGACCCTCCCCACTTTGTTGGTTAGGCTGAGAACTTTTCAGCAGCCCCTCATATAACCCCCTTTTACCTAAACCGCGATAGTGGTTATTAGCGCAGGGAACTCTATAAGCGTCGGGAGCAGTGTGGAGCATTCAGCGCAGCTCCCTGCACTAATAACTGCTACCGCGGTTTAGTAAAAGGGGAAGAGGAGAGAGTTTTTGTTACACAGCACACATTGAACTCATGTATTTCCTAACTACTGAGTTCTACAAAACGAACTCCTTGCAAAAGTATAGAAGAATTGTAATAGATGTGGTGGGGCATTTTCAATATGACGTTTAAATCTAATTTTGGATGTTTGTGGAAAAGCATTCAAAAATCCAATATAGAAAATTACCATTTCAAAACAGGGAAATGTCTACCTTTTTGTTTTGAACAGGACCATTTCCTAGATGTGTTTGTCCTCAGTGTGTTTATCTTTTTGAACCATTTCTAAAAAAAAAAATAAAAAAAAGTCCAGTTCAAAAACACACACAAAAAATAGTTATTCGGATATAGGAGGGGGACAGTATTCCTAGCAATCTAGCTACACAGACATCCCAGGGAGCAATGGGATACCCTAGGGAGTGCTGCAGTGAACTTCACATAAAAGATCTCAGGTACACATCTCACCATAACACCCTTACCCTCCAAAACTCGCCCAAAACCTACTGTACTGTTTACCTCCCCAATAGCCCTTATGTCTGCAGGTGTTACCTACAGTTTAGGTTAGTACAATAGGTATCGGGTGAGTTTTGGCAAACTCACACTTTTCACTACAAGTGTACTAGTTAAAGTGGGATATGGGTCTGGGACTGGGTCCCCTACGCTGCAGTCCATTGCACTGACCACTAGGCTACTCCAGAGACCTGCTTGCTGCTCTAGTAGGAATGGCCATGACATCTGAAACTGGTATGTACTGTTTCATTCACATCTTTGGGGGAAGTAAGGGGGGCATGCCTTCATTCCTCCAGTGGTCATCTGGTCAGTTTGACAATACTTTTGGCACTTATTCATTACTGAAACAAGTATAGCCTCAAACGTCCAAGTTTTGCCATGAAAATTTTCTGCAATTTTCCAATATTGCAGAAAAACATCTGTTATCATGGTTTGCCCTTTATCTGCAATCATGTTTCTATAGGACAGGCATGTTGAATCTCTTATGGAGAGGAGGAGATAGTGGATGTGCAGATGAGCAGACTGGACGGGCCATTTGGCCTTTATCTGCCATCAAGTTTCTACATCATAAGTCTACCCTAATCCTGCCAAAAACACACCCCATAGAGCTTTAGAAACACTGCAAACAAATAGCGTAGAAAAAAAAAATCTAAAAATATGTTTTGAAAATGGCAATTTGGCTATTTTTTGAACTTTTTTTCTCTTTTGTAAATGAGCCCCATAATCAAAGCAGACAGCTCTTTGAATGAAGGTATGTGTGTAATTAATAAAATATAGTGTAGTAAATAAAATATAATGTTATGACACCTTAGCAGGGATCCCTTGGCCCTAGGTTGTATGTGTTCCCCTATGGCAACCTACTTTTCCCTTGGATTGAATTCTCTGGTAATCAGAAGTAGCCAGGAGTTTTAAACAAGAGCCCACAGACTAGTCTTACTCACAGGTAACAAAAATTAACTTCAGGTGTATGGTCTCCAATTCTAGTAGTAGCCAGGTGCAATCTTAGTTTCTGTGGACTCGATGGACCATTGGTTTGACCCAGTAAGGCTATTTTTATGTTCTTTTAATTATTTCTATAGCGCTATCAGACGCACGCAGCGCTGCACAGAGTCACATAGTCAGGACTAATTCTGATTAGTTCCCTTGAAACTATTTAAACCACTTTTATTTGTGCCTTAACTTATGGCTACTGTAATTTAAAATCCCCGGTCTGTTTGGATCTAGTCTGTAGGGTTGCCAGCTCAGCTTGTACCTATTCCTGGAGGTTTCATCAACTGAGGTAATTGCTTTAAGGACTGAGTTTATGTATTTCGGAGAAAGTAGCTTATTTGAAATTGGCATCCGTCAGACGCGAAAATAAGCATAGCGTGGGCATGCTCCTGATTTTTCACGTGCACCTGACATTCAGTCACATTACATAAGCACAGCAGTGTTAAAAAAAATCGTGGGTAATGCTGTGAATTTTATTTTTAAAAGAACAGAGATTACTTTCAGTGAAAGTTTAAATTGTGTATATTTTGATCCCTTTCAGTTCTTGGTATGTTATCATGAAACAGATGACCCATCCCAATTGTATTCATGGTACTAAAAAGAAGCAAATTTGCATTACTGAACATAGGTTGCCCCAAATCAGTTGTCTATGTTCATGTTCTTTTTCCAAGACGCTTATCTCCAGGAACATATGAAAGCAATGAGAAGCTGATAACGAGATAAAACAGATTCACCAGTCAATATTCATGTTTGAGAATTACTCATAGGAGATTTTTCCCAGAGCTGCTTCTGGCACTCTTGACCTAGAGGTTAACTTGTAGCTCTTGGAGATTCCCTTTTGATTTCCCAGTGAAGTTGCATTTTATACAGCATATTATGAACCTAGATCCTTTAGACAAAACAGAAAACAGAGCGTGTGTTAAGGGGTATATCTTCCATAAAGGATATTGTTGCTGATATAAAGGATTTTGTTATATTTTGCAGTAGCATAAAACCTTGCAGGAATGAAGGGATATATGTTATTGATCTAAAAAGTGCACCTTTGAATTTTTAATTGACACTGTTAAAACCTTCTTTAACAGTACTCCTGGGATGCAGCATCTTCTCTTTGCTTTAGAAATTTCTGCTCCTTAGGGCAACTGAGACTTTTATCGGTACAGAATGTCTTTATATTTCTTGCCAGGTTGGTCATGAAACAAACACCCAGGAGGTATGTAGGGTTGTTTTGAGTGGTTAAGGAGAACTGAATGGGAAGAGGTAGGTGGGAAACACGTTAAAAAAAGACAGACAGAATGCTGGAAGCCTGTCTTGAGTTGTTTATATAGGCAAATATTGTTGAAAGGGGTGATACAGTACTTCAACATTACTACTACTGCTATTCATCATTTCTATAGCACTGAAAGGCATAGGTGGTGCTGTACATTTAACAAGCAATAGATGGTCACTGCTCAGAAGATCTTACAGCCTAATTTGGACAGACAGAAAGGACCTATAGGAGTTGGGGAGTTTCTTGCAGAGAGAACGATAGGGTGGACATAGGTAATTTTGCAGTGAGTGGGAGTTAGGAGTTGAAAGCAATAAGGGAAACGATAAGGTCACTGATGAGATGAAGTGGAATCCTTGAATATAAAATGAAGAACAGTACAACATTTTGGAGCAGTCAATTAAATGTGCCCCCACTCTTGCCAGAAAACCCAAAGTGATAGTAATGTGGTAACATAGTCAATGAAGGCAGATAAAGACCCGAATGGTCCATCCAGTCTGCCCAACTATATATGCTCCATAAATTAATCATTTAATTTAAATGGTCCTTTTTCTTAGATATTTGTGGGCCAAAAATCCAGAGCCCTTCCCAGTAGTGTGCTTAGGTTCCATCTACTGGAGTCTCCATCAAAGCTCACTCCAGCCCATCTTAACCATCCCAGCCATCGAAGCCCTCCCCCAACCCATCCTCAACTGAATGTCCATGCAAGTCTGCCCAATACTGGCCTTAGTTCCTTCAATATGCAGTATATCCATTATTTTCTGATTAGAGATCTTTTGTGTTTATTGAGACAGAAGAGATGTAAGGGCTGGTCTGTAGTGTGATGGGAGAAGCAGAGAGTCATTGCTGAGTAACATAATTACCTGGGGGAGGAAAAGAGAAGGAGATGGAAAGGGAAAAGGAAAAGAAGCTTTAACTTTTGGTCACCTGCCAGTTGCATAACTGACTCAGTTAAGTGCAGGGCCCCCAGGAGCATGCTGTTGTCACCCCTGCTTAAGGCTGGCCCTGTGCTTTCCCGTCCTTTACTCTTTGCTGCCATCTATGAATAAAAGGCCATAGATTTAATCCTTTGGGGTTCCATATCCATTTCTCTCATGTCTTTAGTACTTCTACCATCTACTCAAGCTGAGGAAAATGATTTCCACAATCAGTCATAAGCAACTGTCTGGAAATGTGTCATGTGTAACAGCAAAACGTGTTAATGGTTAATTAGGCAGCAAAAGGGGTCATGATGTTATTGCTGGATTTAATTAACACATCCAAGTTTAAGCCTTTTCCCTCTAGTCTTTCCAAAATTAAACTGTAGCACCTTGGATTTATGGCTTCAGTAGGAAGAAAATGATGTTGATGAAAGCTGTTGACAGGATGCCTTGGAACAGGGTTAAATAAGGAAAGTGAACTGTTACTTCAAGATGAAATTCTAAGTTTGATCCTTCACCTGCTTTTTTTTTTTTTTGTGTCAGAAAAGGTTTGCTTTCTATTGAGTAAACTATAGAGCTGGGCAGAAGGCCAGGGGAAGTATTAGGCCATACTCTGGCTCCCTGCCCTTGAACTGGGGAGAAAGTGAAGGAAAACCTTGCTCTGAGAATAACGTGGTCATTACGACTCTAGCCACAAGACTAATCCCATGGCATACAACCAAAGATCACAGCCTTCACACAGCTTGTGATGTCATAGGGAACTGCAACTTTTGCTATTGGACAGCAAGCTGATCTAAACATAATTCAAATTTTGAAGTGTGGTATTGGATAGCTTTTTCAGTGGTGCCAGAACTGTTGTTTTAACATATAGAAAATGGTTTTCTCACTTGGGTATGCCAGATTTACTTTGGGCTATACATCCATTGACTCAACAGATTCTTCTAGAATAAGTTTCCAGAGGTTTACAAGAGGCATACATGAGTTTCTACTTTGAAACTAAGAGTAAAAGCCAGCAAAACTGGAGGAGGGACAGAGCAAGTTGGCAGCTGTGCTTTGTGCTCAGTGTGTTGCCTGAATCCTGCTTTCCTCTTTCATTACGGGCAAGGCTGCATGCCTTGCTAGGGCAGGTTCCTACCTCTCTGATGGTTGGCACCATAGATGGATATTTTTGCTAAGCCTTTGATCTGGCTGATGTCCCCATTAGGCTTCTGTTGGGAGGAACACCAAAAAGAGGAGAGTCAGCATCTCCTTTGGCTGAAGAAGCATTGTTGAGTTCTAGGAAAAATAGATAATCCCTGCCCTGACACTGAGGCCTCAGAGAAAGTGATGGAACAGAGGTGGTGTCCCAGGTTCTCCAGTTTTGGGGGAAGACTCTGCTGTGTGGTTGCTGGAGTGGCCCATGGATAAACAATTTCCAAACCCATTTTAGGGCCCTTTTGAACATAATAATAGCCATAATGTGTCAGGTTAATGGTCCATCTAGCCCAGTTTCCTTTTTCCGCAGTGGCCAATCCAGATCACAAATACCTGACAAAAGCCCAAATAGCAACTTTCCATGTTATCGATCCCACGGCAAGCAGTGGCTTCCCCCAAATCTGTCTCAATAGCAGACTAATACAAAGCAACAATTTCTGCAGTAGTATTCTCTTCAGAAATCTCAAGTAATGCAATGCTTGAAATGGTATGGTTAGCCAATAATAATTTGAGGAAGACTGACCAGTTGTTATTCAGTCAACCAAAATATCTGAGGTAACCAGAGTATACTAATCTGTTAACAGTAGCTGGGCAAAGAATGGAATATTTGGATCTTACAGAGGCAACTTTGTTGCTTTCTGAAACTGCTCTGATTATAGATATACAGTACATTGATTCAAAGGAAATTGGAAATGGTAGAAAATCTTACAAAGAGCAAAAATTTGCCATAAACTTTCAATGGTTGCCTTATATGTCATGTAAGAATATGTTTAAGAAACATTTGGTGGGTATTTGGAGGTTTTCAATGGACCAACTGTCTTTGGAGACCTGGGCATTTTTATACGCCCTCCTCTTCTGTTGGGGTTGTGGGTGAAGAACAAACTGAGGAACAACGTATGTCATTAGATAGTTTGAATATCTCTGGGTGCTCTGAAGCTTTTGGTGACAAGTTTCAAGCAGCTACTATGAATGCAATTTTCATCTTGGAAGTAGATCATGAACTGATTTTGAGGAAGTTATATAGATGTTGGAATGGATTATTTTATAGTGTATAAGTATGGATCTTTCCTGATGTGGCCAAAGAGCCACACAGAAGAGGAAACAGTTGTTGCTGTTATGCTTAGGGCTCAGCAGATTGGTGCTGTTTTTTTTTTTTTTTTTTTTTTTTAGTTTTCTTGGAAATGTGTAATCAAATAATCAAATGTGTCTTTTATAAACCTTTTCAATCATCTTTTGTGTAAGAAGACCTACAGTTGGTAGTTGAATTGGTCTCTGTCTGGATGTCTGTAAACATAAGAATTGCCGCTGCTGGGTCAGACCAGTGGTCCATCGTGCCCAGCAGTCTAGTCAAAGACCAGCGCCATAACTGAGACTAGCCTTACCTGCGTACGTTCTGGTTCCCTTATGACAGACTCTGGAAGAGCGTTCCAGTTTTCTACCACTCTCACGTTCGTATGGAATCTATCCCTTTTCAATTTTAGAGAGTGCCCTCTCATTCTCCCTACCTTGGAGAGGCTGAACAACCTGTCCCTATCTACTAAGTATATTCCCTTCAGTACCTTGAATGTTTCGATCATGTCCTCTCTCAGTCTCCTCTGTTTAAGGGAAAAGAGGCCCAGTTTTTGTAATCTTTCACTGTATGGCAACTCCTCCAGCCCCTTAACCATCTTAGTCGCTCTTCTCTGGACCCTTTCGAGTAGTACCGTGTCCTTCTTAATGTACGACGACCAGTGCTGGATGCAGTACTCCGGGTGAGGGCGCACCATGGCCCAGTACAGAGGCATGATAACCTTCTCCAATCTGTTCGTGATCTCCTTCTTTATAATTCCTAGCATTCTGTTCGCCCTTTTCGTTGCCGCCGCACATTGCGCAGATGGCTTCATCAACTTGTCGATCAGAACTCCCAAGTCTCCTTTCCTGGAAGGTCTCTCCAAGTACTGTCCCAGACATCCTGTATTCATGCATGAGATTTTTTTTACCGACATGCATCACTTTACACTTATCCACATTGAACCTCATCTGCCATGTTGATGCCCATTCCTCGAGCCTGATTATGTCACGTTGCAGATCTTCACAATCCCCCTGTGTCTTCACTACTCTGAATAACTTCGTATTATCCACAAATTTAATCATCTCACTCATTGTACCAATGTCCAGATTATTTAAAAAGATGTTGAAGAGCACGGGTCCAAGCACCGAGCCCTGTGGCACCCCACTGGTGATGCTCTTCCAGTCCAAGTATTGTCGATTTACCCCCACTATCTGTTTCCTATGTTCCAGCCAGTTTTTAATCCACGTGAGTATTTCACCCTCGATTCCATGGCTCCCAATTTTCCAAAGTAGTTGTTCATGCAGAACCTTGTCAAACGCCTTCTGAAAATCCAGATATACAATGTCGACCCGGTCGCCCTTGTCTATTTGTCTGTTTACTCCCTCAAAGAAGTGTAACAAGTTCATCAAACACGATCTGCCTTTGCTAAAACCGTGCTGACTGGTTCTCATTAGCCCGTGTCCATCAAGGTGATCAATGATGCGGTCCTTTATCAGCGACTCTACCATCTTTCCCGGTACTGAGGTCAGACTCACCGGTCTGTAGTTTCCCAGATCTCCCCTCAAACTTTTCTTGAAGATCGGCGTGACATTCGCCACCTTCCAGTCTTCCAGAATCTTTCCTGATTTAATCGACAGATTGGCTATTAGTTGAAGCAGTTCAGCTATGGTCCCTTTCAGTTCCTTGATGACCCTCGGATAGATGCTATCTGGTCCCAAGGATTTATCGCTCTTAAGCCTATCAATCTGCCTACACACCTCCTCTAGACTGACCGTCAATCCTGTCAGCTTTCCGTCTTCATTTCCAGTATATAGCCTGATGGGTTCTGGTATGCTGTGTACATCTTCAGTAAATACAGATGCAAAAAATGTGTTCAGTTTGTTGGCGATTGCTTTGTCCTCCTGTAGCGCTTCCTTTATTCCATGGTCATCCAACAGTCCCACCGCTTCCTTCGCGGGTCGTTTCCCCTTAATATATCGAAAGAATGTCTTGAAGTTCTTCGCCTCCTTGGCTATTTTTTCCTTGTAGTCCCTTTTGGCCCCTTTTACCGCCTTATGTTCACCTGCATTGATGTTTGTGCTTGTTCCAGTTTTCATCCATTTTTGACCTTTTCCATTCCTTAAACAAAGTTTTCTTGTCTCTGGTCGCTTCCTTCACCTCTACAGTGAGCCACACCGGTTCTTTGTTCTTTTTCCTCTTTGATCCCTTGTTGATATGCAGTATATATAGATTTTGCGCCTCGGTGATGGTGTCCTTAGGTTATCCATCGGCACAGTTGCTAATTTTCCTGTTTCTTTGTTTAGTTTCATTTTCTCCTTCTTCCTGGAGTTCTCTGACCCCATCTTTTTTTTTGGGTGGGGGACTTTAAGTATCAGAGACAAAGTTTAATTATTTGGAGATAGCATCTTTTTTTATTATTTGTTTTCTATCTATTATTAACAGAAAATTTTCCCTTTTAGTTCTTGCTAAGTATATACTTGTGATGTTTTATTAAAATTTTCATAAATAAAAAAATTACCCCCCCTTTCACAAAATCATGGAAGCGCTTTTTAGTGCAGGCCGGCTCCGATGCTCATTGAGTTCCTATGAGTGTGAAGAGCATATACCCAGATATTCAATGCTTGTGGCTCAACAATGACTATCTGGGCATAAAATTAGCAATGGTTAAAAAGTCACTTACTGTCCCTAGCTGAATATTGACCCCTAAATTCTCAGGCTTCATATTCTAGCTGACTGTGCAGTAAAGTCATTGGAAACATGATTTAGCCAATGAGCTGAACAACAGGGGGCTCCTTTTACTAAGCTGCATTAGGGCTTTAACGTGCGGAATAGCGTGTGCTACAATGCTGTGCGCGCTAGATGCTAACGCCAACATTGAGCTGACGTTAGTTCTAGCTGTGTAGCGTGGGGTTAGCATGCGCTAAAAACGCTAGTGCACCTTAGTAAAAGTAGCCCTGAATGATTGGTTCCCACCTTGAGCGGATATTCTCCAAGCCTTTTTTAAATTCAGCTAAGCTAACTGATTTCACCACATGCTCCGGCAACGAATTACAGAGTTGAATTACATGTGTGAAGAAATATTTTCTCCGGTTTGTTTTAAATCTACTACGTAGGAGCTTCGTCACATGCCCCCTAGCCCTTGTATTTTTGGAAAGAGTGAACAAACGATTCACATCTACCCTTTCCACTTCACTCAGTATTTTATAAACCTCTATCATATCACCCCTGAGCTGTCTATTCAAGCTGAAGAGCCAAGCATCTTTAATTTAATTTATTTTATTTTAAAACTTCTTTCCTACCGAAAAACCTAGGCGGGTTACAAAATAAAACAGAATAAAAACAGAAAAAAAAAAATAACCATCAAGTCTGCTCATGACAAACTCTGGCATATTACATAATCACAGAATAATGCCAGTGCAAACAAATGTATTTTGAGCAAACGGTGGAACTGCCTCATAATTCAACACAAAAACAGAGCAGTTGGTAATATGTTCCACCACCTTGGACCTGCCAATGAAAATGCAGCTGAACTTGTATAAGTAAAGGCCACCTAAAGTTAGGCGCTTGCAGGCGCATAATTTAATTATTTTAATTAGCTTTGAGTGGTGTGATAATTGATCATGCCATTAAAAGCCAATTAAAAAACATTTTTAAAAAAAATCTAGGCACCACTAGGTGCCTCCTGAGACACTGCCTTATTCGATAGATATATCGCCTAAATAATAACTACTTCAATCTCTAAATCAATCTCTTTTCTTTCTAACATGTCCTCCCCTGCATATACTTTTGAAATTCTAACAATCTGTATATTGTAATTCGCTACATCTTATGATTCTGTATACTGTAATCCAATGACTATCTGCATATTGTAATTCGCTGACTGTCCAGCTCTCTTTCAATGTAAACCGCCTAGAAGTCTCAAGATTGTTGGCGGTATAGAAAAATAAAGTTATTATTATTATTATTATTAGGCACCTAGCAGCACTTAGGCCTCCTTTTACGAAATTGCGATAGCAAGTCTCTAGCGCAGGGAGCTACACTGCTCTCAACGCTCATTGAGTTCCTATGAGCGTTGGGAGCAGCGCGGGCCATTCAGCGTGGCTCTCTGCGCTAGAAACTGCTATCGCAGTTTTGTAAAAGAGGGGGTAGGTGATGCCACACACCTAAGTAAGCATGTTTAGAGGCAGAGTTGGCCTAATGCATCACTAAGTGCCATTAGGTGCGATTCTACGATGAACCTAGGTACTGAAAATATAGGCTTTTAAAATCATGGCCTATTTTACCAGTGCCTAAGTTCGTCATTAGGTGCCAGTAGACACGATTCTCTAAGTGGACCCTGAACGTGATTGACATGTGGCAGATGCCATTTTGCTAGGTGTCTGCCATTTCAGGCGCCACTTATAGAATCAGCCCCATAATGGGCAGAATGCACCAATAGACGCACAGCTACCTCAGATATTAGACATCTGTTTGGTACATATGCTGCTAGTGCCTGCTGCAAATACCATGGGGCTTGACCATGGAAACTCAGTTCTTCTAGACGCATATTATAAAAGGCAGTGGCATATTTCTGTCCCTCACATCTCCCTCTTAAGAGTTTGTAAGTGTTGGTTTGTATGGAATGTATATACCCCTCTAAAAGTATGGAACAAATCTATCCAGGAACAGTTTTTCCACACCATGCCCTTTATGTTTTCATGCTTTTAGATTTTAATGCATTTAGCTTGGCAGTGCTCATGAATTTGGTGGCTGGGGAGCAGTTAAGCAGGGCAAAGGGAACAGGAGAATAAAACTGAATGCTCTATGTAATCTGTCAAACATATCGTTTCAATTTTCCACACCTCAGGTGATGACAGGACCTCCTGTCTCCTTTTGTTTTCTCCCCCCTCCACCATCCATCACTAAGTTTTGTTTTTTTTTTTTTTGCAGGACCCCTGGCTGACTGGTCAGATGGAAAAGTACCTGAGGAAGACGGCATTCGGAACCTCGTTCACCCAAAAGGGGTTCGGAATGGAGCAGGACACCGACAAGGGCACTGGAGAAAGTATCGGCGTCAGAGACCTCGACTGTCTCACAAGGGCCCGATGCCTTTCTAAAACAGGTAATAGAGAAGACCTGAACTGAACTGTAAATGTTTTCCTTGTATATCCCATCTCTCTCGCTTTCTGCACCCCCCCATTCTTCTCCTTTTGCACCAGCCTCTTTTTTTATATCCTATCTTGTCACTCTGCAGTGCACACCCCTTCTCTGTACTCCCAGCTTTAGCACCTAGCACCGTTATGAATAAATAAATCAAAAACCGTAATATTTTCTTTGAAAATAGGAATATACTAGGGCATGTCACTGAAATGACCACCTGCTGAGAAATCAAACATATAGTTTAAAGCCCAGATCAAATGAAATCAGATTTAATCAACCATAAGAGCAATGCTGAGTTTTTTCAGAGAGTTCTTGGAGTGGAAGAGAGTGTTCAGACCCCTGGAGGCTCATAAAGCAATGCCGAGTTCAGGAACTGACAAGAATAGAGACAGACTTTGGCACAGATGTGAGGTAGTTTATAAAAACCATGTGTTTCTGAATGAGCCTTCGCAGCCACTGAATAGCGATGGGTTTGATAGCTGCCCTTTACTGCTCAGAGTGTTCATAGGCTGTATTGGAGTCGCTAAAGGATAATGGTATTACTATAGTGTCTATTAGTACTACTTTCAAAGCAATTTAAATAAGTAAGGAAATGCGATAGCTGTGTAAATTGGTTTTCTGAAATTGGCCGCCCTCACTGTGACGGAGGGGTCCTTTTACTAAGGCGTGCTAGTGTGTCTTAGCGCGTGCTAAAAATTAGGATATAATGGATGCGTTAGCATTTAGCGTGCACTAATTTTTAGCGTGTGCTAAGATGCACTAGCGCGCCTTAGTAAAAGGACCCCCTAAAATGCCATTGTTTCATAGGCTTAGCCTTTCCTTTGAGAATTCACTCATCCAGCTGCGACTGCTGGTGACGTTTCACAGTGCATGAACTTTTTTAAACTAAACTAAACTAAACCTTAAGCTTATATGCTGTATCTTCTCTATAAATATAGAGCTCGACACGGTTTACAAAAATTAAAAGGGAAGTACAGAGGGAGTTGGTGATAAGGGGAAGGAGAAATTTACATTTTTGAAAATAGCCAAGTTTTTGTCATATTGGGCATCCAAAGGGACATGTTTAGGCCAAGAGCACAACAGTCTGCTTGCAAATTCCATTTTCAAATCCACTCATGGATTTGACAAGCAAAATCTACCTCATGGTTAGCCTAAAGGTATCTGATGCCCTAGGCAAACCTTAAGCCAAGCACCCTCCCAGCCTGGGATGGCTCAGACCCTTTCCACCCTACCTGCCCATGGCAGCTGAAGTCCCATCATGTCTGTGTATTAAGATATTATATTGCATTGTGCTGACTCTGTGAGTATCATATCTATATTATGAATACTCTACTATGCTGCCTATTATGCTAACTCATTTATATTCTGCTGAAAATTATCCTACTTGTGTTATCTGAATGCTCTACTATGCTGCTTTAATGTTATATCACTATATCATTATTGCTATCACTAGGATTTCATTTGACTATCTCCAGGTTTATCTCCTTGTTTCAACCGTGTGCTGTAGTGTATGCTGACATTTGGCCATTTTACTATTGCTATTCTGTCAATACGTTAACACAGTATATGATGTCAGAAAAAGACCTTTATGGTCCATCCAGTCTGCCCAACAAGGTGACCAGAGCCTTGTCCACAACTTTGTGTAGGCCCGGGCCACCTGTGTTTCAATGCCGGTTGTGAAGTCACCACATGCCAACCAAGATGGGGATGATATGTGATGTATTGCTGACAGTATTCAACTTACCAATCAAGATGCATTCCCCTCCCTCCAAAGTTGCACAGTTCCCCATTCACAGTATGTGACAATAAATAAAATACATTTTTATTTTTATACCGCAGTACCTCTCAGTTCTATGCGGTTTACAATAATAAAAAAGCTGGACAACACAGCGATAATACAATAGTAGCATAAAATTCAAGTGATTAATAATGTCAGACAAATTTATCAAAAAGATAGATTTTAACATTTTTCCTTAAATCTTGGTAAAAATAAGAAGCCACAATCAAACCACTTTTATACATACATCTTTTTAAAACTGGAAAAGAGAATAAAGAACAGCCACATGTACAGCGTTCATTATCTGAAAGTCTGAAATGTTTCAGCATGTAACATGGTACATTACCAAACAGCGTCTTATAACTAATACAAGCAAATTTGAAAAGTATTCTCGCTTCAACTGGAAGCCAATGCAATTTCATAAATTAAGGTGTTATATGTTCAGATTTTTCAAATTATAGATTAAATGAACTGCCGTATTTTGAATAACTCTCATCTTCCTAATGGTTTTCTTGTAGGAGCCTAGATAGATAATATTGCAATAATCAAGTAGGCCCAAAACCAGAGACTGCACCAAGAGTCTAAAAGAGGTGAAATCAAAATACAGTTTTACAGTACAGAGTTTCCAAAGAACAAGAAAGCTGTTTTTAACCAAGGCATCCACTTGAGCATCAAAAGATCAACACACTGGAGTTGTTGAACCTTCACCTGTCTTTCACCATGTGCAGGACACAGACCAACATTGGGATTTGGCCACTCTTCTTGGCCTCTCTCTACATGTGAGCCATAAACCATACAAGTCTGTCCAGCATTGGGCTCTGTTCCCCCATTCTGGATTTGGCTACTCTTCTTAGTCTCTCGCCACGTGCAGGACACAGATTTTACATGTCTGCCGGCATCAAGCTCAGCTCCAACTGTTCTTTTGTTTTTATTGTAACCAACCCTTTCTTCTCCTTTCCTTATATTTCCAAGTTTGATAATTTTGTCTGTTTGTCTTTCTTCCCCTTTTTTATTTTTTATAAATATTATTTTATATTGTAAACCGCTGAGATTTTAACCTCAGTTTTATATTTGCAGTATATCAAATAAATTGAACTTGAACTTGCCCAAAGTAACACCTCACCAGCCATGTTGCGTTTCCATTTTCTTTCTATTTAAGTGTCCCCTGTGTCTATCCCACACATTTTATAATTCATTCACAGTTGTGGACTCTACCACCTCTCGTGGAAGGGTGTTCCAAGCATCCATCACTCTCGCTGCGAAAAAATATTTCCTGACATTACTCCTGAATCTATCTCCCTGCAACCTCCATTCATGTCCTCTAGTCCTCTGTCTCTGAAAGAGGTATGCTTGAATATTAATACCTTTCAAGTACTTAAAGGTCTGTATTATATCACTTCTCTCTCTTCTTTTTTCCCCCAGCATATACATATTTAAATCCTCCAGTCTCTTCTCATACATCTTATGACGCAAACTCTGTACATTTTTTTTTTGTTGCATTCCTCTGCACTGTCTCGAGTCTTTTTACATCATTGTAGAGATACGGCCACCAAGCAGGACACAGTACTCCAAGTGGGCCCTCATCAAAACCTCCTTTCTTCTGCTGGTTACACATCTCTATCCAGCCTAGTATTCTTCTGGCAACAGCCACCGCCTTGCCCAGTTTGCTTTGTCACCTTGAGATCTTCAGACACCATCATCCCAAAGTCTCTCTTTGGATCCGTGCATATCAGAGTCTCACCCCCTAGCACATACTGCTAGCACCCCCTAGCACTAGCACATACTGCTCTCTGTGATTTCTGTACCCCCAAGTGCATCACTTTGCACTATTTTGCATTAAATCTTAACTGCCAAACAGTAGATCATTCTTCTAATTTTTGCACGTCCCTTCTTATATTGTCCACATCTATGGTGGGGGGGGGGGGGGTTCCACTCTGTTGCATATCTTAGTGTCATCTACAAAAAGGCAAGCTTATCCTACCAACCCTTCAGCAATGTCACTCACAAATGTTTTGAATAGGATTGGCTCCAGTACAGATCACAGAGGTACTCCACTACTTACATTTCTATCCTCTGAGAAAACTCCATTAACTATCACTCTTTGCTGTCTGTCCATTAACCAGTTCTCAATCCAATTCACCACTTTATGTCCTAAATTTAACCCTCTGAGTTTATTTATGAGCCGCCTGTTAGGTACTGTGTCAAAAGCCTTGCTGAAATCCAAGTAGACTACATCCAGTGCATGTTCACTATCCAATTCTTTGGTCACTCAGTCAAAGAAATTGATCAGATTCATTTGGCATGATTTTCCATTAATGAATCCATGCTGCTTCGGATTTTGTAACCCATTGGATTCCTGGAAACTTACTATCCTTTCCTTGAGCAGTGCCTCCATTACCTTTCCAACCACTGAAGTAAAGCTAACCAGCCTATAGTTTCCCGTCTTTTCTCTGTCTCTGCTTTTGTGAAGAGGGACCACATCTACTGTTTTCCAATCTCACGGAACCTCCATGTATCCAAGGATTTATTATACAAATCTTTAAGAGGACCGACCAGAATCCCTCTGAGCTCTCTCAAGATTCTGGGGTGGCCCCATGACTTTGTTCACTTTCAGTTTTTCAACTTTTTCATAAACACTTTCTTGAGTAAATGGTGTAATATCATCTTCAATTTCAGATGCACCTTTAACAGCCAATAGAGGTCCTATTCCGGATTTTCCTTAATGAAGACAGAAGTATTTGTTAAGCACCTCTGCTTTTTCCTCAATGCTGTCCACATAGCAGTTCATAATATCTTTCAATCTCACAATTCCATTTCTAGCCTTCCTCCTTTCACTACTATACCTGAAAACATTATCGTCACCCTTCTTTGTTTCTAGCCATTTGTTTTTCCTCCAGTACCTTCGCCAGCCATACTTCTCTCTTTACTTATTTCAGTTTAATCTGGTAATCTTTTCAGTGTTCCCTATCTTGTGTTCCTTTATATTTCATGAATGCCACATCCTTTGCTTTTATTTTGCCAGTAACTTTTTTAGTGAACCATATCGGTTTCCTTTTTCTCTTGTTCTTGTTAACCTTCCTTATATAAAGTTCTGTGCTGATTTTGTAGCTCCCTTCATTTTGAACTATAGATCCTCTACTGCTCCTATGTCCTCCCAAACTTTCAACTCTTTCTTCAGGTACTCCGCCATTTAACAAAGTCAGCATGTTTAAAATCCAGGATTTTGAGTTTTATGTGGCCACATTCTGCTTTATTCTGTACATCAAACCATACAGTATAAGTACCCTGCCTCAGATGAATCTCTTCAGAGAAGTGGCTAATCAATTCTAATAAATAAGACCCTACCCCCTCCAACTGGGTAGCTCAAGGCCTTACTTCATAGTCCAGCACCTCCCCTACCCCTTTCTACTATCCCCTAGGAGGCTAGAATCTCATCTCCCCTACCCTTTTTTCCTTCCCACTGTCCTGCTGCTGCTACCGTACTTCCTCTTGGGCCTGAAATTGCAAAGGCACTGATTGCTGTGGGGTAGATGTGATACTGCTCTCCTGCCGCCCCGCCCCCCTTCCCATCACCCTAGACAGATGCTTGATTTGTCAAAATTAAAGTATGAAAATGATGTGAGAATATAAATTTTTCTTTGCACATTCCTGTAAGATAGTGATTGACAGCAAGGTGGTCTTGTGCAAGGATATTGTGTTAGTAAGATGGGGTTTCTAATTGCTGGAAGTTTGCCGGTTTATTTAAAATTCAGTGCTAGAAACAATGAAGTTTTTGTAAAGTGACTTATTGGCCTCACATATTCAGGGTTGAAGATGAGAATACTAGTTATAGAAAGTTTTTTTAAAAATTGGCTACTTTGCAGGCCCTGCAGCCATTGGACAAGCCAGTGCTATTATGCTGAAGCTAATATTCACAGAATTTAATCCCTTTGAACTTAACATCCAGCTCACAGAGTTATTGTTGATTAATCATGTCTGGCTCTTAACTCATTCAGACTTAGAAACCTTTGTTGTAGCTTTGTGGCCTAAAGAACTGGATTCTTGTTATTGGCAAAGAATCCAGCTCATCCTTATATCAAGGGAACTTAACCATCTATTTTATAGTATGATTTGAAAGGCTGTCTACCAACATACGGTATCTGTTATGCCAGTTTTGTATTACTTTATCTCCTATAATGTTGTATTGTTAAAAAAAATGGTTAGAAAATAATTTCTTTTTCAGGACCAGGTAGATCCTTTTTAGGTCCCAATAAGTTCTTCCTTTACATTTTCTCATGTCACACTATTTCTAGGGCTCCTTGCTTCTGATAAATTCTAAGCAAAAAAAGAATTAAAAGGTTTTTATCCACAGTTTTACAATGAAAAGAGTTCTTAGAAAAATGTTAACAAGTTTAGTCCAAGAGCAATCCAGCTTCTAATCTGTTTTATATCCTCACCATAACAGAATTTATAGAAAAGTAAGAAAATGACAACAGATAAAGGCCATACAGTCTGTTCCGTCTGCCATCTGTACCAACTACTAACCTCTGCAATCCTTTCTTCTCTCTCAGATTTTCTATGCTTGTACCATGCTTTCTTGAATTCAGATACTGTCCTCATCTCTACTACCTCCATTCAGAGGCTGTTCTATGCATCTGCTACCTTTCAATAAAGAAATAGTTCCTTAGAGTAGTCCACTCCTGAGTCTATCCCTTTTCATCTTTATCCTATGAGCACTAATTTCAGGTCTTCCTTTCAAGAGGTCTTCTTTTTATGCATTGGAAGTATTTAAATGTCTCTCTCATTTCCCTTCTCCAGCCTTTCTCCCAGTATATACTGTATATATTGAGATCTTTAAATCTGTCCTCATATGTTGTATGGCTAAGGGCCTGTTTTACAAAGCAGCACGGCAACAGCCCCAAAGCCCTTTAAATCTCTATGGGCTTTGGGGCCGTTACCGCGCTGCAGTCACTAACGTGGCTTTGTAAAAGAGGCCCTAAGACTCCTAGGCATTTTAATTGTTCTCTGGACTGATTCCATCCTCTTCATATCCTTCTGAAGATTTGATCACTAGAATTGCACACATTGCTCCAACTGAGGTTTTCTCAGATACTTATACAGAAGCACTATCACTACCTTTACTCTGACAAATGCAGGTGTATTCCCCACTTGCCTTACCAATGAATAATCAGCGCAAGACTAGAAAATGAGTTGAATAGTCTCTATTGTATCCTACTTGATTTTTTAGGTGAAGGACTAGGGGGAAGGAGAGCTATAAGCCCAATGGATGCAATTTCATGCGTCAATTTAGACCCTTTCAACAAAGCTACAAGCTTATTTCTCTCTGTGTACCCTAACTCTAAAGCAATCAGGGCTATAGAGTCGGCATACCAAACCTTCAACTCCAACTCCTACCGATATTAGGTTTTAAATATCTAGTACTGGGTCTAAAGCACTGATAAATACAGTATAACTTATTTACCAGTACTTTAGATCCAGGACAAAAAAATATTTATCTTAAGTATAAAATGATAAATGCACCAAATAAGTTTTTATTTTTGAATCTGAAGTTGGAGTCAAGTCAGTTTTATTGACTCTGACTCTGAATCCACCCCAAATTGCTTCTGACTCCGACTCTATGGCTCTATAGCCCTTGAAGCAATGATCATGATGAAATGCATAAGCGTTTCTTAAGTAGGACTTTTTCATGATCTTCTCTTGTTATTCCTAATGGTTTGTTTTATTTTCATTTTCAGGCTTGCTGTGGGTAGAAGGATCTTTGTCTCCTTTACTGGCTTGTGCAGCTTGGAGCCCAGAAATTTGATTCTAACCAGCTGAGATATTTGGGTCCTACCATGACCCTCCCAGTCTCTGATGCCTCCTCTGAGGCTCTGGATGTGTTTGCCAGCCTATGAATCAGATGTTCCTGCCAGCTTCCAGGAAGTCTTGGATATCATGCTTCTAAGAAGAGAAGTTTTGCCTTTCCAGAAAGCCACTACTTCCAGCTGCAACATAAACAAGTCATCTCTTGTATTTCCTTGTTCCATAGAATCCCCTTACTATAACAGGGTAAAACCCGGTTAAGTAATATTAATGCACTATGATTAGTTCATCAACATTGCATCTGTAAGCCTGGATAGAGTTTTCACAGCCCCTCATTCATTCCCTTTCATCAAGTTGCAACTGCCAGGGTAGATTTTGTGTAAATAGTCAAATCAGACTTTGCAGGCCTGTCCAGGTTTACTGGAAGTCAGACATACTAATCCATGTACTTTGATTGCAAGTGCTTCTGGTGCTGTTGGTATTCAATCATTCTCCCATGTTTAAAGAATGACTGAAAACCCTCCTATCTGTGTATCCATCTGCTCAGCTATCCATTTAGCCATAAGTCCATCAATCCATGAAATATAAGGAGAAATCATTAGAAGAAGAAAAGGATGCCAATGTACCCTTTTCTTAAGGATGTCCTGTTTCTTGTTTTTAAAGCTCTTTCACACATACACTTGGATGTTATCGTCCTCATTAATACTGGATTTACTGTAATCCATTACAACCTCTCTCTTTGTCAGAACAAAAGTCCTCCAAGTCACTCTCATTAGTGATGAAGCAATTTGGAAGGTGTTCCTCTCAGAGACTGTTTTTATCAATATATAGACGGAGGGCAAGAGTTTCTACTGGAATGTTGAATAGCTAAAAGACCCACTGTCACCTTTGGGGAATATATGAGGAACGAAAGCTGAGATGAGCTTCAGCTACTGAGTTTTCAGATTAAATGCTTCCCTCCTGATAATTATGTGACCTTTCAAGGTGTATGTTCACTGTTCAGCAGTAGAGAGTCAGGGGCACATTCTGTGTAATTGGGTGCCTAAAATTAGGCACCTATTCTATGTTGATAGGTAAATGGTGTGGCCAGCGAGTCCAGCCATAGCACTTATTCATTCAGCTAGATAAACCTTATGATATGTGTCTTTATGTTCCTTTGATATTAGCAGATGCTGCAGGGATATTGGCCACCAGAACTAAAGCATGATGGCCCAGAAGATAAGGGATTTGTATACGATTCTAATTGGATTTCCATTGTAGCTCAGTATTAATAAATGAGATATTGTGAAAAAGCACTTTGGGTCACATGGAAATATGGATCTCCTAGGCCTTCCATTGTTACACAAAAATATTGAGCATGACAATACTCAGAATTATTGTAATCTCAAGACATCCCTCATTTCTTCTGTGTTAGCACAATAGAAAATTATATATGTAAGAGGAATATTATTTTTGTTAGATATTAAAGGCTACATTCTATTTATTTGAGTTCCAACACGCCTCCATATCTCATTATTTCAGTGCTTAGAAATGGATCCTAGCATCTTGAATAATGAGCTCATAATGATAACATTGAAGTTAAAATTACTTCCTGTTATCTGTCACCAAGTTACATATTAACATAGATATTTTTACCTTGAGCAATGGTCAAAATAGAGAGAAATGTGTAGAAAATACCAAGAAAGACCATTTTTAAATGAGTGTTCCTGGAATTTTTCAAGGTTTCACTCCATGCTCAGCTTTTTGCAAAAATCCCTATGGCCCAATGCAGATAGAAAACACCATTTGGAGCAGTGTAGTCTCTGGTTTGTTGGGGAAACAAGAACCAACAAACAAAAGCGGACGTCCAGAATATTGTTGGTATGCAATTTTATTCATCAAATCACAAAATCTTGTGCGATGGACCTCCGCTGTTGTTTGTTGGTTCTTGATTTGGTTTTTGACTTGGGGAAACAAACATGTCAAAGGCCACATATCCCAACCACTGGTGTGTCTTTAGACCTGTGGTCTCAAACTCAAACCCTTTGCAGGACCACATTTTGGATTTGCAGGTACTTGGAGGGCCTCAGAAAAAATAGTTAATGTTTTTTATTAAAGAAATTACAATTTTCCATGAGGTAAAACTCTTTATAGTTTATAAATCTTTCCTTTTGGCTAAGTCTTAATAATAATATTGTAATTTATAGTTAAAGAGACATATAATCAAGAAACTGTTTTATTTTACTTTTGTGATTTTGATAAACATACCGAGGGCCTCAAAATAGTACCTGGCGGGCCGCGAGTTTGAGACCACTGCTTTAGACCTAGTCAGATGGCACGGAAAAGAAGTGACCAGTGCCTTGCTGCAACACGAGACTCCAGTAGTGGCTCTGAAATGTGTAAGAGCTGCGTTCTAAGCACATATGTAGGCAAACATGCCTTTCTCCTTCCTGGGTACATCATGAGCCCTATAGCATTGGACTTAAGAGGCGCCATGTATGGAAGGGATAGTTAGACTCCCTCCAGTGAGTAGGGAAGTGAAAGGCACACCCTTAAGTCAATAAAAGAAGCACACTGAACTACAAGAACACTCTGTATTTATGTTTCCCCCCCCCTTTTATAGTTCTTCATCTTTATGGACCTTTATGAAGACTGCAAAACAGGGACAGGTTGAGTGAAATGAGGATATGTCCCAACTGAATGTATGTCTTCCTACAGTTTTCCTGGCCAGTCGATAGGATGAATTACTGCTGGTGCAAAGGACATAGAGCATAGGATTTGTTCATGCCACAAGTTTCCATTTATTTAAAGCCAACTATTTCTGTTCTGAGTTCTCCAATTCCTACTTCAGACAGTAGAACTAGTCTCAAATTCTGGTGAACTGGAAATGCTGTTGCATTCTATGGCAAACAAAGTTTGCAGGGGAATGTGGCCAAACCAAGGGTATTTACAAATTGATAACATTGCCAGAACTATCTAGTTTGGTTTTCTTTTTAAACTATCTTCTACTCCAGTGTCTCTTAAACTGTGTGCCACAGCACAGTGGTGTGCCCTGAAGAGATTCCAGAATTTTACTTTATTTTTTAAAATTCCCTTCATAGGTATACAATAGAATAGATGACATGTAAGTTGTGTATGCAAAAGTCTGTCAATGTTATGAGCTTCTGTATGTGTAAGGATACAACTGCCCAGACAAGCATCATTCTTTCATGTGATTGGTCATTGAAAACTAACAGCAAGTAATTTTATTTTTTTATGCAATAGTTATCCTAACGTGAGCAACAACGCATTCAAAGCTTTGTTACCGTTTGGATCTTCTTATCTTTGCAAACTTGTATTGTCAGCTCTGACAGATACTAAATCAAAAAAGAGAACGATTGCAGATGGTAGACGATGAAATGCGTGTTTGCTTGTCAATTATCAAGCCGCACTTTGAGTTAATTTTCACTCAAAAACAAGCACATCCATCACATTGATTAGCAATTCTATTCTATCTACTTTAGTTTCACCATTGTCACAATTACCCATACATAGGGCTCCTTTTACAAAGGTGCGTTAGCAGTTTTAGCGCGCGCTTAGCGTGCGCTAAAATGCCACACGCGCTAGCCGCTACTGCCTCCTTTTAAGCAGGCGGTAATTTTTCAGCTAGTGCGCGCTATAGCGCACACTAATCTTGTGCGTGCACTAAAATCGCTAGCACATCTTTGTAAAAGGAGCCCATAGCTTAAAGAATTTTAAATAAATAACTCTCAAATTTTTTTTTTGATTTGCAATTTTATAATTTCAATTATAATATGCTGCAAAAAACATTTGCTCCGTTTAGTGTGCCGGAGCTAAAAAAAAGGTTTGAGAGACACTGCTCTAATCCTTATTGTTTGCCATCATTGTTTCATAAGCCATCACCATGCATTCTAGGAATTAGTCCTATAGAATCATGAAATTTGTCTTTCAGGCAGAGCATAGAATTGTGATTGCCATGTTAGCCAACTTTCTTATGTGGAAATAGATGTCAACAACCAAGCTGTAACTAGTACCTTTTCATCAGACTAATATTTTTGAGACTGAAAACCATCCACAGAAATCCCCCTCACTTTCCTGGATGGTTTGGTATGTTCAAGAACTGTAGTCCCAGTTTGGCTCCAGAGAGATGGTCACTAGGAGTCATTTCTACAACCGTTCATCTATAATTAGTTGACCATTTTATGAAGGAAATACTAGTGTAGCTAGTTATCGAAACATAGAAAATAAAGTCAGATAAAGACCATATGGCCTATCTAGTCTGCCTATCCATGCCATCTGCTATCCCTTCCTCTCCCTTAGAGATCTAATGTACTTTTCCCAAGCTTTCTTCAATCCAGATACATTTTTCATCTCCACTACCTCCACCGGGAGGCTGTTCCATGCATTCTTCACCCTTTCATTGAAAAAGTATTTTCTGAAGTAAATTCTGAGTCTTTTGCCTTTTACCTTCATCCTATGCTTCCTCATTCCAGAGTGACCTTTCAATTGAGACTCACTCTATGCACATTTATGCCTCGTAGGTATTTAAACGTCTCTATCATATCTCCCTTCTCCTCCAAAGTATACATATTGAGATCTTTAAGTCTGTCTCCATGCGCTTTATGATAAAGACCACCAACCCTTTTAGTAGCCTTCCTCTAGACTTACTCTGTTTATGTCTTTTTGAAGGTACGGTCTCCAGAATTTTACACAATATTCTAAATGAGGCTTCACCAGAGACTTTATATATGGGCATCAATACCTCCTTTTTCCTACTGGCCATTCCTCTCCCTATGCATCTATGCATGTCTACTGTTAGATACAAGCACTTATGCCACCCCTAGCACTGGCATAAATGCATATGTCTAAATGCAGGAGATATGTGCCTAACTTATGACATTTTACAATTTACGCACATAAGTGTGAGTCCTGCCTGTGCTCTGCCTATACTCTGCCTATTTGTATGCCTACCTATAAAATGTGTGCTAGCAAGATATGTGCATATTTACTAAATAGCATTTAGGGTCATTATTTTGACATTTACACTTACATATATGCTAGTATTCTAAACATATATGTGCATAATTGGTGCAAAAATAATGGCTCCAGCTTCATAGCTTTACACCCTTCCCCCTCCACAGCATCTGGGTGTTTAGAACCATATTATAAAACAGCAAGGGATAGAAAGCTAAATTTATGTGCTGCAGTCTTTCTGGATATTATAACACTTGGAACCTGAACTAGTTGAGGCCTCTGGTTTCCAAAGAACTGAAGGTGAAGTGGCAAGTGGTGTACCTGGAGGGGTGGGAACCTGGGGAGGAGCACCCCTCCTCTGGCCATTGCACCCCACTCCGGGCAGCTCAGGGGTGCTGAAGCAGTCACAGATCTGCCTGCACATGGCTGTCAACTCTGCTGGTCCCCCGCCCCAGAAAAGGAAGTTCATGTCAGAGGGGGCAGGAGGCTGGCGGTGCTGATGGCCAAATGCAGGCAGAATGCAGGTTCGTGACTGCTCCAGCATCCACGAGCTCCCTGCACTTGGGGCGGACTTCTCCCTGCCCCTCCCTTGGTACGCCACTGGTGGTCTTGTCAAAATATTTTCAGTGCAAGGTGAAAGATAATTTAAAAATGTGAAAGGAAACCTACAAGAGTAGGTGGCCCAAGATAGCAGCTTTACTCAGTCAACAAGTGGGCACTTCCTTTTACGAACCTGATGTTCTTATGCTGTCATACTTTGCTCATGTCTGGTAATCGTTTGAGTGGCTTCTTCGATTTTGTCACCAAACAATTCATCATCGAGACAGGGAATATTTGCTAGAAGGTCTTGGACATTAGGGTCGAGATCAGACACTTATAACCAGACCTGCCAAGGCATGGCAATAGATAGTTCTGAAGACCCAGAGGTGACATCAAAGACGTCAAACCCTGATCTGACCATGAACTTTCTAGTTTCGAGCAGATTGTGGGTAATATCTTGAAAGTGGTCAAGTTGGTCCCCAGGAATGTACTGCTCATAATTTCACAATTGCTGAACTAATTGTCTGAAAGAAAGAATCTTATGATGCCGCAAGTTGAAAGCCTGTTCTATAATGGCATCTGGGTGCTCAGATTCCATTATAGAACTTTAGCATAACCCACTATTGATATATCTTGCATTTAGGTGCCGACTGCCTTCCTTGCATCCATATGCCATTTCACTTAATTCTGTGCCCTTACTGCATGACGCCTAGGTGTTTTGTTGCCACATGTGCACTCAAGTGGAATATAAATGTGGGTGCCTTGTTATAGCATTACCCTGTTAATGTTTTATGAGACAAATTTGCCCAAAGATGGAACATTAACAGTTCTAAAAGCTTGCACTGCCCTAAACGTTGTCAACCCACAATACTGAAGGTATTGCCTCAACCCCAAATACTGTTGTTGATTTTTTAAACAAAGTATATCTTAACGGAGTATTCATACCTTCCAAACTTGTAGAAAACTTAACTTCTCAAAGGCTACCTCAACCGTGTTGACTCTAAAACAGGGGTGTCAAAGTCCCTCCTCGAGGGCCGCAATCCAGTCAGGTTTTAAGGATTTCCCCAATGAATGTGCATGAGATCTATGTGCATGCACTGCTTTCAATGCATATTCATTGGGGAAATCCTGAAAACCCGACTGGATTGCGGCCCTCGAGGAGGGACTTTGACACCCCTGCTCTAAAACATCAAAATGTTGCAAAATGGTCGTAGTATTCAAGGGTTGATCTTTTAGGATTGTCCATCCCATATTCAGCTAGACTATAGCACTGCAGTCAATTATGTTTGGTGCTTTCATTTGATGTCATATACACTTATATTTGCATATCCATATTCATATATATGTATATCGTATATATACATACATACATACATGTAATCATATATACAGTATATAGATATGCCTTAATCATATATCTATCAGAGGAAGCTACTGTTTGTTAGATGTGGAATATATGAAGCAAGTGATCAGAAACTGAAAGATTTATTCGAGAAACATCTCTACATATAAATAGCAGCATTTGCATGTACAGATTATACACATGTATAAATATCAATTTTAAAAATCTGTTATTTACTCATGGAAATTCACACCACACACAGTTTTCAAGGGGGTGTGGTTTGGCGTGCCTGGGCCAGACAAAAATCTACACATTTTCCCCATTCAAATAAAGGGAACACATGTCTATGAAAGCAAAATTTCCCATCCGATTTTACACCAGCTCAAAGGCACATATACAATTCTAAAAAGTGTTCCTTTTGGCCATGGCTTTACCCAAGGAATTATGGGACTAATTCTCCTTAATCTCCCACTGATGATTTTCACCTCCAAGATGAAAATGGCAAAAGTTGCATCTTCACAACTTAATTGGTTGCTGTTATGCATTTATGTTGTTAAAATGGTACAGCCGCACGTGGAAGCAGCACCACTTACAGTACATCTGGAAATTGTGTGATGACATTTCCACATGGAAGTTGTCAGATTTGTGTTGCTTATTTTCTCCACGTGTATGTTTGTCAAATGGCTGATCCCACACTTTGTGCTAGAAAATACAAATGCACTCCTGCATGTCTTTATAGGTATTTTGCCAAAGGCTTTGCTTTTACCAGAGCCTTTTGTCAAATACTGCTGGAATTGAGCAACCTGGACATCTAAATTTCCATCTCAATGTTCTATTTGTAATGGGCCTTTTAACATTTAATACTTTCCTCACTGTCCCAATCATTCAGAAAGGGAAAGGGATTGAGACTTGTATACCACCTTTTTGTAGTTATACACTTCCCCCTCCATATTCGCGGGGGTTAGGGGCAGAGCCGGCTCGCAAATATTGAATATTCACGAATAACTTTTGGGCCAGCTCTGACCCACCCCCCACCTCCCTCCCGGCATCCCAGACCTTACCTGGTGGTCTAGCGGGCTTTCGGGGCAGGAGCGATCTTCCTACGCTCCTGTCCCATGCAGATCACTTATAGCAAATGGCCGCTGTGAGTTCCCATAGTTTCTCGAGACTACGACGGGAACTCCCCGCAGCCATTTGCTATGAGTGATCTGCACGGGGCAGGAGCGTAGGAAGATCGCTCCTGCCCCGAAAGCCTGCTAGACCACTAGGTAAAGTCTGGGATGCTGGGAGGAAGGTGGGGAAGGTCCAGACTGCAGCTTTATTATAAAAAAAAAAAAAAAATCGCAAATAACTGAATCCGCGGATACTGAAACTGCAGATTTGGAGGGCTCACTGTACAGCCACATTAAAGGGGTTTACATCCAGATATTTCCCTATCTATCCTGGTGGGCTCACAGTCTATTTAATATACTTGGAGCAGTGAAGGATTAAATTACTTGCCTGGGGTCGCAAGAAATAGCAGAGGTTTTGAACCCAAATCTCAGTGGGCTGAAGCTGTAGCTTTAACCACTACGCCAAAACCTATGGATATGAGTACCCCAACTTCTCTCTACATGAATTTCACTATGTATCAATTTCAGCTAGTTCAATGTTGTATTTTTAGCAGACCTTCTGATTTGTGTATATATTTTCTGCAGAATTCAACTGAAATGAGTGCATAGGATTTGTAATTGAACAAAAATTCTACAGTCTATGGAGAGCACAACCAAATTTCTTCAGGTTTTTATTGAGCTGCTCAGAATTTCTGATGCTATGTGTAGGCTTTGTATGGAATTTTTGAACGTTTTGTAAAGAAATCTTTTGTAAAGACATAAATGCAGTAATTTTAATCTTGCCACCCATGGTCGTGGTCTGAAAAGAAATCTCCAACTTGGCTTTCACTCCCTAGTGTTTGGCGCCATTTTTTTTGCAGCAGTGCCAGAAGCTGGTTTGATTCGCTTTCCAGCTGAAGTACAGTATAGAACATGAGAAGCGTAGAAGTGGGGTAGACTGTTGTCTGTTCACAAGGCTGAAGTGCTAGTACCCTCTTTGTCCTTCAAAACCATATGACAAAGCTTTTCTTTCTCTAGGAATTATTAAACCAGAATATGACAAGCAACACCAATTCTCTGTTAACTCTCTCACATAATCCCAAAGGCTAGGCATGTTTGGTGGCCTCTGGTGGGAGCTGCAAAAACAGAATCCGAATAGCTTGACCCAGTTAGCCTAGCATTGGAAGGTCAACCAGTGATCTATTGAGGTCTGCTTTCAATGTTGCACTGAATCAAGACCACTTTGCTTAAGGCCCTTCTCCCTTTAGGCTAAGTATGAGCTGGGAAGTAGGGGTACATCACCGGGGAAAGGAGTGGAATGTTTCTATAAGAAGGAAAAATGTCAGATCAGGAGTTGCTATTTCTGTAAATATTTACGGTAGCTGCTATTATTATTCTTATTCAATACTAATTTATACAAAATGAAAAGACTCGTACTCTGAAGGAGCTGTTTCTTTTTGGTAACTGTGTGTTTTCTTTTGTCCTGGATAAATTGTACTATGTAAATATATCTTTATTATAAAGCTCTAAGATTAAAATAAACACTTATTTTCAGAGGTAAATGCTTATGCAGCTCTCCTTATTCTGAAGCACTTGTGTCAACATTTCTTGGTTGAACTGTTGGGCAGCCACTCAGGGATGAATTTGCGTGCCTGGGAGGGAATCGACTTAAGCTTAGGCATCTGCCTGCGCTCATGCCATTCAGTGTTATCACAGCAGGGAATATACTCTGTGCATCTCCAGTATACCACAAATGGTATTGCTGAGTTAAACAACATAGCACCGCTATCACAATATTCATAGCACTGTAATTATAGAACAAGGATTTTAGAGCACTTGACAGAGCCAACCAGGTTTTCGGGTTGTCTGCAATTATAGGTGGCAACATTTCAAAATGTTTGAGGGGTGCCAAACACAATGCAAATTACCTCTCCCTGGACGCAATGAAGGAGGTTGCTCAACATTAGAGGTGCTCAGCATCCACGGAGCTGGTTCCTGTATCCACGGTGATGAAATAAATGTACATATACTGGGGGGGAGGGGGGAAATAATCAGCTAGCAGCAATGCTGTCGCCACTGTTATCCCCAGAAATTCAATGCTAAGTCATGTCGGCTCTGGCATTGAACTTCTGGGGTATGTGTAGGTGGCAAAAACTTAGCTATTAAGTGCAATATTCAGCATTTAAGTGGCACATTAGAATAATAGTAGTAGTAGTAGTAGTATGATGTCCTGCATATAGAAAGAAATGTGTTTTATGTAGTCCTTTTTATGCAGTTATCATAGCTGGTTAAGTGCTAACTCCACCCTGGCAAAACCCACAAAATAGCAGGTTTTAGCTTAGGCACTAACCAGGCACTTTGAGGAACACTGTCCAGTTAAGTGCCCAGTTATTTATTGTATTTATTTATTTCGCTTTCTATCCCATCCTCCCAGTAGCTCAGAACGGGTTAAAAGCCAACATTGAACAGTACAAGATTATACAGCAACTTAAGTACAGGAGAGTGCAGAAAGGAGGGGGAATATAAGGGGGTCACGGGGTAGTTTGCAGTTAGAATTTCAGTTGAAGAAGAGGGTCTTTACTGCTTTTCCGGAAGGTCATCAGAGAGTTCTGTAGTCTGATTTGTGGGGGGACTTAGTTCCAGAGATGGGGGATGAAGTGGCTGTAGGAGCATTTGTGGGCGGTTTCTGACAGGAGAGACCTTCCTGGGGGGGATACATAAGCATTTCTCCGTTTCAGAGTGGAGGAGGTGGGTGGGGGTGTACAGGGTTAGAAGCTTTAATTATTGACCCCTGGGTCTCCAGAGGCAGATTTATTTCCTGCATGTGTATTGTAGAGATCTTGAAAGCCTGACATGAAAACTGCCAATCAAGTGGAGAAGGCTTCATCCAAGGCTAGACAAATGCTGGGTTGTATCCGTAGAAGTTTTGTTAGTCGGAAGCCCGAGGTCCTAATGCCATTGTACAGAACCATGGTGAGGCCTCATCTGGAGTACTGTGTACAATTCTCGAGGCCACATTACCGTAAAGATATGCTGAGAGTTGAGTCGGTTCAGCAAATGGCCACCAGAATAGTCTCGGGGCTCAAGGATCTCTCGTACGAGGAAAGGCTGAACAAATTGCGGCTGTACTCTCTCGAAGAACGTAGGGAGAGGGGAGACATGATTGAGACATTTAAAGTATATCACTGGTCGTATCGAGGTGGAAGCCGATATTTTCTTTCTTAAAGGGCCCTCGTCCACAAGAGGGCATCCGCTGAAAATCAGGGGCGGAAAATTTCATGATGACATCAGGAAGTATTTCTTTACCGAAAGAGTGGTTGAGTGGAATGAGCTCCCAGTGCAGGTGATCGAGGCCAGCAGCGTGCCAGATTTTAAGAATAAATGGGATGCCCATGTCGGATCTCTAAGAGGGTAGAGCTAAGGGGATGGGTCATCAGAGTGTGATCTTTCAGAAGGTTGAGGGGGAGGGTCAATAGAGTGGGCAGACTTGATGGGCTATGGCCCTTTTCTGCCATCATTTTTCTATGTTTCTATGACTCCCCATGATAGGTTTGAGAAGTTCAACTCTACAAAATGCTAAAGCTACATGAAGGACAGTTTAGTCCATTTTGCACAATGCAGAAGGAAGGTTGGCAAGATGGGAGGGTCAATTTAATCAAAAACATGTAAAAAGAAAGCACATTTGTCTTAAATAATTATTATGTTGTCATTTGTGTTTGCTATAATATGTTAATATCAGAATGCTTGGTTATGACTGAATATAAATCAATTTACTGTTTGTTTGTTTGTTTTTTTAATGTAGCTGATCTCAAGCCAGTCCTAATAGGTGTTTTTATTAGGATATCTACAATCTATTGTCTGCATATTCATTGAGGATGTTCTGAAAACACAGTGGCTAGGGGGAACTCAAGGCGTGGGCTCTATATTAATACTATTTATTATTTATATAGTGCTACAAGATGCATGCAATGCTGTACATTAAATGAACTGGGCTCATATTTAGAGTCAACAACCAAGGTGCAGGTGATACACTACATTACCTTGGTTGTTAGCTCTTATTTCCACAAGTTCAGGCCAGTAATGGCAGCTTATGACTCCCCCCTAAACAAAAGAAAACCAAAAGAATGACAATAAAACCTAAAAGCCATTGATGTCACTGTTGCAGTGAGGTTCAACCGGGCAAGCTGACACATGATCATTACTGTATATAGGAATTCACACAGGATTTGCTTTGCCAGTGAACATGCCAGCTCCTGTAAGAGCTGCAGAATAAATGAGACTTGTGCCTTCCGAAAAAAACAAGGCAGTCGCTCTCCACTGCAGACTTGCACAGAGCTAAGCTTGCTGTTCTCACCGCCGCCGCATATCTGCTAACACAGCTGGAGCATGCAGCGTCTACACTTACTCTACACTCTGCCAGGGGGGTTATTGCTTTATATAGTGCAACCTCAGTTTTGTCGTACAGTTTGAAGCGTGGAAGCTTGTGCTCAAAGTCATTCACCGTGGACTAGATTCAGGAAATTTGGAAACAGCACCATTTATAGAATAGCACTTAGGCCCCGATTCTATAAACAGCACCTAAAACATAGGCACCGTGGAATGAGGTACATAGCGCATTTCAATCTTGACTTAGGTAGTGTTTGAAGAGTTGCACCTAGCATTGTCTAAATTGTACATAGGTGCCGGTAGGCATCAAAACCATAGGCGCCCCCCTATTTATGCCAGTGTTTTATCTATCTATCTA
Source organism: Geotrypetes seraphini (assembly GCF_902459505.1). NCBI lineage: Eukaryota > Metazoa > Chordata > Amphibia > Gymnophiona > Dermophiidae > Geotrypetes > Geotrypetes seraphini. The sequence goes on from NC_047088.1 coordinate 71,198,121, forward strand.
TCTATCTACCTACTGTATCTATCTATCCCATCCTCCCAAAAGAGCCCCAAACAGGTTACAAGTTGACCTACATAATAGCAGTTAGCGACAAGGGAGGCACATTCTTCATATAATAATAATAATAATAATAACAGTTTATATACCGCAATACCGTTAAGTTCTATGCGGTTTACAAAAGATTAGTGGGGTACAAGTTGAGTTGACGTACAAGTTGAATTAACTTAAGGGATGTGGGGAACAATTGGGAGAAAGGGCAAGAGAGGGGAAAGAGGAAAGTGGGTCAGCTGTCTAGGTCTTTCGGGAATAGGTGGGTTTTGAGGCGTTTCCTGAATATCTCATAAGTGGTGGGCAATAGGAGTTGTTCTAGGTCTTTACCCCATAGAGCAGCCTGATGTGAGAGAAGATGCTCATGGTGTTTTTTTAGTTTGCATCCTCTAACCCGGGGAGAAACGAAGTGCGAGTGGGAGTTTCTCTTGTGTTTGTTGGCTGAGAAGGAGAATAGGTCAGTGATGTATTTAGGGGTTAGACCGTAGAAAACTTTAAAACAGAGGCAGGCGAGCTTAAACTTTACACGAGCTTCCATCGGCAACCAGTGTAGCTGTTTGAAGTATGGCGTCACGTGATCGAACTTCTTTAGACCGAAGATTAGTCTGACCGCAGTGTTTTGCACTAGTTGCAATCGTCGCATATTCTTTTGGGGGATTGATAAGTAGACGATGTTACAGTAGTCGAGTTGACTTAATACGAGGGATTGTACCAAGATTCTGAAGACAGAGTTATCAAAGTATGCTTTAATGGATTTAAGTTTCCAGACATAGCTATTCTCAGAAGAGGCTAGATGCTAGGTTAGCAGGAAGCCTGCCTGGTTAGCGACTAGATGGGCTCAATCCGCACATAGTTGTGAGACAATTTCTATATACAGCATGAGAGATCGAATATCTGCTTTGAGAACTACGTACAGCAACAGTAAGATAATTTCTATACATAGCATGAAAGATCGAATACATGTTTTGTGAACTAAGTATTGGGGTAAGACAATTGTCAAAGCACGTCTAAAAACTGGCGCCAAAGTTAGGCGCAAAACATGTCCATGACTTGCCCATGATCCACCCTTAACCATGCCCACTTTTTGGTAGGCGCCTTGGACTAGCGACTACCTGAAAGAAGTAGGTGCCTACTGAGTTAGGCGCCTAGAAAGCAATTAATCTTAATTTAAGACAATTAGGCTTATTATTGGTGCCAATTAAGCTTATTAAATTAGGTGCCTAGATCAGCTCGGCGCGGCGACCTAGAATCTGGTCCTTAGAACTGATTTCCATGCCAGACTTTGGTCATGATGATTTACACCGACTGAAATATGGTGCGTAATTGCCAGTATTCTATAATACTGCGTACATCTTTAATGAACACCCCAACCTTCCTGTGCCCCTTCCATGGTCATGCCTCCTTTTGAGTTGCATGCTACAAGATTTGCAGGCAGATCTTTATATGAAGAATAGCACTTAGCGAGATGTACGTGCAAATTGTTGCCAATTAATACCAATAATTAATAGTTAACATCAAATTATTGGTGTTAATTGGCTCATTAGCCAATTTAGTTGCATGCACATCTTAGAATAGCGTACAATTTTGTGCATATAAATTTGTGCACCATTTACAGAATCCGGGGTATATACATCTGGTGACATTGGACAGACAGCGGGGCTAATTCTATAAAATAGATTCTAATATTTGACACCAGTTGCACATGTAAATGTTTAGAATACTATCATTTGCTCCCATTTGTATGCACATATGTGACCGTCTCTAAAGTCTAAAGTCACCACAAACTAAAAATGAGGTTTTAATGAATTCTGTTAGAGCACACAATTTGTAACAGGACAATTTGAGTAAGCACTCTCATAGTGCCTTACTCAAACTGCATCCTCCCAGGAAAGAGACTTGGGAGTTATGATCGACAAGTCGATGAAGCCGTCCACGTAATGTGCGGCGGCAGTGAAAAGGGCGAACAGAATGCTAGGAATGATAAAGAAGGGGATCACGAACAGATCGAGGAAGGTTATCATGTCGCTGTACCGGGCCATGGTGCGCCCTCATCTGGAGTACTGCGTCCAGCACTGGTTGCTGTACATGAAAAAGGACACGGTACTACTCGAAAGGGTCCAGAGAAGAGCGACTAAGATGGTTAAGGGACTGGAGGAGTTGCCGTACAGTGAAAGATTAGAGAAACTGGGCCTTTTCTCCCTCGAACAGAGGAGATTGAGAGGGGACATGATCTAAACATTCAAGGTACTGAAGGGGATAGACTTAGCAGATAAGGATAGGTTGTTCACCCTCTCCAAAGTAGGGAGAACGAGAGGGCACTCTCTAAAATTGAAAGGGGATAGGTTCCGTACGAACATAAGGAAGTTCTTCTTCACCCAGAGAGTGGTAGAAAATTGGAACACTCTTCCGGAGTCTGTCATAGGGGAAAACACCCTCCAGGGATTCAAGACAAAGTTAGACAAGTTCCTGCTGAACCGGAACATACGCAGGTAGGACTAGTCTCAGTTAGGGTGCTGGTCTTTGACCAGAGGGCCACCACGTGAGCGGACTGCTGGGCACGATGGACCACTGGCCTGACCCATCAGCAGCAATTCTTATGTTCTTAAAAAAAATTAAAATGTTTCAGAAATTCAAATATGTCACTTTTACAAACTGCTTATGGACCCATGAAATAAAAATTCATCCATTCTCAACATTTTGGATCTGCCACTTTGGTAATTGTTAAAATTTGCACATGCATTTAGTTGAGCTCAATTTATAAGATTTGGGTGTTTAACTCTCATAGTGCCTTACTCAAAAGAGAGCAAGGCCATGGGTATGTCTGGGGCAGTCCAAAATCTTGCATGAGTATTTATAGAATAGGGCCTCCATGTGCCTAACTTGGACACCAGCATTTAAATCAGATTTCAGCAGGCATAAATCTGGTGTCTAAAGTTAAGTATGGGAATCACTGCTAAGCATGAGTCTTTAAATCATTGATTTTTTTTTTCCAGCACCAAATTTTAAGTGCTATTTTCTACAGCCAGCCCAAAATGTATGAGGGGCCGCTGAAAAGTTCTCAGCCCAGCCAAGAAAAGCCACACTTTTCTTGACACTTTTAATTTAATTTTATACCATTGAAACAAAAGTGTCAATTAAAGTGTGGAATAACTTGTAAATTTCATGGCTCCACATCATTCTCTTCTTAGTTGGGTTGAGAACTTTTCAGTGGCCCCTTGTACTGTGATGTCATAATGCCTCATTCCACCAATGACTAAAAGCCATCCTCATCAGTGATGTCACAATGGCTTGGTTTCCCTATACTTGTGCCCATTTACTAGATGAATTTGCCTCATTGAAATTAAAAGTGTCAAGAAAAGTGTGAAATAACTTGTAAGTTTCATGGCTCCACATCATTCGCTTTTTGGTTGGGCTGAGAACTTTTCAGCAGCCCCTCATATATCTTACATTACCTGAAAGTCTAAGTAGGTTACAAAATAAAACATAAGAAATGCCATGTGCTTTCAGTTAGTTCTTAAACAAAATTCATAAAAATTGCCTCTACTCAGCTTTACATAAGGGATTTACTTGACTCTATTCAGGAAATGCTTGTTTATTCACATAAGCCTTTAAACTCTTCCGAAAGACCAACAACAATGTGATTGTTCTCTTTTCTTGAGGAAGAAAATCCCATATATCCGGGCCTGCCACTGAAAAAAATCCTGGCTCATGCATATACATGCTGAATTGTCAAAATGATGGGATCTTAACGGGTAAAAGCATCATGGATTTGATATGCTGCCTTTATGTGATGCAACAAACGCAGTTTACATTTATTACCTGCAGGTACTTTCTTTGTCCCTGGGGCAATGGAGGGTTAAGTCACGAGGAGCTGCAGTGGGAATTCCAGGTTCTCAGCCCACTGGACTAACCATTAAGCTTTGCTTCATAGCAACTGAAAGTTTACAGACATATTGGAGGCAATATAGGTAAAATCACTGGACTGAAATTTGCTTTCACTGTGTGGCTAAAAGTATGTGTTCAAATTCATATTTATTTGATATATTGCAAAAGGGACAAACCATGCTATATATACTTGAATATAAACTGAGATTTTTGGGCCAATAAAATGGCCCAAAAATGAGGGTCTTGGTTTATTTTCAGGTCTAAACACCCAGTTGCGTCCATTCTTCTCCACCTGGAGCTAGCAGTTCCCCCACCATTCCCCCCCCAGCCCAGCAGTTTACCTACTGGCAGTATGTCCCTTTCTCCAGCCCTCTTCACCCCACTCCAATGTACTATGCTTTGAATTTTATGATTTACGTTTAATAAAAATTTTAATAAACTATGAATCTATGACACCCCTTCCCCCTCCCAGACCCAACAGTAGGACAGAGTCTCGGAAACCATTTTCAGTCCTGAGAGAGCACGAGCAGGAGGAAGTGAGAATCACTCCTGCCCCAATGCCCCGCTATATCACCGGAGAAGCAAGGTAGACTTGGGAGTCCTACTGCTGGTCTAGGAGGAAGGTGGGTCATGCTTCTTTGGGGTGGGGTGAAGAGGGAGGAAGGGGCATGCTGAGGGCAAGGAAACTGCCAGGTCGGGAAGGGACTGACAGGGGGGAAACTGCTGGTGCAGTGCGGGTAGAGGAAGGACACCACTGGGAGGAAGGGTGGGTGGGAAGGAATGCCTGGAGGATATAGGGGAGGAATGGTAGAATCAGTGGCGTACCTAGCATATGTGACACCCAGGGCCCATCATTTTTTGGCACCCCCCCCATCTGTACAAAAAAACATGATTTTTAGTAACAAGCCACATGTCACACATGAGTACCTAGGAAACGGCAGCATCTTACATACTGCAGTGAGCAGTACAACATCAATACACTCATTGAAAAACTAAACAAGCCGGACTAGTACAGATCAATCCTACAACGTCAATCCTAACAGAAAACCATGTCTTTCAAACACACAGAACACAGAAAACACCTTTGCCTAGTATGGAATATGTCATCACAAATTAACCCCTTCCCCTTTTACAAAACTATAGTATGGATTTTAGCCATGGTGGTAATAGCTCTGACGCTCATAGAATTCTGAGCATCAGAGCTGCTACCACCACGGCTGGCGCTAAAAAATGCTCCATAGTTTTGTAAAAGAGGGGATAAAATAGAAATACATAGACAAAGGTTAAATTGAACCAGCAAGAAGCTGGACTCTGCATAAAATGCAACACCACAGAAACAGTGACACATGTCTCCTAAAGCAATAAATAAATAGAAAATTTTTGTTCTACCTTTGTCTTCTCTGGTTTCTGCTTTCCTCCTCTTCTTGTTACTCTCTTCCTTCCATCCACTGTCTCTCTTCTCTCTGCATCTTTCATTTGCTTTGTTACAGTGCCTCTCCCTTTCTCCCTCCTTCCAAATTGGTCTGGCACCCATCTTCTTCCCTCCACTCCTCCCATAGTCTGGCATCTCTGTCTTCTTCCCTGCCAGCTTCTTCTCCCCACTCTCTCTTCCCTATTTCCCTTCAGCGTCTTCTCCCCACTCTCTCTTCCCAAATTTCCTGCAGCATCTTCTCCCCACTCTCTGTTTCTCATTTCCCTTCAGCATCTTCTCCCCACTCTCTGTTCCCCATTTCCATTCAGCATCTTCTTCCCACTCTGTCTTCCCCATGTGCTTTCAGCGTCCTTCTCCCCCCTCTTTCTTCCCCATTGCTTTCAGCGTCCTTCTCCCCCCCTCTTTCTTCCCCATGTGCTTTCAGCATCCTTCTCCCCCCTCTGTTTTACCCTGTTTTCCTCTCCATCCCACCTTTTCTCCCTTTCTCCCTCCCTGCCCCTTACCTTCGTGGCGCTTTCTCCCCTCTCCCCCCCGGCCCGGACAACAGGCCCGGTCCGACAAACCTCCCTGCCCTGTGGCCAGCGATGTCTAAATTGCCCTCTTACAGCAGCCGGAGCGTTGTAGTTGCATATGGCTGCCGTAAAGGTCGTCTCTGATGCAACTTCCGGTTGCGTCAGAGATGACCTTTACGGCAGAAAGACGCAGCTTCAACGCTCTAGCTCAGGGGTGCCCACACTTTTTGGGCTTGCGAGCTACTTTTAAAATGACCAAGTCAAAATGATCTATCAACAATAAAATAAAAAAGAAAACACAAAGCACACTGTACACTGAGAAAATGTTAATTATCATTCCTATTCTGGGTTTTTTTTTCAAAGAGGTCAAGGAAGATGACTTTATGCACCAAAAACCATACAAAAATAGACAAATACCCCCCCACACTCCCTTTTTACTAAAGCACAATAGCAGTTTTTAGCACAGGGAGCTGCGCTGAATGCCCAGGGCTGCTCTCGACGCTCATAGGCTCCCTGCGCTAAAAAACGCTATTGTGGTTTAGTAAAAGGGGGGCCATAGTGCAAAATATAGACAGCAGATATAAATTCAGACACATTTTGATCACTAAATTTAAAATAAAATCATTTTTTCTACCTTGTTGTCTGATAATTTCATGAGTCTCTGGTTGCACTTTCTTCTTCTGACTGTGCATCCAATCTTTCTTCCCTTCTTTCAGCCTGTATGCTTCCTCTCCTCCAGACCTCATTCCCTCCCCCAACTTTTTCTTCCTCTCTCCCTGCCCTTTCTTTCTCCCTGCCTCCCTTTCTTTTTTTCTCTCTTCATTCCCCCTTTCTTTTTCTCTGTTTCCCTTCTTTCCTTCTGTCTCCCTGCCTGCCCCCTTTCTTTCTTTCTCCCTGCCCTCCCCCAAGCCATTGCTGCCGCCATCGTGGAACAGCCCCCAAGTCACCGCCATCGGGTAACATGCCCCAAAGCAGCTGCCGCCCCAAGCTCTCCTTCCCTGCATCTTCCCTGCTTCGGGCCGACCAGCATTCCTCTCCCCGGCGTCAATTCTGCTGTTGGAGAGGAAGTTCCGCCCAGCTAGGCAGCAATTGGCTGGCCCGAACTTCCTCTCCGACGGCAGAATTGACGTTGGGGAGAGGCAGGCTGATCGGCCCGGTAGAATTTTCCGGACATGGCTGGCTGTGCACCCCCACCTAAGGCTGCACCCAGGGCGAACCTCCCCTCCCGCCCCCCCTTGGTACGCCACTGGGTAGAATATAAGCCCTCAGTTTATATTCGAGTTACCATTTTTCCCCTAAAAAGGGGTTTAAAAATGGAATCTCGGTTTATTCTCAGTTGGGTACATTTGAGTATATATGGTACCACCTCAGTGGCTCACAAAGTATCAACAATTGTGATAATAGAGCCAGAAATGAATTACATATCCAAAAGTAAAGCAAGGCAACACATAATGACCTTCCGCAGAGCAGTAAATACCTTCCTTTTCTGCCAATCTGGCCATTAAAAAATTGCCTCCTCAATATACTTCTCCTAGTACTTTTCGCTATGACCAGTCTGGTCTCTAGAATAAGCTCTGTTATTGTCTACTGTAACCTACAGTATTTGTTGCATGACTAGTCTGTTTTCAAACGATTGTGAATGTCTATTTGTAACCCATTCTGAGCTTCTGGGAGAACGGGATAGAAATCAAAATAAATAAATAAAATAAAGTAAATGGAAAAAGTCACATTATAATATACAAACATAAGGCAGATTCCATGGCCCAACTCCGACCCCCACCTGCTCAAACCTTAAAAAGAACACATAAATATGTATAAGCCATGTACTGTTTATGTTCTCTTGTAAATCACCAAGAACCATTATCATTGGCCGTCTGTGTATCTTATAACCAGAGTGCCATTTGCTGTACTTATAGAGCAGTAGTTCCCAACTCTGACCCGGGGGACCCCCCCCAGCCAGTCGGGTTTTCAAGATATCCCTAATGAATATGCATGAGAGAGATTTGCATAAAATGGAAGTGACAGGTATGCAAATCTCTCTCATGCATATTCATTAGGGGTAACTTGAAAACCCGACTGGCTGGGGGTCCCCTAGGACAGGGTTGGGAACCACTTCTATAGAGGATGAGGGCACCAGAAAGAAGGAAGAACACTGCTTCAAAGGCATTTTAGGATCATGAGTTACCCTTCTTATACCCTCACAGAAGAAGAGCTCTGTACCAGACCCTTGCATAAATCAATTAGCCATCATATTTTAATCCAGTTACAGCCATCAGGATCGTAAAAGCTTAATTATTTACCTGCTTCAGCTAAACTCAAATTCTTGAATTCTTGCATTCCTGGCTAATCACTGAAAGTAAGAGAACTTTTTTTTGGCATGTTTAATCATATTCCAGGGACAGAAGGGAATTCGTTTTTACATTTCCCCAGAATTTGTGGGCTAAAATATATGCATAGGTTGAAGTTGCATACAAAAATTAATTAGCAATAAATTAATGTCAACAATCAATTATTGCAGTTAAATAGCAGTAATTAGATTTTACATGCACATCTTCCTGCACCCTATTCTTTAAACCCACTTAAACCCCCTAGCGGACAACTCAAAAGGGGGTGTGGAATTATAGAATGCCACCATGCCCACACCCAAATGCCAAGCATTTGCTGGCATTTACATCAGGTTTTATCTGGCTTAAATACTGGTGCCCAAATTTGACCATGGAAATGGGCTTTAAGCGCTATTTTATAAAGAATACCCAACTTGGAATGCTCATTATGGAATAATATTCCATGCAAATTATTTCTGCCTTGAGTACCTGAATAAATTAATGTAAACCGTTCTGCGCACCTAGAAATTGAATCAATCAATCAGTCAATAAATATGGGTGGCATATATGGAATCTGGGCCATTGTAATTGAATTCTTTTTGTGCTTTATTATTAACTGTTGTTCTGGGAGGACCCAAGGGCACACCATGTTGCTAGGAATCCCTATAGTTTCAGGAACTATGCAGTTCTACAAATCATAGGAATTACCCTCAGAGGGCCTTGGGACTATTCTATGTGTTTATGCATGTGTATTACTGACCCCAGTTGTTTTTTTTTTCCATTTTATTCATTTTAAAAAAACTTACAATAAGTGTAACATCATTTACATAATTTCAAACTCCAATATAACACTTAATATTCTATTAAATTCCATATCAGAATTTATCCACCTCCCCCCTAATTAAATTACATTCTTTAAATTCAATAAAACCTATCATAACCTCATTCTAATATACCTTATTTAATATCCAAACCATAGAACTCCCTCCCCCTTCCCCCCATCTTGGATGTGCATTTTTAAAGGGGAAATATAATATTTAATCATTACAATATTTTGTTAATGGCTCCCAAATATCCTGGAATTTTTTAAAATTCCCCTGCTGTGTGGCTATTATCCTTTTCATTTTATAAATGTGGCATAAAGAGTTTCACCAGAAACTGTAATTCAGTCTTTCCCAATTTTCCCAATTACTCGTAATCTGTTGTATGGCAACCCCTGTCATAATAAGTAAAAGCCTGTTATTTTTAGATGATATTTGACGCTTAGCCCTCATTGACATGCCAAACAGGACAGTATCATACGATAATGCCACTGGATTTTCCAACATACAATTTATTTGACCCCATAATGATTTCCAAAAAGCAAGAATCATTGGACAATAGAATATCATATAGTAACATAGTAGATGACGGCAGATAAAGACCCGAATGGTCCATCCAGTCTGCCCAACCTGATTCAATTAAATTTTTTTTTTTAACATTTTTTTTCTTCTTAGCTATTTCTGGGCAAGAATCCAAAGCTTTACCCAGTACTATGCTTGGGTTCCAACTGCCGAAATCTCTGTTCAGACTTATTCCAGCCCATCTACACCCTCCCAGCCATTGAAGCCCTCCCCAGCCCATCCTTCACCAAACGGCCATACACAGACACAGACCGTGCAAGTCTGCCCAGTATTGGCCTAGTTAAATATTTAATATTATTTTCTGATTCTAAATCTTCTGTGTTCATCCCACGCTTCTTTGAACTCAGTCACAGTTTTACTCTCCACCACCTCTCTCGAGAGCGCATTCCAGGCATCCACCACCCTCTCCGTAAAGTAGAATTTCCTAACATTGCCCCTGAATCTACGACCCCTCAACCTCAAATTATGTCCTCTGGTTTTACCATTTTCCTTTCTCTGGAAAAGATTTTGTTCTACGTTAATACCCTTCAAGTATTTGAACGTCTGAATCATATCTCCCCTGTCTCTCCTTTCCTCTAGGGTATACATATTCAGGGCTTCCAGTCTCTCCTTATACGTCTTCTGGCGCAAGCCTCCTATCATTTTCGTCGCCCTCCTCTGGACCGCCTCAAGTCTTCTTACGTCTTTCGCCAGATACGGTCTCCAAAACTGAACACAATACTCCAAGTGGGGCCTTACCAATGACCTGTACAGGGGCATCAACACCTTCTTCCTTCTACGCTTCTCATTATACAGCCCAGCATCCTTCTGGCAGCAGCCACTGCCTTGTCACACTGTTTTTTCGCCTTTAGATCTTCGGACACTATAACCCCAAGGTCCCTCTCCCCGTCCGTGCATATCAGCTTCTCTCCTCCCAGCATATACGGTTCCTTCCTATTATTAATCCCCAAATGCATTACTCTGCATTTCTTTGCATTGAATTTTAGTTGCCAGGCATTAGACCATTCCTTTAACTTTTGCAGATACTTTTTCATATTTTCCACTCCCTTTTTGGTGTCTACTCTGTTACAAATCTTGGTATCATCTGCAAAAAGGCACACTTTTCCTTCTAACCCTTCAGCAATGTCACTCACAAACATATTGAACAGGATTGGCCCCAGCACCGAACCCTGAGGGACTCCACTAGTCACCTTTCCTTCCTTCGAGCGACTTCCATTAACCACCACCCTCTGGCGTCTGTCCGACAGCCAGTTTCTGACCCAGTTCACCACTTTGGGTTCTAACTTCAGCCCTTCAAGTTTGTTCAACAGCCTCCTATGAGGAACTGTATCAAAGGCTTTGCTGAAATCCAAGTAAATTACATCTAGCATATGATCAAATGATCTAATGTTCCAGCTTCGAGATGATAGTGCCAACATCTATTAGATTTAGAGCTATCTAATTTCTGTAAACGAACTGGGGTCCAAAACGCTCTATGTAAAAGAAAAAAACAAGTTTGTCTCATAGATGCAGACACTGTACATCTCATCCTCCGAGACCAAATTCGTGGCCATTGAGACACATTAATTTGATGCTTAATCTCAATGCTCCAAATATCCTGAAGACCAATTTTTGGTTTTTTATTTAAAAATCCTGGTATTAATTTATACCACTGAGCGGCCTGATGGCCCCAGTTATTAATGGAGTGATATAGCCTTGAGGGTTATGGTGACCTCTCTTTAAAGGAGATAAAAGATTGCATATCCTATATAATAAAACCCTAGAGCGCGCATGCGCTTTTGAAACTTCGTGATCCCTGCCGCTGTGATTTCTGATCCGTGGCCCCGTTCCATTTTAGAACGCGGCGGCAGGGATCACTCTAGCCACTCCCCTCCTCCCGCCCTCACTCACCAACCCGAAGCAAGCTCGAACACACCTCCCGCCCTCACCTCACCAACCCGAAGCAAGCTCAAACACACCTCCTGCCCTTACCTCACCAACCCGAAGCAAGCTCGAACACACCTCCCGCCCTCGCTTATCACTGCTGCCACTGCCGCTGATCCTCCTCTTCGGGGCAGCCTGCCATCGTGGCCAGCTTTGGTGGGCCTCGCGAGCCGCTTTCCGGCCTCGGTGGCACGTTCCCTCTGTCGCACGGGATTGCGTCGGGGGGAAGCGTGCTACCGGGTTGGGGAGCGGCCTGCGAGGTTCGCTGGAGCTGGCAACCATGATGGTGGCATATTTTGAAGAGGAGGAAGCCAGAAGATGCCGGGATGGAAGGAGAGTAAGCAGGGGAATTAATACAGGGGGCTAGAGGGAGAGGGAAAGGGGGCTGCTTTGGGGGGAGGGGTGTGCTGAGGGGAGACAGAAGGGGCCATGGATAGATAGGGAGAGGGAAAGGGGGCTGCTTTGGGGGGGAGGTGTGTGGGGACAGACAGTTTTGCTCTGGGGGGAAGACAGAAGGGGCCATGGAGAGACAGGGAGAGGGAAAGGGGGCTACTTTGGGGGAGGGGTGTGCTGGGGGGAGACAGAAGGAGCCATGGAGAGATAGGGAGAGGGAAAGGGGGCTGCTATGGGGGAGGGGTGTGCTGGGGGAGACAGAGGGGGCCATGGAGAGATAGAGAAAGTGAAAGGGGGCTGCTTTGGGGGTGAGGTGTGCTGGGGGCAGACAGCTTTGCTCGGGGGGGGGGGGGAGGGGGAGACAGAAGGACACAGACAGCGGCCAAGGAGAGAGAGAGAGAGAGATAAAGAAACACAGACACATCTATTCTAGCACCCGTTAATGTAACGGGCTTAAAGACTAGTTATTTATATTACCTACCAGTTGCTATAACATTATATATTATTCATAGCTTATTGTTCTAAGGGCAGATTATTACATTACATTACATTACATTACGGATTTCTATTCCGCCTATACCTTGCAGTTCAAGGCGGATTACAAAAGAATTGACTGGACATTTCCAGAGATATCAATGAAGACTGGTTTTCAGTTTGGATACATATGAATCTGTTTATAGTTAACCCTTTATGCGTGTTTCTCTTGCTGCAGCCCTAAGTTCTGAAATAATAAAAATCATGTGCTATCTTGGTTGTTCATTGACTCACAGATAAAAGAGGTTGAGTCTATTACTAGAATATAATTTTTTTCAGGGACAACTGCCCTCAAATGTGACCATCTCTTGGAAAAAGTGACTCCTACATTACGTGCTCTGCATTGGCTACTGGTTCAATACAGGACCAGATTCAAATTTGCTTGCATTATTTTCAAGGTGCTGGCTGGCCAATGTCTATCATCAGTAAGCGAGCACTGCCATCTCCTTCACAGCTCAGGCTCCATGAGACTCAATAAGAGCAAGGTCTTATTTTAAAAGACATCATGAGCGAGCCTTTGATTATCTATCGGGAATGACTACCGGCTGAAATTAGATCTACGTATACCTACTTACTGCTCTTTATGCAAATTGCTGAAAACCTACTTCTTTGAGAAATGGACCTTCATCAACACATGATGCCTTATAATGCTGTCTTTAATTTCTAGTTGTATTTTTTGTCCTTATTCACTCTTTGTTCTTAATTTACTCTTTCTAAACTTTTTGTACTTTTTTTGTAAACCACTTTGAATCCAGTTGGAGATAAAGCAGTATATAAACACCATTAGCATTAGCATATTTTTTAGGAGCTATAAAGTAATGGAATATAAAAAAAATAGTGTTGTTCCATTTGTGCTTATTCACAGCTTCACAAAAATGTCTGCAGTCTGCCTTTCAGCCAGTGTCTCTCTCTATGAATCAGTCCCTTTGACATGTTTCTAAAATACTGTTATTGATGCTCTGGGATATGTATTGGGCTGAACGGCTCTTTAAATTGTCTCCTGGTTACTTCCCCAAGTAGTAAGGTTTAATTCAAATAACAATCCAGAACCCTCTGGAAAACTGTATCTGGCACGGATCATGAGTATCCCATGAGAATTATTCATTATACCTGAATTTTTTACACGCCATAGTCCACAAAATAACAAGTATAACATTTCTTCCCTTTTCCAGACCATCTTAGTCTTGGGACTAGATACAATGAGTACCAGGAGAGGAAAGCAGAGACATTCACATGTTCTTTTTTTGTATGTATTACTTATATAGTGTTATTGCTGAAATTCTTGCAAAGGAGCAAGAAACAATCTGGATTGTTGCAAGCTTAGATAAATCTTACTTGATCTTTTTCAAAAAATGTTGTACTTTTAATGTGTCTCCAAAGAGTCGATACAGCCAGGATAGAAGCAATGATAGCTTCTCTCCATTAGGGTGATGAAGGGGTTCCTTATCCATTCATTCATTGGTTCCTGTGCTATATAAAATAGGTATACCTAGGTGTTACCAGATTTTTGTCCAGAGAAACCCAGACACATGCCCCTGCCCTATTCTGTCCCTAGACCTGCCCCATTCCACCTCTAGCCCCACCCCTGCAAAGCCAAGTCTTTATTTTCTGACTTCCAGGCCGTGTCTGGAGGGTCTCCAGCATTCGTAGATGTATGTGACGTCATCCATGCATGCCCAAGGCCCTCCAGACTCGCCCGGGAGTTTGGGGGCTTTCCAAAACCTGGACAAACTACCGGGTTTTGAAAAGTTAGTCCGGACACACAGACAGTCCTTTAAAAAGAGGACATGTCCGGGTTTTCATGGACATCTGGTAACCCCCCAAGATTCTACCCCCTTCCAGACTCACCAATGAGAAAGCATCCTTCTGTCCCCTGTGCCTATCTTAACATCCCTGGTGGTCTGGGTGAGTCCAAACAGGAGCAAACTCTACTTGTTTCTGATCCTGCTGGCTCCTGATGTAAAATGGTGGCCTTGATCTCTAGGGGTAGTTTCATGGTACTACCACTATATATGCCAGGATCCACATAAATGGAATGCTGGCCTCTAGTGGAAGTACCGTGAGACTATTGCTACAAGTTGCAACTTTCATTTCTCACAAGAAGCCTCTCCTATCCAGTTAAACTCTCTTGAATATTGACCTTCATGATTACATTATGCTATCTGAATAACGTTTGAAGAAATTTACAGAGTTTTAAAATATCATGCCAAATTTTTTTTAAATTTAGAATTTGCAAACTTTTCTGCCGAATTTTCCCAGGAGTACAACTATTAAGGGCTACTATTACAATGGCTGCTTTATACAGGGAAGAAGATGAAAGACCAAGAAAGGAGAAGTTGTGAATAAAGTCTTATGGCAATATAACATCAGTTGAGGAAGATTCTGATAGAGCAGGAAGCCCAAATGACAAGAAGAAGCTGCTGGACAAAAAAAAATTGAGTTCTCTTGTTAATTAATGATTCTTAACTAGAACAAAATGTAATGTAGAGCTTACTTGTTTCTGTCATGTCATTAGATGTATCATAGTTTCCTATCTACAAGCCTTACTTCTTATCAATTACTCTGACCTCTCAACATCCTCAAATAAAAACTGACCTGGAACCCTTAAATTGTTCCGGTCAAATGAGGATAAGGGCTGACCTTTTCATTCTAAAGAGCCCAGTGGCTCTTGCCGTGACAGCAAAGGTCAAACAATGGAATGAGAGAGAGAGTTTACTCAATACTGTCTTCAGAAAGCTGCCCTCAAACACTACAGGTCAGAGTAAGGTCAGGGAGCAAAGAATTTTAAGTTTTTCAAAGTAAACACATTGGGATCCTGACACAGTGATCTTCCCTACAGCATACACATTCCCTATAGACCAATTCCCAACTCATGTCAGAAGAGTGTGGACCCTGCAACAGAAAAGATGTACAGTAACCTTAAGATATCAAATTCAGGTTCATACACTTTCAGCTTTGTGCTAGAGATTTTTCTCTTTGATTGTAGATATGCTGATTTTACTGGAGACTTAACTATTCCAAATTGATTAGCATAGTTCTTCCCTTTCGCCCCTCTGCCTTTCTTGCTCCAGCCCACACCAAATGATGCAATATGAAGCAACAACTAGGATTCAGATAAACTGCAACTTTATTTGCTAAAGATATAACCCAAGCTAATATGCCTGATTTCCTCATTGAATGTCTTCCTTCCAATAATCCTATCTACTATTCCCTCTAGACCAGGGGTAGGCAATGCCGGTCTTTGAGAGCCACAGGCAGGTCAGATTTTCAGGATATCCACAATAAATATGCATGAAATAGATTTTCATTTCAAGGAGGCAGTGCATGTAAATTCATCTCATACATATTCATTGTGAATATCCTGAAAACCTGACCTGTCTGTGGCTCTCGAGGACCGGAATTGCCTACTCCTGCTCTAGACTGTATGGTTGGGTAGCCACGCACCTTTTTAAAATCTCCATGCAACAGTTTTGAACTGCCATGCAGCAAACTCAAAGACAGACTGACCATTTAGGCATCCGAACAGTGCCTGAGGTCCTATGCTTCCTTCCACATGTCCATTATCTCTCTCTCTCTCCCTTGGGTTCAGAAACTCTCTCAACTCCCTCCTCTGTCAATGGTCTGGCATTTAATCTTCTTTCTCAAGCACCCCATCCCTGGTTTACCATTAAACTTGAGCATGTCTTTCCCTCAAGAGGTTGCCAGCAGGTAGTGATTTCCATATACTACCTGTAGCTGGCCACAGAGTCTTCCCTTTGTCCTGCTCTCTCTTAAGTAACTTCCTGGTTCCAAGTAGGTGGGATAAAGCAAAGGAAAGGCTGTGGGGCTGGCTGCAGACAGAATATGTGAATCACGGCCACTGCCAAGCCTGTAGAGGGAAAGACATGTTATAAGGTAGACTAAGGAAATTTTTAGAGAAAGAGAGGGGGATGCCAGACTGCAGGCAGGGGAAGGTATTAAGTGAGGAGACCTGAGGGTGGAGGAAAATGGGTAGAAAGATGCTGGTCAGTGGGAGGGAGGGGGAAGAATGAAGAGTGTTGAACCTGGGGCAGTGGTGTAGCAAGGGAAGGAGGTGCCCGGCATAGATGAGCCATGCACCTGCCTGCACTCTTCCTTGCCACCCCTGACCCCCTGCTCCTTCCCCGCCATGCACGCTGCCTCCCCCCCCCCCCAGTACCTTTTGAAATCTATGCTGGCAGCAGTGAGCAGCTTTTCCAATCTGCTGCTCACACAGGCATCAGCTCTCCCTCTGATGTCACTTTCTGAGCTGGCGCATGCAGCAGGTTGGAGATGCTGCTTGCTATTTCCGGTGAAGATTTCAAGAAGTAGAGATGAGCAGAGAGGAAGAAAGGTGCCGGCGCACATGCCAAGACAGCGTCTGGGATGGTCTGCCCCACCACCCCCCTTACTATGCCACTGACCTGGGGACAGAGGGGAGGGAGGGAGAAATATTGGACAATGGGACAAAAGGAAGAGAGAGGGAGAAATGCGAGTCAAGGACAGCAGGAAAGAGATAGGATGAGATACTAAACCACAGGTGGGGGCAGGAGGGAAAAAGGATGGGACAGGGAGATGCTGGATTTGGAGAAGGGACAGGGAGATATCAGGCTACAAGGGTAGATGAAGAGAGAGAGAGAGAAAGGGAAGAGATACTGGGCTAAAATGTTAGAAGAAAGAAGAGAGAGAAGAGATACTGCGAATGGTGGAACTATGTGGGAGAAGAGAAGAAATACTGTGAATGATGGAACTATGTGGGAGAAACCAT
This sequence comes from Geotrypetes seraphini, assembly GCF_902459505.1. Lineage (NCBI taxonomy): Eukaryota > Metazoa > Chordata > Amphibia > Gymnophiona > Dermophiidae > Geotrypetes > Geotrypetes seraphini. The sequence continues at coordinate 71,215,337 of NC_047088.1, forward strand.
GGGAAGTTGTTAAGAAGATACGCGAGAGAAGGGTAGTGAGTACAAAGGACAGAAATGTGGTCATGGGGAGTAGATAAAAGAGAGGAGAATAGGAGGTTGGGAGAGGAATGAGATGGGAAATGGGAGAGCTAGACTTCTACTGTTTGTTTCCCAAAAATAGCAAAGACAGATGGGTTATAGACGCGCTTCAATGGCAACGCCAGTAGTTTTGAGGTAAGGCCAGTTCCAGGCATACTTCTATGATTTAAGTCCTCAAAACAGCAAACATCTTCCTTATTACTAATATTACTACTCTACATGCTAAGTATTAGCATCAAAGAGATTCACACTCTCTACCCTCAACTACAATTTACCCATTTCCCCGCTTTATCGACCACGCACATCTCCATTCCACAAGAAGACAATACATATAACATTAGCATTATCTCAAACACAAGAACACTTCAACGCACCCGCAAAAAAAGAACAAGGGTAGTAAAACCCATAAGAACCATTACCCATACCAATCCCATCACATCTGCTACTATCCCCTGTGCTTATCTTAACACTAGATCAGTCAGGAACAAGGCCTTTCTAATCAAAGATTGGATCATCAGCAAGCAAATAGCCTGCCTCTTTCTAACTGAAACTTGGCTACTGTCTGAAGATGACCCAATAATTACCGATCTCCTTCCTGACAATTTCAAAATCCTTACACTAAACCGCGAGGGAAAAAAAGGAGGAGGATTAGCAATTCTTCTCAAAGAAGGATTCGAGTTCGAACTTATGGACTCCAAAACATCCAACCAACTAGAAATCCTAGCCTGTAAAATCAGTAACATCCACTTAGAAGATTCCCTCTCATGCATACTATTCTACGTCCCACCGAAAAGTTGGTCAAAAGCCAAAGAGGACTTTTATGAATTCGTCACATACTTTTATGAATTCGTTCCTCCTACAATATTATCGCAGGAGACATAAACATACATCTCGATGAAGAGGACAACACAGACACAAAAGAATTCAAAAACTTCCTATCCCTACTTAACTACAACCTTCCTCCCCCGCACAAACTCACGAAAAAGGCCACCATCTAGACATAGTAGCCATGTCCACAAAGGAACTCCCAGACCCCACCATCTCATTACCAGGAGGCACCTGGTGCCACGACATCTGGTCCGATCACTTCACTTTCTACTTCAAGTTAATCTGGTTCCAACGAAAACAAACTACCCAACCAAAAATAAAAAAAGAACATCTCACGAGAGGCCACATCAACCCAGATAACTACTGGGCGCAATATAAACTACAAGCAGAAGTAAAGGAAGTAGCTGATTTTTGGGATCACTGGACCACGATCAGCACCTGCATTTTAGACAACATTGCACCTAAACATACCAGTAAAAGTAATGCAAATAAATATAACAAATGGTTCGACATCGATCTCCTAAAAATGAAACAGTTAGCCAGACGTCTAGAAAGAAAATGGAAAAAAACAGGAGAATTATCAGACCGTAACAATTGGAGAGCCAATATAAAAACCTACAAACAACTAATAAAAGATAAACGCAAAGCATTTTACTCAAACAAAATCAATTCATCCTCCAACAGCTCACGAGGAGTTAATACAAAAAAGCTGTTCAATCTGGTTACTAACCTATTTGACACCACCCGCTACACTCTACCCACACACAACTTTAAATTACCCTCGGCGAACGACCTAGCCCTGCACTTTGACTCAAAAATTAAAAAACTAAGAAACAATTGCCCAACAGAAGAACCTAATGAACACCATATAGCTAACACACAAGGAAATGAAACCCCTGCAGACATGTTCTGGGATTCATTTCAAGACATAGATTGGAATAACTATACCAAATTATACAACAAATACTCCAAATCATACTGCTTCCTGGACTCATGTCCCCCGGAAATCATGAAAGCGGCACCACTTGAATTTAAACTATCTCTACTGCACTACTTAGCCCATAACCTGAAAAACGGAAAATTCCTCACCAACAAAGGCCACATAATAATAACCCCTAAACTAAAAAATAGCAAAGAATCGTCAGCCCTAGTTTCCAACTACAGACCAATTGCTTCCATACCACTCTTTGTAAAGATCATGGAGGGGCTGGTACACTCCCAATTATTGGAATATCTAGACCAGTTCTCACTCCTTCATGAGACTCAATCCGGCTTTAGACCGCTTTTCAGCACAGAAACGGTAATTGTGGCCATCTTAGATTACTTGCACCTACTTTTAAGTAAAGGTCTCAGTGCCCTGATCATGCAATTTGACATGAGCTCTGCCTTTGACCTTGTAGATCATGCAAATTTGCTACAATGTCTAGACGCTATTGGCATCAGAGGCGAAGCGCTAAACTGGTTTCATGGTTTCCTTTCGTCCCGAACCTATCAGGTTCGCTTCAACACTGATCTCTCCAACACCTGGAGCAACCCATCCGGCATTCCGCAAGGGTCCTCACTATCCCCTCTGCTTTTCAATATCTACATGACCTCACTGAGCATTCAATTAACCCAGCTGGGGATAAAATTATTCAGTTACGCTGATGACTTCACAATTATGATCCCATTTTCCAACTCCATCTCAGAAACAATTCCAAAAGCATCAGAAGCCATAAACTTGATGGAACATTGGATGACAGACTTCAAACTCAAGCTCAACACTGAGAAGACAAAATTCTTTGTCGCTTCACTGCGCCCTCTTGACACCAAAACCCCATTAGACATCAACAAACATAACTACCCTATACAGCCCACCATTAAAATACTGGGTGTAACTCTGGACCAATGCCTCACCATGAAAGATCAGGTGGACTCCCTAATCAAAAAGAGTTTTTTCACTCTCTGGAAACTTAAATCCATTAAAGCATAATTTGATAACTCTGCTTTCAGAATCTTGGTACAATCCCTCGTATTAAGTCAACTCGACTACTGTAACATCGTCTACTTAGCAATCCCCCAAAAGAATATGCGACGATTACAACTAATGTAAAACACTGCAGTCAGACTAATCTTCGGTCTAAAGAAGTTTGATCACGTGACGCCATACTTCAAACAGCTACACTGGCTGCCGATGGAAGCTCGTGTAAAGTTTAAGCTCGCCTGCCTCTGTTTTAAAGTTTTCTACGGTCTAACCCCTAAATACATCACTGACCTATTCTCCTTCTCAGCCAACAAACACGAGAAGCTCCCACTCGCACTTCGTTTCTCCCCCGGTTAGAGGATGCAAACTAAAAAACACCATGAGCATCTTCTCTCACATCAGGCTGCTCTATGGGGTAAAGACCTAGAACAACTCCTATTGCCCACCACTTATGAGATATTCAGGAAACGCCTCAAAACCCACCTATTCCCGAAAGACCTAGACAGCTGACCCACTTCCCTCTTTCCCCTCTCTTGCCCTTTCCCCCCATTGTTCCCACATCCCTTAAGTTAATTCAACTTGTATGTCAACTCAACTTGTACTCCACTAATTCTTTTGTAAACCGCATAGAACTTAACGGTATTGCGGTATATAAACTGTTGTTATTATTATTATTATTATTACATAATATTCTCTCACAAACCAAGCAACAGATCAGTGGCAATTCTTTATTGTTTGATTATTATTTGATTCATTTTTTTTAGATCTTAAGTGCTTTTCAAAAAATTTTCTTTAAAAATATATAAAATTAATGAAAACTTTTTTTAGTGTGGGCTTAGTCAAAATGAATTTATTCGATTTATTAAGATTTATTAACTGCCTTTATGAAGAGATTCACTCAAGGTGGTAAACATAAGAATTAAAGTTTACTTATTTTTGATACAATTTTTCTTGATTTAGAACAGGGGTGTCCAACCTTTTGGCTTCCCTGGGCTGCATAGGCCGAAAAAATGTTTCTGGGGCCACACAAACGCTGCAGCAAGATAGAGAAGGGAGCTGGCAAGACCCAGGGGCAGCAGAGGAAAACACTGCATCGCCCTTGACCGGGGTCGCACAAAATACTTCATGGGGCTTCAGGTTGGACACCCCTGATTTAGAACATCTGTTATTAGATCATAATCTCTTTATTTATATTGTATTAGAGGTTCTGAAATCAGCAAAGACAGCTCAGAATCAAGTATGCATAGTGTGTATCACTTTCATATCACATACGATAAGTATAGGTGTTGTTTATCTTAGTAAGGGAGGGGAAGACATATCAGGTTTGAAATTAAAAAGTAAAATACTGTTACTTAGCAATATTGTTGGGTTGTTAACTAAATCATATAATTGCATCATATGTAACTGCCTATATGTGGTTGGCATGGTAATGAATTGCTAACTGTGTAATGCCAGTATTTAATCAAGAAAGAGTATAACCTACTCAAAGCAGCAGGTGCAGCTGTGGCCACCTTCTTAGGCAGACTTGATGGACCCCACTGGCTGTATCTCTTACAAGGAGGTGAGAGAAGGAACAAAGACGATAGGTAGATGAAAAGTAAAAAAGAAGGAAACAGAGGGCTGAGGGGGGTGAGAACATAAGAACATAAGAAGTTGCCTCCGCTGGGGCAGACCAGAGGTCCATCCTGCCCAGCGGTCCGCTCCCGCGGCGGCCCATCAGGCCACTGCCTGAACAGTGGTCTCTGACTAATTTTGTAATTTACCTCTAATCCTGTCCTATAACCTTACCTCTACTCCTATCTGTACCCCTCAATCCCTTTGTCCTCCAGGTACCTGTCCAGACCTTCTTTGAAGCCCTGTAGCGTACTTCTGCCTATCACATCCTCCGGCAGCGCGTTCCATGTATCCACCACCCTCTGGGTGAAAAAGAACTTCCTGTGTTTGTTCTAAACCTTTCCCCTTTCAATTTCTCTGAGTGCCCACTTGTACCTGTGGTTCCCCTTAGTTTGAAAAATCTGTCCCTATCCACTTTTTCTATGCCCTTCATGATCTTGAAGGTTTCTATCATGTCTCCCCTGAGTCGTCGCTTTTCCAGGGAGAAAAGCCCCAGCTTTTTCAGTCTGTCCGTATATGAGAGGTCTCCCATACCTTTTATTAGCTTAGTTGCTCTTCTCTGGATTCTCTCAAGTACCGCCATGTCTTTCTTGAGGTACGGCGACCAGTACTGGACACAGTACTCCAGGTGCGGGTGCACCATTGCATGATACAGTGGCAGGATGACTTCCTTCGTCCTGGTTGTGATACCTTTCTTAATGATACCCAACATTTTGTTCGCTTTCCTTGAGGCTGCGGCGCACTGCGCTGACGCCTTCAATGTTCGTCCACCATCACTCCCAGATCTCTTTCAAGGTTGCTCACCCCTAGCGGTGATCCCCCCATCTTGTAAGTGAACATCGGGTTCTTTTTCCCAATATGCATGACCTTGCATTTCCCTATGTTGAAGCTCATTTGCCACTTTTTGGCCCATTCTTCCAATGTTGTCAGATCTTTTTGGAGGTCTTCGCAGTCCTCCATGCTTATGACCCTGCTGTATAATTTAGTGTCATCTGCAAATTTAATAACCTCACATTTTGTTCCCGCCTCCAGGTCGTTAATAAATATATTGAACAGGAGCGGTCCCAGCACCGACCCCTGTGGAACTCCGCTCGTGACCCTTTGCCAATCTGAGTAATGGCCCTTTACTCCAACCCTCTGTTTCCTGTCCGCCAGCCAGTTTTTGATCCATCGGTGGACCTCCCCTTGCACCCCGTGGTTCCATAGCTTCCTTAGCAGTCTTTCGTGTGGTACCTTGTCAAAGGCTTTTTGAAAGTCAAGGTAAATGATGTCTATGGATTCCCCTCTATCCATCTGGCTGTTCACCCCCTCAAAGAAGTATAATAAGTTTGTGAGGCATGATCTGCCCTTACAGAAGCCATGTTGGCTCGACTTTAGTTGCCCATTTTTTTCGATGTGTTCCCAAATGCTGTCTTTAATCAGCGCTTCCATCATCTTTCCAGGGACCGAGGTCAAGCTCACTGGTCTGTAGTTTCCAGGGTCTCCCCTTGAGCCTTTCTTGAAGATGGGCGTGACATTTGCTATTTTCCAGTCCTCTGGGATCTCTCCAGTTTTTAGGGATAGGTTGCATATTTGTCGAAGTGGCTCAGCTATTTCGTTCCTTAGTTCCTTGAGTACCCTTGGGTGAATGCCGTCCGGACCTGGCGATTTGTCGCACTTTAGCCTGTCTATCTGCCTGAGGACATCCACCTTACTCACCTCTAGTTGGACCAGATTTTCATCCTGATCTCCTTTTCCGATCTCCTCGGGTTCCGGAATGTTGGTTGTGTCCTCCATTGTGAAAACTGACGTGAAGAACTCATTTAACCTGTCTGCTATCTCCTTTTCCTCTTTTACCACTCCCTTTCTGTCTCCATCATCCAAAGGTCCTACTTCCTCCCTAGCTGGTTGCTTCCCCTTGACATACCTGAAGAATGATTTGAAGTTTGTTGCTTCCCCTGCCAGTCTTTCTTCATATTCTCTTTTTGCTTTCCTAACCTCTCGGTGACACTCCTTTTGGTGTCTTTTATGCTCCTTTTGGTTGTCTTCTGTCTGGTCCTTTTTCCATTTTTTGAATGATGCCTTCTTATTGCTTATGGCCTTCTTCACTGCATTTGTTATCCACACTGGGTTTTTTGTTCTATTTTTCTTGCACCCTTTCCTGAACTTGGGGACGCACAGGTTCTGTGCTTAGTGCACCGTGCCCTTGAGTAGGGTCCAGGCCTTTTCTACGGACTCTATCTTCCTTGTGGTATCGATGAGTTTCTTTCCCACCATTTTCCTCATGGCATCATAATTCCCTTTTTGGAAGTTGAGTGCTGTCGTTGTGGTTCTTTTCACCTTTGATGGTCCAATTTCTAGCCTGTACTGGATCGTGTTGTGATCGCTGTTTCCTAGTGGGGCTAGTACTGCCACCTCCTTAGCGGGTCCCCCTAGTCCGTTGAAGATTAGGTCAAGAGTGGCATCTTCCCGTGTTGGTTCCGTGACCAGCTGTTCCATGAAACAGTCCCTCGTGACTTCCATGAATTTGGTCTCTCTCGTACAGCTTGAGTGCCCGATGCTCCAGTCTATTCCCGGGTAGTTGAATGCTTCACAAATGCTAGGAGCCTGAGGGCCAAAATGGGAGAACTAGAAATCACTGCCAGCAAAATGGACCTAGACATAATTGGAGTCACAGAAATGTGGTGGACTGAGGACAATCAATGGGATGTGGCCATACCAGGGAACAAACTATACAGGAAAGACAGGGCACATAAAAAGGGTGGAGGAATAGCCCAGTACATAAAAGACTCCATATCCTCAACCAGGATGGAAACAACAGTACGGGCGGATGGCTTGGAATCATTATGGGTTAAGCTACAGGGAGGAACTGGGGCAGACATTAAATTGGGTCTGTACTACCGCCCACCTGGACAACCTGAAGAAATCGACCAGGACCTGGAGACAGAACTGAGGCAGGTATGCATAAGCGGAAATGTGGTGGTGATGGGGGACTTCAACTATCCTGGGATAGACTGGAGTATTAGACACTCAAACTGCGCAAGGGAGACCAAATTCCTAGAGGTCACGAGGGACTGTTTCATGGAGCAATTGGTCACGGAACCAACACGAGGTGACGCCACTCTTGACCTAATCTTCAACGGACTAGGGGGGCCAGCAAAGGAGGTGTCAGTATTAGCCCCGCTAGGTAACAGCGATCATAACACGATCCAGTGAAGGCTAGAAATTGGATCATCAAAGGGGAAAAGAACCACAACGACGGCACTCAACTTCAAAAAAGGAAATTATGATGCCATGAGGGAAATGGTGGGAAAGAAACTCAAAGGCAACATAGGGAAGATGGAATCCGTGGAAAAAGCCTGGACCTTACTCAAGGGAACTGTGCACGAAGCGCAAAACCTGTGCATCCCCAAGTTCAGGAAAGGGTGCAAAAAAAATAGAACAAAAAACCCAGTGTGGATAACAAATGCAGTGAAGAAGGCGATAAGCGACAAGAAAGCATCGTTCAGAAAATGGAAAAAAGACCAAACAGAGGAGAACCAAAAAGTGCACAAAGAACACCAGAAAGAGTGTCACCGAGTGGTTAGAAAAGCAAAAAGAGAATACGAAGAGAGACTGGCAGAGGAAGCAACAAACTTCAAGTCATTCTTCAGATACGTCAAGGGGAAGCAACCGGCAAGAGAAGAAGTGGGACCATTGGATGATGGAGACAGAAAGGGAGTAGTAAAAGAAGAGAAAGAGATAGCTGACAGGTTAAATGAGTTCTTCAAGTCAGTCTTCACGATGGAGAATACAACCAACATTCCGGAACCCGAGGAGATTGCAATAGGAGACCAAGAGGATAAGCTGGTCAATTTAGAGGTAAGCCAAGAAGATGTACTCAGGCAGATAGATAGACTAAAGAGCGACAAATCGCCAGGTCCGGACGGCATTCACCCAAGGGTACTCAAGGAACTAAAAAACGAAATAGCGGAACCACTTCGACAGATATACAACCTATCCTTAAAAACCGGAGAGATCCCGGAGGATTGGAAAATAGCAAATGTTACGCCCATCTTCAAGAAGGGCTCAAGGGGCGACCCAGGAAACTACAGACCGGTGAGCCTGACCTCAGTCCCGGGAAAGATGATGGAGGCACTAATTAAAGACAGCATCTGTGAACACACCGAAAAAAATAGGCAGCTAAAAACGAGTCAACATGGCTTCTGCAAGGGCAGGTCATGCCTCACAAACTTATTGTACTTCTTTGAGGGAGTGAACAGCCAGGTGGATAGAGGGGAACCTATAGACATCATTTACCTTGACTTCCAAAAAGCCTTCGACAAGGTACCACACGAGAGACTGCTTAAGAAGATATGGATCCACGGCGTGCAAGGGGAGGTCCACCGATGGATCAAAAACTGGCTGGCAAACAGGAAGCAGAGGGTTGGCATAAAGGGCCATTACTCAGACTGGAAAGGGGTCACGAGTGGAGTTCCGCAGGGGTCGGTGCTGGGACCGCTCCTGTTCAATATCTACATAAACGACCTAGAGGCGGGTACCAAGTGTGAGGTCATTAAATTTGCAGATGACACCAAACTATACAGCAGGGCTCAAACCAGGGAAGACTGCGAAGATCTCCAAAAGGATCTAACGCAGCTGGAAAAGTGGGCCAAAAAATGGCAAATGAGCTTCAACATAGGAAAATGCAAGGTCATGCACGTGGGGAAAAAGAACCCAATGTTCACATACAAAATGGGAGGAACACCACTAGGGGTCAGTAACCTGGAGAGAGACCTGGGAGTGATGGTAGACACAACACTGAAGGCATCGGCGCAGTGCCCCACAGCCTCAAAGAAAGCAAACAGAATGTTGGGTATCATAAAGAAGGGTATTACGACCAGGACGAAGGAAGTCATCATGCCGCTGTATCGTGCAATGGTGCGGCCGCATCTGGAGTACTGTGTCCAGTACTGGTCGCCGTACCTCAAGAAGGACATGGCAGTACTTGAGGGAGTACAGAGAAGAGCAACTAAACTGATAAAGGGAATGGAAAATCTCCCATATACCGACAGATTGAAGCAGTTGGGACTTTTCTCCCTGGAAAAGCGGAGACTTAGAGGAGACATGATAGAAACCTTCAAGATCCTGAAGGGCATAGAAAAAGTAGACAGGGACAGATTTTTCAAATTAAAGGGCACCACAAGTACAAGGGGGCACTCGGAGAAATTGAAAGGGGACAGGTTTAGAACAAACGCTAGGAAGTTCTTTTTCACTCAGAGGGTGGTGGATACATGGAACGCGCTTCCAGAGGCTGTTGTAGACAAGAAAACATTAAATGGTTTCAAAGAAGGTTTGGATAGATTCCTAGAAGAAAAAGGGATTAAAGGGTATAGATAGGTATAGGCCACTACTCAGGCAATGAGCCTGATGGGCCGCCGCGGGAGCGGACCGCTGGGCAGGATGGACCTATGGTCTTCCTTAGCGGAGGCAACTTCTTATGTTCTTATGTTCTTAAGTCCCCCATCACCACAACGCTTCCGCTTTTGCAGAACTGCCTTAGTTCGGCCTCCAGGTCCTGGTCGATTTCTTCCGATTGTCCAGGTGGGCGATAGTACAGACCCAATTTTATGTCTGTTCCTGCTCCTCCTGGTAGTTTAACCCATAATGATTCCAAGTCGTCCGCTCTTACTGTTGTTTCCATCCTGATTGAAGGTATGGATTCTTTTATATATAGCGCTATTCCTCCACCTTTTTTGTGTGACCTATCTCTCCTGTAGAGTTTGAACCCTGGTAAGGCCACATCCCATTTATTGTCATCAGTCCACCACGTTTCTGTGACTCCGATTATGTCTAGGCCCTTTTTGCAGGCTAATACTTCCAGCTCTCCCATTTTAGCCCCTAGGCTCCTAGCGTTAGTGTACAAGCAATGTAACTCCCGGTTGTTCGCCTTTCTTGCTGGTGTTCCTCGTGGTTTGGCACTCCTGGCGTCCCCCTCGTAAGTTGCTAGTCTCCAAGCCTTGTCTCGGTCATCCTCCTCGTGTGGTGTATCTGTTTCCTCCTCAGCTTGTTTCCCCATTATTGGTTGTCTTTCTGGGATCCGTTGTTCTCTTTTAGTCCTACTTACCCAGGACATTTGTGCCCTAGACTCCTGCGATCTATCCTTAGGTCCTTTTTCAAAAAATTCCAACTCAGTCCTGAGCCCTCTTTTACAGTGCCCTTGTTCAATATCCTTGGCCCTGGTCCTCTGCATTGCGTCCTTAGGTCCTTTTCCCGAAAATTCCCACTCAGCCCCGGTCCCTTTTTTACAATGTCCTTGCTCAATGTCCCTGGCCCTAGGCCCTTGTATTGTTTCCTTAGGTCCTTTTCCCAAAAGTTCCCACTCAGTCCCATGTCCTCTTTTACAATGTCCTTGCTCAGTATCCTTTTTTGATACATTTGTCCGATGTGTCAAATTGACTGTCGGCTTTCCCCCCTTCCTTAGTTTAAAGCCAAGTCTATGCTGCTCTGGACGTTGCGTGCCAGCATCCTCATCCCAGTCGTGCTCAGGTGCAGTCCATCTCTCCTGTAGAGTTTATTTTTTCCCAAGAAAGTTATCCAGTTCCGAACAAAAAGGAAACCCTCCTCCTCGCACCATCTCCTGAGCCAACCGTTTATTGCTTGTAGTTCACTCTACCTCCGTGTGTCCGCTCTTGGTACTGGCAGGATCTCCGAGAAGGCTATCTTGCATGCCCTCAGTTTCAGTTTCCTCCCCAGGATCCTGAACTGATCAGTTAGTGCAGTCCTGTTGTAGTCCCTTCTGCTGATTTCGTTGGTTCCAACATGGATTACTACAGCTGTCTCCTCTGTCTCGGCCCCTTCCAGGATCCTTTCAATTCTGTTGATGACGTTCTTCGTTCTTGCCCCGGGGAGACATGTCACTAGTCGGTCGTCTCTCCCTCTGGCTATGTGAATGAAATTTAAGTTGGCAGAGAGGCAAGAAAAAAAAGGGAGGAAAGAGCTAAAGAGAACGATCAATGTGCCATCTAAATGTAGTGAAGGAAAAGAACAAAACAGGAGGTGAGAGGAGAAATGACAAATGGGCAGAAGTCACTGAAAAGAGAGTTGGCAGAAGACAGACAGGAATGCAGAAAAGAGAAACTGGAACCAACATGTTGGAAAATAAAGCATCCATACCACAAAAGTTAGAAAAAGGTGTTTTACTATGAATTTATTAATTGGAATATCTTAGTTTTAGGAAATGTGCATCACTGATGCACATTTCTTTGTTTTTTGTTCCGTGCAAGAGGAAATATATTTCTGTTTTTATTTTTATAGTGTTGTGGTATATGATAAGTTTGATGATTCCCAGTTCAAAGTTGTGATCCTTTACTCTGTATTTGGTGAGGGTTTGTTTGTGTTTTGGGTGTGGTGCGATATTCTGTTTGCATGCAATTTCTGTGTAAAATTCTATAGTAGTTCCACTTGTTTTGTTTTTGCTTGTAACAGTTATTTGGTGAGCCTGATCGTCCAAGTACCCATAATCAAAGCTGGTTTTAGACATATCTAAAACCAGCTTAGGCCTTTCCCCTGCCTCTAAATGCACAGAGAGAAAAGAGGTGTTTTAGAGGAGGGGAAAAGGGGGGCGGTGGGTGGGAGGTGGACCGACCTAGACCTAGGCGTGCAGCAGGTATAACCAAAACTTTAAGCAGGTTGCCTAGTCGGCACTTATACGTTTTGACTTAGACCAAGTCAAAACATGTATAAGTGCCAAAAAGGGGCCGCTGAGCTGATTGTGGCTGCTGTGATCAGCTCAGCGGTCCCAGCAACCTGTCTACCTCCTACAGCAATGATCACGGCAGGAAAGATGGCTCATCTCCCCTGCTGCAATCCACCCTTCTCCCCCCCGACAACGATCAGGGCAAGAGAGAGCCCAAGCCCTCTTGCCCCAGTGGCACCCCGACTCCCCAATTACATTCAGGGCAGGAGGGAGCCCAAGCCCTCCTGCCCTGGGCACCCCTGAACTCCCCAACAGGATCGGGGCAGCGACAGGATCGGGGCAGGAGAGAGCCCAAGCCCTCCTGCCCCGTGATCCCCAACCCCCCCGGGCCGAATCTGTTTAGGCCAGGAGGGAGCTCAAGCCCTCCTGGTCCGCAACCCCCTCTAACCCCCACCCCCCACTAAAATACGGGCAGGAGGGATCCCAGGCCCTCCTGTCCTCGACACAACCCCCCAACGACTGCCCCCCCTAACCTCCGATCGGCCCCCCCACCAACCCGCGACCCCCCCACCAACCTCACGACCCCCACCCCCCTTCCCCATACCTCAAAACATGTTGGCCGGACGGACGGGTGCCAAGCCCACCCGTCCGTCAGGCCAGCCAACACAGGAATGGGGCCGGATTGGCCCAGGCGGCTCTAATCCAGCCCACCGGTGGGGCCTGAGGCACCTGGGCCAACCAGAATAGGCCCAGGAGCCTTAGGCTCCTCCTGTGGGCGGGGCCTTAAGCACATGGGCTGGGTTGGGGTCAGTGGGGGGTCGTTGGGGTCGGCGGGGGGTTGCGGGTCGTGATCGGGGGTTCAGGGGGCAGTCATTGGGGGGGTTGTGTCGAGGGCAGGAGGGCCTGGGATCCATCCTGCATGTATTTTAGTGGGGGGTGGGGGTTAGAGGGGGTTGCGGGCCAGGAGGGCTTGGGCTCTCTCCTGACCCATACGGATTCAGCCCGGGGGGGTTGGGGATCATGGGGCAGGAGGGCTTGGGCTCCCTTCTGCCCCAATCCTGTCTGGGAGTTCGGGGGTGCCCTGGGCAAGAGGATCATTGTAGGGAGGGGGATGGATTCTGTAACCGGTGTTGTTTTTGACAGACATCGATTACAGAATACAGCTTTTAGGCGAAGGACTGGTTCCTCCTTCGCCTAAAAGCTCTTGTTTTTAACGTTTGGGTCTTAGGCTTTTTTTTTGGTTGATTATAAGGTATAAGTTTAGACGTAGTGGTGGTCTGGGCGTTTAAACAGCTGAACGTAGAGGCAGACCATTATAAAAAAATCCTTCTTTTGGATGTTTTTTTTGATAATGGACATTTTCCCTGCTTCTACTTTCAACGTTTAAGGCCTTAGGTCAAAAGGGGACTTAGACTTTTTTTTTATTATGCCCCTCCACATATCATTATGCCCCTTGTCATGAGACCACTTAACATACTATGAATCTTGCACTAGATTTTTGGTTTTAACATCACTCAAGTTATTAGGTCATCCAGTCAACATGAAAAAAAAATTAGAGGGAACATTGGTCCTATCCTTTGGAGTGAAAGATACTGTTGGCCATTAATCCAATGTGGCCATTTTTCATCTCTGCCGAAACCTCTGTGCTTATACTTCATCCCCTGCATTCCTTTTTTGAACGCTTCCACTTCTCGAGAGGGGTCTGTCAGCCTAGCAATCAGCATTTTCAGTGGGCATAACTAATGTCAGCAAAGGCCTATGGGAAATTATATCAATCTGACTCTGGGATGTTGATACAGATAGATCACATACAGTAAGCATCCAGGCAGACTGTTTCAAACAACCCTAATTCAATAAGTGCTTAGAGGACTTGGCAGTAAAAAGGTGCTCTAAGAGGTGTTAAGAATGTCTGAAGATATACATTGGATCCAGGTGGTCAGTGAAACTAACTATTGTTTCAAACAGTTTACAAATTCTAAACAGAAAGATACAGGGAAATACAATAGTTTCTATATTTAGAATAAGATTCCAAGCTATAAAAGGCTCCTCTCTACAACACCCCCCTCTCTTGCTCCTCTGGCTCCTTTTCATCCTCTTGCTCTCTTGCTATAGTTCTGGAACCCGAAGCTTAGACCATCACCCCCATCCTCCTTTCTCTCTCTCTCTGCCTTTCCCTGGAACTTCACGCTTCTCTCTGGACTCTGTAGGGCAGAGAAACTGCTTTGCTCTCTCCTTAATTGTAATGCTTATGAATATTACTTTTCTGTAAGCCTATTTCTATAATATATTCTTTATGCAATCACCTCTGGCTGTGCTTCTCATTTGAGTTTACTTTCTGGTGAATCTTCTGTGAAGGTATTGAACTCGGGACCTGGCGTTTGTAAGGGCGCCTCACATAACCCCTATAACCTAATATTGTAGGGGCGCCAACAATCCTTACAGGGTCCTGGGGTAGAATGCCTGGGATATCATCGACTGATGCAGCTCCCTCCACAGTGATAATGGTTCACCTGGACAGGCTTTTAGTTAAGACTTCCCATGAGCTTCTTTTAACTGCTTAGGTTTCTGCCCCTGTGCTGTGATAAATATGATTTTTGAACAATCTAAAAATATAGGTGTAAGCAAAAATCTTAACTCAGACACTTATGAGGGAGGTTAGTCATACTGGACTTGCCCAATCAAAGTGCAACATACAGATTAGACCACCACACCTTAACCACTCAATCTGGTTATGTCCGCACTTCTCTCATGGTGAATGTGGGATTCAAAATACAGTATACTACCACATGCCTGCTCTCCTTTCCTCTAGTCGGATGTCTTATCTTGCATGTGGGGTTAGGAGGGAAAGGGGAAAAGAGCATTCCAAAGCCACGTTAATCTCGGCTTGTCATTCAGGTCAACTAGTTTCCTCTCTTTCAGGTGCTAATTATGCTGGAGATGCCACCATCAACCATAAGAATTTACTTTGTAGTTTGTGGGTACACATGAATCCAAACAGGGTTGCTTTTGGTGTGCCCCTTCCCTATTATGGGTTGTGTGCTTGCAAACTGATTTAAACATGCATCCCCTCACTCCCTTTGATAACCAGATCATTTCTCTTCTTGCCTACGCCTTGGAATGGCTGTAAGGCCAGAGAAATTGATGCCAAACTATGCTCTCATAAATCTCACATGCCAGATTGAGCCATTTAAGATCTAGGAAGGAGAGTCAAGATTCAAAATAGATCATAGCTGCTTCAACCAGTCCAGCTGAAAGGTCTTTTTCTGTAATTGTCTACCATAGAGAGGAAAAACCTCTCAGGTTTAAAGTTTGTTACATAGTGGTATTACTCTAAAATACAGTCCAAGGGCAATTAGTGCTTATTAAACAGCACAAAGGATACCTGTGAACACTAATAAAAAGTAAATAGTCCAAGGGCCAGATATGTTTAAGCAAATTGTTATACTCTTTTGACTGAAAGTAGAATTGCTACTTATTTGGTTTTTACACAGGCAGTCAAATTTTTGCTGCTGTTTATGCGTGAATATTAATCATTTCTATTGGTAAGTGGGTTTGGCACTTCCTGCGGTTGCTAGCCCCCAAACCTTCTTTTCTCCATACCACCAATTCTCAGTTCCCCAGCCCAGGCTAGCAGAAGACCAGCATCTCATACTGCATCTGGGTTTTCTGTTTCTTGAGCTTGACAGAGCTTCCTCGATTTCAAGGGATCAGTGAGCATTGCGGGACTGCTGCTAGACAACAGAGGAAGCTAGAAGAATTTGTGAAGTGCTACTGTTCTACTGACAGCAGAGGGTAGAAGGAGAGAAGCGGTAAGGAAAAGGTAAAGAACTGGATTTGGATGAATTTATTGTTATAAACTTGTTCAATGGCATAGTAAGGGGGAGGTAAGGGGGTGGTCCGCCCCAGGTGCCGTCTTGGTGGGGGCGCTTGCACCTCTCCACCCCAACACCATGCATGTGCCTTCCCTCCCCCACCCCCATACCTCTTTAAAAAATCTTCACCAGTGCAAGCAACTATTCTAGCCTGCTGCTCACACTGGCCTGGCTCCCTCTGAAATTACTTCCGGGTCGAAGGGCCAGGAAGTGACATCAGAGAGAACGCCAGCATGAGCAGCTGCTGGAGCAGGCAAAGATTTAGAGGTATGGGAGTGGGAAGGGAGGGTGTGAGTGTGGCGGGGGCATGGAAGGAGCGGGGGGAGGCGGAGAGGAGGGCACCACCGCCCCGGGCGACTCTTACCCTTGCTATGCCACTGAGCTTGTTCTAACATATTCATGCATAAAACACAGCAGGAAGCTGAAAAGGAACTTTAGTATCTTTATTACATATGAGCAGGGCTGCTTTAATTACTTTTGAGACCTGAGACTTCTGTGAATGCCTCCTCCCCGCTTTATTTTTCCCAGACTGTTCCTCCCCCACCTCCATCCAATAAACTAAATTATATGCCCAGGTATAATAATTTTTAGATGCTTTTTTAAAATCCTATCTGGAATCTCAAGAAAAGAAAGCAATCAATCTATAGGTTCCTATAACTATGAAGCATTAAGATGATCATTGACTTAACAGTGAATGCTAGCACCATTAATGAGTATTATATGCTGCAGAGACTATTGCAAAAATAATGGCCCTAAGACAAATAAAGTGTGTTATTGGTATTAAAATGCACTGTTAGTCAATGACCCCTTGGTGTATTATTTACCTGTATGTTGGAGTGAAGTCGAGTCCATACAGGAGGGAAGAAATGTCAAAATAAACCCCACAAAACTAGTTCTGTAAATAAATCCTGGAGTCACAAAAATTCCTTTAGTCGTTGGGTCAAAATTGATAGTCTCTATTGGTTTGTACCTGTACCCGGGGTGTTTCCCCTCACTCTTTGATTGGACAAATAAATTCAAATCCTGGTGTCACCTTAGGAAGATAAACACAAGATTTATCTACTACTAAGCTGCATTGTGAAACAATATAAAACCCTGCAAAAGAGGCATGTGGAACCTAGATAGAAAATCTGCCATACCCAAGAAAGCACTAACTGATGTACAAAGACACAACCCATCTACAACAAGTGCTAATGCATCAATACACCCCCAACTGAGATAACAGAGCAAACTGGACTGCTTCAGATCGATACACAAACTACATCTAACCATAATACTTCACCTTAGTGACACACACAGAAAACTGAGAGATAGTCTCACCAGATACAGCTTAAGGGACCACTAATTAGAGATGTGTCGACAAAACTGAGCTGGAAATCCCAGTTTACCTATATAAGTCAGACTAGAAAACAAATTTATTTCTCCCTTCTGCATCGTCCTCCTTCCCTGTAACATCCGAATGAGCAAGCCTAACAGGCCTGCATTCTGTGTATAGCAGGGGTGTCCAATGTCGGTCCTCGAGGGCCGCAATCCAGTCGGGTTTTCAGGATTTCCCCAATGAATATGCATGAGATCTATTAGCATACAATGAAAGCAGTGCATGCAAATAGACCTCATGTATATTCATTGGGGAAATCCTGAAAATCCGACTGGACTGCGGCCCTCGAGGACCGACATTGGACACCCCTGGTGTATAGTATATCTCCTCCCATGTTGAGCAACATAAATCATTTTAAGTTTTTCTGTCACATATCTAGACTAAGACCAAGAGCACAACTATATTCATTATTTAAGTCCATGTTCATTATTTCTAATTTTACAAGGCCTTTGGTTTCTGTGTTATAGTTCTTTAGTTAATATTTACCAGTTGTTTCCTTACACTGGGATTTGCAGTCCAGGTCTTCATTCTGACTGGAAAAAAAATCTGGACTGGGTTAATTATAGCTTTCCTCTACAGCAGAAGTGTCAAAATCCCTCCTCGAGGGCCGCAATTCAGTCAGGTTTTCAGGATTTCCCCATTGAATATGCATGAGATCTATTTGCATGCACTGGTCGAAAGGGTCCAGAGAAGAGCGACTAGAATGGTTAAGGGGATGGAGGAGTTGCCGTACAGTGAGAGATTGGAGAAGCTGGGCCTCTTCTCCCTTGAAAAGAGGAGACTGCGAGGGGACATGATCGAAACATTCAAAATACTGAAGGGAATAGACTTAGTAGAGAAAGACAGACTGTTCACCCTCTCCAAGGTAGGGAGAACGAGAGGATTCTCTCTAAAGTTGAAAGGGAATAGATTCTGTACAAAAATAAGGAAATTCTTCTTTACCCAGAGAGTGGTAGAAAACTGGAACGCTCTTCCAGAGTCTGTTATAGGGGAAAACACCCTCCAGGGTTTCAAGACAAAGTTGAACAAGTTCATGCTAAACTGGTGAGACTGGACTAATTTGGAGCATTGGTCTTGACCTAGGGGCCGCCGCGTGAGTGGACTGCTGGCAGGATGGACCACTGGTCTGACCCAGCAGCGGCAATTCTTATGTTCTTATGTTACTACTTTCTGAAAGAGCAAACTGGCTGACAGGAAAAAGGAAGTGATATTTTCTTAGTATTAGTCTCTGAGACCTCATTTTGAGAACTGTGTGCAATTCTTGAGCCCACACTTTCGATAGGATATGGACCCGATGGCATCAGTACACGGAGGCTACATACATGGACATATATGGGAACAGATGTAAAAATCTAAACATATAAACCCTAGATATGACACAGATATTTAAATAACCTCAAGATATAACTGTATGAGAGGAAGGCCTCTTTCAATGGAATGGAGGATACAGAATGGTGCTGCTGAAACTTTTCCAGCCTTGATCCCATAATCATAGCTACAGCAATAGAAACTTGGTGGTGCAACGGTATCAGAGAACAAATATGACCTGCTTTAACAACTGAACCCAAACTCTATTACACAGCCCAGTTCAAACATAAGGAATTTCAGTATGAGTTTCTTCAATTTGATGAATGGGTTTAATTCAAGGTTACTGCAGATGAGTAAACACTGGAGAAAACAAATTCTTGTTGTTGCGATTGGCCTCCTTTATCTTGCTGTACAATGTTTGCTGTATGTGGCCAAGGCAGGAAAGACGTGACTGAAATACTTTCTTGGACAGGCTTTTCCTTTTCTTATCTCATTGCCCACTAATGCGCCTCATGGAATAACCACAGCTTGCAGAGAAGCTGAGCAGATCCTGGATGGAGGACTCCATCAATGCAGCATCTTGGAAATGTTAGTGTGAGAGAATACAAATAGGCAATGAGTTCTAAAGAGAAGTGTGGTGAGGAAGAGAAAGTATGGTGCCAACATTAACAATTTTTTATTTTATAATTTTTTTTTTTTGTATGGGAGACCTCAGTGAGGATTGGTAAGTCAGGTAAACGCAAAAGCGTTCAATGCTTCAACCTGTGCTTGAGCTAACGCTCAGTGCTACACACCATCATAGCGTCTACCCTTGTGTGTATAATCGTGAACTTAATGCAATCATAACGAACATACAGCACTGTGTTCCAGCCCTCTCTCAGTAGTACCTTCACCATAGAGAATAAAGGAAAATGACATTTTAGGAAAGGAATATCAAGAAAAACTTGTTTGTGTTTGAAAACTGAGGCTTGAAGAACATGAGGTTAAATGAACATAAGAACATAAGAAATGCCTTCACCGAATCAGACCCTTGGTCCATCCAGTCCGGTGACCCGCACACGTGGAGGCTTAACTAGATGCTTCCTGATGAAGACCTAGGTGTTCCCAGATGGGACCTTGTTTACCTGTATCCCTTGATGTGATTTACAAAGAGGTGTGCGTCCAACTTTCCCTTGAATCTTATAATGGAGGTCTCCATCACAACCTCCTCCAGGAGAGCGTTCCAAGTGTCCACCACTCACTGTGTGAAACAGAACTTCCTGACATTAGTCTTGGGCCTGTCGCCTCTCAATTTCAGTCCATGACCTCTCGTCCGAGTCACATTTGACAACGTGAATAAAGATGCATCTTGCTGGATTTTATCAATTCCTTTTAGTATTTTAGCATTCTTCTCTTCTCTAGGGTGAACAAGTTCAGTTTTCTGAGGCGTTCTTTATAGCTCAAATTTCCCATACCTTTTACTAGCTTTGTGGCTCACCTCTGCACCCTCTCCAGCAGGGTTATATCCTTCTTTAGGTAGGGAGACCAGTGTTGGCTACAATACTCCAAGTGTGGCCTGACCATTGCTCTGTAAAGCGGCATTATGACGTTAGCCGATCTACTTGTGATTCCCTTCTTTATCATGCCCAACATCCTGTTCACTTTCTTTGCAGCCGCCGTGCATTGTGCCGACGGTTTCAGGGTCTGATCTATCAGTACCCCAAGGTCTCTTTCTTGTTCACTCTTGCTCAAAGTCACACCTAACATTTTATATTCATGTTCCTTGTTTTTCGTGCCTAGGTGCATCACTTTGCATTTTTCTATATTGAACTTCATCTGTCACTTTTCCGCCCATTTCTCTAGCTGGTTCAAATCTCTCTGGAGTTCTTCACTATCCATTTGTGATCCAACTGACCGACATAGTTTCGTGGTTTTCATATTGTCTAACCTGCATTAATTGTTCCTGAATAATATTCCAGGCCCACTTAGGCATCTGGGGGAAGGAAGGGAGGGGGCAGCTTCTGCTCATAGCTATGCTCACGTGCTAATGAAGACTGGGGTATAGCATGAGATGGTTCATTGCATCCTTGGGAACGTGCTATTCTGTCAGCATTGTGTTTTGGGCTTTGCACATTCATGTTCAGGTGCCTGGGAGTACAAAGTGATCTTTTCTCTTGCACTGTGTTCTATCATTTCACTGCAATAGCTCTAGAATGTATAGGTGCATTGCAGTTTATAGTTATGTAAACCACTGTCACCTGTCTCCCATGCATTCTGAAAATGCTATGGAAAACAGTGTATTCGGCACTTGAATTGCTGGAACAGATACAAGATCCTTTATCTGAAATCCTATTTTGGTTTTTGGAATTTTTCAGTTTTCAGAATGGTAATGTTAAGTCCGAAAAAGACAGAGCGTAAGACCACAAAATTGCCACCTAACTTTTTTTTTTTTTTTTTTTAAATTTCAAAATTAGGCAAACATTAAACAATTCAGGCACTTCAAACACAAACTTGCTTGCACTGGCTGACATATCCCTGCCTCAAATTTTCATGTAGGACAGATGTAAAAGAAAATATGATACCATAAAATACAATAAAATGGAGGCGTGAACATCCCAACAATTCTCCAACACTGACAACAGCTGATGAACGAGCAACATGTGGTTTATGGAAAGAGTGTGAACGATTGAGGAAAGAGTCACAAACATTAAGCACTTCCAACACAAACTTGTTCCAAGCATAGTCTTTAGTCACACATAGGGTCTGTTTTACAAAGCCGTTCCCCCTTCCTCAGCAACACTCTTGGATCTCCCAGAAATGTAAAAGATATTATCAAGAGAAAAATTGTCTACTTGAGAGTATTGAAGAAAACCTCTCATATACAGTACATTTTCAGAAGCTCCAGTGGTGCCAAGTAATGGGAGATAGGACAATTCAAGAACCTAAGGTTCCTAGCTCTCATTAGATTTTCCATTTTCTCCCATTGAAAATGTAATGATATACCATCTTTAATATTTTAAATTGCTGAAGATTGCAAAGTATTAACTGAAGAATCCAGTTTATCAAGTTTGTTTTCTCAAATGAAACTAATTGAGTCTTATGTTCAACTACCTAGAATTTCTGTTGAAAACTGATATAACTTAGAAACAGTACTTTGCAAGGAAGTTTCTATTCGGTTTACTACTAATCAAATATCTTTCAATGTAACTACCTTGTCCAAAGAAATAGAGCGAATATCTGTCCCAGTAAATATTTGTACCGGAGCTGGAAGTGGAGCACTGGTAGAATCTTTGCTCTTACTCAATGGCTCCGATGGTGAATCTAAACCTGTTAGTTGTAAGGGAGATGTGTCTTTCCCTTCTTTGGACTCAGACCCTTTCCTCCCTTCAGAGATTAATCCAGGTTGAGGAGGAGGTGACGGTTCACCCAAGGATAAGGAAGCAGAGTGAGCAGATATATTTACTCTATCAACATTAGAGACTTCTACAGGGGAGGCCAGATGTCAGTCCTTAGGGCCCTTTAAAGAAGTAGATGGTGTTACCTTCACTTTTCTTTTCCCCATAATGCTCACAAATTTTAATTCCCTGCTCCTGACTCCTCAAGGCTCTTAAGGGGCTCCAAAGGGGCATGGCCTGTCCCTTTCAAACACGTGCCCACAGACACGTCACGTGACCGCATGCTGCGTTCCGCGGCTTGATGGCATTTAAAATTCCTCAAAGGCCCTCTCTCTCCGACAGCTGATGTCAGCTGCTGTCTGTGGCAGTTTCTGAGATGCAAAAGGAGCCCTCCGGCTCAAGACAGTCCTCCAAATTCCGTGCCTTGATGCATTTAAGATGCCTCAGAAGTCCTGTCTTTCCGGCAGCTGATGTTGGCTGCTGTCCATGGGGGTGCCTGTCTATAGATGCAAAAGGAGCCCTCCGACTTATAACAGTCCTCCAAATTTTGTTTTTGAATTTTGGATAAAGGATCTTGTACCTATACTGTGTTCATTCAAGCGTGGCAGGTACAACTTCAGTTTTAAACTTTAAGGTTCTTCCTATTTCCAAAAACTTTCAAACATGAAACTTGCATGAAGGATTTTTTTTTTGAAAGGCTGGGGCTTTTTGATTATTTTCAGTTTCAAACACCTGAAAACACTTCTACCTTCGGAAGAACATTTTTGACTTCCAAACATGAAAACGCATTTAACATATGGTGACAGGTTCATGAACTCTATAACATCCCACAGGCAAGTAATTACCTATAGACTCTGTTTTAAAAGTTGGAATACTGTTATTTCTTTCTTATAAACAGTCATTCCATCCATTGGCACATGGGAAGTTACATGTTTCCCGCATGACAGATCTGAAGGAGTTGAGGCAAACAGAGCTATATTGAGTGACCCCACCAACATGGCTCCTGGGGTGGACCGTCGCCCTCGCTCCCCCCCCCCCCCACACTACGCCACTGAGTGAAGTTACACTATAATCTATCTTACCAGAATGGGGAAACAGACAGTGAAAAGCTACCAGGCTAGGCTACTACAGCTGGAAACATAATAACAAGAGATTCAATTACCCCAATATTGATTGGGCAAATGTCTCATCAGGGCATTCAAGGGAGGTTAAGTTTCTAGAGTAGATGCCTTAAATAACTACTTAATTTGAGTATTAGACTTAATTATCTGCCTGCCAAGTCTGAGCTCAAGGTAAATCATGCCTCAAGTACTGTAATTATTTCCTACACAACAAGGCTTACAACCAAAGTTGCGTCTGAGTCAGTAGAGGGTGAAGTGACAAAGAGAGTTTGAGAAAGAAGATTGGTTTTCCTGGAAAATTGCCTGCGGCTCTAACCACTAAACTACTGTTCCACCTTAATCCTAGAGTGGGCAAGAGGGGAGCTACTTTATATCATGCTCTCAGTGTCATGTAGAACAGTGTTCTTCAACCACCGGTCCATGGACCAGTGCTGGTCCACAGAAATTTCCTGCCGGTCCACAGGGCCAGCACGTGCATCAGGCCCAAAACAGTGTTCTTCAACCGCTGGTCCACAGTGCGATCGATGCGGCGTTATCTTCGAGCCAGCTCCCTCTTCCTAACTGATTCAGTGCACAAAGCCACGGGCAGTAGCTCCTATGGGCACCCTGCGCCTGAACTGGAAACCTTCTCTCTGACGTTGCAACGTCAGAGGGAAGGCTTCCAGATGAGGCACGGGACGTGCAAGGTGCAATTAGTACTATTATGGAGGCGGTGTCTGGGGTGGAGATTGGGTAGAGATGGCCGGGGTCTGGCCCACGACTTAGCCCAGTGTTCTTCAACCGCTGGTCCACGGACCGATGCCGGTCCACAGAATAATTCTTTTATTTCTGCCGATCCATAGGTGTAAAAAGGTTTAAAAACACTGATGTAGAATATGGTACAAAGGAGAAGGTGACAGAGTTGATTGGAAATAGTGATCCCAGCCCAATCAAACCTGAAGGTTAGTAAATTAAACTATTGCAGTAGTAAATTTTAAAAGGACGAATATGGGGTCTTTTTACTAAACAACATTAAGCACTTACCTCCAATAGCATGGCAAATTTATAGAATAATAGGAGTAGCCTAATGGTTAGTGCAGTGGACTGTGACCCTGGGGAACTCGGCACAATTCACACTGTAGCTCCTTGTGACCCTGGGATAGTCACTTAACCCTCCATTGCCTTAGGTATATAAAACAGGGACTTTCTCTGGCTTTTACAAAGCTGTAACAGAGGTTTCTACTGCAGGCCCGCGAGGTAAATGCTCCGACGCTCATAGAATTCTTTTAAGTGTCAGAGCATTTGTACCTTGTCGGCCTACAGTAGAAGCCTTTGTAGGCCTCCATAGAAGCCTACAATATGCAGGAGATATATGTACTGTACTTTGTTAATAAATATGATCTTTTTGAGGAATATCAGAACCAAAGGCTAGCTGATAAAAGAAAGTTTTAGAAGAATCTTAAAAAGCTTTAAATTCAGTTCAAGACAGATATAGTTTGGAAGTTTGTTCCAAAAACCAGGCGCTAAATAAAAGAAAGCTTTGTGTTAAGTAGATTTCCAGTTGATATTATTAGCTGTTGGCAATAATATCCTATTGATTTGGAGAGATCTGAGCACTATGGATGGAGAAGTTAATGAATTCAAATAACTAGGTTTGAGAGTATGAAACACTTTCTCCGCCTTTTACAAAACGGCAGAAGCAGTTTTTAGTGCAGGCCGGTGTGCGCTGCTCCCAACTCTCATAGGAACTCTATGAATGTCTGGTGCAGCACAGAGCATTCAGCGCTGGCCTGTGCTAAAATCCGCTTTTTGTAAAAATAGGGGGTTTATGTGTTACCACCAGAACTTTAAACTGAACGTGATATGAAACTGGTAACCAGTGATATTGTAGAAAAAGTGGTGTTAATGATCAAATTTGCTCGTGACCTAAAAAATTGATAACTGCATTCTGTAGTCTTTGAAGACGTCGGAGCTTTGCAGATGAAATTACAGCATAAACAACATTGTGATAGTCAATTTTTGAAGTGAGGTATGAAAATTCTTATTATCAAACGAACGTCTTACCGCTTTTAAAGACCTAAGAGAGTAAAAACCTTTCTTTACAACTTCTGAAACTTGATCTAAAAAAAATCTAATTGAGAGTCAGCAACAACTCCAACATATTTAAACTTCTTAACCATCGAAAATGTACATATAAAGTACTACCCCCAAATTTGCGGGGGTTCCGTTCCAGGAACCCCCGCGAATCTTGAAAAATCACGAATACGGTTTTTCATGGGGGAGACTGGAGAGGGCAGCGGGAGAGGCAGGAGAGAGCAGCTGGAGCACCGTTGAGTGAAGGAAATCACTCGCTGTATGCTCTGACCGCCTCTTCCTGCACTAAAGTTGGGCCTTACCAATCAGGAGCTGCTTTGACATGCATAAAATATATTTATATATAAAATATATTTATACATAAAATAAATTTATACTTATACATATAGTAAAAGTATATTAAAATGTAACTTACCCCCCACCCCCGTTTTACAAAACCACGCAAAAGATTTCTAGCACCAGTTGGCGCACTGAATCTCTACACCAGTGGTCCCCAACCCTGTCCTGGAGGACCACCAGGCCAGTCGGGTTTTTGGGATAGCCCTAATGAATATACATGGGGCAGATTTGCATGTCTGTCACCTCAGAGGAGAGCGACACAACTGATTAAGGGGATGGAAAGCCTTTCATACGCAGAGAGATTGGAGAAACTGGGTCTCTTTTCCCTGGAGAAGCGGAGACTTAGAGGGGATATGATAGAGACTTACAGGATCATGAAGGGCATAGAGAGAGTAGAGAAGGATAGATTCTTCAAACTTTCAGAAAATAAAAAAAACAAGAGGGCATTCAGAAAAGTTGAAAGGGGACAGATTCAAAACAAATGCTAGGAAGTTCTTCTTTACCCAACGTGTGGTGGACACCTGGAATGCACTTCCAGAGAACGTTATAGGGCAGAGTACGGTACTGGGGTTTAAGAAAGGATTGGACAACTTCCTGCTGGAAAAAGGGATCGAAGGGTTTAGATAGAGGATTACTGCACAGGTCCTGGACCTGTTGGGCCGCCGCGTGAGTGGACTGCTGGGCGCGAAGGACCTCAGGTCTGACCCAGCGAAGGCATTTCTTATGTTTCTTATTAGGGCTATCCCAAAAACCCGACTGGCCTGGTGGTCCTCCAGGACAGGGTTGGGGACCTCTGCTCTACACTGCTCTGGTGCTCATAGGAACTCTATGACCGTTGGAGCAGTGCGGAGCATTCAGTGCACTAACTAGTGCTAAAAACCTCTTGTGCGGTTTTGTAAAAGGGGAAGTTAAATAGGAATATATTGAGGTGAAAAAGTTTTAACCCCACTCTATTCTGATTTCCCCTGTTACTGCAATATGGCACACTGCACTACACAGTCAAGCAAGAAGCTTTAGGGTAATTGACTCTCATACCTGCAGCCAGTATGAATATTAAACTTTTTATATACGGCATACCAGCGCCAAAATTGTCATTGGTCTCATTTTATAAATATACTTTAAATATAGTTTCTCAAAATAATTTAGAGTAGAAAAATACTCATCTTAGTCTACGTGGATGGAGGGTTGTCACTCCGACATAGAACTATGTTTTGTCTATAAAAGGCTGTATCGAGGAAATCCCCCCTTTAACTCAGCAGACTCAGATTCTCCGTGTCAGGCCGTTTAACGGAGAATCTGAGTCTGCTGAGTTAAAGGGGGATTTCCTCGATACAGCCTTTTATAAACGAAACATGTGGCCTCTTTTACAAAGCCGCGTGGCAACAGCCCCTTTAAATCTCTATGGGCTTCGGGGCCGTTAGCGCAGCGCAGCCGCTAATGCGGCTTTGTAAATGAGGCCGATAGTTCTATGTCGGAGTGACAACCCCCCATCCGCGTAGACTAAGATGAGTACAATCTAACTCTAAAAGTATTTTTTTCTACTCTAAATTATTTTGAGAAACTATATTTAAAGTATATTTATAAAATGAGACCAATGATGATTTTGGTGCTGATATGCCGTATGTAAAAAGTTTAATATTCATACTATCTGCACTGAAGAGGTCTGAGAGTGAATTACCCCAAGGAGTGGGCGAATAAATGGCAGATGAAATTCAATGTAGGGAAATGCAAAGTCATGCATATAGGGAGAAAAAACCCGATGTTCAGCTACCAAATGGGGGATTAGTATTAGAGGAAAGTAACCTTGAAAGAGATTTGGGTGTACTGGTGGATACAACAATGAAGTCAACGGCGCAATGCGCAGCAGCCGCGAAGAAGGCAAACAGAATGTTGGGTATTATTAAAAATGGTATTACGACCAGAACAAAAGAAGTCATCCTGCCGTTGTATCGGGCAATGGTGCGCCCGCACCTGGAGTACTGTGTTCAGTATTGGTCACCGTACCTTAAGAAGGATATGGCAATACTTGAGAGGGTCCAGAGGAGAGCGACACGAATGATTAAGGGCATGGAAAACCTTTCATACACTGAAAGATTGGAGAGGCTGGAGCTCTTCTCCCTGGAAAAGCGGAGACTCAGAGGAGACATGATAGAAACCTACAAGATCATGAAGGGCATAGAGAAAGTAGAGAGAGATAGATTCTTCAAATTTTCAAAACATAAAAGAACAAGAGGGCATTCGGAAAAATTGGAAGGGGATAGATTCAAAACAAATGCTAGGAAGTTTTTCTTTACTCAGCGGGTGGTGGACACCTGGAATGCGCTTCCAGAGGACGTAATAGGGCAGAGTACGGTACTGGGGTTTAAGAAAGGATTGGACAATTTCCTGTTGGAAAAGGGGATAGAGGGGTATAGATAGAGGATTACTGCACAGGTCCTGGACCTGTTGGGCCGCCGCATGAGTGGACTGCTGGGCACGATGGACCTCGGATCTGACCCGGCAGAGGCATTGCTTATGTTCTTATGTTCTTATGACTGTATACAATCTTAGCCTCAAAAGAGAATATCACTGAAGTTTATAGTCAGCTGTTGCTTGTATTGACACTGCACTACAGCCATAAAATAATTTACCTAGCAATGTTTTTGGTAGGTTGCCAAAGGATCACCAGAGGCTTCAGCTCCACTAGCCTTTAGTTTGCTGATTACCAAACAAGATTAGAGCAGCCAGCTGAGAACTATCCCACTGATGTTGCTTGAGATCGTGGACAAGTTTCTTAACCCTCCATTGCTCAGGTACAAAACTTAAAAATTATAAATCCTCCAGGGACATGAACTGAATATAACTTGCCTTGTGAAAGATATAATTTAAATCCAAAATCCAATACCAGGTATAGTGTGAACTTAAGAAATGCCACAAAAATGTTTCTCACCTATAGAGCAATTCTAACATATCATAATGGCAGTAACTTCCACAAGTCACACAAGCTCCTACCTAGGAAAAGACTACCAAAAACACTGTAGTGTGACCACTAAAACATCAATAACCCTTTTGGAAAACTAAACAAACCAGATTAAAATAGGTCAATCAGTGCTAACAGAAACCCATGCCTCTTTCAAACATGCAGAACACAGGTCTTCACTCAGTATAGAATAAGAAACCACAATATAAAAACAGAAATAAAAATTAAACTGAACCCACAAGAAGCTAGACTCTTCATACAGTGCAACACCAGAGAGAGAAAGCAATGTGTATCCCCCTGTACTGTGCAACATATCAAAATGATAGCAGACTGATATATTTCAACCATTACATTACAAATTAACAAATGCACATAAAATAAAAAATGGAAAATGATACAATTTTATTGGATTACATGTATTTTTCAGTTAGCTTTTAGAGGCTAAAACCTTCTTCTCAGTTCAGGACATTATACCTTAATGACAATATGCTGTCCTGACCTGAGGAAGGATGTTTTGGTTTCTAAAGTTAGACAAAAAGGATTTAAACTTAATCCAATAAAATGGTAACACCTTATTTCCATTTTCTATTTTTACTTACTAATGTTTATTAACATAGCTACCACATTACTTTATCTTAAACCAGGGGTAGGTAATTCCAGTCCTTGAGAGTTGGAGCCAGGCCAGGT
The DNA here is from genome assembly GCF_902459505.1 of Geotrypetes seraphini. Taxonomy (NCBI): domain Eukaryota; kingdom Metazoa; phylum Chordata; class Amphibia; order Gymnophiona; family Dermophiidae; genus Geotrypetes; species Geotrypetes seraphini. Next base: position 71,244,588 of record NC_047088.1, read on the forward strand.
TTTCAGGATATCCATAATGAATATGTATGAGATGGATTTGCATACACTGCCTTCTTGAGATGCAAATCTATCTCATGCATATTTATTGTGGATATCCTGAAAACCTGAGCTGGTTCCGGCTCTCGAGGGCCGGAATTGCCTACCCCTGTCTTAAACTAAAAATAAAATGATTTTTTTCTACCTTTCATGTCTGGTTATTTACATTTTTCAATTGTGTTGGTACTAGTCTCTGGTTTCCAGCATCTCTCCTTCCACTTCCCCCCTTCTATCATCTCCCTACTCTCTGTCTCCTCCCCCCACCCCTCTACAACTACCCTCTCCCTCCCCTGTTCTATACAGAATCTGTATTCCCCACTTTTATACAGCATCTACTGCTACTATTAATTATTTCTATAGCGCTACTAGATGCACGCAGCTCGAAAGAACTTACAATCTAAACAGCCAAGACAAACAGGATGTCATCGATACAGACAAGGGGAAAGGTTAATCAGCTGGCTGGGTTGGAGGGCAGAAGAGTAGGGTTAAGGATTGAAGGCTATATCAAATAGGTGGGTTTTCAGTCTGCTTTTAAACACGGGAAGGGAAGGGGATTGATGGACAAACTTGGGTAATTTATTCCAGACATAGGGGGCAGCTAGATGAAAGGAACAGGCAGGCTAAGAGATAATTTGAGAAGAAACTGCTAGAGAGGTAAAACCTAACTAAAGTATATTAAACCCAAGAAAACAATTTAATATACTTCAGTTAGTTGAATAGAAGACAAAAGAAGTGCACAGAGAGGCTAAGGCCATAAATGTAAAACTAAACTAACTTTTTGCTTTGTTATGTACTGTAGGACAGTACCCCCTGGCCAGTCAGGTTTTCATGATAACCCTAATGAATATGCATGAGAGAGATCTGCATATAATGGAGGTGCAAGGCATGCAAATCTGTTCTATGCATATTCATTAGGGCTATCCTGAAAATCTGACTGGCCTGGGGGTCTTCCAGGACAGGGTTGAGAACCACTGCTGTAGGATACCTATAACAGAATCATTCTTTATAGATAATGAGTCAGAAAACCTAATGTAAATCATTGTGAATCTGTAAGAGATGCAAGAGCAAATGATCAAACTACATAGTAGAAAATCACCAGGACTTGATGTTACTTATCCCAAAGTTCTGAAGATGCCCTTTTACCAAACTGTGGTAAAAAGTGGCCTTAGCATGGACATTCCCATGTGTTAAAACTACTTTTCCATATGGGTAAAATGGTTGAATTTTCTGATTTTTGACTCATTGGCCATGCTCTAATTTTCCCATTAGCGTGTGAGCCCCTACCACCACATATTTTGTAAGCAGAAAGATCTCACACATTAACCATATGCTAATCAGATAGTGTATGGCAATATAGCTGCAGTAACCAATTAGCAGAGAATACGACTACTCTCTGCCCCCTGACCCATGCCCAGAACTAAAAAATAAAATAAATTTGTTAGTGCATAAGAAATGCTCGATGATGCCAAAATTACTGCAGGATGTTTGAGCATGCTCCATAGTAAGGCATTTTAAGCTGTGATAAGAATGTACTAGTAAAATGGCTCTTAAAACTTTCACTCATAAAAGAATAACAAAGACCCCTGACAGGTTTCTTAAGTTAAAATAAAATAAAAACCCATATACAGCCACTGCTTTCACAACTATACAATGATCTTTAGCTGCAAATGTACCTCTTTTAGTCATATCTAGGCAGCAGCATAGTGAGGGAAGGAGGTGCTTGGCATCACTGCTCTGTGCGCCCCACACGTACTTCTTCCCTGTCACACGTCCTCATGTACCTCTTCAAAATCTTCGGCAGCAGAACTGCAACCAGGAAGTGATGTCAGAAGGAGATATGAGACTGGCGCAAGCAGCTACTAAGAGATGCTGCTCACTGCTGCCAAATAATTTGAAGAGGTGGGTGGGCAGAAAAGGGGAGAGGTGCTGGTGGCCCCCGCCAAGGCCCCTCTGTCCCCCTTGCTATGCCATTGATCTAGCATTACTGGCAGACATTTTTAGCTTGTAAAATTCATTTTATCAGCTCCTATTTTCTAGTTAGTATGGAGGCAGGATACTTGATTCTATGGTTCATAGTCATACTCAGCACGTCTTAATGTAACCCCCCTCCTTCTCAGACTGAGGTAAAAGGTATCCCTCTTGAAATAAGATTTATTTGTAGTCGTGAACACCGAGGGGCTCATAATCAAAAGAGAAAAACGTCCAAAGACCGGCCTAAGTCGGCACTTGGACGAACATTTCCCAAATACATCCAAGTGCCGATAATAAAAACGGGTTTTGGACGTATTTCTAAACGACCTAGGCCTTCATAGTGCCGCTGAACAACCAAAGCTAAAAGGGGCGTTTCGGGAGGAGTGTCGAGGGCGGGAGTTGGGCGGGATGTGGGCCGGCTTAGACTTAGTCGTACAGCATGTATAACCGAAAGTTATACAGGCCGGGATCGACGGAACTTGGACGTTGTGACTTAGACCATATAAAACATGGTCTAAGTCACAACAACCCACCTAAAGTCACCAGATAAGCACTGCAAACACTTAAAACAGACCCCCACACACTTCCCCAGTGATCACTGACCCCCCATCATAAAAATATTAATCACACCTTTAAAATACAGCCTTCAGACCATCATCACCTGGCAGCCTGGCATAGGAAAGCCTAGTCGTCCAGCACAGAGGTGGTTTAAGCCATCTTGGGGGTGGGTTAGGGACTCATGAAGAGGAGGACCCATGCCCATAAGCCCCTGTAATCACTGCATTGATACTTAAACATATGCACTGCCCTATACACCCCAAAACCCTTTTTTACTGGCATATAAGTGGCTCCTGCAGCCATAAGGGCTATTAGGGTGGTAGATAAGTGGATCTAGGGGATTCTGGAGGTGGTTTGGGGGGCTCACCGTGACCTATAAGGGAGCTGTAGTAAGGAGAAGACATGGCACCCTTTTTGTGAAGTTCACAGCAGTGCCTTGTAAGGTACCCCACTATTTAGGTGCCATGACTGGTGTTCAGTCCATCACTTTGCAGACCCCCTCCCATGTCCAACAGGGCTTATTCTAGGCTTTTTTGAGTTGGACGAAGAGTTAGACGAAAATGTGGTATAAATATGGACGCTTTAGCAACTTGGACGATCAGATCGGCAGGACGTATAGTTAGACGATTTTTGAAACAAAAAAAATTTGGGATGTATTTTTCGAAAATGTGTGTTAAGCTGTTTTTTTACTTTGGACAACTTGCGACTTAGACGAAAACGGACATAGACGTCCCTTTCGATTATGCCCCTCTGAGGGTTAAATTGATACCTTTCCCCAGGAGAAGGAGTGAACTACATATAAAAATAATAATATAAAATAATAAAATGTAATGTAACCGCGAAATAAAAATGTTAATTAAACCATAAACAAAATAGGTATAAAGAAGCACTAAGGATTCAAAATTTGAAATAGAAATAAAATTTAATAAACAAATGCTGTATATCAAATCTAGACAAAGAAATTCTACTTCCCCTATGTATAGTTCTTCTTGGAGGTTTTTCAGGTTAGAGTATTTGAGGCTTTCTGTCCTTTCTGTTTAGGGGTACCATGTTGGCACGCTGTTGCCAACTACTACTACTACTATAACTAAAACCAAATCAATAAGAAAAACCCTATCCTAAATCTAATAACCCCAAAATTTCCTCAAATACTTTCTAAACTAGGAAAAGAACAGATAATTGATGTTCCCTATCCTTTTTCCCTTCCCAGAATTTCCTATATCTCAAATCACACACAAAACATCAAATCTATATATATAAAATCGGAGGTATGTATGTGTGTATGTGTGTATGTATGTGTGTATGTGCCGCGATCACGCAAAAACGGCTTGACCGATTTGAACGAAACTTGGTATGCAGATCCCTCACTACCTGGGGTGATATGTTCTGGGGGTCTCGCGGCCCACCTGCACACGTGGGCGGAGCTACAAACAGAAAATCAGATTTCACCCATTCATGTCAATGGAAAAAATGTAAAAAGCTGCCATTCTCACAGTATATCAAAAACCGCTTGACCGATTTGAACGAAACTTGGTATGCAGATCCCTCACTACCTGGGGTGATATGTTCTGGGGGTCTCGCGGCCCTCCTGCACACGTGGCCGGAGCTACAAACAGAAAATCAGATTTCACCCATTCATGTCAATGGAAAAAATGTAAGAAGCTGCCTTTCTCCCTGTAATTCAAAAACGGCTTGACCGATTTGAACGAAACTTGGGATGCAGATCCCTCACTACCTGGGGTGCTATGTACTAGGGGGTCTCGCGGCCCTCCTGCACACGTGGCCGGAGCTACAAACAGAAAATCAGATTTCACCCATTCATGTCAATGGAAAAAATGTAAGACGCTGCCTTTCTCCCTGTAATTCAAAAACGGCTTGACCGATTTGAACGAAACTTGCTATGCAGACCCCTCACTACCTAGGGTGCTATGTTCTGGGGATCTCGCGGCCCTTCTGCATACGTGGCCGGAGCTACAAACAGAAAATCAGATTTCACCCATTCATGTCAATGGAAAAAATGTAAGAAGCTGCCTTTCTCACAGTATATCAAAAACGGCTTGACCGATTTGAACGAAACTTGGTATGCAGATCCCTCACTACCTGGGGTGATATGTTCTGGGGGTCTCGCGGCCCACTTGCACACATGGGCGGAGCTACAAACAGAAAATCAGATTTCACCCATTCATGTCAATGGAAAAAATGTAAGAAGATGCCTTTCTCCCTGTAATTCAAAAACGGCTTGACCGATTTGAACGAAACTTGGTATGCAGATCCCTCACTACCTGGGGTGATATGTTCTGGGGGTCTCGCGGCCCACCTGCACACGTGGGCGGAGCTACAAACAGAAAATCATATTTCACCCATTCATGTCAATGGAAAAAATGTAAAAAGCTGCCATTCTCACAGTAATTCAAAAACGGCTTGACCGATTTGAACAAAACTTGCTATGCAGATCCCTCACTACCTGGGGTGCTATGTTCTGGGGGTCTCGCGGCCCTCCTGCACACGTGGCCGGAGCTACAAACAGAAAATCAGATTTCACCCATTCATGTCAATGGAAAAAATGTAAGAAGCTGCCTTTCTCCCTGTAATTCAAAAACGGCTTGACCGATTTGAACGAAACTTGGGATGCAGATCCCTCACTACCTGGGGTGCTATGTACTAGGGGGTCTCGCGGCCCTCCTGCACACGTGGCCGGAGCTACAAACAGAAAATCAGATTTCACCCATTCATGTCAATGGAAAAAATGTAAGACGCTGCCTTTCTCCCTGTAATTCAAAAACGGCTTGACCGATTTGAACGAAACTTGCTATGCAGACCCCTCACTACCTAGGGTGCTATGTTCTGGGGATCTCGCGGCCCTTCTGCATACGTGGCCGGAGCTACAAACAGAAAATCAGATTTCACCCATTCATGTCAATGGAAAAAATGTAAGAAGCTGCCTTTCTCACAGTATATCAAAAACGGCTTGAGCGATTTGAACGAAACTTGGTATGCAGATCCCTCACTACCTGGGGTGATATGTTCTGGGGGTCTCGCGGCCCACTTGCACACATGGGCGGAGCTACAAACAGAAAATCAGATTTCACCCATTCATGTCAATGGAAAAAATGTAAGAAGATGCCTTTCTCCCTGTAATTCAAAAACGGCTTGACCGATTTGAACGAAACTTGCTATGCAGATCCCTCACTACCTGGAGTGATATGTTCTGGAGGTCTCGCGGCCCACATGCCCACATGGGCGGAGCTACAAACTGAAAATCAGATTTCACCCATTCAAGTCAATGGAAAAAATGTAAAAACCTGTGGGACCGATTTGAATGAAATTTGGTATGCAGATCCCTCACTACCTGGGGTGATATGTTCTGGGGGTCTCGCGGCCCACCTGCACACGTGGGCAGAGCTACAAACAGAAAATCATATTTCACCCATTCAAGTCAATGGAAAAAATGTACAAAGCTGTGGGACCGATTTGAACGAAACTTGGGATGCAGATCCCTCACTACCTGGGGTGATATGTTCTGGGGGTCTCGCGGCCCACCTGCACATGTGTGCGGAGCTACAAACAGAAAATCAGATTTCACCCATTCATGTCAATGGAAAAAATGTAAAAAGCTGCCATTCTCACTGTAATTCAAAAACGGCTTGACCGATTTGAACGAAACTTGCTATGCAGATCCCTCACTACCTGGGGTGATATGTTCTGGGGGTCTCGCGGCCCTCCTGCACACGTGGCCGGAGCTACAAACAGAAAATCAGATTTCACCCATTCATGTCAATGGAAAAAATGTAAGAAGCTGCCTTTCTCCCTGTAATCAAAAACGGCTTGACCGATTTGAACGAAACTTGGGATGCAGATCCCTCACTACCTGGGGTGCTATGTACTAGGGGGTCTCGCGGCCCTCCTGCACACGTGACCGGAGCTACAAACAGAAAATCAGATTTCACCCATTCATGTCAATGGAAAAAATGTAAGAAGCTGCCTTTCTCCCTGTAATTCAAAAACGGCTTGACCGATTTGAACGAAACTTGGGATGCAGATCCCTCACTACCTGGGGTGCTATGTACTAGGGGGTCTCGCGGCCCTCCTGCACACGTGGCCGGAGCTACAAACAGAAAATCAGATTTCACCCATTCATGTCAATGGAAAAAATGTAAGAAGCTGCCTTTCTCCCTGTAATTCAAAAACGGCTTGACCGATTTGAACGAAACTTGGGATGCAGATCCCTCACTACTTGGGGTGCTATGTACTAGGGGGTCTCGCGGCCCTCCTGCACACGTGGCCGGAGCTACAAACAGAAAATCAGATTTCACCCATTCATGTCAATGGAAAAAATGTAAGACGCTGCCTTTCTCCCTGTAATTCAAAAACGGCTTGACCGATTTGAACGAAACTTGCTATGCAGACCCCTCACTACCTAGGGTGCTATGTTCTGGGGATCTCGCGGCCCTTCTGCATACGTGGCCGGAGCTACAAACAGAAAATCAGATTTCACCCATTCATGTCAATGGAAAAAATGTAAGAAGCTGCCTTTCTCACAGTATATCAAAAACGGCTTGACCGATTTGAACGAAACTTGGTATGCAGATCCCTCACTACCTGGGGTGATATGTTCTGGGGGTCTCGCGGCCCACTTGCACACATGGGCGGAGCTACAAACAGAAAATCAGATTTCACCCATTCATGTCAATGGAAAAAATGTAAGAAGATGCCTTTCTCCCTGTAATTCAAAAACGGCTTGACCGATTTGAACGAAACTTGCTATGCAGATCCCTCACTACCTGGAGTGATATGTTCTGGAGGTCTCGCGGCCCACATGCCCACATGGGCGGAGCTACAAAGTGAAAATCAGATTTCACCCATTCAAGTCAATGGAAAAAATGTAAAAACCTGTGGGACCGATTTGAATGAAATTTGGTATGCAGATCCCTCACTACCTGGGGTGATATGTTCTGGGGGTCTCGCGGCCCACCTGCACACGTGGGCAGAGCTACAAACAGAAAATCATATTTCACCCATTCAAGTCAATGGAAAAAATGTACAAAGCTGTGGGACCGATTTGAACGAAACTTGGGATGCAGATCCCTCACTACCTGGGGTGATATGTTCTGGGGGTCTCGCGGCCCACCTGCACATGTGTGCGGAGCTACAAACAGAAAATCAGATTTCACCCATTCATGTCAATGGAAAAAATGTAAAAAGCTGCCATTCTCACTGTAATTCAAAAACGGCTTGACCGATTTGAACGAAACTTGCTATGCAGATCCCTCACTACCTGGGGTGATATGTTCTGGCGGTCTCGTGGCCCACCTGCACACGTGGCGGAGCTACAAACAGAAAATCAGATTTCACCCATTCATGTCAATGGAAAAAATGTAAGAAGATGCCTTTCTCCCTGTAATTCAAAAACGGCTTGACCGATTTGAACGAAACTTGGTATGCAGATCCCTCACTACCTGGGGTGATATGTTCTGGGGCTCTCGCGGCCCACCTGCACATGTGGGCGGAGCTACAAACAGAAAATCAGATTTCACCCTTTCAAGTCATTGGAAAAAATGTACAAAGCTGTGGGACCGATTTGAACGAAACTTGGTATGCAGATCCCTCACTACCTGGGGTGATATGTTCTGGGGGTCTCGAAGCCCACCTGCACATGTGTGCGGAGCTACAAACAGAAAATCAGATTTCACCCATTCATGTCAATGGAAAAAATGTAAAAAGCTGTGGGACCGCTTTGAACGTAAATTGGTATGCAGATCCCTCACTACCTGGGGTGATATGTTCTGGGGCTCTCGCGGCCCACCTGCACACGTGGGCGGAGCTACAAACAAAAAATCTGATTTCACCCATTCAAGTCATTGGAAAAAATGTACAAAGCTGTGGGACCGATTTGAACGAAACTTGGTATGCAGATCCCTCACTACCTGGGGTGATATGTTCTGGGGGTCTCGAAGCCCACCTGCACATGTGTGCGGAGCTACAAACAGAAAATCAGATTTCACCCATTCATGTCAATGGAAAAAATGTAAAAAGCTGCCATTCTCACAGTAATTCAAAAACGGCTTGACCGATTTGAACGAAACTTGGTATACAGATCCCTCACTACCTGGGGTGATATGTTCTGGGGGTCTCGCGGCCCACTTGCACACATGGGCGGAGCTACAAACAGAAAATCAGATTTCACCCATTAATGTCGATGGAAAAAATGTAAAAAGCTGCCATTCTCACAGTAATTCAAAAACGGCTTGACGGATTTGAACGAAACTTGGTATGCAGATCCCTCACTACCTGGGGTGATATGTTCTGGGGCTCTCGCGGCCCACCTGCACACGTGACCGGAGCTACAAACAGAAAATCAGATTTCACCCATTCATGTCAATGGAAAAAATGTAAGAAGCTGCCTTTCTCCCTGTAATTCAAAAACGGCTTGACCGATTTGAACGAAACTTGGGATGCAGATCCCTCACTACCTGGGGTGCTATGTACTAGGGGGTCTCGCGGCCCTCCTGCACACGTGGCCGGAGCTACAAACAGAAAATCAGATTTCACCCATTCATGTCAATGGAAAAAATGTAAGAAGCTGCCTTTCTCCCTGTAATTCAAAAACGGCTTGACCGATTTGAACGAAACTTGGGATGCAGATCCCTCACTACTTGGGGTGCTATGTACTAGGGGGTCTCGCGGCCCTCCTGCACACGTGGCCGGAGCTACAAACAGAAAATCAGATTTCACCCATTCATGTCAATGGAAAAAATGTAAGACGCTGCCTTTCTCCCTGTAATTCAAAAACGGCTTGACCGATTTGAACGAAACTTGCTATGCAGACCCCTCACTACCTAGGGTGCTATGTTCTGGGGATCTCGCGGCCCTTCTGCATACGTGGCCGGAGCTACAAACAGAAAATCAGATTTCACCCATTCATGTCAATGGAAAAAATGTAAGAAGCTGCCTTTCTCACAGTATATCAAAAACGGCTTGACCGATTTGAACGAAACTTGGTATGCAGATCCCTCACTACCTGGGGTGATATGTTCTGGGGGTCTCGCGGCCCACTTGCACACATGGGCGGAGCTACAAACAGAAAATCAGATTTCACCCATTCATGTCAATGGAAAAAATGTAAGAAGATGCCTTTCTCCCTGTAATTCAAAAACGGCTTGACCGATTTGAACGAAACTTGCTATGCAGATCCCTCACTACCTGGAGTGATATGTTCTGGAGGTCTCGCGGCCCACATGCCCACATGGGCGGAGCTACAAAGTGAAAATCAGATTTCACCCATTCAAGTCAATGGAAAAAATGTAAAAACCTGTGGGACCGATTTGAATGAAATTTGGTATGCAGATCCCTCACTACCTGGGGTGATATGTTCTGGGGGTCTCGCGGCCCACCTGCACACGTGGGCAGAGCTACAAACAGAAAATCATATTTCACCCATTCAAGTCAATGGAAAAAATGTACAAAGCTGTGGGACCGAATTGAACGAAACTTGGGATGCAGATCCCTCACTACCTGGGGTGATATGTTCTGGGGGTCTCGCGGCCCACCTGCACATGTGTGCGGAGCTACAAACAGAAAATCAGATTTCACCCATTCATGTCAATGGAAAAAATGTAAAAAGCTGCCATTCTCACTGTAATTCAAAAACGGCTTGACCGATTTGAACGAAACTTGCTATGCAGATCCCTCACTACCTGGGGTGATATGTTCTGGCGGTCTCGTGGCCCACCTGCACACGTGGCGGAGCTACAAACAGAAAATCAGATTTCACCCATTCATGTCAATGGAAAAAATGTAAGAAGATGCCTTTCTCCCTGTAATTCAAAAACGGCTTGACCGATTTGAACGAAACTTGGTATGCAGATCCCTCACTACCTGGGGTGATATGTTCTGGGGCTCTCGCGGCCCACCTGCACATGTGGGCGGAGCTACAAACAGAAAATCAGATTTCACCCTTTCAAGTCATTGGAAAAAATGTACAAAGCTGTGGGACCGATTTGAACGAAACTTGGTATGCAGATCCCTCACTACCTGGGGTGATATGTTCTGGGGGTCTCGAAGCCCACCTGCACATGTGTGCGGAGCTACAAACAGAAAATCAGATTTCACCCATTCATGTCAATGGAAAAAATGTAAAAAGCTGTGGGACCGCTTTGAACGTAAATTGGTATGCAGATCCCTCACTACCTGGGGTGATATGTTCTGGGGCTCTCGCGGCCCACCTGCACACGTGGGCGGAGCTACAAACAAAAAATCTGATTTCACCCATTCAAGTCATTGGAAAAAATGTACAAAGCTGTGGGACCGATTTGAACGAAACTTGGTATGCAGATCCCTCACTACCTGGGGTGATATGTTCTGGGGGTCTCGAAGCCCACCTGCACATGTGTGCGGAGCTACAAACAGAAAATCAGATTTCACCCATTCATGTCAATGGAAAAAATGTAAAAAGCTGCCATTCTCACAGTAATTCAAAAACGGCTTGACCGATTTGAACGAAACTTGGTATACAGATCCCTCACTACCTGGGGTGATATGTTCTGGGGGTCTCGCGGCCCACTTGCACACATGGGCGGAGCTACAAACAGAAAATCAGATTTCACCCATTAATGTCGATGGAAAAAATGTAAAAAGCTGCCATTCTCACAGTAATTCAAAAACGGCTTGACGGATTTGAACGAAACTTGGTATGCAGATCCCTCACTACCTGGGGTGATATGTTCTGGGGCTCTCGCGGCCCACCTGCACACGTGGGCGGAGCTACAAACAGTAAATTATATTTCACCCATTCATGTCAATGGAAAAAATGTAAAAAGCTGCCATTCTCACTGTAATTCAAAAACGGCTTGACCGATTTGAACGAAACTTGCTATGCAGATCCCTCACTACCTGGGGTGCTATGTTCTGGGGGTCTCGCGGCCCTCCTGCACACGTGGCCGGAGCTACAAACAGAAAATCAGATTTCACCCATTCATGTCAATGGAAAAAATGTAAGAAGATGCCTTTCTCCCTGTAATTCAAAAACGGCTTGACCGATTTGAACGAAACTTGCTATGCAGATCCCTCACTACCTGGGGTGCTATGTTCTGGGGGTCTCACGGCCCTCCTGCACACGTGGCCGGAGCTACAAACAGAAAATCAGATTTCACCCATTCATGTCAATGGAAAAAATGTAAGAAGATGCCTTTCTCCCTGTAATTCAAAAACGGCTTGACCGATTTGAACGAAACTTGCTATACAGATCCCTCACTACCTGGGGTGCTATGTTCTGGGGGTCTCGCGGCCCTCCTGCACACGTGGGCGGAGCTACAAACAGAAAATCATATTTCACCCATTCATGTCAATGGAAAAAATGTAAAAAGCTGCCATTCTCACAGTAATTCAAAAACGGCTTGACCGATTTGAATGAAACTTGCTATGCAGATCCCTCACTACCTGGGGTGCTATGTTCTGGGGGTCTCGCAGCCCTCCTGCACACGTGGCCGGAGCTACAAATAGAAAATCAGATTTCACCCATTTATGTCAATGGAAAAAATGTAAGAAGATGCCTTTCTCCCTGTAATTCAAAAACGGCTTGACCGATTTGAACGAAACTTGGTATGCAGATCCCTCACTACCTGGGGTGATATGTTCTGGGGCTCTCGCGGCCCACCTGCACATGTGGGCGGAGCTACAAACAGAAAATCAGATTTCACCCTTTCAAGTCATTGGAAAAAATGTACAAAGCTGTGGGACCGATTTGAACGAAACTTGGGATGCAGATCCCTCACTACCTGGGGTGATATGTTCTGGGGGTCTCGAAGCCCACCTGCACATGTGTGCGGAGCTACAAACAGAAAATCAGATTTCACCCATTCATGTCAATGGAAAAAATGTAAAAAGCTGCCATTCTCACAGTAATTCAAAAACGGCTTGACCGATTTGAATGAAACTTGCTATGCAGATCCCTCACTACCTGGGGTGCTATGTTCTGGGGGTCTCGCAGCCCTCCTGCACACGTGGCCGGAGCTACAAATAGAAAATCAGATTTCACCCATTTATGTCAATGGAAAAAATGTAAGAAGATGCCTTTCTCCCTGTAATTCAAAAACGGCTTGACCGATTTGAACGAAACTTGCTATGCAGATCCCTCACTACCTGGGGTGCTATGTTCTGGGGGTCTCGCGGTCCTCCTGCACACGTGGGCGGAGCTACAAACAGAAAATCATATTTCACCCATTCATGTCAATGGAAAAAATGTAAAAAGCTGCCATTCTCACAGTAATTCAAAAACGGCTTGACCGATTTGAACGAAACTTGCTATGCAGATCCCTCACTACCTGGGGTGATATGTTCTGGCGGTCTCGTGGCCCACCTGCACACGTGGCAGAGCTACAAACAGAAAATCAGATTTCACCCATTCATGTCAATGGAAAAAATGTAAGAAGATGCCTTTCTCCCTGTAATTCAAAAACGGCTTGACCGATTTGAACGAAACTTGGTATGCAGATCCCTCACTACCTGGGGTGATATGTTCTGGGGCTCTCGCGGCCCACCTGCACATGTGGGCGGAGCTACAAACAGAAAATCAGATTTCACCCTTTCAAGTCATTGGAAAAAATGTACAAAGCTGTGGGACCGATTTGAACGAAACTTGGGATGCAGATCCCTCACTACCTGGGGTGATATGTTCTGGGGGTCTCGAAGCCCACCTGCACATGTGTGCGGAGCTACAAACAGAAAATCAGATTTCACCCATTCATGTCAATGGAAAAAATGTAAAAAGCTGTGGGACCGCTTTGAACGTAAATTGGTATGCAGATCCCTCACTACCTGGGGTGATATGTTCTGGGGCTCTCGCGGCCCACCTGCACACGTGGGCGGAGCTACAAACAAAAAATCTGATTTCACCCATTCAAGTCATTGGAAAAAATGTACAAAGCTGTGGGACCGATTTGAACGAAACTTGGTATGCAGATCCCTCACTACCTAGGGTGATATGTTCTGGGGGTCTCGAAGCCCACCTGCACATGTGTGCGGAGCTACAAACAGAAAATCAGATTTCACCCATTCATGTCAATGGAAAAAATGTAAAAAGCTGCCATTCTCACAGTAATTCAAAAACGGCTTGACCGATTTGAACGAAACTTGGTATGCAGATCCCTCACTACCTGGGGTGATATGTTCTGGGGGTCTCGCGGCCCACTTGCACACATGGGCGGAGCTACAAACAGAAAATCAGATTTCACCCATTAATGTCGATGGAAAAAATGTAAAAAGCTGCCATTCTCACAGTAATTCAAAAACGGCTTGACGGATTTGAACGAAACTTGGTATGCAGATCCCTCACTACCTGGGGTGTTATGTTCTGGGGCTCTCGCGGCCCACCTGCACACGTGGGCGGAGCTACAAACAGTAAATTATATTTCACCCATTCATGTCAATGGAAAAAATGTAAAAAGCTGCCATTCTCACTGTAATTCAAAAACGGCTTGACCGATTTGAACGAAACTTGCTATGCAGATCCCTCACTACCTGGGGTGCTATGTTCTGGGGGTCTCGCGGCCCTCCTGCACACGTGGCCGGAGCTACAAACAGAAAATCAGATTTCACCCATTCATGTCAATGGAAAAAATGTAAGAAGATGCCTTTCTCCCTGTAATTCAAAAACGGCTTGACCGATTTGAACGAAACTTGCTATGCAGATCCCTCACTACCTGGGGTGCTATGTTCTGGGGGTCTCACGGCCCTCCTGCACACGTGGCCGGAGCTACAAACAGAAAATCAGATTTCACCCATTCATGTCAATGGAAAAAATGTAAGAAGATGCCTTTCTCCCTGTAATTCAAAAACGGCTTGACCGATTTGAACGAAACTTGCTATGCAGATCCCTCACTACCTGGGGTGCTATGTTCTGGGGGTCTCACGGCCCTCCTGCACACGTGGCCGGAGCTACAAACAGAAAATCAGATTTCACCCATTCATGTCAATGGAAAAAATGTAAGAAGATGCCTTTCTCCCTGTAATTCAAAAACGGCTTGACCGATTTGAACGAAACTTGCTATACAGATCCCTCACTACCTGGGGTGCTATGTTCTGGGGGTCTCGCGGCCCTCCTGCACACGTGGGCGGAGCTACAAACAGAAAATCATATTTCACCCATTCATGTCAATGGAAAAAATGTAAAAAGCTGCCATTCTCACAGTAATTCAAAAACGGCTTGACCGATTTGAACGAAACTTGCTATGCAGATCCCTCACTACCTGGGGTGATATGTTCTGGCGGTCTCGTGGCCCACCTGCACACGTGGCAGAGCTACAAACAGAAAATCAGATTTCACCCATTCATGTCAATGGAAAAAATGTAAGAAGATGCCTTTCTCCCTGTAATTCAAAAACGGCTTGACCGATTTGAACGAAACTTGGTATGCAGATCCCTCACTACCTGGGGTGATATGTTCTGGGGCTCTCGCGGCCCACCTGCACATGTGGGCGGAGCTACAAACAGAAAATCAGATTTCACCCTTTCAAGTCATTGGAAAAAATGTACAAAGCTGTGGGACCGATTTGAACGAAACTTGGGATGCAGATCCCTCACTACCTGGGGTGATATGTTCTGGGGCTCTCGCGGCCCACCTGCACACGTGGGCGGAGCTACAAACAAAAAATCTGATTTCACCCATTCAAGTCATTGGAAAAAATGTACAAAGCTGTGGGACCGATTTGAACGAAACTTGGTATGCAGATCCCTCACTACCTGGGGTGATATGTACTGGGGGTCTCGAAGCCCACCTGCACATGTGTGCGGAGCTACAAACAGAAAATCAGATTTCACCCATTCATGTCAATGGAAAAAATGTAAAAAGTTGCCATTCTCACAGTAATTCAAAAACGGCTTGACCGATTTGAACGAAACTTGGTATGCAGATCCCTCACTACCTGGGGTGATATGTTCTGGGGGTCTCGCGGCCCACTTGCACACATGGGCGGAGCTACAAACAGAAAATCAGATTTCACCCATTAATGTCGATGGAAAAAATGTAAAAAGCTGCCATTCTCACAGTAATTCAAAAACGGCTTGACCGATTTGAACGAAACTTGGTATGCAGATCCCTCACTACCTGGGGTGATATGTTCTGGGGCTCTCGCGGCCCACCTGCACACGTGGGCGGAGCTACAAACAGTAAATTATATTTCACCCATTCATGTCAATGGAAAAAATGTAAAAAGCTGCCATTCTCACTGTAATTCAAAAACGGCTTGACCGATTTGAACGAAACTTGCTATGCAGATCCCTCACTACCTGGGGTGCTATGTTCTGGGGGTCTCGCGGCCCTCCTGCACACGTGGCCGGAGCTACAAACAGAAAATCAGATTTCACCCATTCATGTCAATGGAAAAAATGTAAGAAGATGCCTTTCTCCCTGTAATTCAAAAACGGCTTGACCGATTTGAACGAAACTTGCTATGCAGATCCCTCACTACCTGGGGTGCTATGTTCTGGGGGTCTCACGGCCCTCCTGCACACGTGGCCGGAGCTACAAACAGAAAATCAGATTTCACCCATTCATGTCAATGGAAAAAATGTAAGAAGATGCCTTTCTCCCTGTAATTCAAAAACGGCTTGACCGATTTGAACGAAACTTGCTATACAGATCCCTCACTACCTGGGGTGCTATGTTCTGGGGGTCTCGCGGCCCTCCTGCACACGTGGGCGGAGCTACAAACAGAAAATCATATTTCACCCATTCATGTCAATGGAAAAAATGTAAAAAGCTGCCATTCTCACAGTAATTCAAAAACGGCTTGACCGATTTGAATGAAACTTGCTATGCAGATCCCTCACTACCTGGGGTGCTATGTTCTGGGGGTCTCGCAGCCCTCCTGCACACGTGGCCGGAGCTACAAATAGAAAATCAGATTTCACCCATTTATGTCAATGGAAAAAATGTAAGAAGATGCCTTTCTCCCTGTAATTCAAAAACGGCTTGACCGATTTGAACGAAACTTGCTATGCAGATCCCTCACTACCTGGGGTGCTATGTTCTGGCGGTCTCGTGGCCCACCTGCACACGTGGCGGAGCTACAAACAGAAAATCAGATTTCACCCATTCATGTCAATGGAAAAAATGTAAGAAGATGCCTTTCTCCCTGTAATTCAAAAACGGCTTGACCGATTTGAACGAAACTTGCTATGCAGATCCCTCACTACCTGGGGTGCTATGTTCTGGGGGTCTCGCGGCCCTCCTGCACACGTGGCCGGAGCTACAAACAGAAAATCAGATTTCACCCATTCATGTCAATGGAAAAAATGTAAGAAGCTGCCTTTCTCCCTGTAATTCAAAAACGGCTTTACCGATTTGAACGAAACTTGGTATGCAGATCCCTCACTACCTGGGGTGATATGTTCTGGGGGTTTCGTGGCCCACCTGCACACGTGGGCGGAGCTACAAACAGAAAATCAGATTTCACCCATAAATGTCAATGGAAAAAATGTAAAACGCTGTGGGACCGATTTGAACGAAAATTGGTATGCAGATCCCTCACTACCGGGGGTGATATTTTCTGGAGGTCTCGCAGCCCACATGCACACGTGGGCGGAGCTACAAACAGAAAATCAGATTTCACCCATTCAAGTCAATGGAAAAAATGTAAAAAGCTGTGGGACCGATTTGAACGAAAATTGGTATGCAGATCCCTCACTACCGGGGGTGATATGTTCTGGGGGTCTCGTGACCCACCTGCACACGTGGGCGGAGCTACAAACAGAAAATCAAATTTCACCCATTCAAGTCAATGGAAAAAATGTAAGAAGCTGTGGGACCGATTTGAACGAAATTTGGTATGCAGATCCCTCACTACCTGGGGTGATATGTTCTGGGGGTCTCGCAGCCCACCTGCACACGTGGGCGGAGCTACAAACAGAAAATCATATTTCACCCATTCAAGTCAATGGAAAAAATGTAAAAAGCTGTGGGACCGCTTTGAACGTAAATTGGTATGCAGATCCCTCACTACCTGGGGTGATATGTTCTGGGGGTCTCGCGGCCCACCTGCACACTTGGGCGGAGCTACAAACAGAAAATCAGATTTCACCCATTCAAGTCATTGGAAAAAATGTACAAAGCTGTGGGACCGATTTGAACGAAACTTGGGATGCAGATCCCTCACTACCTGGGGTGATATGTTCTGGGGGTCTCGCGGCCCACCTGCACACGTGTGCGGAGCTACAAACAGAAAATCAGATTTCACCCATTCATGTCAATGGAAAAAAATGTAAAAAGCTGCCATTCTCACAGTAATTCAAAAACGGCTGTACCGATTTGAACGAAACTTGGTATGCAGATCCCTCACTACCTGGGGTGATATATTCCGTGGGTCTCGCGGCCCACCTGCACACGTGGGCGGAGCTACAAACAGAAAATCAGATTTCACTCATTCAAGTCAATGGAAAAAATGTAAGAAGCTGTGGGACCGATTTGAACAAAATTTGGTATGCAGATCCCTCACTACCTGGGGTGATATGTTCTGGTGGTCTCGCGGCCCACCTGCACACGTGGGCGGAGCTACAAACAGAAAATCAGATTTCACCCATTCAAGTCATTGGAAAAAATGTACAAAGCTGTGGGACCAATTTGAACGAAACTTGGTATGCAGATCCCTCACTACCTGGGGTGATATGTTCTGGGGGTCTCGCGGCTCACCTGCACATGTGGGCGGAGCTACAAACAGAAAATCAGATTTCACCCATTCATGTCAATGGAAAAAATGTAAAAAGCTGCCATTCTCACTGTGACCAATTTGGATGAAGCTTGGTATGCAGATCCCTCACTACTTGGGGTGATATGTTCTGGGGGTCTCACGGCTCACTACTCTATTTTGCTTGCTCAAGGGTGGGTTCACCCAAGAATTTATATGTTCTTGCTCCAGGAGGTGAAACTAAAATTGTTGTTTATAATCACGTTTTGCGTTAGTTGTATTGTATTCATTCTGTCAAATATTTCACTTTATAATTTGAATATAGTACATTTTATTAAGCTGTAAAAAAATACTTTCATTCACCACTATAAAGTATCTTTATTTGAATCCATTTACAGTGTTATTGCTATAATTAAATACCCGTGTAACGCCGGGGCATCAGCTTATTCTCAATAAAACTTTACCGTAAATATTCCCAGAAAAAGGTTTCAAAGCAGTTCACAAACTTTCTTTCACCAATAATTTATTACAACATTCCACAGAAATCAGTCACAGGACTTTCTTTTAAAAAACAAATCATCTCTAAAAATTAGCACCACAGATGTTACTCAAAGAATCTCTCAAACATTTCCCAGAAGATTCTCCCAGAATAGCAGACTGAAACTTTCCTCAGAAATCAGCACCATAAATTTCTTACTCAGATTAAAAAAAAACCCCATCAATAATTACCTACACAAGAGCCACACAAGCCAAAACATCTCCTCACATAACTAAACTAAACTAAACCTTAGGTTTGTATACCGCATCTTCTCCACGGTCGTAGAGCTCGGCACGATTTACAGGACTAAGATAAAATGGAACTCCAAAGGATGGTTATGGGTTGAGAGAACAGAGAAAAAGGGAGGTTTTGGGTAACAGAGAGGGTTACATTTTTGAGAAAAGCCAAGTTTTCAGATGTTTCGGAAAAGTTGTAAGGAGCTCGAATTTCAGAGAGGGGATGTAAGGCTGTTCCAGAGCTCGGTAATTCTAAAGGGGAGGGATGTCCCTAGTTTTCCTGCATGGGATATACCTTTTGTCGAAGAGAAGGATAGTTTTAATTTTTGGGAGGATCTGGTAGAATTAGGATTAGAGGAATTCCAAGATAGTGAAATAACGGGAGGAATAATGCCATGAAGGATCTTGAAAGTTAGGCAGGCACATTTGAAGTGGACCCTGGAGATTATTGGAAGCCAGTGAAGCTTGGACAGAAGTGGTGAGACGTGATCAAATTTACTTTTAGCGAAAATAAGCTTAGCCACAGCATTCTGAATCCGCTGGAGTCTGAGGAGGCTTTTCTTAGTTAGGCTTAAGTAAATAGAGTTACAATAGTCTAATCTGGAGAGGATGATGGATTGTACAAGGACAGCAAAGTGTTTTTGAAGGAAACAGGATCTCACTTTCCTCAGCATATGAAGGCTAGAGAAGCATTTTTTTACCAGGGAGTGGAGGTGGTCATTGAAGGATAGTGAGGAATCCACGATGATGCCCAGAACTTTGCTTGAGAACTCAAGCTGTAGTGAGGAGCCGGAGGACAGTGGAATGGAGGTGAGTAAATGGACTAATATTGGTCCGAGCCAAAGTAGTTTTGTTTTGGACTTGTTTAGGGCCCAGGTTTGGAGGTTCGAAAAACATGAGGATATATTCTCGGAGAGGTTAGTGAGGTTAGAGTCGGTATCGAGGAGGACAAGGATGTCATCAGCATAAGTGTAAAGTGTTTCAAGGGGGGATAGATGGAGGAGTTTTAGAGAGGACATATAGATATTGAAAAGAATAGGAGATAGAGGTGAACCTTGTGGGACTCCACATGTCGGTTTCCAAGGGGAGGATGAGGTGCCGTTCATGTAACTGTGTAAGAACGGGAACGTAAGAATTTTGAGAACCAGTCTAAACCAGTCAGAACTAAAGTCACCCTCCCAACTGTCAAATCTGACAGAATATTGAGACAGCTGATGCTGATCTCTGCACTAGGACAGCAACAGAATACCAAATCAGCAACAGAATACCAAAGCTGCACCAATACAAAAGACACACAAACCAAACCTCTCAAAATAGGACCCCCCCCCAGTTCTTACATTCCAGATCCTCTCTGCTTCAAAAAACCCTTCAAAATCTTCTTTAAACACTGTTTTTCTCACTCAAGTAACTTTTAAACCTTTAACCCTAGTTACATTAACTTATATTCTTATCAGTGGCATGCAGTCAGGGCCTTCATGGGTTTCACCCCACCCCCTAAAGGCCTTGAGGGTATTGCTCTGAATTTGATTGGTTGAGCAGGCAAAAGGCAGATGCTGCTCAGCCAATCAAATTCAGATCAATACTGTCATGGCCTTCAGGAGGTTTGGAGAATCCAGCCCAAGAGCCCAGCTGTTTTTTTGAGGGGGGGTTTACTTTTTGTTTGATGCAGATTGACTGGTTGAGCTAGCTGCCTACTCAACGAATCAAGCTGCATCAAGCAAAAAGTAAAAAAAACAAACCAGGATTGTAGAACTGGGGATCAGAGATTGACACGAGGACAAATTTTTCCCAGTCCCTGCAGGAACTCAATTTTCCTGTCCCATCCCTGCAAGTTTTGTCACTGTCCTTGCCCCATTCCTGTAAGCTCTGCCTTAACTGCACAAGCCTCGGACACTTATGATTTTAAAGTGTTTGAGGCTTGTGAAGATGAGGATGGAACTTAGGCATTGGTGGAATGAGGCATTATGACATCACAATCCCTATGTCATTCTCTACTGGGGATTCACTGAATCCCTTGAAAGCCCTCACTATAGATTTTTATGTTCTGTGATCTACACAAAGGCAATGTTACTTCATTTTCCTTTCTAATGTTACTTCAATGTATGTAACCTAGCATATTGTTAACTTTCCTTATTGCTTTATTACATTGATGGCCTACCAACCTGATGGCAGCCAATCAATTTAATAAAGGGGGTCTTTTGCCTCCATATTTGGGATCTAATTTGAAGAGGATTTATTTATGGTAGTATATGTTCAATTCATCAGAAATTCTAATTTTTCCATGGAATTCGTTTGAGAAAGAGGCTGTTTGACTTAGGTAGTATTGGGAAAGAACTTGCGGACAAAACAGAGGATTCATTTCCATTGTTTGTACCATAGATGCATTGAATTATGCCATCAGAGAATCACTTCATCTTCAGTATAGTGAGCTAAGCTGGAGCTGTCTGGCTTTTGCTTATGGCTAATATAACCTGAATATGTGCCAAGGAGTCTGGATTCCATCTACAGCAAACTAACTCTGTCTGTTCAACCTTGGAAGCTCAGGCCAACATATTTAGTTATTTCATTTCTTCTTGGGTGGGCAAGTTATATGATGAAAGGTGATTACATGAATACACTACTTACAAGTTCAAAGTTTAATAATTGTTTTTAAATTCTTTTTTTAGTATTAAAGATATTATAGCAACAAAACATAGGGTTGGATTCAGTAAATAGTGCTGAAAGTTAGGTGACAGAGACGTGTTGAAATCACATTTTATAAAGAGTGCTCCACTCCAAACGCCCTTTATAAAACAGCATATAAAACCAATTCCCACAACCAACTTTGGCTACATGGACTTACATGAAGTAAAACCTGGTGTAAATCCTGATGCGCAACCCTAGAATTCTATAAACCCTAGAATTCTATAAAATCATGACTAAATTATGGGAACACCCCTCATCGACCCAGGCTCCTCTCATGGCCCTTTTGGGCTGCATTTGAAAGAATTTCAGCATGCAACTTTAAAAAGAGCCCAAGAGCTAGTCTCGACGGGCGACTATAACAGTGGGCTGGATGGCACCAAGTTGATCGCCCGTGGTGAGACTGCTGAAAAGGCTTGGAGGGAGGTAATAGGGAAAAGTGGGGGAGAGGAGGTAGGTGAGGAGGAAGAGGATTTCCCGCCGTATGGCAGGAGGTGATTGGCTGCAAGAAAGGAAGCAGCGCATGATGGGTAGGGGATATAGTCTTCATGCCTCCGAGGAACAATGTGCTTCCCGGTCCCTCGGAGGCAACTTTCCCTCCCATCCTCCCCGTGTGTTTATTGGGTTCGCTGGGGAGATTAGGGGTTTTAGGGTTGTCGCAGTGGCGGTAATCCCGAGCTACAAGGTTTTGGCTCATCGAAAGATGAGCAGGTATTTGATAGTCAGCTCAGTTGAGTGGCGATGACAAGGGTCAGGTGACCCTGAAAAGGGGGGGCATGGAAGTCCATGCCTACCCCCTAGGCTCATCAGGGGATGAGCAGTTAAGGGAAAATGAGCTCAGGTGAGCGAATTTGCATGGATGCAGGTGGCATTGAATAGGGCATGGAGGTCCATGCCACCCCCTAGGCTCTTGCTGAGGTGGCGGAGTCAGGGGTATACAATTTGATGGCACGGAATGGGGTATGGAGGTCCATGCCACCCCCTAGGCTCTTGCTGATGTGGTGGAGTCAGGGGTATATAATGTTTTGTCAAATTGCAATGTTTTGTAGCTCGGGAGATGAAGTAATTGTTGATTGCTTATTGGTTGTCCCCAATAAACAAAGCTACGGCCTGTTTTTACAATCAATAAAGTGTCTGTGGTTTATTTATTGTCCACATTATTGCTCTGATTATATAAACTCGGGTAAGCAAGTATAGCGAAGGGATTTGTGACGAGGGGTGTGAGGGGCGACCACTTGGCCATTCCAGATCCATATGTTATAGAAAAGCTTGCAGTCAGAAGTGTGTATAAATCCAAGTAATTGTCAATTAATGCCACTAATTGGTGTTAAGTGGCTCGTTAAAATAATTATGTTGTATACACATCTGAGGACCGTGCCCAAAATTTGGTGCACAAATTCAAGCAACCTTTATAGAATCCAGGGAGTAATGGGTAACTTTAATAATAAGTAGTAGTAATAACAATACTTCAGACTTGTTCTATCACGTGCACTATAAGAAAATATTATTTCAACAATTGTCAATTACACTCTCCCCTTTTATGAAGCTGCATTAGCATTTTTTTATTGCTTGCCGTGGCAGTAAAAGCGCTGATGCTCATAAAATTCCCATGAACGTCGGAACTTTTACCGCCACGGCCGGTGATAAAAAAACACAAACGCGACTTCATAAAGGGGGAAGGGGGCACAGTTTTTAGATTTTAAATCCATTTGTATGCATACTCCAATGGACAATATGGGCCCGATTCTATAAATGGCGCCTACAAATTAGGTGTTGAGTAGTGTATCACTTAAGCACGATTCTACAAATATTAGGCACACTTTATAGAATCAAGCCTAGTGGTGCCTAAAGTGGGCTTAGGCGTCAATAGGTTTTCTTGACCTAAATGAGTATGCCCAAGTTAAGTGCCTATCGGCACCTAAGTCTAAAACAGGCACCTACATGACAAACATGCCCATGATCCGCCCCTAACCATGCCTACTTTCAGATAGGCACCTTGGACTAAGCGCCTACCTCAAAGTGGTAAGCGCCTACCAAGTTAGGTGCCTACCATCCAAATAAGTGCAATTTACGTCAATTATTGTGCTAATTAATCCTTTTAAATAATTAAGTTAGGCACCTAGATTGACTAGTTGCACTGATCTAGGTGCCTAACTTTAGGTGTCACAGGGCCAAACAGCCTGCGCTCAAATCTCTGATAAATCAGGGGCAAACCTAGCTTCCAAGGGAATGGACCTCAAGCTCCACACATGAAAATATAGGCCAGCTAAACAGGCTCCCTAAAAAGGTAGCCCTATTAGCTGCAGACTTCTGTCTGAAAGTCTGCGTCTTCTCCCAGTCAAAACTACCCCAGGGCTAATGGGGTCCTCTTGACCACCAAAAGCCTCCAGATTCGGATAAAATCCCCAAAATAATAAAATATACTCTGAGCAGATCAGAAAGACACCTTCTCAACTTGCTTGCCAAAGGAAAAACTGAAGGGAGACAATACAGCCTACTGGGGAGGAGGCGGTGCTGAAAAGAATATAGGTGATGTCCTTCTTCAAAGCCTCGTAGTTTGGAGAAAGTAACTCACTCATTGGGACTTGTATACCCTGTGCACCATTAATACCACTATTCTATATGCTTTGATGCTCAATTGGTGCCTCATTTTAGGCACGCCTTTCCAAACTGCTTTTAGAGACATACTAAACTAACTAGAATACACAAATCTATGGCTCCTGGGTGAACTTGCATACAGGGTCCTTCTTTCCTGCTGCAGCTGCCGAATATATAATTGTGTTACCCATCAGACAAGGAGTCTAATATGCAAGAGATGGCTGAGAGGAGATATGATTGAAGTCTACAAAATCCTGAGTGGAGTAGAATGGGTACAAGTGGATCAATTTTTCACTCTGTCAAAAATTACAAAGACTAGGGGACACTCAAAGGAGTTACAGGGAAATAGTTTTAAAACCAATAGGAGGAAATATTTTTCACTCAGAGAATAGTTAAGCTCTGGAATGAATTGCCAGAGGTTGTGATAAGAGTGGATAGCTTAGCTGGTTTTAAGAAAGGTTTGGACAATTTCCTGGAGGAAAAGTCCATAGTCTGTTATTGAGAAAGACATGGGGGAAGCCACTGCTTGCCATAGACCGGTAGCATCGAATGTTGCTACTCTTTGGGTTTTGGCCAGGTACTAGTGACCCTGGATTGGCCACCTTAAGAACTGGGCTTGATGGACCGTTGGTCTGACCTAGTAAGGCTATTCTTATGTTCTTATATAAATGTCAGGGTTTCAGCAGAGTTTATACATAGATGTATCATGTTCCTGAAAACACAAACATTGGGCTGTAGTGATAGGCTGCTATGCAAAGCCCACCTTGATAATGAGAAGAGTCCCCTGAGACCTTTGGGACCTTGTACCAGGGCCCTTTAGTTCTGTTCAGGGAACCATGCCTAACTTGAAGCTACAGCTAAAATTTACATGGTAGACTGAATACATAAACTTGGTTATCTTCAAATGCTCACCATTTATAATTATAATAATTATAAGTAAATTATGATAACAATTGACAGATGGTGAGGAAGGACAGGAAGGTACCAAAGTTGAAATTGGGGCTCTTTATCCTGCAAGAGCATTACTGAAAATTAAATTCTTATGTGGAGCTTAGTGTTAGTATTAAACTACATAAACATCCATATGTTATAAGGAAGAAATACAAATGTGGAGGGGCATAATCGAAAGGGACGTCTTAGTCCATTTACGTCCATCTCGCAAGTCGTCCAAAGTAAAAAACAGCTTAAGACACATTTTCAAAAAATACGTCCAATTTTTTTTTCGTTTCGAAAATCGTCTAATTATACGTCCTGCCGATCTGATCGTCCAAGCCACTAAATCGTCCATCTTTATACCACATTTTCGTCCAACTTTCTGTCCAAGTCCAAAACACCTAGAACAAGCCCTGTTGGACGTGGGAGGGGTCTGTAAAGTGATGGACTGCACACCCAGACATGCCACCTAAATAGTGGGGTACTTTACAGGGCATTGCTGTGAACTTCACAAAAAGGGTGCCATGTCTTCTCCTCCCTACAGCTCCCTTATAGGTCATGGTAAGCCCCCCATACCACCTCCAGAATCCCCTAGACCCACTTAACTACCACCCCAATAGCCCTTAAGGCTGCAGGAGCCACTTATATGCCAGTAAAAAAAGGTTTTGGAGTGTATAGGGGAGTGCACATGTTTAAGTATCAATGCAGTGATTACAGGGGCTTATGGGCATAGGTCCTCCTCTCTATGGGTCCCTAACCCACCCCCAAGACAACTTTAGCTGCCTCTGTGCTGGACGACTAGGCTTTCCTATGCCAGGCAGCCAGGTCATGATGGTCTGGTGGCTGAATTTTAAAGATGTGATTAATATTTTTATGGGGGGGGGGGGGGCGGTGATCACTGGGGTAGTGTGTGTGGGTCTGTATTATGTGTTTTCAGTGCTTATCTGGTGAGTTTAGGTGGATTTTGTGACTTAGACCATGTTTTACATGGTCTAAGTCACAATGTCCAAGCTCCGTCGATCATGAGCTGTATAACTTTCGGTTATACATGCTGTACGACTAAGTCTAAGCTGGCCCATGTCCTGCCCAACTCCTGCCCTCGACACTCCTTCTGAAATGCCCCATTTAGCTTTGGTCATTCAGCGACAATATGAAGGCCTAGGTTGTTCAGAAATACGTCCAAAACCCGTTTTTAGTATCAGCACTTGGACGTATTTGAGAAATGTTCGTCTAAGTGCTGACTTAGGCCGGTTTTTGGATGTATTTCTCTTTTGATTATGAGCACCATAGCTTTTAGTTTCCATTTTCCAATGAATTCTGACAAGACCTCCTTAGGTTCCTAGAGCAACATAAACTAGTTAGACAAGTGGATTTTTTTTTGAGTGCATGTAGTATTTTACGAGCACTGAAAGAGTTTAAGGTATCCAAACCTTCAAATATATATTATCATACCTGAATACCAGTGACCAGAAATACCAGGGTCGGCATGTAAGCCATCATTTGTTATCAATTTCTGGCAGGAGTCATTTCATTTCCTTTTCCCATATCTATATGCATGGGTGTCACCATCTTACTACTGACAGTGAGAGGGTGACGTCAGAGAGAAGGAATGTGCTACTTGTGGACACTCTCCAAAGGGAAGTGGTATCTTGCAGAGAGTCTGTTACTCTAATGCTCACAAAGCCAAGTTTAGCTTTTGTTCTTTTGTCTCCTTTTTCCTGGATGGCATGCTAGGAGCGTGTTGAGAGTCAGGTGTAGAGTGCTCAGGCCTCTAGGAGAGGAGTGTAATTAATTTAAAGGGTTTTCTTTGGAGACTAAGAGGACCAGAAGTCAATAGTCATATGCAGTAAAAGAGGATTTAGTCTCATGCTCTATGGTTGCCATTGAAACATTACTTCAAGTATCTAAAGAAGTGGATATCATAGCTGAAGTCAGAAGGCAGGGCTTTCAGAGTGGTGAAGCTCTTTCTGAGCTGCTGCCTCACCCAGGTGACATTTTCCTTCAGGCAAATACTTTTGAAGAGTGAGTTCTGCATCCAGTGGTAGCAGTACAGGGAAACCTCAAGGGGGAGTCGCTGGTGAAGACAACAAAAATGATAAAAGGGATGGGATCAATTCCCCTTGAGAAAAGGCTTGGAGAAGAGACAGCTCAGGGGAGATATGATAGAGGTCTATAAAATACTGAGTGCAGTGGAAAGGGTAGATGTGAATCACTTGTTTACTCTTTCCAAAAATACTAGGAGGGCATTAGGAGGCATGTGATGAAGCTATTAAGTAGTAGATTTAAAGCAAACCAGATAAAATATTTCTTCACCAAACATGTAATTAAATTCTGGAATTCATTGCCAGAGAATGTGATAAAATCAGTTAGCATAGCAGGGTTAAAAAAAAAAAAAAAAAAAAAGGGTGGCTAATTTCTTAAAAGAGAAGTCCATAGGCCATTATTGAGATGGCTTGGGGAAATCCACTGCTTATTCCTAGGATAAGCAGCATAAAATCTGTTTTACTCCTTTGGTTTGCTAGGTACCTGTGACCTAGGTTGGCCACTGTTGGAAACAGGATACAAGGCTTGATGGACCTTCAGTCTGTCCCAGTACGGCAATTCTTATGTCCTTATATAAACTGCTATGATATACCAAAGAAAGGCGAGATATGAAATCCATTCAGCCACCACACTGTACCCTTTTTTTGTTAGTCCTTGCCTTCCAGATGGCTGATAAGGAATGGGAGCCAGTGTGTTTCAAATGGGTAACTTGTCCTTTCCCTGACCTGACTTGCTAGTGGAATTCTTATTTGCTAATGCCTATGCTTCTCTTCATGCTCTCTTAAACAGCACTTGAACATTCTTTCAAACTGTTTAACTTATAGGCCCACACTACATAACCTAAGCTGTGAGGAAGGAGACACTCTTGGAGTAGGAAGATGACAACAGAAGAGCATTGCTACAAGGAATAATAGTAGCAGGAGTTTTAACCAACAAAGAACCGTTGTCTTGCCTTTTGCGTACAATTTTGCGCGCTACTCTTGAGCAGTGTTCCCTCTAAGCGGGCGGGTGTTGTGAGCAAACTTTTTTCACTGTGAGCTAAAAATATCGGGCGCCAGCAAGTTATGAGCCAAATAAATATGTTGCTTTCTACCACAGAACTTCCTTACGTTTGTATGGAATCTATCCCCTTTCAACTTTAGAGAGTGCCCTCTCGTTCTCCCTGCCTTAGCTACTAAGTCTATTCCCTTCAGTACCTTGAATGTTTCTATCATGTCCCCTCTCAATCTCCTCTGCTCAAGGGAGAAGAGGCCCAGTTTCTCTAATCTTTCGCTGTACGGCAACTCCTCCAGCCCCTTAACCATTTTAGTTGCTCTTCTCTGGATCCTTTCGAGTAGTACCGTGTCCTTCTTAAAGTACCAGTGCTGGACGCAGTACTCCAGGTGAGGGCGTACCATGGCCCGGTACAGCAGCATGATAACCTTCTCTGTCTCTTCAGTCCAGCATCTGCCCCTTCCATTCACTGTCTGTCTTTCCCTGCCATCTCTCCTCCTGCCCCCCCCCACCCTCCAATTTGGTCTAGCATCCATCATCTTCCTTCTGTTCCCCTCATGGTCTGGCATCTCTATCCTTCCCTCCCCCCTGTGGTTTTTAGCATATCTCTCTTCTCATTTCCTCCACTCAGATCTGATCATTCTCTGCTCTCTTCCCTTTTCTTCTCTGGTCTTCCTTCTCTATTTTCTGCCTCCATCTAAATTAAATTCTTTCTTACTATTTAGTCCCGTTTCCCTCTTTTCACTGTGTCTACACACAGCTTGTCACCCCTTTCCCTCACCCCTCCATTATCTTACTATTTTCTTCCCCCTTTATTTATCTCCTCCTTCCATCCAGTATGTGTTCTTTCCCCACTTCCATTCAGCATCTGCTCTCCCCTCTCAACTGACATCCATCTGCCTTCTGCTCTCTCTCCCTTCTTCTCACTTCCATCATCTGTCCCCTTCTCTCTCTCTCTCATCTCCTCCATTCCATCATCTGCCCCTTCTCTCTCTCCCCCCCCCAACTTCCATCATCTGCCCCCCTTCCCCTCACCTTTGTGGGTCACTTTCTTTCCCCTGAGGGTGGCTCATGTCACAGGGGAAGCTTTGGCCGAGCAGAACCGCTTGATTGACAGTGGAACTTACTTGATTGATGTCGATGCTGGGGCCCGTTGCCGTTTGAAGGAAAAAAAAAAAGGTGGAAAAAAGGAACCTGTAAGGCGAGAGGAAGGGAAACCTCCAGGATAGCTGCTTTTTGCCCTCCTTCAGCGGCCCAAGAGTTCAGACCAGCAGCGGCAGCTCTGTATGCTTTTAACTTCGGCACAGAGCTGCCCCTAATCAATAGTTTAGCGCGGTTTCATGAGGCAGCCTCGGGGCCTTTGATAGCCGGCCCGCTTCGATGATGCGATGTGGGCCGGCCTAGCAAAGGCCCCGAGGCTGCCTTATGAAACCGCGCTAAACTATTGATTAGGGGCAGCTCTGTGCCGAAGTTAAAAACATACAGAGCTGCCGCTGCTGGTCTGGAGGTGCGGAGACAAGGCAGGAGGCAAACGCGGTGGAAGGCAGGAGTCCCGGCGAAGGCAGGAGTCCCGGCACAGCGACTGCAACAGGAAGTTGCAAGTCAGCTGACGCCGGCCTTTCGTTGCGGCGGGGACCGAATCCTTCGCGGACCGGCAAGATTTTGTTTGCGGACCGGCGGTTGAAGAACTGTGCTCTACAATGTGTGCGCTGTGACGAGAAACTTGTGCGCTGCCAGGTAATATTTTGTGCGCAAGCGCACACCAGCGCACCTTAGCGGGAACACTGCTCTTGAGTGTCCTATGTTAAAAACAATTTTTGTGCATGACCTAACTGTGTGCAAAGACTTTTTTAGACATCAGCACACAGCTCATTTTAAACCCCAATCAACACAGATACAGAGAAGTGGCTGAAGACCCATAGACTAATTGCGGATTTTGGGGTTGTTTTTTTGTTTAACAGCAGGGTTTTAATACCAGGTATGAGAAGAATTAAAAAGTTAGCACTTCTTCTGCAGTGAGGTTTTCATGCCTTTACTGCGAGCATACAGGACCCATATTTCTTTTCTTGGATTTATTGAGGTAGATGGGTTTTTAAAAAAACAATAGGGATGAGAAGATGACGGGACATGAGCTGGAAGAAACAGTAAAGTACTAGACTGTTGACAAGTACAACACAATATTGTTGGTTTTGCAAAAATTGTGTCAGCGAAGGTGTAAATCTATGCACATGCAATGCCATGAGCTAGAATGCTATTGTGGCAGATAAACATTGCACAGACATACACGGACGTATATGCATGCGACTCATGACTGCTTTACTTATGTGCAATGAGGTGGTTGTTCCAGGCCCAGATTTACAGTGACCTCATAGGTACAGGGCCCACTCTGGTGCTACATCTTCCTTCCCTCCATTCCTCTCCCCTTGACCCAGCCAACACTGCCTCAGCCGCAATCTAATGCAGACATGTCACCCAGTTACCCAGTTCCAGGATGGAGATTTGGGGACATTCCTGGATTACTGACCACCCCAACCTGGTGCATTATGGGTAGGGTTACCAGACATATGTATTTGTCCGGACATGAAAAGAAATTGCATCGGGCGGGGGCATCTGTGCATGCACGGATGCCTTCCTGCCCAACAAACAGGCAGCAGGGGGTAGGGCTGGGGTGGGCCTAGGGGCAGGGCTGAGGCATAATGGGGCGGGGATGGGTGGAACTGAGTGGGCCTGGGGGCGAGCCTAGGGAGTCTGGATTTTACTGACGTAAAATCTGGTAACCCTAATTATGGGACTTGCAGCACTGATTTCAATGGGCAGGATCAGACACTACAAATCCTTGACTGCTTTCGGACATAAGTTCAAAACCAGGATTGGCAAGCAGTCTTCAACCAGGAACTGAGTAACGTTGCAGCTTAATCAATGACAAAAATCAGCATTAAAAGTGCAAACCCCTGTCAAGACCAGGCCACTGAAGGCTCTGCTAGTCCTGTCCCTCAGAATAGGAAATTATGTCAGGAGGAACTACAGCGCTCATAGCAGCACAGGGATCTATACTTTTAATGCATATCTTTTTTCTACGGGATACAGTGGAATTGGCAGGTAGAAACCTGTGCTGCAGAATTAGGAGGAGCTTGGGCCATGCTGGATGCTGCTGGATTAGGGCTGGCCCCCATCCCCAACAGCTTGCCCATGACCCTATGGGTGGACTTAGGGTTACCACATGGCTCCTGAGAAAGGAGGATGAATTGAGACATCCGGGTTTACTTCCATTGGTTTTAATTGAAGTAAAGCCCAGATGTCTCTATCTGTCCTCCTTATTTCCTTGCTTTCAGTAGAAGTAAACCGGCTGCCCCAATCCAGCCTTCCTTTTTCAGGAGCCATATGGTAACCCTAAGTAGGCCTGATGTAGCTCAAAGTGTCAATACAACTTTTTTGTGTGCATAACTGCTGCTCCAGGGCAAGCCGTTGTGCATCTGGCACACTACCCTAACTTAATGCACATCTGGTTAATTACATAATGTAAATTTGGCTCCTAAGCAATTGTAATGAGAACAGGGAGGTTGAATATTGCAGTGTGGCCCATTAGCTCCTTTGTAATTGTAATGGGGAGAGTGGGGAGGACAAATATTTTAGGGCAGACCATCATTGAATGGGCAGCTGCGTCTGACATACTTGGGTTTATTTATTTAAGTCTTGCTATACCACCTTTAACTGGGCCAAGCACAGCAAGGCGGTGTACAATCTAAAAAAACAAAAGGAAAAGGAACTACAATTGTTTGAACAGAAAAGGATCATTCACAGCAAGATATCATTCAGTCCTAATACAGGAACAGAGAGGGTGAGAGGGAAGAGAAGCAGCTGGAAGAGGAGGGAGGGGATACATATAACACCGAGGACTGTCCACTTATTCAGAGAATGCTTGTTCAATAAGTTTTAACTGCTATTTTGACATTTTTAAGATTACGAGTAGATTCCTTGCGAATATTTACAGGCAGAGAGTTCCAGACGACTGGGACAGTACAAAAAAAAATGCAGGCTTTCTTGTGGATTCCAGGTGAGTTTGTTGGGGTAAAAGGAGAACTACGGTAATCAATAGTAATTTAACAAACAGAGAATGCGAAAGGGTGTGTATGGGATAGTCAACCCATAATATTAAGCTTTTAAAGTCAAAAAGAGAGTTTTGAATTCAATTCAGGATTGAACCGGAAGCCAATGATGATTCTGAAGTAATGGTGAAACATGATTATACCTGTTCACTCAGCATAGAAGAATTGCACAGTTTTGAAGGGCTTAAAGTATACATAAAGAGCCTTGGGTGATTCCTGAGTAAATGAATACGGTACCACATTGGATGCAATACATTTTTAAAAAATATTTGCATTGGCCCTAATGCTAGGAAGCTGCTGTATGGAAGTTTATAATATAGAAGTAGTGACTAGAACTTAGAACATGATGCTGAGGGGAAGGTCACTCAGACAGCAGAAGCTCTATCTTGCTGCGCTGTAAGCATGGAACAGACTGCCAAAGTCATTACGTCAGGCTCTCTCTCTAGCAGTATTCAAATCCAGGCTAAAAGCCCACTTTTGTGAATCTGCTTTTAACTCCTAACTCCCACTCACCATAAAATTACCTGTGTCCATCCTATCATTCTCTCTGCAAGGAACTCCCCAACCCCTATATGGCCTGTCTGTCCAAATTAGATTGTAAGCTCTTCAGAGCAGGGACTGTCAAGTACCGGTACATGTCAAACGTACAGCACTGCGTATACCTTTCAGCACTATAGAAATGATAAATAGCAGGGCCGCCATCAGGGCAGTACTACCAGTCCTGCATTCAGGGGCCCGGAGCTGACAGGGGGCCCGGGCTCCCCCAGGGTCCTAGGCAGTGTTCTAAGGCAGGGGCGCCAGTAGCTCGCCAAGGCAAAGTGAGTCGATCACCCAGGACTCACTTTGTCTTGGCGATCTAATCTATCGGGCCGATCAGTCTTCCTCTCCCCGACATCAATTCTGCAGTCGGAGAGGAAGTTCGGGCCAGCCAATCGCTGCCTGGCTGGGCAGAACATCCTCTCCGACGGCAGAATTGACATCGGGGAGAGGAATGCTGGTCGGCCCGAAGCAGGCAGAGCATGCGTTGGCGTCGGCTTTGGGGCCTGTTATCCATTGGTGGGTCCTGTTCCCCGATGGCAGCGGCAGTGGCAGTGGCTTGGGGAACGGCAGGGAGAAAGAAAGAAAGGGAAACAGAAGGAAGGCAGGGAAACAGAAGGAAAGAAGAGAAACAGAAAAAAAGAAAGGGGGCATGAAGAGAGGAAGAAAAAGTTGGGGGAGGGAATGAGGTGTGGAGGAGAGGAAGCATACAGGCTGAAAGAATGGAAGAAAGATTGGATGCACAGTCAGAAGAAGAAAGTGCAACCAGAGACTCATGAAATCACCAAAGATAGGAAAAATTATTTTATTTTAAATTTAGCAAAGTGGAGGCAGTATTACCACAGTTTTCAAAGGAATTTGCCCAAATAACTTAATAGTTAACTGGGTAAATTCCCAGATATGAAAACTTCCCTTCACTTACTATACACAGTTCTGAATTTATATCTGCTGTCTATATTTTATAATATGGTCCCCTTTTACTAAACCACAATAGTGGTTTTTAGCGCAGGGAGCCTATGAGCGTCAAGAGCAGCGCTGGGCATTCAGCGCAGCTCCCTGCTCTAAAAACTGCTATTGTGGTTTAATAAAAAGGATGGAGGGTATATTTGTCTATTTTTGTATGGTTGTTACTGAGGTGACAATGCATAGAGTCATCTGCCTTGACCTCTTTGAAAAAAAACCCAGAATAGGAATGATAATTAACATTTTCTCAGCGTATAGTGTGCTTTGTGTTTTTTAATTTTATTGTTTGTAGATCATTTTGACTTGGTCATTTTAAAGTAGCTCACAAGCTCAAAAAGTTTGGGCACCTCTGAGCTAGAGCGTTGAAACTGTGTATTTCTATTTTATCCCCCCTTTTACAAAACTGTGGAGCGTTTTTTAGCGCCAGCCGTGGTGGTAGCAGCTCTGATGCTCAGAATTCTATGAGCGTCAGGGCTGTTACCACTGTGGCTAAAATCCACACTACAGTTTTGTAAAAGAGTGAGGGGTTAGTTTGTGATGACATATTCCATACTTGGCGAAGATGTTTTCTGTGTTCTGTGTGTTCGAAAGACATGGTTTTCTGTTAGGATTGACGGTGTAGGATTGATCTGTGCTGGTCTGGCTTGTTTAGTTTTACAATGGGTGTATTGATGTACTGCTCACTGCAGTATGTAAGATGCTGCCTTTTCCTAGGTACTCATGTGTGACGTGTGGCTTGTTACTAAAAATCATGTTTTTCGTACAGATGGGGGGGGGGGGGTGCCAAAAAATGATGGGCCCCGGGTGTTACATATGCTACGTACGCCACTGTATGTAAAGATACCAGAAAGCTGGCATAGCAAAAACTTTAAGTAAATTGTTATTCTTCTAAGTTTTGAGTATTTAACCCTCCCACAATCTCACGGGCACTCGTTTCAAGTTTCAAGTTTATTGAAATTTTGATTTAAACGCAATATCAAATATTTTCAATGCGTATAACAAAAATAAATTTGGGGAAATAAATAAAACCATTTGAACAATAAACATACAAACATATCCATAGATGATTAAAATTACATAAGGAGTACAAGGATAAACTACATTTGTTTAAAAATGCGTTCTCCGCGCCTGCTCATAAATTTGTTGACTGGAAGGATCCAGCAATGTGGCCAGATGTCATTCAGGACAAAGACAGAGAAAGAATTGTGCAATTTGGATTAATGATGGAAGATGATTTAAAGCAAATGGCACAGTCTATGAGTAAAGATCTTGACGGACGTTCTTTTTATGAATATCTCCTCTATGCCAAATCACCCAATGGACGTGAGAAGATTTTACGGGACTGGCTTAGGTGGAGCATTAGCAGAAAAGTATGTGTGTATTCGGCCCATGGAAGAAGGGGAGGAGTGTCGGGGGGGGGGGGAAGGAGTGCATGGGGGGCCCAATAGGATTGCTCAGTAAGGGGCCCAGAAATTTCTGATGGCGGCCCTGATAAATAGTAGCAGGAGAACTAGAAGTAGGAGAAACTCATATTGTAAGAGCACTGGCTAGCAGCGATAAGCAATGTAATGGGAAAGGGAAAGGACTTGTAAGCTGCCATTTTGTAGTTAAACGACCACACTCAAAGCGGTTTACATCAGTGGCGTAGCAGCAGTGTCGGCTCTTCCTCTGATGTCACTTCCTAGGCGTGGGACCCGGAAATGATGTCAGAGAGAGAGTCGGCACTGATGCGGGCAGCAAGTTTGCGATACTGCTTATGCCAGGAAAATTAAGGAGGTATGAGGGAAGGGAAGGGGAGCATGCAGGTTGTGGGGGAAGGGGGTGTTCGGGAAGGAGCAGGGGGTGGAGAGGAGGATGGGTGCCGGCGCCCCCACCATGACGGTGCCTGGGGCAGACTGCCCTTGCCCCCCTCCTCCTCGTACTACACCATTGGTTTACATACAGGTACAGTACTTCAAGCATTTTGCCCATCTATCCTGGTGGGCTCACAATCTATCTAATGTACCTGGAGCAGTGGAGGATTAAGTGACTTGCTCAGGGCCACAGGGAGCAGCGCAGGGTTTGAACCTACAACCTCAAGGCGCTAAGGCTGTAGTTCTAACCACTGAAAGAGTGGTTATCAGTGTTGAAGGACACTGTAGTAAGGTAACCCACCATACTGGATTTGTGGCTAGCAGTGAAAGGACACTGCTGTAGAGAAGTTGCCCTTCCTAGACTCATATTTGTAGGCATCAGGGTACTAGAAAGTCACTTTCCTGGCTTCAGGGTTGGCAGTGGCAAGACACTACGTGTAGAAACGCACCTTGTCCAAATCATGCTGGGCTAGTGTAAGGAAACTCTATGCTAGAGAAACATTTATTTGTTTGTAACCCAACCCCCCCTGCTCTAGGAAACACTGGCTGATGCTAGTCACATGAAGAATAATTCAGTCTGAGGTCGGCCAGAGAAGGCGAATAAGGTTAGGCATACATGCAACGTCTAGTATTACACAGTGGCAGAAGATAGCTCTGTTTATAGAACAGAATCTACACAGCACTTAACATGTACACAGAATCAATGTTTTCCATAGATTGACGATAACAGCTGGCCATTCTAAATATTAAGGGAACTGAATAAATTATTTGCCTTTAACCCATTTTCCTTCCTTTGTCCTCTTTCTCAAGCAGTCTCTTCCAGGCATTCATCTTTCACTCTTGTCATTGGCTAAGCAAGAGGTTAAGGCGCTGAATGTGCCTTTTCTCCCCTTGCCATGACTTTACTCAATACTCTAGCTAATTGCTACATTATAAAACATTATAGTCGGTGCTAAAAACCACGCTACTATTTCATAAAAGGGGTGAGGAGGTAAGTGAATTAAACAGAGATAGATAAATGAAGTAGAAATTGAAAGGAAGTTAATGAACCAAGAGTTTGAAGAGATTTGAAGACTAATGAAGATGGTAGTGTATAATATTACCCAGTGAATTTTTGAAAAATTCATTCCCGGGCTACGCTGCTGAGGTCTGTAAACTACAAAGACTATTCCTAATAGCGGTTGGTTCTATTTAGAGTGGTATTGATTGTTCACCACTATTATAAGTTTGATCGATTGAATTAAGCCATTGATATTCAGCATTATACTATGTTAAATACAATGGCACAAGGTGGGGTTGAATTTGGAGGATATGTAGAGGAGCAAGTCCAGCAAATTTTATCTCGAACTGCTCTTCTAGAGCAGTGGTTCCCAACCCTGTCCTGGAGGACCACCAGGCCAGTCAGGTTTTCAGAATAGCCCTAATGAATATACATGAGAGAGTTTTGCATATAATGGATGTGACAGGCATGCAAGTCTGCTCCATGCATATCCATTAGGGCTATCCTGAAAACCCGATTGGCCTGGTGGTCCTCCAGGACAGGGTTGGGAACCACTGTTATAGACAATATAAATGAATCTACAGCACAAACCTCATGATCAGAATTGTTACAGACTCACAAATGGTTGATTAGAGTACAACTACATGAGAGTACTCTGATTCAATATTTTAAAAAAGGGCTAATAAGTTTATTTTTTCTCTAATCTAACTACTTTCACTTCGATTAGAACTGAGTTGAGCTCCTTTTGGGGAGATGACACGATATATAAATCCAAGATTTAGATTAGATTACATTACACTATGATATCTAGGGGATTAAGAATAATGAAAGAGCTGAAGATATTTATGAATGATAAGCAATTTCTAGAGAAATGGACAGGGATTTTAAACCGATGAAGTAAAGATCTGATGATCTTAATTGTGGAGACCACCACTGTGGTTGAAGTTGAACTGAAGTCACATATACAAACTTTGGAAAAAGAGCTACAAGAAAAAGAAATGAGAGATGATTATAATAAACAATTGAATGAGCTTAATCAAACAATTGCTATATTTTGAGAGACTCTTAAACAAGCGAGATTATACAATTGAGAAGGGATGAACCTGAATACCAACTAGACCAGGTCTATTCTTGGATGCAAAAAGATCAGATTAATCTTCCCCAAAAGAAAACAGCCTATAAAAACAGCTGTCAATCATGCATAAGCGTCATTTAAAGAATCTCATCTAACAGCACCTACCAGAAAACTTAGGCGTTTACAGTGTAGGCCAGGATTTTACTGGCCTACATTGCAGGTGTCTAAGTTCGTTAGTGAATCATACCTAATAGCTCCTAGGTCCCGCTCTACCTCTTAACCAGGCTCACTTAGGCATAAGGTGCCATTAGACATCCCGGTGTAGATGCAGTAACGATGCCTACACTGTAAACCAGGGGTGTCAAAGTCCTTCCTCGAGGGCCACAATCCAGTCGGGTTTTCAGGATTTCCCCAATGAATATGCATGAGATCTATTAGCATAGAATGAAAGCAGTGCGTGCAAATAGATCTCAGGCATATTCATTGGGGAAATCCTGAAAATCCAACTGAATTGTAGCCTTCGAGGAGGGACTTTGACACCCCTGCTGTAAACGCATCCCAGCACCTACTTTTTTAACAAGTTTTTAATCAGTTTTAAATGATGCGGTCAATTACCATGCTGATTAAAGCCAATTAAAACAATTAAGTTATGCAGTGGTACCGCATCTAACATCGCCTAACATAGGGCAGCGTTTATAGAATGTACTATCTGAGCAGGCAAGACTGCACTGAATGAATTTGAAGGACTTAGAAACATGATGGCAGATAAAGGCCAAATGGCCCATCTAGTCTGCCCAAGAGGAACATTTCAACCAACTGTGTGAGGGCCATAATGGAGGAATTTGGGGGCTGCACATTGGAGACAACTGTCCTAGGCCATGAGCTATTAAAATGTTTGAATTAAAGGATAATGTAAACAATGTTATAATTTTGGTGACGTACAGAGACAAGGACACTATTGTCTTATGCAGTTTCCAGAGAAGAGGGAAAAGCAGCATGAGACAGCAGGAATGTGCTTTTTCCTCATCAGAAGTATTTGATCAACGGGCCACAACTGGATTTCTTAATCAACAGGCACGTCCCATTTTGTTAGGAAGCCAGTGGTTAAGATTAGGGTGCCTTAACTGTAAAACAATGAGACAGCAAAATGTTTTTGTGGCATCTACTGATGAAAAACAGAACCTTGATCATGAGGAGCACAGCAGCCTCCAACTACCAATGGAACCCGGCTTTGTAAATTTAATCAGTCAGGGTGTAGAGCGGTAATTATTTTGCCAGTTCCATATAGTACACGGGCTCTCCCCTGTCCTAATGTAATTAATGAGCTGTTGTTTGAGGCAATGACAGATTTAGGCTTTTAGGCAAACTTTAGGCTTTGCTGCCCTATATTGTTATGCCATAGCCCCCTCCCCTAGAAAGGACAGACAAAATCAATGAAGTGTGGGATGTATACTGAATAGAAACATGATGGCAGATAAAGGCCAAATGGCCCATCTGCCCATCCGCAGTAACAATTATCTCTTTCTCTCTCCGAGAGATTCCACATGCCTATCGCAGGCTCTCTTGAATTCAGACCCAGTCTCTGTCTCCATCACCTCTTCCGGGAGACTGTTCCATGCATCTACCACCCTTTCTGTAAAAAAGTATTTCCTTTGATTACTCCGGAACCTATCACCTCTTAACTTCATCCTATGCCCTCTCATTGCAGTTTCTATTCAAAAGAAAGAGACTCGACTCATGTGCATTTACCGTATTTTTCGCTCCATAAGATGCACTTTTTCCATCCCCAAAAGGGGGGTGGAAATAAGGGTGCATCTTAAGGAGCGAATGTAAAAAAAACCCCAAACAAAACCCGTACTTCTTTTTTGCATCCTGGCGGTCCAGCGCTTTTCACACTTCTGCCTCGGTTCCCCTGCTCTCTTCTGGCAGCGTCAGCAGCACAGCGGTGCACGAGGCAGACGAGCACTTTTTGTGTGCCTGCTTGGTCCCTCCCTGCATTCCGAATGGCTACCTGTCAGTTTTCATGGGATGAAAACTGACAGGCAGCCATTCGGAGTGCAGGGAGGGACCAAGCAGGCCCGCTAAAAGTGCGCGCCTGCCTCGTGCACCGCTGTGCCACTGATGCTGCCGGAAGAGAGCAGGGGGAACAGAGGCAGTAGTGCGGAAAACACGCTGGACCACTGGGCACTGGGATGCCAAAAAAGGTACACGGGGGGGGGGGGGAGCGTGCCTGCCTGCCTGCCTTTGCCTTTGGACTGGCTGGCTGGCTAGCCAGGTTGACTGGGAGCTGGCTGGCTTGGGGTGGGTTGGCTAGTTGGCTACCTGCCTTGTGGCTGGCTGGCTTGGGACTGGCTGACTGGTCGGGTTGACTGGGGGCTGGCTGGATGGCTTGGTGTGGGTTGGATAGTTGGCTGCCTGTCTTGGGGTTGGCTGACTGGCTTGGGACTGGCTGGGGGCTGGCTGACTGGCTTAGAATGGGTTGGCTGGTTGCCTTGTGGCTGGCTGGCTTGCTTGGGACTGGCTGGCTGGCTTGGGGTTGGCTGGCTGGCTGGCTGGCTTGGAACTGGCTGAGAACGAGTGGGGAAGAGATGCTGGCGCCCTCAGCAAGATGGCGCCTGGGGTGGTCTGCCCCTCCCCTTTATTAAGACACTGGCAGCACCAGAGTACTTTCCAGTTTTTTTAAAGATAGAAAGGTAAATATTCAACCAGTGGCAGTCAGCAGGATTTTTTTGGCTGCCATTTGCATTATCCCTGGATATTTGTTGCAATGCCATAAGCGGCCAGCTAACACTTATGTGGTTAAGTGTGATATTCAGCACTTAACCACATAAGGTGAACCACATAAAAATAGCACTGTGTTTTATAGGGTCCTAATTATGTGGTTACCTTAACTACATAAGTGCCCACTCTGCCCCTGACCACCCGCACTTAGCCATTTTCAGCTTAGGCATTAACCACGGATAGGATTACCATATGGCTCCAGAAAAAGGAGGACGGATTAAGACATCCCGGTTTTACTTTCATTACTTTCAATGGAAATTAAAGCCAGATGTCCTTCTTACTTCCTTTGCTGTAATGGAAGTAAAACCCGGATGTCTCAATCCATCCTTCTTTTTCTGGAGCCACATGGTAACCCTAACCACGGATATTCAATGTTATTAACTGATGAAGTGCTGCTGAATATCCTTGGTTAGCCCCAGACAAAGAATTTAAACAGACAGAAGCCTTTCCTGACCATTTAAATTGCTTTGTCTATCAACCCTAGAATCTTTTCTGTGTGGGAATGCCAAAGAAGAGTGTCATCAGTTTACTCTTTGACCCCCATTGGTGCGGTGGCTGCACCGGCTTTTTCTTCAGCCCCACAGTGGGTCCTACAGTCTTCACCTCCCCATCTCAGAATCGGTGTTCCAGACACTGTAGCAAGTTTTTAAAGAGCTCTGCACTCTCTGAAGGTGGGCCAGAGCCATTACAGGGAATACTCTTCAAAAATAAGTTATCTAAGATTCAATAGAGACGATATTCAGCTGGCGGTAATCAGCGTTTCGCTGTCACCAGTATTAAACCTTGAAATTCAATGCCAGGCCACGTCTGGGCACTGGCATTGAATTTCCAGGTTTCTAGAACCAGCTAACATATAGTCGGTTAAGTGAATATTCAACACTTAACCAGCTATGGATTAATCATGCGTAAACCCCCCTTTTTACTAAGCCATGGTAGAGGTTTCTACCGTGGCACACCGCACTAAATGTTCTGATGCTGCTCAGATGCTCACAGAATTCTTATGAGCGTTGGAGCATTTAGCATTCTGGGCTGCAGTACTAGCACAGCTTAGTAAAAGATAGGAACGACTTTCATATCACGTTTCAAGTTTATTGAGATTTTGATTTAAATGCAATATCAAGTATTTTCAATGCGTATAACAATAATAATTTTGGGGGACAAATAAAACAGTTTAAAACCATAAACATACAGTTTTATCCATATTTACATTAAAGATATGTAAGGAATGAAAGGTTAAATTACATATGATTTAAAATAAACAATTAAAAATAAAATAACAGTTAGGGAAGAACAACTTTAGGAGAGGCATTAAAGAGAAAAGAAAAAAATTTTTTTTTTTATGAAGACTTAGTCTAAGAGTAATTGTTTAGGTAAGACCTGATCTAAAAGTAAATAGGAGAGTCAAAAGGATTGTCTGATCTAAGATTCATAAGCATCTTTATAAAGATAGCTTTTTAGATTGCTTTTAAATTTTTCTAAGGAGGTTTCAGCGCGCAAATAGATTGGAAGTTTGTTCCAAAGCTGGGGTCCCAAGATAGAAAAGGTTGTGGTTCTTCTGATGCCAATTACTTTCAGTGATGGAATGGTCAACAAATACTGATCTGTTGATCTAAGAGATCTAACTGGGGAATAAGGTATTAAGAATATTGAAGTATTAGTTTTCTGAATTTTGAATGTTAACAATGCGATTTTATATGTTATTCTATGTGAAATAGGTAGCCAGTGTGTTTCTTGCAAAAGAGGAGTGACGTGATTATATTTTTTTAGAGTTAGTAATAATTTTTATTGCTGTATGGTCCCATTTATGTGGTTAGCCTGGCCAGTTAAATGCTAAATATCGACACTAAATCAGACTGTACTGAATGAATTTGAAGGACATAGAAACATACCCCCTCTTCTACTAAACCGTCCTAGTGCTGAATGGCCCGCTCTGCTCCCGACGCTCATAGAGTTCTTATGAGCGTCGGGAGTAGCGCGGGTCATTCAGCGCAGCTCCCAGCACTAAAACCGCTAGCGTGGTTTAATAGAAGATACCCATAGTGTCAGCTCCACCTCCAGAATGCCCACAAAACAGCTGGTTTTGAGTTCATCGCTAACCGATTATTTTCAGCAGCACTAACCAGTTAAGTGTTGCTGAAAATTAGTGGTTAGCCCCAATTAGGTAATTTAAGAAGCCAGGAAACATTTCTGGCCGGTTACATTACTTTGACTATTGACCCCAATGTTTCTCTTCCTCATGAACTTAAGGCAGAAATCAGTGCACCAGAGCCAGGACTCAAGCAGTCTGCCTCCAAGGGCAGAGAGAGGCACACATTGTAGCCCCTAGCATGCTTGTAGTGGAATGCTGTATTTGTATTTTCGGACTGAGAGTTTTAGTACTCCCTGCCTCTTTAGTATTTGTCTGTGGTATCTACGTGTGAATTTGCTTTTATGTCTCAGAACGTGCACAGCTCTCTGTGGGCAAATATTAAAACAACTTCCGTGGAAGTTTTCCATGGGGAGTGTGGAAAATTATTTACAGATGTGAGGCCGGTCTGTGTTCCCGCCCTCCACCCGAAGCTCATTATTTCTACTGGCTGGTCCAGTTAAGAAAAAAAAAAAAAGAATAAATATTTTGAAAATGTCCTTGAAAGCAGAAACAGTCTGTTGGCTAGAGTTTATCACAGTTGAGTATGTTACACACATGGTTCATAGGTCACACTATTATAAACAATTTTACACTCTGTGAAGCTTTCTGCCCTTGTCCCCAAGATAATTACCAGTCAGTATATACAAAATAGAGGGAACTGAGCCCTCATCAGTCCCTTTCTTTTTTGTTTGCTTTGCAGAGCCTTGCAATCATAGATCTAAGAGCTTCTGAGCTGGGAGGAAAAGGGGATTTTAGCATATACTGAGATTTATGCTCTTTTCAGAGGGAATAGGTAACAAGCAGAGGAAGGGGCACATAGCAGGTAATTTTATAAGGGCCACATAACTCCTGCAGTCGAC
This sequence comes from Geotrypetes seraphini, assembly GCF_902459505.1. Classification (NCBI taxonomy): domain Eukaryota; kingdom Metazoa; phylum Chordata; class Amphibia; order Gymnophiona; family Dermophiidae; genus Geotrypetes; species Geotrypetes seraphini. The sequence goes on from NC_047088.1 coordinate 71,288,156, forward strand.
GTTGACCGCGGTTATTCAATGATGGGCCATTTCTGCTAACTGGTAAAGAATATCTGAGGGGTTTTGAGCCTCTAAAATGTTAATTGACCAAGTCAATATTCAGCAGCAGCCAGTTAAGTTTATAGCAGCCAAAGATAGAGCTGCTATTTATGTGGTCCGATTTGGCAACTAAACTTATCCACTCCATACTGAAGATTGCTGGTCGTCACGCAATATAGCCAGTTAATGTTTAGCTGCTAACTGCGAATATTCAGCAGAGATAACTGGTTATCTCATGCTGAATATTTGCATTTAACCGGCTAAGAGCTATTTAACAGGTCAGTGCCGTTTCTGGCCAGTTAAATAGCGCTGAAAATCAGTGGGCTAATCTTTTTCCTGCCTATATGGCCACATATACACATAAAAGACTTTTTATAAAATACGAATATGCTCAACTAAGCATGCCTTATCTAGAAGGTGTGCAGTTTACTGGTATACATATCCGGGGGAATGGTCTGGGCAGAGTTTGGACAGAGTTTGTAAGTATGAGATTTGATTTTATAATATTTTAATGAACGCATGAACATACTTGCTCTTGAGTAGGCATAAATGTCCATTCCTGCATTCAAGGTTTGATTTTATGCTACTTAGTCTAGTATTTTATAAAGACATGTGCAGTGACATTTTAGAAAAGTCAAGGAAGTCTGAATATAGACATTTTTGCCAAAGATCTAGAGCATGTGACATATTTTACAAATGCAGTGCTGAATGTATAAGTGTATATTATAAATTGACATATCTCTGCTCCCTAGACCAAGATGTTGAAAAGCCCATCAAAAACATAAGGCACGTTAATGGCAATGTTTCAAAATGTTGCAATGTGAAATGTATAAATAGAGAAGTGTACCCAAGGGTACCCATAAAGCTGAAAATGGCCCACACAAACTCACATCATCATGCCCGGTCCCCAAGTACATTGTGAGGTTTGGGTTACCATATTTTTCTCCAGAAAACCTTGGGCACATGACTCCACCCTTTTCTGCCTCCATCCCCACCCCATTCTGGCCCAGCCCCATCCTGCCCAGTTCTGACCCAAGCCCCGCCCCCACAACGCCTCCTCTTTTCTTCCGGACAAGCTCCAGCTGCATCTGGAGGGCCTGGAGCATGCACAGAGGTGTGTGACATCATCCACACCTGCTCAGAGAACCTCCAAATGTGGCCGGAGTTTGTCAGGGCTTTCCAAAACCCAGAAAATGCTGGGTTTTGGAAAGTCCTTTCGGGAGCCCAAACAGTCCTCTACAAAGAGGACATATCCGGGTTTTCCCGGATATCTGGTAACCCTATGTGAGATCCCTCTAGTCTAGTATCTATTCAGCGCCTACAGGGGAAAATGTCTAGTGCCGCCTGTGGCGGTGGTACAAAACATACTCTCCATTCAAAACATTTAGCACTGCAAATTGTTTATTCATTTGGATTTTGCTCACACCTCTTTCAGTAGTAACTCAAGGTGAGTTACAACCTGGAGGGCTTACAATCTAATTTTGTACCCGAGGCAATGGAGGGTTATAGGACTTGCACAAGATCTCAAGTAGCAGCAGTGGGATTTGAACCAAGCACTGCGTGATGTCAGTGCTAGCACTCTAACCACCAAGTTGCTAGTCCTCCACTACTTTAGTGCTTTTACAATGTCACAAGAATGCAATGAGTAACTCCTTCACTTCCACCCTCATCCAGACTACCTACAGTCCCTTGTGGTCTAGTGGTGTAGTCAGGGCGGGAATGATTCCCAACTGTCAACTCTACTCTCAAAAAGGCTGCCATGACCTCTTGCAGCAGTCTCACATGATTGCTACTGGAGGTCATGGCAGCCATTTTGACAGCAGAGCCAGCATGGGTTCACTTCTGCCCTGACTACACCACTAGAACACTAGGGATTATAAAACAGGCCCGAAAAGGGGAGGGGTGGGGGGGGCAAGGGGAAAAAGAAACTCTTCTTCAGAGGGGAGGGGGAGAGAAGAAGATAAAAAGGACAAAATACAATTTTTCAGCTTCTACTGAAAACACATGGTCAGTTTTGGCTGAAACCAAAACCATGGCTGTAGCCTTTTGGCCAAAATTGAAAACCAGAAAGTAAAAGGATTTTGGACCAGTTTTGGCACCATAACAAAAACGGAACCCCAAATTCAGTTGGCCTCTACTTTATTCAATCAACACAGCAGAGAAATGAAACAAGGTACATACACCATAAGCAAATACAATATAAAGGGTATCAAATCACAAAAGGCAATTGAAATAAAAAGAATGTTGTACCACTCAAATCTTCGATAAACAAATCTGGCTCAAGTTGCAACAGTTATACTCCCCAGCAGTGGTGACAGATGTTAAGCCAGATAAGCAGCCAGCTTTGCAAAATGGCAGGCATAGAAATTGTGCAGCCTTAAATATTTAGAACTGACAACAGTTTCAGAAAATTGGATGTACCAGATAGCAATGTTTTTGTAAGGCATATTTAAATGTAATACTTGCTGTTTTATAACCTCTGGTAGAAGCTGCATGGTTTGAACTGACTCCAAAGTAGCAGTTCTGGTCTTGCAAGGGAAACCTCAGTCTCTGAGAAGCTGGACCTATTTATGTGTTTGTGTGTGTATATGGGGTGGTGGTGGTGGGGGGGAGATAACCAACTACCCCCACAGATCACATCCCTCAAAGGACTCCTGAACTGTAGTAAAACAATAAAAACTTAACTTTTCACCTAATCCCCTGCCTACTACCATAGGTGTAATATAAGATTTGTATATTGCAACTAGATCCTCTATATATGCCATAGTAGAATAAACATATTGAATCGTAAGTATGACAAATTGGAACACGTTTTGACTGTTTATTATGTATGTTAACCTGTAGCCCATTCTGAGCTTGTTGGGGAGACCAAGATAGAAAATGAATTAAATAAAGTGCTGAGACACTGCACCCTACCATTCCTCCGCAGTTTAGCCCCCATCTGCCACCTCATGGCCAGCAACTCCCTTTCTTTTTCAACCTTCCTTCCTCATGGCAGCAACTCCCCTTTTCCTCTCTAACCCATTTGGCAAGGTGGCCAGCAATTCCTCCTCCCCATCTACCTCCCAATTTCTTAGTATCTCCCCTCATCTCTACAACCACTCCCCCCAAAAAAAGTTGGCTAGTTTCTCATCACCCCTTTCCTAGCCTCAACTTACATCCAGTGTTTATGTACTTACCGTATACTAAAATATAAGTCGAGACCCCCATTTTTCCCCCCCAAAAGGAGGAAAAATGGTTGACTCGAATACAAGATGGGGGCTTAATATTCAAGTGCAACCAGCGCCCCCTCCCCCACTACCTCCCCTGCCAGGCTCTGCATCCAGCCTCCTCACCCCCTGCCAGGCTCTGTACCCTGTCCCCCTCCCTCCCTCCCTGCCCTGTACCATCTCCCTCCCTCCCGATGCCTTGAAGGCCTCCACCAGGCCTGCTGCAGGACCCAGTGGTCCAGCGGCGGGCAGGGATATGAGAGATCCCCCGTCTCCCAATTCATCCAAATCCCCCAAAAAACTGTGCACCCCCCCAACTGCTCATCGGCCTCGTGGTGGGCAGAACAGGAGGAATCTCTTCTGCCTCCTGTGCCTGCCGAAATTGACAACCACACCTCCCTCCCACCTCCCCCACGTATCTTTCAGGTCCCTGGTAGCCAGCCGGTGCACTGAGCTGGAACGATCTTCTTGCCCTCCTACTCTGTTCGAGGCCACTGGCTGATTTGCTGGGATGGGAGATGGGGGGATCCCTCATGTCCCAGCCCACTGCTGGACCGCTGGGTATTGTGGCAGGCCCTGTAACAGGTCCGGGAGGGGGGGGGGGGGCTGGTAGGTGATGGCCCAAATATAATCCGAGACCCCCATTTTTGGGTCATTTTTTTGGCCTTAAAATCTCAGCTTATATTTGAGTATATATGGTACTTGCGTCCAGCATATCCCTTCCCACTTCTGGGCAATTGTTAACACCCCCCTATCTTCTCCCATGCTGGACTGAGCTTAAAGGAGTAGTATTGCTATGCCAGCCCTGTAAGTACAGGTCTGCGTTGAAGTGTTCCCATGTCTGACAAGAAATCTGCATCAGGTGGCGGTGGGACAAGCAGGGCACAATTAACCCTTTGGTGAGCCCTAGGCAAATATACATTTTTAAAGCTCTTACGAACAGGGTCTCATATGGTTCTTACTGGAGAGAAAAACCAGCAGAAGAATGTATGAATTAAAGCTTATTGACTTTTCCTAGAGGTCAGTGCACAGGGAGTGAAGAGAATAGACAGACCTCTACAGGCAGTGAGGAATCATGATTCTTTCTCTCCCACCCACCCACCTACACTCTTCTTTCTGCCAACAGCTGGCAGAGTAAAAAAAAAATGCCTAGGGATCCATTAAATTAGCACATACCTAGCTTGCCCAGACCTTAATCCTGCCCTGGAGATAAGACAGCACTTGAGCATAGGCCTGTGCTCACTTTTCTTACGGGGTTTTCCAGGAGGAGGTAAGAAGGAGCAGCTGCTATAGGCCAGACAGGGGAAAGCTGTCTTGTACACACCGGGGTTGTACTGCTGCCTTCCAAATTATTTTACTCTAGGCTGGCCCTGTCCACATGTACACATATCAGTTCCGAATAAAAGCTGGGACTTCCCTCTCCCCCCACCACATCTCACCGAAGTTGTTTTGGCTTGCACATCTTTGTAACTGACCTCTATATAACTGACCTCTTCTCCTTCTCAACCAACAGACATAAGAGTAGTTCACACCTGAAGTTCGTCTCCCCATCGGCTAGAGGATGTAAATTTAAAAGACACCACCAACATCTTCTATCAAGCAGACTTATGGGGCAAAGACCTGGAAAAACTGATTATACACGCAAATAACTATGGTGAATTCAGGAAACACCTAAAAACATATCTGTTCTTGAAATACCTAGGTAACGAATCTATACAATCTCTCCCATCTCAATCTCTCCCATAAAAACTGACCCCTTAAACTATTAGCCACCAATCTCTAACTATGTATGTTCCACTCAATTTGTAGCATCTTTCTAACCATTGTAAACCGCATAGAACTTCACGGCCCTGCGGTATATAAACTGTTATTATTATTATTTGCCTCACACAAATTTCTTACAAGGTCTGAAAAGCAAAAAATCAAACAAACAAACTTGCACTGAAAAATAAGGGAAATAAAATTCTCTAGCAACATAGATGTAGAATAGGGGATGTGCATCCATCAATGCACAATCAGTTTAAGCCAAATTAAGGCAAGAGTTAATAATGTACGTTACATTGATTAATCTGTTAAACATTCTAATACATGTTAAACCTAAACTAAACTAAACCTTGGGTTTATATACCGCACCATCTCCACGAATGCGGAGCTCGGCACGGTTTACAGGAAGAAGGATGAGAGAGGAACTACAGTGGAGAGATTAAAGAGTTAGGTGTAAAGGGGGAAGGTGAGAGGCCTAAGAGGGGGGAAGTGTTACAGTTTTGAGAATAGCCAGGTTTTTAGGTGTTTGCGGAAGAGTTGGAGGGAGCTTGAGGTTCGGAGTGGGGAGGTGAGGTTATTCCAGATCTCAGTGATTCTAAAGGGGAGGGATGACCCAAGTTTGCCTGCATGGGAAATACCTTTTATGGAAGGGAAGGATAGTTTAAAAATTTGGGAGGATCTGGAGGAAGTAGGGGTTGGGGAGTTCCAGGATAGAGGGATAACGGCAGGAAGGATGCCATGTAGGATCTTGTAGGCCAGACACGCACATTTGAAGTGGATCCTGGGGATTACTGGGAGCCAATGGAGCTTAGACAGGAGTGGTGAGACGTGATCAAATTTGCTTTTTGCGAAAACAAACTTAGCTGCGGCATTCTGAATCCGCTGAAGTCTGTGGAGGCTTTTCTTGGTTAGGCTGAGGTAGATAGAATTGCAATAATCCAATCTGGAGAGGATGATGGATTGTACTAGGACTGCGAAGTGTTTTTGGTGAAAATAGGATCTGACTTTCCTTAGCATGTGAAGGCTGAAGAAGCATTTCTTTACCAGGGATTGGAGATGTTCGTTGAAGGATAGAGAAGAGTCTAAGGTGACACCCAGAACTTTGCTTGAGAACCAAGAAAGGTGTCCAAAATTAGTGGAAAGACCAGAAATGATTCATTGATTAACTGGAATTAATTTCCATGCCCTCCCCTATAATGGAGCTTTTTAGTTAATTTTTAAATTCACCATATTTGGGGGGAAATATCTTACAGTGCTTTTAGTAAAAGATTTTGCTTGTACTATTTTCTTTTGCAGATTTCTTTCTAGCTTGGGACAAGATCATTCAGACATGTCATCTGCGGAGAAGGAACTGGAGAAGTCATATACTTTACCTCCTACAACAGACGACACACCTTGGATCAATGCAGAAAGCTTCTTTTCTTTACTGAACACTTATATCCCATATATGAGCACCTCATGAGTGGTTTACACAAGTCTCAAATAAAAAATAAAAGAACTATTTCCAGCAGTGATGTTAAAACTAAATCATCGAATTCTACCATCCAAAGACAAAAATTTCTTAAACAAGAAAGTTTATTTTACATATTGTGGAAGTTCAAAAAGTTGCTTTGGGGTCTTATCATATTCTACCATTTTGCTGCTTGATACACCAAACCAGATGTATAGATAAACTTATAAACAATCTTCTTACAGTAATAGAAGCATTTCATGCCTACAGATTAATCAAACCTAGCATATACGTAATTTAGAAACATGCCATAAACAATGTGATAAACTAAGACACACATTTTATAAATAGAATGGGCTTCAAGTGGTAACAAATGTAGCTTTACAATAAGTGTCATAATTCGTTCACATTTAAATGCACCAAAAATGAACTGAGCTGCTGTGCTTTGGGTGGGAAGCTTATGTTAACACTTCCGCTTTACATCCAACATAAATATTGCAATAGTCTATGCAAGATAAAATCAATATTTGAACAACCAGACGAAAGACTTCAACAAAAAAAAAAAGGAAGCTTTATTTCTCCACACAATCTCCATAAAGTTCTGAAGATCTTAGTTGTTATGGGCTAAGCTTGAAGTTCAAATATGAGGTGGTTGTCAATGATCACTCCCAAAATTTTCAGGCTTTTATCAATTTTGTAAGTCATTGCATCAACTGAAAAATAATGAGTATTCAAAGGTTTGACAGGACCACTAAAAATTTGCTGTTGTCTCTGTTAGCGTCATGTACTGATGGCTTAATGCACAGCTTCTTAAGGCAAGTGTAATGTCCAACTGTTGCATTCCAATGGAGTAAACAAATTAAAAAACAATTAATGCAATAAAACTCTCTGGATACTCAAACTTCAAGCTAGTTATATTGGTAAGCACACAACTGACATTGTATGGTGAGTCCTCCAAACCTCACCCAAAACCTACTGTACCTACATAAAAATGACACCTGCAGACATAAGAGCTATTGTTGTGGTTCACAGGTGGGTACAGTAAGTTTTGGGTGGGTTTTGGAGGATCACCATACAGCAGGTTAAAGTGGACTTTTTTTTTCTTTATTGAAATAGTTATACTTTTACATTCCATAAGGATTGAAGATATGGAAATACAAGGAAAACATACAGAAATTTTAATTCAATTTTTACATTATTTCATCCAGTCCACGTTTAGAGAGGAGACACCAAAATAAAGCAAACTAAATAAGAAAACATTTGGAAATTATTCCCAAAAATCAAATACAGCATAATATTCCAACTTTATCCTCCATATTACAAAATCAGCTCAAGTTTTACTTTCTTCCTGTAATTTAAGAAATTGCTCTTGCTGGGATACTTAAGAAAGTATGCGGCACTCAAGGCCGACACCCTAGACTTAAGAGCCCAAAAGGCCCTACTTCTAAGTTGTGTTGACTTGGTCACGTCCGGAAATATAGAGACCTTTGCTCCACAGAAATTGACATTCATACTCTTAAAGTATGTTTTCATAATTAATGCCTTCTCTATTTCCATGGAGCAAATCAACAAGAGGGTTTGTATTAAATCTTGGGAGTCTTTAAAAAACTCCATAAGGTCAAAATCTGTAGTAACTATTTGGTCTAACCCTTTTTCTGTTGCTACTTTCTTGCCACTTGGAACATAACAGTTAGATGTCATAATTTGTGCTGAATTTGGTATCCCCAGAACTTCCTTAAGATATTTTCTCAAAAGAATTTCAGGGCACAACAAATGAATAATCGGAAAATTTAATAGTCTAAGAATTCTAGCCCTTGCATTGTTCTCCAACATTTCTATTTTTAAATGCAAATTTAGGGAATCTTTAACAGCTGATGTGGATACTGCTTGCAGATCTGACAACTGTACCTCAGCACTTGATATCTTTTATCCAGAATCTTTAAATTGGAGTCTACGTTTACAAATTTATCAACCACTTCCTGTGAAAAAGCCTGATTATAATTGTATCGATTTTAACTATCCCTCCATCTTTACATTAATCTTCCATATATCTTTTAAGGAAATTTCCTGAGGGGTCTCTACAAGTACCCCCAAAAAACTTCAAGAAGGACATACAATACTCCTAAAACTAATAGATTATGCCCTATTGGAAACCATAGGAGGGACCTACCTAGACACTACCAGGTCTACCCACTGCACTCATACAGAGACTCACTCATTCACTTAACACACAAAATAAAAAAAAGGAATAAGTGGAGAAAAAGCCTCAGTTCATCTTCATATGGCAAAAAAACTCCACTTATAAATCACTATTAAGCAAGGTCCAAAATGTATCAATTCACTCAGCAGTGAGAAACACTATGGTAGCACTCGTAGGAACCACCAAATTACAAAACTTCAAAAAATGTGAGTAAAGCAAGCAGCACATATATGAGTCTCAAACACAGTCAATGGTATGCAGGAAAAAACAAGCAAACACTTAGCTACAGACGATATCCAGGCTGTCTTCCATGCATCCAGAAAGTGCAAGCCTGCCTGGCCCCACAGTCACTCTTTCCCAACGGGGAAACCTCCATTTCGCTGAGCTGCGTCAGGGGAATGATTCCAGCCTACTCCACCAGCAACTCTAGAGGCTCTCCAAGTGCTCCAACTGCTCACATCCACACACATAGAAGCCGACTACAAGTCCCTGTTCCTCAGAGGTCAATGGCAACAAAAGGGTTTTTGGCAAAGAACTATAAGTAATTGCCAATGGCATCTGAGTATCAGAAGAGATTAGTTGAGAGACAAGAGACCTACTTCAGGACCCGAACCCCCATGAATTAACGAAGGGGGAGGAGGTGTGCAGTCCATAGGGCTGAGTAATACTCCTGAAGATATTTCTCCTATATGGGCTTGTGGAGAGGCCACATTAGGTAAAGTCACATGCTGATTGATCGGACCACTAGATACTGGGGTCAAATTCTTAGTTTCCCCATCTCATTTGCTCGAGGTTTTTACAGCCCCTGCAGCTCCTCATGGCTCCAAGGGGCTCCCAAGGGGTGCAGCATGCCCCTTAGAGCATACCCCTTTGGCCACGCCTTATGGCTGCATGCTGCAGCAGTGGCGGGATTTTCAAGCGAGTCAAGTGGACCTCACTGACATCAGCAAATTGTCCTCTTGAGTGCCAGAAAAAAATGGCACCCCAGAAACAGCTTCCCCGATGGAAATAGGGATCCGGCAAGATCTCCCACAGAGCCAACAGTCCTGGAACCACCAAACGCTGCCACAGGTTATCACCTCTGTAGAAGTTCAGCAGTGGCAGGATTTTCAAGCGAGACCTGTGGACCTCGCTGACATCACCAAATTGTCCTCTCGCATGCTAGAAAAAAATGGCACCCCAGAAACAGCTTCCCTGATGGAAATAGGGAACTAGAAAGATTTCCCACAGAGCCAACAGTCCTGAAACTACCAAATGCTGCTGCAGGTTATCATCTCTGTAGAAGTTCAGTGGTGGCGGGATTTTCAAGCGAGTCCCGTGCACCTCGCTGACGTCACCAAGTTGTCCTCTTGAGTGCCAGAAAAAAAGGCACCCCAGAAACAGCTTCCCGATGGAAATAGGGAACTGGCAAGATATCCCACAGAGCCAACAGTCCTGTAAGCACCAAACAGTGTCACAGGTTATCACCTCTTACCTGGGACTTTTTAATGTGACATTCACTGCAGTGTCCCATAAAGTGCCCCATGCAGTGCTCCATAAAGTACTCTGCTCTGCTCAGCTGTCTTATGGCCAGTTTGCTAAGAATATTGGCTGCTTTGACATCTGACTGACTTGTTTTTATGCATTTTACATCTTCCATGTCCAGTATATGAATGTTCATATCAGTCAATTTAGCACCATCGTTCTCAGAGCTGAGACATTGCCTTGTTTTTTTTTCATTAGTTTCTTTTTCAAGAGGACAGTTACCATGTGGGAATTATGGATGTGACCTTCACCCTACCCCCTCCAATTCTCTACAGTGAAATATAGCTCAGTCCAAGCATCTTTCTATGACCTGTTTGTGGAATATGTTAGACTTGGAAAATGTGCATTGCGGATATCTTTGTATTGCATTCAGTACAAGAGGAAATACATTTCTGTGTTTATTTTTCAAGTGTTGCAGTACCTGCTGAGTTTGACTTCTTGGGTTTCCCAGATTAATTTTTGTCTTCTAATTTCTGATTCCTTCTTCTGTATTTGATGAGGGCCTTTCTGTGTTTTGTGTGTGTCTGAAGTGTGGTATTTGCATATAGTTTCTGTGTAGAGACTTGTAGCTGTCCCACTTGTTTTGTTTTAACTTGTAGTAGCTGTATTGATGTAGAAAAGCCCAGTGTAATATTTACTGCTGTACCTAGTCGTAGGTTGGGTTCTTGCTGTTTGAATTGCAGGATTAGTGCTGATGCTGTATGATATGTTTGCTAAGTATATTTGAGTTCTCAATTCAATTTTTTGTCTTCATATTTCTATTTCTGCAGTAATTTGTGATCCCTTGCTCTGTATTTAGTGGAGGTCTGTCTATGTTTTGTGTGTGACTGAAGTGTAATACTTGAAAATCTCTTAACATTGTACAGTGTAGATACTTCCTTTAGTTTAGCTGGCAAACTACTGAAGATTTTCACAAAATCGGCAATATCAGTACATATCATTATAACCCTTGAGCCTTGTCTTTTTTTTTTAATCAATTAGTTGTAATGAGACTATTTGACCTCCCAAACAATCTATAGTAAAGTTTTTTTTTAAGCTGCTCAGGTTGTTAGGTCAATTGATTAGAAGGAAAAAGAACATGCAGTTTACAAAAGAGGTAATACTGACCAAAGTTACTGAGCTACAGCATAACTTGGCAAGCGGTTAACAAAGGAATTTAAAGTGAGGTAACAAACAGAGATTTACAAAGAGGTAGCAATGGCCAATGTCAGGAGTCCACTGCTTAACATTCAGGAATGGTTAGCAGTAGAGATTTATACAGAGGTAGGACTGACCAATGTCACTGAACTACCACAAAGCTTGGCAGGAGTAATTAGCAATGGAAGCCTCATCCTAGCTGTCTTAGGAAGAACTGTAAAATTTTAAAAAAGAAGTGTGTTTTTAGGAGTTTCATAAGTTTAAGTTTATTATATCTTTATATATATAATAACTTTGTAAAGATATGGGGGCCATTGGCAAAATATTGTGATGAATAGTCATTAATTCTTTTCTTTTCCTTTTCTTTTCTTTCTTAGTTGTATTTAGCACACTCAAGGGGGGAGGGGGAGTTAGGAATAATTTTATAGGATATGTTATATAACACGTGTATATTTCTATTTAGGTTGAAAATGAGATGAAGGGTGGGTGATTTTTATGTGTTAGATATTATAGTGCTATATTGGAATTACTTGTATAATGTATTTTTGTGCACTTGTTCAATTTGAAAATGAATAAAGATTTTTTTAAAAAAATCTTTATATACTCAAGTTTCAAGTTTATTAGAAGTTTGTTGTACACACAATATCAAATATTTCTATACGTATTACAATTTAAAATTGGGAGACAAAATAAAACAATTTGTACAATTAAACATACAATGTATGTACATAAGTAAAAGGGAAGAGGGGTGAACTACAATCTTTAAGGAAAGTAAAAATACATTTAAGGGAAAAACAACATCAGGAGGGTAATGAAAAATTTATTTTTTTTTAAGAAAATATGGCTAAGCCTAAAAAAGAGGATAGGAGAGGTTGTAACCTATAAATAAGGTCTGGTTAAAATTAGGTATTTGAGCCTGGGATTAATATTAGATAAATTATCCTATCTATGACTCAAATGCATCTTTGTACAGGTAGCATTTTAATGTGCTTTTAAATTTTTCTAATGAGGTTTCTCCATATAAATAGATTGGTAAATTATTCCAAAGCTGGGGTGCTATAACTGAGAAAATTGTAGATCTTCTGGTACCTATTATTTTTAGAGAAGGGATAGTCAGCAAATGCTGTTCTGTTGATCTAAGTGTCCTGGCTGGAGAGTGTGGTATCAAGAAACGATCTAGAAATATTGGTGCGTTGGTTTGTTGGATTTTGAAGGTTATCAGTACAATTTTATAGATTACTAGCTGATGCCCCGGCGTTGCACGGGTATTTAATTATAGCAATAACATTGTAAATGGATTCAAATAAAGAAACTTTATAGTGGTGAATGAAATTATTTTTTAACAGCTTTATAAAAAGTACAATATTCAAATTATAATGTGAAATATTTGACAAAATGAATACAATACAACTAACACAAAACTTGATTATAAACAATATTTTTAGTTTCACCTCCTGGAGCAAGAACATATAAATTATTGGGTGAACCCACCCTTGAGCAAGCAACATAGAGTTGTCCATGGGAAAAACAGGGGGATCTTAAATCCACTCCACAGTATGTAATAGTCTGTCCCTGTGATTTGTTGATTGTGATAGAGAATGCAAGTCTCACTGGAATTTGCAATCTCTTAAACTGAAAAGGAAGATATGTTGGAATAAGTGGCATCCAAAAGTTTCAGTATTGATTTAAACAACTCAATATGTGGAAACTCAGGTTGAAAAGAAACTCCATGCAGTTTTTTCCCGGTTCGGAATGGAACCTGTGTTCCTAGTTCAGCATATGTGAGTACTCATGTAATGTAATAACATTATGAACTGGGGTGCATGAAGGAAACAGTTACAAACACAGTTAGAACATACAAACTCTATATGTATGGTGTCCGTGGTAGAATAGAAACGATGTCCTTAGTGGTTATAGTGTCATAGAAAGTGTTTTATAGTTGGCATTACTGTGAGAATGGCAGCTTTTTACATCCTTTCCATTGACATGACTGGGTGAAATCTGATTTTCTGTTTGTAGCTCCGCCCACGTGTGCAGGTGGGACGCGAGACCCCCAGAACATATCACCCCAGGTAGTGAGGGATCTGCATACCAAGTTTCGTTCAATTCGGTCAAGCTGTTTTTGAAGTACTGTGAGAATGGCAGCGTTTTACAATTTTACCATTGACATGAATGGGTGAAATCTGATGTTCTGTTAGTAGCTCCGCCCACGTGTGCAGGTGGGCCGTGAGACCTCCAGAACATATCACCCCAGGTAGTTGGAATTACTGTGAGAATGGCAGCTTTTTACATTTTTTCCATTGACATGAATGGGTGAAATCTGATGTTATGTTTGTAGCTCCGCCCACGTGTGCAGGTGGGCCGCGAGACCCCCAGAACATATCACCCCAGGTAGTTGGAATTACTGTGAGAATGGCAGCTTTTTTACATTTTTTCCATTGACATGAATGGGTGAAATCTGATGTTCTGTTTGTAGCTCCGCCCATGTGTGCAGGTGGGCCGCGAGACCCCCAGAACATATCACCCCAGGTAGTGAGGGATCTGCATACCAAGTTTCGTTCAAATCGGTCCCACAGCTTTTTACATTTTTTCCATTGATGTGAATGGGTGAAATCTGATTTTCTGTTTGTAGCTCCGCCCACGTGTGCAGGTGGGCCGCGAGACCCCCAGAACATATCACCCCAGGTAGTGAGGGATCTGCATACCAATTTGCGTTCAAATCGGTCCCACAGCTTTTTACATTTTTTCCATTGACTTGAATGGGTGAAATATGATTTTCTGTTTGTAGCTCCGCCCACGTGTGCAGGTGGGCCGCGAGACCCCCAGAACATATCACCCCAGGTAGTGAGGGATCTGCATACCAAGTTTCGTTCAAATCGGTCCCACAGCTTTTTACATTTTTTCCATTGACTTGAATGGGTGAAATCAGATTTTCTGTTTGTAGCTCCGCCCACGTGTGCAGGTGGGCCGCGAGACCCCCAGAACATATCATCCCAGGTAGTGTGGGATCTGCATACCAAGTTTCGTTCAAATTGGTCAAGCCGTTTTTGCGTGATCGCGGCACATACACACATACACACACACATACACACATACATACCTCCGATTTTATATATATAGATTCTGTGCGAAATTGGTAACCAGTGTGCTTTTCATAGAAGAGGTGTGACAAATACAGCCAAACAAGGATCAAAACAGTTTACAATAGAATTCAATCAAAATTATGAAAAGAACTCCATTTAAATAGAAATAAAAAGGAAAAAAGAAAAAAGTAACATTCCTAATACATATTATATAACAATCTAAATTAATAAAATAAAATAAAAAATTAATTAATTAAATGAAAATAAATGAAAATAAAAAATATAAGAATATATAAATGCAGATTGAAGTCCCAAATTCACATCCTTTCAGTTAAAAAAGGCCAATTGAAAATAATGTGCCTTTAGATGTCTATTAAAATTTTGGAAAGACTCTACTTTTCTCAATTCTACAGGCAAACTATTCCATAAAATTGGAACAAAATAAAAAAAGCACAATTTCTAGTTGAGGCAAGATGAGCCTTTAGAATATGGGGTACAACGATTCTGTTATCGTAAGTGCATATAAGATGCTGATGCTCTGACCAGTTGGTTCTTAAGACTTGCATTATGCAAATTTTTTTTACCTATAAATGCTATTTTATACAAGAAGCTGTATGAATTTAAAAATCCAATAAAAACCTTTTAAAAAA
Source organism: Geotrypetes seraphini (assembly GCF_902459505.1). Taxonomy (NCBI): domain Eukaryota; kingdom Metazoa; phylum Chordata; class Amphibia; order Gymnophiona; family Dermophiidae; genus Geotrypetes; species Geotrypetes seraphini. Next base: position 71,303,212 of record NC_047088.1, read on the forward strand.
ACTGATGTTATTAGCATGTGGGGGTTTATTTACTTTATGATGACTAACCCCCTCTTTTACTAAGGTGCGCTATGCTTTTTAGCATGCGCTAAACACTAACGTGGGCATGTTATTCTATGGACATGTTAGCGTTTAGTGTGCGTTGATTTAGTGCATGCTAAACATGCACTAAAACGCTTAGAGCACCTTAGTAAAAGAGGGCCTAAATCATAATAGTTAATTTTACTCCATTTGCAATAGAATATTTGCAATTATAGAAGAGACTAAGCAAACAGATGTATATTCAGTGAATAAAGCTGTACCAGTCCAGCTCTGAAACTCCACTCTGCTGGTTTGGTTAAGATTTAGTGGGATTTGAAAACATGAGCATGTGAGGGGTTAAAAGGAAAAGCAATACCCACAATTCCCTTCCCAGAGCACAGAGCTCTATACAGGTGCCCTGGTCTGGATCCTGATAAATGAATGAGACATAGGTTTCCATAAATACTTCTTTCCTGTCTTGGCTACTTGCCTACTGGCTCAAAACTCATCTCATCTGATCATCTCCAAGGCTAAGCAGGTGGGAGCTGAGGAGGGAGTGGAAGATTAGCACACCCTTTATCAATGGGGATTTCCTAAAAAGTTGTTTTCCTTTTCTTTATTTAAAGCATGCTTCCAGGGCGCTCAGTTCAGCCTTTTCTGTGGCCTTGGGAAAGTGGCTTCCTGTCTGACTCTGAGTTGGCCAGCACATTCCTGGTTTCCTAGAGGAAAGATGGATTGCTGAGTTCATTTTATTACACAGTGATAATGAGCTATTAAAAAGAGATAGGAGCAAAACCTTTGCTGAATAAAAAGGGACATTAAAGTCAGTGATCTTCTAACAATCATTGCTAAACCAATTTTGACTGGTTTAGTGACGATCGTCTTTACCAACCTGATGCAGAAAATGGCTCACCGCTTAGGTTTCTGCATGATCACTCATTCTCATATCCAACCATGCAAATAAGCTCATTAAAATTGAAATGCCATTTTAACTAGCAGAGCGATTGATGCTCTAACATGGCTTCCCGATGCGCAAAAAAGTGATCGCTTTTAGCAATCCAAAAAAAGTGACTGTCAAGACCAGTCACTTACCTGTCTAACCATAGTTTAACTCTTTTTTTTAATGGGCACAGATGCTATGTGTGTTACACTGGGAACTGACCCATCCCCACCCCGCAGCAGTAAAAACAGCAGGAGGGATGCCCATTCCCTCCTCCCATTCCCTTCTCCCATGCCAACCCCAACCCTCACGTGAGAAAAAATGACAGGAGGGATGTCCACTCCCTCCTGCCATGCCAACCCCCCTCCCCCTGTGCGAGAGAAAATTGACAGGAGGGATACCCACTATCTCCTGCCATGGTGACCCCCCTCACATGAGAGAAAATTGGCAGGAGGGATACCCACTCTCTCCTGCCATGGTGACCCCCCTCACATGAGAGAAAATTGGCAGGAGGGATGCCCATTTGCTGACGCTTTTCCAGACTGTTAATTTCATTCTTTTTGTAAAGCAATGAAAATATTCTATAGACAGTGGCTCACTCAAAGACAACAAATGCTGAAATAGGCCATATAGATGTACAATGCTATACATGCTCAGTGGGAGACTTTAATCTCAACACTGAAGATTCTTGGGGGGGAAGGAGAGAGAGGAAGGGACAACTATCTGTCCCTGAGATCCTAGGGGGAGGTAGAGAAAAGAAAATGGTGTGGTTCCGCTGTGGCAGTATTATTAAAACACCAACATTCTCTGTTTACTTTCTATTAATTTTGTGACTGGAATAAACCTTTAATGAGCATCATTCTAATGTGCTAATCCCATGGTTCTGAATCTATTTTTTTCGACTTACCAGATTAGTGTGGCTTGCAAGATATCCATATTGAATATATAGGAGATGACTGGGAAGGGGGGGAGGGAGTGGCTAAGATGTCAGCAAACTTTTGATGCCATGAACCTCGGTCTTACCTGCTACTGCTCCTAATGTTTCCTGGAAGATTTTTTCCATCTAACTGCTATGCCTCATACCAAAAGGAAGGAGGTCATTAAGGTCATTCCCTCCACAGCCTCAGCGGTACCCCAGAGTCAACAGAGGATTGATCAATTCACGGCCAGACATTCAGGAGTGGTTACCAGAGAGTTTAGCTCTGCACTGGCATTGGGTGGAGGAGCGTCCATGTCATTGAAGCTAGATACATCTCTCTCACCCCCGACAGCAAACACAATGCCATGTCCCACAGCCCAGTCGGTGAAGTTCGGAAGTACGGAAACTACTGATACTGTAGATTTTCGCACACCTAGTGAGGGCAGCCTGCTGAAAGGAGGTTAGCTGTTGGAGAACGAAGGGGCAGTATTAGGTTCCTCCTCAGCTGCAACATTGGATTGAGTTTGGAAGACTCTGCAAGAACATAATGCTACAGCGACTAGATCAGCGTTAGAGGTAACAACTTTGGTTGGAAAATTTGGTATTATGAATAAGATAGTTCAGACCTTAAAATCTTATTTCACAAACCACATGGAACGGATTTGGGCTGAGGTTAAAACGTTGCAAGAATTGAAGAACATTACAGCAACTAATAGACTGACAATTCATCAACATATAAAATAACTTGAAAATACAACAGGAGACTTGGGGCTCCTTTTACAAAGGTGCGTTAGGGCCTTAACGTGCGGAATAGCACACGCTAAATTGCCATGTGCACTAGACCTTAACGCCAGCATTGAGCTGGCATTATTCTAGAAGCGTACCGCACAGTTTAGCGCATGGCAATTTTGAGTGTGCGCTAAAAACGCTAGCGCATCTTAGTAAAAGGAGCCCTTGATTTTAGGATTTTAAACTTTCCTAGATCTCTTTGTACTCCCCCAATTGACATTTTTAAGAAATATCTTGTTGAGATATTTATATTTTCCCCTGAAGTGTTACCTCCTATAAACCAGATTTATTACACTGACCAACACTCATTTTGGTGCTTCAAATGTTAGACCTGTTTCTGGGTAGATTTGACCTGCTGATTCCAAATATGGCACCAGTTATCTCTTATCAGCTCTAGTTTTTTTTAGATACAGAACATGTGCCATATACCACTCTTCACTCTGCTTGCCCATTAAAAAAATCAGGATATTTTAATGTAGTGTTTAAATTAATATCTTTTAAGCATGAAGGAAACATATTAAAAATTAAAAGAAAAGTGTGCGACATGAAAATCTACTTATTTCATAACAAAAGCACACGTTTATGATACAAACTTTCCAGTCATTCAACACACAAGAAGCTCCTTTTGTAAGACTTCCGAGAGTGGGATCTGCCAGGACAATCCCACAAAGATTCCAACAATAGTCTGCCACTGCAGCGTGCAGCCCCACTTTAAACCCACGGGCTTGCGCTGCAGGGAAGGCAGCAGAGAGTAGAAGCTCAGGGCAGAAAGCAGGGCTGGAAGACTGGGGCAGAGCTCAGGGCAGAGAGCAGAGCAGGGACAGGAGCCTCACGAGGGAAGTTGAATGTGTTTATTCCCCCCCGGTGCTGCAAACCTATCTTCACAGCAAGATCGGGGCAGAGAGCAGGGCAACGGAGCAGGAGAGTCGGCAGAGACGTGTGCGACTGGTCCCCAGCAGTCGCTTCTATTCCTGATCGGCCAGCCCAATCGGTGTCCAAAATTTGTTTGGTGAATCGCGTCCTGCCTACTTTGCATGCATTTCCCCTCATATGCATTCACAGATTTGAAGCGGATCGCAGGAGAGGTTTGTGAATTGGGCTGGAGGGAAATCTGGTCGCTAAGGGGTTACAAACCAATCAGTACATGATCAGTTTGCTTAGTGAATCTAGCCCTAAGTGACTGTGCAAATAATGGACTTTAACACTCATGTTACAGCCAAGCCTGTTAAAATGAAAGAGCATATTCTCTACTAATTGTGTGTAGTTGTCTGCCTTCTTGTTGCCAAGAAAGTGTTTCACAACAAGAACCAATGAAGACAAAACACACGAATCAACTTCATTCATTCTGCTAAGAAATGTGGGTCATTTATAAGTTGTCCGATCTGTAGACCATCGAAAATTTTTGCCTTCAGTTTTTCTGTGGTAAGTTCAGGTAACATATGTGCTATGGGGCTCATAATCGAAACTTAAATACATCTAAAAACCCGCCCAAGTTGGCACTTGGACGATCTAAAAGACAGGTCGTCCAAGTGCCGATAATCAAAACGGGGTTTGGACATATCCAGGGACATTTTAGGCCTCTGAATCCCACTGTATGCCCAGAGCTGAAAGGGGAATTTTTGGATGAGTGGTTAGGGCGGGATGTGGGCTGACCTAGACTTAGTTGTCCTGCAGGGATAATCGAAAGTTTGATGAGACTGCCTAAGCAAAACTTATACATTGTGAGTTATAAGTGCCCAAAAGGTATTGAAAGTGACCAGATAACCATTGCAGAGACAAAGTAAAAGACCCCCCACACTCCCCTCCTGTTGCACCCCCACAAAGTTCAGAATAAAAATGTACATACCTGCTTCTGGAACATCAGCACCTGGTAGAGGAAAACCAAGTAGAATTGCACAGAGGTGGCTTATGTAGTCTGGGGATGGGGAGGGGTGGGTGGGTGGGCTAGTGCATCATAGAGAGGAGAACCCAAGCCCATAAGCCACTCTAACTACTACATTCATGGTGGAAAATGTGAGCCCACCAAAAACCCCCAAAGCCCTACTGTACTGCCATATAGGTGCCAAAATATGTTTGTATGTCCTAACCTTTGTAACTATTTTAACTTGGAACTTGGATAAGGGCTATTGGTGGGCATATTGGGTTTTGGAGGTGTTTCGGGGGCTCACCATAACCTATAAGGAAGTTCTGGTGAGATGTTTATGTGGCACCCTTTTTGTGACATTCAAATCAGTGCCCTGTAAGGTGCCCCTCTGCTCTGTTGCCATGTCTGGGTGGCCAGTCCATCACAATGCTGGCCCCTCCGATATCCAAAAGGTCTTGTTCTTGGCATTTGGAATTTGGACAAATTTTTGGTCGAGAATGTGGTATACTGATAGGCGTAGTGGTGGTCTGGTCGATCAAATGCCTGAATGTACAGATAGACAATTTTCGGGAAAAAAATATTGTAGGCATACTTTTTGAGAATGGACATTTTGCTGCTGATGACTTTGGGCAGCTAGCGCCCTACATCCAAATCGGAATTAGACTTTTTTTTTATTATGCCCCTCTATGGATTCAATGTGTGAACCGTCTTTATTCAAAGCCTTTACAAATTGTTTCATCAGGCCTAACTTTAAATGTAGTGGTGGCAGTATGATTCTATCTCGTGCTACAAAAGGTTTATTGATTACATTTTGTTCTCCAACCACCATATATTCCCTTGGAGGCCAATATTGTTTTGCCCAATGTTCATGTGTGGCTCTACTGTCTCAAAGGCATAAAAAGCAAGGATAATTTGTGTAGCCACTTTGTTGACCAAGAAGAAAATTAACCATCTTCAAGTCTACACAAATCATTCATTGATATTCTTGGTACTTTATCTTTTCCAAGACTAAAGAGATGGCCTTGTACTCTTCTTTCATCCTGGTGGAGTGACCGATTGGAACAGAACCATATATATTACCGTTATTTAAAAGAACACATTTCAAACTATGTTTTGAACTGTCAATGAAAAGACGCCACTCACTCGAGTTATATTCTGAAAGACCCATTTTCTTCAGAAGGTTTCCAATGTCATTGCAGAATACTAAGTTGTAAAGAATGGCAACAAGACATTTTCTCTCCTTCGATAAAATGTAATTTTCATTCCAGGCTGAAGTATATTCTTTTCCATTAGTCTGGAGACAAGCAACTCAGAAGACTCCTTGGAAATATTTAAGTCCCTGATCAAATCACTCAGTTCATTCTGGTCAAAATGTTAACTAGGTGAAGTTGTTTGGGAATCACTGTCACTGCCCCCACTTTCTTTACCTTGTGCGGAATCAGACATGCAAGACTCATCCTCTGAGAGCTTTAGTAGTTCAGGGAAAGATGGAACGGGTACAAGATCCAAGTGCAGAACAGGTCTCCTGGCTGATGGTAGATCAGGGTAAGAAGACCACTTGTCAGAATTATTTCAATTGATGCCTATGATATTAACAATACAAAAATAACAGTCATCAAAGTGGTTTTTCAGTTCCTTACAAACCATTGGTACTCCAAATTTCAGGCAGCTTCTCTTTCCATTTGCCCACTGGCACAAATGCTCCATACAAGTTTTGCACACAATATGAGGAGCCCAAGCTTATTTTGATCTCCAAGCTTGACACCAAAATAACCTACGCATGCTCCTTTTACAAACGTAGAAATAGGTTTCCTACTTGTTTCAGTGTGTACTCCACACAAATATAGCAAAATACGTCGGGATGATTCAAGCTGCTCCATTTTGAAGTAGCCATAACCTGTACGATGTTCGATCTGCAAAAATGAAATGATACGACTGATATGATAACTATTATACAGTTAAGTTACTTCCTTTTTACAATCCAATGTTTTGGATGTAAAACTACAATTGGAAATATGTAAACACTCTCACTATATCTGCTAATTTGTACGTAAAAACACAAACCAGATAACAGAAGTTGAAAAACCCGTTAGAATTTAAATCTATGTATAACTGTTTAAACAGATCACGTTGAGAAACCTTTGAAATACAAATTTATGTAGTGTAAGGAAACTATGTTTACCAGCTACGTTTTTTTGCACATAATTATGTAATATAACAGAACAAAGGCAATTTTGTCATTTGAGCTTTACATTTTTATGCCAGTGTGCATTATAGGAAAGGAAGTAGACAAATAGTTGTGAAACAAAGGTCATTATACACAAAAAAATGTGGGTAATTTAAATACATAAATTTCCCATTCAGAAAAGAAAGCTTGTTATGACACCCGATTCTGCAGAAGAGATCTTTTAAATAGTGGTAAAAAAATTAATAAATTCAACCATATCTAAGAAACTAGAGCTGATCTGGTCTATCCAATGCAATTTTCTGAATCAGCACCCCAAATAACCCCAGGAACAGATCAAAAAACCCAAGGCATCAAGAATTTTTGTTGTTGTTGGCCTGTGTTATTTACCGGTTTCTTCAAAATCCTGGACAAGGATTGTCTTTGGATATTAACAATGTTTCAGCTATCTTGGAAGAATCAATATCAGATAGTATAGTATTTTGCATATACCTACAATAGGTTCAATGCAGATCACAAAGATAAAAACAGTGGGAATACTTAAAAACCACATTAATTTTAATGTAAAAATTTAGCAAATAAAATTTTCTTTAAAGATTTCCTAAAAAGTGGGTCTTGGGTGTGTTTTGCATCTAGGCATCTACAATGAACTTAGGTGACGGTATTTAGGCCAATAAAACCCTGGCATAAATGGGGGGTGCCTAAGGTTTTGACGTCTACTGGCACCTAGCTCCCCTTTTACAAACGCTTAGCGTGGCTTTTAGTGCCGGCCGTGGTGGTAACAGTTCCGACGTTCATAGAATTCCTATGAGCATAGGAGCTGTTTCCGCCATGTCTGGCGCTAAAACCCACGCTATGCTTTTGTAAAAAAAAGGGGGGGGGAGTTCAATTTAGGCGCTGCTACAAGTGATTCTATAAATGGCGCAGAGACTGACAGCCGCTATGCGCTTCATTGCTCAGCGTCTAATTTTTAAGCACCATTTATAGAATCGGGGCTTGAATGCCCAACTTTGTGCACTAAGCCTGAATTTGGGTGGTCAATTGTATAGAATTAGGAGGTAAATGCGTCTCTGGTCTTTAATAGACTCTGGTATTGTGCAAGGTGTTAGGAAACCAGAGCCTGGGATGCCACTAGACAGAGCAGTAACCTGGAGAGCATGAGCCGTTTTCAATGCCCCCTTTCCTTTTTAAGTATGGATGAATGCAATCTCAAAACAGCAACATGGTAGGCCCTACTCCCACACAGCTGCCTTTCTTGCACAACTTTTGTTTTGTGATAGCCCTGGCCAATGAATGAAACTAGATAATTTGGTAATGATCTTCACAGCCAAGTGGAAACATAAGAACATAAACAATGCCTCTGCTGGGTCAGACCTGAGGTCCATCATGCCCAGAAGTCCGCTCACGCGGCGGCCCAACAGGTCCAGGACCTGTGCAGTAATCCTCTATTTATACCCTTCTATCCCCTTTTCCAGCAGGAAATTGTCCAATCCTTTCTTAAACCCCAGTACTGTACTCTGCCCTATTACGCCCTCTGGAAGCAACAAAGACTGCATATAAATGCCAGATAGCCAAAAGTATGACTTACATAACATAACATAATATAATATCATACTTCTTAACTGCGTAACCATGAAAATGAGATTCTGGAATGCTCTCCGCTTATATAATAAAAATCCTGTAAGTTTTCTGTATGGAAAACCTCGTACATTCCCTGGAATGTACCAGGTATATTGGTATAACAATATAGTGAATGTGCATTTTATGGTTCAACATTCTATTCCACATGGTGTCAGGGAATATTCCTGTAGCTCTTGGATGTGAGATGGGTGTTGGAATTCTTGCCTGTTTGGGATGGGGGGAAATGTAAACTTCAGGGCACTCTGGTAAGGAAAACATATTCACTGTTGACACCAGCTGAAAGCAAAATAAAACAGAACACGCTACATGGTTGATCCCATATGTTTTTCCATTTACTTAGAGGTGGAATGTTGATAAATATTTAGATCATGTCATACACCAATACATACATCAGACACAGCAGTCAGTAAGAAAATCTTAATTTTCTTTTCCAGACAGTCTCAACACTTTCTACCCAGTTAGTTTCTTTCAGAAGTATATTGTCTTCTATTACTGAAACAGGGAATGGTTTTCTATTGTCACAGAAGTATTAATACTGCATATTATAGGATAGAATTTCCCACATTTATTGTACTTAAAGACCCTGAACTGAATAGATCAAGAATTTTGTTGACCTCTGTCTAGAAACACACATGACGGCAACTTAAGTCCTCAGACATACTGATACAGGGCTGAGGAATTCTCTTCTCCTCCATCATAGGAGGGCAGATTTCCTCTGCTCTTCTAAGAAAAACCAATCAAACCAGAACTGGAATTTTCTCTAGTAAAGTGGGTCACAGCCCTCTACTGGTGAGACTCATGTACTGCACTGCCAGAACTGTTATACTGGGATTTAACACTCTTGGCCACCTGATGCTATCCTTTTAATGCAGTGGTGTACTCTTGATGATGGAATAAGAAATTTTAGGACAGGAGAATCAATGGTAGAACTACTGTGCTAAAGATAGTACAGTAGGCATGCAAAATGCAAGCAAAGCATTGAAAAACAAATTACTTTGGATGTAGAGACAATCATACTAAAAGCTAGCAGTTTTTATTCATCTCCTAGCATTGAATGTTGATGTCATGTCTGGAGTAAAGGTGCCCTGATGCAATCTTGGACTCGCTGGCGGCATTTGGAGATTGCTCATTCGGCTTGTTCCCTTGCAGCATTGCAAGTCAGTCAAAGATAAGCTCCTGAGGAAGGGTATTTTACCTGAAACTGGGCCAGTTGAGCTGGAAAACATGGACAGTTTTTACACCACCAGGGCAGGGTTAAACAACGCTGAACAACACCGCAAAAAGCCACAGAATAATCCGAAGATAAGTACTGAGCAACTCGCCAGTTCTGAGCAGCATTTTGGACTAGTTGATAACACTGTTTTTTGTTTATGGCACATTTTGAAACCTTCACTTAAGGGTTCACGTATTTGATTTAGTGCACATATGTGAGCCTATGATGGTGCATAGAGGGGCTTGAAAAATAGTTCCCTTCAAGCTGCAGAAGCCTGGAACCTTAGTTCGCCAGGTGTTCATTAGCTTTCACTTATGCACTTAGGCCACATACACATACAAAGAATTAGTTTTTATATGTTCCTATTGGGGACACGTCAGTGCTATCAACTTTTCCAAGATTGCATCAGGGGATTTCATATATCGTACTATTGAAGGAGTCTGGAACTGGTTTTCCTAAGTGTTGAACTAAGTTTTCTCTTTAATAAAATGCTGAATTATGTTTAGCTGCAGACCTAACTTATCTCATGTTCTAGCCTGCCTGCACTGGGTGTTTTAGCTTGGGCATTCTAGCTTCTTATGGCTATCTCAGCATAAATGACATGTAACAGAAAGACTGCAGGGCTTAGATAAGTGACCTGCTAGTGTGAGCTTAGGACCAATGATTGTTAAGAAAAGTAACACGTGAAAAGTTTTTTCTAGAATTCAGTTGTATAGCCAGAAGAATGTATAAATATCTCTGTAACTTCCTGTTTTCGGGACTTCTAAAGCCAACTTGGGGCTCAGGGATCCGCATATGCTGAATAAACATCTGTGCTTTCTTCAAGTCTCTAAGTTTTGTGAATGCCCAAAGTGACCTTTCACTATCATTGAATAATATTTCCCCTAGAGGTTTTGCTTATTGTGTGGTGTAAAGATGCAGCATAGGAGAAAAAGGATGATCCAAGGTGAAGTGTGTCACTTCACCTCAGATCACCAAAGATCTGCTGTGGTAGCCCAGCTGACTTTCTGCACACACTCCACTAGGTTCTCTGCACTCTCTCCCTACAATTCCTCTGATTCCCTCCTTGCCTCACTTATTTGATCACTCTTCCTCCCACTCCTTTCATACCCCACAACACCTCTGATCCCCTCACATGCACTTCTCCAGTTTCATCCCTTCTCACTCTATGATTACCTCATTCATTCACTCATTCCTCCCTTATCCCCCCCTCCCCTTCTCCCTTATATCCCCAATCCCAGTACAGGCTTCCCCTTAGACCACCCCTCCCTTGCTTCCTCCCTTACCACTTACTGTCATGGCCACAAAAGGAGAAGGAAGAGGCCATCAACAGTATGGTCTCTCAGGCTGCAATCTCCCCCTCTTCTTCAAGACCTATAGTGTGATGATCTGGCCAGAAGCAGAAGAGAAAGACAGAGATTAAAGTCTTGTGTTTCCAGAGGTCTAAGTGTGTCCCCGGATCCTTCTCCCCTCTTCCCACAAAGAAGCACCTGGTGGCCAGTAGACCCCTAGACCCCCTGCCCAAAGATCTATTTGTTGGTTCAAGTGGTCCTCTTGCATCACCACTACCCTCTCCCTTGACATCTCCCACTCCTAATGCCAACTTGCTTCTGTCTTAATGTTTCTAGCTTCCAAAATGGTAGTTGCTGACCTCTAGAACTCCCATATTTGGCAGACTCCCCCTAACAGTGTGTCCCAGATCACTATGGATCAGATACCACTGTTTTAGAAGATGTGTCACACCAAGCAGCTCTTCTACCCATGCCATGCAAAAAGACAGGGCAACCACTGAAAATATTGTGTCTTTTCTCTATCTCTCACTCTCTCACACACACACATACCATGAGGTGGAGCACACCTCCTCCAGACAGTGATGGTGATGGTGTGTGCGTGGAGCAATCACGTGGCAACATCTGCCTACATGCGGCTATTGGCTTTGCTGGTCCCCTGCCTCTGGAATAGGAAGTTGACACCAGAGGGGGCAGGGGCTGGCAGACAGCTGCACACTGGTGGACTGCGGCCCTGCGATTGATCCATGCAACCTGAACTCCCTGCACCCTGGATGAATCGTCCCTAGCACCCCGCCTTTGGTAGATTAGAGCCAGTGTAGGCCATCTTTATGCATTTAATATCCTGCCTCAAGGTGTGTTAAGAACATAAGAACATAAGAATTGCCGCTGCTGGGTCAGACCAGTGGTCCATCGTGCCCAGCAGTCTGCTCACACAGCGGCCCTTAGGTCAAAGACCAGTGCCCTATTTGAGTCAAAACTTTGATATATAAACACTGGGGATATCTCAGAATGCTACTCCTTTTCATTCCTTCTCTCAAAGATTTCTACTACACCCGAAAAACTAACTTTGCAGTAACCGCTCCTACACTATGGAACTCTCTTCCACAATACCTTCGGGACGAACAAAATCTAATCAACTTCAAGACTGGCTTAAAGACCTTCTTGTTCCAAGACGCTTATGACCGTCCCTAGATCCCTTTCTCTCTTTTTTACTTCACCTTTTTAATGTAAGTAAGTAATCACTCCAACAATGCTCACATACCCCACTTGTTCAATCCTTCCCCCATCCTTTCCTATCTTAACTAATTTATGTAACTTCTCCCTTCCTTCCCCTCTTATCCTCACTTTCCAGTTAGTCTAGTTAATGTCATTTTCGTTCACTTCATTATATTTAAATTATTATTTACTTTTATTATATTTTGCAAACCGGCCAGATATTCATTTGATGGTCGGGATATTAAAAAACTAATAAACTTGGAAACTTGGAAAGATATCAGCGTAGCAGCATTCCTCACTGAGTTCACCCTGTGTATATGTGTGTGTGAATGTTAGAACAGCCGCAGAATGGAATGGTGTAAGCCAACAGTTGCAGCACTAGCCCCATCCTAAGAAGAAGGCGAAACGCGTTGGTGGGGAACAGTGCGGCCACACAGTTGATATATATAAGATAAGTGCATTATCCATGAGTGAATTTTTGAAAATGGAATGAACGGTTTCACTGACTTGTCTATAAGTACTCCCAAGTCTCTTTCCTGGGGGCTCTCTCCAAGTATAGCTCTGGACATCCTGTATTTCTGCATATAATTTTTGTTACCAACATGTTTCACTTTGCACTTATCCACGTTGAACCTCATTTGCCATTTTGTGGCCCATTCCTCAAGCGTATTTATGTCTCTTTGTAGGTCTTCGCAATCCTTCTGTGTCCTCACTACTCTGAATAACTTTGTATCATCTGCAAATTTAATCACCTCACTCATCGTGCCAATTTCTAGGTCGTTTATAAATATGTTGAAGAGCACAAGCCTGAGCACCGAACTCTGTGACACTCCACTCGTGACGCTTTTCCAGTCCGAGTATTGTCCATTCACCCCTACTCTCTGTTTCCTATCTGCCAACCAGTTTTTAATCCACGTGAGTATATCACGCTCGATTCCAAGGCTCGCAATTTTTCAAAGTAGGCATTCATGCTGAACCTTGTCGAACGCCTTCTGAAAATCTAGATATACGATGGTCAACCTTGTCTATCTGCCCATTTACTCCTTTGAAGAAGTGCAGTAAGTTTGTCAAGCAAGATCTTCCCTTGCTGAAGCCATGCTGGTTAGTCCTCATCAGTTTGTGTCCGTTAAGGTGATTGATGATGCGGTCCTTTATCAGTGCCTCTACTATCTTTCCCGGTACCAATGTCAGACTCATTAGTCTGTAGTTTCCAGGATCTCCCTTCGAACCTTTCTTGAAGATCGGCGTAACATTTTCCATTCTCCAGTCTTCCGGAATCTTTCCTGATTTGATCGACAGATTGGCTATTAGTTGGAACAGTTCAGCTATAACCCCTTTCAGTTCCTTGATTACCCTTGGGTGGATGCCATCCAGTCCCGGGGATTTATCGTTTTTAAGCCTATCAATCTGTCTGCATGCCTCTTCTAGACTGACCGTCATCCCGGTCAGTTTCCCGTCTTCATTTCCTGTTGGCTTCCGGTATATTGGATGGCTTTGTCCTCCTTTAGTACTCCCTTTATTCCCTGGTTATCTAACGGCCCCACTGATTCCTTCGTGGGTCATTTCCCCTTAATATATCGAAAGAACGGCTTAAAGTTTTTGGCCTCCTTGGCTATTTTTTCTTCGTAGTCTCTTTTGGTCCCTCTTACTGCCTTACGGCACTTGCTTTGATATTGTTTGTGTTTTTCCAGTTTTCTTCTGTTTTTGTTCTTTTCCATTCCTTAAACGAAGTCTTCTTGATATATACTATGTTCTTATTATAAAGACTGAATGTGCCCCTAATGCAGGCAGTCTAGCTGCTGAAAAAAGGTAAGCAATGACTGACACACCTATGTGATAGGAAAGTGCATAACACACTACTACTATTACATAAGAACATAAGAACATAAGCAGTGCATCCGCCGGGTCAGACCATAGGTCCATCACGCCCAGCAGTCCGCTCCCGCGGCGGCCCAAACAGGTCCTGACCTGTCTAAATCACCAGAAGGGGCCCCCATGCCATCCTGGTTTCCTGATGAGTCCTATCTTCCCATCGAAGTCCTAGCCCTCCGGTCTTGCACATGCTCGACCTGGTTGGGTTTCTATACTTTCTCAGTATCCCAGTATCCCACTTTACTTTCTCAGTATCCCACGATCCCTTTATCCCCCAGGAATCTGTCCAGTCTCTGTTTGAATCCCTGTACCGTACTCTGCCCGATCATTTCCTCCGGTAGCGCATTCCAAGTGTCCACGACCCTTTGGGTGAAGAAAGACTTCCTTGCATTTGTTTTGAACCTATCTCCCTTCAGTTTCTCCGAATGCCCCCTCGTACCTGTTATCCCCTTCAGCCTGAAGAATCTGTCCCTGTCCACCCTCTCCATGCCCCTCATGATCTTGAAGGTCTCTATCATATCACCCCTGAGCCTCCTTTTTTCCAGAGAGAAGAGCCCCAGCCTGTCCAACCTCTCGGTGTATGGGCAGTGTTCCAGCCCTCTTACCAGTTTCGTTGCTCTCCTTTGGACTCTCTCAAGTACCGCCATTACTACTATTTATCATTTCTATGGCACTGAAAGGCGTATACAGTGCTGTACATTTAACATTCAATAGCCGGTCGCTGCTCAGAAGCATTTACAATTTAATTTGGACAGTCAGGACATCTCAGGGTTGGGGTGTTTCTAGCAGAACAAATGATATGACAGGTAAAGGTAACCAACAGTGAGTGAGTTAAGAGTTGAAAGCAGCTTCAAAAAAGTGGGCTTTTAGCTTGGATTTGAATATTACTAGAGACGGAGCATGACGTATTGACTCTGGCAGCCTGTTCCAGGTATACGGCGCAGCATGAAAGAAAGGATGGAGTCTAGAGTTGGCGGTGGAGGAGAAGGGCACAGATAAGAAGGACTTACCAGGGGCAGAAGGATGCGCGGGGCTGGGAGCGAACCCTGAATCTCCTGTTGAGTGGGTCAGCCCTTTTGGCAGCTCTAAAGGTATCCCCCCTTTTTTGGTGTCCCAGGAACATCTACTGCTCAACAGATGACCAATAGGCACAATAGTTAAACTTCAAACTTTCTTTTACTATGGCAACTCAACAGCTAAAAGTTTAACACATTCTTTATTTACAGTGTTGGTATATGAAAAGACCAGGTCACATCCAGTGGTAATCAATAATAAGTCCTTCTCATCCCAGGCCAGTGATTCCGAGCACTGCTGATCAAGTCTGTGTAGGAATGAGGCTTTTCCACTCCCATCTGGGGGTGTCCTTTCCAAACAAGCACATCTTCTCACTTCTAATTCCCTGAGAGGGGGACCTCCTATTAAATTTCCTCTACTTTCCTGCAGAGGCTTTTGCAGTCAGCAGCTCCAGTTCATCTCCTCATCTCGGGACTTCCCCCTCAGTGCTCAGGATGTCAGTGGAGCTGGGCAACCAAAGACCCTGTTTCATCAACTCAGTCCTTTTTGTGTTACTTCACCCTACTTCTTTGGACTGGGATCTCCACACCTTCACCCTCTTGGGCATCTCCATGTATTCCTGGCATTCTGTCAGCAAAAATAGCCACCTACTTTTCTTTCCAGAATAGGTGTCATATAGGTGGCCACTTTTCTTCTGCTCAGACCACTTTGCTAATAGATGTGGTCCTTTTGATATGCTCTTCTTTGTAGCTTAATTAGAACCTGTATGATCACCAAGAGAACAGGAATGAGTTACAGTACTCCCTGATTTTAGAAACAGTTCTGGACCTGTGCCTAAACAGGATGCCATGCTTTGTGTAAGAAGGCAGATCTCATGGTACTTCACACAGGTTTTGAGAAGTTTCACTGAAAAGCTCTGTAAACAGAGCAACTTTGCTTCCAAATGAAGCCCATTGATTTTTATTCTCTGTGGATAAAGGACTGGCTATATAAAAGTTTCCAGATCAAAACATACAGTAGCTAAAAGAGAAAACACATACAATGAGGATACAACTGAGCGAGTGTGAGAGAAAAGGAGGTTGATATAATGCAGACATGATTAGAACAGGGAGCAAAGGAGTGCCTTTAACTGTGATAGGCATGGATGGATGCCAAAAACAAGAAAGCAGAGCTCAATACAGAGGAGTTTAACATGAGAAACAGACAATAGATGTTGGCACAAGGGAAAGGTTTAGATCTATTAGAAATGCAGGCTAATGGGAGAAATGAAAGTAACCTAAATCAAGCCCAACAAGTACTCCTTTTTATACCGTCCCTAAAAGACTTTTATTATACTCGTAAAACCAACTTCGCTATTACCGCCCCAACATTATGGAACTCACTACCACAACATCTCCGTGATGAACAACAACTTGCTAAATTTAAGACAAATTTAAAGACATTCTTATTTCGGGACGCATTTAACCAAACCTAAAAAATCCTCTCTTTCTTTCATCAGGCAAGTATCCATTATTCATTACTTTAACGCTCCCCCCTCCTCATGTTCATCCCCCCCCCCCACTCTCTCCATTTCTTCTATACAATGTAACTTTTTCCCTTCCCCCACAATTTCCTCACATTCCAGTATGTCAAGTCTTTGTCATTTATGTTTAATTTAAGATATTTCCTTTCACATTCTACTACTGTTAATTCTTTCTTAATTTGATTGTTAACCGGCCAGACAATTGTTTGATGGTCGGGATATTAAAAACCAATAAACTTGGAAACTTGGAAACAATACAAGCTCACAGTACAAAAAGGAGAGTGAAAAAAATCCAAAGTAAGAAACGCATGCCTAGCTGGGTGTGTGTATATATGAGGGGTGGGGAGGAGGAGGGGGAATACACATAACCCCGACTCGAGAGGAGTCATAATAATGTAACAGACTAACAGTATTTAAACCCAGTGTGAGAGAATTACAGGGAGAGAAGATTAATGAAAATCCTAGCAGAGGAGAAAATAGCACTGCTACTGCATGGGCAACAAAGTACAATGAGCCCAACTGAAGGGAAAGCCAATGGAGCAAAGATAGTCATCTCTAAAGAAGGGGATCACGAACAGATCGGAGAGGGTTATCATGCCGCTGTACCAGGCCATGCTGCGCCCTCACCTGGAGTACTGCGTCCAGTACTTGTCGCCGTACATGAAAAAGGACATGGTACTACTCGAAAGGGTCCATAGAAGAGTGACTAAAATGGTTAAGGGGCTGGAAGCATTGCTGTACAGTGAGAGACTGGAGAAACTGGGCCTCTTCTCCCTTGAAAAGAGGAGACTGAGAGGGGACATGATCGAAACATTCAAGGTACTGAAGGGGATAGACTTAGCAGATAAGGACAGGTTGTTCACCCTCTCCAAGGTAGGAGGAACAAGAGGGCACTCTCTAAAATTGAAAGGGGATAGATTCCGTACGAACATAAGGAAGTTCTTCTTCACCCAGAGAGTGGTAGAAAAGTGGAACGCTCTTCCGGAGTCTGTCATAGGGGAAAACACCCTCCAGGGATTCAAGACAAAGTTAGACAAGCTCCTGCTGAACCAGAACGTATGCAGGTAGGGCTAGCCTCAATTAGGGTGCTGGTGTTTGACCAGAGGGCCGCCGCGTGAGCGGACTGCTGGGCACGATGGACCTCGGGTCTGACTCAGCAGCGGCAATTCTTATGTTCTTATGTTCTTACAATGAACATTCAAAAATTCCTCCCTGGGTTATAGGAGGGAGGAAGTTTTATACCATATGCATTGGGGTAAAATCCTTGCATACTTTTTCGCCAGTTTTCAAAATGAAAGTATGCAGGTATTTCTGGGCTGAAGCTTGTGCAGGTAAAAAAATACACTTGCTTTATGCGCAGGTAGATTTTTTCTGGAAAACTATGTGCAAAAGTTTGCAAACGCAAACTATAGGGGCAATTCTATAAACTAGATGGCAAATAGCACCAATTAAGGCCAATTATAGCTTATTTCTCAACTCCAATTATCTTCTCGTTATTAAATTAAGTTACACATGCAACTGACCACAAATTTGCCAGCTAGTTGCAAATCTGGGTGAGCAGCTTTCTAGAATTAGGAGGTTAATGTCTAAATAAAATTATTTAAGCAATTTGATTTCTATACTTTCATAATTTTTTGGTCTAAAATGTAAATTGGTTCCAGGGGACTCTTTCTGCAGGCCAAAGTACAACTGTGTGGTCACAATTATCACAGACTTTGTGGTAATAAGACACTAACGTAATGTATAGTTGACCATAATAATTATGTGGTGCCTTCAGACACATATTATTACACTTGGTAAAAAATCAACAACAACCAGAAGAGAATCAAATACATGAGGGAAAAAAGATGGAGAGAAACATATAAGAGATTTACTGAGGAGGAACAGACAGGGAGACATAGATAACTTAGGGAGACAGAAAGAAAACAAAAACAGATATGGGGAGAAAAATAAGGATAGATTCATGCATGAGGGGTACTGAGGCAGGAGGAGACCCATATGAATTATGAGGATTATCTTTTGGGAGCAATAGAAAAATAGGTAATTTGACAATCATTCAAGTACAGTGGTACCTCGGAATTTGAGCTCTCCAGAACTCGAACGATTTGGAATCTGAACTTTTTTTTTCTTCATTTTTGTCCCGGAATCTGAACGCTGCTTTGGAATCCGACCTGCAAGCGGTGCTCAGCCCAAAGCTTCCCCTCTAACACAGCTTCCTGTTTTCACCTGGGAGGGAAGCTTTGGGCTGAACACCATTTGCATCTGCCGTTGCCGATCTTGCTGTCTTGCTGCTGGGGGTCCCGATCTTGCTGTCTTGCCGCTGGGGGGTCCCGATCTTGCTGTCTTGCTGCTGGGGATCCCGATCTTCCTGCCTCTGCTGCTGAGGGTCCCGATCTTGCTGTCTTGCCGCTGGGGGTCCCGATCTTGTTGTCTTGCCACTGGGGATCCCGATCTTGCTGTCTCTGCTGCTGGGAGTCCTGATCTTGCTGCCTCTGCTGTTGGGGGTCCCGATCTTGCTGTTTCTGCCAGGTAGGCCCAATCTTGCAGAGTTTGTGAGACCAAGGAACGGATTAATCCAGTTTCTATTCTTTTCAATGGGAAAACTAGTCTTGGAACTCGAACGTTTTGGAACTCGAACGTGGTTCTGGAATGGATTAAGTTCAGATTCAAAGGTAGCACAGATTTCAAGATACCAATGCTTGAATTAAAAGATGAAAAATGATAAGCAGACCAATGTCACATATAGGAAAGAAGGTATATATAAATATCTATGAGTGGAGAAAGGAACGACAATCATGCATAAATCACTGAGGCACAAGATCAACAAAGGATATTAAAGGGAACTGATACTGAAAAGTGCATGAACATCACAGAATAAGATACAAGACAATAACAAACTTACAGCTTTAGAATTGTAGACTGGCCTCTGAAAGATCTTGAAAACCTAGATGTATGAAAAACAAAACTTCTCAGTACTCATGAGGTCTTTTATATGAATCGTATGCCAAAACTGTACATTCCCTGAGCCAAAGGAGGAATGCGCATCACAGAAATAAATTATACCTAGCAAGTTACTATCGTAGGCTTCTAGGTTTAATTAACAGCATCATCAGATCCAAATGGGTAGAAGGTATTGAAATATAGATGTAAACATCCAGAATCCATCTTCATCATTAAACTTAACACTCTTTTCAGCTACAGTGAGAAAATAATGCTCAGATTCAAGAAGTTGGTTGGTTGGGTTGAGAACTTTTAAGCACCCCCTCTTAAGTATGGCACCCAAAATTTAGACACCGGATCTATGCCAAATGTTATTCAGTAAAGGGTGTGTTCCCTTTATAGTATACTGCTTAGCTCTCAATTTTTTGGGTGTGCAACTTTTGGGAACCATTTAGCATGTGAGACACTGCTCTCATGAGAGAAAGATATAATTAAAAGGGAAGATAAAGAAAACAGAAGAGAGAAGAAAACTTTCAAGCACAAGGGAGTTAGCACACAGGTCTATGCAGGGGATGGCTAAGAAAGGGACAGAACTCGCGGGGACATGGCGAGGATAGAGATAAAACCCTTGAGGAAGGGGGCTAATTTGTCCCCATATCATTCTCTAGCATAAAATTGATGGCTGAAATCTTACAAAGACAAGGGATACACACTTCTTGTTTCTATTTAAAACTGTGGTTTAATATAGTTGTATTGCACTGTCAAAATGTGAAAATCGATAAAGAATTAAACAACAACAAAAAAAAACCCCTGCATTTCTTTTCCTACATTGAAAACCACAATGATGGTAGTTCCAAATGGTAGGATATCAAATCTAAATAAACCAATGAGACCTGTAGTTTAGGGTCAGCCAGAAGTCACTGTGGCAATACTATAGCATTACCGTGCAGAAAACTCTCTTTCAAATCCCAAATTCAGCTTCTGCTTCTCAGGCCAGCAGAGATTGCCAAGAGCACGAGAACCCCAGCCATCATATATCACCTATTACCCAGGCTCAGAAGTTTCATTGCATATCACTTTTTGAAGGGAGTCCTAGTCTGGAGATAATTGTAATGGCTGGGCTATGGGTACTATAAAAATGAGGGAAATATACACATGAACTAAAAATTAATAAACCAATGTAGTCATGCAGGGTTATGCTAATCATTCCACTTATTGTTTATGAACCACTCATATATTTCCTCCACTTGGCATCCACCCATTTGTAGAAGATACTATTATAAATTATTTATAATAAAAACCCTTAACATGATCCAGAAGTTTGAAACTCGATCCTTCACTTTGCTTACTCACCAGAACTAGTCAGTGCTTGCTTTATTAGCCCTGGAGAACAAATTAATTTACTGTACTTATTTCATGATAAATGATTTCTCTCAGTAACACCCTGACTCGTAATAACTCTAGCATCAAACTGCAGAACTAGTTCAGGTCTGTCACCCACTTGGCCTTGCATTAAAGGAACGTGCATGAAACTCTGAAAATCCACCACCATTATCAGCAGGGTGGATAGAGGTCAGCCTTGTTGAAAGACAGTTTCCCATTCCAATTTGCTTAGGCTTTTAATCTTTAATTGGGATTTCCCCGCTGCTTTTCTTTTGAGGAAGGAGAAGTGGTAACTTTATGGTCTAGGCTAAAAGCTTGGGCTGTAGAAGATGAGCTGTCCTTTCTTCTTGGTTGAAAGAAACTTGAAAAAATAGTCATTATACTGGACACCTTATTCCATCATTGGGAAAACTCCTTTTGTTGTTTCTTCAATTACTGGAACAGAAGACGCACACATGCTGACTTTCTTCACTTTAAATTTATGCTGACCTCCTTTAATTCTGCTCATACATGGGTCAAGCAAGACTACTACATCCAACTAAATAACCCCCTTTCTTCTAATCCCTGTCGTCTCTTTGCCACACTGAACTCCCTTCAAAGTGCCCCAGCCTCTGACCCCTCCTTCTCTCTCTCCCAAGACTATGGCTGATTACTTCCATGACAAGATCCACAAGATCGCACTTGAATTCACTACAAAGTCACATCCTTCTTCCCTACCCATCATCCACTCTCCTGAACTTCAAACTCACACCACCCCTTCATCCTTCACCCAAACAACTCAGGATGCTCCTCTTGCCTGGTCCCACCCTCTCGTCCCACCGTCAACTACCGCTGACCTTTCTCTTCCTTCTCTGAAATCACAGAGGAAGAAACTGCACAACTTCTGTCTTCAGCCAAGCCTACTACATGCCCCTCAGACCTTATTCCCATCCCTCTACTTGATCCCATCTCACATATCCCTCCCATCCCCTTGTGGGTCACTTGTGACTGTATACACCTTTTGTGGATTGTTTTTAAGAATATTGGTTTTAAATTATTTGGATGCTTATTAATGTACAAACTGGATTACAAAGAACTGTATATTTATTTTTTTAATTTATTTTAAAAATTTCTATACTGTTTAAAATGAAACGGTTTACATAATTTACATACAAGATCCAAGATATGTGTTGCATAAGGATAAAAACTTGTACTGTACCTATGGCAAATTGTAACCTGTTAACTATACATTATATATTTGTTAACCTGTAACCCGTCCTGAACTCTTTGAGGAGAAGGGATAGAAAATGAGTTAAATAGATAAATAAATACATCTGATCTTCTTTTCCACAATCTTTTTGTTGTTTTGCTGCTTCATTTCCTTTCTGGAACCTTTTTGTGCTATTTGGATTTTTTGTTTTGTTTTGTCTTCAGTTACTGGAACAGATTCATTACTGTTAAAAGATTCTGAAACACAAATGCATCTTTATTGGGCTTTTGTCAAGTAAGATAAGAATATTGGAAGAAAAAAGAGGTTTACATACAGTTTCACCGCTATCCTTTCACAGGAGTTTGTGATTACTGATAACACAAGCCAGACAATTCTCATCCTGATGAATGAAGCTTGAAACCTTAAAATGTTGCACACCAGGAGTTAGCTCTGCCTTGGTGCTCTCGGAGGAGGAAGACCTTCCAGAGCAGAATAAAACCAAAGCAGACTCAAACTCATCACATGCTGTCACTGGAATTAACAGGATTAATTTAAAGTAAGATTCCAACAAAGCCCATCTTGAGTAAGCTACCTTGAAGCCACAGGCAGTGCACGAGACTTGACTCTGGGAGGGCTGGAAAGGATGCCACCAAGCTATGTTCCCTCAAAGCTGAGCATGTGAGCAATTGGTCATACATTCTAGGAACGTCGCTCACAAATTTCACAGGGTCGCTCACAAAAATATGTGCAAATCAGAAAAATTGTTGGCTTTTACAACTTGTCGCTCACATGAGGAAAAATAGGCACACACCTGGCCAATCCTTAGAGGGAGTATTGCCTCCATGTGCTGACTGGCTGCTCTAAAATACTGTAGCTGGGCCAGCAAGCTCTTTCAAAACAGGTGGGCTGGCTGTACTCATCCTGAAAAGCACAAGGTCAGCACAGCTGACCCAGGAGCTTCCCAAATGCTTTATGCTCTGCTGGTCTGGAGCAGTCAATCCGCCTCTGAATGCAAGATATATTGCTGAGGCGAACAGACTGATGGCCAGAAATCAGGGAATAACTGAGAAATGATTCTGTGGCAGAAAATCTGCCTGTGGTGTCTCCCCAGGTGCCTCCTCTGCCCAGATTGTACTTCCTCTTGTTCAGGTCAGTATATTTGATATACTTCAAATATCATCCTCTATAATAAAACCCTAAGCACGCATGCGTGCTTAGGGTTTCGTGATCCCTGCCACCTTGCTGTGTGTCTCTGTGCTGAATTCGATTTGCAGTGCGTGGGGCGGCTCACGATGGCTTGTGACGCATACAGAGATTTGAGTGGCGGTGGCGGTTTGACTCCTGTGCTGTCCGGATGCCTCTTCTCACCCCTGAACCAGCAAATGCAGCAGCTGCGGGGCATTTGCTAGGCCAACCCACTTCGATAATGTGAGGTGGGCCGGCCTAGCAAAAGCCCCGAGGCTGCCCAGGCTAGCGGATGCTGGACAGGGGGAGCAGAGAAAGGAGAAGGGGTACTACTGGACAGGAGGATCAGGT
Organism: Geotrypetes seraphini; assembly: GCF_902459505.1. Lineage (NCBI taxonomy): Eukaryota > Metazoa > Chordata > Amphibia > Gymnophiona > Dermophiidae > Geotrypetes > Geotrypetes seraphini. Next base: position 71,326,747 of record NC_047088.1, read on the forward strand.
AAGGGGTGCTGCTGGACAGGGGGGAGGGAAAAGGAAGGAAAAAGGCCTACTGCTGGACAGGGGGAGCAGGGAAGAGGTGCTGCTGGACAGGGGGAGGTAAAACGAAGGGATAAGGGCTGCTGCTGGACAGGGGGTGCAGTGAAGGGGTGCTGCTGGACAGGGGGAGCAGGGAAGGGGTGCTGCTGGACACAGGGGAGGTAAAAGGAAGGGAGAAAGGCTACTGCTGGACAGGGGGAGCAGGCAAAGGGTAGTGGTAGAGGACAGCCGAGGAAAGAGAGATACAGAAAAAAGAAAGAAAGACAGACAGACAGCAGCCAAGGAGAGAGATAGAAAGAAAGAAAGACAGACAGACAGAAAGCGGCCAAGGAGAGAGAGAGAAAGAAAGAAAGACAGACACACACATCTATTCTAGCACCCGTTAATGTAATGGGCTTAAAGACTAGTATATATATATATATATATATATATATATATATATATATATATATACTGTATATTTAAATCTAAGCGGTTTACAATAAAAGATTAAGCGGGGAGGGGACAAACCAATAAAATATGACAGAACAATATTCAAGACACAACTGAAACATGGAAAAGCTAAGAAGGACTGGTTACAATAATTTCAAGACTCTTGGGGAACGTTAAAAAAAAAAAAAAAAAAATTAGGATTTGAGGATTGCCTAATTATTCTGCAAAGATAAATTTGACCATGAAAAGGGAAGGAAAATCACACATCGAAAGCTTGTGAAAGTAGTAAGCTAACCTGGACTTCTTGTCCCTGTTTACTACCAGTACTATCAATACTCATCTGGAACTTCACATAGAAGAATTTTCTAATCTTACTCTCGACGAACAATCCGTAACCTGGTATTGCAAAACACAAGAAATGCTAGACTGTTTGGCTCCCATTCATTCCCACACTAACTCCTCCTCTTCAGTAAAAAAACTCCCATGGTACAGCCAGAAACTCTTGTTCCTCCGCTGTCAGCTATGCTCCTCTGAAAGATTCTGGAGACTCTAGTGCTCCCCATCCACACTAAAGAAATACAAAGAACAAACTACCTTTTATAAGAAATTATTACAGGCAGCCAAGAAAAAATACCTTGTCAACCGTATAGCTACTGCAAAAAACTCTTCAGCGCTATATTCTATTGTTTGCACACTCTCTCTGTTTGCTAGAAGACCCGGCCCTAACTCAAACCAACCTACAGTGCTTGCTGAACATTTTGACCAAAAGATCAAAGGTGTACGAACAACACTTGTTAGCACTTCAATGTCTAAAACACCTATTTCTCCTCTACCCAAATATTCACTTTCCTTCAGTTCTTTTTCTGACTTTTGTCTGCCTTCACTTGATGAGCTGAAGGCTATAACCCAGTGTCTAAACCCAAGGAATAACTCTAGAAAATTTGCCTCCTACTATTCTTAAAAATCATTTCAATATCTTTGGTCCATTTCTACTTGACATGATCAATAAAAGCCTCTCTACCGGTTACATACCACCTTCTTGGAAATCTGCTCTTATATTTCCAAAACTTAAACAAATAAACATATCTGAAAACCAAATCACTAATTACTATCCTATTGATAACTTACCTTTTTTAGTTAAAATAACTGAAAAACTGGTTTTCAATCAACTGTTGAATTTTGCTGAAAAAACTAACGCTCTGCACCCCTACCAAACAGGTTTCTAAAAAAATCACTCTACTGAACTCTCTCTCATCGGTCTAACAACCTCAATCCACTACTTTAAAGACCATCGTAAATCCTCCATTCTGATTTCCTTAGACCTTACATCTGCCTTTGACACAATTGATCATTCCCTACTCCATACATGACTAGAATCTATTAGTATCTCTGGTACAGTTTTGCAATGGTTCTCTTCCTACTTTCAGGACTGAAACTATAAAGTTAGTTTGAATGACTCTTATTTCCTCCACTATTTATCAAAGCTATGGAGTCCCCCAAGGCTCAGTTCTTTCTCCCCTTCTCTTTAATATATTCTTTACACCATTACTTACTTTGGCCCAATCTATAGGTTTCACTGTATTTACATATGCCAATGATATCCAACTACTCCACCCCCTTAATCCTACATCACCTGATGAAATAACTGAAATCAATCAAAAACTCAATAAAATCAGCTTCTGACTTCGGCATAACAAATTTTCATTGAACATCCTTAAAACTACTAGTGTCCTTTTCGCTCTCTCCAGATGAACATCTATGTCTACCCATTTGTACTGATTCTTCCCCAATTCAAATGGACAGTAAAGTCAAACTTCTCGGAGTCATTCTAGACAAGGACCTCATCTTTCATCAACAAATTAATGCAGTTATGCAGAAATGTTTTCATAAGCTTAGGCTCATCCGCTCTATCTCTTCTTTTCTTGATCCCCCCCCTCTATCAATATCCTGATTCACTCTCTTGTAATTTCAACCATAGACAACTGCAATGCTCTTTATCAAGGTATAACCCAGAAAGAAATCTGCCATTTACAACTATTGCAAAACAGTGCTGTCAAATTAATCTATCATGCAAAAAAATTTGGCCATGTCACTCCTCTCCTCCGCAAAGCACATTGGCTACCCTTCACTCGCCTCACCTATACTCCTCCTCACCTTTAAAACAAAAAACTTTAACCAACCGGCATTCATAGATAAATTTTTGATCCCATACTCATCATCCAGGGCTCTCCGATCTAACAATCAAAACCTAATTTCCATACGTCAATACGCGAACTGTTTTACGATACTTCCCGCAAATCCATTTTTTCAGTCACTGCCCCCTCTCTGCGGAATGTCCTCCCATTAGATCTTTAATTAGAGAACTCTCTTGAAAAATTTAAAGCCAAACTTAAAACTTTTCTCTTTAAAGACGCCTTTACTCTCTAGTACCAGCTTCTGCTTCTCAAACCTTCCTTTTTTACAAATTTTACTTCAATATATTTTAAAAAACCTTTCCCTCCCCAACTTCCCTTTTGTTCCATGTATGTCAATGTGAATCCGTCTACTATTTTTAATATTTGATAAAATATTGCTTTTATTTACCTATTTTAATTGTTTTCTTCAATCTTTTTATATTGTACACCATTTAGACACTTGTTTTGATAGAAATATTACATTACATTACATTAGGGATATAGAAGATGACGGCAGATAAGGGCCATAGCCCATCAGGTCTGCCCACTCTACTGACCCACCCCCAAGTGTACTATCCTAGGGATCCCACTCCTGGTGACAGGTTACCTTGGCTTAACCCTCTAAGGGATCCCACATGGGCATCCCATTTGCTCTTAAATTCTTGCACGCTGTTTGCCTCGATCACCTGCTCATTCCAAGGATCAACCACTCTCTCGATGAAGAAATATTTCCTGGTGTCGCCCTGAAATTTACCACCCCTGAGTTTGAGCGGATGCCCTCTTATGGCTGAGGGTCCTTTGAGAAAGAGAATCTCTCCTTCCATCTCGATACGGCCGGTAATATACTTAAACGTCTCGATCATGTCTCCTCTCTCCCTATGTTCCTCGAGTGAGTACAGCCGTAAATTTTTCAGCCTTTCCTCGTACGAGCCCCGAGACCATCCTGGTGGCCATCCGTTGCACCGACTCTACTCTCAGCACATCTTTTCGGTAGTGTGGCCTCCAGAATTGACGGTATATAAAAAAATAAAGAAACTTGAAACTTGATTCGCCAGATTCCAGCCATAACCTTGGAACCCACAATCATATACTCCTTTGAGATAGCCCAGGAGAAGCGGAAACATTTTCTTTCTCATCCTCACAAGGTTGAAGAAATTGAGCGGCCTCCAAGGCCTTCATCTCTTCCTGCCCTATCCTAGAGTTTTGCTGGTTGAAGTATGAATATACTGCCAACAAGGGAAAAAAGAAATTTCAGTGTCACTTTAATTACGTCTGAATTCAATTACTGAGTTCTGAATCCATTTCCAATCTCTCCATGATTCCCATCTGGACCAATGTCCATGCTAGCCAGCTGAGAAGCATGCTAGAGTCAACTGCACCACATCCTATTTCTTCTCTTCAATTCTAGTGGGTGGGATTCATATGCTCTGTGCTGGCATTCAGGTTTAAGCAATATTTAGGGATGTTTAGCCTCTTCAAGCTCATGCTTGAGGAACACATCCTCTGTAAACAGCTCAACAACATGTAGACATAGAAACACAAATTGTGTAGTACAGTGGTTCCCAAACTTGGTCCTGGAGACACTCCAGCCAGTCAGGTTTTCAGGATATCCACAATGAATATTCATGCAAGAGATTTGCATGCAGTGAAGGCTGCAGGAAACAGAGTATTTTAAAGATTTGCCAGAGGGAGAAAAGAGAAGAGAGAAAGATACTGGTCTGCACTTGGGACAGGGGGAAGGTGGACAGGGAGATACTGGTCTGGCAGGAGCTTGGTATGGGAAGGAAAAAAGAGCAGGACGGCCGGTGCAACAGATAAGTATGGCTTGTGGCACCCCCCAGAGGATGGCGGTCCCTGCTGTGCTTACTGGGTTGCTCGGTGGTCCAGTGTTTGCTCATTAATACTTTTCAAGTACAGGTAGTCCCCGAGTTACAGACGCTCGACTTAAGTACGACTCATATTTAAGAACGCAGTTGCGGCTTCATTTGATTTCACTGAGCAGTATTTCCAGTGGCAAACACTCCTATACTTCTCCTGCGGTAGGTTCAGGAATGATGCATGACCACATTAAGAACAGAGTGTGGTTGTGCATTCTGAACCTTAGAGAGAACACTGGTAGGGACAGTTGGCCCTTTTGTCAACTGGGAGCAGAGAGAAGCAGCAGAAATCTTAAAATCTACAAATTCTGAGTTACATACAAATCTGACATAAGACCAGCTTTAAAAACGTAACTTGTTCTTAACCCGGGGACTCACTGTATTTAAATGTCTGTATTATATCTCCCTTTTCCCTCCTCTTCTCTAGGGTGTACATATGCAGGTCTACAAGTCTCTTCTCATGTCTTCTAGAGCAAAGCCCCATACTATTTTTGTTGCCTCCAAACCTGAATACAGTGTTCTAATACTACTATTACTATTTAACATTTCTATAGCGCTATATTTCTGTATTCAAAGTGGATCCTCATCAGTGACATACAGGAGAATTCTCTGTTCCTTCTTTCTTCAGCCTAGCATCCTTCTGGCGTTGGCCACTGCCTTGTCACATTGTTTTGCCACCTTGAGATCCTCAGACTCTTGTCACTCTGAATTTTCTCTCTAGTTTGTGCTCCTTAGCCTCTTGCTTCCTGCTGCCTGCAGCGCCTTTGGATTTCTACACCCACAATGCATCACTCTGCATTTCTTCACATTAAAGCTTAATGGCCAAGCATTAACCTATGCTCTTAATTTTTGTAGATCGCTCCTCATGCTGTCCACTCCCTCAGAAGTGTCCGCTCAGTTGCAAATCTTCATATCATCCAAAGACAAACTAGTGTATTAGATTTTATTATTTCTCATGTTTGTTATTTCTCATGTTAGCTGCTCACAATTTTAGAAGGGTGGGTTATATATAAATCGAGTTTCAAGTTTCAAGTTTATTATGGATTTGATTAATCGTTTATTCAAAATTCTAAGTGATGTACAAAAACAGTAAAATTATGAGTTTCTGGGGGGAACAAACCAAATAAATATGACTAACCTGACAAGACATATAAGACAAAAGGAAAAAATGGGGAAAGAAATACAAGTTATTGATAGTAAATAAGACGAGTAAGGGAAAAAACAATAGGAGGGGGAGAGCAGTGGGTTTTAAAAAAATTGGGAACTAAGATTCAATTAAGGCTCCTAATCTAGATTTCTAGCTGTCAAATGCATCTTTAAAAAGAAAGCATTTTCACTTGCTCTTGAATCTGTCTAAATTGCGTTCTTCCCATATGTAAATAGGGAGGGAATTCCATATTTGGGGGCTGTGACAGAAAAGATACATAATTATGGGACATAGTGCTGCTAAATTTTGTTATTGGCCATGCATGTAACTATATCTTTTTGCAAAACGATATCCCTATTTAGAACACTTGATAATATAGTGCTTCTTCATGGATCTCCTATACTGTCCATTTACACAGCTTCTAGTTACTACATGACACGCTAATTGATATTTCAAATTCAAAGCAAGTTGGGAACTGTACTAAGAAGAACAAGACTGAACTATTTATGCACCTGTAATGCAAATGTCATGCATAGGGGCCCTCTTGTCCTGAACCCTTTCCTGAGCAGAAAGTTGGTGATTAACTGAAATCTTCCTATCTTTCCCTGGAGCTCCCTGGCATTTCCTCTCATCAGCAGAAAGAATGCAGGAACAGCAGAGAACAATGGAAAGACATCTTATAAGTTCCATCACATCCACTAGAGTAACACAGCTGGTTTAGTATCCACTGAAAGCAAAATTGTTGGTAGCAGTGGTTAGGCAGCTGATTAAGAATCCTTGAAGAAGGAAACAGGAAACAGCTGGAAGTGACAATGTCAAACCTCTCTAGTAAGCACTTCCTGTGATATCTATGCAGAAGCTCTTTAGAGCAGGATGTGGTCCCATGTCTTGTGCCTTTTTCTTCCATTATCACTCCAGATGCTCTGTCATTAGCTGACGTCTTCCCTTGCCAATATCCTTGGAAGATCTATATCTAAGGGTTTATTTCAGTGCATACATATTCTTTCATTCCAAAAGCATGTCCTCCTCCTGTAGTGACGCTTATCCTGCACTTGAGTGGAATGCAGGCATAAGAACATAAGAATAGCCTTACTGGGTCAGACCCATGGTCCATCAAACCCAGTAGCCCGATCTCATGGTGGCCAATCTAGGTCACTAGTACCTGGCCAAAACCCAAGGTTTAGCAATATTCCATGCTACCAATACAGGGCAAGCTGTGGCTTACCCCATGTCTTTCTCAATAACAGACTATGGACTTTTCCTCCAGGAACTTGTCTAAACCTTTCTTAAAACCAGCTATGCTATCTGCTCTTACCACATCCTCTGGCAACGCGTTCCAGAGCTTAACTATTCTCTGAGTGAAAAAAAATTTTCTCCTATTGGTTTTAAAAGTATTTCCCTATAACTTCATCGAGTGTCCCCTAATCTTTGTAATTTTTGACAGAGTGAAAAATCGATCCACTTGTACCAATTCTACTCCACTCGGGATTTTGTAGATTTCAATCATATCTCCCCTTAGCCATCTCTTTTCCAAGCTGAAGAGCCCTAACCATTTTAGTCTTTCCTCATACGAGAGGAGTTCCATCCCCTTTACCATCTTGGTCGCTCTTCTTTGAACCTTTTCTAGCGCCACTATATCTTTCTTGAGATAAGGAGACCAGAATTGAACACAATACTCCAGATGAGGTCACACCATGGAGCGATACAGGGGCATTATGACATTCTTAGTCTTGTTAACCATCCCTTTTTTAATAATTCCCAGCATCCTGTTTGCCTTTTTGGCCGCTGTCGCACATTGGGCAGAAGGTTTCATCGTATTGTCTACAATGATACCCAGATATCCAGGAAAGGGCAGGGGTTTGGCATAAGCACAGTACCTACTAAAGTCCAAGCACAAATATTAAGGAGCTTTTGCAATTTTAGATGATGACAACATTGTATTGTATTATTCAATTTTGATGTCCAGTATGAGTTCAAAAAGAAATGATTGCTTTTAATTATCCTGTAAAAACATTTTGATAAGGGGTAAAATCTGAAAAAAATGTTAATAAATCAAAAATGGATAGTTTATGATAAAATATTTGTATTTCACATATTGAAAGTAACATCATCTCCTAAAATATGAAAAGTGGCAGCCAGTAATGCATTCTTAAGAGGGAAGTTATTAAACTGTCTTAGGACAATAATCCATATTATGAGTCCCATAACATGACTTAAATAGCAATAACGTAGGTTGTCTTGCCCTAACACAGTGTTTGTTAAGTCAACTCGGCTACAAGGTAGTGAGATATAAAAATGCAAATGCATGTAAATCAGCTCATTACTATGTAAATACAACACTGTGGCTTGTGGTGTGCAGCGGGTATACATTGAAAGCTGCGCTATGGCATATATAATAACCCCAGCATCAGACTGCCAAGCAATAACCCCAAGCTATTCTTAAAGGGGCCAGCAGACCAAAGATACCCTTCTAGAGAGAGTGTCCCCATCAAGGGTAAAAGCCTCTCTTGGGATCCCCAATATCTATTATTCCATCATTCCCCCCCCCCCCCCCATTGTGCCACTTCTGCTAGCATCAGCCTCCCAACTTGAATGGTCTCACATTAGTGGGTCAAACTGCTAAAGAGACCCCACAACACAGACACCCAGGTCATAGTCCTTTCCTAGTCCCCACCATTCCCACCCTCCAGCAGACTCCCTGGGCCTAGCTGGCTGCATATATCCCTGGTATCTTGAGTGTGAGCAGGAGTGATCCCTAGTCATATCTGTCCTCACCAGTGCCATCACCAAAAATTGTGCCCTCATCCCTAAGTGGTAGTCTCACAGTATTACTGCTAGGGTTATCTTCCGTTTAAGGGCATCCAGATTGGGGTCGAAGTTGGAGCCAGGAGAAGTGGTAGAATAGGGGAGGGGGGAAAGTAATACATATTGGGGAATCCCTTGAAGGCTTTCACCCTTGGGGATGGGTTAACCAGAATTCTGTCCAGCAGGTTAACCAGAATTCTGGCTCCTTGCTTGAAGGCCCAAAACTCCCAAGCCAATGAATTAACACTGCTTGTGAAGTGGCTTGTGGGAAATGTTAATCCTTTACCAGGAGAGTTGGCAACCTGCGGTACAGAGAGAGATTTGCATATAATGGAAGTGACAGGCATGCAAATATGCTTCATGCATATTCAATAGGGCTCTCCTGAAAACCCGAATGGCCTGGTGGTCCTCCAGGACAGGGTTGGGAACCACTGCTATAGGCAAAGAGTTCTCACATTTCTGAACAAGCATTGCTTCCATGACTCCAATATTTTCTGGCTGCACACCCCTGCTGCCACGTCTAAAGTTAACTTGATATCTAACTTCTCACAGTCCTGAATTTCTCCTTTCAGGCCTAATCTAAGTGCCATTCTTCTCTGTTTCAGCTCAGCAATCTGATCCTGGGAAGGAGGCAAAGGAAATAGACAAAGAAATGCAAAAAGCTAAAGAAAAGGCAAAGAAGATATGTGAAATGAAGAGCCATCATTCACATACAGGAAGGAAGAGAGGAAAAGTGGAATTTAATTTATATTCTGAATATCCTACAATTCTATGTGGTACAAGCATTATGTGGTACTGAAGCATTATTCCCTAACTGTCCTGGTGGGCTCCCACTGTATCTAATGTACTTGGGGCAATGGGGATTAACTAACTTGCCCAGGGTCACAAGGAGCAGTGCAGAATTTGAACCCACAACCTCAGGGTACCAAGGCTGTAGCTCTAATCACTGCACCACACACTCCCATAAAATATGGTGAGCATATTATGGTAAGCTCCTGGCCATTTAAGTCACATGTTTAAGGCTAAGGTGGATTATTCAGTGGCACTTAACTGGATAGTACCGCTGAAAATATCTGGTTAGCACATAAGTTGAAACTAGCTGTTTTGGGGGCATTCTGGGGGGTAGGGTAGGTAACTGCATAAAAGTCAGTCTTAAGTGATTCACCATAGCTGATTAAGTGCTGAATATATCATACTTCTTTTGGCTATATGCTTTGGCCATCCCTGTATACCCAGAAATTCAGTGACAGAGGCCAGACAAAGCCCAGCACTGAATTTCTGAGTATAACAAAAATGCTGACTATCGCTGGCTGAATATTTGACCCACAGTGTTTATTTTGGAGATATATATTGCTACAATAAGTTTGGTTCATGATCATATTTCCTGAATTTTCACAATTTCCTAGTGGGGTTTTTTTTTTCATTTTGTCACACATTCATTTTAAATGTGCGCATTGTCCCCCAGATTATATATATGGTGCACATCTAACTCGAGCACACGATTTAATTAACTAACCAATTAATAATAATAATAATAATAATAACTTTATTCTTATATACCGCCAACAATCTTGCGACTTCTAGGCGGTTTACAATGAAGAGAAACTGTAAATACAATCAAGTGAAGCTTTACGAACAGCTAATTAAAGAGTATAGCAGTGTATATTTCGTACAACGAATTAGAGAATATAGCAGTGTACATCTGATGACATTAATGATGTTAACGTCAGTTTGTGTGTTGCAAGGCCAGGAAGTGCCAAGTTGTTTACACAGAAGTAGAAATATTCCGTAAGTTCGTAGAGTGTTCATATTTAGCGAATAGGGGTTGGGGTTAGCAGTTTGCACGTTCAGGTATGTGGTGATGTTACGAGGGGGGTTGATGTTCCGGTTCGTTACCTAGGTATTTCACGAATAGGTAGTGCAATGATTGGATAATTATCAGTGCTAACTGGCAATAATTAGAATTCACATGCACATCTTGCTAGGTGCTATAAAAATATGCATGGATCTGAAAAGGGTGTGTGGACATGAGAGTGGCATGAGCGGGTCACAGGCGTTCCAAGACTTTTTGTACACTGTTAAGGAATACGCTTTCCTTATCAGCTTCTACAATTCCATCCCTTCACTTTTGAGTCTCACAATGCCACTTTTGTATGTGGGGAAAAAAAATTGTCCCCGTCCCCACCCCCATCCCCATGGACTCTCTCTCCATCCCTGCCCCATCCCCACAGACTCTGTCCACGTCCTAAGCCTGCTGGAAGCTGAACATGGGCCCTGGGCCCTAATCATGTCTAACACCAGCACTGGCAGGATAAACATTTCAGTTCTTATATATTCTAATCACAAAATAGAAAATACAATTATTTTTCTACATTTTGATTCAAATCATGTTGGTCCCAGACTCTGGTTTCTGCTAACTCGCTTGCCAGGGGCTCCTGCCCATTTGACGATTTCTTCTTTCTCCATGCTCACCATCCATCTTTGCCCTCCCCTTCCATTTCCCTTCCCTTTCCCTAGAGGTCTGGCATCTTTTCTTTTTTTCGTCTCCATCCCCACAGTCCAGCATTTCTCTAATGACCTCCCCACGTGATTTTCCAGTGACCCCCCCTGCTTCCTCTTCTCCATGGGATCCGATAAGACAGTACTCTTGCGCACTTTGCGCCACCGGCAGCATGAATGAAGCTTCCCTCTGCTATTGCTTCACACCTAAGCAGGGCCAGGAAGCAGTAGCAGAGGGAAAGCTTCCAGCCACAGATGGCAAAATGTTTATTTCCCAAAGAATGAAAGATCAGCTGCACCGATGGATCCCATCATCCCCAGATCCACCATATTTCCTTTTCTCAACTACCCTTTCATCCAGCATCTCTCCCTTCTTCCCCACACCTGATCCATGCCTAATTTAGATACAGGGTTTTAAACCAGGTTTCAGTTGGTATAAATCCTTATGCCCTAAAAGTTAGTTGTGGGTATAATGGGGCATGGATGGGTGAAACTAGGTGGTTCTGGGGTGTGGATTTTACTAAAGTAAAATCTGATAACCCTAGCTAAAATCTAAATACACCACATCTAGCACACTCCCTCTACCCAAGTCTCTGGTCACCCAGTCAAAGAAATTGAGCAGATTTGTCTGACAAGACCTACCTCTAGTGAATCCATGTTGCCTCAGGCCCTGTAATCCACCGGATTCCAGAAACTTCACCATTCATTGTTTTAAAATCTTTTCCATTAATTTACTTACCACAGAAGTCAGACTTACTGGCCTGTTATTCCCTACTTCTTCCTTACTTCTACTTTCATGTAGAGGGACCACATCCGCCCTTCTCCAGTCCTCCGGTACCACTCCAGACTCTAGAGAAGCATTGAAAAGGTAAGTCAGCAGAGCCACCAGAACTTCCCTAAGTTCCTTCAGCACCCTTGGATGTACACCATCCAGCCCCATCACTTCGTCTACCTTTAATTTAGCTAGCTCCTTACGAACACAACCCTCTGAAAATTGATCAGGGTCTACCACTCCTCCATCCCTATTCACATTTGTCTTCTGCGGTCCCTCTCCCAGCACTTCAGCCATGAACACAGAACAGAAATATTTGTGAAGCAATTCAGCATTTTCTTTATCAGCTTCTACAATTCCACCCCTTCACTTTTGAGCCTCACAATGCCACTTTTGCACTTCTTCCTACCACTGATATATCTACTTCCTATCACTGATATATCTAAAAATTGTCTTGTCTCCCCATTTTACCATGCCAGCTATTTTTTTTTTTCTTCCATTTGTATCTTTGCTTTCCTTACTATATGACCAGCCTTTCTTAACTTTCTTTCTGTGATCTTTTGTAGTTTATGAAAGCTAACCTCTCATTCCTTATTTTCTCAGGTAGTACTTTTGAGAACAAAAGCGGCCTTCTTTTCCTCTTACTTCTACTTACTTGTCTCACAAAAAAGGTTTGTCACCCTTACAATAACTTCTTTCAGTTTTGCCCACTGCATTTCTACTCCTTCCAGACGTACCCATCCAGACAACAATTCCTTGACATAATCCCCCATCCGAACAAAGTTAGTTTTTTAAAGTCTAGAACCTTTACTTTTGAATGAGCCCTCTCTATACCTGTCTTACTATTAAACTGTACCATGCAGTGATCACTAGATTCCAGATGATCACCCACTGTAACATGAGAAACACTTTCCCCGTTTGTAAGCACTAAGTCCAGTATGACCCCATCTCGCGTGGGTTCCATTACCAACTGCTGGAACAGTTCTCCTTATATAGAATCCAGGATCTCCCTACTTCTAGAAGACCCCACAATAGGGATACCCCAATCAAAATCTGGCATGTTAAAATCACCTATTAGTAAAACTTCCCCCTTTTTTTAGATATATTCTGAATGTCTACTATTAAATCTCTGTCCACTTCTTCCATCTGTGAAGGAGGCCTGTAAATCACACCAATGTAAATATATTTACCATTCCCTCTTTCCAAACTGATCCACAGTGCCTCTTCCTTGCCCTTCAGATCCTGCAATTGTGTGACTTTAATATGATCTTTATCATATAACTAGCTGATGCCCCGGCGTTGCACGGGTATTTAATTATAGCAATAACACTGTAAATGGATTCAAATAAAGATACTTTATAGTGGTGAATGAAATTATTTTTTTACAGCTTAATAAAAAGTACAATATTCAAATTATAATGTGAAATATTTGACAAAATGAATACAATACAACTAACGCAAAACGTGATTATAAACAACATTTTTAGTTTCACCTCCAGGAGCAAGAACATATAAATTGTTGGGTGAACCCACCCTTGAGCAAGCAACATAGAGTTGTGGGCCGAGAGACCCCCAGAACATATCACCCCAGGTAGTGAGGGATCCGCATACAAAGTTTTGTTCAAATCGGTCGAGCCGTTTTTGAATTACAGTGAGAATGGCAGCTTTTTACATTATTTCCATTGACATGAATGGGTGAAATCTGATTTTATGTTTGTAGCTCCGCCCACGTCTGCAGGTGGACCGCGAGACCCCCAGAACATATCACCCCAGGTAGTGAGGGATCTGCATACCAAGTTTCGTTCAAATCGGTCAAGCCGTTTTTGAATTACTGTGAGAATGGCAGCTTTTTACATTTTTTCCATTGACATGAATGGGTGAAATATGATTTTCAGTTTGTATCTCCGCCCATGTGTGCAGGTGGGCCGCGAGACCCCCAGAACATATCACCCCAGGTAGTGAGGGATCAGCATACCAAGTTTCGGTCAAATCGGTCAAGTCGTTTTTGAATTATTGTGAGAATGGCAGCTTTTTACATTTTTTCCATTGACATGAATGGGTAAAATCTGATTTTATGTTTGTAGCTCCGCCCACTTGTGCAGTTGGGCCGCGAGACCCCCAGAACATATCACCCCAGGTAGTGAGGGATCAGCATACCAAGTTTCGGTCAAATCGGTCAAGTCGTTTTTGAATTACTGTGAGAATGGCAGCTTTTTACATTTTTTCCATTGACATGAATGGGTGAAATCTGATTTTATGTTTGTAGCTCTGCCCCTGTGTGCAGGTGGGCCGCGAGACCCCCAGAACATATCACCCCAGGTAGTGAGGGATCTGCATACCAAGTTTCGTTCAAATCGGTCTAGCCGTTTTTGAATTACTGTGAGAATGGCAGCTTTTTACATTTTTTCCTTTGACATGAATGGGTGAAATCTGATTTTCTGTTTGTAGCTCCGCCCACGTGTGCAGGTGGGCCGCGAGACCCCCAGAACATATCATCCCAGGTAGTGAGGGAGCTGCATACCAAGTTTCGTTCAAATCGGTCTAGCCGTTTTTGCGTGATCGCGGCACATACACACATACATACCTCTGATTTTATATATATAGATGCTACTCCCTCCCTCCTTTTCTTTCTTCCCTGTCTTTCCTGAACATATTATAGCCTAGGTATAACTACATCCCAGTCATGGTTCTCTGTAAACCACGTCTCTGTGATCGTCACTATATCTAACTCATCTTCTTCCTATCCGTGCAGAGGTATTCAGTGATTTACTTGCCTGAGGGTTTATACTCACCCTGAGGCTTTGATCACCCTGCCCCATCACTTCTAGTTTAAAGCCCTCATCAGTAGATTACCCAGCCTGCCGCCAAATACACTTCTTCCCTTCTTTGATAGATGTATACTATCCCTGCTCAGCAACCCTTGGAAAATCATCCCATGGTCTGGGAAGCCAAAACGCTTTCGATGACTCCATCCACATAGCCACGCATTCATCTCCAGGATAAGTGCTTCTGTGACCTGGCCTGTACCCTCGACAGGGAGGATGGATGAGAATACTACCTGCGCACCCAACTCACCTTCTCTCCCAAAGCCACAGTCACTTTTGATACGTTCACAGGGGTACCTTGCAGTATCATTAGTGCCAACGTGGATAAGCAGCATTGGATAATAGTCATCAGGCTTGATGAGTCTTTGCAATCTCTCTATGTACAAGCAGTACATATGTATACAAAGACGGGTATTTTCGATAAAAAAAAGTCTGTCCAACTTGGACATTTTCATCTGGCACCCTTTATGTGAAGTTCACATCAGTGCCCTAAAAGTTGTCCCATTGCTTTGTTGGGATGTTTATGTGGCCAGTCCAGTAGAATGTTGGTCCCTTCCACATCTAAGTAGTTCCATTAGGACATTTTTAACTTGGATGATTTTTTGGTCGAAAATGGGGTTTCAAGATAGATGTCCCAGTTGTCAAGACGTCTAAGTAGAGAGTTTATAAAAAATGATTATATTTAGACGTCCAACAGTTTCCCATTCAAAAATGTCCATTTTTGTTCCTCCAACTTTGGATGTTCAGCTGGAAATGTCCAAGTTGAACTTAGACTTTTTTTTTTTACTCCTATTCCCCCATAAATAGTGTTACAATAGTCAAGTTATAGTTTGAACTAGTATTACAAAATGACTCATATCGTAAATTTTTAAACCAGATTATATACTTGCGGTTGAAAAGTTAACAAAGAATCCAAAATTACTCCAAGAACTCTGGAAGAATTATCCACTAAGAAAGATTCACCAAAGTCTAAAATAACAATGTTTGATAAGCTGAATTTAAAGGACAAAACCAAAGTAGATTTGCTAAAGGTGTATAGTGCTCATTTTCCATTTCCATGTATATGTTATAGGACTTTGTTTGACACTAAGGGCTCCTTTTATAAAGGTACGCTAGCGTTTTTAGTGCACGCACCGGATTAGCGTGCAATATAGCGTGCGCTACCCTTAAAACTACCGTCTGCTCAAGAGGAGGCGGTAGCGGCTAGAGCACACGGCATTTTAGTGTGTGCTACGTGCACGCTAAAACCGCTAGCGCCTTTGTAAAAGGAGCCCTAAGAGAAATAAATGATGAGAGGAGACTACTGCCTACTTTCAAGCTGAGCAAGCTGGCTGTTGGTGGCCTTATCTCTAACTAGTCCAGATGTGGGAAGAGGACTGCAGCAGAGGAAATGGAAGCTTCCTTAGATGAAGGAATTTCCGGGTATGCATGAGGTCTGTGCTCAGAGGACTGGGGCATGGTAGGCAGGATCCACCTGCACTGGCTTTTTACCATGTACAGCTCATAGCACGCAGCCTCTTCATCAGATTCATCTTTCTGTATTCTTTGTGCCAGTTTCAGAGAAGCCAGTTTGTTCTGTAACTTGCAAGGAGCTGCAGAGAAAAAAAGAAAATGTATTAGAAACATGCAGGGAAAGTACTGGAAGTTGGACTGTCTCTAAGGAGTTGAGAAAGGAAGAGGTCAAGCAGAGTCTCCACTTATTCTCTCTCTCTCTGTTATCTTCTCTATCCCTGTTATATGCTTTTTTTTCAAAATTTGATTTTCAAACCATAAGAAAATGAATATCACCATACATTTACAAGAAATGTTTCCAAGAAATCCATCAAGCCCACATCAAGAGACAAGTTATTACATCATAGTAAAAGGAAAAAAGTTTATAAGGAAACCTCAAGGATAATTATCCTATTATATAAAGGTGCAATACAATTACTAATTATTCCTAAACCTGTTTATCTTGATAACCTTTTAGAAATTGTTCTAATTGTAATGAGTCCCAAAACACATGGAGGGGCATTTTCAAAACATATGTCTAAGTCAGATTTGGACGTATGGTGTTATACGTCCAAAGTCCACAGTAAGAAAATGCCTATTTTTGAAAGGTAAACCACCATAGGTCTAGAAATAATTTTTTTTTTTTAAATCCTCTATCTGGGCATCCTGGCCATTGGAATGCTCAGACCACCAGGACGTCTATCTTTATACCACATTTTCGACCAGAATTTTGTCCAAGTCCCAAACGCCCCGAACAAGACCATTTGCACATAGGAGGAGCTAGTCCTATAATTGACATTCCCCTCCTCCAGACATGGTAACAGAGCAGTGGGGCATCTTAGAGGGCACTGCTATGAACATCACATAAAGGATGCCAGATAAACATCTCACTAGAACTCCTCACCAAATACCCCCAAAATCCACTATACCTCCTGTCTACAACCCCAAAAGCCCTTTTGGCTGCAGGTGGCACCTATATGGCTGTAGAGTAGGGCTTGGGGTTTTTTGGTGGGCTCTAATTTTTCATCACTAATGTAGTAGTTAGAGTGGCTTATGGGACTTGCTATTCTCTCTATGGTTCACTAACCCACCCACCAGACTACTTAAGACACTTGTGTGAAGCTCTACTAGGCTTTCCTATACCAGGTGCTGATGTGCTGGAGACAGTTATATACGTTTTTGTTCTGATCTTTGTGGGTGTGAGGGGGTCTGTGAGCACTGGAGGAATGTGGGGGTGTCTTACCTTGTTGCATGCAGTAGTCATCTGGTCAGTTTGGGCACCTTCGTGGCTCCTAGACTCTTCTAAAACAGGCCAAGCTCCAAACGTATAAGTTCTGTCCAGGATATCTTGCAAAATGTTTGATTATAACTGCAAGATGGCCATGTCTAACCTGCCCTTGAGACTGCCCAAAGCCCACCCATAACACACCTCTACCACGCCCATCTCATGCTCTGAACATACAGAAGCTGGATCATCTCGCTAGACAGACAGAAAGACGATTTTGATTATTGGCACTTGGACGTCCTGGAGATTAGGGCGTCCAAGTGCTGATTTATGATGCTTTTTAGATATCTGTTGTTTTTTTTTTATTATGGGCCCCACAATCTTTATTCTGAAAATTAAGCAAATGTTTACATGGAAATTTTAGGGGGGGAAAAAAATAGCATTGAGACATCCAGGTTAGGACATATCAATTTATTCTAGTATTTTAGGAAAGGGATCTATCGGCATCAAGCCTTTTCTGAAAAACAGGTAGGAATGGAGGTGTATGAGTTGGCAATACATGGTTGGAGCATTTATTTTACAAGCACTGATGTCTAAAATATCAATAGAAACAGCACATGAATAAGCAGAGCAATTACACATTGACTATAAAGAGTTTGTAAAGTGACCCGTGTTTGTTACGAATGATTACTGTATTTAATTTTGAGGTGCAATATGGAAGAAAAATACTTACAACCTTTTAAGCCCCTTATGTGATGGACAATTAATGGATGAGATGTTGGTCTGAGAGCATCCACTTTATTTATAAAATGTTTTGAAGGTGCTTATACTTTATTGTTGGTTTTTACACTGGTGTCTCAATTCTTTTTTCTACATTCGTTCTAAAATGAAGCTTCACATCTCTTCATGACCCTTAAATGAAAAAGGCAAGAAATTGTTTATTGCCATGTACAGTTCATCCAGCATGGTGGACAAGAAAATGAATACATGAAGATAAACAGATACAGTTTTGTACTAGCTTTCAAAGGCAGTATCTTCAAAAGCTAGTCATTTAGGGGAAAATTCTATGAGGCACCTAAATAAATAGGCAGCTAAAGTTAGGCACCTAACATAATTGGTAAATTGGCTTCAATAATGAGCTTTAACAAGCTTATACAGTAAAGCCTTGGTTTGCGAGAATAATTCATTCCGGAAGCATGCTTGTAATCCAAAGCACCCGTATATCAAACTGAATTTCTCCATAGGAAATAATGGAAACTCAGACGATTCGTTCAACAACCCCAAAACTTAAATACAAATACTGTACTGTGCATTCCTGATATGCGCATTTATACAGCGCGCTTGAACTGCGGGTGAATTGGGCGTGATGCTTTTATTATGTTCAGCCGCGCTCAGCGTAAGATGTGCATATGTGGTGCGCACTTGAACCGTGGGTGCTTGTATTACTTTCAGCTGCTCTCAGTGACGCGCTCAGCAATGTGACGTGGGTATATTGTGCGTACTTGACGTGTTGCACCTATGCATGCTTGTACTGCAAGACAATGCGCATTTATCGAGTTAAAATTTAATAAAATATTTTGCTTGTCTTGCAAGACACTCACACACCAAGTTACTCGCTATCCAAGGTTTGACTGTAATTGAAAACAATTTAATTGAGAGATAGACACCTATCCTCTTATGTGTGATTCTACAAAAGATGAGCGCCTATTGCATGGTGCCTAGCAGCACCTAACACCAAAGTAGGTGTGTTTAGGGGTGGAAAAAATCTTGGGCACTGATAGGCGTGATTCTCTACAGGACTTAGGCGCCTTTAAAACCCTGGCCTATATTAAGTTAAGTGCCGCTAAGTGCGATTCTGTAATGGGAGCCTGTGTGATTGATATGCAATAGGTGACTAAATTTAGGCACCTATCTTTTTAAAGTGCCAATTACAGAATCTGACCCAAAATGCATTATGTTGGTCCAATAAAAAAGGTTATCATTTTATCTTCTTTTTTGCTTTATTTCAATTACTTTTAAAGTGGACTCACACAGCAACCTACATTATTTTATCCAAGATGGAAGAAACCTCAGTGCAAGAAGGAACTCCAGTGCAGGTTTCACAGTCTCCAGTCTTACGAGACAGCGGAGTGCCTTCCTGTATCACATGGATTAAAAGTAAACATTAGAACCATTGGTGTTACTCCCATGCTGCTGTGTGAGCTCTGCTGTCTTCCACCAAGCTTAATCAAACAAAACAGATCTCAATCTACCTAAAATGGAGGAAAAAAAGCCTCAGAGGTGAACAGCTATAACAGCATATGTCACAACACCTCATATGTAGACTCGATATCTTTCATAGGCACAAAAAACCCACCATATAACTAATCTAACTCAGCGTGTGATGCAATGAGTGAATATGAGTGAACACTTATCTTGTGGCCTGACGGGGACTTGTTTCACATACTAGCTTCTTCATGGGATCCAAGTGCTGTATCTTGAACAGAGTTTGTTAAAGGCAGTATGAAATGTGACAAACTCTGATTAAGATAAAGAACCTGGATCCCCTGAAGAAGCTAGTATGAGAAACAAGCCCCCGTCAGGCCACAAGATAAGTGTCCACTCATATTCACTCATTGCATCACATGCTGAGTTAGATTAGTTATATGGTGGATTTTTTGTGCCTATGAAAGATATTGAGTCCACATATGAGGTCATGTGACATATGCTGTTATAGCTGTTCACCTCTGAGGCTTTTTTCCTCCATTTTAGGTAGATTGAGATCTGTTTTGTTTGATTTTGCTGTGCAAGTCTTTGATCTCTTGTTGTTGTGTTTTGAGTATTTCTTTGCAATTTCCCACCAAGCTTATACATCCATGGAGGAATCCAACAGCTCCTGGTCTCTCCTCTGATCTCCACTCCCCCTCTAGCTGCTGTTCTTTCCTCTCTATTCCTCTTCCCCAACTCTGGATCTCTGCTCTAGAACTCATTGCACAACCCACCCCCTCCACACCCCCCCCAGCTTTGTCCCAAAGCCTTGCAAGGCTGATTCTGCACCTTCCCCTCACCAGGATAAGTACAACAGAAGAAACAATGTGGTACCCGTAGCAGATTTTGGCACCCCCCTCCCCATATGATGGTGCTCGCCTGCCATGCTTACTGTGTTGCACCGACCCTTGTCTGATCTACTGGATCAAATAGCCTACAAGCTAATTGCAGCGATGAAGTGATTGTGAACACATTTGCGGCTTTGTCCTTGGCAGCATTGGAACTGACTTTCCTTGCTAAAACTGAGTCGGTGAACAGCTGTGTGCTGAAATTTGAACAATTTATGTTGGCGAAAAATACTGCAGAGGCCTGCCAAAGAGCAATTCTCTTGTTTTTGCTGGCAAAGAACATTTTGGATACCGAGTTTGGTTCTTCTGGCCTCTAAGGAGGTATGACAAGATACTTTGGCAAGGAAGCAGCCTCAAGAACCTATAGTCACGTCATGTCATAGTTGTTAAATTTTCTCAATAAAAATTAGATATGCTGTTATCTGGCACTCTGAGTGTGTCTGACAAGATTAAAACATGGATCCCAATATTCAGCCAGTGGCAGTGAGCATTTCTTTAAGCACTACTAATTGCTGCCAGCTAACTGAGACCCAGATATGGCCATATCTAGGCACTGACATTTAAAATCTGGACATAACCAGCAAGTAGCTAGCAGCCGTCACTTATGTAGATTTTTGCTGAATATCAATGGGACCTGCATAAGGGGATCTGTTAGGTCCCCCAACCTACCCCCTTTGAGAAATCCATTTATTCCTAGGATAAACATAATAAAATCTGTTTTACTATTTGGGATCTTGCTAGGTTCTTGGGACCTGGAATGACCACTGTTAGAAACAGGATACTGGGCTTGATAGACCTTTGGTCTATCCCAGTATGGCAATTCTTATGTTCATATCCCCACACCCAGAATTTACACAGAGATGTTTCCTAGAAGTCTAGTGGAACAGGGCTGGAGCACTCCTCTTCTGCTCCCAATCTGTCTGGCTCTGGATTCAAAATGACAGTGCTGTGCCCTAATGGTGGTCTCGTGGTACTATTGCTAGAGGTTAGTTTTCATATAAGGGCAAGACCACCATTAGCAGTCACCTCAACCATTTCAAACTTGGAGCAAGATGGGGTAGAGGTAGAAGGGGGCTATTGCTTCCCTGTTCTACTAAACTATCAGAGATCATCTCTGGTCACGGCTTTGGGTTGCAAGGAGTCTGGGGTGGTTAAAAAGAGAGGAATATGGAGGGACATTAGATCTTGGGAGGGACAGCAACCTCTAATGGGCAGTTGCTCAATCAGTGCACCTTTATGCAACTTAGATGTTCCTAAAACAGATCTAAATAAGGATGTCCTTTTTAGACATGGATGCATCTTCCCCTTTAGAAATTGCTGTTATTGAGTAAGACATGGGGGAAGCCACTGCTTGCTCTTTATTGGTAGCATAGAATATTGCTACACCTTGGGTTTTTGTAAGGTACTAGTGATATGGATTGGCCACCGTGAGAACGGGCTTCTGGGCTTGATGGACCATTGTTCTAACCCAGTATGGCTATTCTTATGTTCTTATGACATCCAGATTCAGAACCTCCCTAGTCATGCCCAGAACACACCCCTTGCTATTTAGACATACTGCAGTATTAGATTGCAAAATTGGGATTTGGACATTTTAAGCACACTGCTGTCCATTTCAGCCTTATGAGATGTCCGTATGCTTTGGAAGTGAGCGCCAGAATTTAGATCCCATGCCCTATTTGAAAGAAATGAGCTTATGGACATATGAAGGCAGCTATATGAGATCCACAGCGGTCAAAAATAAGGAAGCTAGAATTGGTGAAGCAAGCAGAAGGAGTACAACGTAGTAGAGAATCCTGCAAACTAGAGGCAAACACCTAGCAAGGGCATATTCAGCTCTTACGCATAAACTGAGCATGTGCGAGTCCTGAGCATGCCTGTAATGCCGGTGTCTACTGTACAGCTCAGAGTGCTGCTGCTAACTATCACGGTTTTCTGATGAGAGTTGGTGGGCTATCAATGTTTTCAATTAGCAGGGCATGGACATCCCTGCCAGCTAAGATATTTAATCTAAACATTTGGTAGGGGAGCAAGGGGGGAGGAGGGAAGAGAAAATGTGTGCCCTCCCTTCTGGCAATGATACTGTTGCATGCAAATATTCATTGCAGATATGCTGAAAAACTGGCTGGGTGACATACTTCTTCAGAAGACTGAAGTTGCCTGGCTGCCAATGGCCGATGTGTCTTGGGCACTGACCAAGAGAAAACAAGTACGCATAAATATGAAAAGAAAAACTTTGGTTTGGTATTTGGTTGTAAAATTTTTTGAGAGTATCTTTATAACTATCTGCAAGTTATCTTTGAAGGATATCGCCAAAACTGGGAAGTTAGGGCATTCTAATAGTGAGGTTGCAATGAAGGCCATAATAGACCAGGTGCCTTTAAACAAAGAGCTGTCTGACTTGAAAGACTGAAAATTATCTCTGCCAACTGCTGAACAAGTATTTAATAGGAATAAAATGCATTGCATGAAGTGTCTATATGCAAATGGTAGAAGCCTAAACAATAAGATGGGAGAGTTAGAATATATAGTGCACTAAACTCCCTTTTTACTAAACCACGATAGCGGTTATTAGTGCAGGGAGCCATGCTGAATGCTTCTTGCTGCTCCCAACGCTCATAGGAACTCTATGAGTGTTGGGAGCAGCTTCCTGCGCTAATAACCGCTATTATGGTTTAGTAATAGGGGGGGGGGGGTGTATAAATTAATAGATAAATAGATATCACCGAGTCCTGGTGGAAGGAAGATAAGAACATAAGAGTTGCCATACTGGGACAGACCATCAAACCCAGTGGCCAACAAAGGCCAAGATAACGAATATACTGTTATACTTGGGAAATTAAATCACACTAACAGAGTGGATCAGGTTGGTGGCGGCATAGCATTATATCTTCAAAAGGGCCTTGTTTCAAATAGACTAAAAGGTTTGCAGGACACAAAATACATCTTGGACTCCTTATGGATAGATATTTCATATATCAAGGGGAAAATGATAGTGTTAGGATTATACTACAGTCCACCTGGCCAAAATTAACAGACAGATTTTGAAATGCTAGTAGAATTAAGAAAGATAACAAATCAGGTAATACAATAATAGTGAGTGATTTCAATTACCAAACCCATACGAGAGAAGACAGACCCCCAAAACAGCAAACCACAATATATGTATATCCACAACCTTGTAATATGAAATCTAGCACATAACTTCAAAAAATCTACAAAAATATTTGAAAGAATGGAGAGTGGCGAAAAAGCCCTCAGTCCACATGAGCCACTGTTAAGCACTGTTATATGTTGGCTCAATATAATCATTGGTCAGAAAAAAAAAGAACTTTACTCATCACAATGCTCAAACCTACTTGAAAAATACCAGAACTTTCATAGTATAACTCTAAAATTGTCCATGTCACAGTGACTACATCCTGTTCTTCCCCCAAATATTGTATTAATCACAAAATGCTCATAAATCTTAATAATTCCACTTACCTTCAAAAAGTCACCATCTCATCTAGGAGAAACAGGGAACAACTTCAGATATTCCCGACAGGGGCTTCCTGTTTTATTTTTCAAGCTGCATCAGGGGACGACGCTGGACTTAATTCAAAATTAACAGCATCTGAAGTTGTTTCCTGCCTTTTGCAGATGAAATGGCAGCTTTTTGAAGATAAGTGGAACTGTGATTAATACTTTTTTGTGAAGAACAGGAAATATTTATTGTGGCATGGGCATTATTAATAGGGCTGTACTAGAATTTATTTTGTAATTTATTATTTTCTTTGTATTATACTTTCCTATTGATTATGGAGTTCTTTTTTTTTGTTGTTTAGTACTATGTAAACCACAAGATGATGTATCAAATAGCAGTCTATAAATATTAATACACATAAACAAACATACCATGAACGCTCTGGTGTTTTAAAAGTAATTTTGAGTATTGTGGTAAATATTTTTCTGACCAATGATTATATTGAGCTGACAGATAACAGCAGTGACTGTTTAATGGTGGCTCATCTCTTTCTCCACTCTTCATTCTTTTGAAAAATTTTGTAGTTTTTTTTAAACTTTTTTGCTAGATTTCATATTACTGGCTGGTAGATGTTTTTTGGGACTTTTGCTGATTTCAATTATGCCACTATTGGCTGGAGAACTGTTAGATATGTTAGGTAGGTAAAGTTCTGAGATAAAATCAACTTAAGAGCAACTACATAGATCAAAAATTTACATCAGCCAATGATGTTTTTCAGAACTGCTATTTTGGAAGACCAGACCAGATATATTCCATGTATTACAAAATATGGAAGGAAGGTAAATAATAGCCAACATGGTTAAAAACTGAGATGAAGGAGGCTATTAAAGCTAAAAGAACATCCTTTAAAAATGGAAGAAGGATCCAACTGAAGATAATAGGGAACAGCATAAGGAATGGCAAGTTAAATGCAAAGCATTAATAAGGCAGGCAAAGAGACAATTTGAAAAGAAGCTTGCCTTGAAGGCAAATACACATAATAAAAACCTTCTTAGATACTTTTGAAGCAAGATGATTGAGGGGTAAAAGGAGCACTCAGGGAGGACAAGACTATAGGCTAAATGAATTCTTTGCTGCAGTCTTGACTGAGAAAGATGTAAGGGAGATACCATGCCAGAAATGGTCTTTAATGGTGACAAATCAAAGGAGCTAAAACAAATCTCTTTAAATCTGAAAGGTATAATGGGACTACAAGTTGACAATTTATAGAATAGCAAATCACCTGTACACTGATAAAACTAAAAGATGAAACTGCAGATCTATTGCTAGTAATGTGTATAGTACCAGAATATTGGAGGGTGGCCAAAATAATGGTGGTCTGGTGCTGGAAAGCACACAGCCCAAAGCAGCCCGCAGCCTGAAACAGCCTGAAGAAGCAGCCTACAGCCCGAAGCCACCTGCAGTCCGAAGAAGCAGCCTGCAGCCCGAAGCTCCCCCACCCAGTACTTTTTTAAAGTAGCAGTGGTTCAGCATGGTCTCCTGCTGGATAGCTGCCTTTCTCTGCAGAGTGACGTATAACACAGGAGCTCGACCTTTGCGCTTCCTGCCTGGTCCCGTGCCACTCTGTGATTGGCTGCGTTGTGCGTTGCTTTGCAAAGAGGCACCTGTCCAGCAGGAGACCACCACTACTTAATAAAGGTACTGGGAGGGGGGCGTGTGGTGTATTCGGTCCATAAGATGCAACCCCTTTTCCACCCCCCTTTTTAGGCGTGGAAAAAGTACGTCTTATGGTCCGAAAAATACAGTATATAGATAAAGGTTAGCCAGTTGATATTGTCTATATCAGTGATCTCAAACTCAAACCCTTTGCAGGGCCACATTTTGGATTTGTAGGTACTTGAAGGGCCTCAGAAAAAATAGTTAATGTCTTATTAAAGAAATGACAATTCTGCATGAGGTAAAACTGTGGTTTATAAATCTTTCCTTTTGGCTAAGTCTTAATAATAATATTGCAATTTATAGCTAAAGAGACATATGATCAAGAAATTGTTTTATTTTACTTTTGTGATTATGACAAACATACCGAGGGCCTCAAAGTAGTACCTGGCAGGCCGCATGTGGCCTCCAGGCAGCGAGTTTGAGACCACTGGTCTATATGGATTTTCAGAAAGCATTTGACAAAGTACCTTATGAACGACTCCTGAAGAAAATTAGAAAGACATGGGATTAAGAACTGGTTCAAATAAAGAGAGAACAGAGTAGGGTTCAATGGTCAATATTCTCAATGGAGATGGATAAATAGTGGAGTTAATTATGACAGGCACAAGTGTGAAAAATAATCAAAATAAACCAAAAACCCTTTGCTACAAAAAACCATGAAAGGGTCTCTAGAAAACTACTCAAGAAAGAGGAGGAAAAGCCTCAGACTCCAATCTGTTGCATTATGTGATATGATAGCAGATTATTACAAGAGGGAAACCTCATAGGCATAAAAGCCTCCTCTCCATAAAGTTCCTCATATAATTTTTCAAAATACTTCAGATCGTTACCAATTTTGTGTTTTCATAAAAAGTTGATAAGACATCAGACACCCAATAAAGTTCTTTCGGAAAAGTTTAAGGAAAAAAATCCATTTATCTCAACTGGGTGTCCAATGTGATCTTCATAACGGACTTTCAGTTTCAGACTCTTAAAATAAAAATATTGTCCAGCCAATGATGACCAGCCAGCATTTTGATGAAGCTGCGTCAGGGCTAAGAAACAAGCATGTCTAAAGATACAAAAAAATGCATACTTGCATTAAATAAAAAACTCATTACTGTACTTCCAATCACCTTCCAGTACTCATCGGCATTACAAAGATGGCTGTTTCCAGAGCCGGATTTCCTTTATGTAAAAGCATGATGTTCAGACCTTTAGACTGGTTTAAAACAGTGTATTGCGGCACACTAGTGTGCCTCCTGAGATTTCAGCTGTGCCGTGGCACACTGGGGAAGAGGAGAGGCACTGGTTTCGGCTGACTGCCTACATGACGTGCCTCTCGTGGCAAGAGGCAAGTCCTGCTGGCACCCTCCACTTGCATCTCAGGGCCTTTCTGGAGAGCCTTCGTGTATGCGCAGACATCGATGTGATGACATCATGCATGCACGTGATGTCATCATGGCAACGTCTGCACACTTCAGAATGCCTTGAGCCACGGCCACTACGTTTAGTGTGCCATGGCTCGAGAATGTTTGTGGGACACTGGTTTAAAAAAACAGGTGCCAATCAACCCAGGAATTTGGACCCATTGGTTCTTCTGACCTCAAATGAAAAATCCATTCCTGCTCACGTTTTAAAAGGGTTGTCTTTCTATCAAAAATCTGTTTGCCCTCTGTTCCATAATATAGCATTTCAGCAAAAGGACTGCAGAACCCTTAGTGCAAATTGGCTGCTACAGAAATATCAGCTTTCCACTCTTAAATGCTCACGTGTCATTATAGAATTGATGCTAATAGAGAATGACACAGGGACAAATTTTTCCCCATCTCCGCGGGAACACATTTTCCCATCACGTCCCGGTGAGTTCTTTTCTTGTCCTTGCCCCATTCTTGCAAGCTCTATCCTCATTTGCACAGGCCTCAAACATTTTAAAATCATAAGCGTTTGAGGCTTGTGAGGTTAAGGCAGAGCTTACAGGAATGGGGCAGGGACAGGGCCAGTGACAAAACTCGCAAGGACAGGGCAGGGAAAGTGATTTCCTGCAGGGATGGGGAAAAATTTGTCCCCGTGTCATTCTCCAGATGCTCAGCATGACCCATTGTGACTACATTTTGATGCCAATTTAGAGAATTGCCCCCAAAGGACGAACAAGGGTCTATCTTTATTGCCCCAAAATGAATGAGGATATAGCTAGTTATTTTCACTCATTGCTACACTATCAAACGTTTTACCCAATCTGCTAGATTGTACTACTGATGTGCCATCTTCTATCATTCTATCAAAATTTCAGACTACTAAACAACTCTATAGGGGAAGGATTAATGATGAGTATATTAGTTAAGGTAGATCAGAAGACCAGAGAACAAATTAGTAGCTCAGCTAATTTGGTGCCTTTAAATTGGGAAATGTTTAGATATAATTTAAGATGTGCAGTGTTCCCAGTAAAGTTCTCCTTGGTATAATCCTGCTCTTTGGATAGAAAAAAAGTTGTTGGCTTCTAGATCATAAGCAGAGGGCAGTGGAGATTCTACATAGATCAAAGATTATATACGAGCCATGAGTGAAGCAAAAAAAAAAAAGCTATCACTATTCTAAAAATAATTGCTGAAATGCAAAATAGTTCCAGAGAATTGTTTAGGATGGCCAACAAACTGGTAAAACCAACATCTAATGAGTTAATAACTATAGATTCTGCTCTCCAAGTTTCTGGCCTTGTGCCGGTGCAATTCTTCACAATCATAGTAGATGACGGCAGATAAAGACCCGAATGGTCCATCCAGTCTGCCCAACCTGATTAAATTTAAATTTATTTAATTTTTTCTGGGCAAGAATCCAAAGCTCTACACGGTACTGTGCTTGGGTTCCAACTGCCGAAATCTCTGTTAAAACCTACTCCAGCCCATCTATACCCTCCCAGCCATTGAAGCCCTCCCCAGCCCATCCTCCACCAAACGGCCATATACAGACACAAACCATGCAGAACTGGCCTTAGTTCAATTTTTAATATTATTTTCTGATTCTAGATCCTCTATGTTCATCCCACGCTTCTTTGAACTCAGTCACAGTTTTACTCTCCACCACCTCTCTCGGAAGTGCAGTCCAGGCATCCACCACCCTCTCCGTAAAGTAGAATTTCCTAACATTGCCTTTGAATCTACCACCCCTCAACCTCAAATTATGTCCTCTGGTTTTACCATTTTCCTTTCTCTGGAAAAGATTTTGTTCTATGTTAATACCCTTCAAGTATTTGAATGTCTGAATCATATCTCCCCTGTCTCTCCTTTCCTCTAGGGTATACATATTCAGGGCTTCCAGTCTCTCCTCATACGTCTTCTGGCGCAAGCCTCCTATCATTTTCGTCACCCTCCTCTGGACTGCTTCAAGTCTTCTTATGTCCTTCGCCAGATACGGTCTCCAAAACTGAACACAATACTCCAAGTGGGGCCTTACCAATGACCTCTACAGGGGCATCAACACCTTTTTCCTTCTACTGGCTACGCCTCTCTTTATACAGCCCAGCATCCTTCTGGCAGCAGCCACTGCCTTGTCACACTGTTTTTTCGCCTTTAGATCTTCGGACACTATCACCCCAAGGTCCCTCTCTCCGGGAGGGTGGGTAAAAGATTTTTGAGTCAGCCAGGATAGGAGGTGGGAGGGATCGCTCCTGTCCTGGCCCACCGCTGACCCACCAGGTCTTATGGCAGATCCAACGGAGGCCTGCAAGGCATCGGGAGGGAAGGAGAGTGTACAGGGCACAGGGCAGGGAGGGAGGGGTGATAGGGTACAGAGCCTGGCAGGGCAGGGAGGGGGGGAGGGGCTTAGTGCAGAGCCTGGCAGGGGAGGGGAGGGAATGTGGCTGGGAGCAGATCTGGGCATGTTAGGGTACTTGAATATTAACCCCGGTTTATATTCGAGTTAATTTTTTTAATTTATTTATTTTTTTTCTCCTTTGGGAGATCGGCTTATATTTGAGTATATATTGTATTTAGTTATCTTGAGCAGGGACACTATCCAGTTCTTTACCATCACTAGCCAGTGCAGTGCAGTTCAGTAGAAAACATCTGTTGAATAAGCTTACATAAGAGAATCATCCTAATAACATTGCAAGTGATTGAAGTCTGGACTCAGCCTCTGCTAAAATAAACTCCCCAGGCCAGCATGAGTAAGATTTCTCTAAGATATTGTGATGGACTCGTTTTGATTTCAGTGCAAATGAGATTCCAGTTGGTGTTCAAGGTCACTGCTGTAGAGAATTCATCTTCCATCCTGCTGGCTGACTAATGAGGCAGCACTCCAGCATGGAGTAACATTAATGCACTCTCCCATTAGTACTTTGCTCTGACCACTTTTTAAGCTGCATTCTGTCGTGGATATGCTGCTGCTAAAGATGCCAAGAGCTGCTTAAAGAGATGTAATTTTGATGGAGCTTTCCACCAGAGGACAGCCGTTTCAGATCCCTGCAGCTGTCTACAGCTCATGGCACATGGGAAGAGATGTTGGAGGAACATTGGGACTGTAACTGGAATTCATTTGCATATGATGATTCTTGCTTTTAAGGCAATTGACTAATGAGGTGTTGATCAGATAAAATATGTTATGTGCAATCTTATATCCCGCTGAATCCTTATTAATTAGAGTTCTAGGTGGGTTACAAGTAGCATATTGCTACATAGAATTCTGTATACAGTTAAAAATGTGACAAAGAATTATACATGCTATAAAGAATTATATATGCTACATAAAATATCAAATTGTGCATACAGTCTGAGGCAATATATCAAAGACAGCAGCTGACCATTAGCATTGTCTTTATTTTGGGTGACTTGTATTAATGGTCTGATTCTCTTTGGACTCCTGGTAGAGATTTGTTGAAAAACATGTTTTTAGATTTTTTTTTTTTTTTTACAAGACAGTGTATATATTGTGGTTGTGCAAATTATGATGGGAAGCGAGTTCCATACTTTTGCTATTTGGTAGTGAAAAATATTATGGTTTGAATTGATTCTTTTTATACTGATGGAGGTAATGCCATCAAAGGCAGAGGTTATATAAAGGAGACTAGTGATGCACATATATTTGTACATTTGGGTCCTTTGGATACCATAAATTGTTTTGTGTGAGCAAATTTCTTGTGTGCCTGTGAATTAATGCTTGCATAGTTGATTTGTGTGCTTAAAAATGAATATGTGAAAAACAAATGACAAAAAGAAAACGCTGAAAAATCAGAACATTTGTAAAAACTATGAAAACGGGCTGAATTTTGCTTCGACCATACACATCCCTTGAGTAGACTGCCTGAAAGGGAAGTACTGTGCTTGAAATGCAGTGGACGCAAAAAAACACTCCAAAAGGACTGCCACAACCTAAACTAGAAACCACAAAAAGGCAGAATAGTCAAAAGGTTCAGGAGGGGGCCACTCAGGGACCAAACTAAACACCCCACGTAATACAACGTGACGATGGACAGGATAATACCCTATATTAGGCTATATTAGGTGCCCTCAGTATGAGCGAGCAGCGACGGGAGACAAGCTCCAACGCTTCACGAGTCAGGTAGAAGTAACATACCCCCACCCGCACACCATCACAGAGCACCCGATGTGTGCAATAAATCAAAAGTGAAAAATATCACAAATCAAATAATTAAATAAATAAACTGCAGTGAAAACCAAGTGAGACCACAGAGTAGCCCCAGCCTGAACCAAGTCAGCCGACTCCCCAACAAAAAAAAGTGGTCTCACTTGGTTTTCACTGCAGTTTATTTATTTAATTATTTGATTTGTGATATTTTTCACTTTTGATTTATTGCACACATCGGGTGCTCTGTGATGGTGTGCGGGTGGGGGTATGTTACCTCTACCTGACTCGTGAAGCGTTGGAGCTTGTCTCCCGTCGCTGCTCGCTCATACTGAGGGCACCTAATATAGCCTAATATAGGGTATGATCCTGTCCATCGTCACGTTGTATTATGTGAGGTGTTTAGTTTGGTCCCTGAGTGGCCCCCTTCTGAACCTTTTGACTATTCTGCCTTTTTGTGGCTCCTGAAATGCAGTGGAGGCAGCATTTGTAGACCTCATACAGGACTCCTTTTACAAAGCCATAGTAGTGATTCTCCCATGGAAAATGCACTGATGCCCATTCAATTCCTCTGGGCTTCGGTGCATTTGCCTTAGGAGAATTGCTACTGCAGCTTTGTAAAAGAAGCCCACAAGGATGTATAGGCCTAGTCATCATACAGCAGTGACTACTACTGGTCAGACTTACAGTGAACCTGAACAGGTAGGGTTACCATCTGGCTCCAGAAAAAGGAGGATGGATTGAGACATCCGGGTTCTACTTCCACTGAAAACAATGGAAGTAAGAAGGACAGATAGAGACATCTGGGTTTTACTTCCATTGAAAGCAATGAGAGTAAAACCTGGGTGTCTCAAATCCATCCTTCTTTTTCTGGAGCCATATGGTAACCCTAGGAACAGGAATCTGAAGGAAGTCATGGTCTAAAACAGTACCCCCTTGCCAGTTAGGTTTTCAGGATATCCACAATGAATATGCATAAACTTGATTTGTATACACTGCCTCCATTATATACAAATTTCTTTCATGCATATTTTTGGGGAAAACCTGACTGGCAAGAAGGTACTTCAGGATTGAGTTGAGAAACACTGGTCTAAAACAGTGGCTCCCAACCCTGTCCTGGAGGACCACCAGCCAGTTGGGTTTTCAGGATAGCCCTAATGAATATGCATAGAGCAGATTTGCATGCCTGCCACCTCCATTATATGCAAATCTCTCTCATGCATATTCAGTAGGGTTATCCTGAAAACCCAACTGGCTGGTGGTCCTCCAGGACAAGGTTGGGAACCACTGTCCTAAGGTGCCCCACTGCTCCACTGGGATGTCTATGATGTGATCAGTCTGCTAAGAATGCTGGCCCCTCCTACATCCCAATGTTTGTTCTGTGCATTTTTTGTTTTAGGTGTGCTTTTTATTTTAAATGGTTCAAAAAGACACACTGAGCCGAAACATCCATTTTTGAAAAAATAAAATAAACATTTTGCAGCTTTGAAAATGGGCATGTTTGGTACTGAATTTTAGTGCATGTTCCACAAAACATCCAAACTCGGATTTAGACATATTGAAAATGCCCCCTCTGTATCTGAGGTTCTTTGCCTTGTTTACTCCCTGTCTAACAGATACAATTCATATGAATTGTTGCCCTGGAGCATTGCCCCAGTTATCTGATGTCCATGTTCAAGCATGCCCTTCAAGGCTTTGAACTGATATTCATGTGTGGTCTGCAATAATCATGGAGTGCTGATTGGGTGGATTAAAGTGCCAGCCAGCCTCCTAGCTTTTTCTGGTCCCAGCCTTGACCTTCAAATCCCAGGCCTAATATACTTATAGTAGCCCACCCTGATGCTCACCAGGCAAAATAGAGCTACACTTGGTATACTGATCAGTAGCTTCATTGCATTGCAATGATAAAGGGGAAAAAAGCAGAATGGCAGAAAGAATCTGACAACCCCACAGCAATGGAACCACTTACCTATTCATCTTACAGAAGAAACGGTGTTAGAAAGATTTAAAGGTTCTCTCAAAAGCTTCCTTTTTACTGACGCTTTTGGGAAATAGTTTAGGACCTAAACAACAGACATATATCACCCCAAATAATGACATTGTTTGTGACTCTCAACAATAAGCCTATGGCTACCAGCGGCCCCATCTCCCAATGTTTTTCCCTTATTCGTTCTTTTCTTTGAATGAAATTTTAGTTCTACCCTTTTTACCCTAATTTCTAGTTAGTGATGTTTAACGTCTGTCTTAGATGCCCTTATTTACCCATTTTATAAGGGTACATCGCTTTGAAATTTTTGATATAAGCGTTTTATCAAATTTTAAATAAAACTTGAAGACAAAAAGACTGATGTACTGACATGAACTACTGCACATAAGTAGAGTTTAAATTTGCTGTTAACATGTCTTAAAGCACATTATAGCCAAGATCCTCTGTCATGAGAAAACCCACAAAATCTGGCCCTTCGCTACAGGAGTATGGAGAGAGATGGGTCAGGGAAACAGAAGCTTCCTGCGGCCTGTTCCGACTCTCTTGCCCTCCTCTGAAAGAGAGCAGTAGCACTCTCATGGTTCATTCTCATCTTCCTCTGTTGCTCAGTTACACCAGCTGCTTTAGTCCTAAAACAATTCTAGTTTATGAAAAGGACCCATGGAACTACTGTAAAACTTCAAAAACGTTGCATCGGAATTTTCTAACCTGTGTCATAGTTTCCACCCCCTGCGCAAGTGCTGGAAACTGAGGCCTGTGGCTGTAGTGGCCAATTGTTAACAGGGCTTATTGAGTGGGGAAGGTGGAATTATTTTAAGTATTAGTTTGTAATGTGCTTTGAACATTTTTGATGGTGAGGCATGTAATGAATAAATAGTAGATCAGCCCAGAATCTGGAGTGTTTACAAGAATGAGATGCTTTAACACTGTTGGAGACAGTAGAAAGGAGTGAGAGTGAAAAGAGATAACTTGTACAGGGGGGGGGGGGGGAAATTCCTTTCAGAAAAAAAAATCTGAAAGTTAAAAGAATCAAAAATACTCTCATACTCAAAAATTATTGCCTGAAACTGACCTTCTAGAGCAACCTGTGGCTCGCCATTGCATTTTATGTGGTCCCCAAGACATGAAAAGTATATACAAAAACATCATTAACTAAAGTTCTAACATTTTTAATTACTGTATTTTATAAATATGTTCAGAATAGCCACTCTAGAAGGGGCTTGTTTGTTTTTTAAAATCATTTTTAGTTAAATGTTTGCTTATTTATCTATTTATCACAGGTGGTCTAGACCAGGGGTAGGCAATTCCAGTCCTCCTTAGATGCAAATCTATCTCATGCATATTTATTGTGGATATCCTGAAAACCTGACCTGGCTCCGGCTATCGAGGACCGGAATTGCCTACCCCTGGTCTAGACCAGTGGTTCCCAATCCTGTCCTGGAGGACCACAAGACAGTCGGGTTTTCAGGATAACCCTAATGAATATGCATGAGAGAGATTTGCATATAATGGAGGTGGCAGGCAAGCAAATCTGCTCCATGCATATTCATTAGGGCTATCCTGAAAACCCGACTGTCTTGTAGTCCTCCAGGACAGGGTTGGGAACCACTGCCTTAGGGCAGTGAACTTCATAAAAAAAGGTACACATCTCACAATAGCCCCCTTATATTATACAGTGAACCCTCCAAAACCCATTGTACCTAAACTGTACACCACAACAATAGCCCTTATGCCTGCAGGTGTTACCAATATGTGGGTACAGTGAGATTAGGATGGGGTTTAGAAGGATCACAAATTCTACTGTAAGTGGAGTTTTAAAGTGGAGTTTGGGTCTGAGTCCCCATCGCTATGGTTGACTATATCAGTAGTTCCCAACCCTGTCCTAGAGGACCACCAGCCAGTCAAGTTTTCAGGATAGCCCTAATGAATATGCATGGAGCAGATTTGCATGCCTGTCACTTCCATTATATGCAAATCTCTCTCATGCATATTCATTAAGGCTATCCCAAAAACCCGACTGGCTGGTGGTCCTCCAGGACAGGGTTGGGAACCAATGGACTATTTCATCCACTAGATCAGTGGTTCCCAACCCTGTCCTGGAGGAACACCAGGCCAATTGGGTTTTCAGGCTAGCCCTAATGAATATGCATGAAGCAAATTTGCATGCCTATCACTTCCATCATATGCAAATCTCTCTCATGCATATTCATTAGGGCTAGCCTGAAAACCCGATTGGCCTGGTGTTCCTCCAGGACAGGGTTGGGAATCACTGCACTAGATTACTTCAGGAACCTGCTTGCTGCTGTACTAGGACTGATCATAACATCCGAAGCTGTCATAAAGGCAGATATGTTCTGTTTTATTCACAACTTTGAAGGGTGGAAGAGGGTCAGTAACCACTGAGGGAGTGTATATATGTGGTGTGTGTGTGGGGGGGGGGGAGGTGGGGGAGGTCATGCATGCATCCTTCCAGTACTCATCTGGTAAGTTTGAGCACTTTTTTGCACTTATTTGTTGTTAAAATATGTCTAGCCCAGATGTCTAAATTGTGTCCTTGACATTTGCTTAAATGTTCAATTATGGCATCCAAGTCATGAGTATGCCCTAGTGCTGACTACACCATACCTCTAACATGCCCTCTTGAGATTTAAATGAACTATAGATGAGCAGCATAGATATGTATCATGAAATAGGTTTTGAAAATAGTGAATTGGAGGGGTTTGTCGAGAAAAATGTCCATCCGCCCCTTTATGCTACTTTTGGGAGTCTTTCATTTTTGAAAATGAGCCCCACAGTCTTTTATATTCTCCTCTCTAATCCTCTGTGCTTAGTTACTGCGTTCAACATAAAGCTGGTTCTCCCCAAAGTGATGGCTGGTGTTACAAGCTTTACCTGTGTATGTAAGCCATGTAAACCGTTTAGTTTTAGATGGTATATAGATTTTTAAAATAAATAATAAATAAATACCTTAACTGATCTAGGACTCTTCCTAGTCCTTGCTTTCTTCTTCTCAGGCTGGATTATGCAGCACCTCTTCTCTTTTATCACTTATTTCTCTCTTCCTGATGTCCATCTGAAGCACTCTTGCAGTTTTTCAGGCTCTGTGGCTAGTTCCCAATCCTGTGACCTTTCTGTCAATAGGTGAGATGCTGCGGCCAGGAGGTTAGCTAAATTCTGTTCCTTTGCATTGCTGTTAAGAGAATGGCCAGCCATATCCCAGTCCTCTTGCTGAGAGGTGCAGTAGCTGGGCATCAGGAGCTAAAGACAAGAAACCCCCAGCTCTGACTGGGTATCTATATCAGTCCAGTTAGTTCCTCCGATAGATATATATCCTCTCACCCTGTCAATCAGGAAGGGTAAATGGAGGGTAAAAAAGATCAGAACTACTTTACTCTGCTAGAGCAGTGTCTCGCAAACTATTTCCAGCCGCAGCACACTAAAGTGGCCACAGCTCGAGGGCACCCGGAAGTGCACAGGCATTGACGTGATGATGTCACACATATGCATGACATCAACATGTTGACATCTGCGCATGCATGAAGACCCTGCAGACAGGGCCTTTAGCAGGCAGTGTGTGTGTGTGTGTGGGGGGGGGGGGGGGGTCAACAGGAGAGTCACGGAGAGCAGTAGAGGTGCCTGGGAGGATGAGAGGCAACCGGCTATCTACAGGACATGCCTCTCTCTGTGAGAGGCACATCCTGTAGGCAGTCATCCAGCTCTGGCAACTCTCCTCTTCACCAGTGTCTCGTGGCACACTTTGAATCTCGCTACGGCACAGAGCTTGTGATTCACTATGCTAGAGCAACTAAAAGTTCTTGAACCTTTATTGTCTCTAAACAACGGAAGCACCTCCTATCAAAAGTGCCATTTCCAGCACCAAACTCATACTGACTGACAAGCAACATCAAGAACAGTGTAAAAGTCTGAAGAAATTTTGAGAGGAAAGCTACGAGGACAGCTGAAAAACCTCTAGCCTCACTGCTTAAAAAAAACACAAAGCCCTTCCACCAGAAGTGGCCCTGAGTGTCACAATCATGGGCTGTTTGCTCTTCTTTCTTCACCCAGAGAGTGGTAGACAACTGGAACGCTCTTTCAGAGTCTGTTATAGGGGAAAACACCCTCTAGGTATTCAAGACAAAGTTGGACAAGTTCCTGCTAAACTGGAACATGCGCAGGTGAGGCTAGACTCATTTAGAGCTCTGGTCTTTGACCTGGGGGCCGCCACGTGAGCGGACCGCTGGGCACGATGGACCAGCAGCGGCAATTCTTATGTTCTTATGCCTTCTTCCTGACCTGCATTCACAGTAATATAGTAAATGATGCTAGATAAAGACCTAAACGATCCACCCCCTCTGCCTAACCATCATGATTAAATTGTCTAGTTGCTTGCAGTATTCACTGAGAACCAATAAAGCTGAAAGTGTGTTTGGGGCAGGGATAGTGGCACTGGATATAAACGCGCAAGCAAAGTCAGGCTTCAGCACTCGTAATTAGTATATCAGTAATGTAGTTTATTTATTAAGATTTTATTATTTTTTTTTTTTAGAAGAAACTGATCCAAGGTGGTATACAGCTAGTGTAATTTAGACATAAGCAATAAACAATTAAAGCCCTCTTTAACTAATCCGCGGTAGAGGTTGCTACTCAGCAGCATTGGAGCACCTAGCGCAGGGGGGTAAAGCATTCAAAATATTTAAACAGTATGCTAATTACAATGTTAATACAATGCAATAGACTTTAACACATCTAGACAGCATAGAATGTAAGTGGAAGTAGAACACGTGGACAAATAAAACAGAAGATAAGGATGATTAACAAGGAAATTTAGATATGGAGCCAAGGAAAGCTGCACGCAATGATCTCAGCTGGAGTATGTATGGTAAGCGAATCATAGAAACATAGAAACATAGAAATAGACGGCAGATAAGGGCCACGGCCCATCTAGTCTGCCCATCCTAATGACCCTCCCCTACCTTTGCCTAGTGAATAGAGCCCACGTGTCGATCCCATTTGGCCTTAAAATCAGGCACGCTGCTGGCCTCAATCACCTGCAGTGGAAGACTATTCCAGCGATCAACCACCCTTTCAGTATGTGCAGCCGATGTTAGTCCTTGTATCTATGACTAGCTGATTAATTGATGCTTCCTTTAAATGCCTGGGAGAAGTGCCAAGCTTTCACCTTCATCTTGAAGTAGAGGAAGTCTTGCTCTGGAGAAATCTTGTCGATGGGTGTCACATCACGCGATTTCTTTCGGGAGATGGTGCGGTTGGCGATACAGACACGTCTGTAGGGCTCTTCTGCTGGGCCGGCTCCGTAAAGATGTGGTGCTGACATTTAACCAGGAGCAGTGTTTAAAGGCTGTGGTGAAGATTTTCCAGAGCGGTTCAGATAAGTTCCTCACTTTGTCCTTTACTACAGGTTATGAACTGCCTATGTACACTGCAAGATGAACTTTGAATTATGAGTGGAGTTTTTTTGTGCCCATGACTTGATTTAAGCAACTTTTGATGAATCGGCTTTTATGCTGTTCTATTGCTGCTATTATTTCTGAGGCTTTCCCCCCCCCCCATTTTTGTTAATATTATAGAGTAACATATTGACTTGTTCGTTCCTGTAGTGTTTTTCAACGGGTTGTTGTTTTTTGCTAATACAGCGGTGCCTCACACAACGAACTTAATTGGTTCCAGGAGCAAGTTTGTTATGCGAAAAGTTCGTTATGTGAAACGCGTTTTCCCATAACAATACATGTTAAAAAAAATAATTTGTTCTGTAGCATATAATATGCTAAGATGACATAAAAATCACCTTCCTGCCTTTTTTAGAAGCCATGATATACAGTATATAAAAATTTTGAGTTTATCTTAAAAGGACGACTGTATATAGTGAGAGAGGGCAGAGTCTCAGCGGCAAAAACTGGGACTTAACTTTTCTTTTTTTTTTTTTTTTCTAGCATCGGGGAAGCGGCGAGAGTAGCTCCGCCCCCCCCAACGCATCAGCAGTAGGCGCCGGGCCCCTGCGAGCCGACGGTCCGCCACTGCACAGGGAGCCAGGCGGAGAGAGAGCAGTTAAGCGCAGTGCCTGCGCGGAAGTTTGCAGCTCGGGCGACTTCGTTGTGTGAAACGAAGTTCGTTGTAGGAAGCAAGACATGAAGTTCGTTGCGAGGCACCACTGTATTTGCAGTTGGAGATGTGCCTTGGGAAGACCTTACCAACTAACAAATATTTTTTAAGCGACATCAGAAGAAATTCGATATTGCACTGGTTGCCTTTGAAGGCTCACACAATTTTTAAAATCTGTTTAGTTTTTAAGATATTGGAGGGCAATTGTCCAAAGGCTTTGACTCAATTAATTACTTTGTTGGGTAGTTTTCAAGACAATCTGAATTATTGTTTTGTATGAGTGTTGGAGCAGCATCGCAGCATTTAGCGCTCTGGGCTGCAATAGAAATCTCCATCACAGTTTAGTAAAAGGGGTGTGTGTGTGTGGGGGGGGGGGTAAAATCCTTATAAAATAAATCCTGTTTATTTCATTTGGTAAAACATTGGCATTCATTTTTGTTCATCATATTTTCAGTTTTACAAATCTTTGAAGTTTGTTATGTTTTCAATATTTTTATTGTAAGTTTGGATATATTATTGATGTATTTTCCTGTTTCAATTTACTCTTTTTGTTAATTTGCTATGAACCTAAAGCATATGATAAAGTGGGATAGAAGTACCCTTTGGTATCATTATATTCGGTTCTCAATTGCAATTAAAAAATATAAGCCTTAAATATCTGTATGAACTGATGATGAAGCATGATATTTAAGGTTTATATGTATTTTGAAAGACGAGAATTGAAAAATCTTCCGAAGGTCTCTTAAAAAACATTTGTTAGTTGATAGCTATGTGATATTGGAATATTTTGTATATGAGGTTTTGAAATGGATCCCCTACCCTGAATAGTGGTATTAGAAGATCTTAGCAACCTTTGAAGTGCATGAAGTGAGATCCTGTTGCTCAAGTTCCTTATTTGTTGTTGGAGTAAGAGATTCATCTCTTTGACACCATTTTCACCCAAGAAAACTGACCAGTATGCCCAAGTCACCCCATATCCCACACTGGTCCAAGTACACAGCTCATTCATCAGAGAATGGATTATAACAGTCAATTACTACCACATAGCTTCAAGAATATACTCTCTTCACCTTCTTTGGTTAGTGCTAGTTTGTATCTCTGTAGAAGCTGCACAATAGGGATCTCTACTCTTACATACTGTATTAACTCTCCAATTGTATTTCCTCCCTCACATCTATATTATCATGTACTTCAAAGAGCTTTGTATTAAAAAAAAAATTATATCCACTTAAATAGCATTTGCAATCACCGTGAACCCAGTTAGGCATAGTGCGACCCAGAAATCTCAGATTGGATTAGAAGGTGGTAAATTTGTGAGCTCCTGGCTAACTGAGAGGAGAGTGGGTGAGACTACTTGTAGAACGTGGCAAAGACTTAATTTTATTGGCAAACAACGCAACAAAATCATTGAAGTTAAGCTTTGACTGGGTTTGTTGGTTCTATTAAGAGATTCCAGTAGGCTATTTACCTTGCTGAATAGGTACTTGGTTGAATCGAAAGCCTGCTTCATGTATCAAGAAAAATATTGTTTTGATTGCTGTTAGGGCTTGGCAGTATTTTGTCCTGCTTTTCCTATGCCTCAGATTGTTCGTAGTCAAATGAGATTTATAACATCTCCTTTCTAGTTTCCATCCTGGAGGAGGTTGGGAGTAGGCCTTTACCTGGAAAAGGCCTCCTTAAATATCAGTTCTGGCCAAAAGACGGTACCATAGGAAATTCTCCTGTAGTTAAGCTAAGGGCCAAGTAGAGGCTGTACCTAGCTTCTGAGCACAAAGAAAAAGGAAGAAAGCTAAGGATTACTGTCTTTGGGACTGATCTGCTTTCTGGTTTGTTGCATTTTTTTGTGGCAGATCCCTGCCTCTAATTTTGTTGCTTATCCTCCACAAAAGACACAAACTAAGACTGGAGGGAGACTGTTCACAAGATACTGTAGAACTAATAGGTTCATAGATAGAGACCAACAGAACCAGCTGTTATCTCCTTTAAAGATAACTAAATAAAACCACCACATTAATGTCAGGGGTCACTGATTTATAAAGATTTAATCAGAACCATTGCAACAAGCTCGTATATATTTGCTGAAGCAAGTGGATTATATTGCTTAATAGAAACATGATGGCAGATAAAGGTCAAATGGCCCATCCAGTCTGCCCATCTGCAGTAACCATTATCTCTTCCTTTCTCTATATAAGAACATAAGAATTGCCGCTGCTGGGTCAGACCAGTGGTCCATTGTGCCCAGCAGTCCGCTCACATGGCGGCCCTTAGGTCAAAGACCAGTGCCCTAATTGAGTCCAGCCCTACCTGCGTACATTCTGGTTTAAGAGGAACTTGTCTAACTTTGTCTTGAAACCCTGGAGGGTGTTTTCCCCTATAACAGCCTCCGGAAGAGCGTTCCAGTTTTCCACCACCCTCTGGGTGAAGAAGAACTTCCTTACGTTCATACAGAATCTATCCCCTTTTAACTTTAGAGAGTGTCCTCTCATTCTCCCTACCTTGGAGAGGGTGAACAACCTGTCTTTATCCACTAAGTCTATTCCCTTCATTATCTTGAATGTTTCAATCATGTCCCCTCTCAGTCTCCTCTTTTCAAGGGAGAAGAGGCCCAGTTTCTCTAATCTCTCACTGTACGACAACTCCTCCAACCCTTTTAGTCGCCCTTCTCTGGACCCTTTCGAGTAGTACCATGACCTTCTTTAAGTACGGCAACCAGTGCTGGACGCAGTATTCCAGGTGAGGTCGCACCGGTACAGCGGCATGATGACCTGCTCTGATCTGTTTGTGATCCCCTTCTTAATCATTCCTAGCATTCTGTTTGCCCTTTTCGCCACCACCGCGCATTGCACGGATGGCTTCATCGATTTGTCAACCAGTACGCCAAGGTCTCTTTCCAGGGGGATCTGTCCAAGTACTGCCCCGGACATCCTGTATTCGTGTATAAGATTTTTGTTACCGACTTGCATCACCTTACACTTATCCACGTTAAACTTCATGTCGCGGCCCATTTCTCGAGCGTGTTTATATCACATTGCAGTTCTTCGCAATCCTCCTGCGTCCTCACTACTCACGTCCTCTAAGAGATCCCTCATGCCTATCCCAGGCTTTCTTAAATTCAGACACAGTCTCTGTCTCCACCACTTCTTCTGAGAAACTGTTCCATGCATCTATCACCCTTTCTGTAAAAAAAATTATTTCCTTAGATTACTCCTGAACCTACCACCTCTTAACGTCATCCTAAGCCCTCTCATTCCAGAACTTCCTTTCAAATGATTCTCAACTCATGTGCATACATGCCATGTAGGTATTTAAACGTCTCTATCATATCTCCCCTCTCACACCTTCCTCCAAAGTATGCATATTGAGATCTTTAAGTCTGTCTCCATATGCCTTATGATAAAGACCATGCACCATTTTAGTAGCCTTCCTCTGGACAGACTCTATCCTTCGCCAATAGATTATATAGTTATGCTACCAGATGCATTTTTGAGATAATAAGGGTCTCTTATGCACATATATACACACATACCTGTCTGTATAATAGCACACACACATTTATATGCAGTATAATATAAATTGCATTGCTAACTGCTTTTTCTGAGTAGCAAGTAGTACTTCT
Organism: Geotrypetes seraphini; assembly: GCF_902459505.1. Lineage (NCBI taxonomy): Eukaryota > Metazoa > Chordata > Amphibia > Gymnophiona > Dermophiidae > Geotrypetes > Geotrypetes seraphini. The sequence continues at coordinate 71,369,592 of NC_047088.1, forward strand.
CTCTGTTTTTTTTACTAGACAAATTGCTTGTTCCATCTAGCAAACCACATTAGAGCTGGTATTTCATCTCCTGACAAGCTCCTTGGCATTTCTTTCCACAAATTTCTCCAAAAGCCACAGACTGTTGTAAGGCAGTGGCGGTGTTAGGTTAACGCTAATGACAATCATGATAGACTGCGGTTGTACTTCATATCCCAAAATGAAAGAGAACACTCTGGCCAGGCTCCATACTATAATCTAGCAGCCAGCTGCAATCAGTGTTCCTTCTATCTCACAAACCACGCTGAAAGGACTGAGATTTCATCCTGCAGACAGTGTTGCTACAGATGTATGTGTATTTGGGCTGAGTGAGGAACAGGCATTATAAATTACCAATTAAATGATCTATGATTTTTGCTTCTAGAGTTAAGGGAGGACTGAGCGGTAGGAAAATGCTTAAGTAAGTGTTGCCACATGCTCAAGAAATATAAAATTGAATATATAAAACAACAATTTGTTAACGTGTGTTTTCATTCTTAATGAAGAGTAAGGTTACCGCAACATACCTTTTAAAGGGCCATGGACTTGATATACAGTACTACCTTTCTGTGGATGCAGTCAAAGCAGTTTACATATACTATGAGGGGCTGCTGAGAAAGTCTTGATGCCCGGGGGGGGGGGGGTGTCAAAAATTGGAGGCGGAGCTTACCCAAGATGGCGGTCTGAGAGTGTCTGCGGAGATGCCATCGCGCTCGTGGTGAGGGTTCCCTGGATACTATGGTGAAAAGGAAGTCGAAACTTCAGGTGTTCCCCATCGAGGCTACGGCACCATCGGGCCTGATGGACGTCTTCGTGGAACACGGCTTGCGAACTCCACAACTGGAGGTTTCCACTGCTGGAGAGATCGCGCAAGCTGAGGCGCCAGATCTCTCCTTCGAGGCAGTCATCCTCTCTCCGGATGAGCGAAGACCGCCTAGCTGTCCCGTTGCGATGGAGGAGTCGTTTGTCGACGTGCCGGCTCGGGATGCCCTCTTGCTGTCCTTTCAGAGTGGGAGGACTGACCCTGGAAGGGAGAAGGAGGAGCCTTTAGGATCACAGCAAGCGGTGAAGAGATCTCAGCAAGCTCAAGGAGACTCTTTAAGCACTCAGGAGGCTATAGGTATTTTGGGAGCCCAAGAAGTTTCTTTGATTTCTGAAGTGGTCACTGGTACTTTGAGCACAGCAGGGAATATGTTACCTAAATTTTTGAACAATTTGTACATCGCCTAGAATTTTGAATAGGCGATAAATCAAACTATTTAATAAACTTGGAAACTTGGAAACTTGGAATTCTGGAACTGAGATTGTTTCCTTGCAACGGCCTAAGGTAATTACCATGGAATCCATATAGGAGGCCATATCAAATATGCAAACTTCACTGGGGAGTCAAATTCAACAATTATCCTCACGCTGTACTACTGTTCTTTCAGAAAACTTGGAACTTAAAAATAAAGTATCAAGTCTGGAGAATAAAATGTGTGACATTGAGATTAAAGTAAAAACTTTGGAAGTACAAGCTCTGACTTGGGTCAAGGACAGTGCTAGTTTGCACTTTAAACAAGAAATGCTGGAAAATTCTGTTAGGAAAAGTAATCTCCGGATTATTAATTTTCCGAAAGTACAACCTATAACTGCCCTAGCTATGTTTAAAAGATATATGTCAGAAATTTTGAAGGTACCAGAAACCTCGTACCCACCTCTCTCAAAAATATATTACCTCCCAATGAGAGCCAAATCTCAAAATTCAAACCTAAATCAGCAGAATTTATCTGCTGATAGTTTGGATTTGACACAGTTTCTAGAGAGGTTGGATACTGAGATTCAGGTCCCAGCCACATTAATAGTACAATTTGCAATTGATTCAGACAGGGATTGGATGCTTAAAATGTTTTTTAAGCATAAAGATGTTCCATTTATGACAAATATAATAAGGATGTACCCTGATGTATCTCGTTCAACCCAGAGAAGAAGAAAGCAATTTCTAATACTGAGACCTCAGGCTGTACAATTAGGGGCAACTTTTGTCCTAAGATATCCCTGTAAGTGTGTTATGACATTTGGGGGGAATAGATATGTATTCTATGATCCACAGCAGTTATCCAAGTTTATTTCTGATAGAGAGTCTTCATGAGCTTCTCTGTTCTCAAGTTAGCTCTAAAAGATTTGTTCAAGAGCAGTCAGATCGCCTCTTTAGTTTGCCTTTAATTTAGTTTCTTGGTTACCTTATTTCAGTTTTTTCTTCAGCTTCGTCTCCGAAATTGTGGACTAATAATGCATTGTATAGGTTGATATCCTCTAAGCAGTTTGGAAATTTGATTTAATTTCAATGTACATTGTATGCTTGCTTATTGACTTGCAATTATTGTCAATTATTAAAATTATAAATAATGTAAAAAAAAAAATAATGAGGGGCTGCTGAAAAGTTGGGGTAGTCTTCATCTTAGACCCTGATTCTCAAAACTTTAACACGGTTTCCGACGATTTAGCCTGCACGCATTTTAGCGGCGGATTATCCAAAATGGCTTATCTCTGTCTTCAGCGAACTTTCTAGCAGTCTCCAACACTGCCGTGCAAATGGGCTCTTCAACATTAAAATGAGCACTCCGGTGGATTCTTTAAAATTGCTGAGCCATTTTCTAAGAGTGGCGTCGGCTTTTGGTGACAACAATCAGTGACTGGTCCAGAGGTGCCAGTACAGTGATAGCACTGTTTAAAACCCTGGCAGTGGAAGAGATGCCCACTCTTTCCCGCTGCCACACAACACAACTCCTTCCACATCAGGAGAGATGCCTATTCTCCCCCACTGCCACACAACCCCCCCTCCCCCACAGCAGGAGAGATGCCCACTCTCTCCCACTGCCAAGCAAACCTTCCCCCCCCCCCCCCCCCCCAGCAGTGGGAGAGATGCCCATTCTCTCCCACTGCCACACAGCACCCTCCCCCTTGCCTCCGACCCCTCTCCCCTGTACCTTAAATTAGATGGCTGACTGGAGGGATGCCTACTCCCTCAAGCCAGCTAGCCTGCTTTTTCAAAATGGGCCTTCCCCTCCCCGGTGCATCCTGGGATTCACCGGGGAGGGGCCTGAGGCTCTGATTGGTCCATATGGAACATAAAAAGTGGAAAATCGCTGGACTAAGTGTCTAACCCTCGATGGAGACTGCCCCAATTTTGTTGGTTGGACTGAGAACTTTTCAGCACCCCTTTGTATATGCAGGTGCTTTAATTCTGTCACAATCTAAGTTCTATGCCTGGGGCAATGGAGGGTTAAGTGACTTGCCTAAGGTCACAAGGAACTGGAGTGTTAGTGCAATAGGCCAGTTTCCCATGTTCTTGGCCTATTGCACTAACCATTAGGCTACTCTTCCATTTAACAACCCCATTGCTAAATGCGCCTTCAGTCTTGTTGCCTAGGGTGCTACAGAACCTTGAAATTCTACTGCTGATGACTGCAGATTTGGCAAAGGATTAATGCTTGTTCCAGACAGTTTGCTTCAGTTCACTGCTTGATTTGGACAGCTGCGCGCATTAGAGTCTGTCATTATTAGGTAACTTCCAATCTGTAAACCGTATATACTGATATTCTCCACTATATTCTCTTATCACTTGATTCCCTGATATGTAATTTTCATAATTGAATCCTCTACCACACCATGTAATGTACATGAATCACTGTTATGTAATTTATCTAGATAATCTTTATTACGCAATTCTTTTGGTAATGTCCAAATCTCCTATAATTTGTATTCCGCCTTGAACAATATATAATGTATAATGTATTCAAAATTAATTTTCCTATGAACTGTTTTCCTACCTTCTTCAACTCTATGTTTATAACCTAACTAATTTATTTTTCTCAAGTACTTTAGCAAGAATGTGAGCCTTTGGGACAGTCAGGGAACTCTAAGTACTCTCTCTTCATCTTAATTAATCTTACTTAATGCATTTCTTCTGTCTCTACTGTAAACCGCTTAGAACTTCACGGAACAGCGGTATATAAGAAATAAAATTATTATTATTATTATAGCAGGAAATTTAATTAAGCCACCCTTCACCTTCTCTCAGTCCTTTATCAGCCCACTATCAAAATTCACTTTCATTTTCATCAAAATGCTCTAGTTTAGACGGCACTAAGCAGAGGTGATTTTGGGCAGGGTCATGCGGAGTCATTGACCTGAAACCTTTTTTGGCTGCCTGCCAAAGCCTACACCATCTGTGGAGCGCTTGCTTCTGAGGAAAAGAGTTGTTGCAGGAGCAGAGAGGATACTGATCCAAACGACACTGCATCACCTCCACTAAAGGAATAGAAAAGCAGGACTGATTGTATGTCCTCCTTCCCCCAGGACCCTGTACCATCATTGCCCACAGGAAGAGAAGACAAAGGGCAACAGTACAGTAGCATACGAAAATAAGAATAGCCATGCTGGGTCAGACGAATGGTCCATCTGGCCCAGTATCCTGTTTCCAACAGTGGCCAGTACCTGGCAGAAACTCAAATAGTAGCAACATTCCATGCTACTGATCCCAGGGCAAGCCATAAAGTGGGCCAGAACCTGGTAGAGAATGAGGGAGAATAGCAGAGATGCCAAGGAGGATCAATATTCAAGCAGGAGATTTTGGCCCCCCCCACCCCATTCTCCCTATGCCTCATTACCACTCCACCCCATCAAACATTCACTGAAATTTGAAGCTTCTGGTGATCCCATGAAGTCAGAAAAACCTCTGTTTGGTTCCTCTCAAGTCTCCTGCATTCTACAAAGTTCCTGATTTTTATTAGGAGATGGCCAGCGGTGTGCTGGTAACATAGTAGATGACGGCAGATAAAGACCCGAATGTTCCATCCAGTCTGCCCAACCTGATTCAATTAAAATTTTTTTTTTTTTTTTTTTTCTTCTTAACTATTTCTGGGCAAGAATCCAAAGCTTTACCCAGTACTGTACTTGGGTTCCAACTGCCGAAATCTCTGTTAAGACTTAGTCCAACCCATCTACACCCTCCCAGCCATTGAAGCCCTCCCCAGCCCATCCTCCACCAAACGGCCATACACAGACACAGACCGTGCAAGTCTGCCCAGTACTGGCCTTAGTTCAATATTTAATATTATTTTCTGATTCTAAATCCTCTGTGTTCATCCCACGCTTCTTTGAACTCATTCACAGTTTTACTCTCCACCACCTCTCTTGGGAGCGCATTTCAGGCATCCACTACCCTCTCCGTAAAGTAGAATTTCCTAACATTGCCCCTGAATCTGCCCCAAATAAATAAAAATAACCTCAGCAGTAAAGATAAAAATACCCCAAACTCAACATTCCCTAATTATTTTACTATTAGGTGACTCATTTAACTGTAAATTAATTTTTAATAGGAGTGGAAGCCTTTCCACTGGAGATGGCCTTCCAAGTAGGAGTGCCCCACTCAATGTGCAGTGAACTCCAAACGTTCTGTGGGCTATGACCCCATTTTAATGGCCACAGACAAAAAAAAAAAATCTTCAATCCTACCTTACTGTTTGTGTCACTGCTCCTCGTTGTGCCAGCTGTAATGCTGCCATATGCACCCCCCCCCCATCCTTTGAAACCTATTCAGACCTAGTGTGAGCTAAGTGGGAAGAATGAGTCAATGCCTTGTTTTTCTGCCATCCTGGTTATGACCCCAAAACTGCTTTTACAACTGCATTTGAGGTCACAACCCATGATTTGGGACGCACTGGCCTAAAGGGATAATAACTGACATGACTGAGGATTGGATTTATTATTTGATTTACCCCCTCTTCTATTAAACTGCACTAGTAGTTTTTAGCGCAGAGAGCCACGCTGAATGGCCTGTGCTGCTCCCGATACTCATTGGAACTCTATGAGCATCGGGAACAGCGCGGGCCATTCAGCGCGGCTCCCTGCACTAGAAACTGCTAGCGCAATTTAATAGAAGAGACCCTTACTGCCATTGACATAAGTATTTAGCAGTATACAATAAAAATCTTATTAAAATACAATATAGTCACTTCACAAAATCTATTTTAAAAAACCCAATAAAACAATTAGTTCAAATTAAAAGAACCAAGTCAATCATTGATAAATCCTATGATCACAGTTTGCTTACATAATAATTCTGTTTTCAACAGCTTACAAAATGATAAATATGACAAACCATCAAAGAATTTGCCAAACAAAGAATTCCATAATGCAGGACCTACATAAGAGAAAGCTCTGCTTCGCATGAGAGACAACTTTATGGCTGAAGCAGAGAAAAAGCAGAGGCATTAGGAGGTGGTCTCCTCTAAGGGGGTGACTGGAATTGAAAGGGGGGAAATTTCTTGGATAAGCTCCTAATTCCATAATCAATCCCGAGGACACTCAGACCCACAAATCAACACCTCTTATCTATTCCCTCATTAAAGGTTAGAAACACAAGATGTACTGAAATCTTCTCGATTACTGCTTCCCAAATTTGGAATCATCTACTACTTTATCTTAGAGAAGAAACCACCCTGGAGAAATTTAAAGGCTCCCTCAAATGCTTCCTTTATAGAGACGCTTTCAGAAGATAACAAAAATACTTAGGTAGACTAACTCTCTTCATCATAAGTACAGTCTAGGCCTATACAAATACAGTTATTATTGTTAGTTAATTCCTGACCCCTTCCTGGTGTTTTTCCCCTTTTATGTGCTTTCCTATCTAAATTATAATTCTTCCCTCTATCCTCCCCTAAAAAGTCTGTCATGAGTAATGTCTGTCGTTTATATGTTTCAAAGAATATTTTATTACTACTGTAAATCACGTAGAAAATTTGTTAAAACGTTTTAATCAAATTTTAATAAAACTTGAAACTTATTTGCACCTTACCACTGTCCACATACGATGATTATTTCAAAAACTCTGCATAAAAGAAATAGTTCAATTTATAGTGACATGTTTGACCCTAGTGATTAAGGGGCTCATTTTCCCAAAAAAGAAAAACATCCAAAAAGTGGCATAAAGGGGGCACATGAACATTTTTCTCGCCAAACCCTTCCAAATTCACTATGTTCAAAATGGAGGTCCATGGTGGTTGTCTGCAGTACATCTAAATCTCAATGGTGCATGTAGAGGTATGGTTTGGGAGGGACCAGGGTGGGCTTATGATCTGGGCGCTTTTCTGCCAAATATTTTAGAAAAATCCAGGGCACAGTTTGGATATTTGGGGCTAGACCTGTTTTAATAACAAATAAGTGCCAAGAAAGGTACCCCAAACTGACCAGATGATCACTGGAAAAATGAAGGCATGACCCCCTCCCACCCCCCAAAGATGTGAATGAAACAGTACATGCCTGCCTGTATGATAGTTTCAGATGTTATGGCCAGTCCTAGTAGAGCAGCAAGTAGGTTCTTAGAGTAGCCTAGTAGACGATACAGTGGACTATTGAAATGGGAACCCGGGCTAATATCCCACCCAAATCCCATTGTACCTACATCAAGGTGCGACCTGCAGGCTTTAGGGCTACTGGTGTGGTGTACAGCTGGATCCAGTAGGTTTTGGAGGACCCACCATATAATACAAGGGGAGTATGGTGAGATGTATACCTTGGCCTTTTTGTATGAAGTTCACTGCAATACCCTCTAGGATGTCCCACCGCTGGGATGTCTGTGTGAAAATTTACTAAAAATGCTGGCCCCTCCTATGTCCCAATGGCTTTTGTGTGTGTTTCTTTTCAACATGTTTTTTGTTTTGTTTTTTTAATGGTTCAGAAAAATAGATGCACTGAGGATAAGCACACCTAAGAAATGATCATTTTTGAAACAAAAATATAGAAATTTTTCTGTATTAAAAATGGACATGTTCACTCCTGGATTTTTGTATGTGTTCCGCTAAATGTCCAAACTTGACTTTGGATGCCATATTGAAAATGTCCCACTAAATGTTCTATGCCTCACCTTTTAATTCACTGTCTGATGGCAATGTGTCTTTATGTAGTGCAGGAGAAACACTAGCCCAGATACAAGTATAGTGTTATATGTTGAAGTATATAGTTAGATGGCTTCCCCACTGGAAATGACTTTTGGAGGAGATATGGAAATGTGTTGATGTTGGGCAAGAGTTTATAAGCTATAGCTTTAAAGGAAACTCTGTCTTTTGCATTTTTTTTCTCACATCCTGAAGCAGACCAAAGAACTCAGCAGGCCTTGTGCAGGGTGTGCCAAGACTCACTTGGTCTTGTGGTAAAGGAAGAGAAGATTCATCAATCTTTTTCTTATTCATCCTAGGAAAGGTAGTAAATTAAAGAGAAAGTAGAGAGAATAGTGATCCCACTGAACTCTATATCCCAGGTCTTGAAGGACTGAGCTGTGAGTTACCAAACTGGTAAGGGTCATGAAAAGAGAGGAAAATTCTCTCAGCCACCCTTCATCTGAGGCAGAGAAACTTTGCAGGAAGAAGTCTTAGGATTTGAGTAGAGAGTGATCCTAGTTCTGAAAACCTTCCTAAGTGGAGCCAGCACTCGATGATAGAGCATCTGTAGCATTATTTTGTTATTTACAATGTTTATAATTTGCTCTACCAACATATCTAGGCAGGGTACAGCCAAAATAAATAGATAAAATAGACAATACAGTCATATTTTCTCACATTAACTTAATGCAAACAGTACCAATGCAGGGTACCTTGGGTGGGATGATGGTGGGGCATGATAGGGGAAGAGTCAAAAGTCCTCTTTTTTGACTTAGCAAATATGGTATCTCTATGGGGTCCTTTTATCAAGCTGCGGTAGGGGTTTAACGCGCGTAATACCGCACGTTAAACTGCCTGCCGCGCTAGCCGTTAACGCTTGCATTGAGCAGGCGTTAGTTTTTTAGCCGGCCGCGGGAGTTAGCACATGCTGAAATGTCCGACATGCTAACTCTGCTAGCACGGCTTGATAAAAGGACCCCTATATAGAACAGGTAAAAGTGAATTGATTTTTTTACTCTCTTAAAAAAAGTACAAATACTAGGGGACTCTCAATGAAATTACATAGAAATACTTTCAAAATAAATAGGAGAAAATATTTTTTCATTCAATGAATTGTTAAGCTCTGGAATTCATTTCCTGAGGATATGGTAACAGCAGTTAGTGTAGCTGGCTTTTAAAAAAGATTTGAACAAGTTCCTGGAGGAAGAGCTCTTGAGACAGACATAGGGGAAACCACTGCTTGCCCTGGGATTGGTAGCATGGAATGTTCCTACTATTTGGGCTTCTGCCAGATACTGTGACCTGGATTGGCCTCTGTTGGAAGCAGAATATTGGCCTAGATGAACTATTGGCAGAGCAGGATTAATCCTTCAATGCACCCTAGGCATACAAATACACAGTGGCCATGGCCCCACTCTACCCACAGCTCTGCTCCCACCTTTACCCATCTCCTTAGTCCTCCTTATAAAATGATATTTGTGAAATATCACACACATTGATATGTACGTACAATAAGGGGCTCATAATCGAAAGAGAAAAACGGTCAAAAAACGGCCTAAGTTGGCACTTGGACGAACATTGTCAAAATACGTCCAAGTGCCGATAATAAAACCAGGTTTTGGACATATTTAAAAATGACCTAAGCCTTCACAGTGCTGCTGAATGACCAGAGCTATATGGGGAGTTTCAGGAGGAGTGTCGAGGGCGGGACGTAGGGCGGCTTAGACTTAGTCGTACTGCATGTATAACCGATCGTTTTGCTACACAGCATAGACGAAACTTGGACGTTGTGACTTAGACCATTTAAAACATGGTCTAAGTCACAAAAACCACCCTAACGTGACCAGATAAGCAATGCAAACACATAGTACAGACCCCCACACACTACCCCAGTGATCACCAACCCCACCCCCCCATAAATATTGTAGTCACAACTTTTAAATTCTGCCTCCAGAACATCAGCACCTGGCAGCCTGGCATAGGAAAGCCTAGTCAAGCTGCTCAGAGGCATCTTAAGTGGTCTTGGGGGTGGGTTAGAGACCCATGGAGAGGAGGACCAATGCCCATAAGCCACTGCATTGATGGTGAAACATGTGCAATCCCTTTAGTACTGCCCTATAAGTGGCTCCTACAGCCATAAGGGCTATTGGGGTGGTAAATAGGTGGGTCTAGGAGATTATGGAGGTAGTTTGGGGGGCTCACCATTACCTATAAGGGAGCTGTAGTTAGATGAATACTTGGCACCTTTTTTGTGAAGTTCACAGCAGTGCCCTGTAAGGTAGCCCACTGTTTAGGTGCCCTATGTGGGTGTCCTGACCATCACTTTGCAGACCCCTCCCATGTACAAAAGGTCTGTTTTTTAGGCGTTTTGGACATGGACTAAAATGTGGTATAAAGATGGACGATTTAGCAATCTAGAAAATCAGGTGGCTGGACGTATAGATAGATGATTTCAAAAACAAATATTTTTTGGACGTATTTTTCGAAAATGTGTTCTACACTGTTTTTTACTTTGGACGACTTGTGACTTAGACGAAAACGGACTTAGACATTCCTTTCGATTATGCCCCTCCACTTGTATAGTGTACTTTATTATGTTGGGTAAAAAAGTTACACATTTTTGTGAGCTAACATAGTAACATAGTAACATAGTAACATAGTAGATGACGGCAGATAAAGACCCGAATGGTCCATCCAGTCTGCCCAACCTGATTCAATTTAATTTTTTTTTTTTCTTCTTAGCTATTTCTGGGCAAGAATCCAAAGCTTTACCCGGTACTGTGCTTAGGTTCCAACTGCCGAAATCTCTGTTAAGACTTACTCTAGCCCATCTACACCCTCCCAGCCATCTACACCCTCCCTGCCCATCCTCCACCAAACGACAATACACAGACACAGACCATGCAAGTCTGCCCAGTAACTGGCCTAGTTCAATATTTTATATTATTTTCTGATTCTAAATCTTCTGTGTTCATCCCACGCTTCTTTGAACTCAGTCACAGTTTTGCTCTCCACCACCTCTCTCGGGAGCGCATTCCAGGCATCCACTACCCTCTCCGTAAAGTAGCATTTCCTAACATTGCCCTTGAATTAGAGAATGACACGGTGACAAAATTCATCACCGTTCCCGTCCCCGCGGATAACCGTGGGAAACCATCTTCATGTCATTCTTTAAGGAGAGAGGGAAGAATCAGAGTAGGAATGGCCACAACCACTGGCCCTCAAGCTTTGCTTTGAAGAATGCTGGTGTAGAAGGACCGAGGTTGAAATAGACACTAGAAAATGACATGGGATTATTTCCCGCAGTTATCCGCGGGGACGGGAACGGTGATGAATTTTATCACCGTGTCATTCTCTACCCTGAATCTACCACCCCTCAACCTCAAATTATGTCCTCTGGTTTTACCATTTTCCTTTCTCTGGAAAAGATTTTGTTCTACGTTAATACCCTTCAAGTATTTGAACGTCTGAATCATATCTCCCCTTTCTCTCCTTTCCTCTAGATGTCTGTATACATCTCAATGCAGAGAGTTTCCAATAGATAGCCAGGAATACAGACATGAAGTAGGAAGTGGCAAGTTTCACTCTTTAATAGTCTACTACACTCACAGTATTTTGGTGTTTTGCACTGTCTAGACTTTAGCATTCAGCAGCTGAGATCCTATTCCTATCGTCATGAATCTGAACCACCCATGCAAACAGTACATCACCAATAAAACAAAAATTACAATTTAAAAATCCCTGACATCACACTATAAATCCTGTGCCCACACAGCAGAAATTTGCTTCACTAATAACCTACAACTGTGGCACCAGCCACCTCACCTAGCTGCCATGGGCAGCTCTACTTAGAACATATTAAACGTCTGGGAACCTTGGTTCCAACTAGGGCTGTACATCGATTAAAATTTTTAAGCACACGATTAATCGCATAAAGCGCCCCCTCGCATTTCCTCCTCTACAGTGAAAAATATAGATAGCAGATGTAAATTCTCAAATCTGACATATTTCAATTACTAAACTAGAAATAAAATCATTTCTCTTACCTTTGTTATCCGTGATTTTCTGCTTTTCTTCTTGTCTTTGCAGGTTCTCCTATCAAATTGGCATTTCTTCTCATTCCATGTCCACAATCCATCTTCCTTCTGCATTCCTATCTGCCTTGCCAAGGATGTCCCCTCTATGTCTCTATCCCTCCCTCCCTTCACATTCTGCATCTACTTTCTCAGTGACCTTACATTCCCCTATATTCAGCATTTCTGCTCTGTGTCCCTTTCTTGACCTGTCCTTCATTTCCATCCTGAGTTCATATCTCCATGATCAGCATACCCCCATCCGTGTCCAACATTATCTTTTTGTGTCCCTATTCCTTCTCTGTCCAGCACTGCTCTTTTGTATCCCTAAGCTCCCTCCATGCTTAACATCTCTTCTCTGTCTCCCTGTTCCTCCTCTCTCTCTTACCTTCCTCCCATACCCCCTACCCTGGAATCAATATCTCCCACTCCATCCCCAGTCTACTACCTCTCCCTCTTGGATCCAGTGGCCTTCCCTCTCTTTTCTTCCTGGAACCAGTGTCTTTACCTCTCTCCTCCTCTTGTTCAGTCTGTCTCTCTTTCTCTCCCTCCCTTCTACTCCCCCCATCCCCACTGCTGGTCCAGCATCTATTCTATCTATTCTTCTCCCTCCAACTCTTGGGTCCAGCACCTCTTGCATCTCTCCATCCCTGGGTCAAGCACTGCTCTTCCTCACTCCCATGGTTCCAGCATCTCTCCCTCTTTCTTTCCCCTCCCAGGTTCCATTGTCTATCCCTCTCCTTCCCACCTCACCATCCATCTAACTTTTCCTTTATCTCTCCATCCCTGGACCCAGCACTGGTCTTCCCTCCCCCGCCCCCTTTTCTTTCCCCTCCCCTTCCAGGTTACTATGTCTATCTGCTCCTATCCCTCTCCTCTCCTCACAATCCATCTAGCATTTTTTTTCATTACCGCGATAGCTGCATCCACCACAACTCCTTCCTAGTTCCAGCATCCCTCCCCCCTGCCGCAAGCAACTCTCACCCACTCTCTCTAAATCTGTCCCCGAGTCCAGCCCTTCTCTTTTCCCCTTCTTCCTGTTTCCAGTGTCCCTTCTCTTTCCTTCCTCCCATGCCAGTTCTTCTTTGTCCCTCTCCCTCCCTTTCTGTGACCCATTTAACCTTTCTTTCCTCACCATGGTAGCGGCACCTTCACACACTTCGGCTGTTGCCTCATGTTTTCGGGCCTTTCCTGTAAACATCCCAGCCTCTCTGACGCAACATCAGATGCAATGACAGAGAGGGCAGGGGTGCTCACAGGGAAGACTCAGAAACACAAGACAGCCATAGGAAGGGGTGGGTGGGGGGGATGACTGGACTGAGTTGAGAGAAGATATAAAATAAGAAGAAAAATCCTCAAGTGCGGCAAATGAAGTCCCATTGTGATTAAGCTGGAGTCCCAAGGGATAGCTGCCACCCCCCCTCCAAAAAAGTCAAAGACAAGAAATACCATTTTTCAAAACATCATGAGCAAACACATTTACAGGTTTTTTTTTGTATGGTCTTCTAATCCTGCTTCTATCTGAAAATGATCCCTGGGTCCTATTTTCTATGCACCATGCTAAAACATCAGAATGATGGTAATGAAAAGCCCTTTGTACGTACAGAAAAGCAATGCAAAAGAAGCAACTCCATCTTTCAACATGTGCATTGAGCATGTCTGAAGGATGCTGGGCTCGGAAAATGCCAGGCTCATTAGGGTGGGGAGCTCCGGGGCAGGCTGCATGCATGCACCTGAACACACCTTGAAAGTTTAAAGTCTTGTATAGTACTGTACAAGAGACTGGCGCTGGCTTGTTCTCACCAGAAAAAAATAGAGGTATGTGTCATTGTTTTGGACCGAGTAAAACTTGTAACTTCCAGGCTGCTTTATGCCTCATGGCAGTTCTGAAAAACATACAAGCAGGTGGCTTGAATTACACATCAGCTAATTTTGAAAAAAAGACAAGTCTCTGGTTGGATTTGATCAGGAGAATGGATTTGATCAGGACAATGCAAATCTCCTGACTACTATTCTAGTGCAAACCCTCTGTTTGCAAGGAATATGAGGAATTAGTGAGGCTCCAATGAAGTTTACGAATGAGGGAAATGGCATAAAGAATGAGTGCGAGAAGCCTGTGAGATTCTGTACAGTCATCTGATCATAAATAATGGCAAGGAAAATGTTTAGGGGTAAATATTTAGCTGGCAGCAGTAAGTGTTTTGCTGACCACTGCTGGTTTTATTCCTGGATATTCAATGCTGGGACATGTTAGGGTTTCAGCACCTAATATACACAGTTAATGTGGTACCGGCTAACTCGTGGTCACTTAAGTCGATATTCAAAACTTAAGTGGCCACGGGTTGCCCCATAAAGATAGAACTGTGTTTTATACAGTCCCGTTTATGCAGTTACCCCAACTCCACACCTCTGCACCAGAACAGCTCCAAAATAGCTGGTTTTCACTTAGGCGCTAACTAATTTTCAAGGGTGATAACAATTTTCAAGGGTGATAACTAATTTTCAAGGGTGACTCTCCCCCCCTCTTTCCTCCCTGGGGTGTCTTCTCCCATTGGGTAATACACCCTTACACGTCTCACCTCCCCGACCGGGAAGCAAGCGCCTTCTCCAATGCCCCCGCTCAGCGACAGAGGAGTTCCTCAACATTCACTAGGTCCATCCCAACTCTGTGTCATTCCCTCTAGCATATCACGATTTGGCAGAGGATGGCTGACCAAAGACCCCAGTATGCTCACCTTCTTTCCTTTTATTTTTCCCACCTTGCTTCTTTAGGGCCAGGCTGACCATCCCCCAGCTGGATAGTGCTGAGAAAGTCTGTAACGATATCCAGTGGCACTGTCTGCTAAATATCCATACTAGTGTCAGCTAAGCCATTTATATGGATAAAAGTAGCCATTATCCAGGCTGTGTGTGGCACAGTGGTTAGAGCTACAGCCTTAGCACTCTGAAGTTGTGGGTTCAAATCCCAGGCTGCTCCTTGTGACCGTGGGCAAATCACTTAATCCCCCCCCCCCCCCCCATTGCCCCAGGTACATTAGATAGAGTGTGAGCCTGCCAGGATACATAGGGAAAAATGTTTGAGTACCTGAATGTACATCACTTAGGGCTCCTTTTACTAAGCTGCGATAGCAGTTTTAGCGCGCATGCTACACGCTAACGCCAGAATTGAGCTGGCGTTAGTTATAGCCATGTAGCGTGGGTTTAGCGTGCACTAAAATTCTGCACGCGCTAAAAACGCTATCACAGTTTAGTAAAAGGAGCCCTTAGTTATAAGTGGTATATAAATTCTAAAAATAAAATAAATAAATGGCTTTTAACACTGACTTGAGAGGTTTTAGGATTCCATTCCAGTGTCCAAAAAGAATAAGGGGTGTTTTTAACCAAGAGTGCTCTGAAATTAAAGTTGGCTAAGGCTCCATAGTGGCCTACTGCACTCAGAACAGCTCTTCTGCCTTGTGATCTGAGGTCTCTGCAGCAAGGATTCATTTCTCAAAGGTGTTCACCGATCTTCCCTGATTTTGTTTCATTTGGAACAATGCAGCTTGTCACTCGCTCTATTCCTCCTTCTCAGGTTACTGCTGGTGACTGCTCGGTTTTGGACATCGAGCACATAAATCACATACTCTCCAGAGCCTGGTGCTGCCAAAGGCCAGGCTTTGATTCCTAGCACCACTGACAGGGTTGGGGGGTCAGTGCCAAGAACAAATCTTCTTGTCCTCCCCAAGTTGTGTATATATTAGTGTTGGAGATTTTGTTCTACTTTAATACATTTGAAATATTTGAACGTCTGAATCATATCTCCCCTGTCCCTCCTTTCCTCTAGGGCAGGGATGTCAAAGACCCTCCTCGAGGGCCGCAATCCAGTCGGGTTTTCAGGATTTCCCCAATGAATAAGCATGAGATCTATTAACATAAAATGAAAGCAGTGCATGCAAATAGATTTCATGCATATTCATTGGGGAAATCCTGAAAACCCGACTGGATTGCGGCCCTCGAAGAGGGACTTTGACACTTCTGCTCTAGGGTATACATATTCAGGGCTTTCAGTCTCTCATACGTCTTCTGGCACAAACCTCCTACCATTTTCAGACAGGTATGCTCATCTTTCAAGTGGACATAAAGTATTTTCTAAATTTATAACTGACTGTAATTCCACTAGAGTGGTGTATCTGCTGGAATGCCCTTGTCATCTTTTATATATGAGCCAGCCTTCTAGGTCCCTTAGAATATATTTAGTGGACCATAGGAGCTGTTTGTCAGTGGGCAGAATGTCTACACCTTTGGTTTCTCATTGTACTGCTTTCCATCATAAATTTTTAGATTTACGCTGCTGGGTATTGGACCATGTTCTGGGTTCAGCCCGCAGGGGAAACCTTCAGAAACGTTTATGGCAGATGGAACGGAAATATATTTATGAGTTGAATAAAGTGGCTCTTGCAGGATTGGACAGCTGTATTGAATGGAATGCATTTTTTTTTTTAGTATATTAAACATGAAGTTTTCCAATTTGTACCTCAGTGATTTTGGACATGGAGCTTGCTATACTTTGATTTTGATTTTTGTGGTTTTTTTGGTCATTTTTGCAATAATTTCTATTGATGTTATGGTTGATTTTATAATTATACACAAGCCACTGTTGTTAACTCAATCAAATCATGTAGGTGTTTGTCTTAACAATATTCGCTCTAAAGGCAAGCCACACTTAGATTAAACTACACCACCATTTAAGGTATACTTCTCATGTGTGTGGGGAGCTGCATACAAACTTTGTAACATGGCCGCGGTGACCAATTATTGCCGTTAAATACAGCTGGCCTAACGCACAGCACAGGGCATCTGACGTCATCAACGTCCCAGTGCGCGGTACATATCAAACATTCTGAGGCCTCTGGAGACACAGGCCAATGGCTGCTTTATGGAGGCCCACCTAGGTTGCTACCCCATATGTAGGGTTTCCCTTTCCTATTTGAAGTTGCAATTCACAAGTTGAGAAACTCTGATCTAAACACATAACACATATCTGCACATAATATTTCATTTGTGGTTACCTCTGGATGGTGCCTTAGGCCCTTACTTGATCCTGTCAGTGAGCCCGACCCTACAAGCTGATGAACTTACAGGTGGTTGCCTGGGGATCTGCTGATCTCACAAACATGACTCACTCCCTGTCAACAGAGAGAGAGAGATAATAAAACCACAACAGTTTTCCAGAACACATAGACACTACATTTGAAAGACTTTAAGAGATTTGGTGAAAGAAAGGTTCTGTGCCCTAATCCTACAGCCGAGTCACATCATTATGATCACCTGCTAATATCCAGAATAACCACCTCTGGCAGCACGGATGGCAGCCAGATGCTATGGGAGTGACTCAGTAAGATGCTGGGTGGTTGCTAGAGGTATCTGGAGCCATGCAGACTACACTGTGTCTGACGGTTGTTGATGGGTCCCAAATGTGCTCGATTGGGTTAAGGTCTGGGGAATTCCGAGGCCAGGGAAGTAGCTACAAGTCTTGATTGAGCTCTGCCAATCGCTTGTGAACAATTCTGGCAGAATGACATGTCGCATTGTCCTGTTGAAAGATCCCATCAGCCATAGGGAAGACCATCAACATGTACAGGTGTACTTGATTGGCAAGGATGGAGAGATACCCATATTGGTTAAGAGTGCCTTCCAGAGGTATCAAGGGACCCAGACCATGCCAAGAAAACATTCCCCAGACCATAATACTGCTGCCAGCAGCTTGTGTATGTCCAACAATGGTTGCTGGGTGTTTGTTCTCAGCGGTTTCACGCCTGACATGCCAACGTCCATCCGTTCAATGGAGCTCAAAACATGACTCATCAGAGAAGGCAACCCTCTGCCAGTTGGTGCAAGTCCAATGTTGGTACTCCTGTGCAAATTGCAGCTGTTTTTTTTGCGATAGATCCTCATGAGCACGGGTCAAGTCACCAGCCATCTGCTCCAGAGCCCTATTCGCAACAGGGTACGCTGCACAGTCATTTTGGACACACATCCAGAAGCCCCCTGGTTCGTTTGCATGGTGAGTTGATCCACTGTAGTGTGTTGATCGGCCTGCATCAACCTGCACAGCTGACCCTCACCTCTCACATTGATGGCTCGTGCTGCCCCAAAGTTACCATGTCGGGTCGTTGAAAAGGTTCCATTTGTCCACTCATGGTACACTTTAACCACAGCAGCCCAAGAACAATTCACAAATTCTACCATTTCTGAAATGCTGCCGCCCTTGGCTCGGTAGCTGATGACCATGCCTTTTTCAATGTCTGATAAATCATACTTTTTCCCTGTGACAGCCACAGTTGCTATATTGGCAACTTGCTGACATCCCACCTTATATAGCCACAAAGTCTGCACTTGACATGTGCATTCATTCATTGGCTGTGTGTCCCTGACATCAGAGTTAGGCAGTGGTCATAATAATACGACTCGACCGTGTATTTTAGGACATAAACATTACCAAAATAAATGATAAGCCTCTTTCATCAGATATGTTATCTTACAAAGAAGTGGCAGCTTAACATTATTCCACTCCCTTCCTCGCAATAATTTCTGATTGCCTAATGTTGTATGGTGTTAAAATCATTTACATATAAGCAGATTCCCACATCTTGTTTAGAATTTGACACATTTCACTTAAATGCCCACTCTAGCCATAGTTGTCCTCTCATAACTCTGCTGACGGCATCTTCTCAGCTGGTTTCTGTCCTCTCCTGCTGTTGATTGGGGAGCTCAGAGATGGTTTCCTCCTGGTACAGAGCAGAGTGGAGGAATTACAGTGTAATCTCCTGTCATTTTTCAGTGGTGAAGATTTCAGCAACAATCCCTTCTCTCTGACTAGAACACATATCCAGAATAGAGAGGGCAAAGGAGCATGTGCAGGGATAGCTGCCTATATCTCTCAATGATGAGCAGTAACCACTTTGATTGTAACCACAGAAAGGCAGTATATTAAATCCAATCCTCCTTCACCCAATTTATATATCTATGGTACACATATCCCCTAATTCCATTGTACCCTACATAACTTATTTTTTTATATCCACCCCATGGATAATACACCATTTTACATTTTGAAGGGGCATGCTACAGGTTATACTTGAATGCAAGCAATACAAGCTTTTACATGCAGAATGATGATTTTAAGCAAAAAAAATAAATAAATAAACAAAAAACCTCAACACATTTTTAAATGTTTCAAGTTGTTCTGTTTCTGCATTCACAATAATTTAGCAATATCAAAAATACAATGGAAAGAAAACAAAAGGTGGTTTAAAACAAAAAAAGGAATGTATACTAACCCCCTCTTCTACGAAACCGCACTAGCGGTTTTTAGCACAGAGAGCCGTACTGAATGGCCCGCGCTGCTCCCAATGCTCTTAGGAACTCTATGAGTGTCAGGAGCAGCGCGGGCTACCCAGCTCAGCTCATTGTGCTAAAAACCACTAGCGCAGTTTCGTAGAAGAGGGGGTAAATATATGTTGAACTAGATACTCTGTATATGTCAAGTTAGGACGAACACATTGTAAGTATGTCAGATTGTAACCAGTTCAACCATATATCATGTATTTCAACCTCTAACCCGTTTTGAACTCATTGGAGAGAACGGGATATACAACGAATTAAATAAATTAATAAATTTGTCCTCATGACACTGGTCAACATATTTTTAAATCTTCAAGGTACTGCTAAGGTGTGGGCTATGCAACAATTAAACCAAAAGCAGTCTACCCGTGGGTTATATATGTGTAACTCTGGTCCCACCTTGCAGCCAGTCCGCAGGCTCCGGCCAGCTCACTGGGTCGGTACACCCGCAACCAGGGCTTACAAAATAAAAAAGTTTTTTAGTGGGGCACAGTTTCTAAGTTCACTGAGCTGGGCGTAGGCTGGGGCCCAGACTTACTCCGCTAATTCAAGCTTGATGAACAGCGCAGTTTCACTGCACAAGTGTTTTTAATTTCAGTGCCGTTTCAGCAAAGTGTCCCCTGAAGAAGGTTGCTTTCTATACACCGAAACTGGGATCCTTATTGGAACCACTGTTTCTTATAAAGATTTCATCATTGATTGCTAATAAAGACTTTATCATTCAATGAAAAGACACCTCCCTTGCCTTTTCTTGTTGTTAAGGATATTGCATCGAGAGTATGCAACATATGCGTGCTGTACATGGAGTGTGAGACATGCCTGTACAATGTGAAGCTTGTGCTATTCCTATGATATGTGTGCACTGTACCAGGAATGAGTGAGTTGTGTGTTGTGTCTGAGGTACATGTCCTTCAGGAACATGATGTGTCAGTCTTGTAAGAGGAAAGAGCAAATGCTGTGAGAAGTGAGAGCCTTTATTTTAACACACAGTCTACTGCAGAGAGGGGTGACCATAACTTGTAATCCATTCTGAAATTAGGCAGAGGAAATTAGGATTTTGAGCAAAGATTCCAGCCAGGCAGCTGCTTAGGGAGAATGAAAGCAGCAGCTGGCATGGGCAATGGAGTTGTACTTCCACCAGACTCTGTGCCAGGCACATACCACTCGAAGAATACAGTCTGACTGTCTGCTTCTTCACTGAATGTTTGTTTTGTAAAATATAAAGCAGTACTTCAAATGCTTTCCATAAGAATTCCTGTTAATGACTAACATTTCCTGGCAGTTCTGTTTCCCCCAAGTCTTTACCTATCATTGCTGCGTAAGTCTACAGCTGCTCTCAGAAACTTCACTCTGGCTGGGGTACAAACATTTAATGTGAGCATAGGGGCCAGAGGAGTTCTGCATGCAGCCAGATCTGCAGGTGTTCACTGCTGCTCTACCTAAAGGTCTCAAGGCCCCACAGACCACTCTTTCAAAACCATGCTTGTACCCTCCTAGCACATGAAATGCATAGAGACACAGAAAAAAAGGGGCAAATGAGATGACTAATCAGTCCAAAGGGAAACGTTAATACTATCAATCCCAACAAGGATCCAAGTTTCGATAATGTAATTGTCTTCTTCAGGGGATAAACGTACTACACACACACAAAAATAATGTCAAGGTTCTCATTGCCTTCTATCACTAAATCCTTTCCATTTCATAAAGAGAATTCTTCCCTCTCCATACATCAACCTTTTCTTCTTCCTGGAGGTGTAGCCTAGTCACTTCACTCTCCATTGTCTCAGGTACAAACTTCTAGCATCATTAACATGTATTAAAATAAACACAGGATGATGCATGGAAGTGTGTGTTATTTAATGCAACCCCATTATTCTCAGTGGGTCATGTCTACTAAATGAATATCTCACATTGACCCTAACTTATGGTAAAAACATTATTGCTGGTTTATAAATGGGGTCCTTGGATTTTAAACCACTTGGCAGGGAACTACCTACTGTATCAGATTGTAACTTGCTATTTGAGCTTTGAGTAATCAAGTTCTTATCCTCTGCTCTCCCTTCTTATACCAACTGCCCTTCCTTAAAAACAAACAAACAAAAAAAAACGCCACCACTCTGGACATTCCCAAGTCAACCCTCTCCTCTCCTTTTGATTGTTCCATATTGTCCTCCATAACTCCAATTCTAAACCTGCTCCTACACCACTGTGTCCAGGGAATGGGCTCTAGGATCACATTTTCTTCTTTCAGACCATACAATAGAACTAGAGCCATGATACGCTCAACTTTTTCTCTCCATATGGCATCAGAAACTAAGGAATTTGATAGGAAACACTGTAAAACATTAGAACATAAGTAAAGCTTCAACAATTTCTGTTAAAATTTAGGATACAATTTCCGTTCCAGCCATCCCCATCCTCTTACCACTCACCTTCCATCCTTGTACCCTACTGCTAGTATTACTATAACTTACTACCACTGGGAGAGATTAGATTTAATTCTTTCAAGAGCTCTGAGAAAGACCAGCACACTCTGGCCCCCTAGATTACTCCTGTTAATTAACATTGGAACTGGGTAAGCAAGAGGAACATTTAAAATATTTATTCAGATTTAGCTCATACATTTTCAGTAGTAGAGCAAGGTGTGTTACATTCAGAAACTCCATACCATGACACACACAATTTGAAGACAGCATATTATATATGCATAATTTTAATGTCAGATTTTCTACTTCGCAATGAAGATACATGTGTACTTAGAAATGTTTTTGATCACCATTTACAGTTGCTCCAAATGCTAGAGGCCCAAAAAATAAAACAGGAGAGTTAGAGAATATAGCACTGAATGACGTGAAGATATAATAAATTCACTGATAACACAATCAAATTTTCACAAGGGTCCTTAATCAAGACTATTTCACATATGGTAGAGTAGTTCTTCCACCATTTGAATACCCTTATGGTTTTACTATTTTTCCATACAGTTTTAAAGGATCCTCAGCGGCACCACTTGGAACTCAATTGTATTTCATTGTGCCAAGCTTTACGTGTCAACTCGTCATCGGGTCCAAACTTTTTTTTTTTTTGGCACAATGAAATACAATTGAGTTCCAAGTGGTGCCGCTGAGGATCCTTTAAAACTGTATGGAAAAATAGTAAAACCATAAGGGTATTCAAATGGTGGAAGAACTACTCTACCATATGTGAAATAGTGAAGATATAATAGGCATCTCAGAGACCTGATGGAAGGAGGACAATCAATGGAACACTGTGCTACCTGGGTGCAAATTATATCGTAATAATAGAGTAGATCAAATTAGAAGGGTGGTTGTGCTATATGTTAAAGAGAGAATAGAATCAAACAAAATAAACATTCTACATGACATAGATAGCACAGTATGGAATCCATATGGATAAAAATTCCATATGTGAAGGGAAGGAATGAGCAAGACAGATGATGAAATATTTTCAGAGATTAGGAAAGCTGGTAAATTGGTCAACAGTATAATAATGGGTGATTTCAATTACACCAACATTGGATAAATGTTACATCAGGGAGTGCTAGGTTGGTAAAATTCCTAGACATCATAAATGATTATTTCTTTGAGCAACTGGTCCTGGAACTGACAAGAGGAGGAGCTCTTTTAGATTTGGTCCTTAGTGGAATGAAAAATACCATAGTGGAAACCCAGATCAGATGTATTCCACACATTAACTAGGGTGGAAAGAAGAGGAAACAAGAACTAGCATGACCAAAAGGTGAAGTGAAAGAGGCTATTAGAGCATAAAAAAACCCACATTCTTTACAGAATGGAAAAAGGATCCAAATGAAGAAAATAAGGAGAGAAGTACTTGCAAGTCAAATGCAAAGCATTGATAAAGAAAGCTATAAAATATGATGAGAAACTAGCTAAAAATCAAAAACTCATAGTAACAATTTTTTTTAGATACATCAGAAACAGAAAATCTGCAAGGGAATCCATGGGACCAGTGGATGATCAAGAAGAAAAGGGGCTCAAGGAGGATAAGGCAGAGAGACCGAATTAATTCTTTGCTTCAGTCTTTACAGAAGTAAAAGCACTACCCTGAATCAGAAATGGTTTTCAAGAGTGATAATGTGGAGGAATAAAGATATCTCAGTGAACCTGGAAGATGTACTAAGCCAAATTGACTAGTGAAAGAGTGATAAATCACCTGGGCTGGATGGTATACATCCCAGGGTACTGAAAATACTCATAACATAAAACTGATGATCTGCTGTTAGTGATCCATGTATGCCTGAGACTGAACTCTGAGAACTTTCTTAGAGATCAAACTCCACAGGTGACCCTTGAAGGGAGGAATGCTGGTCTAGTGCCTAACCCTCAGTAAGCCTAGTTCTAAGAGAGAGGTTGTAGAGACTCAGCTTTAAAGATAGTTTTCACAGCAACCTGTGAACTATTGAGAAGCATTAATGAGAGGTAGATCGATAAAATGATCATGATGTGTCAAAGATATTCAGCAGTGGGGAAGAAGAGGCTATGCTGAGGGAAGACAGCTGGACTCAGATTAAGGAACCCGGCAAAATTGCTACAGTGACTACACCCGACCTTGAACTGAAGAACCGGTATGCAGCCCTGGAAGTGGAGGAGATGAGAGCATGAAGAGGAAGGACCAAAGCTTGAAATCCCAAAAATTACTGGATCCATGACTACTAGGAGGTGGAAGGTAGTGGCGGTTGGTGATTTCCTTCTGAGGGGTACAGAGGCACCCATCTGCAGACCAGACAAGATGGCCTGAGAGGTATGTTGTCTGTCTAGTGCCAAAAATCAAGATGTTATGGAGAGTTTGTCAAGTCTCATCAAGTCTGATGACTATTATCCAATGCTGCTCATCCACGTTGGCACTAATGATATTGCCAGGTACCCCTGCAAATGTATCAAAAGTGACTTTGTGTCTCTGGGAAAGGAGGTAAAACAGTCAGGTGTGCAGGTGGTATTCTCGTCCATCCTCCTTGTCGAGGGTAAAGGCCAGGGCAGAGAAGCTTGTATCCTGGAGATGAATGTGTGGCTATGTGGATGGTGTCATTAAGAGCGTTTTGGCTTCCTGGACTATGGGATGATTTTCCAAGGGTTGCTGATCAGGGATGGTAAGCATCTATCAAAGAAGGGAAGAAGTGTCTTTAGCAGCAAGCTGGCTAATCTACTGAAGAGGGCTTTAAACTATAAGCGATGGGGCAGGGTGATCAAAGCCCTCCGGTGAGTATAAGCCCTCAAGTAAGTAAAACACTGAATAACTCTACATGGATGGGAAAAGGGGGTAATTTCTGGAAAGCAGAAGTATGGGAAACAAGATTCTGGATCTAGAAGCTGTGATGGAAGATGAGTTGGATATAGTGGCGATATAGTGGTTCATAAAGACCCATGGCTGGGTTGTAGTTATACCGGGTCATAATCTGTTCAAGAAAGACAGGGTAGGAAGAAAAGGAGGGGGAATAGCGTTATATGTTAAAGATCCTATTAAAGTCACACAATTACTGGACCTGCAGGGCAAGGAAGAGGCACTGTGGATCAATTTGGAAAGAGGGAATGGTAAATATATTTACATTGGTGTGATATACAAGCCTTCTTCACAGATGGAAGAAGTGGACAGAGATTTAATAGTAGATATTCAGAATATATCTAAAAAAAGGGGAAGTTTTACTAATAGGTGATTTGCTGGATATTGATTGGGGTATCCCTATTGCGGGGTCTTCTAGAAACAGGGAAATCCTGGTTTCTCTACGAGGAGAACTGTTCCAGCAGTTGGTAATGGAACTTACACAGGATTGGGTCATACTAGACTTAATGCTTACAAATGGGGAAAGTGTTTCTGAAGTTAGGGTGGGTGATCATCTGGCATCCAGATCACTGCATAGTACGGTTTAATATTAAGACGCGTATAGAGAGGGCTTATTCAAAAGTAAAGGTTCTAGACTTTTAAAAAAACTAACTTTGTTTGGATGAGGAATTACATCATGGAATTGTATAGGTGGGAACGTCTGGAAGAAGCAGAAATGCAGTAGGCAAAACTGAAAGGAATTATTGTAAGGCGACAAATCTTTTTGTGAGGCAAGTAAGTAAAAGTAAGAGGCAAAGAAGACTGCTTTGGTTCTCAAAAGTAGTAGCTGAGGAGGTAATAAATAAGAGGTTAGCTTTCATAAACTACAAAAGATTGCAGAAAGAGGAAGACAGGCAAAAATATATGGAAAAGTTAAGACAGTCTGATCGAGTAGTCAGGAAAGCAAAGATGCAAATGGAAGAAAAATAGCTGACATGGTAAAACGGGGAGACAAGACATTTTTTTATATATATCAGTGATAGGAAGAAGTACAAAAGTGGCATTGTGAGACTCAAAAGTGAAGGGGTGGAATTGTAGAAGCTGGTAAAGAAAAGGCTGAATTGCTTAACAAATAATCCTGTTCTGTTTTTACTACTGAAGCGCCGGGAGTGGAACCACAGAAGACAAACTCGAATAGGGATGGAGGAGTAGAAGAGGGTTGTGTTTGTGAGGAACTAACTAAATTAAAGGTAGGCAAAGTGATGGGGCCGGATGTTGTATATTCGAGGGTGCTGAAGGAACTTAGGGAAGTTCTGGTGGCTACGCTGACTGACCTTTTCAATGCTTCTCTAGAGTCTGGAGTGGTACCGGAGTACTGGTGAAAGGCAGATGTGGTCCCTCTCCACAAAAGTGGAAGTGAGAAAGAAGCAGGGAATTAGTGGCCAGTAAGTCTGACTTCTGTGGTAAGCAAATTAATGGAAATGTTTTTAAATCAGAATGGTGAAGTTTCTGGAGGATTACAGGACCGTAGGCAACATGGATTCAGTAGAGGTAGGTCTTGTCAGACAAATCTGATTAATATCTGTGACTGGATCACCAGATAATTGGATAGTGGGAGTGCGCTAGATGTGATTTATTTAGATTTTAGCAAAGCCTTTGACAGTCTAATAAATAAACTGAGTGCCCTCAGGATGGGCCCCAAAGTGATTGGCTGGGTCAGGAACTGGTTGAGTGGAAGGCGACAGAGGGTAGTGGTAAATGGAGATCGCTCTTGATGAAAGAGATGTTACCAGTGGTGTGCCTCAAGGTTTTGTTCTTGGGCCTGTTCTTTTTAACATTTTTATAAACGATATTGCTGAAGGGCTGTTGGGTAAAATTTGCCTCTTTGTGGATGATATAAAAAACTGCAATAGAGTAGACACCCAGGATGGTGTGAATAACATGAAGAAAGACCCTGCGAAGCTTGAAGAATGGTCTGAAATTTGGCAGCTAAAATTTAATGCTAAGAAATGCAAGGCCATGAATTTGGGCTGCAAAAACCTGAGGGAGCTCTGAATGGTTTACATGAATTTATTCAGGTATTCAAGCATTTCCCCTGTCTGTCCTGGCAGGCTCACAATCTATCTAATGTACCTGGGGTAATGGGGGAATTAAGGGACTTGCACAGGGTCACAAGGAGCAGTGTGGGTTTGAACCCACAACCTCAGGGTGCTAAGGCTGTAGCTTTAACCATTGTGCCACACTCTCCAAAAGAACAAGTGGCATCACTTGTTCTTTTGTAAATGACAGCTTCTGCTGTATGCACTAACAAATAGTAAAATATATGTGTTTTTACAACTGACTTATACATACTTTACAAAAAGCTCCACATTCAGTATTTTTTATTTTCCCTTAATTTGATTATGGTGGTTACAATTGCGTGTTGTTGTTTTTTTTTAAACCAGCACCACTATTGATGGAAAAACAATCTACATTTTGTAGACTTCTCTGGAGAAGAAATAGCCTGAATGAGAAAAGTGGATTTTGTTTCTAAAACAGAGTTATGAAAATGGCTATCTGTGCCAGCCTTGCTCCCCTTTTGCTAGAAAGTGCATGCCGGCGCAGCCTGTTACTGCATGAACAGCATCCAGTTCCAGGCCAAAGAACTTGAAGACAAATAATTACATTATCATGTTAAGTAACTGGCAATTACCCTTGTTAAATATTGCACTTTGGGGTATACGGCTAAGAAACAAAAAAACGCTTTGCTACCAAGTTACAAGCTGTTTGACTTGCTTTATCAGTTTTCCTTATAGCCATAGTTGGTGCAATGAAATATTATTTCATTAAGAACTACACAATTTGGAGTCACGCGAGGACACCTTCTGGTGACAGGATGAACTGAGTACCAACCAAGGATGTTTTTAAACATATAAGAAGCATTCAATAATTTATCTACCTGAGTATATAAGAAAGTAGCAAGCATGTTGAAACAAATCTGTGCATGTTGTCACATGTCTCAAGGTTACTCATGCACAGTTGTGGCTCAGTGCAAGTCTAACATTCCAAGAGATAGGATGTCAGAAGAGTCCTTGTACGAATCAAGTAAGAAACTGCTAGATCTGGAGCACAGTTAAGTGATAAAATTTTTCAAAAAGAAGGGGAAAAGCCAAAGACAATCCATGAATGCACAAGTGCAGTTTATGGTGAGTCTGCCCCATCATCCTACAAAGTTAAATTTTGCAGCAAGCAGTTTAAGTGGGGTAGAGTGTTCATTGGAAATGACCCTCACACTGGATGACCTGTGGAAGCAACTTCCACAGAAATGTGCAAGAAAGTCAAGGATTTAATTTTGTCAGACAGATAAATTAAGGTTTCCTGATTAGCTGAAGAAATGGGCAACTTGGATGGTACAATTTGGAAAATAATTAATGAAAAGTTGGGCATGTCCAAGGTTAGTGCAAGATGGGTTCCAAGAATGCTGACGCCATGTCAGAAGGCTAAGAGGCTCCACTGCTGTCAGATGCTCCGTGAAGACCAAGTGAAATTTTTTCATTGTTTGGTGACTGGAGATGAGACTTGGGTCTATCACAGAGCTCCTAAAATGGAGTCAATGCAGTGGAAGAACAAGTCATCCCTAACCCCCCAAAAGTTGAAGACAGAAAAATCTGCAGGCAAAGTCATGGCAACTGTCTTCTGGGATGATGAAGGACTTTTGCTTCTGGAGTTCACTTTGAGGGAGTCAATCAAGGAGAAAAGATGAGGGAAAACTCACAGCAGGTGTTCTGCTTCTTCACGACAATGCGCCGGTGCACATGTCAGAACAATCACACAAATCACAACAATCACAGCTATCACAACAATCACAGGCTGTTACAATAATCACAGGCTGTAATCCGAGAATGTGGGTTTCATCAGCTGAACACCATCCACCCTACAGTCCTGACCTGGTTCCCTCGGATTATTTTCTGTTCCAAGTTTTGAAAAAAATCTCTCCGTAGACAGCGGTTTTCAAGTGATGAAGATGTCAAGGAAGCTGTGACGTCCTGGTTTGAAGGTCAAACAGATTTCTTTTCAAAGAGGTTAAAGTCATTTCAGGAAAAGTGGATGAAGTGTATGGAGCTAACAGGGGACTACTGTATATTGAAAAATAAAACAACATTTTAAAAATAAAAGCTCTTTTCTTTCCTACTGAGGTAGATAAATTATTGAACTTTATCCAGTAGTGCAACTGGATAAAAAGGATACCCACATAGAGCTAATGATGTTTTAAGCTGTATGCTTTTGAGATCACTAAGACCTAGGCAACCCTGACAGCTTCTCTTTGAAGATTTCTTAGCCTTAAGGTGGCATCACTACATGCTGTTTTCCTTTGAACTAATTTTAGTTTTGCAGTCTATTGCTGTACTTTTTTTCTACAGCCTCATTGCAAGGATGGAAACAGCCCTCTTGCAGTAGAGTGGGTGGGCAGCTATACACTTATGATCTACTTTAACAATTTTAGCCAATGGATTGATGTTTTAGAGGCCTTTTTACTAAAGCTCAGTGTGTGCTAATGGATATTATCATGCATTAAGTACCATGTAGCCCATAAGCAGAAAACATGACATGCTGCATTTAGTGCCCGCTGTTTGTTAGCATGCATTCAGCTTTAGCAAAAGGGCCCTTTCATTAGAGGCATGCAGGCCAAACATTTTCATTTTATTTAGTCTTCTGTGCCATTTATGGGATTTTTCATTTCATTCTTATTTTCTTTTATTTGTTTCAAGGACAATTTCATCAATAGTGTGCATTGTTGCTCATCGTGTACCATATTACCCAATTGGTTGGAATTCTTTAAATGGCACTCAAATATCAGTTCTAGAAAAAGAATCTGTCAAGAATTGGGCCTGCTAGAGAACTTTTATTTTTTGATAAGCAGGAGACTAACACTGAGCAGCTTCTATCTTGTGTACTGCGGTTCATAGACAACCCCGCGAAACACAAAGGTGCACGCCGACAACTGAGCGCAAGATGGAGGCATGCGCTGAAGAAAATTACAGTTTTTAGGGGCTCCGACAGGGGGTTTTGTTGGGGAGCCCCCCCAGTTTACTTAATAGAGATCGTACCGGCGCGATCTCTATTAAGTAAAGTGGGGGGGTTCCCCCCCCGCCCCCCCCCCCCGTCGGAGCCATAAAAACAGTAATTTTCTGCGGCGCGCACCTCCGCACAATGCTCAATTGTCTGCGCGCGCCTTTGTCCCGGCGCGCTTTTGACTTGACACCGTGTACTGCAATACTATTCTGAGATTGAGAAAGGGACTAAAGGGTGGGGTGGGGGTAGGAGGATGGGATTTGGTATGCTGATTTTTTTGTAAATCAAAGCAGTTTATATATTTTAGACAAGTACTTATTTTATGCCTGGGGCAATGAAGTGTTAGGTGACCTTCCCAAAGTCACAAGGTGCTGCAATAGGAATCAAACTCACAGCCTCAGGGTATTGAGGCAGCTACTGTAACCACTAGGCCACACCTATGGATAAAGCAGCATGTGCCATGGCGAGATTTAAGGTGTGCCTTGAAAGATGAGTTGGTCACTGCTGGCACTGGTGCCTCTCCTCCTCTCTGTTCCCCCAGCGATGGAGGGATTTCCAAAACCCGGCAGTTTGTCCGGGTTTTAGAAGACCCCCGAGTTTAGGGCTGTGTCTATAGGGTCTCTGAGCATGTGCAGTCACTAACGTGATGACATCACACACATGCATGTGATGTCACTGCTCAATGTCTGTGCATGCTCAGAGGCCCTGTAGACGTGGCTCTGAGTGTGCCATGGTGGAAAAAATTTGCGAGACACTGGAAGGTGATGGAATTGCAACCTATTTTTCAGGATGCATTTCTCAGAGTAGCATACAATCGACAGCAGAATTTGAAGGAGCTCTTGAGCTCTTCCAATATTAATAAGATGACGCTCAGGCAGCACAATAGAGGACGGCACCACAAATGCGACAATTGTAACATTTGTGAGATGACAGAATTAGAGCAATGTTTTGAAGATCCTATTTTATACATCGAACATTGCACAACCTGTGTAACTGCTTTTGTGGTATTCATGATCATATGCCCATGTCCTAAAATCGATGTGGGTCAGACCTTTTAAACTGCTTATGACTGAACATAAGTGCTGCTTAAAATGAATTAGGCTGGAAGCCTCTATTGTTCAACACAGCTTGGAAAGAGATCATGATTTTTCTCAATTGTGATGCTGTGTCCTTGATCGTCTAAGAAGGACTAAGCAAGAGAGAGCACCAATTATAGCAATAGGAGCAATTTTGGATTTACAGATTGAAGCAAACCAAACAGGAAGCAAATCCCACAGAAAGAGACAACAGAACCCAGAAAGTGGGGACCAGTCCCCCCCCCAAAAAAAAAACAACAACCCACGATATGCATAATTGGACCCTGATAAATGGAATCTTCAATGGCTTAAAATAAAGAACCCAACATGGTCTGTATTTTGGCCCACAAAGGGGCCTGCCTCAGGGGTCACAGCAACAAAAATTCATGAACAGTGACTCTACTACTGCTGAACAGAAAGGATTATGTTTATATTGTTGATTGCTGGCTGTGTTCAATCATTGGTATATGTAATGGTTGTCTGCTGTGCACCTAACTCTCAAGAGGGCATGTTAGAGGTGTGACTTGCGCAGGACTAGGGTCGGCTTATAATATGGACATTTTTCTGCAATAATTGAACATTTTAAAAACTTCCAGCACACAGTTTGGATATTTGGGGCTAGACCTCTTAACGAATATGTGCTAGAAAAGGTGCCCAAACTGATGAAAATACCACTGGAGGGATAAAGGCATGAAACCCTCCCCCCTACGCTACCCCCCCAAGTAGTCACTGACCCCCTCCCACCCCAAAAAAATCTGAATGAAACAGTACAGTGCTCAGTGCTCGGGCCGCTGCTATTTAATATATTCATAAATGATCTAGAAACAGGCACGAAGTGTGAGATAATAAAATTTGCGGACGATACAAAACTATTTAGTGGAGCTGGGACTAAAGAGGAATGTGAAGAATTGCAAAGGGACTTGAACAAATTGGGGGAATGGGCGGCGAGATGGCAGATGAAGTTCAACGTTGAGAAATGTAAAGTATTGCATGTTGGAAACAGAAACCCGAGGTACAACTATACGATGGGAGGGATATTATTGAATGAGAGTAACCAAGAAAGGGACTTGGGGGTAATGGTGGACATGACAATGAAGCCGACGGCACAGTGCGCAACAGCCGCTAAGAAAGCAAATAGAATGCTAGGCATAATCAAGAAGGGTATTACAACAAGGACAAAAGAAGTTATCCTGCCATTGTATCGGGCGATGGTGCGCCCGCATCTGGAATCTGCGTCCAATATTGGTCTCCGTACCTTAGGAAGGATATGGCGTTACTCGAGAGGGTTCAGAGGAGAGCGACACGCTTGATAAAAGGGATGGAAAACCTCTCATACGCTGAGAGATTGGAGAAACTGGGTCTCTTTTCCCTGGAGAAGAGGAGACTTAGAGGGGATATGATAGAGACTTATAAGATCATGAAGGGCATAGAGAGAGTAGAGAAGGACAGATTCTTCAAACTTTAGAAAAATAAAAGAACAAGAGGACACTTGGAAAAGTTGAAAGGGGACAGATTTAAAACGAATGCTAGGAAGTTCTTCTTTACCCAACGAGTGGTGGACACCTGGAATGCGCTTCCAGAGGGCGTAATAGGGCAGAGTACAGTACAGGGGTTTAAGAAAGGATTGGACAATTTCCTGCTTGAAAAGGGGATAGAAGGGTATAGATAGAGGATTACTGCACAGGTCCTGGACCTGTTGGGCCACCGCGTGTGCGGACTGCTGGGCACGATGGACCTCTGGTCTGACCCAGCAGAGGCATTGCTTATGTTCTTATGTTCTTATGTACCTTCAGATGTTATGACCAGTCCTAGTAGAGCAGCAAGCAGATTCCTGGTGGGCGGTGTAGTCAACCATAGAGATGGGGACTCATGCCCATACCCCATTGGTATGGGTAGACTAGATGGGCCGTGGCTCTTTTCTGCTGTCAGTTTCTATGTTTCTATTCTTCACGGAGGGAGTTAGGGGGTGGGACATTGGTATGGGCAGACTAGATGGGCCGTGGCCCTTTTCTGCTATCAGTTTCTATGTTTCTATTCTTCACGGAGGGAGTTAGGGGGTGGGACATTGGTATGGGCAGACTAGATGGGCCGTGGCCCTTTTCTGCTGTCAGTTTCTATGTTTCTATTCTTCACGGAGAGAGTTAGGGGGTGGGACATTGGTATGGGCAGACTAGATGGGCCGTGGCCCTTTTCTGCTGTCAGTTTCTATGTTTCTATTCTTCACGGAGGGAGTTAGGGGGTGGGACATTGGTATGGGCAGACTAGATGGGCCGTGGCCCTTTTCTGCTGTCAGTTTCTATGTTTCTATTC
The DNA here is from genome assembly GCF_902459505.1 of Geotrypetes seraphini. NCBI lineage: Eukaryota > Metazoa > Chordata > Amphibia > Gymnophiona > Dermophiidae > Geotrypetes > Geotrypetes seraphini. Next base: position 71,402,724 of record NC_047088.1, read on the forward strand.
TTCACGGAGGGAGTTAGGGGGTGGGACATTGGTATGGGCAGACTAGATGGGCCGTGGCCCTTTTCTGCTATCAGTTTCTATGTTTCTATTCTTCACGGAGGGAGTTAGGGGGTGGGACATTGGTATGTGCAGACTAGATGGGCCGTGGCCCTTTTCTGCTATCAGTTTCTATGTTTCTATTCTTCACGGAGGGAGTTAGGGGGTGGGACATTGGTATGGGCAGACTAGATGGGCCGTGGCCCTTTTCTGCTGTCAGTTTCTATGTTTCTATTCTTCACGGAGGGAGTTAGGGGGTGGGACAGTGGTATAGGCAGACTAGATGGGCCGTGGCCCTTTTCTGCCGTCAGTTTCTATGTTTCTATTCTTCACGGAGGGAGTTAGGGGGTGGGACATTGGTATGGAAAGACTAAATGGGCCATGGCCCTTTTCTGCCGTCAGTTTCTATGTTTCTGTGGTATGGTGGAATATGTGAGCCTTCCAAAATCTACCCAAATTTCACTATCTGCATATAGGTGACACTTGCAAGCATAAGGGCTTTTGTTGTACAGTTAGGTCCAGTGGGTTTTGGAGGGCTCACCATACACTATAAGGGGGTTATGGTGAGATGTGTACCTGGGACATTTTAATTTTAATGTTGTTTATTATTTATACACCACTTATATGCTAAGTGGTTTACATTCAGGTACTTTATTATATTTCCCTATCTGTCTTGGTAGGCTCAAACTCTAAATAGTGTACAATGTGGGGCAATGAGGGGATTAAGTGGCTTGCCCGGGGTCACAAGGAGCAGCAAGGGATTTGAACCCACAGGGTGCTGAGGCTGTAGCTCTAACCCTTGCACCACACACCGCAGTACCCCCAAAGGTACCCCCAACTGCTCTGCTGAGATGTCTGTGTGGAAAGTCTACTAAAAATGCTGGCCCTTCAAGTTTCAAGTTTTCAAGTTTTATTTTAACTTATTGAATTGCCTATTTATTTTACTAAGCGATTTACATAATAAAAAAAAACCCCCATATATGCCAATATTCACAATAAGTTACATAGATTTGACAAATTGACATAAAAACATAAGGAAAGGAGGGCAGAACTACAATATTATTTATTAGAAAAGAAGACATGAATGGTAAGGGCTTGTTTCGTGTGTTTTTCTTTTAGATGTGGGTTGTTTTTTTTAATTTCATAAATGGTTCAAAAAGATAGATGCACATTTATGAACTGACCATTTTCAAAACAAAAAGATAAATGTTTCTGTTTAGAAAGTGGTCATGTTTGCTACTGGATTTTTCCACATCTTCTGCAAAAACATCCAAACTCCGATTTGGACATCAATTCAAAAATGCCCCACAGTATATGATGAGGTTTACTGCTTTTTATTGAAGGGGCAGGGGTGAATTCTGAGCTTTTTTTTTTTTTTACCAGTGTGGATTAATACTTATTTGTAGATTGCATGGTGCATTGTTTGTGGGATGATTTCAAGAATTATTATTTTTTCTAAATCGCTTGATATGACATGAAAGAAACCCGGCACCACCCTCCCCCTGGCTGGCGTTAAAAGACATTCTATAACAAAGGTAATATAAGCTTCCAACTGTATGCATTTCTCAAATATCAGAGTTACAAGACAAACTCCAGATTGTTCATTCCTGTTTTCCCCCCGTTTAATAACTGCCAACTTGACACATTGCAGCACATAGTATCGCAGCTCACCTTCACATTACAAACATCGCCAACATATTACAACTTAAACCAATCCTAACCATGTTCCCACACCTACACCCCCATCTCCCCCCCCCACCCCATTGTTCATTCCTGTTCAATTATTTTAAGTATGCACAGATCCTTCCAGGTGGTTTAGTGAAATACCTCCCTTCCTTAAGGTCTTTGCAAAATGATTCATACCCCAAAGTTATGATTCTACAGATAACCCAGAAGCAGTTTGCGTGTAAAAATTATTTCATGATACTTTATAAAAGTTCTTTTTAATTCTACTACTGAAACATGAATCTTGAATACATTTACTTCAAATAAATTTGTTTAAATACAAATTCTTAGATTTGCCCTGTGACCCAGAAGAGCTTCTCTTAGTCAAACATAATGAATGCAGATATTAATATACGTTTGGAAATGTTTTTAAATATTTTCTTAGATTATTTTATTCTCTCCTGACTGACTTGATACCAACACATGAATGACAGAGAAAGGTTTTAATTGGACATTTTCATTAATTTGGGTAACTGCATACTCTGCAGATATATTTTACCCACAAACCTTTCAGTGGGATAAGATTTCAGTGGGAAACTCGTCTCTTTGAAAACTGCCTAAAAGAACCATAGGTGCCAATAATTCCTAGGTGATGGAGACATTGTTTAGATGAGGTGACTGGCATGAGAGTAGGATTATTGCAAATTTTATAAGTCAAGTTTTGAGTTACAAGAGCAAAAGAGAAAGGACCAGTGTTCTAAAAATGCTGGTGAATCCAAAATCAAAAAGATGAAACAAAAGTCTCTGGATGTCACAGGAACCGTTAGACAATGAAAATTTATTTACATCAAAATTCCAAATGTAAAAACTAAACATAAAATGTGTTAGAAGTACATATGATACCAATTGCTCATGTAGATAGCAAACTTGTATTGGAAACTGTGTAAAATTCATACATACAAATATATTTACATACATGCCACATTACATTACATCAGTGATTTCTATTCCGCTCGTACCTTGCAGTTCTAGACGGATTACAAAAGAAGCTAACTGGACATTTCCAGGAAAATTACAGTTTAGGAATTAGGATTACAAAGAAGATAACTGGGCATTTCCAGGAGATTTGCAATTTAGGGAGCTGTATACATGGTTGATACTTTTGAGAGAAAAAAGAAGCTAACTGGACAATTCCAGGAAAATTACAGTTTAGGAATTAGGATTACAAAGAAGATAACTGGACATTTCCAAAAGATTTGCAATTTAGGGAGCTGTATACATGGTTGATACTTTGGAGAGAAAAAATTACAAGAGAGGGTGAGACTTTGAGAGGGGATTTACAAGGGAGGGGAAAGGACAAGGGGAAGAGTTAAGATATCTGGATAAATTTTTTGAATAACAGGGTTATGATTCCTTTTTGAAATGATTTGAAGTCGCTCGTTGTCAGCAAGTTGGAGATGGAGTGGTCAAGTTTCGCTGCTTGCGTCGCTAGTAGGTTGTCAAACATCTTCTTGTGCCGAGTACCTTTGAATGGGGGGTAAGTAAATGGGGTCTGAGTTCTTCTTTGTCTAGTAGTAAGGTTCTGATTTAGGCGATTGTTTAGGTAAGTGGGGGCAGTGCCATTTAATGCTTTGAATAATAGACAGTATAGTTTGAATTGAATTCGTGCTTGAATTGGTAACCAGTATGAGTCTAGGTAGGCAGTGATGATGTAGTCATATTTACTTAGCGATTAGATCAATCTGAGAGCTGTGTTTTGTACAGTCTGTAGATGTTTTATCATGTTTGCAGGGCATGCTAAATCGAGGATGTTGCAATAGTCCACTAGACCTAGGACTAGGGATTGGACTATGAGCCTGTATTGCTCTATGTCGAAGAATTTTCTTATTTTTCATAGATTTCTCATAAATAACAGTGCAACTCACCATATTGTAAAAGACTTTTACCAAATAACTTGGATGTCAGCTGAGTCTCCTATCTGGATATAAATTGTTGAATCTCTCAAGGAACCAGTCTCCTCCTTTGGTTGACCTCACTTGCATTTTGGGAGTAGGCCTGGGTGAGATGTCTGAGAGGAGGATAGGTTGGTGGGAGAGCATCTATAAGCATGCAGTTGGAATCTGAATGTCCTTGTGCCTAAGTGAATGCAAATGTGATTGAATATATTTGGATGGGAAGATGTGTGATTGTACGACTATAAAGATAATAATTTTCTGAGGTTAAGGGAAGGCTGCAAAGCTCTTCAGTATTCCATTTCTCTGGTTGAAAGTGGCCTACGGCGACAGATTCATGGTTTATGCTCCAGTACAGATCATGGTTCATGGGCCAGTACAGTTTTACAGGCAGAAAAAGGAGGAAGGAAATGGGAATTTGATTCCAGTAGAGTCTCAATTAACCGACTTTTGTTAATCTATCTGGCATATCAGACCTCCTAGCCTGGGGACTAGCACCATCATACCTACAAACTCACTTCAGCCTACACAACCCCACTAGAACGACCAGAAACAAAAACATCTTTGCTTACCCAAAGACTACAGGCTGCAGATACAAATCCTTCTTGGACAGAACCTTTAAGTTCCAAGCGAACAGACAGCAAATCTGGCTGAAAAACCACATAAACGAACCCAATACGACTTATAATGCATTCCGCAAATCGATCAAAACCGCCCTATTCACAAAATTCATTGACTAAAACAGTCTCCTCCCCCACTAGGACTCCCCTCCCCAACAAACGCCTTTCTCTCTCTCAAGAAGCCCCTCTTTTTCAGATCTCCTCTACCCTTAGAACTCCAACTTATGGATGTCCTAAATCTCTCAGATACTCTTTGCCCATAGATCTCCAATTTAACACGTAAGTTTCCCATTTAGACTATCGTACTGCATTAAGACTACTTGTACGGTATTATATTTAGACTTATTATATGTTATTGTATTTAGACTCACTGTATTGTATTGTATGTAGATCTATGATATCGTATTGTATTAAGATTTTTGCTATTCGCTGAATGTCCAGCCTTCTTATAATGTAAACCGCCTAGAAGTCGCCTGACTATGGCGGTATAGAAAAATAAAGTTATTATTATTATTATTATTACACATAGGCATCGGAACAGGGGAGGCCACAGGGGCCATGGCCTCCCCAAAAATTGGTGCCTGCCCACCCTCCCGAATTCCATGGTTTAACTTAAAATGATTGGGCAGCTGCCACCATGCTGCATCAAAAAGCAGGCCTGCACTGGGCTCTCATGGGTTCTCCAGATTCCATGCGCCTCTGCTTTCAATCATCATGAAAAAGGGGTCCTGGTGCTTTCTAGTCATTTCGCAGACCCATAGCAGTTCACCACCCTGGAGGACAAGGATGGGGCTAAGCTCAAAGCTCTCAACCCCCCTCACACATGCTGTGGCATGTGGTACACAGATGCTCCTCCGCCGGACAAATGGCACATATTTTACATGAAATAGAATCTTCACCCCCTGAAAAATCCACCTCAGTTGATTGGAATAAAAAATTGAGGGTTTTGAGGCAGATCAATTGAAACCCAAGATGGCCAGTAACATCACTCCAAAAACGGCCCATGGGGACCTTTTTGAAAATTCAAAACACAGAAACAGGGGTTTTGGTGGTGGGCGACCTGAACCCTAACTCCAGAAACCCTCAAAATCAAGATTTTCTTTGACCCACCCCAATTTTACCATAGGAATCAATGGGGCTGTACTCACAGTTCTGTGCTGCTGCCTGCCTGCAGCTTTTCAGAGCAGCTGAAAAGGTGGAAAGGCCTTTCTGCCTAAGATAGTTCGAAAGAAGGCCCCAAACCATGAAATCTTAGGGCAGTTGGACCGACCCTGACCTCCATTCCCACAGATCCGTGAAGCGCGATAGGGTTGGGCAAATATGCAGCTGGTGCTCTGAGGGTTCTTAATCAGGGCACCTATAGCCTGTGCTCAAGCCACTGAGAAACTTAGAAGGCAAGCCGACTCCCAAAGGAATGGACCCCGAGTCCTGAAGACACACAGCAGGCTAGCTCTCCAGGTCTACCTGAAGGCTTGCTCTGCAGAGCTGCAGTTTGGCTTAGTGGAACCTGTATCTTTTCCCAGGCAGAGAATCCCCAAGAATGGGATCTCAGGGCACCTAAGCTTCAGTAAAACAAACTTTGAATGAGAAAAAGAAAGAAAAAAAAAAAAAAAAAGCTATCAGAAACACCTCTCGCAGAAGAATCATTCTCCAATCCCTGGAAGGCATTCTGTGGTGTCCCACAAGGCTCCCCATTATCCCCAATCCTATTCAATTTATTCATGAGCTCACTAGGCCACATCAAAATGGAAGATGAAACTATACTATCGTATGCTGATGACATCCTCCTCCTCATCCCCATAACCAATAACCATCCCAATACTGCCAAAAAAAATCTCAAACAATATAGATAAAATTCAAACTTGGGCAAGGAACAAGTTGAAAGTGATTGTCACTAAGACCAAAGCCATTGGTTTCTGCACCGCATAACAGAATGTCATACCTAACTTCACTCTTTCATCAGGCATTACTCTCATTATGGAAAAATCCACCAAGGTACTAGGCTGCATCGTAGACGACACTCTCACAATAGAACCACAAATATCTAACCTTCGGAAAAAGACCATCTACACTATGCATCAACTGTGACTCACAAGACCATACTTCCACCCACACCACTTTGCTCTGATCATTCAGATGATGGTCCTACTCCAACTAGACTATTGCAACTCTGTCTACCTTGGCATCAACATCGCTCTTATCCACAAACTACAACTCATCCAAAACACAACCGTTAGGCTAATCTATAAATTAAAGAAATTTGACTCAATTACAACCTTCATCAGGCAATTACATTGGCTCCCAATATCATCCTGAATAATTGTCATGTATCCTACACCAGATCCTATACGGAAGCTCAGCAGCCCCTCTCATCCAATTATTCTCTAATGTTTGGTTGACATCAAAAAGAATCCTTAACAGAGTCCAACTAAACCAACCATCCACAAGAAACCTCCACTACAAACAAATTTTCCACTCTATGCTAACCTATGTGGGTGTAAAAATCTGGAATAACCTACCAGAAGCTATCAGGAAAGAGACAAACTACAGTGGTACCTTGGATTACGAGCATAATCCGTTCCAGGAGCATGCTTGTAATCCAAAATGCTCGTTTATCAAAGCGAGTTTCCCCATAGGAAATAATGGAAACTCGCTTTGATGCGTCCCCCCCACCCCGAGAACCGGCATTGCTCCCCTCGAAGGCCCCCCCTGCGATCCGGCACCCCCCGTGTGATCCGGCACCCCCCCGATGTGATCTGGCCCCCCCCGCCATGATCCGGCACCCCCCCAATGCAATTGGACACCCCCCGCCATGATCCGGCACCCCCCGACACGATCGGGCACCCCCCGACACAATTGGGCATCCACCCGCCGCTTCTTATCCTCATCCCTAAGATCGGCCTCCTCGTCTGCTGGGCCTTGAGCATCTGAGCATGCTCAAGGCCTGCGAGTTCACGTGAACTCACAGGCCTTGAGCATGCGCAGATGCTCAAGGCCCAGCAGACGAGGAGGCCGATCTTCGGGGTGCCCAGATGAGGGTAAGAAGCGGCGGGGGGTGGTGCCCAATCATGGCGGGGGGGCCCAATCGTGTCGGGGGGTGCCGGATCATTGCGAAGGGGTGCCCAATCGTGTCAGGGGGGGTGCCGGATCGTGGCGGGGGGGTGTGCCGGATCGTGGGAGGGTGCCGGATTGCGGGGGGAGCCATGCTCGGTTTCCGAGGCACCGATTTTGCAAATGTTTTGCTCGTCTTGCAAAACACTCGCAAACTGGTGCACTCGTAAACCGAGGTACCACTGTACACTAGATTCAGAAAAAACCTGAAGACTCACCTTTTTGACAGCTAACTATCTTACTTTCTATATAGCATCCCCTACGTCTAAGTCTCTCCTCTTATCTCCACATCCTCTTCATCTCCTTCTTTTCCCCTTCCTCTTTGATCTGTCGCCTTGAGCCTGTATAGTTATGTTGCGACTCACAAATGGAAGATTAGATTAATTAGAAAATCGGGAGGCGGCACTATGTTTCACCTCTATGTGGGAGGTGCTCAAAGCTGGAAGTGTTCTCACTTCTGCAAGTCCAGTTTGCGAGAATGGATTGTTCACCATATGTACGGATTCCAGAGATGTAACAGTAGCAAGAAAAGCCAATCATGCCATTCTAAAACCCCGCTTTTACAGCAGCACTTGAAATACAGATTTTCTATGCAATTTCAACGTATTCCATGTTATCTGACTTCATTGGCCAGTCCTGTTTATGGTCATATAATCAAGACTCTGCTGTATAAACTGGACACCTAGGGGTCCTGGACCTCCATCTGCATTTTCAGTGACCTGGAAAGACAATGCTACATGCATAGGAGTTAGAAGGAAACTAACGGGGGATGATGAACCAGAATATGAAGGTGCTTCTGCAGCTGATGTCTGGGGGGAATGTAGTAGGAAGTAAGGGATTTTAAAGAGAAAGGGATGAATTTTCAACCATCTGGAAACAAAGCACATGCCAAGACATTTAACTGTAGACAGGAATTGCTTCTGGCAGAAGTACAGAATTATTTTAAAAAGGAAGATCTGGAGAGATTCCATCCATGTTTAATGAAAGTGCAATAGAAATTTTTTTTCCACAACTTGAGTGTATGAGTACATAAAAGCATCCTATTGATCTCAAGCTTCTACAGATGAGCATTTTACTGCAGGCTCTGTACATGTTACTTGCTGATGCTTGTATATTCCCTTAAAGGAGCCCTAGTCAGTGCGCTCCTAACTGCACCCCCCTCTCCCCAGGCTTTAGTAACGTTCTTCCCTTTCTTAGGCATATCCTAGGCCAGGCAGCATGAACCAGTGTGATCACAGAGCTGACATAATTAACAGGCTGAACCATTGTAGCCTTGCCGCTATTAGGTGCCATCGGCTCGTGCTCGAGCCCTAGCGACTTGATGAATTGTGGCCTATCAATATTTATTCTGAATTTAAACATTAGTACAAATGTCAGATTTATTAGTCTAAGAATAATACCTTCTTTTTTTTCTCATTTGATGTGATATGTTTACCACTTTGTTATTAGAGATAACCCTGGATTATTGGCACCATATGCCTCCATATAAAAGTTATCCTGCCAGTTTAATCAAGAATACAAGCCATTCCCACAAATTAATTCGTGTTTGGCGCCGTTGATAGAAGAGGCCCTAAGAGTAGTATAGAAGATAGGGCAGCAATGGTGGGACATTTGTCTCAGACAACCTATTATTTGAATACTGGGGGTGGGGGGGGGGAGGGTGGAGGCAGCAGGCTAAACCTTTTAATTTTGTTTAGTTTCTCATGTCACTTATGGGATTTTCCCCTTTCTTTCAATGTCAAACTCATCAAAAGTGAAATTATGACACATTAGTGTACTGTACTCCCCCGATATTCACAGAGGTCCGGTCCAGGAACCCCCACGAATATCGAAAAACCACAAATACAGTTTTTTGCCTGGGGAGGCAGGAGGGCAGCTGGAGAGGCAGGAGAAGACAGCTGGAGTGCCGGCGAGTGAAGGAAATCACTCGCAGTATGCTTGGACTGCCTCTTCCTGTACTAAAGTCGGACTTCACCAATCAGGAGCTACTTTGACACACAGCTCCTGATTGGTGAAGCCCGATTTTAATACAGGAAGAGGCAGTCGGAGAATACCGCGAATGACCGGGTCTGCAAACCACAAATTCATGGGGGAACACTGTACTACTGAGCCACAGTTTACACTATTCTTCAATAGTACGCACTATTAATGATACATGAAAATTAATTTGGGGGAGGGGTTCTGATCTTGGATTAAAAACAATATGAAATGATACAGTAAGTGATATCAACACTTCCTATTTCTAATGATTATAGCTCCTTATTGGATATAGTGTCTGGGAGAAATGAGAACTCCTTATGAATGGTGATACCTTTAAATGCTACAAAAGTACTTGTATATAATACATACACTGCTTTGGTTATATCACAGAAAGGCAGGATCTCAAATACATGACCCTTACTCTGGTGGGCTTGTTAGATTATATTGAAATGCAACATCCTCCATTACATTCTGAAACATATTGGTATATACCAGTGGTCTCAAACTTGCGGCCTGGGGGCCACATGCGGCCCGCCAGGTCCTATTTTGAGGCCCTCGGTATGTTTATCATAATCACAAAAGTAAAATAAAACAGTTTCTTGATCATATGTCTCTTTAGCTATAAATGACAATATTATTATTAAGACTTAGCCAAAAGGAAAGATTTATAAACTACAAAGAGTTTTACCTCATGCAAAATTGTCATTTCTTTAATAAGACATTCACTATTTTTTTTCTGAGGCCCTTCAAGTACCTACAAATCCAAAATGTGGCCCTGCAAAGGGTTTGAGCTTGAGACCACTGGTATATACAGTGTGCAGCAGTTTCAGTGATTAAGTCAGACCCGGTGTGGATTGTGTTGAAGCATTAATGAATTTTATATAGCAGGAAAATAAGTTCCTTAATTGTAAAAATGATTCATAACACAATATTTTGAAAGCAGGAACTACTTTAAACATACTGTAAAACGTTCATATATTCCTAATTATAAAAACAAGTCAAGTTTGTCTTTGTACCATTGTCCCTTGTGTATGTTTTGTAACAATCTTAGGAGTTTTCTTTTAAACTGAAAGAATCACTTAGAGAAAGCAGAGCTGAAAGAATCTGTATAGCAAATATCAGGTGTACAAAACACTTGACAGATGCATAAAATAGACTGTACTAGCTAATAAATATCTATTTTGGTAAAAAAAAAAAAAATAATAATAATAACAACAAAAAGCTTACAGGCCATTTAAGTACATAGAGGGGCATAATCAAAAAATATGTCTAAGCCCGTTTTGGACCTAAGTCACTCAAAGTCGGCAATGTCTAAAGTCCATTTTCGAAAAATACGTCCAAAATATTATTTTTTTGAAAATTGTCTAACTGTACGTCCAGCTGTTTGATCGTCCAGACCGCTAAATCATCTATCTTTATACCCCATTATCATCCAAAAATTTGTCCAAGTCAAAAACACCTAGAACAAGACCTTTTGGACATAGGAGGGGCCAGTAAAGTCATGGACTGGTCACCCAGAAATGGCAACAGAGAAGTGGGGCACCTTACAGGGCACTGCTGCGAACTTCACAAAAAGGGTGCCACATAAACATCCCCCTTTTTGTCATGGTGAGCCCCCAAAACTTACTAGACCCACCTGTCTACCACCCCAATAGCCCTTATGGCTGCATATGGCACCTATATGGCAGTACAATCGTGTTTTGGGAGGTTTTGGGGGTGCACGTTTCACCATGAATGCAGTGGTTAGAGTGGCTTATAGGCCAGGGTCCTCTTCTCTATGGTTCACTAGCCCACCCCAGAATTCTTAAGCCACCTCTGTGCAGCTCTACTAGGTTTTCCTATGCCAGGTGCTGATGTTCTGGAGGCAGGTATGTACATTTTTATTTCAATTTTTATGGTGGTGTGTGTGTGTGTGGGGGGGGAGGGGGTCAGTGATCACTGGAGCAGTGTGTGGGGGTCTGTACTTTGTGTCTGCAGTGGTTATCTGGTCACTTTGGATACCTTCTGGGCACTTAAACCTGTTTTTACATCGCCTAAGTGACAACATACAAGTTCCATCTAGGCAGTCTCATCAAACTTTTGGTTATACTTGCCCAAGTCCTGCCCAAAACCCACCCTCACCACTCCTCCTACAATGCCCCTTTCAGCTCTGGGCATACAGCAGTACTGAAAAGGCCTAAGCTGTTTTTAGATATGTCTAAACCCGTTTCGATTATCGGCACTTGGACGACTTGATCGGCCAAGTGCCGATTTAGGCGGGATTTTAGACATATTTCTATTTCGATTAGGAACCCCATAGGGTTTAGCCCAGGGGAGGAGGCAGGCAGAAATACAAATGTCATATTTGGATTAATGATAATTAATGGATAAGAGCATGACACTACATTTGATATTTTATTCAAAGAATCATTCATTTGGGATCTGAAAAGAAATGGATCATTGGTCTGTAAAATGAAGCAATGCCAGATGGCAAACAACTCACTGAATGAAAATGTGTGTTTATTGTAATACTGTGCATCTGAAAATGGGCATTTGGGATCTGTAACATGGAAAATAAACCAAATGTTTAAAGCGAGGTAAATACGACAATATAGAAATAGTTTCCAAAGGAAGCTTTAATGAAAGACTATTGCATGATAGTTTTTGAGCAAAAAGAAGTGAATATCCAACCAACAAGAAATGTACATCAGCAACACTGAGTAATGCTGTAATTTCTCTCTCCACTCAGACACAAGGGAAGGAACTTTGAATTAATCTCATGTTCCAGTACAGTCGTAGCTTAAGTGGAGTAACATTCAGATACAATAGGTATCTGTCTGTTGTCCGAAGGGCTTACAATCTAAGTTGGTTTCCCAGGCAATGGCAAGTTAAGTGATTTGTCCAAGATCACAAGGAGCTGCAGTGGGATTTGAGCCCCCTGCTCTATTCATTAGACTACTCCTCAACTCAAGACTATTTTGGAAATACAAGGACCATTAACTACCCATACTTCAGGGTCCTTTCCTAACTATATTTGAAGCTTATGGAAAATTATTTTGCCAAGCTCCACAGAATGAAAGCTACATGATCACCATGAATGGGGGTCTTTCTAAATGAAAGTATTTTACTGGGTTACTTGATGCAAATGATGCTTTTCTCTTGAGCCTTACAACACTCCTGAGGCAGGAGAGAGAAGAAAAATGAGAAACTGGTTTTTGAAGCTTTTTTTTTAAAGACACTTTCAACTGAACAGTATTTGAGACATAACATACTTACTCCATTACATCATCATCTCTTACCCCTTCTTTTACAAAGGTGCGCTAAGCTTTTTAGCGCACGCTAAACGCTAACACGTGCATGTTATCCTATGGAGGTGTTAGCAGTTGGCGCATGTGTTGATTACGCTAAAACCCTTAGCGCGCCTTTGTAAAAGAGGGCCTTAGTGTCAGTAGAGACTCCGATATAAATAGTAAGGGCCATTTTGGTGATACCTTTACAGTAATACTTCTTTAAAAATATTGATAAGTATATGAATAAAACTGATTTACAATAGCCCTAATTATTTTGATTATATAAATGAATTTGTTCATACACTAATACTTTTTTTGTATTATTCGCTTGATGATATTGCCTCCAAGACTCCCCTGGGCCATTCCATAGCAGCTGCAGTCACTAGGGACCTGCTGTAATAGTTTTCTTGGAGGAAGTAGAGCATCCACCCAGCCCTTTAGCACCAAGCAAATTAGACAACACTCAGTATGTTCCATCATCCCCAGAAACAATGATTTATGACCATTAGATTTTTGAAATTCAGCCAGAAGATGCCTCATATCCAAATTTCCTTCCCAAACTGTTCTCATGCATCAAGACTTCAATTCTGTTCTGCAATCAGGTAATATGTTAAAAAGGACCATTGTGTTGCCAGCTTAGAGTTTTCAAAATCTCTAGTAAAAGATCTGGGAGACTCCAAACTCGACTCATGCAATCTTTTTTTCATCTTTATTAAATTTTCAAGGTTAATACAGAGTGCAGAAAATTATACATACATTAATAATCATAATCAGCACTACAATCAATCAATAACAATACAAAATTAATTACTCCCCTCCCTTCCAGTACATTCAATCAAGAAATAAAACAAGAGAGAGAACCCCATCCCACTCTCCCACCCTTCCCTGGATGTGTGTATGGATCTAAAGGAAATTAAAGCTAAAAGACAACTATACCGAAGCAACAAAAGCCGTTAATGGACCCCAAACTAATCTAAATAAATTATTATGCCTCAACCTATCAGCGTTCATTTTCTCAGACTTATAACATGAACATAAATTTGCCCACCAAAAGGTAAAACTAAGCCTATCCCAATTTTTCCAATTGCGAGTAACCATTTGCACCGCAATTCCGGTTATAATAATGAAAAGCCGGCATTTATACCAGTCCAATAGGGGTTTAACATGCAATCTCTAAGAAACTGTTTGCTGGAATCCACCTAGAAATGTTTATAGAGCAAAATATAATTAAAAAAAAAATAAGTAAGTATAATGTACAAAGTATAAGGAAATACTTTTTTACAGAAAGGGTGGTAGATGCATGGAAGTCTCCCAGAAGAGGGGGTGGAGACAGAGGCTGTGTTTGAATTCAAAAGGGCCTGGTGTAGGCATGTGGGATCTCTCGGAGAGAGAAAGAGATAATGGTTACTGTAGATGGGTAGACTAGATGGGCCATTTGGCCTTTATCTACCATCATGTTTCTATGTACAGCCTGCTTCTTCAGTCTGCAGAAGCAACCCTTAAGAGATCTAAAATTTCCAAATCATACATCAGTTCAACACTTAAAATGAACCATAAGATACCAGATGTGGTGGACAGGAAAGTGTTTTAGAGAGCTATATTTAACCTAAGAATCATTTCTCAGCTATTACAAAGTAATAAAGTAGTAGCATGGCCTGTTGCAGCTGTTTCGCTCCTTTAGTAGATCTTTTCCTCCAGCTAACACCCTTTTTTCAAGATCTAGATGAAGTCTATTTCCACCTTAAATAATCTATATATGATTACTGCGGCACAGCAGCCTAACCTGCAGCTGTAAGAGCACGCAGAATGGCATGGTTTAGGGTCTCATGCCTCGGGCTTGTGAGAAGAATTAGCCGTCTCTCTTGGTCTTGGGGTCAATTTACTTGGAGAATGTCAAAAAAGTCAGTTTTTCTAAACAAGGACTATTACTCCATTAGTAAAGAGCTCAACACAGCCAGCTCATCAGTTTTCCTCTGCACATAGGACACAGTCAGTATGCTATCAAAGACATTTTCAGCTACAGTCTCATTAGCCATAAAACCACCCATTACCGCAGTGCCAGGTCTCATAGACTTATCAATAGCATTAGAGGTCATGTGAGTAGATGCAAGAGACTACTACTACTGATATCAACCAAAACTCTGCATCAAGTCTTTGACAATCTACAAGTAGGAGGGAGACAGATTGTTCGGACCTCGACTTGGCAACAGGGTTCCAAACTCAGTTTGACAAACTTTTCTCCATCATTTAGCCTTTCTATTAACTACCTCACATCCTCTCAGACACCTTAGATCTTGAATTGGAACATCAATTCCTGATGAAAGCACAGATAACAGTTATCAGATCAAGAGAGAAGTAATGAATACTACTCCCATTACTTCCCAATCTCTAAGGACATTTTTTTAGAAGTTTTTTCAGGTCAATGAGTGAGCTTAAAAAAAACACTTCAAAACAAATAAAAACAAGTGAAAGTTAAGGGTTTAGTAGGCTGAGGTCTTTTTCTCCCATATATATTTTTTGTTTTTGCTTTTATTAAAAGATTAAATGATATGTTTTTTTTTCTGGTTTAATTGGTGTGTATTGGTTTTCACATAGTTTGATTCCTTGTGCATAGTGACAAAAGAGTCATACCAAGGTACCCAGGTTTTGAAATCAGTGCAGTAATGACAAAGAAATCTAGGTGCCACAACCCTAAGGATTCTGAGTCTAGGATGTCACAGTCTTGCTTTGGGCTCCACAGGTTAAGGTCCCAAGATATCTGGTATGAGTATCAGTGGAGTAGCACGCTCAAAACCTTGAATTATCCATGAGCAGAAACACAAAGGATTATAGAAGTGTAAACATCTGTGCATGAAGTGATGATGGTATTTATTATTTGGATTTAGTTCACACCTTTTTCAGTGATAGCTCAAGGTGAGTCACATTCAAATACAATAATTTATTTCCCTGTCCTGGAAAGCTGATTATAAATTTTTACTTCAGGCAATGGAAGAATAAGACCGATTCACTAAAAATAGCGACTCAATCGCTGTTGGCTGATTCTCTGGCCGATTTTCAAACAGTGATTCACTATCAAGTTTGCACGGAGGTGCAAATCATTTGCATTCAAACTCATGGACTCAATTGCTTAGTGAACGATTGAGTTGGTACAGAGCCCTGACAGTAGTGACAGGAGAAGCAGCCTCCTGCCACTGCTGTTGGGACTTCTGCTGGGTTTTTTGTTTTTTAATGGCACTGATATTTTGCGTGTATTGCACATGCAAAATATCAGTCCCCCCAAACCCCCCCCCCCACAAACAATGGCCAATCAGGGACTTCCTTAGGCTCCTTGCTAAGAAAGTCCCTGATTGGCTCAGGTGCCTCAGACCTCTCCCAAGGGAGAATCCTGAGCCAATCAGAGCCTTAGGCCCCTCCCCATGCATCACATGATGCACTGGGGAGGGGCCTAAGGCCTGCATTGCACAGGAGGCGGCCGGAGGAGCAGGAGGGTCTGACTGGGCACCCCTCCTGATCACAACTTAACGGTATGGGGAGGGGGCCGATGGGGGCCGGGGACAGCCCTCCTGCTGTTTTTTTCAGGGAGGAGGTTGGAGGTATTTGCGGGCAAGAGAGTGGGCATCCCTCCTGCTGGGGGGGTTTCCTTTGGGGAGCGGGCGGGTGCCTTTGGGGGGGCAGAAGGGAGCAGGCATTCCTCCTGATTTTTTCTTAAGGGTGGAGGGCCTTCATGACAGGAGTGGGCATTTCTCCTGCCATCTTTTTGGGGTTCAGGTTGGTCACCGGAATTGGGGTGTGCATGTGCGTGATTGTCATCGGGGAGGGCTGTCGCGGCGGTGGGGGATTTTTTTTTATTTTTTGGGGGGAGCACAGATATTTTGCATGTGTAATACACACAAAATATCAGTGCCATTAAAAATAAATGAAAAAACACCAGCAGACCTGTCGGTAAACACAGTTAATGACAGATCTACAGCAGTCGGGTTTTAGGATCGTAAAACCCGATGCAAAATAGCCAAGCAAATGTTAGTGAATCAATCACTTGGCTATTTTGCATGGGGTTTTACAAATTTGCATGGCTGGATCGGAAACTGGGCGATCGAGAGGAAAAACAGATGGTGGCTGTTTTGTGAATTGGGCCGGTTAGCAGCGATCGTTGCTAAACCTGTGATCGCTGACTTTAGTGAATCGGGGCCTAAGTGACTTCTCCAGCATTATAAGGGGTAGCAGCGGGATTTGAACCTAGCATCCCTTGTTGTCAGCCTCCTGCTCTAACCACCAGGCTACTCTTCCAACAAAGTTGGCCTAAGGGAAATGGGAATGAGTTTTGATGGCATGAAATTGATTGGCACAGAAAGTATACTTTGTCCACAATGGGTTGAAAACATTTGTGACTTGCACTGGACCCAAGACATAAAGCCTTTTAGCCTTTCATTTCAGTTTTGAAATGAAATTAAAAAAGTACATTAGGAACCTCACCGAGAGGCATAGACCCCACAATGTGTTGCCATGAGTGGGGTGGGGATGCATGTTACCGGTAATATTAATAGTTTCAACATTACCATAAAAAATGGCTCTATGTACATACCAAAACAACAGCAACAACAAAAAGCCTTGAACACTGATATGTTTTGGGGCCACAGGAACAGCCTAGATATAAGCTGACCTAATTGCCTATGTTTTCAACATGATCTGGCAAATGGGATCACAAATCCTTCCCTTGGGGTCACAATTTAGGTGAACCCTTCATAGGTGCGTCATTATTCTGCACCTCTAGAGAGAGTGGGAATTACACAGTTTTATTAGCCACTAGTCTTTAAGCCCGTTACATTAACGGGTGCTAGAATATGTATGTGTGTGTGTATTTCTTTCTTTCTCTCTCTCTCTCTCCTTAGCCTGTTTCTGTATTTCTTTCTTTCTGTCTTTCTTTTTCCTTGGCGGTCCACCACCACCCCTTGCCTGCTTCCCCTGTCCATTCTCCCTTCCTTTTTCTTCCCCTGTCCATTCTCCCTTCCTTTTTCTTCCCCTGTGTCCACCACCACCCCTTCACTGGTCCCCTTATCCAGCAGCAGCCCTTCTCCCTTTGTTTTAACTCCCCCTCTGTCCAGCAGCACCTCTTTCTTGCTCCCCCTGTCCAGCAGTAGGCCTCCCTTCCTATTTTTGCCCTCCCGTCCATCAGCACCTCTTCCCCTGTCCAGCAGTACCTCTTTTCTGTTCCCCGTGTCCAGCAGTAGGCCTCCCTTCCTTTTTTTGCCCCCCGTCCCTCCCCCGTCCATCAGCACCTCTTCCCCTGTCCAGCAGTAGGCCTCCCTTCCTTTCCCCCGTCCATCAGCACCTCTTCCCATGTCCAGCAGCAACCCTTACCTCTACTGACATCTGCCTAAAGCCGCTGTGGCCTGAAGACACCGACAGCCTCTGCAGCCTACTCCCACTCCTTCCTCGCGGTCTGTCCCCCCCCCCCAGGAAGCTTTGTTTACGGCTTCGGCAGCCTCCTGTCTGTGGGCCGGCCGCCTGCGCCGCAGCTCCTCTCTCGATCCCCGCCTGGTGCGGTTCGAGAGAGGAGCCGCGGCGGGTGGGTGAGAAGATCCTGACAGGTGCGCCTGTGCCCCCCTTCCCTCTCCGAATCAGCGGCAGACTGCAAACCACCAAATGCTCCACAGTCGCATGCCTCCAGCCCCCGCATGCACCCTGAGGTTTAGAATATTGCCACAGAAGCACACCTCAGGGAGCCAGCGCTCACAAATTTTCAAGAGCGCATGTGCCTCTAGCATTTTATTATTATAGATAATCAAGGGGTCACATTCACAAAAAGACTGGGAAGAACTGAAAGTCCAAGTGCAATCTATAATGAATATTAGGAATCTTGAACTTACTACTTGAAATGATGAATTAGTGAAGATAGTCAGAGATATTTTTAATGAGAATAACTAATGGATAGACTGGATGGACCGTTCAGGTCTTTATCTACTGTCATTTTCCATGTTATACTGCCTCGGCTGCATTCTTTTTGAGGTGCTGTTTGTAAAATTTTTCAAACTGATTTCTGCTGTGGATTCATTGATAAGAAAATATGTTTAAAAATAATCTGTTAGGCATGGAAAACCAATTCTAATCCATTACCTATAGTGCAAAAGCAGACCTGCAACCTTAAGGTCTCACTGGAGAGTTCATCTGAAAGTGCTGTTGTTCCTAAGAGACATGGAAGTAGGGATCAGGAGGTTTCATAGTTCAGCAGCAGGTAAAAATAAATTTCACAAGTAAGCTGTGTGCAACAAGTACTTAAAACCAACTCCAAAAATGTACTTATGTATTGTCTTCTGAGATAAAAGTTTTATTGATTGCACAATGTACAGTCATTATGAATACACCATTTTCCAATAAATTAATAAAAACTGAAACACGAAACAGAAAACCTGCTAAGGTTCTACTACATGACAGTGGTTCACATCTGAACATTGCAATGGCTATTTGAGAGTAGAAAAAGGGATATGAAAAATATGACAAAAACCCCTCAGTCTAAACAACAATGTAGGAAACCAAAGAACAGTCTTCAAACTAGAGAAGATCATGTCTACTAAAAGCTGGAGTTATATAGGCCAATGGTTCTCAACCCTGTCCTGGAGGACTACCAGCCAGTCGGGTTTTTGGGATAGCTCTAATGAAAATGCATGAGACAGATTTGCATATAATGGAGGTGACAAGCATGTAAATCTGCCCCATGCATATTCATTAGGGCTATCTTGAAAACCTGACTGGCTGGTGGTCCTCCAGGACAGGGTTGGCAACCACTGACAATTGATTTTTCTTCTCCAGTGCCATCCTATGTTGTTCCAATGTCCATCCAGCTACTGTAATGTAGAGTTAAACTAAAACAGTAATATCCCTGAAGGACTTGTTCCCAAAGTGTATTACAATATCTTATATATATCTCAGTTACTGCAAAAACCATCCTACTGGAGGAAAAGAAGGCGTCCCTTTTCTTTATATATTACCAAACATCACCCAAAATAAATATTATAGAAACAAATCTTGAATTCCCCATTTGAAAGCAAGTTTTCTTGTATTTATTATACAGCATTGAAAGCACTACAGTTTGGTTGAATTAAATTTGCAGTAATGTAACTTTTACTTTGGGATCTGAACTGGGTGACCTGCAGCTTTTCATAGATGAAAAAAAAGCATATGCAGTTTGGAAAACCCTCTCAAGAAAAGTACGTGGCATGCTTTTAGCAGGGTACCACCAATGTATTCTGACAGGTATAAAATAAAAATAGAGCACACATGGAATAGAGAATACTTGGATATCACCATGGTCTCATCGTCATAGAGAAAACAAACAGGGGTACTTTAAAGTAGTCTTTTAACAGACTAGAGCTTATTTTGTACAGGGTGCTCATGCAGCTGCACAAAGTTGTGAGAACTGCCTCCATTTTTGCAGGACAAACTGATCCAGTCTTTAAATTGTAACTTTGATTTCCCAAAGTAATGAGGCACAAGTCCATACATGTAGTCATGCAAAACCATGGCCAAATTAGCCTGTCCAGCAAAACTTCTAGCATTTTGAGTGATGAGGATTTCATTGCTTGAGTATGAGGAACTTTAACATTTTCTGCCCATATCAGCTTAGTTAGCAGTTGTTTTTTTTTTTTTTTTAACTATTTCATTCCAGCAAAGAGAAATGTGCTGTGTAGTTTAGACTGTGTTCTAATGTGGGATGACACCATCAGGCTTTTAGATGACATTGCTTGATGCAGCACTGATGATTTCACATCACCAGTTTTGCATTCTGCTGTCACAATACAGTAATGGAAGATGTTAAAAACATGATTTCAACAAATAAACTGGACAAAAATAAGTTGGTATCCATGGACCAATCACACAACTAATACAGAGGTTTTGTTTTCACATGATGACGGAGTGAAACTTTATGCAGTCATTTCTATGCATTGGATGTCTGAGGAAGTAATTCACAGTCTTAAATATTTTTTACAATAACATACACCTATAGAAAGAGCTTGAACAGTAAGTACTTACATAACTAGTCTGTGAATGGTTGATCTTTATTCTCTGTATTCTAGCACATTTGGTAAGGTATATGCCACCCTGGTCCTGTCTACAGTTAATTTTACTGTGATTTTGACACAAAGTTGGGCCAAGCAACAAAATAATCTCTACATCCCTAACGTCAAAGACTTTTTTCTGTCCTACATAAAGCTTAGGAAACGTGCTTGTTTCAAGCTTAACTCCTAGAGCTTCAACACTAGAGGTTCTGCAATAAAGAACAATAGAATGAATGACACTATCCTCAACCTTAGTATACAAGGCTTCCCCATTAACTAGCTTTGGGGCCAGGACCTGCTCCATGTGAGAAACTGGAGCTGGATGCATTAAGGCTGGCTATAGTTTAGAGTGTTACAGATTCTAATATATAATTATATCCCCCGTGATTAAAACTATCAGGTAGTATGACAATGATTGGCCATTTAAGTGTGTGTGTGTGTGGGTAGGGGGGGGGGAATACATATTAATATTAAAGCTTGGCTTTCTGCTCACTCAAAGAATCTCACTGCAGAAACTATTATCAGCAGCAAGTGTGCAGAAATAATTGAAGGGCAAGACAACCTAAAGTTATAAATGTACATAAGCAAGGCTGGAAAATATTAGTCTAAATGTAGTACAGATCTCATTTCAGAAAACAATCTGAATGGGTAGGCTATCCACAGCATTTCTGATCATTCTGATACACCTTTAAAGCATCTTTCAATTCGCATACTAAAAAAACAGTGTAATTCAGTTCCCTCATGAAGAAAAGAAAGGAAAATTGCTCTTAGGACAAGCTGGCCTCAGGTAGTCTTTGTCCAAGGCAAAACTAGCAGAGCAAAGAGGGTGAAAACACAAATCTAACATCTCAGACCCATGACAGGACACAGGTACGTACATCATCTTAAGCAAAGAAAAAAAATAATTCCAGAACTATTTTATTCATAGGCACATATATTGCTCATACAAGCTTGATACATCCTAGAATGGATCAGACTGGATGCCAGTTCATACAGGAATACAACAAAACAAATGCCATCCTGTCCAGCTCTGCTTTCCAGTCACTGTTAGCATTTCACTATTGTAGAATTGCTCCCACCACTGACAGGCACAAAGCATATCATCTTAAATAAGTAGCCCATATCTGTCTGAAACAATGACCCAGCATTTGGCTGCTTAAGTCAACTAGGTGGTGTTCTAATCTATGTACATCACATAGAAATAAGAGGTATTCTGCTAGCAAGACTCACAATGTGTCTGAACACTATCCATGCAAACTGTTAGTTAAATCCCATTCCTTTTTATTCTTTTCCCCTTATCACTGGCTTAAGCTTCCCAGCGCCTAGGCATCTTTCCTAAGACAGCAAATCAATACAAGATGAATCATATGCTTTTGGTACTAATTTTCATAAAAACTCCTTCAGTGACAAGTCGGAACCATGGTAATAGTTATGGCGCACATACTGTAAGCTGAGTGTGCGATATCAATAGGATTTAAGTGCTATAAAACACTTCCATGAGAAAGAAAACCAATGGGAAATAAAGGGGAGGAACGCTATAATCACTATAGCGTCACTTACTGGTAATGCGCACCCTTTGTGCAAAAGTCCCGTGGTACCCTGGCAGAACAAATTTGGAAATGGTGAAGTCTGCAACCATTTTTAGCAATACTTCTATTGGTTCAGAATAAATATTCAGCCTTGCTGTACAATCTTAGGACAGTCAGCCCTATCTAACTGATTTCACTGCCATATGCACAAGAAAAGACATTCAGGAGGGGCCACATTAAACAGAGATCAGCACAATACATTTAAATAGTAGACATATGACAAGTACGCATATACATACACACACACACACACACAACTGCAAGCACTTACTCAATGCCACGGTGTATCAGAAGTTAACCTCGCCCCAGCAAAGGAATTTATGTTACCCTTAACTATATGTGGATACCCTTAACTATATGTGGATACTTCTATCCCCCTATCAGTTGCAAACATTTTTAAAACTGTGTCTTCTCCAGTGGGCCTAAGCAAAACAGAAGGAAAAAAAAAAATCAATAAAGAATGAGGTGAGCAATTTGTAAAACAAAGAAGTTTGGATGAATTTTTTTAAAAAGCAGTTAGGATGAACCTGGTAGAGAAGATGCAGCAGAGATCACCACTGACAGGAAGCCCTGTAAACTTGACAAAACCAAACTACATTCCACACAAGAAATAATGCACATACATTTTGGCAGGATTGGGGGGAGGGGCTTCAGTGTAGTGTCCTTTCTTTCAATTAAATAACCAAGACCAGTGCTGAAGTCATGATGGGATGACCACGCAAGTCCCAACAGGGCCCTGTGGGGTATTGTGCTAAAAAGCTGTAAACCCCTCACCTCTGGGCTGACAAGAAATTACAACCTGGAAAGACTCATTTGCACTTCTCATGACTCATTTGCACTTCAGTTCAGGATGTGCCTGTGTGTTGCAGGAACAAAAACATTTTGCTCATCAGATCTCCTAGACATGGCTATTCCTCATCACTTCCCAACAAGAAGCCAAGAATAAAGTTGATGGCTCGCTGGCGGTCATGGTGAGTCTGTTTTCCAAGCAGGTTTGGTGGTGGCCGCAACAGAAGAGTGGCAAACAGAGTCGCTACAGAGAGAGAGAGAGAGAAAAAAAAAAATCATTAGCGACATGACCTTAAGAAATGTCAGTGCTCTTATTATAGAAAAGGGCTACAGTCCATCCTCAGAGCAACAGGGACGACAGAGTATTCTGAATAAGCTCCTGCTCTCTTGTTTGTAAAGTATGTATTTATACATTTTTATTTTTAATGTCTATTTTTCTGTGTTTTATTATTGTTAATGTTATTTTTATTTCTGGGTTTCAAGTAAATTTTAAATTTAATTTTCATTTTTCAGTAGCTGTTTTTTCTTATGTCTTTTGTTCCAAGGGTGAACTGTACTATTTTTTTTAAATAATGCCTCACATTACCTGAGATAATGGGCCCTGCATAAGTCCCCTAATTATACATTGTATAAATGTTACAAAACAAGATTTCGAGAAATAAAGAAGTACTGGTGAATATACTGATATCGCTACATGAAAGAGAAAAGCAGTAATCTAGAGATTCTGTGCTGATGGTGAAGTGGTTAGTCAGTCAAAAACAGCTGAACTCGATGAAACTCTGGTTTCTGTTCAACTTAATATGTATTTATGCAACATGTCAGACAGCCACTGTTCTAGTCTTGATTGTACGTACCAAAAAGAACTACCTTAACAGGGAGATAAATTTGCAGGAGGTGGTCTCTAAGTGAACATGGTCACCTGGCAGGACTACATCTCCCATGAGTCCATGGGGCAGGTCTCAGGAAATAAGGTAGCAGGTAGAGCTTGAAGTTTTAGAATAGATGAGCTTATTAACAACAAGCTAAAAGGGGAGAACAGGTTCTTTGCAATTACAGAATGCAGGCCTGGAGCAGAGTGAAGCTATTGGGGAGAAGGAGAACCAACCAAAAGCCTAGACACTGAAGGAAGTTTGAGACATGCAACAGACAATTGGATCCTGCTGTTCCTGAGAGAGAGAAGATAAGAGTTCCTAGAGGAAAGTAACCTGAAAACTGCTTCCAACTAAGTAATCTTTCTCATTATATACTTTGGGTGGATAGCAACATTTGGTTTTCTGTTGCATTGCTGAGGGTGGAGTGTTACCCTGTATTGAAATTTTGCCCAAATGCATATTTTATCCTTTCTTATGGAAGGTTTTATATAATCTAGCCTATGTTTCCCACAAATGGCAATTGGGTGTCAGATAAGCTGGCGAAGGCTTCTAAGAAACTCCAGCAGCTGGAAAGTGAGGGGGCTACTGGACAGACTTTTATGGTTTGTGTCCCAGAAATGCCAAAAAAATATCATGATCAAGTATTGCATTCATATTCATTATTGCTTTAATCATGAATTAATAATGAGCGTGACTGCTGAACAGTCTGGATGGACCATTCAAGTCTTTGTTATTTACAATTTTATTATGTAAATAAAATTCTTTGTTCTAAAAGAAGCCAGTGTAATCCCTTAAGAAATGGATTTGTAAGATGAAAATGTTGAATCCTTGTAATAAAACAAGCAACAGCATTTTGAACAATTTACAAAGTTCCAATATTGGCTTTCAGAAGACCCAAATATAAGGAATTAGAGTGGTCTAGTTTGGCTGTTATAATACATTGCATTTCTGATCTCAAAAGCTTCCAGAGGAATCATAGGTTATAATTTATGTAAAACCTGAAGCTTCCCGGCTAGTTGCAGTCTGATCAGCCTTCAAGGGACTGACTCCGCAGAGGCAAGCACCGCTCCCAGAAACCTATTCCTGAGCTCCAAGTGTTAGAGCAGGCCAGCCAGGCAGGTGCTCTTTTAAAAGTGTGATCCCTCTGACTTCAGACACCAATGTCTAACCCTTCTCCCAGGCAGAGCTGTCCCAGGACTACTGGGAACCTCTTAGCACAGAAATGGAAACGCAATGCAACTTCTTACCACTGTGTCATAGCATCTACCTTGGTATTTTGTTTAAGGGCTTTGCTTTTCTCTGGTTCTTAAGCTTAGTTTTTGTGTTTCCTGTGGCAGGAAGACCTGTTCCAGATTCCATCGAAAAAGATTGGATTAATATTTGGAAATAACAAATCTAGTGCAGAGCAGAGGAAAAGCACAGTTACTTACCGTAACAGGTGTTATCCAGGGACAGCAGGCAGATATTCTTGACTGATGGGTGAAGGCACCGACGGAGCCCCGGTACGGACAATTTTAGAGTGACTGCACTCTAAGAACTTAGAAAGTTCCAGCTAGGCTGCACCGCGCGTGCGCGAGTGCCTTCCCGCCCGACGAAGGCGCGCGGTCCCCAGTTAGGATAAGCCAGCTAAGAAGCCAACCCGGGGAGGTGGGAGGGACGCAAGAATATCTGCCTGCTGTCCCTGGATAACACCTGTTACGGTAAGTAACTGTGCTTTATCCCAGGACAAGCAGGCGGCATATTCTTGACTGATGGGTGACCTCCAAGCTAACAAAAAGAGGGATGGAGGGAAGGTTGGCCATTAGGAAAATAAATTTTGTAAAACAGATTGGCCGAAGTGTCCATCCCGTCTAGAGAATGCATCCAGACAATAGTGAGATGTAAATGTATGAACTGAGGACCAAGTAGCAGCCTTGCAGATTTCTTCAATGGGAGTGGAGCGGAGGAAAGCTACAGAAGCTGCCATAGCTCTAACTTTGTGGCCTGTGACAGAACCTTCCAGTGTCAGGCCAGACTGAGCATGACAGAATGAAACGCAAGCAACCAGCCAATTGGATAGAGTGCGTTTAGATACAGGATGACCCAACTTGTTAGGATCAAAGGACAAAAAAAGTTGAGGAGATGATCTGTGAGGCTTAGTACGTTCGAGATAGTAAGCCAAAGCACGTTTACAGTCCAAGGTATGTAAAGCCTGTTCACCTGGATGAGAATGAGGCTTAGGAAAAAAATACAGGAAGGACAATGGACTGGTTAAGGTGAAAATCAGACACAACCTTAGGGAGAAACTTTGGATGTGTACGAAGAACCACCTTATCATGATGAAAAACAGTGAAAGGTGGATCGGCTACAAGTGCATGCAACTCACTGACCCTCCTGGCAGAAGTGAGAGCTATAAGGAAGACCACTTTCCAAGTGAGAAATTTGAAATGTGCTGTGGCCAAAGGTTCAAAAGGAGGCTTCATTAAAGCGGAAAGAACCACATTGAGATCCCAGACCTCAGGAGGGGGCTTGAGAGGTGGTTTCACGTTGAAAAGGCCCCTCATGAATCTGGAAACCAAAGGATGAGCAGAGAGGGGTTTTCCATGAATTGGCTCATGAAAGGCAGCAATGGCACTAAGATGAACTCTGATAGAAGTAGATTTGAGACCAGAGTCAGACAAGGAAAGAAGATAGTCTAACACCAATCCCACTGCTAGAGACATGGGATTATGGTGATGTAAAAGGCACCAGGAAGAAAACCGAGACCACTTCTGTTTATAACACTGAAGAGTGGCCGGTTTCCTGGAAGCATCAATGATGGAACGGACAGGCTGAGAAAGGAGTGAATGAGCCGAAGTCAGCCCGAGAGATACCAAGCTGTCAGGTGCAGAGACTGTAAGTTGGGATGCAGTAGGGACTGTTGATGCTGAGTAAGCAGAGAAGGAAACAGTGGAAGAAGTATGGGTTCCCTGGAACTGAGTTGAAGTAGAAGGGAGAACCAATGTTGCCTGGGCCACCATGGAGCGATGAGAATCATGGTGGCTTGTTCCCTCCTGAGCTTGAACAATGTCCGCAGCATGAGCGGTAGAGGGGGAAATGCATATAGGAAGAGATTGGTCCAATCCAGGAGAAATGCATCGGGTGCCAGATGGTGAGGAGAGTAGAGTCTGGAGCAAAACAGGGGCAGCTGATAATTGTGAGGAGCTACAAAAAGGTCCACTTGAGGAGTGCCCCAGTGAGCGAAAATGGACTGGAGAGTCAAGGGGTCGAGAGTCCATTCGTGAGGTTGGAGAATTCTGCTGAGATTGTCTGCTAAGGAATTCTGCTCCCCCTGAATGTAGACAGCCTTCAGGAATAAATGACGAGCTGTCGCCCAAGACCAAATCCGCTGGGCTTCCTGACACAACAGGCGAGAGCCCGTCCCTCCCTGTTTGTTGATGTAGTACATTGCAACTTGATTGTCTGTGCAAATGAGAAGTACTTGAGGAAAGAGAAGATGTTGAAAAGCCTTGAGGGCATAAAACATTGCTCGGAGTTCCAGGAAATTGATGTGGTGTTTCTTTTCCTGGGCAGTCCAAAAGCCCTGAGTTTGGAATTTGTTCAAGTGAGCTCCCCAGGCATAAGGGGATGCGTCTGTGGTGATCACGAGATGATGAGGAGGTAAATGGAACAGTAGACCTCTGGATAGATTTGAAGATGTCAACCACCAAAGAAGCGACTGTCGAAGAGACGAGGTCACAGATATGTGTTGTGAGCAAGGATCCGTCGCTTGTGACCACTGGGTTGCTAGGGTCCATTGAGGGGTACGCAGGTGGAGACGTGCGAAGGGGGTGACATGTACTGTCGAAGCCATGTGCCCCAAGAGCACCATCATGTGATTGGCAGAGATGGTAATCTGTTGAAACACCTGCCGACAGAGATGAAGGATGGTCTGAAGGCGGTTGGATGGAAGAAACACCCTCATCAGAACAGTGTCCAATGAATTGACTCCAATGAATTGAAGTCGCTGGGTTGGAATGAGGTGTGATTTGGGTAGATTGATTTCGAAACCCAACAGTTGAAGGAAGTGAATGGTCTGGTTGGTGGCAAGCAGAACCGCCTGAGGAGAGTGAGCCTTGATCAGCCAGTCGTCCAAATAAGGGAAGACTTGAAAATTGTGAGAGCGGACATAGGCTGCTACCACAATCAGACACTTGGTGAATACCCTGGGAGAGGAGGCCAGACCGAAGGGTAGCACCTTGTACTGATAATGATTTTGATTGATGAGAAAGCGTAGATATTGCCTGGACGTCAGATGGATAGGAATATGTGTGTAGGCCTCTTTGAGATCGAGGGAGCATAGCCAGTCGCCCTGAGTGAGAAGAGGGTAGAGGGTGGCAAGAAAGAGCATTTTGAACTTTTCCTTGACCAAACATTTGTTGAGATCTCTGAGATCTAAGATGGGTCTGAGGTCTCCGGTCTTTTTGGGAACTAGAAAGTACCTGGCGTAAAATCCCTGACCTCGCTGATCTTGAGGAACTTCTTCGATGGCATTGAGAAGAAGGAGGGATTGAACCTCTTGAGCGAGAAGGAGGGACTGAGACTTGTTGGAAGTAGACTCTTTTGGCAGGTTTAACGGCGGAGGAGTCTGAAAATTGAGGGAGTAGCCATGGGCTATGATAGAGAGCACCCACTGGTCGGTGGTGATTGCTTCCCAATGAGTCAGAAAAATGTTTAGTCTGTGGAAGAGGACATGAGGGAGGAAGACTGGCAATGCCCTGGAGAAGCGAGTCAAAAGGGCTGAGTCGGTTTAGGCTGAGCAACAGGTTTTATGGCAGGCGGCTGTTGTTGGCGAGCCTGTTGTTGTTGCTGCCATTGCCTCCGAGGCTGAGGAGGATGAGGCTGAATTGGTCGAGCAGAGAAACGCCGTTGATACGACGTCTGCTGCCAAAAAGGACGAGTAGGAGGGGGGTTTCTTTTTGTTTTTCAATAAAGTATCCCACCTCGTCTCATGAGCTGAAAGCTTCTGAGTGGTGGAATCCATAGATTCTCCAAACAACTCATCACCCAGGCAGGGAGCATTGGCAAGGCAGTCCTGGTGGTTTACGTCAAGGTCTGAGACGCGAAGCCATGCCAATCGTCTTATGGCTACAGACATAGCAGTAGCTCGGGATGTCAGTTCAAAAGTGTCATAGATGGAACGGACCATAAACTTCCTGAGCTGCAAGAGACTGGAAGTGCATTGCTGAAAAGCAGAAAGCTTGCGGTCAGGAATATATTTTTGAAAAGTGGCCATCTGCTGGATAAGATGTTTCAGGTAAAAGGAGAAGTGGAATGCATAGTTACCTGAACGGTTGGCCAACATAGCATTCTGGTACAGTCGTTTACCAAATTTGTCCATAGCCTTGCCCTCTCTGCCAGGAGGGACAGAGGCATACACACTGAGCCTGCAGATTTTTTGAGGGTTGATTCCACTAGTAAAGATTCATGCGGAAGCTGAGGTTTGTCAAACCCTGGAATAGGGATCACTTTGTAAAGTGATTCCAATTTCCTTGGAGCTCCTGGAATGGTGAGAGGAGTCTCCAGATTTTTGTAAAATGTTTCCCTTAAGATATCATGAAGGGGTAATTTTAAAAATTATTTGGGAGGTTGGTCAAAGTCCAAAGCATCCAGGAATGCTTTCGACTTCTTAGAATCCAACTCCAAGGGGAGAGAAAGGGTGTCTGAAATCTCCCTAAGAAATTTAGTGAAGGAAGAGTGCTTTGGCTTACTAGCAGGATCCTGCACTGATGGGTAAGCCTCGTCCGATGAAAAATCCTCCTCGGTACCGAGGGGATCCTCGGAGTCATCCCATAAATCAGGGTCACGTACCGATGGAAGACGGCCCTGAGATAGAGGAGTAGAGGACTCAGTATGCCTGGTCTTGCGTACCGATTTGCCGGAACGCATCGACACCGTTCCTGGCGACTGTAAAGCGGTACGGGTGTCGAAGAGCGATACCGGATCAGAGACAGCATGAGCAGCTCGACGAAGAGACTTGGGCTCTGCCGATAAAAGAGGCATAGATATAGAAGAGGCAGATTTAAGCGGTGCCGATAACGTCGATGCCGACAAAATAGGCTGATCGACGATCGGTACCGGAGGCTCAGTAGGTACCGACACTGGAAGGTTCGGAGTCAGCAGAGCCGGGAGCAGGTGTTGTAATTGCTCCTTAAGCTGGACCTGGAGGATGGATGCTATGCGCTCATCCAGAGACGGTCCCAATGGCACCGGTACCGCTTTTTTCTTGCTCGGTACCTGCAGTGCAGCTCGACGCTCAGGCGAAGTCGATGCCGATGAGGAGGCAGTCACTTCTATGGGAGCGTAGCGTTTGCGGGGCTGGCGCGCAGTCTGCAGGACTTGGCTCACTGTATGTTCGACTGGCGGGCCAAGAACTGTAGGGGATGGCTTCTTAGCTGGCTTACCTGTGGGTTGCGACACCGAGGATGCATCCTGCGGTGTCGAAACCACCGGTGCCGACTTAGAGGAAGTTACCGATGCCGGGGTCGATGCCGGTGGGACTTCCATAGCGGCACTGAAAAGAATCTGCTGTTGAATTTGGCGATTCTTCAAAGTTCTCTTTTGAAGAGAACTACAGCGGGTGCACATCTCAGCCCTATGGTCCGGACCCAAACACTGAAGGCACCACTTGTG
This sequence comes from Geotrypetes seraphini, assembly GCF_902459505.1. Classification (NCBI taxonomy): domain Eukaryota; kingdom Metazoa; phylum Chordata; class Amphibia; order Gymnophiona; family Dermophiidae; genus Geotrypetes; species Geotrypetes seraphini. The sequence continues at coordinate 71,433,312 of NC_047088.1, forward strand.
CGGGTCGGATAAGGAAATAGGACGTGCACACCGCTGACACTTTTTAAAACCCGGTGAAGGGGGCATGAAGGGAAAAACGGCAGTAGCAAAATCGAAGCCCGAAGCTTCAATGGTGCCAACAGGTCCTGCCGTGGCCGACCGAAAAAAGTCAAAAAAAAATGAAGACTTCTTTTTTTTTTTTAAATGTTAATCAAGAATGAATAAAAAAAGAAAACGTGAGAAGTTTCACGAAGAAAAAAAAGCGCGAGCGGGAAGGCGAAAAAGAGATATCCAACAGCCGTTGGAAACACGCGTCTTCTTAGCTTTGCGGAAACTAAGAAACTGGGGACCGCGCGCCTTCATCGGGCGGGAAGGCACTCGCGCACACACGGTGTGGCCTAGCTGGAACTTTCTAAGTTCTTAGAGTGCAATCACTCTAAAATTGTCCATATCGGGGCTCCGTCGGTGCCGTCACCCATCAGTCAAGAATATGCTGCCTGCTTGTCCTGGGATAAAGATACCTTCTTAACTCGCTTGTAAAAGTTAAGACTGAACAAAGAGGGCACTGCCCAGGGAGACAAGGAGGTGAAACTAAGCAAAATGATTGATGCCTTCCTACAATCCAACTCGCAAGCTGGGGAACACAACCCATCTGTAAGGAATCGTATGTTGTTTGCACAGGAAAAATAACTGGCCAACAGCTAAGCAATCCACAGATTCGCAGGTGGGGACAAGCAGAGCAGTGGATATTAGCAGAATGAATCTGTTTATTGGAGGAATCAATGAGTCAAGAAATGAAGAGAAGCTAGTACTTACCTATCATGTTGGCACTAACGTTGTTGTCACTTGAATATTTCAGCAGTTCTCGCAGGAAAGCCATTAAATATCGGAACACATTTCGATGGCATCGTGGCAACTGAGAAATTACCTAAGTGGAAATGGAAAAGATAGACTTCTATCACGTAAATCCTAGTGAGTGAGGGTAGAAGACTGTAATCATTTATATTTGACTCTGTCAGGAGGGTACAGACGCCCAACTTAAGTATGACACGATCTTAAGAATGCAGTTGCAGCTTCATTTGATTTCATTAAGCAGTATTTCTAGTGGCATAGACTCCTACACTTCTGTGGAAGATTCAGGAATGATGCAGGGCCACATTAAGAACAGTGTGTGGTTGTGCATGCTGTACCTTAAAGGGCCATCTTCTCTACTTCTCTTACTTTTAGCAGGTATCCTCAAAAATTCATGACATACAGTCCAGTGATAGACAAAAATAAAGATAATTTCATATAAGTGCCAATGGGGTATCAGACCACCCTCTGAGCAGCATAGCTCATTAGAGTTTAATTCCTCATTCTTCCCGTAAGGTACAACTTCTCTAAATCCTCATTTGTGTTAGTACTTATTAAAAATGCTTTAAACATTTCAATAAGCTTAATTTCATAAGTTAATTTAAATATAATTTAATCTCATAACTTAGCTTTTCAGCCTTCAATGTTAATCCCCTCGGGATCCGGAAGGTTCGCCCCCCACATTTCGCCCCCAGCAATTCGCCCCTCACATTTCGCCCCCCACATTTCGCCCCAGGTATGTTTCGCCCCCACACATTTCGCCCCCCAGATGTTTCGCCCCCACACATTTCGCCCCCGCACATTTCGCCCCTGAGCGTTGGATTATGTGTACTGCACATTTCGCCCCTGAGCATTCCTCCGTTCTCTCTCTCTCACTCTAACTTTGTCTCCCTTCCCACCTCCCCTTTCTGGTCTGAGTCATTCTTTTCCTCTCTTTATCTTTCCCCTACCCCACCCCCAATTGTAGGTCCAGCATCTGTTCCTTCCCAGCAGCGGCCGCCGATCCTGACAATCCCACTGCCTCTTACCCTCACTTACCCGAAGCAGTAGTGGCAGCCTGTGAGCAGAGGCAGTGCCGTAAACAGGCTGCTTTCGGCCAGCCCTGGCAGGGCCTTTCCTCTGCCATGTTAGTCCTGACAACACCCACTCCCTCCCTCTGGCCCCCGAAACTAGGTTGTGCTTGTGGTGATGCCTCTTCACCCCGTGCTGCTTCCTCGACCCAGGAGAGGGGGACAGCGGCGGGGTCGGGGGAGACGGGGCTGGGGACGGAGACCCCTCTTCCTGCTCCAGCATAGGCACCGATTCCCTCTGGAGCCCGCCCCGGCGGCAGCACCGCCGTCAGCATAGGCACCGATTCCCTCTGGAGCCCGCCCCGGCGGCAGCACCGCCGTCCATGACAACACCCACTCCCTCCACCGATTCCCTCTGGAGCCCGCCCCGGCGGCAGCACCGCCGTCAGCATAGGCACCGATTCCCTCTGGAGCCCGCCCCGGCGGCAGCACCGCCGTCCATGACAACACCCACTCCCTCCACCGATTCCCTCTGGAGCCCGCCCCGGCGGCAGCACCGCCGTCAGCATAGGCACCGATTCCCTCTGGAGCCCGCCCCGGCGGCAGCACCGCCGTCAGCATAGGCACCGATTCCCTCTGGAGCCCGCCCCGGCGGCAGCACCGCCGTCCATGACAACACCCACTCCCTCCCTCTGGCCCCCGAAACTAGGTTGTGCTTGTGGTGATGCCTCTTCACCCCGTGCTGCTTCCTCGACCCAGGAGAGGGGGACAGCGGCGGGGTCGGGGGAGACGGGGCTGGGGACGGAGACCCCTCTTCCTGCTCCAGCATAGGCACCGATTCCCTCTGGAGCCCGCCCCGGCGGCAGCACCGCCGTCCATGGCAGGCTGCCAAGCGGGCACTCGCCGCCATGACAACACCCACTCCCTCCACCGATTCCCTCTGGAGCCCGCCCCGGCGGCAGCACCGCCGTCAGCATAGGCACCGATTCCCTCTGGAGCCCGCCCCGGCGGCAGCACCGCCGTCCATGACAACACCCACTCCCTCCCTCTGGCCCCCGAAACTAGGTTGTGCTTGTGGTGATGCCTCTTCACCCCGTGCTGCTTCCTCGACCCAGGAGAGGGGGACAGCGGCGGGGTCGGGGGAGACGGGGCTGGGGACGGAGACCCCTCTTCCTGCTCCAGCATAGGCACAGATTCCCTCTGGAGCCCGCCCCGGCGGCAGCACCGCCGTCCATGGCAGGCTGCCAAGCGGGCACTCGCCGCCATGACAACACCCACTCCCTCCACCGATTCCCTCTGGAGCCCGCCCCGGCGGCAGCACCGCCGTCAGCATAGGCACCGATTCCCTCTGGAGCCCGCCCCGGCGGCAGCACCGCCGTCCATGACAACACCCACTCCCTCCCTCTGGCCCCCGAAACTAGGTTGTGCTTGTGGTGATGCCTCTTCACCCCGTGCTGCTTCCTCGACCCAGGAGAGGGGGACAGCGGCGGGGTCGGGGGAGACGGGGCTGGGGACGGAGACCTGCGGCTCGTCGGAGGTGCGCGGCGTACGCTCGCGGGACGCTGTCTCGCTCTGGCCCAAGCCCCGATCACCCTTCATGTCCTAGCGGATCGCGGACGAAAAAGGGGAAAGCCCGGGGGCGGGGCCAGACTTCGACTCCCTCCCCCCCTTGGCTTTGCTCGCGCACACCAGCAGCTGGACTGAGGGCCCGTGAGGTAAGGATTTGCGCGGGAGGGGGGGGGGGGTGATGAGCATTTCACTTTCGAAAAGTCAGGCGCGCTCCGAGTCAGGCGCGCTCCGAGACGGATTTCTTTTTCCCCTCAAAGGCAGGGGCGAAATGTGCGGGGGCGAAATGTGTGGGGGCAAAACATCCGGGGGGCGAAATGTGTGGGGGCGAAACTTCCGGGGGCGAAACATACCTGGGGGCGAAATGTGGGGGGCGAAATGTGAGGGGCGAATTGCTGGGGGCGAAACTTCCGTGAACCAATCCCCTCAACCAACGCGTTTCGCTTTCTTTATCAAGGCATGGGGAAGCTGAAAAGAAAACACAATAAACTGTCATTAAAAAACCTAATAACCCCACCACAAAACCAATTGCAGCAGAATCCTCTCTTACCTACATAACTTTTTTTCTCACTCATACAGCCATCGGCTCTCATAAGATGGCCGCGGCGTTCTAACACTGAACAGTTATACTTCCTCCCCATGACGTCACTTCCAGATTTACCCGGATATGGAGACTAGACAGAAACCATAAATCATTAATGATTTTTTACTTTTATTACTTTTCTTTCTCATTTGCCAGCATCCCACCCGGATAAATAAATTCATGGTTTTATGATTTATGGTTTCTGGCTAGTCTCCATATCCGGGTAAATCCAGAAGTGACGTCAGGGGGAGGAAGTATAACTGTTCAGTGTTAGAACGCCATGGCCATCTTATGAGAGCCGATGGCTGTATGAGTGAGAAAAAAAGTTATGTAGGTAAGAGAGGACTCTGCTGCAATTGGTTTTGTGGTGGTGTTATTAGGTTTTTTAATGACAGTATATTGTGTTTTCTTTTCAGCTTCCTCATGCCTTGATAAAGAAAGTGAAACGCGTTGGTTGAGGGGACTAACATTGACGGCTGAAAAGCTAAGTTATGAGATTAAATTATATTTAAATTAACTTATGAAATTAAGCTTATTGAACTATTTAAAGCATTTTTGATAAGTACTAACACAAATGAGGATTTAGAGAAGCTGTGCCTTATGGGAAGAATGAGGAATTAAACTCTAATGAGCTATGCTGCTCAGAGGGTGGTCTGATACCCCACTGGCACTTATATGAAATTATCTTTATTTTTGTCTATCACTGGACTGTATGTCATGAATTTTTGAGGGTACCTTAAAGGGAACATTGGTAGGGACAGTTGGCCCTATTTTCAGCTGGGAGCAGAGGGAAGCATTAAAAGCTACAAGTTCAAAGTTGCATACAAATCCGACTTAAGAACAGCTTTAAAAAAGTAACTCGTTCTTAACCTGGGGACTGCCTGTACCGTATTTCCCTATGTATAGGCCGCCCCTTTGTATAGGCCATAGGAAATGCCGATGTAGGTTTAAAAACTCTTAGATAAGCTGCCCCATGCTACTAGCCGCGGCTTATCTAAGAGTTTTAAAACCTATATCGGCCTATACATCATCCCCCCTTAAATACCTCCCTCGCCGGTAAATACCTCCTAGATGGCTGCCTCTTCCAAACACGCTGTGCAGGGCAGGAGCAATGTTTGCGATCTCAAGTCTCACCCCGCACCGCTTCCTGATTGGCTGCTGTCAGTTCTCGCGATGGCAGCCAATCAGGAAGTGGTGCGGGGTGAGGCTTGAAATCACAAACATTGCTCCTTCCCTGCACAGCGTGTTTGGAGGAGGCAGCCAGCGTGTTTGGAGGAGGCAGCTGGCAGCCATCCAGGAGGTGTTTACTGGCGAAGGAGGTATTTAAGGTTCAAATTTGGTTCAAATGATAAAACAGAGCACAGTGTGTAGCAATTCCATGCTGTGACAGTGAAGCTGAAATACCTGTCTACAGAGCCGGGTGTCATGTGAACAATCCAGGCAACGCTGGAACAATTCATAACAGATAACGGGCTCTGGAAGGGCCTCCAGGAATATCAGGAGAGCTTCAGCTACAGAATGGTTACTGCCAGCTAGGTCAAAGCAAGTTAAGGAATGTTTAAATATAATACCAAATTAGGACATTTTTCTAGATCCATCAAGTGATTTATAATAGCCCCAAACAGTACAGATCATAGCAGCCAATGTTTGAAAATGATTGTGGATGCTGAACTCATAACTCAACAAATTTCCTCTCATCTAGCAAAGAAAAAAAAAAAAAGGATGAACAAATACACCTGGTAGTGAATGACCATTCTGTATCTTAATGTCAAGAGGTAATGTGGACAAATCAAAAGCTAGGGTCCTGTCAGTCTCTCCTTTCCCTTCCCCCCTGCAGCTTGTCAGTATCATAAGTTTAAGATAATTAAAGACTTAATATATCACTTTGGAGAAAACCTATCAAAGCTGTTTATAACAAATAATATCAAAAGAACTGAAAGGAAATACAATAATATAGGAAAGTGATAAACCAACAAAAGAACTGAAAAGGAAAAACAAATCAAATCAAACCTGACACACTCTCTCCATTCAGGCATGCCATAGTACTTTTCTCCAATCAGTCCCTCTCTTTCCTCAGCCCATCTACACCAAATACCCAAATGTTTTCCATCCATGCTCAGAATTATTTTCTACAAAGTACTAATGTATTGCAAAGAATACCTATAATCTTATGCAAGCTTTGTATCCAATTACCACTTATGATCTGAAAAGTATTTCCTTTTTTAATGTTATATGAACTCTAATTTTAAGAAATTTGGATACAATTTAATTTTATATCTGATTTTAGAAGATCCTATGTTTTAATCTGAACTAAAAGGATTTTAGATTATATTTATATTTTATTTCAAATATCCTGATTTTAGATTGTGATGTCATGAAGAAAGAGTACAATTGTTAGTTGCATTCTATGTCCAAATCATGTTTTAAGTTTATGTCATGCCTCAACATTATAAGTTTGCTTACTGAAATTTATGATGATTTTGTAGTGTTTTTTTGTGTAACTTGCTATAAGCATTCACTGTAAAAAAGCAAAATATAAGACTAAATAAATTCAAGGATACGGATTGTTTCAGGAATACTGGTATCCAAGCAGTCGATAATCTCTTGCAACTCCTCTTGCATCCCTGGAGTCTGGAACAGGTCTTCCTGCCACAGGAAACACAAAAACTAAGCTTAAGAACCAGAGAAAAGCAAAGCCTTAAACAAAATACCAAAGTAGATGCTATGACACAGTGGTAAGAAGTTGCACTGCGTTTGCATTTCTACAGATATCAGTACACTATGTTGAAATATGAACCTTAAATGAATTTTCCCTAGTCTGGGATGATACAATGGTAGATACAGATTAGTTTAGATCAGTGATTTCCAACTTTTCTCATGTAAAGGGCTGCAATGTGAATACAAAATAGCTCTGAGGGCCACCAAAAAATTTCAAACTTACATACACATACGAGGGGTTGCTGAAAAGTTCTCGGCTCAATCAACTTTCTAAATTCTGAGCATTATTTTGCCACTGTAGCTGAAAAGTGTTATTTTATTTCGTTAAGTGCCAATATACAGAAACAGTATTCTTTGTTTCGATATTGTTTCAGATCATTGAACCATATCCACATCATTCTCTTCTTGGTTGATCTGAGAACTTTTCAGCACCTCCTCTTATTACTAATTTTGTAAAACACCTTGATCTGCTTTGTTTAAGTGTTAAAAAAAATACTAACATTGATTCTACAACACTTCAAGGATATACGAGTATTTTAAAAACACACTTTATTTTCAGATTGTCAAAAACCATAAATGAGACACCTGAGTCTCACATAAGAGACTGTTTGCAGTTATTACTGCATATCAGGTGGGAAAGACTGAACTCAACACATACACAGGATTTGAAGATGTTTTCAGCCAACTTTTTGAGGGCTGTAATCAGTGGCGTACCAAGGAGGGGGCGGGGGGGGGGGGGGGTCCACCCCAGAAGCCAGCCATGAGGGGGGTGTTCCCAGCCTGGGAATCATGGTCCGGGATCTTCCCTTCTCATGGCCCGGTGTCAAGGCTCTGGATAGTCCCCGTGGCCCAGCATGCTCCAAGCCTTCTCTCCCTTTACCTTCCGTTAAGCTGAAAAAACTGCCGGTCTTGGCAGTGATTCAGCTATGTCACCTGCGGCTCCCCTTCCTGCTTTCCGCGTCTGCCAATGATGCAACTTCCTGTTTCCGCCCGGGTGGGTTGCAGAGGCAGATACGGAAAGCAGGAAGGGGAGCCATGAGCGACATAGCTGAATCACTGCCGAGGTCAGCAGTTTTTTCAGCTTCATGGAAGGTAAAGGGAGAGAAGGCTGGGAACATGCTGGGCCACAGGGACTATCCAGAGCCTTGGCACCGGGCCGTGAGAAGGGAAGTTCCCGGACCATGACTCCTAGGCCGGGAACACCCCCTCATGGCTGGCACCTGGGGGGAACATTACTAAAAATATTTTTTACATTTGGAGGGTATCAAAAATGATGGTTGGGGGTGTCAAAAAACAATGGGCCCCGGGTGTCAAATACCCTAGGTATGCCTCTGGCTGTAATAGAGGACTTCAGAGACTGCGCATTGGAGACTCTGGCTTAGATGAAAGTGAAGTTGGCTATTTAGAATAGGTATTCTCTTAAGCTGATAACCCATAACACATCTGAGGGACACTATTACTACTTGATGATAGTACACAACCCTTGAGTAGCTCATTAAGGTTCCATGACAACACAAATGATTTGATGAAGAGTTCAACTAAATTTGTCCCACCTAAACCCAGATCCAGAAGGGAGAAGGCAGGATTGGGGCATTTGCCTCAGCTATCGTGTGGCAAGGGAGGTTAGGCAGCACTACCTGTTCTGATCCTGTCTCCTACTGTGCAAACCAAGTCAGCAGTTGGAGAAGCATTTCATTTGATTTAATCTGCTGTTGCTGCAGTGCCAGATCTCACAGCTAGTGGTAAGAATAGCAGGCTGAGAAACAGGGACGCCAGGGTTTAAATCCCACTGATGCTCCTTGTGATCTTGGTCAAGTCACTTAACACTCTACTGATTCAGATACAAACTTAAGGATACATTTATTGAAGTGCATTACTATGTTAGCGCATGCATATGCAGTTAATATACATTACTAGTAAATAGGTCTCATTGTATAAAGTTAGACATGTGGGACAAATTTTCAAAGTGATTTGGTTGGCAACTGACCAGCAAAATCATGTGTTCAGAGCTAGCCACTAATCTTCAGCAGCACTTAACCGACTAATTGCTTCTGAAATTTGCAGCTTGTGCCTAACCCAAAGTTGGCTATATTGGGGGTGCTCTGAGAGCAAAATCAGTACTTGGCCGCTTAAGCACTGATATTCCACTCTTAAGCAGCCAGGTTTAGTGCATAAATTGAATTGCTAAAAGCCTGTCCTATTTTTGTGTGCTAATCCATGTCTGCTTAAGTACTGAATATTAACTTTAGTTGCTTCTTATCCATGTTACTTGAACGTGCTGATCACCGCCGCTGCCTAGACTTCCTCTCATCCTAAGCTATTCTTGATCCGCTTCAGTTAGACTTTTACTCATTGCATTCCATAGAAACTGCCCTTTCTAAAGTTTACAATGACCTGTTCATGGCCATATCCAAAGGCCTCTACTATTATCCTCATCCTTCTCTATTTTTCTGCTGACCTTGATACTGTTGATAACTGCCTACTCCTTGATTCGCTGTCCTTGATGAAATTAAGCTACATTGCAGCACATGCTAGACCTGAATGCCAGCATTGAATTGGCGTTAGTTCTAGAAGCGTAGCGCACGGTAATTTCCTGCGTGCACTAAAAACACTAGCGTACCTTAGTAAAAGGAGCCCTTTGTCATTTTACTTCAAGGTTCTACTGTACAGTGGTACCTCAGAATCCGAATGCCCCAGAACTCGAACGATTTGGAATCCAAACTTTTTTTTTCTTCATTTTTGCCCCGGAATCTGAACACTGCTTTGGAATCCAAATTGCAAGCAGTGCTCAGCCCAAACCTTCCCCTCTGATGCAGCTTCCTGTTTCCGCCTGGGAGGGAAGCTTTGGGCTCAACACCACTTGCAGCTGCCGTTGCCGATCTTGCTGTCTTGCCGCTGGGGATCCCGATCATGCTGCCTCTGCTGCTGGGGATCCTGATCTTGCTGTTTCTGCCAGGTAGGCCCGATCTTGCAGAGTTTGTGGGACCAAGGAATGGATTAATCCAGTTTCTATTCTTTTCAATGGGAAGACTTGTCATGTCTATGAGCATCAGAATGGTTGGTTCTGCTCTCTCCTGGCTTTCTTCCTCTCTTTTCCATTGCCCCTTCAGTGTATGAAATGGTGGTTCCTCCACCACAGTCATTTCATTATCAAGGCTGTCCTAGGACAACTCCTTTTCTCAATCTACACCTGTTAACTCCCAGATCTACTTCTCCACACCAGACATCTCTACTGAAACCCAGATCCTAGACAAAGCCTGAATGTCTGACATTGCCGCCTGGCTGTCTCACTGCTATCTAAAACTGAATATGGCTAAAATGGAGCTCCTCATCTTCCCGCCTAAACCCACTTTCCCTGTTCTCTGTCTCTGTAGACAACACTCTCATCCTCCCTCTTTAGTCTGTTCGGAATCTCGGAGTCATCTTTGACTCTTTCTCCTCCACCCAGATACAACATATCGCTAAAACCTGCTGCTTCTTCCTCTATAATATTACCAAAAGCTGACCATACCTCTCCAAGCACAATACCATAACCCTTATCCATGCCCTAATCATCTCACGGATAGATTACTGCAATGCACTACTCTCAAGTCTTCTGTTCAGCCATCTTTCTTCCCTTCAATCCATCCAGAATTTGGTTGCATGACTCATGTTCCATAAGAGCCCCTATAAAGAGATTATGTACTTAACCCTGGTAAGCTCTTTTCCAGTAGATAGGTGAGACATTCTGGACCACATGTGTCAAAACACAAGGACCGCGGGCTGAATCTTGCCCACTGAGCCATTTTAAGTGGCCCGCGGTGACTGTACCATAGCTATATAACTATGGGTTATTTCCCTAAAGCCATGTGCTGCTGCAGAAGGAATCCACTCTGGATTTTTCACTCTGCCTTTGCTGTACTTCACTGGGTTCTCTAGCTCCACCTACAGTTAGTACCCAAGAAATGAGAGCCACCGAATACATGGGAAGTAGAGGCACCTATAGCAACAGGCTTAAAAAACAAACTGTTCTGCTCAAGAAGTAAATCAAACAGTAATGTTAATCATCAACAAAGGCTTAAACATATATCATATATAAACAACTTCTTCCCATCTCTCAAGGGCTGATGAGCATCTAGCAATCAGCTTGGAGAAGCATAAACATACTGAAACAGTAGGCAGGCCCAGTAAAGACTTAGCGGGGGTCTAGAATGTTTCATCTATCTACTGGAAAAGAGCTTACTAGGTAAGTACATAATCTCCTTTTCCAGTGTAATAGGTGAGACATTCTAAACAGATGGGACATACAAAAACAGTCCCAAAAAGCTAGGGAGAGCTTGCTGCGCCGACCCTTAAGACCAAGGGCTCCAAAGCAGAGTCTAGTCTTGCCCACAAAAAAGCCACACACCTGGTAGAATGTGCCTTGATGGAAACAGGGGACTGTTTCTAAAAAAAAAATGTAGGAAGACAAAATGACCATACGGATCCACCTGGAAATTGTGGCCTTGGAGTGGGTGCACCCCGCTTAATTGAATGAGTCTGCACAAACAAATGGTCAGAGAAACGAAGCTTGTTAGTGATCTCCAGATAACGCAGAAGAACTCTGTGCATATCTAGTTTCTTCAACAAGTGAGTTTGTGTCTTGGAACCAGTAGGCTGAAAGGCAGGCAAACACACTTCCTGATTAACATGAAATGCCAAAACCACCTTCAGCAAGAAAAAAGGAACCATCCGATGGGAAACCCCCATCTCCAAAATATGGAGGAACGGTTCTCTGCAAGACAGAGCCTGTAGTTCAGACACATGACCCGCCAAAGTAATGGCAACCAGAAAAAAAGTCTTGAGTGTCAAGTCCAAGAAGGAAGCATCTTGAAGGAGCCTTGGTAAAGCTAGACAGCACCAGGTTAATGTCCCAGGAGGGGAAAGGTTGCTTAACCAGCGGTCTGACACAAAGAGCCCCCTTCAGAAATCTAGCAACAACAGGATGAGACGCCATCGAAGACAGACACTTCCGGGATCTAAAATAAGCGAGCCTAAACATCTGGACCTGAAGAGAAGTCAAAGTGAGGCCTTAATCCAGACCAGCCTGAAGAAAGGCGAGAATCAGAAAGATCTGAGTTGAATAAGGGTCCACCTGGTCCTGGGTGCACCAATGTTGGAAGGTTTTCCACGCCTTAGCATAAGCCAAAACTGTGGATAACTTCTTAGCCTTGAGAAGAGAATCAATAACCATAGCAGAGTATCCTTTGTGCTCTAAGGCTGCACGCTCAAGAGCCATGCCGTAAGAGCAAAGTGACCCGGATCCTCCAAGGACACTGGACTCAGCAGGAGGAGGTCTGGATGTGCGCTCAGCTGAAGGCTGCAACCCCTGCGCAGATGCATCAGATCTGCATACCAGTCTGTGAGGACAATCTGGATTTACCAGAATGACACGGCCCGGATGGGTCATGATACGTCGAATGACCTAGCTGAACATCGGCCAAAGAGGAAAGACATAAAGGAGAATCTCCTGAGGCCATGGCTGCATCAGAGCGTTGAGCCTCTTTCTTCCGGGCTCGGATATATGGCTGAAGCAGTGATCCATTTTCTTGTGTCTTGCTGTGGCCATGAGGTCAAAGAGGGCCCAACCCCAGAGCAGTAATATTGCTCGGAATGCCGCTGTGGACAGGACCCACTTGCCCAGTTACAGAATCTGTCTGCTGAAGAAGTCTGCTTGAACACTGTCTACTCCTGCCACATACGCTGCCATCAGTGCTAGGAAGCGACGCTCTGCTTAAAGAAAAAAGAATGTGGGCTCTTGGTCCGTCCCTGGCAATTGACGCAGGCTACTACAACTGCACTGTCAGAGAGACCATCACTGCTTAGCCCTCCAGAGTCTTTTGCAATCTCATCAGAGCTAGCTGAATGGCTCTGAGTTTAACCAGTTGATTGACCATTTTCGCTGAGAGGGCATCCAACTCCCCTGAACAGGAGAATTATTGCAATGGGCTCCTGGGCCCCGAAGACTAACATTCATTATCACCACGATCCAGGAGACAATGTGTAGTGGTACGCTCCCACAGAGCGAATGTGAGAGAAGCTATTTCTTCTATCACCATTCTCATAAACTCCGCCCTTCAGTCGGGCCATTTCTCCCCAGAAATGGGCCATATCGCCTTGACCCCACTACTGAAAAAATCTGACCTTGACCCTTCCATACCATCCAGCTATCGCCCAATTGCAAATATCCCTCTCCTAACCAAGATGCTAGAGTTCATCATTTATTCCCAACTCTCATCATACTTAGAGAGATTCTCTATTCTTTTACCCTATCAATATGGCTTTCGTCCTAACTTCAGCACCGAATCCCTACTGTCTTCCCTGATTTCAAGGGTTCAACAACTTCACTCTCGAAACAAGTTCGCCGTCCTCCTACAATTTGACCTTTCCGCTGCTTTCGACGTTGTTCACCATGATATTCTTGTTTACCAACTCTCTGAGATAGGTATCAACTCCACAGTCCTAGGTTGGTTCTCTAAATTCCTCCGCTCTTGTTCTTACATTGTTAACATGAATGGCACCTCATCCTGGAAACCGAATTGTGGAGTCCCGCAAGGCTCTCCACTATCCCCTATCCTTTTCAACATCTATATGTCCTCCCTAAAACTCCCCCACCTATCCCCCCTTAAAACAATTTACACTTATGCAGACGACATCCTCGTCCTCCTCGAGACCGATTCGAACCTCACCGACCTGTCTAAGAACATATCCTCTTGTATAATGAACCTACAATCCTGGGCCCACACTGTGCAAATGAAATTGAATGAGTCCAAAACAAGACTTCTTTGGCTCGGTCCAAAGCTAGATCACCTACCCACCTCCATCCCACTACCCTCTGGCTCCTCTCTGCAGCTTGAGTTCTCGAGCAAGGTCTTGGGCATCATCATTGATTCCACATTGTCCTTCAACGACCACCTCCAATCCTTGGTAAAAAAATGCTTTTTCAACCTTCACATGCTGAGGAAAGTTAGATCCTGCTTCCATCAAAAACATTTTACCCTCCTTGTCCAATCCATCATCCTCTCCAGATTGGACTATTGCAACTCTATCTACTTAAGCTTAACTAAGAAAAACCTCCACAGACTCCAAAGGATTCAGAATGCTGTGGCCAAGCTCATCTTCGTTAAAAGTAAATTTAACCATATCTCCCCGCTCCTGGCCAAGCTCCACTGGCTTCCGATAATCGCCAGGGTCCACTATAAATGCGCCTGTTTAACTTTCAAAATCCTATATGGTATCCTCCCTCCCTTTATCCCTCTTTCTTGGAATTCCTCAAACCCTAATACCACCAGATCCTCCCACAAATTAAAACTATCCTTCCCCTCGCTAAAAGGCATTTCCCACACAGGAAAGCTAGGGACCTCCCTCCACTTCAAAATCACTGAGCTCTGGAACAACCTTACCTCCCCTCTTCGGAACTTGAGCTCTCTCCAAGTTTTCCGCAAACATCTGAAAACCTGGCTTTTCTCAAAAAATGTAAGTCTCCCTCCAACTTAGGAATCAAGGAAACTTTTATATCTTGGCATCCCAAGTCCTCTAAATTTTGTTCACACTTCTACCTCTAACCCTCTGTTGTAGTTCCTTCCTATTTATCCTACTGTAAACCGCGTCGAGCTCTATGAACGTGGAGATGATGCGGTATACAAACCTAAGGATTAGATTAGAAGCCACCAGTCCATGCTTACTCGGGCTTCCAGAGTCCAAGGTAGACAGGTCTGCAAGGCTTTCCTATGCAGAGCCTTAGCGAGAGAGCAAAGCATGCTGAAGAGGATGCATGTGCACCATCGTCCAAGAAACCACAACCAGCATGGCAACCATCAATCTCAGAATTTGAAGATAATCCCATGCTGACAGAACCTGCTGCTTTAGAAGGGAAGAAATCTGGGCATATAATTTCTGCCTGCGGGCTTCTGATAGATAGATAAGAACATAAGAACATAAGCAGTGCCTCCGCCGGGTCAGACCACAGGTCCATCCCGCCCAGCAGTCCGCTCCCGCGGCGGCCCAAACAGGTCACGACCTGTCAGAATCATCAGAAGGGGCTCCCTTGCCACCTTGGCTTCCCATTTAAGTCCTGCCTTCCTATCGAAGCCCTAGCCCTCCGGTCTTTCACATGCACGACCTGGTTGGTTTTTACTCATTACCTGGTTAACTTTCTATACTTGTGTTACATCCCAGCTCCTCCTTCAGTATCCCATGATCCCTTTATCCCTCAGGAATCCGTCCAATCCCTGTTTGAATCCCTGGACCGTACTCTGCCTGATCACTTCCTCCGGTAATGCATTCCAAGTGTCCACAGCCGTGTTGAAGAGAACTCCAAAGAATTTCAGCAACTTCATGGACGTCAGATGGCTCTTCCTGAAGTTGACAATCCAGCCCAGGTCTTAATCTGGAGACCCATCTTTCAAAGGTAAGCCACCACGACAACTATTAGCTTGGTGAAGGTTTGGGGTGCTGTTGCCAGCCCAAATGGCAGAGTCAAGAATTGGTAATGTTGTTCTAGAACATGAAATCACAAAAAGTTGCAGTGGGCTGGAAAAATGGGAATGTGCAAATACACCTCTCTGAGATCCAGAGGCAAGAAACTCTCCTAGGCCGCTGTTGCAATGACTGAATGAACAGCCTCCATTTGAAAGCGTAGAACCTTAAGAGCCGCATTCACGAGCTGAAGATCCAGAATAGGCCTCCAATCTTCTGAACCTTTCTTTGGCATGAGAAAGTATATAGAATATCTGCCTGAGCTCGAGTGCTTGGGGGGTACCGGCTCTATAGCTTGATATCCAGCAAGTTCTGAACGGTGGCTTGAACCTTCAGCGTTTTGATCGAGCGACCTGTAAGAGAGTTCACAAACCAATCTGGCAATTTGGAAGATGATGACAAAAAGTCTGTCCTGTAAGCTAATGAACTGTATAAAGAAAGAGTGATTCTTCGAGAAATGATGAACAAAACCCTGAGGAATATCACTACTTGCCAGTTGCTCTCTTTAGTCATCACAATTGGCTATTGATCTATGAAAAACAAATCCTTACAAACCTGGTGGCAGGCATTCTTAAACAGGTGGTCTACCAAGAGCCATATCTCCTTGGGAATCTTCATGGGTTTCTCACTGGTCTCATCACCCTCTAGTGGAAGCATCTGCATGAATGATTTTTCCTGTGGGGCAGAAGATACAAATCAGTAAGGGTATGGTGTAACCAGCTGCTCTGAGGATGACACAAGAAAAACCTCTGTCACCGAACACAAAGTATTACTTTAACAGAAGATTCAAGTATATCACTTAGACACGCTGTAAGAAAACTTGTATAGGTATCCCAAGATATAAGCTTGAAAAATATTCCATATACTGCCCTCTAATAACTAGAATTATCAGCTAGAATGCAAGATCAGAATCTTTAAGCAAGTAAATGTACCGAAAGCAGTCAGAAACTGTTCCTTCTTAGCATGAAAACATCAAAGCTCAGACGTTGTCATTTCTAAATGGGCTAGAAAAACATCATATGATGAAAAAGGTGGCACAAGGAAGAATATAGTGCTGTGACAACTGGGAGAGGAGCACCTAGAGGGGATCCTTTCTTAAGAGTATAATTATTACAACATACTGCTTTTAAGTCTGTGGAAAATTGTACTCCTAATTGAGAAAAATCAATCTATATTTCTATTCTTGAAATCAGTACCTTGGATGCTATGCTTTAGTTTTGCTATGAAACAAGAGAACTAAACTTGGATCTAGTCTGATAGAGAATTCCAAAGTTAATAGGACTAGCTTCCAGGATACACCATGTCCATAAGGAGTCTTTGGTTTTCTATTAGCTGAGATTTGGCTTGGAGGACAAGGAATAAAAATGGAAGTGGCAAGGGGAGGGGGCACTCCCATTTCAGTTATGGGCCAAAACCATCAGGACGGGTCTTTTTATGTCTATCTTAAGTTTGAAAGGAAGGGCTTTTTTAACTCAGTCTCAAAGGCCTTGACTCAACTATTTGGTATGGTTGCACTGAAACCCTCTCCCCTCTCCTCCCCCCCGTGACTTCTAAAATAAAAGCACTGAAAATTCCTATCAAAGTGTTAGTGTTACCTTCTCTAAGAAGCTGTCTTCTCCCTGAGAGTAAATCAGCAAACAAAGAAAGAAGAAAAGAGCGGATTAACAACAGCAGGCACGAAGTTATAGAAATGAAAGATTAAAAGGTCTCATGTCCTTATTTTCTTTCTTGCAAGAATTACTCTTTATGAATAAGCATATTCTGCATCAAGCTCCTGCAAGCACAACTAAAGAGAAAGGCACAAAGACATCTTCTGTGTTAGCCCCTCTACCAATTCCTCCTCCCCCCCAGATAAAATAAGAGGGCAAAGGAGAGCTCACTGGTACCGAGAAGGCCTTAGGACATGTCTCTTAGGTTCAAGCTGGGGGACACGTAAACATATATAGATATCTTCAGAATAATCAATCACTATTTAAAGGCAACATTCACTATCTAACCAATGAAGTTCCAGAATCAATTTCTGAAGAAAAGGCTGGAGAAGATATTTCCCATACTAACAGAAAGCCACTTCTTACCAAATCAATCAGTTTGGTGACAGGAACTTCTCGAATTGGTCTCCTCATTCGGCAAAGAGCTTCCAAGGAGGTGCCAAAGCAGCTTGACAAGTAATTACCACTGATGGTGAGAAAGTAATCCTTTCCTCGGTCCAAATGAAGCACCAGAATATCTTCAATTTTATCTTCTCCTGAGTTCAGGATTGTCACAGAGTCCTTACTGACATACACATCCAGAAAGATGTCCACAGTTTCATCTGGTACAGAAAGAAAGTAAATCATAGTCACATGCAGATCATCAATGAAAAATGGAAGCGACACAAAAAGAAAGAGGGAAAAAAATAAAAGCCCCAAAATTCTAAATAAAGATAAAGACAGACACTGTAAAAAAATGAAGTAAAAAACTAAGAATAATGAGAAGGATTTGGAAGGGATCCAGAAAAATCATAGAAGCAGACAGATAGTAAACTAAGACAAGAGTTGGCAATGTGAAATGACTTGCAAAATGGCATATTAAAATTTTATGTGGTGCTATCATAATCAATTTAAAAAAAAACCCCAAGAATTTCTAAAATATGACATGCTTGTAACTCAGTGACATCTATACACAAGGTCATGGACAGTAATTTTCAGAAATGCACTACAGGGATTTCAGATCTAAAAATTTCCATATATGTAAATACATACAGATTTACTCTTAATTAGTCTGGTTACCAGAAAGAAACATGTATCATACCCAATGTTTGTTCCTTTAGTCACAGCAGATGAATCCAGATGAGTCGGTTGTGTTCACCTAACAATATATATATATATCAGTGGTCTCAAACTCAAACCCTTTGCCACATTTTGGATTTGTAGGTACTTGGAGGGCTTCAGAAAAAATAGTTAATGTCTTATTAAAGAAATGACAATTTTGCATGAGGTAAAACTCTTTATAGTTTATAAATCTTTCCTTTTGGCTAAGTCTTAATAATAATATTGTAATTTATAGCTAAAGAGACATGTGATCAAGAAACTGTTTTATTCTACTTTTGTGATTATGATAAACATACCAAGGGCCTCAAAATAGTACCTGGCGGGCCGCATGTGGCCCACGGGCCACGAGTTTGAGACCACTGATATATATGGTACTTCAGCATTCCTAGTGACAAGGCAGTAGGATCAACCCATAGTTCTACTGGTCCAGAACTCCCTCCTCATAGCTGTCGAGTGCACATTGAGACTGACCCAGACCCAATTTCTAGGAAGCAAAGGAAAACGGAATGCAACATGAAGAAACATAATGGGCGGGGCTCTGGATTCTTCTGATGACTAAAGGAATGATCATCAGGTATGATACATAATGCTTCTTTCCTTGTCATCATCAGCAGATGAATCCAGATGAGTGGGATTTAACAATGCAATCCAAATTAGGTAGGGACATAAAATTAGAGCACAGAAAAAAGAGATACCAAGATCTGTGGCCCTCATCCCTGAACGAGTGACAGTAGGAATATACCCTGCAAGGGATTATGTCAACTTCAGGTAAGTGTGGATCCAACAAGGAGAAGAGCAATACAGACTACCAGAATCCAGAGCAGCTAGCCTGGGGATGTCATGCTGGAGAAAGCGCATGTACGCACCCCCTAGAGAAAGCGCATGCATGCAAACACTAGGAAAGAAGATCTGTTTGCACAGAAAATAAAACAACATAAAAATCAATTTCTCTACCGCAATACCGTTAAGTTAAATGAAGTTTACAAAAATGAATAAATATACAATTAGATGAAATACATTAATTACCCTAAAATCTAGTAAACAAATATGTTTTTAATTGTTTCCTAAAATGTTGATAAGAGCTGGATGTCAATCTCATAGATTTAAGATCCTTATCCCATAGTGCTACTTGGTATGAATAAAGGCGATGATATTTCTTATATTGGCATCCCTTAATAGATGGAAAAACATCCCAAGAGAAACCCAACCCCAATCCCCCTCCCCCCTCCCTTGTGAAGGCAATACCAAAAACACAGTAGTCAAATGCTTTTCATACTACACACTAGTGAAAATATAAGAATACAAAGTGTACAAGAGCATAAACAAACATATCATAGCATGTGTGCTTCGGGAATGCATAAAATTTGCAAAAGTGAATGAGTCTACAAGATAGTTGGGTATTTGACCTAATAACAACTTAAACAAATACATTCAAACTTAAATTTTGTTTGATCCTCAACAGGTAGCCAATGTAGTTCACAACCCTCCCCCCCAAAAAAACAAACAAAAAAATGGATGAACCAAATAAACTGGAATGCTCCATAATGGAGTAGGTGAACTGAGGACCAAGTAGCAGCCTTGCAGATTTCTTCAATGGGAGTGGAGCGGAGGAAAGCTACAGAAGCTGCCATAGCTCTAACTTTGTGGCCTGTGACAGAACCTTCCAGTGTCAGGCCAGACTGAGCATGACAGAATGAAACGCAAGCAACCAGCCAATTGGATAGAGTGCGTTTAGATACAGAATGACCCAACTTGTTAGGATCAAAGGACAAAAAAAGTTGAGGAGATGATCTGTGAGGCTTAGTACGTTCGAGATAGTAAGCCAAAGCACGTTTACAGTCCAAGGTATGTAAAGCCTGTTCACCTGGATGAGAATGAGGTTTCGGAAAGAAGACAGGCAGAACAATAAATTGGTTGAGATGGAATTCCGAGACAACCTTAGGGAGAAACTTTGGATGTGTGTGCAGAACCACCTTGTCATGATGAAAGACTGTAAAAGGTGGATCCGCAACTAGTGCATGTAGCTCACTGACCCTCCTGGCAGAGGTTAGAGCAATAAGGAAGACCATTTTCCAAGTGAGAAACTTGAAAGGAGTCGTAGCCAAAGGTTCAAACGGAGGCTTCATTAAGGCGGAGAGAACCACATTAAGATCCCAGACTACAGGGGGAGCTTTAAGAGGTGGTTTTACATTGAAAAGACCCCGCATGAATCTGGAAACCAAAGGATGAGCTGAAAGGAGTTTTCCATGAACTGGCTCATTAAAAGCAGCAATAGCACTGAGGTGGACTCTGATGGAAGTAGACGTGAGACCAGAGTCAGACAAAGAAAGAAGGTAATCCAACAAGGTCTCCACTGCAAGGGACGTAGGATTATGATGATGAAGAAGACACCATGAAGAAAATCTTGTCCACTTCTGATGGTAACATTGCAGAGTGGCAGGTTTCCTGGAGGCATCCAGAATAGAACGAACGGGCTGAGACAAAAGAGTATCATTCGAAGTCAGCCCGAGAGATACCAAGTTGTCAGGTGCAGAGACTGGAGGTTGGGATGCAGAAGGGTCTCCTGATGCTGTGTAAGCAGAGAAGGCTACAATGGAAGAAGAATAGGCTCCCTGGAACTGAGTTGAAGTAGAAGGGAGAACCAATGTTGCCTGGGCCATCGTGGAGCGATGAGAATCATGGTGGCCTGTTCCCTCTTGAGCTTGAACAAGGTTCGCAACATGAGAGGGAAAGCATACAGGAACAGATTGGACCAGTCCAGGAGAAATGCATCCGCTGCCAGACGGTGAGGAGAGTAGAGTCTGGAGCAGAAGAGGGGCAGCTGGTGATTGTGAGGAGCTGCAAAGAGGTCTATCTGAGGAGTGCCCCACTGAACGAAGATGGATTGTAGAGTTAAAGGATCGAGCGTTCACTCGTGAGGCTGGAGAATTCTGCTGAGTTTGTCCGCTAAGGAATTCTGTTCTCCCTGAATGTAGATAGCTTTTAGGAATAGTTGGTGATCTGTGGCCCAAGCCCAAATCTTCTGGGCTTCCTGGCACAAGAGGCGAGAGCCTGTCCCACCCTGCTTGTTGATGTAGTACATTGCAACTTGATTGTCTGTGCACAGCAGGAGGACTTGAGGAAAGAGAAGATGTTGGAAGGCCTTGAGGGCATAAAACATTGCTCTGAGTTCCAGGAAATTGATGTGATGCTTCATTTCCTGGGCTGTCCAAAGTCCTTGAGTTTGGAATTCGTTCAAATGAGCTCCCCAGGCATAAGGGGAGGCGTCGATGGTGATGACAAGTTGATGAGGAGGTAGATGGAACAAAAGACCTCTGGAGAGATTTGAGGATATCAACCACCATTGTAGAGACTGACGAAGAGAAGATGTCACAAATATGTGTCGTGAGTAAGGATCCGTCGCTTGGGTAGCTAGGGTCCATTGAGGAGTGCGCAGGTGAAGACGTGCGAAGGGTGTGACATGAACTGTGGAGGCCATGTGACCCAAGAGTATCATCATTTGCTTGGCAGAGATGGAACGTTGTGGAAGCACCTGCTGACATAGAGATTGAAGAGTTTGAAGACGGTTGGACGGCAGGAACGCTCTCATGAGGACTGTGTCCAGCAGCGCTCCAATGAATTGAAGTCTCTGAGTGGGGATGAGATGAGATTTGGGTAGATTGATCTCGAACCCCAGAATTTGTAGAAACAGGATGGTTTGGTTGGTGGCCAGGGGTACTGTCTGAGATGAATTGGCCTTGATTAACCAATCGTCCAGGTAAGGAAAGACCTGAAGGTGGTGAGAGCGTAGAAAGGCAGCCACCACAATCAGACATTTGGTGAACACTCTTGGAGAGGAGGCAAGACCGAAGGGCAGCACCTTGTATTGGTAATGACAATGATTGATCATGAAGCGGAGGTACTGTCTGGAGGCCAGATTGACCGGTATGTGAGTATATGCCTCTTTGAGATTGAGGGAGCATAGCCAGTCGCCTTGATTGAGAAGAGGGTAAAGAGTGGCCAGAGAAAGCATCCTGAATTTCTCTTTGACCAAGCATTTGTTGAGATCGCGAAGATCTAGGATGGGTCTGAGATCTCCTGTTTTTTGGGGGACTAGAAAATAACAGGAGTAGAATCCCTGTCCCTTCTGATCTAGAGGAACTTCCTCTATGGCGTTCAGAAGGAGGAGGGATTGAACCTCTTGAAGAAGGAGGGAAGACTGAGGAGTGTTCAAAGCAGACTCTTTTGCAGACTTTGGGTAGGAAGAGTCTGAAAGTTGAGAGAATAGCCGTGGCGGATGATGTTGAGGACCCACTGATCCGAGGTGATGATTTCCCAAAGGCTGATGTAAAAAGCAAGGCGTCCTCCTATGGGTTGTGGAAGATGGGCAGATGGTAGAACACTGGCTATGCCCTGGAGAACCAAGTCAAAAGGGTTGGGAAGACTTTTGTGGAGGAGGAGGCTTCACCTGTTGTTGTGCTGGCCTAGGGGTTTGCCTTTGTTGTTGTCGCTGACGCCTAGGCTATTGAGGAGCCGGTGGCAAAGGACGAGCCACATAGCGGCGTTGGTAGGCCGATTGCTGCCGAAAAGGCTGGGCTGGTGGGGTCTTCTTTTTTGTTTTAAGGAGAGTATCCCACCTAGTCTCATGGGCAGAGAGCTTTTGGGTAGTGGAGTCCATGGATTCTCCAAAGAGCTCATCACCTAGGCAAGGCGCATTAGCCAGTCGATCTTGATGGTTGACATCAAGTTCTGAGACTCTGAGCCATGCCAGCCGACGCATGGCCACCGACATGGCCGTGGCTCGAGAGGTCATCTCAAATGTGTCGTAGATCGACCGGACCATGAATTTGCGAAGTTGTAAGAGAGATGAAGAAGTTTGGCGAAAGCAGATCTCTTGCGGTCAGGGAGGTACTTTTCAAAAGCAGTCAGATTTTGAATGAGATGCTTTAGATAAAACGAAAAATGAAAAGCATAATTCCCTGACCTGTTAGCTAGCATCGCATTCTGATACAACCTCTTGCCAAATTTATCCATGGCCTTACCTTCTCTGCCAAATTTCAGGCCATTCTTCAAGCTTTGCCAGATTTTTCTTCATGTTATTCACACTATCCTGGGTGTCTACTCTATTGCAGATTTTGGTATCATCCACAAAGAGACAAATCTTGCCCTGCAGCAATATTGTTTAAAAAAATGTTAAAAACAATAGGCCTAAGAACAGAACCTTGAGGCACACCACTGTGGAAGTTGTCTCAAAAGCAGATAGACTTATCTTCCGGGCAACAGTGAGGTCTTTTTTTCCACTTATTATTACTACTACTATTTATTATTTCAATAGTGCTAAAAGACACATCAAGATAAGCTAGATATTAGTACCTTTAGGAGTCATATATTACTATTTTGCTGAATGGTATTTTTTTTGTATGTGTAGTACTTTTCCGTCCAGTTCCTGATTTATTGATTTGAATAATTATCACATCATAATGAAACTTAAAAAACAAGATTTGTTTTTAGCTGTTTTTGCTTATTTGATTATACAACTGGTGTAAAGTTGTGCTAGCTCTTACAACTCCCTACATACATACAGAAGTTGCAGAGTTTTGATTTATATAGAGAATAACATGGGGACAAATTTGTCCCCATCTCCACAGGATCTCAATATCCCTTTCCCTGCAAGTTCTCTCCCTGTTACATTCCTGCAAGCTCTGCCTTAACCGCACAAGCCTCAAATACCTATGATTTTAAAGTGTTTGATGCTTGTGAAGATGAGGATATAGCTTGCAGGAATGGGGCAGGGAGAGAGCTCTTGGGGACGGGATGGGGATAGAGAGATCCTGCGGGGACGGAGAAAATATCTACAGCCTCTGCAACTGACTGTAATGTACTGGCATACAGAATTAGAATAGGAGTTGAGATATAATAAAAACACAGACTTTCAGCAAAACAATCTGCTTAAAAATACAATATCCTTTCTTTACTGGTCTGTGTTTAGGCTTGCTGCTGGGTTGCACCCTCTGCCCAAAAGGAAGTGTATGCAAATCTTTCATTTATAGTCCATAGGGACAGCTTGAAAATCTGGCCTGTTAACAACCCTCAAGGAATGAACTTAGATAAGCCTAATCTGGATCTATAGATGTATTTATAAAAAATTGATGACAGTTGGTTCTATCTTTTGTGGGTGGGCGGTAAACAAGAATAAAGTTTATTATTATTATTATATCCATGCTATATTTTGTGTGGCCACATGGGTGCGCCTTTTAGCTGTTGAACACGCACACTGACATGCAAAGATAATTCTGAAAAATACCTCCGGCACCTTCCCAAGCACTCAATTCTGAAACACAAAGTATGCAGGAGAGAGGGCTATGTATTCTACTGCAAATGTTTTGTTGGTTACAGCTATTACTCTAAAATATCAACAGACCTGCAAAAAGACATTTTTATTTTATCTGCTCACAGTGCATTAGGACAAATATTACAAGAAGTAAATCTTATAAGATTCTAAACTAAACTAAACTAAATCTTGGGTTTATATACCGCGCCATCTCCACATTTGTGGAGTTCGGCACGGTTTACAAGAATTGTAAGGAGAAAGGTACTCCAAGGGAGGGATGGGTGAAGATCGGAGACGGAAGAGTGTTAGCGGGCTGGGATGTCAGAAGAGGAGGGAGTGTTAGGTTTTTGAGAAAAGCCAGGTTTTCAAATGTTTACGGAAGGGTTGGAGGGCACTCAGGTTCCGAAGAGGGGAGGCAAAGCTATTCCAGAGCTCGATGAATCTGAAGAGGAGGGAAGTCCCCAGTTTTCCTGGGTGGGAAATGTCTTTTAGTGAGGGGAAGGATAATTTCAATTTTTGGGAAGGTCTGGTGGTATTGAGATTTGAGGAATTCCAAGAAAATTCTCTCACTTTTTCAGCAGCCTCTCCTATTTGCTGCCACTGTAAAGACCTAATCGCCATCTAATAGAAATATGAAGGAAAAAAAAGCCAGTGCTTCTAACTGTAAGTGGTGCTTGGATGGCAGCACCTGTAGTAAGGGAAGTGGGGCCGATGTTGGACAGACCTCTACCTTTTTTGGTCCCATCTACGGCAAGACGATGGGGTGGAATTAGCTTTGATGGCGACTACAGCAATGGGGCAGTGTAACTGATGCCAAGTAGACTTCTAGTCTGTTTCCATATAGGACAGGATGGATCAGGAACAGGTACACATATTTTATACCACATTCATATTAACCAAGTACAGGTCTTGCCTATCTCGAGGGAGGGGAAGACATCTTACTTAGCAAGTAAAATGAATAATTACTGGATTTTGGGTTCAACATTGCCTTGATAATGAATGTGACTGTTGAGCTGACTGGATGGACCATGCAGGTCTTTATTTGCCATCACAAACAGAGAAACTCCCTGAAAAAGAGAGGGAAAGAGGCAAGTGGAGAAAAAGCACACAAGACATGCTAATCAGTGGTAGAAAAGAATAATTAGGAACCAGCCAAATGATTTTAAAAGCCAGGGCAATTTTTTCTCCTCTAGTTTTGTCCACTCCTCTCCAGTCTTTTCTGTAAAGGCAGGAAGAGGCCATAGGTAGAATCAGCTCTTTTGGCCTGGGTTGCTTGCATTCTCCTAAGCCTTGGCTTGCCACAGCTGAAATGGCTACTCCCAAAGTGCATACCTGGGTAAACAGCAGGTGTCTAATAACAGGTGCCTGATAATTTTTTTGGCATCCAAGTATGTTCTGCTACTCACTAATTGGAAGGAAGAAGGAGGCTGAAGAGATTGTACATTTAGGAGTACTTACTAGGTTCCAGATAACCTTCAGATGGCTCAGCTCGCAGCCATGGTTTGCAGTATTGAGTGTCATTCAGTTTGGGAATGAAGGAGAAGTGGCAGGTAACCTGTCCGTCATTTTTAATTTGGAATTTCTCTTTTTGAAGCTGTCGAAATTTTACATTTTCAAACCAGAACTGTGAAACAGAGAAAAGCAGACATGTATTTAAGTAGGTTCATAGTCTAAAGCGCGCGAGGACAAAGGCGCGCGGACAACTGAGCGCAGGACTTCATTGTGCCGAAGAAAAACCGTATTTTAAAGGGCTCTGACGGGGGGTGTTGGTGGGGAACCCCCCCCACTTTACTTAATAGAGATTGCGCTGGTGTTGTGGGGGGTTGTAACCCCCCCTCATTATACTGGAAACAACTTTTTCCCTGTTTTTTAGGGAAAAAGTTAAGTTTTCAGTATAATGTGGGGGTTTACACCCCCACACCCCCCCAACATGGCAGCGTGAGGCAGCGCGATCCCTATTAAGTAGAGTGGGGGGTTCCCCTCCACACACACACCCCGTCAGAGCCCTTTAAAATACGGGTTTTCTTCGGCGCGATTAAGCCCTGCGCTTAGTTGTCCCCGCGCCTTTGTCCTCGCGCGCTTTTGACCCGTCACCATTTAAGTAAGATTACTGCATGGTGTTTATAACTAAGTGTGAATGAGACTACTGAACAGTGCTAGGATCTATAACTGACAATAAGGTTACTGTACAGCTCTGCATTTCTTAACTCTGGGTGAAGTACTGGTATCACATGGATTTAGTTCTCAGCTCTTTGGGGACAACGGGATAGAAAGCACAGTTACTTACCGTAACAGGTGTTATCCAGGGACAGCAGACAGATATTCTTAACTGATGGGTGATGGCACCGACGGAACCCCGGTACGGACAATTTTAGAGTGATTGCACTCTAAGAACTTAGAAAGTTCTAGCTAGGCTGCACCGCGCATGCGCGAGTGCCTTCCCGCCCGACGGAGGCACGCGGTCCCCAGTTAGGATAAGCCAGCTAAGAAGCCAACCCGGGGAGGTGGGTGGGACGTAAGAATATCTGCCTGCTGTCCCTGGATAACACCTGTTACGGTAAGTAACTGTGCTTTATCCCAGGACAAGCAGGCAGCATATTCTTAATTGATGGGTGACCTCCAAGCTAACAAAAAGAGGGATGGAGGGAAGGTTGGCCATTAGGTAAATAAATTTTGTAAAACAGATTGGCCGAAGTGTCCATCCCGTCTGGAGAATGCATCTAGACAATAATGAGATGTGAAAGTATGAACTGAGGACCAAGTAGCAGCCTTGCAGATTTCCTCAATAGGAGTGGATCTGAGGAAAGCTACAGACGCTGCCATAGCTCAAACCTTATGGGCCGTGACAGAACCTTCCAGTGTCAGTCCGGTCTGAGCATAACAGAACGAGATGCAAGCAGCAAGCCAATTGGATAACGTACGTTTAGAAACAGGATGGCCCAACTTATTTGGATCAAAGGACAGAAAAAATTGGGGAGACGATCTGTGAGGCTTAGTGCGCTCTAAATAGTAAGCCAGAGCACGCTTACAATCCAAAGTATGCAAAGCCTGTTCTCCAGGATGAGAATGAGGTTTCGGAAAGAATACAGGCAGGACAATGGATTGGTTAAGATGAAAGTCAGATACAACCTTAGGGAGGAACTTTGGATATGTACGCAGAACTACCTTGACATGGTGAAAGACTGTGAAAGGTGGATCGGCAACTAGTGCATACAATTCACTGACCCTCCTGGCAGAGGTGAGAGCAATAAGGAAGGCCACTTTCCAAGTGAGAAATTTGAAATGAGCCGTAGCCAGTGGTTCAAAAGGAGGCTTCATTAAGGCGGAAAGAACCATATTAAGATCCCAGATCACAGGAGGGGGCTTGAGAGGTGGTTTCACATTGAAAAGTCCCCGCATGAATCTGGAAACCAAAGGATGAGCAGTAAGAGGTTTTCTGTGAACTGGCTCATGAAAAGCAGTAATGGCACTGAGGTGGACTCTGATAGAAGTAGATTTGAGACCAGAGTTAGACAAAGAAAGGAGATAATCCAACACTAGTTCTACTGCTAGTGAAGTTGGTTCATGATGATGCAGAAAGCACCAGGAAGAAAACCGGATCCACTTCTGTTGATAGCATTGAAGAGTGGCCGGCTTCCTGGAATAGAACGGACAGGCTGAGAAAGAAGCGAATGGGCCGAGGTCAGCCCAAGAGATATCAAGCTGTCAGGTGCAGAGACGGTAGGTTGGGATGTAGGAGGGACTGCTTATGCTGAGTAAGCAGAGTAGGAAAGAGTGGAAGAAGTATGGGCTCCCTGGAACTGAGTTGAAGTAGAAGGGAGAACCAATGCTGCCTGGGCCACCGTGGAGCGATGAGAATCATGGTGGCTTGTTCCCTCTTGAGCTTGAACAAGGTCCGCAACATTAGAGGTAGAGGAGGAAATGCATAAAGGAATAGATTGGTCCAGTCCAGGAGAAACGCATCTGCTGTCAGACGGTGAGGAGAGTAGAGTCTGGAGCAAAATTGGGGCAGTCGATGATTGTGAGGAGCTGCAAAATGGTCCACCTGAGGGGTGCCCAATTGAGCGAAAATGGACTGGAGAGTTATGGGATCGAGAGTCCATTCGTGGGGTTGTAGAATTCTGCTGAGATTGTCTGCTAAGGAATTCTGCTCTCCCTGGATGTAGACAGCTTTCAGGAACAAATGGCGAGCTGTCGCCCAAGACCAAATCTTTTGGGCCTCCTGACACAACAGGCGAGAGCCCGTCCCACCCTGTTTGTTGATGTAGTACATTGCTACTTGATTGTCTGTGCAAAGTAGTAGAACTTGAGGAAAGAGGAGATGCTGAAAAGCCATGAGGGCATAAAACATCGCTCCGAGTTCCAGGAAATTGATGTGATGTTTCTTTTCCTGGGCAGTCCAAAGACCTTGAGTTTGGAAATCGTTCAAGTGAGCTCCCCAGGCATATGGGGATGCGTCTGTGGTGATGACGAGATGATGAGGAGGCAGATGGAACAGAAGGCCTCTGGAGAGATTGTACGATTTCAACCACCATTGCAGAGACTGTCGAAGAGACGATGTCACAGATATGTGTCGCGAACAAGGATCCGTTGCCTGGGACCACTGGGTAGCTAGGGTCCATTGAGGAGTGCGCAGGTGAAGACGTGCGAAGGGGGTGACATGAACTGTCGAGGCCCTGTGACCCAAGAGTATCATCATTTGTTTTGCAGAGATGGACAGCTGTGAGAGCACCTGCTGACAGAGATGAAGAAAGGTCTGAAGGCGATTGGGTGGAAGGAATGCCCTCATGAGAACAGTGTCCAAGATCGCTCCGATGAACTGAAGTCACTGAGTGGGGATGAGATGCGATTTGGGCAGATTGATCTCGAAACCCAGAAGTTGGAGAAAGAGGATGGTCTGGTTGGTGGCTTGAAGGACTTCCTGAGATGAAGGAGCCTTGATTAACCAGTCGTCCAGGTAAGGGAAGACTTGAAGATGGTGAGAGCGTAGGAAAGCGGCCACCACAATGAGACACTTTGTGAAGACCCTGGGAGAGGAGGCAAGACCGAAGGGTAACACTTTGTACTGGTAATAACAGCGATTGATCATGAAGCGGAGATACTGTCTGGAGGCCAGATTGATTGGGATGTGAGTGTAGGCTTCCTTGAGATCGAGGGAGCATAGCCAGTCGCCCTGAGAGAGAAGAGGATAAAGTGTGGCCAGAGAAAGCATTTTGAACTTTTCTTTGACCAAGCATTTGTTGAGATCTCGAAGATCTAGAATGGGTCTGAGGTCCCCGGTTTTCTTGGGAACCAGAAAATAGCGGGAGTAGAATCCCTGCCCCTTCTTATCTAGAGGAACTTCCTCTATGGCATTCAGAAGAAGAAGGGATTGGACCTCCTGAAGGAGGAGGGAGGACTGAGTGGTGAAAGCAGACTCTTTTGGAGGACTTTGGGTGGGAAGAGTCTGAAAGTTGAGAGAATAGCCGTGGTGAATGATGTTTAGAACCCACTGGTCTGAAGTGATGATCTTCCAACGGCTGATGAAAAGAGAAAG
Source organism: Geotrypetes seraphini (assembly GCF_902459505.1). Classification (NCBI taxonomy): domain Eukaryota; kingdom Metazoa; phylum Chordata; class Amphibia; order Gymnophiona; family Dermophiidae; genus Geotrypetes; species Geotrypetes seraphini. The sequence continues at coordinate 71,463,172 of NC_047088.1, forward strand.
ACGTCCTCCTATGGGTTGAGGCAGAAGGGTTGATGGTAGTAGACTGGCTAGGCCCTGGAGAACGAAGTCAAAAGGGTTGAGTGGACTTCGGTTGTGCAGGAGGTTTCACCTGTTGCTGCTGTTGTGCACGAGGTTGCTGACGTTGCTGCTGACGTTGACGCCTAGGCTGTTGAGGAGCAGATAGCAAGGGTCTAGCAGAGTAGCAGCGCTGATAGGCCGATTGTTGGCGGAAGGGCCGGACAGGTGGAGGCTTCTTCTTGTTCTTGAGAAGTGTCCCAGCGAGTCTCATGTGCCGACAATTTCTGTGTGGTAGAATCGAGAGAGTCACCAAATAACTCATCTCCAAGGCAAGGAGCATTGGCAAGGCGATCCTGGTGATTGATGTCAAGCTCCGAAACCCTAAGCCAAGCGAGACGGCGCATAGCCACAGCCATCGCAGTAGCCCTTGAGGTGAGTTCAAAGGTGTCGTAGATGAAGAAAGGACCATAAATTTTCTGAGCTGTAACAGGCTGGAAGTGTATTGGTGGAAAGAAGGCAGTTTCCATTCAGGTAAGTACTTTTCAAAAGAAGCCAGTTGTTGAATAAGGTGTTTCAAATAGAAGGAAAAATGAAATGCATAATTGCCTGATCGGTTGGCAAGCATAGCATTTTGGTACAAACGCTTGCCAAACTTGTCCATGGCCTTCCCCTCTCTGCCAGGAGGGACAGAAGCATAGACACTAGTGCCCGCAGACTTTTTGAGGGTGGACTCAACCAACAAAGATTCATGCAGTAGTTGGGGTTGTCAAAACCTGGAATGGGAATGACCTTGTATAAGGTATCCAACTTGCGAGGAGCACCAGGGATTGTCAGAGGTGTCTCAAGATTTTTGTAAAAAGTCTCTCTCAAAATGTCATGAAGAGGCAATTTAAGGAATTCCTTTGGAGGCTGATCAAAGTCCAAAGCTTCAAGAAATGCCTTAGATTTCTTGGATTCAGCCTCCAAAGGAATAAGGAGGTAAAGGATGAATGTTCCGGCCTAGAAGAAGGGTCCCGTAGAGAGGGGTCCTCTTCAACTGAAGAAACCTCGTCCTCAGAGAGCAGAGGCTCCTCAGAGTCGTCCCATAAATCAGGGTCCCATACCTGAGAGACACGGCCCCGGGAGTCCGGTGTGGAAGGCTCAGAGTGCCGGGTCTTACGCACCGATTTCCCGGAACGTAAGGAGGCGGCACCGGGGGAAGTTAAGGGTTGTCGGTGCCGGGACTGATCAGAAAGGAGTGGGGGTTCGGTGGTTTGAACAGACCGATGAAGACCTCTCGGTTTCACAGACAAAATTGGCATGGAAGTCGAGGAGGCAGAATGGACCGGTACCGACAGGAAAGAAGCTGACAATATAGGCTGCTCTACGGACGGTACCGGCGGCTCAGACCGGACCAGGACTGGAAGGTTCGGTGCCAACAGAGCAGGAAGGAGTTGTTGTAATTGTCCTTAAGTTGGACTTGGAGGATAGTCGTAATCCGGTCATCCAAGGAAGGCACCGGTATCGCTTTCTTTTTCTGTGGTACCTGCGGTGCCGCTTGACGCCCAGAGGATGAGGAGGCCGAGGAGGATGCACTCACCTCGATAGGGGGCGGAGCGTTTACGGGGGCACCTCGCGGTCGGCAGGACTGGACTCTCTCCCACAGCGACCGGAGGATGCTCCAAAGAGGAAGGCTTCTTAGCCGGCTTACCTGAGGGGCGTGACGCCGGGGCGGTATCGCGTGGCGTCGATGAGGTAGGCGCTGGCTGAGACGCCGTCGACGCCGGTGCCGATGTCGAAGGATCAACCATCGCGGCACCAAACAAAAGTTTCTGTTGAAGCTGCCTGTTCTTTACGGTGCACTTCTTTAGAGTAGCACAACGAGTGCAGGTGGAAGCCCTATGATCTGGACCCAAGCACTGCAAGCACCAGTTGTGCGGGTCGGTCAAAGAAACACCGTTGGCACTTCTTGAAACCTGGCTGAGGGGGCATGAAGGTAAAGACGGCCTCCGCCAAATCGAAAGCGGAGGCTTCAATGATGACTACAGCAGTGGTTCCCAACCCTGTCCTGGAGGAACACCAGGCCAATTGGGTTTTCAGGCTAGCCCTAATGAATATGCATGAAGCAAATTTGCATGCCTATCACTTCCATCATATGCAAATCTCTCTCATGCATATTCATTAGGGCTAGCCTGAAAACCCGATTAGCCTGGTGTTCCTCCAGGACACGGTTGGGAATCACTGGACTACAGGCCCTGCGGGGGCGAACCCGCAAAAATAAATAAAATTTAACTTTTTTTTTTCAGATTATAAAGAGAAGAAATAAAACGAGGAAGAGAAGCTTCCAAAAAGAGAAAAAACACGCGAGCGGGAAGGCAGAGAAAAAATTTTTCAACGACCGTTGAAAAACACGCATCTTAGCTCCGCGGAAACTAAGAAACTAAGCTCCGCGGAAACTAAGCTTAGCTCCGCGGAAACTAAGAAACTGGGGACCGCGTGCCTCCGTCGGGCAGGAAGGCACTCGCGCATGCGCGGTGCGGCCTAGCTAGAACTTTCTAAGTTCTTAGAGTGCAATCACTCTAAAATTGTCCGTACCGGGGCTCCGTCGGTGCCGTCACCCATCAGTTAAGAATATACTGCCTGCTTGTCCTGGGATAAAATGAATTACATAAATAAATAAATAAAGCAGTTATTGCACAATGATATATTTACAGTTCATGAGAAGCAGAGGGAATTTATACCATTTATTTAAGACAGTGTTTCTCAACTTCTTCAAGCCAAGTACCCCCTAAGTCTAACAAATATCAACCGAGTACCCCCACCCAGGCTCCTCCCCAGACCCCACCCCCATAATAATAGTACTACTTATAATGCAATTTCTTCCATTCATTTTTCCATCCACAATATAATTTTATTAATACATAATGGTAACCACAAAATAAAAAAAAGTACATGTGTGTAGAGAAAATGTTAATTATCATTTATATTCGGGGAGTTTTTTTCCAAAGAAGTCAGGGCAGATAACTTTAAAATATGCAATGTCATCTCAGTAACAACTATAGAAAAACAGAAAAATATAGTGCAAAATATAGACAGCAGATATAAATTCTCAAAATGGGAACATTTCGATCATTAAATTGAAAATAAAATTATTTTTCCTACCTTTGTTCGCTGGTGATTTCATGAGTCTCTGGTTGAACTTCTTTCTGACTATGCATCCAATATTTCTTTCTTTCTTTCTGCCTTCTGAACGCTTCTCTCTCCTCCGGACCTCATTCCCTTCCCCAACCAACATCTCTCTCTGTCCCTCCATGAGTTCAACATTTCTCCCTCTCTCATCCCCTGGATCATGTGCAGCATTTTTCACCACTGACCACCAGCCCCATGCCCATTTCTCCTGCTATCACCCTTCTCCAGCACCATGCCACATCTCTCCCTCCATCACTATGTCCAATATTCCACCCCTTGCATCCCCTTCAATCTGTCCCTCTGTTTCCTCTCCACCACCATATCCAACATTTCTCCCTCTCAATCTTCTTTTCCCCATGCATCTCTACCTCTCTCTCTCTATGCCCAATTTTCCTCTTTCTTCCTTTCCCCATGTACCACCATCTCTTTCCTTCTCATTCACATACTCATGCCCAATTCTCCCTTTCTATTCCCTCCTATGTTCCAAGTTAGTGCCCCCTTCCTCCCTCCCTTCTGTGTCCCATGTTCATGCCACCTCCCTTCCGAGTTGAGTTTGTGCCCCCTCCCTGCCTGCAAGCCACTGTCCCAGAATCGTGTCCCTCCAATGCCCCAAAACACTCCTTCACCCCTACTTTCTCCCTTTGTCCCAGAAAGATCGTTTCTCCTTACTTGTTCGAGCCACACTCGCTCCATCTGCATTCAGTGGCTTGTTGGGGGGATGCGCAGGCAGCGATTCACATGCTGCATGTGGCTGACCCACAAGCCTTCCCTCTGACGTCAGCTCTGATGTCGGAGAGAAGGTTTTTGGGTCAGCTATATGCAGGTTGTGAACTGCTGACAATGCGCCTCCCTCCAACAAGCTGCTGAAGGCAGAAGGAGTGAGTGTGGCAAGAAGGTAGCTGGAAACCCCCCTCTCCCATTGACCCGGAAGGCTTTCCTCTGACATTAGCTCTTACATTGGAGGGAAGCCCTATGGGTCAGATTCGGGAAGGAGGGGTGGGAGCGGGCAGGGATCCCTGGCAGCTGCTTCAGCGGTTGGGATGGGCAGCAAGGAGGGATCCCCGGCAGCAGTAGCGCAGCTTTGACGGACAGGCAAGCAGGGAATATTCTCCACGGTGGTCATGCCGTGTACCCCCAACAAGCAGCCTGCGTACCTCCAAGGATACACATACCCACATATTGAGAAACATTGATATAAGAGATAATAAAAAATATAAATAAGATTCTCTGTATATATGGAAAGACTTAAAGAATTCACTCACCTCTCTTCTACTCAGACTTAGAGAAGGAAGAAAATCATTCTCCATTCTATCCATCTCACGAACAATATCTTCAAATGTTTTTCTGTACTTTTGCTCATCCACAACTTTCACCTAGTAAAGAGAAATTATATAAGGGAGAGCTTTGGCCAAGCGTAAAGCCAATAACTTAGCCAGAAGTTTTCCATTTACATTAATCAAAGAAACAGGCCTGTAATTTGAAACCAACATGGGATTTTTTTTTTATAATTTGAATTTTTATTAATTTTAACATTTGACAATTTTACAATTTCAAACAAAGAAAAATACAATGTAATCACCATAAGCCATAGGATCAAAATATAGGAATTTAAACAAGATATTACAAAGTATAGTTAGTCCACAATTTAAATAAGGGCGGAGCTGGTGATAAGCTGAAATTTAAAATAAATAGGCAAATGGCAAAAAGGAAAATAAGAAAGCAGTATAATTGCTCTGGGTATCCCACAAAAAACAATAAAGAAACTGAGATTAGTGCAAAACACTGCAGTTCGCTTAATCTTTGGACTGAGAAAAAAGACCACATTAGCCCATACTACAAAAAACTGCACTGGCTACCAATGGAAGTGCAAATACAGTTCAAATTTGCGTGCATCTGCTTCAAACAAATCTGGGGCCTAGCCCCTTCCTACCTGCAAACACACTTCATTCTACACAACCCCACACGAACAACCAGAAACAAAAACAACTTCGCCTATCCTAAAATCACTGGCTGCAAATACAAATCCTTCCTTGACAGAACCTTCATGTTCCAAGCTAACAGACAACAATCTTGGCTGGGAAACTACATAAATAAAACCAGACAGACCTACAACGCATTCCGAAAATCAACCAAAACCACTCTGTTTGACAAATTCATCACCTAAACAGACCGACTTTTGCTCTATGCATTTCCCCCTACAAACCCGAAGCAATCTCTCAGACAATTCCAACCCCTCTCACTTCCCCTCCCCTTTCAACCCCTCTTACATTCCCTCCCCTTTAACCCTTCTCTTCTGTAACATTCCCCTCACGCATTTGTAATTTACTGAATGTTCAGCCTTCTTTCGATGTGAACCGCTTAGAAGTCGTCTGACTATGGCAGTATAGAAAAATAAAGTTATTATTATTATTATTAAACTATTCTTTCTTTCTTTCTGAGCTCTAAGAGCCTGCCTTACTCATGGTTAATCAAGAATTGCTCTTAGAAGATATAAATTTATAGAAGATATAGATAACTGCTGTGGATCATAGAAGACATACCTGTCCATACCTTCCTTATAAACCAAAACACATTTACAAGGGAATTGTCAAACAAAATAGGATCTTTATTTTGGCTTCAGTAAACAATGGTTAAAGATTCTGCCATAGTATCTGAAATACAACCTTTAATTAGTTGTGATTGATATAAATTTAAAAGATGAGGTAATAATGTAGATTGGAATGATTTGTAAAACTCCACAGTAAATCCATTACCACCTGGAGCGGATCCAACTCTAAGGAACTTCAATGCTGTTTGAAGCTCTTTTTAGTGTAAACCGCCTAGAACGTTTGGTTATGGCGGTATAAAAGAATAAAGTTATTATTATCTGAGGAAGGCCCAGTGGACTTTATCTTCTTAGTGGTGTCAGGCCACCAGGAAGTAACTGAATGTCATTTCAGTCACTCCTGTGGCAGACCATTTGGGCCAATTTTATTCTGGGATTCCCATTCCAAATTCCTCCACCTCACAAGATGCTAACAATGGATGTGTTCATTCTGGGCTTGGAAGGTAATTGCAGATGGGTTCCACAGCTTCACATCAACCTCAGCTCCAGGCTATTTGGAACATCCTAAAGGCTTTCAGAGATTGTCTGATAGACCAAATTATTCTTATTCAAACAATCAGGTTGCTTGGTTTGGTTTATTTATTTATAGCCCACCCTTACCCAGAGATAAGGAGTCTGATCAGAAGTGTTACTCACTTATTTTTGATAATGTACAATTTTTTGATACTACACAATTTTAATTGATTGTATATTTACTAGTATTTTAGCCCGTTACATTAACGGGTGCTAGAATATATGTCTGTCTGTCTGTCTTTATTTCCGTGTCTCTCTCTCTGTCCTGCTGTCTTTCTTTCTGTCTGTCTCTATCCCTGGCCCCCTTTGTCTGTCTGTCTTTCTGTGTCTCTCGCTGTCCCTGTGTCTTTCTTCTTTTATTTCTGTCTCCCTTCCTCCCGCTGGCGGTAGAATATATGTCTGTGTTTCTTTCTGTTTCTCTCCATACTCTCATTCATCTTGTCATCTCCCTTTTGACTTCATACAAATGGCTCACCACTTTCAGAATACCCCTTCCTCTCTCCACTGGTCAGTCTATATCTCCCTGTCCCTTTCTCTTCATCCCCTAGCATCTTCTTATCCCAGCTCTCTGCCCTCCCATGGATTCTTTTTTCCTCCATTTTCTGTTGTTCTTCTTCCTTTCCCCCTTGATGCTGAACAATAAGATGGAGGGATAAAAAGAGATGCTGCATCTCTCTCCCCTTTCCACCCCCAGACCTAACATTTCTCCCTCCCTTCCATCCCTAGGTCCAACTTCCCTTCCCCAGGTCCACCATCTCTCCCCAATAGTCCTCCCTTCAAGTATCTCTTTCCCCAGATCCAGCTTCTCTCCCTTCAGACTATTACCTACCATCTCTCTCTCTCCTCTGTTCCTGGCCCCATAAGCTGTCCCCCATGCCCAGTCTTTTAATACCTTTGCACTTTATAAAAATTAAAAAAAAGTTAATCCAGGGAATTTCCTAGGCCCAACATGTTCTCCTCTTCTCTCCATTCCATTCCGATATTGCCTTCACCTTCTGTGTCGCTGAAAAATCCGCTGGCCTCAGCTGTGATTCAGGAACGTTGTCTGTGGCTCCCCTTCCTGCTTTTAATCTGCCGCGGTTCTCCCCCCTCCCCCCCCGGCGGAATGTTTCTGAATCGCAGCCGAGGGTGGTGGATTTTTCAGCAAAACAGAAGGCGAGGGCGACATCAGACCGGTCCCTTTCTCCCTATCTCCTTCCCTACTTCCCTGTGCAGCAGCCGCAGCATTCCCTCTCCCTCCATTAACCACGAGAGGAGCCTGCACATGGACCTAACAGGCCGAACCTCCAGCAGTCTAACTTCCCAGCAGCTCCTCTGACGATCGCTGCCTTCTCCGACGCAGGAGCGGCTCGTGAGAGGAGCCGCTGCAGCGTCTGTGAAGTTGAAAAAAACTTTGGCCCGTTTCCGTGCTCGGCCGCGGCGGGCTACAGGTGCCGCGGTCTGCAGCCGCCGACATCCGTTTTGACTTTTTTGTTTTTAGTTGAAAGACGCGGTGGTGGCTCCTCTCATGATCCCCACTTGCGTCGGAAGTCCGACGCAGGCGGGGATCATGAAAGTAGCCACCGCCGCGTCTTTCAAAGAACCGTAAGCTGCGCATGCGCACTTCCTATGTGTCGCTACAGCTCACAGAAAAGCGGCGCACACTTAGGAACTGCGCATGCGCGGCTTACCATTTTATTATATTAGATTACATGCTTGGAGGAGATGGTTGACCTATGATTATAACAATATCCATTGAGTAGATCAGCTTGGGCGGCTCTACAGTGAGTTGGGTTAAAAGAACCTGAGGTCTTTCCACTCTCTGATACATTTATGATAAGATTTGAATATTTTTGTGAGACAGATTCAGTCAATATATTCAAATAGGAATGTTAAGATAACAGAAGAATGAATTTTTGAGATTTTACAAAGGAGATATATACCTGCTCCATATTTTTGTAGTCTGTCTTTGCTGACTTTTTTGTGGAGTATATTGTCTGTGTTTTTATAGTTTTATACCAGGCAATTTATGTAGGGAAGCCAACAAAGAATATGCAGTTGTACTTAATAAGGATCCCACAGCACAAGCTTTCTATAAAAGTGGAAATTACCCCAATATGAAAGAGAGAGCTGACTGGTTTGTGGTCACTAGTTTTCAGTTCCATGTGACTTCGATAATTAAGTTGCTTGATGTTTGTCCCTCTCCATAGGATGCGATCACACCATGCTGGCACACGACATTTCCCACTATAAACACAAAGACACAGGTTGAGCTTGGGGCCGTGGCTATTTTCTGCTGTCATTTTCTATGTTTCTATGTAAGGCAATTTTCTGGGAGGTGTTTGGGGGAGGGATTTAGGGGGCAGAACCCAACAGTTTCTTCCTGCTCTTTTGGTCTTTCAGTTGAATCGGATCTGGTAGCGAGATCTAGTGTCATAAGCCTTCATTCACAATTTGTATACACATCTTTACCCTCTTTTATATTCCTCCCAATTCACTTAGTTCAGTAACTGAACAGACAGTTTTCGGTCAGGGTAGTTGTGAATGAAGACCCATGAGGCCAGGATTCCCTGGAATAGTTCTGAATGAACTGGAAGATAGATGCGAAAAAGAGTTCATGAAAAAAATAAAGAAGATGTAACTGAAGCCTGAAAATAACTGGCCCAAACAGAAGGTTAGTACATGCTTTCAATAGGAAATAGAAAACAATACAAAGAAATTTAAGAAGCTGTCAAAAACCTGGCTATCTTGTAATTTTTTTTTTTTCAGGCAAAGAAGTATATCAAGAACTCATACTAAAATGTAATTACTACAATGTAACTAAATTAAGAGGTTTGGGGCAAAAGGAAATGTGAAAATCAGTGAGCTGTGGCAAAACCTCTTGGCATCCTTCACTCTGGCAGATGAAAAACTGAGGAGAGCGATAAAAAAGGCTGTTAGATTTTGCCTTTCCAGAATTTTCTAGAATCACATATTTGTCACCAAGCATGGTCAATTGATTTATTTGTATGTTTTGGTTAACCCTATCTTCAGATAATGTTTGTGTCTTATGAATTTTTACACTTTTTGAATAATTATAAAAATTAAATGTCTCTATCAAGTCCCCCATTCATTTCTCTCCTCATGGAGCACAGCAGTCTAATAGTTATAGCAGTAAGCTGAGAACCTAATGAAGCTTGCTAGAAGTGATGTAAAGACTGAGAGTGTTCAAATCCCATTAACACTCCTTGTAACTGTTTTCAGGGGAATGACAGTGATAGAATTTTCAATCAATATAGTATAAAGAGCAAAATTCACTATATCACGCATTTAACTCAACTCCCACATCAATAAAGATGTCTATTATTTATAATTTGAAGATTTCCCAAAAATCTTTAATCCAGTCCCAAAACTTAAATTTAAATAACATCAACTAAGAAAAGGTGAGTACCATATATTTTGCTCCATAAGACACACCTGACCATAAGATGCACCCTAAATTTAGAGGAGGAAAACAAGAAAAAACAACAACATTCTGAAGCAAATTATCCCTGCCAGGCTCTGTACCCTGTCCTCCCCCACTCTGGTAGTCTAGTGGTAGGTTGGGACAAGGCACACGGCAGGCAGGCCTAGTGACAGGCAGGCAGGCCACATACCCCCACAGTACCTTAAATCATCCCCCATTACCCGCACATACCCCCAGTATCTTAAATCATCCCCCCACGTACCCCCCGTAATTTTTAATCATCCCCCATACCTTTAATCATACTCCCTTGAACCTTTTTTTTTTTTTTAAAAACGTACCTTTTAAAATTCTTCCCTCCCTCCCTCCCTCGACAGCTCCGTACTATTTCCGGGCAGCAGGCACTCGAATCAGGAGCAAGGAGGTCAGGACCAAGCTTTACACGCTCCCGCTTGGGCCCGCCTGCTTTCCTATAGATATATCCAATCCTTCAGATGGTAATTTAAAAGTCGTGGAAGAAAAGTGAACTCCTGCCTGTCTGATTAAAAAAAAAATTTTCTTTATAATTTCCTTGACCTCCCCCCAAGAATTTTCTGTAATCTTGCTTTTCTCTCCTATATTTCCAAAGACTGAGGTTAACATAGAGGCTTGTTATTTGTTGATTATATATTTCCTTGAAAATTTTCATTATAACCCTATTTTCTTTTTTTTTTTAAGTTCAATAAGTTTTTATTAAGATTGTATTTCATAACATAAAATAATACAGATGTAAAACATCAAAACATTGCATCCATACGCATATTGATACATATCATATCAGAAAGCAATGCCCCAAACCAGGGGATTAATAATATAAAGGATTAGAATTTCCAGGAAGAGGGAAAAGAAAAAAAAAAAAAGGGAGAAATGAACAGATCAGTATATCTTATACTTAAACAGTGATGTAATGACTGTACACAATCTAAGGAGAAGCACGTACCCTAATAATGCATCAATAACATTGAGATAATGCTGCATAGAGGAAATATGATTATCGATAATAACATCAGGTATGGTCAAAGAGCATATTAATGTAATTTCATCTTGAATGATAAGAACTATGCTAGAGATTTAAATGGAGAATCAGCATATTGTAATAATGGAGCCCAAAGCCTGTTAAATTTATGCATCAAGCCTAATCTTTCAGCAGCTATTTTTTCGTATTTAACTGTCAGGCAAATGGTGTTCCACCAGTTATCATAGCTCACTCGTTCCAGATCTTTCCAATTAGAAAGGATGATCTTGACCGCAATCAAGAGGAGAAGATGAATAAGACAGTCCTCGTCTTCGTGCAAAAAGTCAGATGATTTGACACTTCCTAGGATAACAGAATTATATGAACAAGGAAGGGACGTTTGAAGTAGCTGATTAATGTCATTTATAACCCTTATCCAGAACTGTTGTAACAACGGACAGTCGAATAGCATATGCTTAAGTGTACCCGGAGAGAAGTTGCAGGACCAACATTTATCCGATTCTCCTGCTTTGAATCGAGCCAGGCGACTAGGAGTCCAATAAGCCCTATGATTGAGAAATAAGGATGTTTGGAGAAAGGATGCAGATTTGCTAATAGAATGAGTACGTGACCACAAATGTTCCCATTGATTTTCATCCAATGACAGTTGAAGATCTAATGCCCATTTATGTTCCGTATCAAGTGGATGTTGATATTTCTGAAGTCTTGCGTGTTTATACCATTTAGATGCTTCTTTTTTGGGACTATGAAAGGACGCACAGAGCGGAAGCAGTGGTGGAACAGTATTGAGAAGTGTATGGTGTTTAAGATGTGACGCAATAGCGTGCTTAAGCTGTAACCAGCGGTACTGCTGAGTATCATTCAAACCATAATTAGCATGTAATTGGTCAAAAGAGATCCACTGTTCTTCATCCCATAACTGGTTTATGTGATATACCCCCGCAGACTGCCACAATTTCCAATCCACAATATTGTTATCAATACGGATTGAGCTGTTGCGCCAGAGGGGAGCAGATGTTGTGTCCAACCATTTAATATCAAGCGAGGATTCCAACCTTTTAAAAACCTGGATCATTGATAATAGAATGTGGTCACGAATGATAGGAGATGCAGGTGGCAGCATGAAGGGGAGTAGTTGTAGTCTGCAAGGAGAGTATCTTGCTCGTTCAAAATCAAGCCAGCGATTGGTATCAGTTGTGAAGTCTTCAGATAGTAGCCATCGAACACCTTGACGAGACAAAAAGGCGTAATGATAATCCAGAAGATCAGGGAAGTTCACACCCCCACTATTTCTTCCCTGTTTTAATTTGTGTAGAGCAATTCTGGGTGTGTTATTGTTCCACAAAAACTTGGTAAGTAATGATTCCAGTTGTTTATAAACCGACAAGGGTAAAAGTGTAGGCAGCATGCACAGAGTATATAAAATTTTAGGCGTCAACACCATTTTGATCGATGCTAATCGACCCCACCAAGAAAGATTCAGTGGATTCCATTTAAGAATTTGAGACTTGATAGACTGCAATAGCTGAGATGTGCAATTTTCAATGGTGGAGTCTAGAGACTTGCCAAACGGGATGCCCAGATAAGTCAATGATGAGTCAGACCATCGGAAACCATATTGAGTAAGTAAATGCTTATGAACATGAGAGTTTAAGGGCATAAGTTCCGTTTTACTGTTGTTTAGTTTGTAGCCAGAGATCACGGAGAAATCATCGATAAGAGAGAGTAGAGCAGGGATGGACTCAGGAGATAAATACAGGAGAACATCATCAGCATATGCTGAGAACTTTACTTCAGCTTCTCCACAGCGTACCCCACAAATACGATCATTAGTTCTGATGGAATGTAAGAAGGGCTCCAATGCCAGGTTGAAGAGCAGGGGTGACAGAGGGCACCCTTGTCTCGTACCTCTAGTTGGTTTAAATGGAGCAGATGAATAACCATTGATGCGTACATTTGTTGTAGGTGCTGAATAGAGAACTTTGATCATTTGAATGGAAGAATCATCAAAGCCAAACCACCGAAGAGCCATGAAGAGGTAATCCCATTCCACTCTATCAAACGCCTTTTCGGCATCTAATGCTAAAGCAATTAGTGGAGATTTTTGTGTATTAGCATGAAGTATGACGTTCGCAAACATGCGTGAGTTGTCACTGGAGAGTCTATTCAACATGAAGCCATTTTGATCAGCACCAATTAATTTAGGAAGCAAGGACTGCAGACGGGATGCAAGGATTTTTGCGTATATTTTTGCATCAACATTGATTAATGATAACGGACGGTAGTTGGCCACTTGACGATGATCCTTGCCAGGTTTGGGCAATACTATAATGCTTGCTTCAGTAAATGTACCTCTCACATCTCCAGTACGTATAAAGTAATCAAAGAGGTCAATTAAATGAGGAGCCAGTTCCTTTTGAAAAGCAGCATAAAATTCAGATGTGAAACCATCGGGACCGGGGGCTTTCCGTTTAGCCATGTGATGTAAAACCAGGCCAATATCAGCCTCTGTTATATTCATAGATAAGACCGTGTTATCCTCGCCTGTAAGAGTAGGATGAGGTGCTTTTGTCAATATCTTCGAGGGGTCAGGATTGGTGACTTCCGAAGTATACAGCCGCTCGTAAAATTGACTAAATGATTGGGAGATCAAAAGAGGATCCGTTGTAATAGACCCATCCTCACCATTGATGGCAGATATAGTTAAACGTTCCCCCTGAATTTTCAGATATTGAGCCAATGCTCTGCCAGCTTTATTTGAAGAACAATGATAATTAGCTTTTTGCATGAAAAGAGCATTCCCAGCTTTTTTACTTAGTAGTAAATTATAGCAAAGTCTCTCATGATGTAACAGCTGTAAGGTTTTCATATCAGATGGATTAGTTTGATGATTCCGTTCCAATTCTTTAATGGTGTTTACATGAACTAAAAGTTGTTTGGTGTGCTGTTTAGATTGACGAGCCTGGTAAGAAATAATGGTGCCTCTGAGCGTGGCTTTAAGAGCGTCCCATAAGGTCGGCCAACTAACATCAACTGTAGTATTAAACTTAAAGTATTCAGAAATCGCCGCTCTAACATCTTTCATGAAGTCCTCTTCAAGTAATAAAGCATTATTAAACCGCCATGTCTTCCCTTTTGATGAGAAGGAGTCGCCATCAATAGTTAATTCTATGGCAGCATGGTCCGAGACTGATATCTCATGAATATCTGCATGTGATACTGAATTCAAGAGGTTGTTACTGAGTAGGAAATAATCCAATCTCGAGTACGAGTTGTGAGGAGCAGAGTAAAAAGTATATTGCCTGTCTTCCCCATTCAAGAGCCGCCATGGATCCACTAATTTTAGTTGAGTGATTAAATTATGAAGGCTATGCCATGATCTGGTAGGTTTGTGAGAAGCAGCTGATTTTCTGTCAATAGCCGGATCCAAAATTAGATTAAAATCACCAGTTAATATATGATGATGCGCTTTATCTTCAAGCAGCGAGGCTAAAAGACTGTCAAAAAATTCTGGTTTATCTTGATTAGGCGCATATATATTCAACAAGGATATCTCTTTCTGATGAATGAGGAGCTTAGCAAGAATCCAACGTCCTTCAGTATCTGTAGTGTAGGATATTATTTTAATGTGATCACATTTTCTAACCAACAAAGCCGTGCCATTCTTTTTATTGATAGCAGGTGATGCAATAACAGGTAGTGACCAGTTGGTCTTCAGTTTAGCTGATTCTGGCATAGTTAAATGTGTTTCTTGAAGACATACAATATCTGGGGATTTTTTAGAAACATAATCTAATATTTTTTTCCGTTTGATGGGATTATTAAACCCTTTGACATTTAAAGACAATAATTTTACCATTCTGAGATGTAGGAGAGATTAATCAGAGAGACAACAATGCTATTGCATATATCAACATGTGAATAGTGTGAGAAGGTACAGTATGCATGACTTAAGATCAATAAATTGTAGTACAGACGTACATATAAGCTGCCATGTCCTAAAAAGGACAAATGACAACTATACTCCATGGGAAGAGGAAGCATAAGGGAAGCGCAATCAGTGCGCCGACAATAACATTACAGTATCCTTTTTGAAACATAACCAGTAAGCCCATTGTGAGCAATATATGAACATAGTGAGAAAAGAGTGCAGGGCTAGGCAAAGTCACATTCAAGTAACCTTGCACAAAAGCAACATATGATGAATAATGATGATGTCAAGTAATGACAACAGGAAACCATCGAAAGAATGACAATTAGCAATAAAGCCAATAATCTGCTTAACATAACAGTGGAATATGAACACAGAAGTAAACTATAGGACCATGCCTATTACAACATCCAGGGCGACCCTTGAGTAGGAGACACCCAGAAAGAACCAGTCAAAGATATTAAGGAGGAAACACCACACAGCATGACGACATGTATCCCTCAGTCAAATTTAGCGTAAACATCTGAGGGTAGCCAAAGCTAAGTATAATCCAGACCATACAATACAAACATATATAGGCATAACCGTTCCATGTGACAAATTGAAAGTTATAAGTAAGAAATACCTAATCAGACACAGTATAATATAGCCAGTATATCAGTCAGAGAAGGTGATTAACAGTGTATGCCACAATTAGTAGTCAGATACAAGTAATTTATGCCTTGAAATAAGGAAGCGAGAGAAGAGAAAAAAAAAAAAAAACAACCTAAACTGAAATTAATAATAATACTGTAGAAAAAACAATTAAGAGAAATAAATACACTATAAATCAATGTGGTAATCCAATCAACAGAGAATACATGAAGACCAAAGACACATACCTGGGATTATTGATTAAGAAAATAAATAATGAATAGATAGGAAATTAATAGCCTTACCCATAATGAACAGGTATAATTAATACAAGAGTGAGTAATATGGAAAAAAAAGGAGGATGGGGAGATGGTATATCAAAATAAATTATCATAAAGGTAATTTCATGTAGTCAGGTATAATTTATAATACAGTGTAAAATACGTTAATAATTCATTTTATGAATAATGGAGCAGGTACATTATAAGAATCACAATAACTCGCAGATGTGGACAAAATCAAGTGAACTAGTAAATGAGAAAGGAAAAACATCTAGGGAATTAATTATATCTAGCAATGGTAAGGGTAATGTCAAAGAGAGAAAAGAGTAAATGATAGCACCAGCAGCAATAAATAATAGCAGTGTAAAAAAACGTAGGAAGAATTCATTAGAGAGAGCCAAACAGTACCTTAAAAATGATGCAGACAGGACAAAACAGTACATATGTGCACATTGAAGACAAAAGAGCGTATAGATAAAATAGAATAATTAATGAAACTCTAAGGCAAAAGAGGAACAATTCATGATCCGGCTGAATCAAAAGGAGAACGACAAAAAAAACTAAGAAATTATACAGCATAAGGAGAATCATGCCTGCCGAGAAAATATATGTGACAGTTTAAAATTCATTAATAATTCATGGGGAGCTAAAAATTGATTAAACATACCGAACTAAACCCATTAAAGTTGATGAAAACCCTGAGAACCGACGAACAATTACTGATTTAAAATTAGGGGAGAAAGAACATTGACATACACACTTAATTGTGAAGGTATAGTTAATAGGAAAATAGAAAAGGCAAATTTAATCATCGAATGAAACAGATAAAGGGAAGAAGAGAAAACAACAACAAAAAAATAACCAAGAAGCTAGAAAAGCAATTTCATCGATCAGGATAAATAAAAAAAAAAAAAATAAGGAGAATCATGCCTGCCGAGAAAATACATGTGACAGTGTAAAATTCATTAATAATTCATGGGGAGCTAAAAATTGATTAAACATACCGAACTAAACCCATTAAAGTTGATGAAAACCCTGAGAACCGACTAACAATTACTGATTTAAAATTAGGGGAGAAAGAACATAGACATACACACTTAATTGTGAAGGTATAGTTAATAGGAAAATAGAAAAGGCAAATTTAATCATCGAATGAAACAGATAAAGGGAAGAAGAGAAAACAACAACAAAAAAAATAACCAAGAAGCTAGAAAAGCAATTTCATCGATCAGGATAAAATAAAAAAAAAAAAAAAATTAAGGAGAATCATGCCTGCCGAGAAAATACATGTGACAGTTTAAAATTCATTAATAATTCATGGGGAGCTAAAAATTGATTAAACATACCGAACTAAACCCATTAAAGTTGATGAAAACCCTGAGAACCGACTAACAATTACTGATTTAAAATTAGGGGAGAAAGAACATTGACATACACACTTAATTGTGAAGGTATAGTTAATAGGAAAATAGAAAAGGCAAATTTAATCATCGAATGAAACAGATAAAGGGAAGAAGAGAAAACAACAACAAAAAAATAACCAAGAAGCTAGAAAAGCAATTTCATCGATCAGGATAAAAAAAAACATTAAAAACAATTCATGGACCCATTGCACCGGTAAAAAACAACACAAATACTAGAACTACAAGTATGAATAATTAATGAGGCTTCGATAAACTAAAAGAAAGCAGTAATTAATACCAGCATAATCATCACAGTTATAAGGCAAGAACATAATAGAATAAAGAGAAAAAGAAAAGAAGGAATCGAAAACATTATAATTAAGTGATAAATGCCTGAAGTCCAACCGAAGATACAGTTTGTAGTGAGAGAAAAGCTTCCACGAGGCTGTAAAAACATGGCCGCCATGCTGTGCTCAGACCCCAGCAACAATCACTAGGGACTCCAGCGATGTGCCCGAGGAGCAAAGGCAGGTTAAACTCTGTCAATAGTAGTCGGGCTGAGTTCCTCCAGGTAGTCGGACAAAAGTTGTGGGTCAGTGAAGTTTTTGGTCTGATTATTGAGCGTGACTCTCATCGTGGCAGGGAACAGCAGACCGAATTGAGCTTTAAGCTCCTTGAGCCTCGGGCGGTAGGTAAGTAGTTGTTTTCTTCTCTGCGCCGCATTTTTTGTAAGATCCGGTACAAATAGAACAGTGTGGGTGTCCAACTTGAGAGGTGATTTCACCTTAGCACGCTGCATAACTTCAGAAAGTTGAGTGTAGCGCAGGAACTTCACAATGATGGCTCTGGGATATCTGGCATTCGTCGGGCGAAACGATGGGACCCTGTGAGCCCTTTCCAATTCAAATTCTCTTGTAAAGTGTAAATCCAAGATGTCAGGAATCAGCTTTTCCATAAAAGATAAGATATCAGCTCCTTCTTTACCTTCAGGGATCCCGAGCACACGTAAGTTATTTCTACGAGATCTGAGCTGAAGATCTTCAAGGTCTTTTTCCAACTGTGGCATTTTTTTCAGCTGCACTTGCATGCTTTTAATAGCAGCCTGAGAAGATGTTTGAATAGCTTCAACGTTATCCAGCCGGGAAGATAGTTGTGCAAAGTCCTGTTTCAGCTCAGTAAGATCTTGTTTTATCTCCGTGGTGTCTTCTTTTGTTTCATTAACAATTTCTTTTATGGCACGCAGCTCTGTGAGGAGCGCATGGTTAGACTCCGGATCAGATTTGTCTTCTGTTGCTTTTTGAGGCGTTGTAGGCTCCGGTTTGTGGCGTTTGCCCACCTTAGAAGTGGCCATCAGAAAAGGCAAATGTAGAGGGCTAAAGAAATTGAAAATCCAAATAGGATATCTCTGATTTTATTTCGATTATTTTCTTTGTATTGTCAGAGCTCACTGACTATGCTGCCATTTCCTATCGCGCCCTCTAGCGCCCCCCATAACCCTATTTTCTTTAACAAGTGTTATGCTTGTAATATTGTAAAATTTGCAAAATTAAAAAAAGTTTTCTGAATCTGAGATAGTGGTCACAAGATCATAGTGTAAGTGGTAGTTGGTTCGAGCATTTTGCAAATTGATATTGGATGGAAAAGGTACTTTGACAGGTAGACTTTATATTATTGCATGCTGGGAATTTTAAGTGGAAAAGATTTCTGGTGGAATATCTGTTGGAGGGTGCCATGGAGTAGGATGGCTAACTTTGTTAGGTAGTTGGGGGCGTTGCCTGTTAGGATCTTAAAGGCAGTGATACCAAATTTAAACTTGATCCTTGTGGTTATGGGCAGCCAATATAATTTTACTCGAATAGTAGGGCTGTAGGTGTTCCAATTTCCATAGTTCATATACGAGTCTTACTGCTGCATTTTGAACTAGCTGTAGACACGATAGCAATGTTTTAGAACAGTGTTCTTCAACCTTTTTACACCTATGGACCGGCGGAAATAAAATAATTATTTTGTGGACCGGCAAACTATTGACATTTTTTTAAAAAACCATCGCCGCCCCATCCCCGCGAGCTCGGTCCCACAAACCATCTGATCCCATCCACACAAGCCTCAAATAGTTATGATTTTATATTGAACATATTTTATTAAAGTATAAAAGAAACAATATTCTATACAATTGTCATTTTATAAATACAAATAATACAGGGCAAAGATCAACAAAACCCCTGTCTCCCCTCCCCTTCACATATATCCCCTCTACTATCAAGAAAACTGAATAAGCCAAATTATTACAGAATGCTACACAAATATCATGTAACAGAATACCACAGTCACACATGACAGGAATGGTGTTAGGCGAGTGGAACTAGGGCAACTACCCTCTAGTCAGAGAGAGCCCTAAGCCAGCTGGAAGCTAAAGAAGCACTGCCTGGGCTTTGCACTCCCCAGTTATGTCTAGCAAGATACATATTTCAAATCTGATATATTTGAATCACAAGATAGAAATAAAATTATTTTTTTCTACCTTTTGTCGTCTCTGGTTTCTGCTTTCATTGCCTTTTCATTCTCTTCTAGCCAGTGTCTGCCCTAAGAACATAAGAACATAAGAATTGCCACTGCTGGGTCAGACCAGAGGTCCATCATGACCAGCAGTCCGCTCACGTGGCGGCCCTCTGGTCTAAGACCAGCACCCTAACTGAGATTAGCCCTACCAGCACACATTCTTGTTCAACAAGAACTTGTCTAACTTTGTCTTGAATCCTTGGAGGGTGTTTTCCCCTATAACAGTCTATTCCCTTCAGTACCTTGAATGTTTCTATCATGTCCCCTCTCAATCTCCTCTGCTCAAGGGAGAAGAGGCCCAGTTTCTCTAATCTTTCGCTGTACGGCAACTCCTCCAGCCCCTTAACCATTTTAGTCTCTTTTCTCTGGACCCTTTCGAGTAGTACCGTGTCCTTCTTCATGTAAGGTGACCAGTGCTGGACACAGTACTCCAGATGAGGGCTTACCATGGCCCAGTACAGCGGCATGATAACCTTCTCTGTCTCTTCAGTCCAGTATCTGCCCCTTCCATTCACTGTCTGTCTTTCCCTGCCATCTCTCCTCCTGCCCCCTCCCCCCCAATTTGGTCTGGCATCCATCATCTTCCTTCTGTTCCCCTCATGGTCTGGCATCTCTGTCCTTCCCTCCCCCCTGTGGTTTTTAGCATCTCTCTCTTCTCATTTCCTCCACTCAGATCTGATATCATTCTCTGCTCTCTCTTCCCTTTTCTTCTCTGGTCTTCCTTCTCTATTTTCTGCCTCCATCTAAATTAAATTCTTTCTTACTATTTAGTCCCGTTTCCCTCTTTTCACTGTGTCTACCCACAGCTTGTCACCCATTTCCCTCACCCCTCCATTATCTTACTATTTTCTTCTCCCTTTATTTATCTCCTCCTTCCATCCAGTATGTGTTCTTTCCCCACTTCCATTCAGCATCTGCTCTCCCCTCTCAACTGACATCCATCTGCCTTCTGCTCTCTCTCTCTTCTTCTCATTTCCATCATCTGTCCCCTTCTCTCTCTCATCTCCTCCATTCCATCATCTGCCCCTTCTCTCTCTCTCTCCCCCCCCAACTTCCATCATCTGCCCCCTTCCCCTCACCTTTGCGGGTCACTTTCTTTCCCCTGAGGGTGGCTCATGTCAGAGGGGAAGCTTTGGCAGAGCAGAACCGCTTGCAAGGAACAGTGGAACTTACTTGATTGATGTCGATGCTGAGGCCCATTGCCGTTTGAAGGAAAAAAAAAAAAGGGACCTGCAAAGGCGAGAGGAAGGGAAACCTCCAGGACAGCTGCTCTTTGCCCTCCTTCAGCGGCCCAAGAGTCCAGACCAACAGCGGCAGCTCTGTGTACTTTTAACTTCGGCACAGAGCTGCCCCTAAGCAGTAGTTTAGTGCGGTTTCATGAGGCAGCCTCGGGGCTTTTGCTAGGCCGGCCCGCTTCGATGATGCGATGTGGGCCGGCCTAGCAAAGGCCCCGAGGCTGCCTCATGAAACCGCGCTAAACTACTGCTTAGGGGCAGCTCTGTGCTGAAGTTAAAAGCACACAGAGCTGCCGCTGCTGGTCTGGAGG
Organism: Geotrypetes seraphini; assembly: GCF_902459505.1. Lineage (NCBI taxonomy): Eukaryota > Metazoa > Chordata > Amphibia > Gymnophiona > Dermophiidae > Geotrypetes > Geotrypetes seraphini. The sequence continues at coordinate 71,484,265 of NC_047088.1, forward strand.
TGCGGAGACAAGGCAGGAGGCAAACGCGGTGGAAGGCAGGAGTCCCGGCGAAGGCAGGAGTCCCGGCACAGCGACTGCAACAGGAAGTTGCAAGTCAGCTGACGCTGGCCTTTCGCTGCGGCGGGAACTGAATCCTTCGCGGACTGGCAGTTGAAGAACTGTGTTTTAGAACAAAGAATTAGTGTTACATTACAATAGTCTAGGATTAGGGAATGCACTAAGATTCGAAAAGCCTCAGAAGTATTGTTTTATTATTGATTGTACATGGCTCTTCATGAATAGGTGGTTATCAATTCCTACTTTTAAGACATGAGATTGTAGTTTGCAGTGATTCTCAAACCTGTTCTGGGGAACCTCCAGCCACTCAAATTTTTGGGATATTCTTAATGAATATGCATGAGCCAGATTTGCATGCCTCCATTATATACAAGTCTCTCATGCATATTCATTAATCACTCAAACGGTCGGGATCAAATACTTAGTATTCAATAGCTCCAACAGTATTAATTACTAAAATATCATGAATGCTTTTGTCAAAAATATTAGAAAATGTCTTTTTAATAATTATACTAATTTCTTCAGACTACATAAACCTTACACTTTCTATATATAGAATATCAAACTTTACAAAGTGCTCAGTATACACAAACGTAGAACACTCAATCTTCATATAATCAAAACACAATAGCTTGAATAATCAATAGTTTTCATAAATATATATACATCCTAAAATATATATATACAGTATGTGTCTGTTTAGTCGCTATTCATCACACTGGACTAGTGATCAATTCAACTGCGTTCCACTAGATGTCTTTCCATGTGTCTCTTATTGATGTACACTAATAGCCCGACACAGAACTGTGTTTTGCCACCTGGCGTCTTCAGGAGCTGTACTGGATTAGGACTCAGATCTTCTCTCACTACTTCAGCAGGCACATCTTTAAAATCTGCATACTAAACATAGAGCAGCAACCCGGGGTTTGTCCCAAGCCAGGCCTCAGAATACTGATAAGATCCACGCTGTCTCACTCAGGAAATTTCAGATCTAGCAATCTGTGAAGCATCTGGTGAAAAGCTTACTTCTTCCACACCGCTTGACAAGAAGAACTGAGAAAGTGATCTGCCAACGAGCGGGAAAACTCTAGCGCATAACTGTCCAGAATCATCTCCAGGACCCACTGATCTGACATGATCTCGGCCCACCCTCGGTAAAATTTCATAGCCCAGCTCCCACCAGAACCAAGGGAAGCACCGGCAAGGAGTCATTGGGTGGACCGGGCAGAAGGGCTGGCGGAGGAATCACGTCACCCTTGACGGGCCCCCCAAAAGGACTGCATGCGCTGAAAGAAGCAATCCCGGGATGACCCACAGGCAAGGAAGAAAGCAGCCCCTCGACTAGGGCGATATCTGCGAGCAGTGCCACTCTGAGCAGCCAGACGGGCACAGTCTTCAGGCAGGCAGGGCACTTTAGAGTCCGTCAAGGTCTGAACCAATCTGTCCAAATCATCTCCAAACAAAAGACCTCAGAAAGGGAAATTTTGTCAATTTAGTCTTAGATTACACATCAGCCGCCTAAGCCACAAGGTTTGATGCACGGCCACCCCGAGAGACATGGACTTGGTCGACGTCCGCAAGTCATACAAGGCATCTGAGGGATAAGAGGCAGCCATCTCAATTTTCACCACATCTTGATCTACCAAGGACCAGTCATCAGATTCACGGTCAAGGACATGCTCGGCCCACCAAAACATGGCCCGAGCCACCAGACCACAACATATGGCTGCTTGGACCCCTATAGCAGAGACATCAAAATTCTGCCTAAGAAGGGCCTCCAACTTATGCTCCTCAGAGTCCCATAAGCTGAGCCACCCTCTAAGGGGCACCGTATGCCGCCTGGCGATAGCTGAGAGCACCGCGTCCACCACTGGTGACTTCAAGGTATCCCTATCCCCCTCCAGGATGGGATATAGATGCGCCATGGAGTGCGTAAAATGAAAAGGGGCATCTGGTGTCTTCCACTGCGCTAGGACAATATCCTGAATACCCTGATGCATGGGAAAAGAACGGGATGCAGAGCAGATCCCCCGAAGCAGAGAGTCCAACATACGTGGGGGTCTCCTGTATCTCCTCCTCGAAGCACAACACAGAGGAGACCTGAAGAATCAGCTCCAGGAGCTCGTCCCGCTGAAAAATAAGCACCATGGATGCATCTTCACCGGTAGACAGAACCGCAAAGGACCTGCAATCAGCATCCGTGCAGTTCCCCCCCCTCCCCCTGAGAGGATCCTGGAGGTCTCCCTGAAGGTCCAGGTCCTCAAAAGTGGAAGTAAGGCAGAAGTAAGGAAATACAGGCCGTTAAGTCTGACTTCTGTGGTAAGCAAATTAATAGAAACACTTTTAAAACAGAGAATGGTCAAATTTCTGGAATCCTGTGGATTACAGGACCGGAGGCAACATGGATTCAATAGAGGTAGGTCTTATCAGACAAAGCTGATCAATTCTTTTGACTGGGTGACCAGAGAATTAGATAGAGGATGTGCGCTAGATGTGGTGTATTTAGATTTTAGCAAAGCCTTTGACAGTGTTCCACACAGACGTCTAATAATAAACTGAGTGCCCTCGAGATGGGTCCCAAAGTGACAGGCTGGGTCAAGAACTGGTTGAGTGGAAGGCAACAGAGAGTAGTGATCAAGGGAGATCGCTCTGAGAAAAGGGATGTTACCAGTGGTGTGCCTCAAGGCTCTGTTCTTGGGCCTATCCTTTTTAACATTTTTATAAATGATATTGCTGAAGGGCTGTCGGTAAGATTTGCCTCTTTGCAGATGATACCAAAATCTGCAATAGAATAGACATGCCGGATGATGTGAATAACATGAAGAAAGACCTGGCGAAGCTTAAAGAATGGTCTGAAATTTGGCAGCTAAAATTTAATGCTAAGAAATGCAAGGTCATGCATTTTGGTTGCAAAAACCCGAGGAAACGGTACATATAGGGAGTGAAGAGCTTATGTGCATGGCAGAAGAGCAGGACTTGGGTGTGATTGTATGCGATGATCTTAAGGTGGCCAAACTGGTTGAAAAGGTGACAGTGAAAGCTAGAAGGATGCTAGGTTGCATAGGGAAAAGTATAGCTAGTAGGGAAAAGGAGGTATTGATGCCCCTGTATAAGACTTTAATGAGACCTCACTTAGAATATTGTGTACAATTTTGGAGGCCGCACATTATAAAAAGATATAAAAAGGATGGAGTCGGTCCAGAGGAAGGCTACTAAAATGGTAAGTGGTCTTCAACAAAAGGCGTATGGGGACAAACTTAAAGATCTCAATCTGTATACTTTGGAGGAAATGCGGGAGATATGATAGAGACGTTTCAATACCTACATAATGTAAATGCGCATGAGTCGAGTCTCTTCAATTTGAAAGGAAACTCTGCAATGAGAGGGCATAGGAAGAAGTTAAGAGGTGATAGGCTCTGGAATAATCTAAGGAAATATTTTTTTACAGAAAGGGTGGTAGATGCATGGAACAGTCTCCCAGAAGAAGTGGTGAGACAGAGACTGTCTGAATTCAAAAAGGCCTGGGATAGGCACGTGGGATCTCTCGGAGAGCGAAAGAGATAATGGTTACTACTCATGGGCAGACTAGATGGGCCATTTGGCCTTTATCTGCCATCATGTTTCTATATTTCATCCACAGAAAACTGCTCCTCAGAAACAAAATCCTTGTCCCAAGCCACCCACGGCCGCTTGGACAAGGGAAGAGGAGGAGAGCTACTGACGCTGAGGGGAGCCAAACCGGAGTGGACACGTAAGGAACCTCCCCCCCTCCAAAGACCCCCGGGGCAGAAGCAGAACCCCTGGCCGCTTGAAAGTAAGCCTTGCACAAAGCAAAAAGAAAATCAGGAAGAAAACCCCCTGGTGGCCCAATGGGACTCACTGCCAAAGCAGAGGACCCACTAGAAACCTGCCCTTATCTGTCAAGCACAGGGGGAAGGTCACCTGAGTCTGCAGACAACATGGAGGTGGTTCCTGCCAAAAATGGAAATGTTCCTAATGAAAAAGACCCCTCCGAGGAATGTAGCATTTGGGAAGCCTGAACTGTCCCAGCCGCTAAAGCAGGCAAGCCGGCAGTAGTGAAAAGGGAAACCCAGCAGCATTGGCGGTAAGGGAATCCTTTTTACCCTGACCATCGGCAGCTGGGGAAATCCCTGCATGAGTGGCGAGGGAAGTACAGGCTTCCCCGCTGTTAGCTGCCCGTTCACGAGGCACTCACGAAGGGGAAGCCTGGACGCTGGCACCCAATGGCGACGAGATTTCCCTTTCATGGTGGCCTGGCTCAGCGCTTGCACAGGCCGGCCACGAGTGCCTCACGTCTGGAGCACAATGACCACTTTCTCCCGGTGAAAGTGCTCATTGCACAATACGTGACCAGTTAGTGAAACAATCAATAATAGACAAGGGAAAGCTCCCTTCAGACCAGCACTTCCTCAGGATTTTTTTTTTTTTTAAACAGAACAGACTCTACTGGCTCTCAAAGCTATATGCCTTGCCTGTATTGGTGGAAGGCTTACAGCTGAGGCACCTCTACAACATTTTGGGGAGGTAGAGGAAGGGCCCAGCAAAAGACCCGCCGGGTGTGACACCTCCGAGGTCAGACGGATCCCCAAACAGTCTTGATACCAAAACAGGGACAAAGAGTCCTAAACAAATTCCAACAGCTCTAAAAAGGGGAGATGAGCACAGCTCACTGAAACCACCTGCTTGGAGACTGAGAGAAGACTGTTAGATAGAGGTAGGGACAGCTATTAAGTACTATAAACAAAAGTTTGGTCTCAGTCTCCACCTGCTGGTCATGATGAGCTATTACCCATCAGTGAAGCCTGTTCCTTTCTGGAGAGGATGACAAATAAAGGAGATTTTGTGTAACAGATCTGTTAAAACATATACAGTAGAATTACTGTAAGAGATAGGTCTTCTATTTTCTGTATCCAGTGTTTGCTGAAATTGTGCTTATTAAAAAGTGTGTGTCAACTGCATTCTAGCACAGTAACACACTAGTAGGATAAAAGCTAATAAAGATATACTGTATTGACAACAGGAACATCAGTCTGAATGTAACACAAAGGGTAACACAAATGGTAACATAGATTTACCTGGAATCCCAGCGATCTGTTTTAGGGTCAAATTTGTAAGTAGGGATGAAATTAATATTTCCCTCAGTGAAATCTGCAAAAACATTCTTTAGGCCACACTGGATATTTAACTACAGAATAGAAAGACATGATCAATAAAAATTGAAGCATATTATAACAAACCTGGCTTAGAATAAATATTCAGCTATATGATCTATCTGCAGGATTATTTATACAGTTGCAGAAGTTGATCAAACTGTTTACAGTAACAAAACACATCCTATGCACTCAAATTCTAAGAATTCAAGCAATCCTAATGCATCATCAAATGAATCTGGCTTTTGTTCCCTCTAAGAAAACAGAAATATAGAACATAAATTCTAAGATTCTAAGATGGGTCTCAGTAGTAGCTGAAAGAAGAATTAATCAAAAACTATCAATTCCAGATGTTTAAAACAAAACAAAAATGTAAGCACTATAGATTTAATGTGATATGTTCTTTTTCCTCTTTCGTACTCTGATTTCTGGTGGAAGAGATTTCTTTCAGCTTTGAAAAACAATGTTAAGAGTCAGGTCACTAAGTGCAGGTTCCCTTTAAGTGCAACTCCAAAGCATAGTTTTATCTTCATCCTTTCATCTCTAGGGAAAATTCACTTACCTGATCAAACTGTAATAAAGTTTGAATATCATTCTTATTTATCAAAGTTTTCACTTCAGCGGCATCATATTTGCACAGTCTGTAGTTCAAATCTCCTAGCCAAATGACAACACTGAGAAAAAAGTAGTGGTCATTAGTGGAAAGACTCAAAAAAACCAAGACATGCAAAGGTAATATGACACAACAAATCTATCCTAAGACAAGCTATGCACATGATGCAGTATTGCAGAAGTCAACAAGAACTGGAGGAAAAGTCCATAGTCTGCTACTGAGACAGACATGGGGGAAGCCACTACTTGCCCTGGATCAGTAGTATGGAATGCCAGGTACTGTGACATGGATTGGCCACTGCTGGAAACAGGAGACCGGGCTACAAGGACATTGGTCTGACCCAGTATGGCTGTTCTTATGCTGATCATACCACACACATATGTGCTGTAAGGAGAAATTAGATCCTTACCTGCTAATTTTCTTTCTTTCTCTCCAGACTGGCACAGAAATGTATGAGTTTATGCTCCTCTGCCAGCAGGTGGAGACTGAGACACAAACGTTTGGTTACAGTACAAGTGGGTTATGCAGTTCCTCTTACAATCAGTCTTTACAAACAGCCAAGCAGAAATCAACTAGGCTGAACAAGAACATACAACTCCACAACTCACATGGAAAAGAACAAGGAACAGTCCCAAATCGGACCAGGGGACACTGTTGGATACCGATTAGAACAAGACCTTTTCAGAATGTCTCACAGTTCACCAGCTAAACCAGCTGAACCAAATGCCACTGCTCTTTCAACTCCCCAAAACAACCAGCAACAATCAAATCCCGCAGAAAAAACCCGTACTTGTCACGAAAATACCGAACAAAATGACCGGGCGTGGTCTGAGCTGGTCTGAAGGGACTAAAAGAAAGAAAATTAGCAGGTAAGGGCCTAATTTCTCTTTCTTTAGCAACCCTCCAGACTGACACAGAAACGAATGGGACGTACCAAAGCAGAACCCATCATGAGTGGGACCCCCAAAGGGCCGCCACAAGAACACGCTCACCGAATACTGAGTCCTGACACGCCTGAACGTCCACACAGTAGTGTTGGAACAAAGGAATGGAGAGAAAACCAAACCGCAGCTTTACAGATATCCACCAGAGGTACAAGATAAGATTCAACCCAAGAAGCTGCTTGACTCCGAGTGGAATGAGCTTTGAGAAATTTTGGAACAGGCTTCTTTTGGAGAAGGTATGCCGAAGTGATAGTCTCCTTGACCCAGCGCGCAATAGTAGCCTTGGAAGCACCGTCCCTCTTACGAGGACCCGCTAAGAGGACAAAGAGACGATCCGACTTATAAAACTCCTGGATCTGCTGAACGTAAAAGAGTGAAGGACCCTATGGACATCCAACTTGCACAACCGCTTCTGCTCCAATGAGCCTTCCCGACTACCCAAGACAAGTTCCTGCTGAACCAGAACGTACGCAGGTAAGGCTAGACTCAGTTAGGGCACTGGTCTTTTGACCTAAGAGCCGCCACGGAAGCGGACCGCCGGGCACGATGGAGGTCTGACCCAGCAGCGGCAATTCTCATGCTCTTTTAATCGGGAGGACCACATGGTTGACATGAAATGGTGATACCACCTTCAGAAGAAAGGAGGGAACAGGTCGCAACACAACCCGCTCCCTAGAGAACTCAGGAAGGGAGGCCTACACAAAAAAACCTGCAGTTCTGAAATGCGTCTTGTGGACGAAATGGCCAACAAGAATACTGCCTTAAGAGTAAGGTCCTTTAACATACAAGTGTTGAGAAACTCAAACGGAGGACGCTCGAGCAAGGAGAGAACTAGACTGAGATCCCAGGCAGGAACCAATGGCCGAACTGGTGGCCAGAGCAATTTTGCAGCTCTCAAGAAATGAATCCAAGTCAGAGAAGGAGCTAAACGCTCATCACGTAAGAGACCGCGAAAGGAAGACAAAACAGCAATCTGCACCCGAAGCGAAGACCAGGAAAGGCCTTGCTCCAGGATGTGAGACAAAGCAGCTCGAAGGGGAACCACGCCATGCGCGGAACATCACTCTTCAAAAAGTCGCCAAATATGGACATAAGCCCGAGAGGTGGAAATTCTCTGAGACCTTAAAAGAATATCCGAATATCCCTACTTCTTTAGGCGAGCCCTTTCAAGAACCAAGCCGTAAGACAAAAGGGACCCAGATCGAACAATGGAATGGGACCCTGAGACAGAAGAACCGGTGAAAGGGGCAGCAGGAGAGGATCTGCCACTAGCAGACGAACCAGATCCATATACCACGGTGCCTAGGTCAGTCCAGAGCCATAAGAATCATGCGGCCTGCGTGCCAGGCAATCTAAAGAAGAACTCTGCTTATCAGAGACCATGGAAGGAAAGACATACAGCAGGCCTTTCGTCAGCCAAGCCTGCCCCAGAGCATCCAGCCCCTCGGCCTGGCAATACCTGCGGCATTTGGCGTTGACACTCGTGGCCATGAGATCCATGAACAGCCGACCCCAGGACTGAACAATCAACTTGAAGGCATCCAGCCCGAGACACCATTCACTGGGATCCAGTGCATGACAACTGAGAAAATCCGCCTGCACATTGTCTACACCAGCAATGTGGAAAGCCAAGCATGTCCTGATGATGAGCCTCCGCCCATTCCATGAGCAGAGAGGTCTCTAGCGCCAGATGACTCTTGCTGCCTTCCTGACAATTGATATAGACCACCGCTATAGCACTGTCTGAAAGAACTCAAACTAACTTGCCTTCCAGCAAGGACTGGAATTCCACCAATGCTAGCCAAATGGCTCTGGCCTCCAGAACACTGCTTCACCAGGACACCTCCATCAGTGACCAGCAGCCCTGAACCGTACAACCGAGATATCGAGCTCCCCAACCGAGGTGACTGGCATTCTTGAGACGCACTGTCCACTGAGGCAGATCGAGACTCACTCCCTGAACCAGACTGGAAGTCTGGAGCCACCCACGAAGGCTGCGCCAAACTAACCCCCAAAGTGGGACCGGTGAGTCCAGATCTTGCGTCTGTGGCAACCTACGATGAAGCAGTGCATACTAAAGAAGATGCAGATGAGTCCAAACCACTTCCAAGGAGGCCACCGTGGACCCCAAGACCTGCAGAAAGTCTTGCACCAGTGGACATCGGCAATCCATCAGAGAGCAAATCTGCAGCTGCAATTTACACACCCTGGCCTCCGGAACGAAAAACTCTCCCTAAGCTGGAGTCAAAAAGAACACCAAGATACTCCAAGCGCTGAGACGGAGTCAACCGGCTTTTGGACAGGTTGACCACCTAGCCCAGGAACTGGGGAAACTCCACAACCTGAACCATGACCTGGGAACTTTCCTGCAACAACTTCACTAGAATCAACCAATAGTCCAGATAGGGGTGCAACAGAATGCCCCCCTTGCTCAAGGTAGCTGCCAATACCAATCATAATCTTGGTGAAGGTGCACAGCGCAGTAGCTAGATCAAAGGGAAGCGCACAAAAATTGATAATGCTCTCCCAAAATCGCAACATATAGGAAGTGGTGATGAAAGGCCTGAATGGGAACATACAGATAGGCCTCTGTCAGGATGAGAGAAGTCAGAAAAGCCCCAGGCTGGAAGGCCAGAATTACCAATTTTAGGGTTCATTCAAAAAGACGGAACTCGGAGAGCTCTGTAAACACCTGTGAAATCCAAAATGGGCCAAAAAGACCCCTCTTTCTAGGGCACTACGAAGTAAATGGAGTACCTGTCAGTGTGAATCTCCTGAGGAGACACTGGGACTACTGCTTTGATGTCCAGCAATCTGCCGAAAAGCCCCTCTCTTCCAAGTTGCCTGACAAGGAGAGGAGAGGAAACGATCTGGCAAAGAACGTGAAAACTCCAGAGCATAACCGTCCCAAATCACCTCTAGGATCTACTGATTCATTGTGACCTTGGCCCATCTCCGGGAAAACTCCCTCAACCGGGCTCTGATCAAAACCAAGGGAAGGACCTGCAATACATGTGTTGGAAGAAACGTCCTCTGGAAGGAAAAGAGGTTGCACCCGGCCAGGGTGGTACCTACGAAATCCACTCAAATATCCCCAGAATCACCACGAGAAACCTGGTGAGGTCAGTCCTCCGGTGTTTTGGGTTTGTTTGTTTTAACTTTAATGAGGAATATTAGAGACACTCAAGGCTTGAACCAGCTTATCCAACTCCTCCCCGAAGAGAAAGGAAAAGCAAAAGGAAATTTTCTCAACTTAGCCTTAGATGCCACATCTGCTGACCAACCCCGAGCCACAGGGTATGGTGGGCCATCACACCTAGAGGTATGGACTTGACTGAGGCACCCAACAGATCATACAAGGCATCAGAGAGAAAAGAAGCTCCCAGCTCAATCTTAAGAACTTCCAGATCCACAAAAGACCAGTCAGTCGCATTGCGGTCAAGAACTCTCGCAGACCACCAGAAAAAAACCCGGGTTACCAGACCACCAAAATTCGCCACCTGGACAGCCAGGGCAGCCACATCAAAACTGCGTTTAAGTAAGATTCCATATGACGGTCCTGAGAATCTCTAAGGGATGATCCACCTTTCAATGGTACGGAATGTCTGGGCGCAATAGCCGAGACATCGCAGGAAACAAAGGTATCTCTATCCCCATCTGGAATGGGATAGAGTCTGGCTTCGGACCGCGCCAATCAAAAAAGCACATCCAGAACGTTCCACGGAACATGCACTACATCCTGAATATTCTGATGCATAGGGAAAGAGCGGGATGCTGACCTGGATAACTCTAAGAAGAGGGTTCATCACACGAGGGGGGGTCCTTAGTTGCTTCTTCAAAATACAAAACCGAAGATACCGGAAGAATAAGCTCCTTGAAATCTTCCCGAGAAAAAATGCACACAACATATGCGTCCTTGCCAACCAGCATCTTAGAAAAAAATCTCTATCCATAAACATCAGACCCCTAAGGAAAAATCCTCCCCAAGATCCTCCCCTATCCAGAGAAAACGGATCAGCCAGAAAAGAAACCTCATCCCAAGACACTTGCGGCCGCTTGGACAATGGCTGAGGGGGCTGATAGAGGCAACCTTAGCAGGAGACTGAACAGGGTTGCTGTGGAAGGGAAATACATAGAAACATGACAGCAGATAAAAGTCAAATGGCCCATCTAGTCTGCCCATCCACAGTAACCATTATCTCTTTCTCTCTCTGAGATCCCATGTGCCTATCCCAGATGACCTAAACTAGCACCTGAAAACAAATGCGGCACCAAAGCCAAACTCGACCCCGCCGCTACAGAAACACTGCTAGCAGCCCCAGCCGCAGCGACAAGGGAATCCCCAGCCACCCCGGCAGTTCACAATCCCGAATCCGCCAGACCACCAGCCACTCCAGCGATCCGCAATCCTGAATCTGCCAGACTGCCAGCCACCAAGGAACCCTGGCGTGGGCGTCAGGAAAGGCTCGGATGTCACTAGTGCCTTCTGCCAACAAGCTGTGCATGTGTAAAGGGGAGCCTGACACAATAACACTAGAAGCCAGGTCCCCTTCGAGGCGGCTGGAACATTTCATGCACCCATCAGGCGCATTCACCGCTGGGCGCCCACATAAAATGCACTTGTTCTGCTTTTTTGAAGCACTCATACTGAATGCGCCAAAAATCTACTCACAACAATGCCGTACAAAAACAGCGGCCTCAGGACCACTTTATTTCTTGTGTCTTGTTTTTTGTTTTTTTTTTGCAAACTTCTCACAGCTCACCAACTGTATCAAGTTAGAGCAGATCCCACATGACACTAAACTGTAGTCAGTACCGGTATCAGTGGCAAAGCTTACAGTTGAGGCTCCTCTAAACATAGAAAACCTGGGGAGGTGGGGGAATGGGGGAGGGACTCAACCCTTTTGAGTGTGGCACCCTCGAGGTCAGTAGGACTCCCAAGAGGATCCCCCAATCTCTATCTGGACAGCAAGAGACCAGAAAAATTCCCTACAGGTCCAAAACAAACAGACTGCACACAATCTTACCACTCCACATGCTGGAGACTGAGAAAAGATTGATTGTAAGAGGGACTGTACAGCCCACTTGTACTGCAGCCAAAAGTTAGTGTCTCAGTCTCCACCCGCAGGCAGAGGAGCATAAACCCATCTGTTTCTGTGCCGGTCTGGAGGGATGTTAAAGAATGGCTCCTTAAGTGAAGCAGGAAAGGGGAACCAAATTTGTTTCATGATCATTGTGGACATGAGCTGGCCCAGCCTCTCTCATCACTGCTATAAGGTTTGCATCTGGTCAGGTGGAGGGCTGTAAAGCCTCTCCTGCTGGCACTGTAGCTAGACCTGCAGAGAGGGACGACAGGAATACCTCAGAAGCTAAAAATCACCATAGCTGACAGGATAAGGTCCAGAGAAGTGGATAATGGGAGTGAGTCTATAGCTCATCATGGCAGTTGGTATGAGCCCTATCACAGTGAAGTCGCATTTGACTTTTACTATTTTTTAAAAAATAGCTTGAGAGACCATTCAACTCTGGCAGTGAATTAGGTGGACTGAGAAGGAAGAGTCTGTGTTCCCTAGTATGGGAACAACTATGCATGCTTAAAGGAGTCTTTAAAGGCTTCCATGGACTTGGGAAGAACATTAGGCATACTAGCTCTGTTGGATGATGTCACCAACAAATGTGTTAAAAAAATCAAATCAATGCACTAATTATAAATTTTTATCAAGGTGCCAAAATGTTCAATTCACAGATATAGCCAGAGTATAAACTTTCTTAAGGCTATGAAGCCACCTTGTATAATTTTTATATATATTTTTTAGGATTTTTTAACCCAACCCTCAGTGGCACCACTCAGGACTCAAACTTCTCATTGTCCTGAGCTTTATGTGTCAGCTCGTCATCGGGTCATTTATTATTTATTATTTCATAGAACTTTATGCTATTTATATTTCTATTTACTATTTTCTTATAAAGATAAATACTTAGCTTAAAATATGGCTAAGTCTTTTTGGTTAGAGATGTCAGCACTAATGACATCTCTAACCAAGAAGACTTAGCCATATTTTAAGCTAAGTATTTATCTTTATAAGAAAATAGTAAATAGAAATATAAATAGCATAAAGTTCTATGAAATAATAAATGACCCGATGACGAGCTGACACATAAAGCTCAGGACAATGAGAAGTTTGAGTCCTGAGTGGTGCCACTGAGGGTTGGGTTAAAAAATCCTAAAAAATATATATAAAAATTATACAAGGTGGCTTCATAGCCTTAAGAAAGTTTATACACCAACAAATGTGTTTGCATCTTCTGTCTGCAGAGAGTAACTGCATGTTTTTAAAGAATGGATCATCATAGGTAACAGACAGCCTTCTACACCTAGGTCTGCATAAGTCATCCATAAGAACAAAAACAGAAGCTGTTAATATAACATGCACACATGGGGGAACATTAATAATAATAATAATAACAGTTTTTTTATATACCGCAGGACCGTGAAGTTCTATGCGGTTTACAAAGATTAAGAGATGGTACAAATTGAATGAACTTAACAGAGGAGAAAGATAGTGGTTAACAGTTCAAGGGAACCGTTATTGAAGAGAAAGAATTGAACGGGTTAGCTGTCTAGATACTTCAGGAACAGATATGTTTTTAGGCGTTTCCTAAATTCCCCATAAGTGGAAGGCGTAAGCAATTGTTCTAGATCTTTACCCCATAATGCTGCTTGGTGTGAGAGAAGGTATTGGTGGTGTCTTCTCTAAATAAGGTTCATTACCTTATTAATTCTAAATAAGGTTCATTAACCTCCTACAGTGGCTAAAAGAAATACTCACTCATGCTTCATAATGTTGAGCAGAGGTAGATTCTGGTCTGGTACCATAAAACTCATCCGAGCACATATATCCTTATAATCCTGATTCCGTCGCTCAAAATCCTCCACGTGGGCTGCAAGGTGGGAATTAATGATACAGAAGCTGGTGTTGTGAAAGACAAATCTCACGGCTACTGCTCCTTTATTACCCTAGAAAAATGGGCAAAGCATTAATCAAATGGTAGAAGTTGTCATTACTGAAACTATGCAGAGTATGTTAGAGGAAGAGACAAACAGGCAAGAAAGTCCTTAATCAGACTGAACCAACTTAAAAAGAAACAAAATAATCACAAGAAAGAAAAAGGGAAGGCAGAGATACAATAGGTTAGAGAGAGAGAGAGAAAATGAGAAACAATGAATCACATTTCCAGAGATCATACTACTTATTCAGTTTCTTTTGTTATAAAGAAGTAAACAGAATATAAGGCCTATATGACATAGCATGTTGAAATTGGAACCGATCACGCAGCGTCCTCTGCCAGCAGAAACCTGCCACACTCACTTTCCTCTTACATAGGAACTGCACGAGCTTCTCAGAAGTGCTGCCCTGGACGTGCTGGTGGCTGAGCAGCACCGTGCACACGAAGCCGTTGGCAGGCGTGATGAAGCGCTGCTTCAGATTGCTGGATTGGCATCTTCTTAGTCACTACAAGAAGTGCTACAATTCCCGAGGAACGGGGATTTTTTTCCTTCAAAATGGAGTTCGTTGAATGCAGAGAAGCATGCGGAGTACTTGGCAAAGTTCTTGGTCTATAGAATACGAACATAAGAATAGCCTTAGTGGGTCAGACAAATGGTCCATCAACCTCAGTAGCCCGTTCTCACAGTAGCCAATCCAGGTCACTAGTACCTGGCCAGAACCCAAGGTGTAGCAATATTCTATGCTACCAATACAGGGCAAGCAGTGGCTTCCCCCCATGTCTTTCTCAATAACAGATTATTGACTTTTCCAAACCTTCCTTAAAACCAGCTACGCTATCCGCTCTTCCCACATCCTCTGGTAATGCATTCCAGAACTTAACTATTCTCCGAGTGAAAAAAATTTTCCTCCTATTGGTTTTAAGAGCACTTCCCTGTAACTTCATCGAGTGTCCCCTAGTCTTTGTAATTTTTGACGGAGCGAAAAATCGATCCACTGGTACCCGTTCTACTCCACTCAGGATTTTGTAGACTTCAATCATATCTCCCCTCAGCCCTCTCTTTTCCCAGCTAAAAAGCCCTAACCGTTTTAGACTTTCCTCATACGAGAGGAGTTCCATCCCCTTTACCATCTTGGTTGCTCTTCTTTGAACCTTTTCTAGCGCTACTATATCTTTCTTGAGATATGGTCTTGAGATATGGAGACCAAAACTGAACGCAATACTCCAAATGAGGTCGCACCATGGAGCGACAAAGGGGCATTATAACATTCTTAGTCTTGTTAACCATCCCTTTTATGATAATTCCCAGCATCCTGTTTGTTTTTTGGCCACTGTCTTTATCAATGCTTTGCATCTAACTTGCCAGTGCTTGTGTTTCTTTTTATTTTCATCATTCAGATCCTTTTTCCATTCTTTAAAGGAGATAAGTACTGTGGTAGATCTTTGACTGTTTCCAGCTGATTTTCTGTTGATTACCAACAAAAATATTTCAAAGGCTTGAACATTGAATAGAATGCTGTTTGTGTGAAATAGCAGCAGCCAAAATATATATAAAGTATATTTTTTTGAGATTCTTATTTTGGGGACACTATTGCACATTATATTTTTCACTTGAATTTGCACTACAGAAGTAAGTCCAGGGATGTTTCACAAGTGAACCCTTTTGGGTATATAGTGTGACAACTGTGCCTTTAAGGGGTAACCGGGCATACGTTGTGAAGACTGAGGACACAATAATTACTTATATTTTTTAAAAAACATTTTGGTTATAGTACTCTTCGGCTATTTGCTTCTCCACACTATATTAAGGAAGGTTTTCTTTTTTGATATTGCTACATCCCTTCTCAGTCGGTTTTTGTGATTGGAAATTGGAACTGAGACATCCATATCAGGAAATGCTCATTTTTAGTGGTATTTTACAAATGGTTCTGTTAAATGTACAGCATTTTGTAAATTATTTTAAGGACAGAAGGAGTGCATATGAATTTGTCAGCACACACATTTTGAGCAGCCATTTTACAAATATACATGTGGAAAAAATGAATGGCATGAAATCTGATAGCTTCCACTTGGAAGTGGCTGCACTTCCTTGTGGAAGCAGTAATTTCACAAATTCTGTGTTTGAGTGGCAGTGTTTTCATGTGAAGCCATCCCATTTTACTACTAAATAAGTAGCGAGGCTGCAATTTTTATTTTTCTTTCATTAAGGAGTGCTTTTGGTCCTTTCCTGGTGATTGATGTAGGCTACTGCAGTCGCATTGTTGGAGTAGACCCTGACCGCTTGGCCCTCCAGAGTTCTGCAATCGTCTTTTTAAAATTTTAACCATTTCTTATGTTTTATTATCTGATGTATTTCCATTATAAATTGTATTCTTCGCTGTATGATCAGTTTTTATTTGTTGTGAACCGCCAATGGTTAGGCGGTATATTAAAAAAAATAATTATTATTATTATCAGAGAGCTAGACGAATGGCTCTGAGCTTTAATCGGTTGATTGACTATTTCTGCTGAGAGGGCATCCAATACCCCTGAACAGGACAACAATTGCAGAAGGCTGGCATCTGTCATCACCACGATCCAGGAGGCAATTCGCAGTGGTATGCCCCTGTGGAGCAACTGTGGGACAAGCTACCAGTCCATGCATGCTCGAGCATCCAGAGACTTAGGAAGACAGGCCTGTAAGGCATCCCTGTGTGAACACCTGCGAGAAATCAAAGAATGATGAAAAGGACGCATTTGCACCATGACTCAAGGAACCACATCCAACGTGGCAACCGTGGATCCCAGAACTTGAAGATGTAGTTTCATGCCGAAGGAGCCGGTTGTTCTAGAAGGGAAGAAATCTGGGCACACAGTTTCTGCCTGCGGGCTTCTAGTAGACAGATACGGCTCACAGCCGTGCCAAAGAGGACTCCCAGATATTGCAGTGACAGCATGGGCATCAGATTGCTCTTTCTGAAATTGATAATCCAGACCAGGTTCTCCACTGTGAGCCATCCCTCAGACAATGAGGGTGTTCTGATCAGCTAGTCATCTAAGTAAGGGCGAACCTGGAGACCCATTTTCCACAGATTTGCATACAATGGAAATGACAGGTATACAAATCTCTCATATGCATATTCATTAGGGATATCTTGAAAACCCGAGTGGCTGGGGGTCCCCAGGACATGGTTGGGAACCACTGGTCTCTAGAATGTGTTACCTATTGCACTGAATTATAATTTATCTCTTTCCAGTTTACAAAACACTTGATATTTATTTAGATTTCTATCCCATCCTCCCATGATCTCAAAATGGGTAACAAAAACACATTCACAGTAGATTACAGTAGACACATTCAGTCAGTTATATTAGACATTCATGGTACATTACATAGGACAGCCATGGAATGGAAACTGCCTGTAGCCATGGTAGCGTAGGACACGACAGGATGCAGAGAGATGTTCATAGCAGTCACTGGAGGTGTTTCCTGCTGATTGTATAACAGCATTCATCGGAAGAAGAGTATAGGAGAACTGCTTGCTGGAGATAGTTCAGGTGAAAAGGAAGGTTTTTACTGCTTTTCGGAAGCTCATCAATGAATTCAGTGATCTGATCTGTGCAGGCAGTTGGTTCCATAAGCTTGGGACAATTTGCTATAGGAGTGCTTACGGATGATTTCCATCTGGAGAAATCTCTCTGGGGGGATGCATAGCCGCCTCTCTGCCTCAGAGCGGAGGGGGCAGGCAGGGGTGTACTGCTGGTTTGGAGGTGATATAGACTGGTGTGGTGAGATGGAGTCGTTTGTGAGTTATTATCAGTGCCTTGAATGTGCAGCGTTTGTTGATCAGTAGCCAATGTTCTACTTGGAGGGCTGAAGAGGTGGGGTCACGATACTTGAGGATGCACAGGAGGCGAATTGCTGAGTTTTGAACCTGCTGGAGGCGTTTAAGTTCCTTAGTGGTCACTTAAATATGGAGTTACAGTTTTCTATCCTGGAGAGTACATAGGCGTACAGACGTTGAGCTAGGTCAGGTTTGGAGATGTAGGGTTTGATCTTTCTCAGTTGGCGCAGGTAGTAGTAGTAGTAGTAGCAGCAGGTGGAATCTAAAGTAATAATTATCAGAGACATCTACATCTTGCGTTTTCCTCTAAATACGCCCATACTTTCTCATTTCTCAACTTCTGAATCGGTTCTGTTCTCCAAGGACAGTAATCCACTTTCTGACATGATTTAACTAATTTCAATGATGCAATATCATGTTTTTTCTCTGTTTTAAACCATTCACTCACCAAAACAAACATATTCTCATTTAACTTTGCAAGAGAAGTAACCATTTTTCTTCTAACATCTTAATCTCAAATTTTTGGCAGATAGCCAATATACATTCTCATGTTCAGATCTCACTATCTCCTTATTTGCTAAAAGAGTAAAACACAAAAGAGAATGGTCTGGCCAACCAACAGATCAAACTACAGGTGACTGACACACTCAATTCTTCATTTCTAAAGATTTAAAAAAAAAAAAAAAAAACCAAAAACAAAAACAGTGATCATAATGTGATCAAATTTGAGCTGATACCGGGAGTGATGTTGCAAAAGAAATCTACTGTAGAGGCATTTAATTTTTGAAAGGGCAACTATGATAAAATGAGGAAAATGGTTAAAAAGAAGCTAAAAGGATCAGTTGCAAAGTTTAGGACTGTAAACCAGGCATAGATGTTATTTAAAAATACCATTGTGGAAGCACAGACCAGATGTATTCCACGTATTAGTAAAGGTGGAAAGAAGAGGAAACGAAAGCCGGCATCATTAAAAGGTGAAGTAAAAGAGGCTATTAGAGCCAAAAAAAATCCTTTAAAGAATGGAAAAATGATCTGAATGAAGATAAGAGGAGACACAAGCACTGGCAAGTTAGATACAAAGCACTGATAAAGAGAAGAAAGAATATGAAGAGAAACTTTTCAAAGAGACAAAAACTCATAACTATTTTTTTAGGTACATCAAAAAAGAAAAACTGTGAGGGAATCCGTGGGGCGGTTGGATGATCAAAAGGGGTGCTTAGGGAGGATAAGGCCATAGCAGAGAGAATGAATTAATTCTTTGCTATGGTCTTTATGGAAGAGGAGATTATTCTCTTCTTTAATTGCCTTAATTTATTTAGTAATTTATTAAGTAATGTAATGAATTGATAGTCTAAATCAGTGTTTTTCAACCTTTTTACACCTATGGACCGGCAGAAATAAAAGACTTATTCTGTGGACCGGCATCGGTCCGTGGACCGGCGGTTGAAGAACACAGCTAAGTCGTGGGCCAGACCCCGCCCCCATAAAGCACAGTTATTTACCGTAACAGGTGTTATCCAGGGACAGCAGGCAGATATTCTTAACGCATGGGTGACGTCACCGACGGAGCCCCGGTACGGACATTTTTCACTAGAAAGTTCTAGTTGGCCGCACCGCGTATGCGCGAGTGCCTTCCCGCCCGACGGAGGAGTGCGTGGTCCCCAGTTAAGATAAGCCAGCTAAGAAGCCAACCCGGGGAGGAGGGTGGGTCGTAAGAATATCTGCCTGCTGTCCCTGGATAACACCTGTTACGGTAAGTAACTGTGCTTTATCCCAGGACAAGCAGGCAGCATATTCTTAACGCATGGGTGACCTCCAAGCTAACAGAGAGGGAGGGGGGATGGTTGGCCATTAGGAAAATAAATTGTGTAACACAGATTGGCCGAAGTGCCCATCCCGTCTGGAGAAGGTATCCAGACAGTAGTGAGTAGTGAATATGTGAACTGAGGACCAAGTGGCAGCCTTGCAGATTTCCTCGATGGGCGTGGAACGGAGGAAAGCCACAGAAGCAGCCATAGCCCTGACCCTGTGGGCCGTGACAGTACCTTTCAGTGAGAGACCGGCCCGAGCATAACAGAACTGAATGCAGGCAGCAAGCCAGTTGGAAAGCGTCCGTTTGGAGACAGGACGACCTATACGGTTAGGGTCGAAGGACAAAAGGAGCTGAGGAGATGAGCGGTGAGCCCTGGTACGGTCAAGGTAGTAAGCAAGGGCACGCTTACAGTCCAGCGTGTGCAATGCCTGTTCCCCAGGATGAGAATGGGGCTTAGGGAAAAAGACAGGTAACACAATGGACTGGTTGAGGTGAAATTCCGAGACCACCTTGGGAAGGAATTTAGGATGGGTACGCAGAACCACCTTGTCATGGTGAAAAACAGTGAAAGGTGGGTCGGCAACCAGTGCATGCAGCTCACTAACCCTCCTGGCAGAGGTGATGGCAATGAGGAAAAGCACCTTCCATGTAAGAAATTTGAGTGAAGTTGTGGCAAGAGGCTCAAACGGAGGTTTCATGAGGGCAGATAAAACCACATTCAGGTCCCAGACGACTGGAGAAGGCTTCAGAGGTGGTTTGACATTGAAGAGGCCTCTCATTAAACGGGAAACCAGGGGATGAGCCGTAAGAGGTTTTCCGAGGATAGGCTCATGGAACGCAGTGATGGCACTGAGGTGGACTCTGATTGAGGTCGACTTGAGACCAGCGTCGGAGAGAGAGAGCAAATAATCCAGTACGGTTTCCACCGCCAATGAGGTGGGATCGTGATGATGAAGCAGACACCAAGAGGAGAACCGGGTCCACTTCTGATGGTAACATTGGAGGGTGGCTGGTTTCCTGGAGGCATCCAAAATGCGACGGACAGGCTGAGACAGATTCTCTGAAGAGGTCAGCCCGAGAGAAACCAAGCTGTCAGGTGGAGCGATGACAGATTGGGATGTAGTAGAGACTGATGCTGCTGTGTAAGTAGAGTAGGAAACACAGGAAGAGGAATGGGCTCCCTGGAGCTGAGCTGGAGCAGGAGGGAGAACCAGTGTTGGCGAGGCCACCGAGGAGCGATGAGAATCATGGTGGCTCTGTCCCTGCGGAGTTTGAATAGCGTCCGCAACATCAGAGGCAGTGGAGGAAAGGCATAGAGGAACCGATCCGTCCAGTCGAGCAGGAATGCATCCGGGGTCAGACGATGAGGAGAGTAGAGTCTGGAGCAGAACTGGGGCAGCTGATGGTTGTGAGGAGCTGCAAAGAGGTCCACCTGAGGCGTGCCCCACCGGGCAAAGATGGAGCGGAGTGTGGGAGGATCCAGAGTCCACTCGTGAGGTTGAAGGATGCGGCTGAGATTGTCGGCCAGGGAGTTCTGTTCGCCCTGGATATAGACAGCCTTGAGGAAGAGACTGCGGGCCGTGGCCCAGGTCCAGATGTGGATGGCCTCCTGACAGAGGAGGGGAGATCCGGTGCCGCCTTGCTTGTTTATGTAGTACATGGCGACTTGGTTGTCCGTGCACAGGAGAAGAACCTGAGGGTAGAGAAGGTGCTGGAAGGCCTTGAGGGCATAGAACATGGCCCTGAGTTCCAGGAAATTGATGTGATGTTGACGCTCCTGAGGGGTCCAGAGTCCCTGAGTGCAAAGTTCTCCCAGGTGAGCTCCCCAGGCATAGGGGGAGGCATCTGTGGTTATGATCATGGAGTGAGGGGGAAGATGAAAGAGTAGACCCCTGGAAAGATTGGATGAGTTCAACCACCATTGAAGAGATTGCTGAAGAGACGATGTCACAGAGATGGGAAGAGAAAGAGGATCCGTGGTCTGTGACCATTGGTTGGCTAGAGTCCATTGAGGTGTTCTGAGGTGGAGTTGCGCCAGAGGAAGCACATGGACCGTTGAGGCCATGTGGCCCAGGAGGACCATCATCTGCCGAGCTGGAATGGAGTGATGAAGGAGCACCTGATGGCAGAGGTGGAGTAGGGTCCGTTGGCGGTCGGAGGGGAGAAACGCCCTCATGAGAGTGGTGTCGAGAACGGCTCCAATGAACTGAAGTCGCTGTGTGGGAAGTAGATGCGACTTGGGGTAGTTGATCTCGAACCCCAGGAGATGGAGGAAGGAGATGGTGTACTGAGTGGCTTGTAGCACAAGTGGAGACGTAGGTGCTTTTACCAACCAATCGTCCAAGTAGGGGAACACCTGGAGGTTGTGAGACCTGAGAAAGGCCGCCACTACAATAAGGCATTTGGTGAACACCCTGGGCGATGATGGGAGGCCAAAGGGTAGCACTTTGTACTGATAGTGGCGGTGCTGAATCTGAAATCGGAGGTAGCGACGGGAATTCAGATGGATTGGAATGTGAGTGTAGGCCTCTTTGAGGTCCAGGGAACATAGCCAGTCGTGTTGAGAGAGAAGAGGATAAAGCGTGGCCAGGGAGAGCATTCTGAACTTTTCCTTGACCAGACACTTGTTGAGGTCCCGGAGATCGAGGATGGGACGAAGGTCTCCTGTCTTCTTGGGAACCAGGAAGTAGCGGGAGTAGAATCCCTGACCCCTTTGGTCTGTGGGAACCTCTTCGATGGCATTGAGAAGAAGGAGGGATTGGACCTCCCTTAGGAGGAGAAGGGACTGGGAGGAGTGAGATGCAGACTCTATTGGAGGGTTGTTTGGTGGAAGAGTCTGGAAGTTGAGAGAGTAGCCATGGCGGATGATGTTGAGGACCCACAGGTCTGATGTGATGACCTCCCAACGATTGAGGAAGAGTTCGAGACGTCCTCCGATTGGCTGAGGAAGAGGTATTGATGGCGGAAGACTGGCTATGCCCTGGAGAAAGGAGTCAAAAGGGCTGAGACGGTTTTGACGGAGGAAGAGGCTTGGCAGGCTGGTGAGATTGAGAGCGAGCCTGAGTGTGTTGTTGTTGACGAGGTCTGCGAGGCTGCTGCTGGGGCGGGTTGAGAGGCCTGGCTGAGAACCTGCGCTGGTAAGAGGATTGTGGTCTATAAGGACGAGCAGGTGGAGCCTTCTTTTTAGGTTTTACCAGAGTGTCCCATCTGGTCTCATGTGCTGAGAGCTTCTGGGTGGTTGAATCCAGGGACTCCCCAAAAAGTTCGTCCCCAAGAGAGGGTGCGTTAGCTAGGCGGTCTTGGTGGTTGATGTCAAGATCAGATACTCTCAACCAGGCCAGACGCCGCATGGCAACAGCTATGGCAGACGCTCGGGAGGTCAGCTCAAATGAATCATATATAGAGCGCACCATGAATTTCCGCAGTTGAAGGAGGCTGGAAATTTGTTGTTGAAAGAGTGGAACTTTGCATTCAGGGATGTATTTTTGTAGGGCGGATAGTTGTTGTACGAGATGCTTCATATAAAATGAGAAGTGAAATGTGTAATTATTTGCCCTGTTGGCTAGCATTGCATTTTGATAAAGGCGTTTGCCAAACTTATCCATCGTTTTGCCTTTTCTGCCAGGAGGGGTGGAGGCATAAACACTGGAGCCCTGAGTTTTCTTTAATGTAGACTCAACTAGGAGAGACTCGTGGGGCAACTGAGGTTTTCAAAACCCGGAATTGGGAAGACCCTGTATAGGCTGTCAAGTTTACGAGGAGCTCCGGGGACAGTGAGTGGATTTTCCCAATTTTTATAAAAAGTTTCCCGCAGTATGTCATGGACGGGTAATTTGAGGAACTCTTTGGGAGGTTGTTCAAAGTCTAAGGCATCCAGAAAGGCCTGGGACTTTTTGGAGTCGGACTCTAGAGGAATAGAAAGAGCCGCCGACATCTCCCTGAGGAATTTGGTGAAAGAGGATTGCTCAGGCTTGGAAGCGGTATCGGTCACTGAGGGTTCCTCGTCTGTGGACGATGCGTCCTCCTCGGTACCGGGAGGGGATTCTTCCCATAAGTCCGGGTCCCTGATGTCAGTGTGCGCACACCGAGATATCGGGGAGGAAGGCTCGGTGTGGCGGGTCTTAGAAAGAGACTTGCCAGAGCGCATTGAGACGGTACCGGGAGAGGAAGACTGGTGCTGATCCCGGTCCCGGGAAGAGCGGTGTCGTTCTCGGTCCCGGGGAGACAGGTGCCCTTCCTGGTCCCGAGGAGGATCGGCCTCAGAGCGGGTCTGTACCACAGGACGAGAACGGAGTGGTTCAGCCGAGAGGACTGGCATGGAAGTGTTGAGTGGCACCGAGGGGGTGGACACCGGTGGGATGGTGCGAGGCTCGGGCCGGTCTGGTACCGAAAGAAGTGGTGCCAATCAGTGTTCCCTCTAAGCGGGCGGGTGTTGTGAGCAAACTTTTTTCACCGTGAGCCAAAAATATCGGGCGCCAGCAAGTTATGAGCCAACTCGCCCGATTCTCCTCTCGCCGCCCTGCCATCTGCCGTACGCCTCTTCCGATCGTGCGCTGTGACGAGAAACGTGTGCGCTGCGATGTAATATTTTGTGCGCCAGCGCACGCCAGCGCAGCTTAGCGGGAACACTGGTTCAAATGGTTTTATTTATTTCCCCAAATTTATTTTTGTTATATGCATTGAAAATATTTGATATTGCGTTTAAATCAAAATCTCAATAAACTTGAAACGAGTGCCCGTGAGATTGTGGGAGGGTTAAATACTCAAAACTTAGAAGTTTTTGCTACGCCAGCTTTCTGGTATCTTTACATACAGTGGCGTACCTAGCATATGTAACATCCGGGGCCCATCATTTTTTGGCACCCCCCCCATCTGTAAGAAAAACATGATTTTTAGTAACAAACCACACGTCACACATGAGTACCTAGGAAAAGGCAGCATCTTACATATTGCAGTGAGCAGTACATCAATACACCCATTGTAAAACTAAACAAGCCAGACCAGCACAGATCAATCCTACACCGTCAATCCTAACAGAAAACCATGTCTTTCGAACACACAGAACACAGAAAACACCTTCGCCTAGTAAGGAATATGTAATCACAAACTAACCCCTCCCTCTTTTACAAAACTGTAGTGTGGATTTTAGCTACGGAGGTAACAGCTCTGATGCTCATAAAATTCTGAGCATCAGAGCTGCTACCGCTAAAAACGCTTCACAGTTTTGTAAAAGGGGGGATAAAATAAAAATACATAGACAAAGGTTAAATTGAACCAGCAAGAAGCTGGACTCTGCATACAATGCTTCACAGAAACAGTGACACATGTCTCCTAAAGCAATAAATAAATAGAAATTTTTTTCTACCTTTGTCTTCTGTGGTTTCTCCTTTCCTCATCTTCTTGTAACTCTCTTCCTTCCATCCACTGTCTGCCGTCTCTCTTCCCCTATATGGCATCTTCTCTCCTTCTATGCCCCTTCCAGAAACTGTATGCCTCCCCCTTCCATCTCTCCTTTCACCCCATTGGTCTGGCATCTCTCTCCTCGCCTTCCCTCTCCCACACCTCTCCTCATAGTCTGGTATCTCCCCTTCCCTGATTCTCTGGCATCTCTCTCCTTTCCTTTTCTTCCATCTTTCGTTCCCCCTCCATGCTCTCACATCTCCCCCTTCCTTTTCCCTTAGACTGGCATACCTTCCTCCTATGCTCCAAGCCCTGGCATCTCCTTTAATTCCCTCCCTCATCTTCCTTCTCCCTCCAGCTGGGTACCGCAACACTCTTCCCTGCAGCTCTGCACTTCCCCACAATTGCCATGCTTCGGTTCCTCTTCTTCCTTCCTTCCTCCCCCCCCCCCCCGCGGGACCCTGCGGCACCATCAACTCTTACTCCCTCTAATGTCGGCCCTGCAGCTCCAGACTTCCTCGCACCTTCTCCCCTCCCCCTTTGGATCGCTATTATTTTAAATGTTATAGCCGCGGAGCTGTATCCATCAGTGGAGATGTCTAACCTCGGCCTGCCCCGGAACTCTTACTGCAGCAGCCGCCCGTCTAGGCAGGAACAGGAAGTCACTGTTGCAGTAAGAGTTCCGGGGCAGGCCGAGGTTAGACATCTCCACTGATGGATACAGCTCCGCGGCTATAACATTTAAAATAATAGCGATCCAAAGGGGGAGGGGAGAAGGTGCGAGGAAGTCTGGAGCTGCAGGGCCGACATTAGAGGGAGTAAGAGTTGATGGTGCCGCAGGGTCCCGCGGGGGGGGGGGGGGGGGAGGAAGGAAGGAAGAAGAGGAACCGAAGCATGGCAATTGTGGGGAAGTGCAATCCCCCCAATGCGTCCCCTTACCTTACCTCCCCTTACCTTTGCGACGCGTGTGTGCGCTGTGAAGAGAAACTTTGCGCTGCGATGTAATATTTTGTGCGCGCGCGCAGGCCAACGCACCTTAGCGGGAACACTGGTGCCAATAGGGTCGGTAACAGGTATTGGAGTTGTTGCTGCAGCTGGTCCTGCAATTTGTCTTGGAGTATGGCTGCGATGCGGTCATCCAGGGGTTGCACCGGTACCGCTTTTTTCTTTTTCGGTTCCATAGGTGCTGCTCCACGCCCCGGCGATGAGGAGGCCGATGACGAGGCACTCACCGAGATCGGGGCGGAGCGTTTGCGGGGTCGGCGTGAGGCTGGGAGGACCGGTGTTGCCACTGTGGCAGGTGGGCGCTCAAGGGAGGTGGAAGGCTTCTTAGCCGGCTTACCTGGTGCCAGCGACCCCGAGGAAGGATCGGGCGTCGTCGAAGTGGTCGGTGCCGTCTTTTGCGGTACCGTCGATGTCGTGGCTGGTTCCATAGCAGATCCGGTACCGAAAAGGATGTTCTGCTGGATCTGCCGATTTTTTAAGGTGCGTTTCTTAAGAGTGGCACAGCGGGAGCAGGTGTCAGCCCGATGCTCTGGACCCAAACACTGTAGGCACCAATTGTGTGGGTCAGTGAGGGAGATTTGGCGTGCACACCGCTGGCACTTCTTAAAGCCCGGTTGAGGGGGCATGAAGAGAAACACGGCCTCCGCAAAATCAAAACCGGAGGCATGTATGGTGACAACAGGCCCCGCTGAGGCCGGTTTCAAAAATAGAGAAAATCGAGAGATTTTTTTTTTTTTTGGAATCGAATAAAAAAGAGAACCCGAAGTGGGAAAAAGAGTAAAAATTAGAAAAAACGGGAAGGCAAAAAGGATGTTTTCAACGGCCGTTGAAACCACATGCGTCTTCTTCGCTCCGCGGAAACGAAGAAACTGGGGACCACGCACTCCTCCGTCGGGCGGGAAGGCACTCGCGCATGCGCGGTGCGGCCAACTAGAACTTTCTAGTGAAAAATGTCCGTACCGGGGCTCCGTCGGTGACGTCACCCATGCGTTAAGAATATGCTGCCTGCTTGTCCTGGGATAATAGTGCTAATTGCACTTTGCACGTCCCGTACCTCATCTGGAAGCCTTCCTTCTGACGCTGCAACATCAGAGAGAAGGCTTCCGGTTCAGGCGCAGGATGCCCGTAGGAGCCATAGGAGCCACTGCCCGTGGCTTTGTGCACTGAATCAGTTAGGAAGAGGGAGCTGGCTCGAAGATAACGCCTCATCGATCGCACTGTGGACCGGCAGCTGAAGAACACTGTTTTGGGCCTGATGCACGTGCTGGCCCTGTGGACCGGCAGGAAATTTCTGTGGACCGGCACTGGTCCATGGACCGGTGGTTGAAGAACACTGGTCTAAATAATGGTAGGAAGGACTGGTTCAAGCCTGTGATGTCATCAGGAGTAAAGAGAATAAAACTCTTTCTTCTCTTGGAACTTAATATACAGTCACCATATATGATAAGAAAAGAGAGATTTTTTAAAATATGCTTTATAGTGGCCTTCCACCATTTTGAAATAAGTGTCCCCAAAAACAACCATCCACATCACTCGCCACCAAACACACATCCTCATCCACTTCAAACAACAGAACTCACATATTCTCAGACACCCCCCCCCAATCCCCATGGTACCAAGGAAACTACAGGCCCAGCTAAGCACAAGTAGCTGGCTGAGAAGAAGGTGTGGAATCACCCCCCCACCCCACAGCCACTCAGGAGAACACCAAATCCTGCAAGCTCTCCCACAGGATAACATAGTGCTGCTTATACCTTCGGGATCTCGGTTGGGTTTGGTTGGTGGAATTGCTGATCTTGTTGCCTATTTCTTGTATTTGGAGTTTTTTGCATTTCTGCTGCTGAGTTTGTATTCTGTCTGGTTGTGACCTTTTTCACTTTCAATAAAAATATATATTATATTATATATATATTTTTTATTAGAAATTTGATATATGTTTGTTGATATATGTGAGTTTCATTTCTCACAGTTTGAGTGAAAGAACATACCTCCAACATTAGAAATAGCTCTTGATCCTACGTACTTTTCTAATTCATCCTCCCCTGGTCATAAAGGGATATTAAAATCTCCCAACACACAAAATGCTCCTATTTATACATGGAGATGCTTTTAAGATTTAAAAAAAAAATAGAATGTAAACAATAATAGTTGGTTAACAGCAGCTGTATAATCACTTGCTGTATTGCTAGAGGCACAGAAAGCACAGGGTGGGAATACAAAGATGCTCACCATTTTCCCCATAATGCCGGTGCCCACTGTTTCTGCCACAACATCTCGAACATGTTTGCAATGTTCTTTCTTGGCAAAGACAAGTAACATCATCCCAACAAGTCGTATCAGCCGAATCTGCAAAATTGCATTGTATGAGAATAACAGTCATCACAAGACTCACAAAAATGCAGTAGTGTCAAGATTCGAAATACCCTCCGAAACATAGCTGGAGGGGGACATTAGATTTTTATCATAAGCTGCAATTCAACAATACTATAAACTCTACACAGCCAGTCTCCTTTGTTTAGGTGTCTAAGGTAAGAAAATTCAAGTTTGCTTCCATGAGAAATGTGTCCAAGTCTATGATAGTCCTTAAGTCTAGTTTCTCTGGAACTAGGAAGTACCTTGCTCTTTGGAATGAAGGATTTCTAGAATGCCTTTCTTATTAAAAAAAATAAAAGGGCAATATTCAGTTAGAACTGAGCATATAACTTTAAATGGGTAAGTTATCTGTTTAAAATTATATGTACAGGGTCAGGCAATAAATAAAAAGTAATTCCCTAGTTTTTTTTGCTGTTTTCTCATCAATCACTTGGAACTGCAATTTGAAACTTTAAAGATTTATTTCTTGTTACTATCTACATTTATGTGCTGAGTGAAATGAGATTTTCTTTAAAAACAGCAAAATTACATACTTTTTAGTGTGAAAACCCAGTGATTTTGTGCATTCAAAAATGTATGCACTGTAAACTAACATTATTTGGAGGGAAAAAATGGGGTACCAGCACACTGATTTAGTGCTTTTCTCAGTGTGAAGCGAAACCAAACAGCATAAAGAAGAAATTAGGTCCTTACCTGCTAATTTTATTTCTTTTAGTCCCTCCAGACTGGCACAGAAACAGATAGGGATTTTTCTTGTCCCTTTTGCTGTCTGGACAGAGCTTCTGAATCTGCCGGACCACCAGCAGCCGAGGAAACCCCAGCATGGGCGGCAGGTGAGGCCCGGGTGTCACCAGTGCCTGCCGGTGATAAGTGGTGCGTGCGTAAATGAATGCCTAACACGTTGACACTCAAAGCCGGGGCCCCCTCGAGGCGGACGGAACATTTTGTGCACCTGCCAGCCGCATCCAACACTTGGCGCCCACATAAAACGCACTTGTGCTGTTTTTTTTTAAGCTCTCATACTGAATGCGCCAACAACTCACGCACAATAATGCCATACAAAAACGGCATCCTCAGGATCACTTTATGCTCCATTTATTTCTTGTGTCTTTTTTGTTGGGTTTTTTTTTTTAAACTTAACTTCTCACAGAGTCTCAAGAGAGCAGACCCCACAAGGCACTCTAAACTGTGGTCTGTGCCGGACAAATGGCCAGGCATACACTTGAGGGTCCTCTAAACACAGAAAAACCTAGGGAGGTGGGGGAAATGGGGTAAGGGACTTGACCCTTTTGAGAGTGGCACCCCGGAGATCAGTAGGACCCCCAAGAGGGTCCTTCAAATTCTGTCCGGGCAGCAAAAGAGACAAAAAAATTCCCATCCGTTTTCTGTGCCGTTCTGGAGGGACGCTAAAGAACAGACAATGTCCATTTCCAAGCAACAAAACAAAGCCAGCACATAAAAGAAAAATTCAATCAAGTACAGCCCTCAGAATATCAAACACAAATAACTTAGGGCCTCTTTTACAAAGCCGTGGTAGTAATGGTGCTGCAATAGACACACCAAAGCCCATAGGAAGTGAAGGGCTTCAGTGTGTTTAAAGTGACAGCATTGCTACTGCAGCTTTGTAAAAGGGAGAGAGTGGCGTAGTGGTTAAAGCTACAGCCTCAGCACCCTGAGGTTGTGGGTTCAAACCCACGCTGCTCCTTGTGACCCTGGGTAAATCACTTAATCCTCCCATTGCCCCAAATAGATTGTGAGCCCACTGGGACAGACAAGGAAAATTTCATGTAAAACCATTCTGAACTCCCCTGGGAGAACGGTATAAAAAATTGAATAAATAAATAAATACTTTTCTCTCAGTCATTTCAAGGAACCTTGAAACCTATACAGGCAACCCTTAACATTAACCTATAGGATATGGCTTATTACCTTTTCAGTGAGAAACCAAACATCCCAAACAGAGACAACAATATCAATGTCCACTATAACTGTTCATGTTTAGCATTAAGTTTCAGAAATACTCTTGCTTCCAAGTTATTAAACAAAGTGGATTATTTCAGATTGATTCTACAAGGCCTAATTTAAAAGTAATAAGACTGCCTCTGTTTTTCTTTCCAAGAAATAGATGTGGTAACACTGTGTTGGTTCTTGTGAAGCTCATACATCGATGTATCTGAATCTGCAGTTGGACTGCCAACTGCCTGCAACCAAATGCCGTAAGCGCTCCTATAGCCAATTGTCCCACGCTTATGCAACCAACTGCCTGCACAGATCAGACTTCATTGTTGGGTAGACTTCATTGTTGGGTAACAGCGAGAGGAAGAACTTTATATGATTCATCATGGCAGATGAGGAAGACGTGTCTGTGAGAGTATGCTAGAGGTATGCGATTGAATTTTGTATTAAAATTGGAAAGAGCGGTAATGAAATTCTTGAAACGTTACAGCAAACATATAGTGGTGAAACAATTAGCTGTGCTGTTTACTTGTCACAACAAACAGTGGCACCAGTTAACTAAATACTTCCACTAACTGGTTCTTTAATTACACCTCCTTAAATATTAAATTCTGAAATCCTGAATAGTAACTTCTTATATATCTATTTGTTCCACCGAAGTTCCTCAGTATGCCACACTTAAACTCTCAACAGAAGAGCCTGTGTGGTGACTGACCTCATCAGAACTTAAAAACCGGTGTTTATCAATTCATCTATATCTAATCTGTTTTTGTGAATTTTAGTTAATTTTATGCAATTTTTTGTTTCATTTCATTTCCTATTTAAAGTGCCAGTGCTTATTCTTAAAATCAATTTTATAAATATATTCATAAATTTATAACATCTTGTGAAAATTGAGACTTAGCTTTTGAATCAACATTGTTTCATTCATTTGAGAATTTAATATTTAAGGAGGTGTAATTAAAGAACCAGTTAGTGGAAGTTTACTTGTCACAGACATGTTTTCATCATCTGCCATGATGAAACCTATGAAATTCTCTCTCTTGCTGTAACCCAACAATGAAAACTATGGAAGTCCAACAGCAGTTCAGATACATAGATGTAAGAGCTTCACAAAAACCAACACAATGTTGCCACATCTACTTCTTGGAAAGAAAAACAGAGGCAGTCTCATTACTTTTCGATTACCGTATTTTCGCGGATATAACGCGCACCCGTGTAAAACGCGCACACGGGTATAGCGCGCAGAAATCACGATGATATGAACAAAAACTTTTGTATACCGCGCTCACGGGTATACCGCGCATGATGCCCGACGCTCCTTTCGCCCCCCCTGACTTCCGTGCACTGCCCTGACTTTCCGTGCGCTGTCCCGACTCTCCGTTCACCCCCCTGACTTTCCGTGCACTGTCCCCCCTTGAAGTCCTGTCCCCCCTTGAAGGTCTGTCCCCATCCTGAAAGCCTGATGCCCCCCCCGACGTCCGATACATTCCCCCCCCCCGGCAGGACCACTCGCACCCCCACCCCGAAGGACCGCCGACTCCCCAACAATATCGGGCCAGGAGGGAGCCCAAACCCTCCTGGCCACGGCGACCCCCTAACCCCACCCCGCACTACATTACGGGCAGGAGGGATCCCAGGCCCTCCTGCCCTCGACGCAAACCCCCTCCCCCCAACGACCGCCCCCCCCCCCAAGAACCTCCGCCCGTCCCCCAGCCGACCCGCGACCCCCCTGGCCGACCCCCACGACACTCCCACCCGCCTTCCCCGTACCTTTGTGTAGTTGGGCCAGAAGGGAGCCCAAACCCTCCTGGCCACGGTGACCCCCTAACCCCACCCCGCACTACATTACGGGCAGGAGGGATCCCAGGCCCTCCTGCCCTCGACGCAAACCCCCCTCCCCCCCAACGACCGCCCCCCCCAAGAACCTCCGACCGCCCCCCCAGTCGACCCGCGACCCCCCTGGCCGCCCCCCACGACCCCCCCACCCCCCCTTCCCCGTACCTTTGGTAGTTGGCCGGACAGATGGGAGCCAAACCCGCCTGTCCGGCAGGCAGCCAACGAAGGAATGAGGCCGGATTGGCCCATCCGTCCTAAAGCTCCGCCTACTGGTGGGGCCTAAGGCGCGTGGGCCAATCAGAATAGGCCCTGGAGCCTTAGGTCCCACCTGGGGGCGCGGCCTGAGGCACATGGGCCCAACCCGACCATGTGCCTCAGGCCGTGCCCCCAGGTGGGACCTAAGGCTCCAGGGCCTATTCTGATTGGCCCACGCGCCTTAGGCCCCACCAGTAGGCGTAGCTTTAGGACGGATGGGCCAATCCGGCCTCATTCCTTCGTTGGCTGCCTGCCGGACAGGCGGGTTTGGCTCCCGTCTGTCCGGCCAACTACCACAGGTACGGGGCAGGGGGGTGGGGGGGTCGTGGGGGTCGGCCAGGGGGGTCGCGGGTCAGCTGGGGGGGCGGTCGGAGGTTCTTGGGGGGGGCGGTCGTTGGGGGGGGAGGGGGGTTTGCGTCGAGGGCAGGAGGGCCTGGGATCCCTCCTGCCCGTAATGTAGTGCGGGGTGGGGTTAGGGGGTCGCCATGGCCAGGAGGGTTTGGGCTCCCTTCTGGCCCGATATTGTCGGGAAGTCGGCGGTCCTTCGGGGTGGGGGTGCGAGTGGTCCTGCCGGGGGGGGATGTATCGGACGTCGGGGAGTCGGCCGGGCAAGAGGGCTTGGGCTCCCTCTTGCTCCGATCGTGGATGCGGGTGCGGGTGGGAGCGCGTGCGAGCGGTCGTTCGGGGTGGGGGTGCGAGCGGTCCTGCTGGGGGGGTGAATCGGGCGTCGGGCGGGGTGGGAACTATGTTTAAAAACTTTTGTATACCGCGCTCAGGCATATAACGCGCGGGGGGTGTGCGCGGTAGGTAAAAACGCGTATAACGCGCGCGTTATATCCGCGAAAATACGGTAGTCCTCGTACACAGACATTCAATGCTATCAGAATAACTGGCCTCTTTTACACAAACACTCACCAAGCATGGGATAAGTATCTACAAATTAAAAATATAGAAATATGTAAAGTTAAACTGAACAACCAAGAAGCCAGACTCTGCATACAATGCAACACCACAGAAACAATGTCAGATGTCCCCTAATACTGTGCAAGCTATAAAGATAGATGTAAATTTGAAAAAAAACTGACAAACCACCACCACTTTACAAATTAGCAAATAGAAAAAAAAAAAAAAAATGGAAAATAAGATGTCATTTTATTGTACTAATACATTTTTCAATAAGCTTTAAAAGGCCAAAACCTATTTCCTCAGGTCAGTACAGTATACTGATGTTACACCACAATGACCAATCAAAGGGTTTCCATGCGAAAAGATAGAACTCGCAGAGCCCTGTTGACCCCCTTCAGATCCAAGATGGGCCAAAAGATCTCCTCTTTCTTGGGCAGCACAAAGTAAATGGAGTACTGACCGGTGCCCCACTCCGATGGAGGCACAGGCACTACCTCAGAGAGATCTAGCAATCTGTGAAGCGTCTGGTGAAAAGCTTGCTTCTTCCATGCTACCTGACAAGGAGAGGCAAGAAGAGATCTGGCAACGAGTGGGGAAAACTCCAGCACGTAACCGTCCCGAATCACCTCCAGGACCCACTGATCTGATGTGATCTCAGCCCATCCCTGGTATAAATCTCGCAGCCGAGCACCCACTGCAACCAAGGTAGGTGCCAGCAAGGAGTCACTGAGCGGGTTGGGTGGCAGAGGGGCCAGCAGAGGAAACACGTTCCCCCGACAGGACTGCATGCGCTGAAGGAAGCGACCTCGGGACGATCCAGAGGCTGGGAAGGATGCAGCCTCTTGACCAGGGTAATATCTGCGGAACTCACACAAATGCCCCCTAGCAGTGCCACTCCTTGCAGAAGGACAGGCATGGCCTTCAGGAAGGCTTCATTGGCTTCACTTTAGAGTCCATCAAGGTCTGAACTAACTTGTCCATATACTTTCCAAACAAAAAAGACCCTCGAAAGGGAAATTTTGTCAATTTAGTCTTAGATGCCACATCAGCTGCCCAAGAACAAAGCCACAAGGTACGATGTGCAGCCACCCCGAGAGACATGGACTTGGCAGACATCCGCAACAAGTCATACAAGGCATCCGAGAAATAAGAGGCAGCCATCTCAATTATTGCCACCTCCTGATCCACCAAGGACCAATCATCTGACTCACGGTCAAGGACACGCTTGGCCCACTGAAACATGACCCGAGTCACAAGATTACCACACATGACCGCCTGGACCCCTAATGCAGAGACATCAAAATTCTGCTTAAGAAGGGCCTCCAACTTACGTACCTCAGAGTCCCATAAGGCTGAGCTGCCCTCTATGGGCACCGTATGCCGCTTGGCGAAAGTGGAGACCACCACGTCCATGACTGGTGCCTCTGGGATGGGATACAGACGAGCCATGGAGAGTTCAAAATGAAAAGGCGCCTCTGGCGTCTTCCACTGCACCAGGACAATATCCCGAATATCCTGATGCATGGGGAAAAGAGCGGGATCCAGAGCAGAAGGTGGACCGAAGCAGAGGGTCCACCACACATGGGGTCTCCTGCATCTCCTCCTAGAAGCGCAACACCAAGGAGACCTGAAGAATCAGCTCCGGGAGTTCGTCCTGCTGA
This sequence comes from Geotrypetes seraphini, assembly GCF_902459505.1. Taxonomy (NCBI): domain Eukaryota; kingdom Metazoa; phylum Chordata; class Amphibia; order Gymnophiona; family Dermophiidae; genus Geotrypetes; species Geotrypetes seraphini. The sequence continues at coordinate 71,519,090 of NC_047088.1, forward strand.
AAAATGCGCACCACAGATGCATCTTCACCGGTAGACGGAACCACAAAGGCCCCGTACCAGCATCCGGCCCCCTGAAAGGATCCTGGAGGTCTCCCAAAAGATCCAGATCCTCATCCACAGAAAATGCTTCTCAGAAACAAAATCCTCATCCCAAGCCATTCGCGGCTGCTTGGATGAGGGAGAAGGCAGAGACACAACTGACGCTGAAAAGGGCTGAACCGGAGTGGAAGCAGAGGGGGAAAAAATCCCGAGACCCCCTTGGGCAGAAGCAGGACCCCCGGCTGCTTGAAAGTAAGCCTTGCACAAGGCAAAAAGAAAATCAAGGGAAAACCCCCCTGGCGGCCCAATAGGACTCACTGCCAAAGCAAAGGACCCACTAGAAACTTGCCCCTGCCCAGGTCACCTGAGGCTGCAGACAAAATGGAGGTGCTTCCTGCCAAAAATGAAGAGGTTCCCGCCAAAAACAACCCCTCCAAGGCCTGTAGTCTCTGGGAAGCCTGAACTGTCCCAGCTGTTAAAGCAGGCAAGCCAGCAGCAGCGGTAAGGAAATCCCTAGCAACATCGGCAGTAAGGGAATCCTTTTTACCCTGACCATTGGTAGATGGGGGAAGCCCGGGCTTACCCGCTGTCAGCTGCCGGCAAGCGAAACAATCGCAAAAGGGAAGCCTGGACGCCAATGCCAACGAGGTTTCCCCTTTGCGGCGGCCTGCACACTGCTTGCACAGGCTGGCCGCGAGTGCTTCACGTCTGTAGCACAATGAGCACTTTCTCCCGGTGAAAGTGCTCTTTGCGCAATACGTAAGCTTGCTAAAATACAAAGTGCTGGTTAGTAAAAAAAAAAAAGCAATAACAGACAAGGGAAGGCTCCCTTCAGACCAGCACTGCTTCAGGGTGGTTGTTTTTTGTTTTTTTTTTAACATAACAGACTCCACTGACTCTCAAAGCTATATGCAGAGGAGTGGAATTTGTTATACACTGACTTATGAGCTTCAGAAAAGACTGACACCCAGTATAGAAGACTCTTGTCTTTTAAAGGCTCCGTTTGGGTTCCTGAAGAAACAATGAAACATGGCATGTCAAAGCCAAAGAACTTTATATAATAAGATAAGTGTTGTTTATTCATCATTTAATGCTTTGTGCAATATCATTACTTTGAAAGTGGAAGTACTGCAATGATTGGGTGGTGAGGTTTTTTGGGGACTTAGTTCCCCTTTTTCCTCCATGTCTCTGAGAACAAGCTTTCCACACATGATACCATGAATTAGAAACTTTTTTAATAGTTATTTTGATTTCATTTATAGTGTTTCATGTAAGCGTGTTATTTATTGTTTTGTATTGGTGGCAAAGCTTACAGCTGAGGAAGGGGGGGAGGAACCCAGTACAAGACCCACCGGGTGTGACACCGCCCCCCGGTCAGACAGACCCCCCAAACAGGGCCCCTCCAAGTTCAGTCCGGCACCAGAATGGGGACAAGGATCCCTAAACAAATTCCAACAGCTCTAACAAGGAGAGATGGGCACAGCTCACCGAACCACCTGATTGGAGACTGAGAGAAGACTGTTAGATAGAGGGAGGGACAGCTATTAAGTACTATAACCAAATGTTGCCCATCAGTGAAGCCTGTACCGGTCTGGAGAGGTTGACAAAGAAATTGGTGTTTACTGGTGATCAATGCGCCAATGAAGAGAATCATTGACGGCATCAATACCTTACATGTTCGGTACTGTTCCAATGAAAAGGAACATTCTCATAGTCGAGGTAACCTATGCGAAGCAATGGATAAGGTCATCGATCCTGGAACAAATATCCTGCACCAATACCTGAGATGAGCGGGTATCAATAGTGGTGCAGGGTGCCAAGGGGCGGGAGATCTCAAAGAGGATGCATACCCAGTAAGGAACACAACCTGCACAGAAGGACAACACCGGTGTTGATGTGTTTAAAGAACGTCAATACTTAGGAAAGTGACTTTTGAGGATAGACTGTGAAGAAACCCCCCCACTTCCCCCCCTCAAAAAAAACTGACAAAAAATAAAGAAATAAGCTGAGCAGATCAATTACACTCCTTCTGGCTTGAGTGCATTAGGAAAAAACTATAGGGGGCAGCAGAACCCTCTGTGAACTAGGAAGGATTCAGAAAAAATCTAGAGTGGATTCCATCTGCAAGGCTCGCGAGCAATGGGATATAACCCACTTCTCCAGAACGACACACCTATTGCACTAGAACAAATATTATGCCTAGCACTAGTTAAATAAAATGGTGAAATTCATAGTGTTTTGAACTTAATCTCAAATGGTATCCTGTGCATATAAAGAATTAAACTGTCTCTAGAAGCATTGACCAACTACCATAATCCTCACTGTTCTCCCAGGAGACTGTGTGGCACTTACAATGAATGAAGAACTATGATAATATGTAGAATTAACCTTTTTCCTCTCTATTGCCCTAGGCAAGTAACTGCTGGTTTTCTTACCTTTCTGTATCTAGTTTTTGGGTACAAGCCTTTCTCCACAGCTTCCAGCCATTCCTGCTCTTTCTTTCCCGAGTCCAAGTAAAAAAAGGCTTCTGTGCTTAGGTCTAGCTCCTGAAATCTGAAGACAAAGCAATTTATAAGTGTCTTTTTGATGCCAGTGTGTGCAGACTTATTATTTAAGAGGTTGCCGGATATCACTGCACATTTACTGTTGCTCAAAGGGGAAATTAAGCTCAAGATCACTTTATTCTTTTTTTTTTTTTTTTGGTTTTAAACAAGTTTTTATTTATCAAAGCCAAAACAATACACAGGCAGAATGCCAACAGCAAAAGAACAACCCCCAACAAAGCAGACACCCCACCCAACCAAGTGATACATAACACAAGGAAACCATGGCAATAGTCTAAGAGTAAAATAAAAGACAGCAATTAGGAAAAACCTCTCCAAATGCCATATAAATGCCAAATAACGTCGAAAAGCACCACAAGTTTCATTTTTTAAAGCAGTCAATTTAGACATCAAATAGATCTGATCCACTTTAAGCAAGAGATCAGAACGGCTGGGCAATGCATCTTGTTTCCAAAAAGTGGCCACAAAAAGCCTGGCCGCCTTAGCAACCAGGGCCACAAATTGGGTTTGTTCATGATGTAGGCCTAACACAGGGTGATTAAGTAAAAACACTTCCATTTGGAACAAGATAGGTAAGCATAAAACATTAGACACCAACTGTCGCACCATCCTCCAAAATGGCACAACCTGGAGACAGTCCCACCATACATGCCCAAAAGATCCCAACCCCACACAGTTACGCCATTAGTGACCATCACCACAAGCGTAGATACGATAGTGTCTCAGGTGTGTAATAAAACTGGTATAGCATCTTATAACCCTGTTCAAGCAATGGTGAGGCTAAGGAGACCCGAAGCAATGAGCCATAAAGCTGCTTCCACTGGTGGAAGTCCAGGGTCCTACCCAGCAGGGCTTCCCATTTGTGTTCATAAGATCTAACCTGGGGGCGAGTGTAGAAGAGAGCTTTATATAAATGGGAAATAAGTCCCACCCCAGATCCCAACCAAAAGACCTGAAGGAAGGCAGAATCTGCTCCCTCTCCTACTCAGGAAGCACCCTTTTTCTCAAAAAAATCACGAAGCTGGGTATACGCAAAAAGGTCCGTCGCTGGGAGTTCATAAGTATCTCTTAAAGCGTCAAAGAGGACCAATTCTCCCCCAATGACCAACTGACCCAGCACACGGAGCCCCTCCTGTTCCCAGCGTTGAAATATTCCTGTCACTGGCTGGGAGAAACCCAGGGGAAAATTGAATTGGAGTAGCGTAAAAGTAACGCTGTCATGGGAACCAAACCCGCCTAACATGTTCCCAAATCTGCAAGGTGTATGCCATCTCATAGGGGGCCCCCTTCAATATGTCCCAAATAGTTTCAAGAGAAAGCCACAAGTGGAAAGGTGGGCTGAAGGGCTTGTTCAAGAGAAACCCAGTGCCGGGACGGGAAAGCCCAATGAAATAGCACTTCTTAATTGGGCAGCATAGTATTAATTATGGAAGTCAGGGACACCCATACCTCCATGGAATCTATCCCAGTACATATGCTCCCTTCGCACCATAGGCGGTTTGTGTGTCCAGACACAGGCAAAAGCCCTCCGCTGAAGTCTAAGCAAGAACTATTTATGAGTTGAGAGAGGCAGGCAGGAGAATAGATACAAAAAACGGGGTAACACATTAATTCGCAAAGCATTAATCTGGCCCAACCAAGATAATCGTAAGCCTTCCCAGCGGTCAAGATCAACAAAGACAGTCCGCAATAGAGGGGGATAATTGAGGTGAAAAAGGTCATCCAGAGTCCTCAAAATACGAACCCCCAAGGTACCGGATCGACTTAGCTGCCCAGCGAAACAAAAAAGCCCTGCGCAAGTCAGCTACGGAAATATCGGGAAGGGACACCTTAAGCAATTCAGATTTAGTAACATTAATTTTAAATCCCACTACGGTACCATACTGTTCCAATACCCGAAGTACTTCCACCAAAGACTGAAAATTGCAAACGTACCGCCAAAATACGAGCAAACAGCTTATAATCAACTCCCAGTAGTGAGATACGTCTATAGGAACCACAAAGGAGGGGATCTCTGCCTGGTTTAAGGAGGAGGGAGACTGCCGCTTGACGAAATGAGTACAGCAAACTCTCCACCTCCAAAAAGGAATTAAACAAACGCGTAAGTGGGTCCACAAGGTAAGGCTCCATTTCTTTGTAGAATAAGGGCAAAAAAACCATCAATGCCGAGAGCCTTGGTAGTGGACAGATGTCTAATGGCCTCCAAGAACTCCTCAGGCAGGATAGGAGAAGAAAGTCAAGCCGCATCAATCTCCGCCAGTCGAGGCAGATGGACCCCCGAGAGGAAAGTCTCAATCTCCACCTCAGAAGCCACAGTCTCAGGGGTGTACAACTGCTGATAAAAAGACAAAAAGGCCCGGCGAATAGCAGCTTCCTCTGATTGAAGTTGTCCCGCCATATCCGTGACCCGAGTAATGATGTGACAAGCCTAGGTCTGTCACAGCTGTGAAGCCAACAAGCAGCCTGCCCGACCTTCCCACTCAAAGAACTGTTGTCGTTACTGCTGTAGGGCCCATGCCATGCCCTCCAAATCAAGCTCTTGCAAATCCCATTGACAAGCTGCCAAGACCACGTGACCCTCTGCCATAGGAGCTCGTTTATTATTCTACTCCAACCGTAGAAGACGGGCCAACAACTCCAACCGTTGAGCAACCCGGCACTGGTTGCAACAGGACCCCCGAGAAATACAACAACCTCGCAGAGTGGCCTTAAAGCTTTCCCAAAGGACACTCGCACTAACCTCTCCCGTATCATTAAAGGCAAAGAAATCCTTAACATCAGCCTCCAGCAACGACAAGGTCATCCGGTCTCGCAGTAGGAAATCATTCAGATGCCACATACAAAGGCCACCTCTTTCCAGGCCCACTTTCAACAACAAAGAAAGAGGAGCGTGATCAGACCACACTCGAGGTTCAATAAAATTACTGAAATTTGGATATTTGTGTGCGTTTGTCTCTACAGCTTTAAGTATCTTGGCTTTACCCTTCTCCTCCACTGACAATTCCAGACTTTATTCCCGAGTTTGTCTGTCAAGTTCCTTCCCTTGTTTAAAAGCAGACTGAAAACCCACCTTTTTGATATAGCTTTCAATCCTTAACCCTACTCCTCTACCCTCTAACCCAGCCAGCTAATTAACCGTTCCCCTTAACTATATTCCATGACATGTCTGTCTTGGTTGTTTAGATTGTAAGCTCTTACGAGCAGGGACTGTTTTCTTCTTTGTGACTGTACAGTGCTGCTTACATCTAGTAGCACTATAGAAATAATTAATAGTAGTAGTAGTAGATGATAAATACTCAGGGTTATGCGGCCAATTAACTATGTATTTGATATATGTAGAGGACCTTCAGATGTATATTCATATATGTTTATGTGGATTGTTCTGTTATATTTGGCCTTTGATGGATCCACATGGTGAAATATGGACGTGTATACCTTAGAGGAAAGGAGGGACAGGGGAGTTATGATTCAGACGTTCAAATACTTGAAAGGTATTAACGTAGAACATAATCTTTTCCAGAGAAAGGAAAATGGTAAAAGTAGAGAACATAATTTGAGGTTGAGGGATGGTAGACTCAAGAGCAGTGTAAGGAAATTCTTTATGGAGAGGGTGATGGATGCCTGGAATGCACTCCCAAGAGAGGTGGTGGAGATGAAATCAGTGACAGAGTTCAAAAAAGCGTGGGATGAACACAGAGGATCTAGAATCAGAAAATAATAGTAAATATTGAAGAACTAAGGCCAGTACAGGGCAGACTTGCACGGTCTGTGTTTGTATATGGCCGTTTGGGGGAGGATGGGCTGGGGAGAGCTTCAATGGCTTTGACGGAGGAGACTTCAGTAGTTGGAACCTAAGAACAGTACCAGGCAGAGCTTTAGATTCTTGCCCAGAAATAGCTAAGAAGAAGAAAAAAAACAAAACAAAACAAATTTTTAGATTGAATCAGGTTGGGCAGACTAGATGGACCATTCGGGTCTTTATCTGCCATCATCTACTATGTTACTATGTTGCATTTTCAATTTATATGTTGCTTATTAAGTTTTCATATTTCAAATGTGCTCTGAAATACACAAAATTTTATCTGATTACATATAAATGGATTACTATACTGCATAATAGTAAGTAGTGCTCAGAATAACATAACTGAAAATTTTTGCTCATTATCAACCTGGTCCTCAGAGGGATCACTGCACTTGACACTATGTATGTATTTCTTTCTCTATATCTACACACACACATGTGCTTAAGGAGTGGTACTTTATCAGACTATAAAATTTAATCCTCTACACTCTATTGTTATTTATTCTCAGGTTTCTTTTATATCTTTACCTCCTTTATTATCTTTGTGTACTTTTATCTTTTAAACAAGTATACCTTTTGTTATACCTGTATTCCATAATTTGTAAACAACCTCCCTTAAGTTCAGTTTTTTCATGCTATCTTTCCACACTACTTGTACTTTGCAAACTGGGGATTCTGATAGGAATCTTTACATTTATTACATTACATTAGGGATTTCTATTCCGCCATTACCTTGCAGTTCAAGGCGGATTACAAAAGAATTATCAAGGAAGTATTACAAAAAGATCTTACCAAAAAGAGATCTGGTCATTTTCAAAGAGAGTAAGAAAAGAGTATGGCTATTTGTTTAGGGTAGTTGGCTTTAGTGAGAGACGGTGTTTGATACTTGCGGTGTTATTTCTTTTTCAGGGATTTCTTGAATAGTATGGCTTTTATTTCTTTTCTAAAAGTTTTGTAGTCTAGGGATGCTGTCAGTAGATTGGCGATTTGGTTGTCTAGTTTGGCTGCTTAAGTGGCTAGTAGGCCATCATATAGTTTTTTCCGTTTGATCTCCTTAATTGGGGGTTATGAGAATGGGGTGTGAGTTTTCCTATGTCTGGTTGAAGTGTTGTGGATGAGGCGGTTGTTCAGATAGTTTGGACTGTTTCCGTATAAAGTCTTAAATAGAATTTAAATTGTATTCTTGCTAGAATTGGAAGCCAGTGCGATTTGAGATATGCTTCTGTAATGTGGTCATGTTTCTTCAATGAGTAGATGAGTCTTAGTGCTGTGTTTTGGATTGTTTGTAGTTGATTTGTTATTGTTGCAGGGGCAGGGGAGATAGAGGATATTACAGTAGTCTAGTAGGCCTAGTATTAGGGACTATACTATGAGCTGGAATTGTGATTTTTTGAAGAATTTCCGAACTTGTCTTAAGTTTCTCATGATTGAGAATGATTTTTGTATTGTTTTATTGATTTGCGGTTGCATGGTGCAGCATCTTTCGATTGTTATTCCTAGTAATTTTAGAGTGGGTTGTATGGGGTAGTTGATTGCGTTGATTTCAATGTTGGTTATGGTTGATATTTTATTGTTTTCGAGGAAGATGAATTTAGTTTTGTCTGGGTTCAATTTCAGTTTGTGATCTTTCATCCAGGTCACTACTTATTTTAGTGTTTGGTGTATTGTGTCTGTCACGGAGGGTTTTTGATTGAAGGGTACGAGAATGGTGATGTCATCTACATAGCTGTATGAGGTTATGCCTTGTTTGTCCAGGTGGGAACTGAGGGAGGCTGTATAGAGGTTGAAGAGTGTAGGAGATAGAGGGGACCCCTGGGGAACTCCGCAGGGCTTTGACCAAGGTTCAGATTTTTTTTTTGTCTGATTTTACTCTATAGGTTCTTGATTTTAGGAATCCTTCAAATCACGAGTATACTTTATTTGTGATACCTATTGTATCTAGGATTTGTAGTAGGATGCTATGGTCCACCAGGTCGAATGCAGCGGTCAGGTCTAGTTGTATGAGCATCATTTTTTTTCCTGTGCTGAGATGTTGTCTGGCTATGTCTAAGAGAGATCCTAGTAGTGTTTCTGTGCTAAAATTGGTTCTGAAGCTGGATTGCTTGGGATGAGTATGTTTTGGTTTTCTAGGTAAATGGTGACGAATTTGGCAACTAGTCCTTCTATTATTTTGACATAGAGTGGAATAGAGGCAATGGGTCTGTAGTTGGATGTTTGGTCTATTGGTCCTTTAGGGTCTTTGAGGATCGGGGTGATGATGATTTCGCTGAGGCTAGTTGGGTAGTGGCTGCTTATGAGCATGATTTGTATCCATTTTAGAAGAACAGCACGGAATTTTGTGCTGGATGTTTTTAGGAGATATGGTGGACAGTTGTTGAGGTCACAGGATGCATGGCTGTATTTTTTATAGCATTTGTTGAATTCGGGCCATTGAATGTTGGGGAATTGAGAGCATATTCTGTCTGCTGCAGTTGAATCTCTATCTGTGGGGAAGATTGAGAGTTCGATAAGAGGGGTAGGGGTATCATTGAGGGTAGCTCTTGCATTTGTAATTTTATTTTGGAAGTGTTCTGCTAATAGAGTGGCTGAGGGGGGAGTGGTATTGTTAGTGGTCAGGCAAGGTTTGGTGTCAGTTAAGTTTTTTTAGAATTTGGAATAGTTTTTTGGTGTCTTGGGTTTCAGTGCCTATTAGGTTGGTGTAGTGTGCTTTTCTCTTGTCCTTTAATTGTGATTTGTATTGTTTGTTGATTTTTTTCTAGGTGGACTTTGTATGATCCAAGTTCGATTTTCTCCATTTTCTTTCTAGTCGTCTACATTGTCTTTTGAGTTGTAGCAATTCAGAATCGAACCATTGATCTGATCTTCTGCCAGAAATCAGTGGGAACACTAATGACTATGCCTGCATAAGCCTTACATAGAAACATGACGGCAGATAAAGGCTAAATGGCCCACCTAGTCTGAGATCCCACATGCCTCTGCAGACATATATATATTGGGAAAAAAGGACAGCCTGTAATGATTTTCAAATACTAATGTAAATTATTTTAAGAATACAATATTGCTAGAACTTTTACAACACATTCACAGTGTCACACACTAATAGCAGTACACAGAAGCAGATGTACTCTCAATCCTTACCCAACACAGTAGATATCAGGGGGATCTGGGTCCGCATTTAACCAGGGCTCCAGCCCACTGTCTGGAGACTGACCATTCACATTCCAAGTCCCGACGAAAAACCTGCAGCACATATACAGGACTAGTCACCCTCCTGTCAAAGTTCTAGAGCAGAAAATGATGAACCTGGGATATCATCTGGGGAAGAGAGGTAACTACAGCTGATCACTTTCCTCTCCCCATCTTTCAGTTACCATTTCTTGTTTTTATCCACCCACATGTATTGGGAGAAAAGGATTAAGACATTCTTGAGGGAGATATTGACCATGAAAGCTATTTCCAAACTAGAACTACCCATCTTGGCATATCACATGACAAATGGGCTAATTGAAGTCTTACTACTTTATAGATATTTTAGCTTTCTACACATGCTCAAGAATCTCTCTTCTACAGAATGGGGTTTTCTACACACATACCCACTCTCTCTTTGTCTGGCATATCCTACAAACAAAAATACAATCGCAGTGGTCTATTCAAAACTTGTAGCACATGAGGTAATTTGAGTATTATAGCAACGGGATATCAGATTTGACCTGAGAGTTCACAGCACTCATCGGGCCTGTCACTTCCTCATTCATCTCTGCTTAACATACTCATTTTTTGTTTTTCCTTATAAACGAAAAATGAGTATGTTAAGCAGGGATGAATGAGGAAGTGACAGGCCCGATGAGTGCTGTGAACTCTCAGGTCAAATCTGATATCTCGTTGCTATAATACTCAAATTACCTCATGTGCTACAAGTTTTGAATAGACCACTGCGATTGTATTTTTGATTGAACACATTTGAATTTTATATATATCATTAGAGTGTGAAAAGAGTATCCTACAAACAGCAGCTTTCACCCCACCCTGGAACATACTTGCTAAAAGGGCCAGCTTTTCATTCATTCTCAGGAATACACACCCTTTACAGTGGGAGGGCAATAATGAAAGGGGGAAAACACTTTTACCAGAAGTAACGTGCTCCGATTATTGTCCTCTTTCAATGTGGGCGAAAGTGCGTGGGCTTAACATTCATACTTTTACACAACCTTGGGTAAGTCTCTTCATAAAGATGGTTAATAAATCTCCAAAAATAAATAAATAATTTTTTGAGGTTCTCCCAAGGGCAATGTTTATTCAGGAAAGAAAGCCATGCAAAATAGTTTTGCATAAATGAAACTATGGGGCTCTGACACTTAGGCCCTCTTTTACAAAGTCGCGCTAGCACTTTTAGTGCCGGCTGCAGCGGTAACAGCTCGGACACTCAACGGAATTCTATGAGTGTCGGAGCTGTTACCGCGGCAGCTGGCGCTAAAATCACCAGCACGGCTTTGTAAAAGAGGAGGTTAATTTCTTTTAACATACAATTTAACAGGCAGTAACAGGCAAACTATCGCAAAAATCCTTAACACTAGCATTAGACAACTTCAGTATGTTATCCGAGTTCTCTATATAGTTGAATGTTCATTGTCTTCCGATAACTTTGTTCTCTGTAAGCTCCCTATCATCTGCATGGGGTCTTAACACTGTTAATTGCCTTGATCCTTTATAGGGATAGAGTGATCCATAAATCTTAAATTAGGTCCTTACCTGCTAATTTTCTTTCTTTTAGTCCCGCCAGACTGGCACAGAAATAAATGGGTTTAACGCTCCTCTGCTAGCAGGTGGAGATTGAGACACTAACTTTTGAGATTAGTGCAAGTGGGCTGTGCAGTCCCTCTTACAATTAGTCTTTTCAAATAGCCAAGCAGAAATATACCAGGTTTATTCCAGAACCTATGACCCCAAATACTCATGGAGAAGACATAAGCCTAGTCCCAAAAGAACCAGGAAAACACTGTTGGATACTGATTAGAACAAGAAACTTTCCCCCCAAAAGGCCAACAGCTAAACCAGATGAACCAATGCCACTGCCTTTGTAACTCCCCAACAATCAACATCAACTAACACCCACAGAAAAAAAAAAAGTACTATTAGTGAAAAAATACACAGAACAACACAACAAGATGGGTTTCTGTGTGGGCCTCCCAAGAGGACAGCATGCATGGAAAGAAACAGCCTCTGGAAGGAAAAGAAGTCGCACCCCGGTCAGAGCGGAACGTCTGAAACACACGCATCACCAGGCAGGACCATACGCGAAGCCAGGCGAAGTCGGTCCTCCAGAAACTTAGGCCCTTCTAAGTCACTCAAGGCCTGAAGCAACTTATCCAACTCCTTCCCAATTAGAAAGGAGCCCCAAAAGGGAAACTTGTGGAGCTTAGCTTTAGATGCCACATCTGCTCACTAACCCCAAAGACACAGGGTTCGGTGGGTAGCTACTCCAATAGCCATTGACTTGTCTGAGGCAAGCAAAAATTCATACATGACAACAGAAGAAGCTCTCATCTCAAACAGAGGCCTGTCTTGATCCCCCAAGAACCAGTCAGCTGATTCACAGTCAAGAACTCGCTCAGACCACTGGAAACAAAGCCGGGCTACAAGACCACCACAAATCACCACCTGGAAAACCAACGCAGCCACAATAAAATTTTGGGGAAGCAAAGCATCCATTGTATGGGCCTAAATGCCTCTCAGGGCCGAACAGCCGACAACCTGCAAGGTACATCTACGCACGTGAAAGCCGAGACCACTGCATCAATCACAGAAGACTGAAAACAACCCTATCGCCACCAGAGAAAGGGAAGAGCCTGGCCACGGACTCCGCCATTTGAAAAAGCGCATCCGGAAATTACCACAGAGCGTGAACTACATCCCGAATATCCTGATGGATAGGGAAAGAGTGGGATGCTGCCCGGAACCCTCTCAGGAAAAGGTCCATCACATGAGGGGGACCTGAGCTTCCACTTCAAAGTGTAAAACCTGAAGGAAGAGCTGCTGTGTGGGTGTGAGGTGAGAATTGAGGCAGCCATTCAGAAGTGACGCATGCCCATGCAGCAGCGCGCTTGTGCGCCGCTGGCCCTGATGTGTCGGTAATCAGCAGGTAGCCACCCTGCGAAGCACCAGCGGCCAGTACAATTACAGAGTGTCGCGGGCCCAGGCATTAGCGCGCTTGTGCACAACCGGCCCCAACAAGCAGCAGGCAGCCGTCCACTGACCTCCAAAATTTAAAGGTACTGCCGGGAGGCTGGGATGGAATTTAAAGATGTCAGGGGGCTGGGATGGAATTTAAAGGTGCTGGGGGGGGTATGTAAAAGTAATTGATGGGGGAGGGCTGGGCGGAATTTAAAAGTGTAGGGTATATATTAGTATACAATTTGGTTCAGAATGGGTTTTTTTCTTGTTTTCCTTCTCCAAATCTGAGGTGTGTCTTATGGTAAGGTGCGTCTTATGGAGCGAAAAATATGGTAACTGATCTTTATTCTGTAAATTGGATGTGCAACTTTCTAGAATTAGGGGGTAAGTGCTTAACACCATTTAATAGAAGGGCCTCTAATGTGAATAGTTTCCAATGGAAAAAATACTATCTGCAGAAAAAGCAGGTACAATCTCAGCGAATAATATTTCCTTAGGCCATAATAAAAGTAAAACTACCCACATAATTTTTCTTTCATGACTGTTCCGAACCTTTTAGGTAAAAAAAAAAAATCACCAAGGGGGTTTACAAAACTGCATTTTTTTTAAACACACACAACCCCTTCCTCTGATCAACACTTTCTATGAATAGCAGCTACCCAAATTCTCAGACATTATCTCTAAACAAATTGCTTTCCAGAATCTAACATACACATCCCACACACTGCCCATATGAATGATAAGCACTAGAACCAAGTAACATGTGATGAAAATGAAGATGAAGAAAACAAGTTCTTGAAGAGTTTGAGCACATACTGACCTGAAGTTATTAATGTTCACAAATTTGCTCTCTCTTTTTGCCAAAGCATGTTTGATCAATCCTTCTCTCTGTCCAGACTGTGAATTTGGCTCAAAGTACTTCCGTATGGTACTAGATGTTTTTGGCTGCTCCCAGTTTGATATGGGTTCCATTTCTCTAGGCACCCTGGACAAACACACAAAAAAATAGATAGTCAGTCCTCATTAACTTTGGCCAAGTCCTCATTCCTTATAGATGGCGAGGATTACAACCGGAAAGGATTCCAAGATGACACTTACAGCCTGTTTATTGAGGGAGGGGGAGGAGGGGGTTCCCGGCGAGCCCCTAATTGCTGATTCTGTAAGTTTCTTTTCTTCTCAATATTCATGGCATTAAAATTATCTTCAAATCCTAAAATCCCTAAAAAGAAGTGTTTTGAAATAAATGCATAATTTCTCATAAGGAAAGCTTACCCATAGTTATGAAGGAAATTCTGACACTGTCAGCGCAAAGCACTTTAAATTATTCTTACTTTTACTCTACAACTATTCCTCACTTATCTGTTCAGTTGCTGTAAAGTTAACATCATAATAAGAGCTGTTAAAAATAAACTGTCAAGTGTTCAGAATAAAACCTTAACAAAGAATTTTATTTTTTATGAATTAAAAAAAATGAAGATTTTTTTAAGCATTCCTAGTATCAGGCACATTGTGGGTTGGGGATGAAAGGGCTTGAAAAAAGGGACCTACTCAAATTTTACATATCCAATGCACACATTTCATAAGAATATAAGAGTTGCCATACTGGGACAGATAGGTTCATCAAGCCCGGTATCCTGTTTCTAACAGTGGTCAACCTAGGTCACAAGTACCTGGCAAGGTCCTATAAGGGTAAAACAGATTTTATGCTGCTTATCCTAGAATAAGCAGTGGATTTTCCCAAGTCCATCTTGGTTTACAAACTTTTTTTTAGGATTTTATCCAAACCTTTGTTTGTTTGTTTTTATTTAAAGACTTATAGCCCGCCTAAACCTAAGCAGGTTTCAAAATAAATACAAAGTTAAAACAATAAAATCCAAAACATAAAATACTAGAACAATATACTGATCTCTCTTATTATATCCTCTTTATCCCTTTAGCCACTGCTTTTCGTTCTCCCAAACCAAAGACCTCTACAAAAAGAGCTGTTTTCAAAAGCCTTTTAAATCACTGATCATCATTAATCAGTCTCAACAGGCCAACATAATCATCATTCTCTGGCAATGAATTCCAGAGTTTAATTAGACATTGAGTGAAAAGATTTTTTCTCCAGTTTGTTTTAAATCTACTACTTAGTAGCTTCATCAAATGCCTCCTAGTCCAAGTATTTTTGAAAAAAGTAAATTAGTGATTCATGTCTACCTATTCCACTCCACTCACTATTTTATAGACCTCTATCATATCTCCCTGAGTTGTCTCTTCTCTAAGCTAAGGCACCCTAGCTGCTTTAGCATTTCCTCACAGGGAAGTCTTCCCATCCACTTTATCATTTTTGTCACCCTTGTCTGTACTTTTTCTAATTGCGCTATATCTCTTCTGAGATGCAGCAACCAGAATTGCATATAACATTTGAGCTGCAGCTGCACCATGGAGTAATACAAAGACACTATAACATTCTCATCTTTGCATTCCATTCCTTTCCTGATAATTCCTAACATTCTATTCACTTTCTTAGTTGCCACTGCACACTGAACTGAGAGTTTCAATATATTATCAACCATGACATCTAGATCCTTTTCCTGGGCAGCGACTCCTAATGAGGCATTCTGTATTACATAAGACATGACAGTATTGGAGCTCGAGTCGTCTTTTGTCAGCTAAGTCCTTGAACGTGCCTCTGGGTGACTTTGCCCGTTTCTAAACCTGAGCTGTTCTGTGAGGGAATTTTTTGCCAGTGAAAGTATCAAAAGCAGTTTCGATTTATACCTTTTGGTTCTATACTGCTACATTAGTCTGAGGCTTTTTTTCCCTCTTTTTGGGTGCATGCTGGGTTTGAAGAGGGGGGTACCTCAGTGCCACGATCACACAACATTTTGACTCATTATATGAACATATTATATATTGTGCGTCCACATATAATTTGTTAACACATTAGAAATATACAAATATCTCTGTGGCATACATATACAGGAGGTGGGCATCTTACAACAGAATGGAAGCTCTAGAAAGAAGTGACACAAGATGATGAAATATTTCTTTATAGAAAAAGGTGGTGGATGTGTGAAACAACTTCCCAATGAAGGCAATAGAAAAGACAACTATATGTGAATTCAAGAACACATGGGGAAGCATGCTCCAAGAACAGGGATCTTTATGAAAGAAGTGTTTATAAATAAATAAAAGATTTTAGAGCGTAATAGCTGATATAGACAGATGGACTGGATACATTGTATGGTCTTTATCTGTCACCATTTTCTATGCTTCTATGTTTAAAAGCAAGGTAAAATTACATATTAATGTTAATCTAATAATCTTTTACGGATTCCTTGAAGGAGGGTTTGTGTGTTCTTAGCCCACTGTGTTTATTTGCTCACAAAATCTTTATCTTAACTGTCTAAAAGATTCTAATTTCTGACACGTTCATACTGTTACATGTGTTCAGCAATGTCCTTTTAACTATTAAGTACCTGAAACACAAGCCTGAGTTGATGGAGCGATTATTCTTTCAGGCGATTCTGATGTCCGGTACCAGCTGGAGGCCTCTCCTTTCTCAGGGAGACTAGATCTTATATGAGCTGTGTAACAGAAGAAAGACAAAGTCCATCAAGAATCATCTCTACAGAAATATTACCCGACTCCTACAAGGATCACACCCCATTTACCTTCCTGTACATCTTGCACTTCCTCAAGAAACCTTAGGCACTTCTCTTCATCAGGGATTTCAAAGAGGCGCTCTACTGTCCATGGATCACCTTGCACCCGAATCCTACAGCCAGCTGAATAAAATGTTTCAAAACAAAGACAGACCCATGAACCAGTGCAGGATAGTAGCCGAACACAGAGCTGAAATATCCAGAGACCATGCTTCCACTGCTACTCTTCACTTTGTCCCAAGGACTTTTAACAAACTGCTCAATTTCCTTGTCAATTTGGAAAGCTAGCTACTTAGGAAATAGTGCATACAGAGATTATGTACTTACACAGATATACACACAGAGATTATGTACTTATCCTGTGGACAATTTCTTAGACTTGAGAAGAATGCCAACAACCACAGAAGAATAGCCTTTGTGTTCTAAGGTTGTGCGCTCAAGAGCCATGCTGTAAGAGCAAAGCAACTCAGATTCTCCATGGAAACTGGCCCCTGCGTAAGCAGGTCTGGATATGTGCACAGCTGAAGGCCGCGACCCTTGTGAAGACACATCAGATCTGTGCCATCAGAATGACGCAGCCTGAATGGACCGCGATCCACTGAACAACTTGCCTATCATGGGCCAAGGAGGAAAGACATACAGGAGAATCTCCTGAGACCACGGCTGCACCAGAGGGTCAAGACCCTAGCTTCCAGGCTCAGATCTTCAAATGAAGAAACGATCTGCTTTCTTGTTCTTTGCCGTTGCCATGAGGTTGAAGCGGGGCCAACCCCAGCGCCGCACTATGGCTCGGAACACCACCGCGGACAGGGCCCACTCACTCAGAATCAGAGTCCGTCTGTTGAGAAAGTTGGCTTGAATATTGACGACTCTCACCACATGTGCTGTTGATAGTGCCTAGGGTTGTGACGTTCTACCCACAGAAACAGAAGGCGAGCTTCCTGAGCCAGAGGGGGTGCTCTTGGTCCCTCCCTGGTGATTGACATAGGCTACTGCCATCACAATGTCAGAGAAGACCCTGATCACTTGGTCCTCCAAAGACTTCTGCAATTGCATCAGAGCCAGCCAAATGACTCTCAGCTCCAACCGGCTGATTGACCATTTCTTCTGAGAGGGTGTCCAACTCCCCTGGATGGGACAACGACTGCAGTGGGCTCCCCAGTCCCGAAGGCTGGCATCTGAAATCACCACGATCTGGAAGGCAATCTGCAGTTGAACACCCCTGAAGAAGCAACTGCAGGAGAAGCAACAAAGTTATGCTGACCCAAGCCTTCAGAGTCCACGGAAGACAGGTCTGTAAAGCGGAGCCCAGCGAGAATAAGATATGCTGAAGAAGATGCATGTATGCCCTTGCCCATGTCACTACATCTATTGTAGCTGCCATGGACCCTAGGACCTGAAGATAGTCCCACGCTGAAGGAGCCCGCAGCTCCAGATGAGACAAAATTTGGGCACACAGTTTCAGTATGAATGCTTCTGGAAGATAGACACGACCAGCAGCCGCGTTGAAGAGAACTCCTAAAAATTCCAGCAACTGCGTGGGCATCAGCATGCTTTTTCTGTAGTTTACAATCCAACCCAGGTCCTCCAGCACCTGGATCACCTGATCCACTGTGCTCTGACTTTTGGTCAATGAGGGAACCCTGATCAGCCAGTTGTCCAAGAAAGGGTGAATCTGCAGACCCATTTTTCGCAGGTAAACTGCTATGACCACTATCAGCTTAGTGAAGGTACGGGAAGCTGTTGCCAGCCCAAAGGGCAGAGCCGATAACTATTAATGCTGTTCCAGGACGTGAAACCGAAAGAATTTGCAGTGGGCTGGAAAAATTGGAATGTACAAATAGGCTTCCGTGAAATCCAGCAAGACAAGGAAAACTCCCAGGGCCACTTCTGCAATGACCGATCACACTGTTTCAATGCAAAACCGTGGAACTTTGAGAACTGCATTCACGTGCTGATGATCCAGAACAGGCCTCCAATCTTCAGAGCCTTTTTATAGTATGATAAATTATATAGAGTATCTGCCTGAGCCCAAGAGTTTGGGCAGCATCAACTCTATAGTTTGAATATCCAACAAGTGTTGAACAGTGGCTTGAACCTTTAGCGCCTTGTCCAGCTGACCCACGGGAGTCCACAAACCAGTCCGTCAGAGGTCAGGCAAATTCCAGCTTATAGCCCGACCGAATAATGTCCAAGACCCACTGGTCAGACAAAATGTGAACCCAGGCGGACAGAACACTGAGAGTCTGCCCCCTATCTGAAGAGAGGTATCCCCTCAGCCTGGTGTCATTGCACCTTTTAAGTAGAGGGTATAGGATGGGAGGCGGAAAGTTGGGATCGCCTGTAGCTGGCCTACCTGGGCCAGGAGCCCTCGGAAAATCTCTGCCATGTGGCACTCGCATACAGTTGGGATCACCTGGAGCCATGAAAATTAGTGACTAGAACCTCTAGAGGTCCTGGGTCTGCTGTTAGGCAGGGTCTTAGGGCAACGGTCCACCACAGAATTCATGAGGTCATCCAGGCCCTTGCCAAACAGTATCTGCCCCTTAAAGGGAAGTCAAGCCAAAGTAGCCTTGGAAGTGGAATCACCAGTCCATAGCCTGATCCAGAGCCTCCCAAGGCAGAAACGGAGTATGCCAACACCTTTGCCAAAACCTGCAGAAGGTCATACAAAGCATCAGCAACATAATCTGACCCAGCCAAAAGAAGTTGATGAGGAGGATCCACAGCCTCACTTTCCAGCATGCGCAGTCAAGAGAGACAGGTGTGTATGACAAAGGAAGCTGCCGAAGCAGCCTTCATGCTTAAAATAGCAGCATCAAAAAGTCTCAGGAGGACCACATCCACACGACGGTCCTGCATATCTTTAAGCACCATACCACCTTCACTGGGTAGAGAGGTGCGCTTAGTCACCTACGCAACCAAAGAATCCACTCTAAGTTGTTGGCACTCCTGCCAGAGAATACAAGCGAGACATGGCCCACACTATCTTAAGAGCACCTTCAGGAGAATCAAATTGCTCTGAAATCAGAATGCTCATATCAGGGTGCCAGGGAAATGTGAAAGACTGCAAGTGCACACCACAAAGCCAGGAAGAAGTGGTGGACGGCGCCGTCTGAGTGACTAAATTCAACTTCTGCAAAGACTCCGAAATAAGATCTGGTAAAACCGCAGACTTAAATACTGTAAACGTAGAATTGTGGGATCATTCCCAGGTTCCAAAACCCCAGAGGGATCTGCAGATCCAGCACACAATCCCTGATCTCCTGTCCCGGGAAGCACTGTGCCTGTAAATAAGGGGTCATCATCATCAAGATCCCTCAGATCAAGATCAGGTAGTACAAAATCAGCAGCTGACTGAAATGAGGATGTGTTGATAGAAGCTATGCCACTAATAGACACATCTGAGGCAAAGTGGAACGGCTCAGGGGAAGAATGCTGGCTTTGAAACTCATTCCACAAATGTTTCATAAATTCAGAGAAAGCCTCTGGCTCCTGGGGTGTAGAATCATACTTTGATGACTTAACTTTGTGTTTCTTAGGTTGTGGAGGCTACGCAGCCAGACGCACAGAACTGGTAGCCGTGCCAAGTCATGAAAATAAAGAAGGCCGCCTCACCAGGCTAGCCAAGCATTTGGTCACCTGCTTCAACATGGGAGAGGTTAAGCTGGACACTGCCACCTATCCCAAGCATGCCACACAGTGCAAGAATGATCTTGCCCTAACCACATCCACTTTTAGTGTAGGCGCTTTGGGCTAGGTGCCTACTTTTTATAGAATCAAGATTTTCAAGTTAGACACCTAACTTTCAATTAAGTCCTATTAAAGTTGATTGTGAACTGTTCAATGCCAATATTGGCACTAATTAAGTCTATTGTTCAATTAAATTCGGTGCAGTTATTTACTACAGTCTCATCCAAAATCCTTCTACTCAGTCATTCTAACTATGTAGTCAAATACTCAAGTCAGTAAGTGGCCTGAGGCATTTGGTACCAGAATATATACAGGCAGTCCCCGAGTTACAGACACCCGACTTAAGTATGACTCGTACTTTAGAACACAGTTGTGGCTTCATTTGATTTCACCGAGCAGTATTTCCAGTGGTATAGACTCTTACACGTCTCTAGTAGCAAATTTAGGAATGATGCATGGCCACATCAAGAACAGTGTGTGGTTGTGCATGCTGTACCTTAGAAGGAACAGGTAGGGACAGTCGGCCCTTTTGTCAACCAAGAATCTTAAAATCTACAAGTTGAGTTACATACAAATCTGACTTAAGAATAGTTTTAAAAACATAACTTGTTCTTAACCCGGGGATGGCCTGTATTCTCATAATTGAGCTATTTGTATTCAAGTTCTACATCATTATTCAATCTATTTATGTAAAAAATAAAAAAGTACTTCTGCATAGTTTTGCAAAATTTGGGGGGACATAAGTTTGAAAATATGGCACATAATTCCTTGGCATAGGTAAGCACCATGGGGAAAAATCTCAAACAGGCAGAGAAACATCCTCTAAGTCAGGGATAGGCAATTCCGGTCCTCGAGAGCCAGAGCCAGGTCAGGTTTTCAGGATATCCACAATAAATATACATGAGATAGATTTGCATCTCAAGGAGGCAGTGCATGCAAATCCATCTCATACATATTCATTGTGGATATCCTGAAAACCTGACCTGCCTGTGGCTCTCGAGGACCAGAATTGCCTACCCCTGCTCTAAGACAATAATTGAACTCTATATTTTATCCATTTCAAGTGTTTAAAAGTTCAAATACTGCTCACTTGTGACTTTCCCAGATCCACATGGAGAATCCACATTATTTCTCTTTGTCTCAGATTACTCAAATTGAATAGCAATACCAATCCTCCTTCCTTCTACCCTCTATAAATTGTCATGCAAGTAAATGCCAATACTGTGAATCAATGAGACTTGACTAAAAATAGATCTATTTCATGTTCATCTACACAAAGCACATGGGGGATGCTCATATGAAAAGTGCTAAACTCGAATTTTCCTTCACCCTCTGAGCAAAAATGTGCTTGGTATATCCAGGCCTTATGTAATCACATTTCAAGAAATATAAATTTGAAGTCAATAGAAAAAAAATCTCAATGCTTCAGTGCCACAATCTGTGTCACTTATGGAATGGCAAAGGCACTTCAGTAGATTTCTAACCACTGCTTTAAGAAATTGCCAAACAAAGGTTTGGTATCAAACACCCCTCATATAACACTGTGAATGTAACGCCAGTTGGGCAATGTATGTGCATTATGAGGGAGTGAGGAAGAGCACATTAGGAAAAGTGACAGAGATGAGAACCTTGCTAAGCAGCAGACTCACTGTTTGTACGGATATCAATAAGGAGGGTTTCATCAGCCTCTGTAACAAAAGAAAGAAAAAGCGGATGTGCTAAATACCATATTCACTAGAAGTGATGGTACAATGTAATTTTTTTTGAGTGATGAGAAAGAAAAATTATGATTACTAGATTTAGGGGACCTTTTATTAAGGCGCGCGCTAAATGCTAATGTGTCCATTGCAGCTCTACACTCTAGAGGAACGCAGGTAAAGGGGGGACATGATTGAGACATTTAAATACATCACAGGACGTGTCGAGGTGGAAGACGACATCTTCTTTCCCAAAGGACCCTCGGTCACAAGGGGGTATCCGCTCAAACTCAGAGGAGGGAAATTTAATGGTGACACCAGGAAGTATTTCTTCACAGAAAGGGTAGTAGATCACTGGAACAAGCTTCCAATGCAGGTGATCAAGGCCACCAGCGTGCTTGACTTTAAGAATAAATGGGACATACACGTGGGATCCCTACGAGGGTAGAGTTAAGGAACTAGGTCATTAGCACTAAGACTTAATGGGGTGGGTCAGAAGAGTGGGCAGACTTGATGGGCTATAGCCCTTTTCTGCCGTCATATTTCTATGTTTCTATGGATGCATTAGCATTTAGCGTGCGCTAAAACGGCTAGCGCGCCTTAGTAAAAGGACCCCTTAATCTTTTAAAATAGTGATACTATTTTAGTCTCAGGTTCCACAGGAGGCTTGAAAACAGTATTTAAGCCACAGTGAATATATGTCAATATGCATGAGCTCCATCTGCATACATCACCTTTATTCTAGACATGTTAAAAACTAAACTTGTTGGGTGGTCCATGACAACCAGATCTCAGTATAGCTTTTTTATATAATCTCCTTGTGGAAAAAAAATCTAACTTATTTTCAGCTGGCTTGTTAGACCTGTATTCCATTTGTGAGTGAAAATACTGATCTGTTGTGAAAAGTTTTAAATGGCATAAACCATCAGCACTATAATAGAAAACTATTAGAATGTGGCTCTGACATCTGATTCATAGAACAACATTTTAAAGCTTACAGAAATACTAGAAAGCAAACAGGACAAATTGATGTTGTGCTTACAACGTGAATGTTCAGCAGCAGGATTCAGATAGACTTGAATTTTCTAAATCAATTGAGCCCACAAGTCCAAAGACAGGAAAAATCAATTAATTTGGGAATAACTCCTTGTAGGAAGGTTTTTGCTGTTGCAGCAGTGCATCTGCTGATAAGCTTCACCCCCCATCCACCAAGCCCATCCATCCATCTATCCATAAGCATGTTTCTGCACAGGAAGACAGGGGTAGGCAATTCCTAGGGCAGGGGTAGGCAATTTCAGTCCTCGAGAGCCAAAGGCAGATCAGGTTTTCAGGATATCCACAATGAATATGTATGAGATGGATCTGCATGCACTGCATCCTTGAGATGCAAATCTATCTCATGCATATTCATTTTGGATATCCTGAAAACCTGACCTGCCTGTGACTCTCGAGGACCAGAATTGCCTACCCCTGGCCTAGGGGCATATGAAGCAATAGAGAGGCTTTCATCAGCCAAGAGGAACTGGAAAAAAGCTGTGGCAAAAAGGGGAATCATAGGGAGCAGAAGAGCTGATGGGGATTCCAGATCTGTCACCAAGGCAGAGACAGATGAAAACAAGCAGCTGAAGAAGATGGCAAGAACAAGCAGATATGACAGCGAGGCCAAGTCTCATCAGCTGATCGCTGGGGAGCTGCAAACAAACATTAAGTTCTCTATGTCAAGCTTTTCCTCCAGTTGCAGCAGAGTAAGAATGAAGAGCAAACAGAGGTGGGAAATGGTGAAAAGAGTGATGGGACTGTGACAAAAAGAAGTAAAGGTGAGAGAAATGCGAAGAACAATGGGACATATACGCATCTTTCCCCCCTAAAAAACCCTACTTCTTCCATTCATGGCTCCTCCATACCACCAAAGAGCTGACAAAACACAAGACAGAGGTAAATAATATTCAGTTTGAAGGTAAAAATACTAAACTACATAAAAAAGATAAAGGTGAGATGGTTGATAGTCATATATATTTGGATTTTCAAAAGGCATTTGACAAAGTACTGTATATACTTAAATATAGGCTGAGAATTTGGGGCCCAAAAATGAGGGTATCTGCTTATATTTGGGTCAGTGCTCACATCCCCACACCCCCCAGACCTGTTAATAAAATTGAGGGAAAATTCATCCTCTGGGGCTCCTGCAGACCCTCTGTGGAATGTCTGGACAAACTGGGATTGGTATGTGGGATCTCTACATAGGGGAAGGTAGGGGTGGGTCATTAGTGTGGGCAGACTGGATGGGCCTTGGCCCTTTTCTGCCGTCAGTTTCATGTTTCTAACTGTGAGATTTCGCCCCCTAAGCATAGTTGCATTTTGCCTGAGCACCGCCTGCGCACTCCACGGGTTCCCCCAATGATATTTTCAAGGGTACCTGGGCAGAAATAGCAGGAAGACAAGTTTCAGAGGTCGAAGGCACAGGGTCCAGGCAAATTTTGCTCTCCTCGCGGGCCACAGCTTACATGGTTGCACACCCGACAGCCATCCACTGCAAACAAGGTATGAATCCATGATATCTTACCCTGGGGAATCCATCTGAGTGGTTTTCATGCAAAAACGAAGCTTGCAAGTGCTAAAAAAACCTTTAAATCAAAATCAGGAAAATACAGGATGGCTGCCATGGGTGCCGATTTTGACTAAAAATAGCCCGAGAAAAACAAAGGAAGCCCTCAAAAACAGCGATTTTAGGATTTTAGGGGTGGGGATTGGGAGGGCATGCAGGGAAACCCCCCAACCCTCTTTTAAGACCCCTCAAAATCGCTGTCAGCCTGTACTCACTGTGACATGTGCTGAATGGAAAAACACTGCACACAAAGACAGTCACACAGCCTGTGCTCGAGTCGACCCACTGGCAGATGAACCTGGAGTAAGCTCCCAAGCCCTGATCTGAAGTGCAGGCTGTCCTGAGGTTGTACTGACAGGCAATAAACCCCCTGGAAGCAGACTTTTCCAAAGGTCTGCAATCTCCCACAGTGTATACTTTTATTGTTCCTCACCTAGATTTGTGGATAGGCAGTTTATAAATTATTTAAAATAAATAAATAAACATCCACAGCACGAAGGTGAAAACCATGAAAGAAAAGACTGAAATTATACAAAATAAAACACAAGCAGAAAAGACAAGCTCCTACAGCCTGGTTTGTAGGAAGGAAAACTGATTCAGGAAGGGCCAGTACTGAGGTGAGAGGGGTGGAGCTTGTCTCTAGAATTTGAGCTTCCTACAAAGTTCCGGTGGGTACTGTATATGGAATTAACCCAATCATCCCGGAATAAAGTGGGATTGTGCAAGAACTGATGTACACTATCCCCTTCCACACACACGTTTCACCCCAAACACACTATTCTCTCCTCACACCCCCACATCTATATACCACTATCCACTCTACCAATCTGCAATTCACCACACCTCTCTTCACTGAGCCCCATATACTGTATAAACATATCCAAGCTGTCAGAGGCGAAAAGGGAAAATGCATCATTATGTCATGTAGCATGCACTTTACAACTTGATCTTTTAAAAGAAGGCATTAATCTCAGAAATCAATTTTGAAGGCAAATTCCAGAAGTCTCTTATTGGGAGAAATTGCCTGAAAACTGCCTATACCTTACCACTCTAAAAACTCGCAAAAGATTCAACAATATGCATAATTTCACCTGCAGTAGGAGCGGGCACTTCCAAGGGTGAAATAACACAGGTAGAATGCATTTTTAAAATGAATGTGTTACTTTTAATGGATTAAATAACCACAGAAAAAGTACCATATTTTCACGTAGATAACGCGCACCCGTGTAAAACGCGTACATGGGTATAGCGTGCGAAAAACACAAATTTCGCCCGCCCTGACTCTCCTCTGGCCACCCCGACTCTCCTTTCGCCTGCCCCGACTCTCCTCTCCCCCTTGAAGTCCTGTCCCCACCCTGAAAGCCTGATGCCCCCCCCGACATCCGATTCACCCCCCCCCCGCAGGACCGCTCGCACCCCCACCCTGAAGGACCGCTCGCACGCACTCGCACCCCCACCCCGAAGGACCGCTCGCACGCACTCCCACCCGCACCCCCACCCCGAAGGACCGCTCGCACCCCCACCGCCTCCTGACCCCCCCATCATGTAGAAGCTCCTACCGGTGTCCTGCTGCTTCCTCTTGGCGGTCCCGACTCCCCGACACGATCGGGGCAAGAGGGAGCTCAAGCCCTCTTGCCCCAGCCAACCGCGGCACCCCCGACACGATCGGGGCAAGAGGGAGCTCAAGCCCTCTTGCCCCAGCCAACCGCGGCACCCCCGACACGATCGGGGCAAGAGGGAGCTCAAGCCCTCTTGCCCTCCCGACTCCCCGACACGATCGGGGCAAAAGGGAGCCCAAGCCCTCTTGCCTCGCCGACTCCCCAACTCCACGACAATATCGGGCCAGGAGGGAGCCCAAGTCCTCCTGGCCCTGGCGACCCCCCCCCCCGCTAATTGTTCGGGCCAGGAGGGAGCCCAAACCCTCCTGGCCACGGTGACCCCCTACCCCCACCCCGCACTACATTACGGGCAGGAGGGATCCCAGGCCCTCCTGCCCTCGACGCAAACCCCCCCTCCCCCCACCGACCGCCCCCCCAAGAACCTCCGACCGCCCCCCCAGCCGACCCGCGACCCCCCTGGCCGACCCTCACGACACCCCCACCCCCTTCCCCATACCTTTGTGTAGTTGGCCGGACAGACGGGAGCCAAACCCGCCTGTCCGGCAGGCAGCCAACGACGGAATGAGGCCGGATTGGCACATCCCTCCCAAAGCTCCGCCTACTGGTGGGACCTAAGGCGCCTGGGTCAATCAGAATAGGCCCGGGAGCCTTAGGTCCCTCCTGGGGGCGGAGCTTTGGGACGGATGGGCCAATCCGGCCTCATTCCGTCGTTGGCTGCCTGCCGGACAGGCGAGTTTGACTCCCGTCTATCCGGCCAACTACACAAAGGTACGGGGAGGGGGGGTGGGGGTGTCGTGGGGGTTGGCCAGGGGGGTCGCGGGTCGGCTGGGGGGGGCGGTCGGAGGTTCTTGGGGGGGCGGTCGTTGGGGGGAGGGGGGTTTGCATCGAGGGCAGGAGGGCCTGGGATCCCTCCTGCCCGTAATGTAGTGCAGGGTGGGGGTAGGGGGTCGCCGTGGCCAGGAGGGTTTGGGCTCCCTCCTGGCCCGAACAACTAGCGGGGGGGGGGGTTCGCCAGGGCCAGGAGGACTTGGGCTCCCTCCTGGCCCGATATTGTCGGGGAGTTGGGGAGTCGGCGGGGCAAGAGGGCTTGGGCTCTCTTTTGCCCCGATCGTGTCAGGGAGTCGGGGGGGGCAAGAGGGCTTGAGCTCCCTCTTGCCCCGATTGTGTCGGGGGTGCCGCGGTTGGCTGGGGCAAGAGGGCTTGAGCTCCCTCTTGCCCCGATCGTGTCGGATGTCGGGACCACCAAGAGAAAGCAGCAGGACACCGGTAGGAGCTTCTACATGATGGGGGGGGGGGGTCGGGAGGCTGTGGGGGTGTGAGCGGTCCTTCAGGGTGGGGGTGCATGCGAGCGGTCCTTCTGGGTGGGGGTGCGTGCGAGCGGTCCTTCTGGGTGGGGGTGCGTGCGAGCGGTCCTTCGGGGTGGGGGTGCGAGCGGACCTGCGGGGAAGGGGGTGAATCGGACGTCCGGGGGGGGGGGGGAACTATGTAAAAAAAAATTTGTACAACGCACTCACGCGTATAACGCGCAAGGGTATGCGTGGTACGTAAAAACCACGTATAACGCGCGCGTTATATGCGAGAAAATACGGTAGATGCAAATTTCTACAGTTACCTTTCCCCAGAAAAATGGTCAAAGTGAAAGTACGACCATGTTTCCTGAGAATTGGTTAACATGCTACTGGTAAAAAGTAGCTATAGACTTTGGATCAAGACGGACATTTCTGAAAGTTGTCCCTATCTCTCGGGATATACCGATTTCACAGTGTGAACAGAGAAGAAAACTAATATAAATGGACATCCTGTAATTTTATCTTGAGAGGTAATGATTTCTGTGGAACTTCACTGACTGGAGGCAAAACCCTTTATGAAAGTAGGATAGAGAATAAAGAAGCAATGTATTAAGAAGGAAAAAACCTCATACCTTGCACACATTTAAAGTGGCTGCCAATTGGAATGATGTCCTGATCATTTTTATCCGGCACACAAGACTGGACAACCAACCTAAAAAAAAGTAATAAAATGGACAGATAATACAGGGAAATATTTGAAAAGTTTGAAACCTATGATAACCAGAAATTTCACTGAGCGAACAAAAAAGAGATACAGTAGAATCTCAGTTAACAGGATCTTAGTTAACCAGCACTCTCAATCAACTGACAAAAAAATTGCTGGTGGGGAAAAAAAGACCCCTGAAGTACTGGGGGCAGCGGTCCTGAGCTGCAACCCCCCTTCCCTCCCTCAAGCCCCAAAGAACTACAAGCGGCAGCAGGCCTTAGCTGCGAATCCCACCTCCCTCCCGATCTGAAGCACCAACATGGCAGCATCCTGAGCCGCAAATCCCCCCTCCCTCAAGCCCTGAAGCAGCTGAGAGAAGAACCTCGCTCCCTCTCGACCTGAAGTACCAGCACAGCAGTGGTCCTGAGATGCAAAATCCTCCTCCCTCCCTCAAGCTCCTTAGTGGTAGAAGTAGGTGGCAGTCCTGAGCCGTAAACCCCCTCACTCACTCTCTCCCTTCACTTCCTTACCCAAAGCGTAGCCGGTCAAACTGGAGGCAGCCTCAAAACAGGTTGCTCACGGCCAGCCCTGGCAGGGCCTTTCCTCTGATGCATCTTCGGGGCTTGAGGGAGGGAGGAGGACTTTGCAGCTCAGGACCACTGCCGAGCTGGTGCTTCAGGGCAGGAGGGAGGGGGGAAATGAGACTGTGTTAGACAAGGTTTTTAACACACTCTCAATTAACCAGAAAAACAGTTAACCGGTATCCACCAATCTCCGTGGGTGCTGGATAGCTGAGATTCTACTGTATTGTGATACAAGGTAGTCATATCCATAGCTTTAAAATATTTTCATATATTATCCTCCTGTGTACTTAAAGAATATAAGAATAGCCTTACTGGGTCAGACCAATGGTCCATTAAGCTCAGTAGCCCATTCTCACGGTGGCCAATCCAGGTCACTAGTACCTGGCCAAAACCCAAGGAGTAGCAATTTTCCATGCTCCCGATACAAGGCAAGCAGTGGCTTCCTCCATGTCTTTCTCAATAACAGACTATGGACTTTTCAGAGAAAGCGAGTTGGGTTTTCATGATAGCCCTAATGAATATGCATGAGAGAGATTTGCACATAATGAAGGTGGCAGGCATGTAAACCTGCCCCATGCATATTCTTTAGGACTATCCTGAAAACCTGATTGGCTGGTGGTCCTTCAGGACAGGGTTGGGGACCACTGGGTTAGACCATTGTCATGTTCTGTTTTTCTTTTCTTTTTGTTTTTTCCGATTAAAATAATACAAAAACCAAAGAATTCAGACTCTGGGTATAAGTCAGATGTGGCAATGTACTTGCGCTGCATTGCAGGGCTCCTTTAATTTTATCCAGAGGGATCTAGGGAATTATATAGGCATGACCAGGCAACACTCAAAACAATGAGAAGACAACCTTCAAGTGCTCTGTCTAAATCATATTTCTTCAACCGCCGATCCGCAGAAATTTCATGCCGGTCCACAGGGCCGCCCGAGACAGTGTTCTTCAGCCGCCGGTCTACGGTGCAATCGATGTGGCATTATCTTCGGGCCGGCTCCCTCTTCCTCAGTGCTGCAGTGCACAAAGCCACGGGCAGCAGCTCCTATGCGCGTCTTGTGCCTGAACCGGAAGCCTTCTCTCTGGTGTTGCAACATCAGAGGGAAGGCTTCCAGATGAGGCGCGGGACGCGCGAGGAGTCGCTGCCCGCAGCTTTGTACACTGTGGCAGTGAGGAAGAGGGAGCCGGCCCGAAGATAACGCCGGGGGTGGTATAAAATGGCCAGGCGGGATCAGGCCAGAAGGTAAGGCACAGCATGGAGGGAGGGAGACAACAAACGTAAGGAGAATGATTTTAGTTTTACATTTAGTGATTGAATTGTGTCAATTTTGAGAATTTACATCTGCTGTCTATATTTTGCACTGTTCTCTGGGGTTGTACTGCATGCAGTCTTGAATCTTAGGGTTTCGTTTGTATATATTAGTACTTTTAGTTTTTGGTCCTGTAATTGCATGGTAGGAATGAATGTTGAGAAGCATACAGTGTGCTTTGTGTAGTTTAATTTTGTGGTTAACCTTTATGTGTTGTTAATAAGATTATATTGTGTATGTGTGTGTATATATATGAAAAATGAATGGAAAAAGGTATTACAATTAGTACTATTATGGGGTGGGGTCTGGGGCAGAAATGGGCAGGGTTTGGCCCACAACTTAGCCCAGTGTTCTTCGACCGCCGGTCCACAAAATAATTTTTTTATTTCTGCCAGTCCATACATGTCAAAAGGTTGAAGAACACTGCTCTAAACCACAAAGAAGAGTTTCAGATTTCAAGTTTATTTAATTTTTGTTATACCATCTATCAAAAAGGTCTAAAGTTTACGGTTTACAATAAAATTAGTTAAAAAAAAAATAAAAACAGTATAAGTTACAGGCAGGGTAATAATCGACAGACAGAAAACAGGAGGGTTAAAGAGAAAGAAATACAATGTAATAAAAGAAATAGAGAGGAAGAAGGAAAACACAAAAGGGAGGGGAGGTTGTAGATTATTTCTCTCGAGGTATTTTCTCATACATTAAATGCATCTTTAAACAAGAGTGATTTGAGGTTTGATATGAACTTTATAATAGTGTTTTCTTGTCTAAAATGTTGGGACACAGCATACCGTAAGGAGGGAGCAGTAACAGAAAAAATAGCGCCAAGTCTGTTCTAGCTGACTCCTCTTAAAGTTGACTATCCAGCCCAAGTCCTTGAGGAGTTGCACTGATCTCAAAACTGTCGCCTTCCTCTTTGGACGGAGCTCTGATGAGCCAATCATCCAAATATGGAGCACCTGTATCCCAGCTTTGCAGAAGTGTGCTGCTACCACTATCATCATCTTGGTAAAAGGTGCAAGGTACTGTGGCCAGGCCGAAGGGGAGTGCAGCGAACTGGAAAGGCTGCTCCAGCACATGAAATCACAAGTACCTCCTGTGGACCAGGAAAATGAGGATGTGAAGATAGGCCTCTGTCAGATCGAGAGAGGTGAGAAATTCCCCCAGCAGCACTTCCACTATGACTGACCGGTCTCCGTGCAGAAGTGCGGTACTTTCAGAGCCAAATTGATTGACAAGATCTAGAATCAGTCTGCAGTTGTCTGAGTATCTCTTTGGCACGATGAAGAATATAGAGTATCTGCCTGAGCCCAAGTCTGCATTCAGAACCGGCTCTATGGCCTGATGAGAAAGTGGCTTTTTAACTATAGCCCAAACTTTGAGGGCTCTCTGGCAGGGGGGCACAGAACTCAATTTTGTACTCCTTCCAGATTACGTCTGTGCTAATCTGAGACCAGATCGACCAAAAGGCCAAAAGTCGGGGGTAGCTCAGCCCCTGCCCTAGCATTATTGCGCTTTCTTAGCGGCTGGAGAGAAGTAAGAGTCCAAGGCTTGCTGTCCCCTGCCCCTGCTGAATCTTTCTGAAAGGATCTTTGTGTTATCTGGCCTCCCAAATACTGCATGTACAAAGTCTTCGGAAGCCTCAAAAATTACCTCATTCTGAACCCCGGGCCATCCGGGGTCTGCTGTTGGTAGACTTGGCACAACGGTCCGTCATACTGGCCATCAGGTCATCTAGGCCCTTACCAAATAGCATCTGCTCCAAAAAGGGAAGCCTGCTTAGTGTAGATTTAGAGGTAGCATCTCCTGCCCACTGTCTGATCCAGAGCATCCGTTGGGCAGATAGCATAGGCCAAGACCATGCTTATAATTTTAATAAGATCATATAGAGCATCCAGCAATATAGTTCATCCCAGAGAGGAGCATTTGAGGATCTTCACCGTCTATTGCATCTGATGACCGAGACAGGAGAGTGTGACAAGCACATGCCACAAAGGAAGATGTGGCTGCTGCCCTAATCCCTAGGGCCAAAGCTTCAATTTGTCATTTGAGGAGCAAATCCACTTTACAGTCCTGAGTATCCTTTAGCATCACTCCTCCTTCATTAGGCAGAGCGGTTTGTTTAGTGACCTGCACCACCAGCAAATCCACTTTCGGTTGAACAAACAGCTGATGGAAATCTGGTGCCATCGGATACAGCTTAGCCATAATTTTAGCCACTCAAAAGGATCCCTATGGTGACTCCCAGTGGTGTGACCGGTTTAATGATGTTCAGATGCAAGGAAAAAAACACGGTCGGAGACACAGAACTGCTCATAAAAGAGCACTGAAAAGAGGCAGCTGGTGGAACTTCCACCTTTAAACGTTGCAGTGAGGTGGAAATAATGTTCGAAAATGCAGGGGCCTTGAACAACTGGCAGACTGTGAGGTCTTCCCCCTGATTCAGGGTCACCACCACCTCTTGACTGTTGTCCTCCTGAACAGAAGCAGACTCTGCCAGGGAAACTTCATCCTGGGATAAAGGTGGCATGGAATTGGACTTGCCATCCTCCCATTCCGTGACAGACTAAATATCCTGGTCTAAGTCTGCATCTTCATCTGGTCGGGGCACTTGCTGAG
Source organism: Geotrypetes seraphini (assembly GCF_902459505.1). Lineage (NCBI taxonomy): Eukaryota > Metazoa > Chordata > Amphibia > Gymnophiona > Dermophiidae > Geotrypetes > Geotrypetes seraphini. The sequence goes on from NC_047088.1 coordinate 71,551,436, forward strand.
GGGAGAACCACCATAGGTGCGCTACTAACATACTGAGGACTCTCGGTAATTCAAATAGGCATTCCACATAAGGCTCACAAAATCCAGGGTGAAGTCTTGCACCGGGGGGGGGGGGGGGGGTCTCACCAACCCCGACAGAGATTCCCTACCAGTCTTCTTGGGCTTGGACAAGATAGTTTGGGAGGGTACTGAGAAGGGTCTCTTCCCCTAGGAAAGCGCCTCCTGCGAATTCCCTGCCCTGGAGTACTCCTCGGAGGCTGAGCCTGAGGCTCAAGCCCCTCCCAGTACACTCCATTGCATGCAGGACATGGGCACTCTTTGGCCTCCATCTAACGCATACCTGGCATGAATAGGGGTAAAAAGCTCTAAGGAGTCAATCCCAGTCGATTTTGAGCAAAATTGTGGGCCTTTAAGGCAGATGGAGGATAGAGTTAAAAAAAAAAATCATTTAAAATACAAGATGGCTGCTGCCAGAAAAATCACACCCAAAAATGGCCCTTGGAGACCTCCCTGAAGGGGAAAAAACCCACAGGTGTCAAAAACCCTCAAAATGAACTTCCGTGGTTCCCCCCACTCACCCCTGATTTTCCCCATAGGCTACAATAACCTTACTCATTGTGCCATGTGTGGCCTGCCTGCTTCAGCACAGGATTTCAGCTGGAATCAATGGAGAAGAAATCTGCCTCACAGATTCGCTGAATGAACTTGGTCTTCTGGCTGCCAGTCAGACTGAAGTCAGACTGAACATCAACCCCCAGGAAACCATACCACAACGGGGGTGGAGGTGAGGACCACAAAGGAAGCCCATTGTTAGTACAAGTCTAGCCGGGAAGGAGCCAAACAGCCTGCGCTCAAGCCCCTGACTAAATCATGGATGCGAGCAACTATGCAGGGGATGGCCCCTGAGTTCAAAAATAGAAAGGTTGGCTAGCTAGGTGTCCCAAAGGCTGATCCTGCTAGCGCCTCCTCCCAAGTGGGAACCTCTGGGCACCAAGTCTCCAAAGAACAATGAGAAAAAATACTTGAATATAATAAAACTGCAGAGCAGATCAAAAACACTTCTGAGCAACTTTCTTGCAGAAAAACTGAGGGGAAAGAGTAGTACCCTGGGAGGGAGGTGGAGTTGAAAATATAATTGACAGTTTTCTGCAAGTAACTTGCTAGTTCAGATACAAGACCCTAACATTCAGGACCACTAGACATATTGCACTAGAATTAGAGGTAATAGTTTCCAAAAGCTCTACTACTAATCATTTCTATAGCACTACTAAACATACGCAATGCTGTACATCAAACATGGAATAGGCCATCCCTGCTCGAAAAAGCTTACAATCTAGTTATGACAGAGAAACTGAACAAAAAGGTGCATCTAAACACAGTGATCAGATGTGGAATTACAGAGGGAAAGCAAGACATATAGGTGCTAGCAGAGGGGTTAGAGTTAGGAACTGAAAGCTGCTTCAAAGAAAACTTACCTCACTTAGCATTCCCACTACTAATCCACTAATTATATAATCTTAGGTGCCCAATTTTTTCAAATAGTGAACAAGTTATATAATAGCACCTAACTTAATTGAGCACTACTTAGCTTTAAATGTCAATAAAGATTATAGGTGGTGTTAACTGGCACCAATTTGACTATTTTATAAACTTAGGACAAAAAATGAGCACTAAGCACTATTCTGTAAACAATGCTCTGAGTTTGGTGCTGGTGTAAATCCTTGTGCCTAAATTTTGCTTGAATCTGTCTAATTCTGTAATACCATATGCAAATTTGAGGAACACCCTTGACCTGCCCATGCCCTCCCATGGCCATGCCCCCTTTTAGATTTGGGTGTAAAAGGTTATGCACCTTTATAGAACTGTCTAAAAGATATGTGCATAAATTCAAATTATTGTCAAATATAACCAATAATTGATAGTCAGCATCCAATTATCAGTCTAGTTGACTTGTTACACAATTAATCTTTGTGCATGCAAATTGGATGAGAACCCAAATTTGCAAATACAATTTTTAGCACCATATATAAAATTAAAGGGTTAGTATCTAAGTTCAATAGCGCCTAATTTCAAAGGGGATGTTAACATGGGAGAGGCATGTCGGTTATTACACGCAGGTACTAGAATACTGAAGGGAGATATAATTGAGATCTACAAAATCCTGAATGATGTTGTAGAATGAGTATTAATGAATGAATTTTTCACCCTTTCAAAAAGTTTAAAAACCAGGAGACACTCAATGAAATTACTTGGGAATATTTTTAAAACAAATAGGAGGAAATATTTTTTTTACTCAAAGAATAGTTAAGCTCTGGAACTCATTGCCAGAGGATGTGTTATAGCAGTTAGCATAGCTGGGTTTAAGAGAAGTTTAGACAAGTTCCAGGAGGAAAAGTCCATAGTATGCTATTGAGACAGACATGGGGGAAACCATTACTTGCCCTGGAATTGGTAGCGTAGAATGCTGCTACCTTTTGGGTTTCTGCCAGGTACTGTGACCTGGATTGGCCACTGTAACAGGAAACTGGGCTAGATGGACCATTGGTCTGATCCAATATAGGATTTAAGGCTTCGGGGAGCCCTGCTGGCTCAGCTGATCAGGGATTCCCCTGCTGCGATCAGATGAGTCGGCAGGTAGGGAGAGCAGAGGCAGAATAAATGAGAGGTTCAGGCAGGCAAGACGATGAACTGTGCTAGTGACTGCTCTTCTGAGCAAGCTCCAGGCACAGTTCCTCCCCCTTTTAACAGAGCTGCACCGCACGAATAGTATGCATATAATTTGCATGCTATTCTTGCAGAGCATCATCTGCTACAAAAAAATTACTCCCAGCATGGTATTTTTTACCGTGGTGTCAGAGCTTTGTGTATCCTGCCCTATGAAACTTTGAAAAACCAACATTTGAAATCCTGTGGAAGAATTTTCTTCCGATCACATTCCAGAGGGTTGCTGAGCTTATGTACCCTATTGTTTTGTTAAGTGTGTTTCACCAGCTCTGCCTATCTCGGCCCAAAGCAATCAGAGAAATTAGAAATAAAAGTATTTTTAACCTTCTTCAAAGCACATCCGAAGAGTCAGTAATGCTGACTTTTGCAGTAAGGAATCTAAAATCTTAGGAAAATTCTCTTAGTACCCTGACTATTCTATGTACAAATTTTGAACAAAATCTGAAACATAATGGTGGGGGACCATTAGTTTAATGGTCCCCACCTGACAGAATGGTCCAAACTTGGAAAATTAATTGTCTTAAAGAAGACAATTTTGAACTAATTCCAAGCAAGAGACTTGGGGGCTCATAGAAAAAGTCTAAAAACCGGCCTAAATCGGCACTTGGACGATCAGAAACAAAAGTCGTCCAAGTGCCGATAATCGACCAAGGTGTTAGATGTATTTAAAAATGACTTAGGCCGGGGTCGGCAACCCGCGGCTCCAGAGCCGCATGCGGCTCTTTTCCACCTTTGCCGTGGCTCCGGTAGTGTGTCACGCAGGCATGCAACTTACAAGTCCGGCGTCGCGGCGGGAAATAGCCATGCTGAGCAGTGAGCTCAGCACGTACACAGATGAAAGCCTTGCTTGCTGATTGGTCCGGCTGCCCCGCCCCGCCGGACCAATCAGCAAGCAAGGCTTTCATCTGTGTAGTGCTGAGCTCACTGCTCAGCATGGCTATTTCCCGCCGCGACGCCGGACTTGTAAGCTGCACGCCTGAAAAAGAAATCATCCTGGCCGGGGTCGGTGTCATGCTCCGGAGATCTACAGCCTTCCTATCTCCCTCTCCCTTCTACCTGCTTCCGGCCACATCCCCTGCTCCGCGGCTCTCTTCGGCAACTCAGCAGCAGCGATCGACACAAGCTTCTGACGTCGGGGCCTACCCTCTGCGAGTCCCGCTTGTTTCAACTTCCTTTTTCCACAAAGGCGGGACTCGTAGAGGGAAGGCCTCGATGTCGGCAGCTTGTCTTGATCACTGCTGCTGACGAGTTGCTGAAGAGAGCCGCGGAGCAGGGGGGTGTTGCCAGGTGCAGGTAGAAGGGAGAGGGCCAGATGCAGGACTCGTGGGTGAGGGAGCAGAAGAGAGAGAGAGAGAAAGAGAGAGGGGAGGGAAACAAAAGGAAATATTTCATACTGGGCTGGGCCGGAGTGGAGGGAGGGTGGAAAGATTCTAGCTACAGGGTGCAGTAACAAAGGAAAAGGGGGGGAAAGCTGAAAATGGAGATAGTGACACAAAGAAGAGAAAGGGTAAGCAGGACCTACTGAATAAGGATAGAGATACAGAGGGGACATGAAGAGGAGGTGAAATAGAGACATAGAAGTAATGCTAAAAAAGTGTGTGGGGGGAGATAAAGACATTGAAAGGGCAAATGGTGAACATGGCGTAAAGATAAGGACAGAGACAAATGAAGATTCTGAAAAAGTGGTGAGATAGGGATATAGGTGAGATGGACACAAAGAAGGGTGATGCTGGAAAATAGGTGGAATGGTAATTCTGACAGACACAGAAGGGAAATGCTGGATCAAGGAGAGATGGGGCTCAGGCTGGATGGAATGAGGAGAAATGCCTTGTTGGCCCGGAACTTCCTCTCCTACGTCAGAATTGACGTCAGGGAGCGGAATGCTGGTCAGCGCAACACTTCTGCAGGGAAAGCTTGGGATGGCGGTGGCTTGGGGGCTGTTCCCCGATTGCGGTGGCAGCAAACCGAGTGGCTTGGGGGACAGCACGGAGACAGAAAGAAGGGGGAACAGGGAGACAGAAAGAAAAAGTTGGGGGAGAGAATGAGGTCTGGAGGAGAGGAAACATACAGGAGGCTGAAAGAAAGGAAGAAAGATTGGATGCACAGTCAGAAGAAGAAAGTGCAACCAGAGACTCATGAAATCACCAAATAGCAAAGGTAGGAAAAATGATTTTATTTTCAATTTAGTGATCCTGTATATAGCATTAAGATAAGAAACAATATATGCAGTGTTAGATTTGTTTTATAATGGTTTTGCGGCTCCAAGTTATTTTTTCTTTTCGAAAATGGGTCCAAGTGGCTCTTTATGTCTTAAAGGTTGCAGACCCCTGACTTAGGCCTTCACAGTGCTGCTGAATGACCAGAGCTAAAAGGGGCATTTTAGGAGAAGTGGTGAGGGCGGGATTTGAGCGGGACATGGGCCATCCTAGACTTAGTCGTACTGCATGTATAACCGAAGGTTTGACAACACTGCCTAGACGGAACTTGGATGTTGTGACTTAGGCCATCTAAAACCAGGTCTAAGTCCACAAAAGGTATCCAAAGTGACCTGATAAACACTGCAGACATAAAGTACAGACCCCCATACACAGCCCCAGTGATCACTGACCCACCCCCATAAAAAACGTAATAACAACTTTACATATCTACCTCAGAACATCAGCACCTGGCAGCCTGACATAGGAAAGACTAATAGAGCTGCACAGAGGTGGTTTAAGTGGTCTTGGGGATGGGTTAGTGAACCATGGAGAGCAGTACGCAGGACTCAGGCCCATAAGCCACTCTAATCACTGCATTCATGGAGAAACATGTGCACCCCCCAAAAAAAAAACACCCCAAACCCTTTTGTACTGCCATATAAGTAACTCCTGCAGCCATAAGGGCTGTTGGGGTGGTAGATATGTGGGACTAGTAGATTCTGGGGGTGTTTTGGGGGACTCACCATGACCTATAAGGGAACTGTTTATGTGGCACCCTTTTTGTGAAGTTAACAGCAGTTCCCTGTAAGGTGCCCCTCTAAGTTGCCATGTTTGGGTGTCCAGACCCTTACTTTTCTGGCCCCTCCCACACCCAAAAGGTCTTTTTCTAAGCGTTTTTGAGTCGGAAAAATTTTTGGTCGAAAATGGGGTATAAAGATGAATGACTTAGCGGTCTGGACGATCAAACAGCTGGACGTATAGTTGGACAATTTTTTTAAAAATATCAAACATAAAAAACCAACAATGCTGGGTGTATTTTTTGAAAATGGACCTTTTCCCGTGTTCAACTTTGGACAACTTGTGAGTTAGGCCAAAACTGACTTAGACGTTTCTTTTGATTATGCCCCTCCACATGTATTAGCGCAAATCTAGTTTATGTAAGCCACTCTGGATCTATACAGAGATTAAGCAGGTAAAGCATAAAAACATAAGAATAGCCTTACTGGGTCAGACCAATGGTTCATCAAACCCAGTAGCCCGTCCTCACGGTGGCCAACCCAGATCACTAATACTTGGCCAAAATTCAAAGAGTAGCAACATTCCATGCTACCGATCCAGGGCAAGCAGTGACTTCCCCACATCTGTCTCAATAACAGACTATGGACTTTTCCTCCAGGAAATTGTCCAAACCTTTCTTAAAACCAGCTATGTGTGGTTTCTACTGCAAATATGATTCCACACCAAACAAGAACCTAACGATATGCACATTTAAAACAAGCAGAACTTGCATGTTAATCAAGGAAAGTCGTACACACAAATGTTCTTTGATTAATTATAGCTTCTTGTACAAATTACAATGAAAGTGCAGGCACACGTTAGTAACTGTTCTTCTGCTCAAATATGTTAACTTGCAAACATTTCTTGTGCATACTGTAAAATGTTTGCAAGGCTGATGTGCCCACACTTCCATTTATGTGTGGATATGCACACATGATCTGTGACCTCCTTTCAAATATTTTAAACTAGCAGGTACTTCTCTTCGATTGCAAATGAAGACAAAACTAGAAGTTAAATCCTCTTTGATTACTCTTTTATGCTGCCCCTGACCTAGAAAAAAATTCTTATGTTGTGCATATTTCAAAAGCCACTGTTCTGTTCTCTGCATTGCATGGAATACACTCATAGCCATACGTATTAATGGAATGTGAAGCTATATCCTCCATGCACATGGCCCATAATAAATTTGTAAACTCTTGGTAACTGATCTGCAGCTTTCTGAATTGGCCCCTCTGTCACTGTCCCTTAAATCCCTCCATTAGCTCCCTGCTGAATAGCAGATTCAAGTTATGTTTGATAAGTAAAATGCTGAATCATAACGGGCTATAAAACCTATTAGCAATGCTATCCCTTGTTAGATAAATAAATCATACAAATGGGCTGTGGTTAAGGGTGCATATTAACTTGTTAGTCCTATATAAAATTCTATTCTATAATATTACGACCATCTTTAGTCAGCACTCCTGATCCATCCATGCTCCTTCCGTGGCCACATCCCCTTTTCAGTTGTGAGCTAAAAAATTTGCACACACATCTTTTATAGATTAGTACTTAGCAAGATGCATGAATAAATCCAAACTGTTGTCAATTAATACCAATCAATGATTGTTGGCCCACAATTATTAGAAATAATTGGCTCATTCCATTAAATTGTGTTTGCAGGTTGGGTATGTGCCCAAATTTACATGTGAAGTTTTAAACACCACATATAGAATCTTCCATCAAGCACCTTTCCAAGTCTCAAGTTTCAAGATACATTAGCTGAAGGTTAATATTAACATTGAACAAGTATAAATGCTGACAGATAAAAAGCTCTTGATATATGCCATATTTTATCACAGCAGTATGTCTATGTGAAGAACCAACCAGAACATGCCTCCTTTCTGAACAAAGAAAACTGTCTATACATGTAAGAAACATCTTTTCTAAAATCACTACTTATATACATATGCCAGTGGTTTCCAAATCTTCCTGAAGGCACCTCAGCCAGTCAGGTTTTCAGGATATCCACAATAAATGTTTATGTTTAATTAGCATTTGTAATACTGTATCAGCATATTACAGACCTAAGCGGTTTACATTATAATACAAATAATATATGAAAGGAACTCCATTAGAGATAGGAATGCACTAGATAGAAAGTGCTAGATAGAGAATAAATAAAAAAATAAAAATAATTGTGCTGAACCAATTTTCTTCAATAGATATGAGGGGTTTCAGATGACAAACTATTCTTCCCAAATGATCCCTCAAAATAGGTCTTCAGTCTAGTCTTGAATGACTGGGTGGTTACTTCTAATCTAATGTCCAGTGGTAGATGATTCCATAATTGGGAGCCAATGAAATAAAAAGCTTTCTCTCTAGTAAATTCCCGTTTTGCATTAAATATTAATGAGACAGATATGCATGCACTGCCTCCATTGCATGCAAATCTCTCATGAAGATTCATTGTGGCTATCCTGAAAATCTGACTGGCCAGGGTACCTCCAGGACCAGTTTTGGAGATCACTGGCAATACACAAATACAACTCTGTTTTTTATACTTGTATGCAAGAATGGTGCCTTAAGTTTCTAAACTTCACTCCAGAAAGATTAAAAGGGAAGATTTTTTTTTAAAACCAGGAAGTGTTATTTTGAAAGGTTCACACTACTTATTCAAAAGAAGTAAGAAAACTGAGATTTTAAAAAAAGATACAAAGAAAAAAGGAAAGCATATCAAGGAATAAAATTTTTAGAAAAACCCACAACACCTTAATAAAGTCAAGAAATTGATTCTAGAATTTCATGCTGAATTTCTCTATTGAAATAGGATAAATCAACTGCCTTTTTAAAAATATGCCTAGATTATCTTCTGATATCTAAAGCGCAAGAGGGACTAGGACAACAATCAATTCTTCTTGCACAGCTCTTGAGCAACACAATACGAAAGATAAACAGCAAAGTATCTAAGGAAGCTAGGGAAACAAATAAACCACAGATATGGTGACTGCCCACACTGTAAGATAAAATCATGAAAGCAGGTCAAAACTCAAAATGCTCCTTTACAAAGGCAGTCCCATTTGCAAACTCTGAAATGCTTCTGCCTTCATGGATATATGGATAATTTTTTTCCAAAACAATGTGTTCAAATGGATTTGTGTCAAAAACTTAGTTTCTTTTGCTCAGCTAAAATTATGTATGGGTTTCCACAGCATGTGTATTTTTAGCTGGATTATGAAGAGGTAGGTATTTGTAGAGGCATATACTACTAGTAAACTATAGAAAAAAAAACCCATATATGGCTTTTTAAAAAGTTAATGCAAGTGGCTAACAAAGATCTGCTAAGCCATCTGCACAAAACAGCAAAAATTAAGTACCAGGTGTTCTTAATATACATGTTTATTTTTGAAAATTTGTGCAGTATATGTACACTTAAAATGCCTATATACCATAATTTGAAATTTTTTCCAAAACAATGTGTTCAAATGGATTTGTGTCAAAAACTTAGTTTCTTTTGCTCAGCTAAAATTATGTATGGGTTTCCATAGCATGTGTATTTTTAGCTGGATTATGAAGAGGTAGGTATTTGTAGAGGCATATACTACTAGTAAACTATAGAAAAAAAAACCCCATATATGGCTTTTTAAAAAGTTAATGCAAGTGGCTAACAAAGATCTGCTAAGCCATCTGCACAAAACAGCAAAAATTAAGTACCAGGTGTTCTTAATATACATGTTTATTTTTGAAAATTTGTGCAGTATATGTACACTTAAAATGCCTATATACCATACTTTGAAATTCCATGGTCTGTTTGAAAATTATCCTAAACTATCCAGAGAACCTAAAAAAAATTACATAATAAAATGTAATAAAAATATGTTACCAAGACAATTTAAAAATATTTAAAAATAACTTTTTTTGTGATTTGTTGAAAGAGAAGCATCACCAGCAGTTTTGTTCCCTTCCTGGTAGTAGTACACTTTCATTCTCCTGAACCTTTAGTGGAAATGCATGTGTTCAGGGCAGTTAGGCAACACACATACAAAAATGTAAATCTGCATGAAAAAAAATCCCATGGTATTTTTATTGGTTAAAAGTTAGTCCATCTCAGCGCACATTGAGGGTTACTTAGTGAATGCAAAGCTAATAACATAGTAAATGATGGCAGATAAAGACCTGAACTGTCCATCCAGTCTGCCCAACAGTCACAGATTATTATTAATTCATGATTAAATTGGGGTGTTTTCTTTGGCATTTCTGGGACATAGACCGCAGAAGTCTACCCATCACTGTCCTTAGATTCCAACTACTGGAAATGCCAATGAAGCCTCCTCCAGCCTATCTAAAATATCTTATCATTTGTGTGACACAGACCGTAATGACCTGTTACCTGGTGCTATATTTTGCACTAGCCTGCTTTAATGCATGTGCTTTTAACCAGGTTGAAATATCTTTTTGAATCTGATTTCTTACCAGTCATGAAAACTGCCTGTAATGTCATTTCTTTTTCCCTTCTGCAAAAAGGGTTGGAATAGTTAACTTTCCCTCAAAATATAAAGGCTGAATTTACTAAAATATATTTTCTTCTTTTAACTAGTACTCAGTCAGTAGGACTCCTCTAGCTAAATATTAAGGTTGCTGATTTTCAGAATCTGGAAAATACACTTTAAGCAATCTGCCTGCCTGATTAGTCTAAGGGAATTTATGATGCATGCAGCAATGTAGCATAAAAAGAGGAATGAAAAACATTACTTACACATATTGTCCTTTCCGCTGTGACAGGAACAGAAGACAAGGCTCTTTGCAGCCATCCTTCACTTCCAGACCCTCCACAGTATGAGTAGACAGTTAAAGAACTTTCATACTATATTAGATGATTATACAGCCTAAGAAATTCCTCTGCTTGGCATGCACAGACAAATGTTCAAACAGCTTTGTTTCTGTGCACACAAACCAATATGTGCCTGCTTGCCTAGCAGTTTTGTCAAGCCGTTGTACCTGCCTATCCTAATCTGTCTTCACTTGGATCTACTGGCACACACCTCAATCCACACCTGCTACACCTGGCTGGCATAAAAACACAAACACTATCACTGGTTTAACACACATAAATCCTTAGTTTCTTGACAAAAGAATACCAGCACTATTACCTAAGGTCAGTAGTGCACATATGTTTGCGTAAACCATACTGCCATTTGCAAACATGCAATTCACAATGGATCACACTGACACACAAGGTGACATTAACGTCTGTTGTGTTCATTTCAAATTTCGTTTGTCCCGAGGATTTTGTAGAATGTGATTTAAAGCCGGTGCATGAGAAAGGTTCACAAAACTGATGAAATTAGCCATCTACCACCGCTGCAACATTTGTGGAGTAGTGGCAGACAAGAACACCATAAGGGGGGGGGGGGGGTGGAAACCCATGTCCTTAAGTTTTTGAAAAAGTCTAAAATGCGCCCTACCAATGCCTTCTATAAACACATCTTCAAGCTTCAACATAGCCTCCTATTTTTTAAATTCAATCTTGAGCACAGCAGGATACAGAGCCATTTATGTGCTGCTAATCTCTTTTCCAGGAGCCTCCTCTGTTTCCAGGACTCTGGGGAACCCCATCCTGCAGGATACCACTGCCCAAGCTCCTCTATCGTCCCCGAGGCAAAAAAGGCTAAGGCAGTCTCTCTCTACAGGACTTTTAACAAACGAGCAGCCCCGCTTCTACTGTAAGATAATTACGTAGGGCTACGGATTTTGAGTTTTGGAGCGGGCTGCCGGGTCTCGCTGGATCTGAATTTGCGGTCTGTTCCCGCCCGGGGGGGTCAAGCGTCGCCCCTCTAGAGCCCTGACTGCCTGAGACCTCCTTCCCAGGCCCGGGTAACTTTCCATTCCCGCCCGTCCCACTTCCTAGGGTCGCCCCCATTGCCGGCAGCCCCTTCTTCCGGTAGGTAGGATACGGTGGCGACGGGGGTGAGCCTGCGCCTGGGCTCCCCCATGGCTCCTGCGCTCAGGCCCCGAGCGCCTCCGTCCGCTCTCAGAGCCGGGCCCAGCGCCCCTCACCGGCTTTGCCCGCAGCGGCCCAAGCGCGACACATCGACAGTTAGGAGGTAGCGCCACTGGCGCCGGTTGCCCCCTGCTGGCCGGAGAGCGCATTGCGCTTGCTTGCTATCACTAACAGTGGAGGGACAAGAGGAGTGAGGCTTAAGGTCCGCCGTCTGCCCTCCTGAGTCACTGCAGTGCTAGTGCTGTGCTCAGTCACAGAAGACGCTGCTTTAGAAAATGGAACGATCTGTGCTGGTTTTAATCATTAGGTAAACTAGATGGTCTCCCTGGGCGGTAGCTTCTCGGGGGTAGTAACAGCAAAATAACAGACCGTCCAGGCAACCAGGATGGTCTGAGGAGTATCCCGAGGTGAGAGGCATGTGCAGAACTTCCTGCTTTGCTTCATTTGTTTACTTAGTATGAGCCTATCCTATCAATGAAAAGAGGTACCCATTTTCCTTTATGGAATGCTATAGCATAATTGGAAGAGTAGCCTAATAGTTAGTGCAGTGACCAGGAATACTGGATTCCTTTCCCATTGCAACTCTATATGGGCAAGTCACTTAACCTTCCATTACTCCAGGCCCAAATTAGGTACCATATATGCAGTGGCATAGCGAGGGTGAGAGGTGCCCGGGGTGGTGGCGCCCCCCCCCCCCCCCCTGCCATCTTCTCCGCTACCTCCATCTGTTCCTGGTGTGAGCAGCAGCCCCAACCTGCTGCTCGCGCCAGCATCGGCTCTTCCTCTGACATCACTTCCTAGGCAGGGGTCCATGAAGAGAAGTCAGAGGAAGAGCCGATGCTGGCACGAACAGTAGGTTGGGGTTGCTGCTTGTGCTGGGAACTTCAAAGAGGTATGTGTAGTGTGACCATATATCCCGTTTTGAACGGGACTGTCCCGTTTTTAGTTCGCATGTCCCATTGTCCCTACGCACAGCTTCTGGATGCCGAAATGTCCCGTTTTCAGAAGGAGCGGGACAAGTGAGCTGAAAATAGGCCGCCACCACCTATTTCTCCAAGCCACCGCCGCACTAACTGATCATCTTCATGCAGCGACTGCACAAGCTTCCCCCCCCCCCCCAATCAATTCTGACATTGGAGAGGAAGTTCCGGGCCAGCCAATTGCTGCCTGGGTGGCACGGAACTTCTTCTCCAACGTCAGACTTGACGTCGGGATGGAAGGCTTGTGCAGTCGCTGCATGAAGATGATCTGTTAGTGCAGTGGTGTCTTGGAGAAATAAACGGAGGCGGAGGGGGGGGGCGGGAGAGAGAAAGAAAGAGAAAGGGGGTGGGGTGGGAGAGAGAAAGAAAGACATAAAGAAGAGGGGCAGGGAGAGAGAGAGAAAGAAAGGGGGGGGCAGGGAGAGAGAAAGAAAGAAAGAGGGGCAGGGAGAGAGAAAGAAAGAAAGAAAGGATGCACAGTCAGAAGGAATTGCAACCAGACACTCTTGAAATCACCAGACAACAAAGGTAGGAAAAATGTGTCAGTTTTGAGAATTTATATCTGCTGTCTATATTTTGCACTATATTTAAAGGGTTACAAGGGGGGGGGGACAGGAGGGAGGGGGGTCCTGTCCCGTTTTGAAGAAAAAATAAATGATCATGTTAGGTATGTGGAAAGGGAAGGAGAGTGTGGTAGTGGGCGGAGACAGAGAGGAGGATGGGTGCCGGCTCCCCTACCATGACAGCACCTGGGATAGACTCCCCCCCCCCCCATTGCTATACCACTGCATATATGAAGGGGAGAGTGTGGTACATTGGTTAAAGCTACAGCCTCAGTACCCTGGGCTCAAACTCACACTGCTCCTTGTGACCCTGGGAAAGTCACCTAATCCCCTCATTGCCCCAAGTACATTAGATAGATCGTGAGCCCACAGGACAGACAGGGAAAATGCTTGAGTACCTGAATAAATTCATGTAAACCATTCTGAGCTCTCCTAGGAGTATGGTATAGAAAATTGAATAAATGAATAGATAAATAAAGATTGTAACCAGAGAAAGGCAGTATACCAAATCCCATACCCTTTCCCCCATCATTCTAAACATGGGCATATAGGTGTTAGTGCCTATGTTACATAGTTCCCCCCTCCCTCTCCTATAGTGCTATACACATAAAACCATTCTATAAATTGCACCTCTCCTTAGGCTGCCACTGTCAATGATCTCACAGCACCTATGCCAGAGGTGTCAAAGTCCCTCCTCGAGGGCCGCAATCCAGTCTGCTTTCATGGTATGCTAATAGATCTCATTGGGGAAATCCTGAAAACCCGACTGGATTGCGGCCCTCGAGGAGGGACTTTGACACCCCTGACTTATGCACTGGTAACCATTCAATTAGACCAGGTATCAATCTCCAGTGATCTGTTGTACAGGTGGAAAATTAGCACAATATTACTATAGAAGGGGTGAGGGAAAACAGTTTAAATCATACTAAATTGCTGCCCAAGCAATGGTACACTCTGGTAACGATGGAAGTACTTTGCCAAGCAGAGGAGAGATCAATTGGGACTGCTCGTAGGAGCCTTTTGCTTCTCTTCTCCCCCCTCTCCCCAAAGGTGTGTGTGGGGGGGGGGTCACAATTCCAGAGCTTCCCCCATCCCAATATCTTTAAATCCTTTAGGTCTTCATCAGCAGTGAGCAGCAACTCATTCCCCTTGCTTGCGCCAGCTCTGAGCCTTCCCTAGTCTTGTGAACAGGAAGTTATGCCAAAAAGGAAGGCTCGGACTGGTATGAGTAGGGGAAATGTGTTGCTGCTCATTGCCAGCAGCTAGCTAAAGGGTTTAAAGGTACCAAGGAGGTTGGGGTAGTGGAGTTAAGCGACCCCCCCCCCTGATCTGGAGGGAGAGATGCCCTGAGCTTTTAGCTGGTGGGGCTTGTGGATCCCTACAGTCACATTGCTGCTGTGCCAAAGTGGGTGGGCCTGTGCTCATCCAGGTCCATCTATGGCTATGTCGCATGGCACAAGAGTTACCCAGCAGGCAAATGGGTTATTCCATGTCAAGTGATCAAGGGCTCCCTGCATGACCATCACGGATTTTGATAAAACTTTATGCACAAAGTCCCACATGTATCAAACGAACTTTGGTAAAGTTTTAGTTTCGCCTGTGGAATATTCGTGGAGATATAGCCATTTGTTTGACCCCATACTGCAATGACATACAGTACGACAGTGACATTCTGACAACTTTGAGACACAATATCTCACGAGCTATGTTTCCAAAAAAACTGAAACTTAGCTACCCTGCACAACTTTTGGAGCTCTATTCAGTGCTACCAAATAATAATTTTTGTCGAGCACTGAGTGAATGGCTGAATTACAGTAAACTTGGCTGAAAAAATTAGTGCTCCAAAAAAAGTCAAAGTTTGACATTACTTAGCTCCCACAATAATTGAGTAATAAATGCGAAATTTGGCGCATAATGTCTCAGTACAACATTGTTTTCAAAAGTACAATTTCAACCTCCAAGCTCTTTCCATTAGTTTACAAATTAAGTGTAAAGTTGCTAATTTGTGTAAAAAGGCCAAAAATAGGGTATTTTCAGCCTGCTTTTACAGAAAAATACCTTTCAGAAACTCTTTCAAATCAGTCTCATTAGAAAGAGCATATTTCAAACCCCCTAGAAAAGTGGGCTTCATTTTTCAACGCAGGTTAACAATGCCCGAAAAAGGGGGACAAAGTTGGGAGATGTCACCATGGCAACGGCCTACGTTTCAACTTACAATTATGTCACTTTTCACACTGTTTTTCCCTGTTTATTTTTACTCAAGCTTTGGGTACAATTATAGTGTTCTTAATTAATGATTATTCCTAACTAGAAATTGAGGTGATAATTTTGTTGCATGCAGATCACAAATTACAACTTGTTTTCTTTTTCAGATCCACATTATTATTAATTCAGTTTAAAATGGATGCCAACGAATCGACTAATAATAATCCTTTTCTGTCAGACTGTGCCATTGGGCAAAAATTGTTGTCAAAGTGTCATGACGGCACATTTTATTCTAAAAAAATGTGGGCTCATTTTTTTACATAATTTGTCAACCGATGAAAAATTGCTTATCACTCGGCGCTCTGAAGTTGAACTGATGGATAAAGACCAAATCTGCCTCCACCACAAAGCAAAGTATCTCGACAAATACGAATTAAAGCAAACATCGTGTTGTAATCCATTTGAAAAGAAAAATCACATTGTTCAAAGTGGATTGTTAAAAGTCGATCTTGCCATGTCTAATGATTTTAGAAAAGTGGCAAAAATAAATATCAAGCCAGGTCAGAAACTTTGCAGTAGGTGCAAAGCCCCATACGTTTCAATGAGTGAAGCTACTGCAGCATCTTCATCTTCAGACGATTTTGATATCAGCATCTCCGATGCAGTTGATCAAAGCTTGACTGCTTTAGGAACCTCTCCATTGAAAATTCGAAGGTTAGCTAGTAGAGATAAAGCCGGCTATGTGATACGAAAAATTGAACGTGTGCAGAATGTGATAGCCAAGAAGATTACATCTGCTGCTGGAGTTTCAGCTGAAGAAGTTGGGCCGTCTCGTCAGTCTGTAGAATGCAAGTTATGTGAAGATTACACTGACCTCATTGAAGAAATGAAAACGAAAATTGCAATATCCAACAGGTCAATGAAAGTTCAATTATTGACGATGGCCCCAAAAAGTTGGTCAATAAAGGAAACAGCAATGAAGTTTGGCGTTTCAGAGCGCATGGTCAGAACAGCCCAAAAAGTAAAGAAAGAGAAAGGCATTTGTTCTATACCTGATGCAAAAATTGGCAAGTCCCTTCCAAAAGAAATTGCAAATAGAGTTCAAGATTTTTACGAAGACGATGAATTCAGTAGAATATGTCCTGGCAAAAAAGATTGCATTTCAGTCCGCCTCAATGGTTTAAAAGTACAAAAGCAAAAGCGGCTGCTGTTGTGTAATTTAAAAGAGCTGTACGTGGCGTACTGTAACAAATACGGAACTGAAATTGGTTTTTCCAAATTATGTGAGCTCAGGCCAAAGTGGTGTGTAACCGTTGGTGCATCAGGTGCACACTCCGTGTGTGTCTGCACGATACATCAAAATGTAAAGCTCATGCTACAAGGCGCCAATGTCAAAGAGAACTACAAAGTTCTTATGGAAAAAACTGTGTGCGACCTAAATGTCAAGGACTGTATGCTACAACGATGTCAAAACTGCCCTGGTGAAGAAGCACTAACAGCATACCTGGAAGAAATATTCAAGGATTTAGATCCAGAAGAATCAATAGAATTTAAGCAATGGGTTCACGCTGACCGTGAAACATTAGAAACAAGCATTCTAACCATGGACAACTTTATTGAAAGACTTGCAAGCAAGATTTGGAAGTTGACAAGCCACCATTTCATTTCAAAACATCAAAGTGAATATTTGAAGATGTTGAAGACAGGCTTAAAAGAAACGGAAATGATTGTTTTGATGGATTTCGCTGAAAATTACTCATTTGTTGTACAGGATGCCGCCCAAGGCTTTCACTGGGAAAATTCACAAGCTACGGTACATCCTTTTGTTGCATATTACCTCAATGAAGTGGGCACATTGCAAGTTGTAAACTGTTGCATTATTTCTGATCATATGCAACATGATACGATATCTGTACACGTGTTTATTCAAAAGTTGATCGAATTTTTGGTAACTCAAACAAACATTACCAAAATATACTACTTCATTGACGGCTCAGATGCACAATATAAAAACTACAAGAACTTTGTGAATTTGTGCAATCACAGAAATGATTTCAACATTGAGGCTGAATGGAATTTTTTTGGAACTAGCCACGGAAAATCACCCTGCGATGGAGTTGGTGGAACAACTAAACGACTGGCTGCCCGGGCTAGCCTCCAAAGACCATCAACGGATCAAATATTGACGCCAAAGGATCTATTTAACTTTTGTGACCAAAATATACACGGAGTTAAATACATTTATGTTCCAAAAGAAGAAATTGAAGACAGCAAAAAGTTTCAAGAAGAAAGATGGCATGAAAGCAGCACAGTAGCCGGTACCAGAGAGCACCACCAATTTGTACCAGTCGACTCAAACTCGGTTCGTGTCAGCAAAGTTTCAAATGACACAATAAATTTTGTTGCCAAAATTTCTGATACTGCCATTCCAAATTTGAAAGTGTCCGAAATCTTTCCTGGTTGCTACGTTGCCTGTACTTACGATAATCAATGGTGGATAGGCAACGTTGTTGAAGTCTCAATTGAACAAAATGATGCATTGATAAAATTTATGCATCCTCACAGTCCAGCTCATTCGTTTTATTGGCCAGAAAGGCAAGACGTTTGTTGGGTTCCAGAGCAACACCTCATCTGCATGCTTTGTGCCCCTTCAGTTACATCATCCGGCCGCCAATATCAATTTCCAGAAACTGCATTGAAGAAAGTGGCTCAAAAATTTAACAGAATGTTATAAAGATTGCTGGCAGTTAAAATCAAAGTGGACTTCACTTCGGCTTGGGAACCATATAAGATACCCAATTTAGGCTTGGGAACCTAGGATAAGACACCCTAATCATTGGCTTTGGAACCAGAAAGATACCAACAAAACGCTTTGGAACCTTGACAAAGAAACCAAATGCGAGGCTTAGGAGCCTGGACGAAGTGGCCCACCCGTGGCTGGTATTGCACAGCTATCGGGCGTGACCCCTATGGCGATGGGGTTGCCAGTTCAAACTCTTGAACTGGTAGTGACAATGTCACCATGGACCAATGCAATAGAGTAGTAGTAATACTACGTCAATACAAAACTGTAACTTTAAAAATGACAGAATTATGTTGAAATAGAGGTTGTTGCCGTGGCAACGTCTCCCAACTTTGTCCCCCTTTTTCAGCCATTGTTAACCTGCGTTGAAAAATGAAGTCCACTTTTCTAGGGGGTTTGAAATATGCTCTTTCTAATGAGACTGATTTGAAAGAGTTTCTAAAAGGTATTTTTCTGTAAAAGCAGGCTGAAAATACCCTATTTTTGGCCTTTTTACACAAATTAGCAACTTTACACTTAATTTGTAAACTAATGGAAAGAGCTTGGAGGTTGAAATTGTACTTTTGAAAACAACGTACTGAGACATTATGCGCCAAATTTCACATTTATTACTCAATTATTGTGGGAGCTAAGTAATGTCAAACTTAGACTTTTTTTGGAGCACTAATTTTTTCGGCCAAGTTTACTGTAATTCAGGCATTCAATCAGTGCTCGGCAAAAATTGTTATTGGTAGCAATGAACAGAGCTCAAAAAGTTGTGCAGGGTAGCTAAGTTTCAGTTTTTTTGGAAACACAGCTCGGGAGATATTGTGTCTCAAAGTTGTCAGAATGTCATTGTCGTACTGTATTTCATTGTGGTATGGGGTCAAACAAATGGCTATATCTCCACAAATATTCCACAGGCGAAACTAAAACTTTACCAAAGTTCGTTTGAGACATGGTGGACTCTGCATATGAAGTTTCATCAAAATCCGTGATGGTCATGCAGGGCACTTTCCAAGAATCTGATCACTTGACATGGAATGACCCAAATGGGCCTAAATCTGAACCATAAGTCAGTGGGAGCAGGGAGCATGTGTGCCTAAAGGGGGCCAATAACCTAAGAACTACAAACTTGCAGGAAATAGTAGTCCATAATATAATACAGCAGGATTGTCCAACCTATCTTACAGATCACAATCTGGCCACCAAATGTTTTTGTCTGGCCCTTAGAAGCTTGGTAGTTCTTGAGGCGTTTACTGCATGATTCCTGCTTCCCTTCTTCAATTCAACTCTCTGTAAGCTTGAGCCACATGGTGCCAAAAGTTTGGGTTGGTCTTGCAGTTTCAAGTCTTGCGAGATGAAACTGCAAGACCAACCCGAATTTCCAGCATCACACAACTTAAGCTTAAAGAGAACTGTGTCATGGTGGGGAAGCAAGAATCCTGCTGTTTCTTCTGCATCTGAAGCCAGGTGAATGGAAAGAGACTGGGTGAAGGCTGAAGAGTACGTGACAAAGAGACTGGGGGATGGTACATGAGACAGAGATGGAGACTGGTGAAGACGGGGACATTATTGAGAGAGAGGCGTGTGTGTGTAACTGTGTATTGTGGCCCTCCAAATGTTACAACATATAAAGTATGGCCCCTGATAGATAAAGGTTAAAACCTACAATAGAGCTTACTATGTAAACAACATACGTAATATGCTCTCACGTAAATGGAGACAGAACAGCCGCAAAGGGGCACATTTAATTCCAACTCTATAATAGCATAAAGGCTTGAAGCTGTTATCTATTAGAGTGGTGATATGTTCTGAACTATGCTCTTTTGAGCAACTGCATTCAGGTTACATGCACATCAGCCACATCATGAGTTCCATTATCAACACCATGGGGGGTACTATGCCAGCTGCATAGTACAGGTCCTCTCCTATTGAAAATCTGCACAAAGTTATTGAGTTATTATGTCAGTACTAGCATGTTGTCATTTATTTTGTTATGTGAAAATATTCCATATTTGTGGTAAGACCAGTATAAGCAGGGTTTAAAACAAAGTTTGGATAATTTCCTTAAAAAAGTCCATAAACCAATATTAAGATGGGCTTTGGAAAATCTACTACTTTTTTATAGGCTAAGCAATATGCAATCTGTTTACTCTTTTGAAATCTTGCCAGGTACTTGTGTCCTTGATTTACCATTTTTGGAAATAGGATACTGGACTTGATGGACCTTTGAGGAAGTCCAGTAGCACTTCCTCAAAGAAGACCTAAGAACATAGGAGCATAAGAGTTCCCAGTATGGCAACTCTTATGCTCCTATGTTCTTAGGTCTTCTTTGAGGAAGTGCTACTGGACTTATCACAGCAACCTTTGTCATCAATGTCTCAAGTAGCCAGTCACAAACAGTAGAGGATCCCAAGTCCTTTGAGGTGATAAAATTGCAAATTAGCAGCAGTAAAGCACAGAAACTCAGCACTTCAGTGCATTCTTCCACGTATGCCATCATGAGACCACCTCCCTATTTCTTTTTATGTTTAGTTCTATCTTTAATTTCTTTTCTTCTTTCAGTAACACATATTTTAACACTTTCTCTCTTTCTCTCACATCTTCTACTTCAGTTCTCCTTTTCTTCCTATTTATTGAGTTCAATTTTTGTGTTCTCTATCCTAATTAAGCTGTCTTTTCTCCTCTTCTGGGTGCAGATAGTAAGCTCTACAAAGTTGACTGCTTAGAACTGGCTGTCTTAGAACCTGCTCTTTAAAAACTAATTTCACTTAGTTTTCGTGCACTTAAATCTTTTTTTGCTAGTAATCTACGAAAGGATTGCTATTCCTGCAACATGAAAACATCAAAATTAGATTATGTTTTGGTAGCTGGTCAAGGAGTGAAGCCTATCACACATGAACCACCATCACTGTCAAAGGTTACACCAGCAGAGGAGCAAGAAATCACCTTGAAGATATCGCTGCAAGAATTGCTTCAAGTAGAAGAAAGAAAATAAGGCTGCAAACCTGGAACAGAAAGAAGAAATCGATAGCTTGAAGTGGTTTTCGGCAGTATATGGACAGAGAGGAAGTATAGCTGTGTGGCTGTAAGGAGCACTTGTGAGCCTTACAATGTGTTACCACTTTTGGTGCATATCCTCAAATGGAATCCTAAAGACTTGAATAATTGCTGCAGAAGGAATAATATTTGAATTCATAACTTACCTGAAAGATCAGCATGTGGTAAAATCTGTTCAAGAATGAATGTTAAAATTGCTAGACCTTACGTTTGATGCTCCAATTGAAATAGAAAGAGAGACCAGATCTCCTTCAAAGCAAACACTGACCACTAAGGACCAGATGCACTAAAGTCAGCGACAATCACATTTGCTGATCCAGTGCAGAAGACGGCTCACCGCGTGGTTTTCTGCATGATCACTCATTCTCCAATCTAACAATGCAAATAAGCTCATTAATATTGAAATGCCATGTAAACTAGCAGAGTGATTGATGCTCTAACATGGCTTCCCGATGCACAAAAATAAGTGCTTTTCGCAATCCGAAAAAAGAGATCGGTCAAGACCAGTCGCTTACATATCATACTGATAGTTCAGCCTGAAATTAATATAATTTTTATAACATTTATACCATAAATACAGTTTTTACAATAACAGGGACATAAACATGTGTTATACAGTATGTGCATTGTGAGCATGTATGTTGAAGGTGCGTCTTATGCATGCCCATTAACAGTGTACAATATATAAGAGGACAGTGAAAAGATGGGACCAATGAGAGAAGGCTAAAATTTCAGATGATTCAAAATATGTACAGGCTGGGCCAGAACTTATACAGCACCAACCTCATTTATGCCCCACATTTTGTAGCCGCAATGCCAGAGGACACTTTTTTGCACGCGCTCGGGTGCAGTTTTCATATCTACAAACCTTTGAAGAATCCACAATTGGACCCCTGAGGAAGACATTTAGGTCGAAACACAGTCCATGTTGGGTTCCTTACATAAAGTTGTGAATATTTTATTGACTTTTTTTTTGCTCTAATAAAGTCTACATCAGCTACATCAGTCTCCACAGTCTGGTTTAGATTTTCATCTCATCTGTGGATTCCAAGGGTCAATTTCTTGGTTGGATTGCGTGTATATGAAGTCATGGCGTTGCATTGGCTACTACTGTATGGCAAGAGGAAGTGCAAAGCATCAAGGGATTGCCCTCACTGTACTATTTAAAAGCTTGTGAAATACCAGCGTTTGTTAACCACGTGTGCTTTGTGCTCCAACTGTAAAAGAAATAAAACAATGTAAAACTGTTTTGTAATGCTTCCTGTTTGCTTTTCCTTCCCCATAACTGCTTCCAACAGCTCCAAAAACTCCTTCCAACAGCACCAAAAGAAGGAAAATCTCTAATGGCCACCTTATAAAGTGCTTTGTGACAACAATGCTTTACAGCTGATGCCTTCAACATGCGCCAATGACATACACATGTGATGCACTACAATAATAAGAACATAAGAATTGTCGGTGCTGGGTCAGACCAGTAGTCCGCTCACGCGGCGGCCCTCTGGTCAAAGACCAGCATTAGTCCTACCAGCATATGTCCTTGTTCATTATGAACTTGTCTAACTTTGTCTTGAACCCCTAGAGGTTGTTTTCCCCTATGACAGACTCTGGAAGAGTGTTCCAGTTTTCTACCACTCTCTGGGTGAAGAAGAACTTCCTTACATTCATATGGAATCTATCCCCTTTCAATTTTAGAGAGTTCCCTCTCGTTCTCCCTACCTTGGAGAGGGTGAACAACCTGTCCTTATCTACTAAGTCTATTCCCTGTAGTACCTTGAATGTTTTGATCATGTCCCCTCTTAATCTCCTCTGTTCGAGGGAGAAAAGGCCCAGTTTCTCTAATCTTTCACTATACAGCAACTCCTCCAGCCCCTTAACCATCTTAATCACTCTTCTCTGGACCCTTTCAAGTAGTACCGTGTCCTTCTTCATGTACGGCGACCAGTACTGGATGCAGTACTCCAGGTGAGGGCACTCCATGGCCTGGTACAGCGGCATGATAACCTTCTCCAATCTGTTCGTAATCCCCTTCTTTAGCATTCCTAGCATTCTGTTCACCCTTTTCACTGCCACAGCACATTGCGTGAACGGCTTCATCGACTTGTCGATCATAACTCCCAAGTCTCTTTCCTGGGAGGTCTCTCCAAGTACCGCCCGGACATCCTGTATTTGTGCATGAGATTTTTGTTACCTACATGCATCACTTTACACTTATCCATGTTGAATCTCATCTGCCATTTTGATGCCCATTTCTCGAGCCTGATTATGTCATATTGCAGATCTTCGCAATCCCCTATGTCTTCACTACTCTGAATAACTTCGTATCGTCCGCAAATTTAATCACCTCACTTGTCATACCAATGTCCAGATCATTTATAAAGATGTTGAAGAGCATGGGTCCAAGCACCGAGCCCTGCGGCACCCCACTAGTGACGCTCTTCCAGTCCGATTATTGTCCATTTACCCCCACTCTCTGTTTCCTATGCTCTAGCCAGTTTTTAATCCACGTGAGTATTTCACCCTCAATTCCATGGCTCGCAATTTTCCAAAGTAGTCGTTCATGTGGAACCTTGTCAAACGCCTTCTGAAAATCCAGATATACAATGTCGACTGGGTCGCCCTTGTCTATCTGTCTGTTAACTCCCTCAAAGAAATGCAGCAAGTTCGTCAAACACGATCTGCCTTTGCTAAAACCGTGCTGACTGGTCCTCATCAGCCTGTGTCCGTCAAGGTGATCAATGATTTATCAGCGGCTCTACCATATTTCCCGGTCTGTAGTTTCCCGGATCTCCGCTCGAACCTTTCATGAAGATCGGCGTAACATTCACCATCTTCTAGTCTTCCGGAATCTTTCCCGATTTGATCGACAGATTGGCTATTAGTTGAAGCAGTTCAGCTATGGTCCCTTTCAGTTCCTTGATGACCCTCGGATGGTCTGGTCCTGGGATTTATCACTTTTAAGCCTATTAATGTGCCTAGTACACACCTCCTCTAGACTGACCATCAATCCTGTCAGCTTTCCGTCTTTGTTTCCTGCATATAGCCTGATGGGTTCCGGTATGCTTTGTAAATCTTCTTCGGTAAATACAGACACAAAAAATGTGTTCAGTTTGTCGGCAATTGCTTTGCCCTCCTTTAGCGCTCCCTTTATTCCATGGTCATCCAGTGGTCCCACCACTTCCTGACGTAGAAATCCTGGAGCTTGTGTACATTGTAGCTGTATCAACTGGATCATTCTGCGCATGTTTGAGAGTTGCTCTCACAGCGATCCATCGGACAGGAGCGATGGGGATTACGGCGAACCTTCGTGCACATTATTTGCATGCAAACTTGTTAGTGCATTAATATCTCTTTTGGAATTGGCCAAAAATTGGATTGCTGCGCACCCATGCGGTATTACCGACCTGGTTTAGTGCATCTGGCCCTAAGTACTCGTGCCCCATCATTACCAAAGTGCTTCAGTATCTTTTGCTCCACTTCTTTCTGTCCTCTTTCTTTGATGCTTTTTCTCCTCTTTTCTGTTCCTCCCTTCTTACTACATCATTTTCCTGAATTCCTCCAATGCAGGGTCCTCTCTCTTTCCCTCATCATTCCTGGCTTTGTTTCCTTTCTTTTCTACCATTGCCAGTCTTCTTATGCACAACCGTTCCTAAGTCTTCTGTCTCTTTCCATTATCCTCATCTATTTTGAGTTTATTTTTTCCCTTGTCAACTCCGATATTGTTAGACCTTGCTCTCTATTCATAGTTCTCTCTCCCACATTCATCAGGGATCCTATCTTCATCTCTCACTAACTAATGCTCAGTCCTATCTTCCTCCATTTTGGGTTCTTCCTCCATTTCGAATCCTTTCAACCTCTCCTTCCCCTCTTTCCAGTTTTTTCTGTTCTTCTATACCCGCCTCTCTCTCTTTCTCTCACTGCTTTATATCCTACTGATTCCAGTTCTCTTCTGCATCCCAAACCCTCTTCTCCTTTCCTCCACTCCATTCTACCCTACCCCATACACAGTGTTCCTATACCTTGCCTTTATGATGCAGTCTCTCTACCTCCTATGCTATCCATGTCTCCCTGCTTCCTGTCCTCCCAGTCTCAGGCATTCTCAATCCTCCCTCTTTAGCCATTCCGAGGAGGCCAGTTTCAGACAATCAATGTATCTGGGTAAATAGCTTTGAAAACTGCCCTCCAAAGTGCTCAAGAACAGGTGCCTAAGAATAGACTGCCATCAAGAATAATAGGAGACAATTGCTTCCTTGATATTGTCAGAAGTCTCTTAAAGTGATATTAGACTGAGAATTATTTCACAAGCACAAGGTGACTTTTGAAAAGCTGTAGGCAATGAATTGATTTGGAGAGTTATTCCTCCTCTTGAAAACACTGACAGTGAATTGCCATTGTCCTGAAGGAATAATCATTGGGAGTATAAGACAACAGCAGCTGAACTATGCCGCAGAGCGGCAATCACTTTTGATTCTTCAGGATCTTATATTGCTCTGGATAGTGCGGAATGAAACTTCAGATAAAATTGGCTGATGAGGTTGCTATGTGCGGCTCATCTAATTATGGCCAATCATATTGCTCTCCTCACTCCCCCCACCCACCCACAAAAGTGAACTAATAACAACAACAGCAAAAAACAAACAAACCCCAGTGCAAATCATTAGAGCAGAATGAAGCTACCCCACATCATGTTTTATAGAGCAACTTTCAAACAAGTCACAAAAGTCTACAAGTACTTTTTACATAGAGACATTTTTTTCTGTAAAAACGAATGTGCTTACTTTTGAAAATCCAACTTTGCCCCAGTAATGTACCTCTGTTACATGCATACACAAATAAGAGATCGACGATTTGTGAAACTTCATAAACCCTTGTTTTAAATATACTTGTAGAAAGCCCTTTAAAAATTGTCCTCCTCTGGATATTTCAACACATCCTTTTGGTCCTAAGTTACTTGCCCATAGGCCACACTCTATTCTGCATACAGTATTACCCTCTTCTTCTTTTTTAAAATTATTATTACACCATGTAACACAATTTTTGTTCCTGGACAGGTGGAGGGGCATAATAATAAAAAAAAGTCTAAGTCCGATTTGGACGTATGGCGCTAGATGCCCAAAGTCAGCAGTGGTAAAATATCCATTCTCGAACAATATGTCTAAAATATATATATATATATATATATATTTTATTTTATTTTTTTCGAAAATCATCTATCTAGACGTCCAGGCCATTGATCGTACAGATCGTCAGTACATATATCTTTATGCCATATTTTTGACCAAAAATTTGTCTAAGTTCCAAACACACAGAACAAGACCATTTGGATGTGGGAGGGGCAGCATTGTGATTGACTGGCCACCCAGACATGGCAACAGAGCAGTGGGGCACCTTATAGGGCACTCCTGTGAATTTCACAAAAAGGGTGCCACTTTAACATCACACCAGAAGTCCCTCATAGGATATGGTGAGCCCCCCAAAACCCACTATACCCATCTGTCTACAACCCCAATAGCCCTTATGGCTGCAGGTGGCACCTATATAGCTGTACAGTAGGGTTTTGTGGGGCATACATTTTCTACCATGAATGTAGAAGTTAGAGTGGCTTATGGACTTGGGTCTTCCTCTCTATGGTTCACTAGCCCCCCTTCCCCGTCAGGCTACTTAAGACACCTGTAAACAGCTCTACTAGGATTTCCTATAGCAGGTGCTGATGTCCCAGAGACAGGTATGTACATTTTTATTCTGATATTTCTGGCAGTGTAGGGGGGTCAGTGATCACATGGGGGAGTGTATATTTACGTTGTCTTGCAGAGATTATCTGGTCACTTTGGATACCTTTTTTACACTTATACCTGCTTTTATATCGTCTAACTCACAACGTATATGTTTCATCCAAGAAGTCTTGTGAAACATTCAATTATCCCTGCAGGACAACTAAGTCTAGGTCGGCCCACATCCTGCCCAAATACCACCCTAATCACTTCTCCAGATACACCCCTTTTAGCTTTGGGCACACAGCGACATTCATAGGCCTAAAAAGTCCCTGGATACATCCAAAAAGTCAGTTTGATTATCAGCAGTTAGACGACCTGTCTTTTAGGTCATCCAAGTCCAGACTTGGGTGGGTTTTTAGACATGTTTAACTTTCAATTATGAGTCCCTAAGTGTAATCTCCTAATTGTTCATGCCTAAAAAGTATAGAGAATGTTATTTCCATAAAACTTTGCTTTTGTGATCAGGATAGTCACATTTTGCAGTTTAGCTATTTAAAATTTGAAAACACCAAATTTTCATACTTTCATTCTTATAAGGTCATAAAAAGCAACATATAAACCACAATTAACATGTATTTATATTGAAGTTATACAAAGATGACCACAGAAGATTTAGAAGCAGTGGCGTACCTAGGGTATGTGGCACCCGGGGCCCATCATTTTTTGACACCCCCCCCCCTATGTAAAAAAATATTTTTTGTAATGACCATGAAACAGAATAAATGGTCAGAATAGAAACAGGCAGTGAAAATTTTCTTATATTCCAAACATAACATAACATAAATTATGTCTGAATTGTCATGACATCAGAAGTACATATGGAGTAGTTGCAGGTGATGCTTGGGACAGTTCTGATTGTGTTAGTTCGGTTTTATGTGTTTTTTGAATAGAAGGGTTTTTATTTCTTTTTGAAGGTTTTGCAGTCTGTGGTCGATGTCAATTGGTTGTAGAGTTGGGGGTCAAGTGTTGCAGCTCGAATGGCTAGGAGGTTGTCGAACAGTTTTTTTCTTTTGACTTTTTGGTTGGAGGGTGTGTGAATGGTGCGTGAGTTCTCCTATGTCTGTTTGAAGTGGATTGAATTATTTAGCTGAAGAAATTAGTTACCCCCTCATCCCACACACATTAATTCTCTTCCATTTTTGTTCCCATTATAAAAAACACTGATAAGTTCCCAGAAAAAAAATACATTAAAATAAGAAGTGAAAACAAAGGCCCCTACAGATGAGAACATAACATAAGAATAGCCTAACTGGGTCAGACCAATGGTCCATCATGCCCAGTAGCCCATTCTCATGGTAGCCAATCCAGGACACTAATACCTGGTCAAAACCCAAAGAGTAGCAACATTCCATGCTACCGATCCAGGGCAAGCAGACACTTCCCCCATGTCTTAATAACAGATTATGGACTTTTCCTCCAGGAATTTGTCCAAATCTTTCTTAAAACCAGCTACACTATCTGCTTTTACCATAACTTCTGGCCACTTCATTTTTAAGTTTAGATCTTTCCTTTCAAACAGAGACCTTGCTAAATGTCAAATACAGCACAAGGTAACTTCACATGGACTTAGCTGTGCAGGAAATGTGAATCTCCTCATACACCCACCATATAGTGCAAAAATGTGCAAAGGTCTGTTTTTTTTCTTTCGATCACTACATAGCCTAATGCCACACAAGCAGCGCTGTTACAAACATATTCTGTAGGTCAATGCTAAGGATAACAAAGTTTCCTTCCTTGGACCAGAAGGAGATACTGATAAACCACTGGAAGAGATCCCAAAACAACACCCAAAGACCCACTCAGTGTGTGAACCAGTTGAGTGTAGTGGACTAACTGTGGGGTGGAAATGGGCCCGGAGTTTGCTCAGCAGAATTTCCCAGACCACCTCTTCCTCTCAACACATTGACACGCTGCCACCATCACTAGGAACACCTCACTGGGTAGGCCAGCTATGCTATAAACTTTATAAAACACATTATTGTATTTTCTTATAAAGCACATATTTTAACTGAACTCTCTGACATCCTCAGCCTTTCCATTCACAAAAATAGAAGGAAGAAAAGTTCCCATTTCCTGCTGTCTCATGTCCCCGGCCTATACAATATTTTTTTTCTGCAGACCCTTCAAAAGTCTGACCAAATCCTCGTTTCACTTGCATTATAAAGTACTGAGGATGCCATCTCTCCCCAATCCCAGGTCCTAAAGTCTAAGACAGTAGCGCAAACTAATGCTGCCAGATACAGAAAAAATTTTTTGATTCGATTCAGCCCTATTGAATTGGTTTTTCAATTCGATTTTCCTGCCCAGTTGGGTGATTTTTTTCAAAACTCCTGGTGGGTTTTATAGCTTTTTCACCCCCTTTGGCTTCTCCTAACCACACTGGCGCTGTGGTGTAAATAAAATAAAGAAACAAAAAGGACTTTTCTTCTCTCTGTTAAATCCTAGCTCACGTTTGCAGTCCAACACCAGCTCTGGCAGGATACACATTTCAAATCTGACATATTATAATCACAAAACAGAAAATAAAATTAATTTTTCTACCTTTTGTTGTCTGGTTATATTTCAATCTTGTTGGTCCAAGGCTCTGGTTTTCTTCTGATAACTTGCTTGCCAGGGTCTCCTTCTTTCTGCATGCTAACCATCCATCTGCCAACTCTGTCCTCCCTTTCCATTTCCCTTCCCTTCCCAGGAAGTCTGGTATATTTCCTTTTTTTCATCTCCCTCCACAGATCCACCTTTTCTTAAATACCCTTTCATCCGGCATCTCTCCCTCCATCCCCACCACCCCAGAGTCCACCATCTCTCCCTTTCTTTTCCTAATTACCCTCCTATCCAGTATCTCTATCCCTCCTCCACACCATCCCTTGTGTCCAATTTCTCTCCCTTTCTGTTCCTTCCCTCCCTAAATCCCATGGTCCATCATCTCTCTCCCTCTCCTCTATTTTCAGACCCATTATTTCTTCCCCCCCCCCAAAGTTTGGCATATGCACGTCTCTTTGAACACCCCCTTCCCTCCGTGTACTTCTAAATCATGGTCCCCCCCAAAGGCCTGTCCCCCCTTAAAGGTCTGCCTGTCCCCCCTTGAAGGCCTGTCCCATCCCCTTGTAGGCCTGTTCCCCCCTTGAAGGCCTGCCTGCCTGTCCCCCCCTTGAAGGTCTGCACCCCCCGAAGGCCTGCACCCCCCTGAAGGCCTGTCCCCCACTTGAAGGCCTGTCCCACTCCCTTGTAGCTTCTCCCCCCCTTGTAGGCCTGTCCCCCCTTGAAGGCCTGCCTGCCTGCCTTTCCCCCCCTTGAAGGCCTGTCCCCCCTTGAAGGCCTGCCTGCCTGCCTTTCCCCCCTTGAAGGCCTGTCCCCCCTTGAAGGCCTGCACCCCCTTGAAGGCCTGCACCCCCCCCGAAGGCCTGCACTCCCTTGAAGGTCTGCACCCCCCCAAAGGCCTGTCCCCCCCTTGAAGGCCTGTCCCACCCCCTTGTAGGCCTGTCCCCCCCTTGTAGGCCTGTCCCCCCTTGAAGGCCTGCCTGCCTGCCTTTCCCCCCCTTGAAGGCCTGTCTCCCCCTTGAAGGCCTGCACCCCCCTTGAAGGCCTACACCCACCCCTTGAAGGCCTGCACTCCCTTGAAGGTCTGCACCCCCCCGAAGGCCTGTCCCCCCTTGAAGGCCTGTCCCCCCCCTTGAAGGCCTGCCTGCCTTTCCCCCCTTGAAGGCCTGTCCCCCCCCTTGAAGGCCTGCACACCCTTGAAGGTCTGCACCCCCCCAAAGGCCTACACCCCCCCCGAAGGCCTGCACCCCCCCTGAAGGCCTGCCTGCCTCCTCTTGAAGGCCTGCACCCCTTGAAGGTCTGCACTCCCCCCCCCCGAAGGCCTGTCCCCCCTTGAAGGCCTGCCTGCCTGTCACCCCCTCCCCCTTGAAAGCCTGCCTGCCTACCCGCCCGCCCCACCCTGAAGTCCTGATGCCCCGACCCACCCCGAAGGACCGCTCGCCCCCCTGGTCTCCCCGCACCACCTATGAAGCAGCCGCAGCAGGATCGCGAAGTCAGCGTCAGCGATCCCTGCGCCATGGTCCCGCCCCTCCTCTGACGTCAGAGGAGGGGCGGGATCGCGGCGCAGGAAGCAGCGCCTAAGCAGCGCAGGGATCGCTGATGCTGACTTTGCGATCCTGCTGCTGGCTGCTTCACAGGTGGTGCAGGAAGGTCAGTGGGGCGAGCGGTCCTTCGGGGGTAGGGGGGGACTGAACGGCAAGGCCGGGAGCACCCCCTTAGGGCTGGCACCCGGGGCGCACCGCCCCCCCCCGCCCCTCCCTTGGTACGCCACTGTTTAGAAGTGAGTAATTTTTCAAGATTTAGAATTATATTGTAAGTCACTTTCATGAATCAGCCCCAAAATGTAGTCTCCCATCCTGCTCTCATTATATTGTCCTTGGTAATGGTGTTTGAAGTCCAGTATATCTTGGTGGAAGTGCTCGCCTTGCTGCTCTGAGTATGCTCACATGTTCTCCTTGAATGTCTCAAGATTAGCATCTAGGACATGGACTTTGAGAGATATCGTACAGCTCATTTTACTATAATTCTTCACTAGATTGTCAACCAACTCCACACAACTTTTGGCCCAGGAAGCCCCAAACCACTGTTCCAAGCTGTTCCAAGCTGCTTTCACCTTCCTAGTTAGCTTCTTGGGAAATTCCTTGCACTCCAGGATCTTATTCATCTGTGGCCCAACAAAGGCACCTTTGTCTCAGACACATTAGGGAGGATGTCTTGAAAGTACTTGAAGGTTTCTGACTCCTTAATTAGAGCTCTGACAATTGTTTCATTAGGCCAAATTTGAGGTGCAATGGTGACATCATCACCTTCTGGGAGTCTACCAATGGTTCCCATTTGACACTGTTTCTCCCCACAGAGAATTCAGTCTGCTATGGCCAGTCCTATATTTGGTAGAGCACCTCTGTGTCCCTGCTGTCACAAAAGCAGAGATAGCAGGGAAACTTGGTAAAACCACCTTGGAGACCCATTAGGAATGCCATCATTTTGAAGTCTCTGATGACTTCTCAGCTGTACTCATCATACCTAGAAAGGTCTTGAAGCAGTTGTAATCCTCTTTGAGGTTCACTGAGTGAGCCAGTGGAAGAGACGGATACTTGTTCCCATTATGGCTTTGATGATCCTGGATGAGCTGTCAATGAAGAGACTCTACTCTTTCAAGTTACAGTCAATTCCAATTACCTGAAACAGACTGGTTACATTGTGGCAGAAACGAGCCCATCTTGATGGGTGAAGAAGGTGGAAAAAGTTTGGTGACGCTTCCTCTGATCTGTGAACTTTCATCCAAAAAGTTCCATTGCTTGAGCCTAGATGTCAAAAGCTTGGCATTGGACTTGATGAGACCATGATCTCTGATCCAGTCAAGATCTTTTTGGTTTGGTTTGGGTTTGGGTTTGGGTTGGATCTACAATGTCTCCCTTACTTTCTGACTTGCTGCTCTCTTCTGAAGACAGCTTCTCTCTCTCTGGGGGAGTGGATATGGGGAAGTCAGGGCAATGTGGCACCAGGGCGATGGATGAAGAAATATCCAGATATGTGATTGCAGATCCAAGCTTGCCAGTTTGACGTTTGGTAGGGTCCACAATGCAGAAGTAGCAGTTTCTTGAGAGGTCATTGGGCTCCCACCAAATTCTGAGAATAGGAAACTTCATGGCTCTCTTTTCCCCTCTGTACCATCCTGTAGAAGAACAAAATGAAATTGTGGTAATGAAAACAATACATTTCTTTCACTTATAACTAATATATATGAGATTCTCGCAACATATTTCACATATGATTATATTTTCAAATAACATTACAAATTTAGCTATTTTTAAAAAATTAAACATTCCAAGAAATTTTATATCAGAAAATTCTGCCATCCTAGTGAGAAACAAAATTGTCTTACCTTCAAGAGTTTTTTGGCAGTGCTTGCATGTGAAGTGAGGTGCCCAAGGCTTGTCTTGACCTCAATAAAGCATGCCAAAATATGCCTTGTAGCCATCGCACGCCTTAGCAGATGTTTCTATTGAGTACTTTTCCCCTCTTATTTTGATATATTGGCCACATACATAGCAAAAATGCATCTATGGATGTGTGCAGCCTCTGGATAACATCTAAAACAATACAGATATATTATCAGTTGGAACTGAACTGAGCTGGTGGGCTTAAGATCTCTATAGTTATATTGTACTACTATATACAATATATTGATAGAAAGTTCTTGAAGTTACTCTGAGGACCCTTTTACTAAGGCCTATGGCCAAAATTAGCGCAACAGTTTCCTACTGCCAATTTTGATCCACGGCAATTCAGAAATAGGCAGGTTTCCGTCCACATATGCTGCAGTAACAGCATGTCTGAAAAGTCCTTATTGCTTGCCTTTTTGCAGACAGTAAAGGCTCCTGTGCTAACCCAGTAGTAAGAAGCACCTTTACTGCCGCACACCAGTGCATTGTGGGTATACACACCCACAACATGCCCCTTCCTCTACCCGTCTCCACCCACAACCATGACAAGCCTTACCGCCTGAATTGCTGCATGGTAAATCTTTTTTGTTTTACCACAGTGGCATGCGGCGCACCTATGGTAGTGTTTGATGTTCTTCAATACCCTACCACACCTTAGTAAAAGGGCCCCTATGTTTACTCAGCTTGGAATCAATCTGGAATGTTTTGTAAAAACGTTACATTTCAAAATATCATTGTCTTGGTCACAAAAGC
Source organism: Geotrypetes seraphini (assembly GCF_902459505.1). Lineage (NCBI taxonomy): Eukaryota > Metazoa > Chordata > Amphibia > Gymnophiona > Dermophiidae > Geotrypetes > Geotrypetes seraphini. Next base: position 71,585,216 of record NC_047088.1, read on the forward strand.
AAAGTTTGAAGGAAATGATAGCCATTTTCTATACTTTTGTGACACTGGCAAGAAAGAACACTTATTACCCAGAAACAAAAAAATATTTTAAATTTTGTTACATAGCGTTATTATGATTTTGATTTGGCAGTTTCCTCATGCTCCTTTGGGCTTCTAGCTGAGTCAGCACCAGGGCTAGGATATGATATTATGAGGCTTCATTTATAGCTGCTCAAGGAGTCTTTTTCTGCTATTTTATCCTCTCCTAACTTAGGGCTCCTTTTACTAAGCAGCGAAAGAGCATTTTACTGTGGGCTGGTGAGGTAAATGCTCTGATGCAGGAAGGGGTAAAACACGGACCTCGGAATCTAAAACTGCACGTCCTTAAAAATCTGAGGTCTGTGCAATGAAGTCGCTGACGGATCCTAATGCTTTTCCCTCCCTCCCAATATATTATTGAAATGCAAACAAGCTGGGTCGTGGGTTTTAAAACCTCCCTGTAATTTGCTAAAGGATTTTTTTTTTGTTCTTTTTTATGACCTCTCTCCATATACATTTAATAGTCCTTCACACCTCAACTACCCGTAGCTGTGCACGGCCCTCCTCAACTCATCATATTAAGCAAAGATAACACAAAATTTTGTGCAAGTTTAATTGAGTAATTCCTCACCTTCAGTATAGTATCTTTCGTTAGGAGTCGGCAAAGGTGAGAAAATGCTGGGAGTCTTTATGTAAATGTTCAATGCTAGGGGAAAGTACCTCTATGACATTTTAGCACTGACAGATCCTAATGCTTTTTCCTCCTTAAGCTGAGACTAAAAGTGGCACAGACCTCAAGGTAAAAGTTTTGCCGCTAGTCTCAGCATAGGGAGGGACAAGCATTAGGATCCATCAGAGTTAAATTTTCATACAGGTCTGTCAGAGCCAGAAACTACAAATGACACGGACCTCACATTTTTAAGGACGTGCGGTTTTAGATCCGAGAGGTCCATAAGGTCCGCGTTTTACCCCTTCCCCTCTGATGCTCATTGAATTCCTGTGAGCATCAGAGCATTTGTACTCTCCTCAAAAATGGATTTCCTGTCCTATTAACCCTCTTTCTTCCTCCCCTCTTAAAGTCAATCAATTTGTACCTTTGCTTAATCTTTGTAAACCGCATAGAACTTCATGGTATTGCAGTATATAAGCTGTTATTATTATTATTATTATTATTTGCCTCACTGGCCCACAGTAAAATGCTCTTACGCTACTTAGCAAAACCCAGCATTAGTCTTGTCCATGCAGTATCAGCAGTGGCGTAGTAAGGATGAGAGGCACCCGGGTACTAGTGACCTGGATTGGCCACCATGAGAACGGGCTACTGGGCTTGATGGACCATTGGTCTGACCCAGTAAGGCTATTCTTATGTTCTTATGCCCATCCCTCGTCCTCTTCTCTGCCCCCACTCCTTCCCTGCCCCCCATGCAACACACATGTCCCTTCCCTTCCCCCGTACCTCCTTCTTTCCCGGCGTGAGCAGCATCACCAACTTGCTGCGCACATTGGTGTTGGCTCTCCCTCTGACATCACTTCCTAGGCACGGGACCCGGAAGTGACCTCAGAGGGAGAGCCAATGCTGGTATGAGTACCAGGTTGGAGTTGCTACATGCACCAGTGAAGAGCTAGATATACGGTGGGGGTGGGGGGCGGGGTGGTGAAGGTGCATGTGTGGCGGGGAGAGGAGTGGGAAGGAGCGGGTGTGCAGAGAGGAGGCCTGGTGCTAGTGGCCCCTGGGGAGTACCCCCCCTACTACGTCACTGAGCATCAGCTCTTGAACAGGGATCTATGCACCAAGTGCCTTTTAGAAATTGGCAATCATTCTTTCAGTCCAGCCATTAAGTGTCACCATTGTGCAGTGATTATAAATCCCTCCTCCCGAACACTTTCTCTGCAATAAAACCAGGCTTGGTCAATCCAGGCAGTAGAAGATAAGCTGAGAATCAAATCTTTGTTTCTCTTCATGGCAGTGTATCGAACTGTCACTGAGCCACCAGACCAGCCTTATGTCATTTCAATGAGAAATTCATATTTCTCCTCCAGAAGAACTTGTATGCATTTCATCACTTATATAGTACATGGGCCTGTTTTATTTATTTGTTAGAACGACTGCTAAAGTCAACAGATTTTTCTCACAGCTACACAGTTGCTCCTGCAAGCTGTAGAGTGAATGAAAGAACTGCTTAGATCTTTTGAAATGTCTGCTGGTCCCAACCTGCTGAATAGAGAAAACCCAAACTGACATGCGCTGAAAATTTGAATCCTCTCCCTTGAATGAGCAACTGAGATGAGACTGATAAATGCAGAGTTTGATTTTAACAGTGTAAGAACTAAACCCGAAATCTAGGGAAATAGTTTTGTCCATCAGGATCTAGTTTCTGAATATGGGAACCTGTTCTAGTCATTATCTGCATTTAAAAAAAAATAATAATTTATATTCCGCATATCCTACAATTCTATGCAGGTACTCGAGCATTTTCCCTAACTGTCCCAGCGGGCTCCCACTCTATCGAATGTACCTGGGGCAATGGGGATTAAGTGACTTGCCCAGGGTCACAAGGAGCAGTGTGGGATTCAAATCCACAACCTCAAGGTGCCGAGGATGTAGCTCTAACCACTGAACTACACACTTCCACAAGGGGCACTACTATCAAAGACGGTTAAAAACATTAAAGCTAAGATTTAATTTTCAGATGTTCTCTGATGATGCATCACCTTGAGCTCATCATGGGATACTTGGGAGGTTAAATCAGTGTTTAAGAGAAATTAAGTTTTGGATGGATGCAAACAAACTCTCAAAAGATAGTAGACTATGTAGTTTGGAAGGATAAATGGATAGCATATCACCTCACATTTACTGTGATAGTATCATATTCTTTCAGAAGATCAATTACATAGTCCGGGTGAAAAAAATGAATGTTTCTTTAACTTTGAATCCACAAGAAAACTCTTGTGACAACTTAAATGCATTTCGCCACAGGCTATAATAGTGCCTGTTGTTGAGGGTGCATCCATCTATCTATCTGTTCATCAGTTCAAGTATGTTTGTGCAAGGGCATAAGAATATAAGAATTGCCATACTGGGACAGACTGAAGGTCCATCAAGCCCAGTATCCTGTTTCCAACAGTGGCCAACCCATGCCCCAAGTACCTGGCAGAAACCCAAAGAGTAGCAACATTCCAGAGTTGAGATTGTGATGTCATAATGCCTCATTCCACCAATGTCTAAGAGCCAGCCTCACCAGTGATGTCACAATGGCTTGATTGTCCTATGCTTGGCTCATGTAAGAACATAGGAATTTCCACACTGGGACATCAAGCCCAGTTTCCTGTTTCCAACAGTGACCAACCCAGGTGTGGTACCTGGTGGGGAATGAGGGTAACTTTATAAAGTGAACACTGATATTTATATGGGAAGGATTCACATATGCAGGAAGTAACTTCAGAAGGAGAATCTGAGGTGGGTGTGAGCAGCAGGTAGGAGAGGCTGCAGGTGAAGATTTGAAGAGGTGGGCGGTCTGAGTGGAGGACAGGTTCCAGTTCTGGCAAAACAGCATCCTGGGCAGACTGCCCTCCCCTACTCCCCCTTGCCATAACACTGGTTTGAGTCTTCACATGGTGATGTTACAAATATTGGATTAGCTTGATTTCAAACAATGTGCAGGGTACCTTGTGAAGACAGAAGAAAGCTCATAGACTGTATCATGGAGTATCAGAACAGTTGTAATTAGAGAACTTTGTTACCTGTTTGTAATGGCAGTTTGGATTGTATTGTACAAAGAGGCTGTATGGTAGTCCAGACTAGTGTTGTAAATTAGAAGTCCATGATAAACATCCATCTGTGGAAAAGAAAGTTATTGGTGAGTTCCTGACCAACAAGACAGTTAACTTAAGAGGACCTGTATTGACAATTTTGCTTGACTCCACTTTTTAGATTATGTCAGCTGACTTTCCTGGTCAGTTCTGTAATTACAGATTTGGGTTTATCTAGTTCAATGCATGACAATTAGGAAGTTATTTTTACCTTTTCCCCTAGCCTATAAAATTCCCAGCCTAGGTTCTTTGACTTCCCACTTCTACTACTGCATAGTTAAAACTGGACCTCTTGAACTCTCGCACTGGTAAGACATAGGAAAACGATTGGTGTTACTTCTACTCCCCCCCCAAAAAAAAAAAAAAAAAAAAAAAGTGAAAAATATAATACCAATAAAACAAAATTTCACCTCAATATATTGAGTGTGTCTATAAATAGTGTGAAAACTGGGGCATATCAGTATGAAAGAACTAGTTTTTTTAATATTATGGCCCAAGTTCTATAAGCTACAGTATTTATGGTGCACGGATAAGTTATATTAATGATATTATATGTTATTGTTGCCCCTTCTGAGCGTTTCACTCATCCCCTCCTTTACAAAGCCACACTAGCATTTTTAGCACCAGTCATGGCGGTAACAGTTTGGACGCTCATAGGAATTCTTTGTGCGTCGTAGCTGTTACCACAGCAGCTGGCACTAAAAAAACTAGTCTGGCTTTGTAAAGGAAGGGGTAAAATTGTTATTAAATGGTATTTTGAACAGTGATTATGAGCCTGTTTATAAATCCATGGTAGTGATGCTGCCGTGCTAAATGCGCTGAAGTCCATTCAATTCTTATGGGCTTTGGTGCATTTACCATGGCAGCATCGCTACCGTGATTAAAGGAGCCCTATGATTGGAGGAGTTTGTACATGCATATATTTATTTATACTAATTAGACACTAATAGACTGTATGATTGTGTGTTTTTTTTTCTGGGGCATATGTAATGTTTGAAGAGCATAATGAATTCCCAAAAAGTAAAGGCTTGTTTCATTACTGCAGCTCATTGAATTTACGTCAGAATGCAACCTTCCCAACCCCCCTAAAGTTCTTTCATACTGATATGCCTCAGTTTCCACACTATTTGTAAGTACTGTACATTCTTTCATATAGGGCCCCTTTTACAAAGACACGGTAGTGATTCCTGCACGGCAAATGTGACACAGCCCATTCAATTCCTGTGGGCTGTGTCGCATTTGCTGTGCTGGGACTCGTTACCATGGCTTTGAAAAAGGGGCCTTATTGAGGTGAAATTTTGTTTTGTTGGTGTCACATCTACAGTAAATGTACAATAATATTATAGCTAGAATGAGGGATGGAATCTGGAGTATAAGTTTATAAAATCTCAATGACAAAATTTGAAGATCTCTTTCTTTTTGTCACTTTTAATTGGATATCTTCAAATGTAATCATTTACTTTCTAAAGAGACTGGCCACTAGATGTCACTATTGCATCATGCATCCTAAACAAATATCCTGTGAAGTGTAAACTGCAGAAAAAAAAATGGGAGCACAGAAAATGGGTTCATTTATTTAAAAAGATGAAAATCTCTCACAAACCTTTTCTTTCTAATTTCTCTGGATTTTGTTCTCAAACATTAATTTCTCTTCCTTATATGTTGGTTCCCTGGTAAAAGCAGGCAGGGCAGATAATCTGCAGAAAGGCATGACATGTTGCTAGTACTATAGGACTATCAAGGTCATATTTAGGAATATCATCATGAAAAGGGCATTGTTAAGGCTGGGAATTCCTTGTTTTCTGCAAACAAGGAAGCGACACATCTGAAAAAGCATAATCAGTCAATTAGATTATGTGATGGAATGATTTTCTGTGTGTTATCTTTCTTCCATACTAAACATACACTCCCATGGCAACAGACTGAATCTGGTTCATCGAACTATACAATGTGATTGCAAGTAAACACCATGAGCACTATTGTGTCTCTTCAGTTTACAACCTAGTGCAGTGCAATAATCCAGACATCCCAAACTACCACCCACGGACTACCCTAGAACCCTTGAAAACAAGCCATACAAGAGCTATTGCCAGCAGAAGAGAGTTAGATCTTTAGAGTGGCAGGGGTGGAAGTAGAAAGCTAGTACTGTGGCTGTTTGGTGGTAGATGAGAGGATCCGTTGCCCCTGGAACTTAGCCAGTGCGAAAAAGGAACTATTAGTCCCAAAGTATGGCTGGAGGAAGGGGGCACCCACACTCTGACATGTCACAAATGTTCCAGAGAGTTGCCAAAAAGAGATAGGAGTCTGTGCCCCAAAGCAATGCTTGTAGACATGGAGAGCTGTCACCCTGGAGCATGGGAAGGAGAAGGTCCAGCAAAGAACAAAATAGAGAACCTCTTCTCTCCTCCTTCCTTCCCTGCAGAGTTTCCACCTCTAACTCTACCCCATGCACATCCACTCCCACCCCATCCCTGCTTTCTACTATCCATGGAACCCATTTCTACACCCCACCCTACCCAATTGTGAACTGCTTCTCCTTATAGACCTTTTTTTGTTCCTCAACTTCATCACAATTAGACCTTCTCTCAGCTCCCCCCCCTCTAATTCACCTGGATCTTCTCTCTCTCTCTCTCTCACTCTCATTCTCTTTCACTCTCACTCACACTCTTTCTCTCACTCACGCTCTCTTTCTCACTTTCACTTTCACTCTCTCTCATTCTCTTTCACTCAGTCACTTTCACTCTCTCTCTCTCACTCTACCTGGACCTCATCTTTCTCACACCTGACATGATCTATATCATCTCTGTTTTTACTACCTCGTATCTCCTCACCTTCTCTGAACTTCTCCTTCACCAACCTCACCTCATATTGCTTTACCTGGCTCTTCTTCCCCCCTCCCCACCTCGACTCACTTCATCTCAATTTCCTCTCCTTCCTATCTCACCTCGTACCACCCTCCTGTGCTTCATCTCCTTCCGCCACGCTACTCAGTTCTTTTCTTATTCTAAAACACGCAAAAGGAGTAGGGAAGGGCCAACGCATCTCCAAAATAAACTTTTTTTGTTTTTACTTCTGGGGTTCTTTTTTATTTTTGGAAGTCCATTGATCCTTCCCTACTCCTTTTGTGTATTTTGAACTTTGCTGCTTTTCTTTTTCTCCCACCTCACCTTACCTGGATCTACTCTTTTCTCAGCTTTAGTGTGCAGATCCTTATGTTTTATATCTCCCCTCTCTTTACTCAACTTTTAGTCAGGCAACTGCTGGGGCTCAGCCTATCAATAATAATAGCAATCATTCAGTAAGCATTGACCTGTATTTTAATTATTTGCCTCACCCCCCCCCCCCTTTTACAAAGCCGCATTAGGCTTTTTTTTATCACCGGCCACAACGATATTAGCTCCAATGCTCATAGAATTCCTATGAGCATTGGAGCTAATACCGCTGCGACCAGTGATAGAAAAGCCTAAAGCAGTTTCGTAAAAGTTTGGGGGGGGGGGGAGGTTTACTTAATTTAAAAGAAAAAAAATATTCCATAAAATCAGCCTTTCTGTTCAAAATAGTTACTGCATATTCCCATTTTATCAACCCTGTCAGCATCTCTTGAATTTATATAAAACAATATAATACTTCTGATATGAATATTAATTGATTGCACAATTCTAATCAATGAAATGGCTTTGGCTAAAATATAACATAATTCAAATATTTAAGAAATATTATCATATATAAATGATAAATAGTAATAATAGTGGTAATCTGATATTACTGGCAGTGTATTTTATCATGCCTACGCCAACACAAAGTTTCCAGGCATAGTTCACACGAGAGACCCAATTAAATTAAACCCAATAATGAAAATCCTCGGTTTTCTGAGATAGCTCAGGGGTAGACCCTGAGGCAGAAGATTTGAGATTTTGTTTTGGAAGGTATGGAAGCTAAACATGGACATAAAGTACTGTGACCATAAAGGAAATTGAGACTGCGAAATGTGGGAAACTCTGTAGGTAGGATCTGAAATGAGAATCCTAGAAGAAGATCTGGCCAAAAAGGAGTTTCAGGTTTTTTGGCCATTTACTCAGAAGCTGTACATAAGTAGCAAGTTGGTTAGTAGGCTAATCAGTGTGAAAGGATGATAGTAAAAAAGAGAGACAGGTAAATAAAGAGCAGTTTGGAAATATGACTTGAGCAAAACGGTGTGGTAGCCGTGTTAGTCTATTTTAAGAGGTCATAGAGAGAAATAAAACATAGGGCTCCTTTTACTAAGGTGCGCTAGCGTTTTTAGCGCCCGCAGGAAATTACACTTCTAGAACTAACGCCAGCTCAATGCTGGCGTTAAGGTCTAGAGCAGTGGTTCCCAACCCTGTCCTGGAGGACCACCAGGCCAATCGGGTTTTCAGGCTAGCCCTAATGAATATGCATGAAGCAAATTTGCATGCCTCTCACTTCCATCATATGCAAATCTCTCTCATGCATATTCATTAGGGCTAGCCTGAAAACCCGATTGGCCTGGTGGTCCTCCAGGACAGGGTTGACAATCACTGGTCTAGAGCACGCAGCAATGTAGCGTGCGCTATTCCGCGCATTAAAGCTCTAACGCGACTCAGTAAAAGGAGCTCCTAGAGATAAGGTGATACCTTTTTTTATTGGACTAACAATGCATTTTTTTTATTAGCTTTTAAAGGTAACCCTTCTTCATATCAGAAGAGCGAAGTGCTTTCCCTCATAAGCTAAAAAGCTGAGGTGTAAATCAATAGAAGAGACACAGCCCCTGAGGAAATCTGGAGTGAAACGGCTGGGTACCCGGCGGGCTTAAGTTAAGTGCTCTTCTTTAATACATTTTTTGACCCATATATACACCAGTTTGTTCATTTTGAGTTTGTGAGTCTCAACTCAAGCCCATACAAGACCAGTGATGAACACGTCACCCCCCAGTAAGGACACGAAGAAAATTCAAGTAGTGTCTGGGGTGTTTGAGGTCTTGGGAAGAATTCATGTTGTTTCTGCATCAATTTGTTCTCCATTTGATTGGATTCTTGTTGTTTTGAACAAATTGCAATTGTCCATATTTTGTTTGTAGTGTATATAGGTGAAACATGAAGGCATTCCAATGACAGGCTCTCAGGAAGAGGGAGGGGTGAGCCAGGGCTGGGCTGGTGGGAGACAGAGCGAAAGGAAGGTGACAAGGATTATGGTTTAAAAGTGTTTACTCTCTATTAGGGGTGGGCACTGATATGTGTTTGTTTCGTTTGATGTTTGTTTTGTTTCTTTAAAAAAAAAAAAAAAAAAATTATTTTAAGAAATCCTCTTCAGTCCAAACCTAAACTATAGAGAAACTCATGTCTTGGCTTTGGTCCATGATGTTTAGGGCGATTGTGTGTAACAGAAGATGTGTGAGGCCATGTTCAATGTGTACCCTTGGGTGCTGTGTGGTTTGACTGCATTATGACAGGTGTGTTATGTTTCTGTGCGCTTATTCCCAAATACCTCCCCCCCCCCCTTTTACAAAACCGTGTTAGGCTCTTTGATCAGAACTTTAAATATTCACCAGAATAACATTCACTAGAATAATATTTGGACCGATAATCAAAGTGATCTAAGAGAGCAGAAGAAGCTCCTGCCTGCTCAAATCCCCTGTTGCCGCCTAAGCCTTGATATCCAGCGGCACTAGAGCGTACATTGCTGCTGAATATTGCTTCTGACTACTGCCAAAAAATGAGCAGGTCAGGGGCAGTACAGGGAGGCGGCATTAGGAAGGAGCCTAGGGTTATGCAGGTGCTGGTAATAATCAATACTAGCATCCGCAGCACTCAGCAGTCTAAATTAGGACAGCTCAAAAACTGTTCTACATGAAGAACCACAAGCTGCAGTGGGAGGTCGCGACAGCCATTTTGACAGGCAGCTGCGGTGCTCTTGCCCTTATGTCATTCATTGGATCACTAGGGATAGGGGTAGGCCAGCTTGGGGGGGGGGGGGTTGAGGCAGGGGAATTGCTTCCAGCTGTGGGCTGGGGAAGGGGCATTTTCGGGGGTGAGAATGCTAAATATTGGCCAGGTCCGCATAAGCTCTAGTGCCCAGCCCGCCCATATTTAGCTCTCAATATTCAGTGCTGATGCCCGGATGTGGAGTGGCACTGAATACTGGAGGCTAATTTACCCAGCGACACTCAGTGTTGAAGAAAATGCTGACCATAGAAACATAGAATATGACGGCAGAAAAGGGCCTTCAGCCCAACAAGTCTGCCCACTCAAATAACCCTCCCCTCTAAGTTCTTCTTTGAAGTGAGCCCACTTGTTGATCCCGTTTGTTCTTAAAGTCAGTCACGTCTTAAAGTCAGTCTACCTGAAGTGGAAGATCATTCCAACGGTCAACCACCCTTTCGGTGAAGAAGTATTCCCTAATGTCACTATGAAATTTCCCGCCCCTGATTTTTAACAGATGCCCTCTTGTCGCCGTAGGGCCTATAAGGAAGAAGATGTCTTCTTCCACCTCCACCTAAATTGTTGCCCTAAGGCAGAAGGTATAGTAAACTACATTGACATTTGTATAGCGATTTCACAGGTGTTGGAGATGCATTTTGCTTCCTACAGCATATTGCAAAACATTTGCATAGGTGTTAACATTTTAAAATGATGGGGAGGGTGGGGGTGGGTGGTGGATTATGCTTCTCTGGACAAAATAAAGGGGCTTGCCTAAATATTGAGGGTGCTTAGTACCCATTGATCTCTGCAGAGCTGGTTCCTATGATTTTCTGCTTATATAAATGGCATGCATGGCACATTAATCCTTGCATAGCATGGCATTTATTTGCATGATAGACTTTCTTTATTAAGTGCAGTACTGTGAAACAAAGAATTTGCTTTGTGCATGTACATTGCAAAAGTAAAACAAAACCTGATATGAATAACCCACTTTAATTACAGTAATTTTTGTTCAGTAGGTTACAAGATCTTGAACAAACCTAGGCCTTTGTTTATAAAGAATTTTGTTCTGTAACGAACTTGAAATAATGGCTTGCACTATTTTAGATGTGTCTTCTTCAAGCTTATTGGGTGTCACATTAGTATGTAGACCCATGAAAAATGGGCTAATGTTTAATCTGATTTTATGAATTTATTTTACTATACAAAACATTATTTACCCAAATAGTATTACATGGAGATTTGAATATACTGTATACAGTATATATCAATGGAAAATTAAATCCAAATGTTTTCAATTTTGTAACATTTTTAGATGCTTTGCAGTTATAATGGCACAATATCCAAGCCAGACATTCAAAGAGGCATTGTTTAGATTTTATTGCTGCTACATCAGTTCTTTGTAAAAATAGTTTAGTCTCCAACTATAATTGGCTTCCAGTTGTCTGATCAGATCTTTTATGCTAGATTGTACGTTATTGCTTTCAGAGAATAGGACAAAGCCCAGGACTCAATTTAAGGAACATTTGAGTAGAGCTAAAATTGAAAAGGATCACTTTTGGGCCAAAGTCGTTCCTTCTCTTAACACTGCTGATTCAGGCTCATCAACTGGAATCAAATAATTCTGGAACAGTTAGATCCATTACGAGCACCTCTAAGTATAAAACACATCTCTGGGAGAACTTCTTTACTTGGTACTCTCAACAATTACAGAAACAGGTTTGTCGCCATATTGAATGAGCTTGGAGAAAGACTGGTGATTCAATAGTCCAGTTGTTATGGAGCACTTCAATGAAATTGTATAAATCTTTATTAATAGCTGCTCAGAAATATATTTTTTCAGCTCTGGTTGAAAGAGACCAGTTAGATTAAAAACAACTTTTTTGTTTACCTAAGGGTCTTAGGGTCTTCTCTTTTCTTCTGCTGCTTCTTGCATACGACTTTCAATGTAGCATCCTATTGTGGGGTAAAATTAACTTGATTTGACAGTCTTTTTCTTTGGATGATAATCCTTTTTTAAATGTTGACTTTGAAACTTCACAATCATGAACAGCAGTAAACAGATTATGGTTGACATTTTTACCAGCTGATTTTTTTTTTTTTTAAGATGTGAAATCTCAACTGCATAAAAAAGGTAATTTTATAAGTGGGTGCCTCTTTTAGGTAACTCTGATGATACACAAAGAGGCACTGATTAAATGACGTCTAACTCCTAGGCACCATTTGGTGCGGTTGTTAATCAACCGCTAGGTGCCATTTATAGAATCACACTTAGCGGTGGCTAAGCATTTTTTAGGCACTGGTAGGCATTAAATCCTTAGGCGCACAGCCATTTAGGTCAGGGTTTTCTTGGCCTAAATGAGTGTGCCTAGGGTAGGGACCTACAGGGCAGGATTAATTCGTCGAGGGCCCCTAGGCACCCAAGTAAACTGGGGCCCACTGCCCTGCCCCACCTCACCATGCGCCCAGGCGGAAACAGGAAGCTGCATCAGAGGGAAGCTTTAGACAAGCAGCACCACTTGCACAATTACAGTTCCCGTTGCCTTTCTTACCCGTGTTGCTTGCTTGTCTTATTTTCCATCGATGGGGGAGGGGGGGGGGGCTCATTGCTGATCAGGGGGCCCGCATTGCTGATCGATGCTGGAGGGGCCCATCACCGTTTGGAAAAAACAATGTTGATGCCCTCCTTCATCGGGCCCCCCCTGACCTTTTCGGTCCTAGGCACGTGCTTACTGGGCCTATTTGTTAATCTTGCCCTGAGCACCTACCAGCACCTAACTCAATCCATGTCCAAACTCCGCCCTGCCTCCACCCCTAAGCATGTCTGCTTGCCGGTAGGTGTCTCGGTGTAAACACCTATATCAAAGTAGTAGACGCCTGCCGGAAAATCCATTTTTTAAAAATAATTTTTTAATTGTTTTTTTTTAATGGTGCTTTCAATTATCGGTGCTGATTAAGCTAATTTAAAAAATAAATAAATTAAGCGCTTAGATCAGCTAGGTGTGCTGATCTAGATGCCTAACTGTAGTCTTATATAGAATCACGGCCTGAGAGCCCAAATACTCACCTAACCCGTTATAGGGGTGCCTAATGTCTAGGTCCCCACAGTTGCACCGGTCATTGACCTGGTATAATGGCAGGCACCTAAATGCACGTAAGTTGCAGCACCGCCCTATACCGCTCCTATACTTTGCCAATGTGAATGCTCCCTTTGCATTTACATAATATTGCATTTATGCACGCCCTTATAGAATAGTAGCTAGGTATTTTGCTGCTACTTATGCATGCAAAATGTGCACTTATTCACACCCATGCAGGCATTCAGGATATTCACGAGCACAGATGGCACGTAAGCCTGGGTGCTCAGTTACAGAATTACCTCCAAATGGCTTGTTCCAACTGCATTGCTGATAATTGTTCTTTTCCTTTAAATGACTCCCTAGTTGAAATTATACATTGAATTTATACAGAGCTGGATTAATTCAAGCTGATGCCCCCAGCACAGCCCAACAATGGGGTGCCCCTTAGCCCTTCCATTGCTTAACTAAAAAGACATTAAGACTCAATAAGTACTGAGAATTATAAGAACAGCCTTACTGGGTCAGGCCAATGGTCCATCTAGCAAAGTAGCCTGTCCACTAAGTACCTGGCAAAACCCCAAATAGCAACATTCCATGATTGCACAAAACAAAATATCATATATATTTATAATGATTAGTAAAACACTGAAATTCTTGTTGGATAATGGATATGACAAATGGCAGTGAAAGAGTTAAGGGCATGAAAGCTAGGGGAAAAAAAAACTGTGGTCCTCCCCTCCCCCCCCCCCCCCTTGGTGTCCTAAGCATGTACTTATTTTGCTTAATGGTTAATCCAGGGCTGAATTTATTCATTGGATAACATTATTTGTGGATGGAGCATTAGGCTCAGGTACGGTGTCAAGCCCTTGAGGAGAATAATGGAATGGATGTGGGAGTACCGGCTAATTATAGACCTATAGCTAGCATTCACATTTTGGCTATGCTTTGAGAAGCTCAGCTTGCCTTTCAGCTTTCTAGTTATTTAGATTGCCACGATTGCTTGCAACCTTCATAATTTAGATTTAGAAGTTTATACAGTACTGAAAATCTTCTTTCCTAGTTACAGAGGCAAAGAGATTTTTCAGCCATGGCAAACAGATGACAATCCTACAACTTGATGTATCAGCAGCATTTGACACCATCGATCATTCTTTACTTCTATTAAAATTAAGTGAGATAGATATTATAGGCAGTGGTTTGGGGAATTCTAAAGGAACAGGAAATATAAAGTAAATTAAAAACTGTGAGCTTTCCTTTGTCTGGCATTTTAGCTGCGGTGTTCCTCTGGGGCCCCCGCTGTCACCTTTGCTCTTTAATATCTATGTGAGTTTGCTTAGTACAATTCTGAAAGAGATAGGAATTAGCTGTTATTCCTATGTAGATGATATTCTCCTGCTGGTTCTGGTTTTTACAGATCTAACGCTGACTTTTCATAGAATTAAAGAATGTATTGGCTTTATGGAAGGCTGGAGCTCAAGCCATTTCTGACAGCTGAATAGGCCTACAACTAAGATATTATGGCTGAGCAATTTGAATGATTGCCCTCCCAAGCTGGCTGAAATCTCCCCTGACTTCTCACTTGCCATAGAAACAGCTTTGAAAATGTATAAAACTTTACAAGTCTGATACCAGATCTTGTCAATCTCTAGAATTTGATTGGGAACATATTCTAAATATCTCTCAGATGTCATTGATTGGCAAAATCTATGGTCTACAAGTATGCACCCTTTTATGTCTACAGCTATCACACAGTCCTCATTTTTCATCCTGCGCTAAGCATATAGGACTCCCACAAAATTAGCAAAGATTTCCTTTGTTACTTTAACAAATGCTGGTCTTGCTGTCAAGAACCTGGTGACCATCTTTTATATCGATGCTCCAATCTACAAATATACTGGGAAAGAGTTTGGGGAAAAATTAATTCAGTAATTCCAAGAGGGAAATCTACATTTATTTCTTACAGCATAGTACATGTAATTTTTAGGTCATCAAGCCCAGATGTCAATATCCCAGAAGATTATGCAAGACTATTCAAAATTATGATGGCTTTAGCATCTCAATTAATTATCCGACACTGGAAGGATAATTTAAAACTCAATTTCTTTGAATGGTGGACTCAGCTTTGAACAATTAGAAAATACGAAGCTCCTAATGCTGTTTGACTCCATAAAGCCTTGCAATCCAAAAAGACATGGAGGGGCATTTTCAGTAGGACGTCTAAGTCCAACTTTAGACATTTCCCACACAGTCAGAGGCAGGAAAATGGCCATTTTCAAAGCAGGTAACACCGCTGACATCCAACCTTAGGACATCCAACTTTATTTGCTATTTTTGACCACAAAACTGTCCATTTGGACATGGGAGGGGCCAGCCTTGTAATGGACTGGCTACTTAGACATGCCAATAGAGCAGTGGGGCACCTTCACAGCTGTGAACTTCACATAAAGGGTGCCAGAAGTACATCTCACCATACCCCCTTACAATGTATGTTGAATACTCCAAAACTCCCCCAATACTATACCTACCTGTTTACCACTCCAATAGCCCTTATGGCTGCAGATGGCACCTAGATGGCAGTATAGTAGGATTATGGTAGGTTTTGGTGGGCTCACATTTTCCACCATAAATGTAGTAGTTAGAGTGGCTTATGGGCCTGGGTCCTCCTCTCTATGGCTCACTAGCCCACTCAAACTTATCACAATGGAAAAAGGTTAAAGGTATCAACTGATATATCAAACCAAGGACCTGTTTAATACATCATCTTAACACAAAGAGCACTTAACAAATTGTATGTGCTCGTAAGACTCAGCTCTCAGATGCCTGCGCTGTACAATCATAAAAGATTAATTCAACAGTTTAAGTAGGACCAGGGTATCTTTCATTGAGCTTAGTCTTTTTCTTAAAGGAACTAAGGCCCAGCAAAAAGGATGACACTGGCATCGGCATGTCCAGTGCGTTGGTGCCAGTGCCGGGTGCCAGATGGGGGTAAGTGATGTGTTCGGGTGGGTGATGGGTACGGGGAGGATGTCAGATCGCGGCAGGGGGGGGGTGACACGAGCGGGGGGGGGGAGGGTGCTGGATTACACGGGGGGAGGGGAGGTACCACTGTATTTGTAATTTTTACATTAAGCAAAGTCCTTATTTGTAATGTCTAAAAAATGTGAATAAAGACGTACATGGAAATAAAAGTATTAAAGGCACTGTTCCCTCTAAGCTGAGTGGGAGTCCTCCAATTACATTGCTGCTAGTTTTTATTTTATTTATTTATTCAATTTTCTATACAGTTCTCCCAGGGGAGCTCAGAACGGTTTACATGAATTTATTCAAGTACTCAAGCATAATTCCCTGGCTGTCCTGGTGGGCTCACAGCAGGGGCTGGTGCTTCAATGCTGTGTTTTAATTGAGAGGGACAGGCAGGTTCCATGGATTACTGCAGAGCTTGTCTGTCCCTCATTACTGAAAATGTGATAGTGAAACAGCATCCCCTACTGGCAAAATTGTAGATGAAGGACTCCAGCTCAGCTTAGGAGGAACAGTGGTTGAAGGCTATTTTAAATTCCTCCTTTACCATGGATCTTCCAGTGAACCCTCTGGTGAAAAATAACGATAATAAAATTAAAAAAAAAAACCAAATAAAAAGTCTCTTTTAAGCTCAGGCATTTAAGACTTATTAGATACAATTTGTATGAAGAACATTTCAAAAGGCACAAGATTTGTTTGTGTTGAAGAGAGACTGAAGAATATGATATGAAGAACAGTGTAGCCTTATTATTCGTCTTGATTCTCCCTTTATTAGATCATTGAAATGCCTTATATTCAGAGGTTTCAGTTAAATCTTTGAAAAGGCTCCAGCTGCTGCAGAATGTCATGGCTAAATGAATATTTAATGCCTGTAAATTTGTTGCAATAGAAAAGAAGAAAACTTGCCTCAATATGAATGAAACCAACAAAAAAGGTAAGAGATGTCTAAAACAACCTTACGTTTATTCTCATAAAATCCTTTCAAAGTCCCAGTCGAGTTACTTGACTTGGCATGCAATTTTTTAAACTGAGGTCCCGACTAGGATCCCAGTTTCAGCAGTCTGGAATGCCTTCTTCAGGGGGCAAACAAGTAACTTACTACGATTCAGAACAAGAATACGAATCTGAGCCAAGTAGTACCAGAAGTTCAAGTCGAGTTGGCGTCTTCAGGGAGTAAGTACGCCAAGTCAAGTAACTCTAATGGGACCATATGTGAAAGGATTTTATGAGAATAAATGTAACTTTTGGTTGTTTTAGACATCTCGCTTGCCTTTTTTTGCTTGTTTTGTAAATTTGTTGCCACATGGTTTAGAAAAAGGGCCCCTTAATAATATGTGGGATTTAAATTTTTTTTGCTGATTTATACTGTTTATTCCCAATACTTAAGAAGGTTTCTTACTATTGTGATCTGCCTTGGACTAAATTAGGAGAAAAAAGAGTATAAGCATATGGATTAGACAGGATATTTATTAATAGTAATAATAATAATTTTATTTTTATATACCACAGTTTATACTGCAATATCACAAACAGTTCAGAGCAGATTACAGAGGAAGAGACTGTATCCAGACAGCGATATTACAAAAAACTTTCAAAATTACATTAACATGGTAAGATTAATCAATTTTTCCTGGAAGTGTTTTAGAAGTATATCATGGTAGAAATGGAGTCAGAGGAATTTGTCAAAGAGATAAGTTTGGTAAGAAAGAGCATTTGGGATAAAGTTGGTTAAACATTTATTCCATTTGCCTGCTTGGAATGATAATGTTCTATCAAGGAATTTCTTGTAGATACAGCCCTTCAAGGATGGGAAAGTGAACAAGTAGGCACTACGTGTACAAGTTGTGCCTGGAAAGTTGAAATGATGAGATAGATAGATTGGGGAAGAACCTGTTATGGTTTTGAAACAAAGGCAAGCAAACTTAAAAATAACCCTTGCTTCCATGGGCAGCCAGGGTAGTTTTTTGTAATATGGGCTTACATGATCTGATTTCTTGAGACTGTAGATGAGATGGACTACAGCGTTCTGAATGATTCTTAGTCATTTGATGGTTTTCTTAAAAGATCCCAAGTATATAATATTGCAGTAGTCTAAGATACTTAAGATCAAAGATCGAAATGATGAGATAGATAGATTGGGGATGAACCTGTTATGGTTTTGAAACAAAGGCAAACAAACTTAAAAATAACCCTTGCTTTCACAGACAGCCAGTGTAGTTTTTGTAATACGGGCTTACATGATCTGATTTCTTGAGACTGTAGATGAGACGGACTGCAGCATTATGAATGATTCTCATCATTTGATGGTTTTCTTAAAGGATCCCAAGTATATAATATTGCAATAGTATAAGATACTTAAGATCAAAGATTGAACCAGGAGTCGAAAAAAGAAGAAGTCAAAATAGCGTTTAATAGTACGAAGTTTCCATAAAGTGAAAAAAACATTTTTTAACCTGAGAGTTAGTGTGATCTTTGAAAGTCAAGCTTCGGTCCAAGATGACACCCAGGATTTTAATGGTAGAATTAATTGGGTAGTCTGACCCATTTAATCTCAAAGAGGTATTCGTGATCTTGTGCCTAAAAGAACTTATTTTTATCTGAATTTATCTGAATTCAGTTTTAATTTAAATTGTGTAGTCTCTTGAGTCAGTGAGGTTATGAGAATAATAAATGTAATGTCATCCGCATATACTACAGATGAGCTATCATTTGCAATGACATAGGATATGCCAAAACAACATATCCCATGTCCAGTGGCGTAGCAGAGATGAGAGGCACCCGGGGCTAGGGCACCCCTCCCCTCATCTCTACCCCCCCACTCCTGCTCCGATCCCCCCTGCCAAGTGTGTGCCCCCTTCCCTTCCCCCATACCTCTAGTTGTTCACCGCTGCGAGTAACAACTTGAGCATGCTCCTTATGACCCCGGTGGCTTTTCCTCTGATGTCACTTCCTATGCGCGGCACCCGGAAGTGACGTCTGCGGTCGAGAACACATTGAAGCTGTTGCTCATGGCAGTGAACAATTAGAGGTATGGGGAAGGGGGCGTGCGCATGGCAAGAGGCGGAGGGGGTGGAGAGGAGGCGGGGTGCCGACACCTCCATCAACATGGCGCCCAGGGCGGACCGCCCCCCCTCGCCCCTCCCTTTACTACGTCACTGCCCATGTCACTTTATGTCATGACTAAAAAAAAATGAGCAGAAAAATACACAAGATTTTGTGTTTTGTCATTTGTTAATAATAGTGCACACTGTTTTGGAAAGAGGGTACATTCTTTCCCACTAGCAGAACCACCACACTTGCACAGCCTAATGCACAACCACACACTAGTGTGCTTCAGCATGCCTGTGTGTGCATGCAGGCCCTACCAGGGAAAAAGTGTGCCCTCTTTCCACACAGTGTGCACTCTTTTCAACAGTGCACACTATTATCAGCAACTGACAAAACAACAAAAATGAATAAAATAAAAATTCCATAGGAAATTTATTTATTTATCCCCCCCCCCTTTTTTACAAAAGCGTAGCGTGGTTTTTAGCGCCGACCGTGGCGGTATCAGCTCCTATGCTCACAGGAATTCTATGAGCGTCGGAGCTGTTACTGCCATAGCTGGCGCTAAAAACCACGCTATGCTTTTGTATAAGGGGGAGGGGTTAATTCACTTTCTATCTCGTTCTCCCCAAAGAGCTCAGAACGGGTTACAGGTTAGCATACATAATGTACAGTTAACAGGTTACAATTTGCCATAGTTACAGTACAAGTTTTTATCCTAACTTGATACATACTAGGAATCTAATACCGATATATGTAATATACAGTTTATAGGTATGACACCAAATAACCCCCATCCCCTTTTACTAAGTCACGGTGTAGGGTTAACTGTTGTTTAAAATATTGCTCTGATCTACATAGCTGAAAACAGTGTACAATCTACTGACCTCATCTGCCTAAAATGTATGTCCCTACCTTTGTAAGCTAAATAGATAAGAGTTTGAGCTATGATGTACCCTGCCCTTCTGTACATGTAACATTTAGAACTGTAAGATTTAGATATGCAGAGAAATGAGCTAGTTTCCTATAGGACTATAAATTGTATCCCTGAACCTATCATAAGTGCTGGCTTAAGACCAATAATAATTGTAGAAAAGTTATAGAAGTAACAAATGAAAATTGTAGTTTTTGCATATATTAGTTTGCTTATGCTTAGTGAAAAGGGCATAAAAGTCCGTGCATTTCCTGATTCTGATACTCTAGTAGGCAGGCTGTTAACTGCACTAGAGTCCAGCATGCTGTAATAAACCTCTTGTACTTTCTTCACGCCTCTGACTTTGTGTGTCCAAGTGACCTTTCAACGGTAGAGGTTTTCACCGCGGCCCAGAGCACTAAATGCTCAAAAGCTGCTCCAGTGCTCATAAAATTCCTATGAGCATTGGAGCATTTAGCGCTATAGGCTGCAGTGGAAACCTATACTGTGGCTGTTAAAAGAGGGCCCAAATTTTTCTGACTGTCCTAATAATTATAAAATTCTAATGATGCTGCATTTCTGTTCTTACTATATTTTTGACCTGATTACAGGTTATGACATTATGTTTCTATAGCCACTATTTTTATTATTTTTTTTTTTTTGTTTCTCGGAGGATTATACTGAGTTTTTCCTGTTCATTCATTGTGGAAAGTCTTATTGTCTTTGTCAGCTTTGAAAAATGGCACTCTCTTATGTTTTTGTATTTTTCACGGTGCTGGAAGAAATGCATTTCCAGTGTTGCTCTGCTTGCAGTCTGGCTTCTTGGGGTTTCCAGATCAATTTTTTGTCTGCATGGTTTCTGCATCTAATTTGTGGTCACTTGTTCTGTATATGGTGAGGATCTGTCTGTCATTTTGCTTGAGGTGAAGTGTTATACCACTATGTACACAGATCTTTAACAGCCCAGCTAATTTGTATTTTTGAATAGAAGTTTTATCAAAATAGTTTTGTAATATTAGCAATAGTTTTGTAATATTAGCAATAGTGGACCTGATATTCAGCTGGTGGTGCTCAGTATTTTGCTGACCGCTGCTTGCATTATAACAGGAAATTATATAGCAGGTCAAATTTGGACTCTGACATTGAATTCTCTGGGTATATGGAAGTAGCAAAAACGTAGCTGGTTAAGAGTGATATTCGGCATTTAATCAGATATGAAGAACCACATAAAGATAAGACTGTGTTTTATGCATTCCTACTAATGTGGTTATCTTAGCTGGTTAAGTGCTGAAAATCTAGGGTTGCCAGATTTTCCAATCGAAAAATCCGGACCCCTGGACCTGCCCCCCAGGCCTGCCCAGTTCCACCCATCCCCGCCCTGTAATGACTTAATCCCACCATAGCCCCGCCTCTGCCCTGCCCTCCACTGTCTGTGCGGATTTCCTCCCTGCCAGATGCGATTTGAAAAGCCGTCTGGACCCCCGGACATCTGGTAACCCTATGAAAATCAGCACTCAACCAGCTAAGTACCGACACTGCCCCTGGAATGCCCCATCATAGCCAGTTTTGGCTTTGGCACTAACAGGGCATTTTCAGTGGCATTATCTGGTGAAGT
Organism: Geotrypetes seraphini; assembly: GCF_902459505.1. Classification (NCBI taxonomy): domain Eukaryota; kingdom Metazoa; phylum Chordata; class Amphibia; order Gymnophiona; family Dermophiidae; genus Geotrypetes; species Geotrypetes seraphini. Next base: position 71,606,636 of record NC_047088.1, read on the forward strand.
ACCACAGAAAATGCCCAGCTAGTCCCAGACAGGCAATTAAATGGCCAGGAGCTTCTTCTGGTCATTAAATCATTTTGAATATCAGGCCCACTGTCTTTTCATATATAGGACTCTTGCTACTTGTATTCTAGGCAGGGCTGTCCCACTATTAGGCAGGACTAAGCATTTGCCTCTGGCAGCAATTTTTGGGAGGCACCAAAGGGCAGCCGCAATCCAAGCAACCACACAAACTCAAAAGAAATAACAGCTGGGACAATGGGCACTTTTCATATAGTCCATTTATCTAGATTGTATGAATTTGGAATTTTGCAGTCCAGATGAATGATTCTGCATTTATTTTCAGTGGTGTCATTGCTGATTTTGTAATTTGGATCATAATCTGAGCTGGGTAGCATCTGACTTGCACTAGTGTCTTCCACATAAACTGTGAAAGATTTACAGGATTCAACAATGCAAAATAGCAGCAGACATAGTGTGATTCTAATTAACAAGAACAACGTTGCATACACAATTAGCTATACAGACAAAATGTGTTTTACAACTTTTATATTCAGCTTTCCAGATGTCCAGGAGAAAGTAGAATGCCAATGTTGTAATATTAGCTGACAAAGTGCAGATGGATGAGTTCTAGAATTTAAGTGTTCTTCCTGAGTCAAGCTTTTTAAGACAAGAAGTTCTTGGCCTGGAATTCCCGTTATTTCTGAAGAGGTTTCATTTTGCTTGAAATTTTATTTCAGGAAATTGCTGGTCCTCTGATTCTTTTTTCATATTGTGGTTTCAATTAACCATGAATTTCTTCCAGACCCAAAATGGTGGAAGCAATATCACGGGCCTATCTCTAGTTCAGGAACTTTAATGGTATGTTCTGGAGCAGTTTTCAACATGCTTGCATTGGTGCAAGGTTCTTGGGACCTGCTATCTATGCACAAACTTTCTGAAGGATTTGGACTTAATTAACTTTTTTAACCTGAATGCAAGGTGAATTATGAAATGTACAGTTGGTAGGCCCCTTCCATAGAAAACTTACAATCTACACACTACAGGGATTCAAAGAAGGTCTGGACAGGTACCTGGAGGACAAAGGGATTGAGGGGTACAGATAGGAGTAGAAGTAGGAAATAGGGATAGGATTAGAGGCAGTTACAAAATTAGTCAGGGACACTGTTCAGGCAATTAGGCCTGAGGGGCCGCCGCGGGAGCGGACCACTGGGCAAAATGGACCTCTGGTCTGCCTCAGCGGAGGCAACTTCTTATGTTCTTATGTTCTAAAGAATATATTTATTAACAGGCACTTCAGTGTAAATTATAGCAGGTCCTATTTCATGTAATGGAACCTTTTATATTAATGGGATTAGCACACTTTAGTAAATCTAGCCCTTTCAGTTGCAGTGCAGGTGAAATAATTTGATCAGGGTGGATCAGTGGAAGAAGCAGAATTTGGACCTTGGATTTCCTGGTTCTTAGTGCTTCAGTCCCTAGGCTTTCTGCTGCTTTGCTTTCAAAATTGCTGCAAGCAGGACTTGCCTTAGCATTTGCGGGACCCTATGCGATCAAGTTTGGTGGGTCCTACCCCAGGATTCATCACCTGCTCCAGTGTTTGAACCTCTCTACCCAGTATACTGGCATCTTCCATTCTCTATGACACCCCCCACCACCACCTACATTGTATCTTAAATGGTGTCTCTGAGTCTACATCTTGCCAGTGGTGGTAGCAATTCACCTGCAGTGCCAGTGGACAAACCCAGAAACTTCCCCTGTAGCCTTCCACTCTCACTGATGTAACTTCCTGTTTCTACAGGAACTCTAGGAGTGTCTGGAGCAGTACAGAGCATTCAATGTGCTGGCCTGCGCTAAAAACTTCTTTCCCTGTTTTGTAAAATGGGGGCTGAGGGTGGGTGGTGGGATGGTGGTGGTTAGTCAGAAAGAGGTCCATTTATAAAAGCTGTGGCAAGAATTAGCCGTAGTGTGCCTTTATTTATTTATTTCTATTTCTATCCCGTTCTCCCAGAAGCTCAGAACAGGTTACAGGTAGACATTCACAATCATTTGAAAACAGACTTATGTAGATCTTTTCTGTGCGCTAAGGCCATTTATACCACAGACTCTGTTTGACATGTACAGGATGAAAACTCTCATAATGCAAAACTGTGTTCTGATCTGCAGACTTTCGGAAAACTGTTGTTTCTAATGTATTATTAACACGTTGCAGTTTCACATCAAGAGTCACCAATGGTTGGTTAGGAATATCACTATCTTCTTCGGAGCATTCCACTCTCACAATTATTAAATTTTATTAGGATTTTATATACCGCCTATCAAGGTTATCTAAGCGGTTTTACAATCAGGTACTCAAGCATTTTCTCTATCTGTCCCGGTGGGCTCACAATCTAGCTAATGTACCTGGGGCTATGGAGGATTAAGTGATTTGCCCAGGGTCACAAGGAGCAGCGCGGGGTTTGAACCCACAACCCCAGGGTGCTGAGGACGTAGCTTCAACCACTGCGCCACACACTCCTACTGACTTTAAGTTGAAGATCAAGATGACTGCCAGAATGCCAGATGATATTCTTTTTCATTTTTGCTAGCCCTTCTATCCCTTTTTACTTGGAACCCTTCCCACCCCAAACAGTTTTTGCCCTACAGCTTTTCTCTTCTCAGCTTCTCTTACATTCAGAGAAGAGATAGCTTTCTGAAGACAACATTTGAATCCAGTTCATGTATGGACAATACATTGTTGAGCATCATTTCTCAAGAATAGAGATGGTTATTCTCTAGTAATCTCTTATAGACATATTTTTAAAAACTTTTTATTTATAGTGAATTTTAACTATTACAAGCAGAAAAACACTTGTTAAAGCCATGAGAAGGTCAATAGGACACCAAGCAAAGGTATGAACAAACATCATATCTTACTTAAGAAGAAAAATAAAAATGTACTTTCTTAGCCCACTAAGTTGGAGACCTCAGAAATTAGAAGGTAAATTATAAAGTTCAATAAACTATGTAAGAATAGGGATGTCTAAATACTTTTAAATTTATACTCAATCTTCACCAGTATATGTCCTTTAATTTAATAATTAGGGGAGGTGCTACAGGAAATTTATTATCAATGAATGCCATAAATTGTTTAGGGTTAAAGAAAATATGTTAAGCATTTTCAAATTTTATCAAACATTAGGGAACCGCAGAAAAAAAGTACCACCGTTCTGTATCATCTTTGGACACAGAGCCAGGTCTCTCTGCACACATCTTGGAAACACCATACTTTTTTTGACCCCAAACAAGTTCTTACAATGGCAAAAAAATACATTTAAAATATGATTTCTTTCCATTTCAAAGGCAAATGAAACAAGGAGGGTGACTCAATCTTCCACATTGTATATAGATATTTCCAGTAAATTGGTAACATTTAAATGTTCAGGTAACACAGTCTCTACTCGTGCATCTTATTTACCCACTTGCTATTTCTCAAAAAGCATATAACAGATCTTAACACAGAAACATGACAGCAGATAAAGTTCAAATGGCCCATCCAGTCTGTCCTACCGCAGAATTACTATATCCTCCTCCCTAAAAGATCGCACGTGCCTGTACCACATTTTCTTGAATTCAGACACAATCTTTGTCTCCACCATCTCTACTGGGAGACTATTCCATGAATCTACCACCCTTTCTGGAAAAAGTATTTCTTTAGATTACTCCTGAGCCTTTTAACCTCATCACCTTTTAACCTCATTCTATGCTCTCCCATTCTGGAGTTTCCTTTCAATTGAAAGAGACTTGCCTTGTGTATTTATGCCACATAGGTATTTAAATGTTTCTTTCATATCTCTCCTCTCCCACTTTTCCTCCAAAGTATATATATTGAGATCTTTAAGTCTGTCCCCATACGCCTTATGACGCAGACCATCAACCATTTTAGTAACTGTCCTCTGGACCAACCCCATCCTGTTTATATCTTTTTGAAAGTGCAGTCTCCAGAATTGTACACTATACAGGTGCATCAGTACTTCCTTTATCCTACTGGCCATTCCTCTCCTTATGCACCCTAGCATCCTACTAGCTTTTGCCATCACCTTTTCAACCTATTTGGCCATCTTAAGATCATCACATACTATCAGACCCAAATCCTGCTCTTCTTTTGTACAGAAAAGTTCTTCACCCCCTAAACTGTACCTTTCCCTCGGGCTTCTACAGCCCAAATGCATGATCTTGCATTTCTTAGCAATAAATCTTAACTGCCAAATTTCAGACCATTCCTCAAGCTTTGCTAGGTCCTTCCTCATGTTGTTCACACCATCAGAGGTGTCTACTCTATAGTAGATTTTGGTATCATCCGCAAAGAGACAAATCAGTCAGCCCTTCAGCAATATCGACTACAAAAATGTTAAAAAAGAACAGGCCCAAGAACCGAACCTTGAGGCACACCACTGGTAGCATCCCTTTCCTCAGAGCAATCTCTGTTGACCACTACCCTCTGTAGCCTTCCACTCAACCAGTTCCTGACCTAGTCTGTCACTTCTGGCCCATACTGAGGGCACTCAGTTTATTTATTAGATGCCTGTGTGGAACACTGTCAAAGGCTTCCCTAAAATCTAAATACACCACATCTAGCACACTCCTTCTATCCAATTCTCTGGTCACCCAGTCAAAGAAATTGATCAGATTTGTCTGACAAGACCTGGCTCTAGTGAATCCATGTTGTCTCGGGTCCTGTAATTCACTGGATTCCAGAAACTGCACTATTCTCTTTTAAAAGGATTTCCCTTAATTTACTTACCACAGAGGTCAGATTTACCTCTTCCTTACTTCCACTTTTGTGGAGAGATACCACATCTGCCCTTCTTCAGTTCTTTGCTACCACTCCCAGCTCTAGAGAATCATTGAAAAGATCAGCCATTGGAGCTGCCAGAACTTTCCTAAGTTCCCTCAGTACCCTTGAATATATACCATCCGGCTCCAAAGCTTTATCCACCTTTAGTTTAGCGAGCTCCTCATGAAAATAATCCTCTGAAAATCGATCAGGGTCTACCACACCTCCAGCCCTATTTGCTTTTGTTTTCTGAAGTCCCACTCCTGACCCTTCAGCTGTGAACACGGAACAAAAATATTTGTTATGCAATTCAGCCTTATCCTTATATGATTCTACATATTTCTCCCCTTCACCTTTGAGTCTCACAATGCCACTTTTTCACTTCCTCCTATCACTAATATATCTAAAAAAAATGAATTGTCTCCCCCCGTTTTATTGTCTACTATTTTGTCTTCCATTTGGATCTTTGCTTTCCTGATTACTCAACCAGCCTTTCTTAAATTTTCCAGACAGTTTTGCCTGTCTTTCTGCGATCTTTTGTAGTTTATGAAGGCTAACCTCTTATTCCTTACCTTTTAAGCTACTACTTTTGAAAATCAAAGCAGCCTTCTTTTCCTCAAAAAATTGTTTGTGGCTCTAACAGTTCAGTTTTGCTCACTGCTTTCCCATCCAGACAATTTCTTGACATAATCCCCCATCTGAACATAATTAATTTGTTGTTTAAAGTTTAGAACCTTCACTGTTGAATGAGCCCTCTCTACACCTTTCTTAATATTAAACCACACCATGTGGTGATCACTGGATGCCACATGATCACAATGGAAGGTATATCTTCCAATGGAATTTTTAACACCTCAAGCATATTTTTTTGAAACAAGTTTCTAGGTGGCATATAAGCTGTTCGAGGAAAGTTCAGACACCTTAAATTACACTTCCTTTGAGCTTAGACCATGCTCCAGCTGTTCTTATTTCCAGTGGATATTAATGCAGTCTTGCACAATCTTATACTGGATGGATTTCACTTCCTTCAATTTCTGCCCAACCTCACCAGCCTTTAATGATTCACAGCCAAATTGTTCTCCAATTCAAAATATTTACTAGACAATGTGGGGCTAATTCTATAAAGGGTGCCTAAAGTTAGGTGCCTCTTTTTCTTTAGCAATTATTGAGCCTATTAAGGGTATTGTGCCAATTAACACCCCCCTCCCCTTTTATAAAACTGCAAAAGTGGATTTTAGCACAAGCTGGCATGCTGAATGCTCTGCACTGCTCCTGACGCTCATAGGAACTCTTTGAGCGTTGGGAGCAGTGCAGATCATTCAGCACACCAGCTGGCGTTAAAAAATGCTTGAATTTGGTTCAATCTAGAATTTACATATTTTCAGGTCAGTAATCACTTCCCAAATAGCCTCTAGAGTTAGAGTTACTATTGTTACTCGCCCTTAATTTCCTATCCCTATGGGAATAATAATCTCCTTTGGGTTTTGCTTCACCGCTGCTAGAATTAGCTCCCAGCACTGTTAGCATAGCTCCTGGAGATAGGAAGAACTCAAGTCCTATTCTCACACCTTCTGAGTCTGGTTCTTCATTCAGTGTAGGTGTCGCTGCTAGGCCCTTGACCTGGAAAGAAACTCCAGGGAGAACAAGCGTGCTCTCAATCAGGGAACTAGAAGCAGCCAGCTGGGAGAGAGTTTGGCCTGATGGACTAAGGTCATCTCCTTCTCTGCTCAGGATAGTCCTCCCTCTATACCTGCTTCCATGAAGATTCCTCCAACAGCTCCCAAGACCTAATGGGTCTAGTACTGTATACTTAATTATCATTACCAGAGTGGTTGGAAGAATAGTTGGCAAAGAAGATTTTAATTTTCCTTTTCTTTTACCCATCTCTAATGAAGAAAACAGCAAAAAGGTAAAAAAAATAATCAGGAGTTGTAGGAGCTTGTCTACCTAATGTTATGCTCTGGCGGCTATCTTGTCAAGTCTCTACCTCTTAAAGAAGTATTTTAATGAGTAGCTCATATTTTCAAGTCTTAGGTGAAATAATATAACACTATTTTAAAAAAATGCCAAATAGAGAAAGAGAATCTAATTGTGTTAATGCAAGATAATGTGAAAGAATAACACATACATGTAATGCAACTGAAGATAAAATATTAAAAGGCTCATTTTCAAAGCACATAGACTTACAAATTTGCATATATCATTTTTTTATTTCTCTTAGTATTAATCATTTTCAACTTAACTTTCCTTTAGCGCAAAATGTCTGCCCAAAACATTTTCATGAATTTACATTTGTTTATTAGGCAGCTTTTGTCTGGAACAATCTATCTTTGCAAATTAGATAAATTAACTCTTACACTTAGCCTCTCTTTTACTAAGCCAAGGTAAGTTACAGGAAAATACTTTTAAAACCAATAGGAGGAAATTTTTTTTCACTCAGAGAATAGTTAAGCTCTGGAACGCGTTGCCAGAGGATGTGGTAAGAGCGGATAGCATAGCTGGTTTTAAGAAAGGTTTGGACAAGTTCCTGGAGGAAAAGTCCATAGTCTGTTATTGAGAAAGACACGGGGAAATCCACTGCTTGCCCTGGATCAGTAGCATGGAATATTGTTACTCCTTGGGTTTTGGTCAGGTACTAGTGACCTGGATTGGCCACCGTGAGAATGGGCTACTGGGCTTGATGACCCAGTAAGGCTATTCTTATGTTGCTCCGACACTCATAGTACTTCTATGAGTGTTGGAGCAGAGTCGGAACATTTAGCACTCTAGGCCATGATATAAACTTTTACTGTGGCTTTTTAAAAGGGGGAAGGGGGGTTAGTCCAGAAAGTAATTGAAAAGACATAGCTCAGCTCTAAGCCCTTCTTATCTTATTAATCAAGTTTTATTAAACTTCTCCTTAGATAGAGGGTTTCCTAATTTAGTAATCTGTGTTGAACCAAGAAAACTGAAGAATAGAGGTAGCAATAATAGAATAGAATATATAACTTTGCAGCTTTGTAAGTCTATGTGCTGTGAAAATGAGCATCTAAATGGTATGTGCAGCCAAAATTTTTCTCATGTCATTTATGCAATTTTTTAATTTCTGGGAATTTGTTGTTTTATTTTTTTTGTTTCAAGACAGTGTCATCAATAGCATACCCTACTGCTCAAATAGTACACCCTATTTCTAAATAAGGTGCTGTCCTCATTGATGCCACAAACAAACATCTAAACTTTGGGGCTTTTTCCTATCATTCTAGGTTAAAAAATGACACGAAATGACATAAGAAGGTAGTTTCAAATGAATGCACCTCCCTAAATGCCACTTTTAAAGCTGCCTCTCTTATACTCTCCCTAACATTCGTGCGATCCACCAGTTGCATGGCATGATGACTCTGCAGATGACACGACCTCCACCATAACAGTATGGATATGGATAGTAGCCCAGCATAGGTTCACACACTCGCCGACAATATCTTTGACCACGTCGACAGTTGTGGCAGCAGAATCCTCTGTTGTCGAATATGGGATCGAGCTCAAGTCCAACTTCACTCTTAAAACGAAAATAAATAAAATGCCAGTCAAAATCAGAACCAGAATCTATTGCAAAACAATAGTGCTGCATTGTAGGCTTCTAAACACAATTGTTTAGATTTTAGAACTCATAAAAGTGATGGACTAATGACACTTGTTAGAGTCATAAACTGCATATTGAAGATGAGCTTAATGCTAGGTCCCTAAATCAGGTCTATTATACTTTGTTATTCTTTCAAATCATCTTTTTCATTTGAGACTAGAATGTGTGCCATATGGGTTGATGCTTTATAATGTTGGCAATCACCAAAATTAGGACCATATGTGCTATGTCCTGGATTCTGTAAACAACGCCTAAATTTCCGGCGCTTAGAAAAATGGCACCAGCTGCGTGTCGGGCACATTTAGGCACCATTTACAGAATCGCGCTTAGTGGTGTTTATGTAAAATCATAGGCACCTGAAATGTACGCCAAGGTTTTAAAGGCCTATATTTCAGGTGGCTGAGTTTTTGAAGAATCACTCTTAGTGGTTCCTAAGTCACACTCTGCCCATAAAAACGCCCACTTAGGCATTAAGGGTTTGCTAATCACCATGCGATAAGTGCCTACCTTTCATAGAATTGGGTAGGCACCTATCGTCCAATTAATTTTATTTTTAGAAAATTATTGAAGCTATTAAGGGGATTTTGCCAATTAACACACCCCCACCCCGCTTTTTACTAAGCCACAGTAGTGGTTTCTACCATGGCCAAGAGCGATAAGTGTTCTGACGCTGCTTTGATGCTCGTAGAACTTCTATGAGTGTTGGAGCAGCATCAGAGCATTTAGCACTCCAAGCCATGGTAGAAACTTCTACCATGGCTTAGTAAAAAGGGGGAGGGGGAGGGGTAAGCTAGGCCCCTAACTTTAGGTGCCCTTTAGAGAATTTGGCACTGAGTGTGTTTCCCAAAAATGTGGGCCAGTCAGGAGCAGGTCAGGGAGTATTGCTGGGGAGGAGCTGAGACTTATGTGGGCACTGGCAATATTCAGCTGGGACCCACATAAGATAAGCAGGTAAATTCAGTGATACCGTGAGCTGCCACAAGAGGTCACAGCAGCCATTTTGGAGGCACCAGCGATGGGGCAGGAGCAAGAGAGCTGCCCTCAAGCCACCAGCAACCCCCCCTACTCAACCACCTGGTAGTTAGTTAGGCCCAGAGATACCTACCTAAGCAGGGGGGTGGGGGACCTGATGAGAGGAGGGAGATGGTGTGAGACAATCAGGGGAAGGGGCATTGTGGAGGGTTTGGGAGGGAAATCGTGGGCTCTGGGGTGGTTGGGATTAAAAAAAATACTTAAGTGGGCCCCAGCCTGATATTCAACTGGGACCAGAAAACTCAATTATGCAGGTCTGGCTGAATATCGTCCAGGCCACTTTGTATAAAGTGGGATACAAATGAATAAACTCATATACACACAATATAATCTCATTAAAAATACATAATGGTAACCACTTAATTAAAGTACACAAAGCGCACTGTATGCAGAGAAAAGTTTGTAGGATTTTGTAGATTTCAATCATACTTCCCCTCAGCTGTCTTTTTTCCAGACTGAAAACCTAACCTTTTTAGTCTTTCCTCATACAAGAGGAGTTCCATCCCCTTTATCATCTTGGTTGCTCTTCTTTGGACCTTTTATAATTCTTCTATATCTTTTTTGAGATACGGCGAACAGAACTGAACGCAATACTCAAGGTGAGGTTGCACTATGGAGAATAACCAAAAAATCCTCAGATTCTCTTTGATCCTTCCACCACCTTTCCATATGCAGGATAGATCAGGAGTGTGCTTAACATTAACACACTAAGATTCTATAATACTGTAAGTTACAAGCGCAAATACAGCATTTAGTTGTGGTCATTCACATCAGCCATTGACATGGCAACTTAAGCTACTATTCTATAATTGCAATTACATGTGAATTGATGCTTAAAGTGTAGCATCCCGACTTCTGAATGTCAGTGCCCCTTTCAGTTATCTTTAAGTGCTCGAATTTTAAATCCTATACTCTGCTTTCATGTTCAGTATTGTTGATATCGCCATGTCACTCCCATCTACCTCTGCTGACATTGCCCTCTCTCCTCCCACACCCCAGTTTCTTTACAGAAATGTACAACAAGAAGTGTGGTCTTTCCAGACAAATTCTTGTTAGTATTTTAGCAAACTGGTTTTATAGGATTTTGTCAGTTTCCAACCCCCCCCAATGCTCTTCTCTACAGCCCTCAATGCTCTCCAACCCCCCTCTCTGATGCTCTTCTCTATAGCTCCCCACCCCCAAATGATCTCCAGATCTACCTTATGCTCTTCTCTACAGCCTCCATGATCTCCAGGCCTCCTCGCTGATGCTCTTCTCAACATCTCTCCATGCTCTCCAGTCCCATCCCTCTGAAGCTCTTTTCTACAGCCCTCAATGTTCTCCAGCCCCCTCCCCTGATGCTCTTCTCTTTAGCGCCCCCCCCCTACCCCCATGATCTCCAGGTCTCTTTCCTGATGCTCTCCTCCCTCCTTCTCCAGGTCTCCTCCTTGATGCTCTTCTCTACATCCTCCCATGCTCTCCAGTCCTGTCCCCTAAAGCTTTTCTCTACATCCCCCCATGTTCTCCAGCCCTTCTCCTCAAATATGTTCTCTATGGCCCCCTATGATCTCCAGGCCCATCATTGATGATTTTCTCTGTACAGCCCCCTGTGATTTCCAGGCCCCTTCCCTGATGCTGTTCTCTACAGCCCCTGTTTTCTCCAGCTTTCTCTCCCTGATGCTTTTCCGCTCTCCCCCCTTTATGCTCCCCAGGTCAGGCCCCAGCCCAACTAACCTTAATCAGGCTGGAGCAGAACAGAGATCCCAGTAGTAGTAGCAGCAGCGGCAGTACAGCAGTACAGAGGTGGTGGCCCTGGGATGGCACAGTCTGGTGGCATGTGGCAGACGGCAGTGAACACAGCAGTGCTGAAGAGGATCCTGAACCTGGAGGCAGTCTGGTGGCGACGGCAGCAGTGAGGTGTGTGCAGGAGGTGAGCAGACACTGCACAGAAGGCGGTAGGTATTTATACGTCATATAACTTCCTACTGCCAATTTCTTTGGGGGGCCATGTCCTCCATGGACCCCCAGTTCTGATGCCTATACTGTAATTTACTCTACCCCTGCTGCATTTAGACACTTACCCTTACACCAGTTGTATGAAGCACAAAGGAGAAATCTAAGTATTTGGTATACCAGTACCAAAATAGGTCTTTGGGAATCAGGGAGCCAAGTAAAAGCCCAGAAGGAACCTAAGATCCAAAGGATGGGAAGGAAGCTGTCTGTCCTAGATGTGTGTGGAAGATAGAATCAAACCCCTGTTCTGAATGTTGCACTTGTATGCACTAAAGCTGCATCTGAACTTACCATTTACTGTTTTTCTTTGAAGAAAGTTTTAACAGTAAAGACGTTTAATTTGGAATACCACTATCTTCTCTGAAGTGCTTCCTTGAACTTTGATAGTATATATTGGCCCTAAAACAAAGAACCTCTTCCGTTATTATAGAATCCATGCCAGACAATCCCTGGAACTTAACCCTGGAATTAAGTGAGCCCCTGGTATATGATGGCTGCTCAGAAACTACAATTATGCACCCTTGCCAATGATTTTTTTTTTCCATCTGATGTCGCAGACACGGCTAAAACTGGCTGTGTAAGAGTAAACAGATTAAAGAAAGCAATGAAATCATTGTTTTGGAAGTTGCTGGGATGTTCTGCTATTTTGTGGGCTTTCTGTCAGCAGTCCTGGCCTAATTGCAATAGCAACTTGTCCAAAATCTTTATTATGCGCCTTTGATAAACTCTTTCCAAAGTCTGTAGATATAAGTAGAAACATGCTATAATATTTAGCATTTGGTCTTTATTCTTTATTTGTGCCAAGATGCTTATCAGCATGCATGGTGCTTCTCTGCTTTTGAAATAAGATCAGATCTGAAAAGCAGGAGGTTGTGAGCCAAATAATTCTTAAAAGAAAAAAAAAATCCCTTTGTGGATTTGGGTGATGAGAATTATATCAGAGCACATACATTTAGAAGTTTTAGAACAGGGGTGCCCCAAAGGTCGATCGCTATCGACCAGTAGATCACAAGGGCAGCATGAGTCGATCACGGAGCCCATAAGGGGCTCCGCAATAGACTCACATTGCCTTTGCGTTCTCCCTGCTTCCCCTGATGTCAGAATTGACGTCGGGGGAGGAGGCTTGTGGGCCCGGTGCTTGTGCAGTGGCTGCATGTGCCTGGCTTTTGCGGCATCGGGGAAGCAGGGAGAAATCACCGTTGTCAACAGCGGTGGCTGGAGGAGGGGGCAGGAGGTGGTGGCTTGGGGGGGGCAAGGAGAGAGAAAGAAAGACAGTGGCTTGGGGGGAGAGGGCAGGGAGTGAGAAAGAAAGACACAGAGCTTCATACTTCCTAGAACAAACAAGCTGCTGTTCCTCCAATGACCAACTAACAGTGCTGCCTTCTCTGGAGAGAGACAAGGGAGAAAGACAGGTAGAAAGAAAGGGGGGGCAGGGAGAGAGAAAGAAAGAAAGACATAAAGAAAGAAGGGGAGAGAGAGAGAGAAAGAAAGAGGAGGAGGGGACAGGGAGAAAAGAAAAAAAAAGTTGGACTCATGGAAGGACAGAGAGAGATGTTGGTTGGGGAATTAGTCAATTTTTTTAAACATGCTCCAGCTTACTTGCAAGGATCAGAGCAAAGATATTGAAAGAAAGCTGGAAGTTTATCTACTTATATTTATACTTACCTTAATTATATTATTCTCTTTCTTTGCTCCTATTCCTAAGTCACCTAGATATGTGTTTATTTGTCTTTTTGAAGTCTGCCTGAAGTATACTCAAAGCAGCAGTAAATCCTTTCATATAAAAGCACAATCTCCCAAATTCTCTAAAAAGTGCCAAAAATTGCTTGCACAATTTTGGTCATGTACCCATATTATACGTGCAATTTAATTGAATAACAGGCTAAGTAGTGCCAATAATTGGCTTCATAAACAATTATTGGTGCTAATTAAAATCAATTATATATTATACACGTAAATTTAGAAAAATGGAGAGACCCAATGATCCACAGTGAAAACAATCCACCGATGAAAACAAAAACTGTGGATACAGATGTTCTGGAGATAATTTATTAAACACTGACATATAAAACCATGAAAATTCAATTAAAAAAGTACAATGATAAAAAATACTGTGATAAAAATCTAGCCAGACCCTACACGGTCCGTGTTTCGGTGAACACACCTTCCTCAGGGGTCCAATGGTTTACGAACTCACATATAAAGAATTGGATTGAAAACAGCCTATTGTCTTTAAACATGTGAGCAAAGAACACCGCAGACAAGCTGAAGTAGCAAAAAAAAAAAATGAGTCATGAGTCAAAAAAGGGGGCACAGAAATGGGTGGACCTTGAGTGGGTCATGGATTTTGGGGGTGTTATTTTAATTATGTATGTAATTATGTAATAAGATCATCTGTGCCTAAATTTAGGTATATAGTTAATAACCAGAAAAAGACTGGTGAACTCAAAATTTCACACACAATTCTTTATTTCTTTAATATACCATATGTGAGTCAACATATGGTGTATTAAAGAAATAAAGAATTGTGTGTGAAATTTTGAGTTCACCAGTCTTTTTCTGGACCTTTCCACCATTTTGAGTCTCAGTGTTGTGCTTGTGGATTTGACTCTCCTGTGTTTTTCTAACTATCTTATAGTTAATAACAACATACGGCCTCTTTTATTTGCTGCGCTAATGGCCCCAAAGCCCATAGAGATTTAAAAGGCTTTGGGCCGATGCTGCGCGGCTTTGTAAAAGAGGCAGATAGTGTAGATCAACTTTAAATATCTAAATTTCTTCAGGGATCTCAGCAGTGCTACTCATTATGATTAAAATTTTATACACCAAATCATCACTAAACCCAACAGCTTTTATATTTTTAAATTTCATAAATACTCTTTCATAAATCAGGCTTTTAGGCACTTATCATTTAAATAATTTTTCAGCGTTAACTCTTGCAGCTATTGAAATAAGTGCAAAGCTGGCAAAGTGGAACTTTAAAGGTGGCGAGCCATGAAAAAGCTGTTATATGCGAAACATGATTCAGGTCAGTGATATTGAGTCCCTGGCAGATATAAGCTAAGTAAACTTTGAAGTTTTTTTTAAGTTATAGTTCAAAAATTCTTTAAGTCATAAGTGCCATTCCACTTATCTCCAGTCCGATGAGCTAGAACAATGGCAAATCATGGGTTAAGCAAATGACTTCTAGCTGAGTGAGTCAGAGTCAGAACAAAATGTCCGATGCAATGTTGTATCCAATGATGTCAATGAAAGACATTCTGTGGATGCCTGCTGTATCATCAAGGCACGCCAATGAGAAAAAGTAGGGGGGATCTGATTTAATTCAACAATGCATCCTTTTCGGCACCAATATTTTAGGCATCATATATAGAAAATGGCCCTTAGTTTGCTAATGGTTAAGCTGGAACTGAGAAAGGTATAGAGAAAGTACTAAAATACCCACTGCCGCAGAAAAGAGATAAAACTGGAATGGAAAAGATAAAAGAATGGATCCACCAAAAAGAGACAGAAAACAAAAAACATGAAACAGAGAAAAGTTTAGGGAATGAGAGAAAGATGCTTAGTTCAAATATCCAACCAGAGGCTCCAGAGTTTGGAAACTATTTTAAAAAATTATTTCTGCATTTAACAATACCTGGATCACAACGGTTCCTTCAGTGGTGTAACATGAAAAAGAGCAATAAATTTTTGAACTCATCTCCCTCCTTCATGATTCCACCCCTCTCTTTCCGCAAGTTAAGTCAGAATGACCACTCACATCACCTGCTTCTCCTTAGTTAGCCACTGATACCACATGCCCAAATCTCTTTATACTTCACAATTCTCTCCTATTGTAAGTTTTTATATTTTCACTCTTCTCAAGCAAAACATTTTTGCAAACTATTTTATTATATGATAGAGAATATTAATTCATAAGAAAGCAGTTCTGTGGAGGAGGCGTGAAGAAAAAGGTCTGTGAAGTTCAGGCCCCCCTTCTTCCACACCCCTCTTTCGCCCACTCCGCTGCTTCAGCTTTTCTAAAAAGTGAGTTATTAGCTGACTGTGATCTTTCTATCCCCCTCCCTCCTGCTGCTGGCAGGGTAGAAACATCTGGGTCTGAACTGTCGAGCCCCATTCATTTCAAAGACCAGTTATACAGCACCCCATGGATCAGACTGAGGATTTTTTTTCTATGCATTACTTAACAGAGCTGAAGTCAGTTTTCAGTTCAGCCTAAAGCAGTGTGAAATTGTAGTTTTTGGCTGTCCAGTCTACTAGATTATTTTGACTACAGTCTATCCGTCTGGTACTGAGTTTTGTAATTATTCCACATTTCTCACAACAAATGAAAAATGCTATTTTTCTTCTTAACCAAGTAAGTTTTACCCTCATATTAACTCATTACTGGTATATTATACTTGTTTAAGCTCAGAGCATTGTGCTGAATATATGATGAACCACATTGTTCACAATGGAATTGAACTTACCCCTCTTCTATTAAACTGCGCTAACAATTTGTAGCACAAAGAGCCGCGCTGAATGGCCCGTGCTGCTCCCAATGCTCATAGGAACTCTATGAGCGTCGGGAGCATGATGGGTCATTCAGCGCGGCTCACCACTCTAAAAACTGCTATTGCAGTTTCGTAGAAGAGGGGGTTAGTTTTTCTCTTGAATAGATTGCAAGCATTGTTGAGTAGGGACTGTTTCTTGTATGATTGTGTACAGTGCTATGTACATCTAGTAGCATTAGTGAAATGATAAGTTGTAGGTATTAGTCTGAATATCTGTCCTGCATTCAGGAAAAGGTGATATTAAGGACTCCTTTTACTAAGCTACGATAGCGTTTTTAGCGCACGCTAAACCCACGCTACGCTAAACATACATAGAAAAAAATGGACAACTGAAGGCGAGCCAGCACGGCTTCTGCAAGGGTAGGTCGTGCCTCACGAACTTACTGTACTTCTTTGAGGGAATAAACAGCCAGATGGACAAGGGGGAAGCCATAGACATCATTTACCTTGACTTCCAAAAAGCCTTCAACAAGGTACCTCACGAAAGGCTGCTTAAGAAGCTGTGGAATCACGGGGTACAAGGGGATGTACACCGATGGATCAGACACTGGCTGGCGGGCAGAAAACAGAGGGTTGGAGTAAAAGGGCATTACTCAGACTGGCAATGGGTCACGAGCGGAGTCCCTCAGGGATCGGTGTTGGGACCACTCCTGTTCAATATATTTATCAACGACCTGGAGACGGGGACGAAATGTGAGGTCATTAAATTTGCTGATGACACCAAACTCTGTAGCAGGGTCAAAACCAAGGAGGATTGTGAAGACCTGCAGAGGGACCTGACGAGACTAGAAGAGTGGGCAAAAAAATGGCAAATGAGTTTCAATGTGGATAAATGCAAGGTCATGCATGTAGGGAAAAAGAACCCAATGTTCAGCTACAAAATGGGGGAATATTGCTAGGGGTGAGCGACCTTGAAAGAGACCTGGGGGTGATGGTGGACGCAACATTGAAGCCATTGGCGCAGTGTGCGACAGCCTCCAAGAAAGCAAACAGAATGCTGGGCATCATCAAAAAGGGTATCACAACCAGGACGAAAGAAGTCATCATGCCACTGTATCGTGCAATGGTGCGCCCGCACCTGGAATACTGTGTCCAGTACTGGTCACCGTACCTCAAGAAAGACATGGCAGTACTCGAGGGAGTCCAGGGAAGAGCGACAAAACCGATAAGAGGTATGGAAAATTTTTCATACGCTGACAGGTTAAAAATGCTGGAGCTGTTCTCCCTGGAGAAGAGGAGACTTAGAGGGGACATGATAGAAACCTTCAAAATCCTGAAGGGCATAGAGAAAGTGGACAAGGACAGATTCTTCAAACTGTGGGGAACCACAAGCACTAGGGGTCACTCGGAGAAATTGAAAGGGGACAGGTTCAGAACAAATGCTAGGAAGTTCTTTTTTACCCAGAGGGTGGTAGACACATGGAACGCTCTTCCAGAGGTTGTGATAGGCCAGACCACAGTACTGGGGTTCAAGGAAGGTTTGGATAGGTTCCTAAAGGATAAAGGGATTGAGGGGTACAGATAGAAGCAGAGGTAGGATATAAAAATGGTCAAATCACTTCACAGGTCAAAGGACCTGGTGGGCCGCCGCGGGAGCGAACCGCTGGGCGGGATGGACCTCTGGTCTGATCCAGTGGAGGCAACTTCTTATGTTCTTATGTTCTTACGCGGCTAGAACTAACGCCAGCTTAGTAAAAGGAGCACTAAGACTTAATTGGCAATGGCCTGAGTGGGCAAAAATAGGTCTACTCTTTTTATGCCACCTAATTTGCCCACTTTATAGCGCTGAATATTGGCTGGAAATATCTTTAAAATTCTGCATGCATACATCTGGTAGACACATTCCGATTTTGAATTCAAATATTTTAAGAAGCTTTATTTTTGTTTTAAGTTGCCTGCTAAGTAAAATGATTTGAATAAGTATGTAATGCTCTCCTCCTCTTATACTCAACCACTAAACCCAATGTATTATCCCTTCCTTTATTAAGCTCTTGTAAACCGTACCGAGCTCTATAATCATGGAGAGGATGCAGTATATAAACTTAAGGTTTACTTTAGTTTAGTTTCTGTCAGAGCTGGGACTAGTTATCGCTGTTGAAAATGCCTGTTAGTGCCAAAAAATAAGCCAGCAATATTGGGGACGTTCCAGGAGCGTGACTGCTTAACACCTGATATTCATAACTTAAACAGGCAGGCTGATAATGCAAGAATGTCAGCTTTCCAATGTGCGCATCCAATTGAAACACTCTTCTAATTCTGAAGTTCTTGCATTGTCAGCTAATTCTTGCATTGTCCTCTAATTCTTCTATACTTTGATTCATAAAGTTTAGTCCAAAAGGAAAAGTCCACCTATATTTGATGTTCTTAGTTCTTAATGTGTGAGTTCTTCTTCTTTGTCAATGAGTGAAGTAGGACAAGTCAGTGTAGATCTTGATGGGCTCACCTTTGTACTTTAGACATCCTTATTCCTAATAGCAGTCTTAAGCTTTTGTTTATCTTCCAAGTAATGAAAGCAAGACATATTTGGCAAATAGAAAAAGGCCCATAGCCTGCACGCTGGTTAATTCTGTAAACTCTTTCAACACATTGATGACAAAGATCTTCCACAATTTTAAATACAACCTCCCATTTGTCTTCCAGCACAATCCTGAGATAACAACTTTTCTAGACTGTTCTGTAGCATCCTGTTTTAGTTGTTTCTTTACACACATGTAACTTGGGATTTCAATCTGATCAACTTGATCTTCCAAAGATTTTATTTCAGTTTTGAGCTTAATCTCGGATTTATTAATGTCCAGTCTTAGCAGTTTTATCTGATGCAACATCTTCAATACATCTGTCTTAGTTATTGAAGAGTTTAGGGTAGTGGAGCCAGGAAGAGCATCATCTAGATTGGTTGTATTAGATATTATTATTATTATTATTATGTTCTTGTATACCGCCATACCCAAAGAGTTCTAGGCGGTTCACATCAATTAAATTAGGATCCGATCTGAACACGGATTTACAACATTTTGTCAGAATTACAAGCAACGAGGAAGGAAGTGTTGGGGTTTTAGCAGAGGTTTAACAGAGTTGGATTGGAAGGAACTAGGGAGGGAGAGGGGAACCAAGGGAGGGGAGGAGAGAAAGTATGGGGTGGGGCAGGAGGTGGTTTATTGCAGGGGAATGAGGTTAAGGGTCCTGTTCGCGGAAAAGGTATGTTTTGAGAAGTTTTCTGAAGTCGAGGTAGGTCGGGGCTTCGAGCATCATTTGGGCTAGCCTGGAAGGCGAAGGTTTTGTCGAGGAATCTTTTGAGCTGGCATAACTTTATGGAGGGGAAGGCGAACAGCTGAATTCTGCGGGATTTCTTATTGGTGCAATACATAGTGAAGAGGGGGGAGAGGTATTTTGGTGATAGACCAAATACTGTTTTGTAGCAGATGCAGGCGAACTTGAAAAGGACTCTGGATTCGAAAGGTAGCCAATGTAGTTGGTGGTAGAAAGGAGTGATGTGTTCCCATTTGTTCAGGCCGAAAATGAGATATGGTATCCTTGGATACCAGAAGAAGTTGAGAAAATATTCAAGATTTCAGAGCATTTTAATTTTATTTCTATGGATACAGATCAAACAAAGGTGGCTTTTCCACATTAAACTCACCCACCCCCCTAAATAGAAAAGGTAATATTCCAGTATATATTACAGAACCTTGAATTGATGGTTTTATAAGTTGTTGCAGTGCATAGAAAAAGTAAGCAGGTGTCCCGAGTGGTTGTTTCATGTGTAGATATTATGGGATTAACAGCTCACCTCCCCTACCATCTGCTCTACTATGAACATTTGGCAGTATTTATCCAGTTAGCTACTTTCTTTGCACAATAGTATAAGAGTTGATTCACTGTATACCTCCGACCATGGTAAGGCCTACTTCAGAAGAATGTAAACTGTACTAGTTCAGCTAGCACATGGGGACATCAGGCTGATTTAGACCCAAATATTCAGTCGGGCCATATCTTGCTATTACTATCTCATCTGGCAAAACTTTAATGGGAAGGGGAGAGTGTGGCACAGTGGTCAAAGCTGCAGCCTCAGCACCCTGAGGTTGTGGGTTCAAACCCATATTGTTCCTTGAGACTCTGGGCAAGTCACTTATTCCCCCCCATTGCCCCAGGTACATTAGATAGATTGTGAGCCCATCAGGACAGACAGGGAAAATGTTTGAGTATCTGAATAAATAAATGTAAACCATTCTGAGCTTCTCTGGGAAAACATTATAGAAAAATAAAAACAAAAATCAGCAACTCTGTGTTTGCTTGAAGAATAAGTTGCTCAGGTGTCTATAAACTCCAAGCGTCAAGAAAATGGATGGATAGCATTGATACATTTTTCAACACTTGAGTTGAATCCCCTCTTTCTAAAGAGTACAGGTGCCAAGATTCATTAGGTGTGGCCTAAAACGGAATCAGCCCAAAACATGCAAA
Source organism: Geotrypetes seraphini (assembly GCF_902459505.1). NCBI lineage: Eukaryota > Metazoa > Chordata > Amphibia > Gymnophiona > Dermophiidae > Geotrypetes > Geotrypetes seraphini. The sequence continues at coordinate 71,627,106 of NC_047088.1, forward strand.
TGATCAGGAGAGGCTATCATGTCAACCACTCCCCTGGGGAGGAAGTTAGCCTGACAAATCAAACCTCCTCTGTTGAGACAGGAGCACCCTGGTTACCTGTCCTGCAAACATTGGTACCACGTTTTAAAAATTCATGGGCAAGCTTTTATAATCTTGTACAGGGCAAGATTAGCACAATTGGCCTGTAAATCTTGAAAATGAGTACTAATCACAGTGCATGAGTGCTGAGCATTGCCTACCCCTGGCTTGTGTTATATGACTTTTTACTGCACTGCCACCATACCTGGAAACTAACTAGTCTCCAGTACTAAAAAAAGTGGAAGGAGAGGTAGAATGAGACAGGGAAAAGAAATAGGACAGACAGAGATTTTGCTATTCCCATCTACTGATTTCTAGGGATCAAAGGCAGAGTTCAGAATCACTATCTTATGTAGATATTGAACTTACTTCTAATTAAAACTTTGACCCTAGTGAAAATGATCTTACTCCTATTGCATCTCTTGTCATTTTCAGTATCACAATCCCAGATTCGCAGTCCACTCCTCCCCTCAGATTTCACTGGCAGGCAAGCTATTGTGCCTTCAGATGGACAGGCAGAGGTAATTAACCACTCTACTAGTATTTTCCAGCTTTAGCTAGAAAGCACAAAAAAGCACATAAACATTGAATATTCCCTGACATGGTTACTGAAAAAGATGGAAGACAGAATCTGTGGAAAGGAAGAGCAGAAAATACGGCCTTTAGATGTAATTGTGTCCCAATAGGCAACATCTATCAAAATTCTAATCCACAAACCTGTTGGCTGGCAGAGATACATTATAAACAACTACAATATCTGGATGTGTCATATGTGATGAATACTGATGGCCCATCTGTTGCATTCACTGTCTGATGTGTGCTCTTCTCTGGGCTGGCTTAGAGAGAAGCATGCAGGGATCCCTTTTGATTCTTCCCACCCCTTTTGGGTCCTGTTTATTTTTCTGCAATACACAGAGCTGTGAGATAAAGACTCATCAAAAGCCTCCTTCTGCACTTGGCAGCATCAACATTAAAGGTTGTTTTTGTGTCATCTTTTACTGTTTCAGATGGCCAAGCTGGCAAGACTTACTCATTATTGACTGTTCCTTTTCTTCATCCATTTACAAGTCAGCTTCTCGACTAATTTTCTGGGCCAAAATGTGTCTCCTAGATATTCTCAATCAAACACATTTTTGATCTCTTTAGTGAAAATATTAAAAGATTTGCATTTATTATTTATCTTCATTTACACATAACTTCTGTTTTGACCAGCTGTCTAAGGTTTTTGTTGTATTATAGCTTAGGATATGTTGCTACCCAACAGGTAATAAAGAATTAATCTATTATTGAACTTTTCTCTTTTCCCATGATTCAGTTTCAATGTTATGTTCATTCATTCATTCAAATTGAATAAAAAGGGTAACTGCTAGCCTATTAAACATTAATATAATAGCAAACATTTTTGCTGAGGGTTAAACCAGTCATAGCACTGGAAGGTTCCGAAGCTACAGAGGCGCTTTGGTGGCCACCATCTTGCCTGCACTAAGAATATGCATTCATAAATGCACATTTGGTTCATTAACATGCCACAATAACTGCTTAAAATCTTTAAAAAGACTTACATCTACAATTATTCAGATAAGTAAAGATAAAAGTAAAAAAACATATATATATATATATATATATAAAAGTGATTAAAATGCCCAAACCTATGAGGATTTAATACCAGACATTCCCCGCTATGAGACAATGAATTTGGGGCGGAGGAAAGGTATATCTGAGGTTTTGGATACATAATCTTTAATGAATGAATTAAATGTTCAAGGTCAATCAATGAACTAAATGTGTTTGAATGATATGGAAAATTGAATGACATGATATATCTTAGAGGTTTACATTCTTCACAATGTATATTGATTACTCTAAGAAAAAATATTTCGATACCATTTTGGCAATTAACTATAGTTTAAAATATTTAGGGCCAGATTCTGTAATTGACGCCTAAAAAGATAGGTGCCTATAATTATGGGTCCGGATTCACAAACGCACCTAGATTGCGCCTATCGGTGGTAAGTGGTTTAATTGGGTTTAAATGGCATAATAACTGGCCACATGGAAAGAACAGCGAAGGTGACCTCTGTGTTCTATATCGTTTATTCAATCACATAAAGACTCACATGGCCTGCATCAGGGGACTTAACAAAAGTCTGGATCTTATTAGGCGAGCCTCTATTATCTTGAACTCTGAAAGCACTCAGTGTTTTGTGACAAAAATGAATTACTTTTCTAGATGTGTTGATTAGGAGACCTGCTCCGCATATGTCTCCTCACAGGAAGCCACTAAAATAGAGTGAGGAGATATTTGCTGAGCAAGTCTCCTAAGATTCCTGATGTAGGCCGTGTGAGGTGGCCTTCGCAGTTCTTTCCATTCCTCCAGTGTAAGAAGGTTTTTTCTCCTGTGCTTATCACTTTGATAACTGGTCACACCATTAAAACCCAATTAAACCCCTCATTAAAAATAAAGTAGCTGCTGCTACATGACCTCTGGGACCTGGTGGCTAGCAGTGCATAGTGACGCTGAAGTCTGGACGTGGGCATGCTTAGGGGTGGCGGTGGACTTTGGCATCACTATGCACCACTAGTCAAGCTTAGGTGCCAGAAATGTTAAACCCTAGCTTACATTTCAGGCACCTAAGGTCCCTGCTCACCACAAGTCTAGAAGCAGCGCCTGACTATGTGTGCTTATATGTGATGATCTTAAAGTGGCCAAACAGGTTGAAAAGGTGACGGCGAAAGCTAGAAGGATGCTAGGTTGCATAGGGATAGGTATGGCCAGTAGGAAAAAGGAGGTATTGATGCCCTTGTATAAGACTCTGGTGAGACCTCATTTAGAATATTGTGTACTATTCTGGAGGCCACACCTTCAAAGAGATATAAAAAGGATGGAGTCGGTCCAGAGGAAGGCTACTAAAATGGTGCATGGTCTTCATCATAAGGTGTATGGGGACAGTCTTAAAGATCGCAATATGTATACTTTGGAGAAAATGTGGGAGAGGGGAGATATGATAGAGACGTTTAAATATCCATGTGGCGTAAATGTGCATGAGTCGAGTCTCTTTCATTTGAAAGGAAGCTCTGGAATGAGAGGGCATAGGATGAAGTTAAGAGGTGATAGGCTCCGGAGTAATCTAAGGAAATACTTTTTTTACAGAAAGGGTAGTAGATGCGTGGAACAGTCTCCCAGACGTGGAAGAGACAGAGACTGTGTCTGAATTCAAGAGGGCCTGCGATAGGCACATGGGATCTCTCAGAGAGAAAAAGTGATAATAGTTACTGCGGATGGCCAGACTAGATGGACCATTTGGCCTTTATCTGCCATCATGTTTCTATGCTCCTATGACATGCGGTAGGTCCCGTTTTATAGGTACCTCCGCAGCAGGCACTGCTTCCAGAATCAGCCGCATGGGCCTATTACATGGCAATCACGCTTAATGGCACCTAACTTAAAACTTAAGATAGGCATCTCTTACAAAATTTGCCCCTTAGGGTTTTTATTTCTTTTATATCTCTCTTTCCACATGCTTTTTTATTTCTTGCCAAAGAATTTTAAAAAATAATTCTTTCTTTTCTTTATAATTGTGTTGCTTGATAGAGTTGTTATGCTTTGGCACATTTCTGATTGTAGAATTTGCTGTTGCGTAATTTTGTAAAAAGTTTCAATAATTTTAAACAAACTTTTAGGGATGGATTCGGAAATCAGTAATGGAAAAAAAAAATCAGCGTTAAATGTGATTCTATAAAAGGTGCATGCTCAGTGGCTTAATAAGGGGGGGGGGGCGGTCTGCCCTGGGCACCATCTTGCTCGGGGTGCCAGCACTTATCCTCTTCTCTACCACCACCCCCCTTCCCAATCTGTCCCCTGATGCGCGCAAACCCTGATCATATTAGAATATAAGAACATAAGAATAGCCTTCCCAGGTCAGACCAGTGGTCCATCTAGCCCAGTAGTCCATCCTCCAGGTGACCAATCCAAGTCACTAGTACCTGGCAAAAATCCAAAGAGTAGCAACATTCCATGCTACCAATCCAGGGCAAGAAGTGGCTTCCCCCATGTCTGCCTTAATAACAGACTATGGAGTTTTCCTCCTGGAAACTGTTCAAACCTTTCTTAAAACCAGCTATGTCAACTTTTCTTACCACAACCTCTGGCAATGCATTCCAGAGCTTAACTATTCTCTGAGTGAAAAACTATTTTCTCCTATTGGTTTTAAAAGTATTTCCCTGTAACTTCATTGAGTGTCCTCTAGTCTTTGTAATTTTTGACAGCGTGAAAAATCGATCCACTTGTACCCATTCTACATCACTCAGGATTCTGTAGACTTCAATCATATTTCAGCTGTCTCTTTTCCAAGCTGAAGAGCCCTAAACTTTTTAGTCTTTCATCATATGAGAGGAGTTCCATTTCTCATTATCATCTTGGTTGCTCGTTTTTGAACCTTTTCTAGTTCCGCTATATCTTTCATGAGATAAGGCGACCAGAATTCAACGTAATACTCTAGGTGAGGTCACACCATGGAATGATACAGAGACATTTTAACATTCTTAGTCTTGTTAACCACCCCTTTTAAAATAATTCCTAGCATCTTGTTTGTTGTTTTGGCTGCTGCTACACATTGGGTATAAGGTTTTATCATATTGTCTACAATGACACCCAGATCTTTTACTTGGATGCTAATCTCCAAGGTTGGCCCTAGCATCTGGTAATTACAATTTGGGTTATTCTTCCCAATGTGCATACTTTGCATTTGTCCACATTAAATTTCATCTGACATTTGGATGTCTAGTCTTCCAATTTCCTAAGGTCTGACTGCAATTTTTCACAATCTGCATGTGTTTTAACAACTTTGAACAGTTTAATCTCATCTGCAAATTTAATCACCTCACTCATTCCAATTTCCAGATCATTTATAAATACGATAAATAGCATCAGTCCTAATACATATCCCTGTGGCATTCCACTATTTACCCTCCTCCTTTGAGAAGAATGGCCATTTAACCCTACCCTCTGTTTTCTATCCAATAACCAATTTCTAATCCACAACTGAACTTTGCCTCCTATCCCATGACTCTTTAATTTTTTCAGAAGCCTCTCAAGAGGAATTTTGTCAAAAACTTTCTGAAAATCTAGATGCATTATATCAACCAGCTCACCTTTATCCACATGTTTATTCACACATTCAAAGAAGTCCAGCAGATTGGTGAGGCAAGATCTCCCTCAGCTAAACCTATGCTGACTGTCTCATTAAATCATGTTTGTCTATGTGTTCCACAATTTTATTTGTTATAATTGTTTCCACTATTTTGCCCAACACTGAAGTCAGGCTTACTGGTATGTAATTTCCCTGATCTTCCCGTAACCTTTTTAAAAAATCAATGTAACATTGGCCCCCCTCTAATGAGATAGCGGGAATACTCAAACGAGTTTGCAACCTATCCTTGAAAACTGGGGAGATCCCGGAGGACTGGAAGATAGCAAATGTTACACCTATATTTAAAAAGGGGTCAAGAGGAGACCCGGGAAACTACAGGCCGGTAAGTTTGACATCGGTTCCGGGCAAGATGGTAGAAGCACTGATAAAGGACAGCATCTGTGAGCACATCGAAAAACATGGGCTGATGAAAGCGAGCCAACATGGCTTCTGCAAAGGAAGATCGTGCCAAACAAATTTACTGCACTTCTTTGAGGGGGTGAACAGCCAGTTGGACAAAGGGGAACCCGTAGACATCATTTACCTCGACTTCCAAAAGGCCTTTGACAAGGTACCCATGAGCGGCTACTTAGGAAGCTGTGGAACCACGGGGTGGAAGGGGACGTACACAGATGGGTCAAACACTGGTTGGCAGGCAGAAGACAGAGAGTTGGAGTGAAGGGTCACTACTCGGGCTGGAGGAAGGTCACGAGCGGAGTTCCGCAGGGGTCTGTACTGGGACCGCTGCTGTTTAATGTATTTATTAATGACCTGGAAATGGGGACGAAATGTGAAGTTATAAAATTTGCGGAAGACACTAAACTCTGTAGAAGGGTTAGAACTACGGAAGAGTGTGAGGACCTACAAAGGGACCTAAACAAACTGGAGGAGTGGGCGAATAAATGGCAGATGAACTTCAATGTAGGGAAATGTAAGGTCATGCATATAGGGAGAAAGAACCCGATGTTCAGCTACCAAATGGGGGGATTAGTATTAGAGAGAAGTAACCTTGAAAGAGATTTGGGTGTACTGGTGGATACAACAATGAAGTCAACGGCACAATGTGCAGCAGCCGCGAAGAAGGCAAACAGAATGTTGGGTATTATTAAGAAGGGTATTACGACCAGAACAAAAGAAGTCATCCTGCCGTTATATCGGGCCGTTATATCGGTTGTTCAGTATTGGTCACCGTACCTTAAGAAGGATATGGCAACACTTGAGAGGGTCCAGAGGAGAGTGACATGAATGATTAAGGGCATGGAAAACCTCTCATACACTGAAAGATTGGAGAGACTGGGGCTCTTCTCCCTGGAAAAGCGGAGACTCAGAGGAGATATGATAGAGACCTACAAGATCATGAAGGGCATAGAGAAAGTAGAGAGGGACAGATTCTTCAAACTTTCAAAACATATAAGAACAAGAGGGCATTCGGAAAAATTGGAAGGGGACAGATTCAAAACAAATGCTAGGAAGTTTTTCTTTACCCAGCGTGTGGTGGACACCTGGAATGCACTTCCAGAGGACGTAATAGGACAGAGTACGGTACTGGATTTCAAGAAAGGATTGGACGATTTCCTGCTGGAAAAAGGGATAGAGGGGTATAGATAGGGAGCTACTGCGCAGGTCCTGGACCTGTTGGGCCGCCGCGTGAGCGGACTGCTGGGCACGATGGACCTCGGGTCTGACCCAGTGGAGGCATTGCTTATGTTCTTATGTTCTTTATATTCTAAGGTACAACAGACAATTTTAGCAACAGGTTACAGATCACTAACAGCTGGTCAGCAATTTCATGTTTGAGTTCTTTTAATACCCTGGGATGTATGCCATCCAGTCCAGGTGATTTATCACTTTTTTAATTTGACAATTTGTCTCAGTACATCTTCCAGATTCACAGTGATTTCTTTCAGTTCCTCAACATTATCACCCTTAAAACCATTTCCAGTTCAGGTAGATCTTTTACATCTTCTTCCGTAAAGACCAAAGCAAAAAATTAATTCAATCTTTCTGCTATGGTCTTATCCTCCCTGTGCGCCCCTTATGCTTCTTGATCATCTAATGGTCCTACAGATTCCCTCACAGGTTTTCTGCTTCTGATTTACCTAAGAAAATTGTTACTATGAATTTTTGCCTCTTTGGCAAGTTTATCTTCTTATCCAATGTTAGCTTTCTTTATCAATGCTTTCAATGTAACTTGCCAGTGTTTATGGGCTCCTTTTACGAAGGTGCGCTAGGGCTTGATGGAATTCACCCGAGAGTCTTAAAAGAACTGAAGGTTGAAATTGGAGAGCTTTTGCAAAAACTTGCCAACCTGTCAATTAGAACTGGTCAGATACTGGACGATTGGAAGATAGCGAACGTCACGCTAATTTTCAAAAAAGGATCAAGAGGAGAACCGAGCAACTACAGACCTGTGAGTCTTATGTCTGTCCCTGGAAAGATGGTTGAAGCACTGATTAAAGATAGCATAGTCCGGCACTTAGATACACATGACCTGATGAGAGCCAGTCAACATGGTTTCAGGAAAGGGAAATCATGTTTGACGAATTTACTTCAATTTTTTGAGACTGTGAACAAACAAATTGATAGTGGAGAACCGGTGGACATAATATACTTGGATTTCCAGAAAGCGTTCGACAAGGTTTGTCCAGAGATAGCTTGGTTTGCCTGGGACAGAGAAGCATATTATAGGTATTACTGGTATAGCAGGTGGTCCCAGGTCATAGCCAACACCCAAAACCCCACATTTGGGGGGAACCCATTAACATAAGAACATAAGAAATGCCCGCACCGGATCAGACCATGGGTCCATATAGTCCGGTGGTCCGCACCTGCGGAGGCTCAGCTAGGTATTCTCTGACGAGGACCTTGGTCACTCGTATCCCTCAATGTGTCTTGCAAGAAGATGTGCGTCCAACTTGCCCTTAAATCCTAGAATGGTAGTTTCCACCACAACTTCTGGGAGTAAAGTTAACACAGAGTTCGAAGCCTCCTCCTGAGCAATGTGTTCGGCAAAATACTTGTTCTCTAATTTACTTTCGTATGCAAGACCCCAAAGCCTTTTTGACCCCACGCAGATACCAAATTGGTATGGATGCAGGTAGAACTATTCCATACGGGTTTATGGAGGTAGGAATTGAACTTACACAGACAGTTTCTTTCCATAAAAATCCACCATACAGAAGAAATAGAACACAATATTGAATATGGCACATCTGCAACCAATCTGTTCCTTACCATAGCTGAAACCATAGCTGATACACTAAATGTAACAGACTGTTACGTCTGTGGAGGAACTCACATGGGAGAGCATTGGCCTTGGGAAGCACAAGAAGTAGATCTTACTAAATCTTCTTCTTTCCTAGTTAATTTTACCAGACCTCCTCCCATAACAGTAGGCTCTCCCTGGATATTAAAAAACTTTGTTTGTTCCTGATCATTGTCTTGTTAGGCTCCGAATGCCGGATACCTTTCAAGCAGGATGGTCTTCTTATACAAGTACCTATACTTGGGTACCGGATAATTCCAGTTGGGTCAGTTGGCCCAATGGTACTCGACCCTTTCATGACACGTTCTTTGTACTTCTCAGTCACCCTCAATATTCTAAATTAAGTAAGACTCCTGCTGAACAAGTAAATTGGCCTGCTCCCGATGGTCTTTATTGGATATGTGAGAATAAAGCATATGCCTGGTTACCAAAGAATTGGTATGGTCATGTATCCTTGGTATCATCTGACCTAGCTTCTTTCTTCTCCCACTTGAACATGGTGCAAATCTAGGTTTCCAGGTATATAAATCCCGTAGCAGAAGTAAGCGTGCTGTAGATGTTACAAAAGGATTACAAATAGGTGAGTGGAAAGACAATGATTGGCCCCCTTCCCCGTATTATTAGCTATTATGGTCCTGCCACTTGGGCAGCTGATGGTATGTGGGGATATCGCACCCCTATTTACATTTTGAATAGGCTTATTAGATTGCAAGCAGTAGTCAAAACTATTACCAATGCCACTTCTCTTGCCATGAATATTTTAGCAGCACATGATGACCAACTCAGAAATGCTATTTACCAAAAAAACAGACTGGCTTTAGATTACCTATTGGCTACTGAAGGTAGTGTTTGTGGTAAATTTAACTTATCAAATTGTTGTCTGCATATTGACGAAGTAGGACAGGTAGTAAAAGACATTACAGATGGAACGAAAGAGGTTGCGCATGTCCCTGTCCAAACCTGGAATGGAGTACAACCAGATTGGTTTACTTCGTGGTTTCCTAACTTTGGAGCCTTTCGTCCTATCCTTATCTTTTTAGGAATTCTTTGCCTTATCTTTTTGCTGGTCCCTTGCTGTCTTCCTTGCTGTATCAATCTTGTTAAAACTACGACTGCACAAGTATCAAATGTTAGCTGCTCATATATATTGTCATCTCACTCCACAACCTGTTGATCCTAAGTATCAGACTATGCCGCCCTCTTACAAATATATTTGCTGATTTTCCTCCCAATGCAGAATCAACCTCAGTTGTATATTCAGATATTCCTGACTTAACTGAACCTGACACACAGTTATAATTAGTCTATTTGCCACTCCATGCAATTTTATGATTACACATATGTACTTATGATTTGAATGAACATTGATTTCAACATTATATTTCTTCAATTATGCTTTATTAGCATTGAGTCATACTATACTAATGGTCCTTCTAATTTAGTTTGGGGTTGGGTCACTTGTCCTTTTAATTTTTTATCAAGCTCAATTCCACGTGCTTGGGCCTTAAGCCTGCCTCTTGTGATCAACACTAATCCACCATCACCTGTGTGACACTCCCTATTCTCAGGGAGTCAAAACCTTCTTAGGCTTTGAAGAGGGGGATGATAGAGGATGAGGGGAGCAAGTCCTTGTATTGATACAGGTGAAGACCCCAACCCTTTAACCAAAGGTGAAGAACTTCTGAAATCCCTAGGCCATATTGCAGGCCTAAAAATGATTTTAAAAATACCTTGGCTATAGCTGTCAACTTTTGCACAAATATATGCTTGCTAAAAAACAACCTGCTGAAAACAGCAAGTGAAGTGAAACTTATGCTAAGATAAGCAAGTCAAGCGAAACTTATCCTTTCACATGACAACAGGCGCCACATCTGCTATAGTAACATAAAAGGATTAAGACATATCCTGACTAAGAATATACAAATACATTATTTGCATGGAATATCCTGTGAGGGGTGGATATTTACTGGCCTTTGCCTTGGAATTGCTGACTTGATGGTTAAAATGGCATATAATGGGAAAAAGGTAGATTTTCTGGTAAACAGGACACACATATAGCATGTGACAAATATTATAAACCAATTAGTGAACTAACAAGTGTAATGATGTGAGAGAAATAACCAATAAAAACTAATCATATGACTTAGCCAACGTGGCCCTGGTCCCTTAGAATAGTATAAAGATAGCTCTGCTGATTATGCACTTAGGAGACACAAGATCTCAGGCCTGATGATTGTATGCTCTGTTACTCTATATGCTGAAAGATTTATTCTTGTAAGCTGTTACTGATTTATTAATAAAAATACTTACTGCTCAAGCACAGTATATCGAGTGTGAGGTCTCTCATTGGGTGTAGGCTTGAAACAGCTGGCCCATAACATGTTCCACATGAAAGACTTCTCAGGAAATTTCAAAGCCATGGAATAGAGGGAGATATACTTAGATGGATAGGCAAATGGCTGGAGAACAGAAAGAAGAGAGTGGACATAAATGGGAAGTTCTCAGACTGGGAGAAAGTGACTAGCGGTGTGCCCCAGGGCTTGGTACTTGGTCCCATCTTATTTAATATTTACATCAATGACCTAGAAGAAGAAATATCCAGTGAGATCATCAAGTTTGCAGATGACACAAAGCTATGCCTGGCATCAGATCGGAGAAGGATAGTGAGGAACTCCAGAGTGACTTGTGTCAGTTAGAGAAATGGGCGGAGAAATGGCAGATGAAGTTTAATGTGGAAAAGTGTAAAGTAATGCATTTCGGCAGAAAGAACAAGGAACATGAGTATAGAATGTCAGGTGCAACTCTGGGTAAGAGCGAACAAGAAAAGGACCTGGGTGTACTGATAGGACCCTGAAACCATCGGCACAATGTGTGGCAGCAGCAAAGAAAGCAAATAGAATGTTAGGCATGATAAAAAGGAATCATGAGTAGATCGGAGAAAGTTATAATGCCGCTTTATAGGGCAATGGTCAGACCACACTTGGAATACTGTGTCCAACATTGGTCTCCCAACCTACAGAAGGATATAAAACTGCTGGAGAGGGTGCAGAGACGAGTAACGAAGCTAATAAAAGGTTTGGAGAACTTGGAATACGAGGAACGACTTAAGAGACTGGGATTGTTCTCCCTTGAGAAAAGGAGACTGCGAGGGGATATGATCGAGACTTTCAAAATACTGAAAGGAATCGACAACATAGAGCAGGAAAAAAAATTATTTACAATGTCCAATGTGACACGGACAAGAGGACATGGACTGAAGATAAGGGGGGACAAATCCAGGATAAATATCAGGAAGTTTTGCTTCACGCAACAAGTGGTGGACACCTGGATTGCTCTCCCAGAGGAGGTTATTGCAGAATCCACCGTTCTAGGATTTAAAAGCAAACTAGACGCACAGCTATGACAAGAGGCATAGAGGGATATGGGTGACTAAAATTACACCAGGTGTACACCTGGCTGGGCCTCCGCGTGTGCAGATCGCCGGGCTTGATGGACCGAAGGTCTGATCCGGAGATGGCAATTCTTATGTTCTTATGTACATTGCTGTGCGCGCTAGACCTTAACACCAGCATTGAGCTGGCGTTAGTTCTAGAAGCATAGCGTGTGGGGTAGCGCGCGGTAATTTCCTGCATGCGCTAAAAATGCTAGTGCACCTTAGTAAAAGGAGCCCTATGTCTCTTCTTATTTTCTTCATTTGGATCCTTTTTCCATTCTTTAAAGGATGGGTTCTTTTTTTTTTTGCTCTAATAGCCTCTTTCACTTCACCTTTTAACCATGCCAGCTCTCGTTTTCTTATCTTTCAACCTTTGTTAATATGTAGAATACACCTGGTCTGATCTTCCACTGGACTACTGGATTCCGGCATTGAGACAAAGTGAAGAAGTGCACTTTGGTGATTGAGAGCTCAGCCAGGAAATAAGTCCTTGGTTTACATTATATTTTTTTTCCTACAACAGTGGATTTTTTAAATTATATTGGATATCTGTGTGCTATACTAAAGGTGTTTTTCCTATTTCAAGTTACTGTTTGTCTTATTCATAAGTTACAGTACTCTTTTTGGACATGAATTGCTCCTTAGGGAGCCTATTGAACTATATAGAAATGGAGGGGGTTTTTTAACCTATGAAGCTCAACTAAGGTTTTTTTTCTTTATTCCTTTATTTTTTCTTATTTTGTGCTTTTGCCTTGTAGGGTGAGTGTGGAGGTGACTGATAGAAACACTTCATTTCACTATTTAATTTGGGGCCGGCTGTTTGCTACTGTGTGATATTTGTTCTCTATCCAAAGAAATTTATTGTGGTAATTGAAATCACCCATTATTATAGTCTTGCCCAATTTGCCAGCTTTCCTAATCTCTAAAAACATTTCTTCATCTGTCTGCTCATTCTGTCCCGGTGAATGGTAGTATAACCCTACCCATATATTCCTTCCCCTTCACACATGGAATTTCAATCTATATGGATTCCACACTGCTATCTATGTCACGCAGCATGTTTATTTTGTTTGATTCAATTCCCTCTTTAACATATACCAACCTCCCTCCAGATTGATCTACTTATTCATTGCAATATAATTTGTACCCAGGTGGCACAGTGTCCCATTGATTGTCCTCCTTTCACAAGGTCTCTGAGACTCCTATTATATCTACCTCGTAATTGATTGCTAGATACTCTAACTCTCCTATTTTATTTCTTAGACTTGAGGGGAGGTATCGTTAACATTTCAGATCTAGAATTTCAGGATTTTACCATGATTCTAGCCCACACCATTAGGTCTAACTATAGACCTATAGCAAACATTCCATTTCTGGCAAAATTGACAGAAAAAGTAGTTTTTAATCAAATTTCAGAGTTCGTGGAAAAAACCAACGTTTTACACCCTAACCAAACTGGTTTTAGACACCACCATAGCACTGAACACTCATTGATTGGCATGACCACCTCTATCCAATATTTTTTAGATCATCATCAATCGATACTGTTAATTTCTATTGATCTTTCAGCAGCATTCGATACGATTGATCATCAACTTCTTCTTGACAGACTTCAATCTATTGGTATTACAGATCAAGTTCTCTCTTGGTTTGTATCATATCTTACTGATCGTACCTCTACTGTTCTTTTCAAAGAGTCAACTTCTAAATCCTCACAGACCACACATGGGGTCCCCCAAGGGTCTATTCTTTCCCCCTTACTATTCAATATCTTTCTTGCCCCTCTAATGACTTTATGCAAATCTGTGGGTTTCCAAGTTTTTGCCTATGTTGATGATATCCAGCTCTTACATCCATTAAACACTAATGATACCTCTGAAATCTTAGCGATTAATGAGAAACTTGACCAAGTTTATCATTGGCTGGATACAAACAGATTGGCGCTTAACATTAAAAAAAACTAATATGATGCTTTTCCCATGGAAAGATAGTTTTTCTCTTGTTACTCCAATTTCTATAAAAAACGTCCCCCTGCAATTAGTTAATAATTTAAAAATTTTAGGGGTGATTTTTGATAATAAATTGAATTTCCATGATCACATCAGTAATATTATTAAAACTACCTTTTATAGATTACGTAAAATTCGATCTATTTCCAAATTTCTATGTTCAAAATCACTTAATATTCTTATTCACTCTTTGGTGATTTCTAAGATCGATTATTGCAATTCTCTCTTCAAGGGAATTGCGTTGAACAAAATAAAGCATCTTCAAATTATTCAAAATGCTTTCATTAAGTTTATAACCAAATCCAGAAAGTTTGACCACGTAATACCGCTTCTTAAAAATGCACACTGGCTTCCAGTTATCCATCGAATTACATATAAGCTTTGTATACTGACTTTCAAATCTCTTTGTAATAAAACTCCAGCATTTATATACAAATTATTAATTCCTTACTCTCCAAATAGAGTTTTGAGATCCAATGAACAGAATTTATTGACTATTACTTCGCTGAAGGTTATTAATACAAGCCAGCAATTTATTTTTTCGGTTACCGCACCACAGACTTGGAATGCCCTTCCAATGTTTTTAAGGGAAGAACAGGAACTTGGAAAATTTAAAAGTAATTTAAAAACATTTCTTTTCAAGGATGCCTTTGAAAACTAATTTTAATACCCCATAGCTCTAATAAATTTCATCTTATAATATTTTATTGTTATTTTGTTTACCTTCTGTATCTTTCCCTTTTTGTATCTACTTTACTTTATTGATTTGTATTTCACTCCTCCTTTACCCAATGTTATGAGTATGTTAAGTTAAATTTCAATCCCTTGTCATTATTTAAATTCTGTTTTTTTATTGTATTGTTTCCCATCAAATGTAATTTTTAAACTGTTCATCGCTTAGAAGTATGATTAAGCGATTAATCAAAAAAACTATTAAATTTGAAACTTGTATATATTTGTATACAGACACTTCAAATTGTGTTCTTTCCTCGTATCTATAGGCTGCCGTGAAGATGACAGGGATCATTTTAATCTTTACTCTGCCTTCCTCTTAAACATTCCTGGCTTTCTTTCACCATTATTTCATAATTTCAAAGGTACAACAACTACACTCACGTAACAAATTCGTTGTCCTATTACAATTCGATCTTTCCGCTGCTTTTGATGTCGTCCATCATGACATACTACTTTACCAACTTTCCGAGATTGGAATCGACTCCACCATCCTAATGTGGTTCTCAAACTTCTTACGCTCCCGTTCCTACACCGTCAACACAAATGGCACCATGTCCACTCCTTGGACTCCATCTTGCGGTGTCCCTCAAGGATCACCCCTTTCCCCTATTCTCTTTAACATCTACATGTCCTCCCTGAAACTCTTTCAACTATCCCCCCTGGAAACAATCTACACTTATGCAGATGACATCCTTGTCCTCCTTGAGACTGACCAGAACCTCACCAACCTCCACGAAAACATTACAGCTTGCATAATGAGACTCCGTGCCTGGTCCCTCTCGGTACAGATGAAACTAAATGAATCTTTAACAAAACTACTCTGGCTCGGCCCAAAATTCGAACACCTGCCCACACTTTTCGCACTACCCACAGGCGATACACTACAGCTCGAGTTCTCATGCAAGGTCCTTGGTATCACTATTGATTCCTCTCTCTCCCTCAATGACCACCTCAACTCCTTGGCAAAATCATGCTTTTTCAGCCTTCACATGCTGAGGAAAGCTAGATCCTACTTCAGCCAACAACACTTTGCCATCCTTGTCCAATCCATCATCCTCTCCAAACTAGATTACTGCAACTCCATCTACTTAAATCTATCAAAAAAAAGTATTCTAAGACTCCAGCTAATCCAGAATTCTGCAGCCAAACTGATCTTCTCAAAATGCAAGTCTGACCATGCCTCCCCACTCCTTGCCAAACTTCACTGGCTCCCAATAATCTCCAGAATCCATTTCAAATGTTCCTGCCTGGCTTTCAAGATCATTCACGGAATCCTGCCTCCTCTTATCCCACTGTCTTTCAACTCCTCCAGTCCCGACTCCTCCAGAACTGCCCAAAGGCTTAAACTAGCCTTCCCCTCTCCACGCGGCATCCACTATTCAGGCAAACTGGGAAAATCCCTTCTCTTCAAAATCACAGGTCTTTGGAATGACCTCACCACCCCGCTGCGGAACCTGAGCTCCCTTCAGTTATTCCGCAAACAACTGAAAACCTGGCTTTTCAGCAAATTGTAGCTCTATCCTTCCCCCCTTTCTCTCCCCCCTTCTACACATAAGTTCATGTAATCCTTTTTCTTCTTCTCTACCCACTATTTTAAGTGCCTGTAAACCGTGTCGAGCTCCATTCTCATGGAGATGATGCGGTATATAAACTTAAGGTTTAGATTAGATTAGATTAGATTATTGAAATCTCTCTATTGGGACCCCCTATATTTCTTGTTTCAATAGTATCCTACAAGGATACTCCACACTGAACCATAAGCTCCTGGGCGACTGTCGGCTTTCCCCCCATCTTATTTTTAAAAAGCTGCTCTATCTCCTTATAAAACATTAGCGCCAGCAACCTGGTTCCATCCCTGTTAAGGTGGAGTCCATACTTTCGGAATGGGCTCCCCCTTTTCCAGAAGGTTGCCTAGATCTTGACAAAACTAAATCCCTCATCCCTGCACTATTGTCTCAACCACACATTGAGACTTCAGAGCTCTGCCTGCCTCTTGGATCCTACTTGTGGAACAGAGAACATTTCTGAAAATGCTACGCTGGAGGATTTGGATTTCAGTTTTCTACCTAAGAGCCTAAATTTGGCTTCTGGAACATCCCAGTACTATCTAAAATCTTTTCTAAGTGACATGTGAGGTCTGCCACCTTTGCACCAGACAGGCAAGTGACCAGGTGATCCTCACACCCACCCAGCTATCTACATGCCTAATGATCCAATCACCAACTACAACAGCTGTCCTAACCCTTCCCTCCTGGGCAAAAGCCCCTGGAGACACATCCTCAGTGTGAGAGGATATTGTATCCCCTGGTGGGCAAGTCCTGGCTACAGGATTATTTCCTACTTCACGTGGGTGATGCTCTCCATTGAAGAGACTTCCCTCCTCCAGGCTGCCAGACTGGAGGTGGGACCTCTCCACAACGTCCCTGTAGGTCTCTTTGTACCTCTCTGTCACCCTCAGCTTCCCCGTTTTAATCATTCTCACCATAAGCAGTTCCTTAATCCCTTATTTGTCTTGTTTGCCCGTTTTGATTACATAACATAACAAAACATAACATTGTGCTTGTTGACCACGTAGCCATGAATTCAACGAGGTTTACAAAAGATTACTAATAATAAACATAATGAACATAATGCATGGAAGAAAATGAGTTAGTTGATCAAATGCTTAGAAAATAAATAGGTCTTCAATTGCATTCTAAAGTGTTTATAAGAGTGAGCCGCGAGCAGTAAGGTTCAAAATCCTTTATCGTGAAGAGCTGCTTGAGATGCCAAGGCATGATTAAGAAATTTTTTACTTTTACAGCCCTGGACTGAAGGAAAATTAAACAAAGGATAGGTTCTTCTACTATGTCTGTAGGAAGCTAAGGAAAATATGTTAACCAGATAAAGAGGTGCTCTACCCTAAAGAGCCTTATAGCAGAAGCAGCCCAGCTTGAACAGTACCCGAGCCTCTTATATGTTTAATTTACAGTGCTGTGTATGTGCCTAGCAGTGCTATGGAAATTATAAGTAGCAGTAGAATAGCCAGAATATGTGTCTCTTATGGCATCAGTATTTTCTTAGTTGCCTGGCAATGTCTATTCTGTAAAACAACTGCTATGAATTATTGTCTTAATTCAGGGGACCTGTACAGATGCCAGCAATGTATTTCCATCAGGGTAGTATTTATACTGAGCATGCAGATGGGAGTAAGTGCTTGAGGTGATGTGTGACAGCCTGCTGTCACCTTTTTTACTTTCAATAGACTATTATCATAGCCACAGGAGAAATCATTCTGGACTCTGTATGATCACATGCAGCAAACTTTTGACAAATAGAAGATCATTCTGATAACATCTATTCATCGTGTGCAAAAACAAAAGTACACACCTTTGTCCAATCAAAATACAGGGATTAGTATCCACAACATATTTGCACCAATATAAATGTAGAGTTACAAGATTATTCTATTGGTACTAATCACATATTGGATTAATTCAATTTGCTACCCTGTCTTCGGATAGATTAGAGTCCAGAACACTAACCCTCCCTTTTATGAAACTGCGCTAGCAGTTTTTAGCATGGGGAGCTGCTCTGAATCGCCCGTGCTGCTCCTGACGCTCATACTTCAAGGTGTCTAGTAAGGTCTTGATGCTGTTGTAATTCTCTTTAAGGTGCACTGAGTAAGCAAGTGGAAAAGATGTGTACATCTTCCCATTATGGAGCAGCACGGTGATTATATTGTATACAAGATTCAGTATAAATTGTTATTGTCGACGAAATATCTGATTGACCACATTTCTTTTTATACGCCATCCCAGATCCTGTCGATGGAGAGGATTTGAATGTCCCTTCTCTAAAGCAAAGGAGATTGCATA
Source organism: Geotrypetes seraphini (assembly GCF_902459505.1). NCBI lineage: Eukaryota > Metazoa > Chordata > Amphibia > Gymnophiona > Dermophiidae > Geotrypetes > Geotrypetes seraphini. The sequence goes on from NC_047088.1 coordinate 71,645,672, forward strand.
CAACTAGAATAGGTTCATTTTCATGTATTGGCCCTGATATTTGGAACAATATCCCCGCTATACATTAGACAGCAGGGGGGTTTGATTACTGTTAAGAAACTTTTGAAATGATATCATTTTGCAAAATGAAATATGAGCATTGAGCGCTTATATTTATCGTAGGATTTCAAGTTTTGGAGAGGAACCAAGATGGCGCCAGGGATAGACGTGTCGTGAGAGGCTCCCCTTCTATCGGCGTTCTCAGTTTATTCTTCAAGATTGACTTACCGGTTTCGCATTAAAGGAATGGCGAAGCGTAGGGGGAAACAGAGGAGCGATCTCCCGGCCTCCTCTGCCTCATCAGTAACACGCCAGACAGCAATAACAGCCTTTGCTGTTCCCTTTGGTCTGGGCGAATCCGTGTTCCGAGGGGGGCAAACCTCGGAACTGGACAGTGACTTTTTGCTGAGCCCGCTGGGTCCTGCGATCCCTCCCCGTCCCGGGATGATGTCGGGCAGTCCTGCGGGTCAACGGGAGACTTCGGGGAGTGAATCCCTGTTGGACCCGATGAAGCTGCCTTTGACCCTGGAGGTGATTCAAACTATGCCGGGTTACCAGCAAACGGCAGAGGGAGGAGGAGGCGTTCAGGGAGTAACGAGTGTGGGAAATGGAGTCCCTTCTCCACTTCAACCTCTGAAACCCCTGATTAAGCCGAAAGTGGTAGATATGGAGGCGTTGTGGGGAGCCATGGAGAGCCTTCACCAGGTATGCTCCCAATTTATTTCCTCAACCCAACAAACTGCAGTTCAAATTAAAAACTGTGAAGGGAAAATTCAACAACAAGCAACTAGAATGGATAATATTGAGAAGACAGTCTCTGAAATAAAACTTGTATCAAATTCTCAAATGAAAGAAAAAAACTTAATGATCAGGAAAATTGAAAATTTAGAAAATGCAAATAGAAATTTAAACCTGAGACTTTTAAATTTTCCTGTATCTAGAATATTATCACCGAGAGAACTTTTCCACTCTTTTTTGACTTCAGTTTTAAAATTTTCAGAGACAAATATGCCACCATTGCAAAAACTATATTACCTTAATATAGTTGAAGAGGATAAGGACAAGTCAACTATCCATCCCGGAGAATTAGACCTCACTGGGATGTTAGAATCTTCACGGATTGAGATTTCAGCGAGAGCTACTTTGCTAGTAACTTTTGTTTTCTTACAAGATAAAGAAGCTCTTCTTCGTCTCTACTATAGAACTGAAAGTGTTGAATTTTACAATCACAAAATTGCAATTTTTCCTGATGTCTCAAAGTGGACGCAGCTTAGACGTAAAAAATTTCTGACATTTCATCAGTCAGTTTTGGCTTTGGGAGCAACCTTTCAACTTAGGTTTCCTTGTAAATGTTGTATTACCTATCAAACAAACAAGTATATATTTTATGATCCAGAACAATTGCAATTTTTCTTGGAAGGCAAGGTTGCCATTAAGGCTCCCGACCCCTCTATAATTTCAACCACTTAGGCCCTAATGTAATTAACCAAAGAACTCTGTATATTTGAGGCATATGTAAATATGACCGAGTTTAGTTTTTCTTCAATTCAACTACCCTTGATTGTGTATGGCAGGGGTGCCCACACTTTATGGGCTTGCGAGCTACTTTTATAATGACTAAGTCAAAATGATCTACCGACAATAAAATTAAAAAAAAACACAAAGCACACTGAAAGGCAGAGAAAATGTTAATTATTCATATTCCGGGTTTTTTCAAAGAGGACGGCAGATGACTCTATGCAATGTCACCTCAGTAACAAAATACAAAAATAGACAAATACACCCCTCCCTTTTTACTAAACCACAATAGTAGGTTTTAGCACAGGGAGTTACGCTGAATGCCTCGTGCTGCTCTTAATGTTCATAGGCTCCCTGCACTAAAAAACGCTATTGCGGTTTAGTAAAAGGGAGCCATAGTGCAAAATATAGACAGCAGATATAAATTCTCAAAACCGACACATTTTGATCACTAAATTGAAAATAAAATCATTTTTCCTACCTTTGCTGTTTGGTGATTTCATGAGTCTCTGGTTGCACTTTCTTCTTCTGACTATGCATCCAATCTTCCTTTCTTTCAGCCTCCTGTATGTTTCCTCTCCTCCAGACCTCATTCTCTCCCCCAACTTTTTCTTTCTGTCTCCCTGTTCCCCCTTCTTTCTGTCTCCCTGTCTGCCCCCTTTCTTTCTTTCTCCGTGCCCTCCCCCAAGCCACTTGGTTTGCTGCCACCGCCATCGGGGAACAGCCCCCAAGCCACCGCCGTCCCAAGCTTTCCCTGCAGAAGCGTCGTGCTTACCAGCATTCTGCTCCCTGACATCAATTCTGACGTAGGAGAGGAAGTTCCGGGCCAACAAGGCATTTCTCCTCATTCCATCCAGCCTGAGCCCCATCTCTCCTTGATCCAGCATTTCCCTTCTGAGTCTGTCAGAATTACCATTCCACCTATTTTCCAGCATCACCCTTCTTTGTGTCCATCATCTATATCCCTATCTCACCACTTTTTCAGAATCTTCATTTGTCTCTGTCCTTGTCTTTACCCCATGTTCACCATTTGCCCTTTCAATGTCTTTATCTCCCCCCCACACACTTTTTCAGCATTACTTCTGTCTCTATTTCACCTCCTCTTCATGTCCCCTCTGTATCTCTATCCTTATTCAGTAGGTCCTGTTTACTCTTTCTCTTCTTTGTGTCACTATCTCCATTTTCAGCTTTCCCCCCTTTTCCTTTGTTAATGCACCCTGTAGCCAGAATCTTTCCACCCTCCCTCCACTCCGGCCCAGCCCAGTATGAAATATTTTCTTTTGTTTCCCTCCCCTCTCTCTTTCTCTCTCTCTTCTGCTCCCTCACCCACGAGTCCTGCATCTGGCCCTCTCCCTTCTACCTGCACCTGGCAAAACCCCCCTGCTCCGCGGCTCTCTTAAGCAACTCGTCAGCAGCGGTGATCAAGACAAGCTGCCGACATCGAGGCCTTCCCTCTACGAGTCCCGCCTTTGTGGAAAAAGGAAGTTGAAACAAGCGGGACTCGCAGAGGGTAGGCCCCGACGTCAGAAGCTTGTGTCGATCGCTGCTGCTGAGTTGCAGAAGAGAGCCGCGGAGCAGGGGGTGTGGCCGGAAGCAGGTAGAAGGGAGAGGGCTGCTGGAAGAGGTAGAAGTTCTGGAGTATGACACCGACCTGGGTCAGGATGATTTCTTTTTCAGGCTGTTGCTGCTGCCGCCGCCACGCCACCACGCCCCCCCCCCCCCCCGAAATGACAAAAACAGCCTAATGCCCGGCGTCGGCGTCTTTGACTTCGGGGAGAGGAAGGCTGATAGGCCCGGTAGATCGGGACGGCAACACGAGTCTATCACAGAGCCCGGGATGGGCTCTGCGATCGACTCATGTTGCCTTCCTGAGCTACCGGTCGATTGCGATCGACGCGTTGGGCACCCCTGGTGTATGGTTTCACTCTCCCTTAATGTGGACTATGATCATTGTATTGGAATTTATGCCTTGATAATAATTTCCTGAATGTATTTAGTTGCCTGTATCAAAGTGTTCTTTTTTTTGATCTTTGATGTGAAAATGAATAAAATAGATTTAAACATATCGTAGGATTTGAATGATGTGCTCATGAGGAGGTTTTTGTAATTGTCTGCTGTTTATGAATCTTTGTATTGATTAATATGTATGTATTTGTGTAACCCACTTTGATAAAAATAGTAACATAGTAACATTGTAGATGACGGCAGATAAAGACCCGAATGGTCCATCCAGTCTGCCCAACCTGATTCAATTTAAATTTTTTTTTTTTTTTTTTTTTTTTTTCTTCTTAGCTATTTCTGGGCGAGAATCCAAAGCTTTTCCCGGTACTGAATAAATTACGTATTTTATTTTAGTATTTATAGACCACTTATAGCCTAAATGGTTTACATTCAGGTACTCAAGTATTTCTCCCTATCTGTCCCAGTGGGCTCACAGTTTGACTAATGTACCTGGGGCAATGGAGTGTTAAGTGACTTCCCAGGGTCACAAGGAGCAGAGCTTTGCTTGAACCTGCAATCACAGGGTGCTGAGGCTGCAGCCATAACCACTAGGCCACTCCTCCACTCATGTAAGTCTCTTTCACGAATCATCCCAGATGTAGTCTCCCATCATTTTCTCATAATTTTGTACTTGGTAGTGACGTTCAAAGCCCAGTATATCCTGGTGGAAGTGTTCACCTTGCTCCTCTGAGTATGCTCTCATGTTCACCTTGGATGTCTCAAGATAAGTATCAAGGACATTTTACTGTAATTCTTTATCAGATTCTCAAGCAACTCCACGTAGTTTTTGACCTTGTGATTGTCCAGGATGCCCCAAACAACTGCGACAAACCTGTTCCAAGCTGCTTTCTCCTTCCTAGTTAACTTCTTGGAAAATTTCATGCACTTCAGAATCTTCTTTATTTGTGGTTTGATGAAAGCACCAGCTTTAACATTTTACCTAACTACAGGTTAGGGAAGATGTCTTGAAGGTACTTGAAGGCTGCCTACTCCTTATCTAGAGCTCTGACAAGTTGTTTCATTAGATCCTAGTTGATGTGCCTTGCTGGCATCAGCACCTTCTGGAGGTCCACCAATGGTTTCCATTTGACATTCTTTCTCCCCAAAGATAACTTGGTCTGATATGGCCAGTCCTGCCTTTTGTAGTGCATCTTTTTGTCTGTGCTGTCCCAAAGGCAGAGATAGAAGGGAACTTGGTAAAACTGCCTTGGAAACTCATTAGGAATGCCACCATTTTGAAGTCTCCAATGACCTCCCAGTCATACTCATCATACTTCAAGGTACCTAGTAAGGTTTTGATGCTGTTGTAATCCTCTTTAAGGTGCACCCAGTGAGCAAGGGGAAGAGATGTGTACATATTCCCGTTATGGAGCAGCACGGCTTTGATACTTCTGGATGAGCTGTCAATGAAGAGATGCCACTCTTTCAGGTTACAGGTGATTCCAATTGCTCAAACAACTGGTCACATTGTGGCAGAAGCAAAGCTCATCTTGATGGGTGAAGTAGGTGGAAAAAGCTTGGTGATGCTTCCTCTGATCTGTGACTTGCACACTTTTATGTAACAAGTTCTACTGCTTGAGAGCCTAGATGTCAAAAGCTTGGCATTGGACTTGGTGAGACCAAGAGTTCTGATCAAGTCGTTGAGGTCTATGTGGTTTGAATAGTATGGGTTTCTCTCATCAGCTGCACCACTGATATTATAAACTGGATCATCAACATCTCCCTCACTCTCTGACTTTCTGCTCTCTTCTGAATACAGCTGCTCTCTCTCTGAAGGAGTGGGTATGGGGAGCTCAGGGCAATGTGGCACTGGGGCAATGGATAAAGAAATGTCCAGATATGTGATTGCAGATGCATGCTTGCCAGTTCGACGTTTGGAAAGGACCACCATGCAGAAGTAGCAGTTGCTTGAGTGGTCAATGGGGTCCTGTCAAATTTTTGAGATAGAAAACTTCATGGCTCTCTTTTTCCCTCTGTACCATCCTGTAGAAGAACAAAATGAAATTGTGGTAATGAAAACAATACATTTATTTCACATATGAATAATGTGTATGAGATTCTCACAACATATATATGATATATTTTTAAATAACATTGAAAATGTTAAAATTTAAATATTTTTAAAAAGTAAGAATTCTGAGAAATTTTATAGCAGAAAATTCCTCCATTCTAGTGAGAAACAAAATTGTCTTACCTTCCAGGGTTTGTTTTTTTTGTAGTGTTCGGATGTGAAGTGAGGTACCCAAGATTTATTTTGATCCCCAACAGGTATGTCAAAATATGCCTTGTAGGCATCACACATCTTAGCAGATGCTTCTATGGAGTACTTTTCCTTCTTGTCTTTATAAATTGGTCTCATAAATAGCAAAATGCATCTGCTGGATGTTTGCAGCCTCTGGATGCCATCTAAAACAATGCAGATATGTTACCACTTAGGCAGTTGGAACTGAACTGAGCTGTTGGGCTTAAGATCTCTATAGTTATATTATACTACTATTTATATTGATGAAAAGTTCTAGAAAATTCTTGAAGTTACTCTAAGGATCCATTTTACTGTGGCCTATAGCCAAAATTAGCTCATCATGCCAGTGCATTGAGGGTATGCACACACACAACACGCCCCTTCCTCTGCCCCTCTCTGCCCACAGCTACTGTAAACTTACTGCCTGAATTGCAGCATGGTAAATCTTTTTTTTACCATAGTGGCAAGTGCAGCATGCATGCGGTATTGTTTGCCATGTGGCAATACCCTACCATGCCTTAGTAAATGTAAATGGGCTTCTAAGTTTACTCAGCTTGTAATCCATCTGGAATATTTTGTAAAAAGGTATATTTCAAAGTATCAATGTCCTGGTCACATAAACAAAGTTTGAGAGGAGTGATAGCCATGTTTTATACTTTTATGGTATAGGCAATTAAGAAAGAACACTTATTACCCAAGAACAAAAAAAAAATTGTCACATAATTAAATCACAACCAACTAATTACAGGTTGATTCTGCACTTACATAGTCATTGACTGGCAGTTCTTCATCAGTGAGATCTCGGGCCTGACGCTTTTGTCCTGGCTTGGTTTTATCATCCATTTGGAAGTCCTTATTTTCTTTTGGTCTGAATAATTTTGTTGCTGGAATACTGCTCTCTTCTGCCTCAACCCCATCTGTATAGTTTTGAAATTCAAGGGCAGAATAAGATAAACAGGAACAGTATAGGAGGAAATCCTTCTTTCAGGAGCATTGAGCATATCCTTCAGGGAAAAGTATTTAAGAAAGAAATGTGGTAACATAGACATTGGTACAGAGGGAGCACAGGGGACATGACCCCCCCCCCCCAAATTTGGTGGCCCAGAATCATCTTCATTTGTGGCCCAAAGGATGTTGGCGGTGACAGCCAATTGCATATGCTGCTCTGTTGCTGGTACTGGCATCTTCTCTCTACTACAGTCTTTCTTCTCTGACATAACTTCCATTTCCTCAGAGGTGGGCCCTCAGAAGAGAGAAGTCATTGGTGCTAGCATCAGGACAGCGTATGTAATTGGCTACCTCCAGTGACATCCTTTTGGCTGCAAATAAAGGTAGATCGCTGGGTGGGTGTGGGGGCAGGAAGGAGGGAGAAATGTCACACTCGAGGGAAGGGAATGAGGAGAGAGAGAAAGCGTGTGGGAGGCAGAAAATGTTGGACTCATGAAGAGAGAGAGAGGGAGAGATACTGGATGGGGAGAGCAGAAAGGAGGAAAGAAGAAATCTCATATATAGGTTAAAGGGAAGAGGGTAGAGAGTTAAAAGCTGGACTCATGGAGGGAGAGGGAGAGAGAGTGATTTTGGTTGGGGGAGGGAATGAGGATTGGAGGAGAGGAAACTTTCAGGAGGCAGAGAGAAAGAAATGTTGGACTAGTGGAGGGAAAGGAGGGAGAAATGTTGGACTGGAGGGGGGTCAGAAAGGAGGAAGGTAGGGGAGATACTGGACTACAGGGGACAAAAAGGAGGAAGGGAGGTCTGCTGTTTATTGATAGGAATAGGGGAGAAGAAACAGGAAGAATATGATACATTTTGAGAAGAAGGCAGAAAAATGGAAGAAAGTTGATTGTTAAAAGTTAATGCCAAAGATGGATATAGAGCAGAAGGTGAAGGAGAGAAAAATAGCAAAAGGATAAGAAGGCCCTTGAAACACCGTTAAGAGCACAGGCAGAAAGAAGTACAACCAGAGGCTGGGAAAAGATGATAAGAAAAATAAAATCAACAAAGGAAGGGGAAATGATTTTATTTTTAATTTAGTGGTTGAAATGTGTCAGTTTTGAGAATGTATATCTACTGTCTTTATTTTGCACTATCCCCCCTTCCTCCATTTTACTAATTTGCAGCAAAGATTTCTATTGCAGCCCAGAGGGCTAAATGTTCTGACTCTCATAGAATTCATAATAACGTCAGAGCATTTAGCACCCCAAGTCATGGTAGCAACCTCTACTGCTTCTTAGTAAAAAGGGGCATACATTTGTCTATATTTCTGTAGAAGGTACTGAAGTGATGTTGCACATTTTAAAGTCATCTGCCTTGATTTCTCTGAAAAAAGCAGAATATAAATGATAGTTAATTAAAATTTTCTCTGCATAGTGTGCTTTGTGTAGTTTAATTTTGTGGTTGTCATTATGTATTGTTAATAAGATTACCCTATATACTCGAATATGTCGATTTGTATATGTCGAGACCCCCATTTTTCCCCCCCAAAAGGAGGAAAAATTGTAGACTCGAATATAAGTTGGGCGGCTTAATAGTCAAGTGCCCTGCCAGGATCTGCACCCAGTGCCCCCTCCCTCTCCTGTCAGGTTCTGAACCCAGCCCCCTCACTGCCAGGCACTGCACACAGCCCCCTTTCCTCCCTCCTCTGTCAGGTTCTGCACCCAGTTTCTTGCTTTGTCAGGCTCTGCACCCAGCTCCCTCCCTGCCAGGCACTGCACACAGGCCCCTTCCCTCCCTCCCAGGCTCTCTGCCCCATCCCTCCTTCATGGGAGTCATTCATGAATCCACTCAGCACCAAACAGCAGCACCAAAGCATGCTCCTGCTCGGTACCGCTCAGCGGCTGAAGACGGAACTTGTGCCGGCAACCGACTGGGTTAGCAGTGGGGCAGGAGCATGGAAAGCTCGCTCTTGCCTGCTACACCTCTGGACCACCAGGGATTCCAGCTGCAGAGGAGGTAAGATGGGCAGGACAGGGAGGGGGACAGGGTGCAGAGCCTTGCAGCCCGGTGGAGGCCTGCAATAAGTCTGGGAGGGAGAAGGGTGTGCGCTGGATGCTGGCTCGAATATGAACCATGACTTCCATTTTTGGTCCAATTTTTCGGCCACAAAATCCCGGTTTATATTTGAGTATATACGGTATATTGAGTGTACAGTATATGAAAAATGAATGGAAGAAATTAATTTACAATTGGTACCATTATTATGGGGGCGGGGTCTGGAGTGGAGCTTAGGCGGGGCAAGGTCTAGAGCGGAGCTTGGGCATGGCTGGGGTGGAGCTTGGGCAGGGCAGGATCTAGAGCGGAGCTTGGGCATGTCTGGGGTGGAACTTGGACAGGGCAGGGTCTAGAGCGGAGCTTGAGCATGTCTGGGGTGGAGCTTGGGCAGGGTCCTGGGCAGAGCTATTGCCCCCTCCACCCCGGGCAAAAAGCATTCTGCTGCCTATGACACAGACTATCTTGAAATGCTTTAAAAACATTTAGAGCAAAAAGAATGCACAAGACACACAGTGGAAAGAAAAGAGGAAAACAATTGAAAAATAGCTAAGTCAAAACTTTTCTCTTCAAGGACGCCTACAATACCTGACATTCCTCTCCCTCTCTGAACATGAATGGACTTATCAGCAGACAATGACAAACGCTTGCAAAGAATTGAGCCCCCCTCTCCGGCCTTGCCCTTTTGTGTTTTACCATTCCCCCATCATTACTTTAACTTTATTTATATCTCAATGTAATTTTACTCCCTGGTGCTCTCTCCTTCCTGTCATGTCAGTTCTTCATTGTTTACAACTCCCTCTCAATGTGTTATTGTTTTTAAATTTTCTTTTATCCTTGTTTTATTATCCTTACTTATATACAACTCCTTGTAAACCATTTAGATAATATTGGATAGACGCTATATCAAATGACAAATAAACTTGTATATAGTAGAGGAAGGCTACCTAATGGATTTTTTTTTTTATTATTATTATTGTAACATAATGAGAAAATGACAGAGAAATTCTGAACTTTCAAGTTTTCTTGCTCTATGTTCTAAGTCTACTTGGAAGTCATTAAGCATTCATAATAGCAATACCAATTATGATTTGCATGTTTTACTTAACTTCAGCTTGTCAGGATTAATGACCTTAGCTTACTCAGCAGACTGGATCTGACAATGTTACAAGACCCTTGCTCTGGTATGCATGACGATATATTGTCACTCGGCATTGAAATTGTTCTTTGACAAGAACTACACAAGCAATGCTACATTGTAAAGTAATAAAATATGGCATCTTTCATCAAAACTGGACCATAAAGTGCTGTGCAATTATAATATTTCAGAAGCGTATAAATAGCCAGCTGTGGCAATATGAATATCAATCTAGGGCCTGATCTAAATGAGAGCCTCCAAAGCGGAAAAGGGATAAGGAATAACGAAATCAGTAGGATGGCTAATGCATAACTTTAAATGGATATGTGATCCATTTTAAGCTAAGTATCCAAGTGTGAATACTGAAAATGCCAGCTCAACTTTAAACAGAACTTATCTGTTTAAATTATTTCTGGTATTTCTGCATTTGAACTTGAACACGTCAGATGTAATGATGGAATTTTGCCACTAATCTCCTAATTTATAACTGGTTGCCTAAATTTAAATACCATTTGTGCACTTAAATTTATGGACTACTGCCATTCATGTGGGTAAGTGTACACTTATATGTAAATAATAATAATAATAGCAGTTTATATACCGCAGGACCGTGGAGTTCTATGCGGTTTACAATGATTAAAAAAGAATGCTACAGTTGAGTAGAACTTACATAGCACACCTGTTATTCTGTAATTACGTCTTCAAATGGCTTAATTTGTAAATGTAAAGGGGACATTCACAGGGACAGGACATAGGCTTGTCTTAGGCAGGACCAGCAATTACTCAGATTGCTTATAGAATATTGTAACACCAGAATTTATGGAAATGAAACTTGAACTGGGACATATCTTGCTCTGCACACCAAGACTCAAAATCTCTCCAGTTTCTAGTACAAGTTAAAGAAAAAAATATTTTCCTTGCTTGCAAAAGAGTAGTGATAACTCCATTCCACATAGTAGAGGAGAGTGTGTGGTGCAGTGGTTAAAGCTATATCCTCAGCACCCTCGGGTTGTGTCCTTGGGCAAGTCACTTAATCCCCCCCCCAGGTACATTAGATAGAGTGTGAGCCCACAGGGACAGACAGAGAAAAATGGCTTTCCCTTCCAGGCATCAAAATGTGCCCCTAGATATTCTAAGCATTGAGTGATCCCTAATTTGCTCTTTTTTTGAGAAGATGACTCATCCTAGAGATTTCAAGATCTGACTTTGCTCTTATGAGCCAATCATTTAAATATGGATGGACTAGAACTCCCTCTTTATGGATGGTTGCCATCATTACCACCATAACTTTGGAGAAGGTTTAGGAGGGGGGGGTTCATGAACAACCCATAGGAGAGCACTTGAAATGGTAATGGCAGTCCAAAACAATGAATTTTAGGAATTTTCAATGTGGCTTCCAAATTGGAAAATGTAGGTATACCTCCTTTAGATCCAGTGTCATGTGGAACTCTCCAATGTGATGTCTCCATTCAGAAGTATGGAATTCAAGGGGTTTTAAATTCAGGATGAGCTGAAATGAATTTTATTTGGTACTACAAAATATATGGAGTAATGTCCCATTATTTGGGCATGGGAGCTCCTGCTTCTAGGGTTCATTTTCAACTTGGACACCTGTGTTACCTTTATTGCCATCGAATGACAGGGGGAAACTACAATATATTGTAAGGTGGTGGCAAAACTCTAATATATAGCCTCTTTGCACAATATTCAGAAAGTGATCTGAATCAACTCCTTGAAGAATTCAAGTAGCCAACCTTCCATCTGCTCTGTCAAGGCTTGTGTAACCAGTCCACTCTTCTATAAATGTAGATATACTATTCACACCATGTTCCTCAGAAAAATATATATAATTACCAAGGTTATCTGGAACTGTAGCAAAACGCTAATCTACATGAATGTTCGCCGGGTTTGTTAAAATGGCCTCGGCATTCATAGTGGACTAAATAAACCTACACCCCCTATATTTTCTTGTGGCTTTTCATTGGTCCCTAGGGGTCACATGTAAGGGGGCATAGGTTTATTTAGTCTACTATGAACGCCGAGAGGCCATTTTAACAAACCCGGCGAACATTCATGTAGATTAGCGTTTTGCTACAGTTCCGGATAACCTTGGTAATTATATATATTTTTCTAATTTCGTTGTTTCTTTAGTTTATCAGTTTGCCAATCTGTGGGTTTTTTTGCAGCCTTTGTATCCCCAACCCTGAGGAAAATCTTGAAACGCGTCGGAGGGGAACAAGGCATATCCGGTTAACAGATAAGTTTATAACTATTTATAGTCTTCTATTTAATTGCATTAAAAATGAGCACTGACACTTTATAATTTATTATATAAAAAAATCAATTCATTGTAGTTATACATCATATGTCAAAAAGGTTCCGATGAGGATGGCTACCACACATAGCATACAGTGTGGCATTCTGAGGAACATGGTGTGAATAGTATATCTACATTTATAGAGGAGTGGACTGGTTACAATTGTCAAATAGTGATACCATAGTGCCTGCATATTGCTGTCAAGGCTTGGGCATACAACATCTCATTATACTCCTTTGAAGGCTTCCCTGGTCTTTCTAATCAAAATGGAAGGAAAATCTAATCTGCAAATGCAAGTGCTGGGAGTAATTTCTTTTGTATGGCCAAAACCATTTAGTCCAGGGGTGGGCAACTCCAGTCCTCGAGGGCCGGAATTCAGTCAGGTTTTCAGGATTTCCCCAATGAATATGCATTGAAATCAGTGCATGGAAATAGATCTCATGCATATTCATTGAGGAAATCTTGAAAACCTGACTGGATTCCGGCCCTCGAGGAATGGAGTTGCCCATCCCTGATCTAGTCTCTTGGAATCTAGCCTTATTTGTGGCTAAATGAGTAGAACACTTCAGTTTGTCTTCCAGCAACTTTTGAGGCTTTGCTTCCATAGAGAAGCTTCCCTTGAAAAAGAAGACTGTTGAGTCATGATTTAGAGGCCATATTTACAGCTCAATTCCTGAGCCATAGGAGGCACCTAGAGGAAACAAATACTGACACAGTCCATGCTGAGGTCCTAATGATGTCATATAAGGCATCTGCCACAAAGGCCTTGCCCACATCCATGCAGGTAGTGTCCTGGACTATACTTTCTATCTTCTGAACATTTGTTTGCATGCTGTACCCATGTCACCAAATGCATGACAAGTAAGCACTTGCATACAGTCATCTAGAGACCAAAAGCAGCTGGTGACCTGGATTGACCACTGTGAAGATGGGCTAGATCAGTGGTCTCAAACTCAAAACCTTTGCAGGGCCTTATTTTGGATTTGTATGTACTTGGAGGGCCTAAGAAAAAATAGTTAAAGAAAGATAGGCCTATACTATCGTCCACCCGGACAAACCGGAGACATCGATGAAGAAATGGAAGCCGAGATGAAGCGAGAATGCAAAGGCGGTAACACGGTTATTATGGGAGACTTCAACTACCCTGGGATAGACTGGAGTCTCGGAAGCTCAAGATGCGCTAGGGAGACAGAATTTCTGGAGGCTGTACAAGATTGCTTCATGGAACAGCTTGTTAGAGAACCGACAAGAGGAAATGCCACTCTGGATCTAATCCTAAATGGGCTTAGGGGACCTGCAAAGGAAGTGGAAGTAGTGGGACTGTTGGGAAACAGCGATCATAATTTGATCAAGTTCAAGATGGAAGTAGGAATACTGAAAGGAAAGAGAACCATAGCGACAACTTTTAACTTCAGGAAGGGTAACTACGAAGCAATGAGGGGAATGGTAAAGAAGAAACTTAGGAACACTTCCCAAAAATGGCAGACGGTAGAACATGCCTGGTCCTTTTTCAAGGACACGGTGAGCGAGGCGCAAAATCTATATATCCCCAGATTCAGAAAAGGGTGCAACAAGAGTCGAATAAAAGACCTGGCGTGGATAACTAAAATAGTGAAGGAAGCGATAAGCAATAAGAAAAATTCATTCAGAAAATGGAAAAAGGACAAAACTGAGGTAAACTGGAGAGAGCACAGGAAGTATCAAAAAGAATGTCACCGTGTGGTTCGAAAAGCCAAAAGAGAGTATGAAGAGAGACTAGCCAGGGAAGCACGAAATTTCAAACCGTTCTTTAGATATGTTAAAGGGAAACAGCCGGCTAGGGAGGAGGTGGGACCACTGGATGACGGAGACAGGAAGGGAGCGGTGAAGGAAGAGAAAGAGGTCGCAGAAAGACTTAACATGTTCTTTTCATCTGTATTCACAAACGAAGACACAACCAACATACCGGAACCTGAGCAATTCTTCAATGGAAATCAAGCACAAAAGTTAACATCCATAGAAGTGAGCCTTGATGATGTGCGCAGACAGATAGAAAAACTAAAAACTGACAAATCCCCGGGTCCGGATGGAATCCATCCAAGGGTGCTGAAGGAACTAAAGGAGGAAATAGCGGAACTACTACAGCAAATTTGCAACCTATCTCTGAAAACAGGTGTGATTCCGGAGGATTGGAAGATAGCCAACGTTACGCCCATCTTTAAAAAGGGATCAAGAGGAGACCCGGGAAACTACAGACCGGTGAGTCTGACCTCTGTTCCGGGGAAAATGGCGGAAGCACTAATAAAGGAAAAAATTGATGAACATTTTGAAAAACACGAACTTCTGATAACCAGCCAACATGGTTTCTGCAGGGGGAGATCGTGTCTGACCAACTTATTGCACTTCTTCGAGGGAATTAACAAACAGATGGACAAAGGAGACCCCATAGACATCATATACCTAGATTTCCAGAAAGCCTTTGACAAGGTGCCTCATGAACGTCTACTCCGGAAACTGAAGAACCATGGGGTGGACGGAGACGTGCATAGATGGATCAGAAACTGGTTAGCGGGTAGGAAACAGAGGGTAGGGGTGAAGGGACACTACTCAGACTGGAGGAAGGTCACGAGTGGTGTTCCGCAGGGCTCAGGGCTCGGGCCGCTGCTATTTAATATATTCATAAATGATCTAGAAACAGGAACAAAGAGTGAGATAATAAAATTTGCAGACGACACCAAACTATTTAGTGGAGCTCGGACAAAGGAGGACTGTGAAAAATTGCAAAGGGACTTAGACAAATTGGGGGAATGGGCAGAGAGATGGCAGATGAAGTTCAATGTTGAGAAATGTAAAGTATTGCATGTGGGAATCAGAAACCCGAGGCACAGCTATACGATGGGAGGGATGTTATTGAATGAGAGTACCCAAGAAAGGGACTTGGGGGTAATGGTGGACATGACAATGAAGCCGACGGCACAGTGCGCAGCGGCCGCCAAGAGAGCGAATAAAATGCTGGGGATAATCAAGAAGGGTATTACAACAAGAACGAAAGAAGTTATCCTGCCGCTGTACCGGGCAATGGTGCGTCCGCATCTTGAGTACTGCATCCAGTATTGGTCACCATACCTTAAGAAGGATATGGTGTTACTCGAGAGAGTTCAGAGGAGAGCGACACGACTGATTAAGGGGATGGAAAGCCTTTCATACACTGAGAGATTGGAGAAACTGGGTCTCTTTTCCCTGGAGAAGAGAAGACTTAGAGGGGATAAGATAGAGACTTACAAGATCATGAAGGGCATAGAGAGAGTAGAGAGGGACAGATTCTTCAAACTTTCAGAACATAAAAAAACAAGAGGGCATTCGGAAAAGTTGAAAGGGGACAGATTCAAAACGAATGCTAGGAAGTTCTTCTTTACCCAACATGTGGTGGACACCTGGAATGTGCTTCCAGAGGACGTTATAGGGCAACGAACGGTACTGGGGTTTAAGAAAGGATTGGACAATTTCCTGCTGGAAAAGGGGATAGAGGGGTATAGATAAAAGATTACTGCACAGGTCCTGGACCTGATGGGCCGCCGCGTGAGCGGACTGCTGGGCGCGATGGACCTCAGGT
This sequence comes from Geotrypetes seraphini, assembly GCF_902459505.1. NCBI lineage: Eukaryota > Metazoa > Chordata > Amphibia > Gymnophiona > Dermophiidae > Geotrypetes > Geotrypetes seraphini. Next base: position 71,661,504 of record NC_047088.1, read on the forward strand.
CTGACCCAGCGGAGGCATTTCTTATGTTCTTATTAAAGAAATGACAATTTTGCATGAGGTAAAACTCTATAGTTTAGAAAACTTTCCTTTTGGCTAAGTCTTAGTAATAATATTGTAATTTATAGCTAAAGAGACATATGATCAAGAAATTGTTTTATTTTACTTTTGTGATTATGATAAACATACCAAGAGCCTCAAAATAGTACCTGGTGAGCCGCATGTGGCCCCCGGGCTTCAAGTTTGAGACCACTGGGCTAGATGGACCATTGGTCTGACCCAGTATGGGTATTCTTATGTTCTTATGTACTTTAAAGGTCTACTTCAGCAAATATTAAAACTTGCAGTCATGAATGTCCTTCAGAGCCATTCCACCTTCCATGGGATGGGCATCTTCTTGGTTACCTCTGTCACCAGGGCATTCACTTTGACAACTTCAGTTTCTCTTTTTCCTCTGGGACCAATATGTAAAGCTTATCTATTGCTCTTCCAACACTGAGGCTGGCCCACTGTACGAGATGAGAGCCTTTATCACCTAGCTTGCCAGAAGGCTTTGATTGATTTACAGTTATCCTCCAAAATGGGATTTCCTGAAGACCTGCCTCTGCAATGGGGACTTAGAAATACTTAAAGCTTCGAGTGCCTCAGAATCATAGCTGCAAACTCTTTCCTCTGAAAGAAATGGACTGCTGCGGGGACATCAACCTCCTAATGGGGAGCTCATCTTCCTCTAAGGGATCCACCACAGAAGAGCCCCTTTCCACTAATCTGGCTGCACTGTAGTAGTTGAATTCCAAACCAACTGCCACCAACTATGCTTCCCTCTCCCCCAGTCTTCCTGCATCTCAGAGCAGAGTCTACTTGTTAGGACTTCTCTAGAGCTCTCAGCTGCTTCCTAATTTCCTGGCCTGAACCTTGCTTATGTTTTATGCAGTAATAGAAGAAACTCAGAAGAAAAAGCCCCAGTTTGCATCAGCTAGCCAGAACCCTTCACAAAACTCCCAGGAGGATCCTACAGAGAGATCTTTTATCCAGCTAAGGCATTCTCTGGGCTAGAGTGAGAAGAGAGGTGGGGAGCTGTGTTTGCAGGAGCAGACAAAATGGCCACTTCTCCTGTGCTTTTGTCCGGGGCCGTGAGAGGAAGCTAAAGTGCTTATCTGAGAAGAACCCAGCAAGAGGCCCACTGACCTGTGCTACTGTGGTGTACTGTTCACTACACAGGGAGTAATATTTGGCATGCTCTTAAGGCACCTCTATAAGTTTTGTCAGTGAGATTAATGCATCCACCACTTAGCGAGACCTCCTCAGCATGCACCTTAGCTGATGCCAAGTGCTGTTTTTAATGTCCATTTTTGTGCTGCTCCTGGTGAAAACATGCATGAAGGGGATAGGAAATACAAATCAGCCCTGGAGCACCTTCTTGCGACCCATATAAAACCTCGCTGTATCTGTGAAAATAGCTGTTCCAAAAGCACTGCTGCTTGTGCCAACTTGGAAAAGAGAGAGAGCAGCTTGAGGAATCTCATAGCCTCTAGGTGAGAGAGTGAAAGAGAAAGCATCAGTATCATTTACATGCGTACCCCACTCCCCTCAGCATGTCATATACAGACCAGCTGCTCTCACTAAAATTTTTTTTGTATTTTTAATTAACTCCAATTAAACTAGACGGGAGGAGGGGGAAAGAGACAACCAAAACAACTCATATAAGGTCTGCCTGGTATGGAGAGAGATCTGGACAGCCACTTTTGTCAAGACCCTGGATCTCTCTTCCACTACTCAGGCTTAACTGTGTAATCAGTTCTTCAAATGGGCCGAGGAGCTCTCTCACTAAACTAGTCTTCTGCTGCACAAAATACCTGTTGCCATCTGCTGGAGATAAAACATGTTGAAGTAGTACCTAGGCTGCATAGAACGTTTAATAAGGTAGGGCTTATAGTTCTTAACTTTGTCTCCATCTGGTGGCTGAGGAGCAAAACCCATTTGTTCTGGATTGATCTGATGGACAAAATGGAATTCTTTTTCTTACAGCATGTGAGTACTGTGGTGCTGGATTTATAACTTGCTGTCAGTTAATGAGCAAAATTGTTTCTGAAACATTCCTTGCCTCTGGTTAATGCATAAAAAAGGTGACAATCATTTTTTTAGATTGCATATATTATATGAAGACTGTTGGGGAACATATTGCTGCCAGCTTGTAAAATATATTTATGTTATTTTGGGTACACTGTTACAAAAATTAAATGAAAAAGGCTGTTGTAATTCATGGGTACCATGTACAGTATATACTGTTAGCGGGCTTGATATACTTTCCAATCCCACAGAAGTTAGAAAGAATTTTTCCATGTTCAGATCCTCTGTCTGTATAACTACTACAGACTGGGAGTAGGATCTAGCCAATAGGAAGGCTGTGAGGGCTAAGCATTGAAAGTTCCTCATCTCAGGAAGGGAGGATGTGTTTTGGAGGAAGTTCCTGTGCTGTAAAAGAGAAGATTTTATATATGGTGCGGAACAGAAGGGAAATAAACCCCTCCTCCCAAAATATCCCTGTACATCAGTGACGTAGTAAGGAAGTGAGGGGTGGACCACCCCAGGCGCTGTTTTGGTGGGTGCTTTGGCACGTCTCTTCCTCTCCATCCCCATACCTCTTTAACTCTTTGCTGGCACAAGCAGCATTTCCCATCAGCTGTTTGTGCTGGCCTCAGCTCTCCCTCTGAAGTCACTTCCTGGTCGCAGGACCAGGAAGTGACATGAGAGGGAGAGCCAAGGCCAGTGTAGGCAGCAGGTTGGATATGCTGCTTACACCAGTGAAGAGTTAAAGAGGTACAGATGGGAAGAGAAGGTGCACGCAGAAGAGAGGTGAGGAAAGAACAGGGGCAGAGATGAGAGCAGGGGGTGCCTCCTACTCTTCCTGTGCCACTCATGGTGCTTCATCAAGATCTGAACATTTATTTTTACATATTGTCACATGTAAAAATCCTCCATTTTTTTTTTTCTGCCAGGGTTAAAACAGCCCCAAGTCCTATGAGTATGGACAGTCCTTTGAATACAGGAGAGGGGGGTAGAAGGCAGTCAGAGGGGCAGCCCACTAAGGAGATTTCTACCAGGAATAGACAGACCTGTACACCTTCCCATTATTCCTTTTGTAGAAACCCTGAACAGCTAAGGGAACTGAGCCATAAGCTGTGCAGCCAATGGAGGGCCACAGTTTGCCAAGCAAGAAGAAAATGAGCTGCAGGTAAATTAGCCTCAGCTGTAGTGTTGAGGGTGGGGCAGACCAGAATGACAAGTAAACCAGGTTACAGGGAGAAACATGAGGGCTCCTTAGGAAGGAAAGTCCCCGCTCCTTCATGCCCAAGGAAATCTGCTTTCAGGGAGAACCAAGCTGGAAAAGTGATGGTTCTTAAACCTAAATTAGCAGGGAGGGAAAGACGGGGGGGATGGGCAAGTTTTTGAGGCAGTCCTGAGCTGATGTTCATCCCCACAGTCGGAGAGCAATGGAAGCTGACTGTTCAATGGAACTGGGAGCCAGTGAACCTGATTTTAGTGACTCCGGGAATGGCACGGAGTGGATGTCTGCTAAAGAAGACAGCTTGTTTGAAGGTGTGAGTGAATAAAGCTCTGTAATGTGAGAATGGTCATTTGAAAAAAAGCAGTTGGTTCTAGGTTACTATCTGTGCTGTGAATGTGAGTTAACAGAGTCCCCCGAGAGATAAAGGAGTCTGGTGGGTTGTTGCTTAAGGGAAAGCAGAGACAGGTAAAAGGAAAGGACAGGTAAAATTGGGAAGCCTGCCCTTATCCCAAGTTGCCCAAAGCACTTGATTTGAGGATTGAGGGGGGATTAAGAGCCAACTAATCAATTGGGAGGAATGTCCCCTGCACCCTGACAAGGTACTAAAGCAGGTTAGGGGTGCTATAGCCTGGAAAAGCACAAGTGCTACTAAGAATTATAGTGCTGTATTGGACTGAACAGTGACCAGTTTAAAAGACTGTTTGAAGTGGCTCAAGTGCTGGGTGACCTGAAGCCTGGGTGTGGAGTAAGCCCAGAGCAGAGGTGCTACCAAGACTGAGATAATTTGACTAGGCCCACCATAGGCAGTCACCTCATTCAGATGAGGATTGGAATATTATTGTACTAAAAGAGTTTTATTTTTTGTGGGGCAAGTGGCCCAGGTAAAGACAGTGTGAGAACTGTTGGAGCAATATTGCCTGGAATGAGAGTTTGTGGAAAGAAGACTAGTAGCTGAAATAAAGCAATTTTTCTTTGCAATTTATGGTGTTGAGAGTATTGCTGAATTTGACTGAAAAGTCAAGTACTATTGGCACTCCAGGGAGATGCAGGATCAACGCCTGTGGCGAAAGATAGGGATCGCCCAGTGGCCTCTCACAGCCCCACCACAATATACGCAGATGATTGTCTACCCAGTTTTTCACAATTCCCCAGATTTCTCTACATCACAATCTTGGTTGAAATCGAAGGCCAATTGGTTCACCCAGCACAAGCTCATTCTAAACCCTCATAAAACCACTGCCTGATGTTTACTTCATCCAACGATAATTCCAACTTTATTTGACTCTCCAGTTAAGACGGTCAATTGTATTAAATACCTGGGCGTTCACCTTGATACTTCCCTTTCATTCCATACACATGTTTCTAATGTTTTGAAGAAAGGTTTTTCAACCCTGTGCCACTTCAGACCACTAAAAAAAACATTCTAGATTGCACAGCATTACACTCTACTTCAAGCTTTCGTCCTCTCTCATATCGACTACTATAACATCAGTTAGGCTAGCATCTCTTAAACAAAAGTTAGACAACTCCAAACATTATAGAATACTGCCGCCAGATTCCTTTGCAATGTTGGCCAGTATGACCACTATTCTCCTCTTCTAAAATCCTACATTGGCTACAGGTAGTTTATGTTTGGCTCACAAAGCCCTCCACCAAGGTATCCCTTCATATCTTTCAAACATGATTCCTTCCTATGAGGGACCACTGAAAAGTTCTCAGCCCAACCAACAAAGATGGGGCAGTCGCCATCGAAGGCTATACACTTAGTCCAGTGATTTTCCACTTTTTTTGTTCCATCTGGAAAATATGGAATGAAAAAAATGGAAAATCACTGGATTTGGAAGTGTATAGCCCTCGACGGAGACTGACACAACTTTGTTGGCTGGGCTGAGAACTTTTCAGTGGCCCATCATATACCCCAACAAGAGCACTTTTATCCTTGGATGCAAATCGTTTAATCCTCCCTCCCCCCTCGAGAGCATATTATAAAGTCACTCACCACGCTGCTTTCTTTTTTGCTGCCCCAAAATTGTGGATTAATTTACCATCATCCATCAGAAAGATCCTTACTTTTAAGAAAGCTTTGAAAACACACCTTTTTGAATTGACTTATGGTTAACTCCCTCTGTAATGGCCTGCAGTGTCTGTCTGAGAAAGACAGTATATTTCTGGAATGAATGTCTGCTGATTATGTGATTTACTATTCCTTGATGAAGTTTTTTTTGACAATATTATTTTACTTCCCTCCTCCCCTTTTACTAGGATTACCAGATTTTCCGTCTGGAAAATCTGGACCCCTAGACCCGCCCCCAGAGGTGCGACCGTACCATTGAGCGATACAAGGGCATTATAACATTTTCTTTTTTTTTTTTAAATATTTTATTTATAAATTTTTCATTCTTACAATAATTTAATTGTACATAAAGCTTAAATTAATACATGAAAAATTATGATTCTAAATAATTCATCTTATCATATAAAATTATAACATTTTCATCTTTGTTTTCCATTTCATTCCTGATAATTCCTAACATTCTATTTGCTTTCTTAGCCACCGCTGATGGTTTCAACGTATCCTCAACGATGACACCTAGATCCATTTCCTGGGCATATAACATAGAACCCAGCATCACATAGCTATAGTTTGGGTTCCTTTTTCCCACATGCATCACTTTGCACTTGCTCACATAAATGTCATCTGCCATTACACTGTACTGGAGTGACTTCAAATGGTTAGCTCATGAATGGATTCCAGAGGAGGCAGCATCTCTAGCCCTCAAACGGGAGATTAAGGTACTCTAACTACTGTGGTATTTAAGCAGGAAACCAGTATCAGTTAAAATTTATACACCATTGTACTGGAGCTTGCCCTTTTAAATGTTTGTGGTTAAGATGAAGTTTAAAAAAAATAGTAAACCAAACCTGTTAAAATGGTTGGATGTATCCAGTGTACTGGCAAATTCTTACAGATTTCAAATATTTTTGAATTTCTTAGAAATTCTTTGTCTTCAATAGGTTTCTCTCCTGGAACCCACACGATGGATTGCTCATAGTAGGTTGCTGTAATCTCATCTCCCTAAAAATAGATTTTAAAAAATATATATAGATACAGTATATACATGTATATAAATGATTTATATAATTCATGAATATATTTATCCACTGTATGCCTAAATATTGTAGCTTTCATTAGACTCATTAAAATGTGTGATTAAACTAAAATGTGTGAAATTTATGCACAGAATTGCAATGGGGTTTTCTCATTAGGAACAGATTTGAAATCTGCTCAAAAGTTTTATGAGATGACCAGAGAAGAAGCGAAGGATAATTATTTCAACCAAAGGGTTCAATGTACTAAAGAGTATTATGAATGCATTTTAATTAGCTTGGATTAATACCCATGTAAATGGCATGCAAATAAGTTATGTGCTAATTTTCAAGTATTAAAAACGAGATGTGATTACAGAAACTTAACTGCACCTCTCTGAGCTTTCCTTGTGAAATAAGTAATGAGCTATTTTACTTAGGGCTCCTTTTACTGAGCTGCCCTAGCGGTTTTAGAGCGCGCATAGCGTGCGCTGCAGTGCCGCACGCGCTAGACGCTAACACAGCTGGCGTTAGTTTTTCTGTGTAGTGCAGGGGGGGGGCAGCGCGTGCTAATCTGCAGCGTGCGCTAAAACGCTACCATAGCTTAGTAAAAGGAGCCCTTAGTTATACATCTCATTGCCTTTCCTTGTTAAAGCTCTCACAAGCTAACATACTCATTAAGGGAGTTAGTTTGAGCTATGTTATGGCTATAACATATTGCTGTTTGCCCCTTAGAATGAGTTAAAGGGTAGTAAGGCATGTTATATTACCGTGACATATGATAGATGTCAACATGGATTGCAAATGCATGTACAATACCTCCTAGTATGTACATATGATCGTGCAAACTGTGCTATTCCAGAAAAAATACTGCTAGCAAAAAACTGCTGGCATTTTTCTGTCCTGGGAGTACTAGGCTGCAAAGCTATGGTGTGATGCTTCTGGGCACTTTTTAAAGGGGTAGGCAAAAGAGACAGACAGCTCTCCCTGATAACCCCTCCCCCTGCCAATAAAAGCCCCTTCACTGGAAAGTTCCACCCACAAAGTTTCCCAGCTTGGAAGGAGCCCCTCCCCAGCAAACTCGCTCTGACCCAGAAGGACCCGCCCTATTATGCAATTCCTTATCACCCTCCTTTAGGGCTCCCTGAGTCTACCTTGAAAACCTCTGGCATCTAATGGGGTCCCAGAGTGTTCCCCAGTTACTACTGCCTTTGCCAGCACTAGGTTCAAAATGATGCCGGTGACCACACTAGGAGTCAAGCTGCAATAAAAGAACATAAAGCCTTTATAGAGCAGCTGGACCCTTAGCAGTAATACTGTGAGATCACAACTAGGGTTTGCTGGTACCATCTTGAATTTGATCCTGGCTAGGGCAGGAGCAAATGGGGTGTACTTCTGCTTAGACCCCACTAGACCCTAGAAATTTTCAAGGCCCAGGGTGTGTATGTGTGTGTGTGTGGGGGAGGGATGTCTGATTGGGAAAGGTCTTTATGCTGAGTTGCTTTGATATAGGGCTCTTTCCAGGTCAGATGGCCTCTGGGGCTCTGATGAGTGGGGGATCCTTTTGGATCAGTGGACTTTGAATAGAGAAGCTTCCTGGTGGAGGGGCTTGTACTGGTAGATGGCTTCCTAGTGAAGGGGACATTTATTAGGGGGCTTACTGGTGGAGGGGGCTTTTATTGAGGGTACTTCTTAGTTGAGGGGGTTTGATTGGGGGGAGGGTATCGGGGGAGTTCTGCCTCTTTGTCTGGCCCATTTAAGAAGTGCCCAGAAGCATCCGTCATTGGTTTTGTGGCTCAATGTTCCTTGAATGATAATATAATGCTGATTATGAGGTTGATTGCAAGAAGTACTGTGGTACTGAGCTACCTCAGGTTAGTCACTGCTGTAGAACCTAAAGGTGCAGTATAAGCTCAACTTTTACTGTATCTTACTAACTACTCCCCTTAAAGTGCTAATAATGTAAATAAACTATATTGCACATGGGAACAGCATTCTTAAGGCTTGTTAATATTTCAAGAAGTATTAGGGAAAGGGATTGGGATTTGTATACTGCCTCTTTTGTAGTTTTACAACCATACTCAAAACAGTTTACATACAGGAACTTCAAGCATTTTCCCTGTCTGTCCCGGTGGGCTTAGTCTATCTAATGTGCCTGGGGCAGTGGAGAATTAAGTGATTTGCCCAGGGTCACAAGGCGCTGCGCAGTGTTGAGCCCACAACCTCAAGGTGCCGAGGCTGTAGTTCTAACCACTATGTCACACTCTCCTCAGTGCACTTTAATGTAAGGACTTCAGTGTCTGATATTGTAGGCTGCAAATTATTGCTACCATATTATAGTACTTATCGAAAACAGAACGGGCTTCAACCCTTTAAGGCCTCTTCAATCTGTGATTATGGAAGTGTTGAAGCAATCACTACTGGAGAACATCCAAGTCCTATTGCTTTGGAACTCATCTTAACAAGATGAAACTGTTATCTGGTGCTACAGTTTGACTTCCTTTCATTTAGCTTTTTAGTTTGAATTTATGCACCAATGAAATCACTTTTCTCTAGAAAGCAGAATAGCAAGTCTTCTATTAGAAGTAGATGATCCAGGTGTGAACAATTATGGTCTAATCTCCTGTCCTCTGCCTGATACTTAAGTAGTACTATTTTCATTTATATAACACTCTTATTCATGTACAACTGAAGTGATTAGGCTTCAGTTTAGCACACATACTGTTAATAAAGGCCACATGTGCAAAAGGATTTTTTTTTCATAGCACAATATGGAAAAACAACTGATAGTACAGTACATTTGGTCAAGAATGGCTAATGTTAAAATAAAAGGGCCTTTTCCACTAAGGTCTGTGCTCTCCCTCCCCTCCTGTGGAAGACATATTGAGGTTGTCAGGGTATAATAGGTTAAACCATTTTGCTATGATATTCCCCTCCAGGAGTTACCAGTGTGTGTTGATCAGTGAAGCCCCAGAAGAGTTTAGCCACTGGAAAAAGTTCAAATAAAGGGGCCCTCAAGCAACAATGTTTGGGAAGGCTTTTAGAATGGGAAGTCTGTTGTAATTCTATTGCAATTCGCCGTTTGTTGGGTTGCTTGGGACTAGCATATGGAGCTTACGGCTAGTTCAGAACACAGCTGCAAGTAGAGTTTGATAATATTACACAAATTTTGACCAACCTCTATTGGCTTCTAATTGATGTGAGACTCTGATTGGTTGGGGGTTTTCATCATTTGTTGGGACCACATGCACTCAAGAGAACACTGCAGTCTTCTCTGCAGAGTTCGCTTGCAATTTTTGTATTATCAGCGCCAGGCTGACGAGTACCCATGTTTCTGCTTTTTAACATTTTGGACCAACTTTCTGGAGTAGCTTGCTACTGGAGGTGTGGATAAAAATTAATTACTTTTTTTTCATAGGTTGTCTAAAGCTCAGTTATTTACCTATGTTTTCAGAGTTATGTTACCTCCTAAGAGTCCATTTAACTGTATTTTATCCTCTTAACATTTTTATTAATTTCTGTGGTTAATCTCCTAATCACTGGATACATGAACAAGTTCACCATGGTCTATTATTGCACCAGCGACATTATCTTCTCCTGAAGGTTTTGCATTATTCCTAACACCATCTTTATCACCTTTTTAACTTGGTCCATGTGATGCTAGTATATAATAGTTTTATTCCTTATCATTTAGTATAGAAATTATACTCATTCAGCAAGGCCACCACAGGTAAGCATAAGCTTCAAGCTCTTCTTGTGCAAACAGCAACAGCAGGAAGCTGCACTGCTAGTGGATATTCAGTAGAGGCAGAATAGTCTTCCCAGCACCAGATGGTTTAAGTAGCTGCACATAAATTCTTAATGGATATCCTAAAAATATTTCCCTTTGAGAACCGATGCAAAGTCCACCAAAAAGTGCCTATAGATTTTGCATCTGAACTGATTTGAAAATTCCCTAATATTATAAATTAAAGCTGTGTCATAGGATATATTTTACTGCATGCCACAGTTTTCTAAAATCAGGATTGTCTTAGAGCATGCATGCCATATGGCACTTTCAAAGTTCTTCCAAATGCCAGCAATGTAAGCAGTTCCAAGATTTATAGGCTGGCTGTGTGAATTTCATGCATTGTGAGAATAACATAGCTTGCCTGTGAGGTTTGCAATAGCTCATGGTGCTGGTATTCAAGGAAAAGTAGAAGAGCTGAAGGCACCAGGGGGCATCTAGTTCTTCTTAGGGATGATGAAGAACTCACCCCCCTTGTGCAGCTGATTCTCTACAGCAGGGGTGTCAAAGTCCCTCCTCGAAGGCCGCAATCCAGTTGAGTTTTCAGGATATCCCCAATGAATAGGCATGAGATCTTATAGCATACATTGAAAGTAGTGCATGCAAATAGATCTTATGCCTATTCATTGGGGAAATCCTGAAATCCTGACTGGACCCTTGAGGAGGGACTTTGACACCCCTGCTCTACAGGATGCCCCTTCTCATGATAAACAAAATTGTTAACAGTTATATACTGTCTTTTTCTTTTTTTTGGACCACTAGGTCCACAACAGTTGCCACTCTGTGTCCTAATGGTTATAGTTATCTCTGTACGCACCTCAGGTTCTTCAGTTCCTCTATCAGTGATTTCAGGGATATCTTTAATCTGATTTTTGATGAAGCACTTCTGAAATCCAACTAAAAAGATTCCAGTAATTCCCTAAAACAAAGAAGATATTTTGAAACATGAGTGAGAGAAATAATGACTCAAGACATTTGTACCTGAAGACAATGTCCTAATACTTTAAACTGTAGACATTAGCAGGAATGGGATTGACACAGAAAGTAAAGATGGAATATTTCATTAGGAAAGACCCAAAAGGGCCAGTATGATCTGAATGATTGGTAAACAATAAGCTAGCTGGCACAAAGAGAAATTAACTGTTTACTGGATGCTTATCTATTCATAGAAATGAGAAATACTGAAATGATGTTTTTTTTCTGTCGAGTACCACAAGTGTAACCCTTTGTGGCAGTCTGAGGAATCAGCAGTGAGAAATTTTTGCTTGAATTCTGTGTTTCTTCATTAGTGCACCAACAGAAAAAAAAAAACCCCAACCAAAAAACAAACTCTCTAGTTTACATTTGTAGGCAGACAGAGCCCAGTGTTCATCTAGAGGAAACTGGAAATTACAGGAAAGTGATAGAACAAGAAGAGAGTCCAATATCAATGGGGGGGGGGGGGGGGCTCTGGTGGCAGCAGAATCTTCTTCTTACCATATAATATAGACAGGAGCAATGTCTTAGGTATTACACCTCATGGCTTTTGACCTTCCTTCTGCTACGGAGAGCCTTCCAAGCCAAGCCTTATCAATGTAGGACAGTGTAGTGAAGGGTGAGGGAGTGGGGGAGAGCAAGGTGATGGGTGCTATCTGAGCAGCTACTCCAGGACCTCTCCTCCTCTCTGTTCACCCACCTCTTCAAATTTTGGCAGCAGTATCTCCTACCTGCTGCTCGCGATGACCTCAGCTCTCCTTCTGATAACACTTCCTGGTTGCGGGACCAGGCAGTGTCTAAGGGAGAGCTGAGGCCAGCACAAGCAGCAAGTAGGAGGTGCTGAGGGAGGTGCAGGGGGATGCACAGTGCTACAGTCCCATGCTCATTTCCTTGCTAATGTAGGTCTTTAAAATGAATCTTATACTGTGTCACTCAGATCTGTAGTCAGACATAAAGATGACATTAAAGTACAGAACCTAAAAAACACTAAAGAACAGAACCTAACAAATTGCTAATGTGTGGATCTTTGAGGGTGGAGTGGTCCCTCTGCGTTCCTTCTAATCACAGAAAGGAGAAGGAAAAACTGAGCTAGTATTGTGAATAACAATGAGGTGCCTGGCCACAACTTTTGTGTTCAGGAACATCTATTCTGAAGGCTAAAGGATAACATCATTCCTTATCACTTCAGCAGGAGTCTTGAAGGGTCTTGGTATATCTAGCGTGCACATCAAAGAGACACTCTGAAGCATCGGCTTGCTAATAGCCACTGTATGCAAAAGAGGTTTCTGCGCTGACATTTACTCTTGCAATAGACATCAATTCACAGCACATTAAAAATACATGCTAAAGAGCCTATCTATTCTGCAACAATGCAGGGGTGTACGTTGATGTCTGTCTCAGTGCCAGAAACCTATCACCAGGTCTGAGGCTGGAATAGATCTCTTGTGGTCAGTATCAGCTCCATCTCTCTCCTCTCTGTTCTACTAAATTTTAAAATAAATGTCCCTTCGACACCCTTCCTCCCCCGATTGTACCAGCATCCTCCAGCCTGAACCCATTTCCTCCCATCCTATCCATACAATATTAAAAAATAATTTTATTTCTCTGGTGTCTAAAGGACCGGACCCCTCACTTCCTCCCAACTTAATACTGCTCTGATGTCTGGTGGCACCCCTCCTTCTTCCCTGCCCAATCTGTATTTAAAAATAAAGTCTCTGATAGTTTGATGCCCCACCCCCCCTCTTTTCCCTTTCCCCTTACTGTAAAGAACCACTCCCCGGAGTTGAGTGGCATCCACCCACCCCGTGACCCCTTGAGGGATTGAGGGATATAGATAGAGACAGAGATAGGATGATGAAAAGGTATTGAAAGGTTTTAGACAAAGGATCACTTACAGGTCATGGACCTGATGGGCCGCTGCGTGAGCGGACTGCTGGGCGCGATGGACCTCTGGTCTGACCCAGCGGAGGCAACTTTTTATGTTCTTATGCAAGCCCCCAGACTCCCGTACCTGAAGAGGGAGGAACAATACCCTCTTCTGCCTCTGATGCCATCATCCACACAATGGTAGTGAACTACCCTGTGTAGGGCATCCTGGGATACACCAGGCAGGGCCAACCTGCTATATAAGAAAATTTTTCCTTTATATGGCAGAGTGGCCCAATCTGGTGTATCCCAAGATGCATTGCATGGGTCAAGGGACTCCAGTTTCTGGATGATGGTACTGGAGGCAGGAATGAGTGGGCACCGCTCCTGCTTATTCAGATATGGGAAACCAGGAGGGAGGGTGTGCAAGAAGGAGAAACATTAAATAGTTTTGCTACAGTTAAAGTTCTGTTGCTACATACTGATTGCATTTGCCACTGCTGAAGTTATACATTAGTAAAAATCCTGGTTCACAACAACTTTATTGGAGCCAACTGAGTTACTGTGCGAAGATTATAAGTCTGAACTGTTTATTTGGCCTGCTAGATATCTATCTGGTTCCAGTCTTGGTGCCAAAATCAATACATTTGTTTGTGTATACAGTTCTCACTTCTTAGGCATGCTCTAGGCAGCTGCCTAGGCGATCACTAAAACCAGGTTTTATATACTTGTCTATGTGAAATCTTCAGAATAGAGCTCTAAGGGAACAATGCATATATGGAAGATATGAAATAATGATTATGGCCATAGCTGGAAAATATCAGTCTATGACTTTCAGTAGAGGTTCCCCATAGGATAATAAAGCTTTGGAAAATTGTGAGAACAAAACAGAAAAATTATTTAATTTGTATCATTCTTTCATTAATAGTTTCTTGGCTGAACACAAATAGACTTGTGAATTTTAAGAAAAGTCACTCATGCTGGTTCACTGGACATGCTTCAGCACCGGATTTAAAGCTAACCCTCAACAATTCAGAAATTTCTTTGGTCAAGAAGTATAAATATCTTAGAATTATTGTTGATTGGCAATTAAGGGTTCCTTTTACTAAGGTGCGCTAGCGGTTTTAGCATGCGCTTAGAGCGTGCTACATTGCCCCGCGTGCTACACGCTATGACGTCACCAGCCAAACTCCCCCTAATAAAAGGGGACGAGCCAACGGCTGAGAGTCCACAGTGCAAGGCCAGCCAAAGGGAGACTGTAGGAGCTGTGCCTAGTCCTGAGCACATGGTAGAACAGTCCTGAGCACATGGCAGAACAGTGAGCGGAGCAGAGAGTGTGCTAGCAGGAAGAAGCGGAGAGAGGAGCAGAGAAGGCGGTGCTAGCAGGGGAAGAGGCGAGAGCTAACTCCGCCCACCCCCGACATCACCAGCCAAACTCCCCCCATAAAAGGGGACAAGCCAACGGCAGAGAGTCCACAGTGCAAGGTCAGCCGAAGGGAGACTGTAGGAGCTGTGCCTAGTCCTGAGCACATGGCAGAACAGTGAGCGGAGCAGAGTGTGTTAGCAGGAAGAAGCAGAGAGAGGAGCAGAGAAGGCGGTGCTAGCAGGGGAAGAGGCGAGAGCTAACTCCGCCCACCCCCGACTTCACCAGCCAAACTCCCCCCATAAAAGGGGCGAGCCAACGGCGCGCAGCCGTTCAGCGCACGGCGAAGGCGAGCGGCAGAGGCGCTCGCCTTAGCGAGAGCGCCTTTGCGAAGGGCCTCAAGAAGGGCATCAAGGAAGGGCTATCAACTTTAGCCGGTCTCTTAACTTCTACAACTAGCTAATTAACCAATTGACTTCAGTCTTTCTTCAACTTTCTTCCAACTCTTTCAACTTTCAACTTTCTACTTTCTACCTAACCAACAAGCAACTAAACCTTTCACACTTAACAGGCGGACCACACCAATCACTCTATCCCCAAACCATTTTAACAGGCAGATCACACTATCCTTTAACATTTAATCAGACTGACCTCACTAGCACACTAACAAGCAGGCAACCTTAACTGACAATTAACTAACTACTCTATCTCCTAGACCAAGAACTAACTAGCTACCTCTATCCCTCCAACCTCAACACTTTCTGACAACACCTAACAGCTCCCATCCTAAAAAATATAAAAAAAACAATAAAACAACTTTTGTAAATGGCAGGTAGAACTAGAAGCAGCAAGACTTCTATCAAGACAGGCAGTCCAGTCACCAGGGGATGGCTACGGTCTTCGTACAGATGGAAGGGAAGCCAGGACGGAAGGCAGAGGTCTCTGTACAGACCGAGGCCATCCCCTCAAAGATGTCTACAGTCTCCACACAGACGGAAGGAATGGATCAGCAAAATGAAAGCCTTTTGCTAGAGCTGAGGAGCCTGAGAGAGGAGGTTCAGCGCTTAAGATGTATCCGAGACTACGAGACCTTCATCGACGGAGTCATCCAGGAGCTGTCTCAGATCGCCGAACAGGAACCTGACAAGACCATCCTAGAGACACCCAAAGCATCCAAACCTGCAAACTTGAGACCAACCGTCGGAATACAGGAAGTGGCTGGGGACGCTGATTCCTGGCAGCTGGTGACTTCCTCCACAGGAAAATGCAGAAGACCTTATTCTGTCTCTTTCTCTCACATACAGGGCAGCTCTATATCGACACCACAAATCACCCTGAGGAACAGATACCAGCTGCTACAGGAAGGTCCTGACAACGAGGAACAGGAAGTTGTTCAGCAGACGGTTCTAGTTCCGGAGTCAACAGATCGTCCCACCCCTAAGAATCACAGAGTGGTGATCATCGGGGATTCGCTGCTGAGGGGCAATGAGGGTCCAATTTGTAGATCAGACCTGCAATCAAGAGAGGTCTGCTGTTTGCCAGGGGCCAGGATCCGGGATGTAACCGCTTGCCTAGACAGACTCATCAAGCCCCGTGACTACTTCCCCATGATTCTCATCCACGTCGGAACCAACGACACCGCCAGGAGCACCCCGGAGAGTATACCTGAAGACTTCAGAGCCCTGGGTGAGAAGCTGAGGAGGATGGATTTGCAGATGGTCTCCTCGATCCTCCCAGTAAGGGGCAAGGGCAGTGCCAGGGAGGATTGCATCCAGAGGGCAAACGACTGGCTGCAGGGATGGTGCAAGGAGATGAACTTTGGGTTCTTGCACCATGGAGAGGCATTGCAAGGACTACAGGAACCAGACAGGTTACACCTGACCAGAAGAGGGAAGAATGTCCTTGGACACCGTCTAGCCCGCCTACTACACAGGGCTTTAAACTAGGTAAGTTGGGGGAGGGTACGGGCACAAACAACCTACCTGGCAAGCTAAGCTGCCAATACTTTTTTGAGACTAAGGTAAGTAAACACCGATCTGGGTCAGGGGAGAGTATACACACTTTCAAGTCTGGGGTTGGCTCACATTATAATTCTGGGTCACATTGTAATTCTGGGTCTAAGGGGAGTACACATTGTAATTCAGGGTCTAAGGGGATTACACATTGTAATTCTGGGTCTAGAGGAAGTACACATTGTAATTCTGGGTCTAGAGGGAGTACACATTGTAATTCTGGGTCCAGCGAGAGAACACACATTGCAAATTGTACTAAAGGAGTTCAAGTAGCCCAAACGGGAATACCCCCACAGGGTACACACATTTCCGAGTCTGGGATAGGAACACACTGTAGTTCTGGGTCTGGGGAGTCTGGAATAGGTGCGTGTTGTAACTCTGGGTCTAGGGAAAGTACAAAACATGCGAATAATGCTAAAGGTGTCCAAGTAGCTCAAGCGGGAACATCCCCACTGAGACGTAACAAACATACAACATGGAGGGCTATGTACGTAAATGCCCACAGTCTGGGAAACAAGATCCTGGAATTAGAAACAGAAATGAGGAATGCCGACCTGGATGTGGTGGCGATATCTGAGACCTAGCTCACAGACTCCCACGAGTGGGACATGGTCATACCCGGTTACAACTTGCTTCGCCAGGACAGGGAGGGAAAAATGGGAGGAGGTGTAGCATTATATACTAAAGATGACATTAATGTCACTAGAATCACAGATGTCCACTACACTGGGGAATCCCTTTGGGTAAATTTGGCCAGAGGGAAGGACAAATGCCTGTATCTTGGCGTAATATACAGACCCCCAAGACAACAGGATGACCTAGATATGGAATTAATCGGAGATATAGAGAATATCACCTTGCGTGGGGACACAGTATTGTTAGGTGACTTCAATATGCCTGATGTGGATTGGGACACGCTTTCCTCTGCTTCCGGCAGCAGCAGGAAGCTATTAAACTCAATGAAGGGAGCAAGACTCAGGCAACTGGTGTTGGAACCAACAAGGGATCAGGCAATACTGGACCTGATACTTACCAATGGAGAAAGTGTCACAGAGGTCTCAGTGGGCGACACATTGGCCTCCAGTGACCACAACATGGTATGGTTCAATCTCAGGAAAGGTTTCACTAAATCTACCACACTGACCAAGGTCCTCAAATTCAAGGACACAAACTTCAAAGAAATGGGAGACTTCGTTCACCAGGCGCTACAAAGCCAAGCAGAAACCGATAACATGGAAGAAATGTGGTGGACTTTGAAAGCCACCATACAAGAAGCAACAAACCGCTATGTTAAATCAGTAAGTAAACGGCGAAGGAACAATAAGCCACAGTGGTTCTCTGCGGTGATTTCGGACCTCATCAAGGAGAAGAAAAAAAGCATTCATCTCTTACAAACAATCAGGGAAACAGGACTCTAGGGAAGTCTATCTGGCCAAGTCAAAAGCTGCCAAAACAGCAGTTAGGGAGGCCAAAATCCGCATGGAGGAGTCTCTAGCGAAGAACACCCAGAAAGGAGATAAATCCTTCTTCAGGTATATCAGTGACAGAAATAAGAACTCAGGCGGGATAGTACGTCTTAGGAAACCAGACGGAGACTATGTAGAAGCGGACTCGGAAAAAGCCCAACTGTTAAATGCTCAGTCTTCACCCGTGAGGCGCCAGGACTTGGCCCTCATAAACAGACAAGGGTTGATGCAGATGACCCATTTAGTAATTTCGAGTTTACACCCAGCAGTGTCTACTGCGAGCTGTCAAAGCTTAAGGCTAACAAGGCAATGGGACCTGACAACCTACACCCCAGGGTGCTTAAGGAGTTGTGTGATGTCTTGGCGGAACCGCTATCCGCGCTCTTCAATCTCTCCCTTAGTACGGGTAATGTCATGTTGAACTGGAAGACGGCTAACGTCATTCCACTCCACAAGAAAGGCTCCAAGATGGAGACAGCAAACTACAGACCGGTGAGTCTCACATCAATAGTGTGCAAACTAATGGAAACTCTAATCAAACGCCAATTGGATACGATCCTGAATGAGGAGAATCTAAGGGATCCCCGTCAACATGGATTTACTAAGGGGAGATCCTGCCAATCCAACCTGATCAGCTTCTTTGACTGGGTGACAAGGAAGCTGGATGTTGGGGAGTCCCTGGACATCGTATACCTGGACTTCAGTAAAGCATTCGATAGCGTACCACACCGCAGGTTGCTGAGCAACCAAGATGAGTTCTATAGGATTGGGCGACACACTGACGAAATGGGTTGGGAACTGGCTTGGAGGTAGGCTTCAGAGGGTAGTGGTGAACGGCACCCCCTCCGAAATGACGGAGGTAATCAGTGGAGTACCGCAGGGATCGGTCCTGGGCCCGATCCTATTCAACATCTTTATAAGAGACTTGGTAGAAGGGCTGCGAGGTAAAATAACATTATTCGCCGATGACGCCAATCTAAGCAATGTAGTGGGCAAAAGCACAACAGACATAAATTCAATGTCCGACAACATGATGCACGATCTACTCCTACTGGAGCGCTGGTCTAGGTCCTGGCAACTCAGCTTCAATGCCAAAAAATGCAAAGTCATGCACCTGGGCAGCCAAAATCCATGCAAGACTTACACCCTTAATGGCGAGATCCTAACAAGAACTGAAGCAGAACGAGACTTAGGGGTGATCGTCAGTGAGAACATGAAGACTGCCAATCAAGTGGAGCAAGCTTCATCCAAGGCAAGGCAAATCATAGGTTGCATACGCAGGAGTTTCGTCAGCCATAAGCCTGAAGTCATTATGCCATTGTATAGATCCATGGTGAGGCCCCACCTGGAATACTGTGTGCAATTCTGGAGGCCGCATTACCGTAAGGATGTGCTGAGACTGGAGTCGGTCCAGAAAATGGCCACCCGGATGGTCTCGGGACTCAAGGATCTCCCGTATGAGGAACGGCTGGATAAGTTGCAGCTGTACTCACTCGAGGAACGCAGAGAGAGGGGGACATGATCGAGACATTCAAGTATCTCACGGGCCGCATCGAGGTGGAAGAAGATAACTTATTTTTCAAGGGTCCTGTGGCAACAAGGGGGCATCTGTGGAAAATCAGGGGCGGGAAACTGCACGGAGACACCAGGAAATTCTTTTTCACTGAAAGGGTGGTTGATCGCTGGAATAGTCTTCCACTTCAGGTTATTGAGGCCAGCAGCATGCCTGATTTTAAGGCCAAATGGGATAGACACGTGGGATCTATTCACAGAGAAAGGTAGGGGAGGGTCATTGGGGTGGGCAGACTAGATGAGCCGTGGCCCTTATCTGCCATCTATTTCTATGTTTCTATGTTTCTAATGCTTCCATAGAGCTTGTGTTAGTATTTATCATGTAGGGAGGGGTTAGCGTGCACTAATCTTTAGCACACGCTAAAAACGCTAGCACACCTTAGTAAAAGGAGCCCTAAATATTACTGATCAAATCTCAGAATTAACAAAGAAATGTTTTTATTTTTTGAGGTCTTTAAGAGCTGTAAGACATCTATTTGATAATAAGAATTTTCATACTTTGATTCATGCATTTTTTTACCTCTGAGATCGACTATTGCAATGTTATTTATGCTCGAATTTCTTTTGTGACTTCAAACATTATAAAATACTGCCATAAAGTTGTTAGGACATAAAAGCAAATTCGATCATGTAACACCATTCTTTTTGCAATATCATCGGTTACCGATCTCATATCATATTCAATTCAAAATCTTGATGTTAACACACAAAGCATTTCATACATTAGAACCTAGTTATCTGAATTCCTCAACTATTCCATATGTTCCATCATGAATGCTTAGGTGTCTTTACAAAACAATAGATTAGTTTTTCCATCACTTAATAGAATCAACTGGAAATTTACCAGATGTAATTTTTTTTTTTTTTTTTTGCACCAAGTTCTTGGAATAAACTTCCTAACAACATTCATCCTTAGCTGAATTTTAAAAACCTTCAAGACTCTTTTGAAAACTTTTTTTTTTTTCCGGTCAGCTTTCGGGTCGGACATTCCTAAAAATGATCATATGTATTAAGAAGGCACATTTTTTAAAAATTATTATTTATTTATCATATTTTCATTAACATATCAAGTATACACTTGTACAGAATGATAAATAGAAAAAGAAAAGATGCATTACCGATCGTAATGATCTAGCAAAATAATAGGAATTTGATAGCTTAACTTTAAACTCAAGTCCTCAATATAGGATCCAAGACATAGAATCAGCGAGCGAATTAATAACTCAAATAGAAAAACATAAGAAATCCAAAAAAAATCCATGAGTTAAGGAAGTACATCAAACTTCAGTAAGCACTCAAGTTGTCCCTGCTTTCAGTTGAGCCGCAGATAAGAAGCTTGTCAGATGGCTAGGGTCAAAAAAGACATATTTTTGAATTTGATATTGTATCACACATTTACATGGGTGACGAAGGAAAAAAGTCACCCCAAGAGCAATAACACCTGGTTTCATAATCAGAAATTCATGTCTACATTTTTGTGTGTCTCCTGCCAGATCTAGAAACATTTGTATTTTAAATCCAAGAAATTCCTTTTGTTTATTTTTGAAGGAAAGTCTAAAGTCTTCTTTTATCAAGCCACACTAGCGGTTTAATGTGTGTAATAGCACGCGTTAAACCACCGGCCGTGTTAGCCGCTACCACCTCCTCTTGAGCAGGTGGTAGTTTGTAGGCCAGCGCGGGGGTTAGCGCGTGATGAAACATCACGAGCGTTAACCCCGCTAGCGCGGCTTGATAAAAGGAGCCCTAAGTAACCGATTTTTATCTGGTGTTAAGGCTACTGTAAGAAAAAGTGTTGCCGCTGTCGCCACTTCCCTATCCGAGAATTCCAAGATCGATGTAATATTAGGTGATTGCTGATCGTCTTCTTGTGATTTTAATTGTCCTTCTCTTCTTATAGGTAGATAATACACCTGAGAAAATGGTGGCAGCAGATCCTCTGATATTTCCACAACTTCCATCATGTAGCGTTTCAACATATCTCTAGGTGGTATTGTCGCAACTCTAGGAAAATTAATCAATCTAAGATTATTGTTGCGAGAAACGTTTTCCAAAGATTCTAGTTTCCTTCTCAAAAAAAAAAAAAGAAGGCATATAGGTATTTTTATGTAGAGTGTTTTTAGAAGGTACACAGGCACCTTTTTTTCCTCCTCATTTGACTGCATAGGTCTCTCCTATACGTTATAGAGTTATTTTCCTTTATTGAATATGTATTTTTATTGTTAGCCATTGAGACCTGTTGCAAGCTTCAGCGGGATATTAAATTTTAATAAACATAAACACTGAAGATCACTTTTGGAACTCTAGGGGCCATAGTTTGCTGCTATAATCTTTTTTTTTTTTAACATTTCTATACAAATCCTCTCCATATATTATAGAGTTCTTTCTTTGTACTCATAAGCAGAAGCTATTAATTTTCCTCTCTTCACTATGCCACTTTCTTACCTTCCTCTGGCTCTCCAGCTTGAAATGGGATATTATTACAACATATTCTATAATGAACTTGTAATAAATTGTTACTAATGTAGTTCTTTTCCAGTTAAATCAGGAGCTCTTTATTACAGACCAATGGTGTTGTAGATTGCAAAGCAGAGCTGACAATTGGAATTATACCCAATGGGTGAGTGTTCACCTGCAATCTGATTACTGAGACACATATTTTATAAACTGAGAAACCCCCTCAGGGTTTAATAAATCTATAAAATTTTAAAGCAACATTTTTCATGCTTGTTAGCTCAAGAAGTGGAATATGGAAATAAAGAACCCATAAAACCAAATATAAAACTGGGAAGAGATGAAAATAAAGATAGCAGGCAGCAAGTTTAAAATTAAGTATAAAATCTTAACATTCACTTTAGAAGGATAAGAATGGAAATGACAGAAAGCATACCTAATTAAAATATACTTATATAAATACCAGATAATTTATTAACCAGTCACTGATTCATAAAATAGATCCTTTATGTAGATATTTTAAGGAGCCCTTTTACCAAACTGTGGAAAAAAGCGGCCTGTGAGCATTCTATGTGCTACGGCCATTTTTACTGTGGGTATAAAATGGCCTATTTTTTTAAAAAAATTTTCTATTTATGGCCATGTGCTAATTTTCCCATTAGCACATGACTATTAGCACATGAGCTCCTACAGCCACCTATTTTAAAGGCAGTAAGGGCTCACATGCTAACCATGTGCTAATTGGTTAGTGCACGGCAATACAGCTGTGCTAAATTATTAGCATAGAGCTTGCTCACTCTCTGCCACAGACTCTCCCGGTATCAACAAATATATATATATATATTTTTAGCACATGAGTAGCACATGCCGATGCCAAAATTACCACAGGATGCCTGAGCACACCCTCCAGTAAGGCATTTTTAGCTGTGGTAAGGACATGTTAATGCTTACTGCTGCTTAGTAAAAGGACCCCTAGGAAAGGGGGCAGTTGAAGTTTGTATGGGGCTGTGGCTGGGGCAGAATGGGGGAAGGGCCTCGTGTCCTCTTTCCCCCCCCCCCCACTAAATCTGGCCACCCTAATAACAGCAGACATGTAAGTGACTTTTAGTTAATGAACACATCTGGAATACTGCGTTCAGTATTGGTCGCCGCACCTCAAGAAGGACATGGCGGTACTTGAGAGAGTCCAAAGGAGAGCAACGAAAATGGTAAAAGGGCTGGAACACTGCTCATACGCCGAGAGGTTGGATAGGCTGGGGCTCTTCTCTCTGGAGAAAAGGAGACTCAGGGGAGATATGATAGAGACCTTCAAGATCATGAGGGGCATAGAGAGGGTGGATAGGGACAGATTCTTCAGACTGAAGGGGACAGCAAATACGAGGGGGCATTCTGAGAAACTGAAGGGAGACAGGTTCAAAACAAATGCAAGGAAGTTTTTTTTCACCCAGAGGGTCGTGGACACTTGGAATGCGCTACCGGAGGAAGTGATCAGGCAGAGTACGGTACAGGGATTCAAGCAGGGATTAGATGGATTCCTGAGGGATAGAGGGATCGTGGGATACTGAGGGAGGAGCTGGGATGTAACACGGGTGTAGGAAGTTAACCAGGAAATGAGTAAACCAACCTGGTCGTGCATGTGTAGACCGGAGGGCTAGGACTTCGATAGGAAGGCAGGACTTAAAGGGGAAACCAAGGTGGCAGGGGAGCCCCTTCTGATGATTCAGACAGGTCTTGACCTGTTTTTGGGCCACCGTGGGAGCGGACTGCTGGGCAGGATGGACCTGTGGTCTGACCCGACAGAGGCACTGCTTATGTTCTTATGTTCTTAACACTTATTAAACAGTAAGCGGCTGATTCTGTAAGTGGCGCCTGACGCGGCAGGTGCCTTGAAAAGTGGGGCCTGCTGCGTGTCAGTCATGGACAGGCACTGCTTACAGAATCGTTACTATCAAGGACCCTAGGCACTGGAAATGTAAGCCAGGGTTTTACAGGCCTACTTTTCTGTCACCTAGAGTCCTTGCAGAATTGTAGCCAGTGGCGCTTAGTGCTGCCGAAGTCTGGCGCTGTCCCCTAAACATGCTAACTTCTGTGCTTCAGTGCCACTAGGCACCATGGACTTGGGTGCCAGTCCTGGAGGGTGCATAGCAGTATCCAATTTTTTAAAAAAATTCATTTTAATTGTTTTGTTTTGTTTTAAATGATACGATCAATTATCAAACCAATTAAAACACTTGTTAGGCGCTGGCAGGCGCAACTAGCAACTTTCGGTGACTTTTTTGAGAATCCGGCCCTAACTGACTTACAGTAAAGCAGTAGACAATAATCTACTTTTCAAAAACTTCCAGATTTGAGTTTGACTGAGCCCAAGCATACGTATCAGAAGAGTGGATACCCATCAACAACTTTGCCTGGCTTCTGAGAAGTTTTTGCAAGGCATATGCTTATAGTTGTGCTTCACGATCAAAATGCCTTTGACAGATTCAATCAACAGGGAAACAGAGAGGAGATCTGCAAATGCCTTTCTCTCACTTTCACACCTCCAGGCGTCCAGACTGACTACGACTGACTTGTCACAGGCCAGAAATGGTTTCTCTCGTTATGTGGTAAAAGTGTGTTGGTTATGTCACAAAAAAAGAAAGGGATATTTTCCTAAAAATAAAAAAAAAACAACAACAACCCTGTAAGTCATATCTGAAGAAGTCCAAAAGGAGAACATGTTCTCTTAATAGAAGACATATGATAAGCCCTAAGTACTGCAGGTAGGGCTGGTCTCGGTTAGGGCACTGGTGTTTGACCTGGGGGCCGCCGCGTGAGTGGCCTGCTGGGCACGATGGACCACTGGTCTGACCCAGCAGCGGCAATTCTTACGCTCAGAATGTAGGTTCCAGGTCTGTGGGAGAACGCAAAAAAATAAACGTCCGCTGAAGAGCGGAAGACTGCTGAGAAGTGGGATATTCTGCTCAGGGACCTGAGCCATCACTAGGCAAGTGACAAATGGCAACAGCAGAACTGAGGACATGACTCAGAAGGTTCTCATTAACACAAATCAAGCCCCTTGCATTACCTGAAACAATTTCATTCAAACTGAAAATTCATTATTATTGCCAGTATGTCATTTCCAAGCTCCTGTGTGATGAATCATGTTGGTGCTTTGCCCATCTGTTATATTTATATCCTCTTTGCAATTCAGCAGCTTAGCTGAGTGTAGTGCTTAATCCTCAATCTGCAAACTAAATTGTTTTCTTTGCCTTGATAAGTGAAATCAGACATCGTTAGCAATATATTGGGGGAGAGCAAAGCACTTTGGGCTACACTGCACAGGCTGTAACCTTTCACCAAATGACACGTTCAGCGGAGGCAGCTCTGCCCTTGATAAGGCAGCAGGGACAGCAATATGTGTCATGGGTAGCAGCAACATTTAAGGCTTCATCTCATTATGGCCCAGTTATTGGATCTGATTAAGAAACTGAACTTGTTAGTGCAGGGTAGTCACTAGATTGTCTTAGGCAGTGTTCAAGTCCAAGTTAAAATCCCACCTCTTCGAGACTGCGTTCAACTCCTAACTCCTCTCACCTTGGTTCTGCATCCTCGACCCTATATATCAGGGGTGTCAAAGTCCCTCCTCAAGGGCCGCCATCCAGTCGGGTTTTCAGGATTTCCCCCAATGAATACGCATGAGATCTATTAGCATACAATGAAAGCAGTGGGGGAAAATCCTGAAAACCCAACTGGATTGCGGCCCTGGAGGAGGGACTTTGACACCCCTACTATATATCATGTCTGTCTGTTTGAGTTAAGATTGTAAATAGGGACCGTCCATTAAATGTCAAAATGTGCAGCGCTGCGTATGCCTTTCAGAAGTGATAAACAGTAATAGTAAAAGAGTACTTAAGTCAGGATTGTTGTGGATTCCTGATTTCCCTCTTAGCCTTGTGAGTTCACAAACTCACAAAGTGACAATTTTTTTCTTGGTCTTAAATTGAGTGTTAAAGGCCTCTGTATAAGACTCTGGTAAGACCTCATTTAGAATATTGTGTACAATTCTGGAGGCCGCACCTTCAAAAAGATATAAAAAGGATGGAGTTGGTCCAGACGAAGGCTACTAAAATGGTGTGTGGTCTTCGTGATAAGGCATATGGGGACAGACTTAAAGATCTCAATCTGTATACTTTGGAGGAAAGGCGGGAGAGGGGAGATATGATAGAGACATTTAAATACCTACGTAATATAAATGTGCATGAGTTGAGTCTCTTTCATTTGAAAGGAAACTCTGCAATGAGAGGGCATAGGATGAAGTTAAGAGGTGATAGGCTCTGGTGTAATCTGAGGAAATATTTTTTTACAGAAAGGGTGGTAGATGCATGGAACAGTCTCCTGGAAGAGATGGTGGAAAGAGAGACTTTGTATGAATTCAAGAGGGCCTGGGATAGGCACGTGGGATCTTTCAGCGAGAGCAAGAGATAATGGTTACTGTGGATGGGCAGACTAGATGGGCTATTTGGCCTTTATCTGCCTTCATGTTTCTATGTTTCTGTGACTATCCCCCTAATCTTAATATAAACGCCTAAATGTAATATAAACGCCTAAATGTAAGTGCTATTTGAGTGCTAAGATTATAGAATGCCACAATATGAGCACGGTCACTTCTCCTCACAAAGTCAGAACCACCTTAAAACTCATAGTCCCACCCTTAGAGGAAGTGACACAGAAGGCTAAAGTCAAGAGGGAATTGTCCAGGAAGTATTAAAGCTCAGTGCACTTCTAGGTTGAGGAGGCCCAGATGAAAGTGGCGACGCTCAATTAGATTTGTCTCTACCATCTGCATGTGAATTGCAACTGCTACAGTCAGGTAGGCCGAGTTCAATTTGGAACCTTGCAACTTTGGATTTTAATCCAAGTAACTGCTAAGTGCTAAAAAAAACTACACTGGTAACTCTGAGAAACCTGGCTGGAAATAGTGTTCTGCTGTACTGAGAGACAATGTATGCTGTGGCCAGTGGCGTCTTGGTGGGGGCACTGACACCCGTTCTCCTCTCTACCCCCTGCTTCATCTTGACTCCCCTGCCATGTGCATGTGCTCCTTCCTTTCCCTGTACCTCTTTAATTTTCCCGATGCGAGCAGCATCATGAACTTGCTGCCCACGTCGGTGTCAGCTCTCTCTCTGAAATCACTTCTGGGTCCTGCACCTAGGAAATGATGTCAGAGAGAGGGCCGACACCAACGCGGGCAGCAAGTTCATGATGCTGCTTGTGCCAGGAAAATTAAAGAGGTACGGGGTAAGGGAAGGGGCATGTGCAGGCGGCAGGGGAGTTGGGAAGGAGTCGGGGGGGCATAGAAGAGGGCAGGGACGGGTGCCACCGCCCCAGGTGCCATTCACCCTTGCTACACCACTGATTGTGACCCTGCTGAGCAAGCCACTGGAGATCCTTTCTATATCTATAGAACACTTATGAATTTCTTTCCCCTACCTGTGAACAGGACAGGACCCCTAGCTGATACTTATAATAAATAGTATTTTCTTTTACCTGAAACTGTTGTCCTGGCTCCAGGCTCACCCTCACTCACATTACCATGTAGAACAGGGGTGCCCAATAGGTCGATCGCGATCGACCGGTAGCTCGCCAAGGCAAAGAGAGTCGATCATCCAGGACTCCCTTTGCCTTGGCGATCTATCAGGCCGATCAATCTTCCTCTCCCCGACGTCAATTCTGCCGTCGGAGAGGAAGTTCGGGCCAACCAATCGCTGCCTGGTTGGGCGGAACTTCCTCTTCGACGGCAGAATTGACGTCGGGGAGAGGAAGATTGATCGGCCTGAAGCAGAGAGCATGGGGCGGCGTGGGCATCGGCTTTGGGGCCTATTATCCATTGATGGCATTTGGGTCCTGTTCCCCAATGGCAGCAGCAGTGGTAGTGGCTTGGGGAAGGGCAGGGAGAAAGAAAGAAAGGGGGCAGGCAGGGAAACAGAAGGAAAGAAGAGAAACAGAAAAAAAAGAAAGGGGGCATGAAGAGAGAAAGAAAGAAAGGTCAGGGAGAGAGGAAGAAAAAGTTGGGGGAGGGAATGAGGTGTGGAGGAGAGGAAGCATACAGACTGAAAGAAGGGAAGAAAGATTGGATGCACAGTCAGAAGAAGAAAGTGCAACCAGAGACTCATGAAATCACCAGACAAGGTAGGAAAAATGATTTTATTTTAAATTTAGTGATCAAAATGTGTCTGAATTTATATCTGCTGTCTATATTTTACAATATGGTCCCCTTTTACTAAACCGCAATAGTGGTTTTTAGCGCAGGGAGCCTATGAGCATCGAGAGCAGCGCTGGGCATTCAGCGCAGCTCCCTGCGCTAAAAACTGCTATTGTGGTTTAGTAAAAAGGGAGGGGGGTGGGTATTTGTCTATTTTTGTATGGTTGTTACTAAGGTGACAGTGCATAGAGTCATCTGCTTTGACCTCTTTGAAAAAACCCCGGAATAGGAATGATAATTAACAGTTCTATGCGTACAGTGTGCGTTGTGTTTTTTAAAAATTTATTGTTGGTAGATCATTTTGACTTGGTCATTTTAAAAGTAGCTCGCGAGTCAAAAAAATGTGGGCACCCCTGATGTAGAACATACAAGGAAAAATGAAGCATCCATGTGCATATGTGCTAGTTGGGTGCTAAGTGGTATTCTACAAACTTAAGGGGCAGTTCTATGCAGTGGTGTTTAAATGTAGGTTCAACAAAGAACATAAGAATTGCTGCTGCTGGGTCAGACCAGTGGTCCATCATGCCCAGCAATCTGCTCACATGGCAGCCCTCTGGTCAAAGACCAGCACCCTAACCGAGACTAGCCCTAACAGCGCATGTTCTTGTTCAGCAGGAACTTGTCTAACTTTGTCTTGAATCCCTAGAGGGTGTTTTCCCCTATAACAGCCTCCGGAAGAGCGTTCCAGCTTTCTATCACTCTCTGGGTGAAGAAGAACTTCCTTACGTTTATACGGAATCTATCCCCTTTCAACTTTAGAGAGTGCCCTCTCGTTCTCCCTACACTTAGCGCCAATTCTATAACAGCATTAAGGCCTATCCTGTTATACAGTAAAGGCATGATTCTATATAGGCCACCTAAAAAAATTGGTGCCAACTAGTGTGGCGCAAAGCGCGATTCTATAAATATTATGTGTACTGTATAAAATCACACTTAGGGCTCCTTTTATCAAGCCGCAGTAGCGGTTTAACGCACGTAATAGTGCGTGCTAAACTGCCGGCCGCGCTAGCCGCTACCGCCTCCTCTTGAGCAGGCGGTAGTTTTTGGCCAGCACGGGGGGTTAACGCGTGAACGCATGTTGAAAAGTCGCATGCGGTAACCCCGCTAGCGCGGCTTGATAAAAGGAGCCCTTAGTGCTGCCTAAGCAGTTAGACCGCTAGGTGCCCTAAATTTTAGGTGCACCATAGTTACGCCAGGGTTTTCTTGGCCTAAACGCGCGTACCTAAGTTAGGTGCAGTGGCACCTAAGTAAAAAGCAAATGCCTAACTCCAAAACACATGCACAATCCGCCCCTAACCATGCCCACTTTTAGGTAGGTACTGTGAACAAGGCACCTAACGGTTAGAGAATCACATCTAGCCAGTTAGCTACTTAACTGTCAAGTCAAATGAACGTCAATTATGGGGTCAATTATCAGCATTGATTGA
The DNA here is from genome assembly GCF_902459505.1 of Geotrypetes seraphini. NCBI lineage: Eukaryota > Metazoa > Chordata > Amphibia > Gymnophiona > Dermophiidae > Geotrypetes > Geotrypetes seraphini. The sequence goes on from NC_047088.1 coordinate 71,691,037, forward strand.
GCCTATTAATCAATCCAGTTGGATGCCTATATCAGCTAGGCATGCCAGTATAGACATCTAACTGTAGGCGGACTTGCAATTCCCTCCGTTCGGCAACTGGAAAACCATTTTTTCAGTGGTAGCTCCAACATCATGGAACTCATTACCATCAACACTGCGGCAAGAATCTAACTGCTCTAAATTCGAATCTTTCTCTTCAAAGACGTGTACGAGATCTAGACCAGGACTAAGGCATTATTCTTCTCATTCCCGTTTGGTTTTTTTCCATCCCCAAAACTTTTTAGCTTTTTTAAGCAATGGAACCCCACCGCTTCCCTTCTGTTTCTAGTTTGTTTATTTTTTTTTGTATGATTTGTTCATTTTAATTAATTTTTAACAATGTATGATATAAACCACTTAGCAATGTAAAGCGGTATATCAAGCCTTAATAAACTTGAAACTTTATAGCAGGGGTGCCCAACGCGTCGATCGCGATCGACCAGTAGCTCAGGAAGGCAACTCGAGTCGATCGCACTCGTGTTGCCGTCCTGATCTACGGGCCGATCAGCCTTCCTCTCCAGTATTCTCCCTAGGGCCTTTTAGCTGGGTGGTCCACCCAGCTGTCATCTGCCGCTGCTGAACATTTAAAAAAAATACCCAAAAAACCGGCTTGGAGATTTCAGCCCGTAGCGAACTTATGCTCCGTGGCTCTAACGTGTGCGTTCCGGCTTACCTTCTCTTCCCTCCGAAACCGGAAGTTATGTCCGGGGGGGGGGGGAGAGAAGGGAAGCCGACACGCACATGTTGAGAGCCCTGAAGCAAGCGTTCGCTACGGGCTAAGGCGGGAGACAAGTAAATGAAGCATTTCCTCTTCTTGCTGCCGGGTCCTGCCTACTTTCTGTTTCCGCGAAGGCAGGACCCTGCAGCATTTCCCCCAACAGTTCCTCGCGATGCTGGTCGGCCGAAGCAGGGAGAGGTTGGGGCGGCGTCGGCTTTTGGGCGTGTTATTGGCGTCGGCTTTCGGGCCTGTTATTGGTGGCGGTTTGGGTCCTGGTCCCCGATGGCAGTTTGGGTCCCCGATGGCAGTGGCAGTGTCTTGGGGGAGGGCAGGGAGAAAGAAAGAAAGAAAAAGGGCAGGCAGGGAGACAGAAGGAAAGAAGAGAAACAGAAAAAAAGGAAAGGGAGGCAGAGAGAAAGAAAGGGCAGGGGAGAGGAAGGAAAAGTTGGGGGAGGGAATGAGGTGTGGAGGAGAGGAAGCATACAGGCTGAAAGAAGGGAAGAAAGACTGGATGCACAGTCAGAAGAAGAAAGTGCAACCAGAGACTCATGAAATCACCAGACAAGGTAGGGAAAATTATTTTATTTTAAATTTAGTGATCGAAATGTGTCTCAATTTATATCTGCTGTCTATATTTTACACTAAGGTCCCCTTTTACTAAACCGCAATAGAGTTTTTTAGCGCAGGGAGCCTATGAGCGTCGAGAGCAGCGCTGGGCATTCAGCGCAGCTCCCTGCGCTCTAAAAACTGCTATTGTGGTTTAGTAAAAAGGGAGGGGGGTATATTTGTCTATTTTTGTATGGTTGTTACTGAGGTGATAGTGCATAGAGTCATCTGCTTTGACCTCTTTGAAAAACCCTGGAATAGGAATGGTAATTAACATTTTCTATGCGTACAGTGTGCGTTTTTTTTTTTTTTAATTTTATTGTTGGTAGATCATTTTGACTTGGTCATTTTAAAAGTAGCTCGCAAGCCCAAAAAGTGTGGGCACCCCTGCTTTATAGAATTTACCCCTAATAGCGCAAAGCTGATTTGGCATGCTAACACTTAGGGCTCCTTATACGGAGCCGCGTTAGCAGCATTATCGCACGCACCTTTTTTAGTGCGCACTAACCCCCGCTCTAGCCGAAAAACTACCGCCTGCTCAAGAGGCGGTAGCGGCTAGCGCAGTCGGCAAATTAGCGTGCGCTATTACATGTGTTAAACCGCTAACGCAGCATGACAGCTTACGCCTGGTCAATGCCAATCTTAAGCTGTCACATCTAAATGTGCTTTGCAATGCATGCATCCGATACTGTTCTATAATGTAAGTGCATTGCTAGGTGGAACGCCCACTGGTACAACCCATTCATTCTTAGGCACTATCTTCTGGACTCTATGAGCTAGATTCACAAAGCAAACCGATCATGTACTGATCGGTTTGCGACCCCTTTGCGACCAGATTTCCCTCGGGCCCCATTCACTAACTTCTGCTGCGACCCGATTCGAATCCGTGCATGCACATGAGGAGAAACGCATGCAAAGTAGGCAGGGACACGATTCACAACACAAAATTCACGATCCAACTGGGCTGGCCGATCCACTCAAGAAGTGACTGCTGGGGAGCGGTCGAAAACATCTTTCCGACTCTCCTGCTCTATCGAAGCCCTGCTCTCTGCCCTGTCAGCCCCGATCTCCTGCAGTCCCGAACGCCTCCTGCAGCCCTGATTTGCCTGCCCCGAACACTGGTTTTCTCCTGCCCTACCCCAAATCTCTCCTGCCCTTCCCCATCCTGCAAGCCCCTGGATTTAACCCGCGGGTTTAAAGCGGGTTAAAACCATGGGCTAGCAGGTCTAAAAACTATAATTTAAAAAAAAGTTTAAAAAAATGGTTGAGGCTTGGACAGGAATGCGCATGTAGATGGTCTGCGCATTTGCGGGGATTGCACAACAGCGATCCATGCCAGCAGATGGGGGCGTTCCTCCGATCATCCCCCCCTCTGCATATGTTAGTTTAAAGAATTCATCGGACCTGCATGGATCGGGCCTGGATCGGGCCCGATCGGGCATGTTTGTTAATCCAGCCCTATATAGGTAATAAAAATATAGGCCCAGATTTAAACATGGATCTCAGATGTGTGCAAAAACTAATTAGTCAATTAGGTGCTAACAATTAATTATTGGAGTTAACTGGTACTAATTAAAACATATGCAAATCTGCTTATGCGCTATTCTTGCATTTCATGTTTGCTGATGCAGACCCCTGATGCAGGCTTCCTTGCAGAAACATGGCCGTGTCAAGTTCTCTTTATGTTATGTCAACGGTTCTTAAACCTGTCCTGGGGGACCCCCAGCCAGCCAGGTTTTCAATATAGCCCTAATGAATAGACCTGTCACCTCTATTATATGCAAATCTGCCTCATGCATATTCATTAGGGATATCTTGAAAAATCTGACTGGCTGGGGGTCCCCCAGGACAGGTTTAAGAACCACTGTTTTATGTTCTTGTTAATAAAAGATCTCTCATGGGTTGATAAGAAGAACCTCTTTTATTCAATGTCTGTGAGGATGATCCAACATGACTCCTGATACAGGCTCATTAGAGCTGAAACACAGACCATGTTGGGTAATTGGGCTATTGAGATTAATAAAGACTTTTTAAAGCACTCTTCTATCCCATGGTTAGACTATACTTGGAACTCCATTTTCTGTTTTGATTTGGCTATTTCTGTGGAGATCCAGTTTATTTGGTTTTCCTTGACCATTGTTCTGAGTGCCACAGGCTTGATTAAAAAGAACTTCAAGGTGTACCTGGATGAGTTGCCTGTACATGTTACATCTTATGAACTCCAGAAAGAAGCTACTTTTTTTTTTCTTTGGGGGGGTGGGGTGGGGGGCACAATGAGCATTAGCAGTGCATTTGAGAGACTGAGATCATACTCCATATGTCCTGGCTTAGGAGTGAGGCTCATTCCTGTCACATTATGCACAAAAGTAATTTACTTGGAGAAATTACCTCTGAGAAATTATCTTACTTACACCAAAGATTTGAAGCCTCATAGAAAATAAAAAGAAATGTAGTGATGTCATTTCATCAGCTGTTGCTGATAGACTCTGGCAGTCATTTTAGAAATCTTGCACAGCTTTTACATGTCATCACCTGAAATCAAACGTGTCATATGTGCAATTATGACTTGAAACGAGATAGACATATTTCAATACACTGCTGAAAGATCCTTTTGAATGTCCAACTGTTGTAAATTCTGAAAGGCCGTACAAAATTAAAAATGGATATACTACTGGTGTTTTAAAAAAAGCCCATCAAACTTCACTTCTCATTTTCTCTGTTTTGCATCAAATGCACATACGATACTTTTGCTGTCAGGTGATGATGTTGTAACCCCAGGTTGTGGTATTTGCGTAGGTGGCTGTCTAGAACATGGCCCATGGAATGGGACCAGGTATACAAATATATTTATTGATTAATCAGGACCAAGGCCAGGACTGAATTACTCTGGGAGGCTGAATAAGCAGTTCAAACTTAGTTGTTCTGAACCAATGGAATGTCCTTAATGAATAAAGTTGCATATAGGAGCAACAGTGGCAAAAGAATTAATAATGTGGCAACAGTTTCATTACTATTACAAAGCCACTTCTGTTTAAACACTAGTGCTGTTATCTCCTGCACTTCCAAATTTCTACCACAGGGAGTGGTAGGGTCAAACATAGTCCTCCTTGTTCTCACTGACTACTGGATGCATGAAGGTATGAACCCCCCCTTCCCACACACACACACACACACACACATACACATACTCCCCCAGTGGTCACTGACCCCCCTCCTACCCCCCAAAGATGTAAAAGAAACCGTATATACCAACCTCTATGACAGCTGCAGATAGTATGGGAAATCCTAATAGAGCAGCAAGCAGATATCTGAAGTAGCCAGGTAGGCAGTGTAGTAAACCATAGAGAGGGAGATGCTGGCCCATATCCCACCCTAACCACTACATTTATGGTGGAAAGTGTGAGGCTACAAAACCTGCTGTACTGCCATACAGGTCGTTTTCCTGACCCGACTTTTGGACGCCCTTGTGGAAATGTCTAACATCGGACTTAGACGTCCTATTGAAAATGTGCCTCCATGACTCATATTTCTGAGATCTACATTGATAAGGCATGTCTTAAAGGCTTTCCCTAGCTGGTGGATGGTCAAGTTTCAAGTTTATTAGGTTTTTATATACCGCCTATCACGATTATCTAAGTGGTTTTACAATCAGGTACTCAAGAGGCTGGGGAAAGTAAAACCTAAGACACTGTCCCTATGTGGTGTCTCTGCTTTAAAGTTGCAGGAGGACTCTGCTGTCATCAGATTTTCCCACTAATTATAATGGACACTCCTTTTGTTCTACCAAGCTCATGCAACTTACTTCCAGCTCACTGGTAGAGCTGCTAGTCTGCACCCAGGGATTGTGAAATCAAATCCCAGTGCTGCTCCTTGTGACCCTGGGCAAGTCACTTAATCCTCCAGTATACACTACTTTAGTCAGCTTTGAATCCCAAAGCCACAAAAAGGCAGTATACAAATTCCCATTCCCTGCCCTTCTCTGGAAAGAGTCAGAATCTGCACCTACCACTCACTAGTCTGCCTGTCTACAGATGAAGTCAGATTAGAAGTGTTAAAGAAACATAGAATCAAGATGGCAGATAAAGGCCAAATGGCCCATCCAGTCTGCCCATCCACAGTAAACAAGATCTCTTCTTCTCTCTAAGAGATCCCTCGTTCTTTCTTGCATTCAGACACAGTCTTTATTACCACCACTCTTTCCAGGAGACTGTTCCACGTATCTTTCTGTAAAAAAAGTATTTTCTTAGATAATTCCTGAGCCTATCACCTCTTAACTTCATCCTATGCCCTCTCATTCCAGAGCTTCCTATCAAATGATAGACTCAACTCATGCACATTTATGCCATATACTGTAGGTATTTAAACATCTCTCAAGAAAAAAAATAGATAATAACAATATTAAACAGATCCAAATGAAGAAAATAATGTTATTAGCCAAGTGGTGCCCACTGAAACACACATTTAATAATTTATGGAAGAAAAACCTCAACTATATTCAAAATCAAATGGCAATCCAGTTGGATTTCTAGCCGTTGAAATTATATATCACAGGCAAAAAAAACTCCACAGTAGAAAAATACAACTTTCAGCATGGGCTACACACCCACCACTGTGCACAGGAAAAAGAAACAAGAAACAATGCAAGATTTAAACATCTCTATCATATCTCCCCTTTCCCGCCTTTCCTCCAAAGTATACATATTGAGATAGTGGCAGTATCATTATTGCCAAAGTGGTTGAGCAGCATCGGATAATACCAGTTATTCTGTTGATGGTTTAAAGTTGAAGCACTGAGAATTCAGACAAATATGTCTCACTGCTGAATTCCTCGGGCTGCTACACGAGAATGACACAGGGACAAATGTGTTCCCATCCCCGCAGGATCTCAATATCCCTGCCCCGTCCCTGTCCTATTCCTGCAAGTTCTGCCTTAACCATACAAGGCTCAAATGCTTATGATTTTTAAGTGTGCCGAGGCTTGTGCAGATGAGGACCGAGCTTGCAGAAATGAGACAGGGACAGAGCTCGGAAAATGTGTTCCCCTGCCATTCTCTATGTAATGTTGTAATGTGTACAAAGTTTCCAATGAATGAGATGTGCCACTTTGTTTTGCCTTTCCATATAGAAATTTTCTGCCATCAGTCCTTCACAGTAACCATTTCCAGCTCTCATTATTATTATTACTACTACTGAATCTACAGATATCTGTTGTACCAGATTTTTCTGTTGGCTGTGACCTATCTTGTCTGTAATACACTGTCTTGAGCTGTTACTGTCAATTACTCATCCTAAAGTTTCAGTTCTATCTTTAATCATTCATATGTCGGCGGCTTCATCCATGTACAGCTCCAGGAGTAACAATTTATGTTTCCCCACTGTGTCTGTGCATGTGCCATTTATTTTGCCGTGTTTGCTGATCTAAGCAGTATAATGTAGGCAAGAATGATCTGTTGGGAAGTTGGTTATAATCTGCAAGTTATCAAAGTATGTTCTTTGCTTTCTCTTTTGGATCATCATTGTTATGCTGAGCATTTTATGCTTTTTCTCCTGCTTTGCACATTCTGTTTGTTCCATTTGTATACTCACAGCTGGATTCTCGCTCATTCCTTTTGCTCGTCGGAGTGCCTGTCCAACTTTAATCATGGAATAAATTCTGAATGCTTGCTTTCATATTTCAATACTTTTTGTGTGATTGGTTGTGTTGATGGGGGTCATTCTTTAACTAGTTGCTTTCATTTAGGTGCCCTGAGGCAGGAGTATAACCAGACAGCCAGACACCCAATTTTGGGTGAGCCTGATCCCAAAGTGGGTGGGCACGACAAACTTGCCCCCTCTGGCTCAACAGCTCTCCCTTCCCCTCAGATGTGGATCACTTAACTCTACTCCCCTGATACCCCCATACCTTTAAAGAATTTAGGTCTTTGCAGGCAACGAGCAGCAATTTATTCCCCTTGCTCATGCAGGCTCCAGGCCTTCCCTCTGATGCAACTTCCTGGTCCCATGAACAGGAAGTGGCATCAGAGGGAAGGCTTGGGCTAATGCAAGCAGAGAAAATATGCTGCTGGTGAAGAAATAAAGGATATAAAGGTACCAGCGGGGTTGGAGGAATAGGCCTACATTTCCTAGTGCCTAGGATCCTTTCAGAATCATGGCTAGTGCCATATAGTGATGTCGAAGTCCAGCACCACCCCTAACCATGCCCACTTCTGGGCTTCATTGTCACTATACACAGCTAGCTGCCAAGGATCTAGGCGCCAGTCCCGGAGGCCTTGTAGTGACACCTTTTTCTTTTGTAATTACTTTTTAATTGGTTTTAAATGACACGGTCAATAACCACGTTGTTTAGCACCAATTAAAACAATTAAGTTAGGTGGTGGAAGTATGCCTACTACCGCCTAGCTTTCAGCGACCCAATGAGAATCTGGGCCCCAATTTATAGTGCTTTTAATAGAATTTGGGGGTTGGTGCCTAGATTTTGGACACCTAACTTTTAATGCCACTAGGACTTGGACAGGAGTCAACAGCACCTAACAATAACAACTTTTAAGGCTCGTTTTACTAAGCTGTGCTAGTGGTTTTAGCACGCGCGCTAGACACTAACAAAGAGCTGGCGTTAGTTTTTCAGTGTAGTGCGGGGGTTAGCGCACTAATCTTCAGCGCGCACTAAAAACGCTACCGCAGCTTAATAAAAGGAGCCTTTAATGTCTTTTACAGTGCCTTTGAATGGAAAACCAGAAGAGGTTACTGTGGGTTTAGCCCAGAAGAGCACTTGGTTCCAATTCATCAACAAAAGAAACCCCCTTTCTTATGATGTAATGCTTGTTGAATACATAAAATGATGTATAAATTCATAACATGCTATCACCAGCTATGTAAATTTGTTCCAGTCTGACAGCATACTGTGTCACTTTGCAATGCCCTTTGCCAGAGACGGTAATGCACTTTGAGAATTTGTTAAATTCTCTTCTGTCCTGGATTCATATGTGAATTAGACAGTAAGGACAGCTATATTTTGTAAATGATGACCTTTATATAAGAATGACATTTTCTGAGGCAGAACAAACAGTGCAATAAAAAGAATAGCAGAATGAGAATGAAGCTAAGGGCAGAATGCATTAAATAAATTTGTTTCAAATCGGAGAACTAAAACGGACTCTGACAAAAAGAAAGTAAACTTTAGATATTGTCTTCAGAGCTGTAATTAGGAATTTTGGTTCGCAGAGCAGGCAAGAGTATTTGTATCTGACATGTTGTCATTTTGATCCCTTCCTCACCCACCTCCCTTCCTCCTCTGACTTCCTCTTTTCTCCTATCTTTCCCCATTCCTTCCAATCTGATCTTCGTTCCTTTTTGCTCTTCTCTTTCTCCTGAATTCTAGAAATAAAACAACAAAAAAAGGAAATACGGTAATACCTTTTTTATTGGACTAACTCAATGCATTTTTATAATGAACTTTTGAAGGTAACCCTTCTTCTTCAGATCAGAAATAAGCAAATGTTGACAAATATCAGTGTATATATAAGGAAGACATGAAAGGAAATATAAGAAAGTCTGAAGAAGGGTTACCTTCGAAAGCTCATCATAAAATGCACAGAGTTAGTCCAATAAAAAAGGTATTACCTTATTTCCTTTGTTTTATTTCTGTATATTACATTGGAAAGTGGACCAACATGGCCGTCACACCATTTCACTCCTGAATTCTAGTAAAGGTTAATTGTATGGAAATCTATCTCATCCATAAACTCTTCTAGGCTTTTCATCTGCTGCCAGTCCATTCATATGTTCCAGTCATTTTTTGACCCCCCTCTAGTACTTTGTATCCTGAGTAGTTATCCCCCTCTTCATGCCAAACTACAGCGATGACTGTTTTGTGTATATAATGCTAACACATTGTACAGGCTCCACCTTCACTCACATTTTTAAAGTCGTGTATCTCTACAACTTTATCTGTACCATTCTCCATCCAGAAAGTCTCTGTTCGGCTCAAAGGGGAGATTTCCATGAAAACTGTCATCTTCTCCCCATCGGAGAAAAATTTATATTCTGCATTGTAGATCTACAAAAACAAGAGAGAAACAAATTCTTACTGATCCAGAGTTATATATAGGTTGTTGTTTGACACTGCTTTTGCATTGTAGCTATGGTGCCAGATAATATACTAAAAAGCTGTTTTCTTCAATATTTGAGCTTTAGCTAGAAACATCTAACATCTTTTGGGCATTGAGGAGTACCCTCAGCCTAAGGGACCCATTCAAGTGAGTATGGCCTGATCTCTTGGTAGCTCTAAATTTGGTAATTACTTTTGTATTTCCAATCCATCTCAGCTAAAATGAAAGTCTCTGCACCAAGCTCTCTCAGGAATAATACTTTACATTCATAAAGCATTTTTCATTCACAGAAGATCCTGGTGCCTTTGCAATCTAATACTTCAGAAACCAGCATACTGGATGGATAGTCCTGGCTATGCATTTTTTTTTTTATCCTTGATTGCAAGGGATCTCCCAAAGTGAGGAGGGGAGATAGAAAATTTTTATTAACCAATTACAATTGGATAAACTACATGCAATGGAAACAAAATAATTTGATATGGAACTGTACCCCACTGGCAAACTTTGGGGTCCTTTTATTAAGGTGCGCTAACTGATTTAGCACACACTAAAGATTAGCATGTGCTAAATCAGTTAGCGGGCCTTAATAAAAGGACCCCTTTGATTTTCAGTCAACTGGAAATTCTAGTAAACACTTGTCAACTAGAATCTACTGATTTTACAGTAAAACCAGTAGAGCAACAGAACTGTAATGACACCCACAGAGACGGTCACACCACTCGTAAAGGTCCTTGAACCTGAATACCATCTCGCCAACAGACAAGTGCCTACCAGAATGCCTTCTTTGATCTATCAAAAGTAAAAAAACAACAACAAAAACTGCTGAGAAGATGGCATAATTTAAAATTCTCTATCATAGCAATTTTTATCCTTTTAAATTTACTTTCAGCTAGGGCAGGGGTAGGCAATTCCGGTCCTCGAGAGCTGGAGCCAGGTCAGGCTTTCAGGATATCCACAATGAATATGTATGAGATGGATTTACATGCACTGCCTCCTTGAGATGCAAATCTATCTCATGCATATTTATTGTGGATATCCTGAAAACCTGACCTGGCTCCGGCTCTCAAGGACCGGAATTGCCTACTCCTGAGCTAGGGTAATTGACCTTCTGTCATTGAGTTAAGGGGGAAATTTGTCAGTGCGGGCTACTCTTAAGATGTGTTATTTTACCACAAGTTATGCTATTTTATGAAAATGTCCCATCTTAATGGCAACCCACACTGATAATGTTTCCCCATATTGTCTTTTTAACATTTTGTCATCACATTTTACTCTTTTAATGTGGTAGGGCAGTGGTTCCCAACCCTGTCCTGGAGGAACACCAGGCCAATTGGGTTTTCAGGCTAGCCCTAATGAATATGCATGAAGCAAATTTGCATGCCTATCACTTCCATCATATGCAAATCTCTCTCATGCATATTCATTAGGGCTAGCCTGAAAACCCGATTGGCCTGGTGTTCCTCCAGGACAGGGTTGGGAATCACTGTGGTAGGGAAATAATTAACACTTGATTTATTTCTCTGTCACAGAAAAATGTGAAGGAAGAGCAATTAAGAAGGACAGATTTGAGCATTGGTGAGGAGTGTTAAATTGCAATATGTTCCTATAAATTGATTTTGATGCAGACTAATATTTATGTATGATACTACAGTCATAAGCTAGAAATGGATCGATTCGCTAAGTCACTTTCAGCGGTAGTAATAAGATACCAGATTCTAGCACAATGTTTTCATGTATGGCTATCTTAATTATTTCTGTATATTACATAGAAACATAGAAATAGACGGCAGATAAGGGCCACGGCCCATCTAGTCTGCCCACCCTAATGTCCCTCCCCTACCTTTGCCCTGTGAATAGATCCCATGTGCCGATCCCATTTGGCCTTAAAATCAGGCACGCTGCTGGCCTCAATCACCTGTAGTGGAAGACTATTCCAGCGATCAATCACTCTTTCAATGAAAAAGAATTTTCTGGTATCACCTCGTAGTTTCCTGCCCCTGATTTTCCACGGATGCCCTCTTGTTGTCGTGGAACCCTTGAAAAAGAAGATATCTTCCTCCGCCTCGATGCGGCCCGTGAGATACTTGAATGTCTCGATCATGTCACCCCTCTCTCTGCATTCCTCGAGTGAGTATAGCTGCAACTTATCCAGCCGTTCCTTGTACGGGAGATCCTTGAGTCCCGAGACCATCCGGGTGGCCATTCTCTGGACCGACTCCAGTCTCAGCACATCCTTACGGTAATGCGGCCTCCAGAATTGCACACAGTATTCCAGGTGGGGCCTCACCATGGATCTATACAATGACATAATGACTTCAGGCTTATGGCTGACAAAACTCCTGCGTATGCAACCTATGATTTGCCTTGCCTTGGATGAAGCTTGCTCCACTTGATTGGCAGTCTTCATGTTCTCACTGACGATCACCCCTAAGTCTCGTTCTGCTTCAGTTCTTGTTAGGATCTCGCCATTAAGGGTGTAAGTCTTGCATGGATTTTGGCTGCCCAGGTGCATGACTTTGCATTTTTTGGCATTGAAGCTGAGTTGCCAGGACCTAGACCAGCGCTCCATAGGAGTAGGTCTTGCATCATGTTGTCAGACGTTGAATTTATGTCTGTTGTGCTTTTGCCCACTACATTGCTTAGATTGGCGTCATCGGCGAATAATGTTATTTTACCTCGCAGCTCTTCTGCCAAGTCTCTTATAAAGATGTTGAATAGGATCGGGCCCAGGACCGATCCCTGCGGCACTCCACTGATTACCTCAGTCATTTCGGAGGGGGTGCCGTTCACCACTACCCTCTGAAGCCTACCTCCAAGCCAGTTCCCAACCCATTTCGTCAATGTGTCGCCCAATCCTATAGAACTCATCTTGCTCAGCAACCTGCGGTGTGGTACGCTATCGAATGCTTTGCTAAAGTCCAGGTACACGATGTCCAGGGACTCCCCAATATCCAGCTTCCCCATCACCCAATCAAAGAAGCTGATCAGGTTGGATTGGCATGATCTCCCCTTAGTAAATCCATGTTGTCGGGAATCCCGTAGATTCTCCTCATCCAGGATCTTATCCAATTGGTGTTTGATTAGAGTTTCCATTAGTTTGCTCACTATCGATGTTAGACTCACTGGTCTGTAGTTTGCTGTCTCCATCTTTGAGCCTTTCTTATGGAGTGGAATGACGTTAGCCGTCCTCCATTGAAAATGTGAAACGGATGTCACCTCCACATCCCTTTCTCTAGACTCACACTTGTCAAAAGTTTCTTCAATACCCAATAGTAGGGTTCACTGGCTTATATAGAGTTAGGCAAAACTATTATAGCAAGTCTAGCAGGGTATGCTGTCACAAAATTATTTACATCTCCTTTTATATTAAGATGGTATGATCCTTCTGCCAGGGGCGTACTAAGATGATCAGGGTTTAAGGTGCCCTTAGATGTTAAAAAGGGGGAACTTTCTGGAAAGGGATGGTTTCTCAGAGAATGAGGTCTTTGGAACTAATATGGCAGATTCTTCTCAAGGGTGGAATCCTAGTATAAAGGTCACTCATGGTCATTCAGGAAGTTCAGATATGCCAAGTCTCTCTCATGAGAAGTGTATCACAGTTAGTTGAAGGATAGAGCAAAAGGCCCTCAAATGGAAACTTGTCACCTAGCGGTAGCACCACAAGACTACTGCTAGGGTTGTTGACACCATTTTGAACCTTGCACTAATGGATGGGATTGACGAGGGATTGTTCCTGCCCAATTCCACTAGACACCAAAGATGTTTAAAGGTAGGCCTGGAAGTGAGTCTATGGGAAGATGGGTATCAATCTTTGCTATCTGGGGTCCTTTTGGGCAGAGGATCATTATCTTTTTTGGAGTGTCTTCTGGGGAGAGTTTTGTCTTGGGGTCGGGCCTTTGGGGAGGGGGGCTTGATTTAAGGAGCTATAAGATCAGCAACAGACTTTTATAAGGAAAGTAAACAAGAGCAATTGAAAAATGAAACTGATATGGTTTACCAAAAATGTTGCTGCCAAAATAAAAGTAAAGGATGTGGCATTCATGAAATATAAAGGAATGCATGATGAGATAGACAGAAGGGATTACTAGATAAAACTGGAAGTAAAGCGGTAAAATAAAGCTGGTGAAGGCTTTGGTGGAAGAATAAATGGCCAGAAACATAAAGAAAGGTGACAAGATCTTTTTCAGGTATATTAGTGAAAGGAGGAAGGCTAGAAATGGAATTGTAAGACTGAACTTCTATATGAACAGTAATGAATAAAAAGTAGAGGCACTTAACAAATATTTCTGTTCTGTCTTCACCATGGAAAATCCAGAAGTTAGGATCTCCATCGGCTGTTAAACGTACATCTGAAATTGAAATTGATGCTACAATATTTATGGAATAAAATGCTTATGAAAAACTTGAAAAGCTGAAAGTGGACAAAACCATGGGGCTGGATGAGATTCATCTCAGAATCTTGACAGAGCTCAGAGAAGTTCAGGCGGGTTCTCTTAAAGATTTGGCAATGAGGGAGGTTCTGCAGGATTGGAGAACAGTGAATGTGGTCCCTTTTCCCAAACGTGGAGGCAAAGTTGAGGCAAGAAACTATAGGCCAGTTAGCCTTACGTCAGTGGTTAGAAAGGTAATGGAGATGCTGCTCAAGGAAAGGATAGTGAATTTCCTAGAATCCAATGGGTTACATGATCTGAGTACCAACATGGCTTCATCACAGGAAAATTGTGCCAAATGATTTCCTTGACTGGGTGTCCAAAGAATTGGATAGTGGACTTGAACTGGATATAGTCTACTTGAATTTTAGTAAGGCTTTTAACATGGTCCATCACAGGTGGCTCATAAATAATCTCATTGGGCTAAAGTTAGGATACAAAGTGGTGAACTGAATTGAGAACTGATTAATAGACAGAGGGTGGTACTTAATGGATTTTTCTTAGAGGTTAGAAATATAAGTAGTGGAGTGCCTCAGGGATCTGTACTGGGGCTGATCCTATTCAACATATTTGTGAGCAACATTGCTGAAGGGTTAGTAGGAAAAGTTTGCCTTTTTGTGAATGACTCTAAGATTTGCAACAGAGTGGACTCGGCCCCCCCACCCCCCCATCCCACCGGTGGATGTGGGCAATATAAGAAGGGATCTATAAACTTTAGGAATATAGTCTAATGTTTGCCAACTAAGATTTAATGAAAAAAAAGTGCAAAGTGATGCACTTGAGATGCATCAATCCAAGAGAGCAGTATGTGCTAGAGGGTGAGAGACTGACATGCACAGATCAAGAGAGAGACATTGAGGTGATGGTGACTGAAAATATCAAAGTGGCAAAATATTATGACAAGATGGTGGCTGTTGTCTGAAGAATACTAGGCTGCACAGAGAGATGTATCCAGCAGAAGAAAGGAGGTTGTACAAATCTTTGGTGAAGCCCCAGTAGGAGTACTATGTTGAGTTTTGGAGGCCTCATCTCTACAAGAATGTAAAAAGATGAGGTGGTTCAGAAGAAGGTGACGAAAATGGTACAGAGTTTGTGCCATAAGATGTATGAAAAAAACCTGGAGGACTTGATTATGTATATCCTGGAAAAAAAGAAGAGAGAAAGGTGATATGGTACAGACCTTTAAGTACTTGAAAGATATTAATATTCAAACAAACCTCTTTCAGAGATGTAGAGGTGGTAGGACTTGAGGACATGAATTGAAATTGCAGGGAGGTAAACTCAGGAATAATTTCAGAAAATATTTTTTCCACAGAGAGTGTGGTGGATGCTTGGAACACCCTTCTGAGAGAGATGGTAGAGTCTAAAACTGCGAATGAATTCAAAAAGGTGTGGGATAGACACAGGAGATGCTTAAATAGAAAGAAGATGGAAAAGCAACATGGCTATTGAGGTGTTACCTTGAGCAAGAATAGTGATGCCAGACAGACGTGTACAGTCTGTGTCCCACATGTGGCAAGAGAAAAAGAAAATCCAGCATGTGGGCGTGGAGCCTGATGCCGGACAGGCTTGTATAGTCTGTGTTCTGCACAGAGCAAGAGACAGGTGAAGATTTGACCACTCCAGCAGGTTGATCGTTTTATTGTCTCATTCTGCGAGTGGGGGAACCATGCAGCTTTAGAGAGAGGGTAAGTTGAATATGAACACATATTATCCCCATCATGTTTGGCACGGTGGTGAATTCACAACCAGCATTTAAACATGGGTGACCTGAGCCTACGTAGAGTGGTGGGCGAAGCTCTTGTCACCTTGTTGGGCACGCTGGATGGACCATGGGGGTCTTTTCTGCTGTCATTTACTGTGTTAAATTCCATCTGAGTTCAATGCAGTTTAGAAATTAAAGAAACTGGACATTTTCTAGGAATTACAGCTTATTCAAATAAAATATATTAACAAAAAAGTTTATAAAGATGCATTTTTAAAGCTTTCCTAGAAGCTCTATAATTATCAAACTTCCTTATACCTAATGGTAAAGCATTCCACCATTTGGTGGACTGATACAAAAATAATCCATTAAATACCATTTCATACCTTTATATTTCTAGGAGTTCAGAACTGCAATAATAGTGGAAGTCTATCTAAATACACCCTTGTTCTATATAGGTAAGATTGACCAGATATTCTGGTGACAGTTCATGCAATGGTATGTAGTTTAAGTTAGTGAAGATTCCTCAGCTGATCTGAAATAAACTGACTTGAAATTAGAAAGTCTAACCTAATCTAATCAGGATTGCTTAATCACACTTATCAAGTACAGGTTCAAGGCCATTTACAAGGCAAGAGGTCCATTCAGCATCGTGGGTAAAGGTTACATCATGTCATAGAGCAGGGGTAGGGAACTCCGGTCCTCGAGAGCCGTATTCCAGTCGGGTTTTCAGGATTTCCCCAATGAATATGCATTGAAAGCAGTGCATGCAAATAGATCTCATGCAGATTTATTGGGGAAATTCTGAAAACCCGACTGGTATACGGCTTTCGAGGACCGGAGTTCCCTACCCCTGTCATAGAGGATGGATACACTGTTACAATAGGGGAAAAAGTTACAACACTTTATAGAGGAAGGAAGAAGGTTACATTATTGCAAGAGGGAGGTTTGTACATCACCTTGAGGAAGACTGTTAAAGTGTCATGGAGAGAGGGCAGAGTTACTGAGCTGAAAGAAATTTATAATAGGTACATTTCTCATAAATTAACAGGGCTGCTGTATTCTGTCAAGTCTAATTTTCTCAAGTGTCCCTCAGACAGCCCCACCAATATAGAGTTACAATAATCAATATGAGCTAATATTAAGGATTGGACAATAGTCTTGAAACTATTAGATTTTTAACGCCCCCCTTTAACTGTGGAAGTGGTTTTTAGCACAGGCTGGCACACTGAATGTTCTGCGCTGCTCCCAACATTCATAGAGTTCCTATAAGTGTCGGGAGCAGCACTGAGCATTCAGAGTAGAGGTCTGCACGGGAACGGGGATTGCGGGAATCCCGCGGGTTCCTTGGGGGTCCCGCAGGAATCCCCCCTAACCCATGGGACTCCCACGGGGACCCCCTCTAGCCAAAAGGGACTTCCACGGGGATGGAAGGCTTTGGAAGCAGGGTTCGTCCATATAATATAATGGACATGTCAGCCTTAGTAAAAGAGGGGGGTTTATAAGTTAATTACTTGAACAGAAAACAAAAAAAGGGTTCCACTAAAGAGATTCCACAAGGAAAATAGCAGTGCAAACACAAAAGAAACTGTGGAATTGATGATCCTGTCAGAAGTAATTGTTGCTTTTTATGGGGACAGGTAGGGATGGAGGTAATGCCTTGCGGGGATGGGTGGGGACGGAGAGGATCCTGGCGGGGATGGGAGAGGATGGGTGGGATTTCTGTCCACGTGCAACTCTCTAATTCAGAGTGCTGGCCGGTGCTAAAAACCGCTTCCTCAGTTTTAATTTGCAGGGCTAAATTAATGAGTGTTATAAGTTAAAAGGGGGAGGGGTAAGCTAGCTCCATTCTTCTTAACTTTTTAACTTCATAAAATATCTTTTTAATCACTGAATTTACTTGGGGTGTTCCATCGCGCCCAGGGGTCTGCTCCCACGGCGGCCCATCAGATCTATGATCTGTGAAGTAGTTCCTGACCATTTTTATAACCTACCTCTACTCCTATCTGTACCCCTCAATCCCCTTAACCTTTAGGAACCTATCTAAACCTTCCTTGAACCCCTGTACTGTGTTCTGGCCTATCACAACCTCCGGAAGCTCGTTCCATGTGTCCACCACCCTCTGGGTAAAAAAGAATTTCCTAGCATTTGTTTTAAACTTGTCTCCTTTCAGTTTCTCTGAGTGACCCCTAGTACCTGTGGTTCCCCTCAGTCTGAAGAATCTGTCCCTGTCTACCTTCTCTATGCCCTTCAGGATCTTGAAGGCTTCTATCATGTCTCCTCTAAGTCTCCGCTTTTCCAGGGAGAACAGCCCCAGCATTTTCAATCTGTCAGCGTATGAAAAGTTTTCCATACCTTTTATCAGTTTAGTCGCTCTTCTCTGGACCCCCTCAAGTACTGCCATGTCCTTCTTGAGGTGCGGCGACCAGTACTGGACACAGTATTCCAGATGTGGGCGCACCATTGCACGATACAGCAGCATGATGACTTCCTCCGTCCTGGTTGTGATACCCTTTTTAATGATACCCAACATTCTGTTCGCTTTTTTTGATGCTGTCGCACACTGTGCCAATGCTTTCAATGTTGAGTCCACCATCACCCCCAGGTCTCTTTCAAGGTTGCTCACCCCTAGCAATGATCCCCCCATTTTGTAGCTGAAGATCGGGTTCTTTTTCCCTACATGCATGACCTTGCATTTCTCTATGTTAAAACTCATTTGCCATTTTTTTGCCCATTCTTCCAGTCTCGTTAGGTCCCTTTGCAGGTCTTCACAGTCTTCCGTGTTTCTAACCCTGCTGCAGAGTTTGGTGTCATCAGCAAATTTAATAACCTCACATTTCGTCCCCGTCTCCAGGTCGTTGATAAATATATTGAACAGGAGCGGTCCCAGCACCGACCCCTGCGGAACTCCGCTCGTGACCCATTGCCAGTCTGAGTAATGGCCCGTTACTCCAACCCTCTGTTTCCTGCCTGCCAGCCAGTGTTTGATCCATCGGTGGACATCCCCTTGCACCCCGTGGTTCCACAGCTTCTTAAGTAGCCGCTCGTGTGGTACCTTGTCAAAGGCTTTTTGGAAATCAAGGTAAATGATGTCTATGGATTCCCCCTTATCCATCTCTCTGTTTATTCCTTCAAAGAAGTACAGTAAGTTCGTGAGGCACGACCTTCCCTTGCAGAAGCCATGTTGGTTCGTCTTCAGTTGTCCCTTGCTTTCTATGTGTGTGGCGCAGTGGTTGGTTGTGGGTTCAAACCCCGCACTGCTCCTTGTGACCCTGGGCAAGTCACTTAATCCTCCATAGCCCCAGGCACATTAGATAGATTGTGAGCCCACCGGGACAGAGAGGGAAAATGTCTGAGTACCTGATTGTAAAAACCGCTTAGATAACTTTGATAGGCGGTATATAAAATCCTAATAAAACTTGAAACTTGAAACATTTTTCCTGGGACCGAGGTCAAGCTCACCGGCCTCATTGAATATAACTCCTAATATTTGTTGTGATTTTTCAGTCTTCAATGTTACATTATTAATCACAAGAGTGAGGAATGATAAGTAAAATAGAGCTCCTTTTACAAAGCCACGGAAGTGATGCTGCCACAGTAAATGCACGGAAGCCCATTCAGTGCCTATGGGCTTTGGTGCATTTACCATGGCAGCATCGCTGCTGTGGCTCTCTAACAAGGGCCCTTAAATTTTTAGTTTATTGACATTTGATATATCGCCCTTCATACATTAACCTCAGAGTACTTTACAATCAAATTTGTAAAAAAATAGAGAAAGCTTAGTACCAGGAGACAGAGCTGGGAGATAGGCTGCCGACAAATTCCACATCAACCAATCTCTGTAGGTAGCAAAGCGTCAAGCTCAATGCAAGAGGTGCTGTGTGCTGGAAAGGCCTTGGATAAGGAAAAGATTTGAGGTCCAGTTCAGATTTTATATAGGATTTTTCAGACACGGTAAAAGCGGGAAATCAGACTCTTACACTCACGGTTTTGTAAGGGTCTCTGTCCCTACTGCTACATAAACATGCTTAAAATGTTTGGTACGGGGCAATTGATATTCACACAATGTGCCTGCCATGGGAACAATTAATTAAGAAATCAATAGTGATAAATGACATCCAATTTTTAATCAGCCCCAAAAGATACAATTTAAGTCTAACAAATTAACACATTTAGGAATGACAAGGTTTAACATTACCACGGAAATTTATGCACAAGCCAAAACATTTAACTTATAACACTCATTAATTTAGCCCTGCAAAATACATTGAATCCTGGTACCCCTCCTCCACTCCATGCTTCTCAGTAAGTCCTTGAGAGGAGAAGAAAAACTTTTTTTGCAATTCTGCTTTTGCATTGGTTGACCCTATGCAGAGTCAAAATCATAAATCAGTGCATAGTCGTAGCGTCCTAATAGCCCTGCAGTAACATACAGGTAATCCGGGTCGGATTCCATTATTAGGGTCCTGCTATTTGAGCCAGAAAGGAAGGCATTCAAGACATTACTCAAGAGTGAAACCTACAGACTGATTTGTAGAGGAAACCATGATCCATGTCTGTCAGCCAGAGGACTGCCGCTGCAATATTTGTGCTGAAGAGAAGACAGAAAATGGAGGAAAAGCATGCACATAACTGAGAAAATCTTTTTTTCATTTGATTCCAGCTCTCGCTCAGTAGTTACAGGCTGTAAATGGAGACAAAATCTAGGTTATAGGGAGGGAAGGAATAGGACTATAAGGAGCAAAGAAAAGATGAGCAAGCCTTTTCTATAACCGGATGCTTCCAATTAGATATTCCAATAACATGCAATAATAGGACCATATTCTATAAAGATAACTGAGTGCCCAAGTATTATTGTAGAATACTAGCATAACCTGATATTGTCGTGCCTAATGTTTAAGTGCTCACAGTTACACCAGCCATAGAGGTTGCGTAACTGTAAATGCAACAAGGATGCATGCAATTTACAGTATTCTGTAAGTTAAGCATGTAACCGGGAGCCCCACCCTTGTCCCTCCAGGCTCCATCCACATGTATGCCCTCTTGCTGAATGTGCTAGAGCAGTGTTTCTCAACTCCGTCCTGGAGTACCCCCTTGCCAGTCAGGTTTTCAGGATATCCACAATGAATATGCATAAACTTGATTTGGATACACTGTATGGACATTTCTTTTTCATGCATAATCACTGTGGATATCCTGAAAACCTGACTGGCAAGGGGGTACTCCAGGACGGAGTTGAGAAACACTGCACTACAGCTCTTATTCATAAGAACATAAGAATTGTCGCTGCTGGGTCAGACCAGTGGTCCATCGTGCCCAGCAGTCCGCTCACGTGGCAGCCCCCAGGTCAAACACCAGTGCTCTAAATGAGTCCAGCCTCATCTGCGTACATTCCAGTTTAGCAGGAACTTGTCCAACTTTGTCTTCAATAGCCCGTTACAGTGGCATGATAACCTTCTCTGATCTGTTCGTGACCCCATTCTTAATCATTTCTAGCATTCTGTTCGCCCTTTTCACCGCCGCCGTGCATTATGCAAACAGCTTCATTGACATGTCGATCAGAACTCCCAAGTCTCTCCTAGGAGGTCTTTCCAAGTACCGCCCCAGATATCCTGTATTCGTGCATGAGATTTTTGTTACCAACATGCATCACTTTACACTTATCCACTTGAACCTCATTTGTCATGTCGATGCCCATTTCTTGAGCTTGATTATGTCACATTGCAGATCTTCACAATCCCCTTGTGTCTTCACTACTCTGAATAACTTCGTATCATCCCCAAATTTAATCACCTCATACCAATGTCCAGATTTAATCACGTCGTACCAATGTCCAGATCATTTTTAATGATGTTGAAGAGCACAGGTCCAAGCACCAAGCCCCATGGCACCCCCACTGGTAATGCTCTTCCAGTCTGAGTATTGTCCATTTACCCCCACTCTCTGTTTCGTATGCTCCAGCCAGTTTTTAATCCACATGAGTATTTCACCCTCGATTCCATGCCTTGCAATTTTCTGTTGAACGCCTTCTGAAAATCCAGATATACAATGTCAACCGGATTGCCCTTGTCTATCTGCCCGTTTACTCCCTCGAAAAAGTGCAGTAAGTTCGTCAAACAAGATCTGCCTTTGCTGAAACCATGCTGGCTGGTCCTCATCAGATTGTGTCTGTCAAGATGATCAATGATGCGGTCCTTTATCAGCACCCCTACCATCTTTCCCAGTACCGAGGTCAGACTCACCGGTAAGTAGTTTCCCAGATCTCCCCTCAAACCTTTTTTGAAGATCGGCGTAACATTCACCACCTTCCAGTCTTCCAGAATCTTTCACGATTTGATCGACAGTTGAAGCAGTTCAGCTATAGTCCCTTTCAGTTCCTTGATGACCCTCGGATGGATGCCATCTGGTCCCGTGGATTTATCTCTCTTAAGCCTATTGATCTGCCTGCATACCTCTTCTAGACTGACCGTCAACCCTGTCAGTTTCCCATCTTCATTTCCAGCATATAGCCTGATGGGTTCCGGTAGGCTGTCTATATCCTCTTTGGTAAATACAGACGCAAAAAATGTGTTCAGTTTGTCACCGATTGCTTTGTCCTCCTTTAGCACTCCCTTTATTCCATGATCATCCAACGGTCCCACCACTTCCTTCGCGGTTTGTTTCCCCTTAATATATCGAAAGAACGGCTTGAAGTTTTTCACCTCTTTAGCTATTCTTTCCTTGTAGTCTCTTTTGGCCTCTTTTATCGCCTTACCTGCGTTGATGTTTGTTCTTATTCCAGTTTTTGTCTGTTCTTGACCTTTTCCATTCCTTAAACAAAGTTTTCTTGTCTCTGATCGTTTCCTTCACCTCTACAGTGAGCCACGCCGGTTCCTTGTTTTTTTTCCTCTTGGATCCCTTGTTGATACATGGTATATATAGATTTTGCGCCTCGGTGACTGTGTCCTTAAAAAAGGACCAAGCTTGCTCTAGCGTTTTTACAGTGCTTATCCTCTTCTTAATCTTCTTCCCCACCATGAGTCTCATCCCTTCGTAATTCCCTTTTTGGAATTTCAGTACGGCGGCTGTCGTTCTGGACCGATGTTTCTCCCCTGCGTCCAGGTTGAAGCAGATCATATTGTGATCGCTGTTTCCCAGCATCCCTTCTACTTCTACACCTTGTGCCAGTCTCGCAGTCCATTTAGAATTAAGTCCAGAATTGCATTTCCTCTGGTATTTTCCTTGACAAGTTGTTCCAGGAAGCAATCGCCTACAGCATCCAGTAACTTGGTCTCTCTAGCGCAGCCGGAGGTGCCTAGGTTCTAGTCTATCCCCGGATAGTTGAAGTCACCCATCATACCTGCTTTGCCTCCCTTGCAGTTGCATTTAATCTCGTCCATCATTTCTCCATCAATTTCTTCGGGGTCGGAAGTAGATGCCGATCTTCGTTTCCAGTCCATTTGTTTCCGGAATTTTGACCCATAGAGACTCTAACTTATCCGTCTGTTGTGGTGTGTTCTCTCCAGTAGATTCAATTCCCTCTTTGACATATATGGCAATGCTCCCACCTTTCTGAGCCACTCTGTCTCTGTGATATAGTTTGTATTCACACTCTCTTTCAGAATAGCCCTTGGGCTGCTTTAGCACATAGGTTCTAATTTTCTTTACATTTATGCACACAAGGAGACTACTTCTATAAACAGGACCTTAGTTCTAGGCACCGTTAGCACAGTTGTCAAGCAACCACTAGACACCACTTATAAAATCCCTTATTATGGAACATTTACAGATTTTCCTATGCAAGAGGCAACTAACAATTCAAACTCTCCCTTCCTTCCAGAAAAGGAATTAAAGGAGTTAGAATCTTTAGTAAATCTTTGGCTTTTAAATTTTCACAACTATGGAATGAATTCCCCTTAACTCTGAGGAGCCCCAGTCCTTTTCTATTTGCTAAACATTTTGAAAATTAATTTCTTTTGAAACCTTTGTTTTTACTTTCTTCATTTTTATTTAATTGTTGTAAACTGAGTCAAGCTTCCTTTGGTTGATGACCCGGTATATAAAGTTAAGCTTTAGTTTAGTTTAGGTGTGCTTAGATGTCGCTAAGCATCCTTGTGGCAGGTAGTTTTACCTGGCCTAATTTATTGGCACCTAACTACGATGCCTAGCGACACCTAAGTCAAACATGCCTATTTTCCAACCAAAACCATGCCTACTTTTCAGGTAGGCATCGTTAGACATCAGAGGGTGCCTTGACTTAGGGCTCCTTTTATCAAGCCGCGCTAGTGGTTTAACGCGCGTAATAGCGTGCATTAAACCGCCAGCTGCAGTAGCTGCTACCACCTCCTCTTGAGCAGGCGGTAGTTTTTAGGCTAGCGCGGGGGTTAGCGTGTGATGAAAAGTCATACACGTTAACCCCGCTACCGCGGCTTGATAAAAGGAGCCCTTAGGCGTTGCTAGGATATCCATGCGCAACCTAAATTAGCAATTTTTTTTAAAAAAATGGGTTTTTAATGCTGTGGTCAAATATCATGCCATTTAACCCATTAAGAAGCAATTGAGTTGTGTGTGAATTTTAGTTAGGTGCCACTAAGTTTCTGTGATTTGGGTGCCCAGTAGTGCCTAACCTAGGTGCTGTTTGTACAATTAGGCCCATGGGGTATATAAATGTGGGCACTTTGCTATAGAATTGCCTTGAAAAGGCATTAAAATCCCAGCGTAGAGATAGGTGTGGTATTCAGACCTGCTGCATAACTTCAAGTTACACTTCTCCCTCCGTATCCGCGGTTTCCATACCTGCGGATTCGCTTATTCATGATTTTTCGGCTGCTGACTCTGCCCCCCAAAATTACATCATCATTAAAGTTTTTTTTTCCTCTCACTGTACCGATAAAAAAGTTTATCACTTACCATTCACTCTGAAAATTGCTGCTTCCATGCTTTCTCCCACAAATTTGCTGCTTCCCTGCTTCCCAGTGTGCACTGAGAAAAACGCTGCTTTCCAGCATCCATAGAGAGAAAGGCTACTTCCCAGCATGCATGGAAAAAATTGCTGGGAATCGCTGCTAGCCTGCTATTTGCCCTAAATTCTCTTTGAATCGCTGGTAATCACTGCTTGCCTGCTCCAAGCCGTGAAATCGCTGCTCGCCTGCTCCAGTAGAAAAGTTATTCATGGTTTCAATAATAAAAACGACGGTGTTTTCTAAAAACCATGAATAACATATAAAAAGTTATTCATGGTTTTTCCATATTTGCACCTATGGTCCGTCCGCATCCCCCGCAAATATGGAGGGAGACGTGTATATCAGGGACATATTGAACCCGTTCTTTTAGGCTCAAGAATACCCCTTATAGGAACATAAGAATAGCCATACTAGGTCAGACCAGTGGTCCCTCTAGCCCAGTGTCCTATTTCCACACTGGCCAAGCCAGGTCACAGGTATTGGGCAAAAACCCAAATAGTAGCAACATTCCATGCTTTGAAAACCAGGGCAAGAAGTGGCTTCCCCTATGTCTGTCTCAATAGCAAACTATGGACTTTTCTTCCAGGAACTTGTCCAAACTTTTTTAAAACCAGTACTGGTCGCCGTACCTCAAGAAGGACATGGCGGTACTTGAGGAAGTCCAGAGAAGAGCAACTAAGCTAATAAAGGGTATGGAAAACCTCTCATATACTGACAGATTGAAAAAACTGGGGCTGTTCTCCCTGGAGAAGCGAAGACTTAGGGGAGACATGATAGAAACCTTCAAGATCCTGAAGGGCATAAAAAAAGTGGACAGGGACAGATTTTTCAAATTATGGGGAACCACAAGTACAAGGGGGCACTCGGAGAAATTAAAAGGGGACAGGTTTAGAACAAACGCTAGGAAGTTCTTTTTCACCCAGAGGGTGGTGGATACATGGAACGCGCTTCCGGAGGCTGTGATAGACAGGAGCACATTACAGAGCTTCAAAGAAGGATTGGATAGGTTCCTAGAGGACAAAGGGATTGAGGGGTACAGATAGGAGCAGAGGTAGGTTATAGGGATAGGAGTAAGAGGTAAGTTATAGAAATAGGCAGGGACCACTGCTCAGGCAATAGGCCTGACGGGCCGCCGCGGGAGTAGACCGCTGGGCGAGATGGACCTCTGGTCTGCCTCAGCGGAGGCAACTTCTTATGTTCTTACATTAACCACTCTTGCCCCATTCTCTAGCAATGTGTTCCAGAGCTTAACTTCTCTGAGTAAAAAAATATTTCCTCCTATTGGTCTTAAAAGTATTTCCCTGTAACTTCATCGAGTGTCCCCTAATCTTTGTAATTTTTGATGGCATAAAAAATTGATTCACTTGTACCCATTCTACCCCACTCAGGGTTTTGTAGACTTCAATCATATCTCCCCTTTGCTATCTCTTTTCCAAGCCGAAGAGCCGTAACCAATTTTGTCTTTCCTCATATGAGGCGTTCCATCCCCTTTATCATCTTGGTTGCTCTTCTTTGAACCTTTTCTAATTCTTCCATACCTTTTTTGAGATATGGCGATCAGAACTGAACACAGTACTCAAGTTGAGGTCATATCATAGAATGAAACAGAGGCTTAATAATATTCCTTGTCTTATTTACCATCCCTTTTCTAATAATTCCAAGCATCTCGTCTGCTTTTTTGGCCGCCTCTGCATATTGGGCAGAAGGTTTCAGCATATTGTCTATGATGACACCTAGATCTCCTTCTTGGGTGCTAATCTCCAAGGTAGACCCTAGCAGATAGTAACTGTGATTTGGGTTATTCTTCCAAATGTGCATCACTTGGCATTTATCCACATTAAATTTTATCTGCCATTGGATTCCCAGCCTTCCAATTTCCTAAGATCTGCCTTCAATGTTTCACAGTTTGCATGCGTTTTAATAACTTTGAACGGTTTAGTGTCATCTACAAATTTGATCACCTCACTTGTTCCAATTTCTAGATCATTTTTATGTATGTTAAATAGCACCTGTCCCAGAACATATCCCTGTGGCACTCCACTATTTACCTTCATCTCCTGTGAAAAATGGCCATTTAACCCTACTCTCTGTTTTCTGTCCAATATCAAATTCCTAATCCACAACTAAACATTGCCTCCTAACCCATGACTCTTTCTCCCCCTTTTACAAAGCTGCGTTAGACTTTTTTTTTATCACCGACCATGATGATATTAGCTCCAATGCTCATAGGAATTTTATGAGCATCAGAGCTAATACAGCTGCGGCCAGTAATAAAAAGCCTAATGTGGTTTTATAAAAGGGGTTTAATTTTCTCAGGAGTCTCTCATGAGGAACTTTGTCAAAAGCTTTCTGAAAATCTAGATACACTAGATCAACCAACTGACCTTTATCTACATATTTATTCACACCTTCAAAGAAATGTAACAAATTGGTGAAACAAGACCTCCACTGACTTTACCCATGCTGACTCTTGTCTCATCAAACCATGTTTGTCTACGTATTCCATAACTGTATCTTTTATAACGGTTTCAACTACCGTATTTTTTTCCGGCACTGAAGTCAAGCTTACTGGTCTATAATTTCTCAGATCACTCCTGGAACCCTTTTTAAAAATCGGTGTAACATGAGGCATTGTAGGAAATGTAGGCTTGCTTCCACACCTCCATCCTGTAGGACTATGAGCACTAGAATGGGAGTAGGTAGAATACTTGAAACTGGCTGATGTCCTGCTGCTATAGACATTGATTTCGTAGTTGTAGTCTTCCAAAATCTGGACCCAGTTGAGGACTGCACCAGGTGACTTAATATGTGCTTTGTTTTCCATCATTGACTTTCTCTTCATTCACTTCTAAAAGGGTAAGGGTAATGGGACTTGGAATACAATTGCATGCTAGTTGACAACCCCATTTATATCATTAGGGGGGGAAGTGCTCATAGGAAGAAGGATCACAAGCCCTATTAGAGACACACTGAACCCAACTTTATATGATTAGCAAGGTGATGGGTACTTAAAATAGAATGCTGCTGACAGTGACCACTGACTATGCACTGCATATTATATTGTCTCAGTTATTTGTTTTTACCCTGCAGTTTCTTCTTGTTCTCCAACAAAATCAGAATCTGCCCCACCTGGTGCACCTTCCAAGTATGCATCCTTTATTATACTATATGTACATCTCCATTTGAACAGCAAATGAGAATAAAGAGATGACTCTCTAGTTCTGCATTGCTAGGATCATTGATAATATCATCCAGCTGGTAGGGACGGAATTACTTTGTGCTGGCACTTTGCCTTCAGTTCTCCGACAAAAGAAGCATAGACAGCATTCCATTCATGGAAGAATTCTAAACCTTATGGAAGAAATATCTCAGCATCATGTGTGGAATGATTTACTGGAGAAACGAGAAAGAAACCTTGTGGAAAAAAATCACAGTAATTCTTCTTAAGTTCTTCTGCCTAAACTTCTGGAATAGCTTTCAAAGAGTTTGCTTAATTACACCCAAATACCTCCAGATGTGAAAAAAAAACATTCACTAAAAATTGCTATCTGTGGTGTTGATGCTGGATTGCATTTTTGGAAGGTTTCATAATGCACTTTTTTAAAAATATTGTTCTAACAAGAATTTGAGTTCATTTTGCTACATTGTACACAGTGGCGTACCTTGGGTATGTGGCACCCGGGGCCCATCATTTTTTGACACCCCCATGTAAAAAATATTTTTTGTAATAACCATGAAACGGAATAAATGGTCAGAATAGAAACAGGGAGTGAAAATATTCTTTTATTGAACCTCATATATGTAACCATTATTCCAAACATAACATAACATAACATAAATTATGTCTGAATTGTCATGACATGATAAGTACATATGGAGTAGTTGCAGGTGATGCTTGGGACAGTTCTGATTGTGTTAGTTCGGTTTTATGTGTTTTTTTGAATAGAAGGGTTTTTATTTCTTTTTTGAAGGTTTTGTAGTCTGTGGTCGAGGTCAATAGGTTGTAGAGTTGGGGGTCGAGTGTTGCAGCTCGAATGACTAGGAGGTTGTCGAACAGTTTTTTTCTTTTGACGTTTTTGGTTGGAGGGTGTGTGAATGGTACGTGAGTTCTCCTATGTCTGGTTGAGGTGGATTGAATTATTTAGCTGAAGAAATTAGTTACCCCCAATTCCACACACATTAATTCTCTTCCATTTTTGTTCCCATTATAAAAAACACTGATAAGTTCCCAGAAAAAAAATACATTAAAATAAGAAGTGAAACCAAAGGCCCCTACAGATGAGAACATAACATAAGAATAGCCTAACTGGGTCAGACCAATGGTCCATCATGCCCAGTAGCCCATTCTCATGGTAGCCAATCCAGGTCACTAGTACCTGGTCAAAACCCAAAGAGTAGCAACATTCCATGTTACCGATCCAGGGCAAGCAGACACTTCCCCCATGTCTTAATAACAGACTATGGACTTTTCCTCCAGGAATTTGTCCAAATCTTTCTTAAAACCAGATAAGCTATCTGCTTTTACCATAACTTCTGGCCACTTCATTTTTAAGCTTAGATCTTTCCTTCCAAACAGAGACCTTGCTAGATGTCAAATACAGCACAAGGGAACTTCACACGGACTTAACTGTGCAGGAAATGTGAATCTCCTCATACACCCACCTATAGTGCAAAAATGTGCAAAGGTCTGGTTTTTTCTTTCGATCACTACATAGCCTAATGCCACACAAGCAGCACTGTTACAAAAGGTCAATGCTAAGGTTAACAAAGTTTCCTTCCTTGGACCACATGGAGATATTGACAAACCACTGGAAGAGATCCCAAAACAATTACCTAGGCACAATACCCAAAGACTCACTCTGTGAACCAGTTGAGTGGAGTGGACTAACTGGGGGGTGGAAATGGGCCCGGAGTTTGCTCAGGAGAATTTCCCAGACCACCTCTTCCTCTCAACACATTGACACACTGCCACCACCACCACCACCACTAGGAACATCTCACTGGGTAGGCCAGCAATGCTTATAAACTTTATAAAACACATTATTATATTTTTTTATAAAGCACATATTTTAACTGAACTCTCTGACATCCTCAGCCTTTCCATTCACAAAAATAGAAGGAAGAAAAGTTGCCATTTCCTGCTGTCTCATGTCCCCGGCCTATACAATATTTTTCTTCTGCAGACCCTTCAAAAGTCTGACCAAATCCTCATTTCACTTGCATTATAAAGTACTGAGAATGCCATCTCTCCCCAATCCCAGGTCCTAAAGTCTGAGACAGTAGCGCAAACTGCCCGATTCAGGAAGAAAAATTTTGATTCAGCCTATTCTGATCGCGGCAGGCAGGGAGAAGGTTCGGATCAGGGCAGGAGGAGGA
Source organism: Geotrypetes seraphini (assembly GCF_902459505.1). Taxonomy (NCBI): domain Eukaryota; kingdom Metazoa; phylum Chordata; class Amphibia; order Gymnophiona; family Dermophiidae; genus Geotrypetes; species Geotrypetes seraphini. The sequence continues at coordinate 71,720,961 of NC_047088.1, forward strand.
GGCAAGAGGCAGACAGAGGCGCTAGCAGCGCCGAGCACGAGGGGACTTGCTGGGGTCGCGGCGAGAGTAGTAGCTCCGCCCACCCCACCACGTAAGCAAACAGCGACCGGGCTCCTCCATTAAAGGAGGCAAGCCAACGGCGCGCAGCCATTCGGCGCGCGGTGAAGGCGAGCGGCAAAGGCACTCGCCTTAGCGAGAGCGCCTTTGCGAAGGAGCATTGAGAAGGAGACCAGGCAGCTCAGCAGCAAACCTAATTATCTAATTTAAAAAAAAAAAAAAAAAAAAAAAAAAAGGGGACCTTTCTCCTCTTCTCATTCTTCTCTCTCTCTCTCTTTCAGCTATCTCTTATACTTTCAACTATCTCCCATACTATCTCTTATACTTTCAACTTTACACCTCAGAGGTCCTAACCTCACATACTCCCATACTATCTCTCATTCTCTTACATTTACTCTCTCTCATTTACTCTCTCCCCTTTTGTTATGGCAGGGCGGACGAGGAGTGTGAAAACTACAAGCAAGGTTGGCACCCCCTGCACTGAGATGATCCGGGAGATGAACTCGGCCTACACACAGACGGAGGAGAACACAGCCCCGGGAAAGGATGTCTCCGCGCAGACCGAGGCCATCCCACAGCGGTACATCACGGCCTCTACACAGACAGAGGAGGTCGGTCAGCTGGATGAAGACATCATGCAGGAACTAAGAAGCCTTAGGGAGGAGGTGAAACGTCTGAGAGGCATTAGAGAGGATGAGGCCTATATCGATGGGATAGTGCAGGAACTATCCCAAATCACAGAACGGGCCCGTGACGGATCACCCATGGTGACTCCAAGGCCGCCGACAAAGAAACCAACTGTTGCAGTTCAGGAGATGGATGGAGACACTGACTCCTGGCAGTTAGTGACCTCCTCCACAGGTAAACGTAGGAGACCCCCCCCCTCACCTTCTCACTCTTTCTCTCACCAGGGCAGCTCCACATCAACCCCACAACTCACCCTGAGGAACAGATTCCAGATCTTACAGGAAGGAACGGCCAACGAGAATCTGGTAGACGCCCATCACATGACTCCAGTTCCGGGGACATCTGATCAACATCCCCAAAGGAAGCGCAGAGTAATAGTCATCGGGGACTCCATGTTGAGGGGCACCGAGGGACCAATATGCAGACCAGATAGGCAGTCGAGGGAGGTCTGCTGTCTGCCTGGAGCCAGAATAAGAGATGTGACAGCCTGTCTTGATAGGTTTCTCAGGCCCAAGGACCACTTCCCAATGCTGCTCATCCACGTCGGAACGAATGACACTGCCAAGAACACTCTGGAGGGCATAGCTAGAGACTTCGGAGCTCTGGGGGAGAGGCTGAAGCAGACAGGAGCACAGGTAGTATTCTCTTCAATTCTTCCTGTTAGGGGCAAGGGAAGAGACAGGGACGAACGTATTCTGAATACAAATGAGTGGCTACAACGATGGTGCTGGGAAATGAACTTCGGATTCCTGAATCACGGGGAGGCACTACAGGGACTCCAGGGATCAGACGGACTCCACCTGACCAACAGAGGTAAGAACGTCTTCGGACACCGAGTAGCCCGCCTGCTTCGAAGGGCTTTAAACTAGGTAAGTTGGGGGAGGGTACCCATTTATATACCAGAGCAGTAAGTAACAATCCTGATGAGGTGAACCAAAACTCCACTTCTAAGTCAGAGGTAAGCACCCTTGCTGAAAAAGATTCGCTAGGAGAAACTCTAACTCAGATGGGTAACTCTCTAAAGGAGTTTAGTAGACACAAAGAGTGGAGAGCTATGTATGTAAATGCACACAGCCTGGGGAATAAATTTCTAGAACTAGAAACAGAAATAGTAAATGCAGACCTAGACGTGGTAGCAATATCCGAAACATGGTTCACAGACTCTCATGGGTGGGATATAACTATACCAGGATACAACCTGCTTCGCCAAGATAGAGAGGGTAAGTTGGGAGGTGGGGTAGCACTTTACATCAAAGAGAACATCAAGACAACTAGGATCACAGATGTCAAGTACACTGGGGAATCCATCTGGGTAAACCTGGCCATAGGCGGAGAGAAATGCCTATACCTTGATGTGGTATACAGACCTCCAAGACAATCGGAGGACAAGGACACAGAATTAATTGAAGACATTGAGAATATCACCTTACGGGGGGACGTTGTCCTGCTAGGGGACTTCAACATGCCTGATGTAGACTGGAACACATTCTCAGCAACAACTTGTAGTAGCAGGAGGATATTAACATCCATGAAGGGAGTACAGCTCAAACAAATGGTGCTAGAGCCCACTAGGGCCCAGGTTACCTGGTACTTACGAACGGGGAAAGCGTCACGGAAGTCTCGGTGGGAGAAACGCTGGCAACCAGTGACCATAACATGGTATGGTTCAACCTTAGAAAGGGCTTCCCTAGATCACAAACAAAAACAAAGGTACTCAATTTCCGGGGCACTGACTTCGCAAGCATGGGTGATTTCGTCCATCAGACGCTACAGGCTCAAGAAATAACGGATGATGTGGAAGCTATGTGGTCAACACTGAAAAGGACACTACACGAAGCAACTATCCGCTACATAAAATCGGTAAACAAACAACAAAGAAAGAGGAAACCCCGTTGGTTCACTGATGAGGTCTCACACCTAGTCAAGGACAAGAAAAGAGCATTTATTTCATACAAACGCACCGGGGAGAAAGAAGCTAACATTGAATACAAGACAAGGTCTGCAGCGGTCAAAACAGCAGTCAGGGAGGCCAAACTTCGAGTGGAAGAAACTCTAGCAAAGAATATTAAGAAAGGGGACAAATCCTTCTTCAGGTATATTAGTGACAGGCAGAAGAACACAAACGGGATAGTACGCCTTAGAACAGTAGACGGGAATTATGTGGAAACAGATTCCGAAAAAGCCAAACTACTGAACGATTACTTCTGCTCAGTCTTTACCTGCGAGGCACCTGGACACGGGCCACAGCTGGAAGCAAAGCCAAGCAAGGAAGACCCATTTCAGAATTTTGGGTTCTCACCAGCTGATGTTTACAGCGAACTGTCAAGACTCAAGGTGAGCAAAGCCATGGGACCAGACAAATTGCACCCACGAGTGCTCAGGGAGCTGTGCGATGTCCTGGCGGAACCGTTAACCATGCTCTTCAATCTCTCCCTAAGTATGGGAAGAGTCCCCCTGGACTGGAAGACAGCTAACGTCGTTCCTCTGCACAAAAAGGGTTGCAGAGCGGAGGCTGCGAATTACAGACCAGTGAGTCTCACATCAATAGTGTGTAAACTCATGGAAACATTACTTAAATGCAAATTAGATACGATTTTGGATGAGGGGAATCTAAGGGATCCTAGTCAACATGGATTCACTAAGGGTAGGTCATGCCAATCCAATCTTATCAGCTTCTTTGATTGGGTAACAGGAAAGCTAGACTCGGGAGAGTCTCTAGACATAGTGTACTTGGATTTCAGTAAGGCTTTCGACAGCGTCCCACACCGTAGACTATTAAACAAGATGAAATCGATGGGGTTAGGTGAGACACTAATTGCATGGGTCAATGATTGGCTAAGTGGAAGACGTCAGAGGGTGGTGGTCAACGGCACCCTCTCTGAGACATCAGAGGTGACCAGCGGAGTGCCACAGGGCTCGGTCCTGGGTCCACTCCTTTTTAACATATTCATAAGGGACTTGACCCAAGAGCTTCAGGGTAAAGTAACTCTATTCGCTGATGACGCCAAACTATGTAATATAGTAAGTGAAAGCAATCTGCAGGATAGTATGACGCAGGATCTGCTTACGTTGGAAAACTGGTCCTCGACATGGCAGCTGGGCTTCAATGCTAAGAAATGTAAGGTTATGCATCTCGGTAGCAGAAATCCATGCAAACCTTACACCTTAAATGGAGAAACACTAGCTAGGACTTCAGAAGAAAGAGACTTGGGATTAATCATCAGTGCAGACATGAAGGCCGCCAAACAAGTAGAGAAGGCCTCATCCAAAGCAAGGCAACTTATGGGATGTATCAACAGAAGCTTCGTTAGCCGCAAATCTGAAGTCATAATGCCACTGTACAGAACCATGGTGAGACCTCATCTGGAGTACTGTGTACAATTCTGGAGGCCACATTACTGTAAAGACGTGCTTAGAGTTGAGTCGGTTCAGCGGATGGCCACTAGGATGATCTCGGGGCTCAAGGGTCTCTCGTACGAAGAAAGACTAAACAAATTGCAGCTCTACACTCTAGAGGAGTGCAGGGAGAGGGGGGACATGATTGAGACATTTAAATACATCATGGGACGTGTCGAGGTGGAAGAAGACATCTTCTTTCTCAAGGGACCCTCGGTCACAAGGGGGCATCCGTTCAAACTCAGAGGAGGGAAATTCGATAGTGACATAAGGAAGTATTTCTTCACAGAAAGGGTTGTAGATCACTGGAACAAGCTTCCAGAGCAGGTGATCAAGGCCACCAGCGTTATTGACTTTAAGAATAAATGGGATGCCCTAGTAGGATCCTTACGAGGGTCGAGTTAAGGAACTAGGTCATTAGTACTCAGACTTAATGGGGTGGGTCAGTAGAGTGGGCAGACTTGATGGGCTATAGCCCTTTTCTGCCGTCATGTTTCTATGTTTCTATTTAATTGGTTTTTCGATTCGATTTTCCTGCCCAGTTGGGTGATTTTTTTCAAAAATCCTGGTGGGTTTTATAGCTTTTTCACCCCCTTTGGCTTCTCCTAACCACACTGGTGCTGTGGTGTAAATAAAATAAAGAAACAAAAAGGACTTTTCCTCTCTCTGTTAAATCCTAGCTCACGTTTGCGATCTAACACCAGCTCTGGCAGGATACACATTTCAAATCTGACATATTGTAATCACAAAACAGAAAATAAAATTAATTTTTCTACCTTTTGTTGTCTGGTTATATTTCAAGGCTCTGGTTTTCTTCTGATAATTTGCTTGCCAGGGTTTCCTTCTTTCTGCATGCTAACCATCCATCTGCCAATTCTGTCCTCCCTTTCCATTTCCCTTTCCTTCCCAGGAAGTCTGGTATCTTTCCTTTTTTTCATCTCCCTCCACAGATCCACCTTTTCTTAACTACCCTTTCATCCGGCATCTCTCCCTCCTTCTCTACCACCCCAGGGCCCCAATCTCTCCCTTTCTTTTCCCAATTACCCTCCTATCCAGTATCGCTATCCCTCCTCCACACCATCCCTTGTGTCCAATTTCTCTCCCTTTCTGTTCCTTCACTCCCTAAATCCCACGGTCCATCATCTCTCTCCCTCTCCTCTATTTTCAGACCCATTATTTCTTTTCCCCCAAAGTCTGGCATATGCACGTCTCTTTGAACACCCCCTTCCCTCTGTGTACTTCTACACCAGGGTCCCCCCCCCAAAGGCCTGTCCCCCCCTTAAAGGTCTGCATCTCACCCCTGAAGGCCTGTCCACCCCTCCTTGAAGGCCTGCACCCCCCCTTGAAGGCCTGCACCCCCTTGAAGGCCTGTCCCCCCCTTGAAGGCCTGTCCCACCCCCTTGTAGGCCTGTCCCCCCTTAAAGGCCTGTCCTCTCCTTGAAGGCCTGTCCCACCCCCTTGTAGGCCTGTCCCCCCCCTTGAATGCCTGCCTGCCTGTCCCCCCCCGAAAGCCTGTCTCCCCCCATGAAGGCTTGTCCCCTCCCCTTTAAGGCCTGCATCTCCCCCTGAAGGCCTGTCCCCCCCCCTTGAAGGCCTGCACCCCCCGAAGGTCTGCACCCCCTTGAAGGCCTGTCCCACCCCCTTGGATGCCTGTCCCTCCCCTTAAAGGCCTGCCTGTCCCCCCTTGAAAGCCTGCCTGCCTGTTCCCCCCCGAAAGCCTGTCTCCCCCCATGAAGGCTTGTCCCCCCCTTTAAGGCCTGCATCTCCCCTTGAAGGCCTGTCCCCCCCTTTGAAGGCCTGTACCTCCCTTGAAGGCCTGCACCCCCTCCAGAAGGCCTGCACCCCCCTGAAGGTCTGCACCCCCCCGAAGGCCTGCACCCCCTTGAAGGCCTGTTCCACCCCCTTGTAGGCCTGTCCCCCCCTTGAATGCCTGCCTGCCTGTCCCCCCCCCCGAAAGCCTGTCTCCCCCCATGAAGGCTTGTCCCCTCCCCTTTAAGGCCTGCATCTCCCCCTGAAGGCCTGTCCCCCCCCTTGAAGGCCTGCACCCCCCGAAGGTCTGCACCCCCTTGAAGGCCTGTCCCACCCCCTTGGATGCCTGTCCCTCCCCTTAAAGGCCTGCCTGTCCCCCCTTGAAAGCCTGCCTGCCTGTCCCCCCCCCCGAAAGCCTGTCTCCCCCCATGAAGGCTTGTCCCCCCCCTTTAAGGCCTGCATCTCCCCTTGAAGGCCTGTCCCCCCCTTTGAAGGCCTGTACCTCCCTTGAAGGCCTGCACCCCCTCCAGAAGGCCTGCACCCCCCTGAAGGTCTGCACCCCCCCCCGAAGGCCTGCACCCCCTTGAAGGCCTGTTCCACCCCCTTGTAGGCCTGTCCCCCCTTGAAGGCCTGCCTGCCTGTCCCCCCCCGAAAGCCTGTCTCCCCCCATGAAGGCTTGTCCCCTCCCCTTTAAGGCCTGCATCTCCCCCTGAAGGCCTGTCCCCCCTTGAAGGCCTGCACCCCCCGAAGGCCTGCACCCCCTTGAAGGCCTGTCCCACCCCCTTGTAGGCCTGTCCCCCCCCTTAAAGGCCTGCCTGCCTGTCCCCCCCTTGAAGGCCTGCCTGCCTGTCCCCCCCAAAAAAGCCTGTCTCCCCCCATGAAGGCTTGTCCTCCCCTTTAAGGCCTGCATCTCACCCTGAAGGCCTGTCCCCCCCCTTGAAGGCCTGCACCCCCCCGAAGGCCTGCACCCCTTGTAGGCCTGTCCCCCCCTTGAAGGCCTGCTGGCCCCCCATTGAAGGCCTGCCTGCCAGTCCCCCCCCCGAAAGCCTGTCTCCCCCCATGAAAGCTTGTCCCCCCCTTTAAGGCTTGCCTCTCCCCCTGAAGGCCTGCCTGCCCGCCCCACCCCAAAGGACCTCTCGCCCCTTCCCCCCACCCCGACGTCCGGTTCTTCCCCTCTGGCCTCCTCGCACCATTTAGAGTACCGAAGCAGCTTGCAGCAAGATCGTGATGTCAGCGATCTTGTGCTGCTTGTGCAGTCCTCCGCCGCGGACCCACCCGCTCCTCTTGCTGCAGGCTGCTTCGGTACTCTTAATGGTGCGGGGAGGCCAGAGGGGAAGAACCGGACGTCGGGGTGGGGGGGGAATGAAATGGACGCCGGAGCACCCCCTCAGGGCTTACACCCGGGGCGGACCGCCCCCCTCTTAGTACGCCACTTTTGTACATACTTGATTTTGAGGATATTATCTAATAAATGTGCTTTTATTAAAATGATTCCTTAATATGGAGGTTTTTGAGTCACCTAGTGAGGGCCTTGGTGTATCTCCCTCTCCCTATCATCAGAATACCTTAAATTGTGTTTATTTACTCATCAGACTACCTTAACTTGTTTTTAGTTACCTCTGTGTATTTTTGTGTAACCTCTATGGCAAACCCTTAGCCCACTGAGAGAGAGAGGACTAAACTTACTTACCACATATATTTTTAAAATTCTAGTGGTTACTAACAGTTTCTAACAAAAATTCAAAATGATAAATGGTTATCTATTAGTTGAATAAATATACCCACAAAAACCATTCTGAGCTTATCTGAATTGAAGTACTATGAATAATTTTTAAAGTGGAAAGAACTGAATTTTCAACTATCAACTATCAAGAATACAAAAGCACGTATAAAGCACTTTAAGGCGTTAGTGCACTTTACATTGTGTTTTTTTCTGCTGGTGTCGAGGGTGTCAGGTCAAAAGCGTGCCGGGACAAAGGCGCGCCCAGACAATTGAGCGCAGCACGCACCGCCGCGCCGCTCTAAATTACTATTTTTAGCGCTCCGACGGGGAGGCGTGGGGGGGAACCCCCCCACTTTACTTAATAGACATCGCGCCGCGTTATGGGGGTGTTGTGGGGGGTGTGAGGGGTTGTAACCCCCACATTTTACTGAAAACTTCACTTTTTCCCTGTTTTTAGGGAAAAAGTTCAGTTTACAGTAAAATGTGCAGGGTTACAACCCCCCAAACCCCCATAACGCCGATGCGATGTCTATTAAGTAAACAGGGGGGGTTCCCCAACAAAACCCCCCGTCGGAGCCCCTAAAAACTGTAATTTAGAGCGGCGCGGCGGCGCACGCTGCGCTCAATTGTCAGCATGCGCTTTTGTCTTTTGCGCCGTTGTCTATGAACCGGTTTCGAGTATCAAATCCTTATGAAGACGTGTAGAGATATAAATCCCATATCTTATATATTAGAGAACTGAGAGATTTTTATAATAAATTATGGAATGAGTAAATTTTTAATAGGTATTAAATATGGAGTTAATAAAGTTTTAAAAAATAATTTTTAAAAATGTAAGTTAGATGAATTAGAGTAAGTAGTTTAACTATTGATAATGAATTAATTTGGTAGGGAGGTGGGACTAAGCCGGTGATGTTATAGGAGTTGGAGAAATGATGGTTTCTTTCTCTTAAAGATATCCCATAATGGGAGGATGTACTCCAGTTCTGAGGCTTGTCTCTTAGGTTAATTAATTTTTTTGAAAATTTAAATTAAAGTATTAATTAAGTATCTGGAGTTTTGGGTCTTCAGTCCTTTTTGAACTTTAATGGTTTTTGTGGGTAGTAACAGTTTTTAGTCATGCCTCTGAAATGGCCCCAAAACATCTTTTTAAGCAGCCAAAAATATGTGTGTTACAAAAGTATCCATTTTTTTGTCAGTTGACTGAACAAGACTGATTAAATGGGATAAGCTCAAATTATGGAAAACCATATGACCATACTTCATGCTTAACCTGGTTTGCCAGTTTGACTGAGATCTCTAGTAGAGAATAGGATAATCTAGTAGTGCTGGATCACTGGAAAATGCCAAATATCTGATCTTAAATTAAAGCTGATCCTCATGGCACTCAGGTCTCTTGACATCAGGATTTATTTGCATGATGATGTTAGCTTATAATAGGCTTTCCTTTCCAGTTTAGAACAAATGCTGGCAAACAGCTGATATGATATCACTGTTGATATTTTAGGGTTTTTTTTTTATCAAGCTGCGGTAGGGGTTAAACTGCATTAAACCACCTGTCGCGATAGCCGCTAACGCCTGCATTGAGCAGGCATTTGTTTTTTAGCCAGCCACAGGGGTTAGCGTGTGATGAGATGTCCGACGCGCTAACCCCGCTAGCGCGGCTTGATAAAAGCCCTCCTTAGATCTTGCTTCCAAAACCTCCAACAGGACTAGAGTGGCATGACATTTAGGTATCTGCTATCTTTATCTTTATACGAAGGGGTGCTGACAAGTTCTCAGCCCAACCAACCAACTTCCTAAATTCTGAACATTATTTTGCCACTGTAGCTGAAAAGAGAGTTATCTTATTTCATTAAGTGCCAAGCTGCAGAATCAAAATTCTGTGTTTTGACATTGTTTCTGATCATTGATTGAACCATATCTACATCATTCTCTTCTTGGATGGGCTGAGAACTTTTCAGCACTCCCTCATAGCAACATTCCAGAGCTGATATTGTGATGTCATAATGCTTCATTTCACCAATGCCTAAGAGCCAGCCTCATCAGTGATGTCACAATGGCTTGATTGTCCTATACTTTGCTCACTTTTATTACATAACAGGGGTGCTGGCAAGTTCTCAGCCCAACCAACCAACTTCCTAAATTCTGTAGCTGAAAAGAGTGTCATCTTATTTCATTAAGTGCCAATTTGCAGAAACAAAATTCTACATTTTGACATTGTTTAATTGAACCATATCCATGCCATTCTTTTTTTGGCTGGACTGAGAACTTTTCAACACCAGAAAAGAAATAAAAATGTTCAGTTCTTCAATCTTCCCTCAATCAATAAATATTGCTCATTTGGAAATCATCTAGAATCTCTGAGGTCTGCTAAAGGGACTTGACTTTTCCTTGGATGACAAACTGTCAGAGCCAGACCATCAGCACATCTGCAATAAGGATCCTGTCTATGATGCATTCTGGATCTTGTCTCTTAAATGTTTTTAATACTCTTGAGCCCCATGATGTAAACCTTATAAGCTAGAAGTCTATAGTCAATAGGATGGGGCAATGTTTATTTGATACTGTTCCTTTAACAGTACCACCTATATTTAAGTGCCAAGAGGGCATCTACATGGAGCCTATTCTATAAATGAAAGTTGTATCTGGAGCTGAGCTCAAGTCTGAGACAGGATTACATAATTAAACTAACCACGTTCACCTGACTCAAAGTTAGGAAAAGGAGAAAGTATTTCTAATTTTCAGCATTTTCCAGGAGATAGAGACTGACATCAGTTTGTTGTTCACAAAGGCCCTGATTCTATAAATGGCACCTAACGTGTAGATGTCAAGGAGCGCACGTGTCAATCATAAGTTAGATGTCGTTTATAGAATTGCGCCTGGTGGTGCATAAAGCGGTCGTAGGTGCTGGTAGGTGTTGAAACCCTAGGTTTACTGTATTTATTTCAGGGTTTTCTTGGCCTAAATGAGTACGCCTAAGTTAGACACCTAATAATAATAATAATAATAATAACTTTATTCTTCTATACCGCCACAGTCAAGAAGACTTCTAGGCAGTTCACATTGAAGAAGGCTGGACAATCAGCGAATTACAGAATGCAAGAAGAGGGGTTACAATTTATTACATGAGAAATAGATAAGAGGACAACATATTACACCAGGGTTGAACAGAAGGAACATATAGCTTAATAAGCGGTGAGGTTTCAGTTTAGGAGATGAATTTGTCAAATAGTGCGGTTTTAATTGCTTTCCGGAATGTGCCCTTGGTCAGCTTGGTTCCATTAAGGTAATTTCCAGCCAGGACTGCTGTTTGCTTGCTTGGTACATGAAGGACCTGTCCAAGAAGGATTTGTATTTGCAGCCTGTGATCTTTGGGTATGTAAATATGTTACAGTTTCTGGTGTCTAAGTCAAAATACACCCAAGATCTGCCCACAATACACCCCTAACCATGCCTACTTTCTGGTAGTGCTTAGAGTAGATGCCAAACTCAATTTAATTACAAATTTTCAATTTACAGCGCTAATTAAGGCTATTTTTTTTAAATAATCTAGTTAGGTGCCTAACTTTAGGCATCATTTATAAAATCAGGGCCAAAGTTTATAAGAATATACAGCCATACTGGGTCAAACATTGGCCCATCTAGGCCAGTGTCTCGCAAACTTTACAAAGCTGTGTCACACTAAACTGGTGGCTGCAGCTTGAGGGCATCCAGAAGTGTGCAGATGTTGATGTGATGATGTCATGCACATGCATAATGTCATCGCATGCGCGAAGGTCTTCCAGACGGGGCCCTGAGCTGCCAATGGGGGGTGCTGGGAGAGAAGAGGTGTGGAGAGGCGCCAGGGAGGAGGAGAGGCACTGGTGCTGGCTGACTGCCTACAGGATGTGCCTCTCGCTGTGAGAGGTACATCCTGTAGGCAGTCAGCTAGCGCCGGCGTCTCTCCTCCCCTCCCCCCCAGTGTCTCACAGCACACCTGGAATCTCAGGCGGCATATTAGTGTGCTGCAGCACACAGTTTGTGATACACTGATCTAGGCCAATATTCTTTCTACAGTGGCCAATAGCAGTCACAAATACCTGGTAGAAATCCAACTAGTATCAATGCTACCGATCCCAGAGTTAGAAGAGGCTTCCCCTATGTTTGTCTCAATAGCAGACTATGGACTTTTCCTCCAGGAACTTGAATAAACCTTTTTTTTTTTTTAAACCAGCTACGTTAACCACTATTAACCATGTTCTTTAACAACAAATTCCAGAACTTAACTATTCTTTGAGTGAAAAAAATATTTACTACCATTGATTTTAAAAGTATTTCCCTGTAACTTCATTGAGTAAAAAAATCAATTCACTTCTACCTGTTCTATAGCACTCATGATTTTATAGACTTCCCCTCAGCTGTTTCGTTTTCAAGTTAAGGAGCCCTAACCTCATACGAGAGGAGTTCCATCCTCTTTATAATCTTGGTCACTCTTCTTTGAACCTTTTCTGATTCTGCCATATCTTTTTTGAGATATGGCAACCAGAATTGAATGAAATATTCAAGGTGGATATATTTGGTAACAAACCTTTAGAACTGTTATTAATGTTCCAAAATGAATGTGACATTTGTTGTTTAACATAAATTGTAATCTTCCAAATGTGTGAATTCAGCTGAACTCCTACAGCTGTTTTTCCTTCTAGTGCAATTCAACAAATCCATAACTTGGAACAAAAACAATACCTCAGAACAACACCATGCCTGAGAGAAGATTCCTTTTTCCTTTGCAATTTAGCCTTCTAAATTTACTTATTTATTGAATTAAAACCCCACCCCTAAATAAGAATTGATTCTTTGTGTTTTCTTTCCTTCCAAATCCTGTGTCCTGACCTGAACCCTTTATAGCCAGGTAAGTATTTGTTTCCTTCCCTTTGTTCCCTAACAAAGTCCTTTTTGCTCTGTGCTTGTGTTATGGTGTTCACTTATCTGTTGTTCTCTTTTAGCTTAGAGTGCTGCAAGGGAACAGGGTTGTCAGGAATCCCACAGAGTTTGCAGAGATCCCGTGGGATCTCCTCCAGGTCCACAGGGATCCCTTGGGGATGGAAGAGGTTCCTGTGGGGCCCCTGCAAAAATGTATCTGCTTCCACCAGCAGCTCCCTTCAATAATTCTGCAGCCACACTTGATCTCTTCAACAGGCTGCAGGCAGTGGTTCCTACATGCTGCTGTTGGCTGGCCAGAAGTTTTCTCTCTGATATGTTTGTGGCTTGCATCAGAGGGAAGGCTTCCAGTTTAGCCTGCTGGCAGCATGTAGGAACTGGTATCCATGACCTGTTGAAGAGATATGCCTGAAAGTGAGAAGAAATGCTACACGGGGGCGGGAGGGAGGAAAGGACAACTGTTGTGACATAGAGTGGAGGGGAATGAATGAAGGAGAGATAGGTTGTGTCGGAGACCACCATTCCAGGATTCAAGAGCAAGTTGGATGCACACCTTCTTGCAAAACATATTGAGGGGTACGGGTAAACAGGGTCTTTAGCAGGGAACACCTGAATTGGCCTCCGCATGTGCAGGTTGCCGGACAGGATGGACCTAGGGTCTGATCCGGTAAATGGCATTTCTTATGTTCTTATGTTCTACTGCAGGTATGGGAGGGGGACAATGGTTAGAAATGGGTGTATGGAATGGAAGGGAAAGAGAGAGGGTGCACATAGTGAAAGGAAGAAAAAGAGAGAATTGTTAGGCATAGGGAGGGAGAGAGAAAGATCTGCTGTACAGTGGGAGGAGGGGGAGACATAGGGGATTGCTGGACATAATGGTGGAGAGGAGAGAAGGAGAGATGAGAAAGAGGGAGAAATTTTAGAGAGAAAAATGTTGGATGTGGTGGTGGAGACGGAAGGGAGGAAGAGATGTGGCATAGGGCTGCAGAAGGGTGATAAAGGGAGAAATGTTGGGCTTGGGGCTGGTGGAAAAGGGCAAAAGATGCTGCACCTCTGATGACATTGTGTCAATCCATTGGTTTTAACGTATTTGCCTATGCTGATGATATCCAACTTTTACATCCATTAGATACTAACAATCCCTTGGATACAATTACAATTAATAAGAAGTTAGAACAAATTCATAATTGGTTGAATACCAACAGACTAGCGCTCAACGTTAGTAAATCAAATGTGATGCTCTTTCCGTGGAAAGACAATCTAAAGCTTAACTTTCCCATCTCTATTAAGGGTTCTCCTTTACAACAAGTGAGTAATATTAAGATCTTGGGGATCATTTTTGATCATAAATTAACCTTCCATGATCATATTAGCAGTATTATTAAATCAACCTTTTTCAGACTCCTTCAAATTCGTTTACTCTCACAATTCCTTTGTCCTAAATCTCTTAATATCCTTATTCACTCTTTGGTGATTTCCAAAATTGACTATTGCAATGCCCTATTCAAGGGTATAGCTCAAAATGAAATCAAACGTCTACAGATTATCCAGAACGCCTCTATTAAGCTCATATCAAAAGCCAAGAAGTATGATCATGTAACACCTCTTCTTGAAAAAGCACACTGGCTTCCAGTAGCTTACCGGATAACATATAAATTATGCCTACTAACATTCAAATCTCTACTTTATAAAACTCCTGCTTTCATTTATAAATTATTAATCCCATATACTTCTAAAAGAATACTGAGATCCAATGAACAGCACCTACTAACAGTTCCCTCTCTCAAAATTATCAATACAAAGCGACAATTCATTTTTTCCGTTACAGCACCTCAAACCTGGAATACTCTTCCTATTTATTTGAGAGAAGAACATAATTTAAAAGTAAATTGAAGAGTTTTCTTTTCAAAGACGCATTCGAAAATTTGTTATTTTAGCCAATTTTAATTCTACTCTATCATTTTATTGAAGCTTTTTAACTTTACCCTCCCTATGTTTTTTTCCTTAAATGTCTTGCTTTCTATCAAATAATTTGTAGTTCTACTCCTTTTTCCTTCTGTGTTTAGTATTGTCGAGTTTATTAATTACCCTGCAAGACTCAGTTTTTGTAATGCACTATTTTGTCTCCCCAACACTGTATTTTAATATGTACATCGCTTAGAATTAAAATTAAGCGATTAATCAAATTTATTATTAAACTTGAAACTTGACATGACAGTAGAAAGGGTGGGAGAGATAAGTCCTGCAACAAATCTCTCTTTCTACTCTCTTTGCATCATGGGAGGGGCTGAGAGAGAGATTGTGGACAATGAGAGAGGGGGAGAAATGTTGGACATGGGGATGGAAGATAGAGAGGAAGAAATGGTGTGCAGGAAGAAGGAGATGTTGGATCCAGGAGCAGCAGAGAGTAAGGATGCTGTACAATGGGAGGGAGAGAGGGAAAAGAGAGGGAGAAATGCTGGATAAGAGGGACAGAAGAAAGAAAGAAGGGAGAGGAGGATGCTGGTGGGGGTGAGGTGGAAGGGATAGGGAGATTTCAGGATTCGATAGTGGGGAGGGGAGAAAGAGGGAGCAGATGCTGGGCAGGAAGGAATTAAAAGGGAACAGGTTTAGAACAAACGCTAGGAAGTTCTTTTTCACCCAGAGGGGGTGGATACATGTAACAAGCTTCCGGAGGCTGTGATAGGCCGGAACACGTTACAGGGCTTCAAAGAAGGTTTGGATAGGTTCCTAGAGGATAAAGGGATTGAGGGGTACAGATAGGAGTAGAGGTAGGTTATAGGGATAGTCAGGGACCACTACTCAGGCAATAGGCCTGATGGGCCGCCGCGGAAGCGGACCGCTGGGCGAGATGGACCTCTGGTCTGCCTTAGTGGAGGCAACTTCTTATGTTCATATGATGGCACCGTATGGGAGAGACAGGGGAAGGAGAGGGTTGGCAGGGAAATGAATGAGGAGAAGATAGTGATTACAATGACCAAAATATGGTCATTGGGAGTAGACTGAAGATGGAAGGGAATGAAAGAGTATGTGAGAGAAGAAGATGTAAATTTGATAGGTAGCTGAAAAGCAAAGAGAAGAGAGAAAGAAGGTGAAATTTGAGTAGACTAGGGAAAAAAGAAAAAATGAGAGGAACGAGCTAAATGGAAAGATTCAAAAGGCTTTCGACAAGGTGCCACATGAAAGGCTGCTTAAGAAGCTGTGGAACCACGGGGTGGGAGGGGATGTGCACAGATGGATCAAGCACTGGTTGTCGGGCAGACTGCAGAGGGTCGGAGTAAAGGGTCAATATTCTGACTGGCGGGGAGTCACAAGCGGTGTACCACAGGGGTCGGTGCTGGGACCATTACTCTTTAACATATTTATCAATGACCTGGAAAAGGAGGCAAAGTGCGAGGTTATAAAATTTGCAGACGATACCAAACTGTGCGGCAGAGTTAGGACCAGGGAGGAGTGTGAGGACCTACAAAGAGACCTGGACAAGCTAGAAGACTGGGCAAACAAATGGCAAATGAGCTTTAACGTGGACAAATGCAAGGTCATGCATATGTTCAACTACAAATTGGGGGGGGGGGTATTGTTGGGAGACAGCAGACTTGAGAGAGACTTGGGTGTGCTGGTGGATGCATCACTGAAGCCATCTGCACAGTGCGCAGCAGCCTCGAAAAAGCCAACAGGATGCTTGGCATCATAAAGAAGGGCATAACAACCAGAACACGGGAAGTCATCATGCCATTGTATCGAGCGATGGTGCGTCCACATCTGGAATACTGCGTTCAGTATTGGTCGCCGCACCTCAAGAAGGACATGGCGGTACTTGAGAGAGTCCAAAGCAGAGCAACGAAAATGGTAAAAGGGCTGGAACACTGCCCATACGCCGAGAGGTTGGATAGGCTGGGGCTCTTCTCTCTGGAAAAGAGGAGGCTCAGGGGAGATATGATAGAGACCTTCAAGATCATGAGGGGCATAGAGAGGGTGGATAGGGACATATTCTTCAGACTGAAGGGGACAACAGGTACGAGGGGGCATTCGGAGAAACTGAAGGGAGATAGGTTCAAAACAAACGCAAGGAAGTTTTTTTTCACCCAAAGGGTCGTGGACACTTGGAATGCGCTACCAGAGGAAGTGATCAGGCAGAGTACGGTACAGGGATTCAAACAGGGATTGGACGGATTCCTGAAGGATAAAGGGATCATGGGATACTGAGGGAGGAGCTGGGATGTAACAAGTATAGAAAGCTAACCAGGTAATGAGTATAGAAACCAAACCAGGTCGTGCATGTGCAAGACCGGAGGGTTAGGACTTCGATAGGAAGACAGGACTTAAATGAGAAACCAAGGTGGCAAGGGAGCCCCTTCTGGTGATACAGACAGGTCGTGACCTGTTTGGGCCGCCGCGGGAGCGGACTGCTGGGCGGGATGGACCTGTGGTCTGAACTGGCAGAGGCACTGCTTATGTTCTTATGTTCTTATTAATATGTAAGAGGCAGTTGTAGTGAGAAAATGGAACAAGACAAGAAAAAGAAGGCAAATAGACAGCAGCTGCATGAAGGACAATTTGTAGAAGACAGGAAAGCAAAAAAAAGAGAAACTAAAACCAACCTGATAGAAAAAAAAATGTCCAGATAACAAGTGAAAAAAGCATGTTATTTTTGAATTATTGACAGAAATATGTTAGCTTTGAGAAATGTGTATAGCAGTCTTTGTATTATTTCAATAGAAAAGGTAATGCATTTCTGTTTTTACTTCTCAAGTGCTGAAATACCTGCTGAGTTTAACTTCTTGGGGTTTCCAGATCAGTTTTTATCTACATATTTTTGATTCTAGTTTGTGATACCTTTGTTCTACATTTGGGGAGGATCAGTCAACATGATAATAATGGCAGGTGGGGAGCTTGGAGGGAAAATAGGGAAGAAAGGGGATCGGGGTAGGGGTGGGGGGGGGCTCCTTTATATTTTGCTCTGGGTACCAGCATGTTCAACACTGGCCCTGACCCTTGCTGTAGTTGGTAGGGATTTCTAAGCACTGCCATCTAAGGACCTTTTTCAATGGTAGTCAGAACTCCCTTCCATCAAGCATGGCAGTCACTGGAAGCATCTTTGAGCCACCGAGGTGCCAGCATCTGTAGTTCAGGGATGTTGCTGCTGCCTGCCATGCTTGGTAAAAGGGAGTTTTAACCAACCTTGGAGGAAGACTTCAGCTGACAGAGATTGAGGCTCCTCTTGTCATCTATTTATATTTTATATTTGTATTAGAGGCTTTGACAGAGACCCATTTACAAAGTATATATTCTTTCCAATTGATATTTCCAAATGAATAAAGTGTCTGCCTGTTTGGGAATGTTAATTGGGAAGAATACAAACTTTGTAAATGGATCTCTGCCAGATCCTCTAACATATTAAAGTAGCATAATTAAATGAAATAATTACTTTTGAAGGTTTACAAGTACTTGTGGGGACAGGTAGGTACAGAATGGATCTTAGCAGGGACAGGTTTGATTTCTGTCCCCATGCAACCCACAGTTGCTGACCACAGGTCTCTCTTGTGGCAGGACCCGTGGTCAGCAGCTGGAGTCCATTCAAGCATTAATCCGTATTAAGATCAAATAAGGCAAAACCCTCATTCTCTGCCTTTAAACAGTGAACCCTGACTGGGACTTATTTTTAATTAACTGTGCCTTGCCAGGTAAAGAAATATGGTTTTAATTGTAGACCCAGGAGCCTATGCGTTGTACTTTTTTTCCCCTAATCTAATGAAGAGCCCAGATTGTCTCTTAGCACCTGCAGTTTTTTTTACACTCTCATTCAAGACAATAACAAAATCACAGCTTAGGGCTGTTTTCAAAGACCAGCACTCTAGTTTATCACAGAACAACTAAAATTAAAAAACAGTTGTTCTCAGGTTTTTTTTTTTTTTTTTTTAGCATTTACTCAAATTACCCCCCCCCCCCTATTTCATTAAGCCATGGTAGAAGTTTCTACCATGGCCTGAAGCGCTAAACTGCTCCGACAATTCTCTGACACTTAGAGAATTCTTATGAGCATCAGAGCAGCATTGGAGGTTAAGTGTTCCTTTCTCATACATGCAGTCATATAGCAGTCAGGGTCTGTCTTAACAACTGTGGGGCCCTGCGCAGTTCAGTGTGGATTCCCCCGCCTGGTCTTACCCCTGATTTGTCTAGTCCCTCCCCACCTAGCCCCAACCCTTGCTGACAAGAATTTTTTAATTTGGCTTTTACATTTTTTTATATATGAAATTTCAAATAGAGACAAACAAAGCAAAACTTCTGCAAATAAATTGATTCAAATAAGCACAATGCTATCATAGGAAACCTAGTATCATGCCCCCTCCACAAATCAGCCATCTCACTATGCCACTGAATACAATATAAAAATATCTGTGATGAACATATCCTAAAGCTTACATATTCCAGTTAATAAATTCAAAATAAAACACTTTATTCTACTTTTGTTGTCTGGACATTGGTCTCAGTTTCTCTTTTCTGTTCTCTTTATCTGTCATCTACTATTTCTCTTTCCATGGTCTGCTGTCCATTTTTCTTTTATCGTATTTTCTCTCTTGTTCCATTCCCTCACTACACCTGTCTCTAAACATTGACTTTTCTCTTTCAGCTCTTTACTCCCTTTTTTTTCTGCTTCTGTTCACCCATATTTCTCCCTCTTCCTTATCCTTCTCCTTTTTAATTTTCATCTGTGGTAACAGTTTACTATGTAGTAACTACAAGGTGCAGTCCGAGTCCATTCCCTAAGGGCCGCCATGTGAGAGGACTGCTGGGCACGATGGACCACTGGTTTGACCCAGCAGCGGCAATTCTTATATTCTTATGTTCTGTCACTTTTAGAACAGCTATTTTGCTATGTTATCCAGATATCTGGATACTGGTGCTGAATATTGGTAGTATCTGGACAATATTCAGTTCAGGGTCAGACTGCCTTGACACAATCCAGAGAGTTCCAGGGTGCCAGTAAGGATTTTCAGTGACATTATCAGTGGCTGCTTCTATTTAGAAAGATTCCATGGAATATCAACCTCTAAATCTTTTAGTGGAAGAATGAAATGCAATAAAAATGTAATTCACAAATAATCTTTACAGAGAATGTTAAATTTTCATTTGAACCTAATTCATTTAGGTGTTTGTTCTTTAAGCAAAACACATTTTATTTATGTCGATGGTAAAATAATGCTAGAAAGATGCTAGAAAGAGATGAAATAAAATGTAATTTACAAGCACTGTTCAGAACCACAGCTGTCTGTGAATGAAAAACATTTCTATTTATTCTCCATTTTCTCATCTGCTGCTTGAATTAAAATGTCCATGTCACAAAACAAAGGTAAAACTACTCCACAGTAAAAGTCTAGATGGTTGTCTATATAAATAACCAAGTCTGAAGGGCAAAATCAGCTGATTACCTCAAATCAGAAACTAACTCAAGTAAGTATTTTGTTTTATTAGAGTTGGCATCAGCACTGTGAAATAAGAACATAATCACCTGCAATGATTTTAACAGCCGAACACTGATACAGTGCAGTATTTTGCATATCAGGGTGTCTCTGTCTGGCAAGAATCCTTCAATGATTTTATAATTTTTGGATTTGCAGATATTACTATATATCAGGGGTGATCAATGTTGGTCCGCAAGGGCAACAGCCCAGCTGGGTTGTCAGGATTTCCACAATATGCATGAGGTCAATTTGCATACCATGGAGGCAGTAAATGCAAATAGATTTCATGCATGTTCATTGGGAAAATCCTGAAAACCTGACTGGGTTGCAGCCCTCAAGAACCAACAATGAGCGCTCCTGATGTATATATATATATATATATATATATATAAATAGTCACGTACAGGGCAATTTTACAAAATATGTGTGAACAGTTCCACAGGGCAATGAAAATGGTAAAAGGGATAGGATGTCTTCCCTATGAGGAAAGGCTAAAGCAGCAAGCTTGGAGAAGAGATGGCTCAGGGGTGATATGATAGAGGTCTATAAAATACTGAGTGGAGTGGAGCGGGTAGATGTAAGTTTCTTGTTTACTCTTTACAAAAATACTGGGACTAGGGGGCATGCAATTAAGCTACTAAGTAGTAGATTTAAAACAAAACTAGAGAAAATATTTATTCACTCAATGTGTAATTAAGCTCTAGAATTAGTTGTTAGATAATGTGGTGAAAGCAGTTAGCTTAGCAAGATTTTAAAAAGGTTTGGATAATTTCCTAAAATAAAAGTCCATAAGCCATTCTTAAGATGGACTTGAGGAAATCCACTTCTTACTCGTACGCTTCATCATTCAGAATTCTGGTACAATCCCTAATACTAAGCCATCTCAATTATTGTAACATCGCCCATCTGGCAATCTCACAGAAGAACATGCAGAGACTGCAACTGGTGCAGAATGTGGCGGTCAGGTTGATCCTTGGGTTGAAGAAGTCAGATCACATAACCCCTTCCTACCGACTCCTACACTGGCTGCCGATGGAGGCACGTGCGAAGTTCAAGCTGGGATTTTTTTGCTTTAAGGTACTATCTGGTTTAGCCCCTAAATATATAATTGTTCTCTTTTATTTCTCAACCTATAGACATAAGAGAAGTACACACCTGAAGTTCATCTCCCCACCGGTTAGAGGATGTAAATTTAAAAGACACCATCAACATCTTCTCTCTTACCAGGCAGCATTATGGGGCAAAGACCTGGAAAAACTAATTATAAACGCAAATAACTATGGGCCCACATCATGCCTTAACCACTCCTTCAGAAATGCCCCTTTCAGATATAGGTGCACAGTGGGATTCAGAGGCCAAAAAAGTCCCTGGATACGGCCAAAACGGTGTTTCCATTATCGGCACTTGGACAACCTGTCTTTTAGGTGAGGGAGTTTTGGAAGGCTCATAAGAGGTATACGGTGAGATATGTCTGGCATCCTTTGGTGCCCCACTGCTCTGTTGGCATGTCTATGTGGCAAGTCCATTAGAATGGTAGCCCCTTCCATGTCTAAATGGTGCTGATTTGGATGTTGAGTACCTGATTGTAAAAACCGCTTAGATAACCTTGATAGGCGGTATATAAAATCCTAATAAACTTGAAACTTGATGTTTCTAACTTGGACAGTTGTGTGGTCAAAAATGGCAAATAAAGTTAGACTTCCTGGCAGTCTAGACATTTTGGAAGCCAAGATGTTCAAGTAGGTGATTTTCAAAAATAAAAAATTATTTGGATGTCCCATTCAAAAATGAACATTTCTGTGCTTCTGACTTTGAATATTTAGCAGCAAAAGTCCAAATTGGACTTAGATGTTCTTTTAGAACATTTAAATAACAGATATGACACGGATGCTCCTCAACAGTACTGCTTATCCTAAAGCCGAGGGGCTAAGTGCTGTTATTAGATGGAGAAAAGATGGGTAGTACAGAATCTGTTGGGATAAACAGCTGATTACCCCAAAATCTGTTGAGATAAACAAGTTGATTATATATTTAAACAATATGTAAGGAACTGATTTAGTTATGGTGTGTGTAGCAAACTAGTCCTGGTACAGAATGAATGTGTGGTCAATAAACCCTATGCATTAAAGGCTTAGGTGAAGAGCCAGTCTTTCACCTGAAGTAGAGGTAGCCTGGAGTTAGATGTATCCTCTCTGGGAGTAAATTCCAAAATGTGGGGGCTACTTCTAAGAAGGCTCACAGGTGGGTATCGCATCGTGTGATTTCTTTTGATGAGAGATACAGGTAGTATGTTCTTTGAGAGGACCTTAGAGGTCTGTAAAGGATTAGCTTATTCTTTAAGTATACTGACTCTTTGATTTTATAGGTCCTAAGACAAATTAATAAAGAGTTTTGAATTTAGCCCTGTAAGGTACTGGTAGCTAGTGTATTTTTTTGTAAGAAGAGTATAATGTGGTAACACTACTTACAGCCTTCTATCAGTCATGCTGCAGAATTCTGAATTAGTTGCAATTGATGCAAACTCTTTTTGCTTAGACCACTGTACAGGGCATTACAGTAGTCATAGAAACATAGAAACATAGAAACATAGAAAAAGCGGCAGAAAAGGGCTATAGCCCACCAAGTCTGCCCATTCCAAGTATCCCCCCCCTGAATTTACTCCCTTAAAGATCCCACGTGAGTATCCCATTTTTTCTTAAAATCCGTTACGCTACTGGCCTTTATCACCTGGGGTGGGAGTCTGTTCCAATGATCCACCACTCTTTCGGTGAAGAAGTACTTCCTGGGATCGCCATGAAACTTCCCTCCCCTGATTTTCAGCGGATGCCCTCTGGTGGTTGAGGGTCCCATGAGCCAGAAGATATCATCTTCTGACTCAATGCGTCCCGTGATGTACTTATACGTTTCAATCATATCTCCCCGTTCTCTTCTTTCCTCAAGTGAGTACAGCCGCAACTTCTTTAGTCTTTCTTCATACGTGAGATCCTTGAGCCCCATGACCATCCTGGTGGCCGTTCGCTGAACCGACTCGATCCTCAGCACGTCCTTTCGGTAGTGTGGGCTCCAAAACTGAACACAGTACTCTAAGTGAGGCCTCACCATGGTTCTGTACAACGGCATCATAACCTCAGGTCTCCTGCTGACGAAACCTCTACGGATACACCCCATCATTTGTCTTGCCCTGGAGGAAGCCTTCTCCACTTGATTGGCAACCTTCATATCCTCGCTAATGATCACTCCTAGATCGCGTTCCGCCGTAGTTCTAACCAAGGTCTCGCCATTTAGTACATAAGTTCTACGGGGGTTTCTCCTGCCCAAGTGCATTATCTTGCATTTTTTAGCATTGAAGCCTAGCTGCCAAGTTTTTGACCATTGTTCCAGCAGCAGTAGGTCGTGTGTCATATTATCAGGTAATAAGCCTCTGCCTACTATGTTACAAAGTTTGGCATCGTCGGCGAACAGTGATACCCTTCCTCTAAGTCCTTTCGTCATATCTCTTATGAATAAATTGAATAGGATCGGACCCAGGACCGATCCCTGTGGCACTCCACTGATCACGTCCGATGCTTTGGATGGGGTACCGTTTACCACCACCTTCTGAAGTCTACCGCTCAGCCAATCCCCAACCCATGTAGTTAGAATGTCTCCTAATCCCATCGATTTCAGCTTGTTCAGTAATCTTCGATGAGGGACGCTATCAAATGCTTTACTGAAGTCCAAGTATACCACGTCCAGTGACTCTCCGGCGTCCAGTTGTCTGGTAACCCAGTCAAAAAAGCTAATCAGATTAGATTGGCAGGATCTACCCCGGGTGAACCCGTGTTGGTGTGGATCACGCAGTTTTTCTTCATCTAGGATTGTGTCAATATTCTGTTTGATCAGTGTTTCCATGAGTTTACACACTATAGATGTGAGACTCACTGGTCTGTAGTTTGCTGTCTCTGTCCTGCAGCCCTTTTTGTGGAGTGGGATTACGTTGGCTGTTTTCCAGTCTAATGGGACCCTTCCTGTGCTTAGGGAAAGATTGAAAAGAACAGATAATGGTTCTGCCAGGACTTCCCTTAACTCCCTGAGCATTCTGGGGTGTAGGTTATCTGGTCCCATGTCTTTATTTACTTTGAGTCTCGAAAGTTCGCCGTAGACACTTCTGGGCGTAAATTCGAAATCTTGAAACGGGTCTTTCCGGTTATCTCCCGTCTGCAGCTGTGGACCAGCTCCCGGCGCTTCGCGGGTGAAAACTGAACAGAAGTATTGGTTTAGTAATTCTGCCTTCACAGAGTCTGATTCTGCAAAGTTACCGTCCGATTGCTTCAGGCGTACTATCCCATCTTTGTTTCTTTTTCTGTCGCTAATATAGCTGAAGAAAGATTTATCCCCTTTCTTAATTTTCCGTGCTAGCTCTTCCTCCATTTGGAGTTTGGCCTCTCTGACTGCTGTTTTGACAGCTTTAGATCTGTCTAGATAGTCCTCTTTTGCCCCCTCTCTGCCTAAATGTTTGTAGGCGATAAAAGCGTCTCTTTTCTGTTTAACTAGGTCTGAAATTTCTTTACTGAACCATTGGGGTCTTTTGTTTCTCCTGCGTTTACTTACAGTCTTTATGTATCGGTCTGTTGCTTCGTGTAGTATGGACTTCAGAGACGACCACATATCCTCCACATTATCAGTTTTTGCTTGTTTATGTAGCTCCTCATGGACGAAATCTCCCATGCGGTTGAAGTCTGTGCCTCTAAAGTTGAGAACCCTTGTTGCTGTGTTTGTTTTCGGGAATCCTTTTTTGAGGTTGAGCCAAACCATATTATGGTCGCTGGAGGCCAGTGTTTCTCCTACTGAGACTTCCGTGACGCTATCTCCGTTGGTGAGAACCAGGTCTAGTAACGCCTTGTCCCTGGTGGGTTCCAATACCAATTGCTTGAGACGTGCGCCCTTTATGGAGTTTAATATTCTTCTAGTGCTACCCGTAGTCGCGGAGAGTGTGTCCCAATCTGCATCTGGCATGTTGAAGTCTCCTAGCATTACAGAGTCCCCGCGCAGTGTGATATTCTCTATGTCCTCGATTAATTCCATGTCTTTGTCCTCCTGTTGCCTGGGAGGTCTATATATCACACCAAGGTATAGGCATCTTTCATTCCCTCTGGCCAGGTTCACCCAGAGGGATTCCCCAGTGTATCTAACATCTGTGATTCTGGTGGTTTTGATGCTTTCCTTAGTGTATAGCGCTACTCCTCCTCCCAATTTACCCACTCGGTCGCAGCGAAGTAGGTTGTACCCTGGTATAACCATATCCCACCCATGCGATTCCGTGAACCAGGTTTCAGATATCGCTATCATGTCAAGATCGGCATTTGTTATTTCAGTCTCTAATTCTAAGTCTAGTGAAGTTATCATGGCATGAACCACTGCGGTCAGACTTGTCTTTTCAATATATGGCGAGAGATTTCTTAGCTGCAGTAGATGATGGAGACAATATTTAAAGGTTGTTTGAATTTGCAGGATCAGAGCGAGTGATGAATCTAGCAGTATCTTGAGATTCTGACCTATGATTTTAGGAGGAGTTCATTCTTCCCCCAAATATATTTTGAAGTCAGGTATTTGTCCCCTTGTGCTGGGAACCCAAAGAATCTGTGGTTTGTTTGGGGTTCGGGCAGAGTTTATCATAATTTGCCCATTCCTGAGTTGTGGATAGACAGGCATGCAGTTTTCTCAAAGCTGTGGGTAAATCTGGTTCAATGGGTATGAGTAGTTGCACATCATCGGCATAGATAGAGATTTTTTGTTTAATTTTTAGGTATAGAATTTTTATGGTATAGAATTTTATAGCAACAAGTTCCAGAGTTTTACTATGGATTATGTGAAAAATAATATTTTCTCCTATTTGTTGTAAAAGTATTACTATGGGCTCCTTTTACTAAGCTGCGATAGCGTTTTTAGCGCGCACAGAATTTTAGCATGCGCTAAACCCATGCTACGCAGCTAGAACTAACGCCAGCTCAGTGCTGCATTAGTGTCTAGCGTGCGTGGCAATTTAGCGCACGCTAAGTGTGCACTAAAACCGCTAACGCATCTTTGTAAAAGAGCCCTATGTAACTTGATGGAGTGTCCCCTAGTCTTCGTACTTTTTGAAAGCGTAAGCAAACAATTGTGTTTACCTGTTCCACTTCACTCAGGATTTTATAGACCTCTATCATATCTCCTCTCAACTGTCTCTTCACCATGAAGAAGAGCCTCAACCTTTTTAGCTTTTCCATCCCCTTAATGATTTTAGTCACTCTCGCTGTACCTTTTCTAATTTTGCCATATCTATTTTAAATGGGGTGCCCAGAATCGCAGTTATACAGGGGTGTTATGATTTTGAGGCATTATTGTTCCCTTCTGGATGAATGTACATCAGTGTTAGGAAGAGGAGGACAGCTGGACTCCTGGCTTCATTCGCTAGTCCCCATGGAGAGGCTGTCATCTGTGTTCTGCCTAGAAATGCAGTTCTGTTTAAAAGGCACTAAGCCCCTAAAGAAAGCTGATTGCCAAAACATGTCAGGATTTGAAAGATATTGACTGATGCTAGATTTTGTTCTACACAAAATTGGCAATTCTTTGTGTATTTTTAATTTATGTAATAAATATTGGCTTTTCTGTCCAAGTTGGTTCTACACTGCCCCTTTGTTTTTAGTACTAAGATTTCTGCAAAGTTTTTGATATGATTCTTCATAAGTGATTTATAAATAAACTGAGCACTCGGTATGGGCCCTAAAGGGATTGAATGGGATAAAAACTGGTTCAGAGGGAGATAACAAAGGGTAGTGGTAAATGGTGTTTACTCTGAGGCTGAGGTCATTACCAATGGTGTGTCAAAAGCCATTTTTGTAAAGGGAAACGGAAAGGGGATAGCGCATGATATACCTGATTGGCAGCTTTCATATCATCCCGGATGATTACTTCCAAGTCCCGTTCTGCTACAGTTCTGGTTAGGTTTTCACCATTCAGGGTGTATGTTCTGCATGGATTTCTGCTACCAAGGTGCATTATCTTACATTTTTTGGCAACTAAATTTTAATGCCAGGAAATACTTCTTCACCGAAAGGGTAATTGATTGGTGGAATGGTCTTCCACGTCAGGTAGTCGAGCCAGTACCACGCTCAACTTCAAGGGATGATGGGACAGACAGGTGGGGTCGCTCCAGAGGAATGCTTAAAAGATGGATTCTTGAAGGAGGGAGGGTTCTTGAGTGGGCAGACTTGGGCCGTCAGCTCTTTTCTGCTGCCATACTCTATGTTTTACAACCTGATATACCAATATTGTGGAAGGGCAGTCTGGTAAAGTTGACCTCTTTGCATATGATACCAAAACTGTAGTAGGGTGGACACCCCTAATGATGGGATAACATGAGGAAATTGCTAGTGAAACATGAAGAAGGATCTAGAATTTGGCAGCTAAGATTTTATGCTAAAAAACCGAAAGGGCATGTATTTGGGCTGCAAAAACCCAAAGGAGCGGGTGAAGTACTTCTGTGTCAACAGCACAATGCGCAGCAGCCGCAAAGAAGGCAAACAGAATGTTGGGTATTATTAAGAAGGGTATTACAACCAGAACGAAAGAAGTCATCCTGCCGTTGTATCGGGCAATGGTGCGCATCCACCTGGAGTACTATGTTCAGTATTGGTCACCGTACCTAAAGAAGGATATGGCAATACTTGAGAGGGTCCAGAGGAGAGCGACACAAATGATTAAGGGCATGGAAAACCTTTCATACACTTAAAGATTGGAGAGACTGGGGCTCTTCTCCCTGGAAAAGCGGAGACTCAGAGGAGACATGATAGAGACCTACAAGATCATGAAGGGCATAGAGAGAGTAGAGAGGGACAGATTCTTCAAACTTTCAAAGCATAAAAGAACAAGAGGGCATTCGGAAAAGTTGAAAGGGGACAGATTCAAAACCAATGCTAGGAAGTTTTTCTTTACCCAGCGTGTGGTAGACACCTGGAACGCGCTTCCAGAGGACGTAATAGGACAGAGTACGGTACTGGGGTTCAAGAAAGGATTGGACAATTTCCTGCTGGAAAAAGGGATAGAGGGGTATAGATAGAGGGCTACTGCACAGGTCCTGGACCTGTTGGGCTGCCGCATGGGCGGACTGCTGGGCACGGTGGACCTCAGGTCTGACCCAGTGGAGGCATTGCTTATCTTATCTTATGTATGAAAGAGGAGTGGGACTTGGTGGACTTGGTGATTATATTTGATGATAAGGTAGCCAAACAGGTAGAAAATACAATGGCAAACTCTGGAAGGATACTTGAGAGGATAGGAAGAAGAATAGCCAGCAGTGAAAAGAAGATGATAACGCCTCTGTATCAGTCTCTAGCGAAACCTCATTTAGAGTTTACAGTAAAAGTCCAGAAGGTGGCTAATGAAATGGTCTGTGTCTTTGCCATATGGCAGATGGAGACAAGGGTCTCATAGTAACATAGTGTGACAGGGCTGGGGTCTGCCTAGTGCACCAGAGACCCAGCTTCCACCACAGGTGCAAGGCCCATCACTCCTTGGAGGGCCATACAATAATGGCAACAGAGGAAAGAGAAAGAAGGCTGCCCACAAATAAGTCACAGTTCAAACATTTATTCACCAGTACCACTTCCACTGGATTATTTTGGCAGCCTCTTGGGTTCACTCAGTTGAAAACACAGATCATCTTAGAACAATTCTTTTAACATGTTGAAATACTCAAAAAGTCTCCGCAAACTGAACAAAGTTCAGCTGCCACTTTTAACCTCAGTCTTTGCAGCTTTCTGGCTCCGAGAACCAATGTTCAGGAGTTCCAGCTACCAGGGCTGGCCATAGTGGCCATCCTGTCCTGGCTCCTTTTCTTTTCCTTAGGCTTGTCACAGTGGCTGTGCATCAGTTAAACACTTTTCAGGAAGTTTTTTCCCACCTGGCTCCCTGAACTACATATTCCCCCACTGACCAGTCTTTAACCCTGGCAAGTAGCATGGAGAACCATACAACCTTTTAAGATTTTGATGGTCTAACTCCCTCCCTGGGTTTCCCCTATCATGTAATCTTGAATGTCAGGGTTCTGAATTACCCTAAAGCAGGGGTAGGGAACTCCGGTCCTCGAGAGCCGTATTCCAGTCGGGTTTTCAGGATTTCCCCAATGAATATGCATGAGATCTATTAGCATACAATGAAAGCAGTGCATGCAAATAGATCTCATGCATATTCATTGGGGAAATTATGAAAACCCGACTGGAATATGGCTCTCGAGGACCGGAGTTCCCTACCCCTGCCCTAAAGGTTCCTTCCTTTCTACACGTTAGCCACTTTTAGCCCATCCTCCTTCTACTATGCTTTAACAGCACTAAGGAATCCTAGTCACTCATTCATTCAATAAACATTCATTCCTTACAGTCTTTAAGACCACCTTCCCTCATAGTATTTTACTCACACAAGCTTTCCTCAGTCATACATTCTACTGCTTCTGGGTTCTACTCCTTTTCATTTTCACTCTCCCTTCTCTCAAAGGAATCTTCCTCTATTTCCATGAAGGATTCCTCCTAATCTGCAGTAGGGAACAGACTGTTCTGAGCAGTGTCTGAACAGCTTTGTTCTAATTGCCCCTTTCTCCAAGTTAGCTTCTGCCTGGAAAGTAAACTTTTGTCAGGATGGCTGTACCCTGGAACAAAATGCTTGCAAGGTAAAGACAGGATGCTCTCTGCCCTCTGAGGAACTCCCTTTCTTCCAAGTTCTTGATTGCTTCCTCATGTTCTCAGATGGGCTTAATTTATCTCACTGAGGTTTTAGCTTCTCCTTGTCTCCCAGGGCAACCTCTGGCTGTGCTCTGAGCAAGATGTGCCTTTCTGTCCCTCTGCTTTCCTTAACCCTTGCTGTATCATGTTGTTTGGTTAGGGGTTTAGCTGAGAACTTGCAGTGTGTTTGTAAAAGGAATGATAGGGGACTGTAGCAGGACTCTTGTTCTCTGCAGTCTCCCCTCTGATCTGCCCTCACTGTCTTCCCTTAGGGTTAAGAATTGACTTAATGGGCAGGTTTCTCTGCTTAGATACTGGGACATTTTCCCTATTGTTTGGGTTAAAACCAGGATCTGAACCAGTGACAGGCTCTTCCCTGACACAATGATAGCAGATAAAGGCCTGAAGGGCCCATTCAGTCTGTCCAACAGTTACACTCATTATAAAACTGTATGCTTAAATTAAATCATCTTTCTTCTTTCATATTACTGGGTGCTAGATAGTAGACGTCTGTCTGGAACTTCTGGAGTTATTGTCAAAGCGTGATACCTTGGGTTGCAACTACTGTAGCTGCTACTGAAGCTCACTTCAGTCTATCTAAATCATCACATCATATGTGGGATACAGACCATAAAAGTCTGCCCAACACCCCTCATGTTCTAAATTACCTTCATTTCCATCAAAGCCCTCCCCAGCCCATCATAAATATGTATACAGTACTTTGAAAGAGAAAAGAGAGGAGACATATGATATCTCTGTGGTACAAATGCACAGGATGTGGGCCTCTGTCAATTGAATGCATGTCCTGAAAATAGGGAGGAGGGGCATAGGATGAAGGTAAAAGGGAATAAATTCTGGAACAATCTAAGGAAATATATATTTATAGAAAGGATGATGGATGTGTGGAATAGCCTCCAAGTAGAAGTAAGAATGGACAGACTTGATAGGCTGTATGGCTTTTATCTGCTGTCATTTTATATGTTTCTATGACCTATAGATTATAGAAAGTACGCCACTTTATGAGCTTCACTATTTCCCCCTGCGCCTTAAATTCTTGGGCTCTTATTTACCATGGATGGCAATTGTGGTCATTTAAGGTCCATCATCTAATCAAAATTATGGATGGGGTAGATGTTCACAACTACATATCAAAGTTTTTCAACCCTTCTCTAAAAAATGCAGGTGTCTGTAATCTGTATCTATGATAAAGAGCTCTATGCAATATAAAATTACACTGCTTTTAATTGAGCATGAATAAAAATATGTAAGAGATCATTTAATTACATATGCATGAATATTATCAAAGCTAAATAGACCTACAGTACATACAAATCTGTCAAATTCTTTGGCATGATTTTGGAAGCATACTGTATGCCCACCTGTTTGACAGATACACTACATAAGTTTCATGCCATGTGCTAAAAAGCTGTGGGCAGGTAGTAAAGAAAATAAAAGGGATAAGCATTTGCTTGAAATCATAAAACGGCTAACCAGGAGTACTCTAATTATCTATGTGTTTTGTTATTCCATTTTACTTCACACGTCTTTAGAGCAACTGCTTTTTCTAAGCTATTAATACCCTTTGCAGACACCTATCAGAATGTTCTCTTGTCCACATCGTTAAAATGATTGTTTCCACTGGATGTGGCATGCAAACCTCCAGATAAATGCTAGCTCTGAATTAGAGACTCCTACCATGCATACAGCTCTGGTTCTGTAATATCTTTCACAGACACTGCCCCACAACAGTTTTGAAAAGTGATATATTTTCCATACCAAACCATTATGTAGACAGTGGGTCTCGGAGGAAATAAACTAGGGCCTTAATAGCTCCAGTTGTCTGAGAAGCGACACGTCCTGTGGTTCTGGGAACATAGTGTGTTGTCAGGTTTTTCAGCAGCTGCATCAATTTGTGCCATGCTGGGCTGCTTCAAAGCTCAGTGCAACAGGACTGTCACAGAGTGAAAGCCCTGCCATTCTGAAGGAATAATCCTAGGTGGTGGTATTGCCATATGACCCAGTTCAATCCTGACAGGCTAATTCTGCTTGTGCCACATAAATAACTTTAAATTTTAGCTTTTGTTGGTTTTGTAATTTTTTAATTTCAGCTATAATGTGCCGTGGAAAATATTTGCTTTGCTTAGTGTGCTGGAGCTAAAAAAGTTTGAGAAACGCTACATTAGTCTATGTTAGAGGCAATTTCTTTTTGGAGAGTCAGAGCACAGCAAACCGAGTTAAGGATAGACTAGTTTCAAAGCTTTTCACATTAGAGAGCCCTCATAGAGTAGGAGTGGAATCTCCATTTAGAATTTATTTTTTCTGGCCTCTAAATTCTTCCTAAAATACTATAGTAATATGAACTAGATCACTAAGGGGGTAATTCATAAGGAGTTGCCTAGATTTAAACAGCAAGTATGTATGTAAATGCTGATATTCATGCATGTATGTATGTATGTATGTGAACACAACATGTTCAGTATATGAGGGTAAGGATATACTGAATATACCACTTTTGGAATTCATTACCAGAGAATATGGTAAAAGCATAGTAAGATTTAAAAAAAGATTTGGGCAATTTCCTAAAAGCCTTTATTGAGATGGACTTTTGAAAACCACTGCTTGTTCTTGGGATAAGTAGCATAATATCTATTTTACTTTATTGGGATCTTGTCAGGTACTTATGACCTGGATCAGCCACTGTTGGAAACCAGATACTGAGCTTGTTGGACCTTCGGTCTGTTCTAGCCTGGCCATCATATGTTCACATGTTCTTAAATTGCACATGCAACTTTGCGCACTAACTTCTAGATTCTGTATTTGCTGCCAAAGTTTGCCGGCCAAAATTTTGGCAGGGATGCACATACAAACAACAGTTTGTGGTTTAGATTGTAAGCTCTTTAGGGCAGGAACTGTCTTCTTTGTGACTGTACAGCGCTGCATACGTATGGTAGCGCTATAGAAATAATTAATAGTAGTAGTAGAAGTAGTAGTAGTTTACACAATCAAAGTGGTTTATATGGCGCAGTGAGGTGTTAAGTGACTTGCCCAGATTCACAAGGAGCTGAAGTAGGAATTGAACTCACCACTAGGCCACTCCTCCACTCCATGAGTGATTTCCTGCTACATGCTATACTGTAAGTATGCATCAATATTCAATTAACATTATGCATATGTTGCAGGTCAGTGCTCATATGGGTGGAGTATGATCTAAGCCAGGGGTAGGCAACTCCGATCCTCAAGGGCCGGAATCCAGTCGGGTTTTCAGGATTTCCCCAATGAATATTCATTGGGGAAATCCTGAAAACCCGACTGGATTCCGGCCCTCAAGGACCAGAGTTGCCCACCCCTGATCTAAGTACAGGTGAGGTGTACAGTTGAATGAACAGAGTATACACATTATACAATAATCTAAAATATATGCTCGTGGCAATGGTGTAGTGAGGAGGGGTAGGGGGTGGTCTGCCCCGGGTGCTGTCTTGGTGAGGGCACCCGTCCTCCACCCTGCTCCTGCTCCTTCCCAACCCCCCACTGTTGTGCATGCACGCTGTTTTCCTTCCCCCGTGCCTCTGTAACGTTCCTGGTGCGATCAGCAACTCCCAACCTGCTGTTGCGCCAGCATTGACTCTTCCTCGGACGTCACTTCCTGGACCCACACTTGGGAAGTAACATCAGAGAAAGAGCCGATGCTGAAGCGACAGCAGCTAGGGGGTTGTTGCTCACACCAGGAACGTTACAGAGGTGAGGGGGAAGGAAAGTGACATGCGCAAGGCAGGAAGGGGAAGGGAAGGAGCGAGGGGAGGGGCGCCACTGCCCCGGGTGCCTCTCAGCCTTGCTACACCATTGGCTCATGGGACTCATTTTCAAAGCACTTAGACACACAAAGTACCATAGTAACCTATGGTATTTTGTATGTCCATAATCTAAATGCAAGCACTTAAACCAACTTTTTTGACACGTATATGTAATTGAGCATAAATTATAGGCACATATTTGACCTGTTATGCTAGCATTATATTCTACATTAATTCACATGCTCTAGTGAAGTAATGTATTTGCTTCAGTGTGGATTTATGCTGCAGACATTCGCCCTGATAGCTGGATAATCTATAAAGTATGGGAGATAAACAGGAGAAGCTCATGTGCAGATGGTTTCTCCATGAGAGTGGGCATGGGAAAAGAACATGAGGATGAATGGTGTCAGGTAAAAGGATAAAAGCCATATTTTAGGAGATAAAGATTGTCTTTTGCCTCTTTTCTGCCACCCAGAACAGGCTGAGTATTCAATAACCTGGAGTCTCAGGCCTTGTGTATGGATTGGGTTTTGAATACCAATCAGCTGGAGCAGGGAAAAAAGAAGATTCATCTGCTAGCTTCAATTGTTGCCTCCCCCCTGCTTTTCTATCCACCCCTTTTTATGACATCTTGTTAGTTTCTTTACCCCTCTCTTTTTATAACCGGTGAGTCACCCAGATGGTTTGTCTGCAGGGCAGGATAGTACGTCTCAAATAAACTCGAAACCTGAAACTTGTTTTTGCCGTTTCTTTGCTGTCCTAGAACAAGTAGTGAGCTCAGTTATCCTGAGCCCTAGTCCTTGAGAGATTGTCCTGTTATGACTACTTGGTAAGGCGTGGACGATGCGCTGGGGCCTTCCGCCCTATGTGTGGCGGCAGCCAGGAAAGCAAACAGGATGCTGGGAATTATTGGAGGGGGATGGTAAATGGGACTGGGAATGTTGTAATGCCTCCATATTGCTCAGTGGTGCGACCTCACCTTGAGTACTGCATTCGGTTCTGGTCTCCTTATCTCAAAAAAGATATAGCGGCACTAGAGAAAGTTCTAGGAAGAGCAATCAAGATGATGAAGGGGATGGAAGTCCTCTCGGATGAGGAAAGACTAGAGAGGTTGGGGCTCTGCAGCTTGGAAAAGAGACGGCTGAGGGGAGATATGATTGAAGTCTACAAAATCCTGACTGGTGTAGAACGGGTACAAGTGGATCATTTTATACTGCATCAGATTTTACGAAGACTAGGGGACACTCGATGAAGTTACAGAGTAATACTTTTAAAACCAATGGGAGGAAATATTTTTTCACTCAGAGAATAGTTGAGCTCTGGAAAGCATTGCCAGAGGATATGGTAGAAATGGTTAATATAGCTGGTTTTAAAAAAAAGTTTGGACAAGTTCCTGGAGGAAAAGTCCATAAACTGTTGTTGAGACAGACATGGGAGAGGCCACTGCTTGCCCTGGATCGGTGGCATGGACTGCTGCTACTGTTTGGGTTTTTGCCAGGTACTTGTGACTTGGATTGTCCTCCGTGAAGATGGGATACTGGGCTGGATGGACCACTGGTCTGATCCAGTGAGGCTATTCTTATGTAAGAACTATAAAGACAGCTTCCCTCAACTGTGGTAGAGAGGCCCAGAGGTTGAAATACCAGGATTGGGAGGAATATTCATTCATCTATAGTGGAGAACCTGGAGGGAAGAAGTTCCGGGATTTCAGAAAAGAAAATCCCTAGTTCTGAAAATTCTGTCTGGCTTGGGCCAGCACGCAAGGGTCAAAGTGACTGTACTACTCAGTACAGGGACCCAGAAGACAAATGCCCTGCAAGACTAAAGCATATAGATAAGAATACTATAGGGTAGTATTTTTATTACCCCCAGAAGCTCAGATAGTAGTGCCACCTATTTCAAACAGAGCTGGCTACATAGGTGCATGCTTTCATAGCGTCACTAGTTGACTACTGAATCATGCTTTCTATTGGCCTGCCTAATAAAAGCTTGACGTGACTTCAGCAGGTGTAAAATATAGCTGCAAGTTTGTTAATCAACATAATATCACAGCTTTCTGTTCCCTACATCGGTTACCCATAAAATACTGTGGCTAATTCAAATTACCTCAGATGGCATTGAAGATTAAACTAGGCCTGAAGTATTTGTTAGGGATGTACATTCATTTAAACACAGGAAATGTCAATGTTTTATGTCTTTTATTAGCCTTATATGACAGAAATATTTCAGAAATGTTATGTTTTTATTCCTGTGTGAATAACAATGTCTACTTTTCAGAAAGAGTTTGCTATTTGCAAATAGTGTACATTTTTCTCTGGAGTGTCCACTGTTCACAATATTGTCCCTGAAGCAACAGCAAAAATCCCTGGATATGACATCCTTAATATTTGTGTGATAATGTCTTTATTCTCCCTTCAGACTTCCCATTCCTTCACTCAGCCAGGCCAAACTACTGATCAACCAGAGGCAGAAATTTCTCAGTCACTTCCTTGTGTCTTTGGAGCAACCTTCATAAGACTCAGAATAAGCTGCAATTGCTCTGATTTCTGCCAGGGCATGAAAACTTGGCTGTTCTGATAGGCTTTTAATCTGTCTGAATCCTGATTACTTATGGCCCTATTTTGCTTCTCAGTTTTATTTTTATGTTCAGGTTTACTGTTACCATTTTATTTATTGCTTAATTGTTATATATCATCTTGTAATTTTGTAAAAGTGATTAATAAGTTCAATGAAATGAAATAAATACATCAGAAAGGAAAATAGTCTCGATGAAGTAAGCCAATACAATTAACTCATACAATGAAAGGAAGACGACGAGCTATGGGAAAGAATATATAGTGTCTATAGCAGTGATTCCCAACCCTGTCCTGGAGGAACACTAGGCCAATCGGGTTTTCAGGCTAGCCCTAATGAATATGCATGAGAGAGATTTGCATATGATGGAAGTGATAGGCATGCAAATTTGCTTCATGCATATTCATTAGGGCTAGCCTGAAAACCCAATTGGCCTGGTGTTCCTCCAGGACAGGGTTGGGAACCACTGGTCTATAGGGCTCCTTTTACAAAGTCACGCTATCGGTTTTAGTGCACGCACCGGATTAGCATGCGCTATAGCGCCTGCTAGCCGAAAATCTACCGCCTGCTCAAAAGGAGGTGGTAGCGGTTAGCGCATGCAGCAATTTAGCGTGCGCTATTCCATGCGTTAAGGCCCTAGCGTAGCTTTGTAAAAGGAGCCCATAATGTTCATATATGTAGGGGCTATCCTATACAAAGAGAGTGGTAAAAATATTTTCTCATTTTGTCCACTGTGTACTATTAGTTAGAATGTGAGGACCTACAAAGGGACCTGAACAGACTGGAGGAGTGGGCGAATAAATGGCAGATGAACTTCAATGTAGGGAAATGCAAGGTCATGCATATAGGGAAAAAGAACCCGATGTTCAGCTACCAAATGGGGGGATTTTGATTTGATTTGATTTGATTTGATTTCTTATCAGTACTAGAGGGAAGTAACCTTGAAAGAGACTTGAGTGTACTGGTGGACACAACAATGAAGTCAACGGCACAATGCGCAGCAGCCTCGAAGAAGGCAAACAGAATGCTGGGTATTATTAAAAAGGGTATTACAACCAGAACGAAGGAAGTTATCATGCCGCTATACCACGCGATGGTACGACTGCATCTGGAGTACTGTGTCCAATATTGGTTGCCGTACCTAAAGAAGGACATGGAGATACTTGAGAGGGTTCAGAGAAGAGCGACAAGAATGATAAAAGGTATGGAAAACCTTTCATACGGAGAGAGGCTGGAATGGCTGGGGCTCTTTACCCTGGAGAAGTGAAGACTCAGAGGAGACATGATAGAGGGGCATGAGGGGCATAGAGAAGGTAGAAAGGGACAGTTTCTTCAGCCTATTGGGAACTACAAGAACAAGGGGGCACTCGGAGAAATTGAAAGGGGACAAGTTTAGAACCAATGCTAGGAAATTTTCTTCACTCAAGAGGGTGGTGGACATCTGGAATGTGCTACCGGAGGATGTGATAGGACAGAGTACATTAAGGGGATTTAAAGAGGGATTGGACAAGTTCCTGAAGGATACGGGGATTGAGGGATATAGACAGAGGTAGAGATAAGATCATGAAAGGGTATAGATAGAAGAAAGATGGGGATTAAAGGGTTTTAGACAAAGAATCACTTACAGGTCATGGACCTGATGGGCTGCCGCGAGAGCGGACTGCTTGGGAAGATGGACCCCTGGTCTGACCCGGTAGAGGCAACTTCTTATGTTCTTATGTTCTTTGGTGTTCTTTTACTAAACTGTGGTGAGTCCTAAAACGTTCTTACCGTGAGCTAGAGATGCCTACCGCGGGATGCGCTAAGGCATCCCACAGTAAATTTGCCAATTTGGCCCAGATTCTGAAAGCAGCACTGCAATCAGCAGGCGCCTGAAAAAAAAAACGGCAGTTGTGTGTCACTCAGATTATGCCACTATTTTCAGAATCATGTCCTGCGAAGAAGGTAGGCGCCAGAAATGTAGGCCTCTAAAACTATGGCCTACATTTCTGGAGCCTACCTTTGACGTAGAATCATGCTTAGAGGCACCAAATGTCAATCCTGCCCATAACCACATCTCTTTTGATGTTCAGTGCCGCTAAGCATCTGCGTAGACATGATTCCGGCACTGTGTTTTTTAGGTGCCTCGGGGTGCGTACTTTTTTCTTTTAGTTTGTTTTAAATTGGTTGTTAATGGTGCAGTCAATTACCATGCTGTTAATAGGCAATTAGAACAATTAACTTAGGCACCGGTAGAGCGCCTATTAGCACCTTCATAACGGCGTTGCTTGTAGAATCTGGGCCTTTGTGCGCACACACTGCACGCTAAAGAAATATTTTATATTTTTGTAGAAAGGGTCATTTTTGGGGTGGAGATTGGAAGTGACAGTGTTACTGAGCACGTGGGGTATTGCCACTTGCTAATTGATTAGCACGGGATTAATGTGTAGGCCCTTACAACCTGCAAAATGGTAAGGGCTGATGCAGTAATAGTTTTAATGGCTGTGCGCTGATTGCCAGTTTGCGGATGCAGCACAAGTGGCCTTAGTGAGCGGGAAAGACCCATGTAAGGGAATGCTAAGGCCATTTTTGCTGTGGGTTTAGTAAAAAAAAAAAAAAAAAAATCCTTTATATCCTCATGGCACTTGGGTATGTAAATGGAGCTATTCTATAACACTATGCCCAAATTTTTAGATTGCCCCTGATCTGTCCATGCCCTCCTCATAGCCATACCCTTTTTTGGGTTACCCATTATGTGATTTTGGCACCCAGATTTATAGAATAGTGAGCGGACTGCTGGGCACGATGGACTACTGGTCTGACCCAGCAGCGACAATTCTTATGTTTTTAGTTTAGTGCCAATTGACATCAATAATTAATTGTTATCATCCAATTATTGACTGTTATCAGCTTGTTAACTAATTAATTGTGTGTGGATCTCAGGATTGTGGAGGAGTGTGTGGCGCAATGATTGGATCTACAGCCTCAGCACCCTGGGGTTGTGGGTTCAAACCCCGCGCTGCTTCTTGTGACCCTGGGCAAGTCACTCAGTCCTCCATAGCCCCAGGTACGTTAGATAGATTGTGAGCCCACCGGGACAGATAGGGAAAATGCTTGAGTACCTGATTGTAAAAACCACTTAGATAACCTTGATAGGCGGTATATAAAATCCTAATAAACTTGAAACTTAATTGTGCCAAAATTTGGGCACCCAACTTTGGGCAACCCTTATAGAATCCAGGGGATTGTGATCCTATTTATTAAAATGAGGTTGTCCTTTGCTGTTATCATGCATTAATTGCCAAAATTAATGTGTAGTGGCTGCCAATCAGTTAATGTATGGCAAAGACATTTCCTCTGTGTAAATGAATAATAAAATAATTGAACCCTGAAAGCAGGGTATTGCTCCCACATATATGTATGAGAGAGATCTCTATAGAACATGCTTACTAAGGTGCACTAAATTGTTAGCGGAGGCGGAGGAAGCCGGATGTTGGGGAGTCCCTGGACATCGTATACCTGGACTTTAGCAAAGCATTCGATAGCGTACCACACCGCAGGTTGCTGAGCAAGATGAGTTCTATAGGATTGGGTGACACATTGACGAAATGGGTGGGGAACTGGCTTGGAGGTAGGCTTCAAAGGGTAGTGGTGAACGGCACCCCTTCCGAAATGACGGAGGTGATCAGTACGTGGTAATCATAATGGTACATGGGCTTGTCGTGCCACTGGGGCTTGCGTTCATCTGAGAAGTTGAAAGCTATGTCGTCGGTAGTTTCACTGCCGGCAGGGCCTCCCAAGGCAGACATGACTCAGTGGAGATGCCAGATTAATGATGACCTGGGCAACAGCAGATGGGCAGTACTGGAGGCGGAGGATCGCATTTGATGCGACAACGGCATCGACATTGAATTTATACTGCGCAGAAGAAAGGCCTGGCAATCTGCTTCTATATTCTGCCATGAAAACTTGATGATATCATTAAGTCGCTAGGACTTGACCACGAGTCAATGGCACCTAACAATTGTTATTGCTAGTACATGCTAACAGCTAATGCACGTTAAATTAGCCAGCACACTAAGGGGCTGATTCTGGAAGTGGTGTCTACAAAACGGGCACCTGCTTTGTGTCAATCACAGACAGGTGCTGTTTCTTTTTCTTTTTTTTTTAAATTCTTTATTCATTTTTTTATGTTACAACAAGTGTAGTAATTAAACTCATATGAACTTAAAGATACACACTTGATTAACTCTCATATAAGCATAAAGTTTAACATTTCATTACAAATTAATATTCTATAATATTTTAAATATTATGTAAGAAATCTAAAATTTAAATCATTCTAATTGAATATAATAATCCCCCACCCCTCCCTCCCTATTCAATAATACATAAAATCATCCTTACTGTGAAAACTATTCAAATACTCATGTATTATATAATAACAACAAGTAAAACCCACCCCTTTTCCCCCCTAATCAAATATCTTATCATGGGAAAAGTTAATCATTCATTACAAAAATCTGTTAATGGTCCCCAGACTTTCTGAAATTTACTAATATAACCTTTTTGCGTTGCTATTGTGAGTTCCATTTTGTATATATGACATACAGAATTCCACCAGACAGGTGCTGTTTCAAGAATTGCAGTGAGCAGGGACCCCAGGCACCGGAAATATAGGCCAGGGTTTAACAGGCACCTAGGGTCTTGGCAGAATCATGGCCAGTGGTGCATATTTACTCCAAAGTCCGGCGCTGCCCCTAAACATGCCTGCTTCTTGAGTTTCGGTATTACTATGCACTTCTAGCTACCAGGGACCTAGGCGCCAGTCCTGGAGGCCGTGTAGCAGCAGCTATTTTTTAAATGAGGGTTTAATTGGATTTTAATGGCATGACCAATTATCACACCACTTATACATACTTTAGGCGCAGATAGGTGCGATCTTGGTACCTGCTGGCACCTAATGTAAGGCAAATTGTTTGTGAATCTGGGCCTAAGGGGGTCCTTTCCTAAAGCTTAACATGCACTAATGGACATTAACGTAAGCTAAGTGCCATGTGGCT
Source organism: Geotrypetes seraphini (assembly GCF_902459505.1). Taxonomy (NCBI): domain Eukaryota; kingdom Metazoa; phylum Chordata; class Amphibia; order Gymnophiona; family Dermophiidae; genus Geotrypetes; species Geotrypetes seraphini. Next base: position 71,762,097 of record NC_047088.1, read on the forward strand.
TATAAGTACAATATAGGATGTGCTGCATTTGGGGCTCCTTTTACAAAGGTGGGTTAGGGCCTTAGCGCGCGGAATAGCGCATGCTAAATTGCCCCACGCGCTAGACCTTAACGCCAGCATTGAGCTGGTGTTATTCTAGAAGCGTACCGCACGGTTTGGCGCGCGGTAATTTTGTGCGTGCGCTAAAAACGCTAGCGCATCTTGGTAAAAGGAGGCTTTAATGTACACTAAGCTTTAGTTAAAAGGGGTGTCCCCTGCTTAGGGCAAGATGAGGCAAAGAGTGGGTAGAGTATGGGCAGAGATTGGGCATATCCTGTGCATTGCAGTTAATGCATGGTGAATAATGCAAGCTAACCAACTTAACACCACCTCTATGCCCCCAACAGTTACTGCACTTAACCCACATTAAGTGCAAAAATACTAAAGCTCTTTGGTAAACTTGGCCCTATATAATTTTCCCCATGTGCAGCTTTCTAAAATTATTACTCCCTGTATATATTAAGTGACTTACTTAGATCTGACAGAGGCTTTTCTAAAAATAAAATAATATGACAATTTTCTATGCCTTAACCTGGACATTACATTACATTATTGTTTTCTATCCCGCCAATACCTTTCAGTTCTAGGCGGTTTACGAAAGAGAATTGGTCTGGGCATTACCAGGGAGCTTACAAAGTTGATAGATAGAATGAGTTTGCAAGAATTGATGGATAACATGAGCGATGGGATCTGAGGAAGGGTTTATAAGGTTTTAGTTAGATCATTTGACAAATTTTTTGAAGAGAATAGTTTTCAGTTCTTTCCTGAATGTTTTGTAGTTGGTCGTCTTGGTCAGTAGCTTGGAGAGGTGTAAATTCCCCTCCCCATGTATTATCTAAAGGGTGTTTTTACTCTTTTGTGGGTTTTTCCCAATGCTAAGACCATTTTTACTGCATCTGTAAAAATGCCCTTTTTCTATTTCTTTGTATAAATGGTTATGCACGAATTTTACTATTAGCATGCATCCATTAAAAAATGTTACCGCATGAGCACTTTTCGTCACCCATTTTGTAAGTGGTTAGGGCTCACGCGGTATTCCTGTGCTAACCAGTTAGCAAGTGGTAATGTAGCTACGCTAGATGATTAGTGCACGAACACTCACTCTCTGCCCTCCTGGCATGTTCCCTCAAAAGAAAAATATATATATATATACATTTTTTTAAATGTGTGGTTGGCACTTGTTTATTTGGCAGTCACCACAGGATGCCTGAGTGCATCCCGCAATATATCATTTTAAGCTTTGTTAGGTGTATGTTAATGACCTACATTTCAAGCACCTACCTTTGCTGAAGGCGTGAGTCTCTAAACAGTGCTGTCACATGATTGACATGTGATCAGCAGCTGCAGGCTTTACTGCTTTACTGCTCACTGAGGGGCCCTTTTACTAAGGTGCCGTGCATTCTGGGTGTAGCGTGTTTTAACTCGGGATTTTCCTGCACACATAGGGCTATATTCTAGAAAAGGCATGCAAAAATGGGTGCGAGAAAAAATTGGTACCAAGCTTGATTTTATAAAGGGTGCATGCCCTTTGTAGAATTAAAGTTAGTGTTGATCCCTGCACCTTAACTTTGGGTACCAGACTTATGCCTGCTGAAACCTGGTATAAATGCTGGCACTCAAGTTGTGTGTACAACTTTCTGGAATGCCTTTGACATGCCCTTCCCCCTCCCATGGCCACTCCCCCTTTGAGTTGCGAGCTATGGGATTTAGCCGCCCAACTTTGCAGAACAGCTTGCGGCAAGATGTATGCATGAATCCTAATTGCTGCCAATTAGCATCGATAACTAGTGTTTAGTATCTAAATATTGCTCATTAATAGCTTGTTAGCCAATTAAGTTGTGTGTGCATCTCGGAAAGGCACTGAAATTTGGGTACCCAAATGCTGGTGCCATATATAGAATCTGAGAGTAAGGCCAGATTTAACATAGCACTCATAGGGGGATTTAAAAAAATGTTTCAATGCAGGTTGAGTACTAATGTCAAGTACACAGCAACTGCATACTCGAGAGCATACTACTTCCTCTCTGGATAATGTAGGAATGCCTACTCCCACCTATGACAAACCCTCTCCTGGAAATATTTTTTTTAAATAGTCAATGTGTGGGTTCGTATACTGTATGTAACACCGCTCTATGTAACTTATAGCAAATGTAACTTCTCTGCAAATATAACCTAGCTGTAAAATAACTTCACCGTAAATGTAACATCGCCAAAAATGTAAACGTAGCATCGCTTAAAATGTAACTTCGCTGTAAATGTACAGTCTCTTCATCTGTAAACCGCATAGAACTTCCATGGTAATGCGGTATACAAGAATAAAATTATTATTATTATTATTATTATTAATATTGAAGTTTACATTTTCTTTCTTTTTAAAAATTTTAAGAGTTTTTCCATGATTTCGGTTTTTATCACTTCTTAATAAATTGTTCATGGTTACTCTGAAAGGAAGCCATCACTGTTCTGTCTATTAAAACTTAGGTCTCCTTTGACAAAGGTGCGCTAGGGCCTTAACGCGCCAAATAGTGCGCGTTACATTTCCAAGCGCACTAGCCACTACCGCTTCTACCTTTTTAGGAGGTGGTAGATTTTCGGTTGCCGGGCGCTATAGCGCACGGTAATTTTGTGCGTGCGCTAAAAACCCTAGCGTACCTTCGTAAAAGGAGCCCTTAAGTTTTTGAGGCACAGTATGAGTCAAAAGGAACCCAGATTATATGAAACTTGTGCAAAGAACCACTCTTTTCTGCTATTATTCTCTCATATTTTACATTCAAGCAAACTATATTCCACCAGGAGTTGTACGATGAAGAGTCAGGGTGTTTCCAATTGGTAAGTATAGTTTTTATGGTGATTAATGGAAGACATTTCAGTAAATGAACATCAGATTTTCCTAGAGAGCACTTTAGACCTATATCACTATAAATAATTATTGCTAGTGATAGATCTTCTTCAATATGGAGTATATTACAGATCGTCTCCCATATTTTTGCCCAGTAAGGACTAATATGTGGACAGGAGAAAATCATGCGATCTAAAAAAGTGCCAATGTGTGTCTTGCACGACCAACAAAGATTTGTAGTCGCATCCGGGAGTTTAGATAGTTTATAGGGTGTCCAAAAGGCTCTGTGTAACAGAAAGTAAGCAGATTTAAGTTACAGATGAAGAGTGTAAAGATGTGATTGATTCCATCCAAACTGTGCTCCACTGAGCCTCGTCCAGAGATAAACCAGTATCCTTGGCCCAGACATCTTGAGTGTCAATAGACTGGCTTCCTTTTGACTCATACTGTGCCTCGTTATAACTGTTTCGAGATTATAAAACTTGTACGTTCTCTGTGCAAAGATTTGCAGTATACTTATATCTGATCACTTAGCTACTGTATTATGGGATTGCCACTTGTACTTCTCATTGTGCAGAATTGGTCTTTGTTTCTGTTATTCTTTGTTTGTATTTGATACTTTTATATGAAATTAATAAATATATTGAACTAAAAAAAAAAAAAGCCCAACTTAAGTTTTTCTTTTATGTGCAATCTAGTCTGATGCTTTGAAAATCCTCTTTTGTAGGTCTGTATTGATCTGCCTGGCAGCTAAATTTATTTTTGAAACCAATAATCCTCCCTCCATATATCTGACAGAATAGTGCTTCTTGTTCTGCTTTTAAGTGTCTTTGAGCAACTAGATAAGGACTAGTTCCTAACCTATGCTACAATAACACTTTTATAGTGAAAAATGTACTACAGGATCCACTAACCTGCAGTACCCTCAGCAATGCAAGACTGCCAGGAACAGGTTGAGGCTGCCATTTTGAATCAGGAAGTCATTGGGGCAGGAGCATTCAAGAATCATTGCTGCTCCCAGCTACCAGCCAAGGAGAGCCCCACAAAGTGCTAGGAGGTGTAATAGGTCGGTAGTTTAATGGAGGTTTAGACAGGGGATCAGGGTATTTGAAGAAATATCAAGGATGGGAGTTATTGGAAAATTGAGAAGGGATCGGGGTTAAAAAAAGGAATGGGGTTACCTGTACATTGCTCCTTAGGAGCATTGAGCTATGCATTAGTGGTTCACTGCTCCAAAAGGGAAAGGGGGAAGGTGACGGTGGGGAGGGGAGTTAGCAACATCTGTGGAGTTACTAAGTAGAGAATGACACGGTGACAAAATCCATCACCGTTCCCGTCCCCGCAGATAACTGTGGAAAACCATCTTCATGTCATTCTTTAAGGAGAGAGGGAGAATCAGAGTATGAATGGCCACAACCACTGACCCACAAGCTTTGCTTTGAAGAATGCTGGTGTAGAAGGACTGAGGTTGAAACAGACACTACAGAATGACAGTCTCTGGTATCCAGAGCAGATATTGTGATGTCATAATGCCTCATTCACCAGTGCCTAAGAGCCAATCACATCAGTGATGTCACAATGGCTTCATTATCCTTGGCTCACATAAGAATCAGAGTATGAATGGCCACAACCACTGACCCGCAAGCTTTGCTTTGAAGAATGCTGGTGTAGAAGGACTGAGGTTGAAATAGACACTAGAAAATGACATGGCATTATTTCCCGTGGTTATCCACGGGGATGGGAACAGTGATGAATTTTGTCACCGTGTCATTCTCTATTACTAAGCTTTGCAAACTGCATTATTCATGAAAAACTAGCATAAGCTATTTTTTTCCTCACCGTCTGACTGAGAATCCTAATTCCACAAGAATTTTGTTTTGAACTATATGCTGTTGGAGTTTTAGGTTGGTTTTTGGTGGGCAATTAACACTCATTATGGGGAATTTAATCTGTGCTAATTGCTGATTAACATGCACTATTGCCATAATGAGGAGGAATTCATACATGGCGCCTAAAATATCAGTGTCCAAAAAAAAAATAACGCTTAGCACTAAAAACCACAATTACAGTTAGGTGCAGTTTAGAATGGCACTGAGAACTGTGACTACATTTCAGCATGCTCACACAACCAGGGAACTTATAGTCATATAAAGCTGGCCAGCATAGAAGCTAACAAAAAAAAATTAAAAAAAACCCAACATGCGAGAACTGGCACAATGCAAACTCTGAAAAGGTTAAATGCATGTAAGAGTGAAGGCAATTTAGAGACAGACCACTTTCAGTCAGGTCTCCTTTTACTAAGGTGTGCTAGCATTTTTAGCGCGCGCTGCAGATTAGCGCATGCTGCCCCCACGCTACATGCTAAAAACTAACGCCAGCTCAATGGTGGCGTTAGCGTCTAGCGCGTGCGGCAATGCAGCACGCGCTAAGCGCGCGCTAAAACCGCTAGCACAGTTTAGTAAAAGGAGCCCTCAGCGTCACGCAGTGCGGGTTTTCTGAAGCAGCAGCTGCGAAATGCGTCAGAACCCAAAGGAGTGCAAACACCATCAGATTAAGTGACTTTTGATTACCAAATTCAAAAAAGTGGACAATATTGCAGTCAAAAACAAGTGCGATGATTAAAAGTCCAGACACAGACAACTAAAAGCTCGGACGTGTCCCGTGGTTTGGTCTAGGATTTAAACATCTGAGCACTGTTTAAAACTGGTAAATCTGAAGTTAAATTTAACCTTTTGAGCGTGTGCATTGTGCCAGTTCTAGTGTGTTCTTACATTTAGACATGACCATTTACACCAATGAAAACAAGCAATTATTGGAACTAATTGGCAATGATTAGAATTTATGTGCACGTCTTTTTAATTGGATTCTATGAAGAGGTGTGCATAAATTCTAGTGCAAGGATCTGAAAAGGGGGTGTGGTCATAGGAGGGTCATGGGCGGAGCAGGGATGTTCCTAGTAATTAGGCTTGTTATAGAACTAGAGCAGTGTATCACAAATAGTGTGCCTCCTGAGATTTCAGGTGTGCCGTGACACACTGGCGAGGAGGAGAGTCATCCGTCCAGCTGATTGCCTACAGGATGCGCCTCTCGCAGCAAGAGGCACCTCCTGTAGGCAGTCAGCGGAAGACTCCTCCTCGCCAGCATTTCTCCTCCTCTCCCCGCACCTCCTGAATCCCTCCACAGAAGTGGGTCGCAGCCAAATGGGCCTCCGCACATGCGTGAACGTAGACGTGTGACATCATCATGGTGACGACTGCACACTTCCGGCCGGGGCACTGAGATTAGTGTGCCACTGGATGGAAAGTTTGTGAGACACTGAATTAGAAGGATCTGTGCCAAATTTATGCACAGGGATTAACACCAGGTTAGTGCCCAATTATCAGCACAGTTTGGTTCATTATTCAATTAATTTGCACATGCAAATTTACCACACGGCCAAATTTGCACATGCAGTTCAAAGTGTCATATATAGAATCCAGGGGAATGTGCTTTAGTAAAAAGACCTTCATATATAGACTTTCTGGGTTGCTAACATCCGCCTTAAAACAAAGTTTTAGAGTGCATTTTTCTTAGCATTTATAAATAATGCCCTTGATCAATGTTCTCTCTAAACTGTGTGGGAATTCTTCACCTACATTCTCACTAATGGGATGTGCTGTTTGGCATTACATTTTCAATAGCAAGGGACAGGCAAGTTTTGCAGGATTCCAGAGAATCTGCCTACCTTTACATAGAAACATAGACATTGATGGCAGAAAAGGGCCATAGCCCATCGAGTCTGCCCATACCAATGACCCACTCCCTGACTTTTACTCCCCTATAGATCCCACGTGAATATCCCATTTTCTCTTAAAATCTGACACGCTGTTGGCCTCAATCACCTGCTGAGGCAGCTCGTTCCAATGATCGACCACCCTTTCGGTGAAGAAGTACTTCCTAGCAACAAACCAAAACAAGGGAAAACCAGGGTCCAACTCTCTGCAGTGAAAGACAATCCAGAACAAACAAACCAAAAAAACTGCAGGTGAATGTACACGATGAAGGCAGTCTTTATTGTGACAAATAAATCTTTTGAATAAAAACCTTTTACCAGGTAAGGGACCCAACACGGACCGTGTTTCGGACTAACCTTCGTCAGGGGTCCACTTTTGATAAAGGGAATTTTATCAAAAGGAAAAAAAGAGCCTTGAGCCGGCGGTCTTTTCAGCGTGTCAACTATTGTTACTTGCTCAAGGCTCTTTTTTTCCTTTTGATAAAATTCCCTTTATCAAAAGTGGACCCCTGACGAAGGTTAGTCCGAAACACGGACCGTGTTGGGTCCCTTACCTGGTAAAAGGTTTTATTCAAAAGATTTATTTGTCACAATAAAGACTGCCTTCATCGTGTACATTCACCTGCAGTTTTTTTGGTTTGTTTGTTCTGAAGTACTTCCTAGCGTCACCTTGAAATTTCCCACCCTGATTTTCAGCGAATGTCCTCTGGTTACCGAGGGCCCTGTAAGACTGAAGATATCATCTTTCACCTCTATATGTCCCGTGATATACTTAAAGGTCTCAATCATGTCCCCCCCTCACTCTTCGCTCCTCCAGTGAGTACATCCGCAGTTTTTTTAGCCTTTCTTCATACGTGAGATCCCTGAGCCCCAAGACCATCCTGGTAGCCATTCGCTGAACTGACTCAATTCTCAACACATCTTTCCGGTAGTGTGGTCTCCAGAATTGAAAGCATGATTATTAAACAGCACTCCCCATGGGCAGGAATGCAGTTGGAGGACTCCTGCATACCTTAGAGCAGAGGTGTCAAAGTCCCTCCCTGAGGGCCACAATCCAGTCCAGTTTTCAGGATTTCCCCAATGAATATGCATGAGGTCTATTTGCATGCATTGCTCTCATTGTTTGCTAATAGATCTCATGCATATTCACTGGGAAAATACTGAAAACCCGACTGAATTGTGGCCCTCGAGGAGGGACTTTGACACCTCTGCTTTAGAGTGAATATTGGCCAATGCAGACACAAGATGTCAAAACATGGCCATGTAGCATTGTGCTATAATGGTTTGTTTATTGATATATTATTTGTTGTCTACATAAATGTTTCTTAATATTTAAGTTTAATCATATTATTTTAACCACACAAACTGAAAGGTAGATAGATAGATAGTTCTCCTCTATCACTCCCATTTTTTTTCTGCCTCTGAGTTTACACTCCATCCAAGAGCCAATGAATAGTAAGACTATATGGTGAGCAAGTGATAGGAGCTTCTTCATAGAAAATACACGGAGACAAATTTTTCACCGTCCCCTTAGGAACTCAATTTCCCCGTTCCATCCTCGCAAGTTTTATCATTGTCCCTGTCCCTACCACATTCCCGTAAACTCTGCCTTAACTGCACAAGCCTCGAACACTTGTGATTTTAAAGTGTTTGAGGCTTGTGCAGATGAGGATGGAGCTCGCAGGAATGGGGCAGGGACAGGAAAAGAACTTGCGGGGACGGGAAAATGAATTCCCACGGGGACGGGGAAAATTTTGTCCCCGTGCCATTCTCTACTTCCTCACAATGGAAGGGCAGCATAAATGCCACATTGCAGTGCTTGAAGGGACAATTCCATTTTCACTCTGCATCTGCTTCTGCAGACCCAATATTCAGCCTCTGATTCTCACTGCTCTCCCACTTCCACCATTCTGAGTTCATTTTACTTCTTGGTTTTATTGCTACAGGTATTGATAATTCACTCGTAATCCTAATTGTGAATATTGTGCACCTGGAACATTTCGCATATAACTGCATAAGAAGCTGAAGGATACCATGGAGTCTGGAGATAATTCAGTCCTTTACTCTGCTACATTTCAGCATGGCTAGACAGCGTAGAGCAGAGAAAGAAAGACATCTGGAAGTAATCACCTTACTAATATTTCCTCTCTTTCACTGGTTCCCACTTCATATTTTGTGGTTTTTATTTTATGAAGCACAGATGCAGTGGGTGAAGGGCGAAGTGAAATGGGTAGGGAAAGGACTTCATACGTTGATGCAATTTCTATCAAATTCAAATATTAGGATTATTTTTTTTATATAAATTTTGCTCGAGGATTGCCTGAGAAATCCTATAGGCAGTGTTTGTCTTCAAACTTCCATCATCAGCCAGATTTGGAAGTGTATTTTCAGTCTCACATGAGCATGTCTTTCTCTGCTTTTTATTATTATGATGACAATGATGATTAATAGTAATAATAATAATTATTATTTATTGGGATATATCAATAACTTCTATGATAAGATTAGATTTCTTTAGCACTTTTGTCCAAATATTTTTATGGACAGATTGAACTATTATTAATACTAATAATTGATGATAATTTCCCACCTGTACAGACACACAGTCATGGTGGTCATTTGCCTTTTATTTTGTATTATCATTAATTTTCTGAGTTTATCTTTCTATTACACAATCTCTCACAAGCGTCAACATTTACTCTTCCCCTGGACAACTACTGTATTTTCACGCATATAACGCGCGCGTTATACATGATTTTTACAAACCGAGTATAACCATGCGTGTTATATTCGTGAGCGCGTTATCCCCTTTTTTTTACATAGTTCCCCTCCCCTGACGTCCGATTCACCCCGCAGGACCGCTCACCCCCCCACCCTGAAGGACCGCTCGCGCTCAAACACGCACCCGCACCCCCACCCCAAAGGACCGCTCACACCCCTACAGCCTCCCCACCCCCCCATCATGTAGAAGCTGCCTACCGTCGTCCTGCTGCTTCCTCTGACATCAGAGAAAGGGCGGGACCGCCGGAAGAGGAAGCAGCGTAGACGCAGGGCTAAGAGAAGGGGCAGGACCGCCGGCGGTCCTTCAGGGTGGGGGTGCAGGTGCAGGTTCGAGCGCGAGCGGTCCTTCGGGGTGGGGGTGCGAGCGGTCCTGCGGGGGGGGGGGGGTTGAATCGGACATCGGGGGGGGGCATCAGGCTTTTAGGGTGGGGACAGGACTTCAAGGGGGGACAGAACTTCAAGGGGGAGAGGAGAGTCGGGGCGGGCTAAAGGAGAGTCAGGCTGGCCAGAGGAGAGTCGGGGCGGGCTAAAGGAGAGTCGGGCTGGCCAGAGGAGAGTCGGGGCGGGCTAAAGGAGAGTCGGGCTGGCCAGAGGAGAGTCGGGGCGGGCTAAAGGAGAGTCGGGCAGTGACGGGAGAGTCGGGGCGGCATGCGCGGTATAGGGGTGTGCGTGGTATATAAAAATGTATTTACATAAATTACAGTTTCTCGCGTGCTATACCCGTGTGCGTGTTTTACACGGGTACGCGGTATATGAGTGATAATACGGTAGTCTCTGGGAAGATGGAGAGTGGCGGCTACGGCAAATTAGATGAATCAAGCCAAAGCAGGTCTAATGACATGGTGTTATTCAGTATTTATTCTCTAATTAGAAAAGATGATATTCTCTCAGGGTTTCTGCAGCTGGCATTGTGCGTGTTGCAGGTTTCTGGGTCTCGCTGCATCTGTGTCAGGTAGAAACCGACGTTTCAGCCACCATGCTGTGGCTTTCTTCAGGTTATATTCTGAAGTCTGCTGATAATGTAATATAGTGCTTCTTGGTGCAGGTAAATCCACTATTAAGAGACTCTAGACACTACAGAATACGGCTGTTCGCCTTTTCACTCATTCATGCCCCAGTGATCACATTACACCTTTATTAAAATAATATCATTGGCTCCCAGTAACCTATCAAATTCAATACAAATCGCTCCTTTTACTAAGCTGTGTTAGGGCTTTAACACGCGGAATAGCGCATGCTACACCTTAATGCCAGCATTGAGCTGGCATTAGATTTTACGCGTAGCGCGCGGTAATTACCCGCATGCGCTAAAAATGCTAGCGCACCTTAGTAAAAGGAACCCAAAGTGTTCTTGCTCACCTTCAAGGTCTTTTGTCAGGGTTCCTTGGTTCATAGACAAAACCGCGGAAGACAAAGGTGCGCGCCGACAACTGAGCGCAAGACGGAGGCGCGCGCCAAAGAAAATGACAGTTTTTAGGGGCTCCGATGGGGGGGGGTTTGTTGGGAAGCCCCCCACTTTACTTAATACAGATCACGGCGGCGTTGTGGGTGGTTTGGGGGGTTGTAACCCCCCCTCATTATACTGTAAACTTAACTTTTTCCCTATTTTTAGGGAAAAAGTGAAGTTTTCAGTAAAATGTGGTGGGTTACAACCCCCCAACCCCCCCACAATGCGGCGCGATCTGTATAAAGTAAAGTGGGGGGGTTCCCCTCCACACCCCCTCATCAGAGCCCCTAAAAACAGTTATTTTCTTCGGCGTGCGCCTCCGCGCTGCGCTCAGTTGTCGGCGCGCGCCTTTGTCTTCCGCGGTTTTGACCTGACACTGGGTTCCTCACATTCTCTCTTCTTTCTGGCTATACTTCGTATTCTCCAGCCTGTATTCTTAGCTCCTTAAATGACTATCGGTTGTTTGTTGTTTTTTTTTTTTTTTACCAGGACTATATCTAGCTCGTGATCGTGCCTTTTCCTCTGCAGCCCCCTTTTTGGAACAGCATGCCGCTTGACCTGTGTGCTGAAGGATCCATCAGAAATTTTAAGACTCTCTTGAAGATTTGGCTTTTGAGCATGCTTTTTCTTCTTGTATGACCTTGGATTGTTGCTTGGTGGTCCCCTATCTCTGTAAGCCTGATTGTCTGTCCTCTTTATATGATTGATATTCCTTTCCTATTTACTAAAGAGTTATTTTTATTATTGTTCCTTAGTTTGTAACTGCTTAGTCTTGCGTGTCTTATTTTAGTGGTATAGCAAATGGTGAATGAATGAATGAATAAAATTTGGGGGGAGTTGGATCACAATTACAGTATAGGATATAGCGGATCATCTTATATACTCTGAGATTAAGGGCTCCTTTTACAAAGATGCGCTAACATTTTTAGCACACACAAGATTAGCGTGCGCTAGCTGAAAAATTACCGCCTGCTTAAAAGGAGGTGGTAGCGGCTAGCGTGCGCAGCATTTTAGCACGCGCTAGAACACCTTTGTAAAAGGAGCCCTAAAAATTTTATTAATTCTCAACCAAGGAGGTATATCAAGATGCTTAAAATAGTATACGGGAATAAAAGAGAGGCTTTCTTTATGTATGTGAGAACAAAAATAATAGAATATCAAATATCTGAAAAGTACAACTAAGGCCAACTGCAGCAGAAAAGGAAATCTATGGAGAAGCTTCTATATACTCTAGGTATAATAATAATCGCTTTATTTATATCCCGTCATAACTTTTCAGTTCAAGACATGTGTCATCTATTTAAGTAGACATAAGAAAATATTTTGGCTAGTAAGGGTATCCACAGGCATGAACAATTTGGTTTCTTTGCATTTTTTTCAGAAACAGTTCCAGATTTGGGGTGATTTTTTTCAGTACATGTATTTCATAAATTAATTTTAACAGGGAATATTCAGTGTCTACTAAATTGAATTAGCATGCGCTAACCAACAAATTAGGAGCCCTATGTTTTATAGCATGAATTAAAGCAATTTATTGGGCATTAAAAAATTGATTACACACCCTGTGTAGGTGGATATTGGATGGTTGCCGTGTACTAGGGAAGGTGCCACCTTCTTCTTATGAAACTACGAAGGTTCTTTAAAAGGTTTCCACACTTTCATATTTTCGCACTCAACCAAGACCATTCTTTCCTGATGGCATTAAGAAGTTAGTAGGATGCCGGGAAAAACATATCACATAACAGGGTGATTAAGTGGAAAAGTGATGTAATTTGCTTTTGAGATATTTAATAAATAGTATAAATTAAAAAATTAATTTAATAAAAAAAATTAAAGTGCGGAAATTTTTTGAAGATCCTTCTATAGGTAGCAGATTTTAAACAAACGAGAAAATATTTTTTTAATTGAACAAACACTTAAGCTGTGGATTTTGTAGCCAGAAGATATTGTAAAGATGATGGACCCTATTTAGACAGCCAGGAAAGGCTCCCAGATGTCTAAATAGCACAAGGCTGACTATCCACCGATATTCAGCAGGGGATACCATGGTCACCACTAATATTCAGCAGCTTGCCATCTGAATTCAGCAGCCAAAGACAACCGCCTAAAAGGGTGGTATATTCAGACTTAGCCAGCTTTGCCCAGCCAGTCACAAATAAGACCAGAAATTCAATGCATGTCTGCATATGAGCCTGAATGAGCCCACTGGGGACAGAGAAAGGTATTTCTCTATATAATATGTAACCGCACTGGGGTTGGGGGTGGGGGGAGGGGGTGATCAAGCAGTGGGAAAGATTGGGGGGTGCACACAGTGCGGCAATGCTGGACACCACCGCCCCAACCTCCCTCGCTATGCCACTTACTGCCTTCTAAATAGGAGATTGTAAGTAATCCCACATTAACTCTTAGCAGGTATCATGCACTAAAGGGAACATGAATGTATGACTGAAATAAAAATAGTGTGAATGGAAATAAAAATAGTGTGAATAGTATGAAAAATAGTGTGAATTTTAGGTGGTACCCAAAAGGTACTGCCTAAAATTTGTAGCTACCACAAATATATATATTTTTTTTAGTTATTGAAGCTATTGAGAGGATTTTGCCAATTAAGTTAGGCACCCTTTAGAGAATCTGGACTTGTTCTTTTGACTATGTGTGGTCCCACGTTAAGCCATGGTAAGTACAAATTTTAGCACATTTTACTAAAAGGGCCCCAATGAGGCTGTTTCAAGGAGCTCTTTATTTAATGCTATAGTATACAATATATAATCAAATTAATATAACCATAGTGACATAACACAAAAATATAGTAGATGGTGACTGATAAGGACCATTTGACCCAACTAGTTTACCTGATTCTCCTTTCCTCTACTACTTTAGCCAAGGATACTACATAACTATGAGATATACAAGATATGGGTGTCATCCTTTCTTGCCCTTGCATATCCTGCTTTGCTAAAGATACCGTATCTCTCAGCTGTCAGTCACGTGCAAGCTATCTCTCTTTATCCAATTAAGTTTGGTTGTCTCCCCTTGTTGGTTCTCTACCATTCAGGGCAGATGATAATATGCATATCTATCCCTGGCCCCTCCTCTCTTTTGGCCAACCTTTCTTTGACTATGCTGCTGCAAGTGCTGTACCTTCCTTCAGGATATGTGCTAAAGAAAACGAAGCCCTGAAAATACATCACTGCAGCATCCTGGCTGCTTTGTCCACGTGGCAATGAATATTCCATATACTTCTGGCAAGATAAATGGAGGACTGGAAAAATACTTAATCTCCCAGAAAAATGTCTTCTTTGTAGGTATAGTAATCTGAGCTGAAATTAATAAAAAAAAATCTTGGAAAACATTATTTTTACCTATATTTCGCAACATTGTTTTATATTAAATTATGCTGCATTATATATGGGGCTTCTGTCAGTGTTTAACTGATAAACACCAATAAAACATATCCATACAAAAAAAAGATGTTTATTATATAAACAGCAGAAAAATGCCACTTCTCTCCTTCCCATCTACATGTGCCCGTTCTTAGACTTGCTGTGCTATTTCTGCATATTTTCCATGCTGAAGATGCCTCATCTGCATAAATTCCTATCAGCTTCATGGGTACTTAGGGGTAGAGAGAAAGTGGTGGGGATGGGTTAGTGGAGGAATATACTGAAAAGCATGCAAGTTGTAAATCTGCATAAAAATTTTAAACTCCAAAATTGACGACTTAACACCCCAAACTAGAAACTCGTGATAGTATATATTGAGCCACAGTATCAAGCACATTGTCATTTCTTCCCACAATAATTACCATAGTAATTACAAGGGGTCGCTGAAAAGTTCTCAGCCCAACCAAGAAGAGAATGATATGAAGCCATGAAACTGACATGTTATTCCACACTTTTCTTGACACTTTATGTTTCATTTCATATCATTGAAATAAAAAGTGTTAAGAAAAGTGTGGAATAACTTGTAGGTTTTATGGCTCCACATCATTCTCTTATTGGTTGGGCTGAGAACTTTCCAGCGGTCCCTTGTAATTACTATGTTGTGATTTAAGACCATTTATGACCCAATACGCCCTAAGCTTGGGAAAATTCTGAGTTCAAAGAAAACAATTATGGTACCTATCTTCATGCTACATACTTATGTTATTAGTCTTACAAAATAATAAGAAATACAACTGGATGTGACAGTGGGAGTTATACTGATATATGCACTGTGCTTTTGACAATGTGTGTGTTTCTTGGTTATTGTATAGCTTCAAAAATAATGATTGAGAAATAAATACCAAAGCATGAAGTCATGCAATAAAAATTCTTTACAGAAACAGTTTTGTTGGAATAATTAATACAGAAATAAACAGAAATGACAAATGTCTGCTTAGCATTATTACTCAATACAATCATACAGGCTGCAGGATTGCTGAGGTTTTCAAAATAAAGTTCTTTACTCACTTTTTCAGGTGGCCAGCGCCAGAAATGTTTGAGCCCAAACAAGAGGAGACATAGAGAAAGTGCCAGCAATATGCAGACGATAAGTCCCCAAATCTTGTATCGTCTGCACTTCGACTTGATTTTAAATGTCTCGACCTGAGAAAATAAATTTTAAAAAACCCACCACAGCAGATGGTAATCATTTACACATTTAAATACTCAGTGCAATAAAACAGGCATTAATAAATGCAAAGGTTAAAAGCAAAAGAGAAGGAAAGGAATATTTAAGCTTACGTCTGCAGGAAGACACTGCTGAGGCACTACCTGTGGATTCTGCTCCATGGCTCCTGAATGCCAAACTTTTCTCTGCAGCAAGGACGAGTGGGGGAGCACCAGCTGTCTGGGTGGAGTGCACAAGAAGCTGGAGTGCAGATATTTTACCAGAGAGGGTGAAAGGCTCAATAATATGTCAAAGTGAAGCCTCTTTTATTGTGGGTGGTACTACAGTCCAAGAATGTTCCAAAAATCTAGACAGAGACACTCAGATCCCCCACAGGAGAGGCCCAGACTACATTTGATAGGATTTTCAAGCATGCAATGATTTGATTTAATTTCCGATCCTCGGGACTGAGGTTCTGATGAGAATTTAGGTTCCATTTTTAGGATCAACTCTTAAGTTTGTTCTAAAGGATCATCACAGCACAGATTGACTAGCAAGTCAGTCTCACTGTAATGATTAGTAACGGAATTTGAGACGACAGGGACAAAATGAGCATTGCATTGACTTATGAAGGATAGCTGAATAAAGAAAAAGTGTTTCGCTATCTGAGGGACTGCAGAGGAGGCCACATAATGGCAATTAGGCCACTGACAAGAATATAACGAGAGACTTCATGACTGATACAGTCTTATCAAATCCTCAATAGGCTTTAGTAATATCAGCCCCTATTAAAGAAGGCAGACTATTGGCAGTGAGCAGTGGTGGCTGTGAGGTAACAACTATCCGCACATTAAGCCTGATTCATTTACATACTGTCTCCAAAACATTTGGGGCCAGATTCTATAAACGGCACCTAAATCGGCAGGCGCCTTGAAAAAAAGGCGCTGACTACATGTCAATCATGCTTAAGCACTATTTACAGAATCACGCTTTACAGCACCTATCACAAAACTTAGGTACCAGTAATGTAGTGCCTAAGTTCTTTTTAGAATCGTGCCTAATGCCACCTTTTATAGAATTGTTTAGGTAATTAATGTAGGCACTGTTTAGGTAATTAATGTAGGCACCCATATAGATGTCCTTTATAGAATCTGTCCCTTTCTGTCCAACTCCATAGGACCCTTAGGGGAAAAGCCCCGTACACATACAAACATACAAAATGGTTTATAATTGTGAGGGAAAAAAAAAATCATAATTAGGGATGGATAGCCAGAACATTTTTGTCTCATATCATTTCCATAAACGTTTGTTTCAATCGTTTTTGTCTGGTCATTGTTTTAGCATGGGAGTAAAATCATACAGGACAAATTCTATATATGAAGCCCAAAAATAGGCGCTGAAAAAAAGTGCTACCCTATAATCACACTTAAAGTTAGACACAGTTCATAGAACGGTGCTTATGCCTGGGAACAGTGACTAAATTTAGGCACAGCCATTTGCATCAATGAAAATGTGCAAATGCCACACCTAAATTTAGGTGTGGAGGCCCTAATTATGTAATTACACATCCCAATCTGCCCGTGATCTGCCCATTCCATGTATTTAAAAAAAAGGAAGAAGGAAGACCAAATGGCAGCTGGCGTAATTAACAAGGGAGATGAAGGATGCTATTAGAGCTAAAAGAAAATCCTTCAGAAAGTGGAAGAAGGATCCATCTGAAAATAATAGGAAACAGCAAAAGGAATAGCAAGTCAAACGCAAGAACCGATAAGAAAGGAAAAGAGAGACCTTGGATAGAATACTGTGTTGGAGGCAAAAACTCCATGGTAAAAACCTTTTTAGGTATATTAAAAGTAAGGAGCGGGGAAAAGAAGACTGAGGAGTAAAAGGCTTTCAATAACGTGTGTGTGAATGATTCAAAAGTACAGTGGAAAATCAAAAATCGTAACAGTGATAAAGGACCTTTTACAAAGGTGCGCTAAGCGTTTTAGAGCGGATTAAGTGCGTGCTGAATCAAAGCGCGCGCTAACTGCTAACGCGTCCATAGGATAACATGCACGCATTAGCGTTTGGCACGTGTTTAGTGCGCGCTAATATAACACATGCTAAAAAGCTTAGCACCCCTTTGTGAAAGAGGGGGAAAGTCTCTCCATGTGTGATCTCTCATATATTCATTAGAGTCGTTATCCCCAATCAGAGGTCGAGTCTCCTAATGATATCGTCCTTAGTTTTCTCTTTCAGCAAAATTATCAAATGTCATATATATTTAACTCGATAATCAGTTATACTTATCTCAGGAAGCGTTATCATGTCTTGCTGAATGTTCAGGTTACTCTATAGAGCCCCGTTTCGGAGGATAAAAACGTCTTCTTCGGGAGCAATCACACTGATCAGGTAGTTTTGATTTGTTCACACACACTCTTGAAGGTCCAAGGATGTTTCATGCTGTTAGGATGGGAGGACATAAGAGAAGTGGAAAGACAGTGGTCTAAGCTGAAAGGAGCGATAAAAATGGCTACGGACCTTTATGTGAAGAAAATCAATAAAAACAAGAGAAAAAGGAAGCCGATATGGTTCTCCAACCTAGTGGCTGAGAAAATAAAGGCGAAAGAGTTGGCGTTCATGAAATATAAAAAAAACCCAAGAAGAGGAGAGCAGAAAGTACTACAGGGTGAAACTGAAAGAAGCCAAGAGAGAGATACGTTTGGCGAAGGCACAGGCGGAAGAGGTGGTGGAGAGTAAAACTGTGACTGAGTTCAAAGAAGCGTGGGATGAACACAGAAGATTTAGAATCAGAAAATAATATTAAAGATTGAACTAGGCCAGTTACTGGGCAGACTTGTACAGTCTGCATCTATGTATGGCCGTTTGGAGGAGGATGGGCAGGGGAGGGCTTCAATGGCTGGGAGGGTGTAGATGGGCTGGAGTAAGTCTTAACAGAGATTTCGGCAGTTGGAACCCAAGCACAGTACCGGGTAAAGCTTTGGATTCTCGCCCAGAAATAACTAAGAAGAAAAAAAAAAAAAAAATTTAAATTGAATCAGGTTGGGCAGACTGGATGGACCATTCGGGTCTTTATCTGCCGTCATCTACTATGTTACTATGTTACTATGTTAACCTTTGGGGTTACATTTAAAGCTTACAACTCTTGAAGCAGGACTCCTCCTGTATATGAGTTGTGAATACTGAGGACGCATTACAAATTTAAATTTTATGATTTGAGATTTATCATTTTACAGGGTGGTGTTTGGACACATAATATCTAATCTAATCTAATCTTCTATTTGTGCGTCACTCATACCTATACAGGCTCAAGGCGACTGTAAAGAGAGGTAAGAGGGGAGAGAGAGAGGAGGTGGATAAGTAGGAGGGAGAGGAAGGGGAGAGAAAAAGAGGGGACAGAGGAGGAAGGGAAAGGGAGAGATGAGAGGGTAAAGGAAATTAAGTATCGAACAGATGGGTTTTCAGTTTTCTTCGGAAGAAGATGTGGCAAAGTTCAGTTCTGGTTCTTTCTGTAGGGCCATTCCAAGTTTTGACTCCTAGGAATATCTCCTAGTGAGCTCACCTTTGAAAGAATAATTTTTATGAAGAGGAGTAAAAGGGGCACTCAGGGAAGACAAGGCCATAGCAGAGAAATTAAATTAATTCTTTGCTTCGGTCTTCACTGAGGAAGATGTGGGGGAGATACCACTGCCAGAAATGGTATTCAGTGCTGATGAGTCATAGAAACAAATCTCTAACACTGGAAGATGTAATGGGGCAATTTGACCAATTGAAGAGTAGCAAACTGCCTGGGTCTGATGGTATATATCCCAGAGCACTGATAGAATTGAAAAAAGAACTTGCAGAGTTATTGTTAGTTAAGTGTAATTTATCTTTAAAATCCAGCATGGTACTGGAAGACTGGCAGGTGGCGAATGTAACACCAATTTTTAAAAAGGGATCCAGAGGTGATCTAGGAAATGATAGACTGAAGAATTTGATGTCGGTGCCCGGCAAAATGGTAGAAACCATCGACTCATGTACGAGTCCTAACAATTCCAGTAGGGCATCCCAAGGCAGACAGGTTTCAGCGGAGATGTCAGACTAACAATGTGTACCACCCATCTGGGCAGCAGCAGATGGGCAGTGTTGAAGGTGGATGATCACATTTGATGCAACAACATCAAATTTATACTGCGCAGAAGAAAGGCCTGGAAATCTACTTCTGTATTCTGCCACCATAGTAACTATGAGGGGCCGCTGAAAAGTTCTCAGCCCGACCAAGACGAGAATGATGTGGAGTCGTGAAACTTACAAAGTCATTCCACACTTTTCTTGACATCAAGTCACTAGGACTCGAACATGAGTCAATTGCACCTAACACACAAGCATGTGCTAATGCTTATTATTGTATGATAAAGGGGCATCTTTATTTACTAAAATTAAGAGAGCTCCATGAATTGCAGCAAATTAAGCTTGGACTTTTCATTTCATCCTTAGTAATGGTCTGTTTTTTACTCTCAAACAAGAATGATGGAACACTGGTTGTGTTTATAATGTAATTTAAATCAAGGAAAAAAAAGACCTCAAAATACCCCAAGAGTGTGATGTTTTGACCGAGCAACAGCTTTATCAGCGGCTAATCAATGAGCAATATTGAAGTCTAACTGGCAAGTCAATAAGCCTTTTCATTACCCTTGAAGAAGGCCATTGGTGCGAAACGGACTGGGCCTCCATCGGGTTATTAAGATAAGTGCTTAATAGTATTTTCAAATTAAGTAAGACAAAAAATTACATGGAATTGAATTATTAGTTGCTGGTCATTCAATGCTCATCTATAAGAAGAAAAAAATGGATAAAAAATTGATATATATTATATTATTCATTTAAATATCTATCACGAAAGCAAATTTAAAAATTCAATCAAAACTTTATTATATTCAAGGGTTTTTGACCAGTGATGATACCCAACCCCGAAAAAGTTGTGACTTCATTGATCACACTCTTGGGGTATTTTGAGGTCTTTTTTCCCTTGATTTAAATTACATTATAAACACAACCAGTGTTCCATCATTCTTGTTTGATTCTAAATAATTATTTGGACACTATATTTGGTTTTCCATTTTCTCGTTCAGTTTATACTGTTTTTTACTCTTACATAGTAGCCGACCTTAGGCCCTCTTCTATCAAACTGTGAAGGCAGTTTTTAGCGCGAGGAGCCAAGCTGAATGACCTGCGCTGCTCCTGACGCTCACTGAGTTCCTGTGAGCGTCGGGAGCAGCGCCGGCCATTCAGCGCGGCTCCCTGTGCTAAAAACTGCTATCACAGTTTGATAGAAGAGTCTCTCTTTTCCGATTTGTTAGATCAGTAGCAGTGACAGCATGGGGATACTAGTAGCATACAGACTGACAAATGTAGGTTGGAGGCATGGGGACACTATAAGCACATCTTGCCTGGGCGGCTGCTCCTTCTCCCTCTGCTATTCTTTCTGATTACAAGGGAAGAATCACCTCAGTAACACAATGCACTAATAACTCTGAATGGTGTCAGGTCAAAAGCGCGCCGGGACAAAGGCGTGAGCAGACAACTGAGCGCAGTGTGGAGGCGCACGCCGAAAAAAAAGACTGTTTTTAGGGGCTACGACGGGTGTGTGTGTGGGGAACCCCCCCCCACTTTACTTTATACAGATCGCGCCGCGTTGTGGGGGGGTTTGGGGGATTGTAACCTCCACATTTTACTGAAAACTTAACTTTTTCCCTGTTTTCAGGGAAAAAGTTACGTTTTCACTAAAATGTGGGGGGGTTACAACCCCCCAAGCCCCCCACAACGCCGCCGCGATCTGTATTAAGTAAAGTGGGGGGGCTTCCCAACAAAACCCCCCGTTGCAGCCCCTAAAAACAGTCTTTTTCTTCAGCGCGCGCCTCCGTCTTGCACTCAGTTGTCGGCGCGCGCCTTTGTCTTCCGCGTTACTGTCTATGAACCCTCTGAATCACTGACAGATAGACTTGAGTTGCAAGCTGTGCTATAAGAGTCTCTTGTGGGACTAGGGGACACTCGATGAAGTTACAGGGAAATACTTTTAAAACCAATTGGAGGAAAAAAAATTTTCACTCAGAGAATAGTTAAGCTCTGGTATGCATTGGCAGAGGATGTGGTAAGAACGGATAGTGTAGCTCGTTTTAAGAAAGGTTTGGACAAGTTTCTGGAAGAAAAGTCCATAGTCTGTTATTGAGAAAGACACGGGGGAAGCCACTGCTTGCCTTGGATCGGTAGCATGGAATATTACTACACTTTGGGTTTTGGCCAGGTACTAGTGACTTGGATTGGCCACCCTGAGAATGGGCTTCTGGGCTTGATGGACCATTGGTTTGACCCAATAAGGCTATTCTTATGTTCTTAGATTGGTTGATTCCCTTGGAACGCTCTGTTTTTACTCTTAAGTATGTTTTTTTGAAGTATTGAAGACTCCAGAGACAGCTATGCTACCTGTGGGGAAATTATTTTTTTATTTTTTTACCATCAGGGAAGGTAGGGGAAGATCAGACAAAGCCAGGTTTCTCCCAAGACAGTTTAGATCTGACAATGATTTCAGATAAATGCAATAAGTAAGAGCAAGACAAAACCATGATATTGGCTTCATCTAATTCTGTGTGAAGTTATGCCAGACAAAAATAAAATCTTTCTTTAGTTGGCACTTACCAGTATATCTTTATCTTGAAAATGCATTGCTATATAGAATAATGTGAAATATACGAGGGTTCTTCAAAAAGTTTATGCGCTTTCACATTTTCGCAGGAAATGGTTGGGGGCAGGAGTGGTATCATAGAATGTCATGTGACTAGTCAGTCAGGCAAGCTAGCTCACCTTGCAGGAAGTGATGTAATTTGCTTTTGAGATATTTAATAAATAATGTTTACAACAATAAAAGTGTGAAAGCGTTTTGAAGATCCCTCGTATATATTTGAACTGACCCAGCTACAGTTTTTTCCCAGATGGAATGGATTGTCCAAGCTGTCTTTACTTTCCTGTTTACGAAGGCTTTTGTTGACTTGATTGGGAATGCCCTCTAAGTTAAGAAAGTGCCTGCAAGAACGAGTGGTTTCTGCTGTATGATAGATTAATGCAATGGTCTCCAACACACGGCCCCAGAGCTGCATGTAGCCCCTGAAACCTTCTAATGCAGCCTCAAACTGAAATGCTTTTCAAATCCTGAAAATGCATTAATTTCAATCTTGCCTACAAAGTTAACTTTATTTGTTAGGACCAGAGCTGGGACCCACTCATGGAATGGGATCCCAATGCAAGCAGGTACCAGACTTTTACTCTCTCCTAAGAATAATGTAGTCCATAATGTAGTTAAATCCACAACTCCACAACTTCTTGGAACAAGGAAGGCACTCAAACAGTGAACAGTTGCTTTTAGAACATAGTCCAACTAAGTACAGATTTTCCTTTTCCTTCACTCCAAGATATTATTTCTAATTTACAACTCCAAATTACAGTGATCATAAGTTGGGCTCTGACTAACAGAAACCAAACCTCTAAATCAGACTTTGCACTGGTCAATTGGTGGGTTCTGACCAAAACACAAATCTCCCACCCAAATCCAGTCTCTAAATCTCCTCTGGAGTGAGGTTACAAACAGAGACCCCCCTCCAAGAAGTCCCAAGAACTAGCTGGGCTTCTCAATGGGTTTTCTCAGGCTTCAGGAAACTGATGGAACTGAAGAACTGAGTTATTGGCAGTTTCAGAGGTGCCTGCCTGCCTGAATGTAATTTGTGGTTCCCATGGAGACTTAGGTGCATGAGTTTGATTCAAACTTCCTAGGTCGCAAGTTCACACCTTTTAGTTCTTCTCCATTAACACCTATTGTTTTATTCCAACTGCCAGACTGTGCAGCTCTAAGCTAGGGCTGCCCTTCATACTCCAATACACAGCACCAGTAATTTTAAAATACAAAACTGGCAGCTCTGGGAAAATTGATGCACTCCTTAACTCCTACTTCAGTGCATATTATTTGTCCAAGGCTACACTGTATTACTGTGGTTGATGCCAAACTCTGTAATAATATTATTGCGGATGATACCAAACTCTGGAAAGTGCGGATAACAAGATCTAGCAAAACTTGAAGAATGCTCCAGTAATTGACAACCAATATTTAATGCTAAAAAATGCAGGGCCATGCACTTGGGCTGCAAAAAGCCAAGAGAACAGTATAGTATAGGGAGTGAAGTACTTCTGTATTCAAAAGAAGAGCAGGACTTGGGGGTGATTGTATCTGGCAATGGTCACAGCCAGGAGGATGTTCGAGTAGGAATGGCCAGTAAGAAAAAGGAAGTAAAAGTGCCATTGTATAAGTCTCTGTTGAGGACCCATTTAGAATACTGTGTGGAATTCTGGAGACCACACTTTCAAAAAGATATAAATAGGATGGAGTCGGTCCAGAGGGCTGCTACATAATTGGTATGGGAACAGACTTAGGGCTAGATTCACTAAGCAAACCAATCGTGTATCGATCAGTTTGCGACCCCTTGGCGACTAAATTCCCCTCTGGCCCGATTCACTTACCTCTCTGCCGACCATCCTTCGAGCCGTGCATGCAAATGAGGGGAGGGACAGCGATTCACAACACAATCAATCCAATCCGACTGGGCTGGCCGATCAACTCCAAAAGTGACTGCTGGGGACCAGTCGTTCAGTGGTTTCCGACTGCATATCCTGCTCTCTGCCCCAACTCAAGCACAAATTGCCTGCTCTCTGCCCCGAAGTCCTGCCACCCTGCACTGCTCCGAATCTCCTGCTCTCTGCCCCGAAGTCCTGCCACCTTGCACTGTCCTTCCCCGCCCTGTGTGCCCATGGTTTTAACCTGCGGGTTAAAACCATGGGCTTGCAGGGCTCAACATTACTAAAAAAAAAAAAATAAAAGATTGCGGCTCCGATGGGCATGTGCAGACCATTTACAGATGGTCTGCGCATGCGCGTAGATCGCACATGTGCGATCCATGCAGGCAGATGGGGGCATTCCTCCAATCGCCCCCATCTGCATATTTTACTTTCGTGAATTCGTTGGACCTGCCCGGGTCAGGCTCGGATCGGCCCTTAGAGATCTCAATATATATACTCTGGAAGAAAAGCGGGAGAGAGGATTTATGATAGAGACATTTAAATATCTTCCTAGCATTATTGTACAGGAGGTGAATCTTTTTCAAATGAAGGAAAACTCTGGAATGAGAGGGAAAAGTTAAGAAATGAAAGGCTCAGGACTAACCTAAGACAATACTTTTTTACAGAAAGGGTGGTAGGTGCTTGTAATAGTCTTCCTGTAGGGGTGGTGGAGACAAAGACTGTGTCTGAATTCAATAAAGCATGGAACAGGTATGTGGGATATTTTAGGGAGAGGAAGAGATGGTGGATGCTATGGATGAGTAGACTAGATGGGCCTTTTGGCCTTTATCTGCCACCATGTTTCAATGTTTCCATGTTAAGTGTTGAATATTGCACTTAACGAGATAAGAGATAGCCTGCAGGATAAGTCTGGATATTCAGTGCCAATGCCTGACCCAGCATTGAATATCCAGACATAATGACATGACAGCCAAAAAACTCTGACTATTGCCGACTTAATATTTGCCCCTTTGTTTATGACAAAAAAAAATAGGACCGTGGCTAAAGGATTGATTCATAAGTCATGGCAACTATGTTTTTTCTCTCTCAAAAATGCACTAATACTGGAAATCTAATATATACGTTTGAAAGTATGTGACATGTACTTCTTAATGTTGCCACCAGATAACAGGTGAATACAGGAGTCTCTGGTAGGGGGAGAAACAAAAAAAACATTACATTTGAAATCATCATTTTATTATTATAAATCTTTACTGATTTTCAAACTTTGACAGTGCAAAACAATTAATTGAACATAAACACTGCATAAAATGCACTATTAAATACACAATTAATACATGAAACAATCATTTCCCCCCTCCCAATTATTAATACAAGAAGACATATTATGTGAATATAATTATAATTAAGTAATTTTATACTCAAAATACATTTCCCTTCCTTACCCCCCCTGGATAATCATTTTATTATGGCTTACACTGTACAACATGAACCACAAACCATAAGTACAAACTGTTTAACTGTTAGCATCCTTCAAAGTAGTCTCCCAAGTTGTCCAAGATGGGGAAGGCGGTGAATGCCATCAGCTGTATTTGATTCACCAATGTGTGCCACCTTTTGTCGAAATGCAGTTAAAATGTCCTGTTTGCTAACAATAGCTTCTTCACTTTAGGAATCATGGCCAACTCCTCGTTATTTGCTGGATTTAGTTTCCTTAATGATTGTTAGACAGGGTCATATACAACAAAATCAATTCTGTTTACAATTTCCATCGCCTACAATCAATTAAGCTATTCCGTCAACTTAGTGCTTCTTTTAGTTACCAAGCTCCAACTATTTGGAATAAATTTCCCCTCACCGTTAGATCAGAAACTAATTATTTTAGAAAGCTTTTAAAAACAGTTTTATTCAAGACATTTTTGAATTGATTGTTTTTATGATTTTTTTTCAATATTGCCTGTTTAACCAGGTTTGTTTCCGGTCATCAGCTTTATTGTAATCCGTCTGGAACTCATAAGGACTATGGCGGAATATAAAAAGCTTTGTAATGTAACGTAATCAAAGTCACATGGACTGAGATCTGGAGAATAGGGAGGACGTTAACAGTTAAACAATTTGTACTTGTATTTTGTTGTTGATGTTGGTACACTGTACGCCATAATAAAACAATGATTTCAGATGTCATGTTTTTATGCTTCTCCCCCAGAGATGCCTGCACTCATCGCTTATCCGCTAGCGACATTAAGAAGTACATGTCACACAC
Source organism: Geotrypetes seraphini (assembly GCF_902459505.1). Classification (NCBI taxonomy): domain Eukaryota; kingdom Metazoa; phylum Chordata; class Amphibia; order Gymnophiona; family Dermophiidae; genus Geotrypetes; species Geotrypetes seraphini. The sequence goes on from NC_047088.1 coordinate 71,788,435, forward strand.
TTTCAAACATATATATTAGATTTCCAGTGTTGACGCATTTTCGAGAGAAAAAAAGAGTTGCTATGACTTATGAATCAACCCTCGTATATGGCATTTTTACAGCATGACCACTTACTGACCTTTCCAGTTCAGCAAGGCAGTAACGGGAGCCTTTGCCCATCATTCAGGAAAGATACAACATTCCGCAGTGTAATCATCAATTTATTAATCTGCATAATTCTTCTGTGTCTTCCGCTTCCCAACTATGCCGAGAGCCTTTTCAAAGCAGTCATGAGGGACAATATTTTCTATTCTATTTATAACAAACAAGAAGAGACTGCCTTTGCAGAGTTCGCTGCATGACAGAATCCAGCAACTAGAAAGGCTACAGAAATCTAACTCCCCGGGTCTCAAAGGATTTTTTTTATTGGTAACACAGTTTGCCTCCATAGGGAAAAGGTTACACTACTCTAACACTGCTGGTGCAGGCATGAATTCATGGGAAGCCAACTTTGAAATTAACAGGAAGAGCACTGATGATTGTTGTTCGGGATCAGGTTTATTTGATATACTGTCAATCCACAGCTGTATATGAGCAGTTTATAGCGTATTGTACATTAATAAGGAATATAGCCCTTTACTGCATACATTAATAAAGGAAAAAGCTATATACATTATCAACATAAAAGCAGGAATTCACTTTGACCTAAAATCCAAGAACCCAAAAATATGCTTGGAAAAAAATGTTCCTTTTTCATATGGCCCACTAATCAGACCCTGAAGGTATAGGCAGGCTGAGAAAACCCAGAGTACAGAAATGTGCTTTTAAATTGGCTTTGAACTTATTGTGAGATAATTCCAACCACAGGTTGATAGATAATGTGTTCCACATTTGTTCCAGGAAATTATATTCTTTCAAACGTAAAGAACTACCCAACAGTGATAATCTGGCAACATTCACACTTCACCCATGTGGCATCCAGGCTTCCCACAATTTACATTTTTCTTCATGAACAGTTTTTCCTAATATGCAGTGCAAGTCCATGTTATTCCTAGTTCCGTAGTGGCTGGCTGCTTCTGTGCCTATTTCCCACCGAGATCATCTGAGCAAGAGCAGATAGCCAGAGGAGCCCTAAGACGCAGCCTGATAGACCGTGAGAATGATTGGCCAAAGATGATTGGTGAGTGACTGGTGGGGAGACCGGTAATGGCACTGGAAGCTGCCTGAAGACCTGGAGGATCAATGAGGGTCAGGTAGAATCTGGAGGAGAAAAGCAGAGTCCAGGGAATCCGGTGATGATGAAAAAGATCTGGCAGGATCTGGTCAGGAGTTTAATATAAGTGTTTTAATTGAATGTATGAATGAAGCGTGTTGTTCTTGTTTCAACAGCGCCCGGGGAGTAGAGAGGTGACGGGTAACAATTGCTCGGCCCAATCACATTATCACATTCCCCAATGTCTTAGCTGTGAAATTAGATTGAGTACCTGAATATAATTTACCTTGAGCTACTGCTGAACAGAGAATCAGGATTATGCCCAAATTTGGTAAATTTTTCTACAATATCCTCTCCTGGGCTAGGATTCTTATTACTTCCTCGCCAGAAAACTTCTGCTCACTCAGCTTCTAGATCAGTGGTCTTTGCTAATTTTAAAGTGAGGGCTGTTTTAGGTCCAAATGGGCTGAAGGAGAGCCAAATATCTTACTACTTGGGGAATGATACCAATAGCGCTTCTCGACATTCATTCCTACTAGAACACCTGGCTTTGATCACACAATGTAGAACACAGATAAACCCTATGGAAATATAAGACCACAAACTAAAAGTCATAATATTCTTAAACAAAACCCTAAGATGCCAAACTCTGCATTCAATGCAACCCCAGAGAAATAGAAACAAATGCATTTCTTCCCGAACAGTGCAAAATATAGACAGCAGATATAAATTCTAAAAACTGACATACGTATTTCAATCACTGAATTGAAATAAAATCATTTTTCCTACCTTTGTTTACTGGTGATTAAAGCCCGAGGTGCCTGAATCTTCAGACTATTGGGGACCACAAGTACAAGGGGGCACTCGGAGAAGCTGAAAGGGGACAGGTTTAGAACCAATGCTAGGAAATTCTTTTTCACTCAGAGGGGGTGGACACCTGGAACGCGCTGCCGGAGGTTGTGATAGGACAGAGTACTCTATGGGGTTTTAAAGAAAAATTGGATAAATTCCTGAAAGATAGGGGGATTGAGGGATACAGATAGAGGTGGAGATGGGATATAGAGAGAGCATAGATAGAGACCAAGGGGGATTTAAGGGTTCAGATAAAGATCACCATACAGGTCATGGGCCTGATGGGCTGTTGTGGGTGCGGACTGCTGGGCGCGATGGACCTCTGGTCTGACCCAGAAGAGGCAACTTCTTATGTTCTTATATATATATATATGATTAATATAATATTATATATATCTGAAATAATAAAGCGCTAGCTGCGCATGCGCACTCAATGGCGTGCTTCCGTTTTCCCTGATCCGACATGTAGGTCCGTGGCCTTGCAGGAGTGCGCATGCGCGACTCCCCGGAAGACGCTGAACAGATAACCCCTGCCCTCTCCAAGCCGGGACCGCAACCAGCCAACGATCGCCTCCACAGCCCGATGACTCCCCCCTCCCGCACCAACCGCTGCCGCTCCTGTTCAAAGCGGCCTGATGAGGTTCGCGGCCTGCTGTATTGAACCTCGCAGGCCGCTCTCCACATGAAGCACGTTCCCTCTGATGCGATCGCATCAGAAGGAACATGCAACCATATGGAGAGCGGCCTGCGATGTTCAATACAGCAGGCCGCGAACCTCATCAGGCCGCTTTGAACAGGAACAGGAGTGGCAGCGGCGGCAGGAACCATGGATGGATGGACGGAGGTAAGAACGGGAGGGGAAGCCAAAAAAGGGCTATGGAGCAGGTAGACTAGGGAGCTGATTTGGTGGGAGGGTTGTGCTGAGTGCACGAAGCAGGCAGGCAGGCATTGCACAACGGGGGAGAGGCAAAGGGGGCTGCTTTGGGGGGATGGTTGTGCTGGGGGCTGACAGCAATCATGGGGGGAACAGAAAAGGGCCAGGGAGCAGGCAGGCATGCCACAACAGGGGGCCAGAGGGAGAGCAAAAGGGGGCTGCTTTGGGGGGGAGGGGTGTGCTGGGGCAGACAGCAATCAGGGAGGGGGAGGAACAGAAGGGGAGCCACGAAGCAGGCAGGCATTGCACAACATGGGGAGAGGCAAAGGGGGCTGATTTGGGGGGATGGTTGTGCTGGGGGCAGATAGCAATCATGGGGGGGAGGAATAGAAGGGGGCCATGGAGCAAACAGGCATTGAACAACAGGGGGATAGGGGGCTGCTTTGGGAGGAGAGTTGTACTGTGGGCAGACAGCAATTATGGGGGAGAACAGAAGGGGGCCACGGAGCAGGCAGGCATTGCCCAACAGGGGGAGAGGGAAAGGGGGCTGCTTTGGGGGGATGGTTGTTCTGGGGGCAGAAAGCAATCATGGGGGGGGGAAATAAGGGGACCATAGAGCAGGCAGGCATGGCACAACTGGGAGCCAGGGGGGGAGGGAAAGGGGGCTGCTTTGGGGGGATGGTTGTTCTGGGGGCAGACAGCAATCATGGGGGGGAACAGAAGGGGGCCAAGAAGCAGTCAGGCATTGCACAACAGGGGGAGAGGGAAAGGAGGCTGCTTTGGCAAGCAGGGGGGCCAGGGAGACAGACAGAAAGAAAGACGCACAGACAGGGGACCAGGGAGAGACACAGACACAAAGAATGACAGACAGACAGCATCCAGGGAGAGAGAGAGAGACAAATAAAAAACAAAAAAAGACATACAGACATCTACTCTAGCACCCGTTATTGTAACGGGCTTAAATACTAGTATATATATATTATATATATATATATAATATATTAATATATATATATATTAAATAATATTGGGAACAATAGTGACCCCTGAGGGACACCATAACCTGGGGACCATGCAGAGAATATTTTACTATTAAAATTTACTACATATGATCTAGTAGCCAGAAAATCATGTAATCAATTCAATACATTTCTATCAATTCCTATTGTGAAAGGAGATAGATTAAGACAGGGGTTCATGGATGGCTTTCAGGGTGCCTGTGAAGGTCATAAAAATTAACATTTATATTCAGTATACAGCCTGGTACTGTTGATTATTCTCGCAGATAACAAGAGAGTAGATGTAGTAGAAGCAGTAGTAGATCTCTTTTAATTTGCACAAGAGGATTGTATTTCATAATTAAAATGAGTGGCCATTACCTTTTGCATAAAAAAGGAGTGTGTTTTTTTAGATTGTTTACTTTATAGTTTAATAATAATTTGTGTATGTTATATATGTTTGAGACGATCAATAAAGTACATTATCTTCATTGCATGCAAAGTTGTGTTTCTGGGGAAGGAGGTCCATAGCTTTCATCAGATTCTTAAAGGGGTCTGTGACTCAAAAAAGGTTACGAATCACTGGATTATGGGCTCATTTTATCAAGCAGAGGTAGAGCCTTTTACCGTGGGCCAGTAAGGCAAATGCTCCAGTGCTCATTAGAAATGAATGAGAGGCAGAACATTTACCTTGCCGGCCTGCAGTAAAATGCTCTACCGCTGCTTGATAAAATGAGCACCAATATACTGTATTATGGTCCACAATGTCAAACGCTGCTGACAAATCAAATCCCAACAAAATAGCTTCAAAAATTGGTCAAAAATATTGCCATTATCAGATCCCCTCCCCCAGCATATCCAGCAATGAGTTCTCTTCCATGGTCCTCACCAAGGGAGCAATTCTATAACTGGACACATAAATATTCACTCAGAGAGTAGCGTTAGGAACATATTTTATATAGAAATGTAGGTGCCTACTTTCTTTTATAAAATAGTGGTGTAGCAGCAAAAAATATGCACTCATAATTTAGGTGGGAACACCTACAGTACATCAGCCATAGAGCTGGTGTGCGCGCACATAAGTTCTGGAGGTACTTAAACATCTTATAGTATTCTATAAGTTATGCATATCAATGTGAGTTCACTCATGCTCTACCCAAACTTCACCTATAACATAACATAACTTTATTCTTGTAAACCGCCAACAATCAAATGACTTCTAGGCGGTTTACACAGAAGAGAAACCGGACAATCAGCGGAGTACAAAGTATTGAGAATAAAAGTACAACATGTTATCTAAAGTATAGACAGTATAAAATTATTGTTAAAAATAGAACTTCAGTTAAGAAATGAATTTATCAAATAGTACAGTCTTAATCCCTTTTCGAAATGCGCTGTAAGATTGCATGGTTCCGCTAGTATTGTAGGGTCATGAAATAGTTAACTGTTGTTTAAAATATTGCTCTGGCTTACTTAGCTGAAAACAGTGTATAATCTATTGACTGCATCTGTCTGAAATGTATGTCCCTGCTTAGAGTCCCGGCATGCTGTGAATAAAACTCTTGTACTTTCTTCACGCCTCTGACTTTGTGTATCCAAGTGACCTTTCAGTATAATATAATGGCAGAACTATTCCATAGGCATACCTTGCCAAAACAAGGCCATATCAGGTCATTGTGATTGCCACACTTTTAGGTCTCTGAATAAGAATACATCTTTGGATTCTTCAATAAAAATCACCTTAATTACACTGAACTCCTAAGTCTTTATTCCTGTCTTGTGTTGTCACTGTGTTCTTCTTTTCATCTGCAGAGATGGGTCCACTACCATTCTGTTGTTTGTTTGTTTTTTTTCTTGAGAGCTACAGCTGCTGCCACGTGAATGTACTGCTCAAGAATAAGAGCTTAGACAATTTTTTGCAGACACCATCGGAGTTCCAAGGGAAGGGGCCGAATGGGGCATCAGCTGAAGAAAAATAGCACGTTTCAATTATTTTCTCATTCACATCTTTATTGGTACACAATATCAATACATCAAAGAGGAAAGGGAAAAATGGTATCACCTTTGCTCGTGAAGACTAAGGGCTCCTTGTACTAAGCTACGCTAGCGGTTTTAGCGTGCGCTTAGCACACGCTAGACGCTAACGCCACCATTGAGCTGGCGTTAGTTCTTGGCGCGTAGCGGGGGGGGGCAGTGCGCGCTAATCTGCAGCGCGTGCTAAAATTGCTAGCGCAGCTTAGTAAAAGAGGGGGTAAAATTAGATCAAAGGATCTAGCAAAGTAGTTGGGTAAAATGTAACTTCGACAAAGATAATGAATGTTTTTGAAGTTGCAAAATGCGAGAACTACTAAGCTCTCTTCCTCAGCCAGTATCCACTTTATATGAGGGAAGGGACCTTTGTAATCCCTGGAATTAAACGTTCATTAGCCCCATTAGAACAGATTATTGGCAGGTAATGACACTTTTTTTACTTGGCCCAAATCAACAACAAAGAAGATTTTCAAGACCTTATAGATCCTTTCTTCATAATGTAGGCCTTTTCAGAAAGAACAGAAAGTTTATTTCCTGAAGAATTTCAGTATAGACAAATTATTAAGAACTTGTTAGCATTTTATATGACCTATTTTAGATCTTTTTAAATAGAGAGAAAAAAAAATCTAAAGGTATAGCAACATTTCATAAATTCATAGGAATTATTAGCACAGCATAATATATCTGTTAATATACGTAATTCACACTTATTACATAAATGTACTGTGGTGTGATTTACTAATTTGCTCTGTTGGATTTTCATGGCTCTGTGATGACATACTGTATAGATCTGGGGCACAATTCTGATAAATTTAAGAATATACATGGGTGAAAATACATCAGTTCCGGGGGGGAAAAAAACGCCTAGTACTGTATATGGAACTGTTAATATAATGGTGCCACCTGGTGGTAAAAGACAATCATAATGTCACAGATTCAAATTCAGGCTCTGTTATACTGTATAAGCTAAGAAATCCATAGCATGGTTTGATTTAAAAAATGAATATACTATACTATATTTACCCTTGGCTAAAGGTTATTTCAAAATAATACTTTAGAATAGTAATCAGGTGATGTGTAAAGCTCTAAGCATTTACTTCTAGTTTAAAACAGTGTGAGTTGTAATAGTGCATTTTAGTCCTGGTGAAAACATGAAATTAACATTTTTCTTTCATTTTTTCATTTCTTTTGTTTCTTAAATAAAAAGAAACTTTCACCTGAAAAATCCTAAACCCTACCACCCTCCCCCCACCCCCAATAAAATGAAAGTGAAATCCAACCTCCTTCATATTCACCAAAATTATTTTTTAAGTTCCTCCAAGCAAGAAGTTAGCACCCACTGGTTCTCCATCCTACTTTTTAGCCGACCTATAACCTGCACATAAATATACAGTTGTCTGGAATCCAAGAGTTGCCTAAGATCACATGGTTTAGAGTAAGATGTCTTCAAGGAATACTTTCAAAATGGGAAAGCTAGACTATCCTGATACAAAGATTGCGGTAAAGGCAGAAATAGCCCATGTGCATTTAACCCTTTATATAATACTGTTGCTCAGAAGCAACATGTGTTTCTATGGATCATATGGGAGATCTGCATATCCAAATGCCTGTTACTTTGGCACTGTTGCTCTCATTCAACATCAAGTTGTGTAAAGCAGATGTTTCATCATCTGCCAATTAAAGGGTTAAGCAAAGCTTATATTTTAAATTGCCTGTCTGCAAATTCCAGAATTCTAAAAAAGTAAGCCAGAAAAGTTAGAATATAAGGCAATAAATGAATATATAAGCATAATAGGCACTTCAGAGACTTAGTGCAAGAAGGATAATCAATGGAACACTGTGATACCAGAGTACTAATTATACTGAAATGACATGGCATGCCAAATTGGTGGACTCTATCTCCTGGGCTCTATAAATGGCGTGCAAATTTCCACATGCAAAATTGTGCACGGACCTAAGATATGTGTGTACAAAAATTGGATAATAATCAATTAGTGCCAATAATTGGGTTCTAACAATCAATTAATGATGTTAATTGGCAGGGGAATGTGTGGCACAATGGTTAGAACTACAGCATCAGCACCCTGAGGTTGTGGATTCAAATTAGAGAATGACACGGGGAAAATATCTGTCCCCGTCACTGCCCCGTCACCGGACCACTGTCCCCTTCACCGGCCCATCCCTGTCCCTGCCGACTCCTTCACCACCCCGTCCCTGTCCCTGCTGTCCCCTTCACCACCCCGTCCCCGCAGCATCCACCCTTCCCTCTCGCCACTTCACTGCCCTTCAGTGGCCCGAGAATCTCCCTCCTTCCCCCTTACCTTTTCAGTGCATTAGAAAGAATTGAAACTTAAGGGAGGGAAAGTGTGCAGCCCCCCTCCCTCCCTACGTACCTACGGTCAAATCTATCTCCCTCCCTCCCCCTTACCTTCATGGCGCTTTCGTACAAAACTTACGAAAGCACCGTGAAGGTAAGGTGGAGGGAGGGAGATAGATTTGGCCATAGGTAGGGAGGGAGGGAGGGGGCCGCGTGCCATTGGTGACCGCGCACCTTCCCTCCATTAACTGCGGGGACAAAGCCATTCACAGCTCCACGGGGTGGTGGATGGCCTTGTCCCTGTGCCCGCAGTGAGCACTTTTCCCCCACCCCTCACCGTTTTGGCGGATTACCCATGGCTACCCGTGGCTAGCCACGGGTAACTGCCACCATGTCATTCTCTAATTCAAATCCTATGCTGCTCCTTGTGACCCTGGGTAAGTCACTTAATCCTAAATATTGTACAGGACTAAGAGAGAACCAATCAAATGACTCCACATATATCTCTCTTGTTTAATTCTTAATATGTCTCTATTTGATCGAAACAGTGATGAATGTTCTTCTCTTCAACTTGTCTTTACTGTATAACTTAATCACTTATTTGAATCTTAATTTAAAGGGGAAGGGGCCTCAGATCCCCATGCATTGTGAGTGAATTAACTCAACAACCGCACTAGAAAGGGAAGAAACCTCATTGGCCCCACTCCCCCTCCTGCCCACTAAAACTTGTTCAAAGCTTCCTTAATGGTTGATAAATTCTTCAAAGGTGTAACAAAAATTTATTGTTAGATTTGCAAAGCAAAGGACTTAGTTTAGGCAGGGCTTGCTTGTATATTGCAGGTCTAATAAATCTCCTGCCGTCTTTGCCGGTCCGCTGTTGCCAACGTGAGCTAAGAGGCGTTTCGCTGTATAGCTGTGTCAGGGCAGAAGGAAGTGTGCTTTTTTCATCACCATTGCCTTGACACTGCTGTATTTTTGTTGTTTCTTGTAGTCGTCCATTGCCCTGACACAGCTATACAGCGAAACACCTGATAGCTCACATTGGCAACAGCAGAGTGGCAAAAATAGCAGATTTATTAGACCTGCAGTATACAAGCAAGCCCTGCCTAAGCTAAGTCCTTTGCTTTGCAAATCTAACAATAAGGGCTTCTTTTACTAAGCTGCGATAGTGTTTTTAGCACGGGCTCAGCGCACACAGAATTGCCCCACACGCTATATGCTAATACCAGCATTGAGCTGGCGTTAGTTCTAGCCACGTAGCGCGGGTTTAGCACGTGTGCCAATTCTGCGCGCACTAAAAATGCTATCGCAGCTTAGTAAAAGGAGTCCTAAGTTTTTGGTTACACCTTTGAAGAATTTATCAACCATTAAGGAAGCTTTGAACAAGTTTTAGTGGGCAGGAGGGGGAGTGGGGCCAATGAGGTTTCTTCCCTTTCTAGTGCGGTTGTTGAGTTAATTCACTCACAATGCATGGGGATCTGAGGCCCCTTCCCCTTTAAATTAAGATTCAAATAAGTGATTAAGTTTAAAGACAAGTTGAAGAGAAGAGCATTCATCGTTGTTTTGATCAAATAGAGACATATTAAGAATACAACAAGAGAGATATTTGTTAAGTCCCTTAATCCCCCCATTGCCCCAGGTACATTAGATAGAGGGTGAGCCTAGCAGGATAGATAGGGAACAATGCCTGAACGTAAACCACTTAGGCCAGAGGTGTCCAAAGTCCCTCCTCGAGGGCCGAATCCAGTCGGGTTTTTGGGATTTCCCCAATGAATAGGCATTGAAAGCAGTACATGCACATCGATCTCATGCATATTCATTGGGGGAAATCCCAAAAACCTGACTGGATTCGGCCCTCGAGGAGGGACTTTGGACACCCCTGACTTAGGCTATAAGTGGTATATAAATTTGAAATTAAAAAAAAAAAAACATTTTGTTTTTGCATGCACATCTTGCTAAATTCTATTCTTCAAAGATCTGCACTCAGATCATACAGAGTGCCACTCAAAAGGGGGATATGGCATGGGTGGTTCAGGGGTGGTCATTAAAGATGTGCCCAGTATTACCAAATACTGGGGATCTGTGCCTAAATTGTATGTCTGGATTTTCAGCTGGTGTAAATCCTTGCATTCATAGTTTGGCACAGATATTGGCTCTAAGAGCTATTCTATAAATGGCACATAGCTCATAACACTGAATATAGAATAGTGCTCTATATGGATTTTTTAGGAGGAGCCATTTTTGTCATTTACAGAATCTAGTCCTATATATTAATGATGCCATAGAGTCAAACAGGATAGAAGTCCTGCAGGAAATAAAATGCTCTGTGGAATCTGTATGAATCCGTGTTCCGTGAGTGATAGGAAAGAGTATAGTAGTGGAGATATACTACTATCCACATGGCCAGGATGAAGAAAGAGAGTGAAAGGCTAACAGAAATTTAAAAAGCCAACAATAATGGGATATTTCAATTTCTCAAGAATTGAATAAGTAAATATCTCATTAGATCATGCTAAGAAGGCCAAGATTAAAGGAGCAGCTGGTCTTGGTACCAATGAGAAGGGGTGCTATGTTAAAAAATAGTCCTCACTAGAATACATGACCTAACATGATTTAACAAAAGGATGTTTTACTTTATGAATCTGTTTAGATATTTATTGAAGGAGTTAAGACACATGCCAATAAGAATGACCTGGCTGATAGAGGGTACCTGGATTTTCATAATACATTTGACAAATTCCTGAAGGTATGAGAAAAAGCCATGATATGAGGCAATGCCCCATTGTAGATTGAGAACTGGTTGAAAGATAGAAAACTGGTTTCTCAGAAGAGAAAGGTAAATGGTAGAGTGCCCTGGGATCTGTATTGGGCAGGGTTCTTTCTAACATATTTATAAATGACCTGGACAGGAGAACACTGAGTGTGATGTGATCAAATCTGAATAAGTGGATTGATTTCTCACTCCGTCAAAAATTACAAAGACTAGGGAGCACTCAACGAAGTTACACAGAAGAGAATAGTTAAGTTCTGGATCACATTGCTGGAGGTTGTGGTAAGAGTGGATAGCTTAGCTGGTTTTAAGAAAGGTTTGGACAATTTCCTGGAGGAAAAGCCCATAGTCTGTTATTGAGAAAGACATAGGGGAAGCCACTGCTTGCCCTGGATCAGTAGCATGTAATGTTGCGACTCTTTGGGTTTTGGCCAGGTGCTAGGGACCTGGATTGGCCACCATGAAGATGGGCTACTGGGCTTGATGGACCTATCTTTTATAGAGTCATGCCTAAGAAGATAGGTACTTATCACCCAATTATTATTATTTTTTTCAATTATGAGGAAAATTCAGTAACTTGTCTTGCAGCTAAATGCACTATCTTGAAAACTGAAAGGTTCTCTGTATCAGTACATTATTAGTTTTCCTTTTCTATAAAATGTGTTTGTTTAATTATTCAATTTTCTATACCTGTCCCCAGAAGAGAATGGTATAAAAAATTCAGGTACTCAAGCATTTTTTCCCTGTCTGTCCCGGCGGGCTCATGATCTATGTACTAAAATTTTTTTTCATAAATCAAAACTTGGTTCATTGTCATCCAGTTCACATTCAAAGAGTGCCCAAAGCAATGTAATCAATTCTAGTATTCAAAATCTTGAAATTAAACCTATCTTGAAACGCTGCTATACAGCTCCTCATAACTGGCCATCACAGTCTGACGAGGCACCACGTTTTGACATCTGCATCAGGGACTCTTCGGCTCACACAGGCAGCTCCTACTCCAAAATTTGCACTGAAATGGTAATTGAAAAAGCCCATTTCTAAAATGTCTATTGCAATTCCTAGGCCATAACGATGAGTCAATGATGCTCTACTTGAACTTGTAACGATGCATTTGTAACTATGACCTAACTGTGTATTAATAGTTGTAACTTCCTGGATAACTGACTCAACCTCTTATAATCTAACCTTGAACTGAATAGGTAAAGGTGAAATAGAAAACCTGATTAGCATAACATAATATAACATAACATTTCTTTGGGCACTTTTTGAATGTGGTGTATATTGGTGTTTTAAGGTCATGTAATATCCATGTTATGCATATGTGATTAGGTGAGACATTCTGCTAATATGTAGTTTCTGTGTGGAACATTCTGTTTGTTCTGCTTTCCCATTAAGAGATGAACTGATATTCTAGAGACTGGTGTACTATTGGCAGTTCTGCCTTTTTTATATTGCTGGAGACAAAGGCATGGCTACTGTGGGAGTGTGTCTACTGTAGGGGCGGAGCCATGGATAGTCACCCACTCCCTTTAATTGGCCGTATATGAATACTGTTACCTTTTTTCCCTAGAACACAAAATGCACTGCTGCTGAGTAGAATGTTTAATGCTGTGGCTCAGCTGGTTTTGAAACCAATCTATTAAATTTGGGAGAGAATTAAGAAACCAGGTGTAAAGAAATCAAGCTCTTGAAGGACTTATTATTTGAAAACAAAAGATCTATTGTAATTCTTTCACTATTGACTCAACCAGCTGTAGAAAAGCGTCTTGCTTTAAATGTTCATCATTGTGCTCAGTTGATGTCCTTTACGGTATAATTCTGCTGAGATTTATTTTCCTTTGGAAAAGTGACTGCAGGAATTAGCAGGAATCTCCCATTAGGTTGTGAGGCACCAGCAAAGAACCATATGTCTTTTAGAAATCAGGCTGTATTTCTAAACCTAGAAATATGTCATTAATGCACAGGGATAGAGAACTTAATCAGTTTACTAGAATTAGAAAAATAACATATTTAATTAGAAGCGTTTGAGCTATATAAAACAGACTGATCTAGACCAGTGGTTCTTAAACCTGGCCTGGGGCACCCCCAACCATCGGGTTTTTAAGATATCCCTAATGATATGCATGAGTGAGATTTGCCTATAAAGTAGGTAGCAGGCATGCAGATTTTTCTCATGCATATTCATTAGGGATATCTTGAAAATCTAACTAGCTGGGTGTCCCCCAGGACAGGTTTAAGAACCACTGATCTAGACTGCTCAAAATCTCAACTTGCCTTTTTCACAGTACTAGCGGTTCCTCTTTGATCATATTTCTATGACCTTTTAAGCATGTTTCACAACAGGCAAGTGTCTTTTGTCAAGTATCTGTCTATTCATTTATCTGTCTGTCTATATACATATGCAGTGGCTTAGCGAGGGTGAGAGGCACCCGGGACGTGACACCCTCCCCCCCCCCCACTCCACATGCTCCTTCCCCACTCCCTCCTGCTGTGCACACGCTGCTTCTCTTCCCCGTATCTCTGTAATGTTCCTGGCACGAGCAGCAACCCCCAAGCTGTTGTCATACCAGCATCTGCTCTTCCTCTTACATTACTTCCTAGGCGCGGGTTCAGGAAGTGACATCAGAGGAACAGCGCTGACACTAGCACAGCAACAGATATTCAGCCAGTTGCAGTCTGCATTTTTTTAAACTATTGCCTGCTAAATTAGCCCTGGATACTCAATCCTGAGCTGTATGTGAGCATCAGCTCTGAATATCCGGTGCTAATCCTATGTGGCCTGGCCACTGGAGCTTATGCGGGTTCCAGCCAATATTTAGCCAAGGCCTGCATAAGACAGTTTTGCAGGCCCCGGCTGAATATCTAAAACACTTCCGAAAAGCAAAGAATGCTTTATCATTATCATTTGCATTAGAAGTACTGCTGTAGTGTAAAGCCTCATCATTTGCATCTTCATCTTTGCTCTCTTTGCCATGCTGTCCAGTTGCAGAGACGGCTTTCACAAAGTTGAAATCATTGCCTTTGTTGTAACAATTTTTCATCTTATGGCAAAGCATGTTTGAAAATCTTTGACAGCTGATGCAAGAACATCAAATGTGTGTGCGGGGGTGAGGGTGGATGAATGCTTGACTGGGGTGAGTGAGAATGGAGTATGCATGCAGTACTGTGAGAAAATGGGGTGGGGGAGAAAGACACTAGAAGCGGGATTTTTTTTTTTGAGACCCCACTAGATAAAAACACACGAAGGGAGGGATGTGTTTAATTGCACTTCTATGCAGTACCACTAGGTATTAGTTTTATGATGCTTTATCTCTAAGCTGGTGTATTTGTGCTATCCATCTAGTGCACTGGTCTCAAACTCGTGACCCAGGGGCTTCATGCGGCCCACCAAGTACTATTTTGAGTATGTTTATCATAATCATATGTTTATCAGTATGTTTATCATAATCATAATCACAAAAGTACAATAAAACAGTTTCTTGATCATATGTCTCTTTAGCTATAAATTTCAATATTATTATTATTAAGACTTAACCAAAAGGAAAGATTTATAAGAACATAAAAATTGCGGCTGCTGGGTCAGATCAGTGGTCCATCGTGCCCAGCAGTCTGCTCCCGCCGCGGCCCATAGGTCAAAGACCAGTGCCCTGAGTCTAGTCTTACCTGCATACGTTCTGGTTCAGCAGGAACTTATCTAACATTGTCTTGAATCCTTGGAGGGTGTTTTCCCCTATAACAGACTCTGGAAGAGCGTTCCAGTTTTCTACCACTCTCTGGGTGAAGAAGAACTTCCTTACGTTTGTACAGAATCTATCCCCTTTTAACTTCAGAGAGTGCCCTCTCGTTCTCTCTACCTTGGAGAGGGTGAACAACCTGTCTTTATCTACTAAGTCTATTCCTTTCATTATCTTGAATGTTTCGATCATGCCCCCTCTCAGTCTCCTCTTTTCAAGGGAGAAGAGGCCCAGTTTCTCTAACCTCTCACTGTACGGCAACTCCTTCAGCCCCTTAATCATTTTGGTCGCTCTTCTCTGGACCTTTTCGAGTAGTACCCTGTCCTTCTTCATGTACGGCGTTCAGTGCTGGACGCAGTATTCCAGATGAGGGCGTACCATGGCCCGGTATAGCGGCATGATAACCCTCTCTGATCTGTTTGTGATCCCCTTCTTAATCATTCTAGCATTCTGTTTGCCCTTGTTGCCACCGCCGCACATTGCGTGGACGGCTTCATTGACTTGTCGACCAGTATTCCCAAATCTCCTTCCTGGGGGGTCTCTCCAAGTACCGCACTGGACATCCTGTATTCGTGTATAAGCTTTTTGTTACCGACATGCATCACCTTACACTTATCCATGTTAAACCTCATTTGCCATGTCGTGGCCCATTTCTCGAGCGTGTTTATGTCACGTTGCAGGACTTCGCAATCCTCCCACGTCTATAATGAGTTTTACCTCATGCAAAATTGTCATTTCTTTAATAAGACATTATTTTTTTCTGAGGCCCTCCAAGTATCTACAAATCCAAAATGTGGCCCTGCAAAGGATTTGAGTTTGAGACCACTGTTCTAGTGTATTTCTTATGTTCTTCTATTCACTGGTGCAGAATAAATAACGAAATAAAGAAAAGAAAGCAAAGATCTTGCAATCATGGTAACAGAGACAGTTCAAATACTTTAGAATAGAAAACATTTTGCTGTGAAATTGTTCTGGACCTTGGTGCTTCAGTGATGAAGCTATCAATTCATTTTCACATTACTGTAGTTATGACTTTAAATGACATAACATTAGTTATATGCCATGAATGGGTCATTAGTGCAAATGGCAATGCTATTTTATAGTGAAAATAAACAGCTTTCTGGTAGAATTCTAGAACAATAGAAATGGAAAAAAATATCAAGGGTGTCTGTTGATTCTCAGACTGGTTTTCAAATTCACCCCTTCCCAACCAGTCTGGTTTTTATCATATCCAAAATCAATAGGAATGAGATATATTGGCCATGCATCAACTCTTAAACTTAACACCTGCATCTATCAATCAATCAGTCACTCATTCACTCTGTCTATTCTATCTATTGTGGCAGGGAATAGAGTCAGGAACCTTAAAAGGTCTCTATCACGCTAAATACTGAGGCATCCATTATATTCTAGGGGCACCTTAGCATTTAGCACGTGCTAATATTGAGCACATGTTAAATCGGTTAGCACGCCTTAATAAAAGAATGCCTTAGGGTAGCAATGTCTTAACATGAGGTATTAAAGGAAAATGACTAGCCAAATCCTTTAAGGAAAGGGGATGGGAGAAGGAACTTCTATGAAGACTAGTCCTCTATTAAGGAAACTCCCTAGCATTACATTACATTACATTGTGCTTGTTAACCGCGTAACTACAAGTTCAACGTGGTTTACAAAAGACTATTAACGATAAGCATAGTACAAATGAATTAATTAATCAGATACTTGGAAAATAGATGTCTTCAGCTGTGTTCTAAAATGTTTATAAGAATAAGCTGTGAGCAATAACGCTCAAAATCCTTTGTCGTGAGAGGCTGCTTGGTATTCTAGTGTATGATCAAGACATTTTTTACTTCTACAGCCTTGGACAGAAGGAAAATTAAACAAAGGATGAGTTTTTCTGCTGTGTTTATATGAAGCTAAGGAAAATCTATTCACCAAATAAGAAGGAGCTGATCCTAGCTTCATTATTAAGGAGGTAAAGTGGTTCAATCTCAGAGGAGGGGAGGAGCGATGTTAATTCCAGTGCAAGGCATATAAACTTCCCAGGTATGAGATAAACTTAAGCGGTATATCAAATGGTAATAAAACATAAACATAAGGGATGAAGAAAGGGAGAAGGAGGAGCCCCAATCCAGGCCCTGGAGAAAGTGAGCCTTGAGTGACAACCCTGCCATTTGAATGCAGATTGGAAAGTATAGGGCTAGATTCTGTAAACAGCACTCAAAGATAGGTTCTAAAATGATGCGGGCTAAGCTGGCATTCTGTAAAGGGCTCATGTGATATAACCTTTATAGAATATTCTAATAATGTGCATTTTGGCCCAGTTTCTACAAATGGCACTGGAAATTAGGTGCTTAGATCAGCGAGCCTAGCTGATCTAAGTACCTAACTAATTTTTTTAAATTAGCTTAATCAGCAAGGATAATTAAAAGCACCATGAAGCAGAGGAGCGTTCTTCCTGCCTCCTCTTCCACTTCTTTGACACGACAGGCGGCAATAACAGCGTATGCCGGTCCAGTTGGAGTGGGCGCGTCTGCAAGACCGAGGTGGGCAGAACTCGGTCTTGGAGGGCGAAGTTTCGCTTAGCCCTTTGAAGCCTGGAGTTCCTCTGCGTCCTAGGATGATGTCGGGGATGCCTTCAACAGCGCGGGAAGCGCCGGAGCTGATGTCTCTGTCGGCATTGCTGGTTTCACCCATGACCCCGGATGTGGATTATAGCTTGCCAACCTCACCACAGCCGGCATTGGAGTTTGGAGGAACTGAAACCCGGAGTGAAGCAGGGAAGGAGGAGGCAAAACCATCTGGGGAGCCTCCTGGAATATCTCTCCCTGCTCCCCTGATATGACCAGCGGTGATCGACATAGAGGCAATCTGGAGTGGTTTGGAAACCTTACACAAGGTATGCTCCCAGTTTGTTGCCTCAGTACAGAATACTAATTTTCAATTTAAAACTTTTGAAGAGAAATTCCAAAAACAGTCTGATAGAATGGACAAATTGGAGAAAATGGTGGCAGAAGTGAAGGTTTCTTCTAATTTACAACTGAAGGAAAATCTTTTGCTCACTAGGAAAATAGAAAATTTGGAAAATGCAAATAGAAATTTGAACTTGAGATTCTTAAATTTTCCAGTCTCCAAATTTCAGTCACCTAGAGGCTTATTTCATTCCTTTTTAAATTCAGTTTTGAAATTTCCTGAAAATAATATGCCACCGTTACAAAAGTTATATTTCCTTAATGTGCCTAAGGTGGATAAAGAAAAAGGAGAAGCAGCACCAGGAGAATTGGATCTCACTGGTACGCTGGAGTCATCTCAGGAGGAAATTGTGGGCAGAGCCACTTGATTGGTGACTTGTTTTGTTTTTCTTCAAGATAAAGAAGCAATTCTTTGTCTGTTGTATAGGACTTGATAACGTGGAATTTCATGGATTCAAAATTTCAATTTTTCCTGATGTATCGAAGTGGACACAAGCCAGATGTAAGAAATTTCTGGCTTATCGTCAATCCGTTTTGAGTTTAGGAGCAACTTTTCAGTTACGTTCTTCTTGTAAATGTTGCATTATATATCAGAGTAACAGATATATTTTTTATGAACCTGATCAATTAAATTTTTTCCTTGAGGGTAAAGCAACTAAAAGAATTCCAGAGATCTCCATGGAATCACCTAACCAGGCCATTAATTAATGGACTTCAGCTGCACTCTGTAATTTGAATTAGTTTAGACTATTTCCTGGAATCCAACTTCCCTTGGATGTGATTAATTCTCTCTCCTCATATGTGGACTTTAGGTTTAGTTATTAATGTGGAATTAATTTATAGTTTGATTTTTGATTTCTTTTTCAATTATTATATTTCCTTTCAAGTGATGTTTTATCAACTTGTAAAAAGAATATAAATAAAATTTTTTAAAAAGTATGAAAAACCAATTAAACAATTAATAAGCTAGTAGGCACCTACTAGTGCTGCCCGATTCACGATTTGAATCGGTTCACCGATTCACTTCGGGTGAATCGATTCGACTCGGTTCAAAACAAAAAAAATCGGCTTCCCAATTCGCCTGACCCTCCCTCCTTGCTCCCTAAAGCAGGAGTGTCAGTGCTACTCTTGCTGGCCGGCAGCTGTTGCACCTGCTTTAGAGGGCGAGGGGGGAGGGTCAGTCGGGAAGTGCTGCTGTCGGCTTCCCTCCCCCCGGCATCCGGCTTCCATCCCCCCCTGGCCTCCTGCTGGAGTACAGCTTCTCCCCTGGCCTCCCCGCACTGTTTACCTTCCAGGAACAGCCTGCAAACAAGATTGCGGTGCTAGCGATCTTTGTAATTCTTCAGAGCTGTTTCCTCTGTCGTGGTCCCGCCCCTCCTCTGACTTCAGAGGCTGTTCCTGGAAGGTAAATAGTGCAGGGAGGCCAGGGGGGAAGCCGGACCCCAGCAGGAGGCCAGGGGGAGCACACAGGCCTTCTGGGGGGGGGAAGTGAGCAGTCCTTTGGGGTGGGACAGGCAGGCAGGCCTTCAAAGGGGGGGACAGGTCTTCAAGGGGGGAGGACAGGCCTTTAGGAGGGACAGGCAGGCCTTCAGGGGTGGGATAGGCCTTCAAGGGGGGATAGGCCTTCAAGGGGGGACACAAGCCTTCAAGGGGGGGAGGCAGACCTTTAAAGGGGGGGACGTCTTCAAGGGGGGGACAGGCAGGCCTTCAGGGGTGGGATGCAGACCTTTAAGAGGGGGGATAAGCCTTCAAGAGGGAAACAGGACTTCAGGGATGGTGGCACAGGCCTTTAGGGATGGGGTGCAGGCCTTCGGGGGGGACAGACCTTCAAGGGGGGACAGACCTTCAGGGGAGGGGGGACCTGGTATAGAAGTACATGGAGGGAGGGAAGGGGGTTCAAAGAGATGTACATATGCTGGACTTTGGTGAGGAAGAAATGGGTCTGAAAATAGAGGAGAGGGAGAGAGATGATGGACAATGGGATTTAGGGAGGGAAGGAACAGAAAGGGAGAGAAGTTGATGCAAGGGATGGTGTGGAGGGGGGATAGAGATACTGGATAGGAGGGTAGTTGGGAAAAGAAAGGGAGAGATGGTGGACCCTGGGGTTGTGGGGAAGGAGGGAGAGATGCTGGATGATAGGGTAGTTGAGAAAAGGTGGATCTGTGGAGGGAGACGAAAAAAAGGAAAGATGCCAGACCTCCAGGGGATGGAAGGGAAGCGGAAGGGGAGGACAGAGATAGAAGATGGATAGTTAGCAGGGAGAAAGAAGAAAGAAGGAGACCCTGGCAAGCAAGTTATCAGAAGACAACCAGAGCCTGAGACCAACAAAATTTGAATAATGACCAGACAACAAAAGGTAGAAAAACTAATTTTATTTTCAGTTTTGTGATTACAATATGTCAGATTTGAAATGTGTTTCCTGCCAGAGCTGGTGTTAGACCGCAAACATGAGCTAGGATTTAACAGAGAGAGGAAGTCTTTTTTGTTTGTTTATTTTGTTTACACCACAGCGCCAGTGTGGTTAGGAGAAGGCAAAGGGGGTGAGGAGGCTGTAAAATAAACCCACCAGGATTTAAAAACAAAACAAAACACCCAAATGGGCAGGAAAATCGAATCGAATCGAAAAACCAATGCAATAGGCTGAATCGAATCGAATCAAAATTTTTTTTCCTGAATCGGGCAGCACTAGTACCTACCACTTCAAGATAGGTGTTTACACCATGGTGTCTACTGGCAAGTAAGCATGGTTAGAGGTAGATTCTGGGCATGGTTTCACTTAGGCATTGGATGGCGCCTACCGTAGGTGCTCTCATTTAGGCCAAGAAAACCCTGGCCTAAATGGCAGTGCACCTAAGACTTTAACACCTACCGACACCTATGAATGCTTAGGCTCTGCTAGGTGTGATTCTAAAAATGGCACAGTTGTCAACCATCCACTAGGCACCATTTATAGAATCAGGATTTTCATGCCTAACTTTTGACACGTGCATTTAAGTCTGTCAAAAGCTAGTATAAATGCCTGTGCCAAATTGATGGCATACAAATACAGGTATTCTATAGCATCACACATAATTTCTAGAACACCAAGATCCTCCCATATGGCCTTTGGGAGTTGTATGCTATGAAATTTAGGCACACATGTTATAGAAGAGGGTATAGGGAAGATTCCACATAATTCCTAATTGCTGCTAATTAAGTGCTTGTTAAGGCCAATAATAGATTATCACCTAATTAGCTGATTAGTTTGTAGGCAGTTCTGGGTCCATTCTCAAACTGCACCCAAATTTTGGTGACCTTTACAGAATCTAAAGGATAGTGTCTAATGGAACAAGACTTTTGCTGAAAGCTTTGAGACAGCTTAAAGTGAAAAAAAAATACTGGCTATTTCTCAAATTGACGTGAAAGCCTAGAGAACAGATAGCAGTTGGCACCAATGTTGCAGACTACTGAAGAAGGGCACCGATGTTGCAGGCTGCTGAGGAAGGGCAGAATTCATTTGCATATGTTCTTGCTGCTGAAAAAACAATCTATTGCTGTTGTGTTTAAAGAATAAAAGTGCAAATAATCTGAATTTGTTGAAAGAGAACTGTTGCAGGCTGTTTTACATACAACAGAGTATTCCTAGGAAGCATCATTAGAGTTTCTAGTAAAATTTACCCTAACTGTGAAAGGACCCTTTACAGAGGGTTCCCTGCTTTAAAGCCTGGCATGCCCCTTTGGTTAAAAGTGGTGTTGAGTCCTTATTGGGCTATCTGCTGAGGCCGGTGAACCTTCTATCTGACAAATGGAGTGTTCTGACCCTGGTTAGGGTTACCATATGGCTCCAGAAAAAGGAGGATGGATTATGACATCTGGGTTTTACTTCCATTATAAGCAATGGAATCCATCCTCCTTTTTCTGGAGCCATATGGTAGCCCTAACCCTGGTGGAGCTTCTGTGTAACAATGTCTATCTACCTATGTCTATCGTAGTTTACATGATAGACAGGGTGCTGATGTAATTTTAGATTTGAATGCAGCATTTGATGTAGTTGATCTTGTAATTCAGTTTGAACAATTGTATTCAGGCACTTCAATGGTTTTCTTCATTTGTATCTGAAAAAGCTTAAACTATCCAGTCAGAGGGATTTGAATTAGGTGTTACTTGACTCTGGAGCACCCAGGGATCTTATTTTATCAATTTTTGTTTATTCACATAGCTCTATTGGTAAGAATACTCTATAGCAGTGGTTCTCAAACTTGTCTTGGAGGATGAGTTTTCAGGATATCCCTAATGAATAAGCATGAGCTAGATTTGCATGCCTTCCACCTCCATTGTATGCAAATGACTCTCATGCATATTCATTAGGGATATCTTGAAAACCTGACCAGCTGGGGGGGGGGGGGGTTTCTCCCAGGACAGGTTTAAGAATCAATGCTGCATAATTATGGAGTTCAATTTTAGTGTCTTGCGGATGACATTCAGATATTTCTTCAATTGTCTTTAAATTAGGGACAGAATGTAGCTAGGATGAATGAGTGAAAAAAATTCTTGCACTTATGATTAAATCCAGCATAATTTAGATCTAAAAAATGTACTTCATGTCAAAAGGTTGCTAATTGGGTCAATGCTTCTTTCTCTATCACATTCATTAAAAAGTGCAACTTTTCTACCTGGCAGTAATTATGGAAATCATCTACTTTCAGCTCCAGAATTTCAGCATTTGGGCAGACGGCTGCTTCTTTAAAGATAAGGGTAATGAACCCTCTTCAAGCAAAGAGTTCACTATTGTCTTCAAAGCTTTCATACCAGACAGATTCCCCTTTTAATTAAATATAACACACAGTGATCAGATTTAGAGGTCATAGAGTTCAGTGTATGTAACAATTCTTGAATCTCATCCTCAGTCAAATCAGTAAAAGAAGACGGAGCAGAGCCCATAATATTCTCTGTCATCACATAATCAGTGTTGTAAGTCATTGTCTCTTCTCTTCTCCAGGAGGGCTTGAGGTAAATTCCTCTAAGTATTTAGTTCTTTGAAAAAATTCAGTATACATATCTGAGGTTAAATCACTCTCACCCACACCTACTAACAAGTTTCAATTGTATCAAAATTTTGGAGGTAATTTTTGCACATTATTAGATCTCGCTATTAATGTCTTAAAAATACTACTTTTGCTGTCATAACAGCTACTCTATACTGTTTTAAATGAGAGAAACAATATTCCAAATTGTCTGTTATTGAAGTGTTTTGTCATTTCTTTTCCAATTGTCTACCCAGGGCCGCCATCAGGGCAGTACTACCAGTCCTGCATTCAGGGGCCCGGAGCTGACAGGGGGCCCGGGCCAGTAGCGTACCTAGGGGGGGGGCGGTGCACCCAGGGTGCACGCCCCAAGGGGGTGCACAGGAGAGAGAGCTGAACGGGGACGATGGGGGACCCGCGGGGTTAAATATAACTCAAGCCGCGAGGCTCGTCTTCTACTCCGACTGCCCTGCCGCTCACACAGCCGATCGGAAGTCTTCCCCGACGTCAGCGCTGACGTCGGAGGGAGGGCTTAAGCAAAGCCCGCCCTCCGACATCAGCGCTGAAGTCGGGGAAGACTTCTGGTCGGCTATGTGTGCGTGGTGGGACAGGCAGGAAATAGAAGACAAGCCTACGCGGCTCGAGCTACATTTTGCTGAGAAAGTTGCTAAGATGGGCTGGGAGGCAAACGGGGAACACAAAAGGGGGAGGGAGTGCGTTTTGGACACAAGGCATGAACTTGGGAGAGAGGAAGGGAGGGAAAGAGATGCTGAGGTTGGGGAGGGAATGCATTTTTGGACTCAGAAGGCATGGACTTGGGAGAGAGGAAGGGAGGGAAAGAGATGCTGAGGTGGGGGAGGGAATGTGTTTTTGGGCACAGAAGGCAAGGACTTGGGAGAGAGGAAGGGAGGGAAAGAGATGGTTGTGTACACGGGGAATAGAAGAAAGGAGAATTTTTGGTCATAGGGAGGGAGTGAGGTACAGACAGTGGCATACCAAGGTGGGGAGGGGGCGGTCTGCCCCGGGTTTACGCCCCAAGGGGGTCAACAGCTGGCCATCCTCCAGTGTTCTCCCTAGGCTGGCAAACTGTGTCTCTTTAGCCACTTGAGTGCCACCGCCGCCATTGGGAACAGGACGGTGCCAAGTTCTCCCTGCTTTTCCCTGTGGGGCCGACCAACTCGCCCCGCGGGGAAGAGAAGCAGGGCGAACTCGGCGCCGGCCTGTTCCCGATAGCGGCAGTGGCAGCCTATTCCCCAGTGGCGGTGGCAGCATTTTCCCAATGGTGGTGGCATAGGGGAGGGCAAGGAGAAAGAAAGAAAGAGGGGGACAGGGAGCCAGAAAAAAAAAAGAAAGGGGGCTGGGTGAAACAAAGAAAAATGGGGCACGGAGAGAGAGAGAAAGACAGACATACAGAATGAAAGGGGGTATGGAGAGAGAGAAAAAGAAAGAAGGGGGCAGGGTGAAACAAAGAAAAAGTTTGGGGAGGGATTGAGGTCTGGAGGAGAGGAAGCATACAGGAGGCTGAAAAAAGGGAAGAAATATTGGATGCACAGTCAGAAGAATAAAATGCAACCAGAGACTGATGAAATTACCAAAGGTAGGAAAATGATTTTATTTTCAGTTTAGTGATCAAAATGTGTCCATTTTGAGAATTTATATATGGTGTCTATATTTTGCACTATGGCCCCCTTTTACTAAACTGCAATAGCGTTTTTTAGCGCAGGGAGCCTATTTGCTTCAAGAGCAGCGTGGGGCATTCAACGCAGGTCCCTGCGCTAAAAACCGCTATCGCGGTTTAGTAAAAAGGGAGGGGGAATATTTGTCTATTTTTTATAGTTGTTACTGAGGTGACATTGCATAAAGTCATCTGCCTTGACCTCTTTGAAAACCCGCGGAATATAAATGATAATTAACATTTTCTCTGCGTACAGCGTGCTTTGTGTTTTTAAAATTTTATTGTTGGTAGATCATTTTGACTTGGCCACAAAGGTAAGGGGAGCTGCTGAAAGAGTCTACCTTGACATGGTTGCAGGCTTACAAATCTTTTGGTCAAAGAGTGCGGCGACAGAGAAAAGTATGTGTGTATTCGGCCCATGGAAGAAGGGGGGGGGGGGGGGGGGGGGAAGGGGTTCATGGGGGGCCCAATAGGATTGCTCAGTAAGGGGCCCAGAAATTTCTGATGGCGGCCCTGTGTCTATCTGTATAGCACAGATCAAGTAATTTGCTAGTGTACTATGGAATTAAAGAATGACCCAACTAGTGCATGGTGTGGTTTTTGTTTCCTCGAGACATTGCAAGAGGATTTCTCATGGGCAAATGACCTCGAAGGGCCATATTTTGGCAATATTATGCAACAGAATCCATAGAAAAAAACTAGGGAAAGGTTGAAGGTAAAAGATGGAGTGGAATGCCTGCAACTACAAGGATTGACACAATCATAACAACAGTGAATGCCCAATTAAAAGTTTCTACACACAAATAGAAGACAGGACATTCTGAAGAAAGTCAATTTAAATTTAAACTTTAGTTTAATGGCAATCAATCAACCAAGGGCATTGAAATACCTCTTTTCCCCACTGCAAGGAAAGGACCCCAGTAGTTTGGGTTGTACAATAGCCTCCAAGCTTGTAAGAGGCTCCTCATCTGACATGATGGTGGGCTAGGGGCTACTCTGCTTTTATATTTATAGCTTGCTTTATCAGTCTGATTATACTGAATGATGCGCCCTGGGAAGAAGAAAACCTGAGTGTTTCAGCACTGCTGGTCAAAGTTGGTTTACCAGATGGATCTAGGTCATCAGGCTATATTAGTTCTGGTTTTATCCCACAGGAAAATAGATGTAGATTCACAGATATGATTTTTCTAACAAAATACAACTGGTTTAAATTTCCTAGCAATGGATGTGTAATAACAAAGAAACTTGCAAATACCCTCTCATTCTATAACTTTCAATTCATGCTTAAACCTCCTACTTAAAGGTTCAGGTCCTACTGAAGACTCATCATTTCTCTCAAGTCTTTCCAGGTATATCTTTAGCAGTTTTCGAATCCAGACTCAAAACCCACTTCTTTGAAGATGCTTTCAGTTCCAAACTCCAACCTACTTTTTAAGCACCAATATCTGTCTTATCATTCCCTCTATAATCCCCCCCCCCCACACACACACACACACTTGAGCACAATGTATTGGTGCACCTTCTTTTCAGTTTGTCTGTCTTGACTAGATTGTAAGTTCTTTTGAGAAGGGACTGTCCCTTCTGTATTTTGATGTATGGTGTTGCATATGTCTAGTAGCACTAAAGTATCAGTGTGATGCAACTCTTCAGTTGAATGGATGGATATTTGGTGTACTCTCTCATCTGTTGTTGCTGTGGGGTTTTTCTTTCTTTCTCTCTCTTCTTCCTTTCTTCTTGTAGTTCATTTCTACCTCCTGTTTTCTTGATTTTGTATTTTAACCCACCTTGCCTTTTATGAAAGGTGGTATATTAAATGACCAATAAACATAAGCATCAGTACACCAGTAGGCTCATCTATGCAGAATGCCATTTTCAAAGGAATGATGATATCGAAAGAGACAGAGGTAAACTCAACAAATTGCTCTTCTAGGTGATCAAGGACAGAATAAGCCAGCCCTCACTTTTTTTCTGTTTTGTGTTGGGATCAGAACAGGACTACAGTTTCAAATATGCAATAGGTGAAAACCAAAACCCCAAAACAAGTTTTTTTCCTGGAAGTACCTGGTATTCTTACCAACACAGGAACTCTGGGAAAATAACTGTTGAGGGTCTGACCTGGCACACTTTACAGGATATGAATATCAAGCCATGTGGGAACAATTCTTCAGCAATTCATTTGCTCTGCAAATGGTTATGAACAAAGAAATGAAGATATTTCAATAGCTGAAGCGTTCATTAACATTTCTGATCAGAGTAAAGGCTACCTATGCCTTAAGGGAATAGAGGCAATCAGTTTACGTATATCTTCGTTGCAACGTGCAAGAAGGCTTTATGTGTGAGTTGACAAGGTATAAAGATTCTGCTGCCAGCAATGCAGTCTGTACCACTTAAGCCCAACCTGTCTAAGCTGATGCTTGGGAAAAACTGTAATCCATGTGCAAAACTTGGCATCATGAATCCTCACTGCTGGAGTGCTACAGAGGGATTAACCATCACCTTAAATAAATGCAGCATAACACAAATAATTCTAGATTGGACTTTGATCGCAGTATGGTTCCTGTTAATTTAATTCACCATCTGTTCATCATTCTCATTGACATTTTAGAAGGATTCTCATTTGCCACATAATGCCAATTTTATTTTTATCAATGTTTATTGAGAATCTTTGCTGTCTTAAAATGAAAAAAAAAAAAAAATCCATTTTCCACAAGAAGTAAGTGGTTGCAAACATTCCAGCAACATATGCAAGCATAAATTGAACTTTTAAGAAAAGCCGCAATAATCATTTCAGTTTCAGAATCTCTGCTCCCTTTGGAAAACCTAAAGAGTGCTCCTCCCAACTATGGCCATGGACCGTACAATTTCTACAGGCAATGAATAAATACCCCTTTAGTTATTTTTAAGTTATTTTACTGTGGCAGGTTATCAAGTTTCCAGTTCAATTTATTTAAGCAATTTTTCTCTAGATGAACCTGGAGTACATCCTATCTAGGCACATTTTCAAGACATCTGTAATGACTAATTATGAGCTTGATATGATTGGATAAAGGAATTGAGGGGGTACAGATAGGAGTAGAGGTAGGTCATAGGGATAGTCAGGGACCACTGCTCAGGCAATAGGCCTGATGGGCCATTGCGGGAGCGGACCGCTGGGCGAGATGGACCTCTGGTCTGCCTAAGCGGAGGCAACTTCTTATGTTCTTATGGACTTGGATTGCCTTCATTGTATGGACTTTATGTCATGCACTTCTTTGTGGATAATCTGAATACCAGCTGACTAAGAGTGTTCCAGGACTGGCTTAAAAAACACACATAAAACACCAGGAGGTCAGAAGGGGCAAAAGTTCAGCTAGACAGATTGCTTAGTTAGGCCCCCTCTTATCAAGCCACATTAAGGGTTTTTTTTTTTTAATTGCTGGCTGCTGTGACAAAAGCTCCAATGCTCATAGGAGCATCGGAGCTTTTACTGCAGCGGCCAGCGATAAAAAAAACTCTAACGCAGTTTGATAAAAGGGGACCTTTGTTGTCTAATTTCTACCCCCTAGTACTCATAGCATTGGTACAATTTCTCCACATGCAGGGGAGTGGTAAGTGGATAATTCTGATGGAGAGTCTCACACAATTATCTTATGGGGGCGAGGTTAATTTTTTAAAGCATTGCATGTTCAAGTTTCTTTCTGCTGCCAATAGCAGTGCTCAATCGTTGCAAATAGTGAGCATTCTGCAAAAAGGATGCATCCTTTGCAAATAGTGCTCACTATTTGTTAAGAGGGCACATTCTTTTGGAAAGATCATGCACTCGTTATATTGCACATACACTTCTCCCTCCATATTCGCCGTGATAGGGGATTAACAGAACCGCAAATACAGAAAAACCTTTTTCATATGTTATTCGCTGTTTTCTATTAAAAACTATCATGAATATAGTGAAACCGTGAATAACATGGTGGGAGACCTGGTCTGTTCCAGAAGGAGAGGCAAAACATGGTTAAGAAAATACTGGGAATCAGCGATTTTCTCTGTAAACACTTGGAATCAGCGATTTCTCCAGGCAAGCTGATGTAATTTGGGGGGAGGAGCCAGCAAGCTAAAAACTGTGAATAATCGAAACCGCAAATGCTGAAACCGGGAATTCAGAGGGTGACGTGTATGTGTGAATCATTTCCCATGTGTACATGAACAAGAAAGCATGCATATTCTTTCCACAAGAGGACACTCTCTTTGCAAATAGTGTATCAAGAAAACTCAAATAAAATGAAAATACCTGGAAACGACATGTGTAATAACAAGAAATGAACATTTTTCCAGCTTTCCTCCCATCGTACATACAGAATAAAGTCACAGTTTCTTAGAGTAGGCATAAATTTGTGTGTTACTGAGTATCATTGTAGGAATTTATTTACCGTATTTGCCGGCGTATAAGACGACTTTTTAGTACCTTAAAATCCTCCCCAAAGTCGGGGGTCGTCTTATACGCCGGGTACTGTTTACGTGCCGGTCCGCAGAAAATTCCTGCCGGTCCGCACAGGACCGGCAAGATGGACCCGTTAAATTTTCTGCCCCGATGGTGTTTGCAGAAATCTTCTGTTCCTCCCAGCTTCGGGCGATCAAGACAGGTGGTCATTCCCTCTGTGAGTCTCGCCTATGCGGAAACAGGAAGTTGAAACAAAATAGGCGGGACTCAGAGAGGGAAGGTCCCGACGTTTGCAGCCTGTCTTGATCGCTGCCCCTGCTGATTTGCCGAAGAGGGCCGCGGGGAAAGTGCAGGCAGAGAGAAGATGGTCAGCGTGCGCGGGGAGGTCAGCGTGTCGATTGGGGCCATCAGCAGCGTTTGTGGTGAGTCTGCCCACGTGCAGGATGCGGCGGGTAGGGGCCTCCGACTCGTCTTGGGCGGCTGGGCCTGCGGTGCAAAGCTGTTTTTGCCGGCTTGGGGGGGGGGGGGTCGCGAATCGGAAGAAGGGGTAGTCTTATACGGCGAGTATATAACAAACTCTATATTTTAACTGTAAAAGTTGGGGGGTCGTCTTATACGCCCAGTCGTCTTATACTCCGGCAAATACGGTATTTAAAAGATTTCTTAATCGCCTATAACTAGGTTTTACAAAAAAAAAAAAACCAAAACCAGTCATATTTAAAAAAGCACACAAAAACATACAACACATGTTATGCAAACAGTAAGTATAACAATTCCTTCATATTAGCCATTATTTACGGCATTCAACAATGTATCAATATGAGAATATTCCCCCCTCCTTTCTGCACCCTCCTCGCCGTTCCTAACCTGTACTTAAGTTGCTGTTTAGTCTTTGTACTGTTCAAATGTATTCCACTGTGAATGTTTGCATGTAACCCGTTCTGAGCTACTGGGAGGACGGGATAGAAATCGAAATACATAAATAAATAAATAAATAAATAAATATTTATACTCACACCTTTTTGAAGGTGTGGTCTTCAGAACTGCACACAGTATTCTAAATGGGGCTTTGCCAGAGACTTTTACATTGGCATTATCACCTTTTCTTCCTACTGGCCATTCTTCTCCCTATACAGCCAACAGCCTTCTTGCTTTAACCATCATATTTTCACATTTTTAGACATTTACATAGGTATCCTACTGTGAAATTATGCATTTTAAAATAATAAAAATCATACAGCACCTCAAAATTCATAGGAACTTGAGTGTCTTTGTTTTTGGATCATCAGTGTATTCAAGTTTGTTTCACTGTAATTGCCTGAGCAGGTTTTGGGGTTAAGCCTGTACACACACATGAAATGTGCAACAAAACTCTTTTTTAGTTCAAAAACCTGAGCCCTGTTACTTTACAGGCTCAGGGAAAGAAAAATAGTCTCTTAGTTCAAAGGCAAAAGTGTTGAAATGGGCCTGTGGCTTACAGGGCCCAAGATACTGTCCATGGCCAATGGTTGCCATGCCCCAAACACAGATTACTAGTCTTTCTCATGTCAGGTACCATGGGCTGGTCTCAGCCAGATCCGAAAACAGTCCATATATATTCAACCTAAGGAGTTGGCTTACCTCAATCAAGTAGAGAACAAACGGTTTACCGTGGCAGTCTTTCTCAAAGCCCCTCTACTTCCCCAGGCTTCTCCTCAGTCCACTGCTATGGAAGATCTTTCCTTCTGGAGACCTCTTCTCTCAGGGCCTCTGAATGACTCCACCCTAGGGCATATGAATTCCTTGTTGCCTGAGTCCTGCCCCATGACACAGCAGGGTTATCCCACCTACCCCAAAGTGGTCTACTTGTAACCTCTATAAAGCTAGCACTCCCTGCTGTCCAGAGATGCAATTGCAGTACCAGTGAGGTAGCACCCCCTGCTACATAGCGGTATAATTGCAGTATCAGTGAGGGAGTGTCCCCCACTCCATCACATTCACATTGTGCTGTTCATTTTGCTGTCTTCACAGCCAAACCTTGGAATGACTCAGATGATCAATAACTTCATTCTCCACAATTCTCTCTGTGCTTTTCTTATACAGAGGTGTTATAGCAGGCATCTCACAGTCCCTCCTTGAGGGCCGCAATCCAGTCAGGTTTTCAGGATTTACCCAATGAATATGCATGAGATCTATGTGCATGCACTGCTTTCAATGCATATTCATTGGGGAAATCCTGAAAACCCGACTGGATTGTGGCCCTCAAGGAGGGACTTTGAGATCCTTGTGTTATAGTGTTTGCACAGTTCCAGTGGATGAGAAATTGCAGCCAGTAATAAGACAAATAATTATTTCCAATTCTTTCCTACAGAGCTAGAAATGGCTACTTATCTCACTGCTGGCTACAAAATTCTGATGGGATGCAGAAAGACACAATAGAGATAATTTTAGCAGGTTTTTCATTAAATATCAGTTGGATTAAATATATGTACCTTGTCAAGATGTGTACTTTGCCAGTAGATGCATCCAGGGATGTGTTCTGAGGGAGTTTCAAGCTTATTAAGACTTTGATATACTGTCCCAGAACAGCAGCCATCAGCGTGGTTTACATATTGTTAAAATAGCCTAAGTTAATTCACTATTATAATTTTAATTCTTGCTTTAATAGTAAAGGTAGAGTGAGAAGAAATTCCATTCATAATAGGACAGTAGGAGAAGTATAGGTGATAAAAATATTTGAGTGTCAGTGCTAATATGCTGAAGAGCAGGTCACATATTACAACCAAAAGCAGACCTCCCGAGAGAAGGTTGTGAGAGAAAAAGGTAAATGTATCTCTAAACACAAAAGTTGTAAGGGCTGTTTGAAAATAGGGACAGGAAGGTTGGAGTCTAATTTCAGGGGGTAATGAGTTCCATAATGTAGGACCTATAACACTGAAAATTCTGGAGCGAATTGAGTCATAGCAAATTTGGCAGAGGGAAAGTACAAGTATATATAACAAATTAGTCGTGAGGACCTTAAAGACCTGGTAGGCATGTAAGGAATTAAACATTGAGAGAGATGAAGAGGTGAGCCTGAATAATATATCTTGTGAATAAAAGAGAGAATTTTAAAGGTAATTCAATGTGGTACTGCTGAATTCTGAATGAATTGGAGTCAGCAATGTTCTGAGCAGAGCACGGGTGATTAAGGAATACTTTGATCAACAGACATATTTGAAAATTTATGGGCACTATTGAGAAGGTATAAATGTCTGCACCTCCATTCAAGGTGTGATTTCTGCCACATAAGCTATATTTTATAAAGATATACAGGTGCCTATGTATGTTCATAAATTACAGTAGGTGCCCTGCTATAAAAAGACCTTCCACAAGGTGGCTTATCTCATCAACTGGAAACTATGCAAACATTATACTATTAATATATATTACGCATGATTCGCTCGATTTCTAAGTTTCTCGAGCCAAAATCACTAAACTAAACTAAATTTTAATCCACTCCTTAATTATCGCTAAACTTGATTATTGCAATTCATTATTAATAAACATCACACAAAAAGAAAAGAAGCATCTTCAAATAATACAAAACACAGCCGTTAAACTTATTCATAACGGTAAAAAATATGATCACGTTACTCCTTTCCTGATCAATTCACACTGGCTTTCAATCAACCATCGTATCACCTTTAAAATATTACTCTTAGTATTTAAAACTCTGTCCACCAATGAACCACAATTTATTAATAGAATGCTTATTTCTTGTAATACACCGCACTCCCTCCGATCTACAATCCAAAAGCTCATAGTAGTCCCTTTCGTGAAAGTTATCGGAACCAGACGCCATGATATGTTTTCGGTGATGGCCCCACAACTTTGGAACACTTTGCCTCAATATATAAGAGAGGAAAATGATCTCAGCCGTTTTAAAAATAACTTAAAAGTTTTCTTTTTAAAGAGGCTTTTAATCTTTAAATTATACTCAAATTGTAAAGTAGTTACCTTCCAGGATTATACTACCCCCTCTCTAATGTTTTTTTTTCCATCTATGGTTCTTTTTTCTACTTTAAAGCACTGATTTGTAACTTTATTCCTCCATCGCTTGTGTATCAATTAGTCTGTAAGTTTGTTGGTCTAACCCATTATTTTTAAATTTTAAACAATATGTCTAAATGTATGTTCATTTTTATTGTATTGTATCTCGCTTAGTAAATTTGAATAAGCAATTTATCAAATCAAAATAAAACTTGAAACTTTACCCTGACTCAACAAAAAAAATCCTACTTTCTATTACATCATTCTTGATGTAACAGAAAGTAGACTGGTTAAACACTGACCTTCAAATTTTGTATATGGTGCCTTAAGTTGTGTGTGCAAGTTGGTACACACAGCCGATTTGCATGCACAACTTGATTAATTAGCCCAATCGGTGCCAATAATTGGCAATTAGCACCTCATAATTGATGCTAATTGGCACTAATTTAAAGTTGCATGTCAACTTGGAAAGTGCAAGTCTATAAAAATATGCAACGGTTCTAGTGTGCAAATTTGTAAAGGGGGAGTGGCCAGGGGAGAGGCATGGGTGGATCTTGGGCATTCCTAAATGTTATGCGCTTTGTTATAGAACATACCCAATCCACACACAACTTAGGCACAGACATTTAGACCTGGTGACCGCTGGTCTAAATGAGTGCACCTTAAAGATATGTGACGCACCAGCGCCTAAAACAGTTCTATAAAAGGTATGCATACCGTGTGGAATAGCGCTAAGCACCATTCTAGTCAGCACTAGTTTTTTAGGCGCTATAGAATAAGACCCTGAGCCCCTATTAGTAAATACAGTACAGTTAGTGACATTACCATATATTTAAAAAAAAAATATCACCCATAGAACAATAGTCACCCCTTAGAATATATAGTAAAAACCTCATTCTGGCTAATTATATTAGTGACTTTTATTCCTTGTGGTTCAAGGCGGATTACATTAGAGGTTAGCTGGACATTTCCAGATGAGTTGAGCGGGTTACTTCTGGGGATTGAAATGCTTCCTGCGGAGTTAGTTTGTCTTGATGGATTTCTTGAATAGCAACTTTTCTTAAAGTTTTGTAGTCTGGTTTTCCTGATCAGTAGATTGGATAGTTGGTGATCAAGTTTCGCTGCCTGCGTGGCCAGTAGGCGTGTGGGGGTGGGGGTGGGGGTGGGGTGAATGGTGTCTGGGTTCTCCTTTGCCTGGTTGTGGTAGTTCAGATAAGGCAGTTGTTAAGGTAGGCTGGGCTGTCTCCATTCATGGCTTTAAATAATAGACAGTAAAATTTGAATCGTATTCTTGCTTGCATTGGCTAAGTGCTAGTGAATATCATGGTTAGTGCCAAATTCAAAGCTCACTATATTGAGGGCATTCGGAGGTGGAGCCAGCATTTGGCCGCTTAAGGCCTGATATTCAGCCCTTAAGCGGCCATGTTTACCACATAAATTATACAGCATAAAAGTCTGTCCTATTTTTATGTGGTAATCCATGATTGCTTAAGTCATGGTTATGACTTAAGTGGCTATATCTTAACTGGGTAAAAAATAATCAGATATTCAAAACCAAAGCCCACATAGGTCCTGGCTTTGAATATTCAGGAATAACTCTGTCAGCGGGGAGCAAAACATATCTGCTTGAAGAAATTTTATGAGGAACTCTTTAAAGGAAGGAATATTTCCAGATGTGTTGAAGACCTTGGTAAAAATGTTGTTGAAGCAGCAATGTTTGAATGATGTGGTACTGTAGATATTTCATCCAGACACTAAGGCCCGGATTCTGCAAACAGCGTCCTGACTGTAGGCAGCGGTAGGCGTACTACCACTGTCTAACCAGCCAATCAGGATGCACGTTTTTTAAAAAAAAGCTCCCGAGACAGGCTGCCTACATTGGCGGCACCTCCAGGAGCCTAGGGAGGCCTGCATGCCCGCCTAAGCTCGCCTAAGGCTAGGCATGGGCATGGTTTGCCCAGGAACAAGCCTTAGGCGGCCGAATGTATTTCCCTAGTCTAGCGGGAGACACGTACAATGTAGGCCAGCAAAATGCCTTGACCTCGTTGAAAAAAAAAAGAATATAAATGATAATTAACATTTTCTCTGTGTACAGTGTGTTTTGTGAATTTTTTTATAATTTTGTGGTTACCATTATGTATTAATAAGATTATATTGTGTGCATATGAAAAATGAATGGAATAAATTTCATTACAATTAGTACTATTATTATGGGGGTGGGGCCAGGGGCAGAGCTTGGGCAGGTCTGGGATGGAGCTTGGGCAGGGGTACTTGGTTGATATTTGTTAGATTTAGGGGGTACTTGGCTTGAAGAAGTTGAGAAACACTGGCCTAGAATGAAGACCAAGATCTAGATATAGGTATTAGGAATTAAAAAATGTCCTGGTTAGCATCACAGAGACTGTTTATCTGTACTAAAAGAGTGGAGTTGATAATAAAACTATGGAACTCCATATATGTTTGCCAAAATGAACCTTTATTAGAAAATCTGGTGCACTGAGTTCCTGTTTCCAAACTTGGTAGGATTGCTTCAGTGTTTCCTTGCATTGGGATGAAAGGATGAAATAGCTAAGAATTTCTACTTCTAACACTTCTCATGTATCTACTGGGTAACTGGTTTGATTAAAACATACTCTATAAGTATAGAAAACTGGTCTCTTAGTTTTACTGCTAACTGTCTGTTTTACTATTGCTTGCTCCTGGAAATATATCCCTTAAATTGAACATTGGTCTAGGTAAAGAAGGGAGATAATTCTACTGAGATATTACATTTTCTGGTGAAGTTTCTTCTGGGTTTTGAGCCGTTTGGTACAATGCCTTCATGAGAGTGAAGAATTTTGTGTTTGGCAAAGACTGCTAATGGAGAATTAATGCTACAGCCCTTGATAAAGCTGGAGGTGAAACAGGGCCGCTGTTGGGCATTTTTGTGAAAGTGAGATAAAGAATGCAGCTAGGCTTTGCTTTTTTCTTTTTCTTTTTTTTTCCCAACTGTTATGGTTGTGAGTTGTGAATGATATGGGATAGAGTCTATGAAAACTGTGCTTAAAGACACATTTTTGCAATTTTTTTGAAGACTGAAATAGAGTGATATACTTAAAGTGGAGTTTTTTTGACCAATTACATTACATTACATTAGTGATTTCTATTCTGCCGTTACCTTGCGGTTCAAAGCGAATTACATAAAGGATCTATCTGGCCATTTCCAGAGGGATTATAGAATAGATAGGTTGGTTCGTAGAGATGAGATGGTTCTTGTGGCGTTAGGTTGTTTTTAGAGAGTAGGGATGGCATTAGGTTGGTTTCGATTTTTGGGTATCAGGATTTTAAAAAATAGTATGGTTTTTATTTCTTTTCTAAATGTTCTGTAGTCTGGGGTCGTTATCAACAAAGTAGAGAGTTGGTGATCTAATCTCGCTGCTTGTGTGGCCAGGAGGCCATTGTACAGTTTTTTCCTTTTGACTTCTGATTGGGGGGTATGTGAATGGAGCGTGGGTTCTCCTTTGTCTGGTTGAGGTGGTTCGGATTAGGCGGTTGTTTAGGTATGTTGGGCTGTTGCCGTTCATGGTTTTAAAAAGAAGACAGTAGAACTTGAATTGTATTCTTGCTTGAATTGGTAGCCAGTGTGAGTGGAGGAACACCTCGGTGATGTGGTCATGTTTCCTTAGTGAGTAGATGAGTCTCAGGGCTGTGTTCTGGATTGTTTGTAGTTGTTTAATCATGGTTGCGGGGCGGGGGAGATAGAGAATGTTGCAATAGTTTAGAAGACCCAGCATTAGGGCCTGGACTAGGATCCGTAATTGTGTTTTGTCAAAGAATTTTTGCACTTGTCTTAAGTTTCTCATGATCGCAAAGGATTTCTGTATTATTTTATTGATTTGTGGTTGCATGGTACAGCACCTGTCAATCGTCATTCCCAGTAGTTTTAGAGTGGGTTGCATGGGGAATGTGGTTGAGTTGATTACTAGGTCTGTTATGGATGGGGTCTTGTCATTTTCTAGGAGAATGAATTTTGTTTTGTCTGAGTTTAGTTTCAGTTCGTGGTCTTTCAACCATGGAGGGTTTTGGTTGATCAAAAGGGAGAAGAATAGTTATGTCGTCTGCGTAGCTGTAGGAGATTATGTTTGATTTATCTAGATAGGTGCCGAGGGACGCGATGTAGAGGTTGAAGAGTGTGGGGGATATAGGGGATCCCTGAGGTATGCCACTGGAGAAGCTCCTATATATGAAATATATTCAGTCTCATGAAGTTTGGACTTGCTGGAACAAGATATCGGAGGTCTTTTTTTCTCAACTATTTGAAACTTGTATAGTCTCTATTGATATAATTGCTAATGTGCTTAGCCTGTTTTCTGGTTATACTCTCTACAGTATATTCTTTAGGCTTGGCTAGTAAAATGATATAGTTTATTCCTCTTAATAACTGAAATGTGATAAAGCCAAGTTTGATAATATCAGGGAACCTTTCTTCCAGCTCAACAATTTCACAATAGGACTGTCTTAGTCTCCTGCTTGTTTTCTTTTAACTAATATGTGTACACTACTATTGCTGTTTTTCAATTTTCTATACCAGAAATTTTTTTAAAAAAATGAAACTAGCAGAAGAATCTTGAATTCTTTCCTGTCATAAGGTAAGCCACATCACAAGCCTGTTTCTTGTCTGCAGCTATTGAAAATATGGTCTCTCTCTGGAATGCTTTCAGCACAAGAGATATACTTTCTCAGTGCCAGAAAGAAAGATATTACACTTTTTTTTTATTGATAGCTCAAGGTGAGTTTCATTCAGGTTCAGCGCTCGATCCCAGAAGGCTTGCAATCTTACATATACTCCAAAAGTGTTAGTGATAATATCAGCTCCTACAGGAAAAACTCATTATTCTACCCTTCTGCTGTTTCATTAAGCAGAAATCAGTAATCAATTTAGGTACTCACAAAAAGGTTTCACTTAACACAAGACTATCTCTACTTCAGGAAGCTTGGCTCTTCTCCCAAGCCTTTAATGAAGAAGCAACTAATTAGTTACAGTACACAAGGACTAACATAATCTGCACATATTGTAGGAGGATGTGCTTATGAATTCATACTCTAACCATTTTTATGCACCTTCTCTGATTTCATGTGTAATATTTTCTGAAGTTAGTCACTCTTACTTTTAACTAACTCCTGTTACTCTATTTTATCTGTCAATTAAGGGACATAATAAAAAAAAACTAAAACGTTCAAAAAAACACTTAAGTTGGCACTTGGACGTCTTAATTGCTGGGACGTCCGAGGGTCAATAACTAAAACCGTTTCCTGGATCTCTAATGAGACGTTTCACCCGCTGCGCGTCCAGAGTTCTAGGGGGCGTGTTAAGAGGCATGTTATGGGTGTGCTTTGGACAGGCTAGACTTGGACGTCTTGTGGGGGATAATCAAACCTTTTGCAAAACATCCTGGATGGAACTTAGATGTTTTCGGCTAGACCTCTTTTGGAAATGTATAAGTGCCAAAAAGGTACCCAAACTGACTAGATGACCACTAGAGAGATTAAGTAATGTCCCCCCCAACACTCTCCCATCCCATCCTCCAAAAATCTCTAGAATAGCAGCACCTAATATGGGAAATCCTAGTCTTAATTAACCAGGAGGGCGGGCTAGTGAACCTTAGAGAGGAGGAGCCAGACTCATAAGGCACTCTAACCACATTTATGGTGTTAGGTGTGAGCCCACCAAAACCCTATTATGTTGCCATATAAGTGCCACCTGAAGCCAATAAGATTAATGCGGTGATAGATAGGTGGGTATATTAGGTTTTGGGGGAGTTTTGGAGGGCTTACCATAAATTATAAGGGGTATATGGTGAGATATATATCTGGTACCCTTTAAATGAAGTTCACAGCAGTGCTCTCTAAGATGTCCCACTGCTCTGTTGGTATGTCTTTGTGACTAGTCCATTACAGTTCTGGCCCCTCCTACATCTAAATGGTGTTGATTTGGATGTTTCTAACTTAGATGGTTTTGTGGTAGAAAATGGTGAATGGCAGTCTAGACATTTTGGTGACCAAGATGTCCATGTAGGTTATTATTTTTTTTTTTTTTTACAAAAAAATCTATTTGGACATTTCTGTGCTTCTGACTTTGGACGCCCCATTATACTATTGAAATATCCAAGTCGTACTTAAGCATCTGAGCCAATCAGGGCCTTAGGCCCATCCCTGTGCATCCCAGTATGCACTGGGAAGGGGAAGTCCTGCCCCCTAAGGTGGGTCTGAGGAGCAGGAGGGACTGTGCATCTCTCCTGCTGTAAACTAATTTACAGGTATGGGGGGAAGGTTGGGTTATTGTGGGGGGCTTGGGGGGGGGGGTTGGTAGCATCTGGTGGCAGGAGAGATTGAACATCCCTTCTGCTAAATTTTTTTGTAGGAAGGACAGTGGAGAGGGGAGGGGTTGGTTTGGGGATGGGGCCTTGCGGCGTGGAGGTCAGTACACGGGAGGTTCACAGTGGGCAGGAGAGAGTAGGCATCCCTTCTGCCTCCATTCTTGTTCCGGAGTGAGTGGGTCATTGGGAGGGGGGAGCCATCAACAGACATGGGGGGGGGGTAGCACAGGAATTTTTTTTAATGGGGCAGATATTGTGCATGTGTAACACATGCACATCTGTGCCTTTAAAAATGAAAAAATTCCTAATAGCTGAGTGGCTGGAGGCTACTTTGGGGCTTCCCCTGCTGCTCAGCTGTTGGGCTTCCCCAAACAAGCTCTGCACATGTGTCCAGTCACTCTCAGGGTGGCTGGTCTGATGGGGATTACAGGGAACCTCTGTGCAAATCATTTGCATGGATACTTGTTGAAACATCGATCGCTATTCTGCAATCTGCCAAAAAATTGGCCAACAGCGACTTGCATGGTCTTAGTGACTGTGTTTTGTGTATCTAGCCCTCAGCTACTTTTTGATCTGAAGAGGTGCTGAGTAAGGAGCTGCTAAGTGGAAGAAAAACTCCATTGGAATATCTTATCTGCTAGCATTCAGACTTGGGGAAAGGTAATCTTGGGCTTCAGTAGGTTATATCATTGTCTTTCTCTTTAACATTTTTAGTTTGGTGCTCTGCTTTGTCAGCTAAGTCAGTTTAGACCAGAGGTTCCTAATCCTGTCCTGTAGGACCACCTGCCAGTCAATTTTTCAGGATAGCCCTAATGAATATGTATAGGGCAGATTTGTATGCCTGTCACCTCCATTATATGCAAATCTCTCTCATGCATATTCATTAGGGCTATCCCAAAAACCCAACTGACTGGCGGTCCTCCAGGATAGGGTTAGGAATCACTGGTTTAGACAATCGTGTAGCCTTTAGAACTTTTGTTAGGGTTTTACTGTATGTAGAAAGTGTTTTAATCTAGATAAGCAGTTTAGGCTGCATTTCAAAACATAAGTTAACATCAGTTTACAGCATAGATAGCAGTTGAGGAATGCTCCGTTTCGTGTTTAATTCCCTTGCACACTCCCCAGCTCACACCTACCCCAAGGCTGATCTTTTGATTTATAGGGTCTTTAGCCAATTAGGAATAAGACATTTGGCTTTTCTACTTTCTCTTCTCTTTTCTTTCATCAGGTGTGATTACCGTATTTTCACGCATATAACGCGCGCGTTATACGTGTTTTTACAAACCGAGCATAACCTTGCGTGGTATACGCGTGAGTGCGTTGTACAAAATTTTTTTTTACATAGTTTCCCCCTCCCCGACGTCCGATTCACCCCCCCCGCCGCAGGACCGCTCGCACCCCCACCCTGAAGGACCGCTCGCACGCACCCGCATCCCCAAGGACCACTCGCACGCGCTCCCATCCGCACCCGCATCCCCACCCTGAAGGACCGCTCGCACGCACTCCCACCCGCACCCGCACCCCCACCCTGAAGGATCGCTCGCACGCACTCCCGCCCTCTTGCCACAGCCAACCGCGGCACCCCCGACATGATCGGGGCAAGAGGGAGCTCAAGCCCTCTTGCCCCAGCCAACCGTGGCACCCCCGACACGATCGGGGCAAGAGGGAGCTCAAGCCCTCTTGCCCCCCCCCCGACACGATCGGGGCAAAAGGGAGCCCAAGCCCTCTTGCCCCGCCGACTCCCCAACTCCCCGACAATATCGGGCCAGGAGGGAGCCCAAACCCTCCTGGCCACGGCGACCCCCCTACCCCACCCCGCACTACATTACGGGCAGAAGGGATCCCAGGCCCTCCTGCCCTCGACGCAAACCCCCTTGTTTTCAGGACTTCAAGGGGGAGAGGAGAGTCGGGGCGGGTGAAAGGAGAGTCGGGCAGCATGCGCGGTATACGGGTGTGCGCGTTATATAAAAATTTCTGTACATAAATTTGTGTTTTCCGCACGCTATACCCGTGTGCGCGTTTTACACGGGTGCGCGTTATCTACGTGAAAATACGGTACTTCTGCAACTGCAATATGGCTGGAAAACATTGTGCCAACAAATCTGTTGCCCAAGTTACAGCTTCTGTCTCTGGGCAGACAGAAAATGTTACCCAAGCACAGAGGGCGGTTCCATGTGCAAGTTGTCTTCAGCTTGAATCCCTCATGCAGAAGTGAAGGAACTGAGAGAGATGGTGGTAAGACTGAGAAGCATCTATGAGAATGAGAGTACATCAATGAAATGCTTTATGAGGCATTAAAGAGACCGTGCTGAGGGAGGACAGCTGGACTCAGATTACAGGTCCATGCAGAATTGATACTGTGACTCCATCTGCCCTTGAACTGAAGAACCGGTACACAGTCCTGGAAGTGGAGAGATGTGTGGAAGAGTGATAGATACATGGAATAGTCTCCTGGTAGAGGTAGTGGAGAGAAAGACTGATTTCAAGGAAGTATGGAGCAGACCTATGTAAATGTTTTAACTTTGATTTAGCCTAAATAAAAAAAAGGAGTACAAACAATTTAATACCTCTGTATCCAAAAATAATAAAAATTCACTTAAGACACCAGGGACCTTTAAAGTGTTATGATGGTCCCGTTGCTACCTTTGCTCAACCTATTGAGCACTCTGGTGGTTGGTCTGAGCACTTTATGCACTAATTTTTATATTAACACTATATCGTTGTGGCATAGGATTTTTAAAATATATTTTTTCTGGTATTTTAAGTGAATTTTTTTTTTAACTTTAATTTAGACATCATATCAAAAATATCCCTCTTAACTTGCCAGGAATGGCTTCTA
Source organism: Geotrypetes seraphini (assembly GCF_902459505.1). Lineage (NCBI taxonomy): Eukaryota > Metazoa > Chordata > Amphibia > Gymnophiona > Dermophiidae > Geotrypetes > Geotrypetes seraphini. The sequence continues at coordinate 71,830,477 of NC_047088.1, forward strand.
GCTTTTAAATCACTTGAATGGTGTTATCTGCTGATATTCAGTGATACTTAACCAGTTAGTGCCCCAAATATCAGCACTAATCACCAAATACAAAACTGGTTATTTTGTGGGTGGTCCAGGAGTGGAGTCAGCACTTATGTGGCACTGATGTGGTTAAGTGTCAATACTGAATACTTAACCACATAAAGTGATCACATAATTGGGACTGCATAAAACACAGACTTGTCTTTATACAGTTCATCTTATGCAGTTAAGTGCTGAATACTGCATTTAACTATATATGTTTTAACTGGCTAAATACAGCTAGATATTGAATGCCTCTGCTAGATATGACCCATGCCTGAATATCTGGGCATAAATCCAGCAGTATCCAAAAAAAAAAAAAAATGCTGACTACCTTGGGCTGAATATTGACCTCACATATTAATATACCAAATAAAAGAATCAATTTTTTTTTTTATAAAAAACAACTAAAACCTCCTTTAGCCCCATTACCTTCCATGGAACCTCTGTCTGTTGAACCCCTCAGGAACAAATAGGTTTTTAACATCATACAAAATATTTTTCATATCAGGCTCTAATCTAATTTTTCAAGGAACATTGATTTCACCAAGTAGGCATCTCAGTGCTCTCCACCTGTCCATAATCTCAGCTTTTTGACACTAACGTTTTTGTTTCTATAATGCCATGGGATCACTTTATCCAATATATTTCTAATAAACCCATCCCAGTTGTTCACAAACTCATCAACTGATTTGTCTTCTAATCTTATCAATTGCCCTTCAATGTCAACCACAAATTTATCTAGCTTGGCAACTTCTCTGTTCCTCACCAATTCCTGTGCTCCAACAATCTGAACTGCTATCTTAGATGAGAAAGCAAATTTCACAACCTTTTGATCTGACCAGTGGACTTCCTGAATATCCTGAAAGATGCAAATCCGTAAGCTATTATCGGAAAAATGAACCCCAGCTAAAAGGGAACAACCATGACTAATAATTTTCTAAAAATCATTTCATTTAGTTCAAATCTAAGCTCCCTGCTACTTTTGCACCAGAATTATTTTTGAAATTTAGCTTTCAGATCCACAGGTACAAAGTATATAGAGATCTGCAAACTGCCTGCAGGGTTTAAAAATTACTTCTTAAGTGAAAATGAATAACTACGATGCATCAGGCAAAAGTATAAAAGAAAATCAGAACTCACAGTAGATGTCTGTTTAAACTAATGACATCAGTAAAATGCAAGAGGAAATAATATTGAAGAAAGCAATGTCTAGATGGCCCTTGATTTTTCCATTATAATGTAGATAAGCAAAAATAGAATACAGTAGTATAGCTTTCTAACAATGTATGTTTTTCAGCTCATTTTCCCTTCTCTCTTTCTGTAGTTACCAATGTATCAATGCTATCAGAAATTTGTCAGGGTCATACTAGGATGAAATTTCTCAATGTGCTCAAAGGAAGAGTTATTGGAAAGGTTTCTATCATTTCGTGCCAACACAAAAAAATCTCCAGTACATCTGAAGAATGCCATTGGAACAATTCCCTTTTTATATAAATTAGATATATTTGGATCCATATATAACCAATAGCCATAGCCCAAAGTTTCTTGCAGTAGTTCAAGGGTGGCTCTGTGGTAGGAGTTAGACAATTCCATGGGTGTAGCATACTTGCATAGATTTGCATATTAAATAATGCAAATTTGTTTTTGACTTTATTAAACACAAGGTTGTTTTATGACATTTCATGGGTGTCTGAGTAAATTTCTTTTTAGGCAAAATGGATCTTATTGATCAGTTCTGTGAAGAAGGAAAGGGGACATGTAATAAAGTTAGGGGATGCATCTGAAGAATGGGGGTGGGGGTGGAACTTGAGGGAGATGGGAGTGAGGAGAGAGCATGAAAAGGGATCTCAGGGTGGGAGTGAAGTGGAAGGTGTAGTTTCCATATTGCTCCAGAAAAAGGAGGATGGATTGAGACATCCGGGTTTTACTTTCATTACTTTCAATGGAAGTAAAACCCGGATGTCTCAATACATCCTCCTTTTTTTGGAGCCATATGGTAACCCTAGGAAGGGGGCTAGGAGATGGAAGAGGTTGTAGGACAGAGAACTGAAGGATAAGGATAGGGAAGAGGCATTGAGGAGACGAGAAGAGGAACCAGAGGAATATTGCATCATGGAAGAGAAATTCTAGGATTAGGAGAATGAGGGAGGATGTACCCCATCTCTCATACTTTTTTTATGCTGATGACCCTCACTTGTATAGCTGTCATACCCCTCCAATCTCTTCTTCACTTAACTCACTCCACGCCACCACTAATTCCTCACTTATAGATTCACCTACATTAGTTCTAATTCCTTCATTTGTCTTACATTCTGTCTTCTTAAATCACACATGAAACCTTTTCCTATTCTCTCTATCACCACACCTCATCTTAAAATAATAAGTTTTCACTGCCTACCTCCATTAATCTTAAAAAAAAAAAATTGCGCCTGACCCTCAGAATATGCCACCTGGGGTTTGCCAGAGAAATGATTGCCTCCCTTATTGGGAAGTATTGTTTTTTTTGGCAGACTGACCTTTAATGGTACATCCCAATGCACTGTTAAGGGTCAGACACAACCATTTTTCAAGAAGGTAGAGGAGCTACTAGATGCTTCCCCACACCAGATGAGTATCATTGGTCTGTTTTCTGTGACTGGACCTTATGAATGGAACAAGTTACCTATGGACCTGAAGAAGCAAACAAATTTATCCTTGTTTAAGAAACAAGCATTAGTTGTATCTGCTACATGAGGTTTGTGTTTAAGTTTCAAGTTTCAGGTTTATTAGATTTTAATATACCGACCATCAAGCAAATATCTGGACGGTTTACATTAGATTTAAAAATGACAGATAGGAGTAGGAACAATTGAAGAAATATTAAGTAATTTAAATAATATATAGTGAACATTAAAGACATTAACAAGACGGACTTGACAGTGAGGAGAGAGGGAATGGATGGGTACAGTTACATTGTAGGAAGAAAAAGGAGAAAGAGGGGTTGGGAAAAAAACATGTTGGATGGGAATAAAATATATGGAATGTTTGTAAAAGAGAGAAATTAGATAGAAGAGAAATTAAGAAGTGAGAAATTAAATAGAAGAGAATGCATCACGAAATAAAAAAGTTTTTAAGTTTTTCTTAAATTTGTCAAGGTGTTGTTCGTCTCGAAGTGGTTGTGGAAGGGAGTTCCACAATGTCGGGGCAGTTACCGCAAAATTTATTTTGCGTGTGTAATAAAACTCTTTTATAGACGGAATCAATAAGAGATTTTGATTTGAAGATCTCAAAGTTCGAGTAGAGCACTGAGGAATGAGAAGTTTGTGAAGATATAGCGGCAGGTGAGAAGATTTTATTTTGAATGACAAAAGAATGATTTTGTAGGTGATTCGATGTGTCACGGGTAGCCAGTGAGCTTCTTTTAGTGCTGGCGTAACATGATCATATTTACCTAGGTTATAGATGAGTTTTATTGCGGTGTTTTGTATAAGTTGGAGGCGGCGAATTTCTTTTTGTGGGAGGCCATTGAGTAGGGAATTACAGTAATCTAGGTGAGAAATAATTAGAGAATGAACAAGAATTTTGATAGATTCGGTTTCTAGAATTGAGGTCAGTGAACGAATTTAGAGCTGTTTGATGCCTTGTTTTCTTTGGAGTCTGTGCTGAACTGCTATATTGTGAAATGCTGGAGTATTTGTTTGACATACGTTCAGAAATAAAGGCAATTTTATTTTAGTGGGTTTTAAGTGTGCCCCAGTACATATTATCATATACAGAGTTGCATTCGATCCCCAGTAGGCTCCTGTCACCTCATAGGTGTTCTTGTCATGCCGACATGGCATGATCCATTTCTTCGCCAGATCTTTTTCTGTGCTATTTTTTATTTTTATATTTTTATTACTATGTATATCATAGACTTTTCTTGTGAATTTTTTCTTTATATATAAATTATTCTTATAAACTTTTCTTTATGTATAGAGTTAAATGATAAACTTTATCTTTTATCAATACTGCTGCGGGAGCACTTCCACCAACACGATCATGTTTCAAAATTTTTTTCTTCTTCAGGGTCAAGGCTCCCAGCAACTATATTATCGAGTTTAGTTGATACTGCGCTCCTCAGAGATTCATTTGAGAATCTGGAATGAATCTCTGTGGAGCGCAGTATCAACTAAACATATTTATCATGAGAAGAAGGCAGCAGGCAGATCTGTGAATATATAATTAAAGGAATACGCTATGGCTCACTTATCCATTGATACTATCTTGTACAAACACCATTTACTTGTCTTAATAATGGAAAGGAAGGAAAAAAAAAATCATTAGGTGCTCCTAGGAATCAGGCTTTTGAATGTCATTACCTGCACTCCTAATAACTGAGCCCTTATTGGTTAGAAAAACCTTCCATAGATAATACGTTATTTTCACTACCTTAATCTTAATTTGTGATCTTTCTTGTAAATAATTTTCTTAGTATCTTAACACATTTCTTAAAGACAGTTTGTCTTAAGTCTAATAGATGCTGGCATTGTCATAGTGATATAGGGACTTTGGATCATCTGTTATATTTATGTCCATTGATACTTAATTTCTGGAAGTCAATTTGGGGACAAATTAATCTTATTCTTGAATCAGCAATTCCCTTAACTTATGAAGCCTTAATTTGTGGTACGCTTTTACACGTTAAGCCTTCTTTGGATAAATATAAAAGTGGTCTATTTTTGATCATGACGGGAATAGCTATTCAAATGGTTACACATAATTCGAAGAGATACGATAGATTGAATTACACATTTTGGTGGACAAATGTTTGTACCACTTATAAGTATGAGAGAATGAATGCGGAATGTTTAGGGGTTAGTAATACATTTAATAGAATGTGGAGGAAATTGACTGCATTTGTTGCACCGCAATAATTATTATGTATCTATCTTTTTATTAGATTTCCTTACGCATCTGGGAGTGGGGGGGAGGGAAATGTATTTTGATTATTAAAATTACTTAATTATAATATTGTAATCCCATAATATGTCTTTTTGTATTAATAATTGGGAGGAGGGGTGAGAAAATGATTGTTTTATATATTAATTGTATATTTAATAGTGTGTTTTATACAGTGTTTATGTTCAATTAATTGCATTGCACTGTCAAAGTTTGAAAATCAATAAAGATTTATTTAAAAAAAAGAGAACTACAAGTGCATCACTATGTAGCCAAAAGTAGAAGAAAAATCTTGGCTATGAACTCTACTTTTAGTTCATTTCAAATGATTTTCTTAAATATCTGAATGTTGCATTTTATTCAGAATTGCCACTGTGCTCAATTAAAGTTAAAATTTTTCAGCAGATCTTTGAATAATACTGATATAGTTGAAAAAGGAAGTACAAACTTTTAATAATAAGCTTTTAAATTTCAGATTGTTTTAACTTGTACTTTTGTGATAGTTGTTCAAAAATCCCTGAAATTGGATTTTAATCACAAAATATACAGGAGATGTCCTAAGTAATGAGTTCAAATATATAACTGCTACTTCAATTAGCACGACTTCCCACAGTCCTTTATAAATTGTGCTAACTGTAAATTAAAGTCTTCCACACACTGAAAATTATAACCTGTAGATTTGTAAATATAACTTAGCACATAATTCAAAATTATTCTCTCATGTTTTTACATTTTTTTGTATGGATCTTCTGAACGCCGTTGGAGATGAAAAACAACCAACTGCATTGGTCTTCATCAATCCAATTACTGTGCCTATAATATTGAATAAAGCTGTGATTTTTCTTTTTAGTTCATTTTCATTTTCAATTTTTTTTTTTACATATGCACGATACTAAAAGATATTTTCACCACTTATCTTTTGTGTTCATACTTATATTGTATCCAATTAATGTCACACAAGAAAATTTAAATGCAAACTACATCTACTCAATACCAGTCATCACAACTACAAACAGAAACCCAGTGGCGTACCAAGGGGGGGGGGGGGCGATCCGCCCAGGGTGCATGGCTTGGGGGGATGCACAGCCGGCCAGGTCCGGGTCCTCCTACCCTTCCTTTCCCCCGGTCCGCGCCTGCAATCTTACCTTCCCGCTGCTGCTGCTAATCGCCGACAAGAATTCTTCTTTCCGACATCAATTCTGACAGAGAGGATGTTCCATGCAGCGATTGGCTGGCCCAGAACGTCCTCTCCGATGTCAGAATTGACGTTGGAAAGAAGACTTCTTGTCGGCGATTAGCAGCAGCAGCGGGGAGGTAAGATTGCAGGCGCGGACCGGGGGAAAGGAAGGAGAGAGGCACTTTTTTTTTCCGCGGCAGGGAGGGAATGATGTAGATAGGCAAGCTGGCTGGCTTTAGCGCGACAGGGAGGGAGGGAGATAGATAGGTAGGCAAGCAGGCAAGCAGGCTGGCTTTGGGGGTGGACAAAATCTGGAAGGTAGTGGGGAGACATAAGAAGTAGACACTGGGAATATTATGGACACAGAAAGGAGGTACTGGGGCACTATGGACACGGGAAGGAGGCACTGGGGGCACTATGGACACAGGATGGAGGCACTGGGGCACTATGGACACAGGACGGAGCACTAAGGACATGAGGAGGCACTAGGGGCACTAAAGACACGAGAAGGAGGCACTGGGGGCACTAAGGACATGAGAAGGAGGCACTGGGGGCACTAAGGACACAGGATGAAGGCACTGGGGGCACTAAGGACACGGGAAGGAGGCACTGGGGGCATTAAAGACATGGGAAGGAAGGAGGGAGGAAATAAAAAGGGACAATTATTGGGCCTGAGTGCAGAAAGAAAGAAATGAAAGAAAGGATACACAGTTAATTAATAGATGTCCCCTTTTGATGAAAAAAATAAATGGTCACGTTACCTCTGACTTACTTTCTCTGCAGCAGAGTCGGCAGCCGCGCTGAGGTGCAGGGATGTCCCACGATGACTTGTCTGCCGGCTCTGCTCCGGAAGAAGTAAGTTACGTTGGAAGGGGTGGACCCGGCAGACGCAGTCATTGTGGGACTTTGCCACAACTCCCTGCGTCTGCCGGGTCCACCCCCTCCGACATAACTTACTTCTTCCGGAGCAGAGCCAGCAGACGAGTCATCGCAGGACCTTCCAGCATGCTACTGCTGAGTCCGCTCCAGAGCAAGTAAGTCGGAGTGAGGTGGACTGGCAGCCAGCAGCTACAGTCATCGTGGGACCTTGCTGCATGAAGGGAGAGAAAGGAGCAGGATTGTTGGAATGGAAGAGTGGTGGAGGGAAAGAAAGGGGGCAGGGTGATATGGAAGGGTGGTGCTGATGGAATTGATGTACAGAGAAAGGGGAGAGACATAAGGGGAAGGATATTGGAGGGAAAGAAAAGGGGACAGATGCTGATTGAAGAGGGGTGGATGGCGAGAGAAAGGGCAGACATTGGATGGTAGTGGGGAGCCTATGCTGGATGGAAGTGCAGATGGGAGAGATAAGGAAGCAAATGCAGGAAGGAAATGGGAGGAGAGAAAGAGGGGAGCAGACGCTGGATGAAGTGGACAGAGAGAGAAGTTACTAGATGGAAGGGTTGGAGAAAGAGGGTACATGATGGAAGGAGGGGATAAATAAAAGGAGGGCACATGATGGGGAGAAAAGGATTGAGTTAGGGAAACACTGGAGGGGTGAGGGAAAGAGGTGGCAAGCTTTAGGTAGACAGTAAAAAAGGACATTGATGAGAGGGTAATAAGAACGTAATCTAGACAGATGCAGAAAATAAATTGAAAAGGAAAATGAGGGAAAAAAGCGTTGTCGAGTGAATTCTGGTTCCTTAACAGCGATGTCGATAAAGCACAACGATCTGTGAGGATTTCATCATGCGAAGCTAAGTTCAGCATTGCTCTCTTGTTCTTTTTGTTGTTATTTTCCCTGTGCACAGTGGTGATTGGGTACCCATTTTGAAAATTACATTTTTGTCTCTGTGGAGTTTTTTGCCCATGATACATATGTTGAAAAGCTAGAAACCTGTTGGGTTGCTGTCTGAAAAGAAAGCAGTTTAATGCAGTTGAGGCCTTTTCGTCACTATTAATAAATGTGCTTCAGTGGGTATCTCCACCACTTTGTGAATAACATTGCTTTTGCATATATTATTCAATTAATGTCGCCAACTTTCCTGACATACATGTTTCAAAGAAACTTTCTTCAGGGTCAAGGGGTTATATTATCATATCTACAACTATAATGGGTTCAAATGAATGCCTTGAAACATGGCGGTGGCCTCTATTACCGACAATTTAATCAGCTGAGCATTTATATTTTCGGCAATAGATGCTGCCGCCATGTTTCATGGCATTCATATGAATCCATTATAGTTGCAGATATGATAATACAACCCCTTGACCCTGAAGAAAGTTTCTTTGAAACATGCATGTTGGGAGAGGTGGCGACATTAATTGAATACAATAGAAGTATGAACGCAAAAGATAAGTGATGAAAATATCTTTTAATATCACGCAGATGTAAAAAAATTGAAAATGAAAATGAACTAAAAAGAAAAATCATAGTTATATGCAATATTATAGGCACAGTAATTGGATTGATAAAGACCAATGCAGTCGGTTATTTTTCATCTCCGACGGCGTTCTGAAGATCCATACAAAATTTTTTTTTAAACTTTAGAGAATAATTTTGAATTATGTGCTAAATTGTATTTACAAATCTACAGGTTATAATTTTCATTGTGAGGAAGACTTTAATTTATAGTTAGCACAACTTATATAGGACTAAGGGGTCCTTTTACTAAGGGCTCCTTTTACTAAGCTGCGATAGCGTTTTTAGCGCACGCAGGATTTTAGTGTGCTAAACCCGCGCAATGCAGCTACAACTAATGCCAGCTCAATGCTGGCATTAAGGCCTTGTGTGTGCTATTGCAGCTTAGTAAAAGGAGCCCGAAGTCGCGCTAGCCATTTTAGCGCATGCTAAATATTAGCGTGTGCTAAATGCTAATGCATCTATTATAACCTATGGACGCGTTAGTGTTTAGCACGCACTAATATTTAGCGTGCGCAAAAAGGGCTAGTGGGCTTTAGTAAAAGGACCCCTAAGTCATGAGTTACCATTTTATTCTCATTATATCAAACGATTTGTGGTCATGATCTGTAAGGGGCCCTCAAGAGCCACACCCAAGACCACTCACCCCCACAACCACGGCAACCTTCTCAGTGCCCAAGAAATCACTCACACATGTCTGACTCATGTCTGAGCTCAGAAATAACCCCAATACCTCTTCTCTCAGAAATAGCCCTTTATTTCAGAAGCACCAAAAAATATCACACACATAGAGAGATAATATATGATAGCATATCTATATACTGTATATAAAATCGGAGGTATGTATGTGTGTGTGTATGTATGTGTGTGTGTATGTGCTGCGATCACGCAAAAACGGCTTGACCGATTTGAACGAAACTTGGTATGCAGATCCCTCACTAACTGGGGTGATATGTTCTGGGGGTCTCGCGGCCCACCAGGACACGTGGGCGGAGCTACAAACAGAAAATCAGATTTCACCCATTCATGTCAATGGAAAAAATGTAAAAAGCTGCCATTCTCACAGTAATTCCAACTACCTGGGGTGATATGTTCTGGGGTTCTCTCGGCTCACCTGCACACATGGGCGGAGCTACAAACAGAACATCAGATTTCACCCATTCATGTCAATGGAAAAAAAGTAAAAAGCTGTCATTCTCACAGTACTTCAAAAACGGCTTGACCGATTTGAACGAAACTTGGTATGCAGATCCCTCACTACCTGGGGTGATATGTTCTGGGGGTCTCGCGGCCCACCTGCACACGTGGGCGGAGCTACAAACAGAACATCAGGTTTCACCCATTCATGTCAATGGAAAAAATGTAAAAAGCTGTCATTCTCACAGTAATTCAAAAACGGCTTGACCGATTTGAACCAACCTTGGTATGCAGATCCCTCACTACCTGGTGTGATATGTTCTGGGGGTCTCGCGGCCCACCTGCACACGTGGACGGAGCTACAAACAGAAAATCAGATTTCACCCATTCATGTCAATGGAAAAAATGTAAAATGCTGCCATTCTCACAGTAATTCCAACTACCTGGGGTGATATGTTCTTGGGGTCTCGCGGCCCACCTGCACACATGGGCGGAGCTACAAACAGAACATCAGATTTCACCCATTCATGTCAATGGAAAAAATGTAAAAAGCTGCCATTCTCACAGTAATTCAAAAACGGCTTGACCGATTTGAACGAACCTTGGTATGCAGATCCCTCACTACCTGGGGTGATATGTTCTGGGGGTCTCACGGCCCACCTGCACACGTGGGCGGCGCTACAAACAGAACATCAGATTTCACCCATTCATGTCAATGGAAAAAATGTACACAGCTGCCATTCTCACAGTAAATCAAAACCGGCTTGACCGATTTTAACGAAACTTGGTATGCAGATCCCTCACTACCTGGGGTGATAAGTTCTGGGGGTCTCGCGGCCCACCTGCACACATGGGCAGAGCTACAAACAGAAAATCAGATTTCACCCATTCATGTCAATGGAAAAAATGTTAAAAGCTGCCATTCTCACTGTAATTCAAAAACGGCTTGACCGATTTGAACGAAACTTTGTATGCAGGTCCCTCACTACCTGGGCTGATATGTTCTGGGGGTCTCGCGGCCCACCTGCACACATGGGCGGAGCTACAAACAGAAAAACAGATATCACCCATTCATGTCAATGGAAAAACTGTAGAAAGCTGCCATTCTCTCAGTAATTCAAAAACGGCTTGACCGATTTGAACGAAACTTGGTATGCAGATCCCTCACTACCTGAGGTGATATGTTCTGGGGGTCTCTCGGCCCACAACTCTATGTTGCTTGCTCAAGGGTGGGTTCACCCAACAATTTATATGTTCTTGCTCCTGGAGGTGAAACTAAAAATTTTGTTTATAATCACGTTTTGCGTTAGTTGTATTGTATTCATTTTGTCAAATATTTCACATTATAATTTGAATATTGTACTTTTTATTAAGCTGTAAAACAATAATTTCATTCACTACTATAAAGTATCTTTATTTGAATCCATTTACAGTGTTATTGCTATAATTAAATACCCGTGCATACCCAATATGTTTTTTCCCATCCCTACTTCTCCCTTTCTTCTCTAAAATATGTAACTTTCCCCCTCCCTTTCCCTTCTATCCGCACGTTCATGTTAGTCAAATTATGTTTTAATGTTCACTCACTACATTTTATATTTAAAATTTTTATAAAGCTTATTGTAAACCGGCCAGATACTTTGTGATGGTCGGTATATTAAAAAGTCAATAAACTTGAAACTTGAAACTAGTAGTATATAAAAAATACACATGCAAGGAAAATCGTATAATCCAATATATGTATAATAACTACAACTTACAGAGAAAAGGTTAAATATATGCTTGTACCTGAGAAAAAAATAAATACAGAGAGCTTCTGTACACACTCTAACACAGAAGAGTGAGAGAAAGAGAGTAGTATGATACATGGAGGAATGTTACTGAAGGAAGAATGTCTTTACCTAAGTCACGGGTGTCAAAGTCCCTCCTCGAGCGCCGCAATCCAGTCGGGTTTTCGGGATTTCCCCAATGAATATGCATGAGATCTATTTGCATGCACTGCTTTCATTGTATGCTAATAGATCTCATGCATATTCATTGGGGAAAATCCTGAAAACCCGACTGGATTGCAGCCCTCGAGGAGGGATTTCGACACCCCTGACCTAAGTGCGGGCAAGGGCTGCAGGCTCAGGGAGAACATATGCACACAGAGAGAAAGCTTCTCCTAATCAGTTGAAATATGAGGTACTAGCAAGCAAAGCTGTAACACAAACACAATAGAAGGGACGTTCCTAAGATGTCTAAGGAACCTGAAAAAATAGACTCTTAGGTAATAAGAACAGCTAGAGCAGACTAGAAGAGAAAATGCTCTTATAACAGTATAAGTAAGAATAGCTCTATGACGTCTAGCAGGATAGATATCTGCAAGCAATAGATTAGCAGCAAATCTAAATCCCTTACTCCGCACACACACAAAAAGAGAAGAAACGTCTCACAAGCACTCAAAGCTGCAAACACACAGAAAGACTTACATACTACTGAGTTCTGGAAAGCCGGCCAACAAGGGCTTACACAGGCACTCACAAGAACATAAGAATAGCCTTACTGGGTCAGACCACTAGCCCAGTAGTTCATTCCCCCAACATTAGAAATGGACAGATATTTATATATTTCTGCTTCCATTGGCCACAATGGGAAATGCCAATTGGTTCCTCCTGACCTTCAGGGTCAGGTAAATAAAAATCTGTTCATTTAAATGTCAGTATTCTCACATAAATCATAACTATACTTCTGCAAAATAATGAGCGAAAGATAATACTTTTTCTGTTATAATGAGATCATACACGGGTGTTGTTTGTTCCCAGGCCCAAAACATAATTTTATGGGTACGACTAATTAAGCAGCACAACCTTGTCCCAGTCATGCAGAAAAAGATCAAATGTCACAGTGATCGGTTGGTAAAAGTAGGAATTCCCTAGGACAAGGTCCATTATTTTAGCAAGCTAGGCCTCATGCCCAGGACATCAGCCCAATTACTGGTAGACCTAATCTGAGAAGAAAATGTACCCAAAAGAAAATCATCTAACTAGGGGAACTACACTTTGGGCCAGAAGCATCCATCAGCCATTACTCATATGCTAGATAGTGAAGGTAAGACAGGGCCCAATTAAAAGGAATGGCCTATGTTAAGAAAACCTGTTTCTGTTGCTAAAAATTTCGGAGACACACACATAAACTACATTGGAGTCAGGCACATAAGAAGTAATTGGAGAGATCAGAAAGAATTAGACATGCAGGCCTTATTTGTAAGGCAAACATTTTTGTACAGAATTTCTCCATCCATCCAGCTCCCTTGTGGTTAACTCTTTCTCTGTCTGCTTCACTGGTGCTTCAGCTATGCCTGGGCCTAGTGCATATGTCCAAAAAAATGAAAAAATAAAATAAATTAAATGCTGTTTGTTAAGCTCCATGCACTGACAGACCCCCATTATCATGGCCACAGAAAGCACCAGTGATGTTTCTATGTAAAGCCCACCCAGGCTGTGACCCCCAAGTGCAAGTTTTATGACCCCATTTGGGGGCATGACCCACAGTTTGGGAAACCCTGTTCTACAGTGTCTGTTCAGTTTACATGGCAAATTATCGCATCATGCAATAGCTGCAGCATATTGGAACAGATTCAATAAATGGCGCCCAAAGTTAGGTGCCATTATGATTCACACTAAGATAGTTTTCTATAAAGCATAGTGTACTTTATAGAAAACTAGCCTGGTGAGCTTCTTGCTCCTAAATTTGGGAATGAGCAATTACACCTGCCAAAATCTAGTGTAGATGCTCATGCCTAACTAATGAGAGGTATGCAAATCCAGGTATTAAATAACTTTGTGCCTTAATCAGTGGCATACCTGCATTGGTTACCACCCCCTTCTCCAGGCAGTGGGTGAGGGTATAGAGGGGTCATGTTCAGCACTGTATAGGCTTTTCAGTGCTTTAAAAATGATAAATAGTAGTAGTAGATTGTAGGGCTGAGGTCTGGTAGGCACTGCTATTGGCTCTGCCAGTCCACTGTCCTGGAACAGGAGTTTGGCATCAAAGTGAGCAGTGGCAGGTGGAGTCAACTACTGTGCATACCAGATCATGGCCCCGGAGCTTCTCCATGCACCCCCTTACTGGATGTACCTGGAGCAGGCTGCCCCACCACCCCACCCTTAGTACACCACTGCTCCTAATTACTGCCAATTAACTGCTTTTTTGGGCAGATCTGGGATCGCACCTAAATTTGAATGACCTATACAGAATCTGTTGGTTTCTATATAAGAACATAAGAATAGTCTTACTGGGTCAGACCAATGGTCCATCAAACCCAGTAGCCCATTTTCATGGTGGCCAATCCAGGTCACTAGTACCTGGCTAAAACCTAAGGAGTAGCAACATTCCATGTTATCAATTCAGGGCTAGCAGTGGCTTCCCCTATGTCTTTCTCAATAACAGACTATTCTTAATAACAGACTCCAGGAAATTGTCCAAACTTTTCTTAAAACCAGCTACACTATCAGCTCTTACCACAACCTCTGGCAATGCATTTCAGAGCCTAACTATTCTCTGAGTGAATTTTTTTTTTTCCTCATATTGGTTTTAAAAGTATTTCCCTGTAACTTCTTCGAGTGTCCCCTAGTCTTTGTAATTTTAGATGGAGTGAAAAATTGATCCACTTGTAGCCTTTCTATTCCACTCAAGATTTCGTAGACTTCAATCATATCGCCCCTCAGCCGACTTTCTTCCAAGCTGAAGAGCCCTAACCGTTTTAGTCTTTCCTCATACGAGAGGAGTTCCATCTCCTTTATCATCTTGGTAGCTCGAGGAAAGACTAAAACGGTTAGGGCTCTTCAGCTTGGAAGAGAGACGGCTGAGGGGAGATATGATTGAAGTCTACAAAATCCTGAGTGGAGTAGAATGGATACAAGTGGATCGATTTTCACTGTCAAAAATTGTATGAGAGGAGTTCCATCCCCTTTACCACCTTGGTTATTCTTCTTTGAACCTTTTCTAGCGACACTATATCTTTTTTGAGATAAGGAGACCAGACTTGAACGCAATACTCCAGATGAAGCGCGGCCGCCACTGTACATATAAGTTGAAAGAGATATTTCATCAATATTTAAAGCACTGCTGGAACTCTACCTAAACCAAGTGGTGAAATACAAAAATGAAAAAAGACTTAGGAGAATCATGCCATCTTATTTTGTAAGGACCCTTTCCTTAAAAAAAAAAAAACAACAACAATCAACCTTTCTGAACCATCAGTCTTAGAACTAAAACTACTAATATATACTGCTTATTGCTAGATGGCCTTTTATATATACTTTCATAGGCGTCGGATCGGGGGAGACCACAGGGGCCATGGCCTCCTCAAAAATTGGCAGTCGCTGTTTGGTGTCCGTCCTCCCATTTCCCAAGCATTAACAAGCAGGCCTGCTCTGGAACCCTTCATTCTGTTTCCAGGGGCAGGCCTTCTCATTGACGCTGTGTGGTGGCTGCCCCGAAGATTTAAGGTACAACATCAGGAAGAGGTAGGAGGTGGAGTCAGGAGATGGTGATGGGCCATGCTGCAGGATTCCACCCCAAACCAAACAGCGTTTTGCTGCCTATGCATACTTTATGCATAACTTCAACTTCCTTCTTTGCTTTTGTCTTCATCTCTTCTAGAACTGAATATGTTTTTTTGTCTGTTGCCATCCAGTGAAATCATCAAGTTTGCAGACGACACAAAGCTATGCCGGGCAATCAGATCGCAGAAGGACAGCGAGGAACTCCAGAGCAACTTGAATCAATTGGAGAAGTGGGCAGATAAATGGCAGATGAATTTTAATGTTGAAAAATGCAAAGTGATGCATTTAGGCAGAAAAAATAAAGATCACAAGTATAGTATGTCAGGTGTAACTCTGGGAAAGACCGAACAGGAAAAGGACCTGGGTGTACTGATAGATAGGACCCTGAAACCATTAGCGCAATGTGCAGTGGCAGCGAAGAAAGCAAATAGAATGCTAGGCATGATAAAGAAGGGAATTATGAGTAGATCAGAGAAAGTTATAATACCGCTCTACAGAGCCATGGTCAGACCGCACCTGGAATACTGCGTCCAGCATTGGTCTCCATAACTAAAGAAGGATATAAAACTGCTAGAGAGGGTGCAGAGATGAGCAATGAAGCTAGTGAAAAGTATGGAGAACCTAGACTACGAGGAATGACTTAGGATACTGGGGTTGTTCTCCCTTGAGAAGAGGAGACTGCGAGGGGATCTGATCGAGACTTTCAAAATACTGAAAGGATTCAACAAAATGGAGCAGGGAAAGCAGTTATTTACAATGTCCAATGTGACATGGACAAGAGGACATAGACTGAAGCTGAGGGGGACAGGTCCAGGACAAATATCAGGAAGTTCTGTTTCATGTAGCGAGTGGTGGACACCTGGAATGCTCTCCCAGAGGAAGTAATTGCAGAATCCATCATTCTAGGTTTTAAGGGTAAACTAGATGCACATCTCCACTGAGAAGCATACAGTGATATGGGAACTAAAACTATGCAAGGGTACACCTGGCGGGGCCTCCGCGTGTGCGGATCACTGGACTTGATGGGCCCAGGTTCTGATGGCAATTCTTATGTTCTTATCAATTCATTTTAATAAGGGATGACTAAAAAACAGATCCTTGGAAGTTTTAGCTAGCTTTTTAGTTGTTTCCTTTGCATTATGTTCAGCTGTTCTCCTAATGAAACTGTACATTTCCTTACAATATTTGCTTCTTCTGGGCCAAAATCCAAAATTTCAAGTCTACGAGTAATAAACACATTTTCTTCTCTCTACAATTTTAAGTGATATATTTGAAAAGTTTTTGTGCCAAAACTGGTGCTCAAAAGACCATGTTTGCAATGTCCCAGACTTCTAAATATAGACTCCTGCTGTGCTCTGTACCTCAAATGTAACAATTATAAAGAACAAATAGCAATAAAGTCTATGTGGTTGAACTTTTTTTTTTTTTTTTAATTTATTTTAAATCACTTTAAGAATCCTCAGAAGTACAGCAAATTTAAACAATGAAATTTCAGTGCTAAAAAAAGACTACCTGAACGTAATCACTGGGTTTTTTTGTACGGAGTATGCCCCATTTTTCAACCCTATTGTAAAACGGTGTTTAGCTTTTGCTCTGATGCAGTCCAGTTCCCTTGACAGCAGGCAGCAGATTGGCTGAGCAGGCAAGGCAAGAGAGCAGGTGGTGCCTCCTTAGCTCCTTCTTCTGAGCAGCCAGCTGCAGCTTGTAAGTGTGGATGCCTTGGAGCATCTTGATGACCACTGCTGTTTGACAGGTGCCTGGAAAGCCACGCCTCGCCTTTCCTCCTTGGCATGAGCTCTAGCAGCTGCTTAGAGTGGGGCCCTGTCTGCAGGTGTAACAAGCTATCATGGCTTTAGGCAGGACCCAATGGCAGGAGCAGCGTCTCCAGCAGTGCAGCATTATTTATTTGAAGGCTGATTGCCAGAGAGAAGAGGAAGGCATCAGCTGTCTTTCCCAGTGGCCGCGGTGTTTGTTCCATTGGTCGTCGGGGAAGCGAGGAGGCAGGGCCCGGCATTGGGGCAGTGCGTTCTTGGTGGCTACAACGTGTTTATCTTATACACTGGCCGCCGAGACCGGAGGGGGAGAGCAAAGGGCACTTGCATGGTAGGCTGCACATGTGCCAAAGATCTTCAGGCAGGCCCAGAGGGCCCAAAGAAAAGCGTGGAAGTGTGCCCAGCTCAATAATAGGGCAGGAAAGAGCAGAATCAGGCCTGGGAAGGCCCAAAGTGGAAGCACTGGTGGCCATGAGGGCGCGCCTGAGACAGGAAGGGGTTGTGAAGAACAGACAGTGCATGTGCAGAGAGGCTGCAGTAGGGAAAGGGATCATTTCTCTGGACCAAGAGGAGCAAAAATCACACACTGTTTTATGGATATATTTTTTCCCTTCCAGAAGCTGCAGGAACTGAAAACCTAGGTCAAAACGAAACTTTCCTAAAAACTATCAAGCAAATAGACTTTGATGCATTTTTGCATGCTTTTATCCAAATTTTGCTGAAAAAATTAATTTGAGACGTCCAAGTGCTGATTTTTAAAACCAATGTTCTGGAAGTCTTACAAGGCATCTCAGCAACTGTGTGTCAAAAATTGAAGGGGCAATGTCTCAGCTATCTCATCAAGTTTTTAATCAATTTTTTTAGGGCTTCAGACATGCCATTTTGTTCGCCCGTTTTTTTCGGCGATACAAAAGTCTTAGTGGCTATGGCTGTGGCTTCTTCATTCGCCCACTCAATAAAAATTTTTTTAAAGTTTTTAAATATATTTTTTGTCTTGTTTTTATCTTATATAAAGTGCATAGTGCTCTCATAAATAATTGCAAAGAAATAACTTATCTTAAAAAGGTTGTTTCCTTGATAGGATCGGGTTAGGGACCTGTCACATCGACATGTTTCGCCGTGAGGCTTTTTCAAGATTAAGTCCCCCTTTCTCTGATCTTTGTTAGATCAGAAAGTTCAGATATCGGGATGGTCTGTTAAAACTGAGAAAGGGGGACTTAATCTTGAAAAAGCCTCACGGCGAAACATGTCGATGTGACAGGTCCCTAACCCGATCCTATCAAGGAAACAACCTTTTTAAGATAAGTTATTTCTTTGCAATTATTTATGAGAGCACTATGCACTTTATATAAGATAAAAACAAGACAAAAAATATATTTAAAAACGTTAAAAATTTTTTTATTGAGTGGGCGAATGAAGAAGCCACAGCCATAGCCACTAAGACTTTTGTATCGCTGAAAAAAATGGGCAAACAAAATGGCATGTCTGAAGCCCTAAAAAAAATCGATAAAAAAATCGATAAAAACTTGATGAGATAGCTGAGACATTGTCCTTTGATACTGAGTATATAATATTGGCCAATGTTGGAGGAGTGACTGGGATATTTACTTATACAGTGTGATATTCAGTCTGAAAAAAATTGAAGGGGGGCATGCTGGAGGTGTGTTATGAGCGAGCTTTGAGTGTGCATAGACTTGGACATCTTGTGGTAATAATTGAACTTTTCCTAAGATGTCCAGGACAGAACTTGGATGTCTGGATGATCATGACCTGTTTTAAAAAGCGTCTAAGTGCCAAAAAGGTACCCAAACTGACCAAATGACCACTAGAGGATTTAAATAATGACCCCACACACACACTCCCCAGGGGTCACTAACCCCCTCCCAACCACCAAAAAGATGAAACAGCACATATCTGTCTCTAGAACATCAGTATCTGGTATGGGAAATCCTAGTAGAGCATCACACAGATGTTTTAAATAGCTCGGTGAGTGGGCTAGTGAGCCATAGAGAGGAGGACCCAGGCCCATAAGCCACTCTACCTACTACATTTATGGTGTACAGTGTGAGCCCACCAAAATGCTACTATACTGTCATATACAGTAGGTACCACCTGCAGCCATAAGGGCTATTGGGGTGGTAGACAGGTGGGTAAAGTAAGTTTTGGAGGGCTCACCAATTCCGTACGTTATAAGGGGGGTTATGATGAGATGTATTTCTATCACTCTTTATGTGAAGTTCACATGGCTGGTAGGTGCCCCACTGCTCTTCTAGCATGTCTGTGTGACCAATGTAGTATAAATGGTGGCTCATCCTATGTCCATATGGCTTGAGTTTGGAAGTTTTCAACTTGGACATTTTTATGGCTGAAAATGGCCAAAAAAAGACAGGCATCCTAAGGTTGGATGTCTTGGCAGTCAAGACATCTAAGAATGTGATTTTTGAAGAAAAAAAAAAAAAAAAGGTTTGGACATCTGGTGGTTTCAAAAATGGATGTTTCTCGTTCCCAACTTTTGGACGTCTTGCAGGAAAAATCCAAAGTCGGACACACTATTGAAAATGGTCCTCTTTGTGTTTATCTGGAATTCCATTACCATTTTCGTCTCCACCATCTCTCATGGGAAGGCATCCACCACCCTCTCTCTAAAAAGCACTTCCTGGCATTACTCCTGTGTCCAAAACTCAACGAGCCTCAAAAAGAGTTTTCTTTCCCAGAGGAGGTTATAAATCACAATTACAATAGAAAAACCTGCTCCGAGTCTCTCAATATCACAACGGCCTTTCTTAATAAGTCTTATCCCATATAAATATATGGGTGTAGACCTGCACTAAATTTGTTCTAAGTGGACAAAATCAGTCATGGGGAAACTCATGAAATAAAGCATTGAGCTTCCACACATCATATATGTCCACCAAACAAGTGAATTTTTTAAGATCAATATTTACTAAAGACATCCTTTGTGGTAGACTTCATTTTAAACATCGCTAAAAAAAGGTGCCCTACTTCCATTCAGTGCTCTCCACATCATTTTCAAAAAATCACTATCTAATATATTTAATGAAAAGGAAGTTAGTGCTATTTGTCCATCAATTAAAGGGAGTGCTGGAACCGATTGCCCTACAGAGTGCCCCGTACTCCTGTGTCAACATCCTCCCCCCTCCCCCACCCTCTCATAACCTCAATTCATATCCTCTAGTTCTACCACTTACCCTTCTCTATTTGAATACCTTTCAAATATTTAAACATCTGTATTACATCACCTCTGTCCCTCCTTTCCTCTAAGGTATAGAAATTCGACTTCAAGTCTCACACGTCTTTTGGCGTAAACCCCACATCATTTTTGTGCACTCTTAATTGCTGGTTGGCCATGTAAGGCACAGGCATTGATTATCACTTTGTTCCATAAACTACCCCTAAACTGACCTGGCACTACCTGGAGAATTTGATAGCAGTAAGAGCTGACATCTGAATATTAGTGGCTGGCCAGTTCAGTGTAGTTTAATCAGGCAGGAGCCTCTCCTTTTATTTAATTAATTCATTTTCTATCCCATTCTCCCCAAAGAGCTCAGAATGGGTTACAGGTCAACGTACATAATATATAGTTAACAGGTTACAAGTTATTTCGATACAAGTCTTTATCTTGACACATACTAGAGATCTAATACTAATATACATAATATACAGGTTACAGGTTACATTTGCCATAGTTACAATGCAAGATTGATCAATACAAGTTTATATCCTAACGCGACCTATACTGAGGATCTAGTATCAATATACATTTCTTTGTTATCCATCAGCCATAGACAGGGAAGTTAGGTGAAGAAGTATGTTTTTATTGCTTCCCTAAAGTTGAGGAGACCTGCCTGCTTAAACCATACTGAATACTACCTCATTATGTATAGAAGTATCTGTGGTACAAAGGCAAGCATTTCCACATATGGATCTGAATATTTTTTTTACCATGCGGAAAAATGAGCACAGACTAAATATTTTAACATATTTTAATATGCATATGGCTCAGAAATATTTTACGGAACTGAGATATATATAATCAACCATTTTGTGACAGCTGTCTGCCTAAATTTCTATCCTGTTGTTTCAGCCCAGTTAAAATTAACTTTGACAGGAAAAAAGGAAGTGCCTTGAAAATCTAAAGGTTAACACAGGGAAAAATGTTCTGTGCTTTTGATAGCTGTTTAAGCGTTCCGGTGCCTTCATACAAATTGCCTCCCGCTTAAGAGTAATTTGGGGCAGTGTATGAAATGAAATTGAACCTAGGCTAAAATGACAGAAACTGGAGGCATCATATAGAAATACCCTATTAATGCAGGCATGAGCTTGTGAAAAAAAAGAGTTCACTGCATCTGGCAAAGTAGACTTTTCCTTGAATGTTCATGCCTCAATACATCGGTTAGTCTAGAAACGTGACCTTTTCTTCCTTTCTTCAAGGGCCACCAACAGATCAGATTCTTAGAATATTCCTAATGAATATGCATTAAAGAAATTTGATTACAGTGATGTAGAAGGCATGCAAATCTCTCTCATACATATTTATTAAGGATATCCTTGAAACTTAACCCATTGGTGGCTCTCAAGATCTAGGAGTGAAGACCAAGGGCCCAATACTCAGTGATTTAAGCCGGCCAGAGAGCCTCTGGCCCCCTTAAATCACCCATTGGCATCTAAACACCAATATTCAGCGGCATTAAGCTGGGTAGTACCGCTGAATATCAGCTCTGACTGGGCTCCAAAAAAAGGGCTAGTCAGGGGTGGGCCAGGCTTTTGTGGGCTCTGATTATTTAGACAGGACCCACATATGATGAACGGGTGAATTTAGGACAGATCAAAAGCTGTCCTAAATTTGCCCACTCATTTTATGCAGGCCCTGGCTGAATATCGAGCTTAGGCCAACATAAGTATTTTACTGTTTAAAATTTTTTAAAAATCCACAAAACCCTGAGCCCCTGATTCCCCTTCCAATCCCCCACTCAAGGATACCCTCCCCCCACAAGGCCGTATTTCATTCACCACCTACCAGCCATGCCTAGGTAGGCCCCTCTAGGTCTACCTAAGTACCTGGTGGTCCACCAGGGTGTTTGGGGACAGGAGAACATGGGGCAGGAGGGTTAGACTTCTGTATAAAGGCTAGTTACAATCCTCATAGACTGTTATTATGTACCCCTGGTAAATATTATACGAGGGGGTGCTTAAAAGTTATCAGCCCAACCAACTTCCTAAGTTCTGAGTATTATTTTGCCACTGTAGTTGAAAAGAGTGTTATTTTATTGTGCAAAGTGCCAATTCACAGAATCCTAATGCTATGTTTTGACATTGTTTCAGATCATTGATTGAACCATGTCAACGAAAAGCGGGGAATTTTCAAGTGTGGAACTCCGAGCCATCATGAAGTTCCTATTCCTGCAGAAGAAAACTCTAAAGGAAATCTATGAATGTATGATGCAAACACTGAGTGAGAATAGCCTATCATACTCCACAATGAAGAGGTAGTACGCAAACTTTCAGCATGGAGATTTTGAGAGCGAGGATGCAGCAAGGTTTGGGAGGACTCAAACAATGTCAATTCCTGAAATTGTTGACCATATCTATAGCCTGATTTTGGTGGATCGATCAATATTGGCTAAAACAATAGCCAAGACATTACAGAAATCCAGGGAATGTGTGTTAGTTGTATAATCTATGAACAGCTGGGAATTCAGAAGTTGTTAGCCAAGTGGGTGCCCAAATGTTTGAATGTTGATGAGAAACAACATCAAGTGGACACTTTCAAGTTGATTTTACAGCATTTTCAGTGAGCTGGTGCCAACTTTTTGGAACAACTAGTCACTGTTGATGAAACATGGTTACACTACTATGATCCTAGGATCAAAACAGCAATCCATGCAATGGCAGAACTCAAGTTTTCCAAGGCCAAGGAAATTCAAGTTCCAAAAGTCAGCAGGAAAGGATCATGGCCATAGTGTTTTGGGAAGGTGTTGTAATGACTGACTATCTTCCAAGGGGCCAAATAGTTAATGCAGAATAAAGGAGATATTGAAAGAAAAAAGGAGAGGGAAATTGCAGAAAGGAGTTCTCATTTTGCTAGACAATGCACCTGGCCACAAAGCTGACAAAACAATGGATGTTTTGATGCAATTGGGGTTTCATTATATGGACCATACACTCCACTCACCAGATCGTGCTCCATCTGACTATTTTCTGTTTCCAAACGTTAAAAAAGAATTTGAAGAGTGACAATTTTTGAGTGATTCTGAGGTGATTGCAGGAACGGATTAGTATTTCAGTGACCAGGGCTACAGAAAACTCAGACATGATGTTCCAAGTGTGTTGAACATAGCGGTAAATATGTGAAATAACTTGTAAGTTTCATGGCTCCACATCATTCCCTTCTTGGTTGGGCTGAAAACCTTTCAGCACCCCTTCGTATTTTACAAATTTCTTTTAAATTTTCTTGATAATACTTGAACTGTATAGCAGCTGTTATTATGTGTAGGATGGAGTTTGGGTGGGGTCAGTTTTAAAGGGGCATTATCTACAAGCAATTGCACCAATGTTTTAATATTGGCCTGTCTGTGAATAGTCTGAACCTGACCAAGCTCTTTGGACTCTTAAGTTGAAGAGTTTCATATTACAGCATTTTAAGAACTTCCTTTGCATTAGAGCAGGGGTCTCAAAATCCCTCCTCGAGGGCCACCATCCAGTTGGGTTTTCAGGACTTCCCCAATGAATATGCATGAGATCTATTTGCATGCACTGCTTTCATTGCATGTTAATAGATCTCATGCATATTCATTGGGGAAATCCTGAAAACCCGACTGGATTGTGGCTCTTGAGGAGGGACTTTGACACCCCTGCATTAGAGTATGATTGCACATGGATGGTTACTTTCTGTGTTAGGTTTTCCAGCTATGAGAAATATGGGGGGTTTTGTTCCTGATTTATATAGGTCTGCACAGAAGAGATACAATTCTAAATAAAGTACTGGATGTCAATATTTTATTTATTCTTTGTTCTACTGGCCTCAGACCCACCACTCCACCGCCTAGCAAGAACTTTTAGCAGAGAGAATTACATGGCTCTTCATCATTGGCCCAACAAATTATTACTCATGGCCTAATCTTTACACATTCTTTATGATTTAAAGTGAAATTAATAATACTTAATATAAGTTCAAAAACTTAACTTAGCTTAGCTTAATGTGCGTAACCCGGAAGGGAATGACCTGACATGTTTCGCACTGTTGTGCTTTATCAAGGGTCCCCCTACAAAAAATGGAAAACAGTCAATACCCTCCATTAAACTGCTTCACCTATCTATATATATTCGCTTAACAATCAAATTTAAAAAAAATCACTGTGGCCACTACTGTCATCCGACTCCTATACTGCTTAAAGAACAAGATGGTGGCAGCGTCCTATCTCCGTGCTTAAGTACGCTCCCTCCAAACAGCTGATAACTCCTGCCTCCCATTGGACGAAGTCTTTATCCTATCAATGATGCCCATTCCACCTCCATATTCAGACCCTGTGGTTCCACAGTATCTAACTTGATAAATTAATCGTTGTTCCCTTTCATTTAAAACTTTCTCCATATTACCTCCCCCCCCCACCCTTGTTGAATACGCCACTACATCTCCTCCACCCTGTGTCTTTTTCTGATCCAGTGTTGGACCATTGGGGCTTGAAGGCATTCATTAATCAACTGTGATTTATGCTCTGTCAATCTCAGCTTCACCGGTCTGCTCATGCGTCCTATATAGATCAACTTACACGGGCAGACAATTGCATACACTACATAGCTACTGGTGCAATTGGTGGGTCCCTTAGATTTAAAAACTATGTTCCTCCCCGGGACTTGCCAACAATCGCCCTCAATGGTCATACTACACCACTAGCACCTGCCACATTTGACATGGCCTCCCCTAGATAAAATCTGCCTTTTCCCAAATTTTTGAAAATTAAATTTTTATCCCAATGTCTTACCCTTAGAGTACCAGTACTTTATTTAGAATTTTGATGAGTGTTCTGGATATATTTTGGATTCTGTCATCAAGATTTTGGAGCAGAAGAGACATAAGGCATTTCTGCCTATGATGCAGACAGCTGTCTCTTTGAGGCTCATTTTCTGCTCAGATTTCCACATCAATGTATGATGAAAATTGAAAGTAATACTACGTATTTTATAAGCCAGAGCAACTAAAAGTTTCTCTTGAGGCTAGGTTAAGTCCAGGATATTTGGTAATCAATGTGGGCTCTGGGTAGTCATTTAAATGCACCTATTTTGCTTGTTTATTGAGCTGCAAATTATTATGTATACCCTTTGTTATTCTTGTCTTTTTTCCTTTTCTTTGTAGATTTTCAGTTAGTTTAATTCTTCTCTGCAGCTCTTGGATCTCCATATTTCAAGTCATTTATTAGATCTTCATATTTCAAGTCATTTATGATTGCTTAGAGCTTAGCCACCTGATATGCAGCGGCACTTAGCCAGCAGGGAATGGCTCCTAGCAGGCTAAGTATCACTAACCTTGCTATGCCAATATTTAGCAGGAGATAGCCAGGAATCTCCCGCTGAATATCCCATTCAATGGATTGGCAGGTGACCACCTATGTTGTATCTTTGGGAAAAATGTTTAGTACATCAACCCTTAGTTTAGAAACAAGATAAGAAAGGGACAATGACATCCTAATGATGACAGACACTCGGGATAGAGAAGTTTGTGCTGAACTGCTTAAATAATGTGTTTTCAGAGAATAAAGCACGAAAGGGCTTGCACTTTTTATGAGGATATGATGAGCATGATTAATTATTGATAAAAGCAATAAATCATGAAATTTATTTTTTATTAAAACACATTGATATGCAGTGGTCAGAGAACTGTGCAAAGTTTTAATCACACAAAAGCAATCTGATTGCTACTCCCTCCTTTTATCTTTTCCTATGTTCAAATATTCATCTGTAAAAATGAGTCACAGCCAGAATTAGATAGTTGTGTTCTCAAGGGCTATATGGCTCAAAAAAAAAAAAAAAAAAAATCTGCTCAGGCTTATGGAGCCTTTCAGTTCCAGATTACTGCTTCAAATCCGGATAAGGCTGGGAATGACCACAAATTATACTGACCAAATAAAATAAGTGAACTTTCTCTATTGGGAAGGAGTGATCAGAGTTTATTTTTTTTGGGTCAGATGTTTTTATGTTTTAATTTGTAATTGTATTATTTTTGTGTTAATTTTTGTAAACTGCCTAGAACACTGTGAATGAGTAGTACAATTTATTTTTTAAATAAATACTGCTTGTTTGGTTTCCAAACTTAAATCATCTCATTCCATCATTAGTCACATCATTGGTGTCTCTCTCAGCAAAGAGACTGAAATTACACAAGCACGGAAACTGCATTAGCTTCTCACTCGTGTAGGCAGCCACTTAGGAATAGGGCCGAGGTTGCCCTATGTTAAACCTCTTCTTTGAACTCCTGAAGGACTTTGCTTTCAACTGGTATCAATTGGGTATCATTAGTAGGGTTACCAGATTTCCTCTAAAAAAATGGATGCCTGGCCCCCACCCGGCTCCACTCCAAGCCCCGCCCAATCACATCAACTCCCACACATGAGTAGAGGCCATCCAGACATGGCCATGAGTTTGGGGCCTTCCAAAACCTGGACAAACTGCTGGGTTTCGGAAATCCCTCCAGGCACTCGGACAGCGCTCTAAAAAGGACATGTCTGAGTTTTCCCGGACATCTGGTAACGCTAACCATTAGCAAATACTAAATTCATTGAAAACAAGTAGGACCACCAAGACCCCAAAGCCTCCAAGACTGTTTTGTTGTACTCTATTAAACTTAAAGATTTTAATATTTATACTTTGGAAGAAAGACGAGAAAGGGGAGATATGATAGAGACATTTAGATACTTTTGTGGAATAAAGGAAAAAGGGAGCAAAGGATGAAAGTGGAAGTGGACAGACTCGGAAGTAACCTAAATAAATACTTTTTCACAGAATGGGTGGTGAATTCATGGAATGGCCTTCCAGTAGAAGTGCTAGAGATGAAAATTGTATGCGAATTTAAGAAAGTTTGGAACAAGTACATAGGATCTCTATTGGAGTATAAGGGAGAGTATATAGCATGGATGGGCAAACTAGATACTCTTTATCTGCCTTCATTTGTTTATGTCTGTATCCATGAGTGAATATTATGTACTGAGGAAAGAAATAAAGGAGGTGCATATATTCCGCATGACTGCTATGGAGGAGAGTTTAAAACAATCAGTGCTGTATTCTGCAGCCTTATGAGGCAAGGGACAACCTTAACTCTTAGAACTGCATAGAGTTTGTATAGCAGTTGGTCTCAGAAAGAAGTGGTAATGAAAAAACAATGGGAGGATGTTTGAGCTGGTGACCTGTGTGTGTGTACTGAAGCTATCTGCACCTGGGTTACCAAGGGAACTGGAGAGAAGGTGCAGACAGGCGCCTCTGGAACTGCCAGGGATCCAGCTCTTGGTTTCCAACAACTTCTAGAAGCCAAAGAGCAATGTGAGAAACCAAACTAGCTCTTGAACTTCCTGGAGGGTAGTCTCTTGAAAGTGACCTCACTCTAGAGCAGGGATCTCAAAGTCCCTCCTTGAGGGCCACAATCCAGTTGGGTTTTGAGGATTTCCCCAATGATTATGCATTGAAAGCAGTGCATGCACATAGATCTCATGCATATTCATTGGGGAAATCCTGAAAACCCGACTGGATTGCAGCCCTCAAGGAGGGGCTTTGAGACCCCTGCTCTAGAGGAAATTTAAGCCCTAGTTTTGGCAGTGGTTTGTCTTTTTTGGGTAGAACCCACCGACTGACCAGAATAATAAAACCAGAATCAGGTTTTTGGTCTATCCCACACCATAGAATAGTGTTTTGGAGTTATAACAGAATCCACCCAACAAGGGGGGCATTCCTTATCATTTGGAAAATCACTACATCTTTTGGGACTTTGTATATACCTCAGTGTTGCTAATAGAAACTGTTACAAATCAAAAGTACTGCCTTTTCTGTGTTCCAAGGAGAAATAAAGTTTAGAGTTATTCAAGTAGCTTACTGGTATGGTTTAATATCATTGGGAGGGCGCTTGGAAGTCTGGTGCATGCTTCCTGTGGAGCCCAGCCATGGAAATTGGCTCGTGCTCTGGTCCTCAACAAATAAAATAAATTTGTGTGCTCCTTTCCAGCATCTGGGTGAACAAAGGGGTTACATGTCTATGTTTCTATATATATGTGAACATAGAAACATGATGGCAGATAAAGGCCAAATGGCTCATCTAGTCTACCCATCTTCAGCATCCACAATCTCATCCTCTCCCTATTGGCTAAGGCTCTTAACATTTGCATCTCCTATTCTTATAGGCTAAGGCTCTTTGCACCTGCATTGTGAGGTCATAGAACTGCCCATCCACAGTAACCATTATCTCTTTCTCTCTCTGAGAGATCCCATGTGCCTATCTCAGGTCCTATTCCGTGGTGGAAACAGAAACTGTGTCTGAATTCAAAAGGGCCTGGGATAGGCATGTGGGATCTCTCAGATATGTTATTGTTAGGACACTCTTCACATATTCCATATCTCTCCACAATATTACAACCTCAGTACTTCATCAGTGACTTTTGTGAAATTTCTTACATAGGATGCCAGAATAGCAACTTATTTCAGTATACTCATAACCTCAATGGGTGAAGAAACAAAATGTTTTCTCTCATAGATATATAGATAAAAAATACAGGTCTATCTGAGCTTCCTGCTTGGTTATGGATGTTTACATTATACAAATGTAAACTCTAATGTAATATCATGACTTACAAGAGCCTCGGTACATAATTGTCTTAACAGAAATCACAAATGACACCTCCAACAATGGAGATGTCTTTTATTGAGGACGACTTGTGACCCACTTTGTTTCACAATTTCTTTTGGGAATGAAGGGAGCAAGTAATGGACCTTGCTAGCAGATGTAGCAGTCACTTTTAATAATATGACAAAGTGTCACTCTGCCAGGATTGATCCTGCATATTTCCTATGGGAGCCGTTCCCTGCTTCCCAATCTCTCTCTCTTTCTCTCTCTCTCTCTGAGAAAAAAAAAAATCAGTCTGCATTTCAAAGAATTCTTATTTTAATAAAGGCATTTTTTTTTTTGCATTTATTTTCAACTAAAATTTATTTAAAAAGTAACAAGAATGATCTAGAAGGTGCAGAATTGCTCTCTCAGGAAAGGAGTGGGGATGAACTTTCTTGATTAAGAGTAATATATTGACCACTTTCCAGGTTCATCTTTCTATACAGTAGTTTCTCTTACAGGGAATTTTTGCTGTCCTATCTTTATTCAGATAGTCATTCAGATTGTGGAATGAATATCACAGCTAACTGGGTAACTCCTGTCTCCATCCAGACTCCACCCTGGCACTGGCTAACTAGTGCCAAGGCATTCTGACTGTATTTTAGGCAGCACTATCCAGGAAAATGCTACTAACAATCCAAGAATGACCCAGTCAATTGAACTTATTCAGGGAACAGCCACTTCTACCTTATTAAGTTCTGTTGGAAATCAGAATATCAGAATTTATTATTTATTTATTAATGCATTTCATTTATGCCTTCCTGTCCAACTTGTGGATACATGGAGCGGCATAATAAAAAAGAACGACTAAGTCTGTTTTGGGCCTAGAGCGCTAGTTTACAAACTCGGCAGCATCTAAAATCCATTCTCGAAAAATAAGTCCAAAATATATATATATTTTTTTGAGAACCGTCTACTTCTACATCTAGCCGTTTGATCATCCAGACGCTAAGTTGTCTATCTTTATACCGCATTCTTGTCCAAAAAAAATCATCCAAGTCCCAAATACCTAGAAAAATGCCTTTTGGACGTGGGAGGGACCAGCAAAGTGATGGACTGGCCACCCAGACATGGCAACTGAATAGTGAGACACCTTACAGGGCACTGCTGTGAACTTCACAAAAAAGGGTGCCACATAAACATCTCACCACAACTCCCTTATAGGTCAAGGTGAGCCCCCCCAAAACACCCCCAAAACCTACTATACCCACCTGTTTACCACCCCAATAGCCCTTATGGCAGCAGGTAGGGTAGGGGTGGGGGGTTGGTGGGTGCACATGTTCCACCATGAATGCAGTGGTTAGAGTGGCTTATAGGCCTGGTTCTCTATGGTTCATTAGCCCACCCACCCCCAAACTACATAAGATACCTCTGTGCAGCTCTACTAGGCTTTCCTATGCCATGTTCTGGAGGCAGGTATATACGTTTTTATTACGATTTAAATGGCTGTGTGGGGGGGAGGGGTCAGTAATTACTTGGGGAGTGTGTGGGGGGTCTGTACTTTGTCCCTGCATTTGTTATCTGGTCACTTTGGATGCCTTCTCAGCACTTATACCTGTTTTTAGATTGCTTAAGTCACAATGTATAAGTTCCATCTAGGCAGTCTCATTAAACTGCAGGACGACTGCAGCACACATCCCGCCTACCTCCCGCCCTAACCACTTCTCGAAAAATATCCCTTTTCACTCTGGGTGCACAGCAGCAGTCAAAAGGCCTAAGCTGCTTTTATGATACATCTAAAATCCGTTCCGATTATCGGCACTTGGACAACCTGTCTTTTAGGTCATCCAAGTACCGATTTAGGTGGGTTTTTAGACGTATTTCCATTTCGATTATGAACTTCATAAAGTACAATAAATAGAAACATAACACATACAAATCAATTTGGCATATTCACTGGAGACTACCACACTGGATCTGATTAGACAGAGTCAAAGGAGGAGAGGCACTTCCTTTGTTCTTGTTCCAGTTGATTATACAGTGTTCCCTCGCTCATTCGCGGTTTGTGAATCGCAGACTCGCTCATTCGCGGTCTGCTCTAACTGCCTCTTCCTGTAGTAAAGTCAGGCTACACCAATCAGGATCTGCGTGTCAAAGCAACTCCCAATTTGTGTAGCCCGACTTTACTACAGGAAGAGGCAGTCAGAGCAGACCATGAGTGATTTTCTTCACCTGACGGCGCTCCAGCTGCCCTCTCCTACCTCCCCTGCCTTTTGACAGGTGAAAAACCACATTTGCAGTTTTTCTAATTTCACTGGGTTCCTGGAATGGAACCCCTGCGAATTTCGAGGGAGTACTGTGCTGGATGACAGAGAGACCTGTCTCTGTTCTAAATAATAGTAAAAAAAAAAAAAGGTCCAAGGACCTCCAGGATAGGGATAGCAGAATTTTTAAAGAGACCTGGCATGGGTATAAATATTTGTGTCAGGGGTCAATGCATTAAAATCCACATAGTACCAGAATACTATCTGAAAGCAAGGTCGTAGCAATCCAAAGAGAGCCAAAAGGTTATTTGCTAGAGTGCTTATCGACAATGACTTCAGTCCAAACTTCCAAAAGCTAAATAAGCAATTGATTCTCCAACTATGGACCATTTGGCCTAGGGTTACCAGATGTCTGGATTTCACCAGACACATCCACACTTTTCTTGACACTTTTCATTTCAATGATATGAAATGAAAAGTGTCAAGAAAAGTGTGGAATAACTTGCAGGTTTCATGCCTCCACATCATTCTCTTCTTGGTTGGGCTGAGAAATGTCAGTGGCCCCTTGTATAGTGAGAACTGAACCCAGTTCCCAGGTTCTCAGTCCACTGCACAAAACATTAGGCTACTCCTCTACTCTTGGTAAGATTTCCAGTGATGTGGCAATCATGACGCCATCCACAGAAGCCTGAGAACAAGGTCAAATGGCTAATTAACCTTAAGCTCTGTGTACTTGGCACTGAACACTCCCAATCTGAACAATCTCCTTTACTGAGTCTAGGAAAGGATAATTTATGGGGTGTTTGACTCCCTCAATCATTTTGAAATATTTGTACCTATGACTACAAGTATGCTCACTATTCAAGTTAATTCCACTAAATTAATTACACAACATCAGCAACCTTAAAAGCTTCCAGCCAGTGGTCAACACTTTGTGTTCAACACTTTTCCTAGAGTTAGAAATGTACAGATAATAAATTTGTCTGCTGGGTTGATTAACATAAAATATTTTGTTTTTCACGGTAATATTCAAACATGTTAAATTACTGTAATTTGCCAATTTTTGGTTCCCAAATCCTAAGATAATATTCTCTCTGATCGCATAATGGTTGCAGAGTTCTACGGAGCCATCTTTACATTCCGATTCAGTCTCATAGCTCTAAAGAGATCGGAGATTGATTGTTTTGTTGTGATTGCAATGCCACTAGAATCCCTCAATGGGAATCCAGGCCCCAAATGGTAGTTTTCCATTTCTTCTTTGTTGTATAATTACTAAATTAACCCAGATCCCTAATGCACTGGAAGCACAGCGGTTGCACTCCCACGGGGTGCTCATATGCAAGGGAATGTTCTTCGAATCTAGTCTCGCTCTTAAAAAAAAATAAAATCCTAACATCAGTGGGAAATTACTTGTTTGAAAATGTTTGGCTAGTCCCTCATTTTAATAGTGCTTTCATCCTCCCTATAACTTTAGGCTGCTTATTATTCATGTATTCAGCTTAGCTGGAACCTCACTGGGAGAAGTAGGAAGAATGGTGAGGCACCAAAGTGGAACTGGCTGTGATTCATTTTATACAATTGTACAGAGACCACGTAAGTTCTGTGAAGCTCCTATGCATTTCTCACTATAATGGCATGCTGGGATCATCCAGCCTGAAGCAGAATCAAAAGCTGGGGAGAGGAATCCATCATCAAAACCACCATGCAGAGATTTTGCCCTCCAAATTCTTCCCTTTCTATTTCAAGCTCAGCTAAGCAGAGTGATTCAAGGTCTAGCATAAAAGAAGAGAGAAAATAAAGTAGCACAAAAATCATCTTTGGGTTTTGAAAACATTTTTCTGTGGGGCTTTCTCATAGAAGCCAGCTCTCTGGATGCTGAGCACCCTCAATATTGAACAAATCCCTTAATTTGTGTCCACGGAGAGATCATTTGTATTGTGTTTAGCACCTCCAACCATTTTGAAATGATGGTGCCTATGTATTAGCAACAAAAAACAGCTCAGTACAATGTACGAGATAATAACTAGAGAATGACACAGGGCAAATTTTTCCCTATCCCCGCGGGAACTCATTTTCCTGTCCCGTCCCCGCAAGTTCTTTTCATGTCCTTGCTCCATTCCTGCAAGCTCTGTCCTCATCTGCACAAGCCTCAAACACTTTAAAATCATAAGTAGCAACATTCCTTAGCTTAGATTGTGATGTCATAATGCCTCATTCCACCAATGCCTAAGCTCCGTCCTCATCTACACAAGCCTCAAACACTTTAAAATCATAAGTAGCAACATTCCTTAGTTTAGATTGTGATGTCATAATGCCTCATTCCACCAATGCCTAAGCTCCGTCCTCATCTACACAAGCTTCAAACACTTTAAAATCATGTGTTCGAGGCTTGTGCAGTTAAGGCAGAGCTTACAGGAATGGGTCAGGGACAGTGATAGCGACAAAACTCTTGGAGACGGGATGGGGAAATTGAGTTCCTGCGAGAACGGAGACAAATTTGTCCCCGTGTCATTCTCTAATTATAACAACCAAACAAAACACCACCGTATATCTCTTCAATACAGATAAAATTCAGAGAGAAAAAGTGACCTCAGCAACTGACAAGTGAGACATAAAACTTAGTCCTTCATTAATAATTCCTTTTTCATTCATTAGTCTACTCAAAAAACTCCTATAATCTTCAGTTATTACAAAAATCTTTATAACTTGCTGAAATTCACCCCCAAAATCTTTTTAGGTTCAATCTTTGTAAATAGCTGCATTATGCCTACATATCAAACAAAAAGAACACTTATCTGGACACCTGACAACAGAGCCGCCATTTCACTCAACACATGCTGGCTTCCTCAGGGGTTATTCACAGAGGGCCAGATTCTATAAACGGCGCTTAACTCAGTAGATGCCTAGAAAAGCGGCACTTACCGCTTGTCAATCACAGATGTCATTGTAGAATCGAGCCTAATGGCACCTAAATCGTTTTAGGCGCCAGTAGGTGTCATAATGTTAGGCACCAGTATATTAAGCCAGAGATTTCATGGTCTAATATACCAGTGCCTAAGGTAAACGCCTACCTACTTTCTGTGTAGGCACTGGTAGGCTCCTTGGTGTAGACGCCTACCGCAAGATGGTAAGCGCCTATTGAGTTAGGTTCCTGCCGACTAATTAAATGTTTTGTTTTTTAATCAGTTTTTAATGGCATGTTCAATTATCAGCACCAATTAAAGCAATTTAAAAATTACCTCCCGCCCCCCTTTTACTAAGCCAAGGTAGAAGTTTCTACTGTGGCCTGGGGTGCTAAATGCTCCAATACTGCTCTGATGCTCATAGGAATTCTACGAGTGTTGGAGCACCATCAAAGCATTTAGTGCTCTGGTTCGTGATATAAACCTCTACCATGCTTTAGTAAAAGAAGAGGGGCG
Organism: Geotrypetes seraphini; assembly: GCF_902459505.1. Lineage (NCBI taxonomy): Eukaryota > Metazoa > Chordata > Amphibia > Gymnophiona > Dermophiidae > Geotrypetes > Geotrypetes seraphini. Next base: position 71,865,006 of record NC_047088.1, read on the forward strand.
AGGGAAGTTAGGTGCCTAGATTGGCAGATGCCCCAATGTAGGTGCCTATTGGTAGGCGCCTTTTTTGAATCAGGGTCAAATTGTGTAGCGCAGTGGTTCCCAACCCTGTCCTGGAGGACCACCAGCTAGTCAGGTTTTCATGCTAGCCCTAATGAATATGCATGGGGCAGATTTACATGCCTGTCACCTCCATTATATGCAGATCTGTCTCATGCATTTTCATTAGTGCTATCCCGATAACCCGAATGGCTGGTGGTCCTCCAGGACAGGGTTAAGAATCACTGGTGTAGCGTGCTGTTCTTATTGAAAACATTTTGCTCTCCTTTGCAAAACTGCAGCAAGCACTAATGCAAGCACTACCTCGGGATGTGCTCAAGTGTCCCACAGTAGGTTTATGTTTGGTGCTTGCTACCCATGCGCTAAAAAAATAGAAAATGTTTTTTAATATTGGGGGTAGAGAGTAGGTGTGCCCAGCACTAATTGGTTAGAATAGCTGCATTATGCACTATCACCTCAGTAACAACCATACAAAAATAGACAAATATACCGCCCTCCCTTTTTACTAAATCACGATAGCAGTTTTTTAGCACAGGGAGCTGCGCTGAATGCCCAGCGCTGCTCTCAACACTCATAGGCTCCCTGCGCTAAAAACCTCTATTGCGGTTTAGTAAAAGGGGACCTTAGTGTAAAATATAGACAGCAGATATAAATTCAGACACATTTTGATCACTAAATTTAAAATAAAATCATTTTTCCTACCTTGTCTGGTGATTTCATGAGTCTCTGGTTGCACTTTCTTCTTCTGACTGTGCATACAATCTTTCTTCCCTTCTTTTAGCCTGTATGCTTCCTCTCCTCCAGACCTCATTCTTCCCCCAACTTTTCCTTCTTCTTCCCTGCCCTTTCTTTCTCTCTGCCTCCCTTTCTTTTTTTTCTGTTTCTCTTCTTTCCTTCTGTCTCCCTGCCTGCCCTTTTTCTTTCTTTCTCCCTGCCCTCCCCCAAGCCACTGCCACTGCCATTGCCATCGGGGACCAGGACCCAAACGCCACCAATAACAGGACCCAAGCTCTCCCTGCTTCGGCCAACCAGCATTCCTCTCCCCGACGTCAATTCTGCCGTCGGGAAGAGGAAGGCTGATCAGCCTAAGATCGTGATCAGCCTATTGGGGGAAATGCTGCCGGATCCTGCCTTCGCAGAAACAGAAAGTAGGCAGGACCCGGCAGGAAGAAGAACAAATGCTTCACTAACCTGTCTCCTGCATTAGCCCGTAGCGAACGCTTGCTTCAGGGCTCTCAACATGTGCGTGCCGGCTTCCCTTCTCCCCCCCCCCCCCGGACATAACTTCCGTTTTCGCAGGGAAGAGAAGAGAAGTCGGCATGCACACGTTAGAGCCCGGAGCATAAGTTCGCTACGGGCTGAAATCTCCAAGCCGGTTTTTTGTTTGTTTTTTTTAATGTTCAGCAGCGGCAGATGACAGCTGGGCGGACCGCCCAGCTAAAAAGCCCTAGGGAGAACACTGGAGAGGAAGGCTGATCGGCCCGTAAATCAGGACGGCAACACGAGTCTATCACGGAGCCCGGGATGGGCTCCGCGATCGACTCACGTTGCCTTCCTGAGCTACTGGTCGATCGCGTTCGACGTATTGGGCACCCCTGGTGTAGTAGTTATAGGTGCTCTGTGGACTCAAATTCCAAGAGGGCTTTGCTTTCCAGTGGTCTTGGCTGCTTCCACAGAGCATGAGCCCACCTCCTTCTTCAGTCAGAGAGCAGTGGCCATATTTGCTGAGCACATGCCAGAGTGAGAGCCTGAGAGTGGTGTCACCAGGTTTTTAACCTTTTAATTCTGACAATCAAATACAGCTTAGATTACTTCTAAGTTCATATAAGGGATGCTAACCAATTTAGCATGCTCTCAATGGTGTGGGCATAGATGTGATATTTTAGTGGTGAGAAGGGAAGTACAGGTTTGAACTACATTGAACTATCATCTGACTGTAAGTTGTTTGCTTCATTATTAAAGAATTGATTCAGAGTCTGACTGGTGACATCAAAGATTAAAGAATTAGGGGTTGGCTGAACAGGAAGCTCTTACAGTGGCCAGTAACTTAGAGAAGTCCTTGTTTCAGCACAAAAACCTAAAGACTATGCAGAGAGCTGTATCTGTATCGTAGAAGTTAGACAGCAACAATAGTAGTTAGAGTGGGATGTGGGCCTATGTCCCCTTCTCTGTAGTTCATTGCACTGACCACCAGGCTACTGTAGACACCTGCTTGTTGCTCTATTGCAGCTGACATACAGGCAGGTAGGTACTCTTTGGGGGTAGGTGGAAGGGAGGTCAGTCACTACTAGGGGAGTGTGGGGGTTCATGCCTAGAACCATGGTCATATGGTCAGTTTGGGCACCTTTTTGGCACTTATTCATTATTGAAACAGGCCTAGCCCCAAATGTCCAAATTATGCCCTGGATGTATTCTAAAATGTTTGATTAAGACAGAAAAAAACATTCAAGTCATAAGCATGCCGTAGTCCCGCCCACACCATGGCTCTAACACGCTCCCTTTAGATTTAGACAAAGTGTGGATGAAAAATATAGACATCCATCTAGAAAACAGGTTTTTAAAATAGCGAATTGGAAGGATTTGGCAAGAAAAAAGTCTATCTGCCTCTTTATGGCACTTTTTGGACACCTTTCTTTTTTGAAAATGGGATCCATAGTCAAGCTCAGATAACACAAAGAAAACATGTATGTATGGTATTGCCTGATCTGTTTTGATTGTCTGATATCTAATGGGTTACTTAAGTTTTTAATATTTTGGTTATTTTATTATGCACCACCTAAAACTGCTCAAAATAGGCATATTTTACTTTTGTGATTATGATAAACATACCGAGGGCCTCAAATAGTACCTGGCGGGCCGCATGTGTCCCCCAGGCCGCAAGTTTGAGACCACTGATCTGATGCATGTGTGTGTCTAAGCTGTCGTGCAAATGTATAGATGGGACAAAAGATACAAGGGTGTGTCGGTAGGTTGCGTATGCTGAGTAGGAAATGTCAACAACAAAACACTCCAAATTTGCCGAAGAAATCCTAAACTAGTAAAAACCAACCAATCATACAACTCAAACACTCAACCAATCATATACAAGGACGAAAACCCACCCATCCATATACTAACCAGAAACCGATTAAAACGCCTCAGCCTAAGAAACCCCCCCACCACACACACACTGAACCCAAAACCCAATTAGAATCCAAATGGCCCTGTTAAACAATGGTATTCCATTCTACACCTTCATTGAGGCCATTGGGATGAACAGATTGTAATTGGAAAATCCAATATTGTTCCCTGAGATTTAAATGGGCCTGTCTATCCCCCCTGAAGTCCCAAGGAACTTGCTCAAGCACAAACCAAGACAAATCAATGAAACGATGACCAAGTTCAGCACAGTGCGGTACAAGGGGGGTAGAATAAGATCCAGTACGAATCCGACTTCTATGTTCTTGCAGTCTGACCCTAATTCTTCTGCTGGTCCACCCCACATAGCACAATCCGCAAGGGCAGATGATGACATAAACTACCCATTCAGAATCACAAGACGTTTGAGATCTGAGGTGGTAAATACGTTGAGTCCGGGGATGTTGCCAAGTGGAGATAGACTTAGATAAAGGGCACATGTCACAATGCCCGCATGGTTTATGACTGCCCCCAATGTGAGCCCGACTCCTTGTAGCCAATAAGTCCTTCAGATTCTTAGGACGGGCATAAGTATACAGGGAGCCTCCTTGAAAACAGAGTGATGACCCAAGACATGCCAGTGCTTTCTCACAATATTTGCTATCTGGTGGGCTTGGTTGGAAAACGATATAACACACACCTGCTGATGTAAAGGTGGCCTGATAACAGGAGCCCTTAATAATTCAGGGTTAGCATAGCGGGCTCTGCGATACGCTCTTCTGATGATCCACTCAGGATAGCCGCGGGCCTTAAAGCGCTGGGATAATAACTTCGCTTGAGCCTTGTACTCCCTCAAAGATGAGCAAATACGACGAATCCTGAGGAATTGCCCTACAGGCAGCGATTGACGCAACCTGACCGGATGACAACTGGTGTAGTGTAAGTATGAAGTCCGATCCGTGGATTTCCGGAACACCGTAGTAACCAGTTTCCCCTCGTTTTTGCTAACTCTGGTGTCCAGATAGGTGACACTAGTTGCATTGATAGTGGCATTAAACTTTAAATGCCTATCAAGATTATTGAGCCAGGTCAGAAACTCATAAAACCTGGCCCTGATGTCAGTCCAGATGAGGAACACGTCGTCAATAAAACGAAGCCATGTGGCAATGTGAGTCATCCACCCAGACGGGTATAACAGCTGTTCCTCAAAATTTGTGACGTAAAGATTAGCCACACTGGGAGCCATGGCTGTACCCATGGCTACCCCGTGCGTTTGGAGATAAAACTCCCCACGCACTTCAAAAAAATTCTTTTGTAACACCAGGGTGGCTAATTGCATTAGAAAAGCTTTAGTTATACGATGTTGAAGAGGCCCCACTGATAGGTGGTATTCAACGATCTTTAAAGCTTCAGTCTGGGGTATATTGCTGTATAAGGCTTCCAGATCCATGGTTACTAAAAGATCGGATTGTTGCACTTGGATAATCTCGATTTTGTTGAGAAAGTTGGTAGTATCTAATACAAAGGACCGTGCCTGAGCAACTTTAGGTTTCAAAAAATGGTCAACCATTTTGGATAAGGACTCAAGAATCGTGCCCCGGAGCGACACAATAGGTCTGCCCGGGGGGTTATTGAGAGTTTTATGAATTTTGGGTACAGTGTAAAAGTGGGGGTTGCGGCTGGGAGCCTGGGATAAATATCTGGCTTCAGATTTGGTGATGATATTATTCTGCAATGCCTCCTGCACAACAACAGCAATTTCCCTACGCAGAGTGGGGGAGGGATCCTCCTCAAGTTTTGTATATCAGTCTGCGTTGGAAATGTGTGCATCCACCTGGGCATTATACTGGGCCAAAGATTGAACGACCACAGCCCTGCCCTTATCGGCGGGTTTAATGTCCAAGTCGGGGGCGTTCCTAAGGGCCTCCAGGGCAAGCTGTTGAACCCTAGTAGTGTTAACAAAGTGACGGCCAGGATGGACCTGCCTAAGCTGGTCAATGTCACGTAATACCAAATCACGGAATACTTTGATGTAAGCGTCCATGGGCCCCGGGGGGATCCAATGAGATTTGACCCTAAATAAAGAGTCATCCCGGGGCCCCTCCTGAGTAGAAAAGAACAGCTTGATCTGGAGGCCCCTAACAAACCGAGCCATATCCCTGTGCGCTGTGAAAAAATCCAAAACGGTGGTGGGAACAAAAGAAAGCCCCTTCTCCAACACTAGGGTCTGTGCATTGGAGAGGGAAACCCCCGATATGTTGACCACTAGGGACCCCTCGCTACCTGCGAACGAGTCACTGGAAGATTGTATATTTGAGCTGCATTGCGGCCCGGATAACCCCTGCGGCCCCGGGACCGTCTTCTTGGGCCTCTCCTGGAACCTCGGCCTAAAAAAACGACCTGACCCCATATAAGAACTGCGTCCGCCAGAATCGCTAGAGGATGAGCCATCATCAGATGGATATGTGGTGACTTGCGGCACCACCATAGAGGATCCCTGAGGCTGCATCCAGGAGTATACAAACCCCGATGCATAATCCTCAGCGTCCCTATGAAATTTCTTGATTTTACCCTGCTTGATTTTGTTGCGATACTGTTCATGTGCTGCCTGCAAATCAGGCAAACACTGGGCAAATAAAGGTGATGAAATGGGGTCAGAAGTTAATTTAGACTGTATCTCCGTACTCTGATCATTAATTTCGTGAAAAACCTCCTGGATGGTGTCAATCAACAACACCATCAGGTCCAGGGAGCACTTATTGAGAATTGCAGCCCATTTATGCCGGAAGGGGTCCCTATTGGTGAACATACCAGGGGGTTTATGAACCCTCAGACCACGTGGGATATAGTGATTTTTGATGTATTCCACCAAAGACATACTGTGCAAGTCTAACTTAATTAATTCCTTCTGTAAATTGCACCACGTGTTTTTATTAGAAACAAAATCCGGCACATACACATTCACATCAAGATCCTCCTGAAATAGGGAGGTCTTGGTCGTCCATGACGTCACCTGATCTGCCGAAAAGCACAGAGTGCGCTGCCACTAGGGCAACTCCATGGAGTGAGACAAAGAATCAACAACAAAACACTCCAAATTTGCCGAAGAAATCGTAAACTAGTAAAAACAAAAAGGCAACCAAGTCACATCAAGGTTTGTGTGAGGGACGCTCAGGACGCCAAAATTGGCTCACAACTTACAAACCAAAGTGAACAGAATATAATGTACAATATATAAATATATATAATACATTATATTATATTATAGGGTGCTCTCAGTGTGAACCCTCAGTGATAGGAGCACAGCTCTGACACTTCACTTCTGGGTCAAGGCGGTAAGCCTCCACCCACACACCATCATCGAGCACCCTGAGTGTGCTGAAATCAAACAAATCAACCAATCAAAGTAAGTAAATCAAACTCAACACAAACAACCTGAGCGACCCCCACACAAACCCTGCCAGCCAGACCCCCCAAGAACGCACAACAAAATCAAAAATCCATACAAAAAATATATCAAAAAGGTATCAAAAAGAACACAATACTTATCTAAAGCTATCTCACAGACTGAAAAACCGCGCCAGGAGGAGAGGTTCAACCGCGCTGGTTTCGGGAGGAGCCCTTCTTCAGGAACCTGACCCCCGACGGAACACGAACAAAGAGGTCGGCTGGAGGGCGGGGTGTCCGAGCGGAAGAGCACGCCGCCTATAACGAATCTACAGGTAACGTCATGCACAAACCAACCAATCATACAACTCAAACACTCAACCAATCATATACAAGGACGAAAACCCACCCATCCATACACTAACAAGGCTCAAGCGAAGTTATTATCCCAGCGCTTTAAGGCCCGCGGCTATCCTGAGTGGATCATCAGAAGAGCGTATCGCAGAGCCCGCTATGCTAACCCTGAATTATTAAGGGCTCCTGTTATCAGGCCACCTTTAGATCAGCAGGTGTGTGTTATATCGTTTTCCAACCAAGCCCACCAGATAGCAAATATTGTGAGAAAGCACTGGCATGTCTTGGGTCATCACTCTGTTTTCAAGGAGGCTCCCTGTATAGCTTATGCCCGTCCTAAGAATCTGAAGGACTTATTGGCTACAAGGAGTCGGGCTCACATTGGGGGCAGTTATAAACCATGCGGGCATTGTGACATGTGCCCTTTATCTCTGTCTATCTCCACCTGGCAACATCCCCGGACTCAACGTACTTACCACCTCAGATCTCAAACGTCTTGTGATTCTGAATGGGTAGTTTATGTCATCATCTGCCCTTGCGGATTGTGCTATGTGGGGCGGACCAGCAGAAGAATTAGGGTCAGACTGCAAGAACATAGAAGTCGGATTCGTACTGGATCTTATTCTGCCCCCCTTGTACCGCACTGTGCTGAACTTGGTCATCGTTTCATTGATTTGTCTTGGTTTGTGCTTGAGCAAGTTCCTTGGGACTTCAGGGGGGATAGACAGGCCCATTTAAATCTCAGGGAACAATATTGGATTTTCCAATTACAATCTGTTCATCCCAATGGCCTCAATGAAGGCGTGGAATGGAAAACCATTGTTTAACAGGGCCATTTGGATTCTAATTGGGTTTTGGGTTCAGTGTGTGTGTGGTGGGGGGGGTTTCTTAGGCTGAGGCGTTTTAATCGGTTTCTGGTTAGTGTATGGATGGGTGGGTTTTCGTCCTTGTATATGATTGGTTGAGTGTTTGAGTTGTATGATTGGTTGGTTTGTGCATGACGTCACCTGTAGATTCGTTTTAGGCGGCGTGCTCTTCCGCTCGGGCACCCCGCCCTCCAGCTGACCTCTTTGTTCGTGTTCCGTCGGGGGTCAGGTTCCTGAAGAAGGGCTCCTCCCGAAACCAGCGCAGTTGAACCTCTCCTCCTGGCGTGGATTTTCAGTCTGTGAGATAGCTTTAGATAAGTATTGTGTTCTTTTTGATACCTTTTTGATATATTTTTTGTATGGTTTTTTGATTTTGTTGTGCGTTCTTGGGGGGTCTGGCTGGCAGGGTTTGTGTGGGGGTCGCTCAGGTTGTTTGTGTTGAGTTTGATTTACTCACTTTGATTGGTTGATTTGTTTGATTTCAGCACACTCAGGGTGCTCGATGATGGTGTGTGGGTGGAGGCTTACCGCCTTGACCCAGAAGTGAAGTGTCGGAGCTGTGCTCCTATCACTGAGGGTTCACACTGAGAGCACCCTATAATATAATATAATGTATTATATATATTTATATATTGTACATTATATTCTGTTCACTTTGGCTTGTAAGTTGTGAGCCAATTTTGGCGTCCTGAGCGTCCCTCACACAAACCTTGATGTGAGTAGGAAATGTCAGCAGTACCTAACAAGTTTAAGCCCTTCCAGTATATTGTGAAATTCTGGTGTAGGCCAGGCTCTCACATTCCTGCCCATTTTAGACTTTCAGAATTAGGGTTAGAAAACAAGAACTAACAGGAGATTTTATAGAGTAACATTGGCCCAAAGTGTTACATCTAAAAGAGATTGCTCTTGCTAAAGGACCTACAGAAAAGATATCATGGCCTACATCTTTTTACATTCTAGTATCTCTAAATCTGGCACTTTATTTTAATGCATAAAGTCCAGTCTCTGAGAGAGTCTCAACTGAGTTTAGCCAAATTTTATGCCTGTTTTGTAACACAGGGCTTCTTTTACAAACAAATTTTATGAGCATCAGAGCATTTACCTTGCCGGCCTGTGGTAAAAACCTCTACCACAGCTTTGTAAAATCCAGTGACAGTTTTTAGCATATTTTAACCATTAAAAATGGAGTTCAAAAAACTGTTACTGTGCTGCATTAACTCCCACATTATTTATTTATTTTTTTCTTCCATTTAGAGCCTGCCTATTAACTAGGTGGGTATCAAAAAGTGGCCTAGTGGTTAGAACTACAGTCGCCTTCTTGGTTTGTAAGATGAGTCGCCTTCATTGTTTGTAAGAGATTGAACACTAATCAGTCACCGTCGTTGCTTGTATCTAGAACTACAGCCTCAGCACCTTGAAGTTGCAGGTTCAAACCCTGGACTGCTCCTTGTGAGCCTGGGCAAGTCACTTAATCACTATTGTCCCAGATACACTAGTGAGCCCACCAAGATAGATAGGGAAAATGCTTGAGTACCTGATTGTAAACCACTTAGATAACCTTGATAGAAGGTATATAAATATCTACTAAAGGCCCTCTGTCGTAAAGGTATCTACCACTGCCTGGAGTGCTAAATACTCCGATGATGCTCCGACACTCATAGGAATTCTTTGAGTATTAGAGCATTTAGCACTCCAGACCATGGTAGAAACTTCCTCTGCAGCTTAGTAAAATGAGGGGGGGGGGGGGGAATAAATAAAATAACATTCTATGCTGATTTTCATCCTCCTACTCTATCTAATCATATATATGCTTGCACAAACAAATATGTTTTTAACCTCCTCTTAAATTCAGTCAGTGAATATAAAAGACACAACGGCTTGGTAACTTGTTCAACAATAAAAAACCAAAAATGGAAAAAGTATTGTCCTCGGTGTATGAATAATGAATCTTTGCTAGTGAAGGCGTAACTAATTACATTACATTACATTACATTAGAGATTTCTATTCCGCCTGTGCCTTGCGGTTCTAAGCGGATTACAAAATTGGGTGAAAACTGGACATTTCCAGGGAGTTTACATATCAGATATATAACATATACATAACAAGTTTACATAACAATAGCAATACATACAAATTAGGAAGATTATTACATAACGTTGAGGGACGGAATATTCTGGTTACAGATGGAGGTTGTTTACATAGTGATAAGGGAAGCAATATTCTGATCCCGGGTGGAGGTTGTATTTTTAGGTTTCTGAGTATGATTTTGGGGAAGGTTTGAAGAATTTGGCTAGGGGTACTATAGGGGTGGTGTTTATGAAGGGTTATGCGTGTGCGTGTAGGTTAGAATGATGGAAGGTGTTTTTTGAATAGAAGAGTTTTGATTTCTTTTTGGAAAAGTTTGATGTCTGTTGTTTTGGTCAGCAGACCCGAAGATCTCAGAGACCAGATTGGGTCATAAATTTGCAACACTTGCATCAGGTACAGAGGAGCAATGCCAGGGAAAGTTTTATAGATAACCATCAACAAATTTAAAGTCATTTCTGTTTTGAGATGCATTTGCCTGATTTCAATATCTATCCTACTTCCATGGCCTCCGGGATTCTATTGTGGAATTCTTCTCTGGTATCATCCCATCTCACTTTTAAACTGGATGCATATATTTTGCTCGCTTGCTTTATCTTACTGTTGTATTTTTAATAATTAATTTTATAATTATTGTTGCTATTACTCTATGCTTTATGATACTTTGTAGAAATGTTATTGCATTTGTAAACCACCTGGAAAGGCTACTTGAAACTTGAAATTGTATTCTAAATAGACACAGTAACATGATCAGATTGATTAAATCCAATTATCAAATGCACTGCAGCATGCTGTATAAATTGTAAAGCCTTACATCATGAGTTGCAATAGTCCAAGTTAGACAAAACTAAGCTTTACACAGCAATTCAAAAATCCGACTTAGGTAGCATTGGCTTAATTTTACTTAAAACACTGAATTAATAAAAACAAGTTTGAACAACTCTGGCTACATATACCTTCAAATTAAAATGTGAATCTCATAATACTGGATTACTTATTCATTTGAAAATATATTTGTTATATTTTTTAAATTTGTATTAGTGTTTATTTTTAGATCACAACTATTCCACCAAAACTTCAGAGAATGACACAGGGGCAGATTTTATCACTGTCCCCGTCCCTGCGGTTAACTGCGGGAAATCATCCTCATGTCATTCTTTAAGGAGAGAGAGAAGAATCAGAGTACGAATGGGCACAGCCACTGACACTCATTGAAGAATGCTGGTGTAGAAGGACTAAGGTTGAGATAGACACTAAAGAATGACAGTCTCTGGTATCCAGAGCAGATATTGTGATGTCATAATGCCTCATTCCACCAATGCCTAAGAGCCAACCTCACGAGAATCAGAGTATGAATGGGCCCAGCTACTGACCCTGAAACCTTGCATTGAAGAATGCTGGTGTAGAAGGACTGAGGTTGAGATAGACACTAAAGAATGACACTGGATGGTTTGGAAGCCCCTTTTTCAAAGCCACAGTAGCGAGTCCTGGTGTGGCAAATGTGACACAGCCCACAGTAATTGAATAGGTTGCATTGCATTTGCTGTGCAAGGATCATTACTGCGGCTTTGAAAAAGGGTCCCTTAGTTTGCACATGCTACTGTTTACTGTGGGGTTACATGTATTATGTTAAAATTCCCCTGAAGAAGCTATCAATTGAACTAGATGAACCTCCTTAAAGTTTTATATGAACTCTCCATTATGTGCAGACAAGTGCTTTACATATATATGAGGTCTGTTCAAAAAGTTCCAAGAGAGTGTGAATTGCGCAACAGCGAGAAGTTCTTTTGAGATGGGCTAGGCAGCGTAGAGTAGCTTGAAACCTTATGAGTAACCTCATTTTTTTTCCGTTTGTTGATATCTGTTTTCGTTTCCGAGCTACAGCGGTTTTTGTGAAAGTTCGTTTTCGTGATTGGATATTTTGCATCATGTGCGAAACCAATGAGCAGTGCTACAGCATGAAATTCTGTTTTGGGTTTTTCCCCCAAGAAATTTTATGTATTTTCAAATAACACACACACACACAGAAAAAGAACAAGAACTAATGAAAAAAAATTTGATGCTGTGAAGAGCAAATAAAACATCATAACAAGTAACAATATCCAATATTCTACTTCACAGAATACTCGAGATATCTATCTTAAGCTAATAAGAAAGTTCTGTTTTAAATCGAGTAAGACTGCTACAGAAACTTATGAAATGTTGAAAGTGGCTTATGGGGAACATCTCAAGAGTCTTGGAAGGTGTTTTGAATGCTTGATGATAACATAAAAAAAAAAAAATGACCAAAACATGGCATAAAGCTGTGTTTCCCAAGTCAGACCTGGAGTACCCCTTTGCCAGTCAGGTTTTCAGGATATCCACAATGAATATGCATGAAAGAGATTTACATACAATGGAGGCAGTGTATGCAAATAAATCTAATCTAATCTAATGCTTGGCTTTATATACCAAATTTTCATTCTAAGAAAGCTCAACTTGGTTTACAATAATTAACTTAACAGATAAGATCCATACAGGCAAGGGAGTACTCCAGGACTGATGAGAAACGCTGGCATAAAGGGGCAGATGGACATTTTTCTCGCCAAACCCTTTCAATTCACTATTTTTTAAATGCATTTTGTAGATGATTTTTAGGGTGTTTGTCCGCAGTTCATCTAAATCTCAAGGGGACATGGTTTGGGCAAGACTAGGACAGGCTTATGATTTGGACGTTTTTCTTCAATAGCCAAACTTTTTAGAAAACTTCCAGGGCACAATTTGGATGTTTGGAGCTAGACCTGTTTTAACAATGAATAAGTACCAAAAAGGTGCCGAAACTGACCAGATGACCACTAGAGGGATGAAGCTATAACCCTCATGCTCCCCCAGTAGTCACTGATCCACTCCCACCTCCAAAATGTGAATGAAACAGTACATACCTGCCTGTATGGTAGTTTCAGATGTTATGACCAGTTCTAGTAGAGCAGCAAGCAGGTCTCTGGAGTAGCTTGGTGGTCAGTGTAGTCAGGCCCATACCCCATTTTAACTAGTACGCTTATGGTGAAATGTGAATCTTCCAAAATCTACCCAAATCCTATTGTACATACATGTAGGTGACACCTGCAGGAATAAGAGCTATTGGGGTAATATACAGTTGGGTCCAGTAGGTTTTGAGTGGATTTTGGAGAGCTTATATACACTTTAAGGGGGTTATGATGAGATGTGTACCTGGGCCTTTTTTATGTGACATGCCCCACTGCTCTACTGGGATGACATTGTAGTCAGTCTACTACAAATGCTGGCCCCTCCTGCATCCCAATGGGTTGTTTTATACATTTTTTTATGGATCTGTTTGGGGGTTTGGGGGGTTGTTGGTTTTTTATTTTTTTTTTTTTTAATAGTTCAAAAGAATAGAATCAATGAGAACAAGCACATGAGAAATGACTATTATTGAACCAAAAAGTCATTCTTCTGTTTCAAAAAAGGTCATGTTCATTACTGAATTTTTGTGCATCTTCCGCAAACCTTCCAAACTCAGATTTGGACATAATATATAAATGGCCCATATATTTAAGGAAAAAAAATGGAACATTTTTGGACCAAGGAAAGAAAATTAGATCCTATCGAGCTGCTTTGCAGCAAATTAAGGGTGTCTGAATTCTTTTTAAGTTTTGGTAGAATAATTCAGTTCTAAAAATAGACAATAATAACATTTAAAAATTATTAAATATAACAAAAAATGTATTTTTAGATGAATACGTAATCTGGTGTGGTTTCATCTACCAATTCATTTTTTGTGTTATATACACAGTGTTGATTGGATTGTTTATTTCCTGTTGCATATTGTGTGCAATCCAGTAATACCCCAAGACTAATGATTTGATCTTTGAATGGCATGCTACAGTCTTGAAGTCTCACAGGTAGAAGTATCAAATACAGAATTTCTTATTAATAATAATAATAATAACAACTTTATTTTTGTATACCGCCATACCCGGAAGAGTTCTAGGTGGTTCACATCAATTAAACAGAGTTACAGGCGGTTCTATACCGGAATTGATCAAAGTTGTGAACAACGAAGTTGAAGTTGGGGGGTGGTAGGGCGTGGAGGGGGTCATTGGGGGGGTGTAGGTTAATAAGGAAGGGGCGTTAAGGATCCTTGTCTGGGAAGAGGTGGGTTTTGAGTAGTTTTCTAAAGCCAAGGTAGTTGGGGGCCTTGAGGATCATTTGGGCTAGCCATGGGTTTAGCTTGGCGGCTTGGATGGCGAAGGTTTTATCGAGGGATTTTTTGAGTGGCATAGTTTTAGGGAGGGGAAGGCAAAAAGTTGAGTTCTGCGGAAGTTTTTGATGCAGTGATTCAGGGTGAAGTGAGGGGTGATGTAGCTTGGGGATAAACCAAATACTGTTTTGTAGCAAAAGCAGGTGAATTTAAATAGGATTCTGGATTCTAGTTGAAGCCAGTGGAGTTTGTGGTAGAATGGGGTGATGTGTTCCCATTTTTTCAGGCCGAATATGAGGCGAACAGCGATGTTTTGGATCATTCTGAGTCTCCTGATGGTTTTCTTTGTGGAGCTCAAGTAAATGATATTGCAGTAGTCCAGTATGCTGAGGATGGAGGACTGTACTAGCAGGCGGAATGATGTGTCGTCAAAGTAATAGATGGCAAAGGGCTAGGATAGAGGTGGGGCATGTGCAGAATACAGCTATCAAGATTATTTATGGCGCAAAAAAATATGATTACGTTTCTCCTTTTCTGTTCAACACACATTGGCTCTCCTTGAATATAGAATTAGCTCCAAAATCATACTCTTAACTTTTACAATTCGCTCAATCAACCAGAGTTCATTGATAGACTCCTAATTCCTTATAATCCCACTAAATCGCTTCGTTCTACATCACAGAATCTCCTTGTCATACCATCATTAAACTTAATCAACACGCTGAGATTCAACAATTTCGCTGTCACTGCACCTTCTCTCTGGAATTCACTGCCTAATCATTTACGAATCGAATCCGTGCTAAAGTAATTTAAAGCAAAATTAAAAACATTCTTGTTCCAAGATGCTTTTTGATAACAACTGTCCTTTTAAGGACTAAAATAAGTTTTATAGCTTTTTACCCTTACCTATTGTTTTCCCCCTAATTGTGCTCTTTTTCTCAAAGATTGTAGTTCTCGCCCTTCTTTCCTAATTGTGTATAGTTAGTATATATGTTTATATGTGTTTACAAACCTAACCTGGTTCTGTTTAGTAATTTAACTTTAACTTGCTTTTAAGATAATTTTTATTTCTGTACACTGCCTAGAAATTTGATTAAGCGGTATAAAAATTTTTTTTAATAAACTTGAAACTTTAATGCATGTTATTTACTAATAAGATAATATGGAACAGTTAACTGTAACTCCAGAGGTTTAGTCAGCTGTAATCCATATTAGCAGTTGTGTTGTTAACAAGTGATAACAACCATTACCCCAATTTAAGGACACAAATGCCTTCCTCCAAGTGCCAGGAATGTCCTCCACAATTACTGCAGAGGTTAATTTTTACTAAACCTCAGTGGTTATTGGGGATGTTTCTGGCATTTTGGGAAAATTAATTTGTAGTGTCTTAACATAATTATGAAAATAGAGCCTTAAGTGATCTAAAATAACTGCTTTCACTGGACTGCCTTTGTGTCCACATCTTGATTTGCATCTCCTAAGTTGATGATGGTATTTCTAGAAATGATTTTCATTACCTCCTATTAAATTGTATATATCTAGAGCTTGGAAAGTCACACAGATATAGTGCAAAAAGAGGCCATTGGGAGTCAACCAATCCACATCTTCCTCCCATGCTCTGGTGAATGAGACTGGACTCAGGTAAGAGAATGAGACAATAAGGCTAGGGGAAGATTGGAGGAAGGAGGGATAGGAACAAGGAATGTTTCATCTCTGGCAATCGTATACTTTGGAAAGTTGCTACAATGATTTATTCCAACTTTTGTATCAATGAAGGGTCCCTATGACTTTTGAAATAGATTCTGAAAGAAGAGTAGCTTTTCTCTACTGCTTCTTTGTATTTAATTTGTAGGCTCAAGATCTTGGTGAGGAGCTTTGGCATTGGGTGATTAGTTTTGCTGCTAATTCACATCTTATGGCTTGTTAGTAATTTCTCTCTCTGTTTTTGCATCTTATTTCAAAAGAATGTCTTAGTTTACCCTTCAAGTTCACAGAGGAATGAGAGCAGACTGTTTCCTCTCTGAGCAGGGACTAGGTCTACCTGAACATCCAACTCTCTCTAGGCTTGGATTTGGAAGAAGTATGTAATTAAAATGCAGATACAAATCCAATTATTTCTTGCATGAAAGACCTTAGTATTTTCTGCTAGAGAAAGTCAGTTGCCCAATCAGCAAAACATAATGAGAAGAAGCAGATACCCATCTGGTGCCATATGGATGTGGAAAAAGAAAGAGAAGATGCACTAGGCTGGGCCTCACACTTCATGAACATCTGATGCAGAAAAGTAGACAAAACAGAATATACTGAGGAAGGCCATATATTGAGGGCGGGTCGTATGGACTCCTAAGAAGATTAACAGAAATAAGATTATCCAGGTAAGAACCTAATCTTTCATTCTGTTACCAAAGCAATGGCTGACATCTAGTGAGGGAAAGAAGAGCCTGCCCACAAAACTGAGGACTCAAAAGAGACATCCTCGTGAGCCACCACATCCACTCTGTAAAATCTGAAAAAAGTATGCAGAGTAGAACAAGTAGCTGCTCTACAAATTTCTGCTGGAGGAACTACCTCAAACTCTGCCCATTAAGAGGCAACACCTCTGGTGGAATGCACCTTGAGAAAGACTGGCGGCTGTTTCCCACAGGCAATGTATACCGAAGAAAACAGGAATATAGAGATGGTCCTGCAAATCCATCTAGCTATAGAAGTCTTGGATGCCAGCCTGCCACACAAACAGGTGGTCTGAAAGGCAAAAGTCATTGGTTCATTCTATGTACTGGAGCAAAACTCTCCACACATCTAGCTTTCTCAAAATTCTACCCTGTGTGTCTGAGCTCATAGATTGAAAAGCAAGCAGATGAACCTTCTAGTTGCCATAGAAATCAGACACAACCTTTGGAAGAAAGGATGGTACAGCCAGGAGAGTGACACCTGCTTCTGTAATTTCTAAAGAAGGGCTTTCTACAGGAGAGAGAATGCAGCTCCGAGATAAGCCGTTCCAAAACAATAGCCACCAGAAACACAGTCTTGACCATGAGATCCAAAAGGGAAGCATCTCCGAGTGGCCTTAGTGAGCCCCTTTAAGATGGTATATAGACAAAACCCCGCGAGACAAAGCTGCGCAGCCAATGGAGTGCCAACAATCGCACGCAGGATTTAAACAGTATTTTAAAGTGCTCCAAGGGGGGGTTTGGACAGGGAAACCCCCTCCCCCACACACACACTTTACTTATTACTGTTAGTGCTCCCGTTGGGGGGGGGGGGGTGTTGGGGGGAACATCTCATTATAGAGTAAACAGCCTTTTCCCCTGTTTTTAAGGGAAAAAGTACAGTTTCCTCTGTAATGGGGGGTTTCCACCCCCCCAAAAGGTGCGCAAACAGTTCTAAGTAAAGTGTGGGGGGGTTCCCCCTACACACACCCTTGGAGCACTTTATAATACTGTTTAAATCCAGTGCGCAGACGTCCTGCATGTGATTGTTGGTGCTCCATTGTCCGTGCGGCTTTGTCTCATGCGGTTTTGACCTATCACCCTTTAAGACAGTGTTAAGATTCCATAAAGGGAAAGGATGGCACAGTGGGGGCCTGAACTGGAGCACACCTCTCAGGAATCTTGTAACATCTGGATAAGCTGTCAGTGAAATCTTGCAACTCTGCGCCAGGAAATAGGCCTTGAACAGGAGTTGTAGAATGTGGTCTGTCCTAACCAGGCCTCAAGCAAAGGTTGTGATATGCATGTGAGGACACAATAACATTGGAAATTTGGCATCTGAGAGGGGGGATTTATGACTGCTACATGTTTGTGCAGAACGCCTAGAGATAAGAAACCTGGAACTGAATTAGGATTCCCATAGCAACTGGGTAATAAGTTCCCTTTGAGTATCAGCAGATATTTTCACATCAGGAACAGTGCAGAAAAGCTCTATAAAATTAACAGGTAGGAGTCTGTTTTTTGACCAGAGAGAAAATTGGCTGGCTGGCTTTGGCACGCTGTCTCTCTCTGCTCCGATTCAGAGCTTTTGGCTTTTTAAAAATGTTCTTTTGAATGGTTTTGTACTAAATTATTTTAAGGGACATAGCTGTATGCCTATACTAATTTTTGTATTAATTTAATATTTTTGATTATTAAGGTCAAATAAAAAGTCACTATTGAGAAAAAAAATCCCCGAGATAATTTTTTGGGGAGAAGCACTTTCATGACCAAAGGGCAGCATTTGGTCACAAGAAGCTGGCTTCTTAATTTTGCAATATATCAAATTGTAACAGTCTTCAGGTGAGCGCAGCCCTGCACACTTTCTACCCCTTACACAGTCTATTCTGATAAACTTTCACAAAATAAGTGGGTTTTGTTAAGGCAAATACAATCATTCTCAGCTTCCTTGACTGCAATCTTTCTTTGATCTGCTCTTTACAGAAATGCTAGCATTCCTCTGTCACCAAATAATGATGATTTAGAGCAGGGGTGTCAAAGTCCCTCCTCGAGGGCCGGAATCCAGTTGGGTTTTCTGGATTTCCCCAATGAATATGCATTAAAAGCAGTGCATGCAAATAGATCTCATGCAGATTTATTGGGGAAATCCTGAAAACCCGACTGGATTCTGGCCCTCGAGGACCGACTTTGACACCTGTGATTTAGAGACTGTCTTATCTCAGATTGCAACTGTAAACTTTACTTGCTTTCATGTTCCCTGAAAAAAAGTTCAATACCTTTTTACTGTGCCCATTAAAAGATGCCCAGCCCACTGACTGGCATTGTTAAACTAGTATATTAACAGTCACAAAGAGGAACATAAGAATTGCCATACTGGGACAGACCAAAGGTCCATCAAGCTCAGTATCCCATTTCCAACAGTGGCCAAATCAGGAAATTCCAATCGTTCTTTAAAACTTAAGGGCAGTTTAAAATGCTTCCTTTTTAAAGACGCATATGAGTAATTTAACCATTTTGATATCTTATCTTTTTATCTCCCCCCTTCCTTCCCTTATGTTTTCTCCTTTTCTGTTTCTTTATCTTCAAAAATTGTAGTTCTCCCTTCTCTCCTCCTGTTTACTATCCAACCCTATATTGTGTTTGATCCGTGTTAGATCTTGTCTGTTTTTTTATATTAATTCCCCCTTTCAATTTTTATGCATTATTTTAATGTTCAACGCTTCAAATCTTATGTTTAGTGTTTAATCAAATTTTTAAATAAAACTATAAACTATAAAACCAATGAACAAAACATAACATACTCACCAAATGAGATGCAATTGAACCAGAGGTAATATTGCCTATGCAGAGAGGAGTGTGTCTTCAATCCAGCACCCTTAGGCAGGAGAGACAGGAAAAATCAGCTTTAGGGTTTTGAAGAAGACTAGGAGCAGATAGATTGCATGGCTAAAGTACAAATAAAAATCTGCTTGATTCATTAAGAGCTCATAGCTATGAAGTTTACTATGGTCAACGGCCATCTTGGGAGGATGCCACATCAGGAACCTCACTCCAAAGGAAAAGATAAGTCTGATCCTGAGATGGCTGGAAAATCAATCAACTGAATACATGAAAACATTAAAATATTCATATCTAAATGACCCCTCAAAAGGATTAACAGAGATGTGGGAAAGATGCTATTCAGAATGTGTTGTTTGAAAGAATGGAGAACTTCCCAAAATATCCAGTAAAGACAACCATAAGTTGCAAGAACTAGGAGACCTCTTCCAAGAGCTGGAGGCCTATAAAGCTGAGCTGAGCGTCCCAGGTCTCTGTATTTTGGACACAGCTGAAAGCATACGGACCATTGTGGAGAAGCTGTCATAAGACATAAAGGAGAAATGGTCATCATATAAAGAAGGCAAATAAGGGAAATTTTCTCCATGTGAACTCTTCACAAAGCTTATTTGAGACCTGGAAAAGAGGATATTTGATCCTAGCTTCTTGTTTGGTACACCTGAAGCAAACAAGACTAGTTATTTCCTGAATGAGAGGCCAGCAAAGAAGTATGGCAACACTAAGAAACCCATACTATGCATAAGACAGAGGTCATCTAGGAATGACAAAATAAAAAAATTAATGCACTACAGTTAATACAAAACACAGTGGCCCGAGTTTTAGTAGGTAAAAACTGTTCAATGCATATAACACCAATCTTGAAGCAACTATACTGGTTAGCTGTAGTGAGATGTAGGGTTCAATATAAGGTCGTGATGATGATTCACCAGACTTTGTATGGTCAGACAATAGAGTATCTACAAAAAAGCATTAGAAGTATATATGCCAAAAAGATAATTAAGATCAGAGACAGCAATGCAATCGGTGAATTCAGTACATCATATGTCAACAAGTCAAGCATCTTTCTCAATAGGAGGGGGTCAGATTGTAGAATTTATTGCCAGGTCAAATACATTTATGTAAGAATGTTGAACAATTTAGGTGACTGCTCAAGACTCATTTGTTTGTGAAGGAGTTTTGCTGATGAGCTAGGTCATTTATGTTTTTGTAAAAATGTGGAGTATTTTAGACAACTGCTCAAGACTTATGAGTCTTTTGAGGTCAGACTAATGGTCCATCTAGCCCATTATCCCATCCTCACAGAGGCCAATCCAAGTCACAAGTACCTGGCAAATAGCCAAATAGTAGCAGCATTCCATGCCACCAATCCAGGGTAAGAGTGGCCTCTTCCATGTCTATCTCAACAGCAGACTATGGACTTTTCCTCCAGGAATTTCTTCAAACCTTTTTTAAAACCAGCTACATTAATCACTCTCACCGTATCCTCTGGCAACGCATTCCAGAGCTTAACTATTCTTTGAGCATCCTTGAGCTATTTTTTGATGGTGTTGTTGCGTTGTGGGCTTTAGTACGCAGTTTTGAGAATCGGCCACCAACTGCACTACAACTGTTGCCATCCCTGCCCTGTTACAGCAGGCATCTTCTTCTCCTCCCACCACACCGGGATCACAGAGCCCCACAACTCTCCAGACCTTGGCTGCCCCAGTGAGTTTTCAAACCTACTTACACATGCATGCTCAAGAAGGAAAACTTTTCATAGCGGTATCAGTAGAGGTTGGAGGCAAATAATCAACTTTTGCCATACGCTGTCTGCTTGGATCACAGTTTTTTGTAAATTTTCTCTCACAGAATACCTTGTCAGCTCTGCTGTCCCTCCCTCTACTCCCTCATCCTATACTGCCCTACACCATGGCAAAGGCCCACCTTGTTAAAAAGTACTCTATATCCATGCTTCTAAATGTGAATTGCTTCTAAATTCAGTCATAGACCCATGACATCTAATGATATATCACTTTTTTAGTGAGATATACTAGGTCACATTGCAGTGTTGTATAGTAAGGGTTTTTTTCTCTGTATAAATAGTTTTAAAGTATGAATCACAAATTCATCATATATACAATAAAGCAAGCAGGTGCCTTCAGAAATCTGATCACTCAGTTCAGTGATCCAGCTCCAACATGAACCTATTTTAAGGGGAATTTTTATAAAATACCTCCATAATCTGTTACCATTGTGGTCACAATTAAACAAGTTGAAAACGAATGCTCTAAGCATTGAACAGGATCTCCCAGGTTGGGCACAAATAAATGGGCACTATCCAAGAAGTATGTCAAACTAAGGGCTCCTTTTACGAATGTGTGCTAGGGCCTTAACGTGTGGAATAGAGTGCGCTAAATTGCCACGCACGTTAGCTGCTACTGCCTCCTTTTGAGCAGGTGGTAGATTTTATGGCTAGCGCCCGCTATAACATGCACTAATCCGGTGCATGCGCTAAAACCGCTAGCGCATCTTCATAAAAGGAGCCCTAAATTGGCTAAGGAGATAATTAGTGCCAATAATTGTGTGCAATTTAGAATTGGGGCACACATTTTGCTGTGTGCTATTCTATAACAATGGGGCTTATTTTCAAAAAAGATAGACGTCCAAAAGAAAGCATAAACTTGCACTTGGACATCTTACTAGTCAAAACGTCCAAGTGGGCATTTTCAACACTGACTTTCTGGATGTCTTTCTGGTTGTCTTGTTTCCAATGTATCTAATTCTTAAGGGGGGGGGTGTTATTAGGGCGAACTTAGCATTTGGACATTCGGCAGGGATAATCAAACCTGTAATGAAATGTTCAGGGCTTTTTTTTTTTAGATGTTTGGAGCTTAACCTGGTTTAAAAGTGTCTAAATACTAAAAAGATGCCCAAAATGACATGATAACCACAGGAGGGTTTAAGATATGACCCTCCCCCTTACTCCCCCTGTGGTCACTGACTCTCCCTCTCTCTCACACACACACACACACATACACACACACACACACACACACACACACACACACACACACACACACACACACACACACACATAAAGACAGGGAAAAAACAGTACTTTCCAATTGTCCTGTCAGAATGGCTTGCCATCAGCTGATCCCCAGGGGAATCTCTGATCAGCTGAGCTGGTTTTAGGGAGACCTGCCAGCTCAGCTGATGCGGGATTCCCCTGCGATCAGCTGATGGCAAGTTGTTCTGACAGGGTAGGACAATTAGGTACCATAATAGAATTAAGCTACTTAGATGTCAAAAAAGCTTGCTTTTATGCATTTTTCATATGGACGTCTTTATATTTGGGAATGTCAAAAAAAGATAGATGTACTAAGGGCTATAACATCTAGATAGTTTATTTTCAGGGAAAAAAAGACATCTGACAGTTTTGAAAATGGACATTTTTGCTACTGGATTTCTTGATGTCTTTCTCAAAATGTCCAAACTCTGACTTAGATGTCCTATTGAAAATGTCACCCATATCCGATAGCGCACATCAGAAAAGAGAGCATCAAATTACTGCATCTCAATGGCCACGAATTTGGTCTTGGAGGATGAGATGTACAGTGTCAGCATTTATGAAACAAACTGGGTATTTTTTGTTGTATAGAGCATTATGGACGTTTACAAAAATTAGATTGTTCCGAGTCTAATAGATGATGGCACTGTCATCTTGAAGCTGGTACGTTGGATCATTTATTATTTTTTTGTCCTCTGATACATAATTTTTGGAAATCTATTTGGAGTCAAATATATAATTTACTTGAGAATCCGGTAGCACTTTCATATGATACGATACTATTTTGTACATCATTGAGGAAAAAGAGTCAAATATCTTTTAAAAACAATAAACTTTTACTCATAATGACAGGAGTTGCCATTCAACAAATTACGAGAAATTGGAAAAATTATGATAGACTAAGTTATAATTTCTGGTGGAATTCATTGTGCCATATTTTTAAAATGGAGTGAATATTAGCTATTCAGCAGGGATGATATAAAAGATTTATTGATGTTTGGGAGCCATTAACAAATTATTGTAAGGACTTATAGTTAATAATTTATTTTTCCCCTTTATTATTGAAGTATAGGGTGGGGGGAGGGTGGGTGTAAATTTGTTATTTCTGAAAATGTTATATGGGAGGGAGGGTTTAGGGAGGCATTTTATTATGATACAATATATGTATGATTAATAAGTGTTATTAAAGTATATATGAATGCATATTTAAATTACTTGTTGAAGATTTAAAAATGAAGAACGATTAAAAAAAAAAAAAGAAAATGTTACCCAAATCCGATAGCGCACATCACAAAAGGGAGCATGACCATGGGAGGTACATGGGTGGATCGGGGGCAATCCTAAAATTTGCATGCATTGTTACAGAATACCAGGGATGTGCACCCAAACTAGGCACCAGGAATTACACTTGGTTTCCACAGGTGTAAGTCCCGGTGCCCATATATGGGCACCAAAATCAGCACTCAATGCTATTCTACAATGTGCCAATTTTTTGGGGGTGCTGAATTTTCAGTGCCATTTCCAAAATCTAACCCAATGTGTTTTGCTTAGTGAATAGATGAGTTTGGAGTGTGTGTGTCCGTGACTGTGGAATTGCACGGGTAATCATTGGTGAGGTTGTGTATAACTGAGAAGGGCATGAGAATGGGGATATGAATGTGAAAGATAGTGAGTGCACAGATTTGAGGTTGGTTGTGGGGTGTGTAAGTGCAAAGAGATTTGAATCAGCCCCTCCCTTCTCTTCCATCTCTCCTCACCATCCTCCCTTCCCCTTTCCTGCTCTCCCCTTTCTTTCTTTTCCTTCTGTCTCCTCTCACCATTTTCTACTCTTTACCCCGTCTCTTCTGTCTTTTCTTTCCTCACTGACACTTCCTGCTCCGTTGCCACAGGTCTGAACCACTTCTTTAGCTGGCAGTGCTTGGAAACCTGACCTGCATTACCAGTCATGATGCTGATGGTCTGAGCTGCTTGTTTAGATGACATGGAAGATGATATTTTCCTTCTCAAAGGACCCTCGGCCACAAGAGGGCATCCACTCAAACTCAGGGGAGGGAAGTTTCGTGAAGACGCCAGGAAGTACTTATTCACGGAAAGAGTGATTGATCATTGGAACAAGCTTCCAGTGCAGGTGATCGAGGCCAGCAGCATCCCAGACTTTAAGAATAAATGGGATACCTATGTGGGATCCCTACGAGGGTCGTCAAGGAATAGGGTCACTAGGATACAGACTTGAAGGGGCGAGTCAATAGAGTAGCGGTATACTCAAGGGGGTTAGTAGAATTAAAGGGGTGGGTTAATAGAGTGGGCAGACTTGATGGGCTATAGTCCTTTTCTGCCGTCATCTTTCTATGTTTCTATGAATAGGAACCCCAATGGCACTGCCAGTCACTGAGCCTCCTCCTCAGCATGTGGGAGACAGGAACTCTGCTTCAAGACTAAATGTGTGCCGCTCATGTTCAATGCCTTTCATGCACTTTTATTTATTTATTCAATTTTCTGAACTGTTCTCCCAGGGGAGCTCAGAACGGTTTACATGCATTTATTCAGGTACTCAAGCAGTTGTCCCTTTCTGTCCTGGCGGGCTCACAATCTATCTAACATACCTGGGGCAATGGGGGGGGGGATTAAGTGATTTGCCCAGGGTCACAAGGAGCAGCATGGGTTTGAACCCACAACCTCAGGGTGCTGAGGCTGTAGCTTTAACCACTGCACCACACTCTCCACTTCCTGTCCTGACCCATGTATAGCACTATCACTTTTGTGTGAACCATTTCTAAAACTAACGCCAGCTTCGAGTTTGAATGTCCATTTAGATGTGGACCAAGTAATAGAGTATGGTCAGTCTTGCAAAGCACATCCTCTAAGTGAAATGACCGCAGGCAATGCTTTTCTGTGGAGAATTCCTTAGATTATTCACAAGAAAATTCAAAGTTTCTTACCAACTGCATTCATTCCTCAACTTCACTGTTCAAGAGCCCAGCCTAAGAATTAAAATGGCCGCGGCGTTTCTTTCAAGCATGATATAACCCCCACTGACGTCATCCAAAGGCTACCCAATCAAAGTACTCCAGCACCAGATACTTCAAAGTTAAAAATAAAAAATGCTAAAGGGTTCAAGATTACTAATTACACCCCCAATTTTTAAAGTTTGCCTCAACTTAAGAAGATAGAACCTTTCGATAGAAGAGTCTCGAACATCCAGCATAGCTCTTTTAAGTTTAAAGTCCAGGAGTCTATTACAAGTGATGCAGTTTGTACGTTCAGCCTCTGTCTGCAAAGGGTGGAACACAACCCCAGAAGAGACAACTCAGAATTATATGGAGAGATTTGACCTTCTGATAAAGAGAATCTGATACGATTTTATTGCAATTTAACTAAATCATGATATATTCCTTCCCTGGTGATTATGTGATGCCCAACACTGAGCACGCTTAATGGCATCATTTCAGTGGCATGAATGTGACAAATGCTGGTGATGTACAATGAAAAGCAAATGCTGCTAGTTTTCTGTTCAACTTCCAGCCTACATCCCCTGCAGATAACAGCAAGTTGTACATGGCATTCTTCAGCTCCTACAAGCAAAATTTAATATTATATATTACAGTACAATGAAACCATCTGGAATGGCAACAACAACCCCCCCCCCCCCCAACCCCTGTAGTTATACATACAGCAAGCAGTGATAAAGAACAATAATGGAAAATATCTTGACTTTGGGGAGTTTACTGTGAACCCAAGATGATCATAAGATGAATGAATGTGACATGAGGCTAGGGGTAAACTAATGCTTGCCTCAAATAGATTTTAGAGTCAGATAGCAAATGTGCTGATGCACCTATGGACTCCTTTTACAAAGGTGCGCGAGTAGTTTTAGCGGGCGCTAAAATGCCACGCACGCTAGCGCCTCCTTTTAAGCAGGTGGTAATTTTTTGGCTAGCGCGCCAATCTTATGCATGTGCTAAAAATGCTAGCACACCTTTGTACAAGGAGCCCTATGACTATTCAAGAGCATTATAAAAAATATTCCTCAGCAGGCACAACAAGTTTTGCTCATTGCTTACAATATCTTCTGCATTTGACAGATTCACTAGAGAAAAGATGAGTAAGGAGGCAGAGGATTTATTATTACAAATAAGCAAATGCCCATCTAAGAAGGCACAGGATGATGATGGAGCAGCAGAGATGGCTACAGTTATTGAGATGACCATCTTCGGCAATGTTATGCAATACTAATAATTTTATCAAGAAATTTCCAACTGTAAAACATGTTAAACACATAAAATGGCTATTATAACATTGGTCACAGGTAAGATATATTCAGCGAAGCATAGAACTGGCTGTAGATCTTCTCACGTGATTTATGTCATACAATGCCCCTGTCCTAAACTTTATGTGGGCCAGACAATTCATCCGATTAAGACCAGACTCGCTGAACATAAATTGAGGGTCCATACTCAGAATGAGACCGCCCCCCCTTAGCCCATCATTGGAAATTATTTAGACATACCATTCAAGATTTAAATTGGACAGTGATCGACTCTGCAAAGATTGGGTGGGAGGGAGGTAACATTGAACGGACTTTAAACTTAAAAGAGCTATGCTGGATGTTCGAGCCTCTTCTATCGAAAGGTTTTATTCTTAAGTTGAGGCATTGTTGTATATTCTAAAATGTCAATAAAGATGATTGAACTAAAAAAAAATAATTTGGGGTGTAATTAATAATCTTGAACCCTTTAGGATTTTTTTATTTTTAACTTTGAAGTATCTGGTGCTGGAGTACTTTGATTGGGTAGCCTTTGGATGACGTCAGTGGGGGTTATATCATGCTTGAAAGAAACGCCCCGGCCATTTTAATTCTTAGGCTGGGCTCTTCAACAGTGAAGTTGAGGAATGAATGCAGTTGGTAAGAAACTGAATTTTCTTGTGAATAGTCTTAGGAATTTTAGTGTTCCCCTAGCATGAAGATTTATTGTGTTATGTTTGTTACAGTTATGGCACTTCCCCCATCCTGATAAAGAAGCGAAACGCGTTGGTGGGGATTAGTGTAACACCAACATCATAAAGCTAAGTAGCTTTTTTCATTGCTATGGGAATTGAATTGAAAAGTGTAAAGTGTAAAGAACTATGAAGAGTGACTAAGGGCTCCTTTTACTAAGGTGCAGTAAGGCTTCAATGCGCGGAATAGCACATGCTACACTGCCCCGCGAGCTAGACCTTAATGCCAGCATTGAGCTGGTGTTAGTTCTAGAAGCGTAGCGTGCGGTGTAGCGTGTGGTAATTTCCTGTGTGCGCTAAAAACACTAGCACACCTTAGTAAAAGAAGCCCTAAATTAAATTGGAAATGAATAACTTAAAGAAATTACAGTTAAAGTAGAAAACAACAGTTAAAAAAAAGCAGAAAAATATAAAAAAAATCATAAAAGATAAATGATCACAAGATTGAGTGAGCCAGTGAAGAGTGCTGCCACCCTGTACTATATAAGACAGGGTGGCGTTCTAAGATTTCCCACATGTTATATGAAAAATCTTAATTTTACACATGACAATACATTACACTTCCCCCTCCCCATTCGCGGTTTCCATACTTGCGGTTTCACATATTCACAATTTTTTATTTTTTTTTGGGGGGGGAACCATAGTTTACCAAGTTCCCGCCTCTCTCCAGCCTTCCTCCCGACATCCCGGCCTTACCTGGTGGTCTAGCAGGGTTTCGTGGCAGGATCTTCCTACGCTCCTGCCCCGTGTAGATTGCCAATAGGAAATGGCTGCCGTGAGCTCCCATCGTAGTCTCGAGAGACTATGGGAACTCACGGCAGTCATTTCCTATTGGCGATCTGCATGGGGCAGAAGTGTAGGAAGATCTCTCCTGCCCTGAAAGCCTGCTAGACCACCAGGTAAGGCCGGGATGGTGGGGGGAAGGCAGGAGGGAGGCGGGGGTGGGTCAGAGCCGGACGAGAAGATATTTGCGGTTTTTCTCAATTTGCAGTCCGGCTCTGCCCCTATCCCCTGCGAATACCAAGGGAGAAGTATATTTGAATGTTTTTGAGTGTTAGAATTTGCCATCTTTGTGTTTGTTATAAAATTGAGCATGGGTATACCTGCAAAGAAAATAGAAACACCCTAAAACTGTGGCTACTTTATATGGTCTGGTTGAAGGGGAGCATAAGGTTGTAGGGATGGGAGGCCAACATTTTTCATTTTGTTTCATTTCTTGTGTCATGTGCACTATTGCACAAAGAAGGGAGACATTTTTCAATGATTCACGGATAACTGCTATGAATATAACACATCTAATTTGCATCTCATTGAATATTGCATCCTGCAGGCAATTTTTTGCAGAAAGTTCATGGTAGATTCCCTGTAGTTACTATCCTACAAACCGCCATATCCCCTAAAATTACTCGTCTGCAACTGCCTTATCCCCCAAATCTACCCTTTGCAAGTGTCCCACACTGAAAAACTACCTCACATACTGTCCTCCAAAATATTCCCTGCAAACTGCCCTACTCCAAAAAAATACCTCATCAATGGCTCCACCCCCTTTAAACTCCCACAACCCCTAAAAATTACCTCCACAATTAATTTACCACCTTGTAAACTCCTACCCCCAATTAACCCCTAAAACTATCCAACAACCGTGAAAACTACCCAGCTCCCAAAAACTACCCTACCCATAATACCCCACAAACTACACCAACTCCCAAAATTACTTCAGTCCAACTTGTTCACTCTTTCCAATAATACTAGGACAAGGGGACATGCAATGATGCTATTAAGTAATAGATTTAAAACAAACCAGAGAAAATATTTCTTCACGCAATGTTTAATTAAACTCTGGAATTTGTTTTCAGAAAATGCAGTGAAATCAGTTAGCTTAGCGGGGTTTAAAAATGGTTTGGCTACTTTCCTAAAAGAGAAATCCATGGGCCATTATTGAGATGGCTTGGGGAAATCTACTGCTAATGCCTTTTTTTAAAAAATCTTTATTAAACTTTCAATAAATGCAATACAGAATAAATTCATTTTACACTTCAAAATCACTTAATAATCTCACAAGACTCCTTCAACTCAAATATACCTCCTCTCTCCCTATCAAACAATTCTCCGCATTCTTAAACATTCTTTGACACATAGCTCCTGATTGGTGAGGCCCAACTTTAGTACAGGAAGAGGCGGTCAGAGCATACCGTGAGTGATTTCCTTCACTCGCCGGCACTCTGGCTGCCCTCTCCTGTCTCCCCTGCTAAAAACCGAATTTGCGGTTTTTCAACATTCAGAGGTTCCTGGAACGGAACCCCCACAAATATCGGGAGAATACTGTATCAAGTTTTATCAAGTTTATCAAGTTTATTAACAGAATTTGATTTATCGCCTATTGAAATCACTAAGCGATGTACATTACAATATATAGTAAGGTAAAAGAGGTTCACAAATTAACAATAAACATTTGACTAAAACAAACAAGTAGTTGGGATGGAAAAATTAAAAGTTACATATTTCATTTAAAATAGAAAAGTGGGAAAAAACAATAGGTAAGGGTACATAAAAATCTCAGCTATTAAAAAAACATAATCTGCTTTAAACATTGAAGGCATCTCTAAATAGATAAGATTTTAAAGATTTTTTAAATATTAAAACATCTTTTTCATCACGAATATATTGGGGAAGGGCATTCCACCATAGGGGACCTGTCACTGAAAAAATATCTGCCCTTCTAGTACCAATAATCTTCAAGGAAGGAACTGAGAGAAGATTTTGGTTAGAGGAACGAAGTGAACGTTGAGTATTATAGGGTATCAAGAGTCTAGATATAAATTGGGGTTCTTCACAAGCTAAAGTTTTGAAGATGAGTAACATTATTTTAAATGTGATTCTATGGCTAATAGGCAGCCAGCGAGAATCTTTCAACAACGGAGAAACATGATCGTACTTTTTTGCATTATATATTAACTTTATTGCGGTGTTTTGAATCAGTTGTAATCTCCTTTTTTCTTTTGATGATATGTTAAGGAATAGAGCGTTGCAATAATCAAGTTTAGATATTACTAAAGAATGGATCAGTATTGTAACAGATTTTGGAGTCAGAAATTTGGATATTGATCTAATACGACGTAATTTAAAAAAGCAATTTCTAACTGTTAGAGAAATATGTTCATGATAAGTGAATTTTTCGTCAATTAGAACGCCAAGAATTTTAACTGAGGAAACTAGATTGAGTGTGGAGTTATTAAGAATAAATTGATTTGACAAAGTTATATCATTTTTCCAAGTAAATAATACAGCTTTAGTTTTCTTTATGTTAAGGGATAATTTGTTTTTATTTAACCAAGAATGAATTATTTCTAATTTTTGATTGATGGATTTGATTTCGTTGTCGCATTTGGGATCTAAAGGGTGTATGAGTTGAACATCGTCTGCGTATGCAAATGGGGTAAAGCCTATGGATTGACAAATGCTTAACAAAGGAGAAAGAAAAATGTTAAACAAAAGGGGGGATAAGATAGAACCTTGAGGGATACCAAATGTAGAAGTATAAGCTTTTGATGTTTCATTTTTAAATTTAACAGAGGAGGTGCGATCTGCCAGATATGAGGTTAACCAAGTAAGGACATTATCTGTTATGCCTATTGATTCTAGTCTTTGTAACAATAAATCGTGATCTATGGTGTCGAACGCTGCTGAAATATCTAAAGAGAACAAAATGACAGATTTGTGGTGATCTAAATGATATTGAATATTGGTAGTTAGACCTATTAACGAATATTCAGTGTTATGAAATTTTCTGAACCCTGTTTGGTTTGGGTGTAATGCATTGGTACTCTCTATGAAATCAGAGAGTTGATTAAATACTAGTTTCTCCGTAAGTTTTCCCAAGAATGGTAGATTAGCTATTGGCCGATAATTAGAGGGGTCATTTATGCTGATATTATGATCTTTGATAATAGGAATGATGGTGGCGGTTTTCCACAGTGGAGGAACAGTTGCAGATATTAAACTCTTCAGTATTAGTAGATGAATGAATGGTCCAAAGTGAGAAATATGTTTTTTTAAATAGTACGGAGGGATAGTCCCGGTCCTGCAAAAATATGAGCTCCACCCTCCCTGCAGTTCGCTAGGAAAATCAACTGCTTTTACACCTAAGCAGCAGCAGGACCAGCCACCACTACCAAGAGCCCTTTGCCCCGATCCAGCCAGGCATGTGAGCTCCTCCCTCTGCAGTCCATTGGAGAGATCAATCTACCTGCTTTTAAATATCAGCAACAGTGGGAAATCAACTGCTTTTACACATCAGCAGCAGCGGAACTATCCGCAACTACCAAGAGCACACAGACCCGATCCAACCAAGAGTGTGAGCTCCACCTCCCCCTGCAGTCCACTAGGAAGATCAACTATTTTTTACACCTAAGCAGCAACAGGACCAGCCACCACTACCGAGAGCCCTTTGCCCTGATCCAGCCAAACAAGTAAGCTCTTCCCCCAGCATTCCGTTGGAAAAAATCAATATGCTTGCTTTTAAATATTATCAGAAGTAGGAGATCAACTGCTTTTACACCTAAGCAGCCTATAATAGGAGCCCTTGCCCCGATCCAACCAGGCATGTGAGCTCCTCCCCCTATATCCCGTTTAAGAGATCAATCTACCTGCTTTAAATATCAGCAGCAGTAGAAAAACAACTGCTTTTACATACAAGCAGCAGCGAGACCTACCACAACCACCAAGAGCCCACAGACCCGATCCTGCCAGGAGTGTGAACTCCTCCCCCTGCAGTCCATTGGAGAGATCAATCTGCCTGCTTTTAAATATCAGCAGCAGTGGAGATCAACTGCTTTTACACCTAAGCAGCAACGAGACCAGCCACAACCACCGAGAGCACACAGACCCGATCCTACCAAGAGTGTGAACTCTTCCCCCCATGCAATCCGCTAAGAAGATCGACTGTCGGCTCCGGGCGGCTTTCCCGCAGAGGAGAGAATCCTGCATTCACCGTGGGCCTCATCTGGGGCAGCCTCCTTGGAGCGGCTGGGGCACGGGCAGTGTGTCTGGGAGGGAATGCATGGGTGGGAGAACATCGCAGGGGAGGAGACATAGGCATCCTGGGACTGTCTGCCAAGTCTCTTCCCTGAAGAAGCCCTTTCTGGAAACGTCAATCGCTCCTCCTAATCTTACTTGCTCCACTTCATCACTGACGCTGAAACCGTGGATTGAAGACAAAGTTTTATTTTAATTTTTCTTTCCAGCTTATGATTTATCTTTAATCTTATCTATTGTTTTGCCTTTTGTCTTTGTTTTGTTCTATTTCTATCATTTAAATTTCTCCAGAATTCTACTGTTCAACGGCTCCCCCTTCTGCTTCTATTCCTTTCTCTCCTCTCTTCTACCTTCCAAAGTATTTAGATCAATGCTGTCTTGTTAAAATGTTTATTTTATTTTTATTTTTCCTCTAACTCTACTTTTCACTTCTCTATTACCCTCCAGGTACTTTAGTTAGATTGTGAGCCTTCGGGACAGTAAGGGAATTTTTCAAGTACCTTTCTTATTTCTAATCTTAATGTATATTTTCTGTAAACCGCTTAGAACCTAACGGATGTAGCGGTATATAAGAAATAAATTACATTACATTACATTACATAATCTCGGAACCCGAATTTTTTTAGATTAATTTGTTGAAACAAAGATTCTATGTCTTTAATGGAAGGGAGTTTGAATTTTGAACATTTTGCTGTTGGGACGGTTTTGATTTGATCTATGTTAGTCGTATTACTATTTATGATAGATGTGAAGGAGTTTCGGATATTGTTGATTTTTTGACTAAAAGCGTTAGAAAGATCTTGTGCTGTTAATGTAGAGTTTTGAACAGTATTTTTTATTTTATTTTTGGAATCTATTGTTTTTAGAATATTGAATAGTGAAGAAGAATTTTTAATTTTATCAATTTTGTTGGAATAATATATCTTTTTTGCATGATTGATTTTATCCTTATAAAATATAATGTTATCTTTATAATTTTTGAGATTAGAAAAAGTTTTGTTTTGTCTCCATTTACGTTCTAATGAGCGAAGTTGACGTTTTATCATGCGGAGTTCATTTGTAAACCAAGGATTTGAAAGTTTTCGGATTGAAATGATCTTTGTAGTTAAAGGGGCAATGTTATCTAAAAGAGATAGTAAGGAATGATTCCAAGTATTTAGAAGGTTTTCTATGGAGATTGAGGAGGCATTAAGAATAGATGAGTCAAGAGAAGAAGTAATGTCAATGGTATCTAATTTTGAATAATCTCGAGTGGAAATAATTTTTGTTTTGGGTGGTAATTGTGAAAATTTTAAATTATTCAGTTTGATTGAGAAAGAAATGAAATAATGGTCTGACCAAGGGACAGGAGAAATAGTTAGATCAGAGAAAATGAGATAGTGAGACTGAGGGGTAAAGATCATGTCAATTGTATGATTTGCGTTGTGGGTTGGTTCTTCTATTTTTGGGTGTACGTTGAGAGGAATTAAAGTATTAAGTAAGTCTTTAGTGTATGAATCCGAAATGTTATCAAAGTGAATATTGAAATCACCTAATATAATAGGAATAGTAGTTGATGAACAGAAGTCGATCAAAATGTCCTGTAGAAGAGCAAATTTATTTTGACCTAAGGGAGGGGGGACGTAAAGTAATAAAAAGTCAAGTTTATTGTTGGAGTTACATTTGAGGTGTAAGTATTCAATAGAGGCGTCCTTCGTGGAATGGTCATAAAGATTTAGCAGGTTATTTTGAAAGATGACTGCTAACCCACCACCTTTACGATTAAGGCGGTGGTTGAAAAGATAATCATAATTTGTGGGACAACAGTAGGACAAGTATGCTTCCTCACCTTCGGTGAGCCATGTTTCAGTTATGAAGAGGATGTGCAATTTGTGTTGGAGAATTTTATCCTTTAAAAGATGATATTTAGTTTTAATAGATCGCGCATTAATGAGTCCACATCTTAATTCATTTGGGGCATTATTGGATATGTTTGAAGATAGAGAAAGTGGAATTTCTAATAGAGAGCTATAGTCCGGGATTGTTTTTTTATTTTTTGAAGGGCGATGGCCCCAGAGGGTTGGTATTGTATTAGTGGGCAAGTTAGTTGTCATATTATTTTGAAGAGGAAAATTTGAATTAGTTATCATATTATTTTGTGATGGAAAGTTTAAGTTTAAATTTAAAAAATTGAATGCATAAAGATTTAAACAGAATAATGTTAATAATGTTATCCAAGATTTAATGATTATAGAATCTGATTTAGTAGAAAAAGAAGAGTTAGATTTAGAGAAAAAGAGGTGGCCCTCAGGATGCGCACGAAGGAGCGCACTAAGGAGCAGGTTCTGCTCCTTTTGTGCGCTCCTTCGGCGTGCGCCGCAAATGAGCTGTTTAAATATTGCATCAGCTGACCTGTGGTGGGAGGCGTCGGGCGCGCCGCCGCTATGCGGCGGCAGAGAGATTAAAGCAGGCTAAATGAAGTAAAAGCAATGACAGTTAAAACAAAGGTAAAAACAATTTGTAAAATAACTTAAAATATTTAGAGGTGCAGCAAGACTTGTGCAGAATGTGCTGAGGTGAGGCGTGCGCCGCAAATGAGCTGTTTAAATATTGCATCAGCTGACCTGTGGTGGGAGGCGTCGGGCGCAAACATTAATGACCATTTTGAAATTTTACATAAGGATATCTATGTAATGCCTATTTTATAACTGTTATACATAAAAGAGAATCACATTAAATCATTGGGTGTGATAGTATATGATCTTAAGGTGAACACAAGCAAAAAATCCAACAGAACTGCAGTGATGTATCAGACGAACAAAGGAAAAAACTGCAGGGATGATGTACAAGATGCCAAGTCTTTAATCAACAAACATAAATATGAACATAATACAGTTTATATCAAATATGGTTATAACTGGATAAAAAGCGATTTTGTGGACAAATGAACAATTTGGGTTAGCTTCTTCGCTTTCAATTTTGCACTGCTTTTTATCCAGTTGTAATCCATATGGTACCCCAGTATGTGATTTTAATACTTTATAGGACCCCTGAGGAAGAAGTGTTTCTGTCGGGTCCTGGTTAATCAACCTTCTTGGACCATATTTTGGATACAAACTGTTCATATTTATGTTTGTTGATTAAAGACTTGGCATCTTGTACATCATCCCTACAGTTTTTTTCCTATGATCTTAAGGTGACCAAACAGATTGAAAAGTTAATGGCATGAAGCTAGAAGGATACTAGAGTGCATAGGAAGCGGTATAGCCAATAGGAAAAAGGAGATATTGATGCCACTATATAAGACTCTGGTGAGACCTCATTTAGAATATTGTGTACAATTTTGGAGACCGCCCCTTTAAAAGATATAAACAGGATGGAGTCAGTCCAGAGGAAGGCTACTAAAATGATCAATGGCTTTCATCATAAGGCATATGGGGACAGACTTAAAGATCACATTATATATTGTATACTTTGGAGGAAAAGCGGGAGAGCGGAGATATGATTGAGACGTTTAAATACCTAAGTGGCATAAATGCACATGTGGTAAGTCTCTTTCATTTGAAAAGATGATCCAGAATGAGAGGGCATAGGATGAAGTTAAGAGGTGACAGGCTTAGGAGTAATCAAAGGAAATACTTTTTACAGAAAGGGTGGTAGATGCGAGGAATAGTTTCCCGGTAGAGGTAGTGGAGACAGAGACTGTGTCTGAATTCAAGAAAGCATGGGACAGGCATTTGGGATCTCTTAGAGAAAGGAGTAGATAGTGAATGCTGTGGATGGGCAGACTGGATGGGTCATTTGGCCTTTATCTGCCATCATGTTTTTATGCTTTCTTCATGTACTATAATTTTGCTTTTGGTGAACCATTGTTATTTATCGATGAAAGCAAAAACAAAAACTGTGGATACAGATGTTCTGGAGATAACTTATTAAACACTGACATATAAAACCATGAAAATTCAATTTAAAAAATACTGTGATAAAAATCCAACCGGACCCTACACGGTCTGTGTTTCGGCGAACACGCCTTCCTCAGGGTAGGGTAGGATCCGGTTAGATTTTTATCACAGTATTTTTTATCATTGTACTTTTTTAATTGAATTTTCATTGTTTTATATGTCAGTGTTTAATAAATTATCTCCAGAACATCTGTATCCACAGTTTTTGTTTTCATCGGTGGATTGTTTTCACTTTGGATCATTGGGTCTCCCCATTTTTCCATTAATATTTATCATATTATCTGTAATAATGTTTTCACCAGGTTTTTTTTTTTTTTTTTTTTTTTAGTTTTGTTTTTTTCAAAACATTTAAAAACTCTTTTGAAACTGTGCAGTGATGGGGCGGAGCTTAACCAAGATGACGGCTTGATGCTTCCACAGAGACACTGCCACGGTCTGTTTGAATTTTCCCTGCTTACCTAAAGTCAAAGACCTGAGTCTTCCCGGAGGAATCTGCTGTAGCCCAGACCGGTCCGATGGATGTTTTTGTGGAACGCTGCTCTCGACTACAGCTACCGGAGGAAAATCCCTTGGCTGGAGGGAACGCGCAAGCTGAGGCGCGCAAATTCTCGTTTGAGGGCGCTACACTATCCCCAGAGGAGCGGAGCCCGCCAATTCACCCCAAAGTGTTGGAGGAATGGTTGGACATCCTCTTGCCAATCCAGCAGGGAGCGTGGAGGAGCAGGAGGAGCTGTTTGAACTATCAATGTAGTCGGCAGGGGAACTGCAACAAACCAAAGCAATTTTGGCGATTACTGCTATGACATCAGGTACTTTGATATCTACCTCGGGCCGCAGAACTGAGTTTGTTCCCCTACAGAGGCCGAAGGTTTCCAATATGGAGTCGATTTGGGAGGCCATTTCAAGTTTACAAATCTCTCTGGGCAATCATTTGGAGCAACTTTCCACAAAGTGTACTGTGGTGCTCTCAGAAAATCTTGAATTAAAGACAAGAGTATTGACTCTGGAAAATAAATCGGATGAAGTAGAAGTTAGAGTAAAATCTTTGGAAACTCAAGCTTTGACTGTTTGACTGTTGAAAAATATTATCAGGAGGTCCAATTTGCGGATTATTAATTTCCTAAACAGTCACCTAGAACTGCAATAGTTATGTTTAAAAAATATTTGAATGAAATTCTGAAAGTACTGGAGGCCTCATATCCGCCTCTCTCTAAAATATATTATTTACCTAGAGGAATATAGTCTCAACGTCCTAACCAGCAGAATTTATCTGCTGACAGTTTGGACTTATCTAATTTCCTTGAGAGATCGGATACTGAGGCCTTGGTATCAGCTACATTATTGGTACAATTTGCTCTAGATTCCGATAGGGAATGGATGTTTAAATTGTTTTTTAAATACAAAGAGGTTCCCTTATGTAATAAGAATGTATCCAGATGTATCCCGTCCAACTCAGAAGAGAAGGAAACAGTGTCTTATTTTGAGACCTCAAGCACTTCAGTTGGGTGCAACATTTGTTCTGAGATACCCTTGTAAATGTGTTTGGGTCATTAAAGAAAACAGATATGGGCTCCTTTTACGAAGGTGCGCTAGCGTTTTTAGCGCACGCACTGGATTAGCGCACGCTAGCTGAAAAACTACTGCCTGCTCAAGAGGCGGTAGCGGCTAGCACGCACGGCATTTTAGCACTCGCTATTCTGCGCGTTAAGGCCCTAACGCGCCTTCGTAAAAGGAGCCGTATGTCTTCTAGGAGCCACAGCAGTTATCTAAATTTATTTCTGCTACAGGGCAACCTATTACCATAACATGAGTTTTGCTGCAGTTATCTAGCTCGGAAAGGAAAAGTTCGAGAGTCACCCAGCCTCATCTTTAGTTTTCCTCTTCACTTTTTATTTTTATTAAATTTTAAATTTCAGCTAAATTTCAGCTCCGTCTCTTTTTGTGATATTATCTTAAAGAACTGGAAAAATTGGGATAGATTAAATTATTCATTCTGGTGGGAATCCCTAGGTTATGTCTTTAAAATGGAAAAGTTTATGACCATTCAGAAGGGATATTATAAAAAATTTATGGAGGTTTGGGAACCATTAACTAAATATTGTAAAGATTTATTTATTTATTTAAATGAGGAAAACGTACATATCCTGGGGAGGGGGGAGGGGGATATGTTTTGGCACCATTTAAGAAGTATAGATAGGTTGTTTACAGGTAATTTTATGAATTGTTGGTCAATTGGAAAATGGGGGAGGAGGGAAATAAGTCTTATCATTATTTCTATTAAGTTTATTGTGCTATAATGTTTATATTTTATGTAAATGTATCATCTCTTGTGCACAATTGTAGTTTTAAAAATGAATAAAGAATTTTAAAAAAAGAAAAGAAATTATGGTAATAATGGAGCAATATTTCATAGTCGAATTTCTGTCAGCAAGATGTTTGCTTTTTTGACTTGTAAGATTGTCAAATGTTAAAAATTATAAATAAAGAAAATGTCTAGGTAAATAAGTGATGTTACACACATGGGGAACAATAATTCAAATGCTCTTGGTACTTTTGGATCTGTCTTTTCATATTCTTATGTGACACAGATGATGATTGTCATGTTCCTTGAATCTATTGATTGCAGTTCTGTTCTGTTTTGTTCTGTATTTTCTTATATATAAATACAATAAAAATTATTGAACTCAAAAAAAAAAAATTATAAATAAAGAAACTGTGCAGTGATTACATCTTATGGTGATGGTAGCTTTTGACTCCTTGGGCTCCTTTTACAAAGGCGTGCTAGCGATTTTAGCGCATGCTAAAATGTCGCACGCGCTAGCCGCTACCACCTCATTTTAAGCAGGTGGTAATTTTTGGGCTAGCACACGCTGAAGCACGCTATAATCTTGTGTGTGCACTAAAAACACTAGCGCTCCTTAGTAAAAGGAGCCTCTTGTGATGCTGCTGCCATCACTTGTTATGAGCATAAACAAAAAGCTTTTTTAAGATGTTTCAAATATTGTATTATATTATATATAAGGTATATATAATATTATATTATAGATAAGGTGTTGTCATATTAATATAGGGACTTTGGATCATCTGTTATATTTTTGTCCATTGATACTTAGTTTCTGGAAGTCAGTTTGGGGACAAATAAATCTTATTCTTGAGTCATCTATTCCCTTAATCTATGAAGCTGTAATTTGTGGTACGTTACTACATGTTAAGCGTACTTTAGATAAGTATAAAAGTCGCCTTTTCCATGACAGGATTAATTACACTTTTTGGTGGGTAAATGTGTGTA
Source organism: Geotrypetes seraphini (assembly GCF_902459505.1). Lineage (NCBI taxonomy): Eukaryota > Metazoa > Chordata > Amphibia > Gymnophiona > Dermophiidae > Geotrypetes > Geotrypetes seraphini. The sequence goes on from NC_047088.1 coordinate 71,904,649, forward strand.
CCACATATATAAGTATGAAAGAATGATGGCGGAACGTTTGGGGACTAGTAAGTCCTTTAATGATGTATGGAGTCCATTGACTACTTTTGTTGCTTTACAGTAAGGGTCATGTTTCTTCCCTTTTCATTAGATTTCTTTACACATCCAGGGAGGGTGGGTGGGTAGGGGGAGGGAAATGTACTTTGAGGAGTTAAATTATTTAATTATAATATTTCAATCGCATCATATGTATTATTGTATTAATAATTAAGATGAGGATGGGAGTAAATGACTGTTTAATGTAATAATTGTATATTTATTAGTGCGTTCTATGCAGTATTTTATGATTTACCAATTGTGTTGCACTATCAAAGTTTGAAAATCAATAAAGATTTAAACAGATTATTTAAATATCTGTAAGTTGGAGGAATTGTTTAAGACCTAAAAGATCAGTGTTACATGGAAAAGATAAGCCTGCCTTTTCCAATCTTCCTACCATTTCTGTGACATGTTGCTTTGCATGGCCAGTTCTGCAGTGTCAAGGCATTCTATCCTAGGAGAGGTGGATTGATGACTGAAAGCAGGGCTGCCATCAGAAATTTCTGGGCCCCTTACTGAGCAATCCTATTGGGCCCCCCACACACCCCTTCCCCCCGACCCCCCTCCCCCTTCTTCCATGGGCCGAATACACACATACTTTTCTCTGTCGCCGCACTCTTTGACCAAAAGATTTGTAAGCCTGCAACCACGTCAAGGTAGACTCTTTCAGCAGGGCCCTAACCTAATCTAAACTAATCTATACCTATCTATTCTAAACTAACATATGTCTAATACTGAACTAATAACAAACTAACAAACATCTGCATAATAAATAACTAATAAATAATAGTGCTAGTAGCTATAATTCACTTTTGAATGTAAAATCTCAGTTAAGGATTTCTTTTGACCTTTGTAGGCCAGAAGTAGATCACAATTGCACAATATTTTTTGTAACAAGTATTAAATGTGTAAGCTTAATAAATATATCAGAAAAAACTACACATCTGAGCGCATATCTAAACATACACATCTGACTGTATATGTGAGCGCATATCTAAACATACACATCTGAGTGCATATCTGAACATACACATCTGTAAGTTCCCATCCTCCTCAGCTTGCCTATAGCTGCATCATGCATGTTAAAAATGTACGATATGTTGATATGTGCACCTTCCTTCCTTCCCATCCATCCTCCTCAGCCTGTCCTTACACATCCACAGCTGCATGCTAATGATGATGTATATGTTATGATGATAAATAAGTGCATATGAGCACATCATTAACATGCAGCTATGGATGAATATATAATGATGTTATGAGTGTGCACCTCTTCCTTCCCATCCTCCTCAGCATGTCACATTACACAGACTTTGTGTAATGTAACATGCTGTATGTGATATGCTAAGGAGGATGGGAAGGAAGAGGTGCACACTCATAACATCATTATATATTCATGAATCAATCTGATAATCATCACCATCAGGCTGTGTATGTTATGGGATGGAGGAAGAAAGGTGCATGGGATGGAGGAAGAAAGGTGAATGTTTAAATTGCGCGGTGACAAAAATCCCACCCGTCCCCGCCAAAGTCCCACCCGTCCCCACCCATCCCAGTGAGGACTCCCACCCGTCCCCGCTAGGAATCCCTCCGTCCCCGTCCGTCCCCGCGAGGAATCCCCTCTGTCCCCGCCCGTCCCAATAAACTACAGAAATAGTTATTTCATTTAATTATGCTACTGAATTAAAGGCTCTGGTAGAAACCCATTTAAAAATAAGCAAAAAGACTTTATTAATTTGGAAATATTAATTGGGAAGAATACATACTTTGTAAACGGGTTTCTACCAGAGCCTCTAATGTTTATAAATTTTTATCAACCCAACTAATATACTACTTTATCCTGAAGCAAAAAAAAAAAAAAAGAATTTTTTTCCTACCTTTGTTGCCTGGTTTCTGCTTTCCTCATGTTCTCATTTAATTCCTTCCATCCACTGTCTCTCTTCTTTCTGCGTCTTCCATTTGCTCTGTTACTGTGCCTCTCCCTTTCTCCCCCCTCCCAAATTGGTCTGGCACTCATCTTCTTCCCTCCGCTCCCCCCATAGTCTGGCATCTCTGTCTTTTTTCCTGCCAGTGTCTTCTCCCCACTCTCTCTTCCCCATTTCCTTTCAGCATCCTTCTCCCCCCATCTTCCCCATGTGCTGTCAGCATCCTTCTCCCCCCTCTGTCTTCCCCATTTGCTTTCAGTGTCCTTCTCCCCCCTGTCTTCCCCATGTGCTTTCTGCGTCCTTCTCCACCCCTTTGTCTTCCCCATATCCTTTCAGGGTCCTTCTCCCCCCTCTGTCTTCCCCATGTGCTTTCAGCGTCCATCTCTCCCCCTGTCTTCCCCATGCCCTTTCAGCGTCCTTCTTCCCCCTCTGTCTTCCCCATGTGCTTTCAGCGTCCTTCTCCACCCCTTTGTCTTCCCCATATCCTTTCAGGGTCCTTCTCCCCCCTCTGTCTTCCCCATGTGCTTTCAGCGTCCATCTCTCCCCCTGTCTTCCCCATGCCCTTTCAGCGTCCTTCTCCCCCCATCTTCCCATATCATTTCAGCGTCCATCTCCATCGCTTTGTCTTCCCCATGTCCTTTCAGGGTCCTTCTCCCCCCTCTGTCTTCCCCATGTGCTTTCAGCGTCCTTCTCCCCCTCCTCCCGTCTTCCCCATGTCCTTTCAGTGTCCTTCTCCATCCCTCTGTCTTCCCCATGTCCTTTCAGCGTCCTTCTCCATCCCTTTGTCTTCACCAGTGCTTTCAGCGGCCTTCTCCCCCCTCAGTTTTACCCATTTCCCTAAAGTGTTTTTTCTTCTCCATTCCACCTTTCCTCCCTTTCTCCCTCCCTGCCCCTTACCTTTGTGGTGCTTCCCCACCCGACCGACAACAGAACAGGCCCTGTCGGACCAACCTCCCTGCCCTGTAGCCGCGAATCTAAATTACCTTCTTACAGCAGCTGGAGTATTGAAGCTGCTGTAAGAAGATAATTTAGATTCGCTGCTACAGGGCAGAGAGGTTTGTCGGCCGGGCCTGTTGTCGGTCGGTTGGGGGAAGCGCCACAAGGCTAAGGGGACCTAACCGGCTGTGCACACACCCCCCATGGCTGCACCCGGGGCGGATCGTCCCCCCCCCCTTCGAAACACGACTGCCTTTTCCCTACCTGCCCTGCTGCAAGCCGCCGACCGGAAGTCTTCCCGATGTCAGCTCTGATGTCGGAGGAAGGGAGGGCTTTGCTTAAGCCCTCCCTCCGACGTCAGCGCTGACATCGGGAAGACTTCTGTTTGGCTGTGTGCTGCGGCAGGACAGGTAAGGAGAAGGAGAGGAGATTATGCTTGCGACCCTGGGGAATCCCGGGCCCCCTGTCAGCTCCGGGCCCCTGAATGCAGGACTGGTAGTACTGCCCTGATGGCGGCCCTGACTGAAAGGACAGACATTTCTTGCATGTTGACAGATTGTTCCTCCTTGATATACAATGCTTCTGATAAGGCAATAGGAGAAAGACAAAGCATGCAAAAGTACTCCGACATTTTAGTTTGATAATTTGGGTTTCTGACATGCAAAATGCCTCTGAATCATGCTTCGTAAACATAGGATTTGAACATATTTATTAGTAAGGTCAAACTAATTTCTCTCTGCTGGAAAATTTCTAAACCCTCAGTTTGAATGAACTGAACCCGTAGAGCACAGTGGAGAATTCTACAAAGAGACTTTAGATAAGATTTTAAAAAACTGATGGCTGTTCTACTATGTTAGAATGAAATTATTGTGCAATACAGTCACTCATTTCCAATGGTAAATAATGTTTTTTTTTCCCCAGATTTAGATTATTTTCTTTCCTTAAAAGAAAAACAATAAAGTATTGGATAAATGTTATACCTTTATTAGTCTACTAAATATTTAAAGATGCAGTCTGTGAACAGGATGTCAGTTTATACTGTTTTCTATATAAATATAAAATGAAAGATAAATAAGAAATGTTTGAATCTGTATCCAGTTTCAGATACCTTTTCATCCCTTCCAGCCTTGTCCAGCCTCTCAAGATAAATCCTATCCCAGCCTTGGACTTCAACAAATAAATTATTTGTGTCCCCTTCAACCCACTATCCTGGGCAGTGACTAGACAGCTGCCTAGCCCACTTACACTATGAAGAGGGTTATACATATTCATTGAATAAAAACAGGATGTTCATGAGAAAGCTACTTGTGTTTTACAGTTTTCTGAGTTAATTCCCAAGATTGGCACTAGGCAGAGAAGATATTGGCATATGGTTGAAAGATCCATGATATCTTCTCATCAGGGGTATGGATTACCTATAAAAGGGTGACAACTTGAAGAATAAGACTGTGTGGTAAGCATTAACTGTTCCCTCTAAGCCAGTGTATCACAAACTGTGTGCCGTGGCAGGTGAGATTCTGGGGGTGCTGTGAGATGCCGGTGAGGAGATGCCGGTGAGGAGGAGAGGCACCGGTGCCAGCACACTGCTTAGGTTCCAGCAGACTGCTTACAGGACGTGCCTCTGGCGGCATGTCCCGTAGACAGTCAACCAGTGCCACTCCTCCAGCACCCTCCACCATGCTCTGCACATGCACGGATGTCGACGTGATGATATCACGCATGCGTGTGATGTCATCACTTCGATGGCCACACATTTCCGGATGCCCTCCAGCCATGGCACTGAATTTAGTGTGCTGCAGCTTTAGAAAGTTTGCGGGACACTGCTTTAAGCTAAGCAGGGGTCGTTCACCTATAGTCCTACCAGTGGAGGGTGTTGTTTCACTATCTCATTTTCAATTGTGAGGGATGGGAAAGCTCTGCAGCAATTCAGGGAACCTGCCTATCCTTAGCTATTGAAGCACTCTTCCCCCTCCTCCGCCCCTCCCCTCCTCCCCCCACCGGCAGCAATGCAGTTGGAGGACTCCTGCTCAGAGGGTACAGTGTCAACACTGCCTTTGGAGAATTCTGATGGAAGCTTTGATATGAGATATTTTGCTTGTGGCCACTGCCAGTTTTGTGCTTAATTGTTAATCACTGGGACGATTCAGAATCCTCAAACTGAATTGAAGGTATAGCATAAACAAAACACTGACCGTACTTCAACTTATAACGTACATGTTATTGTATGTCTTTGTCCCCTGCTAATATGAAGAGAGGATTAGGAGGATGGTTTGCACTCATTTTATGGAGCATCAGAGCCAGTAACAGATCATATTTTTAGATTCTCTTACAGTGGTTCAGTGTGTGATTTTGTGTTCACAAAGTTAAAATGGATGGTACTTATACAAGCTTGTCTGGATCAGTGGGGAGGTGCCAGTGTTGTTCTGCTTAATAGACTGAGGCAGAAATGGATTTTTACTTTACAGACTCTGACTCCTAATGGGATGAATTCAGGTATTGAGTGGAGTAATTATTTTTGATATATTTTGATAACTTTCCACTTTAATTCTGAGAACTATTAAGATTGATTTTGTAATACACAACATGCCAATATGATGATTTGAGACACAATACAAAGTAAAAGGGATTGTGCTGAATGCAATGATTTTCTCGGCATAGTAAGTGTATTTTAGAGTGAGAACAATTTTGTGCCAATTTGGGGATAAGCAATGTTTTCTGGGTTTTTTTTTTTTTAGGTTTCCGCAGCTGGTGTCATGATCATAGTAGCTTTCTGGGTTGTGCTACATCCGGGTAAGGGAAACTGACTCTTTGGCTATCCTGCTGTGGATTTTTGGTGTGACGTCTGCAGGGTTATCCTTCTTCAGGGTAGTCTGAGGTCTACAAGCCTTCACAGTTTTTTTCAAAATTTCTCTTGTGGAAAAGATATATAGATGACGTGTTTGCTGTTTGGTTGGACACCCAATCAGAATTAGAAAGTTTTTTAGGGTGGCTTAACCAACAAGATCCCACTTTACAATTTACTGTTCAATCTAGTATTCAGTCTCTGCCTTTTCTAGACATCAACATATCTATAGCACATGGGAGATTTAACACTTCTATATATAGGAAACCAACTGACCGTAATAACCTTCTCAGATATGATAGTTATCATCCGAGAATCTTCAGAAAAATATTCCCATGGGCCAATTTTTGAGGCTAAGGAGGTTAGTTCGTCCAGAAGTGAATTTGAATACAGAGCTGAAGAAATGAAGGAGCGGTTTAGAGAAAGGGGCTATCCTGCTTCTATTATTAAAAAAGCCTACAAAAGAGCTTTCTGGTCTAACAAAGAAGTTTTGTTATCTCCAACTGCAAAGCATAGTGATACTGATATAGTTTGTGTCCTCCCATATTCACAGCACGCGTTCAAAATTAAGCATATCATACAACAGCATTGGAGTATCTTACAATACCATGAGATTTTTGAAAATTTTCCTATATTCGCGCATTCACGGGGGTGGAATTTGAAACAGCATCTCACCAAAGCCCTATACCGTTCTGAGATAGTCAGATTCAGTGAGACAGGAGCACATTCACCATGTTCAGCATGCACTATGTGCCAATATAGTGCGAGGTTAAATGATTTGAACATTCCTGAATGGGTATTTAAACGTAGATCTTTGAAGCCCACCAATTGCAATACCAAGAGTATGGTGTATGTCGTTCAATGCCCTTGTCAGATGCTTTATGTAGGGCACACAGTTAGAAGTATACGGGTGAGAATTGGAGAACACATTAGTAGGATAGTTAAGGAAGTTCTAGAAGCTCCTCTTACATCCCATTGGCTTATGACCAAACATCCTGTGTCCTCTTTACGTTTTTCTATTTTGGATGTACCCACGCTCCCCAGGGGAGGAGATATAAAAGCCAAATTGTATGCTCTCGAACAAAGATGGATTTATAATTTAGGCACTTTGTCCCCCAGGGGGTTAAATAGCGAGGTTGAGTGGAGGGCTTTTTTGTAATAATTTCTCTGTATTAGTTTTATGCTACATCTTTCAGGCCCGATCGTCTCCCCTCTGTGTTTCTTCCTTCAGTATGTGACCAATCAGACCTTAGACTTAGTGGGGATGGGCGGATCCGCTATGCCTAAGGCCTGATTGGTCCAAGCTTCTAGAGCCTGGGCCAATCAGGCCTTAGGCTTTGGCGGGATGGGCCGGGAAGGGGCGGGCCCGCCTCATTTCGACGAGGCTTGCCTGCCGGCTGGACGTGCAAGACCCATCTCACCGTAAGAACAGGTTTGGTGGAGTGGAGGTTTGTGGGTTGTTAGCGCCGGGGGGGGGGGTGCGTCTTCAGGCAGGAGGGATTGGGCACCCTCCTGCCAGCGATCGATATTGTCTGGGGGGGTAGATCGGTAATGTCGGGGGGGGGGATGGTCGGTAGTGTCGGGGAGAGGGCGGTCGGTAGTGTCGGGAGGGTGCGTCTTCGGGCAGGAGGGATTGGGCACCCTTCCTGCCAGCGATCGGACAGGCCGCGGCCCGCTATACTTATCGTGGCAGAGAGATCCCTTGCCGCGATAAGTGTAGCGGGCCGTGTCTAATCTAACCCGATTCTCTAACCCGCGTCTGTAACATGGACGCCGGTTTACAGAATCAGGGTTTAGTTTAGGCCGATTCTGAATAGGACGCCTCTCCCGGGTGTCCTATACAGAATCAGGGCCCAAAAGTCTACCATACACAGGGGCCTATTTACCAAGGTATGGTTGGTTTATACTGTCTCACACAGATGATTTTGGTTCCATTGTCAGATTACATTCAATACCCTATATACAGGTTCCATTGTCAGATTATGTAACTCTACTCCCCCCCCCCACCATGATCCGGCACATGCCCTTTCTCCCTCCCCCTCCCCAGACATGTTCCTGCACATGCCCTTCTATTTTCCCTCTTCCCCTCCAACTACAATGCCCACTATGGGGATATGCTGCAAATCAGAACTGGGCCAATGCTCAGGTTGCTATCTGTTGCCGTCATCTGTCATAGGGGCAAACCATACAATTTACGTTTACATAGAAATTTTAAGACAAAGGTAGCTCCGAGTGCCAAAACTTAGGGCTTCAAAACCAGGAAAGCTTTTCTTATTTGTATTCTGTTGTATATTTAGTATTGTACTGTATAAAATGCAAATGAATCTTGGACAGATGCAGTGGGATCCACAGGGCAGAAGAATTTTAACAGCAAGAGACAAGGATGTAACTAGACCTTTCATTCCAAATAAGAAATGAAACAAACTACATTTGGTGCAAAAAGAAAGCCAATCCATGAATCAGATCAGCAGAAAAAGAAAAGCCAAAAATAATATGTCTTTAAGGGAACGCTATTGCCAATAAAGTAAAGCTCAACCAGGATAGTTCTTATTAAGAGTAATCCCAGAGTAATAAAAGCATAAAATGACAGGATCAGGCAAAGGAGGAACTCTAAGGCCACAGAACATTTTTTAACAGTGCCTGCTGCCATTTCTTGATGAATAACATTAAGATAAAAGCCTTCCCTTCTATTTTTACGTAGCTACCATTTCTTTAATGCTACTAGATATATACAGCATTCTGCAGTTAACCTATAAGACCGTCCCTTTCTCTGTGGAGCTGACTTAAGAGACACAGACAAGACTAATAAGAGACATCAGGCATCTAATATAATAAAACTCTAAGCTGCACATGCGCATTCCCACTGCGTGCGCCGGTTTTCCGTGAGCTGTAGGGACCCGCAAGTAGGAGTGCGCATGCGCGGCTTAGGGTTCTGTTTTTCATCCTGTTTTTCGGTCTGGCCTGCTCTCTGCTCACCTTGCCGTATTGTATTTTTTAGTTGAAAGACGCAGCGGTGGCTCCTCTCATGATCCCCGCCTGCGTCGAACTTCTGACGCAGGTGGGGATCATGAGAGGAGCCGCCGCCGCGTCTTTCAACTAAAAAATACAATACGGCAAGGCGAGCAGGGAGCAGGCCAGACCGAAACTCCGACTTGAACTGCCAGTTGGCCGGCTCCCTTGCCGGAGTTATTTTTTCCGTTTAAAGGTGCCGCCGCGGCTCCTATCACCAGCCGCACCTGCTTCAGAGAAGACTTCTAATGCAGGCGGGGATCGTTAGAGGAGCCGCCGTGGCACCTTTAAACTGAAAAATAACTCCGGCAAGGGAGTTGGCCAGATCACCACAGCAGCCACTCCCCCCCTCCCGCCCTCTCTCTTGGACTACTCTCCGGGAGCAGGCGAGTGAAGCCCGGTACTTCCGGGTAGCTAAGGGGCGGAGCACGGCGTGTGCCCAGGGTCCGGGTGGAGAAGCCGGTGCTGGAGCCGCTCGCGCACATTAGCGCTGGTTAACGCGCCCCGCAGGGCTTAGCGCGCGCAATTTCCATCTAAGGCGAATTGAAACTTTTAAGGTTGGGGGAAATAATAGAAACGAGCAAAAGAAAGGCCTGAAAGCGCCAGGGATGAGTCACCCCCAAGACAAAGATGCCAACAGAAATGGAAGTTGGAGTTTGAGCCAGTGATGTATGTGAGGCGATTGCTTTTTATGTGAAAACATAAAAAAAATGTATAGAAGTTCAAAAATGTAACTATTGCAGACTGCTTGGGGGGAAGGAAGGGAGGCCTACTGCTGGACTGGGGGAGCAGGAAGAGGTGCTGATGGATGGGGGAGGTAAAACAAAGGGAGAAGGGCTGCTGCTGGATAAGGGGGGCAGTGAAGGAGTGGTGGTGGACACAGGGGAGGTAAAAGGAAGGGAGAATGGACAGGGGGAGCATGCAAGGAGTGGTGGTGGACAGCCAAAAGAAAGACAGAAAGAAAGACAGAAATACAGAGAGCGGCTAAGGAGACAGAGAGAGAAAGAAATAAAGACAGACACACACACATATATTCTAGCACTCGTTAATGTAATGGGCTATTCAGTGAGGGTCTGGGCAGGGAGAGCGACAGAAAGAAAAAAGATAGAAAGAAAGAAATAAAGATAGACAGCGGGAGGAAGAAAGAAAGAAAGATAGACAGGGCAGGGAGAGAGACAGAAAGAAAAAAGATAGACGGGGCAGGGAGAGAGACAGAAAGAAAGGAAGAAAGAGACAGGGGGGCAGGAGAAAGACAGACAGACAGACAGACATCTATTCTAGCACTCGTTAATGTAAAGGGCTTAAACACTAATGAGTTTATATTTGATTTTGCATTTAAGAAACCGTGATTCAAAACACTAAGGGGCTCATAATCAAAACAAAAAAAAAAACATCTAAAAAGTGTATCTAAAACCAGCTTAGGCCTTTCCCCTGCCTCTAAACGCATAGAGCGAAAAGAGGCATTTTTAGAGGAGGGGAAAGGGCGGGAGGTGGGTGGACTGTTTTTCCAGGTCCCTTGAAGTCCATTATAACGAGATTATACTGTACACAGATTGCAGCTTGGCCTACCTTAGCCAGATTCTTATGCCTTATACATAAGCTATGAACAGATATGCCAAGGGTGAACCATCCCAAAGACTGGGATTTACCATCTAAGGAGTAAGATTGAAGGCCAAAGATTGACATTTTTCTGATGGCATATCCAGGGTATAAATCTAGAATGATTTGTATTGTATTACTTTGCAAATAAATCAAGGCAACATTAAGTGATATTGGCTTTTCTTTGGAGCTGCTGAAAGTAGGGTTACCAGAAGAGGGCAGGGAAGGAGTGCCACTGCCCCAGGTGCCTCTCACACTCGCTACACCACTGTGTTCCTTGTTGGGTAGGAGTTATTTTTTTGTCTGTGAGACAACAGAAGATGGGCTCCCAGGCACTGTTCCCTCTAAGCTGAGCAGGAGTCCTCCACCTGTAGTCCTGCCACTGGAAGGTGCTGTTTCACTGTCACATTTTCAATATTGAGGGACATGAAAGCTCTGTAGTACTCCAGCAAACCTGCCCATCTCTAGCTATTGAAAACACAATATTGAGGCATCACCACCCCACCCCCACCCCCATTGGCATCAATAAGGATGGAGGACTTCCGCTCAGCTTGGAGTAAGCAATGCTCCCAGGGTGGAAGACTCCCACCCAGTCTCAGAGGTGGGAAGGTTTGTTTTCCTTGTTGGGACGAATAACCCAAATCACAGTTACCAGATGCTAGGGTCCACCTTGTGAGGTTAGCACCCAAGAAAAGAATCTGAGAGTCATTGTAGACAATACAATGAAACCTTCCGCCCAATGTGCGACAACAGCCAAAAAAGCAAACAAGATTTTAGGAATTATTAATAAAAAGGATGATTAACAAGACTAATAATGTTATAATGCCTCTGTATTGCTCCATAGTACAGCTTCACCTAAAGTATATTCAATTCTGTTCTCCTTATATCAAGAAAGATATGGTGGCACTAGAAAAGGTTCAAAGAAGAGCGATCAAGATGATAAAGGGGATGGAAATCCTCTCATATGAGGAAAGACTAAAAAGGTTAGGGCTCCTCAGCTTGGAAAAGAGACAGTTAAGGGGAGATATGATTGAAGTCTACAAAATCCTGAGTGGAGTAGAATAGATACAAGTGAATCGATTTTTCACAGTCAAAAATTACAAAGACTAGGGGATACTCGATGTTATAGGGAAATACTTTTAAAACCAATAGGAGCAAATATTTTTTCACTCAGAGAATAGTTAAGCTCTGGAAAGCATTGCCAGAGCTTGTGGTAAGAGCAGATAGTGTAGCTGGTTTTAAGAAAGGTTTGGACAATTTCCTGGAGGAAAAGTCCATAGTCTGTTATTGAGAAAGAAATGGGGGAAGCCACTGCTTGCCCTGGATCAGTAGCATGGAATGTTGCTACTCTTTGGGTTTTGGCCTGGTACTGGGTAGTGACCTGGACTGGCAACCATGAGAACGGGCTACTGGGCATGATGGACCATTGGTCTGACCCAGTAAGGCTATTCTTATGTTCTTATGTATCTGGAAAAGGAGGACACTTAGCCCCTTCTCATTCCACTCCTGTTCCACTCCCAGCCTCTGCCCCACGCAAACCTCGTCTCTTCGGGCCGAGTCTGGAGTACTTCTGTGATACGCAGATTCGATTTGATGACGTGTGACGCCACCACATCACATCTGCGCAGATGCATCCCAGATTCAGCCCCCATCTCAACAGCTTTTCAAAATCCAGACAAAATGCCGGGTTTTGAAAATCCTTTCTGGATATATCTGGGTAAATCCAGACATCTGGTAACCCTATCTGAAAGAATACAAAGTGGGGAGCAATTCCACCTAGTAGTTAAAAGAATGTACATCAGTTTCAGAGCACATGTACTTGTAGTGGGAAAAGGGACAGTGCAAGAGGAAGGAATTTGTGCTCAGATTTCTTCCTACTGGTTGGACCAGGCTTCTCTCTCATGAAAGTAGTGATCAAATTCAATACACTTGTAATCAAGCTCTGATGAGTCAGAAATAGGGCTCAATTAGTGTGGGAGCAGCTTTTAAATGAGTGTGACACACTCCTAATGAGTGAGACTTGGTATTTCTGTGTGAAGACACAGGCTGCAGGGCAGCTTCTTTCTTCCCAGGGCCTCTCTGCCTGTTCTGAGCTATATGGGTTTTTATTTGTGCTTGGCCACTCCCTCCCTGCTCTGTACCTGCTGAGCCACCCTTCCCTGTTCTAAGCCTTGCCTTTTAAGGTGGCTGCTTATCTGCGAGTGAGTACCATTAAGGGGGAGAGGTAGTTTCCTATAGACTCCCTCAAGGTACACTACAAACCTCATTTTGGAACTATAGTGCTGATTTGGAACAACTGATATGTATGCATATGTTGTTGTTTTTTTCATTTTTTATGTATACACACAAATCACTGATCTGCAGGAAGGGTATAGGCGCTGTGTTCTACTGTAAGGACAGCGAGACTTTCACCCAGTCTCATTTCCAATATTCAACATCTGATAAGCAATCTGCAGTCACACCTCCAGGTTGAATAAAGCTTTCCAAAGTCTTGATCAAGAAGGAAACATTAAACAATTATTTGTTCAAATTTCTGTTTTGAAACAGAATAACAGGATGGAGAAAATCTGGTACTACTGTGACTGTGCCAGCCCTTCTGAATAATTTTCTGAGGAATGGATTGGTTTTGGCACGCTGCTGTTTCAAAGTCTTTTAGAATCCTATTTTCCTGAAGAACTGTCTTGATTTATGTTTGTAAGAATGCAATATGAAACTAAGGCTTGCTTTGACACTTGCACTGTTCATAAAATATTATAACATGGGTTTATTTTGGGGTAAAAGGATCCAGCAAAATGGGGAATTATTCACAATTGGCCCAGACTAAAGAATTTATCTAGATGGAGATCTTTTTCTCAGCATCTGTGGCTAATAAAGTTTGCACAAAATTATTCTGACATGGTATATCACTTTGAACCAGCTCAGCCATGAATATTCTCCAATTTGTGGGTGTAGGAAGGCAAAGAGTAGAATATCTTAATTCAAGGTTGTTAAACCATTCAGGGGCAGAAGGACTCAAATCGTGTGTGGAGGTTTTCTAGATGATCAAAGTCTCTCTCACTGATGTTGGTGTAGATTGAACCAGTTTTAGAAAGGTCTTCGCACCCTTTATTGAGCTCTATCCTTATCCCTGCAAATAATATAGGGCTAAAATGGTGTGTGGTCTTCGTGATAAGGCGTATAGGGACAGACTTAAAGATCTTAATCTGTATACTTTGGAGGAAAGGCAGGAGAGGGGAGATATGATAGAGACATTTAAATCAAAAATTCAAAAAATGTCACTCACCAGCAGTGGGTTGCCACAATAAAATCTAACATTAAGATATAAAACAGCTGGAGAAAAAGCCTCAAAAACTTATATCACGCAGCAATCTTTGATGATTTTCAGCTGGCATTCTCATTGTCATCGGCAAAAAACTCACACCCATATAACAATGTTAAAAGATCTAAAGAGGGAATAACCCACTACGGTGCACAGTAATCAAAATTTTTTTTTAAGTTTTCAAAACATTTTGATACTTTTTAATACTTTTTTAGCGTTTTTATCATTTTTATAAATAGTTTTATAACAGTATACAAATCATCAAGCTTCAAAGTATAACAAGCTGAAAAAAAAGCAGAAGCAAAAACTACTTAGCTATGGCGCCAGAGAACTCTGTTAAGAGGCAGCTGCCGGTCTTCAATCCATTTCTTTTTTTTCAACAGCAGTAGTCCACAGCCTCATGTAGAAAGTTCAAAAGCTCCACGACAGAGCTAAAAGACTCCAACAAGCACTCGTTTCACCAACTTTCAATTGGTTTCTTCAGGGATTCTTACAGCTTCGGACAGCAATGTGTGCACAATGGCACAGGAAGACAAACAGCCTAGAAATAGTGTTCTTGAGAGATGTTTAAATACCTACGTAATATAAATGTGCATGAGTCAAGTCTCTTTCATTTGAAAGGAAACTCTGCAGTGAGAGAGCATAGGATGAAGTTAAGAGATAGGCTCTGGAGTAATCTGAGGAAATGCTTTTTTACAGAAAGGGTGGTAGAAGCGTGGAACAGTCTCCCGGAAGAGGTGATGGAAACAGAGACTATGTCTGAATTCAAGAGTGGGATAGGCACGTGGTGGGATCTCTCAGAGAGAGCAAGAGATAATGGTTACTGTGGATGGGCAGACTAGATGAGCCATTTGGCCTTTATCTACTATCATGTGTCTATGTTTCAATTCCAGCTCTTGGTCCAGTCCCTAGTCCTGGGTCTTCTAGACTACTGCAACATCCTCTAGCTCCCCTGCCCCGCAACCACGATAAAACAACTACAAACAGTACAAAACACAGCTCTGAGACTTATCTACTCACTGAGGAAACATGACCACATCACAGCGGCTTACCTCAGTTCACAATGGCTCCCAATACAAGCAAGAATACTATTCAGATTCTACTGTCTACTATTTAAGACCATAAACAGAGACTGCCCAGCCTACTTGAACAACCGACTAATTCAAACAACCACAATCAGACATAGGAGAACCCACACTCCATTCACACGCCCTCCAATCAGAAATGTCAAATGAAAAAAAAATGTACAATGGCCTCCTGGCCACTCAAGCAGCAAAACTAGACTACCAATTCTCCAATTTACTGATCACGATCCCAGACTACAAATCCTTCAGAAAAGAAATAAAAACCCTCCTATTCAAGAAATCCTTAAAGACAAACTAACACAGCAAGAATCATCTCAATCCCCAATAGAAACCCGCTCCACTCCATAATACCACAGGAAATGTCCAGATAACTCCTTATGTATTCCTAAATGTCCAAATAACTCCTTATGAAATCCGCTTTGAACCGCAAGCTAATGGCAGAATAGAAATTACTAATGCAATGTTAAAGGTGACTATAGAGTAGACTAAACTCTTTTGCTATGGTATTATTCTCTAGGAGTGACCACAGTATGTTAAGGAAATTCTAGCTACATGTTCTTATCCTGGTTCTTTACAGAGTTCTGGGTGGAAAGAGAAGTGCAGCCTCCTGTTTCCTGGACTTGGAAGGGAGCTAGAAATGAGAATCTTAGTCTTTTGATTGTTTGGAAGCTGGAGAAGAGAGTCTACCTCCTATATCTAGTGTGTTGTAGTATAGCGTTTATCAACCCTCTGCTGGAAGAATACCTAGGAAGGCAAAGCCGATGTCACAATACAACACAAGGGATTTTATTGAAAGTTCCTATGGGAAGTCCCAACTAGGATCCTGGTTTCAGCAGAACACTGCCTTCCTCAGGGGACATACCAAACTGATAACAGGATATTACAGTGGTATCTATTTCAGGTAGTCATGAAAAGACCTTTAGGAATGTACTGAAAGAAGTACTAAACCAATGTGGAACCAATTCCTGGACTTCGAAGAGTTAAAAATGGTGAAATTTATTGATATCAAATACAAGTACAAAAAGTCACAATATAATAAAAGCCAAACACATTGCTGAGAAGTAAAATCACTTGCTGTAATCAGTTCACTGCTAGCATTGTGTTTTTATGTACAGCCCCCCGCACACGTCTCCCTTGACAGTAGCACTCATATTTAATTTTCTTCTTCCGCCAAGTGTCATTCTTTCGATTTGTAGCCAGCACGCTTGGATCATTGGAGAACCTTCCCACAGATGTTTCTGTGAAGTTGCTGCTCACATAGCTGTATTTGAGGACCCATGAAGAAGGCATATTGCCGAAACATGGCCCGTTTAGGGTCTGGTTCTGATTACAGCAAGTGATTTTACTTTTCAGCAATGTGTTTGGCTTTTATTATATTGTGACTTTTTGTACTTGCATTTGATATCAATAAATTTCACCATTTTTAACTCTTCAAAGTCCAGGAATTGGTTCCACATTGTTTGCTTTTGGACATTCGTGTTTTTGTAGTACTTAGGTCCATTGTTGTGGGTGATAGGACTGTCCTTGTGACGTTGACCACCCCACAGTGTCATCTTGTTCTGAAAGAAGTACTGACAGCCAAACTTCTAAAGAAACTTGCCAAAGAACTCACAGTGAGAACTGATAGTGTGCAATAAAAATGGCTACTGACCTTTATGTGAAGAAAATAAATGCAAACAAGAGAAAAAAAACCCTATATGGTTCTCCAAACTAGTGGCGGAGAAAATAAAGGCAAAAGAGTTGGCATTTCTGAAATATAAAAAAAATCCAAGAAGAGGAGTACAGAAAGGATTACCAGGAGAAACTGAAAGAAGCCAAGAGAGAGATACATTTGGCAAAAGTACAAGCAGAAGAGCAAATGGCTAAAAATGTAAAAAAGGGAGACAAAATTTTTTTTAGATATATTAGTGAAAGGAGGAAGATGAAAAATGGAATTGTGAAACTAAAAGATGCTATGAACCGATATGTGAAAAGTGATGAGTAAAAAGCAAACATGCTAAAGAAATACTTCTGTTCTGTGTTCACGGAAAAAAATCCTAAAGAAGGACCAAGATTGTCTGGCAAAGTTACACATGAAAATGGAGTAGATTCTGCACCGTTCACGGAGGAAAGTGTTTATGAACAACTTAAAAAAATGAAGGTGGACTAAGCGATGGGACCAGACGGGATTCAGATGCCAGAGGGTGATGGTTAATGGAATTTGCTCGGAGGAAGGAAAGGTGAGTAGTAGAGTCTCTCAGGGTTTTGTGCTGGGGCCGATCCTGTTCAATATGTTTGTGAGTGATATTGCTGAAGGGTTAGAAGGAAAGGTTGCGTTTATGCAGATGATACCATGATTTGTAACAGAGAAGACACTGAGGAGGGAGTGCAAAACATGAAAAGGATCTGCAAAAGTTAGAGGAATGGTCTAATATCTGGCTCCTAAAATTCAATGCACAGAAATGCAGAGTAATGCATTTGGGAATTAGTAATCGGAAGGAGCCATATGTGCTAGGAGGCAAGAGGCTGATATGCACAGATGGGGAGAGGGATCTTGGGGTGATAGTGTATGTATGTTACTATTTGTAAAGCCACCTAGGAATAGACAGTTGAGAAATCTTTTAAATATATAAAAACAAAGAAACAGTGTGACAAGGTGGTAGTTGTTGCCAGAAGGATGCTAGACTGTGTAAAGAGAAGTGTAACCAGTAGAAGGTGCTGATACCCATTGGTGAGGCCCCATTTGGAGTATGGTGTTCAGTTTTGGAGTCCGTATTTGGCAAAGGACATAAGAAGACTTGAAGTGATCCAGAGGAGGGTGATGAAAATGGTAGGAGGTTTGTGCCAAAAGATGTATGAGGAGAGACTGGAAGCCCTGAATATGTATACCCTAGAGCAGGGGTGTCCAACCTGCGGCCCCGTGAAGTATTTTGTGCAGCCCTGGTCGAGGGTGATGCAGTGTTTTCCTCTGCTGCCCCTGGGTGTTTACTGCCTTGCCGGTTCCCTCCTCTGTCTTGCTGCAGCGTTTGTGTGGCCCCAGAAACATTTTATAGGGCCAATGCGGCCCAGGGAAGCCAAAAGGTTGGACACCCCTGCCCTAGAAGGAAGGAGGGACAGAGGAGATATGATTCAGACATTCAAATACTTGAAAGGTATTAACATAGAACAAAATCTTTTCCAAAGAAAAGAAAATGGTAAAACCAGAGGACATGATTTGAGATTGAGGGGTGGAAGATTCAAGAGTAATGTTAGGAAATTATTTTTTACAGAGAGGGTGGTGGATGCCTGGAATACACTCCCGAGGGAGGTGGTGGAGAGGAAAACGGTGACAAAGTTCAAAAAAGTGTGGGATGAACACAGAGGATCTCAAATCAGAAAATAATTGTATATATTGAAGAACTAAGACCAGTACTGCCCAGACTTGCACAGTCTGTGTCCTTATATGGCCATTTGGCTGAGGATGGGCTGGGAATGGCTTCGACGGTTGCGATGGTTTAGAAGGGCTGGAGTGAGCTTTGACAGAGACTTCAGGAGATGGAACCTAAGCAAAGTACCAGGCAGAGCTTTGGGATCTGGCCCAGAAAGAGCTAAGAAGAAGGAAAGTTTAAATTAAATCAGAGAATTCAATGGGCTTATGTCTTGGACATAATGGAAATGTCCAGGAAAAAAATAGAAAGTTTTCTGCTAGACCTGTTTCAATAATGACTAAGGCCCAGATTATCTAAAAGATGTCATTAATGGCAGCCACAATAAAAGCGGCTACAGATCGTGTGCCAATCACGTGATGGCACCGGCAAAGGTAGGCACCGGAAATGTAAGCCAGGGTTTTCAGGGCCTACATTTCTGGTGCCTACCTTTGATGTGAATCATGCATCTGGAGGTGCTTACTAGCACCTAACACCACTTCCGATGTTTAGCCAGGTCTACCGCAACATGAGGTGTCTACCGGCACCTAGAAATTTCTTTTAAGTATCATTTTAAACAGCATTTTGGATTTCTTAGGTAAAGGTAGGGCACCTACTAGCACCTAAGTTAAAGCTCCGTTTAGACAATATGGGTCTAAGTACCAAAAAGATACCCAAACTGACCAGATGACCATTGTAGGGATATACATATGACCCCCCCTTGTCCCCAGTGGTCACTGAACCCCTCACACCACACTGAGGTGAAAGTGACAGTATATACAAGGCTCTATGACAGCTACAGATATAATGATCATTTCTTTTAGAGCAACAAGCAGGACCCTGGAGTAGCTAGTGGTCAGTGCAGTGGACTGTAGAGAACAGGACTCAGGCACATATCCCATTCTAACTGGTACACTCGTGGTAGAAAGTGTGAGCATCCCAAAAACCATAAAATATCTACTGAGCCTACATATTAGTGACACTTGCAGGTATAAGAGCTATTGTAGTGGTATGCAATTGGGTATAGTACATTTTTTTGCTATTCCTAGAGGGTCACCTTATAATATAAAGGGGTTATGATGTGATTTGTACCTGGGACCTTTTATATGAAGTTCACTGCAGTGCCCCCTAGGCTATCTCGCTACCCTGCTGGGATGTCTTTGTGGCCAGTCTAGTAAGACTGCTGGCCCCCAGATATCCCAATGGCTAGTTGTAGTGTGTTTTCCTTTTTGGGGTTGAAAATGGTCCTTAAAGAAAGATGCACTGAACACAAAAGTATTTTTGAGCCCAAAAAATGGATATTTTTCTGGTTCATAAATGACTTTTTTTTAAAAAAAAACCCAAAATTGGATTTGAAAATACCCCTTTATATATCTTAAAAAAAATAGCATCAGAAAAGTGCTGAAATATAGTTGCAAGTATAGCTCAAATATAGCTACATACAGTATATACCTGCTCCAGAATTGGTGTAAATGTATGCGACTGAAATGCACACACAGGTGTTTATTTCACAATCTATGTGATTATATTGTCATTCTTCCCATGTTGTACTCAAACTACACCTCCTAACATGCTTACACAGGGGTCATGTAAAAGTGTTGTAGCATGCATTTTTACATGCATGCCCTATGGACTAATTTAAGAGGCCTTTGATGCACATAAAGCAGTGGAGCCATTGGCGAAGCAAGAGTGAGAGGCACCTGGGGTGGTGATGCCCCTCCCCCACCCTCATCTCCACCTCCCCCTCCTTCCCTGATCTCCTCTGCTGCATGTGCGCCCCCTTTCCCTTCCTCTGTATCTCTTCAATGTGCTCCTTGCAACCTTGTCATCTCTCCCATTGACGTCACTTCTATGCACGACACCCGGAAGTGACATCAGCACGAGAGACGATGTGGCTGCAAGGTGCACATTGAAGTTGTTGCTCGCGGCAATGAACTAGAGGTCTGGGGGAAGGGGGGTGTACACGTGGCAAGGGGAAGAGTGGGGAGAAGTGAGGGCAGAGAAAAGGAGGAGTGCCAATGACCCCACCAACATGGCACCCGGGATGGATCTCCCCCTCCCCCCCGCCCTCTTACTACACCATTGAGTGGGGCTGACATTCCAGGAAGGAATGGCTCCTATGTGATTCAGTCTTGCTAACCAGATTACCACTGAATATCTTGGCAGGGCCAGGGCAGAGCAGGGTGGAGCAAGTAGAGAATGACACTTTAAAATCAGAAGTGTTCGAGGTTTGTGCAGAACAGTGCAGAGCTTGCAGCAATGGGATAGGACTTGAAGGGGTTCGTTATCAATCCCCGCTCCTGATGAAGGTGGCGAAACGGAGCTCTGTCGAGTGGTGATACTCATTTCTACAGACGGTATAAACTTCAACAAAGATTCAGCTAAGTACTTTTGTGCAATAGAGTTCTGAATTAAATTCCCCACACATTATGGAATGTTATGAATTGTTATAAGGGAACATGAACTTTACAGGGTTCAAGCAATGCTTTTGACTCTATGCATGGACTGCACGCTTATTGATCAATTCAAGTAGCGATATTTATTTCTACAGACAGCATATATTTTCACAAAGACTCAATAAGTATTTCTGTGCAGTAAAGTTTTGATTCAAAATTCCCTCCATATCAAGTGATGCTATGAATTGTTATAAGGGAATATGAACTCTATAGAGTCCAAGTATTTTGCTTGTTTCAACGTATGAATTTCAACGCATGAATTGCTTGTTTCAACGCATGAATTGCACGCTCATTGACTTCAAAAATCCTTTTTTTCTTTATCTATTTTTGTATGAACTTTGATTGTTAGCTTCATGTTTAACTTGTTTCAACATTAAGTACTTCTATTGAAACAGGAAATTTCATGAAATATTTTGAAGTATGTTATGGACTATTGCACTATTTTCTGTATGGATTTTTGGACAATATTTGCACTTGCACTTTAAAAAATTCTAAGGATTTTAAGCACTTTTACACTGTGACGTTTTGGGAGCTTTTTTATTTATTCATTCACATTTTTCTTTATTTTGTAATTTTTATTAATTTTTTCTTTGCTCCTTTTCGTCTGGTGAGAATGTTTGAAAATGAATTACACTATCTGATTATGTAAACAGGACTAAATGATGTATGAGGCAGTTCTTATTTAGACTGATGTCTGGTGCTGGTCACCAATGAGTTTCTGCCTGAGCCCATAATTTCTCGTGAATTTGACGGGCTCATACTGATGTCCATCACTTAAAGTATTGTTTTCATTTCACACATTTCCCCCCCAGGAGAATAAAAGTGTTAGCCAATTCAATTTCTGGATTATTGTACGGACAGTATTGCCAACATTAGTGTCCAAAGGTTTTTTTTATTGGAAATATTCAGTCTACCCAGATAAAGTTCAAATAGATTTTTTTTGTGTGTGTGTGTGTGTCCTAACTTTAATTGTTTGCCTATCCAGTTTCTGGTCTGATTAACACTTGTACTCAGATAAGTAGTGTTGCCTAACATATACCCGGATGTTCAATTCTGGTTACCAGCAGTCAGAGTTTTATAAAAATACTGACTGCTCTGGACTGAATACCAGGGGAGTG
Source organism: Geotrypetes seraphini (assembly GCF_902459505.1). Lineage (NCBI taxonomy): Eukaryota > Metazoa > Chordata > Amphibia > Gymnophiona > Dermophiidae > Geotrypetes > Geotrypetes seraphini. The sequence continues at coordinate 71,926,399 of NC_047088.1, forward strand.
TGTATGTGCAAAAAATCCTTTATAAGGAACTATTTCACTTTGAACCAGTTTTCTTTTACTGAACATCCCAAGTTTTGTTTTGCCTTTCTGTGTGCATTTTTTAATTTTAGAAATTTCACCAACTCAAGGTGAATTATATATATATATTTTTAAAAAAGCACACAGCCTTTGAACTTTTTTGAGTATGTGTTGTTTTGGTGTTTTGTAAGCCAGGCTTTGGGACCTTGGGACACTCTGCCTCCCCTCACATACCAAAACACATCATCCCCTTTAAAAAAAAAAATTAACCCTAGTGGTACAGGCAAGCCCTACTTGGGTCTACAGTTTCAAAAGTAAGAAGACATAGAAACTGATGTGGTTTTCAAAAGAGGTGGCTGAAAAGGTAAGCTAAAAAGATTAGTATTCAAAATGTGCAAGGGATCTGTGACAGGCCATTGCTTGCAACCTGCTACGGACTGCTGCTAGATCCCTAGAGACATTGCATACAGCCAAGCACTGCAGTAAAGCAATGTCTTTATTCCTTCTTCCAGCCTGTTATTTCCCAGTTACAGTGTCAATCCCTTCCCTGAGACACCAGGATCAATTAAATCATGTGAAAAAGCTATTCACTTAAAGGCTGGTCTAAACCATCTATTACCACCTAAAATCCCCTCCTAAGCTGTATATTAGCAAGCTGTTAGGTCCGCATTGAAAGGCTCTCTGGTATTTATTAGAGGGGGAGTTGGGGTGGCCAAAAAAGGTGGTTTGTGTTCATTTTAAATTAACTTCTCATATTGGGGGTATTTTTTTTTTTTTGGGGGGGGTCATTCACATATTCATGTTTTATGTATATATTGGATGCATGCAAGAACTTTCGGGAAAATTCTGTAAGAAGCACCTAAATGATCAGCGCCGTTCTAGGCGTCACGCAATGTTATTCACAAAAGAGCGCCTTCTCTTTTCTGAATTGGGCTGAGCAACGCTACATGGCGCGCAGAATAAGAGTGCTCTATAGAATAAAGCCAGAAGCGGCTAATTCCAAAGCACTCTGATTCTGAGCGCGTTTTCTTGAATTGCCAATATGGGCGCTCAAACGAGCGCTGAGTGCCATCTGAGTGCATGACATGAAATGACATCAGCGCACATGGCATAAATGATGTCATCAGCACGGAGACATCATTTGCAGCATCAGGTTGGGAAAAAGACAGCCCAACTTTTCTCTGGCTGACTCCAGACTCCTGATCAGCTTCTTTATTGAAAGAGAACACCACTAGTTTGTGGTACCAGGCCACAGAAGGCCTTATCTGAGATATAGGTAAGGTATTAAACTACTTACAATTATATGATCATTGCACATGTGAAGAAATGTTTTCTATTGTAACTGTATGAATGCATAATGCATATTGTTTTCGGTATAGCAGTATAGAAATTAAGTTTTATGTCTTTTTATGTTACAGAAGAGGCGCTTTTTACAGAATTTGCCCGGATATTTTGAGGACATAAAGTCAAATATATAGTAACATAGTAACATAGTAGATGATGGCAGATAAAGACCCGAATGGTCCATCCAGTCTGCCCAACCTGATTCAATTTTAAATTTATTTTTTTTAAAATTTTTCTTCTTAGCTATTTCTGGGCGAGAATCCAAAGCTTTACCCGGTACTGTGCTTGGGTTCCAACTGCCAAAATCTCTGTTAAGACTTACTCCAGCCCATCTACACCCTCCCAGCCACTGAAGCCCTCCCCTGCCCATCCTTCACCAAACGGCCATACACAGACGCAGACCGTACAAGTCTGCCCAGTAACTGGCCTAGTTCAATCTTTAATATTATTTTCTGATTCTAAATCTTCTGTGTTCATCCCACACTTCTTTGAACTCAGTCACAGTTTTACTCTCCACCACCTCTCTCGGGAGCGCATTCCAGGCATCCACTACCCTCTCCGTAAAGTAGAATTTCCTAACATTGCCCCTGAATCTACCACCCCTCAACCTCAAATTATGTCCTCTGGTTTTACCATTTTCCTTTCTCTGGAAAAGATTTTGTTCTACGTTAATACCCTTCAAGTATTTGAACGTCTAAATCATATCTCCCCTGTCTCTCCTTTCCTCTAGGGTATACATATTCAGGGCTTCCAGTCTCTTCTCATACGTCTTCTGGCGCAAGCCTCCTATCATTTTCATCGTGGAATGCTGCTCAGTGCCTATTTCGGAGGTGCTCAACATTTAGGCCGACTTCACCCCCTACTAAATATTAAGCAGTCATACGAGCGCCTAGGACTGCTGAACGGCAGTGATTCAGTAACATGGTGCCCAACACAAAACCATGCCCCCGCCTAACACATAACGCTTATTTTTTTACAAGGGCACCATATTACTGAATCGTGTTTTCTTGCTCAGTGCCTAAGTTTCAATTATTGCCAATTAAAAGGCTTAATTGACCTTGTTTTTCAATTAAACATGGGGCCTAACTAGGCAGGCGCCTCCAAACTAGGCGCCTGCCATTAGGCGCCTTTTATAGAATTTGGGCCTTTGTGCGAAAATGTTTGTTTATTGAGAGCTTCTATACCGTTACTGGGGAGTCAGTTTATAGTGGTTTACATGAGCTTCTATAAAGGTGGGTTCATAGACAGTAACGCGGAAGACAAAGGCACGCGCCGACAACTGAGTGCAAGATGGAGGCGCGCGCCGAAGAAAAAGACTGTTTTTAGGGGCTGCGACGGGGGTTTTTGTTGGGGAGCCCCCCCCACTTTACTTAATACAGATCGCGGCGGCGTTGTGGGTGGTTTGGGGGGTTGTAACCCCCCACATTTTAGTGAAAACGTAACTTTTTCCCTAAAAACAACCCCCCAAACCCCCACAACACCCCCACAACGCGGCGCAATCTGTATAAAGTAAAGTGGGGGGTTCCCCCCCACACACACCCCGTAGTAGCCCCTAAAAACAGTCTTGTTCTTCGGCGCGCACCTCCGCGCTGCGCTCAGTTGTCTGCTCGCACCTTTGTCCCGGCGTGCTTTTGACCTGACACCATAAAGGTGTTATAATTTACAAAGAGCTTCTGCGAGGTGTTACAATACATGGCTCTATACTGAAATACACAACACTATGTGGGGGTGTTATAATGCAGAATTATTAGTACTGGCATGATTATGCCATAATTCATCGTCCTACTTATGCCACTGACACATTGATCATCCTACTTATTTGCACACATTTACCAAATCGGTCATCCTATGTTTGAAAATCACTTATATGTGTGTTAATTCACGTGTATAAGCAAACAGCATGCTTATAATATTTTTAGGTGCCATAATGAACAGAATATGCACTCATAAATGAACATCCCTAGTTTTTACCTCTTGAGCTGGAGTGGCATCAATAAATTTACCATTGTTTCCCTTCAACTGATTCTTGCTTACACACTGCAGCCTGTCTGGCAGACTTTCTCAATCCACAGCAAAAGATTCTCCAACTTTTACCCTAGGTTAGAGTGACAGCATTAAACCTACTTCCACCCAGTCCCTGGTTTTCCTCTGTGACCTTATTGACATTCTTTCCACCTCTGCTCCCTCTTGAATATCCTGACCTAATGGATGCTTGTCTATTAAGACTTTTTAGTCCTACTCAAATCATGCCCTTATTATTCCATTCAATATGTCTGAGCATTATTACTTTCTCCTTGCCTTCATGGTCAAGTTTCACTAGGACTACAATCTCCAGGAATCTTTCCATTAGATTCATGCCAGCTTTCCTGGGGTCAATATTCAAAGCGTTTTAAAAGGCCAGAAATGGCTCCTGGCTGTTTAAATCACTTGTCTGGGGTTAATTGGGTATATGAGCATTCAGCAGCACTTAACCGGATCGTGCTACTGAAAATGCCCAGTTAGCACCTACTTTATGGACATTCCAGGGGCAATGTCAGCAGGTAGTTGAATGCTGACACTAAAACCTGGATTCTATAAATGGTGCCGTTGTTGGCAGCCGCCTTAAAACTGATCGCGTGTCAATCACATGACAGCACTGTTTATAGAATTGCATCTTTGGCAAAGATAGGCACAGGAAATATAGGTCAGGGTATTCAAGGCCTACATTTCCAGCAACTACCTTTGATGTGAATGAGACCTACGGAAGCAATTTATAGCACTTAACATCACTTCTGGCATTAGCCATGCCTACAGTGACATTAGGCATCATCAAATGCCTCCGTTGATGTGATTCCAGCACCAATTTTTTAGGCGCCAAGAGGTGCTTGCATTTTTTTAAACACCGCTTTCAGTCAGTTCTAAACGGCGTTTTCAACTTAAGTTAGGCACCAGTACTGTGCCGTTTATAGAATCCGGGCCCAACTGACTAGGGCAGTGTCTCACAAATTTTTTCCGCGCCGGGGCACACTAAACCCAGTGTCCCTGGCTCGAGACACCCGGAAGTGCGCTGGCGTCGGTGTAATGACATCACACGCATGTGTGACATCAGCGAGCTGATGTCAGCGCATGCGCAAAGGCCTTTCAAATGGGCCTTGCACCGAGAGAAGGGCTGGCAGAGAGAAGAGGTGCCGGCATCGGGAGGACATGCCGGCATCTCTCCTCTTCCCCAGTGCACCGCGGCACACCTGAAATCTCAGGAGGCACACTGGTGTGCCTCAGCACACAGTTTGCGATACACTGGACTAGGGTAACCACTTAAAAGGGTCCTTTTACTAAGCACTAATGTTTGCTTGCTGCAGCAGAAAATGCCTTACCATCGGGCATCCTGCAATAATTATGGGATCGATACACACTACCCATGGGCTAAAAGTTGGGGGCAGAAAGTGGGAGGGTGGACATGTTCCATGCTAATCGATTAGTAGAGCTACATTTCCATATGCTAACTGAGTAGCACATGGTTAGCACGTGAGCTCTTGCCACTTACAAAATAGGTGGCAATAGTAATGGCAAAGTGAGAAAATTAGCACATGGCCATTAATGCTGAAAATGGAAAAATCAGCTATTGTACCCTGGTGTTATGACCCATGTAAGGGCGCACTAAGGCCAAATTTACTGCAATTTGGTAAAAGGGCCACAAACAAAACTGCATAAAACACAGTCTTATCTTTATGTGGTTCATCTTAGCCAGTTAAGCCTGGATATTCAATGCCGGTGCCTGGACATGGCCTGGCATTGAATATGCAAGAATAAAGCTGACCACTGTCTGAATATTGGGCCCTCTCTTTTTAGGGACTGATGCAATAAACTGGAATATGCTTTAGTGCAGTGGTTTGATCAACGCTATTTCAGATTTGCCTACAAATATGGCCATTTGGCTAATTTTCTACATCATGCAGGTTTCCTAGGGTAAATTTCTTTCAGTTTTTTTTCTGTTTTCATCCACCCCGGATAGACTTCTTATCAATGGAAAACATATGCCCAGCCTCATGATTTCCATGTTCTTTTGCATATTAGACTGCTGGTAATTTGAAATCGGCTGTATGCGACTTTCTTTTTGACATTGTAAATGCTCTATCAGTACTCTACAGTAAAACTTTACTTTTATTGGCTTATCTTGCTTTTTCTCCAGTCACGCAGTAGCCAGCACCCGCACTCCTGCACATACTCAGCTCAGCAGCATGAACTGAGCATGTATGGGAATGCAAAGGTGCAGGAAATGCAAAACACAGGTTATATAAGGTTGTGGGTTATATCCATATGCAGGGTATATATGCAAAAATATGGTATTTTACATCATATCAGCTAATTACACATACGTTAAAAAAAAACCAACTTTATGCATAGTGGACTTTATCAAAGGTTACCACAAACTTGCCTATTTTTGTGAATTTTATTTCACAAAAATAACTTTGTATATTAAAACTTGCAAAAACCAGCATTTTTGCGTTTGGCATGTTTGCTGATGCATTCATGCTTTTTAACACATAAGGGGAGTCTTCTACTAAATATTGGCACATATTGGGGTCCTTTTCCTGAGCTGTAGTAAGAAATAATTTTAGCAACTTACACAATGAGGGTATTTTTTCCACAGCCATGGGTTATTTTTCTTAGCATTAGAATGCAGCCATTTACAAAAATTACAGTGGGAACATTTATCGCCACCTAGTGTGGAAGCAGGAAGGTCTTCTTTGGGCTCCTTTTATCAAGCTGCGGTAGGTGGTTAACGCGCGGAATACCGCGCGTTCAACCGCCTGCCGTGCTAGTCGCTAACGCCTCCATTGATGAGGCGTTAGTTTTTTGGTGTGCCGCGGGGGTTAGCGCGTGATGAAATGTCCGACGCGCTAACCCCCATAGTGCACCTTGATAAAAGGAGCCCTTTGTTAACTGTGTGCTAACCAGTTATCAACAGTAATGTAGATAAACCAATTAGTACAGTTAGTGCATAAATGCATATTCTTTGTCCCTGACATGCCCCCCCCAAAAATTAACAAAAAATAATTACTGCAAATGACATAAGTATTGCAAAACACTTTAGATATCCTACATTAGGCTATATTTGCTGCATTAGACATGTGTTAGTGCCCAATACAGCTTAGTAAAAAGGCCCCATTATCTGCAACAGGGCACAGAGAAATAAAATGAGTCTTGTAGCAGATAACATGTGCTAATATTTAATAAAATATCCCCTGGTCCCTTTTGAGAAATATTTTCTCAGATTAGTATCTCAGAATCAGGGTCTATTAAAAACTGTGGCCATGAATCTTTTAGCTTTGTACTCCCCAACTTTTTCAGGGTCTTTTCATGCTTTAGGGTCTAAAATTGGCTATAACAAGCTGTCTATATTAAACCAAAATTCTGATTGGTTTGAGTCACTACAGTCTGCAGAAAATTTTCAACCGCTAAGACTGATGTCACAAACATTCTATTGCATTCCGCACTATTAAATTATGTCCCCTTTATTTTGCCTCATTTCAGATCTCCTCTTCTGAAATAACCAAACATCCCTACATCTGCAATTTAAATTCACTGGAGTTCAAATCAACAAAACCCATCCATTCCAATTCCCTTTTATTTCAGCTTTTCAGAGCAGATTTCAATAGGCTTTTACTCCATACATAAATGAACTAAAACTATTAAATTATTGCCAAATGAAACAAGAAAAATACATATTTCTCACATCGTCTGACTGATAATGCCTTCAGGAATTTACTAAGGCTGCTCCTACCATTTAAATCCATTTCTAACTCCAAGAATATCAAATTACATATTCCATTCTGCCAACTGTCATTTTTATTTTTCCCAGAAGGTTCTGTATAAATCTCTTAGCTGCTTAAATTTGTTTAAATTGAGGCAACGTCTCAGCTTTGAAGTATCCAGAAAATGATCCCATATTTCCTTCCATCTAAAGCAAGGTGGATTTATTCAGCCTCAATATGTTTTGGTATTAGAAAATCTATATTTTCTACATCGGGAATCCTTGTTGGCTCTTACAATGTTTAGACACACCAGGAGCTGTAATAGAATTACTGATTTTTAAAAGATTTTATATATATATTAATCTCACAACTAGATAGAGCCAATGCTGGACTCTTTAAATGAGCCCTAATTTGGATTTACAGTATAAGTGAATCAGCTCAGTTGCTATGAAAACTTACTTTTATTTTCTGCTTGTAACTGTAGCTACAGATAGCCCTGAACTGGTGATTTCTACATTCCCATCACCACCATAAAGCATATGTTTTCTTCTATAGTTCTCATCTCTCTGACTGACTCCACCCCCCCCCCCCCCTCCACATATTGAATCTGTATTCCTCTAAAATCTGAGACCCATCCCAAATCAGTATGTAGTGGTTCAGAAGAGTTATTATATCTTATGGAAACTCCATACCATCAGATCCTACTATGTTGCTACTGCCTTTACACTCTTAGTTTAGACATTACTTTTGAGTATTTTAGATTACTGTAATATTGAATATTTGACAAGTACTAAGAAAAATTTGGCTAGACTGACCTTGGTTCAAAATACAGCTGTGGCTGAAGAAGTACGATCATGTAACTCATTATCGTGAGTTGCATTGGCTCCCAGTGGAGGCCCGGGTGATTTTCAAGTTGGGATGTTTATATTATAAAGTTGCTTTTGGTGTTGCCCCATCATATCTTGTTGACAGATTTGCTATCGTGACACATGACAGGAGTAGAAAATCTCATGCCCTATTTACGTTTTCTTCAGCAAAGGGCTGTAAAAGTAAGAAACATCATGGGCATTGTCTTTCCTTATCAAGCTGCTTCCTATGACAAAGATTTTCGTCCATTACTGATTAGATCAATATCTTATAAACATTACAGAAAACTTTTGAAGACTTTTCTCCAAATTTTTGGCTAGCTAAATTTCTGTGCATCACTTTCTCTCTGCATTTTCCCATAGCATAATCTTTTGTTAACCGCATTGAACTAAAGGTTATGCAGGCTAGCAATTTGCTGTTATGTTAAAACAAAGAGGTCTGATTACGAAAGTGCATTGTGCTAAAAATCCTTTGCAAACTGCTTGACACTTTGAGGGGCAGGGGTGCGTTGGCAGAAAATGAAGAGGATACAGATGCAATTTGTGGAGGGAGGGTCAGATATGGTTGGATTTTGTGTACAGTGCCACTATTGGCAGCCACCTAAAAAGTGGATGCTGATCGTGTGTCAGTGATGGTGCCATATACAGAATCGTGCCTCTGAGCAAGAGAGGTGCCAGCAATGTAGGCCAGAGTTTTTTGGGCCTACATTTCTGGTGCCTATCTATGCCATGAATTGTGCCTACATAGGTGCTTTCTGGTGCCCAGTGCCTCTTCCGGTATTAGCCACACCCATAGTGATGTTAGGCACCAAAAAGTGGCTATGCAGGCATGAACCCAGCGCCTTTTATTTAGGCACTTGAACATCAGGAGAGAATAGAAAGGAGGAAAGAGCAAAATATTAAATCAAAAATGAATAAAAACCCTGGCAGAAAAATCAAATAGAATTGAAATAAAATAAAGACCACTTAAAAAAAAAATCATAATATCAGTTCAGTCTAGTCTCTGTTTAGTGCAAGGCCGTAGCAGTATCAGTGTAGGAAGCAGTCCCAAGCTGAGCTGCACCAGGCAAGACCATACCGGTGATCTTAGCACCCTTCATATCCAACTTCGATCCACATGCAGGCCGAGATCTGGAAACAATGACCCCAGAACAGTTCCGCTTTGGCTGCAGTCCTCCAGGAAACATGGCACAGTAGACAATACGCTGAAGCCTTCTGCCTAATATGCAGCGGCGGCCAAGAAGGCAAACAGGATGCTAGGAATTATTAGACTAAGAATGTTTTAATGTCTCTGTATCGCTCAATGGTGCAACCTCTCCTTGAGTATTGCGTTCAGTTCTGGTCTCCTTATCTCAAAAAAGATATAGCGGCACTAGAAAAGTTCAAAGAAGAGAGACCAAGATGATAAAGAAGATGGAATGCCTCTCATATGAGGAAAGACTATACGGCGACTGGCACTGAATATTCAGGGTTTTTTTAGTTAGCTGATATTTATCTGCTGACCGGCTAAGCTATAACAGCCAAAGATAAACCTGCTATTTATGTGGGTTTCTCTGACTGCTGAAATTAGTTGGCCAGCTAAAGAATATTAGCGCTAACCAGCTATGTTGCGCGACGTAGCCAGTGGCTTGGCTAGCTGTTAAGTGCTAATATTCAGTGGCCATCTCATACTAAATATTAGTGCTTAGCTGACAGCACTAGTGTAATTAAACAGTCAGGAACTGGTCCTAGCCAGTTAACTAGCACTGAATATCGGGCAGTGTAAGTTTATTATCTCTGTGCTCCTTTTCATTTCCTGTTCTCTCTCCATGCAGGTACTTTATTAATTGAATACTGTAGTATTTATGTTTTCTAACAGTTATTCCTATGAGAAAGTAAAGGCCTGGAAAGTGCCTTCATATAAGGCATTGTTAGAGAAGGAGTTTCGGCAGCGTTTAGAACAGCTCTTTGGGAAGTAGTTGTCTTGGAACAAGGTTGTAGGAGTTTTTGAGAGGGGCAGTGTAGTGTAGACCTTCTAGATCAGGGGTGTCAAAGTCCCTCCTCGAGGGCCGCAATCCTGTCGGGTTTTCAGGATTTCCCCAATGAATATGCTTGAGATCTATTGCATGCACTGCTTTCATTGTATGCTATTAGATTTCATTCATATTCATTGGGGAAATCCTGAAAACCCGACTGGATTGCGGCCCTCGATGAGGGACTTTGATACCCCTGTTCTAGATGGAGGGGTTCTCCAAACCTGACCTCTTTGATTAGAAGGCCACTTATCTTTCTAGACAGAGTGGGCCTATTGCTATGTTTTTCAACTATTTTATGAGTGGGAGAGTTTTCCATTTTCCTCATACAGGAAAGAAAGCTCAGCCCTCGGAAAATCTGTTTTGTGACTAAAGATCTCCAATAGTATACTAGAAATCCACAGCTATTAAATGAAATCTGGGGTTTTTTTTTTTATGAAGGAGAAATCTGATCTGATTTGGATTTTTGATTTTATACTCATCTTTCCTGTATCTGAGCTCATGGTGTGTTACAATCAAGTACACAAGTTGTTTTCCTGCCCAGCTGAATGCTATGCACATTTAGGGGGGAAGTTACTAAACTGTGTTACGAGGGCTTTAAGTTTCATCATTTGGCTAACGCAAATTAAAGGGTCCTAATGTAGCCCAATTTAATTTCTCAAGACAATATTTAAATCACCGCTGGTTACATTGCAATGAGATGCAGAACATGTGAATGCATGCTCTGTGTCTCATTACTATGCAAATATCCTAACACAACTTGCGGTCATAATACTACAAGTTGCATTAGGAGAAAAAAATCATGGTAAAATAACTCCTGCTTGTTGTTTGGGGTTATTTCATCACCCTTGAGCAGTGATTCCCAACCCTGTCCTGGAGGAACACCAGGCCAATCGGGTTTTCAGGCTAGCCCTAATGAATATGCATGAGAGAGATTTGCATATGATGGAAGTGAGAGGCATGCAAATTTGCTTCATGCATATTCATTAGGGCTAGCCTGAAAACCCAATTGGCCTGGTGTTCCTCCAGGACAGGGTTGGGAACCACTGCCCTTGAGCATTGGGCCTCTTATCACATCCTGATTTTTCCAGGCCAGCAGAGCAGGGCCCCCTGCCCCCTAACTCAAGTGGCCCCCTCCCCCGCTCAAGCATCGCCCATCCCACTTCCAAGGTAGACCTCACCTCCTTCTCAGCATCTGTGGTCCAAGGAGGGTGTCTTTGAGCAGGGGCAATGCCCAGTAACTCTTGTCAGTCCAGAGCCAGCCACGAAATGTTACTCCTAGTGGCAGTCTCATGAAACTATTGCTAGGGGTGTCATTTTGCACCTGACGCTGGATTGAGCATAAGTAACTGGGTATTGCTCTTGCCTAAAAAGGTAGCCCTTTGAGGGAGGGAGAGCTACTTTGGAAGTGGGGGGTTGAACATAGAGAGAGGGGGGCTTGATCCTTGGGGAGAGTAATGGGGCCAGACACTGGAAGGACTCTGATATGCCAACCCAGGAGTATAGATGCAGCTGTGTGGCCTGATGCTCTAGACCAGGGGTAGGGAACTCCGGTCCTCGAGAGCCGTATTCCAGTCAGGTTTTCAGGATTTCCCCAATGAATATTGTCACAGCCCTAGCCTTAAGGCTAGGCTTGTGACAGTTAAATCTCCTCCAAATCCTTCCCTTAGCTTGAAAAGGGCTGATCACTGCAGCAGGTTGAACTCTGATAGACAAACAGGGTCTCTGTTTCCTTTGAAACATCAGTCTACAGAATCCCAGGGAGTAGAAGAGGAGTGGGAGAACAGCCTGTTGCAGAGGGAGGGGACTTACTCAAAAGGACAGCCTAAGAGTCAGGCTCAGAGAGCAACTAATGAGCCTCTGCTGGGGCCAATTAAGGCTAAACTGAGAGGCCAGCAGAAGCAGCAAGTTGGCCCTCCCCCTTTCAGGTCAGGGCGTGGACAACTCAGAGCATTAGAGGCTGTGCTTAGGAAGAACAAATCAGTCTTCCCTGGGTCAGCCCAGGAAGCAGTCTCCAGGGACTGGGCTCCTGACTTTCCAATGAATAAGGACGTTGAAATGGCAGAGGTATCCACTGTCCCTGGGGTGAACCAGCCAGCTTGCCAGGAAGCCATGGAACCTATGGATACTACACAAGAACCAGAGGAAATACAGATGGACCAGAGCTAAGTTAAATCACCTTGATGATTGTTTGCTTTTGGAATCTTGTTTTCTCTGAGTTTGTTTTGAAGCAGTGCTGAGCTAACTGCTGCAGCTGTACCTTAGGCTGGGGACAGAGAGGAAAGTGTGGAGTTTTTGTACATTTTTTCCTTTTGTTTTTTCTTTGCCTATTTTTGGTGAATGAATGTATGGACAAGAAAGTGGTGGGGGAGAATCCACATAATATCCTCAGGGAGGGATCGTGGGGCCAATTTTTTTGGCAAGCTTTTTGCTAAAGTGGATTCAGCTACTCCCCTCCCCCACCAACTGTTTGTTAGGTTGGCTGGGGAAGGCCTGTTAAGCCAGGCTTAGGCAACACATTCATCAGAGTTTGAAAGACATTGGGAACCACCAGCAGAAACACTGGGTGTTCCGGTAGCCATATTACTTTGTGCCCTTTTTGGACTGTGAGATTGTGAGGGCAAGGCTACTATAGTACCATTTTAAACTTACCTGCCAGAAAGGTGTGTGTGGGCTTTGTTTTGCAAGCCCGAATTTTCTTTGTATTTGTTTGAAATTTAAAGACTAAAATTGTAGCAGTTGCTACTCTAGAAATAAAGTTGGACACAAGTTCAGTTAAACCTTTATTGTTCCTGACGTTTATCTTTTCTATTTTGATGAGAACCAGCAGGACCTTCAACATCTTTTGAAGGCACGGCGAGTTCGGCGGTGGGTGAGCATTGGCCGGTGGCCTGTTGCAAAACCCGGCACCGGCAAGCTCACAATATGCATTAATATATTTGCATGCACTGCGTCCAATGCATATTCATTGGGGAAATCCTGAAAACCTGACTGGAATACAGCTCTTGAGGACCGGAGTTCCCTACCCCTGCTCTAGGCTGTTGGGATTCAGCAGCCTGTGAATGGAACTGAGATACTGTAGATTGATGAATCACGCAGGAAATCAAGGAGTATAAAAGCGAATCTTTTCTGCCCTATGACAACATCCCCCCCAATTTTTGATATATAACCCAAGTTCTGTTATTAACAGCAAGCCTTTTTACTAGCATACAGAATAATTTTAGAATATGAGGAGTAAGAAAATGTGTCTATTTTTTGCCTGTGTTATAAAGGCTCATACATATAAATGTACCTTTATAAAACAGGTTCCTGGAAAAAAAAAACCATAGTAGCATATTAAGGGTCCTGCACATAGCTCCACCTCCTCTGGCACAGATGTATTTTCTATACATATTCTGGATATCAGGGCCAGCTCAAGACGTTATAGCATCCCAGACCCACTTGTGTTTTGGTGCGGCCAGGGAGCTGGACCCACTTCTGTTTTTGTGCCCTCATGCCCTGGCCCCCCCGGCCAGTTCCCCCTCCCTCCTCTGACACTGCTACCTGATCCCGACAGGATGTGGCTTTATAGGCCAGCTGCTGTGAGGAGGAAGGGCCAGTGTCAGTGTCAAGCAGCAGCATCAGGAGGGAAGTGCTGTACTTCCTTCCTCCTGCCTATGATGCTGATGTTGATGCTGGTGCTGGCCCTCCCCTCCCCCCTCCTCCCTCACGGCAATTGGACTATGAAGCCGCATCTTGTTGGGACCAGGTAGCAGCGTCAGAGGAGGGAAGAAAGTGCTCAAGCTGCATCATATAGCTTAACTCATGGCCCCAGACGTTTGGCACCCTTTAGCGCCAGCACCCTAGACCAGAGCCTCACCTGGTCCATAGGTTAAGCGACCCTGCTAGATATGCTTACATTTTATAAAGTGTGCATGTATCATGCAACTCTGCCCCATTCTATCCAAACTCTGTCCCCAGGAATGTCTACCTGCAGGCCATATAAATATATTTTTATTTATTTAGGACCCTTCTCCTAAAAGGTGTTAAACCATAATACATGCTTAGCTCATACTATGATACATGTTTAGCTGATTATTTACATTCTTTTCTAATTCCTTATTCACCATCAAGAACCTTAAGATCTATTCAAGCCAATAGATTAGTCATACCCTGTGTTCATAGAGCTAGGTGGGAGTCTATACAAAATAAAGTATTCTATTTTGCAGTTCCAAATTTATGGAATCATTTGCCGTGAGAGTTAAGGTTAGAGGCAAATTTTAAATCTTTTAAAATTATGTTAAAAAACAGGTTTTTTTAAAGAAGCATTCGGACAAAATTTGAATCAGTCTGAAATTACATCTTCTAAATGTTTTGGATCAGCAGTCTTGTGAAATCTTAATGATATTATTTTATTTAGGAGTGAATATTTTCTTGTATGCTTGCTGTTCGTATGGTGTATCCTATTTAAGAATGGAGTTCTTTATTATTATTTTATTTTTTTTTACTATTTGATTGTATTTTGTAAACCTCTTGGACCAGTAAAATGAACAAGCAGTATAACAAGATTAAGAAACCATAATAATAAACAATATGACTTCCTGAAAGACACAATAATGTACCCTTTGTGCCCACTAACCCCTGGATTCTGTATATAGCGCTGATCCAAGATGTATGCCCAACTAACCCCCTCTTTCACGAATACGTAGCGTGGGTTTTAGCGTCAGCAGTGGCGGTAACTGCTCCGACACTTATAGGACGTCGGAGCAGTTACCGCCGCTGCTGGAGCTAAAACACATGATACGTATTCGTAAAAGAGGGGGGTAAAATAGCTAACGAGCCAATAATTGGTTGTTAATTGGCACCAACCTGAATCTGCATGCACATCTTGCTATGTGTGCTAAAATTTCCCTTTATACAGCCCAAAGAGGGGCACAACCATGGGAGGTACATAGGTGGGACAAGGGCATTTCTAATATTTGCGCACAGTGTTATAGAATACTGGGGATGTGTGCCTAAGGGCTCCTTTTACAAAGCCGTGGTAGAAGTTTCTACCGCGAGTCGACGAGGTAAATGCTCTGATGCTCATCGGAATTCTATGGGTGTCAGAGAATTTACCTCACCAGCCCGCGGTAGAAACCTCTACCGCAGCTTTGTAAAAGCCAGTGTAAATCGGGCGCAGGGAATTACACCAGGTATAAGCAGGTGTAAGTCCCGATGGTCAAATTTTGGTGCCAAAATTGGCACCCAACGCTAATTCTATAAGGCATGCCCATTATAGGATAGCATTGAGCACTGAATTTGTGGGGCATTGATTTTTGAGTGCCAATAACTGAATCTAGGCCTAATTGCACATTTTCTTTTAGTGTTTTGGGATGGGTTGTGCCATGGGTGGGGAATAGGCATGAAAGCGTTCCTATATTAATTATTTTGCAAGTCCCATGTGCTAATGGAAAAATTAGCACAGAACCTGCATAAATAAAGCCTTAAATACTGCTGCATTAAATCTGGACTTGGCTCGCAGGAAACTCCCACATTAAAACGCGCTTTGCCCATGTTTTAGTAAAAAGGCCCTTTAATTTATGTATCGCCTGCTAGCATGAAAGCTATTGAAGCAGTGTGCATTCAGGTACAATCACGTATTTATCTGTCCCTGGAAGAGTCACAATTTAAGGTCCCTTTTTACAAAGCCCAACAGTGTGGACTGCCATGGTAACTGCTCCAACGCACATAGGAACTGAATAGGTGTCGGAGCATTTGCCGCGCGGCACTCACCTGTGAAACTTTGTAAAAGGGAGACTTACGGCCTCTTTTACAAAGCCGTGAGGTAACAGCCCCAAAGCCCTTTAAATCTCTATGGGCTTTGGGGCCATTAGCACAGCGCAGCCGCTAGCGTGGCTTTGTAGAAGAGGCCATTATGGCTCCTTTTACTAAGCTGCGCTAGCGGTTTTAGCACGTGCTTAGCGTGCGCTACAATGCCGCGCGCGCTAGACGCCAGCGCCTCCATTGAGCTGGCGTTAGTTTTTCCGCAGAGCGCGGGGGTTAGCGCGTGCTAATCTGCAGCGTGCGCTAAAAACGCTACCGCAGCTTAGTAAAAGGAGCCCTAAGTCTGTACTGGAGACAAAATGTATGTTTACCTGTACTTTACCTGTGCCTGCTTAGCTGTTTTTGGTCGCTCCTGCACCCTCGGATAAGAGGCAGAGACAGTTCGTACCATATTTATATATTTTGTTCTTTATCCATTGGTCACTATTAGCACATTGTGCATTAGTTATATTTATTACCACACACGGGCCAGCCCGGGGATGTTTCACAGATAGCACCCCTTTGAGTGTATATTAGTGACAGCTGGTGCATTAGGGGTTTTTCCCCACTGCGAGCTGTGTGACTGAGGGCTTCCCGTTCATCAATTATAGTTATTTTTTGGTTCGAGCTGTCTCTTCCCCTCACCCTGTTTTTTGAGGGTCTTGGGAGATTTTTCTCCTTTTGCTGTTGTAGACAGCAAACGTACTTATACATAATTGTATAGCAACCATTTTCTGCATTTAAAACATGTTTTTTACACATAGAAAATGTTTTCTAAAATGACCCCTAATTTAGTGCATAACTTACATTGCCAAGCATTAACCTGTTATTTTATGCTAGTTAGTCAGGCCCCAAGTTTGTAACCTTTCAAAGATGCTCATCTCAGGGAGATAAATGGAGCCTTCTGGGAGGCTCACTACTATAAGAGAAAATCTGGAGAAATAACAGAAGATTCCACATTGAATCTGGGAAAGTGCTGGAGGCAAGGGAGGCCCAAGGGGAAGCCTGGAATTTGCACTGCTGATATGCTTTGTGTATTTTTGAGAGTCTGTAAATTCTTGAAGAGGATTTCTTTTACATCTTGACATTTACCTACTGTTTCAGTAAACATTTTTATCTTTAGAACAACAACATCTGTGCAAAGTGAGTGATTTTGAAACCCATTTCTCCTTAAAAAATAATAAAAAAAAAATTCTGGAAGAATAACTGAGAGTGTTCCACGTTTGCTAAGTTCCTGCAGTGCCTGAAGGTGTGCCCCAACCTTAAGACGGCCCTTTTAAGGTATTAAACAAGGTAAATACTAAAGACATGTACCTCGTGCATAAGTCTTCCTGGGTCAAAGCATTATCAGAATCCACATTCCACAGACAAGATCATCTCAGTGAGGAAAAGTTAAAGCAAATTCCATGCTCACTGCTAAAGAGGGTCTTAATTCACACCGTAACAATAACTGCAAGCAGGGAAGATAGAGAAGACGAGCTATCAACATAGGAGGTGGCTACAGAAAAATATATTAATGCAGTTCTCAGCAGGGCAGATGGTAAATGAGTATTTGTTCAACAGGAAAGAGACACAACATAAGGGCATCTAGTAATCTTCCTGCCAAGAGAAGTGCTATATGCAAGCAGAAATAATGTGAAATTAGGTTGTGATGGCAAAAAGATCTACCAAGGAATCCAAAGGGTTAAGCAATGTTAAGCGAACTAGTGCATGAAGGGAGAACAGAATCCTGGATCCTTTTTCTTCCCCTCTCTGCAACTCTGGCACTTTGGAAACAAAGATCACATCCCCAACTTCCAGTTCTGATTATAAGTACTTTTTAAAGAATTTGTCACTATTTAATAGACGGCCAGACACAAAGAACCACAATGACTTTGGTTTCCTTAGGCCCAATACTCATAAGAAGCTGAGCTCCTAAATTTATACCCCATTTTCTGCTAGACTTAGGAGCACAGGCCCAGATTTTATAAATGGCGCCTGAAGTTAGGCGCCTAGGTCGGTGCACTTAGCCGATCTCAGTGCCTAACTTACTCCCGCGCTAGCGTTTTTAGTGCCGGCCGGGGTAGTAACGGCTCGGACGCTCATAGCGTGGCTTTGTAAAGGAGGGGTTAGTTTTCTTAATCGGCTTAATCAGTGCTAACAATTGAAAGTGATATAAAAAAATTAATAACAATTAATTAGCCTAACACTTTGAGGCAGACCTACCAGCAAGTAAACGTGGTTAGGGGCGGATTCAAGATGGATTTTGGACATGGTTTGACTTAGGCATTAATAGGCGCCTACTTTAGGCAAGCAGTGTCTCACTTCCGGCTCACCACACAATTGGACCCCTGAAGAAGACTTTTTGTCGAAACGCGGACTGTGTTGGGTCCTGTATCCCTAGCGGACTAGGTCCTTATGTGGATGATTTATTTTTATGTGGATGGAATTATTTTATGTGGATGATTTCAGTGTACCTTTGGAACTTTGACACTTTCAAATAAAGTCCATTTAGGAACATCGTCACTCCACAGAGTTTTTTTTTTTGTTTGTTTTCTCTGGATTTTCTTCTTTGTGGATATTTTGGGGTCAATTCCTTTTGTTTTTTGCTAAATGTGAGTGTGCCTAAGCTTTCAATGCCTACTGGCATCTAAGACCGCTTAGGCACTGCTAAGCACAATTCTACAAACAGCACCTAGCAGATGATTGACAATCACGCTCAATGGTGCCTAGCAGCTAGGCACATTTTATAGAATCAGAGCCAAATTTCTAGTTAAAAATTCATTGTAATTTAAGAGTTTAAAGTGATGGGGCTCATAATCCACCCCCCCCCAAAAAAAAGGTCCAAAAACCAGCCTAAGTTGGACAATCAAAAAGACAGGTCGTTCAAGTACCGATAATCAAAACTGGTTTTAGACGTATTTAAAACTAGCTTAGGCCTTTACCCTACCTCTGTACGCCGAGAGTAAAAAGGAGCATTTTTGAAGGAGTGGATAGGGCGGGAGGTGGGTGGGATGTGGGCTGACCTAGACTTAGTCATCCGAAAGCCATAACCCCAAAAGTTTGACAGGTTGCCAGACGGAACTTATACGTTTTGACTTAGACCAAGTCAAAACAAGTATAAGTTCTAAATTGGGCTGCTGAGCTGATCGTGGCTACCGCAATCAGTTCAGAACCCAGGCAACCCGCCCGCCCCCTGCATCCGTAATGATTGCGGCAGGAGAGATGCCCACTCTCTCCTGCCGCCACCCCCCCTTGAATCAGCATGATCTTCGCCAGCAGGAGGAATGCTCAGTCCCTCATGTGCCCCCCCCCCCGAACACACCTGCAGTGACTCCTAACACAAACCAGCATCACATAGCTATAGTTCCAGTTTCTCTTTCCCACAAGCACTACTTTGCACTTGCTCACATTAAACGTCATCTGCCATTTTGACACCCAGTCTTCCAGTCTCACAAGGTCCTCATGCAATTTTTCACAATCCTCTTGCAATTTAACAACTTTGAACAACTTTGTGTCATCAGCAAATTTAATTATCTCACTAGTTATTCCCATCTTTAGATAATTGATAAATACGTTAAAAAGCAGCAGTCCCAGCACAGACCCCCTGAGGAACCCCACTATTCACCTTTCTCCATTGAGAATATTGACCATTTAAACCCACTATCTGTTTTCTGTCTTTCAACCAGTTCTCAATCCATACAAGGAAAGGGACTGGCTAAAGATTTTGTTGAAGAGGAAGGTTTTCATTCCGCTTTAAATGTATCCAATAAAGGTTCAAGTCAAAGGTATTAGGAGAGTGAATTCCAAAGTGAAGGTCCAGTCACCGAAAAAATGCTGCAGCAAGTAGTATCATAGGTAATTTATTGTGCTTTTGGGATCACTAAGAGGTTCTGTTGCAATGAACATAAGGAGTGAGGGGAGGGGGAGGAGTATAGTGAACGAGTAAGCGATCCAGAAACAGGAGTGTGAGGTCGAATTTTAAAGAAGAGGAGCAGTAGTTTATAGGCTAGTTTGTGGGCTATAGGGAGCCAATATGATGTAACGACTTAAGGAGGGGAGTGACATGATCAAGTCGATGAAGCCTTCCACGCAATGTGTGGCGGAGGCGAAAAGGGCAAACAGAATGATAGGAATGATAAAGAAGGGGATCACGAACAGATCGGAGAAGGTTATGCCGCTGTATCGGGCCATGGTGCGCCCTCACCTGGAGTACTGTATACACCACTGGTTGCCGTACATGAAGAAGGACATGGTACCACTCGATAGGGTCTAGAGAAGAGCGACTAAGATGGTTAAGGGGTTGGAGGGGCTGCCGTACAGCGAAAGATTAGAGAAACTGGGCCTCTTCTCCTTCGAACAGAGGAAACTGAGAGGGGACATAATCAAAACATTCAAGGTACTGAAAGGGATAGGCTTAGTAGATAAGGACAGGTTGTTCACCCTCTCCAAGGTAGGGAGAACGAGAGGGGACTCTCTAAAGTTGAAAGGGGATAGATTCCGTACAAACATAAGGAAGTTCTTCTTCACCCAGAGAGTGGTAGAAAACTGGAACTCTCTTCCGGAGTCTGTCAGAGGGGAATACACCCTCCAGGGATTCAAGACAAAGTTAGACAAGTTCCTGCTGAACAAGAACGTGCACTAGTTTGGCTAGTCTCAGTTAGGGCGCTGGTCTTTGACCAGAGGGCCGTCGCATGAGTGGACTGCTGGGCATGATGGACCACTGGTCTGACCCAGCAGCGGCAATTCTTATGTGAGCATAAATCTTTTGACTATCAGGCCCCTGGTTTCTTTAACCCTCTAACCTCCTAAGGATTCTTCTGAAACTATGGGTAGGTTTTTTCCAAAGCCTTTTTTTTCACCCTGCTAATAACAGAAAAAAAAAAGCTGCAAATTTTGGCTGGCTATGGCCTTGCTAGTGAACCTTTCTTTTAAAGCTTATGGAAGCCAAGGTGCCATCTTATGTTTTTCAACAAAACTTCCCCTGGGAAATCATGTTCAGGACATAAAATCTAATTAATTCCAGAAAAGTAGATTCCTTAGCTTTTCATTCTATTATACCCTTAGTTTAACCTCCTTTATCTTCAGATAGTGACAGCATGGAGTTATAAAACATTGCCACACCAGTGTCCTTGATGGTTTGCCATTCAGATTAACCTGGTGTTCTTTGTTTGGATGGGTGCTAGCACTGACTTCCAATACAATCTAAAGTATATAAGGGATGAGCACCCAGAAAGGGTTCATTTTCTGTTTGTTTATTTTTCAAGGTGGAAACAGATGTTATTATGAGTACAAACTGTGCACACAGAGTATGTATTTTTCTTAAAGAGTACATTGTTTTTGTACATAGCTCCCCTGCCCAGATTATATTTATATCTGCTTCTGAGATGCATGATTAACTTAATTGGCTAATGAGCTGTGTTAACCATCAATAATAGGATGCTGACAACCAATGGGCACCAATTAGGATTTGCACATACATCTGACTGTGTATTATTCTAAATCCCATAGCACATAAACCAAAAGGGGATGTGGTCAGGGGAGGGTCAGGGGCATTCCCAAAAGTTGTGTGCAGTGTTATAGAATGGTGTTTCTCAACATGCGGTACGTGTACACTTCGGGGTATGCGAGCCGCTTGTTGAGGGTACACGGCACTGGCGTCGTTGAGGATATTGCCTGCTTGCAGAAGCCGCCACCGGGGATCCCTCCTTCCTGCCCTCCGTCGAAGCCGCTGCCAGCGATCCCTCCTTCCTGCCTGCCCCCTCCACCGAAGCCGACCCAGAACGTCTGAAATAATGGGCAAGATAAAGTTTTCTAGTTTTCCTGCTTGAGAGCTGAGTTGGTTTCTGTAACTGGTTGCAGTGTTATCATGGAGTTTATTTTTCTGACAAATGATGGTATCTTTTGCCCCTACCCTTATATTGATGAGGTAATAAGAACATAGGAAGTTGCCTCCGCTGGTTCAGACCAGAGGTCCATCGCGCCCAGCAGTCCGCTCCCGTGGCTGCCCATCAGGTCCATGGGAGAGTGCAGTTATATCTGAGTCTTTTTTTTTTTTCCCCCACTTTGTGAAATAATTAGTGCTCTGGTTTCAGATTATCCCTTTTTTCACTCTAAAACCTAGGCCCAAATTCTGTAACCAGTGTCTAAAGTTAGGCACCTATTTCGGAGGCGCCCAACTAGAGAGGCGCCTATCTAAATTGAAGAACAAGCTCAATTAAGCTTTTTAATCAGCACTGATTGAAACATAGGCGCCTATGAAGAAAGCGCAATTCTGTAACAAGGTGCCTCTAAAAATTTAGGCGGCCTTCAAAAAATAGGCGCTATGCATGTTAGGTGTGGGCGTGGCTACATGTTAGGCGCCTTCTTACAGAATCCCTGCTCTTAAGTGTGCTTAAGCGCTCACATGTGCGCCTAACTTTTAGTTGTGCCTAGAGCCGGCCTATTTATTGGGCGCCTCCAAAATAGGTGCCCAAATAGGTGCCGCTCAGTGTGATTCACTAAGCAGCACCCAATTTTGCTTGAATCGTGCTGCACAGTGCCTAAGTAGGCACCTAACCTTTGGGCGCTTCTTATAGAATTTGCCCTCTATTGCCTAACTTTGAATGACCTGCGGTAGGTGCTGTTTTCCTTGGCGCATATCGATTTAGGCACCATTTATCGACTCAGACCCTACCTCTCAATTAATTTGTAAACTCCAAAGCTACTACCATCTCCTGAGATTTTGAGAATTACAATCATGATCACCCTAACACTACCCCTCTCAGAGCTATCCTGCAGAATAGTAAAAATGTATAACTGGGCATCAGACTATGGGCTGTGTTGACACCCAATACTGTCTCACTTGCCATTTAGAGGTGAATTCTTACTTTCATGGCCTTTGGGGTTGTGAAGATATTCAGAGCTTTTGGGGGGCTTTGGCTTCTTTTCTTCGGGTCCTGTTGCGTGTTCCTGTCCCTATGTTGTTTGCTCATTTCTCTATGTTTTCTGTTTATACCTCTGCTGAGAAATTGTTTTTGAGCAAATGTTATATTCTGGGGGAAAAGTGTATTTTGAATTTCTGGCTGGCTGATGTTCCTCCCTCCTTCTGGTATTGGAGAAATAAATTACATGAACTTCTGAGATGGGAGGCCACCATGGCTTATTCCTCTCACTGCCAGAGCAGAAAATTTGCTCACATTTGGTCTCCTTATTTGGACAATTTGTCTCCCCAGACTTGTAGTCGCATTTTGAACAGACTGCAGTTGTATCCTACCCCGCCTGTCTGACTTCCCTTTTTTTTTCTGGATTTGGGGAAAGGGGATATGAAGGGGTTGGGGGTCTGCTTGGAGGGGTGGGAGGTCTGGGGGTTCGGTGCACCTTGTAACCTAGGAGGACATCAGAGTCCAGTCCTCTTGGGAGGGGGCCTTGTCTTATTTACTTCAATTCTTGTCTGCCATTTTGAATTTGTTGGTGTATGGTTTGTTCTTGTTAATAAAAAACAGATTTAAACATAAATTATAAATGTTAATTGTGAATGTTATCATGTAATGCCAAGAATTATACAGAAAGTGTGGCAAAACAAATATAGAAAAATAAATAAATAAATGTTTTTCCCTACTTGTCTTTATAAAATAGGTTTCACATAGGTGCCTTAAATGGTGGATTACCTAGATACCCCTTTATTAAATTCCCTCCAAAATGTTTTAAAGTTTTCTTCACTTAAAGCCTCACCCTCTTCACAACTCACAACGCAGAGACATATCTCAAATGTGGTTGACTCTACCTTTTTCCAGTTATGCTTTCTTAGAAATTTGTACCTGAGAATGAAAGACTTCTTAATAGTGGATCAAGCATTAATAACAACAAGGTTAGATTGCTGCAATTTGCTGTATAATGGCCTGACTGAGGGCCAGATGTGAAAAACTCGCCATGCGTTTAACGATCGTCGCTAAACCAGTTTTAACAGGTTTAGCAACGAAGTATTGCATCTATCGATGCACAAGATGGCATATCACGGTCTTTTTCATGGTTTGTAGCAGCCTCAGATAATCGAATGTAAATACACTACAATGAGTTCATCAATATTAATAGAAACATAGAAAATGATGGCAGAAAAGGGCCAAGGCCCATCAAGTCTGCCCACTCTATTGACCCTTCTCCTTGATTTTGCTCACCACCCCCTGCCCTTACCTCATTAGAGATCCCACATGAATATCCCATTTATTTTTGAAATCTGACACGCTGTTGGCCTCAATCACCTGCCGTGGGAGTTCATTCCAATGATCGACCACCCTCTCAGTGAAGAAATACTTTCTGGAGTCACCATGAAATTTCCTTCCCCTGATTTTCGGATAGGGGGTGTGGAAGGGTCTGGGTGGCTTGACAATGAGCACTCCGATCGATGCCCACAATGAAGCGCCATTAAACACTCTGAAATCTCCGACAGGTCTGGAGGTGCCGGTAGCGTTAAAAAAGTGCTGAACAAAAGCTTTTTAAAAAAATGGGTATAGATGTGCATGTGTTACTCGCACACATAATCTGTCTCCCCACATCACCAACAATAAAAAATTGACAGGAGGGGCCTTAGGTGCCTTGGCCAATCAGAGCATTAGGCCCCTCCTCCCAGTGCATCGTTTTGAAAGGTCCATCATTTTGAAGAGATGGGCCTGCTGGCAGGAGGGATTGGGCATCTCTCCTGCCGATCTTCACAGTAGGGATCGGGAGCGTGTGTGTGTGTGTGTGTGTGTTGGGGGGGGCGTGGTTGGTTAGCTGCTAAGATAGGAGGGAGTGGGCATCCCTCCTGCCAATATTCATGGGGCGGGGGGTTGGAGGTAAGGGGGGGGTTGGGTAGCTGCCAAGGCAGGAGGGAGTGAGCATCCCTCCTGCTGATATTAATGGGGGAAGGAATGTGGGGGAAGTCCGGGTGGCCATCGAGGCAGGAGGGAGTGGGCATCCCTCCTACCAATATTCATAGGGGGGTACCAAGGGTATGGGGGGGTCCTGGCAGCTGCCAAGGCAGGAGGGAGTAGACATCCCTCCTGCCAATATTCACGGTGGGGATAGGGGGTGTCGAAAGGTCTGGGTGGCTTGACAATTTTTTTTGGGGGAAGCATCGTTGAAAGGAGACCAGTATGACTTTTTTTTTTTTATAATGGGGATAGATATTGTTCCTATTTTTTTTAAAAAAAGAAAGTCTTCCTGTCCCGAACAGCTGAGTGACAGGAAGCTGCTTCAGGGCTTCCTCTGCTGCTCAACTCTTCGGACTTCTCCTGTCGGCTCTGCTCATGTGTCAGTCGCTTTTCCAGTGACTGATCAGATGGGATTATGGAGAATCTCTGTGAAACTCATTTGCACGTGAAATTGGTTTCATCAATCGCCATTTTGAAATCAGACAATTTGCCAGCACTACAGTGATCTGACGGATTTTACCAGCGATATTAGAGAATCTGACCCTGAGTTCCAGGGGTTTAGCCTAATTTATCCTTGCCTTGCTAGGGTTATCTGGACCTTGGTAATTAGCCTAAGTCATATCTTTTGTTGCTTTGTAATAACTTCTCAGAAAATCATAGTGCATCTACATATATGTATATTGTATGGTGTTATTTCATTTACATTTTCAGGTTTACCAGTTATTTTTACTGTATATATGCAGTTGTAATCATTAGCATATTTTTGCATTGTTTGCAACATTTTCCTAAGACATTTGTTTATTATTCTAATAAATAAGATGTATTTACACCTTGGCATGATTCTTCCAATAAGATATCAGTTTATAGGATTTCTGGAAATTATAAGGTGCGGCAATATCCCAAGCTACAAGTACAGAGCAATGGCTGTATTATCTGTGTAATATTAGCACTTGTGTCAATCCCAGCATTAAAACAGTGACATTCTCAATTCATTTGAACCTACTATTTACAATTTTTGCAATCAAAAATTCTAGAATATTTGAGAGGTTGATCAAAATATGATGGCCAAGAAACTTAAAATACAGCTATAGTTCTTCATTACAGGTGGCTGGGTAAATTGCTACAAACAACAACTAAAAAGGCCTTTTCCAATGCTGGACTGAACTACAGAGCAGCCCCTAAAGGGCTGCAGACGTGGCCTTTGTAGTGCAGTAAGAGCACAGCTGTTTTTACCTGGACAAAACTGCACCTCTCCATACCACTATATCAACTTTTTTGTCTTTTTCAATTCAGCTACTCAAGGAAATGCAGTATCTAAACGGACTGTATCTTTATGGATTGCTCATTGCATCTCTTTTTGCTATGCTAGGGCTCGCTTATCTCCTTCAGGACAGCTTGGAGCACATCAAGTACGAGCTACAGCTTCCTCGTTTGCAAACTTAAGATCAGTCCCCATTCCGGATATCTGCAGAGCAACAACTTGGTTCCTTTGTTCCTACTTTCACTAAGCACTATTGTTTGGATCACGGTTCAACACAAAATACGCAGTTTGTCTTAGTAGGGGTGCCAGCAGCAGCACAGCAGTGATATGACTTACAGGGATCCCTAAGCCCAACCAGCTGAAGATTCCTGACATCTCTCCTCTCCCCCTCCACCCCCAGCAATAATGGGTCTCTTAACTGCACCACCTCCTGGTACCTCACTGGCAGTCATTTCCAAACTTGATTACTGCAATGCCTTATTCAAAGGCTTGTCACAAAAAGAAATCCGACGTCTTCAAATAGTTCAGAACGCCGCTATTAAAATTATTCACAAAGCAAAAAAATTTGACCACGTCACACCTTTACTTAAGGAATCACATTGGCTCCCTATTGCACACCGCATTTTATATAAAATTTGCTTACTAACTTTTAAAACTCTAATATTTCAAACCCCCGCTTTTATCTTTAAAGTTTTAATTCCATACACAACTTCAAGAACACTGAGATCTCAGGACCAACATTTATTGGCCATTCCCTCATTAAGAGTCATCAATACGAGACGCCTCACTATTTTCTCAGTGACTGCTCCCCAGTCTTGGAATGATCTCCCACTTTACTTAAGAAAAGAAAAGAACCTAGACAAATTCAAGACTCAACTTAAAAGTTTCCTTTTTATCGATGCTTTTAGCGAATAAATGATCCCTTTTACTTATTATTGCTTTATTTTTAAGTCCCTCTTCCCACCTGTTTTTACCTTGTATTTTGAATTTGATATAGATTGTAACCATTAAAGAACTCTCCTATTGTTCCCATATCGTATTTAGAAATTAATATTTTATTTTGGTTGTTGTTTGTTTTTGAAATATTGTTTGTTTATGTAATTTTCTATGTTTTTAAACATTTGTACTATTTTGTACATCGCCTAGAATGTAGATTAGGCGATTAATCAAACTATTTAATAAACTTGGATAAACTTGGAAACTTGGATCCTGTTGACGAGTCCAAGAAACTACATTAGAGGGAAGGCTCAAGCTGGTGCGAGCAGCAGGTTGGAGTCCCTGTTCACTGCCAGTGAGTAAGGGAACAGCCATTTAGCCTTTCAGAAAACACTAAAACAAAAGGACATTCTGTGACATTAATGTCCAGCAAATTAAAAAGCATATTGTAGAAAGATTTTGTATCATTTAGTACACAATTAAGCTGAGAAGCACCTAACACATTGGGATTCAAAAAGGGGTTTGGATATGTTACTGGAGGTAAAAATTTTCATTAAATTATCAGCCAGGTAGACTTTTCTCTGGAAATGAGCTATAAGAAATAAATCTACTTTTTTGGATCTGGTCTGACCACTGTTGAAGGTTGCTGGCCTTCATTGATCTTGGCCTGACTTAGCATGTCTTAAAAAAAAAAAAAAAAATCATCCTTATATACCAATTTGAGGAATTTACAAAATGGCTGCTAAGCTGATAATGGAGGAGAAAGAGGTGGTGTATCATTTTACCCACTACTGTGGAGGCTTCATTGGCTTCCAGTGCATCTTCATGTAATATTCAAGGTATTGTGCATGGCATATATGGCTCTATAGAAAGTATTCCTGCAGTACTTAGCTAGTCATTAGATTACTGCATCCCATCCAGGACTCTGAGATCCTGTCTGTTATTTGACTCTCATTGTACATGAAATGGAGCCTTTCTGTTACTTGGGTCCCTGTCTTTGGAATCCCTTACTAGTCAGTAAGGTAAGAAAACCCATATATGATTTCAAAAGAAACCAAGGCCCTCTTTTACTAAGGTGTGCTAAGTGCTTTAATTCACATTTAGGGCATGCTAAATCAATGCCTGCGCTAACCACTAACGAGTTCATAGGATAACATGCACGTTAGCATTTAGCATGTGTTTAGAGCGTGCTAATATTTACCGCATGCTAAAAAGCACAGCGTACCTTAGTAAAAGAGGGGTAAATTTTGGGGTTTTTTTCAAGTAATATTTATAGTGCTAAATAGAGCAGGTTTATATTCTGGTACTATAATCTGCATTTTATCCTGAATGTTTTTTAAAATATTTTTATGAATAACTCAGTTATTATATATAATGGTTAGAATATCAAATAAATAAAATAAAGCAAAACAATTGAAATTGCAGAAAGTTCCCGGAGGGAAAGTCCATAATCTGTTATTGAGAAAGACATGGGGGAAGCCGCTGCTTGCCCTGTATCGGTAGCATGGCATATTGCTATACCTTGAGTTTTGGCCAGTAGTGACCTGGATTGTCCACCTTGAGAACGGGCTACTGGGCTTGATGGACCATTGGTTTGACCCAGTAAATATAAAAAAGCAGGGCTGTAGAGCTTAGGATTCACTAAATCCCCTGAAAGCCCTCACCCCACGCCACTGCTTATACCTGATCTAGATGTGGTACCTTCTTCTGAATGGTCTACATTCTTGCAACCATCATCAGTGCTTAATCTAAGATAGGTCCCTTTTGATCTTGGGAAACATGTAGCCAGTATGAATTATTTTCCTTCCTCTCATATTTCAGTAGTAAAATTTAGAGAATGACACGGGGACAGAATTTGTCCCCGTCCCCACGGTTATCTGCGGGAAACCATCCTTGGGTCATTCTTTAAGGAGAGAGGGAAGAATCAGAGTATGATTGGGCACAGTTATTGACCCTCAAGCCTTGCATTGAAAAATGCTGGTGTAGAAGGACTGAGGTTGAGATAGACACTAATGAATGACATGGGATGGTTTCCCATGGTTGTCCTCGGGGACAAATTCTGTTCTCATGTCATTCTGTATGGTCACCATGTTGAAATTTAGTCTGTTTATGGTACAGCAAGGTTATCATATGAAGATACTCAGACTTGGTGAAAGAAACAAACCCTATTCTCTGCACCTCAGAAATATGCAGTTATTATGAATCTTAGACATGATTACAATTAATGCTGCAGTGCTGATGCTGTGTTAGTCCACTTTAAAGGTAATAAAGAAAAAACAAAAAAAGGTAAATAAAGTGGTGCCTTTTTCTGGACTAACAATACATTTTTGACAAGTTATCAAAGACAGAACCATCTTCTGCAGGTCAGGTATGAACAAAAGAATGACCATATCAAAGTATATAAGTGAAAAAGAAAAGGTATAGTTGGGGAGAAAAGGAGTGAGAAACAGGGGAAAGGTGGTTAATGACAAAGTAGTATAATTTTATGGTTTATAATAAGATAGGAAACCCAGAACCTTGTTAAGTCTTATCATGTGGATGCTAAAATATTTCATCATCTTAACTTCAAAAGTCTTCTCTGTACATTCTTAGATTGTTGTAAAGTTACCTCTTAGTATTCTGACTCTAAGTCTTGAAAAATGCTCACCCACGGTTGTCACCAATTTAAGTTGTATCCATGCTTTCATTTTTATGCAGTTTTTGATATTGTCTGAACATTTCTTCCACAGTCTCTGCTGCCTGGTGTCTATGGGCCTGCTGGTTGACTGTTGCTGTGGTCATAGGTTGGTTATTCCTCTGCCACTAGAGCAGGGTGGGCAACTCCGGTCCTCGAGGGCTGGAATCCAGTCGGGTCTTCAGGATTTCCCCAATGAATATACATTGAAAGCAGTGCATGCAAATAGATCTCTTGCATATTTATTGGGGAAATCCTGAAAACCCGACTGGATTCTGACCCTGAAGGACCGGAGTTGCCCACCCCTGCACTAGAGGGTATATCCATAATGCAGTGATCTGCAGGATGGAAGTATCTAGAGATGGAGCCAGTATGTATAGAAGGAGGTAATCTAGCTGCAACCCCTCCCTACCTTGTTACTGTCTGCCTGTCTCTCACCACTCTCATAGGCAGGGATTAGAGGAGGAGATGGGGGAAAGTGTTGACACACAGCATCGCATTTAATTCTTGTAGGTGTCAATGTGGCAAGAAGAAGGACACAGTATTTTTCAGCTTCCAAGTTTCAACTTCCTGTCAGATGTATAGCTTTCTGTTTCCAAAAAAGTTACATGTGTAAGATGAAAAAATAACAAGGATAGTTGTGATCAAGTGCACACGGTATTTCATATAGTATGCCTAAAAAAGTCAGCAGTGTTTGTCCTTTGAGGTAAGGGCAAGAGTTGCATTTGTGTCATCAATTAAAATAGGATAACCAAATGACTTGTGCACCCTCATGCACTCACTGAAAGCTGGTTCTTCACATTACCTTGAACACCCAAAGGATAACCAGCCTATTTGATTCAGTTTCTTTTGCTGCGTGGATTGTATATATGTCTACATCATACTTTCGGCCTGTCTTGAGTGACATTTGCTTTGAAGAAATGCCAACCATGACCATGATTGAGTCCTATTCATTTTAACGTAATGTCATTCACAGCCACTGTAATTCAATCATCACACTTTCAAATTTTGGCCAAGTCGCCTTTCCCTCTCAAATGTCACTCAGATGTCCCAGTTACTTTCATCTCTGACCTATCCAGATGCAATGTGGCACTTGTAGGACTGCCCGATAGTAAGAATGTCATGAATTCAGCTGTCAGAAAATCTGAAATTAAAAAGAACAGGATTGGCCTCTGGCTAAAAATAACCCAGAATGTAAGTAGCCATCTGGTTACTCTACAGTATGGTCAGTCACTAGAAAACCAGAATACACAGCAATGCAATTATGAAAATTATCATAACTGAAGTAGAGCAATACCAATTATAACTATGATAGCAGTGTGCAGCTTCTCAGCAATGTAATAGCCTGATTAGGGTTATAAAAAATGAAATATTTTAAATTGATTTTTACAGAACTTCCCCATAATGTGAGAACTACAGCTCTCAGAATCATAGGTGAGTTAAAAATGTTTTCGTGACAAATAGAACAGCCTAGACATTACTTAGCAAGCTAACCTCATGATAAACCCATAGGCAATTTCACAGATGTCAACCTTAGTGCCCAAGGAGGCTGCAAGAGGAGCCAGATGCTACAGCTGCAAAATGGATTCCCACTGTTTGGGCATCTGTGTTAGACATACAGAAGGAGAAATGTGGCACTATGCAGAAAGGGACACATGGCAGCCCAGCAACCATTTGTTTATTCTTTTTTAATGAGCTCAGGCTCAGCTATTGAGAAACCATGGCATCGTATTGTAGATGATTGTAGCAGTGTTTGAAATGCATTTTTAAAAAATCTGTAATGTTGGTATGATTGTAAGGATTAGTTTACTATAGATTAGTGCAGTGGTTCCCAACCCTGTCCTGGAGGAACACCAGGCCTATTGGGTTTTCAGGCTAGCCCTAATGAATATGCATGAAGCAAATTTGCATGCCTATCACTTCCATCATATGCAAATCTCTCTCATGCATATTCATTAGGGCTAGCCTGAAAACCCGATTGGCCTGGTGTTCCTCCAGGACAGGGTTGGGAATCACTGGATTAGTGTATTCACAGCTTGCTAAACCACCTTTCCTTAGATACATCAAGGTGGGTCACAATCAGTTAATGAAATCAATAAACACTTATGGCTGAAAACATACAAGACTGCTCTATAACTGATTCAAAATAATTATTAGAGATATAAGTGCATGATCTAGAACAGTGGTTCTCAACCCTGTCCTGGAGAACCACCAGGCCAATCAGGTTTTCAGGCTAGCCCTAATGAGAGAGATTTGCATATAATGGAACTGACAGGCATGCAAATCTGCTCCATGCATATTCATTAGGGCTATCCTAAAAACCCGATTGGCCTAGTGGTCCTCCAGGACAGGGTTGGGAACCACTGATCTAGAAGAATACAGAAGAGGATAAAAACACATAAACACCCAGCCTGTAAGAATAGGTATCTGGCTGAAGGAAGCAAGTAAAATGCTTACCTGCTCTGATGGCCCATATAGGCCTTAGTAAAGTAGTAGGTTTATAAACTAGATTTTGAATTTTCTATGAGTCCTTAAGGAAGAAAGGTGATAAAACGTTACATAAGGAAGGTGTCAAATAGAAAAATACTGAATGGTGTATAGACTCTAGTATACGTACATGACAGATGAAGGATGATATAAATTTTCATTCTGAGATCTAGTCCACAATAAAGACAGTGAGATCATGTGATTGATTAGCTAACTAGATAGGTAGGCAGGTGAAGGATGCTTTGTGGGCCAACAAAAGAATTGTAAAGTGTACCTGATAAGCCACAGGCAGCCAGTGCTCAGAGAAGGAGGGGTTAACATGATTACATTTCTTTGCACTGTAAATTCACGTTAATAGTTTGGAACATTAAGCACAGTAGTAAGTTTAAGGCCACAGTAAAATATGATTATATAGTCCAACCAGCTGAGAACTAGAGAATGTCCTAATCTTAATGCCTTTTGGTCAAAATAAGGATGAATAGAATACATTTTTTACAAGGCTGCAAACTAGGATCTTATGACCAATAATATCTATTCGTCAAACATGAGAAGAGAGTAAAAAATGCAGCCTGGAATCTTCAAAGAGTCCATTAGCATGGTGGGAATGCTCATAAGGATTGTGGAGAGCCAGCCTATCGGGGCTACCTCCAAAACCTTACATCACTAAGGTTTTGGAGGGAGTCAATTTTAATTTATTATCAGTAACCCACTGTCCAATGACTTTCAGGCAGCCATTAAGTGGCATGATAACAGGAAACTGGAGGCCAGTATAGTAGGTTAACTGTCATTTGCAAAGTAATAATAGTCAGTGTTGTAGTAAGAGGAGGGGGGGGGGGGGGAATGGACCACTTCAGGCACCATCCTTGAAAGGGGTGCCAATGCCAGCACTTCTCCTCCTTTCTGCCCCCCACATACCTCTTTAAACGTTCGCCAGCGTAAGTAGCATCTTCCACTTGCTGCTTGCACCAACCTAGGCTTCCATCTAATGGCACTTTCTGGTCACAGGTGGACGATGCTGTTCGTGCCGGCAAACATTTTAAGAGGTACATGGAGGTGGGAGTGATCAAGTGGCAGGGAAGAGTGGGGGCACTTGGTGTGGCAATGATAGACGTCACCGCCATGAGCACCATCTCCCTCGTTACGCTACTGGTAGCAATAATAGTAATAGCATATGCAATTTTATAGCCGTACATACCTTTCTCTGTGTGAACTTTTCCAGATTTTAAAGTGTGTGTGTATTCTATTTGGAAAATTATGGCAAGAAAACTCCTTGCCATAATTAAATGAAAGCGAACTATAAAGTGACCAAGGACCAGGACACTAATAGAGGAAGTGTTTTCAGTTTTCTCAGTATATGACACATTGATGCTCAAATTTTCAAAAGTAGCACCCCATAAATACAAACTTCATTCCCTCATTCTCTTTATAAACATCTGTTCAAACAAAAAAACAAATTTGCCCATAGAGGGGACAATTATATACAGAGGGCGTCTACACTCAGGTGTCATATAGCAGGAGTCCCCAAACCCTGGTCCGCGGCCGTCTGACAGCCAGACTGTGAGAGATCCCCTTGTGCAACATCTTTCCATCCCTCCTTCCCATCCCGCACAGCAGAACCCCGCCAACCCTCCCACCGTGGGGCCAACATACCTCCATTTTGAACAGCAGTGGCGGCAGCATTGAACAGGCTGCTTCGCTACCTTCCCCGCTGGGCTCTTCCCTCTGCCGCCACATCACTGATGAGGAAAGGTGCTGCGCAGGGGGATGAGTTGGCGGGGTCATCGGGGTTCTGCTGCATATGGAGAATAGGAGGAAGAGAAGGAAAGGTGCTGCGTAGGGGGATGGGTTGGTGGGGTCATTGGGGTTCTGCTGCACGTGGGGGATGGGAGGAAGAGATGGAAAGATACCTTATGATGTCATCAGTAATGCAGCAGCAGAGAGAAGGCCCAGGAGGGGAAGGCCACGAAGCAGCCTGTTCAGTTCTGCCGCCGCTGCAGTTCAGAATGGAGGTATGTCGGCCTCATGGTGGGAGGGTTGATAGGGTTCTGCTGTGTGGGATGGGAAGAAGGGATGGAAAGATGTTGCACAAAGGGATCTCTTTCAGCCTGGCATGTCATTGTCTTCCATCATCCCCAGATGGGATCCTCTGATTGCAGAAAAACAAGCTCAGGGCTCCGATTCTGCATTATGGTAAGTTGTATAATTTCTATTACGATATTATAACTTAATAATAATAGAAATGCAATGTATATTGTGTATTAAACTGCCTACAAACCCGCCCTGAATCCTCCCCCACTGGTCCCTGGAAAAATTTGCTTTCATAACAAGCGGTCCTTGGTGTCAAACAGGTTGGGGATCATCATATAGCACATAAGTTGTAGAATACCAGTGTTTACCCACAAGTGTGCAAATATGAGAGGGTTCTGAAAAGTTCTTAGTCCAACCAAAAAGGAAATGAAGTGGAGCCATGAAACTTACAAGTTATTCCACATATTCAGCCCTAAGTTCAACACACTTGGCATATCGTGTCTGAAGTTTCTGTAACCCTTCCAAAAATACTCTGATGTCTGTTCACCAAAATACTGCTCCGTTGCTGCAATTATTTCCAAATCACTTGAAAATTGTTGCCCTTTGAAAAACTCTTTTTCAGCTTTGGAAACAGTAAATAGTCAGATAGAGCAGGCATGTCTAACTTCGAACAGGTCATGATCTGCTTTTTCTGGCCAAAAGTGCCAGTGATCTACCACCATGAAAATTAAGTTTCAAATAAAATTTTAACACAATAAAATTGGAGGATTCCTCCCCCCCCCCCCATTTTTAATGAATCTTCTGTCATTTACTTGGATGTGATCAGCTATTAGGCAAATACAAAACAGAGAGATGAAGACCCAGTAAGAACTGCAAGGGGAAATGGAAAGAATATTTTTTCTTAAAGTTTTATTGAATAATAACTTTCTTTAACTTTTATTGAATAATTTGTGTTAAATTTAGGTCAAGTATTGACCACCAAACAATCATCAAAAAACTCAAACACCTGTCCAGCAAATCACATAAAATCAAATACCGCCAAATAAGTTCAAATACCACTACACGTGATTTAATAAATTCTGCCACAGTGTAGAATCAACGCAAAGGCAAGGCAAAATAAAATTGCAGTGTAGAATAGTGCAAAGGATAGGCAAAATAAAATTGCAGAGGCAAGCAAAAGTCACAGTGGTTTGAACCAATTTGAAGGCAAGGCATAGGCAAGTTAGATCAAAATTGGAAAAGCCCGCCAAAATCGTCAAATTCTTGACACTTTGTTGTGTCTACCCAAAAACATTAAATGAAAGCGAACTATAAAGTGACCAAGGACCAGGACACTAATAGAGTAAGTGTATTCAGGTAAAGCCCGGGTGAATGGATATTGACCGGTATATAACACACTTCTAAGTGGTATTGGGGCGGGAGCAGGAATGGGTGATTCTGAGAGGCAGGAGACCAGGTATGATGCTGGGGCTGTGGCATATCATTGCGGGGCACGGGTGGCAGCCCACTGGGGTATCCATAAACTATTGGCACGAAAACAACAAGTGCCCCCAATACACCCGCAGGCAAGATTCACGCAGGCAGGGAAAAAGACAGGCAAAGAATCAGCAGCTGCAGCAAGCCCTCGGCAGACGACCTGCCGGCACGAGCTCTCTCCTAGCGATGGAGCAAGCTGCTGGAGAGATGAAGCCAAGTGGGGCTGGCGATCTACCGCTGACCCCTCTGTGATCTACCTGTTGAACATGCCTGAGATAGAGCAAGGTCTGGTGAGTAGGATGGATGGTTTATACACTGAAACCCCAACTGCGTCAAAACATCTTGCCAGCTTTGTGAGCAAGTGCATTGTCTTGCAAAAAGAAAACTCATTTCCATAGCTTCCCACTCCTTTTTTCTTTCAATGCCTCCTTTAATTGGCATAGCAAGTTACAGTAGTAGATATTATCTGTTTGGCCCTTGGAAGATCCCAAAACACTGTGGCCATGACTTTTCCAGCTGACTTTTGGGTCTTGAATTTCCTTGGCCTTGGAGTACCTGAGTGTCGCCATTGCATGGATGTTGTTTTGTCTCAGGATCATAGTGGTTTAACCATGTTTCATCAATAGAAACTAGCCTTTCCAAAATGTTGGCATCAGCTTGCTGAAAATGCTGGAAAAATCAACTTGGATGTGTTCACTCGGTGTTGTTTCTCATCAGCATTTGTCAGACAAATCTGATCGATTTCTTTGACTGGGAGACCAGAGAATTGGACAGAGGGAGTGCATTAGATGTGGTGACGTGCCAGGTCAAGAACTGGTTGAGTGGAAGGCGACAGAGGGTAGTAATCAATGGAAATCGCTCTGAGGAAAGGGATATTACCAATGGTGTGCCTCAAGATTCTGTTCTTGGGTCTGTTCTTTTTAACATTTTTATAAATGATATTGCTGCAGGGCTGTCGGGTAAGATTTGTCTCTTTGCAAATAATACCAAAATCTACAATAGAATAGACACCCAGGATGGTGTGAACAACATGAAGAAAGACCTGGTGAAGCTTGAAGAATGGTCTGAAATTTGACAGCTAAAATTTAATGCTAAGAAATGAAAGGTCATGCATTTGAGCCGTAAAAACCTGAGGGACTGGTACTTTTTAGGGGGTGAAGAACTTATGTGCATGACAGAAGAGCGGGACTTGGGTGTGATTGTATCTTAAGGTGGCCAAAGAGGTTGAAAAAGTGACGGCGAAAACTAGGATACTAGGGTGCATAGGGAGAGGTATGGCCAATAGGATAAAAGAGGTATAAGACTCTGGTGAGACCTCATTTAGAATATTGTACAATTCTGGAGGCCTCACCTTCCAAATATTTTAGCCGGTTTCCCTCTTTCTACGATCTTTTGTAGTTTATGAAAGCTAACCTCTTTTCCTTACCTTTTCAGCTACTACTTTTGAGAACCTAAGCAGCCTTCTTTTCCTCTTACTTTCCTTACAAAATGGTTTAATGCCCTTACAATAGCTTCTTTCAGTTCTGTCCACTGCTTTCCTGCTTCTTCCAAATGTTCCCATTCAGACAATTCCTTGACGTAATCTCCCATCTAAACAAAGTTAATTTTTTAAAGTCTAGAACCTTTACTTTTGAATGAGCCCTCTCTACACCTGTCTTAATATTAAGCCACACCATGCAGTGATCACTGGATACCAGATGATCACCCAACATCGGAAACACTTTCTCCATTTGCAAATACTAAGGGCTCCTTTTACGAAGCCGCGCTAGTGGCTTTATCGCACACACCTTTTTAGCGTGCGCTAACCCCTGCGCTAGCTGAAAAACTACCGCCTGCTCAAGAGGAGGCGGTAGCAGCTAGCGCGGCTGGCAAATTAGCGCGCACTATTACGCGCGTTAAACTGCTAATGCGGCTTCGTAAAAGGAGCCCTAAGTCCAGTATGGTCCCATACCACGTGGCTGGAACAGTTCTCCTTGTAGAAAATCCATGATCTTCCTATTTCTAGAAGAACCTACAACAGGGATACCCCAATCAACATCTGGCATGTTAAAATCACTTATTAGTAATACTTCCCATTTTACAACTATATTCTGAATGTCTAATATTAAATCTCTGTCCACTTCTGACTGTGAAGGAGACTTGTATATTACACCAATGTAAATACATTTTCCATTCCCTCTTTCAAGATTGACCCACAGTGCCTCTTCTTTACCCTGCAGACCCTACAATTGTGTGGCTTTAATATGATCTTTATCATATAATGCCTCACCCCCTTTCCTGAACAGATTCTAGCCCGATGTAACTATAACCCAGTCATTGTTCTCTGTGAACCATGTCTCTGTGATTGCCACTAAATCCAACTCAGCCGCTTTCAACACAGCTTCTAGATCCAGAACTTTATTTTCAATACTTTGAGCATTAATATATACTGATTTCTAGACATTGAAATCTTTTCCCATTTGTGTAGAAGTATTTAGTGATTCTTGGAGACTTTGATCACTCTGCCCCAACGATTCTAGTTAAAAGCCTTCTTCAGTAGGTTAGCCAGTCTGCTGATAAAGACACTTCTTCCCTTCTTTGGTAGATGCACACCATCCCTGCTCAGCAGCCCTTGGAAAATCACCATAATCTAGGAACCCAAAATGCTCTCGGCGACACCATCTATGCAGCCACATATTTATCTCCAGTATGCAAACTTCTTTGCCTGGACCTTTACCCTTGACTGGGAGGATTAACGAGAATGCCATCTGTGTACACGACTGTTTCACCTTCTCTCCCAGAGCCACAAAGTCATTTTTGATAAGTTCAGAGGGGTATCTAGCAGTAATTAGTGCAAAAATGGATGAGCAGCATAGGATAATAGTCATTAGGCTTGATGAGTCTCGGCATGCTCTCCATAACATCTTGGATTATGGCACCAGACACACATTATACCTCCTGAGACATCATGTCTGGGCTGCAAATAGATGCCTCTGTACCCCCAAAAAGAGAATCACCAACCACCATTACCTTACACCTCTTAGTGGTCTTCATAACTTGGATTATTTTGAAGTTTGGTCCTTCCTCTCCTTGGGATGCTCATCTCCTCCACTTCTAAGGCTGCATACCGGTTCTTCAGTTCAAGGGCAGGTGGAGTCACAATATCAGTCCTGCAGCGTCCTTTAATGCAAGTCCAGCTGTCCTCCCTCAGCACAGCCTCTTCTTCCCCACTGCTGGAAATCTTCGAAGCCTCATGAAGCATTTCATTGATGCACCTCTCATTCTCACAGATGCGTCTCATCTTGCCACCTCCTCTCTCACTTCCTTTACTTTCTTCATGAGGGATTAAATCTGAAGACAGCTTGCACATGGAACCACCCCTTCTGCTTGGGTAACATTTTTTGTCTGCACAGAGACAGAAGCTGTAACCTGAGCAACAGCTTTAGTGACACAATGTTTCCCAGCCATACTGTGGTTGTAGAAGTCCTCGCACCTGATGAAACCCCCCCCCCCCCCCCGAGAAGAGAAAGCAGAAAAAAATCCTACCAAAGCAATGTCCTGTTCCTATTTGGCTGAAAAGAGCCTATAAATCAAAAGATCAGCCGTGGGGTGGGTGGGAGGAAATTAAACACTAAACAGAGGCTTTCCTATATATTCATTGGGAAAATCCTGAAAATCTGACTGGGTTGTGGTTCTTGAGGATCAAGGCTGCCCTTCTCTGCTTTAGAGGAAAATAGGCACTTAAGTTCCTTGCTAGAGCAGGATCCTACCAGCACCTCTAGGTACCTATATCTTATCTATGCACCATTTTACAAAATTGCCCCACACACAGAAGAATGGCCCCCACACAAGTTATAGATAGACTGATTGTATATATGTTTATGTATTTGCATATCAAGCAAGTAATTTTGCAACAGTCAATTTCTGTATGTATTTTTATTTTTTTATTTTATTTATTCAATTTTCTATATTATTCTCCCAAGGGAGCTCAGAATGGTTTACATGAATTTATTCAGGTACTCAAGCATTCTCCCTCTCTGTCCTGGTGGGCTCACAATCTATCTAATGTACCTAGGGCAATGGGGGGGATTAAGTGACTTGCCCAGGGTCACTAGGAGCAGTGTTGGTTTGAACCCACAACCTCAGGGTGCTGAGGCTGTAGCTTTAATCACTGTGCCACACTCTCCCCACTGCTTTACTCATGGAAATGATTTTGACAATTATCTTCTCTATAATCTAATGTATGATGATGTTATGTGGTTTTATTTATTTACCTGTAAGTTTTATGAATTTGGACTTTAGGTATATTTGTTTTAATTTATTACATTTTGAGATTATTTGGGCTACTTATGTGTTCACTTAAAGTTGTCATTGCTGCATTTACATGTTAATTTGCACTCAATTTTGGTATTTGTTGTAGATTACTTTGAACTACTGTAGTTTGTAACCTGGAAAAGCAAAGCATAAATATTTAAAAGGAGTGCCACATAATAAAGCCTGCTAAGGAGAAAAAGTACCCATTTGAATTGCAAAGCTGCCTGTTTTGTTCTGCTAATATGTGCTATAATGTTACCTGTGATTAGTCTCTTTTGCCAAGATACCTTCCCAGTGTATACTAAGGTAGGAAGGATAATCTATCTCAGTATTAAACACAAGAGATGACTAATTTTCTGAGGCAAACACTCTTAAGGTCCCTCCCCTTTAGAACCACAGAACTCTGGAATAACCTCACATTCCCGCTCAGAGTTTCAAGTTCCCTCCAATCCTTCCGCAAACACCTGAAAACTTGGCTCTTTTCAAAAATCTAACACTTCCCGCTTTTTGGTTCCCTGTTCCTCTTTATCTTCCTAGCTCCTTTCCTATAACCCTTCATTGTAGCTCCTTTTCAACCTAACCCTGTAAACCGTGCCGAGCTCTATGCTTGTGGAGATGGCGCGGTATACAAACCTAAGGTTTAGTTTAGTAGTTTAGCAAAAAAAGTCTTAGGTTTCAAAAACCTTGGAGAGTTAGCTATAGTGTATGTAATTAGTCTCTTCTGACTTTTTGGTGGGGGTCAACTAGCACTGATGTTTTCTAAGAATTTCAGAGCCTCTTCAGATTCTTTCTAGACCTGTATTGCCAATATGTTTCCGTAAGTCAAGTTAAATGCCAATTAACTCAATCAGTTAATATAGGTTGACGAAGATCTCACATTTTTTCCCCATTCACTTAAATTGATTTGGAGCAAGAGGACTATTTTCTGGGTTTTTTTTTCAATCTATCCCTGCAATGGTCACTAGATGTCTCTCTTGTGTCTCAGAAGCAATTACAAATAGGTTTATTTTCTTCCTTCCTCCCCTCCCCCAAGCTGTATAGAAAAACTAGACGAGACGAGCTGCATTTCCTCGCTTGTTCTTTCTTTCCATTGCTAGGAACATAATAGCAGCAATATAATGGAGTCAATGTATAGAAAAACTGGTCAGTCTTGTTTCCTGCATGCTATGTTGCATTCCCTCTAAACACTGCCGAGAAGCATGGTGGAAAAATAAATATTTTCCAATTGCAACAGCTCTGGAAAAAATATATATATATTTTTTCTATCTGGTATCTACAGAGTAAAATGACAGAGTGGAACCTTTAGCTTGAGCATGACACTCTATTAGAGGCATTTTATTTTCACAAACCTTTCCACTCCTCCCACTCAATCTGTTCTTTACTTTTTTCCCTCGTTTTGTGAGCGCCACTAAATTCTGCAAGGAAATGTTAAATGAAAGAAAAAGGCTTTAATTACACACTTCGTACTTTAGGCGCACTTCTAACGGGGGTACTAGGCGAAATCTGAAAGATGACGTGATTTTATTTTCACTTGCTGTTGTAGACTACTAAAATGGAGGGGGTGGGAGAAAACGCAAAATTGAACTGGGAACTCTTTTTCAGCACCGGT
This sequence comes from Geotrypetes seraphini, assembly GCF_902459505.1. Lineage (NCBI taxonomy): Eukaryota > Metazoa > Chordata > Amphibia > Gymnophiona > Dermophiidae > Geotrypetes > Geotrypetes seraphini. The sequence continues at coordinate 71,967,792 of NC_047088.1, forward strand.
CTGTCAAACGGCTAACTTTACACACACGAAAGATAGAGCTTATTTGAGGCGCCCTATCAGAGACGCCCTTGCACGCTTATTTCTTGCTCGTCCTTACACACTGCTTGCACAGGATTGCTATGGCAGTTCAATACAAAATTTCAGCACCAAAACAAGGGGAAAGGTAGGGGAGCTGGGCAAGCCGCCAGGAACTCTGGAGCTTCTCCTCACTGGGGCAAGCTTGAGAGCTCTCTGGACTCCTTAGGAAAGCCTCTCTCTGCAGTGCGATTGCAATTACAAAGGTAAATGCCATTATATATGAATTGAATTATTCTCCGCTTTAAAAGACAGCAACAGATAGACATTCTATTAGCTCTCTCAAGGGACAGGCGGGATGATGCCAGCTTATTGTTATCTGGTTCTGCACATTTTTTTTTTTTTTAAATGCCATTGCAAAGTTAGTAATTTTACCTGAGTAATTCTTTCGTTTCTAGCCACCTGGGGGGATTGATAATGGCTGAAGATTCCGTTCAGACTCTTTGCTCCAGCTCAATCAAATCATGGAGGCGCCAGTTCACTTTCATTGATCTGTGGGTTCCTGACAGGCTTTCGCCACAAGGAAACATCACCAGCCTCCGTCGCTCACCTTAAAGGGGAACTGAGCTTCGGTGTGTTTCCTGCTAAAAGCCCTTTTACGTAAAAGCATCCTAACGAATTACTGTGCTGTTCATTTCCTATTTAGGCACAGCTCTCCAATACACCCTTTGAAATATCTCTGCAAGTTCATTTTCAGAACCATGCCCAGGAGTACTTTTATTTGCAACCACTCATCCAGATTAAATTACTGTTATAAATACCAGCCGGCTAAAGACAGAAGTTTTCAAATGTATATAATTTAGCTTCTGAATAAATGTATTGTTTCTAAAGTCCGGGTTTCAAAAAGGTGTTTCCACTTTCAGGAAATAGGAAACCTAACTATATTTGCAAGAATTCCACCTATTATGATTTTATAACCTCACCAAGGTAATGGGAAACCCCGACAATAGTTCGGGAAAACACGGGGGTCTTCCTGAAGGAAAGTCCCAGGTGATAGGGCTAAGACAGGGGTAGGCAATTCCGGTCCTCGAGAGCCGGAGACAGGTCAGGTTTTCAGGATATCCACAATGAATATATATGAGATGGATTTGCATGCACTGCCTCCTTGAGATGTAAATCTATCTCATGCATATTTATTGTGGATATCCTGAAAACCTGACCTGGCTCTGGATCTCGAGGACCGGAATTGCCTACCCCTGGGCTAAGATAATTCAAAGGGTGACTGAGTACACTAGTGATGTAGCTGTGCACAGTTGCCCTAATCCAGGGGTAGGCAATTCCGGTCCCTGAGAGACAGAGCCAGGTCAGGTTTTCAGGATCTCCACAATAAATATGCATGAGATAGATTTGCATCTCAAGGAGGCAGTGCATGCAAATCCATCTCATACATATTAATGGTGGAGATCCTGGAAACCTAACCTGGCTCTGGCTCTGGAGGACCGGAATTGCCTATCCCTGCCCTAACCCAATCATACTTCAAGTATGAAATATTTCATAGCTTGATGGGCATTATTTCTTGTAGCTGAGTTGCCTCTTTTTTTTTTTCTCTGTCCTGTGCATAAGAATTCCCATACTGGGACAAACCGAAGGTCCGTCAAGCCCATTATCCGCCATAAATAAAATGGTGTATGTTTTTCTGGGGTTTTAAATGGGTATTTCTCAAATATATTCAGTGTTCTCATCCCTTTTTTTAAATTATAATTTATGAGCATTCCATTTCAGATGACATGGAAAAAAAAATAGATTAAGGATTCATTTGCATTCAGATCATAACTCCAGGGCAGAAAAATGAGTGTAATACTTAAAAGTCTTGGTTACAGATATCTTGTGACTTTGTTTTGCCTCAAGTACTGCTAGGTTTACTGCGAGCTTAGTGTCTCTCTTTTTCTGTACAAGCCACTCTGGGATGGACCTGTCATGAATCATTTGCAGTTACTGCAGCTTTGTAATAACTGATAGGAGGCTGGGCCATAGGTATTAAAGCTTTCTTCCCCTAGGCTCAACAGGGCAAAATCTCTGTCTCTTCGTACTCTATAGATAACTTTCCTACCCCTAACTACTACTACTATTTATCACTTCTATAGCACTGAAAGCGCTGTACATTTGACTAATCCAAACGTAACACTGAACTTATTATATTTAGGTTTCTATCACTAATTTTATCATCTTTGGCTATTAGAATAGCAACCAGACCAAAGCATGTGTGTGTTTTATTTCTAATTAGCATACTTATCTGTATTGTTGATATTCATTGATGTTGCAATAGCCATCTTTTGAATAATTTACATGAAAATGGTATTTGATTTGTTTTAATTGTTCTGACTTTGCACAACTAAGATACCTCAGATAACTATGGGCTAAGGTTCTTTCTTTGAACTAAGGATCCAAGAATGCCAAGACCATTAAATCCGATTTTAAACTCCCAAGCAGGAACGAATGGACCAATCTAGTGTGGCCAGCCAATATCTTTGTTTACTATTTGCATAGAAAATGCACGCTTAAATATGGAGAGGATATGATGCTAGGGTAAAATATTTCTCTCTCTGTCCCTAACCCATTGCACGGCACTGCATGATAGAAAATAGCAAAGATCTGCCTCCGATCTATACTACTGTTTGTATGGCAAGCTGGAATAGCTGATGTGATAGTCGCTCTGCTGAACAGAAAAAAAAAATGTGCTTACAGCAAAACAAAGTGCTTGAAACATACACGTTTGAAATATGACCATGTCCTAGAGATTCACTCCATTAAGCTGTGCAAAAGACAGACGGCCGAGCTTTTATTTGAGCTGCAGTTCTCCAAGGTTTACAGCACCGTCCACTGTTGTCAATAATGACTACTGCATCTGCCGTCCAATTTGGAATGCAAAACAGACGTCACAGATGAAGGATCTACTGACAAGAACAAAACTCCTCGAAAAAGCCCAGTGCAAACAACAAAAAAAATGATCTACTAAGAGATACTGGGGAATGAGGGGGAGGAGCAAAGAACTGAACCTGAACACAAAAAATAAACTTAGAAACAGCCGAACAAGGTGCTTTATAAAAAAAAAATGGAAGCGATCGAGAGAAATTGCTATAATAAGATGCAATAAATCCATGGGATAAGAGCGAGGACTCTGGCTGTACCTCGACCGCATTCTCCCTTTCTCTTGCTCACGTAAGTTTCTACTCCGTTGGAAATTTCAAGCCGACTGCCCCCCTTGGCACTTGCCCCGCCCTCTCTGCCAGTAATTCATTCCCGAGAACTCTGATTGGCTGCATCCCGACTCGCCTCCGTCCCTGGGAGCGCTCTCCCTTTCTCTCTCCAGACTTGTGGCAGGCAGTTTGCAGCAGCAGCAGCTATGTGCGAGGCGTCTGGGTGCAGAGAGATAGGGAGAACAGCTCTAGCAGTGAAAGAGCATCCTCATTCAGAACCCAGGCACCGGGATGGTGTTTGCAGAAAGAGGAAAGCTCGGGTGCATCCTCAGTCTTCCAGCAACTTTCTTCTAGGATTCTGGAGCCTTGGATTTTAATAACTTAATAAATTTATTTTTTTTTACACAAAACTTGCAAATTCCTTCACCGGGGGATATTGACACAGAGAAACAACAATTACGATAAACTTCAATGGCTTTCCTATGAAGCATGCCATCAAATTATTCTGGAAGTAAAAACTTCGTGCACAGAGAGATTAACACATTTTTCCTGGTGCTTAATTGCTAACTGGATGAATGGTTGCAAGATAATGCCTGAAAGGATTTATCAAATGCCTGGATCCTGCAAGCAGAGGGGGTGACTGGAGTGTAATCTGCACCTGCTTAGCGCCCTGACTTTCCATCCAATACCATTATTACTTTTACCGGAGCCAAACCGAGAGGTGAAAACTTGGTCATTTTCATTGGTAATAAACCGATTTCCTTTGAAACTGGCGTATGCTTTTGTGTTTGGGGACCATATGCTGGCCGTGAGACTTATCAATTGCATTCTCTAATTTGCTGTGATTTGACTCCATGTGTGGCTGGGGAGGGCCCGGCGGATGGTGTACGAGGACTCCGATTGACGCTGCATCTGCAGATTTTTCCACCCCCCCCCCTTCCCACGCTTTCTGCTGTCATGATCGGAGAAACAGCAGGGCTTTGTAGCGTTTCGCCGCCTCTCTCAGCCCTGATCGGAGATCCATTCTGAGTTAGCCATGAGGACGTGTTTAAAGTGCACATTCTAGCCACAGTCATTTCTGAGGGGATTTTTTTTCTTTCTTTTTTTTTTTAACTGTGGATTGAGAACATTTCGCCTGTCTCCAGTTACCTGCTAAGAAATCTAGAAAACCCAAGAAAAACCTGACTGCTGCCCCTCCCCTTTTTGATTTTGCAGCTATACCTGCAGATTTTTTTTCTCTCTCTTTTTATGTAAGTAATTATGTATTTTCTTAATTCTTTAACTTTATAGAGGTGAAATTGACTAGCAGGACTTTTTTCATCACCGTGTGCTGTACATGTTTCCCTCCCATACTCTCACAATCCTCTTTACCAAAAAAAAAAAGATAAAATAATTACGCGTGGGAGGTAGCTTTTCCTCTTTTTTTTTTCTTTTTTAAATGCGTGTATGCTAAGTCTCGGAAATGGATTTTCTAACAATTCTGCTGTTGCTGAGTGTGTCCTGGACTCGGACTCGAGCCCTCATCAACTTAAAATACTCGGTGGAGGAGGAGCAAAGAGCCGGCACGGTGATCGCCAACATAGCCAAGGACGCCAAGGATGCCGGCTTCGTGCTGGACCCCCGGCAGCCCGCGTTCCGAGTCGTCTCCAACTCGGCCCCCCACGTGGTGGACATTAACCCCTCGGGGATGCTGGTCACCAAGCAGAAGATAGACCGGGACCTGCTGTGCAGGCAAAGCACCAAGTGTGTCATCTCGTTAGAGGTCATGACCAACTCGATGGAGATCTGTGTCATCAAGGTGGAGATCAAGGACCTGAACGACAACGCGCCCAGCTTCCCCACCGACCAGATCGAGCTGGAGATCTCGGAGACGGCCAGCCCGGGCACCCGCATCCCGCTGGAGAGCGCCTACGACCCGGACTCGGGCAGCTACGGGGTGCAGACCTACGAGATCACCCCCAACGACCTGTTCGGCTTGGAGATCAAGACCCGGGGCGACGGCTCCCGGTTCGCCGAGCTGGTGGTGGAGAAGAGCCTGGACCGGGAGACGCAGTCCCACTACAGCTACCTGATCACGGCGCTGGACGGCGGCGAGCCCCCCAACTTCGGCACGGTGGAGCTCAACATCAAGGTCATCGACTCCAACGACAACAACCCGCTGTTCGAGGAGGCCGCCTACGCCGTGAGCGTGCCCGAGAACTCGCCCCCCGGCGCCCTGGTCATCGACCTGAACGCCACCGACCCGGACGAGGGCACCAACGGCGAGATCCTGTACGCGTTCAACAGCTACGTGTCGGACAAGACCAAGGAGCTCTTCCGGGTCGACCCCAAGAGCGGGGCGCTGTACGTCGGCGGGGCCCTGGACTACGAGGAGGCGCACGTGTACGAGGTCGACGTGCAGGCGAAGGACCTGGGCCCCAACTCCATCCCGGCGCACTGCAAGGTGACGGTCAACGTGCTGGACGTCAACGACCACGTGCCCGTCATCAACCTGCTCTCGGTCAACAGCGAGCTGGTGGAGGTGAGCGAGAACGCCTCCCCGGGCTACGTCATCGCCCTGGTCAGGGTCTCGGACAGGGACTCGGGGGCCAACGGCAGGGTCCAGTGCAAACTTCTCGGGAACGTGCCCTTCCGGCTGCAGGAGTACGAGAGTTTTTCCACCATCCTGGTGGACGGCGGGCTGGACAGAGAGCAGAGGGATCAGTACAACTTGACCATTCAGGCCAAAGATGGAGGCAGCCCCTCTTTGCAATCCACCAAATCGTTCACGGTGAAAATAACCGATGAGAATGACAATTACCCTCACTTCTTAAAGTCGTACTATCAAGTCATTGTGCAGGAAAACAACACCCCTGGGGCTTATTTACTGTCCGTCTCAGCCAGGGATCCTGATTTGGGTTTAAATGGTAGTGTCTCTTATCAAATTATCCCATCCCAAGTTAGGGACATGCCTGTTTTTACATACGTGTCCATCAACCCTAACTCTGGGGACATCTATGCCTTGAGATCTTTCAACCACGAGCAGACAAAAGCGTTTGAATTTAAAGTGCTGGCTAAAGACGGAGGCAACCCATCCCTGCAAAGTAATGCTACTGTCCGAGTCATTGTGGTGGACGTAAATGACAATACACCTGTGATAACCTCACCACCTCTGGTCAATGGGACCTCGGAGGTCTATATCCCTAGAAATGCTGGGGTGGGCTACCTAGTGACAGTGGTCAAAGCTGATGATTACGACGAGGGTGAGAATGGAAGAATTTCGTATGAAATTTCAGAAGGAGATAGAGGATTTTTTGAAATAGATCAAATCAATGGAGAGATTAGGACCACCAGAGCCTTTGGGGAGAACTCAAAGACTACCTATGAGCTGATTGTTGTGGCCCATGACCATGGAAAACCCTCTCTCTCAGCTTCTGCCTTGATTCTAATATATCTGTCCCCAGCTCTAGATGCCCAGGAGTCCATGGGATCTGTTAACTTGTCCTTGATTTTCATCATTGCCCTGGGATCTATCGCAGTTATCCTGTTTGTCACTATGATCTTTGTGGCAGTGAAATGCAAATGGGATAACAAGGAAATCAGAACCTACAACTGCAGGTAAAGCCATTTTATTTTATTGTCTCCTTTGAAATCAATTCTGACCATTTTGAACCTTGTTTGTGCATTAGATTTGTTCTTGAGTTTGAAACTATTCACACTTTAGCAACTCTTGTTTGTCATACATTATGCTTGAAAAAGGCATAGGGACCAGTTCGTTTTCAGCAAGTGCTGGCCAGTCTTAGGTCAGACTGCATTGAAATGCTAAACAAATATCCAGCAGATCCAAAAAGTACAAACAGATTTTAAAACCAAACTTAGTCATAAATCTTATTGGGGGAAAAATTGATAAATGTATGTATTTTCTAGTTTACACAACTCTTTTATAAAATTCACAACTTGGATAATAAAAAGTGCTGAGATGCTTGCTAAAATTGGTACCATGTGTTGCATCTGGGATGCTAGCCCCTATAAATCACACTTCTCCATTGAAATACCTACCTTAAGTGTATGTTGAGCTGTCGGTATGTGAGATTACAGTGTCTGGAATTGAGAGAGAAAAAATGGGAGAGTTCATGGGTGCATGTACCACTGAGACAGTTATATAACAGGGCACACAGGCAGTTGCTGTAGCTGAGGCTTTTCTGGTGGCATTGTGTAATGTTCCAGCCCCAACACCACCAGATGAGGTCATTGTGGGCACATCTACCACACGGCATGGGGGAGAAGGATGGACATTCATGAAAATCAGAAGTTGAAATAAAGCAAGAGAAATAGAATTTCTAATAGGGACCAAAAAGGTGAGCATAAACCTTAGAATATGTTCAATAAAGGGGAAGGGTTTGCTTTAAAATTCTACTTGTATAGAGAAATCGTTTATCTATGCATCATATACATGTACATTTCATAGGAAATATTTTGTAGGTTACATTCCATCCGTGAACAAAACTTGTTACCGATTAATTTCTTGAGAAACTCTCGTAGGTGCAATTATATATATCCACAATTCTTGCATTTACTGTTTTGCAGTCATTCTGCATATCCTCTTAAATCTAAACTTGATATAGTGTGTGTTGACCATTATGAACCCCCCTGCCAATGTAATAGCCATACAGTTCTTATTTTCCCATAGTGTTCCCTGGGTTACAGAAGTTTAGCAGCCAGACCCCAACCACACATGAATATCAATCAGACGCCATGAAAGAGCAGCTGCAATGGCTCTCGTAAGTGGCTTAATCCTGTTGTTGATGAAATAGCCACAGCTTTTACTGTCCTTCATCTTTGAGTTGCCTCGGAAGGAAGAAGTGGAAAATAATATTGCTTTGCCAGAGGCAGGTTTATAGTGAGAAAAAAATAGGCAATCTTTAAAATCTTATTTGTACAGCCACAGTGATTGAGAGCTCAGTTAAACACGAGGTTGTCGCAATGCAAAGTGCATTCGTTGGCCTTTCCCTTGTTGAGGAAGAAATTGTTTCTGTCCAGAAGCAGAGACTGCTTTGATCCTTGGTTTCCTTGTTGCAGTGCCTGGTGCCGACTGTGAAACGGTTCAGGTTATTGTTACCCTGGTCTGTCAAACAAACCAGAGCAGCAGCTGAATGCATAGACACAAATTTCAATTGCACACAAGCACGTTATTCCATGTACCAGTTAGTTTGGTGAGATGACAGGAGATTAATGTGGTACAATCTTAATTAAATAATTGGTCAATAAAGGGTGGCAGCAAAATAAATACTTTTGCTTTGTACATTTCAAGTAAACAGGACCCCTCAGGCTTCATCAACCTGCTGCATGCACAAATGCAAGAAGCAGAAATAACCTGAGTTCTTGCAGAATCTTACAGAGTTCTGTCCCTTAAGTCAGAACTAAAGTGATGTAAAGTGTAGTGGAGTGAAGACTTGCTAAGGCTTGGAAAACTGTATTGCAGATGCCCAAATGAAGCTTCAGAGAAGTCTTATTTAGTGTGTTATGTTGAAATGATGTTTCTATATGCCTGAAAGTCTTTTGATGTTTTCATCATATTGCTATTCTCTTGGCAATGTAAGCATAAGCTAGTTCTAGGTGAATAAATGAGATTAAAGGTGGCTATTGTCTTGTCAGTGGTAGCTAGATCACCCATCATGGACTAGAGTGCATGTGCTGGATACATAAGTGTCTGAGAAGCCTGGGAATTCACTGCATTAATTTCTTTAAGATGCATGAAAGATGAGTAGAAAGTGGTGGGCTTTGCCAACTTGACATCTCATATTATATGATTATATGCTTAAATCTAGCAGTTTAAGGAATTATATTGCTTCTAAGTATATCCATTGTTATTTATACAATCTTAAACATATGTAATTCTAAAAAGAAATGTCCTTATTTCAATGCTGGTTTTCTTTTCGTTTTCTGCAATATTCAAAAGGATGATCTTAGCTTGTTAAAAATAACTTAGGATGGCAGCGGTAATGGTTGATATCCATGTATCAATGATAAGGCAAGAGACTGTGCCTTTCAGAATCAATTCACAAATTTGATTGATGTTAATGTCAGCAGTGCATGCAATAAATACAAAAAAAGGGTTAGATTCTTTTTTTTCCCAATGATTTATCATCCAGTTGCCTCCTTTCCATGTGGGATGACATAATTGCACAATGAAAAGCAATTTCTTGCCTAGTGGTTTCTTCCTGCGCCAGGGACCGCAGGCAGACATAACACAGAAGGAGTGATCTGCAGTTCATTTCAGAGCAGGCAAAAAAATGCCTTCAGTTTAGCAAACCATCTGAAAGCCTAGAAGATCTGGTGAACTAAGACAATGTTTCCTTAAAGAGTTAATCAGGAGCTGCCCAAAAAGTGCATGGTTATGGCTGACAAAAATGATGATAAAAGCATCATGCGTTACGATAGAAATACAGTGGATCCAGGCAGGAATGTGTCAGGGGCTGTTGCAGTAAGAAACCCCCCTCCCCCATTCAAACTGGAGCTGTTTTATCCTGGTGGGGGCAGGGACAGGGAAGAGAGGGATATGCAGTCAGCACATCTTTTAGGCATCGCCCTGAAATATGACTTAACCCTTTACAAAGTCTTTCTGTTTCCCCTTTCTTTGTCTAGCTGTCCACCCGTGTCTAGTCTAGTGTTGCAAATCATGAATGATCTCTAGGTAATTAGTTATCGTTTTGGTTCCTAGCTTTGTCATATAAACTTTTTATACATCCAGGCAGATGGCATAAGTTGCAACAAAATCCAGAACATTAGCAGCATGCAGACGTGACTTAAGAAAGAGCTTGTAGCTGCATTTGAACTAAATCAGAGGTATAAAGCAAGATCATAATCACAGATCTGTACAGTACCCTTCACCCTAGCAGGATCCCAATATTAGATTTGTGTTTTTTCTTTTCTTTCCCTTTTCTTTCCTCTTTCTCATTACAGAATTGCAGAATACTCCTATGGCCACCAAAAGAAATCAAACAAGAAAAAGAAAATTAGCAAGAATGATATCCGCCTGGTGCCACGAGATGTGGAAGAGACGGACAAAATGAACGTAGTCAGCTGCTCTTCCCTCACCTCCTCGCTAAACTACTTTGACTATCACCAGCAGACCTTGCCACTGGGGTGCCGTCGATCCGAAAGCACCTTTCTTAATGTGGAGAATCAGAACACTAGAAACACAGGGTCTAATCACACTTACCAACACACCTTTAATAACCAGAGTGCACAGCAGCCGGACCTGATCATCAACGGGGTGCCACTGCCAGAGGTGAGTCTGTGCCCTTCAAGGTGTACAAATGAGGTTTGCTGCAAGGTTTACGTGCAAGGAATAGAAGCATTGACTCTGTTTAAGTAACTTATTAATATCAAAAGTGCAATTTAGTCCATTTCTGTGCTTGTCGTAAAGTACATCCCAAACCGTGAGACACATTTTGAGAACCCCCAGGTGCTCTCAGTAAAGACTAGTTGAAGCAGTAATATTAATAATTTAGCCCCTTTTACTAAGACGCTGGAGCGAGTGCTGCGCGGCAAACACTCCAACGCCCCTTCAATCCCTGTAGGCGTCGGAGCGTTTAACGCGTCGGCCCGCGCTGTCGGGCTTAGTAAAAGAGGGGGGTTCAGTTCATTGTCTTGCCTACTTCTCGGGCCTCTTGTTTCTATTTTGGTTTTATTTTATGGCTTCTTTCCCATATAGAATTGTCCTCTCTTTTTAATAGCCAGGCTTTGGTTTGAAAGATTTCTTCTACTTGAGTCCACTTGTAAGTTGCCTGTCATAAAAATCGGCACAGTGGGTGAATAGGAGATGAGTTCACCGATTTTTAAGTTCTCTGGTGTCTCAGGAATGAAGACAAAATCAGAATGGAAATGGGGTACCTGAAGGAATATATTCTGCCTTATCCATTGAAGAGTCTGAATATTTTGCTAGAACTGCTGCTTTAAATATGGAATTGGGCACCTGTTTCCCCGAACACTTGCCCACTGGCACTGTAAAAAGTGATTGTATTGATAGACCGCAAATTAATGTCTGTGCACACCACAAAGCAAGCTATAGAAAGGGGGAGGGGGTGAAAACTGGGTACATGGCCTTGGCTTCTGCTGGTTTATTGGTTTCAGTTCAGTGCATTGATTAAGGGACATGCACTGGCATCATTCATCTATCACTGTCTTGCTGTTCAGGTGTGCAAAGACTGAGTAAGCCTTGCAGTCGGACCACTTGCCCAGTATTCTAGCAAACTGCTAGATATGTTTCATGTATTTTTTTGTGTGTGCAATAGTGGGTCACAAAAGATTTGCAATTTGGTCTTAAAATTCTGTAAACCTGGACCTACAAATGTTGAACTGAAGCAGACCTTCGGTTCTTGTAAGGTGAAGGTGTTTTGGGCCGATAACATTTTTGCTTTACTGCCCGCTATAGAGAGGCAACAATTCTTTTTTACAGCAGAATAACACATGCATAGATATTAGTTTGATCGACCTTCTAGCGTCTGCTGTCACTGACTTAAAGTAAGTTTTGGAATATATTTTTAGAGGGAAACCTCAATGGTCTCTTACAAAATAGCCTCTTTGATATCTGGGTAAACATACTTTTGTGCAGCCTGTTTACATGTAAAGTGTACCAGTTGTTTGAGGAGATATGTCCAAGAGTAGACACTTTAACCCAGAAAATTTGCACCTCCTAAATATCAGATGTTAATATCTGCATACAGTTCTTCTGGATTAATTTTCATGGTGAAAATACATGCACATTTGCTGTGAAAATCTGGCAGAGTCTGCACAAACAAAATTACTTTTTATCCTTGAGTGCAGTTATAGAATTATTCCTGCAAAGCAGAGTCACTTTATGATCCTGTGTACTTTTGGTTGTAGTCCTTGAAGCATTAAGATGACTGATTGAACACAGCATGGTGCAGCAAAGTCATAAACCTCTTCTTTGTGTTAGAAAATTTGACTTGGCAGTCAGAAATGATCCAGATATACAGGAGAAAAAGAAAGGGATATGCATTTGTTCGTGCACATTCGGTTCATTAGTGCACTCTTAAAAAATGTAGGGGCCCTTTACTAAAACATATTAAGACCTGGGCTTTAATACATTTTAATGTGGGATTTTTCTGCATGTTAAACCCAGATTTTCTGTGGCAGTATTTAAAGACTTTTAAATAATTGTTTTTTGTAGGTCTCGGCCCACGCTAATTATTCAATTAGTGCATGAGACTTGCAAAAAATTTATACAGGAGCACTTGACGCTAAGTGCTTTCACGCTATCCATGTTATTCAGTTAGTGTACGCTAATCAGAACATTACAATTGGATGCCAGGGGTGGGGGATAGGCATTAAACGCTTCCATGCCTATTCCCCACCCCTGGCATGCCCTCTCCCCCCAAAATAACAAAAACTCTCCCCATGGAATTAAAGTGTGCTTTCAGGTAAATTACCACAAAATGATTTAATGCCTTTTACAGAAAGTCTCTTTTGCTGAGTGAACCATGCATTAGGGCACCCTTTAGTTAAAGGGCTCTTTGGTGTAGATAAAATCATTAACATATGCTAACCTATGAATTAATGCATGCTTAGTCAGTTTGCATGCATTACAAAATTCTAATGTTCTAAAATATTTTTATTAATGTGAGTGTGAGGAAAGAACTGGCAAAAAAGACTAAAATGGAGGAAACAAACTGAAAATGATAAACAGTGCCCCCCCTGCACATTCCTGATAAGAAAGGAGGTGCAAAGATCAGATGCCTATATACAGTTCACTTGGCTGTTTTTCTTCTTCTGTACTGAGTTGTGCTTTGTTAGTGAGGTGTTCTTTGCAAAGCACCTGTTTGGTGTTTGATTACACTAGTAATTAAAGCAGGAAGGGAAGCATATGCAGGAGAGGTTGTTTAGTGATGCATAACATAGCTGAAGGGGAAAATAAAAACTCACAAAACAGTGGCCGTTGTGGAAGATAGGAGTCTGTGTAGAAGTTTGCAACAAAATGATTTAATGGACTCAGAACTGCATTATCTCCCCCTTTTATGAAGCCATGTTAGGCTTTTTCATCGCCGGCCATGGCGGTAAAAACTTTGACACTTAAAGAATTCCTATGAGCGTCGGAGTTTTTACCGCCGCAGTCGGCTGTTAAAAAAAGCCTGGGTTTCAGAAGGGATTTTTCTCAGTTGCTTTTGGAATATTTCCTCTCTTTCTAGTCTAGAGCACGATTTGCATTTATATGCTAAAATGTAGTTTCTCTAGCACATCAGAACATTTTACAAATATAAGACTGAAGGTGACCTGAGGTAGCAGTCTATAAACTCTCCCCATTCCCCTGCCTAGGGATTAGGGTTGCCAACTGGCTCCAGATTTGACCCACAGGATTGATTCAAGCCAGGTTTTTTCCCGTTGCATACAGAGACTTTTAGTTCTGATTTCCAAAATTGGGTTTCCTAAGAAAAGCAAGACTACAAGTCCCTGCATGCAATGGTGTAAAACCAGGACTAGATCAACTCTGTTTGGCAAATCAGGATTCAGTTGACAATCCTACTAGGGATATGGACAGGGGAAATTTGGGGTTGTTTTTAGTTCATGTCACAAATTTGTATTCCTTTTAAATAAAAACAACACATTTAATGTATTCTATTTTGTGCATTAAATCAATTTAGCACAAACAAAAATTTTTAAGGCACACTAAAAAAACATGAGTGTGCGCTAATGAGCACATCCTTACTCTTGCTTTTTTGTGCTTTTCTTGCTTCACAAGTTGCTGTGGGATTATTCATGTGATTGCGATGCTGTCTTTCATCTGAGATTCAGATTATTGCTATATTTCTACTGTATTTCTGTTTATTTTTGAATTTAATATACTGCTTTTTTGGGGACAAAACAAAACAGTGTACAATCATAATAGCAGGAAATGGTACACACATATTGTAACTCATTTTTCAAAGTGCTGCCACTTCAATATTCAAAAGCACTTAAAAAATCACTTGAATGGATGATGTTGGACTTCCGGGGGCCCTTTTAAAGAGCAGTGGTACAAAGTGATCTTGCATGCCCTTACATGGGTTTCCCTGTGCACTAAGTCCATTTTTACCACTATAGTAAAAGGGCCACTATTCCTATTTTTTTTTCTATTAATGACCATGTGCCAATTTTGCTATTCTATAAAGGTTATTCCATGCAGCACTTTGTTTAGAATACTAGTGTAAGCCTGCAATTTTGCATCCAAAGAAGAAAAGATTAGCAACTGAGCCCTTACCGCCACCTATTTTGTACGTAGTAAGGGTTCACTCGCTAATCACATGCTAATTGTTTAGCATGCATCTGCCCTAACCTGATTTGTGTAGACACGCTCATTCTCTGCATTCAGACACGCCCTCTTGACAAAAAAAATTATTAAAAATTTTTTTTTATTTTGCCAGTAGCATTCACACGTGTCAAAAATACGAAGAGGCACCTGAGTGCCAGAGTCACATACTCAAAAAAAGAAGCAGGTTTCAGGACTTTCTGAAGGCAGTACCACTTCAATGTATAATTAAAAGTCTAAGTAGTGACATTCAGCCACTAAACATACGTATACTCCAAATTCTATAAACTTTGTAGCCCAAATTTAGGCATAGCCTGTAAATTTCCACATGTAATTTACAGAATAAGGTCAGTTTCATGTACAACTTAATTTAATAATTGGCTGTTAATTAGAGTTTACAGTCAATTTTTATTGGCTTTAATTGGTGCTAACTGGCACCAATTAGCAGTTCCACATGTAACTGGCCTGAATCGCTATACTAGGAGCAGTGTATGCAAATTCTGTTGTGCACAACTTCTAGGGGAGGCTGGATATAGGAGAGAGTATGGGCAGATCAGAGAAGTGCCTAGGGAGTTTGATGCAAGTTATAGAATAGTAGGAGTCGTGGGCCAAATTCTGTAAATAGCGCCGTTAGGTACCTAGATTGCGCCTAATGGTGCATTGATCAACTTTAATTGCTGCAGTAATTAAATCCGATTAAAAAACACATTAAATAAAGGCAGGCATTGGACTTGCACCTACAACATGGGTCAGAGTAGGCATGTGTAGGCATCACTAGGTGCTGTTAGGCACAATTCTCCCAAAAACGTAGGCATCGGAAATGTAGGCCTTTAAATCCCTAAGTTTTTATTTAGGCGTCGGTAGCAGCGATTCTGTTAACCGCTGATTTAGACACCATTCACAGAATCTGGGCCTAGGCGCCTGCCAGCAGTCTGGCGTGTGCACTTACGCAAAGTGTGATGTCTTAGCACCTACATTGTAGGCACCTACAAATGTATGCATTGTGAACAGCATCTGGCCCTTTGTAGACATGAATGTAGAGAAAATGAGCACTTATCACAGTAAGCACCCTAAGTGCTGTTCTATAAGGGCACTCGAAAGTGCTATAGTGTGTGATGGCATGGGGTATATACAAGGGCAGAGCATGTGTGGGACTTGGCGAAGGTTCCCAGTAATTCCCACAACTTACAGAATATTGTAAGTTATGCACATTCTAGCTGCATTAGGCAACCACAGTTGTGGCAGGTCTATGGTTGGTGTAACTGTAGGTTTATTAATGTTATGGGATAATGCTAGTTTTCTAGAATATCTTTGCGCTTAGGTGTCATTACAGAATACTGTATGCTCTTGTCACACGTTATCAGGCCCCTACCTGGAACAGGGGTGTAGCCAACCCTTTGATTCTGTGGGGACCTAGAGGTGGATTGGGGGGTGAGGGTTGCAACCTATTCCTTCCCCCCCCTCAGTGCGCTAAACATAATACCTTTGCTGGTGGCTATGCCAAAGTCCCGCCAGCCAAAGAAATTTGCTGCTGAGCCGCTTCCCTCCTCGCAATGCTGCAGTAACCCAAAAGTCGACGGGATGTCTCCAGCCAACAACTCTGGGAACTCTCCAAACATGTTCAGTTTTTGTGCGAACTGAGTAGGTGCGAGGAGTCCCGGTGTCGTCAGCTGGAGGTACCACGCTTATTTCTAGGTGACTGCAGCAGTGCGAGGAGGAGGGGATAGTCTTGGCAGTAAATTTCTTTGGCTAGAGGGGCTTTGGCATCTCCACCAGCCAGTTAATAGGTACAGTTCAGGTTTGGAGGGGACCTAAGCCCAAAAAGTGGGGTTGAGACAAAACTTATGTGTGAAAGAGGAACTGTGCCTAAACCTTGGCTGCGTTAAGGGAATACAGGGACTTATGTATCAAACCTAGTCAGTAAAAGGGCTATAATAATAAATAGGAGACTGACTATTATGGTGATAATTACCAGTGGGGAGAAAGCGGCTGACACTTTAAAACTGCTCAGAAATGTGAAACTCTGAAGAGGAGGTGAAAACCTCCTCTTAGGAAAAGAGTTTACCGTCCAGTCATTGCATTGGTACATGGAAAATCACTTTCTGACCACTGGTAAAAACGTTGAATTGTTCTTACAAGCTCAACATGAAATAATCAAAATCTCTCGTGCAAAAGATATCTCTCTGGAAAAAAAAGTTGCAATGCACTTATCTTGAGAATCTTAAGGCTCTCAGGGGTCCCCATTTTTTAAACCGACGCGGCCCCGTTTCGAGATCTGCTTCAGGAGACCCAAAAATCACTTTTTAAACCATCTGTGCAGTCATAATACTGTTCCAAGAGAAAATCATTCACTGAGTTCTGAGGTGGTTTGGAATTTTTGAACTCAGTGAATGATTTTCTCTTGGAACAGTTCTGGAGTTACCGGTAGTTGTTGTGTAACATAGTAAATGATGGCAGATAAAGACCCAAATAGTCCAACCAGTCTGCCCAAACATGCACTCGTTATAATTTAATGATTAATTTAAATTGTTCTTTTTTCTTAGATATTTCTGGGCCAGAAACCCAGAGCTCTGCCGGTACTGTACACAAGCCCCATCCACTGGAGTCTCCGTCAAAGCCCACTCCAACCCACCCTCAACTGAATGGCCATATACGGGACACAGACCGTGCAAGTCTGCCCAGTACTGGCCTTAGTTCTTCAATATATACCATTATTTTCTGACTAGTTTTTAAGCCCGTTACATTAACGGGTGCTAGAATAGATGTGTCTGTCTGTCTGTCTGTGTTTCTTTATCTCTCTCTCCTTGGCCGCTGTCTGTATCCTTCTGTCTCCCCCCCCCAAGCACAGCTGTCTGCCCCCAGGACACACCTCCCCCCCAAAGCAGCCCCCTTTCCCTCTCCCTAACTGTCTCTCCATGGCCCTCTTCTGTCTTCCCCCTCCCCCCCGAGAAAAGCTGTCTGTCCCCAGCACACCTCTCCCTATCTCTCCATGGCCCCTTCTGTCTCCCCCCAGCACACCCCTCCCCCCCAAAGCAGCCCCCTTTCCCTCTCCCTGTCTCTCCATGGCCCCTTCTGTCTCCTCCCAGAGCAAAGCTGGCCCCAGCACCCCCCCCCCAAAGCAGCCCCCTTTCCCTCTCCATGGCCCCTTCTGTCTCCCCCCCAGCCCTCAACCTCAGATTATGCTCTTTGGTTTTACCATTTTCCTTTCTCTGGAAAATATTTTGTTCTACGTTTGGAAATATTGAAAAAGCTATTGTTTTTTTAGGTGACCTCCATGATTCAGCTGAGAAGCAAAACATGAATTCAAGTATTTGAACGTCTGAATCATATCTCCCCTGTCCCTCCTTTCCTCTAGGGCAGGGTTGTCCAACCTGCAGCCTGAGGGCCACATGCGGCCCTGTGAAGTATTTTGTGCAGCCCCGGTTGACGGCGATGCAGTGTTTGCCTTTGTAGCCCCCAGGTGTTTACCGTCTTGTTGGCTCCCTCCTCTGTCTTGCTGCAGCGTTTGTGCGGCCCCAGAAACATTTTTTTGGGCCAGTGCGGCCCAGGAAAGCCAAATGGTTGGACACCCCTGCTCTAGGGTATACATTTTCAGGGCTTCCAGTCTCCTCTTACATCTTTTGGCACAAACCTCCTACCATTTTCGTTGCCTTTCTCTGGACTGCTTCAAGTTTTCTTATGTTCTTTGCCAGATACGGTCTCCAAAATTGAACACAGTACTCCAAGTGGGGCCCCACACAACATCTGTTGTTCTGAAAAAAGAAAAAAAAACAACAACCTAGCTGCCGTTCTCTTTCCCTCTGCCCAGCTGATGGTGACTCCAGAGCTTTGATCAGCTGAGAGCCAGCAGAGGGGAGAGTGGCGGCTTCTGGCTATGTTAATTTGTGGCTTCCTCTGCCGGCTCTGGAGCCACGATCAGCTGATCAGGGTTTCCCCTGCTGGCTCTGGAGCCACCATCATCTGGGCAGAAGAGAATGGCTGCTGCAGGAAGAAGGAGGAGCTGTGCCTAGCGATTGCTCTTCTGAGTAGGTGCCAGGCAGATTCTTCCACTTTTTACTAGGTCTGATCTGCTGGAGTAGCATTCATATAATTTGCATGCTATTGTGCTGAGCATTACCCACTAAAAAAAAAATTGCTTCTAACACGGTATTTAATACTGTGTTGTCGGAGTTTTGAGCATCAGGCCTATGTGCTGCATTGCTTTCAGTTTGCTTTTTGCATGTTGAGAGCATTGTATCGAAGAAATGCTTTCAGCTCCTGATCCCCCATTACAGGCAAAGTGTTGAATATAATTAGAACCCTGCATAGGCAGCTGGAAAGCAGCAGCATGTGGTGTACATAGGGCAGGACAGAGAAGAAAGATTAAGTCAGGAAGACATTTGAGCTCTGCTGAGAATGTTTACCGAGCCCTAGCCAGCATTAATTGATATACTTATTCTCCCCAACAGCTGGATTACAGTTAAGCCAAAGGTTCAGTTGGGGTGAACGCCAGCGCAACTGTCATTATTATTTCGATTAGCTTGGAACAGTGGGTATTTAGACGGGAGTGATGGAAGGTTGAAATCTCTAGTTCTCTGTTATATAGCTTGTGACTCTCTCCATTTAATCTTCACTCTGTTCTGGTCCTTTGAATATTTTTGTATTCCTGATCTTTTCTTTTTGAAATGCATGGAGCAATGCTTTTCAACCCAGTCCTCAGGGCACACCCAGCTGTTCAGGTTTTCAGGTAGCCACAATGAATACGCAGAAGAGATGTCTACGTAAATCTATGTAATTAATGTATGTAAAGTTATGTAAAGTAAGGTATTCAAAGTTTGTAAAGTAATGTAAAGTATTGTATTGTCATCGCCTGGAAATGACCAGCCATCTTCTAATGTAATCCGCTTAGAACCGCAAGGTACAAGCGGAATAGAAATCACTAATGTAATGTAATGTGCATAGCAATGCAAATCTATTCCTGATTATTTATTGTGGATATTCTGGAAACCTGACTGGCTGGGTGTGTTCCAGAGCCTGGATTGAGAAACACTGCCATGGAGAATATACAGTAAGGTTACTATAGTGAAACAATCTTTTACCTTAAGCCAATTTGTCACATACTTTTTAAGCTGCTGGCACACTAATCTCGGGGCTGTGACTAGAGGGCACCTGGAAATGCACAGATGTCGATGTGATGATGTTACGTGCATGTGTGACATCATGTCGACCGTCCACACATGCTCAGATGTCCTCTAGCTATGGTCCTCATCTGCCTATTACTGCCGGTGGGGGGTGCTGCAGAAGGAAAGGAGGAGAGGCGCTGGTGCCAGCCAACTAACTACAGGATGTGCCTCCCGCCTCCTCCTCACCGGCATCTCGAGACACACCTGGAATCCTCCAGGACACAATAGTGTGCACAGCACACAGTTTGTGGTACACTGCCTTAAACTTTTAACATTTCTGAGAAGCCAATGCTGCCCTCCATTGCCAGGGCTTCCCCAGATCTGTCCTGGTGACCCAAAGGATAGTTGGATTTGGTTTGGGGAGGGGGAGGAAATATCTGAAATAAATATGCATGAGATAAATTTGCATACACTGAGTCTTCAAGATATGCAAACTTATCTTATGCATTTTCATTGTGAATCCCCTGAAAATCCAACTTGCTCTGAGGCTACTGGAAAAGTTGAACACTGCTGTAAGTCCTTTACTTTTTGCTGGCTTCTTACCCCAGCTCATGGTCCTTTCAGGACACCTGATAAGTAGGAACCATAAATGAACTTTATTGGACACATCTTGCTTGGATTTCAAATGTGTTAGCTAATATAGTTATTATTTTCTTGTATAAGGTCAACAAAACAAAACAACTTTTGCAAGTATTCAAAAAAACTTTTAACCTTATCTTCTTGATAATAATAATAATTATTATTATTATTCTTTATTCTTATATACCGCCATACCCAGAGAGTTCTAGGCGGTTTACATCAATTAGCAAATGATCTGCATTGAATAGCAGATTTACAACAAAATTAGAAGTAGGTTTACAAAATTAGAAGCAGATTTACAGCATAATTAGAAGTATTTTTAACAGTATTTTTAACAGCAAATTGCAGGCTGAATTACGATAAATTACAGTGATTTGCCGCAGTCAGCCGTGAAATTACAGCGATTCTTAACTGTCTGCAAAGAGTGCAGGTTTACAACAATATTACAGAAATTGCAGGTTTGATCTAGCTAGGTAGGGGAGGTAGAGAGTGGGGGAGGGAGGGACTGGTGAAGGCGGAAGGGGGCAGGGGTGGGGTAAGTGTCATGTGAGGTGAATGGATTATTAAGGGTCGTGTTTGCTGAAAAGGTACGTTTTTAGTAGTTTTCTGAATGATAGGTAAGTGGGGGCCTCGAGTATCATCTGTGCTAGCCATGGGTTCGACTTGGCTGCTTGGAAGGCAAAAGTTCTATCAAGGAATCTTTTGAGAGGACAGTGTTTAGGCGAAGGGAAGGCGAACAATTGAGTTCTCCGTGATGTCCTGTTGCTGCAGTAAAGGTTAAAGTGTGTGTTTATGTAACTTGGGGAGGAGCCGTTAACCGATTTGTAGCAGAAGCATGCAAATTTAAAAAGAATTCTAGATTCAAATGGTAGCCAGTGTAGTTGGTGATAGAAAGGGGTGACATGTTCCCATTAATTTAGGCCAAAGATGAGGCGCACCGCGGTATTTTGGACTATTTTTAGTCTCCTGGTAGTTTTCTTAGTGGCGTTAAGGTAGATGATATTGCAGTAGTCGAGGATGCTGAGGATGGAGGATTGTACAAGTAGGCGGAATGCATTGTCATAGAAGTGTTTTTTTATGGTGCGAAGTTTCCAAAGTACCGAGAAGCTTTTCCTAATTATGAGGTCGGTATGGTTATCTAGAGATAAGTTTTTGTCCAGCGTGACTCCCAGAATTTTTATGGTCGGATCAAGGGGGAAGGTCTTTCCTTTTAGTTGAATTGTGGTTTCCTTAATTTTATCTTTGGGGGAGGCTAGGAAAAATTTTGTTTTGTCTGGGTTTAATTTCAGTCTGAATGAAAGCATCCAGAGTTCTATCTGGTTGAGAGTGTTTGAGATGTGGTCGAGTAGTTCTTGTGAAAAGTTGGTTAATGGGATGGTTATTGTGATATCGTCTGCGTAAATGAAGAATTTGAGATTTAGGTTGTGTAAGAGTTTACCTAGTGAGGCTAGGTATATGTTGAATAGGATGGGGGATAGGGGGGAGCCCTGTGGGACCCCGCAGGTGTTGTCCCAGCAGTATGAGAAAGAGTTATTCTTGAGTACCTTGTATGATCTATTTTGTAGGAACCCCTGAAACCAATTGAGGACCTGGTCTGAGATGCCTATGTGCGCTAGGCATTCCAGGAGAATGGTGTGGTCGACCAGGTCAAAAGCACTGCTCAGGTCGAGTTGTATGATCAGGGCACTTGAGCCCTGACTGAAGAGTGTGAGGAGGTGGTCGAGAAGGGAGGCTATGATGGTTTCAGTGCTGTGGTCCGCCCGAAATCCTGATTGGTTGTCACTTAGAATGTTGAATTTTTCAAGGTATGCGGAAAGTTCCGCTTTTACCAATCCTTCCGCTATTTTGGTAAATAGGGGGATGCTGGCGATCGGCCTATAATTAGATGGGGAGTTTGGTGGTTCTTTCTCATTTTTTAAAATTGGGGTGATCATTATTTGACCCTGCTCCGACGGGAAGTTACCTTTGGATAATAGGTAATTAACCCATGTCATCATTTTTGCTTTAAAATGGGGGGGGGGGCCGTTCTCATGATTTTTGGTGGGCATGTGTCCAGATGGCAGTAGGAGTGAGTATACTTGTTGTAGTAAGTATTGAAGGTTTGCCAATCGGTTACTGCGAATTGTTTCCAACTAAGGTCGACTTTGGCTCCCGGGTCTGGGTTTGGTGGATTCATGTCTGTGAGGATGGGGAAGAGCTCGAGGGGGTTGGGGCTGGCTGGTAGAGTTGTTCTTATTTTTTGGATCTTGGTATTGAAGAAGTCGGCAAGGGTGTTGGCGGTTAAGGTGGCTTCTTCGTGTAGGTTTGTGTAGGTTTCTATGTTGTAAAGATCGTTGACCAATCTGAAGAGGTTATTGCTATTGGTTTTAGGATTACCGATTTTGTGGGAGTAGAATTTTTTTCTTTTTTCACTAGTGAGGGTTTTGTACTGTTTTAATTTTTGTCTCCATGCCAGTCTGTGTTCTAGCGTTCCGGATTTTTGCCATGATCTTTCGGCTTTTCTGAGGTCCTTCTTGCATTGCAGCAAAACTCAGACTCAAAATGTGGCTGACACGAATTCATGTTTTGCTACTCAGCTGAATCATGGAGGTCACCTAAAAAAACAATAGCTTTTTCAATAATATTTCCAATATATCACCTACAAAAATTAAATCTAGCATAAAACATCTCAAAAGAAGATATATACCAGTGTGATAAATTACAAGCATCTCTTCCATGGTCAAATTCAAAATGGCTGCATTACATCTAGTGCACATCCTTGATCCAATTGTCTGGTCACCCAGTGAAAGAATTCAATCAGATTCATTTGGCACAATTTACCTTTAGTAAAATCATGTTACCTTGGATCTTGTAACCCATTAGATTGGTTCATAGACAAAACCGCGGAAGACAAAGGCGCGCGCCGACAACTGAGCGCAAAACAGAAACGCGCGCCAAAGAAAATGAAAGTTTTTAGGGGCTCCGACGGGGGGTTTTGTTGGGGAGCCCCCCCACTTTACTTAATACAGATCGCGGCGGTGTTGTGGGTGGTTTGGGGGTTTTTAACCCCCCTCATTATACTGTAAACTTAACTTTTTCCCTGTTTTTAGGGAAAAAGTGAAGTTTTCAGTAAAATGTGGGAGATTACAACCCCCCAAACCCCACACAACGCCCCCACAACGCGGCGCGATCTGTATCAAATAAAGTGGGGGGGGGTTCCCCTCCCCCACACCCCCATCGGAGCCCCTAAAAACAGTTATTTTCTTCGGTGTGCGCCTCCACGCTGCGCTCAGTTGTCGGCGCGTGCCTTTGTCTTCCGCGCTTTTGACCTGACACCCATTAGATTCTAGGAAATTCACTATCCTTTCCTTCAGCAATGTTTCCATTATTTTTCCAATTACTGGTTTCCTTACCGTTACCACACTAATTACTGCATTAACCGTGGTATTACTGTTGTAATAGTTACCATGTCATGCTCTATGCACTAGTCTAAATAATGCAGTTATAGTGAAAATCCACTGGTAATAATATACAACACTACATGGACAGTGCAAGCCAAGGTAAAGACAGTGAAAAACAACACAGGCACAGGTCCAAGATAATAAGCTCAAGGGAGGAAAAAAGCCTCAGAAACAAACCCAAACCTCCCCTGGAATATCTACAGGCTGTGTGCGGTGCGATAATTAAGGTAGGTAAGGAAATTGATAACTTATCTCCATGATCTTACTGTGCATGGAGACGCGTACACGTCAAAGTTTTCAATCGGGCAGATTACTACTACTATTTATTATTTCTAAAACGCTGAAAGGTGTATACAGCGCTGTACATTTTAACATACAATAGACGGTCCCTTCTCAGAAGAGCTTAGAATCTAATTTAGACAGGACATTTTGGCGTTGGGGAGATTATGGTAGAGGAAATGATACAATGGGTCTAGGTATCTAGCAGCCATGAGGGGGAGTTAGGAGGTGAAAACAGATTCAGCTTGGATTTTAACGCTGCCAGAGAGGGAGCACAACATATTGATTCAGGCAGCCTGTTCCAGGCATGTGGCGCTGCGAGAAAGAAGGGATGAAGTCTGGAGTTGACAGTAGAAGAGAAAGGTACAGATAAGAGGGGCTTGCCTGACGAACGGAGATCACAGGGAGGAGCATAGGGGAAGATAAGCGAAGAGAGATATGGGAGGGGGGCTCCAGAGCGAACGCACTTGTAAGTCAGCAAGAGGAATTAAACTGTATTCAGAGATGGGCGGGGAGCCAATGAAGCGACTTGAGGAGAGGGATAATGTGAGAATAGCAGCTCTCACGGAATATGAGTCGCGCAGCAGCATTTTGAACGGATTGAAGAGGCGAGAGGTGGGCACGCGGGAAGCCCGAGAGAAGTACTGTTGCAGTAGTCTAAGCGCAAGGTGACGAGAGCATGGACAAGGGTTTTGGTCGTGTGTTCAGAGAGAAGAGGACAGATTTTGGTAATATTATAGAGGCAACCTAGATTAACCAACCCAAGTGGTGTAGATCAGTGTTTTTCAACCGCTGTTCCGCGGCACACTAGTGTGCCGCGAGATGTTGCCTGGTGTGCCGCAGGGCCGCCGGGCCCGGAGCTGACAGGGGGGCCCGAGGCAGGGGCGCCAGTAGCTCGCCAAGGCAAAGTGAGTCGATCACCCAGGACTCACTTTGTCTTGGCGATCTAATCTATCGAGCCGATAAGTCTTCTTCTCCCCGACGTCAATTCTGCAGGCAGAGAGGAAGTTCGGGCCAGCCAATCGCTGCCTGGCTGGGCGGAACTTCCTCTCCGATTGCAGAATTGACGTCAGGGAGAGCATGCGTCGGCGTCGGCTTTGGGGCCTGTTATCCATTGGTGGGTCCTGTTCCCCGATGGCAGCGGCAGTGGCAGTGGCTTGGGGAACGGCAGGGAGAAAGAAAGAAAGGGGGCAGGCAGGGAAACAGAAGGAAAGAAGAGAAACAGAAAAAAAGAAAGAAAGGTCAGGGAGAGAGGAAGAAAAAGTTGGGGTAGGGAATGAGGTGTGGAGGAGAGAAAGCATACAGGCTGATAGAAGGGAAGAAAGATTGGATGCACAGTCAGAAGAAGAAAGTGCAACCAGAAATCACCAGACAAGGTAGGAAAAATGATTTTATTTTAAATTTAGCAAAGTGGAGGCAGTATTACCACAGTTTTCAAAGGAATTTGCCCAAATAACTTAATAGTTAACTGGGTAAATTCCCAGAGATGAAAACTTCCCTTCACTTACTATGCACAGTTCTGAATTTATATCTGCTGTCTATATTTTACAATATGGTCACCTTTTACTAAACCGCAATAGTGGTTTTTAGCGCAGGGAGCCTATGAGCATCAAGAGCAGCGCTGGGCATTCAGCGCAGCTCCCTGCGCTAAAAACTGCTATTGTGGTTTAATAAAAAGGATGGAGGAGGGTATATTTGTCTATTTTTGTATGCTATAAAAACCAAATACAGAGAGAGACTGAGAGCTGTTGACGAAGAGCTACGTGTGTGTCTTTCTTCGATTCCAGCCAGAATATCAGCTTTGTGTTCAGCCAAACAGGCTCAGGTTTCGCACTGAATAAAGTATTTTATAATTTTTCACTATTCTGTTTACTTAATATTTCATAATAAAGTAATTATAAAATACTTTCTTTGTGTTTATTTGATTCCTATTCAAGAGAATTACTTTATATATAATCAATATAGGCAGAGAGTTAAATTTTTAACATTTTCTAATGGTGGTGTGCCTCGTGATTTTTTTCATGAAACAAGTGTGCCTTTGCCCAAAAAAGATTGAAAAACACTGGTGTAGATAATCAAAATCACACTATATTTGTACTCCACTCATCTAGAAAAGTGCAGTGGAAATATATCGATTATATGCAATGTTCTATAATCACTTTTATGCAGGTAAAGGCCTCAGAAATGGAGCCTACGTACAGTCTTGATGTCATAGACTGAGTTGGTCAGCGTAGTTTTAATGCTCCTTGCTCCAGTCATTGGCCAAAAACCTGTTTTCTAGTATTTTACTTTTATCATTTTTACTTTTAACTTGTTTTTAACAATTTTGGAATTCAATTAAATTATTATAAATTCAATTCCTTAACTATTTATCATTTTTTTACCAAATTTTTATGCACTAATCCATTGGACTGAAAAGAGTGACTACTAAATTACTTATCTTGAAGCAGTGCTCCTGACATTCTTCAACTTAAAGGTATGAGGGGAGGGGGGTTGTCAGGTGGTTGGGGAACCCCAGCAGCAGGAGGGAGTGAGCATTCCTCCTGCCAAGGCATTGTGGTGTGTATAGAGGTCTGGGCAGCAGCGACCGAGGCAGGAGAGGGTGGGCATCCCTCTAGCTAATCTTGTACAGGATGTGGGGGGCTGGGCTATGCCATGCAAGGAGGGGTGTCGTCGGGAGGGGGGACTTTTCCTTTTGCTGCTCTCCTTGTTGGTCAGTCAGCTGAGCTGGCAAGACTCGGGGAGACCTGCAGCTCAGTTGATCAGGGCTGGGAGAGCAGCCTGGACAGGAAGGAGGAGCTATACCTAGTGATTACTCTTCTGAGCAAGCACCAGGCAAAGTTCCTCCTCCCCTTTAACCAGCGATTCTCTGCACAAATAGCGTGCATATAATTTGCATGCTATTATGCTGAGAATTGCCAGTAAAAGAAAAATCGCTTCCACTACAGATTTTACAGGTGTATTTAGAGAATCCAGTCCTCTGTAGCTCAGGCTTCTTATCTACCATTTAACAAGTAATCAAAGCACTTAAGTAGACTATAATGTGGAAAGTACATAGGGATGCCATGCAATGCATGCTTTCTCCTGTAGCCCCAGTTGGATGCAGTCTGGCTGCCTGTCTCATTTTGGTTAGATGAATTAGGAAGCAAGCAAGCTGTAAATCATGTAATTATATTAGCACCATGTGTCCAGCTTATTTTTAAGTATTTGAAATGAACCTCTGCAAATGACCGCCTGTCTATCAAGAAGAGTTTGGATTGTTTGATATGTAGCTGCTCTTTAATGAGACCAGCTTTTAGTTTAACAGTTGAGGAGGCTGAAAAAGTGGTCCCTCAGGAGGAGCTGCTTGCATGAAGAGATGCTCAAGATCCATTTCCTTTTTCTTTTTTAAACCGCATCTAATCCACAAATAGTGGACAATAGCTCTGTCTTGTCTATGCAGGCACCACAAAGTCAGACGTAGTTTCTTGGTATTTATGGGATGTTTTATTTATTTATTTTCAGTTATTATGTTAATGGTGTTCGATTAGTATCTCTTTTTCATCATGTATGTACACTACTTTAGGCATTTGTGGTTTAGCAGTTTTTAAATAAGATTGGACTGAAATAAGTACCATTTCGTCTTAAGGAGAAAGCTGCCTGAAATGGCACTCGTGTTCTCCGATTAGTTTTTCATAGAATATTCTAGAACTATGCCTTTGATCTGAGTACCATGCACAAGCTGCCACCCACCAGGCACATCTTTTCAGTGTGAATGACTGTTGAAGAGCTGTACAAAGCTCTGTACACCTTCCTCTGTTGCTTAATGTCCAAATTAGCAATCTGCCATCTTTCACTCTTTGCTCTAAGGCAATTCATCAATCAGTTTGTTCCATTTCATGACTTGTTGACGTTGTACTATGTTAACATCTGTTCACTTGAGCCATTATAGCCCGCCTGGTGACTTGGATGGGAAGTGCCTCACAGACGGTCTCTGTTATGATGCTTGAGCTTGGTCTTCTGCTTCCCAAGTCAGCTGGAGCTGATGATGTCACAAAAAAATCCTACATAGCATCTGAGGAGAAAGGGGTTCAGGATCATTGCTTCAATGAGATTCCTAGGGGTTGAATTAGGGGCCAGAATAACAGGGTTCTGGAAAATCCTTGGTGCTTGGGCTCCCATCTTAGGCACATCATTGCAACAATGACACTAGAGGGCCTTGTTACCAAGCTGCACTAAGATGACCTTAGCATGCTATTACTTAGGTCTTTCCCACATGCTAAGACCATTTTTACCACTGTAATATGGCTCTTTTTCAATTTTTTGAAGTAATGTTCACATGCTAATGTAACCATTAGCATGTGGCCTTTAAAAGATTAGTGTGTGAACCCTTACAAACAACTATATTGTTGGTAGTGAGGGACAGATTCTATACATGACACCTAACTTAGGGCCGGATTCTCAAAACATATCTTGCCCTTAACCTGGTCGTTAAACTGGTTCCAGGCAGTTTAGCATGACAATATTTTACTGGCTGATTATCAGAATGGCTCACCATTGTCTTTCCAAGCTTCCTAACAGTCTCTGACTCTGCCATGCAAATGTAGTACAACAAGGTCATTAATATTAAAATGACCACTCAGAATGATTTGCTAAACTTTTTTCCCACTTTTATGGGAAAAAATTTACGGCAGGTTATGAGCTGTTGTAGTCTTACTTTTCCAGTTAGTGCCTATTGTTGATTGGCTCAGGCACTGACAGGAAATCTAATGCTTGACAGCTCTATCCCCCCTCCAAATTAAAGAAAAAAAAGATCCCTGATCCTACTGACACCCCCACACCTTTAAATTGAAGGATGGCAGGAGGGATGCCTATTCCCTCCCACCTCTGAGGACCCCCCAACAATCCCTGACACTACCTTGCACTTTAAATTGAAGGATATCCAGTCCCTCTTGCTGCCGGAGGTCCCATGCCCTCCCTAACAACCCATCCAACAACCCCCTGCCCTTTAAACTGAGGGACAGTAGGAAGGATGCCCCCTCCTTCCTGCCATTGGGGGTCCTCCGCCCGCCCCCCACCCCCATGACCCTCCACATCCCACATACCTTGAAGATGAAGGCTAACAGGAGGGATGTCTACTCCCTCCGGCCGGCAGGCCCATCTCTTCAAAATGGGATGCACAGAGGAGGGGCCTAAGGTTCTGATTGGGCCAGGTTCCTAAGGCCCCTCCTGTGGAATAAGAATTCTGATGGAGAATAAGTGCATATTATGATTTTATAACCATAAATCCATAAGTTTCTAGCTATGGTCATCATTATTGTATAACTAGAGTGCAAAAAATTATCAGATCTTTTCCAGAGACAGGGAAGTGGTTGAACTAGAGGACTGAATTGAGATTGCAGGGTGATATAGGAGTGATATCAGAAAACACTTCTTCATGGAGAGGGTGATGGATGCCTGGAATGCCCTCGCAGTAGAGGGGGTGAAGACAAAAACTGTGACAGAATTCAAAAATGAATAGGATAAACACAAATGATTCCTAATAGAAAGAGGATGGAATCAAAACAAAACTTAAATGATCTCACGGCTGTTGAAGTGTTGTGATGGCCAGGAGTAGGGCTCCCCAGCAGTCGGGAAGTAAGTCCGGTGCCAGGCAGACTTCTGTGATTTGTGTCCCTCAAAGGACAAAGACAGATCTGGAAGGGCTGGAATGGGCTTCAATGACAACTCTGGTAGTTGGGGAAATAAAAGCCAGTTCTAGGTAAGGACAGATCAGGATCTGTTGTTAGGCAGACTGTAGACTGTGCAGATCTTCATTTGTCATCATTTACAATATTACTAGGTTATTATCAAAAGTATCTCATCTTTGATCTATTTGCCAGGGAGAGCAACATTAGCAATATTTTTTTTTGACAAAGTATGATAAAAACTACAGCCTCTCCCTTGAAGATGTTTCTCTGTCACCATTATCTGTTATAGTTTTTCCAGCGAGGGAGTTTCCAGCAAATTCCTGCTAGCTCTAGTCCCAATGTGAAGATATGAATGGATAGTAGAATTTTATCTAGAAAGTAACTTCCAGTGTGGAATTTTGCTACCACTGAGTCTTGTAAATTGATCTGCATGGTTCTAGTTTATACATTGTTCTAACTATTTGCCTGTCCACTTTTCAAAAACTCAGAGGCCCTTGTTCTGATCTCATATATTATGAGATCAGCATTGCCACCCTGCAAAGTTTGATCATGTGTGCTTACAACACGGTCATTGTGTGGATGGGAGGAGTGGCATGCAGTTGGAATGTGTTGGCATGTATGTTTATGGTCTGCCAAATACTAGTTTAGTCTGGTGGTTAAATTTGAAAACTCCCAAGATCTGGGTGTAGTACTTTAGTCTTCTGTGACCTTAGGCAAAGTGTATAATATTTATGTGCCTTAATTTGACAGTGATAATTCAGAGCAACTGAAACAAAATACTGTAAATCTAGAAGATATGATACAACAAATTGACAAACTAAAGAATTGCACATCACCTGGACTGGATGGTAGTTACCCTGCAAGAGCTCAAATACGAAATTGTTAAACTGTTAACAGTAATCTGAACCTGTCATTTCAAACAGCCAGAGGCCTATGTCACTTTTAAAAATGGCTTCAGGAGTGATATGGGAAACAAGACATTGAGTCAGAGGGAGCAGGATGGATCAGAGAGTGCTCCAGGGCAGGCCACAAGCAGCCTAGGAGGATCGTTGCACTTCTCTGGTTATATAGAAGCTACTTTTGAAGGTACACAGTGAGGGCAGTGGGGATTGACACTTTGAATCCATGGGCTGGCTGAGAGACAGGAGGGGAAAAGGGAGCAATTTTGAATTCCGGAGGTAAAAGGGAGGGAGAGAGATACCACAAAGCCATCAATCAGCAGATTGAAAACAAATCACCGAAAATATTTTTTCTGCAGCATACAAATAAGCTGTGGAATCTGTTGCCAGATGATGTGGCCAAAGTGATTATGGAAGAAAGGTTCAAAAAATTGGATAAATTTTTTAGAGGATATGCCCATAAAAAATTAGCCAGGTAAATTTGGGAAAGCTATCGCTTATCCCTTGAAATTAGCTATGAGAAATTCTAATCTAATCCTTTGTTTTATTTACCACATCATCCCTACAAAAGAGGGCTCGATGTGGTTTTCATTAAGACTTTGCACAGTATATTAATTAAAAGAAAAACCCTAATCCAAAATAGCAGAAAACAGGAAAGCCTTTAATATTTTTTTCAAAAGAATTGATAGGTAGTGCATGACTGCAGACTGATGGGTAATTTAATAGATAAAGTAGTAAGAAAAGAGCAAGAACGGAAGACTTGCCTGTGTGACTGGTCAACTTTAAATGATGGAAAAGACAGCTTATAAGTTCATCTTCTACAGCCACTTTGTTGTGGCAAATCTAAAGGCAATGGTACAACTGAGCCACCTAATTGTCCATTTAAAAAATATATACATATATATATATATATTCTTTATTTCCGTTTGTTACATATATAAGCAAATCACACTGTTACATAATAGAAATATTCAAAAACTCAAATTTTTCTTTAAGTTTAGTCCACATTATTGGAGCTGTCTTGTGCCTATATGGTAAGAAAAAGGCACATTTGAACTTGACTATTGACTGAATAGGAAGCCAATGTAGTGATATCAAGAAGGGTGTGACATGTTCAGTCATGGCAAACTGATGTAGATAAAATAAGGCTCGTACCAACTTCAAGTGATGTAAACTTAGAAAATATTTTCTAACTAGGGGTCCTTTACTAAGGCACGCTAACCGATTTAGCACGCACTAATCGATTTAATGCATGCTAAAGATTAGTGCGTGCTAAATGCTAAGGCGCCCATTAGTAAAAGGACCCCTAGATTATCTGTTGCCGAAAAGATAACATAAAATCTAGTGTAATACCCAATATTCTTGATAATTTTTCAATAGACAGGGCTTCTCCAGAATCAGGATGCTGGGCTCATGGACCCTGGCTTGATTCAGCATTGCTCATCTTCTGTTCTTATACTCTTAATTTGCTCACCTCTGATTGGGTAATAAGAATATCATTATTCTTCCTATTTATGAGGTGTCATGCCAGAACTAAGTGTAACCCTTGCTTGCCTGGTGAGCAGCAGGGCAGGCTTCTGTAAGCATTTTTACTGCTTGTTTGTGAGCTCAGTGGCAGGATCAGCAAGTTGTGGGGTTGAAAAGTATAGGAAATCCACTCACTCAAAGCAAGTTCTAAGCCAAAATATTTACTGGAACTTGGATGCCATAGAAACAAGGTGTCAGCTTCTTGGTGTCAACTCTATATAGTCGGTATTAAAGCAGGTGTAGTAACAAACACAGGCCCCAATGCTCAAAAGCTTTCCTTAAATGTCTCCTGTCCTATAAAAATTGTAGCTCATCCCTTTTTCCACTTGTTTCAAGTCAGTCTAGTTTAGTGAGTCCAGACATGTATGTTTTGTTTTTTTTTCGTTTTTTTTTGTGTCCCCTGCTTTTTATTGATATGCATCGCTTAGAAATATTTAATAAGCGTTTCACTCAAATTTTAAATAAAATTTGAAACTTTACTTGCAAGTATGACTGATTGCAGCCAGTCTTACTTGCGAGATAGTCAGATCCGATGCTCAAAAGGGTTTGGGGGGGGGGGGGGGCTTTAACCAATCACGGTAGCAGCCACTGAGAGCACTATGCAACAGCATTACAAGGAGCACATCAGCATTAAAATGAGAACTACTTGTAATGCATAGAAGAGAAGCCCACCTCTTACCAGGCAAAAATTTCCTGCAGGTCTGGAGCTGCAGGTAGCTTTCTTGTGCAAAAGTTGTGGGAGTGTATGTCCTTTGCCTATAGACAGACCACAGCTTCTAAGCATAGAACACACACTTGCATAACACATGCGCAATGGCTAGATCCATAAACTTACTCGCGAACTTCAATGACTGGGAACTTACTGGGCCTCAGAAGCTCTCAGGTGCTTATTTCTCATGCGCAGACACAGTTCCTCCCCCTTTCTCCAGGATACTCAGCACAAATTGCATGTTATTTGTACTGAGCATGTCCCAGAAAATCAAAATCGCACCCAACCCAGTACTGGAGATTGCTGGAGATTTTATGGATCCTTCCCACAGTTTGGTTGTCCTTGGTAGCTTAGCCTCCTTCTGACTCCCGATGCCAGAGGTGAGCTACTTCTGGAAGAATTACATATTTATGAAAGCTTGAAATGCCTCCAGTTCCACAGAATGCTGCTAAGTGGTTTACAAATAAGTATGAAAGCAGGCAGAGTGGTCTGAAATAACTGATAACTGAGGTGAGCATGGTGGAAGGGATGGAGGAAGACATGTAGGTAGGAGGTGGTCAATGGGTGCTCTGGTGCTTAAGGTGACTGAATGTAAGTTATCCGTTGTGGGTTTCTTTTTTGCATTTGAAAAAAGAGTTTCAGTCAGGCTTCTAGTGGCAGAGAGTTTCATAGGGCCAAGGTAATATAGGAAGGCTCTGGTAATCTTCAGGTGTACATTTCTTTTTTAAAAGGGTTCTGCTGGAGCAAATAATTTTTAGTCTTGCAGTTGCTGCTTAGACCCACACCTAGGTCTTCTCTCTCTTTATTCTCCAGTCAAATCTCTTTACTGCTCCTCTCATTCTCCTGGGAAGGCAGTGCTGGTGGTCACACCTGATCACACCTGGATTCAGTACAGAAGCTTTTGATGGCTGTGTTGCTGATTCGACATGCCTTCTCTTCCCCTTTGCACTGACTGTATCAGTTACAAATTCTGACCCCCCCCCCCCCCAACACTTAATTATACAGTGGCTAGGGGAGCAAAAAGCTAAAGAAAAGACTATGCTCGCTGGGCTTGATATTAATACTAACACAGTTTTCCTCCAAAGGATATCTCCTCCCACCACTGCCAATTACAGGTGGAATTGTTCTAGAAGCTAAGAAAGTCTTCCAAGTCAAAAGTTCAGCAGGTATTATTGGAAAAGTCGCTAGAGGTCTCTGCTGTGTTAATTAGAAAGCAGAACCTTCTACACAAGTCATCTTGGTTCTCAGGTGGCTCAGCACGTTCTTCCAAGGTGTTATAAATGTAAACCACATTGGGATTCTGTTTGGATGGAAAAAAACTTGATAAATTCCAGTCCTTGTTTCTTACAGAGCATGTTGGGCTGGAATATATGGCATCTTACTAATAGGGTTAGACATTAAAGCTTTCTCAGCTCCTAGCAAGCTTGCCACTTTATTCTATATGCTCAGTTGAAATGATTTTGAAGCAGGCGGAGGATGCAGGAGAAGCATGAGATGGGGTTTTCTTTGAAAGTGGTTTGTTCAACAGCGAGAATGGTGAAATGTGTCTCTGTTAATGGAGACTCCCACTGTGCAGTAAAAACACAGGCAACTGCACGTTTCACTGAAGACTGGGAGGGAACCCTTTGCCTTATTGAGTACAGTATTTCTTTTAAAAGCCATTCTGTTTCATATTGCAAGAAAATTAAATCTCCGTCGTTTCTCAATCTCATTTTTGCACTTGGCAGGTCTCTCCCTCCCCATGGCTCAGCACCTCCTCCACTCCTTCGAGTAATACCTTGAAAAGATCAGAAAATAACACATACGCATGCACACATACACACACACACACAAAAAATATATATTGAATTTATTGTGCTTGGTTTTTAAAGATCTGTTGTAAGCTGCTATAAGTCATTTTTTTTCAGTAATAGCTAGGCAATTATAAGTGGCATGCATTCTGTTAGCATAAGAACCAGTCAGGTATTCAGCTGATAATGTCTGTGTTGATATAAAAATAATACTCATTAGGTATGCTGTCATTACACAGAGAGTGGAAAATGTTTAGAAATTTCAGGCATTAGCCAAAAATGTTGAGAAGAAAGGGAATTGTTTCCTTTTTCTCATATTTTTTTTTTCTTTTTCCTTGGTTATTTTGCAACTTTTTTTTTCTTATTTTGCTCTTTGTCTATTTTGCGTCCTTTAAAAAAACCCTTTTCTTATATTTTTATTTATTTTTTTTTGTTTTCCTGTGCGTACTTTCAGGCATTATCCCCACCTCGACTGGCTTTTCCATTCCCCTCTCCTTCCTACTTATTCTCTCTCTATATATATTTTCCTTCAGGCCCTCTTTCCTTTTACTCTTCCTAAAGGGCTTAGAAACATGGGTAATTCCTGGCTACACTTTCTCAGTTGAACTACTGTTTGTGACAGAAATTCTTTGCAGGGTGACTGTGGCTTCATGGACCAGGCCTCTAGTGACAAGCACCAGTTTCTATGTATACATATTTTCAAAAAACATTTTGACCATAAAATATTGTCCTAGGTCTTCTATTAAATAGGTAAAAGAGTAAATTGTACATATGGTGATGAAAAATTGGCTCAAAAAATGCGCATTAAATAGCTATTTTATAGCCAGTGCTCCTAGTTGGGCGCCGTTTATAGAATACACTTAGCATGGGATTTGCAGCAAAGTTTTAGGTGTGAGGATTTATACCAGCAGAAACCTGCACCTAACTTAGTCACGGATCAGGCGTATTCTGTAACAGTATACGTAAATCGTTGGAATGCCCACGACCTACTCATGACCCTCCCATGACCCGCTCCCCTTTTGGATCCACTCACTAGAATTTATGCACATCACTTTATAGAATACATTTTTTAAAAATGCGCACACAAATTCTAATTAGTGCCGATAATTGCTTGTTACTGCTCAGTTATCGGCACTGATTGGTTCGTTACTCAATTAAATTTTATGCACAAATTGGACACATACCCAAGTTTGCACATACAGCTCAATCACTATACAGTGGTACCTTGGTTTACGAGCATAATTCGTTCCAGAAGCATGCTCTTAAACCAAAACACTCGTATATCAAAGCAACTTTTCCCATAAGAGTTAGTGTAAACTTGAACAATTCGTTCCACATCCCCAAAAACTTAATTACCATTAGGGACGCCTCCACCGCTGCCTCTGCCATCCACGCGGCTCCTCCAATTCTCCTCCTCTGCTGCTGTTCGCTGCCTCTCACTGCGAGTGGTGCTCGCTAAGCAAACGCCACCACCGCCGCCACAGAGTCCGACTGGACACTGTTGGCTCTGCCGCTCCCGGACGCTGCACCCCCCCCACCCCGGATGCCACTACCCCCTCTGCTTGGACTCTCAAGTGCTGGCTCACTCCTGCCGGACGCACCCCGACTCCCATGCTCCACCCGAGGCCACCGGCGCTGTTATCGCCTCTTCCCCCCCCTCCCCGACTGGCCCTGTCCTTACCCCTGCACCGCTGGTGATAAAAATGCCTGCTGCCGGTCTGCTGCTGAGCCTTGAGCATCTGCACATGCTCAGGCCTTCTGATCTCACCCTCTCCGAGATTCTCATGAGAATCGAGTTTACAAGTCAAAAGTTTGCTGAGTGTTTTGCTCGTCTTGCAAAACACTCGCAAACCGGGTTACTCGTAATTGACTGTATATGTATAATCCGGGAGAAGTATATAAACCAAAAAAAAGATCAATAGAAGATCCCCAATAAATATTTTAAAAAACCAAAAAGAAGCCATGATTAAAGGTTTATATAAATATATGTATATATTTCGATCTAATCAAGTTTAATATAAGAGTCTTCAAAACAGTGCTACTTGATTGACAAAAAAAAATGCCCAGCTCATTCTATAATTCTCCTTCCCAAATATATGTTTAGTACCTCAGCTTTTTTTGAATAAGATTTTGGGGTCTTTTTACTAACCAATGGTAAAATTTGCAGTTACCATAGCTTAATGTGGTACTTTATACAGTGGCGTATCAAGGGAGGTCAGCACCCGGGACAGTGGCACCTTGCATTGCTACACCGTGTGCCCCCAACACTCCCCCGCCACTTCAACACTTCCCCACCATTCATTCTGCTGCTTGAGCGTCCCCCTGCCCCTTGCTTACCTCTTGAAATGTTTGTCAGTGAAAGCAGCTGCTCACGTTGGCCATGGCTCCCTTCTGACATCATGTCCTGGTCCTGCGACCAGGAAGTAATATCAGAAGGGAGACGAGGCTGGTGCGAGCAGCAAGTAGAAGATTGCTGCTCGCGCCAATGAACGTTTAAGGAGGTACGTGGGGGTGGGGCAGAGAGGTGGAGAGGCACTGGTGCCCTCCGCGAAGATGGCGCCTGGGATGGTCCCCCCCGTCCCCCTTACTATGCCACTTACAATGCTTCATGCGTCTGGTAGCGCTATAGAAATGATAAGTAGTAGTGGCACTTTATCTAATCTACTGTAATGTAATCCATTATTTATAGACTGCTTTCCTTCTCCCCCAATGGGTCCACTGTGGTTTATATAAAAGAATGAACTACATTAGTTCAAAAACATAATAAAGAGGATTTTTTTCTTCATTGAAAGAGGAAGATTGTTCCATATCTCGAGAGTTTTATAAGAAAATGAAAATTCCAATATATTTTATATTGTCCTTAAAAGATGGAAAAAAGCAGCAAATAAAAGCCTCTTGACCTCCTAATTGAGGGAAATACCACTTGCACAGATAAACTTTCTGGAGGAAACCATTTAAAATTTTATGCACAAAGCAAGCCATTTTAAACAATATTTGTGCTTTGACAGGAAACTGTAGTAGTCTGCAGGAGTTGTAAAATTTTCATTAGAGCATCTGAGATCTCCAAATAAAGGAGGGGGGATAATGAATTGGAATAAACTAAGATATGATTAAAGTCTCGGCTAACACTGTAAATTGACTTTCATGAAAATAAAGGCAAACAGTGCTTAGTTCTAATTTAAAAAAAGCCAAAACAAGAAAACTCACTTCTTTTGTAAATTATTGATTAAGGCCTCATGGGAGATCATAGGAGGGGCATAGGCGGGTTAGGGGTATTCCAGAAATTTGTTCACAGTGTTAGAATTCCATGGATGCATACCTAAATTGGGTGCCAGGAACTACACCTGATTTCAGCAGGCGTAAGTCCTAGCACTCAAATTTGGGTGCAGGAACTGGTGCTTCGCACTATATAAAGGACACTCAACCCAGATTGTCATTTGCAGAATGGCACTGGGAGCTGATTTTACTTTTTTCTGTCGCCCAAATTTGGATGCCTTTTACTGTATCTGGTCCTAAGTGCTTAATGCAATTGAATAAAAGAGCCCTTTTATTTTATATTTAAAAGTCATACAGTTGTATGTGTCAAAAATATAAGTATTCTGAAACACATTAATTCCCCCAAATTAGTGCTATTTTTTGGGGTAGGAAAAAATGCTCCCTTCCATCTCACTCTCTAATCTGACATCACCCTCAAATCTGACATAGTCTCCTCCTCCTCTTCCATTAGCTCATCCCCATTGACATCTCTCCCTCCTTCTATCCCTTCTTTCTAACCCTTCCACAGAATCCAATGTCTCTCCCTTTTGCCTCCTGTTCTCCTCCCTCATACACCCACATTTACGCTCTCTCTCCTCCATACTCCTACACCTTCCACAGTCTGGCATCTTCTCCCTTCTGCCCTCCTTCCTTTTGGCTTTCCAAAAGTTGTAATCGATAGCTATTCCCAAACACTGTCTTGCCACCAGCCCGAGTCTCCTCTTTGGGCTGCGGCCTGCCTCTTTGATGTACTTGCTATTTCTTTTTTTCTCAGAGGTGGACCTTGGAAGAGAGAAGAGGATGGGCCAGCGGCAGGACAGCATTTGAGAATCGCTGCTACTGCCAACTTTTGAAATAACAAAAGTAAGGTTTAGACTCAGGGAAGAGGGTTGAGGAGGGAAGAAGGGAAATGCCAGACCATGACCTCTGGGGTGTGTAAAAGGTGCTGGGATGGTGTAGTTAGAAGTCTGTTTCCTCTGAAAGATCTACAAAATGCAGACACTATTGTCACTAAAACCCTTAAAGCTCAAAATTGCTTGGGCACCCAACACATCAAACAGTATTGGCAATGTTTTGACAATTGTGGCTGCCTGCCTCAGGAGTGTAACTTATTGATGCCACTGTCTCCATCTTGTGTGCTCAAATTGAGTGGTTTTTGTATTTTAATTTTGTTATTTTGTGGAATTACTGTTTTTTTTTAATTTGTTCCTCTTGTATGAGGAAAGACTAAAAAGGTTAGGACTCTTCAACTTGGAAAAGAGACGGCTGATGGGAAATATGATTGAAGTCTACAAAATCTTGAGTAGAGTAGAACGGGTACAAGTGGATTGATTTTTCACTCCGTCTAAAATTACAAAGACTAGGAGACACTCAATGAAGTTACAGGGAAATACTTTTAAAACCAATAGGAGGAATTTTTTTTTCACTCTGCGAATAGTTAAGCTCTGGAATGCATTGCCAGAGGTTGTGGTAAAAGCAGATAGCAGTACCTGTTTTTAAGAAAGGTTTGGACAATTTTCTGGAGTAAAAGTCCATAGTCTGTTATTGAGAAAGACATGGGGGAAACCACTGCTTGCCCTGGATCGGTAGCATGGAATGTTGCTACTCCTTGGGTTTTGGCTAGGTTCTAGGGACCTGGAGTGGCCACTGTGAGAACGGGCTGACCCAGTAAGGCTATTCTTATGTTCTTATGTTCAGTTTGCTTATATTTTTGAACTGTTCAAAACTGCCAATCAGATCTCTTTACTGCTCTTCTCTTTTTTCTCCTGGGAAGCAGTGGCTTTTCTATGCCTTTAACAATTTTTAAAATAAGTATTCATATTACAACAATAAGAATTATTGCAACAATAGGTAATAACAGAAATATTATATTACAAATACATCAAGGGAAATGTCTATTTTCTAGTTCACCCACAATTAATGATCCAAAAATACACCAAGAAAGATAAAGAAATAAAATATCAGAACACAACCATTTCAGCTGACTTCAGTGACGTTATCAAAAATTATCACATAAGAACGTGAAAACCTCAAAATAAATTTCAGTCTTGGCACATGTACCCTAGGGGGCTCATAATAATAATAATAAAAAAAATTCCAGAAAGTGGCCTAAATCGGTACTTGGATGATCAAAAAGACAGTTTGTCCAAGTACTGATAATCAAAGCTGGTTTTAGACGTATCTAAAACCAGCTTAGGCCTTTCCCCTGCCTCAGAACACCTAGAGCGAAAAGAGACATTTTTGGAGGAGGGGAAAGGGCTGGAAGTGGGCGAGAGATAGGTGGGAGGTGGGCCGACCTAGACTTAGTCATACAGCAAGTATAATCAAAAGTTTAATGAGGTTGCCCAGTTGGAACTTATACGTTTTGACTTGGACCAAGTCAAAACAGGCATAAGTTCCAACTGGGGGCCGCTGAGCTGATCTTGGCTGCCGTGATCAGCTCAGCTGCCCCCCCCCGACTCACTGCTTCAGCACAGAATATGAAGGTAAGGAGCTGTGGCATGGCATCCGTTCATGCAGCTATCTTGGATTCCCCCATGCCTTTTTCTATTTCCTTTTTTATGGATTTTAGGAATATATTATTCACTTGGCTGCTGAGGGATAGGATGTGTGAATATATGAAACAAACACTACTTTTCATGTATGGCACCTAAAAAATCAGGGCTGAAAAAAGCTCTATTCTATAAACAGTGCTTAAAGTTAGGCACAGTTTATAGAATAGCACTTATGCCTGGGTACTGGGCCTAACTAGGCATGACAATTTCCACCAATGAAAACATGGCGCAAATGCCCACGCCTAAACTCAGGAGCGGATGCCCTTGTTCTATAACTACCTGTCCTTGACGTGCCCCCTTTTTGATTGGTGTGTAAAATGTAGGCAGGGATCTGGCACCTAAATTTATACGCACAACGTAATTATAATTAGTGCTAATAATTGCTTGTTGAAATGTCAATTATTGGTGCTAAGTAGCATGTTCAATTAAATGTGTGCCCAAAATTGGATATGCACCCAAATTTTTAGTGCTTTTTATAGGATTAGGGGTTAGGGTGCTCCTGGTAGAAGTCTATTTTATAAATTAATATAGGTGCCTAAATTCCTTTATTGAATACTACTAGTGTGACAAAAAATATGTACTTATCAGTTAAGTCTGAGCAAGGGTGGACTTCCTTAATTCCAGCGATATCTATGTAACTTATATTACTATATAGGTTACACTCATAAGTGTAAGCCCTGCCCATGATCCACTTATGTGTATGCCCACCTGTAAAATATGTGTAATGTAATATGTGCCTAATTACAGAATAGCACTTAAGTGGAATTTTGGCGTATATGTGCAAATGTTCACATATAAGCATGTATATATCATTATTGTAACATTTCTATTCATAATTGATGTGGAACTGTTAGCATATTCTATATAGGCTTGCCCTGCAGGGGTGTATACCAAACTCTACCTTTGCTCTTTCCAAACTACTCTGGGAATGCCTATATGCAGTGTACACGTGCAGCCTTTTAGGTAATCATACTTATATATGCATATACGTCCGTGCACCTTTTATAAAAACCGTGTGCAACATATAAAATTGTCTTTTCACAGAAGAAAAGCTTTATAAAATTATCCCCTGTGTGCCGACCATTCAAATACATTTATTCTTTTAATTTGCCTTCAATAAGAGAAGATTAAATTAATGGATAATTGAAAAGAATAATGAATGCAACCAGGTGTAACCAACAACACAGCAAAGAGGGGGAAAAAAGCTTCCAAAATCAGAGATCGATATACAATGACTGAATAATTGAATAACTCATGCTCCTCTTCTCACCAGTACACAGCATGCATGTACATGCATCAGAGGCAGGACAACGATGAATAATCCATGAGTATGCATCAATTTGGTAGTCTTCACAAATGGGAAACAAGCAATACAAAACATATCAGAAAAAAAGCACACAAGATCCCCAAGAATTGGTGTGAGGAACAAAATTTATTAAAGGACCCATCACTGGCTGTGTTTCAGCATTACACCAGCATCAGGGGTCAAGTAGATGAAGTGTTCCAGTGCAAGTCAATGGAAATGAAAAATGCTGATCGCCACATCAATTGTAATATGCATCGATCAAATCATCATACAAGCTTTGTACTGCAGGCTGAATGTGCATGTGTGCAGGCCCCCCAATAAACCAAACAAACAAGTAAATCCAGAATATGCCAATGACAAGTTGCATTTTGAATCAATTTCACAGATAACCACTGCAGCAGACAATAATGCAAATAATATTGTACTCAGTGCCAGGATCCACCTGATGTTCTCACTACCTGTAAGTTACCTTCCTATAGAAACTGGACCACTTTGTTATCCTAATGAAGCCTGGGTGCTTGCCTGTCCTGTTTTTGGATGAAAAATACAGCAAATACTAACATTTAAGCATGTCTGCATGTTTTAACAAAAGTGTTACTTCTGATCTTATAAAAAAAATGAGGATCACT
Organism: Geotrypetes seraphini; assembly: GCF_902459505.1. Taxonomy (NCBI): domain Eukaryota; kingdom Metazoa; phylum Chordata; class Amphibia; order Gymnophiona; family Dermophiidae; genus Geotrypetes; species Geotrypetes seraphini. The sequence goes on from NC_047088.1 coordinate 72,010,090, forward strand.
ATTATAATACTGGTCTCTCTCCAATTGTCCTGGGCACTGGCTTAGCTCTTTGGGTAGGGTACCCTGACCAGGATCTGCAAAACAAGATTCTGGTTTTTGAGCTAGTGTGTAGGCCAGAGCCAGGGTTACTCTAGTAGGCACCTTTATTTATACTCTTAGCAAATAAACAGTCGGCAGTCTCAGTAATTAACTTTAACTTGCTTTAACAGGAACTTGATAAACACAATTGATAACTTATAATTTGATTAATATAGAAACAAAGAAACATTATGGCAAATAATGACCAAATGGCCCATCCAGTCAGCCCATCTGCAGCATCCACTATCTCCTCCTCTCTAACAGAAACCACGTGCCTGTCCTTTACTTTCTTGAATTCAGACAGTTTTTGTCTCCACCACCTCTACTGGGAGACTATTCCATGCATCTACCACCCTTTCTGTAAAATAAATATTTCCTTAGATTACTTCTGAACCTCTCACCTCTTAACTTCATCCTATGCCCTCTCATTCTGAACCTTCCTTTCAAATGAAAGAGACTTGCCTCGTGCGCATTTACGCCACATAGATATTTAAATGTTTCTATCATATCTCCCTTCTCCCGCCTTTCCTCCAAAGTATACATATTGAGATCTTTAAGTCTGTCCCAATATGCCTTATGATGAAGACCACCGACCATTTTAGTAGCCTTCCTCTGGACTGACTTCATCCTGTTTATATCTTTTTGAAGGTGCAATAGATATACACAATATTCTAAATAAGGTCTCACCAGTCTTATATAGGGTATTTATACCTCCTTTTTCCTACTGGCCATACCTTTCCCTATGCACCCAAGCATCTAGTTTTCACCGTCTCCTTTCCAGCCTGTTTAGCCACCTTGTGATCATCACATACTATCACATCCAAGTCCTGCTCCTCTTTCATGTACAAAATTTCTTCACCTCTTAAACAATACTGTTCCCTAGAGATTTTGCAGCCCAAATGCATGACTTTTCATTTCTTAGCATTAAATCTTAGCTGTCAAATTGCAGATTATTCTTCAAGCTTCGTCAGGTTCTTCCTCATGTTATTCACACCATCAGGGGTGTCTATTGCAGATTTTGGTATCACCCACAAAGAAGCAAATCTTACCTGTCAGCCAATCAGATCTTAGGCCCTACCACAGATGCACTGGGGAGGGGCCTAAAGCTCTGGCCCAGATGCCTAATGTCCCTCCCATAGGAGGGGCCATAAGTAACCTGGGTCAATAATCAGAGCCTTAGGCCCCTCTCTGGCGGATCCCAGGATGCACTGGGAAGGAGAAGGCCTGCTATTTTGAAGAGGTAGTCCTGTTGGTCAGAGGGAGTAGGCATCCCTCCAGCTGGCCTTTGTAAACAGGTAAGGGGGCGGGGGAGGGGTCATCAGAGGCCCAGGGAGGTGTTGGGGGGCTGTTTCTTGGTGGCAGGAGGTTGAATGGGCACTCCTCCCGCTGCCTGGGGGGAGGGGTACTTGGCGGCAGCAACATTTTCTAGCAGGTCTGAGCTGTGAAGCCTTTCCTGTCAATGCCTGAGCCAATCAGCGCTCAGACACTGACCAGAAAGTAAGGCTATGACAGCTCAGACCTGCCAGAAAATTTTGCTTGCAAATGTAGGACAGCAAGGTTAGGGAATCACCCGGCGATAATAGAGAATAGCTTGCTTGTTTAAATATTAATGACCTTGTTGTAATACATTTGATTGGCAGAGTCGGAAAGTGCTAGGAAGTTCAGAAAAGTCCACAGTAAGCTGTTTTGAGAATCCACCGCTGAAATACATGCACGTTAAATCGGCTGGAACAGGCTTAGAAACATAGAAACATAGAAATAGACGGCAGATAAGGGCCACGGCCCATCAAGTCTGCCCACTCCAGTGATCCTCGCTATCTATCTTTGCGGATAGATCCCACATGTCTATCCCATCTGGCCTTAAAATCCGCCACACTGGTGGCCTCAATAACCCGAAGTGGAAGACTATTCCAGCGATCAACCACCCTTTCAGTGAAGAAGAACTTCCTGAAAGGGTGGTTGATCGCTGGAATAGTCTTCCACTTCGGGTTATTGAGGTGGAAGACTATTCCAGCGATCAACCACCCTTTCAGGAAGTTCTTCTTAGGGACCGCATTAAAGGCAATATTAAGTTGTGAGAATCTAGGCCATAGTTTGATAATGTCTCTCCTAAGTGTATGTCTGAGGAAATGCCTATTGCTTAAACAGGAGGGTAACATGACTTGTCCAAGGTTATAAAGAGCATCATTGAGTGAAGCAGGATTTGAATAATGGCTTTCTTGGTTTTCAGCCCATTGTTCTAACCAGTAGCTTATACTCATTCACTGCATACTATGAGTCTGAAAGTGTGTCGTATTAGTGGCTTTGACCAAAGGGGGAGATGACACACAAAAATGACTCACTAAAAGAGAGTGAGATGTTGCAGTTCATGTACACATAGGGTGTGGTGTGGACTTCTTACACAGGCATTCTTGCTGAAGCATAGCTGAGTTAAGTTCTCCATATTAATCCTTCTTTTAAATAAAGACTTGGTTTACTACACCATTGTCTGGAGGTCTTTTTGGTTGTTCTTGTCTCACTACTTTGGATTTTGGTGTTTACTCTCTCCTTTTTGTCACCTGTTTTACCAAAAGAGCATGCATATCCGTGCCTCATGTATAGTTTACATGTTGGGTAGCTTGCCTGGTATGCCTTAATATCTGTGAGCGCATGTAGGCTTAGGACAGGTATAGGACAGAATTAAGGGAATGTTCCTGCTTGAAATGTGATGTTTCTGATAAGCCAATGGGGAAAATATTATTTGGAATATACATGAAAACCTCATCTGCTCCTTATTTTCGATTTCAACATACTTGTGACCATTTTTTAACTCATTTGATTGATTGATTGATCTCTAACTCATTAATATTATACAATCCAGAGCTTGGTTCAGTGCAGACTTTTTCTTCAGTGAGGTATATCTGGTTTTCCTGAGTTACTGTAGGAGGTTATTTTTGTTTGCCTTAAAGTCCCAAATTTGGACGAGTTGACCTCTTCTATCTCTGTTGTGAATTGCACTCCCTGTGACAATGCCCTTACTGGCCATTGACCTTTACAGTTCAGTCCTTCAATCAGTGTGCTTTAATTTTCTTCTTGAGTGCTGTCTGGGATTTCTCTAGGGTTTTAGCTTTTATAATGTGTGAAGAGAAGAAAGATGGAAGTAATCAGCCTCAAAAATGGGACTAAGGAAGCTGTTTGCCCTCTTCTCATTATGGATGATAGATTTAGTTGTAACCACACTGTGTCTTACTTTAATGTTAAAATCAGCACTTCACTGTAGCCAGAAATATCTGATGTTCCCATGGCTTTTTATCACCTTCTGATTGCAGTGGAAGTAGCAGAGACGACCAGAATTTCTCTAGTCAGACTCTGTGGAGGCCAGAGAGCAGGGCATCCCCAATCTGTCATGGCAGCCCTGTACTGAGACATCAGTGCAGTAAGTGGTGTCTTTGAACACTGCACTAAGCTTCAGATCATAGCATTCTAATGCACATATTAAAAATTCCCCCCTACCCCCCATTTACTTCTGATGAAGTAAAATAGTATGGTATACAGATTACATAGAAACATGATGGCAGATAAAGGCCAAAAGGCCCATCTAGTCTTCCCATCCACAGTAACCATTATATTTTCCTAACTCTAAGAAATCACACGTGTCTATCCCAGGCCTTCTTGAATTCAGACACAGTCTCTGTCTTCACCTTTCCACGCATCTACCACCCTTTCTGTAAAAAAGTATTTCCTTAGATTACTCCTGAGCAGATCGTGACTAGTACATTTCTCCATGGAAGTCACAAAACAATTATTCTGATTATTTATTTATTTAGCCTGTCCTCCCAAAGGAACCCAGAATGGGTCACAAGAGTACAGTCACAGTATAAGCAGGACAAACCTTAGTGGAAAATACAGACGTGGTGGACATAGGGAGTTTAAATCTCAGCATTTACAGTATGGTCTTAACATTGAAAATACAGACTTAAAATCACGGGCTCGTGAAAAGTAAAAAGCAGTCCAGTCACAGCCTTTTCACGTGTGCAAACACCCCTACGTGGGTGTTTGCACACGTGAAAAGCCTAAACTTTGGACAACTGCTTCCTGAAAGCATGGGAAATGTGGCAATACATTTTAAAGACAGAGGGGAGTAAAAATAAAAAGTTTCCAGCATGGAGAGCATGCGCAGACCATCTACAGGCAAAAAAGATGGTCTGCACATGCTTCAGGATCGCTCACTGGTGATCCATGTGGTCAGTGGAGAGCGTTCTTCCGATAACCCCCATATGCATGCTGACCCGTTGTGGATCAGTTGGCCTGCTGCGGATCGGCTACGGATCTAGCACGATCGGGCAGGTTAGTGAATCTAGCCCTATGTCACTCTGAATTCAAGAAAGCATGGGACAGGCATATGGGAACTCTTAGGGGAAAGAAGAGATAGTGGATGATCTGGATAGGCAGACTGGATGGGCCATATGGCCTTTATCTGCCATAATTTTCTATGTTTCTATATCATATAAAAGTAGCATTAATGTTACGATTCAAACAGCAAGAACCTTACCTAATAGAGAAGAAGGGATCCCAAACTAGAGAAAAGAAAACACAAATCCCAAAAAGTTAAACTCGGCAACACTGCAGAAACAAAAACAAATAAATTTCCTTTTGAACTGAACACAGTACATAGCCATCTGTAATGCATATTTCCCAAAGCATATTCCATATAATAAATTCAAAATAAAATACTTTTTTCTACCTGTGCGTCTAGGCATTTTATATTTCCATCACATTGGTCTGCTTCTCTTTTCTGCTTTACTGTCTTCTGCTAATTCTTTTCCAGCAGCCACTATCCATTTGTTATTTCTCCTCCTGTCTTATTCCATTCCTTCACTCCACCTTTTTCTGACCTACTGATATTTCTCTTAAAGCTCTCTCCTTTGTTTTTTTTCCCCCTTTTTCTGTCTCTGTCTACTCACATTTCACCATCTTGTTCTACTCCTTTTTATTTTTCATCATCATCTCATCTTTCCATCCTATCACATTTTCCCATCTCACTAATCTCTCAGCTTCTTGATGCCTTTTTATCTTTCATCTATTCCCTATTACCATATTTCTACCCTCTGCATGCACTACCTTCCTCTTACTCATCTCTTTAACAACACTCCCATGGCCTCTCCATCATGAATCTATCATTCCTTCCTTTACCCCTTGTTCCACCCTTGTAACCCAGCATCACCCCTTTCTGCCTCTTCCCCTGAGTCTGACATCTCTGTCCCCCTTCTGTCCTTCCCTTATGCCGCAAGTCCTTCTCCCACCCCATTTTGTTACTCTCTTTCCCTCTTCTGCTCCTCCTCCTCCCTCATATGTCCATTTTCTGCCTTCTACATCTGTCCCTCCTCCCATTTGCCTCCTCTGTCTTCCCTTAAATCTGTTTCTACCTCAATGCTTTCATCCCCCTCTGCCCTCCTGAGAACATCTCTTTCACTCCCTTTTCTGCCCCTGCACTCCTATGAGTCCATTTTTCCCTCTCCCTCTCCCTTTTCCTTCCCCTACCTCTACATCCTCCCCATCTCTCCCTGTCCCCTTCCCACCCCCTCTACCCTACTCCAAGTTAATCTCTCCCTCCCTCCCCCACCCCTCACTTCCTGTTTCCTTAGGGGCAGATGCAGTAGTAGAAGAAAGTTGCTGGGGCTGGTAGCCTAAGTGAATTGTTGCCGCTGGTAACTTCTGCAATGCAAATAAAAGTTGGTGGTGAGGGGGAGGAAGAAGTGATGCCAGCCATGAGGGAAGGAGAGATGCCTGGGGAGGGGTGCGGCAGAGGCGGCAGCTGAAGCTCTCAACTAAAGGGAGAGAGACTTGAAGGAGGGAAGTAAAAGGTAGAAAAATAGTCAGAAAAGCCAGGGTAGCTTTGCTGCTCCATGAAAAGTGTCACCTGAGGCCTCACCTCAGTTGTTCTTATTATAGGGCCACCCCTGGCACCACCTATTTTGAGCAAGCTCCCTTCATTTGTCCAAGGTGTGTTCATTTTTAATATGTTTGGTACCCCTGATCATTTTGAAATGTTACATAGAAACACGATGGCACATAAAGGTCAAACGGTCTATCTAGTCTGCCCATCCGCAGTAACCATTATCTTTTCCTCCTCTCTTAGAGATCCCACGGGCCTATCCCATGCCTTCTTCAATTCAGACACAGTCTCTGTCTCCACCACCTCTTCTGGGAGACTGTTCTATGCATCTACCACCCTTTCTGTAAAAAAGTATTTCATTAGATTACGCTGGAGCCTATCACCTCTTAACTTCATCCTATGCCCTCTCATTCCAGAGCTTCCTTTCAAATGAGACTCAACTCATGTGCATTTACACCACGTAGGTATTTAAAAAATCTCTATCATACCTAGGTATTTAAACATCTCTATCATACCTAGATTTACAGAACTGCCAGCTGCATTCAATGGACTCTTTGCTGAAGGTGTCCAGAATCGTACTTGGTATTAGAATACATTCGTTGACCTTCTCTAACGCTGAAGGCCAATATAATTGCTATAAGCAGCCCTTCTATTCTCTCCTAAGGTCAACCTAATCAAATTATACTGCTTCTAAATGCAATCACTTCAAGCTGCCAGTGTGAAAGGTTTCATCTTAATGCTTTTTAGGGCAAAGCTAAGTATTTTTGCTTGCGTTCATTAGAAGGAACTATTTCAGCCATCTTCATTTGTACTCGAGAGTTTCTTGGGATCACAGAGCCTGCCTTGTAATCACTTCATTCATTATACAAGGCTGCAAATATTCCTCTTATTAAAACAAATAAATAATGAGAGATACCGTGATAAATAAAAGACTGAAGGAATGAGGCAGTGCCAGTTGCACATTGCTTTGAAATTAATTATGCATTATTTTTGTTAGAATGCTTTTGTAGTGAAAGTCCTTATCATGGTTTTCACGGAAAGAAGATTGAATTAGATGTGCAGAAACTGGAAGGGAGAGGAGCTGGGGGAGGGCGGTATTTCTATGTAAAAACCAATATAAAAGCATTTTATCAGATTCTTATGTATCTTGGAAGGTTATGCTTGCTGTCTTAGCCACCTCTGGGAACCATTTAGAATTTGCCTGTAATCTGCATACCCTGAAAAACAAGCTGGCAAAAAAAAAAAAAAAATGCCATTTTCCCCAGACACACAATCAGCTTTGCTTGTGTAGTGAATAAAATTGTCTTAAGCGGCCGAAAAAGCCAATGAATCTAAACTTGAATGTCAGAAAAAAAAAAAGTTGTGCTGCAGAGCTAAGATAATGTTACTTTAATTTACATGGTGTCAGATTAGCGTGAAGTACGATATAATGAGAAATGCTAATGGTGCTGACTTAAAAAAAGTTATTTCTTGTATAGAGTAATTTACAAGGCCATGGCTGAAATTTTTAAGTATTAAATACATGCATGATCTGACTCAAACTTTGCTGCCATGTAGGTAAATTCCTTCTCAATGTGGGCTGGAATGTTAAGGAAATAAGCACTGAAGGCTGTGGCATTTCACCCTCTGAATATATAGAGATTTTTCTTCATTTGTACAAGGTTATTTTGTTTTAAAGGAAAAGTTCCACAATTTTTACTTGTACCAAATTTTGTTAGTATAAGACATCAATTTTGATTCTTCTACACTGGAATTTCCTTCTTGCTGTGACCCTGTTTTGGTCTGGTTTTGATTGTCTGCTGAAGGGCAATTTACTCCATTTCAGGTAGAAATGACACAAGGGAACTGATGACACCTTAGCTACATTTGCTGAGATCATTGTGTACAAGAATTGTTGAATCGGGTTCGGCAGAAGCAGTCACCTATAATAAACAGCAGCATAAAGAATCCAGTTTAAAGTATAGCTTTACTGAGCCGTGCAAATAATAGGGCCGATATTCAGACACTAGCTGGGCTGACTCCCACGGTTGGCGCTGAGCCGTTTGATGATTGGCATTGAATATTCAGTCTATATTAAAACCACTATAAACTTAGCTGGCTACGCCACCCCTCCCATTTTACAAAGCTATGCTAGCGGCTGCCACTGCGGTAATTGCCCTGAAGTCCATAAAGATTTAAAGGGCTTCGGGGCTTTTGTCGCATGACAGCCGCTAGCGCAGCTTTGTAAAAAGAGAGGGTGGGGGGGGGGGTTAAGTCAGTAATCAGTGCTGGCCGGTTAAGTTTATAGCAGCCAAAGATAGACCAGGATATTATTGTATACTAGTATTTTAGCCCATTACATTAACGAGTGCTAGAATATATGTCTGTGTGTCTTTATTTCTGTCTCTCTCTCCCTCTCGCTGTCTGTCTCTCTCCCTGGCCCCCTTTGTCTGTCTGTCTTTCTGTGTCTCTCCTTGCCCCTGTGTCTTTCTTCTTTTCTTTCTATCTATATGTCTCTCTCCCTGCCTCCTATGCAGTAGCATTTCTCTCCCACCACTTCCCTGTGCAGCAGCCACAGCAGCATTCCCTCCCCCTCCATTTCCCTCCCCCCCACACCACTTCCCTGTGCAGCAGCAACGTTTCCCCTACCCCCTATCCCTTCCCGTGGTCTGGCAGCTCCCTTAGTCCCTTACCGCCCCCCTTCCCTTCCCGCAGTCCCGACAAACTTTCCAATTCCAGCAGCATCTGCAGCACTCTACACATGCTGCTTCGGGGCCTTCTACTGCCCAGCAAATCAGGGCAGTAGAAGACCCCGAAGCAGCGTGTGTAGAGTGCTGCAGATGCTGCTTGAATCGGAAGGTTTCAGGACTCGCAGCCCTTGCCGGACCCGAAGCGAGCTCTGGGGTTTTTTGGATTTTTTTACGCAGACCCAGCCGGAGCAGGAGGAGAAGCCTGGGAGCCAGGAATTAAAGTTCGTTGGGGGAGGGGAGGAGAGCAGCTCCTCTCCCTTACAGCTCCGGTCTGGCCCCCGCTGACGTCACCCTGGCCAGTTCACACTCCGGAGACGCGGCGCTGTACGGCCTCTTCTTTCTGCTGCCGCGAGTGTGGGCCGCGTGCATGCGCACTCCTACCTGCGGGTCCCTACACCGCACGGAAAATGGGAGCACGCAGGTGGGAGTGCGCATGCGCGCTTAGGGCTTTATTATATTAGATGAACCTTTCTGTACATTAGGGCCAGATTCTCATTCTAAAAAACTTCCTTCAAACTCGATTTTTTATTTTTATCTTAATGTACAATTGGTTTGTAGATGAGTACTTAACTTTCTTGTGTTTCTTAAAGCTTACATAGAAGGCTATTGCATTGCTGAGTTCATCATTTCTGGGACTGGAATGACATGCATGCACTGAAAAGAGTTTCAATTGGGCTTTCAGAATCGAAGGTGCTGTCCTTCTTCTTGTCCATGGCATTCATACAAAGCTGATTAGCGCTTTGCAGAGAGCCATCTCTGCTTGAATTGAAACAAAAGCCTTTCACAATGGTTGTCTAAAGGCATCTGTCTCTTACATGTTTCTAAACGTGTGGTACTCAGGTCCAGATCTCAATATGAGCAACTCTAAATAGCCCAACTTTGAATTGCTAATTTGAGAGGGATTATTAAGGGAACAGGGCCCCTTCCTAGGGATAAAAAGGGAATGATAAAAAGGCCACATAGAAGGAGAGAAGCAATGTACATGTAAGCTTGTAGAGGAACAGGTGAAAATGTTAGTATGTAAATTATGCTTCTGTGCACATTTTGTAAAATACACATTTAAATCATGATTCTGCCCGTTCTCTTCCACTGATTACATGTACTACAAAGTTGCTTAAGAAATACAGTACATTCCTATTTGCGTCATCTTCATTTGTAAGTGTGAGGTTACTTTAGCAAATCTCTTTATGTATGTGAAACAGTGTCTTACAAGTGAAATTGATTTATAAATTATTTTCTCTATGGGAGGGTCCAAGATGATCCCTTGGTAATGACGCTCTGAGAAGATCTCTCTACTTGAATATCCTTCTTTAAATTTGCTTGCTTACTTATTTTGCTGAAACGCAAGGGCAAATTGCTGGGGCCCATCCACCAGCTTGGGGGGGGGGTGTCTCTCTCCAACAGACAGAAACTACAGCTTTTATTCAAGCTCAGACAGGCGTTCTGAAGAGCCCACGCTTTGGAGATGAAGCTTCACTTAGCCCAGCTGGACTCATAGTTCCCCCATATTTTGAGACCAGTGTGTGCCAGAACCACATCCACGCGTCTACCACCCTTTCTGTAAAAAAAGTATTTCCTTAGATCACTCTGGAGCCTATCACCTCTTAACTTCATCCTATGCCCTCTAATTGCAGAGTTTCCTGTCAAATTAAAGAGACTCAACTCATGTGCATTTATATTAAGTAGGTATTTAAACGTCTCTATCATATCTCCCCTCTCCTACCTTTCCTCCAAAGTATACAGATTGAGATCTTTAAGTCTATATAGCATCCCCTCCTTCAAGGGCCCTCCCCTTGCTTCTCCGAGCCCCCATCCCTACTCCTTTTTTCTCTTCCTTTTTGATTTGTCAGCTTGAGCTTGTATAGGTTTGTGTGGAAGATTAGATTAGATTAGCATTTCACTATAGGAAATACGAATAGCATAGAGCTGAATCATAGAAATCCTATCTTACATTTTTCCCTTTTAGTCTTTTCCCACTTTTTGTTTGTTCCAGTGCTCCAACTTCTACATTGGTTGCCTGCGAGAATCCCTAGATTAGAAGCAGCAGCATCTAGTTAGTAGTGTACAGTCTCTTGGCCTGTTCTCCTCCCATGTACATACACAGCCAGTGGCATAGTGAGGGGGGTGGGGGGCAGACCTCCCCAGACACCTTCATGACAGGGACACTTGCACTTCTCCTCCTCTCCGCCTCCTACCTACCTCTTTAAATGATCATTGGCAGTGAGCAGCATCTCTTACCTGCTGCTCGCGCCAGCCTCAGCTCTCCCTCTGATATCACTGCCAGGGGAGGGGCCTTAGGTTCCTGAGCCAATCGAGGCCTTGGGTCCCTCCCAGTGCATCCTGGGATGCACTGGGAAGTAAATAGTCCACCATTTTGAAGAGGCAGGCCTGCTAGCAGGAAGGAGTGGGCATCCATCCTGCCGAATTTAAAAAGAAAAATAAAGTTACATGGTGGGGGTTGTTGAGGGGCTTGGTGTGAGAGGTGGAGGGTGGGCTTGTCCCAAACCTGTGGCAGGAATGAGTGGGCATACTTTCTGCTGATTTTTTTTTTTTTTTAAAGTGTAGGGGTCTCATCATGAGGGTCCTAGCCCAATGGGGGGGGGGTCTTCAATCGCTGGGGTGGACCGGAGGCATAGAGAGAGGGGTCTTTTTTTAATTGGGGGGGGGGGTCTGAGCTGTCATAGCCTTACTTTCCTGTCAGTGCCTGAGCGCTGATTGATTCTGCCACTGACAGGAAGGTAAGGCTTGAAAGCTGAGACCCTGCTGGAAAATTTTGTCCATAAAATGTGGGAAAAAGTTCTTTAGAGCAGTGTTTTTCAACCGCTGTTCCGCGGCACACTAGTGTGCCGCGAGATGTTGCCTGGTGTGCCGTACGGTCAGGGCCGCCATCAGGGCAGTACCACCAGTCTAGGGAGAGGGGCGGTCCGCCCCACGTGGACAGGAGAGAGCTGGACGGGGGACCCGCGGAGTTCAATACATCTCGAGCCGCGAGGCTCGTCTTCTGTTTCTGCCTGCCCTGCAGCTAACATATAGCCGATCGCAAGCGTTCCCCGATGTCAGCGCTGACGTCGGAGGGAGGGCTTAAGCAAAGCCTGCCCTCCGACGTCAGCGCTGACGTCGGAGAATACTTCCGTTCGGCTATTTGTGTGCGGCAGGGCAGACAGGAAGCAGAAGACAAGCCTCGCGGCTTGAGCTTCGTTTTGCTGAGAAAGTTGCAAAGATGGGCTGGTAGGCAAACACGGAACACAAAAGGGGGGAGGGAGTGCGTTTTGGACACAAGGCATGAACTTGGGAGAGAGGAAGGGAGGGAAAGAGATGCTGAGGTGGGGGAGGGAATGGGTTTTTGGACACAGAAGGCATGGACTTGGGAGAGAGGAAGGGAGGGAAAGAGATGCTGAGGTGGGGGAGGGAATGCGTTTTTGGACACAGAAGAAATGGACTTGGGAGAGAGGAAGGGAGGGAGAGAGGAAGGGAGGGAAAGAGATGCTGAGGTGGGGGAGGGAATGCGTTTTTGGACACAGAAGAAATGGACTTGGGAGAGAGGAAGGGAGGGAAAGAGATGCTGAGGTGGGGGAGGGAATGCGTTTTTGGACACAGAAGAAATGGACTTGGGAGAGAGGAAGGGAGGGAAAGAGATGCTGAGGTGGGGGAGGGAATGAGTGTTTGGACACAGAAGGCATGGACTTTGGAGAGAGGAAGGGAGGGAAAGAGATGGTTGTGTACACGGGGAATAGAAGAAAGGAGAATTTTTGGTCATAGGGAGGGAGTGAGGTACAGATAGTGGCATACCAGGGTGGGGGGGGGGCGGTCTGCCCCACCCCGGGTTTACGTCCCAAGGGGGTGCGCAGCTGGCCACCCTCCAGTGTTGTCCCTAGGCCGGCAAACTGCGGCTCTTTAGCCACTTGAGTGCCACCGCCGCCAACGGTGTTGTTGGCGGTGGCAGCATTATAAAATACTTTCTTTGTGTTTATTTGATTCCTATTCAAGAGAATTACTTTATATATAGTCAATATAGGCACAGAGTTAAATTTTTTAACATTTTCTAATGGTGGTGTGCCTCGTGATTTTTTTCATGAAACAAGTGTGCCTTTGCCCAAAAAAGGTTGAAAAACACTGCTTTAGAGCATTACTAGTGAGCTCCTTGTAATGTATTTGCCTAGGTTTCTCAGTGGTTGCTATGACAGTTGGTAGCAGCCACACAGAACCCTTTTGAGCATCAGGAGGAGAGTTTCCTTAAAACCAGTCTTACTTGCAAGGAAACCTTTTGTGTACCTTTTGCAGGGTCTGTGTCCCATATATTGCAATTTGTTTTAGGATGGGTTAGTGAGGGCTTCGATGGGAACTATAGCAATTTGGAATCTGAGGACGGTGCTGGGCAGACTTTACAGTCTGTATCCCTCAAACAAAGAGATGGTTTGGATAGGCTGGAGTGAGCTTTGATAGGCATCTCCAGAGGAAGCTGAAACCTAAGGACAGTCACAGTACTGGACAGAAATAACTATGAAAAAAGACAATTTAAATTAATCATGAATTTATGAGTGTAAATATTGGGTAGACTGGAAGGACTGTTCAAGTTTTTGTCTGCTGTCATTTACTATGTTATAATGTTACAATCCCTGCTCAATAGAGCTTAAAATTTAATCAAAACAGACAAACAGGACAAATAGGGGGTTTGCTCTAAATAGGGTGGCCACTGACACATCTTCAGCTTACATGACCCTTGGTAAAAGCTGCACCAAATACTGCCACATTTAAAGGCTAATCCTCCTCTGCTCCCTCTCAGTCCTGGCAGATCAATGATAGTGACAATCAGTTGGCAGCTTGAGAATGCAATAAGTATGCACTTCCAGTCCTTGTGAATGCTCCTGCTTATATGTTTCCTGATTAGAAAGGAAGCACACAACTTGAGAGTATTTTTTTTTTTCGGATTTACTAGACTGCTAAAGCTGCACAAACAGAACTAAGCGGTTTACAGACTAAAAACAAAAGTGTTAAGTAAAGATGGAAAAGGAACTCCATTTCTTTGACAGGAAAGGTCAATATCCAAGGTCAATATCCAAGCGAACAACACAACAAAGTAACATTGGAAGAGAAACAAGCAAAACAGCCCACTCCCTCCTGCCACCAAATGCCTACCCCGGCCCCCCCAACACCACCCCCATACCTCTACATGAAGAAGACAGCAGGAGGCATGCCCAATACCTCCTGCTTGCAGGTCCGCCACTCCAAAATGGTTGGCCTGCCCCTTCCCGGTGCATCCTGGGATGCATGCGGAGGAGCCTAAGGCCCTGATAGGTATCTGAGCCAAAGGCATCTTCTAAGGGAGGGACCTTAGTTATCTGAGCCATTCAGTTCCTTAGGCTCCTCCCTCTATATCCCAGGATACACTGGGCAGGTGGTCTAAGTCTTGTTTGGTTCAGATGCCCCCTGGGAGGGGCCTTAACCACCTGCACCAATCTGAGTCTTATCCTAGGATACACTGGGAGGAGCCTAAGGTCCTGAATGGTTCAGATAACAAAGGCCCCTCTCCTGAATTTGTGGGAGCCAGCTCATTGCCACTCAGCGGCAGAAGAAACCAGCTGTCACTGACCGGGTTAGAAGCGGGGCAGGAGCGTGGAAAGCGTGCTCCTGCCCGCTGCACCTCTGGACCACCAGGGATAAAAGTGACAATTTTGGGGGAGGCCACAGCCCCTGTGGAACCCCTGTTCCAATGCCTATGATAGAATGAGAAGTAAACATATTCTATAAGGACACTTGCACATATAAATGTACTTAAAGAATACTAGTGTAAACTGGCATCAGCGCACCAAAATTTAGATGTGCACATTCACAACAGATGTAAGTAGGGTCACTGAAATGTTCTCAGCCCAACCAACAAAGTTGTGGCAGTCTCCATTGAAGGTTGTACACTTAAGCCCTCTTTTACTAAGCCACGGTAGAGGTTTCTACCACGGCCCGGGGTGCTAAATGCTTCGACACTCATAGAATTCCTTTGAGTGTTACAGCATTTAGCACTCCAGGCCATGGTAGAAACCTCTACCGCAGCTTTGTAAAAGGAGGGGTTAGTTCAGTGATTTTCCATTTTTTTGTTTTGTCGGAAAAAAACAGAACAAAAAAGTGGAAAATTGCACCAGGAAGGGGAAGGCTTGCCATTTTGGAGAGGAGGGCCTGCAGGCAGGAGTAACTGGGCAACCCTCATGCTGGATTTCTATGACAAGGTACAAGGGTTTTTGTGGGGATTCTGATCTGACTCCCCCCCAGACAACCAGGGCCTTCTCTTGGAGACTTAGTAGGGTGGTGGAAGGGGAGGTACCTTGGTGTTGGAGGGAGTGTTAGGGGGGGGTCTAAGTTTTGGACTGTTAGGGGTGTGAGGTGATCTGGGTGGCCAAGGCAGGAGGGAGTGGGCATCCTTCCTGCCTCTCTTTTTTTTTGGGGGGGGGCATCATTAGGAGAGAAGCTGTCATTGGGGGGGTCCGGCATGATTTTTTTTTTAATGGGGACGTGTATTGTGCATGTATAACACATGCACAACGTCTATGCTATTAAAAAAGAAAAAAGTCTTCATGCCCCGAACAGCTGAGAGGCAGAAGGTTGCTTCGGGACTTCCCCTGCTGCTCAGCTGTTCTGGCTTCCCCTGCCAGCTCTGCACATTTGTGAGAGTCGCTTTCTCAATGACCGATCGGATGGGGTTATGGCGAACCTCCGCAAAACTCATTTGCATGTAAGCTTTTTGGAACATTGATCATCGTTTTGAAATCGGACAAAAAGTCGGCCTGCAGCAAACCACACAGTCTTAACGACCACTTTTAGTGCATCCAGGCCTGAGTTTCTCAACCATTGCTCTATCCACAAATGAAAGTGTAGATTCTTGAGTGTTTGTTCTCAGGGGTTTCTGATTTTGTTTAGTTGGCAAAGATCACTTTGCAAATGAATGCAGCATTGTTATCTTGGGCTCCTGAGTCTCTTGGATTACACCATCTTTTCTAATGGCAGGTTTAGGCTACAGGGCAAGTCTATAAAAAAAAACAAAAACAATTCCTCTGGTGGTGGGATTGCATTAGCCCGCCCTAAATCAGGAATATAAAACTCCATTAAGCTTTAAGCCTCTGGCATTTTCCCAACAATGTAAGATATTTGTAGGTTATGCTAATGCAGGAGGTTTGTCATCTATTAGTGGAGCTGGTGGTTTTAAAAATAAAAGCATTTATCTTTTGGCTAGGGGGCAGCTGTGGTGTGCCAGTCACATTTTGTGTAGAAAGGTTTTACATCATGCTTCTTTGAAAGTAGGTCAGAAAAGGTTGATTAGAATACTGCTGTTCAGAGATAGATGAACTCATTTGATATATGTATTTTTTTTCCTCTTTTATTGCTGAACTAGTCTTATAGCCCTTTACATTAACGGGTGCTAGCCCCAACTTCCCTGTGCAGCAGCAGCATTTCCCTCCTCCCCCCCACTTTCCTTTGTCCCTTCGCCGACAGCCGCCTCGCCTCGATGCCCTGATCCAGGCCGTACCCGCCGGAAGCTCCTAGTGTTCGCTCCCTCCACCGACTGTGTAGTAAGCACGCATGCGCACTCTTGCCGGCCACAGCCTGACAGATCAGGGATCAGGGAAGCACGGGTGAAGAGTGCGCATGCGTGCTTAGCGTTTTATTATTATAGATATAATTTTGAAATGGCATCATGTGTTAATTGATGAAAGTGAGTTTGAGGAAACATTCAGTATTAATGTGTTAAGTTATCATGTTACATCTCATAATTTGACTTTATGAATATACCTTTTGTGAACCCCTAGTTTTCAAAACCAAAGGGCTAAAGTTGACCGAGGACAGGCAAAATGGTTTTAATATTGGTGATCTAACGGGAAAATAAAGCAGGTCTGTTTGTAAAATAATTTTGAGCAGCTTAAAAAAAGACAATTAGCTGCTGCTACTACTACTACTACTACTACTACTATTTATTATTTCTATAGCACTAGCAGACGCACCCAGCGCTGATCAAAAGAGCTTACAGTCTAATTGTGACAAACACAGTGGACAAAATGGTGAATCAATATAAGCTGCTCATGTAGGGAAATACAAAGGGTTGAATGGGTAGAGTGGGTAGAGGACTACAGCGGAATTACAAACAAATATGGTGCTTTACCAGTTGGTAGGGTTAGGACTTAGACCAGGGGTGGGCAACTCTGGTCCTCGAGGGCCGGAATCCAGTTGGGTTTTCTGGATTTTCCCAATGAATATGCATGAGATCTGTTTGCATGCACTGCTTTCAATGCATTTTCATTGGGGAAATCCTGAAAACCCGATTGGATTCCGGCCCTCGAGGACTGGAGTTGCCCACCCCTGACTTAGACGCAGCTTTGGAAAAGTGGGCTTTCAATCTGGATTTGAATACCGCCAGAGACGGAGCCTAATGTACTGTGTCAGGCCGAGGTTGTTCCAAGCATATGACTCGGCAAGGCAGAAGGGATGGAGTCGAGAGTTGGCAGTAGAGAAGAGGGATATAGACAAAAGAAACTTGCCCAGTGAAAGGAGTTCCTGGGGCAGAGTATAGGGAGAGATAAGAGAGGAGAGATACTGAGGAGCTACAAAGTGAATACACTTGTATGTCAATAAGAGAAGTTTGAACTGTATGTGGAAACGGACAGGAAGTCAATAAAGTGATTTGAGAAGGGTAATGTGAGTATAACGTCACTAGTGGAATATGAGGCATGCAGCAGAATTCTGAACAGATTGAAGGGGAGAGAGATGATTTTGCGGAAGACTTGTGAGAAGCAAGTTGCAGTGATCCAGGCGAGAGGTGATGAGAGCGTGGATGAGAGTCTTGGTAGTATGCTCAGAAAGGAAATTCCAGATTTTAGAGATGTTGTATACAATATTATCAGTTGTAAAATATGTGTATATTTGAGGTTCCCAATAAGTGTGCCTCAAAACTTTAGCAGCCTATATAAGAAGACTATGACAACTGCAGAGACTCTTTACTGACCCTCCTTCCATCTGCAGCAGGAGCAGTGAAACACCTTTATAGCTAGAGGGGCCAAACAAATCACCACCCTTCATCCAAGCTTGTGTTGGTCAAAAGATCGGTGTACGATTCCCCCAAGTGTACGATTCCATTCTGTTTCCTGTTGTCTGCAGGGGGAGTTAGGAGCATGTGAGGAACACTGCTCACTATCTCCTGTTCTGTTGGCTTTCCTGTTCATGGAAGAAGTATTCATGGGTCAGAGGGTCTTGCGGAACCCCACATGGCTCAGTCTTTAGAAGGAAACAGGCAGAGAAGGAAGCAGCTGTAGATAAAATGCGTTGCTTCATTCATTCCTATTTCCATCTAATGATCTGGGTTGAAGGGAAGATATTGATACTAAGGTATAGGATCTAAGAGAAGGTTCTTATGTCAGGGATGGGGGAAAAGGAAAGATAGTGGATGTGAGAGAAGATGCCAGTGTGAGATAGTGAAGGCGATGATGCTGGGAGTAGGAGGTGGATGGGGGGTGGGGAACGTGGAGAGTAGGGTGGTGAAGTTCCAAAGCTTAAAAAAATTGAGAGCCACTGACGTTCTTTGAAAAATCTGATATGCCATATGCATTTAAAATAGAATGTACTTTTTATTGCATTATTTTATATAAAAAGATGAAAATAAAGTATAATTTATTCTCAATAGAATAACTCTAAGGTGTAGTTAGAGATGAGATAAATTGTAGCTTTCACTTCCACAGGGGTTGAAAATACTTTAGTAAAAAAAACCTTAGCTAAAATTCATAGGAATTGGGGTATAGCAGCAATTTCTTTATAATTTTATTTGGGGTGGAAAGGGAGGCTTTCTCACTTTTTTTATATTTTAGCTATATTTTACTGGTATCTTTTTTTTGTTGACATCTTATGTTTTGCTTTTTTTTTTTTTTTTTTTTAACCTCTACTTCTCTTCTGTACCAGTGGCGAATCTGGGTTCAGGTGGTCATTTTTCCTTCTTAGCAGCCAGCACTCTTTCTGCTTTCAAATTCAGGCAAATTCTGATTCTTGTGGCCACAAGGAATACTTAACTTTGCTTCCTCTGCTTGGTGGCAGATATTAGATACTGAATTTTAGGTGCTCAAGTGACCTGGTGTATAGATGTGTGTTTTCAGTTCTAGGTACTTGGCTTCATCTATACTCACTCTGATTTAGCTTTTACCTCGCTGGCCTGCAGTAGAACCTTCTACCGAGGTTTTGTAAAAGCCAGCGATAATGACATCACACACAGAGTCTGTATTTTGTCACATAGCTTTTGAATTGACATAAAGCTTCAGCCATAGATCTGGCATAACTGAGATTCTACTATAAGTTTCACACATCCCTTCTGCATGCTCAACCAATTGGCAAAAAAATTGCTGGCCAAAAAACAAAAGTTTCCCATGTTCCTCAGACAACCTCAAATCAGCCCCTCTCCCTCCCTCTAGCACCAGAAGCAGCAGCAGTAGCCTTCCTGAAAAATCCCCCCCTCCCTCCATCCAGCTCTGAGGCAGCAGTGGCAGCCAATCCTGACAACCCCCCTCCCTCTCTTAACGAGGCAGCAGCCAGTGAACAGAAGTGCCGTAAACAGGCTGCTTCCGGCCAGCCCCGGTAGGGTCTTTCTTCTGCTGTGTTGGAAGTCCCAGAAAAACATACACGTGGGTCATGTAACAGTATGTACCTTCCCCTCATTGAACATACTTTTATGTGTGTAGCCTCTGGGGTAATTTTATAAAAAGCCCCTTTTCCTGTCACAAATTATTTATAAAATTATGCTTTAAGGGATTAATTCTCAAAAGGTCACTTAATGTTAGGTGCTGGGTGCTAAGCACCAAATCTATAACAGCTTAAGTCTAGTTAACATGCTTAAGTTTAGGTGCAGAACTATTTAATTTTAAACAGCAGTCTTTCTTTTACTCCGTATAGTGTAACACAATCAAGTAAATCATTCAAGCACTATACTCTTTACTTCTTCTATTTATATTCCTGGGATCTTGGCCTTGTGCCTCCGCCACAAACATTGCCACTAAGGGGAGTACATCAAATCTTCACTGATCCATCAGCTTTTTCAGATATTCATTTTTACTATTATATTTACTGTTTTTGCAACTTTATTCAACTTATTATCAATAGTAAATATTTAAAGTGCATAACTTAGCTTTAAATTTCAGTCGACAAGGAGGCTCACTTCGCCGACATGTCACACGTTTCACATTTGCTCTATCAAGGTAGACCCCCCTTTTTACTTAGCGTCGCCGCCACTCTCCTGCTCTATTTCTTCAAGAGCCTAACTGATAACAGGCATGAGCACTTTCACCAGTCTTTGACAAGGAGTACAATAAGTGCTCACGTCTAAGGTTAATCACGAAACTGAAGTCTTACACTATTATTCTACATTGGCTGTTCCATGTAGAACTGGCATTATAGAATTCATGAATAGCGCGCATCATTACGATGCCTAAAGTTTGGCGACCTTTTGAGAATTTACCCATAGACTGATACAAAACACCACAGTTTGTCTAATTTTTAGACTACTAAAGACAAATCATATAACCCCCTATTATAGAGAGGCGAGGGTGCTGTTTAAATTTGGATGTATATGTTATAAGGCAGTATATGGCATGTCTCCAGGGTATTTAGTTGAGCTGGTTGAATATCAGTCTCTTGCTGACTTGTAAATATCATATATACATATTTATCTATCTACTCTTTACTACTACTTATTTCTGTAGCGCTGCTAAAAGTACATAGCACTGTACATTAAAGCATACATGAGACAGTCTCTGCTCAGTACAGCTTACTATCTATTTAAACAGTCAAGACAAGTAGGGGGTGTCGTATGAACACATTGATTATGTGAAGTGGGAAGAGCAGTCAGGAAGCACATTTTTCCCCTGCTCTGCTTCTCTCACCTTCTGCTCCTGCTGCTTCCCTATAATCTCCTGCTGACAGCTATGGAGGCCCCCTTCACCCCCCCCCCCCCACCACACACATACCTTCCTGTTTGCTTTCTCCTGTGGCTGCTCTGGTTCCAGTGCTGGCATCATAGTCACAAGATTTTCACAAGCAATGTTGCACCTGGGGAAATTGGTGGCTGTTTGGATTAAGGGAGTCCTGAGGGCCTCCTGCAGCCTGTCATTGTACAGACCTAGAAATAAGACCCAAAGAGGGAGCAATAGAACTGAGAATGAAGTCAGTTGATGTTTGTTAATGTGTAGTTAGTACTGGTGCTTTGGTTTCAGTACACAGAGGGACCCAACTCTAAAATAAGAAAAAGGAAATTAAAAAAAAACAAAACAAGTACCTCTATTTCCAAGAAAACTCCAGGGAAGGCAAGTGTGACTCTTAAGGGCAGATTTGTCAAAGTTTCACTGTAATGGAAGAATCGCTTTGTTGTTCTTTGAAAATAGAGGGTGATTTTTCGCTGTAAACTTGGATCAGAATTTTTTTTCCACATCTGCCAAACAATTATATTTATTAAAAAGTGGGGACCCTGTATTCAAAACAATATAATCAGGCAGGAACTCTTAAATCAGGGGTGCCCAACGCGTCGATCGCGATCGACAGGTCGTTCGCTCAGGCGACCCCAGTCGATTGCACAGCAGGTTCCCTTCTTCCCTTCTCTTTTTTTCCCCCTCCTGACTGGCCCGCCTCTTAAAGAACGCTGGCCAATCAGAGTGCTGGAAGGGCGGGGTGAAGGTTGGTGGGGGACGGAGCTCAGCGCATCACAAGAAATAGAAGCGCCTGTAATGATTGAGGTAAGAGCGAGGCCTAATGCTGCCCGATATACAATTTTAAAAACCCCAAAATCGGCCTCCCAATCAGTGGCGTACCGAGGTGGGGCGGTCCGCCCCCGCCCCGGGTGCACGGCTTGGAGGGATGCACAGCCGTCCGGGTCCTCCTGCCCTTCCTTTCCACCGGTCTGCGCACGGGGCTCGCACCCGCCGCCCAAATGGTGCTGTTGGTTATCGCGAGACTCGCGGGAGATGACGGCACCATTCGAGCGTCGGCGCGGGACCAGGCAGGCACAAGCCCCGAGCGCGGACCGGGGGAAAAGAAAGGCAGGATGACCCGGACCTGGCCGGCTGTGCACCCCTCCAAGCCGTGCACCCGGGCGGATCGGACCCCTTCTAAATCCATTGTACTTGTCTTTTATTCAGTTCCACTAATGAGCATTGTGACAGGCAATTCTTATGGGGCAGTTCTTGGAAGTATTTCTTTGTTTTTCTGTGCCTAAGTATTCTATTAATTTAACTTCCTTATTCCTGTGGGGATCTTCAAAGGGGACGAATGGGAGACAGCCGGTGGCAGGTGGTACTTTAGCAATTCTTACAGGTTGCCATAGGCCTCAGGAGCTGTCTTCCCTCTGCCGTGGTCCTGCCCCTCCTCTAAGTCAGAGACAGGCTTGGGGCAGAGGGAAGACAGCTCCTGAGGCCTATGGCAACCTGCAAGGATCGCTAAAGTATCAGCGATCCTCTCTGCAGACTGCTCCCTGCTGGAATTAGGTAAATGGATGTGGGGAGGGTAGGCCTTCGGGGGGGGGGGGGGGGAGTGCAGTCCTTCAAGGGGTAGTGCAGGCCTTCAGGGGGGGAGTCAACCTTTGAGGGGGAATGTGCAGACCTTCAGGGGGGGTCAGGCCTTCGGGGGAGGGGGCTGTATAATAAAAAAATATTTGAACATAAATACAAAGTACACTAGGTGTGTATATATATATATATATATATATATAAATAAATAAATAAATATATATATATGTTTAGCATTTTTATTGTTGGTAGATCATTTTGACTTGGTCATTTTAAAAGTAGCTCGCAAGCCCAAAAAGTGTGGGCACCCCTGTCTTAAATCATACTGACTGGTTGATCCCTGGATTTTCAACAACTGGATAATGCTTCTGAAAATCTGGGGAGACCACTGTGACACAATCTGGTTATTACCTGGGAAATCGAGAGGTGGGGCCAGAATTAGTGGCAATTTTCACTGCTTTAATTGAATAATTGTTTGGATAAACTTAGGACAACAAAAAGGCTGTCCTGCTTTATCCAGGCAGTTATCTGGATGCTGGTCAGAATATCATCCAGCACCTGGACAACTTCTGGTGGCAATGCATGATCCAGATATTTGACCCCCAGATTAGGTCCAGCATTGAATATCCAGATCTGATTCTGAGCATGGCTGTCTACACTGTAAGAATTGCCAACGGCTGTGGACTGATTAGCAAGCTCTAGATTTTTACAGCATCTTTTAATAAAAGTGAATCGCAGTTCGGAAGCATATGTATATTCAGCTGAGTAATCGCTGGCAGAAGGTTCCTGCTTGAAAGCTTCCATCATATTACTTATCCCATTACAACTGTGTAAACCGAGGTATGGAAAAGCAGCGCCAAAGGTAACATATAAACTTTGAAGTCGGTGGCAAATTCAGGATTTTTGCTTCTGATAATTACCGTATTTTCACGTAGATAACGTGCACCCGTGTAAAACACGCACACGGGTATAGCGCGCGAAAAACACAAATCTATGTACAGAAATTTTTATATACCGCGCACACCCGTATACCGCGCATGCTGCCCGACTCTCCCGTCGCCGCCCGACTCTCCTTTCGCCCGCCCCGACTCTCCTCTGGCCACCCCGACTCTCCTTTCGCCCGCCCCGACTCTCCTCTCCCCCTTGAAGTCTTGTCCCCACCTTGAAAGCCTGATGCCCCCCCCCGACATCCGATTCACCCCCCCCCGCAGGACCGCTCGCACCCCCACCGCGAAGGACCGCTCGCACGCACCCGCACCCGAAAGGACCGCTCGCACGCACTCCCACCCGCACCCGAACCCCCACCCTGAAGGACTGCTCGCACCCCCACAGGCTCCCGACCCCCCCCCCATCATGTAGAAGCTCCTACCGGTGTCCTGCTGCTTCCTCTTGGAGGTCCCGACTCCCCGACACGATCGGGGCAAGAGGGAGCTCAAGCCCTCTTGTCCCAGCCAACCGCGGCACCCCCGACACGATCGGGGTAAGAGGGAGCTCAAGCCCTCTTGCCCCAGCCAACAGCGGCACCCCCGACACGATCGGGGCAAGAGGGAGCTCAAGCCCTCTTGCCCCAGTCAACCACGGCACACCCGACACGATCGGGGCAAGAGGGAGCTCAAGCCCTCTTGCCCCAGCCAACCGCGGCACCCCCCGACACGATCGGGGCAAGAGGGAGCTCAAGCCCTCTTGCCCCCCCGACTCCCCGACACGATCGGGCCAAAAGGGAGCCCAAGCCCTCTTGCCCCGCCGACTCCCCAACTCCCCGACAATATTGGGCCAGGAGGGAGCCCAAGTCCTCCTGGCCCTGGCGACCCCCCCCCGCTAGTTGTTCAGGCCAGGAGGGAGCCCAAACCCTCCTGGCCACGCGACCCCCTACCCCCACCCTGCACTACATTACGGGCAGGAGGGATCCCAGGCCCTCCTGCCCTCGACGCAAACCCCCCTCCCAACGACCGCCCCTCCCCAAGAACCTCCGACCGTCCCCCCAGCCGACCCGCGCCCCCCCTGGCCGACCTCCACGACACCCCACCCCCCTTCCCTGTACCTTTGTGTAGTTGGCCGGACAGACGAGAGCCAAACCCGCCTGTCTGGCAGGCAGCCAACGACGGAATGAGGCCGGATTGGCCCATCCGTCCCAAAGCTCCGTCTACTGGTGGGGCCTAAGGCGCCTTGGGCACATGGTCGGATTAGGCCCATGTGCCTCAGGCCCCGCCCCCAGGTGGGACCTAAGGCTCCCGGGCCTATTCTGATTGGCCCAGGCACCTTAGGCCCCACCAGTAGGCGGAGCTTTGGGACGGATGGGCCAATCCGGCCTCATTCCGTCGTTGGCTGCCTGCCGGACAGGCGAGTTTGACTCCCGTCTGTCCGGCCAACTACACAAAGGTACGGTGAAGGGGGGTGGGGGTGTCGTGGGGGTCGGCCAGGGGGGTCGCGGGTCGTCTGGGGGGGGCGGTCGGAGGTTCTTGGGGGGGCGGTCGTTGGGGGGAGGGGGGTTTGCGTCGAGGGCAGGAGGGCCTGGGATCCCTCCTGCCCGTAATGTAGTGCGGGGTGGGGGTAGGGGGGTCGCCGTGGCCAGGAGGGTTTGAGCTCCCTCCTGGCCCGAACAACTAGGTGGGGGGGGGGGGTTCGCCAGGGCCAGGAGGACTTGGGCTCCCTCCTGGCCCGATATTGTCGGTGAGTTGGGGAGTCGGCGGGACAATAGGGCTTGGGCTCCCTTTTGCCCCGATCGTGTCGGGGAGTCGGGGGGGCAAGAGGGCTTGAGTTCCCTCTTGCCCCGATCGTGTCGGGGGTGCCGCGGTTGGCTGGGGCAAGAGGGCTTGAGCTCCCTCTTGCCCCGATCGTGTCGGGTGTGCCACGCCCTCTTGCCCCGATCGTATCGGGTGTCGGGACCGCCAAGAGGAAGCAGCAGGACACCGGTAGGAGCTTGTACATGATGGGGGGGGGGGTCGGGAGGCTGTGGGGGTGCGGGTGCGGGTGGGAGTGCGTGCGAGCGGTCCTTCGGGGTGGGGGTGCGAGCGGTCCTGCGAGGGGTGAATCGGACGTCGGGGGGGTACTATGTAAAAAAAATTTTGTACAACGCGCTCACGCTTATAACGTGCGAGGGTATGCGCGGTACGTAAAAACCACGTATAATGCGCGCGTTATATGCGAGAAAATACGGTACTACCAGCTTCACAGCAGAAGAGCCATTCAACCTACTTCTGCTACGCTGGCTGCAGTTTTGTGCTTTTCAGCAAATGTATCCTATAGTGCAGTGGTTCCCAACCCTGTCCTGGAGGACCACCAATCAATCGAGTTTATGGGATAGCCTTAATGAATATGCATGAGAGAGATTTGCATATAACGGAGGTGACAAGCATGCAAATCTGCCCCATGCGTATTCATTAGGGTTATCCTGAAAACCTGACTGGCTGGTGGTCCTCTAGGATAGGGTTGGAAACTACTGCTATAGTGGTTATTCTAGTTATTCTTTAAAGGCTGGGGCAAGCAACTGTTTGGCTTCTGGACAGCAATGTGGTATGGTTAGGATTACATAAGAACATAAGCATCGCCACACTGGGACAGACCAAAGGTTTATTAAGCCTAGTATCCTGTTTCCAGCGGTGGCCAATTCAGATCATAACATAACATAAAACTCTCTTGTATACCGCAAATACCATTAAGTTCTATGGCGGTTCACAAAGACTAGTAATACAAATGAATAAACATCCAATATCTAACTTCCAAAAGATTTCCTAAAAAGATACGTTTTTAAGGCACGTCGAAATTGTTGATACAAATTTTGGAATATGACTATATAAGTTAAATCCCTAGTCCATAAGGCTGCCTGAAAAGACAGCAGTCGTTCCTGAAATTTCTTATATTTATGTCCCTTTGCAGAAGGAAATGAAAATAATGAGTGAAATTTTCTTTTCTTGGACAGCTGTCTTTCTATCTGTGTGCCCTAGTGCAGCTGTAGTATCCATGGGCTTCTCACACTTGCTGTTCAGCCAGGATAATGTTGCAGATCACAGTGCAGAGAGAGAGCTGGAGCTGCAGTTTCAGAAACTTGACACAGGGCCTGGAGGTCATATTGAGACCAGGTCTTAAAGGAGCCTATTAAAAGTATCCCTTGTACTAATTCTCAAAACCATGGATTGAAGAAGTTGTGTCCCTTGTGTAGGTTGCTGAGGAGAAAGAACCTGGTAATGCAGATTTTAATAAGGCTACTTTTGCTAGACACTTTGATAGTAAAGACTAGTATTGCAGTAAGTGGTGTACCACTACGGTAGCTACATTCAGCTAATTCATTTGTAGCACTGGTTCCGCCATGCAGCCACTCCACAGACTCGGCCAGCTTATCAGGGTCGGGTCACCTGTAACCATGGTTCACAATCTTATAGTCACTCTGAGCTTGGGTGAAGGCCGGAGTAGGATAACTCTGTTAAGCTGAAGGAGATGAAATCCCGAGGTGTCAGTTACTATCCTCAGACCGGGTACTGCTTGCTTATTGAAGGAAACAGCCATATCCAAGGTGCAATTGAACAAACTGGAAATTCTTCTTTACGGAGCAGGTGGTTGATGCCTGGAATGCGTTCCCGAGGGAGGTGGTAGAGAGGAAAACGGTGACAGAGTTCAAAAAAGCATGGGATGAACACGTGGAGTGGCATAATAATAAAAAAAAATGTCTAGGTCCGTTTTGGGCCTAAGGTGCTAGTATTCCTTAGTCGGCAGCGTCCAAAGTCCATTCTCAAAAAAATAATATTTTGGATATATTTTTCAAGAATCGTCTACTTCTAGATCCAGCCATTTGATCGTCCAGACCACTAAGTCATTTATTTTTATACCCCATTCTCATCCCAAAAAATTGTCCAAGCCCAAAACAACTAGAAAAAGACCTTTTGGACATGGGAGGGGTCAGCAAAGTGATGGACTGGCCACCCAGACATGGCACCAGAGTAGTGGGGCACCTTACAGGGCACTGCTGTGAACTTCACAAAAAGGGTGTCACATAAACATGTCACCACAACTCCCTTATAGGTCATGGTGAGCCCCCTAAACACCCTCAAAATCTACTATACCCACCTGTCTACCACCCCAATAGCCCTTATGGCTGCAGGTGTCACCTGGGGGGGGTTGGGGGGTGCACATTTTTCATCATGAATGTAGTGGTTAGAGTGGCTTATGGGCCTGGGTCCTCCTCTCTATGGTTTACTAGCCTCCCCACTCAGACTACTTAAGCCATCTCTGTGCAGCCCTAATAGGCTTTCCTATGCCAGGTGCTGATGGTCTGGAGGCAGGTATGTACTTTATTCCAATTTTTAGGGCAGGGGAGGGGGTCAGTGATCACTGAGGTGTGTGTGGGGACCTGTACTTTGTGTCTACAGTGGTTATCTGGTCACTTTTGATAACTTCTGGGCACTTATACCTGTTTTTAGTTTGCCTAAGTAACAACTTATAAGCTCCGTCTAGGCGGCTTTCAATTAAACTTTCAATTATCGCTGCAGGATGTCAAGGTCAGCTCACATCCCGCCTACCTCCCACCTTAACCACTCCTCCAAAAACACTCCTTTTCACTCTGGGCGCACAGTGGCAGTGAAAAGGCCTAAGCTGCTCTTAGATACGTCTAAAACCCGTTTTGATTATTGGCACTTGGACAACCTGTCTTTTTAATCATCCAAGTGCCGATTTAGGCAGGTTTTTAGACATATTTCCATTTCAAATATGACCCTCATAGGATATCTAATAAGAAAATAATGGTATATTTTGAAGAACTATGGCCAATACTGGGCAGCCTTGCATGGTCTGTGTGCCGTATATGGATGGGCTGGGATGATTTAGATGAGCTGGAGTGAGCTTTGACGGAGACTCCAGTTGATGGAACCTAAGCAAAGTATTGGGCAGAGCTCTGAGTTTCTGGCCTGGAAATATCTAAGAAAAAGAACAATTTAAATTAAGTCATTAATTTATAGAGAGCGTATGGTTGGGCAGACTGGATGGATCATTTGGGTCCTTATCTGCTGTCATTTACTATGTTGCTACTATTTTAATTCTTTTTTTAACTTGATTATAGAAGTCACTTTCAACTATTTACATTTCCTTCAGTGTTGGCAGGTATCATAGTCAAAAGAAAAAAATCTACTAAACATAAACAGTCACTTATTCTCTTTAGATCCAAATTTCATGCACTTTACTTCTATGTCCTCTCCCTCCAGCCAGTAAGGAGTCTCCCTTGGGGCTACAGCTTTGGTGGGAGAAATAGGAATAAACCAAAGCTTGCATTTTTTTTCTGTCACACTCTCTTCAGATTATCAGCGTTTATGCTTAATCTATTATTCTCTGTCCTCTTCCAGGAACCATTTAGGAGTCTCCCTTGGTACTCAGGGCTCTGGCAGAAGATTAGGATAACCCAAATCCTTGAATTTATCCCCCCCTCCTCTTTCATACATGTCCTTCCTCCCACTAAGGAAAAGGGACCTTCTACACCTCCCAGTAGGCTTGCTAGCCATAGTCAGTGACCTCCGGAAAAATTCCATACCACTGTTTTTGTTGGCAGAGACATTTTTCAGGCGGGTCACACATATATGGATTATACAGAACAGATTGTGGTTTTAATGTTATATTGTTTTTATATGTAATGCTTGTTGATGTTTCCATGATGTGTCTAAGTCATTCTGGGGCAGCCGTTTATTGTCAGTGTCAGACAAATGTAAGTCAATAAATAATTATGTCAGATTTCAGGTAGCATGTCTAAATGTCTTTCTGAATTTTCCTACAATTCTTTGAGTCATGGGTACTTTGTGTTGAGCCAGAATAAGCATAATCTTACATGACAAAGGCATCTATTGGTCTGAAAAATTAATATACTAGTGGACTGGGGCCCACACATTTGGGGGTCAGACCCTCCCAAAATTGGATTTCCTTAGCTGTTGCTGGGAGAGGGATGATCCCTAAGCCTCACCAGCTGAAGACTTCTTCCTTAGGTGACCAGAACTTTTTCCAAGTTTGGTAGCCAGTGATAGTATCCTTGAGTCACTGCTGGCCCTCTGCTCATACTCAGTTTTTGCACCTGCAAACATGCATGAGGGCCAGCTTCAGTAGTGGCTCGGAGACACTGCTGATGGCGGCCCAGCTTGGAAAGAGTTTTGGCTGCTGGAGGAGCAGGTCTTCAGCTGATGGTCTTGGGGATCCCAACAAGTTCAGGCATTTATAGTTTGCATGAGGGAGGAAGAGATTAGGAAAGAGGTAGAAAGAAATTTTATACCCACATATTTTGAGGTAAGGCCCACCCCCAAATTGACCATCTGGCTATGTCACTGTTGCATAAAATCTTTAGCTAATTCTTAAACTATTTCAGTGAACATCCACGGGGGAGCCAGTTTTCTTCAGGAGCAATGATGAACTTCCTCAGATGGTAGTCTTGCCATTTGCACTTTTTTATGGAAGAAGAAAGCATGTCTAAGGGTTACTTGTTTTAATTACAGAAGCTCTTCCTTATTCATTCTGTTGAGTATTGGGTTTCCTTCATGCTAGTAGTTTGTGTTCTCAATCACAGAGACTAGAGTCTATTAGACTCTTTCATGTATCACAGATTAATTTCCTTTAGAGATCATTGCTTCTTTGCATTTTCTCCATCTACTTTGTAGAATATTAGATTTTCTGACACATCGTAGGTTGTTAAGAGACCTTTATTTTCAGTGATAGCATATTAGGTTCCCTTTCAATATGTAATGCAATAGTTTTTGTGTCTACATGTATTAGATTTCCTTTTACATTGTTCTACATAACCTTACTTTTTACTACACAATCACAACATGTGGTCTACAGGCTCACTGTGTGCAACATTCATTGCAGATTTTATTTCTACATTTCTGGGAACTAGCTCATGCTCTGTGCCACCTGACAATGCACAGCCTATTGCTTTGAAAGAATATAAGAATTGCCATACTGGGACAGACCGAAGGTCCATCAAGTCCAGCATTCTGTTTCCAACAGTGGCCAACCCAGGTCTCAAGCACCTAGCTAGATCCCAAATAGTAAAACAGATTTTATGCTGCTTATTCTAGGAATAAGCAGTGTGGTGCAGTGGTTAGAGCTAGAGCCTTAGCACCCTGAGATTGTGGGTTCAAATCCTGCCCTGCTCCTTGTGACCCTGGGCAAGTCACTTAATCCCCATTGCCCCAGGTACATTACAGAGAGTGGGAGCCCACCGGGACAGTTAGGGAAAAATGTTTGACTACCTGAATAATTTGTATCTGCGTAGGATATGTGGAATATAAATTATAAAAATATATATATATAATGGCCTTCTCTTTTAGGAAATTATCCAAACCCGTTTTAAACCCTGCTAAGCCAATTGATTTCATCACATTCTCCGGCAATGAATTCCAGAGTTTAATTACCCATTTAATTCCAGAGTTTAATTACACGTTGGGTGAAGAAATATTTCTTCGGTTTGTTTTAAATCTACTACTTCCTATACTAACTAGCCTCCTATACTAAAAACACCGTACATGCAGAGTGGCAAAGAACACTAACAGCATATCATGGTCTATCAAATTCACAGAGATTCCTGTCAGACCTTGTAGCTAGGAATGTCCTTTCCTTTGCAGTTACAGAATTAAGACTGACAAGAGGGTTTCATTACGGAGCAGAGCTGACTGAAATGTACTGTGCCAGCAGCTATCTGTAGTGTGCTATCCAGGAATGAGTAACACACCCTAGATTGCTAGTATTGTCTGCCAAGGTTTGCAGGGACTACAGAGTTCTAGAGGATAGCATGCTGACTCAAAAGATACAAAAACACATTTTAAGGAAAATAAATCCCAGGTAAAAAAATAATTTCTTCTGAGCTGCATTTAGGCATTTAATAATAAATACACGTGCATACATATTGGTACAAAATATATTTATATACTGTATGTGTGTGTGCTAATATGAGCTGAAAGGGTCTGTAAAACATGACAGGCAAAGAGTCTCTTTGGACATCCACTCGTAGGATGCAAAAAGCTAAGACTCCCCCTCACAGACAGTCACTCTCCCTACATTCCCTCTTTCTCTTTCTTACATAGACTCATTGATCTTCTACACCAGGGGTCTCAAAGTCCCTCCTTGAGGGCCGCAATCCAGTCGGGTTTTCAGGATTTCCTCAATGAATATGCATGAGATCTATGTGCATGCACTGCTTTCAGTGTATATTCATTGGGGAAATCCTGAAAACTCGACTGGATTGCGGCCCTCAAGGAGGGACTTTGAGATCCCTGTTCTACACAGTTGTTCTCACATACCCCTAGTTACTGTATAGGTCACCCAAATATGGGTATGCAATTGGCTAAATAGGTGATAGCAATCAATTACAGTAACCCCCCCTAAATTTGCGGTTCGCAAATTGCGGCATTTTCCAAGCGTCTCTTCCTGGTACTAAAGTCATGGTTACACCAATCAGGAGCTGCTTTGACACGCTATCTGGCGTATCAAAGCAGCTCCTGATTGGTCTAACCATGAATTTAGTACCAGGGAAGAGGCAGTCAGAAAATGTGCCCAGCTTTGTAAGTACGATTTAAGCACCTGCCGGTGCCCCAGGTGCCCTCTCCTGCCTTCGATCAGCTGTAAAACCGTATTCGCAGTTTTTTGAAATTCACGGGTGATCTTGGAACAGAACCCCTGTGAATTTCGGGGGAGTACTTTATTGGCATTAACAAGCAAACATTGCAATCATTAGAAGTTATGCATGGATCTGCCCTTCACCCTTATTTTATAACCTGTGCATCTAAAATATTTTGTGTGCATCTACAAAAGGAGTGTGGCCAGGGGAAGGGTATGGGCGGGTCAGGAGTGTTCCTAGGATTTAGGTACGCAGTTATAGAACACTTGTATTTCCACACCTAACTGACAATTATGTTACCTCTAATCTGAGCATGTGAGCTATTGCTCATACATTCTAGGAGTATCGCTCTGAGGTTTTACATGGTCGCTCACAAAAATACTTGCAAATCTGGAATATTGGTTTTTTTTATAGCTTGTTGTTCACACAAAAAAAACATTTTTTGGAACTTGTCTCTTACATATGAAAAATATTTGTACACACCTGGCCAATCCTTAGAGAGAGTATTGACTGATAGTAGTCGAATGTGAACATTCACACCAGCCTGTGGCTGGTGTGAGTGCTCACACCCAAAGTTAGGTGCAAAATTGTGCACTAAGGGCCCGGATTCTATAAACTACACTGTCAGCAGCAGCGGCCTTAAAGACGACTGCCGATCATGTGTCAATCAGGCAAAGGCGTCATTTATAAAATCACACCTTCAGGAAAGATACGCGCCAGAAATGTAGGCCAAGGTTTTCAAGGCCTACATTTCTGATGCCTACCTTTTACGTGAATTGCACCTGTGGAGGCACTTTACAACATCTAACGCCACTTCCAGCATTAGCCACGCCTACAGTGGCATTAGGCATCGTACAACACCTCCATAGGCATGATTCTGACACCGATTTTTAGGCTCCGATAGGCACCTGCATTTTTCTTTAAATGCTTTTTTTTTCTGTTAAATGAAATTTTCAACTTAAGTTAGGCTCCATATTCTGTGTATGGCATACAAAAAATTGGTGCAAACTAGAACAACACTTAACACAATTCTATAAAAGATATGCACTAGAGAATGACACGGTGACAAAATTCATCACCGTTCCCGTCCCTGCGGATAACCGCGGGAAATAATTCCATGTCATTTTCTAGTGTCTATTTCAACCTCAGTCCTTCTACACCAGCATTCTTCAAAGCAAAGCTTGCGGGTCAGTGGCTGTGGCCATTCATACTCTGATTCTTCCCTCTTTCCTTAAAGAATGACATGAAGATGGTTTCCTGCGGTTATCCGCGGGGACGGGAACGGTGATGAATTTTGTCACCGTGTCATTCTCTAGTATGCACATCTTATAGAATCGTGCTAAGCACCAGTACATAAAACAACTGTTAGGTGTGTCCATTTAGGCCAAGGAAAACCATGTGCAGGCATCGGGCGTATTCTATAAAAGTGCGCATAAATTCTAAGAATGCCCATGACCAGCTCATGCTCCTCCCAAGGCCACAGTCCCTTTTCAGATTCACGCACTAGAACTGGTACGCAGCACTTTATAGAATACGCCTACCAAATTGTGCGTGCAATTTTTTTTTCCAAAAATATTTTATTGAAATTTAAATAAATCATTACAATTTGAATCATAAAATGATAATAAAAATACTAATACATTCTAAATAATTAGATAAATAAGTTAAGGTATCAGGGTTGTTGTAACACGATAAAAACAGAAAAATTACAGACCTTTACTCCTTCATATTCAAAAGCAGTTCCAAATCTTTTTAAATTTCTTCACATTGCCACACTTACATGTATTTTCTCATATTTGCTCTACAAACGTACCATATTCCACCATATGTTATATTCCAATTTAGAGAAGTCTTTCCAATTAGATAGCAATCAAAACAATTTTATCACTATTAAATTCTTAAGTAACTGGGTTTTTTTTGTATAGCTGTTTAATATAGATTTAAGTTCATATTCTCCCAAAATAATTATTGGATAAATTAGTGGTTCTGTTATGGAGAGTAAATTTGACACTGTTAACCAAATCTTACTCTAATATGACACAACATATGGACATCTAAATAACATATGTTCTAAAGTTCCAATTCCAACAAAATTTTCCTTTAGAATTATCTATTTTAGATAGTTTAACTGGAGCCCAAAATGCCTTATGCATTAAAAAGAAGAAAGATTACATTAGATTTGCTGAGTGTAATGATGACATAGCTGATTGCCAAATTATCTTATTTTTCGCTCCATAAGACGCACCTGACCATAAGACGCATCCTAGATTTAGAGGAGGAAAACAAGAAGAAAAACATTCTGAACTAAATTCTCCCTGCCAGGCTCTGCACCCCACCCCACACTCCTTGCCAAGCTCTGCACCCTGTCCCCCCTCTGGTGGTCTAGTGGTAGGCTGGGACAGAAGACAGGGCAGGCAGGCCTAGTGGCTGGTAGGCAGGTAGGGACAGGGCAAAGGGCAATCATGGACAGGGCAGGCAGGCCTAGTGACAGTCAGGTAGGGACAGGGCACTCCTCCCCCCTCCCAGGCAGCCCCCCCAGGTAGGCAGGCAGGAGCACTCCCCCTCTCAGGTATCCCCTCCAGGTAGGCAGGCAGGAGCCCTCCCCCCTTCCAGGCCTACACCCCAGACAGGCAGGCCTACCCCCTCCCAGGTAGCCCCCCCCAGGCAGGCAAGCTTCCCCCTCCCAGTCATACCCCCCAGGCAGGCAGACCTACCCCCCTCTCAGGTAGCCCCACCCAGGCAGGCAGGCAGGCTTCCCCCCCTCCAGGCCTCCCTGCAGGCAGGTACGCCTGACCTTGCCCTCCTTATTTTGAATTCTTCCGCAGGCAGGCCCCCGCCCCCTGTACCTATTTTTAATTAGACAAGGCAGCTCCTGGCCTCCATCCCCCCTTCGTTACCTTTTTTAAATTCTGAGACCCTCCCTCGCTGGACGTGGCTGCCTGGAGCACTGACAGCTGACGCGACTTCCTCGAAGTCCTCTTACCTTGCAACAGAGCAGTGCATAAGGCTGCTGTCCTGGTCCCACGCCGCTTCCTGCGAGAACTCTCTTATTAACTCTCGCGGGCACGGGACCAGGGAGACAGCCTTGTGCGCCACTCTGCCGCAAGGGAAGCGGACTCAGAGGCAGTCGCGTCCAGTGAGGGAGGGCCTCAGAATTTACAAAACGGTAATGGGAAGGGTTTAGGTATTCACTTCACAAGATGCACCCTTATTTCCACCCCCTTTTATGAGATTCCCAAGTACCTTGAATCTCCCTAGGCAACCCACATATACCACTTAGCAGCTGCTCCTCTGCAGCTCACTAAAGAGGAGCCAAGTGATACAACATCTGGTTGTGCCTTTTAGACCTTATTTTGTGAATGAGCAGCTTTTATACAATTTAGAAGCTGAATACATCTATAATGCTGTTGATTGGGTAGCTTATATTTCTCCACCAAAACAGAAAAGGGCATCCACTCTTGTTGATGTCTCAATTGTCTAAATTGTCTGCTCTTTTCCAAATTTTCCAATCAACAGTTGATCCTTGAATTTTATATCTTGAGTTATTCCAAATTGGAGCCCATATAAAATCATTCCATTTAATATCAACAGTCCTTTCTAATTCATGAATTGCTTCCCTGGTAGCTGTTCATACAGGATTACTCATATTACCTTTAATATCAACAAATGGTAACATCCATAATGGGGTTGCAAAAGTTGCTTCTTCAGACTTAATCTAAGCCAGTGCAGGTACTTGCAACACCCATTTAGAGCTTTGTCTGAGCATGAATGCCAAATGATATTCATGAAAACTTGCAATTGTTAATTAGTGCCAATTAGCATCAATTATGAGATGTCAATTGCCAATTATCAGCACTGATTAGGCTTACTGCACAATGAAGTTATGCGCATAAATTGGCTGTGTGTACTGATTTGTGCGCATAACTCAAGGCTCGAGTAGAAAAATTGGTTAAAGACCCCTTTGATTCCCAACAAAGGGATAAGGGGATTTCAGTATGGGCTCAATTATCTCTACGAATGACCAAAAGCCCTGAGCAGGTATTCATGGGTGACAAGCATCAGACCAAAGGTCTAAATAAACCCTGCCCCGAACATCATCATTTCCCTTATTTCAGAACATTTTCTATGCCAATAAATAAATATATGAATATAAATATAAAGTACAGGTGTGCATCCAAAAAGGTAAAGAAAGGGGAATGTAGGGAGTGCTAAAGATTCCTGAAAAAATCAGTCACAAAAAAATAATTTGTAAACAGTGAAAGTCACAATTGAATGTCAAACCGCTAAGAAACAAATCAACTTAGCTGAATCTTCTCAAGTTCATAAGTTCATATCGCCACTATGTCTTCACTCAACAAGGCCCTGTTTTGGTATCTTCATCAGGAGTGGGGAATACTGGAGGGACAAAAGAACTAATCTTATAGCTGGGAGCAAATGTGCAATCAATCTCACTTCATTCTATTTCTCTCTCTCTTAATTACTGTCCACTTAACCTTCGTGTTCATCCGTTCATGATACATTCTCATTGATTTGTATGTCACCATCAACCTAGTTAGGCATACAGCGACTCATAAATATTAGATTAGATAAGATTAGACATTTAGGCCAAAAAAATCCAAGCGTAAAATGCGCCTAAAGTTAGGATGTCTATCGACGCCTAAGCCCGATTCTATAAAGCACGCCAAACTTGTATAGAATCACGTTTAAGCGCCACACTAATCACCCAAGTGTGTAAATGTTAGCATCTTTGTTTTAAAATGGCCCCCTCCCTGTCTATAACGCACTCTACAGTCTGACAGCATGCAGTAAAGAACAGAGAGAAACACAGAAGCTTGTGTACGAAACAAAAATAGTTTGGGAGGAATAGTATACCTAGATCACGGGGCCAATTTATGGATATGCTACCATAGGCGTTTCCTTCACACTATACAATCAATAAACATACACATCCACTCTGGTTCAAGAAACAGAGGGCTCAGTTTACTAATGTCGGAGAGTATAGAACACTTTATTCTCCCATTTGAGTGATGTTTTCCTGTCTTGAGTTAAAGACTTTTCTCTTTTTTTTTTGGTTTTTGTTCCACTGACCAAACATTGATTAAGGAACAGAAGCCTTTCTATGTACAACTGCAGCAGTCTTCTCCCACCATCAAAGCTCAATTTTTTTTTTTTGCCCTACTTCTAGGTTTCTAATTTTGAAGCTGCGACCCCCATATTCTAGACATTAAGGTTTGGTTTTAAACTAGCCCATTTTGCTGGTTAAGGAAGAATTATTCCTCTGCCCTCGGGTCACTGGTTTCCACAAAGAACCTCCACAATCCTCCAGTCCCACCCTCTTTTTCCAGATACAAAGCACAATGGCTCGTATTCTGTACGCTGTCTGTGAGAAGTGTCGCTCATAAATTGTTTGAAAGTTTGGCACAACCTTTTGTACAGTAGGCACTAATTATTACCACGGAAGCCCAGCAAAATAGACCGATAATTATCAGGGATTTATTTGACTGTATGGCTAGAGGAATTCTTGGCAAGTTTCTCAAAGCAGTTGCCATGACAGCCATGCAAACTTGTCTTATGAATGGGTTGATTAGAGTGACTAATAATGTTGTTCTGTTCCTTATTTTACAGATGATATAGTTTAGATACTATGACTTCATTTTCATAAGGGAATCATTTTACAGATCAGAAACATTTCATGACAGAGCATCATTTATTTGAGTGATTGTGGTTCCTTTCTTCTGTGGCAGGGGCCCCCAAATGAGGGTCTATTATCACTGATCTATAGCAAATGAAACAGAAAATAGCTAGTTATCTCGATCCCGAGCTACAGAAGAAAGTCTTATGTCAAAAATGTTACAAATTTTGGCTTTGTTTGGTTTACTGCTAAGGCATTTACTATTTAGTTCAAATGAATCTTTACCTCATTTTTTTCTTATGCAAACAGTAAATACAGAGCGTACCATTCATCATAATGCGTGATGCAATTACAATATCCATCTTCTAATAAAAATTAATGGATTAATCTGCACAACTCACAATAGAATTATTTGTTCATATTTTAATTTTCTGATTATAAAATGCTGGCCCTGTCAAATGATATAAAGTACAAGCTATAAATGGCAAGGAAGAAAGTAGGTGGCCTAATTTTTCTTTCAAAAGCAGCTAAGGTGTGGAAGAAAAGGAAAACTAGGGGGGAGGTGACTTTTTTTGGGAGGGGGAGGGGGTGATTAGACATTTCAATTAATTTTAATTCAAATTCTTTATAGATTTCTATTCCTAATTTTAAATAAGCTTCTTTGTCAGACACATGCACACATTGAGGACTGATGCAAGTGTACTAGACACCCTAGGCAAAGCTTTATCCTTGCCCCCTCCACCCTTCACTGCCCTTGTCCCTCCTCCAAATGAGACCTTGATAATTGAACTAAACCAGTGTATCGCAAACTGTGTGCCACCCGAGATTCCAGGTGTGCTGTGAGATGCTGTGGAGGAGGAGAGGTGTTGGTGCTGGCTGACTGCCTACAGATGTCATGCACATCCTTTAGGCCAGGGGTGTCAGATGTTGGTCCTCAAGGGCCGCAATCCAGTCGGGTTTTCAGGATTTCCCTAATGAATATGCATGAGATCTATTAGCATATAATGAAAGCATTGCATGCAAATAGATCTCATGCATATTCATTGGGGAAATCCTGAAAACCCGACTGGATTGCGGCCCTTGAGGACCGACATTTGACACCCCTGCTTTTAGGCAGTCAACTGGTGCCAGAGTATCTCCTTCTCTTCGCACCTCTTCCCTTCCAGCACCCCTCACTGGTGGCTCAAGGCCCCATCTGGAGGGCCTTCGCGCATGTGTGGATGTTGACATGATGGCATCACACATGCACGTGATGTCATCGCGTTGATGGCCATGCACTTCTGAATGCTTCGAGCCGTGGCCACCACGTTTAGTGTGGTGTGGCTTCGCAAAGTTTGTGAGACCCTGAACTAAATAATCAAAATTAACCCAACATCAAAGCTTACAGAATGATTTTCAAAAAATTCATGTTTGGATATTTGAACGCTTTATTTAAAGCTATTTATCCGAGTAACAGATGCTGCTTTCTGGATAAATAGTGCTGATTGTGGCATATTTGGTCACTTTTAATGACATTATCCAGATGAAGCTCCTGAAAATTATCCAGATAATGTCAGAGTGATCCAGGAGCAAAGCTGAGGTGGAGGCAGGAGTTATTTATTTATTGGGATTTATTAACCGCCTTTTTCATGAAGAGATTCACCTAACGTCAACCTACAACTTGCTCTTAGGAGACATAAACCTTCACCTTGAAGACCATACCTCCAATCAAGTCGAAAGCATACTCGCTTACCTCAAAGTACTAACCTACCAAATTCTCAATCCCCAACCCAGACAC
Organism: Geotrypetes seraphini; assembly: GCF_902459505.1. Classification (NCBI taxonomy): domain Eukaryota; kingdom Metazoa; phylum Chordata; class Amphibia; order Gymnophiona; family Dermophiidae; genus Geotrypetes; species Geotrypetes seraphini. Next base: position 72,049,272 of record NC_047088.1, read on the forward strand.
GAAAAAGGCCATCAACTAGATATTGCTGCATACATGACCCAACACCCTCACGCACCTGAAATCCACATCTCAAAAGGGACCTGGCACCCCTCCCTCTGGTCAGATCATTATAAATACACCTTCAAAATCAACTGGACACAATGCAATTATAAACATAAATCACACAAATCCCCCATCAAAACCCATCCAAAAAACGAACCAACCACATTCTGGGACAAAGCAGACACTGCAATCAAATCCATAGACCCCAAAGAATTCATACCCCAATGGCGAACACTAAGCAAAACTATCCTGAATGAACTAGCACCAATAAAATCAAAACACAAAATCTGCAGACAATCTGACAAATGGTTCGACTCCGAACTTCTCCAATTCAAAAGGCACTGCAGACAAATGGAAAGAAACTGGAAAAAAAATAACCAAGATCAATCCAAAATAGCATGGAGAAGCCTAATCAAACAATACAAGATCAAACTCAAGGAAAAAAGAAAAGCTTACTACTCCAAAGTGGTAGGCTTGGAGTGTCCAGACTCTAAAAACTATTCAATCTAGTAAAAAACCTCACTGACACCAAACCTTACCTAGCAGCTCAAGGAAAGCACCCACCTACAGCCACCCAACTCGTAGACTACTTCAAACACAAGATTACAACGATCAGGACTACATTCAATAACACACGCACCCACCTCGAAGAGATAATAACAAATCCCACAATAGGAGAAGCCATTGCAGCAGATAGGACCTGGACCGACTTTCCAGCAGTACACTGGACTGACATGAATCGACTCTACAAAAAATACAGCCAAGCCTCATGCGTCCTGAACAACTGTCCCACTTATCTGATAACAAATGCCACCCTCAAATTTAGAGCTAGCCTCATGCATTGGATCCAAATTACACTCACAGATGGCCAATTCCCACAGCACTTAGGAGAAATCATAATCACCCCAATTGTGAAAGATCACAAAGGCTTAATAGATAACCCCGCCAACTACAGACCCATCGCATCAATACCAATATATGTCAAACTAACAGAAGGACTAGTTGCACAATACCTCACTAACTACCTGGAAGACCATAATCTTCTTCACCCCTCCCAATCGGGGTTCAGATCCAACCACATCACGGAGACTCTACTAGTAACCCTACTAGACACAGCACAGTAAAGGCAAAAGGATGCTGATAATTCAACTTGACCTCTCTGCTGCATTCGATCTGGTTGACCACACCAGTCTACTAGAGATACTTGAAGTCATAGGGATCTCAGGCAGGGTTTACAACTGGTTCCAAGGATTCCTTAAATCTAGAACATATAGAGTAAAGACAAACGATCTCAAAACAGAACCCTGGTCCAACCCCTGTGGAGTTCCTCAAGGCTCACCACTCTCTTCTACTCTCTTCAACCTCTTTATATCCTCCCTTGGTACTACCTTAGATAACCTAAATGTAACTTCATTTAGTTATGCAGATGACATCACCATACTCCTACCCTTCGATTCTCCTGACCCCACTTCAACAGAAAAATTGGAAAAAACTCTACAAGCAGTGGAAAAATGGATGGTAGACCACAAATTGAAGCTGAACACGGACAAAACAAAATTTCTACTGCTTGAAAAGGACAAAAACCCTTCCATCACAGAACTAGAAATAAACACCACCAAATACCCTATACAGTCCGCCCTTCAACTCCTAGGAGTAACGATAGATAGATGCTGCACAATGGAGGTTCAAATCAACAAAACCACCCAGAAAGCATTTCTAGCCATGCACAATTTATGAAAAATTAGAAAATTCTTCGACAAAGAGCAATATAGGCTCATAGTCCAATCCATAGTCCTAGATCTATTGAACTACTGTAACATCTTCTATCTACCATGCCCTGCAACCATGATACAACATCTACAGACAGTCCAAAACACTGCACTCAGATTGATCTACTCGCTAAGCAAATTTGACCACATCACCACTGCCTACCTAGACTCACACTGGTTACCAATACAAGCACGAATTCACTTCAAATTATACTGTCTATTATTCAAAGCAATAAACGGCACAGCCCCCATTTACCTAAACAATCGCCTAAACTAAAACCTCACTACTAGACAAAGAAGAACTCAGACCCCATTTACCTACCTCCCACTCAAAGGCACTCAACGCAAGAAGATGTTTGACAACCTACTAGTGACGTAAGCAGCGAAACTTGACCATACCATCTCCAACTTTCTGATAACAATGAGCGACTTCAAATCTTTTCGAAAAGAAATCAAAACCCTGCTATTCAAAAAATTTATCCAGATGTCTTAACTCTAACCCTGGTTTTCCCCTCCATGTAATTCCCCCCCCAAACCTCTCCTCATCTCCAGTTATTCCTTCTCTTCAAAGCCTCAAGCATGTCAACTGCTTCCCAAATGGTATATTTACTGGAACTGCAATATCTCCTGTTTTATACAGCTCCTCTTGTTGTATATCTACTAGAATAGCCCAGTCATCTTTTCTGTACCCTAAACCCTAAATTGTAATTCTCCAATCTTCTTGTAAATCTCCTGGAAATGTCCAGCTGTTTCTTTTGTAATCCGCCCAGAACTGCAAGGTATGGGCGAAATAGAAGTCATTAATGTAATGTAAATCAAGTTTACAATACATTACCAGGATAGCAGCAATATTCATTGCGCTTACCAACTGTGGAAACGGGTGAGCCCTTGGGGTCATGGATCCAGCAATATTTTACCCAAGAAAACAACAACTGGAAAGTTTGGAGGTGGAGCTGCAGATTGGTTTGCTAGGTCCAAGAAGCAGTCATATATGTTGCGGCCCTGTTCATTGCTCAGACTTGGTACAAGTGCATATTCACTTCGTAGCCAGCTCACACAAAGATTTTGGATCAGCATTTACCTTCAGTCTATACAAACTATTGTTCTTTTTCTGTATGCAGTTTAATTTGATACCATGCCAACCTAGGATCCCTGATGTAGGCGTGTTAACCGAAACACGGACTGTGTCTGGTCCCTAGGTTTGTGTAATGGTGGTAACATTAACCACAATCATAAATTGATATAATAAACATAGCCTGCATCTTGTACGTTTGTCTGCAATTCTTTGTTTTTACATGTGTATATTGGACCACCTTTACCTTTACTTAGATTAGATTATCATTTATATATTGCATAACCTATTATAGTTCAATACGGTTCACAAACTTTAAGAATCTGTGACAATCTCAGGAACTACAAAATAACAAATTAATTTGTCATAATTATGTATTACTGAAATTTATCAAAGAAATAGGTTTTCAGAAGTTTCCTGAAATGTCTGTACGATGTAGCATTAGCTATTAGCCGACTAAATTCCTTGTGTCTGATCGCAGCCTGATGCAAGTAGTCTATCAAAAAAATTTTTATATCGACATTCCTTAACAGAAAGGAACGTGAAATAGGATAGAAAGCGCTGGGACCATTATGGTATTACCAATTCAAAGTGAACCTTCAAATAATTTGCCATAAGACCTTGTAACATAGTAATCCAAACCTGACTATAACCCCTGGCTTCTATTTACCCAACAAAACAACAACTGGAAAGTTTGGAGGTGGAACTGCAGATTGGTTTGCTAGGTCCAAAGGTAAAAAGGAGTTACATGATCCTATTTTTTTCAGGTTAAAAATTAACCTGACAGCTGTATTCTGAATCCATCACAATCTACGTAGATTACTTTCAAGGCCAGCATAATAAATGATGTTACAATAATCAAGAGAACTAAGAAATAAGGACCGCACCAGCAATCTAAAGGCAGAATGGTCGAAGTGTATGGAGCATCTTCCAGAGAGTTTTAGAAGCACTTCTGGACTAACTGATTAGTGTGTTCTTTCATGGATAAATTTGAATCTAATGTGATTCCTAGAATCTTAATAATTGAACTTAACATAATTCAACTTAACATAATAAACATTGGTTTTTTTCTTTTTCTGTTTTTTTAAAAGGGCTTGGCAGTTAAGATTCAGTGCAGAAAAGTATAGAATCATGTGATGCATTTAGAGTGCATAAAGCAAGGAAGGGGTGTATGCTAGGGTTTGAAAAGCTGATGTGCATCATTCAGAGGAGAGACTGTGGAGTGATAAAATCTTCACAGACTCAAGACAGCAATGAGGTGGGCAGAGAAAGAGGGATGCTGGACTGAATAAGAACATAATAGCCATACTGGGTCAGATCAGTGGTCCATCTAGCCCAGTATCCTGTTTCCAATAGTGGCCAATCGAGGTCACAAGTATTGTACCTGGCAGCACTGTTTCCTCTAAGCTCAATGACAGTCTTCCCTCTACATTGCTGCCAGTGAGTAGTGGTGTTTCAATATTGTGTTTTCAATGGTTAGAGACAGGCAAGTTCCCTGGAGTCCTGCAGAGCTTGCCTGTCCCTTACTATTGAAAATGTGATAATGAAACAGCACCACCCACTGGCAGGACTGTAGGTGGAGGACTTACCCTCAATTTAGAGGGATCAGTGCCTGGCAGAAACCCAAACAGTAGCAACATTCCATGCTATACCAATCCCAGGGCAAGCAGTGGTTTCCTCAGTGTCTATCTCAATGGCAGACTATGGACTTTTCCTCCAGGGACAAGTCCATTAATTAAATTCAGCCCACCAGGTACTATTTTGAGGTCCTCAGTATGTTTATCATAATCACAAAAGTAAAATAAAACAATTTTTGATCATATCTCTCTTTAGCTATAAATGACAATTTTATTATTAAGACTTAGCCAAAAGGAAAGATTTATAAACTATAAAGAGTTTTACCTCGTGCAAAATTGTCATTTCTTTGATAAGACATTAACTATTTTTTTTCTGAGGCTCTCCAAGTACCTACAAATCCAAAATGTAGCCCTGCAAAGGGTTTGAGTTTGAGACAACTGCCTTAGAACTTATAGTAATAAATAAATTATTCTCAACTGATAATTTATCAGCTTGAGGAGGATTCTGCAAAATCTCTAACAAATACATTTTTAAAAGTTCCAGAGGAGCCAAATGAAAACTCACTGAAAAATTCAATATTCTAAGATTTCTAGCACAAAAATAATTCTCCATGTTCTCCAGTTTGATATGTAGCAAATAGCTATCTTTTATGTTAGAAACAACAGCAAACTGAAGAGTAGTACCAGAGGAATCAGCTTTTTGTAACCATCTTTCAATATCTGACAGGTTTAAAAAAAAATTAAGAACTTGACTACACTATCCTGATAAAATTTACATAGCTGTGGTAGCATCGTCTGCATAGAATATTCAATCTGTTTCACAACCTGTTACACATCTTTCACGGCCTCTTTTACAAAGCCACGCGGCAACAATCCCGAAGCCCTTTAAATCTCTGTGGGCTTCGGGGCCATTAGCGCAGCGCAGCCGCTAGTGCGGCTTTGTAAAAGAGGCCGTCAGTGTAGCTTACTTTTCTTGTGATACAGCAGCAGGAAGAGATGCACTAGTCAACCTCTTAACCTCTGCAATTTAATCTAAATGTTGCACTTATAGGCAGGGGTGTCAAAGTCCCTCCTCGAGGGCCGGAATCCAGTCGGGTTTTCAGGATTTCCCCAATGAATATGCATTGAAAGCAGTGCATGCAAATAGATCTCATGCAGATTCATTGGGGAAATCCTGAAAACCCGACTGGATTCTGGCCCTCGAGGACCGACTTTGACACCTGTGTTATAGGGGAAATGAAAACAGCGGGATAAAGATTTGCTCCCAGATTCTGTAATTGATGCTGAAAAATGTAAGCTAAAATTTGTGTACGGATCAAAGATGCCATACAAATTAATTAGCTAATGAGCCATTAACTTGCAATAAATTGATATTAACAATTTTTGCAGTTAATTAGCAATAATTGGAATTTACATGTGCATCTCCCTGAGCGCTATTCTTTAACATTGGGTGTTCAAATGCACTAGAGTACAACTTAAAAGGGGCGTGGTCAGGGGCAGGTTAGGGATATTCCCAAAAATGATGTGCAGTGTTATAGAATAGCACCATTCCTGTGCCTGAATGCCAAGAGTTGGAAGCTGGCTTTTACACCAGGTTTCAAAAGAACCAATGGGAAAATCAGAAATACCAGTGAATATACTGTGAAACATCAAAACAAAAAAACAACTCGGCATGCAATTACTTGAAATCAACTTGTAAAATACTAAATACAAGTTGGTTTCAAATAATTGCATGCTGAGTTGTTTTTTGTTTTGATTATCTATTTTGTCGTCATCCACCATGCTAATGTAACTATTTTGCTTCTCTTCATTAAAAATAGTTCACTATATGTAAGCGTGAGTAGTGTGTGGGTATGTTTGTGTATATTCCGTCCTGAGTTCTTTGGGGAGAACGGGATAGAAAATGAATTATTAAATAAATAAATAAATTATTCCTTTCCACCAGTAATATTGTTCCTTTGTTCGGGGGACTGATTCTCCTTCAAATGGACAGCCAAGCTATTCTTGGCAAACTCATCAAAGCAGTTGCCATGACAGCCACAAGGACCTGTCTTATGAATTAGGTTAATTGGAGTAATTAATAAGTATTGTTTTGCCCTGTTTTCATGCGGCGCCTCCAAGGCAATTTAGCATCTATCAAGAATGGGCTGCGAGAAGGTATGGTATGCCAGCAAAAGCTGCTGTAATCTACTGTATCTGGAAACTAACCATTCTCTAGTAAAATCTTGGCATATAAACTTTCTGTTGGTTCAATAAAAGACTTCACAATCTACAATATGTCTTGGTTTTCCAGGAATCAGCACCACAGTAATAATCAGTGTTTCCTCTCCTGTTGAGAATATAGTAAGGAAAATAACCGTGTAGAAGTATACAGGGCAAAAATGTTTATTCTGTTTAGTTTCCTCTGTGGTTTTTAGATTTTTTTTTCATTGCGTTTTGTTGGGTTTGGTTACATTTTCATTGCTATGTGCAGAATATATACTATGAACAACATAAGGAAAGAAGTCCACAATTTCAGTTTTGAGCTAAAACAGCATGGAGGCAATGTTTATTATACCGATAAGAGAATGCAGGAAATATGCAACCTTATTACCAACCAAGGGACCCGACACGGTCCGTGTTTCGGATAACATGCCTTCCTCAGGGGTCCATGGGTCCATGGTAGATAAGGTATGAAACAAACTGCAATAAAAAGGTATCAAGCAAATGCCTTTGTGAACCAAAACCTCAAAATAAAAGTGCATCGGGTCCCTTGGCAACTTGAAACAATGTAAATTGATGAACAACAGTCACTGCACAAGCTTATCAGCAACTCTGGATATAACGGACTCTGGATATAACGGACTGTTTTTCCAGGTCCCTTGAAGTCCGTTATAACGGGATTATACTGTACATATAGGGTCTCAAAGTCCCTCCTTGAGGGCCGCAATCCAGTCGGGTTTTCAAGATTCCCCAATGAATATGCATGAAATCTATGTGCATGCACTGCTTTCAATGCATATTCATTGGGGAAATCCTGAAAACCCGACTAGATTGCGGCTCTCAAGGAGGGATTTTGAGATCCCTAACGTAGACCATACTAAACTTGTATTAAAGTCTTACCATAAAGTAAACTGGATGTGCTAAAAACAAAACAAAACATCCATGCAAAAAATAGCCTCTTGGGTTTAGAAGAACCCTGTTAAACTAAAGTGGATTTGACAAAGCTGTACAGTTCTGTGGCTAGGACAGAGCTTTAATGAGGAAATATTTTACACTGCTCCTTCAACCTAAGGGCTAATAGCCTGGAACTGGTACTTTGGCTTCTTAAGAAAGTCCAACAAACAAGCCAATTACTGACTCTGAAACATTTTACCTTTAGTTCCTTATAATAGCTATACATCCTTTTCTATGGTACATTAACTGAAGGAAGGGGGGAGAAAGGGGGTAGTTATGCCACTATTGAAATAACTAACAAACTGTTTGTCAGATCGCCAAGAATGTGGAAAAAAAGCAGTTTCTTTGTAAAATGGCCTATTAAGGGTCTTTGCTAAGATGGAAAGCAAATTCAGATCTGAATTTTTCAGCTGAAATTACCGAGTTCTTACTTTTTTGGCATTGTTTTTGTATTTGCAGAAGCTGCTAGCAGCTTCGTTGTTTATGCTGAGCTCTGCCTGGTGTGATGTTTGCGCTGTTACTTGACTGAGCTGCATAATTAAGTTATTTCGAGACTCAGCAAGCAGGAGGCACACCTGTGACATTCTTCCGCACAAGCTGACTGGTGAGAAGCCCTACTGGGAAATCTCTGGTTGCCTAATGCTGTTATCTGTGTGGGTAGCTCTGTGGTAGGCAGTACCCTAAGAAGAAGATTTTCAAAACTTACTGTGCATTTAACGATGTGCTAAACCATCGTTAAATGCATGTATTTTCCGCCCTATTATCAAAATGCTTCACCGTGGTCTTTTCCGTGCTTTCTGGCAGCCTCCGATTGTACTATGCAAATGTAGTACAATGAGGACATTAATATTAAGACCTGTTTGGAGGTTCAATAATGCATTGCTTGGTGACACAAAATTAATTGAAGAATTTCAGTTAAAAATGGATGAATTTTTTCTAATTAATTCCTCAGAGGAGATCTCATTGGAAATTTTATGGGATGCTTTCAAAGCTACCATGAGAGGTCAGATAATTTCTTATGTGGCTTACATTAATAGGAAAAATATTAAAACTGTGTTATAATATAGTATAATGAGGTCAAGATTATTAAAATGAGCTCCCCGGGTGATTCCCCAAAGGGAATACTTCCTCCATTTACATGGAATCGGGGCCGATATTTAGCAGCAGGGTCTGAGCTGTCGTAGCCTAACTGTCCCGATCCAACCACAACCGCCCCACCACACAAGCCTGATGGTCTAGTGGGCCATTCCCCCTCTGACCCCCCACCTCGATCCATTTTTTTCGAAGACGGCAGGAGAGATGCGTATTCCCTCCTGCTGGCGGGCCTGCCTATTCAAAATGGTGGGCCTTCCCCTTCCTGGTGCATCCTGGGATGCACTGTAGAGGGGCTGAAGGTTCTATTTGGCCTAGGGCCTGGATGCACCAGGAAGGGGAATGCCCGCCATTTTGAAGAGGCAGGCCTGCCGGTGGGTAGAAATAAACATTCCTCCTGCTGATCTTAAAAAAAAGGTATGGGAGGGGGGTGTCAGAGGGAGGATGGTCCACTAGATCACCAGGCTTGTGTGGTGGCGGAGTGTGTGTGTGCGTGGGGGGGGGGGGTTATGGGTTCTATTACTTTACAACAGGAGAGAATGGGTAACCCTACTGGTCTTTGAAGAAAAGGTACAAGGGGGGATCGGAGAGGAGACAGCCCACAAGACCACCCATTGTAGTACAATGGCTTGTGTGATGGGGGGCTGCATGCCGTTGGGGCGGGGAGTGTCCCTCCCACCGAACCTGTGGCAGGAAGAAGTGGGAATCCCTCCTGCTGATCACAAAAAATACCCTGTGTTAGAATTGGCCCCGTGGAGAAGAGAAGCAGGGAGATCTCGGCCTGTTTCCGATGGCGGCGGCAGCAGCAGCAGCAGCCTATTCCCTGGCGGCGGTGGCATGGGGAGGGCAGGAAGGAAGAAAGAAAGAAGGGGGGGGGGGGACAGGGGGCCAGAAACAAAGCAAAAAATGGGACACAGAATCAGAGAAAGACAGACAGGGAAAGAAAGAAAAAGTTGGGGGAGGGAATGAAGTCTGGAGGAGAGGAAGCATACAGGAGGCTGAAAGAAGGGAAAAAATATTGGATGCACAGTCAGAAGAATAAAGTGCAACCAGAGACTGATGAAATTACCAAACAAAGGTAGGAAAATGATTTTATTTTCAATTTAGTGATTGAAATGTTCCTGTTTTGAGAAAGAAAAGATATTAAACTTTAAATGTGAGTGCTGCAGAAAAAATAGAGTACTTGGTGGGCCGCAGAAAAAATAGTTAATGTCTTTATAGGTAAAACTCTTTATAGTTTATATATCTTTCCTTTTAGCTGTTAAAGGAAAGTTTTATAAACTATAAAGAGTTTAACCTTATGCAAAATTGTCATTTCTTTTAATAAGACATTAACTATTTTTTCTGCGGCCCTCCAGTACCTACAAATCCAAAATGTGGCCCCGCAAAGGGTTTGAGTTTGAGACCACTGATCTAAAGGGAAAAGAGGTATTGTTTAATATATTGGCCAATTTGATTCAAACATTAGATTTAGCTCCATTTATTTATGTTGATGACATTTAGATCTTGACTAGGATTGATCCTGCCAGCCCTCAGGATTTCTCTCTCTCAACAATAAGCTTTCTGGTCTGGGAGTGGTGCAGATGGGTACTGACTCGAATATAAGCCGAAACTCCCATTTTGGGGCCATTTTTTTAACCCCAAATCTCGGTTTATATTTGAGTATATACGGTAATATTCATAGAAAGGAACTGCATTAAAAGCAGAAAAGACCTATTCCATTCACTCTAGACCAGGGGTGCCCAAAAAAGTCGATCGTGATCAACCAGTAGATCGCAAAGGCAAGGCGAGTCAATCGCGGAGCCCATCCCGGGCTCCGTGATAGACTCACATTGCCTTTGTGTTTTCCCTACTTCCCGCCTCCATAAAAAAAGACAGCAAAAGCACCGGGCCCACCAGCCTTCCCCCCTCCCGATGTCAATTCTGATGTCGGAGAGGAAGTTCTGGGCCAGCCAATTGCTGCCTGGCTGGCCCGGAACTTCCTCTCCAATGTCAGAATTGACGTTGGAGGGAAGGCTGATGGGCCCGGCACTTCTGTTGTCCTGTTTACGGCATTGTGAAGCAGGGAGAGCTCAGAACTTGGTGGTGGTGGCTTGGGGGCCTGTTCCCCAATGGTGGTGGTTGTGGCTTGAGTGGGGCAGGGAGAAAGTAAGTCAAAGAAAGAAAGGGGGCAGGCAGGGAGACAGAAAGAAAGAAGGGAAACAGAAAGAAAGAAAGGGAGCATGGAGAGAGAAAGAAAGAAAGAAAGAAATGAGGGCTGGGAGAAAGAAAGAAAAGGGAAGGGGGCAGGGAAAGAGGAAGAAAAAGTTGGTGGAGGGATGAGATCTGGAGGAGAGGAAGCCTACAGGAAGCTGAAAGAAGGGAAGAAATATTGGATGCACAGTCAGAAGAAGAAAGTGCAACCAGAGACTCATGAAATCACCAGACAACAAATGTAGGAAAAATTATTTTATATTCAATTTAGTGATCAAAATGTGTTCGTTGTGAGAATTTATATCTGCTGTCTATATTTTGCACTATGACCCGCTTTTACTAAACCGTAATAGCGGTTTTTAGCGCAGGGAGCCTATGAGCATTGAAAGCAGTGCGGGGCATTCAGCGCAGCTCCCTGCGCTAAAAACTGCTTTCGCAGTGTAGTAAAATGGGAGGGGGTATATTTGTCTATTTTTGTATGGTTGGTACTGAGGTGACATTGCATAGAGTCATCTGCCTTGACCTCTTTGAAAAAAACCCCAGAATATAAATAATAATTAACATTTTCTCTGTGTACAGTGTGCTTTGTTTTTTATTTTTTTATTTTATTGTTGGTAGATCATTTTGACTTGGTCATTTTAAAAGTAGCTCACAAGCACAAAAAGTGTGGACACCCCTGCTCTAGACACTCTCCTCCTTCATTCATGCATCACAGCTTCTAATTTGAATTCTATGATGGGCCGCTAAAAAGTTCTCAGACCAACTAAGAAGAGAATTATGTGGAGCCATGAAACTTACAAGTTATTCCACACTTTCCTTGCCACTGTTCATTTCAATTATATGATACTTTTCAGTGGCTCCTCATAAGCTCCAAAGACATCATGCTCCATACCCAATGTCTTCCAGGGTATGGGGCAACAGCACAATCTTCCATATCAATTTATGTTCAGACACTGCAGGCCTGTTTTAAAAAAAGTGTTTTTAGTAATGCCTTAAATTTCTTATAGCCTGTCTCTGCCCTGATTTCTATTGGCAAAATGCTCCCTTGTTATAGGCCAGTGTGCTTTAGAAAAGTGTAGTGATGCTAATCTGTAATCATGAATTGACCTAAGACACCTAGCTGGTGTGTACTAGATTGTCCATTTACTCAAATATTGTGACTCCTGATCCCAGATCGCTCTGTGGACTATACAGAGTAATTTAAACTGGCACCAATATGGTATTGGCAACCAGTGATATTTCAGATATATATTGGTGTAATATGATCAAACAACTGTATAATGAATATGCATGGTTTACTAGGTCTCCCCTGTATGTAAATTTATTTCATACAGGTTTGTTGTGGACTGGCTTAGGCGTCTCCAGGAGAGCTTTGAGAAACCTTGTATTTGTTTCTATTATTTACCTATCAAAAACGGAAGATTTTATTGTGCTGCAATGTCTGACATTTGCAGTGTCTCTTGGTCCACAAGCCTGTGTCTGAGAATTATTGATCATCCTACTCCATTAAAACTGAAATCAGTACTTAAAATGTCAGAAATAAATACTGTCATCATTCTTGTGATAGAAAACTTCTTGTTTGGTCATCCTGTCTTTGAACTCCTTGCTCCCAGTGCTATGAGGGTTTTGTTATGATAATGGGTAGGGGGGCTGTTGTTTGATCAAAGACTGAGAAATTCAATGCACCATTCCATGTAACTACATAAGGGCAGTGTCTGGAAACCATTGGCTTTATTGTTTCAAAACATCTATGCCTCCCCGGTACCCAGCCCTGAGCCGCTTTGCAAAATCTTGAGTTTTGTTCTGCCTGAGAAAAGTCCACATTAGGGAGTGTGTAGCTTCAGTGTTTGCGAGGACTTGCTCTCAGCTGGAGCTACGGTCTCGCTTGCAGTGAATCTACCATTGTGTGAGACTAATTCACAGTGACTCCCCAGACCCGTTCTGCTTTGCTAATAGTTAAACTGTAGAGTCTGCGGTGTAAGCGTGGGAAGTGATGGATATGCAGGGCGACAGCCTGTCTCTGCTTCTTTCTTTTCCTTTGTAGCTTTTTTTCCTTCATTGTTTCTTTGGCTACCACTTGGCTGCTATAGGACGAACATTACAACCAAGAGATTGTTGTGTTATGGAAGCCTCTGTGCTAAAATTAGGGCTCTAGGCTGCCCAGGTGACTTCTAGCTTATGGCTACTTAACTTATCTCCTGTTGCCTCAGGTACTTGGTTGATTGCAAGCTCTTTGGGGTACAGATTAGTTACACCTAAATACTTTTCACCATTCTACAACTAATAGCACTATAAATGATAAGTAGTATTTTGTTCTGTGATAACAGCTATGAAATACATCTTGAGCTTCAGATGCCATTTTTCAAGTACAGTAACCAAATGCAATAGTAAATGAGCAGTGAGCTGAGAAAAATCAGAGCTACACCTTATTACAGCTGCCACCTAGAAGTAAACGGGAAAACTCCTTTCAATGATTCTGGTTTTTTCCCCCCAGTTTAGGGTGAGCCAGTTCTGGCTTGGCTCCATGGCATGGGTTTTCAACACATTCCTCCGGACACAGAATATCCACAATGAATACTCATGAGAGAGATTTGCATGCATCTCCTCCAGTGCATGTAATTCTCTCTCATGAATATTCATTGTGGGCATCCTGAAAACCTGACTGGCTGGGGGTTTCCCCAGGACAGGTTTTGGAACCACTGTCCTAGATCAAAACAGTAGCTTAAATCCACGCATACAAGGAAGTAAAGACATAGGGCTAGATTCACTAAGCAAACCAATCGTGTACCGATCGGTTTGCGAGCCTTTTGCGACCTGATTTACCTCCGACCCAATTCACTAACCTCTCCTCTGATCCAATCCCAATCTGTGCATGCAAATGAGGATAATCAGCATGCAAATCTGGAAAGATGTGATTCACTAAATTTATCGACTGGCTGGCCGATCAAAAAAACTAGCAACTGGTGAGGACCAGTCGCTTGTGCTAAGACCCTCAATTCTGCTGTTCTGGCCGCCCTGCTCTCTGACCTGCTTCTCTGCTCTCAGCCCTGATCTCCTGCCTGCCCCGATCTCCTGTTCTCAGCCCCGACCTGCTGCCTGCCACAATCTCCTGCTATCAGCCTCAAATCTCTCCTGCCACCCCGACTATCCTGCCCTTCTCTGCAGTGCAAGCTCGTGGTTTTAACCCGCAGGCTTAATGCGGGTTAAAACCATGGGCTTGCAAAAAAAAAAGCAAAAAAATTTCCTACTGAGAGCAGGCGCAGACCATCTACAGGCAAGGAAGATGGTCTGCGCATGCTCAAGGATTGCTCTCTAGTGATCCGTGCGGTGGGTGGGGGGGGGCGTGCCAATGATCGTCCCCATTTGTCTGCAGGCCTTTAGTGAATTGGTCGGCCTGCATGCAATCGGACATGGAAAGGAGGTTAGTGAATCTAGCCCTTAGTTGGTTGTGCATGTTGTGGAAAAGAATGCAACCATTTGACATCCTTAATTTTAAAATGAATTTTCTCAGCTTAAAATCAAGGGAGTCACCGCAGCTCTAATTTTTTTGGAATACCTAGAGCAGGTGTCACCCTGTGCTCTACTCCCTGCAGAGGTTTAATAATTTAATGAGTTTGTGAGACCATTGCTAGAAGAAGAAGGTGTACGTCTCCTGAATAATGCAAGAATGGCTGCAAGATAAATAATTTTACCTATAAAGTTTTATACAATTGAGTGACCTCTAGGGGGAGATATCACATGAAGTAGTCAGTGATGTACTGTAATGTTTTAAGTAAACTAGTTGAAGTAAATATTGTTAAGCTGTAATCTTCAGAACACTTCTACTATAGCAGTCAATATCCCGTATGATTGAAGGGGGGGGGGGGAGAGAGGGTGGCTTCTTGGACTTTAACCTATAAAGAACATTTTGGATTTTTTTGTTTGTGAGGGAGGGAAAGAAAAGTTGTTCTGATGCAAATTCTGCACCATTTTATCTTTAAAAATGTATCACAAAGCCTAAGATCTGAGACCTGTAGGATTTAAACACGTTTACCCTGGAGGGGAGGTATGTAGAAGGGGGAGAAATAATATATGAGAGGCGCATTCACATACTTCAAAAGTATAAATAATGTAGGAAAAGCCAGCATATTTTGACAAATAAATTTCTAGAACAAGGAGCCGTGATATAAGACCAGCAGGGTCAGATTTAAGATTTTGGCATCCATAGGCAATACCAGACTCTATATCCCAGAGAGTGGAGTGAGGAGAGTCAGAGATTCCCAAATACTGGAGAGCTAGGAGGAGAGCAGAGGAATGACTATAACGCCACAATTCACCCCTGTTAAGCAGCATATGTGCTGTAAACAAGAGCAGGCTTCTTTTTGGCACTTTATTGTTCAGTTGCAGACTCATGATGACAAAATTCATCACCGTTCCCGTCCCCCCCGCTGGTAACCACGGGAAACCATCCCACATGCCATTTTATAAGGAGAGGGGGAAGAATCAGAGTATGAATGGGCATAACCACTGACCCTCAAGCCTTGCATTGAAGACTGCTGGTGTAGAAGGACTGAGGTTGAGATAGACACTAAAGAATGACATGGGTTTGTTTCTCACGGTTATCCGCGGGGACAGGAATGGTGGTGAATTTTGTCACCGTGTCATTCTCTTCGCAGAAGAACATTCATTTTGATTCTCGACAGTAAGAACAGTGAGAATATGTGCATTATTATCCTAGAAATGCCCTGATTCACTGGCTTTAATTGTTCAGAGCTAATGCAGATAGAAACTGCAACTTTCTACAGAAATAAGGCAGATGTAGGTATTTGGCGCCTTCAAAATATGGCGCCCTAGGCAATTTGTTATATTTATCTATGCCAGTCTCCGAGTGAACGTGGTAGGGCAGACTGACAGCATGGAATCTTTTGTCACAAACCACAGATCAAGCTGAGTCTGCTTTATTTCTGTGTGGTTGCAGTCTCTATCTGCATTAACGCTGAACAATTAGAAGCCAGTGAATCAGGACATTTCTAGGATAATAATGCACATATTCTCACTGTTCTGGCTGCCGAAAATCAAAATGAATGTTCTTTTGAGTCTGCAACTTAACAATAAGCCATGACAGTGCTAGTTGATATGATTTTGATGGGGATAATGACACAACTAATGTGTGGTTTTTGTCACAATGACAGTATTTCTCTACAGCTTATGTACTCAGAGCTGCCAAGTTATCCAGTTCCAGGAAGGAGATTTGGGGTCAGTTCTAGTACTATGTTCTTATCGTGGGTCAGGAGAATGATGAAACTGCACGATGCTCTGCGTCATTGAAATCCTGGTTATGGGGAGCAGTGCTAACATTGACAAATTTTATTCTCTTTCCCCTGAGCTTGAGAACAGAACTCTCAGGTCTGTAGCAGGTCAGCCAGGCTTCAGAAGGCAGCATGCAGTTTGAACCTGAGTCAGAAGAAACAATATGTAATTTAATCTAGGACTTGTAGATCGCCCTATGCCTTTAAAGGTTCAAGGCGATTTACAATTATTCAAGAGCCCATACAAATATGGGGAGCTTACAGAAGAGCCGTGGTAGCAAATTGCAATGAAGAAGAGAGCTTACAAACAAGAGCCAATATGTCAAGGGGATTTTATAAAGAAGACATTGTGGTAATCAGCAGACAAAGAATGACATAAGGATTATACAGGACAGTCAATGCATTAAGTTTATGGCAATATGAGCTTGGTAGCTCTGGGAAGTCGGTAAGGATTTTCCTGCTGATAGGTGGCTTTTGTAGAGAAATGTTTTCAATTTTCTTTTGAAACTCAGGTAGTTTGATTCTAATCTAGTGTCTGTGGGGAGACTGTTCCAGTTTTTTATTGCAAGGTAGGTGAACAGTGAGTTGAATATTTGTATCTTACACCTTTTGATGAGGGTAGGATCATCTAGGTCAGGGATCTCAAAGACCCTCCTTAAGGGCCGCAATCCAGTTGGGTTTTCAGGATTTCCCCCATGAATATGCATTGAAAGCAGTGCATGCACATAGATCTCATGCATATTCATGGAGGAAATCCTGAAAACCCGACTGGATTGCAGCCCTCAAGGAGGGACTTTGAGACCCCTGATCTAGGAGGTGTTGAAAATTCTAGATGGACCATTGGAGTCTTTATCTGCCATCATCTACTATGTTACTATGTTAGTAGATGTGACTTGGAGCTCGGAGAAGAGATGTTATTACATCTGCTGAGTTTGAGTGACGTATCTGGTACAATATACAGGATGTTTTGAAGTAGATTATGGGTACTATGGGTAGCCAGTGTAGCTTGTGAGGGTGGTCAGATATTGCATCATATTTGGCTTTTGAAAAGTCCTGACCTCCTGGCAGCGACTGAAGGGCCTCTGGGCATGCAAGGATGATGTCACAGATATCCATGCATGTCCAGAGACCCTCAAGATATGACCTAGAGATCAAAAAGCAAAGAAGAGGCTTTGCAGGGGACGTGGCTAGGGGCAGAATGAGGTGGGGCTAGTGGTAGAATGGGGCAGGGCCATGTGTCCAGGTTTCTTCAGACAAAAATCTGGTAGCCCTACTCTGGACTCATTTTGAGCACCATACTAAGGACTTTGTAAGTACATAGGGTGCAAATATAGACGGGCATGAGCATTGCTTCTATCCCACCATTTTTTCTCATTGGTGGTAGTAGCAAAATAGGAAGGATGGGGAGGGGCACCAGTGGGTAAGTCATACAGAACACAACTATATCTTGGTTCAGTCCTGCGTACTCCATCCAATTTATATCCTTTTCAAGTTTTAATCTTCAAAATGTCATAGAATATTCCAAACAATCTCTCGCCTGAGTCTTATACAGATAGACACCATCACCTCCTTTTTCCTGTTGGTTATTCCTTGCCCTATATACTCAAGCATCCTTCTGTCTTCTGCTGTCATTTTTTTCTACCCGTTTGGTCACCTTTTGATTACCAGATAACACACAACTCCAGGTCTCACTCTAATTTCAAGCAAGAAACAGAGGTTTCAGGACATGCATTTGTTAAAGTGAAAATTGAGAAGGCCTGAGATCTAGAAGAGCCAATGTTTACAACAAATAGCCGCTAAAAGGTGGGCTTTTAGCTGGGACTTCCAGATGTGTATGACCAGATGAGTAGCATGATGCATCCACACAGGAAAACTATATGTGATGGCAAGGTGGACTGTGCTGAGACAGGAATGGGAGTGGAAGAGAAGGGCATAGGTAAATCCAAGTTACCCGATGAATAGAAGTCACGAGGGCAGGTAGAGGGGAAGAAAGTATGGACAATAAGCAGCTGCAGAGTGATCACACATCACTAAGTAGGGGAAGCTTGAACTGGATGCCAAAATGGATAAGTTGCTGGCCCTTAATAGGCACACCATTTTTTTTGCTTCTCTTTTCCTCTTCTGTTCTGCTCCTCTCCCCCTCTCCCCCCCCAAAAAAAAGTTAAAATTCCTTAGCTGGTGGGGATCCTAAAACCCAGTAGCTGAAAATATGCCACCCTGAGTCTGCAAAAGTGAGGCAGTCAGTAGAAGCTAACCTAAACCATTTTTTCAGTTTCAACAGAAACTGAACCTGGGACTGAATTTTTCACTCAGTTTCAGTTAAAATGGAAACTGTAAACAAACTATACTGCACCTCCTTTCTCCCTCCCTCGTCCCAATCAGGAGTAGCTCACATCCAAAGCCCGGCTAGCTCACCAACAAGGCCCGGCCCCCCCAGAACAAAAGTGGGGACTCCTTGGAACAAAAGCTCCTTCCAGACCCCTCTCCACCTCTAGGGTTGGACCCCCCCCCACCCCTGGATTTACCTTAAAAGCTTTGGTGGTGCAATGGAGGCAGAATTGATACATACTGGCCTCTGGCTCTTCTGGCTCCATTGTCAACATGTCTGCCAGAAGTCAGGACTTCAAGATGCAGTCTCATCAGGCTGCTGCCAGACATTTTGGCAGCCATGTTGAGATTGGAGCTGGCATGGAACCTGAAGCTTGAAGACCCAGCAGCCTTGTTGACAACTGAGTGTGGATCATTCCTGCCCCCACTTCACTACTAATGTAAGGAAAGCCTGAGAGTGGGTGGTCTGGTCTGGTGGAGCTTTGTTTTTGTTCTGGGGGTGTCTCGGTCCTTACACAGGAGGGAAAGAGGAAAGGGATTGGGACTTGTATACTATATTTTTGTAGTTATACAATCATACTCAAAGTGGTCACATATGGGTACTTCAAGCATTTTCCCTATCTATCTCGGTGGGCGCACAATCTAATGTACCTGAGACAGTGGAGGATTAAGTGACTTGCCCAGAGTCACAGGGAGCAACACAGGATTTGAACCCACAACTTCAGGGTGCTGCGGCTGTAGCTTTAATCTTTATGCTCCACTCACTGCTTTGGGTAGCAGGGGAGAGGGAGGGAGGGAGCAGGAGCTGCACTAGAGTTTCAGTTTGGCCGAAAATGCACTTGAATTTTTTGGTTGAAACCAAAAAAGGACCAATGTAGGAATTTGGATCACTTTTGGCACTTAAAGTGAAACTGAAATTCGGTTAGCCTAGTGGTCAGCAGCAGTATATTAACCTGCTGATGCCAGCATTGTGAGCATACTCAATTCTCATGCATGTACTGAGCATGTGTGAAAACCGAGCATGCTCATGATGCCAACATAAGTTGTTCATTCTGCAGCTATTGAATGCCACAGTTTACTTGAGGCCGTTCTTGATTTGTTCAGTTGAAGGGGTTAGTAAATCACCACTAGCTACATGATTGGTGCGCCTGGGAGCTGGGTGGGTCGGAAGAAAAAGTGGATGGATCCAGACCAGACCAAGCCTGCTGCAAAGCTCCTGGTACAGATCCCTTAAGAAACGTGCAAACTGTGTGGGTAGCTGAGCAAGGCAGGACAAAGTGACTTGCCCTAGATCAGAGTATCTCAAACTGTGTGCTGTGGCGAGATTCCAGGTATGCTGCGAGACGCCGGCGCTGGCTGACTGCCTACAGAACATTCCTCTCGCAGCAATAGGCACATCCTATATAGACAGTCAACCGGTGCCTCTCCTCCTCTCTGGTGTCTCTCCGCACCTCGCCTCCTCTTGCCCCCCCCCTTAACTGGCATAGTAATAGCAAGCTCAGGACCCCATCTGGAGGGCCTCCAATCGACGTGATGTTTGTCACACATGTGCATGACATCATCACCTCGACGTCCGCACCCTGCAGACGCAGCCCCAAGTTTAGTGTGTAGCAGCTTCCAAAAGTTTGCAAGCCACTGCCTTAGATAGTAATAAGTGCTAGTGAGAGAAGCAGGATTTGATGGACATGGACTGGCCTTAATTGAACATTCTTAAGGACCTTTAATGTCCATAGCTATGAAGAGGAAAGGGGTGGGGGCTTAGAGCTCTTCAAGGCTGACTGGCTATAAGCCATTATTACTAACTAGCTGTTAGGATTCTGAAAAGATTGCATTCTTTCTGTGATATTGCCGGTGTGCTGGGGGAGGTAACTGGAAGGAGGGAGAATGGAACAGCTTTTGAAGGCTAGAGGAGAGGGGGGAAGTTCACCAAAGGGCAGACAATTCATTAGCATGCATTCTGCAGGAGGTCTGCAGCCATATGAAAATGCTTCCAGATTCCAGCCGAGTGTGCTGTTGAATAGCTCTGCCAGGTGCGGAAGCCAGGCCTTTTCTTTTCAGCAATGGCTATTGTCTTTTGTATACACACCCATGAAAATTCTCTGATTTGTGTGCATGTGGAGAGGCAGGATCGCTGATGGAAGGGAGAAGCATGTGGCGAGAGTATCACGGAGCATCTTTTTCTGCAAGTTGCTAATTCAGCTGTCATTCATTGGTCTGAAACTCGTAAAATAGGAAGGGTTATTCAAGGTTTCAGCTGTTTTGGAGGTTGCTTTGTGTTCTGTGGATGCTGTGCACTTTTCTGTACACATTGCCAACCAAGCATCTGTATCTATCCAAGTCACAAGATTGACTGTATCCAAAAACATACATAGATTATGACTGTAGATAAAGCCTACCAGGTCAATCCAGTCGATGATCTCTGGCTATACCTTTAAGATGAATATCGGTAAATGCTATAGAGTAGGTACCCCTAATAGTGTAGATAGCATGAACAGGGATCTAGAAAAGCTTGAAGAGTGGTCTAGAATTTGGCAGTTAAGTTTTAATGCTGAAAAACTCAGGGTGATGTATCTGGACTACAGAAATCTGAGGGGGTGGTAAAGAGCAGTGGGACTGAGATTATATGAGATGATTTTAAGGTGTCCAAACAGGTAGAAAAGGTGATGGCAAAAGCTAAAAGGTTGCTTGAGTAGGATCCTGACAATTGGTCTAACCACAGGTCACCTCTATACCAGTGGTCTCAAACTCGCGGCCCGCCAGGTACTATTTTGAGGCCCTCGGTATGTTTATCATAATCACAAAAGTAAAATAAAACAGTTTCTTGATCATATATCTCTTTAGCTATAAATTACAATATTATTATTTAGATTTAGCCAAAAGGAAAGATTTATAAACTATAAAGAGTTTTACCTCATGCAAAATTGTCATTTCTTTAATAAGACATTAACTATTTTTTTTCTGAGGCCCTCCAAGTACCTACAAATCCAAAATGTGGCCCTGCAAAGGGTTTGAGTTTGAGACCACTACTCTATACCAAGCTCTGCTTGGGTACATAGAGAAGAAATAGCCAGCAGGAGAAAAGAAATGTCAGTGTCGCTGTAAGTGTCTATGGTGAGACCCCATATAGAGTACTGTGCATAATTTTGGAACCTACACCTTTAAAAAGATGTAAAAAGAATGGAGTCAGTCCAGAGGGCAACTACTAAAATGGTGAGTGGTCTTTGTCATAAAGCCTATAGGAACAGATTACAAGATAGGAGGGAGGAGGGAGATACGATAGAACTGTTTAAATAGCTCCATGGCTTAAGTACGCAGGATTTGATTTGAAAGGAGGCTCTGGATTTAACCTGTAAATTGTATGTTATGTATATTGGTATTATATCTCTAGTGTGTGTCAAGCTAGAATAATAACTTGTATTAAAAAACTTGCACTATAAGAATGACTTTGACAAACTGTAACCTGTAGTGTAAACTGTATATAAAATATATTGGTATTAGACCCCTAGTATATAACAAGTTAGGATAAAAAAAACTTTGTAAAATAAACTGTACTGTAATTATGGCAAATCATAACCAGTTAACTTTTATGTACACTTCTCCCTTCATATTTGCGGTTTCAGCATTCACAGTTTTTAGCTTGCTGGCTCCTCCCCCCCCAAATGACATCAGCTTTCATAGAGAAATCGCCGATTCCAAGCGTTTACAGAGAAAATCACCGATTCCCAGCACTTTGTTCACCGTGTTTTGCCTCTCCTTCAGAAACAGGCCAGGTCTCCCACCATGCTATTCGCGGTTTCACCATATTCACAATGGTTTTTAATAGAAAACAGCAAATAGCATATAAAAAAAAGTTATTCGCGGTTTTTTCAGTATTTGCGGTTCTGTTAATCCCCTATCACAGCGAATACGGAGGGAGACCTGTAACTTGTTCTGAGCTCTTTGGGGACAACAGGACAGAAAACTAACTAACTAAATAAATAAATAAATGAGGGGGCATAGGATGAAGGTGAAAGGGGAGTACACTTCTCCCTCTGGATTCGCGGGGGAAAGGGGCAGAGCCGGACTGCGAATGGTGAAATACCGCAAATATCTTCTGGTCTGGCTCTGACCCACCCCCGCCTCCCTCCTGCCTTCCCCTCGGCATCCCGGCCTTGCTTGGTGGTCTAGCGGGCTTTCGGGGCAGGAGCGATCTTCCTACGCTCCTGCCCCGTGCAGATCCCCAATAGGAAATGGCTGTCGTGAGTTCCCATAGTCTCTCGAGACTACGACGGGAACTCCCCACAGCCATTTCCTATTGCAGATCTACATGGGGCAGGAGCGTAGGAAGATCGCTCCTGCCCCGAAAGCCCGCTAGACCACCAGGTAAGGCTGGGACTCCAGGGGGAAGGCTAAACTGTAGGGTTTTTCTTCTTTTTTTCCCCCTTGCCAAAAAATCACGAATATGTGAAATCGCGATTGCCGAAAACCGCGAATGGGGAGAGGGAAGTGTATTCTAAAGCAATGGCGTAGTGTGTGTGGGAGAGGGGCTGCCGGGACGCCGGGGGGAAGGCTAAACTGTGGGTTGTTTTTTTTTTCCCCCCTCACCAAAAAATCGAGAATATGTGAAATTGCGATTGCCGAAACCGTGAATGGGGAGGGGGAAGTGTACTCTAAAGCAATGGTGTAGTGTATGTGGGAGAGGGGCTGTCTTCATGGGGGGCGCCTGCACTTCTCCTTCTCTCCGCTCCTCCCCTGTACCTTGTTAACTCTTCGCCACCGCGAGTCACATCTGCAACCTGTTGCTTGTGCTGGCCTTGGCTCTCTCTCTGAAATCACTTCCCAGTCGTGAGGACCAGGAAATGACATCAGCGGGCAAGCCGAGGCCGGCAGAGGCAGCAGGTTGGAGATGCTACTCATTCTGGAGAAGAGTTAACAATGTACGGGAGGAAGGGAAGGCGCTCGTGTGGTGGAGGTGGGGAAGGAGCAGGGGATGGAGAAGAGGGTGGGAGATGCTAACGCCCCGTGCGCCTCCTACCCTCACTGCACCACTGATCTAAGGAAGTACTGCTTTACGGAAAGGGTGATAGATGTTTGGAACAGTCTCCCAGTGGAGGTGGTGGGAGTCCAATGCTTTAACTGAATTCAAGAAAGCATGGGACAAAAGCATAAGATCTCTAAGGAAATGGAGAGAAACATATAATGGGTGGTATGGATAGGTCACATAGGGCTCCTTTTACTAAGGTGTGTTAGGGCCTTAACGCGTGGAATAGCGTGCGCTAGACCTTAATGCCAGCATTGAGCTGGCGTTATTCTAGAAGCGTACCGCGCGGTTTAGCGTGTGGTAATTTTGTGCTTGTGCTAAAAACGCTAGCGCACCTTAGTGAAAGGAGCCCACTATGGGCTGTAATTTTTGCCATTTCTATAGGTGCATATCACATATGTCGCTGCTATGACTTTTGTAGGAATCCCAAACTATGCGCATATCTAACCACATGGCGGTCCACCTACATGTAATTTAACCTGTGTACTGTATGTGCTGTGCTGAATAGTACCTCACCTAGATGCTGAACCCAAGTCTTCTAATGAATTTCCATAACTGTTGTGTTATGTTCTTTAGGGTTGTGGACAGCCAGAATATTTAAAGTTCATATTTGAATTTTTCTTCCAGATTTTGAGGTGTATTTTTGGTTTGAGTCACACATTTCATTTAGATACATTTTTTAATATGCATATGAAAACTTTTTAACACATGCTAATTGATTGTAAGCATGTCAATTTATACATGTATGTGTGTACTATCAAGTATTCAAATGCTAAAAAAATTTTCTGCACCCAAATGAAGTGAATGTGTAATAATATAAATGCACATCCCTGATATCCTGTTCAAATTGTGTGCAAGAGAAAGACCCCCCTCTACTTCCCCAGCTTACCGTATTTTCACGCATATAACGCGTGCGTTATACACAATTTTTACAAACCGTGCATAACCTTGCGCGTTATACGCGTGAGCGCGTTTTACAACTTTTTTTTTACATAGTTCCCCCCCAACGTCCGATTCATCCCTCCGCAGGACCGCTCGCACCCCACCCCGAAGGACCGCTCGCACGCACCCGCACCCCCACCCCGAAGGAACGCTCGCATGCACTCCCACCCGCACCTGCACCCCCACCCCGATGGACCGCTCGCACCCCTACAGCCTCCCGACCCCCCCCATCACGTAGAAGCCCTACCGTTGTCCTGCTGCTTCCTCTTGGCGGTCCCGGCCCTTCTGTGAGCCTGCGTCTGCGCTGCTTCCTCTTCCGGCGGTCCCGCCCTTTCTCTGATGTCAGAGAAAGGGCGGGACCGCCGGAAGAGGAAGCAGCGCAGACGCAGGCTCACAGAAGGGCTGGGACCGCCAAGATGAAGCAGCAGGACAACGGTAGGAGCTTCTACATGATGGGGGGGGGTCGGGAGGCTGTGGGGGTGCGAGCGGTCCTGCGGGGGGGGGTGAATTGGACGTCGGGGAGAGGCATCAGGCTTTCAGGGTGGGGACAGGACTTCAAGGGGGAGAGGAGAGTCGGGGCGGGCGAAAGGAGAGTCGGGCGGCAACGGGAGAGTCGGGGCAGCATGCGCGGTATACGGGTGTGTGCGGTATATAAAAATTTATTTACATATATTACAGTTTCCCGCGCCCTATACCCGTGTGCGCGTTTTACACGGGTGCGCGGTATATGAGTGAAAATACGGTACTTTCGCTCCTTGCTGTTATCGCTACACTTCTGTATCATTTCACATGTGGTACACAAATTAGGAAAAAAAAAAAACAACAACATCATTTCCAAACTGAAAAATATATAGACAGATGTTTTTATTTATTTTAGTTCGCAGGAGTCAAAACAGAAATAACATGAAAAAGTAACAAGGTGGTAAGAACACCATGCAGTCTTCCTCCTGGGCATTTGGAGATGTCAAAGAGTCTGGAATAGTGTAACACTGGGAACTCAGTGCTGGCACCTTTACGGGTGATGGTGAAATCTGTGAAGTATCTGTTCTCTCCCTCTGTGGCTAGAACTGAAACACTGCAGCTGTACTGCGGTTCCAGAAAAGTTTATTGGCACTTTTGTCCTTTCTATGAGAAGCTATGTTAAGGAATAGCCTCTAGTGGTTACAGCAGTGGACTTGATATCCAAAGGTACCTCCTTTTAAATCCCACCGCTACTCCTCGTGATCTTGGGAAGTCACTTAACCCACATCAACCGTAGTTATGTTTCTTGATCCTCTTTTCCCCTCTGTCCTTCTCCAGAGGTTTGCTGCCAGCTCTGCCTCTAGGGCCCCAATGCACAAAAGGTTTCCTTGCAAGTAAACTCATTGTTTCCCCATGCAAAACTTAACCACAGGGTCTGAATTGTCCTAGCCTTACTTTCCTGTCAGTGCTTGAGCATTGATTGGCTCAGGCACTGACAGGAAAGTGACAGTTTAGACCCGGCTGCAGGCTTGAATCAGGGTTTCCCCTGCCGGCTCCTGCTTTGGAGCTGGCAAGGGAATCTCCAAACAGCTCGTTTTTTAATACGTACATGAGCTGCGACTATTTTTTATTTTTATTTTTTTAAATGAACCCGCCCCCCCCCCCCATGCCCACTCCCTCCTGCTGCTGGGGTCCCCCCAACAGGCCCCTGGACCTTTTAATTGAGGACCGGCAGGAGGGATGACCATTCTCTCCTGGTCCTGGCATTGGCCTGCCCAGTTCCACCTATTCCCGCCCCTTTATGGTTCAGTCCCGCCTCTAATCCCACCCTAGCCCCTCCCCCCGAGGCCTGCACAGATACCCTGCTGCCTGACGCAATTTCGAGGAAGCTTTTCAAAACCCAGACAAAGTGCTGGGTTTTGAAAAGTCATCCGGACCCTGAACATGTCCTGAAACAGGGCAAATTTTGGGAAATTTGGATGTCTGGTAAACCTATGATCATGACTTGACAGATCTGGATGGACTAGAGTGGGGCTTTGATGGCAGCTCCAGTAACTGGTGAAGAAGGCTAGTGCTGAGCAGACTTCTGTACACTGTGTCCTGAAAATGGTAATGAGAAAGCAAGATCAAATATGAATGCTAAGAGTTAAGCTTGTTGGGCAGACTGGATGCACCATTCAGGTCTTTACCTACTACCTTCTACTATGTTAATATTAGTATGTCTAGCAGTCGTTTTGGTTCTTACAGTGAAGACATAACTAGGGTCACCAGATTTTCCCGAAAGAAAATCTGGCCCCATGGCCACTCCCCCAGGCCCGCCCAGTTCTGCCCCATTCTGCCTCCCAGCCCCGCCCCCAGACAGCATCCGCGCATGTGCCTACGCGACACAATGATGTCACGTGCGCGTGACATCACCACATTGCGTCCGCGCATGTGTAGATTCTCCTTCCCAATGTGATTTTGATGGGAAGCTTTTCAAAGCCCAGAGAAAATGCCGGGTTTTGAAAAGCCTTCTGGACCCCCTTACATGTCCGCGAAAAGCAGGACATGTGTAGGGAAATCCTGACATCTGGTAAGCCTTCCTGAAAAACAGTGCAGACCACTGATCTCTAGAACTATTACTTTAGTTTTCTTTTTCTCGAATGCCAGGTTGTCAGCTCCGTCTTCATGTCACATATTGCTACAGTGTGGTTCTTTTCAACAGAAAGAGCAAAATTATTTGTTACTCTTGTTTTTCCCCCTTCTCAATCGTAATTTTGGAGGTGAATGAAGTTTCTGAAACATTTGAAAGGAGGGCCTCTTCTGTCAGCAATGAATGCCTTTGGGAATTTCTAGGATGTTAGGTAATTTTGTGGCAATTATGTGAGAACAAACCCCCTAAATCCAGAAGACAATTGCGGCCCAGTACTGAAAGCTGGTGTAAATTGCAACATGCTGGCTTTATTAAAGAGACACAGAGATAAATTCCTCTGGCAGACTGGGTAGTTAAGGTCATCAGAGACCATTTCAGCTGTCAACACTGCAGGGTTATTTTTAGGGCGGACTCACACTTTTGAGGGCAGAACTGAATTGAAGCTCTTGAGCCTCCTCAAAACCATTGTGCATGACTATGAAAGGGGTGGGGTTTTTTTTGTTTTTTTTTTGGGGGGGGGCTCTTTTGTCCTTCCATGCATGCTCATGCCATTGTGGTTGCTTCTTTGAATCAGCCTGGAAACCAAAGATGTTCTCTTCACTAGAAAATGGCAAATTTATTAAGTTACTCCTTTCCTTTTGAGACTTAATTTGTTCTGAAGGTGAATGAAGTTTCTGATGCATTTGAAAAGAGAGGGCCTCTTCTGTCAGTTATCTGTTTAGTGTCTCTCAATAGTGGCCCTGCTTTTCTCACTCTTATTTCAAGGCTCTATTAATGAGTAAATTCCTAATGGCATTGCTAGAAAATATAGGAACATTTTTAAGACTCAGGGGTTCAGAGTTTGATACAGAGACCACACTGTTTCATCTTAAAATAAATGCTGTATTTCCCTTCTGTTATTTAACTTTCCACACCATGTTTTCTTTGGTTGCTGAGTTGACCAAAGAGGAATATTTAACACTAGGGGTGAGCAGCCACTAGAGGGCGCAGCTGCCATTTTCAGCTTGGAGCCAACAGGCAAGAGAGATGGAGGTTCATTCTTGCCTGGTCTACCAGGTATCTTAAGGTAGGCCTTGAGGATCTACAGGTGGATGGGGGTCTGCTTTTGTGGAGAGGGATTAGGGAAGGGGCATCAGGAGGGGAAAGGAAAAAATGATCAGGCTACTACCTAGAAGTTTTCTTGGTACCAGCTGATATTTAGTTCCAGCATCCAAACAGCCCAAAGATAAAACTGCTTTTAATGCGTTCCCATCTGCCTGGTTAGCTGTCTGGATAACTGCTTGCTCTGTTCAGACTCTGCCCATGGATGGCCCCAGCATTATCCAGATAGGGCTAGATTCAGTAAAAAATCGATCCAGATAGGGCTAGATTCAATGAAAAAAAATTGAAGCTCAATACTATTCTATAATGGGCATTCAAAGATGAATGCCCATTATTGAACAACATTGTGTGCTGATTTGAGGCATCAGGACTTATGCTTTCTGAAAGCAATTGTGGAGCTGGGCACCAGGAGTTCCTATGATTGTTGGGAGCAGCGCAGAACATTCAGCGTGGCTCCCTGCGCTAATAAACACTATTGTGGTTTAGTAAAAGGGACCGGGGGAGGGGGGGATAACCTCGGTTTAGCTCATTGCATGCAAGAGCTTGTAGTTCAAATTCTCTAGTTCACTTACCCTCAGTAGTGCTAGACCACAAGGGTAAATCCAGATCTGGAGGAATCTAGGGCAAGTTGATAACCCTAGTTTAGTCATGCCTGTCTGCAGGCCAAGCCTATACCTAGACCTAATGGAGTACATATATAGAAATAAATTAATTGTATTGCAAAAAATGATAACAGACAGTCTGAAGCTTCTCTATCCTCATCTCCCCATCACTCAACAACTGGAACAGACTCTAGGCTAGGGGTACCATATTTTTCTCCGGGAAGATCACTAGTAGTCTCTTAATTGGTATCTTGACATAGCATCTGTTCAGTGAGAAAATGGCAGTGTATCTGAGTTAAAAAGAAGAATGTGTTGGGGATTGATTTTTCTTTTTTCTTTTCTTTTGACCATCAAGCTGGTCATACCATGTGCGGAAAGACACTGCCTCCTTAGTCCTGCTTCAGGATAAAAGCATCCAAGTGTAAGATGGTGCAGAGAAGGAGTGAGGACGTTTTCTAAGACAGAGTCAAAAATTTCTGGGCAAAGTTTAAAATCATTTTCACTTAGAAGACCTCCGTTTCTCTCCATAATCCAGTTTCTGCCTCTGTTAAAGCCTTTTCTAAGCATATCTACTTCTGCTACTTTTTATTTCTGTAGTGCTACTAGATGTGCTCAGCGCTGTACATTAAGCATTCAAGAGACAGCCCCTGCTCAGTAGAGCTTACAGTCTAATTAAAACAGACAAACAAGGCAAGCAGAAGGTTAAGGAGTTTTTCAGATAGGGAATGATAACAGAGTCACGGGTGCTTTACAAGCAATGGAAGTTAGAAGTTAAAAATAATCTCAAAAAAGTGGTCTTTTAGCCTAGATTTGAAAACTACCAGAGAATGAGCTTTATGGGCTAGATGCACTAAAGTCAGTGATTGTCGCTAAACCAGTTTTGACTGCTTTAGCGATGATCACATTTGCTGACCCGATGCACAAAACGGCTCACCACGTGATTGCCCATTTTCCGATCTGGTCATGCAAATTAGCTATTTAATATTAAAACTCAATGCAAACTACCCAAGCAATTGATGCACTAAAATCACTTGGCGACGCACAAAATAAATGATGGGTTTTAGCAATAAAAAAAAAGCAACTGGTCAAGACCAGTCTTACCCGTAACTTATTTTTTTAATGGGCACATTTTTTTATATGTGTTACATATACACAATATCTGTCTCATTAAAAGAATAAAGCCCCCCCCACCAATAACGGTCCTCCCTGACTTCCTCTTGATGAACTGGAACCAGCACCGGGGACTGACACCCTCCTCCTGCGCCAGTGAAAATTGGCAGGAGAGAAGCCCACTCCCTCCTGCCATGCCGACCCCCACCCCCCACTGCACAAGAATAAATTAGCGAACCCCCCCCCACACACACACTCATAGCAGTGAAAATTGCAGGACGGATGCCCACTCCCTCCTGCCACCAGATGCTCCCCGCCCTGTATCTAAACTTACCTAAACTAAACTAAAACTTGAGTTTATAGACCGTGTTATCTCTATAAAAATAAAGCTCAACTCAGTTTATAGTAAATAAAATTAAAAATAAAGGGAAGAAAAAAATTTTACAGTTTGAAAAATAACCAAGTTTTTAGATATGTACGAAAGGTTTGAAGAGAACCTAGTTCTCTCAACCACAGAGGAATATTGTTCCATAATTCAGTTGTTACGAAAAATAAAGACTTCCTCAATTTACCAGTATAGGTTATGCCTTTTAGAGAAGGGAAGGATAATTTAAATTTTTGCATAGTTCTGGTCAGATCAGGTCTTTTAGAATTCCAAGACAGAGGGATTAATAAAGGACAAATGCCAAATAAGATCTTAAAGGTTATACAGGCACATTTGAAGTATATCCTGGAGATGATCGGAAGCCAATGGAGTTTAGCCCAGGAGTGGAGATACATGTTCAAATTTGTTTTTACCGAAAATTAACCTAGCCGCAGTATTTGAATCAGCTGAAGTCTCTGCGGGATACCTTTCTCAGATATTGGGAACAGGAGGGATGCTCTCTCCTCCTCTGAGGCCCGCCAGTCGAAAATGGCAGGTCTTCCTCTCCCTGATGTATCATGTGATGCACGGGGAAGTGCCTAAGGTCCTGACTGGCTAAGACGCCTAAGGTCTTTCCCAGGTTCCTTAGGCATCTGAACCAATCAGGGCCTTAGGCCCCTCCGTATGCATTCCAGGATACACTGGGAAGGGGAAGGCCCACCATTTTGTAGTGGCAGGTCTGAGGAGCAGGAGGGACTGGGCATCCAACCTGCTATAGACTAATTTCCAGGTACGGGAGGGTGGGGGTTCGGGGGCATCTGGTGGCACGAGGGAGTCAGCATCCCTTCTGATGATATTGGTTGGCATGGGAAGGGGGGTTCGCAGTTCCAGGGGATTAATTGGGGCGGGGGACGGCATGACATTTTTTTTATGGGCCAGATATTGTGTGTTACACACACATCATCATGTGTGTCCATAGAAAAAAAATGAAAAAACAGGCAGACTACCAACCCAATTCTGGTATGCAAATGTAGGGCATCGATCAGATGCCTGGTTTTAATATTAATTACGTCATTTGCATGCTAGAATTGGAAAATGTAGGACCGCATGGAAAACCACATGGTGAGCCTGTTTAGAACATCGAGTTGGCAAATACAATCGGTCGCTAAACCAGTCAAACCGGTTTATCAATGATCATTAGATGATCGAGTTGGCAAATACAATCGGTCGCTAAACTAGTTTGGTTTAGCAATGATCATTAGATGATCGGAGGCTTTAGTGCATCTAGCCCTGAGTGTCTGTTCTTAGCAAAGCTGAAAGTGTCTTAAAGGGCCCAGATGTACTCCTGAACTCATACATATTGCAAATAACTTGTATCCCACAATAGCTTTATGGAAGACTAATAAGTAGGCATGGACATCTGTTGTCAAGGCTCATTCCCACCTGCCGGAGAGATCTGAGACAGATATACTTCTCAGCATCATGAACCTTTTCTGTAATGAATTAAACCAGACGTACCATTGTGATATGAGGAACTTCAGTACATCAAGAAGAAGTAGTTTTTAATCCTCTAGTGTCAGGACAAATAGAACTTATTATTAGGGTTACCAGATGTTCCTTATTTTGGAGGGAGTTGTCCCCAAATTCAGACCCCTGTCCCTAATTCTAGTTATAGGGTTAGAGCTGTTGTGGTTTAATTTTGTCTCGTCCTGCCTGCCTCCCTTCAAGTGGTCCTGCATTTACCTCTGTTGCCACCACCCACCACCGTTGTCAGCTCCTTCCCTGAACCCGGACAAACTGCTGGGTTTTGGAAAGTCCGTCTGGGCACCCAGAAAGTCTTCTATAAAGCTCCTGGGAGACTGGGATATAAATCTAAACAAAAAAAAAAAAAATTAATTAGTCTATGAAAAAAATGTATCCTCTCTGGTTACTATTTAGAGCCTAAATGAAAGAGTATGCAACTTTAAAAAGGAAAGTGTCATATAAAAGCACAAGAACCAGGGCCAGTGTTAAACTATACTTGGAGCCCAAGGCAGAAATTTGGCAGCCAGCCAGAAGCCTGTACTTCAGTCAGCTTCAAACAGCTTTTGGTCCCTCTCTAGCATGAGGGCTCAAGGTGCACCCCCCCTGTTACAGTAGCTGATAGCATGTTCTACTATCGTGCTTATAAATGACTGAATTTTCAGTTGTTAATTTAGAAAGATGATGCAGCTGGAGGACAGTACGGCATAGTGGTTAGGGTTCATAGACAACGGCGCGAAAGACAAAAGCGCGCGCCGACAATTGAGCACAGCGCGTGCTGCCGCGCCGCTCTAAATTACAGTTTTTAGGGGCTCCGACGGGGGGTTTTGTTGGGAACCCCCCCAGTTTACTTAATAGACATCGCGCCAGCGTTATGGGGGGTTTGGGGGGTTGTAACCCTCCACATTTTACTGTAAACTGAACTTTTTCCCTAAAAACAGGGAAAAAGTGAAGTTTTCAGTAAAATGTGGGGGGTTACAACTCCCCACACCCCCCACAATGCCCCCACAATGCGGCGCGATGTCTATTAAGTAAAGTGGGGGGGTTCCCCCCCATGCCCCCCCGTCGGAGCGCTAAAAACAGTAATTTAGAATGGCGCAGCGGCGCATGCTGCGCTCAATTGTCTGGGCGCGCCTTTGTCCCGGCACGCTTTTGACCTGACACCAGTGGTTAGAGCTACAGCTTCAAAACCCTTAGGTTGTGGATTCAAACCCCATGCTACTCCTTGTCACCCTGGGCAGGTCACTTAATCTTCTACTGCCCCAGGTACATAGATTGTGAGCCTACCAGGACAGATAGGGGAAATGCTTGAAGTACCGGTATGTAAACTTTTTTGAATGTGATTCTAAAACTACAAAAAGGAGGTATACAAGTCCCTTTCCCTTCTGGGATCTCTGTGACTTGTCCATTTTGATGTGTGGATTTCTGTGTTTGAAATCGCATGTTGTAGCAAGTACAGGTAATTGAGCCAACAAACCATCACAAGTTAATGATGGAGCCCTTAGGAAGCCCACTTCCAGTGGCGGCTGGATTTTTGGTGGCAGGACAACTGCCTCTGAGAGACAACCATCTCGGCTTATTGGAAAGTCTGCCCAGATCTTGTCTGTCCATCTGGCTAGATTGCAACCTCCGAGGAAAAGAAACTGATCGGAACGGGCTGCATCTGCCTGGCAGCGTCGTGCAAGTGACAATAATAATATTTGGTGCTGGATGGGCTCCTCAGCCGTTCTTTCCTCGGGCAGGGAGGTTTGTATTCTGCTAAGGAGTTGAGCAGCTTGTCATCTGAATCCTGACTGCAGGGGTCTGGATGGTAGAACTGCAGGGAGCGGCAGTCTTTGCCGTAAATCACGCCACGAACTCTGCAGTACTAATTACTAGGTGAAAGTAATAACCGAGCTGTGTGGTGCACAACTGCTCCTACCCCCCTCTCCCGCTCCCCGGCTTCAGCAGTCCAACACGCTCCAAGCAGGGAGCCTGCAGTTTGTTAAATTAGATATTGTATTTCAGGGAAAGGTCACTTTAAACCAGCGCTGCTTCGACTTTATTATCTCGCTGCGCCAATACAATCTCCACAGGACTAGCCTGTGTGTTGACGTGAGATTAATTGCAGGACCAGTTCGGTATCCTCCACCAGCATCGCCGAATCTCCCAGCAGCAGTTGTCTTTCTCCCTTTCCCCTCAGGTTCATTGTCGTATTTATTGCCACACTAAAAATGCTAATTTTGCTTTTAAGTGGTGCCAGCTGTACAAATAAAATGCAGGAATTATTTATCTTGAAATAGGAAATTAATATGTAAAGTTGGCAATATTTTAGAGTGAGCAACCTAGAGATGGAACCAGATGTTACTGATTTATTGGAAGAGAATAAGTTGATATGCTCAGATGAGTTGTTTTTTTTTTTTTGCTGAGCTGAACACCTGTAAGGTGACATTGGTAGGTAGATATTTGCTTCTGTAAGAGTTGTTTCCAGCTCTAAAGATACACAGGGTTTCATGTACAAGGCAATTTTCTCATAGACAAGTAATGGGAGAAAATCTTGAGAGAGCAGTGATGAAAGCCTTTTTCTACAGATAAAATCTCCTTTGTGGAAATTAGGGCTTAGTGTCGTGTTGAAATGGCTGCAGGTAGACGTACACATATTGTTGATCAATCCAAGGGGTCAGATGCATTGAAGTCAGCCATCGTCGTTAGACCAGTTTTGACTGTTTAAAGATGATTGCATTTGCTGACCCGATGCAGAAAATGGCTCACCGCGTTGTTTTCTGCACGATCGCTCACTCTCCAATCCGACCATGCAAATAAGTTTATTAATATTGAAATGCCATGTAAACTAGCAGAGTGATTCATGTTCTATTATGGCATCCCGATGCACAAACAAAGGTGATCGCTTTTAGCAATCCAAAAAAAGCGACTGGTCAAGACCAGTCGCTTACCTGTCCCACCGATACCAAAATATTTATAACATGCCAAACCTTTTTTTTTTAATGGGCACAGATGCTGTTATCTGCCACATTAAAGAAAAAAACCCCACCCCCCCCAGCCAATGACGGCCTTCCCCAAAATCTGGTGGCAGGAGGGAGTGGGCAACCCTCCTGTTTTTAGGGGGGAAGGAGGAGGGGAGGGTATAGTTCAGGAGGGGGGGTCCTGGCATGGTGGTGGGGGGGCTATGTTGGCAGAAGGGAGTGAGAATACATCCTTCCAATTTTTTCTCACCTGGGTGAGTAGGGGGGGGGAGTGGGCAATGCTGGAAGGAGTGGGCATCCCTCCTGCCATTTTAGCTGCTGCTGGGGGGGGGGGTGGCTTTTGTATTTTTTAAAATGAAACCCACCCACAATATCTGTGCATAAAAGAAAAGATAGGTTTCCTGCCCCGAACAGCTGAGTGGCAAGAAACTTCCCCCACCAGCTCTGTGCATATGTGAGAGTCTCTCTCACAGCGATCAATCAGATGGGCGAGATGTGAATTACAACAAACCTCCTCACAAATTATTTGCATGCAAAGTTTTTAGTGCATCAATAGCTCTTTTAGAATCGGCCAAAAATTGGATCGAAGCAGACTCGTGCAGTGGTACTGATCTTGTTTAGTACATTTACTCCTGGGGAGCTTTGGGGGAGCAGCAATGGTGTTGAAAGAGGGTAAAGATCAGGGCAATACACAGTTTTGATTTTACAAAACTATATATGATATTTCCAAAGAAAAAAATTGCCTGTAGCAAAAGCAAGCAGAAATTTCCACATCTAACTTTTCCTTAGGCAGTACTGAAAACAAAAGATGAGAAAACAATCAGATAGAATGCTCCTTAAATCTTCAACAATATAATGCATTCAGGAAGCACATTACAATGGAGAAGGAAGTGCCTTAGGTTTAGTTTTAAAAGTGGAGAAAAGACCTCAGTGTCAAAGTGGATTTAATAAAATAAAACTCCATCCTCCGGACAAAACAGCTTCAGAAATAATTGTGAAGATGCAGACACATCTTGGTCTAGAAAAACTCCACTCTATATAATCGTTTCTTAGTTGAGTAAAAATATTGATCATATAAATAGCGTAATAACTCTAATAGCTACAAAACTCAAAGCAAAGAAAGAAACAAAAACATATCTGAAGCAGGAATTTCTTCCACAAGATGTAGATGTGTAAGCAGGGTGCAGAAAAGAGATGTTCCAAAGGGTCCGAATGTATCCAAACAGTACTCATCAACAGACCCCCTTCTGCAAACTCCTGACAGGGCCCCTGTTTCGCTATCTTAAGCTTCGTCAGGGGAATAAGCTTCAACTTTGAAGCGATTAGCTCAAGCTGAAGCTTATTCTCCTGATGAAGCTTAACAGGGGCCCTGTCCAGAGTTTGCTGAAGGGGGTCCGTTGTGTTTGGATACAATCGGACCCTTTGTGAAAATCTCTTTTCTACACCCTGCTTACACATCTTGTGGAAAAAATTCCTGCTGCATGCCCTGCTCTTGCTGCCCTGCTCTCTGCCGCCCTTCCCCACAGTGCGAGCCCGTGGTTTTAACCCGCTTTTTTAAAGCGGGGCTACACTTCAGGGAAGGCGGCAGAGAACAGGAGAGCCGGGGCGGGTTTGAACCACGGGATCGCTGAAGTTGGGGCGGCAATTGTAGGAGAGTCAAACTGCTCTTTTCGCTGGAATTTGTACATTGGCAGACCTGCACGGGACGGGGCGCCAGGCCGAATGGTGGGAAACACAACCCAGGGAAAAGAACAGTAGCGCCGAAGCAAAAAAAAAAAAAAAAAAAAGTTAAAAAAGAAAAGTTGCTACAGAGCAAATGCATGCGCAGACCATCTGCAGGCAAAGTAGATGGTCTGCGCATGCGTCGAGATCGCTACACAGTGATCCCTGTCATCGGATGGGGGCATGCCTCCGATCACCCCCATTTGAATATTCTTCCTTCCTGAATCGATCGGCCCTGCCCGGATCGGACATGGATCAGTCACGATCAGGCAGGTTAGTGAATCGGGCCCTAAGGGTTTATGTCTCAACCATCTGGGAAAAAAAAAAAGAATGGGAATGACATTTATGGGAGAGTAGCTGAAAAGAAATGTCTGGTGTCTAAAAAAGACATGGCTGCTTATCACACAGTGCTTTATAATATGAAATTAAACAATAAAATAAGAATAAAAACAATGCAAATATATAGAAATAATAATATAAATTACACCTTATACTAAAGGACATCTGATTATCCACAGGACTGCTGGAATAATGTTCTCAGGATAGATGAGCAAAACCAAACACTGCCTTCTGAAGAAAGAATCTTATTCATTGGAGCAATAGATAATAGGGGAAAACAACTAAAAATGAAAAAAGAAAAAAAAGTAAAAAGATTAACACTTTCTTCACTAAAAAACCCCTTAATAAAAGATAGAAAAAAATAGGCATTAAAAATGAAACATCAGGAACAATGGCTTTTCAGAGCACTGGACACTGCCTTCCTCAATATAGTCCATACACAGACAGTATTGGAGGTATCATAATGGAAAGCTGCTCTGCTGCATTGAGACCTAGATGCCTTGTCATCAATGATAGTCTGTCGTATATGTGAGCATCTTTAGAAAAGGCAACTAAAGTAGCAGATCCAAAATATTGAGAATAGCCAATCTTTCATGTCTTAGATCCATAAGCAGTCTGCAAAAGTTACTTGTTTGAACTTCTGTAACTTTTTTAATTCACATAAAAGGATGGGGTTTGGATGATTGCTTTACAAATTGTTTGCTATAACAGAATTCATTAAAATCTAGATGGTCACGTTTCAGAACATTCTAGAACATAAGAATTGCCATACTGGGAAAGACCAAAGGTCTATCAAGCCAGTATCCTGTTTCCAACAGTGGCCAACCAGGTCACAAGTACCTGGCAAGATCCCAAGGAGAAAAACAGATTTTATGCAGCTTATTCTAAGGATAAGCAGTGGATTTCCCCAAGCCATATTAATAATGGCTTATGGACTTCTCTTTCAGGAAATTATTTAGACCTTTTTTAAACTCTGCTAAGCTAACTGCTTTCTCCACATTCTCCGGCAACAAATTTCAGAGTGTAATTACACGTTGAGTGAAGAAATATTTTCTCCAGTTTGTTTTAAATCTACTACTTAGTAGCATCGTTGCATGCCCCTGTAGTCTTAGTATTTTTGGAAAGAGTAAACAAGAGATTCACATCTACCTTTTCCACTCCACTCAGTATTTTATAGACCTCTGTCATATCTCCCCTGAGCTGTCTCTTCTCTAGACTGAAGAGCCCTAGCCGCTTTAGCCTTTTTTCATAGTGAAGTCGTCCCATCTATTTTATAATTTTATCAATGATCTGGAACTGAAAGTGTAAGAAAATTTACTACACAGTGACTGAAGAAAAGATATGCTTGCTTGGATTGGCAAAGTCAGTGTCTAAGTGTAAACCCTTTTGAAATATTGTGGTAAAGTCTGAAGTAAGTTCTTCATGCAAAGAAGCCCTTACATTGCATGGAACTGAAACAGTTGCTTATTGAAAAATGGGCCATAATTCCTCAAAGGTGATATGAGACTAATCAACAGTTGTAGTTTATATTTTATTGAAGTTATTGCTACTCAGTCAGGTGCAAGCAGTTTCTGAATGAAGGATCACACACACATATATATTTTTTAACTCTGGATTCTTACTGTTGAATCTATTTCCAGGCTGGCATTCCCCACAGGATATATTGATGTTGTTAGGTGCCATCGACTCGTACTCAAGTCCTAGCGACTTGATGAAGGATATACTAGGAGACTGGAAATAGCCACTGCAATAAGGAAGAATAGAGCAGAGCGCAGTGCCATGATTAATCAGAGGCACTCTTGTTGTAGAGTGCAAGACACATGTTTCTTATGGTGCTGCCCGATTCAAGGAAAAATGTTTCAATTTGATTCGCTTTTCCTGCCTAATCGGGCGTTTGTTTGTTTTTTTCAAACGTCCTGGCAGTTTTCTTTTGTAGCCTTTCCATCCCCCTCTTTTCCCTCTCCAATCCCACTATGAAGCTGTGGTGTAAACAAAATAAACAAAAAGTTTTTTCCTCTCCCCACCCTCTCTTTTACAAAACCGTAGAAGTTTTTAGCGGCCGCCGTGGTGCTAACAGCTCCAATGTGCTACTGTTTTGTAAAAAAAAGGGGGGGGGGTCTGTTAGGTCCTAGCTCATGCTCACTAATACCAGCTTTAGCAGGATACACATTTCAAATCTGACATATTGTAATCATAAAGTAGAAAAAATTATTTTTTCTGCTTCCAATGACATATCCAACATTTGTCTCTTTCCCACTGTCTACCATCTATCTCTCTCTCTGCCTTATGCCCTGGGTCAAACCTCTCTATTCCCCTCCATGCAGCTTCTCTCCCTTCCTCCCCTCCATTATCATGTGCAACATTTCTTTCTCTCTTCCCATGCACCATCTCTCCCTGCCCTCTACCCTATGCCCAACATATATCGCTCTCCCAGAGTATCGTATTTTCCCATGTACAGGTTGCCCCTTTGTATAGGCTGCAGGAAATACCTATTCTCGTTTTAAAAATCCTAAATAAGCCGCGGCACTACTGGAGTCCCCTGTACCTTTTAAAATACTGTAGCTCCCTCGCTGGATGGCTGCTGATTGCCTCCTCCAATGTTGCGGCCAGCGGTACAGGGCAGGAGCGATCTATTCGGCATCCAGCCTGGCCCCGCGCTGCTTACTCAATGCCTGCCGCCAGCCACTGCATAAGTTTGTAAAACCCATGTATAAGCTGCGGCCTATACATGATATTGCATTCAATTCTGGTCTCTTTATCTCAAGAAAAATATAGCGACACTAGAAAAGGTTCAAAGAAGAGCGACCGAGATGATAAAGGGGATGGAACTCCTCTCGCATGAGGAAAGACTAAAAAGGTTAGGGCTCTTCAGCTTGGAAAAGAGATGACTGAGGGGAGATATGATTGAAGTCTACAAAATCCTGAGTGGAGTAGAACGGGTACAAGTGGATCAATTTTTTTTTACAGGGAAATACTTTTAAAACCAATAGAAGGAAATATTTTTTCACTCAGAGAATAGTTGTGTTAAGAGAGGATTACGTAGCTGGTTTTAAGAAAGGTTTGGACAATTTCCTGGAGGAAAAGTCCTTAGTCTATTATTGAGACAGACATGGGTAAAGCCTCTTGTTGCCCAGGATCAGTAGCATGGAATCTTGCTACTCTTTGGGTTTTTGCCAGGTACTAGTGACCTGGATTGGCCACCATGAGGACAGGCTACTGGGCTAGAAGGACCATTGGTCTGACCCAGTAAGGCTATTCTTATGTTCTTACCTAACTACTAATCAATGTGTTGCAAACGGGTGAATCTCTTCATGAAAAGGTGGTTGATAGAGTCCAATAAAATATATGCAAAAATATGGCTTTTTCATTTTGCTTGCAGCCTGGCAACTTTGAAGGTAGATGTGAAATTTGAACCTCCAACAGTTTACGCATCTGGGCTCATATTACAGGGTTGATGTTCCAGCTCAGATTAATTGGATGAATATTGTTTTGTACTGTATTTATTTTTCTTTCCAGCTTATGATTTATCTTTAATCTTATCTATTGTTTTGCCTTTTGTCTTTGTTTTGTTCTATTTCTATCATTTAAATTTCTCCAGAATTCTACTGTTCAACGGCTCCCCCTTCTGCTTCTATTCCTTTCTCTCCTCTCTTCTACCTTCCAAAGTATTTAGATCAATGCTGTCTTGTTAAAATGTTTATTTTATTTTTATTTTTCCTCTAACTCTACTTTTCACTTCTCTATTACCCTCCAGGTACTTTAGTTAGATTGTGAGCCTTCGGGACAGTAAGGGAATTTTTCAAGTACCTTTCTTATTTCTAATCTTAATGTATATTTTCTGTAGAACCTAACGGATGTAGCGGTATATAAGAAATAAATTACATTACAAATTACATTACATATTTTGGTGAGGTCTGATATACATGGATGAAGAAAGAAGAAAGTCCAGTGGTTAGGAGAGAAGATTGGGATATTTTAAATAAAAGACTACTTGTAGGGCTTTATTAAATAATGTAAAAAAACTGGTCACTTTTGCAGTAATGCTTCTTGTTAGCCGTCGTGTGCGCTGCAGAGCGAGAACATCTCCTCGGGATGCTGTCTAGTTTAATAACCTGCAGCAAAAGCAGAGCCTGAAATTGAAATCCGACTGCAGACAGACAGCTACCTGACTGCATTTACATATCCCTGCAATAAATATTTCAACGTGTTAATTATACTCTGATAATAAAATACCTTTCCATTTCCTGCCAGATTTGAAAAGGGTTGCACCTGGGAATTTATAAGCAATTAGTTTTGGAGCAGGCTGCGGTCACATTGTTTCTCTTTTGTAAATTGTTCTGTGGTCACCCCCGGACCAGCTATCCATTTTCAGCCTGGAGTTGCTTAGAGGAAAGCCTGTCAGTGCCCCGAGTGTTCAGCGGCCTCTGGAGACTACAGTATTTCCAAGGTTGTGCTTCACGTTGCAGTAGAGCGCCTGTATTTTTCTCTCTTGCTTTCCAGCTAATTTATTTCTGCTCAGAAAAAACAAGATCTCTGCAAATGCAGCGCTTTTGTCCCAGTGGCTTGCGTTTCCTCCATCGGTGTCACTGCTTGCCTGGATTTAAGCAGCATCAGTAGCAGCGCTAGTTACAGCTCACAAAATGCAAAGTTGTCTGTTTCTGGTTTCTTTAGTCTGAAAGGATTTTTGTTTCTTTCTAATGCTTTTTTTTTCTTATATTTTTCATTTTAGGGCAAACATCTTTGTAGGTTGTACATTTGCTTTGGGAGTGGGGGGTGGGGAGTACAACAGGTTCCGCTCTTCAGCTCCAACTGAGCCACAGGCTCTACTGTGGGCCCTCCATATGCATATGCTTCCCCCTTACAGTGTTCAATTCAAACATGTATTCTGCATCCACAGAACCACTCGGCCTCTCCCCCAACAACTGATGTAGAACTAGGACATTTCCCCTTAGAACTTGCCGTACAAAAAAAATACTTATTTCTAATATTATCTCAGCTCTGGCAATAAAAACTTTCTCAGTACCAGGCAGATGGCGAAGTAATACAAAATTGAACAAAAAAATTCACTCAGGACTTCGAGCAAAACTACTATTCCAGCATATCTTCTAAAACTTGTATATAGGGACACTACCTAGGAAAAGGCAACGCTGTAAATGGGACCTAGAACATCAGTACACCTGCTGAGAAAACCGAACACACAAAATTACTACAGATCCTTACACAGACACTCCGCGCCATCAGAATATTCATCCCTTGGTCACTCTCACACAAAATAGATAGGCCCTCATGACGTACATATTAAGGGCCACTTTTATTAAAGGGTAAGGTTACAAGATTTTTCGGTCCAAACAAAGAAGATGAGTGTTCCTGCCCCATTCCGGCCACAGCCTCGCCCTGTTCCTCCCCCAACCCTGGCCCCAAGCAAACCTCGTCTCTTTGGGGCCGCTTCTGGAGGACATCTGCACGTGCAATGATGTCACATGCATGCAACATCATCATGTTGGATGCCCTCCAGACGCGTCCCCAAGCTCCCATCAGTTTTCAAAACTCTTGACAAAACTGCTGGGTTTTGAAAACACTGTCCAGATGCCAGGACAGTCCTCTAAAAAAGAGGACATGTGTAGGTAAATCCAGATAACCCTACTAAAGTGCATTAAGCTCTTAAGGCAGCATTAGCATAGAAAAATAGGTTATCATAAAACACATTAAAGTGTTTTGAGGTATGTTGCCTGCTTCGTTACCAAGCACATGCTATTTTTTAAAGAATTTTGTTTGTTGTTTCTTGAGAGGGTGTGTCATGCCTGGAGAGTGCAAAACAGGGGAAAACAGAATCACAGATAAAATGCTAAAAAACAAGAATGGAATTGTCCAAAGATGAATGATGTGCACAAAAATAGTGTCCACAAGCTCGTCTGTAGGTGAAAAGATCTTTATTCATCCAATATCGTCATGGTACAACCAATGATTCAGTGACTCGACACGTACATGTTTCGGCCAACAGGCCTGCCTCAGGAGTGTTGAGAATCACAATATGAGCTACTGCAAAAACGCATGGACACAACCAAGAGTATACACAAAATCTGAAAAAACTGGTACGCTGAACAACTCAAACCCGACTAGGATCAGGGCGTGAGTTGTTCAGCGTACCAGTTTTTTCAGATTTTGTGTATACT
Organism: Geotrypetes seraphini; assembly: GCF_902459505.1. NCBI lineage: Eukaryota > Metazoa > Chordata > Amphibia > Gymnophiona > Dermophiidae > Geotrypetes > Geotrypetes seraphini. Next base: position 72,092,239 of record NC_047088.1, read on the forward strand.
CTTGGTTGTGTCCATGCGTTTTTGCAGTAGCTCATATTGTGATTCTCAACACTCCTGAGGCAGGCCTGTTGGCCGAAACATGTACGTGTCGAGTCACTGAATCATTGGTTGTACCATGACGATATTGGATGAATAAAGATCTTTTCACCTACAGACGAGCTTGTGGACACTATTTTAGTGCACATCATTCATCTTTGGACAATTCCATTCTTGTTTTTATGCCTGGAGAGTGTGCATTCCTGTGTTACCTGGCTAACATGTTATGATTAGCGCATGCTAACTGGATAATGCAAGGTTAATGGAGGAGAACCTAGCATATTCTAAATAGCTAATGAGAACATTAGCGTACAGCCTTGATAAACCCCCAAAAAATAACCCCTCCCCCCAAAAAAAAAAAGAAAGAAAGAAAAGCCCTAAATGTGCTGCATTAAAACTGGGTTTTGAACTTGGGAAAGTCCCTCATTAAAATGCACTAAGTCCAAGTTTTACCACACTTTAATAAAAGATCCTTTAAGTGACCATAAACTAATAGAAATATGTAGAGAAAAATGCAGCTGAAACCTCCAGAAAACAGATTCTTGAATGCAGCACACCACCAGAAAAACATAAATATTTTTCCCTTGTACTGTAAAAATAATGAGATACCAGATGCCAGGGTTGGCACTTGGAAAAGGGGGGGGGGGGGGCTGTTTTGCAGCTAAGGCAATTGAAGAGGTGAGTTCCAAAACCTGTCAAGTACAAAAAGCTGTTTTCTGGATAAATGTGAGTTTTTATTTCTAAAGAATTCTCTTGAACAAAAGAAATTTCTTTTCACTGAATATTCTATACTTTATGAATAAATGTATTTTAATGCAAATTTGACACATTCTATGGCTGTCTATAAAATCAGTCTGTTTCTAGTTTGAACTTTTTTTTTTTTAATGTACTTAACAGGTTTTCAAACTCAACAATTGCTTTGGACCCCTAGGCCAGAAAGAGCCATATAAGTGTGAAGCTAAAGAAGGCACAGCTTATTAATAGACTTGGGGTCCCCTCCCAACTTTCTACCCTGGGCTCCAGAAAAATTACTGGCTCTCTACATTCCCAAAACTGCTATATTCCAATCACTAAACAGAAAATAAAATTATTCTTTGTACTTTTGTTGCCTGGTCATTTTATTTTTCTGCATCCCTCTGTCTTCTCTTAATTCTCTTTCTAGGAACTATTATCCATTTGACATTTCTTCTCTTTCCATGTCCTAACATCCATCTGCTTCCTGTGCCCCTGTCCTTATCATGCCCTGTGTCCAGCGTCTCTTCTTTGTGTTCCTTTCCTTATCCTCCCCCATGTCTAGCATCTTCTCAAGTCTCTCCTTTATGTGTATCATCCCACTCTTTGTCCAGAATCTTTCCCATTCCTTCTTTTATGTCCAACATTCCTTCTCTATGTCCATATTCCCTGTCCCAATTCAGCATCTCCCTTTTTATTTCCCTATCATCCTCTGTGTCCTTATCCCCCATTCTATCCCAAGCCCTTTCCTTTCTTCCCCAGTGGTCTAGCATCTTTCCCCATACCCTTATTTTCCTCCCCATCTCTTCTCCAAATCTCCCTGTTCCTCGCTGCAACTTCCTTTCCTATGTTCCTGCTGGCCCCCTCACTGATGGCTCTGAAGACTGGAAAAAAAACAAAAGGAATTGACCCCAAAATATCCACAAAGAAGAAAATCCAGAGAAAACCAAAAAAACTCTGTGGAGTGATGATGTTCCTAAATGGACTTTATTTGAAAGTATCAAAGTTCCAAAGGTACACTAAAATCATCCACATAAAATAATTCCATCCACATAAAAGTAAATCATCCACATAAGAGCCTTAAAGGACCTAGTCCTCTAGGGATAAAGGACCTAACACGGTCCGCGTTTCGACAAAAAGTCTTCTTCAGGGGTCCCTGGGGGTCCTATAAAGGTGTGTACATGGGAAACAATTGTGTGGTGAACCGGAAGTGAGACACTGCTTGCATTTGCAATGGAATGGAATGGAAAGTATGTACCATAAATTTGAATCTTATGCATATGAGAAGAAATTGTTTTCTCGATCTTCCACAAACTTGACACGAAACAAATCACCTTGGCCATTCTTAGATTCATATGTTCGTTCTGCTCTATAGACACTTCTGCCTCTCTCTTTCTCTCTCTATATCTCTCTCTATTTCTCATTCTCTCTCTCTTCCTTTATCTTTCTCTCTCTTTCTCTTATCCCTCCTGCTTCTCTGTCTTCTTCTATTCCTTTTCTAAGCAGTTCCAGATACTCTGGATCCTTCTCATTAATCTAGTTTTATTCAAATGATTGTAGATACGAATATTTGATACATGATTTTTATTATGATCTATATGTTTGAACTGCTTTCTGTTTATAATTCCTATAATATTCAATAAAATCATTGAACTAAAAAAAAAATAAATAAATAAAAGAATCCAATATATTTTTTTAAAGCATTGATTTTTATACACCCTTCAGCAGAGCCATCAGCATGCACCTGATTAGAGGCCCCATGCTGCCTTCTAATCTTCATTTTGCTGATGAAGGTCTTCAGGTGGCCTGGTGTGAGTCACAGTGACAACAGAGGTGGTTGGAGGTTGGAAGGAATAATCCTTGAGTCCAGCTGTCAGCAGAGTACTAGCATTTACAGCAGCTAATTTTCTATTTTGATGGCCTCCAGTCTCCCTCTGTGAAAATCAGCTAGATTAGCCAAATACAGGTCAAACTGCCTGTGTATTCACATCACTTAAATGCAGAGGTGCCAAAGGGGAGAAATTCCAAAACAGTAGATTTTCATTAGATGCTCCTTCTACTGTTCCCAAGGGAAGATTCTCAATGCTTTGCGGTAAAAACCGACGGGCCGATGTCGATGCCATTCTTGTAATGATTTTAAAAAGGTGAGTCATGGGTTAAGAAGGGGAGGGTCTTTTGGTGAGGAGTTTAGGTCCTTTAGGTCTTCACGAAGGATTAACACAGAAGACCTTACTGGTTCTGCTATTGTTTGCTTATTTTGCTGTTGTGTTTTGTATATAACTCATAAAAAATTTTAATAAAAATTATTTACAAAAAAATGTAAGTCATTTTATAAAAACAGCCCATGCAAATGAGGATCAAAGGAGGGGCCTTAAGCAACATGGGTCAATCAGAGCCTTAGGCCCCTCCCCAGTGCATCCCAGGATGGACTGGGAAGGGGAAGGCCTGCCATTTTGTAAGAGGCAGGCCTGCCAGCTGGAGTGGATAGGCATTCCTCCATCTGGACTTCCTGAATAAGGTAGGGAGGGGTGAAGGGGTCGTCAGGGGGAGTTGTAGGGGAGTTGGGTGACAGCGGGAGAGAATGGGGATCTCTTCTGCCAATCTTCAATTTGGAGTTTGTTTTTTAATTTGCGTTTGTGTTTGTGGGGGGGGGGGGAGGGGGTGTCTGATTTCAAAACTTTCTTGTCAGTGCCTGAGCCAATCAGCGCTCAGACCCTGATCAGAAAGTAAAGCTATGATAGCTCAGACCTTTCAGCAAATTTTGGCCGCAAATGTGGCACAACGAGATTAGAGAATCACTCGACGATTATAGAGAATCACTCGGAGTGTTCATTTTAATATTAATGACCTCGTCGTACTACATTTGCATGGCAGTATCGGAGACTGCTAGAAAACACAGAAAAGACCACGGTAAGCCGTTTTGAATCTGTCACTAAAATGCATGCACACTAAACTGGCTGGAACCGGTTTAGCGAGAACATTAAAGGCACATTTTAGTTTTTAGAATCTTCTCCCCAGTCAGCTCCATCCCATTCCATTAATCCCATCACTGCTCTGCCTTGCCTCTCCTACCCCCCCTCCGTTTAGTCCACTCCCCCCATTCCTTTTATTTAGGCTGGTGTTTCAGGTTGGGGTATCAGACAGGAACAGATGAAATGTAGCTGCTTGCACTTCCCGCTAATGATTTCATTCATCACCAAATTAGCAGCAGGATGTACCCGACTTCCTAGGTTGGAACCTGCTTGCTTTGCTGGCTGGAGAGTGAGCAATGGTAGGACATTGCACTGGATGGAACTTTCCCTGTTTTTGTGTGTGTTGTGAGGGGAGGTGGGAGAGAAAAAGAAATGGTCAAGACTAGGTTAGGTTTGGCACCACTGTGTCTTCAGCAGAAGGTGAAGGAATATCTGTTACGCTCTGAATTCAGGATTGGTTTCTGATGCTTCACTGAGGATGATGCTTATAAGCAAATTTGGAATACAGTTCTTTGGAGGTAATTCTATAAATGGATGCCTCTGTTAAGGCACTCTGATGCTCTGGAGTGAGAGCCTATTCTATAATGCAGTGGTTCCAAACCTGGCCCTGGAGGCACCCCAGTCAGTCAGTTTTTTGGGTTTTCCACAATAAATATGCGTGAGAGAAATTTGCAAATCTCTCTCATGAATAGTCATTGTGGATAGCCTGGAAACCTGGCTGACTGGGGTGCCTCCAGGACCAGGTTTGGGAACCACTGCATGGGAACCAATGGCATCTTGGGGCAGAAGACGCCCATTATAAAAGATCAGTTATGTCAGTCACAGATCTGCTATAACTGGGGGCAATCATAACTTACAGTATTCTTTAAAGTGTGCATTATAAGATAATTACTATGGTTTCTCATCGATTAAAAGTCATTAGACATCTACATGAGTTATTAGCATTTGAAAATTTGTGTTTGGTTTTGCATCTGGGGTTTTACCTTTGTTTGATTACTGCAATGGACTGCTAGTGGGAATATCTAAAAATATTTAGGAATGCTTCAAATTGCACAGAATGCAGCAGCAAGAGTGTTAACTGGTTTGGCTAGATACGAGTTATGCATATCACTCTCTTAAAGCTCTGCATTGGTTACCTATAGAATTTAGAATCATGTTTAAACCACTCTGATCTTTAAAGCATTAAAGGGTTTGATTTCACCTATTTTGGCATCAATGTTAAAATTATACCAACCATCAAGACCTCTTAGATCAATGAACACCTTCTTAGTAGAAGTTCCCTCTTTTCACAAGATCAGATTAGAATGTTAAAGGAAAACTTTATTTCAGATTATAGGACCTATAATATGGAATGCTTTTTCTCCTGAGGTTCGGGCTATTGCAACTTTCCAACTATTTAAGAAGGAATTAAAAAACACATAGGGGTCCTTTTACTAAGGCGCTCTAGCCATTTTAGCGCACGATAAATATTAGCACGTGTTAATGGACGCATTAACATTTAGCGCGCGTGAAAACGGTTAGCACACCTTAGTAAAAGGACCCCATAGTTTTTGAGAGCGTTTGCATTGAATCAGTTGGATAATGTATTTAATTGATAACAGGAGGAAGATTACATAATGCTTAGATGAATCATGCTGATATGGTTTTGTTTCTCTGTTTGTGTTCTGTACGTCTGAGTTTTATGGATTATTTTATTATATATGTTTTATTGGAAACCGCAGAGAACTTTGGATTGTGCAGTATAGAAATATGTAAAAATAAATAAATAAGTGGCAGTCCTGCCCATGCCCCATCTCTTCACATTCCTTCTTTACATTCAGGCACCCAGATTTACAGGCCCATGCAACTTAATTGGATAATGAGCCAATCAGTGTCAGTCATTGAATGTCATCAACCAATGATTGACATTAATTAGCTCCAATTAGAATTTGCACATATCTGGTTTCACACTAGTCTCAAGTTTTCTTAAAATTTGTTATACCGCCTATAGTAACTTCTAGGCAGTTTACAATAATAAAATTATTAAAAATGGCAAATGAACATTAAGACTTACAGAACGGACAAACAGACAGAACATTGCTTGTGTCATATCCATTTGATTACAAGGGGTTAGAGGGGAGAGGAAGACATTTAAGGTAAAAACTCTAAGGAAGGGAAAATTATGTTTGTGTTGAAGAGATGGCAATAGTATGATGCTTATAAATCAAACGCATCCTTGAATAGAAAGGTCTTCAGATCCAATTTAAATCTGTCCATAGAAGATTTTTCACGGAGATGGGAAGGCATGGAATTTTGTAATTGTCGGGCTAAAACTGAAAATATGGAGGAACGTATAGTATCGTAAATAATTTGTTGAGGCGAGGGTGTTGCACCCAACTCCCATAGCATGTATCTCAGAAGGGGATGCGGCCATGGGAGGGGGTATGAGTGGATCAGAGGAGGTGTTCCTAAAAGTTGCCCAGGCTATGTTCAGCACAAATAGCATGCAAATTATATGCACACCATTTGTGCTGAGCAATCTGGTAAAAGGGAGAGGAACTACCAGAGCTCATAAGCAAATTTTTTTTACTTGTGACTTGCCCAGGATCAAACCTGCAACCTCTGGCTGCTGAGGCAGGAGCTCTAACCACTAAGCCACTTCTCCACACTGGGTAGGGTTGCACTTGAGCTCTGATAAGCAGCAGCAAAAAGGTCCAAGGCTGGAAGTTCTTTTGCTCAAGTACAGGAGGAGTGGTTACAGCTCCTACCTGAGCAACCTGAGGCTGTGGGTTTGATTCTGAGCAAAAGTTTTAGAGTGATTTGAACAAAAACATGGCTGTTGTGCGTCTGTTATGTGAGTGAATGTCCCGTGCCTAACATCTGCATTCTGCCCATAGGCATGGGACACACACTCACATGACAGATGCACAAACAGCTACCGGCATTTCCAGACCTCCGGTAAAATTTTACCCGGTAAGAGGTAGGCGTTCTTTTTTGTGCATCACAAGGAGAGCTTATTTAAATACCAATGAGCATAGGGTTCTTAGTGGTTGCTATGGCAATCGGTAAAAGCCCCCAAGAATCCTTTTGAGCAGCGGAGGATGAGCTGCTCTGCAAGTAAGACTGGCTACAAGCAGTCTTGCGTGCATGGCAGACTTTTGTGTATCAGGGCCTCAGATGTTATTCTGTAAATAGGTATGTAAGTGTGTTTTCACACAGATCTGCCATTTCTGCTCCATTTTAGCACCTTGTATTCATTAGAAAGCTTTTCTGTACTGAAAACTGTGCACAGAAGTAGTGCCTAGTGTTAGGCATCTTATATAGAATTCCCCCATGTGTAGGTTTACCATGTGGCTCCAGAAAAAGGAGGATGGATTGAGACATCTGGATTTATTTCCATTGCTTTCAATGGAAGTAAAACCCAGATGTCTCAATCAGTCCTCCTTTTTCTGGAGCCATATGGTAACCCTACAAGCTACAGTGGAGTTTTTAATGCGATTGTTTCATTGCTACTGTTCTTCCCTGCTAAGTTTTTTGTTTGCGGTTCTATTTGATACCTTATCCACCTGGGACCCATGAAGAAGGCGTGTTTACCAAAACACGGACCGTGTTAGGTCCTTTGGTTTGGTTCCAGGGGGTAACATTAACCGCATTCATAAATTCTGTTTTAATAAATTTAGCCTGCATCTTTGTACATTTGTCTGCAGTTCTCTTTGTTTTGGAACCCTACATGCGTGTGCATAATTGTAAGCATCTCAATACAGAATTGCCTCCTTTATATAGTTGTGCTTCTATGGTAGAATAAATAACCCGTTGACGTGTGGTTGGACAGAGAGCTTTGCATTTAGGAAAAAGTTAAAGACTCCCTTATTTACCGAGGAATTTGTGAAGTAAAGCAGGGATGGCTGATTTGTGAAGATGGGGATGATTGAGGCGGCCAAGAGTATGGGTGCTGTTATATAGTTTTATTCTCATGTCATCTGGATTTTTTTTAATGATTGTGCTTTGCAATAGAGAATGACACGGGGAAAAAAAATTATCACCGTTCCTGCCCCATCCCCGCGAGCTCAGTTCCCGTCCCTGCCCTGTCCCCGTGAGCTCAGTTCCCGTCCCCGCCCTGCAAACTGTCAGATCCCACCCGCACAAGCCTCGAATAGTTATGATTTTATATAGAACTTATTTTATTAAAATATAAAAAGACTATTCTGTACAATTGTCATTTTATAAACACAAATAATACAGAGCAAAACCCCTGTCTCCCCTCCCTTTCACAAATATCCCCTCCACTTTTGTGAGAACTGAACAAACCAAATTAGTACAGAATGCTACATAGAAAAAATCAAGCTAATAGAATATTTCAGTCACACATGGCAGGAATAGTATTAGGGGAGAGCAACTAGGGCAGGGGTGTCAATCGAGGGCCACAATCCAGTTGGGTTTTCAGGATTTCCCCAATGAATATGCATGAGATCTATTTGCATGCACTGCTTTCAATGCACATTCATTAGGGAAATCCTGAAAACCCAACTTGATTGTGGCCCTTGAGGAGGGACTTTGACACCCCTGAACTAGGGCAACTGTCCCCTGGTCAGAGAAGAGCCCTAAGCCAGCTGAAAGCTAAAGAAGCACAGCCTGGGCTTTGCGGTTAGCAGTTATGTCTAATATCAGCTCTAGCAGGATACATATTTCAAATCTGAAATATTCTGGTAATTTTATTCTTCAAATCACATTGGTCTCAGGCTTTGGTTTTGGGTTCCTTCTGTCTTTATCGTGATATGGCTGGCTCCTGAAGGTAAAATAGGTGCAAGAGGAGCTGGAGAGGAGATGCAGAGTCTGACACGGGTGCAATTTTTTTACCACCGGAGCAAGACTTTTCACCGCTTCCACAGGGCGGTGAAAGGTCTTGTCCCCATTCCCGCGGGTCGGTGAAAGGTCTTGTCCCCATTCTTGCGGTAAACCAGTTGCAAATGTCCCCATTCCTGCAGATTTACTGCGGTGACCACAGCTTATCGCAGTAAACGGTCCCCGTGTCATTCTCTACTTTGCAATGAGTGTATTGATTATATAATAAACAAAGAGAAATGAAAGAAGGAGATTCCCAACCAATGCCGAAGACTTATTGGAGATTTGAATTTCAAGCATTTACAGTACAAATGTTTACTCTATCACTTATGCACTTGCAATGTGGCTGGAAGAGAGTTTGAATGTTTTAGGGAAAGAGGGGTTTGTTTGTTTTGGGGGTTTTTTTTTCCAATCTGCTCATCTTATTGATGCCTGTGTTTTGAGAGAGGACAGAGGCTGCAGGACAGTAACACATACCTGTCTCCACGGTGATATTCTGATAACTACAAGAGTTGTCATGTGAAAATTCAAAGCTGTATATATACTGGAAGAGGTCACAAATCAATAGATTATGAGATTTAAAAAAACCCACAAAAAACCAGAAACAGAGCCTGAGAGAGATATTTGTGAACCCCAGGGGCATTGTTATAATTGAGCTAGGGTTACTAGACGTTCGGATTTACCTGGCCATGCACTCTTAGGTGTACATGAGCCACTTGTTGGGAGTAGGTGGCACTGCGCATGGTCAAGGTAGGGACAAGGCAGAGGAAAGGCTCCATCAGCCAGAGATGTTCTCTCTGCCACTGTAGCATTTGGAGAACCTGGTGAGCAGGTGGGTGGGAGGAAGATGCCAGATCCAGGTACAGTAGGTGTGTGGGCAGGGGGTGGAGATGCTAGACCCGGTCCTCCTGCCCAAGACCTACTGAGTCCCTGCTTCGCCACTGATGAACCTTAAGTTATGTTTTCTTTAGATTCCCCCCCAGTCTTGCACACCTCTTTTAGATGGTTTATTAAGGGACCCTGGATTGTGTATGTGTGTTTCTTTTAACATATCTTTCCTGGACGTGGCTGGGATGTATGTTGCCCTGGATTGCCTTTTCAAGGTTGGTATGCTGTTTTGGATCTAGCCCTTTGGGCTGGTGATACTGCTTATAGATTCCTCAAGGAGAGGCTTCATTATACTCGTGGTCTGTATAGCTCTCAAGTACATCAAAGAGATGTGTGTAACCTGCTCCCTTTCTCTTCTCTTTCAGACCGAAAACTATTCGTTTGATTCCAACTACGTTAACAGCAGAGCACATCTGATAAAAAGGTACATGGTTTATTGTTTCCTTCTTTATTCTTCAACTCACACAGCTTAATGAGTAATTTCATTAAGTCTTTTTTTTTTTTTTTTTTTTACATATGTGGCCACATACACACATGAGGCAAGTCAGAGGAAGGTAACAAAAATGGTAAGGGTAGGGTTACCATATTTGTGAAGACAAAAAAGAAAAGAGGACACATGACTCCGCCACACTGTACTCATTTCCTTGGTCCCCCTTCCCATCCTTTTTCTTTCTCCTTTCCAACAATCCTCTACCCCCACGGATCTTTCTTTCTCTCTCTCTCTCTCTCTCTCCCTCTCTCTCTCTCTCCTTCCAATCTTCTCTTCTGCTGTTTCTCTCTCCCCTCCTATCCTGAACTTTTCTCAATAGTACTTTCTCCTTTCCATAATGCTTCTCCAGCCCTCCCTCCCTCCATGCTGTTTTACAAACCTCCTTCCTCCCTCCATGCTGTTTCTCCAGCCATCCTTCCTCCCTCCATGCTATTTCTCCAATCCCCTCTATGCTATTTCTCCCTCCCTCCCTTCCTTCATGCTGTTTTTTCAGCCCTTTTCCCTCCCTCCTTCCATCCCTCCATGCTGTTTCTCCAACTCTCCGTCCCTCCCTTCATTTCTTCATGCTGTTTCTCAAGCCCTCCTTCATGCCATTTCTCCAGCCCCCTCCCCTCTCTGATGCTACTCGCTAGCTCCCGACTCCCCCATCTACCTCTTCCTTGGCCGACCGCCGTAATTGAATCTTCGGGCAGCTGGCAACGAGGAGAACCTCCTGCTGCTGGTCTGCCCTAGAAGCTTCCTCTCTGCATCGACTTCATTTTCCTGCATAGATGGGACTTGCAAAGAGGCGATTTCTGGGACAGACCGGCGGCAGCAGGCTCTGCTTGTTGCTGCTGCCAGCTGCCTGAAGATTAGATTACAGTGACCGGCTGGGGAGCAGGTAGATAGGACAGTTGGGAGAGCTGGCTAAACCCAGACAACCTCCCCCCTGGAAAGTCCTCGAAAAAGAGGACATGTCTGGATTTTCCCGGACGTCTGGTTTCCGTAGGTATGGAGTTTGTGCCTGACTCATATGTTTAAATATGTGAAAGGTATACATACTGTATATAAACAGATAATTATCGGAGATGGGGACACAGTAGATCTAAAGAACATGAATTGAGGTTGCAGGGTGGTAGACTTGGGAGTAATGTCAGGAAGTACTATTTTATTGAGAGAGTGGTAGATGCTTGCAACCCCTCCCCTCCCCCTCAGGAACAAGTTCAAAAATGTGTGGGATAAACACAGAAGATACCTATACATAGAATCAATTAGATGCCCTTCACATTTTAAACAGGGCATAGAGCAGGAGGTTGGTTGTCTTGTTGGGCAGACTGGATAGACCATACAGGTCTGCTATCATGGGGCTCATAACCCCCAAAATTAAAACATTCAAAAAACTGCCTAATTCAGCACTTGAATGTCCTAATTGCTGGGACATCCAAGTGCCAATGATCAAAATTCTTCTTGGACATCTAGCGAGACATTTCTTCCACTGTGCGTCGAGTTCCAGGGGGCGTACTGGTGTGTGTTGGGCTTACTTAACTTAGACGTCTTGCAGCAATAATCAAACCTTTTCCAAAACGTCCTGGACAGAACTTAGACATTCAGAGCTAGACCTGTTTTAGAAGTGTCTAAGTGCCACAAAGGGATCAAAACTGACCAGATGACCACTGGATACCTTAAGGTGTGACCCCACATACTCCTCCACTGCTTACTGGTGTGGTAGACAGGTGGTTCTAGTAGGTTTTGAGGGAGTTTCAGAGGGTTCAGCATAAATTATAAGGGGTATTTGGTGAGATGAACTTCTGGCATTCTTTATATGAAGTTCACAGCAGTGCCCTCTAAGGTGTCCTACTGCTGTTTGACATGTCTGTGAGGCCAATTCATCACAATGCTGGCCTCTCCTACATTCAAATGGTCTGGATTTGGACATTTTAAACATGGACATTTCTTTGGTTGAAAATAGGGTATAAAGTTAAACGTTCTAAGGGTTGGACATCCTGTTAGCCTAGACATCCAAGTAGACAATTAATTAATTTTTTTTTTTTTTTTGGGGGGGGGGAGATGTCTAGTAGTTCGGCTTTTGAAATTGGACATTTCTGTGCTTTCGACTTTGGACATCCTTTTTGAAAATGGCCCTCCACGTAATAGGCCTGTTATAAAATACCAACTGGCTTAAATGTATATGCCTTGTCAAGAAGGTGCGTGCTTTGTCAGTTGTCGTAGCTGGGGGTGGGGCCTCGATGAAGCATGGGCGGGATTTGCAAATATACCCATTGATTATAAAATAAGTGAACTAAGTATAAAACATAGACTGTGAGCCTACTAGGGACAGAGGAAGTACCTGTATATAAATATGTGAACTGCTTTGGTTGTATCACAGAAAGGTGGTATATCAAGTTTCAAGTTTATTAAATATTTCATATACCGCCTAATCAGACTTCTAGGTTGTATACAATATTAATTAAAATATATTGAGTATAATACAATTTTAAAATTGGTAGTCATCTTTAAAGGAAGTTAATACATCTGAGAATGCTTTAACCAAGGACAAACGAGAACATAAGGAAAAAGGTTGGAACTACAATATTATCGAGAAAGAGAGAACAATTAAAGAAAACACACTGGGAATGGTTGCTGCGGTGGGAGGGAGCATGTTTTTGCCCTTACAAGGACAGTTAGGTTTCAAAGGCATCGACAAAAAAGAATGTTTTTAACTTTGTTTTAAATTGATTTGGAGATGATTCTACACGTAAATAATTAGGAATGGAATTCCAAAGGGAGGGAGCAGACATTGTAAAAATACTCGATCTCATTGTGTTTATATCAGATGTGTTACCCTTTCCCTTATCCGGCATGTGTAAGCTGTATGAGTGAATATTTACACCTGCTCTCAAAGAAATGTAAATATCTGTGCCTGCATTCAAGACATTATTTCTGCTTATACTTTACAAAGGAACCTAGGTGCCTAAGGGCCTCATAATCGAAAGAGAAAAACGTCCAAAAACCAGCCTAAGTCAGCACTTGGACGATCATAAAAGAAAGATGTCCAAGTGCCGGGGTTTTGGACATGTTTACAAATGACCTAGGCCTTCCCAGTGCCGCTGAACAACCAGAGCTAAACGGGCATTTCAGCAGGAGTGTCGAGGGTGGGATTTGAGCAGGCCGTAGGCCGTGCTAGACTTAGTCATACTGAATGTATAACTGAAAGTTTTACAACACAGCCTAGACGGAATTTGGACGTTGTGACTAGGCCATTTAAAACATGATCTAAGTTACAAAAAACTATATAAGCCAGATAAGCACTGTAAACACATAGTACAGACACCCACACACTACCCCAGTGATCACCGACCCTCCCCCCAAAAAAAAATGATAATCACAACTTTAAATATCTGCCTCCAGAACATCAGCACCTGGCAGCCTGCCATAGGAAAGCCTAGTAGAGCTGCACAGAGGCGGCTTAAGTCGTCTTGGGGGTGGGTTAGGGACCCATAGAGAGGAAGACCCAGGCCCATAAGCCACTGTAATCACTACATTCATGGTGAAACATGTGCACTCCCCCAAAAACCCCTAAACCCTTTTGTACTGCCATATAAGTGGCTCCTGTAGCTGTAAGGGCTATTGGGGTTGTAAACAGGTGGTATAGTACGTTTTGGGGGTGTTTTGGGATGCTCACTATGACCTATAAGAGAGCTGTAGTGAGATATTTATGGGGCACCCTTTTTGTGAAGTTCACAGTAGTGCCCTGTAAGGTACCCCACTATTCAGGTGCCATGTCTGGGTGTCCAGTCCATCACTTTGCTGACCCCTCCCACGTCCAACAGGGCTTATTCTAGGCGTTTTTGACTTGGATGAATATTTGGATGAAAATGTGGTATAAAGATGGATGATTTAGCAGCTTGGACAATCAGACGGCTGGACGTATAGTTAGATGATTTTCAAAAAAATATATATATATTTTTTGAAAATGTGTCCTAAGCTGTGTCTGACTTTGGACGACTTGCGACTTAGACGAAATCGGACTTAGACGTTTCTTTCGATTATGCCCCTCCACATGTCGTGGTAAAATAGCACCTAACCATGGCTTCTTAACCTAGGTGCCCTGTTATAAAATGACCCTCTGCCTATATATCTTTTTATATCTATATATATAAAATTGGAGGTATGTATGTGTGTATGTATGTGTGTGTGTGTGTATGTGTCGCGATCACGCAAAAACGGCTTGACCGATTTGAACGAAACTTGGTATGCAGATCCCTCACTACCTGGGGTGATATGTTCTGGGGGTCTCGCGGCCCACCTGCACACGTGGGCGGAGCTACAAACAGAACATCAGATTTCACCCATTCATGTCAATGGAAAAAAATGTAAAAAGCTGCCATTCTCACAGTAATTCAAAAACGGCTTGACCGATTTGAACAAACCTTGGTATGCAGATCCCTCACTACCTGGGGTGATATGTTCTGGGGGTCTCCCGGCCCACCTGCACACGTGGGCGGAGCTACAAACAGAAAATCAGATTTCACCCATTCATGTCAATGGAAAAAATGTAAAAAGCTGCCATTCTCACAGTAATTCCAACTACCTGGGGTGATATGTTCTGGGGGTCTCTCGGCCCACCTGCACACGTGGGCGGAGCTACAAACAGAACATCAGATTTCACCCATTCATGTCAATGGAAAAAAAGTAAAAAGCTGCCATTCTCACAGTACTTCAAAAACGGCTTGACCGATTTGAACGAAACTTGGTATGCAGATCCCTCACTACCTGGGGTGATATGTTCTGGGGCTCTCGCGGCCCACCTGCACACGTGGGCGGAGCTACAAACAGAACATCAGATTTCACCCATTCATGTCAATGGAAAAAATGTAAACAGCTGCCATTCTCACAGTAAATCAAAAACGGCTTGACCGATTTGAACGAAACTTGGTATGCAGATCCCTCACTACCTGGGGTGATATGTTCTGGGGGTCTCTTCACCCAAGAATTTGTATGTTCTTGCTCCTGGAGGTGAAACTAAAAATGTTGTTTATAATCAAGTTTTGTGTTTGTTTTATTGTATTCATTTTGTCAAATATTTCACATTATAATTTGAATATTGTACTTTTTATAAAGCTGTAAAAAAATAATTTCATTCACCACTATAAAGTATCTTTATTTGAATCCATTTACAGTGTTATTGCTATATTTAAATACCCGTGCAACGCTGGGGCATCAGCTAGTCCTTATTAAAAATAAGACTGATGATGTTTTAAATGCTCTCAGCTCTCTTTAAAGATGCTAGTTTCTTGTCCTCCAGGAGACATCAAGGACTTGGTGTAAGCTTAAGAGCTTGTTACCTTGACACCTTTAATAGGCCTTGCATATTCTGTTTGAATGCTTGCAAATACAAGGATGCCCCTCTCTTTAGTAATGCTTTGTGTATTTCTGTTCTGTGTTTTGCAAAGCTATAGAGAAGAGAGACAGAGAGATCTTTTCTCACAATATTGATTAACTTGAACTGTTTTCAGATGTCGGTGCTCACCTTGTGCTCGCAGTATTGCTGGTACATATGTAGCTCAGGAACTTCCGTAATCCTTATAGAGATTTAAAAACTATGTCCAAATCTATGCATAAAACAACATATTGTTTGCTAGAATTAAGAAACCCCCTTGCCACCTTCATCAGAACCAAAGTCATTATATTTGTGGTACCTTATGGGTTTTGCATGTCAACAGTGTTCCAAAGAACATGGTGTAGCTTAGCTTTAAAACTGTCCTCTTTAGCTCTTTAAATAACCATAGACATTAGACAAGAGTGGTTTCATAGTGCTGGTTTGTGGTATGATGCAGGATGCAGGTAATTGTAATGCTCATTTCTCTGACTCCATAAAGAGTGCTTCGGTAAATGATCTCCACCCTACCACTCCCTTAAAAAGCATTCACTCGCCCATCCTGCAAGACAAAGGAAGCAGTCTAGGTTTATATAGCTTCCTTTATGCCAAGGGTATCCTTAAAAGCCTTGCAAGTTTTGATTAGCTACTGCCTTGGAGGGCTAAGGCAGAAAGGTTAATAAACCGCAGAAAGAGGTCAGGAGAGGCTGTGGATAATAAGGAAGGGGAAGACTTTTCCTTACTCATGGCCTGATGGAACAAATGATCACATTATGAGTGATACTCAATTGATTCCTCTATATCAGTTTTCAGAGAGCAATGATTCTAGACAGGCAGGCTGGCAGGTTATGTTTTCAAAATACAAATAGAATTTAAAATGGGAAGTATCTAGAAGATTTGCTCATAAGAACAAATGAATTATCCTTCACCACCCAGATACCAACATATTGCTAAAACCTGCCGCTTCTTCCTCTATATTACCAAAATCTAACCCGTCCTCACTGAACACACTACCATAACTCTTATTCAAGCCCTCATCACCTTGCGCTTAGACTACTGCAACTCGCTTCTTTCAGGCCTTCTGCTTAGCCATCTCGCTCCCCTCCAATCTGTCCAGAATTCAGCTGCACAACTCATATTCCGTGAGAGCCATTTTACTCACGTTACCCCTCTCTTAAAGTCACTTCATTGGCTTCATTTGTTTCCAAATACAATTCAAACTCCTTTTACTGACCTACAATTGCACTCACTTAGCTGCCCCTCACTATCTCTTCACTTATCTCCCCCTATGTCCCTCCCCACGCCTCCTCCGCGAGCTCTGCTCAGCTGATAAGTCCCTCCTATCTGTGCCTTTCTCTTCCTCCACCAACTTCAGATTCTGTCTCTTCTACCTTGCTGCGCCATATGCTTGGAACAAACTACCCGAATCCCTATGGTGTGCTCCGTCTCTGGCAGTGTTGAAGGCCTGGTTAAAAGCCTCCCTCTTCGAGACTGCTTTCAGTTCCTAACTCCTCTCACCTTGGGTTCTGCATCCTTAATCCTATATGTCATATCTGTCTGACCAAGTTAGATTGTAAGCTATGAGCAGGGACAGTCTATTAAATTTCAAAATGTACAGTGCCTTTCAGCACTATATAAGTGATAAATAGTAATAGTAATCCTACTGTGTTAGACTAAAGGTCATCTAGTCCAGTATCCTGTTTCCAACAGTGGCCAGTCCAGATCTATATGGTAGAGTCCCCAAATGTAGCAAGATTCCCACTTAACAATCCCAAGGATAAGCTGTGGCTTCCTCTAGGTCAGGGGTGTCAAAGTCCCTTCTCGAGGGCCGTAATCCAGTCGGGTTTTCAGGATTTCCCCAATGAATATGCATGAAATCTATTTGCATGCATTGCTTTCATTGTATGCTACTAGATCTCATGCATATTCATTGGGGAAATTCTGAAAACCCGACTGGTTTGCGGCCCTTAAGGAGGGACTTTGACACCCCTGCTCTAGGTCTACCTTAATAACTGTTTATGAACTGTAATTTCAGGAATTTGTTCAAACCTTTTTTTTTTAAACACTGATGTATTAACTGTTTTTACCACATCCTTCAGTAGCCATTCCAGAGCATAACTATGGGACCCTTTTACAAAGCCATGCTAAAAAATGGACTGCGCTATTTTTAGCACATAGGTTTCCTGCACGTTGAGGTCACTTTTTAACGGGACTCCAAAATGACTGCAATTAGTTTTTTCCCCATTAATGGCCATGTGCTAATTTCAAAATTAATGTGTGGTCATTAGCATGTGAGCTCGTACATCAACCTATTTTGTAGTCAGAAAGGACTCATGTTAACCCTGCACTAACTGGTCACCGTACACCAATGCCCATGCACTGATTAGCGCAGAGCACGTCTACTCTCCACCCTCAAACATGCAAAATACAGAGTATTTTTTAGCACGTGCTTGGTGTGCAATGAACCCAAAATTAATGTGGATTTCAAGCAGTGGTAAGTGCACATTAGTACATAATGATGTTTGGTAAAAGGGCCCCTATATTATGAGTGAAAAATATTTTTGTCCTATTTAACCCCCCTCCCCTTTTACGAAGCTGCATTAGGCTTTTTTATTGCCAGCCACGGCAGTATTAGCTCCAACGCTCATAGAATTCCTATGAATGTCAGAGCTAATACCGCCACGGCTGGCGATTTAAAAAAAAAAAAAGCCTAATGCAGCTTCGTAAAAGGGGTGGGGGAGGGGGTAAATGTAGTACCATGTAGTTTTTGCATTTTTTGAACAAATAGACAATCAATTCACATTTAACGATTCCACTCTATTCGGGATTTTATAGATCTCTATCCTATCCATATTCAACTTTTTCAGATGCAGTATCCAGAATTGCACACAATATTTAAGGTGGAGTGATTCAGAGGCATTATGGTGTTCTTTGTTTTATTACTTTCCTAATAATTCCTAATATCCTGGGTTTAAAAAAATGTTTGAACACTTTCCTAGAGAAAAAATCCATAGTCTGTTATTGAGACAGACATGGGGGAAGCCACTGCTTGTCCTGGGATCGGTAGCGTGGAATGTTGCTACTATTTGGGTTTCTGCCAGATACTTGTGACCTGGATTGACAATAGTTGAACCATTGGTTTGATTCAGTATTTCTATTCTTATGTTCATACGTATATAATTTTTTGGCCAGTGCCCCACACAGAGCATATTATCCATGGTGCCACTTAAATCCATTGCCTGGGTGGTGACTCCTAATATGCTATAATTTGGGTCATCCTTCTCAATGTGCATCACTTTTCACATTAAATTTCATTTGCTGCAATTTCTCACAATCTGCACATGATTTAAGAAATTTTGATCTCCACATCCCTCATTCCTATTTTCGGATCATGCCTGATTTAAACTCCTAACTTTCACAGCTGCTTCTTTGAGTTTTTAAAACCAGTTTCTTCATTTTATTGAACTTACCCTTCAAAAAGTTAAATGCTGACATAGTAGATTTCCTTAGAGTCTTCACTCCAGTTTTTAACTGAAATTTGATCATGTTATCATCAATATTGCTGAGTGACCCCAACACTGTTACCTTTCACACAAAGTCCTGCATTTCACTAAAGACTAGATCTGAAATAGTTATTCCCCCCCACCCCTTGTTGATTTCTGAACCAGCTGTTCCGTGAAACACAAATTTATTTTATCTAGGCATTTAACATCCCTAGCATTTCCTGATATGGCAATAATCCAGTCTATTGTAGGTAAATTAAATCACTTATTATTATAGTGCTAAATTTGCTAGCTTCCTTACTTTCTGTTACCGTTTCATCATCTGTTTCCTCATTTTGACTTGGCAGATTGTAGTATAGCCCAACCAGTATTCTCTTTTACTTCCCACATAAGTACCCCATTTAAGAGGCTGGGGGAGAGCTACAAGGACTAACTTCCTCTCCCAAATAGGAAGGGCTATCTTCCTTTCCCTGCCGCTATATCCCCAATATTGTAAACTGCAATAAAACGAAATCATGCACGAGGCCAGAGCCAGGTTTCCAAGTTTATTTTCAGTCTTGATATTCCGCCTATCGTAAAGGTACAGATTCTGTAATTGGGTGCCTAAAAAGGATTTGCCTAAAGTTAGGCACCTGTTGCACCTAAAATGCAAGCCAGGGTTTTAAAAGTCTATGTTATAGGCGCCTAAGTACTTGCATAATGACACCTAAATCTTTCTCCGCCCCTAAATATGCCTACTTTGAAGTTAGGCGCCATTATATATATAGGTGCCTATCTTATGTAGAATCATGCCTAAGAAGATAGTTGCCTATCACCCAATTAATTATTATTATTTTCAATTATGAGCATATTAAAGCTCATAATTGAAGCCAATATACTAATTAAGTTAGGTGCCTAATGTAGGTGCCTATTTGGCACCTATCTTTAGGTGCCTTTTATAAAATTTCCTTCAAATGTTTAAGTAGCTTACAATTAAAAAGAGGAAGAAAAAGAAATAAGACAAATCATGACAGTAAGGGAGAAAAAGGGAAAGAACTACAATATCAAATAGAAAAGGGGGAAGGAGGGAGACGAGCAGGTGAGCGGCGCCCAGGATGATAACACCCCTCCCCTGCCCCTTTCCCCACCCTCCCTGCTGGGCGTGCGCCCCTTCCCTATACCTTTTTAACTTCAATGCGAGCAGCCACCAACTTACTGCCCGCGTCGTCTTTGGCGCTCTCTTTGATGTCACTTCCTTGGCGCGGGTCCCGGAAGTGACGTCAGAGAGAGCCCCAAAGCTGACGCGAGCAGCAAGTTAGTGGCTGCTCACACCGAAGTTAGAAGATACGCGTGGCATGGAGAGGAATGGGAAGGGGGAGCGGAGAGAAGTATGGATGCCGGCGGACAGCCCCCCTCGCCCCCTCTTTACTACACCGCTTCCCATGATGTAACTTCCTGTTTTGGGGAGGGAGGAAAGAGAGAAGCAGAGCCAACAGTGACAAACATAGGGCTCTGCCCCCCTAGCATGATTTCAATTTTGTTGCAGCCTCTGGATGGAGTCAGGAAGACTGCGCCAGGAAGGAAAGAGAAGATCACAGACTCAGGAAATAGCAGTGTGATGGAGATATAAGTCAGTGAAAGGGTGAAAGAGAGAAAGAGATGGGACGATTATGGGGTGAGGTGATGAGATGGAACAATGGTAAGAGATGGATCTCATTGAAGGAAAGAGAGAAGGACTATGGGGGAGAGAGACATGGACAACGCGCACCAAGAATTTTAACTTGGACCACCACATCCCACATTGCCAGGCTCTAGTCCCATCTCAGGCCCACCCCACCCAGGCCCACTCCGCCCAACCTTAGCCACCCCAAGCATCTGAGTCACCGACCGCCTATGCAGTCACACATTGAATTTCTAGCCCTAAAGATTCCACTTCACAATCTGATTCCTGCTTCTTTTTTATCTTCTTTGGCTCAGTTCCCTCTAACATATAATGCCACCTCCCTCTATTCTCTCATTGCAATATAATTTGTGCCCTGGTAATGTAGTGTCTTATTCATTATAGCCAGGTTAAAATACATTTTAACTGAAAAATAAGCATTAGACTGAAGGAGAGTCTGAGTTGGTTTATCATATACTGTGGCTAGTATAGTAATGCCAGGAGCATCTATTTTGTTCCATCAGTGCGCAAAATGACAAAGCCTCCTGCTTCTCAATATGGTGAAGGTCTTTTTACATTAATGTTCTAACACAGGACAGTTGCTCTTTATAGAGCAAGAGTACCTCCTTTAGGGGGGGAGTAAGCAAGCTGTCCACTGATTTCTGCCAGGTACTGTGACCTGGATTGGCTATTGTTGTAAATAGAAAACTGGGCTAAATGGACCATTGGTCTAACCTAGTATGGCTATTCTTATGTCCTAGTCTAGATTAGGAATGGGTTGTCATTTGTAACAACATGGGAAATGTTACAACTGGTAAAAATTTGAAAATGAGCAGAAAAAACATGAAATTTCAGGGGGGAGGTTGTATGCTGATAATAGTGCAACTCTTTCAAAATCAATACAATACAACATTTATTTATATCGTAAACACCTCAACAAAGTTCATTGCGGTTTAACATTAATAAGAAGTGGAGACAATGTTGAGAGTGCACAAACAAGAACTTAGCTCCCAGGACAATAAAAAATGGCCCATGAAAACGATTGAAAATGACGTGGGACGTGACACACACACACACACACACAAAAAAAAAAAGTTTTCTGGCTGCCCATCCCTAGTCTAGATTGTCCATGTTTGATTTGCAAGAAAATATAGTGAGAAGAAAGAAAGAATGATAATATGTACCACCACCAGGGCCTTAGCAAGCTATGTGCGGGCTATGTGGCTGCCAGGATGCAAAGGAGGTAGAGGTGCCAAAATTGTGACCTGTCCATTGACTTCCCTGCTTGGCCGCGATGCAAGGGGTGGGATAGAAGCTCTAGGGGGGTATTGCAGAGGCCGCGTTTCCAGCTCTGAACAGTCCCGATCACCACCCCCCATAACTAGGGCTGCATCTATCAAGGAACAGAATCATCTGACCCAAGTTTTGCCCTGTCTTATGCCGGGGTTTATAGTTCCAACTTACCCCTTGATTTCCCTAGCAAATCTGGAACCACAAACTCAGGTGCATTATGCTAAAGCCAGGACAAGATTAGTCTGTTCCTTTTGACATGGCAATTGGCAACGCTACCTCCAGCCATCATAGAAATATGCCAGAGCCGGTATGTGGTGCATTTGGCCTTATATACAGGGTGTCAGGTCAAAAGCGTGCCGGGACAAAGGCACGAACAGACAACTGAGCGCAGTGCGGAGGCGCGCGCTGAAGAAAAAGACTTTTTAGGGGCTACGACGGGGGTATAGGGGGGAACCCCCCCACTTTATTTTATACAGATTGCGCCGCGTTGTGGGGGGTTTGGGGGGTTGTAACCCCCCACATTTTATTGAAAACTTAACTTTTTCCCTGTTTTTAGGGAAAAAGTTACGTTTTCACTAAAATGTGGGGGGTTACAACCCCCCAAACCCCCCCAATGCCGCCGCAATCTGTATTAAGTAAAGTGGGGGGGGCTCCCCAACAAAACCCCCCGTCGCAGCCCCTAAAAACAGTCTTTTTCTTCGGCGCGCGCCTCCATCTTGCGCTCAGTTGTTGGCGCGCGCCTTTGTCTTCCGTGTTACTGTCTATGTACCTTTATACAGTATGGTGTGAAGCACAGAAGATAAAGCTACAAAAGAGAAGAACAACGCCATGCCTAATAGAATAAATTTGAAAAACAAATTAAAATCATGCATGTGCATCTCCATTTTAGACAGAATGTAGAAGTCAGAATTGCAATACCCAATGTCAAGATGTGTTTATTAGTATTTATATATCGCTCTTTGTTGTAACATCTGTGCGGTGTACATCAATTAAAATGGAAAAGAATGCCAATGCCGGTAGTATTTTAGAAAAGGATCTGTTGACATAGAGCCTTTTATAAAATACATGCAGGCGTACACACGTATAAACGAGCTAAGTGTCAGTTACAGCCATTTAACAATGCTCAATGTTTAAAACATCAATAGAGGCAACTATTTACTGACCTTATACAGAGGCATGGATTAGGGGGACAAGGTCAGTATGGATTTAGTCAAGGGAAATCTTGCCTTGCCAATCTGCTACATTTCTTTGAAGGGGTGGATAAAGGTGAGCCGGTTGATATGGCTTGTCTGGATTTTCAGACTCCTGAAGAAATTAAAAAGTCTCAGGATCAGAGGCAGTGTCCTATTGTGGATTAAGAACTCGTTAAAAGATGGAAAACAAAGAGACAAATGGTCTAGTCTCAATGGAAAAGGGTAAATACCAGGGTTCCCCAGGGATCTTTGCTGGGACTTCAGCTTTTTAACACATCTCTTAGACAAGATGAATAAAGTCTCCAAAAACAAACAAAAAAAAAAAAATGAGGTTTTAATGAATTCTGTTAGAGCAAACAATTTGTAGTATAACAGTCCAAACATCATCCTTTTATGTGAAAAAGCCCCAAAACCCAGAAGTTCTAATATGTAACTTTTGTAGATTTCTTATGGACTTCTGACATGAAAAATTGGCCATTCTTAAAATTTTGGATCTGCCACTTTAGTCACAGGATTAACAAGTGAGGTGATTAAATTTGCTGATAACACAAAGTTATTTGAAGTCATTAAATCGCAAGAAGATTGTGAAAAATTTCAAGATGCCCTTGCAAGACTGGAAGACTGAGCATCCAAATGTCAGATGATTATTTAATGTGAGCAAGTGAGCAAAGTGATTCATGTTGGGAAGAGGAACCCAAACTATAGCTATGTGATGTAAGGCTCCATTTAGGAGTAACCACCTAGGAAAAAGACCTAGGACCTGGATTCTCTAATCGGCGCTGTTGTCAGCAACTGCCTTCAAAGCAGCTGCCAATCGCGTGTCAATCACGCAATGGTGCTGATTATAGAATCGTACCTCCATCAAAGGAAAGCACTGGAAATGTAAGTCAAGGTTTTCCAGGCCTACATTTCCGGCGCCTATCTTTTGATGTGAATCGCGACTCCGTAGGCACTTTAGGCTGCCTAACTCCACTTCCAGCATTAGCCACGTCAACAGTGGCATTAGGTGGCCTTAAACGTCTATGGAGCCATGATTTTTTAGGCACCTTGAAACTTGGTTAAAAAACATCATTTGAATAGCATTTTTTACTGAGCCTGGTCACCTAACAGCACCTTAAAAAACTGCGCCGTTTAGAGAATCCAGGCCAAGGTGTCATCATTGATGACATATTGAAACCCTCTGCTCAGAGTGCAGTGGTGGCTAGTAAAGCCAAAAGAATGTTAGGAATTATTAGTACAGGCATGGAGAGCATATCTCCATGGTGCAACCAATCTGCAAATAAATTGTGTGCAATTCTGGTCACTGCATCTCAAAAAAGATATAGTGGAATTACAAAAGGTACAAAATAGTATGAACAAAATGATAAAGGGGAAGGAACAACTTTTCTATCAAGAAAATCTAAAGAGGCTAGAGTTCTCCATCTTGGAAGAGAGATGGCTGAGAGGAGATATGATTGAGGTCTATATAATCATAAGCAAAGTAGCATGGGCAGTCGTGAACTAGAGAATGACACGGTGGTTGTTACCTGCGGCTAGCCGCGGGTAACCCGCCAAAACAGTGACCAAAAAAAAAGGTCACCGCGAGATCGGGGACAAGGCCATTCGCACCGTGGAGCGGTGAATGGTTAGCATGCGCGGTGAACAAGCGTTTGATCCGGCAGCCCCCACTCTCCCGCCGGCCGGCCGGCCATGCATCTCCCTCCCTCCCTCCCTCCTTTTCCCTTACCTTCTCTTGTTGAAACTGGCGATTTCTATAAGGCTATGCGCTGTTTTACAGCCAGAGCCTTGAAGTTGTGTCGCGTTGCCTGCTGGAAAAGTCTCCACTGATGCAACTTCCTGTTTCCGGTTGCATCAGAGGAGACTTTTCTAGCAGGTAACCCGACGCGACTTCAAGGCTCCGGCTGTAATACAGCGCATAGCCTTATACAAATTGCCAGTTTCGCCACAAGAGAAGGTGAGGGAAAGGGAGGTAGGGAGGGAAATGCACGGCTGGCCAGCGGGAAGGAGCTGCTGGACCGCGTGAAGGGTGCTGGGGGTGGGGGGATGGAGAGGAGAGGACGCTAAAGACGGGGACTGGGCGGTGAAAGGGACAGCGGGGGCGGTGAAGGGGACGGCGGGGATGGGGCGGTGAAGAGGATGGTGGTACGGGGACGGGGCAATGACGGAGACAGAAATTTTCTCTATCGTGAACCACTTGATTATACTTCTTCCTCCTTTTCGCAGGGGTTAGGTACAAAGCCAGACCACGAATAGGGAAAAATCGTGAATACGTTTTTGGCCTGGCTCTGACCCACTCCTGCCTCTCTCCTGCATCCCCAGACTTTACCTGGTGGTCTAGCAGTGATGCAGGTTAGGAGCAATCTTCCTACGCTCCTGCCCCATGCAGAGCCATCATCAAAATAGCTGCCCTGAGTTCCCGTTGTAGTCTTGAGACTAGAACGGGAACTCAGGGCAGCCATTTTGATGACAGCTCTATACGGGGAAGGAGCATAGGAAGATCGCTTCTGCCCCGTGTCACCGCTAGACCACCAGGTAAGGTCCAGGGAGGTGCGGGCAGCCTGTAAATAGATGAAAATTAGAAGAAACTTAGAAGCAAAAAAATTGTGAATAATCAAATTCGCAAATAGGAAAACCACGAATAGTGAGGGAGAGCTGTACTCTTTTTGAAAGTACAAGGACTAAGGGCATGTATTGAAACTACTAAATAGTATATTGAAACAAAATGGAGAAAATATGTCTTCACTCAATGAGTAATTAAGCTCTGGAATTTGTTGCCTGAGAATGTGATAAAAGCAGTTAGCATAGCAGGATTTAAAAAAAAAAAAAGATTTGGACAAGTTCCTATCAGAAAAATCCATAATCCATTATTAAGGTGGACTTGGGAAAGTCCAATGCAGCTTGAAATCTATTTTACTCTTTTGAGATCTTACCAGATTCTTAAGACCTGGACTGGCCACTGTTGAAAACAAGCTACTGGACTTGATGGACCTTTGCTCTACCCAATATGGCAATTCTTATGTACCAGTACTTATATATTTATAACTAGGAAACATACATATCTAAGTGTTGGCAATTAAATATGCAAGTTGGTATTTCAGAATTTAGATATATATATATATATTAGTGCCAACACACAGATGTGTAAGTCTGCCTTTTTGGAAACTTACATATTTAAATGCTCCCAATTAGGTACAGAGCCTTCAGTCATTCATCACAATTGATTTGAGTGTGGGGAGAGGAGGGGGAACACTGGAGCTTTAATATGGTGATCTTCCTTAAAGTGCCCAAAATGCATGCTTACTTGGGAACACCTGTAAATCACATGTTGCTAATGGTGATCTTATACCTGTGCTTCCCTTCTGAAATGCAGAATACATGTGCATTTTTGGTGTCCACCCTAGGTGTGCCCCCCTATCCTGTCCAAATCCTTCTTCTTATCATATGGATGTATTGCAAATTTACATGCGTAAATCCTGGTGTTCTAAAATTTGGTTTTCAATGTTTATTTGATATAAATGGGTGACTAGCAATATTTACTTATGTAAATTGCAAATAATTCATCTACAATAAGAAGCAATAAGGGACAGAACATTTAAATTCACAGATTCCCAAAGCCACATTATAAAAGTTCTCATTCCTATCTTTGTTGCCTTGTCTATTTTGTACTACCACTACAGCAGCAACTGTAGCACTTTGCACCGGTTCTCTGACCCCCAGATGGAGACTTGGCATTTTGGGCAGTTGCCCATATAAGAATGCATGCACTTTGCAAAGCACCACAGGTTCCTCCGGCTCTCAGTCCACTGCACTAACCTTTAAGCTACTCTTCCACTTCAGATAAAGATGAGCACATCAGCACCATGGTTTACTTGGGATTGGTAATGGTGGAAGAGGGCTGAATAAGAAATGTTTGCAATCATTGCCCTTCCCTCTAAAGATCCCATGCCTTGATGCACATGAGATGTAGAGACATCCCTAACTGCACCTTTTTTGCAGGCTTTGTAATTGAAATACTCCAGTGCAGGACAAGTCTGTTTCCATCCCAGAAAATAGGACTACAGAGTAAACAGGAAGGGTGAGGAGAACGACTTAAAATATATTGCACACATGTGTTGGCTAGAGACTGAGAAAGGAACAGGCCAGCCTCCAAATTTAGCAGGACAACAAGGAAAGAAAATCATTTTCAATTCAACACTGAAAAATATATTTCAGAGATTAGAAATAAAGGAACGTGAAGACATTTTACAGCTTTTTTTTTTATAGAATGCCTGTAGGAGGCACTAGTACTTGAACAAGGATAACTTTATTTATAAGGGAACAAATGAAAATATGTTGATCAGTATATTCTCACACTACTCTGTGGAGCAGAGAATGGTGCATAGACCCCTTGGTTGCCATGGAAATATATAAAATAGCTTTATGATAAGAAGCTGCAGTTCTGTAGCCTTGTGCTCTTCTTTGTATTTTTGATACAGAATATTAGACTATATATTGAATGATTTCAAGAGGTTTCTTTATAGATAATTATCATTGTATTTTCCCTGAGTATTATATCTTAATTAATGATATGCAAATTTGTGAGCAGTGACAGCAATCATCAAGACTTCACCCTTATATGATTTCACCCTTTTTGCATTTGTTATGTCGCTCTAATATCCCCCCTAGTCTATAATTTGATGTCTACATTTATGCACTGAGGCCCAGATTCTATAAATGGCGCCTGTGGTCATGTGAAAAAGAGAAGATGCTCCTCTAATATAGCTTCCTGGCTTCTTCTTATTGTTGCATAGGGTTGACAGTGTCTAAGGTGCTGTGTAAGCTAAACTGAAGTAACTTATAATGATACAAAAGGATGCTTTTCATAAATCTTACAGCTACCTGAGAGGCAAGAGTTTCTTGCCCCGAGTTTTTTCTGTCTCCACATAATATTGCACAGTGTTCAATAATCTAAGCTTTCTGGGCATGTTTTGTGTTTGTGCACTGGCTGGCTGCTTTGCGTCTGCTGTCAGATAGAAGAAACCAGCCTTCTGGACTCCAAGCTTTTCAGTCTTTGCCTTGTGTTTGTACACTGTTGGCTTTGTTTTTGTTAGACAGAAAGCATCTGCTGGACTTTAAAGCTTTTTAGCTGCCTCTCTGGTGTTTGTGTACTGTCTGGCTTCTGCACGTATTAGATAGCAAGCACTCAGCTGAACTCAGAGTTTAGCACCCTTTCTCAGAAATGTTTGCTGGCTGTCATATTTGCCAAAATTCTCTCCTTACTGTTGGGTTCCATATACTTTATTTATTGATTTAATTAGGTAGTCGCAGAAAAGTTTTCAAACTTAAGCCCATCAATAAAGAAGACACTTGAAAAACATCTTGTTTTATAATTCATTAGCAGTAGTAATTTAAACCCCCTTTTACAAAACCGTGAAAGCAGTTTTTAGCGCAGGCCGGCACGCTAAGTGCTCTGTGCTGCTCCCAACACTTATAGAATTCCTATGAGCATTGGGAGCAGCGCAGAGCATTCTGCACGCCGACTTGCAATAAAGACCGCTTCCACGGTTTTGTAAACAGGGGGTGGGGGGGGATAAGTTAGTTGTTTATTAAAATTTGTTATTAATTTCTATCATATTTAAATGTCTGTTCATATGATTTATAAACACAGTCTACATATTTATAAATATATTCATAGTGACATGCTGCAGATACATAATTCCCAACATTTCTACTGCCTGTATATACATTTCACACATTCATCTTTCTCTCTCTGTGTTTGTATATACAGTGCTGAGAAAAATTATGTGAATACCAAGTATAATGATGAAAATTATTATATGTACTTGGGAAAAGAAAATGGGAAAACTTACCCTGATATGCTTAATTGAAACCTTTTCTTATGCAATAAAAAGAGTATAAATTAAACCATTTTGTGTTAACTCTGGAATTTGTTACTAGAGAATGTGGTGAGAGCAGTTAGCTTATCAGGATTTAAAAAAGAATTAGGGCTCCTTTTACTAAGGTGCACTATGCTTTTTAGCGCACACTAACCACGTGTTAAAACGCTAACACGTGCATGTTAGTCTATGGATGCATTAGTGGTTAGCACGTGCATAGATTTAGCGTGCGCTAAAACTCTTAGCGTACCTTAGTAAAACAGGGGGTCAGATCATTTCCTAAAAGAAAAGTCCATAAGCCATTATTAAGATGG
Source organism: Geotrypetes seraphini (assembly GCF_902459505.1). Taxonomy (NCBI): domain Eukaryota; kingdom Metazoa; phylum Chordata; class Amphibia; order Gymnophiona; family Dermophiidae; genus Geotrypetes; species Geotrypetes seraphini. The sequence continues at coordinate 72,121,352 of NC_047088.1, forward strand.
ACTTATGAAAATCCACTGCTTATATCTAGGATAAGCAGCATAAAATCTGTTTTACTCTTTTGGAATCTTACAATAAGCAGCACAAAATCTGTTTTACTCTTTTGGAATCTTGCAATAAGCAGCACAAAATCTGTTTTACTCTTTTGGAATCTTGCAATAAGCAGCACAAAATCTGTTTTACTCTTTTGGGATATTGCCAGGTATTTGTGACCTGGATTGGCCACTGCTGGAAACAGAATACTAAGCTAGATGGACCTATAGACTATCCTAGTATGGCAGCTGTGATGTTTATATGTTCTTATATCCTGCAGAGCAAATCCAGAGGACATTTTGGTCTTTTTGTCCTATGTAAAGGTCCAAAGGTTTTGGAGTTTACTCTTCCCTAGAAACGGTTAGTGGTCTTCACTAATTTTTAAGTTAGGATCACTTTGGATCCAAATGAGTTGAAGGAAAGCCACCAGACATCTCTCCATGCAGAACTCTGACACTGCTTGCCAGAGTACGTGAATGATATCCATCCCTATCAAGCCATCTTCAAACTTTTCACCGGGGTATCCTCAAGGAGGATGCATTCTCTTCTACTGTTGAAAAATGCAAAAACAATCAATACTTTGAGCTATTGTACAGAAAATGAAAATAAGTGGAGAGTTCAACTTCTGTAAAACCAGAGGACATAATTTGAGGTTGAGGGGTGGTAGATTCAAAGGCAATATTAGGAAATTCTACTTTACGGAGAGGGTGGTGGATGCCTGGAATGCGCTCCCGAGAAAGGTGGTGGAGAGGAAAATGGTGACTGAGTTCAAAGAAGCATGGGATGAACACAGAGGATCTAGAATCAGAAAATAATATTAAAGATTGAACTAAAGCCAGTACTGGGCAGACTTGCACGGTCTGTGTCTGTGTATGGCCATTTGGTGGGGGATGGGCTGGGGAGGGCTTCAGTAGCTGGGAGGGTGTAGATGGGCTGGAGTAGGTTTTAACGGAGATTTCGGCAGTTGGAACCCAAGCACAGTACCGGGTAGAGCTTTGGATTCTTGCCCAGAAATAGCTAAGAAAAAAAAAAATTTAAAATTTCAATTGAATCAGGTTGGGCAGACTGGATGGACCATTCGGGTCTTTATCTGCTGTCATCTACTATATGTCACTATTGGAAAGCAACAAAAGAACTAGGGGGTCCTTTTATTAAGGCCCGCTAACCGATTTCTCGTGTGCTAAAGATTAGTGTGTGCTAAATGCTAAAGCATCCATTATATTCTATGGGCACCTTAGCATTTAGCGTGTGCTAAATCAATTAGAGCACCTTAATAAAAGGACCCCGAGACTTGACATAGCTGAGTTTCAGTGGGATTGCCTGCGTCAAGAGTCAGACATTGGGATGGCTGATTTTGACACAACTTTTTGTGTTGAAGCCCACTTTTGCCACGCAGCAGCTGCTAGCATGGCTTTGTAAAAGAGTGGGTATTTGAGGTACATATGAAATTACTTTGGGCTCCTTTTACTAAGGTGCGATAGTGTTTTTACCGCGCGCTGGCATTAGCGTCGAGCGCACATGCTAAAACCGCTAGCGCAGCTTAGTAAAAGGAGCCCATTATGAAAAAGAAAATATATTCCCTGAAGTTTGTTTTTTTTTCCAAGGAACTGTTAAATATCCAACCTTGATTGTTCTCTCAGAATTTGAATTTCCATTTATTTTGTCAAAATTAAATCCAAGCCCACAAACCCTGCCAAAGGATCACTTAATTTATTTTTACATCCATTTTTTTAAAAAAAAAACTTGTAATACAAGAATAATTGAACTCGAGTTCAGAGTCGGGCAGTAATTCCTTCACAGGGCTCTGATAGACTTGCACTGTATCAAATGAAAGCCTAAGTGGTTTATAAGTGCCACTGTAGTCCCAGGAAGAAGCTCTGGATCTTTCTTTCACAATGTTCACTTACATTTGAAACATGTGCTGTTTTGTTATAATTACTTAAGACTTGTTATCGCCAGATTTTACCAGGGTTGTTTAAAATACAAAATGCATATTTTGATACTTAAGTAAAAAGTATAATGAAAACAAATCAAAAATTTACTCAACTAAAAGTAAAAAAGTGCCTCAAATAATTATTTTTGAGAAAAAGTACCACAGCTGCAATGTCTTTTCATTGAGAATTGCTACCAGCTTCAGCTTCTGCTCTGCTAAATCATTTAACCAGTTCAAACACACTTTTCATAGATTCTGGATAACCCACTTTCATATATGTATTTAGGCCCTTCACTTCTCTCCGGCATGTCAGATTCAGTAAGGTATGCTTGAGCATTATTATCCTTTGTGGACACACGAGGCTCAGTTTTCAGCTGATGCAGGGCAGTGTGCTATCCACCTAACCCCAGCACTCTGTCTTGATATTCAGCGACTTGCATTGAATAATTGGAGGGTTCTTTGGCCAACTCTAAGTTAACCAACTAAGGAAATATTCAGCACTTACCAATTCAATTTGCCTGCTAAACTTAGCAGGTCAGTGCTGAATATTTGCAACATGTAGATTACAGTAGATGACACAGATTTTCCTTAAGAACTGCAATCCCGAATCTTAGTAGAAATCGATAACCACTGGCACCTATGAAGAGCCACATACGATAAATGATAAAACAATCTTTCCTTGTGATGAGAAAGCTAAGATCCATCAGAAAATACTTTGAAGCGGAGGCTTTCCAAATTTTAGTGCAATCCCTAATCCTATCTCGACTAGGCTACTGTAATATAACACTAATAATAATAATAATAATAACTTAATTTTTGTATACCGCCATACCCTGGGAGTTCTAGGCGGTTAACATCAATTAAACAAAATTTAGAAGAGTTACAATTAATAAGATTTACAAACAACGAGGTCGTTGAGGTATGCATGAAGGGGTTGTAGAAGTCATTGGAGTTCGGTTGGAAGAGAGCAATAAGAAGGAGTAGAATGAGAGTTCAGTTCTTCACTAGTTCTTTGCTCGAAAACATTGCTGTCATGTCTACAACTAACTCAAAATGCAGCAGTAAGATTCATATATGGACTATGGAAATTGGAATACCTACAACCCTAGTATATCAAACTTTATTGGCTGCCCATAACTGCAAGGCTCAAGTTTAAATTAGGCATCACTGCCTTTAAGATCCTGAGAGGAAATGCCCACGGCTACCCAAGAGTTGGCCATCCTATTCCAGGGTGCTTCCAACAGATATTCCACCAGAAATCTTTTCCTCTTAAAATTCCCAGCATGCAACAATATAAAGTCTACCAGGCAAATTACTTTATCCATTCAATATCAATTAGCAAAATATTGGAACCAACTACCACTTACACTACGATCTTGTGACCACTTTCTCAGGTTCAGAAAACTTTGAAAAGCTTTTCTGTACCAAGACAGGAAGCCAACATGGAAGTAACTGAAATGGTAATTGTAAAAGTCAATTTTTAAACTGTCCAATGCAACTCCTGGGACATAACAATAAGCCAGATTTATTTCTTCTGTTTTCTATACTGTTCTCCAAAGGGAGCTCAGAACAGTTTACATGAATTTATTCAGGTAAGCATTTTTCCCTATCTGTCCAGGGTCACAAGGAGCAACGTGGGATTGAACTCACAACTGCTGAGGCTGTAGCTTTAACCACTTCCTCCCCTCTCCTACTTAAACTTGTAACTATGTATTTGTAGCTATGACCTAAATGCATTATTAACTGTACTGAGCTACCTGTACTAGCAACTCTATTAAATGTTTATGTCAAAATGTCCATTGTAACTTCCTGGAATAGAAACCTGATTAACCTAACATTAACATATGACAATGGGGGCATGCTCAGGACATGGTTTGAGCGTGGTGTGGTCGGGTCTAGGGCAGGGCCTGAAAATACACATGCCTTACTCATTTCAAAAGGGGAACGCAGGTCTGTGTCTAACGAGATCAAGCTGGGATTCACACCTGCTTACCGGGATGTCTAGTTTTCAGAAAGTGCTGGTTTCTGGCTGGGCTTCACAGGTGGAATTAGGGGCGGTCACCCTCTTAATTCTCAGACCTCTTCTGGCCCCTGAAATCATTCTATTTTGAACGTTTGCTGACTTCTGTTTTTAATTGGCAGTGCATAGACTTGTATGTGGCATGTATGTAACCAAATTGGCACACACAAATTATCAGCACATGCATATCTAGATTCTGCAGTTCTCATATACATGTGCATGCGCTGATACAGACGTCTAGGCAGCCATGTTTCCTCCCTTGATGTTATCCACATTATTTGTGTAAAATGTATGCTTCTGCCACACAATCACACTTAACCTCCTCACTATTCCATCTTTAAAACATATTAATACCTGTGATCTAATATCTTCTCCATTACCACACCCTCCCTCTGGAACTCTACACCGAATTACTTACGAGAAGAAACAACTCTAAATCAATTCAAATCAAAATTAAAACATTCCTGTTTACCGACGCTTTTGGACTATAACTGTCCTTATAAGGACAACATGAATCCCACCTACTATGGTCCTTCCATACCTCATGTTTGTTCCTTTTTGTTTTCTTTCCTCTCATTATTGTAGTTCTATACTACTTCCCTTTTGTCAGCATTCGTCTTGTTTTAACTGCCTGTTGAATTAATACTCCCTAGTGATGTCCCTCCTTATTCATTTTGATACCTTGTTTTAATTTTAAATGTATTTTGTATAATCTTTATTATTGATGTGCACCACCTAGAAGTATGATTGGGGGGTATAAAGTTTTTTAAAAAAAATAAACTTGAAACTTGATTTTAAAACTGGCTGTACCGTACATTGACAGAACCCGTTCCAAAATACTAGTGGAATAGCACGGTGTCCAGTTCCAAATTTATTAATATTTAAAATACTGAAACCATCTGTATGCTTTACAATAATTAAAAATATAATATCTAAAAAGAAAAGGCCACCATTTTATCAAGATAGGATAGAACAAGCAACAGATTAATAGTTCTGCAATGCTGAGTACCGCCACCATTCCATAGATTGATGGAGTGAGTATATATATAACCTTACCCTCCCTTTTATGATGCCGTATTAGGCTTTTTTAAATCACCGGTAGCAGTGGTATTAGCTCCAATGCTCGTAGAATTCGTATGAGGGTCGGACCTAATACCGCTATGGCAAAAAGGGGATGGGGGTTAGTTGGGGGTGTTTTTACTAAGCTACGATAAACGCCAATGTATGCTAACCACAACAAACAAAATGCCTGGCCTAATATACCTTGCAAACTTATGTTCAAACTATGTGAAACCAGCTGAATGTTTCCTTAGAAGACTTAATCAAATGTACCTAAAATTATTTCTAATGTACTTTACAATTTTCTTTCCCAGTCCAATAACTACTTTCACAATTGTTTGAAACACTTCTTATTTTCATGAGACCTCAGAACTACCACTCCTCCATCCCACCAAGGTGTACACATGGGGAGATACAAGCAGTGAAATCCTCACCGGTCTCTATTGATTTAAATATTGTGCATTTCTTAACATATTATTGTTACTTAACTTAGCAATGGTGAAATCTCGCTTTTCATATGGACTGTGCGGTGAGACCCGACATGTTTCACTGAAGTTTCGTCAGGGGTCTATCCTAAAACAGATAAAGTTATTTGAATTAATGTCCCTCTCAAACCATTACTTTCAAGTCTAAATAAAAATCCTTCTTAACTTACCACCACTGCAGCCGTCCACCTCATATCAATCATTATTTGTGAGATGCCGGCCGTGTCTCTAGGGCTCCGTTTTATTCACTTCCTGTTACAGGACCGCCCCTAGACATAATGGGACCAGACCGGAAGGACCCGCCCCCCCTGCCTTCTGAGGTGCTAGATCTCCCCCGATACCGAAAAAATTCCATACAAATTATTATACTGTGCAAACGACCCGATTCAAAACATTGATGTCCACTCGATTTCTAAATTTAACCCATGAGGGACTACCGTTTTAATCTGTGAATCCATCTTTGCTCCTTCAGGTTCAATTCTCTTTCTATGTTGCCACCCACCCTCCCCCTCTGCTGTATGCTGTCAATTACTCTCCATTTAAGCTCAGCTACTAAATGGTTGAAATTTGCCATGTGGGATTTTGATTTGCCAGCTCGTCCTCCCTATGTAAATTAACTGACAAGGGCATATGATTGCATACACTACCCCTCTACTGTTACAGTTGGTCGTATTCTTAACTGTGATCATGGTGTGCTTCCCTGGAACTTCCCATTGGGCTCCTTCGATCGTACTCTCGCACCATTGGTAGTCTCCACATCGGATATATACACCTATAGAGGTAGTGTCCAGGCTCTAGAATTTCTTAAAATTTAAACACTGATCCAGTGTCATAGCTCTTTTATAAGATACCATAGGAAAATTGCTAAGGCTCTCATGCAGATTGACTACATGCCAATGTTTTCTCATTATTTGTATTATAAATGTGGTAGGTTCTGAAAAAGGGAACACATAGATCAATCGTTCATGATCTGATTGTTCTTTCTCCTTAACCCTAATTAATAGTTCCCTTTGAGCATATCTCGCTCTGAGGTAACCTTGTTTGATCGCTCAATCGGGGTTCCCCCTGGCCAAAAACTTATCTTGCAATATCCGTGCCTGTACTTTGAATTCTTTTAAATCAGACCAATTCCTCCTGATTCTCAAAAACTGACTAATGGGTAGCCCAAATTTTAATTTAAAGGGATGATAGCTCGTAAAATGTAATAGAGTATTACGTGCCATGGGTTTCCTGAATACTGTGGTAGAGAAGCCACCCAGGGTTCTCTCCACCTGAAGATCTAAAAATTCAATCTATTCTTGATGATATGTGCAAGTGAATTGGATCTGTCTATCCACGGAGTTCAAATACTCTACAAAATGTCCCGAGAACCTTCCCACAAAAAGAAAACATCATCCAAAAACCTGACCCACTGGGAATTTTATAAAAAAAAATACTAGTGTATACATATTGTCCTTCAAATTTTGACATGTAGAGGGTGGCCACGGAAGGAGCTACACTTGCTCCCATGGCCACCCCCTGCGTTTGCTTGAAAAAATCTTCCCGATATTGGAAGTAACTGTCCTCTATAACCCACTGGGCCAGCTGTATCAAAAAGGAAGTGGAAATTCTCTGCGGGGTACTCTGATTCCGAAGTACCTCCTCAATGATATTCATAGCTTGGCTTTGAGGGATTCTGGGTGTACAATGATGTCACGTCTAGTGTGACCATTAAAAATTCACCTGAAGGAGGTTGGACCTCCTGTAATTTTCTTAGAAAATGAGCTGTATCTTTCAAAAAAGATTTAACCTTCATTGCTTCTGGGCATAGGAACCAGTCTACAAATTTAGACAAGGGGTCAAGGATCGAATGCCGTGTATATAGCTGCATCAACATGAGTTTCAAAGCCTCTGTATCAACTTCCCATACACACACAAAAACAATTTTAGATGAATTATATAGCTGTACAGTTCGTTAGAAATATGTTTATGAGTTCTTGAAGGTTTGAGATATAATAGAAGTAGAGTTTTGGCATGTATGTGGAAATGTGCACACACATGCACATATATACTAGAATTTTAGTCATTTATATGCATATTTAACTCATAGATGTTAGCACCTTCTTTATAGAATTATCCCCTAAATATGTAGGGGGCGTTCTATAACTGGGCATCTGCATGTAAGTTCCCTGAGGTTGTGTGATAACAGCTTCCTCTATAACAGCACCAGGGGGCCCAGGTTTCATTATAAAATACTAGTCTAACCTGGTATTGGCACACCCACAGTTACACCAGTCATAAACCTAGCGTAACTGCTTATAGCTCCTGAGATGGCACCTCTTATGTAGGATATGCCATCACCTTTGCCAAGAAAGACAAACGCTTCCTAAGAAGTGACTCCCCTCCCTTATATATTTCCCTTCACCCTCGTTCCTCCCCCCATTTTTTTTTTCTAACTCAATGCATTTTTGGGGGGTTTTCCCCTCATTCCCATTGGATCCAGTATGTATACTTTTGTCTGTTTTCCCTGCTATTTATTTTCAACTTTTAATTGATACCTTTTATGTATTCCTGTAAACCTTTTAGTTATCCATTGATAGACGGTATATCAAGTGACAAATAAACTTGGAAACTTGTAGAGATGTATGCAATCTACAATATTCTGTAAAATGCATGTATGTATTGTCCTGTCATGTCATGACCTAAAATGCACTGCTCTGCTCTGCATTATGCTCTACCCTGTTATGCTTTATTATGTATGTAAACTTGTAACCCGTTCTGAGCTCTTCTGGGAGGATGGGATATAAAACCAAATAAATAAATAACTGGGATCTCCATCCATACTCCTCCCATGTGTAACCCCTCACACATTTACATATATAAGCTAGATCAGGGGTGTCCAACCTTTTGGCTTCGCTGGGCCGCATTGGCCGAAAAAAATGTTTCAGGGGCCGCACAAACACGCAAACGCTGCAGCAAGACAGAGGAAGGAGCCGGCAAGATGGTAAACACCCGGGGGGCAGCAGAGGAAAACACTGCATTGCCCTCGACCGGGGCTGCACAAAATACTTCACTGGGCCGCATGCGGCCCTTGGGCCGCAGGATGGACACCCCTCAGCTAGATGCTTCAGTAGAGAACAGTAGTGGTAAGACAGCCTGCTGGCACTTGTGCACATAAATGTAGGTGCCCTTTAAATGCACATTAAAACACACAGAATAAAATGAAACAAACAAATGACAATACACCCATAGTAGTTAGGCCCCCTTTTATGAAGCTGCATTAAGCTTTTTTATCGCCTGCCGCAGCAGTATTAGCTCTGATGCTCATAGATATGCGTCGGAGCTAATACAGTCACGGCTTGTGATTTTTAAAAAAAGCCTAAAGCGGCTTTGTAAAAGAGGGGGGAGGGAGTTACCAATTTTTTGTTTGGGTTTCTCTTTGGACATTTTAGGGTTGCGAGATTATTTCATACAAAAGCAGACCTTATTGAATGAGAATTAACCTGACAGTAACTCATCCTTTTTCCCATTTGTAAAGGTATTCCACCCAAATTGTTTTCCCTTGCACCCCAATCTCTGACTAGATACTTCCTTTTGATTCAAACCATCTTGGTTCTCTTCCATTTGCAATTTGTATCCCAGAAGTACTTTTTCTGTTCCCCTTACATCTCATACACTCATTGTATGTATCTTGTTGTAAACATCTCTTACTTCTTGTTGTAAACATCTATTTTTTGTTGTAAACATCTCTTACTCTCATTGTATGTAACTTGTTGTAAACCGCTTTTAACTTATGGTATAGCGGTATATAAGAAATAAAATTATTATTATTATTATTAAATCAATCTTTCTCCTTAACCCAGCAGTTCGACATTCAAAGACTTGGAGGGCAATAGTCTCAAGGACAGTGGACACGAGGAAAGTGACCAGACAGATAGCGAGCATGATGTCCAGCGAGGCCTGTACTGTGACACTGCCGTCAATGATGTGCTGAACACCAGTGTGACTTCCATGGGATCGCAGGTCCCTGAACAAGGTAGGTTGCTCAGCACAAATCAGATAAAGGAACGCTGCAAGAAAAAAACCTTTTACTTGAAAATCATAGACAAAGTCTAACATGACTTTTTTGTACATATGAAAGACTGTGGATTATGACTAGGCATACGTTCACTGAGTTCTGAAGGTTAAACACACATTTCGGAATGAAGGTCAAGATGATATGATTTGAGTATATGTCCACAGGCTATTCATCTTCGTCTTTTCTCTGGATGCCTGCAGGGACAAGGCTGGAAGAGGTTGCTGCTGACATGTGGGAGAAGTTCAGATTTTAAGACTCTCTCTTTAGTGTGTCAGGTTTTCCGCTTGGGGCATGATTTTGTACAAATTTCTCCCATTCCCTATAGCTCGAGTTGTGAATATCAGTCTCGGTGTCAGCTCATATTCGTGACAGATATTCACCTTCTTCGAAACTGGAGAATAAAGGAAGGAAATTGGATTATTCAAATGAGTTAGACCATTGATCAGGGTAATAGAAGCAGAGCAACCATTGAGAGGAGATTGTTCACTGCAGTCAGATCAATTAGGACTCAGATCACTCCAGGAGGATCATAGTTTATTTGATGAATTAATCAAACAAGGTTAAATATCTGAATAGAACATTTGATAAAAGTACACCTCTATGTCCATTAATGTCTACCTTGTGGCTTGCTCCCTGGTTGTGCATCGTTATCCTTCCATATATCTTGTTAGCATAAGAACATAAGAATTGCCATCTCTGAATCAGATCCTGGGTCCATCAAGTCCGGTGATCTGCACACACGGAGGCCCCGCCAGGTGTACCCTGGCATAGTTTTAGTCCCCATATCACTGTATGCTTTTCAAGGGAGATGTGCATCTAATTTACCCTTACCCGTATCACTCTATGCCATTCTTAAGGAGATGCTACTTTGTTTCTATCGTGCCAGGGAAAATATTCGATACCAGTAGCGCATTTCAAGGTTGGTTCACTCTCTGGGCCTTTATCTAACACAGTCAGATTTCTCCCTACAACTCTTAAGGAGATGTGCATCTAGTTTACCCTTAAATCCTAGAACGGTGGATTCTGCAATTACTTCCTCTGGGAGAGCATTCCAGGTGTCCACCACTCGCTGCGTCAAATAGAACTTCCTGATAATCGTCCTGGACCTGTCCCCCCTCCTTCCATATCTCTTTGGAATTTATAAACAAACTTCTGCTTTTACATCTGAGTTTGCCCAGATAGATGCCAGATCAGACACAGACAATCTGAACAGAACCCCTTCTGGTTCATTTAAGTGCAAGCTCTTATTTTTGTCTGGGCATAGATTGGTTTTTAAGGCTTTACTGATGCAAACATTCTATGCAAATATCGTATCTTTTTCAATTAAGAAGCTTGAATTCAGCTTGATGCTTAGGCTTAGTGATGCCTCGGGGTGCTTGGATCTGTCTTGAGATAAGCTGTAGCTGAGGCTCAGCTGGAAGCCCCTCTGCTGGAAGACTTCACAACGTGAAAACCAAACTCAAGTGATATGTGCATGGTTCTTTAGCTGTTAAATTCGATTTACAGTAAACAAACATCATTAAAAGTCTTTGTTGTGATTTCATAAATGAGTCAGATAGAAAAACTGGTTTCACAGTGCACATCTCTCAATATCGAATGCATTATGCATTTTAAATATCGTCATCCGGAAAATGTTGCTCCTGAATTTGGTTACCTTGGAACTTGTTAAATGGGTATTTTTAATTCCTTAAAAATCTGGACGCGTGAGGCAGCCATTTATTAGCACTGCAGTGCTGCTAATGCTAGTTGACGAGTGGTGATATGTAATGACAATGTCAGATTACCTCATTATGACTGAAGATGCAAACGTTAAATTTTAATGCATCCAAGCAGTGACAGATTGGCTGTCTGGGGGTCTCACAACATGTCACAGAATTCAGAGTGATACTCTGCACGGTAATGCAATGCAATGGATTAATTTATCACAAAACACGCACTTTCTCTTTGATTTTGAAGGATCTGTTTAATAAAATTCTCACTGAAATAAGAGATGATGCCTGGCAAAGATAATTCTAATCTACTGCCATTTTTCTACTTGTTATGTATTTCGTTGTTTTGACCTGTAATTCTCTCCTGCTACTGGCTCTTGCAGCTCACTCAAAACTAGGGTGAAAACTGCTGCCACTAAGCTTCATTCATGCTACTTGGTGATTTTCCACCCTTCCCCCTTCTTTCTTATATTTCTGTCCTCTGTTACACACACTTTTTAAAAATTGTTTGAATATCTTTATTGACAGATTAAAATGAACAATAACATGAAGTGAATCTATACACATTGAAGAAGTGAAATGGCTGGGCTGGAGGATATATATAGTTTGTAGAGCTGTACTAAATAGCATGTTTTATTATTTGGTCAAATATGAATAATGAAAAATATTATTCAGCCAAATACAAATAATGGGTATTTATCTTTAACATAACAAATAATAAAAGAAGCAATGTAGTAAGATTTAACACAGTAGAGCCCCAGATTATTTGTATTCGAATTTAAATTGATATTAGGTCGAATACAAATAGTGTGTTCAGGGCACTATTCGGGGCTAAATTGAATATAAATACTTGGTACAGCCATAGATGTTTGACTTTCCTTTTAACCTACTGACCAAGAGCCCCAATGTTGACTCTAGGCATTACTCTATGCAGTGGCTGGAAGTCCCCCTCCCCTTCCTGGGGTTGTGGATGTTGCCTTTGCAGCAGCTCTAGCCTTGGCTTATCTATGGAGTAGAATTCTTGAAGCAGGAATTAAACTGGAACCTTCTACCTCACAGCACATGCAATATGAGCCACAGGGCCAGCCCTACCACTCCTGTTACTGCTGTTAACTACTTCTGCTTTTGTTTTCACTGCTTTGTGTAATGGACAAACCTAAACAGGGGAAGCTCTACTGAGTAGGGACTGCCTCATGAATGTTTAATGTAGAGCACTGCATACATCTAGCAGTGCTATAGAAATGATAAGCAGTAATAATAGTAGGGAAGCCAAGTAAATTCTGGGATAGATTTTCTCAGATTATTATTATTATTATTATTTTATTTTTTAATATCTTCCACTTTGTTAGATGATAACTAGTTGCATGCCGTTCTTTGGAGGAAACAGCAAACGTATTTATCTTTATATATAATGGAGCACTGCAGTTTCATTTATAGAAGCTGAATTTGATGACAGATAAGGTCTGTGGCCCATCTAATCTCCCTGCTTTCATCACCATAGACACTATTTTGCTTGTTTTTATGATAACCCCTTCTAATCAAATATTTATTGTGAATAATGAAACTGTTTTTGATTAGAGTAGAATGGAGATCAAAGAGCGAAATTATAATCTGTTGCTCCATTAACAATGCACACCTAGATTATTAAATTGTTTTCCTAAATTGAAATGGTATATTTCTGCAACAATTGAGCCTCGGTTTGTTAACCTTGGACATAAGCATTACCGTATAAACTCAAATATAAGCTGAGATTTTTGGTCCAAAAGAATAGCCCAAAAATGGGGGTCTCGGCTTATATTTAGGTCAGCGCCCACCTACCCCCCTCCCAGACCTGTTGCAGGCTTCCGCCCTGTTTGCTGTAAGACCTGGTGCGCCGGGACAGGAGGGATCCCTCCTGCCTCCCCCGCATAATTTTAAAATCCATGGTGGGCTGGGACAGGAGGGATCCCAATTCCCACCTCTTATCCCGACCGACTGTGCCTTCCTTTACTTCCTCCCACCTCCTCCGCGTACCTTTTATAATCCCCGGTGGTCTAGTAGTGAACTGGAGCAGAAGCTCCTGCGCCATGGAGAGCCACTAGTGATTGGCTGCCTTGAGTTCTCATGAGGCCTGCGAGAACTCACAGCAGCAAATCACTAGTGGCTCTCCATGGGGCAGGAGCGCGGGTCAAGTAGGTTTTAGGGGCGTTTTGGAGGGCTTATCATATATTTGAAGCAGGTTATGTTGAGATGTATTTCTGGTACCCTTTATGTGAAATTCACAGCAATGCCCTCTAAGATGCCCTACTGTTCTATTAGTATGTCTGTGTGGCCAATCCATTACAATGCTGGCCCCTCACACAACCAAATGGTCTGTATTTGGACATTTTCAAATTGGACATTTTTGTGGTTGAAAATGGCAAAGTTAGGCAACTTAAGGCTGGACATCCTAATGGCCAAGACATCCAAATAGACTATTTTTGAAAAATAAATTTAGATATACAGCGGTTTTGAAAATGGCCGCTTCTCCACCTCCGATTTTGGACGTCTTGTGGAAAAGTCAAACTTGGATGCTCCATCGAAATGGCCCTCAATGGATTTTGGACTAAATTCAGTAAATGGTGCCCAAATTTGGGCACCAAAACAAATCAGTTCAGAGCACTGATCTATAACACACCATATATAGACTAGTGCTTAGAGCCAATTTCAACGCCAAACTTTGGGGACACAAGGATTTACACTATCTGAAACCTGGTGTAAATGCTAGCATGGTAGTTAGGCACAGTTTCTACTATTCTGTAATACTGTACGCATCATTAGTGAGTGCCCATTACCCACTTATGTCCCTCTCATGGCCATGCCCCCTTTGGAGTTGCATGCTAAAAAATTTGCATGTAGATCTTTGTAGAATGGAGCCTAGCATTATGTGTCAATTAGTACTAATACTTGGTTGATAGTACTCAATTAGAAACATAGAAAATGACGGCAGAAAAGGGCTACGGCCCATCAAGTCTGCCCACTCTAATGACCCACCCCCCTAACTTCTTCCCCTAAGAGATCCCACATGCCTATCCCATTTTTTCTTAAAATCTGGCACGCTGTTGGCCTCAATTACCTGCAGTGGAAGTTCATTCCAATGATCAACCACCCTTTCGGTGAAGAAATACTTCCTGGTGTCGCCATGAAATTTCCCGCCCCTGATTTTCAGCGGATGCCCTCTTGTGGCCATGGGTCCTTTAAGAAAAAAGATATCATCTTCCACCTCGATACGGCCCGTGATATATTTGAACGTCTCAATCATGTCTCCCCTCTCTCTACGTTCCTCGAGTGAGTATAGCTGCAATTTACTCAGCCTTTCCTCATATGGGAGATCCTTGAGTCCTGAGACCATCCTGGTGGCCATTCACTGAACCGATTCAGCTCTCAGCACATCATTTTGGTAATGTGGCCTCCAGAATTGTACACAATATTCCAGATGAGGTCTCACCATGGATCTGTACAACGGCATTATGACTTCGGGCTTCCGGCTGATGAAACTTCTACGGATACAACCCATCATTTGTCTAGCCTTGGATGAAGCTTTCTCCATTTGATTGGCGGTTTTCATGTCTTCACTAATGATCACTCCTAGGTCACGTTCTGCTGCAGTCCTAGCTAAGGTCTCACTATTTAGGGTGTAAGTTCTTCACAGATTTCTGCTGCCAAGGTGCATGACCTTACACTTTTTGGCATTGAAGCTTAGTTGCCAAGTCGAGGACCAATGTTCCAGTAAGAGTAGGTCCCGAGTCATACTGTCGGGTAATGTGTTTTTGCCTACTATGTTGCATAGTTTGACTTCTTAACCAATTTAGTTGTATTTGCATCTCAGTAGAGTATGCAAATTTGGGCACCATTCATAGAATCTGGGGAAATGTGTTCATCTGGTAAGTCTCTCTCATCTGTACTCTTCTCCTCCACTGCCAACTCCAGACTCCATCCCTTCTTTCTTGCCTCGCCATATGCCTGGAACAAGCTTGTCATTTTGTCATGCTCCATCTCTAGCAGGATTCAAAGCCAAGCTAATAGACCACTTTTTTGAAGCTGCTTTCAACTCCTAACTCCCACTCACCATAAGATATCTATGTCCATCCTATCATTCTCTCTGCAAGGAACTCCCCAACCCCTATATGTCCTGTCTGTCCAAATTAGATTGTCGGCTCTTCTGAGCATGGACCATCTATTGAATGTTAAATGTACAGCGCTGCTTATGCCTTTTAGTGCTATAGAAATGATAACTAGTAGTAATAAATTGTGCATGCAAGTTTATAAAAGATAGTGCTACTGATAGTGATCATAGATTACCCTGACAGCAGTAGCATAGTAAAGTGGGGGGAGGGGGGGTAAGGGCAATGGTCTGCCCTGGGTGCCGTTTTGGTGAGGGCGCTTGCACCCATCCTCCTTTATGCTTTCCTGCTCCTTTCCCGTCCCCGCTCGTGCATGCTGCTTCCCTTTCCCCATACCTCTGTAATGTTCCTGGCGTGAGCAGCAACCCTTCAACCTGCTTTTGTGCCAGTGTCAACTCTTCTCCTGATGTCACTTCCTGGACCCATGCCTAGGAAGTGATGTCAGAGGAAGAGCTGCAGCGAATGCAGCGAAGTTACATCATGAGCATGAAATAGGAGGAAACAAACAGGCGTGTAACGTAGTTATATATAACAGCAGATAGGAGCATGTCGGAAGATGTAGAGGAAATCGTTTAAGGAAGTTAAACAAATTTGTCAAATAAATGGGTTTTCATTGATCTTCTTTATGATTGGTATGAAAATGAATTAAGGAGCAAGTCACTTAGAGTATTGTTCCAGATTCCTGCTTGGAAGGAAAGTGTCTTGTCAAGGAAAGAAGGCGCTTAAGTGTGGACATGGACAGAAGATGCAAACAATTTAGAGAAGCCACTGGCGTAGCAAGGGTGGAAGGCACCCGGACAAAGCTTAAAATCTGATGAAGGAAACAGCAATAACTTTCACTGAGGTACAGGAGGTGGAAAAATTCTTAACACTCACTTTCCAGTGCTATATAAATGAGGAGAAGATGGAAAAGCATGAATTCTGTAATACTATATACATCTTTAGTGAATGCCCATACACCACTCATGCCACTCTCATGGCCATGATCCAGGGAAAGTTGATATAGAAATGGATTAAGAGGCTATGAAAGTTCTAGTGAGGGGAAAGTACAGAGAATTGGAATTAAAGATTTTAAAAAAATGAAAAAAGAGAGAAGAGATGTTCTAAAGGAACTGGAGCAAAGAAGGAATGCGTAAGATGGACCAACCAAATGAATTAACAGGACAAATTTAAACTGTTAAATTAGAGATTAATTGAAATTCTTGAAGGTCTGGTGGGATAAAGAAGGGTGTGGGGCTTATGGTTAACTTACTTTAAGTGTTGCTACTAGTCTACCCAGTTGCAGATTTTGGTTTAATGGACATTGAAGAACCAAGTCTAGCACTTGCTTCAGTCTCAGAGCTGAGCAATATTGGTATTTGGCAGCAGAAACCTTTACTTTGTAAGGGAATAGAGAAACCGTTTGGGAAATGGAAAAAGTACCTCTTAACTGGAGCACTGTTAAAGACTTGACAAGACTCAGGCTTTGATCCGTCCTTTTTATCCTCTTAAGCAAATTCTGTCAGATGAGGACTCTGGTCCTGGAGGTGGGATCCTAGTAGACTAGTCATTTAAGATTGGGGGGGGGGGGGAGTGGTGTTATTAAAGATTAAGGATTTTGTAGACAACGGGGCATTTCTTACCAGGGAAGAGGTAAGGGATAAAGGAGTAGGTACCCTACTACTCTTTGGGAGTTGTCACTGCAGGTACAGCAGTATCTTTAAAGCAAGAAAGGTTGAGCTCTATGGGATATAAATTCGATAGAAGAAATCTTTACAACTAGAAAGGTGGTAGAGCTGTTGGCTAGCTTGTGTGAAATACCTATAGTAGGTTGTAAAAGGGAAGAGGACACATACACATATCATGCACAATAAGGAAAAGATTTAGGGGTGGAGGAGGAGGGGAGGTGTTTCTGGTAAAATACTTCAAGAGTGTCAATTTGTATGAGCCATATGGACACCCAGTAATTGGTTGTATGTAACCCCAGTAAAATTGCATAAATGCACTATGAGAATTCCTGATAACTTCTGAGTTGAACCATTAGAAATAAAGATTCAGCACAATCAGAAGCTGACCTTGTTGAGTGATTCAATTTTCAGTTGTTGGTTTTGTAATATTGGGTGAATTAGAATGTCAAAAATAAAAAGGGTGTCATCTGACAGCGTCAGAGTGGATTTGATGGGAAGAGAAGATGAAAGCGTCAGAGTGGGCAGGTAGGGAAAATATGCGAGGACATGTTCGCAGTTGGTATGTAGAGCTGATGGAACATTTATTATTAGTTTATTCTATATCGATTGATATAAGCAAGCTACATTTGCAATAAAAAGAAAACTAAGAAAAGAAAGGGTTGTTAAATCTGGCTCAGTTTTCACACTGCAGCAAATCTCTTGCAAGATGTTAATAAATGAGCTCCCACATTCATTGACATGAAAGCAGTTTGCCGTTGTCTGGGAAGAAGCTGACTCACCAGTGTAATAAGAGACTTCTTTTTATTGCGTCTGATGCTTTTAGTGATGTTAATCTTCAAGCTGGTAAATAGCATAATTTTCTTATGGAATGATTCCCTGTGCTAAAACAAGAGGCAAGCTCCATAGCTACACACATTAAAAAAAAAACAAAAAAACAGGAAACCAATTTCAGTTCTCAGGAGATGACCTGGTCGACTTAGACTCTCTCTCCAGCATGTTTGGATATTCAGGACTTGAAGGGGAGTGTTAGTTAACAACAATAAGCCCTTGGATGGGCAAAGAAATGGCCCTTACAAGAGAAGGCATTTTTTCTCATTACTCTCTGGATGGTTATCTGGTAACAACAGGGAGAACAGCGATGGCAGAAATCCAGTGGTAAGATGAAGGCGTTCCTCGGTAGGTGGCCTTGTGTTTATGAGATCTGAGAGTTTTTTTCCTGGCCTCAACAAGGCACTGGGAGAATTTTTTGCTTGGAAAGGCAGGTGGTGAAAGGAGAGAAAAATGTGTTCACTTGGAAGAATTTATTGGACCTTGTAATTATATTTGGCACACTGCTATAGCCTTGAAGGATAAGACGAGGCACATGGTGAAATGTTGTTCATTTCCAGAGTGAACACAGTGAGATTTCAGCACTATATGAAGTTGCTGAAATGGGGGTGGAAGTTACATGTACAGTACATGGAAATTTTGCTTCAAAGAAAGAAATATCAAGGTCTACAGTGAAGAGCTCTTAAATTTACTACTTAGAAGCCTCATTTAGGATTTTAGACATGTGTAAACTGGCATTTGTTCTGCTCTCCTATACTCTTCTCTCTTTTCTGTCTAATATTACAGTTCTTTTCCTTTCCTTGTTATATATATTTTAATTATTTCACACTGCTTTGCATCACCTACTAAAGGCATTATATTAAAACAAACCAACTTATAAACATCTAAATTTCTTTTATTTATTTATTTATTTGGATTTATATCCCTTCCTCCCAGAAGAGCTCAGAACGGGTTACAAGTTTACATACATAATAAGGCAGAACAGGGTTTATATAATAATGTAGTACAGGTTAGAGTAATATAGAACATGACAGTAGATTTTAGGTCATGACATGATAGGACAATGCATAGAGGAGCATGATAGTAGTTAAAAAGCATGGCAATACTTAATAGGATATGACAGGACAAGACCTCATACAGCTTGGGGTGGTGATGTTTTCAGTTTGGTATGACATTGCAGTAACTAATAGAGCTTGATAGTACTTTTCGTATAATGTCTGACAGTACGAAGTGTGGTAAGGCAGTACATAACAGAGCATGGCAGTGCATTACGATGCATGACAGTACAATCTTACAAATAGTGAATGACACGGTAGCCATGGATAACCCACCAAAATGGGGGGAATGCTCACTGTGGGGACGGGGACAAGGCCATCCACCGCCCCACAATTAAGGTAGGGAACGTGTGGGCCCCTCCCTCCTTCCTATCTACCGGCCGCATCTATCTATCTCCCTCCCTCCCCCTTACCTTCAGGCGTGTTTTAACTTTACAGACTAACTTGTTCAAGCCGCCGGAGCCTGCCTGAAGTCTCGTGCATCTGTGGGCGGAAGCTTCTCCTCTTGATGCAACCGGAAGTTGTGTCAGAGGAGCAAGCTGAAGGGGGGTGGAAAGGAACAGAAGCTGAAAGGAAATGGGGAAGAGAGAGTAGGGAGAAGACGGTGAAGGGAAATGGGGAACAGAGTGGGGAGATGATGCTGAAGGGAAATGGTAATAGAGAGTAGGGAGAAGACGTTGGAAGGGAAGAAGACAGAGATGCCAAACTATGGGGAGAGTGGAGGGAAGAAGATGGGTGCCAGGCAATTGGGGATGGGGGGAGGTGTAGGGAGAGATGGAAGGGAGAGGCAAGGTAACAGAGCAAATGGAAGATGCAGAGAGAAGGCAGACAGTGGATGGAAGGAATTGAATGAGGAGTAGATGAGGAAAGCAGAAACCAGACAACAAAGGTAGAATAAAAAAAATTATATTTATTTATTTATTTTGTTGCTTTAGGATAAAGCAGTATATTAGTTGTGTTGATAAAAATTTATAAACAAAGCCCTGCCAGCTGAACATCTCTTTCTCTAGTTCAGCAGCCAGAACTTTGATTTATAAGGAAGGCATAAGCTAAATATTGCAGTACTGAGGCTTGTATGGATGCTGCAGTTGCAGGGACAGTGGTTGCAGGGATGAGGCGGTGACAGGGACGGTGGTCGCAGGGACAGGGTGGTGACAGGGACAAATTTTTTCTCCGTGTCATTCTCTACTTACAAAGCAAGGATGTTCACCTCTAAAACTATCAACATGCATAAGGCAGAGGGGGTGGGGGTGGGGGGGCATACTTTGAGTAGGATTCTGGCAGGCCTGCAAAAATAAATGTGTACTTAGGAGCCAGCTCTTTGAATGCCAGTGAGGGCTGTGTACCTCTGATACTGACCATCCTTCTTCATTATGTACAGGGAAGGGTAATTTCTATAGTGTTTGGCACTCCTAGTCTTTTTTAATGTTGGCCCCTATGGACACGTATGCTCTATTTCAAAAGGGAAATGCATGCCTATTTCTAAAAAAAAAAAAAATCAATGTTGAAATTTACACCTGCTATCTGGGATGTCAAGGTTTCAGAAAAGAGCGGTCAACCTCTTAATCTTCCAGTGGTTGATGTCCCCATCACCACCACAAAAGCAAAATTGCCAAGGAATGTGTGACAACTTTAGGAAAAATAAACATTTATGTGCCATTGTTACCCTGTTAACATTTTAGATGTTTATGATTTTAAAATGGATGTGTCTGCCTCGTATAACTGGCACATAAGCATCTATTTCACCATGTTTTTTTTAGAACAAACATGTTCTAAAATACTAGAGGAACTTGAGATGCCCTGACACCTCAATGCTGATGACTCACAGATTTATACCTCTACACCTGACATTTCCATTGCAATCCAGGCTAGAGTCTTAGCCTGCCTGTCCGACATCGCTGCCTAGATGTCTCGCTGCCATTTAAAACTAAACATGGCCAAGATTGAGCTTCTTATCTGTCTTCTTAAACCCATTTCTCCTCTTCCCCCGTTCTCTATTCCTGTGGATAACACTCTTATCCTCCCTGTCTAGTCAGCTCGCAACCTTGCGGTCATCTTTCCCTCATCTCTCTTCTTCTCTGGACAAATCCAACAGACCGCTAAAGCCTATCATTTCTTTCTGTATAATATCGCCAAAATCTGACTTTTCCTGTCTGATCGCACTACCAAAGCCATTGTCCACACTCTCATCAACTCAACAAGATTACTGCATCCTGCTTCTCATAGGTCTTCCCCTGAGCCATCTCTCTCCCCTTCAGAATTCTGCTGCATGACTTATATTCCACCACTGATACTATGATCACATTACCCTTCACCTCAAGTCACTCCATTCACTTCCTATCTACTTCCACAAACAGTTCAAACTCCTCTTGTTGACTTACAAGTGCATTTACTCTGCAGCTCCTCAGTGTTCTCTGCTCTCATCTCCTCTTATACTCTCCCCCCCAGGAATTCCACTCATATAACGCGCGCGTTATACATGATTTTACAAACCGTACATAACCGTGCGCGTTATACATGTGAGCGCGTTTTACAACTTTTTTTTTTCAATCCGATCGCCATCCCCCTGCGAACCGGCATCCTCCCCCCCGCTCGCGTCACCTCCCCCTCTGCGATCCTACATCCCCCCCAGCACCGCAAAACATCTCTTACCCGATTGGGCACCGGCACCAGCACCAATGCACAGGACGTGCCAGTGCCCGAAGATATTCCCTCGTTGGTTTGGGCTGGGCTGGGCTGGGCTGGGCGGTGCGGTACGGGAGAGATCCTCCTTCTTCCTGGGCTGGG
Source organism: Geotrypetes seraphini (assembly GCF_902459505.1). Taxonomy (NCBI): domain Eukaryota; kingdom Metazoa; phylum Chordata; class Amphibia; order Gymnophiona; family Dermophiidae; genus Geotrypetes; species Geotrypetes seraphini. Next base: position 72,143,125 of record NC_047088.1, read on the forward strand.
CTGGGCGGTGCGGTACGGGAGAGATCCTCGCTCTCTCCGAGATTATCTCGGAGAGAGCGAGACCACAAGGCTTTGAGCATGCGCAAATGCTCAAAGCCTAGTCCAGCCCGGCGCAGGAAGAAGGAGGATCTCTCCCGCACCGAACCGCCCAGCCCAGCCCAAACCAACGAGGGAGGATCTTCGGGCACTGGCTCTGGCACATCCTGTGCATTGGTGCTGGTGCCGGTGCCGGTGCCCAATCGGGTAAGAGATATTTTGCGGTGCTGGGGGGGATGTAGGATCGTGGGGGAGGATGCCAGTTCGTAGGGGGGATGCCGGATCAGATTGAAAAAAAAAAAGTTGTAAAACGCGGGTAAGCGAGCGGGGGGGAGGATGCCGGTTCGGAGTAGGCGGGAGGAGGTTTTAGCTTGCGCGGTATACGCATGTGCGCGCTATATTAAATTTTTTTTTACATAAATTTATGTTCCCCGTGTGCTATACCCGTGTGTGCGGTATATGGGTGATAATACGGTAACTCCTCTACTGCCAATTCCAAACTCTGCTCCTTCTAGCTTGCTGCACCGTATGTCTGGAACAGACTGCCTGAGTTGGTACATCAAGCTCCATCTCTGGCAGTGTTCATAGTTTCAAGTTTGGTTTACACGCAATATCAAATACTTTAATGCGTATGACAATTTAAAATTAGGAGACAAAAATAAAACTATTTGCACATACACTTCCCCCTCCCCATTTGTGGTTTCTGCACTCGCGATTTCAAATAATCGCGATTTTTTTCTGGGGAGGGGGAAAGTTAAAAAAAACATATTTTTTACCTCCCTGCCGCCTTCTCGGCCTTATTTGGTGGTCTAGCGGGCTTTCGGGGCAGGAGCTATCTTCCGACGCTCCTGCCCCGTGCAGATCGCCATGAGGAAATGGCTGTAGGGAGTTCCCGTCGTAATCTCGAGAGACTACGGAACTCACAGCAGCCATTTCCTCATGGCGATCTGCACGGGGCAGGAGCGTAGGAAGATCGCTCCTGCCCCAAAAGCCCGCTAGACCACCAGGTAAGGCCGGGAAGGCGGCAGGGTGGGGGGTGGGTCATAGCCGGATAATCGCGGTTTTTCGCCATTCGCGGTCCGGCTCTGCCTGTATCCCCCGCGAATAACGAGGGAGAAGTGTAGTTCGTATCCAAGCTGTTTTAATTCCTATCTCCAACCCACTTGTAAAGTACCCATGTCTGTTTTGTCTCTCTCTCTGTAGTTCCCTACCCCAGCTGTCCTGTCTTGTCTAATAAGATTATAATCTGTCGAGCAGGGATTGTCTCTTCATGGTTAATGTAATGTTCAGCACTGCATGCATCTGGCAACATTATAGAAATGAGTAGTAGTAATAGTAGATCTGAGAGTCTCAATTCTAATGTGTATGGCCTTTCTAAAATACCACTTAGTTTGTAAAGGGGGGATTGAGTGGCCCTTTAAGCTGCATAAAAGAAAATTTTGGCATTTGTTCAGGAGTTTATGTATGTAAAAGCTTCTCTTTTTTTTGCAGAGTGAGAGTAGCAAAAAAAAGTAGTTTGTTCTGTTGAGATGCTGTGAAAGCATGGATTGTTTGTACATATCTCCCTGAGGAATTAAAGACAGCTATTATTACAGCTGACATGATTTCAAAAGTAGCACAGAAAACAAATGATGGTAGAAAATCATTTAGCAGTCTCTACAGCATAGTTTTTACCTCATTTCAACTTATTTTATCTTTTAGTTAGTATATCATTTCAGAGATGGAGACAAGAGACATTTCAGAGATGGAGATGGGGATCTGTGAAGGGCAGCTGTAACAGTATAGGGTTCTTTTACTAAGCTGTGGTACGCACTATGAGAGGGAGGCGGGACTACGGTAGTAGCTTAGACACCAACCTTCGTCCTGCTTTTCCCTGCGACCTATTGGCTGCCTAAGTAATGTCTGATCAATGATGTATTCTAAGCAACTGGTCCTGCCTATGGGCATAGCCAGAAGGGAGCAAAGGGGTGCATTTGCACCCCTGCCCCTAATTGACCCAAAATGAATGCAATGGTAAATGCTTGTGTCCAGTCATGCCAGAACCTTTTCTATGCTGCGTCACTTCTGATGCGGCAGAGGAAAGGCCCTGTTGGGGCTGGCAGCATGTACTCTACTGGTTGGCCACTGCTGCTGCTTTAGGAGGACCTGCATGTAAAAAATACCAGCTCCACATGGGGAGGGGGAGGGAGGGTTATTGGAGGACAGATCTACAAAGAACATAAGAGCATAAGAATAGCCTTACTGGATCAGACCAATGGTCCCTCAAGCCCAGTAGCCCGTTCTCACGGTGGCCAATCCAGGTCACTAGTACCTGGCCAAAACCCAAGGAGTTGCAATATTCCATACTACCCATACAGGACAAATAGTGGCTTCTCCCCTGTCTTTGTCAATAACAGACTATGGACTTTTCCTCCAGGGAGGGGTTGTCTCAGGTCAGGAACAGGAGGGCAGGTGGGTGGCTGGAAAATGAGAGAGGGCAGACCCACAGAAGGAGGGAAAAGGGGATGGTGAACCACAATTGGAGGGGGAGAGGAGGGAACATGGATGTGGACGCACAGGATGAAGGGGCTGTGTATGTTAAATGTACATCAAAAGCTGGTTCAGGAAAGAAGGATAGAAATAGAAAAGGAAGTTCTGGAAAGGTTTAGCGCAGATAGAAGAAACATTGTTTTAGTATAAGTTGATCACTAACCCCCCTCTTCTATTAAACTGCGCTAGCAGTTTTCTAGCGTGGGGAGCCGCGCTGAATGGCCCCCGCTGCTCCCAACGCTCATAGGAACTCTATGAGCATCGGGAGCAGCGCGGGCCATTCAGCGCGGCACCCCACGCTAGAAAACTGCTAGCGCTGTTTAATAGAAGAGGACCTAAGTTTAAAATAAAACCATTTTTTCAATAGCCTATTTTGTCATGTCCGCCAGCCTCCAACCTTGAGAAAAAGTATGCTTACTTAGCTTACAACCATGCTTAATTACATAAGTGCAGAGTCCATCCCAGACCACCCACAAAATAGCTGTCTTTGAGTTCAATGGTCTATGATGATATTCGGCAGCATTTACCTGTTATATGCCATTGAATATCAATGGATAGTCTCGAACAAGCGATCTAACCAGTCAGGAGCCGTTTCTGGCTGGTTAAATTGCTTTGAATATCGACCCACTTGTAAATAATAGGTAAATAAATAATAGGTATTTATTTTCTAGTTAATTAGGGATTCTTTGAGGGTGCAGAAAATTGATGTCTGTTGGCGATTTCATGCCTTAGATAGTATTGCTGGGTACTTTGGTGGAATTAAATATGTGTATTTGTGTCACTTAAGAATCATTAGCACAGGAAAAGCATAAAAACCAAATAGAGGCTTGAGAACAAGCCAGGGATAGGGTGACAGAGTACTAGGGGAAGATGTGTTTTTCCAGTGTTTATCCAATAAACATCTTATTTGATTTTTACATTTAGGGTGTTTTGTCAGTGTATATCAATTAGCATTTATAATCGGAAGCTCTATATATATCGTCCCAGATTTTATAAATGATGCCTGATGTTAGGCGCTTAGATCAGTGCACCTAGCTCATCTAGGTTCCTAACTTAACTTTCATAATTGGCGCTGATAATTGAAAGTGCCATTAAAAACCACTTAAAACCCAATTTTAAAAAAATTAATTAGCCGGTAGGGGCCTAACTCAGTAGGCACCCACCACTTTAAGTTAAGCACCTACTGATTTTGCCTGTAATTTGTTATCAAATGAGTATATTGCCAGTTTATTTTCAGGGGTCCTTTTATAAGAAATTAAATGGAATTCTCACTAAATTTATTTGGCTGGGTAAAACTGCTAGAATTGTTTTAGTATCTTTGCAAAAACCAATCGCGGCGGGTGGGATAAATTTTCCAAATTTTTATAGATACCATCAAGCTTTTATTATGCGACAGGGTATGTATTAGATCAGTGGTTCCCAAACCTGTCCTGAGGGACCCCCAGCCAGTCAGGTTTTCAAGATATCCCTAATGAATATGCATGAGAGAGATTTGCATACCTGTCACTTCCATTATATGCAAATCTCTCTCATGCATATTCATTAGGGATATCTTGAAAACCTGACTGGCTGGGGGTCCCCCAGGACAGGTTTGGGAACCACTGTATTAGATCCTTCCTGAAATCTTGGAGCATCTTCCGCATTGGCTTTACCTAGAATGGCAACTTATGTCCCCATTGAGATTGTGTCATGTTTTGAATATCAAATTACTATGTATTTATAAGGACAATAGTATTTTGCTAGCGACATAGCAAACTTTAAAATTCATCAACAACTTAACATCTGTACTGGTACAACAGTCCACGTGTCAGTTCTTATGGTTGAACTCCAAGATTCAAATTGGCGAGTCTAAGATCCTCTAGAAGCATTTAGATGATGTGTTAGAAGCATCGTTAGATGATGTGTTATCAAATGGGGAAATGCTTGATTTTTCACGACTGCAGTTGAAGCAGGCCATTCAGAAAGGGTTCCCTGATTGGCAAAATTTAAAGGATCAGTATAGCTTGCCGGGCCTATGCTTCCAGACAGATTTGCTAGGGCATCAGGCAGCCAAGTGGTATAAATTAATATCTGAATTTTTTAATAAGAAACCAAAAACTAGTCTTAAAGACATTTGGAGCATTGAGATAAAGCAGCAGATTTCTGCGTCTCAATGGCCACGAATTTGGACGTGGAGGATGAGATGTACAGCGTCAGCATCTATGAGTCAAACATGGGTTTTTTTTGTTGCATAGAAGTTTTTGGACGCCTGTTAGATTACAAAAGCTAAATAGTTCAAAATCTAATAGATGCTGGCACTGTCATCTAGACAAAGGGACACTGGATCATCTGTTGTTCTATTGTCCTTTGATACTCAATTTTTGGAAGTTTATATGGGGACATATTAATTTGATTCTGGAGAGTGCGGTTCCGCTGTCGTATGAAGCGGTAATCTGTGGGACGTTGGTATCTCCTACTCCTCCAATAGATAGACATAAGAGCAGATTACTCGGTATAATGACCAGGTTATCCATGCAAATGGTGACTGCAAATTGGAAGAATTTTGATAGATTAAAGGCTCCTTTTACTAAGGTGAGCTAGCGTTTTTAGTGCACACACAAAATTAGTGCGCGCTAGCCGAAAAATTATCACCAGCTTAAAAGAAGGCGGTAGCGGCTAGCACATGCGGCAATTTAGCGTGCGCTATTCCGTGCGTTAAGGCCCTAACGCACCTTTGTAAAAGGAGCCTTAAATTTCACCTTTTGGTGGAATTTATTATGCTTGTGTTATAAGTACGAGAAAATGAATTCTGAACAAACAGGTAATAATAAATTGTTTAAATTGACGTGGGGTCCATTGACCAAGTTTATCAATTCTAATTAAATGGTTCATTTCCCTATTTCTGGTTTGAAATGCACATCCAGGGGAGGGGGAGGGATATTAAATTAAGATTTGCTTATTGATTACAAGTATGTATTGTTGATTGGTTTTATTGAAAACATTGCAATCAGGGTGGGTGAGAGGTGGGTGAAAATGGTTTCTCATGTATTTATGGATGAATGTAAGTGCTGTTTTTCAAATTACTTATATATATTCTTTTATACACTGTTTTAGTCTAAAAAAGGAATAAAAATATTTTTTTAAAAAGGTAGACATCTACACTGAGGCACCTACGAGCAAGTAAGCATGACTAGGGGCAGATTCTGGGTGTGCTTTGACATAGGCCAATACAAGGGGGTGCTGAAAAGTTCTCAGCCCAACCAACCAACTTCCTCAATTCTGAGCGTTGTTTTGCTACTGTGGCTAAAAAGAGTGTTATCTTATTTTGTTAAGTACCCATTTGCAGAAACAAAATTCTATGTTTTGGCATTGTTTCAGATCATTGATTGATGCATAGCCATGTCATTGTCTTCTTGACTGAGTTGAGAACTTTTCAGCACCCCTCCCCCCCCATAGGCACCTAACTTAAATGACTGCGCCTAAGCTTTCAATGCCTACCAGCACCTGACTGCTGTTTATAGAACTGTGCCTAGTGGATGATTGACAATCGCGCTCAACGGCGCCTAGCAACTAGGCGCTGTTTGTAGAATCAGGGTCATCATGTGCTCAACAGCGGGTCATAATGTTATCATGTCTACTTTAAAAAGATGTGATTAGAAGGTTTATCCTGAGCTCCCCTGGGGGAAAAAAAAAAGACAGAACTGTTGCCCACACGTTTTACCTTGTGATCATTATTACTGATTATAAAATGCATTAGTTTAGAAAAGATTGCTAAATTAAACTAATATGCACCCAATTTGATGTTCATTACCAAGCTGAATTGTTTTTCTGCTCGTGTTGATTGATACAGAATGGAAAGTAATACATGGAAATCAGCATCATCTCTTTGCATCTTGTGATTGAATTAACCAAACACAATCCTGCTAATTTGTTTCTGAAGAGAAAAATCGAGGCCAGTAGCTTCCATTAGATTTGCACTGGAGATTTGCTTTTGCAAAAGAACATATTCAAATGTGTGAATGTTGACTGGTGCTGCCACTATGGCTATCAGCGTGCCAAAGAAATGTTGGATGGGAGCCATGGCACAATGAGAGCTGTGCGAGGCAAACCCAGTTAAAAAAAAAAAAAAAGACATTAGCAAAACTACTTGTGTCCCTTGAAGAGAAAAGGAGAATTAGCATTCCCCCCCTCCTCCCCTTTTATAAAATTGCACAAGAGGATTTTAGCACTGGCCGGTGTGCTGAATGCTCTGCGCTGCTCCGAAGCTCATAGGAACTCTATGATCGTCAAAGCAGCGCAGAGCATTCAGCCGCTGGCCGGCACTACAGACCTCTTGCACGGTTTTGTAAAAATAGGGGGGGGATTTTTATTTATTTATGGAAGTAGCTGTCAATGCATTATTAGAATTTCCTAACATTCCCATTCATTTTGCAGGAAAAGGGAAAAACTGCAACGTGAGATTATTTTTTTCCCTGACAGTGTGGTGTTATGTTCCATAAATGGCAGAACGAGCCAGATGTTCAAGGCGTAATTGAAAATTCCATTTTATCAGAATAGCATTTGCTGTCAAAAAGTTTTATCTTTACTTCAACAAAGAGGCTGATTAGATCCCTCAGGACCTGAATTAGCATCTTGGAAGCCATATATACGGTTTTGCAATTCATATACTTACTCCTTCTTCAGTTTTACTCTTGTTTATGCATAACCTTTTCTTCTGCTGTGGTCCTCTTCCATCAGTACTGGCTGCAGTAATGAGGTATTATACCTTAAGGTACAATATACATTGTGGGCTTGATTTTCAGTGTTATTTAGCCGGCTGGGAATGGCTCATGGCTGGCTAAACAACACCTAGCTAATTATCTGGTGATATTTAGCGGAATGGCCAGTGACTGGTTATGTTATGTCACGTGACATAGTCATTCACCACCAATATTCAGTGGCTCACCAGAGAAATCCGCCTAAAAGGATGGTATTTATTTGGCTGTTAAGACTTAGCTGACTAGTTGTTGCTGCATATTGGCCTAGCCTGTTAAGTTTTAGCTGGCAAGAAATAGAACGGAAATTTAATTCCGGTCATTGGATACAGCACCAACATTGAATTTCTGGTATTGCTGAGGACCATGAGAGATCGCTGGCTGTCTCCTGCAGTCTGAATATCACGGGTGTGTTTGTGGGTATGATTATATGCAACCAGTTCAAAAGATTCAGCGCCTCTCCATTGCCTTCAAATTAGCAGCAGTGATATTGACAAGCCTTGAAACTAACTGTACAGAGAAAGCTGTTATCAGCTTACTTTCATGAAGTCACAATTCATCAATGTTGCTGGAGTTTAGTGCTTAGAAAAAGAGTTGAAGCACTGAGTAGATCAAGGAAGAGTGCAGGCAGGTAGCATAATGTTTTTTTATCCCATCCAGCTTTGCTAGTGCACTTCAGTCCTGTTCAGAGAGCGGCGCGGGGCCAGGCAGGAGCGTAAAAAGCTCACGCCTGCCTTGTGCGTCGCTCTGCCACAAGAGATGAAGACTCGGAGGCAGCCGTCCAGCGAGGGAGGGGCAGGAATGCGGAAAGCTCCTGCCGATGCAGTACTGGACCGCCAGAATTAAAAAAAGGTACGGAGGGGGGAGGGTATTCGCTCCATAAGATGCACCTACATTTCCACCCACTTTTGGGGGGAAAAATAGTGTGTGGAGCGAAAAATACGGTATGTATTTATTGCTGTCACCCGAATAGATGCTGGATATGCGGGCAACAAGTGTTTTAAATAAATAACAGGAAATGTATTTCTACCACTAATTACTATATAGAGAGGAATTAAACACTGGGGTGGGGGGAGGGGGAAGTGGGGAAATACAGTAAATGTAAGCATTTAGGGTCATTTTCAAAAGACAAAGACATACAAAAAATGGCATAAATTGACACTTGAATGTTTTTCTCACCAATACGTCCAAGTAGTGATTTTAGAAATCATTTTTCTGGATGTCTTGTGAAGTGTCCTAGCTGCTGTGCATCAAGAACTAAACGGGGTGGGGGTGTTGTTGGCATGTTCTGGGCGGGCATTAGGTGGGCTTAGACTTTGGCGTCTTGCAGTAATAATCAACCCTTTCCCAAGATGTCCTGGACGAAACTTGAGCAATATGAGTTAGGCCTTTTTTAAAAGCGTCTAAGTGCCAAACTGACCAGTTGCCACTGATGGGATTAAATAATGACCCCCCACACTACCCCAGTGGTCACTGCCCCCCCCCCAAAAAAAAATCATCTAGTAGAGCATCATATGGGTATCTTAAGTAGCCTCGTGAGTAAGCTAATGAACCATAGAGAGGAGGACCAGTGCCATAAGCCAGTCTAACCACTACATTTATGGTGGAAAGTGTGAGCTCACCAAAATCCTACTATGCTGCCATATAGGTGCTACCCATGGCCATAAAGCCTGTTGGGATGGTAGAGAGGTGGATATAGTACGTTTGGGGAGAATTTTGGAAGGTTTACCATGCATTGGAGGGGGGTTATGGTGAGATGTACATCTGGCATCCTTTATTTGTTCACAGCAATGCCCAGTAAGGTGCCCCACTGCTCTAGTTTTGGACATTTTGTGGTGTTGCTGATTTTGAAAATGACCGTTTTCCGCCTTCGACTTTGGAAGTCTTGTGGGAAACATCCAAAGTCAGACTTAGACAACCTATTGAAAATTTCCATAGAAGTGTGATGGCAGATAAAGGCCAACTGGACCATCTAGTCTGTCCATCTGCAGTAACCATTATCTATTCCTCTTAAGAGATCCCACGTGCCTATCCCATGCTTTCTTGAATTCAGACACAGTCTCTGCCTCTACCATTTCTTCCAGGAAACTGTTCCACGCATCTACCACTCTTTCTGTAAAAAAGTATAGTGCTCCCCCACAAATTTGTGGTCTGTGATTCACGGTCCCGGTCATTCGCAGTATTTTCTGACTGTGAATGACCGGGCAGGAGAGGGCAGCCGGAACGCCGGTGAGTGAAGGAAATCACTCGCAGTATGCTCCGACTGCCTCTTCCTGTACTAAAGTCAGGCCTCACCAATCAGGAGCTGCTTTGACACGCAGCTCCTGATTGGTGAGGCCTGACTTTAGCACAGGAAGAGACGGTCGGAGCATACCGTGAGTGATTTACTTCACTCGTCGGCGCTCCAGCTGCCCTCTCCTGCCTCTCCAGCTGCCTCTCCGTATTCACGGTTTTTCAACATTCGCAGGGCTTCCTGGAATGGAACCCCGCAAATATCGGGAGAGTACTGTATTTCCTTAGATTACTCCTGAGCCAATCACCTCTTAACTTCATCCTATGTCCTCTCATTCCAGAGCTTCCTTTCAAATGAAAGAGACTTGACTCATGCACATTTATACCACATAGTTATTTAAACGTCTCTATCATATCTCCCCTCTCCTGCCTTTCCTCTAAAGTATACCTATTGAGATCTTTAAGTCTGTCCCTATGATGAAGACCACGCACCATTTTAGTAGCCTTCCTCAGGACCAACTTCATCCTTTTTATATCTTTTTGAATTTGTGTTCTCGAGAATTGTACACAATATTCTAAATGAGGTCTCACCAGAGTCTTCCACAAGAGCATCAATACCTCCTTTATCCTACTGGCCATACCTCTTCCTATGCACGCTAGCATCCTTCTAGCTTTCACCATCACCTTTTCAACCTGTTTGGCTACCTTAAGATCATCACATACAATCACACCCAAGTCCCGCTCTTCTGTCGTACACATAAGTTCTTCACCCTTAAACTGTACTATTCCTTCGGGTTTTTGCAGCCCAAATGCATGACCTTGCATTTCTTAGCATTAATTTTAGCTGACAAATTTCAGACCATTCTTCAAGTTTTTCTAGGTCTTTCTTCATGTTATTCACACCATCTGGGGTGTCTACTCTATTGCAGATTTTGGTATCATTTGCAAAGAGTCAAGACTTACCTGACAGCCTTTCAGCAATATCGCTTATAAAAATGTTAAAAAGAACAGGCCCAAAAACAGAACCTTGAGGCACACCACTGGTAACATCCCTTTCCTCAGAGCGATTTCCATTGATCACTACCCTCTGTCGTCTTCCACTTAACCAGTTCCTGACCCGGTCCGTCACTTTGGAGCCAGTTCCTGACCCAGTCCATCACTTTGGGGCCCATCCCAAGAGCACTCAGTTTATTTATTAGGCACCTGTGTGGAACACTGTCAAAGGCTTTACTAAAATCTAAATATACCACATCTAGCATACTCCCTCTGCCCAATTCTCTGGTTACCCAGTCAAAAAAATTGATCAGATTTGTCTGACAAGACCTACCTCTAGTGAATCCATGTTGCCTCTGGTCCTGTAATCCACCGAATTCCAGAAACTTCCCCATTTTCTGTTTTAAAAGCATTTCCATTAATTTGTTTACCACAGAAGTCAGATTTACTGGCCTGTAATTCCCTATTTCTTCCTTACTTCCACTTTTGTGTAGAGGAACCACATCTGCCCTTCTCTAGTTGTCTGGCACCACTCCCAACTCTAGAAAAGCATTGAAAAGGTCAGTCAGTATTGGCTTTATATAATCATATTCTGTATCTTCCCCCCCCCCCCCAATATTAAAACTGAGGAAGAAATCTGGTGATCATGCAATAAGTCATTACAGCTAGCACTCAGAACCTACCTACAGGCAAGTTGCTATATATGGCCACTCTTCCAATCCACCCAAGTTACACTGTTCCTGCATTAAGAAGCTAGTGCTGGCTTTTGTGCTGTGCTGATGGTTTTAACTCAGTAATAATTTATATAGTTATATTTTATTCAAATTTGCTATATCGCCTGGCTATCACAGGTCACGACAGTTTACAACAAACATGCAGTGTTTAAAAGAACAGTAAAAGAACACCAACTAAAAATTGGACAGCCTAAACGCTCACACAAGTATTACAGATAAAACAGCTGAAAATATCTACTGTAGATTCCCCATTTTTCAGAAACTGTCTTGTCTCTAGTACCCACTCTTATCCTCAATCTGCATGTCCAAAAGCCAAAATAAAAAAAATGAGTCTCCCATTATACCTTAAAGCACTTCAGACACTCTTTTGCTCGAAGATCGGGAATTGGTTCCAGAAAATCAATACCTTTTCAACCAACAAATTGCTGCCACCTGGATAAACATATGATGGACAGTGGATGGAGAAGGAATTACCTGTGCAAGATGTTTCATGCAGTTTAGTAAAAGAGCCCCACAGTCTGCCACAGAGGACTTGGCTTAAAAGGGATGTTAATGTTTAACAGAAACAGCTGATGGAAACCAATAGCAATCCTGGACAGGGGATCCTAAGGAGGTGAAACCAAAAGAGGGTATTAGAGGGCCCTTTTACTAAACTGTGTTAGAAAAATAGAAACATGATGACAGATAAAGGCCAAATGGCTCATCCAGCCTTCCATCCGTAACATCCACTATCTACTCCTCTCCCTAAGAGATCCCACGCACCTGTCCCTTGCTTTCTCGAATTCAGATGCAGTCTTACCTGTACTGGGAGACTATTCCATGCATCTACCACCCTTTCTGTAGAAAAAGTATTTGCTTAGATTATCACCTCTTAACTTCATCCTATGCCCACTCATTCTGGAGCTTCCTTTCAAATAAGAAGTTTCAAGTTTAATAGGATTTTATATACCGCCTATCAAGGTTATCTAAGCATTTTTTACAATCAGGTACTCAAGCATTTTCCCTCTCTGTCCCGGTGGGCTCACAATCTATCTAATGTACCTGGGGCTATGGAGGATTAAGTGACTTGCCCAGGGTCACAAGGAGCAGCGCGGGGTTTGAACCCACAACCCCAGGATGCTGAGGCTGTAGATCCAACCACTGCGCCACACACATTTATACCACGCACAGTTACACCACGTAGGTATTTAAGCTTCCTTTCAAATGAAACTCACCTGATGCACAATTTTGACACATAGATATTTAAATATCTCTATCATATCTCCCCTCTCCTGCCTAACACAGCAAAAAAAAAGGTCTAACGTGGGGTGTGCTAATGGAGTGGTCTTCGCTAATTTTTAAGAGGGGACCATTGTGGGTTCAAAAGGGCTGAAGGAGAGCTGACAAATATGAGGGTAAATCAAAAAGTAAAGGCAAAATAAAATACATGCAATGGCTTTAATAGAAGTAACTGTGAGCAATTGAACATATCACTTTTCTACCTAGTCCCCATGCAAGATTACACATTTGTTGTATCATTCAACTAGCTTCTGAATTCCTGCAGAGAAGTTTTTCAGCTGCTCCCAAAGCCAGGTGAGCACTGCTTTCTTTACTTTATCCTCAGAGGTGAATCTATGACCTCAGTGTCTCCTAAAGTGGACTGAAGCTATGATAATCACTAGGCACCAGATCCGGGCTATAAGGAGGATATGGAAGAAATTCAAGCCTAAGCTGTTGCACTGTCTCCTCTGTTGCTTCTGCTGTATGAGAGCGTGCATTGTCATGGTGCAGCAAAACTGTTTTGGACAACATTCCTTCTCTTTTGCTGCAAATTGCAGGTTCAAATTCATTTTGCAGCAATGCACAGTAATTTTTACTATTTGCCCGTGCACTGGGAAATGCACTAGAATAGGACCCTTCGTGTCCCAAAAGAAGGTTAACATGATTTTCTTGGAAGAGGGCTGATGTTTGAATTTCTTCTTCACTGGAGAAGACAGATATCTCCACTCTGTGCATTGTCTTTTGCTCTCCAGGTCATAATGATGCACCTAAGTCTCGTCGCTGGTGACAGTTCTCTCCAGATTACGTGGCTGTTATGCATACCATCTCAGGAACTGGGCCATAACCTCCACACGCTGTTGCTTGTGCAGATCAGTAAGCTGTTTGGAAATGCATCATGCACATACTTTCCTGTATCCCAAGTCATCATACATTTTGGCAAATGCAGATCCATAGCTGATATCCAAATTGAGACACTGTTATCCATCGGTCTTCTCTAATCAAGGCATCCGCCCTGTCAATGTGCTCTTGTGTGTGCGTTGCTGATGGACGGCCAGAAAGACCTTTGTCGGTTACACCTGTTCTCCCGCTTTAAAACTTTTTACCCGTTCATAAACCTTTTGTTGATTCATGGTACTGTGTCCATTCTGAGTCAATATTTGACGGTGAATTTCCAGAGGTTTCACTTCCTCTGTCCAAAGAAAGCGTATTACTGCATGTTGTACTTCGATGGTGCAATCTTGTAATGGAGCATCCATGTTTCTGACCTTGTGGCTGCCACATGACTAAATGCTGAGCGCTGCACTGTGCATGGTCGAACTATCCAACAGGCAATGTACAAGTTCATATGTTGCATTTCACTAGCTCTGTTCCGGTTATCGCATAATTTAACAATTGCCTTTAATTTTTTATTCTCCTTCGTATGTTCCTACTTTGGTCCATGACATCAGTAATGCTTCTCGATATTCATTCCTACCAGAATACCTGGTCTTGATCACTACTACTACTATTAATTATTTCTATAGTGCTACCAGACGCACACAGCGCTGCACAGACTCACAAAGAATAAGAAAACAGTCCCTGCTCGAAAGAGCTTACAATCTAAACAGGCAAGACAGACAAACAGGATGTCATGGATACAGTTAAGGGGAACGGTTAATCAGCGGGCCGGGCTGGAGGGCAGAGGAGCAGGGGCAAGGATTGAAAGCTATATAAAAAGGTAGGTTTTCAGTCTGCTTTTAAACACGGGAAGGGAAGAGGCTTGACGGACAAACTCGGGCAATTTATTCTAGGCATAGGGGGAGCTAAATGAAAGTATCGAAGTCTGGAATTGGTAGTGGAGGAGAAGGGTAACGCTAAGAGTGACTTATCTGAGGAATGGAGTTTTCTGGGAGGTGTATAAGGAGAGAGAAGTGAGGAGAGATAGTAAGGGGGCAGCAGAATTAACATACTTGTAGGTCAGCAATAAGATCTTGAACTGTATGTGATGGCAGATAGGGAGCCAGTGAAGTAACTTAAGGAGAGGGGTGACATGAGCGTAGCGAGGTTGGTAGAAGATGAGTCACACAGAACACAGATAAACCCTATGCAAATACAGGACCACAAACTAAAAGTCCTAATATACACAAACAAAACGCTAAGATGCCAGACTCTGCATGCAGTACAACACCAGAGTATATTAAGTATAGTAATATTAGATCCCTAGTATGAGTTGAGTTAGGATAACAACTTGTATGAAAAAAACTTGTACTGTAACTATGGCAAATTGTAACCTGCTAACTGTATATTATATATGTTTAACCTGTAACCCATTCTGAGCTCTTTAGGGAGAACAGGATAGAAAATGAATTAAATAAATAAATAATGCATTTCTTCCTGAACAGTGCAAAATATAGACTGCGGATGTAAATTCTCAAAACTGACATATTTCAATCACTAAATTTAAAAATAAATAATTTTTTCTACCTTTGTTGTTTTGTGATTTTATTTTTCGAATCATCTTTTCCCCGTCTCTTTTCCTTCTGTCTGTGCTCTTAACTGTGTTTTCTGGGCCTTCTTATCCAATTGCTGTTTTTCTCTCCTTCATTTTTTGCCCTATATCCATCTTTCTGTATCTGAATTCAAAAGGGCCTGAGATAAGCATGTGGGATCTCTCAGAGAGAGAAAAAGATAATGGTTACTGCGGATGGGCAGACTAGATGGGCTATTTGGCCTTTATCTGCCATCATGTTGGCATTAACTTTTAATATTCTGCTTTCTTCAATTTTTTTACTTTCTTCGCAAATATATCTACTGCTCCATTACAAAATGTTTCTGAAGATTTAGAAGCCATTGACAAAATTTTGATAAAAGTGATTGTTGATTTTGCTCTTTGGTCATACACGTCCAGGGTGGGTTGGAACATATTTTTAATTTCTTAATTTTAGTGTACTTTTTGAATATAATTATGGGGGATTGATATATCTATTTGTCATAGATTACAATTTTAATTGAATTTATGTGCTTTTATAGTGTAATATGATTGTATTATATTATATGTTCCACTTACTTATGGCTTCAAAATGAATAAAGATATATTTTTTAAAAAGGCCACATACTAGTGGTAATAGCACACTGCCATAGATGAAATAAATAGAAAATAGGGGGAGGGGGTATAGCTGTGGTAAAAATGGCTTTAGCACACAAGAAAGACTCATGTAAGGGTGTTCTAAGACCAATCTTTACCACAGCTTAGTTAAAGGACCCCTAAGGTCTTATAAAAATAAATAAATAAAACTAACAACAATTACCCTGAAAGGCTATCTCTACTTCAGGAAGCAGGTAAAAGCTTGAATCTATGACCAGGCCTTTAATGGAAAAAGTAATTATCTTTCTAGGCACACACATACAAGGAGTGATACTTGCTGCACATAATATATGACAGGCCATATTTATCCCATGAAATAATATTCAAGCACCTTTCTGACCTCATGTGCAACTTTCCTAAAATTAGTCATCTTATTTTCTGTTCCTCTGTCTTACCTAACTATGGCCCCCTTTTATCAATTTGCGTTAGGGTTTAAAAAAAAAAAAATCGCAAGCCACTGCAGTAAAAGCTCTGAATTCCTATGAGTGTTGGAGCTTTTCCTGCAGTGGCCAGTGATTTTTAAAAAAACCTAACATGGTTTGATATAAAGGGGCCTGTATGTTCCATCTTTGCTTACACTTTATGCCAGGGCTGCCCAAGTTCGGTCCTTGAGATCTACTGGCAGGCCAGGTTTTCAGGATACCCACAATGAATATGCATGAGAGAGATTTGCCTGCACTGCCTTCTTGGTATGCAAATCTCTCTCATGCATGTTCTTTGTGGATATCCTGAAAACCTGGCCTGCCAGTAGATCTCGAGGACCGGACTTGGGCAGCCCTGCTTTATGCTGTCTATTAAAGTGTTTTATTGTATATTGTGTTCACATTGTAATGTAACATGCTATGCCATATATTTTATTGCTATCTGAATTTTTTACTGCTGTAATTGTCTATTTGTTTGACTTATCCTTGCTGTATACTGTCTTGACTGAATTTCTTCAAAAGAGCACTAAATAAATCCTAATATATAAATAAATAAATAAAAATACCACAGTAGCTTACCCTGGAAAAGAAACCACAGATCTTACAAAGGGTATCACCATAAAGATATAAATCAAACACCTTCTAAAAAAATAATACTATTAGCTTGAAAACAGGTATCTAAATCACAAAGACAGTGCAAAACAAAATAAAAGGTAGCTTAGCATCCAGACACCGCACTCCTGTTTTAAGACCCCTTTTACAAAGCCGTGATAGCAATTTCCATGTGACAAATTCAAGGAAGCCCATTCATTTTCTATGGGCTTCGTTGTGTTTGCCGTGCTGGGAATCGTTACTGTGGCTTAGTAATAGGGGCCCTTAATGAACTGCTTCAACCTCGCATCAGGCAACCACCGAAAACCACTAGGAACCTCCAAAGAGGAACACTCTAGGGAACTGCTCTGCAAAATCAGCATGCATCGCTATAATTAACGGTGGCCATTAAAAATGCTGCAATAAAAATTCCTAAAGAGGGAAATAACTTCCTCAATTATTCATGCCAGAAAACTCTGCAGGCTAAATATCAGGAAGGTAAAGGACCTAAAAAAAAAAAAAATGCACCGAATCATAAAACATCTCTTTTAACTTAAAGGCTGCCAATATTGCTGACCGAAGTCCTAACAGAAGTCAAAGGAGCAAGAAATTACCTTAAAACAAGGAAAAACTGCCTTCAATACCCATAAATAGATGTGGGCATTAGCCGCATCAACAGCACAGCTGCCTTTTAAAGTCAGCATTTTCCTGCAGCTGAGTTTTGAGTGACAAGTCAATTGGGGTGTATCAGAAAAATGAAAATAAAATTCAAAATAGCTAAAGAATCCTTTAAAAAAAAGAGGGGAGGGGGATTTGTATGGAGGGAAAGGAAATGTGTGAGAGCAAAAGAGAAAGAAACTCTAATTACTTTAGCGTAATCAGCCAAAGATCAGCATTAAGCAGAATCTGTGGTGCATGACAGTGTGATGTTTTCACTGAAAAATTCATTAAGATAGTAGAATATTATTCTCTGGTATTATGCACTGTTGAATAAGGTTCTGCGGTTCACTTTAGAGCACCGGCAAAGCTCCTTTGTTCAGAGATGGCCCTGAAAAGAAGCAGGCTGCTGTAAACATATAAGCAGGGCCTGCTTCAATTTTTTTTTCTCTCTCTCTGTGTCAGGGATGATGAGACGAAATAGAGAAGGAACCAGGGCCCCAAGTATTGGCTGCCTATCCCCCCCCCCCTCAGTCACCCCCACTTGCATTATTGCAAGAATTTGAAAGCAATAAAGGATTAACCAGTGAAACTGTCATTGCCTGTAAACTCTGTTAATAAATTTACCGAGCTATCTCAAAAACTGCTTTCTGCACTTAATACTCTTGAGAATGAATGTAGGTCTTGCCCATACAAAGCTGAGTCTTAATGAAAGAGAACACTTGCACGGTGTATGTCCCCTACGTGGCTGAGGGCTGATGGGCTGAGGAGGGCTTCGATGGAAACTCCAATAATTTGGACCATTCGTGCAGCGCTGGACAGACTTTTATTGTCTGCATCCTGCAAGTGATGAGATGGTTTGGATAAGCTGGAGCAAGCTTCGACAGCAACTCTAGTAGTGGGAACCCAAGGACGGTACCGGGTGGACTTTTACGGTATATGGCCCAGAAATATCAAATAAAATAAGACAATTTAATTTTATCATGAACTTATAATGTGTGTAACTGGATGGACCAATCAGGTCTTTATCCCCTCCTCTAAACACGCCTCTTTTCGCTCTAGGCGTTTAGAGACAGGGGAAAGACCTAAGCTGGTTTTAGATACTTCTAAAACCAGCTTTTTGATCGTCCAAGTACTGATTTAGGCCACTTTTTGGACTTTTTATTATTATTATGAGCCCCATAATGTTTTCCTAAAGGTTTTCTAAATGCAAGGATAGCAGCATTTTAAGGGGTCCTTTTTACAAAGCCACAGTAGCGATTCTCCCACAGTAGTGAACCGAAGTTCATAGGAATTAAATGGACTTTGGTGCATTTGCTGTGAGTGAATCACCATCACATCTTTGTAAAAGGAGTCCTAAATTCACAGAGATTTGAAAAGCTTGTTAAAACCAGCACCAACAGTAGTACAGCTCAGTTAGATTATTTTTAAATAGGTAAGAGGCAGGTGTTCCAGGAACTATGGTGTAGCAGGACCCTTAATTTCCCTCCCCAGACTTACATCATCTCTATTCTTTCAGATAAACAGCTCCATGATGTATTAGAGCTGTCAGTAGTAAAATTTATAAAACTTGTTTGCATTTACAACCCCATTTCACCTTTCCAAACTTTCACCCATTTGCATTGCTACAGACACAGAAAATAGAATATCTGTATGCATCTATGCTCACACCCTTTCCTCCCAAAAGCCAAACATACCCACAAAGCTATATTTATGTATTCACAAGTACATATTTTATGCATCTATATAATTTTGTAATTCCGGCTCTTAGTATTTCTGAGATCTGTCCTGGAAAAAGTTTTATTTTTGCTGAGAAGCTTCTAGGCAGTTATGTGATGCATAATAAAATCTCCACCTGGCTTTGTGTATACCGCCAGCTCATAAAGGCAGGAGTGATTTATAGTTTTGCCTTAGTAAAAGTAGAGCACCGACATAAAATCCTGAAAATGTTTTCATCACAGGATGAAGCTTTAAAGTTGGTTTGGAGGAGTTTACAAGTCACACAGGACACACAAGCTGCGCTGCGTGGAGGGGCATTTTGATAGGACATCTAAACCCGATTTTGAATGTTTCCCCCAAGACATCCAAAGTCGGAGGTGGAAAAACAGCCATTTTCGAAACTGGGAAAACAGCTAGATGTCCCAATTTTATTTTACTTTTTTTAAATCACCCCCTGAGACTTCTTGGTTGCCAGGATATCTAACCATAGGACGTCCAACTTTGTTTGCCATTTTCAACCACAGAAATGTCCAAGTGTAAACCATCTAAATTCACAGGTTCCTATATTCATTAACCTTTCTGTTACTCATTTTTTAACTTTATGGAGTCTGTCAATGAAAGAGAAAGCAGTGACCCTTAGAGAAATAAAGTGCACAAACCAATGGCATCGTAAGGGGGTGGGCAGGGGGGCGGACCGCCCAGGATGCCATCTTGGTGGGGGTGCCGGCACCTTTCCTCCTCTCTGCCTCCCCT
Source organism: Geotrypetes seraphini (assembly GCF_902459505.1). Taxonomy (NCBI): domain Eukaryota; kingdom Metazoa; phylum Chordata; class Amphibia; order Gymnophiona; family Dermophiidae; genus Geotrypetes; species Geotrypetes seraphini. The sequence goes on from NC_047088.1 coordinate 72,162,908, forward strand.
GCTTCTTCCCCGCCCTCACTGCGTGAGCGCCTTCCCTTCCCCTCATACCCCTTTAACTCTTCGCTGGCGTGAGTAGCAGCTCCAACCTGCTCCTCGCGCCGGCCTCAGCTCTCCCTCTGAAGTCACCTCTTGGTCACGGGACCAGGAAGTAACATCAGAGGAGGAGACGAGGCCGGCACGGGCAGCTGGTTGGAGTTGCTGCTCGCACGGGCAAACAGTTAAAGAGGTATGGGGGAAGGGAAGCTGCTCGTGTGGTGGGGGTGGGAAAGGAACGGGGGACTGGGGCGAGGGTTGGTGGGGGCAGTATAGTAGGCATCTCGGATGCCTTCCACCCTTGCTATGCCACTAGCACAGACTTCAAAGTGGATATAAATGCAAGCAGAAGAGCTTAGAGGGGATATGATAGAGGCTTACAAGATCATGAAGGGCATAGAGAGAGTGGAGAGGGACAGATTCTTCAAACTTTCGAAAAATAAGAGAACAAGAGGGCATTCAGAAAAGTTGAAAGGGGACAGATTCAAAACGAATGCTAGGAAGTTCTTCTTTACCCAACGTGTGGTGGACACCTGGAATGCGCATCCAGAGAGCGTAATAGGGCAGAGTACGGTACTGGGGTTCAAGAAAGGATTGGACAATTTCCTGCTGGAAAAGGGGATACAGGGGTATAGATAGAGGATTACTGAACAGGTCCTGGACCTGTTGGGCCGCCGCGTGAGCGGACTGCTGGGCACGATGAACTCAGGTCTGACCCAGTGGAGTCATTGCTTATGTTCTTAAGGCTCCAGTTGCCTCTTTATGTTTTATATTTTCAGCTACTTGAACCAAGATATGCAGTGCCTCAGTATAGAAAATAACATCACAGTTCATTTTACATTTTAAACGTAAATTCTTAGGTCTTAAGACGCATGCATTTAGATTCTGGTAAGGATTCTGAAATGAGGGCTTCCCAAACCTGTTCTGGTACCCCCCCCCCCCCCCTCAAGGTAGTCAAGTTTTCAGGACATCATAAGACAAATTTTCATCCGCTGGATACCCTTAATATGCAAAATTCACTCATTCATATACGAGGGGCCGCTAAAAAGTTATCAGCCCAACCAAGAAGTGAATGATTTGGAGCCATGAAACTTACAAGTTATTCCACACTTTTCTTGCCACTTTTCATTTCATATCACTGAAATGAAAAGTCTCAGGACCAAGACATGAGGTCAGAAGGGAGCTGAGATCACTGCAAGCAGCAGGTTGAAGATGCTGCTTGCGCCGGCAAACATTTCAAGAGGTACGTGAGGGCAGGGACACTCAAGCAGTGGGGAAGAGTGACAAAGGCGCTAAAGGGGCAGGAAAGAGAGGGGACACATGGTGCAGTAATGCTGGCTGCCACTGCCTGGGTGCCAACCTCCCTCACTGTGCCACCAAGTCCATAAGCCTTTACAGTAAAACCTTGGTTTGTGAGCATAATTCGTTCCAGAAGCATGCTTGTAATCCAAAGCACTCTAATATCAAAGCAAATTTTCCCATAGGAAACAATGGAAACTCACTACACTCCAGCATTAGAGAGAGAACCATCGGCTCAGTTGTGATGTGTGTATACTGTATGTAGTTGCATTGCAAGACATTGCTTGTATATCAAGTTAAAATTTAATAAAATGTTTTGCTTGTCTTACAAAACACTTGCAAACCAAATTACTTGCAATCCAAGGTTTTACTTTATTGAGATAACTTGGAGAAATCCACTGCTTATTCTTGGGATAAGCAGTTTAGAATCTGTTCCTTGGGATTTTGCCAGGTACTTGTGACCTGGATTGGCCTCTGTTGGAAACAGGATACTGGACTTGATGGACCTTCAGTATATCCCAGTATGTTCTTATGTGAGCCAAGTATAGGACAAATCAAGCCATTGTGACATCACTGATAAGACTGGCTCTTAGGCATTGGTGGAATGAGGCATTATGTCATCACAATCTCAGCTCTGGAATGTTGCTACTCTTTGGGTTTCTGTTAGGTACTTGGGACCTGGATTGGCCACCATTGGAAACAGGATACTGGACTTGATAGACTTTTGATCTGTCCCAATGTGGCAATTCTTAAATTCTTATGTAATTCCTAGTTTAGATTGTATGCCTAGACAGCTGCCTAGTTCTGCCCTGGGGTGCAGGAGCTGGGTACCCAATCACACTTATTGGTTGAGGAGCTAAAGCCAGGACCGGAATTACTCCAGGATGCTGAATAAGCAGTTCAGATTTTTACGGCAGGTAAAGATGCACTACTGCAGGGTGGACTCAAGTGTCCCGCAATAATGTCAATAGGCATAGCATGTGCAACCCATGCTGTTAGTGTTGAGGACATATTTTGGGGGTGGAGAGTGGGTACAGTTATGTTAATTGGTTAGCATGTGGGCATTGCTGTATGCTAACTGATTAGCGTAAGATTAGCACGTGAGCCCTTATCACCTGCAGAATATCACAGTAAGGGCCATGTGCTAAAGTGGAAATTAGTGGAAAATCTGCCTTTTACTAGCAGTGCTAAAAGTAGTCTCAGTACTCAGGAAAGACCTGCATTGGGTCTACCACATTCCACTTTTTAGCACTGCTTGGTAAAAGGGCCCCTTAGTGCAGGGCTGCCCAAGTCCGGTCCTCGAGATCTACTGGCAGGCCAGGTTTTCAGGATATCTACAATGAACATGCATGAGAGAAATTTGGATACCAAGAAGGCAGTGCAGGCAAATCTTTCTCATGCATATTCATTGAGGATATCCTGAAAACCTGGCCTTCCAGTAGCTCTCGAGGACCGGACTTGGGCAGCCCTGCCTTAGTGTCTTTAAGGCATTTCAAAAGGTAACATTGGCAAGTCTTAACATATTGCAATGCAAATTGATAACAGTAGCAAATATATACAAAGTCTCTCCACTGCTCTCTAGTAATTTTTTAATGCTTTACTCCAGGGGTGTCTAACCTGCGGCCCCGTGAAGGATTTTGTGTGGCCCCGGTCGAGGGCGATCCAGTGTTTTCCTCTGCTGCCCCTGGGTGTTTACTGTCTTGCCGGCTCCCTTCTCTGTCTTGCTGCAGCGTTTGCGCATTTGTACGGCCCCAGAAACATTTTTTTCGGCCATTGCGGCCCAGGGAAGCCAAAAGGTTGGACACCCCTGCTTTACTCTTTTCTTCTAGCTTCTTGCTATAGGGTGCAGTTTAGATATACTCTCTCTAACAAGATCAGTGCTGTTATCAGATAAGTATCCCCTATAGATTAGCAGACAGTAAGATAGAAGCACAGGCCCTGATGCTGTAAACTCACCGTGCCTTTAACGATTGATGCTAAACCAGATGTTACTACTTTAGTGTCAAAGTATTTTACCTACCGATGAACATAATGGCTCACTGTGGTCTTTTCCATACTTTGTAGCAGCCTTCGCATCTGCTATACTACCAGATTGACAAACTTAAAGGTGACAAATCCCCTGGACCTGATGGAATTTACCCGAGAGTCTTAAAAGAACTGAAGGTTGAAATCGGAGAGCTATTGCAAAAACTTGCCAACCTGTCAATTAGAACTGGTCAGATACCCGACGATTGGAGGATAGCGAACGTCATGCCAATTTTCAAAAAGGGGTCAAGAGGAGAACTGGACAACTACAGACCTGTGAGTCTTACGTCTGTCCCTGGAAAGATGGTTGAAGCACTGATTAAAGATAGCATAGTCCGGCACTTGGACACACACGGCCTGATGGGATCCAGTCAACACGGCTTCAGGGAGGGGAAATCATGTTTGACAAATTTACTCCAATTTATTGAAACCGTGAACAAACATATTGATAACGGAGAACCGGTTGACATAATATACTTGGACTTCCAAAAAGCGTTCGACAAAGTTCCACATGAAAGACTTCTCAGGAAACTACAAAGCCATGGAATAGAGGGGGATGTACTAAGATGGATAGGCAAACGCTAGAGAACAGGAAACAGAGAGTGGGCATAAATGGGAAGTTCTTGGACTGAGAGAAAGTGACTAGCGGTGTGCCCCAGGCCTCGGTACTTGGGCCCATCTTATTTAATATTTTCATAAATGACCTAGAAGAAGGAATATCCAGTGGGATCATCAAGTTTGCCGACGACACAAAGCTATGCTGGGCAATCAGATCGCAGAAGAACAGCGAGGTATTCCAGAGTGACTTGTGTCAGAGAAATGGGCGGAGAAATGGCAGATGAAGTTTAATGTGGAAAAGTGCAAAGTAATGCATTTAGGCAGTAAGAACAAGGAATACAAGTATAGAATGTCAGGTGCAACTCTGGGTAAGAGCGAACAAGAAAAGGACCTGGGTGTAATGATAGATAGGACCCTGAAACCGTCAGCACAATGCGCGGCAGCGGCAAAGCAAGCAAATAGAATGTTAGATATGATAAAGAAGGGAATCACGAGTAGATCGGAGAAAGTTATAATGCCGCTTTATAGGGCAATGGTCAGACCACACTTGGAATACTGTGTCCAACATTGGTCTCCCAACCTAAAGAAGGATATAAAAATGCTGGAAAGGGTGCAGAGACGAGCAACAAAGCTATTAAATAGTATGGAGAACTTGGAATATGAGGAATGACTCAAGAAACTGGGACTGTTCGCCCTTGAGAAGAGGAGACTGCGAGGGGACATGATTGAGACTTTCAAAATACTGAAAGGCATCGACAAAATAGAGTAGAAAAATCAATTATTTACCTTGTCAAGTGTGACATGGACAAGAGGACATGGACCGAAGCTGAGGGGGGACAAGACCAGGACAAATGTCAGGAAGTTCTGCTTCACGCAGCAAGTGGTGGACACCTGGAATGCTCTCCCAGAGGAGGTTATTACCGAATCCACCGTTCTAGGATTCAAAAGCATTAGATGCACATCTCCTTACGAGAGGCATAGAGGGATACGGGTGACTAAAACTACATCAGGTGTGCACCTGACTGGGCCTCCGCATGTGCAGATCGCCGGACTCGATGGACCATGGGTCTGATCCGGTGATGGCAGTTCTTATGTTCTTATGCTATGCAAATGTAGTACAGCAAGGTCATTAATATTAAAACAAGCACTCCAGGCACAAATTGAAATGCTGACTTTCAGTGCTCCAAAATTACCAGCTGATCCGGGGGTGCCGATACTGTTGAAAAGCACACCTCGGACACATGTGTCTGGGGCGCCTGAGGGTGGGGCTGACGATTGCCTAACTTGGAAGTTAAAAAAACAAAAAAACCCTCCAAAACCTGGCAGATGTCACCATCATTATTTCAGATGCAAATTGTATTACCAGTGGGAAACCCCCCCATCTCAAAATAGCAAATGAAAAAGCAAGCAAACTGCATCTGGAGTCATGTATTGATGCAATCATTGGGGTTGGGGCGCTATATACATATATGTGTGTGTTATAACCACATCTCAAGTGCATGTATTAAAGGCACGTTCGTTGAAAGCTGCTGATTGCATGATTTGCTAGTAGCTCTCTGCTCCCTCCCCTCCCTTCCCTTCCATCCAATTGCATCTACAATAAGGCATGCCTATGATGTAGCATTTCCTGGCGCATGCACACATTTATGCCTCTTTCTGTGGACTGTTCACTTTCTCTAATGACTAATCAGATGGAATTTCCATGGATCTCTGCGAACCTCATGTGCATGCAAGTTTCTTTGGGTATTGCTCGTCATTTTGAAATTGTTAAATTAACCGGCATTGCAGTGACCCATGGGATTTTAATAGTGATTTTAGAGCACCGGGGCCACAGTGGCTATGCAGTCAGATGTTATGGGTCTCATAATCGAAAGAGAAAAACGTCCAAAAACTGGCCTAAGTCGGCACTTGGACGAACATTTCTCAAAAACGTCCAAGCGCCGAGAATAAAACGACCTAGGCCTTCATAGTACCGCTCAACGTCCAAAGCTAAACGGGGTGTTTCAGGAGGCGAGTTGAGGGAGGGAGTTGGGTGGGACGTGGGCCGGCTTAGACTTAGTCGTACAGCATGTAAAACCGAAAGTTTAACAACAGAGCCTAGACGGAACTTGGTAAAACATGGTCTAAGTCACAAAACCCACCTAAACTCACCAGATAAGCACTGCAAACACATAACATAGACCCCCACACACTACCCCAGTGATCACCAACCCCCTCTCCACCCCCATAAAAATTTTATTCACAACTTTAAATTTCGGCCTCCAGACTATCATCACCTGGCCGCCTGGCATAGGAGAGCCTAGTCGTCCTGCCCAGAGGCAGCTTAAGTCGTCTCGGGGGTGGGTTAGGGACCCATAGAGAGGAGGACCCATGCCCATAAGCCCCTGTAATCACTGCATTGATACTGAAACATGTGCACTGCCCTATACACCCCCACAACCCTTTTTTACTGGCATATAAGTGGCTCCTGCAGCCATACGGGCTATTGGGGTGGTAGATAAGTGGGTCTAGGGGATTCTGGAGGTGGTTTGGGGGGCTCACTGTCACCTATAAAGGAGCTGTAGTGAGGAGAAGCCATGGCACCCTTTTTGTGAAGTTCACAGCAGTGCCCTACAAGGTACCCCACTATTTAGGTGGCATGTCTGGGTGTGCAGTCCATCACTTTGCAGACCCCTCCCATGTCCAACAGGGCTTGTTCTAGGCCTTTTGGACTTGGACGGAAATGTGGTATAAAGATGGACGATTTAGCGGCATGGACGATCAGATCAGCAGGTCGTATAATTAGACGATTTTCGAAAGTAAAAAAACTTGGACATATCTTTCGAAAATGTGTCTTATGCTCTTTTTAACTTTGGACTACTTGGGAGATGGACATAAACGGACTTAGACGTCCCTTTCGATTATGCCCCTCCACCTCTTTAGAGATCCTATTGTACTGAGAACTCTTTGTCAATTATGTAAAGGTGGGGGAGGGCGATAAAGGTATTATCTCTCATCTCTAGATGACCTTGGATCACAAGGATGGTAATTCAAATGCCTTAGAAATTCACAGCAAAAAGTCTAGTCTTTCTCCTTTTCTGCCTTTATTAATGGAGCAGAATAGAAGGGAAGTTGAGGGATCCTCAAACCCTCTAATTCAATGGTCCTGGCATCTGCACACTTCAAATTATCTCCTGGCACACAGTGCTAGGTTGATCAGAATGATGATACTAGTGGGCTGTGCAGCCCAGGTACTTTGCTGTCAAGGTGGCTGGAGGTATCTCCTTCTCTTTAATTGTGGCACTGATTAGAAATGACTTGCACAACTTGGTAGGCATATTCTGTAAAGTACTGCGCACCAATTCAAATGCATGAATCTGAATAGGGGGCATGGCCAGGGAAGGAACATGGGCGGATTATGGGTGTTCCTAAAATTTGTATTATAGAATATGCCCAATATGTACACAAGTTAGACCTGGTTTTCCTTGGCCTAAATAGGTGCAACAAAAGGTTTTGCCATGCACTGGCACTTAGCCAGATTCTATAAGGTATGCGTACCTTATAGAATCACACTAATCATTGTTCTATTACTACTATTAATTATTTCTTTAACGCTACCAGACATACACAGCACTATATAGAGCAGTTTCTCTCAAACTTTTTTTTAGTTCTGGCACACTAAACGGAGGAAATGTTTTTTTGCGGCACATTATAATTGAAATTATAAAATTGTAAAACCAACCAAAAATAAAATTTGAGAGTCATTTAAATAAAGTTCTTTAAGCTATGTATGGGTAATTGTGAACGGTGAAACTAAAGTAGAGTAGAATTGCTAATCAATGCAATAGATGTGCTTGGTTTTGAGTGCAAATTAACACAAAAGACGGCTCTATAGTCAAAAAGCAAACATGCTTTTCATCATCCACCATCTGCAGTCATTCCCTTTGTTTTTTTTATTTCATTTCTGTCAGAGCTGAAAATCTAAGTTTGCAAAGGTAAGATCCAAATGGTAACAAAGCCTTGATTGCTTTGTTGCTCAAGTTAGGATAATTACTGCATAAAAAATAAAAATAAAATTACTTGCCATTAGTTTTCAAGGACCAGTCATGTCAAAGAACGATGCTTGTCTGGGCGGTTGTATTCTTATGCACACAGACACTTGACAGATTCTTGCGTACATGACATACATGTCATCTATTGTAGTGTATACTTATGAAGGAAATTTTTAAAAGTAAAGTAAAATTCTGGAACTTCTTGTGGCAAGTCCGGAATCTCTTCAGGGCATACAGTGGCACACAGTTTGAGAGACATTGCTATAGAGTCACAAAGGAGACAACCCCTGCTCGAAGGAACTTTCATAAGAACATAAGCATCGCCTCTACTGAGTCAGACCACAGGTCCATCATGCCCAGCAGTCCGCTCCCGTGGCGGTCCCCCAGGTCAAATGACCTGTAAGTCATCTATTACTCTAAAGCATTCCGTATTGCATAGTACCCCTCTATTTGTACCCCTCAATCCTCTTTTCCTTCAGGAACTTGTCCAGTCCCATTTTGAAACCCACAATCACACTTTGTTCTACCACTTCCTCTGGAAGCGCATTCCAGGTGTCCACCACCCTCTGAGTGAAGAAGAACTTCCTGGCATTTGTTCTGAATCTGTCTCCCTTCAACTTTTCCGAGTGCCCTCTAGTTTTCGTTTCCCCGGCCAGTCTGAAGAATCTGTCCCTCTCTACTTTCTCTATACCCTTCATGATCTTGTAAGTTTCTAACATATCCCCTCTAAGTCTCCGCTTTTCTAGGGAGAAGAGCCCCAGCTTCTCTAATCTCTCGGCATACGAAAGATTCTCCATGCCCTTTATCATTTTTGTTGCTCTTCTCTGGACCCTCTCAATCTAAACAGAGAAAACAGACAAACAGGATGCCATGGATAGAATTAGGGTGAATGGTTAATCTGCTGGCTAGGGCTAGTCAGCACTGATTTTTTTGGCATCATATGTAGAATTTGACTGTTAGTGTACTCTATTATCTCATTCTATGAGGTTCATTTCATAAATAATGCACACTTTTTTTAAATTTACATGTTTTTTTTTTTTTTTCAAGTATTTGTTTTTACAATCGTTCAATATAGTCTCCCTGCTTTGCAATGACCAAGTCCCAACGTCCAGGAAGCTTCATTATTCCATTCAAGACACCGTTTTTGTTCAGTTGCTGAATGGCTTGAGTACTGGAAGAAGAAAGCTCTTCCAGAGATGCAAACGATGTCCACGCATAGATTGTTTCAACTTTAGAGAAAGGTCGAACTCTGGTGGACTCATGTCTGGACTGAAGGGAGCATGAGATAACACCTCCCTGCCATATTTGTGTAGTTTTTCAATGACGACATTCCCTATTTGCTGGTGAGCGTTGTCGTGAAGAATGAGTGGCCCAGCCAAGAGCAACTGAGGTCGGGTTTTGCGCATTTTTCTGCGTTTTTTTATTTTTTTTTTTTCCAAAAAATCACGATAATACACTGCTGTGACACTTCTTCCATATGGAACATTGTCTGTAATGATAATGCCTTCATGATCATAAGCAAAAATCATCATTTGTTAGACTTTTGAGCTCGTGAACATATTTTTGGCCGTGGGGAAGATGGAGCTCTCCACTTGTCATTGAAAAACTACACAAATACAGCTGGGAGGTGTTACCTCATGCTCCCTACAGTCCAGACATGAGTCCACCAGACTTCGACCTTTTTCCAAAGTTGAAACAACCTATGCGTGGACATTGTTTTGCATCCCTGGAAGAGCTTTCATCCGCCGGTACCCGAGCCATTCGGCAACTGAACAAAAACAGTATCTTGGATGGAATAATGAAGCTTCCCGGACGTTGGTTCTCGGTCATTGCAAAACAGGGAGACTATATTGAAGGATTGTAAAGAAATCCTTGGAAAAAAACTAAAACATGTAAAATTTTAAAAAAAAATTAGTGTGCATTATTTATGAAATGACCCTCATATGTAGCACAGCTGTAACACTTCTGTTAAACGCATATATATGTAAGGTCATTGCTGGTCAAATGTGATCTATGCGTTTTCATCACTATATGACCTTAACTGTGTCCTAGATTTCACACACACTACCGTTCACTCAAAGATCAAAAATTGGTTTCACTCACTTTCTACACAGCATATTCCGCATAAATGCCACATGAATTTGACAAGAATGAAACAATTTTAATGTGCTGTACATTCTGTAAACGTTGCTAGAGAATTTCTGCAGATATATTCAGTTCAGATGTATTCATTCTTTGCAAAAGCATAATTGAAAATAGTTCCAGTGTTAACTGAAAACTTGTAGGTTTGATAAAGACATTGCTTTGGGGATGATTGTCTGCAGTAGAATTAATTTGGTATCGGTTTTGTGGGCTACTGGAATAAGTTCTTTAGAAATGTGTTTGAAGTTCTGTTGCATTGCTAATAGAAAGCTTCCGCTCTGATAGAATCTGTAACGACGTATGAACTTTTTGAAAATATTAGGAATAAAGACCTGTGTCTGTGAAATGTACAGTATGTGAACAGTCTCTCTGGAAATGAAATGGAATATTTTAGTGTATTAGAGAAATAAGTGTACATTCCCCCAAATTCTATAAAGTCTGCCTAAAGTTCGGCACCTACATTGGCATACCTAGCTGATGTAGGTGCACTGCCAAAATAATATGATTAATAAGCTAAATTGGCACCAATACTTGACAATCAATACCCCAAAATTGGTGTTAATTGGACTTAATTGAAAGTTAGGCACCTAACTCTTTGCGGTAGGCAGTAGAGAATGACACGGTGACAAAATTCATCACCGTTCCCGTCCCCGCGGGAAATCATCTTCATGTCATTCTTTAAGGAGAGAGGGAAGAATCAGAGTATGAATGGCCACAACCACTGACCCACAAGCTTTGCTTTGAAGAATGCTGGTGTAGAAGGACTGAGGTTGAGATAGACACTACAGAATGACAGTCTCTGGTATCCAGAGCAGATATTGTGATGTCATAATGCCTCATTCCACCAGTGCCTAAGAGCCAATCACATCAGTGATGTCACAATGGCTTCATTATCCTTGGCTCACATAAGAATCAGAGTATGAATGGCCACAACCACTGACCCGCAAGCTTTGCTTTGAAGAATGCTGGTGTAGAAGGACCGAGGTTGAAATAGACACTAGAAAATGACATGGGATTATATCCCGCGGTTATCCACGGGGACGGGAACGGTGATAAATTTTGTCACCGTGTCATTCTCTAGTAGGCAGGGCCGGATTTAGATGAAAAGAGGCCCTAGGCTATTCCACTTATGAGGCCCTTTCACCTCCCATTTTTAAGTTTGTAAATTACATGAGAGATAATAAAATACATCATTACTGTGATATATAACAATATGTTAAATGAAACATGTTGTTATTGGTACTAACTTTTATAAAAAATGTGATACGGATAATAAATTTAAAAAAGTCGAGAACACTTATTTGGACATTTATTCTCAGCACCATATATAGTTCAGTGTTTTAGTATTCACTGTTTGTAGAATAGTGTAATTTTAATTTTGCTAACAATTTGAATGTAGGCCCCTCTTGATCTTTAGGCCCTAGGCTGAAGCCTAGTTAGCCTATAGGAAAATCCGCCCTGGCGGTAGGCGCCTAGTCCAAAGTGTCTAGTTAAAAGTGGGCGTAGTTAGGGGTCAGATTGTGGGCATTTTTTTAGTTATAATATTACCTGCTTTATACAAGTGATACTCACTAAGAACTTCCTAAAAATAGGCTATTGTTGAACCAGGAACACTAATTACAAGAAATTAAACTAGAGACTTTGGATCTCAAGTGCCCACGATTATTTAGCCAATAGAGCAAGTCTTAGCTCATAACTTTCTTGCGGGCTATCATCGGTCAATTAGCCTCTCTTATACTATTTAATTTACTTTATATAAAAGTTTTTTCTTTATGTGATTCTTTTTCTAATTCATTTTATGCAATTCTTTTTTTAAAATTTATTTTTATTAACTCATTTTTATCCTTATCTTTTATATAAAGTAAATAGTATAAGAGGCTAATGGATCGATGATAGCCCGCAAGAAAGTTATGAGTTAAGACTTGCTCTATTGGCTAAATAACCATGGGCACTTGAGATCCAAAGTCTCTAGTTTAATTTTTTGGTTAGCCACCTGCTTTTGACTTAGGCGCTGTTGTGCACACAACTTAGGTGCAAGCATTTAGACCAAGGAAACCTTGTGTGACTTGTGTCAGTTAGAGAAATGGGCGGAGAAATGGCAGATGAAGTTTAATGTGGAAAAGTGCAAAGTAATGCATTTAGGCAGAAAGAATAAGGAACACGAGTATAGACTGTCGGGTGCGACTTTGGGTAAAAGCGAACAAGAAAAGGACCTGGGTGTACTGATATATAGGACCCTGAAACCGTCGGTACAATGCGCGGCAACGGCAAAGAAAGCAAATAGAATGTTAGGCATGATAAAGAAAGGAATCACGAGTAAATCGGAGAAAGTTATAATGCCGCTTTATAGGGCAATAATCAGACCACACTTGGAATACTGTGTCCAACATTGGTCTCCCAACCTAAAGAAGGATATAAAACTGCTGGAGAGGGTGCAGAGACGAGCAACAAAGCTAATAAAAGGTATGGAGAACTTGGAATACGAGGAATGACTTAAGAGACTGGGATTGTTCTCCTTTGAGAAAAGGAGACTGCGAGGGGATATGATTGAGACTTTCAAAATACTGAAAGGAATCAACAAAATAGAGCAGGAAAAAATATTATTTACAATGTCCAATGTGACATGGTAAGAGGACATGGACTGAAGCTAAGGGGGGGACAAGTCCAGGACAAATATCAGGAAGCTCTGCTTCACGCAACGAGTGGTGGACACCTGGAATGCTCTCTCAGAGGAGGTTATTGCGGAATCCACCGTTCTAGGATTTAAAAGCAAACGATGCACATCGCCTTACGAGAGGCATAGAGAGATATGGGTGATTAAAATTATGCCAGGTGTACACCTGGCTGGACCTCCGCGTGTGTAGATCGCCGGACTTGATGGACTGAAGGTCTGATCCGGAGATGGCAATTCTTATGTTCTTATGTTCTGGCATAAATACGGTGCACCTAAAAGTTAGGAGGCCTAACGATGCTGAGCGCAATTCTGGAAAATGTGCCTAACTTGTATAGAATCGCGCTTAGCTCTGCACTGTGGTTTATGCTTTTTTTTAATTTATAACCTGCTTTATACAAAGCAAATTACAAAACACATACATAATAAAATATGCGACCATACAAACACATAATTATGTACACATACATAAAAATACAATTTAAAAATACAACACAACCACTCTATAAAAATAAGTCATTTCACTCTTCCCCATCAGTCGGCCTATAGTGAAAACACCTCACTATGCCATATTGTACAAACTGATTAAAATTGCCTATTATTTTTTCTTCTTCTTCTTTAGCACCATATTTCATTGGACAAAATAGGTGCCATTTTAGCAAGCCTTTAAACATACTTAAACTCTCTTTCTGTAGTATATAACCTGGAAGTTTGTTCCATTCCGCTGGACCTGTGCATGAGAAAACCCCAGCTTTCATGGTTTGTAATCTCACATCCTTTCTTGTTGATATAACTAAATAACCATTTCATGCAGAACGTAATTTTGGAGAGAAACAGGAAATAAAATTGCCTCTGACAAATTTTGGGAGGCCGCTTATGAATCCCTAAATAGGTTAACATCAGTAATTTGTATCCAACGCCATGCTCCCATTTTGAGTCAATACAATCTAACATAAATGATATATGATCATACTTTGCCAACCTAAACAGTGTGTGAATAATTGAGTTTTGTGTTACCTGCAAAGCATTCAGCACAGTTGAAGGGCTACCTAACTAACAGCACTATATTACAGTAATCAAGGCTTGATAATAAAACAGTTTGGAAAGACTGTGTCTGAATTCAAGAGAGCCTGGGATAGGCACGTGGGTTCTCTCGGAGAGAGAAAGAGATAATGGTTACTGCGGATGGGCAGACTGGATGGGCCATTTGGCCTTTATCTGACATCATGTTTCTGTGTTTCTATAATCACTCCAAGAGAGATACGAGTTGTTAAAGACTACTCAAAAGTCACAGCTTAAAATAGATTTTCTTTATCAACATTTGTAAATGTGTTTTAAAAGATAATTGTGAGTCAATAGTGACTCCCAAATAATGAACCTCAGAAGAAAACTACAATACAGAATCCAATATTTGAATGGGAGCCGGTAGCGTCTTGTTTGAATTTTTTGACTGAAGTAGTACTAGTTGGTATCAATTTGTTTAGGCGACATATATAGAATCTGACCCAATCTATATTTCTTAGCAGACTTAAAATATTTATTGCCATACTGGTCAAAGGACATAGAAAATGTTATGAAAATGTTTGTCCTGTGTCAGACCCCTCCATTTTTATTCATTTTTTTAGAGGGGGGGGAAGGGCAACAAGTTGCTTTAGCAGTGATTGTAACCTGTATAATCTTCATAATTCTGCAGTTCTGAGCCAGCGGTGCAGAGTGAAATCCAGCTGAACCCCATGAAATCCCTTCATTGCTAAACTGAGCCCTGTCTGACAGATTCTGTTTCTTTCATTAAGGCGGAAACAGCATTGGGGTTAGTGAGCACACTGCTCAAGTATCACAGAATATGTCCATGCAGCTAAGCAAATCAAATGACTGATGTGCAGTCTTCAGGGACCAATGAGATAAAATAGTTTCTTAGTAAAGCCGAGACCCAGAAATATATACTATAAAAAGTTAAAATAATACGGGTATCCACTGTACTGTTTAATGAAAATCTATAGTATAGAGTAATTTTATGAAGATTTTTCCTTGTTTGGAGTCAGTTTTGCATGCAGAAAATGCCTTATGCAGAGTGAAACAAACAAAAAAAAGTAACCCCTTAGAGGTTTCTGCTGTTTTCTCAACAAGCATTTGAAATTTCAACTTGAAATTTTACATCTTTATTTGTTGTTAATCTCATTCTACTTGGCACATAAATTTAGATAGTACCTTTAAATACGACGAAGTTAAAGACTTTTAGGGTGGCCACCCAGTTGTTTTTGCACATTCAATGAAGATATTGGGTGTAACACTGGACCAAAACCCGACCATGAAAGACCAGGTAGATTCCTTGATCAGAAAAATCTTTCACACCCTCTGGAAACTTCGGTCCATCAGAGCTTACTTCGACGCCTCATCATTTCGAATTCTAGTACAATCCCTGATTCTGAGTCAACTCGATTATTGTAACATTGCCTACTTGGCACTCCCCCAGAAGTGCATGCGGCGATTGCAACTAGTTCAAAATACAGTGGTTAGACCACTTTATGGACTGAAGAAGTTTGATCATGTGACACCTTCGTATCGACTTTTACACTGGCTACCGATGGAGGCATGTGTGAAATTCAAGTTTGGTTGTTTTTGCTTCAAGGTACTCTATGGTTTAGCCCCTAAATACATAACAGACCTTTTCTCTTTCTCAACCAACAGACACAAGCAAAGCTCACACCTGAACTTCGTTTCTCCACCGGTTAGAGGTTGTAAATTTAAAAGTCATCATCAACATCTTCTCGCACATCAAGCAGCATTATGGGGTAAAGATCTTGAACAATTGCTTGTGCATACTACCTATGGAGAATTCAGGAAACGCCTGAAAACACATCTATTCCTGAAATACTTAGGAAACCAACCTATTCAATCTTAGTCCTTAACAACCTGTCGCTAAATCTGTACTTTGTTTATTCATTCAATCTGTAACTTTGTTTATTCACTCAATCTGTAACATTTCTAATCATTGTAAACCGCTTAGAACTTCACGGTCCTGCGGTATATAAACTGTTATTATTATTATTATTAAAACTACCATTATTTGAAAAAAATAAAAAATGGAGGACTAGCTTACTGCTAATGATGTCACAATGATGTAGGCTTTTGTCTGGGGAGCAATGTTGGAGGCCTATCACAGGCTCTGCCCAAAGCCGCTGAACTCAAGGAAGTGCTACAGATGATCTAGGTTAGCCTGCCACAGGTATCGATCAACTGAAGGCCTTCCCTTTTCCCATTTGTGTCCCTACAGGCTTGACCCTTAAATTTAAAACCTAGAGAGAGGATGGACACTGAACATTCACAGTGACTGTGAAATTATAACACATTTTTAATTGTTTCATTTGAATGACATCATTTTACTCTGTTTTCGCTCAAAACATTTTTAACATGCAAAAGTCTTTAGGAAGTAACGTTAAAATATCAGTAACATCAACATAGCTTAAGATAATCTAATGTTATTTAATAGTAGTATATAAGCATGATGCTTAAATAAGTACATACAATTTCTCATTTAAATTCAAAGGGGTTACATTTTTTGCCTCACCCTTGTATGTACATAAGCATTCTTGGGGACATAGTTCGGATGGCATGGAAGTAGAGTTGCAGTGTACATGTATATTTTATGAAATAATCAGGTACACACATCTCCCCTTCATATTCGCAGGTTCAGAACTCACGACTTTGGTTATTTGTAGTTTTTAAAACCTGGTGGTCTAGCAGTGAAGCAGTGCAGGAGCGATCTTCCTATGCTCCTGTCCTGTGCAGAACTGGGAACAAAAATGGCTGCCATAAGTTCCCGTAGTTTTGTAGGAACTCACGGCAACCATTTTTGTTCCCGGCTCTGCACGGGGCAGGAGCGTAGGAAGCAGGAGCGTAGGAAGATCGGCCCTGCCCTGCTTCACCGCTAGACCACCAGGCTTTATAAAGTAAGTACAGTAAAGAGGTCCGGGAGGCAGGGGTGGGTCAGAGTCGGCCTTAAAGTTATTCACAGTTGGGGGTATTCGCGGGCTGGCTTTGCCCATGACCCCCGCAAATATGGAGGAGGATGTGTACACATTTACATCAACTTCCGAGCACATGTAAATGTGTGCATTGTCATTTTTCGCCCCATTGGGGATGATTCTCGTTGCCTATCTTATAAAAGCACTAGGGGGCTGATTCTATAAGTGGTGCCTGAAACAGCAGGCGCCTAGAAAAATGGTGTCTGTCGCGTGTCAATCACATTCAGGTGCCAATTATAGAATTGCGGCTACTGGTGCCTACCGACAAACTTAGGCGCTAGTAATGTAGACTAGGGTTGTAAAGGCCTACATTTCTGATGCCTAGGTTCATCGCAGAATTGCTCCTAGTGGCGTTAAGTGACATCTAAGGCCAATATCAGCCCCTAAACACGCCTACTTAGGCATGCGGCTTCACTAAGTGCCGCTAGGCACCCGGGTGTTAGCCGCTGGTCCAGGGAGGCACCTAGCAGTGCCTAAGTTTTTTTTTATTATTATTTTTTAATCAGTTTTTAAAGGCATGATCAATTATCGTGCAACTTAAAGCCAATTAAAACTAGTTTAGACACCTGAATATTCATGCCTAGCTGGCTGTGCCACACGATATAGTTGGTTAGTGGAGGGATGATGCTGTATCCTGCGATACTCAGGTCCATGGCACTCGCTGGAGCTGTCTGTGAGGCTCTTTTATATCATCGGTTAAAGTGGCCTAAACAGAATAAAAAACCAGAATAAAGTCAACGTTAAAATTTGAGGGATAAAAGATGGTAATTATTGGATATGCTTCTCTGAGCCTCAGCTTGCCGCTAAAATGGTTCATTCAGTGGCAAAGGTTGAGTACCACTGCTCTACACTGTTCAGCGTCACTAAATTAAAAAAAGGCCACAGGAACCCCAAGTGAGCCCTAGGCAAATTGCTGTAGTGTTTAAATAGCTTTGGGTAGTTTTTTAATTAACATATTGCAGGGTGTGGGTATGTGTGTGTGTGAGAGAGAGAATACAGCTTTGTGCAATCTCTGTGTAATTTGAATTTTTTTCATCGAAACACTTGAGAATTTCTGCTGTATTAAATGCAGCATGGACCGTTGTGTTCCGCACTCTGGCGTTGCAGTTAAAGCCCAGCTAATTACTGAACTGGAGCTCCGGGTTTGTTTTGGGAGAAATGTAGTGGGATCGATGTTTTCCTTTCCCTTTTTTCTTTATGAATCTACTTGCTATGTAAATACTGCCATTTGCCATTTGAATTGCGAACAGACATATTCATTAACTTGTCTATGTACTTCCTTCTTAGGTGAGGAGAGATGATGCCTATCTAGTAGTTTCCAACCACTGAACCAGTCTCATGCATCCAATAAATACTCCTTTGATTCCAGCATCTTTATTCCAGGCAGTAGATTATTCCACTCCTCATTTTAACTGTTGCACTTACTGGAAATGTGACAGCTCGCCAGCGTCCGTACCTTAGAGTTACTGCTAGCAAAGGGCAGCATCAAATATTCATTTAGACCATTTGCAGTTTCCTTTTCAGGGCTGTGCTGTCCTAGATCCTCCTGATGAAGTAGCTTAGACAAGAACTCCAGCACTCAGTCCTCTGGTGATAAGTCTTACAGAAGGGCTGATACAGTGGCTTAGTAAGGGGAAGGGGCCGAGGGGGGGGGGGTTGGACTGCCCGAGGACCGTCTTGGTGGGGGCCCTGGCACCCATCCTCCTCTATGCCCTCCCCCCACTCCTTCCGTGCCCCCCCCCCCATTGTGCACTCCTTCCCTTTCTTCGTATTTCTTTAACATTCACGGTGCGAGCAGCAACTCAAACCTGTCGCTCTCACCAGCGGCGGCTCATCCTCTGACATCACGATCTGGACCCGCACTTAGGAAGTGATGTCAGAGGAAGAGTCAAAGCTAGGGCGAGCAAGAGGTTGTAGTTGCTGCTCATGCCACAAACTTTAAAGAGATATGGGGGAAGGGGTGCATGTGTGTGGCAGGAGGGGGCGGGGCAGGAGCAGATGGGGGGCAAAAAAGAGGGCGGATGAGGGGCGCCACCGCTCTGGACGCCTCTCACTCTAAGCCATTAGGCTGATGCGAAACCTTGGGTTAAGGTTAATGCATGGCTTCGTAAGACAAGGGGAATACCAAAGTTTTGCTCCCTTAGCCAATAACCAATTAAGAATAGATTCAGTAAAGGATGGTGAAAACTGCTGCTGAAAAAAATTGGCATGGAGAGCTATTCTATAAACGGCACACAGTTGATAGAAACGCGCTTAGAACCAATTTACGTGCCAAACTCTGGCCACAAGAACATAAGAAATGCCTTCACCGGATCAGACCGAGGTTCATCTTGTCCGGTGATCCGCGCACGCGGTGGCCCATTTAGGTACTCCTTTTTGGAGACCGGGATTACCCGTATCCCTCAATATGATTTGCCAGAAGGTGTGCATCCAACTTGCGCTTGAAACTCGGAACAGTAGTCTCCGCCACAACCTCCTCCAGGAGAGCATTCCAAGCACCAACCACTCGCTGTGTGAAACAGAACTTCCTAACATTTGTCCTAAACCTGCTGCCAGGATATACACTATCTAAAACTTGGTGTCACGGATCCTTGTGCGTGTCTTTAGTGAATGCCCCTTCCATGGCCACACCCCCTTTTGAGTTGTGCGCTATAAGATTTGTATGCAGATTTTTATAGAACGTGTTGCAAGAAGCATATGCATAAATTGTTGCCAATTAATGCTAGTAATTGATTGTTAACACTAAATTATTGGCGCTAATTGGCTCGTTAGCCAATTTAGCTACACGCACAAATTTGCGTACTATTTATAGAATCCAGGGGTTCATATGAAGTAGGCCCAGGGCAACAAAGTACATTAACCTGGAAGAACACACTGAATGTGTATGTACATGGGTCTATGCTAGCAGAAGGTATACCTTGTGCACAAATTAACACCCAGAAGCATGTCCATATCTCTGCGCACAGAATGCGTTTTAGTCACAATGGACCTCCACGCGAATATGCTGAAATTTCAGCTCACAGTTGCACTACGCTTTGGAGGTCAGATGCGATAGATCCCTGAGGAAGAGTTTTGAAATGGGTTCCTCGGATACGTTGAAGTGCTCCAGCATTACATATGAGATAAGAATGTTTATATTTTACTATATGTTTTTGGCATTGGCATATATCGTCTTTTTGGGGAGAATGGTTCTTTTCTGGGGACACTGTTCTCCTTTCACCAGTGGCGAACTAAGGGGGTGGGAGGGGGAGAGGAGAACAGTCCACCCTGGGTGCTCCAAAGACTCCTACGAGGACTGGTGCCAGCGTCAAGAACTTCCCGGCAGCAGAGCAGCGTTTACAATTTACTGCTGTTGCCAGTGTCGGGCCTTCCTCTCTACTGGGTCCTTCCTTTGTAGAAACAATAAGTAGGACATGGCAGGGAGGAAGTCCCGACACCAGCAAGAGCAATGAATTGTGAACGTTGTGCTGCTGACTGGAGGGTATCAGAGGCAGGGAGGGGGAGAGAAATGCTGCACCTGATTGGGGAGAGGGAGGGATAAGGAAGACCAGGGAAGGGAGAGGAGACAAAAGAATGATGCCAGATCATGGGGAAGGAAAGGAAGGAATGAAAGGAGATGCCAGGCCACGGAGGGGGGAGGAAGAAATGCCAGGACATGGGAGGAGGAAATCGAAGGGTTTAGAGATGCCAGACCAGGGAGAAAGGAAGGAGGGAGGGAGGGAAAGGAAAGAGAGGATATACTGGAGCATTGAGGGGGAGAGAGAGATTCAAGGGAAGGAGAGGAGAGAGATGACAGGGCATGGGGGGAGAGAAGTGAAGGAGACTGAAATGCCAGACCATCGGGAAGAGAGGGAGGGAAAGGAAGCAAAGGAGATGCCAGAGCATGGAAGGAGGAGAGAGATTCCAGGGCATGGAGGAAGGGAAGCAGATTCCAGACCATGGGGTGAGTTGGGGTGGAAAGGAAAAAAGAGAGAGATGCCAGAGCATGGGGGACGGAGTGGAGACAGAAAGATAAAAATGTAAGGGGCTGGACGCAGGATGGAATGCAGAGTGAAAAGAAGATGAGGAAAGCAGAAACCAGAGATGACAAAAGGTAGAGAAAAAATTTTTATGTTGCTTTAGAATAAAGTAGTATTGTACCTGTATTGATAAACATTTATAAATAGAAAATGGAAACAAGGTAATCTTATTGGACTAGTTTTAATACATTTTTTACTAACTTTTGGAGACCAAAATTCCCTTCCTCAGGCAATGGCATACCAATGGGGGAGGGGGATCCTCCCTGGGTGCAGCTCCATTTTTATATGGGGGAGTTAAAAAATGATCTCCCGCAGGTGTCACATATCCTAGGTATGCCACTGCCTTTCATTAAAATGATTTCATTGTTTAAGCACATATATTTGGTAATAATGAGGAGCCGAAATGATGGTGACAACAGAGTCTGTTTTGGACTCATTTGTCTCAGTATTAATGCTTGGTGAACACTTTCATTCACTGATACCTCTTCCTTTACACAAAAAAAAAATGTTTTGGAGAGTCATTTTCTTGATGCTTTTTTTTTCTAGAGGAGTATTATTTTTTGTGATTTCTTGAGACTCTTCCCTTTATCCGGTTTGTTGTTTGGAATGCTAGTTTGTGCATAAAGAGCCAGATCCAGTAAATGCTTCCTAAATTTGTGTACCGGCAGAAATCAGCACCCACCAGCATTCTGTAAAGGGTGCTTCTGTTGAGCACCTTTTATAGTGCACAGCACTGATTCCCCTGTTCAAATTTGGGTACCTAGACTTGATAAAGCCAGGTGTAATTCCCAGCACACAAATTAGGCACGCATCTACTATATTCTATAATACTGTATGCAAGGTTCCAGTATGCTGCTGACCTGCCCATGTCCCTCCCATGGCCACATCTCCTTTGCATACTATGAGATTTGGGCCTGCAATTTCATAGACTAGAGCATGGCAAGATACATTTGCAAATCAACATCAGTAATTGATAACGCCCAATTACTGATGTTAATTAGCTCATTACCCAATTTAGGTGCGCGCACATCTCAAAATCGCACACAAATTTGAATCCCCTGTATAGAATTCAGGGGAAAATATGGCCCTGTGGACCTCATTCTAAACATTATTTAGAAAGCCTAACTGGCACTAATAATTGGCCATTAGCAATTCATAATTGGCTTAAATTAAAATGAATTGGGTGGTAGGTGCCTAATTCGGTACGTGCCTATGACTTTCAGCTTGGCACCTAGGCCGAGACACCTACCAGAAATTTGGTGTGGTTAAAGGCAGAACATGGGCGTGTTTTGCACGTGGTCACCTAAAGTGGACTTAGGCACTGGCATTTAGGGCAAGAAAACCCTGGAATAAATAGGGGGCACCTATGGTTTTGACACCTACCAGCACCTAAGTTCAATTTAGGTGCTGCTAGGAACAATTCTATAAACCTCACCTAACTCCTGATTGGCATGTACTATGTGTCACGTTCCTCAGGGCCTATGTGCAAATACAATTTCTTGTGCTCAGATCTATGCTCTTATGCAATTCTCAGCTGTCCAAGACTTTGCTCTTTCTTCCAGCACACCTCCCCCTCAGTTCTGTCTTTTTTGATTTTTTTCACCCATGCTCTTTATGGAAGCCAGAAAATTCATGTGGGTTTATATGCTCACAATACAGAGAAGAAACGGACATGAAATTCTCACTAAAGCTGACTAGTGAATAATTAGTTAACGTTTTACATCTCCTCAGACCTGGGGGTTAAAGCCCAAGTATTGAGTTCAGCCTTTTAGCCTTCTATGCACATCTCTGCATAAGTGTTGAATATCTAATACAGGGGTGTCCAATGTCGGTCCTCGAGGGCCGCAGTCCAGTCGGGTTTTCAGGATTTCCCCAATGAATATGCATTGAAAGCAGTGCATGCAAATAGATCACATGCATATTCATTGAGGAAATCCTGAAAACCCGACTGGACTGCGGCCCTCGAGGACCGACATTGGACACCCCTGATCTAATAGCTTCATTAGCTTGGCGTTGGTGTCTTTTCAAGGGTTTGCCCACAGTGAACTCATAAACAAAACTCATTTTTGCATTGTACGCCCACAAATTTGAACGTTAAAGCCGAGCTAACCGCACACAGTGCCTAGTACACTTTTCTGCATTGGCCCTGAGTTTTCTAAACCAGTGGTTCCCAATCCTGTCCTGGAGGGCCCTCAGCCGGTTGAGCTTTCAAGATATCCCTAATGAATATGCATGAGAGAGATTTGCATATAATGGAAGTGGCAGGCATATAAATCTTTCATATGCATATTCATTAGGGATATCTTGAAAACCCAACTGGCTGGGGGTCCCCCAGGACAGGGTTAGGAACCACTTTGCAATGGGCTTTTCCTCTGCCTCTTTTTAAATTCTGAGGAGGCAGTTAATTTAACATTAGTGAACCGGTGATTTTTAATAGCTCTACTAGTTTAATTATCAACTTGCAGCACTAGCCTGCACTCCCCCACACCCAGGCTTGGAGAATCAACATCATTCTCGATGCTTCTGGCACTCTCATCTGCCAGGAAGAATGAGCTAAAGATTAATTTAGCCTTCCTCAATGGTATGAACTTCATTTGTCTTTAGTTTTTAATTCCCGCCTCTCGCTTGTCCTTTCTGTTCCTTGGCTTCTCCTCTCGCACACAGTAACTGTATTCGGAAACTGTGTTCACCTCCTTGGGTGATCTGGTTCATCTTGCTAACACATAGTACTTTAGCATATTCCATTTTGGTTCCTTCATTTTTTTTTTCCACATTTCTTTTCATCATCTGCCCCCTCCCTCAGCTCCTTTTTATCTGCTTAACGCTTTGCTTCTTAATATCAGCCACCAAGGCCCATTTTATTTTAAGTATGTTCATTATTAGTTGGCACACACACAACCTTTCAACACAACAACTTGGCTTTGAACACACTCTTTATTCTATGTTGCTTTCTCCCAGTGTTCCACGTCATTGGATTTTACTGACTAAATTCCCATTAAGTTTTGCCTTGCAGATGTCATTTGCTTTCACCTAATGCTTCTCTCATATTTTTTTTCCCTTTTAATTTCATTCTGTGCCACGTTATGCTTGCAGTACACATACACAGGGCAGGATTAATCCATTGGTGGGCCCTAGGCAATCAACTATGCTGTTCCCCCCCACACGTGTAATATAAATACATTTTAAGTTCCTATAAATGGGACCCCATGAGGTCTGACTGCAGAGGAAAATCAGCAGAGGAGAAAACAGCAGGTAAGAAGTGCTGCTGGCTGAATCCTGCTGATTTGAGAACAATGCACAGGGTGGGGGGGGGGGGGGTATGAAGAATCTAAAATCCTCTGCAGGCAGTGGTGAGTATAGTCCCCCCAGCCATCACCATAACTATTCTTTCTACCAGCTATTGACTTACCAGGCAAATGCCTTAAGAATCATTGAATTAGCATAACTGAGAGGACCCCTTCTAAATATTTGGGTCCTAAGTACATGCCTAGTTTGCTTATGCTTTCAGCCTGCCTTGCACTTATAGAGAGCAATTCTATTACCAGGAGCCTATGGGCCCTGATAGGAGCATATTCTATAAAGGAAAGTAGGCATTTTGGCCCGGATTCTCTTTATGGTGCTGATATTGGCAGCTGCCGATTGCATGTCAATCATGCGATGGCGCCGTGGTAAAGAATTGCGTCTCTGGGAAAGATAGGTACCAGAAATGTAGGCCAGGGTTTTCCAGTCCTGCATAACCGGTGCCTATCTTTGTCATGAATCACACATATGTAGGCTTTTTACAGTGCCTAACACCACTTCCGGTGTTAGCCACGCCCATAATGGCATTAGGCACCGGTAGACACCTCTGGAGGCACTAGAGCTGTTAGGCACTTTAAATTTAAAGGTACTATACATGTGTGGTATTTAGACGTGACCACTTACATCAGCCAGCAGATACACACATACCCCTCAATATTCAAAATGATTTACTATGTTCTGTAAGGCATGAATGTAAGAGCGAGTCCCACTTACAACCACTGTTCCCTTTAAGTAAGTAGTTCCCAACCCTATCCTGGAGGATCACCAGCCAGTCAAGTTTTCAGAAGAGCCCTAATGAATATATATGGGGCAGATTTGCATGTCAGTCACCTCCATTATATGCAAATCTCACTCATGCATATTCATTAGGGCTATTCCAAAAACCCAACTGGCTGGTGGTCCTCTAAGACAGAGCTGGGAACCACTGCTCTAAGCTGAGCAGTAGTCCTCCATCTACAGTCCTGCAAGTAGGGGGTGCTGTTTAACTATCACTTTTTTAATAGTGAGGGTCAGGCAGGCTCTGCAGAAGTTCAGGGAACCTGCATTTCCCTAGTAACTGAAAACACAATATTGAAATGCCACCAGAATCAGCTCGGAACCCAAGTTTGGGTTTCAGCCAAAAATGGTAGGGCAATAGGATGTGGGGAGGGGAAGGGAGAAGTGAATGAGAGAGGGAGGAAAGGAAGAGGGTGAGAGAAGGAGTGAAGATGGAAGTAAAAAGATGGTGGTGAATGAGAGGGAGAGGAAGGGAGGGGTGAGAGAGGGAAGGAAGTGAGAGTTGGTGGAATAGAGAATGCACCACCAAACACACAGACCCAGTGGTGTAGTAAGTAGTGGGGGTGCAGTCTGCCCCGGATGCAGTCTTCCTAAGGGTGTGGTCTTCCTAAGGGCACGGCACCCCTCCTCCTTTCCGCCACCCCCCCCCCACTCCTCTCCTTGCCGCGCACCCCTTGCCTTCCCCTGTACCTTTTTTACTTCTCCAGCACGAGCAACATTGCTGCCCGCATCGGCATTGGTTCTCTCTCTGATGTCACTTCAAGGTCCCGCGCCTAGGGAATGATGTTAAAAGGTGAACCGACACCGACGCAGGCATGCTGCTCATATCGGAAAAGTTTTGAAAAGTATGAGGGAGGGATGCCAGCGTCTCTCACCCTCACTATGCCACTGAGTCCTGGAATTTCAACCACCCTATCCTGGTGCATTATGGGACATACAACACTGATTTCAATGGGCAGGATCAGGCTCTACACTGAGATGTAAATTCAAACCAAGATTATACCAAAATCTCCTGCGTTGAACTGGGTGACTTAGCATCTCTTACATTCATTAGAGAAATCCTGAAAACTTGGCAGTCCACATGGACTAGGAGTCCAGACCAGTAGAATAAGGCAGTCACACTGCCAGATACATCATTCACATCCATGTTCTTCAGTGGATTTTGCATCTGAACTATCAGAATTCACGTTACTGTGACTACTGAAAGCAGCAAAGAAAACCTCCCTCATTGATGATTCAGCAGGCTGCATGGTATTTACCATCACATATAACTAGACATGGCATTTGATAGCGTACAAGTAATTCAGTTAGTCATCTGAACTGAATCTATATTATGTCAGATTACGTTTGATGTGTATAAGCTCTCTCTTGCTTTGGATCTTTGACTCACATATCCTTCAAAACCTTTGTAATCTGAGCCTCTGCCATAATATCTAATATCTTTGTCCTTTCTGTATGTTCTGACTGCAGAAATTAGTGGGTCTGCCTGGGCACTCTCCAGATTTAACACAGTAACTCAGGGAATGTGCATAAACTGTCTTTGGATAAGGATAAGGAGGAGAAACACAGGAAAGATCTTGGCAGGAGTCTTCTGTTTTATGCTGTAGTTCAGAGATAGTCAAGGGATAAGTAGGGAAACTATTGAATAAATAGTATCGATTCACAGTCATAAGCGCGAGAGACAAACGCGCACCGACATTTGAGAGCGGACAAATGAGCGCAAGACTTCAGCGCGCCGCTCTAAAAGCTTATTTTAAAGGGCTCCGACGGGGTGTGGGGGGGACCCCCCCACACACACTTTACTTAATAGTGTTGGCGCTGCATTTGGGGATGGTTTTGGGGGGTTGTCCACTGTTCCCTCTAAGCTGAGCAGGTGTCCTCCAGCTGCATTGCTACCACTAGGGGGTGGAATATTTTCAGTCGCTAAGAACAGGTATGTTCCCTGAAGTCCTGCAGAACTTGCCTGTCCCTCACAATTGAAAATGTGACAGTAAAACAACACCCTCTATTGGTGAGACTGTGGGTGGAGGACTCCTGCTCAGCTTAGAGGGAACAGTAACCCCCCATTATACAGAAAACTTAACTTTTCCCCCCCCAAAATAGGTAAAAAGTTAAGTTTTCTATATAATGGGGGGAGGGTTACACCCCCACCCCCCACATCCCCCCCATATTGTAGCGTGAACAGTATTAAGTAAAGTGGGGGAGTTCCCCCCCACATCCCCATCGGAGCCCTTTAAAATAAGCTTTTAGAGCGGTGCGCTGAAGTCTTGCGCTCAATTGTCCGCTCTGAAATGTCAGTGCACATTTGTCTCGCGCGTTTTTATCCCATCACCATAGTATCACAAGGAATGTAGAGATCAAAAAAAGCTTAATAGCAAAATTTAAAGATCTCTAAATGGTATTCAAGTTTTAATTATACAAGTTAAAGTAGAATTCACATACACTCAGAATTGTGTAATGTGACCAGGAGCCAAAACTCCTATAGCCAAACCTACCACCCAGTCATTGTGTATTGAGACCCCAAGAGCTAAGTGAAAATCATTGGGGGGGGGGGGGGTTCTGCTTTTACTGCTAATTTCACAAGCTTCATTACACAAAGGCACGTTGTGTAAGAAAAACACATTATAATTATTCCATACACAATGACTGGGTGGTAGGTTTGGCTATAGGAGTTTTGGCTCCTGGTCACATTACACAATTCTAAGTGTAAATAGTTCAGAGGTAGATAAACCTTTTGGTGCTAAGGCCATATTGAGAGTTGTGGCCAGACTGGAGTGCCAGTGAACTCTATAGTATGAGAAGGGAGGAGGGGGTCTCTCACTACATCTGTCATAACTAGGGTTACCAGACCCAGGAAAACCTGGACATGTCCTCTTTTTAAAGGACTGTCCGGGCTCCCAGAAGGACTTTCCAAAACCCAGAATTTGTCCGGGTTTTGTAAAGCCTCAACAAGCTCCAGCCACAACTGGAGGGCCTCTGAGCATTGCGGATGGCGTCACACACATCAGCGCATGCTCCGGGCCTTCCAGATGCGACAGGAGCTTGTCCAGAAGAAAAGAGGAGGCTTTGTGGGGTCGGGGCTGGAGGCGGAACTGGGTGGGGCTAAGGTGGATCAGGGTGGGGCTGGAGGTAGAAAAGGGTGGGGTTATGTGCCCAGGGTTTCCCGTAGAAAAATATGATAATCCTAGTCATAACACCCAATGCAGTCCTTATGCTAGAAAATATGAAGCCAATAACTAAATAACTGTATAACTTCTAAGCATTACAAAGAATAGCAAACACAACAAGTATACATTACAGCAGCTCATTAGCCTTACAGTGAAACCTTTGAGATGGGAATGATGCTAATTTGTAAATGTAAGGCAGGAGCAATACTAGTCTGGCAGGGAGGTGAGGCAGGAGCAGGCTAATGATCCAGGTCCTCAGCCAACATCATCACTAAGGGGCTAATTCTATATAGATCAGTGGTATAGCTATGAGTGGGCTTGGATGGGCACAAGCGCACCCCGTGTGGCTCCTCAACTTACTTCTGGGGTGAACAGCTGACTCCCCTCACTTTCCTCTCTTCCTTCCCTGGATCCATCCACGGCCTGGTAACTCCTTTCCTGTCTACCTCACCACATTCTTGAGCAGCAGCAACAATGCACAGCCACTGCCTTCGCTGGTCTCTGCAGGCTTTCCTCTGCCACATCCTAACAAAGGACAGGAAGTGATGTCAGTGAGGGCAGGGCTTAGCAGAGGAAATCTTGCAGAGACCCTTGCAGGCAATGGATGCGAGTTTCTGCTGTCACCTGAAAATGTGGTGAGGGACATCAGGGAATGAGAGTTGCCGGGTTGCAGGTGGTGGTAAATACTGGATCTAGGGGCAGAGGAGGAGAGAGATGCATGACAGAGGGGGCTGTGTGATTCAGAGGCACTCCCAAAATAGATCAGCTAAAGTTAGGCACCGGGATGATGCGCGCTCAGCACGAAAATGGTATTGGGTTCTTTTAATATGTGCTTATAGAATACTAGCATTAAGTCTGCATTTACACACCTAACTTTAGACATGAGCACTTTTGTGAGCTCAGTGGCTGGTGTAAATGCTTGTGCCTAACTATAGGCATTCAATGATAGTATTCTATAGCCTGAAATTACTGCCTGACATGCCCCTCCTAGGTCCACACCTCCCTTGAAATTGCAAACTCTAAACTAAACTAAAGCTGCTGGCACACTAATCTCGGGGCTGCGGCTGGAGGGCGCCCGGAAATGTGTGGACATCAATGCGACAATGTCATGTGCATGCGTGATGTTATCATGTCGAAGTCTGCGCATACGCAGATGTCCTCCAGCCGCGGCCCCGAATCATCTATTACCGCCGGTGGGGGGGGGGGGAAGGAGGGTTGCTACAGAAGGAGAGGTGAGGCGAGGCACAGGCACCAGCTGACTGACTACAGGATGTGCCTCTCGCAGCGAGAGTAATGTCCTCTAAGCAGTCAACTGGCGCCGACATCTCGGAGCACACCTGGAATCCATCAGAGCGCACTAGTGTGCTGCGCACACAGTTTGCGATACGCTGCTCTAAAACTTGAGCAGAGCAGTTGTTTTCTGTTCAGCTAAATCTGTTTAGCCCTCTTCCTCCTTTCTCCTCCTGTATCAACAACAGAGTTTCCAAGTCACCCAGTTCCAAGAGTGAGATGAGGGCCAGTCCTGGATTTCTAACAACACTATCACAATGCTATAGAACAGGGGTAGGCAACCACTGTCTTCGAGGGCCACCACCCAGTCGGTTTTTCATAATTTCCACAATGCATATGCATGAGATTGATTTGCACGTACTGCTTTTGTGGTATGCAAATGGTTTGCGGCTATCGAGGCCCATGGTTGCCTACCCTTGCTATAGAGTCTTTAGCACCGATTTCAATAGGTAGAACTGGGAATTTCAAATACCACACTGCTATAGGATTACAGCTCTCCCTTCGGATTCGCAGTTTCCATATTTGCGAATTAAATTATTCACGATTTTTTTTTTTGTCTAATTTTTCTTCTATTTTTATGCTGTCTGAACCTCCCCGGACCTTACCTGGTGGTTAGCGGTGACGCGGGGCAGGAGCGATCTTTCTGCCCCGTGCAGAGCCGTCATCAAAATGGCTGCCATGAGTTCCCCTTGTGGAGACTACAAAGGGAACTCACGGCAGCCATTATGACGACAGCTCTGCACGGGGCAGGAGCATAGGAAGATCGCTCCTGCCTCGTGTCACCGCTAAACCACCAAGTAAGGGCCAGGGACGTAGAAGGGAGGCAGGGGGGGGGTGTCAGAGCCAGCCCAAAAACTTAGTCACAATTTTTTCAAAGCTGAGCTGAGAAGAAAGAAAGAAGATACCCTGGATTACAAAACCAGGAGCTACGAGTAATTTCTAGGGGTGGAGGAGGAAAGGAGAATTGTTTTATTTATATACCACTTATGTCCTAAGTGGTTTATACTAATCAGGTACTCTGAGAGTTTTTCCCTATCTACCCTGGGGGGGCTCACAGTCTAGCTATGGTGCCTGAGGCAAAGGAGGGTTAGGTGACTTGGGCAGGGTCACAGCGAACAGCACTGGGATTGAACCTAGAACCTCAGGGTGCCGAGGCAGAGGGTCTAACCATTAGGCTACTCTTCCCTTCTGGAAGGAGTAAAGAGGGGAATAATTCTAGGGCTAGGACTAAGTAAAGGAGAATGCTAGTGTAGCCCTGGTTTCCCGCACTGCCTACTCCTCCACACGGCGCAGGGGCTCTGGCCAGCTCATTGGATTGTGGGGAGGGGGGGGGAAGTGTGGTCAGCTGCCTGACACAAGGGCTCAGAAAAAGAGAAAAGTCTTGGTCTTACTTGCAGCAGCGACATGAGGGATAGTCACAGTTACTCACTGATTCACATTCGAGTTTAGGCGTAGGCCGTGGCTGGGTAACTCTGGTAGGCCGGAGGATAGGCAATTCCAGGGTTTTCACTCACTTCACTCGTGCTCCTTACTCTCCTGATGAAAAGACAGCTTGCTCCGAGGTATGACTTAACGAAATAGGAACTTTATTGAAAGTTGATCAAAACAGTCTCCAAATTATTTACAGGTAGCAAAGTGCAAGGCAGACACTAGGTTCCATACTTAAATATTCCTGTGTCACTTCCAATTGCTGTGCTGTCTCCAGTATTTACATTATAGTTGCTAGTTCCCTCCCAAACTACATTGAGAGTCACCCTTGGTCTTGGGCTTTGGCGGGAGAAGGAACAACCAAAAGCCTTCTCATTCCTATTGCTTTCCCTTTTATATAGGGTTACCAGACGTCCTGGAAAACCCGGACATGTTCTCTTTTTAGAGGACTGTCCAGGTTCCCAGACAGACTTACCAAAACCTGGTAGTTTGTCCGGGTTTTGGAAAGGCTGGAGCTCTGGCTACATCTGTCTGGAGGGCCTTCAGCAAGCATGCACGGATGATGTTGCATGTATCCGCTCATGTTGGAGGCCTTCTAGATGCGGCCTGGAGCTCAGAAAAAAGAGACGAGGCTTTATGGGGGCGTGGCTGGGGGCAGAATGGGATGGAATTGGGGGAGGAATGGGGTAGGGTCATGCATTTGGGTTTCTCCATTCTAAAATATGGTAACCCTGCTTTTTTTGAATATTTAAATTTAATTTTTATTTATTTATAATATTTTGCAAGTGATACGCTTGTTTCAGAAATACAGAACATAAAATATAAAGAAAAAGAAAATAACATCATTAGTGGTATACAAATTATTGTCTTTCTTAGACCACAAATTACCAGGGAGATCCATTAAATTTCATGGAGAAAATTAAAAGAAAACTAATAGCGGAAAGCTGACTATGCTTAACAACCCCATATTTCTTAAATCCAGCTGATCACAACTGATCTCCAGAGATCTTTTTAAGGTCCAAAAAGGCTCTCAGTTGTGATGGTAAAAAGAAAGTATACTTAGTCCCAAGGTAACAGACCAAACATTTGCAGGGGTATGCTAATAAATAAGATGCCCCCAGTTCTTTTGTTTCCTCACGCATAGAAAGAAATTCTTTTCTGCGGTCCTGTGTTATCTTGGATACATCCGTATAAATCCAGATTCTTTGTCCAGAAAAATCCTGATGCGAGTTCCGAAAGTAAAGTTTCATTATATGATTTAAGTCTTGTTCAAATACAAAGGAGACTAAAAGGGTCCCCCTTTCCTTTACATTGGAAAGGGATTCCTCCAAAATTGCAGTCAAATCTTTTTGTACCAACAAATTTCCTTCTTCATCAGCTTTAGTCATATTAGTAGTATATAGTATATTTTATTAAAAGGAGGAATAGCTTGTTGAGGAATTTTGAGAATCTCTAATAAGTATTTTTTAAAGTAGTCATAGGCATTTAAAGCTGGTGATTTTGGGAAATTTAATACCTGTAAATTTAGTCTCCTATTAAATTTCTCAAATTGTTCCAGTTTAGAATGAACATAAATTTTATCTCTGACCAGGGTTGTTTAAATCTTTTAAATCTTTAAATCTTTTACTTCAACTTTAACAAATGTTAATTGTTCATCAGAGTCATGTTTGATCAGTTCTATAGTTTTTGACAAATTATCTACTTTCCTTGAAATGCTAAGTACCTCTTCTGTCGATTCAGTTAACTTGCCATCGAGCCTCTGTAGAACCTGCCAAAATGGTCTCCAAAGTTACCACCGGTGGGGATGAAGGCAACGGCAAACTCGCTGCAAGGCCCAAAGTTGTTTGCTCGATTGTCTTCTCCATGGACGCTCCTCCCTCCAGGCTCAGCTCCAGGTCGGCGACTTCCGCCCCTAGAGCCCCTGCCAGGGCAACCCGTGCTGACATCAGACACGGCGGTGCGCTAGACAGGGAAGGGGACAGTGATATCTCATGCCCTAAGAGGCTGGATGCTGTATCGTCTGAACCTACAGCAGGGCCCTCTTCTCTGCGAGGCGGGGTTGAAAGCTAAGGAACTTCTCGAGGGTTTGTTATTGTGCCGGCATGGAGATTCTGAGTTGAGAGGGAACCAACCTCAGAAGTCCCTTCCTTTTAGTGTGCGGCATTGTAGAAGAAGAAAAACGCCGTGAAAACAAACACGGCGTTAGGAAGCAGACAAGGAATTAGCCGGCTCCACAGGAGAGGTAGGAGAGCCTGTCTAGCATTCAGCCATTTTGGAACCTCCTTCCTCCGCAGCTCTCATCAAAATATGGTAACCCTGCTTTTATAGCCCTCCCATCGAGGAAAAGGCCCTCCATCTCCTCCCTCTCCAGTATGTGCTAGTCACAGACTGAAGCTTCAGTGACCCCTTGAAAACCTCCCACTTTTCTCCTAGTGGAAGTGTTTTTCAGGGGGGTCACACTGGGGTTGTCCTTGGAGGTGGGAAGAAGAGAGAGTGGATTAGTTGAGAGGAAGGATGTACAAAGCAGAATGGTAATATGTATTTTCCCTAATCAACAGCACTCTGAAATGACCACAGTTCAAGAGTTCTCAGATATTTCTGTTGGTTAAAGTAACATTTTTGTACCGAGAACCAAAAGCTCATCTGTGCTAAAATGATACCCTATGGGTCGATATTGCTAAAATATGAAGCTGACCTTTCCAAGGCATAAATCATGTGCTTTCAAGAAGGTACCTAGAGGGAGCCATGTTAGATGCCAGCAGGTGTGTTGAGTCCAGCTGCGAGGATAGGAGCCCGAAGTGGCTGAAAATGAGTTTTTGAACTGCATGTGTTTGAAGACTGTGCCGCACTGTATTTTAGATAGAGGAATGGAACTTCTGCTGGCTGACCTTTGTCAAGATAAAATTAGATTGCTTTAAAGCAAAGTTCTGCACATGCTGGCCCCGAAAAATACAACGTTGGAATTGTCGCACCCTTATTAAATACAAGATAACAGAGCAACAAAAAAAAAATAGGGAATGTGATGGATTACTATGCTGCAATATACTCTTGGGGCTCCTTTTACGAAGCCGCGTTAGCGGTTTAATGCGCGTAATACCGCGCGCTAGTTTGCTGGCTGCACTAGCTGCTACCGCCTCCTCTTGAGCAGGCGGCAGTTTTGGGGCTAGCGCGGGGGTTAGCGCGGGCTAAAAAGGTGCGTGCGATAAAGCCACTAACGCGGCTTCGTAAAAGGAGCCCTTGGTATCGGTCCATCTAATCTGAGGGGGAAAAAGTCTTGTCAGTACTGTAACCAATCAGACTTTATTCACTAAGGGTTTGTGCAGTATGTGCAAACTGGTGGAAAACCGTCCTGAATGAGGCTTATTACAGCTAAGTGCATCTGCAACAAGCATACAGAACAAGTCAATGTAATGCCTTCTGGGTCAGTTTATTATGATTAATTCCATGCAGGTGTTGCTGTTGCTGTAACAGTGTTGGAGGTCCTGAAATGAGTGAAACAAACACTTTTGGCTCCTGCTTCACGCAGTCACTTACACTTATGCCACTGATGGCTGATGATGGGGATCTGTAAACTGTTGGGCCAGTGCCACACTGAATTTCTGTCAACTGGAGGAGACAGCACGGCTGTAGAGCTTTGGCTAGAAATGAGGCCTCATTATGCAGGCTTTTGTATCTGACACTGGAGATTCTTGCCCACCAGGATGAAGTTCACTTCCCCAGGCTTTGGCTGCAGTCCCAACAATATTTACATGAAGGACAATAGAGGGTTAGTGTTTGGAGTGCTGGCTTACAGGTCTCGACTGCAACATGCTGAGAGATTCAATTACTAGCTTTTCTTTCTTCATTGTTCAGATCCGAGGACGCTGCACTGCAGTGAAAAAAAAAACAAAAAACAAAAACAAAAACACATTCCCTTGTATGCGTTTGTTTCAACCATTACTGCTCAACTGGTCTTTCTGGGCAGCTGGCAAATAAAATAAATAGTACTTTAAATAATGTTGGCATAATTAACTGCTATCGAGCAAGCTAGAACCCTGTGCTTCTAATTACACTGAATTTGGTTAATCCAGAATCATTCTGGCAGGAAACTAAGGGGCCCTTTCATGAAAGCTTACTGCATGTGAATGGAATTAGCGTGCGATAAATGATGAAAAGTCTATAGGTATAAAATGGGCTTCTTAGCATTTACCCCCAGATGTAATATATGGCACCTTAAATTGAATGCTCAACTTTGGGCGTGCTTCTGAGATGAATAATGAGATCTGAATCATCAATAATTGGATACTAACAACCAATTGTTGATATTTATTACCACTCATTAAAATTTGCATGCACGTCTGACTGCATGCTATTCTGTAAGGCACAGCACCTAACTCCCATAGTGCAGATGACAAAAGGGGGGGCGTGTCCTTGGGCATGTCGGGGACATTCCAAAAAGTTGCGTATGAAATCACAGAATCCAAAACAACAAAATCTAACTAGCACCAAAATGTTCCACAAAGGAAATGAAGCAGCAAAACAACAAAAAAGATTGTGGAACAGAAGATTGGATGTATCATAGTAACATAGTAAATGACGGCAGATAAAGACCTGAATGGTCCATCCAGTCTGCCCATTAGTTATACCCATTAAAAATACATGATTAAATTAACTTGTCTCGTCTTTGATATTTCTGGGTCAAAGACTGTAAAGTCCACCTGGTATTGTCCTAGGTTCCAAAATGCTGAAGTTACCATCTAATCAAGCAATTGTGACATCACTGCTGAGGTTGGCTCTTAGGCATTGGTGGAATGAGGCATTATGACATCACAATCTCAGCTCTGGAATGTTGCTACTCTTTGGGTTTCTGCCAGGTAACATAGTAAATGATGGCAGACAAAGACCTGAGCGGTCCATCCAGTCTGCCCATTAGGTATACCCATTAAAAATACATGATTAAATTAACTTGTCTCGTCTTTAATATTTCTGGGTCAAAGACTGTAAAGTCCACCTGGTATTGTCCCAGGTTCCAAATGCTAAAGTTGCCATCCAAGCTCACTCCAGCCTATCCAACCATCCTGTTTGCAAGATATCTACCATAAAGTCTGGCCAGTAACATCCTCATGTTCCAAGTTAGTGGAGTTCCCATTGATGCCCTCCCCAGCCCAGTCCTACACCAAATCATCACATATGGGACACAGACCGTGCAAGTCTGTCCAGTACCGGCCTTAGCTATTTAATTTTGCATTCTTCGTTTTCTAATTAGAGGTGCTCTATGCTTATCCCACACTTTTTTTGAATTCCATCACCGTTTTCCTCTCCACCACTTCCCCAATACCTTCTATCACTTCCAAATAACTTAAAAACAATAATCATAAAAACAATCCACAAAGGGTGTCTACAGTCACAAGTGACCCACAGGATAGAAACCAAATAATGCATACAGTAAAAATGACCCAACACGGGCCGTGTTTTGGCAAAATAGAAATGCCTTCCTCAGGGGTCTTATAGGGTCTTGGCTGCCTTAAATATAAAAACATAAAAGTCACAAAAAATCTTAGTTCTGAGGCTACAAATAAACAGCACCCTACACTATATAATAGTGTGTAGCGCTGAATTTTTTCAGCACCCAGATTTGGGCACCCTGTATAGAATTTCCTCCTTAGCCTGCACTAATTCCATTAGCGCATGCTAAGATTTCATAAAAGGGCCCTATATGTGTGCAAATATCAAGGGCTCGTTAAACAGCTACTGTGAAGAAAGGAGATATATACATTTCTTACACTGAATATCTGATTCTTATTTGTCAAGGCCTGAAAAAGGTATGGGTGGGATGAATCACCATAAAATGTTCAGACTGCATCTTTACTATTCACAAACTGGCCTGCAAACAAGTACTGTACGGTGTTCATGCTAACTTTTGCATGTTTTGTTCACTTTCAGAAGTCTCAAACGTGTGTTATTATTACATGTCCAGTGAGGTCCACTGGTAGCATTCAAATACTCTAAGTAAGCAGCACCCCATGGGTATGTTCCTGATCATTTTAAAACTTTTTTTTTACACTCAGGCGAATTAGCATCATCCAAAATAACAAACTTCTTTTAATCTGTTGCTTAGCACCTAAAACAAGTCTTACAGAATCTTTACCTTATCTTAAACATAAGAATAGCCTTACTGGGTCAGACCAATGGTCCATCAAGCCCAGTAGCCCGTTCTCACGGTGGCCAATCCAGGTCACTAGTACCTGGCCAAAACCCAAAGAGTAGCAACATTCCATGCTACCGATCCAGGGCATGCAGTGGCTTCCCCCATATCTTTCTCAAAAACAGACTAAGGACTATACCTCCAGGAAATTGTCCAAACCTTTCTTAAAACCAGCTACGCTATCCGCTCTTACCACAAACTCTGGCAATGCGTTCCAGAGTGGGGAAAAAAAAATCATCCTATTGGTTTTAAAAGTATTTCCATGTAACTTCATCGAGTGTCCCCTAGTCTTTGTAATTTTTAGACGGAGTGAAAAATTGATCCACTTGTACCCGTTCTACTCCACTCAGGATTTTGTACACTTCAATCATATCTCCTTTTCCAAGCTGAAGAGCCCTAACCGTTTTAGTCTTTCCTCATACGAGAGAAGTTCCATCCATTCCCTTTACCATCTTGGTCGCTCTTCTTTGAACCTTTTCTAGGGCCACTATATTTTTCTTGAGATAAGGAGACCAGAATTGAACGCAATACTCCAGATGAGGTCGCACCATGGAGCGATACAGGGGCATTATAACATTCTTAGTCTTGTTTACCATCCCTTTTTTAATAATGCTTTTTTAGCCGCTGCCGCACGTTGAGCAGAAGGTTTCATCGTATTGTCTACGATGACACCCAAATCCTTTTCTTGGCCGCTAACCTACAAGGTGGACCCTAGCATCCAGTAACTGTGATTTGGGTTATTCTTCCCAATGTGCATCACTTTGCATTTGTCCATATTAAATTTCATCTGCCACTTGGACATCCAGTCTTCCAATTTCCTTAGGTCTGCCTGCAATTTTTCACAATCCATATGCATTTTAACAACTCTGAACTTTCAAACACCTGATAAAGTTTCCCTTGCAAAAGCCACTTTAAAAAGGGCTGGTGCTTCTTTACATGTTAGAATTTATACTGCCTATCTTTTGGAAACAACTTTAGCAGTCGCTCATACCTTGTAAATGCATATGTGGGGGAAGGGTTGAAAAGTTCTCAGCCCACCCAACCAACTTCCTAAATTCAGAGTGTTATTTTGCCACTGTAACTGAACTGAATGTTATCATTACATGCCAATTTGCAGAAACGACATTCTATGTTTTGACATTATTTCAGATCATTGATTGATGTCAGAAACAAACAAACAACTGTGAAGTCAAAAAGTGTTTACTGACTAGGGGAAAAGTCCTCATTTGCCCCGTGCCCAAAGCTTATTGCTTGATTCAAGGGCACCTCGGGGACAAAGGTTATTATCATTGGTCTAAAAAACCCTCTTGATTTAAATTAAAGTGCAAAAAGTGAATATATTTTTTTCTTTTTTCAATTAATGCTCAGTGCACCTGCTTAATAGTTGGCGGTCCAAAATTCAGAGGACCAGAATAATTTCTCTAAGAGACAACTTGTTATAAGTGTCCAATGCCAAACAAAACCGTTGAACCAGCTCTAGTCAAAAACCAGACTAAAATCAAAAACCAGCAAAATCTGAAGCAGTCACTTATCTTTTAATCCCAACGGTCAGCGCCTATGTGAAAACTAGCTAATTGGGGGATTTTTCAGGGGACAAAATCAGTACTTGACTGGTTAAGAGCCAAGGTCACCACATAAATAGGCCCACGTAAAAGTCAGTCCTATCTTTATGTGGTGTCCCATAGCTGGTTAAGTGCTGAATATCGCATAGAGAATGGCATGAGGACAAAGTAGGTCCCCATCCCCACTCCGTCCCTTCCATCCTCACCTCATCCCTACATTTATATACAATTTCATTCATACAAAAAGTGAACAATTGTCTTTTCTCAAAAATGATGGAATTAGTGGGGGTTTGAATCCAGGCCTGTCTGTCTAACATTCTGCCTGTATGTCCCACACCTCTTAAAACTGAATATGACCGAGCTACTTATCCTTCCACCTAAACATACCTCTCCTCTCCCCCCCCTCCACTCTATATCTCAGCGGATAACACTCATCCTCTCTGTCTCATCAGCTCTCAACCTCGGGGTCTTCTTTGACTCCTCTCTCTCTTTCTCTGCACAAATCCAACAGACCGCCAAAACCTGTCATTTCTTTCTCTATAATATCACCAAAATCTGACCCCTCCTTCCCGAACACACCACCAAAACCCTTATCACCTCTTCCTTAGACTACTGCGACTTGCTTCTCATAGATCTTCCACGTAACTCTCACCCCTCTTCAATCCATTCAAAATTCTGCTGCATGATGGCTTATACTTTACATATTCTGTCAGAGTCACTATCTTCACCTCCCTCCTCAAGTCACTTCATAGGCTCCCTATCCATTTCTGCATACAGTTCAAACTCCTCTTATTGACATACAAGTGCATTCACTCTGCAACTCCTAAATATCTCTCCTCTCATCTTTCCCTATACTCCTTCCCGGGAACTCCCTTCATCGGACAAGTCTCTCTTATCTGTACCCTTCTTCCCTACTGCCAGCTCCAGACTACGTTCCTTCTTTCTTGCTGTACCATATATCTAGAACAGACTGAGTCAGTATGTCGAGCTCCATCCCTAGCAGTATTCAAATCCATGGTCAAAGCCCACTTTTTCAAGGTTGCTTTTAATTCCTAACCCCAACTTGCTTATAAAGCACCCATGCCTGAGAAACTCCCTGACCCCCTACTTGTTCTATTTGATTAGATTCTAAGCTCTACTGAGTAGGGACTGTCTCTTGAATGTTTAATGTACTGTACATCGCTGAGTTTGTCTAGCAGCGCTAAAGAAATGATAAGCAGTAGTAGTTTGCAGGGACAGGGTGGGGATGAGGGTCAAAGTTTGTGGAAATGGGGTGGGGATAAGGACAGACTTTGATCCCTTGTTATTCCGTAATAACACACTTAACAAGCTATGTTTTTGTTGCTTGCATACATCCAGAAATTTAATGCTGAAGCCTGGACATGGCCCGACATTGAATTTCCAGGCATGATGTTTGTGGCAATCAGCAAAGCGCTGAGCGCTGCTGGCAAAATATTAGGTCCTATGAAACATAATGGAAAACACTAGACACAATATTTCAGAATAATTTTTCTTTCTAAATCCCTGTGGTTCTTCAGGTAAAAGGAGAAAGGGTATCAGCATGACCTATCACCTGCTTTGATGGTTGCACATGAGACATCTGTTCCTCTATTGTATCCTCCCTTCAGTACAAAAAGGTCAGTGTACAGGACAGAAAAGAGAAATGAATTAAACCTTCACAAATATTAAACTTTCATGAAATAGCCTACAGGGTTATCATATAGAAATTGTAAATATTTGTTTTCCCTTCATCTTTTTGGAAAAAAAAAAAAAAGCATGGAAAGATGACAGACAAGGATATATAGAGCTATTAGTATAGGCTAGGATGGCTTTAGTGGAGAATGATGCTTCATAGCTGTGGAGAGTTAAAATGGTCCTTCTTGAAGTGCAGTGTTGCAGAAAATGGAATGAAGGCAAATGATTTTTCCCTCTTTATATTCACTTGAATATTCCATAAGTCTTGTATAGTATTCAGTTTAACTTCCACATATGTCATTGTTTTTTACACCAAGCTCAAGATACTTCTTTGGACCATTCACTGAATTTCCCTCTGCACTGACTCCTAAGACATGGAGCATATTTAAATGAGAAAACAGGGTGAACGAAGTATGAGAGAGTCTTTTTGGCTTTAGCTCACACCTTTTCAGTAGATAGCTCAAGGTGAGTTACATTCAAGTATAGGAGGTGTTTGTCCCCAGAGAGATTACAATCTAAGGGGTTAGAGCAGGATGCATAAAGCTCCGACACCACGGTAAAAAATACCATGGTGGGAGCAATATTTTTTACTGGCGATGTCCAGCACAATAGCATGCATGTATGCTATTTGTGTGGAACATTGTCAGTAAAAGGGGGAAGAACTGTGCCTAGTGCTTGCTCAGAAGAAAAATTGGTAGCACAGCTCCACCACCTGGCGGCCCCCTCCCCCCCAAAAAAAAAAAGCAGCCTCTGGTCTCCCTACCAGCCGATTCAGCTGATTGGGGCAGGGGAATCCTTGATCAGCTGAGCCAGCTGGACTTCCAGAAGCCGCGGCATCTGAGCCAATCAGGCACTTGCGCCAATCAAGGCCTAAGCTCTTCCAGTGCATCCCAGGATGTACCAGGAAGGTGAAGGTCTGCCATTTTGAAGAGATGGGCCTGCCAGCAGGAGGGAGTAGGCATCCCTCCTGCTGAACTTCAATTTTAAGGTATGGAGAAGAGTTTGGGGGTTATCAGGAGGGTCAGGTATTCCTGTATGAGGGTGCCTGACCCTGTGGAAGGAGGGAGTAGGCATCCCTTCTATAGATTTTTATTTAATATTTCAAGGGCATCGGGGGAAAGATGTGGTGTGGTTGTGGTGTGATCCCGGCATCGAGGGAATCATGGGAGGGGGACAGGGCTATGGATGGCTGGGGGGGGTCAGAGGGAGGGAGGAATTGGTTTTTTTGGTTTGTTTTTTTTAATTGTGTGGTGTTCTGAGCTGTCAAGCCTTACTTTCCTGTCAGTACTTGAGCCTATCAGTGCTCAGGCACTGACAGGAAAGTAAGGCTGCAACAGCTGAGACCTTGCCGTTAAAGTCTGCACAAGAAACATTGCGTTTCCTTGCTGTGTTTTACACGAAGTTCTCATTAGAATACTAATGAGCTCCATGTATTCCATTAGCATAGAATTCTCGGTGGCTGCTTTGACGATTGGTTACAGCCACAGAGAACCCTTTTGTGCATCGGGAGGAGGGTTTTCCTGCCAGTAAGATTGCTTTAACGAGTCTCACTGGCACGGAAACCTTTTGAGCATCAGGGCCCAGCCCTAGAAGCCAACTTATCAGAATGATCAAGGTTGCTAAATCCATTACAAATGACCTTTTCTTGGACAAATTGAGAGCAATTGCTCAATCAATATCAGGGGTGCCCAAGCACCCTCAGAGCTGGCACCTATATACATGACAATTCTAAGCATTAAGCCAAATGTATAGCAGCCAAGACTTATACCATGTTAATGGCTGTCATAAGTATTTGTGATATTCATGCACAAACTTACAATATTCTGTAAGGTATGAATCTATCTGGAA
The DNA here is from genome assembly GCF_902459505.1 of Geotrypetes seraphini. Lineage (NCBI taxonomy): Eukaryota > Metazoa > Chordata > Amphibia > Gymnophiona > Dermophiidae > Geotrypetes > Geotrypetes seraphini. Next base: position 72,204,962 of record NC_047088.1, read on the forward strand.
GGCCTGCCCATTGCTGACCCAAACTCCACTCCCAAGTGTGCCCCTCTTCCTTTCCAGATATATGTTAAAAAAAAAAAATGCCTACGTATGTTACAGAATCCTGGCTAGCATTAGTGGCACATTTTACCCATATGTATATTTATTTTTATTTAAAATTATTTATAACCCACCTATCCACAAATGTAGACGAGGAACAAGATAACATACAAAATACGCTAAAAACAAACACAAATCAGCATTACAAACAAAATATAAAAAAGAAGAACTCAAACATTCTCAGAGCTAGAACCAAAAAAACACTCACACAGCAGAGTCTTCAACCCTTTTCTAAAATGGAAAAGCATAGTAGTTTGTCGCAAAGATAAAGGAAGGGCATTCCAAAGCATTGGGCCCTGGACAGAGAACATTAACTTTTGATTACTCAAAAGTCGCACCACAGCTAATGACGGAACTTCCAAACAAATTTTGTCAGAGGACCGTAACTCACGCGAAGGACGATACCACTGTAACAAACTCTCAATGGACAGATAAACTGAAGCACTTTGAAGATCAAGCAGAGAACTTTAAACTCAACCCGCATGTCGCTTGGCAACCAATGAAGCTCATGAATTATCGGTGTGATGTGATCATATTTGGAGGCATGAGCAATAAGATGTGCTGTAGCATTTTTTGCTAGTTGCAACAACCGCAAAATACATTTGGGCAAACCCAGATAAATGGAGTTACAATAATCAAGCAGAGGGCGAATCAAAAATTAAAAGGCAATTGTTGAATAATGCGATAACCGGAACAGAGCTAATGAAATGCAACATATGTACTCGTACATTGCCTGTTGGATAGTTTGTCCACGTACATTGCAGTGCTTGGCCTTTAGTCTTGTGGCAACCATGAAGTCAGAAACATGGATACTCTTTTGTAAGAGCCCCACTTGGGAGGGGCCTTAGGTGTCTGAGCCAATCAGGGCCTTAGGCCCCTCCCCGTGTAGAATTGCCTTTTAAATCTGAATCCAAGGTAATGGAAGTTTAAGTGACTTCCCAAGGTTACAAGAAGCAGCGGTAGGATTTGAACCTTGGCTGCTTGTACTGCTATGTTCCTCAGCTGATGTCATGGTGGTAGAATGTTAAATTGCTTCCATCATCCATTTCCAGATTCTGCAGCGGAGAAAGTGTGCCATGAATATTACAGTGAGAATGTGTTATGTGATTCTGAGTGGGATTTTATTATTTTTAATCACATAAATGGATGCTAATTATGTACCAGAACTTTCTCAAAATCAGGGGTGTCCAACCTGCGGCCCCGTGAAATATTTTGTGCAGCCCCGATCAAAGGCGATGCAGTGTTTCCCTCTACTACTCCCGGGTGTTTACCGTCTTGCCGGTTCCCTCCTGTGTCTTGCTGCAGTGTTTGCGCATTTGTGCGGCCCCAGAAACATTTTTTTCGGCCAATGCGGCCCAGGGAAGCCAAAAGGTTGGACACCCCTGCTCAAAATCTTGATTTGGGGTGAGTTGAATTCATTGTACCCTTTAATTATCGTAGAGGAGCACATCAGAATACAAATCTATAACATAGCAATATATTCAGACCCAGCAGCTCAGTCTCCAGCCTTAATCAGATTAAACGGTGGTGCGGCAGGCTAGATCTGGGTCTCTGTATATGCACAGTCATCTTTCTGGTGCATCCTAGGGTGTGTACATCGTTTTTTCTCCCCCCCCCCCCTTCCAGCATCCCTCACAAAGAACCCTTTGACAACACATTTCTGTAATTACACATTTAAGGAAAAAAAAATGAGCTGCCTATAACATAAGATACTCTTAGATACATTTTTTGTAAAGAGATTGCTTCTCTTGAAAGCCACTGTAATGGTATTGACTAAATATTGCATCCAGTTAGATGTAGATATAAACTGTGAATCTTTGTTCATTGTATGGCATATATTATTGTCATGGACTGCAGACCAGGGGAAAATGAACAGCAGCATAGTGTTTCACCTTTAGAGCATGAAATCTTTTTCATGTCCTGTGTTGAAAAAGCTATTTCACAGATATATAATGCTCTAAATGTTATGTGCTAAATTCAAATTCATTGCCTCAATTGTTTTCATTGCCACTTGTGGTATCATTCGTTATTTCTTTGTTTAATGCGGTTCAATTACAGTCATAGCAAAACAATAGACCATGACAGACACATAACTTAAAAAAAAAACATCAATGTATACTTTTATTGTACTTGCAGAAAGGGTGGTTAGTTTTTCATACCCATTTATCTGGGTATATATTTTTTGTAAACTGCCCTCATTATTTGTGTGCGTGTAATTTTTAAAGCGTGATGTCGAGGAGTAGGGGGAAGATTAGGGGCTTGAAAATTAATTGAGTGGGGCTGAAAGCTTACCTAGACCTGTTCCAGCCCTGCTCAAGAGCCTTGTAACCACTGCCTTAGATATCCAGTTATTTTTGTAATGAACCATAAAGTTAAACCCTATTTTACTAAACCTCATTGTTCATGTCTAATAACCCCTTTTTGTTGCACAGATTACTAGTAGGCATATTGATATTTAAAAGGAGCATGAAAATGCATACCCACGTTGTAGGCCCCATTTCCATTCTATGTACATATCCCTTCCCCAGCCTCATCTACCTTCCTCTGTCTCTCATCTCCTTATGAATGTGAGACCCTTCCCTGTCACTCAGAGCAAGAAATAGAGGCATTTCCTGTTATTTATGTTTTTTAAAAGGCAGCACAACCTGCAGAAGAGGAAGAGCAGAGTGGTGAGAACAAAAGATCTTGCTCCTGTCACTGAAGTTGTGAGCCCGTGAAGCAGGATATTTGTGTCCCTTAAGCTTAAATGCCCTGACCAGACATTCAGATTTACCCGGGCATTCCCTCTTTTTAGAGGATAGGTCTGGGCGTTCGGACGACTTTTCAAACTCCAGCATTTGTCCGGGTTTTCCCATGATGCACCACAGAGGGGAAGGCCCATTTTGGATGATGCAGGCCAGCTGGGAGGAGGAAATCCACATCCCTTAGGTCATGTGCTTAGAGGTAAGGGGGGGCATCAGAGGCAGGAGGGAGGTATTGTATGGCAGGGGTGTCACTTGGCAGCAGGAGAGAGTGAGCATCTTGCCCGCTGCAGGAGGGGCGTGTGGCTGGGTGGCAGCAGGCACTTCTTGACAGCGGGAGAGAATCGGCATATCTCCCGCTCCTGGAGGGGGGGTTGTTTGGTTGGCAGTGGGAGAGATTGAACATCTTTCCTTCTGTTGTGTTGGGGGGGGGGGGGTTTAACGTGTTTTTTCTCTGCATGCGCCCATCGCTATCACCAGCGATGGGCACATGCAAATTTAGCGAATCTTTGCTGCTATCCGCTGTCCTCATTTTCATGCACAATTTTTTGAGAATGTCTCGCTTTTTTCAGTTCGCTATGAAAACGGCTGCATTAGCAGACTGTCGCTTTTTAATGCGGTTTTTTTTGAGAATCCTGGCCTCTGTGTCTTAATTTGTATGCACAGCAGCTGCTAAACCTAAAGACCACCAGGCCCATCTATTCTGCTCATTATCCTTTCTCTAACTGTACCACAGGGTCTACTTCACATCTGGCTTTACCCTTCTTTTCCTTTTAACTGCAAACGGTCTGTGTTTTTAAGAATGTTTGTGAAAAACATGCAAGATTCTCAGCTGAAAGGATTTCTGTATCTTTGCCTACACCATTCCATTCTTGTATGGCTTTCCTTGTGACACGGAAAGACTGATTGATTCAGAATTCTTCAGACTGTTGGTAGTCAAAGGTAGTCCGACAACATGTTCCAGAGTTAACTGCCTAACTCTGACTAGCCAGTGTTGAATCTCAATTCTGACTGGCCAAAGTTTAACTGCAGCCCAGGCATGCTCCCAAGGCTGCCTCTTTTCATCTGGTTAACTTTTAATATGGGCTACTAATTGCCCAATATACTCCTTCAAATATTAAGTCTTAGACTAACAACCCTACTGTATATAGATTAATGAAGGAGCGAGCTAATCCCTTATACATTGCTTTTCACTGTTATTGTAATGCAATGCTAGGTATTTTCTATGGGGGACGAAAAGACCTCAAGCGCCCACAGCTACTTGTTATTAGAACTTGTCTTGGCAAGTTAGCTGGGCTACTAATTGCCCAGGCAAATTTTACTCACATAGGAGTCCTTTTACTAAAATGCACTAACCGATTTAGCATGCGCTAACGATTAGCACGCACTAAATCAGTTAGCACGCCTTAGTAAAAGGACCCCATAGTCTGGGAAGAGGGAAGGACAAATTAAAACAGTGATGATTGTGTGGTAAGTCCCCAAATTAGCTGGATAAAAACATTTAATATTGACCTCATATGACTACCTGGCTGCTTGCAATAAAGAGAGAAATTATTCAGTCCCAGGATTTCAAATCAAATTATAAAAACTTGTTATAAGGCAAACAATAGTGAATGAATAAAACACTTATCTTGTCTCAAAAATGTAATCTTGCTACAGATAATGATGGCACCAAATTTTTTATTCTGTTTAGATGAACAAAAAGGATCTTTAATTAGAAAACGAATGGTATAAAATGAAAAACTGAGGCCAGTACTGGACAGACTTGTATGGTCTGTGCCCATATATGGCAATTCAGTTTAGGATGGGTCAGGGAGGGCTTCCACAGGAACTCCAATAACTTGTAACGTGAGGACAATGCTGGGCAAACTTTTACGGTCCATATCCCTCAAATGATGTGATGGTTTGGTTAGGCTGGACAGTAACTCCAGTAGGTAGAACCTAAGGATGGTACCGGGTGGACTTCTAAGGTCTATGTCCCAGACATCAAAGGGAAAAAAAACACCAATTTAATCATGAATTTGTAATGCATGCAAATGTAGGGCAGACTGAATAAGACCGTTCAGGTCTTTATCTGTTGTCATTTACTATGTTGCTATGTAGATTATCTATGTCTTATATGGGATTTCTTATTTCAGGCACTATTGTCCATAATGTGAACTATTAAACAGTATACCTTATTGTTCAAATATTTGCTTCTGTTAAGAAATAATGCACATTATTAAGCGATAGTGTGCACTATTGAGAAATAGGATGCAAAAAAAAACAACAACACAGTAGATCAGAATAGAGGTCCAAAACTCCAGTGCAAAATTTATTCACCAAATAAAATCATAAATACATACAGTAAATAATTAAAAGCCTGACACAGTCATGTTTTGCCCTCCTAAGGGCTGCATCAGGAGCTATATTTTCTTGATTGTCAGTCTTTACAGTTGGAGTTAAAATCAGAAGCAATTTTGGATAGATGGAAACCGGTATAAATATATCTATTCTGACTCCAGCTTAACTCCCTACCCCCCCAGCAGCATTGTAATATATGGTAAACTTATTATTTTATATTTATGTATGAGGGCAAATCAAAAATGAAAGGCAATTGTTAAATTACACGATAACCGGAACAGAGCTAGCAAAATGCAACATTTGTGCTCTACTGCAGCCCAGAGCGCTAAATGCTCTGACACTCATATAATTCCTATGAGCGTTAGAGAAGCGTCGGAGCATTTAGCATTCCAGGCTGTGGGAGAAACCTCTACCTTGGCTTAGTAGAAGGAGATAAGCCCTGCATCCATCTTTAGCATTAACTTAACATTAAATTGTTCCATTTTTTCTTCTTTCTTTTCAAAATCTACTTTTCCATGTCTTACCTTTCCTCCCTATCTCTCTCTCCTTCCCTCCCTGTTTCCATGGTATGACATCTCTCTCCTTCTCCCCACCCCCAGTAGTCCGACATCTTTCTCCTTCCAGTAGTCTGACATCTCTCTCCTTCCTTTCTCCCCTTCCCAGTCCGGCATCTCTCTCCTCCCCTTCCCATAATCTAGCATCTCTCTCTACTACTTCTACTATTATTATTTCTATAGCACGACCAGACTCCCCTCCTTACCTTCAATTCCCTGATCTGGTATCTGTCCCTTCTTTGTGCCATCTCCCCCCCCCATGTAAGATTTCTCTCTCCCTTCCTCCTTTATGCCCCCTGAAGTCCATCTCCCCACTCTTCCTCTTTTCTGCACCCCCCCCTCCCAGTCCAACATTTCTCCCTCCTTTCCACCAATCCAACATTTCTTTCTCTCTTCCTCCTGCATGCTTCTACTCCTCTGGTTCTCCTTCCTTCCCCCAAACAACCTCTCTTTCCCTCCATCCATGAATCCAACTTTTCACTCTCTGCCCACTCCCCTTTCCCCCAGGTGTGACATTTCTCCTGCCCTCTTTTCTGTCCTCCCCATCCATCTCTTCCTCTCCATGAGTCCAACACTTTCTGCCTCCTGCATTCTTTCTCTCTCTCTCCTCGCCTCTTCCCTTGAGTGACATCCCTCCTTCCCACCCCCCAACCCAACATGCTCTCTCTCCATGCACCATTTCTCCCTATCCTCCACACCATGTCCATTTCTCCCTCTCTCATAACTCTCATTCCTCCTGCAACAATTTTCCTTTCTTCCTTCCCTCCCCCCAACCCCACTCTCACACATTTGTGTGATGTCATCACAGCGATGTCCACACACTTCAGGGTGCCTTGAGCTGTGGCCACTACCTTTAGTATGTCCTGGCTCAAGAAAGTTTGAGGGACACTGAGTTATAGAATAGCACTAAGTGTGGATTTTTTTCAGCACTAATTTTTCAGGCAACATAAATAGAATTCCCTCATACGTACTTTATAAAAATCTACATAGATATGTATAAAATAAGCTGGGAATGTCATGTGTATTAAATAGCATATATAAATGTGTGCATGTACTTTCTGTAGGGTAATTTTTCAAAAGGCATGGTATTTTCTGTCATGCATATCCATTTTGGATGTTGCAAAGCCTAAGGACTCCTTTTACAAAGCCACTGTAGAGGTTTCTACTGTGGGCGGGTGAGGTAAATGCTCCGACACTCATAGGAATTCTTTATACTACTGTATATCTCCTGAATAAAAGATTGCCTTTTGGTTTTTAGGTTGATCTAGATATGGTCACATCTTACCCTAAATGATGATAGTGATGATATGCCCAGCATGTTACTGACCATACTTTCCATCAAAGAATTCTACTACACTAGAAAAACTAACTTTTTTGTCGTAGCTCCAACTTTATGGAAGGCCATACCACCTCAACTCCGCCTTGAAAATTCACTCGACAAATTCAACTAAAAACGTTTTTATTCCAAGACGCATACCATAGCATTTAAATATTTCCTCTCCAACAGCTAGCAAAATAAATATGAACCGCTTTCAAGAAGCAATCCCCTCTCCTGATGTTATATCCTCCCCTCATCTTCTTTTTTAATTTGTTTTTAATGATATAATTATTAACTTTCCCCTTCACCCTCAAGCTCATGTTCGTATCTGTAATTTGTCCATTTAATGTTCACATTTCCCCTCCCCCTATAATAATTTATTTTAACCTTTCATTTTTAGCATTGTAAACCGGCCAGGTGCACGTCGATGGTCGTTATATTAAAATTAATTAACTTGAAACTTACCAGTGACATGCTGCTCCATGAAGGCTGGAGCAAAGCATCATCTCATAGTACAGAGTATTATGGTTGTATACAGAGCAAAACATTTTCAGCTTAGTTGATCTTTTCCCACAATTTTTGTATTATTTTGTATTTGTTTTCACACATTCATTTTAGTACATTTTTGTTAACTCATAATAGAACTTTCTAGAACATGCAAATTGACATCAAGCATGTCTATTCATAGGTTAACAATATTAAAAAAAGATATAAGGGACAATTCTATAACTTGGCACCAAGATGCTAGCAACCACAGTGAGGCATGCTCAATTCTATAACAGCCTATGCAAAATTTAGGCACACCCACCTCTGACAGGTCAACGGATGGTGTACGGTAGAGCACCTAAGAGCACCTGCAAGATCTGCAACTGACTGTATTCTACATAACTGTCTTATGTGTGTCCCAGCTGAATGTCAGTCAGGACCTGCATAAATCCATGCATCTAGCTCGTGTCCAGTCATACCCAGATATTCAGTGCCAATGCGAGACATGGCTGGGATTGAATACCTGGTTCTAATTTGGCCAATGATAATCAGTGCTTAAAAAAATTATGACCACTGCCAACTAAATATTGACTGGTAAGTTTATTAAAGAACACTAGCAAACCAAATATGTGACAACAAATGCACATTCTTATTATTTACGCATTTCTGATTTGCAACCAGTTCACTTTGACATATCGGATTGTTATGATAAATCACTTGGTCAGGAGCTGCAAGTGATTGTATTCAGATTTCATTTTAGGATACTTTGGAGACCTCTAGGTATCCCAACTTTTGCTTGAGTACCTGAATGCAAACCACTTAGGCTGTAAGTGGTATATAAATACTAGAATAAATTAATAGGCATGAGGTTCAAGAGTAGAGTTGTATCATGTTCTAGAAAAACTTAAGGTTTATGTCTATAGCCAGAGGACTGTCACTGCAATGACAAGGCTAGAACAGGAGGGTGGAACAGGAGGAAATATGTAGGGAAATCCTTAAGGGCTCTTAATGAAAGCACATGGTATTATATGGGACAGGCACTGATAGAATAGGAAGTTCCAAAGGAGCAGGAGGAAACTGTTGGGCTAAGCAAAAAAAATTTTTAAAAGTTAACCATCAGTAGCTCCAAGTACATTGCATCATAATGAAGAGCTATACATATCACCATCTTTCAGGAAAAATAGGGAAGATAAAAGGAACCTGTCTGGTTCTATTCTGGAAAGCTCTGAAGCCTTTCTTGTTTGCTAAGCATTTTGGAAACTAACCCTTTTTTAAATTTCCTGTTTTTGTTCTTCTGTATTATGTTACCATTTACTGTTAACCTAAGTCGAGTTCCATTTGGTTGATGACCCGGGCTATAAAATTAAGGTTTAGTTAGTTTAGACATCATTTTTGTTTGCCCTTTGAAAGACAAGGAAAGAAAAGTTGTCGGGCTTCCAACTGATTTACTGTTATTTGTTGTACTGTTATTTTTTCCCATTTTCTTTTGGGAAGGGATTTGTCAAACCCTGGTAGATGTCTGGGGTCATCATGGCAACAGAATGAGAAGTATACACAAGCACATCTGCATCTATCTTTGTACTCGCCCACAAACTCTTTCTTTAGCCGAGCCTACAGAAGTAATATGTCACTGAGATGAGGCTATTTTGAGAACCGGTAAGAAAGGAATTGTTTGCATTGCTGTCTTTCATGCTATTGGATTTCCATGCCTTTAACCAAAGTCTGTGTGAATCCTGCTTTTAGACTGTCCATTGAAGTGAGACACAATAAGCTGTGATAGCTCTAGAGAGAGGGGAAAAAAAACAATACAGTGAAATAAATGAGCCCTCCATAATGAAGGCATCTTATGGACAAAGGGGATCACAGTATATTCAGCTATCGCACACTTTTAAACACATCTCTAGCTGTTCTATTATGTTCCCAGCTTCTCTGTGAATTTTTCTTAAAATGATATTCCTGTGGTGTTGCCATTCTAGTCTGTGATAATACTATTTTTTTTTTTTTACTCCATCTTCATGTTTATATTTTCAGTTTAATGAAAAGTTTCAGAGTGAGAATAGAGAAAGCTTCATATCAGCTCCAAAGAGCTCTCGCCAAGCTCTAGAATGGATCAACAAAATCTAGAATGAGCAGAATATCTAATCTTTGCTTCTACATTTTCTCAGTCATTGCTGTACATGGCACTGCACATCCACATTCTTTCACTGAATGGGTTTACAATCTCAGTTTGAGGAGAGAAAGGCTACCAGTAAGCGGTGTCCATAAGGTTACAATGGAAGACTCTAACGTGGATCCCTGTTCTTACCAGTCCTGTGGACTTATTTCTAGAATATACAGCCCCTTGGAAGGAAGCTCGGAGAAAAGACCATAGGAAATGCAAAAAAAACCTCTCATTTAATCTTATACCTTTTAAAAATACGAACCTCCTTGCCATGAAGTCTTTAAAACAATCCCAGTCAGGCTTGCAGGGACCCTGAGGCAAGTTCTAAAGGCCAAAAAAAAAAGTGTTTGACTTAGCTTCAGAACTGAAACTAATTTGGTTGTGACAGCTCCTGAGAGAACTGAGCTCTTCTGTCTCTCTAACCTATTTTTCTTCTGGCAGTGTATGGTTATGAATTTAACTGCATGACATGTAATCCTGCAGTATGCTACTTACTAGAGAAAAATACCCAAACCAGATGTCAATATTATCTGCTCTAAAATGAAATAGGAAGAAAACCAAATAATTTTACTTCTGTTTTGTATAGCGAAAACTTTGCCTTTAGTTGTCAAGTGCTACTATGGTGGCGAATCGTAATGTGAACTTTCTGCTCCAAAAGGATCAATATCCATTCCTTAGCATTACAAGAGCACTGTGCATCAACACTTGATGTGCCTCATCTTCCAAAGCTTGTTGTTTCCTTTGCAACTCATATTTTATTAAGTTGTCTGCAGAAAAAGGAAACATGTCTTCTACATAATGCAAAAAGAGCCTATTATTTTCTACAGGAAGATGTCATGTTGCAAGCTTGTAAAGTGCTGATGAAGTTCTACCGGCATTTCATGCTGCAGCCTTTTAGCTTATTAGCAAATGCATTCTATATTTGTTTCAAATAGCAGTACATTCCCAAGTGTGAGCAAGAAACCTCCACAATACTGAGATGTTAGCCACCAAAGCTAAAGGCAAAATGAGCATAGCACTGGTCACACTATTCAAAAGATTTGTTCTTCTATCTTTTACAGTTATGCTCCCAAATTGGCCTTTTTGAAAATTAAGTTGGGCCGAGTACCTAAATTTATACTCAAAATTTCTCCAAACTCCTAAATTTAGGAATGCATAAAGTGCTCGGCAACAGGGTGAATTTAAGATAGAGGAAAGGGGAAGGGATTTGATATACTGCCTTTCTATGCGGTTACAATCAAAGTAGTTTACACATTTTAGACAGGTACTTATTTCGTACCTGGAGCAATGACATTTTAAGTAACGTGCCCAGAGTCACAAGGAGCTGCAGTAGGAATCAAACACACAACTTCAGGGTGCTGAGGCAGCTGATCTAACCACTAGGGTTACCAAGTTTATTTAATGTTTCTATCACGGCCTGGAATGCTAAATGCTCCACCACTGCTCCGACACGTATTCCTATGAGTATCGGAACATTTAAGGGCAGATTCTATAAATGGTGTCCCGATTATAGGCAGTGGTAGGCATCCTACCACTGTCTGACCTGCCAATTGGGAAGCATGTTTTGTAAAAAAAAAAAAAAAACCACCCTGAGGCAGGCCCCCTACACTGTAGATATCTATCGTGGTACAGGGAAATGCATCGGGACACTTAAGCTTACCCAAGGCTGGGTGTGGGTGTGGTTTCGCTTAGAAGTGGCCTTAGGCAAGGTTAAGCGGCCCTAGGCATCTCCCTAGGGTCATGAAAGGTACCTGAAATATACATTTCAAATAGACGTGGCCGCTGAGCTGATTGCAGCAAGGGAATATCCCTGTGGTGATCAGCTAAGCAGCAGTGACCGCGGCAGGGACAACCTGAGACTATCCACAGCAGGAGGGATGCCCAGCCCTCCCTGCTGCCACGGTTGGACCCCTCCCAACACTGTCCGTGACAGGAGGGATGCCCAATCCCTCCTGCCACCACCACCGAACCTCCTCCCCGACACTGTCTACAGCAGGAGAGATACCCAATCCCTCTTGTTGCCACTGCTGACCCGCCCCCTCCCCCCCTGAGACACTGACCACAGCAGGATGGATACCCAATCCCTCCTGTCCACACTACCAAAACAACCCCCCTAACCACAGTAGGCAGAAGGAATGCCCACTCCCTTCTGCCAGCAGGCTCTCCCAAACCCATGACCCCCCCAAACATGACCCACCCTGCTAGATCCATCCCCCCACCTCAAATCCCCGTACCTGATGGCAGCCTGATTCTCTAACTGGCTCCAGTTAGAGAATTGAGATGGTTAGGTGGGGTTACGCATCTGTCCATTAGGACAGACGCGATTTTGTATAGGACGTCAGTGTGCGATTCTCAGCTGCCGCTTAGGTGGCTGCTGAGACCAGCATCCTATATAGAATCTGCCCCTTAGTGCCCTGAGTCATGATAGAAACTTCTACCACAGCTTAGTAAAAGAGGGCCAAAGCTTTTTTGGATATCAGGCCCTGTATTTCTAATAAAATGCATATGCAGTATTCTGTATTCGTGCATGAAAGGCCATATAAATCACGCCTGTAAAGGCCTTAAAAGCATAGATATGTTCTAGGAGTTGGCACAGCAGGAAAAAAAGCCCCAATTGCCTTGGTTTGGCAGTGCTCTTTTGCAATGTAACCAATGCTATGACATTAATAGCAATTGTACCATTATTTCTATTCACTTTAAATTATATCTTTAAATAAACTGCCCCTGCCCACTTTGCCTTTTTGCTTTCTAATTTTATTCACTTACTTTGCAGTCCGAATGTAGTGACTTAACTAGTTAAGCACCTGCTCTGCTCAAGCTCCATCCACTGGCTGCCGCTGCATTAACTGGACAGTGCAGGGGCGGTTAGTGCTTTTATTCAGCAGTACTGTCTGATTAAATAATGCTGAATATCAGCTGATATTTAGGCATACACAGTTTAAATAGACAGGAGGCTCTCCCAACTGGTTAAATTTCTTTTGAGTATGGACTCCATTGAGATTGAACCTGTCCTAACACTTCTTTCTATTACATTTGCCTCTCTAGACTTCAGTGGCAACCTGTTTCATGTAAAGGGCTACACTATGAATATGAGAAAGTTCTGAGAGCCACCAAAAGATTTCAAACTTACATATATTTCTAATTTTGTAAGCCACCTTGATCTGCTTCTTCAGATTGAGCATTAAACATTAAAATTTAATATCAATATTGATTCTACAGCACTTCAAGAATGTATTTTAAAAACTCACTTTACTTTGGATTGTGAACTGTAGCATATTCCATGAATGAAACATCTGAGTAACACACTTGAAATTCTTTTCAGTTACTATATCAAAAGGGCAAGACTGAAATTAACACATATATAGGATTTGAAGAGCATTTCAGCCAACTGTTTGAAGGCCACAATGGAAGACTTCAGGGCCATGCATTGGAGACCACTGCCTTAAGGAAATTATTTAATAACAGTTAACTCCTAAAGATCAACAATGGAGAAATAGAAGTGGTTGACAGCTTTGTTTTCCTTGGGTCTCTCATTGATCACAGTGGTAGTTCGACAGCAGAGATCAAGGGTTGATTAGCATTGAGGCATGCAACCATGGTGAGAATGGACCAAATATGGAAGTGCAAGAATGTCTCAGTCACCATCAAACAAAGACTAATGATCACTGCCATTGTGTTCCCATTTGTGATATATGGCTAGAAGACATGGAAACTCAAGAAAGCAGATTGAAGAAAATTGACACCTTTGAGCTATGGTGCTGGAGAAGACTTCTATGAATCCTTTGGACAACTTGGATCACCAACAAAGATGTTCTTAATCATATAAACCCAGAGTTGTCATTAGAAGGCAAGACTACCAGACAGAAACTGACCTATTTTGAACATGTGCTGAGGAATAATTCACTAGAAAAGGAGGTGCTACTCAGAATGGTCTGTGGTAAAAGGAAGAATTAGTTGGACACCATCAAGAATGACATGGGAATGAACAAAGCAATTGAAAGATGCCATGGAAAACAGGGAAGCATGGTGAGGATTGGCCTACAGACTACCTAAGTCCCCTGTCCATGACCAATAGATTACAAAGAAATGTACATTGATACAAGATCCTCGGTATGTATTGCGTTAGGATAAAAACTTGTATTGAAAAATCTTGAACTGTAACTATGACAAATTAAACCTCTAAACAATCGCTCGAGGAATGGGCCGCGAATGGCAAATGAGGTTCAACATGGATAAAGGCAAGGTGATGCATGTCGGTAACCAAAAACATATGCACGAATACAGGATGTCCGGTGCTATACTCGGAGAGAGCCCCCAGGAAAGAGACTTGGGAGTACTTGTAGACAAGTCAATGAAACTGTCCGCGGCGAAAATGACAAACAGAATGCTAGGAATGATTAAGAAGGGGATCACAAACAGATCTGAAAAGGTTATCATGCCGTTATACCAGGCCATAGTATGCCCCCCACCTGGAATTCTGCATCCAACACTGGTCGCCATACATGAAAAGGACATAGTACTACTCAAAAGGGTCCAGCGAAGAGCGACAAAAATGTTTAAGGGGCTGGGGGAGTTTTCGTACGGTGAGAGGCTAGAGAAACTGGGCCTCTTCTCTGTTGAAAAGAGAAGACTGAGAGAGGACATGATCGAAACATTCAAGATATTGAAGGGAATTGACTTAGAGAGATTGTTCACCCTCTCCAAGGTGAAGTGAACAAGAGAGCACTCGCTAAAGTTAGAATGGAAAAGATTCCGTACAAATGTAAGGAAGTTCTTCTTCACTCAGAGAGTGGTGGAGTTCTGGAACGTTCTTCTGGAGGCTGTTATAGGGGAAAACACCCTTCAGGGATTCAAGACAAGATTGGATAAGTTCCTACTGGAACAGAACATATGGAAGTAATGCTAGACTCAAATAGGGCACTGGTCTTTGACCTAAGGGCCACCGTGTGAGTGGACTGCTGGGCATGATGGATCTCTAGTCTGACCAGCAGCGGCAAATCTTATGTTCTTATTAGATCCCTAGTATGTGTCAAGTTAGGATAAAAAATTGTTAACCTGTAACCCATCTTGAGCTCTTTGGGGAGGATAGGATAGAAAACAAATAAATATCCAAGGGTCGGACACGACTGAATGGATAATAGTAGTAATGCTGTCAATATACACTATATAATGTAGGACTCATATTATGCATTATGGGCTCAATTCAGTACAATTCAGTACAGCTCCTTCCCTGATCCCCCCCTGCTGCACCCCCCCCCCCTTCCCTTCTCCTGTACTTCTAGTTGTTCATCGCTGCAAGTAACAACTTCAGTGTGCTCGTCATAACCCTGGTAGCTCTCCCTCTGACATCATTTCCTATACGCGGCACCTGGACGTGACAGCGGGAGGCTCATGCGGTCACGAGGAAAACATTGAAGTTGTTGCTTGTGGCAGTGAACAACTAGAGGTATGGGGGAAAGGAAAGAGGCATGGCACACAAGTGGGAGGTGGCAGAGAGAAGGAAGGGTGCTGGTCGTCCCCTCAGGGCGGACTGCCCCTCGCCCCCCTTACTACGCCACTAATTCAGTAAATGGTGCCCAAATGTGGACACCAGAAAAAAATCAGTGTGGAGCACTATTCTGCAAGGAGAGACTTACGGATTAGTTGGGGAAAATGAGTGGCTATGCCTGATTTGCAGTGCATACAATATGCTGTGACGACTCATAGTTGGGGTTGTTGTTTTTTTTTTTTGTTTTTGCAAATGTGGCTGTGGAATGCTCTTCCAATGCCTCTGTGCTGCTGCACTTCCTTTTTTGCACTTTGTAAAGCTGTTAAAAAACACATTTGTACATAAAAGCCTTCCTATTGGTAGATTAAGCGCCTCAAGACTGAAGGAATCTATGCTAAAGATATCTTACGCTGTAAAATGAATGTGTGCCGTTCTTGTTTTTCTTTTACTATGTATGTTCATATTATATGTTGCTTAGTTGTAGGCAGGTTTTAAATGTGATAAATAAATATTCTATAAAGAGTATACCAAGTTGAATGGTCTTTTAGAGCACATTCTGGACACATCTGTATGCATGCCAGCTGGAACCTGGTGTAAATGCCAGCGCACAGCTCTTGACATTTGGGCACAGGAATAATGGCATTCTGTAACTCCGTGCTTAACTTTTATGAACACCTCTACCCCACCCCTGGCCCTACCCCCCCCCCCCCCTTTTTTTAAAAAAAATTATTTATTCATTTTCAAAACTGAAAAAAAAGCCAACCAGTATACATACATATCATATCATAAAGACACAGCACTTATGTTTGTGCATAAATGTATTAGAAAATTACTTAATCCCACCTTACCCCCTCCCATTACCCACCCCCCTCCCTGGATGTGTATAGGAGTCAGAAAACTTGAATAAAGATGCAATTTATAGTCTAACATAAACCTCTAATGGACTCCAAATGGTTTTAAATCTTTTACTAGTCCCCAATTGCTCTGATAACATCCTTTCATAGATGTAACTTTGACAAAGAGTTTCCCACCAAAACACAAGGTTTAGTCTGTCCCAATTTTTCCAGTTTTTCAATACTAGCTGCATGGCCACTCCCGTCATGACAAGAAAAAGTCTATTTTTATTTATATCTATTGGACTTTTAGGCTTTAACAATGTCCCAGAAAAGACTACATCATATGATAATGGTGGAAACGCCTAGTACCATAGTAATTTTCCCCCATATAGATTTCCAAAAATTGAGTATTAAAGGACAATATAGAACAACAGATGATCCATAAGCACATAAGCATTGCCTCTGCTGAGTCAGACCATAGGTCCATCACGCCCAGCAGTCCGCTCCCGCGGTGGCCCCCCAGGTCAATGACCTGTAGTGATCTGTAGTGATTACTCTACTACTCTATTACTTTAAAGCCTTCTGTACTGTATAGTAACCCTCTAATTGTACCCCTGGATCCCCTTTTCCTTCATGAACTCATCCAATCCCCTTTTGAACCCCAAAGTCGTACTCTGCTCTAACACCTCCTCTGGAAGTGTATTCCAGGTGTTCACCACCCTCTGCGTGAAGAAGAACTTCCTAGCATTTGTTCTGAACCTATCTCCCTTCAATTTTTTTGAGTGCCCTCTAGTTTTTGTTGCCCTTGCTAGTCTGAAGAATCTGTCCCTCTCTACCTTCACTATACCCTTCATGATCTTATGAGTTTCTATCATATCCCCTCTAAGTCTCCGCTTTTCCAGGGAAAAGAGCCCTAGCTTCTCCAGCCTCTCAGCATATGAGAGGTTTTCCCTTTATCATTTTTGTCGCTCTCCTCTGGACCCTCTCGAGAATCGCCATATCCTTCTTAAGTACGGCGACCAGTACTGTACGCAGTACTCCAGATGGTGTCCCTATTTCAAGATGGCTGTGCCAGCATCTATTAGACTTTGAACTATCTAACTTTTGCAAACAAACGGGTCCAGAAAATTTTATACAACAGAAAAAACCAAGTTTGTCTCGTAGACGCTTGTACATCTCATCCTCCAAGTCCAAATCCGTGGCCATTGAGTAGCAGAAATCTGTTGCTTTGTCTCAATGTTCCAAATGTCCCGTAGGCTTGTTTTTGGTTTCTTATTCAATTATTCCGATATTAATTTATACCACTTGGTGGCCCTATCCCCTTTTGAGTCGTGTGCTATGGGATATAGGTGTAAAGGGTTATAGAACAGGGTGCAGGAAAAAGTGGATGGGCAGACTGGATGGGTCATTTGGCCTTCATCTGCCATCATGTTTCTAAATACAGCCAATTAACTGAAATAATTGATTGCTGACATCTATTTATTGCTAGTTAATGTCTTGCTAGCTAATTAATTTGTGCATGCATCTTTGATCCATGTGCACATTTTGGTGATATATATATATATATATATACCGTATTTTCACTTAGATAACGCGCACCTGTGTAAAACGCGCACACGGGTATAGCACCCGTGGGCCTTGGGCCATGTGCCTCAGGCCCCGCCCCCAGGTGGGACCTAAGGCTCCCGGGCCTATTCTGATTGGCCCAGGCGCCTTAGGCCCCACCAGTAGGCGGAGCTTTGGGACGGATGGGCCAATTCGGCCTCATTCCGTAGTTGGCTGCCTGCCGGACAGGCGAGTTTGACTCCCGTCTGTCCGGCCAACTACACAAAGGTACGGGGAAGGGGGGTGGGGGTGTCGTGGGGGTCAGCCAGGGGGGTCGCGGGTCGGCTGGGGGGGGCGGTCGGAGGTTCTTGGGGGGGGCGGTCGTTGGGGGGAGGAGGGTTTGCGTCGAGGGCAGGAGGGCCTGGGATCCCTCCTGCCCGTAATGTAGTGCGGGGTGGGGGTAGGGGGTCGCCGTGGCCAGGAGGGTTTGGCTCCCTCCTGGCCCGAACAACTAGTGGGGGGGGTCGCCAGGGCCAGGAGGACTTGGGCTCCCTCCTGGCCCGATATTGTCGGGGAGTCGGGGGGCAAGAGGGCTTGAGCTCCCTCTTGCCCCGATCGTGTCGGGGGTGCCGCGGTTGGCTGGGGCAAGAGGGCTTGAGCTCCCTCTTGCCCCGATCGTGTCGGGTGTCGGGACCGCCAAGAGGAAGCAGCAGGACACCGGTAGGAGCTTCTACATGATGGGGGGGGTCGGGAGTCTGTGAGGGTGCGAGCGGTCCTTCAGGGTGGGGATGCGGGTGCGGGTGGGAGTGCGTGCGAGTGGTCCTTCGGGGTGGGGGTGCGGGTGCGTGCGAGCGGTCCTATGGGGTGGGGGTGCGAGCGGTCCTGCGGGGGGGGGGGGGTGAATCGGACGTCAGGGGGGGAACTATGTAAAAAAAATTTTGTACAACGCGCTCACGCGTATAACGTGCAAGGGTATGCGCGGTACGTAAAAACCACGTATAACGCGCGCGTTATATGCAAGAAAATACGGTATATATATATATATAAATCTGTGGTGGAGGGAGGGGAGGGATTATAAATAACATTCACTAATAACATAACTGTGCACTGCTTGAAATGACCCCCTGAATTTCATATAGGAAAAGTTTTCTTTCAAATCTGAAAGATCCCCAAATTAGTGAGGCTTAGAAATGAGGTTCATTACCATTACTGTATGTGCCCAACTAAGGGCCCCTTTTATCAAACTGCAGTAGGGCTTTTTACCGTGGACCAGTGAGGTAAATACTCCGATGCTCATAGGAATTGAATGGGCGTTGGAGCATTTACCTTGCTAGCTCGCGGTAACAAGCTCTACCGTGGTTTGATAAAAGGAGCCTTTTGCAGACATTGCCTGTCAAGTGAATTAGGAAAATGTGGGTCCAATGCAGAAAATCAGGTGGTAGAGCTGCGCACTGATGGCTCAGCTCATGACTTCTACCAGAAAATTAATGAAAAATATACTGCAGCTATGCAGTAATCAATGAGCATGCAAATTACTGCTGCATTTAAAAACACAGTGACTGATAGCATGACATTTAAAGAAAAAAAAAAAAGGCAAGCAGCCAGCAAAGTTTCTGCATCATCCCTGGTGATCTAATAGACTCCTTCTCCCTCTCCCCAAACATACTCCTGACATTAAAAATATCCCTGATGTTTGCGGGAGGCCATGATGACCTAGTACAATAATACGCAAACTTAGAGGTTCTGACAGGTTTAAGATTTTAGAAATAGTTTCCCATACTTTATTCCAATAACCTACTAAGTGTGCACAATAAAAAAATTTTGAACTAAAAAATATCCCTGATGTTTGACACACACAATGTTTTTGGGTTTTTTTTAAGTCTCTAGTAACTAATGCTGTTACCCACCTCCCTAATGAAACCTAACCCAACAACCCCTCCTTCCAATATAACTCCCCCCCAAAAACAAACAAACCCTGGTGTCTAGTGGAGGTGAACAGCGGCAATGGAGCTAGAATGGGATGGGAGGGTGAGGAAAGAAAGATGACCAGAGACTTGGCATGAGAAAGGAAAAAGGCCAGTTTTAGCATATGTTAGAGGAGTGGAAGAAAGGGGGAAAGGGAATGGGGCTTGCTTTCCGCTTTTTTTTTGGTCACACATTCAAAGTGGTTTACATATACAGGTGCTTCTTTTGTACCTGAGGCAATGGAGGATCAAGTGACTTGCCCAGGGTCACAAGGAGCACTGTTGGGATTTGATGCAACAACTTCTGGGTGCAAAGGCAGCAGCTAAAGGGAAATATAGCTAGATTGTGGAGAATCTAGCAAGAATGTCAGCCCCTCCAAGGTAGGGTTACCAGATGTCCAGGAAAACCCAGACATGTCCTCTTTTTAGAGGACTGTGCAGGTGCCTGGACGGACTTTCCAAAACCCGGCTGTTTGGTCTGCGTTTTGGAAAAGCTCCGAGCTCCGGCCTCACCTGGAGGGCCTCTGAGCATGCATGGATTATGTCACACACAGCCGCACATGCTCCAGGTCTTCCAGGCAAGGCCACAGCTCATCGGGGAAGAAGAGAGGAGGCTTTGTAGGGGCGGGGCTAGGGGCAGAATGGGGCAGGGCCAGATGTTGAACAGGGCAGAGCCATGTGTCCGGGGGTTTTGCGGCCCAAAATATGGTAACCCTACTCCAAGGATAGTCTTAGGATGTGCCACACATGCAATAAAAAAGGTACAGCCAATGGGTCTATAAAGATCAAATTTGCAGGGTGGCCTGAGCAGCCCACCAGGAAATGCCTGAACACGAGTCCACTGCAAGAGGTCAATTCTCCAGCATTACTGCAGCATCACAAGAAACTGAGGGTCTTGAGTATTAACGGAATTTTTTCTTTGTTTTAACAAAGACTCTCTGTGCCCTTTGTTTATGTATTGAGAGCACATGGCATAGTGAAATTTCTTGACCTACTTGCAAAGAAAGAGCTCAAAAGCATCTCTGCAATCTGAGGAGGAATAAGTGTGAAAGGCAGCTCGGTGAACCATGGCACAATTTTCTCTCTCAGCCTGGTTTACAGGTGAGAGGTTGGATGGCCCAAGTTTTTCCCATAATGAACATAAGGAAGATAAAAGTATTACTGTGGTGACTCTGCTCTCACCTGCATATGTTTCCTCTATGCAAGTGAAGAGAAACAATCCATCACCATCGGAAACACATTCAAACACTGTGACCCGGTGTGCATCCCGCTCTGCTTCACAGACGGAGGCAATTGCAAGCAGATACTCTGTGTATTGTTCTGGTGCTGCTCAGCATTCACTGAGTGACTGACTTGAGACTTAAAATGAAAATAAAATAAATAAGGTTTTTTTTATTTTTTCTTCTTCTTTTCAAAGATCAGGGCAGCTGAGCAGTGAGTTGGACTGCATATCCTAAGAACTTCAAAGAAATCCTTGCAATCCGTGCCACTTGCTGGAAAGATATGACTTTTACTTTTAGGGCAGTGGTCTCAAACTCGCGGCCCGGGGGCCACATGCGGCCCGGCAGGTACTATTTTGAGGCCCTCGGTATGTTTATCATAATCACAAAAGTAAAATAAAACAGTTTCTTGATCATATGTCTCTTTAGCTATAAATGACAATATTATTATTAAGACTTAGTCAAAAGGAAAGATTTATAAACTATAAAGAGTTTTCCCTCATGCAAAATTGTCATTTCTTTAATAAGACATTAGCTATTTTTTTTTTCTGAGGCCCTCCAAGTACCTACAAATCCAAAATGTGGCCCTGCAAAGGGTTTGAGTTTGAGACCACTGTTCTATGGGGATTCATCCAACTGCACAATGCAAAAGTCTGCACGGAGATTGGGTTGGATTGAATATATTATTTTTCAATTAGCCGCTATTAAGCGGTGTACAATAGTATAACAAAATACAGTACAGAACTTTACAATTTGAAGTATACAATATAGCTATATCATTATAAATACCTAAGATCGTCCTCTGGTGAGCCATACATAAAAACTATCTAATTTACACAGGACTATAGTAATCCAGTTGTCCATCTTTATTTTATGATCAATTAATCAGTCCATACTGCTGTTGAAATAAAGTTGTTTTAAGTAACTTCCTAAAAATAAAATAAGATAAACCGTTACAAAATGAATCGAACAATGAGTTCCAGAAAACTGGTCCAGCATATGAAATGCCCTTTTTCTTGTTAGGGTAAGTTTGACCTGTCGAAGGCCTGGTGACTGAAACTGATCCTTTTGAGAGGAGCATAAAGCTCACTGAGAAGAATACCTGGATAGCTTGTTTAACAAATACAATAGCGATTTTAAATTGCTTTGAAACTGGCAACCAATGCAAATTGTACAGTACAGGGTTGATATGATCCATTTTCTTTGAACCAGTTAAAAGTCTAGTGGCAGCAGCATCAGGCCTTTGGGGGCCCTAGGAACGGAGGCTAACATTGCAGGTATCTGGAACGAGAGACTAAAGAGAAGAGGCAGCTTTGCAGATGCTGTATCTATGAGGGATAAAGAAAGGAGGTGGCTGGTGCAGATATTAAGGGTCACAGTGACTGCCCAAGTAACTAGAATGGAGATAGTGGGGAGCTTGACAGAACCAATGAGGAGCTGGAAATAAGGGCTAGGAGAAAGAGTTGGGGGGAAGGGGGAGTGTAAAGTATTTGAGAGGGGGAAGGAGGAGAGAAAGAGAGACCTTGGGGATAGAAAGTTGAAGGGGAAAAGAGATGCAGAATGCACTGGGAAGGCCTGCCATTTTGAAGAGGTGGATCTTCCAGCAGGAGGGAAAGGGAATCTCTCCTGCCGATCCTCAATTTAAAAGTGTGGGGGGGGGGAAGGGGTCCAGGTGGCCGAGGCAGGAAGGAGTGGGCTTCCTTCCTGCCAATTCTTTTTTTTTTTTTTTTTTACAGTTTGAGGGGGTGTGGAGCCGTCATTGGTGGTGGGAGGGTCCCAGCACAACTTTTTTTTTTTTTTTAATTGGGCACATTATGCATGTGTTACACACACACATCCGTGCTCATCAAAAACAAAACAAACTACTATTTTTGCCTCGAACAGCTGAGCAGTAGGAGGCTGCTTCAGGGCTTCCCCTGCCGCTCAGCTTTTCGAGGCTTCCCCTGCTGGCTCTGCACATGTGTCAGTCGCTTTCTCCAATAACTGATCAGATGGGATTACGGCGGATCTCAATAAAACTCATTTGTATGCAAAATTGTTTCAATATCAAACACCGTTTTCAAATCGGGTAATTTACCGGCAACACAGCAACCCACAGGATTTTAATGACGATTTTAGATCATCCGGCCCAGAGACTCTATACAATCCTGAATGGAAAAGCTAAACACAGATGACGTCAGAGAAAGGGCGGGACCGCCGGAAGACGAAGCAGCGTAGACGCAGGGCTCACAGAAGAGCCGGGACCACCAAGAGGAAGCAGCAGGACACCGGTAGGGGTGCGGGGTGGGACACCGGTAGGGGTGCGGGTGCGGGTGGGAGTGCCTGCGAGCGGTCTTTCGGGGTGGGGGTGCAGGTGTGGGTGCATGCGAGAGGTCCTTCGGGGTGGGGGTGCGAGCGGTCCTGAGGGGGGTGAATCGGACGTCGGGGGGGGGGGGAACTATGTAAAAATAATTTGTAAAACACGCTCACGCGTATAATGCACAAGGTTATGCACGGTTTGTAAAAACTTTGTATAACGCGCACGTTATATGCGTGAAAATACGGTACTTGGATCTTTGGTCTGACCCAGTATAGCAACTCTTATGTGCCTTTGCTAAAACAGGGAAAGCCCCTTTAGTTGCATTGATGCAAACTGCTTTCTCAAGCTTTGCGGATTCCAGTCATAGCTCTGCCGCACATCAAGGCCTGAATCTGCTAACTTCATCCATTATGCAAAGATAGCACATGAAGCTGTGCTCTGTCTTTTATGCTTTTCTTTGAGTAGTAAATGCGAAGGCTAACAGTTTGGTGGGATTAACAAGTTGCAGCCTGTAGTATGATTTATAAACTTTCAGTTTGGTTCTCAGATTAGATTGTGAGCTCGTTCAAGCAGGGACTGTCTCCTTTGTGACTATAGACGGCTGCGTATGAATGGTAGCGCTCTAGAAATAATAGGAGGAGGAGGAGTAGACCTGCAGTCCTGTGGCTATCTTATTTGTGATTTATTTTCTTCCCATTCATCTCTTTCAAAAAATGCATGCATGAAATTACTCTGAAGATAATTTTTTTTTTTTTTTGCTTGCGTAGAACAAATAAGTGGCAGCAACAGAAACAGCTATCATCCATGACCTTTTATCACATGAGCATAAATCACACTATCAGAAGCAGGGGAAGATGTCTTTTTCTTCTTGATATTATAAAACTGTTTGCTATAAAATTGTGGCTGGCTAACTGGAATACATGCTAGGCTCTGAATTTAGGCTGAGCTTTAGAAAGCCATTCTGCCCCCCCCCCCCTCCAGGCAACCTCCCTCTGGGTGGGAACAGGGCAAGCTGGCTTTTATTAGTAATCAGATTGTCTTTCCAAAGTTCACTGCGATGTAAATATGCATTTACAGCATATCTTTGAGTATTACAGGCAAGAAGATGCCTAGCACTGACCAAGGGCTCCTTTTACAAAGCCGCACTAGTGGTTTAACGCACATAATAAGAACATAAGGGTCCATTATGCCCAGGGGTTTACAAAACTTAAGCCGTCTTATATGTTCTTATATTTATCAGCAGCAAATGCCCAAAATATGAGAAAATATGACTGCTTAAGCTTTCTGAACCCCTGACGAAGCTGGGAGGAGGGGATAGGACAGAGAGGGATATTTTGGAGGTTAGAAAGTAGTTTGGGGGTAGGGGTGGGGTTAAAAATGAAACTGTCTTATGTGGCCTCAGCTGAATATTGGCCGGGATTTGCATAGATTCTGGCAGCCAGATCCTCCAAATTTATCCCCCAATATTCAGTGCCGGCGCCCAGACTTCGCTTGACGTGGAATATTGAGTGCTAATCTAGCCAACAATAAGCATTTTTTTTAAAATGCTGATCTCCGGCAGCTGACTATCAGGGGAGTACATATAAGTTGTTTAGTACATAACTGTGAGGAAGAGGCATACTTAGCAACATGCCCGTCAAATGCGCACAGGACATTGGCGCACCGACAAATCTGCCCTGACATTTGCATGCAGGAGAAATGCACCGCCCCCTATGCTTTCCCGTTTGCACTCTGAGGGGGGGAGAACCCCCCAATACACTTGCGCTCTCATTGAGGGGGGGGGAAATGTCGGGGTGCAATTGTCCTTTGTGCTATTAACAGTGTACCATATTATCAGTTGCCCTTTGTGCCACTTTAATTTAATCGTTACTTTTTACAATTGCCCTAATAGTGCAGCTTGTGTGGGAAACTCCATACCTGCAAAAATGCTGTTTTATGTTGAAAATAAATGATAAGGTTAGTCCAGTCTGTTCTGGCTTTCATTCTGTGTTCAACTTTCTTGACATGAATGACTGGACACTTGTCCTTTAGCAAAGAAAAAAAAACAAATCAAAAGATTCTCATGTCCTCTGGCTTTATGGCCAGAGAAGCAAAGAATATGTAATTTCAGAAGCAAAAAGATGATATTGCCTGCCAGCCCAGT
This sequence comes from Geotrypetes seraphini, assembly GCF_902459505.1. NCBI lineage: Eukaryota > Metazoa > Chordata > Amphibia > Gymnophiona > Dermophiidae > Geotrypetes > Geotrypetes seraphini. The sequence goes on from NC_047088.1 coordinate 72,230,156, forward strand.
GCAGCTGTGAACCTCTGCACTGTTTTGTGTACTGTATGCAGCCTTTATGTTCCGAGTACCCTTGGTCAGAGCAGTGAATTGAAGGTCTTTCCTGCAGGCAGCATTACCATGCCTTGCTTTCAAAAGGATTGAGCACTTCCTATCTGAGAAAAATATCTGACATTTAAAGGCACGGTTTTGAGTTCTTGCTTTTAAGCATAAGCACTTTCTTACTCCACTGATTCAGTGTTAGCTTAAGTTGTTCGTGTCTTGGTGCATTGTGCGACGTGAGCCGCATTCTTAGCAGTCCTCCTCACGCTGGCGTGTGGCAAAAATACAAATGGATCTAGGCAGCTGAGTTTATATGCACAGATGGACAAAGCACCTGAGTGACCTGCCATCAAGTGGACAGAGGGAATCAGAGGAGAAGCTGAGAGAGCACGCTTTTATTTAGATTGGGTGCACAGACGCAACGCTAGAGCAAGCTCATTTAAATTGCATTGGAATTTTTATTGTTCAGCTCTTTCTGGGCTTTTGACTGAAACCGTAACACAGAAATGAGAAATAAATTGAAAAGGAAAAGCCAATTAAATGGGTTGTGAGTATCTAGTGGAGTGGCAGTGCTGTGTTTTAATCAAGGGAAGTGACCTCATGTTTAGGCATATTCCCCCATAAGCTGTGTGTGCAAATCAGTGCACACGGTTGATTTGCACGCACAGCCTAATTGTTTAACAAGACCAATCGGTGCCAATAATTGGCAATGAGCACCTCGTTATTGATGCTAATTGACACTAATTAGAAGTTAAGCGCACAACTCGGTGCATTCAATAAAGTGGTGCGTATCAGTTCTAGTGTGCAAATCTCAAAAGGGGGGCCTGGCCAGGGGTAGAGCCTAGGCGGATAGCGGACATTCCTAAACTTACGCGCACTGATATAGAATATGGCCAATCTGAGCACAGCTTAGGCGCAGGTATTTAGGTCTGGTTTCCCTTAGCCCAGGAGTAGGCAATTGCGGTCCTCGAGAGCCACAGGCGGGTTAGGTTTTCAGGATATCCACAATGAATATATATGAGATGGATCTGCATGCACTGCCTCCTTGAGACGCAAATCTATCTCGTGCATATTTATTGTGGCTATCCGGAAAACCTGACCTTGCTTGTAATGTAATGTAATGTAATGTAATTCATTTCTTATATACCGCTACATCCGTTAGGTTCTAAGCGGTTTACAGAAAATATACATTAAGATTAGAAATAAGAAAGGTACTTGAAAAATTCCCTTACTGTCCCGAAGGCTCACAATCTAACTAAAGTACCTGGAGGGTAATAGAGAAGTGAAAAGTAGAGTTAGAGGAAAAATAAAAATAAAATAAACATTTTAAAAAGACAGCATTGATCTAAATACTTTGGAAGGTAGAAGAGAGGAGAGAAAGGAATAGAAGCAGAATGGGTCAGCGTCAGTGATGAAGTGGAGCAAGTAAGTTTAGGAGGAGCGATTGACGTATCCAGAAAGGGCTTCTTCAGGGAAGAGACTTGGCCGACAGTGGCTTGTGGCAGAGAGGTGCTAGCGTCCCCACCAAGATGGCACCCTGAGTGGTCCGCCCCCCCCCCCCCGATTCCCCCCCCTCTTACTACACCAAAGAAAGGTAGAATAGTGGCAACTACAATACCTCCCTGCTTTGGCCATCCTTCTCTGTAGCACGCCTAGGTCTAACAGACTGGGGAGTCCAACCTGGCCATGAAAAGTGACTTTGCTGGTTTTTTAAATGAATAGTTGGTTACCTAGTCTGGAAACAAAATCAGGGTTATGGTTTTCAGCATGCTGTATCTTGCCAGTACCTATGGAGTGTTAGTATTAGATGAAGGAGAGTAACCGAGCCTGATGGACACTGGAAGGACCTAAAGCGATCGTAGCCATAACATAACATTTGTATATCGCATTGCCCTTAAGACCTATGCGGTTTAACAAAAGTAAAATACTGCTACAGCACAGAATGAAATACATTTTCAATCTTTCAAAAATATCCTAAATAAATACGTCTCTAATAGTTTCCTAAAAGTTTGATATGATGTAGATGCAAAAATAATTGATGAAAATCAGTATCCCAAGTAGCTGCTTAAAATGACAGTACTGTAGTCGATAATGATATGATATCCAGTCATACACAGGACACAAATAGCATCTAGATTCAGATAATATCTAGCTTTATTGCAGTTTGTTTTCATTGGTAATTATGTGTGTTGCATATTAATTTCTTTTTTTCTTAGTACTGGTTGCTGGACTGTTAGTGAACATGCTTAGCTCTGCCCTTTGCCTCTAGAATTAGCGATTTTATATTGTCTATCAGAATATAAAACAAAGTAGCATACATCCATTTTAAAAAGTCACCATATTCCTATAAAACGCATATTTGATTCAAAATGCATCTTATGAAATTACAGCAAAAGTGATGCAATGTATTGGTGAACGTTTTTTAAAAAAAAATTCTGTACTGTAGACTTGAACTTCCTTTCCTACTGAGGTCCTAAGTAAGATGAAATTGATGATCTCAACATAGTTCTAAATGGGAATTCATTTAAATCTCAAACTTAAAGCCCTCATTCCATTTGTAATCTTTCTTCAAGAGAAGTTTGTGATTAGAACAGCAAACAGAATGATTGGATACTGAGACCCCTCATCCTCATTAGAACTAAAATTCATTTAGGTTTTGAAAAATAAAGTTTATGTTTGCAAATAAAATTGAAATGCGTTTTATATGTTTTCCTGTTCTCTTCACAGATCAGAATGAAGGGTTCCATTGTCGGGAAGAATGTCGGATTCTTGGTCATTCTGACAGATGCTGGATGCCCAGGGTCCCTCTACCAAGTCGTACAAAATCACCTGACCACGGAAGAAATGTTATTGCACTGTCTATAGAAGCTACCGCTGTGGACACAGAGCCTTATGAAAACTGTGGCACCAAAAGAACTTTTGCGACATTTGGCAAAGATGGAAGCGATCATGTGATCGATGACAGGGCCACTTTGAAAGGGAAAAGGACAGTGGATTCTTCAGTCTGCAGCCCCAAAGTGAATGGCACAGTCCGCGAGGCTGGAAACGGTTGCGAGGTTGTGAGCCCCGTTACCTCGCCCCTCCATTTAAAGAGCCCCCTACCTACTAAGCCTTCAGTATCTTACAACACAACGCACTGCCTGGTAAACCGTGACACAGAGCAGTTTGTAAACAATGGCCCTTCTCGGCCTTTAGAAGCAGAGCCCAGGGGTGCAGACAATGAAACTGTAATGCATGAAATCAATTCACTCCTCCAAGAATGCAGAGAAAAGGACTCACCGGGAGTGAAGAGATTAAAAGATATTGTCCTTTAAGCACCACATACACAGTAAGGAAGGACAAGTGACCGCTACAGTACATAGTTTTTCAATTGCTTACCAATGGTTCACAAGTTGCTGTATTTAAAGCTTTCCATAAATGTATTGTTTATAAATGAAGCTATTGTTATGTGACAATCCCATTTGTTTGAACGGGCGGCAGGGGTGTTCAGATGAAGCAAACTAGCTTGGATTTTTTTATTATTATTATTCCTTTCATTGCTACGCTAAAATGGATATCAACACTATCACCATCAGTTGTAAGAAGTATTATGTATTAAGTATTTTGAATTTCTCTATTTTTATATATCAAAATTATAATATAAATTGCCATTATTTGTAAACAATTAAATCAAATTGTATCCCAACATCTTTAATAACTACTTGCTAACGTTTTTGTAGTCTAGACAATATATGACCATTTCTTATGTTCTCAGACAGTTGAATGAAATGAGATGTTAGCCCAACAATTGCTAATTGTCCTGTTTTGGTCTATTAAAAGTTGCTATTTTGCTTTGGACACCCCTGCGTTAAAAGTCCTTTTGCTCTCACATACTATCTGTAATATTACTGTATTTCTTATTGGGAATTCTGTGTAGTGATGGCAAAAGGCTTTCAGTGAAAACAAAAAAAACCCAAACAAAAGAAATAAACACCAGTAATCTTTGAAACTGGCTCTGAGGTGTGCAGGTCCCATTTAAACCTTGTGTGTCCTTTACTAGGAAAATAATCTGCTCCTCCTCAAATCCCCCTAAATCCCATTGTAGCTCCCCCTAAATCCCAAGGCAAGCCACTAAACCCGTAATTCTAAAAACTTTGAGCACACAATTTGATGCTTATAGAATAGTGCCAAGTAAGCACATCAGTTGTGTTAAATTAGTTGTTAATGGCTATAATTGGTGTTAATTGGTGCTTATTGGCACACATTTTCAGAATGCGTAACTGCAAGGAGCATGGGGCTAGATTCACCAACCTGCCCGATCGATCCAGGCAGGTCCGACAAATTCTGCAAACTTAGATATGCAGATGGGTGCTATTGGAGGAACGCCCCCATCTGCTTGCCCGGATCGCTGGTGTGCGATCCCCGTGCACGTGCAGACCATCTGCTTTCCCTGCAGATGGTCTGCGCATGCGTTTTGAGTCCTTTTTTTACTGGTTTTTTTCCCCGGGCCCCGACTCTCCTGCTCCTGTTATCTCCAGCGGTGGCAGCCTCTTCCCTCCTTCCCTGCAGTGCGAGCCCGCGGGTTTAAAGCGGCTTTCACTGCGGTGTGCAGCCCTGCTTTAAACCCGCAGGCTCGCACTGCAGGGAAGGCAGCAGAGATCAGTCTGGGTGGCGAGAGGAGCTATTTCAAATTGTCAGGGAGCCAACAGGCACTGCTCTCCCCCCTGCCCCAGGGCTTCTGCAGCCCCTGAAACAGTCAGCGAGACTGGGGCAGCAGAGAGCAGGGCAGAGTGCGGGGCGGCAATGGAGCAGGAGAGTCGGCAGAGAGGTGTACGACTGGTCCCCAGCAGTTGCTTCTTGAGTTGATCGGCCAGCCCAGTCGGATCGAGGATTTTGTGTTGTGAATCGCTGCCTTCCCTACTTTTGAATGTCCCTCCCCTCATTTGCATGCACGGATCAGAATCGGATCGAGAGGCAGGGGTTGCTAAGTGGTCGGGTCTTGATCGGTGGGCTTAATGAATCTAGCCCATGGACTTGGGAGAGGCAGGGCGGGTCAGGGGTGTGCCAAGCACTTCATACACAGGTCCATTAGGCACAGACATTTGCACCAGTCATTGAGCTAGCATAAATGCTCACACTTAGGGGTCCTTTTACTAAGGCTCGCTAGCCGTTTTAGCGCATGCTAAATATTAATGCGCGCTAAAACGCTAACACATCCATTTGTAAAAGAGGGGGTTAATGTTAGGCATGTAGTCTTATACCAGTATTTTATAATGTAGTTAAGTTGTATAACAATTTAATCATCTTTACAAACTAACCTCACCCATCCCCCATTTTACAAAGGCATGCTAGCAGCTGCTGCTGTGGTAACTGCCCCAAAGCTCATAGGGATTTAAAGGGCTTCAGAGCTTGCACGGCAGTCACTAGTGCTGCTTTGTAAAAAAAAAAAAGGGGGGGATAAAGGAGGAAAATATTTCAGCAAGTGCCATCTACGCAAGTTGTATCATTCAACTCATTACAGGTCTTTCTGGCATCACTATCATAAATCAGAAAAACCTACGAAAAACTTTAAAAATATTTTTATATATTTTTTATCTTTCTCAATTAAGTTCTACTAGTGCACCAAAATAAATTTTCAACCTCTATGTTGTACAAGTAATTTCAGCAAAGATAGGGAGTGATGAAAAGTTCTCAACCCAACCAAGAAGGAATTGACATGGAGCCATGAAACTTACAAGTTACTCCACATATTCACACACTTGGCAAACTGTGTCTGAAGTTTCTGTAACCTTTCCAAAAATATTCTGATGTCTGGTCACTGAAATACTGCTCCACTGCTGCAATCATCTCTGAATTACTTGAAAATTGTCACTCTTTCAAACTCTTTTTAAGGTTTGGAAACAGAAAATAGTGAGATGGAGCAAAACTGGTGAATAGGATAGATGGTCTATACATTTAAACCCCAACTACATCAAAACATCGATCGTTTTGCCAGCCTTTTGAGCAGGTACATTGTCTTCCAAAAAGAGAACTCCTTTCCACAGTTTCTCTCTCCTTTTTTCTTTCAAGGCCTCATTTAATCTGCATAGCCAGTTATATTAGTATTCTGCATTTGGTCCCTTGGAAGACAGTCAATACACCTTCCTGATTCCAAAACACTGCTGACTTTTGGGTCTTGAATTTCCTTGGCCTTGGAGAAACCTGAGTGCCACCATTGTATGGACTATTGTTTTGGCTCAGGTTCATAGTGGTATAACCATGTTTCTTCAACAGTAACTAGTTCCAAAACGTTGGCACCAGCTTGCTGATAATGCTGCAAAATCAATTCAGGAAATGTCCACTCGATATCACTTCTCATCAGCATTCAAACATTTGGACACCCACTTGGTTAACAGCTTCTGCATACCCAGCTGCTCATGGATTATATACCCAACGGGGGAGAGTGTGGCGCAGTGGTAAAAGCAACAGCCTCAGCACCCTGAGGTTGTGGGTTCAAACCCACGCTGCTCCTTGTGACCCTGGGTGAGTCACTAAATCCTCCCATTGCCCAGGTAGGGCAATGATAGATTGTGAGCCCGCTGGGACAGACAGGGAAAAATGCTTTGAGTACCTGAATAAATTCATGTAAACCGTTCTGAGCTCCCCTTGGAGAACGGTATAGAAAATTGAATAAATAAAATGTTCCCTGGATATATGTAGTGTCTCAGCAATTATTTTAGCTGATATTTATCAATCTGCTAAAATATGGACATGGACATGGTCAATAATTTCAGGAGTTGACACTGTTTGAGGCTTCCCAGACCTTGCTGTATCTTTGGTCTCAAAATCTCCATGCTGAAAGTTGGAGATCTCCATTTCTTCACTGTGGAGTATGATGGGCATCAAACAGTCATGGATTTCCTGTGGAGTTTTCTTCTGCAGGAATAGGAACTTCAAGATGGTTCAGAGTTCCAGACTTGAAAATTCCACACTTTTCATTGACATGGTCAATCAGTAATCTGAAACAATGTCAAAACATTCATTACGATTCTTCAAATTGACATGTTGCAAAATAAAACAACACTCCTTTCAGTTACGGTGACAAAATTTAGCAAGTTGATTGGGCTGAGAACGTTTCAGCACTCCTTCATAAGCAAAAGCTTCCTATTCTCAATGGCGCACCCATTTCACTCCAAGCTTTGTAAGGAGCCTGAAGCTGCCCAAAACATTATAGCATTAGAAGAGGTGATACATTATTAAAAAAACATTAACAAGGATCTTGCAAAATAAATATATTGAATCTCTCAATGACTAATAAGTAATTGTATCAAAATGGGTCTTACTGCCTCATAGAAACTTATTTCAGGACTGCTTGTTGCACCAGCTGATTATCAAAACGGTGGCAAGATTTTTAAAAGAACGATGAAAATGCAACTGTCTATTGTATTCAATGCATCAAAAAGAGGATACTCGACTCTGGTCCCGTTAGATCAAATTAACCATCAAAATATATTAAAACTTCTCTAGAAAAATGATTGTCCACTATTGGAAACAGGATACTGGGTTTGACAGACCTTCAGTCTGTCCCAGTATGGCATTCTTATATTCTTATTTTGGTAGATCTTTTTATTGTTTTTTTTTTAACAATGTATCATCTCTTCTAGTGCTATAATGCTTTGGGCAGCTTCAGGCACCTGACAAAGCTTAGAGTGAAACTGGTGCTCCTTGAGCGTAGGAAGTTAATGCCTGTATCTTCACTGAAATTACAGCTGTACAACATTGAAAATAAGCTGAAAATATATTTGGGTGCACTAGTAGAACTTAATTGAGAAAAATAAAAGATGTATTTAAATATTCAAAAAGTTTTTCGTAGGTTTTTCTTTTTTATTATGGAGATGCCAAAAAGACCCATGGTGAGTTGAATGACATTTGCTGATCTTTGCTGAAATCTTTTCCTCCCCTAGTTTGTGAAGATGATTTAATTGTTATACAACTTAACTACATGTGAATAGTGCTTTTATAATTATTTTGTTAAGTTTGCCTTATTTTTCAGAGTATAGTATTTTGTAAAGGCAACAGTTAATGTAATTGCTGATTTCGAATTTGCATTTAGGGCCCAACGACCAGTGTGGTACTAAGCGGAAATCGATAAAAGTTAGACACACTTTATAGAATCACGCCTAGTACCACATAAGTGGGCTTAAGCGTTGCTGGGCATCCTAACTTTAGGCACACCCTATTTATGTCAGGATTTTCTTGGCCTAAATGCATGCACTTAAGTCTGAAACAGACGCCTACATGCAAAACATGCTAGGCATCTACCTCAAAGTGGTAGATGCCAACCAAGTTAGGTGTCTTAACATCCAATTAAGTGCAATTTACATCAATTACAAGGTGCTAATGCTCAATTATTGGCACCAATTAAGTCTATTAAAGTTAGGTGTCTATATCAGTCAGGTGCATGTAGGTGCCTAACTTTAAGCAGACTATATAGAATTTGAAGGGCAGCGTGCATCATCCCAGCACCTAACTGTTATAGAAATCTTCATGCTTGTGGCAACTCCTTTAAATCATTTGTGTCTTGGTGCTTGTATGCAGGGGTAACTACCATACCATACTTATTCTCACACATCTCCCACTTCTACCCATTTAGCGGGGGAGTTTTATTACATTACATTATTATTTGTATACCACATAACCTTATTTTAGTTCTATGACGTTCACAGCTTAAGAAACTGAGACAATCTCAGGAGTTACAACAAAATAACAGATTGTTAAATCTTAATCTTATAAAAATTTATCGAATAGATAAGTTTTCAAGAGTTTTATGAAATGTTTATGATACAGCATTGAATATTAACCAACTAAATTCCTTATCTCTGAAACAAAAGTGACCTATCAAAGTATTTTTTTAGATCGACATTTCTTGACAGAAGGGAAAGTGAAATATGTTATAAGGCAATGAGATCGTTTTGATAAAGCCAATTCAACATGTTCCTTTAGATAATTTGCAGTGAGGCTGAACTGCACCTTTTAACAAATTTGAAAACCACCCTGGCTTCAATCAGAAGCCAGTGCAATTTCCGATAAAACGGAGTGGCGTGATCAGATTGAAAATTAACCTGACAGCTGTATTCTGAATCAATCTCAATCTACGCAAATTACTCCTAAGACCAGCATAATAGACAATATTGCAGTAGTCAAGGGAATTGAGAAGCAGGGACTGCGTCAATAATCTGAAGGCAGAATGATCAAAGTAGGAGCGTATGGAATGCAACTTCCAAACTAACTGATTAGTGTATTCTTTCATAGATAGATCTTGATCTAAAGTAATTCCTAAGATCTTGATCGTTGAACTTAACGGATACGAAATTCCATCTAACAGTACACTCTGATCAGATGTCTTTTTACAAAGAGTTGCATAAAAAAAATTTTGTCTTATCCTTATTGAGTTTTAATTTAAATTCCTGCATCCAACATTCTATAGCCAACAGTACTGCAGATATCAACTGAGATATTTGCAGCAACGTAGTTGGAACAAGGATTACTACTGTTATATCATCAGCATAACTGTAGTAACTGACATTAAGGGTAGAGAATGACATGGTGGCACTTACCCGCGGCTAGCCACAGATAACCCGCCAAAACGGTGGGGGCGAAAAAGTGCTCACTGTGGGCACGGGGACAAGGCCATCCACCGCCCCTTGGAGTGGTGAATGGCCTTGTCCCTGTAGTTAAGGAAGGGAAGGCGCACAGTCACCGATCACGCGTGGCCCCCCTCCCTACCTACCTATGGCCAAATCTATCTCCCTCCCTTCCCCTTACCTTTATGGTGCTTTAGTAAAGAAACTTACTGAAGCCGGTGAAGCCTGCCTGCCTGCAGTCGCGTGTGTGTGGGCGGAAACTTCTCCTCTGACACAACTTCTGGTTGCATCAGAGGAGAAGCTTCCGCCCACACACACGCGACTGCAAGCAGGCAGGCTTCGCCAGCTTCAGTAAGTTTCTTTGCTAAAGCGTCACAAAGATAAGGGGGAGGGAGGGAAATTCTCAGACCCCTGAAGGGTGGTGAGGTGGCGAGAGGGAAGGGTGGATGCTGCAGGGATGGGGCGGTGAAGGGGACGGCGGGGACAGGGCAGTGAATAGGACGGTGGTCCAGGGATCAGGGAAGTGATGGGGACAGATTTTTTCCTCGTGTCATTCTCTAATTAAGGGCAGACAATCTGGAACCAAGGGAACTCTAACATTAAAAAGTAAAGGAGAGAGAAGGGAGCCCTGTGGAACAACTCATCAGTTACTCCATACACCAGAATGAGTATCACTAAAACACACTTGATATGTGCATGTAGTCAAAAAAATCCTGAAACCTATTAAAGACCTTACAGAGATTCCCATCTTATCCAAACTTCTCAACAACAACAAGGTAACTAGTATAAGCATTAGCTATGGCACTTATTTTAAGTCTACCTACATTCTATAAAGAAAAGTGGGCATCTGCTTTTCTGTACAGAATATTAGCACAAATGTATTCATGTCAGAAAACATGAATACATTTAGGTGTAACCGCTTACATCAGCTTTATAGTATTCTATAATTAATACATTTACATGTGCTCCACCCAAACTCCGCCCATGGGTCTGCCCACTGGCAAATTTATGCAAAACCAATGTTGTTGGTTGGGCTGAGAACTTTTCAGCGTCCCCTCGTAGATTCTTTGTCTTTTGAGAAATACCTTGTCCTTCAAGCATGAGCTTGGATAGAGAGTTGGAGCATAACAGAAAAAAAAAGAGCCAGAATGATAATGAGGACCACTCCAGAAGTCTCCATGGACTGCCATTGGCCCTAGGACCTTGCATTGAAGGTACATGTTTAATAAGTAGAAACAGAATAGGCTGAAACTGTTAGGGCTTGAGGTACTAAATTAGCTAAACCCCATGCAAAGTAGCCAAGCGATTGATGCACTAACATTGCTTGGCTATGCAAAAAAAAAACAAACCCAGAGGTTTTAGTGATCGGAAAAAACTGACAGGTCTGCCTGGTTTTTTACATTTTTTTTTTCAATGGCACAGCTATTTTTTTTGTGTTACACATGTAAATTATCTGTCTCATAAAAGAAAAAAAGTCCCCCACTGCCGATGATGGCCTTCCATGATGACCCCAATAAATGCAGCACTGAGAATCCCTCCCCATGAGAGAAAATTGGCAGGAGAGATGCCCACTCTCTCCTGCCAACGGAGGCCCCCCAATCATCCCCTCCCTTCCCCTTTCCCCCCCCCCCAAAAGGCAGGAGGGATGTCCACTCACTCCTGCCACTGGATGCTCCCCTGAACCCAACTCCCACTACCCAACCACCCCCGTACCTTTTGCAGACGAGAGCTGGGGGAAGCATGGTCCCTACAGCTTCGAGGCCCGCCAGTCAAAAAAGATGGACCTTCCCCTCCCTGGTGCACCATGTGTTGCATGGGGAGGATCCTTAGGTCCAAGGTATGATATTTGAGCAAATAATGACCCTAACATAAGCCCCTCCCCATGCATCGCATGGGATACAGAGGGAGGAACTTTCTATTGTTTCCATGCAAGGAATTAAAGGGTCCAGTATTCAAAACCACTTATCAAGATAGTGCCATGGAATACTTAGACTTACATAGGATTATCCAGATAGTACCAAAGCAGTCCATAGGCGGAGCAATGAATTATCTAGAGAATGACAATATTTGCCACCATTTTCCAGATAACCAGCCAGATTACTTAACTCAGTACAGGACTTTTGCTGTCCTATCTAAATAATGCCACCAGTCACTGCTCTATGCAGATATTAAATGCTGGCTTCTGCCTAGATACCAATGTTGAGTATTTGGGGGGGGGGGGGATTAAACAGTGTGTCTGGTGTTAAAAAAAATACCAACCATAATATCAGTCTGAAAGTCCTTAGTTTGTTTATGTTTATTGAGAGTTTCTATACCGCTACTAATGACTGGGGAGTCAATTCAGAGCGGTTTACTTGGGCTTATGCAAAGGTGTTATGCGGCATGAGCTTCTTAAGAGATGTTACCATACAGAGTTTCAAAAGGGCTTCTGTGAGGTAATACATGAGCTCTGTACTGAAATACATGGAATTCTGTGGTGGTGTTACAATACAGAATTATTAATATTGGCATGATTATGCCATTATTACCAGATTTTGTTTTCAAGTGCTGATAAATAGGAATGTAAAAGTCTAAAGGTGCCATTCAGCATCTAAAGTCTAAGTTTGGAAAATAAAGAACCCTTTCCTCTTCTCTCTCGCCTCCACACCACATCACCCTTTGACAAATAAAAGCCTTTCAAATGTTGTCCTCACAAAGCCACTTCTCTAAGCCTACTCTAAGGAAAAGTTTTCTCCAAACCTTAGCTGAGAAAAAAAAGATTTTTAGGACTGACTTCCAAATGGTACTGATTTAGAAACAAACAACCCAAAAACAAAACATTCTCTGGTGTCAAAGGACTCTCAGAATACCTAGAGAAATACCTGCCGTGCCACAACCGCGTATGTTCCAGATGGGTAGCAGGCCTCGCTTTCAAGTGCTGAATACCTGTTTTATTGTGGCTGTATCCCTGTTGCATAAAATAGGAGGAGAATAAATGTCGAAAGTGTTGCAGGGTGATTTATCAGCATGAAACTCAAGTTTTTGTTTTCAATATGTGATAAACAAATTAGTGCCTTTTATTTCCTCTGAAGTTACTGGGTCCTTTTAACAAATTTTGATGTGGCAGAGTAGCCTAATAGAGTAGCAAGCTGAGAGCTGGAGAAAAACAAGGGGCTCATTTTTAGCCCATGGTGGGCAGCGTTTTTTTAAAACATTGACAGTTTTGGGCAGAATTAGTCCCAGGTATTCAGTGCTGGACCATGTCTGGGCACCAAAACTTATTATCTGTGCCTAATTAACATGGAAGAGGTCATTCAAGCTTATGTGCGAAGATTTTGCTAGGTTCTAGTGATCAGGATTAGCCACCATGAGGACGGGCTACTGGGATCTGTAGCATGGAATGTTGCTACTTTTTGGGGTTTTGCCAGGTGCTAGTGACCTGGATTGGCTATCATGAGGACAGGCTACTGGGCTAGATGAACCATTGGTCTGTCCCAGTAAGGTTATTCTTATTTGGATCCTGACCAATATTCATCCAGAGCCAGTATAAGACTCTTACGTGTGCTCTGGCTAAATAATGGGACCTATATAAAAGAATTGTCGTTTCCCTCTAGTGCTCACTTCCACCCTCCATAAAGTCCATAACTTCCCTCTCAGTTCACACTTGATGATATAAGATTCCCACAGATCTATACCCTCTCCCATCCCTATCCCCCATCACCAATTCAAGTTAAGCCTTCCCCCGGATCTACCTGAAAACCTTGAAGATCCAGTTAAGTGATGGGGGGCAGAAGCAAACTCCACTCACTCCTGACTCTATCAGCTGCCTGTACAAATTGACTCCCATGACCTCTACAGGAAGCCTTGTGGTACTAACGAAGTACCATGAGGCTGCTGCAAGAGGTGATGGCAGTATTTTGTAAAGGCAGCCCCCAAGAGCGAGTGGAATTTGCTCCTGCCTCCATTGCCCCACTGGTAGGCCAGGTGGGGGGCTAGCCTGAGTTTGGATGTATTGGGAGAATTGGAGGTGTATGGACCCGTAGTGGGGGCAGACTTGTTGCATCGAGGATGGGTTGGGAGTGGTAGCTAGGGACCTTGTCAGGGCGGATCAGAGGGAAATAACATTTTTTAATGCTTTTTAGTAAAAAGGCCACATAGTTTGTAAACATCCAGGAGTAGGGTATGATTACATTAGCTTACAGTACTTAAACTGTAATTTGCCTTCTGCTCAGATGTGGAAATATGAGTAGTTAAATTTAGTGATACCCTGATATAGGGCCTCACCTACACATTTCCTCCCAGAAACCTCTTTGCAATGCACCATACCCCCACTCTAACCTTTCAATTAAAGACAACAACTCCAGCTGGGAAAGAATCAAGAAGGCTAAAAACTCTTCCACCTTATATGCAATTGTCAAATCTTTAACAACAAAAAGAACAGAAATGAATAATTCCAATCTTATACCCTCAGCACAAGTCCTTGCCACTTACTTCATTGATAAAGTTCAGAAAATCAGAGACACCTTTCCGCCTAACGCTACGGCATGTCATACTGCAGATAATGTAGGTTCTCATAACTCAACTAATCTGTCCTACTCAAAATGCTCCTATTTCACCCTCCTTAGTCTGGAGGAAATACATAGATGCATCAACTTACTTAACTTAAAAGGGAATAACACAGAAGTTATCCCTCCCCCCCTTTTAAAACGATATTTTCCCATCTTCGGTCCCTACATTAAAGACCTGATTACTTCAAGTTTATCATCCGGTTCCCTACCTAAGACTTGGAAACAATCAATCACCCATCCAATCATCAAGGATCAAAACACTAGCACCCAGGATTTGTCCAACTACCATCCCATAGCAAATATACCATTTTTTGCAAAACTTACCGAAAAAATAGTTTTCCAACAAATTTCAGATTTTGTAGAGAAAACTAACGTACTTCATCCCAATCAAACAGGTTTCCGCCATCATCATTCCACAGAACTTTCCCTGCTAGGTCTTACCACTAAAATACTATACCATCTCGATCATCACCAATCAGTACTGCTTATTTCCTTAGATCTTTCCTCCACTTTCGATACCATAGACCATAGTTTACTTCTATTGCGACTCCAAGAAATCGGCATATCCGACCAGGTCATGGACTGGTTCGTTTCCTACTTTACAGATAGATCTTCAAAAGTCATCTTTAACGGCACATCTTCTGAACCCTTTTCTACTAAACACGGAATACTACAGGGATCCATTCTATCACCATTGCTTTTTAACATCTTCCTAGCGCCCCTACTGACAGTTGGCCAATCCATCGGATTCACCACGTTTGCATAAGCGGATTATGTGCAACTAATTCACCCTATCGACCTTAATAACATAGATGAGGTCGCCTCCATTAATCACAAATTAGGAATGATCAAAACTTGGTTAGACTCGAATAAATTGTCACTTAACATAAACAAATCAAAACTCATGATCTTTCCATTAAAAGAAGGAACATCACTCCAGGCTCCCCTGAAGTTTGATTCGCTCTCTATTAAAACTGTTCCAACGTTAAAATTATTAGGAGTCACCTTCGATTGTAAATTTTCTTACCACACTCACATTAGCACAGTTGTTCAGAAATGCTATTATTGCCTTAGAATGATTCGTTCTCTTGCAAAGTTGCTTGAACCGGCCTCTCTAAACACACTGATCCATTCTTTAGTAATCTCCTGTATTGACTACTGTAACACCCTTTACAAGGGCATTACAAAAAAGGAAATCAGGCGGCTTCAAATTGTGCAAAATACTGCTATTAAGATTATTTGCGGGGCAAAGAAATATGATCATGTCTCACCTCTTTTCTTCAACGCACATTGGTTACCAGTCGAACATAGAGTCAGTTATAAAATCCTACTTCTATCATTCACAACAAAATCAAATAACCAATCCAATTTCATTAACAAACTTTTAATTCCTTATAATACATCAAAACCTCTTCGTTCGACGTTACAGAATCTCTTCACTATACCCTCTTTAAAAATGATTAACACATTGCGCTCTAATAACTTTGCCGTCACAGCCCCTACTCTTTGGAACTCGATGCCTAATTATTTGCGTAGTGAACTAGACTTAAAACAATTCAAAGCAAAACTGAAAACTTTTTTGTTCCAAGACGCCTTTGGACAATAACTGTCTTTTTAAGGGCATACTTTAATGTTTTAATATTTTTTAATATTTCAAGGTCTTAATATTTCAATATTTTAATATTAGCATATTTTAAAAATTTCAAAAATCTTTGAAAATTTCAATTATAAAGTAAACTGCTATCTTACCCAAGCCTACCGTACTTTCCTTTTATTTTACCTTTTCTATAAAAACTGTAGTTCTTCCCCACTTCCCTATTGTTTGCATATGACCGTATGATTGTGTTTTCTTTTATTTGGATTTTTCCAGAACCCCTTATTTTTATTTGTTTTTATAATGATGTATGTTTTTATTTTTATGTACTATTACATTGTAAACCGCTTAGATATTTGACTAAGCAGTCTAAAAATTCTCTTAATAAACTTGAAACTTGAACAATAAAGGGTTCTCAAGCCACAACAACACCAGAACATTCAAATGCCCTGACCAGATACAAATCCAATCCATCATGTTACTAGATGGAAGGTACCCCCATGTAGCCGCATCCATCCAAATCAAAACTGCCTATGAACTCCCAGTCTCATCCTTACCATATTACTAGCAGTTCAGCACCCATCTCTCCCAGATAGTATAAGTGGTAAAAGAAACTCCCAACCACCCCCTCCAGGAGATAATAACTCAATGGAATGACCATCTTGCTTCAGTTATAACAATTGGCTTGGATAATGGCCCTCTCAAGCTGCAATTTCTTAAACACTCGAAAAAACCTCAGAAAAAATACAACAAAAGTTGGGGAAGGGAGGAAAAGAGAACAAACCCAACATGAGCCTCATCAAGCAACTCTAAGCAATTCTCTTGGTACCCTTAAAACTTTGCTGCTGGAAAAGAATTTTAGGTTGGACCGCCAGAAGAACTAACAAATTGATTCTGGAAGAGATCAAACCAGCTATGTCACTTGAAGTCCAAATGATGAAGTTACGACTGTCTTATTTTGGTCACACCATCAGAAGAGAGAGATCACTGGAGAAGGACATCATGTTTGGGAAGATCGAAGGAACCAGGCGAAGAGGGCGGCCTGCCATTCAGATGGCTAGACATGTTGAAAACAACCATGGGGATAATGCTGGAGGACCTTTCCGAACTAGCACAAAACTGATTTCTTTTTAGATCTGCAATTCATTAAGGGGCTCATAATCGAAAGAGAAAAACATCCAAAAATCGGCCTAAGTCAGCACTTGGATGAACATTTCTCAAACACGTCCAAGCGTTGATAATAAAACCTGGTTTTGGACGTACTTAAAAACGACCTAGGCCTTCATAGTACCGCTCAAAGTCCAAAGCTAAACAGGGTGTTTCGGGAGACATGTCGAGGGCGGGAGTTGGGCGGGATGTGGGCTGGCTTAGACTTAGTCGTACAGCATGTATAATCAAAAGTTATACAGCCCATGATCGATGGAACTTGGACGTTGTGACTTAGACCATGTAAAACATGGTCTAAGTCACAAAAACCCACCTAAACTCACCAGATAAGCACTGCAAATACATAACACAGACTCCCACACACTACCCCAGTGATCACCAACCCCCTCCCACTCCCATAAAAATTTTATTCACAACTTTAAATTTCAGCTTTCAGACCATCATCACCTGGCCGCCTGGCATAGGAAAGCCTAGTCGTCCAGCACAGAGGCAGCTTAAGTTGTCTTGGGTGTGGGTTAGGGACCCATAGAGAGGAGGACCCATGCCCATAAGCCCCTGTAATCACTGCATTGATACTTAAACAAGTGCACTACCCTATACACCCCCAAAACCCTTTTTTACTGGCCTATAAGTGGGGTGGTAGATAAGTGGGTCTAGGGGATTCTGGAGGTGAATTGGGGGGCTCACCGTCACCTACAAGAGAGCTACATTGAGGAGAAGCCTTGGCACCCTTTTTGTGAAGTTCACAACAGTGCCCTGTAAGGTACCCCACTATTTAGGTGGCATGTCTGGATGGGCAGTCCATCACTTTGCAGACCCCTCCCACGTCCAACAGGGCTTGTTCTAGGCGTTTTGGACTTGGACGGAAAGTTGGACGGAAATGTGGTATAAAGATGGACGATTTAGCGGCAGGACGTATAATTAGACGATTTTCAAAAGTAAAAAAAAGTTGGATGTATCTTTCGAAAATGTGTCTTAGGCTCTTTTTAACTTTGGACGACTTGCGAGATGGACGTAAATGGACTTAGACATCCCTTTCGATTATGCCCCTCCACGTCTCTAGGACTTGAGCATGAATCGATGGCACCTAACAACAACAATAACCCTTAAAACAAAACCCCATATTTCCCATGCTCCCTACCACTATGCAGTCAATCAAATGATTATGTCATTCAAACATCAATGAAACAACTCACAAATGCCCCACCTCCCACTAGCAGGCATTCCACCATATCACCCATTACATTACCTAGGGTCTAGGTAAAATAGGCCCAAACTGGGATCTTATTAAAATGGTTACTGGGATCTTGCTCAGCCACCTCAATTTATATTCTATGTAGATGCTATCACTAGAGAGGGTCCTATATGTAAAATATTGGGTTTGGTCTGTGAATGGAGTTCCCCAAGTCTATGAGTAGGAGATTAAAAGGGGGAATGGTTTGACAAATTTCCTAAAGTTGCATTTTCAAATGGTAAATTTTGAAAATGAGGACAGTTTAACTTTTAACCCTTCGAGCCCTGGTTAATTTGATGAACTCCTTTAGTTATTGGGTGCCCTAGATATTTCTGGTTCTTTGTGTTTGCTGAGAATGCCCATGATCAATACAAAAATATGACATAACATGCTAAAAGTCTCTCAATAGAAGCAGGGGCATGTTACAAAAAAACAACAACCCCTGAAGCTGTCGTTTAAACTACTATTTTTACAAAAATTTAAGAATTTTCAACATTGTTACATCACAAAGTTTAAGACATGGAAAATAAAGGAAATACAATCATATATCTATTTTCTTTTCGCAATTAAGAAATTCCATCAAGACCACTATTATGAGAGAACGTGTTCAAATACTGAAAGAAATTTTAAAGGAAAACTAGGACTATAATCCTAAAATCTCAAGCACCAAATTGAAAATATATATCCCCTAATCCAAAGTCAAAATAAGCAGATCAGATCGTATATCTCATTAATCTGAAGAAATGATTCTAGTTGTGTTGGGTCCCCAAAAAACATAATCCTTACTTTGCAAATGTAGCAGACACTTGTAGGGAAATTTAAGGAAAATGTGGCCCCTAGGCCCACTGCTCTCAGTTTCAATGCCAAAAAGGCTTTCCTCCTGAGCTGTGTGGGTCTAGCCACATCAGGAAAAATCATTATTTTATCACCACAGAATTTTACATCTTTATTTTAAAGTATTGTTTCATGACCAGAACTTTGATTCAGTTAAACAAGTTACCAATAGAGTGGACCGAGTTTGAATCACATCCTGTGAATCTTCCAAAAAATCAGTAAGATTCAAATCCACAGAGACAAGCTGGTCCACTTCCTGTTCTGTGGTCAATTTTCTCTTTTGGGGAATAATAATAATAATAATTTGAAAACAACATAGGGGTCCTTTTACTAAGGCACGCTAGCCGATTTAGCACACGCTAAATGCTAATGCGTCCATTATATTCTATTTACACTTTAGCGTTTAGCAAGCGCTAAATCGGCTAGCATGCCTTAGTAAAAGAGGGGGATAGTGTCTGCATTAGATAATCCTAATATCTCTTTAAGTTATCTCCTAAAGAGAATCTCTGGAGATATTCAATGAGTTAAAGGAAAATTAATTAAATACAGGTTCCTTGCCCTTACTTGGTTTTCCATCATTTCTAATTTAAGGTGAATATTATATGAATCCTTAATCGCAGATGCAGAAAAAGACTACAGGGTTAAGGCCTACTTTTCAACCACAATCATTTGCTTATCTAAATTTTGAATATTTGAATCCACATTTCCTAGATTATTGACCACTTCTTTAGAAAATAAATCTGAACCTGATTAGTTACAGACTTCAACATGGTCTCCATCCTTAGATTCAATTGCCACAAATCTTTTAAAGTAACTTCCTGTGGTATTTCTTCTGACTCCTCAGCCCCTTCTATAGAGCTGGAAAATAATTGCAGCATTTTCAAACAAGTAATCCCCAGGTAGGCTCAGGTTTGGGAGCTTCCAAAGAAGCCACTACAGGACCGCCTTCCAATCCTGAATCATTAGGAAGTTCTGGAAGGAGAGGGGAGGTACGATCATGAGAGCTAAGAGACGCTCTCGATATTGACTCAAGTCTATTACTCTGCAATTTCAGGAGTTTAAGAGAAGTCACATGTCAATCGATTGGGCCAGATGTTACAGAGGTCGACAATCGTGCTTTGCCCTTACATTTACCCACCTTGTTGAAACAACAGTTTTTATATTAAACAACGAACAGACTTATCTCAAGTTCCTGTAATTCCAGTGATTTCTCATGGATACAAAGGGCAAAGTGTGCTCCTTAGGGCACGGCCAATGGCATTCTTCACTCCTGAACTAAAGACCCGGTTGTTGAGTAGGTATCTTTTCAAAATGCCTGATGGCACTTTGGATAAGGAAGAGCCATCCGAAAGAGAGCAACAGTTCAGGTAATTAAATCCAGAAACAGTGCAGTGGGAACCGTCGTCCAGTGCTCACTAAGAACACTTTCAACTACTTTTAATAACATGAAAAACTGCCAGGGCTGCAGATAGCTATAAAATCTGCAATGAATTAGATAGTGCCACCCTAAACAAACATACCTTAATCTTTTCGCTCTGCTTTGAAGGTTGTCAGATCCAGTGTTTCATGTAGCAGATAATTTTCTCTAACATTTTTCATTTTGATGATGCATGCCTGCCTGCCTGTGGAAACTCAGACTCTGCTTGTCAGTGTATTATTAGAATGATAGAAGGAAACAGAACATTGGTTGCATGGAAGGAAAAACCCAAACTTAAAATACAGTAAAATTTAGAGGGAGTGGTACAAAAGAGGGACATGAGCCGAGGTAGTCTTTTATTGTCATACACCCGTGTCTATTAAAAGCTTTGTGAACATCAAGCTGGCAATAGGGAAGGGTTGTGTCAGTTCTCATGAATTATAAAGACCTTATTTATACATCAGACTGCTACTACTATTAATTATTTCTAGAGCACTACCAGACATATGCCGCACTGTACAGAGTCACAAAGGAGATAGTTCCCGTTTGAATGAGCTTACGATCTAAACAATTAAGACAGAGACAGGATGCCAGGGTAGAGGTTATAGTTATAGGGGGAAGGTTAAATTGCTGGCTAGAGTGGTGAGCAGAAGGGAGTAGGGTTATGAGTTGAAGGTTGTCTCCAAAAGGTGGGTTTTCAGCCTACATTTGAATAAGGGAAGGGAAGAAGCGGGGCAGATGGACTCAGGTTGTTTTTTTTCCAGGCTTACGAGGCAGCCTAATGGTTGTGTTAGTCATACATCTGAACTTCCCCTCCTTGTGAACATCGGATTCTCTGTAGAACACAACAGTTTTTAGGGGATAATCATAAGAATAATCAGAAGACATATTAGCACATAAGCTTTTGAGGCCACATAAGTTCCTTTTAAGCAGGGTGCACAACTTCGTCCCTCGCCAGGCCAGGTTTTCAGGCTTTCCCCAGTGAATATGCATGAAATCAATATGCATACAATGGAAGCAGTGCAGGCAAATAGATCTCATGCAAATTCACTGGGGAAATCCTGAAAACCCGACTGGATTCGGCCCTCGAGGACCGGAGTTGTGCACCCCTGCTTTTAAGTATGGTTCCCCCCACAACCATTGTACAGATGACAGCCCCATAGGAAGAGAACTGCCTTATCAGCTGTGTTATCAATCACCAGATATATCACATGGCATCAGCCTTGCAATACTAGTACAGTATAACAATCTTGTTCAATTAGATTAAAAAGTGTAAGGGACAGCAGTGAAATGAAGAAAAGAGACACATGGTTTCATATTCGTGTGTCCACAGGAAGCACCTAATTATATGGCATCAAATAATAAAAACAGGTCCATATCCCATGCTACCCACTATATTTATGGTGGAAAATGTGAACCCACCAAAACCTATTGTATTTCTGCAGGTGACACCTGCAGAAATAAGAGCTATTGGGGTGGTAGAAGGTGCATAGGTATAGTAGGTTTGGGGAGAGTTTAGGAAGGCTCACAATAAAAGAGGGTTCTAGTGAAATATGTACCTGGTACTCTTTGTGTGAAATTCACAGCAGTGCCTCACTGTCCTGTTGTCATGTCTGTTTGGCCAATCCATTAAGTTGCTGGTCCCTCCCAAGTCCAAAAGGGCTTAATTTGGATGTTTTGAATCTGGACCTTTTTGTATTTGAAAATGGGCAAAAAGTTAGACATCCTAAGGTCCAAGATGTCTAAATCGGTCTTTTCAAAAAAAAAAATAATAATAATTGGGGGGGGGGACGTCCAGCGGTTTTGAAAATGGATGTTTCCCTGACCCGTCTTTTGGACATCTAGCGGGAAACATCCAGCCAGACTTAGACACTATCGAAAATGCCTCTCCACGTCTAGTTTAGGCGTTGCTAGGCATGAATCTATAAACAGGACCTAACTTAAGATTGAAATACAATAACTGCCACATTCCTCAGCGCCTATATTTTAGGCACCGTTTATAGAATCAGGGCCGCATTGACTTACAATGTAATTTCTTTTGTCCAAAAGTGATCATTTCACCTAATCATTATCAACCTTCTATTTTCCCTCATGCACACCTTCAGTACATTTTAAACAAGCTTCTTGAAATTCATGAAATACCCAAATTTTAGGAAAGCCCTCCAGAATTATTTTCTTCTTAGCATAGGAAGTCTCTATTAGTGTACATAGGCTAGCATTTCATGGGGCTATTTTAAAATTGCTATAATATCAGTATAAAGCACAGCTAATAGGCACAGATAGCTTCAGTTTAGACTTTAATTCCCTCTCTTACCCCTGGCCTGATCTCTGATGTATAGAGACTTGAACCAATTAGAAGGCTAAAAAAGTAATTAGCTAATCTCTATTAGCTAGTAATTGGCTCTTAAGAAATAGTCTAAGAAATCCTTGGTAAACTACCAATTATAACATTACAAAATAATAAAAATTAAACATTACCATAGCCTGACATATACCTAGCAATCTTAGGGGACCTTAGTGTACATATTCCAACTCCCTTAACAACTTAACAAAGAAATCAGCAATATTAAAATGCAGGCAACAGTCCAGCAGCAAGATGGGGGCTATTCAGTCTTTTGCTCTGAGTGTCACATGTTTAATTATCTCCCAGTTGGTGAGAGGTCTTATGTGTGTGCTCAAAGCAAAGAGCTCCTAGTACTCAGGGAACAGGTCCAATTTATTGAGGCTAGAGTAGCAGACTTGGAGGAACTGAGGGAGACTGGAGGCATATACAGGAGACCTACAGGTTTGTTGTAGAGAAGTCCCACTTCCAGTCTTGAAGCCTCTGTGCTGCCTTGGAAGAAGAAGGTCTTCTCAAAGGAGAGCATCACCTTGGTGAAGTAGGAAGCAACCCTGTAGCCAGGACCTACCCAACAGGGGATGCAATTTCCTCTTGCACCAAGGATGTGTCTTCAAGGGCTTCTATCCAGGAGGGAAGGGTTAGGACGGCCGTTATAAAGGGTGATTCAATCAGGCATGTAGATAGTCTAGAGGCTGATGGACATGAGGATTGCTTGGTTACTTGACTGATGCAAAGGTGGAGGATCTCATGCATCACTAGATAAGATTTTTGACAATGCTGGGGAGAAGTCTGCTGTCTTGGTATATGTGGGTACCAGTGACAAAGGGAAATGTGATAGGGAGGTTCTGGAAGACAAATTTAGGCTCTTAGGTAGGATGTTAAAATCCAGAACCTTCAGGGTAGCATTTTTGGACGTGTGCCCTGTGCCACACACAGGACTCAAGAGACAGGCAGATCTCCAGAGTCTCAATACATGGATGAGGCAATGGTGCAAGGAGGAAGGTTTTAGACTTGTTAGGAACTGGGCGGCATACTGGGAAAGTGGGAGCCTATTCCGCAAAAGTGGGCTCCAACCTTGCCAGGATGGAACCAGACTGCTGATGTAAAAATGTAAAAAGGAGATAGATCAGCTTTTAAACTAAAAACTGTGAGAAGGCCAACAGTCACTCGAAAGAGATGGTTCGGAACAAGGTATATTTAAAATATATCTTCGTAAAAGGAAAGACAATTCATCCCGATAGTGAGATGGTAATACAGGCTACAAGTGACCAGGTTTCCTTAAATACAGAGCAGGCTGATTTTAGAGATTGCAAATTATCTATGCCAACTGCAGAGCAAATTGTAAATAGATATGACAAACATTGTTTGAAAAGTCTGCATGCACATGTTACAAGCCTAAGAAAGAAGATGGGAGAGTTAGAAAATATTACACTAAATGAAAAGATAGATATAAAAGGCATCTCTGAGATTTGATGGATGGAAGATAACCAATAAGACACTGTCATACCGCGGTACAAACTATATCACAGTGATAAGATGGATTGAATTGGTGGAGGTGTAGAGTTATATGTTAAAGAGAGCCTTGAATCAAATGGACTGACAATTCTACAGGAGGAGAAACATGCCTTGGAATCCCTATGGGTAGAAATTCCATGTGTAAAGGGGAAAAGGATAGTGATAGGCGTGTACCTGACCAGGATGAATGGACAGAGGCAGAAATATCAGAAATTAGGGAGGCTAACAAACTGGGTAACTCAAGAATAATGGATGATTTCAACTATGTATTACATAAATATTGTTTACATTCAGTTATATCAAACACTAGCTCATGAATATTTATCACTCCACCAATAAGCCATACCACACCAAATGCTGAAAAATTCCAGTATAACAAATAATAAAAAACTATACCCAACTAAAACAAAAAGTAAGAAGTGGAGATAAAGACCTCAGTTAGACTTCATGGGTCTGAAAAGGCTCCACTCCTCAAAAATTAGTAAAATATGGCTAGCATCAAGGAGAAATCTCAAAGAGCTAAGTCACCAACATCAAAAACACTTTAATGACATTAAGAATTAAAAATATTTAGCCGCATCCCAGTGAACTTCCTTCAACAATGAACAGATTCTTTAGCTGCTCATGCAAGTCCACTTCTGCATTCAGACGTGAGAATCCTTAATCCACTCCTGCAGTTTGTACTTGGGACCTGGGTTGGCCACTGTTGGAAACAGGATACTGGGCTTAATGGACCTTCGGTCTGTAGAAGTATGGTAATTTTTAACATCACTAAGGTACCCTTTTACTAAAGAACATTAAGACTTAGGGGTAAATTCTATAAATGGTGCTGAAAATTAGGCACTGATAAAAATCAGTGCTCAGTGTTATTCTATAAAGGTGCTCTGGGATGAGCACTCTTCATAGAACAGCGTTGAGAACCAAATTCCACGTTCGGCTTTGGGCGTGAGAACTTATACCAGCTGCAGACTGGTGTAGATCTTACATAAGAGCATAAGTATTGCCATACTGTGACAGTCCAAAGGTCCATCAAGCCCAGTATCCTGTTTCCAACAGTGGCCAACCCAGGTCCCAAGTACCTAGATAGATCTCAAGTAATAAAACAGATTTTATCCTGCTTATCCTAGGAATAAGCAGTGGATTTCCCCAAGCCATCTCAATAATGGCCTATGGACTTTCCTTTTAGAAATTTATCCAAACCTTTTCAGACTACACTTCTCCCTCCGTATCCACGGGGGTTAGGGGCAGAGCCGGTCCGTGAATATTTAAAAAATCGCAAATAATGTTCAGGCCAGCTCTGACCCACCCACCCCTTCCCCCCGGCATCCCTTAAGCCTTACCTGGTGGTTTATCAGGTTTTCGAGGCAGGAGCGATCTTCCTATGCTCCTACCCCGTGCAGATCACTCATAGGAAATGGCTGCTGTGAGCTCCCGTCATAGCCTCGAGAGATTACGGGAGCTCGTGGCAGCCATTTCCTATGAGTGATATGCATGGGGCAGGAGTGTAGGAAGATTGCTCCTGCCCCAAAAACCTGCTAGACCACCAGGTAAGGCTTAAGGGGGTTCTAATAGGGCTTAAAAATAGCCCGAAAAATGAAAATGGATCTAAAAAAAAATTGCGAATAACCAAATCCGCAGATGCTGAATCGGAGGGAGAAATGTATGTAGAAATAGAAAGCACTTCTTCCTGATAATGGACCCACAAACTAGCACACATATAGCTGGATTCAGTAAATGGAACCCAAGGTTAAAATCCTTTTAGATCTGTGCTAATCACCAGTTCTAGAAAGGTTGATTAGTGCTATGCGACATTTATAGAACGGTGCTTAGTTTAGAGGTCCATGCCCAACTTTAGATGTAAGGACTTATGCCTGCTGAAACATAAGAATATAAGATTTGCCATATTGGGACAGACCAAAGATCCATCATGCCCATTATCCTGTTTCCAGCAGTGGCCAACCCAGGTCCCAAGTACCTAGCTAGATCTCAAGTAGTAAAATAGATTTTATGCTGCTTATCCTAGGAATAAGCAGTGGGTTTTCCCAAGTCATCTCAGTAATGGCCTATGGACTTTCCTTTTAGGAAATTATCCAAACCTTTTTTAAACCCTGCTAAGCTAACTGATCTCACCACATTCTCTGGCAACAAATTCCAGAGTTTAATTATACCTTGTGTGAAGAAATATTTTCTCTGTGTAAGTTGTGTGCATCTTATGTAAATGCTGCTGGCCCGCCCATGCCCTTTCCATGACCATGCCCCCCTTTTGAGTTGAGTGTGATATAACTTAGGTGGCCATTGTTACAGAAGCATGCAGCCAGATCGGCACCTAAATCATAATTAGTGCCAATTAAGTGCTTGTTAACTACAGCAATTAAATCTTTAGAACCCATTAACTAATTATTTTGGACACCAATCTGGGATCTGTGCCACATTTTGGCATCCTTTATAAAATCCGTGGGTTAATGTGTAGTTAACACATGTAAACAGACTATTAACATAAATGGATTAAGGAGTTTTATGATTGAACTATGCATTAGCAAGTTTTTCAGAGAGTGAGCATGGAAGCGTTAACCATTTAGAGTGTTACACTAACCAGGCACTAACTGGTTGACGAAGAGTTAACACAGGAGCATATACTGCCTCCTAAATACCTAGGGCAGATACCATGCATAAATGTGAATG
This sequence comes from Geotrypetes seraphini, assembly GCF_902459505.1. NCBI lineage: Eukaryota > Metazoa > Chordata > Amphibia > Gymnophiona > Dermophiidae > Geotrypetes > Geotrypetes seraphini. The sequence goes on from NC_047088.1 coordinate 72,257,119, forward strand.
TTAACACATGACCTGCAATAAAATTTACTGGAAGCATCTGGGGACAGTGTTCGTTTTGAGCATGCCAGATGTTAAAATTCTGCATTATACCCCCTCTTCTATTAAACTGCGCTAGCAGTTTTTAGCGCAGAGAGGTGCGCTGAATGGCCCGCGCTGCTCCCGACACTCATAGGAACTCTATGAGCATCGGGAGCAGCGCAGGCCATTCAGTGCGGCTCCCCGTGCTAGAAAACTGCTAGTGCAATTTAATAGAAGAGGCCCATAGTGTGTTAAGCCCAAACCTTACTGCTTTTTAGTAGAAGAGCCTCTAGCTGAGGCACTAGGAGTAGCCTAGTGGTTAATGCAGCAGCAAGGTGAACAGGGTTCAATTCCCACTGGAGCTTCTTGTGACCTTGGGCAAGTCACTTAACCCTCCATTGCCCCAGGTACAATACTTAAATTGTGAGCCCACTATGGACAGAGAAAGTACAGTACCTGCATATAATAAATGTACACTACTTTATCCCACAGAAAGGCAGTATTTAAAATCTCATTACTTTAATTTACAGAATAAAAATATCTTCTTTTTAACTGTTTATTGGTTTTATAAAAACATCTTACAGAAAGTGCAACAAGTTATCCATCAATAACATTCCTTAAAAGCACTTATGCACTATACATGAAATACAAAATAAACAACCCCCTTCCCTCCCTCCCTCTCTGGATTTGTATGTAGAATAGGAAATCTTTCATTTGGCAGGTTCAAAAATACTATTAAAGCTGCTTAACAAAAGAATCTAACGGACTCTAGATTCCTATGAATTTTTGTGACTCATTTACTTTCTCTGCTAACATTTTCTCATATCGATAAAACATACAAAGAGTCTCCCACCAAAATGGCATATTTAACCGATACCATTGCTTCCAATTCCAATATAAATATCTTAAACTAGCAAAGATTCTTCAATATGCCCACGCAGTGAGATCTTATTCCTGGGTCTCCTTACTGTTTTATCCTACATATTTTTTTAAAAAAATAAAATGCTGTGTGTCGTCTGTAAGAAATTCTTTTATGAATCCACTCAAGCTGTTCATGCCATTAATGTGACATCTGAAAGGTTTTCTTCTGATAAAGATCAGTTCCACTGCATTTGGTTTACTGAGATTGACAGCAGAGATGCAGCTAAAGTTGAGATCATTTCACAAACAGAAATGCCTTCTCAAGAATGAAAGAAAAACATTTGGAAAAATAGGGTTCTTAATGATGACACTAGCTTTAATGTAGACGTGCTTTATTTAATTTACTTTTAAAGCTTTTTCTTCACTGTGATGGTTTAACAAGGCAATAGAAGAGAAAAGTGATCTTACAAGAGTTGTGTTGAAAAGTTCTCAGCCCCACCAAGAAGGGAATGACATGGAGCCATGAAATTTGCAAGTTATTCCACATATTCACCCCTAAGTTCAACACACTTGGCACATTATGTCTGAAGCTTCTGTAGCCCTTCCCAAAAAATACTATGATGTCTGGTCAATGAAATACTGCTCTGGTGCGGCAGTCACCTCTGAATCACTCAAAAATTGTCACCCTGTCAAATTCTTTTTAAAGGTTTGGAAACAGATAACAGTCAGATGGAGCAAGATCTAGTGAGTAGGGTGGATAGTCTATGCACTAAAACCCCAACTGCATCAAAACATCCATTATTTTGCCAATCTTGTGAGTAGAAGCATTGTCTTGAAAAAAGAGAACTCCTTTCCACAGCTTCCCTCTTCTTTTTGTTTTCAATGCCTCCTATAATTGGCACAACAAGTTACAGTAGTATTCTGCATGAACTGTTTGGCCCCTTGGAAGATATAGTCATTACAACACCTTTCTGAGCCCAAAACACTGTGGTGATTACCTTCCCTGCTGACTTTTGGGTCTTGAATTTCTTTGGCCTTGTTTATTTTGTCTCAGGAACATAGAAGTGTAACCAAGTTTTATCAACAGTACCTAGTCATTCCAAGAAGTTGGCACCAGCTCACTGAAAATGCTGTAAAATCAACTTGGAAGTGTCCACTCGACGTCATTTCTCATCAGCATTCAAACTTTTGGGCTCCCGCTTGGCTGACAACTTCTTGATACTGTGGTAGGGCCAGGGTCTGCCAACAGAGCACAGGCCCGACTCCTGCCACTAGTGCACAATCTAGCACTCCTTGGAGTACCATGAGGTAGGAATAATTAGTGGGTTATCAACCATACTTTGAGTTTAATATCAGTTCCAAAACCAGATATTTATTTTCAGTTTCCAATCTACAGGTTTGACTTTTCCATAAGTCTGGCAATTTTGGCGTCAAACAGTTACCTCAAAAACTCAATCCATAGCTGGAAAAACGATTTAAAATATTCATCATATCAATCCACATTCTTTCAGAATACCTGCTTTCAGTGTTCAGTCCAGCTGCTTCCTTTAACTCAGTTCTTGCAGCTTTCTATACATGGACCTCCTGTCCATGTTCCTCAGGCACCAGGCGAGCCAGGCAGCCACCCCACCTTCACTGCTTCCTCCTCAGTGCTTCTAAAGAAAATATACTGCTCTATTTTGCACTATTCTAGGAAACCTTCTCCTGACTTCCTAAGACACTTCCACTCTTGTCTGTAAATTGGGGTCAGTGTGGGGGAGAACCACCCTTTTATTGATATAATGGTCCATATCCCTTAGGGAATATCTTAGGGAATATCTAGGCTTTGGATTACTTAATGGCCTAATTCCCTACTACATTCAAGTGAGATTATCCACTTCCTCAGGGCTGGCTAATTCATTCTCACTACCCCCAAACCACACAGTATTCCCTTTTAACATTCACTCACACTTCCACATTACTTCCCAGTCTTTAGGACCACCTTTCAGATACAAAACATTTGACCCATTTATCACACAGGTTTATTCACTCATGCACTCCTCATATATACTTTCTTCTGCTCCTGAAGTCCAATCCATGCCATATTCCTTCTCATTCATATCAGGAAAACTTTCTATCTCCACAACATTTTCCTCTCCAGACAGCGGTTCCCTCCCCTCTAGATCTAGGGACAAACGTTTCTCTGGGGCAGCTTCTGGATAAGCTTCCTCTAATGGACTCTCAATCCAAGTTAGCTTTTGCCTGGGATTTGGGCTTCTGCTGGCTCTGTTTACTCCGGACACAGAAGTTTTTGAGGCAGTGGCTTTGAAGCTAGTACTTCTCCACAGCGTTCTACTGTTCCCCCTAAAGTTTTCCTCCCTTAGAGTTCTTGGCTTCCTCCCAATGCTTATAGCTGTATCTAATTTATCCCAATAGTGATAAGCAGTAGTAGCAGAGTTTCTGCTCTGCTTTGACTCCTGTGGCAATGGAAGTCTGTACACTGAGCACACCGACTCTCTCTGTCACACCCCTTTCTGTGTTAGGTTAATGTGAGCTTCTGCAGCCTGCTTATAAAAGGAATGATAGGGAATCATGGCAAGAATTTTAACCTTTTCTGTAGTATCCCCTATCCATTACACTTCTTGTCTGTCTCTAGCATTAACAACTGGCTTAAAGGGTCTATTCCTTTCCTTAGGAACAGAAGCAGGGGCAGGAGCAGGCTCTTCCCTGTCACAATACCTGTCACAGTTGCTTGTGGATTATATACTCCATACGTTCCCTGGATATCTGTAGTGTCTCAGCAGTTATTTTAACCGATATTCACAGATTTGCCAAAATCAGGTCATGGACATGGTCAACAATTTCAGGAGTTGACACCGTTTAGACCTCCCAGACCTTGCTGCAGCTTTGGTCTCGAATTCTCCATGCTGAAAGTTTGCACACCACTTTTTCGCTGTGGAGTATAAGGGGCATTTGTCACTGAATGTTTGCATCATACATTCATGGATTTGCATCATACATTCATGGAAGGTTTCTTCTGCAGGAATAGGAACTTTATGATGGCTCATACTTGAAAATTTCACACTTTTTGTTGACATGGTTCAATTAAAGATCTGAAGCAATGTCAAAACATAACATTACAATTCTGCAAACTGGCACTTTGCACAATAAAATAACACTCTTTTCAGCTACAGTGGTAAAATAACACTCAGGATTTAGGATGTCGGTTAGGATGGCGTCCAAATGCTAAGCAGGCCCAAAGCCTGCCCATAACATGCCTCCAGCATGTCCCCTTGAACTTTGGATGCATAGTGGCTAAGAAGTCTAGCAAGACATTCAGAAAATTGGCTTTGAAAATAGGCACTTGGATATTTTGGACAGAAAAACATCCAAGTGCTAATTTATGCCGTTTTTTCAGTCATCTTAGTGTTTTGAAAATGCTCCCCATTAGGCAGTTATCTTATAAACCATTTTCATGTGGAACATTAATTTACAACTGTAAAAAGTCCTCTTTTATAAAATTGGGCCATGCTTAAAATACATGTACTTGTAGAGTAGCATTCTCAAGGGAGGAGTTGTGGCAAGGTGTGGGCAGAGTTGTGATGTATAGATATAGGACTAGATTTTGTAAATGCACCTAAATTCAGGCACCCAAAAAATGAGTATTGAGACCTTCTGTATAAATGACACTCTGGCCCTGATTCTATAAAAGACTCTTAAAGTTAGACACCTAGATTGATGCACTCAGCCGATCTAGGCATTTCACTTAATTATTGTATTTAAAAAGCTTAATTGGCACTGATAACAAGCAATTAACACTTTATAATTGGCTTAAGTAAAAATTAATTAGGTTGTAGGCGTCTAACTCGCTGGAACAGGGGAGATGATTCAGACGTTCAAATACTTGAAGGGTATTAACGTAGAACAAAATCTTTTCCAGAGAAAGGAAAATGGTAAAACCAGAGGACATAATTTGAGGTTGAGGGGTGGTAGATTCAAGATCAATGTTAGGAAATTCTACTTTACAGAGAGGGTGGTGGATGCCTGGAATTGCTCCCAAGAGAGGTGGTGGAGAGAAAAACGGTGACTGAGTTCAAAGAAGCGTGGGATGAACACAGAGAATCTAGAATCAGAAAATAATATTAAATATTGAATTAAGGCCAGTACTGGGCAGACTTGCATGGTCTGTATATGGCCGTTTGGGGGAGGATGGGCTGGAGAGGGTGTAGATGGGCTGGAGTAGGTTTTGACGGAGATTTTGGCAGTTGGAACCCAAGCACAGTACCGGGTAGAGCTTTGGATTCTTGCCCAGAAATAGCTAAGAAGAAAAAATTTAAATTGAATCAAGTTGGGCAGACTGGATGGACCATACAGGTCTTTATCTGCCGTCATCTACTATGTTAGGCGCCTACCGCTTTTAGGTAGATGCCTAGTTCAAGGCACCTACCAGAAAATAGGCATGATTAGGGGCAGATCATAGGCATGCTTTCCATGTAGGCACCTAAAGTGGATTTAGGCACCGGTATTTAGGTCAAGAAAACCGTGGAATAAATAGAGTGTGCCAAAGGTTCACTTTAAGCACCACTAGGCGTGATTCTATAAACGGTGCCTAACTGAAGATTAACAAGGGCTATGATCCACGTTCTTCAGTGTCTATGTCTTAGGTTCCATTTATAGAACAGTGCAAAGCACCTGGTGTAAATCCTTGTGTTTAAATTAAGCACAGATCCCCTGAATTCTATAATAGTGCACACATTTTTAGTGAATTCCCCTGATCCATCTATGTTCCTCCCATGGCCATACCCTTTTTCAATTTGATACTAGAAAATTTATACATTCAACTTTATAATGTAGTGCATAGTAGGATGGATGCATAAATTGAGATTGTTGCTAATTAATGCCAATAATTCTTAGGCAGCTACTGAGACCAGCGTCCTATATAGAATTTGGCCCTTACTGCCTAAATTTGAGAGCCTGTTACTAAGGGCTCCTTTTATGGTTTTAGCGCACGCACCGGATTAGCGCATGCTAGCTGAAAATCTACCGCCTGCTCAAAAGGAGGAGGTAGCAGCTAGTGAACGTGGCAATTTAGCGCGTGCTATTCCGCGTGTTAAGGCCCTAGTGCGGCTTTGTAAAAGGAGCCCTAAATATGGCCCCTAATACTGATACCTATCTGGATAGGGTTGCAAAATATAATATATAATATAATAATATAATATAATATATAATAATATAATATAAATTAAATTACATGCCAGCATTTAATCCAGTGACCCTTCTGGCTGAAAATCTACCCCTGAATTTTTGACTTCATGATGGAGTTGAATATACAGTATATTCATTTACTAACCCCCTGTTTTACTAAGGTACACTATGCATTTTAGCGTGCGTTTAGCGTGCACTAAATCTATGCGTGCACTAACCCCTAATGCATCCATAGACTAACATGCACACGTTAGTGTTTAGCATGTGGTTAGCACGTGCTGATATTTAGCTTGCGCTAAAACGTTTAGCGCACCTTAGTAAAAGGCGCCCTAAGTTTAGTTTTAACTTGGTCCCTAAAAGCAGCTTTTTGACATTTTCAAAATCAAAGCATTACAGATAGGATCTTACTGATTACAGATATTGGCACAATCCTTTCACCCATGACGTTTCTTCACTTATGACCTGCTGCCGTGCATGTTTCTGAACACACTTAAGTTCAAATGATTCAGTAAAACATTCTACCAGGAAGAACCTGCATGGCATATATCTATGCTAAGAGTGCCCCATTAAACTTTATAGAGCTGCATATTTTGACATAATTATATTAGCCTCATTTTATAAGTTTTACAGTGTTGCTCCTCAGTGACCTATTAAAAAAAAAAAATTGAAAAGGTTGATTCAGACCAAAATTTCAAGCCAGTGATCTGTGACTCATTAATGCTGAATCAACCATTCATAAAGCAACTAGTGTGGCCGTATTATTAGTGTAGATCTAGTTAGAGGAGGTTCTGGATTCTAAATACAAATTTCCAAAAGGGATAACAAGATATAAGAACATAAGAAATGCCTGCACCGGATCAGACCTGGGGGTCCATCCAGTCCAGTGATCTGCACACGCGGCGGCTCAGCCAGGCGTACCCTGGCGAATACATTAGTCACTCGTATCCCTCAATGTGTCTTGCAAGAAGATGTGTATCCAATTTTCCCTTAACCCTTTCAGGACCAAGGGACATATTTGTCCCATAACTTTAAAATCCTATAAATTTTGATTGGGATAGTCTACAGTTCTAAATTTGATATGTACGGATTCCATATGATACTGCCTTTATGTAAACAAACTGGTTCCGACATTCATTCATTAGCGTCGTTGCCAGATTGACGAGAAGATTCACTTGCCACACTGTCCATAAGCCAGAAGTGTGATTTAAAAAAAAAAAAAAATGATATTTCACAAAAAAAAAATATTTTTTTGGCATCTGCAAGCCCTTTTTACCATAAAAATGTCGTCAAAACCACAAAAATTGGCCTACGATCCTTATGGTCCTGAAAGGGTTAAATCCTAGAATGATGGTTTTCTCCACCATCTCTTTTGAGAGAGAGTTCCAGGCGTTCACCACTCGCTGTGTGAAGCAGAACTTTCTGACATTTGTTTCAGACATTTGTTTCATCGGGTTTATTCCCTGGGGTTTCTTTTAATGTCCAACCAATGGAGTTTATCACAAATAGTACATTTTCATGCTAAGTTTTTTTGTGATTTTCCATGGACTTTTAGAAAGGATGACAAGAGATCAGCCATAGACAATTTGACAGTTGCAATTCCTATCATGGATGATAACATCTCAATGAGTGACAAATCTTCAAGCAGTGGAAAAATCACACAATTTTTTTTTTAGAAGGAAGAAACAGAAGAAGGGGGAAGAGGTACAAATTGGGGTTATGAAAAACAACAACATCCACTGACAAGAAATCAACAGAGCAATCAGTGGTGATTAATTTATCAAATAGAAAATTAAGTGACATTAAGGAAGAAATTTTAACATATTCATATCTTCCTTCAAAACCATTTGATGAATTTCAGTTTAAGATTGATTTTGAGCAATTTGTCAGGAAGCTCCAATAAAGAATATTATTTTTTAATAATAAAATGGAAGTCAGTCACAGATTGACAACACATCCCCATTCTAATTGGTGTGTTCCAGGTCCCATGGACACAATAATTAACATCTTCAGATAAAATGTATTAAAAGATCTAGAAGTCGTGGGCAAGATAGATAAAAGAAATGGATTTAACAACAAGTCTAAAATTCACTGAACAGTTTAAGAGCAGATGAAGATATAGGGGTCCTTTTACTAAGGCGTGCTGATTTAGTGCATGCTAATCAATTTAGCATTCGCTAACAATTAGCGCACGCTAAATGCTAACGCATCCATAAAATATAATGGGTGTGTTAGCATTTAGTGCACGTTAATCATTTTTGTGTGCTAAATCGATTAGCGTGCACTAAATCAATTAGTGCGTGCTAAATCGACTACCGCACTTTAGTTAAAGAGGGGGATAGCCTTTAAAAAGGCAGATAAGGGAGGAGCTATAATAGTTCAAAATAAAGACTCTTATTTGAATGAGGCCTTCTTACGTTTCGCATCTATCAGGTCCGTTTCAAAGTTGATTGTTCAGAAATTTGGTATAATCCGTCCGGTGTTCCTCAGGGTTCACCTCTGTCCCCACTGCTTTTTAATGTTTATATGTCCTCTTTGGGTGCCCAATTATCACACTTGGGGATAAAATTGTTTAGCTATGTGGATGATTTTACAATCATCATCCCATTTGCAAAATCACATTCAGAAATAATTCCCATGGCAACAAAAGCATTAGGACTAATGGAACAGTGGATGACTGAATTTAAAATAAAACTAAATTCAGAAAAAACTAAGCTCTTTGTGGCCTCTCCACACCCATATGATACTGAACCACCTTTAATGCTAAACAATCACAGCTACCCTGTTCAAACAACTATAAAGATTCTGGGTGTAATATTGGATCGGGGTTTAATTATGAAGAATCAGGTGAATTCCTTGGTTAGAAAAAAGTTTTTCCACCCTTTGGAAATTGCGATCTATTAGGGCCTATTTTGATATAGAATCAATTAGAATTTTGGTAAAGTCTTTTATGCTCAGCCAGCTCAATTACTGTAATATTGCTTATGTAGGAATATCTCAGAGAAATATACAGTGACTGTGGATGGTTCAGAATGCGGCTGTTAGATTGATCTTTGGGCTGAAGAAGTACGATTACATAACGCCATTTTACCGGAAGATGCACTGGTTGCCAGTAGAGGCACGTGTGAAGTTTAAATTTGGTTGTTTCTGTTTCAAAGTTCTGTTTGGACTTTCTCCCAAATATTTGATTGATCTCTTTACTTTTGGAAATAAGAAATGCAGGAGAAGCTCGCACCTGAACTCTGTCTTTCTGCCCATCAAAGGTTGCAAACTTAAAAAAACATCATCAGCACCTTTTGTCATATCAGGCAGCATTATGGGGCAAGGATTTGGAAAATACAATCGTGTCTTCGAGTTCTTATGTGAAATTTAGAAGAAACCTAAAGACACACTTGTTTCTTAAATATCTTGGTAATTAATTTCCATGTTTACAGACATCATACTTTAGCAATTTATTCTGTTACTTTTATTTTTTCTAAGTTACATAGTTTCCAATCTATTCAATTGTATACACTATTATAATGTTTTGTTAACCATATAGAACTTCACGGTCCTGCGGTATATAAGCTGACTGTTATGATATGTTAACTGTCAGATGAAAGTACATATAAAGAAATTAGATTGGGTTTAATTAAAAGATTATAAATGATGATCAGAAAAATAACTAAACAAGCAATGGATAATAGTTTTTTACGTGCTAGAGATTATAGATTTTTAAACATAAAATATCCTATCATTCCATTGATTTATTTCTTACCAAAAATCCATAAACGATTAAGAGATCCACCAGGGTGTCCTATAATTTCCTCTTATAATTCATTGCTAGAACCTTTGAGTTATTTTGTTGATCACTATTTGCATGAGGCAGTAGAAATAACACCTTCCTTTATTAGAGAATATAAGTGTAGATAACTTTCCTTTTTTGATGGTTACTATGGATTTGACTTCCTTATGCACCTCAATTCCACAAGATAAAGCAATAGACATCATATTCTCTAATTTAGAGTTAAGGAGCAAACCTCATCTTATTCCTTCACAGTTTTTAATTAAATTAGCCAAAATTGCATGTTCAACAGAAAACTGTACCTTCAAATTTCTGGCATTGCGATGGGGTTACATTTGCACCATCAGTAGTGAATTTGTACATGGCTGCATTTGAGAAGAATGCCTTCAATATTTAAAGAAAAAAGTTTACAGATATCATCGGTTCATTAATGACATTCTTATGTTATGGAAGGGATCAAAGCAGAGTTAGAATCTTTTATTAACTAGATTAATTACTAGAATGAAAATCTTACTTTTTCTGCTGAAAGCTCAGAAACAACCATTAGTTTTTTGGATGTGTCCATAACACAAGAAAAGAACCAACTTTTTACCAAAGTTTTCTTTAAACTTACAGATAGAAACACATTTTTAAATATGACAGCTGTCATCCCCAAAAATTAAAAGATAGTTTACCTTTCTAACAAATGCTTAAAATTAGACATAATTGTACAACTGTACAAATGTTCAAAGTTCAAGCGAAAGAGTTACAAATGAACTTGGAAGGAAGAGGATATCCCAAACATGTTATTAAAAAAGTATTTCTTTGAGCAAAATACATCAAAAGGGATCTATTGATACATAGTACAGGTCAACAAATGGTCAATGATGAGACATGTGTAATGACATTCAGCCAATAGCAATCAAGTGGCCAGAATACTGAGGGATAATTGGAAAGTGTTAACGTTAAATCCGGTTTTTAAAGATAGCAGATTAAGGATAGCTTATTCAAGAAACAAAAACTTAAAATAAATATTAATGTCCCACTATGATTTCTAAGTGAACAATAAAAACAAACACTGTGAGTTGACATTTCAGATATGGATCTTGTCACTTATGTGCAGTCACATTACAAGGAACAGAATTTATGAATCCAATAGATAGCCTTTTTCTTCTACTGCCAACTTGACATATTTTACATACTACAGAACCAAGTTCATCATATATTTATTTATTTCTATAATTTGTAGACTGCCTATAACTAAGCGATTAATAGTTATATGTGTGATTGTGTGTCCATGCATGAAGGTATATGTGGGAATGACATCTAGAGATTTAAAAACAAGAATGAGCAAACAAAAATCAAATTTAAAAAGGCAAAGAAGAAATGAACCATTAGTTGTTCATTGACTAAATCTTGACCATAAATTTGACGATTTAAAATGTGGAGTTATTGATATTGAATTAGGGTCTAACAGAGGAGGTGACAGAGTCAATTGTTTAAGAAGAGAAGCACATTGCATCAACAAATTGGGTAGACCCAAAGGTATGGTATGATAGAGTGGAATGCATTTTATTTGGTGTCCACAACAGTCTTTGACTGGTCATTATATTTAAAGAGGTTATCAGGAGCTAAACTTATTTGCTTGCATTTTTGTCTTTGATCCAAGCAGTGCAGATAATATAAAATCAATACATAATGCACAGCAAAAATTGTGGTGCATACCTGACACGGTCCGTGTTTTGGCTATAAGTGCCTTCCTCGAGGGTCTAGATAACAAACACCATAGACCTGATTATGCTTAAAAAGCATCCAAAAAGTGTATAAATATGTCACAAATAACTGGCAGCAATGATTGCTTGTGAATTGAGATGTAGTCGAAAAAAAATCAAAAATGGGTGCCAGAAAAGAATGGTGCTAAGTGCAATTCTGTAAAGAGAAAGGGATTGATATGCAGCCTTTCTGTAGTTACAATCAAAGTGGTTTACATAAGAACATAAGCATTGTCGCTGCTGGGTCCATTGTGCCCAGCAGTCCGCTCACGCGTTGGACCCCAGGTCAAAGACCAGTGCCCTGAGTCTAGCCTTACCTGTGTACGTTCTGGTTCAGCAGGAACTTGTCTAACTTTGTCTTGAACCCCTGGAGGGTGTTTTCCCCTATGACAGACTCCGGAAGAGCGTTCCAGTTTTCTACCACTCTCTGGGTGAAGAAGAACTTCCTTACATTTGTACAGAATCTATCCCCTTTCAGTTTTAGAGAGTGCCTTCTCTTTCTCTCTACCTTGGAGAGTGTGAACAACCTGTCTTTATCTACTATGTCTATTCCCTTCATTATCTTGAATGTTTCAATCATGTCCCCTCTCAGTCTCCTCCTTTCAAGGGAGAAGAGGCCCAGTTTCTCTAATCTCTCACTGTACATATTATATATGGGTACTTATTTGTACCTGGGGAAAAGGAAGGTTAAGTGTCTTGCCCACAGTCACAAGCTACAGTGTGAACTGAACCCAATTCCCCAGATTTTTAAGCCATTGCACTAACATTAGGCTACTCCTTCACTCCTAAAGTGTACATTCTCTTTATGGAATCGTGCTTAGTGCCATTTTTTTTTGCACACAATCTTTGGGCACTAGACTTACACCTGCTGAAACCTGATGAATATACTGATACCCAAGTTGGGTGTAGGACCCAGTATTCTGTAACAACATGCCCAATTTTTAGAACATCCCTACCGTCTTCATGCCCCTCCCATGGTCACATGCCCTTTTGGAATTGTGCATTCCCATTTATAAAGACCCATTTATAAAGACCCATTTATAAAGACCCATTTATTTAAAGATGCCTATGATTTTTAACATTAGTTTTTTCAACTAATTTAAAATTTGTTTATTTCATTACATTGTGCTTTGGTTTTATAAATCCCCTCCTTTTGTTTTTTCCTTTTTTAACTAATCCCAAATATTGTAACTTTTAACCCTATTCCTCAAACTCATGTCTGTATTGTTTTAAATTTTAAATTTGAATTTATTTTGTAAGTTTCTTCTATCTAAATTATAATATGTACATCGCCTAGAAATTGTAATAGGCGATTCATCAAAAATTAAATAAACTTGAAACTTGAAACTTGCATGAAGGGATTTGGGTGCCATGCATTATACAGTTGAATACCATGCAGCCAGATACATTCCCAATTCCTAATTGGTGCCAATTAACATCAATAATTGGTTGTTAGTGGCCAATTATTGTTCACTGATGGCTCATTAGCCAATTAAATTTCACACATATCTTGAGGTCATGCACAAATGCCTACAAGTAGCTGAATGTGACTCACCATGAGCTACCTATGGAAAAGGTGTGAACTGAATGCAATCCCTCTGAATCCCTTCTGAGTGTAGCTCCTGATGTTATTGTACTGATACCTACAGCTGCACAGTTTTGCTGCTCAGAATTGAAAGTATCCTCCAGGGATAATGTCAATGAGCTACTCATCCAAACCCTGAATGAAAGCTAAACCTCCTGGGCCCTACACAGCTGCACTTATCACCATTGGTAGGGCAAAGTTTGCTACCGTTTATGGCTCACATGCTGTGCAGGAGGAAATTACTTTCCAACAAGGAATAAGATGTGTGTGTGTGTGTTGGGGGGGGGGGGTTGTTTTTTTGGAGGGGAAGTTGCATTTCATTAATATGTTTGAAATTACTCATGCAGAAAAAAAGCTAATTGCAAATAGAAACACATTTCTCTGTCATGGGGAAAATTGATGATTTTGTTGTAGTTGCAGATAACAATATCTCATTCAACTTAAAAGTTGCAGTTAACCTCCAAGAAGAAACCAGCTGACATCATCAGTACCACTGGCTCAATTGATTCTGTGCTAACATCAGCTGATGTGAACTGGTATGTCAGTTTTTAATAATGCTGGGAGCAGATCCTAGGGAGGACCAGATTTCAGCAAGCAATGTCCTGCTGCATTATTCAGGAATCGAGGTTTCAATGTAGCAGCAGCAGGATTCTTGCTTGCAGAGAGTTCATGGCATCATCACTGCTCACCTGGCAAATCCAAGCTGGAATTTCAGCGGGACTCAAACTCAGTTTTGCCCTGCAGTCTCTTGTTATTAATTCTGTGATAAATTATTGTATAGGCTTATGTTAATATGATGTATGTAATGCATATTTTCTCAGCGATTGAACCCTTTAAAATAAAAGCAAAGCAAAGACTCACTATTCTGCCTGCTTAATGAAAATAATAAACAGCTTTATTAAATTAGTGCAGGGGGAAAGGGTGGATGGGATTGCATTATTATTTTACAGAAAGAAAAGTTACTGAATGAATATATGTATTAGTGTTTTTATTGATTAATCAGTGGGTGGGTTAAAATTATTGCTCAGATATGTTTGTAAGACGAATGTGCTTATCTTGTTTTGCTCTATGTTCACCTACTTGTTTATTGCACTGTTAATATTTTAAAATCAATAAAGTTTAATATAATTCTTTATTGAACATGGCACAGAGAACACATACACAAATGCCAATACAAAAAGTGTCATTACAAATCAACTGATCAACATGAAACCCCCAACTGAACAAAGTGGGAAAACAGTTCATCCAATGTGCAATGCGCCCATGACATGAGCTGTGATATTCTTATTGCATGTTCTTTTTTCTTCTTCATGTATTATGGGGCTCTTTTTATAAAAGTAAGACGTTGAAAAGACTGGCTCTTGGACGTCCTAATTGCCAGAATGTCCAACTGCCATTTTTCATAACCAACTTTCTGGACATCTTGCTAGGTTTTTTAGCTGCTGTGCATCCAAAGTTCAAGAAGGCATGTTGAAGGCATGTTATAGGCAGTCTTTGGGTGTGCATAGCACTTGGACATCTTGTGGAGATAATCAAACCTTTCCCAAGATGTCCAGAGCAGAACTTAGATATCTGGAGTGCCAAAAAGACACCCAAACTGATCAGATGACCTCTGGAGGGATTAAGTAATGACCCTCCATACTCTCCAATGGTCACTGACCCTCCTACCACCCACAAAGATCTGAATGAAAACATGCACACCTATCTCTAGAATAGCAGCACCTGCTATGGGAAAACCTAGTAGAGTAGCACACAGGTGTCTTCAGTAGATTGGTGGGTGGGCTAGTGAACCATAGAGAGGAGAACCCAGGCCTATAAGCCACTCTAACCACTACATTTATTGTGTAAAATGTGAGGGCAAGAAAACCCTACTATACTGCCATATAAGTACCATCTGGAGCTATAATGCCAATTGGGGCGGGAGATTGGTGGGTATAGTGGATTTGGGGGGAGCTTTGGAGGGGTCACCATACATTATAAGGTGAATTGTGTACCTGATACCCTTTATGTGATGTTCACTGCAATGCCTTCTAAGGTGTTCTTCTGCCATGTCTGTGTAGCCAATCCATTACAATTCTGGCCCTCCTACATCCAAATGGCTTGGGTTTAGGTGTTTTGAACTTAGAAGTTTCTGTTGGACGAAAATGCCTAAAAAAGGTTAGACATCCTAAGGTTGGGTGTCCTGGTGGCCGAGATGTCTAAGTAGGCAATTAAAAAAAAATAAAAAATTGGCGTCTAGTGTTTAAAAAATAGACATTTCTCCGCCCAAGCTTTTGGATGTCTTCGGGGAGACATCAAAAGTCGAACTTAGACATCCTATCAAAGATGGCCGTCTATATGTATTGTTATCATATTGGCAAGACAACAGAGAGCATTCAGTCAATCAATCAATTCATTGAATGTGCAGAACTAGTGCCTATTATTTTACCATAGTAACACAATAAAACACTGTAACTTCACTACAATATTCAAAAATAAGATTTTAACTAGAGAATGGAGTGAAGGAGTGGCCTAATGGTTAGTTCAGCAGACTGAGATCTTAGAGAAGTTGTTCCAATTCCTACTGCAGCTTCTTGTGACTCTTGGAAAGTCACTTAACCCTCCATTGTCCCATGTACAAAAGCATAGACTGGGAGTTAACTAGGACCGAGAAAATATCTGTACATAATGACCCTGATTCTATAAATGTCACCTATCATAGATGCCTAGATTGGGATACCTATTGATGTAGACACCTAACTTAATTTTTTTAATTGGTTTAATTGGCCCTATTAATTGAATAGCGTCTTTAAAAAACAATTTTAAAAATGACTTTTCAGGTAGGCATCTACAGCGAGATACCTACTCATACTCATACTTAAAAGTAGGCGTAGTTAGAGGCAGAGTTTGGGTGTAGGTGCCAGTAAGTACAAAGGTTAGACAGTGATAAATTAAGCCAATAAAACCCTGGCCTAATATACCGGCACCTAACATTATGACACCTATCGGTGCCTAAATTGAGTTAGGTGTTGCTAGGCATAATTCTACAAACTGAGCCTACTTGCTGATTGACAATCGCGCCAAGCATTGCCTAGCCACTAGGCACCATTTATAGAATCAGGGAAAATGTATATAGCACTGGGTACGTCTAGTAGCATTATGGAAATAGTTAGTAGTAGTAATAGAAGGACCAAACAATAATGATTTGCAGTCAGTTTCAATTATTTATTAGGCTTTATCAAGCTGTGAGTTGGGTTTATTGGATTAGGATTGGCAAAAGAGGATAGTAGCAAATAGGCATAGTGAAGATGGGAATGGGGTAGTGGCACGACTGAACCCCCAAAAGTCATTGACCCCCTAGATTCTATATAGGTTGCTCAAGTTTGAGTGCCCAGGGCAGACACACACACAAATTAATCAGATAACAAGGTGTCAGCTATCATAACTGTAGTTAATTGACATCAATTTTCATTTGGGAGTGCATCTGTCTTAGTTGCTATTCTATAGCATCTATACCTAAATTTCATAGCACAAAACTCAAAAGGAGCTTACTTATAGGAGGAGTATGGGAGGATCTGGGGATGTTCCCAGAAGTTAGGAACTGGCATTATACTAGGTTTACGTAAGAGTAAATCTCGTATCTGACATTAGTTGTGAGAATACTAGTGAAACCCCCTCTGTGTGTGTGAGTTTCTGCCAAGAAATTGGGGAGAAAATAAATCTTTGTTTACACTGGGTTTAAAAGCAGATTTCCTCTCTGTGCTGCATCAGAAAATAAAGTTTCTAACTGTCATTTGGCTGAACAACAATAGAAATACCAGTATAACCAATTCATAAATGTTACAAGTTGAGTGTGCAAAGAGGAAGGTTGGCAACAGTTTATGCAAATTATTCACTGAGGGACAAACACACAGGCAGATGGGAAGAATTTTATACATTTTAGGGAATTAATTCATGGAAGGGAATAAAGCTTGTTGATCCAATTAATGTCAGAATATAAACTGAAAAACTGCTGGATCAGAATAAGGGACATGGAAATCTACTCCCCATGAGTTTAGGGGGGAGGGAAATGGATGGGGTTTTAGCACATCATTCTCCTGAACCTGCTGGGAGCCATTACATACTGAACAAATTTAGGGAGCCTCATCATCAGATGGGAGGAATTTTGCTAACCCTACCCCTGCAAAGCTCATGGGCATCTGTGACCTCCTCTTCCCCTCCCTCCAGCCTGAAAATTTCTTGACTACTGGTGCACTTGGCGCTTCATGATCCCCTGCTCTTCATGAGCAAGGGATTTGGAGGTCAGATTCATGGGCTGGGATTTGGACACCCTCCTGAATATGATAACACTAAGCAGATAGTGATTCAATTGCGGTACACCTAGAACAGTGGTCTCAAAGTCAAACCCTATGCAGGGCCACATTTTGGATTTGTAGGTACTTGGAGAGCCTCAGAAAAAAATAGTTAATGTCTTATTAATGAAATGACAATTTTGCATGAGGTAAAACTCTATAGTTTATAAATCTTTCCTTTTGGCTAAGTCTTAATAATAATATTGTAATTTAAAGCTAAAGAGACATATGATCAAGAAACTGTTTTATTTTATTTATGTGATTAAGATAAATATACCGAGGGCCTCAAAATAGTACCTGGTGGGCCGCATGTGGCCCCCCCGGGCCATGAGTTTGAGACCACTGACCTAGAAGACACCAGATTGGAATATATTTTGTAAAGAAAAATAGATACCTGCTTCCTTTATAGATTAATATAATGTTAGATTAGATGGGCATGACTACTTATGACAGTCATAGAGCTGGTGTAAGTGCTCATGCCTAAATGATAGAGATACATACATAATTCATAGTATTCTATAAGTCATGCATATAAATTAATGCTGCCAACTGGATCCAGATTTGCTGGACAAGGTTGATCCTGTCCTGGATTTTCCCCGTACATGCTTACATTTCTTAGGGAATATAATGGGGAGCTACAAGTCCCTGCATTCAACAGGGTAAACCCAGGAATGGATCAGTCCTGTCCTGTGAATCTGGGTGCAGTTGCGAGCCTTTTACAAAGGCGCGTTAGGGCCTTAACGCGTGGAATAGCACGTGCTAGCTGCTACCGCCTCCTCTTGAGCAGGCGGTAGTTTTTCAGCTAGCGCGCGCTAATCCGGTGCGTGCACTAAAAACGCTAGCGCACCTTCGTAAAAGGTCCCTTAGTGTGAGAGTCTTGCCCATGATCTTTCAATGCATATGTCTACCTGTAAAATACGCACTATGTCAGATATGAGCATATTATAGAATAGTGCTTAGGTGGAATTTTGTCATTTGGGTATGTGCACACATACATATGCATATTATTTAGTCATTATGTAAATGTTAGCACCCCTTTTAAATAATTTCCTATAGTTAAAAGTGCCACATTAATGTGAATTTCTGAGGACACCTCCAAATGTTTCCCACCTACTGCAAGATACAGCTACCTTCTCCTGTTGCATTTGAAACTAGTGTCAAACTTCTTGTAAATGCTTCCTGTGATAGTTGATGACAATGTATTTTCCAGTGTAGAAACAGGTTTGAAACTTGTCTCCAACTTTGTAATCTATGGAAGTTAAATAAGAGACTCTATAATCACTCCCTACCTATGAGGTCATATGCTCATGAAGTGAGTGACTACATTACATGCACACAATTACTATCTTACCCAGGCAATTCTCCTCCACAGACTGCAAAGACATTGACTTCTAACAATAGAATTACCCCATTATGAACACTGAAAGGTACAATATATATCTCACTCAGGGAGTTCAGTAAACGGAGAGATGGCTGTCTGTAGAATGTAAAGGAGTTGTGCTTCCACACAGGCAGTACAGGCTGTTTAAAACTGCTGGTAATTGGTGTCCTATGATGTCCTGTAGGTTGCCCTGGAAACCCACAATGGATTCAGCTGACTTCAATGGAGTAGCAGCAGATTCTGCATATTAATGAAATGACGGGGGGATTGCTGACAGTTTTTCACGGTTTTAAATAAATGAATTTTCCAGGCATTTGTTGTTGCAAAAACTGATTGTGATGATTGATTGCCTTCGCTGGGAGCCAGAGACCCTGAAGTGACTTGGGATTCAGGAAAAAAAAAAAAGAGATATTACTGTCACTGAAGAACACACACAATAATTTCTATGAATTCATGTTTATAGTCGAGAAATTTCAGCTTTTCTACCTTCATGCAGCTCTTCTATCTGCACCGTAAAGTGCTAAAATGTTCCCTGTAGTCAAATCCTAAATGACTGCACAGTTTTACTCTTCATATTTTCAGCCATCATATGCACTGCAAGTCTAATTTCATCCTATTTTATTCAAAAATTATTTTAAAAGAAAGTAATAGGAAAAGAGGATACCAGCCATCTAAAAGAACGAATGGCAATTCCAAAGCTATTGTTCAAATGAAGCATGTGTGAGTGTGTGTGTGTGCATTATGCTGAAAATTTTGACAGCAGAGGAAAAAAAACCAAAAAAAAATGCATTGCTACCAACCTGCAGATAACATATGATGAATAACTACAGCCTTTTATGATGACTTTTAATAAGGGCTAAAAGTGCATCCAACCAGATAGGAAAACGATCTGCTGTGTACTATGGAACATTTGTTTCCCTTAGGATCTCTTTTTGTGTGTGTGTGTGTGTTTGTATGTATGCATGTGGGCTTGTGTGTGTGCTTAAGTGTTTAAGTGTCCGAGTTTTGAAACGCTTCCTCGAAATTTTATTGAGATTTTAAAGATACAACATTACAAACACAAAATACATACATTGCATAAATAAAAGAAAAAGGCATAGGGTGTCATAATAATCCAAATTAAATATAATATAACATTAGTTATTAAATTTAAATAAACAATTCCATATTTTCCTAAAATTCTCCAAATTACCACATTTAATTGTATAAACTTTCTCGTATTTACTATATAGATATAGCATACTCCAATTTAGAAAAATCCTTCTAGTTAATTAAAATAGTTCTTTAATAATTGTATCTTATAGGAACTCAATGTAGTCTTTAATCCAAATCTTGCACGGTCAGTCCTTTGAATATTTAACCTATTTGAGTTACTGACTTCAAATCGCACATCTCATTTCTGGGAGTCTTATTTGCTAAAGTTAGGTAGCTCTTTTATATATTAGGATTCATACATTTGGAACAGACTGCGTTTGAATATCAAGCACCTCTCTCAAAATAAACCCAGTGCTGTACGCTAAACATGTAAGAGACAATCCCTGCTTTTCCTGGAGGAAAAGTCCATAGTCTGTTATTGAGAAAGACACGGGGAAGCCACTGCTTGCCCTGGATCGGTAGCATGGAATATTGCTACTCTTTGGGGTTCCAGAATCTTTTATTACTCTTTGAGATTCTACAATTTTGCTATTCTTTAGGATTCTGAATGGAATGTTGCTGCTCCATGACCTGGATTGGCCTCCATGGGAATGGGCTACTGGGCTTGATGGACCATTGGTCTGACCCAGTGAGGCTATTCTTAGGTTCTTATGTTCTCAATAATCTAGTCTAATCTCATTAAAACAAACAAGACAAATAGGGATTAGGAAATTTCTTAATGACACATAGTAAGGCCCAAATTCTGTAACCAGTGCCTAAAGTTAGGCACCTATTTCGGAGGCGCCCAACTCGATAGGCGCCTATCTAAATTGAATAACAAGCTCAATTAAGCTTTTTAATCAGCACTGATTGAAACATAGGCGCCTATCGAGAAAGCGTGATTCTGTAACAAGGCGCCTCTAAAAATTTAGGCCGTCTTCAAAAATATAGGCGCTATGCATGTTAGGTGTGGACATGGCTACATGTTAGGCGCCTTGTTGCAGAATCACTGCTTATGCGCTCAGCTAGGCGCCTAATTTTTAGTTGTGCCTAGAGCTGGCCTATTTTTTGGACGCCTCCAAAATAGGTTCCGCTCAGCGTGATTCATTAAACAGCACCCTATTTTACTTGAATCGCGCTGAACAGTGCCTAATTAGGCTCCTAACTTTTGGGCTCTTCTTATAGAATTTGCCCTTAAGTGTCAGTCATAAGAGCGGAAAAAGAATCTCAGAAATCTGCTCAGAAATTTGTAACAAAAAACTGATCTGAGACTTAGGTCCAGATTTCAATCACTGATCTTAAAAAAACAAACAAACCTCTCTTATATGACTAAGAAGCACAGTGGCATAATGAGGATAAGTGTCACCCAGGGCGGTGGCATCCCTCCTTGCCCTCTTCATCTCCCCGCTCCTTCTTGACCCCTCGGCTGCATGCGCACCCCCTTTCCTTCCCCCATATCTTTTTAATTTTCCAGGCGAGAGCAAGAGCAACAGCATGAACTTGCTGCCCGCATTGTGTCGGCTATCCCTCTGACATCACTTCCTAAGTGCAGGGCCCAGAAGTGACATCAGAGAGAGGCGACACTTATGTAGGCAGCATGTTCATAATGCTGCTTGTGAGGGAAAAATGAAAGATGTACGAGGGAAGGGAAGGAGCGCACCCATGCAGAACGGGGTGGGAAGGAAGGGGGGTGGAGAGCAGGACGGGTGCCTTTACAAAGACCATGCTCGGGGTTTACCTTACTTACCATGGTAGGTTGTTTACGTATGTGTTTTTTGCACAGCATGTTGCACTTTATTTTCATGAATTTCAAATTTGTTGATTTGCACTTTGATTGGTTTTCATGCGCATTGGTCTCTTTCTTCATATTTTTTATTTTTCATCTTGTCATATCTCTTTATTTTTCATCCTGTTACATCTTTACATCTTTTTGACTTTTTATATATATATTCAGCTCTATACTCCTATACATTTTTCATTATAATTATTATAATATTTATTTCTATTTATGTATTTCACATCACATTTATTATAGTTCCATCCGATGTATTTTGTAAGATTTTAAGCACTCACATTCACTTAAGGATTACATCACTAAATTTTTATGATCACTTATTGTATATCTTAGGTTTGCCATTTATTTTCTTAGGACCCCTGAAGAAGGCGTGTTTTCTAAAACACGGACCGTGTTGGGTCTTTTGGTTTGTAAAAAGGTGGTATTAGTTACTGCATTTAACATTGGGTAAAATAAACGTAGCCTGCATCTTGTACATATTGTCTGCAGTTTTTTTGTTTCCACTTCCCCCTACCCCACACCCCTTACGACACTAGTGAAGACGTACTCTGCTGTATCACAAAATATGCATCGTTATTCTTCTTTTTACCTTTTTTCTTATATTTATATACTCCCTAGAGTGTTTTGCACTTTATACTTTTATATATCATATGTGCTAAATATACTTTTTCAAATAACCTTATTAAATCAACTTTTGATCATACTAATGAAATGCAATGACAAAGTGTCAAACATTCAGACACTACTTTGAATCACCTTTTGATCTTACTACAATACCAAACATTTAGACGCTGCTGTCTGATAAAGTTCCAAACATTCAAACACTTATCTTGAAAACAGCCCTGTCCCAATGGGACCTGTTTTGCCAGTAAAATCAGCTTCTTCCGGTGAACATTCAAATGACTGTTTACAACTATCAAATCTTGCCCATTAAAATGGCTTCCTCCACAAAATTCAAATGACTGCTTTAAGGGCTCCTTTTACGAAGCCGCGCTAGAGGTTTAACATGCATAATAGCGCGCGTTTGCCAGCTGCGCTAGCTGTTACCGCCTCCTCTTGAGCAGGCGGTAGTTTTTTTAGTAACGTGGGGGTTAGCACGCTCTAAAAAGGTGCGTGCATTAAAGCCGCTAACACGGCTTCGTAAAAGGAGCCCTAAGTTTCTATAAGTAAACATATAGACCATTATCATACCGATCAATATTGAATCATTGTATAATCAAAACTGAGGTTACAGACACTTACTATGAAATGACTGGTCAGTGGTCACAGCTCTACTCTGCACTGGTTGCTTACTAATGGTGTCTGGGATCAAAAAATGCCATGTACTGTATGTGCTATGAATAAATCCTTCAAAAAACTAAAACGCACATGTTCATTTAAAGCCCATTACTTGAAAAGTGAATTATCATGAAACTCATGTTGTATTCAAATGTTAAAATGTCTGAGAATAGATTACTGAGTACCAGGTAAGCTTTAAAAAACAATTTTAATGCATTTGTAATGAGCTGGCATAGTGATGATAACTCACGAAAAAAACCCTTTATCGTGGCAGAGACTAGATTTGAGATGAAAAGTTCAGTACAGTAAATAAAAACAACCTAGAGCTAGAGCTGGTCCTAGAGATTTGCCATGGTTGGGGGCCTGTACAGTTATGCTGGGTTATTATAGCAATTCACAAATGTTATATGGTGGGAGAAAACAACCCATTGATTGAACATGTTTTTTGTTTTTGTTTTTTATTATTTATTTATCAAATTTTTACATGTTATAAATCAAGTATCCACTTGTACAGAAAGTTGAAGAAAAGCAGGAAAATAATACTCAAAAGTAAAATACATGGTAATCAAGTAAAAATAAAATAAAAATTTTAGCTTAAATTCAGCTCAAGTCCTCAAAATTAGATCCAAGAAGGATAAGGCGGATAACAAATACTAACAACTATCAATTTAAATATTAGGAAAACAAGATCCCTTGGCTGAGGAAGGATATCATTATTCAAATGCACTTCACTTTGATTTTGATTTTCCTTCATCCAGCCGAGTTCCTACCAAAAAGGCTGTCAACTGGAATGGTTCAAAGAATACATATTTCTTCATATGGTATTGTATTACACATTTACAAGGGTGTCGAAGAAAAAAAGTCCCACCAAGAGATATAACTCCTGGTTTCAACAAAAAAAACTCTCGTCTTCTTCTCTGGGTTTCCCGTGCCAAGTCTGGAAACATTAATATTTTTTGTCCAAGAAATTGAACATGTTTTCAGGTGCTCTAACTGTTGCTTTAAGGTGAGAATTTGCACCTTTCCAGACAAGCATGCTCCGGGGCTATGAGAAATGAGGGCACTTGTGATTGACGGGTTGAGAATCTTTGCAAAGCTCATCTTTTCTGCCCTTTATTGTCTATCCTGAACAACAATATCTGTTTCATATTTATAGCATCTTGGGAATAGTAATTTTCTGTCCACTTCTCAAATTACTATGCATTCATTATTTCTACTACACTAGGGATAAGATAATTCATTATGAGTTTCTTGTCTGACATAGAACATTTCATTTTAACAGAAACCACAGAGAAAAAAAAATTAATTTCTCCTTTAATATTCAAGTGACACGTCAACATCTTGCAGCTGAAATAAGAGCTTTAGCATGTATGTTGTTTCATTTTGGCTTTTTTATTCTCTCTGTACATCCTGCTGTTCTACTTTTCAGTCAGATCATGTAGCTGATATTGGTTGCTGTGTGTAAAGCAAAGCCCTGCCCATGGCATTCTGCACCAATATCCGAAGAAAAGCCTTGCCACGGGTGAAGCAAATGCCCCACTGATAGCGTGGTGGTGGCAGCCCACTGGGTTTCCATGCCAATGCTTTTTTTTACTCTCTATCTTTTGTCGTTGCACGCTACATTTTGCCTAGCATGAAAATCATTCCAGTCAGAGAAGTACAAGTGAAAAGCACTTTGTTGAAAAGGATTTCTGTGGGCTTCATATAGTTGACAACACTCTGGAATAATATGAGGACTGCAGGTGCCTACTAGCCTCAGCCGTGGAAACACTGTTAAGAAGACAATGGAAATGAAAATATTTTGTAATTTTCCAGAGTACAGATAATGTTCTGTGAGGGAAAAAGAGTTTATTAGATCTAAATAAATCAAACTGTAAGCAAAATGCAAGTGCTGGAAGTTATTCAGCAAATATAGCAGTCCATATCTTCTGGAATAGGGTGCTTTGGGCACTTGACATTGATGCTGCAGCTGTAGAAAGCATAAATTCCAAAGTCATTTATGCTAAACCGGTTTGACTGAAACGTGGTCTCCACTGCTGAGCTAAAATACCATGCAAGTTCCTCAGTATGCCACTTTTATCCAGAGGAAAGAGGTGCCCAGTAGGTGCAAGTATGTGTGTGTGCGGGGGGGGGGGGAGTGGGGTGGAGGGGATATCTCAAATGATACATATCAGAATTGAAAGAGTTTTAGGAAAGGATGGCAAAGATGATTGAGTGGACAGGACTTTTCTCATATGTGGTGGTGGTGGTGGTGGTGGGGTGGGGTCTTGGAAGATTGGAACTCTTCAGCTTGGAGAGGAGATAATTGATGAGGTATGTGGTGAAGGCATATAGGCTTTTGAGTGGAGTGGAGCGGGTTTGTATGGGGCAATTGTTTGCTCTTTCTGTGAGTGCCAGGATGAGGGGATGCTCCTTGAGGCTGCATGGTAGTATTTTGGGGGCAAATGAGAGAGGGTGTTTTTTTGTTCAGTGAGTGGTTGACTCTAGGACTCTTTGCTGGAGGGAGTAGTGGTAGTTGGCATGTCTGGGTTTGGATGCAGTCAGATAGGTTCCTGGAGAAAGGATGAACATGGAGGGGGGGCCATTGCTTGCCCTGGGTTTGGTGGCAAGAAATCTTGCTGCATTTTGGGGCTCCGCCAGATACTTTTGACTGTTGGAAACAGGATACTGTGCTAGATGGACCATTGGTCGGATCCACTTTGGCAATTCTTATGTTCTAATACTTTAAGACAGTTTATCTAGCTACTGCAAAGTGTACAGTTTTTTTAATGCACAAATAACTTATGGGTTCTATTTTTCAATAGGATGCAACCTACATGCAGGTGTAGCATAATGGATAATGCTGTAGGCTGAGGCCCAGGGAAGCCAGGCTTCAAATCCCACTGATACTCCTTGTGATCTTGGGTAGTTACTTAATCCTCCATTGCCTCAGATACAAACTTGGGAGCCTTTTTACTAAAGTGCAGTAAGCTTCTCCACTTATCAGCCTTTAATATCACAACTTAGGGTGCGGTATGTGCAAAGGTTTGGACATAATTGCCAGGAGCATGCCCAATGTGTCCTCAGTGGTTGCCACACTGCAATGTCTTTTATTGTATGTTCAGATTTTTTCACAATTAGTGTAGATGCACTCAATGACTCCTCTTGAGGAGGCATTAAGCATACTCACATTATGGGGGCAATTCTTTAATCAGGCAGCATCATGTGTGCACCTAGATCCAGCCTGCTGGATGCTAATTCTGTAATGGCATCTGGACTCCTAGATTCCTTAAGGATGCAAAGAGTCCAGCAGGAAACAAACCCATGAAAAACAAACAGGAACAAAGAAGTGGGATGGGACAATGGGCCTTCCAGCAAGGGACCGATGCTAAAGGACCAGACCAGAATCATCAAATGTCATAAAACTGTTTATTAATTTCAAAGAGAAAAAGTCCAAAATACGCCGGCATCAGGGGTACTATGAATAAAAACAAATATGGATAAAATTGTACATAAAACATTAATAAATGTAAAACCAAAAGAAGATCTCATGAAACAAGACTGAATGACATAAAAAATACTGACATAAATAAATACATTACATTAGTGATTTTTATTCCGCTTGTACCTTGCGGTTCAAAGCGGATTACATAAGAAGAGAACTGGACATTTCCAGGAGGGTACATGACATTGGAGAATACAGATTGAGGATATAGACTTAATAACAGAATGATGGTAAAGACTTGATAACATCGGAAGATAAGTCAGGTTACATTACATTACATAGTAAGTAGTCTGATTCCATACGTTGGTGGATAGTCGATTTCGGTTAGATAATTTAGGTTTCAGTTAGCTTTATTTGCCTTTTTTTTTTTTTTTTTGTTTATTGTTTTTATTGGTTGATTGAGGGTATGGTGCCAGGGAGTGAGCAGAGCCTGGTCGGAGAAGTGGGGAGGAGGAGAGGGGGATTAGGTAGATTGTGTCCGTAAGTTTTTTTACTAAGTTGAAGAGTGTTTTTGTGTCAGAGGTGTTTGTGCCAATTAGTTTAGTGTAGTATGTTTTGCGCTTTTCCTTAAGTTTGATGTTATATAGTTTGATTTGGGTTCTCCAAGCGGATTTGGTTTGATCATTTTTCTTTTTTCTCTAAGATCTTTCAAGTTGTCAGCAATGCTTTTTTTGTAGGAGGAGTTCGGAGTCGAACCACTTGTCTGAGGGTCTGCAGGTTCTATGTTTGGTTTTTTCAGGGGCTAACTCGTTCAAGGTTGTTTCACTTAGGGTGCGCCAGTGGTTTACGAAGTCAGTAGGGTCAGTGGGGACGATTACATAGGCCAACCTGAGGATTTGGCTTCTATCAATAAAGAACAAAGCCTTGCAAGTATGTATATATACAATAATTCTAAAAGGTAAGAGAACAGAAATAATAAGAAAAATTACTACAATACTCAAAAGAAGTGATCATACAATATTTCTCATATTGAAATCTCATGCTCAGAGACAGTGGGATCAAAAATGCAATTACATGTGTCCAGAATATATAACAAATTCTTAACGGGACGTTAGTGTCAACAAGGTCACAATGGGCTCCTTTAACTAAGGTACGCTAGCGTTTTTAGCGCACGCAGGATTTTAGTGCACACTAAACCCCCACTGTGCTTCTAGAACTAATGCCAGCTCAATGCTGGCATTAAGGTCTAGCACATGAGGAAATTTAGCGTGCACTATTCCGTGCGTTAAGGTCCTAGCATCTTTATAAAAGGAGCCCAATGAGTAGATGGCTAATAGATGGAATATTTATGCCTTTTGTTTATATCTGAATGTTAAGTTCAACTCTTTAAAAAGCCTATATCTATTAGCATTATAAACTCAGTACAATGTCCCAAGGACTTTCAGCAAAATATAAAAACATACATATCATAAATATATATTTATACAGCAATAAAAAAATGCCGAGAACAAACAACCATATTAGAAATAATACAATTGAGAAGAACAAAAATTTAACTATATCCAATAGTCTTTCACTATGACATGCACCATGAGAGTGGAGCCACCAGGGTTTAACGAGTGAAAAGCCCCTTTTATGAAAGTTTGAAAGAACTCAAAAAGAGTACAAAAACAAAAATGCATAAGAAACAGGGGTCCTTTTACAAAGGCACGTTAGCCATTTTAGCGTGCGCTAAATGCTAACATGTCCATAGACATAATGGGCACATTAGCGTTTAGTGCGCACGTATATATAGTGCGTGCTAAAACACATAGCACACCTTAGTAAAAGAAGTGCAAAGTGCTTTAAAAAAACTTTTGAAAAACTTTATTGATTTACAAACTTCCAAACAAAAAAAGATGCAAAAATTCCAAAAGAGCCAGGGAATAAATTGATATTTTTTTTAAAAAAAGCATATTATTACTAGAATAAAAGTAGTCATGTCTCACAAAAATAAGACCCAAAATTCTGACTTGCTTTCTAAATAAATGCATCAAAGATGAATAGTGTTATTCCATAACAAGATGCCAATGTTATGGTATAAACGTATTAGAAATGAAGACATTTAAAATTTGGAATAACAAAACTTAGGATGGTGCTGCAAAAAGATAACAAAACGCCAAAGTCACACACAAGAAACACACTTATCACACATTGAGGCTGCTAAGTTGGTTGGGGGTGGGTCAAGTATTGTTTTTGTGCTCCTGCGGTGACAAAAAAGGCTGGTGTGGCTATCTTGGTCAATAAAAGATGTTCTGCTGTATTTGGTAATGTCCAAGCTGATCCTATGGGTAGATGGCTTCATGTAGATCTGACTTCAGGAAAAGATGCCCTGACGTTATTTAATATTTATGCTCCTAATTCAAATCAGGCTGAGTTCCTTTGTAGGCATGATGCTGCACACACAAGGCTCAGAGTGGGATGAGTCAACAATAATAGATGGTTGCTCACCCTTTTATTAAAAATCTTAGCTCCCTTAATTACTTAGCTAATGCTTTACAAGGTTATAATTTCTTCATGTATATACAGTGTGGATTATACCAAGGTAACTCCTTGTTTACATATTTAATGTGATTCTCAAAGTTACTATCTCACGTGACATCTGAATACATACATTTCTGATATGTCTAAAATCTTACTATAGCATGTGACAGTCCATAGGTTATAATGCATGCTACTTAAGCTCTCTTGATTAGCCTTAAGCTCAGGGCCTGCTTTGGCACGTAGGCATGCTGCCCATATAAGGAATACTAAACAAGATAAGGGATAAGATAAGGGTATGTGTGTGTCAAGTTAATTTGTGGCAAGAGTCTTGTGGCAAAAAGGTAGGGGGGAATGCCTCAGCATTCGGTCTCAAGGTACAAACCTTTTTTCCTTGCTTTGTCTATGTGGCAAGCGGGAATGAGAAAGGATCCATACTTCTACACAGGGCCTCAGAGCCTTACACAGGGCCTAAATCCATACACAGGGCCTAGATCAGTGTGCTGACCTGGCCTGGTTCATAACTGCCTGTGTGCTGACCTTGCCTGTGTTTTGATGCCCTGGTTCAGAACTACATCCCTTCATTCTTTAAAAAACTCCAGCAAATAATTATGTCACTGGCTATATCTAATTTAATTATAGCCGATTTCAATGCTGTCATGGATCCATTACTAGATAAGCAGCCTAGTAAGCATATGAAATTACTAGGTCTAGACAATCTTGTGCAAGCCTGTGGATTTAAGGATATATGGTGGATTCTTCATTTTAATGCTCGTGAATTTTCTTTCTGCTTACATGTTCATAAATCATTTTCAAGAATTGATTACATTTTTGTCTCAGATCATTTAATTCAACAGGTTATAAAAGCCAGCATAGACCCAATCCTTTTGACGGATCATGCTGGAATTTGGATAGAGTTCAGTTTGTTGAAAAAGATTCTGTTATACGTGTTTGGAGATTTAATAATGCATTGCTTGCAGATTCAAACTTTCTTGAGGAAATTCAAATAAAAATGAATGAGTATTTTCAGCTCAACACCTCAGAGGAAATTTATTTGGAAATTTTATGGGATGCTTTCAAGGCTACAATGAGAGGGCAAATAATTTCATATTTGGCGCACATTAGGAAACAACTAAAATTGGAATTTTCTAATTTGGAACAAAATATTTTGACTTTAGAGTCACAATTGGCCTCAAAATGGGAACAAAATACTTTGCAGGCCCTTTTGAAAGCTAAATATAGATATAACGAGATTTCCTCACAATTGGCTAGGAAAGATTTGTTTTCTCAGCAAGCTGTGTATTATGGAAACTCAAAAAAAGTGGGAAGATTATTAGTTAATTATCTCAAAGCTAAAAAATGAAAAGTAAAGATTGCTGCTATTAAAGATGAGAAAGGTAAAATTCATTCTCAAATTGGAAATATTTTAAAACAATTTTTGGATTATTACAAAGCTTGATATTCTTCTGAGCTTTATTCAAATAAAGAAATTGAGGGTTTAGAATTTTTAAAGTTAATTCAAGGAGCAAAAATTCCCGAGCATATAAAAGAAAATCTTGAAGCACCTATATCACTTATGGAACTCCAGGCAGTGTTAAAATCCCTCAGAGTAGGATCTGCTCCAGGTAGTGATGGATTCACTGTGGAGTTTTTCAAATCATTTCAAATTACACTTTTACCTTATCTTCTAAATTTATATCAATCACAACTAACTAAATGTTTTATTTCAGGTACTATGGCAGAATCTTTAACTATTGTTTTGCCAAAGCCAAATAAAAATCCCATGTTGATTTCAAACTACAGGCCTATTTCTTTAATTAATGTGGATGGAAAACTCCTGGCTAAGCTATTGGCTCTAAGATTAGCCAAGGCTCTCCCTTATATGATCGGTATGCACCAAATGGGTTTCGTTGCTCAAAGACATTCTTCAAATAATGCTAGATTGACATTTCATATGCTAAGTTTATCAACAACAATGAATGATCCGGCTTTCTCTGTGTCTTTGGATGCAGAGAAGGCCTTTGATCATGTGGAATGGACTTTCATGTATCAAGCAATGGATTGGTTTGGTATAGGATCCGGATTTATTCAAATGATTCAAACCTTGTATAGTTCCCCTTCTGCCAGATTATATATTGACATTACTTTCTCAGAGCGTTTTTGTCTGGAAAGGAGAGTTAGACAAGGATGTCACTTGTTTCCTTTGCTTTTTGATATTGCTCTGGAACCCTTGATGTTGGCTATACAGCAGGCAAAGGAGATACAGGGGATTCCTTATGCAGGTCGGGAATATAAGGTCTCTGCTTATGCAGATGATATCTTGCTGCATTTGAAAAATCCTGAATTTACCATCCTGCATTTACTGGACTTGATAGATCAATTTGGCAAATTTTCTGGATATAAAATAAATTGGAGCAAATTGGAGGTTCTTCCGTTAAATGTGCATTGTGCGAAAGGATTATTTGATTCATTCCCTTTCCTTTGGAAGGAAGAGTGTATAAAATATTTAGGTATTATGATTCAGAAAACATTTGAAGACACGATGACAGTAAATGAAAAATCTTTATTGCTGAAAGTCAAAGAAATGTTTGAACCCCTTACATCTTTCTTGGTGGGGGAGAGTCCAAACCATTAAAATGATGATTTTGCCTGTAGTTTGCTACCAAATGAGTATGCTGCTGGTTTATTTTCAAGGGTCCTTCTATAAAAAATTAAATGGTATTCTTACTAAATTTATTTGGCTGGGTAAAACGGCTAGAATTGCTTTAGTATCTTTGCAAAAACCATTTGTGGTGGGTGGGGTAAATTTTCCAAATTTCTATAGATACTATCAAGCTTTTATAATGTGGCAGGCTATGTATTGGATCCTTCCTGAAGCCTTGGAGCATCTTACGGACTAGCTAATATTAGATTGGCAACTCCTGTCTCCATTGCGTTTGTGTTATGTTTTAAGTATCAAGTTATCTTGGATTTATAAGAACAATAGATTTTTATTATCCACATGGCATACTTTAAAATACATTAATAATCTAATACCTATTCCTTATGGTTGAACTCCAAGATTCAAATTGGCGAGTCTAAGATCCTCTGGAAGCATTGGCTGCAGGCAGGCATACGCATGCTAGATGATGTGTTATCAAATGGGAAAATGCTTGATTTTCGGTATTTCGAAGTCTCAAGCATATAAGTAGTCGCAGTTGAAGAAGGCCATTCAGAAGGGGTTCCCTGAGTGGCATAATTTTTTTTTTTTATATCTTTATTCATTTTTAATACTTTCTTTAAGTGAATACAAGAAAAATACATTTTACATTTTATACATCACTTAAAATCCTTAGAATATATAATAAGATCAACACATTTTCCCATCAAAAATTATTATATAGTTATTGATGAAGTATATTCATAACCTTCCAAAAGTGCAAATGTCATATTTTCATCTTTATAAAGAAATAGTAAGCACCTATATAAATATTTAATTATTCAAAACCCAAACCAATCCAACCCACCCACCCCATCATTCAATTAAAAAAAACAAAAACCCAAAGAAAAATCCACCCCCCTCCCTCTGGAGTGGCGTAATTTAAAAAATCAGTATAGCTTGTCGGGCCTATGCTTCCAGACAGATTTGCTAGGGCATCAGGCAGCCAAGTGGTATAGATTAATATCTGAGCATCTGAATAAAAAACCTAAAACTAGTCTAAAAGACATTTGGAGCAGTGAGATAAAGCAGCAAATTTCTGCTACTCAATGGCCACAGATTTGGACTTGGAGGATGAGATGTACAGCCATCAGCATCTATAAGACAGACTTGGTTTTTTCTGTTGTATAGAATTTTCTGGACCCCTGTTCATTTGCAAAAATTAGATAGTTCTAAGTCTAATAGATGCTGGCACTGTCATCTGGATATAGGGACACTGAATCATCTGCTGTTTTATTGTCCCTTAATGCTTAAATTTTGGAGATCCATATGGAGTCAAATCAGTATGATATTGGGAGTCCCATTATCATTGTCATATAATGTAGTGTTGTTTGGAACATTATTAATCCCTAAGAGTCCAATCAATGCAAATCAGAATAGATTGCTTCTCATCATGCAGCTAATCACGAAAAACTGGAAAAATTGGGATAGCTTAAATTATAACTTTTGGTGGGGAACCTTATGACAAGTTTATAAGTTTGAATGTATGAATTTGATACTATAATAAATTCAAATAAATTTGGGTTCCATTAACAAAAATTTGTATGACTTGATCATTAGTATTTCCCTTTGATTTCTGATTTAATATTATACACATCCAGGAAGAGTGGGTGAGAGGGAGGGGGAGGGGGGTGGTATATACTTATTTTATCATTTGATTATAATGAGTGCTGTTTATTGTATCAGTTGTTTGTTTACTTGTTGCACTTTATACTGGCTTTTTAAAAAATAATAAAGAATTTAAAAAACCAAAACAAAACGGCAACGTCACAAAATAATTAAGAAAAACATAGCTTACCAGCGTGTTGAAGCCTCTAATGCTCGCTCAAAAGCCAGTGCCAGCAAGGAAGGGCAAAAAAAAAAGACCATTCCTAAATCCATGGCATAATGGGTCACATGACTGTGACGTATTCAACCAAATTGCAAACAAATATTGCAAAAAAAAACAACAAAACAACCCCTATAAAAATGTCTGTAATCAGTACAAAAGTACAAAAAACAAAAACATATTGCATGAATATTAAAGAAAGAATGAAAATGTAAAATCTCACAACAAAATAAATATAATAAAATGGATAGACATAAAATAGTTTATAGTCCGTTCTAGAGCCATGATTATTACTCCTGACAAAACGCCCACAACAAGATCAATGCACACTAGAAATGAAAATACTTAAAATATGAGAGATCAAGAATTTGAACATCATGACTTAGGAGGGCATATAAGCACCATTTGTAAGAAGGAAGATTAAAGAAAGATAAGACTTACCAACGTCTAGGGGTATAAGTTGCATGCTCAAGAATGCCAGTGAGAAAAAGGTTAGAAGAAAAATCAGCCCGCCTTAAATATCTAATGTGGCAATTGACACGAATGTGATGTACACAGCCATGAAACACAGATTATTTCCCAGGATTGCAGACACACTTAAAAAGCTATTACGGTTGGAAAGAAGAAATCCCCTCAATCCCCCAACCCCCAACCCCCAAAGCACCTGTGCAATTATTGGAAAAAACATATCCCTGGAGAAAGGGGAGAAAAATGTGTAGACCCCCCCAAAAGTATTAAATAAAATGAAGGGAAGTACTGACAGATAGTGCCGTCAAGTAAAAATATAAACATAGGTCCTCTTTTACAAAGGCGCACTAAGCGGTTTAGCACAGATTTAGAGCACGCTAAATCAACGTGTGTTGCTAACCGCTTACACGTCCATAGGATAACATGCACGCATTAGCGTTTAGCATGTGTTTAGTGCACGCTAATATTTAGCGCATGCTAAAAAGCTTAGCGCACCTTTGTAAAGGAGGGTGATACTGTATATAAGGGAAAAACCTGCCTATGTCAGAGTGAAAAGATGGGTGTTCATAAAAATGGTCTGTAGTCCATTTCCAAATTTAATCCATTTGGTGTCACTGTATTAAACTGAAAAATAAATTTTTGTTCTTCTTTACACAATGTATTATCAATATCCCTACCTCTCAGTCTAGTTCTGACAACTTTTAATACTACTGTAAATTGGCATCAATATACATTTAGGTACATCCACTTCACCATGCCATTTAATTATTTTGAAATTAGATTACTGTAACAGTATGTTCTCTGGAATTACTCAGAAGGAAATGAAACGCCTCCAAATAATTCAAAACGCTGCCATTAAACTCATATGAAAAGCTAAGAAATTTGACCATGTGACCCGTTTGTTACGTAAAGCTCATTGGTTACCAACTAAACAGAGGATTTGTTATAAAATTTCATTAATTACCTTTTAAACAATGCAAACTAAAGCTCCTCAATTAATCGAAAAATATCTGATTCCTTATGAGCCATCCTGTCTTCTAAGATTTTCAGAACGCAAATTACTCACCGTTCCCTCTCTGCGTATAATTGGCACCAAGCGGCAAGACATCTTTTCAGTAGTTGCCCCTCAGCTTTGGAACGCCCTTCCAGCTCCAGTAAGAGAAGAAACTACTCTAGATTGCTTCAAAGGCCTTCTTAAGAACCATTTATTTAAAGGCACTATTAACATCTAAATCTCTAGTTTCTTCAAGCTTTCCTTCAGAAGAAACAAATTACAGCTTGCCCCATCCTCTCGTCCTTCCCTTAATTGTTGTCTTTCCTATCTTGATTGTATTTCTTCCCCTTTCGCCTTTTGTATCATGTTAGTTCAGTCCATTTTGTAATATACAGTATATTTGATATGCCTTTTGCTTAAGTTGTTTTTATCTCCTTTTAATTTGTACTGTCACTGGCGTTTTTATTTTGCATTACCTATTATATTTTATTTGTTACTTGCTTAGAAGTTGGATAAGCGATAGAATCAAATTTTAATAAAAACTTGAAACTTGAATAGTGGGCATAAATGTGGACACCTAAATGCGGCAGTTTAGCAACGTAGCGTCCAGTATGTCCATTCGTGCTTCTCCCCTGTGAATGCCCCCTTGCATATATGCATTAAAAGAGTTGCATATGCCATTTATAAAATACCACTGAGCCTTCACCTAGTTCTTACATGTGGAAGTGTGATTTACTCACATAAGTATTAGTATTCAACAGATTAAGCATGCACATGGTGCTTAAATTTGACCTCCATTCTCCACTCAAAACTCTCTCCATTCCTGCCTTCTAACACAATATGCAGTTCATGGCTCACAGAAGCAGTTGCCATGCTTGTATGGTAACATCACATGCTAATTCATGTGTCAACTGCATATAGGGCTGGCTCAAAGGACTGTGGCATCTTAAGTCAACTTTTACTTCAGCACCCTTTCCACCGCCATTTTATCCGCAATCCAGTATAACTCCCTCCCTCCATTCTTTCCCTTCCCACCCACAATTTGGTATACATCTCTCTGCTCCCTCCCACCCCACCTCCTGCCATCCAATATCCCCCTCCATCTACATGCTCTTTTTAGAGGTTGCAACAATTCGCACATGCTGCCTGCACCTAGGGTGGCACCTTCTCTTTGCCCCCTCCCCTCTGGAAACAGGAAGTTGTGTAAAAGGTGTGGGAAGAGGCAGAGGGAAGGCTCTGGGGTGGGCACAATCAGCATGTGTGGATCATTGTTGCTGCAGGCGGCTTCTAGAGAGTGAAGGTAGATGGGGGTGGGGTTGAGAGAGAAGAGGTGATACTGGATTGCGGGCAATAAAAGGGAGAGGGAGAAATGCTAGACTGAGATTATGGTACCCTTTATCACTGGGTGCCCTAAGCCAGTGTTCATATGGTCTATAGGTTGAACCGGCCCCCTGAGTGCATAACTTACCTTAGTAAAAGGACTCCTTAGATTGTGATCCTTTCAGGGACAAGAAAATACCTTCTGTTCCTGAGTGTAACTTATTTATTTATTTGATTTTATATCCTGTCTACAAATGTAGCACGGCAAAACAGTATGCAAAGCGTGGCTAACTTAGTATGACATGACAGTATGGCACTTAACATGGTAGAACCTAGTGCGGTGGACATGGGATAGCAAATATTGTGTAGTAGATATAGCACGTGAATTTATAGCATGGTAGACATGGTATGGCATATATAATAAGAAAGATATAATGTATAGCAGAGTGGGAGAAAAAGGTGACAGTATGACAAAATGTAGCAAAGCATTGTATGACAGGGACATGATGACTTGGTAGGGTAGAGCAATATAAAGTGCAATAGTTCTTGGTATGGTGGGCAAAGCATTTGAGATTTATGATAGCAGAAGGCTGGCGCTCTTCTTTGTTAGGTTCGGGATTCGGGTAGGTGGCTTTGATCTACTGCTAAAAAAGGTGTCTGTGAGTTCAATCCATATTCCCTTCCTCTAATTTCCCCTGGTAAATTGCCTATGCTGTACACTGGCCAAAAGGGTCGATGTACATTACAAACCAGAATTGCCCCTCGTAATTCAGGCAGGTAAGGACCTGTATTTACTGCTGTAATCAACCAACCAACATTTAGAGGGACCATAAAAAAAGCCTTGAGCATTGAGCTCTGGATTCTGTGCAGAAATTTATAACATAGGACAAGTGAAATAAAAAAGCTATATTTGAGTCAACATTCTTTTTTTTGTTTTGTTTTGTTTTTTTGGGGAGAGGGTTTGAGGTGGTGGTGGTGGTGGTGGTGGTGGAGGGGGAGGGTAGAGTGAAAAAACTCCATAGCACCTATGAGTATTTTAATGTGTTGCAGTATCATACTAATAAAATGGAAG
Organism: Geotrypetes seraphini; assembly: GCF_902459505.1. NCBI lineage: Eukaryota > Metazoa > Chordata > Amphibia > Gymnophiona > Dermophiidae > Geotrypetes > Geotrypetes seraphini. The sequence goes on from NC_047088.1 coordinate 72,294,542, forward strand.
TTATTTAGCTGGATGTGTCATATGTTATTATGGTTAATAATCTTGTTTACAGTAAATACCAGATCTTAAATAAATATAAAAAGATTTTCAAATAAAACTGCCACCTCCTCAGTACTGTTATTTCTATGTAGCTGGTTGTTCTTGTCACAATTCAACACCAAACAGCCAAATTATTTTCAGGATTCTTATCTTCAGATCATCTTCACTTTCAATCAGTAATGCGGTATCAGCATAGTGAAGGTTGTTGAATCTTTCACCAATTTTCATCTCAGGTTGCTTCATAAAGTCTTGCTTTAATGAAAACTTCCTCTGCATATCAGTGGCATAGCCACGAATGGGCCTAGGTTGGCACAGGCCCACCCACTTTGAACCTCCCAGTAGTGGTACAACAGCAACACATCTGGCGGTGATCCACAAACCCTGCCCGCTGACGATTCCCAACATCTCTCCTTCTAGAAGGTTGGGGGAATCACATAACTCCACTCCTCCAACCCCATTGGTACCCTTAAATCCTTTAGGTCTTTGCTGGCAGTGAGCAGCAACACATTTCTCCTACTTGCGCCATTCGAAGTCATCCCTCTGATTGAATTTTGTCTTATTAAGTTTGGCCGGGTAGGGCAAGATTAGATTTATAATAGTGCTTTTTGTCTGGAAAGTTTCAGACAGTGGTTTCCTTTGTTCTGTTCCAGTTTCTGTTTGCCACTGATACACCTTCTTTTGTGGTGCAGTAAAGTTCCGTTTAGCACTGGTACCAACCCTGGCTGTCTTTTGTCTTCCCTGAATAGAGGCACCAAATACCTTCTGGGTTTAGGCTGAAAGCAGTGCTGGCTCAGTCTTTCAGAAACACATCTTATTTCAAACCATATTTTATACATCCCACTAAATCCCCGTGTTTTCCAAACACCTGGCCTTCCTCTTTGTTTCCAACCTTTGCCTTCTAGTCATTCAAGACTATCAGTACCTCTTTTATTTATATCTTATTTATAACCATATCTTGGTCCATAACTCCAACAAAATTAATCATATCACGCTACAGTGTCTGAGGCAATGAAGGGTTAAGTGACTTATCAATGAACAGAAGGAGCTGCAGTGGGATTTGAACTGGGCTCCTCTAGTTTTCAATCCACTGCTGCAGCTATTGGGCTCCTCTACTCCATATCTTGTTTGCTTGCTCTGTCACTTTTAGTTTTTATTTATTAATAATAATAATAATAATAATATTAATAATAACTTTATTCTTTTATACCGCTATAACCAAAAGTTCTAGGCGGTTTACACTAAAAAGAACTGGACAATCAGCGAAATACAATAATACAGTAAAAAATACAAATATTTGTAAAATAGAATTTCAATAATAAAACTCACTAAGTTTTAAATCCAAAATAAACCAGCACAGACACTAATTTATTCCAAGGCCTCTTATTGCTGTTGTCACATAAAGCCTTTTGATTTGGCTTCCTTTAAATTTGTTCAAAATACTATGACATGTATGATTATGACATGTATGTTATGATGCACTTTTTGTAAGATCTGAAAATTGAATACAGATTTATAAAAAAAATAAAAAATAAAACTCATTAAAAAATATTTTGATCCTTTATTGTTCAGACTTTTGGTGCAGGCATTAGTTTTATCTATTTTAGACTATTGTAACATCATCTATTTAGGAGCACCCAAAAGAATTTTAAGGAAATTAAGGATAATTCAGAATACAGCTGTTCGATTGATTTTTGGTTTAAAAAAGAATGACCATATTAGTCCATATTATCGTTTACTTCATTGGCTGCCTTTGGAGGCAAGAGTATTATTCAAATTTTCCTGTATGCTTTAAGCTGATATCGGGATTGTCTCTAGCTCACCTTTTTCCTCATTTTGTGTTGCCTAGACCATCAAGAGAAACTAGAAACTTCTACTTATTTGCTTATCCAAAAATTAATGGGTGTAGATATAAGACCTTCTTAGATAGGACCCTAGCATTTCAAGCTGGTAGGCAACAATCTTGGTTAGGTAAATGTATTCAGCAAGCTATGTTATCCTATTGCAGTTTTTTGAAATTAATTAAGACCACTTTGTTCGATAAGTTTATTACTTAATGAGATGGGAGTGGTGGAGGCATGTTATGGGCAGGCTTAGGTGGTCTCAAGGGCAGGTTAGAAATGGTTGTCATGCAACGATAATGAAACATTTTGCAAGATATAATGGATGGAACTTATATGTTTGGAACTAGAGCTGTTTTTATGGTAGAATGTGTGAGTCTACCCAAACCCTACTATATTGCCATATAGGTGCCACCTACAGCCATAAGTGCTACTGGGGTGGTACACAGGAGGGTATAATAGGTTTTGGGAGGGTTGGGGGGGGCTCATCCTAAATTATAAGGAGGTTACGGTGAGATATACAGCTGGCACCCTTTATGTGAAGTTCACAGCAGTGTTCTCTAAGATGTCCCATTGCTCTGTTGGGATGTCTGTGTGGCCAGTCCATTACTTTGCTGGTCCCACCCACATCCAAATCATCAGGATTAGGACGTTTTCAATCTGAATGTTTTTCTGATTTAAAAAATGTGGTATAAAGATAGACGTTCTGGTGGCATAGGTGGCCAAGATGTCTAAATAGACAATTTTTTTTTAAAGTTATATTTGGATACCTAGTAGTTTGCCATTCAAAAATGGCCATTTTTTTACCTTCAACTTTGGATGTTCGGCTGGAAATGTCCAAGTTGGACTTAGATGTTTGTTTGTTTTAAAAATGCTCCTCCACGGGTTCATCTCACGCTTTTTTTAATTCTGTCACTGTTTTAATCTCTACCACCTTCCTCGGGAGGACATTCCAGGCATCTACCACCCTCTCCATAAAAAAATAATTTCCTAACATTATTCCTAAGTCTGCCACCCTGCAACTTCAATTCATGCCCTCTAGTTACACCATTTTCCATTTGTATCTATATTAATACCTTTCAAGTATTTAAAGGTCTGTATCATATCTCCCTTGTCCCTCCTCTCCTCTAAAGTATACATATTCAGGTCTTCCATGGTGCAAACCCCATACCATTTTTGCCACTTTACTCTGGATCGCTTCAAGTCTTTTTACATTCTTAGCCAGATATGGCCTCCAAAACTGAACACAGTACTCCAGTACTCAACTTTGTCCTCTTCTATATCTGTTGTTGGTACATAAACTTGAATAATAGTTGTTCTGAGGGGTGTTCCTCATAGATTAATAGAAATTAGATCTTCACTGACTGCATTATATTGTATTACAGTGCTTTCAAGCTTCTTCTTAATTATAAAATTATAAATGCAACATCATTTCTTCTTATTTTTCAGTTAGGGCTTAGTATATCATGTGATCATCAGATTCAAAGTGTTCAATAACAGTTCATTTCAGCCACAGATACCTAAAATGATCAAGTTATGGGTATTTCCATTTTATTCTTGACCACAAAGTGATTGAATATTTGTTTATGTGTGGGAACTGTATTGGAAATTGATTAGAAAGTTATTAATAAGCTCTGGTGTGGGAGCGCTGTTATTTGGTCTCAGATATCCAACAACCCCTGATGCAGGCATTGCGTCAAAACACGGCCAAGTCGGGTTAGCCAATAAAGATCTTGTATTTTCGGCTTGTCATCCCGCCTCCATTCTTTGCCATCTCTACTTTGTGGATTTCTGCTGAAGTCTTTTCTTCTCTGTTTTGCTGCTCATTCTTGACCACATCTAGCTTTCCTTGGTTCATTCTTTGTATATTCCACATCCCAACTCCCAATATGTAAGAAGTCTTTGCAGCTTCCGACTCTTAGTTCATGCTTGGCTACATCAGCAGTCTTCACAAGGGCTTTGCTTCAATCACTTCAGAAATGTCAGTTTACTCTGAGAAGCCTTTAGTTCAGTGCCTCTCAAACTTTCTTGAGCTGGGGCACACCAAAGGTAATGGCCACGGCTCAAGGCACCCAGAAGTGTGCGGATGTCGTTGTAATGACATCACGTGCATGCTTGACATCATCACGTTGACATCCACGCATGCGCAGAGGCCCTCCAGACAGGCCCTGAAGTACCAGTAGGACGTGCCAGCAGGGAAGTTAATAAATTGCAGCTGAGTACCCCCAACCACAGACCTCCAAAGCTCCACCCTAGACCCACCCAAGCTCTTCCCCAGATCCCGCCCCCTTTACTAATTGTAATGCAATTTTTTCCCATTCAATTTTCATATACACACAATATATACATCAGATATAAATTCTCAAAACTGACACATTTCAATCACTATATTGAAAATAAAATCATTTTCCCTACCTTTGTGGTCTGGTGACTATTTTTCTGTGCTTTTAACTATGTTTCTAGTGCCTTCTAATCCATTGATTGTTTTTCCACTCCGTCTTCACTTTCTGCCTTGCATCCATCTTTGAGATGAGAAAAAAAATCACTCCATAGACCTATTCAAAGTATTATATGGATGATATAACAAAGTTCACAGGTTTGCTCAGAATCATGGAGGGGAAAACTGGGGCGAACCCCAGAAAAACCACCTCACAGCCCAATCATCGCATGAAAAGTAAACAAAATGTTATATCATTTCATATATGTTTTTGATGTGAAAAAACTACTGTTTACTGGACTTGTAGTCAAAGAACTAGACAAACTTAACTTGCAGCTTGCGAGTTCCGACATGCATGTTTTGGTCCTGCCTCAGGGAACTTGTCCCCCTCTTCACATTTGACTGGAGTTTGCATCCATCTTTGGCATTAACTTAACAATCAAGTTTTCTATTTTTCTGCTTTCTTCTCAAAATCTACTTTTCCATGTCTTACTTTCTCTCCCTATCTCTCTCCCCTTCCCTCCCTATTGCCATGGTCTGATATCTCCCTCCTTCCCCCCCCCCCCCCCGTGGCCCGAGATCTCTCTCCTTCCTTTCCCCCCTTCCCAGTCTGGCATTTTTCTCCTCTCCTTCCCATAATCTGGCATCTCTCTCTACTACTACTACTACTACTATTATTATTATTATTTCTATAGTGCTACCAGACTCCCCTCCTTCCCTTCCATTCCATAGTCTGATATCTCTCCCTTCCATTAGTCATCTCTCCTCCCCCCCTCAGTGTGACATTTCTCTTTCCCTTCCTTCTTATTGCCCCCAGCAGTCCATCTCCCTTCCCTTCCTCCTTTCTGTCCCCCCTCCCAGTCCAGCATTTCTCCCTCCTTTCCACCAGTCTAACATTTTTTTCTCTCTTCCTCATGCATACTTCTCCTCTGGTCCTCTTTCCCTCCCCAACCAACATCTCTCTCTCTCTTCCTCCATGCCTCCTGCATGCTTTCTCTTTCTATCTTTGCCTCTTCCCTTCAAGTGACATCCCTCCTTCCCATCCCCAACCCAACATGCTCTCTCCCCGTGCACCATCTCACCCTCCCCTCCAGTGTGTAGCACCTTTCTTTTCCCTTCCTTTCTGCCAGGTCCAGCAACACCTCTTTTCCCTTTTAGCTCCCCCTGTCCATAAGTACCCCTTTTTTCCTTCCCTTGTCCACCAGTACCCCTTCTCCTTTTCTTCCTCCCCCCTGTCCAGCAGTACCCCTTCTCCCTTCCTTCCTCCCCTCTGTCCAGCAGTATCTCTCCTCCCTTCTCTTTCCCTCCTCCCCTGTCCAGCAATATCTCTCCTCTCTAGCCTAGCCTGTGTGCTTTTTAACTTAGCCACAGAGCTGCTGCTAGCATTAGTTTAGCCGTGGTTTCATCAGGCAGCCTCAGGGCTTTTGCTAGGCCAACCCACCTCACATCATCAAAGTGGGCTGGCCTAGCAAAGGCTCCATGACTTCCTGATGAAACTGAGTCTAAATTAATTCTAGTGGCAGTTCTGTGTCTAAGTTAAAATCACACTGAGCTGCCGCTGCTGATGCAGGGGTGGGGAGAGAAGCTGCCAGGACTCCTGCTTTCCTTTTCTCTGATTTTAAGTGTGCCGCAGCATACAGGGCAGGAAGAGAGGTGCAGGCATCAGCTAACATGTAACTTCCTGCCTTCTGCTGAGAGATTCATTTTCCAGCAGTATATTGCAATTTGCATCATTGTAACTCCCCATCGAGTTTTCATGACAGGATACAAAAGTACACTGTCAGGCCTTTCTCCCACCCAGGTAATATCAATGTTGTTGCCACAGTCATAGAAATGCGATCCCCCCACCACCAATATTGTTCCATGCTGCAGCTGCCTCAGCTGAGACCTGTCTACCTTGGGAGACCCCGCCAATGGCATAGATCTCAACATCAGTGATACATGCAAGTTCTTGCAGCTCAACGATAGGTAGCACACCAAGCAAGGGAGGCACACAACTGCTCTTGCCAATTTCCCACCTTCCCAAGATAATCAATCAATCAATCAATGAATTATTTATTTATTAAAAAAAATTATTACCTGCTTACACCTAAGCTGCTTACAAGATACAGTCATAATATTAAGACATACATACAATAAAAAAAAAAAAAAGGTTTCACTAGTGGCCAGATCGGGAGCCCTTTCCAGCAGGGTACCTAACATCATCTACACCCCTTCCCCGTTCCAGCAGGGGAGAGAACTACATGAGGAGCAGCGCTGATGGTGTTCGGTACCAACTGCCAGCTTCACTAGTTTCCAGCAGGGGGGGCGTGGCCTGATCGCTCCGGAGACCACAAGCATGTAGTGACTGCTCCTCGCACCCGCATCTAAATCCAAGCAGAATCGTGCTTTAATATTTGTAGTTTCTGCTTCGTCGGATGTATTTCGCTGCCAGAGTCATCTTACAACCTCTGAAACTGACAGAGACTGAAAGGAAAGGAGCGACCCGTGTTCACTGGGGGGGCGTGGCCTGATCGTCGCGGAGACCGCATAAGAGTGGAGACAGCCCCTTACACCCGCACCTAAAGCCAAGCGAAATTGCACATTTATATCTTATAATTTCTGTTTCGTCGGATGTATTTCACTGCCGGATTAGTCTTATGATCTCTGAGACTGATAGGATCTGGAGGGAAGGAGCGGCCCGCATTCACTCACGCTGCTTAGCAACAAGTGGCCCGGTCATGTGATGCAGCTGATTTAAAAAAAACAAAAAACGAACGTTTGTGAGCTTTCTAACCCACAGTTTCCACACGCCTACCTAGCTAAAACATACAAACTCTTCTCAAACCATTTCTGCTCCCTCTGGTGCTTCCGCTGACCGGTGTGTGTGTGTGAAGCCTCCGGATAGTGCCTGGCATGCCGGTTAAATCGGCGAAAACGCCGAAACACAAGACTACCTGCACTGCTCTCAAAATGGCGGCGGCGCCGACTCCTGCTCCTGTCCTGACACACTGGGGTGAATGGGCCCAAGAAATTTCACGAACAGTCACTGCAGCCTTAGAAGATAGGCTTCACAAATTACAGCTGGCTATGGACTGTATTAATGAGCGTGTTGAGACACAGGCTGGCCGTATAACAACATTGGAACAGAGGGTGTCAGATGGTGAGGACGCAGTATTACAAGACCGAGAGAATGTGACTACTTTACAAGCTCAAGTGGCAACATTGACTGGACGGCTGGATGAACAGGAGAACCGTCAGTGTCGTAATAATTTAAGAGTTGTGGGGCTGCCTGAGCTTCGGGCTGACCAAGACCTCTACCAATTTTTTCAGGTTTGGCTCTCAAAACAACTTGGCCTGACGACACCAATGGATGGTTTTATATGTGAGCGAGCACATCGCATGGGCCAGCGTATGGAAGATAGCAACCGCTTGCGAGCAGCGATCGCTAGATACATTAATTGGAAAGAAAAGGATCTCATCATGCAGGCTTTTCGGAAATCTAGACGGCTGGAATATGAAGGTCAAAAATTATTATTATTCAATGACTACTCCTTACATGTATCCTCCCTCCATAAGGCGATGGCGCCGCTCTGCTCCACACTTCATCGCAGGGGAATACGGTTTGCACTCATATATCCGGCATCTCTGTGTATTTGGCGAGATGGGAAACCGAATACTTTCACAGATAAAACGTCCGCACAACAATTTATAGACTCTTTATCTGTGATAGAGACTGGAGAATCCACGGCTCAGACTCCACCACATGCTGTTAATTCTCGCATCAGCTAATTTTAAATCCAGTCTGCAGAAATTTCTTTAATGTTTCAGTATTCATTAAGATGTACCCGACGAAGATGAAAGCAACATACAATAACCACACTATTCCCTTCACTGAGCTTGAGATCCTGGCAACATTCCTAGATTTCTTACAAATATACTGATATGCACTGTTTGCTTTGTCTATTTCTCTTATGAGACTATGCAATGAAATACATATATTATGTTGTATGCTCTACTAGGTCAAGCACACTAATCTCATGTTTTCTGTTATTAAGTGGGTGTGGATTTTGCTAGTTGTTACATATGTGTAATTTCTCCGTGCTCACAAGAGCACCCTTAAATTGTTTTAAAATTTGCATGATAGTATGGTCCATTTCCTTTCTGACCATACATTATGCTGACATTACTGTTTCCTCTTCTCTTATTCTCAGATTTTCTTTATTTCTCTTTTTAGACAAGAGTGTCTACCTGGCCTCACGGCTACATCAGTTATTTTTTTCTAGACAGTAGGGATATATATTTTGCTTTATTACTGTATATCATAGACTATGGCTGATTTACATGTTCTTTCCTTTAATGTGAATGGTTTGAACCATCCCATTAAAAGAAAAAAGATAGCTAACTATGTGTCAAATAAACACCCTGATGTAATTTATTTGCAAGAAACCCACCTCCCATCCGCTGATGCCTCGAAATTCCAATTAAAGGGATTCTCCACTCATTTATACTCCCCTGCAACTCACCGAAAGAAAAATGGGGTTTCAATATTTCTCAATGATAAACTATCTCCGGTAATTCATTCTTTTAAAACAGACACGGATGGAAGATGGTGTCTAGTGGATGCTGAGGTGCACTCAGTAAATTTTGTTTTTCTTAATATATATGCCCTGGTCCAAGACCACCCAGATTTCTTCAAAGAGCTACAGTTGGCGTTGATTGAATTTGATTCTTGCCCTATGATATTAGGAGGTGATTTTAATCAAATTCAAGACTTATATATTGATAGATCATCTTCTTGCAAACCCTCCAAATCCAGGTCTTTCACAGCTCTTCATGCTTTAAATGATGCTTCTCCCTTGTGGATCCTTGGCGCTTGCTTTACCCAAAAGGCAGAGAATACACACATTTTTCACCACCACATAACACGTACTCAAGAATTGATTTTTTTCTCTTGTCCTCTTCTCTTATTCAAGATCTTACCAATTCTATTATACATCCAATTTCTCTTACAGATCACGCTGCCATTTCTTTATATATATCCATATCAGCCCCACGTAAAGAATCCCCTTCTTGGCGACTGAATAACACCTTACTCTTAGATGAGGAAATTGTTGAAAGAATCAATTCTTTTACTGTGGAGTTTTTTGAAAATAACTCTAAAGATCCTAAAATCTGTCCTTCAATTATCTGGGAAGCATGCAAAGCAACCCTCAGAGGCGAATTGATTAAAATAGCTTCTTGGAAAAAGAAACAGTCTATAAGAAAGGAAAAAGACTTAGAAAATTCTATTAAAGCCTTAGAATTACAACATATGTCTAATCATTTACACGACCCAGCTACTTTCCAACGTATCCAAAATCTTAAATATGAATACAACACTTTGGTTTCATGTACAGCCCGACGTGATATCTTCATCTCCACTTCTGGTCACTACATGGGAGATAACCTTATGGGTCGGCCTTTAGCTAGATACCTTAAAACCAAATCTAAAAGACTACATATCATAACTATTCAAGATCCATCAGGTCATTTAGTCAAAACCAGATCCTTAATTTCCTCTCAATTTGAAAACTTTTATGCTTCTCTATACCAATCCGAATTAGCTGCTTCTGAATCAGATATAGATTCCTTTCTTACCTCCTTAACTCATCTGATCATATCAGACTCTGTTAAATTGGAACTAGATTCCCCTATAACTATATCAGAAATTGAAACTGCCATATCTTCTTTACCAGCTTGGAAAGCCCCTGGCCCAGACGGTTTTACTAATGAATTCTTTAAACAATTCCGAACCCTCCTAGCTCCTTACCTTCTTACATATTATGATTTCCTCCACTCCACTCCGAACAAACAATTCAATTTCACTGAGGCCACAATTGTAGTAATCCCCAAACCTGATAGAGACGCCACCTTGGTTAAAAACTTCCGCCCTATTTCTCTCCTTAACTTAGATTATAAGATAATGGCAAAACTACTTGCATTAAGACTTACCAAAGTAATCATGTCTTTCATACATAAAGATCAAACAGGGTTCATTAAACAAAGATATATAGGAGATAACCTGCGTCTCTTTCATCATATTAACGCTTATGCTAAAACAATGTCAGACCCCGTAATTGGTCTAGCTATTGATGCCGAAAAAGCATTTGACCGGGTGGAGTGGTCTTTTCTTTTTCGTGTCCTGAAGTGGTATAACTTTGGCTCATTTTTCACGGATTGGATAGAAACGCTATATCGCCAACCCACAGCTCGTATTCTAATTAATAACTCTCTATCCAATAAATTTTCCCTTCACAGAGGTACACGACAAGGCTGCCCTCTCTCACCATTGTTATTTAATTTAGTGTTGGAGCCCTTCCTTTCAGCTATCCGACAATGCCCCTTAATCAAAGGCATTCCCTCCTCTAATAGAGACTTCAAATTAGCAGCTTATGCTGATGATGTTTTACTCTTTCTTAGGAACCCTCTAGTCTCTCTTCCTAACCTTATTCAAATTGTCACTCAATATTCTCTCCTCTCTGGTTATTCTGTTAATTGGGAGAAATCAGAGATCTTCCCTCTGAACGATAATATTCTTCCCTCAGATCTAGCTCACTTTTCCTTCTCATGGTCGCATGAAGCTGTGAAATACTTGGGGATCTTAATACATAAAGATCCGGTATATGCTCAAGATCTTAATATATCCAAAGTCAAAAATATAGTACTAAAGTACTGGTCTCCACTTTTTCTATCCTGGTGGGGTAGAATAACAGCCGTCAAAATGACTTTGGCCCCTCAAATCAATTACATTCTCTCTATGCTTCCTCTTCTATGCCGGAAGTCATTTTTTCAATGGCTAAATAGGAAGCTATCTGAATTCATTTGGAACAAGAAAAAACCTCGAATTGCTCTCGCCAAGCTGAAAGCCTCTAAGATTAATGGTGGTCTTAATTTTCCGGATTTTTATCATTATTATATTGCTTCACTAGCTAAATATGGTGCTTACTGGCTCACTGACTCCCTATTCCAAGATCCTCCTGCCTGGTTTGAAATGGAGAGCTTTTTATGCATGCCTTTACACACCTCCTGCCTACTAACAGTGTCAATACCCAGACACTTGAGAAGGTACTCTTTGCTGAGTTCAAAGCAACATGCTCTTCATCTTCTAGATATATTGGCTGAGATCTCAGTTTATGATAGTCCACTCATGTCCCTTTGGAATAACTTTAAAATTCAAAACCATGGCAAATCCCTTTCATGGAAAAGATGGCTGCGGGCGGGTCTATGGTTTGCCCATCAATTGTCTACTCCAAATCTGTCTGTTCCTTTTGATATTATTTGCTCTACATATTCGCTGCCTCCTTCTGTTTATTCACAATGGCTCTCACTCACTGAAACACTGTCTTCTATGCATATACGTTTTGACTTCATGACTTCCACTCATACTATTCGTCATTGGTCTATACTGTCTCTACTTAAAGGCAAGGCGATATCTCTTTTCTACAGTATTTTAAGAGATCATTCCTTCACTTTTACACCCCAATCTATGAAACACTGGGAAACTATACTCACTATTCCGCTTTCTGACATTGATTGGGAACTTTTCTGGTCTTCAACAAATCGCCCACTTTTATCTTCTAGAGTCTCACAATCAATGTTCTTTATTATGTGGCATGCAGTATGGACTCCATTTCGCATGTGGAAAGCCAATTTAAAACAAGACTCTGTTTGCTGGAACTGTTTAAAAGATGTAGGAACTCTCGACCACATGCTTTTTCACTGTACACAGGTCCGATCCTTTTGGACTCGCATTTGGAGCACCATACAATCTATTACTAACTGCTCGGAAGAGATCTCTATGGACATTGTAATCCTTCGCTCTCAACATCCCTGCTTTGCACAATCAAATTGTCCTCCTAAACTCATTGATACCATGTTTGTGACTGCTCTCATGCACATTCTGAAAAACTGGAAATCATCTTCGTTATTAGACTATACTTTTTGGTGGAACTCTCTGTGTATGTACCATAGATTTGAATCATATGCATATGAGAAAAATATTACCTCCAGAACCCTGACGAACTTGAAGTTTAACAAATCACCTTGGTCATTCCTAGATACCTATGTACGTTCTGCTTCGTAGACACTCCTGTCTTCCTTTTCTTTAATTTCCTTTTCTTTATTTTTCTTTCATCTTTCTCCCTTTTTTCTGTTGTTCTCCCTCACTTTTTTCTTATATTCTCTTCACATGCAGTTCTAATAGTAGGAACCTTTCTCACTGTTATGTTCCTCTATAGTTAAATATAGATTTATATGCTCTTTATACAGAAAGCTTTATTTTGACTTCATGTATTTGAACTGCTTCCTGTATTTTCTAAAAATACTCAATAAAAAACTATTGAACACACACACAAAAAAAAAGACATACATACAATAGCATGCAAGAATGTAAATCTCCATAAAATAATATTCATTCATTTAAACACCTCCACATACAATGATGCCAATGTCTCCATAAAATATTAGGCGGCATCTGTGCCAAAGAAGAGTTGGAGGACAGACAATCCCATAGATATGGGGAACAGCGGCAGCAGTACCATGGTAGCTGGCAAGCCCTAAGCTGCTTCTGGTTGCTTTAGTTACTTAAAAGGACATTGTAGGCACCAGCTGTGCTGTCCACAGCTCAGGATACAAAATGAGATAGAGGCACCATGTTTTTATTAGTTTCTCTCAGCCTGGAGTGTCTGGTAGCAGTTTCTTTCTCAAGCTGTCCACCTGCCTTCATGCGCTGTATGGGACTGAAGGCAGCAGACGTGCTTTGACAATTCACTTGCTGAAGGCACCTGCTACCCTGAAGAATGTGGTCAATATGTTCTATTCTGAACAGCAGAGGGTGGGCTGTGGAGCCAAACTTCTATCCTATCAAATTCTGGCTCTGTGTTGGGGTTATTGACCACTGCACATACACGAAAATAGCACAATACTTTTCCCAACTAAAGATCTCTCTATGTATTATTATTAATTGAAAGAAAGCTAACAAAGGAATTGGGTGGAATTGAAGAGGTGCAAAAGGTCAATTGTTTCAGTTATGTCCTCAAAACCTTTGTTGATCAGGTATTTAGGATTTTATGCTTCATGTAGTCTCCCTGTGACATAGGCTAAGCTGAGTTTGCTATTTTATGTTTATTAAGCTGGATTTGTGTACTAATTTACCCAGGATTTTTTTTTTTTTTTTTAGGGATTATTTCTGTTATTTTGAAAATAAAATACAACAAAAACAAAGTATGTGCTCAGTTCAACCTACATATATTGCTTTGACATTCTGGTCTCACACTAATGTATCATCTCAGAATCCTGACCCGCTGCAGGGTACACTAAGTAATATCAACGATTCAGCACCTACAGGGCTTTCTGAATGCTTGTAAATAATACACTGACAGTAGCTCACCGGCATGCAATAACCTTTACAGTAATTAACAGCATACTACAATGTACAGTAATTAATTAGTAAGAGAGATATAAGATATACAAAAATACATCATATAATTACATCAGTATGCCATAAAACATGCAATAGCAGGACATTATAGAAAATAATGTTTACGTTAACACAACAAACTGACACTGGCATTGTTATTGGGCCAGCCTACCCACTCTGTGTTAAATTTACAGTCTTCGGTGTGTGGACTTTGTTACCTCCTTTGATACAGGCTTTTCTGCAAGCATAGATGCGCTTTTGAGACGGAAAGGGTCCTGTTTGTAAAGGTTGTGAGCCAGTGACATACAGACGGCTAAAATGCAAGTATTGCTGTGGAGAGCTGCTTTATGTATATTGCTGAAGGGGCACAACAAGGAGGCATGCCTTTTGTGCACCCTGTCAGCGAAAGGAAGGCGGGCTGTTCGGAGGGCATATATAATGAGGAAACGTAACCATAGTAACGAAAATGCATTCACGTGACTTATATTGAAAACGCAAAGAGTCAAGGGAATCATACTGAACACGCGTTGACGTGATCACGTGTTAACGTGCTCTACGTGCGTGTGTCCTTCGTTCGCCAAGCAGCATCTAGGGGCGCGCTAAATTGTCATTGCGCTCAGTTATCTTGTGCTAAATTGTCTCGCACTCAGTTATCGCTGCGCTCAATTGTCTTGCGTGGAGATATAGTTGCGTGCAATGGTCTTTAGCGCAACAGTCTGTGAGCGTGATTGTCATTGCGCTGAGTTGTCTGTGCGTTTTTGTCCGCACACGATTGTCTTGCGCGCTTTTGACCTGTCACCCCCTGTCATGACACCCTTTGAGCGACTAGAAGTTGATCTTGATTAATTTTATTAATTTTTTTAGGCTTGATTGGGGGGAAAGATGGTTTTAGCAATAGAATATGAGATATATGAGTCTCCTGAATTACCTCTTTACATAGTGTAGGGTCAGGGACAATATGCGAGGTATGATCCTATTTTACTAGTACTGCTACATCATTTCCATAGCAGTACTTGATATGCACAGCACTGTGCATATTATATAGATATTTGGCTCTAGTAGGTTCACAATCTAAGGTGTTTATTTTTTGTACTTGGGGTAATAGAGGGTTAAGTGATTTGCCCACAGTCACAAGGAGTTGCAGTGGGAATCAAACCCAATTCCCCGGGATCTCAACTCACTGCACTAACCATTAGGCTATGCTTCTACTCTTGGATCTTGAGCTATCTCTTATCGGGTAAGTTTATCTTCCCTACCCCAAAGGCCTGTCGTTATAAGACTTTTTTGGACAGGACTTTGGCGTACCAGGCAGGGAAGATGATCTCCTGGTTAAGTCTGATGAGTGTTCAATCCTACTCTTACCTTACCATTAGGAAAACATTAAAAACCCATTTATTTGACAAACAAGAATGCTGTTTTTGATATTATAATGAGGTGTTTTGGTTCTTATTCTTTTTAATGCATGTTTTAATCTTTTAATTTTTTACTATGTAATATTAGATTGAAGTACGCAGCTAGTGCGTTTTGAAATTGTATCATGTGCTGAAATGTCTCAGCTTTTTTCCTGTTGTGAACCGTCCAGAACTACTGGTAGGGCAGTATATAAGAAAATAAATTATTATTATATCATCTAGAACCTATCTATGAAACAGAATACGAGGGTGGTTTGAAAGGTTTGGTAAAAGAGCAAGTTACACAGCATAGTCTCCATCGAGAGCAATACAGTAGATTTAGTCCAGCGAGTTTCCAGATTTTTTTTTGTATCATAGCTAAAATAGCTTAACAAAACACTGGAAACTCGCTAGACAAAGGGGTCCTTTTACTAAGGCGTGCTAAATGTTAACACATGCTAAATGCTAATGCATCCATAGACTATGGGGTCCTTTTACAAAAGCGCGGTAGCGGTTTAACGTGTGGAATATCGCGCGTTAAACCGCCTGCCGTGCTAGTACCTAACACCTCCATTGACGAGGCGTTAGGATTTTAGGCTGCCGCAGAGATTAGCGCCTGATGAAATGTCCGACGCGCTAACTCCCGTAGTGCGCCTTGATAAAAGAAGCCCTATAATCGACACGTTAGCATTTAACACACGCTAATATTTAGCACACGCTGAAACAGCTAGCGCGCCTTAGTAAAAGGACCCCTAAGTGTACTGTATAGCTCTCGATGGAGGCTCCATTTAACTTGCTTTTTTACCAAACTTTTCAAACCACCCTCATATATCTAATGCTCTTATCAATGTATGATCTACCAGGGAAATGATACTTTTAATTTTTGATTTAGTTATAATGGAGAAAATGGATCGTTCACATATTGCCAAAGATGGCTGATGGATTAGGGTGCTGTACTGTTGAATCAGTTATGTCCCCTGGAAAATATGGTGAGTCATCAATCAAGATAAAATGGCAGAGGAGGGTTGATTAATTAACGCCTGTGATGCTGTGTAGCTATGGGGATCTGATTTCTTCTTTTGTTGAAATTCAGAAGCCCTATATCTCTATTTTTTTGAATTTGTATTCTTTCTCTGCATGTGACTACTGAAATATATATATATGTTTGTGTATGTATGTATATATATGAACAGAATAGTTAGCTTGCTCTAAACTTGATTGTGCTCAACCAATTATTTAGGGGATTTTACTGTAATTTGCATATAGATTAAATATTTTCTCCTCCCTTAGCAAATGCTTTTTTATTGACAATCACATCCATGGGTTATTCCCAGGTGCTTTGAGAAGCTACCCATGAAAAAAAGTCATTTGCTTGATTTAATATCGTATCCTGTTTAGAAATTGGATGGATTGACCTCCTGGTTTGTAAGATTAAACAGTCTTATGATGAGACCATTTCTGTTTTTTATATATTCAATATTTGTGATTTTTTTCTGGGTGAGCAGATAAACCAATGAAGACTAACCCCCTGTTTTACTAAGGTGCGCTATGAATTTTAGCACGTGCTAAATATATGCACGCGCTAACCACTAAAGCGTCCATAGTCTAACATGCACGTGTTAGTGTTTAGCACGTGGTTAGCACGCGCTAAAACGCTTAGCCCACCTTTGTAAAAGGAGCCCTAAGAGTGTTTGGGAAATATTATCACACTTGACCCCATTTCAGTTGAGACTCATTGTCAATTTATGTCAGAGGCATCTGACTCTGTAAACTAGGATATTAGTCTCTCTTTGGGAAAAAAAAACACCTATGGAGGCTATGAATCATTTCAAAATTCTGGGTAGGGTTTGATAGTCTGAATGAAGCATTATACCCTGAGGTTTTTCCAAAGATCTGATAGAGAGAGTTACACAGATGGGAAAGAAAGTAATGAAAGAGGAATGATGGGTTTTTGTGGGTCTGTAAAAAAGATTTAAGAGTAAACATTAATTTCTTGAGTGAGGTTTCTAATCTGAGATTTGAGGGGAGAACATTCCATAATGAAGGTCCTGTTACAGAAAAGATGGAGGAATGTGTAGATTTGTATACTATTTGTCGAGCAGAATGGTTTTGTTGAAGAGATTGTAGCATATGGTTAGGTATGTAAGGTGTAAGGAATTGATCAAAGTAGGGTGGTGTATGAAATATCCGTGTTTTAAAAACAAGAAGGATTTTGAAAGTGATTCTGTTTTTATAGAAAATCAGTGAGCAGGTCTTAATAAAGGATTAACATGATCAAATTTCCTAGCACGGTGATAAGTTTGATTTAAGTGTTTCATATTATCTGTAAAAGGATATCTTTGTTATTGATCCCTTGGTATAGTGAGTTGCAGTAATCTAATTGACTGATGATGAGGGAGTGTGCTAATATGTTAAGAGCATGTGGATAAAAGAAGGATTTGAGTGAGTGGATTTTCTGAAGCAGGGTTGAATGATGAATGTCTAGTGTTTGAAATTAAGGTTACTGTCTAATATAATGCTTAATATCTTTATGACTGAGGAAATTGGTAATGGCGTGCCAGCAAGTAATAAAGGAGTAGATAAGTCAGGCTGAGTTGTATGAGAAAAAAAGTATTCCTTTTGATTTTGTGGAATTGAGGAACAAATATCAAATAACCATGTAGAGAAGGTGTTAAGCTTGGAGTTTATCTCATTGATCTCTGATATGCCTGAAGGGTTAAGTGGATGGAGAAGCTGGATGTCATCAGCGTAAACAAAGATAGCGAAAGTAATAAATTGTGCAAAGATTAGAAGAGGTGTAATGAAAATGTTGAATAATAAAAGGGCTAATAATGAACCTTGTGGAACTCCTCAAGGGGATGTGAAAGAGTCAGATGAAGTTGTACTGTATATGTTTGATGTTGAAGGCAGGAGCTGAACCATGATAAGGAAGTCCCAGAAATACCTATTGTTTGGAGGCAAAAAAGTAGGAGAGAGTGATCAATAGTATCAAAAGCTGCAGTGAGTTCTAAAGAGATGAGAATGGTGGGTTGGTGATGATCCAGGTGATATAAGATGTTTATTGCTAAACCTATGATGGATGTTTCTGTAAAATGATGATTTTGGAAACCTGTGTGGCTGGGGTGCCAAGAATTTGTTTTGTCTAAGAAATCTGTCAGAGAATCCTTCAAACAAAAAGGCTACAACTTCAGAAAGACTAGATCTTCATTTAAAACACCCAGGGCAAACTTATTGCAGAACAAAGAAAGAAGAACCCACTGAGGAGGCATCCCTTGTAGTAAAATATAACTCAGCTAGATAAACTGAAAAAAATAAAATAAAAAATCATAAAACGACCTGTGGCTGCTATTCTGGGAAGATGAATCACTGAAAGAAACACTGCCTGTTCCCCTAGTACTAGCTTTCCAGCAGTTCCCTAACCTGGAGCAAAAATGAGTGAAAAGTAAACTCCCAAAAAAAGCTCAAAGAGAAAAGAATGGCACGAGCCCCTGCAGAATACCAAGCTGCAAACTGTGCCAGCACATATCACAGGATCCCACAATTACTAAACAGGAAAAACATTCAGCATACGGAGACCCAATTAATCCTCTTCCCCTATGCAGAAAGTAAAAAGAGAGATGCTAACACTGGCAAAGAGAAGAATTAGCCTACAGACACAGGAGAGAGCAAAGTAACAGCTCCATGGGGGAAACACTTCAGGGCTAGGCCACTGCCGCGATGACCTTCTGAAAGGGAAATTCAGAACAATTCAAGAATAAAGACATTTGAAATGAAAATGATTGGACACTTCATTATATACATAAAAATGACTCAACGCAGACAAAGAACTTCAATTTCTTTTTAATTCAAGTTTAAAAAATAGACAGTAAAGTGGCAGTTCTATAGATTTAGGCACCCCTAATGCCATGCACTTAGTGACAATTCTATGACAGTTTCTCGGTACCGAGATTCTGTTATAAAACACTAACATAAGTTGCCATTGGTATGTCTAAAGTTAGGGATCATCGGTTATGTCAAAACAATGACTGTTGCTGACGCATAATTCTGCCCTGAAGTGTGCATAACTTATCGTATTTTTAAAGTTATATGTCTGTTCCTGAGATATACCCACAACCTACCCATACTCCATCCATTTATATGCCCCTCTTCGCACTTACATGCTAAGCAATGTTGATGAACATGTTATGGAATAGTATCTAACACTTTTGCATGTAATTGTTCATTAGTGGCATCAGAAACTGGATTGCCAGAACTTTGTGAGTTTGCTGCCTTCTGGACTGAATTACATTAATTTTTGAACACCTCTTGGTACTATCTAGCCCTAAACGCAGCCCTTGCGTGGGTGAAACACGGCCAGCGTCGGGCTTGTTTGCCAATATTTTAGACTACAAAGAATGCAAGTTTGAAGACATTATTCCTGATTCTGATCTGCTTTTTTTTCTCCTGCCATCTTGGAGTTTGCCTTGTTGTTTCCTTGGCTCAAATTCGGGGGCCAGAAAAAAAATCACCCAGCACTTCAGGATGAAAGATCTTCATAGAATAGTGCTGGGTGCAAAGATTTACACCAGCTGAAACCTGGTGTGAATCCTGGCATGCATGTTGGGTACACATGCACAGTATTCTATAAAACTGTGTACTTATCTTATAACTGGGTACATAAGTGTATTTTCTCACTGACCTGATGGTTCAGCCCTGTTTCAGCACCTTGTATATTCATTAGAACGTGTTTCGGCTTCAAAAATTGGGCACATAATTAGCATCTAATTTAGTTACCATTTATAGAATTCCTCAGTTGGTGCAATTTAAAGAATTGCTCTTCACATATTACCTAAAGGAACATGAATTTGTAAGCATGTATTTTGTTCATTAGCATGCCTTAAAAGATTATGATGCACACCAACTCTGGAATTCTATAAGTCGCATGTGTAAATTTGGGTGTGCGTTCAGTTTGCGCATGCAACTTAATTGAATAATGAGCCAATTAGCACAGATAATTGGTTTCTTAATGAACAATTATTTGTGTTCATTTATGTGTGTAAATTTAGGCCCAGGAAGAAGTCATGGGGCAATCTGACAAACTGAAGAACAGCAAATCTCCTAGATGGAATAGTATTCATTCCAGAGTACTGATAAAAGTGAAAAATGAACTTCTAGAGCTATTGTTAATAATTTGTTATTTATCTTTAAAATCCAGCATGATACTGGAAGATTGAAGGGTGACCAATGTAATGCCGATTTTTAAAAATAGTTCCAGAGATGATCCAGGAAATTATAGATTGGTGAACCTGATGTTTGAAATAGCAGGTTGAAATAGTTGAAACTATTATAGAGAACAAAATTATGGAGCATTTACATAATCGGTAGGCAAGAAGGATTTTGAAAGCCAGTGAGCTTCTTACCATATCAAGGGCTAGATTTACTAACCCTCCTATCTGTGTGCACACCCTCAACTGACTGCAGGAGAAACAGCCGAACACAAGGCAGGAGGGATGCCATCTCCTTTCTGCCATCGCAAATGCTACCGGGCTGGGCCGGGCCCACCTCCCTCCCTATAGTAGGCCAATCAGGGTCTTCCATAGACTCCTCCCTAAGGAAGTCCCTGATTGGCTGAGGTGCCCCAGGCTTTTCCCAAGGGAGAAGCCTAAGGCGCCTCAGCCATTCAGGGCCTTAGGCCCCTCCCCATGCATCAGTTGATGTATTAGGGTGTGGCCTAAGGCCAGTATTGGGATGGAGCAGCAGTAGCAGGAGGACTTTTGTCCTTCCTCCTGCTCCCAAAGACCATGGGACTCGGGAGGCCTGAGGAGCAGGAGGGACTGGGCACCCCTCCTGCTCCCATCGTTTCTAAAGGTACAGGGAGGGGGTGGCCCAGGCCCAGCTAGCCGGAAGGCCTACTACAGGGAGGGAGGTGGGCAGGGCCTGGCCTGGCCAGGTGGCGATTGCGATGGCAGGAGGGAGATGGCATCCCTCCTGCCTTGTGTTTGGCAGGGCATCGGCGAGGGGAGGGGTATTAGTGCGCGGAGGCATTGGCGCAGGGGGGCGGGTTAAAACCACAGGCTGGCAATTCCTCTTTAATGTATTCTGTACAAATTGCCAGCCCATGATTTTAAAGGGCAGGAGAGTCGACCAGGATAGAAGCGACTGGTCTTCAGCAGTCGCTTCTTTTCTGATCGGCAAGCCCAATCGGTGTTAGCTGAAGTGTTTAGTGAATCGCTGCCCTCCCAAATTTGCATACCATTTCCCTCATTTGCATGCATAGATCGGGAGAGGATCGCTAATCACTTTAGTGAATCGGGTCTGAGGGAAATCGAGTCTCATAGGGCACGCAAACCGATCGGTACACGATCGATTTGCTTAGTGAATCTAGCCCCTAATCCTCAAGCAAGATAATAATTGTGCTTAGTTGACTAACTAATCTAATAAATTTGTTATTAGATTAGTTAGTCAACTAAGCACAATTATGTGATGTTAGTCACTTATCTTGATGCAGCGGCAAACTGCTTCTTACTGCCCGTCGTCTCTGATTCTGTTTTAAATCCTCAGATGCCTCAAAAAACCTGTTTAATTTATTAGCCAAGCTTATTCAGAGAAGTCTTTTTGGATTTTTCCTTGAGGGGAAAAAGAGGGTGATCTCACCCACTCACACTTCTTTTTCCCAGGTGGAGGCACCGAGTGCTAAATGAGTGAGGGACCGATGGAGACTTCCTTTGGGGGACTCCATCCAGGTTGGGCCCTGAAGGAGGCATTATATTATTTATTTTAAAAATGTCTGAGCGAGTTATACAAGGAAGTAAGGCCCATAATTCTATAAATGGTGTTCCCTAACTTAATTGATAAAAGCCATTACAAAAAAGTAGGTGCCTACTAGCACCTAGAAAAACCTACTTTGACCTTAGAATGCCTAAGATCAAAGTAGGCGTGGCTAATGCAGGAAATGATCTTAGGCGTTCTAAAGCTCCTCCATAGACGTGATTCTTGTCAAATGTAGGTGCTGGAAATGTAGACCTTCAAAACCCTGACATACATTTTCAGCACCTACCTTTGACAAAAGCTGCAATTCTGTAAACGACACCATTGCGTGATTAACACACTATCAGTGGCCACTGATAACGGCACTGTTGACAGAATCCAGACCTAAATGACTCAAGTAATAAAAATTAAAAAGGAGCAGAAAAGAGTAATATAGTAGATGACGGCAGATAAAGACCCGAATGGTCCATCCAGTCTGCCCAACCTGATTCAATTTACATTTTTTTCTTCTTAGCTATTTCTGGGCAAGAATCCAAAGCTATGCCTGTGTTTAGGCACTGTGTTTAGGTTCCATCTAGAGAATGACATGGATATAAATTTGTACCCGTCCCTGAAGGAACTCAATTTCCCCGTCCTGTCCCCTTGAGTTTTGTCTCTGTCCCTGCCCCATTCCTGTAAGCTCTGCCTTAACTGCACAAGCCTCAGACACTTATGATTTTAAAGTGTTTGTGGCTTGTGCAGATGAGGACAGAGTTTATAGGAATGGAGCAGGGGCAGGAAAATAACTTGCCGAGACAGGACGATAAAATGAGTTCCTATGGGGGACGGAGAAAAATTTGTCCCCGTGTCATTCTCTAGTTCCATCTGCTGAGAGACATGGGCTTTCCAACTCACCATCAGATATATTCCTATTTGTCTCTTCTTTATTAGTCTGTACATTTCATTCTCATTTCCCCTCTTTCCCAACATTCCACCATTATGATGTAATCTATGATTCACTTGTACAGTCGATCATCATACCTCTTCCTTATCTCACTGAAAGGGCTGCATTTTAACTCCCCTCCACAATGTAGCTTGCAAACTGAATTTCAAAAGCAAAACAACCTTTTTGAAAATCCTGCAGATGTAAAGTAGAAACCCAATAGTATACAGATTATCTAGCATGGAAAATGGAATTTTGAGTCATAATATTCATCGTTTGCAATACATTTTGCAAAAGGCTGTCTCTGCATGAAGCCTTTTGTAAAATACATGTAACACCAAGGGAGAAAACTCTGGTGACATATATAACAGTGAACCCTCCCCCCAGTATTGATAAGTATGTGGTGGATTTTGCTACCTACACATATAAGCAGCAGATTTAGCAAAACTGTACTTCCAGTGGGAGCCAATTAGGGAGCAAAGCTCCAAAATTAAGGCTTTTTTAATTTTGCTTTGTTTTTAGCTGTTTGAGGTGCTTTAGAATACCAGGGCAATGAGAACAATTTAATCCTCAATCGATCCTCCAAATCATAATTTCAAGCAAAGCTGCTTTTATCAGTGGGCAAAAGGGACAACTGCTTCAGGCCGCTGCATAACAGGGGCCCAGGAACCCATTAGTAAATTCAGCCCTAAGCCCAAATCCTCGCTCCTCCTCTCCCGCCTGCTTACCATGGGTGCTACATCTCTCCCTCTCCCTTCCCCAGCATTGGGACATTCTCCCTGCAGGGCCCTGCCTGTGCAAAAACAGGAAGTTATGCTATAGTAGATGGAGCCCTGCAAAGAGAAGGTCTTGACACTGGCTGAATGTGGCTTGAGATAATCGCTGGGGATAAGGACGGAAGACCTTGGGGAAGGGGAAAGGAAGATAGAAGGTGAAAGAGAGATATAGAACCCATGGAAATGGGAAGTGGAGTGGGGGAAAGACTAGATAGGGAGAGATGCTGGACCAGTGTGGGAAGAGGCATGGGAGAGAGAAGAAAAGACACTGGTCCTGTGCTAGCAGGATAGTAGGAAGGAAAGAGAGAGAGGGTAGAAGTTGAATATTGGGAGAGACAAGGACAACGGAGGGCAGAGGTCTAAGGAAGCTATGCTGTTCCACAAGGGAGAGGGTGAGTGGGAGAAGGGTGCTACTAGAGTGGGGGGCAAGCTATTGAAGTTTGCCCAGGTTAAAGCAGTTCTGCTTCAATGTGAGCAGTTAACTGACAGTTTTACACAACTCTGAGGAAGTGTAAATACTGGCAGCGAAGTCTCCAAACCATCTCAATAATGGCCTATGGACTTCTCTTTTAGGAAATTATCCAAATCTTTTTAAAAGCCTGCGAAGCAAATTGATTTCACCACATTCTCTGGAAACAAATTACAGATATAATTACATGCTTTGTGAAGAAATATTTTCTCCGGTTTGCTATAAATTTACTATTTAGTAGCTTCTTCTCATGCCTCCTAGTCCTAATGTTTTTGGGAAAAGTAAACAAGCAATTCACATTTACCCCTTCCACTCCACTCATTATTTTATAGACCTCTATCATATAACCCCAAGCCATCTTTTCTCCAGTTGAAGAACCCTAGCTGCTTTAGCCTTTCCTCATAAGGAAGTCATCCCATCCCTTTTAATCATTTGAGTTGCCCTTCTCTGTACCTTTCCTAATTCCGCGATATCTTTTTTGAGATACGGTGACTAGAATTGCACACAATATTTGAGATGTGGCCATACCATAGAGTGATACAAGGGTATTATAAGATTTTCTTCTTTGTTTTCCATTCCTTTCTTGATAATTCTTAACATTCTATTTGCTTTCTTAGCCACCGACACACATTGAGCAGAAAGTTTCAACATATGGATGACACCTAGATCCTTTTCCTGGACAGTGACTCCTAACGTGGAACCTTGTATCACTTAGCTATAGTTCAGGTTCTTCTTTCCCACATGCATCACTTTGCACTTGTTCACATTAAACATCATCTAGTATTTTGATGTCCAGTCTCACAAGGTCCTCTTGCAATTTTTCACAATCCTCTTGCGATGGAGTGTTAAGTGACCTGCCCAGAGTCACATGGATCAGTATAATTTTAAAGTCTACTCAAACCATGCCCAGAACATGTGCCCTTCAGATCTATGTATGTTGCACAATTACAGAAGTAAGTTGTGCCTTTTGAAGAATTACTACCTGCATGTATTCATATGCCCTTTCATGCAGGTAAATCACCTTTTTACATGTGTGTATACCCAAGCAAGACCATGCTGGCCCGGCCCCATTTATAGACCAAGGGTGCAGGGGTGAAAGACTCATTTTTCCACAGAGAATCCTTTTAATAATTGCTCTTTTTGTGTTGACCTTATGATGGATGTTTAGTTGGTAAAAGCTAATTATGTAATGTTTTAAATTAATCCAATAAAATGTATCATTGTATGTATACTTTATTTCTAAGCATATTAGCCATAGAAATAAATTTCTATACAAGATAAAACATAAGGATAAGATACATACATGGAGCCATTTAATACCGTACTTATTGATGCAAGAGATAGATAGATAGATAGATAGATAGATAGATAGATAGATAGATAGATAGATAGATAGATAGATAGATAGATAGATATTGTGGTAATGAAGTGCTGGAGCATATGAGTAGATGAAGAAAAAAAAATCTGGTAAACAAGGAAGGGTCAGACAAAGAGTCAATGAATCTCTAAAACAGTCTTAGCCTTTATGAAGTGGGGGATGGGAACATTCTAAGGGATGGGATACTAGGAGTATTACACCGAGGTCAATTGGGAACCAATCGAGGCCAGGGAAAGGGGGGGGGGGGAAATCAGAGTAAGCTAGATGAAGAGCTCCACCCCAGATAAGGAGAAATCCCAACTCCAAACATAGAGGGAGAGCCTGAGGACATGATGGGGCTGGAGGAACCTAATGAGCAGAGGGGAGTAAAGAATAGCTCTGAAGCTATAGAGGAAAATCAAACAATAGAGATAAGTTTGTGAATGTGCATTTGAATCCTCTGTTGTCCAAATGTCAAAGACTTTATGTGTTTTTATTCTGAAGGCAGCTTTGGGCAGGCCAGTAGGCTAAAGAGTAAAAACTAAAGTTATAAAGAGGAATTAACTATATAACCTTACTAGCAAAGTCTAAAAAAATATGTGAGAGTATAGCCAGAAAACAAGCTAAGCACATTAACAATTATATCAATAGACACTTTGTATTAGTTACAAATAGTGTAGAAAAAGACCTCAGATATCTTGCTCCAACAAGGAGCTTCTCCAGTCATTGGTCAAAAAACTCCACTTTAAGTATATTACCCTATTGCAGGGTTCATAGACAAAACTGCGTAAGACAAAGGCGCACGCCAACAACTGAGCGCAAGACGGAGGCACGCGCCAAAGAAAATGACAGTTTTTAGGGGCTCCGACGGGGGGTTTTGTTGGGGAGCCCCCCACTTTACTTAATACAGATCGCGGCGGCGTTGTGGGTGGTTTGGGGGGTTGTAACCCCCCTCATTATACTGTAAACTTAACTTTTTCCCTGTTTTTAGGGAAAAAGTGAAGTTTTCAGTAAAATGTGGGGGGTTACAACCCCCCAAACCCCACACAACGCCCCCACAACGCGGCGCGATCTGATAAAGTAAAGTGGGGGGTTCCCCCCACACACCCCCTCGTCGGAGCCCCTAAAAACAGTTATTTTCTTCGGCGCGCACCTCCGCGCTGCGCTCATTTGTCAGCGCGCACCTTTGTCTTCCGCAGTTTTGACCTGACACCCTATTGCAGTCTTCAAAAAAAAAAAAATTGCAAACATGTGTCTTTAAGCACAGTTTCCAGAGATGCAATCCCATATCATTCATAGTTTACAACCAAAATGGTTGAAAAAACTCAAAGTCCAACTACATTCTTTACCTCACTTTCATATAAAAGCCCAACAGCGGTCCTGCTTCTCTTCCAGCTTTACCAAGTTTGCAACATTCATTCTCAATCAGCTGTCTTTGCATAACACAAAATTCATCACCCTCACTAAGGTATTGTACCACACGGCTCAAATATAACTCCTTAAATGTTAGCTTAAGATACATACTGTGTTGTGACTAAACTAATATATATATAGGAATACAGTCGTAAATATCTGAAAAACTTATTTGTCCCAAAACGTACTGTAGATTAGGTTTAACAGAAGGACTTCATTCATTCACATCAAAAGATACAACAGACAAAAAATATAATAACAAGATGGAGAAAAACAAACCTCATACACAGGGAGCCGGGACTACACAAGTGCCCTAAGCCACCTGTATCATCACTGGTTTTATATTGATTGCTTTCACGTTACCATTTAGAAGTGCTTACATCTATATTTATACCAGGCTGTTGCCATTACAAACAGTTTTAAACAGATTGGACTGGATTTCTTTCTTTATATATATTTTGATACTTATGACAAAATGAATTTTGAAATATAAACTTTGAAATGAATGAGAAGATATTTATATATTCATGTACGGAGTTTTTTTTCAAACCAGTAATGATACAGTTAGCTTAGGGCACTTGTGTAGTCCCGGCTGCCTGTGTATGAGGTTTGTTTTTCTCCGTCTTGTTATTATATTTTTTGTCTGTTGTATCTTTTGATGTGAATGAATAAAGTCCTTCTGTTAAACCTAATCTACAGTACATTTTTGGACAAATAAGTTTTTCAGCTTAAGATACATTACATCCAACAAGCCATTAGCATTAAGTTAAAAAAAATCATAAAACCAAATCATATATTAAAATCAGATATTATTGTATATTTCATTTAAAGAAGTATCTGAATCCAAAGACATATTGTTAAAAGGAAACCTGTCCTACTGTAGCAAATTTACATCAAAAAAGCTTTTTTTCTTTATCTAAATAAAAAGTAAACCTCATGATTGAATATCACCAAACATCAGCATTTATACCAAAGCAGGAACTCGACTTCACTCCATACTTTCCCCCCTCCCAAAATTCCACAGCCATGCAGTATGTCTGTATGTGATAAACAAATTCAAACATCGTTTCTTATACCCTGCAAATGTCAACTGGGAATCATTGCGGCTTACACAAGATTAATAAGGTTAGCAACATAGATATTATGAATCATAGCAAGACTATATGCATTTTTAGCACTTTCCTAAACTGAAGATAGGAGGAGGTCTGATGTAAGCATGGTCTTGAAACTCAAAAGTACCGTATTTTCGCGGATATAACGCGCGCGTTATACGTGATTTTACGTACCGCGCATACCCCTCGCGCGTTATATGCCTGAGCGCGATATACAAAAGTTTTTAAACATAGTTCCCACCCCGCCCGACGCCCGATTCACCCCCACCCCGAACGACCGCTCGCACGCGCTCCCACCCGCACCCGCATCCACGATCGGAGCAAGAGGGAGCCCAAGCCCTCTTGCCCGGCCGACTCCCCGACGTCCGATACATCCCCCCCCCCGGCAGGACCACTCGCACCCTTACCCCGAAGGACCGCCGACTCCCCAACAATATCGGGCCAGGAGGGAGCCCAAACCCTCCTGGCCACGGCGACCCCCTAACCCCACCCCGCACTACATTACGGGCAGGAGGGATCCCAGGCCCTCCTGCCCTCGACGTAAACCCCCCTCCCTCCAACGACCGCCCCCCCCAAGAACCTCTGACCGACCCGCGACCCCCCTGGCCGACCCCCCCACCCCCCTTCCCCGTACCTTTGGAAGTTGGCCGGACAGACGGGAGCCAAACCCGCCTGTCCGGCAGGCAGCCAACGAAGGAATGAGGCCGGATTGGCCCATCCGTCCTAAAGCTCCGCCTACTGGTGGGGCCTAAGGCGCGTGGGCCAATCAGAATAGGCCCTGGAGCCTTAGGTCCCACCTGGGGGCGCGGCCTGAGGCACATGGGCCAAACCCGACCATGTGTCTCAGGCCGCGCCCCCAGGTGGGACCTAAGGCTCCAGGGCCTATTCTGATTGGCCCACGCGCCTTAGGCCCCACCAGTAGGCGGAGCTTTAGGACGGATGGGCCAATCCGGCCTCATTCCTTCGTTGGCTGCCTGCCGGACAGGCGGGTTTGGCTCCCGTCTGTCCGGCCAACTTCCAAAGGTACGGGGAAGGGGGGTGGGGGGGTCGGCCAGGGGGGTCGCGGGTCGGTCGGAGGTTCTTGGGGGGGGGCGGTCGTTGGAGGGAGGGGGGTTTGCGTCGAGGGCAGGAGGGCCTGGGATCCCTCCTGCCCGTAATGTAGTGCGGGGTGGGGTTAGGGGGTCGCCGTGGCCAGGAGGGTTTGGGCTCCCTTCTGGCCCAACTACACAAAGTACGGGGAAGGCGGGTGGGGGTGTCGTGGGGGTCGGCCAGGGGGGTCGCGGGTCGGCTGGGGGACGGGCGGAGGTTCTTGGGGGGGGGCGGTCGTTGGGGGGAGGGGGTTTGCGTCGAGGGCAGGAGGGCCTGGGATCCCTCCTGCCCGTAATGTAGTGCGGGGTGGGGTTAGGGGGTCGCCGTGGCCAGGAGGATTTGGGCTCCCTCCTGGCCCAATATTGTCGGGGAGTCGGCGGTCCTTCAGGGTGGGGGTGCGAGTGGTCCTGCCGAGGGGGGAGAAGAATCGGACGTCGAGGGGGGGCATCAGGCTTTCAGGATGGGGACAGGACTTCAAGGGGTGACAGGCAGATCTTCAAGGGGGACAGGACTTCAAGGGGGGACAGGCAGACCTTCAAGGGGGGACAGGCAGACCTTCAAGGGGGGACAGGACTTCAAGGGGGACAGGCACGGAGAGGCGGGGCAGTGCACCGAAAGTCAGGGCGGGTGAACGGTGAGTCGGGGCAACCAGAGGAGAGTCGGGGCAGTGCACCGAAAGTCAGGGTGAGTCGGGGCAACCAGATGAGAGTCGGGGAGGGCGAAAGGAGAGTCGGGGTGGCCAGAGGAGAGTCGGGGAGAGCGAAAGGAGAGTCGGGGTGGCCAGAGGAGAGTCGGGCAGCATGCGCGTTATATGCCTGAGCGCGGTATAGAAAAGTTTTTGTACATATCATCGTGATTTCTGCGCGCTATACCCCTGTGCGCGTTTTACAATGGTGCGCGTTATATCCGCGAAAATACGGTAGATTCTAAGAGTGATTTTCTCCGATGCATTGGTCCTCAATTAAACAGCTTTGTGGAGTGTTTCTACTTATGGGTGAAGTTGGGCAGAAGTTTTAGCTTGGTCCTACTTGGTCCACATGAAGGGCCACACATAGGACCCTTAGGCATGACACTTCAGCAGGGCCCGTCAACGGTGCAGGCCCACCTGCCATGCAGCACTTTAAAGGGCTGCTTAATCAGGCCCAGGAGATAGTAGATGAGGCCTTAGTTTAGCTGATTACATAAGATTAACTGTGTAATTATAAATCAAACTTTAACTCATAAACACTACCCCAACTGAAGCCTTTTCTAGAGTGGCCTTTTCTAATCCCAACATCTAGCTGGTAATAAACTGGCCTCATCTGTTACATCAAAGCTTTAGCAAAATATCAACCTCAGTGTGATGCAAGGACATACCTCAACTCATTGTGGTATGGCACACAAGTTAACACCTTCCCTTTAGTCTTTACTTCAACATTTTCCCCTTTCCCCTATATCCCCTTTTTTCATCACAGCAAAAGCCGTGGCCCCTGCCAACATACGACCCATTTAGGGAAAAGAAAACATGCCATTGCTCTTGTTGGAGCCATACAAATCATTCCTCTCCCGTACATGTCAAGAAACCAAAAATAGGGAAAGAAGGGTGGGAACATTTCCTCACACCATATACCCAACCCGCTTCTTCTCTGTTGAATTGCCCACCTTTGAATGACCCTCAACCCACCAAAAATCACACACTAAGATTACCTCTCCCATGTGCCTTAGGCCCCTCCTGTGGGCAGGGCCTTAGGCACATTGGCCAACCCAGCCCATGTGCCTAAGGCCTCGTCCACAGGAGGGGGCCTAAGGCACTTGGGCCAATTCTGTTTGGCCCAGATGCCTAAGGCCCCTTCTATGGGCAGGGCCTTAGGTGCCTGGCCCAATCAGGCCCTAGGCCTGCCATTTGGAGCATGAAGGACCTGCCGGTCGGATGGGCTTGGGATTCCTTTATTGAATTCTCTTCTCTCACATTCTTTCCCCTCTCTCCTTCATGTATATTACTACTTTACAGATAATGCAAAGAGTGAGGTTATAACATGAACCAAAAAAAGTCCAAGCAATAATGTTTATTCCTTTATTCCACAAATATGAAGACCCACAGTATCTATAGAATCTAATTTCATGATTCATTCACCAGAACAGAGTGCTTCACTGGTGCTTTTTCTGGTAAGCACTTTGTTTTATAAAACTATTAAAATGCTTACTTATAGCAATCCGAACAGCTTTTTTAATGGTGTTGGTTTGACAATTTTCTTAACTGTCATTGACATACTTTTAATCTTTAATATCATCCCACGTGCCCTCTGTGTATTCATGGTCTTGCATCAATACTGTAATTATCTTGTCTACCTTCTTATTGATTCCCAATTTTAATCATTAATGCATAATTTTTGTTATTTTATAAAGCATCGATGTAGTGTTTTATGCTGTATTGATTTATTTGCCAATTTTAACTTGTTTTTAATTATGCTTTAGGAATTATCATTTACCATTGTTTTTAAAGCTTTTTTGATAATTGTTTAATGCTTCTCTTATTATTATGATTATTAATTTCTGCATTTATGATTTATTGTCAATTATGCTTTGTATGATTTTTGTAACGATTAGACTACTGATGCAGGCATTGTTTGTGTTGAAACAAGACTGTGCCAAGTCTTTATATTTGTACATGTTGATAAAGTGTGACCCTTCATGAAATTGTGGAGAGATTGCCTTCATACTTGTGATGAGACTTCAAATCTGTACATGTAAATACTGTAACTTCATATTTGTGGAGTAAAAAAATAAACATCATTGCTTAGACTTTTTGGGGGTTCACATCTTTGTGCTGTCCATTTGTGCTAGTCCAAAAGAAAAGGCAAGAAAAATGTCCTTCGAAAGAAACATTTTATTCTTTAAAATACATGGGACTACTTGTATTTTAAAGAATAAAATGTTTGTTTTGAAGTTATATCATATCAATAACCAATTATGTACCTAAAGTAATAACCAAAATCTTCAGGAACCTTCAGAGTGCCGACAGGGCAATGTAACTCTTATCGGGAGCAATCGTCATCGATTCCACTTTTATTGTTATGTGAATCTAAATCTTAGCTCATTTTTCTTTCATCTTTCATTAAAGTTGAACCTAAAAATTCCCACAAAAGTCCATAAGTGAATGTTTCATGCAACTTGCAAATCTTATGATGTAGCATTGTAGCCAATCTGACTACTAAACCAAACTTATCTTTGCAGCGGCATGGCACCTCTTCCGAAGTGGCACACGTTTCAGTGGCTTTCTTCAGGGATGAGATGGTATTAAAGTATAAATGTGTTCGTGGGTATAGGAGTTATCTTGCCATGCTAGTTGTTTGGAAGGACACCTCTCTTGCCTTTTCTTTTGGACTATCATTATAGTATGGCAAGATTATCTCTTTGATTGTTTGTCTGCTTGTGTTAGACATGAGGTTTTTTCCTCTGCTGCTTTGTTCTTCTTTGACTACTTTATATCAAATAACTCCACTCTCATCCCTTTCTCCCCTAGTCTCACTCACCCTCTTGCGTGAATTGGCTCAGCTGATGGTATTAGTCATCAGTTTATGGCTGATGGCACCCTTAAATTTATGAGAAACCAAGATTAACATTTGAGCCTTCCATTTGCTGTTTAAGCAATGCAAAATGTCTTCCAGTTTCTTTGAGTAGCAAGGGATAAATCATGAAAGATAGAGGCATCATGATCTCTGTATGGCTATAGCTTTTCGTTTATTACCCTGGCAAAGCTGAAATACTGTGTCCTTATCTAATGCAGTGACAAATCCAGCTTCATAGGAGGTTCAACTATCCTCTCAGATCGTATTAAGGAGACTTATTGAGATGATGGTAAAAGGTGAATCAGTTGAAGCTAGGACATTTCAAAATTTGATCACGTTTTGAGCTATGACAAAATTTATTATCAATTTATAAACATTCCTCTTTCAAAGCATTTGATCACACTACCCCTCCTCCTCTGCCAATCTGTGCCAAACGGGCAGTTTACATCTTTTTCTTTAATACTAGAAAAATCATTTTCATCCCCTTCACGCAGCCTGCCTGAGAATTCTGATATTTCTGGCTTAAAGTATAATGAAAGCTCTTCATTTCCCGCTAAAAAAATTGTTTTTCCCTCTCTGTTAAATGGAGGTTATTGTCTTGTTAGATTCCACTTGTGATGTCACTTTACAATTATTCTGCTAGGCACCAGTCACTTCTATACTGACATTGTCCAAAAAGGAGAACATGGAACCAGAGTACAGTCTTACAAAGTCACCTTTAGTTATATGGATTTATCTCATGCCTTGGCTGAGTTACATTCAGGTGTAAGAGGTATTCCCTTATCTGCAGAGGGCAATAGAATGTTAAAGAGCAAATTCTATAAGAAGCGCCCAAAAGGTAGGCGCCGATATAGGCACCATTCAGCCTATAGCGATTCAAGTCAAATTGGGTGCTGTTTAGTGAATCACGCTGAGCGGCACCTATTTTGGAGGTGCCCATTAAATAGACCAGGTCTAGGTACAGCTAAAAGTTAGGCGCCCATGCGAGCGCTTAAGCACGCTTAAAAGCAGTGATTCTGTAAGAAGGTACCTATCACATAGCCACGCCCACGCCTAACATGCATAGCGCCTATTTTTTTGAAGGCCGCCTAAATTTTTAGAGGCACCTTGTTACAGAATCGTGCTTTCTTGATAGGCGCTTGTGTTTTAATCAGTGCTGATTAAAAAGCTTAATTGAGCTTGTTATTCAATTTAGATAGGCGCATATCTAATTGGCGCCTTCGAAATAGGTGCCTAACTTTAGGCACTGGTTACAGAATTTGGGCCTAAGTGACTTAACAAGGCACAAGCACGGTTCCCTCTAAGCCAGTGGTCTTC
Organism: Geotrypetes seraphini; assembly: GCF_902459505.1. Classification (NCBI taxonomy): domain Eukaryota; kingdom Metazoa; phylum Chordata; class Amphibia; order Gymnophiona; family Dermophiidae; genus Geotrypetes; species Geotrypetes seraphini. Next base: position 72,328,436 of record NC_047088.1, read on the forward strand.
AAAGTGCAGCCCCCAAATTCCTCCATTGTGGTCCTCAAACCTTTGGTTTAGAGTAGGGTTACTGTATTATTCTCCGGGAAACCCTGGACACATGACACCACCCCATTCTGCCTCCAGTCTCACCTCATTCTGCCCCAGCCCCTCCCAGTTCTGCCTCCAGCCCCTCCCTATCCTGCCCCCTGTCCCGCCTCCACAAAGCTTCCTCTCTTCTTCCGGACTAACTCCAGCAGGGTCTGGAGGGCCTGGATCATGCGCAGATGTGTGTGACATCATCTGGGCATGCTCAGAGGCCCTCCAGATGTTGCCGGAGCTTGTCGGGGCTTTCCAAAACATGGACAAATACCGGGTTTTGGAAAGTCTATCCAGGATCTCTAAAAAAAGAAATGTCTGGGTTTTTCCAGGCGTCTGGTAGCCCTAGTGTAGAGTCTAAGCTGATTAGTAATCCTCCATCTAAAGATCTGCCAGTGTATGTGTGTGTGTGTGTGTTTTTTGAGGGGATTGCTGTTTCACTTTCACATTTCCAGTGGTAAAGGATAGACAAACTCTCTAGGACACCAGGAAGCTTGTCTGTCCCTAGTGACTGAAAGCACAATAATGAAACATCAGCCTCCTCCCCTCCCCCTTCCCCCCCAGCAGCAATGCAGTTGAACACCTGCTTAACTTAAAGGGAACAGTGGTCACAAAGAAGCATCAATAGGATTTGAATCCTGGCCCCCCTAGTTCTTTTAGCCTGCTTTTCTAATCACTAGGCTACTCCTGCACTCTTTCATAGCTTAATTTACATCTGCATTTGCTGTACAGCAGTAAGTAGCGTTTTCTATTTCATTCAAGCATTTGTTCTTACAAAGTAAAATAATAGATGATGTCTGAAAAAGACCAAGCGCCTCATCCATTCTATCTATTTATTCCCATTCACGCTGCAAAATAGATATCCCAGCAACCAGCCATATTTGTCATCTATCCCATTTGTACTTCGTCCTCTGGGGAGCTGCAGCATGCTGAGTGAATGAAAATGCATGCTCTATTTAATTTGCAGTTAATATTAGTAAAGCCTTATAAACTGCCTATCTGATTTTAGCACTTTACAACATTTTTTTTTCAGGGATGACATGTTGCTTCTCCAATTTAAGAGCACTTGAGAGGCATTGGCGATAAAAACCCTCTTTTACAAAGGTGCGCTATGCTTTTTAGCACGCGCTAAATATTAGCGTGTGCTAAACATGCGCTAAGTGCTAATGCATGCATGTTATCCTATGGACGCATTAGTGGTTAGCACACCTTTGTAAAAGAGGGCCAAAGTAGTTAGCCTAAAGTTATGAGGATGTTAGTGGGAGAAGTGAGTTTTGAAATCTGTCTTCTCTGGTGAGCAACTTGTTACTCAAACCCAGGGATCTCAAAGTCCCTCCTTGAGGGCCGCAATCCAGTCGGGTTTTCAGGATTTCCCCAATGAATATGCATTGAAAGCAGTGCATGCACATGGATCTCATGTATATTCATTGGGGAAATCCTGAAACCCCAACTGGATTGCGGTCCTCAAGGAGGGACTTTGAGACCCCTGCTCTAACCAGTTTAGGGTGAGGAACTTATGAAAGTGCATTAGGGTCTTAAGACTTGTTATTTGCTCATTAACACAAACTAACCCCCTCTTTTACTAAGGTGCGCTATGCGTTTTAGCACGCGCTAAATTTACATGTTTGTTAACTGCTACTGTGTCCATAAACTAACATGCACGCATTAGTGTTTAGCGCGTGGTTAGTGCACGCTAATATTTAGCACGTGCTAAAATGCATAGCGCACTTTGGTAAAAGGAGCCCTAAGAATTCCTAATGCAGCTTGATTTGTCTTACCGTGGTAATATTTAGATCACTGCAGGTTACAAAATAATGTGATACACACTACACGTCACATTATGGGCAGAAAATCATGATAAAATATCCCCGGTCAAAATCTGGCGCTATTTTACTGAGCAGGTAGCATCAGGCCTCAAAGCCACAGCCTGAATCTCCTGGCCAGAGCTTAAAGGTACCATGATGCCGATTTTGAACTCCCAACCCCTTCGATTCAATTCCTACTTCCCTGATCAATGGCCCAACCCTTGTACAGAAACATGACCGTTAGTGGTAGTAGCACAAGAATACCACTAGGGGTGCCATTTTGGAGTTGGCACCGGCCAAGGAAAGAGTGACTGGGGTCACTGCTGCCCGATAACCATTTGACCACCAGAGAATCTAATGATAGGTCTTTCGGGTTTGGGGGCTTTGCTTGGGAGGTGGGAATTGGATCAGGGGATTGGGTCCTGGATTGAAGCAGTTGGAAAATTGGATCGAGGGAGAGTTAGATCTGAAAGCCCCTCTTGATGACTCCCATGATAAATTACGATGCAGTAAAAGCTTGCCTTTTACTGCAGCCTGATAACGTCCTCCCTTACTAAGTGCTTATATTCTGTACAAAAAGATGAATCTGCATTCAGGTACAGAAGCTATTTCTTTATCCTTGGAGGACTAAAAATCAAGAAGCACCAGTTGAGGAGGTGATTGAAGTAATTCTCTAATGTTTGGTCTTTTTAAAAATGCTTTCTACCCCCACAGCAAGGAGCACAATAGCCTTCTGATTCACTGGAGGATTCCTGGGTCTAGAAGCTGTAGTACTTAAAACTTGCATAAACCTCATAGGAGGTGAAAAGCCAACACAGAGGGTTTTTTTTAGTAATATATGCATACTGTATATAGTCCCATTATGAATCAAAAGTGCACACACAGTTTTTGGCCCTCTTAAGACACATCCAAACCACACCTCCTTGAAATCTCTCATCCTGGAGCCATCTAAACATGAAAATAACTTTCTGAAATTGCCATGTGCACAGGTATGCTGAATACATGTTTCCATGTATAGTTGCTTCTAAAATGAACTCCAAAATGTGTGAGGGCAGATTTCAGTGCCGTGATAGACTTGACACAATGTGTGTCCTTTTGTGGTGCCTTTACTTTGGTACTGTTATAGAACTGACCTCATAGTTAGCAGCACTGAATATAAAGGTACATACATATTAGCCACTGACTGCTGTTATCACTATCTTTTTAATTTAAGGGTGTTATTTTGCAGGCCTATGATAAGGGTATACTATCCAGATAGTACCCCTTGCAATGCAGATAGCATTGGAGCAGTGTGAGGTATTTTCACCCTGGCACTCCCTATCTAGCATATTAAAAAGGAAATTATATGTTTACTAGTTGCTGGTAAATGCATAACATCCTTTGAAAATTGCCTCCCATAGTTTCAAGTAAATCGTTTTTTTTATATTCTAGAGTACAGTACTTAATATATGCATTATGTACTAGGTCTAAGATTCATTGAGGGTGTGGAAGATGCGCGTCGACGGAGGATGTGACATTTGGGGTCTCCTATTGTAGGGTCATGAAATGTTAGGCAGATTGTTGATTGAAATACTGCTCTGGCCTACATAGCTGGAAACAGTGTACAATCTGCTGACATCATCTGCTTGAAATGTATGTCCCTGCCTTACCACATTGTAAGCTAAATAGATAAGAGTTTGAGCCATGATGTACCTTGCCTCCTAAACATGTAACAGTTAGAACTGCAAGGCTTAGATAAGTAGGTAAATGAATTAGCTTCCTATAGGACTATAAGTTGTACCCCTGAATCTATCGCAAGTGCTGGCTTAGGACCAATAATAATTGTAGAAAAGTTATAGCAGTAACAAAAGAGAAGTAACAAATGAGAAGTTGTAGATTTTGCATATATTAGTTTGTGAAAAGGGCATAAAAGTCCGTGCATTTCCTGTTTCTGGCACTCTTGTAAGCAGGCTGCTCACTGCACAAGAGTCCAGCATGCTGTAAATAAAATTCTTGTACTTTCTTCACACCTCTGACTTTTTGTGTTCAAGTGTCCTTTCATTATCATGCCGAGGGCATGGTCACTCTGCCTCAGAGACATCCCACTCCTTTGGGAGCCCTTCAGTGATCAAAGAAATCGGAGAGACTCGTCCACTGGTATTTGGTGGTGTGCTGAGGCGATGCAGGGCAGTGATGGGGAGACGAATCGGCCCTGCTAGAGGCGGCTGTCCGTTGGGCCTTACGGCTTCCCTCCTCCATTGTCAGCGATTTTGACGGCGGACTTCAATGTCGGCTCGACTCCTTCTTCTGCTAATGGCGGTTTACGGTGGATTGACAATGAGAGATCGTCTACTGCCTGCCTTACATTGAACTGAGCTAAACCGAACTTTTTTTTTTTTTTTTAGCTTTCTTTTAAATTTTTATTACATTTTGCTTTCCTTTCCATTTTTTCTTTTCTTTCATTGTGATTTTAATATCCTGCAGCATGTTATTGACTCTAACATGCGTATCTCTGTTCCTGAAAACTTTGTGCATGCATCCTTGTAATCCGTTCTGGGCTCCTGGGGAGGACGGAATATAAAAATGAATAAATAAATAAATTTGCTCTGCTAATAGTGTTAGTGGTCATTCCAGATTCAAGTAGACAGCTATCCACCAACCACATCACTGCAATGCTGATCATATATGACATCAAGATCTCACAAGGACAGAAGCTGTGAATTGAGTGGCCAGGATGAATGCTCTTCTGTAACCTCTTTCCTCTAGAAATGTCCTCGCAAGATGGCACGAGCTGGTGTTTGCACTGCTGTAGTTTATGCTGCTCATGTCTGGTAGATAAATGAGCTTCGGTTCTTACTATATCAATTTGGTCCTTTTGGTAGCCCAAGACTCAGTAAGTTAAAACGTAGCCTGTCTGAGCCTTCATCACTATTGACAAGCTCTATCCATTCTTGTTTTCACCGCTGCATCTTCAGGAATGGAGCAGACTCAGTAACAAGTGTGGAGCACAGAATTTAAATTACCTGCATGCAAGCTTTGAAACTTTTAATTCATGGTGACTTTTTATGATAAAAAATAATCTTTTCATGATGGCCCATGTTTCCAGAGGAGCATTAATCTTTGAATTTATATTACAAGATGTGCAATTTTGGTATGGACTTATAAAGGTATGATTTATATAACCAAGTTTTTATGTTTCTTGCAGGGTTGGTTTAACCTATGAACCAGGTGAGGCTCTAACCCAGGGCACCAGCGCTAAAGGGTGCCAAACCCTCAGGGATGTGACATCACCGGCCCACACATTAAGCTACCTTGGGGCTTGAACACTTCCCTCCTCTTCTCTCTTCTGATTGCTACTACTCAGTCCTCGCAGGGTGTGGCTTTATAAGCCAGCTGCTGCGAGTAGGGAGAGCCAGCATCAGGATCAGAGGAGGGAAGTGCTGATGATATTGGCTTTTGATGATACTGGCCTATGTAGCTACGTCCTGCTGGGACTGTGTAGTAACGTCAGAGGAGAGAACTGGCCAGGGGCGGGGCATGGACTGAGGTGCCATAATTTCTTGAGCTGGCCTTGGCTTCTTGTACCTGCTAGCGATGTAGTACTCTTTTACTAAACTGTGTTAGGTGCTAACACCTGTCTAACATGGCTTAAAATGGCATATTATGGGATGCACTCAGGCGTTCTGCAGTAGTTGTCAAATTAGCACATGCTAATCCAGTTGCTAAAAAAATATTTGTGTTTTTTTAGAGGGACTGTGTCGGGAGTCCTGGATAATGGGTATTCCTGTGCTAAACAGAGCACTCACAGTAGTGCTTGCTAACTGGTTAGCCAGAGGACTCCTTTTACTAAGCTGCAATAGCGGTTTTAGTGCACTTTTAGCGCGCATTAGACGGTAACGCCAGCATTGAGCTGGCGTTAGTTATAGCCGCGTAGCGCGGGTTTAGCGCGCGGGGCAATTCTGCATGCACTAAAAACACTATCGCAGCTTAGTAAAAGGAACTCAGAGTTACTGTGTGAGGCCTTACCACCTTCACAATGAGTGCTTATATGTTCATTTGTTATAAAAGCCACATGTTAATGGCAACATTGGCCCATGACCATTAATACAAAAAACTAGAAAATCAGTCATATTTTGGCTGCGGTAAAAAAATGGTCTTAGTGCATGGGAATAGCCCACTTTTTCCTGCATCTTAGTAAAGGGGTACCTTTGTTTGCCTTACAAGTATTAATGCATGCGTGCTTGTATGTACGAGGAGCTGCTGAAAAGTTCTCAGTCCAACCAACAAAGTTGGGGCACTCCAGTGATTTTCTACTTTTTTCATTCTGTCAGAAAAATACTGAACAAAAAGAGTGGAAAATCACTGAACTAAGGCCCGGTTTTACTAAGGTGCGCTAATTGATTTAGTGTGTGCTAAATGCTAATGCGTGCATGTTAGTCTATGGACACATTAGCGTTTAGCATGCACTAATCGGTTAGCACACCTTAGTAAAACAGGGTGTAAGTATATAGCTCTCGATGGAGACAGCCCCAACTTTGTTGGTTGGGCTAAGAACTTTTCAGCTGTCCCACATATATAAAGAATGTACAAAAATAAAAGAAAGATAGGCAAGTTAAAATAAATAATTTTTTTGGCCAAAAGTAGAACGCTTAATCATTGTAAAATCTTATACAGATTGAAGTCATAATATAAATATCACCATTACTGTTCTAATTTAAGTATTATTGTAAATTTTTATTCAAATGAACAGCCCAGTAAAAAACAGGAATGAAAAAAATATATATATTTCTCAGAGATAAACACTCAAGTTGCATTAAACTTTTGTAAATAGGGGCCTTTGTGGTACTTCCTCCTCTAGTGAGATGTTATTGATTAGTTGTACAGATATTTTAGTTAAAATGTTATTTTTTATGATCACATAACATTCGTATATAGTCTTTTGTTTGAATTGTTAGTGTGTGTTTTATAGAAGTATGGGCTACAAAATTAATTAAGCAAGCAAATAAATAAAAATGAGCATGGGGTCATAGGTTCAGCAGGCCTGTAGGCCTTAGGGCTAACATTTAAAATACAGATGTGAAGCAGGACCAAACCTATTCATGAAGCCACCTGGTGAGCCAATAATCTCCACAGACTATTCATTAGTTAACAATTGCCACCTGGGATAATGACAGGTGACTCAGGGGTTAGGTTTTTCATCAATGCCTCACCCGAAAAGAAAAAGGTGCGGCTGAACAAATGGCAAACAATAATAGATACCTTTTCTACTGGCAAATTACCAGAGCGAGAGCGGCATAAGATGAGCGTGTGAAATTAGTTTTACGACATGGCTCTTTTCAAGTCAGACAAAAGACAAGTTCTTCCCAACAGCCCCAGGATTCATTTTTCCAGCTGAAATGCTCCTAGGCTGCTACAAATTCGCAGTGTTCTCTGTTGGCCTACTGAGTAGCAAGTGACCATATTCAGGCTCTAGCCGCACTGAATAAGCAACTAGGCAATTCTGGCATCTCTTATAGCAGCTATAAGAGATGCCATGAATCACTTCTTCCAAGAAATAGAAAGATGTTAATGAATCATTGAAATTATAGGTTGATTCGTTTGCAATTTTTTTTAAACATCTGCAATATTATTATTAGAGGATTTTGCAAACATTAACAGTTCGTTGTTAGAACCTGGATTTTATTCATTCATTTTATTTAGATTTTGACTTGCACCTTTTGTTAGCAGAAGCGCAAGATGAGTTGCATTCCTGTACAGTAGTTTTTTGGTTTATTTTAAGCCTTTAGGGAGTAGTTCTATAACGGTGCACTCAGAACACCTCTTCTATAAAGGAAGGCACACATTTACAGTATTAGTATAATAGCTGAAATACAGGCAGTGGTGTAGTAAGGAGGAGGCTGTCCACCTCAGGCATCGTCTTAGTTGGGGTGCCGGCATCCATTCTCTGCCCCCCCTGCTCCTTCCCCGCCCCCCTCTACCATGCATGTGCCCCTTCCCTTCCCATACGCAGCAACCCTGACCTGCTGCTTATGCCAGTGTCAGCTCTCCTCTGATGTCACTTCCAGGACCCGCGCCTAGGAAGTGACATCAGAGGAAGAGCTGATGCTGGTGCGAGCAGCAGGTTAGGAACGCTGCTCATGCCCGGAACGTTAAATAGGTATGGAGGAAGTAAGGGGCGCACGTATGTGGCAGGAGGGGACAGGGAAGGAGTGGATGGGGGTGGGGGGTAGAGAAGAGGGTGGGGGGAGGGGTGCCTTTCACTCTCACTACACCATTGAATACAGGCCTTTAATTTAGTGGAGAACACTTATGCCAGCCTTAGAGTCTTACAGTATTCTGTAAGTTATGCTTGTAGATGTGAGTCATAGAAACATAGAAATAGATGGCAGATAAGGGCCACGGCCCATCTAGTCTGCCCACCCCAATGACCCTCCCCTACCTATCTCTTTGAATAGATCCCACATGTCTATCCCATTTGGCCTTAAAATCAGGCACGCTGCTGGCCTCAATGACCTGAAGTGGAAGACTATTCAAGCGATCAACCACCCTTTCAGTGAAAAAGAATTTCCTCGTGTCACCGTGCAGTTTCCCGCCCCTGAGTTTCCACGGATGTCCCCTTGTTGCCGTGGGACCCTTGAAAAAGAAGATATCTTCTTCCACCTCGATGCGGCCCGTAAGATACTTGAACGTCTCAATCATGTCTCCCCTCTCTCTGCGTTTCTCGAGTGAGTAGAGCTGTAACTTCTTTAGCCGCTCCTCATAACTTCTTTAGCCGCTTCTTTAGCCGCTTCTATAGCCGCTGCCCACTCTCTACCAGACTCTACCTACCTGTAAAATACACACTATAGAAGAAATGCATGTATTTACAAAGTTTATTTAGGTAGAATGTTGGCATTTACATCTGTATGTGTGCACATATACAGTACATGTATATCCACAATCCAAAAAAGGCTTGTAAATTTCAACCCCCCCCCCCCTCCACTTCACCCATGCTTAAAATCCAGTCTTACATAAGAGCATAAGAATTACCTTACTGGGACAGACCGAAGGTCCATTAAGCCTAGTATCTTGCTTCCAACAGTGGCCAATCCGGGTCCCAAGTACCTAGCTAGATCCCAAGTAGTAAAACAGATTTTATGCTGCTTATCCAAGGAAGAAGCAGTGGATTTCCCCAAGCCATCTCAATAATGGCCTTTGGACTTCTCTTTTAGGAAATTATCCAAACCTTTTTTAAACCCTGCTAAGCTGATTTCCACCACATTAAATTCCAAAGTTTAATTACACGTTGCATTAAAAAATATTTTCTTCAGTTTGTTTTAAATGTACTACTTAGTAGCTTCATCGCATGCTCCCTAGACCTAGTATTTTTGGAAAGAGTGAACAAGCATTTCACATCTACCCTTTTCACTCCACTCAGTATTTTATAGACCTCTCTCATATTACCCCTGAGCCGTCTTTTCTCCAAGATGAAGAGCCCTAGCTGCTTTAACCTTTCCTCATAGGGAAGACATCCCTAACCTTTTATCATTTTCATCACCCTGTTCTGTACCTTTTCTAATTCTGCTATATCTTTTTTGAGATACGGCGACCAGAATTGCACACAGTATTCAAGTTGCGGCCGTAACAAGGGCATTATACTTATAGTCAATGTAGTGTCCCCAGAGTAGTCTAGTGATTAGATCAGTGAGCTAAGAACCAGGGAAGGCAAAGTTCAAATCTCATTAATGCTCCTTGTGACCTTGGGGAAAATCACTTCACCCTGTATTGTCTTATGTGCAAAACTAGATTGTAGGCCATCTTTGGACGGAGAAATGCATACTATACCTGGATGTAATTGACCTTGATCTACCAATCAAAATATACAAACTAAATCAAAGCAAATAAACTAGTTCTTAGATGAGAGAATATAAGCATAGAATCAAAGAATAGCCAGGCTTTAAGGAACTCAGATACATATTTCCCTTGGACAGGAATCACTCTGGTCTGATTGTAAAGTGGCCATGTTTCTACTTTTATCTTTCTGACGTTCTCCTTCTAGTTTCTTTGAATAAGTTTGATCAATTCAAGTAGCATATCTGAGCATCCTGCACCTACAAGTGTTTACTCTCAACACTGAGAACAACTTACATACTCAAGAATGTAACACATTCAAAATTAAAACAAATTCACAAAGGTCTTCGTAGGGATGCTGCGTCCTTAACCATCCCTAGATATAGTAAGATTGGTAAGGCTCCACTTGAAGCCAGGCAGGATTAATTCATCGAGGGCCTCTAGGTACACAAGTCCACTGGGCCCCTGCCCCGCCCCACTTCTGCCACGGCCTCATTTATTTACCCATTTTCTTATTTACTTCTTTATTTCTTTTATTTTAAAATTCAAAACAAACAACAAAGATTACCATACCAGTGCCAGTGTACAGTTTTTCTTCTATGCAACCTCCAAACATTTATGACCAAATCCCCCCTTCCTTCCTAGAGGAAGAGATCTTCAGCTGGCAGGGCTGTGGGAAGCCCACCAATTTATATTTTGCATTTGGGTAGGAGGCATAGGGCATGGTGCAAAGAAAATTCAGTGTCTGCCATTTTATTGGACTAATGCATTTCTCAATTAGCTTTCTGAGGTTAAAACTATGCGGTTTCCATATCACATGCATAAAATATTGTTTCCCTACGATTATCATATATAACATAGACATGTCTAAACAACATCATTAATCATCCCTGTTATAAACAGGGATAAAGCACAAATTCAATCAATTCAGAAATACAATTAAATTTTAAATCATACATTAGTGTCAAAAATAAATTCTAAAAGGCGATTATCAACTGAAATATGCCTTAGCATAAGAAGGCATTGGCAAATAATTGAATTTTCAGCATTTTCTTAAAATTCATCCTCCCCATACAAAACCGCAGGATGCCAGGCAAGGCATTGCATAGTTCTACGCCAGCCACGGATATCATTGATGCTCCGATCCTAGTATGTATAGTAGACATTCTACCCTCCAAACTCAATTTCAATCCCATTTACATCTCTAAGCGCTCTATTAATAAACAATTATCAACACAGCTGCAATAATACTTTATCTTAAAGCAAAAATAAATAAATAAAACAAATATAAATTTTTTTTCTACCTTTGTTGTCTGGTTCTCTTACTTCCATCCATTGTCTGCCCTCTCCATCCAGTGTCCGCCCTTTACTTCTTCCATATGGCATCTTCCCTCTTTCTATTTCCCTTCAATAAACTGTCTATCCTGTGCCCCTTCTCTCCTTTGTGCATGATTCATCTCAGCTTCACCTCCTTCTCCATTTTTCTGGTCTGGCATCTCTCCCCCTCCCTCATGCCCTAGCATCTCTCTCCTTTCCTTCTCTTCTATCTCTACCTCTCCCTCTATGGTCTGGTATCTCCTTTCCTTCCTTCCTTCCTTTCCCTCCCTCCCATGGTCTGGCAACTCTCTTCCCCCGGGCCTCCTTTCCATCTGCTATTTCTTTTCTCACCACCTTTCTTCTTCAGTGCCAAACAGACAGACAAAAGGTGGGAATGGATCTTTCACATTCAGCTTTCTTCAATTTTTCTGCCTCCTTCTCAAATCTGGTTACCTTTCCTTCTTCCCTTTCCTTCATGTGTAGTACATCTCCCCTCTTCCTTGCTCCCTCTCTCTCCTCCCCTTCTATATGCAGACTTTCTCCCTTCCTTCCATGTGCATTTCTCCTTTCCCTGTCCTCCTATCCATATGCCAAATTTCCCCCTTCTCCCCATTTCTCTCTCTCTTTCTTTACCCCACCTAGCATCCTCCCCATCTCTTTTCCACCCTCTCCCCCGACACCCAATTTTGGGTAGCCACTGGCTGACGTCCCTCTCCCTGGGCAGTAACAGGAATCGCTTTCAATGCAACAGATGAGCATAAAACTTGCAGTCTCACCTTCTTTCTAATGGGGGGGGGGGAGGGGATTGCTTGTTAAATGAAGACAGATCCGGCAATGCGGCAGCGGCAACCCTTCCATTACAACTTGAAAGCGGTGCTGCTGCGGTTCAGCCAAGGCTGCTCTCTGATGCGATCCGCCCAGGTGGAAACAAGAAGTTGCATCAGAGAGGAAGCTATTAGCTTGCAGGAACGGTTGCCGGAACTTGCCGCCGCTGCCGGGGGAGGGGCTGGCACTGCTGATCTTCCCTGGGGGGGGGGGGGGTGCGCACTGCCAATTTTTCTGGGGAGGGGCCCGGCACTGCCGATCTTTCCCAGGTGCCAAAAAGAAAAAAAAAAACCCAGAGTCCTGTTTGTTTCTTCAGCGGGCCCCCCTGACAACTTCAGGCCCTAGGCACGTGCCTCTTGGACCTATTCATTAATCTGGCCCTGCTTGAAGCACTGTGTTCATTTTTGGAGCTTTCATCTCGCTAAGAACATAGAAAGACTTGAAGCTGTTCAGAGAAAGGCAATAAAAAAGATAAAGGACTTTTACCACAAGATGCATGAGAAGCGACTTGAAGATCAGAACAAGCTCCGAACCACATAGGGAGGAGCGATGACAAATCGGCCGAAGCCTTGGGGGCCAATCGGCTAGCTGCAGGGGGGGGGGGGGAAGGGGGGTAGGATAGATTAGGGTGAGCGGAGGGGAGGTCGCCCCTTTCGATCCGGCTTCACATGAGGTGGACGCGGCTTCCCTTCCGCTCACCCTCGACTGCACAAGCCAACAACAACAAAACAAACAAAAAAAAAAACCCAAACTTTGCCATCATCTTCGCTTACAGGGATTTGAATGGCTCTGTGCATTGGGGTGAGCGGAATACGGCCACGTCTTAGTGGCCCCAGCAGCCCAAGCGTTACCAGTAGACCTGCGGGTCACCTTACTTGGACGGCAGGGAGGCCAGGCCCTGATCTTCACAGCAACGTACTGCTGATGAGAGGACACATCCTTGAACGGGATAGGTCCAGCGAGCAGGGGAAGCTGTTACGGCAACTCACATTCGGAGAGGATGAAGAGGCATATGCTGTGCACCTGATCATGTGGTGGTCATACCTGATTGGTTATTCTGCTCAATTGATGAAAGTTGTGATGTAATAGTGCTGTTATGGCTGCGGCCTAATAAATTCCACACTAAGTGAAAACGCTTGTGTAGTGTCTTTGTTTTACGGACCAAGGGGTAGAGCACCAAGTGCTGAGTGCACGATTTGTGAATATGTTCTGTATACTTAGAGGAAAGAAGGGCCAGATGAGATACAATATGGTACAGACATTTAAATATTTGATGGGTATTCATTTGTTAACAAAACCTTTTCAAGTTTCAAGTTTATTCAATACTTGATATATCTTCTATCTTAGAAATCTAAACAGTTTACAATAAAGTTAACAATATAAAAAAATAAAAACAGCTTTGATTAAAAATAAAAGGGGGATAGACAGACTAAATGAGACTGACATGAAACCATGAGGAAAAGGGGGAAAGGGAAAAATTATACCGAGATAACAAATGAAAAAGTAAGGGATAAGGGGAGTCACAATAGGGTGGGAACCGCTTCAAGGAAAAAGTTTGTCCACCTCGGCTGGAGCATCCAATGTTAAGGTCTAAAAGCGTCTTTGAAGAGGAATGTTTTGAGTTTAGGTTTGAATTTCTCCAGAGAAGATTCCAGTCTAAGGTCGAGGGGCATAGCATTCCAAAGAGAAGGGGCCATGATTGAAAAGATTGTCTTATGGGTGGATGAATTTAAAGAAGATTTTAATAATGATACCGTTAGTTAATGTCTTCTTGTGTTTGTCTTTTTGAAACATGTTTAGCATTTCTTAAATATGTATGCATGTAATTTTGTAAACCATACAGTTATTATGCAATATATAAATTTTTAAATAAATAAATTTCACGGATGGAGGGAATCACTTATACATTTTTGATTGTTAGATCTTAGCGCCTCGAAGAGGTATAAGGGGTATGAAGTTTATCTATAAAGGCCGGTGTGTTTACAAGTCTACGTTTGAAAACAGTGACAGAATTCAACAATGTTTGGGTAAAGCCCGGAAGTTTCAAGTTTATTTATTATTTCATATCTCGCTCATGAGTAAGACCTTCTAAGTGGCTCACATAAAATTAGGGTAGACATAAGCAGGCAGAAAGAAAAGTTAACAATCGTAATAGAAGAAATAGATGGGGGTGAATGTGCTCATATTTTCAGCATGCAATCCTTTCCTTTTACTGTCAGGATTGTGCTTCAGGATATGGCAGCTAATAGCTTCATTGGCGTGACAGGGAAAAGCCATCAAGGAATAGGTTTGCCTTGAGATGGACCTTAAACTTGTCAAATCAATGTTCCAGTTATAAAGAAATTGGGAGTGCATTCCACAGCATCAGTCTGCAGATACTGAAAGTGGTATGACAAGCTGATTCTGACAGGAAGAACTTAGGGTGCATGAGGGAATATAAGGTATTAGTAACCTAAAAGGTACAAAGGGAAAGTACTGTGATATACCTTATGGACGAAAGTCACAATTCTGAAAGTAATTCTGTGGATACACTTTTCCCTCCGTATTCGCTGTGATAAGGGATTAAGAGACCCGCAAATACAGAAAAGCCATGAATAACTTTTTCATATGTTATTTGCGGTTTTCTGTTAAAAACCATCGTGAATGTGGTGAAACCACGAAAAACATGGTTGGAGACCTGGCCTGTTCCTGAAGGAGAGGCTAAACACAGTGAAGAAAGTGCTGGGAATTGGTGATTTTCTCTGTAAATGCTTGGAATCAGTAATTTCGCTATGCAAGTTGATGTAATTTGGGGGGAGGAGCCAGCAAGCTAAAAAGTGCGAATAATCGAAACCGTGAGTGCTGAAACCGCAACAATGGAGGGAGAAGTGTAATTGAAAGCCAGTGTGTCTCTTCAAGTCCCCCCCCAAATAGTTTCTCTTTTGAGCAATACTTTTTTAGTACTATTTCTTATTTCATGCCCCCCCCTTCATTCAATCCTTAAATGTGTCTCTTAACTATAAACATTGTAGCTCTTTCCCCTTTCCTTATGGTTGTTTTTTTTTTTTTTTTTGTAAGTCTATTTACGTCTATATAAGTCTGTTGTATGTATTTTAATTGTATCCCACATTATTTATTGTTGTACAATGCTTAGAAATGCAGATAAGTGTTGTAATCCTTATGTATAAAGAGGAAAGAATCAATGCAAAACTTAAATGACCTTCACACTTAAGCATAGAACACTCCATGCCTTTCTCTGAGTGATTGTTTTGAGGGACTTCTATGCCAAGGCCTTGATAGCAAACCCACCCCCATGGAGATGGAGCTTGTATGCACTGAGGAAAGAAGAGAGAGAACCAGGCCTAAATAAATGTTCCATGTTGTCCTAGGGTGTAAATCCATCAATTGATCACCCTGCAACTGGGACGGGGACGAAATGTGAGGTTATTAAATTTGCTGATGACACCAAACTCTTTGGCAGGGTTAGAACCACGGAAGACTGCGAAGACCTACAAAGGGACCTAACGAGACTGGAAGAGTGGACAAAAAAGTGGCAAATGAGTTTTAACATAGAGAAATGTAAGGTCATGCATGTAGGGAAAAAGAACCCAATGTTCAGCTACAAAATGGGGGGATAATTGTTAGGGGTGAGCAACCTTGAAAGAGACCTGGGGGTGATGGTGGACACAACATTGAAAGCATCATCACAGTGTGCGATAGCCGCAAAGAAAGCGAACAGAATGTTGGGTATCATTAAAAAGGGTATCACAACCAGGACGAAGGAAGTCATCATGCCGCTGTATCGTGCAATGGTGCGCCCGCACCTGGAGTACTGTGTCTAGTACTGGTCGCCGTACCTCAAGAAGGACATGGCAGTACTTGAGGGGGTCCAGAGAAGAGCGACTAAATTGATAAAAGGTATGGAAAACTTTTCATACGCTGACAGGTTGAAAATGCTGGGCTGTTCTCCCTAGAGAAGAGGAGACTTAGAGGAGACATGATAGAAACCTTCAAAATCCTGAAGGGCATAGAGAAGGTAGACAGGGACAGATTCTTCAAACTGTGGGGAACCACAAGTACTAGGGGTCACTCGGAGAAATTGAAAGGGGACAGGTTTAGGACAAATGCTAGGAAGTTCTTTTTTACCCAGAGAGTG
Organism: Geotrypetes seraphini; assembly: GCF_902459505.1. Lineage (NCBI taxonomy): Eukaryota > Metazoa > Chordata > Amphibia > Gymnophiona > Dermophiidae > Geotrypetes > Geotrypetes seraphini. Next base: position 72,344,396 of record NC_047088.1, read on the forward strand.
GTGGACACATGGAACGCGCTTCCGGAGATTGTGATAGGCCAGTGCACAGTACGGGGCTTCAAGGAAGGTTTGGATAGGTTCCTGAAGGATAAGGGGATTGAGGGGTACAGATAGAAGCAGAGATAGGTTATATAAATGGTCAGGAACCACTTCACAGGTCATAGACCTGATGGGCCGCCACGGGAGCGGACTGCTGGGCGCAATGGACCTCTGGTCTGACCCAGTGGAAGCAACTTCTTATGTTCTTATCCCCCACCTTACAGAACAAGAGAGAGGACCAGGAGTAGATACATGCTCTGTGGGGTTCCTGGAGTACGAATGTGCTACTATTTAATTCTACTCATAAAATTTACTTGTTGGACTTTTGGTGAATGGTTACATGGATCAAGAGTCCCCTTTAGGGAACCGTGACACAGCTTTGTAACCTCAGTGGAGAGATTGTGACTAAGTTTAAAGATGTTGATCAGAAAGTTGATTTGCTGAATAAAAAGATGTTAGGTCTTGACACCCAGGCTAAGTCTCTCTAGGCAGTTAGGCCCTGATTCTATGAAGATCGCATAAAGTTTGATGATGATATTGGCGAGGAGTAGTAGACTTAATTAGAGCCAATATTAGCACACAACACTTCAAAATCGGCTTTAATTGAACTCAATTGAAAGTTAGGTGCCTAACTCAAAAAAACACGATTCTATAAAAAGGTGGCTTGGTTAGGGGCAGATCATGGCTGTGTTTCCTAATTAGGTGCCTCTTTGTGAATTAGGTGCCATTAGGCTCTGATATAAGCACCCAGCTTTAGGCAAAGAAAACTCTGGCATAAATATGGTGCACTTAAATGTTAGGATGCTGAACGCCGTCTAAGCATTCTTAGGTGGTGCTAAGCATAAATCTTTAAAACACATCTATGTTTTATAGAATCAGTGCTGATATTGGCGTCTAACTTAGGCAGACTTTTCTGGAATAAAAGTTTATTTCTTCCTTATAAAGTGGAAGCCTTGGAGAACACCAAGAAGGCCAGAACTTGTGCATTTTGAATTTTCCTATGAATTATTTGCTTGCTCCTGAGATTCTGTTAAAAATATTTCACTGACACTATTTTTCACTCTCTCTAAACCTGATGATTTTGCTATTATTACATATTTCTATGATCCAAAATATCCTTTGTGCAGTGTCAGGTGGAGGGTGAGCCAAATAGGTTTGAAGTCTCAAGTGAATTCACTCTGACTAGCTTCCTGAGGATTCACAAGATATAATTACCATGTGTGTTACACTCCTTATTACTTTCTTCACAGAAAAGTTATGCTTTGATATTGAAATCTTACTTTAAGAAGAAATAGCAAGTATGTTTTTTGTGATCAGAAAGTGTCAGTTTCTACAGATATGGAATGCAGCACTCAATTACATAGGAGGACATTCTTACAACTGAAGTCATCATTTTTGACTTTGGGATCTACCTTCTTTTTGAGTGTTCCATGTAAATGCATGGTGTTATTTTAGGAACCTGTGTCCTTCTGGGTCTAGTATCTCCAGAAACCTTTTTTTGAATAAGAAAAAAAAAGATTGAATTGTGCATTTCTTGATTTGTATATGGACTGGGTTAGAGGAATTATTTATTTGATTTACCCAGTAATAACACTATTAGGGCATAATTAAAAACTAAAATGTCAAATAATGCCTGAATCAGTACTTGGACATCCTAATCACCAGGACGTCCAAGTGCTGCAAATCAAAACTGTTTTCCTAGATGTCAAGTGAAATGTGTTACTCGCTGTGAATTCAGAGTTCCAGGGGACATGATAAGGGTTTGTTATGGGCGGGCTAGAATTGGAAGTCTTGCAGGAATAATCAAACTTCTTGCAAAACACCCTGAACGGAACATAGATATTTTGAGTTAGACCACTTTTGGAAGTGTCTTAATGCCAAAAAGTTACCCAGACTGACCAGATGACTACTAGGGGGATTAAGTAATGACCCTCCTCCTACTCCTTCCGCCCCCCCCCCACCCCCCAAATCTGAATGAAAGAGTACATACTTGTCTCTAGAATAGCATCACCTAGTATGGGACATCCTAGTAGAGCATGTGATTAGGCTAGTTAACCATAGAGAGGAGGAGCCACTCTAACCAGAACATCAATGGTGTTTAGTTTGAGCCCAGCAAAACCCTACTATACTGCCATATAGGTGCCAACTGCAGCCATAAGGGCCATTGGGGTGGTAGACAGTTGGGTATAGTAGGTTTTGGGGGAGTTTTGGAGGGCTCAGCATAAATTATAAGGGGTATATTGTGAGATGTATATCTGATACCCTTTATGTTAAGCTCAGAACTAGAACTACCTCGTAACTGCTGTTTGAGTAAAGGTGGGGGTGCTCGCAAGCATTTCTCAGGCAGCATATCAGCTGCTGCTATCATACTTGCCTGGACAAGCCCAATCAGCCATTTGACAGGCAAACATTTTGGCCCAGATTCTATAACCGGCGCTGTTGTTGTTGGCCATCTTAACAGCGGCCACTAATCATATGTCAATCATGCTATAGCACTGGGTACAGAATCACACCTCTGGCAAAGGTAGATGCCAGAAATGTATTTAGGATGAGAAGACATGTCTGTGGGTATTCAGTCTTCAATGCTTATTTCTGTGTTGCAATATGCGTACATCGAAGGATTAAAGCAAACAAGCGGCAAGCAGTAATACCCTCTTGGGATCCAGTTAGGTACCTGGGCCATTGTTGGAAACAGGATACTGGGCTTGATGGACCTTCGTTCTGTCTCAGTATGGTAATTCTTATGTTCCTATCTTCTTATGTTTTTCACCATATACAGAATAAGGGACAGCTGCTCTCTATTCCCAAAGAAAGTGTGGCTTGGCTTCTAGATTCTGCCTCTACTGCCTCTTTCCACTTTGCTCTTCACCAATCAGTCACCTTCGTTGTTTTCCTTCTGCTTTTATGACCTGTGAAGGTACATCTCCTGTGTTTTCTGCTCCTTTTCTAATTCTGCTATATATTTTTTGAGATGAGGTGACCAGAACTGCACAGTATTCATAGAGCGATATAAGGGCATTATACCTGTAGTCAATGTAGAATCCCCAGAGTAGTCTAGTGATTAGATCAGTGAGCTAAGAACCATAGAGCGATAGAAGGACATTATACATACAGTGGTGCCTCACACAACGAACTTAATTCGTTCCAGGAGCAAGTTTGTTATGCGAAAAGTTCGTTATGTGAAACGCGTTTTCCCATAACAATACATGTTAAAAAAAATAATTCGTTCTGCAGCATAAAATATGCTAAGATGACATAAAAAAAGATAAATTTTTTGTTATTATGTTTATTTAGATACATCTAAAAACATAATTGTTTTTTAAAACAACACACATTTTTTAAATTTAAAGACAGACTAAGTAGAGTCTAATTTTACAGTGAGAGAGGGCAGAGTCTCAGCGGCAAAAACTGGGACTTAACTGTTCATTTTTTAAATGCCTGCATGGTTGAAAATGTTGTCCATTTCCTTGGGCAGATCATTCTGTCTATAATACTAGTTTATACTTACAGTATTACAAAATGGTCTTAATGGATAAGCTTTTTTTTTCCTGTTTCTTTCAATATGTAAACAGATTGCCAATGGTGAGAGAGAACAAAGCTGTTATTTTTCTAGCATCGGGGAAGCGGCGAGAGTAGCTCCGCCCCCCCCAACGCATCAGCAGTAGGCGCCGGGCCCCTGCGAGCCGACGGTCCGCCACTGCACAGGGAGCCAGGCGGAGAGAGGGCAGTTAAGCACAGTGCCTGCGCAGAAGGATGCAGCTCGGGCGACTTCGTTGTGTGAAACGAAGTTCATTGTGGGAAGCAAGACCTGAAGTTCGTTGTGTGCAGCGTTCGCTGTGCGAGGCGTCCGTTATGCGAGGCACCACTGTATAGTCAAAATAGCATCCCCAGAGTAGTGTGAATCGTGCCTCCATAGGTGTTTTAGCCTGCCTAATGCCACTTCTGGCCTTAAACAAATCAAATTACTCAAAAATCAGTACTCAAACAAATTCATATACATTCGATCTTTATGGATAAATCTTTATATACTTGAAGAAGATTTCATGAACCTCAGCGGTACCTTCTGTATGTAATAAACTTTCCTTCATACAGAGTATTGGCACCTAAATTTGTCATCGGTCTCAAATTCTATATTCTTATACTTAACTCTATTTTTTATATATTTCATATAATAATACTCATCTCAATCTACGCGGGTGGGGGCAGGCACTCCGACATAGAAACTATGGGCTCCTTTTATCAAGGCGCGCGACGGGGGTTAGCGCATCAGACATTTCGTCACGCGCTAACCCCCACGGCAGCCTAAAATCCTAATGCCTCGTCAACGGAGGCGTTAGGTACTAGCGCGGCAGGCGGTTTAACACGCGGTATTCCGCACGTTAAACCGCTACCGCACCTTTGTAAAAGGACCCCTATGTTTCGCCCAAATTGGGCTTTATCAAGGAAAATCCCCCTACTTCTGGCCTTAGCCATATCCACAGTGGCCTTAGGCAGACTAAAGCACCTAAGGAGGTGCGATTCTAGTGCTGATTTTTTAGACAGCAGTAGGTGCCTTTAAATTCAGTTAAAAACATTGTTTCAACTGCATTTTTCACTGAGTTTGGACATCTACCAGCACCTATAAAATCAGCATCAGTTAGAGAATCCAGGCCTTGGTTGTTCTATGAATTTTGGTTTGATTTCTGTATGACATTGAAACCCAGAAATTCTTTCACATATGTTTGATGTAATATTTACTTATATTTGCATGTTTAATCTACATCCATATCATAATGATAGCATTATCGTCTGTTTAGTGCAAAATTATCAGCCAATTTTAAGGGAAAAACTGATTTTGGTGGTGCTTATATTCACTGGCTTTGAGCGACCCCAGAATGGGCCTAAAAATTGTACAAAAACTATTTTGTGATCAACCACATAGGAATAACTTCAATTAATAAAGTTTCTCCAACTTTAGGTTTTTCTGGACAATCCTACTGTGCATGTCGGCACACCGACAAATCCACGCACGACAATTGCGCCCCCCATCAGTTGTGCCTCGTGAAATGCGCACATTAATCTGAATCTGCCATAAGTGGATATCTGGAAGGCCCTGATTTGCTCAAACTCCTCAGGCCCATCCCAAGGGAAGGGGCCTGAGAAGTCTGAGCAAATCAGGACCTTCCAGATATCCACTTATGTAAAGGGTTCCCATAATCATCATCTAAACCTTACCCTAACACTAGATACCAAGTGAATCTTTTAAGTGTAGTGGTGGTGGGGGGGGGATACCTCACCCCCTCAAAAAAAGAGGGTTACTTTGTAACCCTCAAAAAGACAAAATAGTATCCACGGTGGATTGTGATCGGGGCAGTATAGAGCACAATTGTCATGTCACCTCTCATTCAGTGCGTGCATTTGTCATGTGTACAATTGTCATGTGTGCATTTGACGGGTCACCGTGCATGTCGCATTGTTCTAAAATGGAACCTTACTGTAGCAGCAGCAGCCTGAATGAAAACTAAAAGCTAGCATGCTGTGCACATTAGTTACTAGTCAAAGTCCTCCTAATGAACTGTCCCAAAGAGAAAGACCTTCTATGCACAGTAAAAGTTTTAACACCTCATCTGGGAAAATCTGTTAAATTTTTACCCTTTATTGAGTCTACAGGAAATAGTGGCATTGCAGCCTGGTGAAGTCTTAATTTGTAAATAATGTTCTCTCTCAGTTTCCTGGGCTGAGATTTTAATCGTTTACCCATTAACCTAGCGGGAGCCAAGGGGACCATTTTAATGTACATGCTAAGACCTTAGAGGGAAATGTTCAAAGCCATTTACACAGGTAAATGGGGACATCTGAAAATTACTCTCTTTCAGTGTAGCTAAAAGCATTCACATTGTCTTATTGCTCATGTGCTTGTAGCTGCACTGAAAAGAGGCATTCTTAGGGGCCTCTTTAAAACTGAGGAGGAAGATTATGTATAGAGATTGCATTTTCAATCTGTCCATGCTGTTTTCCATGAAAATGTACCTACGACCAAGAAGCAGGTGCAATGATGTGGGCACTTTCTATCTCTGGCACTTTTTAAACTGAAACGCATACAGACTTTCAGAACTGATGCAAAGACTGCAGGTATATACTGTACTACCCTGGGTGCTATAGCTATACAGGAGGTTTGAAAATTGCCCCTTTAGGCTTGATTTTATAATTCATTTCATTCTACAGTATTTCTCTGGTGTTGTACCATATGCAGAGTCTGGCAGCTTAGGGTTTCGTTTGTATATTAGTACTTTTAATTTGAGGCCCTGTATTTGCATAGGGGTTATATCTGTGTTCTGCGTGTGTGACCAAGGCCAGGTATTCTGGGAGGAATGAATGTCAAAAAGCATTATTAGTGTCATTGTCCCAAATAGGAAGATATTTGTTGGCTCTCCTTCAGCCTTTCTGGACCCAAAACAGCCCTCAATTAAAAATTAGTAAACACCACTGCCCTAGGGTTATGAGGGGGTGCTGAAAAGTTCTCAGTCCAACCAAGAAAGGAATGACGTGGAGTGATGAAACTTACAAGTTATTCCACATATTCACCCTTAAGTTCAACACACTTGGCACATCATGTCTGAAGATTCTGTAACCTGTTAGCAAGTTCTATCATGTGGTAAAAATTACTTAGTCTTACTTTACACAGCCTTCAAAAAGACAATAAATCCTAATAAATACTTAAAAGTATAAAACAAATTCAAAAATCTAAGGGCTCCTTTTACGAAGGTGCGCTAGCGTTTTTAGCGCACGCACCGGATTAGCGCGCGCTATAGCGCACGCTAGCCAAAAAACTACCGCCTGCTCAAGAGGAGACGGTAGTGGCTAGCTCGTGCGGCATTTTAGCGCAAGCTATTCCGTGCGTTAAGGCCCTAAGTTTCGGAAGATTAATTTGTTTAGCCAACAAAATGGTTTTTAAAGATTTTCGAAAAAGTTGAGGTGAACCGGAACTCCTTAAAAGGAGTGGGAGATCATTCCAAAGTTGAGAAAACTTAAAAATCAAAGATTGAGTGAAAATCTTGATTCCTTTTATCTTGACCTTTATCCTTTTATCTTGACTCCTTTTATCACCTTAGCACCATTGGTCATCTTCACTGTGTTTATTTTTGATCTTCATCCTGTGGAGGTGTTCATTCTTGGTGAGCTAGAGGAAATCATGAGAGTTAACCCCTGTTATTTACCTCTAATTGACTCTACAGTATAAAATCATAAAAGTTTCAGCAAAAGCAAAAAAAGTAGGGATGTGTACAAGCCAAAAATTGCCATCTTGTTTTCAGCTCATGTGGGCTTTATAGTCAATATTTAGGGCTCCTTTTACGAAGGTGCGTTAGGGCCTTAATGCGTGGATAGCTTGCGCTAAAATGCCGCAAGCGCTAGCTGCTACCGTCTCCTCTTGAGCAAGCAGGAGTTTTTCGACTAGCGTGCGCTATAGCGTGCGCTAATCCGGTACATGCACTAAAAACGCTAGTGCACCTTCATAAAAGGAGCCCTTAGTCTCATTCCTCATGGTATTTATTTGTTAAGTTAACTATTGTAAACCAAGTTGAGCTTTCTTGGACTGATGTCTCGGTATATAAAGCCAAACCTTAGATTCGATTCAATTATTATTCTGATTTAAAAAAAAAAACACTCAACATGAACATGTTTCAGCCCTATGCCATAGTTTCTTATTGTATGTTTTACTATTGAAATATTGTATTGATTTTCTGTGTCCAGTCCTCTTATTCTGTGAACTGCCTAGAACTTTTTGTGTGTTGGCGGTATAGAAAAATAAAGTTATTAGTATTATTACAAATGTAAAAAAAATGGCAATACCATATATATAGGAACATAAAAATGCAACAAAGTCTTGTCATGCAGTTTAAAAACTTGAAATTACACCTACATAAATTAACAACTATATAAAAAGATGAAAGCTCAAATAAAAGCAAAAATCTCAAATGGATACTTGTAAAAACTGTAAAGGAAGACACAAGCGATATACTGTATAACACAGACCAATAACAACAAACATTTTCTTGGTGCCTTGGATTTTTGAACTGTTTCTGGGGTTATTTGGGGCACTGATTCAGAAAATTACATTGGATAGACTGCATTAGCTCTAATTTGTTAGATATGGTCATGGGATAATAGATATGCCTTTGGGATAGTAGCGTCAAATATGAGCCTTGGGCAAAAAAGATTGGCATCCAAGGGAATATATGGTGGTTAGAGGGCAAAATGTAGTCAATGAACCTTTGGTAGTACAAGATAGAATCATACTGCCACCACTACATATAAAGCTAGGCCTGATGAAACAATTTGTAAAGGCTTTGAATAAAGATGGTTCGTGCATTAAATATGTGGAGGGGCATAATCAAAAAATACGTCTAAGTCCGTTTTGGGCCTAAGTCACTAGTCGCCCAAAGTCGGCAGTGTCTAAAGTCCATTCTCGAAAAATATGTCCAAAATATATCTTTTTTGAAAATTGTCTAATTATACATCCAGCCTTTTGATTAGCCAGACCGCTAAGTCATCTATCTTTATACCCCATTCTCGTCCAAAAAATCGTCCAAGTCAAAAACGCATAGAACAAGACCTTTTGGACATGGGAGAGGCCAGAAAAGTGATGGACTGGACACCCAGACATGGCAACAGAGTAGTGGGGCACCTTACAGGGCACTTCTGCAAACTTCACCAAAAGGGTACTATATAAACATCTCACAACTCCCTTATAGGTTATGGTGAGCCCCTCTCTCAAATACCCCCAAAATCTACTAGACCCACCTGTCTACAACCTCAATAGCCCTTATGGCTGCAGGTGACATCTATATGGCAGTACAGCAGGATTTGGGGGGTACACAGTGGTTAGAGTAGCTTTAGGGCTTGGGTCCTCCTCTCTATGGGTCACTAGCCCACCCCCCAGACTACTTAAGCCACCTTTGTGTTGCTCTACTAGGCTTTCCTATGTCAGCTACTGATGTTCTGGAGACAAATATGTTATTTTTTTATACTGGGGTTTTTTTTGGGGGGGGAGGTGGAGGGGGGGTCAGTGATCACTGGGGGAGTGTGTGGGAGTCTGTACTTTGTGTCTACAGTGGTTATCTGCTCACTTGGGAGACCTTCTGGGCACTTAGTCCTGGTTTTACATGGCCCAAGTCATAACACACAATTTCCATCTAGGCAGTCTTGTTAAACTTTCAGTTATACTTGCAGTATGACTAAGTCTAGGCCGGCCCACGTCCTGCCCAGATCCCACCCTCACCACTCCTCCTAAAATGCCACTTTTGCTCTGAGCATACAGAAGCACTGAAAGGGCCTAAGTCATACAGAAGAGGTAAGAACGTCTTCGGACGTCGACTAGCCCGCCTACTTCGAAGGGCTTTAAACTAGGTAAGTTGGGGGAGGGTATCCGTTCATTCTCTGGAGCAGTAAGTAACTATCCTGAGGAGGTGAGTCGCCACTCTGAGTCTGAGGTAAGTGCACACACTGTAAACAATACATCGGGGGTCACACTAACTCAGGCGGGAAACTCTATACAGGGACTTAGCAAACATAAGGTATGGAGAGCTATGTACGTCAATGCACACAGTTTGGGCAATAAAATTCTAGATTTAGAGACGGAAATAATGAACGCCGACCTAGACGTAGTGGCGATATCCGAAACTTGGTTCACGGACTCACACGGGTGGGATATGGTTATACCGGGTTACAACTTACTCCGTCGAGACAGGGAGGGCAAGTTAGGAGGAGGGGTAGCTCTATACACTAGAGAAGACATCAAAACTACCATAATCACAGATGTTAAGTATACCGGGGAATCCCTCTGGGTGAACCTGGCTAGAGGAAATGAAAAATGCCTGTATCTTGGTGTGATTTACAGACCTCCGAGACAACAGGTAGAAAAGGATATGGAATTAATCGAGGACATTGAAAACATCACCTTGCGTGGGGACACAGTACTGTTAGGGGATTTTAATATGCCCGATACAGATTGGAATGCACTTACCGCACAAACTAGCGGCAGTAGAAGGTTGTTAACCTCCATAAAGGGTGCACAGCTCAAACAATTGGTATTGGAGCCCACTAGGGACCAGGCGTTACTAGACCTGGTACTCACCAACGGAGACAGCGTTTCAGAAGTTTCGGTAGGTGATACGCTGGCCTCCAGCGACCATAACATGGTTTGGTTCAACCTTCGGAAGGGTTTCTCCAGATCGACCACAACAACAAAGGTCCTAAATTTTCGTGGCACTGACTTCAAACGCATGGGAGACTTCGTCCATCGGGCACTGCAAGACCATGCCGAAACCAATAATGTAGAGGCCATGTGGGCAAACCTGAAATCTACCCTACATGAAGCAATAAATCGCTATATAAAAACAACAAGCAAACGACGGAGGAATAACAGACCCCAGTGGTTCACTACAGAAATCTCGGACCTCGTTAAGAAAAAGAAAAAAGCATTTGTTTCCTACAAACATTCAGGAAGAGGAGCAGCAAAAGAAGACTATCTGGCCAAGTCCAAAGCTGTCAAAACGGCAGTCAGAGAGGCCAAGCTTCAGATAGAAGAGAATCTAGCAAAGGACATTAAGAAAAGGGATAAATCCTTTTTCAGGTACATCAATGATAGGAAAAGAAACACAAATGGGATAGTATGCCTTAGGAAAGCAGACGGGACTTATGCAGAATCAGATTCCGATAAAGCCGAACTACTAAACGAATACTTCTGCTCAGTCTTTACCTGCGAGGCGCCAGGGTCCGGTCCACAGTTGCAAGCAAAGCATAGCTCAGATGACCCGTTCTGGAATTTCGAGTTTACACCCAGCAGCGTCTACTGCGAACTATCAAGACTCAAAGTGAACAAAGCCATGGGACCGGACAATCTACACCCCAGGGTGCTTAGAGAGCTGTGTGATGTCCTGGCAGAGCCATTGTCTGTGATCTTCAATCTTTCCTTGAAGGCGGGAAAAGTCCCCTTGGACTGGAAAACAGCCAATGTAATCCCACTCCACAAAAAGGGCTGCAGGACAGAGGCTGAGAATTACAGACCGGTGATTCTCACATCCATAGTGAGTAAACTCATGGAAACACTAATTAAGCATAAATTAGATACAATCCTAGACGAGAAGAATCTACGGGATCCCCGCCAACATGGATTTACCAGAGGCAGGTCCTGCCAATCCAATCTGATTAGTTTCTTTGACTGGATAACAAGGAAACTGGATGTGGGTGAGTCCCTGGACGTCGTTTACTTGGACTTTAGTAAAGCTTTTGATAGCGTTCCGCACCGCAGACTATTGAACAAGATGAAATCAATGGGACTGGGAGAGACGTTAACTACATGGGTCGGTGATTGGCTAAACAGTAGACTTCAGAGAGTGGTGGTAAATGGTGCCCCTTCAAAAACGTCGGAGGTGATCAGTGGAGTGCCTCAGGGCTCGGTCTTGGGCCCGATCCTCTTCAACATATTTGTGGGAGATCTGACTCAGGGGCTTCAGGGTAAAATCACATTATTCGCCGATGACGCCAAACTATGCAACATAGTAAGTGAGAACACTTTACCAGACAGTATGACGCAGGACCTACTTCTATTGGAACATTGGTCCTCGACTTGGCAGCTAAACTTCAATGCTAGAAAATGTAAGGTCATGCACCTCGGCAGCAGGAATCCATGCAAAACTTACACACTAAATGGTGAAACCTTAGTTAGGACCAAGGCGGAACGTGATTTGGGGGTGATCATTAGCGAAGACATGAAGACTGCCAATCAAGTGGAGAAGGCTTCATCAAAGGCAAGACAAATGATGGGATGCATCCGAAGAAGTTTTATCAGCCGGAAGCCCGAAGTTATAATGCCATTGTACAGATCCATGGTGAGGCCTCATCTGGAGTATTGTGTACAATTCTGGAGGCCACATTACCAAAAGGATGTGCTGAGAGTTGAGTCGGTTCAAAGAATGGCCACCAAAATGGTCTCGGGACTCAAAGACCTCCCGTATGAAGAAAGGCTGAATAAATTGCAGCTATATTCACTTGAAGAACGTAGAGAGAGAGGAGACATGATAGAGACGTTTAAATATATCACCGGCCGTATTGAGGTGGAGGATGATATCTTCTTTTTTAAAGGCCCCTCTGCCACAAGAGGCCATCCGCTGAAAATCAGGGGTGGGAAATTTCATGGCGACACCAGGAAGTTCTTCTTCACCGAAAGGGTGGTCGATCGTTGGAATGAACTTCCACCTCAGGTGATTCAGGCCAGCAGCGTGAAGGATTTTAAAAGGAAATGGGATACACATGTGGGATCTCTAGGGGGGTAAATTCAAGGGGGTAGGGTTGTTGGAGTGGGCAGACTTGATGGGCTGTGGCCCTTTTCTGCCGTCATCTTCTATGTTTCTATGTTTCTATCTAAAATCCAGTTCGATTATCTTGTTTTACAGATCATCCAAGTGCCGATTTAGACATATTTCCATTTTGATTATGAGCCCCATAGCACATACGTTACCTGGACTTATCATGGAAAAACTGAAGGCAGGAATTTTCGATGGTCCACAGATCAGACAACTTATAAATGACCCATATTTCATAGCATCAATGAATGAAATTGAATCATGTGCCTGGTCTTCATTTGTTCTTGTTGTGAAAACTTTCTTGGCAACTAGAAGGCAGACAACTACACACAATTTATAGAGCAGTGATTCCCAACCCTGTCCTGGAGGAACACCAGGCCAATCGGGTTTTCAGGCTAGCCCTAATGAATATGCATGAGAGAGATTTGCATATGATGGAAGTGATAGGCATGCAAATTTGCTTCATGCATATTCATTAGGGCTAGCCTGAAAACCCAATTGGCCTGGTGTTCCTCCAGGACAGGGTTGGGAACCACTGTTATAGAGGATATGCTCTTTCATTTCAACAGGCTTGGCTGTAACATGAGTGTTAAAGTCCATTATCTGCACAGTCACTTAGATCGCTTTCCAGAGAACCATGGTGATTTAAGCGAAGAGCAAGATAAAATATTTTGCCAAGACATAAAAACAATGGAAGCCAGATATCAAGGAAAATGGGATGCACACATGATAGCGGATTATTGTTGGAATCTTATGCAGGATTGTCCTGGAAAATCCCACTTTCGGAAGTCTTACAAAAGGAGCTTCTTATGTGTCGAATGACTGGAAAGTTTTCATCATAAACTTGTGCTTTTGGTATGAAATAAGTAGATTGTTATACTTTTAATTTTTAATATGTTTCCTTCATGCTTAAAAGATATTAATTTAAACATTACATTAAAATATCCTGATTTTAATGAGCAAGCAGAGTGAAGAGTGGTATATGGCACATTTTCTGTATTTCAAAAACTAGAGATGATAGGAGAAAACTGGTGTCATTTTTGGAATCAGCAGGGCAAATATATCCAGAAACAGGTCTAACATTTGAAGCACAAAAATGAGTGTTGGCCAGAAATAAAAAAACAATAAAATATAAATATAAATATAAAATATAAACATTATTAAAAAGGCAATCTTTACCTCAGAAAAACAATAATAATTAGACAACACCATACAATAAAAAATGTACAATGAAAGTCAATAAAATATGTACCCACTATTACATAAGAATAGTCTTACTGGGTCCGACCAATGGTCCATCTAGCCAGTAACTCATCTTCACGGTGGCCAATCCAGGTCACTAGTATCTGGCAAAAACCAAAATAGTAGCAACATTCCATGCTACTGATCCAGGGAAAGCAGTGACTTCCCCCATGCCTGTCTCAATAATAGACTATGGACTTTTCCTCCTGGAAATTGTCCAAACCTTTCTTAAAACTAGCTATGTTAAACTCTCTTACCACAATTTCTGGCAATGCGTTCCAGAGCTTAACTATTTTCTGAGTGAAAAAATATTTTCTCCTATTGATTTTAAAAGTATTTCCCTGTAACTTCATTGAGTGTCCTCTAGTCTTGTACACATTCTCCACCACTCAGGATTGTATAGACTTCAATCATATCTCCCCTTAGCTATCTCTTTTCCAAGCTGAGGAGTCTTAATCTTTTTAGTCTTTCCTCATATGAGAGGAGTTCCATCTCCTTTATCATCTTTGTCGCTCTTCTTTGAACCTTTTCTAGTTATGCTATATCTTTCTTGAAATAAGTTGACTAGAATTGAACACAATACTCAAGGTGAGCTCTCACCATGGAGCGATACAGAGGCATCATAGAAACATGATGGCAGATAAAGGCCAAATGGCCCATCTAGTCTGCCCATCCGCAGTAATCATTATTTCTTCTTCTCTCTGCGCGATTCCATTTTTTGTTTTGTTAACATCTCTTTTTTAATAATTCCTATCATCTTGCTTGCTTTTGCTGTCATCGCACATTGGGCGGAAAATTTCATCGTATAGTCTACAAAGATCTTTTTCTTGTGTGCTAAGCCCCAAGGTGGACTCTAGCATCTAGTAACTATGATTTGGATTATTCTTCCCAATGTGCATCACTTTGCATTTGCCTACATTAAATTTCATCTGCCATTTGGACACCAAGTCTTCCAGTTTCCTACAGTCTGCCTGCAATTTTTTACAATCTGCATGAGTTTTAATAACCAGATTAGTGTCATCTGCAAATTTAATCACCTCACATATTCCATTTTCAAGATCATTTATAAATAAGTTAAATAGCACCAGTCCCAGTACAGATCCCTGCGGCACTCCACTATTTACCCTCTTCACTGAGAAAAATTACCATTTAATCTTACCCTCTCTTTTCTATCTGATAACCAATTCCTAATCCACAACTGAAGATTGCCACCTATCCCATGACTCTTTTATTTTCTCAGGATTTTCTCAAGAGGAACATAAAGATATTGTCTTTAATTCACATCAAAACATACCTCAATGGTAAAAGGTAAATTAATCCACACACTGTAGCTTGCAAAAGGTATCTAGAAAGTAATGACAAATCTCCTGTGAACATAAGACCACAGTGGTATGAAAAGAATGAGCTGAATAAAAGAGGAGCTTTACCTTACTGTAAAAATGTATATGTAAAGGATCTTGTACACAAACATAGGTCTGTAGAACTAAAAAAATGAATTAAACAAATACGTTAAAATATATAATATAATATAATGTTATTAAATAATAAGCTTTGTAAAGTTCAAATGACAAATCTAAAAGTTCAATGGTATATCTAAAAAGCTACTGACAAAGTAGCAGTGACAATATTTGAATAAAGAGCTGCTTAAAAGGTGGCGAGATCAATATATTTTCAAATACAGAACTCTGAGTGCTCTAGAAATGAAGCTACTACTACTACTATTTATCACATCTATAGCGCTGTAAGGTTTTGACTTTTAATAGATGGTCTTTTTGACTTTTAATAGATGGTCCCTGCTTGGAAGAGCTTACAGTCTAACTTGGACAGACAGATGATGTTTGAATGAAAAAGAGGCAAGGCTGATGTAATTTAAAAACCTGGTCCTGTCAAAAAAACAAAATTATGTTACACATTAGAAAAAAGGCCTAACTCATGACGCTATGCCATGTGTGATTCCCAGCGCTTCTTAAATGGGTTACCTCTTCATGTAGAGGTAACCCATTTAAGAAGCAATTAGTGTGGTGTGGTGTCTGATTTATTAACAATGTCATTTTCCTGCCCAGATACAAATTTAAAGAAAAATATACAGATGACCAGACAATCCTAAATGAAAACTTATGGTTTTGACAAGAGACTTTGGTGATATAAATGCAATGAAAAATCATAAAAAATTAATTTAAAAATATATGAAAAAAGGTGTAATGAGACCATGATCTGAACACAGTGGTTCAAGCATCAGAGTTCATTTGCATATAAAGCGACAACATAATGAGTGAGATGTAAAATGTCTAAGCACACACATGGTGATGATTAAATTATGTTGCAATCCAGTCTCGCATAAATAAAAAGGCACTAGTGACAGAAAAAAACCCCAATAATTCAACTTTTCTGAATTTAATGATGTGATGACCAAAATGAAAAGTGCTGAAAAGGTGAGAAAAATAGAAAAAAAAAAAAAGATGTATACTGATCACACATAGATTACTTCACCCTTTTCTTAAACACATATGAGGTTGCCAGCATCTGTAATGATGATAAGAAACCCACAAAAAGAAGTGGGGACTGACGGCAGAAATAAAAGAATATGGTGAGTGTAAAAAGTGTAATATACTAGTCAGTATTGCACATGATTCAGGCATGTAAAACATGTTAAGTCTTGGCCAAAAAGTGTAGCTCTAAATAGCTCTTCTAAAGAGAAAGAACATAAAAAGAGCAAAAAAGGAACCCCCCCCCAAAAAAAATAAAAATAAAAATGAAGAAGAGCCAAAAGGAGAAAAAAAGGAAGAGCTAAAAAGAAAGGACATCAGCAGTAAACATCAATATGCATAGACGGAGTTTAAGGACTCCTTTTATCAAGGCGCGCTACGGGGGTTAGCGCATCGGACATTTCATCACGTGCTAATCCCCGTGGCAGCCTAAAATCCTAACACCTCGTCAATGGAGGCATTAGGTACTAGCGCGGCAGGTGATTTAATGTGTGGTATTCCGAACGTTAAACTGCTACCGCGCCTTTGTAAAAGGACCCCTAAGTATCTATATAATAAAATGCTAGCCCGCGCATGCGCACTCGCGACAAGCGTGTTCCCTGATCCCTTTTCTGTCGGGATGTGGCCGCACGAGTGCGCATGCGCGCGTATTACCTCACAACAGCCTCCCTACTCTCCACCAAGGCGGCGAGCTCTGACACCAACAGCAGCGCCACTGCGATCGGGAAAGCACAGCACAGCCGGCGGCTCCCCCCTCCCGCCTTCACTCACTGCCAAAACCACCACCTCCTCCTTCTCGCCAGCTCACCCGCTTTTAAATGAAGAGAACGCTGGCTTTGCTGTCTTCTGTCCACTGCGGGCCGCCCTTTCTGACTACTTCCTCTTTCCGCTAGGGTTGGCCGCAGTGGATAGAAGACGTCGAAGCCAGCGGCTATAACCGCCGATATCCGTTCCTCCAGCGGAGGGGGGGGGGGTCTGGGAGGAGAGGGATCGCGGTCACTCAGCGCCCCCACCGATGAGCCCAGCAACTTTCCGCTGCCTGGGACCCGACTCATTTGCCGCCCCCCCCTTCCCTTACCGCGGGCCCGACTGGCGATTTAAGCAGCGTGTCCAGCAGTCTTCACACGCTGCTTCGGGCCCTTCTACTGCCCTGATTTGCTCCAGACGTGCCAGAGTAAATCAGGGCAGTAGAAGCACCCGAAGCAGCATGTGAAGACTGCTGCACATGCTGCTTGAATCGCCATGTGTAGTCGGGCCTGTGGGAAGGGAAGGGGGGAGGGCGGCAAAGGGCTCGGGCCCGCGTTTGTAGTCGCGAATGTGGGAAGGGAAAAGGGGTAGAGGAAACGCTAATGCAGGCACAGGGAACTGGTGTGGGGGGAGAGAAATGGAAGGGGGAGGGAATGCTGCTTTGGACAGACAGACAGAGGGAGGAAGGGAGACAAAGAAAAGAAGAAAGACACTGGCAGGTGCATAGGGAACTGGTGTGGGGGGAGGGAAATGGAGGGGGAGGGAATGCTGCTTTGGACAGACAGACAGAGGGAGGAAGGGAGACAGAAAGACAAGAAGAAAGACACAGGGGCAGGTGCACAGGGAACTGGTGTGGGGGGAGGGAAATGGAGGGGGAGGGAATGCTGCTTTGGACAGACAGACAGAGGGAGGAAGGGAGACAAAGAAAAGAAGAAAGACACGGGCAGGTGCACAGGGAACTGGTGTGGGGGGAGGGAAATGGAGGGGGAGGGAATGCTGCTTCGGACAGAGACAGAGGGAGGAAGGGAGAAAGAAAAGAAGACACAGGGAACTGGTGTAGGGGAAGGGAAATGGAGGGGGAGGGAATGCTGCTTCGGACAGAGAGACAGAGGGAGGAAGGGAGACAGAAAGAAAAGAAGAAAGACACAGGGGCAGGGAGATATACAGAAAGACAAACAGACAAAGGGGGCCAGGGACAGAGACAGACAGAAAGAAAGACAGCGGGAGTCATGTCAGGAGGGGTGCGGGATGCGGCAGAAGGAACTTTTCCAATGGGTACAATTGGGCGACTGTCGGGAACCTCTGATCAGGAGCAGAGCAAGGTAAGTGTATCATAGGGATAAGAAGGAGGAGGGTGGGAGAAAAAGGAAGGGACGCCTACTGCTGGACAGGGGGAGAAGGAAAGAGGTGCTGATGGACAGGGGGGAGGTAAAACAAAGGGAGAAGGGATGCTGCTGCATAAGGAGAGCAGTGAAGGGGTGGTGGTGGACACAGGGGAGGTAAAAGGAAGGGAGAATGGACAGGGCGAACAGGCAAGGGGTGGTGATGGACAGCCAAGGAAAAAGAAAGACAGAAAGAAAGAAAGCGGCTAAGGAGAGAGAGAGAAAGAAATAAAGAGAGACACACACACATATATTCTAGAACCCATTAATGTAACGGGCTATAAGACTAGTATCTAAATAAATATATATTCACTAAGTTGCATTGAATCATAAACAAGGTCTTAGATCAAATTCTGCATTGAGGCCTGAGATAAAATAGTATTGAATCCAAAAATGGTCCTCTGTACTTCCTTAAGCCGTTCTAAATCCAGAACCTCAACATTTGGTTTCTACTGCTATTGTTAAATATTAGTATGATGTAGATCATACTATAGACCATATTAAGGGCTCCTTTTACTAAGGTGCGCTAGCGGTTTTAGCGCACGCTTAGCGTACACTACATTGCCATGTGTGCTACACGCTAACGCCTCCATAGAGCTTGCGTTAGTATTTTTCATATAGCGCGTGGTTAGTGCGCGCTAAAAACGCTAGCGCACCTTAGTAAAAGGACCCCTTAATGATGCAAAACTTACCCCCTCTTTTACTAAGGTGCACTAACTAATTAGCACGCATTAATCAAATTAGCATGCACTAAACGCTAACGCGTCCACAGACTAGCATGCATGTGTTAGCGTTTAGTGCGCGCTAAATCAATTAATGCGCGCTAATCGGTTAGCGCACCTTAGTAAAAGAGGGCCTAAATCAGGTCTATAGTATGATCTACATCATACTAATATTTAACAATAGGTGCTGATTCAATGTTCCTGCTGACATAGCAAATATGCTCGATGATCCTTGCCTCGATCATCCTCTTGGTTTTACCAATGTATCAACATTGGCAAGGACAAATAATAGCATAAGTGATTGAATGTGTATTGCAATTTGTTCTGTTCCTTAATGCAATTTTCTGTTCAGTGACTGGATGTGTGAATTCTGATAATGAGATGCAGTGTCTGCACATTGTCCAGGATCCACATGGTGAATGTCCTGTGGTCTTAGTGCTATCTTTAATTACTTATGGTAGAGTTGAAGGGACAAGATATTCTCTGAGGTTCTTCGGTCTCGAGTAGGCAATGTCTCGGAAGCAGTCATGTGTTTTAAGGATATGCCAATTTCTTTTAATGATACGTTGGATATCCCTCAAGAGGTGTGAGAAACGAAGGGTCCATACTAATTCTGTTTTCTCTCTTTCTGTAGTCTTCTGAAGAAGTCGTACTCTATCTTGCGTTCTTGCTTTACGAAGACATTCTTTTACACATTCTTCTGGATAGTCTCTTTGTACAAAAGTTTGTGCCATAATGAGAGCTTGCTGATCAAATTTAGTCATATATGTACAGAACCTGCGTAATCTAAGGAACTGTGAAAAAAAAAAGATTGGATTTTAAACTTTGACTATGAAAGCTGGAATAATATAAATACATGTTTCTGTCACTTTCTTTCCTATAGATGGATGTAATCAGTCAATATGGTGTCTTTTTAATCGTGATGTCCAAAAAGGTATTTCTTTAATGTCGTATTGCATCGGAGCTGTTTCCACCGCAGTCAACACTAAAAACTGTGCTACGGTTTTGTAAAAGGGGGGAGTTGGAGTCCTTTATTTGAAACTATATCGGTCTCACCACCATTTTAGCAGCTCTTTCTTCAAATATAATTGTCTCTGCTCCTTTGTCAACAGATTTTGATATACCATTGAACCTATAGATTGGGCATTTGAACTTTACAAAAGTTATTATTTACTCGTAATAACATTATAATATATATTTTAATATATTTGTTTAATTCAGTTTTTATTTTATTGGTTCTACAGACCTATGTGTGTATGCAAGATCCTTTACACACACATTCTTACAGTAAGGTAAAGATTTTCTCTTATTCATCTCATTCTTTCTAGCTACAGCTTTTGTACTAATTTACCTTTTACTACTGAGGTATGTTTTGATATGAATTGAAATGGAAATACATCTAAAAATTGGCCTAAATAGGCACTTGGACGATCAGTAAGACAAGGTCCAAATGCCGATAATCGAACTGGGTTTTAGGCATATCTCAAAATGACTTAGGCCTCTTCAGTGTACGCCCAGAGCTAAAAGGGGCATTTTAGGAGGAGTGGTGAGGGTGAGATTTGGACGTGACGTGGGCCAACCTAGACTTAGGCCCTCTTTTATTAAGATGCGCTGTGTTTTAGCACGTGTTAAATCAACACATGCGCTAATCGCTAACACATCCATAAGGTAACATGCACGGATTAGCGTTTAGCACGTGATTAGCATGTGCTAATATTTATCGTGCTAATATTTAGTCGTACTGCAAGTATAACTGAAAGTTTAACGAGGCTGCCTAGACGGAACTTATATGTAGCAACTTATGCGATTGAAAACCTGGTCTAAGTTCCCAGAAGTTATCCAGTGACCAGATAACCACAGTAGAGGCGTGGTACAGACCCCCACACACTCCACCAATGATCACTGACCCCTCACCCCCACCGCCATAAAAATCGTAATAAAAACTTTGCATACCTGCCTCCAGAACATCAGCATCTGGCATAGGAAAACCTAGTATAGCAGCACAGAGGTGGCTTAAGTAGTCTGGGGCTATTGGGGTTGTAGACAGGTGGGTCTAGTATGTTTTGGGGGCTCACCATGACCTATAAGGCAGTTGTGGTGAGATTTTTATATGGTACATTTTTTGTGAAGTTCGCAGCAGTAAGGTGCCCCACTACTGTGTTCCAATGTCTGGGTGTCCAGTCCATCCCTTTGCTGGCCCCTCCCATGTCCAAAAGGTCTCTTTTCTAGGCGTTTTTGACTTGGACAAATGTTTGGACGAGAATGGGGTATAAAGATAGACGACTTAGCGGTCTGGCCGATCAAAATGCTGAACGTATAATTAGATGATTTTCAAAAAAAAATATTTTTGACGTATTTTTCAGGAATGGTCTTTAGACACTGATGACTTTGAAGGACTAGCGACTTAGGCCCAAAATGGACTTTGACATTTCTTTTGATTATGCCCTTCAATACCTTTATATAATAGTGGGTATATATATATTGACTTTTGTTGTACATTTTTATGATTTGTAATGTTGTTATCTAATTGTTATTGTGTTTTAGAAGTAAAGATTGCCTTTTAAAATAATTTGTATACTCCCCTTTTACTAAGCATTGTAGAGGTTTCTACCAAGGTCCGGAGCACTAAATGCTCTGATACTAATTGAATTTCTAAGAGCGTCCAAGCATTTAGAAGTCTGAGCCGTGGTATAAATTTCTACTATGGCTTAGTAAAAAGGAGGGATAATTACTTTTTTTTAATATTCGATTGTTTTTAATTATATAACACTAGTGTCCTCCTTTACAGTTCTTACAGGTGTCAAATTGAGATTTTTTATTTTATTTGCATTTTCATTTTTTTATATAGTTACTAATTTATGTAGATGTAATTTCAAGTTTTTAAACTGTAAGACAAGATTTTGTTGCATTTTTATGTTCCTATATACCATATATACTCAAATATAAGCCAACCCAAATATAAACCAAGGTAACATTTTCCCCCCAAAAAAGGAGGAAAGAAGGTTGACTCAAATATAAACCAGGGGGCTAATATTCAAAAGCCCTCCTCTGCTCTGCACCCAGCCCCCCTCCCCCATGCCTTACCAGGCTCTGTACCCAGCCCCCCTCCCTCCCTACCATGCCAGGCTCTGTACGCTGTTCCCTCTCCTACCTTCCTTGCCCTGTACTCTGTCCCCTCTCCCCACCCTTCCCTTCCGATGCCTTGCAGGCCTCTGTCGGGCCTGCCGTAAGATCTGGCTGGCCATCGGTGGACCAGGACAGGAGGGACCCCTCCCGCTTCCTGTTCCAGCCAACTGTGATAATGTCTACCTACCTTCCATCTCCCCATGTACCTTCCAGCAGTTTCCTGGTGGTCCGGTGGTGAACCGAGGTAGGAATGATCTTCCTGCGCTTCTGTCCAATGCAGATCCACTCCCTGAATGTCTGACGTGAGTTCTCACGGCGACCACAGGAACTCATGAGGTTTCCGTGAGAACTCACACCAGCCATTCAGGGAGCAGATCTGCAAGGAGCCGGAGCACAGAAAGATCATTCCTGACTCGGTTCACAGCTGGACCACTAGCGTACTGAAAGGTATGCAGGGGAGATGTTGGGAGATAAACATTGTCACAGTCGGCCAAGACAGGAGGTGGGAGGTGTCCCTCTTGTCCCAGCCCACTGATGGCCCACCAGGTCTTGTGGCAAACTTATCAGAGGCCTGCAACAGGTTCAAGAAAGGGGCAGGTGGGCGCTGACCCGAATATAAGCAAAGGCCCCCATTTTTGAGCCATTTTCTGACCCCAACATCTTGACTTTATATTTGAGTATATGTGGTATGTGGTATTGCCATTTATTTTTGCATTTGTAGGCTCCTGAAGCAGGTCATAGGGCCAAAACAAGTTCATGTAGAGTTTTTTAATATCAGAATAATAAAGCACCTTAGCATCATTGGTTATCTTCACTGTGTTTATTTTCGATCACCAAGAATGAACCCATATTCCCTGTGTACCTATCACCCAAACTTCCTCAAGGAGTATGTGCTCAGAACATTCTGCTTCAATCTTAGAGACTCACATAACACTAGACCTAATTTTCAATTAACTTCACATAGCTTTGTAGTTCATCATTTAGAGCTTTGTAGTTGTGTTTAGAGCATGGATTGACCCCTGTAATCCAAGGGTCATAAGTTCAACTCTAGAACAGTCTAGCTTCTTCTTACTAGTGTCCATTTATTGGTTGTGGTTGTGATACCAAGGTTCAAGCATGAAGGACCCTAACTTCTACAGAGCAGCAGACAGGAGGGACCTTCCAGATCTTTTTCTGCTGTCATTTACTATGTTACTATGAGGAGATCCATGATGCCAGGAATTGTTCTGCAATAGGTGCTCTCAAAACCTTCAATCACTCATGTTTCCAAACAAAAAACTGTAAGAAATGGGGATGTTAATGCTTTGTTTGACTAGTCTCATTTTATTTTGCTGATAGAGGTATGTAAACAAAAGAAATTTGATTTTGTTTTGTGTCCTTTTCATCCAGTCTATTTCTTTTTGATTATAGAAAAAAAAAAAGTAAAACAATATTTCAATTTGCAATTCAAATCAGAAAGACTCGTGATTTCATTCAGATTACATACATTCTGGAAGGGATAGCCCAAAATAAAGGTTTTGCAAGTTCTTTCTTCTTTTCAGTCAATCATCATCATCAGATGTTCAGGCAAGTATCACACTTCCATGTGAAAAATATTTAACTTTTCGGGAACAACTGATAAATTTCAAGAAGAAAGGTTTTAAAAGTTGGGGTCATGAACATATAAAGTAAGCACAAAAGAACATAGTGGAGGATAAAGTAAAAAAAAAAAAAAAGATTAGAAAGTGAAGAACATAAAAGTAACAGAGTCGATAAATGGACAAATTGATTTTTTGAGGACTTTGGATAGCAAAGCTGTTTTGAGTAAATTATTACATCCCTTCAGAAACAGCTCATTACTTAGAGACCTATTTATTTTCTAATAAAAGAACCAAAAAGTCCTTCATCATTTTGAAAACATCTTCTAAGGAGCACTAATGATTTTTGCTAGGGAATTTCATGGTGGAATTGATGACTGGATGAGGTTAAGTGCCCTGAGCTCTTCCTTAAATCCTTGATTCTCTCGACTGCTTAATCATCTCCAGTAAGTGCCTTGGGCCTGGGCTATTACCGCTGAAACATTTTCTATGCAAGATTAACTTTGTGATATAGTAATCTAGTTATGGTTGTGCTGCAGATGCCCTGTGGGAAAATGAGCAGAGACCAAACAGCAGGGACAAGCTAAACACCTAAAGGGGGAGGTCTTTTATCCCAGGGAGGAACTGGAAAGAGCATTAATTGCTACCTAACGCTTCCTCTTCTTTTTTGGATAGCTTTATATCCCCAGGAGATGGAGGATACCTTTGTTTCTCGATGAAATAGTAGAGAGCTGATTGTTAAATTAATTCATTTGGAGGGTGTAATTAAGCAATAGAAGCACAGGGGATAAAGGCAAAGTAGAATAAAGGACCATGTAGATGAAAAGGCTCTTGTGATTAAACAGTGGTTTATCTCCCTGCAATATAATGGTTCTAATCTCATTGTAGTGCTCCTCAGTAAATAAGGGCTTCCCACTGGTAGAGGGCATTAACTGCAACCGGGGCTTGAGGACTCCTGTCAACCCAAGAACTTGAGGGTCATGTTGGGCGGAGGCAAGGAAAGGAGGGTGAGATTGCAGAGTAAGAAGTGAGATAAAGAGAAGTAGGAAGGGGTATAGCTGTGAGAAAGCTAAATTATAAATTAAACTCATGCTATAAGTGAAGATTCAAATGAACATAATACAGCAAATTTTAAAGTAAAAATAAGAATCGATGAAGAGTGACGTCTTCAGAAGTTATGCTACTCGGAAGACTATCTGAGGATCCTTGTAGTAATAAATATTGTATAATTTATTAGATCTGCTAACAAGAAAATTGAGGGTTCATTTGAAAATAAATATATGTGGAATGCTTACTTATTGATTTCTATCGACTAGCCATGTATGAGATTGACTCCTCAGTAAATAAGGCATCTGGGCTCTTCTGTTGAGGAAAGTAAGAGTTTACATTCCTTTATAGCAGTGTATCACAAACTGTGTGCCACAGCTCACCAGTGTGCCTCCTGAGATTTCAGGTGTGCTGCGACACACTGGCAAGGAGGAAAGTCAGAAGAACAGACCAGGGGAAAACAAAACCACAAACACAATTACAAAAAAACCAAAATGGAATTGTCCAGATCAAAATGATGCGCACTAAAAAAGTGTCCTCCAACTCATCTGGTAATATGAAGATCTTTATTCCTCCAATATCACAATGATACATTCAACGACTCAATGACTTGACATGTACATGTTTCGGCCAACAGGCCTGCCTCAGGAGTCTTAAAAGTCACGGATGATGATATTCGAAGAATACTGCCACCCACGTAGATTTAATCAAAATTCAAAAAAGGAGTGTCATGTCTTGTGTATTCCAACTGTTGCTGACTAGTACTGAACGTGTCGCTGCTCTTTGAGCTGGCGTTAGTTCTAGCCACGTAGCGCGGGTTTATCATGCGTTAAAATCCTGCATGCGCTAAAAATGCTATCGCAGCTTATTAAAAGGAGCCCCAAGCTAATTTCCCACATCAAGATTGGTGCGACCATGTTGTCGGTTGCGGGTGTAAAGCTGTGGAATACCCCTGCCAGGAATTTTGCGTTTTTATACGGCTAGAATGAATTTTAAGAAAATGCTAAAACCCCCAACTGTTTGTGAATGCTTTTTTGAACTGAAATTTTATATCCAAACTGGATTTGAAAATTTTTTGCTGCTTCTAGATCATGTTTTTTAAGGAGTGTTGTTCTGCAATAATCGAGCTCTGTATGTTTCTTTAATATTTATGCCTGTTATTATGTAAACCGTATATAAATTTTTAAATAAATAAATAAATAACAAATACTCATCCCTAGAAAATTGCAGCGAGCACCCATCTTGGTTCAGCTTTTAGGTACAGCACCCAGATACCAAAACTAATCTCCAAAAATCCAGGCAACAGCTTGGACAAATATATCACACTTCTGTTACTCCCAAAGGGGATTTTTAAAAAAAAACTTCCATTACATAGCTGCTTCTGCTGTTATTGAGACGAACCAGCTATGCTCAGTGTGATTTATCTATACTGGCGGCACCTTGCTGATGCAGTTCATGCGGATAGCTGTAATGTGAAACCTTTCTCACTTAAGCTATTTCAGCTGAGCCACACGTCTGCTTCTGTGAAGTCTTAATGCCTGCTCCATTATATTTATTCCTTGACCTTCCTAAAGCTCTGCAATGTAGAAAGAGCCACACGGAGGTCTCCAATAAGCCATATGTAGCATTTGACAAAGCTGACACTGTCAAAGATTGAACTGAAGGAGGACATTTTAAAAGCCAGGCTGAACGGCCACATTTTTTTGTTTCTCGTATTTCTGCTTTGTCTGGTATAAAACAGGACAATCAAATGAAGCATCTGTATGAAACAAATGAAGGTAAACCATAGCCATGAAAGAGGCACATTCAGATAATAATAAAATTTTTATTTAAATTTTTATTTAAATTTTTAGCTTACCTTTTCATATAATGCACCTCGTTCTATAAATGTTCTACTGTGCTGCTTATTTAGATGTTTGTACTGTGCTGACCCTAAATCACATTTCCGTTAAACAAATGTGCTGCTATGCTGATTTCATGACAATGCATGGTATTATTGCTTGATTTTTCTATTTTGAAGGTTACCAATTGTACATTGTTTATTTATCTATTCAGTTTTCTATACTGTTCTCCAAGGGAAGCTCTGAATGGTTTACATCAGGGGTGTCCAACCTGTGGCCCGAGGGCCACATGCGGCCCCGTGAAGTATTTTGTGTGGCCCCGGTTGAGGGCGATGCAGTGTTTACTGTCTTGCCGGCTCCCTCCTCTGTCTTGCTGCAGCGTTTGCGCATTTGTGCAGTACCAGAAACAATTTTTTCGGCCAATGCGGCCCAGGGAAGCCAAAAGGTTGGACACCCCTGGTTTACATGAATTTATTTAGGTACTCAAGCATTTTTCCCTGTCTGTCCTGGTGGAATCACAATCTATTTAATCTACCTGGGGTAATGTGTGTGTGTGAGGGAGTGGGGGATTAAGGGGTCCTTTTACTAAGGTACGGTAGCTGTTTTAGCACGCACTAAAATGGCTACCGCACCTTAGTAAAAGGACCCCTAAGTGACTTGCCCAGGGTCACAAGGAGTAGCATAGGTTTGTGCCAGACGGTGGCTTTAACAACTGCACCACACTCTCCCCAGTTGCCACACTCTCCCTTAGGCATTTGGTCATTTCATACAGTCCTGTTGTTATAAGCACAGGTTTTGTACACTGCCTTGGTGAAACTCTTCAGAAATGCGGTGAATAATTCTTAATAAATAAATAAAGTGAGGAACGCATGATAACACCAAATAGTTTAGCATTGAAACTCTTCTGCCTTCTTCCCACGACCACAAAAGCAAGGCTCATTTCTGATCTCAGGAGTGAAATAATGGCTTCCATTGTCTGGCTCGTTGTTAAGCCTGGGATGAGAATGGATAAAGTCTTTGCCACTTCTCATCGTCTTTGCTAGGAAATGGAATAGCATTGGGTTATTTTCTATTCTTCCTGTAATCCCATCTTCTGGGAATGAGACATGTTGGTGCCATATAGCCTGTAAAAGACTGTGAAGCACTGAATACGTGTATAAACATTCACTTTAGCCTTTCTGTATTTTGCTTGGCTGCCCAGCTGAAATTCTTATTTCAGGTGGCTAAGGCTGTAAAAAGGGCACTAGGGCAAAAGAGCCAACAAACAATGAAAGGTCATCCAGTATAGTTTACTGCTGAGATAGGTGAAAATTCTCAAATGCTACTCCGGTGCTAACATAAACTGACAATGTAGACAATGAAGTTGAAATATTAATTTTATATTTGAAATGCATTGCACATTGGTTGTGAATATAGAACTAGGTGAGAAAAAAATCAACTGGTTATAAATTCCCTTCACAAAAAAGTTTTTCATTTTAATGAAGTTTACAGAGTCAGAAATGGTGTTGCAAGCTTAGTTTATGACCCAAAAGCTCAGTCTGGCCAGAGATGTGGGTGGTCTGAAGGGAGTCTAGGACGATTCATTAAGGCTGTTTCATCATGGTCAGTTTAGCACAGTTGTTTCAGTGTGATGAGCTGGCCAAACAAATTGTCTGATTTCAGGGTTTGGGGGTGATGCTTCCAGCCCCCCACCCAAAAAATATCAGCATTTTGAGGGACGATGCCTCCCACTCCCCCCAAAATTATACCCTCCCATTCTCCTCTCTGTTCATGATTTGGCATCTCTGTGGTGGCTGGCAGAGAGCCCAGGTCCTGGGGGAGAAGTTACCAATGGGAGGGGGTGGGGGAGGGACTGTCCTCTGCAGGTACTGTGAAGCCCAGCCTCCCCATAATGGGATGATTCATTGTGGCCATTTCATTGCAGCCATGCTGAAATGTCCATCAATGAAACAGCTGCAACAAATCATCCCATTCTGATTTAAGGGAGGAGTCAGCACATACATTATTTGGAATGGAGGAGTGGCCTAATGATAAAAGCAATTGCCTTAGCATCCTGAGGTTGTGAGTTTGATTCCCACAGCAGCTCCTTGTGACTCTGGGCAAGTCATTTAACACTTTATTGCCCCAGGTACAACAAAAAACATAAAAGAAAATCCAACAATCCACAGTAAAATTGATCCAGCGAAGAGCAAAAACAGGCTATGGATAAGAAGTTCTGAAAATGATTTATTTCTTTTCACAATAAAATCATAAAAATGCAATTACAAATATAATAGTCCAACCGGACCCTACACGGTCCGTGTTTGGGCGAACATGCCTTCCTCGGGGGTCCAGTTGATGTAAAAACACAAAAAAATATAAATAAAAAGGAGTAAAAGCAAAGAACTTGTCTTTGAGCAGATAGCCGAAAGTAACTGAAGACAAGCAGAATATCGCGTAAAAACCTGTCTAAAATATGTACAGTGGTGCCTCACACAACGGACGCCTCGCACAGCGCACGCTGCGCACAACGAACTTTATGTCTTGATTCGTACAACGAACTTCGTTTCACACAACGGACGCCTCGCACAGCGCACGCTGCGCACAACGAACTTTATGTCTTGATTCGTACAACGAACTTCGTTTACACAACGAAGTCGCCCGAGCTGCATCCTTCCGCGCAGGCACTGCGCTTAACTGCCCTCTCTCCGCCTGGCTCCCTCTTGCCCCCCCGACTCCCCGACAAGATCGGGGCAAAAAGGAGCCCAAGCCCTCTTGCCCCGCCGATTCCCCAACTCCCCGACAATATCGGGCCAGGAGGGAGCCCAAGTCCTCCTGGCCACGGCGACCCCCTAACCCACCCTGCACTACATTACGGGCAGGAGGGATCCCAGGCCCTCCTGCCCTCGACGCAAACCTCCCCTCCCCCAAACGACCGCCCCCCCCAAGAACCTCCGACCGCCCCCCCAGCCGACCCGCGACCCCCCTGGCCGACCCCCACGACACCCCCAACCCCCTTCCCCGTACCTTTCTGTAGTTGGCCGGACAGACGGGAGCCAAACCCGCCTGTCCGGCAGGCAGCCAACGACGGAATGAGGCCGGATTGGCCCATCCGTCCCAAAGCTCCGCCTACTGGTGGGGCCTAAGGCGCCTGGGCCAATCAGAATAGGCCCGGGAGCCTTAGGTCCCTCCTGGGGGTGGGGCCTGAGGCACATGGGCCCAACCCGACCATGTGCCTCAGGCCCTGCCCCCAGGAGGGACCTAAGGCTCCCGGGCCTATTCTGATTGGCCCAGGCGCCTTAGGCCCCACCAGTAGGCGGAGCTTTGGGACGGATGGGCCAATCCGGCCTCATTCCGTCGATGGCTGCCTGCCGGACAGGCGGGTTTGGCTCCCGTCTGTCCGCCCAACTACAGAAAGGTACGGGGAAGGGGGTTGGGGGTGTCGTGGGGGACGGCCAGGGGGGTCGCGGGTCGGCTGGGGGGGCGGTCGGAGGTTCCTGGGGGGGGGGCGGTCGTTGGGGGGGGGGGGGGTTTGCGTCGAGGGCAGGAGGGCCTGGGATCCCTCCTGCCCGTAATGTAGTGCAGGGGGGGGTTAGGGGGGCGCCGTGGCCAGGAGGACTTGGGCTCCCTCCTGGCCCGATATTGTCGGGGAGTTGGGGAATCGGCGGGGCAAGAGGGCTTGGGCTCCCTTTTGCCCCGATCGTGTCGGGGAGTCGGGGGGGCAAGAGGGCTTGAGCTCCCTTTTGCCCCGATCGTGTCGGGGAGTCGGGGGGGCAAGAGGGCTTGAGCTCCCTCTTGCCCCGATCGTGTCGGGGAGTCGGGGGGTCAAGAGGGCTTGAGCTCCCTCTTGCCCTGATCGTGTCGGGGAGTCGGGGGGGGCAAGAGGGCTTGAGCTCCCTCTTGCCCCGATCGTGTTGGGGGTGCCAGGGACCACACGGAGTCACCCACAGTACCACCCGATTCGGGTAAGCGCAGGTATCGGTGGGTGGCTTATTTGCGGGGGGGTGCCTTATTTTACATTTTTTTCTAAAAAGGGGGGGCTGTCTTATTTGATGGCCCTGCCTTATCATCGGGGAAACACGGTAGAAAAAAAAAAAAAATGAACAGTTAAGTCCCAGTTTTTGCCGCTGAGACTCTGCCCTCTCTCACTGTAAAATTAGACTCTACTTAGTCTGTCTTTAAATTTAAAAAATGTGTGTTGTTTTAAAAAACAATTATGTTTTTAGATGTATCTAAATAAAAATAATAACCAAAAATTTATCTTTTTTTATGTCATCTTAGCATATTTTATGCTACAGAACGAATTATTTTTTTTAACATGTATTGTTATGGGAAAACGCGTTTCACATAACGAACTTTTCGCATAACAAACTTGCTCCTGGAACGAATTAAGTTCGTTGTGTGAGGCACCACTGTAAATCATTTTGATTCTGTAACCACACAGACAATGCTATACGACGTACTTAACTCAGGTCCCCTTTTATCAAGCTATATTGTTTTATTTTTTTTTATTGCAGGTCACTGTGGTAAAAGCTCTGACATCAGTGATGCGGCAGAGGGATGGGAAGGCCCCAGCAGGGAAGGCCGTGAAGCAGCCTGTTCAATGCTGCCACCGTTGCTGTTTGGAACATAGGTATGTCAGCCTCACGGTGGGAGGGTCGGCGGGGTTCTGCTGCGTGGGATCGAAATGAGGGATTGGAAAGATGCTGCGCAAGGGGATGGGTGAGAGAGTAGGAAAGATGCTGCACATTAGAGGAGGGAGGAGAAAGCACTGCCGCCGGAAAATTGGGGAGTGTCGGGGACATTCAGGAGGTGCTTCGGGGGTCGATCCAACTAGGGCTTATTTTTAGGTTGAGGGCTTATATTAGGACCTACCCCGAAAATCATGCTAGGGCTTATTTTCGGGGTAGGTCTTATTTTTATGGAAAGACGGTAGATCCCTAGTATGTGTCGAATTAGTATAAAAACTTGTACTGAAGAAAAAATTGGACTATACCTTTGGTAAATTATAACGTGTTAACTGTATATTATGTATGTTAGCTTGTAACCCGTTCTGAGCTCTTTGGGGGAGAACAGGATAGAAAATGAATGAAATAAATAAATAGATAACTCCTCTTGGGTGTGTAGATTGGTAATATCTGGCACAAACAAATGTAAGTGATGGCAAACACATAGGTATGTTGCAAGAACGGACAGATCTCTAATTACTGGTACTTACATATATAAATCTCAGAGCAATGCTGCTCTTGAACATATTTTTTGTTAAATGGCTGTTGCTGTTGACTGTGCTGGCAAACACTGTTGACTGTGCTGTTTACAGTATATTCTGGCATCTTTATACTGTACTCCCCCAAAATTCACAGGGGTTTCATTCCAGGACCTCCACCCCCCCCCGCAAATTTTGAAAAACCGCAAATGCAGTTTTTAGGCAGGGGAGACAGGAGAGGGCAGCTGGAGAGGCAGGAGAGGGCAGCTGGAGCGCCGGCGGGTAAAGGAAATCGGTCTACTCCGACCGCCTCTTTCTGTAGTAAAGTTGGGCTACAACAATCAGGAGCTGCTTTGACACGCAGCTCCTGATTGGCGTAGCCCGACTTTACTGCAGGAAGAGGCGGTCAGGGTAGACCGTGAATGACTGGGTCCACGATTCATAAACTGCAAATTTGCGGGGGAACACTGTATATATATTTTACATAAGGCTCCATGCTCAACACAGCTTTTCATAAAATACTCAAAGAACTGGGCACAGTGTGACTTTGAAAATTCATTCTTACTCTTAAATGTACCTAGAATTGTTATTAATAAAAATGTAACGCAATACTGATGAGTAATAAAAGTACATCACTATGTACATGTTTGACTAGAGTATGCTTGTATGAGGATATCTCATGCATTCGATACATATTTTAAACAAGTACAGTACTTTGTCCCTAGTGCTCCAGCATACCAAGGGCAGGGCAGTGGTGGGTCATTTGCCCCAGGTGCAGAGAGTTGGGGGGTGATGGAGTGGTTGCAAGACTGCGGTGTGCATGCAGTTGGGTTCACCAGCCCCCACCCCTCTGACATCAACTTCCTGTTCAGGGTGGGGGGGGGATAGGAAGACCTGAGGGCTCTGTACAGATGCAGACCATGGCCCTGTGACTGGAAGAAGGGGGTGCTTTGACCAGAGGAGGGGGTGCTTTGCCCTGAATAGCCTGTAAACCAGCCAAGTATGCCACTTCCATAGTGAGCTCACAATCTAAGTTTTAACACTAGGGGCACTGGAGAAGTAAGTAACTTGGGATGATTTGTCAGCACTAATGACATATGACTGCTCACTTGTTTATGCTCAGGTTCAAAAGGGGCCGGCCTAAATTCTTAAATCCCCAAATTATGCTATTTAACGCTTTGGAAGCTGATACCAAGATGTTTAGTTTATGAGCAGTGGCTAAAATGTTGAATCTGAGATTTCAGACAGTTCTGTGCTCTTTAAAATAGATTATTAGTCTTAACGTGGTTGTATTGTTCAAGTAATTTAGTTTAAAAAAGTTAAACTGCACTGTCGCTAGTGCTTGTTGCACTTTTTTACATCGGGGCAGGCAGTCCCGCTGCTGCCCGACCCAGCCAGCTGAGAGGGTCCTTGGAGAGGAGCCTTAAAACACCGGCACAGCAGAGAGGGAGCCTGTCGCTAGTGCTTGTTGCACTTTTTTACATCGGGGCAGGCAGTCCCGCTGCTGCCCGACCCAGCCAGCTGAGAGGGTCCTTGGAAAGGAGCCTTAAAACGGGTCGCGAGCTGAAGGGGCGTTTGAGCCCCTTCGGAGCCTAAGAGGAGCAGGGAGCAGGGTTATTGAATCTTCAACATGGGTAAGAGGAAAGCTAAAGCAATACCATCCGCTGGAACAACAGGCCCGATGGATCGCCATCTTGTGGTTCCTATCTTGCCACATATTGAGGAACAGGTAACTTTTAACATTCAAGCTGTCTCCTTATCTTCTGGGGAACCAACACCACCTCCTCAACCATCATATTCCTTACGGTTAGAAGAATCTCCTTCCCCTTTTAAGGAAGGAATAATTTCTTCTTCCCCTCAATCATCTTTACTATCTGGTCTGGAGGTTTCAGGACAATCCCTGGGGCAAACTAAAGAACTAACCCCAGTACAGATGATTACTGGGCAAAGCTCGGACGCTCTCCCCAGGGATAAAGTGATCACTTTAAATGATGTTTGGCTTAGTATTAACAGAATAGAGTCATCTTTACAAAAAAACGTTTTGAACTTATGTCAATTTTCATCTGATGTGACTGTGAAAATTAAAGAACAAGATAATAAAATTGGAGAAACAGCTGTGAAGGTTGAAAAGCTAGATCAGGTAGTAGGTAATTTACAAGCTAGTGCTGTTTCTAATATAAAGGATAGTATGATGATAAATGCTAAATTAGAAAAAATGGAAAATGCTATCAGTTAAAAATCTTTGCCTGTTAAAGTTTCCAATCACATATTACCTTTCTCCAATGGAGCTCTTGAGAATGTATTTGAGGGAGATATTACATTATACTAAAGTGGAGACCTTTGAGGTTGATAACCTATATTACATCTCAAGAGACTCCAAGGAAAAGGTAGATGAAGGTGGAATGGGTAGAATAGTGTTACCTGATAGTTTGAATGTATCACAGTTTTTGGAGTCATCTAAAGACATAATTGATAAACGAGCAACTCTTCTCATGACCTTTAAGACAGAGCTTGAAAAACAAGATATTTTGAAATTATCACTCGTTGACCACAAAACATCTCTTGTTTAGACAAGAGATGTTTTGTGGTCAACGAGTGATAATTTTTCCAGATGTCTCTAGACAAACTCAGTTCAAGAGGAAACAGTTCCTTCAGCTAAAGCCAAAGGTTTTGGCAGTCGGAGCTACTTTCTTTTTGAAATTTCCATGTAAATGCTTGATTTCATATGGAAGTGATAAATATGTGTTTTTTGATCCAGTCCAGGTGGAAGATTTTATTAAAGAGAAACCTTTGCTGAAAGTTTAATTTCTAATATTGAGTTTACCTTTGGAGGATGATGTATAATATATATAAAAGCCATTTGCCTGTTCCTAGATAGTAGACAGAAATATTTGATTTGATGTTTTATTTTAAAATACTGGCGATCAGCAATAATGTGGACTAGGATATGGTTGATTAGTTTCCTTATATATTTTGTTGTTCCTTGTAGGGAATTTACATTTGCATTTTTTGTGTTCATTCATGAATGTTTGTTACTAAGGTATTGTAATGAATAATCCAATAAATAAAGATTATTAAAAAAAAAAAGTTAAACTGCTACGCTGGTCTAAGGTCAAAGAATTTGGGGGTCCTTTTACTAAGGTGCGCTAACCGATTTAGCTTGCACTAAATGCTAAGGTGCCCATAGATTATAATGGGCGCCTTAGCATTTAGCATGTGCTAATCTTTAGCCCGTGCTAAATCAGTGAGCGCACACTAAGGGCTCCTTTTGCAAAGCCATGCTAGGGCCTTAACGCGGGGAATAGCACACGCTAAATTGCCCCGCGCACTAGCTGCTACCGCCTCCTTTTGAGCAGGCGATAGATTTGGGGCTAGCATGCGCTACTCTGGTGCGTGCGCTAAAATGCTCAGCGCACTTTCGTAAAAGGAACCCTAAATTGGTTAGCGCGCCTTAGTGAAGGACCCTTTTATGTCATGACTCATTGCATTATAACACAGTATACTGAATATATGATAACAATAGTTCTCATGTGCCTATTAGTGGTATGCATCCTGAATTAAAACTATCCTACCTGAAATCTTTTGCAGGTAATTACAGGGACATTGCTAGCTGTAGCATTCAATGTCCCAGGATGTTAAGGTACGCCAAGTGCACGGTGAATGTATGCAACCTTTCCCAGAATTCTACATGTTATAATTCAATCACATCCCCACAATAACAGTTGGCAAACAGTGAATGGAAAAAGAAGGGGACTGCAAGGACAGGAAAAGACAAAGAAGGTATTGGGGGAAAAAGAGGGGAAGTAGAGCAAATCTCATTAGAAAGCTCCATTTTAAAGGGCAGAGCCTATGATTTGGGGAAAACCCCAATTTACTAGTGTCAGGGGACTTTGATCGGTGGAATGCTTTAATTTATCGGTAAAAGCTCCCAGGAATAGGGGCTGTCTATTATATAACTCTGCACATTGCTGCATATAACTGGCATGTGCCATTCAGTTGATTAATGATGGTGATGATAATAGTAATACACTAGGGAAGTGCATTTATTAGCTCACATTTGGTTTATTAGCATGCCTTACAAAATTTATGACTCAATCTTCATCCACAGCAACAAGCAGTTTTTAAACAAATGTCAGCTATAGCATTAAGCAATAACCAATAGATGCTACCAGCCTGAATTTTCCCAAGGACCCTGAGAGAACTTTGAGAAGAATAATATCTGAGATAAGTGAAATTTTTTGAATCTGAAACACAATTGTTTTATATTACTGAACAATGACATTTTTAAAAAATAAATCTTTATTGATTTTCTAAGCGTATCAAAAGTGCAAACAGTATGGGGTTCATAATAAAAAAAAACAAACACGTCTAAAAAGTGTCCTAAATGGCTACTTGGACGTTCAAAAAGCCTGATCGTCCAAGCACCCATAAACAAAGCTGGTTTTTAGACGTATCTAAAAACAGCTTAGGCCTTTCCCCTGCCTCTAAACACACAGAGAGAAAAGAGGCGTGTTTAGAGGAGGGGAAAGGGCGGGCAGTGGGCGGGAGGTGGGCCGATCTACACATAGGCGTACAACAGGTATAACCAAAACATTTACAGGTTGCCTAGTCGGCACTTAGCCTTTTTGACTTAGACATAGTCAAACCAGGTCTAAGTGCCGAAAAATGGGCCGCTGAGCTGATTGTGGCTGCTGCGATCAGCTCAGCGGCCCCAGCAACCTGCCTACCCCTCCACCACAAGCATCACGGCAGGAGAGATGCCTCATCTCCCCTACCGCGATGCCATCACTCCTCTACCTGAACTGCCGCGACCCGCGGCAGGAGAGATGCCCTATCTCTCCTGCCGCGGGTTGCGGCCGTTCGGGTAGAGGAGTGATGGCATCACGGTAGGGGAGATGAGGCATCTCTCCTGCCGCGATACATCACCCCCCCCACACACACACACACAACATTGGGGCAAGAGGGAGCTCAAGCCCTCTTGCCCCGGTGATCGTGTCGAATACTAGCAGGCCAGGAGGGAGCCCAAGCCCTCCTGGCCCCAGCAACCCCCCCTCCAACATGAATGGGCCAGGAGAGAGCCCAAGCCCTCCTGGCCCCGGCGACCCCCCCTAAGACACGAATGGGCCAGGAGAGAACCCAAGCCCTCCTGGCCCTGGTGACCCCCCCTACGACACGAACGGGCCAGGAGAGAGCCCAAGCTCTCCTGGCCCCGGCGACCCCCCCGACTGGATTGAGCCAGGAGGGAGTCCAAGCCCTCCTGGCCCCAGCGACCCCCTACCCTCACATGTCTCACATGTTATCTGTGCATATCTGAAAAATGGGCATAATGATAGGAGGGACATGGGCAGTTCAAGATCATTCCCTTAAAATATACACAGTGTTACAGAATTCAGGAGATCCAGTGGTGTAGTAAGGGGGTGGTGGTGGATTGCCCCAGGCACCGTCTCGTTGGTGGCACCGGCACT
Source organism: Geotrypetes seraphini (assembly GCF_902459505.1). NCBI lineage: Eukaryota > Metazoa > Chordata > Amphibia > Gymnophiona > Dermophiidae > Geotrypetes > Geotrypetes seraphini. The sequence continues at coordinate 72,381,599 of NC_047088.1, forward strand.
TCTTCCCCATGCCACACTTGTGCCCGCACCCTCCCTTCCACACCACCTGTACTTCTTTAAACGAGCAGAAAAGAAAAGACATGGACCAAGATGGCCGCTGAACAGACATACTGAGAGCGTTGCTCCGGACCGCTCCAGTCATCTTACTTTTTTTCTTGATTTGGCGGCTTACCGGCCCGATTTCCTGTTCGGATGCCGAAAAGAAGGGGCAGGAGCGCGGCTGATGCCTCGCCGTGCTTGGATTTGCCCTCCCTCGGCAGAATAGATGTACTTCTTTGGCGGATGCAGAGAGCAGCATCGTCCATGTCGGAGGGCAGCTCGTTGGGAGCACCCGGACAGAGCGAGGCTGGGTTTGTCTCTCCAGGGCTTGATACTACACTAAGCCCCGACCTGAGAGCCCCACCTCCGCAACTTCGGTTAATTAGCTCTCCAGGGGCAGAGGAAACCCCAGAGAAGGGGGAGGTCCTTTACCCAGAGGCAGACAATCCTATCTTGGAGATAGTGGAAGCAGTGCTCCCTGACCAGGGCGCAACTGTAGAAGAAACTGAGGCAGGACAAGCAGCCGGAGTTGGATTCCAGTCAGAATCAAGCCAGGACAGCTTTCACTCTCAGGACAGTGAGCATTTTTACACTCAGCAAAGGTTTCCTATTTTGGAGAAACCCGCACAAGTGACTCTAGATTCTTTAAGTGATTTGATAGCAAATTTTACACAAACTATAAATCCCAATTTCCAATCTATAGAAGGGAAATTGATTAAACATACTAGAGAGCTGAAAGATTCATACTAGAGAGCTGGTCTCAAAGATAACGATTCAAAAGCATGATCAAGAATTGTTAACACTCAAACATGTACAAGAGTACCTAATCAAAGACAATACTAATCTCAGGAAGAAAGTGGAAATACTTGAAAATAATTCCAGGAATAATAATTTGAGATTTATTAGTTTTCCTAGAGTAACCACTGCTACTCCTAGGGAAATGTTAAGGAGATATTTGACTGAAATATTGCCCACCATTTACTCAAGTCTATTATTTACCGAATAAAGAAGGGGCTCAATTGCAGTTGTGACAGGGATCCGGCTAGGCATAATAAAGCCAAGGGAAAAGCTCCTGTATCACTAAAGTTCCAGTGACTAAGTGGAATAAACATCTTGGGTATAGTGGAAATCCTGTGCACAATGTCAAGAGTGAGCCTGCCCCTTTAAAAGTTCACAGAGCTCAGGCAGGAACTAGGACAGGGCTCTTTAAGAATTTAGCTGACTCTGCTGTTAGGGGGCGTGGTTGCTGGCCCAGTCTCCCTTTTTCTGAGCTTCCCTTGTCAGAAGGAGAGGAGAGGCAGCTGGGACTGGAAGCTGAGGAAAAGCTGAGAAGGAAGTCAGCTGGAGCAGCTAACTTATGGCCAGCACAGGAAGGTTCTCACAAGGATTGGGAAATGGAAAATCCTGAGGTTTGTGATATGGACTGGCTGGAGAACAATGTTATGCCTCAGGGAGAAGAGCACCCCATGGAATGGGAGTAGGTTTGGGAAGCCTGAAATTTCTTTACCTTTGTGAAGGGTTTTTTTCTTTTTGGAGTTTTGTGTTTTGAAAGTATTTTTATACACTGTTTTGAACCTGGGCTGGAAGCTACAGAATTTACCTTGAGCTTAGATGATTGGAAAGAGTGGCAACACCTGTAGGAGAACCGGCCTCTCTGCTCCTGCTATTAGGGGGAGCTGCTGTTCAAGGTTACTCCAAACAGCTTTAGAGCTAGTAAAGCCTTATATTACCAGAGGCATGACCTGTTCTGTCTTACCTTGAAGGTGGCATATAGGATGAATTGGATTTTGTGTTATTATTGTTTTGAACTTATTTCTGAAAGCACAGCCGGTGCTGGGATTAGAACTTGCGTGTATGAGGAAAGAAGCAGCAGAGAAAACTGGAACGTTTGGTTTTTTTTATTGATGCCAAATTTTGACCTTTTTGTTTGGAACTTTCATTAATGTTCAATAAAAGTGTAATACTTGGACAAACCGGGCCATTCTGGTATGCAATTTATGGGAGACACTAGGCAAGCTGTGTTCCACCATCTTTATGCTCACGCCAAGATTAGGATTCTGCGGAGCTACTAGGCCTCGCCAGGATCCTTGTCCCACACAGTCTAATATATCGAAACAAAGACCACTGATTGTTTCTGAAATTTTAGAAACATCAGATAGTGAGTCAGCAGTACCTTCTACTATGGTTGTGACTTTAGCTCTTGCAATGGACAAAGTATGGTTATTGAGACTTTTCTTCAAAAACAAACAGAGAGTTTCTTGGATGCAGAGTACAAATGTTTCCTGATTTTTCAAGAGAGACTCAAAAGCGTCGTAGAGAATTTCTACTCTTGAAACCTGGAGTCACTTCATTGGGCGTGACGTTTTACTTGAGATATCCTTGCAAGTATATTATTTGTTACCGTTCAATCAAATATGTTTTTTTTAACCTTATCAGTTAACAGCTTTTCTGGCCTCATTTCGACTGGATAAAGAGGAAACAACTATAGCTCAATAGTTTATTTAAGCTGCTCCTTAATCTCAGTTTTGTCTGTAATATGTCTAATCTTTATAATTTTCATTTCCTTTGTCTCGCTTAACGTAATCTTGGATCCTCTTTTGTGGACTTGAGTTGGGTTAGTTGAAAGAATTTTCTTAAGTTTATAGTGATCTATTTTGGTAACAAGTTATATTTCACTAACCTACTTTCTGTACAAGTGAATACTTGAAATATACTATTAAAAGATGCATATTTGTTTGTATTGTGCACCCTAGGAGCCAGGGCATTGGATTTGATATTGTTTGCATCAATAAAAATTGTTTGAACCTAAACAAGCAGAGAAAATGATCAGCATGAACAACTACTTAAGCCTGCTGCTCGTGCCAGCCTGGCTCCCTCTGAAATCACTTCCGGGCCATGGAGCTAGGAAGTGACATCAGAGGGAAAGCCAGCACCAGCACAAGCAGCAGGCTGGAGAAGCTCTTTGTGCTGGCGAACATTTAAAGAAGTACGGGGTGGGAAGGGAGAGTGCGAAGAGAGTGCGAGTGTGGTGTGGGGGTGCAGAAGGAGAATAGGGTGGGGGGTTTTTTGTGGAAGGAGTGTGGGGGGGGGACTGAGAGGAGGGTGCCACCTCCCCGGGCACCTCATCCACTCACTACACCACTGAGAGGATCTATGCTCAACTTGCATGCTGGGATTTGCACCTGATTTCAGTTGGTGTAAATGCTCATGCCAAAAGATGGATGATTGCACACTATTCTATAAAGGGTGCCCGTCTCACAGCGCCTTTTATAAAATACCATTCAGTGTAAATTTTTTCAGCACAGATTTTTCAGCGCCATTTTCTGAATCTAGCCCTATTTGTAAAGAGGGTGCACTCTAGCAGAAAGACTATACATTCCTGATAGTGATTTGCACATGAGTGACAGCTCATGCAACCTTTTTATAAATAGTGTGATCTCTTTCAAAAGGGCTAGGGCTAGGGATGAATGCTGCGAATGAAGTGGTGGATGCAAATCCAAGTTCCAGTTGAGCTGGGATCCCAAAGGAATAGGAGGAAACCGATAGGCTCGTAGCCCTCCATAAAAGAAATCAAGATCCACTTCTGGAGCTGAGAGCTAACTGATTTTGGGAATGATTAAAACAACATGGGCATCGAACAGGTGGATAAATGGTTAAGAATTGAAAGCAGCCTCAGAAGGTGGGCTTTTAACTTACCCCCCTTCTTTTATGAAAATGCTCACGCTGCTCCCAACGCTCATAGGAACTCAATGAGCGTTGTGAGCAGCGCAGGCCATTCAACGCGGCTCCCCGCGCTAGAAACTGCTATCGCAGTTTCGTAAAACGTGGCTTTAGATTTGAATAGGGCTAGGGATGGAGCCGGATGCAGCAACTCGGGAAATCTATTCCAGGTGTACGGTTCAGCAAGTTGGAAGGAACAGAGGATTAGCCTAGTGCTTCATGCAGTAGACCAGGGGTGTCAAAGTCCCTCCTCGAGGGCCGCAATCCAGTCGGGTTTTCAGGATTTCCCCAATGAATATGCATGAGATCTATTTGCATGCACTGCTTTCATTGTATGCTAATAGATCTCATGCATATTCAATGGGGAAATCCTGAAAGCCCGACTGGATTGCGGCCCTTGAGGAGGGACTTTGACACCCCCCTGCAGTAGACTGAACCTTAGGAACTGGTTTGAATCCCACTGCAGCTCTTCATGACTCTGAGAAAGCCACTTAACTCTTCATTGCTCCTGGTACAAAATATATAAGCTGATTTGCTTTTAACCACCAGAAAGGCAGTATTCAAAGTCCTATCCCCTTAGGTCAGGGATAGGCAATTCCGGTCCTCGAGAGCTGGAGCCAGGCCAGGTTTTCAGGATATCCACAATAAATATGCATGAGATAGATTTGCATCTCAAGGAGGCAGTGCATGCAAATCCATCTCATACATATTCATTGTGGAGATCCTGAAAACCTGACCTCGCTCCGGTTCTCAAGGACCAGAATTGTCTAGCCCTGCCTTAGTTGGCAGTGGAGAAAGGCACAGAAACAGCAGCCATCCAACTGAGCTTGATAGGTTGCAGATCTGAAAAGATATTTCCCTTCCACCTGAAAAAAATATTCTATAACCGGTTATTGTGATTTCTCCTGACAGATTTGTTTCAAGACTCATCATGAATAAAACAAAATGAGAAACCCCATACACGTGCTAAATTTGTATTTAGGCAAAACAGCCTCCAGAGGAGAGATTGCACCTTGATTCAACTCTTTAAAGGAAATTCCGACTAAAGAATGATTGTTCCTCTATCATTTCACATTTTGCTCTGTTACAGTTACATTTACACAGCATATAAACTCCAGCTGGTATGCGCTGTCTCTTCTTTATGAATAAACAAAAAGGGTAACCTCTTTGGGGTAGGATGACAAACAGCTGTTGCTTCGTGCTGTGTGTTGTGTAATTCAAAGGAAACTAGATTTTGTTTTAAAGCATGGCATCCAACTCCATTCTCCAGGCTCAGGGCCAGGCCACACATTATCTCCAAAACATTATAGTGGTGATGAATTTGGGCTTGGCCAGATAGAAAGGAGATGGAGAATTTCAGCTGGGAAAATAGCTCTGAGGTCACTTACCCCCTCTTTTGCTAAGGTGCGCTAGTGGTTTTAGTGCACGCCTCCATAGAGCTTGCGTTAGTATTTTTCCATGTAGCGTGGGGCTAGCGCGTGCGGCATTGTAGCCCACGCTAAAAATGCTAGCGCACCTTAGTAAAAGGAGCCCTAAGTGTCTTGAGGCTCGGAATATAACAGTATGAATTAGACCATGTGACATTTTGCTGGAATCAGTTGGTAAGATCCATTAAGTCACTGATCGACCCACTGACTCCCAGGGTGGTCTCTGAACTTATGAAGAGTGGCAATATTCAGTGTGCTATGTAGATAACTTAGGACATATAAAAAAAATCTGTTCTAAGTTATCCAGATAGTAGACTGAACATTGCCACTATATGGATATGTTCTGGTACTGACTCTATTATCCAGATATTTGCAACAGACACTGGTCTGATAGTGATGCTGAATAACCAAAAACATTTTTACCATTTCAGCTGGCATTTAAAGGAAAAAAAATGGTAATCTTGGCCACTGAACATTGACCCCTGAAAATTAATGGGTTTTTTTTTTCCACCATTCCTTTTTGAAAACAGCCTGGCCAGATGTTATTTGGGTGGGCCCACAGTTATGTTGGGTGGGCCTTCCCAAACTACCACACCACATAATTTATCCTGCAACTGGCCACTCTCCTTCTGCCCTTGGATCTGGCATTTGCTACCACCTTTCCCACCCATGGCCTGGCAACTGCTCCCCCCCACCCCCCTGATGTACCTCAGTTCCTAAGTAGTGGCAGTGACATGCATCTGATACTTGCGTTGACCATGTAGGCTTCCCTCTGCCACATCCTTCCAGAGAGAATGTAGGAAGAGATATCAGTGAGGGTGAGACATGGCAGAGGGAAGTCTGTGGGGCCAGTGTAGGAAGTGAATATGCATTGGTGCTACCGTGTTTTGCTGAAAATAAAAGTGTCTTATATTCATTTGGGACCCAAAAAAGACATTAGGGGCTCCTTTTACAAAGGTGCATTAGGGCCTTAACGTGCGGAATAGCGCGCGCTAAATTGCTGTGTGTGCTAGCCACTATTATCTCCTTTTAAGCAGGTGGTAATTTTTCAGCTACCGTGCGCTATAGCACACGCTAATCTGGTGCGTGCGCTGAAAACGCTAGTGCACCTTTGTAAAAGGAGCCCTAGGTCTTATTTTCGGGTAGGGCTTATTTTTTCATGTACTTGATCATCTCTCCCTTCCTCTCCTTCACCCCAATTCTTCTTCTTTGCTTCCCCCACATGTGCAACATTTTTCCTCCCCTCTCACCCATCCTCTTGTGCCTTCCCTCTGCAGCATCTTTCTATCCCTCCATTCTTCCCATTCCCTTGTGCAGCAGAACCCTTGCCCAGCTTCCATCCTTCCCTCCCTCCCATCCCCCCTGTGCAGCAGAACCTTTCCCCAGCTTCCATCCTTCCCTCCCTCACATCCACCCCTGTGCAACAGAACCCTTTCCCCAGCTTCCATCCTTCCCTCGTGCAGCAGAACCCTTGAGCACCCGCCACACAGCCGAACCGCCGATGACCCTCCATCCTTCCCTCCCAACCGATCCCCGCCGACCGCAACCATAAATACCTTGCTGCAGAGGAGCGTCGGGCCAGCAGCACTCACAGGCTGCTTTGCAGCTTTCTCGCTGGGGCCGTCTGTGTACTGTTGACATGTGCAGGTGTCCGGATGGCTTTCCAAAATCCGGCACTTTGTTCAGGTTTTGATAAGTTTCCAGCACAGGACCGCGTCGGGAGGGCATCTGCACATGTGTGGATGCAACACAGGGATGTCGCACGCATGCGTGTGACATCATCACATCACACCTGCGCAAGCACAGATGCCCTCCTGATGCAGCTCTGAGCATGAGAACAGGTTGAGGAGGCGGTACTGGGTGGGTGAGGCTGGGGCAGAACAGTGTGTGTCATGGGCGGAGCAGGGCAAGGTTGGGTGGAACTGGACGGACCTGGGGGAGGGGCCATGGGTCCGGCTTTTATAATAGTAAAATCTCGGGTACAGCTACTACTATTATTTAACATTTCTAAAACACTAGCAGCCGTCAAATTAATCTACAACGCAAAAAAATATGATCATGTTACTCCCCTTCTTATCAGATCTCATTGGTTACCGGTAACACACCGTATTACGTTTAAACTTTTATTTTTAGTTTTTAAAACCATCACTTTCAACGAGCCACAATTCATTAATAGATGGTTAATCCCGTATAACACGACTAGTTCACTTCGCTCATCTTCTTCCAACCTTCTGTCGGTCCCCTCGTTGAAGGTGATTGGAACTAGGCGTAACGACATGTTCTCTGTTTTTGCCCCTCAGTCTTGGAATCTCTTACCGCAACACATTAGGGAATTAAAAGATTTATCCATTTTTAAAAAAACACTAAAAACATTTCTCTTTAAAGATGCATATGATTTTTAATAGTTTATCATGCTTTTTTATTTATCTATAAATTTATTTCCCCTCCCTATTTGTTTTTTCCTTTGTTATTACTCTTCCTTTCCTATCCAATTATTGTAATTTCTTCCCTATTTATCCTCACAATTCAAGTATGTCTCTATACCCTAACTAACATTTTAATATACGTATGTAATTAAGTATGTTTAATATTTAAGAAAATTTTACTTTATATTGTCAATAACATTTAATTTGCATGTGTTAAATTATCAATCTGTATGTATTAAGGCTTTGTACATCGCTTAGTGATTTAAAATAGGCGATTCATTAAGAATAAATAAACTTGAAACTTGAAACTTGAAACTCTGTGCATACTACTATACAGATACAGGTAGCCCCTCCTTGCCGAGGATGAACTTCCCTGTGTGGTTCTTTCTGTAGGACAGTGCAGTGACTTCAAACACTACAATCTAGACAGGAATAAAGATCTCAGCTATTTATTGCCAAGGTAACCTGGGTAAACATTACCCTTGCCATTGGGGTACTTTTAACCTGGTCCACATGGACACAGATAGGAATAGGTCCTCAAGTCACACACAATTTCATTTTGAAATCCCTAAACACTCTTTACAGTGCTGACTTTACTTCAGCTGGGAAACCTGTCAAAAGCACTTGGGTGCCTCATTGCACTGGCCATTTTCAAGACGGGAACACTACAGGCCTTTAAGCCACAGGAAGACTTTACAAATTGTCCCCTTGCTCTTTATGCCATCACTGAACACAGCTTTCAGGTCACCAGCTGACAAGGGCCTTAGATCTCCGAGTTATATATAGATGTTCTACCAAAGCTGCTTAAAGACATTTATGCAGATGGTTATTTTCCCAGCATGATCTTTCCTCTGAACTCTTCTCTCCAGTTATCCAGGAAAAGCACATCATCTCTCACTCATTTGCAATGCTGAAACTTATTGTAATCATAATTTGACACGGCAGCAAAAACAGTTCCAATCTAAACCATCCACTGAAGAGTGTGCATTTAGGAAAGATGCGAGGGTATGATCTCCCTCATTCTACAACAGGACAGCTAAATCTAAATGCCATTTGTGTGCTTAAAGTTAGAGAAATATAGAAGATTGACTTTCATGTGGGTAAGTGTACTCTTACATATATAAATGGCAGTTAAACTCCTAAAGATTTTGTGTTTTATTGAATAATCGTTGGATGGGTGGGTGGGAGAAAATGGTTGGTTATGAATATGTGTAAGTTGAATGTGCTTTTATTGTATTATTATATGTTACATTTTATGTATTGCACTATTGAAGTTTGGAAAATCAATAAAGAATTAAAAAAAAAAAAAATCTATATAACAGAAAAAAACAAGTTTGTCTCATAGATGCTGACGCTGTACATCTCATCCTCGAAGTCCATATCCATGGCCATTGAGTAGCAGAAATTTGCTGCCTTATCTCAATGCTCCAAATGTCCCTTAGGCTTGTTTTTGGTTTCTTATTCAAATATTAATTTATATCACTTGGTGGCCTGATGCCCTTGCAAATCTGTCTGGAAACATAGGCCCGGCAAGTTATACTGATTTTTTTAAGTTGCCCCAAAAAATGCTGGAAGATACGATGAGAGTAAATGAAAAATCCTTATTGCTATAGGTCTCAGAAATGTGTGAGCAATGGAACCCATTGCATCTATCTTGGTGGGGGAAAGTCCAAATGGTTAAAATTATGATTTTTCCTGTGGTTTGCCACCAAATGGGTTTGTTGCCAGTTTATTTTCAGGGGTTCTTTTATAAGAAATTAAATAGTATGCTTACTAAATTTATTTGCTTGGGTAAAACTGCTCGATTTGCTTTAGTAGATGGGGTAAATTTCCCAAACTTTTATAGGTGCCATCAGGCCTATATACTGCGTCAGGGTATGTATTGGATCCTTCCTGAGCTTATGGAACATCTCCCTGATTGGCTTTACTTAGAGTGGCAACTTATGTCCCCATTACAGTTGTTTCATGTGTTGAGTATCAAGTTATCCAGATATGTTAAGGACAATAGTATTTTATTTGACACCTGGAAAACCTTGAAATTTATTAACAACTTAACAGATATTCCAATAGAGAAGTCCACATGTCAATCCTTACGGCTAAACTCCAAGATTCAAATTGGCGAGTCTAAGATCTTCCGGAAGCATTGGATGCAGGGAGGTATACGTCTATTAGATGATGTTTTACCAAATTGGAAAATGCTTGATTTTTCACGACTGCAATAATCATTCAGTATTTCAAAGTCTCAAGTTTATAAATGGTTGCAGTTGAAGCAAGCCATTCAGAAGGGGTTCTCTGATTGGCAAAATCTAAAAAATCAATATAGCTTGCTGGTCCTATGCTTCCAGACAGATTTCCTAGGGCATCAGGCCGCCCAGTGGTATAAATTAATATCTGGTTATATAAATAAGAAACCAAAAACTAGTCTTAGAGACATTTGGAGCATTGAGATAAAGCAGCAGATTTCTGCGTCTCAATGGCCACAAATTTGGACTTGGAGGATGAAGTGTACAGCGTCAGCATCTATGAGACAAACCTGTTTTTTTTTGTTGCAAAGAAGTTTTTGGATCCCTGTTAGATTATAAAAATTAGATAGTTCTAAGCCAAATAAATGCTGGCACTCTCATCTCGATATAGGGACACTGGATCATCTGCTTTTCTTTTGTCCCTTGATACTTAACTTTTGGAGATCCATTTGGGGGTCAAATAAATAGCATATTGGAAGTTCCATTGGTATTTACGTATGATGTGCTGTTTGGTACGTTATTGATTGCTAAGAGTCCAATAACTTTACATAACAATAGACTGCTTTTCATCATGACAGGAGTTGCTATACAACTTATTCTGAAAAATTGGAACAGGTTAAACTATAGTTTTTGGTGGGAATCCTTGTGCCAAACTTATAAATTTGAACGTATGAGAGCAATACAATTGGGACATTATAAGAAATTTAAGGATGTTTGGGACACATTGACAAAATTTTGTAAAGATTGATTATTGGTTTCAGCCCTTTGATTATACACATCTAGGAGGGGTGGGGGGAGGGGGGATATACCTTTAAATTATTATTTGATTGTAATTAGTTGGTCTTGATCATTTGTATTACTCTTGCTTATCTTTATACTATATGAAAGGATGGGTGGGTGGGGGAAGGGATATGTATTTATTATATCATCTGATAGAATTAAGTGCTGTTTATTTTGTACATTGTTTGATAATATGTTGCATTTGATGGTTTTTTTAAATGAATAAAGATATGGAAAAAAAAAGTTGCGCAAATCGGTGAACCCTTTCTGAATGGCCTATTTCAGCTGCAACCATTTATAAGCTTGAGACTTTGATATGTCAAATGATTGTTGCAGTTGTAATAAATTTAGCATTTTCCCATTTGAGATCATATCATCTAGTATGTATGCCTGCAGCCAATGTTTCCAGAAGATTTTAGACTCACCGATTTGTATCTTGGAGTTCAACCATAGAGACTGACCCATGGATTGTTGTATTGAAGTAGATGTTAAATTATTAATAAATTTTAAAAAAAGTTGAAAAAAGAATACTATTGTCCTTATATATTCTAGGCAACTTGATACTCAAAATATGGTTAAGACGTAATTGGGACATGAGGAGACTCTCTAATATCAGCCAATCTGGTAGATTCTCCATGAGTTCAGGAAGGATCCAATACATACCCTGACGCAATATGAAGGCTTGATGATACCTATAAAAATTTGGAAAATTTATTGCCCCTTCCCCCTACCCCCCGTCGATTGTGACTTTTGTAAAGTTACTAAGGCTATTCTAACAGTTTTACCCAGCCATATAAATTTTGTAAGAATCTCATTCAATTTTTTATAAAAGGACCCTTGGAAATAAACTGGCAACATTTGGTAGCAAACTACAGGCAAAATCATCATTTTGATGGTTTGGACTCTCCCCCACCAAGAAAGATGTAATAGGTTCCAATGCTCACACATTTCTTTGACTTTCAATAATAAGGATTTTTCATTTACTGTCATCCTCTTCCATCCAAAGGAATGAGATTGGGTCACATAAACCTTTTGCACAATGCACATTTAATGGAAGAACCTCTGATTTGCTCCAATTTATTTTGTAACCAGATATTTGCCATAATTAGAACTGGGGTCCTTTAGAGAAATTTGTAAAAACTGATCACTAGTATAAGCTTTAATTTCTGAATGAGTTTCAAATTTCAAGTTTCAAGTTTTTATTTGTATTTAATAAACCGCTTATTTAGTTTGCTAAGCGATGTACAATATAATAAAAGGTCACAAATAAGTATCAGGTGCTGACGTACAAAATGACAGTGACATTGTGGTTAAACTAACGTTCAAGTTCAAGTTTATTAGATGACTTGATTAATCGCTTAATCAAACATTCTAAGCGATGTACACTATAAAATTTACAATTATTAGAGAACAATACAATACGTACAAATACTTAAATAATGGTAAATTGCTCTTAATTTTAACATTACTAAACATAGGGTAAGGAGGGATGAAATACAATTCATAAAGTAAAGATGAAACCTTGAGGGAAAATACAAAAGGGAAATAGGTAACACAGGTATAACAAAGTAAAATATAATACTCCAATAATAAAATTATATTGTAAAGGCATCTTTAAAAAGGAAGGTTTTTAACTCGGTTTTAAATTTTCCAAACTCTTTCTCCTCCTGTAAAAAAATAGGGAGGGCGTTCCAAGTCTGCGGTGCTGTACATGAAAAAATAAATTGTCTCCTCGTATTAATAATTTTTAATGAAGGAATAGATAGCAGATTTTGTTCGCTAGATCGTAGAGTTCTCTTTGCAGAATATGGAATAAGTAACCTAAATAAAAGTGCAGGGGTCTTATTATTTAGAGTTTTAAAAATAATTGTACATAACTTATAAGTGATTCTATGAATAACAGGAAGCCAATGAGCCTTTTTAAGGAGAGGTGTTACATGATCAAATTTTTTAGACTTAGTTATTAATTTTATAGCTGTACTTTGTATAATTTGTAGTCGTTTTATTTCATATAATGCAATTCCTTTGAATAAAGAATTGCAGTAATCAATTTTAGAGATCACCAAAGAGTGAATCAATATAGTAAGTGCTTTGGGACAGAGAAATTTAGAGATGGAACAAATTTTACGTAACCTATAAAAGGTAGTTTTCACAATGTTACTGATATGATCATGATAATTAAGTTTATTATCAAATATCACCCCTAAATTTTTTGTATTTTTAACTAATTGTAGGGGAGCGTTATGAATTGAAATTGGAGAAACAAGAGGAAAACTATCCTTCCAAGGAAATAGCATAACATTGGTTTTTTTAATATTGAGGGCCAGTCTGTTTTTATCTAGCCAATGATGAACTTGATCAAGTTTTCCATTAATGGCCGAAATTTCACTTATGTTATTGTTATTTAAGGGGTGCAATAATTGTATATCATCGGCATAGGCAAAAACATGAAATCCAATGGATTGGCATAATGTCATCAGTGGTGCTAGAAAAATATTAAAAAGCAAAGGTGAAAGAATAGATCCTTGTGGAACCCCATGTGAAATCTGAGAAGGTAGGGATGAAGAATTATTTTTCCCTATTTTTCCCTCACGTGAATCGTGAGGGAAAAATAGGGAAAAGTTACAATGCTTGATAAAGTAAGAAAAAAACCCAATAAAGGAATGAACAAAAGGGAGGGGAAATTTAGTGCCAAATCTGCTCCATATGTTAAAATAAAAAAAAAAAAATTAAAAAAAATAAAATAATGGAATTGTAAGTAAAAGATCGAATGCATCATTAAAAAGATCACACACATCCAGGGAGGGTAGGAGAGAGGGAAGGGGGGGGGATATGTGCTTATATTATTATTTGTTAGATATAGTTATTATACCGATTGTTTGTATATTCTATTGCACTTTGTGTTTGTTTTTTAAATTAATAAAGAATTAAAAAAGAATAAAATAAAAAGCAAAACAAACAAACCCCTAACCTTGGTTCTCGCTTAACCCTTTAATTGACAGATGGTGAAATGGCTGCATTATGTAACTTGATGTTGAACGAGAGCAACAGTGCCAAGTAACAGGCATTTGGAGATGCAGATCTCCTATAAGAGCCATGGAAGACACATGTTGCTTCTGAGCAACAATGCCAATAAAGGGTTAAAGTCAGCTTACAGTTGATAATGTCTATTCTATATAGTTGTCTAAATACCATCCATAAAATAAAAAGAGTTAGTGTATATATCTGAAGTGAGATATTGGACAATGAAAATAACTGGAAAAAAAAATTCACCGGATGATGCTCACGATGTGGAACTGTCTCATTTGGTTATAACTGCTGGCAATAGTCTTTTTTGGCAGAGTACCATAGACACTCAACATATCCTGTGGAGAGGTTAGCAGGTGGATTGCTGTTTAAGAGCCGGGGAATAGGGAACACAGCTGATCCCTTATGAAAATTCTGACTGCTCTATCTGGCATACCTCTCATGCCTGGCACATTATCTTACATGCAACTCATCTGCATTTTGTCATTCAAAGTCTCTAATGCTGGCACTATGAGCAGTTTCAGAACTTGAAGAATGGCTAAGTCTCATGAAATTAACACAACCAGCCCACAAATTTTTGAAATCCAATTATAGTCCCGGGAATTTGGGATGGAATGGTGTATACGAGGGTTTGCTGAGAAGTTCTCAGCCCAAATGAGCGTTTGGCCACTGTAACTGAAAAGATTATTTTATTTTGTTATGTGCATAGAAACAAAATTCTCAGTTTTGATATTGTTTCAGATCATTGATTTAATCATATCCATGTCCTTCTCTTCTTGGTTGGGCTGAGAACCTTTCAGCACCCCGTCGTATGCCACAGGTTGCCAATCCTCGACCGATTTTCTTTGGAGCTCCCCTGCCATATAGCAGAAGTGGCCCACCGAGTTCAAGCCAAATCTTTTATTTGTGTTTGTAGTGGCTGTGCATCAATGCTTTATATGCTGGAAAAACGACTGGTTCATAACAGTGACAGAGTTCAAAATAGAGAGTTGCGTGGGGACAGAAATCCCACCCATCCCCGCCCGTCCCCGCCAGGTTCCTCTCCGTCCCCACCCGTCCCCGCAAGGAATTACCTCCATCCCCACCCGTCCCCATAAAAAGCAGCAATTACTTCTGACAGGATCATCAATTCCACAGTTTCTTTTGTGTTTGCGCTGCTGTTTTCCTTGTGGAATCTCTTTGGTGGAACCCTTTTTTTGTTTTCTGTTCAGGTAATTAACTTATAAACCCCCTCTTTTACTAAGGCTGACGTGTCCATTATATTATATGTTCGAACCCTGCTTCCAAAGCCTTCCATCCTCGTGGGAGTCCCATGGGCCAGAGGGGGGTCCCCGTGGGAGTCCCGTGGGTTAGGGGGAATTCCCGCGCTCCCCGTTCCTGTGCAGACATCTAGTTCAAAAGCGTGGGATGAACACAAATGATCTCGAATCAGAAAATAATGGTAAGTATTGAAGGACTACGGCCAGTATCAGGCAGACTTGCTTGGTCTGTGTCCGTATATGGCCATTTGGTTGAGGATGGGGATGGGGATGAGCTTCGATGGCTGGGATGGTTTAGATGGCTTGGAGTAAGCTTTGACGGAGACTTCAGTAGATGGAATCTAAGCACAGTACCAGGCAGAGCTTTGGGTTCTGGTCCAGAAATAGCTAACATTAAGGAAAATTGAAATTTAAATCAGTAATTTAAACATAAGAACATAAGAAATGCCTCTGCTGGGTCAGACCCGAGGTCCATCGTGCCCAGCAGTCCGCTCACGCAGTGGCCCAACAGGTCCAGGACCTGTGCAGTAATCTTCTATCTATACCCCTCTAGCCCCTTTTCCAGTAGGAATTTGTCCAATCCTTTCTTGAACCCCCAGTACCGTACTCTGCTCTATTACGTCCTCTGGAAGCGCATTCTAGGTGTCCACCACATGTTGGGTAAAAAAGAACTTCCTAGTATTCGTTTTGAATCTGTCTCCTATCAACTTTTCCGAGTGCCCTCTTGTTCTTTTATTATTAGAAAGTTTGAAGAATATTTCCCTCTTTACTCTTTCTATGCCCTTCATGATCCTATAAGTCTCTATCATATCTCCTCTAAGTCTCCTCTTCTCCAGGGAAAAGAGACCCAGCTTCTCCAATCTCTCAGAATATGACAGGTTTTCCATACCTTTTATCAGAGTAAGGTTAGGCAAACTGGATGGACCATTTGGGTCTTTATCTGCCATCATCTACTATGTTACTATAAGAATACAAGAACACAAGAATAGCCATAGTGGGACAGACCAATGACCCATTTCCACAGTGGCCAATCCAGGTCACAAGTACATGGCATACACTTCTGTCAATGCTTTCTTCAGGGATTGTTCTTACTCCTGTCCTGTTCAATCTGTTTTTTAGTCTCCTTGCCATGCTGATGCAATCTCTAATTATTAATTAGTTAATTAATTAATTAGTTAGTTAATTATTAATTAATTAGTTAATTAATTAATTAATTAATGATATATGCCATTTTCCCCAAAGAGCTCAGAATGGGTTACAGGTTAACATATATAATATACAGTTAACAGGTTACAATTTGTCATAGTTACAGCACAAGTTTTTTTCAATATAAGTTTTTATCCTAACTTGACACTTATTAGTCCATTTTTATTTGCCGACACCATCCAGCTTGTCTATTACGTGGATTCTTTTGCCTTAGGTCTAACCCCACTCCGCTTTCTGTCTATCCCAGATAGCTTTAAGCTAATCAATTGGAGGTCTTTTTGCTAAGGTATGTTAGGTGGTAAAAGTGCCTAATGCAGCTTAAAATGGCACATTGCCGGATGTCACAAAAAATCCAAATCCACAAGAAGGGATGTCCAATAAATCACAAATTCACAAAAAAACACCCCTCAACAACCAGGGCTACGTCTCAGAATTTATGAAAAAAAGGAGAAAAAGACCTCAGTGTCTAACAGGGGCTATGAAAGAAGCTTCCCAAATAGACAAGCCAGTCTCAGACAGAATTTGAAACTGGCAGACACATCCTTGGTCAAAAAACTCCTTTAAACTCTATTAGTATTCAGAGTCATACATTTCTTTTAATAGATTCAGTTTCAATTTTTAAATATCTGAAAAGTCACTTTTCTGAATACATAGCTGTTTGGACGTAGTCGTGGGGTTAGAAAGCAGGAACAAAAAATGCTCCGTGGGAAGTCAGCTGAAGGCTAATTCAAGCATATCCAATACAACACTTCCATAATCATCCAACAGGGCTCCCTGTTTCGCTATAATGCTTCGTCAGGGATTTTGAGCGTCCATTCACCCGCTTCCACTCCTGTCCATTGCCGGATGTACCATGGTGCCATTTTACATCACATTAACCCACCTGCTAAAACATGTTTCCAATTTTTTGAGGAGAGGATGTGTCAGGGGAGCATTGCTGTGCTTGAGCTTTTATCATGTACTAAATGAGCAGTAATTTTTATTCATGGCTGTGCGCTAATCTTCAGTTTAAGCTTGTAAAATAGTGGAAGAGTTTTTGGGATGATATTCTGTTTGGCTGGTTACATTCGGATCAGAACCGTGTGGATTTTCTACGGTGGTTAAATACGCTGGACTCATGTACTGTATATAATTTACAGCCTCATATAGCTGGACATGTGCGAGGAGCATTCTAAGAAATTAGGCGCAATGTTATAGCATTTACAAGCTTAAGTGCGTTAGTTGCGCACCAGTGTGGAGCCCAAAGCCAAGTGCAAAAACCACGCTAAACTAGTAGTCTGTTAAGGGTGTTCCGCACAAAGGGCTCCTTTTACAAAGGCACATAATACCACGCGCTAAACTGCCCGCCGTGCTAGCCATACCGCCTCCTCTTGAGCAGGCGGTAGTTTTTAGGTCATCGTGGAGGTTAGCACGTGATGAATAGTCATGCGCATTAAAGCCGCTACCGTGGCTTCGTAAAAGGAGCCCAACGTGTCCTTTGCAGAATACTAGCTTTAGTGTGAATCTTTCCAGCACCTAATTTTGTACGCCATTTATAAAATTGCAGAGGACATGCTGAGCACACCCCCAGCAACTACCACAGAGCCTTAGCACATTTTGCAGTACTCGTTCAAACCACTATCTTGGCACAGCTGGATTACTGTAATTCCATTTATGTAATTCCATTTACACAAAGGAAATGTGAAACGGCTGCAATTGATTCAAAATGCTGCAGCTAGGCTGATTTTTGGATTGAAAAAAATGTGATCACCTGTCACTTCTGTTGAGGAAATTACATTGACTTCCGTTTCAGTTCAGAGTTCAATTTAAATGTGCCTGTATAGTCTTTAAAATTTCACATGGACTATTTGTTCCTTTGATGTCTTTATCTCTAAACACCATGAGATCTTTGGGAACAAGAACAACTCATATGTATAAGCTCTCTTTTTTATCATTAAGAGAATCAAGTCCATTATTAAAATTTCACACTCCTTTCCACACTTACTAACAAATTAGATTGTGTTTATCTCTTCAGATCTTTCCTAAACTACTTAAAAACTACTATGCTTCATCGCTTTTTAGGTTATAGCTCCAATGAATGTTAATTGATCTTTCTTTATGATCTAAATATGTAAACCAAATCAAGCTCTTATTTTTAGGAGATGATTCGGTATATATGACTATCGAATTAGATTAGATTAATGTTAGATGGTAAGGAGGACAAATGGTTTAAGTTGCTTTATAGATGAGAACTATTTGAATTGAATTTGAAAGTCAACAGGGAGTCAATGATATTAGTCAAGAAGGGAAGTGATGCGGTCTGATCTATGGGTGTGACAAAGAAAGTGAATTGCCATCATTTGTACCAATTGGAGACAGAAAGTGGAACACTTTTTTGTTTGGGGGAGGGGGGCCCAAAAGCTCTGTCCTATCTCCAGAAGGATCTTGTGGCAGGACCTCTCTCCATCTCCTGATTCCCCCACCTAACCTCTCCATTCACTATAATTTTAATTCTTCCGGCAGCCAATGCACAGCTTCAATGAGCAGACTTGCCCCTGAAGTCTTCATTCTGCAGTAATGCTGTGTAGCAGCTGCCTGAATATTGAAAATTACAGCTGATGGGAGGAGGTGGGTGGGGTAGTAGAGTCATAAATAACTCTTCAGACCGCCAATTTTTGGGGAGGCCATGGCCCCTGTGGCCTGCTCCATTTGACGCCTATGATTGGAGACATTTAATAATATCTTGTGAAAGACCTACATAGAGTGTTGCAGTAATCTAATATAGATGTAATATATTCATGAAGAAGTGTGAGTTGAACATTGACATTAAGAAAGGAACAGATTGATCTGAATTACCATCAAGTTCAAAAGCAACTATGGACTGGATGAGAAATTTGGGCGTCAAAGGAGAACTGCTGGTTTAGATAGATATCAAGATATTTTAAATATGATAGGGATAGGGACCCAGCTAAAATAGGCATGATAGTCAGACTTTGAATAATTCAAGATAAGATGGTTATCTGACACTGTTTCAGGTCAGAACCTATTACAAGATTTGCCATTTCCGGACACAGTACTACTCGAATGGGTCAAGAGAAGAGCAACTAAAATGGTTAAGGGGCTGGAGGAGTTGCCGTACAGCAAAAGATTAGAGAAACTGGGCCTCTTCTCCCTTGAAAAGAGGAGACTGAGAGGGGGCATGATCGAAACATTCAAGATACTGAAGAGAATAGACTTAGTAGAGAAAGACAGGTTGTTCACCCTCTCCAAGGTAGAGAGAACGAAAGGGCATTCTCTAAAGTTAAAAGGGAATAGATTCCGTACAAACGTAAGGAAGTTCTTCTTCACCCAGAGAGTGGTGGAAAACTAGAACGCTCTTCCGGAGGCTGTTATAGGGGAAAACACCCTCCAAGGATTCAAGATAAAGTTAGAAAAGTTCCTGCTGAACCGGAACATACGCCGGTAGGGCTGGTCTCAGTGAGGGCACTGGTCTTTGACCTAGGGGCCACCGCGGGAGCAGACTGCTGGGTACGATGGACCACTGGTCTGACCCAGCAGCAGCAATTCTTATGTTCTTATGTATTTGTGCTTATACTTGGTTATTTTACTATTATTATGCTGTTAACAAAATTGTAAGTTTAATGTTGTAAACTGCCTAGGGTGAATCTCTTCATAAATAAATCCTAATAAATAAATAAACAATACAATGTCAGTTTATACCAGAAGGAAAACTGAAAGGTTTTGTACTCATAAATCTTTGGTGCACAAATTCCATCTAATCATTGGCATAAAAATCCTTCTGGTTTGATGAAAATTAAAATCAATGTGCAAAGATATATGTATCTTAAATCATATTCAGAACAGCTGCCTCGGGGATGTCTTTGAGACTGTATATCTGAAAGAGATCAAAACAGATTGATTACTTCCCTGGGTACTGACGTTACATGTTCTGTCTGGCTAGCCTTTGTGTTGTGCTGGGGAGATCTTGTCTTTCTACGAGCTTCTTGGCAAGCCATGTCACACACATGCGACATAGCAAGGGACAGGGGTACAACATGTATTTATTCATGCCTGCCAGCTAAAACTAGTTGGCATGCGGCTCTGTTTCTCCCATGCACACAATGCCATATATAATGGAGTTAGCAGATAGCATGTACATTAGTAGGGTAGCAACCACATTCCCAGGGTACCATTCTACATTTGGGACATGTTTGAGAGTGGAATAAGTAGTCTTGAGCTACTGCTCACTTCCTAATGCATATACCCATCCAAGCCTAGTTGGTGGCAGCAATAAAGGTGCCAATCCAGCACTGTTTCATGTGGTAAATCTAATCTAATCTTCCATTTGTGTGTTGCTCATACCTATACAGGCTCTAGGCGACTTACAGAGGGAGGGGTTAGAAGAGGGCAGGAAGGACAATGGGGGACTAGAAAGGAGGGGGAGGACAGAAAGAGAAGCATGTAAGTTCTATAGTCTAAGGGAAGGGTTTTACAGTTTCTTCCAATTGCCCTATGATTGGCCACATTATTTATTTATTTGTATTTATTTACCCCCTTTTTGAAGGAATTCACTCATGTAAGAATGTCAAAAATAAGCAATAGACAATTACAGCAGTAAAAATATTCAAATTACAATACAATGTATAAATCATTTTAATAGACATCATAGGGTGTAAGCAAAGATGGAAAACAGAGTAACTGGAGTTAGAAAATAAGGGGATTAATTTGAAGTCTCTGTGAGATGCCTGCAATAATGAGCCTTATGTAACTAGCTCATGTAGCTTGTCTACAGGAGAACCACAGGCTAGAATCTTCAGGCAGCAAGAAGCACCACCACCTGAAAGCTAGCTGAAGAAACCAGCACCAGAGGAGGAGCAAGAGACACTCATGGCAAGAAAACATGGCAGCTGGAACCATAGTCCCATGGCCTTGTCTCAAACTTTCCCCACTGACGATGATAATGAGGAATTGTTGCAGAGGAGATGGTCTCCCATACCAGTTAGATGATGATGGATATGGAGACCATCAGGGAATTCATAGGCCAGCAGGCAGAGCTGCAAAGGGATCAACTGGAATTGCAGAGGACGCTAGCCCAACTGCAGAGAGAAAGAGAGTAGGCCTACCTTGATGCCAACTTAAGTTGCCCATCTGCAACAAATCACCAAATAGTTGGTCAACACAGCTTCCCTGCCTTCTGGCTGCTTCTCAGGCTATTGAATCTGCTGAATCCTTTCCTGGACATTCTGGGATGGGGGAAGGATGAGAAACATCATAGTCTGCACCACAGAGAAGAAATGCATGGAAGGGATCTGTACTGGGAAAGGGGGAAATTAGAGCACAATACACAGATCCTGCATATTTACACCTTTCTATCACCTTTAACTATAATTTCATCTTTGCACTTGAAAGGTCCATTGAATTAATATTTTCTCGGCACAAATAGTAGCAGCAGTGGGTGTTTGGCTCTGGATTGGTTGTACATCAGCAGCTGCGGGAAGACCCTGTTCAAGTCTTTATCTATCTCTTTTTCTGGGAGATCAATCCTTCTTTAGGTGGTGATACTGTGCAATATGCAACATTCTATAAATGTGCCACAATTCAAGACTGTGCAGAAGCTCACCATATGTCAAGGCACCTGAAGTAGAGGAGTAGTGGAATTGGTTGCTCCACCATGACAACTCACCCGCTCACACATCACTCATTGTTCGACAATTCCTGACTTCCAGAAACATTACAGTGATTATGCACCCTCCTTATTTGCCTGACCTTGCCCCCTGTGATTTTTTTTCCTATTCCCCATAATGAAATTATGACTGAAGTGTGCCGTTTTAACATGATTGAAGAGATCCTGGAAGAATCGCAGGAGGTCCTCAAGGTACTCACCCAAGATGACTTCCATAGATACATGTACACATGGGAAAAAACAC
Organism: Geotrypetes seraphini; assembly: GCF_902459505.1. Taxonomy (NCBI): domain Eukaryota; kingdom Metazoa; phylum Chordata; class Amphibia; order Gymnophiona; family Dermophiidae; genus Geotrypetes; species Geotrypetes seraphini. The sequence goes on from NC_047088.1 coordinate 72,403,632, forward strand.
TGGGATCGCTGTATACATTCTCAAGAGGACTACTTTGAAGAAGATGGTGGAAACTAGGAGTTTCGGTAAGCAATTTTTTTTTTTTTTTTACAATCGAATTCCCTGAACTTTTGGGTAGCACCTCATATACATTAATGCACTTGAAAAACTTTAAGGTGTGCACAAGCATCACTTTAACATACTTTAACCTGTAGATTAACATGTGTATGATAGAATTGGTAAATGTGCACAAATCTAACATGTGTTAAAATATATTAAAATCAATGCCTCAGACTTAAAATTGCTCAAAAATAAGAGGAAAAGGCCTAATGAAAGTTTTTGGCTTTGCACATCACAAAAATAGATTAAGAATCAGTGGTGAATCAATAAACTCTTCTCTTTCTCCTACTCATGTGAAAGATATATTGATCAAGGAAAAGGGAAACATTTAAAATAGCAGTACCCAAGCTTAAGAGGCAGTGTCCAAATCTTTCAAAGCCAGCTTGGAATTTTACCTAACCTATCTCCCCTTTTACTAAGGGCTCCTTTTACGAAGGTGCGCTAGTGTTTTTAGCACGCGCTACAATGCCACTTGCGCTAACCCCACGCTACACGGAAAATACTAATGCCAGCTCTGTGGAGGCATTAGCGTGTAGTGCGTGCAGCAATGTAGCGCGCACTAAAACCGCTAGCGTACCTTCGTAAAAGGAGCCCTAAGCCACAGTAAAGATTTCTACCATGACCCCGGAGTGCTAAATGCTCCGATGCTGCTCCGACGCTCATAGGATTCATATGAGCATCAGAGCCTTTAGTGCCTCAGCCTATGAAGTATTTGTCTTGCCTGTGTATCAAGTAAGAGCTGAGCTCGAAAGCTAAACTTACTCTGGTGAGTTCAATAAAAAAAGGCATCACCTTAATTCTTTCTGTTTTATTTCTTTTTATTTCTACATATTGCTTGAAGAGTGGCCTAACACAGCTATCACACCTGTTCTCTCAAGTAGAAAATAGTAAAGAAGAAAACATGAAACAAGGGTTATTTGAGAAAGGTAACCATGAAATTTTCAGTCGAACTGATAATTAACTTTAAAAGATAAGAGCAAGAGAGATCAACTCAAAGAACTGAACAGCAATTAAAGCAAGAAAGATGCTGTAGGATATTGGCGTTATCCAGGATAAGAGCTAATTGCAAAGTGGGAAAAGGGTTACAGATGGCATCAAACTGAGGGTGAGGAAATACCTTTAAAAAATATAATATGATATTTGAGTTACAAGCACAGGGAGAGTATGGTGAGGTTGTGGATTCAAACTCACACTGCTCCTTGTGAACCTGGGCAAGTCACTTAATCTCCCCATTGCCCCAGTTATATTAGATAAATTATGAGCCCACAATGACAGACAGGGAAGAAAAGCTTGAGTACCTGAGCTCCCCTTGGAGAACAATATAGAAAACAGAATAAATAAACTGAGAAGTAGTGATGAGAGAGGATGGAAATGATAAGGATTACCAGACATTTTGGTTTATGTATACGAGGGGCCATTGAAAAGTTTTCAGCCCAACTAAGAAGAGAATGTGGAGCCATGGAAATTTACAAGCCATTCCACACTTTTCTTGACTCTTTTTTGTTTTGTTTTGTTTCATTTCATCTCACTGACATGAAAAGTGTCAAGAAAAGCATGGAATAACATAGAAACATAGAAGTAGACGGCAGATAAGGGCCACGGCCCATCTAGTCTGCCCACCCCAAAGACCCTCCCCTACCTTTCTCTGTGAATAGATCCCACGTGTCTGTCCCATTTGGCCTTAAAATCAGGCACGCTGCTGGCCTCAATAACCTGAAGTGGAAGACTATTCCAGCGATCAACCACCCTTTCAGTGAAAAAGAATTTCCTGGTGTCCCGTGCAGTTTCCCGCCCCTGATTTTACACGGATGCCCCCTTGTTGCCGCTGGACCCTTGAAAAAGAAGATATCTTCTTCCACCTCGATGCGGCCCGTGAGATACTTGTTGGTTTCATGGCTCCACATCATTCTCTTCTTGGTTGGGCTGAGAACTGTTCAGCGGCTCCTTGTAATTGTAGATGACATTGAAAATTCTGTGGGAAACTTGTGGGATGGGAGGAAATATGTGAATGTCAACAGAAGAGGATGAAAACAAGGAAAGGTTTGCATGCTACAATTGTTTAGATGTTTGGAGACATCTAGCAATGAGAATTACATAGTCGTATAATAGATGAAGAGAGATAAAAAATGAAATGGCCCATCTAGTCTGCCCAGTAAGGAAGTAACTATCACCCTGTGCAGATTACCTATCCCCACCGTGTCTTACTACAGGTTACTCCCCATGTCTTGTTAGAAGCACAAAAAGCCATTTCACTGTTGCGTTCAGCTGAAGTGGTTAGGGGGTAATTCTAAACAGTGAGTACCAATATTAGTTACCAAAAATTCAGTTTACATCTTTTCATATCTACAATCCATCATCCCTATCTGTCTTGTCCAGAATTTTCTGTCTGAATAACCTTGAAGGGACAGACCTGAAAACTCTTCAGTCAGGAAGTATGGGTGTCACCTCTTTTGTAGGTTAGCAATGGCCTTCAGTAAGAAGCATTAAGGCCCAGATTCTTTATAAAGCGCCGATATTGTGGCCGCCTATAAAACGGCTGCTGTTTGTGTGTCAAACACGCGATGGCACTTTATAGTGAATCACGCCTCTGGGAAAGTTAGGGCTCAGAAATGTAGGCCAGGGTTTTCCAGGCCTACAATTCTGGCGCCTATCTTTATTGTGAATCACACCTACATAGGGGCTTTACTGTGCTTAATGCCACTTCTGGCATTAGCCACGCCCATAGTGATATTAAGTGCCGTAAAGCGCCTACATAGGCCAATTCTGGCACATATTATTTAGGTACTGGTAGGCGCTTTAACTTTCCTGGGTTTTTTGTTGGTTTTTTGTGCCATTTTAAACAGCATTTGTCAATTAATTTAGGCACTGGTAGGGTGCCTACTTGTGCCTGAGTTGAATTTCCCTCTAAATGATGGTCTCTGTACAATTTCTAACAGTGCAAAACATGGGTTTATAATTTCCTTCACCCTGTGCCCTATCTCTCTTTCTGCACCTCCCTCCACATTCAGCATCTTCCCTTTTAATGCTCTTATTCTCTTCTTTACTGGCCTCTGGTGATTTGAATGAAATATTGTAGATGGCTGTCCTCTTGAAAAGTTTTAAGGACCCCTGATATAAAGAGATGAAAACTGACCATAGGAAAATATTTAGTTGTAGACAGAAATCATAGATAAAAATTGTGGGAGCACAATTGTAGTATAGCCAATCTACAGTATTTTAGTTAGAGACGATGAAGGCAGAAATAAACCTGCTTTCTCAAAAAAAGCTAGAAAAAGAAGGTAGGAAATAAACAGGTGGAGAGTGAGAAAGACGTGAAGGATCAAGGATAGATTTTTTAATGATGGGTGACACAAACACCTATTTGAAGTTGCCAGGAATGGCACCAATTGATGGAAAAAAAGTTAAAGAGCTGACAGACGAAAGGTAGAACTGACAGGCGAGAAAGTGGAATTAATGTGGCCGGGAGAAGGTTTAGGAAGTTGTTTGAGGTTTAGCTATGAGAAAAAATATCAATAGGAATGAAAGATATAACAATGACTGATATAAGTAGCAGGCAGTAGCAGAAATAAATGTTATGCAAAGGAGAATGGACTGGATATTTTAGAAGAATGAAGCAAGAAGTTGTGGAGGAGATATAAAGGAGGGAATGTATTAGGATAATTTTGTATATTTTTGTGTGTTTGAACTTTTTGCCTATTCTAAAATGGCTCTAAGCAAGTTCAAACAGATTACCATAATGTTCAAAAATGTATAACAATAATAATATGTTTAAGTAGATAGAATACAAATAGCTCAAAATGCAACAGTATGACTCAAATACAGACTGTGGAAATCGGAACACCTACGGCCATACTCTTTGAAACTATATTGACTGCCAATAACTGCAAAGATCAAACTTAAATTAGGCTCTCTGCCTTTAAGGTCCTGAGAGTGAATGCCCCCGACTACCTAACAGAATTAATCATGTATTCCAGGGTACCTCCAACAGCTATTCCACCAGAAATCATCTCCACTTAAAGTTCCCAGCACGACTCAGCTTTATTCGCTCAATATTTCTAGACTTTTGGTTGATACTAGGGTTCACCTTGAGGCCTGGGGTGACCTCCCTCTGGCACTGATGGGCTGTCTCGCTTTAATATGCATGGTGATTTTCCTGCGTTGGCTGTATGTGTTACAAACTTTGCCACTTCGTTTGTTGAAGAGAGATCTTACACGTTTGCACAGTTTATTATCGCATTTCTGCTGAAATTTGCGTAAGCTGAAAATTCGCTTTCAATATTTGGTGGGTGGCTGGACAAAGGGGGGCCTTGGACTCCCCAATTTTGGCCTTTACAATAATCATGTTTACTCTGGCATCTGAAAGATTGGCTGCTGGGTGAACAACAGTATACTCCTTTGGATTTTGAACGTGCTTTCTACGCCCCTCATTCTTTGTCTAGCCTCTTACATTTGCCTACTAAGGAGCTTTTTGCTGAGTTCCGTGCTTGTGTTCTTTTGAAATCCTTGCGCGTGGTGTGGGGGAGCTTGATCTGTAGATTGGGAGAGGACCCACGTGTGTCAAATCAACTACCCCTTCGTGGGAACTTGGCCTTTCAGGCAGGCCGGGATAACCCTGCTTTTCTTAGCTGGGATGCTCGTGGAATTAGTCTCATGGAATATTTGTTGACTATGGAAGGTTGTTTGAAACCCCTTGCTGCTTTTGGGGATCGCTTGGGTGGGTGCTGGGGTGATACTTTTGCCTATTGTTAAGTTAAACATTATATTCTCTCTCTTCCGCAGGACCGGCTCACACAGCCAATGAGGGAGCACCTTTGGGCTTTCTTTGAAGGAGTGGCGGTTCGTTCTACTTCGGTGTCGGTGTTGTATAGGGTCCTTTTGGAGTTTAATGGCCCCAAGGATGTCTCACGGATTAAAGGGAGCTGGGGTTGTGAACTTCACAGGGATTTTAGCCATTGGAATATTCTGCATGCCCTACTGGCGGTCCCTCGCTTGATAACGGGAGCACTGTATCGAGAGTTTTATGTTAGAGTAATATATAGGGCCTACTATACTCAAGTACAATTGCATAAAATAGGAGGTATTGCCTCGCACCTCTGCCTGAAATGTGGCTGGGATCCCAATACTTTTGTTCATTCCTTTTGGGATTGTTGGACCATACAAGTTTTTTGGCAGTCTATAGTTCATTATTTCTGGGGCTTATTTTTGAGACCAATTGTGGGTACGGTGGAGCATTTGGTCCTTGACCTGCCTGGGGTTTTCCGTGGCCTTCCTAAGGGGGATCCCCTATGGTGTCGTAAGGTGTGTTTTCTTGCTCACAAATGCATTTCGCAATCCTGGACTGTTTCCAAGCCTCCCTCTTTTTGGATCTGGAGAGCTTTGGTGCATAATTTAGCCTTGTGGGAGGCCAGAGAGGCGGTTGGTCGCCCTCGTTGCCGACATCATTTTCTGCTTGTGTGGGGAGTCTATTTGGATTCCTTATCTCCTAGAGGTCGTAATCTCCTTTTGAATTATCTTGCTTAGCTTTGTTGATGTACATCCCAGGACTGTTCACTGCAAGCCTTTGTTGTTGTTGTTGGGAGGGATTCTTACTATGGCTGCCAAGGGCCACCAGAGCATGGGCCTTTGGCATATTAGAGATCTGTTGGTTGTTTTCTGTAAGCTTCTTGGGATAATCGGTACTCGTCGTACTCTCATTTTCTCAGTCACTGCCCCTTCAATTTGGAACTCTCTCCCTCTACACCTTAAAGCAGAACAAAACTTGCACAAATTTAAAAGCAACCTAAAATGCTTTCTCTTTAAAGATGCCTATAACTGAATTTTTTTTTACACAAGTACATATTCCACACTACTTAACTTTTCCCCTTTTCTATTGTATTTTCCTTTTATGTATTCTTTCTAAGAAATTGTAGTTCTTCCCTTTTTTCCCAATGTTCTCTGGCTATAAGTATATATGATAAGTTGGTATATGTCTAATTATTTAAAATGTTTGTCTAATTATTATGTACAACGCTTTGTACCTTTGGATAAGCGTTTAATGAAAATTTAAATAAACTATGAAACTACGAAGGGGGGGATTCTGTTCGGGGATTTTGCTGCTTGGGTAGGGTTCGGTGGAAGGGGCGGGGGGTTTCTACTCTTGTTCTATCAAAACAACATGACAACTTTTGTATTGTTGGATGTTCCTTCCTTTGACTTTGTTGTATTCTTTGTTGTTTTGTATACAAAATGAAACAGATTTGAACATAGAATTTCCAGCATGCAACAATATAAAGTCTATACAAAGTCAATATAAAGGGCACTCTCTAAAGTTAAAAGGGGATAGATTCCGTACAAACGTAAGGAAGTTCTTCATCACCCAGAGAGTGGTAGAATTCTGAAATGCTCTACCGGAGGCTGTTGTAGGGGAAAACACCCTCCAGGGATTCAAGACAAAGTTAGACAAGTTCCTGCTGAACCAGAACGTACACAGGTAAGGCTAGACTAAATCAGGGCACTGGTCTTTGACCTAAGGGCTACCGTGGGAGCGGTGGATCATTGGTCTGAGCCTGCTGAGGCAATTCTTATGTTCTTAAGCAAATGACTTTATCGATCCAATATCAATGAGCAAAATGCTGGAACCAACTTCCATTTACCCTATGATCTTGTGACCAATACCTCAGATCTGGAAAATTTTAAAAGCATTTCTTTATCAAGACAGGGAGCCTACCCTGAATTGTAAAAGCCCATTTCTAAACTGTCTAATGAAACTCCTGGGACAAAAAAAAAGAGCCAACAATGACTTATTTGCACTTGTAACTATGTATTTGAAACTATGACCTAACTATATCAATAATTGTACTTATCTACCTGTGCTAGCAAACTCTATTGATGTCTATGTCAGTCTATCCATTGTTATTTCCTGAGTAACAGACCCTGTCTCTTGTAATATAATCTGACTTTGAACTGAATAGGTGAAGGCAGAATAGAAAACCTGATTAATATAACATACATAAGAACATAAGAATATAGGATTAGCCAATGGTCCATCTAGCCCAGTATCCTGTCTTCACGGTAGTCAATCCAGGTCACAAGTACCTGGCAAAAACCCATACAACATAGAAATTCAGAGGGAAAGAAGCTGCCTATTCAGCATTAATATGCTGAGTAGACAAGAGTGCAAGAAAAGAGAGGAAAAGGTAAGTGAGTACAGAGGGAGCGGTGGAAGAGGAGAGAGTGTGAAGGATGTTGGAGGTTGAGGACGTGTGCAAGAGGGACAGGGGAGAATGAATGGGGAAGGGGACATAAAGATGCAGAAACACTCCCTCCCCACATGCCCAGTAGACATTTATATGCATACACATCTACTGTCTCCAGACACACCCACTAAGGTTGCCAACTTCATCCAGATTCACCTGACAGGGTTGATCCAGTCTTGGATTCAAGCCAAAGCATGCAGTCTTGCTTTTCTTAGGGAATATGATGGGTAGAGTTACCAGATTTTCCTTTTGGAAAATCTGGAATCCCGTAGCCCCGCCCCGCTGGCCCACCTAGTTACACCCTTCCCCGCCCTAATCCTGCCATAGCCCCGCTCTCCTGGCTTCCTTTTGTCAGGCAGGAAGGAAGTCCGCCCATTCGCGGACTTCTTCCCTGCCCGACACAGCTTTTCAAAACCTGGACAAAGTGCCAGGTTTTGAAAAGCCGTCCAGATCCCCGGGGAAATCCGGATGTCTGGTAACCCTAGTGATGGGGAAATCAGAACTACAAGTCCCTACAAGTACTCATATAGGGTAAAGCCAGGACTGGATTAACCCTGTTGAGCAAATCTGGATTCAGTTGGCAACCTGAATACCCACATAGCCTCTACTACGCTATTAAAATGCTCCTTACTATCTGTTTCTATTGAGTCCTGCACACAGACAAGCCTGAACTGAATGGAGGAAGTGGAAACTTTTCAATTTCATTCTGGTGTTTCCCTAAAACAATTTAATTTATGTATAATACCTCTGTAATGAATACCTCCTGTACATTTCAGACTGTAATATAAACAAAAGGAAGCCCACCATTCTAGTGCCACATTGTACAAGGACCACTTTTAATGAGGTAATTACAAGCTTTCAATTAAAGTTAAAGCCCTTTTATTTTTTCATGAGAAAATAAATGGCCTATTCAGGACTGTTACCACATACATGACAAATCATCTCATTCTGTTTTGTGAGAGATGTCTTTTCATCAGGACCATCTATTGTGTGAATTGGTTGACACCATTGAAGACAGCAATTCATAACTCACTGAAAGAACAATTTGAATGGAATTTGCCCTTGTTACTTAACAATTACATAAGTAAATTCCCCAGGTTTGAAAGTGCTCTCCTCTCAGAGGTAAAGCTTGCATACTTGGAACAAGGTAACTAAAAGCAAGTTGCGATAATGTATTCAGCTCATCATTTTGAAGCTTTTGCAGATTACAGATTTATTTCTAAACTAAACTAAACTAAACTAAACTAAACCTTAAGTTTGTATACCGCATCATCTCCATAAAGCTAGAGCTCGGCACAGTTTACAGGTAATTCAATAAATGAGGGAAGGACATAATAAGAAATTAGAGGTTATGAAGAGGATAGCTAGCTTTACATTTTAAATAGATAGCTTTACGTTTTGGAGAAAAACCAGGTTTTCAGTTGCTTTCGGAATAATTGGAATGAGCCTAGGTTCTGCAGCGGGGCAGGGAGGTTATTCCAAAGCTCAGTGAATTTGAAGAAAAGGGATTTCCCTAATTTACCTGTATACATGATGCCTTTTAACAAGGGGAAAGATAGTTTGAGTATGTGGGTGGATCTGGTAGTGACAGATCTCGAAGAATTCCAGGATAGTGGCATTAGGGGAGGAAGAATGCCATGTAGGATCTTGAAAATTAGGCAGGTACATTTAAAGTGAATCCTAGAAATCACCGGAAGCCAGTGAAGTTTTGACAGTGAAGTTCTGACAAGTTTTTCAGGCTTGATATACCGCCAATAGATACACATCTAGGTGGTTTACAATGATCATTCTAAAAAGGGGAAATGAAAAGAGTCCTCTGTGGCTGCTGTACCTCCCACCTTTTATCATCATCATTGTTGTGTCCTATCATACTTCGTGCTCTCATCAGGGCAAGCCGAAGAAAGCAGGGAGAAAAACCACCAATCATAATGTTGCCCAGTGTAGCCCAAAACACACACAGCTCACAAACACATATAATTCATGGGCTTTTAAATTTTACAATCCCAACATGCATTGCGGAACTTTCCTGCCATAATGCAAGTAACTGCCAATGAAAGTCATATGTGTCATATACACGTGTCTGTCCATACCATAGGTGGAAGGGAAGGGAGGAATGGAGAAGTACCAACAAACCATGCAAACACTTTTTTTTTCCTATACTGCTTCTGCAGCACATATATGCTGCCCCTTGATTTTTTTTCCAACTTCCACATATCATGCAATCAGCAGCTTTTAATGAGCACGCATGAGACGCTCCTTTAACACATGCACTTGAGACACGTATATACATATATGGGCCCCTGTTTGAAAAATGTGACCTGATATTTCAATTTCTAGAATCTGCAGCCCAGACTTGCCAATGTGCACTTTAACGCACATGCCCATGAGATGCGCCTTTCAAACACATGCCTTGATCATGCTTCTAACACACTATTTAGCAATTCTCCTTCCCAGTCCAATAACCAATTTAGACTGTATGTTCACAATGTTTTGAAACACTTCTTTTTTTCTATGAGACCTCAGAACTACCACTCCTTCGTCCCACCGAGGTGTAAACATGGGGAGATACAAGCGGTGAAATCCTCACCGGTCTCTATAAATTTAAATGTTATGCATTTCTTAATGTATTATATATATATGTTAAGAAATGCATAACATTTAAATTTATAGAGACCGGTGAGGATTTCACCGCTTGTATCTCCCCGTGTTTACACCTCGGTGGGACGGAGGAGTGGTGGTTCTGAGGTCTCATAGAAAAAAAGAAGTGTTTCATAACATTGTGAACATACAGTCTAAATTGGTTATTGGACTGGGAAGGAGAATTGCTAAGTACATTAGAAATAATTTAAGGTTAACTGATTTAGTTTTCTAAGTAAACATTTAGCCTTTTTCACACAAGTTCTAACATACTACTGGCATCTCCAGACCTGTCGATAATGTTGGCTCAGCCCTGAAGAAAGCATCCTGAGTCTTGCCCCACTGAAAGAGATGCAGGCTGTTTATTTATTTTATTAGGTATTTATATATTGCCTATCAAGGTTATCTAAGCGGTTTACAATCAGGTACTCAAGCAGTAATGGCCATGCACTCATGGGAAAATTAGTATGTTGCCTTTATTGCCAAATGTTTTTTATAAAATGCCATTTCCTGCTAGCGCTAAAAGTGGACTTAACAGGCGGGAAAGGCTCATGCTGGAGATAATGCAGTCTACTTTTTAGCACTGCTTAGTAAAAGGGGTGAAGAGCAGACCATCAACACCCTCCCATGTCTCTGCTTCCCCTAGTTAAGCGTATTCAAATATTAAAATGAGAAACTGTAGTGGAAAAATATACAGTAAATGGATGCAAGAAGGTTATATTACTTTATTTTTTATTTTTTTTTTTGTTTAATATTGGAGAAGAACACTAGAGGGAAGATAAACTCAAGTTTAATAGAATAAAGTACTTTTATTTTTACTGGAGTGCTTCTGTAAACTGCAGCTGGGACACAGGTATCTTATTCAGATAAGTATTGACTGATAAAGAATACATAAGTATCCCACTTCAGGACAAGGATTTCTTTTCTTAACAATGCCTTATTTTTCTTTTCAGGTTTTCATAGACATGAGTATGTTTGGAGGCTTCACATTTAAAAGGTTACCTTTGTATTCAAAGGTTTGGCTATTATATTCTGGCTCCAGCGCTCAAAGTGTGGTTAAGTGTGTGTTGCTTTTTCTCTGAGGCTCAGTTTGTTCTAATTTTGTGTGAACCCATGTGTCTCTGTAGTTTTGGTTCTCACGCTTACCTGATCACATGCGTTTGATCCCAAGAGGACAGTCTCACACTGATTCTTGGGAATCTCTTGACAACCTAAAGTTGGACCAAACTTTAAAACAAATCAGAAAGGCTGGCTTGGGATTTCTTTTCTAGATTCTCCTTAGAAACACAGTTTGTGTCTGCTGATGTGAGTGCTGACTGCATGGTTTCTCCAACTATAAATATAATACATAGAAATAAAACAAACAAAAAATTATGATACTTTTTTTATTGAACTAGCAGTACATTTTTGACCAGTTCCAAAGACAATCTGTTTTTGAAAAATACCTTTATTGGAACCAAGAGTGGGATTAAATTAACCAATTAACCAGCTTTTATTTATAAAGTTTTGATTCCTTGTACTACATCCAGATTACTGCAGTCGAATGACCAACACTTATTGGTCATTCCCTCTCTTAAAATTATCAATACACGGCGGCAATCCATTTTTTCCGTTACAGCTCCACAAACATGGAATTCCCTTCCAATTTACTTAAGAGAGGAAAAAAACTTGGAAAGATTTAAGAGCAAACTTAAGAGTTTTCTTTTTAAAGATGCATTCAATGAATAAATGAATTGCTTATAATCTTTTTGTATTTTTTATCTTACCGAAATTTTTTGTTTTTTCTTTCCCTTTCCTATTGTTTTTAACCTAATCGTTTAATTGTTTTTCTTTATAATCAGATTACCGTATTTTCACGTAGATAACACGCACCCATGTAAAACGCGCACACGGGTATAGCGCGCGGAAAACACAAATTTATGTACAGAAATTTTTATATACTGCGCACACCTGTATACCGCACATGCTGCCCGACTCTCCCGTCGCCGCCCGACTCTCCTTTCGCCCGCCCCGACTCTCCTCTGGCCACCCCGACTCTCCTTTCGCCCACCCCGACTCTCCTCTCCCCCTTGAAGTCCTGTCCCAACCCTGAAAGCCTGATGCCCCCCCCGACATCCGATTCACCCCCCCCCGCTGGACCGCTCGCATCCCCACCCCGAAGGACCGCTCGCATGCACCCGCACCCCCACCCTGAAGGACTGCTCGCACCCCCACAGCCTCTCAACCCCCCCCCATCATGTAGAAGCTCCTACCGGTGTCCTGCTGCTTCCTCTTGGCGGTCCCGCCCTTTCTCTGACGTCAAGCCCTCTTGCCCCGCCGACTCCCCGACTCCCCGACTCTCCGACACGATCGGGGCAAGAGGGAGCTCAAGCCCTCTTGCCCCAGCCAACCGCGGCACCCCCGACACGATCGGGGCAAGAGGGAGCTCAAGCCCTCTTGCCCCCCCGACTCCCCGACACGATCGGGGCAAAAGGGAGCCCAAGCCCTCTTGCCCCGCCGACTCCCCAACTCCCCAACAATATCGGGCCAGGAGGGAGCCCAAGTCCTCCTGGCTCTGGCGACCCCCCCCCCCCGCTAGTTGTTCGGGCCAGGAGGGAGCCCAAGTCCTCCTGGCCCTGGCGACCCCCCCCACTAGTTGTTCGGGCCAGGAGGGAGCCCAAACCCTCCTGGCCACGGCGATCTCCTACCCCCACCTCGCACTACATTATGGGCAGGAGGGATCCCAGGCCCTCCTGCCCTCGACGCAAACCCCCTCCCCCCAATGACCGCCCCCCCCCCAAGAACCTCCGACCGCCCCCCCAGCCGACCCGCGACCCTCCAGAAAGATGGTAGGTTGCATAGAAAGAGGTATAACCAACAGAAGAAAAGAGGGGTTGGTGAGGCCCCATTGTGTTTTGTGTTTTGGAGACTCCATCTCATTAAGATTGCAGCATTCATTTCAAATTTTATCGAAAATGTCAATGATATGCAGTTATAGAATTACTTCTATATAGGCTATCATAAGGCTATTTTTGTACTTAAAATATTGTTTATATTTGGAAATCTTGCATCAGACTACTTATAAGTTACCACTATAGAATGGGTCACTACTCCTTATTCAAGATAGTTAGTTAGTCATACTCAACTCCTTTTCATAAATGATCATAACATCTAGCCCCCTCCAGCACACCTCCTTTCTCGTATCTAACTGACAAGATGTAGGAATGGGGCAAACATTTTCTATTTTGCAATGACAATATATATATACTTTAAAATATTTGTATGTCAGCATTTATGTGCTCTGAGTCCCATGTGAGTGTTGATTTCATTCATTATGGAACCTAAGAAAAGCTGTGCTAGGTCAGACCAAGGACCATCAAGCCTAGAGTCTTGTCTCCAACATTGGCCCATCCAAGTCACAAGTACTAGCAGATCTCAAAAAGTATATACTGCATATTTCCACCTGGCTAATATATTTTGTAATGGATTTTTTTTCTCCAGAAACTTTCCAAATTTCTTTTGAATCCTGCTATGTTAGTCAACTTGACCATATCATATGATAATAGATTCATAGTAATATAGTAAATGATGGCAGAAAAAGACCTGAATGGTCCATCCAGTCTGCCCTGTAATCACATGCATTATGATTTCATGATTAGATCAAATGTCTTTTTCTTTGTTATTTCTGGGCCATAGACCTTAGAAGTCTACCCGATACTGCCCTTAGTTTTCAACTACTGGAGTTGCTGTTGAAGCTCACTCCAGCCTATCCAAACTATCTCCTTTGCAGGATTCAGACCATGAAAGTTAGCCCATTCTCTGTGTTCATCCCACTGCAGTGCATGAAAAAAACCAAATCTTTCTATAACTTCTTTCCAATCTAGGAGTGGCTATAATAGTACATTCTTGAGTGTTAGTCAAAGAAGCTAAAGAATATCCTGATCAGAGAGTTTGGAGCTGAGTAACACAGTGATAAATTGCAAGGTTGCCAGAAACTGCAGGGCAGCCAAAACCACACACACACTTCACTCCAAAATTACAACCAGGTTTTTTCTTTCATGAGACAAGAAACCAGAGGAATTGAGGCCTTCTTCTACATCTTAGGCAACCTCTGTCTTCTTTCCGTAGAAAAATAAGGTGATACCTTTTTATTGGGCTAACAATACATTTTTTGACGAGCTTTCAAGGTCATACTGTTGGGATGCTTTTCTCACTCACATTCCTTCATCAATAAGCATAGAAGCTAAGGGGCTTATAATAATTAAAAAAAAAACAACGTCTAAAAAGTGGCCTAAATGGGTACTTGGACGATCAAAAAGCCTGATTGTCCAAGTACCCATAACCAAAGCTGGTTTTAGACGTATCTAAAACCAGCTTAGGCCTTTCCCCTGCCTCTAAACACATAGAGCAAAAAGAGGCATTTTTTAGAAGAGGGGAAAGGGCGGGAGGTGGGCCGACCTACACCTAGGCGTACAGCAGGTATAACCAAACATTTTGACAGGTTGCCTGGTCAGCACTTATATATTTTGACTTAGACCAAGTCAAAGCAGGTATAAGTGCCGAAAAAGAGCCCGCTGAACTGATGACGGAAACCTACCCCCCCACTGCAACCATCACGGCAGAAGAGATGGCCCATCTCCCCTGCCACGATACGATCACCCCTCTAACCGAACTGCCATGACCCGCAGCAGGAGAGATGCCCAATCTTTCCTGCTGCGATTTGTAGCAGTTTGGGTAGAAGGGTGATTGCATCATGGCAGGGGAGATAGCTAATCTCTCCTGCCACGATGTATCACCCCCCCCCCCCCGTACAATGATCCGGGAAGGAGGGAGCCCAAGCCCTCCTGCCCTGTTGAACTGTGAACTGCGACCGCCCCAACAACATCGCGGACGGGGCCTTAGACACATGGGCTGGGTTGGGCGCTATGTTTGGAATCACTGTCTTCTTCCATTTCTCCCTCCCTTCTCCCTCCCCTCTCCCTTCTCCATGCTTTGACATTTCTCTCCTCTGCTTTCTTTCCCTTCCCTCCCTCCCCGATGTTTTGGAATCTTTCTCCTCACCCTTCCATTTTTTTTTCTGTCCCATCTCCCACCCCATAATCTGGCATCTCTGACTCATTCCATCCGTCTCATCTTTTCTGTTTCCCTTCCCTCCCTTCTCCATGGTCTGGCATCTCTCTCTCCTCTCCTCTCCCTTCCATTTCATTTCATTTCATTCTATTGTGGTCCTTTCTTCTTTGCTTCCTCCCAATTTGGCAGCTTTCTTCTTTTTCCCTCCAACCAGGTGTGACATTTCTCTAAGCTTTGGTCTGCCAGAATGAGCTCTACATACTGCCTCTTGTGGCCTTGGAAGCTTTCCCTCTGTTTCAACTTCCTGTCCCCGCAGGTCATTGCAGCACAGGGAAAGCTTCCAGGGCTACCAAAGGCAGCATGTTCAGCTCATTAACACTGCTGGTGGCCCAAAGCTTGCAGGCTGCAGCATGGAGAGACTGGATTCTGGACTGGAGCATCTTCGATGAGCTGCACCCGGAGCAGACTGCTACTTCCTCTTGATACATCATTGTTACTGATCAAGCAGCGCTACAGCATGTGAGTCTGCGAAAGACAGAGTGGCACTAAAAAGATAATGTGTAAGGTCCCAAAAATATTGGGAGTGCTCGGACACCCACAGAACCCACAGAGCTGACACCTATGTCAATAAGCCAGCAGCATACTCAGACTCCAAACAGGCAATTGTCCTGTTTGAATGGCTGTTCAAAATAAAAAGTATTTTAGAAACATGATGGCAGATAAAGGCCAGATGGCTAAACAATTCTGCCCATCCGCAGTAACCATTATCTCTTCCTCTCTCTAAGGAAGCTTTCTTGAAATCAGACACATTCTCTGTCTCTACCACCTCTTTCAGGAGACTGTTCCATGCATCTACCACCCTTTCTGTAAAAAAGTACAGTGGAACCTTGGTTTGCGAGCATAATTAGTTCCAGAAGCATGCTCGTAAACCAACATGCTCATATTTCAAAGCGAGTTTCCCCATAGAAAGTAAAGGAAACTCGCATGATTCGTTCCACATTCCAAAAAGACCCCCCCCCCCCCAGGGCCACTGGCGTGCTTCCACCCCACCCCACCACATCCCAAAAAAACCCCCGCCCCCAAGGCCACTGGCACGCTTCCACCTCACCTCTGGGAACCGGCTTTGTCCACCCCACCCCTGAGAAACAGCATGCCTCCCCCCCGCGAACCAGCATCGCCCCCCAACCCACCCGCCTGCCCACCCAAACCCTTACCGCGATCGGGCACTAGTATGCTGCATCAACCCACAGGACGTGCCGGAGCCCAAAGAGCCTGCCGCCTACCACTTGCCGCTGATTCTGCTGGGCCTTGAGCATCTGTGCATGCTCAAGGCCTGGCTCCCACTCTCTCCGAGATTCTGAGATTCTCTGTGCTTTATGCTACATATTACATAATCAACCCCTTCTTTTTAGTACATCTCCATTAACACACCTAGTATCACTCACTCTTATCAGAAACTGAGTTTGTCTCTGAAGCCACCATTACATACAGCATTGATGACAGAGCCATAACCTTGATGCTACATAAGTAAAAGGGATATTTGGTGATCCTGTCAAGTTAGATCATATCTCATTCTGTTTTCTCCCTCAGGAGAAATCTGTTGCAGATTTTAGTGTCATCTGCAAAAAGGCGACCTTTTCCTCCTAAACCTTTTCACAGTTTATAGAAAGAATGCTCCATTCACTGAGAAGGGCCTTCATATAAAAAAATAGGATAGAAGGTGAAAGGATGTGAGGGAAGGAGCAGCTTCTCAACAATTAGAAAGAAATACAGAATAAAACTTGGGCAAATTCACTTCAATCTCTAGATAGAAAACAGTAAATAAAAATTGCTGGATTTTCTTTATTCAGGCCAAAGCACTAGCTTTGCAAAATGATAGATCTGAGATGTTCTTTGTTAATGGGGGGAACATAATGTATTGTTTAGATTTTTAAATGTGGTTTTTGTTTTCTTTTATGTTTCAATTCCATCCTTGACAATTGGTGTGGGAGGCGTTTTTGATATGATGTCTAAATCCAAGTCTAGGGGCTCCTTTTACTAAGGTGTGCTAGTGTTTTTAGCACGCGCTATACCATGCACTACACGGCTAGAACTAACGCCAGCTCAATGCTGGCGTTAAGGTCTAGCGCATGCGGCAATTCAGCGTGCGCTATTCCGCGCGCTAAAGCCCTAACGCAGCTTTGTAAAAGGAGCCCCAGATGTTTTGCAGAAAATGTCCAAAAATCCAGTTGGGAAAATGACTATTTTCAAAACAAGAAAACATCTTTTCTTTTTTTAAAAATAACCATTTCCTAGATGTTTGTCCTCAGTGCATCCATCTTTTTGAACCATTTTGGGGAAAAAACCCTTCCAAATGAAAAACACACAATTCTTAGCAGATTGGCCACGCGGCCGTCCTAGCAGAGCAGTGGGGCACCCTAGAGAACACTGCAATGAACCTCACTTACAATGTCTCAGGTAGGGTTACCATATTTTCCATCAGGAAAATTCAGACCCTTAGACCGCCCCCCAGGCCCGCCCAATCCCACCTATCCCTGCCCCATCATGCCCCGATCCTGCCCCTGATCCCGTTCATGCCCCGCCTCCAACCCCACCCCATGCTGCCTGTTCTCATCGGGCAGCACATCTGAGCATGTGCAAATGAAACGCAATGACTTCATGTACACACGTGATGTCATCACATCGTAACCACGCATGCGTGGATGCCCTCTTGCACAAAGGAAAGCTTTTCAAAACCCGGACAAAGTGCCAGGTTTTGAAAAGCCGTCCGGACATATCAGGGGATATCCGGACGACTGTTAACCCTAGTCTCAGCCCTCCAAATTTCACCCCAACCTACTGTATATCATCCCAATAGTCTTTATGCCTGCAGGTATCGCTTATATGTTGGTACGGTAGGTTTAGGGCGGGTTTTGGAGGGCTCACGCTTTCCACCACAAGTGTACTAGTTAGAGTAGGATATAGACCTGGGTCCCTTTCTCTATAGTTGACTGCACTGACCACTAAGCTACTCCTGAGAACTGCTTGATGCTCTAATAGCTCTGGCTACAACATCTGCAGTTGTCATACAGGCTGGTACCGTTTCATTCCAAGTTTTATTAAAAATTTAATATACCGCCTTAAAAAAGTTGTCTAAGCGGTGTACAGGGTCATAATATAAAATTTTAAAATCATCGGGGAGACATAATTAAGACAAAACAGTCATAAACACATTGGAACAGGAGGGATAGGGGAGAAATACAATTCGCAATAGGACAGAAGAACAATAAGGGTTAATCCAGTCAGTGGGGAATATGCTCTTCCTTCTTTTGTATTGGTCTCAGGATACGGATTACATATCAAAAGCGCTCTTGGGTAGGAATATTTTTTAATTTGCTTTGAGTTGATCAGTGTGAGTCTCTTCCTGAAGGTGCAGGGGTAGAAAGTTCCAAAGTGTAGGTGGAGGGGGGGTCATTGACCACTGGGGGATTAAAGGGGGGGGGTCATGCCTTCAGTGGTCATCAGGTCAGTTTGGGTACCTTTTTGTTCCTTATTCATTATTGGAACAGGTCTAGCCTCAAACCTTCAAATTGTGTCCTGGACATTTTCTATAATATTCCATTACTGCAGAAAAAGCCCTCACAATCACAACTTTGCCTCTACATCATGTACTGATCTTCAACTATGCTGGTTCTCGTTTATGGAGTTCACTACTAACTAATATCTGATTGGAACCCTCTTACCAAAACTTTACGAAAATGGCTAAAACTTGGCTGTTTCAACAAATATAAAGTTGAGAAGATAAGAGGATGCCATACTGGGACAGACTGAAGCTCCAGTATCTTGTTTTCAACAGTTGCCAACTCAGCTCAAAAGTACCTGGCAAAATCCCAAAAAGTAAAACCGATTTTATGCTGCTTATCCTAGGAATATGTAGTGGATTTCCCCAAGCCATCTCAATAATGGCTTATGGTGCAGTGGTTAAAGCTACAGCATCCGTACCCTGAGGTTGTGGGTTCAAACCCATGCTACTCCTTGTGACTCTGGGCAAGTCATTTAATCCCCCCATTGCTCCAGGTCCATTAGATAGATTTTTGCGCCTGCCGGGACAGACAGAGAAAAATGTTTTGAGTACCTGAATAAATTCATGTAAACCAGTATACAAAATTGAATAAATAAAAAGAAATTATCCAAACCTTTTTTTAACCCTGTTAAGCTGACTTCATCACAGTTTCTGGCAACAAATTCCAGAGTTTAATTACACTGCACAACAATTTTTTGGTTAAGTCTTGATTCCTGAAAAGTTTTTGGTGATTATGACAGGTACCAACTTGGTATGCTCAAATATGGTTTTGGTTTTACTGCATCACGTAAGAACTATGAGAAATAGACATTTTTATGTTTACTGACAATAAAATATATAGTCAAGTTTACGTTTCGCACAAGCGACTAAATGAAACAGAATTAAAAGTGTTTTGCTCCCGAGTTTCTTTTATATTCAGTGTCCAACAATAGTCGGCAAGCATTGACGGATTCCAATTGCCCTGGTATCGTTTCTCCATCGTAGCTATGTCTTGATGAAACCTTTCACCGTGCTCGTCACTCACAGCACCGAGATTTGCGGGGAAGAAGTCCAAGTGTGAATGGAGGAAATGAATCTTGAGTGACATATTGCACTTCATTCTCTTGTATGCTTTGAGAAGTTTGTCTACCAGCTGAATGTAGTTTGGGGCTCTGTAATTGCCCAGAAAATTGTCAACAACGTCTTTCAAGGCTTTCCAGCCAATTTTTTCCGGCCCAACTAACAGATCTTCAAATCGCTTGTCACTCATAACATGTCTGATCTGGGGGCCAACAAAAATACCCTCTTTGATCTTGGCATCAGTTATTCTTGGGAACATCTGTCTTAAATAACGAAAACCTTCCCCTTCCTTGTTCATTGCTTTCACAAAATTCTTCATGAGTCCCAGTTTAATGTGAAGAGGAGGCAAAAATATCTTTGTCGGGTCAACAAGCGATTCATGTGCTACATTTTTCTGTCCTGGAACTAACTTTTTACGGAGTGGCCAGTTCTTTCTAGAATAGTGCGACTCTCTGTCTCGGCTGTCCCATTCGCAGATGAAACAGCAGTACTTTGTATAGCCAAGCTGCAGTCCTAGTAACAGAGCAACGACTTTGAGGTCTCCACAGATATTCCAGTTATACCTGGTATACTGGACATACTTTAGTAACATTTCCATATTCTCATATGTTTCTTTCATATGTGCTGCATAGCCAACAGGTACTGAAGGATAAACGTTGCCATTGTGCAACAGAACAGCTTTCAGGCTTAACATTGACGAATCAATGAAAAGACGCCACTCTTCCGGGTTGTGATCACAACCAAAGACCGAGAACAATCCTTCAATGTCACAACAGAAACAGAGACTGTCGACTTGTGCAAAAAATTTGGTTATATCATGATGCCGGTCTCGAAACACAGAAATTTTCGTACCTGGTGATAGCAAACACCATTCCTGCAGTCTCGAACCTAGCAGCTCAGCTTTTGCTTTTGACAGACCCAAATCTCTGACCAAATCGTTCAATTCGGACTGTGTTATCAGATGTGGATCGCCTGATGAGGATGGTTCAAAATCCGGGTCAATGTCACTGTTAGAACCCTGCACTGCAGTTTCTTCATCTGGTTCGTCTAAGGTCCAATCCTCTGGTGGTTTCGGAACTGGAAGACTGTCATCATGTGGCATGGGTCTCATTGCTGAAGGCAGATTAGGATATTCAATTGACTTCTTGTTTTTGGCAGAGAAACCAGACACATTAGTCAAACAGAAATAACAGTCCGTCACATGGTCTTTCTGTTCTCGCCATATCATCGGAACAGCAAATGGCATCGTCTTTCGAGTACCTCTGAGCCAGGCTCTCAGACTAACAGCACATGTCGCACAGCAAATGTGAGGCGCCCATTGCTTGTCTTGATCACCTATTTTGCAGCCAAAATACAGATGATAGGCTTTCTTTACAAGGGCAGTCATCGAACGTCTCTGAGGCGTAAGTGTATATTCCCCACAGATATAGCAGAATGTGTCGCGGCTGTTACGACACCGACGAGACATATTGCCCGACACCAAAACGTCTATAGCATCAAGCTTACTTACTGTTATATTGCTACAGCTACTATACTACTATACTTTACTATACTGATACTATATACACACACGGACTATCTATATTAACCAAATGAGCAGGATCGGTGTATGGAAGCCACCATTATAGCATGGTGAGACAGCGCAAGCTCGTTCAGACCTGCCCAGACATGCCCAGGATGTCATCTTCCATAAAACAGCTTCCAACCTGGCTAGATTTTATGCATGGACATACCCAGGCGGCACAAACCGTTGTTGATAAGACACTTATGGGAGAAAAAATTGTTTGCATCCAAATATAAGAAAAAATCACGACAAAATTGAAGATTTCTCTGAAATGGTACGTGATGGGTAATTTTTGATGTAATATTCATGATCAGCACCCAAAATTCTATAAGAAACACCCAGCAGTGTTCAGGAAGCAAAAACTTTGTTGTGCAGTGTTACACGTTGAGTGAAGAAATATTTTCTCTGGTTTGTTTTAAATCTACTACTTTGGGCTCCTTTTACTAAGGTGCACTAGCGTTTTTAGTGCACGCAGGATATTACCGCGCGCTACATGGCTAGAACTAACGCCAGCTCAATGCTGGCGTTAAGGTCTAGCGTGCGCGGTAATTCAGCATGCGCTGTTCCGCATGTTAATGCCCTAACACAGCTTAGTAAAAGGAGCCCTTAGTAGCTTCATTCAATGCTCCCCGGTCCTAATATTGTTGGAAAGAGTAAACTAGCAATTTGCATCTAACCTTTCCACTCCATTCGGTATTTTATAAATGCTATCATATCACTCACAAGCCATCTCCTCTCCAAGCTGAAGATCTATAGCTGCTTTAGCCTTTCCTCTTAAGGAAGTCATCCCATCCCTTTTATCATGCTTGTCACCCTTTTCTGTACCTTTCTAACTCCACTCTATTTTTTGAGATATGGTGATCAGGATTGATAACAGTATTTGAGGTGTAGCCATACCAGAGAGCAGCACAAGGCAATTATAACATTTTCATCTTTGTTTTCCATTCCTTTCCTGATACTTCCTAACATTCCATTTGCTTTCCTAGCCGCTGACGCACACTGAGCTGAGGGTTTCAACGTGTCTTCAGTGATGACACCTAGATCCTTTGCCTGGGTGATGACTCCTAACATGGAACCCTGCCTCACAAAGCTATAGTTTGAGTTCCTTTTTCCCCCATGCATCACTTTGCACTTACTCACATTAAACATCATCTGCCATTTTGATGCTCAGTCTCACTCTTTCACAATCCTCTTGCGACTTAACAACTTTGTGTCATCAGCAAATTTAATTATCTCACGAGTTATTCCTATCTCTAGATCAGTGTCTCACAAACGTTTTCCAGCCGGGGCACACTAAACCTAGTATCCCCAGCTTGAGACACCCGGAAGTGCGCTGGCGTTGGTGTGATGACATCACACGCATGTGTGATGTCAGCGTGCCAATGTCAGCACATGCGCAAAGGCCTTTCAAATGGGCCTTGTGCTGAGAGAAGGACATGCGCTTGAGAAAAGGGCTGGCAGAGAGAAGAGGTGCCGGTGTTGGGAGATTGCTTACAGGACATGCCTCTCATGTCCTGTAGACAGTCAGCTGGCACCGGCATCTCTCCTCTTCCCCAGTGTTCTGGGGCACACCTGAAATCTCAGGAGGCAAACTGGTGTGCTGTGGCACACAGTTTGTGATACGCTGTTCTAGATCATCTTTCAACCAATTCTTAATCCAAAATAGAATATGACCTCCCCGTCCCCTTTATCTCCCCCTTCCCATGTGAATTAACCAGTTCATCAATGCACTTTGTCCATCCCACATCACCCCTTTTCCTATTTTCACTTCCTTCTTTCATGCAATATCTTAATTTATAATTTGTAAACCGGATAGCAGCACTATAGTGCAATTTGTGGTATGCGTATCAGATTTCTGGAAATAAATAAAATAAATCTCTTGGAAAGTCTTTAGATCAAGTAGTACTCTCATTTAAATTATTTAGTAGGTCCTTGAAAGAACTAAAACAGAAGTTAAGACAAGCCAAGAGTTGCTGGGGGAAATTTTAAGTTGCTAGAGCATTTTGATCTATATATAGGTCAATTAGAGCTGTAGAAGAAATTTGAAGACAATTCAAGAGCTAAATATTTTCATGGGAGCTGCAGCCTTGCTTTTATCGTCCTTGGGGCTTGACAAGCAAACCAACACAGGAATCTAAACCTTCTGTCTGGGTTGACAGACGTGGATTGCAGTGCTAAAACATTCCCTTTCCTTTACTAATGCGTAGCCTGGTTTTTAGCGCCGGCAGCGGCAGTATCTGCTCCGACGCTCATAGAGGCTATTTTAAATACAAGAGAAATGGATGTATATACATCAAGTGCAGGCAACATAAACATTTATTTTTCTAAAATGGTATAAAAAATTGCAACAGTATTTACAAGTATTTCCATGTTTATCTTTGCCATTTTAGAAAAACAAAAGGTATATTATCCCAGCACTGTCACAAAGGTCAGTTTCCCTTGACAGTATAGCACTTGGGTGGGGCAAAAATCACAGGAGTTATGAGGGCATCCTTCCCTAATCCCTCCACTGAAGTGCTTATGAATACCAGCTGTTTACTAAATCCTAAATACTCATATGCTTCACAGCAGCAGTAAGATAAGAACATAAAAATAGTCTTACTGGATCAGACCAATGGTTCATCAAGCCCAGTAGCCCATTCTCACAGTGGCCAATGTAGGTCCCTAGTACCTTGCCAAAACCCAAGGAGTAGCAACATTCCACTCTACCGATTCAGGGCAAGCAGTGTCTTTGCTCCCCTTTGCTTCAGAGTCTTCATTGGTTCCCGGTTTATTTTAGAATTCAATTTAAATGCGCTTGTATTTCTTTTAAAATTCTACATGGTATCTTTAATCCTCTTATTCCTTTATTTTGGAATGTTTACCGATTCTCCTTTGCAAGAGGTATCCAACAATTTAAAGTTTTCAAGTTTCAAGTTTCAAGTTTATTTACAATTTGATTAATCGCCTATTCCAAATTCTAGGCGATGTACAAATCATCAAAATGCATAGTTAAAATAAACATAAAATAAACATACATAACTAACAAAGGGACTAAGTTTTGCAAAATATAATAAAAAACTAATTTACAGACACAATGAAACAGTAGGTAAGGCAAGGATAGAAATACAATTTATGTAATATAGTAGTCAAGAATTAGAGGTTCAGAACAACAGGAAGGGAAAGACAGAACAAAATAGAAGGTTTAAAAAATAAACAGAAGAGCAATAAGCAATTCAATTAAATAATGAATGCATCTTTAAAAAGAAAGCTCTTAAGTTTGCTCTTAAACTTTTCCAAATTCTTTTCCTCTCTTAAGTAAAGTGGGAGTGAATTCCAAGTCTGAGGCACCGTAATAGTAAAGATAAATTGCCGTCTAGTATTGATAATTTTAAGAGAGGGAATGACCAATAAATGTTGGTCATTTGATCTCAATAATCTAAAAGAATTATATGGTGTCAGTGCTTTATAAATAAAAGCTGGAGTTTTAAATAGGAGAGATTTGAATGTAAGCAAACATAATTTATATAGAATACGATGAGACACTGGAAACCAATGAGCTTCTTGAAGTAAAGGTGTCACATGATCAAACTTCTTTGCTTTCATAATTAGTTTAATGGAAGCATTCTGGATTATCTGCAAATGCCTAATTTCCTTTTGAGCCATTCCCTCTCCCTTCCTTCTAAAAAAAGGGATTAAAGGAGTCAAGATCTTCAGTCAATCTTTGGTCTTTAAATTCTCTCAATTGTGGAATGATCTCCCCTTTTTTTTTTAAGGAGTTCCAGTTCGTTTCAATTTTTCCGTAAATCTTTAAAAACTACTCTATTTGCCAAACATTTTGAAAACTAATTCCTTTGAAACTTTGATAGTATCTTCTATTTATCATTTGTAAATCATTCCCTGTTTATTTAATTGCGGTAAACCGAGTCGAGCCTTCTTAGAATGATGACTCGGTATACAAAGTTAAGCTTTCCCCATGTCTTTCTCAATAACAAATTAGAGACTTTTCCTTTAGGAAATTGTCCAAACCTTTCTTAAAACCTTAGGTATCTGAGGGGCCTTAGGCATCTGAGCCAATCAGTGCCTTAGGCCCCTCTCCAATGCATCCTAGGATGCACCGGGAAGGGGAAGGCCCACCATTTTGAAGAGGCAGACTGTTAGCCGGAGGGAGCAAGCATCCCTTCGGCCAGACTTTCTACCAAAAGGTTAGGGGGCTAGAGGTGTAGAGGTGGACTTAGGGGTGCGGGATGGGGGTATGGAGGTTTGGGAGGTGTGAGGGGATTTGATGTTTGGGGGGTTAGAGGGGTGTCAGAAGGAGGGAATGGGCATCACTCCTACTGGTCTTCAATGAGGGTATCAGGGATTCTGGGGGTGTTGGGGGTTCGGGAGGGGTGTCAGCAGAAGGAAGTGGGCAACTCTCCTGTTAGTCTTCAACAGGGGCATCGGGGGTTCTGGATAGTTGTCAGTAGGAGGGAGTGGGCATCCTTGCTGCAGATTTTGTGGTACATGTCTGGGGGAGGGGGCCACTGCCTCAGCTGGCTCAGCTGATCGCGGCAGGGGTATTTTCTCCCTGATCAGCTGAGCTGGAAGACCTCCTGAAAGTGCCAGCTCAGATATAGAAGAGATGGAAGACTTTTTTTAAAATTTAAAGCCCAAAGTTTTATAAATGATCAATCATGGGAGTGATAAATTTGTTTTTTTTTGATCCATTACATTTAGATAATTTTCTTAAAGAGAAATCTGTTCTTCAAAGTAATATTTCTTATAGTGTTGATGGTTGTTAGGAGTATAATTAAAGATTTGACTATGCTTGCTTTGTTTAAGTCCCCTTTTATCAAGCTATGTAAGGAGTTTTTTTATTGCAGACCGCTGTGGTAAAAGCTCCGACGCTCATAAGAATTCTATGAGCGTCGGAACTTTTACTGCAATGGTCTGTGTTAACAAAACCATACGTAGCTTGATAAAAGGGGGCCTTACTTAGCTATTGGTGATTTGTTATCGCTTATGATCTTCATGATGTGGATTAAGACACAATTTTCCTTTATTTTTTAATTATTTCCTAAATTTCTTATGTTATCCATTTCTGATATAATATTCTTACATTTTAAATTGCAAAAAAACCCCCCAAAACAACCCAAAACACTGCACATAAGCAAGAGTGTTCACTCTTTGTAAAGAATGTACATACCTGGAAAATTAGTGTATTCACTATTGAAAAAAATTGTGCATACTTTTGCAGAAGAGTGTCCACTATTTACATTTCCCCTGAAATAAAACAAAACAATAAAACAATTTCCATAAAAGATATGGAAAATTACACAAAATGAAAACTTTTGGATTGCACAATCCTAAGGGAGAGGCAGGGTATATCTTTTTTTTTGCACAGGACAGTTTTTAACTTAGAACCAAGGTATGTAGACATATATAAAATTTAAAATGTACAGTATTTATTGTACAATTTATCTTCATATTAAAAACACAAAAGCATGAGAAAAGCCATTCTGGATTTAAGTTCCATCGAGCCCAATATCTTGTCTGTAACAGTGGCCTGTCTGAATTTTGGTTTGCCCTCTTAGCTTTGGAACTGGAAAGTCCAAATTGTTTCTTCTTATGAAATGAGGATAATATCCCATCTTACTTTTTCCAAATTATTTCTTATCAGAGACATCTGAGGGGAGATATGATTGAAGTCTACCAAATCCTGAGTGGAGTAGAACAGGTACAAGTGGATCGATTTTTCACTCTGTCAAAAATTAGAAAGACTAGGGGACACTCGATGAAGTTACAGAGAAATACTTTTAAAACAAATTGGAGGAAGTTTTTTTTTCACTCAGAGAACAGTTAAGCTCTGGAAAGCGTTGCCAGAGAATGTAGTGAGAGTGGATAGCATAGCTGGTTTTAAGAAAGGTTTGGACAAGTTCCTGGAGGAAAAATCCATAGTCTGTTATTGAGAACGACACGGGGGAAGCCAGTGCTTGCCCTGTATTGGTAGCATAGAATATTGCTATACCTTGGGTTTTGGCCAGGTACTATTGACCTTGATTGGCCACCATGAGAACAGGCTTCTGGGCTTGATGGACCATTGGTCTGACCCAATAAGGCTATTCTTATGTTCTTAATCTTTCAGTATTTTCCCATTCTTAGCTATGCAATCTTCCATGGCAAAGAGAACAATTTCTGTTTCTGGACCATCCACTTTGAAACGATGATGGAGAGGGTAGGGCAATTATAAAAAATGAAAACTCCAGGTTCTCCATTATGAGAATAGTTAACTCATAAAATACATTTCAACACAGAGAACTCTAATTACAGGAACTGTATGTGCCACTCCCAACACACATCCAGTCCAATTATCTTAATGAACAGGAAAAGTGAGATAGAAATTCATTCTTTCCACTGACTTTCCCAGGTATCATGGTATTGGAAACTGTGCTTTGAATGGAGTCAATTATCCTGTGACTATTCATAAAGCAATACAATTTAGAATAGCCTAATGCACAGTGGGGGCATGTGTAATAGACCACAGTACCACATTATGGAAGAAAATATTTCACATTAACGTTGAATTGATGTGAAAATAACACCAAATGTGGTATAATGACCCTACTTGTGTTAGTACATAATTGATACTATAGTAATTACATAGCTAGTTGAGCTGAAAAGGAGGCTATAAAACATTAAAATGAAGGGCCCTATTTGCATTTTGAGTATAAGGAGAGCAAAAAAGTTTGTAAAGTTGGTAACTTTGTCTGCTTGCACAGATATATATATATATATATATATATATATATAATAATTATTTCATGTTTATTGAAGTTTTCAGTTTCTACAAAATAAATGTAGAAACAATCTACATTTGAAGAACTATATACAACATTAAGGAATAATTTGGTAGAGTATTAACAATCTATACCAAGTTAGAGATATAAAGCTAACGCCAAAAAGGCACCAAGATATCATGAAACAATTTAAATTGTCAACTGCCCAGATCTGATATAGGAGATTTTATTCTAGATTTTATTTTTCTGAAGCTTCAGAAAAAAGGAAAGAAACCGACAGATTTTAAAACTGGCTGCATATATGGATGCGGCCTGCATACTTGTAAACAGTGGCGATTGTTCCTCTTATGTTAAACCAGTTGCAGCACTCCACAACATGTGTAAATATACGCTTGCGTGACTGCCTGGTTAGGCCACATAGTTTTGCATTTTGCATAGACTATTTAGTAACATGCATTAACTTGTAATGTATGCTAATGCAATTTAGTGCATGATAAATAATGCAAACCTCATTATTGCCAATGGGACCCATTTAGTAATTATCCCCCAGATTTGGGCATCCAAATTTGGGTGCACATTCAAGCTGTGCGTGCAACGTAATTGACTAACAAGCTGTTCATTTGTTTGATTATAATTTGATATACCACAACTGTCTAGCAGAATGAAGGGGTTTCTTGGGGTTCCCCATCCTCCTGTGAGTTCGGTTTGACTGACTATTCTTGTAAACTGGATCTTTCTTATCATGCAAATGGAGCTCCTTTCTGTGTATTGATTTTATTTTATTAGTCTGTGAACAACTTAGGGGTCCTTTTACTAAGGCGCACTAGCCGTTTTAGCGCACGCTAAACGCTAATGTGTCCGTTATACCCCATGGATGCGTTAGTGTTTAGCGTGCGCTAAAAATGCCTAGTCAAAGAATAGCCAGTTAAACGAACTCACAGGAGGATGGGGAACCCCAAGAAACAGTTCAGAGCCTAAATAGAAAACGTGATCTCAAAGAGCCAGAAAATAACATTTCTGGAGGGATCCTTCAGCACGTAATGTGAGGAGCATTCTATTTCAGAGTTGGGGAGCTGCAAAGAAAAAGAATGCAGAATCTCAAGTGGACTCTAACTGAGCTGAGTGTGATCCAAGAAGGATCATGCGATGATCATTTAGCGTCGGGAGTAGCACGGGCCATTCAGCGTGGCTCCCCGCGCTAGAAACCGCTAGCACGGTTTCGTAGAAGAGGGGGTTAGTCTTGACCCTCCCCCCGTGTAAATTTTAAGCGCATCTGTTCATTCGTTTCAGAGTTCCAGTCTAAGCAGACAGAGAGACAAACTTTACGGATGTCAAGGAGGGTTTGTGGTTTTTTTCATCAACATCATTTTGCTGTATTGGTCCAGGCTATTGTATTAGCTTATCTGGACTATGCAAATTCTCTTTACATCAGTTTAATAAGTGTAACTTAAAGAGATTGCAGCTGATTGAGACCACGGCTACCAAATTGATTTTTGGT
Organism: Geotrypetes seraphini; assembly: GCF_902459505.1. Lineage (NCBI taxonomy): Eukaryota > Metazoa > Chordata > Amphibia > Gymnophiona > Dermophiidae > Geotrypetes > Geotrypetes seraphini. The sequence goes on from NC_047088.1 coordinate 72,433,093, forward strand.
AAGAACAGATACGATCATGTTACTCCATTACAGAGGGTACTGCATTGGCTCCCGGTATATTGGAGGGTTCAGTTCAAGTGTGCCAATGTAGTATTTAAGAGTCTATATGGGATTTTTACCCCCATTATTTTCCCTTTCTTTCAACTCTCATTGACCTCTTTCTACTAGAGGCATACATAAATTTAAATTAGTATTCCCTTCTATTAGACTGGGGATTCAAACTTTAGGTAGATTTTCTCACTCTCTGGCATTTACCATGGTGAAAATCTGGAATGATCTCCCTTCAGAAATCAGACTTCTTTCCTCTTTGACATGTTTTAGAAAAACCCTGAAGACGTATCAGTTCAATAAATTTTTAGATGATAAATAAGAGATGGTAATAGATGAATTTTCCTGTCCAATTATTGTTCCCTAATGTTACTTTGAGTAAATTTTTGTTAACCAATCTGAGTCCCTCTGGGGAATGACCTGGTATATAAGACTAAGGATTGGATTGGATCATTGACACATAGGCACTCTTGCCATAACAAAATGCATATGAGTATAATATACTGTAGAGCAAAGCTGCTCAGTGCTGCAGATATGCATCAGTCTGAAAACATTTGAAGAGAGTCATGAAATCATCTGCAAATTTGTTTACCATTAAAAGTGGATTTAATGAAAATATATTGTGAAGGGCCTAGAGCGGCTTGTCCCAGTGACCAACAAGAGAGTCAGCCAAGAGGTTATAAGAGAAGCCAGGGACGGAGATAGTGATCCTTCTTGGAGAGCAGCACTTGCCAATGCATCTGGTCTGCGATGCTGCCAAGCACACACCACACTAGCATGGGGCCATGTGTACTGACTCCAGTGCTGAGTAGAGACAGAAGGAAGGCAAACAGGGAAAATAACAGTGCCAAGTTATTTCTGAAAGCATTTTGCTAATTTGTTTTATGGTAGATTGCTGTTTATTGAACAGAACAGGCTTCAGAAAAGCATAATCATATAGTAGAAGCTGATTCTAATTTCTGGTTTGACTGGAAATATTGGGGGCTGTCTCGGTTTCCTAATTCTAACTTCTTGTACTCATTTGTTTCTCTGTAAACATTTCTGTGAGAAGAACAGCATGCATGATATAGTTTTCATACCCTTTACTAAGGAAACCAGTTTGCTATGGGGGGTGTCTTTCCCCTCCCTGGCTACTGGGTTCTTAGAAGGTTGGTTGAGCAAATAAGAGCATAAGAAGCGCCATCTCCAGATCAGACCTTCGGTCCATCAAGTCACGCGGAGGCCCTGCCAGGTGTACACCTGGCATAATTTTTAATCATCAAGTTATATCTGAAAGGAGAAAAGACCTCAGTGTCCAATAGGGGCTCTATATACCTACCCACATAGACAAGCTGGTTTCAAACATAATTTGAAACCAGCAGACACATCCTTGGTCAAAAACTCTCAGATAACCAAGGATGACCAAGGATGTGTCTGCTGGTTTCAAATTATGTTTGAAACCAGCTTGCCTATGTGGGTAGCTATATAGAGCCCCTATTGGACACTGAGGTCTTTTCTCCTTTCAGATATAACTTGATACGTAGACCTGTGCTTTAGAGGGTGTTTTTTTTGGTTATTGATTTTTTGGACATCCTTTCTTGTTTATTTGGATTTTTGTGATATAATTTTGAATCCTAGGATGGTCGATTCCGCAATAACCTCCTCTGGGAGAGCATTCCAGGTGTCAACTACTCTCTGCGTGAAGCAGAACTTCCTGATATTTGTCCTGAACTTGTCCCCCCTTAGCTTCATTCCGTGTCCTCTTGTCCGTGTCAAATTGGACAATGTAAATAATTTTTTCTGCTCTATTTTGTTGATTCCTTTCAGTATTTTGAAGGTCTCGATCATATCCCCTCGGGATATGGAAGGGAGGTAAGTTTACTGGGAAATTTTGTTCTTTTTTTAATTTATGAAACTTTTATCATATACATTCAGAGAAATGCATGAACAGTAATATAAAATAACATGGGCGGCATAAAGGGAGAGGCTCCAGGGGTCATGGCGTCCCCAACGATTGGCGGTCTCTGGTTGGTTATGGCTCTGATGCTCTACCCATCTCCTCCTGGCACTGTACTTTTAAAACTTCAGGCAGCCACTGTTCAGCATCAATGAGCAGGCCTGCCCCAGAACTCTTTATTCTACTTCCGGGGGCAGGCCTGCTCGCTGACACTGTGTAATGGCAGCCCAAAGATTTAAAAGTAGAGAGCTGGGTGGTGAAGCCAGGATCTCATAATGCATTAGTACAGGGTTATCAGAAACCCCCAAATAGCCTAAAATCTCACTGTCTGAACTAGGTAGCTTGACAATTCTGAGAATCTCAGTATTCATCCTAAACCTCCAGTTTTGTAGCACACATCACAATTCCCAGCAATGGAGCTAGGACCATTCCCCATATGAAAATATTATTCATGTTACAAAATATAAAGAAAACAAATGTAAATCCTTGCTGTAAAACTGACAGTTTCTAGTTGCTAAACTGAAAAAAAAAAAAAACAGAATTATTTATTCTACCTGTGTTGTCTGACCATTTTATTCGTGTTTGTCATGGTCTCGAGATTTTAGACAGTGCTGGGGAGGAGCCATCTATCTTGGTACATGTGGCTATCAATCAATGGCATAGTAAGGGGGAGGGGCAGTCCGCCCAGGTACTGTCTTTGTAGGGACGCAGCACCAATCCTCTTCTCCACCCATCCTCCTCTACATCCCCCCACACTGCTGCACGTACGCACCGCTTCCGTTCCCCCTTACCTTTGTAACATTCCTGGCGTAAGCATCAACCCCCAACCTGCTGTCGCACCTGCATCAGCTCTTCTTCTGACATCACTTCCTGGTTCTGTGCATAGGAAAGGACATTAGAGGGAGAACCCATGTAGGCGTGGGGGGTTGATGCTCATGCCAGGAACATTAAAGAAGTATGTGGGATGAGAAGCAGCACGCGTATGCAGCAGTTGGGGGAGGGGGGAAGGAGCATGTAGGGGTGGGGTGGAGAAGAGGGTGGGGAAGAGCACCACCAACCCAGACGCCTCTCCCCTTCCCTACACCACTTCTACCAATGACACAGGAAAATGTGGGAGGGAAGTTCAGGAAGCCAGATTTAGGTTGTTAGATATGAAGCAATATATATTATTAATACAGCTATTTATTTGTTTAATTCTTTATGTTATATATTTGTTGGAATCTTATAAATAAAAAAAAGATATGAAGCTGAAATCCAGAACCTCTAAGATAGCATTTTCAGAACTGCTCCCTATTCTCAGACCCATGAGACATACATATCTCTGCAGTCTCAATGCATGGATGAGATTATGCAGAAAGAAGGAATTTAGATTTGGTAGGGAGTGGGCAACATTTTGGGGAAGGGGGAGCCTATTCCATAAATATGGGCTCCACCTTAAACAGGAGATAGTGCAACTTATAAATTAGAAACTGAAGGAAAGCTTACAGCAACCAAAGCATATAGATTCAGAACAAGGTATCTTTAAAATATATCACCGATATAGGAAAGAAAGGGCATCCTGATAGCAAGATTGCAATAGAGACCAAAGTAGGCCAGGTGTCTTTTTAAAAGCAGAGCAGACAGATTTTAAAGTTTGTAAATTATCACTGTCACCTGCTGATCAAGTTGTAAATAGGAACAACAAACACTGTTTGAAATGTCTGTATGCAAATGCCAGAAGCCTAGAAGAGTTTCATTTATTGCACTAAATGAAAAGAAAGATATAATAGGCATCTCTGAGATGGTGGAAGGAAGATAACCAATGGGATACTGTCATACCAGGGTGCAAATTATATTGCAGTGGATCAAATTGCTAGATACGTTAAGGAGGAACTTGAATCAAACAGATAAAAATTCTACAGGATACAAAATGGATTTTTCTAAGGACAGAAATTCCATGTATAAAGGGGAAAAGAATAGTGATAAGAATATACTATCCTCCATCTGGCTAGGATGAACAGACAGATGCAGAAATGAGCAGTGACTGTTTTCTTCTTTGTAATTCTGTACAGCACTGCGTACGTCTGGTAGCACTATAGAAATAATTAATACCGTATTTCCCCCCTGTATCGGCCACAGCCTATACATAGGTTTTACAATCTATGGCATAGGTGTGGCTTTCTTATATGGGGTGGCCTATCTAAAAACATCGTAGATAAGCCATCCCATGACGGAGTCCTCCATACCTTTAGCTTCCTCCTGGACGGCTTCTTCCTGACTCCTGCGATGTCGTGGCAGGGCAGCATCCAGCCGGCTCCATGCTGTTTCCTCAATGCCTGCGTCAGTTCTTGTGGGACTCGCATCTCACGCGACTGTTCCTTGAGATACGATTCCTGTAAGAACTGATGCAGGCATTGGTGAAGCAGCGCGGGGCCAGCTGGATGCTGGAAAGATCGCTCCTGCCCTGCACAGCTTGTCGTGACATTGCAGGAGACAGTAGGCAACTGGCGGGGGGGGGGGGGGGTGGGAAGGATGTATAAACCGCCCCATTGTACAGGCCGATTTAGGTTTTATCTCTAGTGGCTAGTAACATGGGCAGCTTATCTAAGAGTTTTAAAACTTAAATCGGCATTTCCTGCGGCCTATACATGGGGAAATACAGTAGTAGTAGTAGTAGTAGTTATCAGAAATTAGGGAGGTTAACAAACTGGATAACACAATAATAATGGGTGATTTCATTTGCACAAATCTCAAAATTTATTTTCAGTCATTCATGCAGAAACTTACATTCAAAATAACAAATTTATAACATGTGCCCAGAAACAACTGTATAATGTGGAGAAAAAAAGCCTCAAGTTTCAAGTTTATTAGGATTTTATATACCGCCTATCAAGGTTATCTAAGCGGTTTTACAATCAGAAACTCAAGCATTTTCCCTATCTGTCCCGGTGGGCTCACAATTTATCTAACGTAAGTCCAACTACAACTAGGGCCACTCACATTGTATGGAATCCTTTTACTAACCCATGGTAGAGTTTTTTATTTATTTATTTTTGTATTTACGTACCACTTATAGCCTATGTGGTTTATCCACGTTGAACCTCATTTGCCATTTCGCGGCCCAATCCTCTTCATCCAGATTACTGAGGTCTAATGACCAACATTTATTAATCATTCCCTCCCTTAAAATTATTAATACACGACAGCATTTCATCTTTTCCGTTACAGCTCCTCAAACAAGGAATTCTCTTCCAATTTACTTAAGAGAGGAAAAAAACCTGGAGAAATTTAAGAGCAAACTCAAAAGCTTTCTTTTTAAAGATGTATTTAATGACTAAAAGAACTGTCTAGGAGTTTCATTTTATCTTCATATCTTTTGAGATTCTTTGTTCTTTCCCTTCCTATTGTTTTTAACCTTAATTGTCTTTTTTTCTATTAATTAGATTGTATTTCTTTTCCCAGTCTTTCCTCATGTTTTATTATGTTTATAAAATTAGTCTTTATTATGTTTTGTAAGATTTAGTTTTTTGTTAGTTATGTTTGTCCCCCAATTTTGTAATTTTATTGATTTGTTCATCGCTTAGAATTTGGAATAAGCGATTAATCAAATTTTATAATAAACTTGAAACTTGAGCATATTTATGTGTCTTTGTAGGTCTTCGCAATCCTTCTGTGTCTTCAGTACTCTGAATAACTTTGTATCGTCCACAAATTTAATCACCTCACTCGTTGTGCCAAGTTCTAGGTGATTTATAAATATATTGAAGAGCACAGGCCAAGCACCAAACCCTGCGGCACTCCACTCGTGACGCTTATCCAGTCTGAGTATTGTCCACTCACCCACTCTCTGATTCCTATCCGCCAACCAGTTTTTAATCCACGTGAGTATATCATCCTTGATTCCATGGCTTGCAATTTTCTGAAGTAGGCATTCATGCGGAACCTTGTTGAACGCCTTCTGAAAATCTAGATATATGATGTAGACCGGGTCACCTTTGTCTATCTGCCAATTTACTCCTTTGAAGAAGTGCAGTAAGTTTGTCAAGCAAGATCTTCCTTTCCTGAAGCCGTGCTGGCTGAACCTCATCAGTCTGTGTCCATCAAGGTGATCGATGATGCGGTCCTTTATCAGTGCCCCTACCATTTTTCCCGGTATTGAAGTCAGACTCACTGGTCTGTAGTTTCCCGGATCTCCCCTCAAACCTTTCTTAAAGATCGGCGTAACATTCGCCATTTCCAGTCTTCCAGAATCTTTCCTGATTTGATCGACAGATTGGCTATTAGTTGGAGCAGTTCAGCTATAACCCCTTTCAGTTCCTTGGTTACCCTCAGGTGGATGCCGTCCGGTCCCAGGAATTTATCGTTTTTAAGCCTATCAATCTGTCTGCATACCTCTTCTAGACTGACCATTGTCCTTGTCAGCTTCCCGCCTTCATTTTCTGTGTATAGCTTGTCGGCTTCAGGTATATTGGATATATCCTCTTCGGTAAATACAGACACAAAAAATGTGTTCAATTTGTCGGCGATGTCTTTGTCCTCCTTTAGTACTCCCTTTATTCCCTGGTCATCTAATGGAGAGGGATAGTGTGGATATAGTGACATTGGCGGAGTATGAGGCATGCAGCAGAGCAGTGGTGTACCTAGCACATGTGACACCTGGGACCCATCATTTTTTTACACCCCCCATCTGTATGAAAAACATGATTTTTAGTAACAATCCACACATTACACAAAAGTGTACCTAGGAAAAGGCAGCATCTTACATACTGCAGTGAGCAGTACAACATCAATACACCCATTGTAAAACTAAACAAGCCAAACTAGTACAGATCAATCCTACACAGTCAATCCTAACAGAAAAACATGTCTTTTCGCCTAGTATGTAATCACAAACTAATCCCTCCCCCTTTTACAAAACTGTAGTGTGGTTTTTAGCCATGGTGGTAACAGCTCAGATGCCAATGCTAAAAAACGCTCTACAGTTTTGTAAATGGGGAGATAGAATAAAAATATGTAGACAAAGGTTAAACTGAAGCACCAAGAAGCCGGACTCTGCATACAATGCTACACCACAGAAACAGCGATGCATCTCCCCTAAAGCAAAAAGAAAATTAAAAAATAGATTTTTTTTTCTACCTTGTCTTCTCTGGTTTCTGCTTTCCTCATCTTCTTGTCACTCTCTTCCTTTCATCCACTGCCTACCCTCTCTCTGCTCCTTCTATATGGCATCTTCTCTCCTTCTATTCCCTTTCCAGAAACTTTATGCCTCCCCCTTCCATCTCTCCCTTCACCCCCATTGGGCTGGCATCCATCTTCTTCCCTTCCATCCTCCAATGGTCTGGTATCTCTCTCCTCTCCTTCCCTCTCCCATATCCCCATGGTCTGGCATTTTACTCTCTCCTCTCCCTTCCCACCACTTCCATCAGCATCAGCCCCTTTCTTTCCCTCCAACTCAATTCCATCCAGTCTCCTTCCCCCTTATGTCTCTTTCCCGTTTCCCTGCAATTCCATCAGCATCTGCCCCTTTCTCTCCCTCCATCATGCTTCCATACCACCCTGAACCCCATTCTCATTCTTCACCACACTTCCATACCACCCTGACCCCATTTCTCACCCTTCACCACACTGCATACCACCCTGATCCCCTTTCTCACCCTCCACACCATTCTTTACCATCCTGACCCCATTTCTCACCCTTCACCATGCTTCCATACCACCCTGATCCCTTTCTCACCCTCCACACCTTTCCATACCACCCTGACCCCCTTTTTTACCTTCCACTACCCTGCTATGCTCCTTTCCATCCAAATCAGCAAGGTCCCGCGATGACAACTTCTGCTGCCTCTGCTCCGGAAGAGGTAAGTGATGGGGGGCTGGGACGGCAGATGCAGGGATTTGCAACAAGGTCCTGCAGCTGCCGTCCACCCCCCCTCCCCCCGACGTCACTTACCTCTTCCGGAGCAGAGGTAGCAGAAGTAGTCATCACGGGACCTTGCTGCACTTCAGTGTGGCTGCCAACTCTGCTCTGAAATATGTACGGCAGCCGCGCTGAGGTGCCGTTTTCAGCAGTGCGGGAGCTTCTGGACACATCCAGCTGTGCACCCCCTTGAAGCGTTCACCCAGGGCGGACCCCCCCACCCCTCTTGATATGCCACTGCAGCAGAGTTTTGAACAGATTGAAGGGGAGCAAGAGGGTTTAGTGGAAAGCCAGTGAGAAGCAGGTTGCAGTAGTCTAGGCGAGAGGTGATGAAGGTATTGATGAGGGTCTTAGCAGTGCACTCAGAAAGGAAGGGTTGTATTTTAACGATAAAGAGAAAGAAACAAGTTTTAGCAATCTGTTGGATTTGTGAAGATAAGGAGAGAGATGAGTTAATATCACTCCAAGGTTGTGAGTCAATGAGACAGGGAGGCTAAAGGTGTTGTCCACAGAAAAGAGAATGGGGAAAGAGGAGAGGTGGGTTTAAGAGAAAAGATAAGGAGCTCAGTCTAGGCCATGTTTAGTTTTAGATGGTGGTAGGATATCCAGGTAGTGATGTCAAACAGGTAGGCTGAGATTCGGGCCTGAATGTCTGTAGAAATTTCAGATATATATAGAGAGATCTGAGAGTTGTTGACATAGAGGTGATACTGAAAGCCATGGGTGGAGATTAGAGCACCAAAGAATCAAGTGTAGATAGAAAAAAGAAGTAGTCTCAACACGGAGTCCTGAGGTACTGATAGCAGAATGGCAGTGGAGGAGGATTCACCAAATCATATGCTAAAAGTGGAGTGGGAAAGATAGGAAGAAAACCATGAGATAACAGAGACCTGAATCCCAAGTGAGGGCAGCATATCGATGAGTAGGTAGTGATCTACAATGCCAAAAGCCACAGAACAAAGAGGATAAGGACAGAGTAGAGGCTTTTGGATCTGGCCAGAACAGGTCATTGGAGAGAAGTTTCTGTAGAACAAAGAGGGTGAAAGCCCAATTGAAGTGGGTCAAGGATAGTTCAAGATGAGAGAAAATCAAGACAATGGCGGTGAACTAAATACTGTAAGTTATATGCATCTCCAATGTTTAGGTATGGACATGTACACCAGCTCTATGGTTGGCAAAAGTGTTTACTGGTGTTTTAGAAAGGAAAGTAGGCAGTTATGTTCCTTTAGGACAGTACCAAGTGCCTTTTGGGCATCTAATTATAGGCACTCTGTTATAGATTTACTTTTATGAGGTCTATTGGACAATACTATAAGTTTTCTAGAAGATTTCAATAGACACTTTAGGCTGTATTAGAAAGGATTTTTTTTTTCTTTTGCATTTTGTGTCTGTAGCAAGCAAACCTTTTTATGATCAAACCCTTTGTAATTTGGAACACAGAAAACATTCATTTCCTTTACTGTGTTTTACTTCCTACAGATAGTTCTTTAATTAATTCCATTATGTTATAGGCTCAGGTACAATGAAAGTGTAGTTTCCTAACCATTCATTCTGTTTATAATTATTCCCCTGGCAGGTTTCAACAATGATAATTAGAGAATTGCCATATTTGTAATAGCTGTCACTCACATCTACCTACAGGTAGAGAAAATATATCTGCTTCTCAGGAACCTGTCAGCTCCTCAACAATTTACAAAAAGATCTTATCATGGAATCATTGAACCAAATCTTAAGTGCCGGTCAGAATGTTCTCATTGTCCAATATCCCTGCTCCAGCCATTTCTTTTTCCTTAAGTCTTTCTTCAACCATATCAATCACTTCTATATTTGAGAAACAAAGGAAGGATGATAGGAGGAGGAGGAGGTGTGAGAAACCACTTTCTTCCTTTTTATTATTTATATTTTTAGTTGATTTATTTTTAGCATTGTTTCAGTATTCATGAGAGATCATAGCTCATACAAAGCTGGTTCGCTTTCATCCTGAGGTGGTCTTCTGGAGATGCCCTGCAGAATATTTCAAGAAGAGCCAGGAGAGTCGTCCCCACAACTGAATAACAAACGAATCAACAATGGACATGTTCAAAGATACAAGTGTACTTGTTGATTTCCAAACTCTGCTCTATTTGTGCGATGGCTTGCACAAATAAAGCAGAGTTTTGAAATAAATAATATCTTTGAACATTTCTACTGTTGTTCATCTGCAGAACATTTCTCCATAAAACTGTGTGTGTGTGGGGGGGGGGGGGGGGGAGGAAGTCTGATTGCTTCACATGTCCCCTCCCCATATAGAACTCAGGTGCTTTCCACCACTCCATCCCTTTCTTTCATATTAAAATAAAGTGAAATGGTGTGATGGCCATGTTAGTCCATTTGCCAAGGTAATATATAGAAATAAAACAAAAACATAAGGGAAATAAGGTGATACCTTTTTTATTGGACTAAATGCATTTTATGGTTAGCTTTCAAAGGTAACCCCTTCTTCGTCAGATCAGTTAGTTCCTTTATGTTTTTGTTTTATTTCTTTATATTAGCTAACAGAAAGTTCTCTATATTCCTGCTATAGATCATTGTCATGAAGTATACACTTTTGATGCTATATAAAACAAGTAGGGAAAGCATGCAAAACATGTCTCATGGAAATATTTTCATCCCCTGTGCATGTATGTATATCTTTAATTTAGAGAGAGCAGTTCATTTGGAAAGATCAATGAAATTAAACCTGTTCAGAAACTGGTAGATGTTACTAAGATTTCAAAGGATGAATTCTACTCTGGGGCCCTTGCAAGGGACCCTATTTTTTTTTTCTGAACTCCCCCTTAAAGTCTTATTCATCCTTTCCATGCCCACCTTGCAATGCAAGAAACTTTTTAAAGGGCTCCTCAACTCCCCCTCTCCCCCGCCACATACATCATCTCTCAAGAAATAGCATTAGGGAAAAGTGCCATCTACTTTATCAGTCCAGAAATATAATAGAGAAAGCTGCCAGCACTTCAAAATCTCAGAATGCTCTCTTTGTAGGGAATCATCATTAAGGGATAAAATTCTGTTAGGTCCATGGTTCAAGTAGTCTTCCTAATTGCCGCTCTTGGTTTGTTTAGCTTTCCCTAGATTGAAAGAACTCCATATTTCTATTCTAATTTTTATATTTTTTAGGCACCCAATATTTAGGTTTTCTCTCAGCCATAAGACAAAAAACTAAGTAAGAAGATGCAGATGGTCTGTATAAACTCTACTTCTTACACAACCTTTTTTCTTAAACATCTGTCAAAGATACTTATTGGTCAGGGTGATCCCCAACATGTGTACCAATTTCTCTCTCCCTCTGTTAGTAGTTATCACATGAATTACTGTTAAGATGGGCCATTTTACCACTTTGAGAGATTATTCTTGTCTTTTGAGAAGATCCACCAGTCACTCTAAATTAAAGGCTGAGTAATTTGAAAACCTCTTGATGTGAATGAGTAAGGAAAAGAAATAGAAGTAGAAAGATGGTTTTGTGATTAGAGTGGCAGAAATTTCAATACATAGGTTGTGAAATTCTACTTTTGTTGAGAGTTATTGTCTCCTTTTAAGGATGTGAGAACAAAATCTGTAGTGAACTTTCCAAATATTTTTTACTCCCGTGAATAAACAGACACTTTAAGAAACAACAAGGCTGTTCTCAGTCTAAATTTCTTTTCTTGGATTGGACCCAGGTTTTTTTTTTTCTAAAATCTTGTAGTAGTTGTAAAAGCTTGGAGTGGTTTCTGTTGCATGTAAATCTAAGCCAGTACCAGTTAAGTAACTGATTCACACCAAAGGGCTCTAGTTATTCCTAAACAGTGAAAGTTTCAGTTCAACTGATTGACTATGCCATCTGTTTGATCATGACCAACTAACCCAGGCAGGGATTAGAACCTTCAAAAAGTCTTGTAATGGATTAACTATAGACCATTATATTTTGGGGTTCTATTGTATATAATTGTTGTAGTGGTGGTATTGCATGGAATGTAGAACAATGAACAAATGAAATAAAAAATAAAGAGTGTGAAACTTATATGATCACCAAAGGCTATTAAGGTTAATTGTGAGACACGTCATCAGAGACACGGAAGAGCAAATGAAGGCAGTAGAGGAGGTGAAGTAGCGTGTTTACAGTGCTGCGGCCGCTGCTGGAGCCAAGAGGTTTGTCAATCGCGGGAAGGGAAGGGAAGGGAAGAGGGTGGCGGTGGCGGCAAGGGACTAAGGTAGCCGGCCAGACCACGAGAAGAGAAAATTGGGTGGGAGGCTCAACGGGGATTGGGGGGGAGGGGCGAAGACGACGATGAAGCTTTCCCTTGCTTTCTCCCTAGCTCCCAGTGCCCTACCGGTCTGTACACCGCGATCTGGAGAGCAGGGAGTCCAATGCTGGTGGCTGGAAAGCAATGCGGCTGAGAAGCAGTAAGGCTGGGGACTCGCGCATGCGCACTCCTGCAAAGCCACGGACATACATCTCAGGGATTTCAGATCACGCAGGTCTGAGTGCGCATGCGTGTCTAGCGTTTTATTATATTAGATTCCCTGGAAGCTCATGAAGAGCAGCTGAAATCAATTGACTACAAAAAGTCTTCATAGTCACAACCAGCCTCATATTCTTTCACTCACAAGAAAGTGGGTGAACATAAGCAGGATGTGCAATAATGTATTTTCCAAGGAAACAAACAGGCAACCAATCCACAAGATCTAGGATACAAAACAAAGGAGATCAGAAGAAGGCAAACTGCACACTATTTATTCACAACATAAAGCAATAAATACATAAAGCCCAACATGGCCATTTTTTTCCCTAACTTGCGCTGTGTCAGAGGCTACAAAACCAAATGGTGCAATTCACCATATATCACCTAAAGGTTTCTTGATATACTGTTATTTTCCAATACATGGATCAATGCGGTGTACATACACTAACAATATTAGAAATATTTAGAAAGGAACATCATAATTGACAGAAAAAGATAATGCCTTCAAACACAGAAACACTCCAGAATAAAAACACGAGGGCTAAGCATACAAACTTTCAATTCTCCCAAGGCAACAATCGGATTGAAATAGTGGACAGGGGAAAGGATCAAATGGATTATCCAGTGGGAAGGAGATTAAATGCCTTTTCAAAGAAGGATGTCTTTAACAGAGTCTTTAATATGGGAAAATTGGCTTCTAAACATATGGTAGGAGGAAGGCCAGTCCATGTTTTGGGGGCAATGAAAAAAAAGTAGATCTTATAGTTGATTCATAGTAAACTTTGCAAGGACCTGGGAGTACTAGTCAGTTTGCATCAAGGTTAGCGTAGCAATCATGAGAGAGTGCAGGGGGACAACTGATGTTGAAAGATGGAGGTTGACCAGTGTAGAGTGTCTTATGTGTTAAACATAAAAGAGGGGCCGATATTGGATAGGTAGCCAGTGAAGACCAAGAATTTATGTTTATGTTTACCCATACTAGTCAATTCAGAATTTTATAGACCCCTATCATCTCTTTTCTAAACTGAAAAGTCCTAACCTCCTTAGTCTTTCCTCTTAGGAAAGTCTTTCCATCACCTTTATTATTTTTGTCACCCTTCTCTGTACCTTTTCCAGTCCCACTATATATTTCTTTCAGATCCAATGATTAGAATTGTACACCATGAACAGATACAGAAGCTTTATTATATTCTTTGTTTTATTCTCTATTCCATTCCTAATAATTCCCAGGATTCTTTTTTTATTTGTGGGGGAGGGTGTTATGTGGTGGGAGGGGCAGAGTTCATGATCAGAAGGGCTAAAGGACACTTCCCTCTAGCCACTGATTTGCTCAAACCATCAGCAGAGCTCACATCTCTTACCCCTATGCTAGTTTCTTCCAGTACAAACCCAAATTGCTTTGACTGCAGACATGTCAGGGAAGACTGATCCATTGAATAGGTTCTGGTTTTCCTTTTGTAGCTCCCTATTAAATGGCAAAGTACAAAATGAACTGAAGAAAAATCAATATTTAACTAGTCATCTGGAGTTCTGTACATCTTTGGGGGTATACTGAAGTGGCATTTTAATGAGCTCACTTAAATTGTAATGCAAAATCTGCATTAAAGGATAATGGTGTTACCATTCCCAGAGATGTGTTAACATGCATTGATACTGCTATAAGTGCTTTAAGGGGGTAGTTTATAAGGTGCATTATGGCAATAAAGCACTTTATTTGCCCTTTAAGATGCATTAAACAACAATACTATGTATTATATTACCTTAATGCGGGTTGGTTTAGGTTACCATAACGGCCATTTTTAACCTGACACCTGCATGGACAGAAGCAACTGGGATTGCCTTGCTCTAGACCAGGGGTAGGCAATTCCGGTCCTCGAGAGCTACAGGCAGGTCAGGTTTTCAGGATATCCACAATGAATATGTATGAGATGGATTTGCATGCACTGCCTCCTTGAGATGCAAATCTATCTCATGCATATTTATTGTAGATATCCTGAAAACCTGATCTGACTGTGGCTCTCAAGGACTGGAATTGCCTACCCCTGCTCTAGACTATCAGGTATTGTTTATAGCAGTGTTTTTCAACCTTTTTTGGGCAAAGGCACACTTGTTTCATGAAAAAAATCACGAGGCACACCACCATTAGAAAATGTTAAAAAATTTAACTCTGTGCCTATATTGACTATATATAAAGTAATTCTCTTGAATAGGAATCAAATAAACACAAAGAAAGTATTTTATAATTACTTTATTATGAAATATTAAGTAAACAGAATAGTGAAAAATTATAAAATACTTTATTCAGTGCGAAACCTGGGCCTGTTTGGCTGAACACAAAGCTGATATTCTGGCTGGAATCGAAGAAAGACACACACGTAGCTCTTCGTCAACAGCTCTCAGTCTCTCTCTGTATTTGGTTTTTATAGCATACAAAAATAGACAAATATACCCTCCATCCTTTTTATTAAACCACAATAGCAGTTTTTAGCGCAGGGAGCTACGCTGAATGCCCAGCGCTGCTCTTGACGCTCATAGGCTCCCTGCGCTAAAAAACACTATTGCGGTTTAGTAAAAGGTGACCATATTGTAAAATATAGACAGCAGATATAAATTCAGAACTGTGCATAGTAAGTGAAGGGAAGTTTTCATCTCTGGGAATTTACCCAGTTAACTATTAAGTTATTTGGGCAAATTCCTTTGAAAACTGTGGTAATACTGCCTCCACTTTGCAAAATTTAAAATAAAATCATTTTTCCTACCTTGTCTGGTGATTTCTGGTTGCACTTTCTTCTTCTGACTGTGCATCCAATCTTTCTTCCCTTCTATCAGCCTGTATGCTTTCTCTCCTCCACACCTCATTCCCTCCCCCAACTTTTTCTTCCTCTCTCCCTGACCTTTCTTTCTTTTTTTCTGTTTCTCTTCTTTCCTTCTGTTTCCCTGCCTGCCCCCTTTCTTTCTTTCTCCCTGCCGTTCCCCAAGCCACTGCCACTGCCGCTGCCATTGGGGAACAGGACCCAAAGCCGACGCATGCTCTCCCTGACGTCAATTCTGCAATCAGAGAGGAAGTTCCGCTCAGCCAGGCAGCGATTGGCTGGCCCGAACTTCCTCTCCGACTGCAGAATTGACGTCGGGGAGAAGAAGACTTATCGGCTCGATAGATTAGATCGCCAAGACAAAGTGAATCCTGGGTGATCGACTCACTTTGCCTTGGCGAGCTACTGGCGCCCCTGCCTCGGGCCCCCTGTCAGCTCCGGGCCCCTGAATGCAGGACTGGTAGTACTGCCCTGATGGCGGCCCTGCGGCACACCAGGCAACATCTCGCGGCACACTAGTGTGCCGCGGAACAGCGGTTGAAAAACACTGGTTTATAGTAAGCTTGGGGGGGAGAAGGTGAATGTGAGACCCTGTTGAGGGCAGGGGAGCGAGATTTGGCTGTTGGTACTAATATGGTTTTGGAAGTTGGGAGGTTGTAGGCTTTTTTTTAGGAAGGTCAAAGGTATCTGCAAAGGGGAGTTATTGAAAGTATTTCGGGGGGGGGGAGGGGGAAGGGGGGAGAGAACTGCTGCTTGCTTTCCAGAATCAGCCCCTTTAAAATATGCTCCCAGGGAGCAGAACAATGTAACTTGTAAGGTTTATTGCAGATTATATTCTTCCCAAAACCTCGACAGTCACTAACGTGGTTTCTGAGATACTGTGGGTTATTGCCTTCCATGGTAAACTACGATGTAATAATAGGCCAGCTTTAATCAAACCTTAGTAACTACTAGTTAAATGATAAAGCAGGTCCTTTAGGATGAGCTGGACCCAAGAAATCACCCTGAGGAGTCACAGTTTTAGGATTATCTGCTCATATGGTTCATGAAGGCCTTACCAATTAGAACCATTGGATATGAGCTACTGCTTTAAAACGTATAAATGGATATAAACCACCAGTGGATTTGAGTATAGGCATAAAACTGCCTCACAGATGTGAAACCACCTGTATCTTGTAGGAGTCTCCCTCATGGGTAGAAAAGTCCCATGAGATGAGTATTAGAGAATGATATGGGGAGAAATTTTTCCCCATCCCCGCAGGAACTCCATTTCCCTGTCCCGTCCCTGTGAGTTTTGTCGCAGTCCCTGTCACTGCCCCATTCCTGTAAGTTCTACTTTAACCACACAAGCCTCGAACACTTATGATTTTAAAGTGTTTGAGGTTTGTGCAACTGAGGATGGAGCTTGCAGGAATGGGCAGGGACAGGAAAAGAACTCACAGGGATGGGATGAGATGGGAAAATGAGTTCCCGCAGGGACGGGGAAAAATGTGTCCCTATGTCATTCTCTAATGAGTAGATCTTGTGCTGAATACTGTGTAGCTAGACAATGACCACATTATCACTATTTGTCTTCTAGGATAGGCTAAATATTAATTTAAATATTCTTTTAGCAATAGAAAATGTATATTTGCCAACTAAATGTTACATTTTGAAAAGTCATACAACAAATGATCCCATTGTTTGTGCTGAACCAGCTGCATGTGGTCCAGGAGGATAAATCCAAAATGCTTCGAGAAACTGTTTTGCATGCTCAATAAATGACACAATATTTTCAGCAACTGGGCAAATATACACTGAGACATGCAAATACATTGTGTTCTGGGATTTAGTAGCATAACAAATACTGATAAGCTGTAGAATGAGAAACATACCCTGGACCACACTTTTCTTTCCATGAAAAGAACAAACAAACAAAATAAAACAACATTGTGAATTAGATGCTATGAATTACTGACAATCGCAATTCATTAAATACAAAGGTAAAAGGTTATAAACCTATTTTCAGTTACCAGAAGCTCACATGTCTTGAGCCCATGGTTATTTTACTGCAGGAAAATTTGTCTCAATGAATCTTGTAAACGTAATTTTACAGTTCGGCAGCCAGGAATAATCTAATCTAATCTTTGATTTTTTAATACCGATTCATCCCAACAGGAGAGCTTGACTCAGTTAACAAAATATTAATAATATGTGTTTCTGGCCACAACAATGGAAATATGGCAGGCCTCAAGTTGGGTCTGCAATCTCATAAAGAGCTAGGCTAGTGCATTACAAAAGATCCCCTGTTTAAAGACCTCCCTACCCCCAATTTTCTATTCAATGTTCCCCTTCCCCCCCCCCCTACATACATACTGCACCTCTTGGCATCTACCGGGGACCTCCCTGGTGGGTAGTGAAGGGGCAGAAGTAATCTTTGGATTTTCTTGCCCCAGTGGCTTCCAGCTTCAAAATGGCTACCTCATCCCCTTATTGATAGTCTCATGGTAATACGGCTAAGGGTTAGGCTACCAAATAAGAGAGTGCTCCCCTATGTAGCAATCTGACCACTATTTTCAGGTCAGGAAAAGCCAGAACAGGAGCAACCAAGGATCACTCCTACCCCTTATTTTCTATCAGGTAGATCACTGATAGACATTGTGGAGGTCTGGGTGGTAAGGTGTTCTTTTGTAATAAAATGGCCCCTTTAAGTTACTTGAAGCCATGTTTTTGTGGGCTGGTGCTCTAGGAAAGCAAGAAAATGACACCTCTTAGAAGACATTACCTTTTCACGAATGGCAATGCATGCTGTGGCAAATAAAACATGCATTAAGGGCAAATAATGCATGTTTTTGTCAATTAATGCAAATTATTTAACAAATAATACATCATTCCATTAATGTACCTTAATAGCTTTTCATATTAGCCCTTTAACAACATTAGACAATCAATCTTTATGACTGTTGAAGAGAAATCTGATTATGCTAAAAAAGGATTCCCTCATTCAGGAACAATTTGTTTATTTAGATTTCAATCCCGTCCTCCCAGCAGCTCAGAACGGGCTACAATAAGACATTCACAGTGTAAGATGAGGATACGAGATTAGAGACAGTTATCTACAAAGGACATGATCTATATAGGGATGAGAGGTTACAGACAGCAGTCTACAAAAGGAGTCAGTCCGCTCAGCATCGTTAGTGGAAAAGGAAGGTCTTCGCTGCTCTTCAGAAGGCCATCAGCGAGTCTAGTGGCCTGATCTAGTAGGAATTCTTCATTTTCAGTCATGGTTCCTACTCTTGGGAATTCTTTGCCTTTTTATCTCCGTTCAGAAAAATTATTTGCGACCTTCAAGATACAATTAAAGGCCCACTATTTCTCCTTGGCCTTCTGCTCTTTTTTTGGCAACTTTTCCCAAAAGTTGCATTCCTGGCTTTATCAAATCAGTGTGAGCAGAACCAATTCTCTGTTTCCTCCTCCACCATATTGTTCATTTCTTTCCCCAACCTTTTTGTTTGTATTGTAACCGCCAATTCCCTCCTTTCCTCATGTTTGTCAATTGTATTTTATGTTTGGTTTAATTTTTTTTGTTTCCTGCCCTATTTAATTTTTACATTGATTATTTTAAATTTTTATTGTAAACCGCTTAGATTTATCTTTGGTTTTATATATGTGGTATATTAAATAAATTGAACTTGACCTTGAACTAGGTAATTGGTTCCATAGATGAAGAAGAAGAGGCTGTAGGAGTGTTTGCTTGCTGTCTCCAGTTTGAGAGATCTTCCTGCGGGGGAGGTTGGGGGGGGGGGTTGGGAGAGAGGGGGGATGCTGAGTCATCTCTCTGAGTCAGAGCGCAGAGAGTGATTGGGAATGTATGGTTGTAGCTTGGATGCTATGTAGGCTGGGGTTTTGTGGTGGAATCTTTTATGTCAAAAATAAATATATACAAGCTGAATATCTAAAGACTACTATATATAGAACCACCAAAAAGATATTCACAAACCAAACCAAACCAGGGATTAATTAGATAAAGCTTCCTAGTAATTATAGAGAAAAGACCTCAGTATTTTCCAGGGATTATTATCACCTGGAAAAACTCTATGACTCTATGTTTCCTCTCCCGTGCGTTACAATCATAGCAACATCGGGAGACTAGTATTATAAACTGCTGAGATTTTTTTCCAACACCAGAGGAAAAAGTGTTTCTAATAAGATAAGTGCTGGTTTCTTATTTCTATAAGAAAATTAACAGTAATAAGTTTTTGAGAAACTGATAAAGAAAATTGTATTATTAAACAGAGTTTTTCTGGACCAAGGATGTTTTTTTCCTGTTGCAGATGTACAGCTGTCATAGAGTTTTTCCAGGTGATAATAATCCCTGGAAAATACTGAGGTCTTTTCTCCGTAATTACTAGGAAGCTTTATCTAATTAATCCCTGGTTTGGTTTGGTTTGTGAATATCTTTTTGATGGAATCTTTTATGTGCCATTACTAGGGCCTTAAAGGCACAGCACTTGCTGACAGTTATCCAGTGGGCCACACGGAGTGCTGGTGTGACAGGATCACAGATATTGAGGTTGTACAGGAGGCGGATTGCTGAGTTCTGTACCCGCTGAAGGGAGGTTCTAAGTTCTCCCCAGCTCCACATTAGACCCTATCCCCATTTATTTTCTTCCTGTTTTCTCACCCTACCCCACAATGGCATCCCCTCTGCCTTCCTAGTTCTTTATACTTATGTCTAGCATCTTCCCTCTTTGTTCCCTCCCCCATCTCCTCTAACCATGCCATCCACCATTTCTCTATCTCCTATGTGGGCCACCATTACCTTTGTCTCCAGATAGATAGTCTTTCTTCCCAAACACCGTGTAATCCACATTAGCTCCCTGCCAAAGCTCATCCTGCTCCTTAATTTCATCAAGCAGTAGGGTGAAGTGAAAAGACACAGCATGCAATAGCACTGGTAAGAGATTACATTCCAAAATGGGAGCAGGCCCAGATGGGTACCCAATGGGAGCCTCTTTAGCCCAGAGAATGGTAGAACCCTCCGAAGTGTCCTACCCTTCTGAGGTATACTTCCTTTCGGAATGATACACATTGCAGGGTTCTGTCACTCTCAGGGCTAGAAGAAATGCCACAGCTGACCCAGCCATGCATGTTTATTTTTGCTATCTGTACTATCTTCTCACCTTGGCCTGTTGCCCGATAAAGGTAAAGAGTAAGAAGAAATGTGGCAAGAAGGAAGAAGGGAGGTACTGGATATTACTCATTATTTTGGTGGTGCTATGACACCTGCTGCTGCCTCTATTGCAACACCTATGCATTCATTTAGGACATGAGAAGACAGTTTTTAAACAGATTGTGATACCTATAGGTCTGCAAACACATATTCAAAAAGAAACTCTCTGACTTCCCATCCACAGTGTCTGTCAGCTCTTCCCACCTTCACTTATAATTCTATCCTGACATGGGTATTTTTAATTGCAGAGGGGGAAGGCAGTTATCAGCTCCTAATTTTAACTAGAAAATTTCTTAGCTACCCAGGTAAAATCTACTGAAAAATGATATCCAATATGTTGTGGTAAACTTGTAGGCCTGTAAGAGAGAGAAAACCTGGGCAATGGTATACTAAAGCTGGTACTGAAAAGAATAGTATTAGGATTCAAGAGAGACAGAATATTTTGATAAAGCAAAATAAGAGCAAGAGTGAAAGAAACCAAATTTAAAAATAAACTGACAAAAAATAAACTTAGGGTGTGAGGAAAGGCTTGATTGAAAAATGCTAGAACAAATACAAGTGAGATACTTAACCTTAGAAAATATATTCTGACTTCAATCACACTAAAACTTTACAGCTAAAAAAAAATAAATAAAAAAGAAAGAACAGTTTATGTACAAAGCTATTGTTTTTGTCTATTACCATGTATTGTTGCTCTGGGAATATAGCAACAGATGGTCACACTACATTGCCATTTGTTGACTGAATAAGGATCCAGCTGCTAATGGTGTGGTCACTCCTTTAATGGGGAAGATGTGCTAATCCATAATGAACAGACTTCAAGAAGAAGTACCATTGGGCAGCTTAGGCAATTATTTGATTAGAAAGTGGACTCTAATTTGAAAGAAAAAAGCAAGACCAGCAGTGACTGAAAGACACTGCTGTCTAATAGTCAGTGGGTGACCTATTTGAAATGAGATGATGAGCTCAATCTGGTTCCCGGCAAGCGTCCACATCACTTAAACCGCCGTTACAATCGTTACCCTTGTTGGTAAAGAGGTGAATGGCTGAATTAGCATAGTTGATCGATCACTCTTTCTGACAGTGTTGTGGCACATTAAGAGCACAAGGGATGCTCACACTGCCGATACCCCATATTGTGTCTGTCCTCTGCATAAGAAATCTGGTTTCTTGGGCTATTAATCAAACATCGTTCACTAAGAGCTAAGGTCACCAGACGAGTGAAAAGAGCACTTCTAATACCAGGTCTAGGAGAAAACTGGAGTATCTGCAGGTTTTGATGCCTTTCAAAGGTCCTATAAAAACCAGATGCTATATAGTATATGAACTTTCAAGAATGAACAGCTCATGTGAAGAAAAGGCCTGAGCAGTCTTCAAAGCTCAAATGTAACATTTTATTGGTTGGACTTTTAATAAGTAACAAAACCAATAAAGATTCTAGAAGAAGAAGGTCATACAGGAAGAAAAACTGATCCTGTGTTACTAAAAATGACTTTCCAGTAATCACAATGTAAACCCTGTACAAATCAGTAGTGGTTCAGTTTACACTTACTATAACTTTGTTTGTTTGCTTGAGGCAACACGCTTAGCCAGAGTGAAGGATTAGAGCAGTGGGCTAAAAGACAATGTAAGCCAAGGTGAAAAACCCATTAATGCTCCTTGTGACCTGTGACCTTGTGTTTAGGGATCCTTTAACTAAGGCTAAGCTATGGTAAAAATTGGCCTTACTGTACCCTTACTCAAGTTTTTCCCGTATGCTAAGGCTATTTGTACTGTGGCCAAAAAGTCTTCTTTTTTTATTTATTTCATTAATAGTCATACACTAATGTTGGGTGGAAGCACTTACTGCCACCTATTTTGGAGGAAGTAAGGGCTCCTGCTTTATCTGTATGCTAAGTAGTTAGCGTACTATAATGTAAATGCACTAACTGGTAAGTACAGGAATGCCTACTTCACCCCTGACATGCCACCAAAAGAAAACAAACAAACATATAAAACAAATTCTGGTACATGTACATCCCAAAATGAATAGAAACACATGACGGCAGAAAAGGGCCATTGGCCCAACAAGTCTGCCCACTCTAAGGACCCTCCCCCCTAAGCACTTTCTCGAAGTGAACCCACATGCTTATTCCATTTTTTCTTAAAATCGAGCACGTTGCTTGCCTCAATTACCTGAAGTGGAAGATCGTTCCAACGATCGACCACCCTTTCAGTGAAGAAATACTTCCTAGTGTTGCTTTGAAATCTCCCATCCCTGATTTTGTGCGTATAACATTGATTGTTGAGGATGTGAAGTGGTCTTGCCTGGAGGGTCGTGCCAGATTGCCTTGGAGGCTGGAAGATTACACCACTGACGCAGCAAGAATGAAATGGAGATTTCCCCGTCGGGTGGGCTGACTGGCTCTGAAGTCTGTGCAATGGTGTTGGTTTGTGAACAAGCTTGACTGGAAGCAGCTGGGACTTCAGTTGGAGCTAAGTCATTTTTTCTTTACCTTCCTAGTTCAAGTTGCAATGCTTATGACTGTTTCTGTGTTATGCAAGAACTTTTCCACACAATGACGTGATGATATTTGTGGTGTGCTTTTGTAGGGTGTTTTTTGGGGGGCTGCTACTGTGCCTCATTTTTTCACCATGGATTTTTTGACACATCTAAGATACAAAAATGGAGGTTTTTTTGCTATGTGAAGCTTAACTGAGGCTTTTTCTCCACATTTATTTGTGTCTTGGTTTTGTTGAGTGTTTTCAGATTTTTCAGTTTGGTTGGTTGAGTGGTGTGTGTGACCTTGCAGTGTCCCGAGAGACCCCAATTGTTCCATTTGGGGGCATATTTTGAGGTGGTTGTTGAATGTTTATGCCCTTATCCATAGGTTGAGTGTAGGTTTACACATTAGTGTATCCCATGTTAGGCTTTTTGGCCCCAGTTCTATACAGTATATATCACCTAAAAGACCAGCGCCAGCTAGTGTGGTGCTAAGCACGATTCTATAAAAGTTAAGTGCAGTGTATAGAACTATGCTTAGTACCAGCTAAGCGGCATTAGGTTTGGCCAAGCATCCTAACTTTTAGGTGCTTTCTTAGCGTAAATGTGTATGCATAAGACAAAAATGGCACCTAAATCCAAAACAATCCGCCCCTAACCACATCCACTTTTAGGTAAGAGCTTGGACAAGGTGCCAAAATTTCAGAGAATCACGCCTACCAAGTTGGACATCTGTCAATAAATTCAAATTGACAACAGGAAATTGTCCAAACCTGTCTCAAAACCAGATACGTCAACCACTCTTGCCACAATCTCTGCCAAACGCGTCCCTGAGTTAACTATTCTCTGAATGAAAAAAAAAAAGATTTCCTCCTATTGGTTTTAAAAGTATTTCCCTGTAACTTCATTGAGTGTCCCTTAACCTTTGTAATTTTTGACGGAGTAAAAAATTGATCCACTTATACTCGCTTGAAAATACTATGGGGCTTTTATACTAAAGTTTAATATGTATGTCAACGTTGTTACCTATTCCGAGCTTGTTGGGGAGGACGGGATATAAAACCAATCAATTAAATAAATGGCAATTGGCTGCTCTATTAAAATTTATTGATATATATATATATAATTTTTTTAAAATAAACAATTAAGAGTTCCATGTGGCACTCAGAGTGCCCTCCAATGCCCAAAAGATAATAATAATAATAATAATAACAGCTTATATACCGCAATACCGTGAAGTTCTATGCGGTTTACAAAGATTAAGCAAAGATACAAAAAGATGCCACCTGAAAAGTAGGTGTACCGTATTTTCACGCATATAACGCGCGCGTTATACGTGTTTTTACAAACCGTGCATAACCTTGCACGGTATACGCGTGAGCGCGCTATATAAAAATTGTTTTACATAGTTCCCCCCCCAACGTCCGATTCACCCCCTCCGCAGGACCGCACGCACCTGCACCCCCACCCTGAAGGACCGCTCGCACCCCCACAGCCTCCCGACCCCCCCCATCATGTAGAAGCTCCTACCGGTGTCCTGCTGCTTCCTCTTGGCGGTCCCGGCCCTTCTGTGAGCCCTGCGCCTGCTGCTTCCTCTTCCGGCGGTTCGCCCTTTCTCTAACGTCAAGCCCTCTTGCCCCGCCGACTCCCTGACACGATGGGGGCAAGAGGGAGCTCAAGCTCTCTTGCCCCAGTCAACTGCGGCACCCCCGACATGATCGGGGCAAGAGGGAGCTCAAGCCCTCTTGCCCCTGCCAATGGCGGCACCCCCGACACGATCGGGGCAAGAGGGAGCTCAAGCCCTCTTGCCCCCCCAACATGATCGGGGCAAAAGGGAGCCCAAGCCCTCTTGCCCCGCCGACTCCCCAACTCCCCGACAATATCGGGCCAGGAGGGAGCCCAAACCCTCCTGGCCACGGCGACCCCCTACCCCCACCCCGTACTACATTACGGACAGGAGGGATCCCAGGCCCTCCTGCCCTCGACGCAAACTCCCCTCCCCCCAATGACCGCCCCCCCAAAGAACCTCCGACCACCCCCCCAGCCGACCCGCGACCCCCCTGGCTGACCCCCACGACACCCCCACCCCCCTTCCCCGTACCTTTGTGTAGTTGGCCGGACAGACGGGAGCCAAACCCGCCTGTCCGGCAGGCAGCCAACGACGGAATGAGGCCGGATTGGTCCATCCGTCCCAAAGCTGCGCCTACTGGTGGGACCTAAGGCGCCTGGGCCAATCAGAATAGGCCCTGGAGCCTTAGGTCCCTCCTGGGGGCGGGGCCTTGGGCACATGGTCAGGTTGGGCCCATGTGCCTCAGGCCCCGCCCCCAGAATGGACCTAAGGCTTCCGGGCCTATTCTGATTGGCCCAGGCGCCTTAGGCCCCACCAGTAGGCGGAACTTTGGGACGGATGGGCCAATCCGGCCTCATTCCGTCATTGGCTGCCTGCCGGACAGGCGGGTTTGGCTCCCGTCTGTCCAGCCAACTACACAAAGGTACGGGGAAGGGGGGTGGGGGTGTCGTGGGGGTCAGCCAGGGGGGTCACGGGTCAGCTGGGGGGGTGGTCGGAGGTTCTTGGGGGGGCGGTCATTGGGGGGAGGGGGGTTTGCGTCGAGGGCAGGAGGGCATGGGATCCCTCCTGCCGTAATGTAGTGCGGGGTGGGGGTAGGGGTCGCCGTGGCCAGGAGGGTTTGGGCTCCCTCCTGGCCTGATATTGTCAGGGAGTTGGGGAGTCGGCGGGGCAAGAGGGCTTGGGCTCCCTTTTGCCCCGATCGTGTCAGGGGGGGCAAGAGGGCTTGAGCTCCCTCTTGCCCCGATCATGTCGGGGGTGCCGCGTTTGGCTGGGGCAAGAGGGCTTTAGCTCCCTCTTGCCCCGATCGTGTCGGGGAGTTGGGGAGTCGGTGGGGCAAGAGGGCTTGGACTCCCTTTTTCCCCAATCGTGTCAGGGGGGAAAGAGGGCTTGAGCTCCCTCTTGCCCTGATCGTGTCGGGGGTGCCGCGTTTGGCTGGGGCAAGAGGGCTTGAGCTCCCTCTTGCCTCGATCGTGTCGGGGGTGCCACGGTTGGCTGGGGCAAGAGGGCTTGAGCTCCCTCTTGCCCCGATCGTGTCGGGGAGTCGGGGAGTTGGCGGGGCAAGAGGGATTGACGTTAGAGAAAGGGCGAACCACTGGAAGAGGAAGCAGCGCAGGCGCAGGGCTCACGGAAGGGCCGGGACCGCCAAGATAAAGCAGCAGGACACCGGTAGGAGCTTCTACATGATGGGGGGGGTCGGGAGGCTGTGGGGGTGCGAACGGTCCTTCAGGGTGGGGGTGCGGGTGCGGGTGGGAGTGTGTGTGAGCGGTCCTTCGGGGTGGGGGTGCGAGCGGTCCTGCGGGGGGGTGAATCGGATGTCTGGGGGGGGGCATCAGGCTTTCAGGGTGGGGACAGGACTTCAAGGGGGAGAGGAGAGTCGGGGTGGCCAGAGGAGAGTCGGCGGGCGAAAGGAGAGTCGGGCAGCATGCGTGGTATACGAGTGTGCGCGGTATATAAAAATTTCTGTACATAAATTTGTGTTTTCCGCGCGCTATACCCGTGTGCGCGTTTTACACGGGTGCGCGTTATCTACGTGAAAATATGGTAGTTAGGGACAAAGAATAAGTGTTAGGCACCACTAGACATCTGAGTTAGGTGCCAGTAAATTAGGCTTGGTAAAACCTGGCCTAATGTACCGGAACCTACCTCTACGGCACCTAGCAACACCTAAGCACACCTAGGAGTATCTAGGCTGAATTCTATAAGCAGCACCTAGCGATTGACTGACAACCGCATGGAGCAGCGAGTACAATGTAGATGTGCTTAAGGAGTCATTTATAAATCTGGCCCTTAGTGCCTGTTAAACTTTAATAAAAGGGCCAGATAAAGCAAACCATAAAATAAGTATCTAATATAATAAAACGGTAAGCCGCGCATGCGCACTTCCTATGCGTGCGTCCGTTTTCCGTGAGCTGTAGCACACATAGGAAGTGCGTATGCGCGGCTTACGGTCTGGCATCAAGTGACATGCGCGCCCTTCCCTGCTCTCCACCGCTGCCGGCCGCTAGCACCTCCTGCCCTCTCTGTCGCCTCCTGGCTCCAGCGGCGTAGGCAGCACTATAAACACGCTGCTTCGCGCCCTTCTCTGACGATTTCCTCTGCCGCATCTCTGATGACATCATCGGAGACAGACGCGGCAGAGGAAATCGCCAGTAGAAGGCTGCGAAGCAGCGTGTTTAAAGTGCTGCCTACGCGGCTGGAAGGTAAGAAAAGGGAAAGGGGGAGTGGGGGAAAATGCTGCTACTGCTTCTACACACTGCTCACCCATGCCTCTAAATTCCCATGCAGCTGACCATGGAATCGCACAGGGGAGCCCCGCCCCGCCCCGCTCCTCCAGGCCAACGACGCGCACGGGCCTAAGTCGGCCAGCCAAAGCACAGGATCCGACATTGCAAAAACGGCCGATCCTGAAATTAGCCCTGCATGCCGCTCCAACTCCGATAGCCCCGAGCACCTCCCATGGCACCCGATGTACAAAACCGGCCCCGGAGGGAATAGAGAGCTGGCTAGATCTTTTGCTTTGGGGAGGATAAAGAAGGGGGCCATAGAAAAAGACAAAGAAAGGCAGGCAGGCAAGGGGCCATGGAGAGATAGAAGGACAGCGGACAGGGAGAGAGACAGAAAGAAAGAAACACAGACAAACAGACAAAGAGGGAGGGAGAGAGATAGAAATAAAGAAAGAGAGACAGCGGGAAGGAGAGAGTCAGAAATAAAAAAAGAAAGAGACAGGGGCAGGGAGTAGCACAGACAGAAAGAAAGACAGACATACATATATTCTAGCACCCGTTAATGTAACGGGCTTAAACACTAGTACTGTATATTCAGCGACTAGTGCAGTCCTTGGGTTTAGTCACTTTGTGGAAAATAATCAATACTGCTCACTTTGTTGCTAACTCCATGGATATTTTGCACCTTTGGGGTTTGTACTAGTAATTAAACTAAACAGATTCCATTTAAGAAGCTCTGGCTTATTACCTAAGGAACAAATTATACCAGCAGAAATTTGTGCCTGCAAAAAAAAAAAAAATGCATCCTCTGCCCTAGCCCCACCGTCCAAACTGTGCTGGTAAATGTAACGTACACAATGCAAGTAATTCTACTCATATTGAGGATGGGCACTATTTCATGAGTACATTTCCACAAATAAAATGCTATTATGCTAGTGTAAAGGGCCCTCATTCTTTCTGTGCCTGACTTACCCACTTAGATCATAGACCGGTACAGGGGATTCACTGGACCTTCTCGTATACACATTGTATAACAGTGACTGCAATGTTAGGTACAATCTGCTCACAGGTCTCAATAAATCATGGTCCGGGAATAGAACAAACTCCCCTTTTAAAAAAAAAAACAAAAATGCATCTTCCTCGGTTTCCAATGCAATTTCCTGCAACACTTTGGATAATAGTTTTCCAAACTGCTAGAAAAGAGGGGTAAAGTAAAAAAATCACGAATGATAATTGTGAAGCATAACAGACATCAATGACATGTGAACAGATTGTACAGATTGTAGCTTTCAAATTTCATTGGCGTTTTCACAGCAGGGGCTTGGCAAAGGGCCAGTTCAGACTAAAGCCTCGGTCCAGCAGGTGCACCGCCCCCTCCCATTCTCACCAAGTAGAGGCACACACTTGATAGTTTTACTACCAGGGCAAGGTATGAAAAACTCTGGCTACAGTACAGGACTAGTACTTCAGTCTCTTGGGTCATACTTCTCTGTACACAATTCACTCACAGTAGCAGCAGCCTCTGATAGATAATAAAATTGGCATTTGCATCAGCATTGCATCAGCCCCCCTTTCTCTTCCCAAGGGAGTTTCTAGCGTACTCTTGACTGTGTAGCAAGGGGGGGGGGGTGTCCTTGTGTTGCCAGATGAGGCTATTCAGTAGCAGGAAGGTATGTGCAGCGAGGATGCTGTAGATGTCACACAAAATCTTTCTCAACAGTCCCCTAGAGCTAATTTCACATCAGACATTTTTCTTCTTGCTTTACAGGCTTGGGCTGTTTCTCCACAAGTGAAAGATTCAATCCCCAGAAAATGTTTTCTGTCATGTTGTGCTCTATCCCATTTCCTCAATTCCGAAAGCAACGCTTTAATGACTTATTGCTTTAAATGGTTTGCCCCCCTGCTTTCAAGCCTCTTAGGGACGTTTAAGACTGTAACTCTCAAAAAACAAGCAACGACACTTGGAATTTGTATTCATTCATTCAATTTACCAGGGCTAAAAGGCAAGAGATCACCTTGCAAACACGGCACAGTATACGTTCTGTTTGAAAACCGAAGGCATGGAAAACTGTCACATCAGAATATCTGCCTGGAAAGTGATTAGTATTAATCAAATAGAAACGGAGGTTAGGCAATAATATTCATTTGCAGTTTCAGCCTTTACTGGGTGTTATTTTCAGAACTAGGTTCATAGAAATATCTAGGGCTTCCAACTTAGGCAAACTCCAGAAAAAACATCTCTGTCTCTCTCTTCTTTGTTCTCTGTACATATGGTGAGAGATGATTTTATTAAAGACGGACTGAAAACCTTAGGTGCCTGTGCATATATATGTATATTTTAAAGTAGAGCACCTTAGATCTGAAGTTATTTTATCTGAAAACTCCCATGGTAAAGAAAATTATCACAGGCTTCCCAATATTGCTCAAGAACTCAAAAACAGCTCAAATCCTGTATTTAGTAGAGCCATGGGAGACAGCTCTGAAAGTG
Source organism: Geotrypetes seraphini (assembly GCF_902459505.1). Classification (NCBI taxonomy): domain Eukaryota; kingdom Metazoa; phylum Chordata; class Amphibia; order Gymnophiona; family Dermophiidae; genus Geotrypetes; species Geotrypetes seraphini. Next base: position 72,462,739 of record NC_047088.1, read on the forward strand.
CTGTGGGTTCTTAAGCACCCCCAATATCGAGCAAACTTCTTAATTTCTGCCAGGTTTAGCACCCCCAATCATTTTGAAATTTTGGCTCTTAAGAGTGGCGCATCCATTATTTGAAAATAGGCAAATATTCCGGAAGCAATTGTAGTTTGTTTTTCTGATTTATTTTAAACTTCTGCTTGTCTTAGGGCTTCATCATATAGAGCAGTGGTCTCAAACTCGCAGCCCGGGGCCACATGCGGCCCGCCAGGTACTATTTTGAGGCCCTTGGTATGTTTATCATAATCACAAAAGTAAAATAAAACAGTTTCTTGATCATATGTCTCTTTAGCTATAAATTACAATATTATTATTAAGACTTAGCCAAAAAGAAAGATTTATAAACTATAAAGAGTTTTACCTCATACAAAATTTCCATTTCTTTAATAAGACATTAACCTTTTTTTTCTGAGGCCCTCCAAGTAATTACAAATCCAAAATGTGGCCCTGCAATGGGTTTGAGTTTGAGACCACCGATATAGAGGAACCCCGGGTTCAACTCTTGTGGATATAAAACAAGTTTTAAAGGGGCCCTCATACTAAGCTATGCTAAGAACGGGGCTTAGGGCCTGATTCTATTTAGTGCAATGAAAGCCGTGTGTGCAAATCTTTGTGCATTGCTAATTTGTGGGTACAAATAAATTGTTTAACAAGCTAATCAGCGTCAATAATACATTAGCAATTAGCAAGTAATAATTTGCATGCATAACTTTCTAAGCCTATTCTATATATTATAGTGCATAAATCTTAAAAGGGGGCATGGCCAGAGGAGGAGCATGGGTGGATCATGAGCATTTCTTAAAGTAAGGCACACTATTATAAAATATGCCCAATCTGTGCACAACTTAGGCACAGGTATTTAGGCCTAGTTTTCATTGGTCTAAATGTTAGTCATGTGTACAGGCCCTAAGCATGATTCTATAAACTGTGCATAATTACGGAAGCATTTTATATAATCACACTAAACCTCCCTTTTACAAAGCTGCGTTAGGCTTTTTTTTATCACTGACCATGACAGATTTAGCTCCAGCCCTCATAGGAATTCCTATGTGCATCAGAGCTAATATTCCCTATCCCCAAAAAGCCTCAGATCATGGTGAGTTAGTAAACCGACCCTACCTCCTCCACATCGTGGGCACAAAAAGCTTGAACAAGGCTGGCAAAGAATCTTATTATATTAAGAAAATGCAAACATGCACCATTAAAGGTTGAAATTGATCAGGCCAATGATCGTTTCGTGGACAAATACCACTTCTTCAGGGCCCACGAGCCTTCAAACACCACCGTTTCAGCAATCTTCTGCTCTGCTTACTGGTACCACAGACGACGATAAAGTCTAACGTGGCTTTGTGAAAGGGGGGAGGGGGTAAGCGCTGTCCTTCTTGGTGCCAAATTTTTAGGTGTCATATATAGACCATGGCCCTAAGTGTGTCCTTAGGTGGGACTTTCCTACATGCTAAGCCCATTTCTTGTATGGTCATAAATTTAGCTTTTTTCTATTATATCGGTTTCTGACCACGCAGTAATGTTTGCATTAAAACGTGCACCATCTTGAGAGGAGTCGGCTTTACTACCAGCAGATAATTGGAAGCAGAGAGATATTCGAGTTGGCATTTTTCCCCTGAAGTAGCCCTTGCCGGGCGAAACAGAAAGCCTTTTCTGTCGGGATCTTGAGTTGGAAGCCCTTGGTGAAAACCCTCGATTTCAGATGAGTGTATTTTTTCACGATTCCAGATATATGCTTCATATCTCTAAAAACTGCTTATACTTATTACATTCAGCTGTAGTCCTCGCCAATTAATGTGGTTAAGTTTGGGATTCGGGCCTTTTACTGCTTGACATTTATATTGAAATTATAAAAAAAGACTGTGAAAAATAACAAAAAGAAGATTTTGTATGAATGAAAGACGTGAGAATTGATTATTTATACATGTTTTGGAGTTTTTTATAGACCCGTGATGATGAGTGGATGGTTGGGTACTTGTGTAGTCCCAACTGCCCTCAATTGAGGTTTATTTTTCTCCTTTTCATCTTTTTGATTTTCAGTATGTCAGCTATATCTTTGTATTTTTGGTCTGGATGAATCCTTGCTTATAACTGAATTTGACAAAACGTATCTTTAATATATTTACTATTAGTCTCACGTTTGTGCCCCAAACAAATTATTAGTGCATTAAAACGTGGCCATTCCACAAAATTAACGCAGGGGGCATTTAAGGCCTGACTCTATAAGTGGTGCCTAACTCCTAGGTGCAACTGAACTTGGTTGTCCATCATCACTAGGCTCCATTTATAGAACGCACCTAGCAGTGCCTTTGTGGTCTTAGGCACCAAAAAGCGTTTAAAACAGGCAAAATGCCATTTAGGCCAGGGTTTTCTTGGCCTAAATAAGAGCGTCTAAGGCACCTGTCAGCACCTAAGTGAAACCTTGCCTCAAATCCGCCCTGGATCTGTCCAGAATCCACCCCTAATCACAGCTACTTGCTGGCAGGTGCCTCAATGTTGACACCTACCTCAAAGTGGTAGATGCCTATTGTGTTATGGATGTGCTAACTAGGGATCACATGGTATTCCTGCACAAAATCAGCACATGGTAATTTAGCTAATTAGAACAGGAATGCCTAATCTCCTGCCCCTGACATGTCCCCCCCAAAAATATATTTAAAAAAATTTTCATTTGCTAATTTGGTTGTTACCTCAGGACACCTGAGCACATTTCATGTATATAAAGATCCCCAATGGGAAAACATATAAATAATATTCTATGCCCAATATTTCCCACTAATATCCAACTATGAATAAGGTAATGTCAATTCTAATCTAAGAGACCACTTACACAACGCACTTTGAGCACATCTTGTTTCCTAAATAACTTGGCCCTGATGCAGTGAGCTTGAATTTTCGCCCACGAAATGTTGGCCACGTTGGCTATATCTGTGAAATACAAGTGCTGACTTAAGATGAATGCTGTCCTAAAAATGAGCCTTAAAGATAAGTAGGCTCGGATAAGCTAATGTTTGTTGAGAACTGGCTCTAGCTATGAAATATAAGTGCTGATTGATAGATCAAGTAGGCTAGTATAAGCCATTATTTAGAGAATAACGATATTTTTGAGTGATTACATAACGCTGAAGTTAAGAATTTCTTAAATACAATGATAATAAAGATAGTATAGTCTCAAACATGTGAATAAGGATGAATGTTAGGAATTGATAGGAAGTGTATGAAGATTGATCTTTTAAGGATTTATATATAAAAAACATAAAAAGAAAGAAAAAAAGATTGATAAGGATATAAATTTTAGAAATTTTGAGTAATGCAAATGAGAGTGAGGCCAATGATTGGAGATTAAAGGAGCAAGTATAGCTACGCTGAATTCCCCAGTCATTGAATGGCTACGCGTAGGCTCCATTACTGAGGCCAACTCTCTTAGATTAGAATTGACATTACCTTATTCATAGTTGGATATTAGTGGGAAATATTGGGCATAGCACATTTCATGTATGCCATTTTAAGATGGGTTAGGTGCATTCTAGCACCTAAATGTAGCTTAGTTAAAGGCCCCCATATGCTTGCTTTTCAATACAGATGTGCACAAGCAAAATAAAATAAAACAAAGCAAAAAACGGGCTCATTTTTTTCCAGAATTTCCCTGATTTTTTGGGTTCGTTTTACCCATTCATTTGTATATAAAATGTTTTACGTGCTGTAGCATTTTAGCACTAATCGACTTACTATGTGTTAATTCAAAGGTTAGCGTTTTTTAGCACAGGTCAGTGCTCTGAATGCTCTGTGATGTTCCCGATGTTCATAGGAACTCTATGAACGTCGGGAGCAGCACAGAGCATTCAGTGTGCCAGCCTGCACTAAAAAACGCTATTTCAGTTATGTAAAAGGGGGGAGGGGAGGTAATTTAACGTGGAAAATCTTTTAAGGGGCACTAGCGAACCAAACTAAACCACATTAAGAGGTCTTAACACTATACTGTGGTAAGCACTAGCATACGCTTACTGCAGCTTAAAATAATTTTCTGTGGGACACGCTCAGGCATCCTGTGGTAAATCTGGGGTAATGGATGCTGAGGATGGGCAGGCTGAATGGGTCTGCTAATACATTTTGTATTTTTCCCTTTTTGTTCTAGTTTTCTATATTGATTTTGTATTTCATCTCCCCCCCTTTCCTTGTGTATATAAGTTTGTAAAGTTAAATTTTTAATTTCGAATGTTATTATGTATTGTTCTGTAATGTATTGTTTCCCATAAATTGTAATTTTAACTTGTTCATCGCTTAGAAATATGATTAAGCGATTAATCAAAACAATTATTAAACTTGAAACTTGAATGGGCAGACTGGATGGGCCATTTGGCCTTTTATCTGTCATCATGTTTCTATGTTATCTGTATGTGCTACCCAAGTTCTAAAAATATTTTGGAAAGTTTTGAGTTGGGGGCATGTCTGCAGTAATCATTACCACGTACTAACTGATTAGTGTAGGATTACCACATGGGCCCTTACCATCTACAAAATGAGTGACGGAAAGGGCTCATACAGTAATTATTTTTAATGGCTGTGTGATAATGGCGACTGTATACAGACACTCTTTAACGGAGTTGCTACATTTACGCTTGGTCCCGGGAAGGCTTTTACTATTTGAGCTATTTGTACCAGAACATTGGATCAGCCATTTCATATTACAGGGATCACCGATAGCACACACCTGCCATCTGCTGGGCAGATGTCTTTGTACCCCGGTGACAGGTCAAATGTGCGCAAGACAAAAGTGCGCAGACAAAAACGCCAAGACAAATCAGCGCAAGACAATTGAGTGCAGGGATAGCTCAGTACAAGATTCAGTTGTCTTGCCGCTCAGTTGTCTTGCGCCCATTTGTCCGCGCCCGTTTGTCCGCGTGCTGTTGTCTTGCACGCATTTGACTATGAACCTTGTACCCCTGAGGAAGGCTTTTATAAGCCAAAACACGGACAATGTTGGGTCTGCAATCAATATTTGAATCAAAGACTGTTTTATTGACTTATAGGGCTCCTTTTTACGATGGCGTGATAGCGTTTTTAATGCACACACTGGATTAGCGTGTGCTATAGCGCGCATTAGCCAAAAAACTACTGCCTGCTCAAGAGGAGGCGATAGCGGCTAGGGCGCACGGCATTTTAGCGCACATTATTCAGCGCGTTAAGGCCCTAACGCGCCTTCGTAAAAGGAGCCCTTAATAAATGCTTATATTTCAATAAATATTAATCTATCCCTGGTTGATGTGTACAGCTCCATTCCTACTTCTCCATGATCAACTGTAGTGCATAGCCATTAAAACAAAAACAAAAAAACCGCAAACAACTCAAAAAAATCAGCTATTTTACTGCTATAGTAAAAATGGACTTAGCATGCATAAGGCCACTTTCTACTTCCGCGTCATCATAGAACATCAAATGGCCAGTTTACTCACCATGCAAACTTATGAACACATTGGGATAAATTTCCTGATTCCGTGAAAGGCTTCTCCTGTTTTGACTTTGCATGTTGACCTGGAGGGGAATAGCATATAAGGAATGGAAAACTGCATGAGTAAGTAAGTTTCTGCTTGAGGGTGTTACTGCTCCCTTGAGAGAGTGAGATAGTCAGGTAATTTATAGTAAAACAGTTTCATTTGATCTGTTTATCACTCTCTCTCTAATGAGAATTAATTAACGCAGCCATACACTTCAACTGCACGCTTTGGAAAGAAGTGGTTTTATTATAAAGGGGAAAGTAGCCAAGCATTACAGAAACAGATTTTTTTTTTTCCTAACAAAGAGGTACCAGTAGTTCTTATTCTTCCTGAGATTTCCCAAGGGTCATTAAACTAAATGTCATTCATAAATGGTATAAAGAGAATATATAATATCTTGTGCTGGAAGTAGAATTTAAGGGGTCCATCTACTAAAATGTATTAAGCTTTGGGCATAACATGCTATAAAGCAGAATTGTAATGCATAGCGAGACCAAAATTAATGATGCATCAAGAAGGGGTGTTCTCACTATTTTATTTTATTGCAGGTTGTGTGTTAACATTCAGATTAACAAGAGGTACCTGCTCCCAGTTAACGTGGAAGTACTTAGCACCTCCTATTTAAATGTAAGGAAATAATATGAGGGGTGTTCAATAATTTATCTACCTCAGTAGGAAAGAAAAGAGTTTTCAAAAAACTTTTTCTTTTATTTTTCAGTGTAGTCCCCTGATAGCTCCATACACTTCATTCACTTTTCCTGCAATGATTTAACCCCTTTGAAAAGAATCATTCTGTTTGACCTTCAAACCAGGATGTCACAGCTTCCTTCACATCTTCATCACTTGTAAATCATTGTCCACGGAGAGATTTAATTTGATTTAAAGGGTCCTTTTTCTTAGATATTTCTGGGCCAGAAACCCAGAGCCCTGCCCGGTAATGTGCTTAGGTTCTATCTACTAGAATCTCCATCAAAGCACACTCCAGCCCATCTTAACTATCCCAGCCATCGAAGCCCTCCCCAGCCCATCCTCAACTGAATATCCATATACAGGACACAGACTATGCAAGTCTGCCCAGTACTGGCCTTAGTTCCTTCAATGTATACCCATTATTTTCTGATTAGAGATCCTCTGTGTTCATCCCATGCTTGTTTGAACTCTGTCACCATTTTCTTCTCCACCACATCCCATGAAAGCACATTCTACGCATCAACCACCCTCTTCGTAAGGAAGAATTTCCTAACATTACTCTTGAGTCTATTTATTCAAAACTCAGAACAGGAAAACCGAGGGAGCCAGGTCAGGATTGTAAGGTGGATGATTCAGCTGCTGAAATCCACATTCTCAGTTGGTAGCTTGTGATTATCATGACATGTGTACTGGGACATTGTCATGAAGAAGCAGCATGCCTGCTGTGAATTTTCCTCATCTTTTTTCCTAATTCCCGCTAAATGATCATTGTGTTGGCGTAACTCTCCCTAGTTATGGTTGTCTTCTGTGGTATGAACTTTAGAAGCAAAAATCCTTCATCAACACAGAAGACAGTTGCTATGACTTTGCCTGCAGATTTTTCTATTTTGAATTTTTTGGAGTGGGGGATGACTTGTGCATTGACTTCATTTTAGACTCAGGGTCTCTGATAGACCCAAGTCTCATCTTCAGTCATCAAACAATTAAAAAAAAAATTACTTGGATTTCTCCTGCCAGCACTGGAGACTTGTGGTCTTCTGACATGGTGTCGGCATTCTTAGAACCCATCTTGCACTAACCTTGGACATGTCCAACTTTTCATGAATTATTTTCCAAACTGTACCTACCAAAATGCCCATTTCTTCAGCTATTCGGGAAACCTTAATTCATCTGTCTGACAAAATTAAATTCTCAACTTTCTTGCACATTTCTGTGGAAGTTGTATCCACAAGCTGTCCAGTATGAGGGTCATTTTCAATGGACTCTCTACTTAAACTGCATGCTCCAAAATGTTATTTGTGGGATAATGGGGGAAGACTTACCATAAACTGCAGTCATGTGTGCTGACTTTTTTCCTTCTGTAGTGAGAAATTTTGTCACTGAATGGTGCTCCAAATCTAGCAGTTTCTTACTTGATTTGCACGAGGACTCTCCTGACATCCTGTCTCTAGGAATGTTAGACTCATACTGAGGTGTCGCTGTGCATGAGTAACCTTGAGACATGTCACAACATTCACAGACTTGTTTCAATGCGCTTGCTACTTTTGTTTTATACTCAAATAAATTAGTGAACGCCCCTCATACGATAAGTGTAACAAATTAGGTGGTAAATGGTACTCTCTGTCCATGGCATGTCCCTGACAGAAAAATTCAGTAACACACAGATCAGTACTTGGAAAAAGGTAAACTATCACAAAACCCTTTAACACAGTGTTATGTTAGCTTGTTTCCACATATTAACTGCACATTAACCCCCTCTTTTACTAAGCTGGTAGAGGTTTCTACCGTGGCCTAGAGTGCTAAATGTTCCAACGCTGCTCTGACTCTCATAGAATTCCTATGAACATCAGAGCAGCAGCAAAGCATTTAGCAACCCGGACTGTGGTAGAAACCTCTATTGCAGCTTAGTAAAAGATGGCCAACATGATTAACCCTCTTTATGAGTAGAAAGAACCCTAAATTTTTCCTGAGGGAAAGGTGTTTTTTTTTTTTTACCACAGGAGCTCTAGAGAGGTCTGTTATTAATTCACAGGAACAAAGCATAATATAATGGGGCCCTTCTTACTAAAAATTAGAATGTGTTTATGGAATTAGTGCATGCTAAATGCTAAGAGACCCATTTTATAACTATGGGTTTCTCAAATCGTGCACTCCGCACTTGTTGCTCTACCTCGAGGTCTGACGGGATACAGAGACGACACTCAGGCATTTATCAACTCAGTGTGGTATTTATTAGGCCGGAGCCATAACAGCGAGATTACATTAACTTGTCAGCAACTGAACAGAATAACAATTATACATGTTGATGAACTGTACACTGCAACTGAACATGTGAACATGATATAACGACAGCCGCACAGCATTTGCCTCTCTCCCCCCGCACAATGTAGGGGGGCCGTACAAGCTTCCGCGGCTCGCTGGACCCGTCCCGTTCAAGGAGGTGTCCTCTCATCAGCGGTACGTTGCAGTGAAGCTCATGGCCTGGCCTCCCTGCCGTCCAAGCAAGGTGACGTGCCCCATTTCTTAACACTGCCCAGATGTATGCCTTTTAGACATATGCTGCGCTTACCTTCCGGCAAATGGCTGCGACAATAGTCGAGGGTGGGCGGGAGGGAGGCCGCTTCTGTCTCCAGCTCTCGCCTTCGCCAAAAAGGGCGAGCTCCCTCCCGCTCCTCGCTTATCTACCCACCCCCCCTGGTTGGCCCTCTCCCCCCCCCCACCTTATTTGGCAACGGCTTTCGGCCGATTTGCCTTCGCTCCTCCCTACATGGGATCGGAGCAACTTCTTAGCATTTAGTACACACTAATTCCTTTATTTTCTCTTCTTTATTAATTTCCAGGTACTTTAGTTAGATTGTGAGCCTTCGGGACAGTAAGGGAATTTTTTAAGTACCTTCTTACTTCTCATTTATAATCTTAATGTATATTTTCTACAAACCGCTTAGAACCTAACGGATGTAGCGGTATATAAGAAATAAATTACATTACATTACATTACTAATTCCATTAGCATGCACTAAGGGCTCCTTTTACTAAGGTGCGCTAGCGTTTTTAGTGCATGCAGGAAATTACCGCGCGCTACGCTTTTATAACTAACGCCAGCTCAATGATGGCGTTAAGGCCTGGCATGCGTGGCAATGTAGCGTGTGCTATTCTGCGCGTTAAAGCCCTAGCGCACCTTAGTAAAAGGAGCCCTAAGTTTAGTAAAAATGTCCAAATAATACTAATAATAATGATAGTAATACATTCTTATAGGCCAACAAAATTATTTTATTTTTAATATATATATGTTTTTAAATAAGAAAGCTGCGAGTGAAAAATCAGTGGAGAAAAATAGCTGACATTAAGGGGACAATGCATGATCCAGACTATTGAAAAAGTGGAAAATTAGCAGGAAATTATAGATTTTTCTTTTTCATGTTAATGGTTAGCATGCACTAATGATCCTAGTATGCTAATGTCTCCCTAAGAGGCTGCTACAGAACCAGAAGATATTTATGTGCTTTTGAATTTTATAGAAAAAAATTGCACTTGAAATTGTTCTTGAATAAATCTAAAAGATGACATTAAAACAGAAGAAAAATAAATGTAAAATTCACAGAAGTGATACTAACTACATACTAAGAGGTCCTTTTATCAAGGCGTGGTAGGGGGTTCAACTTGCGGAATACCGCGCATTAAACCGCCTGTCGCGCTAGTCGCTAACGCCTCCATTGACGAGGCGTTAGTTTTTTGGCTTGCCGAGGGGGTTAGCGCGTGATTAAATGTCCGACACGCTAACCCCGCTAGCGCACCTTGATAAAAGGAGCCCTAAATTTATATTGTTTTCTATTGAAAAGTGATTTTTAAAAAAGTGTTCCATAAGAATTTAACCAGTGCTGCAACCATTTTAAACTCATCTGGGTCAATATTCAACCAGTGGTGGTGTTTCTTTAAATACTGACCATTGCCAGGAAAATTAGACCCGGTTCCTAACTGGTCACGGGCTCTGAATAGCCAAGTCTTTGACAGTGTCCAGAAGTTATAGGGGTATAGCCGCTATTCAGTGCCTTATCTGCACAGGTGACTGAGCAAAGTTAGAATGCTTTTTTTTTGCGGTCCTATATGCCTGGTTAGCTAAATGGACACCGACACTGGACCTCTTCACCTAACTCCCTTGTCCACGACTGATGGATTACAAAGAAATGTGTATTGGTACTAAATCATCGGTATGTTTCATTAGGATAAAAACTTGTATTGAAAAAATTTTGGACTGTAACTATGGCAAATCTAACCTGTACACTGCATATTTATATATATTGGTATTAGATCCCTAATATGTGTCGAGTTAGGATAAAAACAGAAAAAAAACTGACATTTTGTTTTTAATGTACAAAACCCCCAAACAAATACACACGAGTCCCAAACACCCGGCCTCAAGCCGCAACAATCATACAACAAATATCCCACAAGCATACCCCCAAACAACCGACACACCCAACACACACAAACACCCATTGTGTTGGGCATCCAGCCACCAGGTTTTGGTACTGTGAGCTATTTGGTACTGTTGCTGTTTCTCTGATTGTTCTGTTTTCTATGCTCTCCTCACTACTTGTATGTTCATTTCGCAATTGCTAATAAAGATGTATATAAAAAAACACAAAAAAACAAAAAACAGAAAAAAAAACTTGTACTGTAACTATGGCAAACTATAACCTGTTATCTGCATATTATGTATATCAACCTGTAACCTCTCTGAGCTCTTTGCAGAGGACGGGATAGAAAATGAATTAAATAAATAAATATTGCTGGTGCCTTCAAAACTCCTGGTGTCTCCTCATCTCTGCCCTGGACGTCTTAGCACTAACTGGTGAGCGCCAGGGCAGTCAGAGTCAATATTCCGCGGCGCTCATTCCATGCCATTGAATATCAGCTCCTGCCAGTTAAATTGCTTTGGATATCAACCCCATTGTTTTTATTTGTACAAAAGGAAAGCTGATGAAAGTACCTAATTGGTAGCGAAGGGCTGTCATTTGCAATGACTGCATCGTCTACTGAAGGAAAATTGAGGATCAAGTAACGTCTAGCTAAGTTATCACAATTTCTTGCCGATAGATGAATGAGATGAATTATATAGTTTGGAACTTGACCTTGAAAAATAAGAAAAAAAAAAAATCTGAGAGCATAGTGGGCTATAGGGCATCACATCCTGACAGACTTAATATAGTTTCTCTGATTCTCCCTCTCTGGTTTTGTTCTTCTCTTTCTTTAGATGTCACTTACCTCCCTCAGACTTTAGGGGTCACAGCCCTCTCCCTCTCCTCCTGTTTCATTACGTGATGCAGCTTCCTTCACTTCTCCTGCGTGTCAGCTGGGGCAAAAATAAATTGCTTCTTCGTATGATGTTTTTCATTTCAGTTTCCTACTATCATTTTGCCCGTCATCTTTCTTTTATGTGGAGGCAGTGCTGCTTGTTGATAAAATGCTCTCCGCTCTTTTTCCACAGTGGTTTTTTTAAATCTAAGGAATGGTCATTTTTATCCAGTTGTTTACTGTGCTCAATTGCTCATTAAAGACATTCAGGTTGCCAGTGGTTGGTGCCCACTGTTTGCCCAAGGTAAAATCCTAACTGCCTAAGTTTCTAAAGGACT